>NC_071508.1:10908597-15872385 GCF_027887155.1 Malaclemys terrapin pileata | reverse complement strand
AAAATTGGGGAGGTGACCAGGGGGCGTGGTTATGTGAAGGAAAGAGGAGGAAGGAACTCCCCACAGCACGGTGCAGATTCCCCTGCTTCTCAGCTCAGAGTTCAGGCAAGTCCATCCCCATCATTCACTGCAACCCAGGGAGAGAATTCAAGGGCTGGATGGAAATTCCCCGGCGGCTCCCACCCCCATCGCCTTTGGCTCGTTGTCAGGCTAGCTCCCAGCCTCCAGCTATTTAAAACAGCTCCTGGAGGAAATAAATAAATAAGTGACAGAATAAATAGCTTTCCCTGGCCGTCAGGACAGCTGGATTCAGCCGCTGAGTCTGGAGGATGGCAGGGACAGGGTATTTCTAGTCAAAGGACCCACTGCAAATGAAACCTGATGATATATTTCTGGGGCAAGGACATCAGTTGTGAGGAGACAAAGCAAATCTGGCACTTCCCCGTGTTCCCTGGTAGCAAATGGGGGAGGGCAGGGAGACAGAGACATCTGCAAAGTCACTGCTGGTATCTCCCAGTCCCTTCCCTCCGTGGTTTAAAATTAGACCAATGAGCTGAAAGCTCCAGTTCAAACCCCTAGTGAGTGGTCTGCCCTCGAACAGAAGGCCCCTCCCTCTCTCTGCAATGCCAATAATAACCCTCTGTTGTGTGGGACTGGGAGATTCTGGGTGAAGGGAAGAAGGAAGAGGCAGACTATGGGAAGGAATACACCTGGGGATCCCTCCTGCATTGATCACCCATCCCCAGGAGGAGTGTGAGGGTCTGTAATGGACCCATTTGCCCCCTGTTCATGGAAATGGAGCCCAGGATGCAATGTGTTGGTAGAGGTCAATAAGGAAGCTTCCAGCTAGTTATTACCATATTGCAGCTGGACCGAAAGCCAAAAATTAAGGATAAAGATGATATAGATACAGAGCTGGATTCTCCACTTCCTTGTGTGGTTACACTTGCATCTTTGTGAGCTCACTTGTGCCTGAGCAGAGCGAGCGTACAATTCCACCAGATCGGAACTGTGTCACTGTACAGGTGTGAGTGAAAATGTGAGGCAGGTGAGAGTTGGGCCCATTGGTTATATAGCTACAGATCTATTTATATTCCAAATCAGTGCTTGGCTCTATCGCTCTGCTCCATTGCTCCGACGTCTGCATCGTGCTGACAGCATGATGGACCTTCATGCTGCACTGCTAGTGGCCCCTGGCATTGGGCTACGATCGGAGAGGCTGATCGCTTGCACACAGCGTGAAAATTCAAAAGCTCTGAGGTTTTTTTTACCCCCTTTTCTCTTGCTTTCTATTTTTACAAATAATACCTGGTTTCAAATGGAATAGAATACCAAGTGTGCAATTAAATCCCCGGGTGCCAGCGCTGCCTTTGAGGAGTGCCTCGACGCAACCCTTCCTGTAGGCTGATGCCAAAGCATAGCCCACGACTGAATCAGAGCCTGGGGTAGGCACAGGAGCTGGTAACGGAGCCTGATCCTGTTCCCATTGAAATCAACACAAAACTCCCATGCAATTTCAATGGGAGGCAGGATTGGACCCAGGCTCCAGCTCTTGATTCCCCCGGGGAGTTGGGCTCACCCCACATTTATTTGATCTAAATTTTCATTAGTGCAAACTGGACCTGCATGGAAACAGGATGCTCTCCTCATGTTATTATGTGCAGTGGCCCAACCCATAATTTGCTAGGTGGCAAAACCCTTTAGAATCAACAGAACCAAAGCAGGGAGAGTGAGACAGGCAGTGTGTGTGGACTGGGGGGCCTGGGGCCTGGGACCTGTTTGTCAATTACACTAAGGCCCCTTGGCAGCTCTTAGAGTGGAAATAGCCCTGGAGAATATGCCCTGTGCAGGGGGCCTCCTCAGCCCATGCCGAGCTGGCATAGCAGCTCTGCACTAGCTCTGCTCCCAGCCCCCATCCTAGGGGTGTATTGAGGTGAGCCATGGATGGGGAGTGGTTGTGACTGGTGTGCACCCTGCTACAGGTATTCTCTGCTTCCCAGGGAACCATGTACAACAGAGCATAAGTTAGAGAATCCCTGAGGCTGCTCTCACTCACACCAGAGGCTAGGCAGGCCACTGAATGGCCTCAGCATACTGGAGGGAGAAGGGTGCTGTCTTAAAGTCACTTCTGTCCCTCTCCCCCTGAATCTCTGCCCCCAGCACATCTAAGAACCAGGCCCAGAGAGTGTGAGAGACACAGGGCCAGATTCTGACCTCAGTAACACTGCTGTAAGCCCCAGTGAAATCAATGGAGTTACACCAATGTGAACTCAATGTAAGAAAGAGGAGAATCTTGCACTCTGAATCTCGGTCCCACTTCCCAGCAATTCATAGCCCCAGCTTCTCCTCTTATTACACAAAGGTCACTTCCAATCCAAGAGGAGGGGAGGTTGAGGGGCTGCCATGGCATTTGGCCATGCACAAATTCTCTGACTAGTTGTTCAGGGTTTTTTTTTAAGTAGCATTTTTTTTATCTAGTTGCTGTTATCAGCTGACTGTTGATGCAAGTGAAATGAGTTTGGTGGGTCACAGCTCATTTCCCAGTGGCACAGGTGTCCCCTCAGCACAAAAAACCGCCATCATCACCACTGTGACGGGGCAAGGCCAGATGGCTATAGGAAAGTAATGGGAGACAGATATATTAGCCACAGGCTAAACAAATCCCTGTTATCAGGATAAGCAAATGGCAGCTGCTTCAGGTCAATTAAGACACCTGAGGCCAATTAAGATCTTTCCAGAAGGCAGGGAGGACAGCTAGGTTGATTGGGACACCTAATCAACCTAGCTGGCTGGCTGAAACTAGTTAAAAACCTCCCAGTTAGTCAGGTGGGGGTGAGTGTCAGGAGCTGTAGGAGGAAGCCGCGCTGTTGGAGAGACTGAGCAGTATAAACCATATAAAGGCACAAGGAAGGAGGCCCTGAGGTAAGGGTGAAGTGAATATTGAGGAAGTGGGGGGCTGCTGTGGGGAAGTCATCCAGGGAATTGTACGCATCCTGTTTCTAAAAAGTCAGCTATCATAGCTGATACTATTAGGGTCCCTGGGCTGGAGCCTGGAGTAGAGGGTGGGCCCAGGCTCCCCCTTTTGCACCCCCACCCGATTAATCACTGATAATGGGAGACAGCGGAGACTGTGCAAGGGAGGATAGCTTCTCCTCACCTCCCTTGCTGGCTTATGATGAAAATGGCTCAGTAGGCTGTGACCCTTGCCTCTAGAAAGAGAAGGGCTATGTGGAGGGTCACAGCGAGCCTCTGAGGCTAGCCAAATCTGCCAGGAAATGCAGGACCAACAGAGATAAGGACAGAGCTTTGTCACACCACTGAAACCAATTGGGAGTCATCTTAGCAGAGATCAGGGACTTGATGGACCATGAACTAGAACTCATCCCTAGAAGGATTCCTTGCAGGTTAGATCTGAGGCACATGGGTAAGGGGTATCTTGGGAGAAGCTTGCCTTGATTCTAGCTGTCATATACTCTGTCTTAAACAGAACAGCTGTAACACACACACACACACAGGCTTCCACACAGATTGAGTTCCAGCTTTGTCTGTCTTATTTACTGTGGGTCACACCTTGTCTGGAACTTTATACAGTGAAGAGCTCCAAGTGCTAGTCAGCACCCATAACTGAGGCCAGATTTTCAAAGGTGCTGGGCAGTCACATGCACAACTCTTCTGAAAATCTGACCACTTGTTTTGGTGTCTACAGGGTTTGGATCGGTCCCTAGATCTGCCTATAGGTCCAAAACTTCTAGAGGGCTTTGCCTGGCAGTAATAGTGTACAAGAGCCACTGAACAAAACGCTGGGAAAGCTCTTTTGAAAATTCAGGCCACAGTGTCTGACTAATATACAAGTCTACTTTTAGGTACGTATACAGCCCCCCATTACTGTAGGTATCAGAGCACCTCACAATCTTTTGAATGTATTTATCTTCACAATACCCTGTGAGGTAGGGAAGTAGTATCTTTTATTTACAGATGGGGATCTGAAGCAGACAGAAATTAAGGGCAGATTCTCTAAGGTATTTAGGTGCTGAAATACCTTTGTGATGCGATGTGACCTATGTAAGCCTAAGTAACTTGCCCATAGTCACCCCAATCAGTGCAAGTAACTTTACCATGACACTGTCCATGTTGTAACTGCACTGCGAATGGGGGATTCCAACTGTCAGGATATGTGGATATGGGGAAAGCAGTGGACGTGATATATCTTGACTTTAGCAAAGCTTTTGAGACAGTCTCCCACAGTATTTTTGCCAGCAAGTTAAAAAAGTATGGTTTGGATGACTGGACTATAAGGTGAATAGAAAGCTGGCTAGATCATCGGGCTCAAAAGGTGGTGATCAACGGCTCGATCTCTAGTTGGCAGCCGGTATCAAGCAGAGTGCCCCAAGGGTCGGTCCTGGGGCCGGTTTTGTTCAACATCTTCATTAATGATCTGGATGATGGGATGGATTGTACCCTCAGCAAGTTCACAGATGACACTAAGCTGAGGGGAGAGGTAGATATGCTGGAGGGTAGGGATAGGGTCCAGAGTTACCTAGACAAATTGGAGGATTGGGCCAAAAGAAATCTGATGAGGTTCAACAAGGACAAGTGCAGAGTCCTGCACTTAGGACAGGAGAATCCCATGCACTGCTACATACTGAAGACTGACTGGCTAAACGGCAGTTCTGCAGAAAAGGACCTGGGGATTACAGTGGATGAGAAGCTGGATATGAGTCAGCAGTGTGCCATTGTTGCCAAGAAGGCTAACGGCATATTGGGCTGCATTATTAGAAGCATTGCCAGCAGATCAAGGGAAGTGATTATTCCCCTCTACTCGGCACTGGTGAGGCCACATCTGGAGTATTGCGTCCAGTTTTGGGCCCTCCACTACAGAAAGGATGTGGACAAATTGGAGAGAGTCCAGCGGAGGGCAATGAAAATTATTTGGGGAGCTGGTGCACATGACTTATGAGGAGAGGCTGAGGGAACTTGGCTTGTTTAGTCTGCAGAAGAGAAGAGTGAGGGGGGATTTGATAGCAGCCTTCAGCTACCTGAAGGGGGGTTCCAAAGAGGATGGAGCTTGGCTGTTCTCAGTGGTGGCAGATGACAGAACAAGGAGCAATGGTCTCAAGTTGCAGTGGGGAAGGTCTAGGTTGGATATTGGGAAACACTATTTCACTAGGAGGGTGGTGAAACACTGGAATGGGTTACCTAGGGAGATGGAGGAAACTCCATCCTTAGAGGTTTTTAAGGCCCAGCTTGACAAAGCCCTGGCTGGGATGATTTAGTTGGTGTTGGTCCTGCTTTGAGTAGGGGGTGGGACTAGATGACCTCCTGAGGTCTTTTCCAATCTTAATCTTCTATGGTTCTATGACTGTCTATACAAACCCTAAATTGGTTCAATAAAAGATATTACCTCAGCCACCTTGTCTCTCCCAGATGATACTTAATCCATTTTTAAAAACTATTAAGTGTGTGTAATGCGGAATCTGAACCATTCGAGGGTGTCTCTCTGCCGCTCTAGCTATAAAATACATTTCTAGTTGTGAGTGGTTGGAAACTTCTCTGCAAAGCATAAAACTGAATGACAAGTGCCACTTATAGAGATGAAAAGGACCCAAACGTTTATCAATGTATCAAACTTCCCATCAGCTTCCAACCTCCTCTTCCTTTATTTGAGACATTTCAGTAATTGCTCCTAAATCTAATCACTAAGTCTTTTTGATGTCTTCTCTGTCACTGTTATGTAAATCCTGCTATAACTATGTTGTATATTTTATGGGTTGCGTGTTTGCCAAGGTCCCTTAGTGTGTGCAGAACTAAAGCAGTACCTTTGATTACAGGATCAAAAAAAATCTCAGGAAATATAAGGACAAAACAAACAAAGAGAATCTCAATGAAAACAGGGAACATGTGGTTACAGTGATTTGATTATACGGATAGATGCAAATATTAAGGTTCTGAATTAGGATAGAGAGAATTCCCAGTGTTCAAGAAGAAGCCAAGCTATATTCAGGCACAAGAGGACATGATGTATATGGGCAAAGGGTGGCCAGGACCAAAAGATCAGAGCTGATTTTTATCTAAGTTACTTTGGTAAATGTTTACATACTAAAATGTCCTGGATGCAAATCCTCAGCGGGGGGAAATCAATGTAGTTCTACTGACTTCAACAGATCTTCACTGATGTACAGTCTCAGAAGATCTGGACCTTTGTCCTTGTTCAGTACTTTAGAACCAGATCCTCTGCTGCAGTGGAGAAGTGCATAATGCAGGTCGGGAATGTACAAAGGTGGCATAAAGCTCACCTGGACTTCTCTGCATCAGGATTGTCCCCAACATAAGTTAGAGCAGACTCAAGCCTGCTCTAAATCACCCATGGGTTGTTATGGGTCCCTAGGGGTCAATATGGCAGCTGGGGATTGTCAGAGATCAGGAAGCCTCAGCCACACACCTTTTCCCTGTGTGCCACCCCTAAGCCTGTAGCTGGGTGGCATAAGCGCTGCTATACTGCTCTATGCCACTGGAGATTTCGTTTTACACTGGGAGGTCTTTCTGCTGGATGGCTAACTCTACCATTAAAGTGGTTTTGGCAGTGTAAAGGGACCACAAAGTGAGTGCAAACAGCCCCTGAGAATACCTCCTGTGCGCCGGGGCCTCTCTAGAGAGGGCAAAGGTGGCTTAAGGGATCTACACTGGCCCTGCTCCCTAACCCAAGCACAGGGAACAGACAGGGGGCATGTTAGGGGCATGGCCAGAGTCCACTGCACTAAAACAATTCTGTTTCCATGGCCCATAGGGAGCCATGGGAAACAGAGAGTAAGTTAGAAAAGCCCTGAGGTTGCTCTTATTTACATCTGTAGCTGGGCATGTCCCGGCATTGTCCAACAGTATGCGGAGCTCAAAGGTAGCTAAAGCCACCTTAAAACCCACCCACACATGGACCCCTCTCCTAAGCATAAGAATGGGGAAGTTGAGAACAAAGCCAACTGAGTTTGTTCCAGCTGTGCCCTCAGGACCTGATCCAAAACCTATTGAAGCCAGTTGAAAGACTGCAATGGGTCATGGGAATATTTAAACAGGCATTGCATTGGCAGTGAGAGCCCATTAGAACAGGTGAGAGGCCCCAGCCCTGAAGTCCAACCTTCCCCAGAAGCCAGTGGAGTTCAGAGCTAGGGTTTAGAGAAAGGGTCAAGCTGTGAAATCCTGACCCATATCCCAACCTTTCCACAGTTCCAGGGCACATGGACTCAATGTTCTTCAGCTTCAGGCTCATCTCTAATTAGAAGGGACTTTGCTGAACTTATGTTATCACTTTGAGCAGCCTTTGTTTTCCTGGGAATTCCCAGCTGAGCCTTCTTCCACCAGATGGTGATCTGCCCGGTTATTCCCGGAGAACAGATCAACTGGACCCCTCCTGATTGTTACTGACAGGCCTGAATCCTACCTGCCTTCCAAAGCTGAAATCAAAGCAGCTGAGCGTAGGGCTTGTCTACAATAGGGGTTTTTACACTGGTGCAGCTACAACGATGAAACCCTGGCATAGATGCAAAGCACTGGATCACAGCAGGGTTCATATCAGCACAGCTTACTTCAGTGTAGCAACCCCAGAGCAAAAATCCCTAATACACACACACCCTGAGACTGCAAGAAGACATCACAGACTCATGCTTCCTTGACAACTGCATGTGCAGGGGAGGGGAGCAGGAAGTCAGTCCTTTTGGTTAAGTTGGAGGAGATATGGACTTGGCTTGCACCCTCTGAGAGACGGGCCTTCCATATCGATGGCTGTTGGAATCCATTTTTGTGTGCAGGGGTCAGTTTCTCACCTTGGCTGTTTAAGCTGCTGAAAGCCAATGTAAATAGGCTGCTGTTTTCATTAGAAAGACATTTGGAAGGCTCGCAATTTAGGTTAAACAAGTGAAAGAAGAAAGTAAACTTCAGAAAGGGCTTCTTCTCCTTCTTTGAGAAAGAAAAACAGAATTCTTTGCCAGGAGCGACAGCACCTCTGCCCTGTTCCTCTCTGAGAAAGACGATGACAAATGAGGTGGCTTCCAAGGCTGACACGAGAAGCTGGCAGAGCCATGGAAATCCACTGCCAGGTTTTGGGGAGCTTTAAATGGCATTTAATTAGTGGCATTCAGGTGGCCACAATGGTGTTTAGCACAGCAGTGGTGTTAAGGCAGAACTGCAGTTCCTGGCATTTGTTTATTAAGGCAGCTCCTGACAGAGACTAATGACTTCTTAATGAATCTGTCATATTAAATTGTGGTTTTCCCTTCTCCCCGCTCCCGCCACCCCCATTGTCCTGGGATCATTAACTCCTGAAACCTCACAAGGAATGGGTTCGGGTTTGCTTTTTGGTGGTTCTTTTTCTTTCTGCTTAAGGAGGAGGTTCAGTTGGGGTAATGCAAAAGATGAGCTGGCGCTGTGGTGTTGGCAGCCTCACAAGAGCTGCAAAGAAATGGCTCTCTAGAGAGGGAGATTCCCAGCAGCAGAAAAGCGCAGTGGAAGTCATGATGTGGGGAGAAAGGTAAAGAGCACATTTGGTTGTAATGCAGGAGACCCCTTCACCTTGCATTATGCCGGGAGCTTACAAGCAGTGGGGAAGCTCCAGTGAAGATCTTTGCGATGTGTGATAATTTTCCTTTCTTTAAAGGGACAGAGCCTGCTTCCCCATGGCCCTGCATCCTGTGCTGTCCATTACACCTGTGGGCAGAGCACACCCCCTTGGCATTGGTTATCAGTCCCTATGGGGAATCAAGCGTACAATTTTGATCCATGTTTGGGCTTCCCTTCTCCCCAAGGCCTTGCTGCTTCCTATTGGGTTATTCAGTGGCTCATTGCTTCCCCCCCCCCCCCCTTTCCCTCTAATAGATACTCACCTAGATGTTCTCCTTACCACTTGCTCCAAGCTAGTCTTCTTTTATCTGGATGTTTAGCTTCTCTTGTTCTCACAGATCTCCTTTCCCTTCCAGCTGATGTTCTCCTGGTATGAAGATTTTCTTCCATCCTTAGTCTCCCAGAAGTTCTCCTTTTCCTATTTCTCCGCATGTTCTCTCCCTTGTGTCTTTCCTCCACAGACATTTTGCCCACAGATATGTGAGTCCAGATGTCTAAACACTTTTATGGTCCCGTCACCATAGTATTTGAGTGCCTCACAAGTGTTGGTAAGACAACTCCCACCTGTTCATGCTCTCTGTATGTGTGTATATATATCTCCTCAATATATGTTCCACTCTATATGCAGCTGAAGAAGTGGGCTGCAGTCCACGAAAGCTTATGCTCTAATAAATTTGTTAGTCTCTGAGGTGCCACAAGTACTCCTGTTCTTTTTTCACAAGTGTTAACAAATTTATCCTGTGAAGTAAGGAAATATTGCATTGCTGTTTTGTAGATGCGGAGCTGAGATGCAGATAGCTTAAGTGATATGCCCAGGGTTATGCAGTGTATCTGTGCAGAGCCAGAAGTTGAATCCACATCTCCTGAAGTCCCAGCCCAGTACCCAAACCACAAGACCATTCTCACTCCAATGCTTTCTCTTTTCTCACCCAGCTCTGGATGCTAATTCTTGTCCTCCTTGCAATCTGATGTGGGATGAGACATTACAGAGTAATTATCCTACTTTCTACAGGTCTAGATATGGCAAACAAATAGTGATGTCTGAGTTTTAGGATTAGAGCTGTGCAATGTTTCTTTTAGAATATACAAGAAATGAAATATGGGCAGTGTTGTTTTCCATTGAAGAGCCTGTAATTTCACTGCATGACTCCTGCTTGCATATCAGGGAAGATTTAATTTCACTGGCATTAGGAATTCTATTGAAATAGCAAAATGATCTATTGTCTTCCAGCAACCTCAGGGGCATGTGACTAGAAGCGATAGGAATTGGTCAATTTCCAGCCATTTCTAGTAGGGACTACAGACAGCATAGTCCTGGCTTCTTTCATCAGGCATATGTATCCATTATAATATAGCAGCACTGGCTGAGGGGGAGCCTCACAGACTTGGCATCTCTCAGCAAGGAGCTGCTGTAGACAATGACCTAGTTACTCTTGTGAAAAGGCAAGGAGGGAGCTGTTCAACATTTAGCAAGCCCATCACATTTCCAGTAGAGGGCATTGTTTCACATGTGTGTGCAAACATCGACACGCCACTTCTCATTTAGCTGAGCTGTTTGTCATAAATTGCCTTTAGAGTAAAGAAAAATTGACTGGCTAGTTTCAGTTTGCACGCTTGCCCTATAGCTTGTGGGAGGCCCCTAAACTAGCCCACTAGGAGTCAGTGAGGATCCCATGGACACTCTCATTCCTTAAGGGCTAGATTTTCACTTGCTCTACAACCAGTGTGATGCTTACGGCCAGATTCCCACAAAAGCTCGGCCCCCCGTGTGCTGAGTACTTGTAAAAGCCTGATCCCATGTATCTCCAGCTTTGCAGCCGCCCTTGAACATCAGGAAGAAACAGCCTTTATGTGCAAACCCTGGCCTGGGAATTTTCCACTTGAGCCACATGGGATAGTATGCTGGCCATGGACAGTTGCCAGGGCACCTCTGTGGAAAGGAAGTGCCACGTGCAAGCCCTGGCTAACCCATTCTTGTTTCTTGCTGGAACTTCCCATTCTCTTGTGAGTAGTGGACGGTGGGGGTGGTTCTTAAGAAAACCCTATGTCCTAACACGCAGGAAAACCGCATCTGTTGGGCTGGCCTTTCTTTTGCCTGGGTGTTAATAGAGATTGACAGAGTCTGGAGTTACAGGTAATTCCACTGTCAGTTTCTATGGCCTCCTATGCCTGGTTAAACAAAGGCAGGGAGAAAGAGAGCGCCACATTCCCTCCCCTATGCTCAGAACTAGTGCTGCTCAGACACATTATGCAGCTCCCAACAGCTTGTCTTTGGCCTCAGAGAAGGGCTGAAGGGTCACTGATCTTGGCCCAGTTACAAGGCCATGGAAGCTGGGCCTGCTCATAAAGAAAGAAACTTGTGTAATGATGAATTGTCCAGCGGAGATGGATGGGGCAGGTGCGGAGCCGTCTGCTGAGCCTGAGAGAGGATTCTGGTTGCACGGGCAAGGCAGGCTGAGTGAGCCCGCATAGCCCACACAGTGAAACAGCATTTTTAGGGCCCACCCCAGATTTACGGCCCCCCTCCTTTATGGAAATAATAGACCAGCTTCCCTGAAGTCAGAAATTTACACCTGCTGAGGATCTGGCCCATTAATACATACAAACCAAAGTTAAACGTTTGTGTTAGGAAGGGAGCTCGCCCATTTATAGAGCTAAGTGGGGGGCATGGCCAGGGAAAGGGGGGGTGGCTAGCATGTTGCTGTGCTGTGGCAATCCCCAGCTTCAGAATGATCCCTTGGGGGTTGTTGCAACTGGACTTAATTTAGAGCAGCCCTGATGTTGCTCTATCTTTTCTGGGTCCAAATTGCCTCACAGCAGCTCCTGGTACTGGGGGGCTGCAAAGGTGGCTTCAAGCCACTTTTTATACAAGCTGTAGCCCTGTTGCAGCAGGAGATCTGGCCCCAGTATAAGAACCTTGTTATTATTAGAGATGGATGCCAGCCATCACATTTGGATGGGTTCTGAGTTTCAAACACCCAGAACTCTACGGTGGGGTTGAAATCTGGGGTTGAGATTCTGGGGTTGAGGTTATTATGACAGTCCTGTGCACAAAGCCACCCCTTAATAACACGCCCCTAGGCGCTTATCTCCCCCATCCATAGCTACAGTCACAAAGCGAGTGGAATGTGACTGTGGGGTGGGCTAGTTACAGGGGTAACATTTTTCCAGAGCCATTTATCACCATCACTCAGCACTAAATGTGCTCCTTCCCCATAAACATCTGAGGCCCCACTGAAATGCCTCACAGCCTGTCACCAGCCTGATTTATGGCTTTTCACTCCGGAGTCATTTGTATTTCCTGAGACATGGGATTTCTCTCCCAGTGAGCAGGCCCAGATGGAGAAAGCATGGCTTCAGGGGAACATCATCGTAGTGTCTTGAAGATCTCTCTGTCATACACACAAAGATCCAGGCACATATACACACACTCACACAGACACACTCAGATCCAGACATGTTCACACACAAGTGCACATCAATTCAGACGTGTTCACCTGCATGCACACACACAGACCCCGAGTCTTGGACACACTCTTATCCAGACACATGCACAGAGACACAAGTACAGACTTGCATACAAGACATGGGCACACGAGGATCCAGATATGTACGTACACACACACACACACACACACACACACACACAAAATACTGATGCACTTGGGACAAGTGCACAGAAACACAGACGCAGCTACACTGAGTATCAGATCCAGAGATACAATTCTATTCAGTTCAATAAGATTTTATTGGCATGACAATAAGATTTTATTTGGCAAGTGTTGCCAAAGTGTAAAAAAGCCAGTAAACTGAGATCTCTGTCGGAGGTTCAGCAGCAGGTACAATTCATCAGGCATTCACCCAGTACGTTGGTATTTAATCCTCAATACTTGAAGCATCTGCCCAAGACAGTGTATACTTGGATACACAGACATACATATACAATTATATCAACACACACAAACTCTTCCAGACAGAGACAAACACGCCCACTTGGACCCACACACAGATATCAACACATACCCGCTTGGACACAGAAACACACGCATACATCAGACAGGGACACACTGACTCATCCATGTACTCAGACACAGACATACACACACACACATAGACTTGGACACTGAGATACAAACATACGCTCCCATTCAGAGCCATACACACTCAGAGACTCACACACACTCTCTTGGACATACACACGCTGACTCACACGGTCATACAGAGACACACACACACATGTATTCACACAAAGACTCACAGATACCCTCTAACATGGACAGGCACAAACACATGAGTCACACATTGACTCTCATATCCCCCCCCACCCCTCCCAACACACACTTACCCAATCTCTCCATTACAGGGATAGACATACACACTGACATGTCATGAACACTCAGACACACATGCTGACAAACACATACTCTTAGACATACAAATAAACATCCCAGAGCAGTTGGCTTTCTCCCTCTGCAATCATTGAAATGCAGGCAATATTCTGCTCCTTAGATTTCGACGCTGTAACCCAAAACTTGGTCAACTGCCAAAGCCATCCTGGCATGAAGCATGGCACAATGACATTGGAACAGTAACTCTCCCATCTCTATGGGAATGAGAGCTGGGGAGCCTGGCATGAGACTTCACTGCCATCAGTGGGAGAAAGCACTAACAGGGTCTTTATCTCATGGAGCCACATGCTGCATAGCTGCAGGCCCTGCTGGGGGATTTAACGCAGGCGGCTCAGGCTAATCTGAATGCCTGGCTGGCAGTACAAGCCTCTCTGATCTCTTCTTCTCCCTCGCACCTGGATAGGGGAGGACGAGTCTTGCTCTGTCATCAGTGCAGGGAAACTGCATGGGCTTAGCTTGAGAAACACAAATATCCTCCTCACGTCCTCACAGAACTAGGGCAATCATACTGCTTTTTCCTACCAATGCTGTCCTCTTGGCAAATAAAACCTTCCCCCCAGTCCCTGTGCCTCAACCTTCTGCCTTTAACTCCAGCACCAATAAACCAAGCCGCATTTGGATTCAGGGCTGCAGAGATGGACAATCATTGCAATAATCCACCATCTAGACCCTACTCTGCTCCAGTTCTGTTCTGCTGACCTGGGGCTGGATTTTCAAAGGAGCTGATGGGAGTTAAGTACCTAAATCCCATTGACTTTGAAAACAAGCCAGACCCTTAACTCCCTTCCAGTCCTTTGAAAACTCCCAGCCTGAGTTCTTATTTGTATTGCAGTAGCACCTAGAGACCTCATGGGATCAAGGCCCATTGTGCTAATGGCTGTACATAGGGATAAACAGTCTTTCCCTCCCTACCCTGAAGACCAACTAGATAGATCAAGGCCTTGTCTTCACTACAAAGTTAACTCAAGTGTTACCCCTAACTCAAGTCCCATCCACACACAAAAACCCTGAACTCTGGCATGGTGGTGCTTTTGACTCATGTTGGCTGGCCCATCACTGATACAGGCCCCAGCTCAAGTGAGCACAACTCATCAGCTGCTAGCATGACCATTAAATAGTATGGATGTAGTCTAATGTCATGCCAGTGCTGCTGCTAGTCCTCTAGTGCCTTCCCACAGTTCCCCCGTGTGTGCCCAAAAAGGAGAGAGAAATTCTCACACAATTCACTGGGAAAGAAGCTCCACTTAGTGCAGTGCACACAGAACTATGGGATGCGCCCAGAGAAGTCCTAGTACTTCCATGAGGGAGAGCATGGGCACTACTGCTTGAATGTTATTCCATAGTGTGACTGCTCCCACTCAAGCTAGGCTAACTCAAGAGGAGTAACTTGAGTTAACTCGGAAGTGAAGTTATACCCCAAGAGAGTATCATTATCCCCATTTGACCAATAGGAAGCTGAGGCACAGAGAGATTAAGTAACTTGCCTAGACTCACACAGGGAGTCTGTGTCAGAGCCAAAAATTGAACCCCATTCTTCTGAGTCCCATTCCAGAGCCTTAACCTCTTCTCTATACTGGTCAACCCATCCTTTGCTCTGCAGTGACTGCCTGCTGGACTACATGACGGTGTTTCCTACGAAGAGACGTGGTGACACTTTTTGCTATCACTTTCTAAACGCTGCACCTATTAGGAGCACTGGATCAGATTCTGATCTCCCATGGGCCAGGTTTCATTCGAGTCAATCAAATTACAGGTCAGTGTGAACGAGCTCAGGAGCAGATCTGTTGCATTCAGATCCTTTATGTCTTCACCTTAAATACAGCCTCTCAACTTCCCTTTCCCCCACTGTCATTTCCAACTCTGTTGTGAAAGAAGGAATTAAACACCAAAACTTTTTTTACAAGTGTTAGACTGGAGAAAAGTCTTTGAGCAGCTAATTGATGAGATAGCCACGTGGAATCCTTTGAACTCTCTCTGCTCTGCAGCCAGCCACTCACCCTGGGCACAGTCACTCTCCTAATTAAGAAGTCAGTGTTTGGAAGAGAGGATTGAATGGATGTCAGTTCGGAAGAGGCAGGGGGAAATACCGAATGCACAAAAGAAGCGGACAGCAAAGTTACCACGAGGAGACAATAGAATATGCTGCAGATACTGGGAAAAGCAAAGTAGAGAGATGGAAGGATGAATGATGACGCTGTAATAACCAGGAAATCGGTACCTTTTGTCTCAATAGTGAAGAGGAAGCATGATGGTGTCAGGAAGACACTGGACTCAGACTCAGCAGATCTGGTTTCAGCTTATTCTGCCTCAGACTCCCCATGTGACCTTGAGTGGGTCACAATTGGAGCCAGATTTTTAAAAAGAGCTCTGCTCCCATTTAGGCACCTAAATAAGAGCCAGATTTTCAAAAGTGTCCAGCATTCAACAGGTCCCACTGTGCCACTGACAGGCAGTTTTTCCAAAAAGTATTCGTAATACTAATCACTATTATTATTTAAGTGCTACCATAATACAAATAATGGGTTAAAGTTTCAAAAGCAGCTAAGGGACTTAGGCTCTTAAGTCCCATTGAAAGTCAATGAGACACATATTGAAAATTTGACCTAAAGAATAACCATCATTGATATCATTAGTAAATTTTAACAGTGGGAGCCCATCTTAAGGAGGGCAAAAGGTCCAATTTCTACAATCTATTTTTAAAATTTGGTGTCCACCTTGGAATGGTCTCAGGCTGTTGCCGTCTACAAATGATGATGATTATTAAGGATTGCTCTTACTGTTAGAATCGCTAGTGGATTTCCCCTTTCCTCCCTTTTCAATCAATAGTTTATTTCCCTTGCAGTATAGTTGGAGTATTCCCAGCATGCTGAGAGGTAAAATGTAGTAAAGTAGACAGTGACCCATTAAACAGATCTGGGGAATGAATCCATCTTGTGTTTACCAACCCCAAACCAGGGAAAGAACAGCCAGTGCTCATGGGAGGAGAACACCAGCCCTGTCTGGGATTTCCCCATGACTAACAGGTAAAAAGTGTTTGCTTACAAAGATGCCACTAGAATCACACAAGGTTCTTACCCACGAAAGCTTATGCTCCCAATACTACTGTTAGTCTCAAAGGTGCCACAGGACCCTCTGTTGCTTTTTACAGATTCAGACTAACACGGCTACCCCTCTGATACTAGAATCACACAGGCGCACAACTCCCTCTGGCTGCTAATTCATTCCGAACAATGAATGAATTGACACTACTCACCAGGGACATGATCAGACTGAGTTCTTGGGAGTGGGTGTATGGGGGGAGGTGAAGAGAGAGATGACTGCTTTCAAAGGGTTCTGTGGGAGGATTGCTAGTCTGCTGTCTCGTTCCCACATTGTCCTGAATCGAACTCTGCTCTTCCCATAAGCCGTTGTCTGCTGCTGGGCCTGCCAATGATCCCAGCTCACCATGGCTGGGTGGCACTGGAGAGAAAGAAAGGGAGTGAAAAAAAGCGAAAATTAAAAAGGAAGTGAGAAAGGACAAGAGAAAGAAAGGGAGACACAGAGAGAGGAAGGAATCAAACAATAACTAGTAAAGCCGAACTTTTGTTACCTGATTGAGAGCAGCCAGAAATGCGCAGTTACTTCCTACTGAGGCATCGGGAGCATCTGGCTGGAAAGTGGCTTTGTGGCCATCACTCCAGCCAAGATTTACTGTACTGTCAGTATTGCTTCCTCCCCATCATATCCAGAGTTGCTTTAACAGTGAGAAATATCACTCGTCTTCCTGAGAGTGAAAACAAATAGGGCATGAAAAAAAAAAGTTCAGCTAAAATAATTGCAGGTTACAACAAATCAATTGGAACTGTGTAAATAGCCTTCAGGCAGGCATACAACAATGTGTTCTTCAGTTAACATGTTTAACATGCGCAAAGTTCCCCACCACGCCTCAGCAGCAGCCGGTCTGAGCAGCACTCGGATGGAAATGGAAGGAAGTGGGAATCCAGATCCTGATTGTGTCAGCTTGATAGCTTCGGGTTACCCCAAGTCTTTGGTGGCTGTCAGAGAGAACCATCATCATTCATCATCCCTTGTTATTGAGTAAAGCACAACACTGAAGTGGTGAGGAAAAGGGAATGGAAACTTTCTTGCCCAGAGTCCCAGCAAGTAGGTTCATAGATTATAAGGCTAGAAGTGACCATTAGATCATCTAGTCTGACTTGCTGCATAACACAGGCCAAAGAATTTGTACTAAGCCCAATAACCTGTGTTTGACTAACGCAAACCTTCCAGAAAGGCACCCAGTCTTGATCTGAAGATGCCAAGAGATGGAAAACCCGCCACTTCCATTGGTAGCTTGTTCCAGGGGTTAATCACCTTCACTCTCATAAGCTGTGAGGTTTGTGAGTCTTGTGTCCTGAGAGTTGCCAAGTCTTTCACTGCCTGGGGTTTTGCACTCAGTTAACTCTGCTGGCAAGGTTCCCCAAGAGACAGCTGCAGAATGGGAAAAACACTTGACATTTGGGTGAGATCCTAATTCCCAAGCTGATGAGAACATTCAGAGTCAACAACTCTCGGGGCTGGTCTACACACAAACTTGCACCAAATTAACACAAGATGTGAATTAAAACCCACATAGTTATTCCTGTACAGATGTTCTTATTTCAGAAGAATGACATGAGCTACATTGACTTTAGCCATGTTTATTTAGTATATTTAAGTATAAGTTTGTGTGTAGACCAGGCCTTGGAGAATTTTCTTCAGGAACAGCACAAGTATAACCTGGGTAAAGGGTTCCGAGTTTCCAGTCTAAGTAGGTGTTTAATAGGCTATGAGAGCCCAGGCCATTGGGAGGATGCATTCATAAGCTTCTTTTAGCAGAGACAGTCGTTAGGTATTCAGGCAGCTAATTCTTTGAGACACAAAGTCTGTGCAAAGTGAGAGGGCAAAATCATTGTAGTATTGAAAATTTTATGGTTTGCAAGCCTCATTACAAAACACTTTGAGGGAACAAGACAGGAACAATTTTCCAGGATGTTTCTTTCGCGTCCAGAAAGCCCGATGAATAGAAGGGCTCCACAGCATCTGCCAGCAGCGGTACAATTGCACTGTTCCCCCGAACTTTCCCTCATCATATCCCCTAATGCGCCCATACCCACTCTGGTATTAGTGCTTTGTGGTTCGGTCCTATGGCTGTTCCTAGCGAGAGTGTACGAGGATTTTAAATGGGACAAAGGGTGTATGTTTGCTGAGGGAACATCCTGCAGCTGTCAGGGATATTGATCTGACGGGTTTTCCGGTTGAATAGGTGGCTGCTATAGATCTGTCTAGCCTCGGCTTCTGTTGCTGAAGTGCCTGAGTGACAGGGATTGGGGAAAAGGCACATACACTCTAGCTATTAGGATCTGCTTTTCCAGCTGCAGTATTTCCAGATTATAGCAAGTTCCCTGTTGGCCATACACCATTTGGCTGTTGCTAAATTTTCCAGCAGCTACTGCACCGCTGCCGCCCTTCACCCAGGCAGCATAGCCCTGCCACAATGCCACCCCTCCATAAGCAGCATGGCACTGCTGCCACTTCCCTTTGCCCAGGCAACACAGCCCCACTGCACTGATGAATGCTTCCACGTCCATCTAGCTAGACTCCACCATGCAGCTGAGTGATCCCAGTAGCTCTCTGGATGGTGTGGACTACTAGGGATGAATTAAGGACAGCTCCTCTTGCACAGCCACCTATTAGATGCTAGCAAGAAGTTGTCCCTGCACTCCTGGAAGCTGCACTAGGCCTTGCCTGCAACAGCCATCCCACAGCACAGAGTGTGTTTGTGTGACAGCCAGCCCTAGGGACCGCCAGAGCTAAATGCAGGGGTCACTACAGCTTGAGCTAAAGAGACGCACTCTGTAGTTAGCAGCTTTAACAACCCCACATCCTTGGTCGATCAGGCATAGAGAGAGGACTCTAACACACATCTACCAGTGGGTTACACTTCCTACCGCTTCTCCCTGGGTGCAAGATGCCAGGCCACAGAGCAGGGTCAGTGCACCTGCATGACAGCGTAGATTACTCACCCCCGTTTATTCAAGCAGCAGCCTTCGTGGCTAGATCTCTATACAGAGATCAAGGGTGGCTGCAATACACTATATTTAGGGGCAGTCCTCGGGATCCAGATGAGTTCCCAAGATTATCCCTCTGCTAAGTGAAGTATGAGCCCCAGCCCCCACTAGGCCTGAAGGTTCCTGAGTAATGTGCACTTAGAGGATCCCCAAGGAATGATCTCGTCTCTCTTTTGTAATGACTTGGAAGCTGCTGTGTAATTATCCAAACCTGTACAGCGTGATAATTACCCGGTCCCGGCATGAGATGCACTTGAATAGTCAAGAGTTACCACATCAGGAGCAAGGATGGATTGATGGGATAGCTCTACCTTTTAACTTAAAAAGATGTGCTGTAATGGCTGATATCTGTCTCCCTTCGTTATACTATTATTATTTGTATTACAATATTGCCTAGGAGTCACAGTCATGGACCAAGATCCCACTGTGCTAAGCACTGTACAAACACAGAACAAAAAGATGGTCCTATATCTCTGTCTATTTAGTGTTGCCAACTCTCGTGATTTGGTGGTACTACATTTCAGGATAGCTGGTGTTTTTCTTAAAGTGCCAGCTCCGGGGTCATGTTGTTGCATGAGAATCTCAGCTTCTATCTAAAAAAAAAAAAAAAAAATGCAAATTTCTAGTTAGGCCTAGAGATTTTTAGGGACCAGTTAGACAAACACCTGTCAGGAATGGTCTAGTTGTTATGTAGTCCTGCCTTGAGTGCAGGGGACTGGACTAGATGAACTCTCGAGCTCCCTTCCAGTCCTACACATCTATCATTCTATAGTTGTGCAGAAAACCTGGAAAATATTGATCCTAATGGTGCACACACCAGAAGAGAGAGAACCCCAAATTTATTGATTTGTGTTTGAATCCTATGCTTTGGGGGATTGCATTATAGCTATCAGAGTAGCAGCCGTGTTAGTCTGTATCCGCAAAAAGAACAGGAGTACTTGTGGCACCTTAGAGACTAGCAAATTTATTAGAGCATAAGCTTTCGTGGGCTACAGCCCACTTCTTCGGATGCATAGAATGGAACATATATTGAGGAGATACATATACACATACAGAGAGTATGAAAAGGTGTATGTGTGTATATATATCTCCTCAATATATGTTCCATTCTATGCATCCAAAGAAGTGGGATGTAGCCCACGAAAGCTTATGCTCAAATAAATTTGTTAGTCTCTAAGGTGCCACAAGTACTCCTGTTCATTATAGCTATCTGTCTGTCATTTTATAGGCTGGCAGATTCAAAGGAACCTAAGGGAATTAGATACCCAAGGCCCACTGGATTTCAATGGGATTTGGACACCTAAATGCCCTTTGTGGCTTTGAAAATTTCCCCCATAGTATATTCTCCGTATTAGAGCCAGATTTTCAAAAGAGCTCAGCACATTTGGTTCGGAGCATTTGAAAATCCAAATTGCTTTGGGCATTTTTTTTTCCTGCCAGGACAAATAGTGGGGAATTCATTGAGGAGCAGCAAAATTGATTGGGGGTGGGTGGCTGATTTATGAAAGGTGGGGCCTTGCCCCCAAGGAGTTCACACCATAAAAACAGAAGGGACCCTAAAAGGTCTTGGCTGCATCTAGCTTACATGGTGATTTTTTCCATCTCGCCCTGGCTAGCCTTCCAAGGTGTCTGCAGAGTGTGTATATGTACACATAGATATATGCACACACAATGCATCTTTGTGGAAAGGCTTTCATTTCACACTCTGTTGCTGATATATTGCCACAAGATGCTTGTTCCCACTGACTGATCTTCCACTGCCCCATGCACGCTTAACTAAATGATCATTTAATGCTGTGGTCAGGTCGGTGGTATATGAAAATTAATGGGAGCTAATTCTGCAGAGTTTGAACCTTGCTTCTTAGGAAATATCTAATTGGGTGAGTTACTGCAAAGTTTGAGAGAAGCACCCAACTACCATGGGCCATACAAATGCTGGCTGTTGTATGTGCAAGGCAGTGATGAAATGCTACCCACCTCCATTCACTGTCTCAACAGATTGCCCTTTATCTGCATACAGGTGCTCTAGAGACGTGATCTAGTTCAACCATAAATCATTAGCCTAGATGCAGGAATCTCTGGATAAAATTCCACAGCCTATGTTATACAGGAAATCAGACTAGATGATAGTAACGGTTTCTTCTGACCTTAAAAATCTATGAAACTATATAGAGTTTGTTAGATCAAAGCTAGAACTGAGCAAACTCATCACAGCAAATAATTCATTAGACAAATTTGCTTTTTTTCTGTTTGTAATTTGTCCATGGGTAGCTAAACATTTTCCTGGCTACATCTTCCATCTGAAATCATTTGTTCAATACCTTCTCCATGTATGCTCAGTCTGTAGCCTGTAAATAAGCAGTTGGTTGGATAGACTAAAGTCAAGCTGTTCTGGTGAGTTTCTGATTGAGTACACAGCTTGTTTGACATTTCTGTGTTTCGCTAATAGGATAACTTTTAGACTTAGGCTTGAATATTCATGTTTATGAGTTCAAAAATTGCTTTCTGCAAATATTCTCCTATAGCTGCTTAAAATCTGGATGCTTCCACAAATATTCCTGCCAGGAAACTCATTAGCTAGAATATTAATGAAAAGTGAACGCAAAAGGTCTGCGAATGCCCATCAAAGAGATTTCACTTTAAAAAACGGAGTGAATATTCAATGCTTGCTCAGCTCTATCAAAGTCAGCATCTTTCATTACACCTGAGGAAAAAAAATGGAAATGCAGAATATAAAGCACCCTGTGAACAAAATCGCTAAGAAAAGGGAATCCTGCATTCACTACTATCTGCTCAAGTTTTCAGGTGGTCTCCAGATGAAGGTCTATGTAGAGTTCATTGATGTTATTCAGTCTGGAGGCAATGAGCATGAATGGTTGTGCCAAGATCCACTTGCAAAAGGGAAGGTTGCACTCTGCTTCCCAGATGTACAATCAGACTCCTAGAAATGTGGGGCTGGCAGGGACCTCGAGAAGTCATCAAGTCCAGGCCTATGCCCTGGGGCAGGACCACATAAACCTAGATCATCCCTGTCAGGTATTTGTCCAACCTATTCTTAAAAACCTCCAATGATGAGGATTCTACATACCTTACCTACCCTTATAGCTAAACATTTTTTTTCTAAAAGCTACCCTAAATCTCCCTTCCTGCAGATAATGCCAATTACTTCTTGTCTTACCTTCGGTTCTTGTCCTACAATAGGTGAAAGAAAACCTCTTGGACCATCTAAAGAGCTCACGGCCATTACTAAGGCCAGGTCTACACTTAAAAAAATTAGATTGACCTAGATGTGTCTCTCAGGGGTGTAAAAAATTCACAAACCCCCGAGCTGACCTAGCCCCTGGTATCCAGTAGATGCATCCAGGTCTAGGGGAGAATTCTTCCATTGACCTAGCTAGCTACTGCTTCTCAGAGAGGTGGATTAACTACAGTGACAGAAAAACCTCTTCTGTTGCTGTAGGAAGTGTCTGCACTATGGTGCTACAGTGGTGGAGTGGCAGTGGAGCAGCTGCACTGCTGTAAGGCTCACAGTGTAGACATAATATTTGATCAACTAAAAGCAGTTGGCATTACCTGCCTCCATCCCAGCCAATAGCCTCAGCAAGAACTCAGTGTGGGATGGTGATTGAACGACCCTCTCAGGTCCTAGAGGCGGTCTCCCCAGATCAGGGATAAGGGACACTATGTGTGGGGAAATGCATGGTGCCACTGCTCATACTGGGATCTGTGGAGAGAAGATTTTACTTTCCAGGATCTATCCATCTGGTAGGCTTCAGCATCTTCCCATCACCACACCCGCTGGGGCTCGCTGGCCTGGGACAGGCTGTCAGCCAGGAAATATTATGCAATAATTTCTCCTCAATGAAACGGCACCTGGGATTGGAGACTTTTATCTGGAAATTTTAGCGCCATCAGGTCTGACTTTGAAGTGAGCCCCTACAAAAGATGAAGCGATTAGTGGATTACCATCTCGGTGGCTAGAAACAGCCAGTTAATCAATGCCCCACTGGCAGCCCATTTGTTCATCATCTGTATTTCTCCCTATGCAGTAGGTAACCCTGACTGCTCCCTAAGCCCTAATATTACTTTGTCCCAGCTACAGGAAAGCTTTACATGGGATATTCCCAATGGGGTGGGGAGGGTAGAATCATGTGATCGGCTCATGCCTGAAAAGTTATTCAATGAAAATCTTTGATGCCTGTAGAATGAGGGGAAATTCCAACATCTCTTCTTTCCTAGGGTGACCAGCTGGGAACAGTGAGAGGCATATTGAATGGAAGAGTCATACATGTTAGAAGAGAATCCTTAAATGGCATCCCTTGCTTGGGATCCTTTCGCAATGCGAGCTGTTGGCTCTATTGTCTCCATCATGGTCATATTGTATAAATATTTGTGGGCTGTAATGCCAGGGGTTGTCACATGTAATGATGTGAAACTAATGTGACGCTGTCTGTAGGTGACATGCATAGGTGCGGTGATGCACTGGAGGACACAGGTGAATGATACACTGTTCTAGGGACATTCGCAATAATGATGCTTTTGTTGAGCCGCTAGGGGACTAGAGAGCTCAAAGCAGAGAGAGCTATTCCCTCCCTTCCCAGTGCAAAGAGAAGGGAAGCTCAGAACTGTTATTTAGACCTCTTACAAAGTCATCCTGGTGGTTTTAAGGTACCACACCAAGAGCGTCAGGATCAGAGTCCCCACCAAAGTGCCTTCAGTGCTGACCAGAGAGACCTTTAGACGGACAGTGGGAGACTGCAGTTCAGTCCCCAGGGTCTGCCCGGTTTGGGACCCTTTTGCTGACATCACCAACACGGAAGCCACTTAGTGCCAGTGGTTTGTGTGATGTGGACACCTGTCCACTGGGACACAGGCAGAGACTCATCAGGCCACCAAATAGGAGCAACTTTTGGCCACTGCTGAAGGGGACAGATTTCCATCAGTGATTTAGAGGGGTAAGGCTCCCTGTCCCATCAGTAATCTGAGCAAGCAGTCCGGCTTGGGCCTAGCTTTGATCACCAATTGTTCTGGCTCCATTGAAGGTAGCCCTCTATGCCCTAGAATGGCAGGAACTGGCACTACTAAGCAGTTCCTCTTCTGTAAGTATCCAGTGCCAACCAACATGCCAGCCAGGCAGCCAACCCCTCTGCAAAAGCAAAGCCACACACACATCCTCCCCCTGCACTTTCTCACTAGCATGTTCCAAGAGGCCGTTTCACATTAGCAACTTGCTCCTACTGCAAGTGGAAACAAATACTAATGTGAGATGACACTAATACAGCAGACTGAAGTGCCGCTAATGGGATGAGACTGCCACGTTGTGTCAGTACAGAGAAAACCTTTCCTGCCAGCTTCAGCTTGTTCTCCCTGGTGTCTCAGAGCCCTGGGGAGACTCCAGGACTTCTCAGACAACAAAGCCCCACAGTACATGCTGCCTCCACCATCACAGCCTCTCCTACAGTGGAATGCACCCAGCCCTACAGGGCAGCAGTCTGGCCACATGCATGCAGGCTCTGTCAGCTGGCTGCAGAGTTACATCATTGGAACCAGAACTCATGAACCTTCAGCACGGAGAGTGTTGCCCTCTGAGCTGCTCCATTAGTTCAATGAGTGGAGGGAGCAGCTGTGCATGTGAGCAGTTTTGAGATATTCCAGTAGAGAGCACTATTTTACACACACACACACACACACACACACACACACACACACACAGCTACTTTGACATCTTCCATTGGAGCTCAGACACACACACACATAGACAAAGGCAAACACCTTGAATAAGGGTGGCACTCATATGTTTGTAAAGAACCCAGCCCTCTTCACAAATGAGAGCGACGCTGATCACATTGCAATGGCATTTGCAAGGCTCCATGACTCACAGGTTAGGGCACCTTCCAGAGGATGACATTCAGCCACGGAAAACGCTGATCTACAGGTGCCTGCTACAACCCATGCTTACAGCGATGATAAAACACTCTTCACCATATTGCCATGAGACTGCACTGAGGTCACCAGGAGCTGTCCTCCGTGTGGCTATTATTGCTGTCATTTTGTCAGTGATGAAACGCCCTTCTCCCCTGCAACCATGCTTATTATGTATAACCTGCGAATAAAATGTATGTCCCTCCTGCTAAAGTACACAATCTCGTTCTCCTCTTTTGTTCTGTGTATTTCAACTGCTAGCGGCTTTGAAATGCTCTCCCGGTCCCCCTGATATCATCCTCCATTGTTCCCATCACCTACCACTGCGTACTGAGTACTAACAGCCCAGGCAGGAAGGTCTCAGAGAAATCAGATGCAGCCCAGCCAATATCTGGCTATTTGGTCAGTTTGCAGCTGTGATTCGCTTTCAGAAAAAGTTCAAGGGGGGGGTGAGGGAAGAGGGGAAGACTAATGGGATTAATCTGTTGAATTCATTATGCAAAATCTTGGCATCCTGCCAGGTTCTCTCTCACACAAATGTCAATGCTTTTCAGCATTAAGCAAAATTACAAATCACAACACTGGCTGATCAATCTGAATAGGTTTCTCTGCATGCATTTAAAACAAAAATCTTTCTGCCAGAGAAGACTGTTCGACTGATTTTTCCCCTCTCTCTCTCGGCATCCGGAGCAATTGTCAAAAAGATGCTGGTGATTTTTATCTGTTCTGAAGTTCTTCTGCGGGCAGGCAAAAAAGTGCACACACCAAAAAGAAGAGGAAAGACTCTGACATGCTAAACTCAGAGCCAAGCCCAATGCCAGCAAAGAGAAATCTAGGGCCTGATTCACAGATCTGCAACAGCCTGTCTGCATCACTTTGGAGACAGAAAAAGGATGTCGGCTGAAACAGGGAATACTCCCAGCCCAGGACCCAGGGAGTTTCCCATGTGAGGTACAGTTGGAGTAATGGCTGCACAGCTCCCAGAGCCGGGGATATGCTGGTGATATGGCAGAGCAAAGAGACCAGTCTCTAGTGAATCTTGGAATTGGAGAAATTAGAAATGGAAGAGACCTAGCTTAAGCTATATAGGCCTTTCCTCCTGACCAATACAATAGTGTTCGCTACAATACATTGTCCAGTCATTTATGCAGGCTGGTTTTAGAAGACCCAAAGAATGTGGCTTCCACTACATTTTTTTGCGTCACAGAATGACCATGTAATTTGGGACAATGACCAATTTAAGTGCTGCGGAACAATCATAATCATAATACCAAGTTCTTAGATAATGCCACTCATCAGTAGATTTCAAAGCGCTTCACAGAAGTCCAATGCTGGAAGACCAGGGTTGGTGCAAGTCCCCAGTCAGGACTGAAGGGGTGTATCAGTAGACATGTCTGAGGGTCTAGAATGTAAACAGCAGGGAGCGCTGCATGTCAGGATTGAGGTGCAACAGCAGAACTGTGTGTGGGGGAGCCCAGGGCTGAAATAGAAGGGAATACTCCATGTCACAGCTGAGGTCCATCGGCTGAGCTAGGTAGGTGAACTAAAGACTGGAATGGCAGAAGGCTGCAGGTCAGAATCAAAGTGCGTTGGAATAGCTGTGTGGGGAGCCCAGGACTGGAATAGCAAGAGGGGCTGTGAGTCATGGTGATAGCAGCAGACTGATCTGGAGGGGTGAGGGTTCACGACTGAGGAATAAGATGTATCAGCAGAACTGTCTGGGGAAGTTTGAGTGCTTTCTGCCTGTCTTAAGTCAATAAAACCAGCACTGAACTTGCTTGGACAATAACATTCCCTCTACACATTATTGTGTTACAAAAATTCCAACAGTTTCCTGCAGTATTTTCAGCACCCTGGGCGCAGGGAAGCAGAGGGCAGTATGCGCGGGCGAAATGGGGCAAGCAGCATTAAACCTGGATTATTTCATATCCTTTTAAGGGCTTTTGTTACTTTTTAAATTCCTGTCTAAATAAATACCCTCTTACCCAGAAGGACTAGAACATCACTGAACCAAAGGGGCCAGATTCATCCCTGCTGTAAATCTGCTGATTTCATCCTCTCAGCTTTACACCAGGGATGAAGATGGATGGACAAATACATTTGTGCAACATTAGAAGCCAATTTGGAATCTAAGGCAAATCCAAGTCCTGCCTGGCTTTGGTCAGTTGAAGTCTACTTTGTTACTTAAACGTTATGTTCTTGTATGAGTATGTAGGTATATGTGACATGATACACAGGGATAGTATATGTATGTATGTGTCGTAAATGCCGATACATAAGTGAATATATATATATACCACATGTACAGAGAGCTATATACTGTTATATCAATGTGTTTCTGTGCGCTGATGTAGAATGATGTTTGTGTATGAGTGTGAGTTGATTAATGACTCACCTTTTTGTGTGTCTGTCTATGAAATATGTAGTATGCCCATCATTTGAATTACCTTGGCATATCAGTGTGTCGGTCTAAGGGCTAGTGCATGACAGTAGGTGCGATAGGCAGTATTTATGTCTGTGGGGTGATATGTAATTTTGCAGAGCTTATGTATAAGCTAACTGATTGTTGGTCTGTTGGCCAGTATATGGCTATGTGCAGCATATGCACGCACGTCTATGAAAATGGGTTATGAATATATATAGAGAGAGTCCTTTTAAAGCATTTGCAACATGCATCCATTACCATAGTGGCTAGTTGTACATGCATGTAAGACTGAGGGCTTATGTATCACCAAAGCATATGTCTGTCCTGAGCCTGGCATATAACTGCTTGTACAGTGTACATATATGTGTGTCTGCGGCTTGGTATATGACGGCACACATATTGCCAGCTGCAAATAAACTGGCAAACAGAGTGAACTCTATTATAGAGAAAGAAGAGTGAAATTTAATGCCGAGCTTCCCTTGGTCTTCCAGCCTCCTCCTCACCTAATCTAAAATTAACTTCACTGTTCAGCTGCATTTAAGCAAAACCAGTTGCCATGGCCACGCCGGGGGCTCCTAGATGTAGCAAACAAGGTAATCAGTTAAAATGAATAGCCACCGAGCTGATGCTTGCTGTAGGTTACATATGAAGTTCATTCACTTGTTAAACCTAATGGACTGTATTGCCTATGAAATAGAAATGGAAATTCTCTCTCTGGTGGCAGCTGGAGTTTGAATCAGGCTGGAAGGGAGGATGGGGGGGATGGACATTGAATTAACGCAGCTTGTGCTGTGGGTGATGTGAGCCAAAGAAGCCATAAAGCGTGTGAGGGGATTCCAATGAGGGTCTATGCCTCTGGTGCGCTGGAAGGCAGAAAGCTGAAGGCTGAGCACCTCAAACCACTGCTGAGCAGGGCATTGGCATTAATAACACCCTATTAGTGCTTGCCATGCTGTCCCCCCGCCCCAGTAGCATTGCTACAAAGGGAATAAGCCTTTGCATCACGCTGCTGCAGAGGCAGAAAAAGGTCCCAGATTCCTGTGCATTATCTATACAGCCCGGAGGATCTCAAGGCATGTCAGAAGCTGATACACAAGCTACAAACAGGGATTGCTTTGTTTACTACCAAAATGCAGCCATCTCAGGGGTGAACAGTTGCACAGGGCATTACATAGCTTAAGAGAGGCGCTCAGGAATAATTTATCCCCTGGCAGAGTGGTATAATTGCAAGGGGGATTTAGGTAGGCGGAATGTGCCCGAAGTTTGCCAGCAAAGAGCCCCGATCCTTAAGTAGTTGTTGCATTACTAATATAAGTGCCCTAGGATCATTAGTGTCCACTAGTGATCGTACAAAAGGTGGCACTTCCTGAAGCATACTGCCCACTCCTGACACTATGAGCAAGGCTCTGGTTCGGTATTGGCTCAGAGGGAAGAGTGCCATCTACTGAGACATTTGCAGTGCCTAGCTGTTTCTTGTCAGTATCTCAGCCCACTACTGACACTGCCTGACCAGGCTGAACTTGCAACAGCAAACAGGACCAGAGCACAAGGTGGTACAGCTGCAGGCTGCCCTTCTATCAGTGACTCCTGTCATGGCGGATACCCCTGTGCTTGTGTTGTTGCCCCAAGGCTTGAAAAGTCTCTTGGTAAGGATGGCTTGACAGAACCCCTAGTCGTGGCCGTTTAATGCCAGCGGAATTCATTTGCTAAAGCAAGCAGGTATTCTGCCCTGTGGACTGTGTCCTGGGCTGAAGATGTCATCGGATCTGAGATCAAATTTCCATGCAAATTTGCTTATGCAAAAAGTTTGGCCAAGTTCAGATCTCCTGAGCACTAAAAATCTGCTGTCATATCTAAAGCGTTAGTGAGTGGCAAAGCGGGCCAGGCCACAGGAGATGGCTAGCTCTGATTGCCTCGCTCTGATTGCTTGGCATGACCCTGCAGTAATAGCTTGCACAAGTGTGGCAGGAAATGGCACTGGGACAGCATCCCAAATCCCATCAAGCTACTTCCCAAGTGAGCAAGATCTGGGAGGGTCACAGTGATGGTGTTTCCACATACAGACTTTATTTCATTTTTAACTCTGTGGGCCAGGGGAGTAATTTTGGTGTCTTAAGTTGTAGCCCCAGAGTGGTCAAATGTTAAGCAACGTTTCCTCCATGTAGCTCTGTCAATGCACCTCCATCCTGACCTGCTAAACCCCTACTATTCCATACGGGCTCAGAGATGAGGTTGATGGGCATACTCTAATAAAAACCTAAATAGAACAGAATAGTCTTGGGGCCATACGCAGCTCTGCAGATGCATCTGAGTCCTGACCTGCAGCGCGTCTTGCTGTACCAACCCTGGGACTCCTTCATAGCTCTGCTGACACAGCTTAGTGCTGCCTTGCTAGTTCGTACTGTGGACGAATCTCCATTCACAATGAGGTCAAGTCCTTTCATTCGTAATCTAATATGAATGAGAGACAAAACTGTCCATTTATAAAAGCTCATTGCATCCCATACTGAGCCGACTACACACAGAGACTCAAAGCCCTGAAGATTCACACTTGAATCACAACACATCTGTTCATATTTTACATCTTGCGATTCCTAGCGTCCCCTCTGAGGTTTTCTCCTAATGCTTCAGGCCACATCACGTCCTTTGTTTGTTCACACCGTGATGCCGCTAAACTGTGGAGGAGATTCATTCATTTCCCCTCCTCGCAAACGTGTGTCTCTCCACCTACTGAAGGAGGAGGGCTGCTAAGGCTGGAGGAATGATGCTGGTTCAGGTAACAAACTAGCACTCAGGAGATATGGATTCATTCTTGCTTCTGCTACAGACTCTCCATGTGATCTTGGGCTAGATTTTTAAAGGTATTTAGACACCTAAAGGTGCAGAAAGGCACCTAGTGAGGTTTTCAAAAGTGCCGAGGCACCTAACTCCCATTGGAATCCTGCTAGGCATTTATCTGCATCTTTAGACACCTAATACCTTTAAAAATGGGGCCCTTAGTCTCCGCGTCTCATTTCCCCATTTGTACATTGGGAACAGTAATCCTTCCTTTCCTCCCATCCCTTTGTCTCTCTTGTCTATTTAGATTGTAAACTCTTCGGGGCCTGGGCTTTCATTATGTGTATGTACAGCACCTAACACAATTAGGTCCAATCTCAGTTGGTGCTTGTAAGTGCTTCTGCTATGTAAATAACAACAATGGCTAATTATAAATGCAACTGCTGGAGATTCCCAGCTGAAGAATGAATATATCTTTAACTAGAGAGTGGATGTGTTTCTAAAAGATACACTAGTCCAACCACAAGATCTTGGGCTTAATTCAGAAATCACTAGGAGAAATCTTATGGCTTGTGAATAGATGACCATAGGTCCCTTCTGACCTTAAAGTCTATGAATCTACTGTAAATACATGACTGTAGAAATTAATAAGTTCTACTAATCAAGCTCATCTTTCCAATTCATTTCCAGCAAACCTACAGGCCCTGTAACACTTGCAAAATTCTCCTATCCCGCTAACCTGTTTGTTTGGGGTTTTGTTTTGTTTTTTGGATGGGCAAGTAAACCATCATTAGCCTTTTTTCATTATCATCCATCATACATGCAAAGGGCAGAATAGTGATTTTTTTGCAGAGGATGGTAACTTTTGCAAAGCTGAGTCCACATGGAGATTATAAACCAGTTCATCGCCTGGTGCAAAGCAGAGCAGTTCCATTATCTTCAAAGTATCTATGTCAAGTTATACCAGTGGCAGATCTGAACCATAAAAGTAAGCTCATGGCATTGAGTTAAAAGGGTTTATTGAAAATCTATGGGAAATTAGCTTTCCAGTGACACATGGCGCAACCTTCAGCTCCTAATGTGCTGGCTCATGCATTCAGTATCCCACCAATTATATATATGATGAGGCTGGATAGTATGTTTATCAGTAATTTCCCCCTACTGACAGTTTATGTTCAATGGAGTAGCACCCACTGGAATACTGCAGGCAATTAGACTCTTTAATGTGTGGTGTGCCTCCAGATGTGTCACAATGTAAAAAGCCTTGACAGAATTCGATTTTCATACGTTTATAATTTCAACAGATGTTTCTTTTAAAGCATTTTTGAAAACTTCTATTTAAATTTTCACATTTGCATGAAATTATGTTTTAAGAATTCCCCCCCCCCATTTTTACTGATTTAAATTTTCCTAGTTACAGGAAACCATGTGGGGAGAGACAATAATTATTTAATGCCAGTAGACATTGATTAGTAGGATTGAGTCCAAAATGAGTGTCCTATCCGTGAACCTTACTAAATTCTCTGGGCAGAGTTTCTTTTTCTCCATAGCAGCCCCATTTTCAAGGAATCAGCTCAGATTACCTTTTAACCGTGTATTTCTCATTATATTGATCCACTTCCAGGCCAATAACCAGACACGAAAATTGAGCATTTAGTAACTTTGCTGATTTAAGCCATGCTCATTGGTAGGGGAGCTGGGTCAGCCAGCTCAGGTGGGCGGCAGGAAGGCGTTTGCCTGCAGAGATGCTGTAAAGCTGATGCCTTGGACCCAGCTGCAAAGCAGTTTCAGCTTTTCCAGCATGTCAGGGCAGTGAGCAGTTAAATCAGTTACCTGGGAACAGGCCTGCTTCAAATACTAGCCATCTTCCTCTGAGCCCTCTGTTATACCAGGAACACCTAATGATGGAGTTAAAGTTTCGGGCTGGTCTTCACTACCCGCCCGGATCGGCAGTAGAAAATCGATCTCTCGGGGATCGATTTATCGCATCTCGTCGGGACGCGATAATCGATCCCCGAATCGACTCACGTACTTCACCAGCCCAGGTAGGAGTAAGCGCCATCGACGGGGGAGCCACGGTGGTCGATTTGCCGCCGTCCTCACAGCAGGGTAAGTCGGATCAGATACATCGAATTCAGCTACGCTATTCGCGTAGCTGAATTTGCGTATCTGAAATCGATCCCCCCTCCCCCGTAGTGTAGACGTAGCTTTTGTCTGCTCTAGGTTAAGATGCGAAGCCGGCTCCCCAATTTAAGTGCTAACTTGCTCCATAGTGGCTCTAAGTAGCACAGGCGTCTGCAGCAAGAGCACTGGCAGTTATTCTGCTAAATTAAAATACTGTACAATAATATGATAAAATAACAATATAATGCATACACCCAGTTAGCACCTTGATCTGCAGAACACTGGCTGGACTCAGACAACTAGATCCTCAGCAGGTATAAATCTGCATTGATCCATTGAAGTAGCTACCTCCAGTTACACCGGCTGAAGATCTGCACCAAAATCCAGGGAAGAGTGAGTTTTGATTGTTGTTTAGTTTTTATTTGGATTATTAAAAATGAAACGTTTAAAACCCAATTTTCTCTTTCCACAAGTAAAGGGGCTGGTTTAACCCTTTCAGGCTGGACAGGGAAACTCCACTGGTCATTTTCACTTTCTGATCAGTTCACTTTTCACTTCTTACTAAGCAGGATGGTTAAGGCACTAGCCAGGCAACGTGGGCTCAGTTCTTAGCTCTTCCACAGACTCTTTGTATGACCTTTGATCGATTTTTTTTGCCTCAATTAAGCTGTAAAATGGGAGCAATAATCCTTTCTTTCACCCTTTGTCTCATCTATTTAGCTTGTAAGTTCTTAGGGCAGGGGCTGTTTCTTACTCTGTGTATGTACAGCACCTAGCACAATGGAGATCATATCCCTTTTGGGGCTTCTAGGCAACACTGTAATACAAACAATAACAATTATGCTCCTCTTTTCACTGAACAAGTTTCCCTCCTAAATCCACCTCCCTTGCCGAGAAAACTCATTGCAAAGTTTGCATAACCCCCTTGGCTAGTCTGAGCTAGGCAGACTGAGGTAGTTCAGAAGGAGGCTCTAGTGGTATCAAAGATACTCAGCAGCAAACAATAATAAAAAGGCATCAGATGCAATTCCGGTAGCAATCAGCACAGCAGGCATTTAGGATTGCATCTAGCAGGGCTCTTACACTTTCATTGGCAGCTCCTCAGCTAATCAATAGGGCCTGGTGCTAGAGGAATTTTAATTAAGGCAAAGATTTATTGGCGGGAGGTCTAGGAGGGATGTGTGGAAGTTGTTATTTTACAGCAGGGGCCTGTTTTTCTGCATAGGATAGATAACATTTAAAACATATCAGCATCAAGTTTAGTCAAGTGGGTCTGACTACTGTAGACAGCAATAGACTCTGACTGCCAGTGCTAACCGAGCGGTAGCCAGGGGATGTCTATCTATTGCTGTGCTTTCCTAAAATGTATTGAACATCTGACTTTGCAAATATGCTTAACAATCTATACAGTAGGGTGGCAATCCTTATTATTGGAGATTGGATGGCTCAGGCTTCAGGGTTACAGAGCTCCATAGCCATCCTTGTTCACTTTTGTTACCACCTGGCTGCTCTTTGGTCTATAAGATGTGAATTAGTCCTATTTTTAGCATAGCCACAAAGCCATTGTAATTAGCACTGTTGAGAGGAAGGAGATTTTGTGAATAAGACACCAGAGGGAGGCATTGATCTGGGATCAGTTCCTGCCTCTGCCACAGACTACTTTTGTGACCTGGGGCAAAACACTTCATGTCTCTTTGCCTTAGTTCCCCTCTTTTACAGATGGGAATGATAATCCCCCATTTCTCCCATCCTTTGTCTGTCTTGCTGAGCCTGTACATTCTTCAGAGCAAGAGCTGTCTCTTGCTTTGTGTTCATACAGCGCCTGGCACTAGGGGACCCTCGGCACTACCATCGTAGAAATAATACAAAATGTGCTTGTGATTCCAATTCCATGAATTGCACAAACCATCTCAGCGTTTCTTGTGATTCCAGTTCAGCGAACTTCCAAATCGATGGTAGCGTCTGATGAGCAAGCAGAGCATATGTTGTGTAGAAGCTTGGAAGCATCTTCTCTTAAACACTGGTCAGAGCCCCGGACGGTGTAAATCATCATCATTCCACTTACTTCAGTGTAGCTATGCTGATTTATGGCAGCTGAGGATCTGGCCCCAGAGATTTAACATTTCTGCTTATCTTTAATTTGCAACACCAGCGCTGCCATCCGTTTGTCAGGGGAATGTTCTTTAAACAACGGGATTAGCAAAGGGTTAGGTTGTGGGAGCTTAAAATCAAGTGACCTTTCCAGAAGAGCTGTGCAGAGAATGGGAGTTCCGTTTCATGAAGGCTTTTGAAAATTGGCTTCATTTCGAATCGGCGCACAAGCCAAAAACTTTGAAATGTGTCAGAAGTAAAACGACAGACATTTTCGTTTTGAGTCACTTGAAAAATTTCATTTTGACACAAGGCAAAGGATTTTACAGTATATTATAGTACAATACAAAGTGAAAAATACTAAATGAAAAGTCATTTCAAAACAAAGTATCACAATGTTTTATTCCAAAAATGTGAAAATGAGGATATTTGGACATTGTTGGAACTTTTTTCTTTTTTATGGTCCTGAAAACAAAATTCCAGCAAAGTCAACTCAGTTTCGTGAAGCATTTAGATTTTGATAGACTGTGGTTCCATCAAACTTTCTCTGACCAGATCTACATTCCATGTGCTTTGCGGAGGCGAGTGGACAAGATCTCCCACAAGGCCACAGAAAATCAGTTGGAAGTTTGGGATGCTTCCCAATAAGTGCCCATGCCTAATCCACTTGACAGCCATGGTAATGTAGATATCCTTGCAACACGTGTTTGAACACAGGGCATTAGAGTTCCAATGGATAGAGCTCCATCCCTAGAATTATGGTTCCTATGGGTAGGGCACTTTGCTTTAGGGTTAGGATTCTGATACGTAGGGCTACCCACCCTAGGGTTAGCATTCCTATAGGTAGGAAACATGGAGTTAGGGTTAGGGTTTCTATAGGTAGGGCTCCCCGCACTAGGGTTCGGGGTCCTATGGTAGGGCACTTGGAGTTAGGGTTAGTATTGTTATGGGTAGGACTGCCCAATCTATGCTCAGGGTTTCTATGGGTAGGATTCCCTGCTCTAGAGTTAGGATTCCTATAATTAGGGCACATGGAGTTAGGGTTAGGGTTCCTATTTGTGTTGCTCCCCATCCAAGGATTAGGGTTCCGATCTGTAGAACTCCTTGCCCTAGGGTTAGGGTTCTTATGGGTAGGGCTCCCCGCCCTAGAGTTAGAATTCCTATGAGTAGGGAACTTGTAGTTAGAATTAGGGTTCCTATGGGTACGGCACCCCACCCTAGGGTTAAGGTTCCTATGGGTAGGACACTTGGAATTAGGGTTAGGGTTCTTATGGCAAGGGCCCTTAGAGTTAGGGTTCCTATGGGTAGGGCTGCCCATCCTAGGGTTAGGATTCTTATGGGTAGGGTACATGGAGTTAGGGTTAGGATTCCTATGGGTAGGACACTTGGAGTTAAGGTTAGGGCTCCTATGAATGGGGCTCCCCATCTTAGAGTTAGGGTTCCTATATGAAGAGTACTTGGAGTTAGGGTTAGAGATGCCATCTGGAATGGCAGTGCAAGATGACTGCCTGATACATATGGCTGGACAGTAGTACTAAGGGGAATACAGGATGGCTAGTGGTACCCAGAATGAAAGCAGGTGAATGCTCCATCATGCCCCTAGCAGCAGCTTAAAATCATGGGGCAGTTACAGGAAATGATGCAGTGCACCTTCCCCAGGCTTTTCAATGGGTTAATCATGGGTGGTGAATGGATTATCAGGCAGCTTGGGCAGGTGGCATATTGTGCTAGACAGACACTCGTGCAGTTGGGGGGGAGGGATAGCTCAGTGGTTTGAGCATTGGCCTGCTAAACCCAGGGTTGTGAGTTCAATCCTTGAGGGGGCCACTTGGGAATCTGGGGCAAAATCAGTACTTGGTCCTGCTAGTGAAGGCAGGGGGCTGGACTCAATGACCTTTCAAGGTCCCTTCCAGTTCTAGGAGATGGGATATCTCCATTATTATTTTTTTTTTTTAACCCCGACACAGCCCAGTTTAAATTCAATGACACTTTATTAGTATGACAAGCTCTACAAGTGCTGCCAATCTGTGAGTGAGTCAGACTGCTCAGGCATCTGTCAGAGGTGGACATGATCCACCCATGAGAGGGCCATATGCCATGTTGGGCGTTGATCCTGTATCCTGACATGCATCCGACGAAGTGGGCATTCACCCACGAAAGCTTATGCTCCAATACATCTGTTAGTCTTAAAGGTGCCACAGGACTCTCTGTTCCTTTTTAAGGATCCAGACTAACATGGCTACCCCTCTGACATTTGATCCTGTATCTGTTCACCAGCAGTGTCCATTCCTGGTGCAGTGGCAGATTGCCACATAGCGCTATGCCATCTCCCTCCTTTCCAGGCCATCTCCCTCCTTTCCAGGGTTGGGGGGTGGTTTTGTCTCCCAGCTTTTGGATGAGGCATCTTGTTTTCTGATTCCCCTTCCCTTTTGTCTTGGACGTGGGTCGTAAGTGCCTCTCTCTCTCTCTCTCCTCTGTCACATGGGCTGCACAGCTATTGCTTTCTGGGTTTGGACTGTGCTTTGTGCCTACCAGCTCTCTCTCTCTCTCACACACCAAACTTCAAATAAGAACTGTTCTCATAACTGACCGTTCGCTGCCAGGATGCCCTTTTCAGCAGCACACGCTGCTCCATTCTCTACCTGCAGCTCCCTGCATTGTGAGAGCAGAGAGTGCTGGAACCTCTGCACTTCAGCCATTGACCTTCCAAGCAGCTTATGTGCCAGGCATCACCTGTACCCTCTCCCTGCTTGCAGGGCTGTGTGGGGAAAGGAGGGGGGGGGCAGCTTGCCCTGGGCCTCTCATTTGAGAGGGCCCCTGTACCAAGTGGTGTTGCAATTTGGTGCATGAGGTCACAGAGCCACTCACTCTGTCATGATGGAGGGGCAGTCTGGCCAAACCCAAGCAGCACTGTGACCCCCACACCCAACGCAAGGTCTCAACACCCAGAGTGGAGAGCGTGGGGACAGGAGCTGAGCCACTGCCCTGGTTGCAGGGGAAGCATGGTGTAGGCTCGCTTTCCAACCCCCTGGCCTCCCCGCAGTGATAATTGTTTTGGAAGCGTGAAGGGTCTCAGTTTCAGATTTTGCCCCTTGGTGCAGACCTGCTTCCTCTTGCAAATGGTCTCTTTGGTCTTTCCTTTCCTCTGAATTCTGGAAGCTCTAAAGGCCGCACATCATTGTGTCTCTGCTGTGTATCATGTTACATTTGTGCCTTTAGGGTGGGGACCCTGCTAGTGTAACGCCGCACCCCTGGGTGAGGCATCGGCAGTACGGATCAGATCCAGGACCTATGGATGTAAAGCATGAATCTCCAGTGCTTGAGCTGTCAGTCACCACTAGAGGAGGACAGAACACAACCCTGAGTGCTTGTGGTTTACATTAGCTGACCAGGCACCAGTTAACTGTGGTGCAGCACTGCATATACCACCACTATCCGCCTATTGTATTTATACAGCCGCCAGCACCTCACAATCTTTAATGTATTTATCCTCACAGCAACCCTGTGAGTTCAGGCAGCACTGTTATCTCAACTGTACAGATGGGAAACTGAGGCACAACGCGAGTAAATGACTTACCCAAGGTCACATGGAGAGTCTTGTAGAGCAGGGACCTGCACCTGGATCTCCTAAAGGCCAGGCTAGCTCCCTAACCACTGGACCATCCAAGAGCAAGCCTCCTGTTAATAGGCACTGTCCAGCAATTGTCCACCCCAGTGTCCCCACAGGCTTGCAGAACCAGGCCCAGAGCTTGCCAACAAGCCCTCAAACCCATGTTTGGTTCTCAGAGCTCCTCCACCCCTCGTGTGCTCATAAAGAGCCCAGACTCCCTACCCGCCAATTCTTGCCAGGCTGTAATTCCTGGCAGGTGGGAAATAAAAGGGGAAAGGAACATCCTGGCAGGAATCAGGCTGCCCAGTGGGTGGTGGGGGGAGGGTGAGCCGTTCTCCTGGATTCCCAGCAAGGGCAGGCCCCTCTTTGGCAGAACAGGAAAGAGTGAAAGAGTTTGTCTGTCACTTGTTCTCGATAATGGATATTCCCCCTGGAGGACTGCATCAGAACCCCAGGTGGGGAGCCGGTCTCTGGCTGTTGATATGCAGAGCCATGCTGCACTTGAATAAGGGAGAACAAGTCAGCTTCTATTTTTATATAGGCCTTTTATCTGTCTCTCTCAACTGTCTCAGTCTCTCACATTCTCTCCGTCTCCTTCTCTCTGTCTCTCTTTCTTCTCCCTCGTTTTTCTCTGCTTTGCAGGCAGCACTAATTAATTTTTCTAATTAGTTCATGTGTTTGTGCACACCGAAAATAAATATACCGTGCTCTCTGAGTGCTAAGTATTATTCATTAAATGGCCATTTAAGCCTCCTACTGCAGACTGAGGCGTGAGAAGCTGCATGTGTGAATCTGCACACGTATGTCTGTGGGCTGCGTGTAAGTGCTGACTGTGTGTGCAGTGTATGTGAAGGTGTGTGTCAGTGCTGCATGTGCCCTTTGTTGAGTGTGTTCTGTCTGTGAAGAGGGTGTGTGTAGGTGGAAATGCATGGGCTGTGTACATTCAGGGTATATATGTGTATGCTGTTGTGAATGTACACTGTGTGTATGCTCAGTGTGTATGTGGAGTAAGTCTTTGCAACAGATGTGAATTCACTGTGTGTTTGAGTGTGCTGCATGCCTGCCTTCATGGTGTGTTTTGTATGTGTAACTGGGTGTGAGCTCAATGGATATATATGTTCAGTATGCAAATGCCTGTGCATGCACTATCTGTGTATGAGTGTGTACAGAGTGTGTGTGTAGTCAGTGTGTACGTGCCTTCGACACGTGTATGAATGTGCTCTCATTACGTCAAACACAGGAAACACGAATAAGATCTAACTTGGACATTTCAAAGATTTGCTCTAGGTGCATGGGACAGACGCATTAATTTGGGAGTAAGCATTCCTAGGAAGAGAGCTGGGCCTGCCCTTATCACCTAGGTTTGGGGTCCTTATTCAGGATAAGAGTCTTTTCCTTCCTTCTCATCCAAAAGCTGCCTATTAAGTCATTTTGCGTATGGGATTGAGTGTGGAATAAACTGGGTTATTATAAATAATAAGGTACTCAGTTATTATGTATGTTCAGTACGACTCACTCATCGTGTCAGCTGTTGACATGGGAATTATAGCAGCCTATATTTTATGAATACTAATTACCAGTAACCTTGCCATTCCTTCTAATAACTCATGTGTTTTGGGTGCACCTCCAAGCATCTGGTTAATGGAGACACGAGTCAGCGCGTCGTCCTGCAAGGCCAGCATTTGTGAGAGCAGGAAAACACTTTATTATGAGAGAGAAGCAATTTCAGAAAGTTGTTGGGCTAGATCCTCCCCCAGTGTAAACCAATGTAGCTCCACTGGCTTCGGTGTACACCAGGAGGGGAGCTTGGCCCATTGTTTCCAAGGCTGAATGTACGGTCTATCTGAGGCATTGCCATAAAGTGCTGAATTCTCAGACCAGTACAACTGGTCTCAATTCTTGTATTTAGCTCCCCTTATAGGACATAGTTGGGAGAGTAACTAAGACTGACCCTATTATGTCTGGGTGTTACAGACTGTATGTTACATTTCGGCCTTAACTTTGAAGGCTGCCCTAGCCACTGCTCAGATGAGGAACAGAGATGGTGATTAGTAAATCCTCTGCTCCCAGGATCCTGCAAGATGGGAGAGAATTCAAGGCAGAGGAATGCATGGCACAAACCCTCAGAGACACACTGCTTTTCCATTGTCTAGAGCACTGTATATCACCGTCACAGCTTCTAGCCAGCAGACTGTGCCTCTCTGGGGTCATGATGTGCCAGCTGGTATGGTAGCTAGCCCCCATCGGTCGTGTTCTGCTGAGTTCTGGGTACTTGCCCTGATGATAGATGGAGAGTATGAAGAGGCCCCAGGCATCCTCTTCCTTCGGTGGTGCAATCGTGAAATGCAGGTCATGATTTGGCCTTGAGTCCACAAAGCATCTTGGGATACATGGAAAACACAACAGGAAGCTTATTATCAGCTTAATACCATTTCTTTTGTTGCTGATGTTCCCACCATTCAGAAAGCAAAAATAATCCCATGCTCATTTGAAACTGCAGGAGGAATTCCAGGAGGAGGACTCTAGTTACCTGAACTGGGGATTTGATTAGGACATCATGGTTGTTACCACTTCTCTTGTGAAGAGACCCACAGGTTGTTCAGGCCCCAATCCAACAAAACACTTAAAGTAAGTGCGTATCTTGCAGCACATGGCTGTTCCCCATGCCTTCATATGCTTACGTACTTAGTTAGAGAGGGATTTAATGATCACAAGTGATCGGGACCTGGATTCATGTCTTATCTGAAGGACTGCACCTCCAGCAGCTCAGAGACTGCTAGCATCATGGAGGGATCATTTGGGTCAGTTCCAACTCTGAGGAAACGACAGAGTCTCCTGAATTACCAACACCACTTCCCGTATCACTCTGGGTTTCCCTGGGAGGCCTCTCATCAAAGCACTGACTGTGTTCAGCCCTGCTTAGCATGAGAAATCTGCCAGCATCAAAGCCCTGCTGGTGGTATAGCCGCAGGCTAGTTGCAGGTTAGCCACATACCTTAGTGCTCGTGCCGGGGATATCAACCAACCCAGGCCCTGTTGTTTCTCCCCTTAGCTCTGCTTCCTCTTTAGCAAAGGAACACAAGCAAATAAACCAGTCCCAAAGCCCTCTAAGTAAAGGAGGGAACCACAGCTGTGTAAACCATTCGGGGGGGGGGGTCCCCTAAGCCACAGAGCATGATGGTCTTATACCCTGCTGCCTGCGTGTGAATTCTAAGATCTGCCAGTCAATGGAAATATCAAGATGTCTGCATTTCTTTGTATGGAGAGCAAACTGTCCCCAAAGCCCCTGTAGCTCCCTGTCCCAATTATCTCTCTAACTGTGGAATCCCAATTATCCATCTAGCAGTTGGGGTCAGTGGGAGAGGCAGTTAGGGTGATGAAATTTTCATTACGATGTCCCTCAGGCTTAGCTATATTATTTTCTCCCATTATGTCGTGCTGTCAAAACCCATTACTGGTGTGCAGGCATGTGGTTTGATCATCCTGGCTGATTTCTGTGGGATCACAGTTGATTAACACTGAATGAACTTGAGTGAACGGAGCAGGGATGTTTGTTTATTGTGGTTCTCTCTATGGATCTGTCCGGCTCTTGGGTTGCTCACCTAATCCTTCTAAGGATTCCTTGCATTTCTATAGTGCTTTCCCATCTGGAGGCTTCAGAGTGCTTTATATACGTTAATTAACGGAGACTCCCAACATCCCTCTGAGGCAATTCAGTGCTACTGTTGACAGGGAAACTGAGGCTCGGAGAGATGAAATTAATTGCCCAGGGTTATGCAGACAGTCTGTCGTAAAGCTGGGAATTGAACTCAGACCTGATGAGTCCCAGCCCTGTGCCCTAATCATAAAACATTTCCTTTTCTCACTTTCTCTGTCTAACTTGGGATCTTCACAGCCTGGCACCCTTTGGAGTCATTCACACCTATACAACTTGGTTGTGGAACACTACCAGAACAGAACAGTAACTTCCTGCGTGGACTTTGCACTTATGTAAATGGCTGCCCAAAGTGCCAGGCAAAGGACAATCTGGCTTGTTGTTGTCTCAATGGATAATCTCCTGACTCCTTGTCTTCATCTTTAGCCAGAAGAGTGTGTTTCTTCTAACTAACATAGATCTTCTGTTCCAGGGCATGGGAATGTGCCAGAGCTCTACTTCCTAATTCCCTCCTGATATCAGAGTATAAGCAGTCCCCATTCACTTTACCCACACCGTGGTGAAATGCCAAATTAAGAGCCTGAAAGAACAGAGCCCTCTGTTTAGCTAAAGATTGGATAGAGCATGGGCAGAGACAGTGCAACACTACTCATCATCTCTGATCTAGAGGGGTGACCTTCAAGGGTGGGAGTCACCACATCCCATTCAGCCTTTGCCTTCTCTGCTGAGCCTGGCAGCAAAGGGAAAATGAGTGGCCTCTGACTTTGGGTGCCTCCAGCTGGGTCTGATTTTCAGAAGTGCCGTGGCACGCACAGCCTCAGCTGAATTCAGTGGAAGATGCATGGGCAGCTGGGAATTAGACATTAAAATTCCAGCTAATCCTCACTTTCTGTGTTGGACAAAAGCCTGTAAACTTGCTTCTAAATCATCCACATGCCCAAACCAACTGAACTGCCCTATATCATCTATTGCACCAAATTCCCTGCAGAGTTCAAATTGGTGATGCTGCATTGAAGCCAGTGGCTCTGCGATCTTTTATGCCAGCTGAGGATCTGGCCCATTGTTGCTGTGAACATTCCTCATTCCACGGAGAATGAACACAAAAGGGGCAGAGACTCAGACAAAGTGAATTCATTTAAAAACTCTGATGAATATTATTATTTACATTAAAGATTCAACTACCTTTGGCTATCGACAGGGCCGGCTCCAGGGTGTTTGCCGCCACAAGCGGTGGGAAAAAAATAAAATAAAAAGCTGCGATCGCGATCGGTGGCAGCTCCACCGCACCGCTTTCTTCTTTGGCGGCAATTCAGCGGCAGGTCCTTCCCTCCGAGAGGGACCAAGGGACCCTCCACCGAAGAGCCAGAGGTGCCGCCCCTTGGCCGCCCCAAGCACCTGCTTGCTCAGCTAGTGCCTGGAGCCGGCCCTGGCTATCAACCATCCAGCTCAAAATCAGGACCCAGCTGTCTCTAAGAATGCATTCGGGACAAGGTCACATCTGTCCCATAAATCTCATCTGTATCTCTCACCAGACCCCTGTCTGGTGGCCTCCCCTTGAGAAAAGCAATTGCCCATCTTTCCAATATATGAAGAACTAGATTTTTAGAAGCTCTGACCACTCGCAATTCCAGCTGAAATCAATGATGGTATAGTGGGGTGGCTGCCCCACTCCGATAGGCAGGGGTTAAAAGCAGCCAAGCTAGGCTGATTGGGGAAGGCCTACAAAGGAACTGGGGTTGCAGAGATACAGCCTGGGAATAGGCAAAGGCAGTAGGTCCTACCCCATTGCCAGTGATGAGTGGCCATGACAGACTGCAGTCTGCCCCAGTGAGCGGGGGCTAGATGATGACTGGCAGTAGCCACTGAGGGAAGGTGGGTTTAGAGGGTTGGGGGTTCCCCAGGGAGGAGAGACCCAGAGCGTGAGCAGAGCAGAACCCTGAGGTAAAGGGCACCGGGGTCCGGGAGGGACACGGGGCCTGAGGCAGGCAAGACACCGGCCTGCAGCGGGCACTCCATACGCTGGAAAAGAGCTAATTCCCAGGACAACCAGCAGGAGGTGCCGCGCCGGTGAGTCACGCTTCACTACAGATGGGTTCAGCAGTTCTGAAAGCCAATCCCTAAAGCTTTAGACTGCATAGCATGTTCCGTTCCGTCTATATTCCAAAACGCTTTACAGAGGTGTATAATACAATATAAATGTCCATTGTCCCTCTCTCCCCCAGAGGAAAGTTTTGATTTTTCATCAAGAAACTGAGGACTTGACAACCAAAATGTTCAGTTTTTGACAATCAAAACCTGAAACATTTCAGCCGAAAACTAAAAATGTTTTGGTTTTCTGCTGAAAAAGAGACCTCTTTTTGTGGAGAGCAGATACTTCCCATGAAAGTTTTGTTTCGTCAAACTAGTTTTCTGTCTAAGATAAGTTTAGATAGAAAATTTTAGACCAATCCTATAGGTAGGGCAATGGTGGGATTTAAAACCAAACCAGGCAATTTTAACAGGCCCCTGAAGCTAACTTGAAGCCAGTGGAGGAGTTTGAGGCTGAGACAGGTGATGTGTCCACACTTCTGCACCTGCGTGGGAAGGCACATGGAAATTAAGGTTAAAATAATAAAGGAAGATGAATTCCAAGATCTCGGTCCCTGCACTGTAGTTAGCTGGAGGGTATCTGTACCACATGCAGCTCTAATTATTTCTCCCATCTCTCTCATGCTGTAGGTTTCCTTTCAGCAAAGACATTAGTGTCACTGGGTATATGAAGTGTAAAAACTTTAGGTGACATTTGGCAGGCATCGAAGCAGTGTCATTGCAAAGAGAAAAATAGACCTTCTGTGGTTAAACCCACTTGAAATCCAATAGCTCTTACACACTAGATTCTTGGCTGGATTAAGTCTATGGTGATTCACTGGAATCAATGGAGCTATGTTGATTTGCACTAGCTGAGGATACAGCCTCCACCTATTTAAGCCTGAGCCAAACACCTTCAACCTTTGAGGGGTTCAGAAAGCAAACCCAAATCCAGATGCCAAATGTCACCGCTTTGCTTTAACCCCATTTTGTATGCCTGGAAGAACTTTGAAGGCTATGTTAAAACTCCCATTGTCTTCAGTTGTACTGTACGTCCCCAGCGCTGTCTGAAATGAAGATCCCAGTTTCACAGCATGGGCCCTTCTCTAGCTGAAAGGTATCAAAACAATCAAAAAGCTGGTGAGAGAAGCATCAAGAAAAGAGCAAGCAAGCAGCAGAGAACCACGAACACCAGCATGTCAACTGCCTCTGACTTTTTTCCCCTCAGCTGATGACATGGGGCTGTCAGGTACTGTCAGTGTAATTATAGAAAATTGCTACAGGATAAACATCGGTGTGTTTGGAAGAGTAATTGTGCGGCAGCCTCGGGTTCCTTGCTGCATGTCAGGTAGGCACCAAGTTTAGCTCTTAGCTTTCTGACATGCTCAGACATGCCAAGGGAACTTATTCTGTCCTTCCTTCTTATTTGTGGCTTTCTTTCTCCCATGACAGCAAGCCAGTGCTTTTCTCCCCCCCCTCCCCAAGCCACTCTCTCTCTGGGGGACCATAAAACTCCATCCCTGGCAGTGAAAGTGACATCTCTCAGGGAAGTTAATTTCCCTTCTTCTCCTAGGGAGGAGCAAACTGGTTTGGATAAGGTGAGAACAGGACTGGCATCTGAGCCCAAAGCACATCCAGACAATGGACATCAGAAACAGTGTCACAGGCTTTCCATTTCATTATTGTTTTTTCATTTGCATGCCTCCCTGCACATAATAACCACAATAATCATTAATAGATGCTATTAGTACTAATTAGCAATCTGGTCTGGTTCTTACGAACCAATTTCCTGTTATTATGAGGATGAGGGAGGGTTTCTTCTGGTGAAGGCACTGGCCTGGAGCCCAGGAGATCCAGGTTCAATTGTTAACTCAGCCACACACTCCCTGTGTAACCTTAGGCAAGGGGGCCTGGTCTCAGCCCAGCCTGAGGAGACTCGCTCACCCGCTGTCCCTGGAGAAGAGTTGCAGTGGATGGACCCTCCCTGACTCCACAGGGTGCACCAGGTCAGTCTGGAATGATGACAGCCTGCCTTGACTGAGCGTGCTCCCAACCGGTCTTCCCTTTGGAATTAGCTCTGTGTGAATAAGGAACTAAGATAGCCCTGGCTCAAGACAGCTAACAGGGCAAACCAGTGCTGGGCAGGCTTCCCCGACACCTCTGCCCCCCCACAGTTCTACCAATGTGCCTTCATTAGAAATTGGCCCGACCTTGAAAGTTCAGAGCTGGATCCAAACTCCACAAAAGTTCACCCATCTGTGGACTTAAATTTCACAACACCTCCTGCTCCCAATTTCCCAGGGCCCTTCACTTCCCCCTCCCCTCTCATCTGCATCACTCCCTGACTCCCCAGCTCCTCTTCTCAGTGTCCTGGCTTTCTGCCTTCCCTTTGATGTTGACAGTGTATGTGGAATTCCTTCTGAGGGCCACCAGAAATGAGCTCCATGGATCGTTAGAGGACTATAGTCTGTGCACTGAGAACTGTAGGATCTTAAACCCATCCCTTGTGGCCCATGCACAGAAAACACCAGACCTTAAGCACGTCCCCAGACCTCAGGGTGGGGAAGACAATTTAGATCAACTACAGGACTTGTAGCCAATCGAATAGCCAACATTTAAAATGAGGGACCAAGCCAGGGGAATAGAGCGAGACACAGCTCCCAGAGCTGGAGGCATTGAACAAAGAGTATTCTTGTGTGGATGTAGATGCTATTTTAATGATGCTAATTCCCATACCTGACCATTTTTCTCCCAGTGTCTAAGCACCTTGGTCTGGCTGATCCTGGCCTTCCGCCCCATCCATTACACCCCGCAGCAATGCTGAGCAGACACCGGCACCAATTTCCTTGATGAATTCCCTGGCTTGTTATTTGAGGGATCGGACAGGCATTGCGCTTTCGGGAGATTAATTTTTGATTTATCGCCAGCAACCGTGATTTATTCCGATCCTTCCCCAGGGTAAAGGAAGGGCTGTAAATATTTTAAATGCCGCTAGCTGGTGACAAGAAACATCGCTGGATGGTAGCAGGGCAGATGGGGATTTGAAATCATAGCAGCCTTTCCACTAAATGACTTAAAGGCAACTCTGAACACTTGCTATTCTGTTTAGAATGGGGACAGAGGAAGGGGGGAAAACCCACCTCATATTAAATTGTTACCTTATTAACTGAGACAATGTCTTCTGCTTTCTCTGCAGAGTCTATTTTCTCTCAATGCTGTTGCTGATTGGAAAGAATTGAATTTCACAGCCTGCTGTGACATCAGTGAGAGCCCAGTTTGCTCCCTGGTGAGAGAGGAAGGGGAGGCTAATAGGAATCATGTTTAAAGGGGGTTATGTAAGCAAACCCGTGAACTCAGGAATAATAACAATTCCTAGCACTTTCAGTCCACATATCTCATAGCTCTTTGCAAAGGAGGTCATGATCAATATCCCCAATGTTCAGATGGGGAAACTGAGGCACGGGAAGGGAAGTGACTTGGCCAAGGTTACACAACAAGCCAGTGGCAGACCCATGAATAGACCTCGGGTCTTCTGAATCTCAGTTACAAGGCCCCACTGCCTCCCAGCGCAGAAACCTAGCTCCAGCCCAGCGCTTAGGGTTTGTCTGCACTAAGGACTCTAGCCACTGGAGTAGCTGCCCCTGGTCAAACCTCATGTATGAAAGGAATACACTGAATCACCCTCACTCAGGCTTTGTCTGCACTGAGGGCTTGCCCCAGTTCCATCAACCGGAGTAGAAGTGCCAGTGCAAACCCCTTGTGTAGACAGGCAAAGAAGCTATTTGCCCTGGGGTAATTCCCCTGTCTGAACAGAGATTGAGCTGTACTGGTGCAAGTTGCGGTGTAGAGGTGTTGCCTCTTTGCATGAGGGGGTTGACCTGACCGCCACACAGGGAACTAGAGTCAGGGCAAATCCCCAGTGTGCAAAGCCTCAGGCTTCCCTTGCTATAGGGCTCTCTTGCTGCTATGGCCCTGATCCCGAAGAGTTTTGAGCTGCCTCTGAGAGGTGCTGCCCCTTTGAGACCTATTAACTTTAACAGAAGCTGAGAGTCATCAGCCCCCTCTCACGTTCAGACTATACAGCTGTCCCCTTCTCTCTGTCTCTCCATTTCACTCCAGTTCTCTCTCTTTCTCCCCTGCCACAGGGAGCACAAGAACTCTGCCAGGCTAGCCATAGGAGTGGCAATGGACATGCTGTGTTACCCTTCCCTGGTCTTACCCAGAGGCAGGTGCGTACTGCATCTCTTCCAACGGTGTATCAGTGGCTATCCCCTGGAGGAATTCCCTCTGGAGCAGGCGTGGTGCTTTAGAAGCTTGTACAGCCTCCTTCTTCTGCATGTAGTAAAGGATGAGGATTGTGATTGTGTGTGTGTGTGTGTGTGTGTGTGTGTGTGTGTGTGTGTGTGTGTGTGTGTGTAGAAGGAGGTCGGGGTTGGGAGGGGACAGCTGGTCTGGCAGAATCTCCAATACTTTGCAGCTGTGGGGGAGTATGAGACTCCCAGAAGACCTCTGCAGCAAAATTAAAAAGTGCTGGCGTTCCCTGCTAGAAATCCCTCGGTGTTGCCTTCTTGACGCTGTGCTTTATTGACGATATGAAGAACTTGATCAAAGAGAACCTAGATACAGATCCTTGTGGGAGAGGAAAACACACAGCGGCTCTGGCTAAGTTATGCAAAAAATGCAAATGGGTTTCTTTTTTCAAAGACACGTTTCATGCCCTTCTCTCCTGAAGTTTGAGACAAGTAGAAGTTTTTAGTGTTGTAAGTTAACTTTAGGCTCCTTCCAGTCGCTCTTTGTGCTTGTGCACGTAGGTGTATCAGTATTGTTTCATCTTCACATGGAGGTTCTTACATCTTGCAAGAGTTCCTTAGATGGATTAGTAGTTAGAAATATTTGTATCTGGGAAAAGGACCTTACATGCACTGGGAAGTGGGTTAGGCCCCATCATCTTGAGTTTGTATTACTAAGTGTAACAATAGGAAAATCAATGAAAACTCCTTTTGAATGTTTGGATGGAAGGAATTCACCGCCGGTGATTCGCGGGAAGGAGTGAGTAGCGTATATAGGAAAAGGGGAAGTATGATTTAAATAGACAGAGGAGCCTTCTAGTGGGCCTCTGTCTTCTGTTGCAGAAGCCACCAGAACCCTATAGAGCAGCAGTGTAGTTGTGCAGCTAGGCCTTGCCTGCTTGTACATACACAGTAAACGCAGTTCTTTGGAATCGAACTGTGTCCGTTCAACTTCCTCTTATTCTTAATGGTGTGTAAAGAGAAAAGACCCACCGCTAGTGTAGACCCTACCCCTTTGGGTCTCATCTCACTCCTTCATTATTTCTTTAGTTTATTTTCCAATGGCTTGGTGCCCATCTAGGTGAGGCAGGAGTGGATACAGAGCAACTCTGTACCAATCCAGCCCTAGTGTGAACAGGCCCAACTCCTCCTGAAGGCAACGGGATGTTGCACCCCTTTCCTGCATTCAGATGCCCACGTGGCTGCATTTGGCCTTGCAAGTGCAGCTCTGCTGATAACTCTTAGCATGTATAGAGGATGGTCTTGTGATTAAGGCCTGGGTGAGGAGCCAGGAGAGCTGGGTTCTTCTCCTGGCTCTGCTACCAATTCTCTCTCTCTCTCTCTCTCTGACCTTGGACAAGTCACTTCCCCTCTGTGCCTCAATTTTCCCATCCAGAAAATGAACATCATAATACAGGAGGCTGTGAGAGCGTATGCATGTTTGTAAAGTGCTTTGAGATCCTTGTGCTCTAGCAATGCAAAGAGCCTTATATTTTCAAAGCACTGTACAACTTTTATCTAATACAGGTCATCATCCCTCATCCACCTTCCTTTCAGTTTAAGTATCACTCCATTTGGGGCTCACATCTGTGGAATAGGGGCAGGGACCATCCCTTTGTTCTATGCTTGTACAGCACCTAGGACGGGAGGTTCTGGTCCATGACTGAGGTTCCTAGGCTCTACAGCAAGATAAACAAATAATAATGTCAGGGTTTTCTCTTTTGCCGTGGGGGTAAGCTGAGATCCCTCAAATTTATTTCACTTGTGTGTAAAGCCAAGACTCTTTAGGTTCAGGTAGTCTCTGAGCCCGCTTTGCCACCTAGTGGGGACAGAGACAGGATGCTGCAGAATGTCAGACAGGGACAATTGTACATATCACAGGTTGCTCATAGTCACAGTTGGGAGTCACAGTCATGGTCACCTTCCGAGAGCTGAGTCCGGAGGACTCTGATCAAGGCAGAATAGAGAAGGGAATTAAAACCCTAACAGATGGGCTGATTTCATTCTCTGTGATAGCTGTGATTGATAAGGATGGTTCTATAGCCCAGTTACACACACCTGCCTGATCTCATTGTGCAGGACATGAGATAGCTCCATTCTGCTTTATATTCTCTGCAATGGCCCCGCAGGCACCCACCCATGAACCCAGGTTCTGACCTGAGTTTGAAGGGACTTCTCAGTTTCTGAACACAACGGGTAAAGCATCCAGGAGGGGAAATGCCAGACACAGGGGCAGTGTGTGACTTTTCCAGACTTACAGACATAGTAAGTACTGTGGAAACTCAAGAGCTCCATTCCTTCCAACCTTCCCTTCCTCAGTACTACCCACAGGGTGAGGCATCCCCATCACCCCACACACACAGAGTTCCCGAGTAGGGTGACCAGATAGCAAGTGTGAAAAATCGGGACAGGGGATGTGGGGTAATAGGTGCCTATATAAGAAAAAGACCCAAAATCGTGACTGTCCCTATAAAATCAGGACATCTGGTCACACTATTCCCGAGAGGAAATGTACTAGCATAGGGAGCTTTGGATGAGGTGGGATGTCTACACAGCAAGGGGTTTGCACACAGTCATCAAACTCACTCCCTTTACACACGGATTGCTGTCTCTTACTGTGAGTCCATTCAGTGCTTAGCACAATGGAGGCCTGATTTTGGCCGGGGACCTCTAGGTGCTGCTGTAAAACCAACAACAGCAATATGTCCAGAGGGTTGGGGGAAGCACTAGGTACCTGTATGGCAAAGGCTCTCAAGGGAATTGCTGTCCAGTGCTGGCCATGCCATGAGGGACCCCTGATAGAAAAACTGTCATTCATGGGGTACCCATGGGCTTTTCAAAATCCATTCAGCTCTAGACCTGAAGTCTCAAGAAGGCTCCTTGCAAGAAAGGAATAGCATTGGCTCCATTTTTTTTATCTGCCTGCATAGCAAATAAAATCCTTCCCTCCCGTTGCTAAATTGGAAGGGGAAAAAAAAACCCAACCTAACAATAAATATCTTGGAGGAAAAAATAACTGGAGCATTGAAGATAAAAGAACGGCTGTTAAATGAAAATGTTGAGGCAGAAAGGCATTAGACGGCGCTAGTAATTGTTAATTTGTACTCGGATTTGGTATGAAAGGGCTTTTATTACTTCAAATCTGCATTCATTCTGGGTTTCCATTTGGAGAAGTAAAACACAGATGAGATTTTAACCCCCCGAGGTACTGGGGAAAATAAAAGCTCCTTTAATGGATTTCAAGTCTTGCAGGTCCCAGGCACCAACTTTATTTTTTTTCCCATGAACTCTTTAGAAATTTGAGCAATGGAGGTGGCAATAATAGACGTGCAATGGTCATGCAGTTAATTGGCTACGATGATTGGGGATGTGAAGAAGTTTAAATCATATGAGCATGCGGGTAGGGTTATAGGTGTGCAGGAGGGAGTGTCGTTTAGTGGTTAGGGCTTGGTCCTGCATGCAGGACTCCTGAGTTCTTATTATCTGTATTATGGTAGCAATCAAAGTCCTCTACAAAGATCAGGACCCATTGCGCTAGCTGCTGTACATACACATAGTAGGAGGCAGTCCCTGCTCCAAAGAGTCTAAATAGACAAGACAGACAAAGGAAGGATGTTATTGTCCCCATTTTACAGGTGGGGACCTCAAGCACAGAGAGGTTGAGTGACTCACCCAGGAGTTTGTGGCAGAGGTAGGAACTAACCCTTGATTTCCAGGGGCCTAACCACACCACCATTCTCCTTAACCGAGGGCTCCCTTCTCGCATCTGCCACAGACTTAATAGCTAACAGGGGATAAGACACAGATGTCAAAATTTTCAAAGCTGGGGTGACTAGTGAGAGGCCCCCAAATTCATATGCCTCTTTCCAGAAATGTTGAACTTCACCTCTGCAACTCAGGCAATAGGTACTGTATGTGCTCAGCATCCTTGAAAATCAGGCCGTTTTTAAAGTAATTAAGTATGGACTTAGGTGCCTAATTTTTGGCACCAAGGTCAGGAACATTGGGAGGGACCTTTTCAAAAATACCTAATAGATTTAGGAGCACATGTCTCTTTGACTTTCATTGGGACTTGTGTTCCGAAAATCTTCAGGTACTTTGGAAATCTCTCCCTTGGCCTTGAGCTCTTTCTGCCTAGCTTTCCTCCCTCCGCAAAATGGGAATACTGTCTACTTCACAGGGGTACTGCGTGGCTTAATTCATGGATGTTTGTCAAGTCCTCTGAGATCCTCTGATGAAAGATTCTGGAAAGGTACAAAGCATAATTGTCTATATTGCCATCCAATCCTCTTGGGTAATTTTGAAATCTTAGAGATAATCCAGCACAGAAATACTCATTACCAGAGGTTCTGAAAGCTGGGTTAGATTCTTAACTGGAAGGAATCAGCTAACTTCCATTTTCTACACCAGCTGTGGATCTCATCCACTATGTCCAAAATACCCGATTTAGCCAAAGTGACTCCAATCCCTGACATGGCAAGCCCTTCTACACGGCTTCTGCAAGGGCAACCTCAGTCAGCCAAGTAGCAATAATAATTACCCACATTAGAGTCTTTGATCCTCACTAAGAATCAATTTCACCTGCTGCTGACATGTGCCCATCTCTGGGGTGGAATGCAAGGTCTGCTGAACTGCACACAGCAACATGGTGGAATGCAACAGTTTAGGACAGGAGGTAAAGGAGAATTCCAAATACAGTTAACATGTTAGCAGAAATAACACATTGAAGAGATGACACTTCTGAGACCAATGGAGGAAAAACACATGGTGATGCCCAATGAGTTCAGAAACAGGCCAGGTACAGAAAAACTGCACAGACATTAACGTGATGTCTCCAGAGGGTAGGCAGATTGGAGAATAGCTTGGGAGAAAGTAGTGAAACAAACAATTACTAATTAACTAATTTCTTACTACTTAACATTTTGCTTGTACAACATCTGTCTGTTCCTATTTCTGTCTCGTCTATTTAGAATATAAGCGATCTCCTATTCTGTGTTTGGGGACCATCAACACAATGGGGTCCCAATCCCCAAAGCTAAGGAGAGCCATACCTTGCGCAGACTGGCTAGGAGTTTTCATACTGTGTGCGTTTCTTGCTTCTCATCTTGTACAGGCATCAGCTATATTAATGCTCTCTGTGTGTACTATGGCTTTATGATCTGTTATTCTCTGTAATGTTTCATTAAGACTTTGCAACAGAGGCTCCCGGTGGGTTATACTGACTGAATGCAGTGTTGGGACACTTGTTGCCAGTGTGCTGTCTGATCCATTAACAAATAATCACCTTCTCTTCTGCCCACGTTTCAGTTGTGTTCATTTCTAGTCTCATTTTCCTTAGCTCAGAGGGAGCTTTGAACTCTCTTGTGCCGTACCAATGACAGGAATCATTGGAGGAGGGGGAAAATGTACAGATTCTTTTCCGGTTAATAGAATGCTGCCCTCTGCTTGAACTTGTCAGCAGCTGAAGCTCTGCACCTAACCTGAAATGCATCAGCCTCGCTTTCCCTGTTTCCCATTCTGAATGCCACAGCCTTGTACGCCGCTGACATGAAATGCCGCTGATGCAGTACAGTAGGTTGGCAGCATATTAATGGCAGCTGAGAGAGAGCAGGCCTCTAGCAAACTGTGCTGGGCCGAGCGGCCTCGTGTCGTGCCACCCAAGGACGAGCTCAAATACAGAGATGACTCTGGATTTCAAACACACAAAAGCTCAGGTCAGACTTTTGGAGAGAGGTAATTTGCAAGTTTGGATTTCAAACACACACACATCTGCCAAAGCACACAAGTGCCTGGATCCAGGGTTTTCATTTGGACCTATCTCTGAATTTCACCAAAATTCTATAACCTGACACATACAGGCCCTGTACACCCCCCACACCTCCCCTTCCACCCACCCACGCACTCCCCACCCCGCCCACATTGCTGATCAGCAGAGGATTCGGATGGGAATGAAAATGTTCTCTAACATCAGTCTTCTTCTTCGGGCCTCTCACACCCCCTTATCATGCCATTGCCCTGTCATGTCACCTGAGTTGTCATTTTGCAGGTTAATAGATATACAGAACCTGATTCTCCTCTCAGTTACTCCTATGTCAGACTAGTGTAAGAGGAGAATCTGAGGGCTTGTCTACACAGTGCGGTCATGCACATCTGTGGGGTGTGAATTCTAAACTGCACCAATTGTTGCTCACTAACTGGCCTTGCTGGCGCTCACTAAAAGTTCCCTAGGGTGTGGCAATGTAGTACTGTTTGAAATGAGCTTATGTTAACTAGCAAACTTTACGTGTGCGCCAGCAGGGTTGGCACAGGTCAGTTAGTGCGCAACACATTGGGGTGCATTAGAATTCACACCTCACTGATGCGTGCTACCACACTGTGTAGACAAGCCCTGTGTGACACTCAGTGAAAAACACCAGTGGCCTTGGGAGCCTTGCCTACACTAGGGTACCTATTGCTGTATCCCTTGGTGCAGCTGTGCCACTCTTAGTAATGATGGGAGAATTTTGCAGGAAAAAACCCTAGTGTAGACAAAGCGTCATAGACAGTGGAGACAAGTGCAGCCAGCACTCCCTTCTTATGGCTGTGTGGTCCAAGCCAGGACTTAGGGAGACTCTGTGTGGTGACACTAGGCTGTACAGCCTGGGAGCTAGAGAGCCAGAGAGAACCACAGGGTCTGTCTATAACTGCAGATGTTCTTATTATTCATATTAACACCAAATTCTTTTTTGAATCCTTCTAAGCTCCTGACACTAGTAATATCCTGTGGCAGGGAGTTCCACAGTCTGAATAAAACAGTATTTCTTTTGATCCGTTTTAAATGTGCTGTCTTTTACTTTTTTTTTGCTGCCTCCTGCTGTAGGTAAACAGAGGACTCCTGATTTACCAACTGTACACCGTTTCTTATTGTATATGCCTATGTTGTGTTCCCTCTTCTTAGTCTCCGCTCTAATCTATATCATTTACATAGAAATGGAAATAGGACAAATTCAGTAGGGAAATAAAGTGCAAAGAAATAAGTGAAGATAATTAACCATTTGAACAATTTACTTAGGGGCCTAGTTGATGCTCCATCACTGTAACCCCTCAAATCAAGAGCAGGTCTCTTTCTAAAAGAGATGCTCTGGTACAGTAGTTCTCAACCAGAGGTACACGTATCCCTGAGGGTACGCAGACGTCTTCCAGGGGGTACATCAACTCATCTAGATATTTGCCTATTTTTACAACAGGCTACATGAAAAGCACTAGTGAAGTCACTACACACTAAAATTTCATACAGACAGTGACTTATTTATACTGCTCTATATACTGAAATGTAAGTACAATCATTATATTCCAATTAATTTATTTTGTAATTATATGGTAAAAATGACAGTCAGCAATTTTTCAGTACTAGTGTGCTGTGACACTTTTGTATTTTTATGTCTGATTTTGTAAGCAAGTAGTTCTTAAGTGAAGTGAAAGTTGGGGCATGCAAGACAAAGGGGTCCTGAAAACACCATCCTGGCAACTATGGATGTAGAAACCTCTACACCAACATTCCACACAAAGATGGACTACAAGCCATCAGGAACAGTATCCCCAATAATGTCACAGCAAACCTGGTGGCTGAACTTTGTATCTTTGTCCTCACCCATAACTATTTCACATTTGGAGACAATGTGTACCTTCAAATCAGTGGCACTGCTATGGGTACCCACCTGGCCCCACAGTATGCCAACATTTTTATGGCTGACTTAGAACAACGCTTCCTCAGCTCTCGTCCCCTAACACCCCTACTCTGCTTGTGCTACATTGATGACATCTTCATCATCTGGACCCATGGAAAAGAAGCCCTTGAGGAATTCCATCATGATTTCAACAATTTCCACCCCACCATCAACCTCAGCCTGGACCAGTCCACACAAGAGATCCACTTCCTGGACACTACAGTACTAATAAACAATGGCCACATAAACACCACCCTACACCGGAAACCTACTGACAGCTATACTTACCTACATGCCTCCAGCTTCCATCCAGACCACACCACTCGATCCATTGTCTACAGCCAAGCTCTACGATACAATCGCATTTGCTCCAACCTCTCAGACAGAGACAAACACCTACAAGATCTCTATCAAGCATTCTTACAACTACAATACCCACCTGCTGAAGTGAAAAAACAGATTGACAGAGCCAGAAGAGTACCCAGAAGTCACCTACTACAGGAAAGGCCCAACAAAGAAAGTAACAGAACGCCACTAGCCATCACCTTCAGCCCCCAAGTAAAACCTCTCCAGCGCATCATCAAGGATCTACAACCTATCCTGAAGGACGATCCATCACTCTCACAGATCTTGGGAGACAGGCCAGTCCTCACTTACAGACAGCCCCCAAACCTGAAGCAAATACTCACCAGCAACCACACACCACACAACAAAAACACTAACAAAGCCCGTTGCCAACTCTGCCCACATATCTATTCAGGGGATACCATCATAGTACCTAATCACATGAGCCACACTATCAGAGGCTCGTTCACCTGCACATCTACCAATGTGATATATGCCATCATGTGCCAGCAATGCCCCTCTGCCATGTACATTGGCCAAACCGGACAGTCTCTACGTAAAAGAATAACTGGACACAAATCAGATGTCAAGAATTATAACATTCAAAAACCAGTTGGAGAACAGTTCGATCTCCCTGGCCACTCGATTACAGACCTAAAAGTCGCAATATTACAACAACAACACTTCAAAAACAGACTCCACGAGAGACTGCTGAATTGGAATTAATTTGCAAATTGGATACCATTAAATTAGGCTTGAATAAAGACTGGGAGTGGATGGGCCATTACACAAAGTAAAACTATTTCCCCATGCTTATTTCCCACTCCCCCCACCACAGTTCCTCATGTCTCCTTGTCAATTGCTGGAAATGGGCCATTTTAATTATCACTACAAACAGTTCTTTTTCTCTCCTGCTGATAAAAGCTCACCTTAACTGATCACTCTCCTTATAGTGTGTATGGTAACACCCATTGTTTCATGTTCTCTGTATCTTCCTACTGTATTTTCCACTACATGCATCCGATGAAGTGGGCTGTAGCCCACAAAAGCTTATGCTCAAATAAATTTGTTAGTCTCTAAGGTGCCACAAGTACTCCTGTTCTTTTTACGGATACAGACTAACAGGGCTGCTACTCTGAAACCCGAAAGGGGTACAGTAGTCTGGAAAGGTTGAGAGCCACTGCTGTAATACAACCACAAGCTTTTGGGCTTCGTGAAGGAATCACTGGGTGAGATGCTCTGGCTTGTGCTATGCAGGAGGTCAGACTAGACAATCAGATTGGTCCTTTCTGACCTTGAAATCCATGAAATTAGTCCGGATCTTTTAGTTTATTCAGCATCTGAACACAGAGGGGACTTATCTGAGCTGCAGCTCCAGACCTTCATGGTTAAAAGAGAGAGTGAGAACACCCATCAACCCCAGGGTTCCATCTATCCCGGATTTCCCCCATGTTATTGCAAAATCAGTGTGCAATATTCCCATGGCACCAGCCCAGACATAAATATGTCAGATGTGCTACACCGGCAAGAATCGATTCTCTTCACAGGATCAACATAGTCATTTGCTGTCTGGGTCTGGTTCTGCTGTGAATAATAAATAGTAATGGAAGCTCGGGCAGTTGTTTAACACACCTTGTGCAACCTGAAATTTGGAAACCATTAAGGACCACAGTCATTAGGGGCAGGAAATAAAAAAAGAAGAGCGTGGGGGGAGGGCGGAGTTCCTGCCATTGATTGTCAGCATTGTCTTCTGCGGTATCTAATCCATCAAGGGCTCTTCAGGCTCCCAAGTGCTGCTGTTAAACAGCAGCCACTAATTCAATGAGGTGTGAAAGTGCCTCTTTGAGCGAAGAGAGGGGAAATGGCACAGCCTTCCCAGAGGCAATCTGGTAAAGATTGCATCACTAAATGGTTCAATATCCCTTCCCCTCCCTCCCCCTCCCCAACTCTATCTTACATGGAGGAAAAGGAATCAGACTCTCTCTCTCTTTCTAATTAATTGCACCTCCCACATCAAATGGAGTGGGTGCATATCTGTCAGAGCTCTGAGTCCCAGTTCATCCCACTGTATCATGGCCTCTATGTGGCCAGCTCAGGATAGCTAGATGGTACCTAAAGGAACAGGGGAAACCAGTGGTTCATTTGGTCCAGTATTTCACAGGGCCATCACCAGATGTTCTGGATCCCCACCAACATCATAGGAGCATGCAGGAAGAGTCCATGGACAACGTACAGTTCCCTGAGGGCAGCATGTCTTGTGGCAACTAGCATGTGTTTTGTTCTCCCACTGAGAATATTAACACCCTGCTAGATCTCTGTGTCCAATGGCATATACTACCCCGGCAACATTAGAGCTTAGCTGGACGCATGTGCTCATTAAGGGCCAGATTGGAACTCATAGGCACTGGCCTGTTTTTGTGATAGGGGCATCCGATGCCTGCCAGAGCCCCTCAGCATGCAAAGGGAGTGTGTCCTCCCCAAAAGAACACCTGTTCACCCTGGGAATTGGAAACTTCAACAGTAGCTGTATACGACTGCTATTACTTCGAAACTTCTACCAGAGGTGTCCCAGACACTGCAGAAGAAGGGGAGTGGTTACCAGAACAGTGGTATACCCAGGCCCATCCCTTCTATGATGTGTTCTGTTTCCAGAGGTCATGAGTCCCAGAGCAACTTGTAGAAGAGAGAGACCCCATAGTCTGTATCGGTACATGCACATTGATAGCATGGGTTATTTTGATAATAACCCACATAATGCATACCATAACCACACAGCCTGTTCTGTATTCTGATCTGAAACACCTGGGCCAACCTCATGTCACGTGATCCATACAAACTCCAGATGTAACAGCATGTGAGCCAGACCCAAGTCATGTGAGGTACATGAAGGCCAAAGGTGAGAATATGTGGCCTAGACGAATGTTATATGCTTTATGCAATGCCAGAGGTGAAAACAGGTGCCTTTTCCTCAGGGTCATGTGATGCACATGATCTCCACATATGAAACATGAGCAGCAATCCACAAAGTCATGTGATCTATGTATGCACCAACAGGCCAAACACGTGTGATCCACCCTAAAGCCACAGGAGCCACACAAACACAGCTTTCTCTTCAGCAGGGATAATATTTTGTGTCTTTTGCGGCCACTGGTGCATTTTCTGCATATCTCAAATTGTCCATCAGAAATCCAACTCTTCCCTCCCCTCCTCTGTAACAGCATAAATATTTATGACATGTAGCTAATGCAGTCGACTTATTGGATTTCCAGCATTTCAGGTGGGAATTCTTCATACAGAGACTCATATTATCCATGAGAGCAGCGTGCTGCGGGCCGACTGCAAAACAAAGTGTTCTGGGTCTTTGCCCTTCATTTGATAAGCTTTTTCAAATTAAAAATAAAACCTGGCTTGTCGCTGCTTCTCAATCACTGTCCGAATCTGAGTGGGAAAATAGGTACCAGAAACCTATGTGTTACTAACTGCTCTCCTTAGGCAGGTCTTGGCAAGTGCTTGGAAAGGATCCTGCCTATTAATTAATTAATAAACCAATAATCTATCTCCATGGAGGTGTAGGTTTAGCTAGAGATTCTTCCGTTGTACGCTTGTGTAATTCCATCAATTTCAACTGCGTACAATTAGAGTCAGGCCTTATTGGTAATGGGATGTAAGTCACACATGCATGCAGTGCGCACTACCGACCTCTTTTGTCCAAAGGAGTTGGGGAGCTGGGTGGAAGATTTCAAAATGGCTGCACTCTGGGGCCTCATCCCCAGGGAGCGTTGAAGATCTTGGAGGCAGAAACCAAGTGGTCGCAGAGGAAAGATGGCTGGGGGGATTAAGGAGTTAGTCTAAGATGCAGGAGTGCTGGTTTCAATTTCCAGCTCTGTCACAAGCTCCTTGTACGATGTTGGGCAAGTCACTTCATCATTCTGTGCCTCACTTTCCCCATCTGTAAAATGGGGACAATAGCACTGCCCTACCTCATAGGGGTGTTGTGAGGTAAATTCATTAATGTGTATGAGATTCTCAGAGACTGTGGTGAGGGGGACATATAAGAATCTAGATGGGTAGTGGTATTCCTTGACTTCCCAAAAACAACAAGGAATCTGGTGGCACCTTAAAGACTAACAGATTTATTTGGGCATAAGCTTTCGTGAGTAAAAACCTCACTTCTTCGATGCATCCGAAGAAGTGAGGTTTTTACTCACGAAAGCTTATGCCCAAATAAATCTGTTAGTCTTTAAGGTGCCACCAGACTCCTTGTTGTTTTTGTAGATACAGACTAACACGGCTACCCCCGATACTTGACTTCCCAGTCACTGTTCTATCCACTAGATTATGTTGCCACTGGAGTGCAATAAGAACAGGAGTACTTGTGACACCTTAGAGACTAACAAATTTATTAGTCTAATAAACTAATAAATTTGTTAGTCTCTAAGGTGCCACAAGTACTCCTGTTCTTTTTGCGGATACAGACTAACACGGCTGCTACTCTGAAACCTATCATTATGGAGTGCAATGGCTCCCTATGTCCTCCTTTTAAAAACAGAAACAGACCTATGCATGTACGGATCTTAGACACCTCTTGTGAGTAAAAAAGTGGGAGTGCAGGGATCTACTGCACACACCGGTCGGAAAAAGAAGCTGCTAGGCATTGCAATTTCAGCATATGCCTTTTCAGCCTGCTGCCACCTCAGCTGAAGGGCAGGGATTTCACAAGTTGGGGGGAGGGGTGACTTTGAAAGGACAGCAGAGTTCCTTTGCAGAAAAGGCTTTCTTTCACTGGTGCCTCTTCCGCTCGTTGCCTTGCGAGCCTTCTCTTCCTTTTTCCACTTTCCCTGTCTGCCCTGGGCCCTTCGATTTGTCTGCGATTTGTACGAGCTCAGAGCCATCGACAATTCCCGGAAAGGAGCATTGCTCTGGGACTGACATCTGCCAGATGCAATGTAATCAGTGCACTTTGGATATTTCCTCCCTGGCACCAAAGGCAGATCTAGCAGCGGGTATCAAGGGCAAAAGGGCAGCATTGTGAGTGATGGACCAAATGCGGCGAAATCCTTCCAGCACCATTGGCCGTGGGCCTTAGCATATCTCTGAGGCCATATTCTCCCTGCTTCAAAACCCCTTCCTGCTCTGGCCCTTTGCTCTCCAGGGGCTCTTTCGCTCAGGGCCTAGAGTGCTACTCACTAAAAACAGCTGACTAATGATTATGTTCTATCCCTTTGCATTAAAATGTGGCATGTAGAAGGAAGAGAAAAACCCTCTTCATTTTACCAGATGAGCTTGTGACCTGCTGTGCCCGGGTTAGCCCTCACTGGAAATGCCAAGGTCAGAGCAGGCTGCAAAAGGGAGAGCAGATCTCCCAAGACTGGTGGGTAACACTGAAATTAAACTTCCCAACCAGTCACAATCAGTGCTTCTGATCCCACACTGGTTATCAAGAAGCAAAAAAGAAATCACACAGTCCTCTTTATTGCATTCCAGTGCTCTGGCTCCCAATCAGCACCTAGGTTCAGTACAGTGAGAAGTTATTTTAAACTGTACTCACATATACAAAATGTTCTTCTGACCCCAAAGGGTCAGGCACGGTAACAGGTCAGTATAGGTTTGGATCTTACCCAGAATACCACGCTGCCAGCCAATCCTTTAGCATCTAAAACTAAAGGTTTATTATAAATAAAAAAGAAAGAATAAGAAGAGAGGTGTTAAATGGTAAAACAGTCATATACACACAAAGACTTCAAAGTCCATCAGGTTCCTAGCAGTATTGGTGAGTTTTCTGGCTTGAAAATCCCTCTGGAACGCATCCACAGCTTGGATGGGTCATTCAGTCCTTTGTTCAGAACTTCGTTTGTAGGAAGAACAGGAGTACTTGTGGCACCTTAGAGACTAACAAATTTATTAGAGCATAAGCTTTCGTGGACTACAGCCCACTTCTTCGGATGCAGACAGACTAACATGGCTGCTACTCTGAAACCTGTCAGTTTGTAAGAAGGTTACTCCAGAGGTAAGAAGCAGGAATGAAGACAAGAAGCAGGACTGTAGACAGAAAGCAGAAGATGCAGATGCCTTTTATAGTCTTTTGCCAGGCAGCTTGATTTCCTTTGTTCCAAACACAAGCTGTCCAGCACATGTCCTTATGTGCTGTCCATAGGCATGCCCTTGCATGCCTTGCTGAGTCATAAGGTGTATCCTTTGCCTTCTCTCAATGGGTCAATTGTATAGCTCAGGGGTAGGCAACCTATGACACATGTGCCAAAGCTGGCACGCGAGCTGATTTTCAGTGGCACTCACACTGCCCAGGTCCTGGCCATCAGTCCAGGGGGCTCTGCATTTTAATTTAATTTTAAATGAAGCTTCTTAAACATTTTAAAAACCTTATTTACTTTACATACAACAATCGTTTAGTTATCTATTATAACTTATAGAAGGAGATCTTCTAAAAAGGTTAAAATGTATGACTGGCACACGAAACCTTCAATCAGAGTGAATAAATGAAGACTCGGCACCCCGCTTCTGAAAGGTTGTGACCCCTGGTATAGCTGATGGCCCTTGATGGGCCATCAAGCAGGCTAGACAGTGCTAATGCCAATCGGTATGAGGGTGTCACCGAGATGCACAGCACAAGTTTGGAACTACAGACCTACCATACATATAACTTACAATACAAAGCTGATACAAACACATAAATGAGATGATCATACCTGGCAAATCATAACATTTTTGTAGATACCTTACACGGCCTATCTGGCATAACTCATTGCAATTTTACAATATTGATATTCATAGTCTCATAAATCAAGTATCAGGGGGTAGCCGTGTTAGTCTGTATCTACAAAAACAACAAGAAGTCTGGTGGCACCTTAAAGACTAACAGATTTATTTGGGCATAAGCTTTCGTGAGTAAAAACCTCACTTGCATCCGAAGAAGTGAGGTTTTTACTCACGAAAGCTTATGCCCAAATAAATCTGTTAGTCTTTAAGGTGCCACCAGACTTCTTGTTGTTTTTATAGTCTCATAAAGTGTCCCCCAAATTCCATGCAGCGTCACTGAGTTATTTAAATAATTATTCCTTATTAATTATTCTTGAGTAATCAGAGGGCTCCACAATAGTAGCCCAGGAAAGGGAAGCACGGCCAGAAGGCAAAGGGGACAGTGACTCAGGAGGGAGGAAGAGCAGCAGGGTGGAGGCAGCAAGCCTGGGAGCTGGCTATGGAGGGAAGGGCAGGCAGCAGGCAGATGGAGGCTGCATAGAGACACACCCTGTTGCTATGACAGGAGGACACGGGGCTATGGCTGGAAGGCAGGAGGACAATGCAGAGAGTTTCCACCCCTCCGTTCTACAGCATGACCTCTGCGAGCTAAAGGAGGAGATCAGACAAAGGCAAGCCGATGGACAGTAGTAACACTGCCAAGATACCTGGGCCTGGGATATCGAATGTGTGGCAGCCCCATACCACAAGAGAAACCCACGACAAAGACACCCGCAAAAAGCAGGTGGCGAGAAGGGGACTCTTAATACAGGGACTAAATGTTTCCAAGACAGCGACTTGGGCTGGCACACATGTGGAACAAAGCCATGGCCACCCAAAATCAGCAGCTGCCAGGTCGAAGAAGAAAATCATTCCAACAAAGGTCCTAGCTATCATGCATTGGCTCGATGTAGGAAATAAACACCAAAGATGAGGTGTTGATGCAATGGATCAACATAAAGAAAAATAACCCAAGGAGACCCTGGCGCAGAGTAGGGGATGGAGAGCTTTTGTGCTTTGATGTGGTGTAAGGGAAGGATGATGCAGTAGCCGTGAATGCCCTAACTCCCTGTGGGATTCCATTGAATATGCAGGTGACCTATACCACTATGGATACAATGCATAGGAACCCTCCCCCCAAAAGGAATGAACAACCAGAAAAGAACAAAGGACACAGGATTAAAAAAATCCCTGCAGAGCCTGGAGCAGCGATGGCCCTACAGCATGAGAACTTCAGTATCAGGGAAGATTTCCAGGCAAGGGATTGGAAAACAGAAGTCAAAAGACAGTCCCAGATAATGGACCACAGTGGTGGAAGTGTAAACTGGCACCTATCCTGGCTCACACCTGATCAGCAGAGTTATAAACTAAAGTCAAATTCTGCCTTCAGTCTCAGCTACAGCTCTGCTGTAGAAGTGCCCGCTCTGCAGGGGGCATAGATGCTAAATTGTCAGCTCCACTCCAGGAGTGGGAGCTATAGATGCCTACCTCGCCACCTTGGAGTGGCACATGTATAAGTGACTGTGGAACTTAAAGCCAATGGGATTGCATGGGTGGAGCCGAGAGTAGAATTTAACCTGCATAACCTCTGACCAAGACTTCCAAAGCTAGGAGCGGAAAGTTAGGCTCTAAAATCCTGATGAAGGCTACTGTGAACGAGTGGGTTGATTCTGAGAAGTGCTGAGCTGCCAATGACTTTATTTTACATATGGAGGAAAGAGATATGCAGAGGAGTGACTTTCCCAGCTAAGCCAGGAATAGAACCAACACCTTCTGCCTGCCGATCTCCTCTAACCACTAGCATAAGTTGTCTATATATTCAAGTACCCATTTCTCCCATAGGGCAGGTGTTTTCTTTTTGAGGGGCTGAGCGCCAGATTTTCTAGGTTTCAGCACCCACAATTGGACCAGGTTTTCAAAAGAGCTCAGCTCTCATTGAAGTGTATAAATGAAGTGGCCACGGTTTCAGAAACATGAAACCAATTGGAGCTGATGGGCACCGTGTTCGTTTGAAAATCTAGCCCCAGATCACACTGCAATGTAGTTGGCAAAACAATGGTAGGGAAGGGTACCTGACCTTCAGTGGATCTGCTACTCCTAAGCGAATACTTTGTGGCAGAGAGAATTTGGTAAACATAAGACACTCTTGGCAGCTTGCACATGAAAAAGGGATTTATTAAAGCAACCTAAAAACCTGCATTTTGGGACATTTGGGTTTCCAAGACTTGCAGTTTCTTGGCAACATAAGGAACAAACAGTTTCAGAGATTCTCATAGGAATGGATCTATGCAGGTGGCTTTTCTCCCTTTGAATGAATTTGGGGGTCCCTTCGCAGTTGCTGTGGAATTTCCAGCCTGGCATTTTAGTAGCATCATTTCAAGAGGTTTCAGTGCTGTAAGCATCATTCCTTCCTCCTGTTATACAGATTCTAAAAATGTGGGGAGACATTAGAAATTGGTGTTCTGCTGCTACCTAGTGGCTATATCACACTGGACTGTTTCACAGAATTAGCTACAGATTGAAGATCTATTCCCAGATTGGATAGACAAGGTGGGGGAGGGAATATATTTTACTGGACCAATTTCTGTTGGTGAGAGAGACGAGCTTTCGAGCTTCTTCCTGAAGAAGAGCTCCGTGTAAGCTCGAAAACTTGTCTCTCCAACAGAAGTCGGTCCAATAAAAGATATGACCTAACCCACCTTGTGTCTCTAATATCCTGGGACCAACATGGCTACAGCAACAATATTCCCAAACTTGTGTACTCGAGGCCCTCATGAGAACTACAGGTTAGCAGCTGCACGATCTGATGGTGTGTGTCTGCATGTGTGTGTGCATGTGCATCTTTTCTCTGAAGTTTTACCAAACTCAATTGTCCTCTTGATCATTAAAATCATCAGTCCAGAAACACCTCATTCTTTGGATCCAGCTATCAAGATGATAGATACGTCACAAGTTACTTACTGAGACAACTCTAAATACCACGCAACCTTTTCCAATCCTGTTGGAAACCATGAGGATTATAACATGGTAACACTACTGATTTCTCTCACATAATAACAGCACAACTCAGGTCATCCCTGAATTAATAGATATCAAGTATACAAAGGAACAGATGAGTTGTTCTAGTTTTATCTGGTTGAGCCAGTTTCTGATCCTCACACAGTGAATATTACCTTCCTGCACATGTAGTCCTACTGAAGTCAATGACACTACGCATGCACGTAGGTGCTACTCAGCATGAGTAAAGCAATCAGAATCTGGTCCCTGGACTCCAGGGAGTTGGGGGTGTGACAAGATTTGGCTTTCCCTTGAACATACTTTCTTAGTTTTCATCACTGTGTTCTATACAAACTCTTTAGTTTGAAACAGGGAGGTTAAACGGTGAGGTTTTTTAGCTCTCCTGCATAACACTTCCATAAGAGGGGAAGAGAACCCGAACTGGAGAGGTCCTGAGAAGCTGACCCTCTCCGTTGTTTCTCTCTGTTGGGAAGGGAAAGTGTGAGGTGCACACACTGGACAAATCAACAAGCAATCTTGTTTCTGGTTGGGATCTCTAGGTCTGTCTGGAGAGAATGGAATCAGACCGCAAGCTGTGTTCACACTGAACCACTTACTATTCAAGTTTTAAAATTGTATTAAAGCTAATGTTAAAATTATATAATACACAGGTTGAGAAAGGAGTGTCTGTACATCTGGGTAGAATGCTTAGATTATCCACAAATACAAAGTTTGTTTTTAAAAGTCATATGATACATATAGTGCATAATCAGCAATAACCCAAAGTTAGGTGAATAAATTTAAGAATACAGTTTAGATATTAGCCTTCAAGTATTCGGGTACATCACTCATGAAAAGTTGTACAGAGATTTGGTTGTGGAAAGCAAAATAAATCAATGAGTGAAGATTGTCCCTCAGTAATTGAGAATTAGGGTAGGTTGTCCATTTAGAAAATACAGTCTATCAGGGAAGTGTTTCATTTGCTTTCCCCCTGGCGTTTCTATCACACCAGTTGTAGACTTACTGGAAGTTTCTGACGTTTCACAGTTTCAAGGGAATGGAGGCATTGGACTGGATGGGAGACTGTTTAAATTCCACCCTTATACCAGCAAACTTTGCTCTTGGTTCCATGTCAAGATTAGTTTCCATCATCCCCTGCCTGTTAGAGGCTTCTGGCCGGAAACCAAACTTTTCCATGGGCAAGGAAAATGCTTCTGGTCAGTTTCACACACTGGTTCCCTTGTGGCTATGTTGAGTTGCAAACACTGCAGGGGAATGTATGACTAAATTCTCCATCTGTGGGCTGTATGGGAATGAGGGTAGTAACTTTAATGAAAACATCTGCTTTGGTATGTGGTTTTGTAAAAGTTCATAGGGGGCAAAATTCAGCCTGTCAGCATCCCTTCCAATTTCTCCTGTAGAAGAGGAGATTCCAGGGCTTTGATGAAAAACAGATGTATCTCAGCTGAACCACCTGCCTGGCACAGCTCCTCTCCTCCATGTATAGAAAGCTGATAACCTTCTGTTTCCAGGAGTGGCTTCCTCCTCTTCTCAAGAATTTGTAGGCTGAAGCTTCTTGTTTATTAACAGTCCAATGGAATAGCAGCTCTCTCACTGTTCTGATGTGTAGCACACACCCTGGTACTCATATAGAGCTAGAAAGAGAAGTAGGGTCTGTGCTGCAAAGGAAGTCACTGCAGGCATCAGGTCATGCTTCAGACGTGCAACCTCCCAATATAGATATAGATATTGGCATATGCTCTAAAGTTACTTCGTCTAGGAATCACTAGGGGCTTAAAAACAGCTGATGCCAGTATAAAAACGAGTACTTGCCAGAACCTCAGTGATTCTGCTGTCAGTGACCCTGCAATATGCTTCTCTTGATCAGACCCGGCCAATTACGTCACATTTAACCAACATGTGGTCATTTTGTGATACAGACAAATGAGATTAAAATGCACCAACCCCATTTTCATTTGTGACCTTATCTCCAGGTTTGAGTGAGCTTTGTGTGCAACATGATAGCCTCCATGTGCGCACTCCAGGGATCAGAAGGTCAAAAGGTGAGGGGGGAAAATAACTGCCCTAAGTGAGAAAACTCATTTGCTATTAGCCTTTCCAGCTTTGGGCAGGAGGTGGCAGCACAGCATAATGCATGTGAGGTACGTCCCCATTATATTGCACAGGGAACTAAACTATATAACTACATAAACAAGTGTTCAGCACTACTCAGAATCAGCCAGAATCAGGGCCAAGGTGTATGAATTTGAGCACCCAAAAAGCCTGTATCACACCACTGAGATTCTAATCTTGTATCAGTTCAGTGAATGACAGGCTAAGCATATTCCATTGTTTGGGTTTCCAATCCCACCCCCTCAATCTGTGCTGATTAAATCTTAATGTACTCCTTTTAAGAGGCAGTCATTAGGACAGGCATTTGAGTGAGGAAGGTGGGTGCACACTAGCTGTGGCATAGTAATTCTTGTCTGAGGGGAGTGAAAGAGGCTGCCACGCCAATGAAGCAAACTGCTTGGGATGAACATCCACCACAAACTTTTTATGAGCCGCTAGCTTGTCTCTAGAAGGGGGCCAGTGAATAAATCTCCCAAAGCGCAGAACCTTTTCAAAGCTAATCAATACTTTCTTCAAATGGATCGACTCATCTAATTTTCCTTCCTGGTCTATTCCCTGGGTAATCAAGTTGAATACAATGAAGTGGTGGCTGACAGGAGGCAACCAAAAGACCCTTTGCAATCTCTGTTAGTTAGTGGGGGTGAAGCTATTAATGGCGCAGACAGACAATGACAGCCAGAGGGAATGAGCTGGCTGTAGAGATTCAACTCTGCCATGCCAGATAAAGTTCTTTTTGGACGAGATCCTGAGTTACTTGCACACACAGAAATCTCACTGAAGTTCTGGAGGTCCCTGGGAAAGTCCCTAGGCAGTTTGGGTGTAGGGAGTGTAAGGAAGGTGGGGCCAGACCTCAGCTCTCCGTGCACTGTCTCCTTGTTCCTCATAACTAAGAGTGAGGATGGAAAGCAGGGTCACTAGTCGTGACTTGTAAACATATAACAGTAAACAGTACGGCATTTTCAGATGGAAAACTGTTTCAATGAAATTTCTGAGCAGCTTTAATCCTGGCCCCATTGACATTAAAGCAAGACTCCAATTGGCTTCAGTAGGACCAGGATTTGGCCCAAGATCTTTACCTCTAGATAGTTGGTGACCTCCCAGTGCAGGGTTGAGCTGTCAGCTCTGCTTTTTGGAGCATCCCGGCAGTTGCAGTTGCTTGGTGATTAGGGCAAGGGGCATTGTGCAATGTCCCATTTATTCCTTATTGCTTTGACTTCCTTCAGTTATGCCAGATGGTGCCTGGATCCCCTTCTGCACCTGCTGTCTGGATCTCAGTTCTCATCTGATCATGTTTTCTTTTCAGTATCAAAGATTCCTTTCCCAAGAAATGAGGTTCCTATCCCAGAGTCCCGGACACCCAGCCTTTGGGAAGAGAGATGTGTTTTTCCATGGTGGGTTTGATGATTTGTAAAGTGAAATATCAGGACATTGTCAACACACTGGAATGAATTCAGAACAATAAAACATTTCCAGGGGGTGGCAGAACTGGCTTTTAAGGAACAATCAAAAAAGCTAATCCTACATCAGGGAAAAAGGATGGTCTTGGACTCAGGAGATTGGGGTCTAATTCCCAGATGTAGCACAAATCATCTGTGTGACCTTAGACACATCTTTTCATTTCTCTATGCCTCAGCTCCCCATGGGAATAATAATCTTTCCAATAAGGCACCCTTTCCTCTTGTCTAGCTAGACTGTAAAGTCTTTGGGGTAGGGACTGTCTCAAACTCCAGGTATGTAAAACAACTAGCACAATGGGGTTCTGATCCCTAGTGCGAGTGAATAACAGTATTTTGCTGGATTGGGCTAGACCGCTTTGGAGGTTTGAGCCCTACGTGACTAAGATGTGTGGTGCATGCTTGTGTTTCACTAATACATTCAACATTAGCTATCTAGAAATTGTGCTAAGTAAATAAGTGACAGAGTGTTGATGGATCAACTCTTTACACTAAACCTAATACTATTCATAAGAGGAAAATGATTACGATCCAGCTGTATCGCAAGATACAACTGTATAAGATAAGTATTCAGCATAAGATACTCAGAGAAACTCTAGGTGTGCAAAGGGTTCAGCCAAGAAATCATAGAGACTTTGTATTCTAGAGACCTTGACATTTTCATAGACAAGAAGAGAAAGACGCTTTGAACTGCCTTGCAAGCTAAAGATTTTTATTACTATATGAAGCTTTGGTTCAAGTGGCACAAAAGTACTGGTGAAATTCCAGGGAAATTGGAATAGTTTTAACACCAGTATTTGCATGGTATATTTGGGGCGTGATAATTTGTCTGTGGGAAAGTTTAGCTACGAGTATGGCTGGGGCAAGGCAGTTTTGAATTAAATTGAACTTTCTGGTAACCGAGTAACTTGCTTAAATTTCTGAGTTCCCGTGTGCGCTGAGTTCTTCCCTGGGTCACACATTGGAAGAGAATATTAGATTCCAAACAGATAGCAGATTGCATCCTGGCCAGGACCACAGTGTGATATCCTGGCTGATGATGAATAATGCTTCACGTGGTAAGCAGTCTCACTGAAGTCAATGGGGAAATATTCAGTGTAAGGATCTCATGATCTGCTCCCAATGATCTAACTACACCATCCACACCAGTGTCACACATCATAACTACCCGAGGGTCAATTCTACAGGAGGAACAGAAGACCTCAGTCTTGCCAATTCCAAGTATTCAAAAATCAAGAATGAAGGCCCCATCCAAAATCATGAGACTGGCTTAAAAAACATGTGTTTAAAAAGGAATACATTTTGGATTAATTTGATTTGCTTTCTGGTTTTCGAGCCCTTAGGGTTCACATTTTCAAAAAAAATTCTGCAACCACGAGGACTAGAAATAGACGCTTTTATGTGAAAGCTGAGATTCCTGTTTAATCACCTGACTCCAGGAGCTGGGACTTCAAGTAAAAAAATCACATACCATTAAACTCTTGATAAAATTGCAAGAGTTGGCAACAGTGTGAGTTAAACAAAATCAAGCAGGGCTCTGGCTCTCTGTCACTAGAGGACACTTAGAATTCTACTGATAGTGTGCATGTGCTGATAAACGTAATGTTCCATGTCCGCATGCACGCGCGCACACACACACACACACACACACACACACACACGTCTAGTCACTAACAGTGAAAACCATTGGCAGCAGCAAGCACAGTCTGTCACTGTGCCTGGTAGTGCTAGCTGAGAGAGCCAATCTCAGGTCAGACTGTTAAAAAACTGGGCAGACACTCCCACACTGATGGTATAGTCTATAATTAGATTTAACCAACCCAGCAACACATGTTTGCTCCCGGATCTCAATAAAAGCTTCCATGGAGCCACACACAGTCCTCTTAGATGCTCCAATTTATATTATCACCCAGACAAACTGGACTTCTGTGATGAAACATTATTAAAACCAAATTCACTACACATTATGTTCTTCCAGTCCCAGAGGACAGTCACTTACCCAGGTCAATGGATGCTCAGGACCTTACACCAAAGACTACGCCGAAAGCCAATCCATTAGTACACTAACTAAAGATTTATTAACTAAGAAAAAGAAATGAGAGTTACTAAAAAACTAAAGCAAATAAAATACATTACAGTTGGATCGAAGTATGTAGTCCAAAACGATAGCAGGGATCTTAAATTTGCTAGTTGTCTATAAGTCTCTCTGGGTTGCCCAAATAGTTTTGGGGACCTCAGTCCTTTTGTTTGAAATTTCCCCTATCAGAATTCACCAGTCCAGAGATGAGGTAGGAAAGAGGTGGCCAGGGGCCTTTATTCTCTCCTTTTATATCTTGACCCTTATTGCTGGAAAAATCCTGGCTGTGTCATGAGTCAGGAAGTGTCATGGCGTACGTGCGTGGCCATCAGTCCTTGATAGGAATTGCAAATTCTAGCTTGCACCTTTGTGGACCGGCCATTTGAGGTGTCTTTGGGAATGATGTGCAGACACCCTTCTTTTTTTTTTCTTTTGTTTTTCCTGAAGAGCTAATCTGTGGGCATTTCTCAGACTCACAACATGTTTGAGTTACAAACATACAGCAAAATTTCATAACTCCACATGCAAGGTCAATACACACATTATAACAAGACAGTAATACTCAGCAGGTTATAACTTTTCCAATGATACCTCACAAGGCATACTTTGTACAAGATTTATCACAATTTTGTAACAGTGGTGACCATATAAGTGTAGACGGTCACCTTCCCCTTTAGACAGCATCACACAGCTCCAATAGTAGATCCACTGGGTTGAGGAAGGGTCAAGCATGACTTGTGCGGGGGAGCATTACATTGACTGGGGAGGCGGAGGGGAAAGGGACAGACTGGGCACAAAGCTGGGAGGGATAGCCTGATTTGGATGGGGGAGAAAGACAGCTATGAAATTAGCTGAGCGGGGATCAGCTAACTGATTAGTTACAGAGGATGGATTGGTCCGGCAGGCATGGAGGGACAGATGGTGAACTGGGAAGGAGTGTGGGGATCAGTGAGGTATACTGACAAAGCTGAATGGACTGCATAATCGATTAGTTGTGAGGGAAGGGGGACAAACAGATAATTTATCTGGTGGCCTGTGTGGGGTGGAGAATTATTCATGGGCCAGGGAATTAGTATTTCCTATTAATTCATTTATACAGCTATAATGCCCAAAGGTTCCAATGAAGATTGAGACCCCCAGACTGTGCTAGGTGCTGTAGAAACCCACAGGGAGAGAGAATCCCTGCACCAGAAAGTTTACAGTCCAAGACCCTGCTTCTGCAAACACTTATACACATGCTTAACTTTACCACAGGTTGTAGTGCTATCCCATGGTGGAAAAGTTAAGGATGTGTGTTAGTATTTGCAGGATCGGGGCCTAAATAGCAAACAGCAACAGACACACACCATAAGTAAAATATCAAAAATGCTTTTAAAAAAACCCCTTTGCCTAGCTCCTTTATTTTATAATAACCCTTTCTGATTCCTTTTTAATTTAATTTATTATTTATTTAATCCTTCAAACTTCTGCCTGTTTTCTTGGGGTTTGATTCAAACTTTCTTCCCTCGCTTTTAGTAGCAGCATTTGTCACCTTTCCTCAATCCCTTTCAATGTTGTCAGCACCCTGTAGCAGGGTGGCCTTCCCCTTTAAGGGTCAGGTGGCCTGGAGCTAGCAAGCCCTGTTCAATTATGAGGCCCAGCTGGGAAGTGGTCAGGTGAACCCTATAAAAGGCTGGGCGAGTGCCCTATAGGGAGCTATTTGAGGGAAATGGGCTCCTATAGAATGTACTGTAGTAGGGGGAAGAATGTGGTCTCTATTCAGCTGTGTGAGTGAGACAGACCCAAACAAGCTAGCTTCCAGGAGCTGTAGTTGGGGGGGAGGAATGTATGTATGTATGTATGTAGAGGAACTGCCTTTGTTTTATGTTTTGAAGACTAAAACTGTGTCTGAAAGAGACTTGGGAGTGTCAGAAAGTCCTTCCTGGGAGAGTCAGGAGATCTTCCCTGTGTGAGGGGAAACTGAGGCAGTAGTGATTCTGAAGTCTGCCTGGGTAAGGTGGTCCTGCTACACACTCTGTAACCTTAGTTTGTCTCTTGGAGTTTTACTAGATATAATTCAGAAGTCAAGTCCTCCACTAACTGAGACCCCTGTCTCAATAAAGTCCCAGGAGTGATGATTTGATAAGGGAGCTGGGAGAAAGAGGATAGTCTCTTATGTTCTGATTCATGGTCTTAACAGTGTGGGCTGAGACTTGATTGCAGAGGCTTGAACAGGTAAGCCTATGGCTGGGGAGCTGAGAGTGGCTGTTGGTGGGGCTGCATAGGACAGAGGATGGTATCAAGGCAGTGAGAGCAGGAGGCTAGAATGTGGGGAAGATCACTGAGCCAGACTAGAAGAGGCCCAAGGGGACATGGATACCTTTCTCATCGTTGAATTAAGTGGGCTGGGAGTGAGGCAGAAAAAGCAGTGAAATAGAAAACTGGGAAGGGAGCTGCTTAGAAAGGGAAAGAGCTATTTGTAGGGAAAACAGAAGCAAATAGATCAGGGAGGAAACAAATTTGTCTAAAGAGGGGTGAAGACTGTGTGCATGCAAAAAGACAATGGAAAACAGTATGATTCAAATGTATTAACAGAATTCATAGCAAAATATTGTATGAAATAAGGCTTCTGTATTCTCTCTTTTTTAAATAGGGTAAGGGGTGACTTGGGAGCTCTGGGCAGGATCTGGCTATGGGAATGGCGTATTCCATAGTGCATAGATCTCAATAAGCTTTCAATAAAAGCTAAATATCACTTCTCCCACTTCTCAGATGGAGAAATTGAGGCACAGCAAAGGTGAAGTGACTTGCCAAAGGTCCAACAGTGAGTCTGGGGAACACAGGAATGAAACCCCAGCCCAGAAATGAATAACAAAACATCAAACACTGACACTTTGTTTTTGATGTTATTGCTTGCAGTCTAGGTTTAAAAGCGTCTTTTAAAAAAATAAGAAATTCTGCCTGGTATCTAAAATTTGGGCTGGAGAGGACACCAGGCCCTCCAATTTAAATTTGTCCTAGCTCCCCACTTACGTTTGCCTAGCTGCAGACCTGAACAATTCCATACAGAGCTCTTCCATGGGTAACTTTTATAATAATCTTTCCTGGCTCTTGTGTAGCATTTTTTTCATTGGTATATCTCAGTGTTTCATACGGGTGGTCAGTATCATTATCCCTGCTTTACAGATGGGCTAACTGAGGCATGGAGAGATGAAAGTGACTTGCCTGAGGTCACCTAGCAGCAGAGCCAAGAATAGAATCCAGGTCTCCTGAGTCCCATAAGGTAACTTCTGCTGAAGTATAATGTCTCCCTATTTAGTAATAGGGACACCAAGGGGCCAGATTCTACTTTGTGTCCTTGGATTTTGCACTGTTGTGACCCTTAGGGATATCAATGTTGTGCCTTACACTTTGGAATAAATCAGATCAAAGAATCGGGTGCAATGATTTCAGTGGGGCATTACCTCTGACTTACACTGGGTCTAATTCTGATGTAACTAAAGGATCCTAGAAATCAGGCAGCCTCCCTGCTAGCTAAGGGCCTGAACTTGCTCTCCTTCAAGCAAAATATTTATTAACAGCAGTGGTACAGTAGCAGGACCCCAAAAGTCTCTACAACTGTCAGAGTAGCCACAGCATGTTGGAATATATACAGATTTTTCCTGGCATGTTTGGCAGCCATGTTTCTTCCTAGTGTTACCAGCTGCAGCAGATGTATTATGTTTTAATTAAATGTTAGTTGAAATGCCTCTTTCAAACGGCTGCTGTTCTGTAGTGTGAATCTGAGAGGCAAATCTTTTCCCCACATTCATATCCTAAGTAATTGAGCTAATGGTTATGGGGTTCCATGGGTGCCATTTAAAAAACAAGTTTTAATATGTAATCTAAATCAGCTTTGAACCCAGTCTGGCAGAGGTGAGGTGCTAATGCCCTACAGGGCCCTGTATCTTGGCTAGTTTGAATATTTCTTTCCTATCCATTTGAGAAAGCAACACCACCATTCCAAATAAAAATTCTGTTCTGCATGGTTCAGCAGACATAAGCATGTTGTTGACCTATTGGTATTTGTTTCTTGTGTTTTACCAAGTGACATTTTCTCTTCTAGGATAATAAACCCAGGCATGAATATTGACAAAGCAAAAGGTATGGATGGGGTTCTCTAAAAGTTGCACCCTTTCAATGAATTCCCAGAAATAACATACAGGGCTTGTCAGCTGCCCAGGGCCCTACTTCAGCAAACCACTTAAGCACATGATGATCTTTTAAGCATGTAATTAATCCCATCCCTATTCAAAGTACTTAAGCACATTCTTAAATCCTTGGGATTTAAGTACTTGCCTCAATATTTTCTCAAAAGCAAGCCTATATTTGCTGTGGTAAATGTTCATAGAAAAAACTCAATTATTCTGGCCATGAAATAGGAGAATAAACATCAGAAAACCTTTTTATTCTATACAATTGTGGGCTAAATGTAGCCATGATGCAACACCAATGACTTTAAGGGAGTTACAGCAGAGGTGAATTTGGCCCTGTGGGATCAGTTCCTTTTCCCTTTTTAGAAGATTCAACTAATCTTAGGGTAAAATCTATGTAATTTAATAGGGGATGAAACAAACAGGGTTCCTCAGAAATTAAGGCCAGGGTACAGTAGAGACTTAAGCACATGCTTAACTTTACACACCACATGGTCCCTACTCAATGTGGCAAGCAGAGCACTTGCATAAATACTTGAATATCCTGATCCTGCAGCTGAATTTGGGCAGGCAGAGGGGTTGGCCTGTCTGGAATCACTTGTAGGATTAGTGGCTAAATAGTTATAATATCTTAAAAACCTGTAGTATTTAATCAAGCCATGTCTATGTAATCCTATTTAGGATCTGTAGAAACCAATGAGGTTTGGGATTCTCATTTCACCCTTGCCCTGCGGGGCTGTGAATCTAAATGTGACAACATTGGGGAAGTACTCTAGAACAGGCAAGTCAGGCCCTGATCCTTGCATTGGACTTCTTGTGGGTGTAAGGGTCTGCCTGTAGGGATCAGAGCACAGGACTGGGACCTTAGCGTGTGGGCTCTCTGGGGCAGGGACCCGTTTGTTGTTTACAGTTAGCATAATAGGGGGATGATTTTGAGTGGGGGCATGCTACTGAAGTAGAATGATAGTTTATAGTTATTTCTATCACTGTCAAATGAGTGAAGTGCAAAATGCAAAATAGCATAAATGGCGAAAAGTCAAGTAGGGTGTAGGTATTTTTTGTTTGTTTAAAGGCTCTAAATCTAAACAGTCAGTAATAGAGCTAAGGATGTTATGACATTTTTACATTTTAATCACATGGTAGGGAATAAGTGTATAAGGCATTCTCCTATACTTAATTCAAGATCTCTGGGTCTTGATTTAACATACTGTTCTTTCCCCCTTGATATCCAGTTCGCCTTCTAAAATGAACCAGTTGGCTTCAAATCTTGTAGCTTTTCTTATGGAAATAGTCTTATAGAATGTAATAAGAATGGAATCAGTGGGGGTTGACAAACTCAATAGACTTATGTAGAAGTTACTTAGGCATTCTGCTACATCTCTAGTCAAGAACAAAAATTACCTCATCAACCTTAAATGCTACTTTCTCTGTAAAAGAGAGCAGTATGCAGTTAAAGTTCAGATAAAACACCCCTTATCTTAGGGTCTGAACACCTTCCAATGATGGGTTGATACAACAGCAGATCATTTCCCCAGATAACAGGACTTTGTCCAAAAACAAAGTGGTTCCCACAAACGTTTAAAAGGAGAAAGTGGAGTGCTAATCCAAGCTACTGACTCTCGGCTGGAGCCTGAGATAATGTGGATAAGCCTATGCTAAATGGGCAGCTGAATAAGCTTTTCTGGGAGGCTGCAACCTCTGCTTAATGATTAAGGAATCAGATATCCTCAGAAAACAAACAGCAGTGTCAGTAAACAGGCTAGGGTCTTTCACCTGAGAGTCTGGCTCTGCTGTGTGTAGACAGCTCTAAAGGCTGCAGGAACTTAGTGTCCTGAGTGACAAAACTAGAGCAAGCTGGGGATCTTCTGATGAATCATTTTTATTGAAAAATACTGATCTGTTGAAACCAAAGGGGTCTTGTGAATCAGGGTGGACATTTTGAGTTGACAAAATATTCAGGAAAAAAGTAATGAAATGGTCAAAATGAAACAACTTGACCTTTCACAATTAAAATTTCTTTTGTCTGAAAAGAGTAAGGAGTCTACTACTAGTAAATTAGTATTAATTACTATGAAGTATTAAATACCCTTGATCCCCAGGCCTTACCTATCCTTCATTACCCAGCCTCTCTTCCTTCATGAATTTATTCCCATTCATTAATTTACCCCTCCCTATTAATATATTTATTCCAGTTTAAAACAAACACGACTATGATGAATTAAAGGATAAGGTAGTAAAGGTGCATTTTACCATCGGGGGGTAGTCAAGGAGACCAACTCCTGCATTCATTACGCTTCCATTTACCCCATTAACTCTTCCTCTGTTGCCTCATTAATTACTCTCTCCTCCCCATTAATTGCCCCCTCTTGCTCTTACCCCCCAGGGCAATGTCTTCTCTCATTTAATCTAATTTCCTATGAGGGAGGCAATAACCCCACTCATTAACGAGGCCATTGCCTCCTTATTCCCTCCCTGCTAATGACTCTTCATTAATTACTACTTCTCTTTTTCCCCCCCCCTCCCCCCCAATGTAAGCAGTGGTGCAGGGCAGTCCCGTGCCGCCTCTCGGGCAACACAGCAGCGGGACTTGGGACTTGCAGCAACAGAAGCGCGCTCCTCTCCCCCTTGCCCGGGGGCGCGCAGACACCCCAGAGCGCGCACGCGGCGGTCGGCGGCGAGCCCGCTGGTCCCTGCCCTACTGCGGGAGTGGGAGGGGGGAGGCTGCAGGAGGATGAGCTGGGCAGCCCGGCGCGGAGCAGGGGCGCAGCGCTCGTGCAGCCGTCTCGGGGAGGCCAGAGGCAGGCGCGTGCCGAGCTGCAGCCCCGGCCGGGCCAGGTAAAGCGATGCTGCGGGCCGGGCGCGGTACGAGGGAGGCGGCTGCGGGCAGGGCGAGGTGCAGAGATGCCGCCGCCGCTGCCCTTGCGTGTGTCTGTGGCTGGGTTTGCAAAGGGGCGGGATCGGGCCCCTTCGCGCTTGCTCCCCTTCTCCATGCCGGGGCTGCGCAAAGCTGCCTCCTGCATCCCTCCTGGGCGAGTCCCCCTTGTCCCGTCTCCTCCCCCTGCCCCCAAACACCCCCCCGTCCTCTCCCTGCTGCTGCAGTCCCCATCCCGCCCTGGTCTGGTCCGCAGGGCGATCTGCTCAGCGCAGAGAAGAACGGGGCTGGACATCTTTGGGGTCCGTGCGCAAGCGGCTGTCCGGCGGCTCCCGCTGGGGAGGGCGAGCGATTAACCCTGCGCCTTACAAGGGGATTTGGACAATCCTCTTAACCGTGGCCCCGATTCCATCCTGCTGCGGAGGCGCTCAGCCCTCACCGTCTTCCCTGGGTGCCCTCTTCACCCAAGGGCAGCATCTGGGTGTGACACAGCCTCCTGGGAGGGAGGGTGTAATTTGGCTTCATGCCATGTACGGAGAGTTGAGGTGCCTGGTTCTGTGGTCACTCTAACTGTGCAATCCCACAGAAGTTCCACCCACAAGACAGCTGCAGAATCTGCCAGAGAGAGATTTTCTCTCTCTCCCCCTTTCCCCCCACCTTTATTCCAAATTTTGTGAAACAAAACTGTGCACTGGGAACGTGTCTGCTTTTGGACCTCGTGGAAGATCTCCTGGCTCTAATATCTTGCTCTCCCTTCCTGAGGGAAATGTGAACATCAGGGCTGGTATCTGATATCAAAAGTTTGGTGGTTTGTTTTTTGCCTGTGATGTCTAAATGTTGAATGGCATTACAGTATGTGTGTGTGAAAATACTTGTGTCAATTTCTTGGGGGCACTTAGGTGCAGAAAGGAAAGGTAGCATGGACATAAACCATGAGCCTGCTTCAGGGTATGTACCAACCTTTGATAGGGGAGGGAATTCCACCCCCCCTTCCTGGATGGTTATTTCTTAATTGTTTACTACGGGGTATTTTATTTCATTTAACCTTCCCCCTAAGGCTGCTGGCAACCCAGTACTCTGCTTGTATCTGGACTACTGACCTAATCCAGTGGGGCTATTATGAAAATACCTGGAGTGTGAGGTTGCAATATGTGGATCGAGGCCTTGCCAAGAGATACATTGCTTATAAGATGGGGAGATGGGTGCTTTGTCCCTGTTAACATTGTTTTTTTTAAATATGCAAGTTCTGTTGTGTCGGTGTGTGAGACTAGCTGGTATTAGTCAGGTGGTAAGTGCTGAATCATGTGTACTCCTGACTCTACAGCAGGTTTAGCTATTCGCTGTCTCTAGGAAATGTGCCGGAACTGGTCATAATGACATATAAACGCTCTTCCTTTTATTGTGTGTGAACAGTCCATGTCTGCTGTAGGAACCTTTGGGGCCTGAAAGAACGATATGTTGGTGTGATACAGTGTGATATTTATTTATTTGGCCGTGTCTGCTCCTTGGAAAACATGGACACACAAATAACATGTATGTAGTGGGCGAGATCTTTGAATAAGTGCAAAAGATCTGAATGGGGAGGTTATACTAAGGGTCAGAAAGGTTGAGAGAAATGTTTTCACTGAAAATGATGATAGTTCTTTTTAGAATCTGTCTGGGTTTTTTGTTTTTCTTCAAGGTCAGATCCTGAGACTAGCAGTGTTGTCTACTCAGTATTATTTCTGAAGCGATATCTCCAGCTTTCTCTTTCTGAGAGCAAAGCTATACAAAGTGTAAGTGTGTGTGTTTGTGTATGTGACAGAAATTTGGCATACTGAGATCCAGACATCTTACTGTTTTAAGATGAATATGGTGGAGATGCCACTGTTGCCTAGGTACTCCTAACAAATGCTGAAGACAAAAGCAAAAATTCAGGGATTTTGATTGAGATGCTGGCTCCTTCATTGTTAACCAGGTTTCTGTAAAATGCCTACCCTTTGGCAGACAGTTAAATTGAGTGCCAGCATGACTGCTTTGTTTCCCCAAAACTTCTTAACACCACAGTCTAGTATGAAAAATAGCCACTTAAATTCAGGATCATGCTATTTCTCTATTAATTGCTTTGATCTGGAGCACATGCGATCTGCTCTTTTTTTATAGATGTGACATGAGATTATTCCAGTCACATAGTGTATACAGATAATCTCAGCTAAACATAGAGATGGGCATAGTCTGCAAAACTTGGAAATGGACTCCTAGGTCAGGGTGGTTCGGGTTTGGAGGGTTGATTTGGGGTCCCATTGTACTAATGTAACATGAGGGGATCCTGGTCCATGACTAGGGCTCATTAAGGGCTACAGTTATAATTTTTATTTATTTATATATACACACACACAATAATAACAATATTGATGCCTATTGCAGCAAAAAGCTGTTATTTTATTTTATCTCTTGCTCCAGAATGTGGAACCGTGTCATCCCTGGGCCCTTGTCCACTTCACTCACTACCTGTCCATTTCTGAATCCAACATAGAAATGCCCTCTTGGTTTTAAAATCCCTCCCTGAACTCACTCTACCATGCATCTCTAGTTTCATGTCCACCTGCTCCTACAAACGTCTTTACCCTGCCTGCTGACAGAAGCGGTTTGTGTGTGTGAAATAGTATATGCACACCCACCCCACCTGCTGGAAAACATATGAGGGGGTGGGGAGCAACTCTCTACCATCTAGAATAGAGAGTTATTCCCTGAAAAGCATGGGAGAGGTTTGCAATAAGCTAAGGAAGGAGGGTCGCTGCTGAAATCTCCACCGATCCCAAGAAATGGGTTCCCAAGCAATCTCCTCCAGGTGGCTCATAGGTTTTCAACCCTGTACAATCAGCACATCTCCTTCAGTAGCTGTGATTCCCTTGTCCCTCCACCAGCTAGCATTTTCTTCTTGTGGATTTCAGTTAATAAACGCTCCAGGCTCTTATGGAAGCACATCCAGGTCCTCCTGCAGGATGGCAGGAAATGGGATGCCATGTTTCCAGTGCCAAGGTTGCAAAAATCCTGAGATTTAAAAAAAAAAAAAGTAAAAGTAAAACTTGAGTCCTTTTTATTTGTCCCCCCACACACACCTTTTTTGTGTCTTTAGGGTCACATCTTCAAGCTTTTTCTCTGCAGACATGAGGGCTAGAAACCTTATAAAAACAAAGCCAAGATTTTCATGGAATAATATGACTCCAGGGGCTGGGGCTTTAAGTACAACATCAGTACTCTGAGAGTTGGCACCGCTGGCAGTGATTGTGTGCTGCAGAGTTGATACTACCTCTTTCTGTAACTTTGTCACCTTTGTGCAGGCTCCACAATGGAAATCAGAGCTGGTCAAATAATCTGCTCCTGAATAATTATTAGATGAGAAAACTGCCAAAATTCACAATGAATGTTAATTTGCAATTAATTATTCAACTGCCTGTTCAGACATTCATGTGATCCAACTGTCTCAACATTCCTGGGTCTTCTGTATAATTGTCACTGTTGCTGGCTAAGTGCCATTGGGGTGGTTTTCTATATTGCACCAACACCAAAAATGATTAGAGATGCTCAGTCATAATACAGTAGCAATAGATAAGGCCTAATCCTGCATACCCATACTTCTGAAAGCTGTCTTGGGGCTTCAGTGAGGCTTCTTGCATGTGTTGGGGCTACTTATGTGAGTAAACATTTGTGAGAGAGGGCTCATGTATTGGTCTCTTGTCCTCTTTGTGTTTTACAAAGCAGTAATTTAAAGGTGTTTATTGAAAAGGAGTTATTTGTGATCAGATGCAGCTTGTTGAATTGTAGTTTGGGAAGGGACTTTAGGTTCTTAGACTAAAAACAGCAGAAGGCAGAAGAAAAATAGATCAGAATTTGTAGATGAAGACTACTGGTTATTGGGATCTTAGGTTTGAAATACTGTTGGTGAGTTATTTGTAGTCATGAGAAGGGCAAGTTGAAAGAAAATGGACACTGACAGACAGCATTGAGGCTTTTATTAGTATTTGTTTCGCAAATGAGAAGGAAGTATTGAATAAACATTTTTTTCTAATGCAGCTTTAATTTTGTCTTTCTTTTGGAGCGGTTTATACTGAAATTTAATTTTACTTCCATAATCATTCATGTAACTGGTAATGTCCAATGCTATATCCAGACTGTGTCCAGTTATTTTGTAAGCAATGTTGCTGTGGGATGAAAGCATGTTGCTTTCCTTGCAACATTTTAAATCTTAAATGGCAAGTGACTTGCCAAACCCTGAATACCAGGACTCTGAAACGGTGGAATCGATACACTTACCATAAGTGGCACTTCATGTTCCTGTGAATGCTGTCATGTAAACAGCACAGTTGATCAATTACTAAGAGTCTTGTCCAGCAATGTTTTGTATTTTCATATTTGAAACAGTTGTGTTCTGACCAAGCCATCACAAGGAGTGAATAACTTTGCTTTAAATCTCCATTAAAACCTTCTGATCAAAGGAAACACTTATGGATCCTGAATGAAAGGGTTTTTTTGTTTGTGTGTGTGTTTGTTTGTTTTTGTTTATGGTGATTGTTAGTGCTTGTAAAAGGAAAGGATTAAAGGCACTCGCTAAACCTGGACATTATACAGATAAGCAGAGCTGAAGTCTGAAGATTTGAGCTGAAGTCTGAACTATCTCTTGAGATTTTCAAAGTGGTCCACGGGTATTAAATGCAATTGAGCTAAGCAATTATGGATGGGGAACATTCTAATTATGGCCCAGATCCTGCAATATGATCTGCACAGACCTTTGCACCTGCATGGAGCTACGTTGAAGCCAGTGGGTTTCTCTCTAGGTGCAAAAGTCTGTGCAGACCATATTGCAGGATCTGGGCCACAATTAGAATGCTCCCCATCCATAATTGCTTTGCTTGATTGCACTGGAGTGTTCACTAGTTGCTGTTGTGGGGTATGTGTTTATGTTTTTAAAGCCTGGTTAGCATTGGGGTGGGGGAATACACACATTTCTTGCTGTTCTTTTTAACATAGTTCTTATTCCAAAACCTAATTTTTCATCTGCACTTCCCGGGCAGTCTCCTTAACACTCCTGGGGTGTCTCATTTGACTACAGCTCATCATTACCAAATGTTTCCTTGATATTTTCAAGCAGAGTGGCCTGCAAAAACTTATAACTAGATTCATTCAAAAAATTCGGTAGTCTTTAACCAAATCTCATCAAAGATTTCATTTTCCTCCTTGCCCTGTAGGTAATCTCTTTCCAGAACTATTTTCTTTAAAGTGAACTATCCAGGACTACAGGTTTAAATCTTGTTGGCTAATTTTTTTTTTTTGGTTGCTGCTTTCTCCAGTAAAGCATATGTCATGACATCAGTCTTTCACCTGTGCAGCTGCTCCTTCCCCAGCTGTCCTGGGCAGTTGCTATATGATCCTGGAAACCCAGCCCAGGGTGGATTAGCTTGCATTCGCTGTTGTGCTAACTAGGCTGTTAATATTTTACAAGGACTGAAAGAAACTTTGCTATGTTATGATGGATTACATTTAAAAAAAAAAGGATTAAGACCCTCAGCCCTCCTACAGGGCTTGCAATATATAGTGAATGAGATAACAGGCCAAGGATTAATAACCTAACAACTAGAAATGGATTTGCATGGCTAACGCACGTGAGCGTTTTCAAGGGCAATACACAGGGATAAACAGTAACTGTACCTCTAAGGAATCCCTCTGTTTGTGGGCTATTGCCCCTATAGCTGTCTGTGTGGCTAAATCCTATCATTCTGCCTACGGTGATCTCTGCATCCTCTGGTTCTTTCTGCTTGGTGCTGCACTCCCCACTCAACTAATGGCTTACAGGCAGAGGGAGCAGCCTGTGGTGTGTAAAAACAGCAAGAGCATCACTCCTGTGCTGCAGGCTGGAGGCTTGTAGGGAGGACTGGGAAGGTCTGGGTTGCAGGGGGTGAGGGGAAGCTAAGAGTTAGCTGGAAGAGCATTAGCTAGAAATTCTGGCTGTTGCTGTCCTGAGACTGGTATCCAACAGTGGTTTGAAGGACACCAATGTCCAGGGCTGCTCTAGACCGCTCTGAATTTGTCTCATCTGGACCAAATGTACAATGGAGAGATGCCAGGTTTGGATGGCTAGGAGGAAATATCTTCCACAAAAAGGCTGTGGGAGGATTCACTGCAGCTCTCCATGGCCAAGTTCCTGCAGTGAATTGCTGTCACTGGTTTCTTCTTTCAGGGGCAAAATCTGTTTACCAGATTATACTACCCTGGTACTGATTTGAGAGATGGTTCAGAATTACAATAGGGGTTTACAATTGGAAATCTTAGACATAGTCTGCAGATCCCAGGTTGAAAAACACTGTTCTATGGTGGTAACATTTCGTGTGCCCCTTTAGATATAGTCTGCGAACCCTCAGGGGTCCATGGACCACAGATTGAAAACCACTGCCCTAAGGGAACACACAAGGTTAACATTAGGTTTCAGAGTAGCAGCCGTGTTAGTATGTATCAGCAAAAAGAACAGGAGTACTTGTGGCACCTTAGGGCTGGTCTACACTGGGGGGGGGAAATCGATCTAAGATACTTCGACTTCAGCTAGTTGCATATCTTAAATCGAATTATCTGGGGTCCACACGGCGCGGGATCGACGGCCGCGGCTCCCCCGTCGACTGCGCTACCGCCACTCGCTCTGGTGGAGTTCCGGAGTCGACGGTGAGTGCGTTCGGGGATCGATATATCACGTCTTAATGAGACTCGATATATCAATCCCGGATAAATCTATTGCTACTCGCCGATACGGCGGGTAGTGAAGATGAACCCTTAGAGACTATTCATTCAACAGCTGTCCAGGGTGCTGAAATCCAAGACCCACATAATACACCTTCGCTAGCACCATTTAAACAAGTTTTTTTTTTTTTAACCCTTAGAAGACATGGCAATGGCTGCCTTTTCCTTATGAACAGGGTCTGGGGGAAGTTCAGGTTCTGTCTAAAAGTGTGTGTGTTGGGGGGGGGGGCGTTCTACCAGGGAAATATTGGTCCACATGTTGCTGATGCTACTTTGAGGTCTTCTTAAGGAAGAAAAGCTTAAGATCAACCCTGCCTTTTCACATGATAGGTTTATTTAACAGGAGTTAAATGTGTAATTGGCACTAATCTTGCATGTGAATGGTGTACGTCATTCTGCTGAAAGTAATCAAGATGATTGGTACTTGGAGTCAGCCTGTATCCTTTTGTTCTACAAGCTCTGACCTCTGCATGCCTCTTTCACAGTAGGGTATGGTACCACCAGCCACCTCATGTTTAATTACACTGCCCTGTTTGTGACAAGTTGGGAGAGTTGCTAATATGCCTTACAGCACTGCTTGACTCCATGGTGATAAAGACGTATCTGTACACTGAGCTGTACCCTTATTGGGTTAAGGGCGCATATTTATATAATATATAAAAGCTCTGTTTTGCTGTCACTTAAATGGTGTCAGGATTTGTGACATCTTGCTTTCAGATTTCTAGTAGACCCAGCAACAAAGAATGCTTGTTGCAAGCTCATTGGCTTTTGTGTTTGGATCCTTGTGACGTCCCCACAGATGTGTGCAGGCGAGAGGGAGAAGAGAGTGATAGAACTGAGCCTTTGTAGCTGTGCACATGTGACTGCACACATGGCATTGCTGAAGCCTCTGTCTAGTCCTCATTTCATGGTACACCAAACCTCAGGGTGTGGTGTGTGGTGTTTTTTTTTTTTTTTTTTTTTTTTTTTGTATCTCTGAAGCCTGTGTCATGTTGATTTTGCGAGGGTTTCAGTGTAGCTGGTGATTGAGAGCTTGGCACAAATTCAAAATAGGATCTCTGGTTAGGATGTTGTGCCCTCTACACTGGTATATGATGCACAGTTGTGTGGGTTGAGCATGACTTCTTAGAAGTTCTAGGTGGCCAATGCAATGGAGAAAGGGGTGGGGGGAAGGGAAACTACTAAATAAGAATAGATTATTAAATACTAAGTAAGATGGAGCCAGGCCTTCCTCTAAACTAACATCTCTTCTCTCTTACCCCCTGTAGAACTTACTACAAAAGCTCTGGTAACTTGTACCGAACACATGTACCTTGTATGGTGACTATCACACAGGCTCTTAAACATAGTCTCTCTCTCCTATCCACTCATCCCCAAGTCTCGCATACACTCTCACAAGAACATCTCTGGTTCACATAATGCTCTAAATTAAACAGGCCAGTAAACATTAACAAAAAACAGTCATGTTGTGCTGCTTTTCAGTGACTGGCATCAAGGTGATTGACAGCTCCAGGATCCAGATGCCAAGACCTTTAGGGTTTTCATTTTCCAGTCAGATCAGCATCTGGGCTTTGTATTTTTGTCTGACCTCTTCTCAGCTGTCTTGGCCACAGTAGCAACTGTGAGGCTGGCCTGGCTTCAGCCTGATAACAGAGCTCTTCCTTGTGTGCCTGGCTGTCCCAACCCAACTTGCTATTAAAAATTCTGGATCCTGGGACGAAAGATGGTTGACAGCAAATTAATTTGGAACTGTGTGTATTGGGAATGTCTGGTGCAAAATCTTCACACACAAGTAATCCTTCTGTGAGGTCAGCGGTAATGTTCCTCCATGTCACCCAACTAGCCTTGCAGGTAAATGGACATGAATTAGTCATCTACAAGAGATGACCTACATACAGCACCACCACATTAATAGGCTTAAAAGAACATGTCATCACAGCTAATAGAGCTGACAAAGTTGGTGTGCTGTGGGTTGGTTTGCTTTTTTTATTCCTCTGAATGCAGAACTTCAGAAGAAGCGACTGCAGAAAGTCAAGTCCGAATACTTTCATTAAGCTCAGTGGTGTGACTGAGACGGTTGAATGTGAGGAAATGGGACAGATCACTGGAAACTCTGTTCTTCCTGCTCTAGCTTTGAGGAGAAGGAATTGGCTCCACCCCTGGCATGGGGGGGGGGAGGAAGGAAGTGGCTGTGATGCTTAAGGACGTGGCTGTAGAACACACAGAATCATAGAATATTAGGGTTTGAAGAGACCTCAGGAGGTCATCTAGTCCAATCCCCTGCTCAAAGCAGGACCAAACTCAATTAAATCATCCCAGCCAGGGCTTTGTCAAGCCATGCCTTAAAAACCTCTAAGGATGGAGATTCCACCACCTCCCTAGGTAAACCATTCCAGTGCTTCACTACCCTCCTAGTGAAATAGTTTTTCCTAATATCCAACCTAGATCTCCCCCACTGCAACTTGAGACCATTGCTCCTTGTTCTGTCATCTGCCACCATTGAGAACAGCCAAGCTCCATCCTCTTTGGAACCCCCCTTCAGGTAGTTGAAGGCTGCTATCAAATCCTCCCTCACTCTTCTCTTCTGCAGACCAAATAAGCCCAGTTCCCTCAGCCTCACCTCATAAGTCATGTGCCCCCGTCCCCTAATCATTTTCGTTGCGCTCCGCTGGGCACTCTCCAATTTGTCCACATCCTTTCTGGAGTGGGGGGCCCGAAACTGGACACAATACTCCAGATGTGGTCTCACCAGTGCCGCATAGAGGGGAATAATCATTTCCCTCGATCTGCTGGCAATGGTCCTACTAATGCAGCCCAATATGCTGTTAACCTTCTTGGCAACAAGGGCACGCTGCTCACTCATATCCAGCTTCTTGTTCACTATAACCCCCAGGTCCTTTTCTGCAGAACTGCTGCTTAGCCAGTCGGTCTCCAGTCTGTAGCGGTGCGTGGGATTCTTCCATCCTAATTGCAGGACTCTGCACTTGGCCTTGTTGAACCTCATCAGATTTCTTTTGGCCCAATACTCCAATTTGTCTAGGTCACTCTGGACCCTATCCCTACCCTCCAGCATATCTACTTCTTCCCCCCCAGCTTAGTGTCATCTGCGAACTTGCTGAGGGTGCAATCCATCCCATTATCCAGATCATTAATAAAGATGTTGAACAAAAACTGGCCCCAGGACCGACCCCTGGACACTCCCCTTGATACTGGCTGCCAACTAGACATCGAGCCGTTGATCCCTACCCTTTGAGCCTGACGATCTAGCCAGCTTTCTATCCACCTTATAGTCCATTCAGCCAATCCATATTTCTCTAACTTGTTGGCAAGAATACTGTGGGAGACAGTATCAAAAGCTTTGCTAAAGTCAAGGTATATCATGGCCACTGCTTTTCCCCATAACTGGCTCTGTGGATATCTCGTCATAGAAGGCAATCAGATTGGACAGGCATGACGTGTCCTTGGTGAATCCATTTTGACTGTTCCTGATCACCTTCCTCTCCTCCAAGTGCTTCAAAATGGATTCTTTGAGGGCTGAGGTGAGGCTGATTGGTCTATAGTTCCCTTGATTCTCCTTCTTTCCTTTTTTAAAAATGGGCACTACATTTGCCTTTTTCCAATCGTCCGGGACCTCCCCCAATCGCCACAAGTTTTCAAAGATAATGGCCAATGGCTCTGCAGTCACATCAACCAACACCCTCAGATGCACTGCATTCAGCCCCAAGGACTTGTGAATGTCCAGCTTTTCTAAATAGTCCTTAACCTGTTCTTGCATCACTGAGGGCTGCTCACCTCCTCCCCATACTGTGCTGCCCAGTGCAGCAGTCTGGGAGCTGACCTTGTCTATGAAGACCGAGGCAAAAAAAAGCATTGAGTACTTCAGCTTTTTCCCCATTTGTCACTAGGTTGCCTCCCCCATTCAGTAAGGGGCCCACACTTTCCCTGACCACCTTCTTGTTGCTAACATATCTGTAGAAACTCTTCTTGTTACCCTTCACATCCCTTGCTAGCTGCAACTCCAATTGTGCTTTGGCCTTCCTGATTACACCCCTGCATGCTCGAGCAATGTTTTTATATTCCTCCCTAGTCATCTGTCCAAGTTTTCACATGGCTGATGACTACTGCAGCAGTTGTGTTGACTGTGTCCGTGGTAGTTCTGGTTAGCTGGAGGAGTGGCTAGTAGCATACTCTGGGCTAGGAAGTTACTGTTCAGATTGGCACCTTTAAGACTAACAGAAGTATTGGGAGCATAAGCTTTCGTGGGTAAGAACCTCACTTCTTCAGATGCTTCAAATTCAGATGCATCTGAAGAAGTGAGGTTCTTACCCACGAAAGCTTATGCTCCCAATACTTCTGTTAGTCTTAAAGGTGCCACAGGACCCTCTGTTGCTTTTTACAGATTCAGACTAACATGGCTACCCCTCTGATACTGTTCAGATTGTCTCATATGTTTATATGGTTAAAAGACAGGCTACCTTGTGCCTTGATCCTGTCACAAGCTAAGCAAGGATCAGCCAAGTCAAGTATTTGGCTAGATGGATTTCCTTGGAAAATAGAAATGGATGGTATTGAGGATTAAGAGGCATTCTTCCCTATGCACCAAATCACCCAACATGCTGGTAGGGGTGCTATCTGGCTATGATGTAAAACTATAGTCATGATCACTTGTGGCCATTAAGGAACTCTGAGAACTTCCCATGGGATTAGGTGAGGGAAGGTGGAGTCTGCCCTATTGCAGGCACTGGTAGTTGCACCTGTGTAACTGAGAAGAGAATTTTGGGCCAAGGTGAGCATGGCCAAATTTCAGCTTGCGTAGTCGTTGCCCCCTTACGTTCCCCTTTTAGTTGCAATTTGAGACAGTGCTCTTAATTCCCTGCTCTGACCTGCTGTGCAGTGTTGCTGTGTTTTTGCAGGTGTTAATCTGAATCCAGATCCAGAAATAAACTTGGCAAATGGTACCTACCTTTATAATGAGCTGATTGCATTCTGGGGTGTTCAGAACCTGGTTCCCAGTCTTGTGGTGGGAGCTCATCTCTAATCATTGCTCCTTTTTAATGTGTTGGCATCATGTGCCTAAATGCTTCTTGGGAACTGCAAGCCCAAATCGTCTCTAGTAGAGGAACAGTCAGAATATGAACAAGCAAAACAAATATTTAAAAACTAGTCCCAAGTGAGAATTGAAGCTCTAAACAGAAACTGAAGGAAACCAGTCATGACTTCGTCTCTGGCATCCATTGAGTTCTCTCAAGGCACTTTAAACCATCATTAAAACTGTTGAAACACTTTGTGTAAGAGTCACATACTCAAGAGTGGCCATTAATTTTGAGTGCCTTGGTTTTTCTGGGGCTGGGCCTGATTTTTAGAGGTGCTGGGCACCTGTAGCTCTGTTCACTTTAGTTAGAGTTTTGGGTGCTCAGAAGACCTGAGATTTTCTCAGGTTTGGGCATAATCAGAGGCCCCACTGAAAACATGGGTCTGCATAACTACAGGGCAGATTTTCAGAGGAGCTCCACTTTAGCCACTTACTGTGATGCCAAAATCAAAGCTGAGTTCATCTGGCAAATATGCCTTTTATTTAGGTGGCTAAATGGGAACTGAGTTTTTCTGAAAATCTGGCTCTGTCCCCCTTGGTGATGTGGACTTTTTTTTTTTACACTTCAGCTGTACTCCATTTAGAGTTGTTACTTAGCAGAACCTTACGATGGATGAGACCACTTCAGCGTGACAGACTGTAAAATAGTCTGTATTCTTCCGTTTTCCGAAGCCCTGTCTCCTTCTTGGAGTTGTGTATTATCTCCCATTCTGCTTGTTTTTCCCCCTTGAGGGAATTACAGCCTTAATATTGGGAGCTCACCTCCAAGAAGTGGCATAAGCTTGGGTTTTATTACTAAAAGGGAAAAAAGCCCCCAAAACTGTCCTGCCCATCTGTGTCTACTTTTATATTATCATAGGAGGCTAGGGGCATGAGGCTTATTGTTTCAGAAGGTGCATTTCAACTTTGTCTGAACTGTTATACAAAAGGACACCTAAGCGTTAGATGGTGCAAGGACCTATTGATGCTGAGAATGTCAAACTCGTTATAACTGTGAATTACAGTGGAGGGTTAGCAGCTCTCCAGAACAGATGCGTCTGAAACCAAATTTTAACTAAGAACGTATCAAACTGAACAAATGTGTAATTAACAATAAGATAAGGGGTGGCTCTGGAAGGCAGCTAATTGCATTTAAAATATCCTCTTATCAGCTCTTATTTGGTCTTTAGGCAATTGAGCTTTACCAGGGTTGCATTATTTTAAATGGCATCTCCTTCTCCCAGTGTCATTGAAGGATCCTCTCCTTACAGATCCCCAGATGTGATTATTAATGTGTTTGCCACTTGGTTCCACCTTTTTAAATATAGCCTTGTTTTTCAGAATGTTATAGTAGAGCAGTGGGTTGTAGAACAGAGACCTTGCAGGGGGAGAAAAATAAGTCACCTTCCCTGCCCCCATCTCCATTTACCATTGCTCTTGTGGCACCAAGAGTTTGCCAGATCCTACCCTTCTTTGAAACTGGTGTGACGTTGTGCAGTCTATATGGTTTTATAAAAACATAAGTGAATATAATGTAACTGGAATATGATTCATGCAAAAGGTCTCTTGTTAGGTATCATTACAAAGTTTATAATCTACTGAGTGTGATCATGCTATTTGTATAAATGTACCACTCTTCTATCTAAAACTAGAAATATGAAATAACTCTGAGGGCCTATTGTAATTATGTAAAGTGTGGGCCATTAATGATGGTTTGGAATCTTGATGACTCCCATTAACCAGGACCATTGTCTGCAGATAGCTGTGTTTACCTGTTAGTCTTCCTGTATATGTGTGTGCTGGCAAGTGGGCAATGAAGTCTTGCAGTGACATGTGATCATGTCACCTGAACTGGAATCCATCTTTAACCTGGTGCTTTTCCAGTGAGGAGGGGGTGGAAACCCAGAGGGACAAAGGGTTCCCGCCTTATGCAAAAGATATATAAAGGGGTGGAAGTGAACACAAAGGGGAGAGGAGCCATCATGAAGAATCACCTGAGCTGGAACAAGAGCTATACCAGGGGAAAGAATTGTGCCCAGGCCTGGAAGGTGTCCAGTCTGAGAGAAACTTACTGAAGCATCTCTGAGGGTGAGATTATCTGTATTTAGCTTGATTAGACATAGATTTGTGCATTTTATTTTATTTTGCTTGGTGACTTACTTTGTTCTGTCTGTTACTACTTTGAACCACTTAAATCCTACTGTCCATATTTAATAAAATCACTTTTTATTTAGTAATTTACTCAGAGTATGTATTAATACCTGGGGGAGCAAACAGCTGTGCATATCTCTCTATCAGTGTTATAGAGGGCGAACAATTTATAAGCTTTATGCAGGGTAAAACGGATTTATTTGGGTTTAGACCCCATTGGGAGTTGGGCATCTGAGTGCTAAAGACAAGCACACTTCTGTGAGCTGTTTTCAGGTAAACTTGCAGCTTTGGGACAAGTGATTCAGACCCTGGGTCTGTGTTGGAGCAGACGGGAGTGTCTGGCTCGGCAAGACAGGGTGCTGGAGTCCTGAGTTGGCAGGGAAAACAGGAGCAGAGGTAGTCTTGGCACATCAGGTGTCAGCTCCCAAGGGGGTTTCTGTGATCCAACCCGTCACAACCGGCATCTAAAACAAGCAATAAAAACCCTGTCTAAGAATAAGTGAAGGTATTGACATAACTCTGCCATGGTCCGTATAAAACAGCCTCGTATTGTGTCTAGACTCCAGTTAGAGTTGAGCCATGAATTCATCCTCTTCTATTTTTAAAAATCTCCATTCTTGTTTTGACATTGGTGGGGGTCCACAGCATTAGCAAGGGCACTGGAAGCATTTTGTGTGTAGTTAAGAGGCTGGGCGGACGGAACCTTATTTTGGAGACTTGGGTCCCCCCTACTGGAGACATCCTCTCTCCCTGCTCCTACTGGCACACCTGTGAGCAGCTGACACACTTGTGCATTTGAGCTCCTCAGATCAGAATGAGAGAAGGCTGATTTTATAAAAGGCTACCCACAGTGTGCCCTCTGTGAGGGGCCCTCCACTTTGGAACCTACTCGACCCCTGGTCTGATGTAGCTTAGATTTCTTGTTTTCAGGGCACACTGCCAGGTGCCCGTGCTTTTGGAGAGGGAAGAGAATGCTAAGGGGCTGATGTGTGCAAGGGGAAGGGGTATTGATTTATTTTGCTTGGGTATGAGGTACAACTACTGAGAACATCTTCTGATTTGACTGTCTTTAAGTTTTGGCTAGATCACAGGAGTAAGAGTGCGGTTTGTTTAAATGTTAGAAAAAAGAAATAAATATTTCTGTCACATTATCTCCCTCCATTCTTCTCTTGGCTACTCTCAACCCTCTGGGGATTTTCTAAGGGAAGAAATCCCTCACACCTGGTTTCTGAGAGTCCATCTCATTCATTGGATAGCTGAGGGCTCTTCAACAGATTTTGTCAAATCTGTCATTGTCCTGTTCTGATCCTCCCCTTCCCACCGTCAACCTTGGATTGTCCAAGCCCTGTATCAATACATCTGAGTGAGGTTTTTATTGTTGTTGTTTTCATATTGGTCATGAATGTTCCTCAACCACAAGAGATAAGTGTAGGTAGCAGCAGTGCATGGTCTCCACCCCTCTCCCCACTACTTCAATCCTGACCAAGAGAGACCACCCCTAGGATGAGGTGACCTGCATGGCCCCTGCATGCTTGGCCTGAAGCAGCCAACAAGGCATTATCACAGGGCCTTGCCTTTATGATGTCAATCCTTGTTCACTGAGACCTAGGCTGACATCAGCCATGTGTAGCCCACCAATAACGGTCAGACAGTAACGAACTTTGGTCTCTCTGAGTAGCTGAATTGGGACTGATGATCTGTGTGTGAAAGGCTTTGCAGCTGTGTACAGGCTGGATGACTCAATCTTCTTAAGGTACAAGAACTACTATTATGAGAAATAGCTCCCCCATAGATTGTAGAGCCTCTGGTATGCCAAAGGAACGGTGGAGACAGCATCCCAGTAGAGGGAAATAGCTAAAAATGATTTCTGTTCCTGAAACACTCTCATTTCAAATACTGTTTTAAATACCGTCCATGCCTAGGTTTTATGTGATGGGTGCCCTTGCAGCTTGGCTTTGCCATAGACCCATTTTGATACTAAAAGAATGACATGACGGGAATGCAAGTGTTTGCGTTTATGAATCAAGGGTGGGGGGGGGGATTTGGGGATATTTCACCAAGCAAATGAAAACAAATGCTCTCTCTCTGCGTATTGTTGCAAGCTGCCTGCATAGATCTGCTGAGTACCAGGAGATCCAGGTAAATTAAACACAGTCCCCTGTGGTATACAATGATCTTTTTCGGTGGTTCTCTCAGGCATTCGGGAGTTTGACAAAAGTGGGCCAAAGCTACAAATTGGCATTTTAACGGCTTTCTTAAAGACTTGTTTTTCTTCTCCTTTTTCTCCTCTTTTAAATGTAAAGTAAGGAAAAGAGCTCAGTGTTCCCAATCGAACCTTCACTGTCCATGCCGGTGCAATTATATTTGGCCATAGTCCATGACGTAACCTGGGTTGACATTTTTTTGGTGATGTCACAATATTTTGAGGAGCTTTGTCACTGTGTTGACATGTACTAAGAGGCTGAACTGGTGAAGCAGGTGACATCTGTAAAATCCAGTGCAGTAACATTATGAATGGTGGCAGGGGGCGGGAAGGGGCACGGGGAGAGGGGTTCTGGACTCTTTTTGGTAGGTTATAAATCAGTCTGTGGGTGATATCACATCAGAGTCCCAAGGCTAAATTGAGGTGCCTCTTCCTACCTTTGTTAATGGATAGAAAAGATTTAGGCCATGGTGCGCTTTTTGTAATTGATTTCAGATGCCCAATTTGAGACCTCTTAAAGGGGCCTGATTTTCAGAAAGTGCCAAGCTCCTGCCCTCTGATAATTGGGCATCTGGCCACTGGTTGCTTTTAAAATCTTGGGTTTAAGGTGTAATGAGGATGAGAACTTTTGTCATTCAATTACTTAGGCCATGTGCAAATCAAAAAGTTCCTGACAACGGGGTCCTGGGGTTCACATACGTCAGTGTGGGAAGGATTAAAGAATGGGGCTGGAGTCAGGACTCTGGGGTCTGTGTCCAGCTTTGCCGCTGATTCAATGTATGGTGTCCTCCCTATCCCCTTGGGCAAGTCACTTAACCTCCATTTCTCCATCTGTATAATAGGGGGGAAATACTTGACACACAGTGGGATGTGAGGCTTCAAGGTGGGAGTTTCAAAGGACCCTAAGGGAGTAGGGCCCCCAAGCTCTCATGAGTGGGAATGGGGCATCTGACTTCGTTAGGTTCCGCAGCACCTGCCATGCAAAGATTGCAAAGTAATAGACCAATGTCATGGAAGGGTGTTTGATTTGTACTGACCAGCATATGTCCTGGAGAGAGATTAGTGCCATCCTGTTGATGAAGCAGATTGTATGTCAATGGTGTCAGCTCAGGCTACACATTGAAAAGTTGGTGTATGGGGGGCATGTCAAATCTACTTAGTGTGCTTTAGCATAGTGCTCTTCTGACCAGTTAGTAATTCTGGTCCCCTCCTGTGATTCACTTAGCCAGAGCATTCGGTGATAAGGGGAAGAGGGTGCTAATGAACTTTTCATTGTTTGATCCTCTATATGATCAGGCAGGGTAGTGTGAGGATGGGTTATTAAGCTCAACATCCTGTCTAAAATTGCACAGAGGGCTGGTGGAGATAATGCTACCTGCTTAGCACTTCTCATCCGCCATGGGCTTTATGTTAATCCTCCTAGCCACCCTGGCAGATGCATGCAGGGGAGTTAATGCTGCTATCACCACTCCTCAGATAGCAATACTGAGGCCAGGTCTACACCACAGACTTATATCGGTATAACTGTCACCCAGGGGTGTGAAAAATCCACATGCCTGAGTGACAGTTAAACCGACCTGACCCTCTGTTTAGACCACGCTGTGTTGGCAGGAGAGCTTCTTCCATCAACATAGCTACTACTTCCCGGGGCTCCGGCAGCAGGGCTCCAGCGGTGATTTAAAGGGCCCGGGGCTCCCTGCAGCGGCTGGAGCCCTGGGCCCTTTAAATCACTGCCAGGGAAGCCGGTACGCCGTACCGGACAGTACCGGCTTACTTTCACCTCTGGGCCTAATGGTGTCTTCACTCAGCTGCTCTCTGTAGGGCTGTATGTGAAGACAAGCCCGAAAGATTGACGAGTTTGATTTGCCCAAGATGGCTTTAGGGAGTCCTTGTCAGAGCTTGAGAATCCTGACTCTGTCCTGTGCTTGGACCTGCCCTAGAAAAGCAAAGGGGGTGAAGTTGGCTTTCAAGTTCTAGTCTCAATCCCAATGTAGCTTTTAATTTGAGAAAAAGAATAAATCCAGGCCACCTGAAGGATGCTCCTTGCAGGTGTGGTGTCTGGTACCATCTGAGGGACCCAAGGGTGTCTCCATTCCTCCTTGCATATCAGCATAATCTATTGCTCAGGCAGATTTGGATCGTTGTAGCCACATGCTGGGGCAGATTCTTGCTATAACAACTGCTCACACACTGCGGCTTTTAGAGAGTTCATGTCTAGTCCCAGGTGATGACTGAAGCTTTCAGAAGCAGCATGAGCCACTTTAAGGTGTGGGTTCTCCAGGCCATGTCCCTTCAGTCACTTCTTTCTCAAGGGGATTTCAGCTGAAAAGATCCTTAGAAGCGTGCAGTGCAAAAAGCCAATATAGGGTAATGGATGGATTGCAGTGATTTACAGGGAAATAATTCCATCAAGGAGTTCACTTAAGCGGTTTATGGTAGCAGGGCTAGAATTGGTTCCAGGTAATGCGCTGCAGCTCAATTGTTGTCTTCTGTATATCTACCTCTGGTACAAGGCTAGGGCCTTAGAACTCCACATCTCTCACTGGAGCCCAGTGCGTGTATCCAAATCCAGAGTACAGCCCTGTAAAAGTACAACTGAAGGGCTTTTTAGTCACGCTGACTCGACATTGTGCCTGGGCTCCTTTTTGAGATGCTGTTCCCAGAAACCTCGTTTAATTGACCTGAATGTTCCAAGAAAATCCATCATTCAGCCTGCTGGATTATGAGCGAAGAATAGCATGTGATACTATACAGCTGCTGCAATCTTCCTATTATAATGGGAATAATAGGCATACAAGTAATTGTCTATAATCCCATCAAGGGGCTTGTGGTAATTTGACAGCAGAGAACTAATGATTTGTCACCAGAACCTTACAATAGAACATCTTGTGTTGCTGTTGTGTAACACTGCCAGCATTCGAAAAAACCCACTGCACTGTTATCAAGCTAGTACTAGTATAATTGTCTTAATAGTGTGTGGCTTCTTTACAGTCTAGTCTAGGGACACTGTTCCCCAAACTCTATATTTAAATGACCCAAACCTGTTTACATATCTTAAAAATTATTGCAATAACTTGACCTGACCTTTCCCTTCCCCATATCTGTCACCCTATACCATCCTTGTTATAGACTTGTTGACTCTTTATAGGCCAAATCCTGGCTCCAGTGAAGTCAGGACATCAGATGGGCATTTGTATAACCATCCAGCTTGTATAGCACTTCTCCTCCACAGAACTGGAAGCTCCACATAATGGTTTATGTTCATGTTACAGGTAGAGTAACTGAAGCGCAGAGAGCTTTTGGCCACAAATGTTAAAAGTCCACTAATTTTTTGGGTACCTGACTTAAGAGCATTGGGCCTGACGTTCGAGGTTGCTGAGCACCTACAACCTTGCCTGAAGTTAATGAGAGATGTCATGATCAGCTCCTATGAAAATCAGGCCCTAGATGTCTCCAGCTGGCCACATGCAATTGGTGGACACTACCAAAAATCTGATCCTAAATTGGGTTTAGCATGCGGGTGCTGGGTGATGGTGGCCTGTGATACACAGGAGGTCAGGCTAGATGATCCTGGTGGTCCCTTCCAGACTTACACTCGAACTTGCCCAGCTCAGTGGTAGAGCTGGGAAGCAAACTCTCCTGACTGCCAGCCCAGTGCTCCGTTCACAGGACCACCACTGCTTTAAGAGTTTATATCCTCGCACCTAACTGGTAGGCGCCAAGATTGCGTTTGTCTCGTGTTTTTGAGGCTCCAGTCCTGTGTCGTGCTCTACGCCTTCAACTTGTGTTGAAGTCTACGGCAATTGAGGCTACTCATCACTTGTGGTGTAGGGCTCTAACCCTGCAGATACAGCCGATCCACATCATCAATCTGCTGAAGCATGGAACCTGACACTATATCTGAGCCTCATTAAATGACTGGCATGGACAAAACTACAAGTCCAAGCCATGTTGCTAGTTACACTGGGAAAATATACTGTTGCATAACATAGGTTTTAGAAACCCCCCTGGACTTTACCAATGTGTTCCGAGAGTAACCTATTAGGGAAGAGATTACTTACTATTTGAGCCAACAAGCAGATGACTTTAATAAGAAATGGATTCCAGTGATTACTTTAAGGATGATTCCCTGGACCTCCATCTGTTCTGGTGGACACTACAGTCCGTGCCAGTTTTCAAGTTGTGGACATGACCCTGAGAGATACTGAGCAACTGCCACGCCCACTGAAGTCCAGGGAAAGTTGTGGGTACTCGGCCATGTATACCTAAACATTGACGTAGGGTGCCTAATTTTAGGCGCAGAGGTTTGGAAATGTTGCTCTAAGTGCTTATGGTAGACGCCGGAATAACAATACTGGAGGCTGAATTCCTTTGCTGCGTAGGACCGGGGAGCCGGCAATAGGGGGGGCTGTTCATTTGCACAGTAAAAACTCTCTGACCACATGCTGCAGGGTGCGGCCACTGCACCGAACGGCTGGCTATTGCCTTCTCCTGTTTCCTTTCGGCAACTCGCCCTGCAGCACAGGAGCAGGGCTAGGAAGCTTGCTGCATTTTACGGCCCTGTGCAGCCCAGAGAAGGACTGCTTCCTCTGCAAAATCCCTCTCTGCCTGGCCTGGTTACTCACGCTTGGCGCAGGGGGAGGATTTAGCCCTTAATGGCTTCTATTAATAGCGCACTCCTTCTGTGCCGCATCGGATGGGGTGCCAGCAGTTTACATGAAGTGCTGGGGTGATGGCTTCATACTTGTGGGCCGATCCAAGTTCCATCTGCCCCTTCCAGTGCCCCGGCAGGGCGAGGGCATGCACGTCGCTCCAGCGGTATCAGTTGTGCGTGTTTGGAATCAATTCGCAACAGACGTTGGAAGTTACTGTCAGATACCGTCTGTGTGATCTGGGCAGCAAGAGCGCTCAGTGCTAACCAAGCAGCAGGCAGCAAATGATTTAACCGTGTCATCACCACAGCCTTTTGAAGGGAGAACAAATCAAAGCAATTGGAAACACACCTTCATTAGGACATCTCCATCCTCTCTCTGGCCCAATGTAGGATTATTCCATAAAACAGGGAGCAAGGATGCGTAAAGTATAGGACAGAGAGTCAAAATATCTGGGTTCGGTTTCCCCCTCTGCTACTGAGCTATACTGTCACCTTGGGTGACCCTTTAAAAGCTCTGTGCCTCCATTTCCCCACCTGTAAAATGGGTGTAAGAGTAGTTGCCCACTTGGCAGAGGTATTGTGGGGCTCATTACATCAACCTGTGTGAAACCCTTTGCGGTCCTCAGAGGGAAGGCACTGTACCAGTCCCAAGTATTTATTATGAGGGTATTTAAATGTATTAAATCTCCTCTTTGCCTGACTCAGTCCAACATATGTCAACCAGTTTGCAATAAATCCCAGTCGTCAATAAAGGGGGGGAAGCTTAGAAAATAAAATGAGCCCATGCAAACCGCATTGATGTCACAAATGCACAGCAGTAGAAGTTGCTTACCATAAAATAGTGAACTACTACAATAGCAATTCCTGATGCCCAATGAAAGGGACCTTTTCCATTGTCTACAGAAAGGCACGGTGCTATTGATTCTAAATAGATGTTTAGGTGCTGGGAAGGCAGATGGAACCCTGCAATGTAATTACTTTACTTTACAACACCCTAGACCCACTGCTGTTGGCCAGATGCTACATGGTGGTGGTCTGATCTGGTCCAGGTTCTAAGAGGCTGGCTTTGGAAGCTGTCCTGGCTAAGTGATGCTTTCCCCATACTTGGCACTTTTGTAGCATCTTTCTGCAGTGCAGATGGACGTCTCTTTAAAGTAAACATGGGCAATTCTGATTGCAGCCAAGCAAACCTGACACTTGACTAAAAACTAATTGTTCCGATGCCTAGGGACCTAAATGCAGCTCGGCGCTCCGTGCGCTGCCGCCTTGCTATTTCTCGACCTCAATCCTCGACAAACCCATAGCCATTTTTAACATCAGACTCTGGGGGCCAAGAGAAACATTTTTGGGAGTTCACAGTCGCTGTCTGCATATGTTAAGGCCTAATTATAGCCAGCTCCTGCCAGCTGTGACTCCAACAGAGGAAGTGAGCTCAGGAGCATGGTCTGCCACTATGAGCTATGTCTGCACAAGCCTGAACTTCCTTCTAGCACAACCCTGTCAACACCAATTACCGAGAGGCTCGAAAACATGAGCACTGGTATGGTGCTGTTCCAAGCTATGACTCTGTTGCTGTGAGCTTCCTTGGAGCAGTGCATTTTTGGTCTGCTACTCTACACCCTGCCTCCTGAGCCCTTCTGTGCAAGCTTGTTAGGGCCATGAACAGTGAAAATGCAGAGTTTCTGCTCTGCTAGTCTTTTGACCTGTAGTGAGTTCTCCCCACCTACCTTTGTGATGACTGCCAGAGTGCGCAGCAGAGTTGTGGGGTGGAGAAAGTGAAGCGTATGGTCAGTGGCTTTGTGCACAGATCCATAGGGTCAAACCTTCCTGTGCTGGAGGAGAGTATCAGGTTTATGCACCGTGCCTTCCAATGTTTTTTGTATCCAGTGCATTTTCCTTGGAGCAAAACCTTCTTGATGGAGTTTTGTTCCACCTTCCAGAATCCACTGCTGCCAGCTGTGATTCTTGTGGTGGGAACGTTCATTGGACAAGGCTCAGATGATGCCAGCAGTGACTCTGGAGGGGCAGCCTGGGGGGGAGGGAGGAATGCTAGAGTGGGTGCTCTTTCAGATGAAAGCTTAAGACCTTCTATTTCCTTTTAATTCTTATTTTATAACTTGTAGCATTTTTCAGACAGTCCTCTCACCATCCCTGGGTAGTAGGTAGCAGCGTCTTCATCTTGGAGAAAGAGCTGAAGCAAGAGAGGAACTGACTTGCCCCAGGCTAAAGAGAACCAGGAATCAAACTTGGGAATTCCTGGGCACCAGTCCTGTATTCAGAATACTAGTCTATGCCCCTCCCATCATCCTTAAACTATTTTTTTCACTTGCTATAATTTATGGCAGTCTGTGTGCCTGTAGAAATACTTTGAACTCTTAATGGACAACATCAGTTCATACCAATGCTGTCCACAAAGGACAAGATCTCATACAAACTCTTGTCTCACCTGGAAAGAAATATTGGCAAATACAAAGAAATATTGGCAAATACAAAAACAAAACAAAAAATCTGGAATGAACACCAGTGCCAAATGTGACCAATCACCTTCCCCATCTACTGTCCTTTGTCTCTTACTCTATTCAGATTCGAAGCTCCTTGGAGCAGAGAATCTTATCTTCATGTTTGCCTAGTAAAACAATAATCACTTGGATGAGATCTTAAAGGTAAGCTTATCAGTGTTTAAACACATACACTTAACTGGTTTTTATTAGGCTCCTATGTCCCATGGTTTGTATTTCATATGTGAGTGTCACTTTGTGATCAATAATTTTGTCAATTTTGTCTCCAAACCCCTTGCAAGTTTCCATGGATACAGATGTGAAGTGACAGGTCCCCATTGTTTGCTTTGACCCCACGGTGACATCTTGCTCCCAGACACACTCTCCAGAGACTCTGCCTGTGCTACTACTTTTTATTTTGTTTTGTACCATTGCATATTTTGATCCCTCTGCAGTTCCCTTCAGGATAAAGGCAGACAAGAAATCTGATTAGTTTATTCAGTGCAGAAACTTTGCAGGATTGTCGGATGCATTTTGTGTGGCCGGGATAGCGAGAGGCAGGCAGAAAGGCTGTGCATGAGGTTAACGCCTTTACTGCTTCAGCATGGGAAGAACAAGGATGTTGACTTATTAAAAATCCATTCCTACAGGGTAGCTTGGCATGGTCAACTGACTTGCCAAGATGTTCTGTAGCAGAACTGGGCAATGCTTAAAAAATAGCATGAAGAAAACACACATTTTACATACAAAGTGATAGAGTAACATTGATATGAGTTACCCGCAACATAAAAAGATACTGTGTGCTTTTTTTAGTACCTTTTAACTGAAGACTCTCAAAGCAGTTCACAAGTTGAAAATTAGACCTCATCATATACATATGAGGTAGATAGGTAATCTGTCCATTTCACAGAGGGGGAAACTGAGCCACAGGGAAGTTAAGACTGAATCCACCCCTGCTCATCTGTCCCAGTAAAATTAACTTATTTCTCTGATTGGCCCAGGGAGACTTTCAGCTTCTTGTTAGCCAGGCAAATAGGAGAGATGTGGGACAATCCATCAGCTTTAGTCCTGAATGACCCCGTGTGGAAAAACATGCACCAAAGAGGCTGCATGTGTCGCTGCTTATTCCAGCAATGAATTGGTCATTGCAAAAATGAGTTCCTCTCTTATAACCAATAACATGTAAAACACATTCACTTAAAGACATTCAAAGCATTTTTTTTAAGGGTCCTGAAAGCAAAACTTGGTCCATTTTCCCTGGGGAGACTTGACTTGGGGATATTCCTCCCTGTTGTTTCTATCTTTCAAGATAGCAGTTGTAGGGATATTGGACTGAGCTAATCCCTGGTGATTTAGTAGTTTTACTGAAGGGATCAATTTTGCCCACTGTGAACCCTGGTATTGACCACCTGCTGTTGATTTCAGTGGGACAGCAAGTTTTCATTACTTCTTCTCAGGCTCTGTCTAGCTCTGTAACCTGAAGTCCTGGCTGTCCCTTGCCTGCACACCGTGTGCAGGCGGGACGGAAGTTTCAAGGCCATGACTCTGTATCCTCGGCAACATGCTGGCTGCAGTTTGGAGGAAGCAGAAAACAGATCTCTGGGGAGTCTTTGTGCTCATAAGCGAGGAGGCCCTGCAACTGCACAGTGACAAAGAAAACAAACCAACAACAAGGAAATGCAGCATGGCCATCTCACGGAGCAGCCCTTATGTCATGCTCATGGAGGTAGCTTGTGTATTAACCTGTCTTCTTCATAGGTGTCTCTGTCACTGGCGCTTGACATAGAGCGAAGTTCAGGATCTGGGGTTATAACCAAGGATCGTTTGGCTTAACATAAGGGTTTAAGGTAGAGCCTGGGGTGAAGCTGCTAATGACAATGCCATCAATTGCAGCTCGGATAAAGCAGGCTCCTTACATTAAGGTATCTGATCCCTTCTGGCAAGCACGCGGGGGGATGTGTGTGTGTGTGTTTCAGTGCAGTGCTACTCAATGCTGATCAATGAGCATAACGAGGCAGGACGTATTCTGAGGCACAATGAGGTGAAGGATCTTGCCCAGGGTAAAAGAGAGAGTCAGTAGCAGAGTTGGGAATAGAAATGCCTGTGTTCTGACTTTCAGCCGCCTGCTCTTATTGCTAGATCGCCAGGCCTCTGGCTGCTACGGCTTCGGACAAACTAAACTGTCGTATCTAAAGGGGAAGATGGCTGAGGGGTGGAAAGCTGGTGGCTGCTGCGAAGGTAATCGTTCCTGAAGCCAGCATGATGCCTTCTGGTGTGAGGCTCCGTGCAGCTTCTGCTACGCCTCTCGTAGCTGTTGAGGGGATACAGATATGGCCTGGTCCTTGCCCATCCCTGCCTATGAGGAAGTTGAATGCTGCCCTCCTCGCTAGACTCCACCAGCGCTTGAGGGACATCAGTAAAAGGACTGGGATTGTACCGGGCCCCTACTCAAAGGCACAAGGGATAAGGTGATGGAGGAAGCCTCTAGGTCCTGATCCTGCATCACTGAAGTCGGGGAGTTTAACTATTGGAGAGGAATGATGGTCTTATGGTTTGGGGTCAAGACTCCCTGTGTGACCTTGGGCCCATCACTTCATCTCCCTGTGCTTCAGTCCCCCATCTATAAAATGGTGGTGATCCTTCCTTTGTCTATTTAGACTGTAAGCTCTTTGGGGGCAGAGACTGTTTTTTCTGTGTGTTTGTACAGCACTAGTACCATGGGGCCCAGATCTCGGTTAAAATCTAGTTGCTATTGTAATACAAACAACCACTTATTTCAGTGAGAGTCTGTTCAGACCCATATTTCCTGTGCTCCCATTAACACAGGAAGCGGTGGGGAGAGGGGCGGTTGGATTTTTTTTCCTAAAAGACGTGTTCTAGGAATTATTCTGGGGCAGTTCTCTGGCCTGTGTTATACAAGAGGTCAGACTAGATGATCACAGTGACTCCGCCTACCCTTGGAATTTGTGAACACACCCACTTTTCGTTTCATTTTCTCCGACTGTAACATATTGTTAATACCACATGGGAGGGTTGAGTATCCAAGTTAGGGAATGTTTGCACAGTGCTCTACTGGTCCTAGGGTGACCAGATGTCCCGATTTTATAGGGGCAGTCCTGATTTTTGGGTCTTTTTCTTATATAGGCTCCTATTACCCCCCCACTCCCGTCCCAATTTTTCACACTTGCTGTCTGGTCACTCTAACTGGCGCTAGGTATTATTAGTTTAGCTTCTAAATTCAGACCTTGCTTGTATCTTTGGTTTTTATTTTTCAAATGATTGAAGGGGTATTTTATTTTCACCAGCATTGCACAGCAGTGGGGATAACATTGCCTGGACCACAGGCAAAAGTAGAGCTTGCTATGGCTGTTTGGATCTCTAGCATACCTCTATTGGCTTCCAGCCCAAAGGCCTGATCCTCTCATTCAATTGCACTGCAGAGCCTTCCATTTCCAACACCACTGTAATTTTCCAGTGGTTGGAAATCGGATTAGGATTGTTGACCTACCCTCTCTTCATCACCCACATCCCAATAATCCAGATCAGCAAGGCTGGCTGTATAATTATCTCTGCAGCTATTCTGAGTTAATGAGAAATGCAGACCCGAACTGAAATGAAATCAGTTCATGGCAGTTACTGCCATGTCCTTTGGTGGGAAGGGAGCAGGTTGTGTGTGTTGGTTTTTAAACTTTAAACAGAATTTCTTGGTGCCTTCAATGACATTAGCTGTCACTAATAATGTGAATCCCCCATCTAATCATCTGTTTGAGGCTTGAAGTTATTAGAATTGTAATTGCTACTAAAGCTTCTGCTGCAATATGTGGGGGAGTTATGTGCATACTCTTTCATTGAGATAAGAATGTACCCCTAAGCATGTAACATCAAGCAAGCATTAATAACTAACACTTTAGGGATAGGAGCCAGAAAATAATGGAGATGTAGCTGTGTTAGTTCTAAAATGTCAGGTTCTTGACACATCTGAGTCAGGGGATGTAAAGGCATCTTTGAGGGCACTTTCTGCCTGTGGCAAGCGGCTGGATTCAAATGCTTCCATAAAAAAGGTGTTGTCTGAAGTCTTTGGACTGCTGAGATCTCCCAGGGGACGCGACACCTTTTCACTTGGGAAGATAGTTAGATATCAGGAAGGTTTTTTCCCCCCCATCCCCATCTAATCGGGGAACTGAAAATAGCATATTAATAAGATGGCAACGAAACTGCAGATCTCGATGGTTGATACCTCATTTCAAGTTCTTTGAAAAATGGAAGCTTTATTTTTCCTTTGGTTTATCACTTCTGTTCTTGATTAATCCTAGTCTCTCGCTCCTTCAGGGGGAAACTTCCCTCTTTATCCCCCACAAAAGCCTATAGTCAAGTTGGCACATGGTCCTCTAGGGAAATCAGGCTGCTTATAAGACTTATTTCATTGCGAGGCTTCATACAATTAACCTAACAAAGGTTTCCCTCCCCCTCCCTTCAATCTCTGTTTTCCTAATTATCAGAAGAATTTAGGAGATCTGCAGAATTGTGGTCCATATTTTAATTAAATTACCTCTCTTTGATGTGTTGTTTCAGAGCTGAGAGTTACTGGTGTCAAAGCTTGTTAATGCACCATGTGCAATTAAACCAATAAGAACTATGATCAAGCAAGAGAAGAGCTCAAAACAGGGCCCCAGTATCTGAACTTTAGGAGTTTTCAAAATCTGAACTGGGATGCACGTGGAATTATATCTTTCTATTGGACCAAACTGAAGACCTGGTTCCAAACTGCCCCAATCTTGGAATGTTTAAAATCCTAGATCCAGTTTCAGCTGTTTGAGTATGTCTCTAGTTTACATAACTTTAAAGGTCTGGTTTCAACACCTTTTTCTATTGGTCTGCCTGTAGGTTATATGGTAAATGTAGCATATAAACTTCCCCTTCTCCTCCATGGGGAAAAATTAGAAGTAGGGATGTGTGAATACATATGGCCTATTGTTTGGCATGACTCCAGTCTCTTTAGATGATTGAGGAAGCCCTTGTGTTGGTAATACGCAGGGAACACACAGTTCTCATTACAGCAACATGTTCAATAACTTGTCAGGCCCAGCAGTCTTGTGGTCAAGTGCATCGCATAGGGGATCCATGCTGGCTGCCACTTCTCCTGGGCAGGCAATGGCTTAGAGCCCTGTAGAGTCAGAATGCTTGTTCCTTAGGATGGAGGAAGGGACTCGAGTCACTCTCCAGCCTTCCCTTCTGATGGAGAACATCCTCAGGCCCTGGAGAAGGTCAGATCCTGCAGACTCCACTAGGATGTGGAGCTACTGAGGACTGAAGGCATATTTGGGGTCGGGGGAGTGGAGGAACCTGGAGCGTCTCTCCCTCTGCCCCCTTCTTAAAAATTACTATGCATTGCTTCATTATGAATGAAAAAACTCTGTGTAATACAAATAACTCCACATGGAAAGCACCGTCCTGCAGCCGTACAGTTTTACTTCTCCTGAGGACATTTCTGCCCTGCATTGAATAACACTGATCTCCTTATAACTGAGACCCTCCTTCCTGATAGGAGAAGTTGGATTTTTAAGGGTGTGTGTGTGTGTGTGTGTGTGTGTGTGTGTGTGTACTAGGGATGGGCAAATCTCCTGGAGTTCAGGATTTGATGACTCTCTCAAACTCTTTCCCCAGTGTTACTTTGGTTTTCCTCCATTAAAACCATGTGCAGTAGGGATGTGAGCACCCATGACCCCCCCCCCCGACCCCCAGTTAGGAGTGGGTGCTCTATGTAGACAGTTTATACAGATTGTCCATTGCTCTGCACTTTGTGCTGTCACAGCCATGTGAAGTGAGAGTGAAATGCTGCTATTCTGATCTGGTTGCACTTTATACCTGCTCTGTACTTGTTAAAGTAACTGCACGCTGTGTACGAAAGCAGAATCAGGCCACTGTCGTCATTATTTCATAAGAATCTTTCCCATTCTCTTCTCCCCCCCCCCCCCCCCCCGTGTTGAACACCCTACTTTTATTTGTTCCTCTTGGATTTCCATTATCTCTGAAGTCCAGCTATCCAGCCCACGCTTCTTGAGTGTTCTGAAATGTGGGGGAGACAACTTGGGCTGTCCCTAGAATATCCTTTGGCTGCTGGAAGTAACTTCCCTTCCGCACCTAGCCCAGGTACTGCCATATTTGCGATCCCAGCCTCAGAGGAAACCTTGCTTGGCAGCTAGTTCTCGGTCAGCGCACAAGTGTTTAACTGTTAGAGGAGCAGGCAATTCTATCCAGGGGCAGACCAGCTTGGGTACAGGAGTGCCTGCTGTGAAGTAATTATCCTCTCATTGGCTTGTACTGCCTGAGCTGTGCCACAGCACCATGCGAGTTAAACGTGCAGTTAGTGCTGCTGTGCATTGCGTCTTAGGCTTGAACTGTGTGAGCCTCAGTAAAATTCCCCTCTCAGCACTGCCGACAATGCAGTAAGTGATTCAGCAGAACAGAGTGAAGTGGGTATGGGAGGCAGCCGGTAAGTTGGTTTTGTTTGGAGGTGCTTCAGCTCAGGGTTCAGGCGCCCCTTGGGTGTTGCCCAGCCATCGTTTTTGATGCTGTGTTTGGAAAAGGAAACCTGTCTGGATTTCAGCGCAGCTGGTGACTGGACTTTGGGAAAGACTGCGTTCCCAAGTCACAGGCGGCGGCTGCGTGAGCTTCTCAGTGGCGGGGCTTGCTTGCTGGGAGCAAACGGAGCCATCAGGATTGTTAGTATTCGGGAATTGGGAGCGTTGGCCCAGCAAGAAGAGAGCTCATTGCTTCCTGCTTCTCAAGATCAAGCCCTGGCAAAGCTCAAAGTAAGTTGCTTTTTGCTTTCTCTGCCCATGGCCAGTATAAATATAGCATTAAAAAAGCTGCGTAGCTGTTCAGTTTAATAGGGAGGACAGTCTGTTAACCATCTTTCTGATCCCTTTTTACCAAAGCTGGATGTGCCTAGAGCTTTAACTCCTGTTAGATGTTCCAGCGGTTCCATAATATGCAGTAATGGTTTGCACTTTGGACTTCACCTCAAACACTGTACGTAGGCAAAACTCCTACTAAGGTAATGGAAGTTGTGCTTGCATTTGGAGCACCAAGATCTGGACCTTAGTTAGGTGGCAAATAAAGGAATGGCTGAACGCTAGGTGTTTGCCAGACTTTCTCTCCCAGAACCACTGGTAAACAGTCCAACAGATTCACTTTGGCATTTTATCTTTCTGGGCTTCATGAAGTGAGTTCCATGCCATGTGGCCCTTAGAAACTGCATCTGTCTTGGTGCGCAGCCCTTAAAGATCACATGGTTCTATTCCCAAGAGTAGGAGATTTCTGACCAAAATATTTCTCCTGATGTGCATCATGCCATGTACCTTTTCCTCTTATTAGTTGCCATCCACCACTCTAAGGTGGCCACATGTCAGCATAGCAGTGAGAAATTTCTTGGGGTGTGTGTGTATATATGGACGCATGCACTCTTCCATTCTGTAGGGTATGTGAAATTGAACTGAAAACCCTGGAAGGAAGGGAGCAATGATTTCCTGGCATACTGTTCCAGTCCTTGCAATGTCCCTGACAGCCTAACTGAGTTAAGGGCCTTGTGGGATTTTGAAGGGGTGGGCAGCAGGGAGCATAGCTGCCTTTAGGTGGAAACCTGGATCTAGGAAAGAGCCATTCTAGGCGGGTCTTTGGAATCGAATATTGCTCAGAGCAGCAAAAACTCCAGTTTGTATCCCCTCAGGTGGGGTGGGACAGATGGTTAGTGGGACAATGGCTGTTTGACCATTAAGGTCTGTAGAAGGAAGACCCATGATGACACACCCTGAACTCAGATGCCCCAAGGATCAGCAGGTCTCAGATGCTCTCAGACCCTGGGTTGCATGCAAGAATAAGGCCATGCCCTCTGCTTGTTCCACAAGGCTGTGGATCCATCCTGCCCAGGAAAACTTTCTTTCCAGGAACATTTTGAGTTGAAATGTGCAAAGTGTTTTATGTGGTTCACCCCTCCCCCCTCTAATCTCATGTTGCCTTTGCATGGATGGCTTGGCCACTAAATTATGAAGTCCTTTGAGATCCAAGGGGCTTGATGGGAATGTGGTGGAGCTAACATCCATATTGTGGAAAGGCTGCCTTGGGTTCTATAGTTGAGGCTGAGTTGAGTTTTGCATGAAAAGCAGGGACTGTACAGCAAGTGCAGGAGTTATTCACATGAAGGAGTTTTCTGGGGCATCGTCTCCAGTTTAAAAGGGTGGTTTAACTCTTAGAGGTCGAGGAATTCATAAACCAGAGTCCAGATGTTTCCCTACCACTCTGTCCAATCTCCATGTGTCCCTACATAGGGCCGGTGGTAGATATTGATCAGGAAGCTGCCATGGAGCAGAATAATAGAGTAGCGGATTCTGGGCCTGATTTTCCTCTGTTCACACTTCTGTCAATCAAGGGCAACTCTGCTGCAGGCAATAGAGCGGCACTGATGTAAGTGAGGAGAATCAGGCCCTCTGACCATCTCTTGTCATTGAAGTGTACTGCCAATGACACACTCAAAATAACAATAAGAGGAAAGGTGGAGAATTAGGAACTATAACCTTATTCTACCATACAGCTCCGTTCTGATCGATCACTGAGGCGTTGGCAATAACCAGCCACATTTCTAGAATGTCATCTAGTTCCTGTGCAGAGAGAGCTATCAAGGTTGGTTTGGTTTTTTGGCTGGATTACTTTGCTTCCATTTGTCTGAAGCTTTTGCAAAGGGCATCCAAGCCGTCAAGCAAACTGTGTGTGGATTAGTCACCTTTTCTGTCTCCAGTGAGTTCCAGATGTGAGCGTGCCCGTGCCAAACTCAGTATTTTTATTCCTCACATCTTTCTGGTCTCTGTTTTGGTTCTGCTAGCTGTCTGGCTTGCTTCTCTCCTTCCAGTTCTGTTGGCTTTCTGGTTTGCACCCCATCTGCCTTTTGGGAACAAGAAGTATCCTCTGAAACCAGCAGAAGGTTCTTTTCCCTTTCTGAGCTCTGGCCATTCTAGCTTGTTGACTAATTCTAACTCTGTTTTCCATATTAGTGGGTTCCTATTAAATATCAGTAAAGGAAGCCTTAATATTTTAAAAGAATGAGGAAGAATGGTCAAGTAGTTAGATTAGTGGACTGTGAGTCAGGGCTTGCGGGTTCTGTTCTTGACTCCTCCACTAACTCCCTTTAGAAGTCCGTTCTTCTCTGTGTGCCCTCTGTGCCTCAGTTTCTCCATCTATAAAATGGTGGTTGTGATACGTGTGTCAATGTGGAGTGGGTAGTTTAAGGCTTAATTGACATTTATAAAGTCCTTTGAGATTCTTGGCTGGTGGTGCTAGAGAAGGGCAATGTAGTATTACAAATCCTCCCATAAATGATGCTAATAATCTGAGTTAAACTGCTGGAAGCTATTCCACAATATATGGGGCCAAATGCATTGGTGTAACAGAGCTGAGACCCCTCCCCCCCATTGCCTTCTGTGGACTCTCACTGGGGTATGAGAGAGCAGAACTTCCTGGCTTTTTGTCAGCTTGATGGGTGTTCTATGGATCTGTCATATCAGTGCCGAGCTCTATTAAAAAGGGCTGAAACAGAACGAGGCTGCATTTGGAACAAACAAACAAAAACCCTGGCGTACAAGTGTCTCTAGCCTCCAGTGCGTGGAACACGGGGACAGGCCCTGACTGGCACTCGAGTCTGTTCTCAGCTGACTCAGGAGGCGCAGAGTACAGAGTGGGTAGTGTCAAGGGCTACAATTCCTGCATTATGCATGAGGGAAATCCAGAGAGAGTTGGGAGAGAAGGGGCGGGGGGAGAGAGAGGAATGGGGGAGCAGTTTATTAATAAAGGGTCGTGTGTGTTCTCCCATTCACTGTGGCACTTGGAGACCTGGTGTCCTGGAGATAATAAAGCTCTGTAAGCCAGAGAAGGCTGCTGAAACTGTGTCGGGGGGCGGATCTTCTGAAGCAATTGAATTATTTTTTCTACTGGACACTGGGAAGGTCTGTGGTGTGTGTCGTGCAGCTGAAGGCTAGAGACGGGTCCGAGTGTTGCATCCTTGGAAACAGTAGGTCCCAGCGTTCTGCTGCCTGGATGTTGCTTTGGTCTTTGAGAGTTTAACTCAAAATTCCCTGGTCACATGGAGGACCTCCTTGTCTGGGATAGAGGAGACTGAAAGATCCTTAACTTGAACTTCAGAGGGGATAAACATGGCTTAAACGTGAAAGGCAAAGGTAGGCTGGCCTGCATATTTTCATATGCACAGCGCACAGAGAGCGGAATGGAGATGTAGGCATATGTAGCATAATGGTCAGGAATTTTATATACCCTCATCCCACCCAGCACCCCTCATGAGCATCTTAAAATGTTAAAGGTAGCAAGAATACAGACTTTTTCCTAACCTTTGAAGGGGAGACCTTTGTCCGTTCTCAGCAGAACAATAGGTCCGAGTGAATCCAAGCTCCACACAGGGCTGTGTGTTTAGCTCTGGTGGCAAACATCCCTTGTGAATACCGGTATCCAAGATGACCTGATCTTACCTCTTACGTGTGAATCCTTGAGTTACCTGCTGGGTTTTGCTTTGCTGCTCTGCTGTGAGCTCTGTGCAGCATTCAGATGCTGTATGGTGAAATTCATCAAACTCTGGCTCTCTCTCTTGATTCCCCTGTTCTGCTTTCCAGTGTCTCTCAAACAATGCAGAGATCTCATGACACTCTAACTCTTAGGTATTTCAGAGTCTCTGGACCATTTGAAACCAGGCAGGTCTGATAATCACTGGTGTAACTGGAAGTAGAATCAAGCAGTTCATCTCTCTCATGGGGAGAAGAGTGCTCACTTATGTACCACTTTGGCTATTGTGAGGTTGTTGCCCTGTTTAGAAAGCCCTGTGCTGTACACAGCATTGTATTAGATATTCTGATAAATGTTACTCGAGTACCTTGAAATCGTTCAGATGTTTTTTCTGCCTTTTTATATATAAACCATGTTTCACTCTGATTTTTGTCTGCTCCCACTGAAGCCGACGCCAAAAACTCCATAGAAGTTTGCATAGAAACAGGAACATCTGAATGAATTCTAGTTATTTTTAAATGTATTTAGTCACTTTGCTCATGATCCGGAGCTGTAGTCTCTTGCCTCTGCACTTTTTATTTTTTTTAATTCACCTGTTTTTGGGATGAGAGGTAAAACTGAGGTCTGATCGCTTGTGGTCATTAACACGCTCTTTTCAGAAAAGATGGAGCATTGGCCCCAATGTCCTGGCCAAAGTCTCAATTTGAGTGATTGTCTCCTGCCTTCCTAAATTCTCCTGCGGCTTCAGTTGAACGCAGGTGCCGCCTTCACTGCCTGTTTTATTGCATTGCTTTGTGCTGTGAAACAGCACCCCAGAGTTACCCCATTTCAGTGAGAAGTGAAGTGTTTGGATCATCTAGAGAGAGACAGTTACCCAACCCTGGCTGCATTATTCAGAGCAAAGGAGCAGGAACCTTGATGGAAAGGATCTGAAATGCCTGGAAATGGGGAAGGAAGCTTTTTCTGTAGGAAGGAGGAGTATTATTTGTGGCACCTTAGAGACTAAAGTACTCGTTCTTTTTGCCGATACAGACTAACATGGCTACCACTCTGGAAATTTTTCTGTAGGCTTTCCCTCCTCCCAAACCACCTCTGCAGTTTGTTTTGATTTTTTTAGAGGAGATACTGGGTTAAAATTGGAGCAGAGCTGGGGAGAAACTGTTCTTTGGGCCATGCTCCGGTAGCAACCCAGAGGGTTTTTCCCGCAGAAATTAACACTGTTCTCTGCACAGTTAATGCTAGCTCCGTGGCTTCTACAGACCCTCCTTGCTCCTCCTCCAGTTGGAGTAAGTGATATAGGAGTGGGGGGGGGGGGGGCTGATGACACCACAGCCCCTGGAGGAAACATGATCATGGGAAGGAGGAGCTAACTCCCCACAGAGGTACCCATGATCAGTGGTGCTGCAGCAGGATCTCCCCACTAATGTGTGACTCCAAAGCTGGGCCCCTTCCCTCTTCCACCTAGCCCTTTGCCTGAAATCAGAGCCATGGAGTTGGGAAACAGGGTTTTTTTTGCTGTCTAGAGCAGGGGTTCTCAACCTTTTTATTTGAGTGCCCCCCCTGCATGCTCCACAGCCCACCTGTGCCACCCCAACTGATTTTCTCCATATAAAAGCCGGGGCCGGCATTAAGGGGTAGCAAGCAGGGCAGTTGCCCAGGGCACCATGCCACAAGGGGCCCTGCAAATATAAGTTGCTTGGGCTTCAGTGCCCTAGTGCCTTTAATGCTTGCCATGCTTGGCAGACCCCCTGAAACCTGCTCGCAGCCCCCCAAGGAGCCCTGGATCCCTGGTTGAGAACCACTGGTCTAGAGGGCTCTCCCCATGAGTGGGAAATTCAGCCCTCTGCACTATGTTCTGCTTTTTGTTACATGGGTGTGAATTTGGGGTAAATGTGTTGATGTCAATAAAGTTACTCCAGATTTACGGTTGTGTCACGGAGATCAGGATTAGACCCTTAATATTTACAGATCACTTAGCATTTTATAGTCTTTTCTTTGAGGTTCTCAAAATCTTGTTGTCATTATCTGCTTTTCTTCTTTCTCTTTTTTTGCTTGGGCCTCTGTTCTCTCTCTAGAAAACACATTTATTACTGTTAGGGCCTGTTTACATGAGGGGGTAGGGATAGCTCAGTGGTTTGAGCATTGGTGTGCTAAACCCAGGGTTGGGAGTTCAGTCCTTGAGGGGGCCACTTAGGGATCTGGGGCAAAATCAGTACTTAGTCCTGCTGGTGAAGGCAGGGGGCTGGACTCAATGACCTTTCAGGGTCCCTTCCAGTTCTATGAGATAGGTATATCTCCATATATTATTACACAGTGTTAAATCAGCTGTTTAAAACCAGCTATGCAAATATCCCATTCTTCTTCATTGGCGGAGGGCAATCTTGCAGAACAAGCCTGCTTTGCTATGAAAATGTTTTCATGACTAAATATTGGTTTTCGACATTATTAAGTTTAATGCAACAGACCATTTCCCACCTAGCTCTTCTTTTAGGATGGGGGAGCATGATCTTGTCCCACTGTTTTTGTCCTAACACACTTTCTATTTTTGTAGTTCAGAAAGCTCAAGTCTTTGTCAGTGTAATGAAACTTGTGACCTTATTTCTAGAGTTCTGTGAATAATATTCTCAAATACCTTATTCAGTGAATTTCTTTCCAGTCAGCTGTCGAATGAATTAGTCAAGAATAACGTATTTTCATTGTTCAGCTAATTAATTCTTCATGGTACATCAAGGTGACTTTTGCTTTCAAGGCCCTGCCTGTCCCATCTGTGGGTGAAAACAAGCTAGCACTAGTCATGTTCAATATTCCAATTTAGTTCCCCCGATGAGATTTGAGGTGGGAGGGTGGGGGGAGGTTTCTGATAACCATTGGAGCCAAATTCCACTGAAGTGGCTGCGTCAGGCTGTCTGTAACAGGATTTTATAATGTTGTTGTAACTCTGTTCTCAGATAAAATCTAAACCTCCCAAAAGACTTTTTGCACTGGTCAGGGAAACCTTGCTAGAACCCTTCCAGCAACAATAGTGTTTAAGCTCTGTTAGTCTACATTTTCAAAAGTGACTAGTACATTTTGGGTGTCTCAATCTGAAACACCTTAAAGGAGCCTCTTCTTCCAGAGGTCAAATGCTCATTGTTTTCTGAAAATAATGCTTGAGACCCCTAGAAGGAGGCCTAGTTTTCTGAAACATCTCTCACTCAAAAACTGAGACCCCCTACAAAGACTTCTGAAAATCTAGGCCAGTTGTTTCTCATAGGAGGTGGTGTGTGTGTGTGTGTGTGTGTGTGTGTGTGTGTGTGTGTGTGTGTAGCTATAGTGTTGATGAGGCTTTTGTGTTCCTTCTCAAGTTGCCCTGGTGTCTTTCTCCCCTACACGTTCTTTTTCTCCCCTGACTTGTAATTACATGTTGCAGTTCCGATGTTTGAAAGCAGTTCTAAATTATACTTTCCCTGGGTTCCATGCTGAGCAGCTGTAGAGAAGATGCAACAAGAGTCATTAGTCACACTTAATATCTAGCCAGCTAGTTAAAGATGAGTGGGTGAAAAGGGCATAGTACACAGCAACCTTGCCTCTTTCTCAGTAATGACCCATTAGTGTATTATGAACAAATATAGATGGAGGGGAAATAAGAGTGAATCGGAGCTAATATGGAGCTGACCGTACCTCTGGGGTACGGTGAGTATATTTCTACATGTTTTGCTCTGTGGCTAAATTAGCATGAAACTGCACTGAAAATCATTAGCATGAACTGGCTGAAGTATAACTGTTAGCTCTGTATAGGATGACCAGATGTCCTGATTTTTATAGGGACAGTCCCGATTTTGGGGTCTTTTTCTTATATAGGCTCCATTCCCCCCCACATCCCCTGTCCTGATTTTTCACATTTGCAGTCTTGTCACCCTCGCTATGTAATAGACTCCCCAGGAGATGCATTGTGTGCTACAGAGATTTCAAGGGCAGGCAGCATTCACTACAAATCATGTTGGTTTTTCCGTGCCTGTCTCCTCTCTTGAGACACCACTGTAATGAAACTATCTAGCACCTGTTTCATTGGGAACCGAAGGCCTTGATTAGCTTGGACTTGAGTACAGAGTGAGCACAGTCACCTGTAGGGGGACCAGATGTCCCGATTTTATAGGGACAGTCCCAATATTTGGGGCTTTTTCTTATATAGATGTCTATTTCCCCCCCACCACCCCCACTCTGTCTCAATTTTTCACCTTTGCTATCTGGTCACCCTAGTCACCTGCCTCTCCTAGGGCTGGAGATCAGCAGCACTGTCCACTCAAAAGAATTCTCTTTCAATTCCCGTCCCTGTTCCTCTCTCTCAAACTACACTCACCCGCAACCCAGCCAGCAGGGGAGGGGAAGTCCAATCGTGAGTGAACAGACATGACTGTTTATACAAGGCCAGATTTACAAAGGTGCGTTGGCACTGAAAATGTGGGTAGGTGCCTGAATACCTTTGTAAACCTGGCCCATAGTCTTATGGTGTATGTACTGGTGTGTTCCTTTTAAGCTACCACAGTGTTGTAACCTGAGAACCCCAGCTGGTAGTGGAGTCTCCTACCCAAGCTGTTAAAGTGTTAGTATGCTGCTGAAGTGGCTCCATTGATTTCAAAGAAACGACTGACTCACGTTTGTAAGATGAGGCCTTAAGTGTTTGTATTTTTTTTTTTAAATATAAAAAGAGTGGGGGAAGGAATGTGACATGAACGTGTCCTGCTTAGTGCAGGTCTGGGCTCAGGGTGAGCACTGGCTGCATGAGTCAGTCCAAAAACAAGAGAGAACCACAAGATCTACAGTAGAACCTTGGAGTTATGGACACTGGAGTTATGAACTGATCAGTCAACCACTCACCTCATTTGGAACCGGAAATACACAATCAGGCAGCAGCAGAGAGAGAGACCCCCCCCCCGCCCGCATCAAAAAGGGGCGAATACCAGTACAGTACAGTATTAAATGTAAACTACCTGTACTAAAAAAAGGGACTTTAAAAAAAAATGGGACTTTAAAAAAAAAATTGACAAAGTAAGGAAACTGTTTCTTTGCTTGTTTCATTTAAATTAGGGTGGTTAAAAGCAGCATTTTTCTTTTGCTGTATTAAATCAATATTCAGTTGTAAACTTTTGAAAACAACCATAATGTTTTGTTCAGAGTTACAAACAGCCTCCATTCCCAAGGTGTTCATAACTCTGCGGTTCTACTGTATCTGCATCCAGCAGTCTCAAAAGAATCCCCTTCATATTAGGAAATTTTAATTTTGCTTAAATTGTAATGAGAGCTGAATTTAGAGGAATACAAGGTGTCTAAGAGCAATGGTAGATGGCTGGTCTGTGCCAACTGCTCTGTGTCCCCACCAGTGTGTATTTTTTCCAACAAGTTTTTAAGTTGAACCGTGGACTGCAATTGGCATGTCAGAATGAAAATTCCAGTAAATGACACCCTTCCCTCTCTTGCAATTAACACCTTTTGCAAAGGGGAAATAAAAGGGAAAGTCTCCCACTTGGCAATTTCCGTGCATTGCTGGGGGCAGAGACACCGCTCTGACTAATTTTTCATGAATAATTTTTGAAGTAGTGTCTGAATTCCACCCCCCGATTTGTTCACATGGGAATTTCTGTGCATAAATGCTGGTTGCTATGGATACATGGAACGGCCATGGTCCCAGTGGAACAAACCAAACAGCTGAGGATACGGTTACCACAATTGGGGTCTGCGTGTTTTGCCAAGCAAGGTTTGAATGATAACTTTGCGAAAGGGAACTGTAACCATTGCTACAATACGAAATTACTCTGCCTGATTCAGCTATGGCATTGACTGGTGCAACCCTGAATCACTTTAGTTATTGTTGCATCCACTTAAGTCAGGACCGAAGCTGGTTCACTGTGTATCACACACATCCCTGTGAAAAGGAAACTCATTTCAGCTTTTGTAGATGCATCCAGGTTACCAGCTGCATATTTTCTTCCCTCCCCCATGAAACCTACAGTCTTGGCTTTAAACACTGATCCCAGTGCTAATATCCCTCTTGCATTTCTCAAGCCACAACAAGACCTTGATAGTGGAAACCTGTTTGGTTTTAGAGTAAATGAGGGACGGATAAAATGCTGCTATGATTTAATCTTACAGCACATCTAGTTCACAGTGCTGGTCTTGTTGGCACTAATTGTTCTGCCAGGCGCGTGTGTGTGTGTGAGAGAGAGAGAGAGAGAGACTTAGCTGGAAGAATATTTCCAACATGATCTCCATGGCTTCATGTAGGGAGTGTCTCAAAGGTGATTCCTTTTACCTTTCTTGGGTAAAGCTCTTTGGTAGTCTGGTATTAAATGACAGCAGTGTGCAGGTCTCCGGGTGCTAGGCACTGGGTATACATACAGTGAGACAGGTCCTGTCTCAGAGAGTTTACAATCTAAATACACCAGACAGACAAAAGATGGGATGGGAAGCAGTGGCAGAGAGGTGAAACGACTTCCAAAATCAAATAGCAGACTAATGACGGCACCAGGATTAGGTCTCCTACTTCCAGTCCAGTGCCTTATCTGACAGGTTATGTTGCTTCAATAGCACACGGTAAGACTGCTGTGTTGCATTGATAAATAGCTTCTCTTTACATGGCGCCCTTCATCCCAAAGGATAACAAAGACCTTTCCAATCTATGGGCCAAACTGTCACCTGTACAGGTTAGTTCCACCTACAGGACAGGAAACTCCATGAAGCTTATCTCCTAGAGCCTGATTCTGATCTCACACTGGTGCAAATCAGGAGTAAATTGCATTGAAGAAAGTGGTTATGCCAGTGTAAAAACACTATGTGAGGCTAGAATTGGGCCCCACCCAAGTATCTGACTGACCATCTCTATGGGGAACTTCCACTTACCTACCTCAAGATAAAGGGCTGAGTCGACCCTTCTGCAGTATCAACCTGGGGCTTCAAAGTGCCTGTGTATTGCAGACTTAGACATCTACGCTATTCCCTATAAGAATGTAACAAAAAGTTCAGTAGCCATGATGATTTGTGTTCCCTTCAAAATGGAAGGGGAGGGAAGAAGACACAAATGCTCAGAACTTCAATGCAATAAAAGGCCCTTACACTAACTTCTTTGGGTGCATCCTCACTGCTCCGGTCAGGTTTCTTCTTCAGGAAAAAGGGTAAAGTCCCGAGTCATGTTGAAGGGCACAGTCACCCTCCCTGTATTCTTTTTAGCCCCCATCATCTCACCCCACCAACTTTCCCGCTTCCCAAGTGGTACTGCTTGTCTGCCAGACTGGAGCCTCAACGAGGCTTTCTCTTTGGATTTCACATTGTCAGAAACCTCTTTTGTAAGTAAGAGATCTGTGTCTTTGTCTCATCATTAATGGGTTTTTTAAGGATACTGGTCTGTCTAAATATTTCTAACAGTCATCAGCTTTTAAAATGCCCTTGCTACAGAGGACAAAAGTTGTAATGGACTGTGAGCTACACACAGTTTGGTAAGAAAAAATGTTAGACGACTAATAGATCTCTGATAGCTAATGAGGGATACTGGCCAGAACTGAGGTACATTGACAGAGCATTGTACTTAAGGAAGCCATGTCATGCACTTACTTTATGGTGAACTGGGTTATCAAGTGCATACTCTCATGCCCAGCACATGCACACTAAACCCAACAACTGGGGAGTTGTTGTCCAGTGGGTAGTGTAGCAAATTAAGAGCTACAAGATCTGAGTGTATGGTGTTTTTATTTTTATTTTTTATTCCCAACTTTCTACTGATTCTTCCTGTGCAACCTGGAGCCAAGTCACGTCACCGCTCTGTACCTCAGTTTCCACATGTGTAAAATGGGGAGAGGAATATTCTCAAAGGGCTATTGTAAAGCTGAATCTGTAATGTTTGTACAATTTTTTGAGATCCTCAGCTGGAAGAGGCTTGAACAGTGCAAAGTAGGGTTATGAATGTGTCTCGTTCTTGACTGGCTTTGTAAACGGAGAGCAGTGACAAGAATGCAAATATTATGAAAATTGTATGCATTCTTGAGAGGGAGTGAGGTTTTTGCAACTGTTAAACATCCAACTGTCACATGACCCATATTTGGAAGCCAGATAAAGGATCCTAAGGTTACTACCTAGAATAGATATTTGTTCTCAAACTAATTGCATGCTTTTAGTCATTTTCAAATAATAGTGTGCCAAATTTTTTCTGCGCTGGGACCTGATAGTGATGGGTTTTTTTATGCACTTTGTCCAAAAGATAATGAGAATTTATAATCTCAGCCGCTAGTAACCAGCCAAAATGCCAGCTGTTTGTAATTTACAAGATCATAAAACCAAATGTTGGTTTTCAAATTAAACAAAAAATATCATGCGTATATTAAGCTGTCTCCAGGGGCCCAATTCTGCCACACTTCTAGTATGTTACTCCACAAGTAGTTCTGTGAAGTTAGTGGAGTTACCCATAGAGTTAGGTATTGCTGGTCAGAAGTAAGAGTGCTAGAAACAAAATCCGGTCTTAAACTTGTGTAGCCCTTACTCAATTAGTTCTGTGCCTGTTTACCTTGGAAAATCTGACAATATACCTGCCAGAGCTGATGGGCGCATGATTGGTGCCTTATCGTACATCTGAAAATCAGGTCTGATTCTAGTCTGCTTGGGCAAACTCCTTGTTGAAATCCCATTATATTAAAACTGAAATCTATTTCCAACCTAATCATTTCAGCAATTTTAAATATTGGAAAAATCTATTGCAAGCATCCGCTCCATAATCAACCCACTGTTTTGTGGGGTAGGTGATTTAAGAGCCCCTGGTACCATTCAACAAGGAATCCATACTCTTTCTACATTGCGATCACTTTAAAAAAGGGATTGCGGGTCTAACATAATGCACAGCCACAGTAATCAAGAAACTGAGCAGCTCCATTATTACTGTGTTATAGAATAACTGTGGCAACTGGCACTTTATGCCATCGCTACAGAAAGCACTAATTAGAGACCGAATTCTGATGTACCTCAAGTCACAGAACACATTTTAGGCCTAATCCTGGAGAGATGCTGAACAGCTTCTCTGAAAACCTCTGAGCCCTCCACTCCCATTTGAATGATGCTCAGCACGTTGCAGGAGCAGGACCTCTAGTGGTAGCACTTGTCAATTTCCATGATGATTCTTTAGTACAAATTTATAGTGCCTGATTTTTCAAAGGGTGCTGAGCACCTCTAGTTCCCATGGACTAAAATGAGATTTGTAGGTGCTCAGCAGTTCTGAAAATCAGGCCAGTGACCCATGAGGGCAGCTTTATTTCCCTCCATCTTGCTCTTAGTTCCTTGATCTAAGACGTCTAAACATCATCTAAGACTCTCCCTAGGAGAAACCTTCAGCTCATCATGACACAAGTCGCTGTGTTTGTCTCTTGCTGGGAGTATGAGCTTATTTCTGTATTATCAGAAAAACATTCTCATGTGCTACATCAGACACATTCTAATCGTGTTAACAAAAGCCCCTTTGTACCAGCTGAGTGGATACACAGAGGACCATGAAACTCCTGACTTGAAATTAAAGCTTAAAAATTCTAGAACCAAACAGGATATCTATATTGAATGCAGGGACGTAGCCAGAGGGGAATCAACTGCAACCCAGAAATGATCAAACTTGTGGCTAGTCCTCTCTTCCTTCCCAGGGGTTTAGAATAGAGCTCTACATAATGTCATACTTGCATTGCCTTGATTTTTTTGTTTTGTTTGTTTTAAAGCTTGTGAGCAGCAAGACCATATTAACAGGGCTGGAAGGCAGAAATGAATTCTCTCCCCTCAGTAGTTTTTACGATGTAGCAAGTGAAGTTGGTGTTCTCCTTCCCCAATTCTCTTTGTTCTTTGAGGGGATTTAATAAACGGGCTGTGAACATAACTGTGGGGAGAAGATGATTTAATGTAGCTGTCTTTTAAATGCATGCTTGACTTATCAAAATTCTTAAGACCTTGAAACACAAACTTTAAGAAGTGCCTAAAAGATTTAGGCTCCCAAATCCCATTGGAAGCCTAACTCCCTTAGGCAGCTTTTGAAAATCCCAGCCTAAATCTGCAAGCATGACAGCTGAAAGCATTGCCCTGGTGCATATGCTACTTGGTTAATTTATTAGGGTTCATAAGACATACGGATTAGTGGAATATCTGTTACGAACAGAGGTATGCTGAAAATTGGATAACCTTAAAAAAAAAAAAAAAAAAAAAAAAAAAAAAAAGGGATTTGCTTATTTTTTTTAAAAAGTGGCCCAAGTCTGTGGCCCAACATTTTGCTTTGTATGCATGTTTGTTGAAAAGAGGACTACCTAAAATGATCTTATTTTGAAACTCAAGTCAACAATTTTGCAGTAAAATTCATTCTAAATAACCATGTGCAATTTTGAAATGTTGCATATTTTTCAATACAAAGACAGTAGTTTTGTGAAGGATTTACAAACAAGACACTTGTGTTGCAAAATAGTGCAAAAAAAAAAAAAATAAAACCCAACCAAAAACTCAACCTTTTCCAAAAAACTATGAGAAATCATACAGCTTTAATTATGAGTCACGGTGGAACCTGTCCTACATCTGTATATGATTTACTAGTCCTGCTAAAGGTCAGGAATTTGGAAGTTTGAGACCAGAAAAGAGCTTAGTATAGAGTGTACTAAGCTCTTCTGAAAATTTGGCCTGTATTTTGCCTAACTGGGAAGTTGAGTTCTTCCAAGAATTCTGACCAGAAAGGGGAAAATATTGTGTTCAATCTAAACTGCAGGGGAAGTTTTAAGGGAGTCTTTGAAGTGGAATTTGGTCAGGTTGCTAAGACTATTCCGGAGCGATGCGGTGGGAGATTTAATGATCCCCAATGTTTGGGACGTTGGTGTGTATATCTCATCCATATCCGTATATCTCGCAGCATAGTGCCCATTAGCACTGGGTTCAGTACTGACTCAGATGGAGTCACCGCCAATGCTTCTTGCGGTGCTATGACTCATCTCTAATGCACATACTGGCTAGTTGCGTGCCTGTTTACCTTGGAAAATCTGACAATATCCCTGCCAGAGCTGCAGTGCCGCCCAGAGGATTCAGGGGGGCCTGGGGCAAAGCAATTTTGGGGGCCCCTTTCCATAAAAAAAAGTTGCAATACTATAGAATACTATATTCTCGTGGGGGGCCCCTGCAGGGCCCAGGGCAGATTGCCCCATTTCCCCCCCACCCCACCCCGGGCGGCCCTGCAGAGCTGATGTGAATTAAAGAAAATTTCGTGAGCTGTCCAGCCCCCTGATGGGAAGCTAGTTAAGAAAGTTTTTAGAAAACTGGAAGTTATACCTCACATAAATTTTGGCACAAGGAGCTCAAGTAACTTGCCATGGGTTAAGAACATAAGAGCCGACATACTGGGTCAGACCAAAGGTCCATCTAGCCCAGCATCCTGTCTTCTGACAGTGGCCAGTGCCAGGTACCCCAAAGGGAATGAACAGATTCAGCACTTCCTGGGTCCCAATCCTTTCCTCTAACCACTAGACTATGCCACCTCTTCTCAAACACATTTTTAGGGGTTTTTTTATTATTATTCATGACTTTGCAACAATGAGTCTTTATGAACCAGAGCTTCATTGTACACTGTTAGAGTGAGCTGTGGAAGGATGCAACAAACAGGCATTTGGGGTACCCACAAAGCACCTTTTCTTTTGCTATCTTTATCCTACCATGGGCTGTAGTGTAGACATATAGACTTGTGTTGGCAAAACTTATGTTGCTCAGGCGTGTGAGTATTCCACCCTCCTAGGCGACATAAGTTACACCAACATAAGTGTTCGTGTGCACAGCATGATGTAAATAGGAGAGCTGCTCCTGCTGACATAGCTTATGCCGCTTGCAGAGGTGGGCTTTTTTATGCCGACGGGAGAGCTCTCTTCCGTCGGCGTAGAGCATCTTCCCCAGAGGAGCTGCAGTGGCACAGAGGCATCTGTCCAGCTGCAGCACTGTACATATAGACATATCCTAATGAACTGGCTTTCCTCTGCTTCAGTCCTCGATCTTTAGTGAAGATTTACAGTCAGTGAGGCTTGGGAGGAAAAGTATTCCATGACTTGTGTGCTAACTGCAGCTCGTGGGCCGATGGGAATATTTTACAACCTACAGCAAGAAAAAAAAAAAAGTTTAACTGTTTGAAGTCCAGTTCTTTAACCAAACGGGTGGGGGGGATGGACTATGTAACCTGACCTTTAGCAGCACTGACTTCTAGGAAAACTCCCATTGGCAGCGTCCGAGTAAGTGCTTCAAACCCCAACACTGGGCTTCTTGTTTGGGAAATTTAATCATCACCCTGCAGTTTGAACCCCTCTCTTCATCCTGGCATTTCAAAGATCGGTGCAGGCACCAGTGTGTCCACCTCAGGAGCTGCCATTTTGCTCTGGGCTATGTGGGCGCTGCCACAGAGTAACCGGAGGCTTATGTTGGGGTAATTGAGCATGGAATAATTTCTCTTCCAAGCTATCAGAACTGTAGCTCCATCCAGAGAAGCCAGATTTGGGGGACCGACTGTTCGAAGAGAGGACAGTGACTCAAAATGAAGAACACAATAAAAACATATGAGGCTTCAATGAGGAGTTCTTTCCTTAATGTGCCCAGGGCAAAGACTTATATAAATCTCAGTTTCAACAGTGGCAGCAGGCAGGGTTGATTGGCACTGCCTACTCTGGGTTGGATCAGGTGCATTGTTACTCATCACTGTAAATTGGCTCTGGGACGTGGCACCTTCACATGTCAGTTTCACCCACTCACTTGCACGTCATCAACCTGCATGGCGGTTGATCAGCTCGCATTTCTTTCAAAAACTTACAGGCATACCCAGTGAAATCACAGCAGTGTGAGTGGCGGAGGGGAGGCTGATCTATTTGGAGCTAAAACAAGTAATATAATTTGGAATAGGGTACAGATGAGAGAGAAAAACAGAAACCTACACACTGAAATATATTTTCGTAGGTAGTTCAGGTTTTTATTGCTTCACTAGAAAAAAAGACATTGATAAATTGGAGTGAATGTAAAGTGAGGTGTAAACATTACAAAAGGCTCAGAACATAAGTATTGAGGGGGCTTTACAATGTAGTGTGTAGACATTGTGAGATTCTTACGTTTTTCACACTAGTGTAAATCACAAGTAACTCTGATACTGGTGTAAGTGAAAGTAGAATCTAGTCCAAATCCACTAAGGGTGGGGAGTCTTTCTATTGACTTCAATGGGTTCAGATCCAGCCCTAAGGGAAGAGCGATGATGTGATGGCAACCAGCATGAATCGAATCCTGAAATCCTAACTCTCTCTGAAGTCAGGGGGCCAAATCTTGAGTGGTGCTGAGTACCATTAATTCCTGTTAACTTGAACAGAGCTGTGGGTGCTCCATATCTCTCAGGTTTTGGGAGCTTTGCCTTAAGGATTGAATAAAAGAAGAGTAAGGAGTTGACCCTGTATAAAGATTTAGGAAGAAATAATACAAAAGGAGTGAATTATTTAGGAGTGGTGTAACGAGGGAATGGCCTGAAGCTACAAGTGAAAACATGAAGTACACAATTGCAACCTTTTGCAGCAAGGCAGTGTGATAGAGCGGGTAGAGTGTCAGATCAGCTACACAGAACTCCTTGGTTATAATTCCCATTCTACCACTAATTTGCTTTAACTTTGCACAGGCCCAGGTTTTCAGAAGTGGCCTCTAAATTTGGCTGCCTCGGTTTCTGAGTGCCCAGCTGGAGACACAATGGGCCTGATCTCTCAGAAGTGCCAAACATCTCCATCTCCACTTGAAGTGAGTGAGAGCATCTCTGAAAATCAGACCTAAGTGTCTAAAGTTGAGCACCCAAAATTAGTCACTTTATAAATAAATAAATTAGGCCTAAGCCTCTCCATACCTCCGTTTCCCCATCTGTAAAACAGGAATAAATGCCTTTTAACTGGGCTATTGTGAGGCTACAGGCTATTTTTGAATTTTAAAAGGGATTGTAGAGCAGCAAAGTTATTAAACTAAAATTTCCTAACAGCGAGGTCAGTTACACAGTGGAGTAATGTGCTAAGGGAGGATACTGAGGATCTCTTTCTTAGAAGTGTTCAAGAATAGACTAGATCTGAACTCTTTTCCACAAATCCCCTCAACATAATTAGGAGCTATGCATGCCTCTGGCAAGGAAAGCCAGCCCCAGAGAGAGGTAGCATAGAAGAGAGCCCATGTTGTTAAAGGCCATAGAGTAGTTGATCCAGGACGTCTTACAGCCTTGTCATTTGACTCTACTTAAGTTTTTCATTAATTGTCCCATATTTTAATTCCTTCTCTGTATTCCAGTGTTGTCTAAAGGTTGCACATCAGATAGCTCAGGGATGAAATGTCAGTTTCAATGTTCCTTTGCGTTGTCACTGCTCTTTAAGTGCCTGGGGTTTGAAATTAAATGTCAAAGGGATTTTGTAGCACATGGAAACCAGATGTGCTTGAAGATTGTCTTCGGGAAGGATGGAGCGGCTTAATCATGTACATTGAATCGTCTTAGTGAAATTGACTCACAATGTTACTGGCTAATGCTGAACAGGCCATTATGGTATATAATAGCCTCGCTGTACACAGCTGGGTTTACTGAAACCTCACCTAGCGGGGCTAATGTCTGTCCTGTGTGCTGAAGACAGACATGGCATCTGGCAGCTAGGTACCTCTTGCCAGCTTTCTGTGAAATTACAATGACAACAGCCTGGGGCCCTCATCTGGACTCTGGCAAAGGGATGGGTGTCAGTAAATACAGATCACTTACTAAATCAATAAACAGCGGTCACGTTGCCATCTTGTTGATGACACTTTTTCCTTCCATCTAATTAGAGAGCTCCAAGGCATGTTATCTAAGGAGATGGAAATAGCACACAGGAGAGACACCCCAGAGGTCCAGACATGGGCTTATGGTGCTCTGCCTGTAATAGACAAGGGTGACTACCAAACAGATGTTCTCTGTCAGCAGTGACTCGAGAATTTTGATCTGGTCCAAGAGGGAACTGTAGGACTAATACCCACAACTCTTCCTGGGATACCTTTTCCTCTCAGTGATGTCTGTTCCCTGCTCCAAAGAGCTCAGACTGTAAAGACCTGGTTCTGTAAGATGCTGAAGGATCTCTACTTCAGCGGGAGCCGGTGGTAGCTATCCCCTCACATGGTATGCTGCAGAGTCAGTAAAGACCAGTCAAACAAAAGACTGTTCCAGGAGAGGGAGGATGAGGTAAAGAGCCTGGGAAGCCTGCTTGAGATGGGTCTGAAGGTGCAGAGAAGGACAGGAAGATAGTTCTGGACACTGGGTTTGGGAGCAGCATGATTAATAAGGGTGGAGTGGAGTGAAGTGAAGTGAAAAGACTGAGAAGAACTTAAAGACCAGGGTCGGGAATGGCGGATGCCAAGAGCAAAGATCTGTCTATGGGCATGTGCATAGGCGCCGACACTGTGGGTGCTCCGGGGCTGGAGCACCCATGGAAAACAATAGTGGGTGCTCAGCACTCACTGACAGCCCCATGGATCAGCTCCTTCTCCTCCCCCCAGCGCCTCCCAGCCCTGCCCATCAGCTCCTCCCAGCGCCTCCCGCCCTCCGCGATCAGCTGTTCAGTGGCATGCAGGAGGCACTGAGGGGGGGAGGAGCAGGGGCAGGAAGAGGCAGAATGGGGTGAGAAGAGGTGGGGCAGCGGCGGGAGCTTGGGGAAAGGAGTGGAATGGGGGTGGGGCCTGGGGCGGAGCGGGGGTCCAGCAGCCCTGGGGAAATCACAAAGTTGGCACCTCTGGGCGTGTGACTGGCAGATCTCTGCCATCTGTGGGTATGTCCGTGTTGGCAGTATTATTAGGATTAGAGGGGAAGGATAGTCACAGGAAAATGATCTCTAAGCTCTTCTCTGACCTCTGTGGGACAGTAGTGAGCACCCAGACGACTTAAAGAACTATCTGAATTGGTGTTGGATTCTCCCAGGGTGCCACAGTTAGTGGGTCAGTTTATTGCTAGAACTGTTGGAGATGGGATTTCATGTAGTACTTATGCAGACTGCTACAAAGGCCCTGTGGGTTGTCCAGGCTCACGCTGTGTTGGTCCGAGTTACCGTGCTGTTGAATGTGATAAAAGGTGGAAAACGTATAGACAATGTATAGGGATCAGGAGGTGGCTAGCAACCTGCAAAACATCTTGTTAAAAAAAGAGATTGACACATTGCTGAAGGAATACCTCCTTTCTGGAGATGTATCAGAATCCGAACGTCCAACAGCTCCTGCAGCCTTACGTGTTAAAAGGAAAAAAAAATATTCTGTGTCTAAATGATAAAGTTGTTGAGCACATTGAGTCTAATTTTGGTTGTTGGGTTAGTGTGCAGGTGCTGGGCAGAGTTGGTGGCCTGTGATACCCGAGAGGTCAGACTAGATCTGGTGATTCCTTCAGCCTTAAACTCTGACTCAATGCCATCACTGCTGGAGCACTCCCATTGCAAAGCCGTATCTGTGGGGCTGCGTCTACAATGATGCTCTACTAGCCTGGGCTGGATTTCTGGCAGGCTATCTGACGGTTCTTCGCTATGCATTAAACTGGCCACTCTGTAAAGTCATTCACAGTGGATGGGTCCTGCTGATATCGCACTGTGAGGGGCGGCTGGGCCAAACCTGAGTGATGCTGTGACACCGCATGCCAAGTTGCGGTGCCTTGAGCTGGGGCCAGCCCTATGGGACAGGAACCACCGCTGCGGGCTTGATCTCCAACCCCTCTGCCTCTCTTTCTCCTCATTCCCCAGGGCTTCCCCTCTCCACCTGGCCAAGGTTTGGGTTATGGTGCCAGGGCAGAGGGTGCTTATATGTTATAGTGAATTGCAAAAAAAGACAAACTGCAGTTGGCAGGTCACCTTAGCAAAAGGTTTGGGACCCACTGGTTTAAATCACCCTCAAGACCAGGTTAGAGATTTTTGTATGTGCATGGAAGGAGGGTTAGGCTGTAGCACAGGCTAGCTCTGCAGTCAAGCCATAACTGGCGACTCCTGTGATTCTCTGGCTCAGACATATGGATCTCTTTAATGTCACCGCCTTGAGCCTATCCCGGTGCTTGTGCCAATGCAGTTGGTGTCTTTCTGCTTGCTGCATTCTGGGTATGACTGATAATTAAATTCTCTGTAGAAAAATGGCATTTAGAATGTCCCAGAATGTGAATTCCTGCAGGGGAGTGAGAAACCACAAATCCTGCTTTGTTCTTTCAGCCCTTCGAGGACAAACAGAAGTATTTTCTTGGTGAGACTGTTGATTGTTTGTCTGAGCTTGTCACGGCGGCTGGTGTGACTTTCCTATTTCTGCTCCCTCTTCTTCCTTCCTCAGGGCAGGCTCCTGCTTGCTCCCTTGTACTCATAGGTGACCCCAGACCTTTTCCAATGCACGGGATAGGGAATGAGATGTCTGCAGAGGACAGCCCCACAAGGAGCTTTGTAAGTGCCCATGTGCAACAGGGCTGAGAAAGGCAGGGCAGGAGGGGACCTGTAGCTCCAGTTGGTGTATATTTTACACGTTTGTAAAATAGGTGGATTCCACTCTCATTCTACCCTCCTTCCCATCATAGACCTTAAGTTACAGCTTTAGCAACCCTGAAATGGATCTGCTGCCATTCAGTGGCTTTGGGGGCAAAGAGACTTCCTTTCACCTTCCCCGTTGTTGCAGAAGTCACCTCTCCTGACTCTGGCTACGGGCACTTGTTGATGGACGGGGGGGATGGAAGAGTTGACCCTCGGAATATTGCCCTCGCACTGCTCAGCTCTCCATTTGGGAAGGGAAGAGGATACACTCATTTATCAAATAGCACTTCCCCCTCCCTTTAAGGTATCACTGAGTCCCATTCCCTGGCCATTCTCATTCTCTCTCTCTCTCTCTCTCTCTCTCTGAAGAAGGGAAGTAGGATGGAGGCAGTTAAATGGAGCGCACACTAGGCCACGTAGCCTGCTTAAGCCCTTACAGCCTAATTCAAAGGTCCCTGTTTGGTTTGGTCCCTGTCTCAGGCAATCTCCCTCAGGAGCAGGTCCACAGTGCAGGTCTCAGATGGGTTATAAGCAGTGTGTTGGGCCTTGAGCTGAGCCATCTGCAGATGGGGTAAATGTCTCCTACGTTGATTTTTTTTTTTCCTTCTTAGTACAACCTAGAAACCTGTCCCTGTGCTCCATACTTGGCTTTCCTAACTTCTCAGCTCAGCACGATCAGTGACATGAGCTTATTTCCAACACAAAACCTTCTGCTGACCTTTTCCTCCTGTCTGGTGGGTTGCCTGCCACTATTGGTTCTTATTCAGCCTGGCTGTAGTTTCCGTCCCATAACACTGCATGTTGATAAGGTGCATGCCTGCTGCACAGAAAAGTTAAAGCACGAATCCTCTGGTGAGGGCCCAGGAACGGGACTATGTTCTTTAAACCGATTGCAGAGGGGCTGTTTCCTGTTCCAAGGGAAAGATGTTGAGGGATTTGGGCATGTGAGAAGGAGGTGTTTGGGTTTTCACCAACCTCGCCTTCACTGTTACCTGCCTGTTTCGCAAATAAAATGCAGCTGGTGGCTCTTACTACACCCATTGTGCTTAATTCTGCTGTGATATACCAGCGTAACGGGACCAACTCAGCTGACTTCAGTGGAGTTACTCCAGACTCTCACCTATGCAATGGGAATGACTCCATTGGCTCCAGTGGGGTTAACATGGATTCATATTGATGTAACTGCAAGAGCAGATTTGGCCTCTGGTTTCATTTGTGTTGCCGGAAATTTGACTCCTCCAGTACAGACCAACATTGTTCTTGGATGTTCTCCCAGATGCATGTGATTTCACAATCGCAAATTGTGGATATAAAAGTTCCTGCGTCCTTCTTTCCCCTCCAGCATTTTGTTACACAAGTGAGCTCAGCAGCTGGTGATTCTTAGCTGGTAATCACTCAATGGATATTACCTTTTTAGTATGTGCTTGAGTTGGGAAAAGGTGAGGCTTCTAATAGCTCACATTCAGACTCCAGCAGAAGGTATATCTGGTTAGATATAATCCATGAAGGAAGGTGAGACTAAAAACAGATTTTCTTTGAAGACAGTGGTACGTAATTGAGGCTTTACCACTGGAACTCTTTGCCAGAGGATGTTGTGAAGGCCAAGACTATAACAGGGTTCAAAAAAGAGCTAGATAAGTTCATGGAAGATAGGTCCATCAATGGCTATTAGCCAGGATGGGCAGGGATGGTGTCCCTAGCCTCTGTTTGCCAGAAGCTGGGAATGGGTGACGGGGATGGATCACTTGATAATTACCTGTTCTGTTCATTCCCTCTGGGGCACCTGACCTTGGGCTTGGCTACATTGGCGCTTTACAGCGCTGCAACTTTCTCACTCAGGGGTGTGAAAAAACACCCCCCTGAGCGCAGCAAGTTACAGCGCTGTAAAGCTCCAGTGTAATCCCCTCGTGGAGGCGGAGTACCTGCAGTGCTGGGAAAGCTCTCTCCCAGCGCTGGCGCGCGACCACACTCGCACTTCAAAGCACTGCTGCGGGAGCGCTCCCGCGACAGCGCTTTGAAGTTTTGAGTGTAGCCACGGCCATTGGCCACTGTCAGAAGACAGGATGCTGGGCTAGATGGACCATTGGTCTGACCCAGTATGGCTGTTCTTACTGGTTAAGATCATGCTTTTAAATATGTCTGTAACAAAGGCTTCTCTGAGGTCTGTTGATGGTTTGTAGCTTAATGCCATTGTGTGACTGGAATGTGTCTAGAGGCAACTTGTTTTCCTAGCCGTACAAACAGTGGAATGGTGATGCTGTCAAAAAGATGATCAAGTGATATGGTATCTGGAACTACCCCACTGAGCCATAACGTCAGTCTCTCTCCCTGTGTGTTCCAGTTTTGGTCATAAGGGCTTTGTGGAGGAACTATTTACACTCTTAACAACTTAACGAGGAGTCCTCTTGGCTTATTTCTTCCTGGACTTTTTAAAAAAAAGTGGCATATGTTGTGAGAGCTGAGGGTAAATTCAGTTCTGGGCAATGTGTGTGCAAAGACCACCACCACCCAGGGCAGCAGGAGGAAGTTTGCTTCATACAGCTGTGGTGTGACCACATCTGGAATATCTCACTCAGTTCTGCGCTTTGGTTTGCCAGAAGAACACTGACCAACTGAAAAGGAGTTGAGAGAAGAACAACAAAATTATCAGGGGACTGAATGGATTGATTTTGAGGGAAGGTTAAAGGAGCAAAATATGTGCATTTTGCCTAAACCATAATTAAATTGATTGGGGGTGAGGGGAGCATGAATTTATATAAATACTTGAAGGGTATTGCGGGAAATGGGATTGTTTAGTTTGGTACAGAGGTAAAACAAGGAGGAATGGGAAAGACGGGAAATTTAGACTCACTGGGAAGGTGGGAAATCCTGGCAGTGAGAAGGATTAGGCTGCGAAGTAGTCTGCTATGAGAAGTACTGGACTCTGCATTGCTTGGGACTTTTACACCTCATCTGGATAAAATACTAATAAATGTACTGTAGGGAACAATCCTAAGGGAGAAGAAGTGCGTTATCTAATTGACAAAACCTATCTATTATATCTGTGATCCCATGATTTAGAGCCAGCCATAGAGAGAGTGGCGCATCACATCTTCTTAAGGTTGCTTTTTTGACGTTTATGTTCTAAGCTTTGTGAAGCAAAGATGCTAATGTTAAATCTTTGTAAGGTTTGTCCATTTTACATGGTTTCTGTTTTGGGGGTCACATTCTGTTCTCAGTTACTCCAGATTTGCATCCCCCATATAACTCCATCCACTCTTTACTGTGTCAAATGCTTGCTGTTTGAGAAACGAATTTAAAAAAAAAAAGTCTTCTCAGGAAAAACAATCCAATTGCACAATTACATAAAAGCTGCCCCAAAATCTCAGATCTCAAGAGGGGAAATATTCCAGAGAAGACTCTTCCACTGACATGCTTAAAAAGCATGATTTTAACCCAAGGCAAAACATCAAATATTTATTCTGGACTTGCACTGATGAAACTGAGAGCAGAAATTGACCTTCTGAAAATTTGCCTTGATGTTTTGCTGTAATGTACAAATAATGTGACTCTCGTTAAAATGTGATGGCGATCAAGAGGCTAAAGCCAAGCTTTTCACTTGTAACTAGTGATTTTTTTCAAGTGCTTCAGCTTTGTGATGCCTAACCAGAAACACCTTTTAAGGGGTCCTGATTTTGGGGCGGGGGAGCGAGGTGGTCGGGGGTGCTTAGCACCCTCTGAAAATTGGGCCCCTTTAAGGTGTCTCAGTTTGGGCATCGGAAATCACTAGTTAGTTGCTTTTAAAAATCATGGCTTAAAAATTCTAGAGAACTTTTAGAAAACGTATAAAAGGCAATGTACAGATTCTTTACAAACCATTCATTCATTCTGATTTTTGTGTCCCCTACCCCAGCCCCATTTTCCAGAGGCTGGATAATAGTCGCCTGAAATCTTTAAGACAAGCGACAAGTATTTAAGAGACCACGGATACAGTGTTAAGGTAAGACACAGCACCTCGCTTATTTCAATCATAACCAAGTTAGTTTGAATTGAGCTTCATACTGGTTAACAAACTAGAGAAGCTAATCCTGGGCACAAGACTAACTGTGGCTATGGCTGCTGTCCAAACCAAACCTCCCAGTCCTAGTGTGACAGTCAGCACATCTCGGATTGAACCAGGGACTTCCAGGACTAATGCATGAGTTGCTACCGCTAAAGAGCAACAGAGGGTCCTGTGGCACCTTTGAGACTAACAGAAGTATTGGGAGCATAAGCTTTCGTGGGTAAGAACCTCACTTCTTCAGATGCAAGTAATGGAAATCTCCAGAGGCAGGTATAAATCAGTGTGGAGATAACGAGGTTAGTTCAATCAGGGAGGGTGAGGTGCTCTGCTAGCAGTTGAGGTGTGAACACCAAGGGAGGAGAAACTGCTTCTGTAGTTGGATAGCCATTCTGTGAATGGCTTTTTACAGATTCAGACTAACACAGCTACCCCTCTGATACAGCTAAAGAGAGACCGTTCAGGGGGATTTGAACAACTCTTATCCTCTGAGGATTGGCACAAACAGGAGGACCTATAACACACACTCACCAATGGCTCACACTAGCTCTCCAAAAAGAAATATGAATCCAGATCTGAATTTTACAGATGATCCCCCAGCGTTATATCAACAGCACAATGAAAACCTCAGATCTTGAACAGCCCAGATCCTGGAGGTGTTCTCGCTTTGCATTTGGATCTAAATTTAGTGACTTGAGCCTCTGTCCAATTAAAGATAATGAAAAATTTTGGGACTAAAGTAATGATTCCAAAGCTACTTTGATTGTCTGTGTGCCTTATTCCCCTTTCCTTCCTGGCTGGTGAAAACAGTACTGAAATAATTGCATTACCTTGGTGAAAAGCATGTTTAGCTGCTTCCCGAATTCAAGAACAGTCTATAATAACTTAATTAACTTATTCCATCGGCCAAAGAAAAAGCTCAGTAAATCAGTTTAATATTTACACAGCTTGTTTCCTATCTTAATTAAGCATGTCTGGATCTTTAACAGAATTGGAAACTCTGATGCAGAGATCCAAATCTGGGATTGGTCAGCTTTGATGTGGGCAAATACCGAGAATAGACGCATCCCCAGCTAACCTGACTTGAGCTTGTTGTGACTTGGTTGCTTCTACCCAGAGCTGCTGCTGTCCAGACACTAAAACAGAAGAATCAGCAAGCGGCATGCACTCCATGTGTCAGTTTCAGTGTCTGGAAAGCAACATCACCTTCAGGCAGTGGCACAGCAGATCAGATCAGCTTCAGTTGTATCAGAATGCCCTTGGTTGAAATAAATAATCCATCTGGATTAGTCCTTCACTTCTTTGGAAAAAGGTTAATTTCTAGCCCGGCGTTTGAGCCCTACTTATGCTTTATGTGGCATGATTTAAAAAAAAAAGACATTGACAATCAAATCAATGGCATGCTTTGATAGCAAATGTCAGATCCTTTCACCAAAGGACATGGTTGATTCACCAATATTTTAAATTATAAATCATATTTGGATGCTTTTCTAAAATGTATGCTCTCACTGAACCACAGAATATTAAGCATGATGTGGGAATCGCTGGGTAGACATTGGTGGCCTATGTTACACAGAAGGTCAGACTCTATGATCAAAAATGGTTCTTTATTGCTGTGGAATCTGTGGATGAAATCTTGGCCCCATCTGGACTTTCACTGATATCAGTGGGGTCAAGATTTCATCTTATGAGTCTCTGGTCTGATACTCGAGTCACAGCCTGTTTCTTGAATGAAGTGAGAGGATCTGCCCTTGTTGTGAGTGAATTATTTAAACAATCCTCCCAGCTCATACAAAATAAAGTATAATAATAGCAGAAAAATATTATTAATAATCAAATGCCATCAAATCATCTTCTATTACTTCAAACCTTAACTAAAAACCTCAGTACCCATTTGCAGTAGGTGAAATAATTTGAGAGCTCTTCACACGGCTCTGAAATCCAGCTATCTCTGGGGTGGAATACAGTAATTGTTTAGCAGCTCACAGGAATAGGAGGTGCAGAAGTAAATATCCATTTGAAAGTGCAATTTGGGTTGACACTGTAGCTTCCTGAGATTAAATCTGACTGGGACACAAAGGTTAACACTCCTTCTCCTAAAGACAGTGCTCTGGGATCTTTACTGATCACCTTTCCTGGAAGGTGTAAGTATCAGGGCCGGCTCCAGGGTTTTGGCTGCCCCAAGCAGCCAAACAAATTTAAAAAAAAAAAAAAAAAAAAAGGCGCGATCTGGGGCGGCAATTCAGATGGAGATCCTTCGCTCCGAACAGGAGTGAGGAACCGTCTACCGAATTGCCGCCGAACAGCTGGACGTGCCGCCCCCCTCCGAAGTGGCCGCCCCAAGCACCTGCTTGGTAAGCTGGTGCCTGGAACTGGCCCTGGTAAGTATAAAGAACAGTGGAATTCAATTAGGCACCAAGTAATTTCCTGGTTTATGAGTAGTCAGGGGAATTTTAACCCCTGGGCATCCACACACTGCAGCTCATGCAATTTTGCTTCATTAACCTTTTCCCTCTGAGCAGAGGGGAAACCTCACTCTGTGTCAGGGCCTGTATATTTGTGACATGTTACATCTTGTCATAGGCTGCTGTGATACAGCCGAGCAGATGCAATTTAACCTACGTGACACCACGTGCAGGAGAATGTAAACACTTCATGGGGCACACAGAGAAGAGCTGACTTTGGTGACAAACTGTCTCCTCATTTGCAGAGAAGCAAAGTATGAAAAGTATGCTAGTATGAAAAGCAGTGTGGCCTGTGGGTGACCCCTTCACGTGATCTGGGAAGTTTGGGAATTTAGGGCTTGTCTAGATGAACAGTTAGACTACAGCAAGCTGGGGTATGAATCTACCCCACACTAGCCTGCCATGGTCTAACTGTCCATATGGACCCCGGTGATATGCATTAACCATTGGCTAGAACAGTTTGAGCTAATCCCATTTCAAAGAGGAACTACATCAAAGCACTCTAACAAATTGTTAACCTGCATCAGCAGGGACTACACCAGTGGTTCTCATCCATTGGTACACAGAGGTCTTCCAGGGGGAACATCAACTCATCCAGATATCTGCCTAGTTTTACAACATGCTTTTTATGTAGCCTTAGCGAAATCAGTACAGGCTAAAATTTCATACAGACAATGACTTGTTTATACTGCTCTGTGTACTATACACTGAAATGTAAGTACAATATGTACAGTCCAATTGATTTATTTTATAATTATATGATGAAAATGAGAGTCAGCAATTTTTCAGTACTAGTGTGCTGTGACACTTTTTTGTATTTTTATGTCTGATTTTGTAAGCAAGTCGTTTTTAAGTGAGGTGAAACTTGGGGTACACAAGACAAATCAGACTCCTGAAAGGGTTACAGTGATCTGGAAAGGTTGAGAGCCACTGATCTCCCCGAACAGCTGGCTAGCGTGGAGTAGATTCACACCCCAGCTTGCTGCAGTCTAATTATTTTGTGTAGACAAGCCCTGAGTCTCAGTTGTAGCCTTGCTGGTGCTGGAGTTTCTCAGGACTGTGGACAGGGAACATGCAGTGGCATTCTGCCTTGCTGGTTCATATGAACACATGTTGTGTGGGACCCTGTCGGTCACATAGGCGTAAGGCTGGAGCCTAATGCCTCGTTGGAATGATAATGACGTGGGCCTTCAGCAAATCACTGAGAGCCTGATATTTGGAGGTGATGAGCATTTGCAGTTCCCATTGCTTCGAAACCGAATTGCGGGTGATCAGCACCACTGGAAAAGCAGGCTCAACATCTCTGCATTAGTTTGCCTGCCTTGGGGGTTCATGTAACGTCCATTGCCGGGCACTGTTTCACCATATATAATATGGGGATGGTGATACCTGCGGTGTAGGAGCATCACAAGAATGACAAATGCAGCGAATAAAGAGAACTATAATTCTCTACCTGTAACATCCTCTGTTCCATTAGGCTGGATTTGGGTGGAGATTTCTGCATTGGTGGTTACGATTTGACAATACTTTCCCTTTCCCTAGCAACTTCCATCTGAGCATTTAATAGCACTTCCTGGATAGGAATGAATTAAGCATCGCATAAGACAGGTATTATCCCCAATTTACAGATGGGGAAACTCAGGCAGAGAGAGAGGATGTGACTCACCCCTGGTCACGTAGTGAGTCAGAGTTAGAACTCGGTCTGTGGTTCCCAGTACTGTATGGTTGGTGTACTAAAGCATGTCGCCTCTCTCTGGGTGTTGCTTCTATTGGCTTTGCCTGTGATTATCTGCTGCTTGCTGCAGATCCCACAGGGCCCCCACGTACCCTCCTTGAGCGGGAAAGTCTATGGAGGGGAGATGAAGTGAACTAGCATGTGAGTCCAGAAGGAGAAAGTCGGCTTTTCCAAAGCACTCGCTGTGTGAATTGTGTAACAACGGCTGTTCGTAGTGATTGCAGTGTGTGATTAGCAATCTGCTAATCACCAGATGACAGATGCTGCTACCTCTGAGGTGGGGAGAACCAGGGGAGTATGCACACAAACATTAACAGCTTTTATGTGGAGGTGATGGGTTTTGGATCCCGCTATTTGCTCCACGTTGTGGGGGAGTTTCCCTTCTATATAGTGCTGATGAAAGGTGCCAGATTTACAGTCCTGGGGACCAAAGGCCTCTGTCCATCCACAGAGCATGGGCAGCAGCAGAGTAAATTATCTGCATGCTGCCCTGCCTATATGCCTCAAATGTCTTTAAATGGTCCAAGAAGGGAGCTCTGTCTCCATGATCTCATCAGTCCTTTGCATCTCTGCTGAGACTGCAACAGTGCAGGGTTGTGGAGGAGCAATTAATGCCAGTTGTGCATGCAATCTTTATGGTGTGGGCTGTCATCTAATCTATTGTAAATTGGACTAAGATCCACCAAATTCATTTCATGCAAGGGCCACTGGAAAGTCACAACTTTCAGTCACTATCAAACCAGGGCTGGCTTAGAAATGTTGACCTGAAGGTCAGAGGTTCCAGAGCCTCTCACCAATCCACGGAATCATCTACTCCTCTGTTTTGCTTTTCATAAAAGCTCGATGTACCGCGTATGATGCAGTGTGATAACAGGGCCGGAACGTGGCCCATCAGTGGCGTGTATTCCATCTGCTCTCTGCATGTGCTATGCTGCCCTTTAAGCTCATATCTCCTCAAACTCCCTTTGCAGTACTCCTTTAAAGTTACTCCTCATTCTCCTTAAACAAGATTATAATAATAAACCAGATTACAATGCAGAGTGTGCCCCCTCTAAGTAACAATATAAATAGGCTTGACAGAATTTAATTTTTTTTCTGATTTTGACAGTTATCAATGTTTATTTTAAGTGTGTTTTTATTTCTACCTATTTAAATTTTCACACTTGTGCAAAATTATGGGGCATTTTCCCCCTATTTTTATTTATTTACATTTTCACCATTGTGGGAAATTATGGGGGTCAGACAATGAGGAGATCAAGCAATAATTATATAAAGACAGACTTGACAGTCAAAAAGTTAAAGCTTTATAACTATTAAAACACAAATTGTCAACATCACATGTCAAAATAGACAAAATAAATATCCTTAATAAGTTCTCAAGCAGCTTTTTTACTTTCTTTGCCTATAAATTTTGATGATTATCAATGGAAATATTTTTTGTTGGTTTGTGTGTGTACAAGGAAATCAACATTTACCAATAACAATCTCATCCTTCTAAGCCTAACTATAAAGAAGAGCCCTAGACATCCCCGAATTGTCAAAAGACCATCTTGGTTGATTTCATTTCAAATGAAGGTTGAGTGCCCCAACCCATCTGCCTTAAATGCAACATTTATTGTCATTGAAAGGAAACCGGCATAAACCGTATTCTGTGACACACTTAATGGAACAAAAAGGAACTTCCATGAATGATTTTTCTCACCACTTTCCAATCCCATTGATGAAAGGAGGAGATGTCAAACAAGCATATAGGGAGAGGCTTTGTCCACCAAGGGTCGGAAATGGAGTTTGGTTTGCTCATTAGCAGAGCTGTTTCAACAAGGTGCCCCTGCTGCTACAGGAAATTGCCCTACAAATCTGCTGATCAACTGTCAAATTGAGAATTCCCAGCAGCTACTGTGCTTTCATAACTACGAAGCATTGGGTTTTTCTTGTTAGCATCATTCAGTCAATGAAGTCCAAATCATCTCTCTCCACAGAATGTTTTCAGGTGTTAAGTCAAGTTCTGCTGTTGGTAACAGAGCTATAAAGCTAGAGTAATTCCTTCTGTTGATGATCTTATGGTTAAGGCACTGGACTGCTACTCGGGAACTATGCTGAGATCACCTATCAATGCCACATTGCTTGTGTGGCCAGTGACAAGTCACTTAACCTCGCTGTGACGGGGTTCCCTGTGACAGACTGATGATATCCTGAATGAGCTTTATTGAATTAAGTTTAGCATCTTTGGAGTTGATTGTATTACAAATACAAATGTGTAGGGGCTATTGTGAGGTTGCATGGAACTTCTTTAGCAGGAAGACAAGATAAATGCTATCTCTGGAAGGCATTAGGAAATTCAGTGGTCTTTTTGGAACAATATATCTGAAGTGGGATTTCCTTGGAAGTATCTTGAGGTGAGGGGAATGCAAATTCTTCCCCTCTGCAGACAACCTTTTGAAGATACACCCTGGGAGGAGAGACCCATCGTATGCTAAATACCTGCTGCTGGGAATTCCAGATTCAAGACCCCTGATCTGTATAAAAGGGTGGACTAAACTTGTCATGTGTGTGCTTGTTCTGAGCTGAAGCTGTGATGAATTTGTAACCACGAGGAAACCCCTATGGTGGGGTGTTGAAAGACTGCTCCTGCCAGAGCCCATGTTAGAGTTGGGGTGAACTCTGGTAAGCTTATTAGAATTTGTGTAGGTTCTGTTATTGTTTTTCAGTGTGTTTTTTCTGTAGTGCTTTTTACCTTAAGAATGAAGTAGGCTTGTTTAGAGAAAGCTATAACGTACATCTGTAACCATCATTCATGTCAGTCTGTGAAGTGAAGCAAGCAGGTTTGTTTAGGCAGATTGTCTTTGCTGGGAAATGCACAGTGAAGGCAGGGAACTGCTCAGGCTGGGAATATCTGGGTAAGAAGTGGGAGAGGCAAAATGCAATGGCTGGGGGAAGTCAAGAGTGGGTGTCCTTGTTGAACCACTCAGAGAAAATACAGGCGCAGGTGTCCTGAACTGTGACATTCCTCCTTTGTAAAACGGGGGCAGCAGTATACTCTGTCTCAGAGGGGTGGTATGAGGGTAAATCCATTAATGTTCGTGACGTGCTCAGACGTGACAATGGTGAATAAGTACCTAGACAAAGAGACCATAAGTGGAGTTGCCCCATGCTATAATGCAGGGGTCGGCAACCTTTCTGAAGTGGCGTCCCGAGTCTTCATTTATTCACTCTAATTTAAGGTTTTGCATGCCAGTAATACATTTTAACATTTTTAGAAGGTCTCTTTCTATAAGTCTATAATATATAAGTAAACTATTGTTGTATGTAAAGTAAATAAGGTTTCTAAAATGTTTAAGAAGCTTCATTTAAAGTTAAATTAAAATGCAGAGCCCCCCGGACCGGTGGCCAGGACCAGGCAGTGTGTGTGCCACTGAAAATCAGCTCGCATGCCGAAGGCGGCACACGTGCCATAGGTTGCCTACTCCTGTGATTCAGAGATTTGTAAGGAAACCAATTACATTATAAAACTGTCACCTTAACTATCAGACTTGTATAACAAGGCTGATAAATTCCAAAGCTGTGAGCTACAACCATTGCCTTGAGTATCAGCAAGTTAGATTATTCAGATCCTCCTGCCTTTTTTTAAATAGTAGTAGTAGTAATCATAATCAAAAGCTGTGTGCGTTTGTGTGCAAATCTCACAGTGGCAAACCTCAGTTATAACTTTAGTCAATCAGCTGATTCATATTGACTTCCAACATTTTGCCCTGTATCGCAATCTCTGGGTCCTGGCTGCTTCTTCATGCCAGTTAATTTGCTGGGTGAAGGGACCTACTTCTAGTGGTAGCCTCACACTTGGTATCAAAGACTTTTTATACATACAGCTCACAGGGCATGAGCTACTCGTAATCCCCCCCAGTGGATATGCATGCATGCCACAGGGATGCTACAAAGGGTGAGATAGAGAAGAGAGTGCAATGTACTGCGAAATAACATAGAGAAGTGATGTGAGGAACCAATGGCCCTGAAAAACAACTTCTGTTTCTCTGTGCCTTTCTTACGGGGGCAGGTTGGAAACTGAGTGGGAGGGGCTATTGGTTTTATTACAAAATTGATCTATCTTGGGTTTTCTATAAGGCCTAAAACTGTGATGTTTAAACTGCCTGCTTTCTATATCAAGAGGAGTGTTTCGAGGTGAATGAGAGAGGTTATCTTGACTTCCCCTCCGTGACAGTGCAAGTATTGGTTTGTGAAAAGTACAAACTTGTGAGCAGATATCCAGAGAGTTTAAATAAGCTGAGACCAGTCAAATCTTAGCTGCTTTAAATAGCACTTCTCTTCTGCTGAGGTGTTTGTGTGTTAGTCCTCTGGTTCTAAAAGCATTTCTCTGATCATGAAAGCTAGCGTTCTTTCTGATTGCAGGTGTTCACCCTTTGAAATGCACTGAGATCATGATGCACACTTCTTTAGTGACAGAACCCTTATTTGCTACCTTTGCGCGCCTCCCCCTTTTTTGTGTCCTGCTTTTGCTCAACAAACGGGAAGGGGGAGCGGAAGTAAGAGAGAACAAATTAAGATAGCTGAGTTGGTGTGTGGCCTGTGAGTGGAACATGCCAGGATGCCCAGAGTAGCCCCAGATTTGGCATCATGGCTTGGACTTAGTGTTGACTGCGATCTCTGCCTCTCTGTGTGCTACTTTATCGTTGCAACAGAACAAACTGATTTTATAAAACAAAGCCCCACTCAGATTTAAGCAATTCTGAAACTACGTCTCATACCTAGTACACATTAGTATGTTTCGTGATTGGGTCTCACATGATGTAAATCTGCATCGCTCCATTGCCTTCAGTGGAACTACGTGGATTTATACCAGCTGAAGATTTGGCCCAATAATAAGAGTAGCAATGTTAACAAGACAATATCAATAATTATTCCGCAGGCATTCTTTTTATCCCAGGGCACATTGGCAAAACTAGGTTGAATTGCAAGCACAAGGTAAAAGGACAGGAAATTTTATAGAGGACAAGGGGGACAGAGTATGGAATGGGAGAAGAATTTTTTTTTCTCTTGCTAGCAGACAGGAGGACTGTTAGAATTGGGTTACAATCAAAACTCCAAACATCAGCCTTTATATTGCCAAGCATTTTGACATGCAGGAGGCCTGATTCCTGCAATGTGCTGAGCACCCTCAGCTCTTGTTAACTTTGCTGGGGGATGAAAATGCTCCACACCGCCATTGGATTGTATCCACTCTTTTACTTATGGAATCATGCTGCGTGTGGAAAAAAGAATTGGCTGAGAGGAGGATGTGAAGCCATTAGAAAAGAATGACCATAGCAGACAAAGAATAGGCTAGAGAGTTGGAATGGAAACTGGTAGCCCCCAGCTCGGGTCCTGACATCTTCTGTGACTTTGGACAAGTCATGAAACCCATCAGAGCCTCAGTTTCCCCACTTTATGAAATTATCATGGTACCTATGGCAATTGACATTTTAAAAGCCCACAGAATTCCATGCCCTTAGGGAAGAGTCCTGTAGAATGTATTAAAAAATGACCTTTCTGTAGAGCTCTCTAGAAGGGTTATCATTCTCTATGCTGTTCTTTTAAAGCCTCTAAAAAAGATGTAATTTTCTGTTCTGGGGTATATTTTTAGAGTTATATTATAGGTATATTCCATATCCTGGTACTTAACCATAAGGCTTACGTCATATTCCAAATATAGGAAGAAACTGTGGTATCTAGCATACCACTGCATGCAAACTGTTTCCTTTTTAATGGTGACCACTGCACCTATCTCAAGGGTGGTTTGTACGGCAATATTGGCCGATGTTCCTAGAACCCTCTGATTTTCTCAGGCGGGAAGGAAAGGGTGGAGTGTCACCCATTGGTAAAGCTTGTGTAACTCCGAGGCACAAGGCAAGCTAGGAGTCCCTTGATGGCAAATCCCAGCTCTGACAGTCCAGAAAGCTAAATGCATCATCATCTGCCTCATGTCCAAACAAATCCCAGCATCCTCCTGAAGTGGCAGTGGGAATGGATACGGAGCTAATGGATGGAGTCACTGGTGAATGGAGATGAAACATTTTAGAATAGCATGAACTGTGACACCCCCCAAAAAAACCTGTTTCCTTGACCCCTTGATCTGTGTGGATTCCCTGATTGACAGCTGCAGCATATGGGTTCCTGCAGGAGGCTTCCCACACTGGCAGAACAACGAAACAGATGGACAGCCTTACAGGAGGGCTGAACAATAGCTGTCAGTGGGAGAGATAGGGCTGCTGTATACCGAGGTTCAACGCTCCAGCCATTGATTACAGCTCCACAGCATTGCAGATGGACTGCATCAGGCTGCTTCAGGCCCCTTCGCTGAGACTAACCCATTGGGGGAGACAAGATATGGAGGAGAAGGGGAGGGGAGACAATGAGGGAAGAAGAGATGAGAGATGTGATATGAAATTTTAATGAGGAGTTAATTGCCAATTTCTCTTAGCAGGCCAGCATGCTGGTACAGCATCTGGGTGCAAAACTATAGGGTGTTGAAATCCCTATAACTCCAATATGGTTGGGATGGACAGTATTTTTTTTATCCCATGTAAGTTTTGTCTTGCAGACTTTTTTCCTAACTTTACTCTAGCTTTTGGTTCCCAGCGAGTGCCCTTAACCCCTAGGCCATTCTCTGTCAGGTGTAGTTTGCTCAGCTTGGACACTAAGGGTCCCCCAACGGCTCTTCCTAAAAGTGGGGATTATCCCCAGTACCACTGGCCAAAAATTACACCCCTGCACTGTTGTGCTGTGTGCCAGTTGCTGGTTGCTTTCCACCCTAGCATGTGTGGTACATAGCACATTGGATCCCACCTGATTGAGGCTTCTAGGTGTTATAGCAATATAAATAGTTAATAATAATAATGGATATAATCTGCAAAATGCTTTGGGATTAAAGGTGCCCTACAGATATGAGCCTAAACTGTAACCTTTGGGTTCAAATCTGAACCTTGCAAAACTTGGGTGAGTTTGGAGCCGGCAGATAGGTTTTACCCATTGTAGTGATCAGGCCCAGCCATAGAGATTGGATCCAAACATCTTCAGAAATTTCTTTTTTGGGAGAAGGTCATTTGGGGTCTCTGGTTTGGGGCTCATCCCCCCCCTTATAAGATGTAGGGAATAGGATTGTCAGGGGTGCTAGATCTTCCAAAGCTTTAAACTATGAAACGGGCTTCCCGTTGCAAACCTGTCTTTCATACCCACCCGCTCCCTAATGCTGGGCAGGGAGAAAGAGTGTTAGAGTTGCTAAAGGGATTGTGTAATGAAAGAAGAGAAATTACCTGGCTTTTGTCTGGGTTTGTCTGTGACAATCACTGGGTTCTGAAGAACAATTGTGAAAGCTGAAAGCAACTTCAGAAACAAGTACAAAGGGCTCCTCTCTCTTTTCTGAATACAGAGGACAGAAAATGCTGTCCTTCCTTAGGGTTTCAGATAGCTGCTGTCTGGAGGACGGGGTACTCTCCGCTCCAATGAGACCTACAGGATACAAGTTTCAAAAGATCCTATCCTTTCCCCTTCCCCCATATCTGCTATGTACTGTGCAACAAATGTTTTAATTGGCTTCTTAAAAATGCTTGTAGGGATTTACATGTGCAGAAATAATTGGTGTGCGTGTGTGTATTACATATTGTGGAGGGTGGTGTATGTAGTATAGCTATTAAAGAAAACAGTGTGTGTCTGTGTACATATATTATATAATGAAGAATCTTATTTTGCCATCTTAAGCCTCAATCCTGCAAATTGTTCCAGGGAAGCAGTGCTCACGTGGAACAGCTCACGGGATCGGGGCCCTAGCAATCATCTTACATGCAAGTGATGGCTTTTAACGCAAGTGACAACAGGTCCTGTTATTGCCAAACAAAAGGAGAGGGCAGATTTACAATCCTGAAATCAGCCACCTGGAAACCCAGCTAACATATTACATGGAGGGAGTGAGAGGGAATGGGAATAAAGCAGGAGAGGAAGAGAGACCCCAGAAAGTGATTTTTTCTCTCTAGTTTTCATTAGGGAATTACTTTAAAAAAACAAAAAAAAAAAACATCAATTTACTCTGCATAAAACTTAATGTTTTTCCTCATTTTAAAAGTGATGCCAATGCACAGTTCTGTAATTGTCACTTTTAATTACGTGAATGAAGCCCATAAAATGATACGGTAAGTGTCTTCTTGGGAACATTAGTAACAGGAGTTTTTCTAATTGCCATGAAGAATGTCCTGGTGGATCCGATGAGTTGATTTAAAAGCAGTTCTCCACCGTGGGGTATTTTATTTATTTAACTTTATCATGGGATGATTTTTCCCTTATTTTCAATTGTTGCTTTTTTTGTTTGTTTTTCTGTTCCACATCGAGGGCCCAGTCCTGCAAAGAGCTGTGCACCCTTTGCAGCCAATGACTCCATTGGGAGTTCAGGATCAGTATTTTGCTCAGGCTACAAGGAAGGAATATGTTTTCATTAGAACTCACTAAGGCCCGATTTCCGTAAAGCACTTAAGCACATGCTTAACTTGATGTGAGTGGGTCCATTTTTGTTCAATGGAACTGCTCAGGTGCTTAAAGCTAAGTACCTGCTTAAGTGCTTTGAGACTCAATCCTGTTCTCATTGAAGCCAGCGGAAAAACTCTTATCGAGTTCATTGGGGCTGGAACAAGCCCTTGCTAAATAGGGATGAGAACTACTTATGGCCTGGGCTTTGCTGAATCTGGATGAAAGGCCATGTTCCAAAAAGAGATGGGCCTGAATTAAACCCCTAAGATCCAGGATGTTCTAATCCTGGGACTGGTTGGAACCAAATCTGGACCTAGACTTTATGGCTTGGACCCAGCACTGATTCTCACTCATGTTTGCAGCAAGGGGAGACATTTTCACATGCAATGCACCTTTCGTTGTTGCTCAGCCACTGACGGTGTGCCTGCTTCGAACGGTTAATGTCTGACCCGAGGGATGGGCATGAGCAGCCTGGCTGGAAAAGTAATGACCTATTTGAGTAGCATGTGGTTCATGTTCTATTAATGATCAGAGCGAGTCCTAACCCTTCAGCTCTTTCTGCTGCTTTAACTAGCCAATGATAGTTAAACATTCCCCTCCCATCTCTCTTGTCTCTGTTTGAATAGAAGCTAGCTAGGAAACTTGCGCACACAGAGCAGATGGAAGTCTCAGGTTGCGAGGGCAGGGGGAGGGGGGCAAGGCAGAATGGGGGCAGATGCATCAAGAAAGGGATGCAAGGTTTTCTAACTCAGCTGACCAGAGACAGAGGAAAGAATAGATTCCTGTCATCTTGAGGCAGGCTGGCCAAGGGTAGAACGTACAAACAGCAGGTCTTTTTCTTCACATACATGTGTATTTAATACAGAATCGAAGGCTCTAATCTTCTACAGTTATCCTTTTAGTTTTCCTAGGCTGGGTGAGTGGACTGCTGCCTCTGAAATTAAATAGTGTCCTTGAATAACCTGTCTGAGGGGAAAAAAACAAGGAGTACTTGTGGCATTCCTCATTTTATTTTGCTGATACAGACTAACACGGCTACCACTCTGAAACCTGTCTGAGAAAGTGAAGGGCAGGAACCTGCAGTCAAATACCTAGAACTGTAATTCATTTAGGAAGATCACGTGTGATGAAAGTGCTCTAGTTACACAGCTCTGCGGGGGAGGAGGAGGAATTAAAGCTTGATTTTTTTCATTACTTTGTTACACTGAGAGAGTTTAAAAGTTGCCTAGACTTATTTCTCCTTCACTACTAACTTGAGTTGTTTGCAGACATTCTGCTCAGTTTTGATCATTGGTATATAAATATTGTCTTTACCAAAGAAGATGAAACTTGAGAGCTTGTGAAACCGTTAGGAAAAGGTGCACACTCTGAAATGAATTGTAACAGTAAATGGGTTTGAAGTGTTGTTTCTGTGTCATCTAATTAACTAACAGGTTTTTACTAATAAAGAACTTTTACCCAGTCTTGAGACTGTGAGCTCCCCTAGGCAAAGACCGTCTTTGCATAAAGCGCATTTTCAACTTAGTGGTATCACCTAGATGCCCACCAGGTGTAGCTCCATTGTGCTAGGTGCTGTACAAACATGTAGCAAATGACATAGAGGTGCTTACATTGTTAGCACTTATCCAATAGCAAATACTAAGCAAGGGGATCTTTCCTCTTTGATGCATATGCATATCAAGAGGTGAATAGACTCCTAAAATAATGGGCTAAACCTGTGACAGCGTACCCCATAAGGCTTTATGGGGTGACGTTTATAAATGTATGTATGATATAACTGGCTGTATGCTTGCTTGATTTCTAAGTAAGCTCTGTGAGGCATTTGGTCAGCTTCTTTAGGAAGGAATTCACCAGGTTAAGTACCTGATCAGGAAACACTTGGGGAACAATGCATCTTGGAATGCTCCAATCCACATGAGAAGTCTTCCTGGAGACATGCAAGATGCCATGTGGACAATGGCGTCGGCCTGCAAAGACTGAGTCATGCAGGGGCATGTGACTTGCCCAGGTGACTCCAAAACTCCATCTTGGAGCTGGACTTTGCAGAGGAGGGAGGAGGGGGGTCTCCACCCACAAGAGAAAGTCTATTTAAACCCAGGGGAGACCCCTCCATTTTTGTCTTCAGCTGGCTAAAGAAGGAGCCTCTCCACCCCCCCCCAGGATACTTGAAGGAGACTGAAACAAAGGACAGTAACTGCAGGGGGTGTGAGTGATTGCTGGACCCAGGCTAAAAGGAGATTAGCCTGTAAAAGGGAGCACTCTGGAACTGGTGAGGAAATTATCTGTATTCAGTTTGATTAGGCATAGATTCGCGCATTTTATTTTATTTTGCTTGGTGACTTACTTTGTTCTGTCTGTTACTACTTTGAACCACTTAAATCCTACCGTCTGTATTTAATAAAATCACTTTTTATTTAGTAATTCACTCAGAGTATGTATTAATACCTGGGGGAGCAAACAACTGTGCATATCTCTATATCAGTGTTATAGAGGGCGAACAATTTATGAGTTTGCCCTGCATAAGCTTTATGCAGGGTAAAACGGATTTATCTGGGTTTAGACCCCATTGGGAGTTGGGCATCTGAGTGCTAAAGACAAGCACGCTACTGTGAGCTGTTTTCAGGTAAACTTGCAGCTTTGGAACAAGTGATTCAGACCCTGGATCTGTGTCTGGAGCCAAACAGGAGTGTCTGGCTCAGCAAGACAGGGAGCTGGAGTCCTGAGCTGGCAGGGAAAACAGAAGCAGGGGTAGTCTTTGCACATCGGGTGGCAACTCCCAAGGGGGTTTCTGTGATCCAACCCGTCACAGTGGCGTAGTCGAGCAGGGTCTGTGCATAGTTGATTGCTTTGAGATACTGGTAGTGATTTTAAGTGAGTTTTAAGTGTGGTGGCTGGAGAACAGACAAAGTGGTTACTGGTTTGTTATTTTCTGTTTGCTTATTTCGGGCAAGGGAAGTAGGGACAGAAAAGGAAGCTCTCTGTTAACTAAGAATCCCCTGAGCTGAGTGCATCTCAGTTTCAGTGAACTGCAGAGGGGTTGTGGCCCAGCACAAGAAAGCAGGACAATGAGTACTAGTGATCTCAGTTCCAGTGAACTGCAGAGTGGTTGTAGCCCAGCACGAGAAAGCAGGACAATGAGTACCAGTGACGCTGCTATTAAACTAAAGCTGGCCAGGTTGGAAGCAAAAGAGAGAGAAAGTGAACATAAGAGACGGCTGGAACTAAGACAATTAGAAATTAGTGCCATGGAGGCAGAACATGCAAGGGAAGAGGCTGCCCACAAGAGAGCTATGGAGGTCGAGGCAGCGAGGGCGGAGGCAGAGGCAGCGAGGGCGGCAGCGAGAGTGGAGGCAGAGGCAGCGAGAGAGGCAGCGAGGGCGGCAGCGGCAGCTGCCCACGAGAGGGCTATGGAGGCCCAGAGGGAGGCCCGGAAGCATGAACTGGCTGTTATGGAGTCAAAGAGACGAAACCCTCCCCCTGCTGGCTCCACTTCCCCAAAAATCCATAAATGGGAGCGGCTATGTCCACAGTATGATGAGTCCAGCGATATTGCCGAATATTTCATCACCTTTGAGAGACTGTGCACCCTCCATGCCATCCCTGAAGATCAGAAGATGACCACATTGATAGCAAAATTGACTGGCAGAGCTCTGGACATATTCAATAAGATGCCTATTGATGATGCTTCAAACTATGGTAAATTTAAGGAACTGGTTTTGAAACCGTTTCAGGTTACACCTGAAACCTACAGGGTTAAATTCAGGAGCCTTAAGAGGGGATCTGGATTAAGTAATGTGGCTTATGCCAATGAAATGAGAGATTTGGTAGATAAATGGGTGCGGGGGAGAGGCATTACCAGCTTTGAAGGGATGTGTGATCTGGTTACTCAGGAACACTTCCTGAATATGTGCAGTGATGAGGTTAAACAGTATTTGTGGGACAAAAAGGTAAATGCAGTGGGCGAATTAGCTGAGTATGCTGACTCTTATGAACAGGCCCAAGCCGCGATCAAACATAAACCACTGGCAGAGGGGTATAAGGTTGGGGGAAAGCAGAATCACCGTTTTACTCCGGGGTCTGGGAAAAAGGAGCCTGGGCAGTCACCCCCCCATTCTCCTGTTACTCGTCCCAAATTTCCTACACAAGCCGGGGATCCCAGAAGGTGCTTTCACTGCAATTCCCCAGGGCACCTGAGGAGTAGCTGTCCCAAATTGAAGGAGAGTAAACCTCCCTTGTCCCATGTTAGCTCGGTTGCCTTCAGCCCTGAGGGCCCAGAGGGCACCCCCACCTCTTATCACACCAGCTTGGTGGACATGGGGCCTGGTGAAGCGGACAGGGAACACATCAAGGTCGTCAAGATTGATGGCATGGAGTGTCTGGGGTGGAGGGATACGGCGGCTCAGTTCTCTCTGGTTCGACCGAGTGTGGTCCCCGACGCTAGTGTCCTGACTGGGCAGACGACCCACATTAAGGGGGTGGGGCCACAGAGGTTCCCTGTGCCCCTGGCTAAGGTTCATGTGGAATGGGAAGGTAGGGAAAGGGATTTACTGGTGGGGATGCTCGAGGACATCCCCGCGGACATGTTGCTGGGAAATGATTTTTTCAGCAGAACTAGGACTGTTAGTGTGGTAACTCGCAGCATGAAGAAAGGCTGTGAGGGGGAGGCTGTTCTGGCTGATGACTGTAGGTCTGATGCAGCTGAACAGCCAACCCCTCCTGCCCCAGGGAACATGGTAGTGGGTGACTCAGAGGGAGCCCCCAGGGATGGGGCGGGGACCTTGGAACCCATAGGGGAGTTGGGGGAAGGTCTCAGTGACAGGACAGTGCAGGGAGGCGGGGTACTTCCAAATATGGGAGAGACAGAGCCAGGCCTCTGTCTGGCTGAGGACAACAGGCTCCCAGGGGTGGGGGCAGGGGAGATGCAGTCAGTGCCCAGGGACGGGGACGCTATCTCAAGGGTTGTCTGTCAGGAATTTGCAGCTAGACAAAGGGCGGACCCCTCCCTTGAAAGTATAAGACAGTGTATCTCGGAGGGAACTCCAGGAAGGGAGGGGGGGGAGAAGTTTTTTGAAGAAGACGGGAAACTGTACAGGCAGGCCCCTGTAGGTAAAAACCAGGGTCCCGGTCAACCCTATAAGCAGTTGGTTGTACCCAGCCAACACCGGGGGGAATTAGTGCTGGTAGCGCATGACAGTCCCTTTGCTGGTCACTTGGGGGTACAGAGGACATATGACAGGCTGAGGAGGAATTTCTACTGGCCAGGGATACAGAACGATGTGAGGGATTATTGTAGGACTTGTGCGGTGTGTCAGGAGAGGAAGAAGCCGGGGGGACCCCAGAAGGCTCCGCTGCGTCCCTTGCCCATCGTCCAGGAGGCATTCCAAAGAGTGGCAATAGACATAGTGGGTCCTATGCCACGCCCCACTCGGAGAGGGAACAAGTATATCTTGGTGGTGGTAGACTTCGCCACTCGGTACCCTGAGGCAATTGCACTGTCTAACATAGAAGCCGAGACAGTGGCAAGAGCTCTGCTCACCATATTCAGCAGAGTGGGCTTCCCTAAGGAGATTTTGTCTGATCGGGGGGCAAACTTTATGTCGCAGTTGTTCAATGAGCTATGGAAGGTGTGTGGAGTGAAACAGCTTAAGACGGCCCCCTACCACCTCCAGGCCAATGGGCTGGTGGAAAGATTCAATGGGACCCTAAAATCCATGCTGGGGATGTATGCCAAAAAGAGGGGCCAAAGTTGGGATGAACTATTACCGTTCCTGCTGTATGCCTACAGGGAGGTACCCCAAGAGTCCACAGGCTTTTCCCCATTTGACCTTCTGTATGGGAGGAAAGTGAGAGGACCCCTCGATCTCATCAGGGATACCTGGGAAGGATGCAACACGGTAAGGGAGGAACCTGTAACTGAGTATGTCCAGAGGTTCAGGAGGGAGTTGAAAGACATGATGGAGATTGTACAAAACAACCTCCAGAGCAGTCAGGCCAAGCAAAAGGCGTGGTATGATAAAAATACTTGTAAACGCACTTTTGATGTAGGAGATTTGGTCATGGTACTCGGCCCTGCCAAAAAGTTCAAGATGCAAAACTCCTGGGAGGGGCCCTTTGAAGTGGTTGAAGTGGCGAATGAGGACACTTACAAAGTTAAAAAGCCCCTGGATGATGCGGTACCCCAGTTGGTACATGTAAACAGACTCAAGGCCTATCACAGCAGAGTGGTCGAGGTAAACATGATCTGTTGTGTCGAAGGGGAAACTGAGGCACACCCACTCACTGATCTGATGGCTGAATGCCAAGACGGGTCGTCCCTTGAAAGTATAGAAATCTGTAGTGAGCTGACACCACTCGAAAGGAGGGAAGCGTTGTCAACACTGCAGAAGTACAGCGAGGTGTTTTCCAACAAACCAGGGAGGACGCACTTGCTGTCCCATAGGATCCTCACGAAAGGGGCTCAACCTCCTCCTTCCAGGCCTTATAGGGCCACCGGCAAGGTGAAGGAGCAAATTCAGGCTGAGATACAAAGCATGTTGGACTTGGGGGTAATTAAGGATTCCGACAGTGCATGGGCTTCCCCTGTGGTCTTGGTCCCCAAAAGAGATGGCACCGTTAGATTTTGTGTAGACTATAGAAAACTCAGTGCTGTCACTGTAACAGATGCATACCCCATGCCAAGAATTGATGACATGCTGGATGTGCTGAGCCAAGCCAAGTACCTTAGTACCTTTGATCTGACCAAGGGTTACTGGCAGATCCCTCTGGAGGGAGAGGCACAACAAAAATCAGCTTTTATCACGGACATAGGGCTCTATGAATTCACAGTGTTACCTTTTGGTCTGGTAAATGCGGGTGCCACCTTCCAGAGACTGGTCAACAGAGTGTTAAATGGCTTACAGCATTATGCTAGGGCGTATATAGATGACATTGCTGTATTCAGCAACACCTGGGGTGACCACAAAGAGCACCTGGAAGTCGTGCTATCAAAGCTCAAAGAGGCTGGGCTAACTGTGAAGCCCTCCAAGTGCAAGATAGGGGCAGCCAAAGTCCCTTATCTGGGGCACTGGGTGGGGGGGGTAAAATATCCCCCGACCCTCTTAAGGTGGAAGCCATCGTGAAATGGCCTGTACCCCAGACTAAAAGGCAAGTCCAATCCTTCATAGGCTTGGCAAACTATTACAGGAGGTTTGTGGTGGGGTTCAGTGACGTTGTGTCCCCAATCACGGACTTATGTAGAAAGCATCAACCTAATAAGGTCATTTGGTCAGAGGCATGCCAAAAAGGCTTCAACAAGGTAAAAGCACTCCTGTCTGCGAAGCCTGTGCTGGCCAGCCCTGACTTCGAAAAGCCTTTTGAGCTGTGCACTGACGCGTCAGACACAGGGTTGGGTGCTGTGCTGATGCAGACAGGGGAAGACAGTAAGAAGCATCCCATTGCCTTCCTGAGCAAAAAACTGTCTCCGGCCGAACAGAATTACTCTGTCATAGAGAAGGAATGCTATGCCATTGTGTGGGCCGTCAAACAATTGAGACCTTACCTTTTTAATAGGAGGTTCAGAATTCTAACTGACCATTCACCTTTAGTATGGCTCCACCGAACTAAGGGCACCAACTCCAAACTGCTACGCTGGAGCCTGGTCCTACAGGAGTTTGACATGGAGATTACTCATATTAAAGGAAAGGAGAACTGGGTAGCAGATGCCCTGTCCAGAAAAGAGGAACTTTAGGTATACTGCCTCCGCCATGGACAGTGTCCAAGTCTCTGGCAGTAAGTTCAGGGGGAGGGTGTGACAGCGTACCCCATAAGGCTTTATGGGGGTACGTTTATAAATGTATGTATGATATAATTGGCTGTATGCTTGCTTGATTTCTAAGTAAGCTCTGTGAGGCATTTGGTCAGCTTCTTTAGGAAGGAATTCACCAGGTTAAGTACCTGATCAGGAAACACTTGGGGAACAATGCATCTTGGAATGCTCCAATCCACATGAGAAGTCTTCCTGGAGACATGCAAGATGCCATGTGGACAATGGCGTCGGCCTGCAAAGACTGAGTCATGCAGGGGCATGTGACTTGCCCAGGTGACTCCAAAACTCCATCTTGGAGCTGGACTTTGCAGAGGAGGGAGGAGGGGGGTCTCCACCCACAAGAGAAAGTCTATTTAAACCCAGGGGAGACCCCTCCATTTTTGTCTTCAGCTGGCTAAAGAAGGAGCCTCTCCACACCCCCCCCCAGGATACTTGAAGGAGACTGAAACAAAGGACAGTAACTGCAGGGGGTGTGAGTGATTGCTGGACCCAGGCTAAAAGGAGATTAGCCTGTAAAAGGGAGCACTCTGGAACTGGTGAGGAAATTATCTGTATTCAGTTTGATTAGGCATAGATTCGCGCATTTTATTTTATTTTGCTTGGTGACTTACTTTGTTCTGTCTGTTACTACTTTGAACCACTTAAATCCTACCGTCTGTATTTAATAAAATCACTTTTTATTTAGTAATTCACTCAGAGTATGTATTAATACCTGGGGGAGCAAACAACTGTGCATATCTCTCTATCAGTGTTATAGAGGGCGAACAATTTATGAGTTTGCCCTGCATAAGCTTTATGCAGGGTAAAACGGATTTATCTGGGTTTAGACCCCATTGGGAGTTGGGCATCTGAGTGCTAAAGACAAGCACGCTACTGTGAGCTGTTTTCAGGTAAACTTGCAGCTTTGGAACAAGTGATTCAGACCCTGGATCTGTGTCTGGAGCCAAACAGGAGTGTCTGGCTCAGCAAGACAGGGAGCTGGAGTCCTGAGCTGGCAGGGAAAACAGAAGCAGGGGTAGTCTTTGCACATCGGGTGGCAACTCCCAAGGGGGTTTCTGTGATCCAACCCGTCACACTTATCCAATAGCAAATACTAAGCAAGGGGATCTTTCCTCTTTGATGCATATGCATATCAAGAGGTGAATAGACTCCTAAAATAATGGGCTAAACCTAAAGAGGTTGCACCTGCAACTCTCACTAACCTTGGGTCAATACGTCAGGGAATTGTGTCTATTTCCATGTGGAGCCAAGTGAATTGTATTTGTCAGATACTGTATTGGATGAACATTGTGATGGTTTTTGGACAGTTCTGTTCATTTGTCCAGCTCGTTTTCCTTACAGTAACTGACTTTTTAAAACCAACTTATTTTACCCACTTACTTAAAAAAAAAAAAAAGAAGTACTAATTATGGCTATTTTTGTACATTGCAATCCACTGGTACACAGCTTTTGTTACTATAATGTCTGCTGCTTGCATGAAGTTTACTTTTAGACAGTATTTTTTGTACATCAGGACTTGAATCACGTGGACATGTGAAATGTATTAATTTCAGGCTTAAATATAACTGTATTCCTGGTTGCAGTGGTATATGTGGACCAGTACTTTCCTGCATTAAATATTTTCCAGAAAAAGAATAATGGGCTATATTTTTAGCTTGGGAAAGTGAACGTTCCTTGCTTGCAAATGCAATTTCCGCATTCTAAATGCACTGAATAACTGCACCTCTACCTGATCTGCACTTACAATCAGTTGATTAGAGGAGCCATTTTTTATATTTGTACCCACAACAGAACTGTGCAAAAAAAAAAAAAAAAAAAGTATGCAAATAACACACTTTCAAATGCAAAGCCACCCTCCTAGAAAAACTTTTTATAAACCACTTATGCCAATATTTAAGGTATTCAATCCCTGCACAGGATACAGTGCAAGGTTGCACTGAAGTCAGCCAAGTTCTGTTCCTTACAATGACATGGATTGTGAAACAAGGTGGGTGAGGAAATATCTTGTATTGGACCAACTTCTGTTGGTGAGAGATGCAAGCTTTTGAGCTTACACAGTGCTCTTCTTCGGCTTATTGTGTCACTGGGGGAGTCATTTGACCTCTCGTTGCATCAGTATCCCTATCTATGTAATAGGAAGGTTAATATATACCTCACCTGGGTATTCTGAGAATTCTTTGTTTGTAAACACTTCAAAATGTTCAGATAATCTATAAGTGCAAACTATTATCTAGAAGAGGGAAGATTTACTTGGCCTAGAAGAAAGCACACATGGATGCACAAAATCACTCCTCTGCCTTTTACAATAGGGTGGAATACCTACAATGCCATCTTAGGATCCACTCACTGTCAGTTTATTTTGTGATGTAAAATATACTGTGGATGATAGGAAATCTCCTCCTTGATCCCATGTATGCTGCCCAGCAGATTTGTCATGACTGCTGCACAAGATTAAAAAGTGTGGCTAATTTTGCTATGGGAAATGTTATTTCTGCTTTAAACCCTGTTGTCGGTCTACCCATCACATGACCCTCAGCCGTAATGTGCACCTGCCTCCGTAGAATGGTAATAGTTTCCATTGTTTGTATTCTCCTGGAGCAGGAACCATAGTCGCCCCATCTTGTGTGTCACAACTATCTCCATGTGTCCGTCTACTTTAATCTTTTACCACCTCCTTTCCCTGGGCAAACGTTGTTAGGTTTTCAATAGCTCAAGCTGCAAGATGTAGATAGGCATGCAGATTTCAGAGGGTCTAAAGTAGACATGTGTGAATCTGAGTCTATGGATAAGGGGCCATTTCTGGTTTTAAATAGGACCTAGGAAGATTTCTTTTTTAAATGGTTAAAAAAAGTTGCTGTCAAATTTTTTACATATTTTACAAATTGCCCCTTTATCCAAAACCTTTTCAGTTTTGATCATTGAAGTTATTAAACGTTTACTCTAATTTTCTCAATGTATGTCCCTTAATCCCTCCGGCGTTTCTCTCAGATCAGAGAGTGAGCATAACACTTCTGTTCCAATCAGTTTCTCTGTCGAGCTCTCGTTCACTGGTGCCATGCTGCAATATCCGAATTGCTGGAAAACTGTTGTTTGTTTTGGAATTACCTTTTCCCCTAAATTAATGGAAAAATTCCTATGGGGCTTGGGATTCCTAGAGATTTATTCTGACATAATTTAAACTTGAAGCCACACTTGATTGGAATGCCTTGTTAACAAATACTTTTAATTAAATCACTTTTTTTGTGTTTCAGAGGAGTAGTTATAGGAAAGTTATGAGTAAGCAGCTAGGCACACACATTATACCTAAGGTTATACAGGTAAGTAAAGAATGCAAAAAGGAATGAACACAAAGATGGTCCCTGTGCATTATGATATTTGGTACAAAAAATCATTAGTAAAAAATTCGTATGTGTTGTGGGCAGGTGGAAATGTACCCTGTTTGTAATGATCTCTTTTTAATCATGCATAATTGAATTCCTATTTAGGTGTGTTGCATGATGGTAATAAACAACATGCAATCTTAATGCTAGGATGCATCTTCAGTGGGAGGCATAAAACATCATGCATCACAATGAAATACCCATCCACTACCTTTTCCTGTGTTATTACCTGGCCTGCACTTTCCTTCCATACTTTTACTGGCCAACTGTACCCACTGTTTGCAATTGCCTTTCCCCTCTTTCTCTAATGGTGATCCGGAGGTGGCTGCTGCTTTGGGTGATAAAAGGGCTGCATGCTTCTTGTGCAGTGAAGGATGAGAAGTTCATGCAAAACTGGCACAAATATACAATGGATAAATAGGCCCTTTAAGTAGAAGGAAGATTCAAATGGGGGCGGGGTGGGGAAGAGCAGGAGCGAAAGGTGGTGGTGGTAGAACGTCACCCTGTTGTGGCATGACATGGAATGTAACCTGGGAAATCCAAGCATGATTGGTGGGATTAATCAGTCGTACATGAGCTGTTGCAATATGTGAAGCCCAATGCTGGAGCTTTGCAAATAAAACAGTGATGATCTGTGTGTGTACAGTACCCAGAAAGAAATGCCATGAAGCTCTCTCGTGCAATCTGTGAATCTGAGGTTGGGAGGTAGAGGGGAAGGAGCTTAATGTCTAGTATTATTCACACTGAAGCCAGTGGTAAATTTCCTTTTGACTGCAACGAGGGAAGGATCAGGCATTTTTAGGATGCTCATAGGAATTACATTGTACCCCTTCCCCCCAACTGTACATTGCACTGAAAAGTCATGGGGGAGGGTTGCTATTGTTTTAAATGCAATTGGATGGTAAATTTCAGGTTTCAGAGTAGCAGCCGTGTTAGTCTGTATCCGCAAAAAGAACAGGAGTACTTGTGGCACCTTACACATTTATTAGAGCATAAGCTTTCGTGGGCTACAGCCCACTTCTTCGGATGCATTCTTTGGATGGTAAAGGCAGCTTTTCATTTGGAAAGAGTTCTGGAGTGAGGACTGTGGCAGATTGTGATATTCTGGGCTATATTCTCCAATCTGGATTGAACAGTTTGTGACAGTCAATGCTGCAGTGTGTCCCACTTTCTGGGGAGGAAAACATAGCACCAACCAATCTGAGACATGCACTTGTTTTGAACTCTGGAAGAGTATTTGAGGAAATGTAAAAAAATAAATGTTCCATCTCGTTGTTCGTTTTCTAGTTGGGCTGGAGAAGTGGTGTCATGATACAGATGAGGCTGGAGTCAGAGCTATGCTTCATTAGGTTAGATTCTTGTTTAATGGAATCAAAATGTTGCAAGAGCAGCTGATGTCATCAGATTTCTGCAGTCTTAAGCCAAGATCTCACAAACAGCAGATGGGATGTTTGGCCCAGTCTAATCTGGAACCAGAGATACAGAGTCTGGCTGCCTGGACCATGTGCTGGCTTCCAAGATTTGGCCTAGGGGCTTAACACTTGAGAGGGTGTAAGGCCACCCTACAGTGGAAATGACAGGAATTCCCATCCCAAGCATGCCTCCTGCAGTGGGGGACAATTGCTGAATTTTATGAGTCCTGTTTTTGCAAATGTAGCTTGGGTGGTGTCATGACCAGGATACCAGCCAACATGGCCAGCCCTGGGAAAGAAAGACTAATAGATTTAAGGTTTGTGGACTTGCCCAGGTTTTTTGATGGGAGCCAAACCCTTTTAGTTTCACAGTGCAGTAATGCTTCATAGTGATGTATCATGCAACGTTATGATCTAAAGGTTTAGTGTCATGGCATGGCATTAAACTGTAATATGACGGGTTTATATTTTTGGTCCGGTAACAAAGGTTAAAAAGCTCTAGGATGGAACTGAATGCAAAGAGGAGGAAGAGCTCATACTCCCTTGCCTTCAGAGTAGTGATTTACATGCCAGAGCCCCATTCTCAATTAATTTCCAGCACAGCAATGTAATTGGGATGTTTCAAAAGTCTCTTGTTTAAAATTTCAACCCATAGATTCCTTGAGTCGCTCATTGAGGTGGATTTGAAACATCGGAGAGTCACATGGCCAATAGCATCTCCATGCGTGCGGGTGTGTGCTTGCGTGCGCGTGTACGCCTGAATGCAACTCCATTCCTTTGCATTAGTGACATTCTCTCCACACTTTCTTTCCCAGTGAGAGGAAAGGTTGTGACAATGTGGGCTGTGTTCTGCTCTGACATATAGCCGTGGGCATGCAGCAGCACTGTGTGTCCTGAACAACCCACCCACACGCACAAGCACGGCAGCAGAGGTTTCAAGATGCACGGTGAGTCATGCCCACATACCTCAGCTAACAATGGAGCTCTCAGGGATCGTGGCTTTAATGCAGGTTTTGTGAATGTGGGGATAATTTTGGTGGCGTTTGCTTATTCGCTGAGTGTTCCTGGAAGCGCTCGATGAATAGCTCTGGCAATGCTGTGCCGCCTCGTTCCACGCAGTTCTCCGCATGCTGCTCGATCCAGACGTGCAGTAACTTTTGCTGTACTTCAGTGCTCTGACAACACACCACTGTCATCCTTACTCCGAACACACCCCCTGGCACCTCTTACCCCTCCCCCCGCCGACATAATTCTACCCATGCATCTCAGTCCAGAACTGTCACATAATTTGCTGGCTTCCGTGCACGATGGAAGTCCTGCGCTGGTGCCATTTCTGACCCTGTCCTATAATGACTCTTTATTTCTAGCTAGAGCTAGATCAGAAAATCCCGAGAATGAGTTGAAAAAGATCAAAACTAAACAGCAAAACAAAATAATAAACCTTTAACAATCTATAATCTGATTGGTGGAGTTGGGACACAGAGGGGACTTACTGGTGTAGGCAGAGCGGCAGGCAGAGAACAGGGTTGCAATGCCCATAATGGAATCCGAACACTGGCCAGAGGGACGCAAAATTGCCAGCCCCAAATGTTCCAAAACCATAAATCCAGCTCCCCAAAATCCCGAGTCTGGCTTAAAAGCCATGAGATCTAAATAATAATTTGAGGGGCGGGGTGTTTTTGCCTTCTGATTTCTGAGTCTGTAGCGTTCATATTTCTCAAGCTTTGCTTTGCAAGCACAAAGACTAGCAATTCTTTTTACATTTTAAATGTAAGCAGAGAGCATCATCATAGGACTCCGAGAGCTGAAGCTTTAAGAAAACCACCAAATACGTGGAGACTTGTGAAAAACTTGGGCACACTAGCAATAGCGAAGGTGGAAGAGAGGAATACAGGATCTGTACTTGCCTTTATAAGTGTCAGATACCCAGATACACAGCAACTATGTGCTGAAAATTTAGGTGATGACCCTGCAACTGGATCTGCCTCTACCCGAAGTCAGTCGGGCTCTGCATAGTTGCGGGTTATGAACCCAAGGAGAGCAGTTTGCAGGATTGGGACATTAAAATCTTCAATGCATCTGCCGCAGGAACAACCTAACAAATCTATAAGAAGTGCCTTACTGAAAATCCTTAGCTCTTACCTAGTGCTTTCAATCAGTAGATCTTGCTCGAAGCCCTTTATAAAGGAGGTCATTATCGTTATCCCCATTGTGTAGAGGTGGAGACTGAGGCACAGGGAGGGGGAAGTGATTACTGAAGGTCCCCCAGCAAGCCAGTAGCAGAGCGGGAAATAGAATCCAGTGTTCCCGAGTCCTAGTTCAGGGTTGTTGCCATTCGACCACACTGCCTTGAATTTACCAGATGTGGGAGTATATGCAACGTTTAATGGGCCGTACATAGCTGATGTATCACCATTGACAGCAATGGAGTTACACCAGGAATGGATTGGCACCAGTATGCTTGTCATACTTGGAAAATAAAGCATTTTTCTTGAGGCTGGGATTTTCAGGGGCACTTAAGGGATTTATAAAAGCAGCAAAGAGTCCTGTGGCTTTTACAGATCCAGACTAACATGGCTACCCCTCTGATACTTAAGGGATTTAAGTACCCAACTGCCATTGAATCCCAGTGACTATCCGTCTCCTCGCTCCCTTAAGAGTGTTTGAAATCCCAAGTGTTTAATCTTCTGCGAGATGATGATATTGATCCACTTGGCCTTTCCCACCGTCATTCTGCTTAATAAACAACTTGGGTTGGTAGATACTTACATGGTAATGGGGGCCAATCTGTGCTTAATTTTTTTTAATAATGGAGATCTCCTGTCTCCGGAAGGGACCTTGAAAGGTCATTGAGTCCAGCCCCCTGCCTTCACTAGCAGGACCAAGTACTGATTTTGCCCCAATCCCTAAGTTGCCCCCCTCAAGGATTGAACTCACAACCCTGAGTTTAACAGGCCAATGCTCAAACCACTGAGCTGTCCAGGGCTGAGCACCAGCACCTCTAGGTTTGGCAGTTCATAGCCCTGGCACCTCTGCTTGCCACATCACTTATGAAAGTTTAAAAAAAAAAAAATTGCTTGAGCCCTGGCACTTCTTTCACTACAAATTAAGCCCTAGGGCCAATACACTACCTTTTATTTGCTCTGAGGGTGAAATTCAATCCTGTGCCGGTGGCACCGGACCTGCACATTGCTAGTCTTGCCAGTGCTTTTTTAAAATTGGGCTTTTCTTGGTTTTTAGTTCTTTGGTGGCTAAAGATATCCTACGGTGAGTGCTGGGGTGCTGGTGGAGATTCCTGTTTTGTGTAAAACAAACAAACAAAAAAAAAAAACCTATCAGGCACGTGGAGCCTGATTTTTTTCTCTGGTTTTGCTGGTAGGTCTCAGATGTTTGTTCATCGTGAGCTGTGTAGTAGTTACTGCTAACAAAGTTTGGGAGACATATGCAACCTCATGCTTAAGGGTTTAATATTATCTTTATTAGAGATTTAGGAGGAGACCTGATGTGGGGAGAAGGCAGGGCCGCCCAGAGGATTCAGGGGGCCTGGGGCAAAGCAATTTTGGGGGCCCTTTCCATTTAAAAAAAAGTTGCAATACTATAGAATACTATATTCTTGTGGGGGCCTGGGGCAAATTGCCCCACTTGCCTCCCCCCCTCCCCCCGGGTGGTCCTGGGAGAAGATCATCCCATCACTGCCTCATGCAAGGTTTCATACACCTCTTAAGCGGCTGGTGCTGGCCACGTCTTGAGAGAGGATACTGGCCTCGATGGACAATGGGTTTCGTATGGTCTGACAATTATGTTCTTAACACCTTTGCCAGGAAGATGTTGGGATCTCTGCACAAGGGGTGAATTTCATAGGTGACTATGGCACAGTGCTATGAATGCCCTACATTTGAAAGCTTTCCTCTGAGAAAATGGTAGTAGCTACTTGGAGCCAGATAATCCCATGCTATGTTAGAAGGAGGAGTGCTTTCAGTGGGAGTGGCTAGTACCTTGATATCAGGCAGTACCAAGGCTGATGTAACACTGCAGATTGCAGTGCGGTGAGGGCAATGGAAAGATCCTGCATGGCTGCTCCTGTTGTTTACTAGTGTATTTTTCAGTGGTGTTTTCCCACATGTACTGCCCTGTACAAGCAGTTAGCAAGTCAACTTAATCATCGCTCATGAATATTCTTCCGTTTAGCGGCTGCTTTTTCTGTGGGCGGCTAGTCGTGGTATCTAGAACTACAGAAATTAGAGGTTGTCCTCTCCATTGCCGGTGGCTGAATTGTTCCTTGTGGTGGCATTCTCCGGGACAGTGCAGTTTAGCTTTAATTCACCCAAGGATGAAGCCTCCCCCACTTCCCTGGGGAGACTAGTCTGTGGATTAAACCCAGGCATTGCTCCCCCCTCCCCTTTCCCCCCTCCCCCCCGATGGACTTTGCTTTTTACAACATTCAGGGACAGTTGAAGTCGTAGCAGCATCCAGAACTGAAGCAGCTTATTTATCTTTCATGAATCTGGGCTTTCCTTGTCTGCCAGATGACCTGCCCTTTCACCACTCTTTCTTCTGGTTACATGCAGGTGGGGGGGAGGGGGGCAGGCGGAAACTCTTGTGCAAAGAGAGAGGAAATATCACATAGAAATAAGTCTGGAGATATTCTGCTATTTGCTGCCCTGTCTTAATGTTGGGTAACAGCTAAGAGAGAGTTTGCACGTCAACCACTGATGCCGAATATTTATAACGCTATTAAAGACACCGTCATAACTCAGGCATGATGCAATCTCTGATGAATTATGAAAGCCCAGTTAAAGGGATAATTTATCCTCCTTTGCCTTGTCTTTTAATCCATGTTACTGATTTTTAAAAAAGCAACAAAAGACCAAACACGGGTGGGGTTGAAATGTTTCACAGCGTGAAAACGCCAGAGGGTGCTGGATTTGTTGATGTGACAGTGTATGGTTGCGTCTCACAAATGTACCCTGTGTGCCTCAAAAGACACTCTTATGTATGGGAAGATGAAGCAGACCTAAATAGTTAGCATGCTGATCTCTCACATGCAGAGCCAAATTCTGCCACCATTTATATCAGGGCAACCCAGATGACTTTAGTATGGTTCTTAGGTGTGCCTGGAGGGAGAGGAGGAAATGTGTCTACCCATGCAGAGGTTCGACGCCAGGCCTAAGCACTGCTTACGCCCTCCAAACAGGACTGGTGCATAGGTCCCTGTGCTGGCCCTCTGCACAGGGGGCGGATTTTTCCATTTTGAAGTCTGATCTAGCTCCTATTGAAGTTAAGGTAGTTTTTTCCATCACCTTTAATGGGAGCAAGATCAGACCCTTACTCTTTATACTTGTCAACTCCAGGTGGGCCAGTTCTTTCTTCCACTCTATCTGTACAACTCACATTGGCATTACTGAGAGCTCTGCTTGCTTTTCAGGGCAGAACTGGGCCTATTGACTTCAGTAATAGGGCTGTTAGGGAGGACAGGATTTATCTCATGAGTAAAACTCCTCTGTGTGTCATAAGCATCATAAGAAGAGGGCCATGTGGTGTAGTGCTTAGACAAAGGAGTAGAAGCCAGAAGGCTCCCAGCTAAGACATTAACTCACTGCATGACCCCAGGCAAGTCTCTTGACCTTCAGTACCTCAGCCAGTCCAGCTGGAAAATTGAGTAAAAAGCAGAAAGCTTCTTGACACAGAGATGCTACAGCTGAGCTCAGCTTTCCTTGATCCATAAATGACCAAAAATATTCCTTTTATCTTGTAACATACTATATGGTATTAACACAGCATAATGGTAGATGAATAATTGTTACTGTCAATCAGCTGTGCCGAAGCATGGGATTTCATTAGAGCTTCGAACTGTTCCCAGCAGAGTTTTCTTTAGTGAAATGTAGCACTTCTTTGATATTCACAAATAGACATTGATTTTTATTTATTTATTTATTTATTTAATGTGGTTGGTTGGTGGGGGTGTTTTGGGAGGGTGTTTTTTGAGGCATCTTCTGTATTTTTACACAGGCCTTTTTTTTTTTTTTTTTTTTTTTTTTTTTTTTTAATCCTATTGATTTTCCTTCACAAAATTGTTGGTTTCACTCTTCTTTATTCATTAGTTCTGAGTAACTTACAATTAGTCACCAGGCACAGCATGATTTTCCTGTTTCCATCCTGAAATGAATATCTGATTTCTCTGTATTATTCCTGATCAGAGTTGAGTTAGGATGAATGTTTGTGAAGAAAATGATCAGTGGGATTGTGAACATAACAAACCTGAGTTTGGTATCTAATTCGTCAGGGTTTGTGAAAATTGTTTGCCGCTATTCACCTATCTCTAGCCTTTGCATCAGAGTAACTGCGTACAAACAGAATGTTTTCCTTGAAGTGTTTGGAATTCTCTTACTTTGGATTTTGATCATTGCTTGGGTTTTGAAATCTAAGTACAGTGGACATATGCTACAGTAATAGTTTGCACGATCCTCTATCTGATCCTCAGGGCCACATTTTCAAGAGTTCAGTATTCACCATTTAGCCATAAGGGTCACAACAGGAGCTGCTGACTGCTGAAGATTAGAACTCATGGGTGCTGAGCACTTGAAAATCTGTCCCCCATATTTCTGAGTGACTCCATTAAGGTGCTCTAAGGCCCCAGTCCTGCAGTTGGATCCATGCATAAGGCATCAGGGCTAGTCAGTGTAGATCTGATTGCAGGAGCACAGTCTGCTTTTGGTTCAGTGTGTATCTTTGGGAAATACACCTCTACCTTGATATAACGCTGTCCTCAGGAGCCAAAAAATCTTACTGCGTTATAGGTGAAACCGCGTTATATCGAACTTGCTTTGATCCACTGGAGTGCGCAGCTCCCCCCCCCCCCCCCCCCCCCCGAGCATTGCTTTACTGCGTTCTATCCGAAATCGTGTTCTATTGGGTCACATTATATCGGGGTAGAAGTGTATTCCTCGGTTGCATACAGAGGATGCTTTAGTTAAGTTGCTCCAGATTTGTACCCGTGTAATGGAGAGCAGAATTTGATCATTGATGCATTTTTTAAAAGGTGCTCCAGGTTTTAAAACTGTATATTTTATTAACTCTGGTTAGGGCAATTCTTATAGCAAATTAGGCAACTCCTATTAAAGGGGGATTTTGCTGCAAGATTGGAGGTGCAGATTCCTTGACTATCAAATTATTTAAGAGGAGCAGCGTGATCTGATGGAGCACAGGCCAGGAAGCCAGGACTTCTGGAGTTCTAATCCTGGCTCTGACACTGACTCATGGTGTGGCTTTGGACCGGTTTCTTGTCTTCCTCTGTGTCTGCTTTCCCCCATCTGTAAAGTGGGGAAGATGTGACTAACCTATCTGGTGGAGGTGTGTTGTGAAGATGAAGTAGTGACTGTTGATGTAAAGCACTTTGAATAGGTTAAATTCTAAATCTTTAGTTCATATACATCTTGCCGAGTATTCTGATGATATGTCATCGAATGACTGGAAGTCAGTGAAGATACAAGAGGACTCTGTAGGGCTAACATCTCTGAAGCACTCCAATATTAAGACTGTAAGCTCTTTGGGGCAAAAACTCTCTCTTACTATCTGTATGTACAGTGCCTAGCGCGATAGGACTCAGATCTCTGATTGGAGCCTCTAGGAGCTACCCCAATACAAACAATTACAGATGAAAATTGCTTCTCTCCTCGGCCCAAAAAAATAAGAAAATGAGGAATACAGAGCTCTCCATAATCAGCTCATTAATTTGTGGCTTGTGTTTATTTTGCAGTTAAGAATCCGAGGAGTACAGCTACTGTGGCAAGAGGCCAGCCTGCCCTATTGAAGGAAAGTGGAAGCATAATACTATCCAAACATTCAAAATGGTAATGCAACAGTACCTCCTAACCTACACAGGAGTAGTGTTTGCTCTGTACCTTCATCATATCATCAGAGCCATCGAAGTTCCCCTGGATCGTAAGTTTCTAGATTTATTTTCGGCTTTCTCTAAAAATCTCCATTTGGGGAGCCATGTGGTGTAATGGTTTGGTGTGAAGGACTAGGGAGCCAGAGAGACCCTGGGATTTCCAATCTGGGCTGAGCCATTCACTCACTGTGTGACCTTGGGCAAGTGTCTTGAGCTCTTTGTGCTTTAGGCAACTTTATTGGCTAAGGATTGGAAACTGCAGTGAATGCTGCATCTAAGCTAAGCTTTTCCTGGTAAGGAAATAATGTCCCGATCAATATTAGCTCAGGATTCATGGCCTTTTCCTGGAACGTGTCCCATGAGAATACTGATCATTTTTGCGGGCTAAGGGCAGGGCCGGCTCCAGGCACCAGCTTAACAAGCAGGTGCTTGGGGCGGCCACGGGAGAGGGGTGGCACCTGCGGCAATTCGGGGGCAGCAGGTCCCTCACTCCCTCTAGGAGCGAAGGACCTGCCGCCGCCGATCGCGGCTTTTTTTTTTTTTCTTTTTTTCCCCCAATTGCCGCCGCCAGTCGCAATTCTGGGGCGGCAGAAATGCTGGAGCCAGCCCTGGCTAAGGGGCTGGAGAGTAGCTGCAAAGAGGGAAGAACAGGAGTGAAAGTGACCCCTCCCCCCCAGCGTCAACACCTAAAGTTCCGTTCCAGTGCCAACATGTACCTCCTGTTTGGTTGCTTAGCTAAACTGTTCTGATTTTGAAGCTATTGGAGCCCTTGTTTAGGGGAGGATCTGATGCAACATGGGGCTCCAATCCTGCAATAAATACACATGGTAAAACCCTTGTGTGCACCTGGAAGTGCTGCTTTGTACAATTCCCACAGGGATGATGGCCTTGGGAGAGCAGTTGAACAGAGTGTATAGACATTGTCCATAGGTGAGAAGAGGGGATAACCCTCTCCTTTGAGTAGGTGAAGGTGCAGATGTCTGCAGAGATGTGCAGGGTAAGTAACTCACTGTTCTCCCTAGCGTGATATAAGAGGGGTGAGAAGTGGGGCTCATTTTGGCAGTCAGGGAAGAAGCGTGCTGGATCTGAGAGGAGAGCCAGGGGAGAAGAGGGTTTCCTCTTCTTTATTTCCACTTAATTGAAGACCCTTATGTTGTACTTGGGCTGAGGAAAACCCTGTCATATTTGTTTGGCTCTGATAGGTGTTTGAACTCCACCAAGGTGCACAGAATCCTCTCTTGCCTTTCTTAGGTGCTGTGCTGCTGTGTAATTACCCTTCATTGCCAGCAGAAACATGAATTCACCCTCATGGGCTTTACTTGAAGATGAGGGAACTTCCATCCTACAGGTTGCTGCTGTGTTAAGGAAGCCAGTAGCTGACATGCCACTGATAATTAAGAGACTCTGAAGATGTATGATATGGGCAATTACTATAGAGACTGTGTATGGGGTGCTCCTTCACAGAGGAGAGAATCTCATTAGCAGTCCTTTCAGGCAGACGCTGTCATCAAGATGTACATAGGTCTGGTCCCAACGGGAGGAGGAAACTGGGTTGTATCGGGAAACTTGCATGTACAACTCTGCAATTTTTATCCCCCTCCATCAGGCCATTTTGGGGTAATTATTAGGTGGGTTTTATATTCTGTTCAGGAGGATAAACGGGGGGGGGGGGGATTCAGGAAAGAAATTGCTGCTGAATGATTTTGTTAAGCCACCTTAACACCAGTGCTTAGACGACACGGTCTAGAATATGACAACACAAGGTCAGACATTTTCTAAGTGGTTAGAGCATAGCAAAGGCATCCTTGGCTCAGATTCTATTCCAGACTAGGCCACTTGGGTCACTTACTTAACCTCTCTGTGCCTCTGTTTTCCCCCTCTGCAAAAGCAGGTGTTAATAACCACCCCACCCCCTCACAGAATTCATTGCAGCTCTGAAGCACATGGAAATCCTTTTATCATATTTCCTAGAACTGGAAGGAACCTTGAAAGGTCATCAAAAAAGCCTCCTGCCTTCACTAGCAGGACCAAGTACTGCTTTTGCCCCAGATTTCCTAAGTGACCCCCTCAAGGATTGAACTCACAACCCTGGGTTTAGCAGGCCAATGCTCAAACCACTGAGCTATCCAGGGCTGGGTTTCAGAATGAGAGATGTGGGTCTGAGCTCCCAAGGATGGACCCTCAGCTGAGCTTTCATGCAGGTCACACACAGGCCACTGCTGCCAGCCGGTTGGTGGTGAAATAGGCTGGCTGTTCTAAATGTATCAGTTTTGACAACCGTTTTCGTCGGGAAGGTTTGAGAGCGAAAGAGAGTCGGACAGGCACACTCTTCCCTCATTGTCTTCTGGAGCCTGGTAAATAGGGTCCTAGCCTTGGACCAGGGCCCAGTGCTCAAGTCCCTGCTCCACCTAATTCAGAGTGATCTGGGATGAAAAACTCTGTGTAGCTGCAGTTGGTGGTGGTGCAACATGCTCACTGCACTTTGTTGTTCCCAACAATGAGAATGTATTTTGCGCACACGATTTGATTGTGACACTTATCAGGTCCTGCTTTGTTAAGAACTTAGAGCCCTTTAAGAAATGTAAGCTCCCTGAAACGGAAGGAGAAGCAGCACGGCCAGACAAAACCTATTTGATTTTAAAAGAGCTTCCTGCTGCTGTTCCTTGTGCCTTGGATGGAGGAAAGAGTCATTTTGCCTACTCAAGTGTAATGCGACCTTAGAAAAGTAGAGAGAAATGCTTATAACTTGTGCTGTGGAATATTACTTTCTGTTTCTACACTACCTCCCATCTAAGGAACTTAAAGCGCCTATCGCCTGTTCCTCACACCACCACCCGGGAGGTAGGAAAGAATTGCGGAAGCAGAGGTAGTTTTAAATACCTTGTTTTACTTTTATGATTTTTTTACTTTGCTATGTTCAATGCCTATGTACAAAGGTGACTGGCACTCTATAAATACCTAAGATGGATACTAAAGTGAGTTGCCATTTGCTGACAGGGAACAGGATCCATTTTACACTAGCAAAACTATGTCTAGGGATGGTGTCATAAGCCAGTTGATATTGCTTGTGTAGACATGACCAAACTCTGCTTACTGCTCTGATTGTTAATATACTCTTGTCCTAGCTATACTGTCAGGGACAAACTCTGTTATCTACCATAAATATCCTTGGACAATAAATTATAACACCAGGCCCCTCTCCAGCTCCACTGATACGATAGTTTTGCTAGTGTAGATGGTGCCTTGCCCATGGTGCCTTGCCCATAGTGCCTCTGGCAGAGCAAGGAAAAGAGCCAAGGATACCCCACTGGTGTGCCTTAACCATAAAGCTGCCCCCGCTCTTGAGGGACAGCATTTCCCTTTCTGACCCTGTCCAGGCTTCGTTTGAAACCAACAACCATATTGTACTACCGTAACCACTATTTAGACAGGACCCTTGTGTGACTGCATGTAGCCAGATGAGAAAACAAAGGGGAAGCCAGGCTCTGGGGCAGGGTGTGCCGGTCTTTGCCTAATTTATCTTCTTTTAAGGAAATTCAAATGAACTCTGCACAATGTAGCAAACTTCAAAGTGTTGTCGCTCGCCACAGTGACTTGTGGTGGGATGAAATCCAAAAGTGGGGTGTCCTGTCCGGGCCCTGAAGAACAACAGTAACGATATTGTAAATGCTATTATGGAATTGACGATGTAGCCATCAGAAGGGAGGAACCTTTTGGTTTTTCCAAATCAATGCAGGAGTTAAAGGTCTTGCCAACATCTGTCTCACCCAGCTGAGCCCATTTCAGATAGTTTCATTTAACTCTTTGAAGGCATCAAGCGTGAGCTCCGTTCTCCTTCTGACGAAGCCTTTAGAACTGCTGGGGAGTTGGCGTTTTAATCTCACTTTTAACCCAGTCAGTGATCAGGTCTCGCTAGCCCTTTTGTGGCTTCCCATTGTTGAGCTCCAAGACTTAACTAATGAATTCATCACTCCCATCTTGAATGTGAAAGGTTACAGGTTTTACTAAGTCGAGCAGGTGGTGCATAAATGGCTACAGCTGCTCCACAGTGCTGGGCCCTGATAAGTGTGCAAATTGCGAGCTGTCTGAGCCGATGAGCTTTATTCCCTGTGTATTACAAACTGCACAGGACTTCCCTCCGTCATGGGGATAAGCTCTTTCTACAGGTGCATGGATGTGTGTTGTAGGAAATCTCCATAGATGGGGAACACTGCCTCTTAAACTGGGAAGCTCCCTCTCAGAGAGCTTGCAAACACAGCTACTAGTGGGTTGGGTGTCCAGTTTGAGCATCCCTTGCAGTCAAGTTTAAGACGGTGCAAAGGGAATCGTGGAGAGGTAAAGTATTTCACTCTTCAGCCTTTATAGCAATAGGGAGGCAGTGCTTGCTAGTGGTTAGCTCAGCAGACTGGGAGTCAGGCAGGGGTAAAAGTAACTCCGAAGACTTACGGGTACGGGGCTAGGGCCGGCTCCGGCTCCCGCCTGCAGAAGGAGTAGGGTTGGGGGGGTCAGCATCCCCCAGCCAGCCCTTCCAGGCCGCCTGGCTCACGCCGGCCAGGGCTCCAGTGGCAATTTAAAAGGGCCTGGGGCTCTGGCCCCTGCTGCGCGGCCGGAGCCCCGGCCCTTTTAAATCGCCAGCCCCGGGGCAGCTGCTCCTTTTGCCCACCCCCCCCGTCGGCGGCCGGGTGGGGGGCAAAAGGGACAATGACGTTAAAGTGCTGCCACAGCAGCGCTTTAAGCAAAGTTCTTTGCCATGGCAGTGCCTTAACATTGCTGCCCCTTCCCCCCACCATCGGCGGCCCTGCCGGTAGGGACTGTACCAGCAGGGCCACCGAAGGGGGGGCGCAAAAGGGGCAGCGACGATAAAGCGCTTTAATGTGGCAGCACTTTAATGTGGGCTGCGTACGGGCTGGTACCAGCTTCTTACCAGTACGCCGTACTGGCTCACTTTCACCCCTGGAGTCAGGAGACCGATGTTCTTTTCCCACTCGATTACTGACTCGCTGTGACTTTGGGCAAGTCACTGCCCCGTCTGCCTCAGTTTCCCCATCTGTAATATCGGGGATAATACTCTTACTGTGTGACGAGTGTTGTAAACAAATTAGTGGGTTTTGAAGATTCAAAGCACCATAAAGAGGAAAGCTTTATTAACATATGTCTTTTGTTATCTAGCTGCGTTAGAATAGTTACATTACTGCATTTAGAGATCCTGGGGTGAACCGTTTAATAACGCATAGCTCATGCAATCAATCAATGAACCACTGTGGCACTGAAGGGTCTTAACGCTACCAAACTACGGCTCTATCATTTAAAATATGTTTTTTGCACGTCGTCTTCTCACCCCTCCAAATTATTTCTTAAACCAGTTTTGTTTTTGTATTATAGGCAATGTTGTTAATTTTTATTTGTTGGAAAAGACATAGCATATATTGGAATAATACTTGTCTTTTAGTTTAAATGAATTCTAACCTTATAACATTAATAGAATTGTATTATTTAACCCTTTGTTAACTTAATAAAAGGTATAATAGTTTAGCCTTAATAATGTTTTATTTTTACCTGCTTATTGCTTTCAATAAAATGTGTAAAGAAATATAACAAGTTACGATAAGCAACTAAACCAAGACCATTAAAAATCCAAATAAATTAGTGACTCTCCTTAAAAGCCTAACTAGGTCCCTCTAAAATGAACCCTGTGGTTCTCACCTTGTGTTACAGTAGTGTCCAGAGGCCCGTCCAGGATCAGTGCCTCATTGTGTTAGGTGCTCTACAAACACGTCTATCACAAGGAAAAGTCTCCCTGCTATTGAGTAACTTGGTTATTTTGCACAGGATTATTTTTCTTCCACTTTTTTTTCTAAACAAAAGCTTTCCTAGACTCTTCTGCTTCCTTCTTCTATCGAATCTTGCTCACTGAGCCCAAAGTCTCATGCGGTCATTGCTGAAATTGGAGCTCGAGCTTCCCACTATGATGTGTGGACAGTGCAAGTGTCACGTCTCAGCACAACAGTGATGCACCATGGGGAGGAAGGAAGTCGTCCATGGACTAGGGTGACCAGATAGCAAGAGTGAAAAATTGGGGCGGGGGGTGTAAATTAGGTGCCTATATAAGAAAAAGCCCCAAAATATCAGGACTGCCCCTATAAAATCAGGACATGTGGTCACCCTACCATGGACCATTCTGCTAGCACTCATTTCCTCCTGCTTGGAATCGGTATCTTCCATATGCTTGGCTGGCCAGTCAGTGGTTTGTTCCCCATTTGCTGTGTTCAGCTTTCTCTTTACATTGGGAAAGCTTCTGGTGGTTCAGCTCTTACAACCAAGCGACAGAACTGCCTCCTTGTCCCCCTTCACCCTGCCCCGGTGGTCCATCAGGTCTTGGCAGAGAGCCAGCTGTTAACAGCTTAAAGTATCTGTTTAAACAGCTAAATGAAGAACTTAACAGACCTCTCATGGTTCAGCTCTGGAAATAAACACTGGTACCTGGAGGCAGACCCTGACGCAGGGCTGTGGGGAGGCAGGTACATTAGGCATGATGTCTCCCTTGGCAATTAAGATGCCTTTTGATCTCTTGGTCAGACACTACATCTTACAGGTGCCTGGGTTGCTTTGGGCTTTTACTTAGTTAGCCAAATCAAGACTTATTAAACCCTACACCTGCTCCCTGATTGCCTGGAGGGCTGGCCTAAGGGGCTCAGTAACTGGCTTTTGAATTTGCCACCAGTTCAAGCCCAGACCTGGTTAGGGATCACAAGTTACCACTATCCAATAAGTATCCTGATGTGCGGTCATTGGTTTGCAGTCTAGTGCCTAGCGGAAAAGCATCTCTCTAACCCACCACCACCACCATCACAGTCGGCACCTGCGGCCTCCTTGTTGGCAGTCACAGCAGTCGAGGCCAAGGATGGAATTTGCCCAGAGAGACTGAACTGCTTTCTTATCCTTAAAGGCGATCCATCCAACTCCGGGATAGGGCATATTGGTGGCAGTGGGATAAGACTTTTGCTCTGGCAGTGCCCATTCTGTGCTGATCTCATGAATAAGCTTAGCCCATTAGTCTCCAGAGCTGCCGATCTGTTACCATTCAACCTCACTAAATTCACATGTGCAGTTTTTAAAAGGCAGGTTGGGGGCAAGTGGCCTGTGACACACAATACTCATTGTGAACATGCAATCCTCATTGTGAATATGAAAGAATCATGTTTTTGATGGAGGGATTTTCCCATGTTTAAATGAAGGTAAGTGGGCTAGCAGGCATTTGCATTGTTTACTCTAAAGTGGCCATGTTTGGATATTGATATATTTGTAGTCCCTTTGATAGCCATGTTGCGTATGTAATCCGTTGGATTCTTTTTCAATTAACCTTTTTTTGTTTCTTTTTTTATAATGCTTACACTTCGGAACTAACAGCAAATATTCAGAATGAATGTAAGTCCTACCCTGTCTTGTTTTTTATATATTAGTCCCGCTGGTAGGGGCAATCTGAATGGCTTGTGATGGCAAGGCAGGAACAGCATCCATGAAAGCAGACTCTGTTGGAAGATACAGATTTTAAGAGCATGAGCTGCTCCTTGGAGGTTGGGGAGTCTGGCCACCCCCCTGCCTCCTCGGACTGTCTGATCCACTGCATCCGTGTGTAGGCCAGTTGGCTGAGACATCTGCAAATGGTTGGACAATTCTAAACCAGGGCTGCCTCTAAAAGGGCCCCCTCCTGGGACCATATTCTGATCTGCATTATGCCAACATAAGTGCATGGACTCTAACAGAGTTACTCTGGATTTACACTAGATCAGAGTCTGGCTCCTCATTTTAAATCGGGGCCAGTACAAAACTGGAACCTGTTGCCCTAATTTGCAGATGCTTCTAATGGCTCATGCAGATGAGTGGATTCACAATGTAGGTCAGAGCTGCAAATATGGGCCACGGCCAGACACAGCAGACCTTCTTCCGAGGCAGCGGTTCTCAAACTGTAGGTGGAGACCTTCAGAAAGGTTATCCTTTTTTAATGGTGGTTTATAAGGACTCATTTCCAATTCTATCCTGCAATGAGATTCTCACTTTTTTTTCCACTATCCTCCTACCACCATTTGTCTGCTTCCAACCTAACTCCCTACCTTCCCCCTTCCTGTCCAACATAGCTCTCCTCTTTCCTCTTCAGCGGTGGGCAGTTGGTGCCCTTGAATTTGAAATCTGCCTGAAGTTCTCCTGGCATGCACAATGTCTCCTTTGAATTGCTGTGTGTGCAGAGGGCATGAACTCTGGATTATGGGGAATAGATCTGCTGTAAGGGTAGCAATAGAATTTCCTCTGTCTCATTGCGTAGCTCAGAGATGATTGTGTATCTCAGCTCCTAAGCAGCCTGGCTCTTCCCCCGCCTTTGGCACCTTCAGAGAGGAATGGGTAGGTAAGAAGCCAGGTTGTGCTGTTAGCTGAAGGGAAGGGGATAGGGAGTCTGCTGTACTCTATCCTACACCCTGCCTTAGATTCATTGCCCCCCATACTCCCAGATTAAGAGGAATCCGGCCTTAGTTAGCCCCATGTCGATTCCTTTTCTGTACATAAGGGATGTGCGGACAGGAAATAAGCCCAACCAGAACCGGAGAGGACACTAGCAAAACAGATATGCTCAGAAGTGTCCCCTGCAAGATGATCTGCTACAGGGAATAGCAGCAAAGAGAAGATGGAGTCAGAAATGTTCTGCAGGGGGAGAGAGGGGAAGCTAACCTTGAGTTGCATCCTGTTGTGAGGGAAGTGGACCTTAGACTGGAGGGAAATTGTAATCCATAATGTGGGGATCATGTTGTGGGAATGTTTGAGAACCGCTGCTCTAAGGAGATTTCAGTTCTAATAAAGCAGCTATCATGTCCCAGCAAAAGCTTAATCTTGCAACACAAACACTAACTCTGTGGAGAATTATTGCTAAAAGTCTGTTTCAGAGGAGAACTGCATCTGTTGTTTTGCCGACCCTACTAAATAATGGACATGCATGTCAGATCAATTTCCTATACCAAATTAGTAATGAACAAGTATCTCCTCTTTAAGCTATTTCCAGTTCCTGGGGTAAGAGACAAGGGTTCAGATTCTGATCCCCAGTTATCCTGGTGCAAATCAGGGATAAATCTGTTGAAGTCTCTGGAGCTACACTGATGTTAACCATAGAGTAATGGCTCAGAACCTGACCCTAAACTGGTCATTGGTATGTTCTTTAGTCTTTCCAAACCCTTCGCTCCTAGATACCAATCTGGAACTATCTCTGGCTAAACATGGAAGTTTTCAAACCATTGTCTTGAATGTGTTCTACCTTGATGGCTCCTTGCAGGAACTTTTCGGTAAAACACGTACATTTGTGTTCTGTCTTTGAAAGCTCTTAGCTAAGATTTGCTGTCATGTTCAGTCTCTTTCATAAAGAGTTTTTTTTTTTTTTTAACTTTTAGTTCACATCAGATGGCCTGCTAGTGGCGGGGAACTGCCTGACCAGGGAGCTTAAGTCATTTAGATGAGAAATATGCGGCTCTTACATTTTGAAGGGTCTTTTTACTGACACCTGAAATTTCAAAGATAATGAATATAAACAGTGAATCCCCCTACGGGAAGTCTCAATTCCCAGGAGGATTCCGTTGCAGGACAATGAGTAAAGGGTTTCTCCTCATTCTTTTTTCCTTTCTGTGTCCTTTGCAGTGCCTCAGCCTCCCACGATTACAAAGCAGTCTGTGAAGGATTATATTGTAGACCCAAGGGATAACATCTTCATTGACTGTGAAGCCAAAGGGAACCCCATTCCTACGTGAGTGCATTTTAAGGTTCTCGTGACCTTGAGGTCCTGCTGTTTTTGAGATGCAGAAAAGTTTACTAATGTCAGCAAAAAGGGGAACCAGATCTAAAGACGTTCTTGCACTGGATGCCAGTGAGTCTTTCTGGGTACCTCGGGCCAAACTCTCCACTGGTGTAAATTGGCACAGCTCCATTATACCAGCAGAGAATTTGGCTCCTTACCTTCCACAGTAGAGCACTTAGCTCTGGAATTTAGACACTGGTGACAAGGGCCATATAAATACCCAAATAGATTTAATGTGGGAATACACAAAGGGGGGCGAAAGCCTGGCACTCAATGAGAGCTTGGCCCTGGCAGACTCTATGGAAGAGCAACCAACTCCATCTTGTGTCTCTATTAGGTAGGAAAGTTAATGGATCATACATTAAATGTAACTGTATTGTAGCTAGTAAGGCTCTTCCTGTGCGGACATGGCACGTGGTTACATAAGACTTGCAATGTCCAATGTTGGCAGTTTTTCTTGGACACGGAATGGGAAGTTCTTCAACGTGGCCAAGGACCCGAAGGTCTCGATGCAACGCAGGTCGGGGACGCTGGTCATCGACTTCCGCGGCGGTGGGAGGCCGGAGGATTATGAGGGGGAATACCAGTGCTCTGCTCGAAACGAGTACGGGACAGCGCTCTCCAGCAAAATCCTCCTGCAGGTTTCCAGTGAGTAATGCAGACTTGTCGCTTCTGTCTCAAGGCTGAGCCAGGCAGTCTACAGCCTCAGGTTGCTGAGTGGCTCTGGTTTGGGTTAAAAAAGATGTTTGCATGACATAGGGTTTGCAGACGCTGGGAAGGAAATATTTGCCACGCAAATGCCACATCTTGCTTCACTTGCAGTATGTGTGTCTGTTGTGTTTTATTAACGTATAGGGGTAATATCCTGACTAACTTCTAATGGGCCTGTCACTGTGTCATCTGGGTGCATCACACACACAAACATCAGTTTGTAACTGATCACAGTGGATTGCAATCTCAGCTGCTAGAGAAGGCTACATAGTCTGGTGGCTAGGAAGCAGAACAGAGAGTCAAGAGACCTGGGTTCTCTTCCCTTCTGTGCCACTAACCTGCTGTGTGACTGTGCCCAAGTTACTTTGTCTCGCTATGCCCCAGTTTCCCTATATGTAATATAAGGGTAATGACACACACCTTAGAGAGGGTGTTGTCGTGAAGCTTAATTCATTAGTCATGTTTGTACAACACTTAGAGACCCTCCAATATAAGTAGTTTTTGGAGGGAGAAATATCATCATGAGCAGGAACACATGGACCCTGCAAGAAACCTGTGTATATAAAAATTAAATTGCATCAGGGCCTTTCCATTGAAACCAGGCCAGGTCCTCGGAGAGGGCGATGTGATTTAAAAAACAAATCTCTCCCAATATATTCCCTTCAACTCAACGTCCGCTATGTGTCTCACATCTTCTGATTACAGGGTCTCCCTTGTGGCCAAAGGAACATTTGGACCTTGTGGAGATCGATGAAGGATCCCCACTGACTTTAAAATGCAACCCACCCCCTGGGCTGCCGCCTCCTGTTGTCTTCTGGATGAGCAGCTGTAAGTTGGAACAGTGGTCGGGTGGCCAGGGCTCCCTGGACCATTCATTTCACTGAGGGAAATCTTTTGACCAATCGCAATATGTATTTTAATGCAGAACTTCAGCCTTCCCCCCCCCCCCTGTTTTAACTACAGCAGAAGTGGAGCTGATGCTTTCTGGCATAGGCCAAGTGTTCTCAACCTCCTTTTTTTTTTTGTGTGTGTGTGTGTGTGTGTCATTTTGTCCTGTGAACCACAAACTGGTGAGAAATCCTGTCACAGCCCACAATCCTCTGCAGGCAGGAATTGTGGGAGTTAGATCATGGCATGAGTTTTTAGTCACTTTGTGGTTCACGGGTTTTAAAAAGGTTGGAATGGAAAGGGAGGGGAAGGATTGGCTGGGAGCTGAAGCTGGACAAATTCATCCTAGAAATAAGGTTCACATTTTTAACAGTGTCAGTAATTAACCATTGGAACTGTTTACTGAAGGTGGTGGGTGATTAGATGTTTTTGCTAGAAGATCTGTTCTACTTCAGTCACAACCTGTTGGATGTGAAGCAGGGAAGTCCCATGTCGGATGCTATGCAGGAGGTCTGACTAGATGACAATGGTTTCTTCTGACCTTAAAATATATGAAACCATAGGGGTTCGGTGCTGCGAGGGTAGGATGGGGAGCTGTTGCTCTGGAGGTAGTTGGGTGAGGGGAGTGTGGGGCCAGTGTGTGCTGCTGGATGGAGTAGCAGGCCTGTGATTTGGCCCAAGAACATGAGCCTCTGCTGTAACCAGGCATGGGGATGGCAGCAGCTTGAAAACAAAGCTATGGGGCAAATCACATTTTACAATGATGAGAAATGCCTAGCTCTTTAAAATCCCTCCCATCCCACGTCATTGGTTCCATTGGAAACCAGTGAGTTCTTATAATCCAACGGAGTCCTGTCCAACAGGCCAGGAAGGCTGTGTGTTGCTCCAAAGTCCATGAGGGGCGTGGCAGCCTCCAGTCGTTTTTTGTTTTCTTCATGGAGTGTTTCATGCCACTAATTACAAGAACTGGTTTGTACTCATCAGCTCTTGTTGGACTTCAGTGACCCTGCGTCAGTTATGCATTTGCTGCCCCCTCCGGATGCTTTGCCAGAAGACACACCGGTTGTTTGAAGGCAGATGTTAAGGAGTCCAGCAGCTCGATGGCTTTTGTTTTGAATTCCTGTTTTCTCTCTCTCAGCCATGGAGCCAATCCACCAAGACAAGCGCGTCTCCCAGGGCCAGAACGGCGACTTATACTTCTCCAACGTTATGCTGCAGGACGCCCAAACTGACTACAGCTGTAACGCGCGCTTCCACTTCACCCACACCATCCAGCAGAAAAACCCTTACACGCTCAAGATCCAAACCAGTAAGTGTCGCCTTGACCGGTTGAGGGGTGCTTCTTTAAGTCTTTCTGCAAGGACTTCCCTCCAGATCGTGCTGTCAGTATCATGCAGAGAAGGCATTCCGTGCAGCTCTGAGATCTCTCCGGGAGAGGGCACTTCCTTCCATAACAGGGTTTAGAACAACCTAAGAATTGGTGGTTGAAGGTAACCATAGCAGTTGGACCAATAACCTAAAGGCGGGGTATTGATGTCTCTCTAATGCTTCCGAACTTCACTGCAAAGCAGGCCTATAACTCATGCTATAACTGTGTGTGTGTGAGTGTGTGTTGTGTACGAACCCAAAACCAGCTACAACAGAGGTGAGACGTGTCTACGCTTTGTAGGGGAGCTTTTATATACGTAGTTAGTGGGTGATCAATCTGTTTAATTTCCAGGCTTCTTAGGTGAGAAATAGCCTGGGTTTGCTCAGAGCTGCTCCTGATAAGCCCAGGGTTAGGGTTATTAACTGTGCTGTGGCCCTTGGTTCTTTTACATTTGCATTGTATCTCCATAGCACTTTCCTGAACAAGTCTGAAATAATGCAGAAATATACGCAAGAATGCGGCAATGAGCCCCAGGCAGCCAGGGATCCTTAAAACATGCTGCGTCCCATTTTGTTCTTGGTGCTATCTCATTGAGATTTCACCAGCATAACTGAGAGCAGAATTATACTGGGCCCGATTCAGATCCATTCTAAATTGGTGCAACTCCTTTGATTCCACTAGAGTTTCACTTGCTTAGGCCTGGCCTGAATTTAAGCCCATTGTTGCTCTCATTGGGTAGAGAAGATATTGTGCTTGTGAACACTGAGGCGACTGGCACATGTAGTCTCCTCGCTTAACTCACGAGCTGCACAGCACAGGGCTAAATTATTTATAAACAACGATCTGTTGTTTAGCTGTGTGACTCCCACTCACGTTAACAGGAAAATTAACCCTATGGAGCCCAAGCAATTGCATTGAAAACTTGTGCTGGCTTGCAGGTGACCTCAGTTTCAACCCAGAGAAGGGCATCCTCTCTAGGGGCAAGAGGATCCATTTATAATTCACTCTCACTACATAATGAAAAGTCTCCTGAGATGACATTGAGGCTGGAGATGGACAAACCAGATTATGTCTCTAATCTCATTCAGAGTCCTTTGCTGACTCCAAAATCCTTTCGCCACTGCAGTGATAGTAGGATAGGCAGTCCTGGATTTGTTTCTGAATATTTATTTTATTTCTAGGTGTATGGGATGCACATCTATCTAGTAACTCAGCATGTCCAAGGAGCCAGGGGATCAGATGGATAGTATACATGCTAGTTACTGGCACCAGTATTCTCTTCTGTGGTCTAAAAGTAGATTTATGGAGGAAGGCAGGTCTCCAATGCTGATGGATTTCACTGGGGGTCTACTGGAGGAAATTTGGAGAGAGATCATAGTTCCAATCACCAGTGGATGTGGAAACTTTGTAGGGGGGGTGGGGGGTAAGAGAGAGGATGAGGAAAGGAGATAATACTTACGTTGTAAACCCGCAAGGCAGGGACTTTTGCTATGTATATGTACAGCACCTAGGACGATGTTGGTTGAGGCAAGCACAATGTCACATTACTTTGAGAGCAAGAAGCTTAGCTGCTCCCTGTGTACATTTTACACTGTGGTGTAAATTGGAGTATAAATTTAAAGACCAAAGGCCTAAGACCTTGTAACTCTAATTTGAGGGGAAGAGATAATCAAAGAAAGCGGGCGTGGGGTTTGAAAATGCCTGGTCAGGGCAGGCTCTCCCAGATGCCGCTCTGTGTTAAGAAATAGTGAGAACAGCATTACCCGACTGCAAGTCTAATGCCGTGAGAGTTCAGGGCTATAGACTGCGGGAGTTAGGAGGAGGACCACACAAGCAATGGTTCAGAGACTTTGCTGTATATTTCTGTTCTCATTAAACTGGATAATGAACGTCCCAGGTAAAAGCAGCTAGCATTATACCTCTCTGCATAGCTTCACCTTACAAGTTTGCCCCTTGTCTCAGTTCAGAGTCAGCAGAAGCTGAGTCCAATCCCTCCCTGCTGCCCGTTTGTTTTCTCAACAACGTCTCCATTCCGTCTCCTTTTTATTTCAACTTCCCTGTTGCAGCAGCTTGGCAACTTTTCCCATAGCCAGAGAGTCTGTTTGAATGTCTCCGCACACCCTTCCAGGAGCAGCCAGCAGATGAGAGAACTTGGAATGGTACAGCACGCCTTGAACACATGATTGGAGGGTCATGTTATGCTAGGCAAGTTGCCACCTAGTTAGAGGAACAGGAGCTCTGTTAAAGAAGCATTTGCCGTAGTTGGAGAGGAGGACGACTATGGCTTTTAAATAGGTACCATGCTACCCATTGTGGAACAGGTTGAGTGTATTTAGAGCTCTGCAAAGTGAGTGTAGAACACTCCCAAACCAGGACGGTAGGGCCTGACTGTGATCTCACATCAGTGCACGTTGAAATTAGTGGAGCCCCAGTGGCATAAAACTTGATATGAGAATCAAAACAGGCGGAGAGCATTCTACCCGCTTTGTTGTGCTTTCTCCCCCACGTGGGCTTAGGAATAAGACCGAGGCAAGCTGGGACTGACAAAGGCTAAATACATAGATTCTTGGCCGATTGATGGGACAGGGTGACCAGATGTCCCGATTTTATAGGGACAGTCCCGATTTTTGGGTCTTTTTCTTATATAGGCTCCTATTGCCCCCCCACTCCCGTCCCGATTTTTCACACTTGCTGTCCAGTCACCCTATGATAAGAATATTCACAGATGAATAACCTTCAGATAAATTATCCACTTGGTCAAAGAATGAAAACATTTATCTGCAAATAAAGGGCCAGGTTCTCGGTTGGCATAAATGGGTGTAGCAGCACCGAAGACAATGGAACTGGGCTCGTTGGCACCAGCTGAGGATGTGGCTGCATATATTAATTGACCGAAGGAAAGAATGTGCAGAACAAACTATTTATGAATTGACGAGCTCTAAGAAGTCTCTGCTTAGCTAACCCATGTAGGATAGCTATTCTTCATCTAGATGTCTCTACAGCATCCATTCTCTCAGGCCCTTTCAAAGGCTCATTAACACTGCTGCACTGTGGCTTCCAATTATACTGGACTCTCTCAAGTCTTCCCATTGAAATGTCGGCTTTATTATAGCATGCAAATTCCATCCCAGGAGCCCCCTGGAGGCCCCTGTATAGAAGGTGGACTGAAGCGCTGATTTTCTGGCTGTTACGATAATAAATTCTTTGTCTATATCACATTCAAAGTGGTTGAATGTAGGGTTTTTTTGTCTAAAGCTGATGAGTGATATGTGCCTTAAACTATGGGTGTTGGCTACTTTAAGAAATGGGTAATCCAGCTGCTGAAAAATGATTACATTCAATTTCTATTATTTACATTCCATATGGGAGGGAAGAAAATTGCCCTTGCAGTTTGTAAAGATGCAGTAAAAACATAAGGCTGTACTTTTCCCTATAGCGGAATGAGGTCGGACTGCGTTCTTGTTCCAAACCTAATCCCACTTGATTCCTGTAGCGCTTGGACCCCTGATGAGTCGTCTTAACCCTTCTGAAAAAAGATGATGTATGTTGTTGATGTTTAAGCTTCAGGGCAGTGACTTTTCTTGTGACCAATGTACCCAGTTTTTAAATGTTCTAAAACTTTCTGTTCATTAGATGATGTCGTAAGATGGCTGTGTAGCATCCCTTTTTAAAATCTGATCACTCTTAGCAGATCCCAAATCAGCATTTAATATAAGAGGCATTTTAAAAACGTGAGGACAGAACCTCAGGTGGTGTATATCAGCATTGTTCATTGGAGCGATACTGATTTACCCCAGATGTGGATCTTGGCCCATGGTTCCATCTATCACCCAGCAATCCTGTAATGCCAATTAATGTTCTCCATAAAACAGAGTTGTTAGATTTGAGTGCCTGTCACCGAATGATGGATGTGTGTTAGTGAATAGTGGATTTTTATGAGACACAATGCACTTTAAAATCCTTTTAATTAAAAGGAATTTACAATTAACTACTTTTAAATCCTAATTTGGTTCATTTTTATCACACCTTTCTGTGTGGTTGTGCTGTTGCTTAGCCAACCTATGTTTTATACTGATATAGAATAGCAAGAAACATGCTTCCCTCATGTGTTCAAGGAATCAAGAGCAAAATAGCCACTTGTCTCACATTGGTACTGGATTTTTCAAAGATACAGACACTCTCTTTATATCAAAAGAATCAAACACTTAAATTGCAGAAAGTGTTTATAAAACCTTTAGTTGATATTTTATTTTTACATTTTGATTTGATTATACATCTTGTAGGAATGAAGCAGCCCTTTCTCCTTTCATTGCTGTCTTATGTTGCTGTTTCTTTCTGGACTGTTGTTCTTTTCAGAATATTTTGTGTGCTTGTGTTGCATAGCTGCAGTATTTTTATGTTTTCAAAATAATTTTGTGTTCTGGTCTTGGTATTTCATTCCTGCTTTCTTGCGTTCCTCCGTTACGCCTTCCGTTACTCAGTGCTTGCTTTGTTGCCTTTGGTGCGCTCATGTTCTTTTGTTTATTACAGAGAATCCCCATAATGAAACGTCTTTTCGAAATCACACTGACATGTACAGTGGTGAGTCAACACTGACTTCTGGAGAACTTCATGTTCTAACTCCTTTCTACCTAACCCAACTTACTCTTGTGTTAACACCCACTAGTTGGTTGGTCATTGAAACTGACAAGGCAATTGAGAAGTCAAGTTAGCTATATATATGTGTGCACATACACACCATATATATGTCCTGTTTCTGATTTTGTACTTATAGTCTCAACTTCATAAATACTGCACATGGGGGGGGAACCCTAAAACATCATCCGGTATCCAAGTTATTGAAATTAAAGCTAATCAATGCTCTGAACCCCCAGATTAGGGGCATTTGGATTAATTGAATATGATCCAAAACAAAGCCCAAACAGCAAGGAGGTTTGGCCAAATTGAATCCAAATCCTTATTTCTACCACAAATAAGATCCTCTTTCCAAAGAGCAGAAAACTTAAAAAGAAAATCCAAGATTTCTTACCATTCAGAAAGAGCATCGATTATATTTGCAGCTAAACATAGGCATTGAGAAGGGAAAAGAGGTGTATGGTTTTCTGAAAAGCATAGTAATGTGTTTCTTTATAGTGGTGTTATGCATGTGTTGAATGCTTTTTGAAGATTCTTTCTCTCCCCTTTGTCTGAGCAGAAAAACTACCTCAGGAGAATACATTTGTTGGGGGAAGCCCGCAGCATACTCATAAACTATGCTTCAGAGGCACAATCGCTGAGGTCCCCAGGGCATGATCTTCCTTCTGAAATAAATTGAAAGTGTCATGGAAGTGATGTGATAATGTAAATAATAGTGGGGGGCCGCGGTGGGTTTGTTTCATGCAGTGGTGTAGTGAGGGAGGATGTTTGCGTAAAGTGCTGGAAACTGAATCATAACAAAGTGTTCGTAAGCTCTGGCAGATCTACCCCAAGATATTGTTGCTGAGGAAGGGGGAGGATGTACCCAAATGCAGTGAATTCAGTGTATACCTTTCATGATTATGTTCCGGCTGCTCGGGGGCGGGGGGGGGGGGGAATGTGCTGGTGCAGCCTGTATCGTTCCCTCCTCATTAGACTATTCAAGGATGAAACTGACTCCAAAATAATGAGAGAGATTCCATTTGCCCTGAAACCATGAGAGGACTTTTGCTTAACACAAGGGACTGTGGTCTGCCCGCAGATATGCACAGGCAAACCCTAGTGGAGTCCTCGTGCTCAGGTAGCTAGAATAGCAGTCAGGCCTCACATATGTTTTAAAATGCAAAGATTCTTTGTGCTTTCAGTCTGAGCTCTCTTCAGACCCTCTCTCCTCAAGGTGTCTGCTCAGGCATTGCAAAGCAAGAGGGGGGGACAGACCTTTCACCCCCTAGCAAAGGGGAACCCTGCCATTGGGGAGTCCCTAGTAGGCATACAGCCAGCATAGTTGACTCTTATGCTGAAGCTCTTATCCTCCCCTTCTGCACCCCCCCAGCAGGATGTGCATTGCAGGGGGGATAGACACTGTCTACAGGATACCCCAGCCATCCCAAGCTGGCATACAGTTCCTTGGTGCATGGCAGAACAGCCCCCAGTGCATTCAAGGCTGGGCAGGAAATCAAGGGAGCAGTAACCAGATCACTCGTGGCCCCAGCACCACATCTGCTTCACCTAAATTGAGTACAGCAGAGAATCTGGACCAAAGAAGGTCTTCCACCTTATAATCAGATCACCATTTCACTGGCATCAAGCAAAGGAGGGAAATAGCAGTAACATGGGCATGTTATTGTGAAGCTCTCATCCTACTAATGGCTCGGAGAATTAGCTAGATCAGAAAGGTAGGAAAGCTCTGCAAAGCAAATGAATCCCCAATCAGGTAGAAGCTTTGCGCTATCAGGAAGAATGGGGAATACTGCTGCTTAAGCAATTGAAAGCCTTGCAGGGTTTTTTTTGGCAACATATTGCCTGACTGCAGAAGTCTAAGCAAGTTGGATAAAATCTTGCAGGAGTATTGAAATGTGTTTTCTGCCATGAGTTGCTGCCAAATGAAATGGCCAAAAGAGGATTTTTTCCCCCTTTTGTGTCGCCCCGTTTGAGACTAGCTGAGAATGCTCTGAGTAATAGGGATGCCATATGGGCTAGGGAGGGAACTCCTTCTTGAAATGTGGATTTTTATTTTATTTTATTTTATTTTTTTTGTGAAAACTGTCTCAAGGACTATTGAGGGGGCTTTGGCATGTTAGAAACCCAGAACAGTGCTGGCAGTGTAACCACCCTGCTAAGCAAGTAGCAGTGTCAGAAGATGTGCTGTGTTTCACTGAAGTCAGGGATGCCCTTGAAATGAGAGAAGATTAGTTATGCCCAGTATGGATGGCTTTGAACGGTCAAGAGTGAAATTAGCTCCAATAGGAGCAGTGGTTGTCACATCAACTGATTCAAGTCTCCATGCGATGGAAGTAGAAGGAGATTTCTCCTCTGTGCCTGTGAGTAGGTGTAAATCCATGGGAAAATGGAGAGAGAATCCTATAGAGAATTATCCTTTAAAATGTTTCTGGTTAATGAAGCTGGGCAAATGCTGTTTAAATAAATAGAAGTTTGAATTTCTAAGTGAATCCCTTTACACCGTTTGTACCATTTTTGTGTTCACTCTCCTCAAATAATCTAGAGACAGAACTTTTTCTGCCAGGAAGGTAACAAACACTGCATATCAGGAACAGAATTTTGAATTCCTCCCAGGACAACTGAATATGAGGGTCCCTCTGCACCTTGAGCTGTGGATTGTAATTTCCAGCCCAGGTAGATGGCTGCACTTTAGCTCTGAGTGACCTAGCCACAGCGGCAGGCTAGCTGCTCTGAGTACATTCCTGCCCAGGACTGTAGGTACTGGGGACAGCTAGCCCATTGTCCTGTCCAAGCCATTGCTCTTCCTAGTGAACTAGCACCCAAACTGGACATCACATCTCCAGCTTGAAGTGTAGAGTTTGGCTCATTCAACCAGGGAAAAAGAAACATACTAGATGACCTTGTGTGTCCAATCCAACAGCTCAAACTTTCTGTGCCAGGCCCTCCCAACCAACTATAGACAAGTGAACTACAGACCAAGACTTGTTCTTAGAAATTATTCTGAACGTTATTTTAATCACTAATCGATTTGAGAAAATCATGCTAAATTAACGAACAGAAAAATGTGTCTAATTAGTAATTCAGCTTGGATTATTTGCCCACACTGGTTTCATGTAGCAAGTAAAACTTCAGAGAAAAGTTTTATAGCTGAAACGTCTTTCTGCAGTGCAAATTGCCCTAAGTAAAAGTCGGACACTTGGCTGAACGTGACTGCAGAAACTTTAGGGATTCTTTAAATGGCCATTCAAAAGTTGGGAAAAGGAACGGAGGAGTACCTGCTGCACTTGTGGATCCTTAGTGCAGGTTTCATCGTATTGGAGTAACTGAGTTGACACCAGTCACGTATGTGTGTTGGCTTTTTTCCCCTTCCTCCACCTCCTCCCCCCACCTTCTGTTGATTCTTAAAGTCAAGAGACCTGTCTGCTCCAGCCTACTGTATAAACGCTTTCCTGCTGCCAACCTTACCACCAAACAGTAGATGTTTAAGGCAGCGGGAGGAGTTTTATAGGCACTCGGTTACTGCATGTGGACTCAGATCAAAACATTGTGCCGGTGTATCTATCTGTGGTACTTAGGTTCCCATTCCGGGTGCACAAACCTGCATCCCTTACTCATGCAAGGAGTTCCATGTGCATCAGTGGGTTTACTTGCATGAGTAAGGGCTGTGTATGAGAGGAAAAATGGCCAAGATGACTGCTCAGTAAATGGAACATCCAGCTGCACCACGAACGTCCATAGAGGCTCGGGAAGAACAGGAGCTGGACATAAAGCAATGCCCCGTTCAGATGAACAAGGGAAGTGCATACCTCTTAGTGCTGTGTCTGAGTTTGTCTAGAGGCTCAATGAGACAGCAGTAGATTGGCCTCCTTCACAGCTAGCAGCACCACTTTGTATTGAATAGAAGCTTAGATCTTGAAGAATCCAACAGCAAAGCCCTAAACCCAGACCCATTGGCCCTCCCTCAGCACTGATTTGAATTGCTGCTCCCTCTATGGATAACTTAAATCTGCCGAAGCATAAAATGTAGTGAAAAGCATCTGCTCCTGAGACACACGTATCAATCCAGTTAACAGGACACGTGGATCTGCATCTGAGCCGCAAAAATGGTCTGCAAATATCCACGGATTTGCAGGGCTCTAGATACAAAATTTGTATCCGCATCCGATCTGCACAAATGGTCCACGGATATAAAGCGGATATCCACAGACTTGCAGGGCTCTAGCCGTGCACCAAGGAGGGAATGGATGCTCCAGCATCTTCTGAATGCTTAGATGACCACCAGCTGAGATCCTGTTGCGTTCAAAAGTCTTTGGCAACCTCCTCAGCAGCCCAGTGTCATAGGAAGCTTGTGAAGAGCTTTCCACTAGTACAACCTGTAGACAGTGTGTTGGGACGGAGATTACAGAGCAAACTTGCCGTCCATGTGCTACAGCGAAGCCTCTGGAGGCTGCTTCCTCTCCCCTCCCCCCAACAATCTCCCTGCATGCGACCATGCCGGAGGCAGGAGCTGTCCACAGAGCAGCTCTCCGAGGAGCCAGATATCTATGTCTATGCTACTTTGCATGTAGACCCTGAGATTGCAGTTAGACACTGAACAGTCCCGGGAGCTGACCTGGCATTGAAGGAAGCAGCTAAAGAGTAGAGGGGTGTTTTCACCTTGATATTTGGGGCGTGGCATTATATGCACATATGAAAAGCTTCCTTCATCTAAAACTTCGCTATCAGGGGTGTCCTAAAAATCCCGCCAACTTTCATGCAGCTAGAGCCCTGATGCAGCAGTGCCAGCCTCCCCCCCGAGTTGGTGACTAAAAACACCTTGCTTCAATTTCCATTCCCCTGCATCTCTCTTATATCACACCCACCTGCAGCCCAGATAATAGAAGAGGGGATGCCTGTTACCATTTGTAATAAACCTAAAATAGTTATGTTCTGTCTGCTTTGAATATTAAAATTACAGAACAGCCAACTGGAACCATCCTGAAAGCCTTTGATTAGAACCCCAGACTCCAAATGCTTAGACTTGAACTCTCCCTAGAGTTTTTTGTTGTGGGTCAGATCCAAAACATATAGAGGGTCAGTATTTTCAGTTCTGATACAGTTAAAATTGCAGCAGGTGCATCTTCTGAAATTTTACCTTAATATGGTGGAAATGTAATAAGATCAGCTGATCTTAAGGTAAAAATGTTATGGGAGCAATTCCTGAGATTTTAGCATCATCTAATCCAGACCTGAATGCTAGCCCCATATCAGTTTCGAACCTAAACCCCAGGCTGATAATGAGTAAGATCTAACCACCACCCATCATCTTCTCAAAGCCTATTTAGTGGGTGGCCTTAAAGTGTCTGAACTTCGGTTTCCCTTTCAGTAAAAAAGAGGTGATGATATTTAACATCCTTTGTAAAATACTTTGAGATCTTTGGATGAGAAGTGCTATATAACAGCTAAGTATCATAATTAACATTCTACTAGTTGGAAAGATTTACCAGCGCCAGAAATTTCTTGTCTTTAAGATAAGGAACTCCACTGGAAATGATAGAATTTTTTTCAAAACAGTGGAAAACTTTTTAAAGGTGGCTCACTGTACAGAAAGCAAATGAATACAATGTCTGAATACGTATATAACTCCTCTTTCGAGGTTCTTAGTAGAAATTAAATGTTCTGTAAGCTGTTTCCCAATTTTAAAATCTGTAATCTGTAATATATGAAAAAAACAAAAATGCCTTTGATTAGCACTTCAGTGCTCAGGGCTGCAGGCACTGGAGTTAAGTGGATGTTTTAAACTATCCTGATCACACCTGCATAAGGTTTCTTTTATATAGACAAATAACGGTGGCAATAACAGGGGTGTATGATCAGCAGAGCAGGTATAAAAATCCACTTCCAATTCATTTATTTGTTTCCATGTTCCAACCAAAGAAATGGACTGAGACTTTTCTAGCAGCATGACATTTTCTGTCTGTCATTGTCACAAAGCTGGAATTGGAATTTTATGTCTGCCTGGAATGATTTCTGCTGCTTCCTAATGTTAAATGGCAAATGTTTATCAGTGGTATGTACTAAGATAGAACCTTTATTATGAGGTACCCAGTATGTTTGTAGGGTGCTTTAAAAGAACTGGAACAGGATACTAATTTCCCTTCCTTTATTTTTAATTGTCATCATTAATATATGGCTGGTAAAATTGCTGGTACTGCTTCTTTTCCCTGACTGATCCCTTCCCTGGCTCCTGAAGAAGCAAAATTGTTATTGAAGTGAGATGTGCAGCCTGTTCAGACATGTGCCATACAGTGGTTGCCATTAAAATGACATTTGCCTATGGAGTAGAATCGAAGAGGATGTATTTCCTGCATCTCTGTGCATAAAATAGGAAATACCTGCAGAAATGCTGTTACCATAGTGTGGTAGCTGTAGACCAGTATTGCCTTCATAACACCAGCCACTGTGTTTGCAATCTAGCCTTCATACACTAGTGTTGGGTTGGTATTGTAGGGCTGCCTTCCCTAGGAAAGGGAGCTTAGCAAGTGGTAGGAAAGAAGTTAAATATCTGTCTACTGCATTGGTAAATGTACCGTATCATCAAGGTAAGGTCAAGACTTGTACCTGGTGGTAATCCATTAACCGAATAATTGACTAACATTCTCACCAGCACTTGTTGACCATTAATCATTTTGTATTTTAAAAGTCATGTGATGTGTGTGCACAGCTGTGGTGTGGTAGACTCAGAGTCAATTGTGAATGTGTGGTTTGGGCTGCAGGGAGCTTTTCTTTTGAGGGGCCTGATCACAAACCTTTCCTGATGTCTTAATGGAGTGAACTCCACAAATTGTTTTCCCTTCTCATCCCAGCCCCTCCCCTTAAGAAACAAACAAAAACAAAAGGTTACTAGCCTGTTAGATAGGATGCTCCTCAGATATGTGTGATCCTACGGGTACCACAGAATTCCCCCCTCTTGCTCTCATGGGCACACACTGGGCATAACTGACTTGAGCTGTATTTCTGATGGGTACTAGTTATTGAGCTAGAGAGTCTTTTGGGTCAGAGGGGGCCAGCTACCTCCACCCCTACTCATCCATCATCGCACAGTTGGGCCCATTATCCCTTTCTAAATCAATATCTCCTCTAGCCTTGAATGTCTCCCATTGTTGACAATCCATCACCTACCCTTGGCCATTTTGTTCTACTTCCTAAAGTATAACTCCATTTTCACTACTGCTGTTCTAAGCCCATTGCATCTTATGTCCTTTTGGTTGTAAGTTTAAAAACTACAGTTGTCTTGACGGAGAGACCTTTAAGTGTCTGTAGACAGTGGTCATGTCTCTTCTCAGTTGCCTTCTCTCTAACCTTTCCCTGGTTCTCTTAAACTTTCCTCTTAGGTTGCCTTTTCTGATTATTTGTAGTTTTTGTCACTGTCCTCTGAGCTCTCCAGTTTCATTTTGTTTTTTAAAGCACAATACCCATTTTAGGCCTAAAAGTTACCAAATAGAGCAGAATAATCACTTTACCCTTATTACAGGCCTAGACAACACTGTCACTCCAACTTATTTTCATGCTAATACCCACATCCTCTTGTGTGGTACTACTGCCTGGCCAGTACAGTAAATGTCTCCATTTGTGTGTTGGATTACTATGTCCTACATGAAGCACTTTGTCTTTCGTTATTTTAATATCTCATTTGATTTCAGCCCTTTCCTTCCAAGATTCTACTCTTTTAATTCCGTCCACCAAATTGTTTGTGAGCTCCAATTAATCTACAAAATTGAGTAGTGTACTCATCTACTGCATCAAAAACCTATTGAGGACTGGGTCAAATCCTACAATCCTTATGCAGGCAAAATTCCCAATGAGCAGACCCAGAACACACACTAGTAGAATACAACTCAATATCTCTTCCTAAACTAACCCTAAATTGTTAATCTTGTTTCTGAGCTGCACTTTTGTTTTAGCCAGTTTTGTACCTTTTCATATAGTGATTCTGTGTAAGTCTCATGTCTCTGGTCTCCTTATTGAAATGCTACATGGAACCATGTCAGATGCCCAAGTACAGATGAGATATCGTATATTCTGTCCACATAATTTCCTTTAACAACTTTTTCCTTTGTTAACCGTATCAAAGAAAGAAATTAAGGGCCAAATTCTGCCCCTAATTTACACGTATACGGCCAATAGACCACAGTAAGGTCTTGCACTGGGGTAACTGAAGTGCTCATCCAGCAGTGCACTTAAACATGTGAGTATGCAATGGTGCTAAAGTTACACATTTTCTTAAGTGCTTTGCCGGATCAAGGCCTGAATGCCAAATCTGGCCTTAATTTGGTTTGGCATGGATTGTATTTCATAACTAACATGGCTTAAAATTCATCACCGGATTTCCCTCTAGATGCTTTGAGATGGAGCACTTTATTAATTGAACATAAATCCTTCTGAGCTCAGTGTTGGCAAACCCTTGTGCGGTAACTGGTCCCATAACACTGATATTTCAGAAGGGAAGTTTTATGGTTCTATTGTGGGAGCCCAGAAAGGGGTCGTTCAGCTTGATGTGGGACATTGGTGCAGCCACATGAGTCCGAGTAGAACCAGCTTTATTGGGACGATGGTCTGATGACCTAGTACAGTCCTGCAAGATGGTCGTGAAAACCAACTAACTGGATATGCAATCTGCCTGTTTGCCCTTTGCCATGATAACTGAAGGTCGTTCACCCACCCCTCAAAAGTAATTACGTGGCTGGGGCAAGCTAATTTATAGGCCGGTGCGAAGTGCACTGTCATGCCGTAGAATTAGCGTTTGGCACTGCATCAAATTCAAGCTCCTTGTGCCCATCTTCAGGGCCTTGTATTATACACTCCTCCCACAATTGCCTGCTCTCCTCTCTCTTCTCCCCCCAGCAATTCCTTTCTCCTTACTGTCCTTCTCTGTCTTCCTCCCACTCTCAGCTTTGCACCTTCTCCCATTTCCTGCCTATCAAACATGTTCTCTTTTTCAGATCCCTCCTTTAAAAACCTCCTCACCTCTCCAAAGAGCTGTCCACCTTGTCATGTCTTTCCTGTCTTAGATTGGCTCTTCCAGGCAGAGAACGTGCCTTCCTCTCTTAGTAAAGTACCATGTGCATTCGTGATGCTACAGATACATTCTACCCCTGTTGCTATATCGCTTCTCTCAACTCAGGCAGCTCTGTGTGCTGTTTGGTAGAAACAACATGGAGGAGGAGATTTTAAAAGTGGTCTGTTTTTTCTTTTCTGCTGATTTCAGCCCGAGGGGTTATGGAAACGACCCCCAGCTTCATGTATCCCTACGGGACCTCAAGCAACCAGATAGTGCTGAGAGGGGTGGACCTCTTACTCGAGTGCATTGCTTCAGGAGTGTACGTACCACTTGCCGCGGGGAGGGAGGGGGAATGGTTTCTGGCATCTCCTTATCTGCTCTGCTCTGAGTAGTAAGCAAATTGTACAGTCCCTGATGCTCCACCCTTGAAATCACTGGGAATTTTGCTATTAACTTCGGTGGAAGTTGGATCGAGTCCACAGTGCCTTGCTCCCCAGTGGAAGGGCAGGTAACTGCAAATGTACTATGGGCAAGGGGTGGAAAGATGCATCACAAAAGTGGAAGCTGGTGACGCTGTGTTACTATTTTCTCTGGGTTGGATCAGTTTCCTTTTGTTTGTCCACGTTGAGGATGTATTGGCACATGATATAGCGTCCTACCAAATATAGGGAAACAGGCCCCACTGCAGTCCTTGTGAGCGCCCAACTGGCCAGCTCTGGCTACAGGAGTGTGCACCAGCTAAAACTATGCAGAAAAGATTGAGTAGCATCCATGAGTCCGAAATTCACTCCTAGTGGTGTTAGTGAAGGTCAGGATCCTTGATCAAGATCCTGGTGTAAGTCAGGAAGGAAGGAGAGTGAGTCATCTGTGGAAACCATTGGGAGGATGAAATCTAAGGGGACTGCTTTAAGTGGTTCTGAATTTGGAGTAATCTGTTTGTTTCCTGTACAGTACATGGCTTCATGAGCCTTCCCCTCAGATATGACCCCTAATCTGTCCTCCCCTCCTTAGACCAGCACCAGATATCATGTGGCACAAGAAAGGAGGAGAGCTCCCAACAGACAAAACCAAGTTGGAAAATTTTAACAAGGCCCTTCGCCTCACCAACGTCTCTGAGGAAGACTCTGGGGAATACTTCTGCTTAGCGTCCAACAAAATGGGCAGCATCCGCCACACTATCTCAGTGAGAGTGAAGGGTACGTCATTTTATCCTACCATTTGAATTACTTGAGCCATGCGGAGGGTGAGAGGGGGCTGCTCGTGTTTGCTCAGACCTATGCTAATAGGATGAGCTGTGCTTTGCAGAACTAAGCTGGATGTTTGCCTATACCCACGCACATTTGCATCTTGACCAGCCCTGATCTCCTGATCCAGGTCCTCAGTTGGTGTAAATCAGCATAGCTCAGTGGATTTTTTTTTTTTTTTAAATAGAGCTACATTAATTTACATCACGTAGTAGAAAAAATTCTATCGCTGCTTTTTTAGCTCATGTAGGAGTGCATGGCCATCCCTCCCCATCAATCTCAGAGGGAGGCCATGCCCCCTCGCGCTCAGGTCTCTCCCTAGGCCAAGATTGTTGGGAGATTGGCAGTCTCTGAGGCTCTGGCACACTAGGCAGGGCCAAGTGGCAGGTAATCCAGCGTTCTGACCGCAGGCAGGGCAGAGCAACCAAGAGTTTATAGGCTCAGGCCATTCAGCAGGGTGGAGCCCCCCAACAGTCTAGGGGCTCAGGGCAGTTTGACATCCTTGTTCTGGCAGACAGCAGACAAATGTAGGCCTCTAGGCCTACGGTGGGGAGGCTGCCACTCCAGGGTTAGGATTGCCTAGGAATGTTAGGCAAAGATCAACTGTAAAGATTTTACTCTTCAATACTCAGCATAGCCAATGCCTATCTGTTTTCTAGCGGCTAAAATATAGGACTTGACTTACAGTGACATCACTTCCGCGTTGGTGAAGGGTCCATTTCCCACAAGTGGCGTCTGGTGGGGAACTTTTTTCAATGGGGTCAGCTTCAACAACTAATTAATGGAGAGAAATTCAGCGGAGGTAACCGCAATGCATGTATAACTTGTCTGTATACATATTCCTGTCATTAAAGCGGCCCCTTACTGGTTGGATGAACCACAGAACCTTATTTTGGCCCCCGCTGAGGATGGTAGACTCGTGTGTCGAGCCAACGGGAACCCGAAGCCTACAATCCAGTGGCTGGTGAACGGAGAGCCCATAGAATGTAAGCAAGCTCATGGCTTTGGGACTCCCTAGCAGGGATTGAATTGTGTTCATCATAGAATCACGCACCAAAACATGAGGAATTTCATATAAATTGCTTCTCTTTTCAGGGTGGAAAAATAATAAGCATGAGCCATGCTAAGGGTGTTTTCAAGATCGTAGTTATTTGAGATGTCCCAAGCACACATGCCTTCCTTATGGTGTCTTCCATCATCCTTTCCATGAGTGGAAGATCTAGTTATGGCAGTCTTACAACTGGGACACCAAAGGTCACTTTAAAACAAAAAATAAACGTTTTTGGTGTGTTTAAAAATCACCAGTAGCAATGGTGAGAGCCAAGAAGAGTGCAGGCAGGTGTCCATCAAGCTGGTAGCTCTCCCGTTACCCTTCAGTCCCATCGAGGTACACTCCCCTCCATTCATGAGGAGATGGAATACTAAAATGAGGATTAGAATGAAATTCACATTGGACTGGACAAACCAAGACTAACAAGGATAAATCCAATATTTGTGTTGAACAGAGAAGTCTTAATTTAAAATTAAATGTGTGTATAGGTGTGAGAGTTCAGGCAACTAAATGACTGGATAGCTATGTGTGTTATGTAATATCTAGCTCTTGGTATTTTAGAATTAGTTCCTAAAACAATGGATTTTTTTTTTAATTTCCCTCACCAAAAGTAATTTGTCATGGAATCATTGAAGAATCTTATCAATGCCTAGCTTAATGTAACATTTGCTTCTGCATCAGAATCCTTCTGTAATGCTCATTGGCTTTAGATGCATGGTTATGAATTTTGGAGCGATCGCATTTCAACAAGACCCTTCTAAAAAGAAACCGAAAATGGCCCTGGAACTAATCCTGCTAAACTCTTTTGGTCACTTCAGATAAAGTAGAGAGAAAGGTCATCTAACTGTTAATTCTTCTAGGAGTGTCCCTGTGGATGCTCCACTTTAGGTGTCTTGGGGTCCTGCGCTTGTAATCAGAAATTTGTAGGAGCAGTGCCTGGTTGGGCCGCATGTGCGCCGTAGCCATCTCACGCCGCTCCGAGCGGTTACATAGCGGTGCACAGCCAACCGTCCCCCAGTTCCTTCTCTACCCCAGAGAATCGGTGTGAAACTCTGAAGTAGAGGGGAGGAGGGAGGATAGTGGAGCACCCAGAGGGACAAGCATCTCGAAGAACCTCAGTTACTGCACAAGGTGAGTAACCTTCTCATCTGTCAGGTAAATAAGGTCTAGGTCACATAAAAGACCCTAATCCATGGCCCATATGATTACCATAAATAATAATTTTCATTCTCCCACCATCACTAATCACTCACTACAGAGTGGATGGCAGAGAGGAGCAGGTTGAGACTGAAATTGACTCTCTAAATCCTCCTCAGTGCTGAACTCAACATTTTCCAGGCATTAGCACCCTGCTTTGTGCTCCGGTTAGAGTGTCTGTGCCATAGGGGCCAGTGTCTGAACACAAGCACTATTGGCAGCATGCCAGGCCAGACACCTGCCATAGCCCCTACTGATCTTGGTCTGTAGATAAGCAGAGGACTTCACAGACTCCCATGCTGGCACTCTGAAAAGCTTTACTCCATCCTCAGCTTGCTTTCTTGGATATGTTCAGTAGGATGACCCATTGTAAGCGGGGTGAGGTTTTTGGATGTCTCGGGGAGGGGGGTTAATGGGATTTGGAGCCTTTCACCCAAGTAAAGTTTAATAGCAAACCGAAGAGCTCTCTCTTCCTCCTTCTGTTTGTTCTGAAGCTGCTCCTCCCAACCCAAGTCGGGAAGTGGCCGGAGACACCATTGTATTTCGGGATACCCAGATTGGCAGCAGTGCCGTGTACCAATGTAACGCTTCCAACGAACATGGCTACCTTCTGGCTAATGCCTTCGTCAGCGTTCTGGGTAACTATCTAATGCTACAGATAGTCTGCTGATATCTGTGTTATGGAGGTGGATTGGGAAGGTCTTTACTGTGAACACAGGAGTTCCTTAACTGCCCAGCCTAGAAGTGTCCATAAGAAAACAGTAATCTCTGAATTCATGGGTGAAATCACCATCTCCCATAGAACAACGTTCCCCAAATCTCTGGCTAATTTAAGTCATGATAGATAGCAACTGTAGTGGCTTAAGATTGTTAAGGATGCTGGTGTTGGCAGGAAGGCCAAGCATCAGGGCTCGTATTGATAGGAAGGCCAGAAATAGAAGGTAGAAGAGACAGAGAGAACAGTGGGAGGGTAAAAGTGAAGGGAGGGGATAGGAGGAAATACGGGAGCTTTGCAAAGCCTTGAAGAAGGAACTTGAACTTGAGGTGCAAGAAAAAGAGGGAGTCCCATGACTAAAGAGGAGAGGTGGGGAGATGGTGTGGTTCGAGCACACAGGATTTTAAAAAAACACTATGTTCTTTGTTGTTTAAGATGTGCCTCCCCGGATTCTTGCCCCACGGAACCAGCTGATCAAAGTGATTCAGTACAACAGGACCCGCCTTGACTGCCCGTTCTTTGGCTCCCCGATCCCCACTTTGCGCTGGTAAGGATTCCAACGCTCAGAACTGCTGATTGCAATGGACTTTGAAATGAGCCACTTCCTGCTGCTGCTTCCTCTTACAATAGTTTCTTGTATTGTTGTGAGGTTTAAGAATGGTCAGGGAAGCGCCCTGGATGGAGAGAACTACCAGAGGCATGAAAATGGGAGCTTGGAAATAAACATGGCTCGGAAGGAAGACCAGGGAATCTACACCTGCGTCGCCACCAACATTCTGGGTAAAGCAGAGAACCAGGTTCGTTTGGAGATCAAAGGTAAGACACAGTGCTGTCAAAGCATTGCACGTACAGGGCCTTCTCCTCACAAACACCCATAATTTTACATGTGCAATAGTTTACACCCACAAGTCGGGTAGTTAGCTGGCTAAATCCAGTGCTGTGCAGCACAAGTCACTGTGCATCAGCACAAACTTATCAGCTGAGTACAGGCCCCTTTTGAAAACACGTGACCAATGAGTGGCTTGGGTGCATAAAAGTGGGTGAAATTATTACTGTGCAGATAATGGAGTGTAGATCTCAGTGCCTTGACTCAGTGGTCGGTGTAATGGGTTTGGGCCCTTTGGGGTGTTACCTGATCTGCCGGGATATCACTGAGTCAGCCTATTCTGCCAGCCTGGGTCCCCTTTACCTGCCCTTGGTGGGCTAGACTCACAAGCCTCTGCACATAGGCAGGCCGCACCCAGGTGCACAGAGAAAGACAGATCCGCTCTGGAAAGATTCAGCCTTAAGGGCTTGCCCCAACACTCTGGTGCTCACTCTCTTTAAGAGGTACAAACCCAAAGGTTTTATGAAATTTGCCGCCTCTCTCAATGTGGAAGAGGATATGCACAACTTCTTGCCCCCACTTCCCCCTTTAGAAATTACATAAACATGGTTATATTATAAACAAGAAAGAAGTTTATTAACCACAAAAAGATTAATTTAAAGTGAATAAAAGAGATGACCGAACAAAGCAGATTACTGACCAAATAAAACAAAGTACACAAGCTAAGCTCAATATACTTAAGAAACAGGTTACAAAATGTAATTCCTCACTCTAGATATTGTCTTAGGTAGTTTCCTTCACAGACCAGATACCTTTCCAGCCTGGGTCAAGCAGTTCTTCTCTCCCGACTCCCCAGTTCCAGTCCTTTTGTTTCCAGGTATCTCTTTGCACAGGGAGGTGGAGCAGAAAAGAACTGAAGACTTTGATTGTTTTCCTCCTACACCTTATATAGGATTTCCATAAGGCGGGAATCCTTTGTTTGATTCCCCCACCTTCCAGTGGGAAAATTCAGCAGTCCAAGATGAAGTTTAGTATCAGGTGACCAGGTCACCTGACTCTGTAGCATAACAGTGTCCATGAGTCACTGGCAGAATGGAGCATCCTGCAGGAAAGACAAGCCTTTTCACAGTCCATTGTCCTCACTGTTGGGCCATCAGCCCTGTCTGGCTTTTCCATTGTTGTACCTGAAGTGTTAGCAGTGGGTGTCACCCAAAGTAGCATAGTTGAAATATAGATACATAGTCAATATTCCTAACTTCAGATACAGAAACGATACAGACATACAAATTGGATAATCACATTTAGTAAATTATATCCTTTCCAATGATATCTTACAAGACCCATCTTGCATAAAGATTCATATTCATATCATGAGCATATTTTCATAAAGAATATGGAATGCAGCGTCAGTCGGCAGTCAGATACTGTTTGAAATATAAACTGTTTGGCTAAAGGACAGTTGTCTCCCACCGGGTTCAAGATCATAACCTGTTGCATTAAGACATAAAAATATTTGTACCTGAATAGTTACTGGCATTTGCACATCCTGCTTTTCAAGGAGGCCCGTGTACACAACCTTTCCAGATCGGGCTGTGCTGGAAACAGCAGTCTGTGATAACAGAGCTGTTACACACCAGGGCACTATATTGGGCACCTGGACAATTTGGGCTGTATTTAGTTTTGTGGTCAGTTGGGGAAAATGCGTGTTTTTAAGACAAAGGAAGTGGGAACGGAGACAGTAAAACACTTCTTGCTCCCTGCAGTGCTACTATATAGATATTACATATATACACACACTACAATAGAGATATAAAGTAATCTTGGCTTTTTCATTCAAGCGCTCTAAACACTGGCTTAAAAATAACTCACTCACTCTTTTCTTCACAGATGTGCATTTCTTACTAAAAATATGACTTTTCTGTAAAACGACATAAACCAAACTCTGCTCTACCTTACAGCCATGTAATCCCCATTGAGTCCAGTGAAGTCCTACAAGTATAACTGGGAGCCCAACACATTTAGTTTCCATTAAATGCAAGACTGATTTTCAAAGAAGCCTAAAAGAATTCAGTGGTGACTGGTGCCTAACTCCCTTGGCCTTCATTGAAAATCACATCATAAAGGATTTATTTTTCCTTTACCAATTTTTTTGTTACACACTTCCATAGTCTATTGGCAAAGCAGCAGATCTTAGCAGCTGGAGTATGGTGTAGTTTAATATCACAGAATTATGTGGTTGGATACTTGAAGATCTGAATGATGGTCTGAGGACTTTATTTTGTTTTTTTAAACATGAACCGCCTAGAGCATGAGATAAATATCAGGCATATTGAAACACATAAAAGGTGCACAGCAGTAGTGGCAAGGTCACAGTTCAAGCAGCAATAAAATGTTTGAGTAATGCGAACAGTTTCTGTTGGGGCTTCGCTTTCCTAGTGAAATGCCCTTTGACTCAAAAATACTGTTTTAGTTAATGTCCGTGTGTATTAAAGGTAGGATGCGTTGCTGAGTGCAAGATAGGTGGAATAATACTAAATTACCCAGCTTATAAGCAGGTACTCGTATGTATCGGAGACAACTGAGTGTGGCCAGCTGGATGGCTTGTGGCATTTGACACATGTCCACCTATGCCTGACTTTTACAAGTCACACTATGTCTCCCCTTTTCCAATCTTTGGTTTGGGTACCGAGCTATAGACCCTACTGTTATATGCCTACAAGTGACATCATGTGATTCTTTGCAGACCCAACTAGGATCGTGAGAGGGCCAGAAGATCTGATTGTAAAGAGGGGCTCCCTGGTTCGATTAGACTGCCGTATAAAACATGACTCTACGCTGAAACTCACAGTCACCTGGCTGAAAGATGATACGCCTCTGTACATTGGAAACAGGTCTGTGCACTGCCATATGACTGTATGTCTGTAGTTACATGTGCCTTCTGTCTCCCAAGATAGCACTACTCTTCGCTCTGTCTTTATAGGATGCTCGTTTCAAGAGCCAGTGCATATAAACAATTTGTCTGGTTTCACAGCCCAGACGGCATTTCCCCCATTCAACCAGGAGAGGGAGAGTATGCATAGAATAACCAGTGTCCCTATGATTCAACACTGAGTGGTACTACACTTTTGTGGTGTTAGTTACTTCAAATGGAAAGTGACTAGCTAGTTACACAAGACTCTTTGATATCCGGTTTCAATATAAAAAAGATGGAAATCAGTGGGTTGGTTTTTTTTGTAAAGAATCACAATAAAGCATCTTGGTTTAATAACTACAGATTATTTCAGAATTAATACTTGTCTGCTTTGACCTACTGTGCCAGTACAATTGCAATTCCCCTTTCCCAATCTCTGTCTCCCATCTGGAGAAAAGGAAATGAGCTTTTGATCATGGGGACTCAGACTGTTCCCTGGTCACAACTTTGTTCCCAGAGAAGAATCTGATTTCATCTCCTGGCCTGCTATGATTATTTCATCTACTTAGTATGTGTAGCTACACACCACTGTAGAGACGCTGATGCCGTGGGAATAAGTTCAGTATGAATACCTGGTTAGATCAATTATGCATCTGCCCTGGACAAAATATACAAAAAACAACAAACAGAATGAAAAGTACATCCCTGCCCTGAAAAATGTAAAACATGAGTCAAACTCAGCTAGACTTACTCATGCAAGTAGTCCTATGGAATCCAATGGAACTATTCACATAGGTTAGGACGAAATCCTTCAACACTATACGTTTTTGTTATCAATTGTATCCTTTCCAGGATGAAGAAGGAAGATGACGGTTTGATAATCTATGGCGTGGCTGAAAAAGATCAAGGAGATTATACGTGCGTAGCCAGTACTGAACTGGACAAAGACTCTGCCAAAGCATTCCTCACCGTGCTAGGTAACCATTCTTCCACCTGAATTTACTAGTAACCCAGAGATTGGAGCCTCGTCGAAAACAAAGTAGTAGAACTAAAGGCATTCGTTTGTTAGTACAGACTGATTTTTAGTGTCATGTTCTCACAGCCAAACTTGGGTAATGCATAATCAGACACCGCGAAATTTAAAAAATGTTTAACATTTAACGTAATCTAATAGGTTTGTAGGTCAAGCCCTTATTGTCATAGCTGTTGGTGGTTTTACGTAGGTTTGCTGTGAGCTTCTTAAGCAAAGTAGCGTAATAAAAATGGTTCGTTTCTCCACCAGTGTCTTAATGGGGCTCAGTGAATACGTGCAGCCTCATTTCAAACCTGCTCTAATGTTGCAATTGAACCTTCCAGTTCAGCAGATACTGAAAATAAAGGAGTAGCGAGGAAAAGACAGAATACATAAGGAGAATAAGCCAAGTTGAAATTGTCATGGAAAAAGTTACCCACGCATTGATTTTAGTTCACAGACTCAAGCCTGAGGCCAGTTTATTGCAATACATACCAACGCGTTGGGGGTAGCAGTCCGAAAACTACCACACCTAGCACGGCACGCAGGCTGCTTTTATTCCTTCAAACCGCAAGCATAGTACAAATAATACGCCATTTGCGAGTAATAAGAGTTGGGGTCTGTCCCCTTTTCCCGATACCTTCCTAATCATTTCACGAGAATTGGGTGCGTAATGGGTGGGGGGTTTCTGGGTGGTACTTGGCACCAATTGGGATGTTTTTCTCGTCAAGGTACATATTATTTTCCGGGGTTTTACGGCTAAGGGCATAGGGGTTGATCACAGGACGCCCAAAGAAGATATATGATTGGCTAGTTTGGCAGTTAGCTGGAACTACTGGAGAAGTTGGCCTTTACTAGAAGCAATTTCTTCATGTAAGCGGTTATTATATTTCATAAACAAGCGGTTATTATGTTGCTGAGGCCTTCTGCATTGCTCGCTCCCCCTCCCTCCTCTGATCATAACCCTTGACCGAATTTGGCAGGGAATTGTACAGCTTAGTCTTGTTCAGGCCCTGGCCTGTACTGCCTTTTGTAAGGGCAGTCAGTATATCGAGCCTCTGTCAGAGGGCCTGATTTTGGGCCTTCGGTGTTACTTTGGCTGTCATAAAGAAGGCCACCCAGTTCTTTTTCCCCACAAAATTAAATACAGAAAGACTGAGCTGAAAGGAGCTGAGGGGGAAAGAAAGCAATTCTTATATGGAGCCAACAATGTTCAAACCTGGGCGCCTAAGGTTAGGCGCCCAAATAAGAGGTCTGCCGTTCCAATTGAAGTCAACAGAAATTCAGGCTGCTCATGACCTTTGAATATCAGGCCCCTTATTTAGATGCTAAGCTATAGTGGGAGAGAGAGGAAACATGTCCTGTCCCTACAGGCTTTGCTCCAGATGGAAGTGGTAATGAATCTCTCCCTTTTTGGCAGGGGGAGGAATGGATTTAAACTACAGGGGAAATGGGTTTTATAGACTGGAACTGGGTTTGTGGCCGTTAGACCTACTCTCAAACTTTAAACTCAATGTGGAGGCTTATCTACCCTTAGTTCTCAACTACCAGAAACCTCTTGAAGAGCCTGTGTCTGTTTAAATCAATGTTGAATGTATTGCTGGCTCAGGCCTCACAGTGCCCTACTACACTCAGCATGCTGTAAGAATCCTGCATCCCTAATTGCTCAGCTAAATTTGATTTTTCCATTTTTTAACACAATTGTGTTTAAGCTAATTAACTCATTTGTTTCTCCCATGCGCAGCCAGCACAAAATGGATTAGAGATTATGGGAGCCCTTTGGGGTCTCTAGGGGAGCAGGCTATAAATACTGATGCTCACTAGGTCCCACACTGGAAGGGAAATCTTGGTGGAATTGGCCTCTGTAACTTGTTTTTACTACATGCCCCTTTGAGAAGCCAAGTTTAATCACTAAACTAACTCCATTAACAGCCACTCTCTTACCTTGCAGCTGTCGTGTCTGCTCCAACTAATCGTATGACAGCCTTACCCAAAGGTAATCACCACTAATCAGTTTGGTTTGTTGAAACCCTTTTATTTGTATATGCTTTTTGTTTTGTTTGGCCTTTGCAATAACTCCAATGGGAAATGTAGGGGTTGAAAAGCCAGAGTCTGATGCTCCAAAGCCTGCTATGGTAAGTTATTTCTAAGAGTTGTCACAACTAACCATGAGCAGAAAGCTGCTGTGGTATGTTTGTAATGGTTGTCTGGGTGTCAGGGTGCAGTATGATATAGCACAAGAATATCACTCACTACGGGCAAGGTGGCAGTGGCAGAGTGAGTAAGACCCTGAAGGGGGAGTTAGGAAACCTGGTTCTGCCACTGATCTTCTGGGATGTTGGCCAAGTCACTGCCTCACTCTGCCTCAGTTTCCCTATCAGTAAAATGGGGGTGAAAACAGTTAGTTGCTTGCATGGCTTCTCTTAATTAATGGCTCTCTCTAAAGGGAAGGTGACCCAAGAGTGTAGTGTCTTATGACATGACCTTGCTCTACAACAAAAAACATGGTTTGTTTTCCTTGTCTTTTTGTTAATCCACTATCCCTACAGTATATAACCCAGCATGTTTTTCCTTAGGTTTGATGCCTTTGTTCTATATGCGCACACCTCTTTCCATATTTGAATGTAGTGGTTGGGCATTGCCAGCCCCACCAATATACCCTGGAAAGGCCACCTGCACTCCCCCAAAGGGTCCTGATGAAGGGCACAAGAGTGCTACATTCTTTCAGATTAAGAAAACACACTTGTCTGCTAAGAACTGAATGGAAACAACTCCTGTCACATGCAGCCACTCCCCAAAGAGCCATCAGCTGGCAATGACTTTCTCACTGCTGCCTATGAGAGTTAAGCAGAACTCTCAAAGGCACCCAAGGCATTAGGTGTTCAGTTCTCATTGACTTTCTGTGGGATTGCCCAAGGAGCCAAACTTTGGTTGTTACTTTGCCAATAGAACGACCTGAGCGGCCTCGTGACCTGGAGCTGACAGACCTGGCGGAAAGGAGTGTGCGCTTGACATGGATACCCGGTGATGACAATAACAGCCCGATCACAGGTTGGTGCTCACCCCTCCCCTCTGTACCACCCGACCAGGCTGTATTCATCAAGCTATTGTTTTCGTTAACAAAAGTCTGTCTTCCTCTGGGAGTTGGGAGAAACCCTGCCATTAACCTGACCTCCCACCTCTCTCCTGTCTAGATTATGTGGTTCAGTTTGAAGAGGACAAGTTCCAACCTGGGTTGTGGCATAACCATTCCCGTTACCCAGGGAGCGTGAACTCAGCTGTTCTGCGCCTCTCGCCCTATGTCAACTACCAGTTCCGAGTGATAGCTGTGAACGAAGTGGGGAGCAGCCTGCCCAGCCTTCCCTCTGAACGATACCATACTATTGGGGCAAGTAAGTACTTGGAGTCAAGTTCCAAGTAACTCTCTGTTGGGGCTTTGCCCTCCGAATGGCTTTCATCTGTCATGTCAGAACTCAGACACTAGGCGAGGGTTGGCTAGAGTTTCTATTACAAGCCCATTTTCCATGGGTGTTGAACTCACGAGGCCTGGTACTGTAAAGCCAGAGTAATGTGACTGAGAGCAGAACTTGGTCCATGTACTAACAGGTTAGGATGGATCTTGAAGTATTTGGTTAAACCCTGTGCACAGTGGCAAAATTCAAGATGACAGAGCTAAGGTGGGTAATTTTTCCAGTGTAAGCCGCTTAGAGGGGGGTATTCCTCAAACAAATCAATCTTTCCATGATGCTGCAACTGAAGAGGAGGAAAATCCTTCATCCCCCTCCTCCTGCAGGAAGCTTAGAAGCGCATTTGAAAGTTTGACACTAGGGCTGTTTTCTCTGCAGCTGGCAGTGTCCTCCCCCAGCCCAGGTAGACAAGCACATGCTAGGTCCTCTCAAGAGAGCACACTGAAAAATAAGCAGTGTGGACCCTGCAGAATGGGCTGACCAGGGAGGCATGCTCCCAGAAACAGTGTAGATATACCCTCAAGGATCTATTCTTGTAAGCTGCCAACTCCCTCCACTATTCCCAAGTATTGACAGAGATCCCAGAACAGGCTGGGTGTGCAATGCAGGTCAGTACAGCTCATTTTTGAGTGCCGTGTGTGTGTGTGTTCAGTGCTGCAGAGAAAAAAAAAATCATATTTCTAGTACAAGGTACTTATGAACCTAAATCTCTGGGTTTTGGGAGTGTTAAGCAAAATGGAGTGCCCACAAAATATGGCTTTCTTCTAATAGCTGCTAGGGACCTGCTCTTTTCAGTTACATCCCTCAGCTTCTGATTCACAGATGTCATTGATTACTCATGTTCAGATTTACTTCACTTAACACAGAAGGCACCTTCTAAATGTATAGGACTAGACATTTGAAAACAACCAAAATACGTGTCCTAACTTTGAAAAGTTCTGAGAAACCTGAATGGAAGCCAATTTGGGCAACTCATTTGTTGTTTTCAATTATCTTTTAATAACCAGTTTGCTCTGTGCATGGCTTTTAAATGCCTACATTTTCAACAGTGTAAGGCAAGGTTTTTATGTGGATTTCAGGTCCAGAAATCAACCCAACAGGAGTTCAAGGAGCAGGGACTCAGAAAAACAACATGGAGATAACTTGGACAGTGAGTTTAATTTTTTTACTACCCCATAGCTGAGGGTGCCAGCGTCTGTAAAGCCAGATCTAAAAAACATTTTATTTCAATGGGCTTCGTTAAAACTTTCAACTTCTGGCTACTTTTAAGTCAAGATGATCTGCTTATTCTTTCTCTTTAACCACCAAGGGCTATTACCATTCAGAATAGTTAGAGTGAGGAAGTGTCACATGAATGCTAGGATTACTCTGTGCTTCAGCCCTTTTAAGGTGAGCATATTTAAATCACACCTCATGGACTCCCCCTTACATTCTAGGTAGCTGCCAGAATAAATCAATTCTCATGCAATTGTGATTGGTGTTTATTTTAATAGCCCCCAGAAAGACATTCCAAAGAGCTTACTCATTTTAAGACAGGAGTCTAAGGTGAAGGTTACACAAGTACAAGCATGTGATTATTCAGTTCAGAAACCGTGACTATTTTTTTTTTTAAACTCCATTGTTGACTCACTCCTTGCAGGCACAAGTGATAGACAGTGACTTCTTCATCCATATAGTGAATGAGGACTACTTTAGTCTTCCTGCAGAAGCCTGCTCATACAGAGTACTCAAGTGTTAGCATTAGGGATGAGGTTGGTCTCCAAGATCTGTTCACAGGAGTGGAAGCAAAAGAAAAGTTGTTAGATTACACCTGATCCTCAAGGAACTGCCCTTCTCTTGCCTAAACACTGCTTCCAATTATTCTTTCTGATCTTGTTCATTAAGAGTGACACTTGAAGGCAAAATGTCACTCTTAAATTTTCCAGGGTACACAAAAAATTACTGTGGCTTGCTTCTTGAAGGAAGCCTGAGAGGAGGATAATTATATAGAAGGTTTCAGAGGACAGACTTTCATTCCTGAAGCACTGTACGTCCTGCCTGGACCTACACAGCTGTCACCAGGAATTAAGCCAAAGTCTGGTGTGGGGAAGGGATAAATTGCAACTTTTTATTCATGCCTGTATTATGCAGTGTAAATATACATAATACCTTATTTATCTTTTTGTCCATTAAGCCACTGAATGCGACTCAAGCTTATGGGCCCAACCTCAGGTACATAGTGAAGTGGAGGCAAAGGGAATCACGGGAGAGCTGGAGCAATGAGACAGTGAGAACCACAAGGCATGTTGTCTGGAATACACCCATCTATGTGCCCTATGAGATCAAAGTGCAAGCAGAGAACGACTTCGGGAGAGCTCCAGAGCCGGACGTTATCATCGGCTACTCAGGGGAAGATTGTGAGTATTTTCCTACCCAGAGCTATTACATATTACTGGGTGGGGGGAAGAGAAAAATGAAAGTTGTCAAGCTACCCTCTCCTACTGGAGATGGAAAAGCTAGACTGCAGCTCAGGGGGACACCCTTAGAGCCATGCTTGGTGTCACAGCAATCCAGTTCCTGGTGATTGGAGGAGGAGGCGGGGATGATGACTCTTCAGGTTCCATTCCTAGCTCCGGCACCAAAGTATCTGTGCAGCCCCAAGCCAAATTACTTATATTCCAGTTTGCACAAATGGAGGTCATCACTTCTGAGAGCGAGGTGGGCAAGGAGGTTTGAGTTGGGGTATTTTGGCCCTTGGATGAAAGGTACAGCTGGGCAAAGTACTGTGTTGAACTTAGAGACGTGATTGCAGCTCTGGTAGGCTTTGCCCAGGGTTCTGAGAGGACTTGTGCAGCCACATCGTATTTAGCCACACTAGCAAGATTAGAGCTAGTATGGGTGCCTTCCTGAGCGGCAAGTAACTCCTCCCCTCTGCTCTGAGGGAAGCATAGTTTAATTACATGATAATCTTGCATGCTGGTCAGAGGGAAATCCTGGATTAGATTGCTGTACCATGGCTTTAGAGAATTAAAACATACCACTATAGCTACTTGTATGTTTATCTCCTACTCCTTTCCTCTGGGCTACTGGTTTCATTGCCTGCAACAGATAGGGGCTCTGAACTGTAACATTATTATAGGGTTTATTTTTTAAAGAGAAAGTATTTTAGTTCCATCTCCACTGCACCACATGACTGGGAGTCTTGGCTTGAACTCCTGCTGGGATTGTTGTTGGGGCTATGGGCTCAGCACTTCTGAAAAGGAGCCCCCTAAGAGGTCACCTGGAATAGCACAAGGACCACCTCCCACTGACTAGATTTGCTCAGAGCACAAAATATGGGTACTACTACTACCACGAAAGGGAAAATAAATAACTCAATCCTACTGTCCCTGGGTCTGCCTCTTGAAGCTTGTGGCTAAGAGAGCAGGGGATAGATAAAGAACTTAAAAAGAATACAGCTTAGATTGTGTTACACACACATTACGGCAGTGCTGTGATGCTACACAGTTGACAGCTTTCAATGCCTTAAGGTATTTCTCTCAGTTTAAAGTAGATATTGGGGACTGTGCATTTAGGTTCCACAGAGACCCAAATACACCTGAATGTGTGTCTTGCTGGAGCTAAACTAAAGTGAGATTTGGCCTTGAAGAGAATTCTCCAGTTCTTGGAAACAGATCTCACATTATTTAGCTCCCTAAATGACTGGGATAATTATAAAAAGATAGGAAACAATCTAAGTATAAAAACTAGATCCTGAACATGCCCCTAGTGAATAGAACATGCAGTGGGCTAAACTACTGGATAGGTTTGTTCCAATCGTTTCCCCTCTAAAGATGCTAACCTTAGAAGTGCTTTTACTTCGCTCCCAAGCCTCCCTGATAACAGTATATTTACCTTCAGCTTATTGTTCTGTGAGATTCAGAGTGGCCAACCTCTGCTTTTGACCTAGGATGAAAGACAAAAAAAACAGTTATCCTGAACATTCTTGGGGGTTAATACATGGATAAGCTGAGCAACATCTTTGTGGGCTAGTGTGGCCTTAGTTTTTTCAAAGGCTTCTCAGGCACACAGCTGGGGCTGCTTTAACAGTAGCAAATTAAATTTGGGGTTTTGTGGCCGTGCTGCTGAAAAACTTTTTTGTACAGCTTAGCCCTTGCAGGGTTAGCTCTGTATACCCGGCAACCATTAGAGGCCATCAGAGTTTAGTTGCATCACTCCCTGGGTGAGCACACTAGAAAGAGCTGATTCCCCTGGTATTGTGTAACTAAATGGTAGTGCAGAAGAGTTTCCTCTGACCCAACTATCATTTATAATGTTACTTTGTTCCACAGGCTTTTGACTGACATGCTGCAGTGCCAATCAATATTAGAGCTGTGCAAACTCTGCACATAGGATCTGCAAGCTAGATCCTCAGGCACTTAACCCATTGCTAGAAGCAAATGAGTCACAGTATGGTTGCTTGGAGGCATCTTCAACCAATTCAAATCTCCAAGGGACCATATCACTCCCTCCCTGGGATAGGTCTTCAGAATCTCTACTTACCTTAGGGGTTTTCAGGGAAGTATTAGACATTCACACATTTTCCATTTCCTCTCCTACTGCAAAGTGCACTAGTGAAAAATGTTTCTAGAGGGGGGGGAAATCCTATTGGCCTTTAAGGGCTGCTCTGTCCTTGGTCCTGAAATAAACAGACTCTTGTCTAAAGCTTCACATAACTGAATTCCTATTGCAAAAGTCTTTAACCAGCGGTTTCTTTCTGGCAAACTAAACTTGGCTCTTGCTTTGTTGGAGTGGCATCTGTAGTTCAAGGATTGCTTTACTGTGAGTTATGTATCGTCTTGAATTGTTTTACAATGTCTTATTGCCTGGTTTCCCCTCCCCCATTTCCCCCCATAAACTGGTTGTTTTGGGGAGCAGTTTCTGCCACAAGAAAAGATACAGTATGTTTTTCCAGCGTTTGCAACAAGCTCTCCTGTTCTAGTGATTTTTTGTAAACTGTTAATGCTTGCATGTTAAATACATAACCTATTAGATTAAGGCTAGATGACCATAATGATCTTTTGTAGTTTGACCTCTGGCATGGAAACTTGCCCAGTGACTCCTGCATCTAGCCCTAATTTATTACAAACTTTCTTCCTCCAATAATTTCCAGCAGAGATTTTCAGCAGTGACTAGTGATTGGGGGTGCCTCACTTAACACCTTTAAAAGAACCGGATTTTCAGAGGATAGGTGTGCTCCATCCTTTCTGTATCTCATCTCTTCTAGATCCAATAAGACATCACTAATCACTTTTGAAAATCTTTAAGGATGTCCATTGTGATTCTCCAATGGGTGGGTGCAGTAGCTTCAAATGAGTATTCCAGAAGAGATCAGAAGTTCTTATACAAGCTACAGTGAAACCAAAGCAAGTGCCCGTCCCCAGTAGAAAGCTAGTCTGTACTGAGTGAACCCACCAGATCTACTGCAGGCTCTGGCCATTCTTTATCACCACATGAAAGCAAAGGGTTGTTCTGCTATTGTGTAGTGTGGTGGCAGTTGTCCCTTCCCCTCGGGGTCCTAGCACGGCTGGATTACTGCCTCATATCAGGGGAATTAGTGAATCAGGTTCTAGCCCCTGACCCTCTTGGCAGGGAAGAGCACCCAGCAGTCTAGGGGCTTAGGGCCTCAGGCAGGGCAAAGCACCAAGCAGCCTGTTGTCCTAGCTCTGGCAGACAGACAAATGTAGGCCCCTTGGCCTATGGTGGAGGCTGCCACCCCAGACCCATCCTACTCCACCAGGTCCCTGCCCAGGGCCCTAACAGTGGAGGAGTGTCCACCACTAGGTTAGTGGAGATCTGCCCAAAACACCCTGGACTGAATTCAGGCAAACCCAACCCAAAACCAGTCTAGTGTTTATAGGCTACTTCCCCTTTGGTTCCTCAGCTCTGTCTCCTCAGGGGGTCAGCAGTGAAGCCTGAGGCCTAGCAGCAAGCAAGCTACATCTGTCTCCTTCCCAAGCTCAGCTCCAACTGAACTGGACGCTCTACCTTTTATACTTCCTGTGGAAGGGGTGAGCCAGGCCTGACTCCACCCACACAGGCACAGGGTTCCTCCCGCTCTGGGTCAGAGGAAGTCCACATGGCCACGCTACATTTTAGTACATGAAGCGAGTGCTGCAGGAGGCAGCTAAGTTTCTGGCAGACTGTCACAGTCCTAACCGTTAATTGGAGCAGAGAAGTGTGACAGATCGCTTGCTCCTCAAAGTAGCTAGTCCATTGTAGAGGCCTGAGAGAAGTGCTGATGTTAAATGGATCAGGAGCGACCGCACAGCAATACCAAGAATGGCTGACAAATTGTAACACATTTCTTTCCCTCCTGGGAAGGCACTGCGAGCAGCAACCCATGTATCCCATAGATTCAGAACCTGCCTGGTCAGAAAATCTCAGGTGTATCAGATTAGCCTAGATAGCGAAGAGGACAATCACAGTTAAGGACACTGTGCCAGATCCTCTGCTGGTGTAAGTCAGCATAGCTTTATAGACTTCACTGGAGTTCCAGTTGACACCAGCTGAGAAGCTGGACTCCTATTCATTTGCAGTGCTCTATCATGCAAGTCAACTTGCACCTCATTCTGTTGGTTTCTGAATAGAGCACACAATTTAGACAGACGTGCTTCCAAGTTGTGCTACAGCAGTAGCTGCATTCAAGACATAAAGGAGCAGAGATCCTTTAAAACTAGGAGGGGAGAGGGCTAGCCAGTTTAAAAACATATGCAAGCATATGTCTGGAAGATGGAGCCAGCTACAGTGTGGCTGCATCAGTGTTTACCGGGTAATTGTTAAATGGTCAACATGTTGCACTACAGCTGGATGCACTGACCCAGTGTTGCTGCTTCCAAACTGCATAGTCCTGTTGGATTGTGGACACACTGGATCAGCTCCTCAGCTGGTGTGTAAATCTGAATAGCTTCAGTGAAGCAATACCAGATTACACCAGCTGAGAAGCTGGGCCATGGTGTTTCATCATGGCTGAACATGAGCTATTGCCCTTTTCAAAATCTAAAACTCCTAAAATTAGCAAGTTCTTGTTAAACAAGGAGGTAATTCCTGTATCTGGCCAAAAAAAGAATACTAGCACATCATGGGAAACATTATTAAACCATTGTCTTTAGAAAGATGGCTGTACTGACTAATGGGTAGAGCAGAAGTCTCTGAACAGAGTTTCTTGAACTGGATTCCCAACTCTGCCACTGACTGTGTGTGTGTGTGGGGGGGGGGGGGGTGCGCGCCTGAAGTGGATTTTGACCTCTGTGCCTTGGATATGTAATACTTCACATATCACAGCTCCCTGCTAGGGTAGGAAAATCCTTTGAGATCTTCAGATGAAAGGTGTTAGGGAGGTAAATATGTTCTGGAGATTGCTTCTCCCAGTTTCATTATCTGGGACCCACATTCATCCCTTGAGTAAATAACTAGTTTATCCAAGAACTCTAGAATTGACTGGCTCCTGCTCTTTTGTTGTATCAGCTGTGGAGATCCTTGAAGTGTGACAAGCTTGTGCCTATGTTGGGATAACTGCACAAGTGAGATCCTGTCTTCCTGCAAATATTCTAACGTATAGACAGAACTGCTCCTGAATGCCACAAGGTGGCAGCAGGGGCTTTTGAGAGTCTGATATTTTACCCCAGGATGACTATAGAATGAAAAACAGAATGCCCCAAAAACCTGCCTAGCAGGAATCGCAGGAGATAAACTTCAGAAAAAAATGGGGTGTAGACTACTGTTGGAATTAAAAACAAACAACCCAATGTGTGCCTAATCTACACTTTGCTTTATTCCTGAATGCTTAGATCCCAAGGCTCCCCCCACTGATATTAGGCTAAAAGTTATAAACAGCACAGCAGTCAGTCTCCAATGGAGCCGAGTATACCCGGATACCATCCAGGGACAACTTAAGGAATACAGAGTGAGCAAAACCAAATCGTTTGGATATTGACTATTAATACAGCTAACCTTGCTCACAAAGGGTGACCTGGAAACATGGCCAGTGTGCAGTGGGGATGACATAAAACAGTAAGTTGGGCCTAATAATCTTGGGTGCCATCATTCTGTGGGCACATTAGTGATCATGCCTCGCCGTTCTGGAACAACACCTGTGTGTTGAAGACTAAAACACCCAGGCTCACTTTTGTTTAATGACTGGAAAACAAGATCTACGGAGATCTTGTTTGCAGGGGCTGATTTAGAGCCAGATTCTGCTCCCATTGAAGTTCAATGGCAAAACTCAGGACTTGAATGAGAGTAGGATTGGGCCTTCTAATGAGACTTAGTCCTGCCTATGCAAACATGCACAGCCTAGTATGTGCTACTGATTGGAATCTTTGCTCTTACAGTCAGAAAAGAGTCTGTTTGATGCCCACATCACTGAGCCCCATACTAGGGTTCAAGGACTACATGGGCCATATAAACAGCACTACCTTCCCCCACCCCGAAAGGTGGCCTCTGCTAAGCAAGGTTGAGGCATTGTTGCTGCTTGTATTCTACCTAATTAAGACAACTCCTGTCTCTAGAACTGTTAAGTTCCATCCTTTCATCATTACGCAATGTGCATGGTTTTCATGGGAGAAGGGGGAGGAGAAAGAACCCTCTGATACCCACACACTGATTTTTGTGTCATCCCTAATGTACAGTCTTAATAAATGCTATCTGGAATTGCCCCGGTCAAGATCTAAAACAAAACCATACTAACTGAAAACTAAAATATAGAGCTAAATATACTGTATACTCATTGCAACAACTGTTCTTTATCAAATGTACGCGCTGCTAATAATCTCACATGTGCCAGTTGGAGTGCCTGATCACAACAAGCAAAAGTCTGGACTTAAGCAAAAATCTGATAGAAAGAGCTTTTGAGAATTTAGCAATCTATGTTGGTGGCATATTCTGTACATGTTCATACTTTTCAAATCCAAGAATTCAGTATTCATAGAAAATTCTTTGAATTCTGCCTTTTTCATTACTCTTGTGCACTATTGTATATCTATTTTCTATCTCAAAAAAAAATCTATATTTGTAGGGATTTGAATCAGCATCTTTTCAAGTTCAGACTTTTAATTGTGCCTGAACATATTAAGCCTCTTCCTTTCTTTATAGTTAAAATTTACCAATTCATCTGGAGGGGTAATGCTCTCTGCCTAGAGCCGAGGACTGGGAACCAGAACTGTTGGGTTCCATCCTGATCTCTGCAGCTGACTCACTCTGTGACCTTGGGCAAATCACTTAGCCTGACCGTTCCTCAGTTTCTGCATCTGTAAAACGGAGATAATATTACTGACCTACTTCCTGGGCAGTTATGAGGCTTAATTAATTGTTCTAAAGCACTTTGAGAGGCAAAGAATTGTTATGCTTTATTAATGAAAACCAATTGTACCTGAATGGGAAAAGCTTCACTTGCCCTACATATTTCTTGAAGGCCTATTTCTGGAGAGAAAGTAGTTTGCTGAAGAACCTGTGGGTCTCCAAAAAAAGGCAGTCTGTGGGTTTTGTTGGAGACCGACCAAGGGGCATAGTGTCCCGGCTGTTTCCTTACAGCAACTACAAACTGGAGATGGTTGTAGTCAACGGGAGAGGAGATGGGCCTCGGAGTGAAATTAAGGAGTTCACAACACCTGAAGGAGGTAGGTTCTTCTGGAATTTTCGCAGGCATACGCTGTTATATGCTTTTTGCACATGCTGGGAAAACTCTGCTCCACAGTACAGACCTAGAGCCTTAAAATTCCTCCTGCCCTGTATGGAAATTCCATAGAATGACACCGATCCTGTTTAAAAATGAACAGAACCACCTATCTTGTGCAGGAAGGGTGCAGCTCTAAGGCTCCAAAGCTGTCTCTCTGCATTTCTCTGCCTGGAGCACAGGTATGTACATCTTGCTGTAGCTCCTAATGGCAGAGGTACCCATAGAATCATAGGGTTAGAAGGGACCGTAAGGGTCATCTAGTCTAACCCCCTGCCAAGATGCAGGATTTGTTGTGTCTAAACCATCTGAGACAGATGGCTCCAGCCTCCTTTTGGAAACCTACAGTGAAGCAGCTTCCACAAGCTCCCAAGGCCTCAGTTCCATTGTCCTGCTGTTTTTTATAGTTAGGAAGTTCTCCTCCGATTTAATCTAAATCCACTACACTGTAATTTGAAGCCACTGTCTCCTCCTGTGGCAAAACAACTTTTCTCCATTTTTTTGTAGCAGCCTTTCAAGTATTTGAAGACCACTATCATGTCCCCTCTTAGTCTCCTCTTTTCCAAACTAAAGAGACCCAGTTCCTTCAAGCTTTTGATCGTCTTTGTCACTCATTTCTGGATCCTTTCCAGTTTCTCTACATCCTTTTTATACATTGGTGACAAAAACTGGACACCGTACTCCAGCTGAGGCCTTCCCAGGGCTGAGCAGTACTACCTCCCATGACTTGCATGCTATGCCTCTGTTAATTCAATCTAAAACTTTATTTTTTTGCAACAGCAGCACAATGCTGACTCATGTTGAGGTTGTGATCCACCAATCCTTGCCAGCAGTACTGCTGAAAAGACAATTACCATCTATTCTATATTTGTGCTTTTGTTTTTTCTTCTCTAAGTGTAGCACCTTACATTTATCTTCACTGAATTGCATTTTGTTGTTTATAGCCCAATTCTCCAATGTATCAAGATCCCTTTGAATTTTAGCTCTGTCCTCCAGAGTGCTGACATCCCCCATAAGTTTTGCATCATCTGCAAGTCTGATCAGTATGCTCTCTATTCCTACATCCAAGTTATTTATAAATGTTAAACACCCAACCCAGACCAGATCTCTGTGGAATTCCTCTTGAGACCTCCCTCCAGTCTGACATCATTCCTTTAATAGTTACTCATCTGTATGATGAGTTATTCCAGAATAGCTGTTCCTGATTAACACCAGGCGTGGGTGCTCTTATCCCAGAGTATATTACTCTTAATTAGTTAATCCATTTCCAGAGTGGATTAAAACTAGTTCAGAATAAGAGTATCCACCCATGGAGTTAATCCGAAATAGATGATCCACATTAAATTTACACCCTACCTGAGTCTGAATGAACTTCTATGTGTAGACAAGCCCTTAGTTCTTTTTATCTGTAAATTCAAGACAACTTTTCTAAGGACTTTAGTGCCTGGGAGGAGAGGTGCTGGGCTGACTTCCCTGGGGACTGAAATGCTCTATTTATCCCCACACAGGTATGTGCTGCACCATACAAGTGTCCCAACCCTGATTGGGAAGGACCATCCCCAGTAGGGGAGATAGTAGTTTAGTCTCCATGTGATTTGATTCTTGGCTTCTCTTTCAAGGTTGCCTACAAGGGGATCAGTTAGTACCAGTTGTGGTGAGATTAAGGATGGGGACACCATCACAGCTGTACTGAAACCCAGCAAGTTTATTTCACACAAACCTGAGCAGGATTTGAACAGAGACTAGCCCCGTTTCTCTCATAAAAGGAAGCTGTACAGGGCCAAAGGGCTGGCACGCTCCACCATGGGAGCTGTGACTGTTTGCAGAGGGGTTGTCTGTCCCAGTGCTATATTTTGCCCTCAGGAGTGGCAAGGAAGGGGGCCAAGGTTTTGAGATACTGACGTTTCCAAAGGCCACCAGCACTGAGTCAAAGTACAAGAACACCCCAAAAAGGATGAAAAATAGGCCAAAGCCCACAAGACCCATGCCAGTCTCTGCAACAGATGGAGGGTTAGTGATTAGAAGTGCAGCAGCCAGAGGAACAATGTAGTTACTACAAAGGAAGTGTTGGATGGTGCCAGTTTAGGTCACCAAATCCTCCCCTGTGGCAGATTATCCCAAGACTGATGGTTCACGCTGTAGTTAGATTCACCAACCAGTCACAAACTGTGCTCCTGATCTCTTTCCCCCCCCCCCCCGGTTATCAAGAGGCTAAAAAAATTACTGGACCAATTTGCTGGTGGGAGTAAAGTGAGAAGTTCATTTAAAACTCTCTATGTTCTTCTGATCCTCAAGTGGCCAGCCACGTTACCAGATCAGTACTAGTTTGGATCTTACCCAAAATACCACACTGCCACCCCGTCCTTTAGTATCTAAAGCTAAAGGTTTATTATAAAAGAAAGGGAAGGACCAGGGTTGTTAAATGGTCAAAGCAATCAGATACATACATATGACTTCAGAGTCCATCTATCAGGTTCTTAGCAGTATTGGTGAGTTTGCTGGCTTATCCATCAGCCAAAAGCAGCCAAGGATGGGATGTCATAGGGGTTTAGAGTAATGAAAACTGGTCTGAAAACCCAGGACACATCTGCAAACTTTGTGTATATCAGGGCATGAGTTACTGTCTTCTGCAGGGAGATTTGGCGCTCACTAACAGTGCTCAGAGAAGAGCAGGCAAGCAGTCAGCAAACCTCCCACATACCCAGCTCTGCCAATGGCCCTCACCCATAACCCCCCTCTGCTATTCCAGGCCTGAGCTCCCCGCACACATCCCAACTGAGCCAATGCCCCATAGTCCTGACCCTCAGCTCCCCTCTGCTATTCCAGGCCTGAGCTCCCCCCCACACACACACACACACCCCCCGCTGGGCCAATGCCCCATAGTCCTGACCTACAGCCCCCTCTCTGCTATTCCAGTCCTGAGCTCCTCCGGCCAGCTCTGCCAGTGGCTCTCCATCCTGACCCACAGCCCACTGCTATGACAGTCCTGGGCTCCCCCACTCCAAACCTCAAGAACTGCCAGCTCACCCTTAACTTATATTCCCTCAAGTTGGCATTGTAGACCCAGACCTCATCTGAGCAGACACTGCCAGTTGTGGTGAGTTCTGCAGAGCTGTGAAAGGCATGTTTCTGTGGTGTTAAACACCCATTGGGTTTTGCATGGACAGTACCAGACTCAGGGCCAGGACAGTAGTTCAGTCTGCCTCTGACAGACACTCCCTGATCTGCTGTGACTGGTGCTGACAGAGCAACCTCCAGCTCCAGCCCAGACTTGGCTCTGAGCGCCAGTGGTTGCAGCTTTGCACACCAGATGGAGGAGAAAAGCCAGCATCTTGAAGCTTTTCCACTTCCATTAATTACCAGTTGGGCCAGTAAAAGGCTCTGAATTGCTCTATAGACTGGAGGTTAGGCTGCTGCCCTTGATGGGGAGACCCTGCTTCACCTCTTCCCTCTGCCTGTTAAGAACAGGTTTGAAGAGGGAGCGGCTTTCCTCTGGAAGCTGTTCCACTGTAACTATTAATTGAGCCAAAACAAGACTCATTTGCAAGAAGCCTTCTATAGCCAGCCCTAGGGGTAGGGTACTTACCTGAGATGCTGGTTTAATCCCCCCTTTACTGGAGGAGAAGAAAGGACTTGAGCAGCAAGATTGTTTCTGTGCTGGTTTCAGAGAGGGGACCTAGTAGGGAAGGGTGCCCCCCTTCACAGCTGGGCCTTTTAAAGTTATTGCCCCTGCTGGGGTGTTAATGATTTGCAGGATGAGGAGGTGGGGATTAAGACCTTCCCAAGGTTCACTGGTTGGGAGCAGGTGGAAGCTGTGGGTTCTTCCCCTCCCCCTGCGCGCGCGCGCACACACACACACACACACACACACACACACACACCCCTGATTTCAGTTCAGGCTTATGCCAGGGCATAGCACAGAGTTTGAGTGAGTAAGGGATGCAGTGTCACAGGGTGAGTTGTTAACTCTTCAGTGATACTCAGTGAACCCAGGGAAACAGCCTGGCTCAGAGGTTGGGGTTTATCTACTCCAGCTGGTGTGGCTGGAAAGAAACAACTTTTCTTTTGCACAAAGTCAAGGGGGGAGCAGTATTCCCATAGAACATATCTTGCCTTCCCCTAAGCTGACCAATATGCAGCTCCAAAACCCAGTAAGCCCAGAATTACTAGACTTTTATTTTGGGTCTGTGAGCAAGACCTGGAATGTCAACAGGTGCTAGAGATGCACAAAGCCTGCAGTAGGATTTGTTTAAAGGCAAACAATGCTAGTAGCAGGCCTTGGGTATCATTGGCGGTGCAAAATTAGGGTCATGGTCGAGGGCCTGCTGAGATACAGCTCCCTTCTCCTCCCAGCAAATGACCTGTGCTTAATATCAGCTGCCTATATCATGCCTGACCCCCAGCCCAATTCTCAAACCAGGGGCCAACAGTCATTGCCTTGCCTATCTTCCCTGCAGGACTGGAGCTGGGAGGCAGGCTCAGCATCTGCCTGACTCCACACAAGGGGGGAAACAGCCTCCCTTATAGCCGTTAGGTTGAGGTGTGCACCCAGGATAGTGGTGGCCGTTTCCTCCCTCTGCCCAATGCACAGAAGGAATTGGGAACAGGGATCTGCCATCTCCCAGATGAGTGTCCTGAGAGGGGAATGAGCTTTCCCTCATAACCTTTAGCCCCAGTGGTTAGGGGCCTCATGTAGACTGTAGTAGATGATGGTTTAATCCCCACACCCACAAATGTCCTATAAGAAGGGAGAGGAACAGGGATCTGTCATCTCTCAAGTGAGTTCCCTGACCTAAGGATATTTTGATGTGGGTTGTGCAGCTGAACTCTGAATTAGGCCACAGACAGCCTGAGAATCACTCTATCGTCCATGGTTTGGGTAGTCACCAAGGCTGGGGGAGAGTGATGCTTGATGAAAAGGAATCTGTATAGCACCCACCTACCTCTCACGTGGCTGTCCCAACTGCTAGGTACTCTGCTGTGGGGGCTCTTTCAACCTTTCCTGTTGAAGCTGCTTCCACTTTAATTAACTCTTAAATGGTCCAAAGCAATAAATAATAATAATTAATGGAGATATCCTATCTCCTAGAACTGGAAGGGACCTTGAAAGGTCATCAAGTCCAGCCCCCTGCCTTCACTAGCAGGACCAAGTACTGATTTTGCCCCAGATCCCCAAGTGCCCCCGGATTGAACTCACAACCCTGGCTTTAGCAGGCCAATGTTCAAACCACTGAGCTATCCCTCCCCCAGGGAAGGATAGCAGAGATGATTTACAAGCAGCCTTATATAGCCTGGTGGCGAGGGCCTGCACCTATGGTGCTGGAAAGCCTGGTTCATGTCCCTGGTCCTGAAGGAGCTAGGATTTGAGCCATGTGTCTCTTGAAGCTGTCTCCACTTTAGTTAACTATGAACTGCGCTGGGGAATAGTCTAGGGTCACTGTAGTCCAGTGGTTAAGTTACTTGCCTAAGAGGTGGATGATTGTGGTTCAAATCCTTCCTCTGGCTCTTTAAAAGGATTTGGAGAAGGCTGTCCCACCTCCCAGGGGAGAAGTGGGAGGTTCCTGTTTAGGTCCCCTTCCGCTTGCAGAAGGCCCTTGTCTTTCTCGAAACAGAAGGGGGTTTGAACAGAGATCACTCACTTTACAAGTGTGGTGGGCAGCGCCTGGGAGGCGGGAGGTCTCCTGGAAGGTGGGAGAGCCTTGGCACAACCCCTTGCAGAGGAGGGGTTGGGCCTGGGGTCTCCCAGAGCCTGGGTGGGTAGCCTAGCTGCAGAGGACAAAAGAGTGACTTGTTTTTTAAGCAGGACACTGCCCCCACCCCCCACATTTAAGTAAAAGGCCCCCCCAGGTAGCTGATACATGTTGTAAACCCCTTCCCCACCACAAGGATTGAACCAGGGCCCTCAGCATCCCAGGGGAGTGCCCAAACCTCTACACCAGAGAAGGCAGCCCTTTAGAAGAGCTTGCTTTGGAGCAATTCATAGTTAATTAAAATCAAAGCAGCTGCAACAGGAAAGGTTAAGGGCACTCCCTCTTCAAAGGCCTGCTCCTCCAGACATAGGAATTGAACCCACATCCTCAAATGGAAATACCCCAACCTCTGCGCTACAGAGGGTGTCTCATTTTCATATCTTGCTTTGGCCTAATTAACAGTTAATTAAAATGGAACAGCTTCAATAAGAACCACTGCTCTAGATCGTAGTTGGAGACGGCTCAGTAGATTTTCATTGGCGCTGCACCTTTTAGCAACTGGCAATGAATCTTTTAAGGTTTACGTTTATGGTCCTGTACATTATAAGTAACAACGTAGGGTGGAGAGGCATGATGGAGGCTGTAACTCTTCCTGTATTGTCTTTTTAAAAGCTTACTTTTAGTCAAAGTATCATCATTCATTGAAATTTGTAATTAAAGGGGGAAATAAAGCCATTAGGCCAAATCCTGAAGCCCTTCAGACTGCAAAACTCCTACAATGGGTTTGCCCAAGCAAGGAAGAGCTTTTCTAGATGTGCTCCATTACCTGTGTGTTATGGTTCTGTACCATTTGGCCTAGATTTGTGCATATACAAATCCCAGCAAGCGGTGGTGGTTTTATAACTCCCTTCAGCACAAAACCAGGTCTGATAATGCTCTCAAGAGGTGCAGCTTATCAGGAAATTGTTTAAGCAGCTCTTCTCTTGTTCTAATGGGGGTAAATTGATATGTATTAGCTTCAAAGCTTCCCTTTCAAAAACAAACACTGTTCAGTAGCCCAGCTCAGTGACAGAATCTGATTCACGTTCTGCAGTTATGACCAAAGCTGAGAGCAGGATTTGGCCCACACTATGTAACAAGTTATTGCTTTGCCAGCTCTGAACATTTTGGCCGTATGCTCTTCAGGACAAGGCCTATGGTATGTGTGCTGTGCCTAGCACAATGGGGCATCCCTGCCCTTACCCTAAAACTGTTCTGTGCTAAGGAGCAGTGAAGTTGCCATGCAGTTTGTCCAGTTTCAATAGGACATATCAAATACCAGTGAGACAAACACACCACCAACCAATGCATCGATACACCTATTCAGTTGCCCTGCTGAGCTGCTCTGTTGTTTAGAACAAAGGGTGACTGACAGGTTATCCATTGTGCCTCTGGATGCACCATGTGCCACTCTGATCCCTGGGAAGTCACATGCACATCTCATAGGACGGAGCCACCCCATCGACTGGCAGTACACCTTGAATCAGTCTTTGCATTTGGAAAGCAAGCCACATCACCATAACCACGTATTTCAAAGCGCCAAATGGGACCTGCCAACCAGTCCCCTCTACACAAAGCTCTAGGATGTAAGGGCAAAATCTTGTCCCTAGTGCTGTACACAAACAAGTTGTACATTCCAAGAGCCATCCAGGTTGTGTGGCTTGGCCCCAAGTGGGCAAGAATGCAGGGGGGGTGGGGGCAGGGAGTGCAGACTGCTGCATATATGCACATCCTAGCCAAAAGACACTCTTGGGGAGCTGGGTGATCTTCCAAGTTCTCACAAAAGCTAGGCAGGAGCACTGGAACAAGGGGGCCCAGGTCCCCATCACTTTTAAAAGTGATAGCCCTCCCACTTTTTACCGGCTGTAAGGGCAAGCGAAGCGGAGGGGAGTGAGCGGAGGGCAGGGTCTTGGGGGGAAAAGGCAGCATGGGAGCGGGGCCCTGGGGGAAGGGGCAGCGCTAGGGCAGGGGCTCAGAGTGCCATGAGGGTGGGGCCTCGGGGGAAGGGGCAGTGCAGAGGGTAGGGTTTGGGCACCGGTGCCCCCCCCCCTTTAGGGAGCCTCTGCCATTCCTGACTCTAGGGAGTCTCCTGCCACAGGAGATATGCTAAAGGTGGAAAAACCCTTCCTGTACCTCCAAGCATACCCATGCAGTGCAGGTGTTAGAAATCCCTGTACACTGAGGACTGTTTCCTCCGATTGCTAGGAGCAAAACAGATATCCTAACAAGGGGGTTGACAGGCTTGGAAGAAAATTAGGTAAAACTGCAAAATATCACAGGGCCACCTGTTCAATAACCGCACTTCATATTGGCTCTTCCATGTGTAACCTTCCTGCCAAAAGATGAATTAATGCCAGCCAGGTGCTTGGCCTTATGTGGTTTTATTGTATCTTCATGTTAGTAAACCAGGCCCTCTCTGCTCTGCAGTACAAGGTAGCAGTGGCAGGATATCTTACTGGCCATTGTTATAAACAGAACAGCAGTTGCAGTTTTTCTTTGGTGGGGGAAAGACCTTGACCAGCCTCTCTGTCTAACAGGAATCAGACTTCAGGGGTGCAAGCGCAGAGGGTTGGTGTAATGATACCCACAAAAGGTATCTTGGTAGATAAACTACACATACAAGTTATGAAATTGGGTCAAGAACACCAGTTCTTCGTCTCCAAAACACAAGCGTATACCATGTGAGCCAAAGGAGATTGCCTGTTACAAACTGTGGTGGTAAGTCTAGCCCCCACAGAGCAAATATCTCCAACAGCTAGTGATGGGACACTGCTTTGGGAGATCTGTGAGTTACTACAGAGAATTCTTGGGCAGGTGCCTAGCTGGTGGGTCTTGTCCACATTCTCAGGGTCTAATTGATCACCACATTTAGGGTCGAGAAGCAATTTCCCCCCATCTCAGATTTCCAGAGAGCCTGGGGTTTTTCACAGCATGGGACCCGAGCCCCTTGCAGGTTTAAACTAGTGTAAATGGTGGAGTCACTGTAACTTGAAGTCTTTATACCATGATTTGAGGACTTCAGTCACTTGGTGAGAAGTTATGGGTCTATTACAGGAAGAGGGGGGTAGGTGAGGTTCTGTTGTCTGCAATTTGCAGGAGGTCAGACTAGCTGATCACAATAGTCCCTTCTGACAGTAGGTATGATATGCACACTGCACTGGTCTGGTTCCCATGAGCAGAGAATTATCAAACTGCAGTACACGCATCTCAGTTAATGAATAGACATGATTCGGTTGCATCCAGTGTTGGATTCACATGCAGAATTGTTCTGAGTTTTAATGCGCTTATGAAACCCCCAGTGCTGGTGCATGGTTTTTAATGCAGTTTTTGTTCCATCAGCATCTGAGCTTTGTGTGTGTATCTTTATTATGTCAGCCACCCTGCAACATGTACCATGTTGTAAGGCATGTTGTCTTTTCTTTCCTTCTCCATCCTGGCCCCATCCTCCTCCCAAGTACCCAGTGTCCCCAGGTATTTCAGAATCCGACAGCCTAACCTGGAAACCATCACTTTGGAATGGGGCCACCCTGAACATCCCAATGGAATTATCACTGGATACAACCTTAGATACCAAGCCTGTACGTTCCACACCTGTTTGTTTTTCTCAACTGATCAGTGATTTTTAACTCATCAAGTGTTCTCTTGGGTGAGTAGGTTATTCAGCGCCAAACCCAGAAAGAGTTCCTCCTCCCAGGTGCTAAAAGGTATTTTCCAAAATATGACGGCACAAGAGTAGCCTTTAAAGAATTAGAGACTTCCATGACAAGGTAAAACATTTGCTGTTTCTGAAGGCGACAAGTCCTGCTGCAGTGCTGAGTGCCTGCACCATTTCAGTGTAAGCCAGTAGGGGTTGTGGGTGCTCAGCATCTCCCAGGACTTTAGCCATAGGGGGAGAAATAAGGTTTAGCCCCAGACTGCAATAATAAATTGCAAGCAAAGTCTAAATACAGTGAAATTGGTACAGCAGATTCTTTCTCTCTCACTCATACACACACACGCACACACACACCTGGAAGATTACTGCAGAAAGAGTCAAGTATCAGAGGGGTAGCCGTGTTAGTCTGGATCTGTAAAACCAGCAAAGAGTTCTGTGGCACCTTATAGACTAACAGACGTATTGGGGCATGAGCTTTCGTGGGTGAATACCCCCTTCGTCGGATGCTCCAATACGTCTGTTAGTCTATAAGGTGCCACAGGACTCTGCTGCTTTTGCAGAAAGAGTGAAACTGCCCCCACAGTATCCCCAAACAGTATGGAATTCAACGCAATGCAGATGGCCAAATATCAGGGCTGTGCACAACACAAAAATCTTATTGTGAGAGCTTAAGCAGGACACGTACCAGCCCTCTGCATGGGTGTGAATCTCATCTCTAGCCTGCAGGGGTGCTGGAAAAATTTGTATAGTGGGGGGGGTGGAGGGTTGAGAGCCATTGAACCGAACTGTAAACCCTGGATATAGTAGAAACCACTTCAAGCCAGAGGGTGCAGCAGCGCCCTCCGCACCCTAGTTCCAGCACCTATGCTAGCCAGTACAGTTCAGCTGCACCATTACTCAATGCACATCCCCCTAGGAGGCAGCTGGCTGCTGTTGCTCTCTCAGACAGGTTTTGTTGCATCTCCGCAAATCTTTCTATTGAGCATAGTCAACCCAGAAGCATATTGGACCATCAGCTGATTTTCTAGGGTGGGAGGAGGTGAAATGTGTAACATAGCATGTGTCTGAAACAAAGCTGAAGCCTACACAGCTTGCCTTTCTCCCCAGTTAATGGAACCAAAACGGGCAGAACGCTGGTAGAGAACTTCTCCCCCAACCAAACAAGGTTTACGCTCCAGAGGACAGACCCCATATCGCGCTATAGATTCTTCCTGCGTGCTAGGACACAGGTGGGAGATGGAGAATCCATTGTGGAAGAGTCGCCAGCCCCACTGAATGAAGGTAGGTGGAGGACAGCGTTGCTGTGACTTTGGGGGTGGGATACATGCTCCCAGAGGAGTTAACACACAAGGAGCATTATGCATGTCTTCCAAAACTACAGACTACACTGAAAATCACATACAGAATGTGGTTTTACTAAGGGAACGGGTAACTTTCTCACCATGACATAAGCAGAACCAATAGTCCCTAAGCAAGAAAGTTCTACTCTGTGCCTCAGTTACCCATCTGTAAAATGGGGATAGCACTGTTAAGGATGTTGTGCAGATAAAATCCATTCATGATTGTGAAGTGCTCAGATACTACATTAATGAGGGCCATACGAGTACCTAGTTAGACAGGCAAATGTAGTGACTGCTTTTCCAAATTGAGGCACTTAGGGACTGCCATAGTGCATCAGAATAATGGTCCATCTAGCTCAGTATCTTATCTCCAACAATGGCCAGCACCTGATGCTTCAGAGGAAAGTGCAAGACCCCTCAGAGAGGACAATTATGAAACAATAACCTGCCCTTATGGGAAGTTTCTTCCTGACCCCAGGCAGTTAGTGGTTGTCTTATGCCCTGAAGCAGGAGGGTTTATTTCTTTTACAACTACAGAGAGATGTTTGCTGTATTCACAGCATTAAACTCTGTCTTCCTGATGGCACTCTGCCTGCCCCTTCATGTGCTGTGTAGTATCACTTACATATATCCTCTATGGGGAAACAGCATATGCAGAGTGAGAGACTCTCTAGTAGGCTTTTTCCACCTTAAAGAAGATTTAGGTCAGATATTAAGAAAACTTTTTTAACTACAAAGATAATTAAGCACAGGAAAGGGTTACCTAGGGGAGTAATGGAATCCCTGGCACTGGAAATTTTAAAGACCGGGTCAGACAAAATTCCCATCAGGGATGGTCTAGAACCAATTTTACTTGGTCCTGCCTCAGTGTGGGAGGCTGGATTAAATGACCTCTTGAGATCCTTCCAGCCCTACATTTCTCTGACCTTTTTACTGTAGCTCAACATGGAGTTCACCACAGAAACTTTCAGTGCAGATTCCAGAAATGGTATTTACATTGAAAAACCTCTTTGAACAATACTGCTGCGTCGATGTTATGCCTGGGAGACAATGGGCCAGAGTGATCCAGTGAGGACGTATCAGTGGGATACAAAAACGTAGCTGAGTGATCTAATCATTGGCAGGCTGCTAGGGAATCCCTGCAGTTTGACAAGCTGCTAGATCTAACGAGAAGCAGCACCTCCACTGGATTTCATTGCCCAACCTGGTACGCTGTCAGGGTATATTGGGAATGTTGGTCCCTAGCTACTAGCCCACAGGCAGGAAGAAGAGGCTGTTAGGGCTTTGCACTCAATCTGGCAAAAGAAATGAAGGGAGTGAGGAAAAAATCCAAGTTAATTCGTGGGTTTTGGCGATCGCTGTGTGTTTAGTCATTAACAGTGGGGTTTATACCAGGATATTTATAATTGACCTTCAAAAGCTACAACGTACAAGTATTTTGGCATTTGCCCGAGGAGGGTCCAGCAAAGAGGAGAAAACTTTGACCCAGCCAGTGTCAGGAGATCTAGTTTATCAGTATAACTAGGAAGACAATCAAAGGGACACAGGGCTGTTGTCTAGTGGTTAGAATCAGAGCTGACAAGGTTTAAATTTGGGATGGGAGGGTCCACTTAATCCATCCCCCAAAGGAACTGTGCCATTGATCCACAGAGGTGCTTCTACTGAGCTGAGCTCTCTCTTTTTCCTGGAAGAGAGTGTACACTTCAGATAGCCACCAGAGGGAACTATCGAACAGCATTTGCCCCGAGCTTGGAATTCCTCTGAAATAGCTTTGTATCTTCCTTGCAGTTACAAAGTGCATTTCTGAGACTATGCCAGTATGTAGAACATGGGGAACAGCCTCTCTTACTTTTAAGGTGCCCAAACTCTGAAGTAGAATAGCTCACTACCGTGTATCTCTGGGTAGGGTTCTGTTGACAGAGAAACAAGGTGGGTTGGCACTCTTGGACTGAGCTATTGCCAGCCTAGAAAGAGAAAGTGTAGTCAACAACTGTGCCCAATAATCGGCATCCTGTGTTCTTTGCAAGGCCTACTGCATGCTACAGCTTGACCCAGTCTAGCAACAACCATCTTCAGATACAGATGTTAAGTACAGTTCTTCTTCGAGTGATTGCACATGTCCATTCTAATATAGGTGTGCGCACACCCCAAGCACGGTTGGTGGAAATCTCTCTCTCAGTGGTGACTTGTTGGCTCTGGTGCTCCATAGTGTAGGTAGAAAGGGCCAGGCTAACCCTGCGCCCCATCAGTTCTTTCTGAACGCAGTGATGGTCACTGGAACTGCTCTCCTTGCTGCAGCAAGCTTTTCTCAGTGGTCTTCATTTTTTCTCCATTTTTCTTCATACTGTACATAGAGTGTAAATAGTTATTAGTTTTGTTGGCGCTTCTCCGTAACTTAGTGGAGTTTTGGCCTGTCCCCAGTGCTGAGGCATGCCTTTGTCACCAGGCTTCAAGCCGAGGCATTTGCTGGGCCAGAGATCTGCTGGTGCTCTCGGTACCACCGTTGCCAGCTGTACAAGAGTTGGCGGCCTTGGTGCTGGTGGGCAGGAGGGAATGGGTAACCTCCAGCTGCTATCCGGTTCCGGGCTCTGCGGTACCACCTAGAGGGAAACCGTCCTTGCTGGTCCTGGCGCAAACTTTCCCGCCCCAGCACCCATCTCCAGCACTGTTGGGAAGTGCACCTCCATGGATCCCGGAGGAAGGCTCGTCAGAGTCGGTGGTTGGCTGGTACTCTTCTCGTCTGAGGAGCCCTCATTATCCCTCCTGCCATCCCTACCCCGCTGTGGATCCTGAACAGGAGTGCCATGGAGCGCTTGGCCTAGCAGTCACAGGCCTATACAGTGGCCCTTTTGGAACCTCTGGGGGTTCCCCCTGATGCCAGGGCCCCATTCTCTGCCCCATCATCCCGGTCAAGACCTGCAGAGGAAACGGAGTAGGGGTTTTAGGCACGGTCACTCCTATCTACCTCACTGTCAATATCTGCCCCTCCCAGACACCCAGGGGGTTCAAAGCAGACCTCTTGATGGGACACTCAAGGGTGTTATACCAGTTCCTATCTCACCGGATCTTCTGTCCCCTTTATTTTCAAACCACCTGTCCCCATAGGTGCTGGAACTAGGGGTGCTGCGGGTGCTGTAGTACTCCCTGGCTTGAAATGGTTTCCATCATATGCAGGGTTTACCGTTTGGTTCACTGGCTCTCAGTACCCACACTATAGAAATGGTTCCAGCACACCTGTCTGTCCCCCTTCAGCACAGCGTGGTCTCATATCACCAAGGATCATTAGGTGCTGAACATGGTGGAAGCGGATTATATGCTCCAATTTATTTCTACCCCCTCACCCTGTCCCTTTTCAGGGACCCCTCTCACAAGCAGTTTCTAGTCTAGGAGGTACAAGCTCTCCTCAGAGTGGGAGCTATGCAAAAGGTTCCACAGAATTTAAGAGGGAAGGGGGTTTACTCCCATTCTTCCCTAATTCCGAAAGCAAAGAGTGGTCTCAGACCTAGTCTAGACCTCCACTGTCTCAACAGCTACCTCAAGAAACTGAAGTTCCCCATGGTCTCTCTGGCTTCCATTATCCCCTCTCTGGATCCTAGTATGTTGCCCTCGATTTAAGAGAGGCCTATTTTCACGTTTCGATTTTCCAAGTCCACAGAAGATTTCTCAGATTTGTCATCAGCCAGGCCCACCAACCAATTCATGGTTCATCCATTCGGCCTGTTGGCGGCCCCACAGGTGTTTGCAAAGTGCATGGCGGTAGTGGTGACCTTCCTGAGAAGACAGGAAGCGCAAGTCTTCTTGTATCTGGATGACTGGCTAGTCAGGTCGGTCTAAGGTTCAGGTAAAGTCCAGTATCCACCTCATTTCAGTCAACGTCCCAGGCCCTGCGTCTGCTAATGAACAAGCAGAAATCTATCCTCACTCCAGTGCTGAAGATAGAGTTTATCAAAGCGATGTTTGACTTCACCCAGGCCACAGCCTCCCTCCCAGAATGCTGGTTTCAGGCAATCGCGTGACGAGTAGCGCACGTCAAGGTCCACCCCATTATGACAGCCCATTTCTATCTCAGGCTTTTAGGTCACATGGCCTCATGCACGTACATGGTGCAGCATGCCAAGCTACACCTCAGGCGCATTCAGGCTTGGCTGGCCTCAGCGTACTTGCCGAATCACCACCATCTAGACTCGGTTCTCACATGTGTTCCCCAATCCTTGTTTCCCTCAATCAGTGGCTGGATCCTCTGATGGTTTGCACAGGCATTCCCTTCGCCCAGCCCCAACCTTCGTTATCTCTGATCTTGGATGCATCAGAGCTAGGCTGAGGAGCTCACCTGGGGCTACTTATGACCTCAGGCCAATGGTCCCTGGAAAAGCATCAGCGTCAGAGAGCTCAGAGCAGTCACCTCGCATTGCAAGCAGGAGCATACTAGTGCTCATGGATAACACTGCAGCCATGCTCAATCTCGACAGACAGGGAAGAGCTCACTCTTCCCCCGTGTCAGCAAGCAGTTTGCTTATGGGAGTTTTGCATAGTCCACTCAATCCAGCTTGAGGCTTCTCGCCTTCTGGGAGCGCAGAACAAGCTGGCAGATCACCTCAGCAGATCTTTCTCCAATCACCATGAGTGGCTCCCTTGCCCAGACATCATGAGGGATATTTTCCAGCGGTGTAGGACTCCCCCATAGACTTGTTTGCGACCAGACTCAACAGAAAGCATCACTAGTTTTGCTCCCTGCAAGGTCATAGCCCAGGGTTCACTTATGGATGCCTTCTTGCTCCTGTGGACAGGGCACCTGTTCTACACTTTCCCTCCTATCCCACTCATGCACAAGGTTCTGCTGAAAATCAAGCTGGACAGGATGTGGGTCATTCTCATAGCCTCAGCCTGGCCCCATCAGCACTGGTTCGCCATGCTGCTAGGCCTTTTCTTAGCAACTCCGATGCTGCTCCCTGTACTCCCCAACCTGATATTCCAGGACCACAGTTGACTGCTTCATCCGAACTTCAGCGCCCTCCACCTGACAACGTGGACGCTACATGGCTAAATACCATAGAGCTGGCCTGCTCGGAGCAGGTCTGCTAGGTCCTGTTAGGTAGCAAGAAGCCCTCTCCCAGGGCTACATACCTCTCCAAATGGAAGCGGTTCTCCATTTGGCTTCCCAACATGGTCTCTTACCCATGCAGTCATCACTACAGGCTGTGCTTGAGTACTTGTTACACCTGAAACAATAGGGGTTAGCGATTTCATCGATTAAGGTACACCTCACAACGATTTCAGCATTCCATCCCCCGCTGGATAACCGTTCCGTTTTCTTACATGAGAGGTCTCTTCGTTTCCTCAAGGGCCTAGAAAGATTTTACCCACAAATACGAGAGCCAGTCCCTCCATGGGAACTAAGCCTGGTCCTATCAAAACTTTAAGGCCCTCTGTTTGAACCGCTCGCAATGTGCCACCTGTCGTACCTTTCCCAGAAGGTGGCCTTTCTGGAGACTAATACTTCAACCAAGAAGGGTCTCGGACATCTGCACTCTTACATCAGAACCCCCATACACAATCTTCTTTAAGGATAAGGTGCAGCTGCACCCTCGCCCTGCCTTCCTCTCGAAGGTGGTTTTGCAGTTTCACAGTAATCAGTCAATCCTCTGGCCGGTTTTCTGCCTGAAACCACACATGAACAGGGAGGAGCAACATCTCCACCCTTTGGACCTCAGAAGTGCCCAAGCATTCTACATAGAGACGACCAAACCATTCCGTAGATCCACCCAACTCTTCATAGTGGTAGCTGACAGGATGAAAGGCCTCCCCATCTCAACTCAGAGGATCTCATCCTGGATCACACTGTGCATTCGCACATGCTATGAGCAGGCAGGTGTTCCACCACAAGCTATCCTGACTCCACAAGGGCACAAGCATAATCAGCGGTGTTCCTGGTCCATGTCCCTATCGAGGACATCTGCAGAGCAGTGACTTGAACATCAGTGCATACATTTTCTACTCATGACACCATCATTCAACAGGCCAGAGATGATGCCAGTTTCGCTCGAGCTATGTTGCAGTCAGGATGTCTGTGAACTGCGAGTCCATCACCTATACAACTGCTTGGGAGTCACCTACATTGGAATGGACATGTGCAATCACTCAAAGAAGAAAGAAGGGTTACTAACCCTTTCATAACTGTTGTTCTTCAAGACATGTTGCACATATCCATTCCAAGACCCACCCTCCTGCCCTTTTTTCAGAATTGGCCAAAAAGAAGGAACTGAGGGGGCGCGAGATCAGTTGGGACCTTTATACCAGTGCCATGAGCGTACTGCACCAGAGGGCACCAGAGCCAACCCGACGGGTACCACTGAGGGAAAAATTTCTGGTGACTATGCTTGGGGTGTTCACACACCTACATTGGAATGGACATATGCAACACGTTGCGAAGAACAACAGTTACGGAAAGGCTAGTAACCATTTTTTCCACCAAAACCATGCTGCTTGACAACCCTTTATCAATATCCCTCGTCCAGGGCCGGCTTTAGGAAGTGTGGGGCCCAATTCAAACATTTTCGGCGGAGCCCCAGCAGGGATGACTTAAAAAAAAAATGTAAAAAAAAGCCTTTCATTTCTTAGCAACCGGTTCCCTATAAAAAGTTCTGATTTAAAGGATGTGCCACAGTATGTATTTTTTGTACCAATAGAGTTACCATACGTCCATATTTTCACGGGAGGAATTTTTAAATTTTAAATCACCTCCCGGGCGGTGATTTAAGAACCAAAAAGCCTGACATGTCCAGGAAAATACGGATGTATGTTAACCCTACCTAAAGTCCTTTTTCAAAAAGATGGGCCTGAACTAGAAATGAGCTCTGTTTCACATGTGTGGGTCCCCACCACTCCCTGGGGGTGTGCTAGGGTGACCAGATGTCCCGATTTTATAGGGACAGTCCCGATTTTGGGGTCTTTTTCTTATATAGGCTCCTATTACCCCCACCCCCTGTCCCAATTTTTCACACTTGCTGTCTGGTCACCCTAGGATGTCCACATGTGTGGGTCCCAGCTGCTCCCTGCCCTCCTCATTGAAGCAGGTGTGCAGGGTTACTGCCCTGGGAACTGCAGGGCACCAGTGGACATGGGGCTGGCTGGAGGCAGGGCAGGGGCTGACTGGAGGTAGGGTCTGGCTGCAGGCAGGGCAAGGGATGCGGGGCTGGCTGGAGACAGGGGTGTGTGGGGTGGGCTGGCTGGCTTCAGGCAGGGCCACAGGGGGGTGCAGCATGGGTTGGCAGGACTGGAGACAGAGGAGTGTGGGACTGGCTGGCTTCAGGCAGGGGGGTGCGGCAGGGAGACAGGGCAGGAGGTGTGGGGCTGGTGTGGGCAGGGGGGGCAGGGCTGATGCGGGAAGGGGGGTGTGTGGGGCTGGCTGGCTTTGGGCAGGGCCACAGGGGGGTGCAGCAGGGGTTGGCTGGAGACAGGGCTGGAGGTGCGGCAGGAGCTGGCTGTGGGCAGGGGGTGCAGGGCTGGCTGCCAGCAGCGGCAGGGCAGGAGTGCGGGGGTTTAGGGCTGGTGCAGGCAGGGCAGGGGGTGCGTCAGGGGCTGGCTGCGGGCAGGGGGTGCAGGGCTGCCTGGACACGGGCTGGCTGCGGGCAAGGCAGGAGGTGCGGGACTGGCTGGAGATGGGCTGGCTGGGGGGCAGGGCAGGGGGTGCATGGCCGGAGACAGGGCAGGGGGTGCGGGGCTGACTGGAGTCGGGCTGGCTGCGGGCAGGGCAGGGGGTGCGGGGCTGGTGCAGGCAGAGGGTGCGGGTACAGCCCACCCTGTATGGTAAGTGCCTCCTCTTCCCTCCCCCATCGGATAGTAGCAGCAGCCCGGGACTCCCCTGCTTCCACTGCCCAGGCCCTTTCAATAGCCGCAGGAGCCCTAGGGAAGCGGCGGGGCTCCAGCGGCTATTTAAAGGGGCCGGGGCGGTAGAAGCAACGGGAGCCCTGGACTTTTTAAATAGCCCCCAGAGCCCCGCAGCCCTACCCCAGGGCTCCAGCAGTGGGGCTCTGGTGGCAATTTAAAGGCCCTGGGGCTCCAGCCCCTGCTGGGAGCCCCAGGCCCTTTAAATTGCCCCCTGGGGAAGCCGGGCCACCCGGGTACAGCACACCAGCCCCGATTCAGGGGAATTGGTTGAATTGGCCTAAAGCCGGCCCTGCCCTCGTCCAACAGGGATTTCATTTATTGTGGTGAGCTATCGTAACCCATGTTAGGTTAGGCCCCAGGCTTATCTGGATAAAGCGCTTTCTGAATATAAACCCCCAACTGTATTACGTTTTTAGGTCTTTGGAACGTTCAAATCACAGCACTAACAGTAGCAATTTCACCCTAGCAACTCCCCTGTGCTAAGCATCACACAACAGTGCCCATATATTTTCTGCCAATCTTAAATTGTTTTTATTGGTGCAAGGAGAGTTATAAAACAAATGCATTCTCCAGTCCACAAAACCCTAAGAGCCACTGCAGAGACAGGCTGGGGGAGGCATGGTGCCACTTTCCCATCACCCCAGCAATCAACAGACGACCCGCAGAAGGAAACAGCCACAACTCACAGATTCATAATAGGATAAAACGCCCATTGTGAGACATTGATCAAATGGAGTGAAAGGTCAGGAGCCCTTAGGGATGGAAGACAGACAAAGCTGGCTCTTTCCCTTCTATAGCATTTGCTAACAGACATACAATTCAATTAAACTTCCGATTTTATTTAATGGGTGTTTGCTTTTCTTTTTCCTCCTTAATTGTGGTGGGTGGGAAAAGTATCCTATTGAAAATACAGTAGAAATGAAAGGCTTTCTACGTGTCTTTAAGCAGACGGGCTCCAGAACTGTTACACAGTATTGTAATGTTGGCAAAACTGACGTTCAGTGGCGTGGGTTCCTGCCATACACTGTATTTTTCTGACGCAGCGGCTTCCATGAATGCCCTGCTTAGAGGGCAGGTACTGGATATGGATAACAACATCCCATAAGTTTGTTTGTTCCACATACGCTTGTTATTCACTTTGCTGGGTCACTGATAGTTATACTTTCCTAACAGATCTGTGGTGTTTGCCCACAGCTATCCCACAGTGCTAGCTGAGATGCACTGCATTTCCTTTCCATTACTCAGAATGAGAAATAACTATCTCAGCTGTAAATACGATTGTGAATTGTCAGCCCAAAAAAGGCAAGTTTCCCTTTCCTTGGTAAAGGCAGACAATGGCACTCATTGAGAGTGGGCTTTGACAGCTCAACCAATCCATTATCCATTAGTGAAAACAAAGAGTAAGAGTGAGATCTGCTCATCTCACTTACTTATGCAGTCTCACTGAAGCCGCATGAGTAAGGCGAGCAGGATTTGGCTCTAGAACATGAGAGCTGGTATGTATCTAACACAAGGCTAGGTTGGGCAGGATTTTATTAATGAATGGTATGTAACCTCAGTAAGCAGAATGTTGTTTAGCAGCTTTAAATGAGTTTGATTTGATTTTTTACATACCTGCTATAGACCCCCTAAAAAGAACTTGGAACTCAATGGAAGAAGGTTCAGAAAACCAACCCTTGAAATCAACTGCTTTAGTTCTGTCTTCAGAGATGGATACTAGACTCAATCATAAATAAATGTATCCAGATGTTGCTTCCATTAAACACAGTTCTGTTTGATTCACTGATTACAACAGCTTGGGTCAGTTTCACAGTATGTACCTAATACGCCCTGAAGTTGGGTTTTACAGCAAGCTGAACGTGGAGGGTCCAATTTTGTCCTCCCTTGAATGAGATGTAAGCACATGCTTGAATGCTTTACTTAATCAAAGCCGCACACCAGGACAGAACCTGACCATTAGCATCCATTTGCTGGCGAGGTGGGGTGTGTTTAACTGGGAATGATGATTCATCTCTGACTCAAAGGGAATCTTCCTTCTCTTTGTCCTATGCAAATAGCGATAGTTATTATGTACAGAAAGGTGATTGCTGGGGGGCAGCTAATGCATTTTCTTTCTCTCTTAAAACCTTTGGTGACTCTGTGTATGACTGATCCCCACTCTCACTAATGTGCTGTGGTTTTATATATTCCTTTGTTTTCTCTTCCCCTCTCTTCTCTGCTGTCCTTGTATTCCCCTCCCTATACCTGGCGCTGCACTCTGAAGCCACTCCAACCCCAGGTACTGTACCAACTGGAGGAGGAGGTAACAGGCATGGGGCAATGCACAGTCAAGGGCTGTCTCTAGGGTGTGCTGGCACTTAAGCATGCACTATGTTAACCCTTTCAATGAGCAAACTAAGCTATCAGAGGATAAATTGGCTGTAAAACACTGGTGTGGCGAACAAAGCACCACAAAGAGAAGAAAATATTATGGTACTACAATTAAGGTTGCAAGCATCAATGTATCTCTGCACAGTACTCAACCCCTGTTAATGGTCTGCAAGATCTAGCATCAGAAAACTAAATGAAACCCACTTAATCCTGCTTTTGCTGCAGAAGGGCCCAACACAGAGAAAACAGTGTGCAGTCTTGTCGTTAGAGCACGGCAGTGGGACAACCAGGGTTGTAGTCCCAACTCTGCACCAACTGCTTCACCTTTCTGCATCTCCATCCTCCATTCTGTCCAATGGGGACAATACGTTGCATTCATACTGCCTGAGGGTGTTACGTGCAGCTTAATTAATGCTTATCCTTAGAATGCATGTGACAATGCTCAGTAGTATCATATATAAACACTCCCAGGTACTGAGGGTATATTCACCTTTCTTTATGCAGTATTTTACACAAACAATGGCACTACACACTGAAAATTCCTGTACAACTCTTTGGCAGCTGTTACTCCCTTCTAGAAATACAGGGGTGCGTTACTTGCGGGTATGCTTGGCGCAGCCAAAGTTCTACATGCGAACACTGCAACGTACACGACACACTGTATTTCTCCAATGGCCAGCAGCTATATAGTTCTCTCTTTCCCAGGCTTCCATTGAAAGGGTTAATAATAATGTTTGTGCAGCAGCTATGCATGTTTGCATGTTAGGCTATTTGCTGGCTTTGCCCTCTACTGCATATTTCCGTAACAACACTGAGATACAGAGAAACCATGTTCTTTTGAAAGGGAGACTCTGCCTGCTTTCTAGGAAACCTAAATCCCCAACTACCCAAAATGTGTCAACATAGCAAACGCCAAAGCATAACTTCTGAAACTTTTTCTTTTTTGGGGGGTACAAATGAGGGGTTTTCCCCTCTGTAAATGCAACAGCATCACTGGCGTGCGACTTTCAGAGAAATGGCTTTTTCAGAGCAGGGCATTTTCAGCCGATTTTTGCAGAAACTGTTGCAGCCGGGCTGATCAAGCCTCGGCGATTCAGCTGAGCAGCACGTGGGATCATGTCTGCCAGCAAATGCATCTCAAATGCCCTGTGCCAATGAAGAGCTATTGATCTGAGATGACAGCACCCATTTTTGCATGCACTAAAGGGATCTGTAAGAAGCCATGCTTTATCTTCGTGGACACAGCACTAAGGAGTAGATAGGGGCATTTGGTTTTCCTTGTAAGGAAATGGGATTTCAATGGGAGATTTGCCTGTGTGATGACTGCAAACACAGGGCCTGTTTTCAGTCACAAAATGGTGTATTTTAGGTTCTGCTTTTCTACTTCACAGATGTCCCCCTCCCCCCCTATTTTGTTACAGCAGTGTTTGTTTAATTAATATTATTTTGCAAACTTCCCTCACTTACAGACCTTTCTTTCTTTTACTGTATTGTCACTTCCTAAAACAAAGGGTACCAGATTGGTCTGCTTTGAGCTTTGAAGAACTGAATATAAAACATACGTAACTTTTCCCATATAGTTCCATAGCATCAATGAAACAGGGAACATCTCATTTCAACCCTAGTTTAACATAGTTCACGGGGATCTAAAATTCCTGTCTGGGCCAGGGCCAACGTTTCTAGCTTTGGTGGATCCTGCCGAATCTTTCAATCTCATCTTTCTTCTTATTGCATCCAGCAGTTTCATCGTGATTTTAGCAGTTCATATTTCTCAAACTGCTGAAGTTAGATGGAATGCCTTGCCATTTGAATAGTGTGTTCCAAGTTCTCATTGACCAAAGGGACTGACAGAGTTTGGGTTGTATTCTACCAATATAAGCAATAAATGGCCACTAAGATTATGTTTGAACTGAAATGAGGAGAAATGTTAGTAATTGAAATGATGTGCTTGTTAAGCTCAGATTCCTTGTAGACTGCATTCCTGGCTTTTCAATGGCAAACAGTATTTGTTTCTTTCCGTAACAGTTTGTGATATACTGGTCTGTAACCGGACCACTTGTCCCTTAGTCTAATGTAACTAGTAGTGATACATAAGATTGACTAGAACAAATCCCTGCCTTTGTATCAGTTAAAAATTTCACTCCACCTTGCGCCAGTGTACGATTAGTAGTTACATGCTAGCAAGGAGTAGATTGTTGGAGTCACCTGATTTAATTTGCATTTGACCTAGAAGGCTCTTTATCTTCCTAACGAGTACAGGTTTCTAGTATAATTTTGTTTGACCTTCTTCTAAAGACTCGTCTCTCTGCTCAGCGACCTGGATTTTGCAGGTCCCTTAGGTGCTCTGTTACAGTGAAATTTATCTTTAACTACTACTAATCTCAAGCTGTTTTCACTCAAAAATGGTCCTTTTGGGGTGGGATTGGGGGAGGGGGATGACCAACACACCAGTTTTCATGTTTGTTGTGAGTGTGTATGGGAAATCAGACAAATTTGATGAAATCAAACCAAAAACCAAAAATTTCACCTTGTGAGGTTTACATTTCATTACCAAGCCAAAACTAGAGATGGGCAAAGCAAAAGGAAAGGATTTACTTTATAAAACCCAAAGGGTCTCATTTACCCACTGAAGGAAGAAAATATTTGATAAGTCACATAGAGCTGGATTCTGTAGCACTATTGTCAATAGCAAAGCTTCAGTCTTACAAGATTGGGACCATAAATAATTTTTGTTCCTCCATATAACACAGTCTGTACTTTGTACAGGTTAGAACTGGAAGCTTTTACTTGGAAGGATTATATTTTAAATGGCTAAATGCTGATATTTGTTGGTTTCTCCTTTTTCTCCTCCATAAAAGGAGCGGGGTTGGGGAGAACGCCATCATTAACACTCGACATTGACAGAAATGTAGCACTTGTGGAGAATTGCTGACTTCTCTTTTTTTGCAGTCCATTCAATCTGGCAATCTAATATGCAAACCCATCACTTGATTGTCCTTCTGAATCTTCTAGAGTTATTACATTTGGAACAAATTAGTATAATTCTTTTTCTTTGCACAATTTCCTCCTGTTGCAAAAAAAAAAAAAAAAAAAATCACGAGGAAAGAAAAATCTCTTGGCGATACATTTGGCTATCCATCCAAATACATAAAAAATTCATGAACTCCCTCTAAGTCTACTGATGCTATATACATGCTCAGGGGTAAAGCAGTTATTACAGCCTAACATCACATTAAAAGCTTCCCTAAATAATTAAAGAGCAATATGGGTGTGCATTGTTTTGTCATATTTCACCGCACATGCAGAACTGCACCCCCAGCTTTCAAATGACTTGAATTCACAGTGGAGTTGGAGGGAGCCATGAATCTCTAGCCTAGTGCTGGAGCACAAAAGGAGGCAAAGAGTGGGGGAGTCGTAAATAAAACCCACTCTCGTGTGGTGATTGTAGCACAGAACACGGCCCATCTGCCTAATGACAAACTTTCTCCTCACATGCGTTTGTCACATGGGGTGCAGGCTCCTGTCAAGGATCCATCCCTGCTGATGATCTGAATAATCCTGGGAGCAAACAATGGTGGGTTTTATTAGCGTATGCAGGTTCCAAGAAAGAGCATAAGTGGAGCCAGCGTGCCATGAAGAAACCATTATGTACCCGTCTCTCTCTCTCGTTTACTTTGGATTAATTAGCCTATTAACTCCAGCAGCCAGTGTGTCTGCTGCATTTTCCATCTATTTTACTTGAGCAACTGTGCCACACCCCTGGGACTCCATCCTCTGACCACATCTTTAGTATCCATAGAGGGAAGTGGCAGTGCACGGCTTTAGAGAGAAAGAGCCTGGGTCACAAAACTCAGGGTCTATTTGGATCAGAGCCTAGTTTGTCCTCAGATGAGTTGACGGTGAGGTGACTTTGCAGGTCTGGTTTACAGATTATTAATCCCATGTTTTAGGGAGAGTGAGTTGTCTAATGGTTTAGAGCAAGGGGAATGGAAATGGGGGACTAGAGGGACTCCTGAGTTTTATTCCTGATTTGCTGTGTGAACTTGGGCAAATCAGCACTAGATTTTCATACGTTGGCTTCCAGATTTGGTGGGTGCAATTTTGCCCTGCCATTTAAATAGCTTACACAGCAAACTTTTCAAAAGTGGCCTTTGATTTCAGAGAACCTGCAGTTCCCCATTAACCTGAGCAGTCGATGCTCAGCACTTGAAAGCCAGATCTAAAGTGTCTCCCATTGGGCATTGAACATCAGAGGCTCCACCTGAAATTGTTGGCCTTAGTAGCTAAAATCCTTGACTGAGCCTGCAAATTGGGACCATACATAGGTGGCTAAATAAGGTAAGCTGCCAAGTTTCATAATTTTGTGCTGGCTAAAATGTATAGTAGAGTTTTCAAAAGCACCTGTGTGACTTAAGAACATGGGTCCTATTGGAAGGTCCTTGAAAGTTAATGGGACTTGTGCTCCTACATCAATTAGGTGCTTCTAAAAATCCCACCCCGGGACTCTTAATTTCCCTGTGGCTCCGTTTACGTATCTGCCAACTGGGTACAGTGATATATTCTCAATCAGGACAGGATGTGTTAAAGTGTTAAAGTGTTTTCAGATCCCCAAGAGCCTGACACTTGTAAAGGTTTAATACTTGAGTGTAGCTTTTAATGCCCCCTTGCCACTCATTTCAGACTCACTCCCTGTCTGCCCATCACCTGACAGTGTCTTTAATGTTCCTGATTTTCAGAGAAGCTCTGATTCTCTGTCAAAGTCACCCTTTATCCTTCTTCAGTCTGGAGTCAGTCCTCATTAAGGGCTAGAATTCAAAGGACAGAAAATGTCCCCTTTCCCCCTCCCTCCCAAATTACCAGCTGAGCTATTCTTTAAGATTCATTTCATATTAAAACCCAAATGAGGTGTTCGCTTTGTATCGTCGGTCCTATCACAGGCGGATTAAGGCTGAATCCCCCAAACCTGGGGATGCGCTCTCCTTCCCAGCTCCTCCAGCTGGATTCTCGCCTTCCTCTCACTTTTGATCTTAGTGGTGCAGCATGGGGTTGCAGCCTGATAGCCTGCTTCTTTCTCACAGCTCCATCTGGGGCCCCTTTGAGCTATGGGGTTTCAGGATCAAAGCATCCTGCATTTACCTGTCCCTAGTCTGCCACAGGCTTGACATGATGATTCATTTTTGTAAGCACTGCAAACACACCCCGAATCTCTCTCACTGACTTTTATGGCAGTTGCATAATGCATTATCCTGATGCAAGGTGATGGCACTGCCCTGGGGTATTGTTTCCAATGGAGCTATCACGGATTTGGGGCAAATACTTCATGTCATCACTGTCAGCCGAAGCTGAGAGGCACAGTTCGGACTGTTAATAACTAGACCATCACCCTGGAATGTGAAGGACACCTCCAGCAGCAGGAGCACTCTAATAACTGCACTCCACCTGTTTGTTTTTTAAATACATGAGGATCATAGCCTAATGTGAGGATTAGTAAATAAACACACATCAGCCAGCATAATACAGTGTTAGCCATTCATACAAGATCAGTAACCCAAGCACCAAGAAAGGGGCATTGAGGGGACCAGACCCTAAATCCCTGGAAGTGCATTGGGTGCAAAATAGACCTTTAAGAATTTAGCAGGAGGCACACTTTAGTGGTATGAAAGCAGGACCGGGAGGCAGGAACTTCCGAGTTCTAATGCCAGCTTTGCCACTGACTCCTCTGTCCTTGAGCAAGTTACTTCTTTCTGCCTTGATTTCCCCCTGAATAAAATGGGATACGGGTGCCTCACAGGGAAGCTGTGAGAATTCATTAGCTAATATTGGTTCCTACTCTGGATGTTTTCATTGGGTTTGTTCAAAACTCTGTATTCAGAAGGTTGTCCTTTTAGGGACAATTGAGTTAATATTGCCAGTAGCCACACTGTTCTCTTGAGCTTCAGAAAAATGCAAGGAATCTGCAGGGATAGCGCTGTTAATTTTTCTCAGCCCAATTCAGGCTTTTGTACCTTATAGCCACAGGGCATAAGAAACACCCCTGATCTTATAATTGGCTAAGAGGAAGAACTGCAGGATAGCAGTCCTCTCCTCTCAAAGAGGCACTTGTATTGTGGTGGCCTAATCAAATAAGAAAGGGCTTTGTTATTCTGTGTCTCATACACACCAAGCAAGTTCTGTGGTTCTTTGACTTGAGCTCTGTTTCTGACACACTGTATTTTCTCTGGATTGTCTCACATGTTGTTTGGCATTCTTGCTTCTTCATCAACATCAATCAAACCTTTGACAAGGGAGTGGCAGGAGGCTTTCGATGGCTGTGCTTGTGCATGACGCTGGCTGTCGTTCTGTTTGTATCTTTTGAGTGCTAAAGGTCTGTTGCTGACACGATATTGTGAAAAGGGAAGCCATGCTGTCTTGCTTCCATACTGTCAACAGTTTCATTTTCTGTTTGAGTGGGTTACTGGGATTTTCAATGTCTGTTTGGTATTTATTCAGTGACGTGCTGTGAGGGGAAATTGGCAGGGAGATGCACGGAGAGATTTAACGGTTCTATTCCATCTCTGAGCTCTAAGAGTCTAATTTTTGGACCACCGGAAATGTTCTGGTTTTACAAATATTTTGTGGGTGGGACTCTTTGGGTCTCGCTGCTTTGAAACCAACAAGATACACAATATGTGCACACAACCCTTCTATGGGTCTCTGGGAAGCCCACTGAGGCACATGCTGCTTCTTAAACAATGAGGGACCCTGGAATACAGCAGAGTCATGTGCAAAGCAGCATCTCTTTCAAGAACCAAAATAATGCCTTAGTTCTGCAGTCGGGCCCTCAGGGAGCCCCTCTGAAATCAGTTGGGGTCTACTTGGGCACAAGACCTGCCAAACTGCAGACCCAGGTAAAGTGAAAACGAGGAAGTGGCAAAGACCTGGTTTTGTTCTGGGCTGTCTTTTTAGACTCCTCCCCTGAAGTTGGTTTTATTTGGATAAAGGTCATATTTAAAATAGGTCCTCTACTAATTCTCACTCATAACCAGGAGAGGCATTGCATGTCACCAAATCACAAGAATAAGCAAAGCAGAATTTTATAAAAACCTAGGATACTTCAGTACAGGGATCGCAAAGCAAATTTTGGATGAATTATTCTGACAATTACTGTTTAATTTTAGACCAAATCCAAATTTAGCCAAAGGCAATAACCCTTTGAGGGTTAGGTTATCCAGTGCTGGTGCAAATATTTCACATGGCCTGACCTTCATTCATAGCTAGAAGCATTTGGACAAGCATCTCCAAATAGCAAAATAACCCTCATATCTACCTTGGTAATAGATTTTAAGGCCAGAAGGGACCATTGTGATCAACTTGTCTGATCTCTTGCGCAACACAAGCCATAGGATTTCACCCAGTGAGTCCTATTGACAAGGACCATCTACTGTCATCTACCTAGCTAAAGGCACTGGCTGCTATTCTCCCATTCAAATCTTTTGAGGATTAGGGTCCTGATTTATCCAAAAAGTGTGTAGACAAATCCAAAAAGTGAAAGGATTTCTTAAATACCGTAACTCAGCCTGTGGAGAAAAAAGCACAGAAAAAAACCACCACTCTCCACCTACTGGACCATCAGTCGATAGGGTTCAGTATTCTAGGAGAGAAAGGGGGTATCCTTCCTTGCTGGGTGTGTGCATTATATCTGTCTAGATCCCCTTTTCTCTCCTGAAATACAGCAAAAGGGGGATCTGGATGGAGTGAGGGGAAAATGGGTTTATAGAAAACCTAGACTATGCAAGCCTCATCTTAAATAAATAAATAGAAAAGGCAGGTGAGGGGAGGCAAACCTGAAGCCATCCCCCACCAGATTAAAACAGAAAGCTGCATCCCCGTCCTACAAATGCCTCTTCAGCCCCAACAGGCTCCAGCATCTTTAAGACGAGCTAGAATGGAAACAGTTAAAGTGTCTGCTGGCAGAATGCTGTCAGCTCAGAAATGCTGTTGGTCTAGTTCAGGGGTGGGCTACGCTAATTGAATTTTGCTTTCCTAGTCTGTGACAAACTGGATTATTATATTTTGTTAAGAGTTAAATCTTATTTAAAGGGGACTTGATGCTCTGAGCTAACGTCTCTTCTCAGTTACATTGGGTGTAAAGTGGGGAGCAGAAACTGGCCCTTCTGTTCATCTTCCAAGAGGACATAAGTAGGTCACCTTTTTTTTTTTTCTGTCATTCCAATGATGGCAGTTCTTGCTGTTTAATGAATAGAGGTGGTGGTAGGGATTTAAGGCAGAGCAGCCGAAAAGAGAGGCAAGTTGTTAAGCCTGGGAAAGGGAATAAAACCAACAGCCAGCCCAGAACAACACTGGGGGCTATTTGTTTGGGGCCTGAGCTCACCCACTTCCTGCTGCGTTTCACGTGTTTGTTCTCACTCACCTACAGAATTTTTTGCGTGTCCCTTTATCCAAGAGATTCCAGGCACCCCCACACACCCGCCTCTGCTGGCGCTGAAGTGCATGACTGTTGCTAAAAATGTGCACTTGGAAAGAAAATGAAAACTAAGCTTCATTCTCTCATTTCAGATGGTTCGGTTTGTTCCCCCTCTCCCACCAACTCCTGTTTTTCTCTGTGTCGTGCCGCGCCACTCTGCTTTCTCTCTCGTGCGTGCGTTTAGCCTTTGGGGATGGCAAGAGTTAAGGATATAACCTCTTCTAAAACTGCAGTTTTTACATTTCCCTCTCCCAGCTGCAACCTCGTTGCCTACAACTACAGTCAGTCTAACCAGCACTACAACCATCGCCACAACCACCACCACAGCTGCCACAACCACTACAACCGTCGCCAGCACTACAACCACTACGGAGAGTGCTCCGACAGCCACCATTAAGCAGGACTTTGGTACTACGCTTTCCTATTTCCTCTAACCCACCTAACTGTAGCTGGGCCTTTCACCTATTTCATGTCCATACTCAGGTTTAAACGACAAGCCAAGGATGGAATTTAACCCAACAAGTGGGGGACTTCTTAGTGCTTTGGGGATGGCTTAGCAAGAAATCGGAGGAAATAGGACATAGGCGTCAAAGCACAGGACTAGTTTACAGGCGTTTGGGTTCTAATCCAACTCACCGTGCCTCAGTTTGTCCATCTTTACAATGGGAATAATATCACGCTCCCAGGAGTGGTGTGATTTTAATTAACAAATGCAAAACATTTGAAAAAATTAGGTGGAAGACAATACAGAAGGTCACAAAGTATTATTAAATCTTCTATTACCATCTCAGAAAAGGGATTCTATTATTATTATTATTATTATAAAGAATTCCACTTCAAGTAAAGCACAGCAACTGAGGTAGCAGACCCATTATTGTGCATGGGATTCTTTTGGTTTATGCTTACCGCTCTCTTTGTAGTACAATCTAGATATATAGCCCATGGGAAATTTGGGGAAGTATTTAAAATTGCAAGATGCAGACAAGTTCCATCTTTGGGCCAGGATCAATTTATCCCGTGTCTCTGCTGGGAGGACTACATCCTGCATTTACATGGGGATGGACTCTCTAATGTAACAGGATTCTAAATATCCTTAATCTATTGACAGGGAAAATGGAGAGAGGTCTCTGTTGCTTTTTAAAAGAGAAGTTACAGTAATTGCATCTCTGGTAAATAGACTGGTACTTACAGATAAATCATTACATTATCATTTGTATTCACTAATCCAAAAAGTGCACTAAGCTTGTGGCAGAAGCTAATACAGTCAAAATAGTTCATAGTTAAGACTCAGCTCCTGTAGACAACTGTACATGTAAGAATCATGTGTATGTTGTTCCTCTTCATAGAGGAAAAACATCACACTGATTAGTAATGAAAATAAAGAGGATTCTTTATTGGGGCTGCTAGATGCAGACAGAACCGATGCTTCTCTCTAGCTCCTAGAGTAGCTAAATGCCTTGTCTACATGATAAAGTTACACCAGTTTAACTCAAGATGTTAAACCAATGTAAACCCCTATCTATTCACCCACATATCAGTTGAGCTGAAATTGATTAGGAACATGTTTAAGCTAAGCTGCAATAAGCTACTCAAACTGAAGTAAGAACATCCATAAGGGGTTTGGACTAGTTTAACCAGATTAATTCATACACCAATTTAAGTTGAAGAGATGCAACTTTCTCATGCAGACCAGGCCAAAGAGACTCGGCTGCCTAGTGTTGCTACGCAGGATTTCCACAACTAAGCAGCATAAAAGGATCTGCTACCAGAAAGGTCTCAGACAAATTACTACATGAGAAATGTTCTCAGTAATTGAAAATAGGCAGTATCTCAGAAGCAGTATGTACTACCACAATACAGAAAAGGCGACACTGAAAAGACTCATACCAACACAACAAGATAAAGAAATCAGCAGTGTTCATCTCAAACCATGCACCAGAACATAAGCTGAGAGGTCATGTATTAATGCAGTTAGCCCAACTAATTTTATTACCAGTGTCATGACAATATAATGCAACCTTTTTTAAGAGGAGGGAAACAAATTCTGGGCCATCATCTCATGATTTGAAAGTATGTGGTTTTTGTTAGGTATCCACAAAATGACCAAATCAGCATTTTTGCAAGTTTTTGTTTTGTTTTGTTTTAAGTGAATCGATTTTCAGCTGAAACGAATTTTGAATTATGAAATTCAAAACTGGAGAACATTTTAAGCTGTATTCTCAGAATGCACACCATTTTAAAGTGAAAAATTGTGAAAATGCAGAAACTTCACATTTAAAAAAAAATTTAAAGCCTTTTACAACATTCTTCTGCTTCTGGGAAGTCATTCAATAAGACAAATGGGGCCCAGTATGCTCCACCGTCAGTACAAGAACACACCCACACAATGATCCTTGAAGCATTAACAATCCTCTCCTAGGCTGCCCCAATAACTTCACTGGTTACTGATGGTCTGGTTGAATTTATCTCACTATGTAGCAATCAATAGAAACTGCTGTGTTCTGAAACAGGAACATGTTGAAAAACTGTTCTCTCAGTTGACTCCATCCTCTTATTCCGTGGCCAAAGCCCAAATTTTACTTGCTGTGCTCCCAAAATTGTCAGTCCCAACCGTTCAAAAATCTTGCGTGAGACTCCTCTCCCCCCCCCCACCTCAAATCATGAGGATTTTATTTAAATAATAAATTTGGGGATCTTTTTCGTTTGCCTTTTCGGTTTTGGAACCTTTAGGCTGCACTCGGTGCACGTTTTCAAACTTTTCTTGGCAACAAGAAGGGTAAGAAACTCCTTTGCAATCACCTGACTACAGCAACTGGGCTTTAAAAAAAAAAAATGATAAAATGATGGGAGTTAGCAACACTATGCAGCATTGTAACAGCTATGACAGCATATCACTTGAACCCCAAGGTACATGAGTAGTCTCATTGACGTCCATGGGTCTACACACCCACACACATAAAGCTAACAACATGCAGGAGTCTTCACAGACTTGGGGCCTTGACTGTGATTTCTTGGGGTAGGGTTCCTGCAGCAGTCTCTAGTTACTCCATTTGTCCTGACTGCACATTGTGCATCCAATGGGATTGCATGGCCCTGAAGAATCAGATAAAGAGATACCCTTTTGCAATCCATTTATATTATGGAACAATCTTCCATTTTTTAAGAATGAGTTTTTTTCTGCCGAGTACAGGAACGGAGTCAGAAATCACTAGCATTTACTTTGCTACACCAAAGTCTGTGCAACTGTGTCATGTAAACATCACAATGTAATTTCTGCTCAGGGCTAGTCTCAGGGCCGGCTCCAGCATTTCTGCCGCCCCAAGCAAAAAAAAAAAAAAAAAAAAAAAAAGCCGCAATTGGCGGCGGCAGTTCAGTGGCAGGTCCTTCGCTCCTAGAGGGAGTGAGGGACCTGCCGCCCCGGAATTGCCGCAGGTGCTGCCCCTCTCCCTTGGCCACCCCAAGCACCTGCTTCTTAAGCTGGTGCCTGGAGCTGGCCCTGGCTAGTGTACACTGGCAACACTAAAGTGCTGCCACGGGAAATGCTTTAACGTGGCTTGTGTGGTTGCAGCAGAGCGCTGGGAGAGAGCTCTAAAAAAAATCACCTGCACGAGGGGCATAACTCCCAGCGCTGGGAGGTGCACTGTCTACCCTGGTGCTTTATAGCGCTGAAACTTGCTGCGCTTGGGGGGGGGGGTGTTTTCACTCCCCTGACATCCCCAAGTCACTTTGCAGGTGCAAGCTACAGTAACTGGCTCTACTTTAACATAAAGAGGTATTTACTCACTCTCCAGAGTAATATTGACATTGCTCAACTTGAAAGTCACTTGTGGTTTTGCTAGGAACAGCTTGATTGCATTATCCAACATGTAGTTTGTAGACTATTACCAGGGAAATGTTCTTTCCCAGTCCCTCCTCTAGATTGTGGTAGTGAGCGCGTGCTTCTCTCACCTTGGGTTAGGCACTCTTTTAGCTAGACCATAGGAGTTATGATACAGCCATTCGTTTATCAATAGTGTAAGGCAGAGCCTCTCTGAATTTAAGAACTGAGTTACCTAAATACACAAGCTGTGATGCACTCTTGATTTTAAACTCACCCATAAGGCTGAAGGTTCAGAGTTAAGAACCTGCCAGGTTCTGAATTTACCAGTGAATAAAACATGCCTTAAGCTTTGTAGCATACTTAGCTAGGAGGGCATATCCACCAACTAATGCAAGGGGCTTTAACTTTTGTAATTCTTAATAACTTTGAAATAGTTTGTCAAACCCAGATGTGAGGTTAAGATCCATGTGTGTATAATCCAAAGTACTAACTCCTGTTCTAACCTGTCCACCAGCCACGAATGGATCATCCATATGGAACGTAAAAGCTTTCACTAACAGTAACTGGGCAAACATCACCTGGAGCCACAATTTTTCTGCTGGAACTGACTTTGTGGTTGAGTATATCACCAGTAAGCATCAGACCGCGTGGAGATACTGCAGGGCTGTTATGCCATTAGAGATCCTGTCAGGTCTCAGGTTTTCAAAGAGCCCTTTTAAGCAATATTAACTGCAGTGTATTGAAACCTACTGTCCAGCCTGTTCATGGGGGGGGAAATATGCAAAGGATTCTCTTTGCCACTAAGAATGCATTGGGATCGTGTGTTTTGCCATTCTTCTAAATGCAATTACCTTCTCCTTTCATTTCTTGCAATGGAAGGTTCAGGTCCATGCATTCTGAATTAACAGGGCTGCTCATTTGGGAGTCCAAAGAAAGCTGTAAAGGCTGCAGCTTGTCATGAGATTAAGGGCTATAGAGAAAGAGCAACCAAATTGTGAACAAAATGCTTAAGGAGAGGGAAATGAATACTTTTAATAGATAATCTATGGTGCAACAGTCAAAAATAATGTACCTGCTTTTGAATGAAAAGGGCAGAATCATCTGTGATCAGTAACTCCTATATAATAGATTTCGTTGTCTCTTAAAATTACGGGGCTCTACCTGGCCTGGAAATTCAAAGCTGGCACCTGTCGCAGTTTGGGGGTGTTTTTTTTTTAAATATTGCTTTTGTGGTGTCAATAGGCAGATAGTAATGAACACTGTTTGCAGCTGTTTCCCGAACATTTCATAATGTCTGGTATGAATTTAAACAGTCTGTGATTCTTGACAGTGATCCAACTTTGTTTACAACATTGTTCTAGAGATGAACTCACACGCTACTTAGAATCCCTTCGATTGCCGGACAGTACCTGTTCCCTCTGTAAGGCTTCCACACCTTTAATTAGCAGGCAAAGCAATATTTGCAATTCTCAGCACTGATTTAAGGAAATTACTTTATCTTCTTCCCTTTTGCATCATTATCCAGAATTTGAAATACTCATCAGGCTCTCAACTCCCTGATGCTTGCTCTTAACATAGTAAAATGCAAAGCATTTCTCTGAGCTTCGGATGCTGGTCTCTTCCATCCCTAGTACTCTCTTTCACTGCAGAGAAATCTTAAACACATACAGCTTGTGCCTAACATGAGGCCAGATGAAGAAGTCCCTCCTCAGGACAGGCTCCAATGGGAGTTGTGCCTGAGTAAGGATTTCAGGATCTGGGATATTCACAACATCAGACGATGCCTCCCAAATCGCCTTTCAGGAAAACTCCCCAGGAGACCTCTTATTGTTGATCCCCAAAAGGGTCTAAAGATGCTCCTATATCTTGGAAAACTGCACCTATTCAGTTTTTGCAAACCGCAGTGGAGTTGAACTGCTCAGACAAACTGTAGTGCTGGTTTCCATTTAATTCTTTCAGATTCCCTCGTCACTGGAGCAACCATACCCCTTCTGTCTTTGGTCAGAAGGTACTCAAAGAGCTTTCCCGCCTCTTTATACTAGTGCCAGGCATCTAACACAAAGACTGAAAATTGTCACCTCCCACCGTCTTGGCTACAGCATATACCACAAGCACCCCTAGAGGGAAGGGCTGTCTGAGTTTGGGCTATCAGACTTTCACCAATCTGTTCATTCTGTGCTAACACAGTCTCACCTACCCGTTTAAATTGCCTGCACCCTGATATGTTTCAAGCCAAGGGTACAGTGTGGTATTCGCCATGCAGCCAACAGGCTTTTCCATAACTCCTGCCTCAGTTTAAACTGGACACAAGTGCTGAGCCTCTATGTAGCATTCCCTTTCCCCTGCTAGACCACCACAGCGGTAGGCATTTACTCATTTGTGATACAGGTTGTCCCAATTTTCTATAATCCCCAAGCAAAAAAATACCCTTTTCTCTGCTGAGTGCTGCAGATTTTATTTAAAGGTATAAAATATGCCCCACACATGGTCCCAGGTTCAATCCTCGTGTATGGCCGGAATTGGGTTTATTACACATGCACTAGGGACTATCAGCAGCACAAGACCCTGCCCATTTGAGCTGAAGAAGCAGCTTCCCAACCTGCAAGAGGATCTATGTGGGCCCACCACTAGCAGGGCCACAATCATGCACATTGAGCCAGTCTTTGAAAATGCTTACAATCCTCAGCGATTCATTAACCAACATGAACAGATGTAGATTTCCATCCTGCAAATAAAACTGGTGTGAAGATGCTGCTATCAACCCCTTCTTCTCAAAGGCTTGAGAGACGGCCTCTAACCCCATGCCCTGTAAGTGGGCAGAATGGCTTTATCAGATCAGCGGGGGTAGACAAATTCCAGACCCCTCCTCTGTGAATACACTGCTCTGATTTCCCCCAGACACCCAAACCTAAAGACTGGTTAGCAAAAGAGCTCCACCGGGTTCTAACAATAGAGAGAGGTCTCCTGGGTGTTTACGAAGGCATTTTCAGTGCAACAAACGGAGGTGCTATTAAAGCACTGTCATTTACCTGTATCACTGCATTTTCTATATTCCCAAATGGGCAGTAATCACAGACACTGAGGACATTAAGATGTTATGGCCCCGGTCCATCAAATTATATTATTTCTGCTTCACAGAGAGGTGTAGCATAATGCAGTCGACACTAATATGTCTGAGCTTCCTGCCGCCTGGTTTTGATGTGAGGTTTCTGTTTCTCAGGTAACAATACAGTGAGATCTATCCCTGTTAAAGCTCAGACCCCTTCCTCTGTGCAGCTGGCTGACCTGACCCCCGGGATGACGTACCAGTTGTGGGTTTTTCCCAAATGGTCTAGCCCCAGCGAAAACTCTTATATAACCTTTACGACAAGCTCAGGTGAGATGGGTTCCAGCTCCACTGTGTGATGCCTTTCCAAAATATTTCATTCCATCCTGAGCTTTACCACTTGTGTGCTGTATCTTCTTGCTGGGGATGCTTGGCCATGACCATGCATGGAGCACATTTCATTCACTCCACCGACATTGTGCCCTCTCTGCCCTTATTATAGCCCTGGCTCAAGAAGCAATAAAATTTCCACAGTCAGATAACGTTGTTTCAACTGCAAGTTATGAAAACCAAAAACCCTGGTGCGGCCAATAATGGAACAAGCTCCATTTGAAACAAAGAATCCTACAATAAGGGTAGAGATCATGCACTTGTCACGCAGCTATGCTTAAAACATTAAGACAGACTCCTGCAAAGGATCCTGGTTGTTACAGCAGGCTCTGTGTTTGCACTTTCACTTGTGTGCTGCTTCTTGTGGTGGTGGTTCTGGCACAGCAAAGCATCTGTGTCTTTATACCTGGGTTATTGCAGTAATGGGTGTTCATACATTCATGACAAGATATGGATGAGGAATAACGCCAGGGGAATGTAATGTTTGTAGAAGGCCCACAGAGATGGTCACAGAGGGGTACGTGCATAGGACTTTACAGATGTATAAGAAGGCAGGTATAGTACTCCGGGAACGACATGTTCAATTGCATGAGCAATTTTCCAGGTTTATCACCTGACTGCATTTTATAGAATGCTAATTATGGGCTTGATACAGAGCCCACTGAAGCTAATGGAAAGACGCCTATTGACTTCCATGGTTGTGGGATCAGGCCTCGTTTATTTAAAACTTCTGTGTTATCATTCCATGAGTTTTGGTAGAGCCATAATAGGGATAACATGGTCAGCCATGGATTTTGTGGCAGGCACCTCTCTGTGATGCCTGTTGAAATTTGGCCCTAAATATTTATTTGAAAAACAAACAATAACCAACCTTTATGTAGGACCTTGAAAGCAAAATATAGTGCTCTACAATCTCTCTTTAAGTAGGAAACCCTGAAACAAATTCTATTTGCACTTACATCATGCAGTGTTCCAGACAGAGATGGGGAGGAGAATTTGGCCTTTCTGTATCTTATTTGTGAGGTTCAAAGTATTTGTGTCCTTAACTATATCGAGTTATCCTTATACCATAAGATGCTAACATAACGAGACAGATGAAAAATGCTAATATTCGTGCAGCGTCTTTGTATAACAATGCACAACTTTGATAAAATACTAGCAAGTATACGGTACCTTGGAAGTACAGCCTGACCTTGCCTGGGAACTGACTCAGTCTGATCTGCCTCTTTCATCTCTAACCATTATCATCCTGTGAAAAATGGTGAAACCCACACCACAGGGTTCCTCTTATCACCATCTTTGTAAAGAATCCTTTAAGGACAGCCTTGGGGGGAGGAGGGTTAGTTTGACTTGGGTTTTTCCTATTTCTATACTACTTTATATTATGTGGTGCATGGAGTACGGGTGTTCCTAGCTAGGGTCATTTTTGTGGCTATGGTTTTAGAACTGGAACCTCAAATCAAAAAAATCCTAATTTTGAGCATTTTGGCTTCAAGTCCCTAAATTTTTTTTTTTTTCTATCTCCTAGAACTGGAAGGGACCTTGAAAGGTCATTGAGTCCAGCCCCCTGCCTTCACTAGCAGGACCAAGTACTGATTTTGCCCCAGATCCCTAAGTGGGCCCCTCAAGGATTGAACTCACAACCCTGGGTTTAGCAGGCCAGTGCTCAAACCACTGAGCTATCCCTCCCCCCGAAATCTGAGCTTGCCCCTACAGTTTCGGTTTTTGTTTGGATCCAGAATTGAAAGGAGGCTATTTTCCAGTTCAGATGTGGACTGGAAGGTTTCCAGAACACCTCCAGTTGCCATACCTTAGCCTTGATTTTGTCTCTTAATTCTGAATCCCAAACCTAATCCAGATCCCAACACTATCTTCTTCACCCCCTCACCGTTTCTATAAGATGTTCCTATTTTCTTCTTTGTGAATAGCTGTAAGTTGCCAATTTTAAACAGACACCTCTCTTTTCCTGCCTGCCTCTTTACCCCTTCTTGCGGGGCTCTCATGCATAGGAACTAAAAGGGAAATCAAGGTCCAAGGAATCCAAAAAGCAAGTAGTTTGGTTGATTTTGATATGCACTATGCATTTATTTTTGTTATTCCAAAGCCCACATTTTCTATATTTGAAGGGCTCCTTATTATACTGGCATTAAAATTCAAAGATTCACCATCTTTATTCCTCTGATAAAGTCCAGATGACTACCCTCGCCCTATCACCATGGGATCCACAAAGCTATCAATCGTTTATGCATGCATGCATGCTGCAGTTTCATTTTTATCCTGGCTGGATGCTATTGACGTGAGGGTTGACAGCCCACTGCCCCATCATGTGCCATCATTAATGTTTTATGACAAGAAAGCACTGTCCATTTTTTTTGGTTATGTTTTGCAAATATCTATTCTAGAGGTTGCTGCTTATTTATCTGCATTCAAATTGAAATAGCCCACCTGCACCGCGGCTGCAGTATACTGCACTCTGACTTCTCTGCCGACGCTATTGAGCTTTTGGTTAATCAGAACAGTGCTTTCCAGTTGTAAGTGATGCTTAACTACAAATGTAGCTTGATTTAAAAAGAAGGGGGGGTTCCTTTTTTCACCCCTTAAAAACAGGGGAAGGAGGATGCAAGTTTCACAAAATGTGCCAGTTACATTGGTACCTAGAAATCAACAGTGTATAAAAATCAAACTAGCACTGGATGCATATTTTTGCTGCATGTCTTTCTGTGCGCAGTATTTTCTCTCTCTCTATATATATATATACACACACACACACCTCTCTATATAAATATGTATGCGTGCGTACGTATGAACACACACACACACACCATTGTCTACAAAAATGATCAAATACGCTAGCTTACAGTACTGTTAGGACAACATGTGGCATAATTACCATACAATTAACGTAGTATTTTTCATACAGTATAATTATAAGATGAGATTTTTCAAGACCACCTAAAGGGCTTGGATGCTCAATCCCTGTTGATTTTAATGAGAATTGGTTTCCTGGTTCTGGGCAGCTTTGAAAATCCTACCCACAGTTAACCCCACATGCAAATTTTGGGAGCAAATTAGCTGCCATACAAGCAACAGTGCAGTGAAGCCGACTCTAAAGACCACCTACAACACGAAGCACAGTGTCGTGAGCTCCCTCTTTAAACCCAGTCCAAGATTCAGCCTTCAGAGAAACGGCACGTGAGTTTTGCTAATCGCCCGGTCAACGGTTTACGACCGATTTCGCTGTCAGTTCATAAACTTGTCATTTTTAGTCAAAGCATGTTTTGAATCACAGTTTATAATTAATTCAGGAAATCCAGTGTCAGCGCAACGGTGTTTCAAATCGATTCCTGTTGGATTACCCGGCTTCTTTCTTTTATTTAGCTAAATTGCTGGCCTTGCATAAAGGCAGATCAAAACATCCTGTCAAATTACAACCACCCACCTATTCCCTTTTTTCCAAACGCTGTGATCAGTCACTCTGTTTACTCTAAATACAGGTTTGCTGTAGGTGTAATTTTGGCATCACATGATTTTTTGGGGGGTAGGGATGGCAATTATAAGCCTACTTTGACAGTAGCCCAGTTCCACTATCCTAGTGAGAGACCCTCCCGTTACAGTCTGTTTAAAACACTCCCTGCGGTGGCAAATCTGGCCCCATTCCACATAGTGGCATGATGCTTTTCTTTCAGGCGGTTTTTGCTTTCAGTTAAGAACCACTCCATTTCTCAGCATTGTTTCCCTGTAGAAATCCCATCCTGTTAGCATTGCTAATACAATTTCCTTTCATTTCAAAGCTCTCCAGTATAATTTTACTTCCCCCACCTCCACCACGAACATTGTTACTCTAATTCAATTCTCAATTCCATTGAATTATCTCACCCCTTTCATTATAAAAACTTGCATCTTTAAAGAGGGTTCAGCTCCCAGAGTGGGTCCTTTGGTAGAAAAGGAGCATGCACAGAATACCAGCTGACAGTGTTAAAGGGGGAAATATTTAAGCTGGCAGCTGACTCCCATTGAAAGTCAATGAGAACTGGACACCTAAGGACAGATCTACGCTACAGAAGGTTTGTCAACACAGCTATACCAGCAAACCCTCCTAGTGAAGTTGCAGCTTCTACTGACAAAAATGTGCTATTTCCGGTATATCTTATACCCATTTCCCAACAGCTATACCAGAAAAAGTCATTTATGTTGGTATAACTGTGTCTACACTAGGGTTTTGGCTGTATAATAATGTTGCCTTTTTTTTTTTTAAAAGCAGCGCGCTCAACCAACACTACCATACCAGCTAAAGTTTCTAGGGTACAACTGGTCTGACTCCCTTTTGTGCCATTGAAAATCTCCTCCTAAAAATCTTGGGTCAGATCCTCAGCTGGCATAAATCCATAATAGAGCTGTGCCAATTCACCATGCAAGGTTCGAATTCCATTTTGTGCCATTGAAAATCTCCTCCTAAAAATCTTGGGTCAGATCCTCAGCTGGCATAAATCCATAATAGAGCTGTGCCAATTCACCATGCAAGGTTCGAATTCCATTTTCATTAGTAAAAACTCCTTCCCCCCCTCCCCTTGAACTATCCTAATTTTTGTAGCAGTTTAGCTAGAAACATCCACTCACTAACATTGGGGTTTCAATTTGATCAGGGTTCAATTTTTAGTGAAAGCATGAATTATCATGGCAAAAAAAGATATGGAACATCCTGAAGTTGTGTTAAAGGTATGGAACCCCCTGGATCTGGAATGTTTAAAATTAAACCCATTTTTGACAGTGTTGACCAGTATATCATGCCTCTTTTAGATAGGCTTTTATGTGTAGGTTTCAGAGTGTATTTTTAGGGTGTTACTTTGTATAGTATCTCTAAAAACATCACGTTACCATGTTTGAGTACAATCCAAAAATGATCAGTTTGGGGAATGTATTAAGATGGAATTAAAGTCTGATTCTGTGGCTTTTGCTCGTATGAGTAGTCCCATGGACTTCAACTGAAACACCGATGCAAGCAAGGCTTGCAGAACCTAATCAGGGATCATCCTAAGAGAGCTTCCCAACAGAACATGCTTTCCCCCACGTTGTTCATATTCTGTATCTTCATCTAAAATAGCTGATATAACATCAGCACTATTTGGCTGAGCAAGTCCTCCGTGACCACTTGTCATGAAAGAATTGGGTGATTCTAAAATGTGGGTAACTTCAAAGTTCTCAGGCATTATTTGTTGCTGACATTCTGAATAAGGACATTAGATGTGCTTTGTCACCGCATGCGCACAGTTCCCATTCACCTTACTTTGAATTGAATGCATTCAAGTGGAAATACCCAAAGGGAAAATATCCTTCCCACCCCTCCTGACTTGAAAGCCCTGGCATCTGATTTTGCAGTCCTTCGTGGAATTTTGGCCTGAGTAAAAAATTGCAGGATGGGGCCCACATACACTCGGTGCAATGGCGCTTTTGCCTAACTGCGTGAGGGTTGGTCCAAAGTAGAGTTGATTAAGTTTCTAACTGTATGAGTGTGTTTCACTGCTTACGATGACCTGTGCCTATGGAAGATGGTACTGAGCACTAGATAAGCTGGGTGGCTGACTGGCTCTGAGCCCTTGTTCACATTAGAGTTTGATATTGTTTACCTACCTAGGTGACATTAAACAAATGTAGCATATTAAGGATTCTGGTACTGCTTCCTCATAGCCAATGTCAGTTGAACAAAAAACAAACCCAATCTAGTTGAGGATGTTTTCTTTATTACAAGAGAATTAACAGCAGGCATTCGCTATCTTAGTCCTGTCAGAACGAACCCGAGTAAATTCTGGCTCAGATTTTTGATCCCATCAGAGTCAGAACCTGGCAGTCCCCCATCTCTCTTGCCATGAATATCTATATTTACACGGCAGTCTGGTTACGTTTAGCCCGCTGATGCAATGAAGGTTATTCTCTGCTCGGTTTTGCTGAATACCAGGTGCATGTTGATTAGGAGAGCCAGGAAATAACAGTGAGTTGCTATTTATAGGCTAGAGCTTTGTTTGTCCTACTGTGTTTAGGAGCTGCAAATACCCATTGCCCGAACGTTGTAGGAGGCGGCTCAGGGATTGGAGTTAAGTGTTGGGATACTTTTCCTTGCTTAATATTAAATTCTGATGGATGGCCTTGTCGTATGAAATAAGCTGTGTAATACAGAGCCCCCTCCAGCGAGGAGACATACCATCTTTCTGGGCTCTAGGGCCAAGACTCTTCTTGGAATCCAAGGATTGCTCATCATGGATCTGCCATCAGGATCTCCACTAGGAAATCTGCCTAGGAAAATTCTTGGGTGCTAGATATAGCTCCCTGACCTCCTCACTGGGCTGGACAGGGTCAACCGAGTTCAGCACCCGTTGTGGCAGCGCCTGGTCACCACGTTTCCTCACATCAGTGGGGATGGCTCTTTTCAACCCAGACTGGCAGAGAATTTGACACCTTATCAAACAAGATAGGTTGTACCACCTAGGTACTGGTCTATACTTGGGCAATGCCCAGAGCGAGCAAGAGCGGTGGAGCTACACCAGAGCTGCCTTCTAAGCAAGGAGTTAAAAGTAGAGGTAGCCTGGTTAATGGAAACTCTGGCTTGTCCTAGCTTAAGAACCAGTGCTGGAGCAACTATATCAAATGCTGACCTGGGGCTATTCCCTAAGAGATTCTCCCCAATTCTGCCACTGCATGCAGAGAGCACAGCAGAGTCAGGGAATTTTCTATATTTAGTGCTTTGTTCTAACTGTGTGCCAGGAAAATAAAAGCTTTTCGCTACTTCCTGGATGAATTTCACACCCCATTTATGGGGGCCGCCTGAAATATAGCTTTCTGCTTATTTCCCCATCACTGTAAATGGAGGATCAAATCTGTTACCCAGCTTCTTCTGCCTTTATTTTTAAACACCCTTCATTAATCTGTACTAGATCCATTTTATTTATGTTGGTTGCGATCCTCTGCCGTGCACAGCTCCTGCCAGAATTTTGAGTTGACAAAGCGTTAAAAAAAAAAAACCCAGCCCATATTCCCATGTAATCTCCGATACAAACTGATCAATACACACACAATGCAGAAACGTGGTTGTAGAGATGGATCGTTTGTGAACTGGTGAATTGGGTTTTCCTAGCCCCTTGGCTCAGTTTTTTAGTTCTCTCTGCTGTTAGATTCTGCCCTTTTTAACTAGTTTTCTTGAAATTCCTCTTACCAGCTTATACCAAGAACCACGTGGACATTGCAACCCAGGGCTGGTTTATTGGGCTGATGTGTGCCATTGCGCTTCTGGTTCTGATTTTGTTGATAGTGTGCTTCATTAAGAGAAGCAGAGGCGGGAAATATCCAGGTAAGAGCAATATCCAGCACTGTCTTATTCACACTGTTGAGTTTAAAGAAACCCCTAAGCTTTCCGGAGCTAAGTCAGCTTTACTCATCTCCGCCACCCTCTTCTGAGTCAAAGGGTTTTTATTCCTCCCTGGGATGAAAATTAGTGGTACCAGAAAGAATTTCAGTTAATTAAAGGTGAGGTGAGCGCTCCGTGCTATGCTTGCTATGCAGGAGAAAGGTTGCATAGTTCATTGCTCTTGTTAAGAGTGACCTGACATCTGCTCAACAAATAGGCTTCTCTCTCTCTGCAAAAGGATCTCTTCCTGCAAACATCTCATTGAAATCTTCCCAAGGCAGAGACAGGGCTTAGGAGAATTCACCCAGTGATGCCCCCTCTATAGCCATTTGAGTTGCTACACCTTGGTATCCAAGAACCATGGTAACACTCAGTATCTGATTCTGCAAGCCCCTCCATATGTAGGATTCCTATCCCATACAACACAGCCCTGTAAGCAGAAAGCTTGCAGGACTGGGCTCCAGGTAAGATACAGGGCAAACATCCTGCAATTACTTCATAGGAGATGAGAGAGAGAGAGAGACAGACAGACAGACAGACACACACGTGAGGTCAAATTGCAGTATTAATATGGCCTGTGTTCTGATCCCAATGCAGATAATTCCTTCCAGGAAAGAGAATAATACTGACCCCTGGGGTTAATGTCGGGCACACTGAGCTGCTCAGATGAAAGGCTACTCTGCATGAAGTACAATAGCCAGCATTTGCCAACAGCTACCCCACAGTAATATTATCAGATCATTACTTCCCCTTTACTTAGAATGGATGCATCTGTTTACTGTGTGGCAACAGCTGGCAAATGTTGACTCTTTAAATTGCTTCATCTGTACAACACTGGAGTCTCATTAGAAAGAATTAAAACCACGAGCATAATAATTGTATCTCATGCACCACTTTAAACCCACGCTTAAGGCTTGATACAGAAATGGATACAATTGGCACCCTTAAAATCCTAGTGTGTCCCATTCCCGATAAAATCTTTCACGGTATTTGCAACATTCCTCATTCTGGGTCTAATTCACCTTTGTAACACTCCACTTTTACATCAGTAAAATCAAGGGAGTCATGCCGGAGTAGTGGTGGTGAATCAGGCGCTCTTAACGCAGGAAATAACCACAAGGAAATACCTTGCCCTACCAGTGGCAAGGTAGATACTGCAGTGTGAGATTTTACTAGTACCCACTGTAGACACAGGTGAACCCAGGGGGCCCTTTCTGGCAGGGATTGTGTGATACTTCTCTCCACTGACCCCTACAAAGTTATTCTTTGATTTCTAAATAAACCCATCCTAATAGAATGACAGCTCTTTTGGAGATTAAAAATATGAAATGATTTATAATGACTTTCCCAGTACATTTGCCAAGGGCTCTTGATCAGATGTGTGAGAGCATTGTCTCAATCAGTTTCCATGTCAGTTACTGTCCTCACTTTGTATTCTCCTCATCCACCTTCCTTAGCAAAAAAACCCAAAAACAAAAACAAACAAACAAAACACACCCACGAAAGGAGGTCGTCCTTGAAACTATGCAGCTAAATTTTTTAAATCTATCATATTTAACTTAACTTTTGCTTGGTGGTGTGCTTCTTTATCACAGTGCGTGAAAAAGTTGAAGTCCTAGATCATGAAGACCACAAAGTAGATGATCCATCATTTGACTACAGGTATGTCTCTACTTGGCATGTGTGTTCAATAAGCCACTTCTATCCCACCACCTGCCCGACTCAAGTTTCACCCCTCTCTATTCTCTCCCCCACCCCACATAACTATCACCAAGGCACCGCACTGTCTCATGAATTACTTTTCACCTTCCTTTTCCTCCTCCTCCTGTCTCCCACTGTGCAAGATCTCTACAAAAGGAGACATTCCCGCCTAAATTTCCAGAAAAGCACCAAACTAGAATGTTCTAATAAGGTGTCCTTTCTCCACCCTCTGCATTCTCAAGGCAGAGAATGCTCTGACAACAATCACTTGGGACAAGATCATTCTCCTTGGGAGGAAACTGGCTTCAGACACACACAGTGACACACCAAGAGCCAAAGATCCTCAGACAGTGCAAGGCTATTACAGCCATTTGACACACTGTTGCTCAGTCTTTTTCTTAGCATTAGTGCGCTATCTAGAAAAGAGATGTCCAAATGCTGTTCAGATTAGCTCTCAGGGCCTGTAAGAACTCCATAACACACAGAGGGCGACCTGTATGGATTCAGATGCCAGGCCTTACCCTAGAGGATCCCAACAACCTCCACTGAAATACGCCTTTCACTGCCTAACAGACACTGCTCCAACAGCTGGGACCTACCCCACATCCTATCAGCCCCTCTCAAACTCAATGGCATCCTTGAAAGAACAGCAGCCAGGTCCCCCATCCAGCCACGACAATACTTTAACAAGGGGCTAAGTGAGTTTCTGTGGCTGTCTGCATGTGGTATTAGGAGTCTGGTGGCACCTTAAAGACTAACAGATTTATTTGGGCATAAGCTTTCGTGGGTAAAAAACCTCACTTCTTCGGATGCATAGAGTGAGTTACAGATGCAGGCATTATGTGTCAGTATATAATGCCTGCATCTGTAACTTTCACTCTATACATCTGAAGAAGTGAGGTTTTTACCCACGAAAGCTTATGCCCAAATAAATCTGTCAGTCTTTAAGGTGCCACCAGACTCCTTGTTGTTTTTGTAGATACAGACTAACACAGCTACCCCCTGATGCATGTGGTATTGTCTTCATGGCTCCACATTGGTTTCCTTGTTGCTTCCAAAGAAAGAAAAGAGGTAAAATTGCCAGCTCTTTAATTTCCTTGCCTTTTACAGTATTAGTAACTGGGATGGACCGTGTGCCTGCTCCTTAGCGTGTCTGTAGCTTGCTTTCACATTATGATTTTCTTTTACTTAAGTAATTGCAGTGAACCTTTCCATATAGGCTTGATCCAAAGCCCACTGCAGTCAATGGGAATCTTTCCCCTGATTTAATGAGTTTTTAGATTAAGCTCTAGCACAATATTCTCAGCATTACTTGATAAACTGAAATACCAGAGATGGGAAGGACTTATTTAAAATGCAAAGCGAGCTAGGATGCTTTGGTATCAAGCTGCACAGGACTGTAGTGCCCCAGACAGCTATATGAATAAAAGGCAAAATAATTGGATTCTTTTGGACAATCATATTTGTGTCATTTAGTAGCAAGCTGCTACAGTAATTATGTTCCAGTCGTGGCTGTTTTTCTCAAGAGGATGCCATGTGACCAGAGCTGTTTCGTTTTCTGCATGGCATATGCAAAGCTACAGAATGCAAATAAACCCCCAGCAAAAACCCACCTTGGTGGGCCCGACAAACAGAAACTCCTCCTCCAGACTCTCAATCCCTTGCATGTTTGGGCTGTGGATTTAGAGCTCTCATGCCATGACATTGGAACGTCAGTTTGCACCAACTGTTTGCCTGGCCTGTCTTCTGTCGCTGCAGCCACAGTCTGTGCCCCCATAGTTGAATGTTCATTTTGCAAGAGCAGCCTGCTCCGTGCACGCCGGTACGCTGACGCCGAGCCATCTGTCAAGCACGCGCTGGTGAGGTTCTGACAAGATAATCACATGGAAGGGACTTGCTTTGTCTATCACCTTTTGCCAGTGCTAAGAAGCCAGCCCAGATGGCTCAGTGGGACATAGCAGGACTGAAACACAATATGGTTTATTAGCCTGCAGACAGCCAGAGTGAATTTATTCACTCTGAGAGGCTGTTCTGCTGGTGGGAAATAGTTATTGTGAGAAGGGTAAGCTCACCTTGACAGAACAGCTTACGAAAGTTAATTGCAATTTATATTAATGACTGTAACTTATTTTCCATGCACTGTGTACAAGTCCGAGGACATCCCTGACCAGGACTTGAGAACAACAAAGGACCAACTAGTGGTTCCATTTCAGGTTTCACCCTGGGCCCAGCACACATGGGACGGACTCTGGGAATTTCATCAGTGTTATTGGAACCCTGTGCAGTGCAGACATGAGCCAAATCGCTGTACATCTCGCTGTTGGGTCTCGGTTGTTTAATCTAAGTAGCCACTCGGTGACCTGGCACATGCCCTTATAGGTCGCTCCCTTAACAGCTCAAGGTCCGTTTTTTTCTGCATGGACAGGCACCCTATGGCACTGTGTGTAAGAGCAGGGGTTTGTCCTGGAGCCTGAGGCCAAAATGTTCCTTATTTCCACCCCCAAGCCGGCTGCATTGCAGGGGTATTTATATAAAGCATTTACGAAGCATTATTGACTCTAGGGCACCGTGGCTATTTAAAATGCTATCACCACCCACAGATGGAAGAGGAAAACCCAGCTCAGCTTGGCTGCCATCCTTCAACAAAAGGAACAGTTCCGTAGGGCTCCATTTACTGCCCAAGCACCATCCAGGCAGCAGGACATTTGTCAGGACAATGGAAAGGGATCGGAAATGCCTCTTTATTGCTAATATGTGGTAGCCCCCACTACATGCTGGGTGCTTTCCAAAGGCTTAAGGACAGCCCCTGTTCTGAAGAGCTTGCCATCAAAAGGCAGAGGTCAGAGGGAGGGAAACAACAGACAACTTAGATGCAATTTATATATAAAAAACCAACAATATAGTCGGTTGTTTGTTTGGGGGGGGGTTGCTACGTCAGTGGAGGTATTTTTAAAGGGGGCTGTCTCCTTATAGTGTATCCTAGCGGTCACCTACCTCTCGGTGCTATCAAGGGGTTTAACTGGGGCAGATTCTACCCCAGAGCGACTATTGACTTCGGCTCTGTCTTCACTACAAACACTGCTGAAGCACTTCAGTGTAGAAACTCACTCCAGCAATGGGAGGGTCTCTCCAATCGCTCTAGCTAATCCTCCTCCCCGAGAAGCAGTGGCTAGGTGGACAGAAGAATTCTTCTTTCGACCTAGCGCTGTCTACACCTGGGGTTAGGTTAGCTTAACTCCGTCGCTCAGGGGTGTGGATTTTTCACACACCCCGAATGACACAGTTGGGTCAACCTAACTTTTTAGCGTAGTCCTGGCCCGCGTTATGTCAGCTTGTGGAAGAAAGTGCCACTCAGCATATAAGCGTCAGAATCTGGCTTTAGATTAACATTGGTGTAAAGTTCTGAGGTGCTCAAATCACAGGACCTTGGAAGTGTGAAGTATCATTACTAGCACAGCATTAAGCATGCAGTGCAGAACCAGACATGACAATACCATCTTCTAGCTGGATTCTCTTCCAGAGAATCAGACCACAATGTCCCAAGGTTACAGAGAAGGGTGGGAGAAACAAGGCCTCCCTTAAGCCGACAGAGAGGAAGGTGAACCTGAAGAATTGGTATGAAGAGTGGTTGGCTGATTAAGATTCAGAATGGTTATGATGTTAGGCTGAAGGAAAGTAACAAATAGAGTTTAAAAGGAGGACAGAATTTGAGTGGACGGGAGTTCATTGGTTTCCCTCCACACAAGCATGTCTGATATGCGCTCATCTTGCCCTCACATCTGTTATGCCCCGTGCATGCTGCTTTCAAATCTCTGCAGCCTGTAATTACGAGATACTGTTGCATCTCTTTATTCCACTGAAAGAGCAATGGTCACCCTGCGCAGAGGCTGAGCTGAGGAGCCTATTTTCAAAGTGGGAGACCATTATCTTTGGACAGCGTTCTGTGCCAGTGCCTATGCCTCATTCTACCAAACGATTCCAATGGAACTTAGCGCTGTGGAGGGGGAAGTTGGCTGGAGAGCTCAGGGAACCAGAGCCTTTTACCTGTAGGGCTCCAATTCACTTCCAGCCCAGACTGACTGACTGACAGACATGGTGCTCTCTGCCAGCTGTTCAGTGACCTACGTATAATGAGTTCAGTAGGTCTCATTTCAATTCCCAGCGACAAAGTGTCGATATCACAAGTACTGCCAGTCCGTCCACTGCAGCCAGTCTACAGCAGAGACCAAGAACGGAATGGGCCACGGAGATAGAACTGTCCTCTCATCCCTAGAGGAGGTCCCACTGGGCCTTTCTGGGAGGAGCCTGCGGTCCCTGGACCAGTGTGGGTCACCTTCAGGTTCCAGGGCCGTCAGTGCACCACCTTTCACCAACATGACATTCAACTGAAAAATCAAATTGATGAAAGGGGTGGAAAAAAAAACAGGAGATCCACTCGGCTAAGCCTTAGCCAACTTATTCTAGATGCTGCCACGGACAGCAGTGACTGCAGGCCATCCAGTTGGCTCCCAGGACAGGAACACCCTGTAGCACATCTGCAAATATCCTGTTTTCTGACTGCCTGATACTTGTTTTTTAATTCGGTACTAACTTTTGAGGGGGAGCCAGTGAGGTTCAGCCAGCGAGGAACGTAACACCAATTCCATTTGGTATAACGAGGCAATTGGCCCCTCGAGGAATGCAGTGGTGTTTCAGCGCCTGCCCCTTTAAATGCATACCTCATCATATCTCTCTCTGATCCGGCTCTTTCTGCTTCTCTCTGTTTTATTCCCATTCTTTCTTCTCCTTTCCACCTTGTCTATCCACATGGACCATGAAGGTCTCTTGAAAGGTAGGACCCATGTGCTGCCAGAAGTCCGGCACATTTAGCTTTTTCTTCGAGCTGTTTGTTTCTTTCATAGCTGACATACTCCTTACCTTTTGCCCCTCTACCTAACATATTAAACAACAGTCATCTCCCTCACACTGAGATTTTGGGCACTTCATGTCCAGCAAGTTGCATTCCACCTGAAAAACATTCAATGAGTTGGGAGCACCTATCAGAACCAGTTAAATTTTAAGGGCCCAATCTGCAACCTACACTTATGTGACTAATCCTTATTCAGACAATAAATCCAACTAGCTTCAGTGGGACCAATTGCACAACTAAGGACTACTCACATAGGCAAGGGTTGTGGGGGGGGGGGGGTTCAGGTTCTGAGGGAGATGAATTAAGAATCCTCAGGTCAGCTGCTTGCATGATGCACCGCTGATGTATTGACCACAAGAGGCACTCAGTCTATGCACTGTGTGGAGGAGCTGAGGGAGTGAAGACAACAAAACCACAAGCAAAAAGATATTAGGCCTAAACAATCAGTCAGTTATACATATTGAAATCCCACCTCTCTCTCTCTCTGACCCATGTCACTCGTGATCACGCTTCCCAAACGGTGCTGAACTGTGTGCTCTTATTTTCTCATACACACATCCAAAACCATGAAAGGCCATTTTAATGGGATTAAGTTGCATCAATGTGCTAACGACTCTACACATCACCTTCCTAATGTACTAACAGGACACAATAGAACCAAGAGAGAGGCAAAGCCAGGGGGTGGGTCTGGAAAACTTCCTTGCCCTGACGTCTGGCCCCGCAAACAACACCTGAGGAAAACTTTTGATCCAGATCCATTTTTATCTGAACCCACCTCAAACCTTGGGAAAGGAGATTTCAGATCCACTGTTCTGGTTTTTGCCACTCTCTGTGTATGTTATTGGGCTTTCTAAAAGGCGGCACTGCTTGCAGATTTAAATTCTTAACAAAGAAGCTGCTTGTAAAGCTACCATGTTAATTCTTAGCGTGATGCCAAGTTAACACAAGGCCACAAGCATTGCTTTTGTTGTGCTACTGGATTTACAAAGTGCTGTTACAAGGTAATATGATAGAGAGCTGCAAAATGCTCTGTGGGACACCGAATCCCTCCTACATTATGGGATGCTGAAACCATCACTTAAATGGCATGGGATAGATTAAATGACCTAATAGGTCATTCCCAGTGCTAAGCAGCACTAAGCTCTATGGGCCAAAGGGCAGCTCCCAATGTCCTCACAGGATGCACAGCTCTGAGGGAGGAAGTTGACTGTCAAATGCTACAACCTGAATCTAAATGATCAGGGGCAGGAATGGGAAGGAAAAGTGAAAATAGCTGTCAATGGTTTATCTCTGTATTGAAATGAGTTGCGTTGTGACCGAGCTTTGCCCAACGCTTTACCTGCAGAGTAACCATTTATCGCTCAGTTGCTGCTTTGATGGCTGGAGAGCATTACAAAAGAGTCATGAAACAATCGTTCTTTGAGCTTATTTGCTACAAGTAAGGAAAGTGCATTGTTTCCACCGAGAGCACAATACCCAAAGCATAGCATAAATGCTGCTTTCAATGAGGTACTGCCCGAGTGTAGGAAAGCTACAAAAAATTCCTCATTTTTCTTTCAAATGCTGGATTATTTTTTAGATTGATGACTCAGCAAAAGCAACTTTGGACCATTCCAATTTTTTCCCTAAACTTTAGCTTGACAGAGACCCCCCACACACACACACGCACACACACGGCCAAGAAATAGTTGCTTATTGTGTAGCCAATTTTGAAGCAGACAGTTCTAAATTTGAGTCCTCAATTGAAAAGACCCACTAAGAGAAAAATTAAATTTGACATCTAGGATTTCAATAGAGGTAGCATCTCTACTGGACATAGGAGATCAAATAAGGACACATTATTAACTGATATGAAAGGCATCTCTTTCGTATACTGCAGTCCACTCACATATTATTCATGTGTGTGAGACACACGTCCTTGCTATACAGGGGAAATGCAACTTTTTTCCTGATTTTTGTGAGATACGTCTCTGAAAAGTGTTTTTTCTATGGGCTTGCTTATTCTTTCTGGTAGAAAACAATATAGTTTCATAGTGTAAAATGTCAGAAGTGTTAAGGATGAAGACTCAAACAGATTAGCCTCAAACAGACGAGATGAAATGATTGAAAATAAACTCCGAGAAGTGAATTTCCGCAGGTACTTGAGAGATGCACAGATTTTGGCATCCTCCCCCCCTGCAGTACTTTGAAAAACAACAACCCCCAATTGCAGGTGGGCATGGCTATCTAAAGGACAGATTATGTCTGTGCAAGAGAATCTGAAAGTGAAACTCACTAGACAGAAAAGTGGAACCAACTATTTTACTGTCCAAGGATGACTGAAATGCAAAAAGTAAATAGAGAGGATAAACAATTAAAAGGAAAAAAATTGTAATGTTCTTCCCAATTGATTGAGCAAAGGATTATCTATAAACTAGGTAAGGACATTTGTTTTCCTTAAAAAAATAAAATAAAAATGAGGCTGGGTTTTCAAAAGAGTTAAGTGTGCAAACTGCACATGCAGCTGTGTGCCTAATATAAGCAGGCAATTACTGCAGCTGTATTTGCATAGCAGGGGAATTGTGACTAGCCATTTGCAGTTACAGCAGCCTGATTTGTTTGTACATTTGAATCTTGTAAGCAAACACACTGGATTTTATTTGAGAAACCAGCCCCCAGTTTTTAACAGTGTCCCTTGAACACCACACTGTCAATTCTTACTGTGTGTATCTGTCTTCTGCCATCCAGCGATGAAGACAACAAAGAACCACCAGGTAGCCACACCTCCTTGGACGGCACCATAAAGCAGGAAAGCGACGATAGCTTGGTGGATTATGGAGAAGGGGGCGAAGGGCAGTTCAATGAGGACGGCTCCTTTATTGGCCAGTACACAGTCAAGAAGGACAAGGAGGAGACAGAAGGCAACGAGAGTTCGGAAGCCACATCCCCCGTCAATGCTATCTACTCCCTAGCGTAACAAAATACATTGAAACCACAACGACAAATATATACATAGCCGATGGGGGTAAAACCGCCGCCACCAACAGGAACCCGAGTATGAAAAAAAACCTACGAAAAAAGATCAAACAAAACCAGACCAGTCCAGGTGGTCACCAATGCCATCCTCTCCTTAGCAAACAAGTGAATGGCAAGGATTCATGGGGTGCTAACGTGTTGTAGCTGTAGCTGAAATCTGAGCTGAACCAAAGGGGCCAGAGGAAGAGCAGGATGCACAGGTTCCACACCCTGGGCTTCAGAACTTGGACCGCCAACCTCTCCCCATGTCTTCTTTTTTAGATAACGCAGCGCTCTCTTTGGTTCACCATTTACACTGCTGAGGTTTCTGGTTTTTTCCTTTTTTGGGGTTCAAAGTTATTTTTCTTGGAGAAAGGTCCCAAATCAGAGAAAGGGGGATGGGGATACAAGGCCTATCCAGGTTAACAGCAGCATGAAACCACACCAGGAAGCAGGAGGGGTCAATCAGCGAGGAATAGAAACAACACGTTACTGTATTAACGGGACATTCTCTGGGACTGTATTTGAGATGGACGTCTTTACAGCCAACACCTCGCTCATAACGCCTCCAAAACAAGTCAGCACCGCAAAGACCCTTCCCGTAAGGTGAAGCAGCACTGGGCCCCGGAGGAAGACTATGCCCGTGAGGTTTTCATTGGTGCAGTTGGATCTGTGTTATACCTCTTATTAATGCTAACCATCCACATTGGGTTCGGTCACCAAGGAACCGATGGGTGAGATTACCCTGCGTCCATGCTACTTAGCAACAGTTTTTGGGTTTTTTTTTTTTTAAAGGGATGTTGGGGAAGAAATGTAGGACTTGATTGAAGACAGACAGATGCAGCTCACCTGACTCCAAGCGACTGCTCAGCCACTGGATAAATGTGGGACACTCTTATTTTATTCTTTATTTTATAAGAGAAAAATATAACCCCGCAAACCCCACTACTTTTAAGGAAAAACCCATAAATCAGTGGGAAGCAAAGAGGAAGGACCAGTATTAACATAGGAAAAAGGGACTAAGGGTTGATATCATATGTCCAGTCACCTAACAGCCGTGGGGGTGGGTAAAAGAACAAATTATATTAATCCAGCATTGCAGCTGCTGCTAAGCTCCTTGAAAGTTTCAGGGATGCCCAGGCCTGTAAATGGCAAAGACGCAGGACATGGGATCTCCTTCCACATGATTCCGATCAATGGGGTGTCATTCAATTTGTTCTCAGTTAAAAATCTCCTCTTAGCCTGGTGCAGCGGCCTTTTCCCCTTCGATCAATCACCCCACAGGAGAAATTTCCATGTGCTTAAGGCTGCATGTGGGACACTCATCCGTTTTGTTATTTACATATCAAGACAACTCAGTTCAGCTAACCTGCTAATACGCTGTAATAACATGTCTTTATAGGAAGTTCTATCATTACAATGCTCTTCCATATGCCTTATACAGCTTCAAACTTCCCCTGAAGTTTAATAAACTAAGAGTATTCACCCACAGCTTAAGCCGCTGACGTGAGTCTGTCAGTCCACTAGGAATGAGGATGCCTGTGTAGCCCTTCCAGCTGAGAAAGCATGGATCATTGTAGAAGATAGAGTTTTATAATAGCCCGTACTTAGTGGCAAATGCCGTGTGTCTTCTCCCCATCTCGTGCACTTTTGAAACCAAAGGTACCTTTGCTGAGAGAGATCAGAGGACTTCAGACAGTTTCACACTTATACAATGTTAAGCAGGGTTTTTGTTTTTTAACTGAAGAAGATGGTTCTGTTGGACATAATGGACTAAATGCAGTAGGATTCATACAATTGTTTTAGCTTTCAAGCTACTTTGCTACAAAGACATCTTGCTAACAAAGATGTTTAAATAAATAAATAAATAATTGAGATATCCCATCTCCTAGAACTGGAAGGGACCTTGAAAGGTCATCGAGTCCAGCCCCCTGCCTTCACTAGCAGGACCAATTTTGCCCCAGATCCCTAAGTGGCCCCCTCAAGGATTGAACTCACAACCCTGGGTTTAGCAGGCCAATGCTCAAACCACTGAGTTTCTACTAAAAGGGATAGTTTAGACACAATGTTTGCCACATTCCCTAAAGCTGCCATGATATTTAACAGCTCAACTATTTTGCATTTCTAAGAAAGAAACCCAAAGTAGGTCCATTCCTATGTAACACACTCAGTCAAATCAAGCAAAGAAACAGGAGGGAGAGTTTAGCTGTGGCAAAGAAGTTAGATGCACCATGTGAATCAGAATGGGTCACAGACTGCTGATAAAGGACTGCCAAAGCTGCCTCCTACGCATAGGGTTACTCCTGCTAACATGGTCTAAGCCACAAAGGAAATCACCTGCCACGGTAGTTCACTTTTTCCTTTAGAGGGAGAAAAATCGTAACCATCGCTCTGTTACTGTCAATGTAAATGCATTATACCCAGAGGCTTAATTCTAATGGACTCAGCTGACATTGTTCCATAGCAAGGGGAGACCCATAACACTCAGTTCCAGGGAAGAAAGCAGACACGTCTGAACAGTTTATAACACACTAAGCCAAATTTCAAACAGTGCTGAGTTTAAGAGGACATGTGGTGTACACGTCTGGGATCATCATTTAAAGCAATGCTGTACACACAGGCCAAATCACCGGTGTAACAGCCTCCCCAACCACCCACCCAGGAACATCACAGGGAATGTACCTAGGAACCACCAAAAGCACATGCCTCTGTCATTTGATCTAAAGGAGTGCCTCCATTGGCGGGTAGCAATAGGAAGTTTTTATCCTCTCTCTGGACCAGCCACTAGAGGGGGTTGAGACACAATTAATCACCATATTACACCTGCACCCCTATGGAGTTGCAAGGGTGTTATTGAGAGCAGCTTGGCCTGTAATTCATACCCACTATGTTCTGTCCCTGTGAATCACTTTACTGAGCCACCTACATAGCATCTGTTTGGAAAAGGAAAGAGAAGTGCTTCGCTTTGTGGCTATTTCACATATTGCTCACTAAAGCCACCATAACATTCCTAGATCAGCAGAGACTAGAGAGGGTTACCTCAAAAAGACCAGATGAGTCAGGTTCCTGACACCTCAGCATACAGAACCCTGACACCGTGTTCCTTGCTCCTTGAGTAACCACAAAAGAAAAAAAAAATGTAGGAGGAAATGGACAAAATGTATCCCTGGCTTAACTCCACTGAAGTCAATGTTACCCCAGAAATTGATCTGAATCTAAAAAAGAAAGCCAAGCACAGAGCACACATCCTTTATGGAGAAGTCCTGTACGATGTACTAAGGATGAAAAATAAGGGTCTATTGAAATGGAGTTTGGATCTGTAGAAATTAAAAAGCTATAGGATGTAGTATAACATTTGTGTTGGTTGGTTTTTTTGAAGCAGCCTCTAAAGCCGGGGTTCTCAACCTTTTTCTTTCTGAGGCCCCTCCCAACACGCTATCAAAACTCCACGGCCCAGCTGTGCCACAACTGTTTTTCTGCATATAAAAGCCAGGGCTGGCGTAGCAAGCAGGGCAATTGCCTGGGGCCCCACACCACAGGGGAGACCCACAAAGCGAAGTTGCGCAGGCTTTGGCTTCAGCCCCGGGTGGTGGGACTCGGGGCCCCTGGCTGCAGTCCTGTGCAGCGGGGCTTTGGTTTTCTGCCCTGGGATCCAGCAAGTCTAACACTGGCCATGCTTGGAGGACCACCTGAAACCTGCCCGTGGCCCCCCAGGGGGGCCCAGACCCCTGGCTGAGAACCACTGCTCTAGAGTTTTGCAGCAGGAACAGGTAATTCTCTGTTAAATCTATAGGGAGGTTCACAAACCTACACAGAGCATAACATTTCCTATTATATTCCATAGGTCTTTTCCATAAAGGTTTATTAGGTGTTTCCCCAAAGCCATCTGACTGAAGGCTAATTAGAATTTTGGTGGCTAAGTTAATACATGTGCATGACTTCTACAAGACCTTACTGTAAAATCACCACAGGAGCCCTAGAGCTATTAACAATGCCTGCATCAAATACGTTTTTAGTTGGGTAGATGATAAGCCATTAAGACGACCTATGGAGCTGCACCGCAGGAGACATACTGCAGGAAACAGTCATGCTCTGTCTCCCCTGAGATGGACTGGATGAGCTAATAGGTCTTGTTCATCTATAATACCTGGCTGTCCAAAGAGGTCTGTGCAGTGCAAACAATCCAGATTCTCTCTCTTTTGCCCTCGTGGGGGATTCATCCAAGTCACCGGGCTGGTCTGTGCACCATGACCTCAAGTAGGCAGAGCCCATCAGCTACGGAGCACTGTCACGTGCCCAGGGCATATGCTGCAGTGTGCAGCCAGAGGGGCACACTGCTCCCATTCTGAAGGTCAACCAAGCACCTCACCATGTGGAGTGTCTGACCAACTGAGCCATCCCGCCTACGATGCCAAAAGGGCATAGAAAGAACATACATGTAAGCTGGCATTGCACCGTCCACTCCTCTAAGCATGCCCTCTGCTGGTGAAGGCAGCATTTCCCCTAAACAATCTGGTTCTACATCCAGACACAGGCAGCGCTTTCAACTGCCCTGTCACTCAAGCCCTGTCCTGCTTGAAACTGGCAGCTCCTTTGTTAAAATTTGTAATTGGTGGAAGACATGAGGAACTAGAGAAGGGCCTGAACCAAAATCTCAGATCTGAGCACTCTCAGAAGCCTGGGAAAAGTCCAGATCTAGATCCAACCTTAGCAAGTCTGGACCCACTTCTGTAACATGGCAAACTAAACCCATATATATACTTGGGGAAGTTTAGCTATACACTCCATTGCTAAGGCCCCGTTGCACCCAAAGCCAGGGGAAAAGCTCTGTAGCTGTTTGAAATGTGGCCTTATGAGAGCAAGCTGCTGTTCCTTCTCCAGCAGATCCAGGGTGCATAAACGATGGGAGAGAAACAGGAGCTACATATGCATGATATTGAGGCTGCTCCTAATTTTCCTTAGAGACAGTAAATATAGGAGTTGGATCGATTGTGTTATGGAATGACAGCTCATAGTCTTGAAATCCTGCTTTCAGAAATGCTATTGAAGTCTAAATTGCCTGGAAACTACCTAGGTCATCCCACTCCCCACACCCACACATTTCCCCCTTCCCGCATTTCCACCCTGCAAAACATGACCCAGAGGTCAACTGTTCTACTAAGTTTCTGACCACAGAGATTGATCGGCCTATTATGAATTGCGTTTAAGTGACTAAACAAGATGCAACCCATTATTTGTCAGAGACATCCTGCTGTAGATATTTGGGGGGGGACAACTAAGAAGGTGGGGGAAGCATTATTGACCTTCATTAGGATTTTGTCTCTTGTTACATGCTTTACCTGACCAGCAGCACTCAGTCGATCCATCGTGGCCTTTTCCCATCCACGCTAGCAGCTGTCCTGACCCGGGAAGAATTCTGAGGCACTGAATTCATTTCCTGGAACGTAGCCAGATGCAAAGGGCGTGTCCTAGCACAGCAGTGATTGCCACCTGTAACAATGTGCATTGTACCAGGTTAATTCTGTACTAGCAGTGAAAGATTTCAGTGAAGCAATAAAAAAATAAAACCTTGTACAAATGAAAAACGTCGTGTTTCGTGCACTACAACAACCCATTTTATTAAAGGAAATAATAATGCTTTTCCAATTCTTAAACACTCCACTATATCAGTGGCTTTCCCTTTGCCCAGCAACGCCCATCTCTCCATGTGTTCTTTTCAAGTGGGCATTGTTCTCGGATTGTGATGTCAATTGCAGTCCGAACCCATGTCGAATCTGCAAAACAGATTTCTTCCTTTGCACAACGGAGTTTTAAGCATTCATTTCCACAGCTCGTGTTGGAAAGAAAACATTGGACTGTGGTTTTCAGTTTTGTTTTGTTTTTCATTTGTAAATATTTAACCCCCATCTCTGTCTAAAACCTCCTGGTCGTTCTAATACATTCTAAGTATTTATTTGCCTTTTTTAAAAAGAAAACACAATTATTTTGTGTTAATCTACTCCCCCCCCCCTCCCCGTGATAAATGCATATCTGAGGCTGTAAAGAAAGGCTTACAGCAAGACGATTTATGGACTATAGAGAAATGTTTAATATATGGACTTATAAACTGACTGCATGAGCAATGAAAAAGGCCAAAATATTCAGTTATCTTTTTTTGGTGGGGGGGGAGGGTAAGAATCACTGTAAAAAACTGATTTTTTTGTATAGAGAACACTAAACATATAATAAAAACATTGTTCAAAACTGAATCTAAGCCTGGGATTTGTTTCCATCCTACTCCAAAGGGGAAACAGGGCCCCCATTATGGCTCAGATGTTGCTCAGTAAGGGTCAGACTGTTACCTGGGGTGGGGGAGTGTGTGTAAGAGAGCATCAAGTGCCCCTTATTCCCCTGCACTCTCTACCTTTATTGCTGGTAATAAGAATAATACCACATAGCTCTTCTATAGTGGTTTTCATCAGTAGAACTCAAACTGTTTTACGAAGCAGGTTGGTGTCATTAGCCCCAGTCTACAGAAGGGGAAACTGAGGCACAGAGCGGAGAAGTGATTTGCCCAAGACTACGCAGCTGGTCGGTAACAGGTCTGGGAATAGAATCCAGATCCTCCCGCGGCTCAATCCTGTGCTCGGTCTGGTAGGCCACACTGCCTACCGGAGTGGATGCAGGCTTCACAGGGCCACTTCTCTCCTTCCCAAGCGAAGAGAGCAAGCATGGGGAAAACTCCATCCCCCACAACGTTCCAGCTGGGCTGGCATGGCAGGGAAAGCAATCTATCCTAAGCAGAGAGCTTGCACAGGGTACTTCCCCCCATGCAGCAAGGAGAAACCAGGGACCAAATAACACTTCTGAATCGCACAGCAGGTCTACATTTCAAACGGGGTGATACACCCACACTGGCTCGGATCAATCTAGCGCACTAAAACCAGAGTGTAGCCACAGCGGTGCGAGCAGCAGGAGGGGCTACCCACCCTGAGTATATGCCTAGCATCTTGGAAAGGAATGCACTGGAAGCAGCTAGCCGCTCTGCCACTCGCATCGAGCTATTGCACTAAAAGTACCGTAGCCACCCCAGTGCGAGGAGCGCGGGGATGTCTCCTTCAGCTGGGCACCCCCGGATTGACTTGCAGACATACCCACAATCTGCTCTTTGGTCAGTGCAACATGACAAAGCTGTAACTGCACCTTAAAGATGGAACTGCGCCACCCCTCATCCTATTGACTAGTGCCTCATCTCACGGGCAGTCCCAGGGATTCCAGTGGGACTTGCAGTACCCTTAGGTTCAACTCAGCAGGAGCGAAGGGGACCTAACTGGACCCTACATTACTAGAGCAGGCGAACTGTTCTGTTTGACGAGGCAGGTCACTGTATTAGGATAGCCACGCGTCTTTGGTGGATCTGGGGGCACCATGCCAGAGGCTGTTGAGATTCCATCAGCCAAGAACATCTATTGCTGTAACCTGCTGTGCCAGGCACTGAAGCCAGGACCAAAACAATGTGATGCGCTGCTGGCTGAAGACCCCTCCTAGTCCCTGTAATGCCTAGGTCACTGCTGTGCCTGAGAATGAAACGCATAACAGGAGGCACACGGGAAGCTCCATGTCACGTTGTGTGGCTTATGTTACGTGGACTCAGACTCATAGACTCATAGACATTAAGGTCAGAAGGGACCATTATGATCATCTGGTCTGACCCCCTGCATCGGCGCCGTCCTTGTGCTGAAGAGCAGCACTGCTACAGACAGGCAAACCTCACGCTCACCCCGAATGCTCACATCCAGGGGTGCTGCAGTACAGGTTTAGCAACAATGCTCCCTGCCCTTCTGCCACGTCAGGGAAGCGTTTGCAGGATGCTTTCCCTTCACTGACAGAAGAAAGTTACAGCACAGGGAAGTCGTTGATGATCCACAACTGAACATATTAGCTACTGGGAGAGCAGGACCCGGGGAATGGTAAATCTGTATAGGCACCAGGGAGAGCTTGGATTAAATTCCACCTCCCATCTGACGTTCCGGAAAATTACATTAAGAGATGTTGAGAAGCCAACAGATTAGAAGGATCCCAGTCCTTTTGAGAACGGGCATTCGCCACAGTGCTGCTCTCTTCAAATTCTTTCATGTGCAGCTGTTGCAGCCCTCGGGCAATTTCCTTTTGCTTGAACGGGCTATTAGTCGCCCACTGACTGAAGTTTTGGAGGAAAGGACAATTCACTCCAGGTTATTGGGAAGATGGTAGAATGGGGCTCTTTATCCAGATCACAGGGCCCAATCACTTTCAGAGAGTCAGAGCTTTCCCCTGGCACTCATGAGAGGAGCGTCCATAGGCTAAAGTCCAGGAGTGCCGTCCCTTGATGATTTGAGGCTGGGAGCAGGGATGAGGGGAGGTCTAGGAAGCCCCGTAAGAACTCTGTTGCACCAGCTTGGTCTATATTGGGGGATTTGCCCCAGTTCCCACCACCAGGGTAGCTGCAAATCTGTAACGTGGACAGGCAAAGACTGCATTTTGCTCTGGTTCCACGCAGCCCGATTTCAAGGTGTGAGCATCCCTGGTGCAAATAGCAACTTTGCGGTAAAGGTCTGAGGATTTACACGGGTATAGCTGCTCCAACGGCTGGAATCCCTAGTACACCCAAGGCCTTGGGCACATTTGCAAACTGCACCTCGCCCGGAGGCTTGACGAGTGCATCTGTCCCTGAACGGCAAAAGCTTTTCCTGTGCTGTCTTTTTTAATAGATTTGTTGGTATTTTTGGTTTAAATGGAAGGAAAAACCTCAGCCTGGTTCTCGGGGGACAGGCATCCGCACCTCAGCAACCACCACAGCTAAGCCCCTCTGCTGGGCTCAGCAGAGGCCAAGGAATGAATGGGCCATGGAAATTTAACTCTCCTTTCACCCCTGGGGTGGCGGGTCTCTCCAGGACAGCAGTGAGGCACGTGGCCAGGGTGGTGCAGTGCTTTGCTCTGCAGCTCCCAAAACTGGAATAGTTCTGTGGATTAAAAAACAAAAAAAAAAAAAAAAAAAAAAAGGCCGCTCTTATGTGCAGGGCCCAGCACAATGAGACCCCACTCTCAGCTGGGATCTTTAAGCGCTACCACAATATAAATAATAATACAATAACTTCAGTCCCCAAGGTTACCAAGCCTGTCTCAGTCTCACGCTCAGTCATAGCAACAGGAAAGGAAACGTCCATTGCTCCTACAGTCACCTCTGTCCCTCATTAAGGGCCCAGTCTCCCAGTCCTCAGTAAAGACACCCACTGAAGTCACCAGCTCTGACTGGTTTGTCTGACAAGGGCGGAGGAGGGAGGGCTGACTATCCTGTGTGTGTGGTTACTATCCATCAAGACATGGAAGGGGCTGTCAATCACATGGTCAAAGGCAGAGTCTTTTCTTTGAGCAGAAATCACTGCACAATATTTATTTGCACAGTGTGGACAATAACAGGTCTTATTTATGGTGTTCAAGCCCCACCAGCATGATAAGAATATGTATACCTTGTATGTTATGCTAGCAGCATGAGCATCAGAATTCCCGGCTTTCATAACTGGCTCATGAAATATTATGGTTGGTAAAACTTGGCAGAGAAGACAGATCCAGAAAAAAAAACATACATACATAAAACAAAATGGCACGACAACGTTTCCTCATTGTATGTATCCTGGAGAAAGAGCTCCCTGTACTCATGCAAATGTGGGCAGTGCCTGATTTTCAGAAAGATTTGTGCCATAAACCAGAGGGAAGGAACAAGCCCTAGAACAATAAACTACTGATGGATACATAGAAAGATGCTGTCTGGCCCTTGCCCAACTTATAGCGGTTTTTGTTTTCAAAGTTTTAACAATTTCCAAATGCTCCAGTCCTGCATTATATGGAACGAGAGCCTACAAAATTCAGGGCCAGGTCCTCCGCTGGTGTACTTGGGTGTGGTTTTGCTGCCTCCAGTGACTTTCTCCAGGATAGGCAGTGACTTTTATGGAGCTGCTCCCAGCAGAGGACTGGGGCCTGAATTCCTCAGGTAGCCAATCCATATAATGCGAGATTATAGCGTTTTGAAGACAAAACTATACGAAGCATGGTGACCACACAAAACAGAGCAGGAGGCTTTGATCAAAACTTTCCCATCATCATTAATTGTCCTCATCGCTCCCTCCTGTCCTAAACGGGTAGGGATACTAGAAGCTTAACAGGAATAGTCACCATATTAAAACAGACCAATCTAGGTGTCTGCCATCTTTTCTCTGGAGAGAAGTCTCAGGTCAATGCCAAATGCAATGTGGCTACCGATATTTATGCAATAACTTGCCACAAGGGGAAATTACTTCCTGATCCAAGCGGGTGAATATTTAGGCCCTGAAGTATGAAGATTAAGAGCCTCTCTCATTTTATCCCAATTGGGTATGTATTTCATAGCGGGGCATTCCTCACATTTGTGTGCTTGTCTTTAGTTCCTTAACATTATTTTAATATCACTTTTGTAATATTTGAATACCTACAATATTCCCCCCTTATGGACAAACATTCATGGATCCTGGGGTTTTTTGCACTCACTTACGGTAGTGCATTCGTGTTTAGGGGGCGTGGGTTCTCGTGCTAAATGTTCTGTCAGCGTTTCGTACCATATCCATCCAAACAAGAAAGCAAGTTCCTCGGGGAACGTCTCACTCTGCATTTATAAAGTGACACACACTCTTTTGGCCCCTTATAAACAATGAGTAATAGTTTGGGCATTACTGTGTAAAAGACAGTGAATCCTTTTAGCAGCTCTGTGGTTTGCTCAACTATTCACTGAAATGGATTTGATCAGGCCGTTTAGAAGGCTCAATCCATCCTTTGTTATCCACTAAACTGGCCCCCGTGTTTTTCCCCTGGCAAAGCAGCGCACACGCTGGCCAAGACTGTCAAGTGACTACACTGACTCAGGCACCTCTAGTTTTGGAAGCACTGTAAAGGGCCTTATTTACAGTGGACAGGAGCGCAGCGCTTTCTGAAAAGTGGAGCTCTTTAAGGTGTCTCAGTTTGCGTGCTGTCACAGGACGGGCTGGCCCTTTGAGGGATGCAGGCCCAGCCCCTCCTGTGCCCAGTTAGCCCCATCTAGGAGACGGCTAAGGCCAGGTGATAGCCCTGCAAGTCACCAGGTCCTCAGTTAAAAAGCAGCAAACAGCTCAGTCAGGAAGGGACCAGCCGGGATATGCCAGGTCAGGGGAAAGGATCTGGGAGGGGGCTAAAGAGGCACAGGTGGGCTGATCCCTTAAAGGGCCAGCCCACCCTGTGACCGGCACTCACAATCACTTGCCAGCGCTGATCATCTTGGCAGTTGTCTTGATTAGGCCCTGATCCTGTGAGTGGCAGAGTGCCCTCAACTCCTGTTGAGGTCAACAGGAACTGAGAGCACACAGCACCCCACATTCAGCATCTTGCAGGCCTGAGCCCATCATACAATACATACCCACCAAGCCATGTGCCCCCTGGTATCTACCTATCCATGCTCCTGCATGGTCCACGGCACCGCGGCGTTGGAGTGTCTGCCAGAGCCACCAGGCCCAGGCAGGGGAGCTCTACTGATGCGTAGTTCTACAGAACAAGCATCTGAGCCTGGCATCTCCCCTAGTGGGAGCCTGGGTTCATCTCTGAGATTAAGCCATTACAGTCCGGGGGATCTTTGGCATTCAGGTGGGTTGCACAATGAACGAGTCAGCCTAGGCCAGCGTTTCTCAAGGACCAGTCCCGGAGATCTCCCTGACACCGTTTAGGAAGGCCCTCCAGAGCACTAGGAGAATAAGTGGTCTTCAAGACAGAGAGCATTGGAGGCATCCTGGGTAAAGGGAATGAATTGCCATCTAGGCAAGGAGGAAGCGAGTGCTCCAAATACCAATGCCTGCCCACTCAAGCCAATCACATCTCATTGCACTTCAGCCTTTCCAGTGCAAGATTCCTCTTTGCAACAGGGAGCCCTTGGATTGGTGACTTGCGCTCTTAATACAGCACCTCCACACGCTGGATTGGCACCCTGTCAGCTCCTTGGCAGGCAAGCACCATACGAAATGTTTAGCAGGTGGAAAGGCCCATTTCCCAGAGACGGAATTAAATGAATCCCAGAGAGGCTGTCTGGTGCCCTCTTGAACAGGGAAGGTATTGGGAGAGACGGCTAGTTTCACACTTATTTTCTATCTTGCGCAGTTTTAAATGTTTGTGCTGCACGCACATTCCAGCCTATAACAAGGGTTTCGTTTTTCCCTTATGGTTCAGAGAAGCCTGGCAATAATGGTGAACAGCATTTTCAAATAATTTGCACAGCTGTGTTACATTTCATCCAACACTCCCAAAGCGCCTCACTAACTACCTTTGTCACAAAAGCCTCTCAATGCCTCTGGAAAACGGGAGCATTATTATCCTCCTTTTACAGGGGACACACTCAGGTGCAGGACAGGATGGAACTTGCTCCCCGACATGCAGCAGCCCTGTGGCAGAGCTGGGAGATACCCCAGAATCCAGACTGCCGCATGCTCTTCTCTAACAATGCAGGACTCTCATCTGAGCACCAGCCTGGTGTGTTTCTTATACTCGGGAGCGTAGGGGCAAACAGCAACTCCTTCAGTGGCACCACAGAGTCAGTGCTTGTAATCCATCCATTGAAGCTCAGGTAAAGGGCACACATGTTAAACAATCAGGCCAAACGTGCCCCCGTGGAGCCGCAGCGGGAGAAGGACAGAACCCTCCACTCCAGTCCCCACAGGTAACTCTGGTGGGGCAGGGAGAGCGCGGCAGCCCAAGGGCTGGGTGCAGGGCAGGGGGTTGCTGGGGAAGGCACCGGGAGCAAGTTTCCTGGCCTCTGCTCAGCCGGAGGTAGGGGCATTGCCCGGGCCCTGGGCCCCCCTACTGAGTTGTCCGCAAGCTCTGAGGAGACACGGGTGCTGTGAGTCCCCCCAGATTGGGGGGCCCAGAGGCACATGCTCCCCACTCTCGTGGCCCCAGCTTCCCAGGAGCTAGTGGGATTGGCTGCCCTGGCCCATGGAGGTGGGGCTGGAAGTTCCTCCCACAGGTGACATGTGGGGCAGTCACGTGTCCCCCAGTGTACATTGTGCCCCCCTCCCAGTATCAGGAGTCACAAGGAGGAGGAAACGCGGGCATGTCAGCAAACATATGCAAGAGACAAGAGAGTCAGGGTTTAAACTGGCTCCCTCCTCCTCCCACACATCAGTCTCTGGGCCCAGGCCTGGCAGATGAGGGGGCGAGCGACGCCTCATCTCCCTCTTGGCCGACACAGTGTTTTTCATCCGTTCCTGCCTTGCCTCCCTGCTGCTCTGCAGTGCTCTTAGCAGCAGATCCCCGGTGCAAAGCCTTGAAGTGGGGAGGCGGGGGAGATTATGGGGAGGTGGAGAACTCCATGAACAGAAGAGCCTATTTGGCTAATGAAGTTGTAATTGCTCCAAATCTCGCTAATAGGATGAAAGTATTAGAGCCTCTCATTCCCTCTGTGGCTGCAGTGGGTTCTCTCCCCGCAAACACCTGAACTCTTCCCTTCGCTCTCCACAATCCAGTATCTAAAATACTTGCAGTAGGTGCCCTGATAGCCCAGTGCTGTAGAAACTTAGCCGGACTGGAAGGATCGACTGACCAGCCCAGCTCCCCAGACCTTTTTGGATTTGAGGAGGCGGAAGGGAAAGGAATAGGGGGTCCTCAGCCCTGGACTGCCGAAGTAGAAATGGGATAAAAGCCCGGGAAACCCCAGAACACCACTTTGCACCATCTGTCAGGCAATGTTTAAAGTGGCCTGGAAGGGTCTCTATCAAAATCTGGGAGCAGCAGCTTTGGTAAGACCCTGTTTAAACCGCACCTCTCAGGTACTCAGCCCTGTTGTTTATTTAGTTGTTGGATTGCTTATTTTGCAGGGTCTGCTGCAACCCCTGGCAGAGCATAAGGGCAGGGTGCTTAGCGATGCTCCTCACCGCGGCTCAGAAAACACAACCTGGCCTGCACTCCTCCCACCATCTGTTCCAGTACGGCGGCATCCACACAAGAGAACTGGGGCACTGGCAACACCTCACAGCCAGCCGGCCAGGCCCACGCGGGGTGTTCCTGACAGGGTGGGCCGGACCGCTAATTGATCCTCTTCCCCAGGTGGGGTGAACCAGTCCTGGAGGTGCACCAAAGTGCTACAAATCAATGTCACATTTGAGGGGGCCTGGACTCTGAGGGTACATCTACACTGCCAAAAAAAAAAAAAAAAAACACCACCAAAAAACCCACAGGAGCAAGTCTCAGAACCTGAGTCAAATGACTCTGGCTCGCACTGCAGGGCTAAAAGTGGCAGTGTAGGCATTCCCGCTCGGGCTGGAGCCCAGGCTCTGAGACCCAGATCGAGGGGGGGGTCTCACAGTCCAAGTTCCGGCCATAGCCCAAACGTCTACACAGCTCTTTTTAGGCCTGTAGCGCAAGTCTGAATCACCTGACTCAAGCTGCAGCGGGGGGATTTCTGTTGTGCTGACATACCCTCAGTGTAGATGGGTGGAAGAGACAACTGCAGACTGAACCCAGGGTTTCTCTCACTTCCTTTGCATTCAGTTCTGCTCAAGTCAATTTTGACCTTATTCCCTAGCCACCAGCATCGCTGCTCTCCTCAAGGGTGTTTTGCACTCCCAACAGTGAGGACATGGATAACTGGTGAGAGTCAGCTGTGGGTGGACTGAGTTTGCTCCCTGGAGGGAAAACCACTTGGAAGCTCAGATTTACCATATATCAGATCAGACAACTGGTCCCATTGAGACTGGTAGCAACCTATCGGCAGTGTTTCAGGAGAAGGCAGAAGCAACCAGATCCCTCATCTAAAGTGGAGATAATAATTCTTCCTTACTTTACATGGAAGGATAATGGAAGGTAAAGTCATTGATATCTAGATTCTACAGTGGTGGGGGCCACATGGGAGTGCCTATAAGTCACCCCCTTTTGAGGAGAACTCCCTGGACCCTCCAAAATATCAGATGATCCGAGGCAGCAGATCAGTAAAAAACACTCGGCCCACCTTCTCCTGCTACTGCCATCATTTATAAAGGAAACAAAATATTTATTAGCCAGAGGTGACTGATAATGGAACCATTCTCGTCTTTGCAATCAATACTGAGAGAGAGACGTGCACACATTAGCCACAGTCGCTCTTTATGGCAGGATAACCATACCCACTTCTCCTCTGACCTCTGCCTACCCTCCTGGTAGTCTGGATCAATGTCAGCAGACTGCCTTAAATTACCCCGTTTGGTGGAACGCAGGCCTTAGTCTGTTTCCCATCACTCTAACCAAGAGCCATCCTCTCCACATTCCCCCCCCCTCCCCGTGAGAGAGCATCAGATGACCACCACCTGAACCTCCCCCGCTGATTTGACAGTACTGCTAGATAGCCACCTGCACGCCAAACAAAACTTGCTAAGAAAACCAAGCCCTTTGCAGCATGTGGGGAAAACCCTTGGGCAGCACTCATATCAGTGACATTTGCGGGGAGGAAGCGGGTTGGTTTTTAGCTGTGATAACGGGAAAACAATTAGGCGTCTTCTGTATTCTGGCTCCAAGACAAATTACAATCTGGGCAAATGCACTCTGCCTGAAATTCCTTCTGCAAAGCCTGCAGTGCCACTAATTTTACCTGCTCTGTGGAGTGAGCGAGAACGCCCGTCTTAAAGAGACATGCTCCCCTGCTAAGGAAGGTGCCCAGATACCACAGGGATGGACTCAATATAGGAAGCTAGACAGAGTCTGCCTACGCTCGGTAAGCCTCTTCTAGTCTTTGCTGCCCGTAAAAGTGGTTTCTCCTGCTTTCTCCATCTGTTCCATCCCCAGAACAAGCAACTCAGACAGCAGCATTAGCGTCTCCAACACTGCCTGGCCATTGTGCTTCAGGCTTGACCTGGAGCAATCTCCGTCTCCATGGCCCATTCAAGGCTTTGTCCTCTCTGCTGAGAGGCGGATAATGAGTGATGTGGCCACTAGTCTGCCAGAACCTGAAATGAGACTCAAGAAACATATTTCACTTGGGCCACACTGAGCTGGCCTGGGGCGTCCGGTCCCATCCGCTGTCCTAGAGGAGAATATCCCATTGCCAACCCACTAAGACATCCCATTTGTTTTATAGAAGCTTTGCTTGTTCACCTGCCGTGGGCCGAACAAAAGCCCTTTCTACCTCCAGCACTCTCAGCTGTACCGATAACCCCGCTGCCTCACCCGTCACCAGGCTCTCCATCTCTCCCTCCAACCGATTTACAGCCCTGGCTTTTGCAGCAGTTGGCTCATGTTTCAAACATTCCGCCTGGGCTTCCTCCAGGCTGGTCCCTCCGTTAACAGTAATCAATGGCCTTCTGTTGTGGGATACGGTCCCGGCATGGGGAGGTCAACAGATTCCAATCTGTACTTTTCTGTTCTGACCAGCAAAAGTGCCATAGGCGATCAGAGAAATCACGTACGCAGCCACGCACGGCACACGTGGCTCACTTGCTGTGACGCCACCAAGCCCTTGCAGCAGGGGAGTGCAAGGCTATTGCCCTCCAGCACCACCCTTGAGGTTGGATATGAGCGCATGCCAGGCTGATAGCTCAGCGGAACTGAGCGGTAGCACGCCTCAGGGCTCCCCTTGCACTCCAGGGTATACGGTATGTGCGGAGAATGGGTACAGCAAAGGAGACCTACTTAGGATGGGATGCTCATCGGGTCAATATGGCAGGTGGCTCCGCACGCCTCTCTCCGAGGTCTCCCTCCTGCTACAAGGCAAAAGTAACTGGTGGCCAGATTCACAGAGTCTGAGGCCAGACGTGCTCATCTAGTCTGACCTCCTGCATAACCCAGGCCAGAGAACTGCCCCACAATAATTCCGAGAGCAGAGCTTCTAGAAAAACTTCCCACCTTCATTTAAAAGTTGCCCGTGATGGAGAATTCACCACGACCCTTGGTAAATTGTTCCAGTGGTTAATTACCCTCCCTGTTAAACATTTACATTTTGCTTCTAGTCTGAATTTGTCTAGCTTCAGCTTCCAGCAATTGGATCGTGTTACACCTCTCTCTGCTAGACTGAAGAGCCCATTATTAAATATTTACTCCTCATGTAGATACTAATATAATCAAGTCACCCCTTTACCTTCTCTTTGTTAAGCTAAACAGATTGAGCTCCTTGAGTCTAGCACTATAAGGCATGTTTCCTACTCCTCTCATCATTCCTGTGGGTCCTCTTTGACCCCTCTCTAGTTATCAACATTCTTCGTGAATTGTGGGCACCAGAACTGGACACAGGAGTCGAGCAGCAGTTGCACCAACGTGGCAGGCAGCTCCACACTAGTCGTGCTACTAGGGCAAGGCTCCCTACTGACCACATGGCAGCATCAGATCGCTCGCACGCCCCACGTCCTGCTCAGCACTTCTCATTTTGAAGTTGTGTGTGCAACACGCCACACCCGGGCTGGGTCAGGCCAGATAAAAGCCCTATTACAGACCTCAGTAAGCAGAACTGGCCTCCTTTCTATCCTGTGCTAAGCCTGCTTGCTCCCCTTGTAGTGGCAAAGGCCACAGGTTACTGCATGTCTCTGAGCACGGTATGATGCGCCCATTCTGATCTAGTAGCATTTCACATGCACTTTGCACAGAATGACTGCTCAAGATGCACGGCCACGGAGAACCAGATCCTGTGTCTGTAAATCACAGTGTAAACTCACGGACTTATATAAATTATTACTATTGACACTGAAGCAATGATTCCCCAGTGGTTAAAAGCAAAGAGAGTGAGCAACCCTCCTCATACTGAGGCTCTTAGTGCAAAGCACCAGGGACTGCTGTATGGAATCCACTCACTGCCAAAAGCATTGACATTGTACGTGTGCAGAGAATTACTTCAAATCCAGATTCATCACCCTGCTCGCCATGGAATGAAACTTCACTTACGTGTGGGAGTGGCAACAGTGACAATGTTCATCTGTCTATGTTATTTCTGTGAAGCCCCTCATCATAGTATACAAGCAGGGCCGGCTTTAGGCCCTACGGGGCCCGATTCCGCGGTCCGGGTCTTTGACGGCACTTCGGCGGCGGGGGGTCCGCTCCGCGTTTTCCGCGGCACTGAAGGACCCCCCCGCCACCGAAATGCCGAAGAGCCCGGAGCGGCCCACCCGTGCTGCCAAAATGCCACCGAAGACCTCGGAGCGCCCCCCTTCCCCCTCCACCACTGAAATGCCGCCGAAGACCCCGGAGCAGATCCCCCACCACCACCGCCACTGGGTGAGCCTAAGGTGCGGGGCCCTCTTACCCGCAGGGCATGATTTCGGGGAATTGGCCTAAAGCCGGCCCTATATACAAGTGCCAGCGACAGACAACACCTGAAGGGTCTAAAAAGCTCACCCAGAAACTGATAGACCAATTACAGTAGAACCTCAGAGTTACAAACACCTCGGGAATGGAGGTCGTTCCTAACTCTGAACAAAACCTTCTGGTTGTTCATTCAAAACTTTACAACTGAACATTGACTTAATACAGCTTTGAAACTGTACTATGCAGAAGAAAAATGCTTTTAATCATCTTAATTTAAAAAGAAACAAGCACAGAAACAGTTTCCTTAACTTATCAATCTTTTTTTAAACTTTCTCTTTTTTTATAGTTTACATTTAAGACAGTACTGGACTGTATTTGCCTTTTGGGGGGGATGGTCTCTGCTGCAGCCTGATTGTGTATTTCCAGTTCCAAATGAAGTGTGCGGTTGACCAGGCAGTTTGTAACTTTGAGGTTCTACTGTATACCCACCCACCAAGGAAATGCAGCTATATCTTGGGTGAAATGAAGCAGATGCTTAAGTGCACACAGCAACCCGGCACAACAGTTTAGAGCAAGAAGTGAAAAGGAATCTCGTATCCATTTTCAATCTGGAGGGAGAATTTAAGGAGACAGAATGCAGATACTTGTGTTGAACTTTGGTAGAGACACTGGGTTAACACCACAAAATACTGCAAAAAATGCCAGGGGATTTTCAATACTACCCTTAGTGCTCAGATACTACAAAGATGGGCAATACAGTACAGCCAAACCAATCAACCCTGGGTTTACATCTCATCTGAAAGTTAACCTGTGGAATTCACTCTTGCATGAATTCAGCCAGTCAAACTCTGGCAATTGGCAGGACAGAGGAATGGATAGATACATGAGAGGAATACAGAACAAATGCACTCTTGTTTTGTAACATCTTGTTTTTCCCCTTTGCGAGAGGACCCACTAAGTTGCAAAACAACTTTCCTCCTTCCCACTCCCACGTGGCTGGAGGACGCCGGACTTCTGGAGCCCCGCCAATCAATACAGAGACACTAATGCATTAATTACTCTTCTGTAATGGCAGGCCATTAATGAATGGACAGACCCAAACCTGGTCGCTACATTATTAATGATCCTACACTGGAGTCAGGGAGGGACAGATGGAATGGATAGAAAGTGGGGGGTGGGTCTCTGCAACCTTCCCCCGTCTCCCCCGCCCAATCCAGAAACATGCACAGTCTGAGTTGAGAGCTGTTTGATTAGCCACCCTAAGTTGTGTTGTCATTGGATGGGAGTTCAGGGCATATTCATCATTGCCCAGCACGCCCCGAGGGCTGTGCGGAGAGTTCCCATCTGGGAGCAGTGTCCAGTTTCACCATGAGCTTTGCAGCATGGTGGAATATATTAATTAGCACAGGGGAGCGGAGGCCAAAGTTGTGATGCCGCTCCGGGTGGTAGCGACAGCCAGTGGTTATCATCTACAGCTGCTTGGGGAGGAGGAGGTGTGTGAAATGAGTCTGGGATCTCAATCTGACCCCCGCAGGGACAAATGTCTACATCACAAAACCAACCAGCACCCATTTGGGCAGTCTCAGCAGAGAGGCCAAGGATGGATGGACCGTGGAGAGTGAATTCCTGTCTCGCCCTGCAGAGGGATCTCTCCAGGGTGGAAGCGAGGTGGGCAGCCCTGCCCTGACGCCTGTGCTGCACCTGACGCCTCCCGTCTCCACGGCTTGTGGAGAAAAACCCTGAGCCAAATTCACAGCCTGGTGGAAGCCGACACAGCTCCGTTGAAGTCAGCGGCCTCGCACCTGCTTACACCAGGGTCCCAGTGCCCTCTCCCATGCTCTGGCCATGTAAACATATGAACGGAAAGACCTGGATGTGGGGGCAGAGGGATACTCTGCTTTTATTCTCCATATTCATCTCATTTCTGATTTGGGGGACGATACATATTTTCAGTTGCTAGCAGAAAAAAAAAAAAACACTTTAGTTCAACCAGTGACTGTGTGCAGGTCCCCGGGACGCAGCATGCTTTGAAATCCCCCTCGCTCTGGGGTTTCAGTGCCCTCGGGGCGCCGTGGAACAGATTTGCTAACTCACGGGCATCCCTGCCTCATTACACACAGAACGGTTTTACCGTGATAAATGTCTCACCTCCCCCTTGTATCTCTGACAGCTACAGAGGAGGAAGGATGGGCTCGTTGTTAAGGCACTGGGCTGGGAACAGGAGATGTGCGTTCGATTCCCAGCTCCGCCACAGCCTCCCTGTAGGACCTTGGGCAAGTCCTTTAAATGCTCTGTGCCTCAGTTCCCCATCTGCAGCTTGGGATAGCGACCCTTCCCTCCCTATCTCCCAAGGCTGTTGGGAAGATAAATCCATTATAGTCTGTGAGGTGCTCAGACACCCCTGCCAGGGAGGGCAGACATACGCCTAGACAGAAATAACATTTCCAAGGACGCCTGTCAGCTGAGATCACTACAGCACCTGCTTCTGGTGCAAAGCGGAGACCCCAGCTTCTGTAGGCAGCAGAAACAATCCTGAACCCCAGCCCTCCCGGAACATGAGAGGACGCTTATGAACTGAGGCCGAGCTTTGACGTTAGCCCTCTCTCTGTAATGGGGCACAACTGGAACTTGCCCCTCTCTCCCCCCATACCTGTGGAAAATTTGGATCTGAATGTATTTAAGAGATGGGCCTGAGATCTACAGTCAATTCCCTTCCTCCCCAACTCCAAGTAAACTTGGCTGCAAGCAGAGTTTCTCCCTCACCAGCAGCATGTCACAAGGTGTTGAGCTGACAAATCAAGGCTTGCATCATTCTGTGCCCTGCTCAGTGGGGTGCCTCAAGATCTCAGTCTAAGAGGGTTTCACTGTGTCTATTACCTGGTAATACATTTTGTGAGGCATGACCCTCCCCTGGCAAATTCACCTTCACGTCCCAGCCCGGGACACGGAGCCCTTCACTTCCCAGTTCACACCCTGGAATTCTAACCCTTCACTTGCTTCTCCCGCGCACCATGTGCCTCCCTCTGCCCTACTGATGGGGTGAGGAGCCGGAGACAATCAATACAGGGCAGGGGTTTTCTGATCCAGGCTGAGGCAGAGCATGAATTCTGTATGATGCTGCAAGTCGCCCTCCCTCTCTGACTGGTCCTTGGACCAAGGCAAATGAGGTAAAGACAGAGAGCGAGCGAGAGACCACTCTCCAGGGACCCAGAGTGTTGGCTGAGAGGGAGCGAGCGAGCAGGGGAGGGCGGGGAGGGAGGAGCACATCCTTATGCAGAGATGCTGCAGTGGCTTTGGGCACACACAGGCAAGCAGCAGCACAAAGCAAGAACTCGCCTGAAGGAGGAGGGCGGGCAGGAGAGAGGAAGGTTGTTGCAGCATCGAGGGCTCTAGGATCTCCCCTGCATACACGCCACGCACACGCGCACACACATCACCACACGTGTCATCCAGACCAAGGTAAGTGGTCTCTCTCTGCTTCTCTGCGCCTTGATTCGAGGTGGGGGAAGAATTATCTGGATTTCAGGGAACCATTTCTAAGCCAAGCTAACTTTCAGTGAGCCCAGGGTGATGCTCATCTTTTCCAGGGAATATGGCATGGGTAACACCTCCTAAGGCACCTGCAAGCCACCCACCAGCTCCATAAGGGGATGGTCTAAGGCTACAGCGTGGGGCCGGTTTTGTGCGTTTATCAGATGGTGATCATTTTGCAGGAAATGCAGGCACTGGCTGTGCTGGAAAAGGGATGGGGGTGGAGTGCGCGTGTGTGTGTGTGGGGGGGGGGGGAATCCAAAGAACATGTCCAGGAATGTGTCAATTCTGGTGGAAGAATAGAGAGACCCTCATCCAGCAATTTAAAAACCAACAGGAATGTAAAGCAGAGGCTGCTTGTGTGGAATAGTGCTGGGTTTTACTGCCCTGCTTTCACGGTGTGGTATTACGCTGGGGGTGGCACTTTAAAGAGACCATTGCTATGATCACAGCTCCTGAATTTCTGATTCAGAGGGCAGGGAGCATAGAGAGCGGCTCACCAAGGCAATGCTCCTGCCCACTCTGTAGAACTCTGTAGGCTTGTACTAGGGTGACCAGATGTCCTGATTTTATAGAGACAGTCCCGCTTTTTGGATCTTTTTCTTATATAGGCTCCTATTATCCCTCACTCCCTGTCCTGATTTTTCACACTTGCTATCTGGGCACCCTAGCTTGCACCCAAGGCAGCTTGTAAACATAAGCTGGGAGAGATCTGGAGCAGGGTGCAGGCAGAGGGGTGTGGTGAACCTGAGTTCTCCACTGCAGAAAGAGGGGATCAGAAAGACCATGGCCACCAGCATCCCCCCTCCTGTCCCTGCGCCTAATTAGGACCCTCAGGCAGGAGGGCAAAAGTTCAGGCTCTTCTGTGTGCACAGAGGATACTTGTCCATGCTTCAGGCTGGTGAGGGCTTGTGTAACGTGTCTGGGTACTACAAAGTGCTACACCTGCCCAGGGCGCTGGTGGGACCACAGTGATTTTCAGTGGGGCTTGCCTGAATTAAGTCACAGATAAAAACCTCAATACTGGGCCTGCAACATCAAGCAGGAGTGAGGACAGAGGGATGGATGACACGCAGGAGATCACAGGCAGCAGGGGCTAAAGCCTCCTTTGCACCCAGGCATTCAGACGGCGTCAGTGCCAGGGTGAATGCAATAGTGGCCGAGGCTGTTTTCTGCAGCTTGTGTTTTAGAATGTGGGTCCTACCCCTACCCCATTATCCCATCCAATCCTGTTCCATTGACTTCCCTACAGCTTAAAAGGTTCTCCAGGACTTCAGAATCATGCATTTATTTAATCGGGGGGAGGGGGCGGATCATTTAAAATTAGTTTATTTTTCTTTAAAGAAAGGAACACTAGCTGATCCCTTGGACAGGAACTAAAACCCTTCCCAGCAGTGTCCTGGGCAATTCCCCTCCCTCGCCAGCCCTGCTCCAGTGCAACTTTGGGCAGAGAACCTCACTTTCTATTGCAACTAGCAAGCATCAGCCAGTGCTACCCAGAGGACAGCAATTTGGAAATGAATCTTTCCTAAATCCAATAAGAGCCACTAATCATTTAGTGACACTGCCTAAGAGCATTGGCGCCTGAGAGTGCACACACATGCTAACCCAACACCAGTGCCTCCTTTTGTTTCAACTGGATTCTTCTTCACTTCCTGTCCCAAACAGCAGTGTCCTATTAATCAGCTTCTAAGAGCCGACCGAGCAGTGGCTGAGAGTGGGTCAGTGAATCAGTAAAGTGCTGGGTGAAAGGTGCACTCGCGGTAAGGGAATATTGAACTTCAGTGGAAGTCTCATTGTTGAGTCCTCTCCAGTAAGCAAGGCAGGGCAAGAAAAGAGGCCATCTGGACTGTTTCCCTGCTACTCCAATTCAGAGAGGGGCTGGGTTTAAAAACTGGCAAACCTTGACTTGTCAGCTGAGGACTGTGATAGCCAAACTCTGGGTTGGCATCATATCCTCCTCTTCCAAAGAGCCTGCAACCCTTACACACACAACATGCTCATTCTAATCACTGGGCTACCAGCAGTGTTTCAGGTCACGCGTACTTTAAGAGGAGGCTTTTAAAAGACATCTCAGGAATTCAGGCACACAAGTCCCATTGACTTTCATTGAGCTCCTTAATACCTAAAGCACTTGTGAAAATCTTTTTCCCCCAAGGTGCCCTGCATGTTGCAAAGACAGTATTGAGGCTAACTTTTGAGGGTAACTTTTGAAAGTTACCCTCAAGTAAATGTATCATAGTATTCTACAGTAACAGTCCAGCACGCTACATCTTACAATAGCAATGAGGCTGCAGGGCTCGCACCGAGTACTCTAAAATACTCTAGGACTGGATGAGCAGGAGAGTGGGTCTGCTCAGACACTGTCAGCTTGAAAAGCTCACGTCGACTTTACAGTGTGGTTTCACCTTGAGCTGAGCTGGAAAAAACATCCCCTTTTTCCCATGAACTGGTGAAAATCCAAAATTCCTTCCAGCCATGACTTTTATCCCTCACAGACCAAGGGTGGGTTTTCCCAGGCACAGACTCCTGCTCCGTCACAAAGGGCTGTCCTCACAGTGTAAACAACAAGTCCCCCTGTGGCCGAAGCTCACTAGAAATTCGCTGTTAGGTCTAGAGAGTGATAAAGTTACATTTCAGAAGTCTGTTAGTAGAAGTGGGATCTTGCCCCAAAATGATGCAAACACTCAAAGAAATTCAGCTCTGGGGTTTGACCTTATGTGATCCTCCACTCCAGCCTCCAAAGTCGTGTTCACTTCTCATTGAACACTGGCCTTTGTCTCTCCCAGGAGGAGCTCACAAGGTGAAATGGCCTCTCCCCCCTAGGGCCAGACAGGCACTCTAGGGAACACAGGGATGAGCACCTGCAGCTCCCAGTGGGGTCTATGGAAGCTAGAGTTGCACAGCATCAGGCCTTTCTAGAGGCAGGATCTCCTAGTAGCAGTGGGGTGAGCTGGAGAAAAACTCCTGCCCCTGGAGAACTGCAATTATGGTTTACTACTGCACAGCCACTCCCTTTCCCCAGCCTGACAGCCCCACCCTGCCCTGTGGAAACACACCATAGAACACCACACTTATCTATATTCTCTTCAGTCTCCTCTCTCCCTTCTAGTACCCTCTTTTCCTTCCTTTTCTTTCCCTCTCACTTCTTTATCTTTTATCGTTTCTTTATCTTTTCTTTCCTCTCCTTTCTTTCCTTTCCCTCTTCTTTCTTTTCCTTTCATTTTTTCTTCTCCCCTTCCATTTGCTTTTATTCCCTCTCCTTTTTTCCCCCTCATTTCTTAATCTGCTACTATTAATTATTTGTATTGTGGTAGTGCCTAGAATTTGGGTCAAAACAGCATTTTTTTTGGACAGAAAACTGGTTTCGACCAACATTTTCAGCCACCTCACCTCAGACTTCCATCCCAGCTCGCAGTGCAACAGCCACGGGAGAGCGACAAATTGCCACCGGGTGTAGGATCAGGTTACACAGAACAATCGCCTCAGTGGCATGAACGGTTATTCTTTAGCTTTCAAACACAAGACACACACAGCTTCGTTCCAGCCTCTAGCTTCTTATGATTTATATTGCAGCAGCATCTAGCGCCCCAGTCAGAGTGCCATTGTGCTAGGTACCGTACAAACAAGGCAGACAGAGACAATCCCTGCCCCAGAGAGCTTGTATGCAACATGCCACTCAGGGTTCCCAGGTGTCCAGTTTTTGAGGGACCTGCACAGTCTCCGGTCAGAAGTATTGACTGGAGACCCAAAGTCCAGTTACCGCAATTCTACTGTCGTCTCCCCAGCCAGCCCAAGGCCCCTTTAACCCCAGAGCGCTGGCCCGGAGAGGGGCAGAGTTGGAGACGCCCCCACTGCTAGTCCCGTCTGGGCTGGGGAGGGACATGTCCTCTTTCTCTGCACGGCTGCAGCAAGTTTCCCCACCCCATACAAACTCTTTGCCACTGCTGGACAGAGCAGGAGAGACACTGTCCCCTTCAGCCTCCCGCTTCTCTTTATGGTGAGTTGAGCCTTTGGTGGGTGGGGGCTTCGGGTAAAGGTACCAGCCCCTCGTGCGCTGGGAAGCCCCCCTAGCCAGTCCCAGCAGCTCAAAGTTGCTTTGCTTTGCTGGGGGGAGGTGGGGAGAATTGCTAAAGGAAGCCCCTGCACTTTCAGTCTGAAGCCATGCTATCACAGTGGCACGTCAGGGCAGGACATTGTGGAGAACCTAAGGCCAGGGCTCCCTCCAGGTGCTCTGAAGCATATGCCAACAAAGGCGAGTCAAAGCCAGTTTCCCTTCTCCCCCTTGTCTCACTCATACATCCCATTTGTAATTGTATCTTGTGAGTCTCTCCACTGCTGCTAGCGAGTCTGTATTTGGCCCATTGGATAGCATACATGTGGCTACATATTTGATACAGAAAATTCTGACCATAGCTGTAGTGTCCGGTTTTGAGAAATTGGAAAGTTGGCAGCCCTACACTCAGTGTAGTGCTCTGTCCCCCTCTAGCAGCATCTGGGTCACAGACAGAGGTTGATGAGCCTTGGCTAGCAAATATTGTACTTTTAACTCAGATAGTTGAGGCCAAGAAGCCCTGGGTTCAATTCCCATGGTCAACAACCCACCCAGGGATGCGGTATTAGAAGCTCTCAGCCTACAAGATTCAGACTTGAAGTTTGGAGAGAAGGTTTGGTTGCTAATTCAAGCACTATGAATGTCTTGAGTCTGCAAATTTGGGCTAGAAATCATGCAAGAGCAAACGCTTACATAAGGTTTCTGGCTGTTCTACCTCCAGATATGGTTAAAAATACTGCAAACAGCCTCTCTTGTAGTATTTCAGAACTTCCTGCCAGAGATAAGAATCAGAAGGGGAGGGGGAGAAACACACACACACACACACACCCCTTAACATCTCAGGGCTCATGCTCAGTTCTAGAAGCAGCCATGGGCTTGAGGTTCATCACCTGTTCTGGCAACACTCCAGAGGGGTGATGAGTTCCAGAATGTGGCAGTTAGGGGAAGGGAGGGAATTGTTTGAGATCCAGACGTGGGAGAAGATTCAGAGCAGAGGTTATTTTATCTGAGCTGGTTCTAGTGCGTACGTTCCAGTGGAACCTCTGTGGAAAGCACATGTTCAGGATATTGCTGTGACAATCCTGTCAGGAGTCAGGAGGAGGAGATCTGAGGCAGCTTCATTCACTCCTCTTTCTTTTTGACCTCACAGTTTTGAGAATTAGACTCTTGAAGGTGCAACCATAGCTAGTTCCCACCCTCCTGTCTCCTGGCTAGCAGGTAACCCCGCCAGGGGAGCTGGGCTACAGGTCTGCTGTTTCTAAGGCAACTGTTGTGCCCTGATGAATCACTGAAGGCATCTTTCTGTTTAGAACTGGTAGCATTAACCATATCCCATTGTGGGAGAAGGTAAGTAGATAGTAATGGCCTAGGAGTAAAGATCAATGAATTCTCCCAGGATTTTTAGGAAGAGAAAAGGGTTAAATCAAGTAGAACAATATCAGAGTAGACTGGAACTGGGCATCTTAATGCTATTCTCTATCATGTCAATTAGTATTCAAAGGAATGAAGCCACCATGACCTTTGTCATGTGAGTGAATTTGCAGAGAATTTAGTGATGTGTATTATTATTTTCTCCTCCAATTACAGCAGGTGATCTACAGAACGTAGAGCATTCAATTACTTCACAGCTACAGAGACTATTTCTTACACATGTGCATGTGTACACACACAGCTGAACACAGTGCAGAATCGATACACAACTGAGTACACCGTTCACACCCGTGCAAGCATGGGCACCCATGTGAAAACTGACCTTAGATGAATCAAAGCAAGGCCAGTTTTTTAGGTTTTCATATTTCATTGCATACCTGAAGCTTATTCTTTAAGGGAAAAACATTTATAAGCCCCAACTTGTTTTAATAAAGTCTTAATACATTTTTCAAGTGCTATGTTCATTAAGAACTTGCACCAAGGACTCAGTCCCAATAGGCAACTCCCTGCCCTAAGCCACCACTTTAAACCAGTCCCAAGGTTTCCAACACAATTTTGTCTGGCCTTTAGAGACTATGTCGAAAGGCTGCCCCATCTCTGTAAAATGCTTTGAAATTTTTGTTCAAAAAGTAGCAAATCCACCCAGCCACCTGAATACCACAATTGCCACATGCTGCACCTCACAGCCACTTGGAACCTGATGGCAACTACAGGGGCAGATCTTCCCTGAGCCAAATGCACAGGGTTCCATTGCTCTTGCTAAAGCAGAATTAATGTTTGCAATACAGGGTCTATGACATACATATCCTCACTTCTGTTTCCCTGCAGTAGAAGGCAGTTGTGCTACATACACTAGTCAGAATTATTAGTCCACTGAGCAGCTGGCATTTTGCTTGTCCCTTGGGTTGTTTGTTTGATAGAGGTTTCCCTGTAGCCATTTTGTGTAGTTGTGGGCATGATCCCTTTCCTCAACAAACCGCTGTGCTACCACCATCCTTGGCAAGTGAGATTTCTAAAACGACCAGAGTCTTTACCGCTCTGCAAACATTATTCCCAGGAGTACTACATCCATGTGGTTGGATTCTTGGGAAGGGCAATTGGCCTTTCTGAATGTGGGATTCTCTGTAGGAATGAAAGCACGTGGCCAGACATATACCCATCTACCAGTCCAATGCACAAGCAGATTATCTCAAACAACAAAACAACCAGCAATGTTGTCATATAAGCAAACATACATGCTAAAGACTCAATAATTAACAGGGGGGTTTCAAGGATGGTTTTAGAAACAGATTAACAGCAGAAAGTAACAAAAAAGTACCACAGAGAAATCATATGAGGCAAACGGAGGCAGACAAAAATTCTAAAAATTGTCTACGTCAGTCTTTCTATAAATCAGGGCATTACATGGCAGGTCTATACTGCAAAAAACCCCGCAGCAGCCAGTCAGCGCTCTAATTAACTGACTTGGGCTTGCGAGGTTCGCAGTAGAGGCTAAAAGTAGCCGCACAGACTTTCCCACTCAGGCTGGAGCTTGGGCTCTGAGACCCTTCCCTCTCACCAGGTTCCAGAGCCTGGGCTCTAGGCCAAGCGGGAACGTCTACACTGCTCTTTTTAACCCCACAGCACAAGTCCGAGTCAGTTGACCGAGGCTCTGAGACCCGCTGCTCTGGAGTTTTGGGAGGTGGGGCCAAGGGGGGGGGGGAGGGAGAGTCCCTACAGTGTAGACGTACCCTCAGATGTAATATGTTTATCTGCAATGTTTTTCAGCCACCACATGTCTCTGTGTTCTGTATAGCGGTCCAGGCAGAGCGTGGCCCCTGCTAAACGAAAGAAACAAAGCTGGAAAACGAGTTATGTGGATGCCCGTTTGCTTGGTTTTGTAGCGGTTTTCATTACAAGTGTGCCCTGTTTATAACAGACCTATGATCCATATATTTTGACAGCAGTTGTGCGGTCCAGTATTTTACAACCTGGCAGGATGTTTAATGCTGTGGTAAAGGGAGAATTCCCATGCTCTCCAGTGGGATATGGCAGGTGTTTCCATCCTGGAAGGATTATACAATATCGATCCTGATTCCTGACCCTGATCCAAGACTTGAATTATTTACTTTTGTTATTTATGGTACAATTTATAAAGCTATCGGTCTTACTTCTTAGAGCTGTGTAATCTGGTGGTGGATCCATAATCTGGGAGGAGAAAGGGATAGATTTTTGTGGTAGGCTCTTTACACACCTCTACCCCGATATATTGTGACCTGATATAACACAAATTTGGATATAATGCGGTAAAGTAGTGCTCCGGGGGGGGAGGCGGGGCTGCGCACTCCAGCGGATCAAAGCAAGTTCGATATAACGCGGTTTCACCTATAACGCGGTAAGATTTTTTGGCGTTCTATCGGGGTAGAGGTGTAGTTATTTATTTTCAGGAGGGGCTATTTGACACTTCCGGATGTTAAAAATAGCCCCACCCATCATGGAGTAGGGAGCAGAAAGTGGAGCGAGGAGGTCAAAGGGCGCTGGAATTGATCACCTGGATACAATGATTCCCAATGTGGTATAAATAAAAGTGGGGCGTTAAGTATTGTTTTGCTTGAGCCACACTTTGGCTGGAAGGGATGAACACTTTATCCTACTTGTGCATCCGCGCGGGGGCGTTGGGTGGTCAGCACTTGCCAGTCTCCTGAGTGCTGCCAGGGCTAGCGTTAGGCGAGCGTGGCCAGCTCCCCCACAGTCCAATGCAATGAGCTGATGGTGCAGCAACGAGGTGCTGGCAGAGCTAGGGATGCTGTTGCCCTGGCCACTGCAGTGAGCTGCGAGTGCTGATGCTGTGACAGGGCCCACATGGTAAGTTTAGAGGCAACGCAAGTAGTGCTGCAGTAGCAGTGCAATCACCATGCTCTAGAGATGCTGGAGCCCTTTGACATTACTGAGGCTTTCCAAGGGGCAGGGGGTATCTTTCATCACTACAATCTCTCCTCTGGTTTTGGCGCTTGCCACGCAATGCACCCTCCAGCAGCTGGGAGAGCAGAGCCACTACCTCAGGGCTAGGAAGCTGTTTTTACCCACACATCAAAGGGTTTCTCCTGACACCACCATGGTAATGACGACAGTGAAGAGCAGGTAGTTTGGTTTCAGAGTAGCAGCCGTGTTAGTCTGTATCCGCAAAAAGAACAGGAGTACTTGTGGCACCTTAGAGACTAACAAATTTATTAGAGCATAAGCTTTCGTGGGCTACAGCCCACTTCTTCGGATGTTTGGGGAATTGTCAGTGTGGTGGATGCCCTAAGCTTTAGTCAGAATTTCCCTTTGCTCAGCTGTGCACAGATGATGGCTGATGCAAGATTTTAAGAACAAGAGATTTTATTAAAAGCATTTGCCAAAAGCCCTTCTCTTGTTTTGGAGAAGATTTTATTTTTCTGGAGATCTAATGGACAGAGCATGGGACAGAGTCAGGACACCTGGATTCCATCCCATCTCTGCTACTGATTCAGCCATGTGCCCTTGGCCACCTCACACAGCCTGTCTGTGCCTCAGCTTCCCCATCTGAAAAATGGAGTTAATAGTCAATACCCCCTGTATGAGGAGGGGGTGGTGAGGTTAAACTCAATCATGTTTCTAAAGGGCCTTGAAACACAGTATGTTGGCATAGTGGGGTCCTGTTACGGGGACCTAATGTTTTAAACTTCAGCGCCTAACTTCAGGAGCCAAAATTAGCCGAAACAGTCTCAAACACCTAAGTGATGAATTAGTATTTTTTCCTATTTTTAATCAACTTACATTTTCACCAGTGAGGGAAGTTATTCAGCGGGGATGGGGAATCAGACAATAAATTATTTAACAACAGTAGACACAGATTCAAAAAGTTAAAGCTTCAAAACCATTCAAACAAAACCTGTCAACATGACATGTCAAAATAGACCAAGTAAATATCTTTAAATCAGACTAAGGTCTCAGGCAGCGTTTTTCTTACTTTGCCTAGCTGTACATTTAGATCATCATCTATGGAAATATTTTTTCCTCATTTGTGTGTACACGGTGAAATCAACATTTGCAGACATTCAGGGATAAAAACCTAATAGTTCTAGGCTTGTAAGGATTAAGTGGAGACAGGCTCAAGGAACCATATTCGGATTCAGATTTCGAACACCCAACACTCCCAGGGCAGGAGGCAGGAATTTGGTTTGGCCAGTTATAGAGTGTTTTCCATCGACATTTCTCAAAGCAGGTCATTATCAGATGATGGAACTGAGCCACAGGGAGGGGAAGTGAATTGCCCAAGGTCGGCCAGCAGGCTAACAGCAGAATCAGGATTCGAACCCAGGACTCTTCGAACCCAGTGCTCTATCCATTAGGCCACAGTGCTTCCACAGTTACAAAGAAACGGTCCCTTTGCAAAACTCAGACCTAGATTCCAAATAGCCCCAAATATTGAAGTGTTGGTTCAAGGTCTCTCTGTAATATTGGGTATTTTGAACTCTTATTACATTTGTCTCAGAGTTGCACCCAGAGATCTCACTCAGGAACAGGGATCCATTATGCCAGGTGCTGTACAAACATGTACAAAGAGACAGGCCTTGCCCCCAAGACCCTACAATCAAGGCCTTGATCCTGCAAGCTGCTGTATGTGGACAGATCCTGCCTCAGCCAACCACTGGAGTCAATGCAGCTGTGCACAGACACACGAATTTATCTGTATTGAACAACTTGCCGGAGCAGGGCCTAAGAGGGGGAAGATTGAGAAGTACAGAGACACTGATACAATGCAGCCTTGGGACCTGTGACTTACATAAACGCACTCCCCAACTACTAATTAAAAGCATTTAAAAGAAGCAGGAAAACAGGAGGAATTTTAGAAGACTCTGCCTTAAGCCTGATAACCTTACTAATGTCCTGCTCAGAGCACATCAGAAAGTTCTACCTGCTATTTATACTAGCATGAGAGAAAGAAGATGGTTATATTTCCTCCCGGGGTGGAAATAAACCTCTCATTGACCTTAGGGTGAGGTGTATAGGTGCATCAAGAGCAGAACCTATGGGGTGCAGAGAACCTGTTTTCACAATGCACAGAACAATCCACTCCTATACAATACCGATCTGGAGCATTAAAATCCACCTGTTAAACCAGACTTTCAAAAAAGAGCTCAGCTCCCATTTAAGCATCTAAATAAAAGGCAGATTCCCAATGTGCTGAGAGCTCGTCTCAGAATCTGGCCCACACAAGATTTAAAAATCAGATCTATAGACCCCCATCCATCTCCCTGCTGATGGATAGCTCAGTGGTTTGAGCATTAGCCTGCTAAAGTCAGGGTTGTGAGTTCAATCCTTGAGGGGGGCCACTTGGGGATCTGGGGCAAAATCAGTACTTGGTCCTGCTAGTGAAGGCAGGGGGCTGGACTCGATGACCTTTCAAGGTCCCTTCCAGTTCTAGGAGATGGGATATCTCCATTAATTTAATTTAAAGATTGTTCCCCACTGCATATGTGTTCATGATTTGTTCACCCAGTCTAGTTTCACATGTCCCAAGTGATGGGGCTTTTGCCACTTGCTTTGGGGAAGACTTATCTATTGCTTAGTATATTTCACGGTCAGGAAGTTTTTCTTAATACAGCCTAAATTCTCCCCTTTTCTCAAGTTCATCCCATTACACCTAGTTATACCCCCATGTGCCATGCTAAATAGTTCCTTTTCATTCCCCAGCATAGATGACACCTTAGAGGCACTTTGGCAGTCAGGAGATATTGATCTGAAATCGATTCTGATCAACAATCAGTTTCCATTAAGGAATAAAATAATCAGTGACCAATAGGACACCCCAGTGCAGCCAAGAAAAAGTAACTGTCTTGGAGATAAAAACCACCACGACCACCCAAGCGCCAGCAGCCTGTCCATGAGCTCTGGGCTTGGACATTCCTGCAAAGGAGCAGGAGAAAGAGGACAAAGCCTGACCTTGGCAGAACCAGCTTTCCAGCATGGGGCTGCCAAATGCAGGCAAAGCAGCTGCAGAATCCTGCAGGAGAAACCATCACCAGCTGGGCATCAGCTAAGTAATAAGTATTGGAGCCTCATCTCCATTCGCGTCTATCTGCCCAGCTGCATTCCTAACTTACAAAGCCTCTTCTCTTCGATCCAGGCAGCACACACCCCACCACAAGCCAAGTATCTCAGGGCATTGAAATAAATCCAGCAGTACTGGAGTTTCCTTGGGTTCAGGCCACATGGCTCTGTGCTGCATTCATTCATGTAGATCATTTCTGGCCATTAACATATGCAGTAATATTGTGTGCAGGCCTGTGTGTTAACCAACAGACTCGCCTATGGGTCGGTAAGGGTCCTACAGCCAGTTAACAATGGTTGTTGGCAATACCATTGCAAGCCTCACGCCTCCGCCCTTTGCATTATGCCCTTTGTAAGGGCCAGGGCCAGCTCCAAGCACCAGCCTGGCAAGCAGGTGCTTGGGGCAGCCGCTCCAGAGAGGGGCACCACGTCCAGCTGTTCGGCGGCAATTCGGCGGATGGTCCCTCACTCCGCCTGGGAGCAAAGGACCTCCACCGAATTGCCGCCGCAGATTGCGATCGCGGCTTTTTTTTTTTTTTTTGGGCTGCTTGGGGCAGCCAAAACCCTGGAGCCGGCCCTGGTAAGGGCCACATCCTCCAAACGGATGCACTTGGGCTAGACCTTTGTACAGAGTCCATAGATTCAAGATCTGGCCCTAAAAGACCAACTCTGCAAGGAAAGTGGAAGAAATGGACATTGGTCTCTGGGGACGCCTGTCTCAAATGTAGGGTAGTTTCCATTGACATAGATGGCAACTCTAGATGTTCAAAATAATTCCAAATCAGTTGTTTTGCATTAAGTTGTAAATACACCTGAGATGAGACTGTGTGACCCGGGGTGGGCAGGGTTTCGGAATGACTCCTTTAAAAAAAATCAGAGCCGGGCCCAACCCAAAACCTCAGACCCAAACCTGCAAACTTTGGAGCTGCCTCCAAATCTGAACTGAGCTCTGGATCCAAATTATGCAGTTGGCCCCTCTCTTTACTACAGAGCAAAAGCGGATGACAAAAGCTCAATACTTAATACTTAAACATTGCAGCTTTGAGCTCATCTCTAGAAAAGAGCAAGCTAATTCAGGAAGGCAAGCCAGATTCTGACAGTCATTTTTAGGGGGGCAATAAGCCCAGGCCAGGGACTCAGTAGGAACACAACATGGGCCCTCAGGGGGTTCCCCAAACTTATAGTAGCTCAGAATGCAGCAAAAGCAGAGTGGGGCTGGCATTCAGGGCTGTGCACAGAGATGAAGGACAAATGTTTAACTATCAAAGGAAGACCCACAACACCAGATTCTTACTGGCTTAGATGCCAAACCCTCAAACTCTGCGCATGAACTAGGGGTTCTGACTGGCCTGTTCCAGCAAAGCCCAAAGAGGGATGTTTATGGGGTATTCTGCCTCTATTTTCCTTTCCAGCAAGAGAACAGGGAGCTGGGCAGCACTGGGGGCAGTCTAACCACTCACCCCCTCTCAGTTTGGTATTTTAAATTCCTGTTTCTTTTCTCTTTCATTCACTTCAACTTACCTGTTCTAGCTGCTGCGCTACACCTCACGCTCTGTTTGGCAAATGAGCTCCGATGTGGAGGGCAGCTGATTTAAAGACTAAACCCCACCCACAGTTAGTGCCAATTAGAGCTAGTAGCCAGCAAAACTTTAGTTAGCTAGACCGGACTTGGTGAGCAATTAGCCTCAGTTAGTCCCAGCTGGGGGTTGTTCTCTGGCCTGTTTCAGCCACGGGCTGTTTTGTTTGTTTGTTTATTTTGCTCACACTGCTGAGATTTAATAAGCATGTTTGGTAAAGCAAGCACCTGAGCGCCCACGCAGTCTGGCTGTGGTTATTTCTTCGCCTCCGTGCTCCATCCCACACCGCACTGATATTAGCCTCCGCTTTTGTTAAGTGTTTCTAGCCACTTCCCAGCCAGTAGGAGGCTCTGGAGAGCCAAAGGAATTTACCAACTTCTGGCCATTATCTTGCAATTATACCCAGGCAGGGGGACCTTTGCAATAACTTCAGTGTGGCTCTAGGCAAGGGCAAGGTTGTGCCTGTGCAGATCCAATTCCACAGTCAGGGCCTTTATTTCCAGTGCTTTTCAGAGTTGTAGCTGGTTAGAGGGGCTTTGCACCAAAACGTTTCCAATAGCAGCTGCTCATAGGGTGACTAGACAGAGTGTGTGACAAATCAGGACACTTGTTTTTTCAAGGGCAGGGTGGCGGGGGTGTAGTTGCACGTACAAGACAAAGTCCCTAATATTAGGACTTCCCCATGGCCACTCTAGTTGGTCACTTTTTCTAGTCGCTGGTTAGAGCAGGCTGGAGCCCTGCCAGAGATGGGGTGAGTATCATTCTGGAGTACTCAAGCCTCAGAGAGTGATGGCTTGATGTTCGCAGCACTACCACCACGCTGGATGTGATTCAACCCCTGGAGGTATTTGAACAGAAGGAGAAGGTAGCTACTGCCCTATGTGCAGTATCCCTTGCCCTGAATGTGCAGTCAGCCTAGAGGCCCCAGATGGGACAGAGCAGATGCTCAACAGCTGTTGTGATTCCTGTGTTGTACGGGTTACAAAATAACTCCAGACAGCAGGTGTAGTGTGGACAAAATATTATACAAACCACCCGTACAGCTCTGCCAGTGCCACTCAGTCCTAACCTCATCCCACTTGTTGCTTTGTGATGTTCAACAACCAATCTGGGCCCAAGGTGCTTGAAAGAGATCTTGATTCAGTGACTGCAGTTCCTGCCTCTGCCCCTCGTACTTTGTCTGGACAGCCAAAGCACGTATAGTTCCCAACATCACTCTGCCAATGCATCTCAGTCTTCCCACCCTCTGCCTCTTAATGCTATACCAGATCTGCCCACCCCCACTGGAGCTAATCAGGCCAAAGTGTGCAGTGGTTTTGTGATGGAGTAAATGTAAGCTAAGCAGAATGAAAACACCTAGCTTATTTCAGTATTGATTTGACTAGATTTCAACCCTGGTCTCCAAAGGTCATAGGCCAGTGCATTAACTCCCTGCACCAAGTGAGCCCTCTTCACAAGTGCACAGTAGATAGAAACTGAGGAGCGTTCCCCTGCCCCCAAAATATTTAACTCTTTGTAGTAGATCTGCCTTGAAATTAGGACTTCAGAGTCAGTGGGAACCGGGCAGCTTTGGGAGCATACGGTAAGACCCAAAATATTGGTCCTGCCTTCTTAGCACTTCCGCTGAGCCACAGCCCATCAGGCAATAATAAAATTAATCCTGAAAGTACAGCCTATAACTCCAGCACCAGACCTCCCCGGGTGCAGCTGCTGCAGCCCCAGAGGCACGGCCAGTAGAGAATGAGCTACTGGTTGTAAGCACCATCTGCTCCCCTCGTAATCCCGCAGAGAAAGAGCCTCCCAGGGCTACACTCCTTCCTTTACAAACACTGTACCCAGCAGCATTTTCAACTGGGCTTGTGCAATTACCGCACAGCGAGGAGCGAGCCTGCTCAGAAAAATCTTAGTGCAATCCCCATCCTGTCGCTCAACCCACCCACATCTTCCGGCTCTTCTGGGTCACTTCAGGGTATAGCTGCAGCTGACAGATTCTAGGGTGGAAGAATGGACCCCTCGCAAAGCTCTCAAAGCTGGGATAACAAGCCACTTCGCCATTCTGCCTGAGCCATGGGAGCTCAGATTTGCCCCCAGGGGTCGGGATGATCTGGAGAGACTGTGCTAAGGGCCATGGCTGTGCCATGGATAGGGCCTTTGTTTTCGGGGGGGGGGGGGGGTTGGTTTAAAATTTCCTGTTAATTTATCAGGGTGTATTTTAAAGAAATTAACTGGGTGTAAAGTGGCAAAAAAAACAAAAATGAAGGGCCGGGGGGGTGAGGGATACCCGGTACTCTCATGGGAGGCTGGGGGGTGAGGGATACCCAGTACTCTCATGGGAGGCCGGGGGGTGAGGGATACCCGGTACTCTCCTGGGAGGCCGGGGGGGTGAGGGATACCCGGTACTCTCATGGGAGGCCAGCAGGCTCTGGTGGCGGGACCCTTCCACTCTCTGCAGGCCTGTTGCTGCAGCAGTTGGAGGGTCTCAGCTGCCAGGACCCAGCTCCCTCGTTCAGGAAAGGCAGAAGGGACTGCACCCAAGAGCTGTTGAGGGGGCCAGGAGGGGGCTCTGTCCAGCAGCACAAGAGGACTGGGGCTATCACCTGGCTCCCTGCCTGTCTCACTCCCCCATAGCCAAGCAGCTGTTGCCAAGCAGCAGTTGCCCTACTCAGAGCAGGCGCCCTGTGCCGTCTGGCAGGGACTCTGTGACGGGGGAGCCGGGTTTGTGGCATTCCAGCACTTACACAATTCAGGTTAAAAACGGGTGAAACCCAAATGCTTGTTTTTTCACAACCCAAGAATTTTGGGGGGGGGGAAATTCAGTAAAAACAGAGAAAGACGGGCCTTCGCCATGGACCAGGCTTACTGCCAGCCTCTCAGCTAGGCCGGCGTCACTCTCTTACTCAGCCTAGCCAGCCCATCCGTAAATGCCTTGGACTCGAAGGCCTGAACTCATTTCTATGCCAGTGCAGAGCTTTCAGGGCTTTTCTAACCTACTGCTGCTGCCCATAGGCCCTATGGGCCTTGTGGTGGCTGGAGCATTCCCAGGGAACAGGACCACCGAGCCCCTCCTGGAACGCCCCCATGCCCGACTCATCCTGGAATGCTGCCTGCTCTAGGGACTCAGAGTGGGGATCGTAGAGGGTACTTCATTACCACTTTGTGCCAACATAGCTAATTGTATAGCACCTCGTGCACCTCCTGCTGGCACGGTGGGGGCTGGATAGGAGAGCAGACAAGATGTACCCAGACCACACGCTGGATTAGAGTATATGACAGCGGAACCAACAGGCCTTTGAACTTGTTTTCCTGGTTGCACCCAGTGTTCAACAGGAGCTACACCCCTGTCACCGGGTGCTCCACTCACTGCCGGTCTGGCACCTCCTCTTGGTCACTCTGGGGATTAGCTCTCGAGGCCGACACTCCTGTCCGCGGTTAGCGCGCCATCACTCGGACTCTAACTCCAGGACCCTCAGCGTCTCCTTCATGACTTAGCCCTCTGGCCAGGTCAGTAAGCGTTCCCCTTTCCAGGGTTCAGACCACCAACAGTCCTAGGCAGTCTTCCCAGTCACTGCCTCAGTAGGTGGTGGGGAACCCAGGCCTGCCTCTAGTCCGGGAACCCTCAGCTCAGCAGTTCTGGACTTCCTCTCTCTGCCCTCACTGCTCCTTCCCTGGGCTACTTCCAACTCTCTGGTTCCCCTTCTCTCTCAGGGGTACCACCTCCAAGAACCCTCCTCCCTCTTCCCAGGGAGTGACTGCTGCCTGCCTTCCTGCAGTCCCCAAACACTCCTCCCTCTTCCCAGGGAGTGACTGTCCTTTCTCAGCAGCCCGGTCTGTAGCCTGCTACCTGGTTTTATGAGCCTGATCCTAAACAATCTCCTGCTCCCTGGCTCCTGTTCCAAGTGCAGCCTGTGGAGTTAATTGGGCATCCCAGCCACCTTAACCCCACTCAGTCCTGTGTGGGGCGGACACCCCATCGCACACCCCGATCAATGAGCTTACCAGTGCTGTTTCCTTGGTTGTGTGAAGAGCCAGTTTGCTTTTGTAAAGTTGCCCAGAAGTGCTGGGGCTGTGCACACGCTGGTTTTTGTCAGCTTGTTCATTTTCTTGTAGGGTTGCTCACAAGTGCAGGGGCATCACTCGCTGTCTTGTTATTGTAAGGTTGCTCATGAATCCAGACAGAACTGAGCTGCAAAACAAAAATGGATTTTGAACCCCTGTAATTCGGATGTTTGGTTTGACCCATTACAGACAGTGAGGCCAGCTGCCAAACCTGGATCCTGGTTTGGATTTTGGACACCTGCCCATTAGAGGATATTCTGGTCTGGGGTGTAGAATTCATACTGGTCTCCTTATGGAAGCAGGGACCAACTGCAAAACTTGGATCCCGTTTTGGATGCTGAATCCCACGAACTTCAGGAAAGTTTAAGTTTGGCATTTAGATCCGGTCCCATCTCTGCTCCTGAACATGGGCTGCCATTATAACATTGGTTCTTGGGAAGAATGAACAAACAAATACATTATAATAAAATTAATTCAAATCCAAAACACAGAGAAAAAAATGCACAAAAATATTGCATGGACTTTGCAAACCAAAGCCAAACAAAGGTCACGTTTGGGACCTTCCTGACTTCACCATCCTCCCTTTCAGCACTGTATGAACGCCTGGCTCCCTGTCCCAGCCATGGCAACAGAGTCAGGAATGCCCTTTTATTATGGGATGTTGCTGCTGTAGGAATGGTTACGGTTTATGCCCAAATGCTCATCTTGTCATTTAACCACGGGGGATTAAGCTACACTCATTTAATAGATTGCACTGTGCCTGTGATGGCATCATAGTCGCCTCCTGTTAAAGCCCAGCTCCTCGCCGAAGGGTGGGAGCTGACAGATTGAGACAGTGAGCACTGCTGAGGAGGTACAGCACTGCCTATGCTGGCAGCCCTAGGGGGCCACCGGGTAGCGCTGCTCCCACACACATCAGAGTAAATCAGAGCAACTCTAGATGGGTACACATTAAAACTCTCAAGGAGCAGGGAGTGAAAGGTGGAGATGGGCTGGCTCACGAAATGCAAGGCAAGATGGGAGGCTGGAGGGGAGAGGCCGTGAGCTTAGTTTGGTGCAAATGCACTGGTTTTCCAAGCGTATGTCAGGGGAAGGGGTCACCGAGAACAGATATTTTAATGACAGGTTTCAAAGTAGCAGCCGTGTTAGTCTGTATCCGCAAAAAGAACAGGAGTACTTGTGGCACCTTAGAGCAGGGGTTGGCAACGTTTGGCACGTGGCAACATTTGGTAAGCACCCTGGCGGGCCAGGGCAGTTTTATTTACCTGCTGACGTGGCAGGTTCGGCCAATCGCAGCCCCCACTGGCCGCGGTTTGCCGTCCCGGGCCAATGGGGGCGGCGAGAAGCTGCGGCCAGCACATCGCTCAACCGTGCCGCTTCCCGCTGCCCCCATTGGCCCGGGATGGCAAACCGCGGCCAGTGGGGGCCACGATCGGCCAAACCTGCTGCGTCAGCAGGTAAATAAAACTGGCCTGGCCCGGCCCGCCAGGGTGCTTACCCTGATGAGTCGCGTGCCAAACGTTGCCGACCCCGGCCTTAGAGACTAACAAATTCAGCATAAGCTTTCGTGGGCTACAGCTCACTTCTTCGGATGCATAGAGTGGAACACACAGACAGAAGATATTTATACATACAGAGAACATGAAAAGATGGAAGTACGCATACCAATTGTAAGAGGCCAATCAATTGAGATGAGCTATCAGTAGCAGCAGAAGAAAAAACTTTGAAGTGATAATCAAGATGACCCATAGAAGGTGTGAGAAGAACTTAACATGGGGGGGGAAATTTCAATTAGTGTAATGACCCAACCATTCCCAGTCTCTGTTTAGACCTAAGTTAATTGTGTCTAATTTGCATATTAATTCAAGTTCAGCAGTCTCTTTGGAGTCTGTTTTTGAAGTTTTTTTGTTGCAAAACTGACACCTTCAAGTCTGTCACTGAGTGATTAGAGAGGTTGAAGTGTTCTCCCACTGGTTTTTGAATGTTATGATTCCTGATGTCAGATTTGTGTCCATTTATTCTTTTGCGTAGAGACTGTCCGGTTTGGCCAATGTACATGGCAGAGGGGCACTGCTGGCACATGATGGCATATATCATGTTGGTAGATGTGCAAGTGAACGAGCCCCTGATGGTGTGGCTGATGTGGTTAGGTCCTATGATGGTGTCACTTGAATAGATATGTGGACAGAGCTGGCATCGGGCTTTGTTGCAAGGATAGGTTCCTGGGTTAGTGTTTTTGTTGTATGGTGTGCGGTTGCTGGTGAGTATTTGCTTAAGGTTGGGAGGCTGTCTGTAAGCGAGGACTGGACTGTCTCCCAAGATCTATGAGAGTGGGGGATCATCTTTCAGGATAGGTTGTAGATCTTTGATGATGCGCTGGAGAGGTTTCAGTTGGGGGCTGAAGGTGGCGGCTAGTGGCATTCTGTTATTTTCTTTGTTGGGCCTGTCCTGTAGTAGGTGGCTTCTGGGTACTCTTCTGGCTCTGTCAATCTGTGTTTTCACTTCAGCAGGTGGGTATTGTAGTTTTAAGAATGCTTGATAGAGATCTTGTAGGTGTTTATCTCTGTCTGAGGGATTGGAGCAAATGCAGTTGTATCTTAGAGCTTGGCTGTAGCCATTGGGAGAACACTTCAACCTCTCTAATCACAATTGATTGGCCTCTTACAATTGGTATGCATACTTCCACCTTTTCATGTTCTCTGTATGTATAAATATCTTCGGTCTGTGTGTTCCACTCTATGCATCCGAAGAAGTGGGCTGTAGCCCACGAAAGCTTATGCTGAAATAAATTTGTTAGTCTCTAAGGTGCCACAAGTACTCTGTTCTTTTTTAGAGATTTTAATATAGGGCTTTTGCAGGGATAGGAAAGGACCAAACAGGCAGTCTGGATTTTTTTTTTTTTTTTTAAATCTTCCTGACTCCTGCTGTGAGTTCCAGGTGCATCCACATAGAATACAACTGCCATGCTACTGAATGCAACATGCAGACCACCCCTGCTATGCTGGCTGATTGCCCCCAGTGTATCCATGCTGAAAGTGCCTGGTATATATACCCCAAGTACTTCATAATGGCCACTGAGGTCAACTGAATGTCAATGGTTAGTGATGGCACAGTGGATGAGGGCCTCCGGTGAAGGAGTTTAAAGACTTAATAGATGGTTCATTCCACATATGATACTGGCAGATCTGAGAGACAAGGTGGGCGCGGTAATATCTTTCAATGAAGCAACTTCTCTTGGTGGAAGGGACAAGCTTTCAAACTTCACACAGCTCTTCCTCAGATCTGGAGAAGGTAATAGAGTGTCACAGCTAACTACAAGCTGAGACAGACTTTAACATAGATTGTTCAGATCCCAAATAGGAAGTGTTCACAGGTTCTTGGAACTGAAGTAGCTGGTCACGGGTAACTAACCAGATGGGAGTGAAATCCATCTGTGGAGGCAGCGTCACATCATCCTAACCTCCAACCCTTATTGAGTCACCAGTCATTTTCCCCATTGAAGCAGCGATTCCAGGTGAACGTGTTCACATATATGCGTCTGCATGCGTTCGTTCACCACAAGGAACCTCGGAGCCTTTTAGAGTGACTTCATCCACAGGATCAGCTCCCACAGAAAGCACTCGTACTTAGGGGGGTTTGGAAGGCAGGGAGGCTCAGGGGAATTCTAAGTGTCTCACTCTAGCACCATAACGTCATTTCCATGATAATGGATTTTTCCCAGCTCCCAAGGGCTGCCTAGGAAAAACTTAATGCTTCAGCAGCTACATGTATGTGTTTACAGACATGCACACCCTTCCTCCCTTAATGAGGGCATCCATCAGTGGGCCTGACAGATCCCCTTTTAGTGCAACAGAAGGCTCTGGAGTGGTTGTCAAAACGTCAGATACAAATGGGGAAACAAGTCCCAGAGGCCCCTCTTCTAATTAGAGGTAGAGACAGGTCTGGGCTGGATCATCAAAGATCCAAAACTGGAGAAGTTCAGCTCCAAATGAAGTATTCAGAGCTCAGATCCACCATTCTAAGGTGGATTCAAAGCCCTGAACTTTGGGGAAGTTCAAAGGCAGGTCCAGCTCTGATCTTCTTGAGTCAGGCCCTACACCAAGCTGAATGGGAACATGGACTCCAGAATAGCCAGGGGAGGTTCTATTCACATCTCTAATTGTAGGTAATGCAAATGTCACCATTTGCAGCAATCTCTCTGTCCATTCTGCAGCCTCTCCAAGTGTTGGTCATACCTCGGCCCCACCTTGAGCTCTTCCTATTGATCACGTTCCCATTTTTGCCAGACATTTTCAAGGGGGCTAACACAGGCCCGGATGAGGCCCAACACGTGAGACGTGCCCACTTCCGATGTACGCATGACTTGAATCTTGTTTTGAGACATGTACTTCCCCTTCCCAGATAAGGCTCCTTGAGACGCTCAGTGCCAACAAGAACCATTTAAACAGGTTTTCTCCCTGCTAACCTCCTCCCCCACCCTGCAGTCCGAGCACGGATTTACACATAAACCAGATACTGAGATGGATTTTGGGAGATACCAGATGGGTCAGCTCATCATAACATCAAGCAGATGCCAGCAGGTCAGCATTACCATCCCTCTGGAATCCTGAAGCAATGAAAATGTCACCGAAATGAGAGAAATGGTACAGTGAGCCCATAAACCCCAGCCCAGCCCATTATTTCATAAACTGGACTTCAAATGGCATGACTCTGTTAGCTGATTACGTAGGTCTTGCTTCATGTCACTGGGTCACTTTTCTTCGTTCTGGACGCAGGTCCATTCTGATCATCCCCTGGACGTAGCGATAAAGGGGGAGAGAAAAGGCTGCGCAGTTCGATGTGACTGATCCCCTTTCTCTTCCTCTGATGAAATAAACAGAGCTGGGTCTTTCCATTTCCACAGCCAGCTGTACTGGTACTAGCATTCTTCGGGAACTTTCAAGCATCACCAATGAAGTGTCTCTGCTGGGCCATAAGGAATGAATCCTATGGTTTGAAACACACAAGGGCACCGCCAACACTTGCAGCAGCAGAACTGTGAAGTCCTGTCTTGCAGGCAGTTAAGTGTCTTCAACTGGCCTTCCCCATGCTAGTCTGCAGAGTAAATATACAATAGCAAAGCACATTTGTACGGTGCCTTTCCTCCTGAAGGAACCGTAAATACTTTACAGGCTGTATAATCAATGAAACATGATTTATCAAAACGCCGCTTATCCAAAACACCCAACATTTGAAACTTGTGAACATTCTTTACCCTGCAGCATTCACACGAGAAATCTGAATGAATGCTACACTCCCTTTACTAGTCAGATAAACAGGGGGCTGGTGCAGAGGGGCTTCTCATCCACCACTGTAATACAACCACTTCTGAGATGAAACGCAGCAGGTATTCTGCACCAATAACAAATTAATGAAGACTGGATTCAGTTGAATCCACAGAGGGGAACTGCTAGTTTGGCAGAATGGAATAGCCCAGTTTGGGATTTAGCCAGGCAATCTTGCATAAAAAAAATTGTAAAGGAAAGAGCTATGAGAGAGAGAAAGAGAGAGAGATTTTGGAGGTGTGGAGGGCATCCATTGATAAAGGGAGTTAAAAAAGAAAAGATAATTTGAATAGTAGCAATTAGGGCATTGTGAAGCTGGGGGTGGGCTCAAACAAGCAGGATTGGGGTTCAAAATACAGTTAAGCGCCAGCTCACTTGTGATGAGATAGCTGCCCTGCTGGGAGACGGAGAAGAAACCACTAGGGGAAAGCTGGCACAAGTAAATAGGCAGAGGGTTATTGAGACTCAACCCCTCTCCTTCTATGATGAGAGCTCCTGCCCAGTCACGTTCACTCGGAACTAGTGTTTGTTTAAGGCACCCAGGAAAGGCAGAATGAAATTTCCTTTCATTCGAATGCAGCATCTATATTTTATCAAACAGAAAAACGTAAAGTGCAATTAAAATAAGAGAAGTGCCAGATCAACAGATCTGCTCTCCACGTGTCATCAAGCCTTAACTGCTGACCAATTGCACCTTTTTACCCCAATAGGGAGGATGCCCCTGTGGATACAACAGGAGAGCCTTAGCCCAGTGTTTCTCAGCCTTTTCAGATTGGAGATCTCTTATTCGAAGTCAATATTTTTCATGACCTCCTTCCACATACTCTAACAGTAAGAGTAAAAGATGTATCAATGCGAAGCCTGGATAACTGATGTGTGTGTCTTGTGAGAGGCTGACAGAGAGTACTTGGCTTGTGCAGGAGTGAGATCTTCTTTGCTGTGCGTCGTAATAAAATCGCCAACGTCTCATGACCCCCCCCCCCCCCCGATTGCCTTTTGAGACCCACCAGTTGAGTAACACTGGTCTACAGGACGCAGGAGTCACTTGTTGTTTTAATAATGACATGCGTTACCATAGCGCCTAAGAGTCCCAGTCATGGACCTGGACCCTACTGGGCTAGGCACTGTACAGACACAGAACAAGAGAGATGTTCCCTGCCCTAAGGAGCTTACGACAAGAGAGCACAGATTGATACAGACAGGTCAGTCGGGCAGTATAAGACTGGTCAGCAAGGGGGTCTCAGCACAACACTCGGGGCAGGATTCTCATTTAAAGTGAGTCCAAATTACACCATAAAAGAGGCCTAAAGCAGCTTTAATGTAAATTAGACTCAGGCTCTTAATCTCTCTGTGTCTCAATTCCCCACCTGAAAAATGGGGATAATGATACTTCCTTCCCACCCTTGTCTATTTTGACTCTAAGCTCTTCGGGGCACGCATCCTTAAAAGCAAAGGTCTGATCAAAACCCCCATATCCAAGCTCCCCAGAACGCTGGGAAGGTTTAGATCTGGATCCAGTCTTCTCTCTCCTAAGCCCCAATAGTGTAGACTTTTGTTCCTGGTGAGGAAGTAAGAGGCAGGAAGAGTCCAAGAGGCTTTTCAAATCTCAGGTGTGCAGCATGAGATAGATCATCTTTCCACCTTGCAAATCAAGCATGTTGGATCTAGTGTCAGTGAGCAGAAATACATGTGGAACCCAGGGCCGGCTTTAGGCCAATTTCACCAATTCCCCCGAATCGGGCCCCGTGCCTAAGAGGGCCCCGCGCCCAGTGGCAGGGCCGCTGGGGTGGGGGCAAGTGGCTGAGAATCCCTTCCCTGGCTAGAGGCTCCTTGTTAATTTTTACTCACCCAGCAGCGCTCCGGGTCTTCAGCGGCACTTCAGCGGCGGGTCCTTCACTCGCTCTGGGTCTTCTGCAGCACTTCGGCGGCAGGTCCTTCAGTGCCACCAAAGACCCGGAGCGAGTGAAGGACCCACCGCCGAAGACTAGGAGTGCCGCCCAGTGACAACAAGCCCCACATGTTTTTTTACGTTTTTTTTTTCAGTCATCCCTGCCGGGGCCCCGTCAAAACTGTTTGAATCGGGCCCCGCACTTCCTAAAGCCGGCCCTGGTGGAACCAGCTCTGTATTCAGGCATGTGCATTTCAATTATTTATGATTTATCTAAGCCCCCATTGTCCTGGGCACTGGACAAGCATATAACATAGAACCGTGCCCAAAAGAACTTACACTCTAAGTTTAAGATGAGAGCCACAGGTGGGTACAGCAAACAGCTGGTGTGGGGAGCACAAGGGAAAGGGATAGAGCGACAAACAGTGGCTAAGCAGTAATCACAGCATACCAGCTGCCTAGCCATTGACAAGTGGTTTCAATACTGGTTTATTGGGGATTCACTTTAATAGGAGCACCCAAGAATACATGGCTAAGAAGCGAGCCCCTGAAGGTCATTTTTTAAAAGTTGCTTTTGTTAAGAGAAAAAAAATTAGCTCCGTTTCGATATTCTTGTTAAAGGGAAACGGCTGAGCTAGTCAGATGGCAAATCTAGTTCAAAATGATGCACCAGCAGCAAGACTTTGCGATTGCCAGGTGTGTGCAGTGGGTGTGGCAGCAGGGGTCAGGGGAATGTGGCAGCAGGAGGTTCATAAGCTGCTGCAGGCTTTTTTGATCCCATGGAGAAGCTGGAAAAGATGGAACCCTCTTAGGGGACTAGCAAAACTGCTGCATCCGGTAACCAACATCACTGCATCAGCAAATGCCCCAGTGCTTCCTTGGTCTCTGGTTTTAACTACTCATAGGCTTCAGTGCAGAGAAATACAAAAAGATCAAGTAGGTTGCAGCGAAGCCTCCAAGAGGACTCCCCAAAATGTCACCACTGAGCACAACAGCCGATCCTCTCCATCTCATAGTACACCCATCGCTATGATAACTGAGCAGGGCCATCCCGCCCCGCCCAATGGGACACTGGGGGCAACTCTTGGGCTGTTTCACACACCATGGGACAGTGGGATGAGAATGTGACTGGAAAAAGAGAATGCTTAGGCTTTTTTTTTAATTTGGTCTCCTTTGGCTTATCATGACCTGTGCACCAGGAGGCAGGGGCAAGGGACAGCTTGACCATGAGATTAAGAAGAGAAACACAAAATCGAGAGGGGATCTGAACGGAAAATTTCAGGTTAGCAGCAGTGCCTGGAGGTAGAGGTGGTCAGAAGTTTTTTGTCAAAACTAGTTTTTCAGTGAAAACATGGATTCTTACAGAACAAAATTTTTACCAACTAAATTATTTTTTTGTCCAAAACCCCCAAACCTGAACATTTTTGCTTTTCAGTCTTTTGAGGAAAACCTGACTAATTTAAACAAGTTTTTGTTTTTGTAGAACGTGTATGTCTGGAGGGGAATGATTTTCCAACCCCTGCGAACTCCAGTGTCATGAGAGTGGGGGAAATGGTTCTTTGGGGTGTACTTCATCACCCAGTGGCACGCCCCTTAGAGGGAACACTCCACATCAGAGAGACCCAGTGGGGATTTCCCAGCTGGAAGTGAGGATCTGGAACAGCTGGAACTGGACTGGCCAGCTGCTGCAAATAAATCCTCTTTTCTTTCTCTTGCAGGGTCCCCGTCCCTATTCCTCAATAAAGATAACTCCCACCCCGAGGCACACGATGGGAACTCTCACGGAGCTGGTTTTCATCTCGTTAGCCATCCTCACCTTTACGGGTAAGAGGGGGCATCTCAGCCTGGGAATACATGCCAGGCATTGGCTCTGACTAACTACCAGATACACAGCGGCTGGGGAACCAGTTAGGTTGTTTGGATCCTCATCCAAAATGCCGAACGTGGAATTCTTTGGGGCACGTATTCACCTATTACATGGGGCTCGTATTCACTTATTCATGGCTCGCCTAGCATGAATCCTGTGTGTTCTACATGTGGCTTTAACATGGCTTGTGCATGTTTCTCATGTGGAGTTCATACAGCTCAGGAGCACGACTTTAGTGTCTAAGGTCCGATTGCACCAGTCAGAGAGAGGGAGGGAGGGAATGTGTGGCACATTGCAAACAGGCTGCTCTCTGTCTGAGGTCACTATCAATTAAATTCGTCCCTCTGCACCACTTATGTCCCACTTCAGCAAGTGGTTCTAGGATTTGTTTTGGCCCCCTGCACAGGGGTGAATTTCACCTCATCGGCAGATCACACTGTTGACACGGCCACCTTCTCTCGCTGCTTTTCCAGGGACACATTTTCCACCATCCCATTTGCTGTTCATAACGAACCATTGCTGGATCTCAAGTCATTTCAGGCTGTGCTTTAAAGGGACGTCCTCTCAGCAGGGAGCCCTTTCCTTCAGACAGCTGAAAATTAGATAATGTCTTTGAGCTAATTCATCCTCCCAGGGAGAGGCTTCTCTGCTGTCCTTTATAAATATCTAATTACCTTTTAATGTTCTCTGGGTCCCTAGGGAGGGGAGGGGCATGGCCTGGCCTAGATCAGGAGGCAATCAACCTGTTTGGAAATAGGTCTGACCAACTATAGTGGACACAGCAAGACAGGGCTGGGCCTCACCATTAACCAGCTGCGTTTATGAGACTTGCTCGCCACTCAGGCTGAGTCCGTAAAGAATGAGTCACAAAAAAACTCAAAGGTCACTAGAAAATAGCCCCATAAACTTATGATGCAACTGATCTCAATAACCACGTTTGAGAGGGGACTAGCACCTTGCAGTGAAACACCTCAAGTGGGCCAAGCAGGAGACTCAGGACTCCAGGAGTCCATTCCCAGCTCTGCCGCTGACGCCCTTGGGACCAGGGCAAGTCACTTCCCCTCTCTGTATATTGGTCAAATGAGGGTGATGACCTCCCAGGAGTGCTGAGAAGATTAAAAGCTTGTAACGTGCAGAGAAAATTCTCTGATGAACAGTGTTACCAGAGTGCAAAATATTATTAAGGAAAGTCTAAAAATATCTCTGCTTCTCTTCACTGAAAAGAAGCCTTAGAAAATGCATGAAGTCTGTTACTAACCACAGCTGTGTCCATTTGTTCCTACGAGAGAGCTTCTCTTTAAAAATAACTGCTTTGGGTTTTGGTTTGGTTTTTTGTATGCCTGTTCGCATTTGCTATAAAACCAATTCGTTTCCCCTCACGTGCCAGCCTTCAGGCTGGGGGCAATGCCATAAAGCAACGAATACAAGCTGTCTGTGCTTTATCATGGAATTGCTGCTGACGTAACGTTGAACTGGATAGCACGACTGCAGCATTGACGTTCTGCTCCTGTTTCCCCCCTGTGCTGTGCGCAGGGCCAAAGAATCCAACCTCCCAGACAGCTGGTCTTTCCAGATTTGGCATTCAGCATATTCTCAGCAACAACAAGAAAAATCAAACGGGCAGAAATCAGCTGGCTCGGCAACACAGGGTGGGGCTGGTGCAGTCCCCTCCCCTGCTCACCGCAGTGGCAAAGGAGTTGAGACTATAGTTTTGTCTATTTTCATAACACATGATGTAGCTTTTTTGATATTGACAGAGGTCGCTATGCCCCTGGTGTGCTGTGGCTCAGAGAGTGAAATATTACGAGTCCTAAAACAGCGTCTGGAATCTTGGGTGCTCTAGTTTTCATTTTTTCTATTTATTCTGACGTCTGATTTATTTCCTCAAGTGAGTTCCACTCTGCTCAGATGCAGCATTTAAGACACAGCTTTTCTTGCCTCATTTCACCAACTGGATGGCCTAGGGCAGCAAGTTGAGAGGTCAAGTAAGGTTGCAGCTGTCCCATTTTTCATGGGACATTCCCAGTTTTGATTGGATCATCCTGCTTCCTGCAAATTAAGCTTGCAGGACATGAATGTGTTTCAAAATATCCTCAGGGCTCTTGAAAATTTGCAACTGGACATCATGACCTAGCAATGCAACCTCCTGCTGTTGCGAGAAGATAACACAGTCCCAAAGGACCATGATTTACAAACGACAGGTCTAAGGTGGAGTGATGTGCCCAGGGTCCTACAACAGAGTCAACGTGGCTCAGGCAGGCTTAGAATTTTCTGTTCTCCTGGGCTCCCAGCCCTTCGCCCTAACCCATCTGGAATTTCAATGCCTTATTTTTTAACCTTAATCTGCTTGTGGTGCTGAACAAGTGAGATCTGGCCATTTCACCCAGACACCTGGGTATCATGGACACAAATTTGTCTGACCTTCTTGCACTGTTGACGTATAGAAAATCAATGCCTGACAGCTGCAGTCCATAACCACTGCAGAGAAGGGCAGTAGAGGACAGCAAGAGTGTTTGGGTGGAATTAGAAGAAAAGATTAGCCAGGCTTGTCTTGTGTAGCATGGACACACGGAGCAATGCATTTGAGCATTAATACCATGGCTTTCGGGTGATAGATAAATAGAAATCATCTGCCATTCATTACTTATTAAGTTCTAATGACTTAAATGGAAATCTGGTTGCTTAGTTGTTACGCCTCAGTACATTTGCTTTTTACTATTGGAATGGATTAACACACAACAGTCTCATTAATTCTGCATTAAACCCTGATTACTTTATCCACTACTCAGCAGTGTTAAGATCAGCACGGAGCCAATTCTAGCGGAGACCAGCTCCGTGTGTCTGCTGCTGGCGTGGCCAGGAGGAGAGACTTTCACTTTCGGGAGGGGACTATTCCAGCAGCAAAGTGGGGGCATCTACATAGATTTGGGGAAGGGGCTATGAAGCCCCACAATACCACTGCCCTGATTTCACCATCTATGGGCCAGTTTGTGAAACCAGTGGGGTTGCTACCAATGTGAGGGGTGGGGGGTCACAACCTGCCCTTGTATGTTTGGCCGCTGATACCCATGCACCACAAAGGGCCCGGTTTGAGTCCAGCTCACTTGCAGCGGCACGTCTGTACTGAGGCTCCGTGGGGGGGACTCAGCTAATTGGTTAATGCCCAGGCACCAGTCAGCAGACACAGCAGTAAGCAGCCAGCTGTTCAGAGAGGACTTAGCCAATTAGCGAGCCGCTCTCCCCTATTGCCCCCATCCCTGTATGCATTGGCAGCCTGGACATCAAACAAGAACCCTATGAACCAAAGGTAAAGGGCGTCCAAGCCCAGACGAATCCTGCCGGGCCTTTCCCAGCTGGAATTCACTCTTGCATAAAACATCACACTTATCAGAGGCGCTTCACTGAAACAGTGGTCCCACTGCATCCCGCAGGGAAGGAGACAGACTGACGGCTGGCGAGATAGCATAGGATAGTTATTAATTCAAACACAAAGCCCTCAAGAGCTTCTGCCAATCACATTCAGGTGGCGGGGGTGGCCGAGCTCTCCCTGGCTTATCAGTTATGGGGCAGACGGGCTTCACAGTGAGGAGCTCGCTGTCCGTTTCAGCTGGTGGGTGGGTGACGGGGGGAGGGGAGGAGAGAAAATTGATGGTTATCTCGCCAGCTGCTTTTGCTGTTACATATTTCAGGCTGATTTTTATTATTATTTATATGACCGGTTTTATTACGCATGTCCCGGCGGGTGGCTCGGTCACGGTTTCCATTTGTCTTGATAACAAGGTCGAATTCCTCCGTCTCACTTATGACATAATACTTTGCGCTTTTCAGCCAAGGAGGATAAGAGATATCACCTCCATTTTGCAGAAGGGGGAAACTGAGGCACAGAGCAGTGACCTGACTTGCCCAGAGCTGGGCACAGAAAACAGGTCACCAGTGCAACTCCCTGTCCAGTAGTCCACACTCAGTCTCTGAATATAGAAGTATTATGAGACCTACAGTAAATCTAATAGAGAGGGCCCCTCCCCATCATGAAACAAAGAGGTGACAGAATGCAAGAGGGGGAAACCAGCAGAAATCAAGTCAAGTGGCATTTCTTTATGTAAAGGGTAGCTGGGAAAGGGAGCAAAGCGGGAAGCATCAGGTGCTGTCCCAAGGAAGGCAAACACCACTGCTACACCAGTGACCTATCACTAAACTTGCAAATCTCATGAAGCACCATGGGACGGATTTTTACAGGTGTTTGGGTGCCTAAAGATACAGAGCGGTGCCTAGGGGGGTTTTCAGAAGTGCCCACGTGCCTAACTCACATTGATTTCAATAGGCCTCTATCTGCATCTGTAAAAATCTTTACCTTTAAAAATCTGGCCCCTACCTTTGCTCAAAGAGCGTCCCTCTGAAATTTACTGTTTCTTACTCAAAAATGTCCAGTGTTTGATCGAGATCAGAAGTCAAAAAATACCCGCAATTTATTTCCACTGAGCAAATGGTTTAATTTTGATCTCACCTAGTTTTCTACACCAGGGTAATTTAAGTGGTAAAATCTACTCCTGATTTATGCTGCTGTAAGTGACATCATAATCCGGCCAATTGGGTGTGAATGCTGCCAAGAAACTTAACACCCACCCCCTGCTGGCAAAACAGACCTAACAATTACTGTGTGTTTAGTGACTGCGGGGTCACTTTGCCTGGCAGATGGGAATGGCAGGTTTCAAGTTCCAGAAAGAGAGGAGATGATTTACCCAGTGCCCGAAAGTGAGTCAGAAGCAGAGCTGAGAATAGAATCCTGGTCCCCGATCTAACTCCTGCCAACGGTCCTGCTTACCTACTTCTCAGGCGGGTGTGTGTGTGTGTGTGGGGGGGAATGTTCGTACAACAATATAAGGATGTTAAGTTGCCATCACAAAGCTGACATTGTCAGTGTCAGGGCCAAGAATAAAACTCAGGGGTTCCCAGCTCCTAGTCCTGTGGCCAGTCCACTGCTCCACGCTGCCTCTGCATTAGCCTGTCATTACTGCTCTTTGCATGCTAATCTAACCGTGTTAACCATTTGTTGTTTCCTAAGTCATGCTGCCCACTCCCAAACGGCGCTGGCGCAGAGAGAGAGAGAGAGAGAGAGAGAGAGAGAGGAGCCTGTGCGAGACGATGCACACCCATATCAAAATACAACCATCCCAACTCTGGAGCTAAATTTGTTTGGGCCGTGCTAACTAGTGGCTGGGGTTTATAGGTTACAACGGCTTTTATTTTGCATGGCTCCCCTGCTATCAGGGGAGAGAATGGGAATCCAGAAATTAACGTTGTAGGAAAAGCCCAACATCTGGACCAGAGAGGAGCCTGAGATGCAAAGTTCTAACCCGGAGCTGAACTCTCCAAAGTCCAGAGGAGTTTGGTTGTGGGGTTTTGGTACAGGCCCCCTCTCTAGCCAGACTTGTCTCCCTTTTAAAAACTGTTTGACAAAAGCTTGTTCCACAACCCCTCCTGGAGGAGCTGAGCTCAGCCGGATTTCTCTCATGCTGCTCCTTTGCAGGGCGGTGCCCGGTACACGGTACCATAAGGAACTATGGGCCAATCTTTGAAGATCAACCAGTCAACACCCTCTTTCCTGAAGGCTCAACAGAAGAGAAGATAACTTTGGCTTGTCAAGCAAGAGCCAGCCCTCCTGCAACTTACAGGTGAGGTTACCTGCTCCCATTTGTCTGTCCTGTATCCTTAAATGCCAAGCTACTGCAGCGATGGGCGTTATATATATGCCTTAGGGAGACAGATTGTAGAAACACCTACACAATTGCAGTGGGTTTGAACTACAGCAGAAGAGGAGCGTCCCATGTCTAGACCATACTAGCTGCCTCATTGTGCTGCGGGGTGTAGTTATGAAGAGCCCTGCAGGACTGGTTTTAGTACACAGAGTCTTGCACTGCTAAGTCACTGGTTTGAATCCAGCCCAGGTTGGTAATGACTCCAAGTTGTTACCACCTGATGGCTGTTTGTAGCCACTATGTAGAATGAACTGGTGGCATTTTCTAATGGATGGTTGTTCGTATCACAGAAGTCCCCCCCACTGGCATTCTCAGCAGAGAGGGATAGAGTCAAGCTCTCTCAGCCGTGAAGGGTGACTGAGCCACTGCCCGGATCCTATCACCCTTCTAGGTCAGGATGGGGGCATGGTAGCAGGGCATCTTGCCCTGCAGCCATCCATTATAAATTCCCCAGAGCTGCCCACCCAGCATTTTCCACCAGCATTACGTTCACACACCATCATTTATTTAACAGAAAAGCATGAAGATGGACAGGCGCTGCCTCTCCTGCCCTGCTGCGTGTTGTCCCAGCACATCCATCCTAAATCACTGTGGGCCTTTTAGGCTCAGTGTAACTCTAACCCAGTCAGCCACTCATGACACAGAAATACTCCATCCCACCAAAACTTACAGCTAAAATTCACTTGGGATCAGAGGGACAAAGGGCAGACACTATGGGCCTTTCTGAAACTCTGGGGCTTCTATTCTTCTTTCCTTCCCACAGCAGTAGAGGCAGCTGAGAGATAATCCACTGTGTTCCTATTAGCACCACCCTAGCATAGAAAATATTGACTTATCTAGGACTAGATACAACTGACCTTCCAATGCACATCGTGGTGTGTGCCTCATACCAGGGGCTGGTCAGTATGCATTGGTATCAGTCAGATGTGAACATGCAGCTTTGATTATTGGTTCCTGCTCTCTCCTCCCAACTCCTCTACCGCGTTCTGGGCAGGTGGAAGATGAATGGCACAGAAATGAAGATGGAGCCGGATACCCGTTACAGGCTGGTTGGGGGCAACTTGGAGATAAGGAACCCAGTCAAAGCCAAGGATGCTGGGTCTTACCAGTGCCTGGCATCTAACCCCCTGGGCACGGTCGTGAGCCGAGACGCCTACGTCCGCTTTGGCTGTAAGTCACCTGTTCATCTCCACAGTGCAAATGGAACGCAGCTGCACTAGCACAGGGGGTAAATCAAATCTCCCACTGTTAACACAGGAAGATAAGGGAGACATTTCCATAGCCCCCCGTTGTTAGTGGGTTGGATGCAAAAGGCTTCCATGCCTGTCTTTCTACCCCCTTTTCCTTTTCAAGATACGTTCATCCAGTGCCATGAGGGCAGGCAACACAAGGGCCATTTATGCCTCTGTTGGGACTAGTAAAATATGCATGAACTTCCACCTTTGTCTTTTCAGTGCTAGAAATCACATGGTACCTAATATCATCTCCTCGATTAAATCTTATAGAGCCTTCCACTAATGGGAAAGGACCAGGCCAAGCTTGGTGGTGCAGTGAATTCAATGCACTACAAGGAAAGGGGTGTCGGGAATGGTCTTTAGACCTCCATCTGCAAAGCCAATGGAAATCCAGGTGTATTGCTGAAGAGATGAATGCATGGGCCTGGAGGGGGCTGGGAAGGAGTTGCATCATTCTCCAGTGCCTCCTGCTGGCCAGCCTATGGGGCAGTGCTGGCTGCGTTCTTGCAAAGACAGCTAATGATCCTGGCTCCCTGCAGGCGGTAGTCGCTGGGTGAGCAACACGCCGCACTGCCCTGCCGCAGTGCAGGTCTCCCCCTTTAATTCTCTTGGAAATGACATGAGCAATGCTCACTCCAGAACCACACAACACACCTCCCACTGGGGCACGACAAAACCTGATTCCAATGCAACGTATCCCCTCTGCAGCTGCAATGGCTGTTCACCTGCTGGTTTCACTGTGCATGTTTAGTTTTGCAGGAATTCTCCACAGAAGAACGAGACCCCGTGAAGATTACAGAGGGCTGGGGGTCGATGTTCACCTGCAGCCCCCCTCCACATTACCCAGGTAATGCACTAGAGCAAAGGGGATGTCACACGTAACAGTGGTTTGAGGGATCGCAGGCGATGTGTGAAATGGCCTCGTGCGGTGAAACAGGACCAGACCATAGGTTTGGCCCTTTCTTGCTGAGCCTTTGAGAATTCTGGAGGAGCCAATTTTCAAGAGTCACTTTTGATGTCAAGTCCTGCGAATCAAAGGAGTCACGATGGGGCTAGTGACCTGGAGAAGATAAACACCATCCATAGAGCAACTTAGGGTCAGGCTTGTGTCAGTTTGGGAAGTAACCTTCTTGGTTCAGCCTGCTCTGGAGGTGGTCCAGGGGAGTCAGCATTTCTCACACTTCACCCTCAACTCTTTCCCATGCAGGCCTGTCCTATCGATGGCTCCTGAATGAGTTTCCCAACTTCATCCCAGCAGATGGAAGGCGCTTTGTCTCCCAGATGACAGGAAACCTTTACATTGCCAAGACAGAGGCGTCGGACCTGGGCAACTACTCCTGCTTTGTCACAAGCCATATCGACTTCATCACGAAGAGTGTCTTCAGCAAGTTTGCCGGACTCACCCTTATTGCGGAGGGTCAGTACTCTAGGGCTACTGAGTGGGAACATGGTGCCCCCTAGAAGCTGATTCTTATAGAGAGAGGGAACAGCTCTCCAAGATAAAGTAGGAAAGAGGGGGACTGGATGGCTCAAGCCTTTCCTCTCTGGGTCTCTGGTTCAAATCCTGGCCCAGTCAGTGGTTACTGATGGTTATTGCAATCTGCTGCTCAGTGGCCTCTCAGAAATGCATTTAGTGGGTCTCAAGCTGGTTGCTGGTACACAAAAGCACCACCACAGTGGCACTACCTTGCAGTCCCAACAGAGAGGCCAAGGAGACAACAGTCATGGCACCTGAGAACCTCTCATTTATTGCAGTTATAGGAGCAGGAGACTCTTCCCTGCAGCCCACAACCCCTGTTGACCCTGGCTGCCTCCACCTCCAACACCACCAAGGGGGGAGGGATAGCTCAGTGGTTTGAGCATTGGCCTGCTAAACCCAGGGTTGTGAGTTCAATCCTTGAGGGGACCATTTAGGGAACTGGGGTAAAGATCTGTCTGGGGATTGGGTCCTGCTTTGAGCAGGGGGTTGGACTAGATGACCTCCTGAGGTCCCTTCAAACCCTGATATTCTATGATTCTCCCAGGCAGCAATGGGGGTTGGTCTGCAAGGGACCTTCTCAAGGGTCATGCACAATTGCAGCCGCTCAAAGGACTGCAAGGGCTACTCCCCACCACCCACACCTCTCTGGTACCACTCACTGCCCCGAAAGAGGGGACGCGGACGTGAAACCCTGACTTCACACATGCTCGCAGGACTGGCTAGCTGCACATGGGGGAATTAGCTGCACCGCACCAGAGGGTTTTATACCAAGCACGCTGACAGTGTGACAAACCACCCACAATGTAGCAGGAGGACAGACACATTAAAAGGCATAAATGAGAAAGAAAAAGAGGTTTGAGAACAGATGGAGATTCGAGGAGGAGATACAGGGAGGCTGTGCCAGGTGGCAAGAGCTGCAGAGGAGGAGGCTCTCTGCCCAGCCATGGTGAGGCTATGTGCAGTTACAGAGCAGGAACCAGGGCGAACCAAGGTGAAGGAGCAGGATAGGAAGTAAAGAGCAACAGGTGCCTTGTGGCTGATTGGAACAAGTCCAGAGGGAAGTCTTAAAAATCAAGGACAACCGTTTTAAGCTGGATCCAGAAATGAATGGGGAGCCAGTGTAGGATACGCTGCAGAATCCTGGAGGTGGTTTCACAGTGACAACAATTGTCATTCCCACACGCACTGGCACTTGTGGTTGTCACAGAAACAAGGTCTTTGGCTCAAGATTCAATGGGGACAATTTTACGGCTTGATCCAAAGCCTATTGAAGCCAATGTACTTTGGATCAGGCCTTTAGTTTGCTTAAACAGCTGGAGATCTTGGGGCAGAGAAAGTGGAAGGAGAGAGTCTCTGGAATTGGAACATTTCCCCTGGAAAACGCTTAACATCTGCAGGGATTTGGGTGATGGTAGGAAAGTTCCAGGATGTTGTTTCTTTTCAGAACAGATTTAAGGCTTCCATTTTACGTAAAAAGCAAAATTACCAACGTACCTAAAGATACGAAACAAACTGCACAAGCCCCACAGTGAAAAGTGCGAGCCACTGAGATCGCCAGCTGCAGTGTTTCATCATTAAGAATTTAGGAGTCTTGCATAGGGTGAGAAGAGCTCATTCTGTTTCCCTGAGCAGGATGCATCTGTAGGGATTGGGCTACACTTTAGAAGCAATCAGAGATGGAAAATGGTGCAGAACGCAGCAGCTTGCTGACTTAGCGGGGTGACTCGCTGAGTGCATGTGACACCAGTGCTCCAGGATCCGCCCTGGCTGCCCATTGATCTCTGAGTGGAGTTTAAGGTGTTGGTTATGACCTATAACACCTTAAATGGCTGGGACCAGCCTACTTGAGGGACCACCTCTCTCCCCATGCTGCATTACCACAGCTCAGTCAGCAGGGTGCCAAAGCTGGTTCCCCCTCATTATAAAAGAGAGGGGGCAGCTGGCAGGGTGTTCTCTGTGAAGGCTTTGGGACTCTGGAACTTGACAACATCCCTCCTCCCGCCCCCAAGGAGGAGCTGAATTTGGTGACCTTGTGGGCAGGCTGCAAAGGACATCTATTTGCAAGGGGTTTTGCAGGGGGCTGAGGGTATGTATCCCATAATGAGGAGCGGATCTCTGGAGCTGTCCGGCTGACTGAGTTCCTGTTGGAATGATTATTTTAATGCTTCTGGGATTTCACTGAATTGTGCGATTAACCAACATGTCAGGGCACCTAGCCCCTGGGATAGGCTTCTTTTTGTCATTTTAAATCTAAATAAATACAATTACCCCGTTTCACAAGTGGGAAATTGAGGCACAGAGAAGTTAAGTGACTCGCCCAGCATCATGCACCGAATCTGTGGCGAAGCCAAGAATAGAACACAGGGCTCTGCTTTAACTACTAGACAACGCTCGAGCAGGCTCTGGATGATAGCTGGAAGGCAGTGCAGTCTTTGAGACTTAAATATGTGCTTTTAGGAGGTGAAGCCTTGCAGGGGCCTTTGCCTTTTAATGCTTTGTGTGTACAGTTCTGAAAGGCCTGCAACCTCCTTACCAATGTTTTTCTTTCAGCAGATGCCAGACAGTATGCACCCAGCATTAAAGCCAAGTTTCCTGCCGACACCTATGCCCTGGCTGGGCAGCTGGTGACTCTGGAGTGTTTCGCATTTGGAAAGTGAGTATTCTTGGGTCCATTTTGTTCCACCCTTTTGGGGTGGCAGCAGCACTGAAAGAGAGTCACAGTCCCTCGGGCCTTCATAATGATGCATAGAAAGAACAGCCTCGCTGCTTTAATTCCCAATGCAGTGTAGGGTGAGGGACCAAGCCACCATTTCAAAAGGTGGAGACTCAGACTCTTTGTCCTGGCCGCTATGCTGAAGGTGCGGGGGGTAGCTGTGGAAGGCAATTGCGCTGCACGGTAGTTTGTGGCACTGGATTGGATTATATGTTGCACTGCGCATTAGGCCCTGCAGTTTTGCTTCACTGCGTTTGCTTTTACATAGCCCCGTCCCCCGGATAAAGTGGCGAAAGGTGGACAGTTCGCAGCCCTCCAAGTGGATCTCCAATGAGCCCCTCCTGCAGATCCAAAACGTTGACTTTGAAGATGAAGGCACTTATGAGTGTGAGGCTGAAAATGCTAAGGGAAGAGACACCTACCAGGGCCGCATTATTATTCAGGGTAAGGCCCTTAAACAGGTCCCTTCCCAAAGCACAAGGAGCCCCAGGCAGTGAGCTGAGCCTTGGAGAGGGAACTGGTCGCATCTGAACCAGCCCTAATCACATCCACAACAGAACCCTACTCAACACATGCCCAGGTTTCTGCTTTTTCCTTTCTTTCAAACAGATTAGGGATGAACGAAAACCTACAAAAGAGTTATCCCTGGAGCAATTAATAAAAGAGGTGAGATAACAGAGCTAGAACCCCAGTTGGGAGTATCAGACGCTCCCAAGGCACAGGGATATTTGTATCCAGGGTTACAGATTGGATCCACTTAACAGGTCTGACAGAGCTATAATCATGACCCAAATCCTCCAATCCAGATCCAGCCTTCCCCATAGCTCAGTGCTGATTGGATTTAGGGCTCCATTTCATTTCTAGAGAGAAGTCACCAGGTTCTTCCTCATATCTGGACTTTCCCATAATGCAGTAGGTCTAGTTTGGATGCAGGGTTGTGGGCTGGGGGACCCACAGGCTACGGCTACGCTAGGAGTTACGGGTGTGATTCCTCTGCTCATGCACACACGCTCAACACAGGAGTGTAGCCGAGGTAGCACGGTTAGTGGCAGCCAAGGCATGGCTGAGCCATGCCGAGTACATACCCACCAGTTTTGGGCGGGTTCGTACTCGGCCCAGCCTCCACTCCTGCTACCCGTGCTACCGTGGCTATGCTGCTATTTATACTGGCATTAGCGCGACGAGAGTTTACACGAGTGCGTGGACGTATGTAGGGGGGATCACAGCCCTCGCTCAGACTGTAGATGCAGCCAGTGAGAAGAATCGGCCTGGCCTCTGCACACAGGAAGCAAAGGCTACTGCTCTGGGGTAACGTGCTGTGATAAATCACTCCGCTTCCATGCCAGTGCCACCTTGTGGGCCTGGCATGAGCCGCCTCCCATCTGATCTTCCTGGCTCCTACATCACTCTTGCTCCTTTGCAGCTCAGCCGGAGTGGCTGAAGGTGATCACAGACACGGAAGCAGATATTGGCTCTGACTTACGCTGGAGCTGTGCAGCGGCTGGCAAGCCACGGCCCCTGATCAGATGGCTCCGGAATGGGCAGCCGTTAACCTCTCAGGTACCACAGCCCTTGCTTGGAACAGTGAAGGCTGCACCTCTACCCGCGCACATGTTCCTGACCTGCAATTGACCCTACCGTTCCAGTCCTAGAACCCCATGTAGTTCTGCCAGTTCACCTCAGTCCTCACCTGTAACATCCCCTCCTCTTTCGGTTCCATGACCCTGCCCAGCAGTCTGCCAACTGCAGTGATATGGGTGGTAGTTTTACCCTCCCTCCCCACCCCCGCAAGGGAAGTTGCTGAGACTGCCAAGCTCATTTCGTATGTTTATTCCCATCATGCCATTCTCCAGTCACTCTCCACTGTTACCAGCAGCCCTGGGACCTTACACCCAGTCCTCAGGCCAGGAAAGCCTCCCCAGAGAGTGGTGCTTACCTCAGACCAGTCACTGATCAGTCAGTACATACCTACACACTTCACTGCACTGGCACTCAGCTACCACAGTGGTGAGAGCCCTGTAAATGCTTGGCTAGGAAGGCATTTGATAGACAGAAAAACAATACAAACTTTGGAACAAGCTGGCACAGGAGCGGAAATGAAACTTGGCTCTGAACACCTGGGTCTTGAGTCTCATTTTCTTTGTTCCCATCTAATCCGCTGCTCTTCCTGTTTGCACAGAACCGCATCGAAGTGAGCAGCGGAGAGCTGAGACTTTCCAAGCTAGCCCTGGAAGACTCTGGCATGTATCAGTGTGTAGCTGAGAACAAACACGGCACAGTGTATGCAAGTGCTGAATTAACCGTACAAGGTAACTCACCATTTTCCCAAGGGTCCCAGGTTTCCAAGGACTATCTAGACACTGCAGTGTTGTAGATATAATCCTAATATATTTACGCTACCTTTTTCATCTCAGTCCTCCAAGCATACGAGAACCACTTACCCACCACAAAAATGCAGCACCTCTGGGATAGGGCACATCAACTACTACATCAATTACGTTTTTGTGTAAATGTAGTACTCCTAAAAGAGACAGTTCTGGAGAATTAACTCCTCTATTTAGCCTCAGAACAGGTACTGCACAGACCGCAGCACCTCAAGTTTCCCCCCACTACACAATTTTCCCTTGACCTAGGAACTGGGGCTGAGACAATAGGTCAGTATCCATGACCCAGTCAGTCTGTTGTGGCTGGCAGCAAAGGGGAACTGGGCAGATCCAAAACTCATTTTACAGAGACAAACAGTTATCACATGATAATGTCTTTGTGTTGGTACTCGCCTGAGCTGGATTTGAACCATCAGCTTAGAAGCGAAATGCTCTAAGCAGCAGCTGTTTAACAGCAAGTAAAGCAGAATTTCATATTCAGTTGAAAGGGGAAATTTTAGGGGACATTATGTATTTACACCAATTGGAATTTGCTCAGGACACGGAAGCGAACATCCCCATCCTCTTTGAAATTGGCTGGTTTTGTGTCTCAGCAAAGACCTTGCAAGCATTAAGGTCATATCCCCAGGGCCGGCTCCAGGCACCAGCTTAACAAGCAGGTGCTTGGGGCGGCCAAGGAAGAGGGGCGGTACCTGCGGCAATTCGGGGGCGGGAGGTCCCTCACTCCCTCTGGGAGCGAAGGACCTGCCGCTGAACTGCCGCCACCGATCGTGGCTTTTTTTTTTTGCTTGGGGCGGCAGAAATGCTGGAGCCGGCCCTGCATATCCCCATCGCCATGCGTGATACTTCAGAATCAGGTAGCACCTCTCCTGGTTGATGATGGAACAGCCAACACAATCCAGCAGTCACTGAGCAGTGAAGGTATTGCTCATCCATCATGCTATTGTTATACTTCTATCATCATGCAGTTTGGTGACAAACCAGAATCCAGTTACACTGCAGCTTTACCATGCTCAGAGTTCAGTATTTGAGAAGATCCCTTAATCCTCTTTTCTTCTTAGCCTTAGCGCCAGATTTTCGGCTAAACCCCGTGAAGCGGTTGATACCAGCAGCCCGAGGTGGGGAGGTCATCATCCCGTGCCAGCCAAGAGCAGCACCAAAGTCCATTGTGCTCTGGACCAAAGGAACTGAACTCCTGATCAACAGTAGCAGGTACTAGCACGAAGTCTGCTTCTAGCTAGGAACAATAGCAGCTAAAAACATGTCTTCCTTGCAGAAGACCACTCAGCTGTTAATCGGTGGCCCGGCCCTCTAGTTAGCACCCTTGATTATCATGCAAGACCTGGGTTCATTTATTAGGCCCTGGGAATGTGATAACCTTTTGTATTGTTCTGCAGCAAGCCTTCTGGCAGATCTAGAGACTACATGCATTAGGGCCTTCCTTAGCCAGATGGAGGGCCTTGGGGGATGGGAGGAACAAACTGCAGGAAAGAAATGGAGGGTGAACAAAACCCTCTGAAAAAATGCCTCTCCTTGTCACGGGGCGCACTCACCGCTCGCAGCGCCTCCTGCTGGCTGTTCTAGGAATTAGCTCTGCCAGTCTTGCATTCTCCCTCCAGTGGCATCTTCCCCTGTCCCATCTAGCCGTGCGGCCTCTCTCACTCCAGGCACTGCAGTTTCCTCTTTGTGGCTTGGTCCTCCAGGCAGGTCACTAAGGTCTTCCCCTTCCAAGGAATTCACAGTCTTTCCAGACCCACTGTCTGGCTGGTGTCTCCAATGCCCTTTGCTACTCCCCAGTGGCCTGTAAGGTACCCAGGCCCACTCTCTACACAGGGTTCCAGCCCAGGGACCCTATGTCAAGCAGCCACAGTCCCACTCCTTGCTGCTGCTTTTCTGGTCTTCTTCCTACATCACTCTCTCCTTGCCAGTCTCCAACTCCCTCCACTCAGGGAGTGACGACAGCCTACTTCACTGAAGTGTTTCTCAGCAGCAGCCCCCTTTTGCAGCCCACTACCTGGCTTTATACAGCCCCCCCTGTTCCTGCACAAGTGAGCTTGTTCCCAATCAGTGGCATCCTCATAGCCTAAGGCTCCCCTGCTTGCAGCCTAGTTAGCTGATTGGGCCCACCTGGCCTAACTCAGCTCTTGCAGGGAACACACCCCATCATGCTCCACCAAGGCCCACGTAGGTTGGCTGTCCCCAGAGGCTGAGACAAGTGGTGTAGGTTTGCTTCCCCATGAACCAAAAAATGGTAAAAACCAAAGACAGTTCAAGGTGAAATGGAAGCACTGAGCCCTCCAGCTAATCAACATGGAAGAGCAGCATGGAGGACCGATTACCTGTACTCCGTTTTAGGGAATGCTCACATCCTTGCATTTCAAAGCTTCCACGGAGGGTACATGACATAGCATTGAACATCAAAGATCCCCTCTTTATAAAAGCTACTGATGTTTTCTGCACTCCATTTGCTGCTTCTTTTAAAAAGTCTTACCTAGTTTTTGCAGTCTTGTCTTTCTGACATGCATCCCTAGAGAAGTCAGCAGCATCTGGGAATTCCATCTAGAGGTGGGCGCACACAGTGAACATGACTGCTGTCCATGCCATTTTAATCTCACTTCTTGCTGAGGCTCTTTTCCTTCTCTAGGGTGACTATTACCCCAGACGGCACCTTGATCCTCCGGAATATCAGCAAATCCGATGAGGGGAAGTATACCTGCTTTGCTGAGAATTTCATGGGAAAAGCCAACAGCACAGGAATCCTCTCAGTTCGAGGTAGAGATATTTGGCTTGTACTCGGGCTGATGCAGCAAGAAGGGTGCTAAGAGTGCCCTAACGTGAAGGGGGACACATTTCCTTCTCCTTCGAGTCCCAGAAAACCATCCAGTTCGCAGAGGGAATCGCACCCTTAACTCATTTCATTCGTCAGGACAATCTTTCAATTCCACCCACCACCACCCTTCCACAAAGGTTACCATGAGCAATTGGCCCTGAGAAAATATTTCTATTTTGCATCTAATTTAATCCTTTTCTACCCCTTGGAAAACTATTGATGGTTCCTAGTTAGAGAGAGACAAAAACAGGGGTGGCTTTGCAAATCCATGCTGGTCAGATTTTCGTTTTGCAAAGTCAAACCCCAAATCAGCCTGTGTGTTGTTAGTCAGACAATGACTGGTGCATGGAGGTTACATCTGCAACTAACAGCCCTCTCGCCCTCCGCAGATGCCACCAAAATCACCCTGGCACCATCTAGTGCGGACATCAACTTAGGCGAAAACATTACCCTGCAGTGCCATGCCTCCCATGACCCAACTATGGACCTAACCTTCACCTGGTCCCTCGAGGACTTCCCCATTGACTTTGACAGGTCTGAAGGGCACTACAGGAGAGCTAGCAGGGTGAGTATCAAGGGGTTCTGTGCTGATGCCCTCTCCAGAAACCTGGGGCAAAGGGGGAAACAAAACATCCTGAGTCCCGTTTGCCACCAAGCCTTTCGCTCTTCTAGGATGTGTCCAATTTGCCAATCCTTATGACCTTGCTGGGAGAGCCCTGGGTTTTAATGCCCGCGTCTCTTTCTCCATCTCATATGTTGTATAGTCCCCAAGCTTGCTCTGACATTTCTCCCATTGCCGTCTCTCTCCCTTGCATAGAAAGAGGCTATTGGGGACCTCGCCATCCTGAATACTCAGCTGAGGCACTCCGGGCGGTACACATGCACGGCCCAGACAGTTGTGGACAGCGCATCTGAGTCGGCCATGCTGGTTGTAAGAGGTAATTTTTCTAGCCATTCCTTCTCACATCCTGTATGCAGTGTATAATGAGCCCAAACAAACTGGATTCCCTGCCAGGGGCCAACATGCTCTCATCCCCGAAAACCTCCCACCAACAGCTATTTAAATTCCTCATGGTGTGCGACACACATTTAAACTGTGAGAAGGGAATTGGAATCCGGAGGAGGTTCCACGCCAGATCCCAAATGTTTTAAAGGAGGACAAATTTTGAGGCTACACTTTTACCCTTCAGGGTACAGTGGCCTGATTATGACTTACCATGTGGATGTTGCTTGAAGAGCAACAAGCCCAGCTGATCCATCCCCCCTCCCCTGGGGCTGTTAATGTGACTGTCCTTCTCTCACTGTGGTAGGACCTCCGGGGCCCCCTGGGGGCGTGGTGGTGGTGGACATCAGCGACACAGCCATCCAGCTGAGCTGGAGCCGTGGCTTCGATAACCACAGTCCTATTGCCAAATACACCATCCAAGCCCGCACCCTACTCTCCAGCAAATGGAAGCAAGTGCGCACCAGTAAGTGTTTTCATGGCAGCAGCCCGGCCTTTACCCACACAGATTGCTCTGGGATGGAATTTTTTTTTTTTTTGCTTTCTGACTGCCACTTGCTCTATTTGTTGTATTCTCATGTTATTGGGTTATAGATCCTGCAAATATAGAGGGCAACGCGGAGACGGCCCAGGTGGTGAACCTCATCCCCTGGATGGACTACGAATTCCGGGTCCTAGCCAGCAACATCCTTGGAGCTGGGGATCCTAGTGGGCCCTCCAGCAAAATCCGCACCAAAGAAGCTGGTAGGTGCATATAGGCTCAGGGTTAGAAGGCGACATCAGGGGTCATCTATCCCTACCCCTCTGCAATGGAACAGGATGGTTTTCATGCTCACTTAGGCATTGCCACAAGCTCATCATCTCACTGAGTATTCCTAGAGATGGCGATGACACAAAATATGCCTTCTTCCTTACCCCTTTACATGCCAAAGATAAAGGCACAACAGTGCTGGATGACTGCTTCACAAGTGTTATTTACCATATGTTAATCACTGACAATGAGCTGAGTCTTGTGCAATATGCAAAATAAAGACAGTCCCAGCCCCGAGTATTTGACACCCTGAGAACTTTATAGGATCCTAGTGGTAAGAAATGGAAAAGAGCTATTAGATCTAGTCCAATGATTCTCAGCCAGGGTTATGTGTACCCCTCGGGGTCCTCAGAGGTCTTCCGGCGGTACAGCCACTCATCTAGATAGTTGCCTAGTTTTACAAAAAGCACTAGCAAAGTCAGTACAAACTAAAACGTCACACAGACACTGACTTGTTTATAATATAGTGTTTCTCAATCAGGGGTGTGTGTCGGAATTTATTTTATAATTATATGGTAAAAATGACAAAGTCAGCAATTTTTCAGTACTAGTGGCTGTGTCACTTTTGTATTTTTATGTCTGATTTTGTAAGTTTTTCAGTGAGGTGAAACTTGGGGTATGCAAGACAAATCAGCCTCCTAAAAGGGGTACAGTCGTCTGGAAAGGTTGAGAACCACTGGCCAACCCATTGTGAGGACAGGGTGAAGTCCCCTGTGGACAACTAACTGTAGATTAAGTCAATACTACTCTGGGTCTTAGCCAAGAGCTGAGGAGCTTGAAGTGCAAGACTGGCACAAGAAATGCTCTGAATGTGTGTGGTGAACTGGCAGCTCACCCCTAACACAATCTCACCCACACTATGCTTTTTAGGGCTTGGTTTTCACAGGCTCTGAAAAAACTCACATCTCCAGCTGAATTTAGTAGGGACTGTCGGAGCTCAGCACCGCTGAAAATCACACCTAAAATATCTTCAGTATTAACGGTTAAAACCAGATGGGCCAGCGCAGGTTTGAGAGTTGATGGAAGTTGGTTGCTCCCAGGTTTTGAAGCATGGGTGCTTTTCTTTCCACTGTTGTTTTGTTTTTAAACTCACACATTCCTTCTCTTTTGGGGGGGGAATACAACAGCCCCTACTGTGGCACCATCTGGGCTCAGTGGAGGAGGAGGGGCCCCCGGTGAGCTCATCATCAACTGGACGGTAAGTTGGCAGTAGGCACAGGCCAACAAAGTGTGCAGAAAAAGGGAAAGGGAGACAGGTTTGGCTCTGAAAAGGGAGCACAGAGAAGCTACAAAGGGAGACTAAACAGAGAAGGGGGGTGAAAAGGAGACAAAAGCAAAGATGGAAGGAAAAGGGGGTATGCAGACTACCACTTCGATATGATCCTGATTCCACTGCAGACTCTAGAGGGAGCAAATACGGGCCCCTCTATAAAAATATTATTATTATGCTAGTATATAAGGGATGTGGGCTATTTTCTTGTGACTATCACAAGCCTCCAGGAGCAGAGGCCATAAGAAAACACAAAATATCACAAGACTTGTGGTAACACTGCAAGAGTTAGCAACACTGCAGTGGCATTGATGCTGTACTACAAAGCCATTTCAGTGGGATTTGCACACACAGTCCCAAGAGCAGAATTCTGTCTACTGTAGTGTATAGTTCATGCAATAGATTTGATCTATGGGTATAAAACAAGCCCCAGGCCAACTCGTCCTTTCATTCTTGCTCCATATCGTAGCCCATGCTGCGGGAGTACCAGAACGGGGATGGCTTTGGATACATCCTGTCATTCCGCAAACAAGGCACCCAGGCGTGGAAGACCGCACAGGTGCCCCACCCAGAATCCCTGCACTACGTTTACCGCAACGAGAGCATCGGGCCCTACACCCCATTTGAAGTGAAAATCAAAGCATACAACAGGAAGGGGGAGGGACCGGAGAGCTTGACTGCCATCGTGTACTCTGCAGAGGAAGGTAAGGAGGGACTGTGGTGACTCAGTCTGATGTGTCTGGAATAGCTTCTCTCGGAAGAAGCAGTAGCAGTCTAATAGGTATCACTGCTAGGAATTGTTTCCTGTTACTAGAAGGTCAGTTGATGGTGGTTTGAGGATCAGGCTAGAATTGCTCACATAGTGCCTTGTAATACAAACACACGTTCTCATAAGTGCACCTACAAACATACACCCACTGCAGAAGAAGAGACATTCAGCTCCCAAGAGCTCCTGTCACACACCACCCCAAGCCAGGCTTCCCTCCTGGTTACACAAAACCCACATTCACAGCTTCAGTTTATGTTGCCTCCAGTGAGCAGTGCCTGCTATAGCCACCCCATAGCCATAGAGCTGGCCTCTGGCAGTGAAACCACTCCTTCCAGGGCAGTGACTCTGTCACCTGCTGTCATGAAAGACTTCTATTGCTGGATTTTTCTTCCGTCCTTTGCCAGAACCAAAAGTGGCTCCCTCCAGGGTTACAGCCAAGGCCGTTTTGTCCTCGGAAATGGACGTGTCGTGGGAGCCGGTTGAGCAGGGAGACACAAATGGAGTCCTTCTGGGCTACGAGGTAAGAAAATGGAAGGGCTAGAACAAGGACTGAGACTCAGGCTGGAGCATAACTAATTTGCCTCATTGTATCTCCCTAGGCTACAGGAAGTGAAAGCAAATAACATGGTCGTAGGGCCTCCATTTTCAAGGGCAGGGGGGATTCCAGCATCCACTCTGCTGTAGGCAATGCTGATTCTATGCAGCCACTAATAGTGCCACTAGAGAAACTGTCATGATAGGGTTTCCCATTCCTGCCACCTGCCATTCCACAGCCAGTGGGTTTGATTCTAGTCACAGGCCGAGCAAGATGCACAGGGCCAAATACAGAGGGCAGCTATGACTCCAGTAGGAGCTGGCGCAAATAAAAATCTGAGTAGGGGCCCCAGGGCTTGGTTAATAATCCCCTGTATGAAAAGGACAGTCAACCTACAACCTGAGTTTCCGAGGGCTTTTCTAGAAAATGCATCAATCATGGTACAATTTTAAAAACATACAGGGAATTGGAGGGGAGTCAGGAGGGCCCGCAGTCTGCATCATGTGGAAACCAACAGCATGGCATTGCTGTACAGAGAGTCATTCACCTTAGTACTCTAACCCCACTTACCCCCACCCAGAGACCAGCTCATCTGTGCCCTGATATGCCTGAGCTCCTCCGCCCCAGAGAGGGGGACTCCTGAGGCAACTGCTCCAGCACCCAGGTCTCCTGCGTTGGGTGGAGTGGGTCTGGTAGCCACATGTGCAAACAGCTCAAAGGCTTAGGTGCTAAGACCTCGGTGTACTCATCTGTTTAGATCCGGTACTGGAAGGATGGCGATAAAGAGGCAGCAGCAGACAGAGTGAGGACAGCAGGTCTTGTCACCTCAGCTCACGTGACAGGCCTGAACCCCAACACAAAGTACCACGTGACAGTCAGAGCTTACAACCGGGCTGGAACGGGGCCAGCCAGTCCCTCTACCAACATCACAACAACAAAGCCACGTGAGTGAGCGCCAAGCACAACAGCTATATTCTGTCCCTGTTGGATCAGGGTTGATTCTAAGGTTTGATAGTTTAGAATCTGCTCAGACAAAAATGTACCAATCTGAGCTTTCCACTGGTATAGAGCATTTGGTTTTGGTTCAGAAAGATTTTGAGATGTTGGTCCTCAAATCATATCATTCGAATAACCGTTGCTATTGATTTTCTCTCTATTTGAATTCTAGCATGAATTTAGCAGTTATCTGGAGAGCTACTGCTGAAGCTAGGCACCAGTGCTTTATACCTTAGGACAGCCCGGGAATCCCTAACTTCTAGAATTAATTATTACTCACCTACTCTGCTAGCTTTTGAGACATCAGCCACTAATACGTTGCCAATGAAATAAAACGAAACAGCTAATGATAATCAGACTGAGATGAACGTAAGGTGTGAAAGCTCACAACACACAAGGTCTAGAAACAGTTTGACAAATGAGCAAGAATGCTTTCAGGCTGAGAACTGTTCCCAGCTGTGTGCTGGGAGTCAATCAGAAAGAAACATTTCAAATCCAGCAAAGGGAAAACATGATTTGTTGCCAGTTATATCGGGTTGTTTTTTATTCAGATGACTCTAGCTGAAATGCTCTCCTGTTATTCCTAGCCATGTTGGTGCTACCTACCCTCCAGGTTGGCCAGTGGGTCTCAGAAGGTGACCTGATAGCCCTTGGTCTCGGGTAGAGCAGCCTCCTTTTGCTTTCTTCTGTTTCTCATCCTCACTGAACTCTCAATCATCTTTTATCTCCTAGCCCCAAGGAGGCCACCTGGTAACATCTCCTGGACATTTTCTGGCTCCAGTGTCAGCGTCAAGTGGGACCCTGTGGTTGCAAAGGCGAACGAGTCCACTGTCACAGGGTACAAGGTACAGGCAGCACATAGCAAGTTCTCCTCTTTCATACTGTGCTGAAGAAAACAAGGAAAGACCCCATGACACTAAACTCAAACGTATCTCCCAACAGATGCTCTACCGGCAGGATTCGCACTCCACTCCCACGCTGTACCTGGCCAGCAAGAACCGGATTGAGATCCCAGTGCCTGAAGACTCCACTCATGCTCTGGTGCAGATTAGGGCAACAGGGCCAGGAGGAGACGGAGTCCCAGCAGAGGTTCACATCCTCAGAAATGGCGGTGCGTCTGCTCTGCTCTTCTCTTTCTCCCTTCCTTGCCTTATTCCCTTGCACATGTCCCACAAGTGGATACTCATTTACCTTAGTCATTCACCAAATGGCCATTATGCCATAACATTTTACTGACCCTTGGAAACAATGGTGAATCCGAGGTGGTATGTTCATTTAAAGGAGCTAATCCTGTATCATTCCTTTCGCCGCCCTATTTTGCACCAGGTCTCAGTCTGTGTCTTTGTCCCAACTCTGGCCCATAGAGCAGAATGAACACTGGTTCCAGATCCCACTTCTTCCATCGAGCACATGGGGTGGGAAAGCGGGGGCAGCTCTAGCCCTGGTCTGTAACCTGACCTATTTTTACACATGCGCTTTAGTTAAGGGTACTTTCTGCAAGTACCCTTTTCCAGCGCTCAGGTGTGGCTGGTGGGTTATCCTAGTTAACCCTCTCCCGCCTCTCTGTTTGAATTCTTCACATACAGGTAGACCATTATCATGCCCTCCCTTTAGTCTACTCTGAAGCTGGTGTTAATCATTGTGGGCCAAACTCCTTGAAGTCTGTACTCAATTTATATTCATTTACAGTGAAAACCTGACTCCTCTGATATCAATGGCAAAGCTCCCATGGATTTCAATGGGGCAAAGATTTCACCCTTAGCTCCGACAAGCTGCAGGCGAGTTTCCCATTAAGTTCAATGTTTTGCCTGAGTCCTTCAGGATTTAGCCCATAGTAAATATTCTTCTATTCTCTTTGTAAACACAATTATTCCCTGAAGATGCATCAACAATAAATAAAGCAGCAGCATCCAGCATTCCAAGGAGTAACATTTCACCAAATCCTCACTGGTTCCTTGGGGAAAAAAGAAAACAGGTGGTACCAGTACAACAAGGGAATCATTCATCATGGTTGTTTCTTATTTTTCTCTCTTTCAGGCACAAGTATGATGGTGGAAAATTCTGCAGCCAATCCAGCACCACATACTGTCATTATTATGACTAACTCTCTAGTGATGTTGGCTCTGATTGGCTACTTGGAGCTCTGATGCTGGCCAATCCAATTGAGGATCATTGGACACAATTCCTCCTAAGCCTGCGTGGAACTATTCGACATTTGGCCATTGCAACTACAAGTTTGAGCCACAACAGCGCTACAAAAAAGGGGTTTGTCAAAATCAACGTAAAAGGGGGGGAAAAAAACAAAAGAAACACCCATTTTTTTAGAAAATAGAACACTTCATACAAGACATGGGTCTTTAACCAATCAAAGATTTTTTTTAAAAGAAAAAACAAAACACAAAAAGAGGAAGAATTCTGTGTGAATTCTGGGAGCCAGCTGTCTTATGTACTTTATCCAGTAGGTTTATTGCCTTACGAAGCCATGTACGAAAATAACCAGACTGCTAAACTAGACTTTTTTTTTAAATATGTACATTAGCTTTTGAGGGGAAGGATTTCAACGTTATCAGCATGCTCCATATCAACCCCACAGCCACCTCTGAACCGACAGCTCTGGTGTTCAAAGATAAGGGAGAATATTATTGGAGGAGCTTTTCCCAGATGCCGAGCCAAAATCAGCTATTTTGCAGCAACCAGCTCAAGGAGAAAAAGCCTCAAGAGAAAGGAATCTCTGTGCCCTGCCCTCTCCTGAAGGAGAGGGAGGAGCTCAGTACTTAGGTGGTAAAAAAAGAAAGAGATAATCGATCATAGGTGAAATGGAAATTGTTTTAATTGCCTCTTACTGGCAATGCTGGGGCTGACTTGCAATCCTGTCCAACGGGTCACCCTGGCTGTTATGATAAGAGGTGCAACCTTCAGTATTACCCACATCCTGCGATTGTTTGTTTGTTGTTTTCCCTTTGGGTGTTTTATTGTTATTTTTTTCCGCAATACTTTTCTCGAATCTCAAATTTGGGGTGATAGATCCAGCCTATTAAAGCGACTTCAGAGGAATTCATCTTCAGTTCACAGAGTGGGGTCTTAAAGGGGGAAGGGGGCCATGATTCCCATCTAGCTAAAGTATTAGCCATGCCCCACAGTTGTGAGATCAAGGTCTAACCAGTGCAAGAGTCTGGCTTTTCACGTGCAGGATGCACACAGCCAGCTAACAGAGGGATGCTCATGTGACGGGATGCTCAGCTGTTTCAGCGACCAGTCTGGCTGAGAAAAGTTTGTAAGGCCAGAAGTTTGATGGTGAAAAGACTGCATGTTAAGAGTAATCAACCACCTGTTTCGCTGCTCTCTCTGGTGTTTCCCAGGCTGTCTTCAGGGGTACTTGCCCATATGTTCTTTCTTCATAACTGACGGTATTGCTTACCTGACCAACCTTATTCCATAATTACCTAACCAGGAGATTACATTTGCCACACCGTGCAATGGGAAGGAGGAGGACTGAAATACAGTTTCTGTGCTAGGCACCCAGTTCCTTGTCCTCTCCAGTTTTGCTGAGAATGAACCAATGAGGCTAGTTGAGGAATCTTGTTATGCCCCTCTGCCATGCACACATGCCCTCCTGCAATAACTGTACGGAACTGATCCATGATGGGCCTGCAGATTTCAGTGCTGGGATCTCTCCGGGGGGAGTAACAGCACCATATCAGCATTAGCAGCAATTCCTTCCTCTTGCCTGCTAAATTCTTCACAAAACTTACTAGACAAAATTCTGTTAAAACTTTACAAGAACGTAAGGGGTTTCGGAATAGCTACTACCAACAGTATAAGGGTATTCGAATCCCAACTACATGCTGTAAAGGGACTCTGGCATCCCAGCTACCAGCATCATTGAGCCTACTGCGTCTCAGAAGGCTACGTATCTTCATAAAATGCCTCTGAGAGGCACTAGCACTGCAAGGATCCCATGAGACTAGAAAGTCATTATCTATGGTGAGCAAATAGTACACTTGATTTATAAGATGGCAGAGTATACCACGTACTATCCTCTCAATGCATAAAGGTTTATGCAGGTCAATACCTCAAGTATTCAGATCAGAAGACACATCTGGTTTAAGGGCAGATGTTCAAAGGCACAATGAGAATTAGAAGCCCAACAGACCTTGGTGCCTTTGAACATCTCCCCCTTAAAATCTAAGCCTGACCCTGCCACTATTGGTGTATCCAGATCTGCCACTGAAGTTAAGGGGAGTTTTTAGTGTGGATTTGAAGTGAAGTAAACTTCCACAAATATATGGGCCAGAGCCTGAGCTTGTGTAAACTGGCATAGCTCCATGGACTCCAAAGGTCATCTTCTAATTTTCAGTAGCTGAGGCCCAATCCAGCCCATTGGATCTGTACCCACAGCTCTTGTTCAGACAAAGGAATTTTGTCCATGAGTAAGGACTGAAGGGTTTGGCTCCTGTCTTTAAGGGCAGCATATTTTGTACAGACTGGGGAAGTGAAATGAATATCCAGCATCTAGGCCCCAATTCTGAGTATCCACACTTCCCTTGGACTCTCAGGATCAAACCACTGCTAAAGAACATTTCACAGAATGATTGTGAAAATTTAGGGGAAGGCTTTAAGACTCCAGGTTATTTCCTTCTGGATTTGTAGCAAAAATGATTTTCTCCTGAAGATTGCTAGCTGGATCTCCCCTCCCCATCCTCCCACCCCATCCTAGCTGGTTCATAAACTATGCAGATAGGGTCCAGAGACTAGGGTCTACATTCTGTCTGGCCTTCACAGGATTGTGCAGTGAGGATGGAAGGGGGCTGGTAAGGAGAGGAGGGACCAAATAACCCCTGCCCTTCCTTACACAGTCTGTGTAAGGTTTGGCCAGAATTGCAACCCTTGAGCTAGAGGGAACACAAGAGCTGCTACTGCTATCGTTCCTCCAGGGCCCAGATGTGCTATTCTCCCAAAAGGGGGCAAGAAGGGATGGAAAGTAGTACAGCTGGCAGGCCAACTGGGGAGTATGCTGCAGCCCTTAAATTGATCTACAAAGCGCAATTAGGGGGCTCCAGGAGATATTCTGTTTCCAGTGCTCCCCATGGGGTGATGTGGGCTGTGGCTAAACACCACAGTCACCCTCAGTGTCATAAAGGGGGCGGGGATGGCTTGCACTAACTAATCATTTTTAAAGCTATTGTGTGTCCTGGGTCTTATTGTGCATTTAAAAACACAGTGGAGACAAAGGCATTTAGAATTACCATGAGGTAAACATGAGAGGTCAGCCCCTGAAAGGGGTACAGGACTATTCACCATACGGTAAAACTAAAGTGTTTTTACATTGGAATAGCTCATGCCTGCCAGTTATCCCATGGTAATAAATTTACCTTTTCTAGCAGTGAAAACAAGGCCATAGCCTCACCAGGATCCCTGCTCATCGCTGCCTCTGTTTAATTATGCAGCTTGAATTTCTGCACCATAATCTATTTAGCAATGAATTACCTTCTGGTTCCCCCTAGTGGATTGTTACAGTGTTTATGAATGACAGCTGTTGTCTAAATATAAATTATTATATCTATATTTTTGTACATTTTATGTTTAAAAATCTGAACCTATTTTATTGACGTGTTTCTTTTGCTTTTGTTTTGCAAATTATTTTGTGTTAATAATGCCTCACTTTTGTTATCTTGTATCACAGTTTTGCTGGGGCTTCATCCTTTGTCCCAGTGGAGCTGGGGCAAAGGGAAATTTAGGAATAAAACCTTGCTTGAAAGCTTAGCTATTTGGAGCTGGATCAGTCCTGATGCTCGATCAACCACCTGGCCAGGTGGAAATACCACAGAATTATTTATAGCCACGGTAACAACAGCAATACTTAACTCAAACATGGCATTGTGTAGCTTCAAAGCACTGCACAAATGTGAACTAACAATCCTTGCACCAGTGCTGCTGGAGTACATAAATATTAATCCTACTTTACAGATGGACACTGGGGCAGAGGGGTTAAATGACCAGCCAAGAGAGTCAATGGTGAGCTGAGATTAGAATTCAAGAGTTCTAGGTTCCCATGTCTCAAGAGGCCGATGCTGAAGGTTCTCAGCACCTTGCAGGATTGGCCTGTGAGTTATTTCCATTGCATTTAAACTGGCTGTTGTACCTCCAGGGAAGAGGAAAGTGGCCTATTTTCCAAGGGCACCAAGAGGGCTGAGATGTCTGCATCCCCCTGGCTAGTTTAGAGTAGCTAAACTAAAGCATGTGACAGTAGGTATCTGTATAGAATGTGAATGTGTTTTCATTGACTACATTTTAGGCTGAGGGGTGAACAGCGTTAAGCTTGTTACTCCAAGAGAGTTAAACTGAGGTTCAGCATCTTTGTCCGGTTCTAATGGAGACTTATTTAAATGGCACTTGTATCTAGTCATGGTCCCAAACAAGTGCTTGCAAACCCCACTGTCTGTACCTGCAGCTGTGCCAATTTTAGTGAATTTTATGGCCTTAGGAAAATAAGGGACTTGATACTCCTGGTCAGAGACAAAGTATCTGAGTGTGACAGGGTCTAGAGAATGAAAATTTATAGCTTGGAGATACCAATGGATTTTAAACAGTAGCAACTCCTAGCATTTTCCGTGGGGGTTAATGCATTTTTCCATACATTTTTGTTAAACTGTATCAGGCACATTTTATGCAACACGTGACAAATTATTTGAACTGGATTTCAAATGTTACAGACTTACCAGTTTTCGTGAATGTGGCTCTAGATTCTAAATAGAGGGAATACATTCTAATATCTAAAATACAGTGCGTAAAATTTACAAATGCAGCTAAGTCCCCCTGAAAATCAATTGTCCTCAGTTTTAATTCATTAAGGTCCGCACAGTGCTTTGAAAATGTAAAGCGCTATATTAATTATTAAGTATTATTCTTCAGCATGATTTTTAAACAATTTTGTAATATCTTAAGTATATGTAAGACTGTATTGTACACACAAATAGAAATTTGTGATCCAGTGTCCAGAGCAGAGGACTTGGAACAAGGAACTCCCAAGGTCTAATCCTTGTTCCAACACTGCATCCATTTGTAGCGCTGAGCAAGTCACTTCACCTCTCTGTGCGTCAGTTGTGGGAGAATTTAAAAACTTACCTACAGCACAGGTGATTCATTAGTGTACATTTGCAAAGTATTTTGCAGATTGAAAACACAATACATTATGACTGCTACATCTTATCTATGGATTTTTAAATCAATGAGTATTTTCTCCCCCGCAGTTTCTTTCCGTTGGTTTGTGGGGTTTTGTTCCCTCTTGATCTCAAGAAGGGAAGCGGCAGAGAGGGAGAGGAAGCAGATGGTTTAAAGAGTGACAGAGCAGCAAGATGTCCCTGAAATATTGTGGATGAAGATAGAAGCAGGGGGGGGGGGGAGAAAAATGGCCTTTTTGCATTCAGCTAGGGCAAGGGCCAACTTCCGGCTCAGAGAGTTAGCTAGCACATAGTAGAAGCCTACTGTGGATAACGCCGTTCTAGTTTTAGTAAACCTGTTGCCATGTGTTAAAACTACAACGAGTTTTAACCACATATTAGTTATTAGCAGTTAGCTAACACCTGGTGGTAAACCCACACCATTTTTTCCTAGTGAAGACAAGGCCAAAGCAGCACCGGTGGATATTCAAACAGGGTCTAACTATGTGAAACTGCGCAACAGGCTCAGCCAGAGCCCTTAAAAGGGAGGAAAGGAACAAAGGAGAGTGTGTGAAATTGGACAGGGCTGCCTCAGGCTGTCAGGGGTGGGGTTCAAGGAAGAGATGTTCAAAGCCAGGAGAGAAAAACAACTTGGCTTCAAAGTAGTTTAAATGAATGTGTTGACTTTACACCCTGGCATTAAGCTGCAAACCAATTTCCTGCCTCATTAGGAATCCCTTGCATTTAATTGGCATGGATGTGTGATTTAGGGATTAATGCACGGGATGAGGCGTCAGGATTCCTGGGTTCTGTTACAGCACTGCCACCAGCTCTATGAGAAAAGTCACTTTGTTGAGTCTGTTTTACTCATCTACAGTAATACCTACCTCACAGGGGAGTTGTGAGCTTCAGTAACAGGTGTGAAGTTCTCGGATATCCTCAAGTGACACAGGTTACACAGCAGCGACTTGGTGATATTTTAAATTAGGTAACATGATATAATCTTCCAACTGATACTATACGATTTTCAACACCAAGCGTTAGGCTCCCAATTATGTCCTCTGGCCAAAATTCTGCACACCAGTACATGAGTGTAAATCTGGAGTACTTCAGTGGAACTACTTCAGATTTACAGCAATGTAACAGAGAAGAACGGGTCCCTCTGTGCTTTTGTGTTGGATGGGAGACGGTTTTGTACTTTGGCCAGGGAATCGTTCGGATGGTACTCGAATCACACTCCACTAATTATTTTAAGATCCCATCTGCACATAACTTGCAAGGCTCCCCCTGCCTGTATTAACCCTCTGCTGTGAATATTTTAATCCGACTTCACTATACAGGAACAGGGGCACTTTTCTTCTCCATTTTGTTGTACACTATTTTTTTAAGAAAAATGAAAAGGTAACATTGTAAACCTACTGTATTTACTGTAATTAAAGTTATTTATTGGCTACAGTAGCACGCAGTTCGTAAATAAAGATCTTCAGAGGCTTTAGACACCTGCTTGAGTCCGAAGGATTTATATGCAGTTTTAAACGCAGCTAAGGATTACAGAAAGGCTTGTTTAGAGACCTGAGAATGGGATCGGAAAGCTTGCAGGGAAAGCTGGATCTGTTGTGTGGCTAAGTTAAAGAGCATCTGAAAGTACTAAGCTCACACAAAACGAAAGAATGACTGCCACTTGGCAAACAACTTTGTGAAAGATAGCGTTGGCTTTTTCCACCAAAAAACAGTCCAGTAATGAGACTGTGCTGATGTTCTGGCCAAGCTCCATCTCAGGTAATTGTCTACCCCGGGATGTAGGGACACTTCCTCTAATTCTTCTCCAAGATTGGTGGCAGAGACTTGCACCGGCATTTTAGAGGTAGATGCAGCAAGATCCACAATAAATACCGAGGGCCAAATTCAGCCTGAACATAAATACGGACTTCTGTAGCAGTTACTTACATGGAGTCTGAATTTGGTCAAGGGTCTGTCAAGCATTCTGGGAATCATTGGAACAAGGGCCCTATAAAAGTGCAAGATACTTCCAAGTATCCCTGAAAAAATACACCTTTGCTAAAATGGTGAAGGAAGACCCTAGGGACCCTTTTTAAAAAGGAGGGCAACTAAGTGAAACCCTCCCAAATCTCTCCTTCAGATGCTCAGAATGAAGGTGCCTAACTGGGTGCCCGCCTGCCCATCTGACTTCCTAAGTGCAGGATCTGGACACCACATTTGAAAATATGCCCCCAAGAGAGACTATCCTTCCGTGCTGGCATCTGTGTTTTTTACTCTGAAGATTTCCAGTCAGTAGAAACAAGGCTCAACTCATATTCGGGCACCCCAGAATTTTCTAGATCCGTACCCAGACATTTCAGCTCACGCCTACCTTTACCCCTAGTTACTACAGTCAATTAGCAACATCTAGTGCTTTGGTGGGCATCAGCTGCAGATTTAGTCATGGTGTCAAAGGACTCTCTGATAAAGTCTCCAGCAGGAGGTGGGGATCTTGACAGTTTTAGTGTCACTTGCTCCTCACCCCAGAGTGAAGCAAACACAAACACAACCCCATGATAAAGCAGCAGCTGCCCCGCTGAGCTGAGGAGACAGGAAAACCCCATCTATCCCTAATCCATCACCATTTACAGAGTGTCATCCGCTGTTTGGGGCACCCTTTGTTCCTCAGGGAGGTATTTTTACTAGCCCACTGCTTATTTTTGTTTCTCTGTGGAAGGGAAAGTGATCATCCGCTGGCATGTCTGATGGACGGGAAAGGGCATTTCCTTTGTTTCAAAACAGGATCCTTCCAAGGGGAGCAAACATAGCACAATGCATCTGACATTTTTTAAGAGGACTAAAGCATGGCAAACAGAGTCCTTTCCGCTTCCTAACTAGTGAGGAACAAGAACCCCATGTAGCCAGCAACCCCCTGTGCCTTTTTCTCCAGCTAGGAGGCCATAGCTGGTTGGCCATTCACTCCTACATGCCACAGTTGTTGTCTGTGGCGTGCATGTTTAAGACTGTGTGTGAACAGAGATAATTTAACCCCTCTTGTGCTGTGGCTCACAAGGGACTCTCCCTTGCAAACCATATAAAGATGAAGGCACCTATGCCATCTACAAATCTGTGCTAGTCCCTCCTCCTTACATTGTTCAACTCGGGGGGCACTAAGAGGTTTAAAACATTCCCATCTCAGTCATGCATTCCCCTCTATGGGACATAGATCAAATCAAAGTCCTAGCCAGAGGCTGGGTATTCCTAAAAGCTTTTGCTGCTCCATTTATCTCTGCGACAGCCTCCTGGCCATTCTGGGGGAAGAGGAATTGGGTCCCAGTAGCTCTAAGGGGTGTAAGACAATTCAATGAGCTTTGCAGAAGGACGTCTGCTCCGACCGCCCCAGAGATCCCCACACCAGCGCTGATGCTTTTCCTGTAGGCTGCCAATTAAACATACTGACAAAACAAGGAAAGCTTGGGGCTTTACCAGTGGGTAGCTCAACTCCGCAGCAGAAGGAAATTCAATCAGCACAGAGGAAGCCCTAATCCCATTCCAAGGCAGAGGCGATGAGTGAGCGGAGAAGGGGCTGTTTGGAACTGTGTTCATTGCCCTCAAAGCAAGAAACTGCTGGGGTTGGGGGTCTGAATGAAGATTTCACATCATGTTTATGTATCTGGCGACAGTGTACCAACAGCTGGAAGTTGAAATGAGAACATTCAAATTGGAAATAAAAGGGAACTTATTAACAGGGAGAGTAATTGACTATTGGAACAGTTTTCCGAGGGACGTAGAAAATTCATCATAATTTGGAGATTTTAAATCAGTACTGGATGCCTTGCTAAAAGATGTTTCTGGTTCAGCCACAAACTATCAGGCTCTTTAATGTTCATTTGCACAGAAGGCAATCCTTTCCGTTCCTGCAGAAACCAGTGGGTGAAATTCTCTGGTCTGTGTTATGCAGGAGGTTGCACTAAATTATTACAATAGTCCCCCGCTGGCCTTAAAAATCTATTAATCTCCTTTCATCCAGATCCCAAAATGTTTTGCAAATCCACAGGCAGATGCTGCAGTGGCATGCGTGCTGAAAAACTCAGTCTCTTAGGAAAAGACCTGCCTCCACATTCTAAACAGCAGTTAACACGGCACAGCTGGTCTGGTCGACTTGCCCGAGCACCATATCGTAGAAAAATGGTGCTGCACTTGACTTGACCACTCCCAAGGTCAGTGGGTGTGATGTGAAAAAAATGGGGGAGAGGAGTCGGGACAAAACTGACGTGCTACTTACATTACACCCTGGAAGAACATAAATTACAACAGAAAACTGACAGCAAGTCAAGGCTGCTCTGAGGAAGGGAGTCCAGAACCAGACACTGGTGAGACTGTTGTTTCAGCCACACCACATCCCCCAGTTACACTCAACTTTGTCCCTTGGAGCATATGGCTGAGTGCCCAGCTGTGTGGCCTAGCAACATAGTGACGCTCCTCAGGGGGTCTGGACAGGGGTAATAAGATTTCTCTCCTGCCTGTCTGATGGGCAGATACAAATAAGTGCTCAATGCTGCAGCAGCACCAAAAGCTGAATGATTTATGCCAGCCTCTTGGTGCCTTGCTTGCTGCTGGCCTTTTCTCATCTCTGTGCATTAAGTGATCACATGGCTAACTCCAAGACAGACGCTCTCTGTGTCTCCCTTCGTTGGTTTGGGTGGCATGACTCCCAACCCATCACAGCAGCCTGTCAGGGCTACCAAGCTCTCTCCCCATCTCCCGGGAGACCCAAGCATCTTAGAAGCTCTGTGGTCTTTAGAGGGTCACCCCTGGGACTCCTCCGGGTAGTTCTGATGGAGAGTCCACTCTCTCTGCAGTAAGACACGGAATAAGCAGGATGTGCTTGTACTCTCCTTACCTACAATGAACTCACCAATACCCACAATCAACTAGCTTCTGGTCTATGGATTCACCTCCCTGTTCTGTCAGATTCCCTGTGTGACCTTGGCTTTGACCAAGTCACTTGGCCTCTCTGTGCCTCGGCTCCCATCTGTAAAATGGGGACAATGGCCCTACCTCAAGGGGTCTTGTCAGGATAAAGTCACTAAAGATGGTGAGGAGTTCAGACACTGCACTACCGGGGCCATGTAAGTAACTAATAGACAATTAAACAAAACCAAGGAAATCAAAAACTCAAAATGGGCAAGAGAGGAAGCACACCAAGCAATGCTGGAGCGACACAAGGAAAGCAAGAGCGCGGAGGAGGGACATAGGTAACTGGGCAGGGGAGCAGGAAGGACGTCACAGAGCCAATATTCCTGAGCCCCACGAGACCAAATCAGCTGGCACGGTCCAGCCATGGGTGTCTAATTGCAGTGTAGACACACCCTGCGTTTATTCACACTGCATGAGGCCTGGACTCTGTAAATCACGAAGCTGCCTGGTCTAAGTGACCTCAGAACAGCCAGCCCTTCACTGGATGGAGAGTGGTTTGTGCCGAGGGCCTGGCCTGCTTCTTAGAGCTGCAAAGAGAAGAGGCCCCACTCATCAGGTGAGTTAGGCTGTGCCCGTCGTATGGCAGGTCAGTTTACTTTGACAAGAGTTAATAAGAGTCTTGGTTAGGGCGGGGGGGGGGGGGGGGAAGAAATGCAGCCATGAGTGTGGTTCAGAGTTCATCTCTGCCCCAGCAAAACCAAGGGGCAAGCCGCACAGACAACCTTCTTCTCCTAATGGATGCGCTATAAGAGCTAACTGCTATTATTATTATATTTATTAGATCTCACACGCACTCAGCATCCTTCCACTGGAGAAGGGACGCCAGAAGAAAGATTCAGAGGGCAGGGAGGGGGTAATGGAGAGGGCAGGAAAGGTTCTCTTTCCTCATCCTCACCTTGAGGAGTGACCTGGGTGTTTTCCTGTGGCCTGCAGAGCACCGTGCACACTTACCGTGCTATGTAAGTAACATGGATTACAAACCCGCTCAGACAAGGCTTCCCATCCCTCCTGTGCTTTATGTTCCAAAGCATCAACATCATTATCATGACATTCAGATCCTAGAAGAAAAACACCTTACACAGTAAAGCCTCAATTATCCAAACCCCCTCTATTTAAAACTCCCCGCCACCCAAAGAGGGTCTTGTTCCCTGTTGTCTATGAACTACATTGTAAATAATTCTCATTATTCTAACTTAATCAATGACTCCAGTACATTTGGATCAGGAAGGGTATATGGCACACACACCACACCTTTCATGTAGGGATCTCAAACCACTTTACAGAGGCGGATAAGTATTTTTATCCTCATATGACAGATGAGGAAACTAAGGCACAGAGAGGCTAAGGCGACATATAAAGTCAGCGACAAAGGCGGGAACAGAACCCCTTGCTGTAACTACTAGACCATGCTACCTTATACTAATGCTACTGGCCAGATTAAGCCTAGATTCATGTACACAGTTAGAGCCAGAGGCACCACCTCTCCAATGAACGTAGATTCACTGTCCTCACTCCAATTGGTACTTCCAAAGGGATGGTAAAAAAGGGCGTCTGTAAGTGGGTAGGGCAGCGATCCAGCTCAGCATCAAAGTCTGTGCAATTGGACACAAAGACAGCAGCTGTTCCTTCTTCCCGTCACAGCCGCTAACCTGAAAAAGTATAGTTGGTTGCTGTACAAACTGCTTCCAAAATCCAGGCCACCAGGTGCTGTCCAGGCAGCCCCAGATGCCACTGTCAAAGGAGACTCTGCAAGTCTAAAACGACCTCCCAAGAAGGCAACAAATGCAAGCTCAGGCTCATTTTGAAGGCACTACCTCCTTTCCTATTGTTTCTTGTGTTGTGTTTGCTGAGATCCATGGGCTGGGGCATTAATTGGTGGGGCCCATTACCCAGTTTGATGTAAAATCAGAGATTTACATTCCAAAGAGATTTCGTAAAGGTAAAGGAGGTATTATTAAGAAAATCAGCAGGCATCAGACAGAACTCATAAATCCCCCATTCCCAGGCTGAGATGGCAGTTCTGCTTTCTTAGTAACTGTAACCATTAATGCCTGGGGTCATGATGTTTTTGATTGAAAGCAGAATTCAGCACGAGCAAACAGATTTATCCTCTCAGAGCAACAGGTAAATCCTGTAGTCTTTGGCGGAACTTCTGAATGCATAGCATATTCTAAACATAGCCCTGGAGAATACGACGGGAACAACCTGCATTCGGCAAGGGAGAAAACCATTTTTAGCTCTAATTGCTAGGGGATTCTACCTTCTTTAATACCATGGTCTTCTCTATCCATTAGTCATGCACAAAGCTCAAAAAGATCCCAAAGTTTGGTTCAAGGAACACTGTCCAGTATTTAAAATACATGACTGTGAGCCACGACTCTGCCTGCTTCTGCCATAGATACACTGTATGACCACTGACCTTGGGAAGCTACTTCCCTTATCCATAAAATGGCAATACAATGCCCCAGTGTTGTTAGACATCACTAATGCATATTCATTTCAGATCAGCAGACCAAAGCACTAAAGACTTGCAAAATATTATAAATTCCAGAAGTTCAGATATTTCTAGGAACCACCACAAACACTCATCTGGGACAGCCTGGATATCTGGGTCGGGCCAGGAATACCATGAGTACAGCCTTTGTTGTGACATTTCAGCATGTCTAGTCCCAGCACAATTCAGATCCAGTAACTACAGTGACTAAGGAGCAAAAAGCAACAAAGAGTCCTGTGGCACCTTATAGACTAACAGATGTATTGAGCATAAGCTTTCGTGGGTGAATACCCACGAAAGCTTATGCTCCAATACATCTGTTAGTCTATAAGGTGCCACAGGACTCTTTGTTGCTTTTTACAGATCCAAACTAACACGGCTACCCCTCTGATACTAAGGAGAAAAAAGTTAGCCAAACTTTTGTCATCCTTACAAAAGTTTCAGTTCAAGGTTCGGGTTAGTAGTTGCTTGATCTGAACAGATACATCATCCCAGCATGAAGGTAATTAGTGAAATGTAGCTGTGACAAGCTGTCACTCCAATGCTCAATAAAAGGATGATTTAAGCAAACGCCTTCGGTAACTAGCCATCAAAACAGTGCACTCCAAGAGTCGAGAGGAGGCTGTTTTGCAGTCATGAAATCAAGAGCCATGATTTGTATCCCATCTGGAAAAAAAAAATTCACCACTTCAAGTCTTCAAGGACATTTTAGAGGATTTCTTGTTTCAAACTTTTGCATTGTTTGATTGTTTTGATTCTATAATGTTTGCTGTGGACACAACACCGGACACTGCCCACTAGATCCCTAGAGATTGCTAATATCCAGGCTCAGCTTCTCAAAAGAGATTTGGTTAATCACTTCCTACACAACTGTTGCTTCACTTTGTGAATTCCAAATGGGCAAGAAAAAGGGATCACACAACCCATCCCCCTGCCTCAGCAGGATGCAGAGAGAGAACAAAATAAATAAATAAACCCCATACTGAAAAAGCATTAAGGAGAAACAGTCCATCTCCACAATAAGCCAACAGGCTTAGACAAACTAGCCCTGGGATTGGTCAAAGGGCAGTAATGAAAGGCCCCTCGCCCCATGGAAACATAAACAAGTGCAACCCTTTTAAATGCAAGGCACAGAGAAAGAATGGGACCATTGCTCATTTGAGTGAACTCAAAAGTTTGGGGCAGAGACAGAGGGAGAGAACTGAACAAGGACTTGCAGAATCTTCAAAGCCAACAACAACAGCCCCAAGAAAAAGTGACGGCTCGAACATGATCTTTCTCTTCTCCTCTTGGGACCAAATTAAGGTACAGAGAAACTCTCTTTTGCTTCCATGTAAGTAAATCCTTATGCCAAGAGGTGCAACAGATGGTCGAATCTGCTCTCTACACTGGTGATGCTTCACACCAACAACATAGAGGGACCCTTCCTCTTATTTCAGCCAAGTGCATTTCTATCATGGAGGCTGAAATAAGTGATCAGACATTGCAGTTTCCAAAAAGACTCCTATTAAAACATTAGCACTTGATCTCATTATCTCTGTGGATACCAGTGTCCACATCACATGGGAGTGCTTATATTATTAACAGTGGTGAATGGCATTTTAAAAACATCACATGGGTCTTTAGATTTTTCCTCCAGGGCTTTTTTGTTTCTTGTTTTTTATCTTCTAATTTTTGCCTCCTTATTCGTGTTTTTTCGAGAGAGCTCAGGGCCAGATTTTCAAGGGCCCAGCACCCACAACAGGGGCCAAGTTTTCAAAAGAGCTCAGCACCCAATGTTTGAGAATCTGGCCATTTATTTTGGTGTCTACGTAGGAGCTGAGTGCAGCTCTCTGTGGATGCAGTTGAGCTCTGCAGTAACGTCTGCCTGTGCTCATTGAAGCCACACGCAAAACTCCCACTGAAATCGATGGGAGCAAAATCAGACCCGGAGCAATCAAAGTAAAAGGTGGAAGTTGGGTTTTTAGTGTCAGATGATTTGATTCCACAGACTGTGATCAAGTCAGAGGAGCAAAATTAAAAATTGACTGAAGTGGAAGACATGTATAGTCACTTTGTAATAATCGATTTATGTTATTTACATCTTTGGTATTTAATTTGCTGCATACTCACGGCATATCAACTGTACAATTGCCGCTATAATAACTAAGAGATGACTAATCGGTTCAATTCAGTATATTTAACACAGTTCATATTAATATTACTGTTTAGAATAAATGCTGTAATACTAGATCCACTATGGATAATAGTATCTAAGACAAATGTGATAAGAGGAACAGAATGATATTTCTTAGCACCTATCGTTCTTTACATACAAGCCTTCCGGACACATAAACGGTTATTACTAGAAGAGTGTCAATAAATTCAGAAGTTAATTAATCCACAGAAGTTGCCATACGAGTCAGGAAGTTATTTCAGATGGTTATTTCCTTTTCTAAGTAGAAGGGGAAATTGCTGGCAAATGCTACAATTGTAATAGCTACCCCAGTGTACTCTTGCTATTTAAGAGGTTCTGATTTGCCTAACTCCAATTATTTGAGCATCCTCACCAGCCAACATTCTCTCCCCCTCTCTAAAACAAGTTCTAACGTACCAGACCAGGCCCTGCAAGCCTCCCGACTGATTTCTCCACCTTTGCCATTTGGCACCAAGGGCAGCAGAGACTAAAATGATCCCCCCGCTTTTCCAAGAGTCCAGGCCCCTACTACTTGAGTGAAAAGAGAATCTTCAGTATCAGGAGAAGGCCTGACACACATAACTGGGCAGTTATGGTCCTTTTCCCTAATGGGCAGGGGTACACATATATGCACTTTAGCCAATTGATATTCTATGTATTCATGAGTACTTCAGGCACTCGAGAGCATATGTCACACTTTCCCCCATGGCTCCCTGGGAGATAAGGGTTTGCACAATCAATCCTCAAGGCTGTCCATGATCTGTGGATTGAGTACCTAGTAGCATCCGCACAGTTGCTGCTCTCACAGCAGTCATGATTCTTTTGTAACGTGCTTTGAGATGTCTAAAGAGATGCAACACACAAGTGCAGTACTCTTCAGGCTGGATTGTTTCATTTATTCCAGCAGTGGAGGGGAGTGCGCAAGGTATTCAGTTGCTACAGAGAGGCAAAGTGCCATTATTCTCCCTTTCCCACCCTGACACCTCCTCAACCTGGGAACGAGATAATGGTCCACACAAGGCAGGAACAAGTGAAAGAACAAGAGCTCTTGTGGTAGGTACCAAGCACATAAAAACACCCAATCAATTTCTCTGCTAAGCAGATGAATTACTCTATTTTTGTGGTTCAGGAGAACCAAAATCAAGAGAGAGTGTAAAACACCCTCTTTACCACCTAGAATACAAAAATCGGTATCTATAGAATATTGCATCATATACCGCTGCCCTCTACTGGATGAAATCATAACTGCTCATCTGTGTCATAAATTCTGTAAATGGTGAACAGAGATTCTCCTGAGGCTCAAGTGGTAGAAGCTTATGTTTTTTTGGAGAAGGAAGAGCCAATTCTATCCCCACTGCCTCCTGGAAGTTCTGAGCAGCTATGACGTGAGGGACAGAGGGATCCATAAAACCCTAGATGGCCACAGATTTGTCACGGTATTTTCTTCCCTTTGATGACCTTAGTTCAAATGAGTGAAGTACTGGAGTGACAAACAGAGAAGGATCAGCAGTGACCTCAGAAAACTCAGCACTCAGGGAACAGGGACCTTAACCAGCCACATCTCTGCTCTATAAGGAGCATATGGGGTTTATTTTCCTCTTTACCACCATCAAAATTCCAGAAGCTAAAGCAATCTGGTTATTCAATGTAGATAAACTTCAATAGCAAACAGTGATTTAAACAGCTGCCTCTGCCCCATTATTCTGTTATGCACATGGTAATGCCATTAGCAAATCTGACTTCCTTCCTGCATGCAATTGGGCTGATTTTAGAATGGGCAAAGATAATTGTTTCCTAATTATCAGGACCATTGGCAGGGACCGGACATTTGTGCTACAAAGGGCCTCCTGCCAAGAATCCACATAAGAGTTGAGTTTAGACAGCAGCAGCTCACCCAGCTCTGCCTGAGCATGTATGTGAGAGACAGATGGCATCAGCAGGGGAAAGGGATTTAGATAACAATGGGAAAGAGGATTTTTTTGAGTGCACTATAAGTTAGGGGCAGAAAACTTTTTTTCTCCTGCAGTGCAACCATGTAGAGCTGGGATGGCCTGCTTGTATGAATGGGCATGATAGGAAGAGAGGATTAACAAACGCAGGGATAGATAAAGATTAGACAGTGCCAGCATCCTCCAGAATTTCCTCCACTTTGGATCTGTTCAGGGAGGTCAGACTGCACCTCTACCTCAGTACAGACTTTGGGATCTTTCTCCCAGCAAGTCTGCTAGACTATGTTAGCCTACATATTTTAACTAGCATGTTTTAGACCTCTAGTGAGACAGGGCAAGTTGCAATTAACATACTGGCTGCTCAAGGTGAACAGTAGACTCATCCCATCTGAAAAATCAGAACCAGCATGCCCAAATCTGGGTACCCACAATTAGTGGACACTTGGAAAATATTGGCTTTCACATACCAAGGCCTCAGTTATTCCATCTCTAAAATGGGGAGAACACCTTTGTAAAGCAATTGAGGCATTCAGTTGCTACAGAGAGGCAAAGTGCCATTATTCTCCCTTTCCCACCCTGACACCTCCTCAACCTGGGAACGAGATAATGGTTTGGTCTGTCCCCTCAATGTAATCTCTATCAGCATTTCTAAAATCACCATAGCAGGTAAGCTCTGTATTTAGGTTACAAAGGGCAGGGAGACCTGTCCAGATGAGATAGCTTCCAACTTGAGCATGAGTTTGCCCCTGCTCTTTGGAGAATTCTTTGGCACAGACGGACAGCATGCCCCAAATACAACCAGCATTGGACTCACCCTGTTCCTTCTGTTGATGCACAGTGCATTGTGAAAAGCCAAGCTCATGCAATGGGATTGCTGGCAGCAACCATCTCCCCTCATGACAGGAGCCTTTATAGAGGGAATCTGAGTTACAAAGCCCCTCTTGTTCCTTTCCATTAAAGATCTGCCTTCTTGTGTATTGCTTATGAGAAAAAGGGTGGGTGAGAGACCTTTGTACGTCCTGGAATGTGCGTTACAGGAATCAGTGGCAAAGGCAACCATCACAGCAGTGCTTTGGATTGCACTTGTGAGTACAAGTGCAAGCAGACAAACAAGCAGCTCCTACGGAGTTTTTTAACGCTAAGGACACTGTTGAAAATGCTGCGCGTCAAAAACAGTGGCAAGAGCAGAACGGTGTGTTGGATGATAAGAATTCTGGGGGAAGTGAGAAACAGGAATCTAAGGACTTGTGCATATGCAGAGTTGTGCTGGTTTAATTGGAGATGTCATGTTAAATCATTGCAAAAGGCTGCTGCTCTGTGGACATGTTTAACTCAGTTTGAAACAGGCCTACTGCAGTTTTGTTTAAGTCAATTAGGAACAGACTGAAGCGAAACCAAAAGAAGCCTGTTTTGAAAAGAACCGTGTCCAAAGAGGGTTTTCACCAGTTTAACTAAATCAGTGCAAGACTGTGTGCAGACAAACCCTTTTTCTTATTGTTATGATATTTTCATAGTGATCCCAAAAGCATTTTACAGATACATAGGGATCACTTCATTTGCTACTTCTGCGGTAGAATAGAGCAGCTGTTAAAAGCCTTACCTTCGATGATCTTCTTAAAATGGGATCGATTTCTGTGCCCCCTAGAAACAGATGCATTCTGAATAGTGACGCCATAGCAGAAATAGTAGCTTGTACTGCTTTGAGACGGGGAACGGCCAGCGGCAGGGAGGACGGGTTGTTACTGACAAATTTGAAACGTGTTTCACTTACAGAATATTACTTGCTAAGGTAGAAGTTTAATATTTCATTTCATAAACCTCCACCAGGTCAACGGGAAGGACATCTCCAATGCCACCATGCAGGAGGCTCTAGAAATACTCCAGAGCACGGACGACCAAATCACGCTGGAGGTGCAGAGAGAGAAGTCCTCCCGCAAAGCGCCCCAAACATCCGATGCTGCAACCCAGACTGACTCCAGCTGGTGGGATAAGCAGTGCCCACACAGGGAGGATTTCACCCCATCGGGTTTTAATCTCTTCCTTGACAGGTAAGTGCATGGTTTTGCTTGGGGGTCTTCCATGAAACAAAGATCGGATAATTATCCGTCTGTCACCTCTGGACCTGCACTGAACAGCTTTGCAATAGACATATGAATCTTACTGCTAGACTCCCTGTGCCTCAACAAGTTTATGAATTCTTTGGAAAGGCTGCTCATGCTTTGCTTGGCCATCCCACTGTACTAGCCTTGCCACAAGGTTTGCTGGGTTCACAACTGCACTATTCTGTGACTAAAGATCCAGCAGTGAACACTAGAAAAGGGACAGCCCAGTACTGGTTATTTTACCGATAGCTGAAAGACCACGATTCCCCCATCTGAATCCTTTTATGCTTAGTAAATGCTGTGTTGATTTACACAAAGCCCATTTTTACTAAAGTGCGACTGCCGGAGAGATGTGCGCGTCACATGGGTATCAACAATGCAAGCTTCCCACGCAGACTGCTGACTCATTTTTGGTTCCTGTCAACCTGAGCGGGTTTCTAATGGGCGACGTCCTGTCACTTGAGTACAGCCCAATCCAGCTTTTGCCCTGCCCGTTCAGTTTTGGCCAATCACACCATAAGAGCAAGCCACTACTGCTGCCTCAGCGTATGACATTGAAAAGGGAAGCTTTCCGATTCCTGGGCCACACCCATCCTCCCAGGGGATCACTGTCCGTCTTTTATTCACCACTCCCCGCAGGTCCTGCTACAATTACTTGCTGCCCCACGACCGGAATGGTGACAATGAACCCGGTTACCTGCCGACTGCCCCTCATGACGTGGAAAACGAAGACTGGTTGGACTATGAGGTAGCATTTCTCCCTCTTCGTATTTGCCTTCGTACATAGAGAGACTTGAGGGCACAACAGGGTCCTGGAGCGCGACTAGACTAGGGCTCCTGGCTAATATAAATACTAAATAACTAAATCAAATCAGACTCCTCTCCTAGGCTGAGGAGGAAGGGAGCTGGAGAAGTCAGGCTCTGACAATCTTATTCAGCCACCTCAGCCTTATCCTGAGTCAGGGCTGCTCAACTAGACTTAACGTTCTCTGTACATGTAACATTTTGTCTCTTTCAGGAACTGGCCCTCGGTCGTCAAAAGGAGCGGAGCTTCAGCAGCTGTTCTACTATCCCTAAAGATAACTACAGCATCTGCTTGAGCTTGGTAAGCACGCGCCCAAACCTATTTAGACAGCAAATTTGGGGACGGAAGAGGGTGACGGGTGACTCTCGAACTTCTGGAGGACTGTACTAAGCCCTGGGTTCAGGCAGGGATGAAATTTGATCACATATTTGTCCAGTGTGCTGTAGTTTATGGTTTGGTCAACCTCTGCTCCATAGAGATCTGTGCCTGAAATAGAAAGGTGTTGTGGGTTAGGACTGAGAGGCACAGGCAGAGCTGTGTAGAGGGCTAGGATTTGAATGTGTGTGTGCACACTGCAATGTATTTCCTCAAGGGAAAAGAAATGTATCCAAAGCAAGTCTCAGTAAAAATGCCTCAGAGCAGCTCTCTAGAGTTGAACAATATTCTGCTCAGTGAGACGCAAGAAAGATAACATGGAAGCGGGTGAGGAGACAAATTCAAATATAATTGGCTACAAGACTCCATTAATCCTGTATTTCCCTAGTCACACAGTTATTATAATCTGCCTTTGATGCAATGCATTAGATGGGAAACGTTCCATCTCCCATGAAGTCGGCAATTCATCTGCCGTAGCTTACTGAGGGCTGTGTTTCCATTTCTTGATAGCTGGCTTAGGGACTCATGCATAGCTGTGGAGGAAAACTGCATTAGGAAAAACTAAAAACGATGTGTGTGTTCATTTTTAGACCGAAGAGGAAGAGGAGGAGGATGAAAAGGGAGGAGAGCAGACATTTCCGCTCCCCCGCGACTGGGACAGTGGAGTTGGCTGTACTGATGGAAGCGCCCAGCTGGACGAGAATTCAGGACCCGATCTGGATGCTGAACACCCCTATGTCCAGAAGAGGGAGGAGGCAGATCACCGTGCTGGCAGGACACTTGCAAGTAGTGAGCTAGCTACTGAAGAGTTCTTAACCTACGATGAGTTAAGTGATTCCAGTTTCTATGGGGTAAGCCCAGGAGAGTACAGGAGATTTCAAGAAATCTTGGAAAGAAAATGCCACCAATATCAGCTGGTTAAGAGTCTTAATACAGACCAAGGAACGTCACATGCTTCAGGAGCTCAGGAGGAAGGGTCTGAGCAATCCACACTGCAAGACCAATGGCTTGCTAAGTATCCTTTGGGCCAGTCTTGCGCAGAGTGCCCTCCGCTGGTTGGAGACAGCGCCACGAGCAAAGAAAAAGGGACAAACCACAAAGCTGGACTTCATCCTCAGAATGCAGTGAATGGAGTCCGAGAACAAGCAAATGTGGATAAATCAACAGAAGGGCAGAAGGAACCAGAACCAGTTTCTCTTACACCTGCGAACATTGCTACTGGGCCAAAAGCACTTGTGATTCCGTATCATGCACGCCGTTACGCGAGCTATATGAACCTAGTGCAGGAAGACGCCTCTGCAGAGTGCTTAAGCAACCAGCCTAGTCCATCAATGCTCTCACATCAATGCAGCAAAGGCATCCAGGGCAAACTAGATGAGGGGAACAGGTGGAGCCTAACCTGCAAAAGGAGCAGACAACTGTTGAATAAACAGCACAAGAGTCAACTGTTAAAGGACAGGGCATTAAGGATCATGGAGGAACGCAGTGGAATGACAACAGATGATGATGCCTTGAGCGAGCTGAAGGCTGGGAAGTACTGGAACAAGGCTGAGAGGAGGCAACACTTGCTCTTGTCTAAGCAGCAGAAACAAAGGAAGGAGTTCATGGTGCAAAGCCGGATGGAGCAGCTGAAGGAAGATGACAGAACAGGGACTGAGGGCAGAAGAGATCTTAGTATTATTGAGCTGAGTCAGAAGAAGCTGATGAAGAAGAGAAGCAGGAGAGTCTTGGACAACTGGATCACCATCCAGGAACTTCTATCTCATGGGACCAAATCTCTAGATGGCAGGACAACGTATAGCCCTTTGTTGTCAGTCACGACAGTGTAGAGCTCCAATGTCTTTTTCTAGAGTGGATATCCGACAGTGCTCAGCAAAATGTGGATCACAGGTTTGTGACCAGCTCCACATGCCTCTGACGCCCTGCAGTAAGCCAACAAAGTACACTGTATTCTCAGTAACACTGGCATGCATGCACAGCCCTGGACTATTAGAAAACAGATACAGAAGAGGCGTCTAATCTCCCTCTCCCTTCTGCCAGTGCAGGACTTTTCTCCCTACAATGTGTTATCTACTGATTTTTCAGTTAAGTGACGGGGATTTGGAGACTTCCCCCAGGAGATTAAACCACAATATGGACATCACAGACAAGAACGTTTTCCTGGTACTCAGCCTAAGTCTTCCTTGCCTTCATTTGCATCTCATATCTACCCCCAGTGGGGACCCTGAATTCCTCCTCTTCTCTATTTACATTCATTTATATAGCCAAATGGTAGCAACTCACAGGTCTTACTTTCATCACTACCCTGGAGGACTATGGATAAATCCTTGACCTACGTAGTCCCACAGGGCCGTTTTCAGGGCTAGCACAAGAGAGGAAATGCTGCAAGTACATTAAAGAAACCTCACACCTATTATTCCCCAAGCCTGGTAATACAGTTTTTAATTTTCCAGAGCTTGGGTTCTAGCCCTATTTTTCTGAGAAGGCCTTTAAACTGAAGCAGCATTGTTGCAAATACATCTGTGGAGTAAGTAGGAATTTGCTCCAGCAATTGAAACAAAGTAGTAACGGACAGTCATTTATTATAACCGTATAATCAAAGAATTGACTTTTCAAAAGAGGTTGCAGCATGCACACTCTCAATGACTACCAATTAAGATACACAAGTCAATGGAGCTGTGCCAATTCCAACTAGCTGAAGACCTGGCCCTGTGTATTTAAACAACATATTTCATACTGGCTTTTGTAGAAGATGCTCTGCAGAGAACTTGTTTACTTTTGTATTCATCCCCCTCTGCCATAAAATATCACATTTTTATAAAGAAGTAACTGTGGGGATTTGCATAATACATTTCAAAATGTTAAAGCTTGTCATAATTTTTCCCTGAATTAGATGTACTGTAGGTTTTTCTGCTTTCCTAATTTGTTTCGCAGAGAGAGAGTGAAAGACCCAGTAAACCCTATTGTTATAGTAAACCAGAGACAGAGACTAGAGTGAGAAAAGACCTCTGTGGATCTTACTACCCGTGAAGCACTGTTCCCTACTGTTGATTGCTACGTGATTTATTCTCTCAACACAAGGGAAAGTGACTTCAGCAGACTCATAAGAGCACTGAATCCTTTAAAAAAAAAAATCCTTAAGAATAAACTGGTTTCTGAATGGCGGAAGAAGGGCTCATCCATACTCTAAAGTGGTTGGATCCCAGTACCTGTGCCAACTTAGATGAAAATTGTGGTTGTGCCAGCTAACGCTTTCAGCCTTCCCATTCTAGCCTGCAAAGGAAGCTTGAGTGGCTCCAAACTGTTGCCTAACTGGGGTTTAGAGCTGCCCAAGGTCCAGTGGGGAAGAGAGTGCATACACACCCATAGAGAAGGCAGTGGAGACCCAGCACTGAAGTTCATCATTGAAGCAGTGCAATAAGGTAGACAATGCATAAAAATGATTGAACTGAAGGTCTAGAAGACATGACCTAAGAGGGAAGATTGAAAAAATAGGATTTGTTTAGTCTGGAGAGAGAAAACTGATGGGGGACATAGCAGTTTTCAACTACATAAAAGGTTGTTACAAAGAGGAGGGAGAAAAATTGTTCTCATTAACCTTTGAGGCTAGGACAAGAAGCAGTGGACTTAACCTGCAACAAGGGCGGTTTAGGTTGGACATTAGGAAAATCAGAATAGTTAAGCACTGGAATAAATTGCCTAGGGAGGTTGTGGAATCTCCATCATTGGAGATTTTTAAGAGCAGGTTAGACAAACAGCTGTCAGGGGTGGTCTAGATAATACTTAGTCCTGCCTTGAGTGTAGGGGACTGTACTATGTACTATAAGACCTCTTGAGGTCCCTTCCAGTCCTACGATTGTATGATTGTCTCACTACGTGTTTGCACAGCATCTAGCACAATGGAGCTCCAATCTCAGGGAGGATGTATATGCACTACTGCAGTACAATTAAGGTAGGGAGAGGGAACCCAGCAAACTAGTTGCAAAAGCCAGTAGTGGAATGAATACTAGTTAGGGAAACACTGTTCTGAACTAGTCAGAAGGCAGCAGGACGGCAACTGGTGAGCAACGAGCAGTCTACTCTATCTGCAATCATCTGTACCCTCCTAAAGTTCAAGTCTTCGGGGGCTCGGTTGGACACCCAAAATTAATGGACCCTTTTGAAAATGTAGATTCTACGTAACTTGCCCAAGTTTGCACAAAGGCTAACATTAAGATTCAGGAGTTCCTGGCGCCTAAGTCCTGTGGTGACTTATCACAGACTTATGAAACTAAAAGCAAGCACATCATGAGAGATTATTTTATTGCTTTAATAGTTAAATCTCAGTTTATCAGAATCACACACCTACATCAGTTTGGAATATTGCCACTAAGACAGCATAAGTATTGCAGTAAGCGGATTATCCCTCTGTCGGAAGAGACCACATTAAAAAGCAGTTCACTCCCCTGTGGCTCTATTTTTCCTGCGAGCCTCCAGCAAAAAGTAGAGAACTGTGCCCACCAACACACCTCCTGCTACCCCACTTCCAATTCCTATCAGGAACACCAACAAGGCCCTTCTTTGCCAAGACTGCTGATGCCATTGTACTACGACACTGGTACCATTCTGTTGGTTTCCTTCCTTTTCATTTGCTGCTAGTTTCTGTTCCAGAGTCAAGGATTTTTGAAAGTTCAGATCCACTAAGTCATTAGGGATCACTCGAAGCCCAAAGTAGATTCTCTTGACAAGCTTGAATGTCTTCATCAGCTGCACATCACACCTGTAAGTCCCTGCATCAGATTCTTTGGCAGGGGAAAGTTTGATGACATAGCTTGGGGTCTTGAAAGGTTTGAAAAGCAGATCATCTGTGGTGATTATGCCTCTGGCAAGCCTCCAGGTGTAGATAAAGGCCTGGCTGCCAACACCAATCATCTCAGAGGTCAGGCAGCTGAGCTTAAATGGTTTGCCAATGGGGACAGTGAAATGGAGTAACCCACAGATCCAGTTGGTCAGGCAGTCTGACCTGCGGAAGTTACAATGACTCCTTTTCCCATGCGGATCAATCTGACATATCTCCTCCACCTTGAAGCCCAGGCCACAGGTGACACTGCAGGATGTGGTGCTGACCAAGACCTTAGCAACTGCTGACTTCAGCTGCTCTGGGATGGTAACTGTCTCAAGGGAAGCTGCCAACAAAGGCAGATAGAAACCAAAAGCTAATGTCCCACAGATAAAGCTGTTTTCCAAGGTCTTCATCTCTGCATAGTCAATTTTATAAGCCACTTCTAAGCCACTGGCAGTTAGTAGTCCAACAAGTGCAAGTCATTCTTCATAAGTGTTCATCCTACGTATTACTGAAATTCCAGCAGCAGCATCTTCATGAACTAATTCCCCACATACGTGAAATCCTCCAAGAACAAGGACTTGAAGTGAAACGCTGCTAAAGAAAATGCAACTTATTAATAGGTTAGTCCTTGTTCATCATGTGGGTTCCTATTTCTATAACAGACGTTTCACAGCTCATTTTAAACCACTCAACTCCAACAACAGGAAACCCGCTTTGATACAAAATATTTTAATTTAAACTCTCAGGGAACAGGAAGGAGAACCCAAAAAATGATTTTAAAACAAGTTCTGAAGGAAACAGAAGTTATTCCAGTTGAATTTCTCCAACCCCAAACTATAAAACACAATCCATAATAAAATCTTGAAACCCCAATACAATGCCAACAAAACAATAGGAAAATAGTACTTACCATGTACGTGAGGAGTACTGTCTTACATATTTGTACCCTGAAATTTAAAGCATTCCCCAAATCTCCAAGATCATGAAGATAAGCTTTTGACTTCATTGCCATCAGCACATCAAGAGTTAAAAGGCAAACTGGTAAATATTTTAATATAACCACTTATATGCTTGGCTATTTTCCTTTCAAATAGGACAGCAGACATTTTGTATATGCAGGGAGGTGACCTGCTTCTTCACTTCCTTCCATGGCTCAATTAAGTCTCTAAAGTTTCCATAACACATGCTACTTTGAAACAATTATGATGTCATAAGCTAGCCTTCCACGAGGCAGGATGATGGCACAAAGAACGTCGCACACATCCAGGCAAGCATCTTAAATGGATTATTTGATGAAGAAAGCTCCAAAAAGGCCACAGCACCTTAAAATACTGAAGTTAGTAAAGCCAGGCTGCCCCATTTGAGCTGACAGTATCAGTGTTAGTGCATAAGGCTGGAAGTCAGGAGCCCAAGGTTAAATTTACCACTAACAGAGGTGGCTGCAACTGCACTGATTTCAGATACCACTTATATTAGCTGTGAATTTGACACCCAGGATCTATTCTGGACTCAGTTACTGACTCACTGAGTGACCATTGGAGTGTCACAACCTTCACATTCCAATTGATACATTAGCAAAATGGGCACTGCCACTTACGATACATGGGTGTTGGTGCAGGCAGAGAAGAGAATGGTTCCAAAGCAATGGTTCACAGAGTTGTGAAAGTCTTCGAAGACAGGTGCAATAAAGTGCCAAGTATCGTGTGTCATGAGAAGTAAACACGGTATTTATTTTTGATGGAGCAATACAGTATTGTGACAATAGTCCAGTAAACAAAAGTAATCCCTGAGCAGCAAACTGAGTATTGGATATTACTAAAGATCAGATTGCAGGAACACGGACTTTTTCCTTAAAAATGAACAGCACTAAAATAACTGCACCTCTCTTCCCACCATCACCTTAGATTATTAAAAGCTGAAAGAATTTTTAAAATCCAGTTTACTGTTCTCTATTTATGCTGTTCACTTTCTCCATCTCTACATTCTCCCAATATTTATGCTAAGCTCAGCATAGCATCAGAGTACTGGAACATAAATTCAATTAAGTCAATTTCTCTTTTCCTTACGGTCAGTTTCACTTTCAGGTTCTCTGTCCAGGAACTTTTGTGTTGCACACAAATGCAAACTTGTAATTAAGACCATTTGCTTGCACTGTTTTTTTGTTTGTTTATTAGAATATGGAAATATTTTTATTAGACTAAGAATTTGTTTTTGTTAAAGTTTATTCAAGCAAATTCTTGCTGCAAAATAAATAAACAATCCCAAGACTGTAAACTCTTTGAAGTAGAGACTGTTGTTTTCTAAGTTTCTATGGCACCTAGCACAATGAGATCATGATCCATGGCTAGGACCTCCAGGGACTATCACAATTACCACAATACACAAATAATAATAATAGAATGAAAGGAACACAGAGAAAGACTTACCCACAAGTTTAAGAAATAAAACATACCTCTTTATTTACAAACACAGAAGCTAACATCACTGCTCTGTTGTATAACTGGCCATTATCTGACACATTTTGTACAAAAACTACAGAGATATCAAAATAATGAATCAAAAGAGAGAGGAAAATAAACCAAGGACATATACTGTACAATTGGAGACGCATTCAACACTGAAGGCTGGAGTCCATGACAATTCATATGCCTTAAGACAATCTTCAGAGCCATCACTTGGGCAGCGTTAGGGCTTGTGATGGATTCAGACACACCCTAAGAGTTTAAGGTATGAAATGAGCTGTCCAGAGAGTTCAAAGGGCAAAGAAAGCTTATGAGAGTATATGTGAGGGTGGAATCAAAAATAGTTTCATTAAATGAAGCAAGCCACTGAACTGCAAGTTAAGAAAGCTGGTGGTTTTGTACCTATGAACTATTTATTTAGAGTGTTCCTTCACCTTCCATGGTTTATTTCCAATGTTGCTGCTGGCTGTTTTGCTTAAATTAGACCTAACATAGGTACCTGCCTGACTCACCTCTTGGGCTTCTGGTACAAGTGGATATTTTTGTATGAAGGATGTTTGGAAGTTAAAAGAAGCAGTGAAAACAGGTTGAATTTACTAAGCCAAGGAAATAAATGAAAGTAGCTGAAGAGCAAGTGTAACACACCCTGGGCAATGAGGGGCACTACAACTGAAAGCTCTATTTTAATTTGTTGTATAAAAAGTCCAACACCACGCTAGTGTCACCTGGAAAGTAGGCAGGGATGGAGAAAGAGAATCTCTACAATGTCCCATCTGCTAAGTCTCAAGCAGAACAGACTTTCTTCAGCTCAGGGACTGAATAAGGATCACCTTAAATTCAGATGTGTGTAGCCCACATAATCCTGAGAATATAAGGAGGTTATTGGGGGAGATGGTACTGTTAAACGTCAGTTTTTCCATGACTTCTGTGTGTATCTGTCACCTGTGGTTTGTCATCTACAACTGAAATGGAAAGAATGAGCAGCCACACAACTTACGGGTTGCGATTCAGAAGGTAGCATCATTCGAATACACCTGCCAATGTTTGTCATTCTAGGTGATATCACCATGAAAGATGGCATCCCATAATGCTGTCTCAGGTTTAAAAAGTATTAAACAAGTAAGCACCTATGAAAAATATTACACAAACCCTGTGCAAATTAAAGTAACAACTGATCTCCCAGACTGCACGCAGAAACTAGCCCCAAAGCCCTTTTTTGCAAGACTGTGTGGGGAAGCAAGTCCAACGGTCCATTTTTGCTACTCAAGCTAAGATAGTGATGTTATTTATGTAGGGTCCTTTCTTACACAGTCCGGAGCACTTCCTGAAAAGTATTAGGAGCCTTCAACTCCACTGAGTTCAATGAGAGCTGAGGGTACTCAGGACACTGAAGAACCAGGAGTATAATTTGCAAGACATCCGCTGCCTAATTTCCTATCTCTACTAGTTTGCAAGAAGTTCTCTCCTGACCATCACTGTGGCACACTCCAAATGGTGGCTTGAGCCTGACATCAACAATGCCCAGTGTACATGTTCTATAACTGAGCTATTCTGTGTACATATTAATCAATGTCACTTAATCATCAGCAGGGACAGTTGTTAAGGAACAATGCTGACTGACTTTAGAGATGTTCCCATCTAGTTCTCCTTGCACAGAAGAACAGGGGCAGCATTATACAGGTCACTGGGGGACAAGGGAATTAAAGTATACATGGGAAGAAGAAAAAAGGTTGAGATTTTGAAAGCACACACAAACCTCCATCTTTCCCCTCTCCTTTTTTCACCAGGGGAAAAAAAATTCTGACCACTTTAAAACAATATATAAGGATCCTTGGCTCTTAAACCTGTGTTACTGTTTCATGATTGGCTTTTTCTTGGCTCTTATTCAAGGTCTTTGATATTTAACTGAAAAAAAGCTTGAGTATTTATACTACAGATTCTTTTGAGATAAAGATTGGGTTCTCTTTCTTCTCCACTTGCAAGAACAGGTCAGCAAAAGAGGGAGCCAGCTGCCTACACTATGGCACTCGATATAACAATATAAAAAGAACCAACACTGCAGGCAAAAGAGATAAAGTAGCAAAATGCAACCTTTTATACCTCAGCCTAAAGGCAACAAAGTCAAATTCGTGGTTCTTTTATCTAGACTTATTCTATCTTCTCCCTCCCCAATTCCACCAACAAACAGTGTCATGAAGCTGGCATCTTTCACCTCCACAAACCACTACATAAAGTGCCCATTCTTTGCAGACTTCAGAGACTATCTCAGCTTCTAATCCGAAATCCTTCCCTGATGGCATGGCATCAGACCTTGCACACAACCAGCAGTGGTGGTACAAAAGGGGTGCATGTATGAAGATATTAACAGATTTTCTTTTAACTCACTGTAAAATACTGTAAAGATGGCAGAGAAGAAAGAAACACACAACAATTCACTGAAATGAGAGTTAATGAAATGGAAGTTCTTAGGAATACACAGTCAGAGGATACATGGTCCTGGGAATAAAAATCTTGGCATGCTTCAGTTTCAGAACTAAAATCTTTGAAAGAAACAAACGGAAAATGATTTCTTAGCTTGAAGAAAGCAGGGTGCTTCACTTTAGCAAATGCTATAAGGAGACAGTCCACTCAGTTTCTTTGCAAATCTCCTGTCCTGAGAGTCAATATCTTACACTGTTTGTGGGAGAGAGGGTTGAGGAGAAGGAATGAAGGCCATTTTCTCTTCCATAATTCACTTCTTATAAAAGTCACTCCCTGCATCCATGAGCAATCAGGTTGCTGTATTAAGTTAAAGTCAGTCCATTATCTGACTGAGCACCTTGTCCATATTCCACATTATGGTGCCAACATAGGAAAGAACAGAGGAAGAGAAAGCAGAATGTCTTCATAACAGTTCTGAGATTGCACCACCTGCTAAAGAGATCAAAGACAGGTGAAAAATATTTCATCATCAGGGAATCCAAACAACTGGAGGTCATCAAATATGCTAACATTGCTAGAAGAGCAGGCTAAAACAGATATTTTCAATATAGCGCGACACTTTTCAGAAGCATAATCACTGGTTTGGTGATTATACCACCACTTAAGTTGTCTGTGCACAGAATCCTAAACACATGCAGAAATACCAGATACGGACTAGAGGAACTCTGATCTCATTTTGCAGGAACTTAAGCAAACTTACCTGGTTTAAGTTTCGGACTTTAATCCCCAAACTCTGATCAAAACACAACCGAACTCAAACGCAAGCTCCACTTGGTTTTGGATTTGAACAGTTTTCTTTGCACAGTTTCAATCTTAAATTATAAAATGGCCCAGGCAATTGAGCTCGTTTATACTGGGATTCATTTTCAATTGAAGAAAATGCATTTACCGTCAGACTGGGCAGCACAATGGCAGCGCTTCATCTGTACTGGGCTCAGCAACCCAGGCCCCTGACTTGCAGAGACTGCTGCACTGCCATGATGCATTCAAACAGCATCCGGAGGAATTATGCATATTGCACTACTGTTTTAGCAATTGACTGACTAATTCACAAAGCAGCCCTGCAAGAAATTAGTGACTTTAAGCAGGAGGTATGATAAAAAAAATCAGTCTTCGCTAGCGAAGTGTCTGCTTCTGCATGGTGGGTCAGACCATAAGCAGGCAAGACTCCTAAAGCAGAGAGGAAACCGGCTGAGTTTGAAGGTGACTATCCACAAGTGGCATACACTAATGCCCTCAAGAAAAGATTGGTTGCCTAACAGAGCATGCATGAATACAGGGTGGACAAGGGAAAGGAGAGAAGGTAGGCCTGAACATTTCTCTTTGAGATAACAGGGCTCTAGGAGTTGAAAGAGTGTATGCTCCTCCGGGCAGGGCATCTCTGGCTACTCCATCAACTTGATTCACCAGTAGGTTCTCCTCATATTGACCTCAATCCTACACTGAGATACACTAACATGGATCTAGGAGGAGTCCCATTAAGTCCATATGACTCCACGGGGATGTGCACTAATGCAGTGTCTCTCAACCTGTTTGATAGCAGGGACCACCAGCTTGTTGCCTTCCTAAACTGTGTCAGGGAGATCTCAGGGACCGGCACCGGATCACAGAACAATTGTTGAGAAACACTGCACTAATGGATCTTATTTTCTATTAAGTACTGTGTAAAAATAATACTAATTAACTGCTTAATGCCCAAGCAAGCTCAAGAACATCTGAATTAGCACTAAATGAAAAAAAATAAAATCCTTACTGATAGCACAAAGTAAAAAAAAAAAAAAACAAATAAAAGGCTCCACTGCCCATTAACATCCACTAAGATGGCTAAAGCTAGTGGGGGAATGGCTAATTTTTTTTTTTTTTTTTTTAAATCCACTACTCTTTAGGAAAGAGAAGCCCCCCCATTTTTCAGGCTCTCTAAAAAAGCATGTGGCCTCCACTGGCCCTGTAGCCACCGTTTCACACAAGCCATACAGGTGCGCACATCTCAACATCAACAATAATAATGGGTAAAATTCTATAGCCGGGGTGCTACAGACTGTCAGACTATATCATAATGGTTCCATCTAGCTTTGATAGCCAGGAGTTTATAATGATGTGTAAGAACAAGAAAGAAGGAGACTATTTTAACTTTTACTGCATTCAAAACACATACGGGGAAATTTCTTTTAAAGGGAATTATAGCGGAGATGGAAGTAATACTGATGGCAAGCTGCAAAGGAAATGTAGGCTGTGATCTGCCTACAAAAAAAGCACTGAACAACTTCTGTGGTTTTTTCCCTTTTTTTTTTTCCTTTTGTTTGCAAATAGTGGTGAACGGTGAACCGTGTATGATGCTTTTCCATTTATATCTGCCTGAACAGTTATGTTAATTAGCAGTGTGGTAAAAGAAAATAATGTACAGTATTCTGCACACACTCATTCTTATATTTGTTTGGTTTTAAAACTGGTTCCGTCCCTCCAGCATGACATGATGTGCAATGGACGCCTGCATGGATAATTTAGAATCTTCAGAAACCAGATACTCTTTAACACTATATTTTTGCTTTAAAAGAAAGTATATGGTGCTTCATTACTTGGACAATCAAGGATAATTTTAGAGACGTTAAAGTGCCAAAATTAGGACGACATTTGAAGCCATTCAACACCATCATCATCATCATCAGGAGTAATTTTTGCATAGTGTCACGTTTGTTTTTGGCCAACAACTTCAGTTTAATTTCAAGCATTTTGGAAGGTGCAGAACATCAAGAGATTAAATACCAGTCAAGCTGCACACCCAATGGACAGATTTTGCCCTGGAAGGTAGATAAATTTCTGATATCATATGCCCCCATATGCCAAGAACAAGCACTTATTGATACCAATACAAGCAACATAACAGGAGCAGAGCAGGAAGGACAATGAGCAAGGTGGGTAACATAGGACCAGCAGTGTGGGAAGGAAGGGGGGCGGAAAAAAAAAAATCAAATCTGGACAGCCTAAAATCCATAGCAGCAGCTGTTGAGCTCAAGGATATGCAAAATTTTGTGTATGAATCAATCATGCCTTTGGGTCTCCGTGCACCACTCTTAACTTACTTCAACACACCTAGAAAATGGGGCACAACACAGCAAACCGCAATTCCTATTTTGGTTTTCTGTACCTAGCTGAGCCTTTCCAAATATGCAGGTACAAGAGCAGCTTCCCAATCTGCTACCGCAGCATGTGTGAAACGCAGACCTTTGTTTTCAGTCAATTTCAGCTGAAAAGGGCATTGTCAAGTAGCTAAACCCCCCTATTTAGGTAAGCCAAATACAACCTACTGTTAGTGCACAAGAACCAGAAAGTGACCAAAAAATGTAGAGTCAGCAAATCCTGCTCTCACTTACAGCAATACAACTCCCACTGAATTCAATGACATTCCAACACGGGCATGAGAGCAAAATTAATTTTCTCTTGACAGTGTCCTTTTTAAAATATCCTTTAAAAAATAAAGGATGAAGTACAGCTCTTCTTCCCCTGCCAGATCACAGTGCTGTACATCTGCTAAAAGGAGGATCATAACATTTCTTTATAGGAAATTAAGCTTTTACCTAATGGAAAGTGGCAGGAATATATTTTGGCAGAAACCACTTAAACACAGACACAGTACTCTGATACAGTAAGGAAAACAAGAGTTTTGGTTGCTACTCATTCAGAAGAGTCCCAGAGGTGGAGCAAATAAAAGATTTCATAAGCAAAGTTACTGGAAAATACTTTTATCCTCAACAAAAAAATTACTTTTTTGTGGAAATCCACTGAATATTTATAAATTCCTTCATGGTAAATGGTTAGTTCCTTGCAGAATCTGTGTGTGTACACTGAATGGGGAGGCTTGTATGGTGAACAGTATTACATGAAAGCTAACTACTTAATTAAGAACCAGAGATAATCCCTAAAATGTAAAATATACCAAAACAAGGAACAGGAAAATCAAGTCAGCCAGAAGCTTCTAAAATGCAGCTATAGTCTTTGCACTGTTAAGTGTCTGCAACCAAGGGAAAGCAGCCACTGTTTGGAGCAATGCTATTATGGAACAGGTTTTCCCCTCTCTCTCAATTTTGCTTATGCAAATTTTAGGTTCTTTGGCATATCAATCACTACTGATGATGGCATGGAGCAATCAGTACCTTACACCTCAAAATCCTCCACCACTTACATTCTTTCCTAACACATATTTCAAGAAACAACTTCCCTGACTGGCAAACTGAAGCTTATTATGAATGTAAGAACTGTCACGCACTACGTTAAAGAATCAAACCACTACCACCTTTTTTGCTGTTGACATAACATTGAATTAATATTATATTGGAAAATCCTGTATGTTCTTTAGTTGCAGAATATGCAACAGGGTGTGTGTTTTCATTTTGTACATTGTTTTGGTTTTATGATCAATATAAAGTTATTTACACTTTAAGAAAGGAAAATTTTGTCTATCCTTGACAGCAGCTAAACACTTAGTGAGCAAATGCCATTTGGGAAGATAAAGTGATAAGACTATATCAAGTCAGGGTCTGTACAAAGCAAGGCCACCAAGCAAGCCAACGACGCTCACGCTGGGTCCTTACCTGTCAAAGGCTGTCCCAGCTCCGCCTGCACTTTACCCTTCGCTGCTCCTTCCAGAGGTAAAGCACCTCTGTCCCCTTTGTAGAGTTTCGGTTTAAATGGAGAATCTTTCTCTTTACCTTTTGATCCTTTAGGCCTGCCTGCTTGCTTCTTCTTGGATTTACCATCTCCCTTCACACCCAGCAGTGGATGGACTTCTGCAAAGAGACAGATACACCTGAAATACTCGCACATGCATTATAACCATTGGAGTGGCAAATTGAAGTCACCTGACCCACCACTCCCCTTACATCTCTGATGTCCGAGGATGGGATTTATAAGAAGGAAAACACTTTCTTTAAAATCTGTAAAAGATGGATCAGTGTAGTCATTTCAAGAAATAAGACCAACACCCCAATCACTTTGGCTGCATGAAATCAGAGGAGTGAGGGCAAACAGGGACTAGCATTATGGTAATGATTACTGCAGCCACCATTGGCCTAAGTGTCACCATCTCCAACAGCTAACTCAATGCTGCTGAAGAGAACGCTTTCCCACAGGATGAAGGCCAGCTTTCTGTGAAGGAGACAAATTCAGTTTTAGCAGAAGTTGGCCCTCTGAGGCAAAATACAGTGGCAGAAACACAGAAGAAATGTATTTTGCTATTCCTGGTCCTACTTATGAACTCTAATATACTTGGGCTTCGCCACCTTTACCTACCACCATATAATGCTGAATTTCTGTTGGCGTTGGCCTAGACTCTAATTCTATTTCAATGTGGGAGCTAGTGGAGATAGAAGTGACTTATTTAATGGTAAAGCTCTTCCAATTTAACTTACTATGGCTAAATGAGCAGATGAATGAATGAAGTACAAAGAGCACTAAAAATCATTGTTTTAGAATGACTTCACTCATTCCTAAAAGAATACGAGTTATAACAGAACTTGGTTCAGGGTGATGGCCAAAGACAACTACTATCAAAAGCAACATAAAGGTTTTTGACTATTAGCACGATTAGAGATTGATTTTGTAACACCTGGTCTTGGAACTGGTGGGAGCTGGGAATGCTGCAAAGATGAAACACCCATCTTCAAAGCAGAATGGGCACTAAATGATGGCAACTTTCACTCACCATCATTAGGCACTCCTTGCAGTTCAATGTTGGTCATTTTGGGTTTCTTCTTTGGTGGCTGAGGTCCATCAGATGACGACTGCCTCTTCTTCTCGGAGCCTATTCCCTCATCAGTTAGGGAGGTCTGGACAGCATCAGGTGGGGGTCCATAAGGGTTTTCTTCTGGGTCTTCCACTTCAGGAGCAATAGGTAAATACAGCAACGCCTTGGAGTCCTCCAGTTCTTCATCGCTGTAAAGGAGAAAATATTTTAGTTTTAAACCATGCACATTTAATATACTTTTCTCTAGCTCCCTAAAGTAAGATGGTCTCTGCAGGAAGCAGCCACACACGGACACTACACAGTTACCAGACTATTCCAGAGAACAAAAATCTGTATTGCCAACAACAAAGAAGATTGAGAAGGGAAGGCGAAGCATTGTGGAGGCAAGGCATTTAACCCCTAGGAGGCACAGTGCTCCTCATGATACACAAAGCCGTGCTAATGGATTTCCATAGGTCTTCCTGGACTGGAATTACATTGGTTATGATATGAGATTTGAAGATTAGGCAAATTAAAAAGGTAGAAATAGAAGCATCTTTAGAAGTTTGTCAGGGATATAGGGGGAAACAACAGGGGACAGCAAAGGGATAGGACTATAATCTTATTGTTTCTTAAGGCCAACTAAAGATTGAGCTTTAGCATGAAGTGCTAGGGTTTTATACCTTGCTAGTGCAGCATGTAAGACTGCAGAATACAATCATTTTGTACACTCAGATATAGTCTGGTCTCAGTAAATTATTCTCTAGACATGTAACTCCTCTCGCACTACTGGGAACACATGCAAAATCCCAACACATGGAAATAAGAACACAGACGTGTTATATATAGAATGAGTGCAATTTATATATTACACAGAGAATCTTGGGCACATATCTGGGATTTCCAGTTTTTAAAAAAATTACCTGCTACAGAAAGCAGCAATAGGATCTACACTGGTTACATCCACTTCCTCGTCCTCTGCAGCATCAGCACCTGAAAAAACAAAGAAATGGAGCAATATAGCCTGAAAGGGAAAAAAGAGATCTCTCCTTAGGAAGCTTTAGCTGATGCCCGAATCTCTAGCATGCAAGATCTGGAATCACAAAGTTAGGCAGAAAGGCTTAGAGCATTTCTCTTGAATACATCTGAATCAGACTTTTCACCTCTTCCCTAAGTGTCTGGGTAATCCAGCAGCAACAATGTTTTAAAATCCAACCTCTACCTTGTTAATCCGATTGAAGTTGGAATCTGTAAAAACCATGTAAGCAGACATGTTCAGGTGTCTAGCATGCTTTCTGTAATGGTTGCAAAGGGTTAGGCCTTATCTACACCAGCAGCCAAACCATTTTTTTCTGAGGGAGAAAATGGGGGAAGCCCATTGCAAGTGGCAGAGCATTTCCTACTGTAGGTGGATCTTAAATTACAAGGTAGTATGTCAAAAATACATTTGTTTCTATTTAGTCATAAATCACATCTTACGAGTGCTAAAAATGCAGCTTTATATGAGTAAATAATTCAAGTTTTTACTATTTCCTATATCATGTTTTAAAATGGACTTAAAATTATTTTACAGATTGCAGATGATTAACTTGGTGTTTTTTTAATATATATCTATAAGAATAACTTAACTACCATTAAATGCCTTTTGCTGCCATTTATATAACTTTTTAAAATCATAAATTTGATTCCATTCTCAATTCCAACGAACCCACATTATCCAGTTCCGGGCGCCACATTTTAGGAAAGATGTGGACAAATCGGAGAATATCCAGAGAAGAGCAACAAACATGATTAAAGGGCTAGAATACATGATCTATGAGAGAAGATTAAAAATTGGGTTTCTTTAGTTTGGAGACCAGAAGACTGAGGGGGGACAGAACAGTTTTCAAGTACATAAAAGGTTACAAAAAGGAGAGAAAAATTATTGTTCTTAACCTCTGAGGATAGGACAAGAAGCAATGGGCTTAAATTGCAGCAAGGGCGGTTTAGGTTGGACATTAGGAAAAAATTCCTGTCAGGGTAGTTAAGCACTGGAATAAATTGCTTATGGAGGTTGTGGAATCTCCAGCATGGAAGCTTTTTAAGGGGAGGTTTGATAAACATCCTACCTCCTTTTGTTGGTTTCAATCTTTCACTCGGGTGTTTTTTTTTTTTTTTTTTTTTGGGGGGGGGGGGGAGGAGGCAGGTTGGCACCACCAAGTGGCGAAGTTACGTTGCTACTGCTTGAAATTAAACATTTCCTCTCCCACTAATAATAGTGATCCCCTGCAAGAGGCTTACTGCATGTTTGCTTACTACTTATATCTTATTTGTGCATAGGTATTTCACTTTGTATGGCTTATGAATCATAGGCGCTGAAGTCATTTTTTACATGAAGCGTTGGATGTCAAATATAAACCTTGGAAACAAAAGCATAAGTGAAGCGAGTTGCTTTGCCTATGACCAATAATCCTAGCTTGTTTTATCATCTATCATCTCGCTACCACTGCTTTAATCACATATCTTTAATTTCTATTTTACTATTTATCCAGACATAAGAATTATTTAATAAACATTGGCACTTACAGCCATGTCTCTGTTACAAGCATACTCGCATTACATGTTACCTGTCTGCTCTGGCTCACTCTTATCTTCATCCTCAATGTCAAACTCTGACTCCCTCTCTTCATACTCTACGTTTTCATCCAACTCTTTAAAGTCAGGCGCAAAGGCACTCCAGTTTTCCTAAACCGCAATTCAAAGAGAACTTTACCTTGTGCAAAAAGCAGCAACTGCAATGACAGCAGCTGTGTAATTGTACTCTAGCTCCGCCCCCAAATCCTCCAAACCATGTGCACTGCCACAAGACCAGCCCCTCTTTGAGCTTCATAGTCACATGGCAGACTAAACACTGTAAAAGTGAGTTTCTGTGGTCATTTTTATTTCCTTCATCCCTTGAAATCTCATAGTATCTTTGCACATTGATAAGGACTCCCATAACCAGAAGGATGCATGCTATATTTCATCATTTTCGTTTGTGATTATGTTCTCAGATCTGTTATCTGCAAATAATAAATTGAGAAGGACACTGCTCCCGTTATGTGAGAATTCAGGCTCTGCAATAAGGTCCAGATTCAGTAAGGTGCTTAAGCACAGGCTTAAGAAAATGAGTAATCCCTTAATGTTCACTGCTGTGCATAAAGTTAAGCACATGCTTAAGGATTTTGCTCACTCAAGACCTAATTCAGTAACATATTGGAAAGAAAAATTCTGCGGAGCATCACCTGCCGGAATACTCAAAATACAACCTGCCCAGAGAGAATTAACTGGCTACTATTCCCTATGGAAATTAATCTGTAAAACACCTACCACTTGATTCTGAGCCCATATTGACACAACACCACTGGAAATGGAAGCGATGATTGGTCGGACAGGATGCCACTGGAATTATTCAAATGGTAAAAGGGGAGAAAGAAAAAGTTTATTTTTAAATGGATTAAGAAAGTTTGTTAGAATTATAACTGACAGAAAAATTATGGGAGACACACTCACTGCTACATCTAGCAACAGCTCCCCTCTGGTTCCATGGAGGATTTTCACTAGGTTTCCAATGCTCTTCTCCCAGATGTACAGGGCATGCTGCCGTGCTGATCCTGCCACTATGTACTCCCCATCCCCAGAGAAACAGCACTTCTTCCACGGTGTCCTGCATGCAAGGGAATTAAAAACATAAGAACGGCCATACTGGGTCAGATGAAAGGTCCATCCAGCCAAGTATCCCATCTTCTGACAGTGGCCAATGCCAGCTGCTTCAGAGGGAATGAACAGAACAGGTAATCATCAAGTGATCCATTCATAAAACAACGCAACTTGTTACATTACTGTACAATGTCGAGAAGACAGGATTCTAGCAAAGGTTTCACGGGAAAGAGTTATTAGGTTTTCTTGGGTGAGAGGTTCATTGAATTCTTTTATTCATTTGAAACCCGTGCCTTATAGTGTGTTTAAAAGCCTTGTTACACCAAAGGCCACCCTGAATGAGATCCATTCTTTGTCTAAACACACCGAGCAGTGAATGCTACACTAAAGCACATAGCTTTATCTCTCAAGCCACCAATCTCTCTGCTGCTTCCTACCTGTTTACTAAATCCTGAAGCTTCTGCATTGGCTCAGGCTCTCCATCTCGCCCACAGGTTAGTATTTCCCGACCATCATATACCCTGATTATTCGGTCAGCTGTGTTTATTAAAAAGCAGCTGTGGGAAGGAGAACACAGTTAGAAGAGAGTTCATTACATCAAAACAAAGACTTTTTTAAAGTTTTTTTTTTTTAATCCTAAACTAAGCATGTAAAATACCATAATTTTTATTATACATTCAACATTAAAGGTCTGTATCTAGAAGAAGCGGAGCACTCACAACTCCCCCTTGAAGTCAATGAGAGTTGAAGGCACACATCACTTTTCAGGTTTGGACCCCAGATAAACAAAACATTTCCTATAACATGTACTTACACTAACCAGAAAAAAAAAAAAAAAATGTATGCCAGAGATGTATTAATCTCATCTCCTTCTATTTCTCCCACTTCTAATTCAAAAGTAAATTTATCCTTTAAAAGCTAGCCAGAACTGTGAAACCAACACACTGTTCTGTCACATTTCCAGCTCTTCATATTGTCTATTTATATAACAGACAGTGTATAGCTGCTAAGATTGGCCCTGAATTTTGTAGTTGACACATCCCCCACAGCAACTAATTTTGGAGCCATAGCAACAAGTATTCATGCTCTTTTACTCAGAATATTTTAATCCAAAAGATCACAAATCCTAAAGCAGACTATCAGGGGGTAGCTGTGTTAGTCTGTGTCCACAAAAACAACAAGGAGTCTGGTGGCACCTTAAAGACTAACAGATTTATTTGGGCATAAGCTTTCGTGGGTAAAAAACCCTCACTTCTTCAGATGCATGGAGTGAAAACAACAGATGCAGACATTCTATAATGACAATTATAGAATGCCTGCATCTGTAATTTTCACTCCATGCATCTGAAGAAGTGAGGCTTTTTTACTCAAGAAAGCTTATGCCCAAATAAATCTGTTAGTCTTTAAGGTGCCACCAGACTCCTTGTTGTTTTCCTAAAGCAGAATGGAACCCTTCTAGTGTTATTCACTGCTGCACTTCAAGGGTTGATTGTTGCAGCAGAGGTAAACAAAACTCTAGAGGTGACAAGTAAGGAAACATTTACTTTCAATGTCTGTCTCTGGATTAACATATGTTCTGTTCGTGTTTTTATAATCCATTCATCCATCTTAAAACTTTTCTATTCACCTCCAATTTTCTCCTACTCACCTTCCTTTCCGGGCAAATTCTATTGATTTAATAGCTGTGGTGTTGCTGGTTCCAGTTGTTACTCTGAAGGAAGCAACCAGATCCTGAGTATCTGTTTTTAAGACCAAGATCTGAAGATTAAAGAAACAGAAAATAATCAGTATCTTCATTAACACTCACAATGTGAGGCTGTGTGATCTAGGTATAGTGCCGGGGACTACGTCAGGATTCTTGGGTTCTAGTTCCCGTTTCTGCAACTAATTCTTGTGTCCTTGAGCAACAAGGAACTTGTCCATTCTATGACTCATGCTGCCTCTCAGGAATATAGGGAGAATATCTACCTCATGGTGAGAGGCTTAAATCAGCAGGTATACGTTACTGAGTACCTCTGATAAGAATTATACATCTATAGCACTTTTTATCATGCAGTTTATGTGCACTAGAGGAAGAGAGACCCCCTAAAAATCTTTTAAAAAACAGTAGCAATACAAGTAATACTTAGTGCTTAAATACCATTTTTTAATCTATAGATCTCAAAGATAGAGTCAAAGTGCTTTACCAAGGAAGGTCAGCATCATTATAGTAGCAATGATTCAAGAAGCTCTCAGGGAACATGTCTCACAGACCAAACAAAGGACTTCATCCCTAGAAGAGTCAGGCACCTGGACCAGTAATTGCATTCTTTCACTCACTGAGCATCAGCAGTGTGGTCTCACCTTCCCCTTGGCATTGCCTGTATAGATATATTCCCCTCGCCTGTCGAAAGAGGCCACCACGTTCAGATCGGAGTCATCATCCACAGGTAGAACAACATGTTTTGAATCAGACAGCGTTAGCATCACTGGTGCAGATTTCATGGGACACACCAAAACCCTGTTTCTGCAGAGGAAAAAAGGAAGAGGTAGCAGTTTGTCTTTTTTTCTTAGAGTCTCCAATTTTCACATTTACAAGTATGAAAAGAGTTGAAGGAATTTGAGAAAAGCAGGGATGTATTGTAGCTGAATATGATACACATTCTTTTGTTTCCTTGGCTTCTCTCTTGCATCCATGAGCAATAGATATTAAATGAAAGCCCTAATATCTTTGTTTTCTTGTCCTGACTTATTCCTGCAAACAATCGTAAAACAATATGATCTGGTGTTTATTTTTTCCTTTTTGTTTACATCTCTTTATGGATGTTTTCCCAAGTTTATAAATCAAGTGTGTCAACTCAACAAGAAATTTTTAAATAAATTGTTAACACACATCCTTTTGTTTACCCTCTTCCACTTCCCAAAACTATTTTTCAGCAGGCTAGAGTCATTACAAAAACATTTTTATTTTGTTCGCATTGCTAACACATTAAAGGGAGAACATCTGGTGGACTAGACACAACAGTCAGGTTTTTAGAAAAATTATTTTGTAAGATCTAATAAACATGTTTTCATGATTATACAACTATAGGGAAGAGAGCATTCATTCAGCTCATAAAAGCCTCCTAAAAAGGGATCTTTTCCATACAACTTACTGGTCTCGGGGGTGATACTGAACTTTCAAGATGGGTGAAGGGAACCGAAACCTCTGGTCACAGTCTCCAGACAGAACATCCCACTGTGATACAATGTTATCAGTTGAAGCACTCACTAATTTGTGACCATCTCGACTCCAGCTGCAAGAGAAGAGACACATATTAACCTTTCAGGAAAAAAAAAAATACACAAAACCTATGCTCACAAAAAAAATAGTAGTTTAAATAGTCTATTAGAACTATGAGCCACTATTATAAAACTGTCTGCTGGACAGCTCCATGTAGCTTTTATCTTTGTGTTTCCACAGACTGATTATGCATATCATTTACTTTAAAACTCATTTAGAGAATCAGATCCTATGAAGCACTGGCTTAGATCGTCATTTATTTGCTTTTGTAAGTTGACTTCAATGGGTCTTGAGAATGGCCAGCACTTCACAGTATCTGGCCCACAGCAAGCACAGATTTGACCAAATTCCATTCACAGCAAAGTAGAAATATTATGCTAATACATAGATTATAAACCTGAATAGAGTGAAACCTTGGAATGAAGTTGCTTTAAAGTATCCTCTAAAATTCTTTGCTTTTAAGTGCCAATTACATCTCTTGACAGAAAGAGAGCTCTTTTAGATTAGAGGAGTGCGTTCTTGATGCAGTAGTCTTGACACATCAAATTTGAAAGACATGCCATTCACAACTATTGAGAAAAGAGGCAAAATAAGGCAAAAGAACCCAGAAAGGAAAGAGTGGCATCCAACATCAAAGGGGTGGAGAATCTCTGAACTTGAAAGAGAATCTTAGGAAATTCAGAAGGGAGATAAGGAATGAGGCTTTAATTAACTGAGTACTAGAATCCCTTAGGAGCCTGCCATAAACTCTGGTTTAGTACAGAAATTTCATAATACTTCAACTCACATTCAACCTCTATAAGATAACTTCTTACCATAAAGAACAGACAGGGTGGATATGGGCACTTATGATTTTGGCTATGCCTCTTGTCAAGAAGTCCCAGATGACAATGCGGCCATCGTTACAGCCCACTGCAAGCAGAGTGCCCCACCTGTTAAAGGTACACGTCAAAGCCATACTGATACAATCCAGCGTCCCATCAGCCTCCTGGAAATAAACAATGACAGAAGAGACTGTGAGAAGCCAAACTTCTGTTTTCAAGCTTTGTGCCCACTTTACTTTACCTACTTTTAAACCTTAAGTGCAAAATGTATGAGCTACCACCCGAGATTTCAGTTGAACACCAAGAGCCAGATGCTTGGATGATCAGTAGCCAGATCTTGAAGGAACACTCAACCAGGTTTAAGCCCAGTCATTAGGAGTGAAACTGCTTTTAAAAGGGCATTTTCTAAAGCTCACTAAGTACAGAAATATGTTCACAATTTATTTTGAAGGGAAAAAGGTAGCATATTTAAAATTCCACTTCTCCAAGCCAAATGGCAAACAAAAGAAAACAAACAGCCAGCAGAGGTGTAAGATAGTCAGAGACTACTTTTTATTTTTAATCCAAGTTCTATGCTAAGAGTGTACTTTTTGTGAGTTCTGGGAGCCACAAATTTTAACCTGATAGATTTCTAAGTTAAATAGCCTGATGCCAGATTTGAAGATAATATAGAAGTAACACGTTCAATTCATGAACGAACAGTTTTTTGATTCTCAAAGAAGACTGAAATACTCAATGTAGAGATTTATACCCACACAGCCAGCTCTTCTCTACTCCACTTGACTGTTTACAAACAAGACCTGCACATACAATGGTTCCATTAGCACAACTAACTTTGGGATGGATATATTTACAAGGCATGACGGCTTTCCTATTTTAAAGTCTCAATTAAGCATATAGCCCTGTAACTGCCGACTTATTTGTTTGGCTTTTGTTTTTTTAAAAACAACAATTAAATGATGCGGGACAGATTAAAAGCGAATATAAATAAAATCAAGTCAGTAATCCAACAAAAACTAAAGAAAGAGTGACCCCCCCAAAAAAGAGACTTACCTCAGGATAGTTCTGTCCAAAGGACTCTGCAACAAAACAGAAATATCATGCTTGAATGAAATTCTATGAAAATCACATATTTCATATTGGAAACAATGTGGGGTTGTTCATTTAGACACAAGGCTGCTGTCATTATTCTAATAGATTAGGTTTATAATTACACTGATGGTTTGATCCTACAAGCACGCTCAACTCCCAGTACAATCAATAAGAAATAAGGGCACTCTGCATACAGCAGGATCATGCCTTAAGCTAACACAGATAAATCATGCATATGTCATTGTGGGTCTTCAAGTTTTACCCCAGATGTAATGAGACCTACCCGACTACGGAGGCCTGTCCCAAATTTGCTGTCACTTTTCAAATAAGATTCTTCCCCCTCCTCCTTCCCTCTGCCCCCAAGATTTCATAAACCTGCACAGACTCTGGCTACATGAATGAACTGCTGTGTTGGTGTAACTGGCCAAGAGCATGTTTGCACGAGAACCACCATCAGGCTGACACCTCATCCACACCCATAAGTAATCTGAGCCATTCTACACTGCAAAATTAGGATTCTCTGTTTTTTTAAAAAGCAACAGAGGGTCCTGTGGCACCTTTAAGACTAACAGAAGTATTGGGAGCATAAGCTTTCGTGGGTAAGAACCTCATTTCTTCAGATGCAAGATGTTTTTTTAATGTCAACCCAGCCTCTTGACCAGGTTTAAAGAGGAGAATCAAAGGCACTCTTGCCCCCAAACACTTGTCAAATCCCTCCAACATGCAGCTTCCTGCCGCCCCATCTCTTTGTAACAGGTGCCCCATGATTTTGCTTCAAAAAAATCTTGTTTTTCTACTTGCAGACTCCAAATATGGGAATATTTCTCAGAATAATAAAACTGAAGTACTGAATTTGGGTTGGGGGGTGAGAAATTATTTCTGTCCAAAGAATGACAGCCCCACACTCTGGGGAGCAGTACAGCTACAAAGTTCAACCTGCTTAACACCCCTGCCAGTGGGAGGATGGGAACAGCCTGCAGGTTTGCGTACACAGGAGTGCTACCTACTCCTCCGGGTGAGACCCAAACCAGATGCTGTTTCTGCATGTTCCCTGGGCAAGGGGAAGGATGTAAAAGCGAGTGACAAACTGCAGCAGCACAACACAGGCCACGCATGACGCTAACAAACCAGCCAGTGTCACCAAAGGGGACCAGACCTGAGCCCCCACTGTAAAGACCAGGCCCTCTGCTGAGACTGCTCCGCCCCAGGAATCTTGTGGGCCCTGGACTCCCCAGTACAAGGGGCTTTGCCCCTCTCCCCCAGCAGGCCCCTTCCCCAGCAGGGGCCCCTTCCTCCCTGCCAAGCCCACGCCAGCCCTTCCCTTCTCTATCCCCAGCCCAGTTCTCCAGTCTCTTCCCAGCCCAGCGCACCCCCTCGCTGGCCCCTCCCTGCAGGAACCCCCCCCCGCTCTGTCCCCAGCTCAGTGCCCCCCTCGCTGGCCCTTCCCTGCAGGACCCCCCCGCCCCCCGCTCTGTCCCCAGCCCAGCGCACCCCCCCGCTGGCCCTTCCCTGCAGGACCCCCCCCCCGCTCTGTCCCCAGCCCAGCGCACCCCCTCGCTGGCCCTTCCCTGCAGGAACCCCCCGCCCCCCCCTGTCCCCAGCCCAGCGCACCCCCCCGCTGGCCCTTCCCTGCAGGACCCCCCCGCCCCCCGCTCTGTCCCCAGCCCAGCGCACCCCCTCGCTGGCCCTTCCCTGCAGGAACCCCCCCCGCTCTGTCCCCAGCCCAGCGCACCCCCTCGCTGGCCCTTCCCTGCAGGAACCCCCCCACCCCCCCTGTCCCCAGCCCAGCGCACCCCCTCGCTGGCCCTTCCCTGCAGGACCCCCCCTGTCCCCAGCCCAGCGCACCCCCCCGCTGTCCCCAGCTCTCCCAGGCCCTCGGGACTCCGCACACCCACTGGAGGACCCTCCCCCCTTCCAGAAGCGGGACCCGGCCCCGGGGACCCCACCGAGGATGCCCCGCACTGCCGTCTCCGAAGCCGCCCCCTAGGGGGGAGGGGAGCAGCTGGGACTCCAGAGGGGGCAAAGCGCGAGCGCCCACCCACCGAGCAGCTCCAGGTTCATCTTGGCCGCTGTCTCGCTCCGTCCCCGCCGCTCACCGTCAAAGACCCCGGGGGCCTCCTCTCTGAATGGGGCTGCCCTACGCGCTGCCTGATAAACTGCCCCCGGCGCGCGAATCTCTTCGCGGCTTCCTACCCAGACCTCTGCTTCTCCCCACGGCCGGCTCTGGAGCGCGGGGTGAAAGGGAAGCACAGCCCCGCAAGCCGGGCCGCGGACTAGAGAGTCAGGCACCGCCGCGGCCACCCCGCAATGGTGCCCGGGGAAAAGGTTCCCATCTGGAGCAGACAGCCGAGAGTGAGGTTCCGGGTACACAAGGGAGAGATGGCAGGGGCGGGGCTCTGGCACAGCTCCGAGGAGGCGGGAGAGTGGGAGGAGCTCTATGCTAATTGGCTTCCTCGCTTCCCTGCTGGGAGCGAGCGGTGGTGGGGGCAAGCTCTTCTCGGGGCTCATAAGATGCTGTACAGCACCAGCTCTGCAGCTCTCTCTAACGCTCAGACTTTTGATCTGGGCATTGCTCTGCTTTGTACAATAGCCCCAGGGGGTGGCTGTAGGAGTGTAAGAAGCATTCAAGAGCTTGATTCTGTTCTCCTCCTGCACAGCGATTTAAAAAATTTATTAAGATAATGTTAAGAAAAGTGAAGGGCGCAGAGTTTAAGCATAGAAGGTTCTGGTTATCAGGGAATAACCTACAGACTATCGAGGGTGCAAAGTTTGGTTTAAGATCGAGTGGCGTAAGGAATACATAATCTGCAATATCCTTGATTGGGGATAAAAGGTTGATGGGTCAAAGTACAGACATTTGGTGAGATTTAATGTTCAGAGAGTTAATGATTCCAGTTCATATGATCCAACAGAGAAAACCTCTTGGTCCCTTTCTTGTAGTTGATTAACAATATCACTCTACATTACACCTTTTAAAAATTTTATTAAAGTGATAAAAAAAACAAACCCTAAATAGCTAACCCCACTCATTGGTAAAAGCAACTTAGCACTGCACTACCCTGCCCTCTGGCCCTGGTTAACAAGGTCTGTAATGGAGCTTGTTAAAGAATCAGAGGGGAGGTCCTGTTAGTCTGTATCCACAGACTGTTAGTCTTTAAGGTGCTCCTCATTTTTCTTGTTAGATAAAGTGACACTAACTTAAGTCCAGTTTTGAAAGAGAAGCTGGACCTGTACGAAGCACACGTCTAGAGACATTGATAAGCAGCTTCCATTCATACAGTAAAGTGGCTCTCACATCACTCCTCCGATAGGTTGCTATAGGATTCTGCAATAGAGGATTCTGCTCTCCAGCAGACCAGTTGCTTAAAAAGAGGGAGAGGGCCATTTCTGAAGGACAAGTTAAGAAACTTGACAAACTAGTAAAAGTAAGGGGCAAGATCTCCCACTCACTAGGTGACACGATACCTTACCCCACCCCCAAACACACACATACAAAAAGAGAAACTAAGACGAGACAATGGTGCTAGTATCAGACACAGGCAGGAGGTACGTTTTACTAACTTACCTGTAAGATCAAAGACATTTATTGCCGGTTACCAAGTCAGTCATTTCATTCTGCTTGGGCTCTCACTTTATGTAAAGCTGATGATTAGATAGGGAGATAGAGAGCTTAGAAGGTTGAGTTGCGGAGAAGCACTATGGGGTTATTACAGGAGTTTTAGCTAGATAACAGAGTTCAACCCTCATAGCTACCAGATGGGAACAAACTTCTTCTGGCTACTCTGCTCAGTAAAAGCTACAGCCATAATAGCAATACTTAATTTGGAAAGCTTATTGAGAGTGAAGATAAGACAGCATTCGACCGAAAGGGAGCATGACCAAAATAAGGGTCTTGTGCAGAAAGCATCAGCTCAGAGCACTACTTATCCATTACAAAGTATTCTCCCTAGCAGAGTTCAAGAGGAACGTTATTTCAGAGCAGGTTTATGCAGGTCCAACTCTAATGACATCAGTGTAGTCATTCATTTACACTGGTATAAGAGGCAGACCAGTGTCAAACCCAAGGGCTAGCTTTAGCTTTGCGGCATTTCACTGGAGTTCAGCAAATGCTCCTGGGCACTTTTGGGTTATGGACTTTATCTGAAGAGACATATGGTGGGAGGGTATCGTCAAGGGGGAAAGCAAGCCAGACAATGCAAAAACATAAAACGTTAATGTGACCTTTATTATACAGCACAGTGTGCTCTGTGCATTCTAACAATTATATAGAATATCTATAAAACAGACAGTTGATAATGGCACTAAATGAAGCCTTCTTAACCCACAGTTGCGTCTCTTAAAAATACACATATGGACCTGGTAAGGAAAGGAAATTAGTAATGCAGAAAGTTATAATACAAATGGAAAAAATTTTAGTTGGTTCTTGATGTCAATTTCTTGGTTATTGCACTTTTTCCTACACACTTGGTAAGTTCATTACCTTTTCCTTTAACAATGTAATATACATCAGTTCTTTAAAGTTTAAAATAAAAAAAAACAATACAAAATCTAAAGACATTACAATGGAGCTGTACAGTTCTTAATTTCTCCCCCAACCCCGAAAATGTAACAGTTTTCACCACTGAACTTCAGGTCAGCCAAAGCTCAACAGGCTCCCAAAATAAAGGGCATAAAGTAAAAATAAAAACCTTTAACATTAGTGCTACTTAAGCCCCTGAGGGAGTTTTTAAATGCAGATGTGCTCCTGTTTTCTCCTAGAGAGAAAAACCTTGTAATATTAAAGTATTTAAAAAAAAAAAAGTCAAGTCACTTTTAGATCTTCAAGTAGGACCAGCAAGTCCAGAGAATGCAATATGAACACAAAGGAAAGGAGAACAGTAGGGAACAGCTATTCCTTCAGCAAGGGATGCAAAGGGATTACTCAATCCCATTCTGAAATTCTACAGAACTTGTCACCATGTGTAAACCAATATAAATGTAAATATCCTCTCCCCCTCCAAAGAGAAGCTGTGGAGGGGAAAAGAGGCTAGTATCACCATTCAAAACAATGTGCAAAGCGTAAACTGGAGCAGCTTGCTTTTTAGTTAAAAAGGAACAAGCAAGCTGTAGAGTTTGCTTAATGTAATTAGCAACCCTCTCAAATAGGTTTAGACAGATGTTTGGGTTCTCCCACCCACCAACCAGCAGTTGCCCAGCCAAAGAAATGTCCTACGGATCCAGATATACAGTACATGCGACAACTATACAGTGAGTAACAGCAGTGGCAAAGCATTAGAACACTGAGGCTGGAGTCCTCCAGCATTGCTATGATCCAGTCTTCCACTGCATTTAGGAAGCATTTTCTTCCATCTCATTCCACAATATGTAGTGTATGAAACAATCGAGCCACTTCCATCCCGGACAGAGCAATAGCTGAAAAGTTGCTACCTTGGTAAATCAGTCAGGAATGAGTGGCTCTTATCTTTGCACAGTAAGCTACTAGCAGCTTTCAAGTTTAAGTCTTAACCTTGCAACTACGTTTGCTCGGTAAACTAGTTTTATCCTATTTTTACATGCTTCCAACTCACTGACTGAAGAATAAGCATTATACTAGAGCACCTGGTACGGCCACCAAATTAGTGGCAGAACGTAAACCTCACAATGCAGCTTAGTAAACAAAAGCTTCTATTCAAATCTTTTTAGGTCTAAACCCCACCTGTGCATCTTTAGAGAGGCTTGAAGTGAAAGCTGGGTAGGGATAGTGGATTTGGGGGGCAAAGAGTGCCATTAGTTTGTATATTTTTGCAATGCACATTAAGTCAGCCTGAGCCTTTTGAAGGATTTCTGTCTTTTGTAGAGTCTTGTTTAAAATAAGACAATGATGACACTATTTTACTGGCACTCACCACTGATTTGGGTCCACATACAAATAGAAGCCACCAGAATTCCTGTTAAATAACATGGAGCTCTTTCTATATGCCTAACAGCGAGGGTACATTTTACAGTCTAGTGTTTAAGTATTTTATAGTACATCTATCTATTCATCCACAGGCCATGAAGGCTGCTTCATATGATAGGCTCTGTGTATTTCTATACAAGGCTAGCTGTCAATTACACAACATTAACGAATATCCACGTTTGTTACTGCCTTTCAATCTGCTAGAATTAAACTCACATACAACTGTCTTTGGTTACATCATTACCTAGTAGAGCCTTTTAATGGGATCGTTTACGCATCTTGTTTTTCTTTTGCTTTAATGAAGAGTTCTTACTTTTGAAGCAAAAAAGATGTGAAATCTGCTTTGCAACAGGTCAAGTGCCCAACAGAGGAAAAAGAAAAAAAAAACAGAAAACCCACTGTGTAGGAAAGTGTCTGTGTATTAAATGTGGGAAAACTTGTGCAGGCCTATGTGTGCTGGATACATAAAACAATCCCAGGGGAATTATTTAAAAGACTTCAAAGTACTTACAATCAGCATTAAAAAGGCACAGGATAAAAGTCAGGAAGGTGCCACAAAGGAGAAAGCTATACAAGACATTTCTGGAATTGCATATATAGATTTAAATTTTATTCATTTATTTTTTTTGTTTTGTTACACAAACTATGTCTATAGCTGCAAAAATACTGACCTAGACTCTTCTAGTTCTCAACGTAGTTACTAGCCACCATAGGACAAAGTAAACGGATATAAAACGGATTAATACTGTTAAAGTCATTGGTGGCATAGATATACACCAAGGCAGCGAAGTTCCTAGTAATAATCCTGCTTTGAAAAGAGACTGGTTTTTCTGTGCATGTGATTTATAGCTACTGCCCATTTCCATTCAAGTTACTGGAGAGGCTGCAGTCTATGGAACTATGACAACAGTTTTTATGCCATCGTCTGTAGTTAAGTAAAAAAGCAATCTTTTTTAAAAAGCATTATTTTAGTTTTATTGCATGCAGAAGATGGGTTAAACTAGACTGTTGAGTAACACTGCAGGGTTATTTATCCCTCTCCTTTGTTCAAGCTGTTTAACGGGCAAAAGGCGACTGGTCATAATCTTGCTTTGTACCACCCAGTAAATTCCAGCAGCAAGGTGTAATAATTTCACATGCCTGCATGGTTTTGCACATGGCATGCTAGATTTCCTGTTAAAATGAAGCCACTGCCTGCCCCATCTCCTGCAGTGGTGGGGAGGAGTGTGCTGTTATACCTAGGGACAAACTGCCAAGTAATCAGTTTCCTCACACATACAAAATGTGTTCTCCATTCAGATTCCCTCCTCCTACCCCCCATCTATCCCGAAGCACTTCAAAGTATCAACCTCGCCCAACCAAATGCAGAGGAAACACTGTGGAAAGGGTGTGTTTTCAGAAGGAGCCCTTCATGTAAGGGGTATCAAGACTGTCCTGCCCCACACACACCCTGCAATTGATCTCCAATTTTTAATACAACCAAACTGCAAAGCCCAAGGAAGTGAAGAAATCAGATGTGGACACAGCAAACCCTGCACCTCTCTACTCCCCACTGAAGAATGGCAGACCTGTTTTCCCTTGGGTACTTTTTCACCCAGCAAATGACTTTAAAAAGTTGAAGAAATCTTATTTAAAATGTCGATAGCAGAATTTAAAACGGTCATTGCCTTTACACTTAGTTCAAAACAAGGAAAGCATTTTAGTTAAAAACACAAACTGGTAATTTTCCAGTGGGTTTGGACATCAGTCGATAGTTGCTAATGACGTTTTGTGTTTCTATAATATTATGTGCAATTTCTCTGAACCATTTGTTTGAAGTCCCCATCTTACCAAAAGACTAAAAGAAAGGCCAGGTTAGACACCCCAACAACCACTATTAAGCAGAGTTATTTGAAGCAATAACTTGTTTATAAAAAGTGGTCTTTTAGGTTACGAGTAAGTAAGAGGGAAAAAAAAAAAAGTCAGATAGCTTATGATTTGGGGGTATTCCAGTTACAGTGGAATGCGGAAATTCCCCCTTAGGTAAAGTGTGGATGCTTTGATCCTGTCAATGTAAACATACCGAGTGTTGTAAGCAGCTAATGCATAACGACACTCATATCCCCCCACCCCTTGTAGCCTAAGGGCCCCACCCCAGGTAGTTACTGTTATTTGTCCCCCAAACCATCCAAGCTCAATTTTGAAGATAAGGAAAGCTGGTGGATATACTAAAGGTCAACCACAGATAGCAGCAGATGGAAGATGTTTTGTTTCAACTGTTACCACTGTGTGAGAACTGCAGTAATAAATCCCTAGTAACTCAGTTGCTACCAGATGCTTTTCTTTTGGTCAGTCTGGAGGGGATTAGCAGAGATCCCTTGCAGTCCAAATGGCCTGGATTTTCCATCTTTTATTTATTCACTCATCTTTGTAATAAAAATGAGTGCCGGGGTAACTTGTGTACTGGAGTGGAATTTTTCTGGCTGCTACCCAAGTTGCAATGTCCATAATGCTCTCAGAGGCGAGACATCTTTTGTTTGCTCCAGTGCAACTCCTGTTACCCAGCAAGAGCTACTTCTTCAAAGAAGACATCTGCAAGAAGGGGGTCAGAGTTCTCCCGTAATAAAACGGTTCTTTCATGTTTCCTTCAAGTAGAATCATCTAACCCTTTGTTTGACTGTTCAGAGCTTGACTTGCAGAGTCTGTCCATGATCCGCTGCAGCATGGGCTGGACAATGCCCAGGAGGGGACGCTGGGAAGGGTCTCCATCCCAGCAAGCTTCCATCAGCTGCCAGCATTCCTCATCAAATGCAGGGAGGCGCTCTGGGCGTACTCCTGGAAAATGGAAAGAAAGAACAGGCTGGTAACGGCTAGAAAATCCTGACTAAATAGGCATAGGAGATCCTTTGCTGTTAGTCACTTTGGCTCAGATTATAGTGGCCAGGGAGGAGTAAATGTTAGGCGTTTTCAAGACACTCCTAGTAAAGAAGGTGCTGTTGTGATAATTGGGCCTAGAAGTTTATCCTAACATTAGGGGCTTCCCTGGGAAAAGTGAGCCTAAGATCGTAACAGTGTTAAACAAGGTCTGGGGTTTGGTATACAGGGACATCCGGTCACTTAGTGATATGGTGCAAACACCATTAAAATCCTTTTAACCTTTAATAGAGGATACAGAAAAGTCATAGAGTCATAGAATATAGGGTTAGAAGGAACCTCAGGAGGTCATCTAGTCCAACCCCCTGCTCAAAGCAGGACCAATCCCTAGAAAGATTTTTGCCCCAGATCTCCAAATGGCCCCCTCAAGGATTGAACTCACAACCCTGGGTTTAGCAGGCTAATGCTCAAACCATTGAAATGTAAAGTATTAAATAGGGCTTTCAATTAATATCCCTTATTCCCTTTCACTGAAGCGTTTTAGAAGGGCCATCCCTCTGTTTGACAGTTTTACATGGTAAATAACTGTCCTTTTGGGAGAAAGGAGAAGTTAATTGAGATGGGCGGGTGGTGGTTAAAGTCAATCCTGTTTCATCCCAGGTGGTATTTGGGATTTAGCTGGAGCCGGTAGAGTTGGTGATTTCATCTGGGTCCCCCGCTCAGTCCTGGTCTGGTCAGGACATCTTTCAGGATCAGGATGATGAAGGCCAGGAACCCAAGAGATCATGGGGGGTGGCAGCCAGGGTGGTGAAGCTCGCTCTCATAGCCAGTTTTTTTCTTCCCCAAAGCCTCTTTTCATTATGGACCCCAGACGGGAGTGGTGTGAGTTATAGCTCATCACCTCATGATTTGGTCCACCAATTAGACCTAGTTTCTGACACACCAGTTTTGATTTACTGATATTTAGTTCTACACTTTTGTCTACCAGGCACAATCTTAACATAGTCCTTGGGTTATAGCTATAGGGATTTTTGTTTGGACTAATTCAGTCTGCTGACCTCCCTCTCTTACCTTTTCCCCATCAACATTTGTTGTGATAGGTTACTGTGATATATTATGATCATAATAATGCCTGCATCTGTAATTTTCACTCCATACATCTGAAGAAGTGATGTTTTTACCCACGAAAGCTTATGCCCAAATCAATCTGTTAGTCTTTAAGGTGCCACCGGACTCCTCGTTGTTTTTGTGGATACAGACAGGGCCGGCTCCAGCATTTCTGCCACCCCAAGCAAAAAAAAGCCACGATTGGCGGCAACAGTTCAGCGGCAGGTCCTTCGCTCCTAGAGGTAGTGAGGGACCTGCCGCGCCCGAATTGCCGCAGGTGCCGCCCCAAGCACCTGTTTGTTAAGCTGGTGCCTCGAGCCAGCCCTGGATACAGACTAACACAGCTACCCCTCTGATACTGAGTTACATTAATACTTTTGGCCCATTTAGTCCATCTAAATTAATACAGTGCCCAACACAGTTTCCCCAGTCACTTCAGATGGGGTTTTAGGAGCCGTAGAAGTGTGTACTGTTAAATCTCACAGCTGGTAATGGCAGGAGGCACCAAGCCAAGTATGGATGTGCATGATTCAGTTCCACTGAAGCAGTTGGCCACAGGAAAAAGCTTAACAGTACAGGGGAAAGAGCTTTTTCAGTTGCTAGCCCACAATTGCCGAACTCAGTCCTGGAACACGAGACCGAATGCACATCTTGCATCCTTCCGAGCAAATGCATGGCTCACTCATTTGATTTAGTCTCTCTCATACATGGAAAAGTTGTGGACAGGAATTAAAAAGGGTAATGCACTGACACTTTCTTATACTAGATTCATCACAGAAAGTATGTGCTACCACAGGATAGCAACTGCCCTGTTAAACTATTTTCTAACTTGGGAAGCAGAAGTTAATTGCTCAGAATGGGAAACTATAATAGACAGTCTTCCATTGTAAAAAAATGTTTGGTGAAGGATTCTGATGGCGTCTGGAAATTGCAAGGAATTAAGCATTCCTTAAAAGGATTATGCCATGTCTGGCTGTTTCTGGGATGTGGTTTACTCTACCTTCTAACCTTAATACATCATCCTTTTGAGGCAAGAATGGCATTTAAAACATTGTGCTAGCACAGTGACCGTAATCAGCAGGGACAGGTTGTGTTTTATCGGAAGCTATTTTAGAACCCTGCCAGTAGCTAGAGAGATTTCAGTTAGACTTTTGGTGACATGCCTTCAGCAGATCCCACTGAAGTCTGCCCAGATTCCAGCTAATCTTTTTTCCTCTCTAAAGTGTCAGGTGCCATTTACCCATCTATACTCTTAGAGGGTGACAGTCTGCAGTGCACTTTTTACTCAAAGGCCACTAAATCCATAGGGAGGCTAGGACTGGAAATGCAGTTCCTAGTTAAGGAAAAATGAAGGGGGTAAAAAGGATTTACTTTTCCAGGAGGTTTCACACAGTACTAGATCACCTAACAGTAACACAGCATAAGTCATACATACCTCTTCTAACATTGTTCCAAAGGTGGTCTTTGCTTGCACACCTCTCAAAGGCCTCTGGTAACTTCACATGTCCCGAACAGATGTACCAAAACAGGATACCAAATGCATAAACATCCACCGAGTTATCATATTTCCCTGTGGCAAATGAACAACAAACAGGTTTGATCAACAGGACAAATGAACGTCTCCAGAGTTTGAAACCAACATAAAATGAAAGGTACAAAACTAATCTGAGTGTTTGCATCACAGCTTGGTGTGTGTGTTATTGTACAGCATGAAAACAACTTAAGGCCTCCACTCCTTCAAAGACTTACACACAGAGCAGTGCTATTAAAGCCCATGGGACTACTTACAGTATACAGAAGGTAAGCAGATGCTTAAGTCTTTTCAGGATCAGAACCTAGCATGTTAACTATGAACACTGTTATTAAATCAGGAGCATCTGCATGTTACCCTTTGAAGTACACACACAAACAGGTTTGCTGTGATCAGTCTAATCTTAAAAGATGCTGTTCCTGGTGACATGTTTGTGCTGCACCTAACACAATGGGGTTCTGATCCTGATTGAGCCCTCTAGGAACTACTGTAAAAAAAAGGCTTAAATTAAAAAAAAAAAGGGGGGGGGGGGTTTAAAAAGGAAAAATAGTTTATGTTAGAACCATAATGCTGAGAGTCAAATTTTGAATCAAGACTTATTTCATCTTGAGGATGGGAAATAAGCCTAGATGTCATCCCCAACTCTGAATTTCCCCAACTTTTTGTATTAAACTTGCTCTACAATTTGTATGAAACCCTTTATCAGACCCTAAAAATACAGTGGACTTTTTTTTTTTAAATGGTTTATACCAGAGAGACTAAATACCTCCAATAGCCCTTCCAATGTATTAATTTGTTATTGACTTCTGTAGGCCATATGATTCCCACAGTAACCGCTCTTCTCATAAAGGAAAAAAGAATGGAGATGACCATCACTTAGACTGAAAATACAGGAAGGTGAAGTTAAATACACACCACATGCAACTGAAGTCTACCACAGTTTTGACTAGGTTTTTCCCTCTCAAGAGTTAAAAGGTACAGATAAAAGTACAGCGTTTTGGGCCTTTGGGACTGGAACTGCAGACAGTCAATAGGAGATTCCATTCACCACCTTACCTGTAAAGAGCTCAGGAGCCATATGGATGGGTGTCCCAACAATACTGCCAGACATCATGGCCTCAGGCTTGCAGAATCCCAGGTCTGTGATTTTGGCACGATTCTTTTTGTCAAGCTGTAGAGCCATCCATACATCAGGTGATGGTTAATCATGCTTTCAATCCTCTTATTGGCTTTTTAATATTAAAAGCAACTTTACAAAATGTATTCGTGTTTGAATTGTTGGGAGTTTGCTCTATGTACGTTATTCTGAATTATGCTATAGACTCTGTCCTAACTAACATGACAAGTTTTTACATCTTTATTAACCAGGAGGTATGGTCTAGCAGTGTGAGACCAGGACTGGGAACCAGAAAGTCCTAAATCTAATCCCAGCTGTGACAAACTATCCTCACACAAGTCACTATCCCACTTGCAAAATATTAATAATGCTTCTACAGCTCACAGGGACCTTGTAACACTGATATTTGTAGTAAGTGTTTTGAGAGTTCATGAAGAGTGCTATCAAAGTGAAAGGCATTTGTTCGTAAGTCTTCTTACAGAAACATCTAAACGAATAAGGCCATTATTTCATTTACTGTCAATGCTATGAACGATTTACTAGTTCCCTTTTGGCAGTGGAGAGAAAAAGGCTTTTAGGGACTAACCAAAAGAAAGTGAAGTGTAAAAAGATTTCCCTTACCAATACATTTTTAAGTTTGATGTCCCGATGAACAAGCCCCTGACTATGCAGAAACCGGATCCCTTCAACTACATCCAGAGCAATCTGCAATCGTGTCTCCAGTATCAGCCCAGCCTGAGGAAGAGGCACACAGGATGATTTAATAATCCTAGAAATGTAAGTTACTTTGTATTTGTGGGATTTCCTTGTCCTTCCCGGTAAATGCCATCTAGCTACTAACTGACCCTTTAACAGATGCAAGGAGCTCCTGCCAGAGCCATGGGTGAATGCCAGGCAATGGAATGGACTTGGCATGAGCGGCTTTTGTTGCCAAGATCCTGGTACATTAGTTTCACTAGGTTCTGAACATGGTATCTGTTTATCCTAGTCGGTTTATTTCTTTTGCTCAGTCATGATCCCACTATTTACTTCCAAAGTGGCTACTAAACTGCTTGATGGAGTCAGCCAGGACTGCAGACAGCAAGGTGAAAGGGATGGATGGGCCAACAGCAAAAAGGCCACATGACTTCTGAAAGTAAGGTATCCGAGACATTCCAAGTTGTCTGCTGCTAAAGATCAAGCGATGCAGCATCTTTTATGCCACCTTTACCAATACAGGCCAGATCAAAACAGTACAGTAGTCTAAGCCACACTGAAGCATTATGTAACCGTTACAGTAATGCAACTAGAAGATCTTCAGGAAGATGTTGGTTTTAAGATCACTACCGCAAGAAGTCTTGTTTCCTTTCACTTCTACAGCACACAATCTAGTTTTTTTTTATTCCTATATTTTATGCCTTTATGTGTTTAACTCAAACTAAGTTTGGTCTGCTCTACTGCTATACTGACACAGGGCACAGCATCCCGGCTTTGTGCTGTTTACAACAGTTTGAAGCACCAATTGTTCAATTGGGTTTGTCAAGCAAAAAAAAGAGAGTGTTCTTCACTTTCTGGTCTAAATAGTCTAGGATCACTGTTCTGTTAGACAGCTGCTGTGTTTCACCCCACAGTAGGATGTGCTTCAGTTTTGCAGCATGGGTGAAGTGATTCCCCAAAAATGTTCTCTGGCCTGAGAGGGATTTTGGAAGTGTAAGGTGCTACAGAACATAGCCGCAAACAGCAATCTGAAAAGTCACCTGAACAGGACCTCTCACATAAAAGCCGAGAGTTATACCCTGGGAAATTCAAGTACTGATTCCATCTAGCATTTGAGCCTTCAGCTAGTGACTTCCCTTTTAGGGGACTTTCACAGTCAGACTGATACTGGCAGTATGGTAGCCTGTGTAAAATAGGCCAACTTAAAATGGCCATTTGCAGGCCTGAATTCTCAGCTACACTAACGTCGCTTTACACCTCTCCAGCTGTATAAGAGGGCCTTCATATAAAGGAGAATTGGATCTATAATGTTTAGGAGCTTCCATAATTAAAACTGGGTCCAGTTATGTCAAAAAGTTCTCCAAGGATGTGCTCAGATGTATTTTTATGGTTGTTCTGTAGCCCAAATTTTACAAATCAAGGATACTGTCCACTTTAGCATTTAGGTTCCTGACTGTTTGAATCACAGACCAGAACTAGCTAAAGCTACATTTTACATGCAAACACAAAATTTGCAACAGTCACAGTTAAGTAATTTGCCATTCTAAGCACTCTGAGTGCCGCTGAGATTGTACATGGATGCATGACATGCCTTCCATGTATTGCTAAACACATACTTGCTCTGACTAAAGTCAGTTATAAACATATTGAGGAAAATGACACCTGCAAGTGGTAAAATAGACCAATAACTTTCTTCTACACCAGTTTATGAGTTCAGCTGGTGCTTCCAGCCATTTTTCCTTCTCACCCTTAGTCCTGTATAGAGATCTCTGTGCAACCGTTCCATTATCAGTAGGACAGCAATGCTGGAACCTCCCCCATAGCCGTAATCTATCACGGAGCCATGGAGATCTACTAGTCGCTCATGCTTTGGTAAAGACCTGGAGAAACAAAATCAGCACAACAGATAGACAATGTGACTATATTCCCCTAGATTACAATTCTGCCTATTTCCCCTCCTGCCCTCTTAAATCAAGCCTAGTCTCTTTACAAGGCACCCAACATCTGGGCTCTTAACAAGTGTAGCAGGAGATGACTGACAATACTACCACCACTCTGGCTACAGCAAAGGACAGATCACTGAGTCAGTGTGTTGTAACAGGAGGTCTGCACTGCAGCAGAGGCAGCTCTACACAGTCAAGGCTGGTTACGTTTCCTACACGGTCATCCCACTGTCATTTTAGTCAGTGAATGCAGACTAGCACACTTAGGGCCGAAAGAGTGCTCAGTACTAGATGAAGGGAGAGAGAGTACATCAGATACCAAGGCCAGGACAGTGAGAACTGTGCAACACCATGCAATACTAACTGACTTTTATTGCAGGAAGCAGCAGGGAATGGGAGTATTGCAGACACAAGAGAATCAGCCCTGGGGAGAGATGAGGCGGGGCAGCAGGTGAGCTTTGCACTGTCTTATCTATTCTACAAGTAGCATCGACAGTTATTTAGTCCTCACTCAAAGTTGTGCAGCATTTAGTGGCAATCCTCAGCACTGACCAAGTCACTGGGAGTGGTAAGGAACTACGTTGGACCAAAGTCTCTCTGCCTCAAGCCATGTAAGCCAGCCTGCGTAGCTACTAGAATCTAACCAGGTTCAGTTGGCATTTGCAGATTAGAGGAGAGTTTACCAATACACACCTCATATAGTGAAACTCAAGTGCAAGGTCATTCCAGTGCTTCTCGTCTGGAGGGACGACTGATTTGAGTGCACATGGGAAATGGCCCCCCCAACTATCACACAAGTACACCACTCCATATTGCCCTCGGCCCAGCTCACGGCCTAGCTTCGGTTTACCTGCAAACACACAGCAATGTGTCAGTTTGATCAGAGGTAAAGTTTCCATGTTCTCCCCCTCTAGCATAAGTATCTGGCTATGATGATGCCATGAACTGGACTAGTATTTCACATTCAGGGGGAGGTAGGTGGGTCCTTCTTGAAATCAGGTAGTTTAAATTGTTAGGTCAGTGCTAGACTGGAACTGGTATAGGCCACAATATTTATATGCAGAACAAGTAACAGCCCAGTACAAGCTCTCTCTGGACTCTTCTGCAAGTGAGACTCACCCCCATATGCTGAGGTACCAAAGAGGAAAAAGGGGAGTTCTATCTTCATTGCTCATTCAATCCTTTGTCTAATCTGAGACTGCCAACACAGGAGACATCTAGCAACAGTCTGTAAGTGAACAGGACTCTCATTCCAGCTAGCAGCATACAAGCCACATAACCCTCAGACAAGCTTTTTGGTCAGTACCCACAGAGTCTGGGTTTGATCCCATAACCACAGAGGCTGAAGGTTCTATATCCCATTATCAATCCTATGAATCGTCCCAGGGAGTCTTTCAGAGGATTTAAGATGGTCTTCAAAACAAATCTCTGCGTCTTTATCAAGCCTTCCTAAAAGTTCTTGTTATGCCCACAAATTTGTTGTAAAGTTTTTCTTTTTAAAAATGAGCACAGCATTGAAGTATATTTGATTTAAACAATTAGCCTTGCAAAGAGTTCTCTAATTAACACCCCTCCCCAGAACTCTCCCAGTTTTGAATCTACAAACTAATTGTTTTTAGCTATCCATCCTACTGCCCCCAATCAGCCTTCCCACAAAGTCCTATACTAGAAGATGAGTGAGGTTTTTCCCTTTCACAGGCCTGCAGGATTAGAAGCAACCATACCCAATACTTCGACTTAGTTGGTAGGTGTCAAGTAGAAGCAAAGCCAGAAGAAAACTAGCGTTCAAGCCAACACTATTCTAATATAATAATCTACAGCTAGATGAGGAGTCCCCCTTGCCCTTGCTCCCCCAATCCCTGCAGAAGCAGGACAGAACTAATCCAATACACCCTCCCAAGAGACTCTGGAAAGAAGATCGGGTATAGGTGCTCACCGTGTAACAACACATCCTGCAGAGACCTGCTCTCCAGCGAGAGGCGGGCTAGTCGAGGGGCATGGTCTTTCCGCACCTTCAGCCAAAGGTCTTCCGTTTTCTCCAACCTGCCTGAATGGCCAGCCTCTAGCTACCAAGACAGAAGGCCAGAGATGGTACGTGTAGAGTCATTCTATATGGTCACATGCCTCACATAGAAGCAAAAGGTGAAAGCAAGGTAAGTCACTGGATCATATGGGGTCCCATTTTCAAGATGGGTCATTTAATTACGGCACCCACTTCACTGTAGGGAGGGCTCCCAGTTAGCTTGCCATGCTGATGAAGCCAAAGCATCACAAGCCAGAGTGTCTCCCACTAGGTAGGCAATACTTCCACATTGAAGAGAACAGCAATGGGCTGACTATTCTGCCCACCCTTGGGCCATCTCACTTGTGACAGTTCTGGTTTCCCGGAGTGGCACTACACAGAAACCCCCAATTTGTTTCTTCTCATGGTGCTCTGCCTTTGCATTGCCCACCTCACAGCCCCACACCTACCTGTCGCAGAGAGGCTGCAAAAGCCTCATGAGAGCTGTTTAGCCTGGTCCGGAATTGGCTGCAGATGCTCTTCGCCAGCTTGGAGGCACTGAGGCTCTCAATAGCATCCTGAGCTACTTTCCGCTTCCACTCCATGGTGATAGCAGGTGGGCTGACCCAGGTAATCCGCTGAATTATCTAACAGAACAGGATTAAACCAATTAAACTGAAGGGCCAAATCTTCCCCTCAAGCCTCATATACTACTTACTTCTTAAGAGTTGGTCTGAGGGCAGAATCGGATTCAGAAAGAAGAGCAAGTATGGTTCTTTGAGATGTGTTACCCACACCGCTTTTACTCTTGACATGCAGGTGCCCAATGTGCACAAGTCCAGTTTCTTTTTCAATAGCAATGTTTCATTGGGGCCAAATCTGCAGTCCAAGCACCCCCTTGCTCCCTGTAGCTAAGCGGGCAGGGCCAGCTGCACCCATACGCCATTCCTTCCAATAGGGATCCCCTAGGAGCAGGACTCCAATCATCAGGGAAGGAGAGTGGGTCATGGCATCTTTGTGGACGACACATCTTAAAGAATCACAGTTACTATACGTAACCATTCAAGTTATTGTTCACAAAGATTCCACACTTTGGTGACTAAAAAGCAGTTTAGTTTCTTTTGAAGCAAGTCGGTCACTTGCTGGGGGAGCTCCTCTGTGCCAACCAGCCCATCATCCATTACAGATGCACCTTGATACCTTGCCTTCAGGTGGGCAGCTGCCACAGCTAGGCCTTAGGTGAACACCTATTGGCATGCTGAGAGACCAGAGGGTAGAACTCTGCTGATAGTACAGATGTTCCTGCCAGGAATCCATGAGCTGGAAGGATTAAGATGGGAAAAATACGTATCTTGAAGGTCAAGAGCAGTGAGCCAGTCCATGGGATCCAGAGAGGAGATTATGAAGTCCAGGGTAACCATGCAGAATTTGAAGCAATGGCTAAAAAAGTGTGGAGTCTCCCAACTTTGCAATTAGGATGCAGTGGGAATGAAGTCCCCTGCCCCTGAACTCTGTGGGGGTGCGGATTTCCTCTACCTCTCCCATTTATGTGAGGCAAGAGGTGGACGCCCTCAGCCTCTGACGAGAAAGGCCTCTGAAGAGGGACTTGGGAGATAAAAACAGTTTGAACCTGGATGGGATACCCCTTGCTGACTATCGTCAAGACTCACCAGTCCTTGATCCCATCCCAGGCTTCCTGGAAGCAGGACAGGCTGTTGTCAAAGAGAGGCCTGGAGGAAGGAGGAGCTGAGGGAGGTTTGCCCAAACACAAAAAAACAAATAAAACACCATTTTTGCTTGAAGCCAGATATCGTGGAGCAGACTCAGTAAAATCACTACCCCTTCCACAGCTGCTCTAAAGTCAGTAGCTGTGGCTAGTATTGAGACTAGTTTCAATCTGTATCATGGTAGCTTCCTCTCTGGGGCTGGGACATACAGACCCAAGAATCTCAAGGTGGCTTTGGAGTCTTTCAGGGAATTAAGTTCCTCATCCATATCACTATTAAAGAGCTTGTTGCCCTCAAATGGGAGGGCTGATGGTGACTTGGACTTCCAGTGGATTTCCTGATGCCTGCAGCCATGAACCTGTCTGCTGCAGCTGATGCATCAAATGCTGCTTGAAGTGCCAGTCAGGCAGTGAGCTGGCCTTTATAAGGGATTTCAATTCCTTGTGCTGGCCCTTCAGGAGTCTGTCCATAAAAATGGAAAGTGTCCTATAACAGAAAGTCCTTCTCTGGCGGCAGCACCTGATCATTTGCCACTCCTATCTGAAGGCTTGCTGAGGGGTATTCCTTCTTCCTGAAATAGATCTCAGTTATTGGGGTCTTTATCCACAGGGGTAGACTTGGACTGGCTTTGGTGCCTCAACTTTCCATGAGCTACCTGCCCTATAAAGACAGTCCCAGGGGTAGGGTGTTGGTAAAATATTCAAACCCTTTCGCAGGCACCTGGTATCCAACAGCCCCTTTTGATGTTGCTGTGACTGAGGCCAATGTATGCCAAGTCAAGTGGTCAGTCACCAGTGGACATGGCCAGTCACACCACAGAGGAAGGCTGCAGGACATTCAGAAGACATGCTCCTGGATGACTTCCAGTGGAATATCCAGGGTCTCCACCACTTTTAGCAAGGTCTTGGAAGGGCTTTAAGCTCATCCACAGAAGTAGTGAATGGGGGCTTAACTACTTCAATCTGCAGATGGAGATGGCCAGAGGCCGATAAATCTCTGGAGAGTAGTAATCTCCACCGTATTCCCTCTCACCTTCCAGAAACTGACACAGACAGGAGAGAAGCCCGAGACTGCTTCTTTGGTGAGGGGGATCTGGCTCTGGAGAAAGTGGACAAAGCTGACTTCCTAGAACAGAGGTTTACTTGTAGGGAGACCAGTACTGCCATGGCTGGTACGGACAGTGAGGATGACAAATGAGCAGGTATCAGGAGGACTGCTCTGCATCCCTGATGATCTTCCAGTGCCTCCCAGAGATTTTTTCCTGAACTCTGCCAGATCTCCACTGCTCCGAAGCACAACAGGCACTGGGAGTGCCAGTCATTCACAGGAACAACAGGTGCAGGATGGGCAGACCTTCAACCCCAATGACTTGGGGTCTGCCCTTGTACAGTCGATCTATACAAGGAAGAGATTCCTTGTGAAGAAGAAACCTTCTCACTACTCTGTTTAAGATTAAGTAACTAAAGCCAATTGGAAGAGAAAACCTATCAATCAACACTAGACAAAGACCAACATTTTTCCCCCTACAGTAGAGGAAAAAAAGAATGTACTAGCTGCACAAAGAGTAGGAACACCCATAGAGGAACCACAATGGGCAGTAAGAAGGAACTGATTGCAGGTGGCTGCTGCCCCCCACTCCTTATGCCTTCCATTATGAGGAACAAGAAGGTACTCCGGACACAGATACAGTCCCAAATAATCCAATCTCATGCACAAAGAGCGAAATCTGTATGGACACTCACTCAATGAATAATAGTGGTTTGCCTTAACATTTGTAACTAGCAACTGTCAAGTCAATTCTTTGCTTTGTGAAGCATCCAACACACTTTCAGGGGTACATTATTAATTTGCACATTTATGGTTTGTAAAAAAGCTCAGTGGTTTGAGCATTGGCCTGCTAAACCCAGGGTTGTGAGTTCAATCCTTGAGGGGGCCCACTTAGGGATCTGGGGCAAAATCAGTACTTGGTCCTGCTAGTGAAGGCAGGGGGCTGGACTAGATGACCTTTCAAGGTCCCTTCCAGTTCTAAGAGATGGGATATCTCCATTTAAAAAAAAAAAAAAAAAAAAAGTAGTAAGATTCTACAGAACATTCTGCAGACAAGCAGAAGTTATTAATATTTAGTATCAAAGTTTCATAAGCAATCCCTCAGCATTTATAATCCAAACATTCCATCATTGTTCTAGTACGCGAAAGTCAGGGTGTGATAGTAACTAGTTTATTTTACAGTCCTAGTAGAAATGAATGTAGAAAATTCATACCTGTTTGATCTGTTCCCACAGCATTCTGGTTACTGATGAGCCTGAGTGAAAAGTGACTTCAACGTGATAGGCTGCATTTAGTATCTGGAGTGAGGAAGGGGGGTGGGGGGAAATTAGCAAAGTAGGAACCATGACTTGCTTAATTTTGATTCTGTATGGAAAAAACTGACCTAGAACAAATAAGAGCACTGGTCCTGTAAATCTTGTATCTTGCCTCTGGCAATGCTCTATACTGGATGCTGCAGATGGCCCCCAGCCTACCTGACCAGACTATTCCGTGTATTTAATCCTTACCACACCCTTACATAGATAGGTAATTATCGCCATTTTACAGACTGGGAAACCGAGCGGGAGGTTAAGTGACTTGGCAGAGATCATACAGCAAGCCTGAGAAGAGCTGAGAATAGAACCTATGATTCCCCAATTCTACCCCTCTTCTCCAGCCACTACATCCGTTCCTCAAAGGTTTCGGCTTCCTTCTATTGATTTTAATAGGGCTTGTACATTATAGCCTTGCCCAACTCTTCCTGTTTTTTAGTGCTGCTCTCTTATTCCATCAGGATAAAGTCAAGTCTTGCTGTGACAGTCCAACAAAATTCTTTGTAAAAAAAAAGTAATGCTACGAAAATTCTCAGCAACTGGTTGAGCTACCATACCTGTTTGAGATAATTGCTCGTGATATGTACTGAAACATCCTGAGACTTCTCCAGACTCCTCAGGCATCTCTCCAGTGTCCCCACAAAGCTTTCACGCAGGTAGTCTACGGAGCTTATCAATTTGTTGGCAACCGCTTGGTTTAACCGAGAAATGATCAGTTCCTGGATTTGCTTAATACAACATTTAATGTCCTTGGTACTCACAGGTTCCCCATTCTCAGGAATTATGATGTCTGCAGGAAGGAAGGAAAGTTTTATACAGATAGGACACAAAGGCATTACAATTGTACTATTAGCTGTCAAACATGACACGCTGCTGCACACTGTGTTTTGCAAAGCAACTACAGCACAAGCTTATTCCAGCACTTGTCTGGACAGTTTCTGCTCACCCTCCACCCCTTCTAACACTATTTAATTATCTTGAGTTTTGACCTCTAGGTCCTGTTCATGCTATTGGACAAACTGCTGCTAACAGTGGTTTGTGAAAGAAAGTTAGTTGAAACAATGTGAACAGGGGCCCTTCCACTGCTCCCAAGGGAGCGTGATAGTAAGATTAAAAGACCGTGACGGACTGTGGGTAGGGCTTTGGTTTTGTTTTATTGGGGGGGGAGGGAGGAAAGAAGAGATGTTCTGAAGTATTCTGATTAGCACCGTTCTTTCAAAATCACTGGTCATGAAAGGGCCCTGTTAGCAGCCACCATGTTAAACCGTTACCATGGTTTCAGCCATAACTTGGTTGGGATAGTCATGATTTCTGCAGTCTTTATAAAAAGAAGATTAATACCTCTAAAGACCAGATTGTTTAATGGTCTGTAGGGAGCAGGAGTTTCACCCTATGTGCAAGCTTGTTCTACAAGCATGCATCCCACTGCACCCCTAGGGCCATAGACTCAATCTAGGACCCAAGACCGAGGTGAAAGGCTAACTCATTCACCATTTGACTCCTCTGTGTTTTCACTTTTAAACAAAGTGGTGTACTTGTCTTTGTTCACCTCTCAAGAAGAGGAATATTAGGAAGGTTTTATACATTCCTGCTCTTGATGTGACTAAATATTTTGCTCACCATTCAACTAACAAATGTTTCCAGGCTACAATAAAAAATAAAAAAAAGTGAGCAAAGCATTTCTACACATAGAACAACTTTCTTTGCAGAGAGAAGGTAGTTTCTGAAGCATATTCGAATGGTGGTTTGGGAGGGTGGGGGAATTCAGGCTGCCTGTTTTTAACTAACTCAGTGATTCCCAAACATTCCAAAGCCACAATCTCACCCCCTCCAGTTCATTTTCGGACACAGAATTTCTTAGTGCTGAGAACTAAGTTCAATGAAAAGTTATTTGCTCCACTAAATGCAAAAAAGTGCAAGACAAGTCTCTAAACATACTTTTTGATCCCTTGTGTGTCCTACTGCAATTTCAAGCCAACTTAATAGCCTGTAAGAACAACATACACACCACTGCAATGCTCGCGCCTGCTTGTTTACATTTATAGGATTATTATTAGCAGTAGTATTGTGGTAGCCCCGTCATAAAACAGAGCCCCATTGTGCTAGAAACTGTACAGAGACAGAATAAAAGGGGCCCTCCTGCCCCAAGGAGCTTATAATTAGCTCCCAATTGGACACTAAAGCTTGTTTTCAGAGGGCTGCCATACGAGTCACACTCTTGTGATGCACTTGCCAATCTTCCATCTAACCCTCAAGATGGAAAGTGAGAAGATTACCCTGCCCTCTGATTTCAAATGCACATTACAGCGATCTCCCAGTCAGAAATGAAATCTGGTCTCAGCTTTGCGGTTAAAAGCAAGGTCTTGTGCAAGCCACTTATTGCTGTACCTCAGTTCCTCCATATTATTCCTCACATCACAGAAAGATTATCTGGTGCTTATTCAATGCTTGATATACAAAATGCCAAGTATTATTCAATAGGTATCTAGCTGGTCAAGTTGCTACTGTGCATGCACCATAGCCGGTTTCCCCAGTTCTACAGCAACGCTCAGAGGTCAGGCTGGAGACCTGTATTTGAACCCAAAATCCAGAAGGAGATTCTAGCTTCTTTAAACATAAATCAAGTTACTGACTTATGACATCAGAGGCTGCAACAGGAGAATCTACCTTCCTTCCCGCAGCAAAAACTTTCTCAAATGCTGATAGCCCTCAAGTCACTATCTGGTTTTACATCCTCCTGAATGCCAAGCTCTAACAAACAGCATGCACACTGAAGGCTACGTCTACACTGCAATTGAAGGAGTGATTAGAGCACAAGTAGGCATACTCGCACTAGCTTTAAACTAGCTAACGCAGCTAAAAAAAACAAAAACAACAAAAGCAGTGAAGACGCATCAGCACAGGCTTTGGCATGGGCTGGACAAGCTTACCAGGTACTTGGGGTACATACTTGTGTTTCTAGCCTGTGCAATCATGTCTTCACTGCTATTTTGAGCTGCACGAGCTAGATTAAAGCTAGCTGTCGGTACACCTCCCCAAGCTGCAGTCACATCTGATTGGTTGGGTTGCAGCACAGATCAAGCCCGAGGACTTGTCTAGCTCCAAGTGCAACATGTTGCCCATAACCCAACTCCCATTCACACAGTCGCTAGCTCCAGTTAAATGATGCTTTAAACTCTAGCTAGCTGGCCCATCAGGGGATGTGGGCTGAAGCTTGAGTGCTGTTGATGCTCAAACTAATAATGCAGTGGGGAGTCAATTACTCCAGGCCACTAATACAAACACCGTTACTCAAGTATTTCAGTGTGGCCACTCTCACTCAAGCAGAGTTAACGCAAACCAACACTGCAGTGTAGACCAACTCTTAGGCTTGGTCTACACTACCCCCCCTAATTCGAACTAAGGTACGCAACTTCAGCTACGTGAATAACGTAGCTGAAGTCGAAGTACCTTAGTTCGAACTTACCTTGGTCCACACGCGGCAGGCAGGCTCCCCCGTCGACTCCGCGGTACTCCTCTCGCCGAGCTGGAGTACCGCAGTCGACGGCAAGCACTTCCGGGTTCGACTTATCGCGTCCAGACTAGACGCGATAAGTCGAACCCAGAACTTCGATTTCCAGCCGTCGAACTAGCTGGTAAGTGTAGCCAAGGCCTTAGTGATTATGGCTGTACTTACGTGAATGATACAAAGCAAACAAACATTTTAAGTCACAGAACAATCCTTCTCCCTCCCTCCCTACTAATGGTGACTGCTCTCCAGAGACAAAAATCTGGATACATGGTATTCCACTTGCTCATTCGCTACTTTGTAGCGGGTGCTCTATTCTACACCTTCCATCTCTCCTAGAGGGCTGCACGCATTGTTTTCCAGTTTTAAAATTGAAGTGCAAGTCTAGAGATTTAGAAGCCTCCTTAGAGTACTCTGCGCCTTTTGAATGTAAAGAAAAGCAAACTACTTCCTCCAACCTTACAGCCGAAAGCTATTTTCAATTTCTTTTCAAGCAGAAAGCCTTCATGTCACTTCAAAGTGCATTTCCATCTCAACGTTCCTTCCTGAAGAAGCAAAAGTTATCGCAAACCATTGCGTGACAAGCAAGAGAAAGTTTTATAAAACCGGCCACATCAAAGCACCCATTTGTTGCTAATCATGGGACTGTCTAGTGCCCCAGACCAAAAGACTCAGAGCGACTAAGTTACTTAAAGTTTAACCATTCACAACAGTTAATAAACCCCTCTCTCCTGGAGCTCAAAAGCTACCAACAGACGTTACACCTCATTGGGAAGTGCATTGGGAAGCCACGCATCTTCAAAAGCAAAAGACAACCCATGGCATTCAGCTGGCAAGAACAGAGCAGGTTTTGCTGGCTCTTCCCAAAAGAGGGCCCCAAGCCTAGCCAGGATTGAGCTTGGTCATTTCCACAATAGGAGAAGGCAAAAAGGACAGTGAGATTTCCTGCCCACATACAACTTCCAGGGTGGGGCGGAGGTTGTGCAGGATTTGGAGACCTGTGCTCAGGGCCACTTCCTGTTTATGAATTCCCAACAATCAGCCCACCCCAACCCTTCCTTATTAGGGCACTGTGGGCTATGCTATTGCCACTTTGGGGATGGGAAAGAATTTCTCCCCATTCCACCCGATTGACCAAGATTGTTTGGTATTTTCACCTTCCTCACAGAGAGACCCAGAGGTTGGAGTTTTGGGCAACAGGAGGGCTGGGATTCTCCTGCTCCTGGAGGTCACCGTTAGAACCTATGTGAGAATTGTTTAGCTGTTGCAACTTTTGGAAGGTGTGCCGTGCAGGAATTCTCTGATTTAGACTCCAGACCCAAAGCAGTAACATAATAGTGGGCATCCGAAAGGTATCGCCTTGTGAGATGGGGCAACGTGTCTATTTCCTCATCCCCACCCCGAGTCAAATGCAAACCAAGGGCTGGGATATTACCAAGGGGCAAGTGCCCCACCACTGCACTTCATAGCAGTGCTGTTTGGCTGTCGAGGTCACCTGTCACCTCAACTGCCAAAAAAGGATGATAGTGGGCAGCTGGAGGTGCCCTGAGAACCTTCTAGTGTGATGACTGGCTCCCTTACAGTAGGAGCAACCCACAAATTGACAAAGGATCAATGTGGTGCAAGTGACTGCACTGGACTGTCCCTGATGGGAACTTTGGATGTAATTTGACTAATAAAACTGTAGCCTGGTTAAAACCCACACCACGTGTCCTTGCCTTCTTCCATGTGTTGAGCATGCCAAATAGACTTTTGGGCAATAACCCATGCTTTCTGATGCACCACCAGGTGACTGCCCAGAGGTCAGCAGGAAACAAAGATAGCAGAAGGGTAACCAGCCATCTATATAGAAGTGTTTTATTTTAGAAGGTTCAATACTGTAAAGCTGTTTAAGTCATCAACTATGAAAGAAAAAGAAAGGGACTTTAAATTCTAGGAGTGCAGGGTAGAGTCTTGCACTCCACAGTTTTCTTTTAGAGATTTACAGTGCTCACAACTACAGCTAGGCAAATTAGCAATATTTCAGTCCACTGACAATTAAAAAGATTGGTTGAGCTGAACCAAAATGAAGGGGTTTTGTTTTTTTTATTTTTTGGCAAAAATATTTGGGGGGGGGGGGGGAGGCAAGCAAAATGTTTCTATTTTAGAATATTTTTTAGTTCCTTTAATAGTATAAAAATAAGTTTCTAGAAAAGCAGATTCAAAGGTGTCAAAGTGAGAAGTGCTCTAAAAAAATTCTGAAAAAAAAAAAATGAGGCTCTATGACCAACAATTTGACAAAGTCAACATGAATTTCCATAATGTTTTGATATCACAAGCCTGCATTTTTTTGCTGAAAAAAGTTGATTATCCAGTTCTGACTACTCTCAACCATTTTCCCACCACTAATGTAGGCAATTACTGTTTCCCATTGTAAGATAGGACATTAAGGCAAAGAGGCCAAGGGCTTGTGCACACTTGAAACATGACAGTGATACAGCTCCAGCGCTGCTGTAATGGTTCAGTGTAGCCACTGCCTACACAGATGGGAGGGGCTCTCTTGTCAGCATAGATAATCCACCTCCATGAGAAGCAGAAGATTGGAAAAATTCTTCCATCAACCTAGCACTGTCTAGATCTGCTTAACTACGTTACTCACAGGCATGGATTTTTCACACCCCCTCAACGATGTAGCTGGGTCAACCTAACTTTTTAGTTTAGGCTAGGCCTAAGTAGCCTGCTCTGGTCTACGCAGCATGAATCACTGTCAGACTTAATTAGAAGTCAGGCATTCCTGGTCTAGTCGTGTGCTCAGACCTACTTCAGTGATCTGCTTAGAGAAAATAGTCCAGTGTAGCAGACTCTACCAGTTGATTGTTTTACAGATTAAATGACGCAGAAGAGGTCATGCAGGAAGGTAGACCTCGTCTGATCCGGATTTACATTGGCCCAGGAAGCAAAGTTTGTGGAGGGGCTTATAAATTCAGTCATCCTCAGATATCTGCCCATCTCTCTCCTCTTACCAGAGATTACCTTTGAATTCCATGTTAGCAGCATCTTCCAGCAGCTCCTCTTTCATGTTGTTGAGAGTCTCTATGATCATGTCCTTCATCTCCTCCTGCTTGCGATTGGCAATACCCATCAGAGACTCATAGAGCTCATTCTCCTTCTTGCGTGTGTACTCCAGCCGTTTTGGGGTGATCTGCAAATCTCGTTGCATGTCAAAAGCCTGGTTGATGAAGATGTCCAGGCAGCGGCAGTGCACCATGTTCAGGATGGTAGCTACATCCACCAGGTGCTTCTGCAGCACCTGCCTGGAGAAAGTGCTCAGGAGACGGAATTTCTCAAATTGCTCCACCAGCATGCTCTGGGCTTTGGCATCAGAACTAGGGGCCCCACAGCTGCAGTGGTTGGTACTCAGGTAGTCTAGGTCCATCAGCTGACAGTAGAGGGATGACTTCTCATTCTCAGTCTTTTTGGGAGAGATCAGTTCAGCCTCTGACTCCGGCACTTTGCAAAAGAAAACAGGCAAAGAGAATTTCTCTTGGATTTCCCGCAGTTCGTTTTCATCAGATGCTGACAGTTTAGCCTCACTGATGGCAAAGGTGACGACAGGCAAGACATGGTTCACGTACTCTCCCAAGGTGACCTCAGCAGACTGGAATCCCCGACATGGGGCTACCACAATGTCCACCTCCTGAAAGAGTAAAAAAGGGAGAACACCACATTGAAGTTTTAGAAATTAACCCTGCTAGTAACTCTCCCAACTACCCTCTCCCCACTAAAAGTTCATCCCTGTGGTGGGACCCATTTCATGGTCTAAACATGCAATTCCCATGAGTCCATGGAGCTGATTGGAGCTTCTCCCAGATCCTTGTATTAGCCTACAAAAGTCATTATTCAAGGCTCATTTCTCATCCTTTTGGGTGTCTACAGCAATACTAGACAATGAAGCTTTGGAATCAGCAAACAAGGTTCAAATCCCGCCCAAGTTTCACATGGCAGCATAGGATCCATGGTCTTAATTTTAGACCTCAAGCCTCTCTCTGTCTTGCAAGAGCTTTTATTTCACTTTCATTGTGAAAAATGGAGAACTGAGAATATATCCTAGCTCACTTCAATATTTCAGACTTTTCACTTGAGTCACTTCATTTAGAATTTTTCCTCATTGTGTCTCGCTGAGATATGGCTAGAATGCTTCAGATCAGCTAAAGCTACTGAAGTCACAAGAGCCATGTTTTTGTGATTCAGCATTGAAGGTTTTCTAAAATACTATGATGATTTTTAGGACAGGAATTAGTGAGAGCACACTGCCAGCCTAAAGAATGAAATCAGTTGATCCGCAACACAAGAATAGCTATGGGAAGCTTGTGCTATATTTTCTCTGCTATCCACTGGCATGACTCAACCCTGTCTTGAAAAACCCCCATTTAGGGCCAGAAGAGAGTTCAGCCTCCCTGGCCTATTCAGTTCTCGGTCCATTTCTAGACTGCCAACAAAGGGCAGTTAGTGTGCAGATATTTCTGGACACTAGAAATTCAATTGCATCAACCAACTCGTTATACATACACTAATGCAAAGTTATCATACTGAGGTGGCTTTCATTCACTACTGCACAGGATCTGAACTAGTTACTAGAGCGGGGGGGTTCTCAAACTTCATTGCACCGTGACCCCCTTCTGACAACAAAAATTACTACATGACCCCCAGGAGCGGGGAACAAAGCTTGAGCCTGCTAGAGTCCCGCCACCCCAGGCGGGACTAGGTGAGGTGGGATCAAAGCTGAAGCTCAAGGGCTTTAGATCCAGGTGGGGTGGGCTTGTAACCGGAGACTTGCCACCCAGGGCTGAAGCCCTCAGGCTTTGGCTTTGGCCCCAGGTGGTGGGGCTCAGGCTTTGGCCCCAGCAAGTCTAACGCCAGCCCTGGCGATCCCATTAAAACAGGGTCATGACCCACTCTGGGTTCCTAACCCACAGACCTAGAGAAAAGGCTATTCTATAACCATTTCCACCATCACCACCATTCAGGCCTCCATGCTACCTCTCAAGAAGCTTGTCCAAGATGCCAACATCCTCAGGCTAATTTTAAAAATAAGACACTACTTACTACCAAAGTTTCCTTTTCATTTAAGGCTATGTTGCAGCCACATTTGTTTACCTTATTTGGCCAACAGGTGGCTATAAGACAGTTTAAGCGCTCAAAGAGTCTGATCAATGACTGAGTTAGTGTTAAGAGCAGATGCCTTCTGTATTTATACCTTTGGCAAAAGGAATGGAAAATCTTTAACTAGCTTCACTCATTTCTTTGTTTGTTGACCTTGAACCAAATCTTTAAGGACCGTAACAGAAAACTCAGGGATGGTCCATTAGTTTTACCATGGGGGGGGACAAAAAAGTTGCTAGCCCTTCTCCCAGGTGCAAAAACAAGTACAACCGCACATCACAACACATGCAAGCAGCCAGTCAGGTAAATTTTAGGTTGTGTGGGGACATGCAGGAGAGCTTTTACATTTTCTGGCTAGAAGCTTCAAGAAGTTCTTTGATCCATTTTGCAGTTATTTGTACTGGTCCTCTTTAGACCAGCTGTAAGTGTCTGAGCCATACAGGATCAACAAGTCATGAAAAATCCTGCATCAAGCCTCTTCTCAACTTTCAGCGTGTATTCCAAGCACACCGTTACTGCCCTGAATAGACTCCTATCCACTGCTAGTGCAACCTGTAGTTACTGCATAAATGAAAATGGCTAAGTGACCATTATTACAGTGGGGTTAAATACGATGACAATATAAACTGCCCAAGTTTGTTGATATGCAAGCCAAGAAGTAGTACAAGTTAACTTCCTGGCACTTCCAGTAGTGAACTTGTCCCTCATCCTTCCCACAATATACTCATTTGTAGGCTCTTCACCTGCCTATGGTGAAAGAGGCACTGGCCACTGCTAGAAGAAATACCCAAGTTCAAACTGGCACACCTAAGTTGCCAGTCATATCCTAGGTTTCTAATGAGTGATTCAAGCATTGAACATTTCAGCTGGAAAGGTAAGAGTTCAGTTTTTGGCGTGGCTCTGGGACTCTACCACCTGAATAGGAGTTAAATACAGTTAGGAGGCTGCATTATTAGCTACAGATAAAATTCATATAGGGTATAACTTTACAGAGCTAGACCACATATTTTTAAAGCTACAAATGGTGTTCCCACACTGCTCATAGACGGAAAGGCTCCAGGAGAATGCCTGCCCTGTGGAGTAATTGCCCAAATGACTGCACCAATAGCTGTCTAGAGGTTGGTCAGAACTGTAATACTTTGATTACTGACAGAATGCCCAGTGAATGTTGCATATGGACATCAATAAGCATTGCAACACAGTAAGAATTAAACAAGTCACACTTGGGCCAGTCACTTATCCTCTCCTCTGTCACTGAGATACTTGCCTTCTTTTCTCAAGTGCTATAGAGCTAAGTTTTCATATGGGTGAAATGGCTTGATGAATTGGAAGGGGAGGTATATGTAATTAACATTTACAGATTAGTTTTTTCCTGATTCAAAGTACTCTACAAATGAGAATCAACAATTTGAGGTAGTCAAGTATTCACACCATTTCAATGATTGGGAAACTGAGGTAGTGAATTAAGTGAATTGCCCAAGGTCAGAGTGAGTCACTGTCCAAGATATGACTGGAACTCACTTCCTAGGCCTGGTCTACACTATGACTTTAATTTGGATTTAGCAGCATTAAATCGAATTAACCCTGCACCCGTCCACACAACGAAGCCATTTATTTCGAAATAAAGGGCTCTTAAAATCGATTTCTGGTTGTTAGTGAATTACCTACCATTTGGTCATTTGGAAGGGGTTGATGACAATTGATGAGCTGTTAAGTATGTACCGATGGTGATGACAGCAACAGTGTCATTCGGGTGGGATGAGTCTGCAATCTTCATACCATTTAGACATTGGGTACAAGTACAGTATCAACATTCTAAATACAGTTTTTGACATTTTGGTTTACGGTGCAACCAGTAAGATTTCACAGCCAAGAAAGAACATTAGGAAGGCATCTTAAACAAATCAGTGCTGTTCCTCAAGATTCTGCTATTGGCTACCATTCTTGCAGTATCAAAGTCCCTTAGGTGTCTGGACCAGATGTAGAGCTATCACAGGGATCCTCTCATGCAAGTACATTTTTTTTTCCTGGAGATTCAACTAAGAAGAAATGTTAACAGATCCTTAGGTTTCCATTCCAACATCAGAGTTTGGCACAGTATGCAGACTGCTGGAGAAGCCAGTGGCAGAACTGCATGTAAAAATCCAGATGCACTCATGAAATTCTTTGGAGAAAGCTTCACAGTAAGAACTTCAGTTTCTTTGATTGCAACTCCAAGGTTCTCCAATCTCAGAAATACAGATCCCCAGTTTTCATGTTTACAGACATAGTTCATTACATGAACTGCCTCACAGCCCTGGGCTTGTGCTACAAATAACTGACTAATGTACAGTATCACCATTTTAGAAAGGAAAAAAAGATTTAATTTTAAATTAACTGGAAATGCATTTACATAGCCAGGCAAAACTATTTCAATTTGATTTAATGGTGTTGTCTTTAAAAGCCACGAGCAAAGTATCCCAGTTAGTTTCTCTGCTGTGGAACCAAGTGGAGGACATGTCACTCATTTCCACAGAATCTGAGATTCTAGGCGTCTCCTTTAAAATGTTCCTAGAGATTTTTGCTAGGGGTGAAGTGCTCCCTGAGATGAGAAATAAAAACACTCCAGCAGTAGAGGCCCAAGAAAAAGCATCTCTCTTTTTAACTACAAAACAACAAGAAACAAAATTTAACATCCATATAAATGTGAAAAGTTTTTGAATTTCAGTATTGCCCTGCAGTGTTGGAAACCCAATCAGTATTGCATTAGACCATGAAAAGTCATAATGAAACACAAGAACTAGGCAAAGGTGAGAAACATTCCTTTTTTTAAAATTGAAGTAGCTTCTTAGACTCCATCTTCAGGGTTGAGCTGTGGGAGGAGGGCTGGTGGCCCTAGAGCTGAGCAGTTTTAAGGATGCAGTTTAAGATTCACTTTCACTTGTTCAGTCCAGACCTTTATTTGGACAATTAGATTATTTACACAGGAGGTGAAGTGCTGGAGGAGGAGATGAGATTGTCAGTACAGCTCATTTTCTACCTCTGTACTGAAGCCAAATCTCACTCTAATGGATGCAATTTACTCAGGTGTAGAGGGTTAATCAGACAGTTCTGATATCTGTGAGATGCTTTCAGATCCTTTGATAAAGAGGTGCAAGGCAGCAAAAATACTGTCACCCTTTGGGGTATTCAAGAAGCCCTAGGTAGGATACCTTGCCTTTGTCCACAGGGGGTTGATTCAGCCTTAGATTTAATTTAAGCATGATTTTATCAAATGCATAGCCCTTTGAGCTTTTGAGTAAACATTCACCTAGTCAGCATTATTTCAGTATTATTTGTTTCCAATAGTAGTAGTTTCCTATTTAAAGAGGGGGGGGGGGGGGAAAGAGGAGGCACAAAACAATTCTGCTAACAAAAGCGAAAGAGAACAAGTTACAGCTCAATTTTAACTAGCTAATCATGATGCATGCATTTTTACAGCTTCCATTTAGCGAGTGCCTAGTTGCCCAGTGCTTTAAATGGATTGCTCCTAGGTGTCCTGCATCCTGGTGCGCCACTGGTTGGCACTGCAACTTGGAAATGCCAATACTAAAAACTTACAATGAAGGGCCAGCTCTGAAACAAAACTTCCTTTACATTTGATGAAGAGTTAAATATGCCCCTTTGGGTGTGGCTGAAAGGATCACAATTCTGGATGCTACTTTATTAAGAGTTCAAAATTTCTCCCAAATAATCCAGAAGTGAAGGCATAAGTGAGATCTTCACTGTGCACCTGAAGGAGCTACTCTGAGCTCAGAGTGGGTGGGGGAGAAATACATGACTAAATTTTTAGTCAAGTGAAAGACTTGAGTAGAGTAGTCTCCCCGCCCCCCCCCTTTTTTTTTTTAAAGGGTGAGGGGAAAAAAGTCTTGCCAGCAGTTTGCCTGCTAAACTAAGCCTGTCATGGGACTCCCAAGCCCGTAGCTAAACAAAAGTACAAATTAAAGAAAAATTGGATGGGCAATTCTGCAATATTCACATTGAAAGATGACTCACATGGATGACTATAAACAAAGGAGGAAGCTAGTACTGTCTCTAGGAGACGGGGGGTGGGAGAAGGGCGGGGGGGGGGGGTGGAGAAGAAATGCAGTGCGAGCAACTGGTCCTTGTTTTAGCAGAGACCTTGTAGGGTTTTCCGGCAACATTAGTAGAAGCAAACAAATGAGGTTAGGAGGTAATTTACCCCAATTTATAGCACTTCTCTGAATATTTCCATATGCTATTCGGTTGTATGTTCTTAAACTTGGATTACAAACTCTTCAAGGCAGCAATCTAGTCTTCTTGTGTGTGCCCTGCAGCATGTACACCTATGGAAATATCTTGGAACCTTAAGCAGTTCTCACTAAATTAGAGCTCTCAGTAAGTATGCGCTGCTGTATCTGGCAAAAGCTTCAAATACATTACTGTCAAATAATTACATCCATGTTTTCCCAAAGTTAAAACCCTGTCTAAAATCAAGACTTATTGAACACTTGGAGACCTAAACACCAACTCCACAACTATCTGGGTTACAATTCTGCTTCTTGAGCGAATATTGCCCAACATATGTTGACAGCACCTATTCAATAAGAACTGCAATACAAAATAGCCAATTAGGAAAAAGGCATTCCATTCTCCTCTCACTCTGACAGCCTATGCATATTTCTATGGACTAAATTCTGTACGTCTCTATTCAAGGGCAGAAGTTAGCCCCAGTACTAAATAAATAATAAATACAGGTAAAAGGAAAAACACTATAGACAATACATAATGAAGAAGAGAAACAATTAAATAGCTTATTGCACCGGGATAAAGATCTTCAGGGACACAGCCAGTTACCTTGTACTTTAGGATAAAAATTGGCAGAGGATTGCCATATTCTCATATACCTGCCTCCTATTCATCTAAGAATGAGACTCATTTGCTGCTTCCAAAATGACCCTACCCCAGATTATTAGACCTGGGACAGTTTCATTTTCCATTTATTGGGGGAAAGACTTGTAGTTAGAGGTGCTCAGAGGAGATCCTTTGTTAACCAAGCTTTTGCTGTTGAGTCACACTAAGCATTATCCACTCGAAGTCTCAATTCAGTATTTCAAGTCCAGTACTCTTCTGATTCCAAGAATAGATCCACCACGGAGCACAAACAATCAATGCAATCACTAGGTGAATAAATCAGATGCTGCTAGGGACAAATTACACAACTGTGCTATAAATCTGAGGTATTTATACACCCAGAGCACCTCACCATCTTTGATACTTTTACCCTCAACACCCCTATGAGGTAGGAAAGTACTATTATCCTCATTGAACACAGACTTCAGGCATCAAGAAATTAAATGATTTGCTCAAGGTAACACTAAGCATATGGCAGATTACGGAATTGAACCCAGAACTTTGAGTCCCAGGCCAGCACCCTAAACTAAAACTGACAGTAACACTCTGTGACAGCACCCTTTGCAAATACAAGCTGTCCATGCTACTTTGTTTCTTTGGATAAAGACTGTCTGTGTCATTAATAGGAATCCTGCTCCACTATGGAAAGTTTGTGTTCTTCCATCAGTAAAAGGGCCAATTAAAAAAGTCTACAGATAACACTCAAGAGATACGAAACAGTTTGAACGGTGTTTAACACTAGACTTCTTACCCTACTGCAAAAGCCACAGAACCTGCCCCATCAAGAGAGAGAGAGAGAGAGATCACTCTAAGCCAGGAAAAAAATCTGAAAGTAATGACATTCAGAGCATAGCACAAGACCCAGATTCTAGTTTTAATTGGATACGGGTGGAAGGAAATAGGAATTTCACAGTGATTGTACTTCTGAGAATACCCTACCTCTAGCACTGAACCCAGGTCAGACCTAAACAGAACAGCTCTCAGACATTTAATTCTGGTGCTCAGCAAAAGCACCTCAGTCAAGCTTAATTGCAGCAGTGCTAGATTGTGGTTGGGAGGAACAGCTCAGCCAGAATCCAGCCATATAGAGTACATCTACACTGCAAAAGGTAACGTGGCAGCAAACCTCAGAGCCCAAGTCAACTGATTTGGGCTTGGGTACAAGGCTAGAAATAGCAGCGTAGATATTCGGGCTGGACCCTGGACTCCAAGACCCCTTCCCACTGCTGGGTTTGAGACCCCAAGCTCCAGCCCAACCCAAAATGTCTTCTACACTGCTATTTTTAGCCCTGTAGCATGAGCCTGAGTCAGTTGACACAGGCTCCGAGACTTGCCACCAAGGGTCTTTCTTTGCCGTGTAGACATCCCCTTAGGGTTTTACACAGAAAGTCAAAACCAAACATCTTAACTGGTCTCAGAAACAAGACAGGAAACCAACGTATACTTCAGAGCCTTTGCGTAGAATGTTCTTTACAACCAACACCAAATGGATAGGCAGTCATTCTTTGCCACCTGTAACGGACAAATGGTGAGGAGAATTCAAACGTAACTGCATTGCATTGGTGCACAAGCAGCAGTAGCAAAGCCAATTCAATGAAGTTACTGACCCACCTACTTTTGTTACCCGAGATAAAGAGATAAAACGGAAAGTATTGACCGCATGTGGCAAGTACTGTTTCCTTACATTTTTATTGGGAATTTCCTGTAAGCACCTACAAGCCTCAGACTCCACCTGCATTCAAAAGGTAAGAAAATCACCCCACTAAGAGTAAAGCACAAAGCAAGACTGATCTGTGATCCAGGGTATAAAGGAAGTTTCAGTCTGTGCTTTTTAGTTGTCTAATGTTTTTCTTTGGGATGCACAATATTTCAGAGATCTCAGTTGGAACCTCTAAGCACTATTGATTCAGCAAAATTAACAAGTGTTTACTTTCACCATAAATCTGTCTGGTTACATTGATTATTCCTCCGTGATTCAGATGCATTCCTTTGTACAAGTGATCCCCAAGGAGTAGAATAGTTTTGCCAAATGTGGGGTTTTGGGGGGACCAGTTACATTATAAATATGCCTAAGAGCAAATATACCTGCCAGCACAGAATTGTGCTCCCAAACCACCATACCCACATAGAGTCAGATTCCTGGCTCTTCTTTCTGTGAAGCAAGATGTTTATTTCAGCTAGGATATCCTTTAGTAACCCAGAAAAAGGTAGCAAATCCTATCCTAAACACCAAAGATTGTCAAGCTATAGGTTAACACGTTAAGACTGCTTAACATGTGCTGACTGCATAATGCTCCAGATCTGCTGTGTTCCTACAGAGCCTTACAGAACCTTCTATGATGTGCTGTCGCTTAAGATCCACTTTGTTCTTTATAGAAAAGTGAAACAGACATGGTTTAAGTGCCCGGTCCAAACCTGCCTATGTAATTAAACATCTTGCCCAGATTTTTTTAAACCCACACAACATCCATTACAAGCAATAGATGTGTCAGCATTTCCAGGATCAAGACTGAATTCTATTGGTAAACGTCTTAAGAGACAGAATTAGAGGTTAGGACCATTATGAGAAATATCTAAGTCAGATACAGAACAAGTTCTACTGAATTCAAATATAGGTCTAGTAAGCAAGCGTTCAGAGTCCATAAGGCAACACCACAGTCAAGCCCATTCTAATTTTTTACAGCATAGTAGCACAATGTTTCTTCAGTGACTCTAGTAAGGGGGAGATGGTGTCACTAACAAAATATTTGGCACAAAGATCTGTAAGCACCAATCTAGATAAAAAACACACTGTTAGTGGAGGAAGGAGTTTAATTATTAAAAAAAATAAAAAATAAAATAAAAATGAGACTATCAGGAATAGCATCGGCAGCAGCTACAGCGAGGGTATATTTGCAACTTGATTTTTCAAAAAAGTGTTGGGCTCCTTCAGCTCAGTGGGTGTCAACAGGAACTGGGACGCTCAGTGCCTCTGGTAAAAAGTAACCATAGTGTGGACACCTACGCTTTAAAGTCATGATCTCCCCCAGCATGCAACTGTTACTAGCAGCTCACTAGCTTTGGTTCTCTAGTCCAAGTAAGCAGGAATTTCTTGGCAAGAGCCATGCTACAGAGGTGCAGATTAGAGCTTATGTCTATTTTAAGCGTTCTTGTAAATCCTCTTATTGCTCTAATAATGTGCCAGCACTACTGTCTATCACCAGCAGGCATTTTACCACTGTCACACTTGCCTCTGCTCAGTGTGGCTCTAGTCTGCTGAACATGCCCACCAAAGCTAGAGCAATGGTTGAAGAATTTCAGAAAGCCTCTATGTACTCCAGGCAGGACCAGTGACGTGGGCTACCACCTAGGGCACTGTGGTCAGGGGACACTAGGCACAGTGCAGAGATGCACACTGCCGGTGGACAGGGGCGCACCCAGAGGAGTGAGTGACAGTGGGGAGCGCCACACATAGGTGGAGTTTGGAAGGGTAGGGGGGCATTACCCCCCAAACTCAGAGGAGACGTGGGGGACACCCAGATTTCTCTCTGCTTCCTCCCTGAGGAGGGTGAGCAGTGATGCACAGAGCACCTGGTGTTCCTGTTCACACACACCCCCAAATGTTCCTCTGCAACCCCCGCCCCCAGGGGGCTGGGTGTGTGTGTGTGTGTGTGTGTGTGTGTGTGTGTGTGTGTGCGTGCGCGCAGCAACGTCAGGTGCTGTGTGTCCAGGTCCATATCCTCATGTGGTTGAGGTTCTCTTTAAAAGAGCTAACAATTATCCAAAGCACAGGACTTGGTGGTGACGGGGGACTTCAACTACTCAGACATCTATTGGGAAAACACAGCAGGACACAGATTATTCAATAAATTCCAAGAACTTGATGGAGACCATTTATTTCAGAAAGTGGAGGAAGCTACTGGGGGAGAAGCTGTTCTAGATTGGATTTTGACAAATAGACAGGAACTGGCTGAGAATTTTGAAAGTGGAAGGCAGCTTGGGTGAAAGTGATCATGAAACGATCAAGTTAATGATTCTAAGGAATGCTAGGAGGGAGAACAGCAAAATAAAGATAATGGATTTCAAGAAGGCAGATTTTAGCAAACTCAGGGAGTTGGTAGGTAAGATCCCATGGGAAGCAAGTCTAAGGGGAAAAAACTGAAGACAATTAGCAGTTTTTCAAAAAGAGACATTAAGGGCACGAGAGCAAACTATCCCACTGTGTAGGAAAGATAGGAAGTATGGCAAGAAACCACCCTGGCTTACCCAGATCTTCAGTGATCTAAAAATTAAAGAAGAGTCCTGCAAGAAGTGAAAACTAGGTCAAATTACAAAGGATGAATATAAACAAATAACACAAGTATGTAGGGACAAAATTAGAAAGGCCAAGGCACAAACCAAGATCAAACTAGTTAGTCCATTACCCAATTGGGGGGGGGGGGGGGGATAACAGAAAATGTGGAAATGGCAAAGGTGCTTAATGACTACTTTGTTTCACCAAGAAGGTTGGTGGTGATTGGATGTCTAACTTAGTGAATGCCAGTGAAAATGAGGTAGGATCAGAGGCTAAAATAGGGAAAGAACAAGTTAAAAATTACTTAGACAAATTAGCAAAAAGAAGAACAGGAGTACTTGTGGCACCTTAGAGACTAACAAATTTATTAGAGCATAAGCTTTCGTGGACTACAGCCCACTTCTTCGGATGCATCCGAAGAAGTGGGCTGTAGTCCACGAAAGCTTATGCTCTAATAAATTTGTTAGTCTCTAAGGTGCCACAAGTACTCCTGTTCTTCTTTTTGCGGATACAGACTAACACGGCTGTTACTCTGAAACTTAGACAAATTAGCTGTCAAGTCACTAGGGCCTGATGAAATGCATCCTAGAATACTCCAGGAGCTGACTGAGGAGATGATTCTGATTCTATGTGGGCACAGAAGAGGTTAGGGGAGAAGGGGGTGCAGGAGAGGAGTGCAGGTCTTATGGGAGAAAGGGTTATTCGTTATTATTGTTAATATATTTTACAAATTTCAGATATACCTCTCAGATTAGATGCCTGGGGGGGGGGGGGGGGGGGAATATCACACTCAAATTTTTATCAGAGACTACCATTTCTCAGCTTCTTTGCACTAGCACAAGATGGCTCCCTCTCCCCATCTGTCTGCCTGGGTTCTCTCCTTCCCTTACTTTTTTCTTGGGAGCATGCAAAAACGGATCAGTGGGAGCAAAAGATTTGATCCTGAAACCTTGAAGATTAAAGGAGCCCTTACTCATACACTTAATCCCACTGAACTCATGAAGCTTGCAAGATCTGTCCCCAGCTCCCGCTGTAGCTCAGTAGTTCAGAGTTTTGGAGCAGCACTAGATTTGTGTTGCTTTGCCTGCAAACGTGTTTAAGTTTTGCTGCTGTCAAGAGGAATAAAGAACGATTGTATGTTCTACCATACAGTCTTTGTATCCTGAAGTATAATCACATATGGCAGACTCCTGTATACACCATGTGTTGGGAGAGAAAGCAGGTTTTTCTTGCTGATTCTCAGACACACTGCAGATGTAAAATGTTATTAAAGCTAGAACACATGGGTTTGCACAGGAGGAATTTCCCTAAAAATTAATTCCTAATAAAGGTAATTTCTTCTGAATAAGCACTGGGATCCACTTTTGCAATATTTATTAGCCTAATCAAATTATTATTTTTGTAAACACTGTTTAATAGCAGACAATGTAAAGTCAAAGTCCAAAATGTATACCCTTTATGCCATGGTTTTTGCACTTTATACATTTTAGCTAACATAGAAAGTTGCTAAGTGGTAGCTAAATTATACAATTGTAAGAACAGAACCCTGGTGAAGCAAGCACTGCATGTTCTGTATTCTGTTTGACTGGTTATTGTGAATATGTTTTTTAAGCCTTAATATCTTGAGACTCCAATTCCAGAGCTACGGATAGTGGAAATTCCTATAGTTGATGATGCAGTGTCCGTCCTATTTTACTGGAATGTGCAGAACAGTGTCCTCTTTTAGATCACTTAAAATTACAAATACAAAAAATAAAACAGGTAAAATAAGACTATTTGTTTTAAATTATTAAATCTGTAACAGACCAGCAAGAGGGAAAGCTGATCTAGAAATGATCCTCTCTCATGGCATTGTATTCAACTAGCCAGACAGAGCAGACATAAGAGACAAACTCTACAAAGTGGCATCTTTTACAATGTACAGAAAGATCTGTATAGCGTTTTGAACTATTTTTTTTCCCAAATCACAGAATGTGACAGTACGATAAGTTTCTGGTCACTTGGCAGTTCTCTGGTATGCCATCTTGAGAGCTGGGAGGCTGGAGAGTTCCCAGCCAGTGCTTAATTTGTGCTGTGGCTCAGCCCCAGTATCTCTTTCAATGCAAATTAAGCACTGGCTGGAGGCAGCGGGGCCCAGGGTGCCATTTTCCCTAAGGCCGGCCCGGACCAGGCCCCAATAATTTGACACGGACAGAAAGCTATCCCTAGTCAACTGATCCTTATCTACATTAACAAAGTCTCCCACTGCTGCAGTGTATTAAATAAATACTCTTAGACGTTTGATCTTCCCTGCTTTTAGTCTCATGAAATTTCATCTTTTAAAAAAAGCCTTCAACCCAAGTTGAGGCTAGCAGTAACCCCCACCCCGCAACTCCCTCTTCCGCTAGAAGAGGTCTCCTTACTTCGCCATCCTTTTCAAGTTAATCTGAGTGGCTGTTTTCATCTAACTTGTCCTAAATATAATCAAAGCCAAACAAAGATCTTTGTGACTTGCATGAGAAATTGGCAAGAGGGTTGTGAGCAGCACCGTGCTCAGATGACCTATATAAAAATTTAACCAAATAAGTAAGTAAAATATTTGAATTTAAAACTAGACAACACTTTCAAGCTTAACTCCACTGGATATCACATGATCACATGCCCACGACAACATTTTCCAACATGAACACTCATGGCTATTGGAAAAAGTCATAAAAGAAAACCCAACAATGTTCATGGGCTGATTTTGTCTTTAGCTGTAGGCTGGTTTATACAATATATGTTGTGAGTTGGAAGTGAGGAAAGGCAGCTTCCCACCAGACTTGTTTGTAAGTTATCAATAGCTCATTGACGGAAATTACTGTCTTAGCTGACTTATTTTATTGTTCTGTAGATGTACATTGATAATCTTAATATCTGATCTGTTTCTCAGATCAGATATTGAGTAGATATAAAACTACAGTATCTCCTAATGCAGTTATTTGCCAGTCACCACATTGTGTTCTAGGAATAAGAATATACTGCGATATGGTAAATGCTTTTGAACGTAAGCCACAGTGAGTCTTTTGTCTTTAAAAGCATTTATTAAATATTTGTGGAGTCTCAACACTCCCGAGGTAAGACTGCATTATCTTTATCTTATGGATGAGGATATTTCGAGAGGTTACGTGACTCACCCAAGATCACAGCACGGCTATGACAAATCTAGGAATAGACTCTCACAGTTCCCTGCTCTAACCAAACAGGAAAAACACACACCTGTGGTTGTTACCACCCAAAAAAAGCCTCAACTGGTTTGGCACTCTGTTATAAAACCTGAGCCTAGGAAATGCCAATAGTTCTCAACTCACACTGCTGTCTGGGAGCGAAAGGTACTCAGCCCTTACAGAACACCAAGTCATTCTGTCCCATCACAGAACTGGGATGTGGAATGCTTAGGCTGTGCCCACAGGGTTGACACATGAGTGGTGTGCAGCAAGTCATACTTTGAAGACAGTCATTCTGGACAGGAGGCAGATTCTGAAGGTATTTGGGACTGCAGTCCTTCAGGTTTAAGAGATGCTTAAGGTGCATCTGTTTAAATTTGTCTTTTGAGATAGGTAGTAGTAATAAAAAAAGTGATCTATTTGTGACTAGGGCAATAAACATAGGTATGCACACACACCCTATCTGTTACATCACCACCACACTTCCAGGCTTCTCTGGGGGAAGATATTGCCTCTTCCAGCTTCCTTCACATTGTTTTATATCTTAACATTTTCATGTGCAATAAACTATCTTCTGATAAGCCTAAATATAACAAGTATAAGAGACAACACCACACGTGTGTCTCTAATCAGTACCTTTAGTAGCAAGTAAGGCAGCGTCACCTCCAGCTCTGCCATCTGGTGTGCTGGATCCTCATTGTCCCCATGGATTTCCAAGTCCTCCTCTGGTATTGTGTCCCATTGCCCTTGATGGGCTGCCAACATATGCACCAGTTCATACTGCCCGGGCAGCGCCAGACTAATCCGTGTTTGTGTCCCATGTGTGAAGCGGATCCGCCGCCTCTTACAGTTCTCCTCGCTGCTTATTTTGGTGGTGGGTAGCAGCTTCTCACCCAAAAGCATGTTTAGTAATTGGCATTTGGCATTGCAGTTCTGACCAAGGATTAGAAGGCATGGGTGCCAGTTCACTGTCAGCTGGAGGTACTCCTCTTCATAGTGGGGGAAGGATAAGGAAATCAATTGTCCTAGAATTCAAACAAAGATTGCATTAGGAATGCTGATTAACATATGCAATAGGCAACCCTATGAATGTGTGCCCTACAGTTCTGTATCTATTGTCAGCACAGCATTATTTTCGGAAAGGTGCGTGCCCTGTAAGGAACAAAGCAGAAACCCAGCCAGACACTCATGTTTAATAACACTAAGTATTTACATGTGTTTTGCACCTTCAAACTAATTTCACCCATTCAGGGCTTGTACTGAATTAAAACCAACAGCAGAAGTTCATTGCACTTCATTTTCGTGAAATTTAGGGTCTCGTTAGGAAGGATCTCATCACTTTCTGTATTTACTAATCAATTGAATAGAAAGTTAAATTGGAATTAAGAGAACACTTTGACAAGATCCAGGCAAGCCTGGGGAGTGGGTGGAGAGGTGGTTGAATGAACAGTTACAACTATTAGAAACGTCAAATGATCTTTGTAATTGTAATTTTGTACTTCTACAGAGTCTCTGGAGAGAAACTAACAAATCTCAACATCCCTGGGCTAGCCACCCCAATTTTGTAGGCTGGATAATAGTCCTAAGAGGGAAGTCACTCAGCCAGAGCAACATCCCAGGAGCACTGGCACCTGGTCCCCTATTTTAACTGCTAGACCACCACCTCCAGACTTAAAATTCTTTCTACCTTCACCTGCATACAATATATTCCCTCACCTTGGCCCAGCATGTGAGATTCACAGATCAGCTTATTCTAGAGTATCCCTCAAGATTTGTTATAAACCCCCAAAGAAGAGTTCAGAGCAAAGCAACTGACAGTGTATTACAGCAAGTACTTGAAGACAGACAACACCCAGACATCCTTCATATGAAAATAAGTTTTTAATGGTCTTTCCTCAACAAGCTAAAAGCCACCCCTTGGTTTTCCTATTAAGAAGAGAGAGGAGGAAACTAGGAAGGTTGAAATGACTAAGAGGCACCTACATTTACTGGTGGTAGTGTACGATACTGAAGTGTGCTAGAATAGTGCTTCATCTTGGGGCTTCAAAACAAGATGGAGTGACAGAGTTAAGAATGCCATTAAGCATTTTGCAAACGCTTCCCAAGCTGTGATGCCCTGTTTGAACAGAATGCTCTGAGTCATGCACTAGGAAAAAAAAAAAAAAAATCCAACAAGCAATGAATTGGTTGAAGTTCCCCCCAGCCCCACAAACTAGAATAACCTGACAGTGTGTAACACATCCAAGAGGGTTTCAAGAAAGACAGGCTTGTTCACCTTCAAACCCTAGGCTCATTGACGTGGGAAGTGACAATTTCTAAAGATTCTGGCTGTAACATCAAAGAAGTTACAGCAATGCCACTGTAAAGCCTCCCTCACTGCTAGATATTGGTACATTACAAAAATGTAAGAAGGAAATTAAATGCTTTCACATCTGAAAGAGACAGGATGCAGTGTAAGCAAGACCCTGTTCATGGCTGCCAGTGGTAAATATTGCATTGTCGTTGGAGAGTGAGCTGCAGCGAGATCGTCTGAAATAATTAGGGTCTACTTTTACTTTAATTTCACTGACTGACTTTTTCCTAATATATAAAGGGTGGGGTAGATGGGAAGGTCAAAGGTCAGGCTGAACAAATAAAAGTCACAAAATAGTTGAGTTGGGGAGTGGGAAGAAGGTCCTCACTGTAGTTGAGAGTAGCCAGATATTGTTCCTTTTTCTTCACTCCTCTGACATATGCCTTTTGTTTCAATACTGGAGGTTGACTGAAGTGAAGAGAATAGTGCCACATCATGCAAAATTAGTTTACTTACCAAATAATACTGATTTAAACACTACATATGATTTAACTTGAACTTTAGTCTAAACTGCTTTATAATCAAGATCACTACAGATTGTCTATTAAATATCTGCATCTCCCACACAGTAGCTGTGGCATTTCTTGCTGCCACACCCTCTCGCCTTTTCATTTGAGAAGTCTGAATTATTACTTGAATACCTGATCCATTAACGGGTTTCAGAGTGGTAGCCGTGTTAGTCAGGATCAGCAAAAAGAACGAGGAGTACTTGTGGCACCTTAGAGACTAACACATTTATTTATTATGCTCAAATAAATTTGTTAGTCTCTAAGGTGCCACAAGTACTCCTCGTTCTTTTTGCAGATCCATTAACCTATAACTTTGTCTGCTCCCCCACTTATACAATAAGGCCAACACAAGATGCTCAGCATCACTGAAGAGTTACTCCTCAGCACTGGTTTTGGCCCTTTTGAATTCCTGGTTAGTACGAGATAGACTGTATAGGACAAAACTGTCCTATAAACCGCATCTTAAGGACCTTTGAGTTACGCTAAATCCAACTACAGAGAAATTCTAGATGGTATAAGAAACTGAGAAAACTGATATGGGGCCAGATTCTCATCTGGCTAAGGCAGCATAGTTCCATTGTGTTCAAAAGAGCTATAGTGATTTAAACTAGCCCAGAATCTGGCCCACGTTTTGGATGAGATTTGAAAAGATTGATATATAGAAAGATTATTCTAGGTAGTGGGATCTGCATAGGTTAAGATTCTTGCACCAACAGTACACACAGAAACAGGGAAGAGATGAGTGCTAGACTGGTGGTCAGTAGTGAAGAGCCAAGATCCATGAGATGGGGGGGGGAAAAAAATCAATGCACAAAGTTTTCAAAACAGAGGCAAATTTAAATTAGATTCTGCAATTAAGGGGCAAGACACTTCACAGGGATGTGCTTTTTCATACTGCAAAAGAAAGCACGAGTTAGGGATAGCAGAAGTAAAAGGCATGAGACGCTGGTCAATAAAATTCTCACTGCCCCTTTACTACGGTCATTTCTGCACAGCATATTGCCTGGACAGTAACTACAGAGTTTACACTTCAGACTCCGGCATGGAGCCAGGACAATTATGACAGCAGAACAGAGCTTCTTCTACTCCATCCCCATTCCCATGAATGTATCAAAACAGGACAAACTACTGAGGTCGGGGGGGGGGGGGGGGTGATAAAGAGATCCAATTCAATCTAGAGTTAGTCTTAAACTGGAAATTAATGAATGCACAAGACTTGTTAGGGGTGGAGGAGGAGGAGGAACTTTACCCTGATAAGTAGAGTCGTATGACAAAATGCACCAAGCTCAGGCATCAAACATGCTAAATCAATTTAGAACATAAGTGAATTTGGGGAAGGAATGGCAAAGAAGAAACCTTTCAAAGCTGAAGCAACTTCTTACAATTAAAGCATCTCCATGTTATTCTGGGTTTGTTCATGTATCAATATATTCACTTTATGGGTGCACAAAGGTACTAGAGATCCTTCTTTTTATGAACAATGGAAGGATAGTCATCATATTACAAGGTAACTTGATCACCTGTTTCTAGAAACCTGAGCAGATTCAGACAGTGAATACTCATGCTGTTTGAGTGCAGTTATCTCGCCAGCCATCCTGACTTGAGCTTCAGTCAATTCCCAAATGGCCTTATAATTTTTATCTTTCCACTGAAAATGCAAGTTTCTTGGCTCACACTAGCAGCTTACTAATGAAGCGCAATGGGAGCATAAAAAGTCAAATGTACATTATAAAAACTGTTTCAAGTATTAAGGTCTAACAAAGTGCCCCGCAGTTGTATTAGTGGCCCATGTAGGCTCACGCTGCATATGCTCCAAAGTTATTAGACAACAGATTTAATCATCTAGGGACAAACTCAGCTCAGACTGGCTTTCACTGACATAATACCAGAATCTAATGCATCGATAAGAGCTTTGCTTTCATGGCTTTAATCGCAATTTAAGATAGTCTAGTCACCTGAAAAGACATTGCCTCTGGGACAGCCAAAGCCACAAGATGTAATGCAGGAGTTTCTATACAGGTTATACAGTATGTTTTACTGCCCAATAACAAAAAACCATACAAGCTACAATAGTTTTACAATGTCATGTAGTCATTTCAAAAGCGTGACACTGAACTAGCTTACGGTGAAGGCTAGAGAACTGTTGATTTCTCAGTAGCAAAGCAAGCAACATCCAAAAATCAGAGAGAAATTTCATCCATTCATCTTAGTATTTATTTATCCCTTGCAGCACTGCCCAGGAATGTTTTTCAGTCTTTGAACACCAGTAAAGCTAGTGCCGTCACCCTCTACTTGTAATGTGGCTTTGCCCTTGGTACACAGCCACATTACAACCACTCTTCCTTATTTTGATCCACGTGGTCTTTGGGAAGCTAGAAGTGGTTGAACATGCAGAAAGCCTACCAAGAGAAGTCAGACAGGGCATTCCCAGTGAAGAATCTTGAGCAGTAGAATACCGTGGCATGGAGTCAGGCAGAGTCCAATTCCTGTACTTCAGGTCACATTGCAAGATTCCTTTAAGAAGTGAGCGGGAGGAACAGCCATAGATCACTGTAGCGACATCTTTAATCGGAGAATTGACGAGAGCTTGATTCCGGTCCTAAAGTTTCTTTAGTGTAGTCTAAATATTATAACAATAGGCACCTTAAGCAATTATATAGATTTTCTCCATTTTTCCAATACTATACAATCCATCCTTGTCTGATGGATGGGATAACCATCCCCATTAGGAAACTGAGGTATAGAAAGTTTAAGTGACTTCCCTAAAGTCACAGAAAATGTCAATTGATAAGCCAGGATTCAGATTCCTGCCTTGTGACCCCGTGGTCAACATCACGGCACCAGTCAAACAAAACACAGACTTGGTGTTCATACTTCGTTTGACCTTTTCCCCCATTCAATCTCCTCTAAGTTAGAGGAAAGTCCTTAAACTAGATAAATCCAGTGTTACAGATGGATCTGTTTCAAACTGTCCACCCAGCAAGAGCTAACAAGGCCAGACCCCGAGAGGGGGCAAAACTCAATAGAAAAAAAACCAAAACCTTTATCCATCATACTGTTAAGCTCAAAAACAGTTACTTGAAGTATATTCCTGCTAGAATCTTGCCGAACTAGTGCTTGGGAATATATGCTCTAAGCTACTGCACTTCTGTTTCCAAGTGCAGGGCCTGTTTTTATTTATTTTTTTAATTTTAATTTCATTTCAGGCTTTTTGTCCAAGAGGAGCGCCCAATTGAATCTGCTTCCATTCGAAGATCTTGTATATTATATACAACATGTTGTTCAAAATGTTGAACTATATTGGATTTCAGATTTGGCTTGCAAGTTACTACAAATATCTAGGTCAAGTGAACATGTTTATTGTAGAAATGTTATGGACCAAGTCTCTCATATGCTACTTTGTAAAAGGTTTTTCAGTCCTTTTGTTAATAAACGGAACCTCTTAGGGCATATGGCAGTTATTCAACATTTCAGAAGAGTGCTGAAACTTCGGGAAGAAAAAACTCTGCTGATGCTTCCAGAAGTTTATGGAGTCCTGATTATTTGCTTGACTATACATTTAAAGTAGTAAGTATGTTTTTGTCTTAATTCAACCCTTGCCAGCTATTAGTGAAGATAACCTGGACCCCGAGATACAGTACGAAATGGGGTTCCACCACCATGCTACGGACCTGCCCTCTCGCCCTGGAGTAGCAGTGGTAGAGCCCCTGCCACGTTCACCTTCACCCAAGAGGCTGGGGCAACAGCATTGCAGCCCTTTCCTCCCTCACTCCTACTGTCAACAAGAGTCCTCTGTCCCTAAAAGGCAGGGGTGGGACAACACTTAAGCCAGCAGCCAGGATGGACTGGCCAGACTCACTACACTCTTCTCCTCCCACAGTAAAAACTTGTGGCAGTGAGTCTTGGAGCCCAGGTCAACTGACTCAGATTCACATTACAGAGCTAAAAATAGCAATATAGACATGTTTGGGCTCAGGCTGGAACTTGGGTTCTGAAACCCAGGTGGGTCTCTTAGTCCACGCTCTAGTCTAAACCTGAACATCTACACTGCTTTTTTTAAGCTCCGTAGCATGTGCAGAGTTCAGCTGACCCAGTCTCAGACTCAGTGCCACAGTCCTTTTTTATTTTGTAGTGAGATGTACCCACCGCCTCACCTGATGGGGTAGTGGTAGTGCACCCCCCACCCCCAGGAGCACTGCATATAGGTAACCCTACAATGAGATGAACAGGACAATTTACCACACTCAGAGCTATTGTCTCAGGTTGTTTGGAGACCCAGACAGACATCCCTGCATCAGTTACACTTAAGTCACATTTTCAAGCTTTTTTCGTAGCCACGAGGGCTAGAAACTTGCTTTGTTTTACATGGAAGCCAAGATTCTAATGTAACCACAAGACTTCAGCAGCAGCTGCCGCCAACACCTAGACATGGGCCTGTAGTGCCTATTCCTCAATTTAAAAAAAAACAAAAAACAAAAAACTGTAAAGCCAGTGCAGAGCGTAGAACAAAGAGCCCCACCAAAAGTTCTCAGAGTGGGACAGTCCTAAACCATATTTCTCCAAACCTAGCAGATATTTTCTTCCCTTCTACATCTCCATTTCTCTCCTGTTCAACTCTAAAGCATTCTGGGATACGCTTTCTATAACACTCCATACAGGATGATGCTCTATATTGAATAAAAGCCCTAAGAACAGGGAAGTTTGGAGGAAAGTCACTACCTATTTTGGTCAAGTTTCTCTCAAACTTCTGTTGCCAAAGTCAGTTGAAAAAACAAAAACAAACCAATCTGCACTAGTCACACAGGCTGATGGCTATAAACCATCCACGTTTTGCAAGTGTTGGGGAATGCTGACGGAGTTTGCATTGATCACTGACAAGAGGAGTGTAACATCTCCAGTATATTGCTGGATTAAAGATAGGTGGAGTTCTCCCTTCCCCCATCACTGTATCTCTCTGCACTTAACCAGAATTGACCCTCCAGCTTCAAGGACGTCTTTGGAGAAGAGAGAAGTAGAAGGCATAAAGCCACCTTTTCAAGCTGCTCTTTACGTAGTGTTTTTGATTTGCACCTCAGACTTTAAACTCATATGCTTAGAGTCAGATCCTTAAAAAACAAAAAGGTCTCAATCGCCATGCAAGCCATTAAGCCACACAACCCCCTTGTCACTTACAACAAGTATCACTGTCGTACAGGCGGCTAGACTGTAACACTTTGGGCTAACCCTCAACGCCAGAAATAAAACTCAAGAGGGCAGATGCCAAACCTGCTGCTCTTTAACACCAAAGAAACTTGTCCTCTTAATTCCATCAAATATTTGTAATTAGAAATAGTTGTTGCAAGACTGAATTGGAAAACAAAGTCGTTTCCTGTAATAGAACTAGCTTGACTGGCCAGGGACAGTTTAATACAAAGACAGCATGCTCAGTTCTCTCTCATCATTGTCTAGCAACTGTGCCCAACAAAAAGACGTGGTGGAAGGCACCCTACGCCAGAAAGGAGAATTGCTACAATGCACTGTTTGTAATGGGTTGTAGGGACAGGAAAGATTAAGTTCTCTAGCTCTAAAAGAAGCACGGACAACCTCACTGTCAACGAATAAAATGGACATCATAAAAGTTTAGGATAAAAGCCTTACACCTACAGTAAGAGTGTGAAGGACATGCACAAAAAGGTAGTTTAATTCATGCCTTGCTAGTAATTTCCTACTACAACATAGAACTTAATGTGTAAGTGCAGAATATGGGAGCCTTAATCCACTGTTGATATGTTAAATTAAGTGAAACATCACAATCAGGAGAGGCGAGTTTCAGGAAAGGGTACAGTAAAACTATTTATTTTTCCTTGTTGGTCAACTCACATAATTTACATTCCAACAGATACAGAGCAGCTAAAATTCAAGGCTAGCCTTCAATTCAAGTCTTGAGTTTAGATAGCTTTATTTTGGTAAGATTTCATTTCTACAACACAGGCCCAATATCAAAACAGAAAAGGCTTCCACAAACCATTTTTTCAGTTAATCAATTCCCTAAATCTAGATTCAGGTAATTAGCAGATGGCATCAGTAAAATACTGATAAGCAAAATAAACTTTTTTACGTGATGGTAGCAAAATGCATGATGTTGATAAGCTGCAAGAGGACATGTTCCTGAACAAGTGAAATGCCAATGCCACACACGAACCGATCTGGTTATCTTCAGAGGCATTTGTTATTCTAGATAAGCTTTGTGTAATTTTAAACTCAACAGTGGACAGATTTTTAAAGTGTTTACATTAGTATTGCAAAAGCCTTGTTAGAGACTAAGTAGTTTTCCACATGAGCAGGCAGATGCTCTCCGGCCCCTTATTGAATTGTAATTTATCCAGCTCTGAGAAGTAGGCAGAGCCTTGCCATTAAAATTTTGCTTTGGCACCCAGCAAAGAATCTTATTTGCATACCATCTACTATACATTTAGAGAGTGACCTATAATGGTGAGAGGGAAGCAGCCACAGAAGTGACCCAATATTGCCAGTGGGCAAAAAAAAAAAAAGCAAGCTTGTTAACTTAACATCTGCTACTTTTCAGTCTGCAAGTTTGAGGCCTTTGTGTGGCACAACCCACCACCACTTTACAAACGTCATACACTGTTATTTTATATATTATAGTAAAAGCAGCGGTTCTCAAACTGTGGGTCTGGACCCCAAAGTCTGTCATAACCCCATTTTAATGGGATCCCCAGGGCTGGCTTAGAATTGTTGGGACCCAGGGCCAAAGCCCAAGCCCCACCACCCAAGGCCAAAGCCTGAGTGTTTCAGGCCTGCATGCCGGGACTCAGGTCACAGGCCCCCCTCTTGAGCTTTCTCCCACTCCCCCTGTCCCCCCCCAGTCAGTGGGGCTTAGGTGGGCTCAGGCTTCGGTCCCCCATCCTGGGATCGTGTAGCAATTTTTATTCTCAAAAGGGGGTCGCGGTGCAATGAAGTTTGAGAACCCCTCGTAAAAGTAACTGCCCTACAATGACCTGCTTAAAAAAAAGTTTGTTCTGACAGACCACTTGCAGCACAAGATTGGTACAGAAGAGATGTTGTTTGCATCCTGGACATCAGATATTCTGCCCTAAAATTACCTTTGCTTCCATTCTGTCATTTGTGGTGTGCGTTGTGATACAAGACAACCTAGAAGCAGGAAGCGTAATAGCTGCCTGGTATCTGTGGTTAAAACCTCTGCCACAATAATAAGTCTGAAGAGTACATTTAAGAGAAATGCAGAGCTCGGATATCCAGTTCATCTACACAAAAAGATCAGAGCAAGGGCTATTTATCTTAATTATAGATTCATGTCCAAAAATAAAAAGCCTTCTCAAGACTTCTCTTGCATCAATACAACATTCCTACAGTAAAATGTGGTATAATTGCTGCTCATAGAGCAAACAAGGAGAACAAGCCAGGGTACGTTCCAAAATGCAATTCTTTAGGGAAAATAGGGTGCCATATTTATGGATAACAAGTGAGGATTAATTGCCTGATTTGTAGTTTGACAGTTAAGATTACATCCAGCACAACCTAAATTAACTTTGTTTTTCCAATAGTTCACAGAAGCAGACCATAAATCACACCTACATCTTATCCCGTAAGCTCTTATAAGCCTAGTAGCAATAGCCTGTCAGTACCTGATTGGTAAACATCAAAAGGAAGAGACAAAATGCTGCAGAAACGATGCCATCTATTTTGTCACTAACACCCTGTCGATAATGAACCAGTACCCTATGCCAAGTGGTTGCTTTGCAGCCAGACAGAGCACTGTGGACTTAACTTGTAGGTCCTGACCACTGGAAAACTACAGAACCCACTTTTTGCAAGAGAAGGGAGCATTGCCCAGGTATCCTGGTCCAACTCTAGCTTGAGTAGTTTGCTCACCTAATTTCCCTTTGAGTTTCCATTGGATATGGATTTCTTCTACTTCCTGCCCTAAGTTACTATAGAGTGGTAGTGTTTAAACAGCTGTTGTATCCAAAGGTCTGCACTTCAGTGGCAGGTCAAGTGATTCCTGTAGGTATCACTTACAAAAGTTATGCAGCATTAAGGACAATAGGTAACAAGTGTATTGATAAGGCTCAGGGATTGGGTTTAGTTTCAGAAACACTTTTCACAAGACTCAATGCGTTTCATAACATTTTCCCCTACAAGAGATTAAGTACACTTGCATGTATGTGCCAGTGCCAGTAAGCAGACCCCAATATTTTGAGAGAGCATTGAGAAATGATGTGGTGCTAATGTTCAAGAGTTTTTATTGTTCATCCTTCAATTGACAATCAGATCAGCAACACCAGAGGACTTCAGCAATGCAAGACCACCATGAATACCACATGTCAATACATGAGCAGCAAGTTCCAGCGGACATATGAAGTAAGACTAGTTAAAAAGAGTTGGCTTTGAACACATTACAAGTTTTGATAAGGTGACCTAAGGAAGTTTTTCATACATCAAATTGAATCAGACATGAGTATAATAGTCTTAGGCCTTGTCTACGCTACCGGGGTAAGTCGACCTAAGTTATGCTACTCCAGCTACGTGAATAAAGTAGCTGGAGTTGACACAGCTTAGATTGACTTACTGCGTTGTCTACACCATGCTGCGTCAACAGGAGAAACTCTCCTGTAGACTTCAGTACTACACCGGAACAAAAGGAGTAAGGTTTCAGAGTAGCAGCCGTCTTAGTCTGTATCCGCAAAAAGAACAGGAGTACTTGTGGCACCTTAGAGACTAACAAATTACAGCTTATGCTCTAATAAATTTGTTAGTCTCTAAGGTGCCAAAAGGAGTAAGGTGAGTCAACATGACTGCAGAGCGCTCCCTATTTAGCGAGTCTTCACTAGGGCGCTTTCTATATACAGAGTCTGGATCATCATCGCCCTAGATATATGTACAAGATTCCCCTTGACTTCAACAGTACCTACCAACAGTAGCTACACATATGCATTCCAGGGCAAAATTTAGTCCTTTAAGAGTTAAGCAGCTCCAATACTGCACTACTATTCCTGGACAACAATTACAAATACACTTGCCCCCAGTTCCTTTATGCTTGTGTGCATACACAGCATTTAATTCAATCTTTTCCACAGAAAAACTGGGTTATCAACACGGTATAAAAGGTCTTCAGTAGACTCTCTAAAAAGCCACCATAGACCAGATGGCCAGTTAGTAACACAAGTGAGGTGTGTGCTTTTGTAAGAGGTTTGCTATGAAGAAAACCTGCTTAAACCTACAACTATTGTGTTCAGCACCTCAAATCCTGAGGAAACAATGAGTCCTCTGATATTGAGAAATATTTCCCAATATTACTAACTTAAGTCTGTTAACATTTAACAAAGAGGGCTATTATTTTAGCCTACATTACAATACCTTTCCATTAATCTAATTTACCCAATATCATTCAGATTAGGGGCAGCACAATTTGTTAATTAGGTATTAAGTGTCTAAGTAAAACAAAGATGTCAGGTTTACCTGTCCATAATTCAGATTATTAAGTGTACAATAGCAATGTTCAAGAAGTCTTACTTTTAAGAAGAAAAACACAAAAACAAAAAAACAAAAGCCACACCTTTCCATCATAAAAGTGAGGCTCACAATATGGACACCCCTCCCCCCCAAAATCTACAACACTTCCCCCGACTCTCCCAAAGATTTGACCCTGAAAATGGAAGAATGCTCAAAACTCCATGAACTCCATTAGGGACTTAGCTATTGGTACTGATTCTACACAGATGGCCCTCAATGATGGGTAGCGGTATAAAACCCTCAGATAGAAAAAATGAATCAGTTCTCAATATTGAAAAACTTGAAGCTGTATCTTGAATACCAAAAAAAGGCTAATTGTGTGTTTTACGTCGTTCCAGAATTCACACCCACGACAGACTAGCTTCAGCACTAACTGCATTGAAAATTTCAGCCAACTCTGGTTAGCAGCTTGCAAGACATTGGGTCTGAAAGTTCTGAGACAAAGCAAGAAGTGAATCATGTCTTAGAATAGTTACAGACCTACTGCACCTTAGATTGGAATGCATCCTTGTTCTACCAAGGCCTAGCATAAACATGTCAAACTCAAACACTGCATACAAAGGCACCACTGCAGCTGCAACACTCTATACAGCAGGACCTTGTGAAGACATGTTCAAACAAACAGTTTGTAAGGATTCTTCCAGACTTTCTTTGACTAGTGCAGAAAGCTATCACAAGTATATGTATGCGCTTGCACACTCACCCCTCCACACCAAGACATCAATAAGGTTACAATACAGCAGCCTAACGAAGATGAGTTACCGAGTGGATCAGAACATGCCCAGTTCTACAAGCTTATATATTCTCATCCTTCTTCCTGCACATAACATCCATCAGTGACCAGCATCCATTCAACAAGTTAATTTGTTACAGTCAGTGTAAGTGATAGAGCCAGTGAATTAAGTCAACTACCATACAGTGTCAACTCTTGACTAGAGTATGCATGCTCAGTGCAAACTTGGAACCTACACCATAAACAAAAGACATCCATAGCACAACTGATACCAGTCTACCACCAGGGGCTTAATTAGGAGGGTGCTTTCTGTGCTGTGTCTACACTGGACTGAGATAGCAAAACTCAATTCGAACAAGCCTCTAAACAGTAAACTCACTAAGGACAGTCCTTCTATAAATATAAATAGGCTTGGAAAGATTAGATTTTTGTCAGTAATTGTTAGTAAATGTTGATTTCACCATACACACACAAAAATATTTTTATCAATAACTGAAATCTACGAACAGGCAAAGTAAAAAAAATCCTGCTTGAGAACTTAAAAGTTAAGTAAATTTACTTTATATATTTTGACATGTGACGCTGACTTTTCAAATCTCAATGTCTACATTGTTGTCACACACACAATTTCCCACAAATGTGAAAATTTACATCAATAAAAACAGGGGGGAAAAAAACCACACACACAAAAGTATGGGTTTTAAACAACTGAACATTTAAATTCATAAAAATAAAAATGCTTAAAAATCATCAATAGGATCAGTCAAAATTATAAAAAAAAAATTGCGTTCTACCGAGCTGAAATATAAACTGCACTAGACAGTACTAGAGACTGTGTTCCCTATACTGCCAGTTTTAGTTTTGTAAAACAAGCAATACAGAATTTTTTAAAAGCACCTTTTCTATATTCTAGGCACCCAAGACAGAGGTTAAAAGTATAAGGGAAGTCATGAAGAAAGTATCAGTTCCGCAGCAAACCATATGAGGTCAAAACACCTCAGCAGTAATGGTAAAAACAGCGCTTACTGACTAGCTATTCTTTAGATTTCAGTATCAGTCTGGTGGCCCAGAGCTTGGAAAAATTCAAACACTTGAAGCTACGATCCTTAGACGTACTTTGGGATGCTTCAGGAACATTAAGGTACCCACCTCCAGCATCAGAGAAACTGGCTGAAGAAGAAATCATTAAGATTTAAGTGAACAAGGTCCACAAGAAGAGACTTCACTTTCTCCACCAACAGAATCGCTCCTACTGCTCCAGAATCCAAGGAGAAGAGATCCTGGGTCTGTAAGTACCATTGCAACTGAGAGATTCTCACTCATGGGCCACCTAAGCATATGGTGCCATGCGAGCCTTTGAATCTGCAAATCTAGAGTAAAATTAGATGACAAGATTTACTGGGGAAAGGATATTCCTTATGGTCAGTATTGCTCATTTGCCATGCCCAAAACAGCAGTTGTGCCCCATTTAAAACTATTTTACTGCTACTAAGTTTACAGCAGCACTCAGAAACCCCGACCAAAGCCAGTGGCTCATTTGCTAGGCAGAGGTAAGGATGATCCTGGTCCTGAAGGATTCACAATCTATTAACCAAAGAACTGGCTGCACAGCAAAGAATGAAATCGAAGGTCACTCACAAATTTGGTTTGGGGGCACTGGAGCGGAAAGCACTGCAGTCAGTTACCCAAGTTACATTTTAATGGAGGCAGTAAGCTATGGGAAACTGATAACTACACTACTGACCTTGAAAGAGTTATAGAAGCTAGAGTTACAGTGTGTATGGGTGTAAGTTTCCTCCGATCAGAAGTGGTGGGTCACCAGTGCCCAAACCATGCCCCCCCCCCCCCACTCGTCCTCTTCACCCCCTCTCCATCTATCATTCACCCTTACGGCCGGTAAAAGTGGTGGGGCCACGACCCCTTGACCCTCATGTTCTGGCGCTGCTGTCTCCTATGCTATACAAAGAGTAGCACATTTTGAACACAGCAGCACTATGGAGTTGAAGAGTTCCAGCAAGGGGCATTTCTGCCCTGTATGGAGCAAGTGCACCCCTTTGATCGATTACATAATTTATAATACAACTACATAGATTGAAAACGTCCGTGAAGTGCCCTTACCTCTGCAAAATCATTTTGCGGACAGCTTTAAAAAAAAAAAAAAAAGACCCAGCAACATATACATACACACACATATTTTGCTAATCAACATGCCAAAGCAGACTCTTATAAGAGCACCCATGACTATACTGATAACGTGGCCACTGTATTCATGGTATGTGGAGTTGGGCTCTGTCTACACCTTATCTTGAACCATGGTAGCCACAACAGCATTTCTCTCATCTATTTGAACAGGGTCTGTCAAAGCAGCATTGAGCCAGAATAGTGCCAAGTACCACCCAGCAGGTAGTACAATGGTCCTTTAAAACTAGTCTCGGTGTTAGATGGCAAAGATATGAAAACAAGGTCCTTCTTACCACAATGGGGTCCTCAATCCTTTGGGGATTGCTGCAATACACAAAGTAAGTGGCTATTTTAAGCACGATGTGTAACCTTGTTAGATGAACAAGCAGCAAAAACATTTAATAAAAAAAGCCATATGGCAAGCATTCTGTGGTAGCCGTTTAAGAACACTTTCAAAAGAGTAACTTCAATAGTTGTATATACAGCATTGTACAAAGTCAACAGAACATCAACTGTAGCAGTTTTACACTTGTCAGTCCTGAAGCACTGATACAACAAATCTCCGGATTCATCTAGATGCCGATATACAAAAAAAGGGAAAATAGCTGAACTTCACAAGAGGATCCAAAGTAAAACAGAAAACCATTAAGGAAGCCGGGTGAACGGTTTTAGGTTTCAGAATGATAGACCTTTAAAATAAACTGCTGGCAGAGATTGAAGAGAACAAAACTGTTCATTGGACAACCAGATGTAAAAGAACAGGACAGTGAGCTAATCACCTAAGAATAGGGACATTGGGCAGCATGGCAGTTTCAAAGTCTGTTCTCCAGAACAGTGTCCTAGGATTTCCCTTCCTTTCCACACCAGTCCTATCTCAAACTTTTCCCCAGCTCTCATAGTATGGTAAGGTCTTCTTTCAGAAGAATTCATAAGGATGCTAGGTCTAGAATAAGGGAAACAGTTCCTCAAACAGTAAAAGGGGTTTTTAGTGCCTATTTACAAGTGCATCCCTGGTTACTTTACCCTTTCCTCTTCACTATACATCTCTCCATATGTCTCCCCCACTTTATTTAATTAAGCGAAGTATGCAGCCAAGTACCTCGACCATGAACACATCTTTTTGCAAGGTATGCTGTTTTCTTCGCTGTTTATTTTGTTCAGTTACCGCTCAGATTCCAAATAAAATCAGGGTAACTATTGCTGCTATCCTACCACATATGCCAACCATGCTATGTTCAAGAGCACAGCATTCCTTATTTAAAAGCCGCATATGCTCACTTCCGTTTACTCACCTTGACAGCAACAGCCATTCAGATTAGTCCTCCATCCCACAATTCAATTAGATCACATTCCATTCCATGCAGCAACTGCAGGTTTCGCCTTTTCAGATACTGTAAGCCAGGGGTCGGCAAACTTTCAGAAGTGGTGTGCCGAGTCTTCATTTATTCACTCTAATTTAAGGTTTCATGTTGCAGTAATACATTTTACGTTTTTAGAAGGTCTCCTTCTATAAGTCTATAACACATAACTAAACTACTGTTGTATGTAAAGTAAATAAGGTTTTTAAAATGTTTAAGAAGCTTCATTTAAAATTAATTTAAAGTGCAGAGGCCCCCGGACCGTAGCCAGGACCCGGGCAGTGCGAGTGCCATTGAAAATCAGCTCGTGTGCCGCCTTTGGCACGCGTGCCATAGGTTGCCTACCCCTGCTCTAAGCACTACTAGTGCCATAGCACTAAAGTCCTGATTACTGCAGGGTTTCACTTCGGTACCAATTTTTAACACAGAGTTACGCAAGCCATCTTCTCTTCTTTTTAGTTTCCATGTGTATTTTGCAATTTGTTAATCATTGTTCAGTGCAGTAGACACAGGGTTCCGTTTCATAAGGTGCACGTTACATAGGAGATATCTTAATTGATCTCTTTTTATCAGATGGAGCAAACAGCTTGCCCCATCACCACTGCCAAAAGGGGACCAGTTTTCAATTCGAGTTTTGGCAACCCTAAACAACCCTTACTCGATTGTCTAGGGGGGGTTATTTTGCCAGTTCTTTACATACAAGAGTAAAACCTGGTAGCATCTATAAACCCCTGATCAGAACCCCTGGGAGATTCCATTATGTAAAGACTCTATATGAAAACATGACGGCTAGTGAAGTCAGAAAGAGGAACAGCCAGAGTTTCGTACAAGCAGCATCTTTAACATTGAAGAAGACTAATGAGAAGCCTCTCTTTAGAAAGATTTTTTCCTTGTCATAAAACCACAGTAGAAATATCTTGATACACGTATATCTGTGACAATGTTTTGTTATTAAACCCAAGACACACAAACAGTGATGCTACAAACAAAGGTGTTCTCCTTTTAACAGTAATTAACATAATCCAAGCTTCCATCCTCAAGTTAATTTTGCTTGTATTGCTAGCAAAGAAATTAGTGGTCTTAGTGCTTGATGTACATTGGGTAGAGGAGACATCCTTTCAATCTGTGATCAATCATTTGTCCATTACCAACAGCTTTAAGTGGTCACCCTCCTAATCGCCAGATGTTTTAAGGTTTGTTTTAGAAGTCTTTCAAATACACCTCTACCTTGATATAACGCTGTCCTCGGGACCCAAAAAAAAAAAAAAATCTTACCGCGTTATAGGTGAAACTGTGTTCTATCGAACTTGCTTTGATCCACCGGAGTGCACAGCCCCACCCCCCGGAGCACTGCTTTACTGTGTTATATCCGAATTCGTGTTATATCGGGTCACATTATATCAGGGTAGAGGTGTACAACATGAAAGACAGGGCTCAGGTCCTACAACCAGCCAACCATTATCTTAACCTCCCTTTCCAATAAAACCAGAAGGGCTGCAATTCAGCTTAACAAGATACATTTGATATTGTTACAGAACAAGGTGAAGGCAACCTAACTTTTAGATAGCTTGCTTCCCAGTGGCTTATTTGGGGCCAGGTATTTCTATAAAGTTATTTTATAACATTGGCTGCCATGATCGTGTTCTTGAAAACAAGCTAGGGATAGGTTTGTTTGTTTTTTATTATTTTAAAGACCTCTTTGGATATTATGACCTTATAAACTTAGAAAGTAAATTAGAAGTGTAGCATTTCAGGAAGTCTCTCTCAACCCTGGACAATAAAGACACTAGTACGGTTTACTTCCTGATTCCCATGCGCTCTACAGAATGCTACAGCATTTAACTCTGCAAGGCAAATGCTTTCTTGAAAAATCAATAGGAGCTGTGCTCCTTGATTCCTAAGGCACTCAAAGTCTCTCCCCTCGGTTACAATTTGGTTCTACAAAACATGAGTTTGGGCACTGAAATAATATTTTTTTTTTAAATATTTTAACCAAAAAGAAAGCAGCCCCAAAATTTCAAATCTCACACAGATATCAGCTATAGACACCTATGCTGGAAATACTTAAGCACACGAAATAACATTATGCAAGCCAGTAGTTCCATTCAACGAAGTTGATTACTCACATGCTAAGGTAACATGCAGGACCATGACCTTAGCATGCATGCAACAGATGCTCATGTCTTGTCATAACTTAAGACATTCTTACATCTACATCTGCAGGATGCTACACAGCCACTGAACAAACTGCAGTTCTGGACCAGTCATTTATGCTAGATACATGGCCACAGTAACCGCCCAGTGACTGCTTAACAGTCTGCTCAGGCATTCTTTGCAGCCTTGATATCTAAAGGACAAGTGAACTGACATTCAAAACTAGGTAGTCATGCAAGGGCTCAAGTTGGAATAATACTGGTGATTTGAAATTTTACATTGTTTTTCAAGCAATTTAAAGGGGTGAAGTCCTAAAGTTTATGCCCGAAACTGAGAGGTTTTTAAGCAAGTTTAACATCCAAAAGGAAAAAGTTTACATTACACAAGTCAAAAATACCACTGAATACAATTTTATTTGTATCTAAACATTTCTCCCGGAATGCTTGCAAACCAATGCTTTCAGTATTGTGACACTGCACAAATCACATCAAAGTTGGCTAAAACCAGAAGTGAAACTGATTGGTTTGTTTCCTATTGCCTGGGAAACTAAAAACAAAAACCACAAAAAACAGAATGTAAACAAAACCCATCAGTGGTAAGAATTAGGTTACATTTTCAGAGTAGCCCTTTCAGTCTCAAGTGTTCTATATAGAACACATTTTATTTTGAGTGTGACCAATTTTAAGTCTCACAATAATGATTTTTAGATCAGGATGTTTAATATTTGGTGCACAAGGCCTATTGAGCAAAAAAGTCTAGGAAAAACTTCATGTACACTTCAGGAATGACTTCTGAGTGCATGGAAAGGTTTATAAAGCTGTTAATTGCAGTAGGTCCTTCTCATAAAGATATTCCCTGGAAACTGAACTTCTACATATCATAAAGATGTTTGTACCATGGCTGTTCACAATTGCTCATAGGTAAAACAAAACAAAAGAAACATGGTTACTTCTGAGAGCTCTTACTGACATTTCAGAGTAGCAGCCGTGTTAGTCTGTATCCGCAAAAAGAAGAACAGGAGTACTTGTGGCACCTTAGAGACTAACAAACGGCGTTGCACATAACCCATTCAATTTTACAGTAATTGCAAAACTGCCACCAATCAGCAGCCATACTCACCTAGCAAGAACCTCACCTCCCTTTAAATCTGCCAGCACATCTCACCTTTTGTATCGATGCCCCCTTGTAACACAGTTTCCCTCTCCTCCCCAGTTCTCCACTGGACCCCAGCATGCTCAACCCTTTCCTCTTCACTATACATCTCTCCATAGGTCTCCCCCACCCACAGCCACACTTTCTACCCCATTTTTGTTGCTCCAGCAGCACTTACACCAACCCCATAAACCACTTACCCTGCCCAGAGATCAGCCCTATGCTACCCCAGAATACACCGCCCCCCCTCGGCCATGCCCCCCAATACACTGCCCCCAACCCTCCCACAGTCACACACTCTGCCCCACAAATCCCCCACTGCTCCCTCCCTACAGCCCACCCCTAAACCCAGCTGTGCTCTACACAGACCCCAAGCTCCCCACGGAGGCTCCACCCCCACCCCTTGAGCTGCCCCTCCCCCGCCTCTGAACCCCACCCCATAGGTGCCCCCCTCTCCCCGCTTACCGGGCTGCAACAAGCTGCCGCTGGGGGCGCTGTCCCTAGAGCCGGGCGTGGGGAGGACAGCCGGCGGCGGCTCCCCGGGCCCGGGGGCGGCGACCACGATGGGGAAGGGCTGCCCCTGGGAGTACTTGATGTCGCGGAAGAACTTCTTGGTCTCCCGCAGGTTGTGCTGCAGCCGCGCCAGGTGCCGGTTGTAGTGGCCGAAGCCGCGGCACAGCTCGCGGATCACTCCGCCCCCGCTGCCGTGGCCCCTAGTCGAGGGGGCTCCTCCGCCGTCCATGTCCTCCAGGTCCGTTCCGCTATCCCAGCCCCACCCCGGCGGAGACTCCGCCGCTGCCAGGCTGCAGCCTCGGCCTCCTTCTCCGCGAGGGAACAGCGCCCCGCGGCCGGGCCCCACCGCCTTCTTCACTGGCAGCGCCGCGCCGAGCCGCACTGCGCACGGAGCGGAACCTTTATCCGGGCGCCGCGGAGGGAAGGGGGAGGCGGCGGGGGGGAGGACCCCCGAGCCGCAGTGCACCACGGGAATGGTAGTCCTCTGCCTAGGGTGTCTGCGCCTCTGACGCAGGGCACTGTGGGAATTGTAGTCCTCTAGTGGGGACGCGTTTGCTGTGGCTATTGCCCAAGGTGCACCATGGGATGTGTAGTCCTTTGCAATAGGATTCCTGACCAGCTCCGGTTAAAGCGCTGCATAGCCGTCGCCTTCCCCTTTGGGAAGAGTGTTCCTCCTAGTTAGGGTGACCAGACAGCAAGTGTGAAAAATTAGGATGGGGGTTGGAGGGTAATAGGAGCCCATATAAGAAAAAGACCCAAAAATCAGGACTGTCCCTATAAAATTGGGACATCTGGTCACCCTCCTCCTAGTGCAGGGCCAGCCTCTTCGTGTGGGGGAGAGACCCCTGGGGGACGGGGGTACATCATCCCCTTTCTAAGGGGAGAGAGGGCAGATCCCCTTGCTGTGGCGAGAGACCCCTATGGGGGGCACATCCCTTTTCTATGGGGAGAGAGGGCAAATTCCCTTTCTATGGGGACCTTTATAACCTCTAGTTATTGGGACAGGGGGGTAGAAGGACACTTTCCCTACAGGCACGTTACTAAATATTTTCAGTACCAATAAACTTTTTTCAGCACTAGTTTTGGACCAGTGATAAAGAAAAATTAATTGGGTCTCATGTAATGATGATAAAACTCACTCATTTTTGTTTTTAATTCTCACTCACTTAGATTGCCTAAGTTTGACAACCCGAGGTCTTACAGTTCATCTCAGAGTTGATATTAGCACAGATCTGAAAGGGGAAGGTTTCACAGTAGTTTCTATCGTTCTGCCTGGCTTCTAGCCAGATCTGTCAGTCATTTACTCATTTTCAAGGCACCTTCACCCAGAATTGAAAGATAAAAATAATTAAAAAAGAATGACATCAAGAATGACAAAGATGGTCTAATGGTGATGACCACCCTTTTAAAAAATATTTTTTTAAATTAAAGTTATTATTTATTGCCAAACCCATCTACAGTTATTTATGTCAGAGACCTGGACAGGTGTAAAGCAATTTCCACAGGTTCCCTACCTTGTAAAGAACAATTTGTTTCTTTTACAGTATTCCATTGCTGTCTTGACATATTGGTAATACCATGTAATTCATTTTCCATTTACTCTTTCTGCTTTAGCATTTAGCATTCTGCTTTTTAATATTTCTCCCACTCCCTGTCAACATTATAGTTCAAGAATCTGATCCTACATTCCTTGTAAACCCAGCTCCATGGGGCACCTGCTCTCTTTGCTCCTTCTTCTGCCATGTGGTTAGAGCCATCTTAGTAACTTGTCAGTATATTAATGAACAAACTGGTTTTACTCTTATATTTGTGGATTCATAAGTATTCGGCCTAATGAAAATGTTTGCAAATTCCAGAAGTTTCACAGATGTTAGCACACATGACTACTGGTAAGTGTATTCATTCTTCATCATTCTCCAGTTTAAAAAGTTAACTAAATCAAACAGGAGAACAGTACCATGTGACTTAGACAATCAATTACACATATAACCAAGAATGAATAGCTGCAGTGAATCATTGCCAGACAATTCAAAGGCTAAAAATTGTCCATCCAAACTCTTCAGTGCTTACTTACCATTAACTAACTTGTTCACTGTAGCGGAGATCAGTTCATGAATGGTTCACAAGCAAAACAAAGAGCTAGATTTGCAGCTAATATTAATGGCAATGAAGAATTCAAATCACTGTATTGATGATGCTGAGTTTGGAAAGAGGTGGCTCAAAACCCATTTGGAGTGTGATGCACTGTTGCAAACTCCAAATGCTCAAAAATCATTACTCAGGCTCCCCAGATTAATTAGATTGTCTTAGAAATCATGAGACATACAAAAAAAATAATTGTGAGGTTCTTTTTGTCTTCTTGTTTCGCAACCTTTAGGGTGCATGTGGGTCCCCCTCTCAAGCTTTTCTCTGCAACCCAAGGGCCAGAAATGTACTTTTTAACGAAAGTTGAGATTCTCACATAATTGTGTGTGTTCAGCTCAAACAACATCCTGCGAGACTCACAATAAAATCGTGAGTGTTGGCAGCACTGATGATAGCGGTTACTGAGGGGAGTCGCTGATAAGAGTTGGCAGCACTTCGAGTTTTCTCCTTCTCATTTCCAAATGATAGGCCTTGCAAGGGATGGGGAATAAGGTCTGAAGTGGAAATTAATTCTACTTCCTCCAAAACAAAAAGCAAAACAAAACAAAAAGCAAAACAAAACAAAAACCCCTTTCTGACCTCCCTTGTTTTCAGTGACATGCAAAAAACAAACTGCATGCTACTTTTGGGACCAGAATTCTGTTTTCAGCGGATTCCTTAAAGTATCTTTTCCCATAATAAAAACAAAATGTAGTAGGGCTATTCCATGCACCCAGGCACATGTCCTGTGAAAAAGTACATCATTGTCCTAAGGACACTGTATAACAGCATCTTCAAAAGACACCACTGTATTTGCTGTGGTGTCGTTGTCCACCAAGGCTGTTCTCAGTATTTAGGCCCAGATTCTGATCTCAGTTACCTGGTGTATATCCAGAATAACTCCATAGATTTCAAAGATTTTACCCCAGATTTACACTTATGTAACAGAGCAGGATGGCCCATTTCCCATCTGAAAAAAAGAAAACAAAACCCCTTTATGCCTTCTCCACATTTTCTTGATCTCCTTCCATGCCCTTCGGCCCTTATGGTCTCTGTTGAGCTGAAATAAGTGATTTGTGAACAAATTATCCATAGCATTACATTCGATTTTTATGTGCAAGAATGTGGTTCCCTTTTGATATATCATTTCCTGCTGATAAAATGCTATTTAAACGTGCCCTCCTCCCTACTCTTAACCTTTCAGTCATAAGATCAGCTTAAGCTGCACTTTTCAACTGCCACGGTCACTTTCCTCTCCCCAATTCCTTTTCTTTCCCAAGATATTGAGCCAAATAGTTGGCACTGTCCATGAGCAGAATTTTGGAAGGTTGTATCCCAGAAAGGGGCATGGCCCTCTTTGCTGTGCATGCTAAAAGGGCTTATGGTTGAAGGGGCAGATGAATTTGATGCTGCTATAGTATGGTCATACTTCAGAGAGAGAGAGAGAGAGAGAGAGAGAGACTGACTGAATAAACTAACTTGCAGTTTTTTTCCTGAGAAAAGAATGGTGGAAAATATCTTGCATGTAATTATTGACTGTTCTTTTAAAATCAAATACATTTTGTTGCCTTGTGGTTGATAAAAATAAAGGCAGCAGATTGTATCTGCACATCACCATAATATATAGATGCTAGCATTTCAATCACATCTATATATTCCATGCTCTTTCCTGGCATCTGAGCTGCTGAGGCCACAATACCCCTCAGAAAACTCCTAGCCGTTGTTTGTGTGGTGATCCTTTTCCAAGACTGCAGAAACTGACCATGGCTCCACAAAGCAAGAATCCCACTACAGCTCCACAAACCAATGAGATGTACTATACATCAGGCTCTTTAGGATCAGATACAAGTCAGTCTACGTTTGACTTGATCTGTGGTATCTCACACAACAAAGGGCGCTTGGCATCTTTCAGCGGATGAGAGTAGAGAAGAAATATTGAGCCCCCATTGCAAATGGATGTCCTGATCCCGCTTGATCTCTGGAGTGCCAGACAGAGCTAATTGGCACAGATCCCACAGACGCTGTTTCCAGTCAAATGGAAAATGTGTCTAATAAATAGCAACTTCTCCTTCGCACAAACAATCCTTTATTTTCCCATGTGTTTATTTTAAAAAGATATGCCCAGTTGCTAGGATTTTTATGAAAACAGTACAACGTTCTTTGGCGACGTAAATTGTTTATGGAGGCTGGAATAGTTCACAAAGGGTGAAATTCTCTCTGGTGCAGAGAGATGGCATGAGGCCTGTCCACCACTGAATCCCATTTAAGTCATATTTTGAGGGTTCAGGTGTCACGTAAGTGGTACGTATGCTTTTTGCTGGCCTTCTGCACAGGGAACTTCACCAATATACTGTATCTTCAGTGTTTAGTCCAGATCATGCAGCCATTGGGCCTGATGGTTAGAGGTGGAATGATGGACAATTGAGGCAGCAGGTGCGCAGTACTTCTCAGGATCGGGGCTATAGTGTGATAATGCTGTGCTGTTTAGTGGTTAGAGCAGGTGCCAGGGAATAAAGGTTTGTGGGTTCTGGTCCTGGTGGTACCATGGCATCACTGAGTGACTGTACACAAAATTACTTCCCCATCCTGTGCCTTAGTTAAGTTGCCTGTAAAATGAATATAACAATATGTAGCCCACAGGTGTTGGGAAGCACACCTGGTTAATGTTTGTAGACTCCTTTCAGATCTTCAAATGAAGGGGCTGTAGGAGAACAATGTATTATAGTTTGCTTAAGTTTTATACCTTAAAATTAAAGAAAACTCCCGTGTTTGTGAATTTATCAGTCAAAGCTTAATCCCACTCATGAGAGATTAGCCTCGACACCCAAAAAAACCTACTCCGTACCCACGTCAATAAAAGGGCACCTTTGTTCATTAAGGTTTTGTGTTTGACAAAGAATAACGCAGGCATGCTAAACCTCAGGCAGATGAACTAATGTGCTTATGGAGCTATATCAGGACAGAGTAAAAATAACTCTTTGCAGAAATAGTCCAAGCAATAAGACCACCTACTGGATCACATCTGCTCTGTGCTGAAACAACAGGCATCAGTCAGAAACAGAAGATAAGAAAAATGCTGCAGACAAGATGAGAAGCTTTCATACCTGTCACGATCCATTTTCATCTGAGCTTTTCCTTCTTGATAAAACAGGACATCTGTGAGCTACCCAAACCATTTTGTTTCATTAGGGTACATCAAATTACCTGTAAGCATTCAAATAAGATATCGTTAGAAGGCCATGTTCTGAGGCTCTTAATTATTTTTTAGCTATTGAAGTCATTTTTAGCCATTGTACAGGAATAAAGGCTGAGCTAAATATGGCTAAGAATTTCAGGGTTTGGTTATAACATCTTCATTTATCCACTGATACATAGAATCAGTACTACTACTGAATGTTACCATTACTAACACTGAATAGCTTCTTTCATCCAAAGATCTCCAAGTGTTTCAAACGCTAGGCCCCCTCCCTTATTATGCAAAACACCCAGCACTCACTCCTTACCCAAGGAGGCAAACCTGCCCCAACCACAAGGCAATTCTACAAATTCTACAACTCCCTGCCCCCTTCAACAGCCACTTACAGTATCTAGAGAAATAACACAGATAAGATTGAACAACATAATTTTCTTATTTAAACTGCAGAAATAGGAACACTGCAGCATCTTTAGCTGGACACAGACACTTTTAACATTAGATATCCCAGTGTATTTAATGCAAATCTTTAGACCCTTGCAAATTAAATAGTTTTTCTGGCCACTGACAAATCCATAAAAAAACCATCCAGGCTGGTCAAATACCGGCCAGGTGTTCACCTATCCTGCATACTTTGTGCATCCAAACTCCTGTTGACTTCCCCCCAATGAGTGACATCCCCCTTTTACAGAGAGGCTAAGTGACTTGTCCAAGGTCACATAGCAAGTCATTGGCAGAGAAAGTACAGCCCTTTTGAATCCACAACCTGGGCTCTAGACCAGGGGTGGGCAAATTTTTTGGCCAGAGGGCCACATCAGGGAATAAAAATTGTATGGCGGGCCATGAATGCTCACAAAATTGGGGTTGGGGTGTGGGGGGGAGGGCTCTGGTTGGGGGTACAGGCTCTGGGGCTGGGGTCAAGGGGTTTGGAGAGCAGGAGGGGGATCAGGGCTAGGGCAGGGGCATGGGGAGAGGCTCAGGGGTGCAGGCTCCAAGCAGCGCTTACCTCAAGCTTCTCCCAGAAGCAGCAGCATGTCCCTTCTCCAGCTCCTATGCGGAGGTGCAGCCAGACAGCTGTGCACGCTGCCCCATCTGCAGGCACCGCCCCGCAGCTCCCATTGGAGTGCCCAAGGGGGCCATTGGCATGCGTAGGAGCCGGAGCATGGCCATGCCATGGCTTCCAGGAGCCCCATAGTGCAGCCCCCAACCCAGCACCCCAGCTAGAGGGGGGCCAAGCCGGGTGGTCCAGCCCCCAACGCAGCACCCTGGCCAGAGCGGGGCTGAGCTGTGTGGTCCAGGCCCCAACGCAGCGCCCCGGCCGGAGCACCAGAGCAGGGCCGAGCTGAGTGGTCCAGCCCCTGACCCTGCTCCCCAGAGGGAGCTGCAGGCCAGCTTAAAACGGCTCGCAGGTCATAGTTTGCCCACCCCTGCTCTAGACACTACACCATGCTCCTGAATCATTAGATCCATAAGAGGTTGTCGTAGGAACATAGGAATTGTCAGACTGGCTCAGATTGATGATCCATCCAGTACGTTACCCGGTCTCTCACAGTGATCACTGCCAGATGTTTCAGAGGAAAATGTAAGAACTCTGCAGTTAGCAGATGTTGGACACACTTTTCTCATATAGGTCTCATGCTGTTCAATAGCTAGAGATTGGCCTAAACCCAGAATAATTTATGATTAAATATGGTTATAGTTACACTAGCTGTTAACTCATCAGAATGTATGCATGTTTGGTGCTACTCTGTCCTCTTCTATCACTCTCCCCTTCTGTTCGCCCCTTCCTCACTTATCCAGCCTGTCTCCCAAGTGCAATGAATTCACGTTCAGACAACTGGTGGTGATAAACCGTAGTAAAACATTTGTAACAAAATACAAAACTGAACAGTTCAAGGGTTCCCCCCCCCCCCAATTTCCTTTCAAGGGTAAAAATTGGCCATCTTGGCAAGAAATTTTTGCTTTATTCACAAAGTTTTGTTTTAAAAAATGGCCTCGTTTTCCACAGAAAATAAGCCAGTCTTTGAAGAAAAGCAAGCCAATCTCTTTGGGGGTGGGGTGTGTGTGTGTATGTGTGAAGATGGCTGTCTCATGAAACACAATGTGAAAAACTGAAACTTTGTGTGGTTTGGGTACAAAAAAAGGCATTTCATTCAAAGTGAGACTGATGCTCAATTTTGTATTTTTCAGTGTCTATGTGTGTAGTAAGATGGCAGCAAACGGGCACAAGAAATTCCACGCAAGAAAAATTAAGAATTTTAGGCATCTCTTGAAAACAACCGTGGTGCCAACTGTCTTCTTGGTTTTTCCTTTGTCGATGCAAGAAATGTAGGAGCATGGCAAGCTCTGACTGTGCAATTGTTAAGTCTCTGTGTGTGCACGCATGCAGGTACATGCATCTTCAAAGGCACCCCCCCCCCCCAAATCTCTTAAGGGAAATGAAGTTTACTAAGTTGCAACACTCAGAGGTGAAATAAATAAATAAATAAAAGGGGAAGCTCTGGCCAGCAATCAGAGAATAGCATGCTAGTGGGAGGAGTTTCCATGGCAATGAAGAGGTGACTGTTCCACTGCCGGTGCATCTGTCTAGCATCCAGCACCCGCAGAAGTAGGGCGAGGTGGGCTCCTTTCTAGGGTCCACATTCCGGGAGCTTCCACTGGCTTCCCTCCCGCCTCTGCAGCGCCCTGCCCGCTGCCGCCTGCACTGCAAAGCCGCAGCCCGGTGCAGCACCATTCCCACTGACAGCTCCTGGGGACGCGGGTGGGGAGAGGGAGAGGTGGAGAGCTGCCGGCCAACCGAGCTTGAAACGGGCTCTGCGATACGCCCCCTCCAGGCGCCCCACTCAATCCGCCAGCTCTGATTGGGCCGAGGCGGCTGTCCGTCAAGCTCGCAAGCCGGCTAGGTGGATGGGGTAGGCTGAGCCTTTTTGCTCCTCCCGAACAGGAGCCGCGGCAGCGCTTTGCGGTGGGAAGCGGCTCCTGGGCAGGGGGAGAGAAGCAGCAGATGTCAAGGCGGGGCGGGGGCGCCGGGGGAGAAGAGATGCACCCAAGGCACGAGGATCTGCAGCCATGCAAGGCTCCAGGGTTTCGCCTCACTCGTTTTCTCTCCTGAACAGTGAGTAACAGAATCGGGGGAGGAGGGAGGAGGAAGGAAATGATTAATTGCATGAAACGTGCACCCTCCCAAAGCAAAAATACAGTCTCTGCGCACTGCACCCCATGCAGCTGAATTAGAGGAGAAAGTTTGGGGGTGGGTGGATGGGTCAGAGACTCTCTCCTTCCCCTCCAACCCATGCAATGAGTTTGGATAAAGGATTCTCCTCCCCAGCCCCTGTCTGTGGCCTGCCTTCCTCTCGCAGGTAAAGTGAACTTGTCTGGGCACTGACCAAGGCTCCTCTGGTTCCTCCCCACCCCCCTTTCCTGCTTTTCGTTGACATTTCTCTGCCATTCCTTCAAGAAGTGGAAGTGCAAAATCGCCCTCCCACCCCACCTCGTCAGCATGAAGAGGTGCACATCGGATGAGCTGCAGCAGCCGGAGGAGGACTGTGTTGGGGCTGAAGATGCCCCCAACCTGGCTGCCATGGATGCGAAACCTGGGGATTGCGCTTCTGCTCTGTCAGATTCGGGCACGGCTGTTAATCCAAACCCTGCTCCCCATCCTGTTCCCCGGAGCAAGCCTCCTGATTTAAAGGTAAGCCTCCCAGCTGGTATTACAAAGGGAGTTGGGTTTTTCCTGTATGCAACTGGAACCAGAATTCCATTCAGTGATTCTTATGTGGCTTATTATTGACATGGGAACTTGACTTTCTACTTTAATAGTTATGATTGACATGACAGCAGTATTTTCTTCAAGGTCTCCCAGATTGTACCCACAGAGATGTGTGTATTGGTATTTTAGGTGTTTATAAGCCTGTTCACCAAAACTTTGATTATTAAAAAAATAAAAGGGGAGCTTGATATTGGGTTCAGCTTTGTGGAGATTATGCGATCTGCTGAGCAATGGTACTGGATAAAAATCCTCTGGAAGGGTTTGCCACAGACTGGATAGTGCTTGCAAGAGACAGGATGGTGCAGTAGGTAGAGCACTGGGCTAGGACTCCCGAGACCTGGAGTCTCTTCCTAGCTCTGCCACTGGTGTGGTGAGTGACCCTGGCCACACCACTTTACTTTTCTGTGCCTCTGTTTTCCCTTCTGTAAAATGGGGAGATTGGGAGTTGCCTCTGCTGTAAAGCACTTTGCAACCTACAGCTGATAAGTGCTGTATAATAAGAGCTAGGTATTATCGTTACTAGAGGATAAATTCTTTAAGCTCAAATATGCAGTTGTCTTAGCATAAGGGGGCCTTGGTTTTGATTGTGGGTGCTACAGGTGATGGTAAGGCTGTGGTTTATGGGACATGAAGAGCAAAGGGATAAGTGTTGTGAGTTTATAAATTGATGTTAGTCTTCTTTTAAGAGTCAGGTCTGAACAGTCCTACACCAGCTTCTGATTTAAAGGGGGTTATACTGATGTCATGGAGATCAGAATCTGGCTTTGTGCCAAACATAGTCAGAAGCTGTGGCTTATGTAGGCCTTTCTTGAAGGATGAGGGAACATGGTAGGGCCTTTGTTCTGCAGAAGAACTCAGCAGATCACATTAAATAAAACCCACAGCAGCAGGTACTGCAGAGCTAAACTAGAGAAACACACATCTGGTCTGCTTTGATTAAAGGGCAGCTGCAGTTAGAACAGTGACTAGGAAAAAGGTGCCCCCTTCTCACTCCCCAGAGGTGTTCAGGTCACACTTACATACTGACACCAATAGGTTTTTACTAGCACCGCAAAGCTCTGGGAGAGAGAGAGAGAGCTGGGTTCTGTTTTGCCTTGCACATCACCATTGGAGCTGCTGGCTAATCACTTCCGATTTGTCACTGGCAGTGATGCAAGAAGCAGAAAGGGCACTGTTGGAGGTCCCAGGTGGAGTTTACAGCCTGACATTTAGCCAAGTCCCCCTTTGATTTGAAACATGAGCAGTACTGATCAGTAGTCATTGAAAAAGGGGGATAAATAGGAAATCTGACTTAGTCAGAATATTAGCCTCTGCAAAAATAAAGTAACTGCACTTCAAAAATCTCCATGCACTACTCTACATTTCACTGCATCTAAACAATGTTCTCATCTCTAGGTTGATAAAGTAAGGCATTCATCATAATACTTAACTTTAGTGCTTTTCATTGATCAGTTTCAATGTGCTTTACAAAGGTGTGCCAGTAGCTGCAAATGGGGAAACTGAGACCCAGAATGCCAGGGGCTCAGTTTGTGTAAATCATTGTTTCATTGGCTTATTATGAGAGCTACACTGAATTATACCTGCTGATGATCTGGCCCAGAGAATTTAAACAACTTGACCAAGTTCACACAGTGAACCATGAATGGTACCTAGGTGTCATGGCTTCCAGTCCAGTGCTTCAGCCATATGCGCCAATGTCTGCCAGTTACCCAAAGGCAGATGTGAAATGAAAATGTCCATTAGGTTAATGTTCATTGTTACACATGCTCATTCTTGGAGTTGTGGAGCTCTCTGCTGTTGGCTCTTTTCAGCTGCTGTTGTGCTTTAGGAGTTACTGAAATGACCTGCACCTGTCACTGCTGCCCTATAAACAGCAATGAATGAAGCTGTTAAGAGCTATGTGTAAGACAGATGACCAGAGCCCCCAGTGGTATGCTTTTAGAAGCATGTTCACCTGGCATGCAGCCTCACTCACCCTGAGCACTTCCAAAGTAGCACTTGCTGGCTGACTCCTTTGATGGACACTTGGTCTTCTGCTCGTGTGGCAATTTGAGCAGCTCCATGCACGCTTGAGCCAACTGCTCAGCTGTTCTGATTGTGCCTGCAGTGAATGGTGTTCATGCTGTAGGGCCAAAGGTGGGGTCAGAAAAATGTGAGGAGAGAAGGCAACAAATAGGAGGAGGGACCAGGGAAACAGAGCAGAGGCTGAAGTGGGTGGGAGGACCCCCCCTAAAGAGAGGAAGGGGGAAAAGCAGGCAAGAGAGGAGGGGATGGAGAATAGTTATGGGGAGGTAACAGGGAGAGACAGTGGGCAAGCTGCCCCACACCATCCCCTGCTAGTTCATTTCATCCTGAACTGGGGCAGCCACTTATAAGGGCTGAGAGGGGAGATCAATCTCAATGGCTTATTTAGCCCTTGGCTCCTGTACTGAGACTGCCGGCTATGCTACTTATGGTGGCTTTGTGCTGTGGACTGAGACCCATCCCTCCAAATAATCTCAGAGGATACTGATCAGATGTTAACTTTTGGTCACCAGTGGCTTATGCTGCATTTGTGCTGGCAACCTGGAAACAAAAGGCTCCCTTCTAGTCCCCTTACTTCTCTGATCCCCCTCACTGAAAATGCATGGCAGATTTTCTTTTACAAGTATTAATCCAGTTCTTTTGGTATGAGCAAGCTTCTCATGACAAAAAAAAAAAAAAAGTTCTGGCAAGAAGCAGAGCAGATGTGGGACACAATTCTGCTTAAAATTATGTTGGGTGGTAGATATTTCTGAGCTCTGCAGCAAAAAGGCTGAATCCATACAATACTGCAAAAGAAAGCATTCAGGTCTTTTACTATAAGACAGTAGGCTGGGTGTTCTGTGGGGGGGATGCATCATAAAGGCATTTTACTCCTTAGATCTCATTCCTGCCTTTCTCTAGGCAGCTATGATCCGAGTATATTCTCTCTTCCCCCCCCCCCCCCCCCCCATAATTGGATGAATTTGATGGCCACAGAAACCAGGGGCTGAATGTTTAAACCAGCCAGGGTTTTGATCTAAAATCATCACCACCTCCATCTTCATGGTCCCTTTCTCTCCCCTTGGGTTTGACCTTGGAAGTTAAGAGCAGCTGGGAAGCTGAAGGCTTCATCCTGAGTTGCACTCCTCTCCTTGGGCCTGATTGCAAGCCCGTGGAAGTCAGTGGAAAGCCTCCCATTGACTTCAGCGAGCTCTAGAACAGGCCTCTTTTGCGCTGCTCCCATGTGCAAAGGGAGCAGGAAGCAGCCAGATCCCCGCTGCTCATTCCCACGCTGCTGCAGGGGAGTTCTGCAGAGCCAGTGTAGACAGCTCTGGCACCACACCCCATCCTGGGGCAAGGGGAACGGCCAGAGTACACTGTGCCATGGCAGTCTCCAGCTGGTGGGGAGTCCTTTGGAAGCCTTTGCCAGCTGGCAGAGTAGAGCAGTCCCTGAGTTGGACATCACTGAGATCTGGGCTTGAAGCTGACAGTGCCTGGGTGCAACTCCCAAGGGAATCAGAGGCAGCTCCCTGGCTGTAATGGAGGAGACAGTTTGGGCCTAGAGTGAGATCAGGATCAGACCCCTTGCAAACAGAGTCTGATCCAAAGCACATTGGAGTCAATGGAAAGACCTACAGTGGCTTCTGTGGGCATTGGCTCAGGTCTGTGGAGCCCAACTCAGTTGGAACCTAGACTTTACTCAGGAAAAACACTCATGGGGGCCAAACCCTGAACTCTTTACTCAGCTTTTACTCTTGCTCTTTTATTCCTTATTCATGTGGGTCTGTGTTTTTGGCACCTGCCAGGAGTCCCCCTCTTCCACATCCCCCTCCTAGAGAACCTTTCAAGGCCCCCCATTGCAGTTCCAGCCAGAGATGATGGATGCTCCTGACCCATGGGTTGCCCAGAGAGGGAGATAAGACTTTTCCTTCCACCCCCCACAAAAGCCATCACCCCCGTGTACGTTGGAATTCACTCCCTTGCATCAGCCATTTACATGCATTTTTTGGTTTCAAAGCACACCATGAAGGTAAGTTAAGTCCCCACCAGTTACCTGAACGTCCCTGCGGTCAAATAGCCTGAACAGAAGCACTTTAGTCACTGGAATGGTCTGATTTAATCAAATGCTGCTTGGCTCAAGGCACAGATTTTATATGGAGATATGCCTCTCTCCTAGAACTGGAAGGAACCCCAAAAGATCATGGAGTCCAGCCTCCTGCCTTCACTAGCAGGACCAAGTACTGATTTTGCCCCAGAGCCTGAAGCAGCCCCCTCAAGGATTGAACTCAACCCCAGGTTTAGCAGGCCAATGCTGAAACCACTGAGCTATCCCTCCCCCCAATCTTTCCAGTTCCCTCTGCCTCTCACGCACACAGAGGGGATTGTGCCGCATGACTCCGGCTAATGTCAACCACCGTTTCAAAAGCGTGGGGGTGTGAGTAGGTTCTCTATAACAATTCACACTGCTCAGAGGCAAGAACTCCAGGCAGTTAATTAATAATGAGGACGTTTTCCTTCCATATCATGTTTCAACCAAGGATCTCAAATCACTTTACAAGTGTTAATAATTCATGCTCACATAGCTTGGGGAGGTATGTCTGAATGATGATGATCATCATTTCCCATTTTACAGATTGGGACACTGAGACAGGAAGTGTCCTGCCTAAAGTCACACAGCAAGTCAGGAATAGAACACAGGGGTCCTGACTCTAAGTTCCCTGCTATAAGCAACTGACCACACTCTAAATCAGTTGAAGTCTTGCTCATTGGGGGTGGGGAGGCATGGAATAGATTAACAGGGTGGCACACAAGTTCATTTCACAAGTCTGGTACATCTGGAGGTTCTGGGTTCAAATGTGAATTACATCACAAATGATGTGTGAGTGGTCTCAGCCTAATGCAAAAGTACCTTGCACTTGTGGGGCTGCAGTCTCTGTATGGGGAAGCCCTGTTTTCCTTTCCTTGCTCAGGATGGTGTTGCATTGACAGACTAGCAATTGGAGGAAGCTTGTACAGTGCTTCTCCATATCACCCTCTCGCTTTCATGAGCATTAACATTTCCAGGCTTTCATTGTTAAAGGCCTCTCTGAGGCTTGCTGGCAAAATGTATCTACATGCCTTATCTAGGAGGAAGCCCCAAGTTAACTGAACCTTCCACAGGATTCCAGATCTCTTGGGCTCATCAGCGTGCCCTTGTTCCTTCATGTTCTCCTTTCATGCATCCTACCTCACACAAGATGAAATTCACCCCTGTGCAGTGAGCGGTCACAAAAACCTGTGCCACTAGAATCCCACTTGAGCCTTCCAGAGAGGGCCAGGGGGATGGTGCACAGGTCTTGGGCTGCACAGGGGAAAATTTCACCCACATGGTCAGGTTTAGAACCGTGAATCCCATTTACACATTATTCCCCCTGCTACTGCTCACTTTGAATGTCCCTTGCAGTGCAGGAACTCACCCTTGTCCATTAATAACATTCCATTGAAGCCAACAGTGTTCTGGATAGGTCTAGTACATTCAACAAGAGAGGCTGCATTCAGCCACACAACCAGGGCAATTGACCTGCTTAACCTAGGACAACGAAAATACAGGTGTGTTGCTGTCCTTGGGCCTCTGTGCTGGCAACAGTGCTTCGCGCCAGGTGCATTCAGCCTAAACATACCTACGACATTCATCAGCATCCAAGCAGTTAAGCCGGCCTTGCTTTCACCTCTCAGCGAGGAAAAAAATTCTCTTCATTTCTTTGGAGTCTGTTCAGAAAACAAATAGGTGACAGGAAAGGGTAAAATGCTTGTGGGTTGAGAGGAATTGCATTTCTTACCATACAGACCTAGCTGTTTTAATGCACAGGGCAGGAGATGAGGGCATGGCCAAAGTCTTAATTTCTTTGCAGCCCTTCTTCAAATTTCACTCCAAGTTTGGAGTTTCAGCAGGGTCACAGCATTATTGAAAAATAATTACAGGTGCCAAAGATTCTATTTTACATAGATTCTTATAGTGCGCTCATCACAGGAGTATCAGCACCTTCCAGTAATGCACTGAACAATGTGATTTACATCTGTCACGTTTGTTCTCTCATCCTCTTCCTGGGGGAGAAGCGTGCATACAGGAATGTCTTGTTTTGGATAATATATGTGTATACACCTATTGCTATATATTATTGTTTAAGTCACTGCCATCTTATTTTTCATATGAATGTGGTGCAGGTGAAAGGGAGCAGACGGCCGAGCACTGGCACCTGTCTTTCCAAAGGATAGGCAGGGCATAGGCAGCAGCAATATCCAGAGCCGACAAGAGGGGGGAAGCCTGTACAAATTATCAGGGCCCGGTGATCCAGAAGGGGGCCCGGCTTCCCCCCCCTCGTCGGCCCTGTTTAGCTAGTCCGCCCTTGCTGGGGGGCCCCCCAAAAATTTTTCACCGGGGCCTGAACCTGCTCTCGGCGGCCCTGGCAATATCTAATCAAGTTTCCATGTGGAAACATTGCCACTGTGTCCAGTTGGTCATTGACATTTTGGAAGAGATCAGTGGTTCTGTTGGGGTTACCCATCCTCCAACTGAAACCTGCAGGAGGGAAGCAATTGAGCAACCAGCAGACACTCAGAGACCATTCGAAGGATTTAATGGGGCCTGTTTGATTTTCCACTAGAGTTGCTAGCTATTCCTATATTAGCCTGGTCCCTGACCTCTCAGGGTTAGAGGTGAGTTGATTGTCCATGGACACGCAATCTGAAACGGTCTTAAAGAATTAAGTCTTCTATTTGGGATGATATTTGCCCCTGTGCGAGCACCAGCGTCTATATACCATTGAAGTCCCAACTGGGACAGGAGAGCAGCATGGCTCAATGGATAGATCACAGGTCTAGGAGTCAGAAAACCTGCATTCTGTTCCCAGCTCTGCCACAGATGTGATGTGGGAACCTGGACAAGTCCCATCCCCTCTTTGTACCTCAGTTTCCCTCACAACTTTTGTCTTTCTGTTTAGCTCTTTGGAAAAGGAAGCGTCTCTCACGATGTGTCTTTACAGTGCCTAGCACTTTGGGGCCCCAATTTTGATTTTATTAAAGTGGGACTTACGTGGTGTATGAAGACTGTGCTTTCGGCCACGGCAGCAGATCTTGAGTGAGAGATTTAAATATACAAAGGAATACACAAGCAGGAGGTTTGGATGACTGATAAGATATCTGAACTCCCAGCCGTCCCTTAGTAGTTACAAAATTCCTGTTTCTTCATTTGTGTTTGATAACATTTTAACAATTGGTTTTATCAATGTGTAAGTAGCTAACAGGAGAATAGGCTGAAGCACTCTTTTTAATCCAGTACTGTTTTCAAATAAGGCAAAAACCTTTGCTTTAACCCGGCCAAAGCTAGTAACAATTCAGGCCCGATTCTCCTGTTGTATGCACACTAGTGTAAACCAGGAGTAACTCCGGTGAAGTCAATAGAATCAAAACTAGTGTAAGTGAGAGGAGAATCAAGGCCTTTGTATTGAAAAAAGCCCAAAGCATGATTGCTAGATCTTTGAAACCCAAGAGATTTGTACATTAGTTACTTTTTGAAACCGTGGATTTGTGTTTTTTAAACCAAACAGATTGCCATGGATTTTTTGGCCTTGATTCATAGATATTTTGGATGATATTCCTCTTAGCAAACTATATTAAACTTTAGCATGAAGGCCTCAGAATCTTAATCCCTTTATGAAACAAAATGACTAAAGTCACCATAGTCTATAAACATTTATGATGGAGATTTTCAAAGGAGATTTGGCCACCCACGGTCTCAGCCTATCTTGCTAACTTTTTAAGGGCTTTTGTTTTTGTTTGTTAAATTGGCTTATTCCGCTTTCTGGGCTAGCCATCTGTAAAGTTAAGTTTTGAAAAACAAAGCTGTTTTCTCTGACATTTGAGCACCAACCATTTCCCAACCTACTGCTAAACAAGAATCTAGTAAACAATTTTGGTGTTATTTTCTATTCCTTTCAGATTAAAGTATATAGGGCCAAACCTTCAAGTCCTTACTGAGGCAGAACTCACTGGAAACAAGTGGAAGTTTTAACCAAGTAAAAACCAAACAAGGACTCAAATCTTTGACTCACGTGTATTTAAAAGCCAATTTTTTTTTTTTAAACCACACTTATTTTGGTCAATTTCCTTGTAGATTCCTTTACTTTTACAAGACTTCAATGTAGCACTGAATCTGCCCCATCCAACACAACAATACCATGATCCTGACTTTCTCTGCATGCAGATCTCCTTTAAATTCCTTTGAGCATCCTGTGTGTAAAGCCCCTTGAAAATTTGGGATGATGTAATCACCAGGATGAATTTTTTTTAGGACAAGTTTTAGGCCAAAATGATTTGTTATGCTTAGAACCTACAGGGGACACGGGGAGGTGGGGGAGGAGGAAAAGAGAAACACCACTCAGACACCACACAGGCCAGAATTGAAGTCCTGCCTCATTGAAATAAAAGGCAAAACTCCCATTGACCTCAATGATAGAGGATTTCACTCCAGATACATACCTGATGTAAACTAGTTTAACTCCGTTATCTTTATAGCTATGCCAGTGTATATCAGTGGAAGATATGGGCCTTGTGTATCCAGTGGAAACACTGATATATAACCTGAACTCATAGATGCTGTCAAAGTAATCCTTCTTTTATTATCTCCCTCCTTCCTCACCTCCTTTTATTTTCTGTGTTACTTTTAAAGCATGCAAATTGGTCATTTCTTTTCCCAGAGAGCTTCTAAAGGGCAAACAAAGAATCTAAATCTACATTCTATCCTGATGGTAAAAATCTGTGGGTTTATGGTTATTATCTAATGCTGTCTCTGTTTCCATAGAGACTCTAAATAGAATAAACTTTAGATCACGATTTCCTGAAGTAGAGAAACAGCACAGCGGATTCGTTACGTTTTTCTCAGATAGAACCTAGGGGATATAATCTGCATTGTGACTGGATAATGAGGGGATTAGAGTTTTTGTCCTATGGTGTAATTGTAGTGGCTAGTGATGTTGTATCAAAGTGCTCTAGTTATCACCCTGGTTCCTTGTAAATATCAGAAGCAGAACCATAATGGACTTAGACACTGGTTTATAAACAGGTTCTTTTTTTGAGGGGGTGGAGTTCTTTTTTTGGCCATCCATGAAATATTGCAGTCATCTGCAAGTTCCTGTAGGATTTGTATTGCAAACACAGCTGCCTTTCCAGAATTCAGTGGCTTTTCTGGTTGACCACTTTGGCTAAAAGCAGCTCTTAGTTCTGAGCCCCCATCACATCTTCTCTTCAGGCAGGAGAAAATGTGAGTGTAGGCAAAAGTGATACATCAGCCGTCTTGGAGCAAAATCCTGGCCTCTCTGAAGTAACTAGTAAGACTCCCGTTGCCTCCATAGGGTAAGGATTTCAGTCCTGCAGCCTGAAGTGCTCAAACTAATCACAAAGCAGGGATAGCACAGGTAGTGATGCAGCAGGCTTCCCTCACATTGTCCTGCCAACAAGCCTCAGGTCTGAATTGATATGGAGATGCTGCCCTGAGGGGAAAGAGGATAATCTAGCTACCATAGCTCATTCAGCCCCCTGCCAATGAGAATGGTGGGTTGTGAGATGGGGTCATCTGTCCTACCAGGAGCTGGACTGAAACCCACCAAGCCCATTTCACTGAGGCCTCTGAGCAGCCATCCCAGGGTGACCAGACAGCAAGTGTGAAAAATCGGGACGGGGGTGGGGGGGTAATAGGAACCTATATAAGAAAAAGACCCAAAAATCGGGATATCTGGTCACCCTAAGCCATCCAATGGCAGCAACCTTCAATCACCAGCTGGATATGAATTGGTGATGTGGAGGTTGAAGGCAATCAGCCAAATCCTGATCTCACTTAAACAGGTACAAATCTGGGCATTACATTGACTATTGGAGTCACTCTGGCTTTATACTGGTGTAACCAGGGAGTTTTCTACACCTGAAAATTAGTCCAGAATAAGGTAGGATGTGAATTTGCAAGCAGATTCTAAATCCACTTTGTGGAACAAGAGTGCCTTATTCCAAATTAATAAGAGCATCCACACATGCAGTTAATTGGGAATAGCTATTCTGGAATAGCTCCCCTTGTAGAGCAACTTCAAGATCAGAATCTGGCCTGCTATATCCCATTACCAGTTCTTTTCTGTAGCCATTGCTAATGTTCAAGCAATGCATGACCAAACTGATACATCATGCAGAAAGCTTGGTTTTTTGTTTGTTTTTATAATCCACACATAGTGGCCACCCAGCTAATGTCAGAAACTGAGCACCTGTTTAAATCCCTGTAGTCTCTGGGCACGAATAAATGGGTGCACCATACGAGAAGAATGTCTTGGAGCAATTTTGTGCACAGTGTGATGAGCCTTTTGCAGTGTCCAGGTCACCTCATCCACCTGGACCACAAGCTACAGTTTAATCCTTCTAGGCATAGGCAATTGCAGTCTGCCTTTCCAGAAGAAAGTGGAAGATCACATTGGCAGAACTCCAGCCGTTTAATTTCTGGAGCATGTTGATCAGGACAGGTGGTGCGTTGTCATGCATTGGCAGTGAAGTTAAAAAAAAAACACCCTACTAGTAACCATAGTTTTTCTAGCTAAAGAAAAGGTTGGGCTTTTTTATTTTTATATTCTTTTCCTTTATGTTGCAATCATACAGTGAAGATTGCAGGGACTGCATGAATTTTTCAGAGAAAATTGTTAGCCGAGCTTACTTATTTTTGGGCCAGTTCCTGAGGTCCTTCCTTTGTTTTCACTCAGTCCCTTACCTGGGGAAAACTCGCATTGGCTTCTACTGAAGTTAGTTGAGTAAGCAAGAAGTAAAAAATAAAGACCAGATACTCTTATTCTTAGTGGGTAATGCTTTACTCCACAAGTATTCCCATTGACTTCAGTGGAGCTACTCACAGCTTAAGGTCCTGTTCAAGGGGGGCAAATCCTCCACTGGTATAAATTGTCATAGCTCCATTGACTTCAGGGCAGATCCTCCACTTGTGTAAATTGTCCTAGCCCCACTGAAGTCAATGGAGCTATGACAATTTACACCAGTGGAGGATCTGCCCTGAAATGAATAAAGGTATCACAAATAAGCACCTCCGGGGGTGGCTGATTGCCTTCAACAACAGTTTTGCCTGGGAAGGCCTGCAGGAGTTGGTCTGTAATTTATAACATATCCTGCCTTGCAATGGGCGTGGAGGAGTGGTAGCTGAGTTTTCTTCTGCAAGCTTAGCCATGGTGTGACAAGATTCTGCCTGAAAAGTGGGTTTCCCAGCTGGGCTCCGGGGGGGGTGGAGGGGGGGGAATTAAACCCTAATCCTGCAGTCCTGACATTGCCTCCTTGTGCTTGCACAGATGATCTTTGATTTCACTAGCACTCTGTAGGGACACAGGGGTTCTCCTGTGCAGAGCGGAGAGCAGGATCAGGGCCTTAGCTGGTAACCCCTCCAAAGGTTCTGTAGAGAAACCTCACATATGTGTTTGATCATCAGAAATCATTAGGATGAACAGCCTGATTCATGTTCTTGGGGCTTGTGTTAAGAATAAGAATCTTCACAGGGCTGTGAGAAATTTTCACATTGACTAAGATTTAGCGTTTTTAAAAAAGCTATTCCTGTATATCCTAAACTGTTCTTTCCTTATAATGGAGCAGATTCTCTTCTCCACTTCTTGGCTTGGCTAAAATACAGCCAAGTGGTCAAACTTTCCTCACTGCAATACCTATGAAACACCCATGAAATCAGTGAATTTGCATAGGTGAAACTGGAGAATTAGTGCCTAAGTCTTTGGAAGGGGGCATTTAACAAGGCTGCTTACTGAGTAGTCCCTCAGTCAGAATTCCCTTTTCATCAGCCTCCCTCTCCAGGGCCCCTTACAGACCCCCCCTACAACCTCTTATAAGTCCTACAACCCTCTACTTGGGGCTGGTTTAGTGACCACAAACAGTTGAAAACATTTCCACCAATAAAGTCCAACACTGGATCACATTTACCTCCAGCTCTACACTGAGCTCTTCTTCCACAGCCTGTTCTTCACAGGATCACAGCTCATCACTGTCTCTCCCTGAAACTTGACCTTATGGCTCTAACTATCTCCTCTTGCCAGAGAAGGCAGACTATATACTGCCTTCCTCCAGTACACTCCTCCTAATTGGCTGGAAGGGAGGGGAGCCCTACCCCAGCCTTCATTACAAGGCTGCTGATCCCAAGCCCTTAAAGGAACAGTGTGCCGTTTTCCCCCCAGAACCACTTCCTCTCTTCCACTACCAGACCATTTCCCAGGCCTTTGTTCATTTCAGCTCACTGGAATGGGGCCTTCAGGGCACCTCTACTCTGAAAGGGCCAGTGTATCTCGCTACAGGCAGTATGCACAAACCTAGGGTGGGAACCTTGGTGGGGCTTTACAGCGCAGCCACTGTCTTATACATTGAGCGGAAATAAGCCACGGCCTTATACCTGAGTGTAGGGCTGGGATCTCGGGACTGTGGAGTTCTAATCCCAGCTCTGATTCTTATGCCTCTGTTGCCTTGGGAGAGCCAGGTAGCCTTTCTCCATCTTGCTTGTCCTTCCTGTGAAATGGGATTAATGATTTAGAGATGCGCACTGAGGCTTACTTAGAAGTTCATAAGGCACCGGGTAAGTGCCAGCTGTTAGTATTACTGAGCACTGAACCACCTTGACTAGTCTTTGGTGCACTCCAGCTCTAGTGAAAGTGCAGGAACAGATGTTTTGTAGAGCCACAGGGCTGTGATGCTAACAAGAAGTGAACGTCATATGGGAGCCATTCACAGCTGAGCGGAGTGGAGCAGCGACTCACCATGTGTCCGTGTCATCTTTATAGAGAGATGCCAGATTGTTTCTGGCCTCTCCTCTTCCATAACCTTGCCTCATCTTGAATCGTAACTGGCTCCTTTCTATGAGAGCAAAGCCCACTGAATGGTCAGTGGCTGGTGCACTTGCCGTGCCACAACGCTGCCCTCCCTGACTATTGGTGCTGTTACATAAGCGGATAGGGCTATCAGTCTAGCAGGGCCAATATCCTGCCTCCCATGGTGGCCAATTCATAGTGCTTCAAAGGAAGGAGAATCCCTCTGCCCAGATTGCCTGTTGTGCAATGCTGTGTCTGGTAGCTAGAGGAGTAAACTCCTCCCTGACCCCTGCAAGGTGTATCAAAGCTAGGTTTGACTTAAATGTCTGCAACCTGAACTGGTCTGGAGGTTTGGCAATAGCAGCACTTTGTGCTGCTGTTCACAGGACTCTGGCATGTTCTTCTCACAGGCCTGCAGAACTTAGCACCTATTATCTGGGAAGAGCAAGCAGAGATAAGCAACAGGACCGCCACAGGATAGTGCAAATGAGGGAGGCAGTGGTAACGTTCTGCTAAAAGGAGGGGTTCAGGGGTGCAGTGGGGAACTGGATGAAAGGAAAGGCACTAACATTAGGATCTGGTTGGTTTTGCCTCCCAGGATGGGGAGAAGAGGGATCCTTATTGAAATGCAAGGAGGGCAGAGAAGACTTGCAAAAATACAGGGTGTCAAGGCTCCTTCCCCACTCTGAACTTTAGGGTACAGATGTGGGGGCCTGCATGAAAACTTCTAAGCTTAACTACCAGCTTAGATCTGGTCCGCTGCCACCACTCCAATGGGCTAACTCCCTTCCCTGGGTAGCCTTGAGAGACTCTTCCACCAACTCCCTGGTGAACACAGATCCAACCCCTTGGATCTTAAAACAAGGAGAAATTAACCATCCCCCCTCCTTTCTCCCACCAACTCCTGGTGGATCCAGACCCAATCCCCTTGGATCTAAAAACAAGGAAAAATCAATCCGGTTATTAAAAAAGGCTTTTAATTAAAGAAAAAGGTCAACATCATCTCTGTAAAATCAGGATGGAAAATAACTTTACAGGGTAATCAAACTTAAAGAGCCCAGAGGACCCTCCTCTAGCCTTAGGTTCAAAGTTACAGCAAAGAGAGGTAAACACCCCAGCAAAAGGTAATTTACAAGTTGAGAAAACAAAGATAAAACTATCACGCCTTGCCTGGCTATACTTACAAGTTTGAAATATGAGAGACTTGTTCAGAAAGATTTGGAGAGCATGGATTGATGTCTGGTCCCTCTTAGTCCCAAGAGCGAACTCCCACCAAAACAAAGAGCACAAACAAAAGCCTCCCCCCACCAAGATTTGAAAGTATCTTGTCCCCTTATTGGTCCTTTGGGTCAGGTGTCGGCCAGGTTACCTGAGCTTCTTAACCCTTTACAGGTAAAAGGGTTTTGGAGTCTCTGGCCAGGAGGGATTTTATAGTATTGTACAGAGGCGGGCTGTTACCCTTCCCTTTATAGTTATGACACGGGGCTTGAGGAAACTGACATGCAAAAGAAAAACCTGTGTGGGCAGAACACAGACCTGAGAATGCCGAGTTACAGGTGCCACACCAGCCTTCATTCACGTTGTTGTGCCTGCGTGCTGCAAGGAGCTGCTGTCAGCAGCGTGAAATCTTTCTAAAGCACATGCTGAAGTGTCCAGGTACAACACAGTCCCAGCCTTCTGAAAGCCCTCCAGCCATGCAGGGAGGCAGTGTCTTCTTTTACATGATCCCAGTGTTATTTAGTGGATTTCACTGAAGCTGCACCACTTTACACCAGTAGACAATTTGGCCCCAGGGCTGTAATGACATGAAAGAGTATTTTTCATCTGTCATTCCATCACCGTACTATTTAACTGCCATATATGGACTGATTAAGAGCAGGGACATACAATCCAGGGTATAATAATAATGGTTTGTGTGCTTTGTTTTCTTTCCTCTGTCACAGAAAATACAGCAGCTGTCAGAAGGCTCCATGTTTGGCCATGGCCTGAAGCACCTTTTCCACAGTCGCCGCAGGTCACGGGAACGGGAGCACCAGAACTCCCAGGACTCTCTGTCGCAGCACTACGGGATGTCTGACCATGACTCCCCTGATGAGAAGGAACGCTCGCCAGAGATGCACCGTGTCTCCTACGCCATGTCCCTCCACGACCTTCCTGTACGCCCCACTGCCTTCAACAGGGTGCTGCAGCAGATCCGCTCCCGCCCATCCATCAAGAGAGGGAGCAGCTTGCACAGCGGCAGCCGCCGGAGCAAAAGCAGCTCCCTTGATCCCCAGAAAGGCAGCCCCCATCTGGTCCGGAAGGCTCCCCAGGATAGCAGCCTCACAGCCATACTGCATCAGCACCAGGGCCGGCCAAGGTCTTCATCTGCCACAGACACCGCCATCTTGCTGGCTGAAAGTGGGGCTGTGTACCTCCTCCCGGAGGAGTCGGAGTGCCTCGCCGACAAGGTAGGCTAACCGTGGAAAGACTTAAGCCTGGCAGTGCCTGGCCCACTCCCCGCGAGAAATCAAATGAGGCCCGCAGAGTTCTACCATGCTGTGGCCCCATCTTTAATATAGAGGCCAGTCCCAGGATGCAATGGTGTTTATTGATCCAAGTAGCCAGACTGTTGCTGCTGCTACCTGCCGTATCCATGGGCAGTACCTCCACGTTAAAGATGCAGGAGCTGCCGTCTGCTCCATTTTAAGCAAATTAGGTGCGTTCCTCAAGCTCCAGGCAGATTGCCAATGTGACTCTCATTGTTTTGGGCATTAATGCTAGGAAATAAGAGATTGTCTGATGGCTGCAACTGTCAGCGTCTCCGTAGGATTAAACCCTGTAGCACCCTTAATAGGCCCTATTTTTGATGTGGTGGTTGCGCATTGTTCAGAAGGTGAACTAGGGGATTGTTAGAGTCTGCTCTAGAGAGGACATAGGGCCCAAGAGCCTATAGCATGAAGAGTATAGAATGATGGGATCCTATCTGGGGTATCCAGCATCCTGTAGAGAGGTACTCAGCCTGCGCTGCTCCCTGCATGTACCATGTCTGACCCTGTCGCGCCATTGCTTGCTTTGTGGGGAGTGTTGGGATCATCTTTCAGAAGCTCCCCCCTTGCCACCCCAACACACGGAAGCTGTGTCCGGATGTGAGTAGTTTCTGGTCTCCCCGGCTGCTGCCCTTGGAGTTGCTATTTTTGGAAAACCCCTTCATGAAGCATAGTTGCCAGTCGTCCCTTCAGACGGTGATTTCAGGCACAGGAATTCCCAGGGAACTTTGTAGCCAGGAGGCGCTTGATCCAATTCCTCCTGCTGTTAACCAGCCCTGAGTCAATGCAGCAGGACCTGGGGATGGTGTCTGTGGGTGGGAGGGAGCCAGGAGGGAAAATGCACGAGTCCTGCAGTCACACGGAGGACGTCAGAATAAAAGTAAACAGATTGGGTGGGGAGGAATGTGCTTGTCTTCTCCGCCCCCTTCCCCCAGTGGTTGCAGCTTATCTGCAGAAGCATGCCCAGGTCCATGTATTATCCAGAAAGCCTGATGCACCATAACTAGCCGCTTCTCATAGCTCCCATAGTGGCCACTCAGCTAATGTCAGACTGTGGGCTCCTGCTTAATCCCTGTAGTCTCTGGGCGGGAATCTTTTAGCTCATAAAGAGAACATCATCTGCTCAATAACTTCTCCTCCTCCTCCTAGGGTTCGCCTCAATGCCTATTTTTAACTCATAACTCATCTCCCCTTTGCAGTCATTTTGATTTAATGAACTCATCAGCTGGCTTGTTGGGCAGTCATGGTCTTATTTGGCTGGGTGTTTCGTTACACGACACCGTTCTGCTCTGAGTTACTGCTGTGCGAACCTCTTTGGGGAGTGCATGGGTGTAACTGAGACAGGCTTTGGCTCCAGATCGACAGCCTTATGCCTGCTTGCTGATTCAGAGAGTCAAAATTCATAGATTCCAAGGCCAGAAGGGACCACTGTGATCATCTAGTCTGCCCCCCTGTGTAACCCAGGCCAGAGAACTGCCCCAAAGTAATCCCTAGAGCAGAGCATTCAGAAGAGCCATCAATTTGATGTAAAAATTGTCAGTGATGGAGACTCCACCATGACCTTTGGTCAATTTTTCCAGGGGCTATTTACTGTCACCATTAAAAATGTACGCCTTATATCCAGTCTGATAGCTTCAACCCAAGCCCTGATTCTCAGATTGCCCTGCCACTCATGGCCCCTGGGTGCCAGGAATGGGATTCTGCTTCACAGGGTTTTTCAAGTACGCTTCAGAGAGATCTGGCAGCGTATAGGGCTTGATTCTGCACCTTCAAAACCCAGAATTGAAGGCTCAAGCACCTTGCAGGATTGGACCCTTGGGGGATTGGGTCTTAAGCAGCCTCCATATCAGGTGGACGCTAATAGGCAGAGATTTTATTTCTTTCTGTCTGAGATATTCCTAGGGGGGGGGTCTATCATCCTGAGATCTAACGTGGCACCAAAATACCAGTCATGGGTGCACTACAAATGCTTAGCGAGATAGAGTGAACCTTATCAGCTGCACACCCAGATGTGCTGAAGGGATGTCCTTGTGATTGGCTGTTGGAAATCAGGTTTGCTGATGTAAATGCCCCTCAGGCGGAGAGTGTCGTCAGACCATTAGTTCCTCTGGAGCAGGGAGAGAAGAGTCTGAGGTAGGTTTGTACACTCTCCTGAGATAGATTCTAATCCTGCTCCCAATAGCTCCAGTGGGAAGAGGTTCAAGTCTTATGTACAACTCTCCTTCCGTTCCCCAGAGCAATGAGGTGAATAGTTCAGACGGTGCCTAATTGATGTACCAGATCCTGCTCTCATAGCCCACTGCCTCCCCCTTTCCTCCCGTCAACAGCTTCAAAGTGCACACGTTTGACAGAGCCCTGCTGAAAAGTAGAGCACCCCAAGCACCTTTGGAAAGAGGATGCCTTTCCGCCTAGGAAGAAGCTGCTGTAATTATCCCAGTCCGTGAGATGAATTTTAATGCTAGCTAGCAGCTCACCCTAACCAAACAAGCCTGCTGGTTTTGGTGGCTGCCGGCTGTTTCGGCATGTCTCTGGGTGAAATGAAGGTGAGGAATGTGCCATTGCATATTCCCAGGAAGGGGATTTGTGGGAGAGAGAAGGGGATCTTGCGGAGAGCTGTATAAATCCTGCATAAGGACTTTAGCAGCTTTTAAGAACCAAACTGCTACGAGAACAATTGACTGCGTGGTTGTTTCACCCAAGGAGTGCCACGTCACTTGACTGCTAAGCCATCTGTCCCCATGGCTTTTTCTAACACGCTGCCCGTTGTTCCGTGATTAAATTTTCCCATAAAGTAGCTGCAGCAGGGAGGGGAGCAGAGTCAAAGATACAGTTATTTACCATAGGATTGTAAATGGAGAATGCCTGTTAAAGCATCCAGCCCATTCCCCTCCAGTAGGAGGAAATACCCTCATGATAGAGGAGAAGAATTAAACAGCTGCGATGACGGGTTATAGCCCAATGATTAAGAACGGTATGGACTATGGAGTAGAGCACTGGACTGGAAGTCAGAAGACTGGGGCACTATTCCCTGCTCCGCCTGTGACCTGGGCAGTCATGTTACCACTCTGTGCCTCAGTTTCCCCTCCTATCTCTTGTCTCTTTAGGTTGTAAACTCGTTGCAGTGGGACTCTGTCTTGCTCTTTGTGTTTGCAGTGCCCCGTACCATAATAAAACCTAGCTCTTACATAGCGCTTTTCATCCGTAGGTCATAAATTGGGCTATCCTTATAGTTAGAAAGTGTTTCCCAATAACTAACCTAAATCTCCCCCGCTGCAGATTAAGCCCATTACTTCTTGTCCTATCTTCAGTGGCCGTGGAGAACAGTTGTTCACCATCCTCTTTGTAACAGCCCTTAACATATTTGAAGAGTGTTATCAGGTTCCCCCCTCAGTCTTCTTTGCTCAAGACTAAACATATCCATTTTTTTTAACCTTTCCTCATAGGTCAGATTTTCTAAACCTATCATCATTTTTGTCTTTCCTCTGGACTTTCTCCAGTTTGTCCACATATTCCGTAAAGCGTGGTGCCCAGAACTGAACACAATATTCCAGGTGAGGTCTCACCAGTGGTGAATAGAGCAGGACAGATACCTCCTGTGTCTTTCGTATGACACCCCTGCTAATACACCAAGAAGAAGAATAACCATTTTACCAAGTACATTACATGGTTGACTCGTGTTCAAGTTGTGATCCACGATAAGTCCCAGATCCTTTTCAGCAATCCTACTGCCTAACCAGCTAGTCCCGTTTTGATATTGTGCTTTTGATTTTTCCTTCCTCCGGGCAGTACTTTGCACTTCATTTTATTGAATTTCTTCTTGTTGATTTCAGACCAATTCTTCAATTTGTCGAGGTTGTTTTAAATTCTAATCCTGTCCTCCAAAGTGCTTGCAACTTCTCCCAGCCTGGTGTCATCCACAGATTTTATAAGCATACTCTTCCCTCCATTATCCAACTAATTAATGAACATTTTGAATAGTACTGGACTCAGGACATACCCCTGCTGGACCCCATTATATACATCCTCCTGGTTTGAGATAACTACTCTTTCAGTACGATCTTTCAACCAGTTTTGCACCCACCTTATGGTAATTTCATCCACACCACGTTGCTCTAGTTTGCTTATGAGGATGTCATGTTGCGACTGCGTCAAAATCAGAATCTACCGCTTCTCCCCTTGCCACTAGGCCAGTAACCCTGTCAAAGAAGGAAATTTGGTTGGTTTGGCCCTGTTTGTTCTTGACAAATCCATGGATCCTCACTCCCATTCTTGAGCTCTAACTACCAGAAATACATTCCTCCCAGAGCTGACAACAGAACCCAGGAATCCTGGCTCCTAATCTTCTGTGTTAACCACTAAACCACACTGTCTCCCACGCTAAGATATAAGATCCAGGAATCCTGACTCCTGTTCCCTGCTCTAACTACCAGACTTCACATCCTCTCCAGAATTGGGAACAAAACCTGGAAGTCCTGACACCTGCATCTAATCTTCACTTTCCCTCTCTCTCATTGTAAACAAACAGCTGTGTCTGCCTGGAGCAGAAGACCTGGAGAGCCGCTGGCTCTTGCTACAGTGAGTCCGAGCTTGGAAAGACATCAAGGATGCCAGCTTGTTTATTTGCCTGGAAGGGATTGGGATAAGCAAGGGCTGCATTTATAGCCAATTGTTTTAAAGATGAAATTCTGGGTCCCAGAAAGAGCGAGAGCTCTGGGTTTTTTTATTATTATAGCAGGACCCAGAGACCTCAATCAGGATTGGGGCCGCACTATGCTGGGCACTGTACCAAAAATCTCTGTCCCAAGGAACTTACTTATCATGAGAATACTTCCTACTGGAAAAATTAGCGTTTGGCAGGAGAGATGTGAGCAGATGCATTGGAACCCCTGCCACTCCACTCTGTGCCCCCACAAGCATCCAGAAGGTATGGAGGGAAAGGGGAAATGGACCACGTTCCATCCCAGCAGCCAGCCATGCAGGGGAGGAGTGGAAAGTGCTATAGGGCCAGCTGATGATCATTTCCATTTCTCTGTTGTGTCACTTCCTTCAGATCCATTTCATCATTAGCCCTTATTGTGTCATTAGTTTTTTTATTATTTTCTTTCTTTCTTTCTTTCTTTCATTATTAGTTGTTTGTTATTACGATGCAGCCAGCTTGGCATGAGCTACCGAATGGGGTGCACGGTTAATAAAATCAATCCAGCGACCCCCCAAGACCTTACATCCTTGGATTTGCAAAAAGGCCTTGATCCTGGAAGTCCTAGCACCAGGCTCAGCAGGGCGTGCAGGGTGCTGGTTGTGCTCCCAGGCATGCGTGAGCAGAGGCTGTGTAAGGTTGTGTGCTGTGTGTAGCACAGTGCATTGAGCATGCCCACCCTTGCATGCCCACTTTCTTACTTGGCAGAGTGCAGGTTTAAAAAGGGAGCGTGGACCTGGGTGTGTCTCAGGAGGCTTGGGCTCAAGTGGGACCCATATCCTGCTTAATGGGCGCCAAGCTCCATGCTCCTATCTCAGGCTTCCTCCTGCTCCGGTGGTAGCATCTCATTAATGCAAGATCCAGGTCCCCCACACTCCCCTGCCCTGTTCAGCACAGTGCATGGAGTATTCCCTGCCTACATGGTACAGGATCAAGCACACAGGGTAAGGGGTTGAGTCTCCTACCTCCAGACCTCAGGCACCTGTTAGCCGAGATTTCCTGAAGGCTTTCATCCTGGATCAGCAAAAAACACAGCCAACAGGAATATGCAGACAGGGTAAGTGGCTGCAAATTGGGACCGTCCAAAGTGATTTTTAAATTGCTTTGCACGTAGCTAATAGAGAGGATGATATTTCCAGCTAGCATTTAGCCGTCTTAATTATGAAACAGTGCAGATTAACACAGCTGCACAGCACTCTGAGGACAAAGTGCAGCCACTGAGGGAAGTGACACATGCTTGTTAGCTGGGAGCAGCTTTCAGCTCTGTTGCCTCTGAGTGACCGGGAGGAGAAGATGAGTTTATTGTTCACTTCATTCTGAGGCGCAGTTGCCCAGTGCACCAGATTGTCACTCTGGGAGCCGTGGTTCAAAGCGGATTCAGGATCTCTCGTGTAATGATTTTGGTGGTCTCAGCTGCACACTTGGCAGACGTGACTGAAATGCCACTCGCTCACATAGCAGCATCACCAACCCCGAAACTCACTAGTCTGGCCCTCAAAAATCAGGAACATGGCTTAAAAATAATATAGTTTGGGTTCTTTTGATTTGCCTTCTGCGTTTTGAGCCTTTAGGGTTCCTATGTTCAAGCTTTTCTCCACAATCATGAGGGCTGGAAACTTATTTTTGCTTTAGATGAAAGCTGAGATTCTCACGGGATAACATGACTCCAGGGGCTGGGACTTTAAGAAAAAGTCCAAATATTGCAAGACTCGTAATAAATCACAAGAGTTGGCAACACTGTTTGGCCTCAGGAACAGTCGGGAACTAGAATAGCAGCCCTGGGTTGAGATACTTGGGTAGAACTGTGTATGTGAATAGGCTGGGGGCAGAACAAGAGGAAGAAAAGATGGTCAGGATTGGAGTGAATTGGCAGAGCTGTGGGGGGTGGTCCAGGATTCAAAAAGCCGGCTGCTGCTAGGCAGAGGTGAGTTGAGGGTCCCAGAAGAGTAGGAATGGCTGCAGATCTGGACTGAAGTGTGTGGACACTAGAGATGAGGTGGTGGAGAGGCCTGGAATAGCAAGGGGGTGATGGGGAGGTGATACAGGTCTGGATTCAGGTGCATCGGGTAGGTGGCAAGTCTGGGCTGAGGTGCTTTAGGGTTCCGGGCTAGACTAGCAAGGATTGCTGTATGCTAGGATGGAGTTCTGGGGATGAGCTAGTAGGGGTGCTGCAGGTCAGGCTCCAGGTGCACTGGCTGTGCGGTGGGGTGGGGCGGGACAGGGCTGGAGTGGCAGGGTGAATGTGCATTAGGCTCAGTGTGAGTCATTTGCACTCTGCCTAGCTCTCTGCAGAGTGGTCCTTGTCTTACAGCAATCAACAAAATTTACACAATCCACAATTTCACAACAGCAAGGAATAAAAAAGGTCATTACAACAGATCCTTGCACTCCCATCAGTAACGGCCTGGCAGGGCCCCAAAGAGGAAAAACTAGTTCCCTGGCCCCAATCCTCAGTGTTTCGTTCATTTTCATGGCCCGGATCTCTTTGCTGATGGATGCAGATACAGCTTTACCTGCTCAAATGGGAGCTTGCGGTTTCAGGTGACAGCTTCCTGTTCCAAGCTGATAACCAGTCAGCAGCGTAGCAGCCTCCTGGCAACCTGATTTGTACAGTCAGAAGAAAGGGATCCAGGGTAGCAGGACAGATGGATTTCAGCAGGCCTGGCCCAGGATTGTTCCTTTGGTGCCTGAAATGAATTTCTCTCTATATATTCTACTGAATCTCTGAGGAATGAAATATGACCTGGACTCTTTCGTTGCCTGATGAGGCAATGGAAACAATACCAACAGGAAACGTTTGTTTGTTTGTTTTGCAGTCGGCATTTGGCTTTTCCTATGTATATATTTGAGCTGCAGCAACAATGAAAGCTCTAGGAACGTGTGCTCAGACACATACACACACATATATATACACCGAGTCATACATGACTAGACCTGGACACAGTTACGCACAGACAGACACACACCCATGCACACAGAGTTGCGCACACAAATTAAAACACATACAAAGGGGGACACACACTCTCTCACACTGAGAGACGTAGACACAACCTCACAGACACACACAGGTCATACACACTCCTCCACCGTCTTACAAATACACACAGAGACACTCGCATGATACTCACTAGCCCACGTTCACAAACTCACTCACCCGTCTACACACACTCGCTCAGGCACAGACATGCTCTTAGACGCACACAGACCTGTATACATACACACTCGCCTTCAAACAAGTGTAGTGTGTAAATTCACTCCCTCCTGAAGGCTCCTTTGCAGAGCCCGAGCAGTGTAAGAAGGAACTTACTGGACATGGGAATCTGTTCTGGCCCCCTGTGTTATGTGTTTTGCTTTGCTTTGCTTCTGGTCTTTTTTAGGGTCCAGGATTGGCCTTTGCTGCAGCACCCAGCCTCGTTGGCCCCTGTTTGCCACAAGAGTTTCGTACCAGGGTAATTCAGACTGACATATCAGAACTTGAAAACAAAGCGGGGCTCATGTCAGCTGATAAGGCTGCATAAACGAACACAAAAAAGGCAGATGAATAATTAAAGGCACACGAGACAAAGAAAAATAAGATTAAAGGTGATATTGTGGCAGAGAGGCCTTCTTAGGGCAATGGGAACAATAAGTGTGTTCTAGGAAGACAAGAGCTCTGTAATATTAACTCTCTCACGTTGTATTATTTGTCCATAGCCTTGGGAAAAAATAAAGCCTCCTGTTTGAAATGAATCCAGGGTCTTTTCTTTAGTGGCCCCTTTTGTGCTAGGTGGCAGTTTGTGTACAGGCAGGAAATTGGCTGCTCCTCCCTGGTGTGATGCATGGTGCAATCCGATGTGCTGTTCAGATGGATGGAGTCTGAATGAAAACTGCAGTCGAGACACATGAGTAGTCCAGCGACAGTGAAACGGTTAATAAAACACATATGCATGAATATGTATCTTTACATATACATCCTCACGCCCCCCCCCATATACATTTAAGCACATTTACATATTCATTGATGCACCCACCCACACAAATACTCACATGCACTTACACATTCGTGCACTTAAAATACTTACGCACACATGCATATACGCACGTGCACTCCCACAGTACAAACCCACAAATTGCAGAGCGGTCAGAATGATCTCAGTACCAACTCCCTGTCACCACTTTGCCAGCCTGGGCTCCTGAATTTGGAGCTCTTCTTTCTTCCTTTGCCCTGTCCTCATTACTGACACATGCTTCTCCAAACAGGCATCTGCCTGCTGGGGTGTAAAGCAAACTCTCCAGAACTTTTGGTCTTCTGGGGGTGTCATTAATAGGGGCAGGTTAGGCTGAGGGGGAAGAAAACCAGAGCTCTTTGGGGCAAGGACTGTCTTTTTGCTCTGTGTTTGTACAGCACAATGGGGTCCTGCTCCATGACTGGAGCACCTTAAATGTTACTGCAAAACAAATAATAATAAAGGGTGAATATCCGTATTGAAACGGGGGCACATGGAGATGGAGGGTCACGGTCTGACTACAGAGCTTGATTCTTTCCTACCTCTCTTTTGGAGTCAGCATTTATGTCTCTGCAGAGTGGGCATAAAATAGACCCCAGATCCACATGGGAGCATTTGACACCCACTCTGCACAAGGATAAATGCCTGCACAAGGTGCCTGCAGGGGAGAGCTGGGCTCAGTGGTGCTAAGTACTGTATAGCATGCAGGAATGCTGCCCTTTGCTCCTTTGACACCATGGTTCACCCTTAGAGAGGGAGGGAGGAGAAAGAAGGACAGAACAAGAAAATCTTTAGTATCCACGGAAAAGTACTGGGTGACCTGGGAAAAGGGGATTTCTCCATCACATCAGAGTCCATGACAGACACGGCCATAAATTATCTTCCCCTGTATCTAGCCTCTCTCCCCTCCCTGTTTTCAGTGTTACTCAGAAAGGTGCTTCTTTGCTCTAAAGCCAGGGGGCATCTAGCCGTGCATTTCAGCAGTGTAGATTTCTAACTGTAATTAAGCTGATGGCTGTGGCCTGAGAGAATGCACCGGCTGGTGTCTGGGAGCCAGGAAGATTACTGTAGAGGATGCCTGCCTTGTTGGGTTTCTGCCAAAGAGCGGTCCCTTTGTTAGGGCTATAAATCAGTACAAAGCCAGTAGCCACTCACACTGCAGGAGTCACATGCAGGGGAGAGCCTCTTGATATGATTAAAATGTTTTGCCCTCCCAAAATCTATAGTAAAACCATACATTGCAGGCTAAAAAGTCCCCACTTCCTATGGCTAAGAAGCCCCCCAACAATCCTGCTTCTTAAAATAACACAAACAATTCCGCTTTCTGGAGTGAAAACCCCTGATCAAATGTGCTAGGGAGAGTTAAGACAATGAAACCACTTTCCCAGCTTGTATGTAGCACCTTACAGACATTTGGATGAAATTCATTCCTGTGCAGAGAGCCACTTAATAACCACTTGAACTCTGATATGAGGTCTTAAGTGGTACGTCGGCTTTGTGCTTTGCCCTCTGCACATGGGCACATTTCACGGATTCATTCATTAATCATTACAATAGGGCAATATTATTATCCCTGTTTTTACGGACAGGGCAAAGAGACACACAGGACCAACTTGTGCAGTATACTGATACAATTTCGAGCAAGATTGAATTCATAGAGGTTATTGTCTCTGTAGCATTCCCACACTCTGTGTCTTGTAATGCTACTAGTATTGGCTGATGGAAATAGTTCAAGCAGTCGCTCAGTTATTTCTGAGTCACAGGGAGTTTCCACCTCTGCCAGTTTGTTCTGAATTTTTTGTTTTGATTTTCAGTGGCACGTTCTGCGGTTAGGGAAAGTTTGGTGCATTCAAATGCGGTTAAAATCATGTGACTCTGTAAAAATTGTCTTGTCTTACTCAACATATCTGCTTCTTAGTCTCTCTGACTCAGATCCGCTTTCTCTGCTGACACAAACAAGCTGTGTATTAATATTAGTCTTGTAGTTGCCTGTGCAGTTGCAGGTGAACAAGATACATTCTGTTCTGGCTCATATATCCTCGATAAAATTGGCAGCGAGGTGCCAATTGTCAAATCTTCACTACGAAGAGAGGCAGCAGATAAGGGGTGGAACCAGGACTCAAAATAGTTGGATTCTATTCCCAGCTGTGCCAGTGACATGCTGTGTGCCCACGGGTCAGTCATGTCCACTCTCGGTGCCTCTGTTTCTCCTCCCACTCTTAATCTGCCTTGTCTATTTAGATTGTAAATTCTTTAGGTCGGAGACTGTCTCTCAGCCCTGTATGCATTGGTATAGCACATAGCACAATGTGGTGGTGATCTCAGTTGGGGCTTTCAGGCAGTACTGGAGTACAAATAAGAATAATACCAGGGATAATAGAAGAGGCAGAAAGACCCTGGCTGGACTTTCAGATCCTGGCTGCAGTCTGTGTACTGGATGCTCTAAATTACAGTGGGGATTGTGAGTCCACAGCTGGCCCAGGATTGGGGTAGGCAAAGATGACTTTATATGGTAAACTCTTTGGGGGTAGAGACCATCTTTTTGTTCTGTGTTTGTACAGTGCCTAGCACCAGGAGGTCCTAGTGCATGACTGAGGACCCTACACACTACAGTAATACAAATAAAAATAATATTTAATAGTGACTTGAAGCTACCTTTGCCCCCACACTCTCCACAGCTGCACTGAGCATGCCTGCTGCAGCTGAGGATCTAACTCTAGTTAATTTCAGACCAAAGAGCGGGCTTTTTCTTTTAGTACAGAAAGGGCATGAAAATGAGGTGAAGGATGGAATGAGTGTGGGGTGTACTCAGAGACATTAGACTAGAGAGAATGCGGGCTGCAGCTGTAACTGGGGGCTGTGACCATACTGCTGGTCCTCTTACTGACGCATTCCAGTGTTCCATGCTGACCTCGTACCATGTACGTTTATGGGATTCGTTAAAATAGTGGCTAGTATTTATTATTATTTCTTGTTGGTGCTGAACAAGTTTCTTGATGGAAACTAAAAGCAGTGGTTAATGCCTTTGTCTCCTGGCTGCTTGACAAACACTAGTTTATGGCATTACTTTAGCAGGTGACCCACCTGTAATTGCTGAGACTGAGGTGACTACCAATTTATGCACATGTCTTTGGCTCTAGTCTTACCTTGCCTTTTCCCCATGCTCTGTGTGTTGGTTTAGTCATATAGGTTCTGATCCAGAAAAGCACCTAAGCACATGTTTAACTTTGAGCACACGTTGTTCCATTGAAGTAAGTCCCTTCACCTGTCAGTTCTTCTGATTCTCCCTGTGCAAAATGGGGGTGATAATACTTATCTGCCGGCCAGGGGCAATTGTACTGCTCATGTGCTTAAATTGAAGCATGTGCTTAAGGGCCAGATTTTTAAAGGTATTCAAGTGCCTAAAGATGCAGATAGGCACCTAATGGGATTTTCCAAAGCTCCAAGCACCCAACTCCCATTGGTTCCCATTGATTCCAGTGGGAGTTAGGCACCTATGTATCCACAAGCTCTTATCTGCATCTCTCTACAAGCTCTTATCTGCATCTCTCTACAATCTGGCCCTAAGTGCTTTGTTTGATTGGGCCTTGTTGTGTATTGTGTAAATCTGCGAACAATCTGGGGCAAAGAGGCCTTTGTGTTACTTGTTGGTATGGTGCCCAATACAATGGGGATTTGGTCCCTGACTGGGGTCCATAGGTGTTACTGCAATAATAATAATAATTAGTTTTCCCTGTGCCTCCATGGCAGGCAGGTCAGTATTGTTGTCCCTATTTTGCACATGGGGAAACCGAGGCACCAAGGAACGAAGTGACCTGCCACTTCCAAATTCATTCTGCTCCTGAGAAGCTTGTGCAACTCCCAGTGGCACCAACAAGATGAATCCTGCAAGGTGTCTGTGTGCTGGGCTCCAATTTGCTTTCTGAATCAGGCCTGGCATGCGTCCACATGGGTAGAGATGGCTGACCCCGACCCTTTCTACCCCAGCTGTGTTGTTAAAAGCAGATTGCAGTGCTGACATGCAGCATTAATAAGAATAAACTTTTCACCCAGGCATTTCATATTGAATTTTGAGTTCATTGCATAACAGCTTAAGTATAAGAGCTGTATTAATCTTTTACATAATTGCTCAGCCTTAGCAAGTGTTCTCTGAGCAGCCATTGACATTTTTTTTAATTAGGTCCCTGCAGCCCACTGCCCGCCTTACCAAACTTAATTTAAGGCACTTCTGTTTTAAAGATCTCTCTGCCTATTTCCCTGCAGCCTGCCTCTTTTGACCCAGAACCCCCTCTACTGGTGATAAAATTATTTGCACTAAGTTATTTTCTGAAATTCCGCAAATTCTACCAAGTCCTGGTCTGGCTGGAAAGAAACAGCTGTCTGGGCTGAGCTGATATTCAGCGGTGTTCTCAAAGGAGCTAGATCTCTGTTACACAAGTGGTAAATAAGCCCCATCCTAGTCCCTGAAGCCAGCAGGAGTGGGATGTGTGCTACCCAGGTGAAGTGGTAGGATGGAATTCTCGTGATTAGGACAAAGAACTGGGTTTCAGGCCTCTTGGGTTCTATTTCTGACTCTCATATGCTGTGTGATGTTAGTCAAGTCACTTACCCTCTCTGTGCCTCATTATGCCCCTCTGTAAAACTGGATAATATTTATCTGCATCGGAGGCCAGGTTTATGACACTGATCTTTGTCTCCTAAGAACTGGATTGAGACCATAAAACAGCTTTCAGGTGGCAACAAGTTTTAATCGGCGTTGACATGATCTGCATTCAAAACCAGCAACCCGGAGCTGACAGGCTCATAATGTAATTCATTATCTGACATTTGAGCCTCCAGTCCCTGGTAAATGAATATCTTAAAATTAGAGCAAACCTTTGTTTTCTATTATGAATTCCTGAAATCAGAGATGAAAAGGACCTGAGAGCAGCTTCTCTAGTCCTCCTCCGAGGATGCTCCACCTACTCTACATTTTCTATTATTTTGTGTAGTCTAGAAAAGCAGGCAAGTATTCAGAGCGGGATAATTATGGAATGAGATAGGGAACACTTGCTGTCTGGCTGGATGATTGCAAACAACTCCTGATGTACAGCTCTTTCCCACTGCACTGAGAATTCCAGGGATTCTACATGCTATTGCAAGACAACCCGTGGCATATGCGTTTTTATCTGCCAGTCAGGTAGCGAGAATCTTTATCTGCCACTTTACAATTCAATTCACTGGGTAACCGAGTCCCCCTCCCCTTCCGTGAAGCTCTTTTCTCCTGGAATGCGGACGCGTGTGGTATAGTTATGAGCATCTTGTGACTAATTCAGATTTCAAGTGATTGCATTAGACTTCCTTGCGTTTGATGTAGATTTGTTTGACTGGCTGTGGGCGGCTTAAAACTTTAGTTGCTCTGACCAACAGTGGCTGCACATTCTACGTCCTTTTTCTGCTTTGGGCCATTGAGGTGGCTTTATGATTTGGACAGATGTCTCGTTGGGCCCTAGGTTGAAACTGGACAACTTCTTTTCACTAGTGAGCCAAGCCAGGATCTTAAGTTTGCAGCAGTGGAGGGCTAGAGTGTTTTGTCCTCTGTTCCACCCAGCACTTGGCCAACTCTCCTCTGGGCTGATCAGCCAGCAGGGTGCCTCATTTGCACCCTCTTCCTTTTTATGGTCCCCATAGGGGGCTATACTTAGAGCATTTAGCCTCCTAAACAGAGTTATCTCAGACCGAGCCCCAGATGCTGACACACGTAGGATTAGCTGCAGAGGTTCAGTTCATTGGTCTTTGAAATCAGATATCCTGCCTCAGACAGCAGCCCATACCTATGGTTTGAGAGGAAGGTGTAAATCCCCTGTTAATGCGCCTAACCCATTGTGCAGCTCTGCTCGTGGTGAGAGCTTCCTCTGTGTCTTTGCAGCACATGTGCAGAGGGGGAGGAGAGAGGCTGGTTAGCAGCAGCACCACCTGCTCCTGTGCTGATGGGGGTGTTTTCTGTGCTGCAAGGTGGGCCATGTTCCCCAGAGCGTGGCATGTCCGGATGAGGCCAGCAGGTGTTGCTGCAGCCCATGGGAAGAACATTGGAGCGCTGCTTCCAAAGGCCGTGGGAGACGCGGATTTACCATCTGCACAGCCGAGCACTTTTCAAAGTGCTGGGTGATGGGAACAGTGGCACAGGCACTGTGGCTGGGGGAGGGTGGAGGCAGGCAGGCCATGGCGGCGGGCGCGCTCTGAGGAGCTTTTTCATTATCTCACTAATCTCCCCTTGGTGACCTGCCAGGCCTTCCTGGGAGAGGCCGACAGAAGGGGATTATTATCCTGCTGAGTCGGCTGCTGAGGCCCGCACAGCGCAACCCCATCGGGCTGCGCATCTGGGAGGGAGGGATGGGAAGCATTGGCATTGTGCTCGCGGGTCCTAACCCTCCCTGGCCCTTGCTCAGACCAGATAGTTTGCAGCCATTGTCAGATTAACAGCGGCGCCGATGCAGATTGATGGCATCCTGTGTGGCCGCCGCCTCTGTGTGCAGTTGAAGGAATATTCTTTCTCCGTCCCTACGCCCTCCTCAAGAGGGGCTGCAGGAACAGGGGACCCAAGCCAGATTTGTATGTAGTGTTGCCAGAGAGCCAAGCACAAAGTCACCTGGATTGCACTACCTGCCTGATGCGACGAGATGGTTCATGACCAGGTGAGTGCCTTCATTTCTGACTATTCCACACACACATACCCCATCCCGAAAAGCAGGATTCCTTCAACACAACTGGATGCTCTCTGTGCCTCCCTGTTTGGAAGTACGTTGTCTAGCTAAGGTGCAAGAGGGTGCACGGAATGACCTGCAATGGAGCAGGGAACCAGAGAGCGGGACTCTCAGAGAAAGAAGCTGTTTGTACAGGGGGTGCTGCGGGGGCTTTGTAAGGAGCTAAAAAGCCTTTTGCGGCCAGGTTGCTGATTCAAATCCAGCCCGCGGTGGTTGTTTCTATCCAGTGGCTGTGTGGCAGCACTCAGCCCTGTTCCTAGCAGAGGTATTCCCGCATTTATGGGGTTCGTTAAAATAGTGGCTAGTATTTATTATTATTTCTTGATGGTGCCGAACCAGTTTCTTGATGGAAACTAAAGGCAGTGGTTAATGCCTTTGTCTCCAGGCATGGCAGGAGTCTCATCACATGCTCAGTGCAGGAGACGAATGGCTTGTTGAGGTCAGGAAAGACCTTCCCTAGGGGTGCGGGAGGGGTATGTCTGGCTGCTGTTCCTGATGGAAAGCTGCACAGATCAGAGGCTAACGGTGGGTGAGACTACAGGCTGGAGGGGGCCGAGATGGAGTGGGCTGGTTGCATCTTCTGCTTCAGAGGCACCAGGAAGGAGACAAGGCTTGCTGAGTTCTTTACATAGTTATTTGGTGAGAGCAGAAGAGTGGGGACTTCTCATCCTCAATAAAAGACCTATTACTCCTCATTCACTCTTTGCTCCCTTCCCCAACCTGCAGAGTTTACCACGTCCCCACCAGAACTCTGTGGATTCTTCTGCTTTACCATCCTCAAGCCTCCACATCGCAGCCAGTCCCACCATGACTAGATGGGCCATCTTTCTAAGCCTGTTGCTACCTCTTAAATTGCCTGGCGGGGGCTTCTGCTGAGCATTGTGGGAGCTTCTGCCAGCAGGTTCGTGTTCCCGTGTGGCTGTGCCTAAACTTCACTAGTTGTTCCTGTGAAATTTTGTCCTGCAGGGCGAGGAAACTGTCCTCGATCAGCCGCTCACATGACGTTTCTCCCATCATGGGCTGCATCTCGGTCAAATCAGTCTATTCATTTACAGGGCTCTCAGCATCGTAATAACGGCGGCCTGGATCGTTAAAGGTATTTAGGCGCCTCACTCCTGTTTCGGGGCCTGAGCGCCTGCAGAATCTATGGGGTGGAAAATCAGCCTCTTCCAGTTTCGCATCCAGCCTGGAAACAAAGGCATAGTGGGAAGATCAGAGCTGGGCAGATTTGAGCCATGCACCTCTAATATTGACAGGCGTGTTTTCAGTAGAGGGCTCAGAGAATGAGGCGTGTGAGATCCATTTAACAGTCGCATGGGCCCAGGTGCTGGGCTGAAATATTACTCTACAAAAGAAGTTTCAGCAGCAATCGTTGGCCACTCCTTTGGTCATTAGGTGGCAATGTTACTGCATCCCTCCCTGCATCATGGCTGCTAAGGGGATATACATCAGGCTTCCTAATTCAGTTGTTTTAGCAGAATTTAAACTAGAGATTCAGATACTGTGGGAAAGTGCGTGTGTGTAGCTGGGCTGTAAACAGTGCAATTCTGGTTTACACCTAGAAGATTACAGTCTGGATTGAAGGCAGCAACGAATGTGTGAGGACTCATTGTGGTTCCTCGCCTGCCTTACAAAAGCAGAGCAGTTTGATCCAATTGGCATTCCCTGTGAAGGGCTGGAATAGTGGCGGTGGGCTGTGGGGAAGAGGGTGGAAGTCAGAACTGAAATGCAGTGGCAGACATGTGGGACTGGAGTAGCAGAATTGCAGATCAGGACTGAGGGGCAGTGACAGAGCACAGAGGGGACCCAGGGCTGGAATAGCATGGGGTGCTGTGGGTAAGGATCAAAGTGCACTGGCAGAGCTGTGTGGATGGGGAACCTAGGACTGGAATATCAGGGAGCATTGCAGGTCAGGATTGAGGCGCATCGGCAGAGCTGTCCCAGGGGTCCATTACTGGAATAGCAGGGGTCGTTTCAGGTCAGGGCTGAGGTGCATCAGCAGAGCTGGGTGGAGGAAGGACTTGCACCGGTGGGTTTCCTTGTTGTCCAGAAAGAAGTGAGGACATTGACACTGGCTTTGTAGAAGTCTGCTCCCCACAAGCCATCTTGGGAGGAGACAGAGTGACAAGAGAAAGAGGCAACAAGGAGTCTGGTGGCACCTTAAAGACTAACAGATTTATTTGGGCATAAGCTTTCGTGGGTAAAAACCTCACTTCACTCATTGAAATGCTTTACCCACGAAAGCTTATGCCCAAATAAATCTGTTAGTCTTTAAGGTGCCACCAGACTCCTTGTTGTTTTTGTAGATACAGACTAACACGGCTACCCTCTGATAAGAGAAAGAGAGAGGCAGAGAGGAAATGAGAGAGAGGAAATGCAGGGAGGAAAACCCAGAGATAACCAGGGCCATGTCGCTGTCTCTGCTGTTCTCTGAATGCCTGCTCATGCTCTGTGAACACCCCGGGAGCCCCCTGGCTGGGTGCTGGCTGAAAACAGAGCAACCTCAGGAGGGCAACTGAATTTGTCCCTCTCTCTCTAGGGTAAATCTCCCTGCCAACAAATATTGTGGGGGCTAGAGAGAAGAGCCAGGATAAGAGACTCGTTGTGTACTTGGCCTTTAAGCCCATTGGGGAAGGGGCCCTTTTTTGTTAGCTGTGTGTGTAGCACCCAGCACCAGGGGGCCTCGATCCGTAGGTACGACGTCTAGGTGAGATAATCACGAGGATACATAAATTGTTGTCCTGAGGCAGACTGGCCCGATACAGAACTGAGGTAGCTGGAGTTAGCTGTGCCGAAATATGAAATAAATAATGTGGGGGCCTGTAGAGCCATGGGGCAGAAGCTAGTCTCAGTAGCAAGAGCACTGAATTTTTTGTCAGCGCATTGAAATGCTTCAGTCAGGCTCTTGGCACGGCTGCCCTTGGCTCTCTTGACAGGATAAAATTACAGCAACAAATGACAGCACCAGCTGTGGTCTCTTTTCTCCTCCTTCCTCCTCCCTCCCCCACCCAGCAGTGATACCTTCATGCTTTTCAGATACTTCAGTCATTAGACAGGTGGGGGCTAATACTTCAGATCAGCTTCTGAATAGACAGAGAGATCCATTTCTGAATGTAATGGGTCAGCCTTATCCCTGGTGTAACTATGTGGATGCCAATAGGGTGTTGGGGAATTTGACCTGATGACTTTATACCAACCTGTTTCAATACAGAAGAGCCCAGAATACGTCACAAACAGATACAGTGACTGTACACAAGGGTGTCGTGAAATGCAATCACCTCTGGGGTGAAATAGGGTGCTGTATTTTGGTTGCAGTAAACAGCAGTCAGGGGGATGAAATTGCGTTCTCTGTTTATACTAACTCACAAAAATAGGAGAGCTCCGTGGCAGTCTTAATATTCTCTTCCTGACCCCAGCGTTCCCCATTATTACTTATACTCTTGCCCTGTTCATGTAGCCTCAAATGTAACAAAAGGCAACCATTAGCTTCACAATCATCTTTTCTTCTTCCTCATCAGTGTCCACACCCTCCCACCCAGCTGCTTTCATTGTGCCAATCCCTGCGTAAATGGTATTACCTGCCTGAGGATTCTCAGAGTTTGGGCAGTTTTAGGGGGCCTAAGGATCATGGGTTCCCGTGTGGTTTCCCATGTGGCGGGTCTTGCATATGAAACCTTAAAAATCGAGGTCCTGTGTGTTGTCCACATTAAAGGCTCAGTGACAATAAGTGCCGCAAAACATGAAGAATTGAGAATAGAGCCCAGGTGTCCCGATTCCCATTCCCTCTCTAATTTAAATGGAGTATCCAGATGCCCTGTTCGTCACACGTTTTCTGTAGCCTTCCGTTTCATCCTCTTCTGCTTCTTTGGGAGTCCATAGCAGTGTTTGTTCAGGTACACGGCTCCTTCTCAAAATTGCTGCCTTTAGTTGCTTCAGCATGCTGTCTGCTGAATTCTACCCAATCCTTTGTCATTATGGGACTATGTTTGCTCCTACTCCATTGAGCCCAGGAATTCTGGAAAGATCAGAGTTATGTCTCTGCTTTTAGGGCCTCATTAAAAGCCCACTGAACTCGATGGGAGAGTTTAGTTGGATCAGGCCCTTTAACACAGGGATTGTGTTCTGGAGAGACCTCCTTTGGAAGAATTTTTCCCTAGATAGTAAGTCACAACCTTTGCTCCAGTTCGTAGTTGGTCTTATATGGAAAGCTCCAGACTGGTCCCGGTAACATTGAGGACTGGCCATTTCTCAGCCTTGAAAGTCCTGAGAAGTCTTCAGTGGAGATAGCTCAGCCGTCTGCAGTGCAGCCTAGGGCGGGGAGTTCAGGAAAGTCAGTCAAAGTTCATCATTTCTGACAAGGCGCGTTCTTGTTGGCTGTGACGGACCGGGCACAGCAGTGGCTCCTTCCTCAGCACCAGCTGGCATCTGATGGAATTAGGTTTCAAGGCGGGGGAGCTTTCCCCCTTTTAAGGATCAGGTTACGTAGAACTTGTCAGAATTAACAACTGTCCAGTGAAAGATTATGCTCCAGAGCTGGAGAGAGCCAGAGGGGTTTGCACGTCAGGCAGTGACTCTTCTGAGTCAGACCAAACGCCGAGCAAATTCAGGAGGGGAAGAATTTAAAGCCGAGAAGATGGTGAAAGGAGACTTCATTTCCAGGAGGCAATTTTGTGTCTGAAGAATGAGCAGAAATACCCCAGTGCTTTGAGCTGTCGGACAGGGGATGCCAGGAATCCCAGCACCCTTGGAGTATCCTTTGCCTATTGCTTGTAGCTTGGAATGAGATGGGAGCAGAGAGGAAGCCAGCTGGCTTAGACTGAAACATGTTCAATGTTGGATGGACCCGCTAGCACAGAGGAGCCTCGTTAATTCACCCTAACCGTTGGCAAACCGAAAGTGGATTGTGTGTTTTATGAAGTAAGGTGTCAGCTAGCGAGTGTGATTTAAATATATGTATATTTTCAGGATGCTGAATCCTATGATGTTGCATTGCTGATTGAGTCTGACAAATGTGGTTTAATGTTAAGGGCCAGATCCTCACTAGAGCTATTACACCACCTAAGGATCTGGCCCTCAGTTATTTATAGTGTAACAATAAATGTTCTTTTGTTAAGGAATGGGGCCCAGTTGTTTCCCGGTGTAATTCCTTAGAAGCCAGTGGAGTTACTCCATGGTTGAATTTGGGCCGTGAAGTCATAGAACCATGAGAACTCACTGCTGCGCTCCTAGCTGTTAAATCTGTACTCAGCAGTGGGATGAGACCACTGCTTTTGTAAGGAGAACGATCAGGCTGGTGGGTTAGCAAAGAACAAAGTAGCAAGGGTTCATTGTAGTGATTTGCCTGTGTTTTAGGAGTAAACCATAGCAGCAACTGGATAGGTTGACACAGCCTGGGACACTAATAGCTGAACAGATTGTCAAAGCACATTTTAAAATTGTAAAGAAAATAGAAAGTCAGTCTCCCTCTTGGTCGCATCAGAGTTTGCTTGGTGATGATAGTGAAATCAGCACTGAGCGCCCACCTTCAGTATTTTTGCTAGGAGAAAGGATGGTTGTAGGTATAGGATCCAGGCCAATGTAGGAAGAAGCCTAACGTTAAGCTCTTATGCCTATATTTTGCACTAAATAAGCACCCTGTGTTTCAGCAGGGCAAAGCATGCACAAATTGCACTGAAGTCAATAGGAGCCGAGGTGCTCAGCACCTTGTAACCATCAATAATAATAGCACTGTGGATCGCAAAGCACTTTACAAAGGTTCAGTAGCATTGTCCCCACTGATGGCGAAACTGAGGCACGGAGAAGGGAAATGACTTGTCCAAGGTCACCTAGCAGGCCAGAGGCTGAACTGGGAATAGAGCTCAGGTCTCCTGAGGCCCAGTCTTGTGCTCTATCCCCTAGGCAACACTGCCTCCCAAATCTGACCTAATTCACATAGGTACCTATGGACTTGGCTTCTAACTGTGGCTTAGGCTTCATGTGGGATTTTGGGTCAGTGTGCCTCAATTTTCCCATCTGTAAAATGGGGATAACTGTTTGTGAGGCTTAATTCCTTACCCAAGTAGGCGGTGCTCAAGGGAGGCAAAGGGTAAGTCACCCCAGGACCTTCGGAAAATGTTAGTGGTTTAAAAGTCACAGAGAAAGGGGCTAAGAGTCAAACCATTCTTGAGAAAAGAAAACAGTGTGAAATGATGTAATCTGGCCCCTGCCTCATGTCCCCTCCCAGCCCCGGACTCATGTCCCCACCCCCTTAGCTGGAGAATGTAAATTGATTGCAGCAGCAGTGTTAGCCAGACCTGGGGAATTCCTGCTACATGCCTTTCTTGTGATTTCATAACAGCTGCAGATCTCAGGGATATTTTATGCTGAGGTTCGTAGAACAAATCCACCCCAGCAATACCTCCCAGATATTTAATAATAATGAACAGGACCAGCTCCAGGCACCAGCTTGGCAAGCAGGTGCTTGGGGCGGCTACTCCGGAGAGGGGCGGCACGTCCAGCTGTTCGGCGGCAATTCGGCGGACGGTCCCTCACTCCTGCTCGGAGTGAAGGACCTTCCGCCGAATTGCCGCCGCAGATCGCGATTGCTTGGGGCGGCCAAAACCCTGGAGCCGGCCCTGATAATGAATAATACCAATGTTGCAGGGAAATCAAAGCAAGCAGGGCAAGTGAATGCATTATAGATACAACATCCTCAGCATGGATTGTTCTTTGGATGTGCTCTTTGAGTGCTTCCTCCACCCTGGGAAAGGAGAGATCAGTTCATTGTGTCTGCTTGTTTCATAATTCTTTTCTGAAGTTACCAGTGCCTGTTCTCCCCTCAGTTCAAGAGTGCAGCGTCCATTAATTTGAATGGAGTGTACAGAGACAGATCTAGCCATTTATGAGCGGGAGCGCAGTCTAGTGAGTAGAGCAGGAGATGGGCAGGCCACACCACTGGGTTTTATTCCCTTTAGAAGGGAAATGTGGTAGAGCAGGGGCTGGAAGACAGGATGCCGCCATTTTTATTCCAGGGTCTGTCACTGGCTCCCTTGTGACCCTGGATAAGTCAGATAGGGATGCATATTGTCAAGAATGGTTTATAATTTCTGGGTGCCCAACTTGAAACAACTTGGGCTTGATTTTCAGAGGCATTGAGGGCCTGCCAGTCCAGTGGAAGTCAATGGGAGCTGTAGGCCATTTCTTAAAATGAGGCCCAACGTTGTTTTAAGTAGGGCATCAAGAAAATTGAGGCATCAGAAGCCACGTGTAACCTAGACTTTCTACACCTCCATTTCCCCATCTGTAAACTGATAAGCTCCTCCTGGGGTATTGTGGAACTTCATTCATTCATGCTGGTAAGGTGCTTTGAGATCTTTGGATGAAAGGTGCTAGAAGAGGTCAAAATTAATTCACAAGAAGAGGCTAGATCCTGCTCCTAGATATTCTCATTTAATTAATTCTGAAGGGGATGTAGCTACAGAACCAACGCACCATGTAGCGAAGAGACTTGGTGTTGCAAAGCTTCGTTTGACCTATGGCTGTTGTTTGCTGTTCCAGTTAATGCTACAAGAGACTATGCAGATTCCTTTGAAGAGTGCAATCGATATAGATTTGCATCGTATGCCCACTGTACAGATAGCAGTATACACCAACTCACGTAGAAGGTGACCCTCCCGCAGCTGACTTGGCAAGATATTTGGTGGTGGACAACAGTACATTCAGAAACTCCCCGGGCCACGTTGTTCTCTCCTCTACATCTGTTGCAATCCAGTTCAGCCAGTGAGGTTTTGTGGCTGAGAGCAGAATTTGGCTCTCAGCACCCAAGGCAGAATGAACAAACCAGGGTATTCCTGTACAGCGACTAGGTCGCCATTAGACTCCTCACCCCCGTTACATTCACAGCCTGTGTCTGTCCAGTTTCGTCCTACTTCGTGGCCCTGTCTACACTAGGAAAATGTATCACAAATCCTCCTCTGTTGCGGACGCCAACTCGTCTCCGGTGCTATTAGCAGCACTGGGAGTTCTGGAGTAGCTGGGCTTTGGGCTGCCATGTCATTTAACACTACTCAGAGCAGGCCTAATTGCCCTGATGCTTTAAACACCACCAGCCCTAAGGCTGCCAATGTTTTCTCTGGTGGAGCTGACCAAATAGTAACAACTGGGGGAAATTTTCCATGCATTCCCCTAGTGTCAGCAGGGCCTTAAATAGCATCACCCTGAGGCCCACCCAGGAAGTAGCAAATCCCACACTTAAGGGATCATCTTTGACTCATCTCTGCAAAAATGTAGTCCCAGTTTACCACAGCTGACCCATCTGGCTGAGTCAAGTATAAGCCGACCCCTCATACCCACCCTCTCCATTTGAGCACTTATTTCTCAGTCAGTCAAATCCTGAGGCCTTTATTGGGGCAAACCTTCCCTCAGAGTCAATGGGAGTTTGCCCAAATACAAAGGATGAAGTCAATCCTGCCGAGATTTGAAGCTGTGAATTTTTTCCCATTTTTTTAAAAGGGGAATGATAACACTTCATTATTACTAGTGTCCCTGGACACCAACCAAGATTGGGAGTCCATTGTGCCAGGGGCTGCACCTACATGTAGTAGGAGAGCTTGTAATTTAAATGGACATCATGTGGGAGAAGTGAAGCATTTATCTCCATTTTACATATGGGGAACTGAGGCACAGGGTAGATTAAGTGACTTGCCCAAAGTCACACAGGGAGGCTGTGGCAGAGGAGGGAATTGACCACCCATAGCTCGCTTTTTAGCCCATTTCCTTAGCCACAAGACCATCCTTCCTCTAAGACTGCTTGGCTCGATTAATCGCTCTTTGTAAAAGACCATACAAGAGAGAACTCTTACTTTGCTGCTGGTAGATATCTATTACTGCTAGCTCCGTGTGGTGGAAGGGTTATCCCATATCATCTCTGGTAGCTGTACTGTTAAATATCACTAGATTTTTTTGTTTATTTCTTAAGCTGCGTCTCGCGGGAAAAGGGCAACCTGATCAAACAAGCTTGACAGTGATATTTTGTTCTCAGAACGCAGTTGGAAAAGCTAATGTGAGAGGGATGGAGCGTTCCCTCCGGCACCCAGCCTCCGGGTTCCCTCTGTTCTCACTGGCACCTGCCTGTGCTAGTTGTTCTTGGCTGCTGATACAGAAGCTTCAGTTCCCCACAGAGCGGCCTCTGCACACATAGCTCTCTTTTATTGTAGATATACCTAGTCCCCCGCCACCGCTCACCCTTCTAATCCTTAACTTCAGCCATGACAGAGGGAGAAGAATTTGCCAGCACAAGGATCACCGGCCAGACGCTTTGCAGAAGCCACTGGAGCGTCCTCATGCCGGAAATGCACCCTTCCGACTCCTGTCCTGGGAAAAGGATATTGCTATTAAACTCCCTAGTGGGAGTCTTTGTAAGTACATTCCTCTCCTTCCTACTTCTGTGCTTGGACAAGGAAAAGATTTCCAGGGTTGAGGACCAACCTGGAACCTGTGCGTGTTAAGTAGGCTGCTAAGGGGCTGGCTCTCAGGTCTGTAAGGAGCCCAGCTGCAGCGTTTTAAAGCCCAGGCTGGGAGATGATTTGTAATGCTTTGAGCACTAGGGCTGACAGGTCTATAGAGGGCTGGGGTGAGTGAGGAATAGGAGTGGGTCAACTTGCAGATCTCTGCATATATCAGTATTGTGGCCTTAGTGAACCCATACGTTTAAGGACACAGCTTTCTCTCCTTTATGGGGGGAGTATTTGGCTTTTACCCTGCTGCAGAGCTTTGCCATGGTTTGACTTTTTAAATGGCGTGCATTGATTTTGAAGCTGCTCTGATCTCATCGAGTACCTCAGGTGTTTCCGCTAGGCCCTGCCACAGCATTTGGCAGCTTGGAGGACAGGCTTCTGGCAGTGTGGCTGAGTGCTCTTGAAAGTGCTGGGTGCGTATGGCTTGTATTGCTAGGTGACCCTTTGCTTATTGTGGATGCTTGGGGCCAGGGTTCAAAAGAGCTCAGGTCAGATTGTCCAGAGCTCAGCGCCCAGTGTGCACCACGCTTCTGAAAATCCAGCCACTTCTTTAGGTGCCTAAATGAGATCTGAACTCTTTGGAAAAATCTGCCTCATATTAGCAGGGCCTGAAATACATATGTAGCTCTTGCAGTGGTTTATGTCTGCTAGCAAGAGGCCAGGGCTAAAGATGAGGGGGAGCGTACCAGCAAGGCCAACAGCCAACACCCTAGTGAAAAAAATCCACTTTCCCCACCCTACCTCCTGGGATCCCCACCAAGGCGCTGTCCCTGTGGGGCCAAGTAAGAACCAACTCGATAAGGCCTTTTGGGATGGCAGTGTGACACTGGTTAGAGCAGAGGCTGGCTACTCAGTTCTAGTCCTAGCCCTGATGTTGGTGCGCTAGGTGAGCTCTGTGCCACCTGAGGGTAGTAATTCTTACCCACATCATAGGGTGGTCATGAGGCTAAGTGAATGGATGTGTGAAAAGTGCAGTCAGTCCCCTTGATGGCAGACACCGCAAAACATTGGCACTAGTGTGTCCTCTAAGTCCTGCTAACCCTGGAGGAGTTAAAACGTTAAGAGGAAACATTTGTGCACGTTCCATCCTATCAGGCCAGGAGGCCCACTAACCTCCTTTGTGCTGGGGATGTCAAAACAGGTGATCTCCTGTGACTAGACCTGCCCCTGAACTTGAACATATAAAGCTGCTTTCCAGGTTCCCTCAGACGCAGGCTAAGTGTAGGATGTGATCCTGAGCTCTGGGGCTTCTATCAGTGTTGCTCGAACATCCTGAGGGAAGGTCTGTGCAGCTCAGTCTTTCCTAAACTGACCCAGAAGAGCCTGGCAGGTGACATGAGATTTGCATGTGTTCTGTGGGACTGGCTCGCAGGCTAAGGAGGCTCTCAATAGCATCAGAATTAACAGCGGGGCCATGAACGGAGAATCTCAGCTCTGAATTGCGGTTGTAATCACCATCCCGTAAAAGCAGGGATGAGTGCATCCCCTACTGGCTGTCGTGTATTTGCTCCAGTGAGTGAGAGCAGAATCGAATCCAGGGTTTCCCCAGAAAGCTTAAAAAAGAAGGGGAAGTTCAGCATGGGGCAAGGAGGGGATATTCAGTGCATGTTTCCAGTGCTGGGGGATTTTTCCTGGCCTGCTGGGAATTGGATATGGTGGGGGGGATTTGGGTAAGCTCTTCTTTTCTATCAGGAGCGGCAAACCCAACAGTGGAATTAAAAATCAAAAAGTTTAAAGACTCTGTTAACCTGGGCTTTTGAATTACTGAGGTGCTGGAATTCCAGCAGGGGGTTTCCAGTCCGTGTCAAGCAGGTTAACAACTGTGCTCTCTATCACTCAATAAGCTGCGTACCCAGGGACATATGTACACTGCTACCTTGATATAATGCGACCCGATATAACACGAATTTGGATATAATGCGGTAAAGCAGTGCTCCGGGTGGGCAGGGCTGCGCACTCCAGTAGACCAAAGCAAGTTCAATATAACATGGTTTCACCTATAACGCGGTAAGATTTTTTTCGCTTCCGAGGACAGCGTTATATCGAGGTAGAGGTGTATTTGGATACCTGTGAGTTTTGCTTTTCATGTGTGATATAGCCAAACCTCACCTACTTTTGTCGTTTGAAAACCAGATCTGAATTTTGCATCTCTACCCCTTCTCTTATTTTTATGAGCTCTACTGATTCACATGGTTTATTTTGTCAGCCTTTTCCCTGCTTTTAAGCCACACACCAGAAAAGGAGAGGATTGAACTGTCTTTTAAAAACATGTCATGATGGAGCTGGAAAACCCAGTGTAACTAGCCGGCAGAATTCCCCCCGTGCTGGGGAAATCCCTGTGTGGCACAGAGCTGGCATAGCTAGCCCCTGCATCAGCCACCTCCTGGCCCCCGCTTCCCAGACTGGGGCATGGTTAGAGGAAAGAGGGCAGGGCCAGAGTGACAGCTTCAGTCTAGAGGTCCCCAGCTGGAATGTTTTGTGTCACTGTCACTGGGTCTGAGATTCTTTACTCACATCAGTTCCTGGTGCCAGCATGGGTCATTTTCCTCAGAGCAAGGTTTGGCCATGGAACCTGGCAGGGAATGTCGCCTAGTTGTTAGAGCAGTTTATGGTGTTTCAAGGCTACAGGATTTTGTTTCCCTCTCTGCCACAGGCCCAGTGTGGGCAAGTCATTTCACCTCTCTGTGCGTCAGTTTCATCAGAGGGGTGTGAGTCTTAATGATCACGTGCTTTGAGATCCTGAGATGAAAGGCGCTGTGAGCATACCGTATTACATGAACTGCCGTTAACCATCTTAGTGGTTAACGGCACTCTACTTTTGACAAGCAGACACAAATCACATGTGCATAGGGATGAGTTCTTCCCTGGTTTACACCCTTGCCCAACTTTGTGAGATAGCAGGAGTGGTACTGAGGGATAAATATGGACCCAAGTGTTCTGATCTGCCAGTAAAGTGGTGACCTCGGACTACTGGGGGTATTGCTGAGGTCAGATTCTCTTTTATACAGAGAGCAGGTTGGAGATGTTATTTTTTTGTGACTTTGTTTCCCTCTTTCTGTGAGCAGTTTGGATCCCACCTTCTTTGCAGGGCCACCTTTTGCAAGGATTAACTATCTAAGGATGCTTCACTCCCTTTCAAGATATGCAGAGTAGGCTGTTGAGGACCTGATGCCCCCAGAAGGTCAGAGCTGCACGCGGGCACTTATAAGGAACGGTTCTGCCAGTTGGAGACTGGCCAGTTGCAGTCAGTTTATGGTCTCTATGCAGCCTGACAACAGGCCTGCTGCTTTTGTGGCTAGTTCCTCCTTTCACACTGTTTAGCTTATCTGCAAATTGCAGGCATTCCTTCTATTAAATAATGCAGGCGGCCAGTGCATGGACCTGTCGCCAGACCTGCCAGTGGGTGTATGCTTCTTAAAAGGGAAATGTTCCCTCTTAGTTTGTAAGAGGGCAGCCTCCATCTGGGGTGCCGTTCAGTGGCAGCTGTGACAGAAAGACAACTTGACAAAGGGTCCCCTGTTCTTTGCAGGCAACTGTCACTTCAGACCTGAGAAACTCATTACACCAAACACATGTCTTGCAGGATATTTATCCCAAAAGAATAACATGTAAGGTATCTACCGAAAGCTCATAACTTGTCAACATGGCCACGGCACCACATGAATGCCTGCCTCAGTTTCCCCTTTCTATAGCCCAGGCCAAGGAAAATTGCCTTTCTTAGCAAATTCAACCACTTTCGTACATGTAAAGTGCCACAGTCTGCAGATCCCTCATAGTAAAAACAGGTCCTCCCCAAGCCCTAAAGTGAAACAAGGTGACAATACAGCAGCTTTTCAATCCCATTCAAGGGTCACCATGCCAGGGTCACTCACCCGAGAGTCATTAGCCACTCTGACCCTTGTTCCAGGGCCCCACTCTCCCGACCATCTACCTGAGAGCTCCAAGACCCGCTTCTCGCCCACAAGTCTTCTCCTGTAGCCCCAAGTCAGGTCTCCCTCAAGAGGGCTCCCTGCAGTGTTTCACTCCCAAGGCCTCCTAGCCTGTGAGTTTTACCCCTGTTTCTGGGGACCTCCCTCCAGAGTCAACCCCTTGCTGCTACCTGGCTCTCACAGACCACCCTGGTTCTTCACATCTTCCTAAGGGCCCCTACATACGCCTTCCTGCAACTGGGCAGAGTTCCCCAGCTCTAGCCAGAGCTTCCACACATTTCCTCAGCACCCATCACCAGTAGCTCACAGTTATGGCTCTCCTGGTTTCCTGCAGCTCTTTTCCTTGAGTAACTCTGCTGCTCCTTCCATCTCTCCTCTGTTTTCAGACAGGTCACACGGTGCCTTTCCTGTCTCCTTCCCCTTCTCTGACCCACATACCTGGGAAGCAGCTAGTGAGTCACAGGAGTTCTGAACACCACTCCCTCTTAAAGGGGCCAGCCACTTTTTAACATGTGTGGGTTTTTTTTAATAGAATATAAGAGTTTCTGCTGTGCAGGGTTGGTGGTGGCAGGATTTGGGGAGCCCACAGTCCCAGCACATGGAGGCATGGGGATTTGGGGTCAGGGCATTTGTGGAGTGATAGATATGAGTCTCGAGTGCTGTCAGTACAGAGGATGGTTTTATGCTGCCTGCACTAGCAGGTAAAGTAGGTCAAGATCCATTTCGTAGTGTAGACGGGGCCAAAGGGAGCAGCGACAATGCTGGCTAGAACTTGGCCTAATGTCTTCCATTCTCTGGGTGATCAGAGATGGAATAACAACACACAGCACTGCTCAAAAGTGGGTCACAGTATCATTATCACCATTTCACAGAGGAGGAAACTGAGACACAAGAAGGAGAGTGATGTATCCAAGGGCACTCAACCAGCTGACCCTAAAGCTGGGAACAGAACCTAGATCTCCTAAGTGAGTCTGCTACTGTACCCACTGGACCACCTTGCCTTCTAGAGCACTGGGTTTTTTAACCCATTCTGGTGTAAACAGGGGAAGGTGTGTTTAATCTATAATAGGCAAGCCCCAGTGACAGCTAAATATTTTATTCTGCACTTTTCTTTCCATTTAGCCGATCCCCTCCTAAGTAACTCCCTTCCCCCCGAAAGTGTCACTAAAAGGCCATGTCTCGCCATAACATTGTTCAGCGTGCTTGTGTTTTATACCCTTTCCTGCGCCTCAGGGCTCTCTTGTCTGTTTAGATTGTAAGCAATTTGGGTCAGGAACTCTGTGTTTGTACAGCGCCTAGCAGAATGGGACCCCATTCTTGGTTGGCCCTTGGGCACTCGCAGAATAAACATGATTAATAATAAGTATTCAATAGAGTTGCCACCTTGGCTGCCATTTTCTGCCCCTGGGGCAGCAAGACAAAGATTCATGCTGAGCGGTTGCAGCATCATGATGTTATAGTGCAAATAAGCTGTGTAGGAATCTACTTGGCTTCCCCATTCAGCACATATCTGGGACAAGATCGGCTCATCGTTTTGGACCGTGCAATTAAATGCATTGAAAAGAACATCTTGGAAGCTGTTGTCTCTAGTAGCTTTTTTTTGGGGGGGCGGGGATTAATGGAGAACTGGAAATGAACCTTTGCCTTTGTAGCTTGCATGAGAAGAGTGTGTAAATGCTTCTGATATACTGTACTCCGTTGATCTGGATTGTTGGACAACCCAAAGCTTGGGCGCGTTTGGCTCTAGTGGTTTGGTTTCCCTCACTATAAAGAGCTGGGTTTAGGTTCCAAACTCCCTTAAAGTTTGGGGACGTTCAAACCTAAACCTAGATTTTCAAAAGTGGCTAGTGATTGTCAGTGCACCAACCTGGGACCCCTTAAAAGGGCCCAATTTTCACCGTTCTGAGCACCCGTCCTCTAAAGTTCCGGTGTCTCAAATTGGTCACCCAAAAATGGAGGCAGCCACAATCATTAGACACGTTTCCATGATGACATGGTGCATGGTGTTTACTTTGGGCCCCATCTCTAACTACAGTGAAGCTGGTCTCCTTCGGGACACATCTACATTTGGAGTGGGGCATGTGAATCCCAGCTCGAGGAGACACTTGTGCTACCTCTCGTGCATAGATAGACAGGGTGATTCACTAAGCGGGGAACACCCAAGCATCACAGCGTCTCACACTTTCTCTTATCTAAAAAAACAAAATCCAGCCTGAGAAAAACAAACCCAACAACAACAAAATGACTTATCAGAAAAATACCCCTACCCAGCCACTTGTGTCAGGATTAGTTAATAGCTTTGCTGCTCGGTGCATTGGGAAAGAACTGGGGCTCGCTTGCTGAAGAAATGCCAAAATGTTCACTCAGCAAAGCACAAACACAGCGATTGCAGAGACTGGCTCAGGTGCCCACAAGCTACGCCTGTCACAGGAGAATATGGCAATTTATAGAAACAAACACATTCCTCTTCCTAGATTGGTAGAGGCGTTTTCTCCCTCGTTTCATCCCTTATTTGGCTGCATCTTGTCCTCATTTACAATTTAAAAAAGAAATGAAATCAGACATCAGAAGAGTGAGATGGCTCTGGATCAGCTTTGGACCTCAGGTCTGCTGGAGCAAATCTGGAGGAAGTCCCATGAAATTCAGTGGAGTCACACCAGTGTCAGAGTGAGGGTATGTTTACACTGCCAGCTGCCAGCTCAAGGAGACGTGGTTGCGCTAGCTCAGTACAAGCTCGAGCGCCAAAAATAGAAGATAGCCATGGTGGCGCGAGCGCTGGGGTGGGCTAACCACCTTGAGGAAGTACCCGTTTGAGACCATAGGCACGTAATAGTAATACCTGCTGTGTTAAGTGCTCAGGTAGTACGGTAATAGGTGCAGTACAAGCACCTAGATACACAGGTAGTTAGTTAGATACTATGTCTCTCTAAGTGTCTAGCTAATATAATGTTTGGGATTTTAAACAGCATTGATAGAATAGATGTACTGATTCAGCAGTCCTTAGTCGGGCAAAACAGCCTGGCTCCAATCCTGCAGTCCCTACTCATTCAAAACTCCCAGGGAATTCAGTGGGAGCTTTGAGTGCATTGGAACGGTGGAACAGAGCCCTAGTTGTTCAGTTCTAACTGGAGTCAATCTAATTAGACTGACCTAGCTAAATCGCTCAGGGCTGTGAAAAATTTTGCATCCTGGGCGATATAGTTAGGTTGACCTAACCCCCTCCATAGGCACGGCGAGGTTGACAGAAGAATTCTGTTGACCTACCGGTAGCTACCGCCTCTCGAAGAGATGGATTAGCTACAGCCACGGAAAAACCCCTTCCGTCGACTCAGGAAGCACCTACACTATAGCACGGCAGTGTAGGAGCTGTGCTGCTGTAGCGGCTGTAGTTTAGACATACCCCTCGTTCCCTCCCTCTCTTCTAAACTTCGCTGGTAATTGGATGGGCATGTTCCCCCAGCCAGCATTGCTCAGCATGGCAGGGAGAGCTGTCGGCACCATGTATCAGGTTTGCACTGGCACATCACATTGCAGTTCAGCTTGTCTAAGACGAAGCAGCAGAAAAGCCCATGTGGACTAACCTTTGGGTTCCTGTATCCTTCGTGAGATGGAGGTAGGTCTTGGCAATTGTTGATCTTACAGTAATGTCGAGGGAAAGATCATTCTAAAACAGACATGGATTTGCAGGGGCAGTCAGTAGTTATATTTCTAATGCTCGTTGAAGAACTGAGAAAGGCTTCCATGAATAAATAAAATCAGCTGGCATGTTTGATTTCAGGGCATCTATGACTGTGTGGAAAGCTCTGATTTCAGCTCCCCAGATTAAATAAAAGAAATATTCTCAAGCTAGTGAACTGGAGGAGGAATCTGTTACTATCTAATTTGTTAACTTTTCTTCACAGTCCGCTCTTGTATGCTAGGCAGTGCTGCGGCATTAGCAATGATAGTCAGAGCACTCAGAGAGTAGAGGTGGGGGTCTGGGCATTTTGGGCTTTGTTCCTGGCCATGGAAGGAGAGTGTTTTACAGCAGTGAAGAACTGGGAGTCAGGAGTGGGTTCTGTTCTCTGCTCTGCAAGGTGAATGTGGCATAAATGGTTAGAGCAGTAGGGACTGCGGGTCAGGACTCCTGGGTTCTATTCTCTGTTCCACTCCTTTGCCTCAGTGCACCCATCTATGATACAGGGCTAATTATGACTTGCATCTGAAGAAGTGAGGTTCTTACCCACGAAAGCTTATGCTCCCAGTACTTCTGTTAGTCTCAAAGGTGCCACAGGACCCTCTAGGGCTAATTATAATGACCTAACTCACAAGACTGTTGCAAGTATCATTAATGTTTGTGAAGGGCTTTGAGATCCTCAGATGAGCAGCGCTATGGAAGAGTAATGTAGCATTGATTACAGGAAGAGCAGGCACCAGCAACAATAATTCTTGCGTTCTTTGGGATTGTTCCTTCAAGGGCAAAGAGCCTCAAAGGTTCCTCACTATACGCACAAGGACCCCATGGTGCCTTCACATTATATCATCGAAACCACTGGGTCCCTCAAGTGACACAATGCCCTGCTGTGTGACTGGATCAGAATGGTGACACTTTACAAGCCATTTTGCACAGGTGTCCATCACTAGAGAACCTGTGGAGCTTTCAGTTGATTGACCGTTTATTAAAACATCGGGCATTTTATAGACTACTCATAAATGCACGCTCAGTTCACAGTAGGACCCAAACCGTTGTACCAGAGAGGCCGCAGGGCAGGGCAGCACAGAATCCTGGGATTCGGGAAGTTCTCAGCTCTCAGGAGAGCTCGCTAAGGACCCAAAAGCAGCTGTGTACCCAAGCTCTGTCCTCCTAGCTTTCCTGCATCCAAACCGCAGTGACATCGTAACAGCGATAGTAAATCAACGTTTCATAACTGTGCCCCCGCTGTGGCCTTTAAGGTAATGTTTGCTCAGCTTATTAGATTGAGCTTTGTGCAGAACTTCGTTCTCCTGGTTCAAACTGTGTTTATAAGAATCGTTTTTCCTCCTGCATCCCACAGACTCATCAGATGCACACTAACCCCCCACTTACCCCTTAGCCTCCCTTGGAAAAGAAATGATGGGAAACAAATGGAAGTTTAATTTTGCTTTGACTTTTGAAAGGCTTTCCTCGTGTATGGAAAGTGCGGCTTTCAGTAATCCCTCTGTTAAATCCACTGGGCAGTCATTTAGGTTTGCTGGGATTTAAATGGCAGTGCCTGTTAATAGTGCTGAAAGCTGTACTGGCCTTTTGCTTAGAAAATAATAACCAGGTTGGTTTTCCCTCTGGGTTGCTATGCGTCTGAGACAGAGCAGAGATTTGTGAGTTGCATTCACCTGAGAGGGGCAGGGTAGACAGCCCCGGACACTAAATTCTGCTAGCCTGAGGACAAGTTGCAACATGGGGGGAAGCAGGGCAGGTTACTCCCATGCTCCCCCTGCTGGTGTGTTTTAGCCCTGCCCTGGAGAAGCCCTCTTGGGAGAGGAGACTTTGGTTTCCAGCCCCATCGACACCATTTTATCTGCTGAGTCTGCCACCAATGGGGTCTGCTAGCACTAATGGTAGGCGCTGGGCTGTAGGGTGTCACATGTCCTCCACTCTCATTGACTCTAGCTGGAGTTGAGGGCACTCAGGGGTATGTCTACAGTGCAATTAGAAACACACGGCTGGCTCGTGCCAGCTGACTTGGGCTTGCGGGACTTGGGCTAAGGGACTGTTTTATGGCATTCAGTGTAGACATTCAGGCCCGGGGATCCTCCCACCTCGCAGGGTCCTAGAGACTGGGCTCCAGCCTAAGCCCAAATGTCTACACCTCAGTGAAACAGCTCTGTGCCATGAGCCCAAGTCAGCTGGCATGGACCAGCCACAGGTATCTAATTGCAGCGTAGACCTACCCTCAGTGCTGCACTGGATCAGAGCCAGCGATGGGAGCTGTGGTGATATCGACCTCTTTTCAAAAGGAGTTGGACTGAATCCATTTTACATAAGCCACCGAAGAGCCAGCCGACCTGGGAGACTGGAAGTAAACTGTCCAGTATCCTGCTGCCAGTTGCTGACCTGGGGACAATGCAAACAATACGTGACAGATATTAGTCCCATGGCTCCCTGCACTACTGGAAGGTGATGAATGTGGTATAAGAAACGATAGAGAATGGAACAGAACCAAACAAAGAGAGCACAAGGCAAAGAAAGGGAGATGCTCAGCTGTCGAGGGCCAGCCAAAAAGCCCAAACCTGGCTGCCTAAAGTTGGGCACCTAAATAAAAATGGCCTGGTTTTTCAGGGGCGCTGAGCCCCCACAGCTCCCATTGGCTTTGATGGGCTTTGGATCAAGCCCTTATTGAAGATTAGACCTAAAATGATAATATTTGTCATAGGCTGAAAATGAAAAACAAAACAACTCCCCAGATGTGGCTGATGGTTATGATTTTAAAACAGCTTTGCCCTGAAAATCTTGTCCTACTGCTGGAGTTTTTTTTTATTATTATTATTCCATTTAGTCCGATTACATCACATGCGGCAGTTGTCTTTTCCTCTCACACACCCACACACCCCTGGTATCTGCAAAGCCGCTTTCCAGATGAGAACAGTAATTGTCTCCCAGAATACGTGACCTGCCACTGGGTCTCAGGTTCCTGCAGAGAACTTGGAAGCCGGAAATGAAGTGTTAATGTTCTATAGATTACAGTCCTGCCAAGCGCGATGTGGGGCTAGATTCTCATGGGTGCTTGTGTGTATGCTCGTTCCTGCCTGCGCACGTGTGTGAAGTGTGGATTGTTAGAAGCTGGCGGGAAAATTAAGGTTTAAGGTCAGCCTGGATCTCAGATTTGTTTATCTGACAGTTGACCCAACGCCTTCTGTCTTAGGTACTTAGCTGGCCCCAGCGGTGGTGGAACAATTTGTACAGTGCGGGGGCTGAGAGTCATTGAACCAAACTGTAAACCCTGGATATCATGGAAACCACTTCAAGCCAGGGGGTGCAGCAGCGCCCCCAGTCCCCCTAGTTCCAGCACCTATGGGTCACCCTCAGCGCTGTCGTATCTGAGCACCTCAAGATCTTTAATGTATGTATCCTCCAAACACACCTGAGAGGTAGACCAGTGCTGCTATCTCCATTGCACACATGGGGAACTAAGGGGTTGCGTGACTGGCCCAACATGACTCAGGGCATCTGTGGCTGCATAGGGAGTGGAACCCGCATCTTTTGAGCCCCAGGCTGGTGTCCTACCTCTGGCCAAGCTTCCTTCACCAAACAGTCAATAAAAATGGTGTCCGGCCTCAGTGTCCTTGTAAACCTCCCTGAATGGTGGCTGCATCCCCTTTCCAGCTTACGGAGATGAGCTGCTTTGCCGCTTCCCTCCAGGCTGTTTACACAGTCATCCAGGAGTTGGGTTTTCTCAGACATTTCCCCTCGATTTTGCCATTAGCAGCCAGCCTGCTTGTCCTGTCTCATTACGTTAGCAGCCTTTCAGGGCTGTCCTCACGGCTCCAGCACAAGCTCCCGCCCAGGGGCTTGCAGGCTCAGCGCCCGGGCAGTCTGCGCTGTTCCGGTGTCAGTCTCAGGTCAGGCTGAGGAAGCCGCTTTCTGTGCTAAGCATGGAAGTGCAAAGCCTTCCTGCACTGGGGTGTGGGCTAACGGGTCCAGGGAATCCCCCCCACTCCACGCTCCTGAGCTGTAGCCCCATGGAGGGGAGAAACTACTTGGAGATTAAAGACTAAGGCTTCATGTTACCCTCCACCATGCACAGCATGTGGAAGGGGGAGAGCACCAGCAGCAGTGCCTCTCCAGCTGGTAGGAGTGTCATAGCTTAGGGGATGTGGTCTGAAGTAAGAGCTGGGGAGCAGCTCCTCCCTCCACCATGCTCATGTATGTAGCTGCAAACCCCCCTCTGAAGTGGGTGATTGCAGCTGCTATCATGGCAGCATTGGTCCCAGGGCTTAGGATGGGGACTCCCAGCTCCTGCAGAGGCTCCTGACTTCTCCCGCCACTCAGAGATCTGCATGAATCTCGGGACGTTGCAGCTTTCGGGCACGGAACTGTCTGCCAAGTGCAGACATCCCCTTCTCCCCACAGAGCAATTCAGGGCAAATGCCCTGGGCTGAATTCTGCCACGAATGATGCCAGAATAACTCCACTGACTTCAGAGGCATCGAGAGCAGAATCTGGCCCCTCCCTGGAAACCCAAGCTGTTTCCTAGTTTCTAGGCGGGTTTTCCTTGCGGAGAGTGGCAGGCGGACACAAAAGCATAGAGGTTGCTTTTGTTCTCTGGAAAATGAAGTGTTCTCATTCATGAGCACCCTTGTCTGATTTATCATCTTAGGGCCTTTTTCTTGTTCTTGTTGCAGAAGAATTAACTGATAGCATCCTTAGACAATTGCTAGCTGTCTCAGTCGCTGCTGATTCCTGCCACTGATCTTTTAAAAGTGTTCTTCAGTTCTGTTGGAAGTCTGCACCTGAAATAGCTCCACCTTCTATTCAGTCAGAAGATAAACAAACCAGGCACCCAGTCTGGAAACGGAGCCTGCTTAATGGCGTGTAAAGGGAACTGCTTAGTTGGAGACGCCACCAGACATCAGTGGAGATCCTTGCTTCTTGCACGTCCTCCAACACCCTGCCTGGATCTCACCAGAGTCATGGATTAAGGCGGTGGTTCCCAAACTGGGTTTCGTGAACCCCTGGGGGTTCGCAAAATGTTACACGGGGTTCTTGGGAAAAAATTCCCTAATGGCGGACAGAGCTGTCCCTAGGGACTCTGGGCAGCACAGCCCGGAGCCCCTGGACTTCCATGAGCTAAGCAGATCAAAGCAAGCAGATCTATCACACTGAGGAGATTGAAACTTCAAGACTCCTTATACGAAATGGAAAGGGAGGTGGATATTTTTTGCTGTTTTTAAAATTAAATAGGCAGCTAGTATTGTTTTTAAAATTATTATGAAGAACAAGTTTAAGCTTTGTTGTAACGTGCATTGTTTGCCTGGACTGCTCAAGACCTGAATGCTTGTGTAGGAGGAACTCTTTGAGTTGGCTCCTTAAATACCTTCATGCTGTTTCACATCTGAAACTCCTTGATGAAATGTAGAAGCCTTGTCTTATAACAGGCTTATTCAAAGTGATACAAGCTACGAAAGTGAGATCTTGGAAGAGAGTTGCCGTTTTCATAATGTAATAAAAATACTGTAATGATCAATAATAATTAATAATAAATACTGTGCAATAAGCATGTCATAACAACACATTTTATATTTCCAAGATCACTGCTTTTATAATTTATACTCAGGTAAAGGAGAAAATCCCTGGAAATATTCATTTTTAGGCGGGGGTTCACGAGACCTGACATTTTAGTGAAAGGGGTTCCCAGGTTGTTGAAGTTTGGGAACCACTGGATTAAGGCGATCGTCAAACCCCACTTTCCCACAATGGCGGGATGAGTAGGTATTCAGCTGGTATAAACCGGCACAGCTCCATCGAAACCAACGAAGACTTACAAGCCCTACAAACCAACAGTGACCTACAAGGCCAGATGTTCAGTGTGTTAAAACTAGTGCAGCGCCCTCGCCTCTACATGGGCTATTCGTTATTATTTCAAGGCTCGGGGCTTCATTGCGAAGAGAAGTAAGGAAGAAGAGAGTCCCTGCTCCAGTGAGTTCACAATTTGGGTGTTTATATCTGTGTAGGAGAGAACAAAGTCGGGACGAGAGGCTTCATTGTAATAGAGGTCACACACGAGAGAGAGTACCCATTGGCACTAATAGGAGCGGTGCAGAGAGATAAGAGGCAGATACCCATTTGTCAGGTAGAGCAGCCATGGCTGTGAAGGATAAATTTGGTCCGAAGGTGGCCAACTGCCTGCATTCAGTATTTCAACAATGCCAGCCTCCCAGTTTTAAGTCTGTAATCCGCTGGGCTGTTTACACCATCAGGGGCAGAGTCAGACAGAGAGAGGCTGTCTGGTGCAGAGAGGCAGTGTTTTCTTTGCTTTCTTTCCCCCTTCCCCAGGCAGGATTATTCCCTTGGTGCTGCTTTAAAGTGACTTTGCACTGTCTGGCTCTGCCTCGTTTCCACGTCAACCTTTTAACCTCACTTAATGACATCGGTGCCCCAGCTAATTTAACGAAGCAGCGTGAAATGGGATTTCTTATTAAACGATTAACATAGAAAGCCAACGACTTTGGAGCCGTGACCCCTGATGGAACTTCTCCAGTCGGACGTGCCCTGCTCTTTCTGAAAGAGACAGGAAGCTTGAATAATACATGCCAGGCAGGGTGTGGTACTCCTTTAATCTCCCTTTCGTCAATGCTGCTGCCTCTTTGATGTGCCGCTTGAGTCCAGGGACGTCTGTCTAAAAAGCGAGCATTAACCATGCTGCTTTGCCTTAAGTGCACTGTAGCTTCCCTGGCTCCGTGAGCAATTTGATTTCCCCATCAGAAGGTGTTTGGTGGAGCATCGTCTGGCAGTACTCAGCATGTCTTCAGGAGCATCTGAGTGCAGTGCTAGGTCTCCGCTAGCATGGATTGCTCAAGCATGCTGTCTCTCTCGCACATATATCTATATGGGGGGGGGGGTGAACATATGTGTAGGTAGAGATTAGAGAATTCTCAATAACCCGTGGCTTTTATTCTGGGTAATGCCACGGGGATTGGCTGGCCTTGTCTGTACTTGTGAATAACCCTGATGCAGTATAACTGCACCCCTAAGTGAAGATCAGGACATGCAGGGGGTTTGTACTGACTGGGCTGGTCAAGGCTCAACCTTACTTGTAATTAAGAGTAAATCCTGATTAGCTCAATAGGTGCAAACCCCTGTAGAGACCTGCAGGCTAGCACCAGTTGTCCAAGTCAGTGCATTTAAAGAAGTGACCCAAACAGCTTCCGCAGAGGCGAGTGCGTTGGGTACTGAGATATGGATATAGAGGCCTAATTTTGGCCACTCACATTTGAACATATTGGCCTCAGTCTCCTGGGTATTGGTCACTAGGTCGCACTGTTTAGGGACCTAGGCCCGGATGTTTAAAGTTATTTAGGGGGTGGCGTGCTCCGCGTTGCAATGCCTAACTGATTTCAGAACATAAATCTCATTCCCAAAAGGGATTTCTGAGCCAAAATACCATTGACCGTCTAGGGATTTTATCTCCCAAGTGCCTGAATCACTTTTGAAAATGAGATTTAGGCTCCTAAATCAATTAGGCGTTTCAATGCTTAGCGAAGCAATGCTTAATACCTTTAAAAATCTGGGCCCTAGGGTATTTTCCATGCATTTGCTGTTCCAGCCTCTTACTTTCTCCCAGCCTCGTGGTCAACTAAGGGCCAGAACATCAGTTGGTGTAAATTAGCGTCCCTCCATTGAATTAATCTGGCCCAGAAGTCTGGGAATCAGCCAGCCTTCCTGTTAAATGACCCCACCCTACAGAATATCCATCTCTAGAACCACTGCAAGCCAATAGATTTTCAAGGCCATCTCCTACTGATAGAAGTTTGTCATGCTGCTGACCTGGAGTATTTTCCAGTGACCACTTCTCCCTTCCCTCCTCCCCCCCCCCCCCCCCCCGTCTCAGTGTGGGCTGTGTACTTGACAAAAAAGGGAATTAAATGACCATAATTATGCATTTTACGGAAACAAAGTTGAGCAACTTCTCCAGTTAATTGCTCGAGCCCCGTTTCCTCTTTCAGCTTTCGTCGGAGCTGCTATCTTGGGTTGTTTTATTTCTTTTTTAAAATTGCTTTTATCCTTTACCGCGTATAGCAATATACAGCTAGAAAAAAAAAATCCATTTCCTGCCGCTTCCAATTCCTGCCAGCCGATAAGAGACAAGGGTGAAGCCTTCCCGGGGCTCTGGGCCTGGAAAAGGACAGGAGCAACCAAACGGCTAAGAATAGCCTGGCAGCCGCAGTTTGCAAAGTCTACAAGGTTTTTTTTTAAAATGTGCTGATCTAATAAGGATGAAGCGAGTTTGCAGCTCTCCCCAGGGTTGCCTACTGGATGAGTTTTGTTCCCGTGGCTTTCTGCCCCCTGCCCCAGTGTACAGAAAGGCATCTGAAACAGAGCGATACATGCTCGGGATGGGTCCCCCGGCATCATTTACCAACCCCAGACTGTATTCCCTGCTCTTGGATTCTCCACGCTGCTCAGCGATGAGGATTGAACTACCATGAGACGGAAGAAGTTGGTGGATCCAGATGAAAAATGGAAGGTACCCTGTAAATGCTGATCTGGGTGGATTGAATGAGAAACCGTTGGTACTGCCAGCTGTAAAAGGCTGAGGGGGCTGGGTGTGATCCTGAGATGTGCCAAGTACCTGGCATTCTAAGCTCCTCTAAGGGCCATGCCCCGAAGGAGGTTTCTTATTCTGTTTGTAGGGAGAGAGGTGAATGACAGAGGAGGAATGGGTATATGGTGAAGGCACCAGACTGGAGACCTGGTTTAAATCCCTGGCTCTGCCACAGACTCTCTATGGGACCTTGTACTAGTCACTTATTTTCAGTCTGTGAAACGGGGTAAAAATCCTTCCTTTGTTAGCTTTTTGGGGCAGGGCTGCTTCTCGCTTCATGTCTATACAGCACCTAGCACAATGTGGCCCCAACCTTGGTTGAGGGTCTCCCAGTGTGAGCATAATACAAATAGTAAAGGGGATACACAGCTGGTCAGCTTACGGGGCATCGGGAAGTCTCGTTGTGAAAAAGGAAGGCAAAGGGTGAAATCCTACTATAAGATGAGTGTGTAACTGGTTGGAAAATCGTTCCCAGAGAGTAGTTATCAGTGGTTCACAGTCATGCTGGAAGGGCATAACGAGTGGGGTCCCACAGGGATTGGTTCTGGGTCCAGTTCTCTTCAATATTATCATCAGTGATTTAGATAATGGCATAGAGAGTACACTTATAAAGTTTGCGGACGATACCAAGCTGGGAGGGGTTGCAAGTGCTTTGGAGGATAGGATTAAAATTCAAAATGATCTAGACAAACTGGAGAAATGGTCTGAAGTAAATAGGATGAAATTAAATAAGGACAAATGCAAAGTACTACACTTAGGAAGGAACAATCAGTTGCACATATACAAAAAGGGCAATGACTCCCTAGGAAGGAGGACTGTGGAAAGGGATCTGGGGGTCATAGTGGATCACAAGATAAATATGAGTCAACAGTGTAATGCTGTTGCAAAAAAAAAGCAAACATAATTCTGGGATGTATTAGCAGGAGTATTGTGAGCAAACATGAGAAGTAATTCTTCTACTCTACTCTGTGCTAATTAGACCTCAACTGGAGTATTGTGTCCAGTTCTGGGCACCACATTTCAGGAAAGAGATGGAGAAAGTCCAGAGAAGAGCAACAAAAATAATGAAAGGTCTAGAAAACATGAGCTAGGAGGGAAGATTGAAAAAATTGGGTTTGTTTAGTCTGGAGAAGAGAAGACTGAGAGGGGACATGATAACAGTTTTCAAGTACACAAAAGGTTGTTACAAGGAGGAGGGAGAAAAATTGTTCTTCTTAACCTCTGAGGATAGGACAAGAAGCAATGGGCTTAAATTGCAGCAAAGGAGATTTAGGTTGGACATTAGGAAAAACTTCCTAACAGTCAGAGTGGTTAAGCACTGGAATAAATTGCCTAGGGAGGTGGTGGAATTTCCATCATTGGGGATTTTTAAGAGCAGGTCGGACAAACCTGTCAGGGATGGTCTAGATAATACTTAGTCCTGTCTTGAATGCAGAGGACCGGACTAGATGACTTCTTGAGGTCCCTTCCAGTCCTATGATTCTATCCTGGCCCCATGGAAGTAGATGGCAAAACTCCCACTGGCTTCACTGGGGCTAGGATTGCACCTAGAAATTAAAAAAAAAAAAAACAGTAAAACTCCCTCCAGAGTATATTGCAGCAGGTGGCTTTCAATCCTGTGGCAGTTTGTAATTCAATGACATTCTTGCTCCTAGTCTATTACTGTGTATAACAATTATGGCTTGATGTTATTATTGGCCAAGCACCAGGGCTTTGCAAAACATACAAGCAGGGGACACAGGCTTTCTCTGCATCTTCAAAGGTCTTTGCAGATCTTAACAATATCTTTAGAAATCGGGGTCCTTATAACACCCCAAAAAGGGGAATCTGCCATTCCCCCCTCCCTCCACACATTTGTAATCTCTCTCTTGGCCATGGATGTGGGCAAGGACTGAAGAAGGAACATGTCTGATTTTAGAGAAAACGCTTTATTTCTTTGTATAGTCAAAGATCATCTGAATCCTCAGCATAGGGCCTGTCGGTACTGGTGCAAAGCCCCAGTGTAGATGTGCTGCACCAGGGTTAAACAGGGCAATTTAAAATGCATTTGTGCTGGGGGTTTGCACCAGTGTAGCTACTACACTGCTACAACTATCCCCAGCATGGACGGACCCTTAATGTTCTCTGTCCAAAAGGTCCATTCGAGTTCCCTAGAAGTATCCACATGCTGCACATCCCACCGCAAGCCCCAGCTATCTTTACCTAGTAGTGCTGGCTGCCAGAAGCCATGCGTGGACCTGACAGAAGGACTGGCTGGTCACTGCGTGGATGGACCACTGCAGCCTGGGGAGTAAAGCATCCAATGGAACAGTGCAGATCGCCTCCTAGGCCCGATCTTCTGGGCCCTCTGCGTGCTGAACTTCCATTGAAGTTGATGGGTGTTCCATGCAAGATCAGACTCCCTATTATTTTTATAGCACCGTAGGTGCTCATGAGACATCACAGATATATAGGAAGATAAGGTCACTGTGTCCTGGAGCTTATTGTCTAAAGGCCGGTTTCTGCTTCCACTGAAGTCATTAATAGTGGGGTCCCTATGGTTAATATAACAGCAACCCATGGAGGAGAGGAGAATCAACAGTAAACAACAGAGGCAAATCCCTTCCTAGTAATGAAATCTGTGCTTGTCTCATCCACACCTAGGACACGTCACTGTTATTAAACCTTTACGTGCAGTCTCTGGAGAATGTGCCACTCCTCCTGTGCAAGATGCTGGTGATAATGTATTCCAAAGTAACGAGCGATCAAAATTATACTGTACTAAAGGGTCATTCGGTGAAAAGTTGATGGAAATTAGAAATCAGGCCGTGTCTGCCAACAATATTTAACTGTTCGCCAACTCTTCATTAGAAGCTGCAAGCCATTTATGCGTTACCTAGATTTGCATAACAATTTGCATAGAAAACTCAGCCACTGAAAGATGTGTGGTTTTCAAATGGGAAGGCAGCGTGCTTTCGGCATTTCAAACTAGGGACAGGGGGACAGGCCTGGTTTCTATTCCTGGCTCTACCCCGCGACTTTTTTATGTGGCCTGTGGCTAGTCACTTCCCCTCGCTGTGCCTCAGGCTGGCTGTCTGTAAAATGTAAGTTAAAGCACTCTTTTCCCTCCCGGCGGGACGGGGTTGAGAATGTTTGTAAAGGGATCTGGAATCTGATTACAGAAGGAGAAGGTGTCACTGTCCGACAGTGGCCAATGCCAGGTGCTAGAGGGGGAAAACTGACTCACTGAATAGCTTCAGGCCTAATCACTGCCCCTCTCGGAGCATCCGTTTCCTCCTCTGGAAAGTGGAGAAAATGTTACTTCCCCACCTTTGCAGCTTGGGAAGAAATTATGCTGAACCGTGTTAGAATTCTCAAAGCAGTAACTTCTGTAATGAGAGGAGACAGATCCTGACTACAAGATGTTAGAACCTGAAATGCTTCCAAACTTATAACTTTTTTCCATGATATTTGCCCCAGATTGTTTGGATTTGCAACTCTAGTAAAACACCGGCGCATCTAGCATGCTATCCTTGCATTGAATGAGGGTAAAATGTCGGAGGCAAGCTGCCTTGTGCAGGTGACTTCAGAGCAAAAGCTTACTCAAAGAATAGCTTATCTGCTGTAAGGGTACCCAGTGTAACAGTTTTGTTGCTGCATCTTCTCACTGGCTTCTACAAATGGTGTCAATAATGGTTTTACTGGTGGGAAACATCTACCAGGAACCAAGCTGCTTCTCGCGGTCTGTCTCTCGTCTTTCTCTGTCTCTGTTTGTTCGTTGCTATGGAACCGGAGGCTCCCCGGGTGTATTGTTTTTAGACCCCTCTATTCAGATTTCTTCTCCTTTCTCTTTGCTCCCAGCTGGACAAAGGGGACGTGAGCACGCTTAGCCTGCCTTCCAACACCAGCCATGGCGACGCCGACGTCAGCAACATCTGCTTGGATGTCCCAGATGGCACCCCAGACCCGCACAGGACGAAAGCTGCCATCGACCACCTGCACCAGAAAATCCTCAAGATCACCGAGCAGATCAAGATTGAGCAGGAGGCCCGGGATGACAACGTCGCTGAGTACCTGAAGCTGGCCAACAACGCTGACAAGCAGCAGGCCTCCCGCATCAAGCAAGTCTTTGAGAAGAAGAACCAGAAGTCGGCCCAGACCATCGCCCAGCTCCATAAGAAGCTCGAGCACTACCACAAGAAGCTAAAGGAGATTGAACAGAATGGGCTCTCCCGACAGCCCAAGGATGTCTTCCGGGACATGCACCAGGGCCTCAAGGATGTGGGGGCCAACGTCCGGTCCAGCATCAGCGGCTTCGGAGGCGGGGTAGTGGAAGGTGTCAAGGGAAGCCTGTCGGGTTTGTCCCAGGCCACCCATACGGCTGTGGTCTCCAAGCCCCGGGAGTTCGCCAGCCTGATCCGGAACAAGTTTGGCAGCGCCGACAACATCGCCCACCTGAAGGACACTCTGGATGACGGGCACCCCGAGGAGGCCTCGAGGACTCTGAGCGGCAGTGCCACCCTGGTGTCCAGCCCCAAGTACGGCAGTGACGACGAGTGCTCCAGCGCCACCTCAGGATCTGCGGCAGGCAGCAACTCAGGGGCAGGGCCCGGCGGCTTGGGGAGCCCCAAGTCCAATACCCTGGACAGTCACCACAATAACTTTGACACCATCCTGGAGGAGCTCCGGGAGATTAAGGACAGTCAGTCGCACCTGGAGGACTCGATGGAGGATCTCAAAGCGCAGCTGCAGAGGGACTATACCTACATGACGCAGTGCTTGCAAGAGGAGCGGTACAGGTAGGGCCAGCCCCAGTGCAGCTGTGTGTGAGCGCGTGCATGAGTGCCACCTCCCTGTCTCTGCAAGGCTGTTCCTACGTGGCTCACACCAGTGGGCCTGCATCTCCATCGGCCCTTCATAGCATTGCTATTTTATATGTAGTTCTTCGCAATTCGTTGTGCAGAGCTGTTCAGTTAAAGCAAATGCCTTCAACGCCCACTGCCACAGTGCTCATGTGCAACCCTGCAATAACAAACCAATGTGCGCAGCTCCCGTGCACCCCCTGAGCAACTCGACAGTGACAAAGCCGTGTATGCAGCCTGGCCCTCAGAAGCAACCCTACAATAACAAACCGCTGTGCACACTTGAACAACAATAACAAATAAGTGTGTGTGCACAGAGGACGAGGATATTGGTAAGGAAGTAGATGCACGTTTCAAGCTTCCCAGTGTGGAAAGTAACTGATTTACCACAATGATGCCACACACCTTGACAGTGTCTTTGAAGAAACAAAAATTGGGTGTTACTGAGAGCACTTGGCTTTTTAGGGGGATGTAAATTTCAATCTATTTTACTAGTTGGGGGGCACTATAGTTTAAACTCACAAACCCAGCTACAAAGGATTATGGAATAAGGTGGATCCTGGGATGGCCTATTGGCCATTTTGTGGGTCACAGATCAAAAAAAGGCTGAGAACCACGGGCTTAGGGAATGAAACAAAGCAGAGCCATTCGAAAGGGCAAATCTAGTGGTGAAAGGCTCCGTACATACTGTAGTACCTGAGTGTTCTATTTTCCATGGGAAGTGGAATCCTGGCACTCTGTTCCCATTAGGGAAAGGAACCAGGCTTTGTTACATTGATCCCGGCAAGCTCCCATGTAGCCTCCACGTTGAAGAGCCAGGCTCTGTCTGTTTGTTTAACTGTAGGACCTCCCAGCAGCCAATAGCCCTAAAGGAATCCCGTGATGCTTCCCCTCTGCCAATCACCCTGAGAAAAAAGGCTATTTGCTATTTATAAGAGGCAAGAGGAAATGCATCACCTTGCTCGACAGGCAGTGCCAGCCCTCTCAACTCTTGGGAATAGGAAATAAGGACCAGCTTCTAAAGGGGGCATTGGCTTGGGCTTTCTTTGTTTAGATCATTTTGGCTGAGGACAAAAGCTGAAACACTGTTTAAAAATACTTCTCCAACTGAGAGCCTGTGTGAGAGTTCACACGTTACAGACGTACGGGCTTGTGATGTCATTGGGGTTCCTTTCTTTCCCTGGCTATTTGAAGTTTCTTCCAAGCCCTTCTCAGTAGCTGGAAAATGTCCTGAAATATCCTTGCCAGTGTCAGAGGAGATGGAAATAAATCACCATGTTCCCAAATCCAGATAGTCCTAAGTGACCAGAGAAACTCCCCTCCCTTCCTTCCTCCCCCCTCCCACCTCCAACAAAGGGGACTAGGAGTAAGGGTCACAGAGCATCTCTCATCTACTAGAGTTTGCTGGTCTGAATGCAGCTTAGGGGCCCAGGTTCAGTAGGAAAGCCATTGCCATCTGATGGCCCACATGAAGCGAGGTGGGGGTGCAGCTCAAGTGGCAGCCACCCCTGTCGTGGTCACTTGGATGGCAGTCTTGACACAAAGTCCAAGGACTGAATGGGTGGTGAAGGCAGCTGATCTGCCCTCTCACCCTTAGAGATCAGGGCTAAGGCGCTGGGCTGTATTCGTACTGCTGTTGCCTGTGCTATGCCTCTTCTGTGGATAAGATGGGGTGGAAGGTTCGCTTCCCCCACCCCATTAGACACAAGGTCCCCTTCCAACACATTTCATCTCAGAGAGGGAGGCACGGGAGATGCTTAGGAGCTGGGTAACCAGGAGATTCTGAAGCTCCACTGACCTCTGGTTTCAGGGCCCATTTGAGTCCCTTCCACAGCTAAGGGAATGCTGGAGAATCCAAGATCGCTGCTTCTGAGAGCGAGGCCAGCCCCTCGGGGACTGCAGCACAAACCAGGCATCCTAGAGACAAAACAGGAGAGATGAAATAAACTCCACGTTATTGATCGCTGCGTGCACACAGCCTCCTCTGTCTGCTTCTAATCTGCATCCCTCAAAGTGTCCATCTGTGGACTCTAGGCAGCACTGGAACCTGTCCTATATATTTTAGATTCCATAGCGCCATTGCTGTGTGGAGTGCTTCAATTGCTTGACACCCAAAGTCATTTCCATGTCATCCACGTCACCTCTGTATGCCGAATATCTGGGGCGCTAGTGAGGTTTGGGCTGGGGGAGGGGAGCTGGAGTTAATGGAATCTGAATTTGATGGAAACAGACTGTTCTCCTTGCATGATAGGAGAAAGATGAGTCAAATGTAATAACCCGGCTGCCAGCATTCACACCTTCCCCATGCACCTTCTCCTCCCTCCCCCAGATACGAGCGCCTGGAAGAGCAGCTGAATGACCTGACGGAGCTCCACCAGAATGAAATGACCAACCTAAAGCAAGAGCTAGCCAGCATGGAGGAGAAGGTGGCCTATCAGTCCTATGAGAGGGCCAGGGACATCCAGGTATGGGAACTCAGAGAGCCCACGCCACCATCCTTACTCAGCTGAACTGGCGTCCTTTTGCAGATGAGATAGGAAAGGGGCAGGGCGGTGTGTGGAGGGGGCAGATTTCTGCAATGGGAGAAGGGACACTACATGCCTCGGGGGAAGTGTGGGGCTAGTACCTGAACGATCAAGGGGATCCCACTTTCAAGGAATGAGCTATCACCCTCCAAAGCAGTCACTTGTTGTGATACACTCTTCAGAGACAGAGAGCCCAGAGGAGACAGCAATGGGACAATTTAGCCATGACCCTCAGAGACTCTTAGTCTGGTGCGGAGCTGCATGGCTCAGGGGACTGGTAATGGACTACTGATGGCTAGTCAGTGGCCCGCATGGAATGTGTGCCTGCAGCGTGTCCAGGTCCTAGTGAACTAAATTCACTTTGAACATGAGGAAAACACAGGGTGTTTCTGGAAACAGTGCAAAGGTCCGAGTCACTCACTTAGCAGCTGGGCAGAGCAGCAGCCTGAGGTGAGCAGAGGGGCTCATTGCAGGGAACATGAAGTCACAGAAATGTAGGGCTGCAAGGGACCTCCAGAGTCCATCTAGTCCAGCCCCCTGTGCTGAGGCAGGACCTAGTAAATCTAGACCATCCCTGACAGGTGTTCGTCCAACCTGTTCTTAAAAACCAACAATGTTGGGGATTCCACAACCTCCCTTGGAAACCTGTTCCAGAGCTTAACTACCCTGAGAATTAGGAAGCTTTTCCTAATATCTAACCTAAATCTCCCTTGGTACAGAATAAGCCCATTACCTCTTGTCCCACCTTCAGTGGCCGTGGAGAACAATTGATCACCATCCCCTTTATAACAGCCCTTAGCATATTTGAAGACTGTTCTCAGGTCCCGGCTCAGTTTTCTTTTCTGAAGACTAAGTGTGCTCAAGTTTTTTAACCTTTCCTCGTAGGTCAAGTTTTCTAAACCTTTGATCATTTGTATTGCTCTCCTCTGGACTCTCTCCAGTTTGTCCACATCAAGTGTAGCACCCAGAACTGGATACAGCACTCCAGCTGAGGCCTCACCATTGACAAGTAGAATGGGACAATTACCTCTCCTGTCTTACACACAACATTCCCGTTAAAACCTACGGGAGCAAATGCCAGCTCCCAGCTTTGGTCAAGTTTCCAGAGGTGCTCAGCTGCCACTTTTCTCGGGAGCACCTCTGAAAATGGGGCTGCTGGAGTCTTACGGACAGGCCATTGAAATCTATGCATCTGTCAGTCCGTCTGTCTACCTGTCGGGGTTTTTGTATTGCACCCATTATTGGAGGGACTGATCAGAAGTGCTCCGTTAGAACTGTCACATCGCGCTGCCCTTTGCGTTGTCACCTTTCAGGTGTCAATAATATACGGGCCATTTATCAGAGGCCCCCAGTGAGTGGATTTGACTGTAGCTGTTCAACACAATCTGCAGGGGACTGTTCTGCCCCCACGTGGCAATTTGGGGAACTTCCCAGTGGAATTGACTATATCTGATGCTCAGATTTTATTCAGCCCTTGGGAAAAAATAGCACATATATCGTGGAAGGGAAGCAAATACATTTCACATGAATTAAGCGCAAACCAGGCAAAATGCAAATCTGCAAAGCAATGGAAGAGCTCTGTGCTTTCCTTACTTACATGCATTGCACCCTCTTCACCAGGCACGTGTGGGTAGACACAGCAGTAGCTCCGCTCTCCCTACTGCATTGTGCATACTATATACTCCCGCTTGCTCTAATACCTCTGTCTAATGCTCAGAATTAGCGGGTTTGGAAGCAGGTGGGGAAGGTTTTGAGGGAGGAGTATTTTGCCCTGTGCACAAGAGTCCCGTCAACCAGGGATCTCAAAATGGAGTCTTGCAACTGGCTTATTCCTTACTTGGGGTTTTCTGACTATCGTACACCTTCATTGTAAGGCTCTTCGGGGTGATGCTTTAAGTGGTACAAGATTGTCACATCAGAATCCTAATAATAACTCTACTTTGCATAGCGATCGCTCCCATCATCAACAGATCTCAAAGCACTTTGCAAATGTTAATTGAGCCTGACAACTTCCCTGAGGTAGGTGAATAACACTCCCCTATTCCAGGTGGGTGTACTGAGGCACACAGCATTGTTTAAGCATCTTGTCCCAAGATGTCACAGCCAGGAACAGAAACAAGGAGTGCTGTATTCTCACCTACACTTCCTCACTGAGTTGAGTACAGAACCCAGGCATCCTGGCTTCCCAGTCCCTGGCTCTAACCCACTAGCTTCCCCTCTCTCATGGAGACAGGCACAGAACCCAGGAGTCCTGGTTCTAACCACCAGACAGCACACTCTGCCACACAATGTAGCTGCTACACTGTGGTGTCCTACCCTGCGGCCAAACTAACCCTGGTTCTCGTCTACCTCCGCAGGAAGCGGTAGAGTCGTGCCTCACCCGCGTCACCAAGCTGGAGCTCCAGCAGCAGCAGCAGCAGGTGGTGCAGCTGGAAGGGGTGGAGAACGCCAATGCCCGGGCCCTGCTGGGCAAATTCATCAACGTCATCCTGGCCCTCATGGCGGTGCTGCTCGTCTTCGTCTCCACCATCGCCAACTTCATCACGCCCCTCATGAAGACCCGCATGCGGATCCTCAGCACTGCCCTGCTGTTCCTCTTCCTCCTCTTCCTCTGGAAGCACTGGGACTCCATCACTTATTTCCTGGAGCATGTGTTGCTCCCCAGCTGATTCCCTGGGGCAGCATTCCATTTTCCTACTGAGAAAACAGGAAAGGGATGGGGGAGAAACTGGAGCCTTCCATAAAATGTCTTCATTCATTCAGTTCAGTCTGGTTTCCCACCCCCTGCACCCATCCGTATTCACATCCAGCATCCTCATTGTGGCCAGCAGCGTGGGCTGTTGAGCCACGATTGTTCACTCCTCCGTGAAGCCCTGGAAGGTGAGGATGGGGAGAGCGATGGAGAATTTGGAAGAAACCTGTAACTGACATGTTTGTTTGTTTTTTTAAAATGACATGATCGTGATAGTCTCTGGGCACAAGGCTTTCTTTACATGCCAGCCACCACCGGGACTGTAATTTAAAAGCTTTGTATCCAGAGCAGAGTTTGCCTTCGAACCCAGCCACTGGGAAACTTTCTCTAGAGAGAGGAGAGGTTTTTTCTTAAAGACAAGGCTGGCGAAAAGCTCCTACCTGGGATGCAATAAAGAAATCAATAGCAAGAGGAAGAAGTGGAGCTCAAGTGAATATTCTAATGTTTCTGCTCCCAGGAGAGCTTGCATATTTGATGAAGCAGAATGTACACATCACACCAGCTTCTCCAGACCAGATGCACTTGCATTCCCATTGTTACCAAACAGCTGACAAGTCAGATGCAGAATTGGGGTTGCTATTTATTTATTAGGATGGCGTCCTTTGCACAGCTGATCATTGGCGTGTGGCCAGCGGATACCAGTTCGGGTTCCGATCAGAAAACTCGTACACTTCTGGCACAGGTGAAACACATTGTGTTGGCTTTTGTTTTTTTCTCCTTTGGCTTTCGTTTGATCTCTTCAGGGACACGTGGACCTTCCAACATCGCACCTATGAAATTTACGATCTACACAAAGTGTTGTGCGCATGTTTTAATTTATTTCGAGGTTCTGTTTCCATTTGTGAATCGAGCGTGGGGGTAAAACGCAGCTGCTATCACAGCCTCCGTGTCTCTAAAGAAGACAGTGCATGTTGTCTCAAAAGTTTCTTGAATGGTTTCATATTTCTGTGCGTGTGTGTATGTATACACACATACAATCACATCCTCTCCTGTTGCAATTGGGTGTAGCTCCAGTGACTTCAGTGGAGTTGCGCCAGTTTACAGTCACAGAGCATTTGGCCATTCGTCTCTTTGAAGCTCATTCCTGCTTTCCTGACACAGCCAGAACTTCCACGGATGCTTGTGGTGTACTAAAGAAGTCAGTGGATGTGGTGGGTGTGGCACGGAATGCAGGATTGAGTGCTTGGAAGGAGGGGTTGTCATAAGTAGGTGAACAGCCAGTCACCTCTGTCCGTTAAAGGAAAACTGTTTGTATTGTCTCTCCCTTGGTTTCTTGGGCTTTGACACCTAGAAGGTGGCATGGGCTCGTCCATGCTATCTTTTGGTTTCTCAGCTGAACCGGAGACATGCTGTGACTTTGGAGTGTAACGATCTAGCGAGGAAATTCATTCCTGGTCTAAATTAATTGACCAATGAATCCTAGCTAGGATTGCTCCTACAGGCAGAAGTGCAAGGATCCCATTTGTATGATGCAAAGGTCAGTTATTCAAGGGTTGTTGCAAATGACATGCAAGAAGCACAGCTCATAAAGGACATGCTGGCATTTCCTGTTCCAAATCTTTGTCTGTGTATGATCCTTGCACCTTTGCCAGAATGGATGCATGATAAAGAATAAATGACTAGAGGGTGGACGGACTGGGAGGAGGAAGCATTGGGCCTGATTCTCTCCACGTTGTGCAGACACATCTGTGCAAAGTAGGTGTGAAACGTTCCTGTTCTGATGTAGCGTGGTCCTGGTGCACAGGGTGGCACAGGGTGCAACGTGATGGAGAATCAGACCCCAGGAGTTCTTTAACTGATAGCTTGTTTCCCTCCTCATGGCAATCCTTCCTGCAAGACATTTACAAATGCCCGTTCAAAAACTCCAACATCCTTTTGCCTTTTTCCGTGCCAGTTATGAAGGATGAACACATGTGGGGTGTCCATTTATCAAATATGGGCACCTAAGTTTGGCTCCTGCATTTCTGCCACTGGTACCAGCACTTAGAACTGGGTCCAGGAGCCTCGAGTGTCTATTTGAGTTGGGCACTCGTGGTTAAGATATGGACCGAGAACATTTGGGCAGTGGGAGGGGGCACGCCTGCAATAACACCCCACCGTGTTTGGCTTTGGTGTTGGGTGGTGGGGACTGCTCTTCAGAATGATCAGCCGTATACTGCAGAGACCTCCGTTGGAAAAGCTCACATGAAATGTACGAGCAACGCTCTGAGCCTTCTTGGAGACTAGGGGGGATGTGAGCCCCAACCTCTCTTTTATACATCTATTTATTTTGTATTTTTGTAAGGATTTAGCTGGAGTTAACATTCCTGATTTTATCAGTTATCCAAGGAAACTCGGATTCTGTTGAAAACGGCGAGCTAATTTATCTATCGACATCAGGTTTGATATTCTCAGACCCGAGGGGCAAAAATCTTAATACACTGATAAAAATGGCTACAACTTATGGCCCAGGTTCAGAAAAGTGTCCTGCTTCAGGACAGCATGTAGGCAGATGCTCAACTTTAAACACTTGCTAAAGTCTCTTTGAAGTCTGTAGGATTTAAACACACTCAAGTGCTGTCCCGCAGAAGGGCAGTCATAAGCACATGCTTTAAATGCTTTCATGCACTGGGGCCCAAAAAATCAAGGTTCTGGTTCCCCTTTCACTGGGGTAGCTCCACGGACTTCAGCGGAGCATCCCACCTGGGTTAGGCAGCAAGCTAAAGTTTTTCATGTCAAAGCGGCAGTTGAAAAAGACAATCTAGTGAACGGGCTGCTTGCCTTTCCACAGCACTGACAGCTCGTGACCTTCTGTACTGGGGTTGGGGGCGGGGTTCTGATTTATCGAGCAAAGGGTTAAGCTCCTTTTTGGGGGCCTGATTGTTTCTTCACACTAGTGTAAATAAGAAGTTACAATGGTATATTTGTTTGTTTGTATTTCAGTAACACTTAGAGGCCCCAAATCAAGGTCCGGGCGCCCATTGTGCTGAACAGACGTGTAGTAAGAGGGTTCCTGCCCCAAAGAGCTTACAGTTTAAATAGGAGACACACACAAGTGGGAGGAGAGGCGAAGGGAAGTGGCTTGCTTAAAGTCACCCAGTAAGTTAGTTGCAGAATTGGTCATAGAAACCAGGTTTCCTGCATCCTAGGTCAATGTCCTACCCCCTGGACCATGCCACCCCTCAAGCAGCTCTTTACATGTGCAAAACCAGTTCGAGATCATGGTCTGCAACAGTGATAAGGAGGGACCATCCCTTCTGTAGAGATGACCACTAACTCCTGGGTCGGCTCTCAGTTAGGTCACGTGTGCTCCACCAGGAGCAAGGAGAGGAAGAGGGGCCCTTTAACCCCTCCCTTAAGTTTCCTCCCCTTCTCAATAAGCCATTCCCTCTATTTCCCTGGTGCCTCAGGACTCACATGTTGACCTGATTCCCTCCTCCTGCAGCTAGAACGCTGACAGAGCATGAGGCATTTCCATGTAATCAGCCACTCCCCTGCTGCCCAATGGATGAGAATCTGTGGGATCTTTCTGCCTGTCCATTGTTCTAAAAGCATCATCCATCCCTAATCCGATCACTGTCAGCATCACTGTACAGGCCGCAGGGACAGCGTTACCATCTGGACCAGTGGTTCACCGATCACTGTGGTCTCTGACTGCTTCCGCATAGCTACCCCTTGTCCCCCGCATTATGAGCTGCACCAGAGCTAAAGCAAGGAACAGGCAAAACAGAACTCCAAGGCAGACTCCCGTGATACCCTCCAAACCCACTTCTCCTCAGGAGCAAGGCCCACCCGAGTCCAAGTATAGCTCTGCTGTTCCTGCACACACTGCCTCCGGTCAGTCGTAGCAGAAACAGGAGAAGAGGACCTTGCTTCACATGTATTTTAATGGCTGGTTGTTTCACTGGCGGAATTTGGTTTCAAAGACTTGGTGACAACCGTTCAGATGGCTGGCATCAAACATGCCATCGGCAGCATTTAGAGGCTGAACCAAATCTGGAATGGAACATGTTGCTACACGAAGGGAGGAAGTTTTGAAGGCGAAATGTAGTGGAGATTAGACTTGGGAGGTGTAGGGCCTGATTTGCCCTTGCCCTGCCCTGCGTCTCATCATTTACTTCCACGCCAAGTGAGGGGGAAGTGCCACTCTACCAGAACAAGAGCGTGTTCTAGCCACTCTGCACTAGTGCAAATTATGACAAGATGCAAGGCAACCTCAGGCCCACGCATTGGGTGGCTAGGGCTAAATCGCCTCTTACCCCACACTTGTCCACTGACTGCTCCTGATTTACAACAGTAGAAAATCAGAATCAGGCCCCATGCTCTCCCTTATGGAGCTATGGGCAATTGCTGACCACTGGCTCTTCCCATCTAAGCGTCAGAGACGCGCCATAGAAGGCAAAGAGGCACAGGAGACGGAGTGGAAGGGTTGCTAAACTGGTGGTAGTGATCAGGCTGCACCGTAGAGCTTCCCAAGTTTCATTTGGCTGACAGGTTTCCCTCTCTATCTCTAAGCTCTGTTTTAAAAGGACACACCACAACTGTTTTGAGCAAACATATCTTCTCGGGTCTGCACGGGATTCAAGAATGGGGGGAGGCCAAAACCAAACTAACAAAAAAAAGCCTTTTAAGAAAGCCTCCAAATCACCCCCAGTCACCAGAGCTCCTAGTCGACACTTAAAAGTTAGGTCAACTTAGCTACACGACTCAGAGCTGTGGAAAATTTCACAGCCCTGAGCACCTGTTAGGTCATCCTAGCCCCCAGCGTAGACACAGCAGGGTCTACGCTACAGCAGAGCACCATAGCTGTATTACTGCAGCAGCTGAAGCACAGACATACCCTTAATGTTGTCGGAAGCAGGCAGGCTTTCTCCCTTTTCCCGAGGCACCAGGTCGGGGAGGAACCACTTAACCAAGATCAGAAGCTCCTTACTTCAGAGCAACCAGACTTACATTCAGAAACAGCAAAGTTTCTAGGGCCCAAGACAGGCTAGTGACCTGGGGAACCTGCAGCAGACAACATAGCTGCTGACCCTCTCACTCTTAGCAGCCTAGCTGCCTCCTTTTCCTGTTTATGTAGCCAAGCCACAAGGGTGGGGCAGGTTGCTCCTTGACTGAGCCCAGCCTGTCTTGGCTGTAAACTCCAGACTGTCCCTTAAAGGGGTAGTAATACTCCCTATCACTGTCTGTTTTATAATCTATCATTATTTGTATTATGGTAGCAACCAACTGAGATCAGGACCCCCATGGTGTTAGGTGCTGTACATATCCATAATGAGGGACGGTGCTGGCCTCAGAGAGCTTATGATCTAAATAGACAAAGGGTGGGAGGGGAAACAGAGGCACAGAGCATGGTAACTGACATGCCCATGGTCACACATCGGGGCAGTGTCAGAGGCTCAGTCCATTGGATTTTCAAGGCATATTTGCCTTGATTTTGTTCTGCAAGAGCTGCAGTTATTTCCCAGGGTGGGGAGACTGGTTATTTTAAGAAAAATTGCAGAGAACTTTTGAAATGTTAAAAAGGATTTTAATAGATATTATGGGGCAGTTTTATGTCCTTGTTCTTCAGTGACTGTGGCCTCGATCCTGCAAACATGCACACAGGTAACTACTCGTGTGAGTCATTCCTATTGACCGCCACGGGACAACTTACATGAATGAAATTAGGCACACGCCTAAGTATTTGCAGAATCAGGGCCTGAGACTCCACAAATATTCTGTCTCGGGGACACTGGCAGGGAGGTTCAGCTCCCAAATTTAGATTTTGTTTCAAGTTTTACAGAAATGTTTCCTGGATTTTTTTTTGATTTCTACCAGAACAGATTTTTTTGTGCAGGACTTAAAAGTTTCCTGCAGTTTTTGCAACCCAACCTCGGAGCCAGGAATTGAAACTGTCTTAATTCCACCTCCTTTCCCCGCCCCCCAACAGTTTAAACTGACCAATCTGGTTCCATTGTGCAAGAGGAGTCAAATGCAAAAAGTGAACGACTGTGTAAATGGCAGAAAGCCATTTAGCGTGTAAATAAAATGGTTTCAGAAGGGATTCTCTTGCGGGGGGATCGTGAATGACGTGGATGTGGGATTTGCTCTTTTGTTGTTTTTTTTATCGTCTGACAGTGTTCTTTGGAGGACAAAGGGTGAAATTCCCCCCAGCACAAGGCTGAGGCATTATTCAGAGCCTCAAGATAGGGTTTAAATCATGGCATTAAGTGGTTTGTAGGCTTTATGAACAGGGGTGAATTTCACTCTCAGAGCCTGATCCTGCCAAACAACTGCTAGGTAGCATCGTGCCTAGTGTTATTACCATGACGGTCTCATCAAGCCATTGCAGGCTCATGGTAATAATCACAATGGCCCTGCTCCAAAGCCCATTGAGGTCACTGGAAGGCCTCCTGTGGATGGAACAGACCCTGTGCCACCTAGTTATTATCATTTGCAGCATCAGCTCTGAAAACATTCAACCGAAAAATATCACAAATCATATCATTAGCACCAGGGACTTCAACAGTGCAATGAACGAACCACAGAGTTTACCAATAGCAAGGTGCACAAAACCATCCCTGCTCTGCTTGATCGTCCGCGTGACTGCAGCACAAATACCACAGAGCAACAAGGATGGAAGGGTCCCGAGCCAACAACCACGCAGGCACACGAGTAGCTTTACTTCCGCAAGGAGTCCCACTGAAGGCTGTGATTTTCAGAGAAGTTAACCCCCCCTCCATTGAATTTCCATCCGCAGTAGTCACCTTTCATTATTATTATTTATTATTTATTTGCATTGCAGTTCACGTAGGGGCCCTGCTCAGAGGCAGGGCCTCAGTGTGCTAGTGCTGTCCAAATACATAAGAAAAGATGGGCCCTACCCCAAGAGCGTGGGGCCAGATTTTCAGGTGCAGTTTTCTAGTGCGGTTTGCAAAAGTGTCTGTTTGAGATAACTGCCTAATGCCCATTAATTTCTAAGCTACTGAGACTTTTTTTGTAAGTTCCAATATGCACCTGCCTGCACCTTTGAAAATCTGGCCGGTCATCTAGGACAAGAACTTCACTCTTTTAGGTCCTTTTGAAAATCCCAGCTGAAGTCAATGGGAACTACTCAGCGGTTTAAACAAGGGCAAGCATTATCAGGACCCGAGCCTTGCTGCTTATCCCTGAAAGAGGCATGACCACCCTCGGTACCATGACCCTTTCTGATGCCGTGTGTGGCTGTATTTATTGTCTTTGGTTGACTCTTGTACCTATACTGTCTCTTTCCCATCAGCAGTTCCATGCATGGGAAGCTCTGATTTCATCTTGCTACTATTTATTTTTGGTTTTGTTTGTTAACTTTTTCCAATAAACCTGTAACAACCAACAAACCAACGAAACAAAAAAGCTTTTGTGAAACTGGAAAGTACTGTAAAAAAAAAATCCTGCGATGAGAGCGTTTTCCAAAAGATAAAGCAAAAAAACAAAAAAGGAAGGAAGGAAGGAAGGAAAAGTGTGAGAAAATGTTTCAAAAGACGGATGGAGGTGTGTGGGAAGAGACACAGGCTGAAAGTGTCGTTTGCCATTCTGTATGGACCCTGGTGCATCTGGTTTAGCATCCTGGGGGACTGCTGTTTTATACCTTTTGAGGATGAACTTGACTGAAGGTTTTGCAATGGTTCTTCAGGGGTTTTTCCCTTCCTTGTTACCGGATTTTAAGTTGAAAACTTGCTGAAAGGCCTACCCGTTGCCATCCTGGTTAACTGCGTTTAAGAGCTTTTTACGTTGCACTGAGGATAAACCACACAGGTTATTAGCTGGCTCATGGGGGCCGCATGTTCATCAGCCCCAGGGCCTCTGCCCACGTTCCCCTCTGCACCGTGCAGAAGCAGGGCTCCAGCAGGCTGGCTCTGTTTTGGTGCTCAGCTGCTGTAGGACCGTGTGCTGTTTCTGAAACACTGGAAAGCGATAAGGTAGCCAAAGCCCAGGTTGGATTTCAGCTGCCGGCACTGACCTAGAAAGGAACCGAATCAATCTGAAATAGCAGCTGAGCAAACAAGAGCAGGGATTTGGAGTCTGATGTTTCAAACCAAGCTGATGGCGTTGCTGGTGTTGAGGGTGGACTGGCCCCTGTTCCTTGCTGCCCTCTCCCCTTCCAGTCTATGGCCAGAGGGAGAGGAGACAGTGAGTTGCCTCCACATCCGTTACCAGAAGAAGGAGTGACTGATTGGCAGACTCCCCCCAGCCTGATCCTGTGGCCGAAGAGGGAAATCAGGTGGTGAGGTGCTCCCCACTCCCTTCCCACTGCTGGAGAAGCAGATCAGGCTGGCTGTCAAGTTACAAATCTCGGGGGCGGAGGGACAGTCACTTGCTGCGCCTGGGGCAGGTGCTGAGCATCCCCTGGGAGTGCTGGTGGGGGTTGTGCATGGGCAGGACCTCTCCCTACCAGGCTGCTTGTATGTCAGATCAACTTGAGGAGGGCACTGGAGAGTTGGCAGGTGGGCTCCAGATGTGATTCCTTCCCTCCCCACTGGAGGCCCAGCCAGCCAAAGGGATGGTGAGGGGACAGGGCAGAGGACATGGCTCCAGCTCAGCGGGGAGGCCAATCCAGCCTGGGTTTCATTTGCTGTCTGAGCATGGTGGGGTCCCTTTGTGCAACAGTGGTCCTCTTGCCCTTGTGGCTGGTATAAATCAGCAGCTCTCGAAAGCCCCAGGGAAGGGGTGCCACTTTTCTGTGTTTGACTGAGCCCCTGCGTTGAGAGAGGCAGAGCAGACGAATGGTTAGACACCAACTGGAAAGGGTCTGCCCCCACGCTTGGGCTGCCCTTCCACAGTAGGGCCCGAGTGAGCAGCCACCACCTCTGCGTGTGTGACCCAGCACCCCCCTCCTGGCGTGTGTCTATGGAGCAATGTACCCTGGAGTCCTTTCATCCTCTCAAGGGTGCAGGATGACTTCCTACCCTGGGCCGGTCTCCCAGAGCTCATGATTGCTACTTGATTCACAGCAAGGGACTATAGCCTGGCTAATGAACACCTGTACAGAGCCTGGGGGCTCGGGGGCATGGCAAATGATGTATACCAAGGACATGGCGCCTGCCCCCAAGAGCTCATGCTGCAACGCAGCCCAAACCTAGGGCAACGGGGAGAGGGTGGAGGAGAGGAGAGCAGTGTGGAGGGGGGCAAAGAAGGAGAGAGGGAGCCCTTGAAGGAGGAGAAGTGGGCAGCAGCTGCCTACAGGGTAAGCAAGAATAGAGTGTGAAGCTGAGAGGGGCAAACGCCTCCACACAGCACAGCCCCAACAAGGAGGCCCAATGAACACGGTAACCCTTGTCCTCCAGCCCTGGGCAGAGCTTCCAGAGTGTCAACCTCAGGCCAGCTCCACAGCTGGTGCAAATCGGCTCCACTGAAGTTACACTGTGCTGCTTGACACCAGCTGAGGATCTGGTCCTTTTTACGACATCCGTGGGAGGCAGAGGTGGGAGATGGAGTTGGGTGCATCTTACAGCATTTGCGTTTCCGCTGTGTGTGATTTCTGTGCGGCTGACACACGATCTGAAGCTTTTTAGTCTTATCTTCGGGCTGTTGCTGGAGCGCGGCATGGAAGTCCTCCCCCTCTTCATTCCCTCCCCTGTTTGGTTTCCCCATCTGGGTGCCATCGCCGCTGATCTGTGGAACCGTGCACCTGCTGTTGGTCTGCTCAGCATGCCTTGCCCAGTCGGCCTAAAAGAATCGTTGACAAGGAGCGAGCGGGGAGGGGCTCTGTGTCTGTACCATTGTCAGATTTTATGCCATTAAATAGCTGTAAAAAAATTAAATAAACTTTCAAAGTTTGAAATCTCTAAAAAGAGCTCCCTTTGGTTTTCATTTGCTGTTGAAAAACTGGACCCAAGCACTTTTGGTGAGGTTGAAATGCACCCCGGGCAGAGAGGCTAGGCACCAACTGACCCCCATGTAAAACCGATTTGGCGCACTTACATTCATTATTTGTATTGAGATAGCACCTAAGTGTGGACCAAGCCCCCCATTGTGCTAAGTGCTGTATACATTTAGAACAAAAAACTGGGTCCTTGTCCCAAAGACTTTCCAATCTAAGATGCAGGCCTGAGACAACAGCTGGGTACAGACGGGCAAGGGCACGACAGGAAACAGCCAATAACGAACAGTGTAAGTGGGAACTGCTCACGTTTTGGGCTGGCTTCTGCGCTGGGTTGATTTTCACCTAGAAGGAAGGCTAAGAACACGGAGGCAGATGTAAGGCCGGCTGGGCTGCCAAGCTAAATGCTGACTGCTATGGGAGTCTGGCCTAGCTACGCATGCATACGCTGCTGAGCCCTGCAATAACAAAGTGCCTTAGGCCTTGTCAAACCCGAATGACCTCTTCCGATTTCCTTTCCAAGTTTTGCACCACAGCCTCTAGACTTGCAGCAAGCATGGTAACAAAACACCAGCGCCTTGTCTACACTAGAACGTCCCGTGGTGTGGAAAGAACAAACCACTGTCCAGATCTAGCAAATCCAGGGTCCCTCATCGGGGGTGGCTTAGTTTAGCCCCTCCAAGGAGCGGCAGTAAAGGGCAGCTGGCCACACTCATCCCTTGGTGGCAGTACTGAATGAAAGACCCAGGGTGTCGTTAGGGTCCGCGTTGCTGCTGGGAGGGGCTGGCTGCAGGTGAAATGCAAAGCCAAAGGCCAGAGCACCAATAGGAATGAAGATCCTGGGACATGAATGATGTAGGGCAGGGTGTTAACCTCCGGCACCTGCCCAGATTCCAAGCTGGTTAATTCCAGTTTAACCTCCCTAGCCCAAATCTTGGCCTTCGTCATCACTCTCCTTGGAGCGGCCAGTGAACAGCTGGGCTGTGGTGACTCAGCCTTCCTCTCACCCCCGGAAGGGTTCCCCCTGGGTCATGCTGGGGTGGCAGAGTGTGGGAAGTATGCCCTGCCTCTGGTCAGGCTGTACCTGCTAGGTGGATACGCACACGGCTCAAGGGCTATAAGGCTGGCCTCTTTCACCAGCAGTGCTGATTTTAAGGTGACAGTGTGAAGGGTGAGGGTGCAAAAGGAAGGAGAAGCAGGGGTGGGCTTTCCAAGGCCAGCTCTCTGGAAAGCCGGCCTGGGTGAGCCAGTGCCCGCGGACCCCACACTGTAAGGGCTGGAATTAGTTTCCCAAGGCAGGTTTTAAAAAAGGAACTTTTTAAGAAGCTCCTCAGCTCTAACCACCAGAGGGCACCAATCTTCCACCTTTGAATCTCTGCAGAACAGCAGTGTCCAGAGACACACCTGGCCATTGAGTCCCAGAGAAGGGGCCCTTTGAAGATCCCTCTGGGGATGGAGGGGGTGGGCTGGCCCTATGCTGGCTATGACGCAGGTTGCGTGGTTGGCTTGGTGGCTAAGAGGCAACGTTCCCCTCGTGTGCTAGCTGCGAATGCCCCTCACTCCCTATCTGCCTCCTCCGTGGGTTGCCCAGCGCCTGTGTTAGCCCCAGTGCATTTTCAGTGGGTGCAATTAGTGTATCAAGATCTGCAGCACCCTGGCATGAAGGTTACTGGAGACTGTGCACCTGCTTCCACTGCCTACGGTGGCCCACAGTGTATTTCAAATATGGGACAGACTTCAGCTGTCCCCAGTCTTGATTTGAGCCTTGGGGGGTGAGTCCCTTCCCTTCTCTGCCCCGTCCTTCCTAGGGAATCTCTCTCTCCAGTCCAGGGCACTGCAGAGAACCCAGGGCCACAGGCGGTGGGCCGGGAAGCCGCTGCAGCTCCTGTTCAGGTTCCACACGGGCGTCGGGAGCTACGTCAGAGCCTCTGCCATGGCGGGGGGGAGGGGTGGCGACCAGGCCAAATTTGAGTGGCACAGTGATCCCACGCACTGGGGCGTGACATGAGATATAAGGGGTCCCATGCTGATTGAGTAGGAGACAGGCAATGTTTTATTTAAAGAAGGGATTTCTAATATAATAGGGCAGTGTTGGCAGCCTTGCTGTTTCCTGATGTGCCCTCAGGTGGCTGGCACTGTGGGACATACCCCATGGGAGGAACTAGTATTGCAATGGAGTGAGCCCCAGCAGCAATAGAGGCTGTGGAGTGAGGAATCTCTCTCTGTTGGAGCCGAGGGAGGAGAAGAGAACATGGGGTAGGAGAAATATTTGCTCTCCAGAAGCATGGTTAGGAGCCAGGGATAAGCGCCACGCCTGGCAGGGATGCTGGATCAGAGAGATGGGCAGAACTGGAGCTAGGGGTTTGCCTTTGCTCATGGGACCCCCTTCTTACGACACCCCCTTTGGTGACCAGAGCCCTGGGACAGTGACAGTGCCGATGGAAGGGATGAGAGTGGTGGGAGAGGGTGAGTGGGTGGATTGACCGGTGCCCCAGGCCTCGGCTAGCCTATGCCTACCATGAGGAGAGGCAGGGGCAAACCAACACAATGGACACAACCTAAACATTGTAAACTTTATACAAGAAAAATCCAGCAATGTGTCAGGAACAATAACAGACTAGAAAGAATAGATGGATAATACACAATAAATAATATACAGTAATATCAAATACTTGCTTAGGGAGGCAGTAAACTGTAAATTACCATCACCAGAAACAAAGTTTTTCAGCACCCGGCTGCGTCACCCCAAGAGGGAATCCACTCCTCCTCCGCCTGGCTGCACTCAGCTTCACCCCAGCTGTCCCGCCTTCCCTCTCTCCGGCTGGCGATGCTCCTTTGCTTCAACACTGTGATGCTCGCGCCTCTTTCCAGCAGGTCCACCCGCGAACGACAGCTCCTCCCCCGGAGAACCACCCCCATGTCCCAGGCGCCCAAACCATCTCCCGCTGTCAGTGCCCCAACCGGCAACCTCACTGGGCAGAGCTCTGTGCCCCTCGTGGTGAGCTCCTTGCACCCGGTGGTTCATGGTCCAGTTTCCTCAGCAAATCCCTTTTTCAACCAGCGCTGCCTCCGTCCTCCTCCTCCTTCTCTAACTGCCTTCCCGCTGCCCCCTTCGGGCCATTTCCAAGCCCCCTCCCCAGCTCGAGCTGCCCTCTCCTTGGCTGTCTCCTCCGCAGGACAATGTTCTCTGCTGCTGCCCCCCAGCAGGGCCAGGGTTGTTACACTGGCACCTCCTGGGGCATTCTCATGAAAGGCCAGGAGTTGAATTCTACCACAGACAGAACTCCCCTGTGCCCACTTCAGTAGGGGCACATCCCTTCGGGCCCAGGTGTAGACCCAGGGCTGGATGGCCTCATCAGGCCACAGCAGGGATGAGGAGCGAACATGTGCCCCATTTCACCTACCCACATGTCATACACAGGGATGCACAATTGCCCCAGTGCATTATGGGCAGGGCCGCCAGCTTCTGAACCATCCGGTAGTGGCCTCTGCATGGCATGGTATAGCCTATGTGCCTATGGCTAGCAAAGGGCATAGGTGATTCTGCATGCACTATACCCTGCTGCTTCCCCTGCATGGGCGGCTTAATCTGGGGACCCCCATAGGATGCCCTGTTATTCCTGTGATGCTGGGGGTGGGGAAGCCGACAGTTCTGCTGTTGAAATTTTCACCACAGATATTTCATTGCTCCTCCTAAGCCTGAGTTTGTTGCTGTTTTTCTTCCAAAACACATCTAAGGAGCGGGCGGCTGCTGCCTCCTCCCCCAGGGTGCTGCAGAGGGAATGCGAAGGAGTGGGCGGAAATGGGATAGTGGCAGAGTTGCTTGCCATTCCATGTTGACGATAAACCAAATTGGAAGCGATCTCTCCTGTTTAGTGCACAGGGCTGGGCACCAGGACTCCCGGACCCTACGCTCAGCTCTTGGAGGGAGTGTGGTCTAATGGTTAGAGCAGGTGACTCCTGCTTCCTCTTTAGAACTCTTCCACTGACTTGGTGTGTGACCATGAGCAAAGACGCCTCCCTGTTCCTTGGTTTTCCCAGCTTAAAATTGGGGGGTTATGATATTGACCTCCTTTGTAAAGTGCGCTCTGATCCTTGGATGGAAGATGCTCTGTAAATGCAAAAAAACAACAAGGAGTCCGGTGGCACCTTAAAGACTAACAGATTTATTTAGGCATAAGCTTTCGTGGGTAAAAAACCACTTCTTCAGATGCATTTTTGTGGATACAGACTAACACAGCTACCCCCTGATACTTGACACCATGCAAGGCTTTACATTTAGCCGTATGGAGTGGAAATTCATCAACCTCAACAAAAAACTCGCACAGCTGCAGACAGACATCATCTTGCATCTGAAGAAGTGGTGTTTTTTACCCATGAAAGCTTATGCCCAAATAAATCTGTTAGTCTTTAAGGTGCCACCAGACTCCTTGTTGTTTTTGTGGATACAGACTAACACGGCTACTCCCTGATACTTGTAAATGCAAAGTGTTGCTATTGTCAACCCTGCCAGCAATTCTTGCAGAGCGTCTGGGTTCAGAGAAGCTTATGATGTTAGCAGCCCTTGATTAAAATCTCATACCCAGATGCCCACAAGCTAGAATCTGACTGAATCAGGCACCCAGTTATGAATCGGTTCAAAGAAGAGCCATGAGAATGATTAAAGGTGCTCTGCTCCTCTGGGGAGAAATTACAGACAAGTGAGAGTAGCATTAACAATAGTTTGGATTTACAGGAACGCTTATAAGCTTTCATCCTGAATGGATCTCAACATACTTAACAGGCTTATGCAGATTAAACACAGCCCTCACTCCAGCCACCTCTGGGGTGGAGCATGGAAGCTATTGAACAACTCACAGCAACACGGCATGACAGGTTAGGGCAAGAAATACAGGCTATGCAGGGAAAAGAAGAGAGGAAATTAAGGGACGGTCACGATGGTGGGATCTATCAGAAAGGTTGGGAGCCCCATTGCTTGACACATTAAAAACAGATCTGGATCAAGTGCTGGGGAATGGATAGGCCAGTGGGGACCAATCCTGCACTGTGGAGCGAATAGATGGACCCTAATATCCGTAACATCTATATTTCTGTGAAATCACGCAAAGCTGTTAAACCCTGGTGACTCATGCTCACATGACAAAAGCAGCACTGATCACTAGACTTCCTGTTGCGGGGAGGCTGGATTGTTTGTCTTCCCCTGCTGCCGTGATTCAGGTTCAGGAGGGGAGCATGTATGCTCTACACCATCAGTGTCCTTCCGTTGGGTGTCAGAGGCATCGTTAGTGGATCTTGCTTCTCTTCTCTTGTGTCTGGAATGCTGGGCATAAGGAGAAGATGCAGAGAAGATGCTTAGAGTTAAAGGATGTAGCAGCATGAAGATCAAGAATCGTAAGATGCAGGCTCTGCGTATGAGAAATCCCACACACAGAGTAGCTTGCATAGGTGAAGCGGCTGGGAAATGGCTGTTGAGCAATCCCAGTGTTGCGTGTGAGGGCTACGTGTCAATCAAACAACAGCTGGTCGGATGATTATCTTCAATAAATCAGGGTTCCTCCAGGTTTTTTGTTCTGCGCCTTGTTCCATTAGGTGAGGCTCCTCTCACACACCAGCTGCCCTTGCCACCCCACTAAGCCCCCCACTGCCTGCTTCTCAAAATATACCATCGCATGGACCGGTGGGGAAGGCTCAACCCTCAGGTAAACCACTGCAGTAAATGGTCTCTGGCCAATGCTTTCAAGAGCAGTCACTGAGTTTGGGTGCTTCGGTATTTGGGCCCCCCCAGGCTCTGATTTTCAGAGGATCAGAGCCCCTATAATTGTTCTCCTGGCTCCTCTCTGAATGGTCTCCAATTTATCAACAGCCTTCTTGAATTGAGGGCGCCAGAATCGGACACAGGATTCCAGGAGCAGCTGCACCACACTAATTTATAAACTAGCTTCCTGGCTTGAGACTCGGCCAGTCCACCCCCAGCTCTTCCTCCACAGTGCAGATTTGTAAAACCACATGCTCTGGTTACGGTTTGGTCTTCTCTGCCAGCCCAGTGCACAGAGAACTGGCTGCGTATGAAGGAGGCTGTATCTTGCTCTCTGCTGGGGCAATTTGGCAATGGCAGAACGGGTGGCAAGCGGAGGAAGACACCCAAGGGCAGAACCTCTGGTTACTAGGACATGTTTTCATCTGGCAGCTGGTCAGCACTAAGGAGCTCAGAGCAGGAGACGCTGGGGGTAGGGATGAATGTCTCTCATGGGGTAGTGGTTCAGGCAGGCAGAGTTGTAGGAGAGAGATCTTTATTGAGCGTGCTGAGACACCAGTGGTTTTTGGTCTGTGTTTGTACAGCACCTAGCACAATGGGGTCCTGGTCCATGATTAGGCCTCCTAGGTGCTACAGTAATACAAACCATCATCATAATGCCGAGAGGCCAGTGGTTGTCTGGCAGCACCTGGCCCAGCTTGCATTCCTGGTCCCCTAGTACCACCTGTTTCCAAATCTTGTCTCACTTGGGTGTCTTCCCAGCCTTCAAGGTTGGCCTCAGGATTGCCTCAGTCTCTGTGCTCTCCAGGATTCTTGGCATCTCAACAGATTCACACAGGCTGGTTCCTCACTGGTCCCTGCAACTCCCAGGGTCTCAGAGCTCCCTGGGGTTTCCAGCTTTGGGGCCAGGCCAGAGTGATCAGTGCTGGGGTTGGATGTTTCAGGGCAAAGCAGAAGGCTTCCAGAATACACTCAGTAGTGCAAGGCTACACCCCCGGCTGGAATTGGTTCCTGACCTCAGCTGGGGGAGCTTTTTATGACCTGAAGCCTACAGAACAGGAGCCTCTGTCATTGCACCAGCCAGGGCAAGGAAATCTGCAGCTGCTGCTCTGGATTTAAAAAAAAAAAAGTAATTGCGCTAATTTAGCCCCAGCCCAGCAAAGCACGGAAGCACATGCTTATATTTAAGCTTTGAAGTTTGGACGTGTGATAGAGCACAGGGGACCTGGGTTATAATCCGTGCTCTGCCACTGGCCTGCTAGGTGACCTTGGGAGAGTCACTTCCCCTCCCCATACCTTAGTTTCCCCATCTGTAAAATGGGAATAAGGATACCGATCTCCTTTGTAAATGGCTAGGTAGGATTCATGTCAGGCCTTTGAAAAGTTCCACTGATTTAAGGGAACCAAGCACTTAAGTAATTGCTGGATCAGGGCCTTTGTGCTCATGTGAAAGGCACAGGCGGACACCGCAGAGGGCTGACGGCCTCTGCTCACCCAACAAGGGTCAGCTACGCCCACCAACCTGCCTCCAACCTGCCCCAGAGGGATAAGAAGGAAAGCTCAGTCTTCAGGTCCCATTTAGGACTTGGCCTCTTTGCTGACACGGCCAGCCAGGGGCACTGTCTGCAATGCGAACGCCTGTCCACTGGGAGCCAGACTGAAATCCCCCGAACTGCTTTCACACAGGAGTCCCGAGCAGCCGACAGATGGTGGCGAATGACATTCTGAACATGCACCGTCGGGGCAGAGGGGCGCCGGGCCCTGTCTGAAAAGCCCTGATGTGCCCATTGTTTTATTTAGCTTGTCCCCAGAACAATTCCTCTGCTTCAGCCTGTGCATCTCCAGGCTTCCTAATGACTTGCATTCTCAGCGGGTCCAGGCTGGCTCATAACAGCCCCCTTTGTCCCTGCGGCAGGGGGGAGCGGGGAGGCTTTGACGTCACCCTGGGTAGAATTCCTTAATGCCATTCAAACCTCCCTGGCCTGTGTGGCTAATTGCACCTTATGTAATAGCTGCAGCTGGGTGCCCATTCCTCTATTGAAAGCGGGATAAGTTGGAGTGACAGGGCTCTCAGGTCCTGGGATAGGAATGGAGCCCTGGAGGAGGCAAACAAGGGCTGCCGCAGAGCCACATTGCCGGGGGCACAGGAGCCCCACATGGGTGGAGCTTTGGGGCTCCTCGACAGCATCAGGCTCGAGGGGCTGGTCCAAGGTAGCTGGAAAAGGCCCAAAAGGACGGCTCCAGGCAGAGCCCTTGTTGTGGCAGCCGGAGCCGGTGCTGGCAGTCAGTTAAGCATGCAAATCTCCCGCGGAGGAGCACACGGGCCCCAAAGAGGAGGGACCAGGCTGAAGCTGCTGCTTCCTCTGTCCCCCGTGCTCCCTGCCCGTGTGAGGAGATTATTGTGCACGGTTGTTAACAGAGGATGCTTCCACGAAGGGCTGTCACTGCCAGGCAGTTCCCAGGGGCCTGTCCCAGGCCTTTCCCCCCACTGTTTAGTGGAAACAGGAGCATTCAAGACACACTCAATAGGCTAAGCCAGACAGACGCCTTCCCCAGCCTCAGCACAAAGGAGCGAGTTCTGGGCTGAGATGGGAATTGATGCTAGGTCAAGGGAAGGAGAGAGCAGGGGGGGCAAAGGCAGAGAAGGAGGGAAGAGACTGTCACAGAGAAACGGGAGGGAAGGAAGGGGGGTGAGACAGAGATTGGGAAAAGGAGGGACCAAAATAAAGAGAGTTGGAATGATGGGCTCCACACCAAGTGCAATTGCCATCTGGTTGTGAAACTCCTCCCGCACTGCCGACCCTCCTGATTTCAATTCTTTGCCCCCTTTCGTAAATTTCCTGCCACTATTAGCATTGTCATGCAAACCCTCACCCAGCGGTGTGCTGCCGCCACGCATCCCACCAACTCTGAGAGCGTGCAGGATTATCCACTCTGACTCGGAGCACGCCGCACACCGCACAACGTTCACTCACAATCCCCTCGGTGCCACCTGAACTCCTGCCATCCCCAGGGCACCTTTGGGTGCCATTTAATAAGCCCATTATCACCTGCTCCTTGCGCAATCGGTGCCGGTTGTGCAGGTGAAAAGCCTGATCTTTAATGGGGCTACGTGTCACTTTCATTAAGAAACAATTGACTATCAACAACATACTCATGGGGGGGGGCTTAATTATTATTGGTGGCGTTCATTTGTCTTAGGGTAGCACCTGGAGGCCCCAGAGTCCTGTTGTGCAAGGAGCTGTACACACCTATAACAAAAAGACAGTCCCAGCCCCAGAGCGTCTGTCCACCCAGCAATAAAAGACCCGTGGTCAGACAGTGACAGGGCACAGCTCCGCCAGTCGAGTCAGATGCCTCCTATTCTTCAGATGAACAGAAGCCAGTACCAGTGGTTCCCTGATGATCTGGTGAAAAGCTATCAGCCCTGGCATGGCTTCCAGATCCACCCAGATGTCTTGGTGCCCTCATGAACTGCACTGATGGCCAAAGGACCAATGGTATCCCCCTGCCTTGGGCCCACTTCTTATCGTCCTGTCCACCGACCTTACTGGGGCCCTGGGATCCGTATTGTCAGGCACCAGATTATGAGGACGCTGGCCATTTCTCTCAACAAGGAGCCGCAGTCCGCCCAGGAGCACTTGGTTGAGGACGAGCAGCCGGTACAGCCAGTACCACCGGATCCACTCGCAGCGCCTTCTTCTGCCGGCCCAGATGAGGCAGACAGTGGCCTTTCCCTCGCCACCAGACGATCACAGGCAGTACTTAGACCTTCTGAAAAGGATCGCTGAATTTTTTCAGCTTCTCCTAGAGGTGGTTCAGGAACCTACCCACTATCTCCTGGATCTTCTCCAGGCTAGGTTCCTTCCAAAGCGGGACTCCCTAGTAATGAGGATATATTGGATCCTGGATTTGGTGCACACCTGCTACTTGTGCCCCAATCCCGAAGAGGGCTGAGACGCCGGGCTGTGTTCCCTCCAACGGGGCAAAATACTTGTTTTCCCTCCCTAATCCCAACTCCTTAGTGGTCCAGGTGGCCATGGAGTGAAACAGGCTGCACCAGCTTCGGGCCACCCCTTTGGACAAAGACACCAAGAGACTAGATCCCTTTGGCGGAAAGATATTTTTGTCAGCTAGGGGCTACTATCCCACACAGCAAATGACCAGGCATGAATTCCCAAGTATGACTTTATAAATGACAACAAAATATCGGCATTTGTTAATGAGCTACCAACGGGCCGTAGGTCGCAAAGGTAGCACTGGATTATCTCGGTCTAAGCACATCTGACACACTTCCCCAGGATTAGCTCATTTATCTGTGTCTAAGGCTATGTCTACGCTATGCAGCTTTTAGCGACATGTCTGTGTCGCTACAGCCGTGCCGCTATAAGGCGCGCAGTGTAGCCGCTGATTTTCGGCAGAATAGAGCTCTCCTGTCAACAAAAACTTCCACCCCCAATGAGTGGTGTTAGCGTTGTCGGCAGGAGCGCTGTTCACGCGTCGACAAAACTTGTGTCTTTCGGGGGGTGTTTTTTTAACACTTCTGAACGACAAACGTTTTGTCTTCCACTTGCCAGTGTAGACATAGCTTTAGCCAACCAACTCACAGATGGGCCTGGCCAGGCACCGGGAAGACAGGGCAATAGAGATCGTGTGAGGGGTGAATTAGCTGCTATTCTGGGTTCCTCAATTGCCTTTCCGCTAAAGCCCCAGCTACACTATCCAAACTACCATGCTGGGGGGCCTCGTTTCAGCACAGCCTGACATGGCTGTTTCTTGACAGTACAGACAGGCCTGAGCTCTGTGGGGAAGTATGCTCCTGATCAATCATGCAACAGCCTTGCAAAGTCCAAGTGATCTACTAGTGGGAGGTTACAATAGTCCTGTTTTGCCTTGATGGAAGGGGGTTTCCCTGAGAGTAGCAAGCACTACATATAATGGTTACAAGATCAAACTTGCCTTTAACGATAGGCTAGACAGTGGCTTAAATTAGTTGCACCTTACGTGGATTTCCGTCTTAGCTCCTGAGACCTGAATGTGGCTTGAAGACAATGCTTGTCTTTCTCCGAAAATTCACAGCCAAGACGGCCTGCTTAGTCACCAGTGAATCAAGATAATGAGCCAAATTCTGCCCAGTTACACCTGTCAAAATCTGGCGCCACCTTACTGGACTATAATGGAGTTAAACTGGATTTACACTGATGTAAAAGAGGGCAGAATTTGGCCCACTGTGATCTAAGTTTGTCACCTGCTCCACTTTTATTCTGTCTGCTACATACACCTCCTGGGAGTGTGATCTCATCAGAGCTGATACAGAGTCTTTATCTTGATCTGTAAATGGCCCTCAAAGAAAAAAACCCAGGGTTCTGCAGCAATTGATGGTGAGGTGACACCTTTTGAGTCCGTATTTAGCCAATAACCCAGCATGATGCTAGGGGGCGCTGCCTTTCAAAGTCCCTATTTCATTAGCAATAGTCGATACAGGAGGCAGGCCAAGCTGTAGGAAAGAATATGCAAAGTGGCCAGTGTTGTACTTGCATCTTTCAGGAGGGATACAGACCCAAGATGCTAATTTCATGTGGCCAGCAAAGATCCCATTGCACTTTTTGCAGAAGTAGGGTCATTAACTTTGGTGATCTGAACCAGTTCAAGGTGGGTAACTACCTTCTGCCAACCTATATTCCCTCTGTAGTTCCATCTAGATAAGGCATTCTTCTTCATGTCCTGTTCTAAACTTTTCTGTAGTGTTGCGCTGTGCTGTTAAACAGCTGCCTTGTTCCACCCCAGCGCTGGCTGCAGTGATCCTTGTCAGGTCTGAAAAAGTGAAATGGGATGGAAAGTGCAATATACATGCAAGGTATTGTTTCCAGAGCATGTGCCCCCATAGAATTCAAGTAGGGAGTGCATAGGCAGAACTGATTTCCTCCCCTAAAGGCTTGGTCAGTCATTGGTGCCTGCCTGCCCCTTGCCTATGTTACAAGGAGAACATGTTTTGTTTGTGTAATTACCCTTCAGTGCAATGAGCTTGTAAAAAAAAAAATTAATTGGACTTGTATCTAACAGGTAATTACATTTAATGGAGACGAATGATCCAGTGATTCATCTTGATAAGACTATACTGTCAGTTTTCCAGCTGCATTTAGGTCAGACAGTAAAATAATGTGCCAACTCCCCCATTCCCACCCAATGCTGCGCCTTAAAAATCTCTGCAACCCAGCTCATCTATCTATCCATCCAGTCAGTGCCATACTACCTGGAGGTGTTGCAGTGAAGACCTGCCCTTAGCAGACCTACCGGAGCAGCCTCTGCTCTGTGCTGTGCAGGCAGCAACCCCAAGCATTCCCCTCACACCACACATCACCTTCCAGCATGGGGGGGCGGCAAAGCCTCCAGAAGCACTTTCCTCTCCTCTCTGTGGCGCTTCAGAGCAGTACCTTGCTCCTGAGGGGTGGACTGGGCCTGATTCTCCCCTGCCTCGTTCCTTGTGTGGTTGTTTACCTGTTTAAAAATGCCGCCACCCCCGAGAGTGGGGGCATGATGGTCTGGTAACACTAGCAAATCCCAGCAAGGTGCGAGGCAGTGGAGGAGCCTGACCCCTTGTTTGGGGTTACGGGGTGAGGCAGGCACTCGTACCAGCAGGGAGGGAGGGAGAAGGGCTGAGACCTTGACCTGTTCATCACAGAGACACTTCAGTAATAAGAACCCTGCAAAATTCCAAACTGGGACGGGGCGTTTTCTTTCTTTCACGGCTCAGCAGCCTGCTTCCCAAGAAGTGGGGCCGGGGGGGAGAAGGGGGGACCAGCATGTGTGTGGTGGGACAGACAGCATCAGTGAGAGAGACTTTGAGATCCCAGACGTCGAGGAATCCCTTCCCCGCCTCACCCACTTGGGCAAGCTTAGTTAGAAGAAAGAGCTGGTACCAAGGATAACATGCTTTGCATTCCATTGCTGTCTCCAGGGGAATTTCGACTGATTTACAAGAAAAATGCTCCGCCACCCTGGAGGTCAAAGCATCTGAAGGAAAAATTTCCTAGCGGACAGGCTTAATGGAGTCAGAGCTGAGGCACAGTCGGCATCCAGGTCTGGGGCAGTCTCATCTCACCTGGTATGGCCCTGGCCGAACAAATCCCCAGGGGAGGGAATGACATTAGCTAGGTCTGTCCTGGGATGCTGCAAAAGCAACTTGGCTGGTGTGTGTGTGGGGAGGGGGACTGGGAGATGGCGAGTTATTTCTGGGGGGAAGGAGAGGAGGAAACAGACAGGTGTGCAATGGAAAACAGAGCAGCAAATGGGAGAGAGCCGGTGAGAGGCAAAGCCAAGAAGTCCAGCTCTGCCTGTCAGCAAAGGCTACGGGCAGGGGCGCTTGCGCCCTTTGGCAAGTGCAATCAGCACAACAGGTGCTGAGCAGCAATAGACGCTGCCTCTGAGACGCTGAGCCAGCAGGTTTGCTGGGAAGAAGCCTTGTGATTAAGATCCTAGTGGTGTCAGGTGATCTGGGTTGAGTCCCTGGCTATTGACCTGTTCTCTGACCTTGGGCCAGTCACTTAAGGTACAAGCCTGTGGACCCAGCAGCAAGTCTCAGAGCCCAGGTCTACAGGCTTGTGGGGCTCACGCCATGGCAGATGTTCCAGCTCTGGAGCTGCAGCTGTGGGGGTTCTCAGAGCCTGAGCTGGAACATCTACCTGGCTAGTTTTAGCACAAGCCCCATGAGCCCTGGACTCTGTAGCCCCGGACTCTGAGACTCATTGCTGAAGGTTTGTTTTTTGGCCGGATAGCTGTACCCTCAGTCTCTCTAGGCCTCAGATACCCTTCTGCAAAATGGGGATAATCTTTCCTTTGTCTGGTTAGACTGCAAACACTTCAGGGCAGGGGCTGTCTCCTCAGACAAGTCTGTGCAGCGCCTAGCACACCGAGGTCCCCAGGTGGTGGCGGAATGTAAATGAAGCTAATCAATAATTGCTAACTGCGCTCCCCCGCAGAGCAGTCTCCGGTGTAAGGAGTGGTACAGCCAGCCAGAGGGAGAGCCCCCTCTATGTGATTCAGCACATGGCTACCAGCATGGCACATAGAGCCTTTGAATAGACCCAGCCCAGTTCCCAGCACACAGGCAGCCTCTTCACAACAATCACCACGGCTGGCTCTGCTTGGCGGCGGGTTCAGCAGAGGGGCCAAAGGACTGAATGGGCCCTGGAGCCCGGGCTCACCTCTCAGCCCTGGAGGTAGTCCCTCCGGGTCAGGGGTGAGATGCTTGCACAGGTGCATGTGGGGAAGCTGCTGTTGCCCAGGCTGGATAAAGAAAAGCTTTTAGGGGTCTGATCCAACATCCCTGGAGCAGGTCTTTGGTCCCCTGAGCTGTCTTTGCAACACCTTTCTCCAACATTCAATTCAGGCAGGAATCACATGGAAATAGAAACAACAAGAAGTCTGGTGGCACCTTAAAGACTAACAGATTTATTTGGGCATAAGCGTTCGTGGGTAAGAACCTCACTTCTTCAGATGCATAGAGTGAAAGTTACAGATGCAGGCATTATATACTGACACATGGAGAGCAGGGAGTTACTTCGCAAGTGGAGAACCAGTGATGACAGGGCCAATTCAATCAGGGTGGATGTAATCCACTCCCAATAATAGATGAGGAGGTGTCAATTCCAGGAGAGGAAAAGCTGCTTCTGTAATGAGCCAGCCACTCCCAGTTAAGGTGACCAGACAGCAAGTGTGAAAAATCAGGACAGGGGTGGGGGGTAATAGGCACCTATATAGGACAAAACCCCAAATATCAGGACTGTCCCTATAAAATCGGGACATCTGGTCACCCTACTCCCAGTCCCTATTCAAACCCAGATTAATGGTGTTAAATTTGCAAATGAATTTTAGTTCTGCTGTTTCTCTTTGAAGTTTGTTTCTGAAGTTTTTTTGTTCAATGATAGTGACTTTTAAATCTGTAATAGAATGACCAGGGAGATTGAAGTGTTCACTTACTGGCTTTTGTATGTTACCATTCCTGATGTCCGATTTATGTCCATTTATTCTTTTGCGGAGGGACTGTCGGTTTGGCCAATGTACATGGCAGAGGGGCATTGCTGTCACATGATGGCATATATAACATTAGTAGATGTGCAGGTGAATGAGCCCTTGATGGTGTGGCTGATGTGGTTGGGTCCTCTGATGGTGTCGCCAAAGTAGATATGGGGACAGAGTAGGCAACAAGGTTTGCTACAGGGATTGGTTCCTGGGTTGGTGTTTCTGTGGTGTGGTGTGTAGTTGCTGGTGAGTATTTGCTTCAGGTTGGGGGGTTGTCTGTAAGCGAGGACTCCCAAGGTCTGTGAGAGTGAGGGATCATTTTCCAGGATAGGTTGTAGATCGTGGATAATGCTCTGGAGAGGTTTTAGCTGGGGGCTGTATGTGATGGCCAGTGGTGTTCTGTTATTGTCCTTGTTGGGCCTGTCCTGTAGTAGGTGATTTCTGGGTACCCGTCTTGCTCTGTCAATCTGTTTCCTCACTTCCCCAGATGGGTATTGTAGTTTTAAGAATGCTTGATAAAGATCTTGTAGGTGTTTGTCTCTGTCTGAGGGGTTGGAGCAAATTCGGTTGTATCTTACGGCTTGGCTGTAGACAATGGATCGTGTGATGTGTCTTGGATGGAAGCTGGAGGCATGTAGGTACGTATAGTGGTCAGTAGGTTTCCGGTATAGGGTGGTGTTTATGTGACCATCACTTATTTGCACTGTAGTGTCCAGGAAGTGGATCTCTTGTGTGGACTGGTCCAGGCTAAGGTTGATAGTGGGGTGGAAATTGTTGAAGTCCAGGTGGAATTCTTCAAGGGCCTCCTTTCCGTGGGTCCATATGATGAAGATGTCATCAATGTAGCGCAAGTAGAGGAGGGGCACTAGGGGACGAGAGCTGAGGAAGCGTTGTTCTAAGTCAGCCATAAAAATGTTGGCATACTGTGGGGCCATGCGGGTACCCATAGCAGTGCCACTGACTTGAAGGTATAAGTTGTCCCCAAATCTGAAGTGGTTGTGGGTGAGGACAAAGTCACAAAGCTCAGCCACCAGGCGTGCTGTGGCCTCATCAGGGATACTGTTCCTGACAGCTTGTAGTCCATCCTCATGTGGAATATTGGTGTAAAGTGCTTCTACATCCATGGTGGCCAGGATGGTGTTTTCAGGAAGAGCACCAATGCATTGTAGTTTCCTCAGGAAGTCGGTGGTGTCTCGAAGATAGCTGGGAGTGCTGGTAGCGTAGGGTCTGAGGAGAGAGTCCAAATAGCCAGATAATCCTGCTGTAAGAGTGCCAATGCCTGAGATGATGGGGGTCCAGGGTTTCCGGGTTTATGGATCTTGGGTAGCAGATACAGACTAACACGGCTACCCTCTGATACATGGAAATAGAAGTTTTGATGCAGCTGCCTTTAAACCCTTCTTCCTGCTGATTTTGATTGGGGAGGAGATAGGGGGATCTCTGTGTTTTCCCTTGAGTGATTTCCCCTTGATTTTCTACAGCAAGGGAAAGGGACAATAGCCATAAAAAAAGCCCTCTGCATTGAATTCCCTGCTCTGTGAAATCCCGGGGTTTTATTCTTTCCTCTCCTCCGCCCCCACTGATCGATGGTTCACACCTGCACAGTCGGCAAGGGGAATACAAAACAAACCCTACACAAAGGAAAAGCCCGCAGCGTTCCTGCACTCGCCTCTAACACGGAGTCCACATTCCTTTCCAAGGTCAGAGTCGGACACCTGTTTTCTTTTTAGTAGCTTTGGTAAAAATGGAAAGGCCTTTCCATCGCCAGCCCCAAGCGTGAGGAGGAAGAGGAAGATCAGGAGGGGAGAAGGGGACCCTCTGGGGTGCCTGAGCACAGCGAACCCATTTGACGGTCTGAAGGTTGTTCTAACAGATCTGTGCAAAGCCTACCATAGCAGTACAATGGACAGAGCGGAGCCAGACCACTGGTCCACGGGCCCAGTGCAGTCAAACAAGAGCTGGGCTCCACAATTGCACTGGGTGTCGATTGCAGCTGGCATGAGCTGATAAAACCCTGTTGAAGCCAAAGGAGCTCTGCCCTTGGAGGATCTGGTTCTGCCTGGATGGGATTCTGCTCTCAGGCGCAACTCAATGGAGTTCCACGGGGGTCGAGCTGGGGTGAGTCAGAGGAGAATCAGCACCCAGGGCGGTTACTTCTGATTTACCCTGGGTTACCTGAGATCAGAAAATGCCCCATAAACTCCACTTCATCTGACTCTCAGTGGTTAAAGCACTAACCGCCAGGCCTGTCCTTTAACCACTAGGCCACATGGCCATTCATAGGAGCGTGGTCACAAGCAGTGATTCTCACACTGGCCACAGAATGAAAGAGTTCGGGAACCAAGCAGTTGGGGACACAGGAGGGCTGTCGGGCTTGGATTAGTCCTGCCCGTGCTGTGCCTGCTTTGTAGTTCCATCAGCATGATCCGTTTTCCAGACCATTGCTGTCCATCCACAGCAATACATTCATATGAAATCAGAATAAATCGTTTTCTCAGTATTGAGTCCACTTCTGGCTACCTGATCAGACTCGAGCGCACCTGGGATATAAAACATCTAAACCACTCCAGCAATCGCTCCCTTGGAGTCAGTGATCCCCAATCTGCTTCAGTAAACCCCCTGGTCTGGATCTTTACAAACTCCCTCTTGCTTGAAGGCAGTTTGGGGCTGGTGCCTTTGAATTTATGATGTACGGGCGCATACACACAGTGTGTGCACACTGCCTTGTTACTCACTGGGTAGCACACTTGTGAAGAAGGTTGAGAGGATCAAAGCGGGACTTGGCTGTCTAACATAGTTTGGGTAAAATAAAGAACTCGCAGCTGATACAATTGCCGCAGCTCTTCCCAGTTTGATGTGGTTTAGCTGTGGATGCGGTTCCACCTGACTCATTGGGGATTGGGCTCTCACACACTTCCATACCCAGCCTCTGTTGTGATCGTGGAGGGGACTAACGCTTTCATCTCTCTCGCCAAGGCAGATGCTCACGATTACAAAAGGGCTTTCTGCGGCATTAACTGGGACTATCGCTAATTCTCGGAGTGGCTCCGCCAGCACAAAAGGCATGTCAGAGCACATCAGCCATGTGTGTCTTAGCACAGTGAAACAGGAGCTCCTGTGGCTCTGTGTTTTGAAAAGGCAGATGCCTGCGCGTGCCGGCTGTTCGAAAAGCACTGTCCTTCTGCCATCGGGAAAAGCTTAACCCCCTCACATCCAGCCCCCGGGCCTATGGTGTGCGGGAGATTTGGACTAGCCCTCAGAAAGCAAGGCTCTATGTGGCTACCACACAATGTTTCATAAGAGTCTCAGTTCACCCAGGTGTGTTGCTAGGGGGAAGGGAAATGAAGCTAGGTTTGCCCAGAAGGGAAATGTCCAGGCACAATGCCGAGATCCGTGTGTGAATCAGGTCTGCAGGCAGAGGAAAGAAAGGAGACAGGAGCATGTTCTGCTTGCTGGGGAAGTGATGAGAAGTGGATACGTCATCGTCATGTTGCTCTCATGCTCTGCTCCAGCCCTTACTAAATGTGTCAGTGCTTTGTTTCTAATCCGGTGTGCTCAGAGATGCAAAGGTGGGTGGCAACACAGGAATTTGGGGCAAGGAAGATAGCAGACCTGCCCTGGGTCTTCCCCTGTGAGCTCAACAGCCTGTGTGGGCTGCTTCTGCATTGCAACACCCATTCATTCAGAGTCACACAGCTAAACCCCTGTGCAATGCTTAGGAGATAAGGAAAGCAGAAGCAGCCCCATTGCTGGGATAAGAGAAGTAGATAGGGGAAGCACTGGAGAAAGGAAACTGGCTCATGGGGGTCCTCTGCTCTAATCAGCTAGCGGCTCTACTTACCAAGTAGAGTTGTTCTTCACCATCATGTAGGAGCACCAGTGTCCCTGAAGGGTGATAGCTAGCTCATGTCCCTTGGTGCTGGCCATGCCACCAAAGCCTAGAGAGAGAGATTTTAAATCCAGAAGGAATCAACATGGTCATTCTAGGCTGACCTCCTGCATAACACAGACTAGATAATCCCACCCACTAATTTCTGCCTCAAGCCCGTGACTTCTATTTGAGCGACAGCATATCTTTTAGAATGAAATCCAGTCTTGATTTAAAAACTTCAAATGATGGAGCATCCATCACATCGTTAAGTCAAGTCCCAGGGGTTCCAGTGGTTAATTACCCTCACTGTTGAGATAGATTGCTGTGCGAGAGCAGCGCTTTGACACAGAACTGTCTGGCCTGCTCACAACTGGCTCAGCCTTGGATGATGGGACATCTTGATTAAATCAAACGCAGAAAGAGGACTCTGAAGGAGAGGGTCTCCACTTTAAAATCTAGTAGTGGAAAATGCATTAGCAGAAGTGGCTTGTCTAGGAGAACGACACGGGAATCATGTCACCCACCCTCACAAAGTCACATTGAATGACATCAGTCCTTGGCTATTTGCAACATGCAGCATCTTAGTTTCATACGGAAAGTGCTTGTGTTTTTCTGTGGTCTAACGCAAACTGAGAGGAGGACGAGCAGCCCCAACTTGCCCCCTTTTAAGAGAGTGATCAGCACAGGGAGTGTTTTTCATGCCACAGCAGGTTGTGGAGCTCTGCCAGGGAGCTTGTCAGAACTGTCTGTGCCCAGTGAAGAATGGCGTTTGTTTATTTATTCAAATGTCTAAAGTAATATTGGAATCTCAAGTCTCTGATCTCACATGCAGGATCTAAAAACAACTCTTTGGAAAATTACAATGGCCCCATGCCAGCAAAGACCTTCCCCAGACATCTGTCTCTGAACCTGCTGCACACCCTGCCCCACCCTGAGAAGCAGACATGAGCCAGGCAGTGCAGATTGACAGATCTGTCAGAGCCAGCTCGGGTGCCCAGAAGGACGATGGTCCAGAGCTGAGGCCTTTACTGATAACCATTTATCCTCTATGGAGAATGCTTTGCAAATCCAGTTATTGTATTTAGTGCTTAGCTACTCCAGTGATGGGAGCTCTGGGATGGATTAGATAGATACATAGGTAAGATTATCAGCAGTCCCTTCCCACTTAAAAAAAGAGGCTACTGGCTCAAATGCCTTCGGAAGGATCCATTTGGAAATGGTTTCTGCCAGTAGAACACCTTGCTTGGCTTTGTAGGGGCTGATGGTACAGTGGGGTGAGAACAGTGAAGCAACGTTCATAGCCAGTTGCATGAGTCAGAGTAAAGCTCAAAAATGAAACCTCGGGGGATCTGGTTCCTGTTATTTCTCCTGACCAATGTAATAATTTAGTTGCACATTTAAAAATAAACTTGAGTCTGGAGGGGGAGTGGGGCAAAAAAACCACTTGTAGGAGCAAAGGAAAAGGAATTTAATTAAGGGCAATGCGGGGAATGTCTCTGCCACAATCGAGATAAGGAGGATCAATTGCTTCTTCCTGGGATCAAAGGAAATTACTGGCAGGGCGAGAATTGTTATTGTCAGGAGGGTACAAAGTACGAGGGAGAGAGGGAGGGAAAGTCAAAGAGAGGAATAGAGAGAGGGATGGAGTTCACAAGTGAAAGCCGAGGAAAGACAGCTAGATAAGATTAGAAAAATAATTGCTCATGTAGCTTCGTTAGCTCCACCAGGGCTTGTTTATAATGTGCCAAGCTGACTGGCAGGGTGCGCTGGAGTGTATGGGAGCAAGGCTGTCTCACCTGCTGCCCATCACCACCCAGTTTCTGGCTGTCCCTGTCTTTTACAGTGAAGGCAACAGACTGATGTGTGGAAGCATGAGAGGGAAAGGCCCCTCAGGCATCAGGCCTTGCCTATATTCAGAATTGCACCAGCTGGATCTGTTTAATAACCAATTTACATCAACTGATGCAAAACACAGTGGGAACACCCATAATACAATTGAAACCTGGCTTAGATTAATGGATTTTAAGGCCTGAAGGAGCCCGGATAATTACTTAGTCTGACCTTATCTACACACAAAGTTGCACCGATTTAACTCAAAGTGGGATTTTAAACTGCTTAGTTAAATGCATGCAAGTATGTGTGTGTGTATATGTCTTAAATTGCTTTAGGTTATGTCATTTAGACTTAAGCTAAACCAATTTAAGACACTCTTGAAGTGTTTCTAACTAATTCAGTTTCCAATAGGGTTGCCAATTTTGGTTGGATGTATTCCTGGAGGTTTCACCACATGACATAATCTTTAATTAAAGATTAATTTTTAATTCCTGGAGACTCCAGGATGATCCTGGAGGGCTGGCAACCCTAGTTTCCAAGCCAATTGAGTTAAACCAGTGCAAAAACATATGTGTAGACATGACTTAAGTTGCTTACTTAGCAAATTACATGAAATCAACATATACCTAGGTTAAATCGAATTAAGAATCTCCCCATTTTGTTATGCTCGATTTTAACTAAATCAGTTTAAAACCTTTCAAAACTGGTTCATCTTTGAATGTTGACAAGGCCTTGTTTTGACATCAGACAATGTAACCTGACACTGATGCCAACAGAGCTGTGCTGATTTGCTCCCAGGTGCAATCTGACTCAATAATGCATTCTGGGAATGACGTTTGTGGGTTCCAACGCTGGAGATGTACATGGCTTCCATGAAAGGGTTAATTTGGAAATGATAATGTTAGGAAGCTGCTAGAATCTGAATTTGGAGCTGCTAGTCTACTCCCTGCATTCGGTGGTGGTATCTGCCCCTTCTTTTCAGGACCTGACTGCAAGAAGCACTGGCGTGAAGCTAGAAGAGGTGCATACTATATTGTAGACTGTGAAGTCTAGTGGTCTGTGAAACAGTCTTCAAAGGGAAGAGGTAGAAGCCCCATTGCTTGGGACGTTTAGAACTAGATGGAGCAAAGCACTAGGAAGAGACGGGGGGGGGCAAGTGGGGCAATTTGCCCCAGGCCCCGCAGGGGCCCCCACGAGAGTTTTTCGGGGCCCCTGGAGCGGGGTCCTTCACTCACTCTGGGGGCCCCGGAAAACTCTTGCGGGGCCTGGGGCCCAGGAGCTTCTTCCGCTCCTGGTCTTCGGCTGCAATTCGGCGGACCCGCCACAGAAATGCCCTGAAGACCCACGGCGGGGGGATCCTCCCGCCCCGGGACCCGCTGCCGAAGTACCGGGTCTTCGGCGGCGGGGGACCCCCAACACTGAAGACCCCAGGGCCCCTGAATCCTCTGGGTGGCCCTGTGAAGAGAAGTCTAGGGGACAACCCTGCACTACTGTCCCTTTGAATGTCTAGCAGAACTTCAGGCTGGTGAGGGTCTGGGGAAGGTTCTAAGCAGAAGCTCTACAGTGAAGCAGAGACAGAGGAGAGTTAGGGATAATCCTGTACTGTTTATTCAAACAAAGATCATTGTTCACTGTTAGATGGAGGTAACTTGAGTGGGGATGGATCACTTGATGGTTACCTGTTGTTCATTCCCTCTGGGGCACCTGGCAATAGCCACTGTCAGAAGACAGGATACTGGGCTAGATGGACCTTAGGTCTGACCCAGTATGACCATTCTTATGTTCTCTCTGTGGTTCTTTACCATTGTCACATGGCAGTTACCCAACAGGGCTTTTACATGTTTAATCTCATGGTTGTGCAGAGCAGGTGGGCCCCCCTTTCTGCCTGCTGGGGAGATTGGAAAGTCCTTGGGGAAGGAGCTAATCAGACAGCTCCATAGTTCCAAAGGGTACTTGGGTTTCAAGGCACCCAACCTGTCAGGGCAGGAACTGGTACTCTCTCTGAGTGGGTTGGAGATGTCATCTCTCAGACCTGTTCAGACACGGCAGTACTCAAGAGGCGGTGCTCCCTGCTAAATGGAAACACCGTTCTGGGAAAGTGGACCAAGTCCAAACCCAAACGTGATCACAAATGGTGCAATTCTATTTCATTACAATGTGCAACCACGGGTTAATTACACAGGGCATTGTAACAGCTAGACAATCAGGGGCCAAACAAAGGAGGGAAAGTCTGTGCCTTGCGCGAAGGATGGGTGCGAGAGGACTGGTGAGGCATGGCATGGAAATCTGGGCAAGCTGACTCTGCGGAGATGCAGAGACAAGGCTGTGGGTTCTCACAGTTGGGCCTGGCTGGCTCTGTAGGCACCTCTGGCTCACCCACCGCAGTGCAGTGAAGCAGCCAGAGAAGGCTCTGTAGGACTTTGGAGCATGTGCAAGCCTTGGATTCTACCATGCTCCAAGTCTTGGAGGAGCTGATTCTGGAGAGGCTGCCCTGGACTCAGTCTAGTGACTATTGATGGATAAAAGCAAACTCAGCAGGGGTGAGCAGAGCCCTGGCATCAAACCAGCTCTTCACTCCCAGGAACATTTTTAAATCTCCTCCTTGATTCTTTTTTAGGCAGCCATGTAATGAGCCAGTAATGAGTTTCCTTCTACAGATTTCCACCACCGTGGTTCCCAGCTACTGGTACGTCAAGCGTTTGCAATTGACAGTCGAGGCTTCTGCTCCCAATCCAAAGGATGAGTCTCTGGGATGGGATCAGGCACCAATATTTCTAACTCTATCTAAGATTTTTCTGTCTGGCAATAACAGCGTCTGATCTTTCTCTTTCTTTCTTTTTTCCCCAGTATTGCATACGTGGCCAAAACAAAGAGATGTGGTATTAAAGCACTGCTGAATCTGGAATGCAGAATCAAAACCCTAGCGAGGTAGTAGCTGACTTTCCCTTGGCAAACCCTCTTTAGCTGTGTTGTACAGAAATGAAACTGCTTTGACTCTGGCATTGATCAGGGGAAGGTTATTGCAGCATGCAAATGAACAGATTAACTCCTGGACTGACTGCTGTAACACGGCATGAATGAGACTGGGATTAGTGCTCAGAACTCCCAAGAGGGATTGCAGACTCTCTGAACTGCAGTGGGATTTATATTGCAAACAAATTACTTGTGCCATTTTTACGGAGCCAAAATTTGTGCTTCAGCCCCGGCTCAGGTCCCATTTTTGCCTGATCTGAACCATGGGGGGTTTCTAGTAAGGACTGGAAAGGTGTGGAGAAGCTGCTCTCAGGAGTTCATGATCAAAGGCATACAATCGGGAAACATTTTATCATTGTGATGATCTTTAATGCAAGACTGGTAGAGAGGTCTTTCTAGTAGAGATGCTCTGGCTCAACCAGAAGTTACGGGCTTCATGCCAGCATCGCTGGCTGAGGTACTCATGCCTGTATTCTGCAGGAGATCAGACGAGATGATAATAATGCTCCCTTCTGGCCTTAAAATCTATGAATCTCACTTCTCAGGATTAACATGGTACATGGGATTGCCTCTGTGGGTGAACATGGGAGAAAGATCACAGGCCCCATTTCATGCTCCATGGCAGTGATTACAGCAGACTGAAACCAGAGCGGGAGCTCTCCTTTGACCAACCAAGGAGGAGGGGGAGTTATAGGAAGGGGCTGCTTACCCAAGCCCAGAAGAGGAAGGGGCGCTCCCCTCTGCTGCATTTTCTCCTGCTCTCCTGTTATTGCAACCCTTGGTGACAGAATTCCTTCTCTCTGCCTTCCGAATCCATGCACAAGAGACATGGATTCTCTAGGCAGAGTTTCCCAGAGACTCTGGATCTCTAGATGGAGCTGACCAGAGAAACCAGAGCTACTTACTCATTGGACATTGCTCCTGAATTTGCTCCTCCTTTCTGGATTTCCATAATAGGCTCTTCCTCTTCCCCTACTGCAAATGAAGATCATTGACAAGGGACCATTTTTATCCCTAGGGTAACTCATTGGACTTCCATGGAGTTACTCCAGAGATAAACTTCCCCCTCAGTGTCTGTAGTCAAAGTAGGGCTTGGTGTACTGCTTCCCTCCCATTGTCCCCTGATTTTTGGATGCCTATTTTTATCACCCGAACTTCCCTGACCTCCAAAGGGGCTGACACTATCCAAGGCAGGGTAGCAAAGAGGAACAGACCTGGTCAACCTCTAGACCTCTCTGGGGTGAGCCTCAGGCAGGCCAGTCACTGGTCATGGATGTTATCAGTGCCTGTAAACAAATTACTGGAGTGTTAAAGTTTGGTTACAAACTACTAAAATTCCACCCTTAGGCAATGACGGATGCAGCTCTGCTGAGAGACCAGGTGGCTGGTCTGGAGGTCAAGTCATGACACATCCATGACTCAGCCAGCCTAGGGGGTATATTGTGAACATTTGCTTTCAACAACACCTTCTCCAGCCTCTTGTGTATCCAGGCTACATCCATCATCTTTCTCCAGGCATGCTGGGTGTGAATTTCCTTACGCTGTAGGTCAGGAGTAATGCCACTGAACTGAATGGAGATGTAAAACCTGGGTGCAGGAGAGCAGAATCAGGTCCTCTGTACCTGAGGCTACAATAGACCAGCTGCTGGGTGAGAATTCAACACCCTTGCAGATGTTAGCGTGGGGAGTAAATCACACTATGCAGCAGCCTGACTCACCAAAGGTGGGGCCCTGGGTCAAAGGGTTGCTGCAGCTTTCATGCCTGTGTGTGTGTGACACCAGTGCAAAGCTTCCACAAGGATGCAAAGAGAACAAGCAAGGGCACAACGTAACCTATGTTTATGACGTTGCAACATGCCTTGTATGATTTATGGTCCAGTGGCTAGTGCAGGGGACTGGTTGACAGATGGGACTCCTGGCTTCTATCCCTGACTCTGGGATGGAGTGTAGCCTAGGTTTATCACAGGGAACTGGAATCCAGGACCCCTGGGTTCTAGTCTTGACTCTGGGAAGGAATATGGTCTAGAGATCACAGCAAGGGACTGGAATCTCAGATCTGCCATTGCCGCATTGTGATTTTGGGCAAGGCCTTTAGGGCCAGATTTTCAGAGGTATTTAGGCTCCTAAGAATGCAGGTAGGGGCCTGTTGCGGGGCAGGTACACCCTCTCACAGTGCCTAATGGCATTTTTGAAAGTGCCTAAGCAGGTTAGGTGCCTAACTCCCATTGATGTTAACTTTTGAAAAGCATACTAGCTAGGCACGTATACCTTTGAAAATCCAGCCTTTAGCCTCTCTGATCTTTAATTTCCCCTTCTATAAAATGAAGGGCAAGGAGACCTGCTCACAGATTAATTAATGTTTGTAATGTTTGCACACACTCGAATGACCTTTGCTTGTTAGACACACTTGAGAGCAAGTTTGCAAACATGGGCGTCTAACTTGCTGCAGCAACGTTGCCTTGTGCACGCAGACAAAGCGTGCATCCGTGCACGCAGCAGGCAGCTGCCTGCATAACTGGTGCATGGAATTATCTGCTTGGGGAACCACAGGGATGCCGAGAAGTGGATGCCACTGTGTGAAATCATGACCCTTCCTTTGTGTCTCACTCTTTCTCCTCAGGAGACCAGCCTGTGACCTGACAGAGAAGCTTAGGGTTTGTCTACACTGGCAATTTACAGCGCTGCAACTTTCTCGCTCCGGGGTGTGAAAAAACACACCCCTGAGCACAGCAAGTTTCAGCGCTGTAAAGCACTAGTGTAGACAGTGCACCAGTGCTGGTAGTTACGCCTCTCGTGAAGGTGGTTTTTTTACAGTGCTGGGAGAGCTCTCTCCCAGTGCTCTGCTGTGACTACACAAGCCACATTAAAGTGCTTCTGCGGCAGACTAGTGTAGACCAGCCCTTTGTCTGGTGTGAATGGGTGGACCCAGTTCAGTGCTCTGGCAGTGAGACAGCATTTGGGTGTGACACACATCCTGTGTTAAGTCAGTTCACATCGCTGCTTTTGCCTGGTGATAACAGCTGGTAGCCTGGAGCTGTAGGGAAAGAGGTTACTGAGCATCCTACTATTCAGTCTAGCAAAGGTGGCTGGCTCATGTTTTGCAGTTTGTTTTAACGTGAAGCTCTGTCAAATTTGTGTTTGCCTTGTGTGCCCAGCAGATGTGAGACATGTTGGAGAAACACAAGGGATTTTTGTTTCTGTATGGCAGTTATCCATGTAATCATGCCTGGTCTCGACCTAGGATCGGAAATGGATGGGCTGCCATGAAGAGGATGTGCCTTGGCACATATAAAATATAATGATTCTTTAATAACAGCAAGTCACATAAAATCAAACTGGTCAAGGTTGCTACAAGACTTTCCTACACGTTCTCCCAGCTTCTGTGGGCACTCGGATAACATGGTGAGAGGGAACCTAATAGCTCAGTAGATAGATAGATTTGTTCAGATGCTCTAGATTGGTTTGGTTGTTCTCCAGTCTTCCCCATCAGGTCATATGATCCCATCACACACACACACACACACACACACACACACACACACACACACACACACACACACCAGTTCTAGTAGAGTTGAATGCTCGCTCCCTAATCTTCTTCCTTTCCTGGTCCTGGCACTTTCAGAGACCTTCCCAACATTTCCTCTTTTGCAGCCTGCCATCTACCATTGAATTTTCCGGCCACAACAACAGCCTTAGGCAGACCCAGATTGGGTGTGCATCAGCACACATATATATCTGTCTATTTCCCTTTTTCCCACACCCTGGGAGCTTTCGTAATTCCTTCCCCCACCAGCCCTTACTCCGCCCACTGGTTTTGCCTCAGATGGGGTGACTTTTAGTAACTAATGTAAAAAATAATAATTGATATCAACAAACCACACCCCTCCGCCCCCCGCACATGTGTCTTAGCAGGATCCTTTATGAGGAACAAAAAGTGCTACATCTGGACCTTCTGACCACAGTCCAGACATGTTCTTAGGACTCTTAGATCCCATGGCAATTCTTCCAGACAGACAGAGACAGTCATTCACCCTTGAGAAGGCCAGCCACATGAACACCATCTGTCTCTTCTGGCAGAGATCTGGCTGCCCCAGCGCAAAAGATATATAAGTGCAGGATGAATCTCCTCGATGAGAAAGAGTTGAGGGCCCATAGCCAGAAGAGGCTGCTGCCAGCACCTAACGGGATGAGGGAGAGTCCTTTCGGTTCTGAGAGGTCAGCGAGCCCTGCTCCTCTAGGATGAGATCCAAAGCCCCTTGCAGTCAGTGGAAAGAATCCTCTCACCCCTGACCGACTGCAATGAGCTTGAGACCAGGCCCTTCCTGCACCTGTGAATGGCCTATATGCTGAGGGGAGGGACAGGCCACAGAACCCAGATGGGGACGGACAAAGAATGAAAAAAAGAGGGCCACAGAGCCAAGAATCAACTAAACACGGGGGACAAGAGGGACAGCAAATGATAACACAGGAATGGGAGTGGGGGTTAAAGGTGTAAAACAACGGAACCAGATGGGGACTCTGAGCAGAGAGCCCTGGGCAGGGCCCATTGCTCCTCGAAGGAGTCCAATGAGTCAGGGGACGCCGCCTATAGGAACTCTGCCGGAAAAGGCCCCAGACTGACAGGCCTGGAGCATGATGTCCTCTATTAGTCTGCAGAGCAGGGACAGCAGAGATAGTAGCAGTGCAAAGCTTCCCAACCCTACCCCATTGCAATCTGCCTCAGCTCAAGGCAGCAGGAGCATCACCAAGGGCAGTGCAACGTGCATGGCCCAGTCAGTCCTCAGTCTCTCTGCTGAGGCTACCAATAGTGAGGGTGGTTCCTGAGATGTGGTCAGCAGGCCCCAGGGACCTGGGGTGGATCATTTCACACAGAGTCACCAAATAGGAGCTGGGTGATATTTTTGGTCACAAAGCCAAATTTGAACAAGGCGAAAGGCTCCGTAACCCCTCGACCAGTCTCTCCTCCTTCAGAGAAGATGATCAAAGTTCACTGCAGGTCTATTTTATTTCCCCTTCAGAGCTCTGGGTTGTAGCAACATGCCATTGGAAATGGAAGAACTTTCATGTGGGTATTTCTCATTGTCAGATCTCCAAAGAAAGATCATAATCAAACAGAGAATCCTGGAAGCCCCTTAAAAAAATATCACACTGAAAGCAACATACTCAAGTTAAAAGAAACCTCAAAACTTTGTTGTTCTGATTGTTCTGTACTAAAAATTACTACACGGTGTCTTAGAAATAGATTTGCCTCTGGGTCTACCATGTGCCAGCCAGACACAGAATGCATAAGCACTAAATCATAAATGCTGGGGGGAAAAGAAAGGATTTATAATAAAAAGAACAACTGCTCATGTTCATCAGTCAAAACTGTTTAAGACAGTGGTGGGCAACCTGCGGCCCACACTGTTTCCCGCAGCTCCCATTGGCCGGGAACGGCAAACCGTGACCACTGGGAGCTGCGGGTGGCCGTGCCTGCAGACGGTCAATGTAAACAAACTTTCTCGTGGCCCACCAGTGGATTACCCTGACAGGCTGAGTGCAGCCCGCGGGCCGCAGGTTGCCCACCACTGGTTTAAGAGATCATGGCAATGGCCTGGAAACTGGTGGCAGAACAATGGACTACCAGTGTGAGATAAATGAAGGAGCATTTTATACTGCATCACTTCCAAGGTGTTTGTATTTAGAGAGGGAGACACTCAACTTCTTAATGACATTCCATGCCCAGGGGCATTGTGGAGAAGTCACTCACAAGTGAGACAGGCTGGTAGGCCCTGCTACCAGTTCTCATTGCACTGGGATCAGAATGTTTCCTTGGGCTGGCTGATGGAACAAGCTTGTTCAGTTGTTGCAGCCAATCCTCAGCGTTTTAAAGACACGACATAGGATTCATTGATAAAGCTGAATGGCGGGAGGTCAGTCACCTAGCCATCTGATTGGCTGGCATTGCCCTTGCCATGTGATTGGCTGGCATCTATTTCATTATATTTTTCCTAACAATACTATGGACAGAACAGCTGCATGCAGGAATTGAGTGTTATTTAATGGGAGTTACCTTATTAAAAGGGGATTCATACCCACCCGCCCACGCAACATATACAGCCACACTCATCTACAGCTACATTCTCTGCCACCCCTACACATATACCCCCATCCTCCTCTGTACCAACATACCCCCCCAACACACATTGTCATCCACACCCACTTATGAACGCTGTCTAGCTCAGACACACACTCAGCAAGCCCAGTTAGGAGACCCACATATAGAACACCACCAAGCCAGGATCTTCTACACAAGTATATGCAAGAGGCACTTCAAAGATGCGTGATTCACTTCCCAGTCAGCAGCCTGGGGCCATCTGAAGGCTGATGTCTCTCTTTCTTTCTCTGCCTGGAAATTCCACTCCTTATGTAAGTACAGTAATTGTTGGGTGGGCGTGTCAAGAGATAAGAGGAGAGAGAGAGAGAGAGAGAGAGAGAGAGAGAGAAATCTAGCTTTCTCCTTCCTGCTGTTGTGTTCCCCTACCCCAGTGAAAATATTAGCCTTCATTTCTCAAAGGGGTCAACCAAAACTCTTTCTGTGTGTGGTCGCTGGGATCATAGTTGGAAGGAAGGTGGTGCATATGCCTAATGCTGAATCTCTGCCCATGGGTTGGAAGTCACCCAGTGACAACCAGGTCCTGCCTCACAACACAAACAAAAGACAGGATTTGCTGTTGCATAACCAGAATGCAGGATGGGCAAATTTCAGCTGAATCCTTCGTTCCATCTCCCTACCTGCTCACACGTGGCTCTGGCTCACCTGCAGACCATGGAGATAAGTGGCTCATATCTACCCATTGGGTATACCCTCTCTCACCAAATGTGCCAGGTGAAAAGCCAAAGGAAGGAACTGGCTGGCTGCTAATGGGAAACAGAGCCTTTCACCTCTAGTGAGCTGATTGGGATGGTAGCATCTGATGGCTGTTCCCGTGGGCGGGCTGTTCAGTGACCCATGTAAAATGAGTTGCTGGACAGATATCCACCTCAGAGAAATCACCATTTGGTCCTAGTGGCTAGTCTAAAAGGAAAGGGTCAAGATCTGAATGGGCACAGAGACAATCTCATGGTTAGAAGATGTTATTATGAAGCACTGACTAGCCCCAAATGGACTGGATTCAGGTGTAGCCCTTTTGACTGAGATTCTGCTAGCGTGTCATCCGGGACAATTTCTTTTCCTGCTTTTCTCACCTTGTCTTGTCTTCCTTTCAGGGGCGGCTCTATGTATTTTGCTGCCCCAAGCACGGCAGTCAGGTGGCTTTTGGCGGTGCGCCTGCGGGAGGTCCAGCTGGTAACACGGATTCAGTGGCATGCCTGCAGGAGGTCCACCGGTCCGGCGGCTTCGGCGTACCCACCGCCGAATTGCCGCCGAATCCGCGGGACCAGTGGACCTCCCGCAGGCATGCCGCTGAAGGCTCCCTGACTGCTGCCCCCACAGCGACCAGCAGGCCGCCCCCCGCAGCTTGCCGCCCCAGGCATGTGCTTGGTGCGCTGGTGCCTGGAGCCGCCCTTGCTTCCTTTCACACCAAGCCTGTTAACAGCGGGAATGTAGGTTTTCTTCCTGGTCACCAAGGCAGTTTTGCTTCCTTGGTGAAACCACATGGTAACAAATCACGGGTTTGCAGTTCCAACACTGGCAGCTTGTCACATTTCATGTAAAAAACAGACATTCCAGGGGCATGACATTGCCTGTTATGGTGACAATGCTGAAGTCATTTTCACCTGCTTCAAAACACCCAGCTCTTGGGATTTCTTTCTTTTGGAGCCCGATTCGGCAAAAGTGCTGAGCACCCTTAACTCCTGCTGAGTTCAGTGGGCTCGTCGTAGGATCAGAAAATCCCAGATGAGAACAATACCATATCTTGGCCCTATGGGAGTTTGACCATTGACTTCAATGGAAACAGGATCAGGCCTTGGGTTGCCAAGTCAGCATAATGTGGATCCTTTGGGATGAAAGTCACTGAATAAAAGGCCGTCATCAATAACAGTCATCGACTGAATAGAATCCCTTTACCCCCTGGCTGTCTGCTGCAGTTCATGGCTGTGAGAGCAAGGGGAGTTAGGAAGGAGGAGGGGCAGCGGAAATGGTGGCTGGAGAGCAAAAGAGCTGTTTCCAAGGGCTGGCTGGAGAATCCCACATTTAATGAGACTGTTTTATTCTATCCCCAGCTGATGGGCCTTAAACTGTGAAAAGTAAACACTGTATTGGGGAAGGGGGAATGGATTCTAGCATGATCCAAGGGGCCGGGAGGAGGGAGGGATAAGGGTAACTAGGATTAAAGACATTATCTGCAGCTCAATTACTGGGGGCCCTCCTCATGGCCTTAGCCCTTCATTGGCACTGGGCTGTGGAGGGTCCCAGAAGCCTGGGCAACATCAGGCTTGGAATCACCTCCTCCATGGGTGACACCAGTCCTGAAAGTTCCAGCTGTGGCACATTAAGGTGGGATGGTTCTGACTGGGTCCCCTCCCCTGACAAAGGAGGGAACCCAGCTCTGTAAAGGGGAGCCCTAAATACTTGTTTCTTTCTACACTCCTCGCCCTGGGGTTTGTTTTCCAGAACTCCCATCTGACGGATGTCTTTCCCAACCGCCCCCAGACAGTTGAGTTTCAGCACCTGCATTGATGATCAGTCTGCTGTACCTTTAGCCTCGCTCCACCCCTCTCTGGCTCCGGGCCACCCCACGGGATGGTAGTGGGGTAATAACTTATGACAGGTGAGATCCTCAGCAAGATTCAGAGGCTCCCATCTAGTTAGGCACCTGGGAGTTCAGATGCTTCTCCAAACCTGCTGAGTCTGCAAGGCTCACGAGAAAAGGCTTTCTTGTGGGATTCCCAGCAGTTCTTGCTTCCGGTGGGGCTTCCTGTGCCTTGGAAACTGTCTTTTCTCCTGCTACTCCAACCTCATCACCCATGTCACTGGCTTCCGATCATCTACTGGTACAGACATCTGTGGGCGGAGCAGGCACTGAATCTTGTCACATCTTGCCGGTGTCCCTACTGGTGCCACCTTCTGGGAAAGTTATAGCCAGTGGCCATTTTAATTGGAATCATCGAGCCAAAATCTGCTCTTGGTTACATCGGCGTCAATCCGGAGCCCAGCTGCCAATCTGTGACTCCGGATTTATGCTGGCCAAATGGAGAGCAGAATCCGCCTCCCCGTTGCTCACATTTTAAAGACAGAGCTCCCCATCTGGCAGAGCCAGCTGCCCTGTCTTACACAGGGATTCCTTTGTCCCTGTGGCCGGGCTGGTATTTGTTCTCCAGTTCTGAGCAAGCCCCTGACAACTTTTACTGAGGGGAAAAAATGCTGGTTTCAAAAGACGCCTCAGACCAACAGTTTGGTTTTACAGGCGGGTACGGGAGGGGGAGGGGGGAACAGCCCCTCAGCAATGTCTTGTCTGACTGCGGCAAAGACAGCACAGACCCAGACCTGAGCCATAACATTCCTCCCCTGCCCTCCACCCCTTCCTCCTTCGGGGAGAGAGTAAAGGGAAACCGCAGACGCTCTTTGTTCTCAGCTGCTTGCTCTGAGGGCTCAGACACTTTAGACTCAGGCCAGCAGCACAGCCCAGGGTCAACAGCAGTTCACCAGAAACCACCCAAGGCTGACCAGGAAACACCTTCTTCCTGACACGGGGCTGGGAGCACTATGAATACTTGGGAGGTTGGTCTGAACTTGGGTTTCCTGAGCAGCGTGGCTGCCTCGTTCAGGGCACTTGGGGAGATAGGCAGCAGAACTGAAAAATGACACAGAGTGTGTGTGTGTGTGTGGGGGGGGGGTTAGTGTCAGGGCTGAATGAAAAGGAAGGATGGGTTTATGTGTAAGGCAGGGGGCAGGGACACAGGAGACCTGGGTGCAGTTCCTGGCTGTGCCACTTACTCCCTGGGTGACCTTGGGCAAGTCACCTAGTCACTCAGTGCCTCAGTTCCCCATCTGTAAAATGGGGAGAATAACTGTGTTGTCTGTCTTGATGTCTAGCCCTTCAGGGCAGAGGCTGTCTCTTACTATGTACAGTGCCTCACACTGGGGGGCCCTGATCTCAGCTGGGGTCTCTAGGCTGGCCTGGGATCATGAATCTCCAAGACACACAAACACAGTAGCCACCACCCAAGCAGCCAGAGGTACCTCTGCAGTGCCCAGCCCCTCTTTCCCCCTTTTTCAGGGGTCTCTAAACCAAACTGCACAGTCTGGCTCATCTTGGGGTCTGATTTCTTTATGATCACAAAAAACCACACGACCCACAAATCTTTCCCCCCACCTGAAGCTGGGTACAGCCCCTCCTGCCTGCAGTACCGTCCCTTCCTGCTGCCTGAGAAGATACAAGGCCTGGCCAACTGGCCAACGTTCTTTGCCTTCTCCCACAGGAAAACAAAACTTTCCGCTCGACCTCTTTACCCATCCCCAAGTCCCTTCTTCAGGGACCCTGCAGGAGAACCTCTCTCCCTGCAGCTTCATTCTGCAGTTCTCCCTTCTAGTTCTGTCCTCCCTGAGCGCCTGCTGACCCTTTATAGCCCAGCTGCAGTTCCTGCCCCATTAATTGGCTCACCGGGGAGCCCTGCTCTGGCACAGGGGAGCTGGACCTATTTCGGGGGGGCTGCCCACTGCCCTATGGCATACAGCTCCTGCAATGTGCGCTGGATGCTCAGAAATGGACCCACCCCTAGAAATCAGTTATGGGTTATTTGTAGGGGGACTCAGCTGGATGTGGGGAGGTGGGGAATTCCCTCAGGACTTCAACCACGCATCCAATCTTCTGTTTGTGGGGACAGTAGGAAATCACTGCTTCCCCTCGCAGCCCAAGGATAAACAGTCACATGCTAGAATGCTCAGCAAACACAGAGGTGGGTGGATTGGTCACCAGGAATAGAATGAGTGGGCAGCAGTAATCGAAGTTAGGACTGACTAAATTGTGGAGGGAGGGGGACAAAGCCCTTGGAGGGAGAACATCACCTAGAAAAAGTTTGGGAGTCACATGCATTGTGACGCACCCAGGTGCATTCCAAAGACAAGGGGTTTGATCTCCAGGGATGAGGTTAGGAGTCTGCTCCTTTATGATCCACGGATAAAAAAAAAAACCCTTTCAGAGATAACTGATGAGTAACTAGAAAGGGAAGTTCCCACTCCCTGCCCATCTCCTTGGACAGGACTGTGACTCATAGAGGCCCCAGAGTACCAGGGGACAAAAGCAATGGGGTATACAGACAGGGGAGAGAGGAGGAGTGAAACCTGGCAGACATGTGCCAATGAAACCCACAGCCACGACCCCCAACCAACACTCACACTGCAGCCCCCTGCGAATGTGTGAGGCCCAGCTTGACCGGGAGCATTTCCAACCTCCCAAACTAAGCCAAGTGCAAAAATGTTAAACAACGTCAGCAGTGCAAAGTAAATGAACTATTCACACTTGTTTGTGTGGGAATAATCTAAGGTGCTATTAACACCCCTCGGGGGAATGTGTTGGAGAAATACAGAGGACTCCGAAATAGTAGGGGGGAGGGGGGGGGAACACAATTGGTGAATGAGCTGCGGAACAGAATGAAATCTCCCTCTTAGTATTAATTACCACAAATGATTATTCACAATCAGTACTTATTAATGGTATATATTGCAGTAGCAGCTGGAAGCCCCAGTACCCTCATTGTGCTAGATCTAAGGATGGCTCTCTTAGAAATGTCCACACTTGTGGAGTGAGACAAGCTTCTCTCCTGCCCCCCATTTCCCTCCCCTTGGCCAGACGTTTGTTTCTTTAGTTGGAGAGACAAATCCAGGGTGGGTTGAGCAATGACAAAGTCACGCCAATCACAGGCAGGAAAAGCGGTTAACCTCCATTAAGAACAAATTGTCTCTCTCCCAGCCCTGCACACTGCTCAGGCTGGCTTGGGGTGAGGAGTGCCTCTGGGCCTGCCGGAGAGGGGATTGTTAACTAGTCTAGCTCTGCTTTTTGGCACTAGCCTAGTGCATAGACAAATGATTTGCTGCTGGCTTTAGTCTGTTTCCTGCCTCTCCTCTCAGTATAGACAGTTATTGTCTCTTTGCAGTCACTCGGTGCAGTTTCATTTCTGCCTCTCAGGGGCAGCCAGGGGGAGATTATTCCTCCCTCTTTAATATCAGGGTGCTGAGGGACTTGCATAGTGGTTACCCCTTTAAAAAAAAAGAGCAGAGCCCCGTTTATCCTGTGTCAGAGTTGTGGGGGGTGGTTCCTGTGATCAGTTATTGCAACAATGATTGAAGCAATCTCCCGCCTCCTCCATCCCCGCCCCTTCGGATGGCAATCTGGCTGAGAAGTGCCACTATTTTTGGACTCTAAAAGCCTCCAAGGAGCAGCCTTTGTCTCAGTCTTTGATTTATGGGCAACAACAACGTTGTTGTTGTTACTTATTAAAGGGAAGTGTTGAAAATAACAGAACCTGGCACCCGCTCAGGATCAAGCAGCTTTTGGGTAAAGGGAAACAACTCTGGTTCAGAACTAACTCCCAGGCAGGCTCTCCATTGAGTGATAGGTATGTGATAATGTGGTAGTGCTTAGAGTGGTCTCAGACTGGGGTGTGGGTGGTCATACCTCAGGGTCAGAGCCAGAAGCCAGGAACCAGGGTCAGGACTGGAAGCAGAAAGCACGCAGACTGGAGTAACACGAGCACAGACGTAACGAGCGCTATAAGCATTGAGTAGCCAGAGCCCTGCTGCTGCAGAGTTCAAAGGCAGGCCCGCAGGCTGGCTCCCTGTAGCCAACCAGGTGGGCCAGCCAATCAGGTGATTTGTCAGCACCCAACTGGCCTCCTGAACCTGGCCTGAGGGTTCCTGAGCCACTAGCCTTCAACGCAGCCCTGCGTTTGCTCGGTTCTTTTATAGTTTTGGACATGGTCTGGTACTCCAACGGAGTGTGCTGCATTCCTTTCTCTGGGCCAGGCTCCTTCGGCAAGTCCCTTTGCCTCTTTGTGTTTCTCCATCTGTGACATGGGGGTGATCCCTACCTCCCTACATTGTTGGGAAGTTTAATTCATTCAAGTCTGTAAAGCACTTTGAAATCTTCTTATGAAAGGCATTGAGAGAATGACCACCTATTATTAGTCCATTATCTTTCTCGCTGCTCTGTGCTGAGAGTCAATTTTCTAGGTCTTTTACCCTTAGCTGGATGCATTTACTTATCTGCAACAGCCCAGAAAATGATCTGGTACTTTTCTTAATGAAAGTCTTTGCACCTCTAGCAATCTTGACCTTCCTCCCACAATCTGAATCAATCTTCTTTCTATCCCACTGACCTCTGGGCAGCAGAGGGTGCAGCAGTGTTCTGCTGCTTGGACCTGAAATGTTTAACATCGCCCTGGAATGAGGCCCATTACCAGGCATGATTATGGCTGGGACCCTGTGTTGTGGCCCAAGATGCTATCTAGCACAGGAAGTATTGCATTTCCAGATGCAGATGGTAACAACAGGATTGCAGGAAACCATGCAGTTGATGATGTATGTCTTCAGGTAGGCCAGAGCTATAGATTTCCACTTCCCTCCAGGAGGCATTGGTTTGCAAACACAGGGAGCTGCCATCTCCTGAGGCTAAAAGCCTGGGGTTGTTTTTCAATCCCACCCACCACTTTCTTTTCCTTTATCTCTTTTCCTGTATATTGTCCTCAGTCTACATTTTAAACTGGTCTCTCTTTCCTCCTGTTAACCTGCGTCTGATGCAATGGGGCAAAACACAAAGAACAAACAGAACAGAGACTTTAAAATAAAAATCCTAAAGGCATCCATGGGACGGTGTGGGCGTGTCGAACCACTACGGGGTTAAAGTACTGTCTGGGCAAGCTCACTGCCAGGATATCAGTTGAATGCAGGTTTATTACTTATTATTATTTTATTATTTGTATCATAGTAGCTCCCATCAGAGAGCAAAAAGAAGAACAGGAGTACTTGTGGAACCTTAGAGACTAACAAATTTATTAGAGCATAAGCTTTCGTGGACTACAGCCCACTTCTTCGGATGCAAGAAGTGGGCTGTAGTCCACGAAAGCTTATGCTCTAATAAATTTGTTAGTCTCTAAGGTGCCACAAGTACTCCTGTTCTTCTTTTTGCGGATACAGACTAACACGGCTGCTACTCTGAAACCCATCAGAGAGCAGGAACCTTTGTGCAGGGCCCTGTAGCTGAACAAAGATGTAGTTGTCCCATTTCCACCCTTTGTATGCAGTGGTTTAGTAGCCCTGTCGGTCCTAGGATATCAGAGACAAGGTGGGTGAGGTGATATTTGTTATCGAACCAACTTCTGTGGGTGAGAGTGACAGGCTTTCGAGCTTACACCGAGCTCTCTTTCAGGTCTCATTCCCACCAGAGCAGTGTTCTGTTTGTTACTCATCTCTAGTTATTGCTAACTCAGGGGAGCTGCCAGTTCCTGAGTGTGATATAAAAACCTAAGTTCCTGACCATTGATGATCGCTAAAGTTCTCATCGCATCTTTTGCAAAGGCAGGCGTGATGTTAACCCCACGCCAAACTCCCTACTTGGGAAATTACGTCCTGCTGACCTAAAATTCTCCCTGCAGTTTGGAAATAGCCTTCTTCTTATTGGCTGTGTGTCTATCTGATCTACCTAAGGATTTTATATTGCTGCCAATCACCATAGCATCTGAGCACTTTTCACATAAAATCAATCATAATGATAGGAGTACTTGTGGCACCTTAGAGACTAACGAAAGCTTATGCTCAAATAAATTTGTTAGTCTCTAAGGTGCCACAAGTACTCCTGTTCTTTTTGCGGATACAGACTAACACGGCTTCTACTCTGAAACCAATCACAACGATGAAGCCCTTAATAGGTTTTCATGGAGTCTCTGGCTCTTCTCAGGCGAAGAGCTCTGCTTGGAGTACGTTTTTTTTGGTTTAGTTTGTTTTGTTTCAGGACTTGTTTTGAGAGGGCCATTTGTGTATAAGAGGGTGTCAGTGTTTGTAACATTCTTACGGTGAAAAGGATTTTGGGGAGGAGGTGGTCATGATGGGTATGCCATGTTTCCCCTAGATGGTCAGACTGTGGATTTGTCTGATCTCCTCTAGAAGTTCGTTCCATAGCTGGATCCCCTTCAATTGAGAATGCTTTGTCCCCAGCTCTCATTCTGCTTTGCCCTGAATTTTGAGATCTCTGTTGTCCCAGGAGAATGCAGCTGTTGTGGTGGTTCCTAAATTGAAATTCCTGTGTAGTGTTACTTTGTGCTGTTGGCACTTTCCACCCCAGAGGTGGCTGCATTTCAATGGCGTGTCAGTTTTGTAAAGGACTTTGGGATCCTTATGGAGGAGAGGTGCTATGAAAACATGAGCTGTTATTATATAGCACTCAGTAAGGAGTTAACCTTGTCGTATATTTTAAATCTAGCAATTGTCAGGAGGGAAATGCCTCTTTACTTACAGTTTATCAATGAATAAACAGTTGTAACTAATTACATAGAAGGTACCTGTGAGTACCTGTAACGTAAGAACACCACTAATGCACTTTATCTAACAAAACTAAATATACACCTCTGCTGTGATGGGGAAGTCAGAAAATGAGATATGCTTTACACAGTATAAGAGCTGTTTCAAAACAAGGAATTCTTGTACATACCGTGAAAATATTTGAAGGTGTTTTAGAACAGATATGTAACAGTGCTTTCATCTGTATAACTCAGCAGCTTGCTTGTGTAGTAAATACACCTCTCAGATCAAATATCCCTAAGGTTGAGAGGTGAATTAGGGGTGGCTTAAATCTAGCTTCTACCTAATATCTGTGTTTGTCGCTAAAAGCGTCACATGAATAAATTACCTCCACCAACAACCCACTAACGTCCGCTACTTAACTAATAATAATAATACTTAGCTCCAATATAGCAATTTTCATCAGTAGATCTCAAAGCACTTTACAAAGGAGATTAGTATCATCATCCCTGGTTTACAGATGGGGAAACTGAGGCACAGAGTGAGGCAGTGACAGACAAGACTGGCTCCAGGGTTTTGGCCGCCCCAAGCAGCCAAACAAACAAACAAAAAAAGCCGCGATCGCAATCTGCGGCGGCAATTCGGCGGGAGGTCCTTCGCTCCGAGCAAGAGTGAGGGACCAGCCGCCAAATTGCCGCCGAACAGCTGGACTTGCCGCACCTCTTCGAAGTGGCCGCCCCAAGCACCTGCTTGGTAAGCTGGTCCCTGGAGCCGGCCCTGGTGACAGAGTCAGGCACAGAACCCAAGTGTCCTAGAATCAGTCCAGTGCTGTGTCTATTAAGCTACCCCAGGCAAAAGATACTGCCCTGCAAGCAGGAGCGCCGCCAGCTTTTCTGCCGTCCTAGGCGGCGGAAGGTCCCGCCCCAAAATGCTGCCCTCCACAGAGGCGGCGGAAGGTCCCGCCACCGAAATACCGCCATGGTCATTGCCCCGCCAAATTGTAGCGCTCTAGGCGACCGCCTAGGTCGCCTAATGGGTTGCGCCGGCCCTGCCTGCTAGTGCTTTTGAATGCCTGAGTTTTTGAGAATCCATCATCTGAAAACCCAGCCCCTTTAAAGTGAAAAGCTTGGCACCCAAAAATCATTGTCAATTTTGAAAATGTAGGCCACTCTAGAGATAGAGAAATACTGTCTTGATGTCCTCAGATCAAGACTGGCTGCCTTGCTGGAAGAGATGCTTTAACCAGGTACAAATTCCTGGGCTCAATACAGGGGTATCTGGATGAAATTCAATGGCCTGAGATATACAGGAGGTCAGATTACATGATCTAATGGGCCCTTCTGGCCTTAAAAGCTATGAATTGACACTTAATTCCCAGGCCCGGCTCTGCCACTGACCTCCTCTGTGGCCTTGGTCATGTCACTGAACGGTTCTGTGTCTCTTTACCCTCTGTACAATGGGGATAATGCTAGTAAAGAGCTGAACAGGGAGCTAGTGATGCCTCATTAATTCCAAGAGTGTGCTTTGAAGCCTGTGGATGAAAGAAGGTGCTGTGGAAGGGCAGTGTGTTGTTATACACCAGGTAGCAGATAAGGGACAGCAGGCGCAGATATCCCCCCGCAGAATCCTGCCTAAGGAAGGCTGATTTGGCCTTTGCCATTCCATGCTGCTGGAGGGTCTATCACGGCACAAGGGTGGGGTTTATCTCCAGGCTGGAGGGAGGTGGTTGGGAGAGAGGAGTTCAAAAGGGCATGGAGAGGGGCTGGAGGAAAATATTTATTACCTGACAGAATACGCCCGAGCATCCGATAATCCTGCTGCCCAAAGCGGGGGTTTCCAAACACATTCCCCTGCCTCGAAGCCCGGCACTTCACTGAGGCCAGGGCTGAGCCCTATTAACATTCCTGGGCGAGATGAAAGCCACATGCCAGCAGCTAGCCAAGCTCCCTGAGCAGAAACAACACCTGCTAAAGCCATGTGCTTGCTCCCTTTTAAAAGCAGAAAGGGTGCGGGAGGGAAAGTAGATACATTTTGCAGCAGGAATCCATCTCCTTCCAATGCACTGTTATGAACACTAACCCACCTGGTTCTGCTTTACAGCCCTCCTCTTCCATCAGCGACCTGAGGGGCCACAGCCAAGATTCCAGGGCTCAGGACCTGTGGAGGCTGTTTTTTAGCCTTTATCGGGTGGATTATCCTGCTTGGGCTAGAGACTGAGAACCTAGAGCCAGAGAGCTGAGGCAGGAGCCGTACAAGCTGCCGTGACATGCCTGGTAGGGTGACCAGCTGTCCCGATTTTATAGGGACAGTCCCGATATTTGGGGCTTTTTCTTATATAGGCTCCTATTACCCCCACCCCGTCCTGATTTTTCACACTTGCTGTCTGGTCACCCTAATGCCTGGTGTTCTACTGTCAGACCTCCCCAGAGCATGGTCAGTGTGTATTACCTGTCCCCCTCTCTGGGTCCACGCTGGGTGTGTCACAGCTCTCACTATGGGACACTAATGTATTAGCTCAAGCTGTAGCAAATTGTGCTTTTAGCTCTGGAGGTACCCAGTTCACTCCCTAGCGCATCAGCCAAGAGAGCTGGCCTCTCACAGGTTTCTCATGAAGTGGGCTGTAGCCCACGAACGCTTACGCTCAAATAAATTTGTTAGTCTCTAAGGTTCCACAAGGATTCCTGGTTTTTTTGTCCTCTCACACATGCTGCAGTTGCTTTTGATTGTCAAGCCAATTATTGGTATTAGCATCAGAGCTGTAAGTCTTATGGTGGCACTTAGCTATTAGGATGATGATGGCCATAAATGTACCAGTGATGGCTGCGTGTTACACTGGCCGTTACTTTATTATTTATTTCACAGCAACGCCTAGAGGGCCCCCGCTGAAGTCAGGGCCCCTTCCCACTAGGCTCTGTGCAAACACAAAGGAAGAGAGTCCCTGCCCCAAAGGACTTACAGCTAAAACAGGCAGCAGGTAGGAGGGGAAAGAGGCGCAGAGGTGATGCGACTTGCTGCGTTGCGCTGCACCTACAAATAGCATAGATACCCCGGGGCCTATCCCGACTGGTTCATTCGGAAGTGGGTGCCGTGATATCTAGGCTGGTTAGAAGCCTGCAGCAAAAGCTGCTCATGCAGTTTGTGCCATTTCCACTGACTGATGGCAGCTGCCAAGTTACACAAGTTTAGCAGCAACCTCCCTCCCCCCCCCCCCAAATCCAGAGGGTGCTGGGACTTTGCCCTTGTTAATCTGGCTGTCCTCAGAAGGGCTTTAAAGCACTCCTGAGTTTCTTAATGGATCTGGAAGCATGCAGGGAATTCTCCGCAGGGGGTGGATTGCACATTGCCCTTGTTAATTTCATCTGAAACAGGACAAGAGGAAAAAAAATTCCAGGCATTCACGTCTTTCTTCCTTTCGTTTCATTTCACCCTCCGTTAAACAGCGAGTGGCGGGGTAAGGGGCGGAGATGTGAAATGTCTTTTATTAACCCAAGTGGAAACTCAGGGGAAAATGTTACAGTGCTTTACAGACTCATAAAACCTCCTTCAGTGCAGTAGCAGGAGAACAACACAATGAAGTTGTGGTGGTGGGGTAGGGAGGGGGGGAAAGAGGATAAAGAGGGAAGTTCCCCTTGATACTCAGCGTGCACATGACCCCCTCTCCGCTTTTACTGCTACATTTAAGTTTCAATCAGTCCTTTTTTAGGCAGCAATAGTTTAGAAACCCTTAAGATGAGGAGGCAGTTTCCTGGGGCATCAATGCCTGCTGCAAAATTCCAAGCCGGCCTGGTGCTGGGGTTTGGGTTAAGCCCTTATCATGCTGTGAAATCAAGACCCTGGGTGGGAACGTGAGTATCCCCTTCCCCCTTGCGGACTAAGACAGCTAAAGGGGGGAAGGGGAGGAGGAGCTCTGCATCAAACTCAATAGGCTCCATTTATTCCAGTGGCATTGGTGGTGTTCGTTGCTCTCTCCCCTGCGTTTCTTGGAACCTTTGTTCCTCGTCCTTTCAAAAGCTGGATCTCAGACATTCTGTGCTACACAGCACCAACACCCCCGCTGCAGTGCTCTGAAAGTACCTCCTGCCGCCATCTCCATCAATCAGGCCCCACGGTAGGAGCATAAGAAGTGCCAGTGTCTGTCTGTGTGTGGTTGTGATTGCGTCAGGTTGTGTTTTTACTGCTAGCTAGGCAGCCCTCTCCAACCAGCCTAGCAGAACCCCAGCCCTAACCACAAAACCCATCACTCTGACGAGCTTGGGTGGGCGCAGTGCCCAGGGGCCCAGATTTCACGTGGATCCTGAGTGCTACTGGAGTGCAGCTGGGGGATGCTATTTTAAGACTATGACATTGTCTCTGAAGAAAGTCAGTTATGTGTTGAGCCTCAGGGGACAGCTCCTGATTGTAGAAAATTCCCTTAAGCAAACGCTACCCAGAATGCTGCAAACTAAATAGCACAGGGTGGAGGCACAAGAGTTGCCAAGCCTGTGTGTGTTTTTTCAGCTTGGGTGGCAAGCTTGCCCACAAGTGGCTGATGCTTGTCATCAGAGCTGGCCCACAGCCTTAGTACAATTACAAGCCAGTCTGTGAACAATCACTTCCCCATATTCAGTTACAGTGTAAACAGACCATAAGAACAGCCCTATGGGGTCCGACCCATGGTCCATCTAGCCCCCTAGCTTGTCTCCAACAGCAGCTAGTACCAGATCATCAGGGAGAACGACCCACCCATCTTCCCCTCCCAGCTTCCGGCAGTCAGAGGTTTAGGGTCAGTCTGAGCATGTGGTTGCAACTTCACTGCATTCACTTGCAGCCCTGGTAAGGCCAGGCTTGAGTTTGGACCCTGTTCTAGACTGGCTACATTGTCAGAACTGACAAGCGACTGTAGATGCCCAAGCTGAGGTGTCTAACCAGCACCTGATTGTTAAAGCGTGAGTGTCTAGCACTTCCTAGATATCAGAACCCTTTAGGGTGGTTCCTGTTGAACACCCACAGGTCCTAGCCATTGTAAGTTTAGGCCCAAACCCGGAGTCTTTCACCCAACCCCTCTGCCTGTTTCTTCTGAGGTTGGGCTGAAGTTAGAACCAAGCCCAAAAAGCCCTGTGTCACAGAAGTTAAGGCCAGAAGAGACCAACAGGCCACCAAAACTCAGGCACTAAACCCAGCAACTATTAGACCCAACTATTCCAGCCCATGACTTTGGCAATGGAGCAGCAAAGGCCCAGCCTCTTTCATCCATCCCTGCAACAAGTTGGCATGACACCCTCTACTCTCAGCTACTTCCGGCAGAGCTGGTAGGAGGGTGAGTAGCTGCTACACAGTAGCTCTCAGAAAAGGAATGGAGAGTAGCAGAGGTGCCACAGAGTGAGCCCCTTCACCTCGCCCTTTGACTGTAAGCAACAGGTTTATGCTAATCCTCCCCAGGAACTCTAGGCTGGAGCTGCATGCTCGATAAAATCTGGGTGGAGGAGGCTCGCTCTCATAGAAAGATGACAAAATCCTTCTATTCTGAGGACAATTCCTGTCTCAGTTCAGGTTAGACAGAGCGCTCCCTGTGGCATGCATAATCCCCTCACTGCTGCTGTGGTCTCAGTGCACTATTCTCCCCTCTTGTATTAGGACTGGTAATTAGACTGATTGTCATCCCCCCACCCAAGAGGGTACCAGCCACTTCTCACTAACTGCATGTCTCAGGCTCTTTGCTGCTATACGTTTTAGTAGCCCAAAGGCATTGAGTGACTGGGTGGTCTGTGCCGCATTCTTCCGCTTGTACGTGAATAGACAGAGCCACTTAGGCTAGAGACAGTTCTTCCGCACATACAGGTGACACACCAGGAATGCCCTCCACCTAGGCAGCACCTTTCTCCACACCAGCTGGCCTTTGCTTCCCAAAGAGCTTCATACGAAGCACATGCCTTCTGGGGGGGGGGGGGGGGGGAGGGGCAGGCAGAAAAGAAGGATCTCATAGGACTTAAGCAATAGCTGAGATGTTCCAGTGTGGTGGGTGCAAGAGAGATGAAGGGTTTGTGGGGGACGTGCCAGCTTTGACCAATTCCAGTTGAGACGGGAAGATGTTGATGGGTGAAACTTGTTCCTTGCCCTGAAGGAGGATGGCAATGCTTGGAGTGGCCAGAACACAGGAAGCTCTGTGTGCAGGGGGAAAAGGGAGGAAATTTGTCCCTGAATACAGAATGGGAACTCAGTCCTCACTGTTAAATGAACCTGCGCCACCTGCCTGGTGAACCAAAAGACTGATTCAACAGGTGATGAGGCCGCTTCTTTGGGTGGTTATTATACATGTATTAACTAGCAGTAAGGCTCGACCTTTCAGGGTCTGAAATGGGGGAATAATCCAAACACTGCTGGAAAGATGCAGCCTGTTAGGCTTGTGACTGTTCTTATTCTAGTGTTCTACTGCTCCCAACCACAGCTTTCTGCTAGAGCCAACCCTCTCTTGCCCACCCAAACCTCCATCCCAGCAGGTGCAGGCTGAGCCCAGCTGAGCTGCTGGGTTCAGAGCAGCAAGCAAGCAGTGGGGGTTATGCATTGTACAGACTAAGGCTCAAGGAGAGTTTCCAATATATGGATAAGTGAGGCAAGAGTCTTCTTCTGCCTCTCCCAGGCCAGCATATGCCCCACTACCCCAGCTGTCACCATGGCCAATGTGACATTGCACCACACTGTACTTTCATAGGAAGCAACAGAGACCAGCAGTGTGAAAGAAGACTCCATGGAGCCCAGGAATTGAGATGCCATCTCACAAGAGGTGGAAGGGCTTCCACTCCGGCGCCTCTGGCAGGCAACTCCAGTTGAAGCAGCACCAATGCCAGCTGGCAACCAAGTCTTTTAAAAAACTTTAAATCTTCTCACGATCCATGGGACAGCTCAGAGGAGATGGACAGACAGGCAGACGAGAGTTCAGGTCTACATGTTGCTTTTAATTTAATTTAATGAATTTCTCTGGACCACATTCTGGGAGTGGGGGGGAGAAAAATGTACACATCTTGGGAAAGGTAGGGAGCCAGAGGAGAGACATGGCAAGATAGTGCAAGGGGCTTTACAATCTGAAGAGTTACAAGATCGCACATTTACAGAATGCTTTTCTCCTTTGACAGATGCTTGAGAAGCTTTGCATTGGAGCCAGGTTAACCTAGTGCCATTTTAATTTACATAACAATTCAGTGTTAATGAGGCAATAAATAAGTATTTTCCCCCTCCCCCAAGGGCCCCGGACAAGCAAAAAATACACTTTTTTTAAAAAAATTCAAACTTTTTTCCCCCTCATTCATGTTGGCAGCAGGGACACATGCCCATTTGCTTTTAAGATCATGGTTTCTGGGGTGCCCAGATTCTAGGTCCACCTGGCTTTTTGCTGTCAGAGGCAGGCCTTGGCTGTAATTTTTAGAGGGGCTTCAAGGGAGTTTGGCACCTAACTCCCATTGAGTGGGGTAGCTCCTCTAGCCAGAGGCAGTGTCTGATCGCTAACCTTACAGTCTGTCCGAGGATGCTCTTCCAACCCAGTGGATTTAAAGCAGCTGCAAGACAGGGTCCCACTGCAGAGAGCAGGGGTTTTATTACTTGAACTTGACTATGGCCCAAGCAAGATGTGTCAGAATCCAAATCGCTGGAGGAGTTAAGGTTGGGGCTGTAGATCAGCCTGGAATACATGTTACACCCATGGTCACTGATGTGTTAAACCACTTCTGCCTAAAGCATTGAGATGGGAAAACTGTAACTGTTCCAACATTACAAGATTAAAGTAAAGAGTGCATTATTCCAGTTCAGGCTTCCCAGAGTGGGTAAAGGGATGGATGTTGGACCCCATACATGCCAGTAAATTCTAAGTGCCTAGATTTCAGTTACTAAACGCCATCTTCTCAGCCCAGTGGCTGTTCTCGTCTCATTGCCCTGCTAAATCGGATTCCTTTTCTGGCTGTATTTCTACCGCCCCATCCTAGCCTCTTGTGCAGCAGACAGCAGAGTGCAAAAGTTAAATAAAATCTGAAGCCATCCAGCTTTTTTTATTCCTTAACTTGAGATGACCAAGTCTGTTTGTTTTGAGAGGTGAGGGAGTCCAGGAGAGTGACAAAAGTGGTCTGCAGAGTTCTGTTAGACACCCTAGTTAACCCTTTCCTATACCACTCTGCAGCAGGAGTTACTCCAGTTTCTTACAGAATCATGAGACCAGTCTTGCTACTTCTCTGGTATTTGGTCCATTGAGAGTTCCCTGCAGATCAAGGTGGGTACCCACTCTTGCATACATACCTCACCCCATTGCACTTGCCTTCACTCACTCTACATCCACCTCCTTCTCATGCAACGTATCTTGTTCCCTCTAAACATGCCTCTACTCTGTCGTACCCTTTGTAAGCCACTTTGGCACTGTTAAAACCTTCTTTCCTGCCCTTCCCCTCCACATGCACCCCATGCCAGAAGAGTACAAGGATGCAAATAAATACTTCCAATGTCACCGCTGCATTTCCAGCCCTGCAAGGGGACAGCCAGGCTGGGGAAGGCTCTCCCCACTCCCACCTCCAGGGCAGTGCAATTTGTTCTGGCACTGCTGTCCCTCACAGCAGTCCCATCTGCAGAGGCGTCAGTGGCACGTGCAACAGCTTGCAGGTTGGGGCTCCTCAGCTGAGCTTCATGCTGATGGCCATGGCCTGCTTGTAGACATCGGTGACGTTCTCACAGTCTGCCAGAGAGAAGCAACTGTCCCTGAGGGGGCTTTGGCAATGCGTCACAGTCCAGCGCCGGAGCCTGCGCCCTGGCTCCTCCTCGGTCTCCTCCAGCCAGAGGAGGTCGTCCACAGAGATGCAGCTGCGCATGCCCCCGCCCCCATCCGGCATCCTCTCAGGCAGGTCGAGCTGGTCAAAGGACTCTGTGGAAAGGATGCTGTCCTCGCTCACAGCGCTGGATGGGTGGGCCCGGGAGGCCAGCGGGTGTTTGGGCAGGGCCACCTCGCTGAAGGAACCAAAGCCCTTGATGGGGTCGCTGTCTGATTCCGTGTTGCTGGAGGAATATTTCCCATTGTGCTTCAGGATGCCCTTCCTCCTGGCAGGAAGGCCCTTGGGGCTCTGGCCCGGGGAGAAACTGCTAGCAAAGACACTGGCATCCAAGTCGGAGTCTAAAAGGTCCCTGGAGTCAGTGTGCTCTGGGGAGGAGTAATACCCAGATTCTCGCTTTTGGGGCTTCTTCAGTATTCCCTTCTTGGGCACCACCAGGGCAGCAGCGCCAGCATCCATGGTGCAGGCAAGCCCCCTGGAAGAGAGGCCACGAATCAGGTCTGTGGTTTGCGCCACACGGTTGTCACTTGTGTCGCCAGTGGTCGCCATGGGCGGAGGGGCAGGGGCTTGCGTTTTCTGCTCACAGGAGTTCCTTCTCTTCAAGATCCCCTTGGGCCTCTTCAGGATGGACTTGGAGGGGTTCTCTGTAGCCAGGGCCACCTCCTGCAGAGCCTGGGTGACGTCGTTCTCCTTCTTGGACTTCTTGAGCGAGCGCTGCCTCTCCAGGGAGACGCCGGGGATGTGCTGCTTGAAGAAGCAGCGCACCTTTGAGCTGTTCTCGAAGAGAGGCCTCGAGGAACGTCGCAGCCACTCCGCCACCGTGGCCAATGGGGACTCTGTCTCCCGCAGCAACTCCTGCTCCCCGATAGGCACCTTGTAGCCCCAGTTCACCCACCAGTGGCTGGCAATGTCCTCAATGGTGGCTCTGCGCTCCGGGTTCACCATTAGCATCCACCGGATCAGCCCACAGGCATCTAGGAGGCAGAACAAGATCCCGGTCAGAACCATAGGGTGAGATGTGTCTGACTAAGACATGGGGGAGGGAATGAGAGGAGAGACCCTCCCACCCCCCACCCAGAAACGGTGTAATAGAGTTCCACTTACCGGATAGCTTAGTGGGCTCTCGGTATTCCCCACTAGTGATCTGCTGGACCAGGGTCTTGTAGTCTTGTCCGTCAAAAGGCATCGTCCCATGGACCAAGATATAGAGGAGCACCCCAAGGGACCAGCTGTCAACCTGGGAGACAGATGGATCTTTGAGACAGAGTGAAATCCCGGCCAGATGTGCTCTGCCCCACCCACCCCAGAGCTTCAGAGTTGGTGCTGATTGCCAGCATCTAAAGGTCCAAGACAGGGAGCCACTTTAGCAGGCCAGCTTGTGACCCCATTGCAATCAGTGCTAGAGGAGCTGAACTAGACCATGAGCGAGCCCACCAGTGACCTCACAGGCCACATCCTATGTATGGTCTCTATTAATGCCCTGTCACTTCCTTTACTGCAGGCCTAGGTGGTGAGTAGTCACTGGCCAGCCCCCAGCATGTTGTGCACTACTGTGACTCCCCCCAGCCCTCCCCCCACGCACAGGGCAGGCAGTAGTGCTGGCAGCCCCAGTGCCTCAAGCCCCCCCTCTACAAGTGCTGGTCCCAAGCCCAAGTCCTGGTCTCAAGCCAGCTGCAGCTGCCCTAGCCCCAGCCCGCTTCCCGGAAGAGGAGCATTTTGCCTGGGCTGGGGCCAAGGGGAAGGGCAAGCAGGAGGGGCCACGCTGAGCTGTTGGGGGAGGCATTGCCTCCCCCAGCCTATGATACACAACATCCACGGCTGCAGGCTCTGCATGTGGCTACAGTGGCTCTCAGAGAGCTAACTACACGTGAACTCTTATCAATAGCTTTTGCACTGCTGAGTTTGTGTATTTGCCTACCATAAAGGGTCTGATGGATCATACGGTCATTGATTGCCATTAATGAGGCCAGCAGATCTAGCAGTTAGCGAGCACTATCATGGGACAGATATTGGCACTCTGGCTCTTCTGGCTATTGGGTTTTTAGGGGAAGTGACATTCCTGACTCCAAGCAGAGGGGGCATGAGAAGGATCATGTGTGTCCTGCACTAGCTAGTGGGACATTCCTCTGCCACAATTACACCAAGACACCTGCACTACTCCACTGGGGGTGGGGGTGAAAGCTTCCCTCCACTCCAGCACTTTCTAGGAGAGGGAAATGCAACTTACCTCTGGTCCTTTATAGGGCCTCCCATTCACAATTTCAGGGGATGCATAGAGAGGGCTGCCACAGTAGGTCTGCAGGAATTTGTCTTGCTGGTAGACATTAGATAGGCCAAAGTCTGCTATCTAGAGAGGGGGAGAGATTCACTTTTGTTATTGTTTGTGAAGCCAAGGTTAATGTTAGCAATTAGAGAGGGGGAAAGATGTAGGAGTCCAACAGTGTTATGAAACTAAAGAGAAGACCTACAAACTGCTAAAAAAAAAAAAAAAAAGTCAGAGTACCCTAGGTTGTATCCACTGCAGCTTCACCACTAGAATATTCTTCCCTCCGCCTTGGTCACCAAGGGAGACGCTGCATCGAGTTGATCTTCCACTTCAGAAGCTGGAGCTGCTGCCCTGCCCTACCTGGCCTTCCCCAAAGCCATTCTTATGGGCAGGTCCTCCGATCTACTCAGACCCTCCGCTGAGGAAAGGTTTCAATAGCACAGGGCAGCGTGAACCTGCCGTTAGTACAAGGCCAGGAGAGGTCACTGGGGAGTGACAGCGGCCACTCAATTAGGCCCAGAGGGGAGGTGTCTTTGTACTTGTTGGAAGTAGTTCTTGGACTTCCCTGAAGACAAGTTTCATGTGGAAAAGCTTTTCTAGTCTGTACCTGAGGCTTTGGTATGTCTGACAGCTTCAAGAGGCAGTTCAGTGATTTTGCTCTCCCTGTTGGCCTGCCCCATAGTAGCAAAATTGTACCATCAGTAAATGCCTATCATCTTTATCAACGCTATGACCAATCAAGTGAACCAGAAGGTACAGAACATGCTTGCAGGTTTGCAATTGCAGAATGGCCTATTGTTAAGATAAACAGCCTACAGGCCTTTGTTTATTATTAACTGTACAAAGTCCCTGCTCTGTTCGTACCTGTCTCCCTTATTAGGAGAGAACACTGACTCCCTGGGTGGCTGTGCACCAGCCGTGCTACAGAGCCAGAGGCCAGAAATAAAAAGTGTTGCTTAAAGACAGAAGCAGGTGAAGCACTTGGTAGAGGTCATCTGATAGGAAGGAGGAAGAGCCGAAGCTTAAGCCTAGCCCAGAAAGCTGGATTTTAAGCTTCTAGCAAATAAATTCAGAAGGCAGCAAATTTATCAGAACTTCCCTTCCTTTACTGGAAACTGGCATTTCCTGGTTTATAAGCTATGAAGTGGTTTCTCTTTTGAGTGCCAGGCTGGCTAGGTGTGTCACTGTTTGGACTCTCGTTTCAATATTGCTCGTTTACCAGCCATCAGATAAGGAATAATGATTTCAGTAGCTCAGAAAGTTTCTGGGAATCATCTGCCATTATCAAGCCCTGCTGCTGCCCAATGCTGATCTTAGTCTAACCCTGGTTAAAAGGTCAGGCAGCAGTTGTACTGCCAGCCCTTTGAATGGCAAGGACATGACATGGGCACTCTGCTGCTATAGAGCAATCTCAGCCTTGGAGTACTTTGGCAAGATCATAAAAGTTAGATCTCTTCTCCCTCTCCACCATGGATTTGCTGGTAACCAATAATCCTCCATTCCTGACCAGCCACACTCCACTTCAGAACATCCTCCTACACTGCATGGTGAGAGGAAGCAATGAGCAGTTTAGGGGATAGCTCCCAGGGCTGCAGAAATAGAAGGCTATTGTGGTGAGCCAACAGGTCTCAAATCTTATTTGAGTGCGGCGTTACCAAGAACCAGGCATATGTGACTGATCCCCAAACGCATGGAGAGTTAGCATACTGATGACCAGAGGATGATTAAGAGAGACATTCTGTCTTCCCAGTGTCTAAGTGGCCATGGTAACATGCAGTGCCCAATCCATTAAGGAATGAAGCCAGGCTCTGTGCAAGAATCCTTGGTCTAGTTCATAAATTTGCTGCAATCCAGGAGAATTAGCGAGTTTTACACAGACTGCATTTTTGTTTAAAAATGCAACTGGGCTTGGTCAGCCTCACTCACCTGAACATTGCCCTTTCCATCAAGCAGGATGTTTTCTAGCTTCAGGTCTCGATGAACAATTCCATTCTAGAGGGGGTGGAAGAGAAAGTGGAGTTGGTGTTTGGCTTGAGGAGGGGCGAGAGTTAATCACAGCAGGGAGGTTACTGCAGTTCACAGACACAACCGGTCTTCGAGATATGCTGGCAGCAGGTGGACAGGTTGTGTTTATATCCGAGCTTGTGAAAAGCTCAAACAAGATGCGAATTCCCAGTAATGGAGAGGCGATTAAGCGTTTGTCTGTGTATTCAACTGTAAGTGTGAGCTGCTTCCCATAACGGGGTGCCAAAAGGAAAGGGCCTTGACTTCACATCAGAGGTGCTTCTTCCAGGTGGTGGGTGGCACCCCACCACCATTGGGCCAGGAACGAGTAGATACATGTGCTAGGCCTTGATGCAGAAGTCACACTATGAAAAGTGAAACTTGAACAGGGCTATTTTAGCTTTTAAAGACTTGTGTGACAGCTCTGGGTGTTCCCCTTACCCTGGGGTTGGGCTGGAATGAATACACTGACTGACCTAGCTAGAAAGGCACGGCACTTTAGCATTAAGGCATGCCAGAGCTAGGCACCCTGATCTCCCCAAGGGAAGTTTGCAATTCCCTTCCAAACCCCAGAGATAGGAGCCAGCACAGGACTCGCCCTGCATGCTCCCTGTCTGGAGGATGCAGGGAGTCAAGGATCAGTTGAACAGGTCTTTTTTGGGGTGGGTGGGGGCGGGAAGAGATCCTGGGTTGGACCCAGCTAGAACACAAGGTGAAGTGCGGGACAGCGAGCTTATCAACCAGCCAGGTGATATTCTTTAGCAAGTTGCACTCCTCCAGATAGGTGGTTTTATCTAGTTAAGAGTCTGACTAATGTATCCCTTCAGCCTACGCTGCTGTATCATCATATCGTCCTCAACCCCACCAGGCAGTGCCCGGGAGGCGCACAGGAGTAAGACTAACATTCATGGGTAAGGATCTGGTTGGAGACTATGGCTGTGGACAAGTATCACCTTTTGCACCAATTAGGTCATGGAGAGGCCTCATGACCTCCTGCCGCCCAGACTTGGAGATGCTCACTTACCTTGTGACAGTAGTAGACCGCAGACACGACCTGCCTGAAGAAGTGTCGTGCCTCCTGCTCAGTCAGCCTCTGCCGCTCGTTGATGTAGTCATACAGATCTCCCTTGCTGGCATACTCCATCACAATGACGATCTTGCTATTGTTTTCAAACACTAAATGGGACAAAAAGGGGGAAAGCTGGGTCAGGAGATGCCACAGAGCATTCAAATATGTTCAGGAGTTAGGGTGCCTTCAAACATGGAGGCCTGTTGGCATCTGCTTTCAACTGGCATCTTGGTCCGTGCCTGCTAGTCTAATTTAAGAAAAAAAAAGTTACCCACCCCATTTCTGCAGTCTCTGGTTTGAGCCAAAAAGGTAACATCGACTCCATTGCTTTAGCAGAAGTGCCATTCTATTGCTGGGGGGGGGAGGGGACACAACCAGACTGCTGGTCAGCAGATTGGGGCTGTAGATGATACACTAGGTAGCTGCTATATTGATCTACAACAAAGGATTCCAAGCTGACAAAGATGGCATGTGGTTCTTAACAGCCCTGACAAGGAAAACAACTGCAATGGTTCCAGTTTGGGTGTACATCACTACACCCTCAGAATCCATTACACAAAGCCAGATTTAGCCAAGAAATGCATGATTTTCCTCGGCTATTTTTAGAAGTGATATTTTTGGATTCTGATAATGGAGACCAGGATCAGAATGACTCAGTCAATACAAACATTCAGCGTAACGTACGCCACCAGTCCTCTGTGTTTAGAGGAGAAACCTTGAGATACTGCACGCATCATTTCTGAAAGGGTGTGATACAGACATTACCACGTAGCTTTATACCAGGCATGATAAAGCTATAAAAATTCCACAGAGTCAGCTGACAGATATTAAATACAAGTTTCAAAGAATCAAGGAAGTAAGAGGTATTCAAATAATACTAGATCAGTCTGACTGGAGACTTGCTCTGGGTGGGTTTGACTGCAACTAGAATCTGAGAGCGAATTTTCACCCAAGTTCAGTGGTCGTTAAGAATGGTGCCTTCACAACACTGGAGACCAAAGCCTTCTGTCCGTAAGACAGCATGGGCAGCAGCACAAGCTTCCTAGTGGCCAGCTAGGACTTGGACGGGGAAAAGGAGAACTCTAGTAGTGAGGGTAGCTTGGTCTTCATACTAGACTGACTACTGCAGTGCTTTGCAATGCTGGCACTGGGCCATTGAGAACGGGAGTTGGTGGTACATTTCACGTAGATCACTAGACCGCTGTCAGGTAGCTGCTGGTCAGAAGTGGTAACTGGCCGAGTTGGAATTCAAATGCAGGACCTGGAGAGGAAAGGTTCCATATCCTCGGGGCTAGCCAGTCCATGCTTTTGCTGAAAGCGGCATTTCAGGTCTCTAGCTTTCCGACTACATGCGGCTGTGGGGCGGGCAGACTGAAAAGGCTTCTGAAGCGCTCCAGCCTTTATTCTCTGCATTGTTCAGAATGAGGCTATTTTTAGAGCCGATATTCCCCTCCTGCCACCTGATTGCCTCATTTTGTACACAAAACAAGGATGAAATCCAAGAGCTGATCAGCAGAAGCCGGAGAGCCTAACCGCACGTAGTTCTGGAGGCTGCTGAGTCACCCCGCTCATGCCCCAGGCATGAGCAATAAGCGAGTTGCTTCCGTCTGCTTGTTTTGCAATATTTTCCCATTTTTTAGATGGGAAATGGAGAGTCTTAGGTCTCCCTAACAAGAATAATCCACAGGGAGAGCTGCTTGCTTAAATTTTAGGTTTGCCTAGTTCCCCTCCCCTCCCCCACCCCACCCCAGAAGGAATTCTATAATCTAATGCCTGGTTACCAGTAACCTTTAAAGCACCTCCCAACTCCCCACCCCAGCTAGCTTTCACAGGCAATTTAAGTCTGCATCAGAGACAGCCAAGTTGCAGCATCCCTCAGTGTGATGTAACATGATGCAGTTAGCAACTGGATACAGGATTTTGCATCCATACGGGGACGTTGAATTGGGCAGAAGAATTCCAGGGGTAGGATTTAGGGCTGCAGCTGTGCTCATCCCAGAGTCTACCTCTCCCAAGTTTGCAGGTTGCTCAGAAGCCAGTTTCATGGTGCAGAGGGGCAACATTGCATGTTAAGGCCCAGGGAAGATCTTTGCAATAAATATTGCACTTGGCAGGATGCAGACACTGCCAAAGTAAGTCTGACCACATGCCGTTAGCCAGCCCTGCAGATTCCCTAGGAACGTGTCAACTGCACTAAGTGCAGCAAGAGGTGAAGGGCTAGTTGGCAGTGAGACACAAAGCATAAATTAGATGCTTAAAAGGAAGGTTACTTCCTTGCACAGACCAGTTTAAGTTATGGATTGAGTGAAATCCTCACTCGTCCCTCCCCTCCCCCCCCCCCCCCCCCCATCTATCCACATTAGCCAAGCCTACCTTCATGGATACCAATGATGTGGGGGTGGTTGAGGGATGACATTATCTCAATCTCTCTCCGGATGTGGACAAGATCCTGCTCATCCTTAATTTTGTCTTTCCGGATTGACTTGATCGCAACCTGTAAATGAGAACAGAAATAAAGGAAGCATTAAAGCTGGAGCCTGCGGGGTTCCTGCAGAGTGTGTCTCACTGAAACGAGAGATAGGAGACTCGCCAGTTACTGGGTGCATGGGATTGGAGTAACCAGACTAGTACAATGGCAGATGAAACCGGAGCTTGTGTACTTATTTGCATGGGGGTAGCCTCTAGAGACAGGAGTTGGAAGCTTATTGTTCTAGGCATTGTACATAGAACATGAGAGCCCCGCTCTGAAAAGCTTGCTGTCTAAATAGACAAAGGAAGTGGTGCCCCCATTTTAGAGATGGGGAATGGAAGCAGAGATTTGGGTGACTTGCCCAGGGTCACAGTCTGTGGCAGAGCAGGGAATTGAACCCAGGAGTACTCGCCCAGTGCTTTAACGGGACCATCCTTCACACTGTGACTCAGCCTTACTGAGGAGAGAGTTCAATGATTTAGGCTCTGTCTTGGTGAGTTCTTTTGTTGGGCGCTTGTTACAAATGGTCACCTCCCTTTGAACCCCATGCCTCAAAGCTCTACGTGAGTGATCTGGGTTCCCTTCATACAATCCAGATTTCTAGTTCACTGCAGAATGATTTGGGGGAAAGGCCCTTGTCTCCCTGGAAAGCTGTTCCTTTCTCTACTTCCCACTAGCCACAAAGCCAAGAGTGCTGCGAGGTCTGCCACCCCTACCAGAAACCATGAACCCCACTTTCCTGCAAGGTAACAAGGGGCCAATCTGTTAGTTACATTACATGAACAGTGTCTGACCCCAGAGCTGCCCGTACATTACAGCCAGCGAATGGAATGTGACCTGTACACATGACTTGGAAGATAAACAACATCTTGGTTTGGTGCAGATGGAAAACAGGTTTCGTTGTTTCTCCAGAAATGTTTGTTTCAGAGGAACAGATTACTTGGATTTGATGAGAGAAAGTTTGGCACTCAAGGAGTCATCAGCAAGTTCCTGCTAATGTTCCCCACATGACAGAGGCACAAGCAATAAACATGGGACTGCCCTGAAACGGGACCTGTGGGCTGGCATGCTGAAAATACAAACTGCCAGCAGCAGCCAGAGTTTGCTCAGATTTCTTCATTATGAATACTCCTCTACAAGGAAAGAGAAAGAGGGGAGGAGAAAGAAAAGTAAGTGCTGAAGAATGGATGCCTCCTAATCCTCTTTCAAAGGGGCTGGAGAGAAACAATATACTCCTTGGGTTGAATTTACAACTGAATCCAGCAGAACCTCTTTTCTTCTATCAGACAAGAATGCGGAACAGCGTTAATCCTGTAAAAGGATCCTAGATGATACAAAGTGCCAGGTCTCCCAGCAACAAGGAAAGGGGGGGGGGGCAGCTTTGCCTTGCACCCCAGGGTCAGTGCAGGGCTAGAGTTCTCTTTAATGAAGGGAATCTTCCTACAGGTGATCTGCTGGCATTATTGAACGCCAGATGCTCGCCCGAATGCCTCCCTGGCATTCTTCCTCCGCCCCAGCCTGCCAGAGTAGTGCCCCACTGCCTAGACTCTTCCCAAGTCAGGTTTGACCCGGCCCCTTCCCTTGAACATGCTGCCGATTGGGCGGTTACAGTAACTAGGCGCATGCATTCCAACTAGTTGCTCCTCACGCATACTGGGGGTCACAAGAGATGTACCACACACTTTGCATCATTGCTATTCCTGTTATGTCACCATCTCTTTCCCCTGCGAAGCGTGACCTGGTGCTGTCAGAGCGACATCTCCCAAGATTGGCTTAGCTCAGCTGTCCGTTTGTCACATCACGAATAATGAATCAGTGACCGCTAGAGCAGCAAGCTTTAGATTGCCACATCAGTGCCTTTGTGCAAGGCATCATTCGGACAGATGTACAGGAAAGGTCTGATTCTCCCACACTCTGAAGCATCTCCCTGCTCTACACTGGGTCCCACTTACCTAGTCAAGCACTGAAACATGGGGTCAGCAGCAAGACAGAGATCGACACTTGACTTCCACACGCAAGAGAACATTATCATGTGCTGGCCCAAGTAGAGGGTTTACACCCAAGCGTTACTAAGAGCCATAACAAAATCCCGCCTGGGAGGGTGTGAAAACCGAAGTCCAAGACTTGTTATCCAACAACACAGAAGGCATGTACTCAAGAGTGACATGAGCATTGGACACTCATTCAGTGGCCTCTCTGCTAAGTTCATGGGTTAAAGATTAACCCTTTCGGTCTCAACACTCCATTATCTGGGTGTGCATAACTGCTTGAAAGCCTTCATGTAACAAGCTAGCCTGCCTGCCCCCCAGCTCCCAAAGTCCCTACTATGAGTCACTTGCTGGCCATTCACCTCCCAGAGCCATGTGGCTGGAATGCCTGGCATCTGGCCTGGCTTGATGATCTTTGGGACACAGAGCCACCTGCTGCGTCAGCAGCTTTTGTGCCTGCTGACAGATGAATGGCTCCAACCAAACCTCTGAAAATGGAGGACTCTTAAGGCTTCTGATGCAGTTGGGCATACACACTTGCGTATGTCCCATCCCCATTAAGGAAGCCAATATTCCTACAGCATCAAGTGGCATTAGCCCATCAAGCTTAGACAATTGCTGCTAGCTGTTTACGGTCTTTCCCACCCTGACCCCCATCCCTATGCTGCTCACCTCCCAACTTTGAACGAGTCTGGTTTGGATAGGCTAGTGCTATGGCATCCAGCTAAGCACCTTAAGAGTTCTTCCCAGCAAGGAGAAGCCACGGTCTGTGCTCGAGTCTCGTGCATGTAGTTGCCTATTCTTGTACAAGACCATTTGTCTAATGCTGGCGCTCAACAACTAGCTTTCAAGACTAGCTTAGTGCTGGCATGAAGCCATGCTATTCAGCTTCTCTTAGTCCTGCCCCATCACAGGTACAGCATGGACCACACCAGTGCCAACTCCCAGCTTTGAGCTGAAGCAGCCTCTATTGGCAGTCAAGTAGTTCACGCGGCATGCCCCACTCTGGTGGGGCTGTTAAGGAGGTAGACACACACCTGTGCCACTGGGGGCTGGCCATGAACACTAGATAGCCAGCTCTGTCCACCTCAAGCTTCAGGCCACCTAAATAACAGAGCATGCATGTCTAGAACATCCTGTGGGGCACATGAGAGCCTCCAAGTCTGTTGTGCACTTCATATTACCAGGCGCTCTGCTGGTCATCACCACTTGGTGATTTGAAAGCAAGTTCTGAATCAGGAGGGTTTAATTATGCTTCGGGGGCGGGGGGAGATGGCAGAAAGAGCAAAGAGTATTTCAAGGAGGTGACAAACGGTATATTACTAAGCCACAAGCCCATCAGGTGCTTTTAAAGCTGTTCCAGGTTGTGAGCACAATATCATATTCCTGGTGAATTATGGATTCCATCCCATTATGGAGAAGTCCAGTGTTTTGTTACTAAAGATCAAAAGGGAGGTTTTTGCTATTTTTAAACTGTTCCAGGTGCCCCTTTCCCCTCCACATAGCACCAGCCCAGGAGTATCTGTCAGACATTGCAGGCAAGTACCATAGAAACTCAAGCCTCTTGTTTGGCTTGGCTGAAACCCAAGCACTAAAAGCTTCTCTCCCCCAGCCTGTGGGCAGGTGCTGCCGAGCAAACAGGTGCAGAAGGCAGGCTCACTTACTCAGCCCCTGAGCTGCATTTCCATTGGGAGTTTCAGATCAAAACAAGGGCAAGAGCCAACCACGTTCTCAGCATCCCAGTTACTTCGGAAGGGAAACTTTCAAGTGGTCAGGAAGGACAATCATAGTGAAAAAAACCCTAACTTCTTACATCTTAACAGCAGGGCATGAGAACCCTGCAGCTGAAGAAACGTTTATAGCAGAAAATTAACGTTTCACACAAAAACGTCACCATTTCCATGCAGTCGGCAAACTTCAACTGAAATCCACACACCAGCTCCATGATTAAACAAGACTGCAAGTTCTACTTGGATTGGTCTGAGTCTAAGTAGGATGACTAGAGATAAGAGAAGGAACAGGCTAGCCAATGGGGGTGTGTGTGTGACTAGTTAATTAAACCAACAGAGGCAGCTTCTGCATAGCCAGAGGGGGGAGAGAAAGAAAACTGAAATACCCTGGGCACTGTGACTTTTGCCAATAGGGTTAGCATCGCTCATGGTCCTTGAAAAGACTAATCAAATGAAGTTATTTGCTCTTATACCTTATTTAGGAAGCGGAAGCCACTAAAAATGAACAAATATTAACCCACTTTACTGCCAAGTGGTGTTCTCTTCCTAACCCAAGAGGGCTTTGTGATGCAGGCACTTGCTTCTAGGTGAATAGTGCCACACATGAACTAGCTAAGTCACCTACACCTAGGGATGGTTTGGTGGCCTGCATATGCCATTTCTATTACGGTAGCATTAGGAGGCCATTATCATGCTAGGCACTGTACAAACATGAACTCCTGTCCCAAACAGCTTAATTCCAAGTATTAGATTAGACAAGCCCAATGACACTTGCTTTTGGGTACTCTCAGAGAAGTCCAGTAGTAAGTGAGCTACGGAGGTTGAGCCCACCCTTCTTCTCCAGCTCCCAACTAAAGGGATCCTTCCAGGTCAAGATGTGGGAGACTGCACTGTCACAGTCCTGGTTATGCAGCAGATTAGGAGACTCCAGAGCCATAAAATAGGCCATTTCTTTTGCCAGCATTACACCTACTTAAGTCAGCCAAGAACTACTTCATGTTACGTAAGGAAAGGAAAACTGTACATTTAGATTTCTAGCAAGTCAGAGCACAATTGTTTCTCTTTACATGCCATTCTGGCACATTAGTAATTGAATCTCACACCCACCCACGCCTTCTCCTCAGGACTTGAACACGGATGCTTTGCCAGGCCGGCTGAGTTATGGAAGTTGGTGTCTTGATGTTTACCCACATAAGAGGAGATCATGTGGGTTTGTGTGTATGAATCTGTCTTCCATGGATCGATCACCTCTCACACCTTAGTGACTCAAAGCAGGGAGCAAGTGTCTAAGTTTGCCTTTTAGACTTTTGCAGAGGCTCCTTGGGTGTTAGGTCCACTCAGTATTTGTAGCTGATCCATTTTGTGTTAGTATTTCCCTCCCCAAAAAACCTCTCAAGATAGAATGTTGGCCTCCAACCACAGGGAAATTTACAACGCATTCTCCTATTTTAGACAGGCAAATCGCAGTATTGGTCTGTATTGCTTCACCACCAAAAAGTCCAATGTGTGTGTGTTTTCACACACAGTTCTTGGAGAGGCCTGCAACTTAAAACCTGTAGTTGGTTTAAGAGCGGCAGAAACACCATCAAGTTGAAGCAGACACTCTTGGAATCAGGGTTGAGGAGACAATTTAGAAGTGTAGAGTTGCTTGCATGCTGCACCACTTAGCCTTTTTATGTTTCATAGTCAACCAAAACTCGGGGGCAGGGGGAGGGGGCGTGAGAGAACAGACTTGAGTGTTCTCTACTACTCGATATGTACTACTACAGGATATGTACAAACCCCTTTTCAGGAGCAAATCTGACTGATTGTCAAGTGTGCAACAGGAAGCTGTGATCTCCTCTACACCCCGCACCCCACCCCCCCAAGAGCCACTCAATCATGCTCCAAGATGTAGTAACATAATGCAACTGCTGGACCAAGTTCTCTGAACTACAGATCTTGCTAGACCTACACCCATTACACCTTTCAGAAAGGTTTTATAGAGGGATGCATGCCCTCATGCAAGTCATCTGTTGGCTGTTTAGATTTAGGCATTTAGATGCCTGTGATGAGCACCAAGCAGTTTTACTGCATGCAGTATCTAAAGCTTTAGTGTGAAGCCAGAATCTGTCCCTTTCGCCTCCTGCACAGTTCCAATTACTTCAGTCAAGTTACTCCTGCTTTATACCAGGGTAGGCAAGATCAGAATCAGACAGGCCCTTATGAGAGAAGAGAGCTTGGCATCCCTGTTGATTTGACAATAGGCTCCCCTAAACCCTAGCCAAAGAGAGGTGCCTTTTTGCATTTCAAATTAGCACAGGCCACGAAGGCAGACCAGTGCCAGGCAATTCATGTCAGATCAATTACAACAACTACAGTAAATACAGCAGCAGAGTACTGGCTGGCTTGTCCTTCCCTTTCAAGAGGAAATAAATTCCCTGGCAGAAGCTGTGGCGGTTCTTTATTGCGCAACACAGCCTCTCACTTCACAAACAACAACAAGGTGCTGTTAATTTTATAATCCCATCACAGGAACATTTAAAGGGATTTTCTGTGACCATCTCATCTACTCCACCTATAGAGCCACAAGCAAAACATCTTGAGGTTTGCACCAGTCCAAGTCGAGATTGCACCATGAAGCAGAGCCTAATCATTTTACTCTCCCCCATCAACGAGAGTTACTCACCCTGGGCAAGTAGATTTTGCAAGGCTGCTCTACTGGGTCTTGTCTAGACAAGTGGCAGAGCCAGCAACCTCATTTAATTTGTTTCAAATGAGATTAGCTTTGCAGTTCTTTTTTGCCTTACTTTTATTACCACCTCCACGATCTAAAGTTTCATTACAGCAACCCTTCCCCATCCCTTGAATTACATATTGGTAAATAGTCACGTACTATGCACCTAGCAACTGGTTATTCTCCCCCCCTTCCCCCCCATCACTAGTGTAGCCTTGAACCTGAAGGCCTGCAGGCAGCTTGGCTCAGCCCACGCCTCGCTCTGCCCTGCACACACCTCAGCATTGCGCACCAATGCGCAAAGGGGACAAGACCAAAACCGGGGGCTTACTGCAGCCGCACGCGCAAGGGGAGCAGGAGCAGCACTGCAGCTGCATCCGGGAGCAAGCCGCGCGCTCAAGGCAGGCAGCGCCCGTGCCCCGTGTAAACGCATCAAGCGTGAGGAGAGCGTTAAACCAAACAGGCGCAAAGCGCCAGTGCGAGGAGACCCTAAACGCTGGAGGGAAAGGCCGCTCTGTGCGCAAGGAGCAGCGGGAAGGCTGGAGACCCCAGGGATGGCACCATCCCTTTGGAGCCGTCCTGGGGGTCGCCCCTGCGGCGCAGCGGCCAGAAGCAGGAAAGCGGGACTGCGCTGCGCTGCACGGGTGAAGCAGAGATACCCCCGGCGGGGCAGGGCGCAGCGCCCGGCTCCACTTACCAGCTTGCCAGAGCGCTCCCTCGCCTTCTTCACCTTGCCGTAGGTGCCTTTGCCCAGCGTCTCCAGGAACTCGTAGCGGTGCCGGAGGTTGTGCTTGTGGTGGTGCCGCTTCACCGCCTGCTTCTTCATCAGCGGCTTGGGGGACTGGGTCCGCCCCTCGGCCAGCGAGGGGGGCGGCAGCGCCTCGGCCGGGGCGAGAGCCATGGCAGGGGCAGGGCGCACCGGAGCGCAGCGCTCTCCAGCCCAGGTGAACGGGGCAAGGCAGCAATTCTCTGCCGGCCACGGGGCCAATAAATGCTACAAACCTGCCCGGTCCGGGCCCGCCCCCCGCCTCCTAGTGGCCGCCCCGGGGCACGTGACCGGCCCCGAAGGGCTCCCTGCTAAAGGTGTCACTTGTGAGCGAGGGAGAGGGACAGAGATGGGGCGAGGGGCTGGCAGAAGGAGACAAGCGCTGGAGTACACAGTGGTGCGAGAACTAGGGGCAGCCCCTGGCTTGCTGTAGTAATAACATACCCCACATACAGGGGTTCTCCGGTTTTCCGTCATCAGCGGCACCCCCACCCCCACTATAAACATTATTCCAGCACCCCTGGGAGGAGAGGCAGAAAGACAGACAGGTACTGGAGGAGAGACAGACACAGAAATATAGACAAGCAGATGGAGAGAGAGACGTGCAGAAAGGTACTGGAGGAGAGAGAGAAATGGAGAGGCAGGCATACCAGAGGAGACTCAGAGAAACAAATGGATGGACAGGAGGAGAGACTGTCAGAGGCACTCATAGCTTGTCTATAGGCAGAGTTGTGCTGGTTTAAATCAAGGTGTGATGTTCAGGGGGTGCAAAAGGCTGTGTGGACATGCTTATTTCAGTTTGCAACAGGCTTGTATCGATTTTAGATCTATTAGGAACCACGTTTAAGGTAAACTGAAGTGAACCCCTCTAAAACCAAAAGCAGCTCATCCACACAGGGGTTGCACCAATTTAACTGTAAACTAGTTTAACTAAACAGGTGCAAGTTTGTGTGTAGACAAGGCCACAGAAGTACAGACACAGAGAGAGAGAGAGAGAGTTATACACAAATATCCCAAAAGACACAGGCACAATAGGACACACAGCAATATGGAGAGATGTGTATGCAACCCTAGACAGTGATGTACCCAGAGAGGCACAGAGAAACAGTCGCATTCACAGTGGATGTGGGTTTCTCTCTTTAAAAAGGAGCCAGAACATAGTTACTGAAGAAAAACACCTCCTACGTGAGCACTCTATGTGCATTGATGTAATCATTGTATTTATGGGGTGAAACGTTGCTTTGCTTTAATAGAATCATAGGCTCTGTGGATTGAATAAATGCTGCTTATGGATGCTTACTGTGGAGGTGGGTGGGGAAAGACGTGCTGCACATTTACATCAAACTCTCATTTGCAAAATTGTTACACGCCGTTCTATTTCATTCTGCTCTACAGGGCCCTTCACTGCAGTCTGTTTGCCCCATGGTAATTCTTTGCTTTCAAATATCAAAAGAATGTCCGTATTTCAAAAGCAGACAAAACAAAAGCTTTTGCCTGGCTTTGACATGTGTGTGGACATCATCGTATTGATTGGGGGTGGGGGAGAAGAGAGATAACTACAGCATTACTCATCCATACAATCAGACCTGGATTTCCCCAGAACTTCAAAAGGCTAAGGGCAGCATGACAAGATGAAACATAACAGGGTCTCATGTGAATTCACACAAGGAAAGATGAAACCTGGAGCTAAAGCTTGATTCAAAGACTGTTCATGTCAATGGATCAGGCCCGTATAGAATCACAAGACTGTGTAGTAACTCAGGCCCAGATCCTCAAAGGTATTGAGGTGCCTGGGAGTGATGCACCTCAATAGCTTTGCAGATCTGTACTTCAGGTATGTGTCTTAGTTTTTTTCTTTAGTTTTGGGGGGAGGGATAGCTCAGTGGTTTGAGCATTAGCCTCCTAAATCCAGGATTGTGAGTTCAGTCGTTGAGGGGGCCCATTTAGGAATCTGAGGCAAAAAATCTGTTTGGGGGTTGGACTAGATGACCTCCTGAGGTCCCTTCCAACCCTGATATTCTATGATTCATGTGGCAAAGTGCTTGGATATTCTTGGAAGAAGGGCTCTGTATTAGTGCATCATACGATTGAGATCATTTTTGATTGGACTCCCGCTGACTTCCATGAGCGTTGGATCAGGTGTCTAGATGCTAGCACTTAGATACTTCAGTGATAGGCTTTCTCGAAATAGATGAGTGATAGAGGGCCTGGCCCTGCTAAATGGCAAACATCCTCATTTTCTATTGGTATTAGGGTGAGTGGAACCCTCAATTCTTCAACAGACATTAAGGGACTCTTGGAAGATCATGCCCGCAAAAACAACGACAAGTCTGACCCTGCATTCCTTGTACACTCAAAAACCTCCCCCTGACGTCAATGGGAGTTTGAGTTTTATAAGGAATGCAGGGGTGGACCTGTAACGTGAAATTGAAATTACCCCACTGGCAAAATTATCTACCTATCTATCATTCCGATTTTATGTTACAATCAGGGCTACACCCAGGAGTTCAGCTACTCCTTTTGAGAGGTTTCTTTTGTGCCAATAAGTTACTTTACTGCAGCAGCATTGCTATAACCAATTATTTACTGTACAGTAACGACAGCTGCATTTCAGTCTTAAACCAGCCAGCAGGTCCCATAGGTAAGATAAATAAGGTGTAGATGAGATTAAATAAACAGCTGTAATTTCGGCGTCAAAATAAACATAGAAGATCCTGCTAAAGGCAACTCTGAGATACTGCTGAATAGTTGAAAGGGGAGAAAACAGACCCCTCCTTGCAGTAAAAATAAGCAAAGCAATTTCATTTTCTTGAGCTCAAATCCACTACGTTTTAGACCATTCTGGGCCTTATTCTTCTTTTACCATAGGTGCTGGAAATAGGGGTGCTGGAGCTGCAGCAGCACCCCCTGACTTGAAGTGGTTTCCATTATAAACAGGGCTTACAGTTTGGTTCAATGGGTCTCAGCATCTCTCCCCCCCCCGCCCCCAACAATTGTTTCAGCACCCATCTTTCACGGGTGTAAATCCGGTGCCACCAGTGGGATTACCCCTGATTTAGACCCCAATCCGGGAAAGCACATAAGCACATGTTTAATTTTAAGTATGTGGTTAGGTCTCCCATTGATTTGTAGAGATGCTTTCCTGCATTAGGGGCCTTTGACTGGGGGGAAGAGTTGAGTTATTTTCTGTAGTTTTGTGTTGTAACTGGTGTAACAGAGTTGCATTAGGGTATGATCTGGTACTCATCTGGCTCAAGATGGCGGATTTCTTTATGGAAATAGCAAAGTAAACAGAACCCAACCCAGCGTAAGGACCCTTCATTGTAATCATTAGGATCACTGTCGCTTTAAAATTTCCCCGCTGGTGCAACATCCTAGAGTACATAGGCGTCCCATGGCTGCAGCTGTTTTTAACACTGTGGGCTGAATTCTCTGCAGGCATAACGCCATTAAAGTCAACAGGGAAGCTGGCATGGAATTTGGCTCTGTGTCAATTAAACCTACTCAGAGCTAGTCTAATCAGGGATGCAACCCCATGCTCTGACTGCCAGAGCTGGGACTGGACGACAGGGGATGGATTACTCAATAATTGCCCTGTTCTGTTCATTCCCTCTGAATCATCTGTCAGAAGACAGGGTACTAGGCTAGATGGACCATTGGTCTGACCCAGGATGGCCGTTCTTACCTTCTTATGCTCTAATCAGCATGATTATTTTGGGATGACAGGATCCTTAGGCACACTAGGGCTCCTGGTGTTGTTAACATCGGTGTGACATTTTTAGACAACGGCCCCGGTTTGGTAAAAGGCCACCGCTGTGACCTTTTCTGGCAACAAGTCGGGCCCTATTTCTAGATTCATACAAGAATGAACTTCCCATAACAGACATGTTCATAGAAGCACAATCTCCATCTTGCAAAAAGGCAGAGTTCTGCTAGGTATTTAAATGCCAAGGAGGGTCATTTAGCTTATAATTGCCTCTAATTAGCACTCCTGCCAACTGGCAACATTCTTTACCTGCAGCTGAGCGGTACTCAGACAGGTGTGAAATTCATTCTTGCCTTTGAAAACACCAAAGAAACTAATACTGCTCTGATCCTTTCAACTGGCCCCATTGATCAACATAAAAGAGGGGCAAACACATTAGCACCAATAGGAAAAGGCTTTGGAAAGTAATTTATGACCTATCAAGCCTAATGATCAGTACAATGGCCACCGAATTCCACTGTAGCTGTCCATGAGATACTCCGATTAATCCGCTTGGCCCCATTCTGTTCATCCACTCACCTGGAGCTAGACATTTTTTTTGATGGACAAGTATTTTTAATTTTTTTTCAATGCCATCCTGATAAGGGCTGGACAAATCGATTTTGTGCCCTGGCTAGTCACTTTTCATAATGCTTTTGCAAGATTGGCTTGGCTTAATATAGAACATCAATTTGACGTTGAGGTACGTACAAACTGAGCTTTTGCCAAGCTTATTCATAAGTAGTATGGAGTAAGTTACTACACATTGTAAATAAGAACAGCTGAATCTGGCTCCGTTAGACATATCTGCAGAGATAGGCAGACCTGTTGTAGTCAAAGATTATGTTGTTTTGTTGTTCATCCTTCGAGTTCGAAGATGACAATGACATCACTTATTGGTCTGGTTTCTGGGAACACAAATGATAAAGGATTAGCAGAAGCATACATATTGTCTTGTTGCATTGTTGGACAATGTGGCTGGAAAAATATATTCACCTCTGGGAGCAGTTCTACATGTGGACGGTGGTAAATGGAAGTGCACAGAGAAGTAAAAGGAGCAAAGCAAAACTGCAGTTCATGCTTATCGGTCTCTTGCTTTTTCGGCATACTGTGTACAGGGTAGCAGTGTTCTCTAGTCATTAGAACAAAGGAGAGAGGAGGCAGGATTCCTGGGTTCTGTTGCTTGCTCTGCCACTGACTGGCTGTGTGAATCTGTCTCTTAACCTCTTTGGGCCTGGATAAATGAAAAGTAATTATTCATTTATAAAGGCAGAATGATACAGGAGGACAGGAAAAAAGCCACCTTAAAGTATATGGTACCTTATATATAAAGGTGATGTCATCTTAGAATTGCCAAGAGAGACAAGATGGGGAAGAGGCTACACTATGTAGCTGGAAAACTTATCTCTTTCACCATCAGAAGTTGGTCCAATAAAAGATATTACCTCATCTATCTTGTTTCGCTAATATCCTGGGACTAATAGGACTATAGCAACACTGCAAACATAAGATAGATTAGTCCTTGAGTATTAGATAGACAGATACAATTTTATATGTCTGCTTTAAACTCAAGACTTAGGACATTATAGAGTTAAGGCAGAAGTGGTGTCTTCCATTCGATGCATTCTGTCTGAGTATTTCAGCCAATACAGTGGGCAAGACCTCCCACTGTCCTACAACTTCCAAATTGCAGCTGATAAAAAACACAGACAAGGACTTGAGATAAGGATGGAGTGGTAGCTATTACTCTACATTTCCATACTTTTGTGAGTTTGAAGTAGATCCTTAGGGTTTTGTTTTCCTCTCAGATACAGGCAAATGGCTTTATTTAATGCAGAGTTAATGGGAGTTATGTGTGCGTGTCAACAAAAATGAGTTACCCACCCAGGCTGCCAAAGGAGACTATAAACCTTAAGTGTAGCTGTCTGTCTATTATATCTACTTGTTGGGTCCGTCTCATCAGATGTCCCCCTGCAACAGATCAAATGGAAGACGCAACATATTGACTGTGACATGCAATGTGTAATAGCAAATGATGGATGTTGAATCATTTTGTCTGCTAGCTGTTGAGAAAGACAGTAGCTCACTGCCATGACTCAGGGACTGAATTCTGGATAGACTTAAGGTCTAGTCTACACACAGATTTTGTACCAGTATAACAATGTCATTTAGGGATGTGATTTTTGACTGAAATAGTTAAGCCAGTACAACCGCGAACGTGGATGCAATTATACTGGTATGTAAGTGCCTTATACTGGTATAGCGTATTCCTCTTCTCCTACAGGACTAAACTACACTACTTTTATACTGGTGTAACTGTATTCACACTGGCAGGGCTGTACACTTTTAACTGCCCTGGTTGGTATAGTTAATACAGTGCCACTTTTGCCTATAGAACATATGCTGGGATGCCTCTAAAAAACCGTCTTCTTCCTAAAAGCAGAGGGATGCCTTTAAAGAAGCGTGTTGTTTTTTTTATATAAATAAGCTTTATCTAGTGACAATAAAGGAGGGACTTTTACCAATGAAAAGGACACCCTGCCAAGCAGCAATTTGACTGCTTGGTGCAGATTTGATTCAGAACAACACGCAGGGTCTGATTTTTAAAATCTGGTATCTGGTAAATGTGGTCTCTACTATTTGCAGGTTCAAACAAGGACATGTAGGCAGCGAGCTTCCTGATTTGTTAGTCACAAGACAGTAGCTTGACAAGTACATCATCTCATTTAGGTCTGCAAATAAAGGAACATGCAGAATTATGCCTGCTATTATTTGGAGGCATAAAGAAAGTAGTTGAGTTAATGCTCTTCTTAAAATCAGGGCTCTTTATCTATCCATCCATCCTCTTCACCCTATAACAAAGCAGTAGTTTAATGGTGATAGACCTTTTTAGTCCATGACCCACAAAATGGGCAAAACATGGTCCTGTGACCCATTATATCCCTCGATCCTTTGCAGTTGAAAGGGATTGTGGGATTTGGGTCTCAGGAATAGTATAGCCCAATAATAAAGAACAGTACAGTACACTGTAGAGAGCATTCTGGCCTATTTAAATGCAGTCATTCTTAAATGGAATTGTCTTTGCTAGATCTCAAGTATATTTCTTCCAAAATGCCTCAGATAATTACTAATCCATTTTCAAAAGACTATGGCCAATAATTTTCCATGCTAAGTTTGTGTTACACAAGAATTCTGAAAATCTCATGGATAGATGGTGTAACCAATGAAAAAGGAGTGGTGATTATGGGAAATCAGCAAACACTAGTAGTCATAAAAAGAACAGGAGTACTTGTATACAGACTAACACGGCTGCTACTCTGAAACTAGTAGACATATATCTTATGAAAGGAAAGATTCTGATTGGCAGGGTGCATTTTATGTGGTTCAGCAGGTGATGCATGTGTACAGGCACTGGAAGGGAAAGTTGGTGGCAGAAGCACAAGGCAGGAAAAAAAAAAAAAGATCATGGATGATGGATTAAAAGGACTATTCGTCCACAAAGAGAGTAACAGAGGATGTTACCGAATGGGCTACCATGGTTGCAACCCTTCCATAACAGAGATGCCACATAAGAAGTTGGTTTGGGTAGAAATGTTGGCAAGAAAGCACCTGAAACCCAGATCATTTTGACAGGTTTCAGAGTAGCAGCCGTCTTAGTCTGTATCCGCAAAAAGAACAGGAGTACTTTTGGCACCTTAGAGGCTAACAAATTTATTAGAGCATAAGCTTTCGTGGATTACAGCCCACTTCCTCGGATGCATAGTGGGCTGTAGTCCACGAAAGCTTATGCTCTAATAAATTTGTTAGTCTCTAAGGTGCCACAAGTACTCCTGTTCTTTTTCCAGATCATTTTGTGTTTGTTTGTTTAACTGATCTCCAAATCAAAGATGGTTACAATAATCTAAAGGCTCAGATTCAGCAAAGTATTTAAGCACATGCTTAAGTGCACTGTTGCACTGGAGCCTAAATCATTTCCTGCTTTTAGAGTCCCATCAATTAAATGTCCATTCAGAGTGGCAGTGACAACAACCTCTGTGAATTGTGAAAGGAAGGAAAAGTTACTGCACTTTCCTCCCCTTAACAATGAACAACTACATTCTGCCTTCAGTTACCCACACTGGGGCTTCAAGAATCTAATCGAGGCAGAAATGATCCTCTTTGTAAATGGAAATGCCAAAAGGGCCCGAGCCGAGGTGGCCTTTCTAGGGTGTAGCAGGAAGGATCAATGAGACACAAAAATGATTTCTTACATCCTGATGCATGTTGCTTACTGGGCTGATGCAGCATGTGATCTCAATCAAGTACCTCCTTGAGGTCTTTTTAAGCAGCTCTGTTTGCTATCCTTGTAACTTAAGGAGAGCCCACTGCATCTGGATGGAATGACACATGATGTTAGTCATGCTCAGGGCCCCTTGACCACCCTGATGCAAGGCTAGCCTTGGGTGCACTGTATACATTACAGGCCTGTGAGCAGTTGTAAGGCTCCACTGATCTGCCACATTAGATGGGGGTTCTGTTTACTGTACTCAGAATGATGTTCCTGTGTCTGTTCCTTCTGCAGTCCGGCTCTGCAGATCTGACGAACTTCCTTTCACAGCGGACTCTGCAGGAGCAAAATCTCTGCAGCATTCCTGTCTTTTGTGGCAACCTGGCATGGCCACAGCTATAGAAAGCGAGCGGCTAATGCTGCAGTTATATAAAAGAAATCTTCAAAGAGTCAGCGTCTGCGTCCCATTAGGGATGGCTTGCAGTGGCAGAGCAGGGTAGAAGATACTCCATCTGGCACCATCCGCTTAAGTGGCTTCGTGTATGCCACAAGCAGAATGAAGTCAAAGGAACAAACCAGCTCCTTCAAACAGAGCCTTTGATTGTAATTACCAGTTGCAATGCTGTTGTCCTCAGATTGGGTTACAGCATGATTAAAATCTGGGGCCTAACGATCTCTCTCTAACCAAATTTCACAGCTGGCCCATTTCTTACAAGAGGCAGAACCAGAAACCTATAGCTAAAAATCCCCAGTCTATGCAGGGCCGGCTCCAGGCACCAGACGAGAAAGCACGTGCCTGGGGCGGCACATTGTAAGGGGCGGCATTCCGGCCAATCTTGGGGCGGCACATTCCGGCCGCCCTCCCATGTTTTTTTTTTTTTTTTTTTTGGCTTTGGCAGCCCGGTCCGCCCGGCCGGCTCCCCGCGCTCCACCAGTCCCAGCCCAGCCCTGCAGGGGCACGGACCCCAGCCCGGGGGGGGGGGGGGGGGGCGGCAGAAATGCTGGAGCCAGCCCTGCCTGTGAGCTGCCTTGACCGCCTTCCACACGCTCCCTCTGGCTGCCTTTTTTTTAGGGGGGGGTGGTGGGGTGGGCTTGGGGCAGCAAAAAAGCTAGAGCCGGCCCTGAGTCTATGGCAGGAAGAGTCAAAACCTAAACTTCAACTGGGCCCATATTTTGCAAATGATCCCTGTGTTTATAATGGAGCTGGACCAAAAGTTCAGATCAGAGCAACCCTGAAATCTGAGGTGTTTGAAATCTAGATCCAAATTTTGTGGATTGAGTCCTTGTCTAGCAATAAAACTCAAACTCAGGGGAGTTCCGAGGGGGCTTGGGTTGTTTTTGTTTTTTTACTGAGAACACGTTGCACAGCTCTATTCATTATACCATATGCATACAATGAATGCACACAGCAGCATGTACATACACACACACACAAATGGTTCAATGTATCTCTGCACCCATATGCACACACATACACAGGCATGTTGATGGTACAGTTTATGAACACAGACTTACACGTATGTACACATGCATAGGGACACACATTCACGTACCGACACACACACACACACACACACACGTAGGTGGTGCAGTGTTATCTCTGCATCAAGTCCCAGGCCCCCTGAGTCATACTGCGCAGAGTCAAACTATTTTTAGAAGACAGTTGGTTTCATTGTCATATTTCATGCAGAGAAGCAGCCTCCCATCACACACTGCAAAGGTAACTAACCCTGCCGCACTTGGTAATTATGATCAAAGGGCCTGTTCTAAGGAGCTGGTTTGATCACTAGCCTAGACCTCCTGGCTTACGTTTTGCCTTGTCCCCGTCGGCATAATGGGATCCATCAAGTATTAATTTCAAAGGTGGAAAAGCTCTCAGAATTGGCTGTTGGGAAACACTCAGCATGTTGCTTGTGTCTTGGAACAGGAAACTCCCCCACAACTCTCCAGTCCCCAAAGCTCTTGGGCAGGAATCTGCAGATTTACCAAAGAGCCTTTCTGCATGGTCACACTGATAGCAAAAATTGGCCTGTAGGCTCGTTTGCGTTGGAAGTCTGCATCTACATGAGGGACTCAAATCTGCAAGGTGCTGAGCACACAACTCTGAGATTTCTTGCAAGGTTGGGTCCTTCCTGGGTCACAATCAGGGGAAGTCTGTGCTGGGAAGATCTAGGTACAGAAAACAGAGCCCTGATCTTTACCTTCCACTGGAGGACAGGCCAGCAGAGACAGGCAAAAGAGAGATGAGTTTGATACCCCACCTGCACAAGGATATGTGTAGCACCCTACCCTTTCAGCATTGTGATAGGATTTCAGTGTGGCCCGCAGTGCTGCCAGCCGGACATCACAGAATGGCTGAAACGAGCATCAGTTAGGAACTGTCTCCACTAGAGCTGGAGGTGTACTTTCCAGCTCACGTAGACATGCCCATGCTAGCACTGATCAAGCGAGCATGCTAAACATAGCAGTGTAGGTATAGGCGGTGGGACTCATTATACAGTCCCACGTGCACCTAGGTACCTACTTGGGGAAGCTAGCCCGTGCCACAGCATTGCTATTATTAGCATACTAACTTGATCAAAGCTAACACCGGCATGTCTACCTGAGCTGGAAATTACAGTACTACTGAAACTAGCTGGAGGCTGCAGTGTGCCTTGACCCTTCAGCGGTAGTGGGAAAACCAAATCCTCTGTGAAGCTGCTTTAGGCTGAGGCTAAGAGCCGGGGTGCCCTCTGCTGTTCAGAGAACATTCCGGCGTCGTAAGAAAGGGAACAAAAGCAGCATTGCCAACCTCAAATGCTCAACAAGCCGGAGTCAGGCCCTGAAAAATCATGAGTTTGGCTTAAAAATAATGAGATTGTGTTTAAAAAAAAATACATTTTGGATTCTTTTGATTTGCCTTTTGGTTTTGGAGCCTGCAGGCTGCACTCCGGTCATATTTCAAGCTTTCCTCTGTACCCATGAGGGCTAGAAACTCACTTTTTGTTTCCCACGAAAGCTGAGATTCTTGAGTGAGCTCTTGGTTCTAGCGGCTGGGGCTGTAGGAAAAACAATAAAAACTGTGACACTTACGCTGCACTCCTAATAGTTGCCAACAGTACAAAAGCACCAGCAAGAAATAATCATGGGACATTGTTTGCAAATAGGGGGGGACCAGATGTCCCGATTTTATAGGGACAATCCTGATATTTGGGGCTTTGTCTTATATAGGGCACCTATCACCCCCACCCCGTCCTGATTTTTCACACTTGCTGTCTGGTCACCCTATTTGCAAAGCAGGGGGCCAGGGTGGGTAGAGAATTCTGTCTGACAATCGGTACATTCCAGTGTCACCCCCCCCTGTAGCCACGTGCCAGGTAGCCTTAATGGGGAGAGTCCAGGGACAATCCTGCCCTGTCCCCTAACCTCTGCTGAAGTGGATGGAAGTCCTTGAGCACAGTGCAGCTGGTGTGAAGTGGAAGAGGTAGCCTGGGATCTGCCCCCATAAGCCACACAGCTCCTGGGAGCTCCCTCGGCTCAGCCATAGAAAGCTATTTGGGGGGTAGCAGGCCCATAACTAGGTGGATCCATCTCTCACTGGATCAGGTACAGTGGTTCTTATTTTATCCAGCCTTCCTACCTTCTCGCCTCCTCCCCCAACATCTGTATCTGGAGGGGGCATGTGCTTCATTCAGGAGTAGAACAAAATCAGGACATAATAAAAAGGTTAATGCTGGAATCAGTTTTATTTGGGGCCCAGTCCTGCTCCCACTGGAGTCAAGGAAAGCATTGCCTTTGACTTCAGTGGGAGTCAGGCCAGACCCGACTCAGAGAGCTGGGGAACGATCCTGAATCGACAACAGTGTGGTATTAGCAATGTGCCATGATGCGGACCTTTAACATCCTCATTCTGGATATTCTGCTGTCAAAATCAGTCAAGATGGAAACACCATTGGATTTCCCAAGGTTTTCCTACAGGAGCTCTCTATCCCACCGAAAAGTTTAGAACAACTGAATTGACTTTTGCTCCAGACAGAGGGTAACTCATGGCAGGGAGTCAGAGTCCAATATATCAACTGATTTTCAAAAGCATTTGGACAGAGCAACAGTAACATGGTATTTCTGCATTATTTTGCCTGCACTCTAAAGGTGGGGGGAACCCTCCTTGCTTAATTAATCAGGAGAGGCAGTCAGGAGGAAAAGCCTTGGGAAGAATGCAGACACCAAACCTACAGGGATTTACTCTATTACACCGAGAAAATTCATTAAATTGCTCTGATCACTGCAATTCCCCTTTGACTTTCTCTGCTGACACCACCTTGTTTCCCTTTGCTTTATAGTTCCAGACTCAGTGTGTCCCAGGAATAGACCCTCTAGCTTCCCTTGAGAGAACTTTGGAAAGACTTATGGAAAACGCTTACAGAATATATAAAAAAAAACCAATCACCTTTCTACAGGTTTTCCTGAAACATCCTATAGAATTTAACAGAGGATTCTACCACTACCCTTGCTTTAGGGCATAGAAAAGATCACATACTCTATTAAGTCCTTCGGGGTTTTAGGGTGATTAACTATAGAACCCCATTACATTTCTATGGAACCCCAGAGGTTTCATCCCTAATACAGTCAATGGGACGGAATCAGGCATCAGAGATTCCATCCTGATTTGACACCAAGCCCGGAGCATGCTGGGACATGACATGGGGAATATAGTCAGAGTCGTTAAGCTACTCATGCGACACAGGCATGGTCAATAAAGTACAGAGGCAGGTTCTTCTCTAGGAAGACTCAGTACCTTGATTGAAGGAGTTCTTTATACATCATCTGGGACACCGTGTCCTGCAAGGGAAGGGGATGGGTTTATCCTTTCGGTCCCTCTTCAGTGTACAGTGCTGCACAAGTGGCTAGGCAGATTAGGAGCTTGGGGGGTTGTTAAGCCATCCTCTGATGTGTCAGTAAGGGAAGAAGGATGTTTGGTCTCCAGTGTCCAAAAATGTGATCCAGCATCCTCCGCTAGCCACTGGGGTACATGGGTAGGTTGGACACTCCTTGCGCTGAGTCGGCCGGGGCCAGGTTTCAGTATTGCCAACATCAAGCATTAAAAATAATGAGCCCAGCCCTCCAAAAATCGCAAGATTGATTTAAAAAGTCATGAGAATTTTTTTTTAAATGACAGATGGGGATCTTCTGGTCTCAGAGCCTTTGGGGTGCACTTAGGTCACATTTTCAAGCTTTTCTTCAAGCATAAGGCCTAGAAACTCGCTTTTTATTTAAAATGAAAGCGGAGATTCTCATGCTCTCTCTCAAGTCCAGTAGCCAGAGCTAAAGGAAATACACCAAAAGTTGGGTGAGTTGCCAGTACTGCTGTTTAGCCATTATCTGATCTGCCTGCCTCTTTGGACCCTGGGCAAGTCATTACATCTCCCTGCAAGAGGGCAATAATGAAACTTTCCCACCTTCATGAAGTGCTTCGAGATCTGTGGTTTAGAACAGCAATGAGGGCACTAACTGCTGTGATCATGGATCTATGGGACTGGGGGTGTATGGGGTTGTCAGGGAGGGGTAGTACCTCTGATGGGGGAGCAGTCGTACTCCTAGGAGTAGCTCATCCACTTTGGTCCCCACTTGATACCCAGCTCTCACCTGTGGCTCCAAGTAGCTGTCAGCATGCGACAGCGGCCACACCCCGGAGACCGTCTCGACCGGTGGGCTAAACCAGGTGAGGGTAGCCAATGAGTATAAGACTCTTGGTGAGTTAGGGCCTGTCTACCCATTGCATGCGAAGGCTGGATCCGGCTGACTGAGGCAACCTGGTTCAATGGTCAGGAAGGCGATGACAGCAAGCGTTGTGGAACGCTTAAGAGCACGACAAGACACGTAGGCATCCTGGTCATCCACTGCGCCCTGCCCTATCTCCAGTGGTCTCGATTTCTGTCCTGCCACTGGATACAGATAGGAACTGGGAAGAGAGAGCGAGGCTGACGTTGCGCAACTGTCTCTCACTTTAATCCAGTTCACGCGCAAGTCTCGACATCATATCATATCTCGAAAGAATGAGTTGAGATCTTCATCGATAACGATGGACGAACATCATATGGGACTGGTAAGGAGCCTTGTACCCTCGTGTCTCCTAATCTGATCCAGCTCATGAAGGAGAAATTAACATTCTTGGAAATTCCTTAGGTTCAGACCCTGCTGCCATCAGAGCCAATAGCAAAACTCTCATGGGACTCAGAGAGGGAGCAGGTTTGAGTCTTTGCAACAGCTGTCTTCTTGCCACCCGTACTGGAGTGCCTGCTCAGACCGCATGGTTCAGAGTGACACCTTCAGGTCACTAGGGCCGCTGCTCTCGGCGACTTCTCCACGCTCCCTTTCTTGTTCCATTTCATTCCATCAGCGCCCCACGCCTCCTGCCTTGTGCCAGATCGACAGCCCTGGGGCTACAGCTGGAGGCCCTCTGTGCGATCCCTCCCAGTGCTCAGAGGTAGCAAGACCAGAGAAGAGGAGGAGGACGGCTCAGGCTGAGGGATTTGCCCACATTCATACAGAGAGGCAGCTGCGGGGATGTTGGAGGAGTCATTTGGAAAACGCCATTGGGAACCTCAACCTCCTGCTGTGAATGCGAAGAGCACTTGAGAGGTTGTTCTGGGAGAATCCAGCCAGCAGAGCAGCTGCATAAGGCTGATATAAGAGGCACTATACTGACCCCAACTTAGGCATGGGGTGGTCAGGTGAGGAGCATGTAGGGGGAAGAGAGTTCGATGACTGGAATGGTGGGATGGAGGGTCTGTAGATCAGGACTGAGATGCAGTGGGAAGAGCTGGGAGGGAGGAAGCCCAAGACTGGAGCAGCAGGACGTGCTGCAGGTCAGAAACGAGTTGCACTGACTGGGCTGGTTTTGGGGTGCATTGAGAGCTGCACCCAGGAAGCTTATCTGTCTGCATCTGCCTCTTACACCTTCATCCAATAAGAGCAACCAAGCTCCTGTCTGTTTGGGGATCTTCATGCAGTTCACTTGGACAGCTGGTTCTGGAGCACTGAACCCTCTTTCAAAGGTAGTGGGGCTTAGTACATTTCCACAGTGGTTTTAGTTGCTGGTTGGGTTTCCCCTGTTCTCTACAGCAGTCTCATTAAACCTCCCACACTGTGATTAATTAACGGAGGTTCCTCTAGTTTCACCTTGAGCTGCTCTCTCATGTGAAGCAGGAAGACAGCTAAAAAAAAAATTGTTTGAAACCTTTCCTCGAAATAATTAAAGGAAGAGTAGTCTGAAAACACTGTTAGCTCCCTTCAAGCAGTGCCAAGTACAGGCAGAGCCATCCTGGGGAGTGGCCCGGTCTTAGGCTGCCTAAGGCAGTGTTGGTTAGTGGCTAGAACACTGGAGTGGGACCTCAGTTCTATTCCCAGCTCTCTGCTGTTTGTCCATGAGCAAGTCACTTCCCCTGCTGTGTGCCTCAGTTTCCCCACGTGTAAAGTGGAGATCATGATATTGACCTCCTCTGTAAAGCACTTTGAGCTCACCCATGAAGAGCACTAAGTATTATTAAGAACAGCTCTGACTACAGTATAGCCTATGCAGAGGCTTAACTTGGAATGTCACTTGGAAATAAAGCTGCACCCAGGCAGTGCCGTGGGTACCCACAGCCTAAAGACTCAGCAGCTGCAACGGGGGCCAGATTTTCATGAGATTTCAGTGCGTGGCTGCTGAGCTCTTGTGCAAATCTGCCCATTGCAGTGGGAGGTGCTGGGGGTTTTGCAAATCTGGCCTAGATGGGAACTGAGCTACTTCCCATCCTGGCATGGGCGCAAACTTCTGAGCTGTGGCTGCGTCTATGCGAGAGAATGGAATCGTCTTAAGCAGTTTAAGCACAAACCAGTGCCATGTGTCCACGCTTGCCAGGCACATTCGGGTTAAGGATCACTGCAGTTTGGCCTCACATTTCCGCTAGCACTCAGCTCCATCCCTGCAGGCGTGCTACCCTCCGGGTCCCTAACTCACTCCAAGGAGCCAGGATTCCCAAGGCACTCGCATGGCCTTGTGAAATGCAGTCGCTCATCTTCTGCAGTCAGAGTTCCAGGCTCTGTAGCTTTGGTCACTCCCCACCCCACTGTTTTCCCGGAGGCCGGGTAAATGACATAGTGTGAAACCCCCTATGATTTGTCACCCTCCTTCCCGTGTCATTTGCAACTGAGGCTGACATTAAGGAGAAAGTCACGCTCTCCACAAGCCGCAGACACCTGGGCTACATCCATGGAGCTGGCAGGCGATACAACCCCTGGGATTCAATCTTATTAAGAGGGCCAGGGAAGTCTGTCCTCTGGAATGAGAGGAGGATGCCCAGACAGGTTGGAGAGAGGGGAACTTCCACTCCCGTTTCCTGAGAGACAAGAAACATGTACCTTGCAGATAAGAGGAGATGAGGTTCCTCCTGCCTGCCTGAAAGTCCCTGGAACTACTCACGGACGGCAGCAGGCTCTGGGTCTCAGTGCTGGAGAAAGACAGAGCCTTGGCAGCCCTGGAGGCGGACGTCATCTCTGACCACAAGGCAGGTTTCCCACATACTGCTCCATCAACATGCCTCAGCACCCTGACCTGGCTGGACCCCTTCTCTAGGGATCAGAGGCTATGTCAGCCTCGCTGGCAGCGTTCATCCTTGGCATCTCTGCCAACGGGGGCTCTGCCAATTAGTGCCAACGGCAGTGACGAAGAGATCTGCTCACTAGGGGCTGGACTGAGGCTTTGTCTGCGCTGGGGATTTGCCTCAGTCCAGTTCCTAGTGAGCAGGCCTTTTCGTCACTGCCGTTGGCACTAATTAGCAGCGGCCAGACCCCGGTGCAAACCCCCCCCCCCCCCCGTCGACAGGCAAAGCTGCGACAAGTTGCGCTTTTTACCAATTCAGCTTCCTCCGGTTGCAAATATGAGTCAGTTACATCAGTGCAAATAGCCACCTCACCTCTTTACACTAGTGCAACTACACCAAGGACTGAAATACCCAGTGCAAACGAGGACCCCCTCCCCAAGCTCATTGCACAGATGCTCCAGCTGCTGGCTGGTAAGAGGCAAAAGGCTCTACGGTTAGCCCATTGCCCTGAGCCATCCAGTCCCTCCACACGTTCCCCGAGCACATCAGTGCATCATCACGAGATACAAGTACAAAGTGAGCTGCCGCTCATTTCAAACAACAGCCGCGGGGTCGTTAGAATGATCTACAGTTTGCACATGGGAGCTTTGGGTTCGCTAACTAAGCCCATGTAAATGGAGTTCGCTCCAAGCAAACGTGTAGCTCGGATAACTATTTTTTCCCTCTAAGTGCTTTCCACAGCTATTATTTTGATTAGTAACTGTCTCTCCCTCAACCTCTTCCCAGTCCCCCCGCTCGCCCCTGGCTCTGCATTTCAGGGTCTGATCCCCCTCCCGCCGACACCACGCTGACCCTAGTGTGTTCTGTGGATTCTAATCCACACGGGAGGAAGCAAGAGGGGAATCAGGCCCTGGGCTCCTTCTTCGGACTGCGTCTAGAAGCGAGACAAAGGGGCAGGATTCCTTCCCTCCCTTCCGCTGGTATAGTCCCACCAAATCCAGCAGAGCATTACACCCGCAAGATCAGAATCGAGCCCGGAGTCTCTGCCAGCAGAATGCCTCATTATAATAAGCAGGGCTCAGCGCTAATGAGAAAAATCAGCCCAGTGGGGAAGCAGCAGGCTGCGTCTTGTGGAGAAAAGGTTCCTTCAGGACAAAGGGAAGCGTTTCATTAATAGATGGAGATTTTATGCTGTGCAGAGGCGGTACTGGGAGCTGGGGTTTGCTATTAAAATGGAGAGGAAAAAAAAGCCACCCCTTTTCCAGTGCGGAGCGGCATTTGCATTTGTGAGACAAAGCTGTGTTAGCCAACACACCAGCAACTCATGAACCGGAGAGGGATTCACAGCCTCTAGGCTGGGACCTGGCTCCCTCTGGCTCTGCATACTGATCCGTTTTGGCCGCTCAACGGGCTGGGCTTCACTGCCATCGGGATCATAGCGGCATGGTGCGCAATGGATTCCAAGTCTATTGATAGCCCACTGGCTTCAACGGGAGCAGGAGGAGAATCATGGTAATCACAGCATCAGAAAAGTAGGACTGGAAGGGACCTCAAAAGGTCGTCTAGTCCTGTCCCCTGCACTCAAGGCAGGCCTATATAATAGACCATTCCTGGCAGGTATTTGGATCACCTGTTCTTAAAAACCTCCAATGACAGAGATTCCACAACCTCCCTAGGCAATTTGTTCCAGTGCTCAACTACCATCTGGATTTTCTCCAATTTGTCCACCTCTTTCCTGAAATGTGGCGCCCAGAACTGGACACAATACTCCACAATCACAATAATCTGCACTCATATTGTACAGTTTAGCCAACCTGCTTTACAAAGCTGGGGCAATGTCCTTCTCCCAACAGGGAAACTGAGGCCCAGGCAGGGAAAGCAACCTGCCCAATATCCTAACCCCCCCCACCCCAGGAGTCCTGGCTCGCAATTCTACCCAACTGCACCATCGCCCGCTGGAGTGGCTGCGCTGATGTGGGACATGTGTTTCATGGTACTTCCCACATGGAGTTCAGAGAGAAGTTTCTTCACCTTGATTAGTTTCATACACCACTTAGCAAATTAGAACCACCACCAGGCACTAATCCCGGGCTGTTTTACAAACACTCCTGTCATTTCCTCCTTCCCACCTCGCTGATTATTCCCCTGCATCTGAATAATTTGTTGACATTTCCTTCCCCTTCCCTTAGACAGTATCTGTGACCACAGCTACATCAGCCCAGCTTGCCATTACATCAGCTTGCACATGCTAAGCCGGCTGTGCCTGCTTGGTATTTGGAAGGGAGGCCTGCAGAGCGAAAACAGCGATTCCCAACGCCCCAGCATGGTACCAAGTGGGGGGCAGGCTGTGGTTGTGTTTTTGGGACCAAGTTCTGGTGCTTATGGCAGAGTTATCAGTCCCACACACTCTGTATCTGTCCTCGGCCAACCTAAATTGATCCTGTAGCTTCACCTGGCTTCCGTGTTCTCCTTCACTTCCTGTCTTCAATGACTGCACGGCGTTCCTGAGCAGTGTTGCCTTCGGCCCCCGAGAGAACTGCATCTCAGCTGTTGGTGAGACCATCCCGTATTGCAGTTACTACTTTGCATTTATCTAGCTCCTTCCCTGCTGAAAGGCCCAGTCCTGTCGAGTGCTACCAACTCCTACCACTGTCCACGGCGCTCAATAAACAGGGCTCAGCATCTCCCTGGGTTGGGCCAGAAACAACCAGAGGCCAAGGCTATCTTCTCAAAGAGGCTGCTCTTTGGGTTCCTGAGCTGCTAGATCATGGGCTCCTAGACCTAGAACCTCAAAAGGTATTTAGGCTCCTAACTTCCCCTGAAACCAATAGATGTCAGAGGCCTAAATACATTTGAGGATCTGGGCCCTTATTCCTAAAACATGGTGGGATCCTGCTTCAGAGTGTGATCAGACAGGCCATAGCTGCTGCCAGTTGTGTTTAGCCAGGGGGGATGTAACTAATTATCTCCAGGGCTGCTAGCTGAAGAGTAAATATCTTCGCCCCCTTTCATCTGTACCAGGTGGCAGTCTGAGATCAGAGGGGAAGGTGACTTACAGCTGGCGGGACAGCACTTCAAAAGGGGCCACCGATTTCACTGCTCAATGGCAAATGCAAATAGACGGGAATGGTTTTCTCCCACGGCCTCTGCAACAACTTTCGGGAGAGGGCTCAAGCCACAGCATTCAGATCTGGATCGCCGGCGCACTGATCAGTCTCTGATTTATCACCTAAAAGAATGGCTCAGGGAAACTCCTTCAAATCCTCTGCAGTGCTAAGGACTTAGGCTATTACTGAGCAGGGCTGGATGTGACATGGTGGCAGCTCAGCATAGCCCATTACCTAGTCTGAGCCAGCCAACCCCCTGCCTCTCATTTCTATGCAGCTACAATGGAACGGGATACTGTGCGTGTCCCCCTACCAGTATCCCTTGTCTCAACTACCTTCCTTCTCGGCAGAGACGCACTGGATAGAGGGCTCCTTGTATTAGAAATACCTCATTAGAGAATTTCAAATGCGATGACCCAAAGAGCCACTAGGTGTCCTCAAAGCGGCACACTAAAGCAACCCCAAGACTGTCCTGCTTCTTTGCCAGGCTCAAAGATTAGCAAGGGAACTCGCTGGAGTGGCAGGAGACTCAGTCCTGGCGATGCGGTGGGTTTGCTAGGTCCCTCTGCCCCCTGGATTTCTGAATGCTGCTCCAGTGCTGCATTTTGGGCTATTGACTTGCCTTTGGGCTTCAGGATGTGACCCACGACCAAACAGCCCAAACAGCTTGAAAGCCCACATGGCACGTGCCAGACCAGAGCAAAAGGCATCACAGTGCTGTAGGCCCATCACAGCCTATGCTCCCAGAATCCACTGAAGTCTTGAGTCACCCTGGAGAGACTATCTGGCCCAGATTTCCCCAGGCCTGGCAGGGAGCCTTCATTCCTGCCTCCCAACAAGAGTCTCATCTTTCTCCCTCTCCTTGACCTCGGAGGCAGAATCAGCCAGCTGCAATCAGTCCAGACTTCTGCTGCACTGCCTCTGACTCACTGGCACTGCTTGATCTAGGCCTTACCCCGAACACAGGGCCTGGATCCAAGTGATGAGTATTAAATCGGGCTGATCCCCCGCTTACAACGAACCCACGTCCAGCCTTTGCATTAGGGAGCTGGAGAGGATCCCAGAGGTTATTTTGCTGAACCAGGCCCCAAAGAGTTACATCACCACGGCAGCACGGAGTGCCCACCTCCTAGCGAGCAGGGAGTGTGGCCAGAGAGAATCTGCACCGCTGGGACTCATCTGCAGCAAATACTCCCCCCAGGAAGCTGCAGCGTCAGGCTCAGGGAGATGAAACTGGATTATTGGCGCTGACTCGCAAAATGCCAACATCTCATTGTGATGGGCCCACTTCTCCCGGCAGAAAGCACAGCCACTGAGAGCCGGTCACATCACCCTCCCACTTTACACAGGTGCGAACAACTGCAAAGCGGCAGCCGCTGGATTTTACACCCTCTTTCTCCCTTCCTTGCCTCATTAAGTGCCCTCTGGTGTTCCCAGCAATGTTCTGCATCCCCTCACTCTGCTAGCATCTGACACAGCGTGGCAGCTGGTGTGCTGGGCAAGAGAAATGTATATTTTGTGCAACAGTTTAAAAAGGATTTTTTTTTTCAGTTTGTTTGAAATTTCTGTGAATTTTTTTTAACAAAAATATGTAAATGAGATTTTTAAAGGTGTTTAAAAATTACAACGTTGTAACAATGAAGATTTCCCTGCTGTCACTAGGCCACACACTGGGAACTTCACAACAACTGCAAGGATAGAATTTAGGTGCTCATGGCTTAGAGCTCAAGTCCCTGCCATTTGGGAATTCCCATTATCTGCTAGCAGTATAGGGCCTATGACACACAGCTGAGCCGTTCTGACTCTATCCAGGAGAGGGCAGTGATACACAGATGCACAGTACATGACACTATTCAGTAGGGAACAGTCCTGCACTGGGCTGAGAAGGGGCTGGACAAGATGTGCTCTTGGAGCGCTTTTCGATCCCTGGGTTATAGCAGGGCCTTGGTGCAGTTACCTTGGGAGGGCAGAGCTCCTGTGTCTCACGCAGCATCTGCTATGGGAAGACGGGCGGCCGATCAACAATGGCTCGGTTATCACCGGTTACAATCGGCTGTGGCTGCTGCGGTGCTGGACTGGCTCTCTCCCTGCTCCCTGTAGTGTTGTGGGAACGTAATCTGGTGACGACCCCGCTGCCAGGCGTCTGCCCTCAGAGAGGGGGAGCAGCCCAGCAGAGGAACAAGCAGCTCATGTAGGGCGGGAGGCTAAGCAGCAAAGCACTGTGAACAGGCCGGCTGCCCAAGAGACAGCTAAGCCAGGTGGTCCTGAGCTGGGCGCACTGGACTTGGCGTGCCAGGAGCTCTGCAAGCACCTGTGTCTCCGCTCCTTTGGCTAATTGCAGCTACCTTTATGGATTGTTTCAAAGGGCTAAAACTACCTCAGGGCCCCATTTCCCTGGGCTTTCTTGGCCCTACGGTGGCACCAGTACCCCAACCACCCCACCCTGCCATGGCAACAACCCCCCATCCGTCCCCAGCCCTGTGGTGGCACAAATGCCCCAGAGGCCTTGTCCCCAGCCCCTCTCATCCATTGCCTGGCCCCTTAGCATCTCCAGTCACCGCTACTCGGAACATGTTAACGGTCGCCCCGCGCTCTGCGCTCCCAGCAGGCCTTTCATCCTAGAATCCTAAAGTAGCTACAAGTCCAAACAGCAGAAGGCCAGGGCGGTAGCAGCAAGGCTGAAACACCCTTCCATACCCACGGCTATAACCACCCAGCCGAGAAAACGGTGCTCAACCTCCCCTATTGCAGACAGGCCCAGTGATTGCTCTGTGCTGGTACGAGTCACGTTTAAACATGACTTAGCTTGAGCCGCATGGATAGGGATTTCCTTCTGAGAACCGCGCAGGCCAGCCACCGGGAGAAGCACAAGGGCTGTTTTAGAACATGGTGACAGCACAGCTGGTAGGAGAAAACGAACCCCCCTTCTCTGTTCTGATCAGGGAAGCGCTCCCTGCTAGCAGCCGGCTTGTCCCATGGCTCTGCCCCGTGCGGTGTGGCCAGGGGATTAGCATGGGCAGTTATGCCTGGCTGCCCAGGGAGAGCCTGGCTTTGTTCTCAGCGACAAAGCCTGTCCCCGGAGCGCTTGCCCCGTCACAAATAACGTTGACAACTACTGGGCTCTTTCAAAAGGCAGGAAGCACGGAAGGGTCTTAGGCGGTTTACAGCTGCGATTGGCTCTGGCTAAGCCAGGCAGCTTCCTCCCCCCACCCCCCCCGCCCTGCAGCTACACCCTGGCTTGTTCTGCACAGGATGGGGAGGGATGTTCACTGGTAAATCCCAGTTTCCTCCAAGGCGAATGACTTTATTAAGGAATGTAGACAATAAGCCAGCGAGGCTGGGGGCTGCAGCAGCGTGAAGGCTGCCCTAGTGCAGGGCCTTCAATGTCAGTCTGTACGCTTGCTAGAGACAATAAGAATTTCCCAGGCTGGCTCCCCCTCCCTTTAGTCCATGCCCCAGCTTTGCAGCTCCCCAGTTTGATCCCTCTGTAGCAGGGAGGAACCTACAGAATCTCTGACTGCAGAGAGCCTTTGCTCAGCGAATACAGGTTTTAATTGTGCTGCTGCTATGAGCAAGAATCGCAACCCATCCATCAAAGAGCATTTGGCCACAAACCACAGATACAAATTTAAACAAAACCAAGGAAAAGGAAGAGACCACTGTTGCATTCTGGCTTCTCTGTGGGACGCGTGTACGTAGAGGTGGGTCCAAAGCCGTCCCCTAAACTCTCGGAGTGTTGGAAATCCAAAGTTAGCTCGGGGTCAAGGTTTTGCAAATGGTCTTTTATCTGTGAAGTGAACCAACGTGAAATCCTGGATCTGAACACCCCGGAGCATCATGGGCATTAAAATCCCGACCTGGAACCAGATCTGAATGTTGCAGCTCGGCCCCATCTCTGTGTCAGAACGAGTGAAGGCAGATCTGCCTGTTCTATGCTAAATGCAGAATCATCCATTTGCTTCAAACAGTCCTCAAACTAGCCCTCCATGCCTCCATCTGTCAGAGCACGCCCAGGAGTGCTGGCAACGCTTGGCTTCAGCTCCGGGCACAAGCAATGGGCAAAATCTACAAGTTAATGGGCAATGAAGTTGCTGTCAATCCAGACATGGACTGGCTCCTCTCTGGCTGACGGCGCTCACCATCCATTCTAGCTTATATGATTAGGAAGTTCCTCTGTAGCTCGCCAAGGGGTTCTGCGCCGGGAGGGATGTCTTGCACCCTGGGTGCTTGGCAAGCATAATGTCACAACAGAACAGGAAGGCTGGTTCCACCCAAACAATGGAGTCAGTGGGGTTTCTTTAACCAGCGTGTCTGGCTACATGGGGTTTTCATGTGAGCGCTGCAGCTCTGAGCCACGGTTAGAGAAGCATAGTAGAGTATGAGGACGTAGCCCCGGCATACCCTGATCTAAAGGGTCCTTTCCCAATGGCGGGGTACACGATGTTCTGACTTCATGGGGCGCTCTTCTCAGCCAAGCTCCTTCTTGGACCTTTGCAGGTGGTCAGAGTGGATCCCCCCCAACCAAAGTGCTCCTCCTAGGCTGGTCAATCTCCCGCACTGCGGTACAAGGCTGGTGCGTTCTTCAGCAATTCGGGGCTGGCATAGGACCGAGGGGTCCTGGATGGAGGTGGAGATGAAGGGGTGATGCCCCTGGGTACCGAGACTGGCTAATAGACGACCAGGAGCCCCTGCTGGCCAACAGCTTCAGAGTAGCGTTCGCTTCAGAGGTGTGCGCACGAGGGTGGGGTGCTGCCTACCTTCCCCGGGACGTCCTGTGAAGGCAGCTAGAGGTGCAGCAGGAGAGAGCAGGGTGCAAACTACGCAAGGCTGATCCTGACAGCATCACTGCCACTGCCACTTTCCCAGGATCTCAGAGCTGGACTTGCCAGGGGGTGGGAATTGGAAAGGGGGTGGCTAGGAGTCAGAGACGCACAGTGCCTCCACTGCATCACTCAAGCCCTGGTTCACTCCGCCAACGGCCAGCAGGCAGTTCTTCACCACGATGCTGGAGCAGGTGCAGCGGGGGGTTGGCATGGGTGGCAGGCTCTCCCATTTGTTCTTCCCTGGGTGGAAGGCTTCAGCTGACTCTAGGACCGTTGGCTGGTTCCCTGAAAGAGCCAAAGTGGGATGGCGGGGAGGGGGAGGAGGCAGGGAGGGGAGGAAGAGCAAATGTGTTGTGGAGACAGGATAAGTATATAAAAATAATGGGGGAAAAATCAGATTTGAGCAGAAAAGAAATTTGGGGCAATGATCCAAAAGCAGAAATGGCCTCATTCTGTCATCTCTTCCCCCCACCTCCCATGAGGATGCTACATAGAACAAAGACTTCTCTGGGTGGTCATGCAGAACCCAAGGTGATACCTGCCAGCTCCCGCTTCCAGTCTTGCTCACTCTGTTCTTTGTGTTAATCATACAAATAAAAACAACAGGAGTACTTGTGGCACCTTAGAGACTAACAAATTTATTAGAGCATAAGCTTTCGTGGACTACAGCCCACTTCATCCAAAGAAGTCCACAAAAGCTTATGCTCTAATAAATTTGTTAGTCTCTAAGGTGCCACAAGTACTCCTGTTCTTTTTGCGGGTACAGACTAACACAGCTGCTACTTTGAAACAAATAAAAATAACACCTAGCTCTTATGTAGCACTTTTCAGCCATGTATCTCAAAGCAGCACTTTACAAGGGAGGCCAGTATCCTTAGCCCCACTGCGGGAAACTGAGGTACAGGAAGGGCAGCAACAAGAACTTGCATTGAATAATTTCTTTCTTTTCAAGTATTGCAGGACACAGAAACCAGAGCCTGCTGCCGCTTATAGTGACTGGTCTGCCCCCTGCTGTCCAAAACGGGTGACGACCTCTAGTCTCTGCAGCTGCACCAGGCGGCACCCTTACCCTACAAGAGCAATTGTGTCACACTAGCTCCTCAGGACCCACGATGCCCTTCCAGCCCTGGTCTGGCCCGGGATGGAGTTGTTGTTTTGTACTCGTTAAGGCTGCAGTCAGCAGCTAGAAGGTGCCATGCACTGAACCCCCTGCACCATCCCTCACAACTACCCAGGAAGAAACAGCTACCATGAAGGATGGCTCCCAAACACCCAGCAGCGACAATATGAATTTGTGGGGCAGGGCATGATCTCTTGCACAGGCATCTCCGAACGGGAGTGGAAGCTCGCAGGTAACGCGTTACCCAGAACTCGAGGGAGGGCTGGAAAAGAGATTTGTACCTCACAAGCATCGCATGAGACAGAAGAAGATTTCAGCCTTGATTTTCATAAGTGACTAGTGATTTCGGATGGCTCCACTTTTGGGTGCCCAACTTAAGATACCCAAAAGAGGCTTCATTTTCAGAAGGCAGGTACTCAACAGAAAAAAATCAGGCCCCTTCCAGGGTCCTGTGCTGGGCAGCCAAAAATGCAGCCACCCAAAATCAATAGGGACCTGTGAAAGTCTTGCCCAATTCAGGTGAGATTTCCCAAAGTGCCTGAATGACACAGGAGACTAATGGGGAGATTTTCATAGCTTCGCGTGGCAGTTAGACACCTAACTCCCGTTGAAAGTCAACCTGCCTTTGAAAATCTCCCTAAGGCTCACTGAAAGTTAATGGGATTTGGGCTCTGAAGTGCTTAAGTTACTTTTGAAAATGGGGCTTAGGCTCCTAAGTCACTTCAGTGCTTTTGGAAAGGTTACCCTTCCCCTCCAGTTGTTCCTCACCTAGCCCCCCGGCCACGATGACCCTTCCTTTCAAGTAGCCAGCGACAAAGTCCGCTCGCCTTTTCTTTAGGAAGGAGGAGCGTTCCATCTTCATCCAGCCACCTGAGGAGAGAAAGGACAGACAGACGAACCGTGCTAAACTCGGCAGTTCACCACATTCCTGGTGAAACTCAGTGGTTTGTCGGGGAGTTTTGCTCAGAATCTTTGGTTCTGTTTGAACCCCAGACACAGAGTCAAAAGTCACTGGGAGGGGTACTAACTTCACACGGGGTGAAGTTAAAGATGGACCTGAGCCAAAATCCCAGCCAGGCACTGGGTATTTGAAATCTGAGCTCAGAAGAGGATACTGATTTTGCAAAAGGCCCTTGTCCTACCTTTACAACAGGCAGAACTGAACCTTGGATCCAAACTGTGGGCTGCTGGAAAATCTGGATTCAGATTTTACAGCCTGTGCCCATCTCCAGAAAGTTGGCATGAACATCCCCTCCCTCGCCAAGCAAAACTCTTGCATTTCACACTAGCCCAGACACACCGGCAAGCCAGGGGAAACCAAGGCCCTGCTTGGGGTTTCCTTACTGAAGGGAGAACAGCTGAGATTCAATGTGCTCCATGCAGATCGTACCTGTGTACAAACAGGTGCAGCACAACTGAACCAAACCCTGCTGGCCTCTCCACCTCCATAAAGCCTGTTTGCCTGGCATTGCCCTGGCTTGTATAAGCCTATGTCACAGCTGGCCAGGGTCTCTCAGGGCAGTGTCCAGGAGAGAGTTTGGTATTAGAGCCAGCTGCCTGGACAATGGGTTTGCCACCCGCAGGCTACGTGGCTAGTTTGTTTTTTTACTATTGATGGCATTCCTTCTGCAGAGCTGGGTGCAAGCAATCCGCAGTCAATCCTGCAGGAGGCAGCGTGCCTCAACCCTCAACAAAGCCAATGGGAGCTGCAGATCCCTCTGAGCCCACCTATGTATAGCTCTAGCTGTGTGTCTTTAAGCCTTTGTTGACTTAAAAGCTATTGCCCTTCATATCACACACGCGCCTCACCTGCAAGCATTGGACCTCACGGACACCCACCTTGCTCAATGTCAAACACATCCACAGTCTTCATGAACTTGGGCTGCCGGTACAGCCTGCCCTGCCGCAGCCCCCCGAGACTGAAGAGGTTGTTCTCCGTGGGCACGAAGCTGGAGAAGGCCCTTTTGCTGGGGATGCTGGGGAACTTGGTCCATGACCTGGTCTCTGTGTCAAAGACCTCGAAGGCATTGATGGCGTATTTGGACTGCCTCCCACCTGGGACAGACATGGGGACAGAAGCATCCCAGGGCAGTGTGTCAGTTAGCTGCCTCCAGGCTCTGGGAGAAGCACAGACTAACTGGGAGTAACTTACCTGGCAGTTGAAATGAGTGTGGCAGGTTTCAGACAATACAGAACCATACGACGGAAAAGACGGTTACTCACCGTTGTAACTGTTGTTCTTCGAGATGTGTTGCTCATATCCATTCCAATTAGGTGTGCGCGCGCCGCGTGCACGATCGTCGGAGAATTTTCTACCCTAGCAACGCCCGGCGGGTCGGCTGTGGAGCCCCCTAGAGTGGCGCCTTCATGGCGCTGGATATATACCCCAGCCGACCCGGCGCCCCCTCAGTTCCCTCTTGCCGGCTACTCCAACAGTGGGGAAGGGGGGCGGGTTTGGAATGGATATGAGCAACACATCTCGAAGAACAACAGTTACAACGGTGAGTAACCGTCTTTTCTTCTTCGAGTGCTTGCTCATATCGATTCCAATTAGGTGACTCCCAAGCCTTACCTAGGTGGAGGGGTCGGAGTGAGACATTGCTGTGTGCAAAACCGCTGATCCGAATGCAGCATCGTCCCTGGACTGCTGTACCAGTGCGTAGTGAGCTGCAAATGTGTGGACTGATGATCAAACTGCAGCTCTACAAATGTCCTGGATCGGGACTTGAGCTAGGAAGGCAGTCGAGGAAGCTTGGGCCCTCGTTGAGTGAGCGGTGAGGTGCGGTGTTGAGACACCGGCCAGGTCATAGCAAGTCCGGATGCAAGACGTGATCCAGGAGGATAGGCATTGTGAGGAGACCGGTAAGCCTTTCATCCGGTCGGCCACTGCAACGAAGAGTTGCGTCGTCTTTCTAAAGTGCTTTGTGCGTCAATATAGAAAGCCAGGGCCCTGCGTACGTCCAAAGAATGCAAACGCTGGTCTTGGCGAGTAGCATGTGGTTTAGGATGGAAGACTGGGAGAAATATATCCTGATTGATGTGAAACGGAGAGACCACCTTAGGAAGAAAGGCAGGATGTGGACGAAGCTGCACTTTGTCCTTATGGAAAACCGTGTAAGGGGGCTCGGATGTAAGCGCCCTGAGTTCAGAAACGCGCCGTGCTGAGGTGATGGCTACGAGGAAGGCTGTCTTCCAGGATAGGTACAGAAGTGAACAGGTGGCCAGTGGCTCGAATGGAGGCCCTGTGAGCTTGGAGAGAACCAGGTTGAGATCCCACGTCGGAACGGGCTGACGTTGTTGTGGATACATCCGGTCTAAGCCCTTGAGGAATCTAACGACCATCGGGTTAGAGAATACCGAGGACGCGAGTTCCCCTGGGTGAAAAGCCGATATAGCGGCCAGGTGAACCCTAATTGAAGATCTCGCTAAACCCTGCTGTTTTAGGGAGAGGAGATATTCCAATATGAGAGGAATAGGTGCCTGTAACGGGGACATGGCTCGTTGTTCGCACCAACAGGAGAACTGTTTCCACTTGGCCAAGTACATGGTCCATGTTGAAGGCTTCCTACTGCTCAGCAGAATCTGTTGGACAGAGTGCGAGCATTGCTGCTCTGCCTGGGTGAACCATGGAGCAACCACGCCGTGAGGTGGAGTGATTGTAGGTCGGGGTGACGTAGACAGCCGTGGTCCTGAGAGATGAGATCTGGACACAACGGAAGTGGGATCGGTGTCTGAACCGAGAGCTCCAACAGTGTGGTGTACCAGTGTTGCCTCGGCCACGCTGGAGCAACTAGAATTACTTGTGCTTGGTCTCTGCGTAGTTTGAGCAGCACCTTGTGGACCAGAGGAAATGGAGGGAAAGCGTAAAACAGGTGGTCTTTCCAAGGCAGGAGAAACGTGTCCGATAGAGAGCCCGGGGCTCGCCCTGGTAGGGAGCAGAACGCGTGGCACTTCCTGTTGGCTCGAGATGCAAACAGGTCTACCTGGGGAAATCCCCACCTCTGGAAAACGGAAAAGATGATGTCCGGACGAATTGACCACTCGTGCGTCTGAAAGGACCTGCTGAGTCGGTCCGCTAAAGTGTTCTGGACTCCAGGAAGAAACGATGCCGTGAGATTGATCGAGTGGGCGATGCAGAAGTCCCATAGGCGAATGGCCTCCTGGCAAAGAATCGAGGAACGTGCTCCTCCTTGCTTGTTGATGTAAAACATGGCCGTGGTGTTGTTGATGAGAACTAACACACAGCGGCCACGTAGGAGATTGAGAAATGCCTGGCACGCCAGGCGCACCGCCATCAGTTCCCGAACATTGATGTGCAGGGCTAGTTGGGGTGCAGTCCAGAGGCCCTGGGTATGGTGTTCGTTGAGATGGGCACCCCAACCCAGAGATGAAGCGTCTGTGACCAGGTGCAGAGAGGGTTGTGGGGCGTGAAACGGCATTCCCTCGCAAACCACACTGTGATCTAGCCACCAGGTGAGGGAGGTCAAGACCGAGTTCGGAACCGTGATCACCATGTTCAGGCTGTCCCGATGTGGGTGGTATACCGATGATACCCAGGTCTGGAGTGGGCGAAGCCGAAGTCTGGCATGCCTGGTCACGTACGTGCAAGAGGCCATGTGACCCAACAGGGTGAGGCACGACCTCACTGTGGTAATTGGGAAGGCCCTGAGTCCTCGAATGAGGCTTGTGATGGTATGAAAACGATTGTCTGGTAGAATAGCTTGTGCACGTCCTGAGTCTAGGACTGCCCCAATAAATTCTATCCTTTGGGTAGGCTCTATAGTGGATTTCTCTTTGTTGAGTAGAATGCCCAACTCGTGGAATGTGTGTACTATTATGTGGACGTGAGCTCGAACTTGCTCTCTGGTGCGACCGCGTACCAGCCAGTCGTCTAGATACGGGAACACCTGTATCCCTTGCCGACGAAGGTATGCCGCCACGACGGCCATACATTTTGTGAACACTCTTGGGGCCGAGGATAGGCCGAAGGGAAGGACTGCAAATTGGTAATGCACCTTGTTTACCACAAATCGCAGGAAGCGCCTGTGAGGCGGGTATATTGCTATATGGAAGTATGCGTCCTTCATGTCGAGGGCGGCGAACCAGTCTCCAGGATCCAGGGAAGGGATAATGGTCCCCAATGAGACCATGCGGAACTTCAACTTTACTACGAATTTGTTGAGTCCGCGTAAGTCTAAGATGGGTCGCAGACCCCCTTTGGACTTGGGGATCAGGAAGTAGCGGGAATAAAATCCCCTGCCCCTTAACTCTAATGGAACCTCCTCTATGGCCCCCATAGACAGGAGCGTAGAAACCTCCTGTATAAGAAGTTGCTCGTGAGAAGGGTCCCTGAAGAGGGACGGGGAGGGGGGGGTGGGAGGGGGGAATGAAGAAAACTGGAGAGCGTATCCCCTTTCCACCGTGCGAAGGACCCAACGGTCCGAGGTTATAAGGGACCAAGCACGGTGGAAATGGGAGAGGCGATCCCGAAAGGAGGGGGCTGGATCCTGGGAGATGACTGGGGCGCCGTCCTCGACCGCACCTTCAAAAGTTCTGCCTAGGGCCTGAAGGTGGCCTAGGTGGCCCCTGGTTCTGACCGGGTTGAGGGTCGGTCAACCTTCTCCTACCACCTCGCCCCCGCCTTCTGGCAGAGTCCTGTCTCAGACGAGGTGGGGGGGGGGGTAGAACCGCTGAGGTTGGGGCCAAAATGGCCTGCGCTGGGGTCCCGGAACATGCATCCCCAGGGAGCGCATGATTGTTCTCGAGTCCTTGAGGCTCTGTAGACGAGAGTCCGTCTTGTCTGAGAACAATCCGTGTCCCTCAAAGGGTAAATCCTGGAGGGTTTGCTGCAGTTCCGGAGGCAAGCCCGAGACCTGGAGCCAGGAGATTCTCTGCATGGTGATACCTGAAGCCAGGGTCCTCGCAGCGGAGTCTGCTATGTCCAAGGAGGCCTGTAAGGAGGTCCGCGCTACCTTCTTACCCTCCTCCACTAAGGCCCCAAACTCTTCCCTGGAGTCTTGGGGGACCAATTTCTTAAACTTCCCCATAGAGTTCCAGGAATTAAAGTTATAGCGGCTCAGGAGCGCCTGCTGGTTAGCCGCTCTAAGTTGTAGCCCCCCGGCTGAATAAACCTTACGGCCAAACAAATCGAAGCGCTTAGCGTCCTTCGATTTGGGCGCTGCGGCCTGTTGACCGTGGCGCTCCCTTGCATTCACTGATGACACCACCAGTGAACACGGCTGGGGATGAGTGTACAAGTACTCATAGTCCTTTGAGGGGACAAAGTACTTTCTTTCCACCCCTCTGGCTGTGGGTGGAATAGAGGCAGGAGTTTGCCATATCGTAGTGACGTTAGCCTGGATCGTGCGGATTAGGGGCAACGCTACTCTGGATGGGGCATCCGCAGAGAGGATGTTCACAATGGGGTCCTGTACCTCCACTATCTCCTCTGCCTGTAGGTCCATATTACGTGCCACCCTACGTAATAGGTCCTGGTGTGCCCGGAGATCTATCGGGGGTGGACCTGTGCTCATTGTGCCCGCCACCGCCTCATCTGGGGAAGATGAGGAAGATGCCTCAGGTGGCAAGGGATCTAAGGGCGGGTCATGTTCCGATGAGTCCTGGAGCGGAGCATCACCTGCCCCTGGGTCCAGGTCGGCAGGTGGTGTGGGCACGGAAGCCTCCATGCCCCCTGGGGGAGGGCGAGAGATGGTGGATTCTGGGGACCTATGCTCAGAGCACACCGAGCGAGAGGCTGATGGTGGTGGAGCCCCTTGTGCTTGGTGGTACGCCCCCGGGGTCCAGAACGACCAGTGTGAAGGTCCCTGAGCGGGATCCTCCTCTACCTCCTCCCAGTGGCCCATGTCCGCCTCAGCGGCCTGCCCCTGAGGGGGGTATGCCGATCTCGAGGCCCCATCGGAGGAACGGGACACTGATCTCGATGGCCATGGCGGTGCCGATCGCGCCGAGATGAGCTCCGAATGATACGGTGCCGCTCGGTGCCGGTCTGGAGGTGATCGGTCCCTATGCGGTGCCGGTGAGCGGTGCCGAGATCGGGATCAGTGCCGATGACCGCATCGGTGCCAAGAGTCTGATCTGGACCTTGAAGAAGGTGACCGTGAGAAGACCCGGTGCCGGGAGCGGCCCCTCGACGTCGAGCGTCGCTCGTAGCGGTGCCGGGAACTACGTCTCGAGGTCGAACGGCACCGACGATCATAACGGTGCCGGGACGTGGAACGGTGCCGCGACGATGATCTTGGCCGCGAGTACGACCGGTGCCGAGGTGATAGTCGGCGCTGGGACTGCGAGCGGCGTCGGGACCTGCTTCGTGACCTGGATCAGTGCCGTGGATCCAGTCCTTGAGATGGGGGGCGTATCATAGCAGGTTTTCCCTTGGATTGCACCGGACGAGGAGCCAACGGTGCCGGTGGTTGGGGCAGTGCCGGCTCCGTGAGAGCAATCAAGTCTCTCGCCGTCGCGAAGGTCTCTGGGGTCGACAGGAGACACGGCTCCACCACTGACCGAGGGGGTGATCCCGTCCGCACCGGACTCAACGGCCTCGGAGCCGGAGTAGACGGTGTAGGAGGCACCTGCTTTTGGTTTTCCACAGGTGGACGCGGCTCTACCCCCGGCACCGGGGGGGCCGGCGTCTTCAGGACAGCAGTCTCCTGCGTCTTACGGGATTTCTTATGTCCCGGGGACAAGGATCGGCGCCGAGGCACTTGCGGCGGGCGCGGTGCCGAAGGGGTCCGGTGCCGCGGAGGCTTGTCCGACTCCACCCGCGGTGCAGGGGCAGTCGGTGCCGCTGGGGCACTGTGCACCGAGGCGCTTGGCGCCGGGGCCTGACGCGCCGATGGAGTGTCCGGGCTAAGTGCCACCTCCATGAGGAGTTGCCGAAGCCGAAAGTCCCGCTCCTTTTTAGTTCTCGGTCTGAAGGCCTTACAGATCTTACACTTATCTGTTTGATGGGACTCTCCCAGGCACTTCAGACACGAGTCGTGCGGATCACTTGTGGGCATAGGCTTAGCGCAGGACGTGCACTGCTTAAAGCCGGGAGCCTTGGGCATGAGCCCGGCTATGCGCCGGGGGAAAAAGGGGGAAGAACAACCCCCTTAATCCCCTTTAACTATCTACAACTACTAAAAGGTAAACTGAACAACTATCTAATACTATATAACAACTACAACTATCTACAGAAGAAATCGGATAAGCTAGGGAGAGTGGAGAACAGCTATGCCGCGCTCCACAGTTCCAACGACCGTCAGGGGCGGTAAGAAGGAACTGAGGGGGTGCCGGGTCGGCTGGGGTATATATCCAGCGCCATGAAGGCGCCACTCTAGGGGGCTCCACAGCCGACCCGCCGGGTGTTGCTAGGGTAGAAAATTCTCAGACGATCGTGCACGCGGCGTGCGCACACCTAATTGGAATCGATATGAGCAAGCACTCGAAGAAGAACTTAGGTAACCACCTTATTATTATTTCCCTTATCCTCCCTCCTCTGCTTTCATCTGCCACACTCACTGGATGTGTCTTAGTCTTAAATTAGATTGCAAGCAAGGCTGGTCAGAAACTTTCCATCCAAATGGTTTTTCAATGGAAAATTGGGTTTTCAACTAAATGAAAAATATCAGGAACAGTGTCAGCTTTCTGTGGAAAATTTTGATTTTTTTCATCGAAAAACCGAACACCCAAACCCCAAAACATTTGTAATCTGAAACGTTGCTGCAGTGCCTCATGGGAGCTGTAGTTCAGGTGCCTCATGCTCCCATTCTCCTCTATAGGCTAAGCTCCCTGGCTGGACTACATCTCCTATGATGCACCACAGCCAGGTACTCCTCTAACAGAGGGGAAACTGTGGTGCATCATGGGAGATGTGATCTGACCATGGAGGCCAGCGTATAGAGTGGAAAAGGAAAGAAATCCCATTTTCTGACCCTTTTTCTCTAACTGGAAGCTCTTTGGGGGCAGGGACTGTCTTTTCCTAGGTGCGTGTACAGCAGCTAGCACAATGGACCCCTGATCCTAAGAGGGATCTTTGGTTGCTACAGCAATACAAATTAATAATAATGGTAATAAGCCCAGTTACCAATGGAGTTGACCATCTATCCAAAGCCACTGTCTCAGCTGTTGGCAGGGGTTGACTGGGCCAGAGAGATTAAACTCTCCTCTTGCCCCTGGGCGGGGGATCCCCTCCGGTCAGGGATGAGGCACAGGGGCAGGGCAGTGAATGGGGGAAGCTTGTCCATGCCAGCCCCGTAGCTAAACAGAGACCATCAACCTCCAGAGCTGTCAGTACAGCACATTTCACCAGCACTTATTCTCACCAAGCAACCTTTAAAAAAATCAATAAATAAACGAATCACTCAGTTCCCTGAACAAGGTTAAAAATGTGATTTGATGTGTGTGGCGCTCCTTGCCGCACAGCTATTACGGAGCCCAGCTGCTCTAGGACGACAGCACATGGAAACGTCACTGCCACGAAGCCGGGGGGGGTGCAGGGGAAGGTCAGCCCTCGGGGGAAAGAGTCAACGACAGGAAGTGGGAAGACAACATCTGAGGCTTTCAGGAGGTTAGCGGTGGGTTAGGGCTGTACAAAAGCCAGTGGCTGAGATTTTCAGAACAGCCAAATAATGATTATTAATTATTTGCATTGTGGGAGCACCTAGGAACCCCAGGCACGGAGAAAGATCCTGTTGTGCTAGATACAAACACAGACCAGAGAAATGGTCCCTGCCCCAAGGAGCTTACAGTCCAAGTGTAAGACAAGAGACAACGGGTGGATGCCGACAGAGATGGGGGAGCACTAGGAAACAATGGCACCATACTCAGCTGATCGCCAGTGTTCTCAAGCACACCAGCTACCTAACTGCTAAGGAAGTTGGTTCCCAACTTCCATTCAAAATCATCATAACGGTTAATATTATGGTGCTTGTTGCTGCCAGAATCAGAACACTGGACTACATGGAACATTGGGGTGATCTTCTGTGCCCCTCCTCCTTGACGGACTCTGAATTTAGCATTCCCTTGTAGGGGCGAGAACCCAAATGCCACAGCACTGAGCTAGTGCAAAAGGACCTGAAAATTAAACGGACTGTGGGCAGTAAGTGGAAATGATTGACCTAAGGCTACCTCTACATGGGAGCTGGGAGGTGTGATTCCCAGTTTGTGTAGGTTTGTTAGATGGCATGCTAAAAGTAGTGGTGTCGCCAGGGTAGCACCGGTGGTGGTTTGGGCTAGGCGCCCGAGCATGTACCCACTCGGACCCCCGGGTACGTACTTGGGCAGTAGCCCCAGCCACCATCCATGCTACTCCGGCTATACTAGCACAGGCATGTCTATGCAAGCTGGGAATCACACCTCCCAGTTCAAATGTAAATGCAACCTAAGGAGAGTGAAGTGCAAAAAAGGAAACAGTAGGAATGTGTAACTGATGGTGGTTCAGCACTGCCAACTGCAACCCCTCTGAAATCACGAGTCGGGCCATCAAAAACCCTGAGAATGTGACAAAGACTGAGATTTTTTAAAAAAAATAAGTGTTGTGCTTTTTATTTGCCTCCTTAGTCTTTAGGATTTATGTTTACAAGCGCTTCTCTGCAATCATGTGTTCTGGAAAGGTAGTTTGTTTTTGTTTTTTAAAAACAAAAATAAAAGCTCAGAGACTCAAATAATCACATGACTCCAGGAGCTGGGGCTTTAAGAAAAAACACCAAATATCCCAAGGCTTATAATAAGATTACTAGAGTTCAGAACACTGGTTCATGCTTTAAATTCTCTCCTTTATAACAGTCTAGAAGTGCCATTAGTAACACTGTGAAGGACATTTTTTTAAAAGAATTATTAAAATATTCATTTGAATTCAACAGCCTGAACCTGAAACTAAATAGAACTTGACTTTTCCCAGCTTCTATTTCATGCAATGAAAACATGTCCTTTTTATGCACCATGCACTTCATGTTCTGCACTTAGAACAACACTGGATAGCTAGCACTGAAAGGTATTTAAATATGTGCCAGTGTAATCAAGACTAGTTCACAGCAAGATGGGTACTGCCAGCTCAAGGGCTTTTGCAATTCAGATTGGGTTCAGCACTGGTGCCGCCCATAGCATGGCCGAGAACTCAAAATGACAGACCAGAATGGCCTAGGCAGCTAGTACTTAATGGCAAAAGATGCCATATTATTCTTTTTATAAATCAAATGCAAATGAATACATCTATTTCCTGTTCAGGTGCTCGGCATGTCTTTGAAGACTGGAAATGTGCGTTTGCTGTAGGGCCTTGCATGCTGTGGATGAACTTCAAATGCATCAAAGGTTCTTTTCTGTAGCAACCTTAAGAGAGACAACATTGCCTGGGGATTTGAGTGTAGTCACGGCTCCTTGGTTTTGATCCAAGCTTTGCCACTGACTTGCTGTGTGACCTTAAGCAAGTAGTGCTGTACCCCTGCCTCAGTTTCCCCATCTATAAGAGGAGGATAATGATACCTACTCCCCACAAAGGGACTAGGACATCCTGACATCAGTGGGGTTTTGTCATTCAGGATTAGACCCTTATGTCTGTACAGTGCTTTGAAGACGTAAACTGTCTCTGTATAGACACAGAGCATTTTTATGGTTATTAAAGGCCAGGCGCTTGTGCAGGTATCTCTGGTCTGCAACTTGAGTGGGCAACTTATCTCGCTCATAACAGACCCAACCCCGAACCTGCTGGTGCCGATGGCCAAATTCCCACTGACTTCAGCAGATGCAAAAGCAGACCTGGTATTTCTAATGGTGGCTAAACCCATGGGATGCATTAAAATCACCACTTGGGGGTGGACGGAAGCAGCTTCCAGAACCTCCTATGAGGTTTTAGGTCAGTCTGGGTCTGTTCTAGGAATTCTCTCACCCTCAGCATTCACAGGAGCACACGGATTGGAGGAGCTATTGTCCAGCAGATCCCTATAGAAGAACAAGGAAGGAGGCAGCCAAGGCCCATCCTTACCGAGCACGTAGATCTTGGTGCCTCGCAGGAAGGAGGTGGCAGCGTACCTGGGCGTGGGCATGGTCGCGAGTGACACCCAGATGTCCTTGAGCATGTCGTAGTGCTGCATATAGTTGTGAGGCCGCAGGTCCAGTCCCATCCCGCCAGCCGCGTAGACTCTGTAGTCTGCAGAGGGCAGAGAAGCAGAGGCCACAAGGGCTCAGGAATGCATCCAGATCCTAATTATTTCCTGGGACAATGAAAAAGACACTTGCCCTCAGGGCAATCTCCAGGGTGCAAAAATGCATGCATTGCATGCATGTGAACATGCCAGCGTGCGTTGGTGCATGCCTGGGCACGTTGCACTGGCCTCTACTGGATGGAATCAGAACTGCTGAACTCTAGGTCCGAGTCCTTGTACTGCTAAGAGGTAATGGAGATTCTTTTGAGCCCCAGTTCAGTGCCCTCTCCACTACCCCGCAGTGCTGCTCTTCCTTCCGTGTAAACAGCGCTCTCGAGAACCTCAGAGCCACTGATCTGTTCGGAGATAGATTTACATCCCTACAAGTGAGGGCGTATTTGCCCAGAGCACAGCTAACTTTGGGCCTAGAGCACTGTCCCTTGGCACGAAGGATATTTGGGAGCCACCCTCTCAGTTTTCATACTGTGCCATGTAAATCTTTGCAATAACTCAGACCAGGAGGTATTGTACTGTCAGGCCCATTCCAGTGCACCATGGCACTTGTCCTGGGCAGGGAAAGGGTTAACGAACCAGAAGCAGTTGCCAAAGAGGCTCTCTTCCCTTTCGTAACAATGGAAGGAATATGAATCCACCTTCTTTATCCCCCTCCCAGTGCACCTAGACAGATATTTAAGCACTACAGCAAATAAAGCACCTTTGTGCTCTGAACTGGAAAAGCAGCTTCACCCAAGGGGTGGGGTTTGTTTGATTCTCTCACCCAATCTGCTTTTGCCATCCTGTCTGGTTTATTCTGGGCCACCAAACGGTGACTGCGGACAGGGGCATCTGCGTTTCACGGAGCCGATCCTGTGTCGATCGGCCCCGGTCCCAGCAACTCACAAGCCTGAATCTCAGAGTCTTCGGTGATGTCTACACTGCAGCTGGGAGCGAGCCCCCCAGCCCAGGCGAACTCCCGCTAGCAGGGCTTGAGCTAGCCTGCGAAAAATAACCAGGTGGGTGTTCTGCTCGGGCTGGAGCTCGGGCTCCCTAGAGGGTCAGGTGGGCTCAAGACCCTGAGCTTGCACCAGAGCCAGAACAGCCACATGGCTATTTTTAGCACTCTAGCACGTCTACCTGCCTGGGCTGGGAAGCTTGCGGCCAGCTGCAGTGTGGCCAGACCCCTACAGGCCCAATAAAGCACACATGGTAGGGGTGAGAACTGGTGGCACAGCAGAAGCATGTTTAAGAACCAGTCAGGGAGAAAGTGTTGCTCTCCCAGCTCCCCCAATGTCCATAGTGCAGAGGTGCATTACTGCATCAGCCCTGGCATTAATGTAGAAGGGCGTAGGCCTGTGCCCACCAGATACCGATAAGCTCTTGGAAAAGAGCTGCAAATAAATGACTGGGGAATAGGGAAATAATGCCAGAGGGTCGTGGGGGGAGGGAAAAGCCTGGTAACACAGGGGCTCTCTGCTTTGGATATAGAAATGCAGGGCTGGGAGGGATCTCGAGAGATCATCTAGTTCAGCCCTCCGCACGGAAACAGAATTAAGCATGCCTAGACCTCCCTTCTGTGAGGGGAAATGGGGCTCATGACAGTGAGGACTAAGATCCCTGGCTGGCGCCAGATACATGCCTGAGCTCTCACACCGCCCTGCTGCTGCCCTATGTCTTGACTTGCAGCACCCTCTGCTATTCCAGCCTTGGGGTTCCCATGTGGAGCTCAGCCAGAGCCCCTCCTGCTATTCAGTCTGGGTGTTCCCTGTACCCAGCTGATGCCCCCCTGTCCTGGCCTGCGTCACAGGGGTTAAAGTGGGGGGACTGTTTACCTTTGGGGCGGTTTAGCCCCTGAGGGGGCAGGGTGCGAAAGGTGCTGTGGAGGAGCAGGCTGTGTTGTTTCACTCTGGCTGGGATACAAGTACCTGGCTTTTGCTCCCTGGAAGAGGAGATGAGGTCAGAGAAACAGATGGTGCACTCAAATTACAGAAGAGTTAGCACAGCGCTCTCCAGCCCATACTTAGGAAGGGCGTCTGAACTGCCTCAAAGCAGGCGAAGGATGGTTAGTCCTGTGACTCAAGCCACGGTGTCAGAGCCAGGACGCGCACAAGGCACAGAACCAATTTGTTCATAGCTGACTCCCCGTCACCCACATCTGTCTCTGGGTAACAACAAATCCAGTCCTCACCAATGGAATCCTTTACATACAAACAGGGAGGTGTGTGTGTGTGGGGGGGGATTTCTCCGACACAAACCTTCCAGGCTTTATTTCCAGAAATGAAATCCAAGAACCCAATGGCAGCAACCTGGTCCACAAGAGCATCCCTATAATAATCCCCCAGCGTATGCAGAGCAGAGCACGACTGAGCATCCCTACAATAATAAACCAGTATAGACTCAGACTCATAGACTTTAAGGTCAGAAGGGACCATTATGATCATCTGGTCTGACCCCCTGCATGCTGCAGGCCACAAAACCGTCCCTACCCCTTCCCTGGACTCTGCTGATGAAGTCCCCAAATCCTGTGTTTTAGTGACTTCAAATGGCAGAGAACCCTCCTGCTAGCGATCCCTGCCCCATGCTGCGGAGGAAGGCGAAAAACCTCCAGGGCCTCAGCCAATCTACCCTGGAGGAAAATTCCTTCCCGACCCCAAATATGGCGATCAGTAAGACCCCGAGCATGTAGGCAAGAGTCTCCAGCCTGACCCTTGTTAGCCATTATACTATTTACCTACCATTGCTCGGTATTCCTCAGCTAATATGTTTTACCATTAAACCATTCCCTCCATAAATTTATCTAACTTAATCTTAAAACCAGACAGGTCCGTCGCCCCCACCGTTTCCCTCGGAAGGCCGTTCCAATATTTCACCCCTCTGACGGTCAGAAACCTTCGTCTAATTTCAAGCCTAAACTTCCCCACGGCCAGTTTATAGGAAGCCCTCAGCAATCCCAAGCAACCCTATAACACCACACCAGTGTAGGTGCCCTCCCCCCGAGCACTTCTGAACAACCTTACACTAACAAACCAGTCTGCTCAAGGAAGACAAAATATTGTGGGAAGGATTTATGTTCCAGGCTTTTCTGGCCAAGCTGATCCCTGGTGTGTCTTTGTTTAAGCCAGCAGACTTGCATCAGGGATGAAACTGGCTCAAAGATGGTAAACATTGTTGTTGTTGTTTTTTAAATGCCTTGACAGTATCCTTTTTAATCCACCTAAAAACAAAACGAACAAAACCAACCAACCACTTCCAAAGAAGCTGTCTGGCGACTGGATCATGAACGCCTCTTCTGCCTAGAGCACCTCAGGAAGCTAAATGACCTTCGGGCTCATTGCATGAGAACACAGCTCCCAGCCTGGGGCTTTTCATCGCATGGCAGCACATTCCAAAGGAAATCAATATTCCAAGCCTCCGCTTAAAAATTATAAACAAGATGCCTAGATAGGCAAGCCAGAGCCCTGATACAAGGATTTTCTGTATGTCCATTTAATGCCACAGTATTATGAAAGGCAGAGGAAAGAGGAGTGTTTGGAGCTCACCAAAAGACACCTCCTTTTCTTGCACCACAGAATTTGTACCTGCATTTTGCACTCAATTCAGGCAGTGGTGCAAATCAGAGCCCTTGTGTCTCTAATGACTGTACCGGAAGCAGGGGGAATTGGGCAATGGGAAGCATCAGAGCTCGCATTCACACTTGTGCACTTGGTTCATTTGCACAGGTGCAAATTTTGGGATCTGGCAGTGCTATCCCTACCGATGCTGCAGAATGCCCCTATTCCATGAATAGCCCCATAGGGGTATCACAACCTGGCCCTTTTCAGGGGCAAATTGTCACCTTCTTTCCAAGGAAGATGAGGGCATCGACTTTTGGAAAATGCACCTACTGACACGCTCCCTAAACAGGCCGTGAGGTTCAGGGGGTTCACAATGGGGCCTTGGGCATAGGTGGCGGGTCATATGGGCCTGTGGTGGCCGGGCTCCACCAATATTCAGAGCATGGAGGTCCAGCTCCACCTTTCCGCCAGCCCCGTCCGCCACCCCTGGAGCGTCCCTGCGCAGCGTCTGGCTGCCACTCCCCGTGCTGCGCTCTCACTGGCCGGTGGCCGGCTCCTTTCACGCTGCGCCCACCAGCACCGCTCCACCGTTCCGGCTATAAGGGAGCAGGGCGGGCTGAGGCAGCTGCTGCAGTCTGCGGAGGGAGGAGGCACATGTGACGGCAGCTCCCCCACCTGGGCCCTGACCCTTCACCCATCAGGCCACTAGGTGATGGGGCGCATCCTCCATCGCCCCCGGCGCTGGACAGCACACACACAGCGCCACAGGGGGCCGGTGGAGAGGGGCCCTGGGAGCCCATGCAGTGTGGTGCAGGGTGAGTGTGTTGCCGGCGGTAGACCCACCGTCAGTAATTCCGGGCCCCAGGGCAAATCAATCAATAGGCCCCCTGCACCCCTCCCTCAGCCGGGGCCACAAGGCTTTCCGCCTGGTGAATGCGCCCTACCCCAAGGCGCCCTAGGTCAGCTGCAGTCCTGTCCCTGGAAGAATTCTGAAAGGCTGTTGAGCTGGGGGAGGCCTGGGAAAGCTCAAGGCTTTTCCCATTTCTAATAAAATCAGGTCACAAGAAGGCAGAATGATTTCACCTGTCTACTTAGTAACTCATTATGGCTACGGTAGAATCGGCAGCTCCATTGTCTGTTTCTCCAGAGGGCAGTGGTACAAGTGCCAAACCAGATAAAGTGGTGGATCCCACCCATTTTATGGCCCAAATGGGAGAGAGATAAGGAGCCTACCATCTCAGCTGTAAAGCCCTTGGAAATAAATGCCAACCAAGAGCTCTTTGTTCCTATTTGTAGCCCTTCAGGGAAAGTCACTAATTGTCTCTGCTCACAGATTCTGACCCATTTTATGATCCTTGTAGCTTGGTTTGCAGAGGTGCTAAGTGCTCATCACTCCTACTGACATGAACGGGAACTTTAGGTTTCCAGCATCCAGGGCCGGTGCAAGGAAGTTTTGTGCCCTAGGCGAAACTTCCACCTTGCACCCCCCACCCCAGCCCTGAGGCAGCTCCCTGCCCCCCCCCCCGTCCTGAGGTGCCCTCCCACGTGGCAGCTCCCCCCCACGGGGAGCCGTGCGGCAGCTCCCCACCCGAGCTCACCTCTGCTCCGCCTCCTCCCCGAGCACGCCGCTCCCGCTCTAATTCTCCTCCCCTCCCAGGCCTGTGGCACCAAACAGCTGATTGGCGCCGCAAGCCTGGGAGGCAGGAGAAGTGGAGCAGCGATGGCGTGCTCGAGGAGGGGGCATAGCAGAGGTGAGCTGGGGTGGGGAGCCCTGCGGCAGCTCCCCCCCCCCGCCCTGAGGCACCCCCGCGGCAGCTCCCCATCCCCCCCGCCCGGGGAGCCGTGCCACACCTCCCCACCCCAGCTCACCTCTGCTCTGCCTCCTCCCCGGCACGCCACCCCCGCTCTAATTCTCCTCCCAGGCTTGCGGCACCAAACAGCTAATTGGCGCTGCAAGCCTGGGAGGCGGGAGAAATGGAGCAGCGACTGCGCGCTCGGGGAGGAACGCTGTAAAAAAAAAATTGGGGGCACTGCTTTTTGGCACCCCCAAATCTTGGCGCCTTAGGCAACCGCCTAGTTTGCCTTAATAGTAGCACCAGCCCTGCCAGCATCTGAGACAATCAGGCCATAAGGCCTTGGAAATGCACGTGAATGGGACCATTCCAAGGACCAAATTCTGCTCTCCATTCAATCCGGGATTGAAACTTGTAGAACTGGGCCCTACATCTCTAACACCCCTATTGGCAACTCTGACTTACAGAAATCCTGCAGAACTAGAGCTGGGCCCAAGCCAAAACCTGGGATCCAAAAGTCACCCAACATTGGGAAAGTTTGGATTCCAGCAATGCAGCTTTGCCTGTCTAAAATAATCACAGCCATAAGAGTGCTCACCGTCCACAGGCAGAGCTGAAGAGCCAGAGGGAACCACCGGATCTGTCTGGTTTCAGCAGCCTCAGTGAAAAGTCCTCTTTACAGTGGTTCTGGTCAAGTCCTGCCTTGTTTGGACATTGCAAGGAGGAGGGGTCTAGCTGACCCAACTTCTCCAACCTCATCTCGAGTTCTCAGTGCAGGGTTTGGGAAGGGGGATTGCTTCCTTGACCCTGTTCAAAGCCCCCCACCACCCCAAGAGTCTCTGAAAGCTGTTTGGCTAGATGCATAAATTGAACTCTCACCTTACCCTCCACCCTTTCTCTCTGTAGTGCCACTCCCCACACGCTGCCTAGGAAACAAATTCTCCTTGCCTTTCACCGTCACGGAGATGCCCATCGAGGCTTCCCTCAAGGAGTTCCTCTTCTTCCACTTGCCATCATCTATGTTGTACATCTCCACTATCTTCAAGGGCGTCTGGTTCATCCCGACCCCTCCTATCACCATGATCCGCTTGCCCAGGGTGGCCACGGCTACTCCGGCCCGGGCCGTGGGCATGGGAGGGAGAGAGTTCCACTGGTTGGCTTCGGGGGAGTAAACCTCGAAGCAGTTCATGGGGACTCCGTTGTCGTCGCAGCCTCCGATGGCAAAGACCTGGCCGCCTGCCTCCACCAGCGAGCAGTAGACCCTGCCGCTGGGGAGGGGTGCGAGGGTTTTCCATTGGAAATCTTTGGTACTGGGCACTTCCATTGCGGATCGTCAGGGATGAGGCAGCATCTGTCCTGCCTGCCAGAGGGCTGGCTAAGCTGCAAAACACAGCCAGAGACAAGCATCACACACAGGGAAAACAAGCAGAGAAATATACAAAGAACCCCCACCCCCACCAGAGAGCCGGGCACACTGCAACCCCTTCATGAGCAATGCATCTATTTCCACGCAGCCGTCCATAATGAGAGGTCCCATCTACCACAGAGAGAGAGAGAGAGAGAGAGAGAGAGAGAAGCAGGAGCCGGTACCTTTCATCACGTCTCCATTAATCCTGCAGTTCCACATCTGCCAGAGCAGCTCACGCACAGCCAGGTCCTAAAAATAAAAGGCACAGGTTGGATTCAGCTCGCTCCCCCCTTTTCTGAGCATCCCCTCCCCCACAGGACATTCCAACCGAGGATGCTGCCAGCTGTCAGCTCCCCGGCTCGGTGCTTCCTTGGCTCATTAGGAACTTTTCTTTCTTTAATTCTTCATTGACAAGATTATTATTAATGCCCATTGTCAACATCTTCCCAAACCCCCAGGGGGAACCTACTATGGTACCTCCTGCTGGGAAAGGCAAAAAGGCTGGAGTACAGAGACCAACCCTCCAGTCACAGCTCTCTGACTGTCACACGCAGTATTACAACTGAACTGTACAAGATCCAAAAAGCAGCCCAGCAGGACAGAGTGAGAGTCTCAAACTACCCTTGGAAACCAGGGATTATTTTTTCCTCTCGCCCTGAATAGCTGTCAAACCTTCAGATGAAATGAACAAATGAAGAGCGACAGAGGAGAGGAGACACACAGAAGGGGATCGAGAGAGGCAGCCACCCACGCACTCACACCTGTGTATAAATAGGTGTGCAAACCACAGTGAGAAACTCAGCCTTCGTTATGTAACCCAAGCTGCTGGCGAGTTTAAACTTAAAGTAAAGTAGGATTTATATATCCCATCACTCTGGGACTGTATCATCCTCAACACACACAGTATACAGAGCACAGGCACACTTCTGGCTCCAGGGGCCAATGCTCCTCTCCAAGTGTCACAAACTGATCCCTGAAATTCAGGCTTCTAGCAATAATGGATATTTGCCACTATCAAAGTAGAGCACATGTGGTGGTTTATTAGCCTATATGGGAAACCTTTCCCCACCTAGCATTGTAATGCTTCGGAGTTATCCTTTATAGTGCTTTCACAAAGTAACATTATCCCCATTTGAAAGAGGGGCACAGAAAGGTGAAGTGATTTGCCCAAGGTCACACAGCGAGTCAGTGTCGGAGATGAGGAAAGAACCCAGGAATCCGGACTCCCGGAGTGCAGGGCTATCTGACTTGGTCCCCATTTCCTCTGGAGCTTTCGGGGATCTTGATGCATGTGAGATGCAACCTGAGCCTGCTCCTCTGCACGGTTTCGTTTTAGAGAAGCTAACGCCCATCACCTCTTCTCAACCTTCTGGCTAAGACTGAACATGGCATCAGTTTAAGCCTCGGATACCGTGATTGCCCTATTGTGGGGGGAACTCTCTCCTGTTTGTGATGGGGGAAGGGGTCGACTCAATGGCCTAATGGCGCTTTCCCATCTATTTCAAAGGTAAGGTAAAGGCAAGCCCTAAGCCCAAGCAAAGCCAACAACTGGCTGTGGTCCCGGCTTTTTAGGGGCAAAGTCCAGCCCCACACCCCTCTGCATCAGCAGGAGCAGAGGGAGAGGAAACAATTTGCTCCCAGACACTTCTGCGCGCCCCATTCCAGAAGCCTGAGCTCACACCACCACTTGCAGATCATGGCTCTGCCCAAAGGCAGCAGCTGGGATGCCCCTTGCCACTGCCAGAACTAGGAGCTATCACAGAACTCCAGAGGAGATATGTCCGCAGCACCTCCTACTAACCCACACCACGTCTCATGCCATGCCTGGCATTGCTTCCTAAGGAGCCAGGCCTCCCACGTTAGAAGTCCCTGGTTGCTTCTGGGCCGACAGGACTGTCCACACACACAACGGGTGGGAAGTACTTACTCCTCCAGTCCCGGCCACATTGCTTCAGAACTCCCCAACTCAGAACCCTTTGACAGTGAGAGCAGATTGAGAGAGCCTGTAACCTAGCAACAGCCACCTACAACTCCCTTTAATCACCCATCATTTCTGATCTGAGTTGCTATCTTGATGGGTTCACTGAACCGCACTGTGGAGCATGAGCAAATTCTCCCCAGAAGGAAAGAGGGGCAGAGGTTCTTAGCGCCAAAGGAACCAGGGCTATCAGAAAGGCTCTGCATGGCTGAAACTTTCCAGCCTGAATTCAGTGCTGTGGCAAAGGACAGAACTGATAGCCCTGCTGTGGCACGGTCGGTAGAGCATACAGACCTGGTTTCTGTGCCCAGCTCTGTCACTGACCTGCTGGATGTCCTTGGGCAAATCACTTCGCCTCTGTTTTCCCCATCAGGAAAGTTGGGATACTGATAGTTTGTACAGCCTCGTGAGATCCACGGATGGCAAGTGCTATAGAACACAAGCGATTATTATTATTTATCCCTGAGTGGGTATAGAACTGGCATCAGCAAAGCAAACTTCTCACACACTGTCCTGCTGTCATTTGCTAGCCTTGATCCGTAAGGACCACCTGCAGGTGAGCTCAGTCTGCCTAGCCCAATCACTACTTAGCTTCTTCACTGCCAATAGAGGGAGGGCAACTGTGATGCAGACAGCTGACTACTGACAACTGGACTGAGGTCCATCAAATTCATTTCACACATGAGCTGCTAAATAGTCTTCCAACAGCACAGCACTGTCCAGATCTTAACCGGCAAAGTAAAGCTGAGGTTGGTTTCTTTTTTAAAAATGTAAAATGGGTTATTGATAAATATTATAGAATTCTTATATTGTGCTTTACATCAGGAGATCAAAAGGTTGTTTTTTTGCAATTCAACCTTCCAATTTACATGTTTATAGAGCGGATCAAATAATATTAATTGGATAAGCTATTGTCCTTATGCATTATCAGTGCTTAATTTGTAAAGAAAGATGTGTCAGAGCTCAAAATGGAGTCTGCCGCACACCATCACCTCACACGCACCGTAGGCGCAAGGTCACACCGTGCATGCAAGTGTCGAATTGCATGTGTTACTAAACACCACTGACAGCAGAGGTGCTGTGCTGAGCCCCTGCAAGCTCCGACACAAATTAAGCTCTGTGCGTTACTGAGATTGTAAGCGTTTTGGGGCAGGGACCATCTTCATTATGGGTGTGTTTATGTATAACCTAGCACAACGGGACCTTGGATCAGGACATCTAGGCACTCGCGTACTACAAATTAACCTGTAATAACAATAAGTCAAAGCATTTTGTGAATTATTTGATCACTGAGAGATTCAAACAACAACTAGATCCTTATGTAGTGTAAGTCAGCATTGCTTCATTGTCTCTTGAATAATAGATGAACAATTCAATATTTGTCAAATATATAATTTCACTCAGAATTTGATCAGCTCTGTGGTTTTTATTCCTTCCCCACCCTCCTGTACCTTGGTGGCTTGGAAGCCCTCGTTTAACGTTTTCACCCGTAGTTTATTTTACACCATCACAATAGAACCAGCATGGCCCAGCAAACAGGGCATTGGACCAGGAGACTTGAGTTCTATTCCCAGCTCCGCCACTCACTTGCTGTGTGACCTTGGATAAGTCACTTCCCCACCTATAAAGAGCTAAGCATTATTATCCCAAACATTTGGCAAAAGCAGAACTTCAGCTCAGGTGCCAGGGAACAGTATTATTTAGTCAACCAATTCCTCTTCCCATGTGGGATGCAACTTATTTTCCAGCAGTTTAAAAACTAGCCACTTCGACAAGGTATCAGTGGCAAATCCTCTTCCCGTTACCATCCTATGAGGTTTCAGCTACACTGCTCTTTAAGCGGACTTCAGGAACCGTGTTTAAACAGGATTCCAACTGAACTAGATTCTGCCATGATTTGACCTTTGCGAAGCCCAAAGCATGTTAACTAAAAATGATGAGCCAGATGCTTAGCTGGTATAAATCAGCATTGCTCCACTGATGTCCACAGCATTTAAGACCGCCTAGCTTCACTGATTTCATTGCCAATTTACACCAGCGGGGGGACTGGTCCCAATGTTCTAAACCAGGCTTTCTGAACAAACTTCGACCCCAGGAACTGTGACTGGGCAAACTGTGTTACTTAGACACCAGCTAGAACGGGGTTAAAACTAATGTGAAGCTCCCAAATGTGGTTTAAGGGTGAATGTACTCAGAGCTTAGCAGCTACCTCTGTCCCTCTCTGGGGTGGGAGACCCACACGAATATTGTTACTGTAATGGGAAGTACAGTCGCAGCACACTGAGGCATCAAGACCAAGAGTTATAACCCTTTCAGTGCCTTTGGCAGCAGTCTGAGCTGATCAAGCTTCCCTGTACTGAGTCAGTTGCATTGCTTTCCTTGTGAAATGCAAGATCCTTATTGGAACAGGAGAAGCATAGGGTTCCGAGGATTTTGTGCAGGTTGGCCTGAAAGAAGCAGATTTTCCTGCATATGATTCAGTGGGTGGTCGTTCCAGGGTCAGCATGGGGGGAGGGATAGCTCAGTGGTTTGAGCATTGGCTGGCTAAACCCAGGGTTGTGAGTTCAATCCTTGAGGGGGGCCCATTTAGGGAACGGAGGTAAAAATCTGTCTGGGGATTGGTCCTGCTTTGAGCAGGGGGTTGGACTAGATGACCTCCTGAGGTCCCTTCCAACCCTGATATTCTATGATCAAAACTGAGACAACAGGGCCTAGGAGCAAAATCTAAGGTAACCCAAACGTAAAGGGAGGCAACGTCACAATCCCACAGTCTGTATTCAGCTGTCTCATTAGGGAATTTCAATAGTGGTGAAAATGAGAGGATTGAGAACACCACACAATGCAGACATTCGCTATGCAAGCTTCTTTCAGCCCACAGGGTCCTGCTAATTCATCTCCCTCCTGACCTGCAGCAATCTGATTACTCCAGTCCTGAGCCTCCATACAGCCCTGCCAGTGCATCTCAGTCCTGAACTTGAGGAACCCTGCTTTCCAGTGCTGGGTTCTTGACTCCCCGCACAGCTTTGCTAATTGATCTCAGCCCTGACCTGAAGCCCCACACTCGGCTACTGCAGTAGAACCTCGATTTCACAAGCACCAGCCTTATGAACAACCAGTTATACGAACCATTTTTTCCCAAACTGGAGAAAAACAAGGGAGAACAAGTGATTATGAACAAGTCGACATCCCTTCCCATTCTGATGCCTTCAGTGCTTGGGGAATCGCTTTGCCATTGGTGTGAAGGACAAGACGAAAGCCACACAGTGCACCAGGCTGCAACTTATGCCCTGCATCTGCTCTATTTTTGAGCTGTTTGATTTTATGATCTGAAACCCCAATAAATTAGCAAAAGAGGGGTTCTACTGTACATACCAGGTCTAGGCTCCCCTACACAATGCACTAATGAGCCAATGCACCTCAGCCCTCCCCTAAAGCCCCTCCCCCCCTTCTATTCATTGCTGGGATTCCCAGACAGTTCAGCCAGTGACCACTCTTAATCCTGTCCTGGAGCAAACCCTGAGCCTCACACTTGAGCTTCAGAGACTCCCAATTGTGTCAGAGCACAAGAAAGCCATGGGCTTGATCATGGCCCCATTGAAGTGGACAAGAATCTTTCCACTGACTTCACTGGGCTTTGGATCAGGCCCATAGCGAGGACAGACTAAGCAGAGACCTGCCAAATTCATTCCAGTTGTGACCCACGTCAAATGGAACCCAGGCGTGGGCGTCCAAAGGGGAGCATCTAGTGCATTAATCTGCTACCTCGTATGAGTTTCAATGCCAAGGCAGCAGAATTATCTTCTAGCCTTGCCATCCATCTCTAAACAATATACAATAAAAAAAATAGTTAAGGTCAGCCTGAAACACTTAGTCCTTCCCTCCTCTCTCAAGGGGCACTAGGGTTTTCACTCCAAAGTAATAACTGTGCCGTGCCTCGGGACTGTATGGCTGTCACTAATGTGCTGAGCAAATAGCCCCAACCTACTTCAGCCATTTTCCTCTTCATCTACTCCCAGGCAAATGGAATTACCACTTAATTATACCAAACAAATTGGAAGCGTTAACATTTTCTTCCTAAATGGCTACATTAAAACAAAAATGAATAGTAATTGCTTTTCTATCAAAGGAGATGGGAGAGGAGAGATTCTCTTCGTCACGCTGAGCCAGTTGCCAGAGCTGCTCAAATCAGTCTCGCCCAGAAAGTGCCAGGATAAAAGCTCCTAGCAGCGGGGTATCCCTGGACCACTGGGTGCATTTGTGGTTCATAGCAGGTGACGAGGTGTTGAAAGCAAGGTGGCAGGGAAGGCAAGAAATTTACAACCTCAAGAAAGAAAAATACAGGGGGCCTGAATATGGGAGTGAAACTGATGGGAACAGAGGATGCACAGCAACTGAAGCCTCTAGTCCAGTGGTACTGTACCCCTGGGGGTACACAGAGATCTTCCAGGGGGTACATCAACTCATCTAGATGCTTGTAAAACTAGACAACAGGCTACATAAAAAGCACTAGTGAAGTCTGTACAAACTAAAATGTCATACAGACAATGACTTGTTTATACTGCTCTATATACTATCCACTGAAATGTAAGTACAATATTTATATTCCAGTTGATTTATTTGTATAATTATATGGTAAAAATAAGAACGGAAGCAAAAGTGTCTGTGACACTGGGTATTTTTATGTCTGATTTTGTAAGCAAGTAGTTTTTAAGTGAGGTGAAACTTGGGGGTACACAAGACAAATCCTACTCCTGAAAGGGGTACAGTAGTCAGGAAAGGTCGAGAGCCACTGTTCTAGGCCATAGTTTGTATCCTACAAGAGTTAAAAAACAACCTGGAAGCTGTTACAGACAAAACCATTATTCCTTGCCCTCTGGTTTCCATCATGCTTTGAACAGGTCACGGTTTGGTATCTCGGGGGAGTGCAGAACATGCACAATTAATGTTACTTTTTAAATATTCAGCTGGCGTGACTCTATTGAAGTCAATAGAGCTACACAAAGTCACACCCGGCTGAGGATCCAGCCCCACGGTTTTTAAAGCAATGTTTATTATTTGCAGCAATTTGCTCTTTACAAAAACAGCTATTTGCCATTTATTAAACAGCTGTGTGTGTTAAATATTGTAGTAAAGTGATTGTGCGTCAGTGTGTTGGGGGGGGAGGGGGATGAACTCTGAACACACCTAGATTTGCTAGAATGCAGGTAGGTCCTTTATGCTACCTCTCTCTTTCATAGAATCTCATCTCACACGTATTTCAAAGGGCGTCATGCTCTAACGGTAAAATTCACCCCTGCGCAGTGGGCCAGAGCAAGACCTAGGAGCCACTTACGTCTTGAGTCTTCATTCCAATGAAAACAGCTTTGTTTGGATTTAAACACGCTTCTAAAGCATCAGCAAACCCAAACATTGTAGCCCTGTGCAAGTTAGTGCCTGAGAGCTGAGAGTGTAAACCTACTAGAGAATGACTGCAAAGGAAAGGGAGCCTCTTTTCACTCTCCAAGCTGAATGAAATGCACAAGGGTCTTATATGTTGAAAAGTAAATGTGATGCTCACAATTCTTTTCATTTTATGCCAAAGGTTAAGGAAATCTGGAGCTGGTACACCACTGCATGCTCCAAGCTGGTGGAATGATACCGATTTCCAAGGAGTTACAAGGCTTGATTTGCCACTGTGTTTCTTAAAAATATAGGGCTTCGTTCTGATCTCACATTGGTTGTACACAGGCGACTCTGAACTCTGCTGGCTTTGGTGGAGTTACTCCTGATTTACACTGGCGTCAACTGAGAGGCGAGTTAAGCCCATGACATCTGACAGAGTCCCTTCGAGGACCACGATCCTAAAATATTACAGCTCCCCAGACTGGTTGCACGGTTGCCAAGACGTGGGCTAGACAGACAGATGCAGATTAGCCACCAGCCTGACAAAGACACTAGAGAACCTATATTCCTTCTGATTCCAAGAGGAAGCTCTTGTACTCACCTAAATGTCACATCAGATAAGTGCTGTGCAGCTCTGCTGTGTGCTATCTGCTATCAAGGAGGTTTGAATGTTTTGCTGTGAATAATATGACAAACCAATACCAATAGCTGAATCCACAATTATTCTCAATACACTGGGGACTGTCACAGCAGCAGAGACAGGAAGACGGGCAACAATATGTTGGGAATGTTATGCAAACACTGGCGAAAGATCTCATCTCCTGTTCCCCAAGCACAGCATTTATGTTTCCGAGTGAGCTGCTTCATTTCAATTATACTGACTGCCTGCGTGCTGTTCAAAGGAGCAGGAGGAGACTACAGGCAGCATGGCTCGGAGATAGAGACACCGTCTCAAGGGAGGTACTTCAGGGCTGAGAACTGAGCTGATATTTGCTCTTCGAATGGCCAGCAGGGGAGAGAAGCTTCAGCCCCACGCCTGCCGGGGACAGAGAACTCCAGGGCTGCAGGCGCCGGTGTTCTCTGTCCCCAGCAGGCGTGGGGCCCGCCTAGTGCTCAGCAGGGGAGAGAAGCCGGGGCCCTGCGCCTGCTGGGGACAGAGTACTCTGGTGCTGCGGGCGCCGGTGTTCTCTGTCCTCGCGGCTTCTCTCCAGCTTCTCTCTTTCTGGATTCATATATTACGTAATATTAAATATGATGTTTTTCGTATTATTTAATGTACAAATACAAAATAAGCCTTGAAAAACTGTTGGCGCCCGCCGCACTCTTCTGAAAACATGAATGTGCTACTGGCCACAAAAGGTTGGGGACCATTGATCTAGGTCCTGTGGGAAGATATGAGGGTGAAGTTGGCAGACATGGAATCCCAATCCAGCATTCATGGAACACCTGGTGGCAGGAGGGAGGCCTCGGCGTGGATCCTGTAGCTACATGCCCCGTAATCACCACAAGGACTGTGCTGAAGATCACATCTCCTTGTGGGTGGCTTTTCTCCACCCCTTCACTGTGTACGCTTCTTGGGGTATGTCCATATTGCAATCAAGGGGTGCAGTTGCAGCTCATGCAGACATACCCAAGCTAGCTTTCATCCAGCTAGCTTGGGGACTGGACCAGTGAAGCTGCAGCAGAACATGCTTCAGTGTGCACTGTACAAACCCACCCAGAAGCCTGGCTAATTCCTCACGAGGCTAACCTGCACTGAACCACCAGTACCTGAGCTAGCTCCATTAAAGCTAGCTTGAGTAGGTCTACACAAGCTCCAGTCACACCTAGATCGGTCTTCACAGTTGAGGATGTGAGGGACATTCACAAACATGAGCCATTTTTTTTAGGTGACAAATCTGAGGAACTGTCCCAGATTGAGGTATCATTAGAGGAGGTTTTGAAACAAACTGATAAACTAAACAGTAATAAGTCACCAGGCCCAGATGTTATTCACCCAAGAGTTCTGAAGGAATTCAAATGGGAAATTGCAGGACTACTAACTGTAGTCTGTAACTTATCACTTAAATCAGCTTCTGTACCAAATGACAGGAGGATAGCTAATGTGATGCCAATTTTTAAAAAGGGCTCCAGAGGTGATCCTGGCAATTACAGGCCAGTAAGCCTGACTTCAGTACCAGGCAAACTGGGTGAAACTATAGTAAAGAACAAAACCGTCAGACACATAGATGAACATAATTTGTTGGGGAGTAGTCAACATGGTTTTTGTAAAGGGAAATCATGCCTCTCCAATCTACTAGAATTCTTTGAGTTTGTGGGGGTGGTCAACAAGCATGTGGATAAGCAGGATCCAGTGGCAATAGTATATTTAGATTTTCAGAAAGCCTTTAATAAGGTCCCTTACTAAAGGCTGTTAAGCAAAGTAAGAAGTCATGGGCTAAGAGGGAAGGTTCTCTTGTGGATTGGTAACTGGTTAAAAGATAGGAAACAAAGGGTAGGTATAAATGGTCAGTTCTCAGAATAGAGAGAGATAAATAATAGTGTCCCCCAGGGGTCTGCACTGGGTCCAGTCCCATTCAACATACTCATAAATGATCTGGAAAAAAGGGGTAAACAGTGAGGTGGCAAAAATTGCAGATGATACAAAACTACTCAAGATAAGTCCCAGGCAGACTGTGAAGAGCTACAAAAGGTTCTCTCAAAACTGGGTGACTGGGCAACAAAATGGCAGATGAAATTCAAATGTTGATAAATGCAAAGTAATGCACATTGGAAACATAATCCCAACTATACCTATAAAATGATGGGGTCTAAATTAGCTGTTACCGCTCAAGAAGGATCTTGGAATCATTGTGAATAGTTCTCTGAAAACATGCACTCAAGGTGCAGCAGCAGTCAAAAAAGCGAACAGAATGCTGGGAATCATTAAGAAAGGGATAGGTAAATGGACAGAAAATATCATGTTGCCTCTATATAAATCCATGGTATTCCTGCATCTTGAATACTGTGTACAGATGTGGTCGCCCCATCTCAAAAAAGATGTATTGGAATTGGAAAAGGTTCAGAAAAGGTCAGCAAAAATGATTAGGGGTATGGAACGGCTTCCATATGAAGAGAGCTTAATAAGACTGAGACTTTGCAGCTTGGAAGAGAAACCACTAAGAGAGGATATGATAGAGATCTATAAAATCATGACAGCTCCCCAGACTGGTTGCACTGTTGCCAAGAAAAGAAAGTAAATAAAGAAGTGTTATTTACTCCTTCTCATAACACAAGAATTAGGGGCCACCATATGAAATTAATAAGCAGCAGGTTTAAAACAAACAAAAGGAAGTATTTTTTCACAACCTATGGAACTCCTTGCCAGAGGATGTTGTGAAGGCTAAGACTATAATAGGGTTCAAAAAAGCACTAGATAAATTCATAGAGGATAGGTCTATCAATGGCTATTAGCCAGGTTGGGCAGGGATGGTGTCCCTAACCTCTGTTTGCCAGAAGCTGGGAATGGGTGACAGGGGATGGATCACTTGATGATTACCTGTTCTGTTCATTCCCTCTGGGGCACCTGGCATTGGCCACTGTTGGAAGACAGGATACTGGGCTAGATGGACCTTTGGTCTGACCCAGCATGGCCGTTCTTATGTAGACATCTCGAGTCCGGGAGCGGGTACACATGTGGTGCTGCACACCAGCTGCTCAGTGTGGACAGCTTCACCTACTGCCTGATCCAAAACCCAAATGAAGTCAGTGTACGCTCTGGAGCAGGACTCAATGCTTAATTTTATTGAGACTGCGTGTAGCATCTGATCGCTTGCTCCGGAGGGCAATGACTAAGCATCCTATTAGTCATCTAGTAAAGACTCGGGTTTATTTCAGCCTAGGGCCAAGTTCAGCCCTAAAGTCAATGGAGTTACATCAGGGCTGAGTTAGCCCCTGCAGCCTTAAAATCCCACTTATCCTAAACGGGAGCAGTGTCTTTGCTTTGTTATTTAAACAGAAACTCAATGTTTTTCAATGCAATGCACCTGCAAGAGGGATGGGAGACTCAATTGATTCACCTTGGTGAAATGTTCAGAAAAGAACTGGACTGTAGGCCTGCCTTACAATGCCAACATACCCTGTTACATATGCCTTTAACAGAGAAGCAAAAAGTAGCATTTTAAACATCTGAACTTGGAGCTTCCTGACAATACAACAGGAACAAAAAAAAATCACATTTTTCTAGAACACGATAGGAAGCTTATGGAGAATCAAAATATGACCAAATTGGGGGGAGGGAGAAGAGAATAATTGTGAATATTTCCTTCAACCTTTTTTGTTCTGTTACTACATGCACAAAAAGTTGGCAGGATGCAATGTATTTTAAATAAACACACAGAGTCCTGAAATGTTCCAGACAAGCAAATGTCCTGTAAACCTTGAAATGAATCACTATCATCAAAATCAGCTGCTTCGGCTCATCTAAAAATATATATCATTTAATTCACGTGCTTTTTTGGGGTAGTTGCATGGAATGTTCTGGATGAATTTCAGCCAAGGTGAACCTAGTGCCAAGGGCTCGATTCGTGGGCCGATAGACATCAGTGACAAAAGCCCCAAGGCGAGCAGAATCAGGCCTCGTTGGTTATGCTCTCACTGCAAACAGAAGAGGGTTTTTATATCAAGGTAGCTCTCTTGATGTAAAATCCTAGTGGAAAGAAGGCATTGTTGTTTTTATCTTGACGCAGCTATTCAAGGTCAACTCTCTGCCCACCACCTGGGGTTGACCTCTGCTAGGAGGTAAAAAATTCTCTCTCAGAATTTTACACTAAGGCCTTGTCTACACTACGAGAGTAGTTCGATTTTACTTAAATCGAATTTTTGGAATCGATATTGCAAAGTCGAACGTGTGTGTCCACACTAAGGACAGTAATTCGACTTTGTGAGTCCACACTAACGGGGAAAGCGTCGACATTGGAAGTGGTGCACTGTGGTCAGCTATCCCACAGTTCCCGGAGTCCCCGCTGCCCATTGGAATTCTGGGTGGAGCCGCAAATGCCTTCTGGGTAAAAAAAAGGTGTCCAGGGTGCTTTTGGGTAACTGTCGTCATCCGTCCATCACTCCCGCCCTCCCTCCCTGAAAGCGCCGGCGGGAAATCAGTTCGCGCACTTTTCTAGTCAGTGACAGCGCGGACGCCACAGCACTGCGAGCATGGAGCCTGCTGCAACCATCACTGCAGTTGTGGCCGCTCTCAACGCCTCGCAACTTATCATACACCTTTCCCTGAGGCAGATGCAGAAAAGTCAGGCGAGGAGGCTACGTCAACGCGGTGATGGCCTGAAGTCTGAGAGTAGCACAGACCTCTCAGAAAGCAGGGGACCCAGCGCCGAGAACATCACGGTGGCAATGGGTCATGTTGATGCCGTGGAAAGGAGATTCTGGGCACGGGAAACAAGCACTGAGTGGTGGGACCGCATAGTGCTGCAGGTCTGGGATGAATCCCAGTGGCTGCGAAACTTTCGCATGCGGAAGGGAACTTTCCTGGAACTTTGTGAGTTGCTGTCCCCTGCCCTGAAGCGCAATGACACCCGGATGCGAGCAGCCCTGACTGTCCAGAAGCGAGTGGCCATAGCCCTGTGGAAGCTTGCAACGCCAGACAGCTACCGGTCAGTCGCGAACCAGTTTGGGGTGGGCAAATCTACCGTGGGGGTTGTTGTGATGCAAGTAGCCAAGGCAATCGTTGATGTACTGCTGCCAAAGGTAGTGACCCTGGGAAACGTGGAGGCGATCATAGATGGCTTCGCAGCGATGGGATTCCCAAACTGCGGTGGGGCCATAGATGGAACTCACATCCCTATCCTGGCACCGGAACACCAGGCCAGCCAGTACATTAACAGAAAGGGCTACTTTTCCATGGTGCTGCAAGCACTGGTGGACCACAGGGGACGTTTTACCAACATCTACGTGGGATGGCCGGGCAAGGTTCATGATGCTCGTGTTTTCAGGAACTCTGGTCTGTTTAGACGGCTGCAGCAAGGTATTTACTTCCCGGACCACAAAATAACTCTTGGGGATGTGGAGATGCCTATAGTCATCCTCGGGGACCCAGCCTACCCGCTAATGCCCTGGCTCATGAAGCCCTATACTGGCGCCCTGGACACTGAAAAAGAACTCTTCAACTACCGGCTGAGCAAGTGCAGAATGGTGGTGGAGTGTGCTTTTGGCCGTCTCAAGGGGAGATGGAGAAGCTTACTGACTCGCTGTGATCTCAGCGAAACCAATATCCCCATTGTTATTGCAGCTTGCTGTGTGCTCCACAATCTCTGTGAGAGCAAGGGGGAGACCTTTATGGCGGGGTGGGAGGTTGAGGAAAATAGCCTGGCTGCTGATTACTCACAGCCAGACAGCCGGGCGATTAGAAGAGACCAGCGGGAAGCGCTGTGCATCCGGGAGGCTTTGAAAGCAAAGTTCCTGAGTGAGCAGGGTAACCTGTGACTTTAAAGTTTGTGTATTGAGAAGCTAAACCTGCCCCCATTTCTTTGCCCAGTTAATGTTGACTATCCTATCCAGTTACATACCCCCTTCACCCCACTTCCAACACACATTTCAAAATAAAAATAGTTCTACTTTGTTAAAGCACACCGTTTTCTTTAATACTGTATTCGCGGGAATTTTTTAAAACTGGGACGCAGACTGTGGTGCGGAGCGGGTGTACTGTAGTGGCGCGAATGCAGCTTCTAAACTCAAGGATTGACAGGCTCCGCTGCGGTGGGATGGTTGTTTCAACGGAGCCTGTCACCCCTCCTGATAGGGACTGTGTGTATGGGGGGGTCTATGTGACTTTGTGGCAGGGGGAGGACGGTTACAGATCCCCTGCTGTGTGGCTCTGTGATCCTGCCTAAGGACCGCCGCTTAAGATCTGTAACTGCCCTCCCCTGCCACAAAGTCACAGAGCAACCCACCCCCCACCACATAACATGAAAACAACCTCCCAGACTAACCAGGGTAACTAGTCACTGCATCACTGCACTATGTATGTGCCCTGCTGCTGTGCCTGCCCCCGACTATATACCCTGCCAAAGGTGACTGTCCTGTCGAATTACCAACCCCCTATCCCCCCCTCCTGCAAAAGAACATGATGGAAACAGTAGTTAACAGAAACGTATTTTTTATTATCAACCAAACATGGAACTGGGAAAGTGAAACTTGGACGGGGGCTTGTGTCAGGCGGGAAGGAAAGAACTTGTCAAATTTTGGGGAATGAGAGCCTTCTGCTGCTCGAGCTCTCTGCAGGGGTGGAGTGAGAGTTAGCAGGGACTCTGCCGCCTCTCCTTCTGTGCACTTTGGGTGAGGGGAGTATGGGACTTGGTGGCGGGGGAGGGCGGTTAGAGATGGACTGCAGCGGGGCTCTGTCCTCCTGCCTCCGTTCCTGCAGAACATCCACAAGGCGCCGGAGCGTGTCCGTTTGCTCCCTCATTAGTCCAAGCAGGGTTTGAGTCGCCTGCTGGTCTTCCTGACGCCACCTCTCCTCCCGATCCATGTTGGCTTGGTGCATTCGGGTCAAGTTCTCCCGCCACTGGGTCTGCTGTGCTGCCTGGGCTCTGGAGCAGGCTATAAGCTCCGAGAACATGTCCTCCCGTGTCCTCTTCTTCTTATGCCTAATCCGCGCTAGCCTCTGGGAGTGTGATGACAGGCTAGGTTGTGAGACAGTCGCAGATGGGGCTGTGGGAATGGGAAAAAGGGAGTGAATTCCTCAGAAAGATAAATGTAGTTGTGAACAAAGAACATAGTCTTTCTCTGTTAACAAGACCATGCACAGCACCTCTCACATGCGCACTCAGCACAAGGTCGAATTCTCGGCCTTCGCATTCAGTGCCTGGGGTCTTGCACAGCACATTTGAGAACCGTGTCAGGACAACGGAATTTCTGTTGCAGGCAGACATGGTAAGCCGTAGACTTGTGGCAGCTTAAAACTTTAATATTAGCAATGGCCTCATTTCACATTGAAATCAATGTCAGTCCCTGCTGCCAGCAATTCGGCAAGCAGGAAGTCTGCTCCTGTCCCACACCCTCGCGGCTGTCCCCGGGAACGATCCCTTTCGGCTGCCCCTCTCCCGCCTCCACCGCGTGGCTGCAAACCAGCGGTTACAGTTCTGTAAAGGAACGGCAAAGCAGTCCCAACACTAACATTCCCCTACCTCATTCAAAGCAGGTCATCATGAGCGACATCACCCTCATGAGGATCTCTGACAGCGAGAAAGAGAGAATGCTCCGGGAAAGCCTGCAAAGACCAGGGCCGTATGCCGCCATGCTGTGCAGAGCAATGATTCCAGAGTACTTGATAGTCTCGTGGCGTGGCAACGTGTCCTACTACGGAGGACCCAATAAGGCCGCTCTCCCCAAGAACCTAATGCAGCGGATTTCCAATTACCTCCAGGAGAGCTTCCTCGAGATGTCACAGGAGGATTTCTGCTCCATCCCCGGACATATAGACCGCATTTTACTGTAGCTGCTGTAGCAGTGACTAACCAGTAGAGCGGCTTGGGCAGGACAATCATGCAAAACCGGACATTGCTAGATTTTTTTTCAATAGTTGCACTGCCCATGACTGAACCGTTAAGCTAATCAAACTAATCATGAGAAACCCATTTTTTAAATTGTTAATATTCCTGTTCTGTTACAAATAAATGTTTAGATTTTTACAACACTTACTGGCTGATCCTTCCCCAGATTCTGTGTCCGGGGTAACGGCTGGGGAGGGTTGGTAGGGGATCTCTGTAAGGGTGATGAAGAGATCCTGGCTGTCGGGGAAATCAGCGTTGTGAGCGCTGTCGACTGCCTCGTCCTCCTCATCTCCTTCCTCATCTTCCCCGTCCGCTAACATGTCCGAGGATCCAGCCGTGGACACTATCCCATCCTCAGAGTCCACGGTCACTGGTGGGGTAGTGGTGGCGGCCGCACCGAGGATGGAATGCAGTGCCTCGTAGAAACGGGATGTCTGGGGATGGGATCCGGAGCGTCCGTTTGCCTCTTTGGTCTTCTGGTAGCCTTGTCTCAGCTCCTTGATTTTCACGCGGCACTGCGTTACATCCCGGCTGTATCCTCTCTCTGCCATGTCTTTAGAGATCTTCTCGTAGATCTTTGCATTCCGTCTTTTGGATCGCAGCTCGGAAAGCACGGACTCATCGCCCCACACAGCGATGAGATCCAAGACTTCCCGATCAGTCCATGCTGGGGCCCTCTTTCTATTCTGAGATTGCACGGCCATCACTGCTGGAGAGCTCTGCATCGTTGCCAGTGCTGCTGAGCTCGCCACGATGTCCAGACAGGAAATGAGATTCAAACTGGCCAGACAGGAAAAGGAATTCAAATTCAAATTTTCCCGGGGCTTTTCCTGTGTGGCAGTTCAGAGCATCCGAGCTCGTACTGCTGTCCAGAGCGTCAACAGAGTGGTGCACTGTGGGATAGCTCCCGGAGCTATTAGCGTCGATTTCCATCCACACCTAGCGTAATTCGACATGGCCATGTCGAATTTAGCGCTACTCCCCTCGTCGGGGAGGAGTACAGAAGTCGAATTAAAGAGACCTCTATGTCGAACTAAATACCTTTGCGGTGTGGACGGGTGCAGGGTTAATTCGATGTAACGGCGCTAACTTCGACATAAACGCCTAGTGTAGACCAGGCCTGAGAAACCAAGCTTGATGTTAAATACACCTTTTTTTTGCAGTGAAGACATAGCCAATGAGCGAAGCATGAAACACACTGTGGGGCAGATTTTCAGAAAAGCAACAAGCCAGATTTCTCAGTGCTCAACACACATAACGGGGCCAGATTTCCAAGAACTCAGCACCCAGTGGGCACTCAACTTTCTGAGCTCCCCTGGAACTCTGGCCATTTCTTTTGGTGCCTACATAGGAGCAGTGTCTTGTTTGAAACTCGGACACCTTTTGTGAGTGCTGAGCGCTTGGAAATCTGGTCCTCCTCCTAAAGATTTCCATGCTTTACGGCATGATCCTGTAAAAATAAAGCCTCTCCCTGCTGTTGCTACCCTCGCAGAAAGCTGTGCAGCTAAGCTCAGCAATATCTGTGGATAGGAAGGCCTTCCATATGCAGATCTGAAAGCTATGAGCTTAGAGTATTATTTGATGATTAGCCTGCCCCACACAGTATTGAGTTACCAGCCTGTGCTTTCAAACAACCCCAATTTATGCCACATTTTAGCTGCAAAGGCTTCAAATCATTCTGAAAACAGGGACTCTGGTGCCAACATCATTTCCCCTTTGCACAAGGTCTGACAGCTGAGGTTTCTAGATTAAATATATATATTCTGGTTAAATCTGACATTTGCTGACCTCCCATCTAGTTGAATCAAGTCTCTCGACAGCTACCAGAAAACCCGACAAAACCCCGACAAGCCCTATTTCTTCCAGGATTACATGGCTGGAAAATGTCGTGCAGGGGAAAAGATGCTTTGGGTGTGGAAAGAGGGAAAAGATTGTATTGGTAAATGGGAATTAACTGAAACTTTGTGAGGAGAGAAGAGGCCTTTGCTACAATGGGCAGTTCATGTCGCTCATTCTTAATTTATATGCACACAGTTTTAATGCAAAGACAGCAGACTATGAATATTTAACTTCCTGCCTGGTTTTAACCCCATTACCAGCCCCTGGAGATTGTTATTTGCTGTCTTATGCCAAATGTAATTTTCCCGATGTTGCTAAACGGGAGGACAGAACAGCATTTGCAAGGAAATATTCCACAGCTAACAGCAGGGCAAGGGTAAATCTGTAGGAGCCCCAGAGCAGGGGCAGAAGGGAAAGAAATGACAGTCTGATTTTTAGAGGGGGTGGGCACCACACCTCTGGAAATTCTGCCTGTTAGGACAGAGAGGGATGCAAATTATCCCTCGTCCCTGTGTGGCTGGGGAGCCTCGGAGGACATAGCAAGATTTATTGGACTGCTTGATTCACCCTGGGATTTGTCTAATGAGAGACTCAGAGCTACAATTCCTACAAAAGAAAAACAATCCACTTCACATAGCAAACGCTGACCCTTTCCTGATCTTCCCAATCCCCATGCTGTGTTCCTCATTCCCACCCAGTCATAACTACTGTTGCTCTCTCTAAGTCAGTCATTTTATTTTTCACTGGATCAAATATGCGAGTTTCACTTTCGTATCTTTCAGCCTCATTAATCATATTTGCGAGGCACCCAGCCTTGTGGTATTTAGGCCATCTCTATAAATATAATTTAAGGAGCTTGGGCCAGATCTTCAACTGGGGTAAATTAACATAGATCCATTGACTTCACCCCTTTATACCAACTGAGGATCTGGGCCTCTTCCTTCAAGGATTGGCCTGGACTGCAAAAGGCTGACACCGTCTGGCTTTGGATTGTGGCACGGTGAGCCGCAGCCCCACAGATATAGCCTCAGGAGATGCCAACTAGAAGTACCCTCTGAGAATTTATATACAATGCAACCTTAGTTTTGAAGCCATTAAAAAGCAACCACTGAGAGAAAATTACCACCCTGGCCTGATCCACGCGTTTCTTTTTGAGAACACCGATGCTCTTAAAGATTCATCTCAGGTTGCACCTTAAAAGCTATGCTCATGTGTGAAAGAAGCTGTTCCCTTGCAAGGCTTGCACTCATACACACACACTAATAACCCAATGACCTCTAGTGAGCGTGGAATTTTCTCTCAGCTGCCAAAGAAATACTTTAAAAGTGTCTTGTACTTACAGTTTTTGAGAGGCAGCAGTGGGTCCCAAGGAAGACTTGCTCTTTATTCAGAATGCTCTGCAACTTTAACACAAGAAAGTCCAGACACCTAGCTCCTGCAGGAGCAGCTCTGAATCTCTCTTCCCCTCCCTTGTTCCTCTGTCTCATTTCTCTCAACAGCCATTCTCTCTCTCTGTGCGTTGGTCTCTCTCCTTCTCCCTGGAGGTTGCAGCCTCTGTTTAAGAGGAAAGTAAACCAAGAAAGAAGCAAACTGGGTTTCCAGGGGGAGAAATAAAATCAACTGGCTGCATAAATCCAACGGACCTAATCACTTTCCTACAGAAGATGAAAGACTATTAGAGTCAGAGGAATCCCCATCTGGTGTGGTGACCTGTATTTTTCTCAGTGCCCGAAGTCAGAGAGAGAGAGAGAGGTGTGTGTGTGTGTGTGTGTGTGTGTACGTACACGTACTGGATTATGAGAGCTATGCTAAGCCTTTTATGGCTCCCCATGCTAGCACAGGATGTTTTGTAAGAGGGTCTCTCTCTGAACTTGCACGGAAAACAAAAACAACAGGGAAAGGGAGGTAGAAGGAAGGACTAAAATGAGAAAGATGAAAAGCAGGAGATGTTTCCAATAAGACACAGAGGGGCAAAAGGTAACCCTGGAGAGACAAATGTAGCTCCCTTGACTTGTGGAGAGTTTTGCCTGCTTGAGCCAGGACTGAATTTAGCTCAAGGTCTCAGCGAGCATCTCATTAGGCAGCTGCTCAGCCCACACCCTAGATCCTTTAGGGGCAGGGGAGAGAGATGCAAATGATCCCTTGTGCCTGTTTGGCTAGAGTCAGAGCCCTGGAGGACGAGCAAGATTTAATAGATGGCTGGATTCACTTGAAACCACCTTCACCAAAAGGAGGACATTCCACGAGAGAAGTAGAGCGCATCATGGAACGGGCCACCGTAATCCCCCAAAAGAGCCTGCTTCAATACAGAAAAGAAAAAAACCCACTGACCGCACACCCTTAGCTGTCACCTACCACCCCACATTAAACCCATACAGGGTATCATCGAACAGTTACAACCCATACTCCATGGGGACCACATCCTGAAAGAAGTCTTTCCCAAACCCTCTCTTTCGGAACTTCAAACAATCCTGTAGCATCGCTAAGCTCATCTTCAGAAGCTAGCTCCCCACCAACTCAAAGCAGCACCAGGCAGTCATAACAGACGCAAAACCTGCAGCCATATCTCCACTGCTATGATGGTCAATACTCCCCCCACCACCACCCCCAACATACCTTCAAAGACCCAAGGGTCCTACACATGCCCATCACAACATGTGGTATACCTTGTCCAGTGCATCAAATGCCCCAACAAGAACGTGGGTGAAACTAGACAATCACTAGACTCTCAAATGAACTCACACAGAAAAATGATAAAAGACAAAAACACCTTATCTCCTGCTGATCACTTTTCATAAAAAGAAACTCTACAGCTGACCTTTCAGTCTTCATCCTCAAAGGAAACCTGCACACACCTTCAGAAGAGGAGCCTGGGATCTTAAATTTCATAACTCTGCTAGACACCAAAAATCAGGGACTCATAAAACCAGTGTCTCTATTATCTCATTACAACACTCTGTAACCCACTAACTTGCCTTTGTCCTGTGACTGCAGAGGTGTTAATTGCCCACTTCATTTTGAACAATTTCTTGCAACATGCGTTAACTCCTTATGCTTAACCATCTGTTCCATCTTGTATTCAGCTGTGACACCCTGATTAACTTTCCCAACCCTGAAGAAGAGCTCTGTGGAGCTCAAAAGCTTGTCTCTTCTACCAACAGAAGTTGGATCAATAAAAGATGTTCCTCAAATCAACCTTGTATCTCAAAGTATATCCCAGTAACTACTTCCCAAAGTTATATTTGCATAATGGCCTAGAGCAGTTTTTTCCTGGAGCCAACATCAACATCTACTGAGGAGCTCCTTACACTATGACAATCTCCTAATTCATTCTCTTTACCACTTATTTTGGCTGACTCTCTCCACATTGAATTTCTCACATTCACATATGCCTGAGAAAATGGTTGATGATCCCACTGGATACCACTTCCTAAATCTATGAGCTCCTTGAGATACGGGATGCGTCCTAAAACAGCACATGCACATCTGTGTATCGTCACCCAGGCTTGGATAGTTAGTAGGGTTTGAACCAGCACGCTTCAGATCTAAAAGCATGAGCAGCCATCACTTGACCTAAAGATCTCAGCCCTGTAATGTCCCCTGGTAGTATTATCTGATCTGTAGTAGCCTCTTTAAGCTGTTATGTACACCAGACACTACAGGGAGACAGACTCAGTTTCTTTTCAGTATGGGTTGCATGTGTGCTTAGCTCAGACAAGGAGTCCCCCTTTCGCAGATGGGGAACTGAGGCACTGAGAGAGTTAAGGGCCAGATGTTTAAAGGTATTTAGATGCCTACAGATGCAGATAGGCACCTAGTTGGATTTTCCAAAGGGCCTAAGCGCCTAACTTCCAGCCTCCTAAGTTCCCATTTGCATCTTTAGGTGCCTAAATACACCTCTACCCCGATATAACACTGTCCTTGGGAGCCAAAAAATCTTACCGCATTATAGGTGAAACCGTGTTATATCGAGCTTGCTTTGATCCGCCAGAGTGTGCAGCCCTGCCTCCCTGGAGCACTGCTTTACCGCATCATATCCAAATTCGTGTTATATCAGGTCACGTTATATCGGGGTAGAGGTGTACATTTAAAAATCTGGCCCCAGATGCCTTGCCCATCATCACACAAGGAGTGCGTGGCAGAGCTGGAAACGAAACTTCGAAATCCTATTCTAGGATCCTAACGCAGGACCATCCTTCCTCTCTGACCTGATTACTATGTGAAACCAAGCGCTAGATCGTCCAAAACTGGGCCCAGGCTAGTTCTAACTTTAGTCCACGTTTGCAGAAAGCTAGCAAACCTTTCGGAGAGTCTGAGCTTAACTTTCAGTGTTGTCAGGAACCAAGCAAGGTTAATTATTACAGATGTTTCATGCAGTTCTACATAGGAACTCTATTTTTAAAGCAAACCAGGCCATAAAAAATGAAGAAATCAACAGCAAGATGACTAAAATGACTCCACATGGAAGCAAATTCCCATCCCCTACCAGCTATTTTCATCTCCGATTAGCTTTCCAGTGGGAGGATTTAATTTGCATTTAAATAGAAACCTTAGGAACATGGCCAATCTAATGTTAAAATGCTAATTACAAATGCATTTGCCTCTTTAAAAATTAAAAAGAATGTCAACGTGCATTTTAATGGGGGCTTATTAGAGGTTTGGTTTTATTAGACACTTAGTATTTATAAGTTATTATTATTTAACAGACTGTTTACCACTCAATCCAGACAGCTGAAAACCTAGACACCAAGGAATTTGCAAGATTTGAGCTGACTGCTATGGAGGTGGGAACATCATCATGAAAAGTCTTCTCAGGCCATGAAACACCTAGTTGAGTAGAGTATAAATTATAAGGTAAGGGAGAGGAACTGTGGAAAGGGAATCTGATGTGCCCCAAAATGAAACAGCCACTGTGGATAAATAAGTGAAAAGAGGCAAGAGAGCTCCAGCCATCCATCAAGGCACCTAAGCACTTGTGTAATTTAAGCATGCGAGTAGTCCCAATGGAACTAGTCTCACACACAGTCACACACCTCTTTTTGTGGGTCAGGGTTTAGGAGGTTTGCCACTGTTTTCCAAGCAGGATCCGGACCTGTAAGGAGAGATGGTTGGAAAAAAGTTCACGGAAACTTTTCCCCCCACAAAAAACGGCTTTTTGATTAAATTGAAGATTTTTCACCAAGACTTCCATTTTCATAAAAAAAACAGTTGTGTTTTTGTCAAAAAAAAGTAGAACACTCAGTACTTAGATGGGAAGCTCTCTGGGCAGTGGCCATTGTTTTGTTCTGTCTGTACAGCGCCTAGCACCATGGGGTCCTGGCCCATGACTGGGAATCCAAGGCACCAATGCAATACAACTAAAATAATAGTGATACTGAAAAATGAAAACATTTCAGTAACCAAAAATGATCCCCCCCATTTTTTGGGAACTGAATACCAAACAGTTGTGGGTTTAATTTTTTGTAACGACTCCCCCACCTCCAAAAAAAGAAAATCAGTGAACAAAACATTAATGAAAATTGTTCATCTCTTTCCAAATCTTTCATAGAAAAGTAATTTTTCTAACTGCTATGCTTGTAAATGCATGGGAGGTGCTAGCAAATGGACCAAGATCTGGCACTATGCAAAGCTCAGGTATAGAGGAAATGGCTGGATATAGTCTTTTCTTTTTTAGTAATTATGATGATGCCTTTTATTATTCAAGTGTCAGAGGGGTAGCCGTGTTAGTCTGAATCTGTAAAAAGCAACAGACTTGCATCTGAAGAAGTGAGGTTCTTACCCACGAAAGCTTATGCTCCCAATACTTCTGTTAGTCTCAAAGATGCCACAGGACCCTCTGTTGCCTTTTATTATTATTCCTCAAGAGGCTCCACTGGTACTTGGCATCTCAGCTATTTTGTGAATGGGCAGGGCTATTCTTACCATGCACGCTGCATAGTTTACATCACAGGGTAAGTTACTGTGTATTATACAGTTCAGCTCTGTAACGCACCTTATGTAAATAAAGGTCTCAGTAGAAATCAAAATGGAACAAACATTACACCCTGTGACATAGTGAGGGCCAATGCAATTGGGGATGGGAAGTACTAAAAACTGGATATTTCTCTGTTTATTGTTGCATTTTGCATCCTTTCACCGCAACAGCCTGGAGCATAGTCACCAGCATTACAATAGCAACTGCCACAAGCTCCAGTCCTGAATTCAGAGCCACTTCTGCACGCTTAACTCATTGTGGATTTGGATAGGCACTAGGGTCCAATGGCAGGATCGGGGCCCACAGTTTGCACCTGCCTGTGCAACACAATCCCAGTGATTCGGAGACTGAGCATGACTTCACAGCTGTCAGCTTCCCCACACACAGGTTGAGGGGTACCTGGACTTCAAGGTCAACAGCAGGAATAGAAAACCCAAGGACCTAGTGCTCCAAGCCACGTGAACTAAAAAATCATCTCTATTAGCTGTAGGAGTGTTAGATTGTATAGCCTCTCTGTTGGCTGCAACCACTAGAGGAGGACAATGATTACATATGCTTCAGAAGGTCAGAAGGCCTATTCAGTAGAAGGCAATGGTTAGACCCTCCTCCCCCATCAATTATTTCATCCTACATGTAAGTGTTGTCCTCAGAGGAGAACCTGAACCAACCCCCTAGATCTGAACATGCCCAAACTTTGAGGAGGGACCTGAGGGAGGTCAGAATTTGAATCTAAATTTCACTACTGACCCGTGTTTCTACTAGGATACTCTGAAACCTTGGATTCAAACTCCTTGAGTGTTCCAATTTGGTGGCTTAGTCTCCCACTTCTAATGATCATCATTTCTCTTATGTGTCTGTACAGTGCTTATCACTATGCATCACATACATTAAGATGCTTTTAGACTCTGGAGCCTGTGGCATGAAAAATGAAAACGGAGAGAGTTGGTCAAAAAATTTCAAAAAGTGAAATTCCAGTGAATATTTGTTGTAGAATTTTCAAGTCTTAAAAACAAAAAAACTGTTTGGTGAAAACGTTTGATGCATTTTTCAGCAGCTCTAAAACGGAGATTGCAGTGCTCCCTAGCAGACATTTGTTCACCTCAGAAAAACATGAGTGTGGATGGTCAAAAGCAGGGACCAAACCAGAGATCTCTGGATTAGAACAGCTCAGAAAAATGTCAATGGAACCGTTTGCCCCTGGAAAATGCAGCTCCCCTATCATATTCGAAACACTTAGTGGAGTCCTGTAAATTTTTCCAAATTTTTGTTTCGGGGAAAAAACGGGGCAGGACAGGGGAGAAGGGAACGTTCAAACAAAGCTGAACAACTGGGGAATGAAACATTTTGCTTTTTCATTTTGAAATGTCTTTATTTCAAATTTCTCTCTCTCACACATGGAACAGAACATCTAATCAAAAGCCGTTGAAATCGAAATTTGAAAAAAAAAAAACCACACAACCAAAACATTCAGGTTTCATTCCGATGCCCAACGAAGCCAAATTCTGAAATCTCAAAATCCATCAGACTGGAGCTGTTGTCCTCCAGCCAGTGCATGAGTTGTTACGCCCAACTGAAGAGACCCACCTCTCTGAGCCAAGGCTGTCACAGGCTCATCAACCTCCAGATGGTCCAGCCATCACTAGAAGGGTGCAGAGTGCCCCAGCAAGCTGGCATGGGTTACATTACTGAGCAACATAAAATGGGTTGAGCCAGCCAGTACTAGGGGAGTCTAATGGGAAGGCCCAGAACTGGGGCTCAGAAGGTCTATTCCAGACTTTGCCGATAAGTTTGTGTGATCTTGGACAACATACCGTCTCTGTTCCCCTCCCACCTTCGGTCTATTTTAAACTGTAAGCTCTTTGGGGAAGGGACTGTCTCTTATTATGTGTATGCACAGTGCCTAGCACCATGTGACCTGATCTTAGCTGGGGTCTGTAGGTCCTACAGTAATATGAATACTAACAGGATACCAGAGATGTTGCAGGGTAGATCATGGATGTATCAATAGAGACCCACGTGTGGAAGCTTGCACAGTCTCCTCATGGTTTCATTCTAGCTACTGCTAATAAAATCATTCATAAGTGCTAATGCTATTAGCCCATCAGCATCTAATTCACCACACTTTTTAAAACATAACATTACGATCCTTCATTTGCCTGGCAATCATTTCTTAAAAGAGTAATTCAGAGAGACTTACCTTCCCAGGGAGAATAAACTGCATCACGTTAACATCTGCAAAAGACAAAAGCAGTGAAAGATCAAGATTGCGAAAGAAAGTGTGTTTGTTCTAGATAGAGAAATGTGTTGCAGAGATGGTAGATCAGCTCGGCCACAAAATCCAACGTGTTCATTGCATGATTGATGACTTCCCCTGCTGTCTGAGCCAGACCTGACAAGCTGGAAAATAACGGTCTGTCTCTTAAGAACCAAGCTTACATAACATGCTACAGAGACTCGAGAGTCTTCACATACAAAGATAGGAGTTGGTTTACCCTAGCAGTTGCTTTTTAAATGGTAAAAAAGCCACAGCCGTGTGCATAGTTACTAGACCTCCTTCCACCTACACCATCTCCCTGGCTGCTGGGGGCCTGCTCTGGAATGAAAGGGAGGGACGCAGAGACAGACAACAACTGCCATGGAAACAAACTCACCAAACAGATTTGGAAGTCAGACTGTTCCATTAGATGAGTGGGAGAGAGAAAGGGCGGCGGGGGGGGGGGGGTTCGTCTAGCAACTTGTTATGTTGAAATATGGTCAGAGCAGAGAACAATGTCAAGTACAACTACAGAACAAGCAGGACAAAATCCACCCATGGATTGACTCCAGCTGGCGTCCTCATTTTCATGGGTAGTCTTAGCATTGCCTTGGCATGGGGACAGATGCAGAGGGATCTCAAGATGCTTAAGGTAGCTTGTGGGTTGGGAACAGCCCAGTCAAATTCTGGCATGCCCTGGCAAACAGGGTAGGGACCAGGTAGCAAAAGTGTCCTGCCTCTCTGAAAACGAGGCAGGAGGACTTAAATTTAAAAACAAACAACAAAACCTGTAAAGATTTTCTGCAAGCCAACATCTGTTTCCATGGGAACAGCAGCAGTAGAATTGTCGGGACTCTTGTAAATTACACAAATAGGCTGAACGCTACAAATTTCAGGTTCCCTCCCATAGCACCTGCAGCCTTTAAGATTCAACCGGCTCTTAATATATGCGGTTGGTCAAAGAGGCGGCCATTTTCCCCTCCCCCTGCTCTTTCCTAGGCATATTACATCCTCGGGAGGAAACTAACCCGCCTCGTGGATCTTTTACCTGGTGGCATCAGACCAGATACTGTTTTTATGCAGCAAGGTGTTTTAGAGCAGCTAATAAAGGGTTAATTTCACGGCCTTCATTAACTAATACACTATGAGCCAGATTCATCCCTTGGATCATCCTGCTACAGCTTCTGCAGGGGCCCCTCTGCTATTGATGGGTCCCTTGGCTGAGTTGCAGTGATGAGACCAGGCGGAGGGTGATGGGAGAGAACAAACGGCTCGTTCCACACACCCCGGACTCTAGTGGTGGCTCAGCCGCCCAACAGACAGGAATCTTCTTCGGAGCAGGAGACCTGAAGTCTATTCAACAGTGTGGGATTTATTTGCAGGGGAAAAGAGGCGTAGCACATTAGCCAAGCATGTCTTGGTGCCACTCTGGTTGACCCACACAGGATCGCCATCTGCTACTGCTCACAGAGAGCAAAATTAGCCGTTTCATTTACATAGTAGAGGCCTGTATTGTGGAGTTAGAACGGCTAGATCCATTCCTCACTGACAATCTCTCTCATAGATCTGGCAATCTGGCATTTAATTAATTCTCCCTCAATGCAGGTCCCTCAGCTAGTTCTGCCACAGCTAGTCACCTCAATCCTCGGAAACTTGAGCTAAGAGCTTCAGGCTCTCTCAAGGGGAGAAGTTCACCAGCTGCACCTGACCCTCTGACAGAGGGTCACCATTTCAGCAGAGGCAGCCTCTAAGAAAAGATAGTGGCTGGAAAAATACATACCTGAGAGCAACATTCAAAATTAGCCAGTTAGTAGCATTTCATCATCAGCAGCAGAAGATGCTAAGCTGCATAACAAGCCAGCCTATAGAAATGGGCTGAAAAATAAGCCATCGGCCTGTTAAAAAAAAAAAAAAGTAAGTCCATGTTTATTTACGGCTGGGAAAATGTTTGTTCTTATGGAGAAAGCTTACTTGGGACCTAGCAGGAATCAAAATAGCTGATCTCTACTCAGGATTACCATTGTGATAAATGGAAGCCCATGGAAATAAACCGATAGTTTGCCATTGTCATGAGCTGCTTACTCTCCGAGTTCAGTTACACGGTCCTGTATGTAAAGAAGGCAAAAGATGATTTCCTACGTAGTCCAGTATAGGAGGCGGTGCAGTTAGGATAGCAGATCATAAAATCAGGTCTTCTACATTATGTTCCCAGCTCAGAGAGCGAGAAAGAGTGAGTGAGTGCGTTTGTCTAATGGTTTGAACAAGGCAAATCAGAGTCAGGACTCTGAGATTCTATTCATAGCTTGAGGGGGTGGGGGAGTATGGGGTCCAGTGGTTACAGCAGGTGGCTTAGGAATCAGGTGTCATGAGCTCTATTCCCTGACCAGGAAGAGGAACGTGCTCTGGTGGTTAGATCAGGGGAATGAGAGTTGAGACTTATGGATTCTGTTCCTTGCTCAGCCACCGTCTGATTGTGAGCTCTCCAGGCAAGCCACCTAAACTCTGTGTATTGGTTTGGAAATCCGTAAAATGGGCACTTCATTTACTCACCGCACAAGGGGGGGTGTTAGGTTTAGCTAGTGTCTTGCCACTCATTTGGAGATCAGCTGGTTGAGAAAGCCCTCGAGGAAGTGTAGTGGTCATAAGAATTTCTGAAAATACTTTGGGGAACTTCAGCTGAGCCTTAAAGACAGCAAGTGTGTTAATCACTAAACAGGTGTACACCATTTAGTTTGCATGCCAGCAGGGCAGAACCCTGTACTGGTAGGCGAGGACCGGCATTCAGAAGTCCATTCATTCTCTAGCTCCACAGTTGGGTGGATGAAAAATTAGGTCACAAGCCTCTAGGCACTTTTGCAAGTATCTGAAGCCTTGCAAAACAACAACAGGAGCAACTAGTGGATTGGGCAGAGCTATGTTCACAACAATGGGAGAAGACAGTACCACCACGGCAAATGCATAAGGAAAAGGTGATAGTCCCATCCGTCTGATACCTTATTGTCTTCATCAGTGGCAGCTCTCTAAGACGCCTTACAGCCCCAGCTGCTCCTCATCCCTGGGATGTCTCTGAGGAATATGGAGACAAGTTGATTATAATTGACCTTTCTGCTGCAGTGCCCCAGCCATTCCCTATTTAGCAACCATTTTGCTGTCATTACTCTCCCAGGGCTATTTCTGCCTAGCACAGATCCTCGCTGACAGGTCTCAAGAGGAGAAGGCTGCAGTGCGTAAAATTAGATGGGTGGGAGAGGCAGTCTGAGACGGCAGCCTGCCAGCAATCTGTGGGTGGTACGACCGAAGGGGAAGCTGCAACAAGCACAGCAGAGGAGGGGCTAGTTGGTTAAGAAAGGAGAGTGGACCCTAGTCCAGTAATCATTCCTCCCAGTTCATTGATGGGAATTCAGAGCACAGAGGATGGAGGGAAAGACACAGAGGCAAAATATAAACAACCAGATAATTGAAACAAAAGCTGGTGCAAATATAGCCCTTTCTTTTTATCTAGCAGGGTCTCTGTAACCGGACACGTTTGAACTATTGATGCTACAAGTTAGGGATCCTTTTAATGCTCAATCTACTGGATCACTCTATACTTATTCCACTGAAGTTTCTCTGCACTGACAGGGGCATAAGAGACAGCAGGATTGGACCATGTGTTTCCTGGATATAGGGGCAGTAATTCTCTTTAGCCAGATATAAAAAAAAAAAGAATGAAAAAAACCAAACCAAACCAAAGCCAGCTGCTCCTTCTCTCCCAGATGCAGATGCAACTCAGACATTTGTGAAGTATTTTCTGAAGAAAGGACAAGCTGCTGTTATCTCCTCCATTCTAAGCAACAGGCTGCCTCAGGAAGCCACACCCTGGCGGGATGCTGAGAGCTGTCACAGCACAGACCAGCAGCAGGCGTTTACATTCGCAAAGTGACCGGAGAGGAAGCAGAAGGGTCTGCGCCCAAGCAAAGTAAATAAAGTGTCAGATTTGTGGTCAGGCGAAGCAGTAGCCATGGTGGATTAGCCAGCTTGAGGGGTTCTCTCCAAGTTTATGGGATGAAGCACTAGAATAAGGCTCCTGGCTATGGAACGGACATAGAGCAGTCAGGAAAAGGAGATAAAATCCAGAGAGTGGGAGATAATACAGCCAAGAGAGCACAGACTCTCCTTCCTGCTTCGTGTTCCCAGCAATCAGTCTCCATGGACAGGCCCCTCCTACCAGTCCTCTCTACAGAACATTGCTGCTATCTCTCTGAACATAAAGGAAAAGGCACAAGGCTTTCACCCTCAGTGGGATTAATTGTAACAGACAGGAAAACCGATCAAATCCCCAGCCAGACTCCGTAACTATGATTTCATACATCTACTGAAACAGATGATAAAAGGGCAAGACAATGGGATGGTTCAGGCACCGCTACAGAACTCAAGAGGGCTGGATACCTGGTGTGACCTTTGGCCAGTCATTTACCCTCTCTGTGCCTCAGTTTCCCCTCTATACAAATCCCTCCTTTCTCCCACTCTTTATCATGGCTGGACTGCTCACTCCATGTATATATGGTACCTACCACATTAGGTCCCAATCTTGGTTGGGGCTGCTGTAATACTAATTCAGAGATTACAAGGTCAGATGGGACCATTGTGACCATCTATAGTCTGCATAACACAGGCCACAGAACTTCCCCACAGTAATTCCTAGAGCAGATCTTTTAGAAAAACATTCTGTCTGGATTTATAAATGGTCAGTGATGGAGACTCCACCATGACACTTGATCTTTCATGCAGACTCACCTTCATTACTGTTATTTGGTAGCTTCCTATGGCTAGCAAAGGTGATCAGTCCATATCATGCTACTCTCAGCCTTCGGAGTTCAGATAAAAGCGGCACCATTTCCCACTTTGCTCCACTCGTAAGGATTGAAGAGTGCGTCTGTGGCACCAAGTCACGTGAGCAACGCGTTGAGTGGGTAGAGCATTGTGGGAGCCATGAGAATGGACTCACTATTCCCAACTCTGCCACTAATTCATGGGAGCTTGCACAAGGCCTCTTCGAGTCTGTATAGGTTCTTACACCACACGCCTCGCTGTAATATCAGAGCGCCTTCCAGGTGTGCATTGAGCATCGGGACTAACATCTGTCACATGTTCAGTCATCCTCGCCCCAGGGGAGATATGGGAGCAGTGCTGTGTGTGTTTTGGATTTATATACACATGCATGCTTATATTAGACACCATCTGTGTACACACACACACACACACACACAAATACATATATATGGAGTATGTGGGTAATAAGCTATATCTATCTAATCAACACACAGCTGTATGTTTATGGTAGAGAAGGCAAAGTCAAAGAAATTTGCCTTGCACAGAGCAGAATGTGGCGAGATTCGCATCCGAAGAAGTGGGCTGTAGTCCATGAAAGCTTATGCTCTAATAAATGTGTTAGTCTCTAAGGTGCCACAAGTACTCCTGTTCTTTTTGCGGATACAGACTAACACGGCTGCTACTCTGAAACCTGTTCTTTGCCTTGGGTTCTCCCATCTGTAAAATGAGGTAATAAATCTTACCTTCCTCCCCCGGGGAGATTGTGAGGATTAATCATTCTAAAGTGTTATGAGATCAAGTGACAACAATGTCATATTCAATATTAAGAGGCCAAAGCTGTTCTTGGAAACTTCATTACCTCCAACAAAGTGACATCGGGAATAAATCTGACCCCTCTCTCCACGCTGTGCGCTGAACGCTACAGAATCATAGCTTCAGCAAAGATATAAACAGCTCTGGGTTGCAGTAGTACAAAAGGTCCTGTTTATAACATTTTGTATGGAGTACACTGATAGGAGACAGAGCATAATGGAAGAGTATTTTATTTTTTTTTAGCCAATTGGCCATTAAAGTCAATGCATAGCCTTGAAATGAAATCCCACAGAGCACAATTAGAGCACAATGTTGGAAGCGGTTCTGAAATGGAGGCTTGAAAGGCTAGAGGTGAGACAATGAACTAGCAGAGGAAGGACTTATTCCCTAGGCGCTGAGAGAGTGAAGCACTCAGGCCACGTCGCTACCCTCACCCATTCACGTATGCCATGACTCAAAGCATTTACCTTCAATGGGACTTAAGCACGGGGCAAGCGCTTTGCTAAATCAGAGCTTCCGGGTCAGATTTTCAGAGATGCCGAGCACCCACAACTCCATTTAAACTCATTGGGAACTGCAGGTTCCTTAAGGTGCATGGGCTCCACAGACTTACCGTGCATTTGAATTGCCTCTGATCTCCAGAGACTCTTTTCTGAGCCCAAATACAGGGAGTGGAATTCCTGCTGAGCATTTATGAAATCATTTATCTTGTCTCAGCTCAGAGACCTAATTACTTCCTTTGGCTGCTTCCTTTATTGAAGAGCCAACTGATTAAATGCTGCTGCTTAAAACACAACTCCCCGTCCTGTTGATCTGACCACGTCATTTCCCCACTTCACATCCCTTTCCTACCTTCCTCTCACCTGACCTACCAAGTTCTAGCTGCAAATCCTCATCTTCACGTCCCCGTTTCCATCTGCTCACCTGCTGGATACCGATCCTTTGCTTTCTCCACACATTTCTTCTCCCATGTTGTCCCTACTACTTGGAACGCCCCAGGTCAAATTCTCTGCAAGTGTAACTCCATTGACTGCAGTTGAGCTACACAAGTAGAGATTAGGCCCTCTCTACACTCACAAGTAACTAAACTATTTAAACCCACCTTAGAACACGATTTTCCTATTAAAAATAAAAAAAAAAAATTTTTAATTCTTAAATACTAAGTCATGTGCAAATTCTACCCTAAAGTTGGCCACACGAGCTCTAAACTTGTGGAAAAAGGCATAAAAGATACCTCCAACATTCTGCTTGCAAATATGGACTGTCCAGCTATGTTCAACTGAAACTCAGCAAATTTATTACTGAAATCTTACCATCTAATGCCCTAAGTGTACAGCATATCAAGTTTAAAGACCCCAAACTCCTATAAAACGGATTTAGGAAAGAGCGAGCGAGACAGAGAAATAGCCCATCTAGGCGGAGTCTGAGCATCACATTTTTATTGCAAAAGAAATTTACAACTCACTGTTATTTGTAACATCTGAGTTTCCAAGTACTGTTAAATTCCAGTTCAGGCAAAAAGCTTTCAGCCAAGTAACGCTGGCCCTAGAACAACTTGGAGTTACTGAGCTTCCACCAGATGTTTGACACCTTAAAATAAAAATGAAAACAGGCATGTAGAGCCCTGTTTATTTTCCTCTGTGCTCATTTGGCTAACTAATGAACTACAACCCACTTGTGATCTCTCTATAGTGGAATCTGGTTTATTCATCATTCTGGAGCCCAGAATAAAGCTCCCGCTAACTCCAGTGGTGCTGGATAAAGTACCATTCATGGTAATGCTTTACCTATCTGCCATTCCACACCTATCGAAAGCAGTGCAAGATGCAAGTATTGGCTGTACAACGTGCACTGTGATCACAATATCATTATTATGGATCTCATAAGGTAGAAATCATTCAAGGGGCTTGTCTTAAGCAAAGCAAGATGAGCAACTGCTTGTGATTCTCTGCTCTTATTCAGCATACGCTGCAGCGGCCTCAGCGCTTCATATCATGATTATCACCCTTCAGCAGATGGGCTGGCAGTAAAGATCCCTGGCTACGGAGGGCATAGTCTGAGGCCATGCTGAGATGGAAGAGCAGCCTTGATTACTGCAGAAGTAGTAACAAGAAGCATAACCCTCTTCCCTGCCCCCCAAACACTGGCCACTTAATTTCAGCAACAAAACTGCATCCCCCCATAAACTTTCTTACAACTGCAATATGTTCTAGGCCATGTCTCAAGAGCACACGACACGAGGCATTCCTCATGAGTACGTACATATGCGGCAATCCAAAAAGTTTGTGAAAGTAAAGAATAATGGAAGAACCAACACACACAGGAGAGACCGAATAGATTCTAGGATTGTTGTTCAAGGGAATTGGAAGTCCAACTACTTGATAACAAGCCTGACAAAGCACTATAGAGCCATGCCAAATTCAGTTATGTCCCCTCCTCCCATTCATGCCTCAATCTAAGACTTTGTCTTCATTGAAAGGTTTGGGTTTTGAAATACAGCGAGATAACAGGATATTTATCTTGCTGTAAAATCCTAAAAGGAGACAAGGCACGTGTAGCATTTGCCGCATGGTAGCTAGGTGAGGTTAGCACTATACCCACACCCATGGCTGACCTTGCCTAGCTTACCTCACAGTAGAACTACAGTGCCTGGTCTCCAGTATGTTTTTACAGCTGGTTAGGTGCATTTAACAAACACAGGTTGTCAGTGAGGACCTAGTCAAATAATGTCAACTCTTTGGGGCAGCGGTTGTCTTTTACTCTTTGTCTGTACAGTAGCACAATGGAGCCCTGTCTGAAGGAAGCTGTAAGTCTGACTGTAATAGGGTTACCATACGTCCTCTTTTTCCCAGACATGTCCGGCTTTTCGGCAGTCAAACCCCCGTCCGGGGGGAATTGCCAAAAAGCCGAACATGTCCGGGAAAATGGCGGCTCTGCTCCTCCCCTGACTCTTCGGCTCTGTTTAAGAGCCGGGCTGCCCGAGCGCTACCAGCTTCGGGCAGCCCCCGTGCCTCCGGACCCTGCGCCGCTGGAGCCCGGGAGGGGAAGTGCCCGGCTGGGGGCGCACGGTCCGGAGGCACGGGGGCTGCCCAAAGCCCCAGCGCTACCGGCTTCATGGTTTGCCGGGCAGCCTCCAGACCCTGCGCCCCCGGCTGGGCGCTTCCCCTCCTGGGCTACAGCTGCGCTGGGGAAGCGCCCACCGGGGGCGCAGGGTCTGGGGGCTGCCTGGCAAACCCTGAAGCCAGTAGCGCTGGGGCAGCCCTTTCCCCGTGGCTGGGAGTGGGAGGGAGGAGGGGGCGGAGTTAGGACGGGGAAGGGGCGGAGTTGGGGCAGGGCTAGGAGTGGGAAAATGGGCTTGGCCAGGGCCCATGGAGGGTCCTCTTTTTTTTTATCTATTAGATATGGTAACTGTACACTGTAATAATAATATGGTATACTGCAGGGAACAAGACCACAAAGGGGAGGAGGATGGAGCATAAGCTAATAAGGTCTTTTCCGTCTCTGTTCTCCATGGATCAGTTCCTTATTCCCTTGTTTTGCCCACAGCGTGCTGCTGAAAATGAAAGCAGCAGCATTACAACTTGAATAGGTGCCCTGCTGCACTATAGGATGATCCCTGAACTTCGGACCAATGTTTTACCATAGGCGTTGGCTAGTAGGGATGCAATTTCTGATGCCCCTTGCCTTACTGTGACCATCAGGAACCCTGCAGCAAGGCACCAACATTTTCTTGCCCTGTACCATGGATATACGCGATTTGCCAAGAACACACGCACTATTAGTTACGGACTGTGTTAAAGCTACCTCCACGCACGAGAATATTGCCTGTAACTATCACTTTTCAAAAGCTGATACCCTGGTGTCGCACAGCTCACCTTCTATCGACGCCTTACAAACACCTTCATGATGTTTGTTCGTGTGTTTGTTTTGCTGATCTGTTCTGTAAAATGAACAAGCACAATACGTGCTAAGTTAGCTCCCTGGGGTATAGAAGCATTGCTTCCTATATCACTTTGGCAAGGTAACTGCTGCCTTGTCTAGCTCAGTGGAGATGGGTAACAGCTGGCACAAACAACTTCTCTGGAGGTTGAGGAAGCTGCTTGTTTTGCTCCATTCCAAGGTGAGAAGGATTAAAAAAAAAACAGAATAAAATATTGACAAGGATTAACTAAGCTTTCAATCCATTACATGCTTTCTTAAAGTCGGTCAATCAATTACAGGGAAGCAGATATAGCTATAGGTTAGGGGAAAAATTGAATACTAGGCATTTTCAGCCGATCCAGCAAGCCAGTTTTCTGCATTTGTTGAAATAAATCAAATTCAGCCTCCCCACCCCCCCGGTATCTTCACTTAGAATGTACAGCACCGAACATAGTAGCCCAGCAAACCAAAAATTAAGAAATAAATACCCACCGATATATACTTGCCCTTGCAGGACCTAGATCAAGAAATATCACCTAGTGAGGGAGAGGGCATTGCATGCTAACATTTTTCTCATGAGTAGATGGCAGCAGGAGAAGCAAGAAGCACTAATGTCCAGAGCAGTGGTTCTCAACCTATTTACCATTGTGGGCTGTATATGCAGCTCTCGGTGTGTTACGTGGGCTGCATCCACACAATATATATAGTAGCTGTATGGCCCGGAGGATGTCACATGGGCCACAGCTGTGTGCTGATTGGGCCACAAGCAGCCCGCAGGTTGAGAACCACTGGTTTAGATGACAGACAAGAGTAAATTCACTAGCTTCTTTGCATTAACCCAGTGGGGGAAGCGCACGGACGGGCCCCACAACATGTTCCATGGTGTTAAGCAGCTAATGCCAAGAGACAGGAAGTCTGGTTAATATTGCTTCTTCCTAGTGCATTATAAACTTTATTGATCTGCTGGTAATGGAGAGGAACAGGCTTTAAAAGAACTTGCAGACAAAAGTAACAAAAATTTGATGTTCATGTGAACTACCCATTCAACATACAACTCTCTCCAGTGCAACATCCTTTGTATTTCCATGAAGACTATCATGTAAATCCAGCACATAGGTTGGTGTGGTCTCAGATCACATCTAGATGCTGGGAAAATGACAGGTTCTCTTCAAAGCACTTGTGGGCTTGTCTACAAGAGAGTTCACGATAAGCTAGGGTGCAGACTGAAACAGGAGTAGATTAAAGCGCATTGAACTGTTTGTGTGCTTCAGAAAAGTGCACATGGACAGTCAGTGCACAGCAGCCTAGTGTGAACTAGATTCACACCCCAGTTTGCCACAAACTCAGTGTTCATGTAGACAAGCCCTGTACTGCATTACCCCGTATTCAGAACTTATCTCAAAACCAAGGTAAGTTTTGAAAGTATCTGTAGAGGCAAGAGAAAGTTTCTCAGAATCTGCAGGAAAAAGGGAGACTATAATACCTAGCTCTTTTCATCACATAAAAAGCACCAAACTTTCTGAATGTAAGAGGACAAAATTTAAAGCTAGTTGCTTAGGCCAAACCAGTTCTATCAGAGGCAATATATTTTACAACTAAGACAGATTTTGGGAACACAAAAGTTGCCATACTAGCTCAGAACAGTGGTCCATTGAGGCAGATATGCCAAAAAGCAGAATACTAGCTGCTTCAGAGGAAGATTTAAAACCCTTATAGAATAGGGTGTACAAACTACATCTCCCATTCTCCATCCTAAATAACCAGACCTAAGCAACCAATTTCAGCTGGAAAATACAACACAAGATTTAGAGACGAGAAATGAGTGACGGCTAGATCGCTGCTTATGTGCCCCTGCTGTCAAAGGCTGAAATCACAAGGTGGGGATTTGAGGAGGGAAACTGACTTCATATCACAAGGCTCTTTATTTAAACATTGTAGCAATTGCACTTAAAATAACTTGGTACTTACACAACAATCTGAAACAGTTAAGTGTTTCATGTAAATACAAAACCATGCAAAAATAGCACCTTCCAGCTTTCCTTGCATTTACTATATTGAAAGATGGCTTTTTTCAAAGCAGCTAGCATTTTAGAACATGCAACTCAGAATACAGTGGCAGAATTTTCTGAGGCAGTAGAATTATACACAACAATTGTAGGAGTCAAGCCCTTTCTCCTTGTTACTAGTTATCTGTTTAGGAAAGAGATAATCCATTACCTCACATTGAAACGTTATCCAAGATTTTAGGTGAGGGCATCAGACACAGTCGTAAAGTGATTTGCTGATATCTTAGGCTAAATGAAATGCCTTTAAGAATTAGAAGAGACCATTCAATATCTTATGCCGTTAATTGACTACATGAGTAGACTTAAAATTAAACACATTTCATAAGGCTTTGGTGATGTGTTAGGGTCAAGCCCTAAGTTCAGAGTTCTGTGTTTTTCCTATAAGAGCTGCGGACATTAAATGCTCTCAACTTGGTCCTGGCAGGTAAAAAGAAATTATTTTCCTTTACTGTTTTAAAGCATCTTAATTTTTACAGCATCGTAACTTGAGTGATTTAGGATCTTATCTGTATTTAAAAAAAACAAAAGACAGTTCAACTTTAAAACAGGAGGAAACACATTGCCTCAGAAATGTGCTGACAACCACAGTATCCACTTTTGATACCATCCAGAATCGGAGGAGTGCAGAAGAAAGCAAATTTCCTGTCATAGTTAAGAAACAAGAAGGCACTCCAGGGGGAACCTGAGACTTGCTCCTCATTGTCTGTGGTACCATGCTGGCTGTTACATGGCTTGTCAGAGGTGTGCAATTTGTTTTCTAGGTCTCGAGCTAGTGCTTCTCCAATACAAGGGAGAAACAGTTCAATAAAAGAGCATTCATTTTGTGGAAAGACAATGATCAGCCACTGGTAGTTTAGAAAAATGCAAACCCCTTCCGAGTGGATGAACTGATGAATCTGATCATGAGATACATGTCTGTTTCTCCCCCGCTCAAGGTGAGGTGATAAATTGTGAAGCAAGTTGGGTCTCCAAGACTTATGAGCCTCTCTATATAATGAATATTTGACAAAGAAAACTCAGTGACTAATATTTTTCCTCTGTTGGTCTTTTAATTCATGATCTCAAGAGCTTGTTCACATGTAAGTAGGGAGCAAAAAAGGTGTTTGCTTTGTTTTGTAGTCACTCCTAAATGCTCCCTAGCTGGGTGTCAGGACAGCACTACTATCCTCTTCCTGTGATGAAGTTTGTGAATGGATTGTCTGGGTTGGTCTCCATAGTTACATACACAAAGAGTATGAAAACAAAGATAGCGAGTATAGCAATCCTTATGGGCATCGGTATGATTCCTCGACGGGCCTCCTCCCGCTCTAATGCTGCTGCCTCAAGATTCTCCTTTTCCACCTTGGATTTCTCCACAATATTCTGTGTTGATGGGTCACTCTCTCTCACTGATCTTCTCCTAGCAGGACTGTGAAAAGGATGGTAAAGTTTAAGACAACTTTTAAAGTTTAAGACATCCACCATTACCTTTCAAACTTAAGCACACAGGCTCAGAGAAATATAGCACCAGGGATCAGGCTTCTTGTGATCAAGACAAACTAAAATATAGCCAAAGCTGAAGCAAACCTCCATATGATCAAACAAGATCCTTTGAGATTAAACATAACAATAGGTAGTTTTTGTGAACTGCGTATATGGGGACAGCCAAGGATTGCTTTAAACTCAGGCTGGGCACCCATCGCAGCCAGGAAGTTCATTTTAACACAGCATGGACTAGCATGCCCTTCCTTAATATAGAACTGGAAGGAATACATTCCCAGATGGGCTTTTGCCATATGGTCACTATTTGTTGTGTTAACAGTGACGGTAAAGTGGTATTGGGAAACACTGCATTCTGGTTGGTAGCCAACAGAAACAAAATTCACAGGTCAGGACTCCTTTTGTTTAATGAGCTGCACTGCAAGATAAGCGCTCCTCCGCAAGGCCTTCTAAGGCAGCAGGAGGAAACGAGTTCTTGTCTAGGAGAAGCTCTAAAGAATTAGAAAGTAGCTTTTTTGCAGAGCTGCAAAGGAAGCTCATACCTAAAAGAGAGAAACAGCTAAAAGCCTCTACACTAGTTTCAGTGACTGAGTAGTGAATTTTTGAAACAAAGACGACCGGTGTTTAGAATCTGTATGCCGCCCCCCAGATTAAAAAAATTAAGCTGTTCATTTTTATTGTGACACTGATTGGCAGTACCTCTAGTTGCCACTTCAAAGCACTCCAGGAACACAGCCTTTTATCAAAGCTCATGTCTCATCAAGTAGATATTGGCTACTGAAAAAAGGACAAGAGACACCAGCTTTTTTTGTGCATTAGAACAGTGCACATCTCTTGTTCTAGTCCATTTGGGGTCAGTGTTTTCTCTCCTATGAAACTCAGAACAGGGGAGAGTGGACGCTAGTGAATGGCCCAGTGGTTCAATATGGAGTCTCTGTACTACTAATTATTGTATTTTATGTAGCACCTAGTATTCCCAAGCAAGATTGGAACCCCATTGTACTAGGCACTGTACATACACATGAGAGAAACTCTGTCCCTGAAGAGCTTACAGTCTAAACAGACAAGGGTTATCCTCCTCCCTGTTTTATGGATAAGGCACAGAGATTAACTGACTTGTTCAAGGTCTGTGGCATAGCTCAGAACTGAACCCAGATCTCCCAAGTCCCAAGTCCAGTGATTTAACCAGTAATCCTTCCTCTCTCACCTCTACATCAATGGCTCAAGTCAGCCCCAGGGGACTAAACATCATCACCATCTTTAAGCTGCTTGGTAGCTTATGTGAAATGAGTTAGCAGGTCTGTGTCTAATTCCTAGGTGAAGAGCGGCCATATCACAAGGGCTGATAAATGGTACTCAATGGCACTCAGAGAAAAAGATCCACTGCGCCATGGAGATTAGACTCTTCTCAGGTAAAAGATCTCCCCAATTTAAGGCCCATTGGCTGGGTCACCCAAGAACTTAAATATAGTAACTTGCAACTTCTGCATTCCCCTGGCTAATGCCCCCCCTCTCCTCCCCAACACATTATGGAAAGACTTGACAGCTGAAGAGAATATACATTCTAAGAAGCGGCTGTGTATGTCATGAGCTTTCTGTAGTTCTTTCCTACCTCACCTCAGTGCTGCCTACCAACATTTTTGACCAGAGACCTTACCATCCATGGAAGACCCTGGTGGAGTCTCAGCTTTTCAACTGCCAAGGGAATAGGAAGGAAGAGAGGCTATTGATAAGTAGTGCAATTGTATCAAATGTGAATGGCTGAAGAGCATTACCTTATTCCTATGGGAGACCGGGGATCAGGAAACCATGTTTCACCTTGACCATCATCTTTGCCAACTGAGCAACCCGTTGTGTCAGCTGCCTGACAAGAGAAGAAAGTTTATAGTGGGAGATTTAGTAAATAGACTGTACACAGGATCCTTTACTCCCAACTGCTGAAGCCCCTGAACAAGTTGTGGATAATTAAGAGAGTAAGAATATCATAGTTAACTTTTTTGGAGTGAGGATTCATCTTGGTGGATTTACAATGACCAAAAACAAGATGAATGGGAAAGGGCAATCATGTGCCCAGTGCTAGCCTGGAACATTAGCTGTGATCACAAAAGCCGGAAGGAGAGTTGTGCCAGAAACATAATAACCAAATTCTTTGTTTTCTAATAAGAAGCAATTCAGTGAGTGGAAGCAGCCTTCAAATAACTTTGTTTAAAGTGGATATTTCCTCTATTGTGACCAGAAAAGACACCTTGTGAAGGATTTACAGCCACCCAGGAAATTAAGTTTAAAAAAAAATAGATTAGTTGCCTGCAGTCTACTCTGTTTAACAAATATTGAGGCCTGTGGAGTATTAGCTGGTGTTCGATAAGTCATTGTGCTCTTGTCCAGCATGATCTTACCCTGCCAAAGAAGCAAGTGATTACAGCTTACTTTAAGTAAATAAATCAACATTCCACAATAAGAAGTACTTTGTATCTGGACATATGATCTAAATCCACGAATTCAATGGCCCATATAAACAAGTTCAACAAAAACCACCCACTGCAATTAAAAAAAAAAGTGGTTCAGGTAAGAAAGAAATGGAATAATGGGGGAGGGGGAAATGATGGATTTTAAGCTTTTTTGAGCTGTAACACTTAGTGCATTTAGGGCAAATATGAAATTCAAGACTGAATCTGTTCAAAAGATTGCAATGGCACTACTCCAAATGGACCCTGTTTAGGTTGTTGGAAGGCTGACTGATATATTCACGGATACCAACAAAAAGTGTTCAACTGTGAGTCAACAATTATTTTTATGGATAAGCTAGGTTTATGGGCTGAAGCACACAATAGGTCTGGTCTAAAGCCCTCAGAATGAAAAAGATAAACAGTGATATATCAACATTTATGTTATCATAGCATCCAAAGGCCTTCATCAGGAGCTGAGACCCACTGTGCTGGTTGCTGTACAAACATAAGGACAGCCACACTGGGGCAGAGCAAGGGTCCATCTAGCCCAGTATCTTGTCTTTGACAGTGGCCAGTGCAGATGCTTCAGACACAATTATCAAGTAATCCATCTGATTGTCCAGTCCCAGCTTCTGGCTATCCTCCCTTTAAAGACATCACAATCTAGTGCCCCAATCTGGCAAAGATGTAGGCGTGTGCTTAACTTCGTGCTCTTTTATAAGACTTTACAGGACCGGGGCCTAAAACAAATTCAACTCTCCTGCACTGAAATCTTGCATAAAGTTGTTAAGTATACATCATACAGTTTCAAGTTCATCTCTTGCTGATTTATAAATGCAAAGAAGCATCATTCTGCGATTATTTTCTATTCTTTAAAAGGAGGCATGCAATTGTGTGTGCATTTTACTTGTTTTAAGAGTCCACCTTTGAGGTAGTGCTACTTTGTCTTAAATTAGGGTAAGGGAAGATTTGTATTAGGGATCAAATGCAAGACCAAGGAAAGGAGTTTTGAAGTGAATGGATAGTGCATTAGGTAGCTAAATGTTATTCAGCGATCCATCATGTGCACCATTTTGCTTTACTATTTGCTCTGGGACAGTTTTGTGGATAGCACTTTTGGAAGATTTTCTGGAAAAAAGCCAGTTTATTATAAGTTAATTGATGCCAGAGTACCTTTGTCCTACGAGTAGCCTGGGGACTGCTGTCACCTGACCTCTTCTGTCCTTGTGGCCGACGTGCTGGCAACTTATCCTCTGGCAATATTTGCTCTAGCTGTTAATATCCAAGACAGGCATTCATTAATTGGAAGGGTAAACAATCTATGCATAATTGAATACTCTCCTGGTCAAAGCTGCTGTATCAAGGTCAAGAATACTGTGCACAAGAGACTATTCTCTTGCAGTTAACCTGCGCTTATCCAAAAAATGACTACTAGTGATTTTTCCATCTGTGACAATAAGTCTACACCTTCATTTATTGTGCATCGCTGATTTAAATAAACAAACAAAAAACAATGTAACCAAGAACCTGGAATCATCTGTGCTTCACACATCAGACATGTAAAGTAGTCCTCAAGATAGAGCAGAAACTGTTGTTAAGGCAAGCTGATATTCCATTGCTACTTATTTTTTAAAGGCCCAATGTAGATGTCTATAATATGGCCCATTTGACAGTTAATGGAAGACCTTCATTGACATGGGCCAGTAATTTCACAAGGGAATTATTCTCGTGACTATTTCTAGTATGTAATTTGAACAATAAGGCTTTTCTATATGAACAAGTGCTAGCTTGGGGGGAGGGATAGCTCAGTGGGTTTGAGCATTGGCCTACTCTAAACCCAAGGTTGAGAGTTCAATCCTTGAGGGGGCCACTTGGGGATCTGGGGCAAAATCAGTACTTGGTCCTGCTAGTGAAGGCAGGGGGCTGGACTCGATGACCTTTCAAGGTCCCTTCCAGTTCTAGGAGATGGGATATCTCCATTAATTTTAATTTTAAGATGCAAATAAGCCAAAGCTGATGTTATAGGTCAACCCCGATCACCAATAACTATTGCTGAAAAGTTAGCGGTAGGTGAAGTAAGAAGCAGTGAAGGAACGTTCAGCTGCACTACAGCATGCCTAATGAGAAGCTTTTTCTCATGCAAGTTCATGCATAAAATTTGTGAATTGTTAGGAGCACCAACGTAACCATAAATTAAAATATTGGGAGGGTAGGTACTTTCCTCTGCCACGATCTTGGCAAGACTGTAATCTGCATCAGGTGCTAGGAGTTTCTTGTGGCGTTCTGAAAATTCAGTGTGTGGAGCCTGTAAGAAAAAGAAATCCACAATACTTTTACTGACCGTGATCTTAATTAAAGGTCCATATTTTTCGAATGGCACAATATTGAACTGTTTATTTTACATAGATGGAGCCACCACATCTTAGTATGGTATTTATCACTTAAGCTTTCCTCAAATGCTGCAGGGCAACATCTGAAGCCAATTGTTGTAATTTGGAATTTTTTTTCTGTAAAATATGAAGAAACTTGAGGAAGGCTTGTCCAATGGTTAGAGCAGTAGCTGGGACTCCGGAGTCTCGAGTTAAATTACATGCCTTGCCACAAACTCCCTGTGCAGCCTTGGGCAAGTCACTTAGTTTCTCTCTGCGCCTCAGTTCCCCATCTATAATGTAAGATGGGGATAATAGCATTTCCCTATAAAAACTTTAGATAAATGGGATGTGTCTGGTCTTAAGATTTGTAGGAACTGGTTTTCACACCACTTACAATGGTCACCTTACTTTGTATCCCTTTAAAATCTAAGCTTAAATGTTATTTAACATGCTGAAACACTGGTAATTGAATCAATATTTAATAGTTAATTTTAAGTCGGCATTTATAATTACTTGGGCACTTTGTATATCAGGAAATCAACTTGGCATATTCTTAAACACCCGAGCTGACTGTTTCACAGTAGATTTCCTTGGGCTGTATGGTAGAAGTTATGCCATAGAAGCATACTATAATTAACTGATTGAAGGTAATTGCTGCATTTGTCAAGAGCTTAATACAAAGAACATCAGGTTCTATTAACTTGAAATTTCCTGCATGTAGCAGCAGCTACATAAAATATTCATGCATTAGTAGGTTACTTACTTTACTGTAGCCAGTGGCACAAGCTGCTGTCACTTTGAAGTCTTTTGTTTCAAGGACTACTTCAGTACTGGTCTCTGAATAAGGAGCGGAAAAACTAATAAGTGAGGCCCTTAAAAGAGTAAATTATGCTGGAGTATCTATGCCTTGTTGCCTGAGTCAACACTTCAGAACAAGAGCTATAGGATGGCCATCTTTAGAAACTGCTTTGCTTAATTATTCTCCTGTGCTTTCACCTAGATGCAATGGTGATGGGCAACATACAAATACATAGATGAGAAGTTGCAAAGAGGCAATGTGCCCAAATGCCAGCGGTCTACCTAACAGAGGATTAGATTAAAGTCTTCAGGGGTAAAGGGGTAGGAGAGGTGTCAGAACAGTATTCATATATTGACAATCACGTCCGGAAAACTAACGAGTAAACAATTCCTTATCCATTCCATAGCATGATGCAACAGAACCAGGAAAGTGTTTTTTCCTTTAAATTATTTTCACTCAATAGAAAAAGAAGGCTTGTTTGAGCTAGCTATGTTTTTGTTAGGACAGCTGCTATGCTGTCAGATTAGTCCGACGTGCAGCTGTTGGTTTAGTATTTTTCAAAACACTTCTAATCCGCTCAGGATTTTGGAACTCCTTTTTTCAAAAGCAACAGAAATTGCCCCACCAAACTAATTGCTTTAAAAAGTTAGCAATTCCTTACAGCCTGTAAAATAAATGAGAAGCTTGGCTATCTCCTTGATGGGAACTTAAAAGAAGGCTTATGAGCGATTAAAAAAAAAGCAAAGCTTGGTTTTCAGTTCTATGCAGCTCCCCAAAAAGATCTTCAGGATTGAGCTACTGAACGTTACACTTCTGCCAAGAGAAAACCCTACATTCGTTTTTTCCTCTGAAGAGATTTCCAATTTCCTTGATATTCACAGAGGAGTTAGCATGCCAGATCAGACCACAGGCCCATCAGGTTCAATAGCATGTCAGACAGCGGTCAGTGCCAGATGTTTCAGGGAACCCTGTGGCAGGCAGTCACAGAACAACCTGCCTATAGAATAAATTGCTTCCTAATTCCCACACAGATCGGCATGTTTCAGGACATAAGCCAGTTTACATCTCTTCAGACTTCTAAACGTCTCATTTAACAGTGGATGTTCTCATTTTCCATATAGGACCTGACTCTAAGTTATACCAAGTTAGGGGCCAATTTAAGGCCCTTTACAATGTCAGAAGCAAATCCTCAATAAGCATTATGATTGTTTACACCAACTGCGGATTTGCCACTCAGAGTACTGTAAAGAGGTATTAGTGTAATAATAATAGTCCCTTTTTATAAAAATCTAGCTAAGATCTCAGGCCTGGTCTATGCTACAGAGTTAGGTCAATGTAAGGCAGCTTACCTCGCCTTAACTCTGAAAGCATCAACAGTAAAAATTTAGTTCCCACCGACTTAACTCGCCCACTACACCTACTTAACTCCACCTCCACGAGAGATGTAGAACTTAGGTCAATAGTCAGGTTGACGCAGTGTCAGTGTAGACACTGTGTTGCTTACATTGACAGTTGCTGCCTTTCAGCAACTGTCCCACAATGCCCCATACTGGCAGTTAAATTGGTGCAAGTGCTCCTGATAAGGATGCGCACCACTGACACAAGGAGCATAGAATGGACGTGTAAAACAGATTCAATTACTGCAGTGGCTGCATGTCGATGTAACTTAGGTCAACTTAATTTTGCAGCACAGACTTGCCCTCAGACTCAATATCTTGTGACACTGAGTTACAAAGGTTTACATGATGCACAGCTAACAAGTGTTTCCTTTAATGAAATGAATATCGATAACCATTCAGTTGCATTCATTTGTTCTGTGTTTGTCTAGAGCCTAGCACAATGGGGTTCCGGTCCATGACTAGGGTTCCTAGGCCTCTCTCCAATACAAATAATTCTATGTCCCTAATTTACCTTCTCAAAACTCTTGTTCTGTACGCCTTGACTGTGTCTCCTTATTTCTCTCCTCTTCAAACTGACCAGTCCCAGTGTTTTCAGCATGAGAGGAGATTGAAGATGCCATCCAAAAGCCAAGGCAACTTATTTTCTATTTGTGTAATACATGCAAGTCCTGCAGTGTGCGTGGTTTATTTGGGTTACATGGCCCAGATCTGAATTTTTTTTTTTTTTTTTACAGCACCCAGGGACATTTGCTGCTGAATCTGTGTTTTATAGCATTTTTAGTTTTCCATCTCAGAGCAGAGTCAGCCTACAACTCTACTGACACTGAATAAACCATGTGCCATTATAGTTTTGGTTTAAAAAATAAAATCATACCAAACAGTATGGAGGGGGCACACTTGATAATGAATTGCAAGATGGGGACTGGTGGAGTGGAAGACAGCAAGAGGTGATAAAACAGTTTCAGACCACAAACCCATTAAACCACACGAAAGTAAGAACAATAGGTGAAATCCAGGCCCCACTAAAGTCAATGACAAATCCCCCACTGACTTCAATCGGACCAAGATTTCACCCCATGATTCTATGAGGAGCACAATATGGAAGGGACAAATGGGATTTGACCTAAGAAATTGCTCTGGAGTTCGGCTGCAAAGACTCACAGAACTATTGCAGCAAGATTACTTTCCTTCCTAAAAAGTCACCATTGAGATACTTTTGTTTATCAGTAACATTTAAAATAATTTCAGACAGGTGGATTAGCTATCTACCCAGGGATTTAGGTCGGCTTTACTGCACTGGTCAGGGGTATGGATTTTTCATATTCCAGCGTGATGTAATTATGATTACCTAATTTTCTAGTGTAAACCAGGCCTTAGAAGCATGAGTCCCATTGAGTGTCAATGCGATTTGAGCTCCTAAATCACTTAAGGCCAGATTTTTGAAGCGCTCAAAGATGCAGATAGGCCTAACTCCCATTGAAATTAATGGAAAATAGGTTCCTAGGCAACACAGAAAAATCTCACATGGTAATACTAAATGTTCTCAAACATACAAAGTATTAAGATGGATAAACTGACCCTTAATTTCTGCATCCAAAAAGTTTACTACTATACCTTTTTCTTCCTCACTCTCTGAGCTCCGATCAAGACCTCCACTTTCCTTTGGCTTGCCACATAATCCTTGTGGACGTGGATTCACCAACTGCAGTAGTTTATTCTCATAAAGAGTCCTTGTAGAAGCTAAAATAAGCAGTTCAGAATACAAGGGGATTAATAACAATTGGTTTGCTGTGCAAACAGTTTTATTGTTTGAAAATCTGGTCCTAAATTTCAGGGATTTTACAATGAGCTCAGGATCCAGCAACTCCAGTTGAGAACAAGTGCTAAGCACATCATTTAGGTGCTTAAATGGGAGCGGAGCTCTTTTGAAAACTCAGGCCTTTGTTTTTTGTCTTACGTTTTTGAGTTGGGTTGAGACCCAATTTCTCACTTTAAAGACACTTTAGATTAGATTCTACTTCCCCATCTGTTCCCAATCAGAACCATAATTAATTTGAAGCATACGTAGTATTGGTCCAGGCTCGGCACCGTACATGAGAAGTTTTTCCTGCAATTCGTTGTCACTCAGTAGTTTAATGCTGATTTCATCTGTTGTGTCTTGATCTCGGTTTTCTTGTTCTTGCTTTTCTAACATCACACCAACAGTAACCTGGGCCATCTTTTCCAACAGCAGAATCTTTGGAATAAGATATGAGAATTCACCATGAAAGCTAAGTACAGTACAAAGAAGAACAGGAGTACTTGTGGCACCTTAGAGACTAACAAATTTATTAGAGCATAAGCTTTCGTGGACTACAGCCCACTTCTTCGGATGTAGTCCATGAAAGCTTATGCTCTAATAAATTTGTTAGTCTCTAAGGTGCCACAAGTACTCCTGTTCTTCTTTTTGCGGATACAGACTAACACGGCTGTTACTCTGAAACTTTACAGTACAAAGGCATCTTTAAGCATTTATCCTGTTGCTCTGCAAATCCTGTTTTATCTAAATATATAGAAGTGATTAATAAACTGGAATAGTTATATTCGGGTTTCCTGCCACTGTTGGAATGGTTTCCAAGTGCCTCACTATTCCATCACAGATTTCAGTATCTACAGATTTAGAGCTTTCATACAAAGTTAGGTTGCAAATTATAGGTAACAAATTATATTTAATTGACAATTACAGCTAAGTGGAACAAGAGATGGTATGCTCAAATTTCAGAGGAGGCTTCCGGAAATGAGGTAAAGAGACCTTTTGTGCGTGCGTGTATAGAGAGAGACCAATAATTACTAAATCCCTAGCCCTATATGCAACATGTTTAGAAAAGTACTTTGAGTATCCCTTTATAGTTCAGATGTTTGCAGTATCAAGAGTTTGGGAACCATTTCTCCTCTTTCCCTCTCCCCCAACCTCCCGATCCTGCCTTCTTCACTGCTTTGTCTGTCATGAATGCTCTAGAAATATGGTTTTGTTAACTTGCTTTCCTTTTGCTGGCTGTCTCTGCAGCAACCTAAAAATATTGTATCATTATTCAGTTTATGTTTGTAGTGATGGAGAAGTGTCCCTTTCAGGCCTGCCACTCTATTCAAGTTGTATGTATGTATGTAGATTTAATAGTCTTCAGTAAAGCTTCTAGAGCTAAGAGGCAGATTGCCCATGCCTATATGACCGAAGGGAAAGCCTATAAGATCTGCAAGTCAAAGCTATGCTTTGTCTGGGTTATATTAATAAGATAGGTTATTTTCAAGTACCAGACTGACATTCCCATAGCACATTTCCATATATATTAACCAGACTAAATGAATCATTTCTAGCACAAAAATACTGTGCATGACTGCATGCAACAGCTGCTCTTCCACGCCTTGGTCTCTTGTGCCCTGGTTTGAATTATAACAGGTGCCTTTCTGATTGGAAGAGAGTCTGTAGAGATCCAGCTATTTTAAAGGGGCAAAAGCATTGCCTAAAGCCACGCCTCTTTCACTCGCTTCCCCTTCCCTTTAGTGGGAAGAAAAGGCTTAGGAGCCAGCCAGTCTATGCAACTTTTCAGATTGTGTCTGGGACCCACTCTACCTTGACAGAACAACTGGAGAAGATCTAATTAAAGTGGTTTCATTCTATTTGCTTGGCTTCTGTGTCCATCTCTCCATCGGTCTAATGCCTCACAGGGATGTTGTGAGGTTTAATTCATTAATGTTTGCAAAGCCCTAGGGGATTCGCACATGGAAGGTGCTATAGAAGGGTGATGTTTTATATAAGCAGAACGCTATTATCCGAGCACTTGATTTTTTCAATCTACCCATAAATGTCAGAATGAAGTCTTAGAAGCAGTACAGGAAACACTGGCAGACAAGTCCACATATTGTTGATAGAACAGACATCGGTGGTGCACTTTCATATGCCTTTATTATTTATTGACTGTCATCAGCATATGAGATGCTCTGCAAGACAGAAAAACAGTCCTCAAACAGTTTTCAGTTTGGAGCAGACAGTCCAGTTTTTAATCTCAAGATTAGTTGACAATGCATTAGAATTAGGTTATTCCAAATACATAAATTCTACACTTGTTTACCAAACGGCTTAAAACAATCAACCAAACCGTAATGCTTTGCATCACGGGAAAATAGTTAGACATCAATTCAAGTTCTCACTCTGCTTATTTATGATTTGAGACTTGAACTTAACGATACGTTGTCCAGGATCACTCACTTCTACCCATCATTTACCAGAGATTGCAGATTACTGCAATATAATTACATATTACAATATGATCAAAGCCAACCTTAAACTGACACTCTGCTAGTGATTTGTCACTGTCTAATTACAAAAAAAACCTTCATTAGCCAGGTTTGTAGACTTTTATCTTGTAACACTAGCTAATTCAAAACCCTGTCACCTCAACAGAATTTTTATTTTAATAGTAAACAAAACATCTAAAAAAACCATACTCAAAGATTGTAGCAGAGTTTTACCCAGAGCTTGTCTGCACACAAGTTGCACCAGTTTAAAAACAGATTTGGTTAAACCAGTACAAACCCCACTGTGAGCACTTAGTTAAAATGTACAGGTCCAAGCTCAACTGACAAAACTAGGTCTAAATTGACACAAAATTGCCCCAGTTTAACATCACACCGGTAGCTAATGGATTAAACTTTGTGTTTAAATCAGGCCTCAGTAACATTAAGAGCAGACCTTCTGTCTAGTTCTAGAATTCTATATTTAGACTGGGATTTTCAAAGCAGCATAAGGGAGTTAGGCATCCAACTGCTGATTTCCAATGGGAGCTGAACACCTAACACTTGGCCCCACCATAGATCTTTTTATTAAAGAACACATTTGATCTCGAAGAGGTTTTAAAAATTAGATTAATTGTACCTACAAGTGTCTAATGAAAATTCTAGAACAAAGACCCTAATGGGTCATCTCAGACACCTTGCACTCATTTTTTTCCATGCAGGGAGCCAGTCAACCAACTATATTTAAGCATAGTTTAACAAGTCTCTTATTTCTTGGCTGAAGCCCAGGATACAAAGTCAACTCAAGCCTTAATTACTCTGTAGTGAAAAAGAAATTTTCTAAATGATCTACACATTTTTACTACAAAGTACATGATTTTACAAGAACTAAGTCTAGATATTTTATGTCACTGTTTCACGACGTATTTGTGCCTCAAAATTCATCAGCCTTTTTTTTGGTGGGGGGGGGGGGGGAAGGGGGTTAAAAAAAGAAGGTATCTCCAAAAAGACCCATTTCAATTTAAAATGAGGGTGTCTCATTTCCTAAGGCTGAATCTACCCTGGTCAAAATTACAATCAGTCACTCTCCACTGGGACAGCTCTACTGATGGGAATTACAGATCCCTCTTATGCCAGGTTAGAAACAGTCTTGGAGATTGTTCTGATATTCCAAACAAATTCACTTACCCCCTCACATGATCTTATGAAATTCTGACTCTGTAATTAAAACAGCTACAGATGTTAAAAAGGACTTCCTCTTTCTAAAAGCCCAATGCCCCTGCTCTTCGTGCCCAGAATAAAGACTCTAGTGACTTATTTGTGACATCATTAATTTCCATGGTAATAGACTGGTATCAAACCAGATTGTGACTTCACTGCAGGTTCATTACAGGGAGGAATTTTGCTGGGAAGAAGAAAAGCCAATCTATTATGGCAGAAGGCAAATAAATACGTATGGGGAAAGCTAATCCGTGATAGATATTTATGGAAGTGATACTTCAAAAGAACATCTGTGATGTCTACAAAGTTCTAGGAGCTATAGTACACGGACAGAGCAGCAGAAATGCTAGTGTTTTGGGGGTCGTAGAGGCATCACGCTATGGAAAAGGAAAGAGATACTCTGTCTATCCCACTCAGTTGAGAGCATGACTAGAAAACTGCATTCACTTCTGGACACCTCAGTAGTAGAAGGGATTAGTTACAGTCCTTGACTAAAGGATACTGTATATTAATTACTAAGACAAAAGATAATTCAGAAGAGCAACAAAAATAATGAGTCTGGAGTGATTTATTTATGAGGCAAGATTAAGAGCACTAAATATGTATAGCTGAATGAGACAATGTTAATGAAAACTTCCTATAGAGGAGATCAACTACACTGTAGAAGAAGTCTTCCCAGAGAATTGGGGGGGGGGGAGGGGGGGGGAGAAGCCATCGCTTGAAAGGCTTAGGACAAGACAAAAATCTGGTCAGACTGTAGGGAACATGCCTGCACACTATGATGCACCTAGAAGTCACCGGCTAATAGGTATTTTAAGAATGACGTTATTAGAGTTCTGTGTTCCTGTTCATTTTAAAACATTAGGGCAGCAAATAGTTAGAGAGCCATTTTAAAGTTCCGATATTCGCTCAGTCATTGTATTAACCAAGCTCACTGGAGGTGGCTAATATTAAACAATATTTCTTCAGATGTTTATTCCCTACCACAGACAGGCCTCATAACAATCTGTCCTTGGACCCTAGAATAACAAAGCTAGAAATTAGTATTTACTAAGTACCTGGCATGTTTCAGCTAGTTTAAAGCAAGAAACACCCCCCTCTGCCTGTTATAGGAAAATTATTCTGCTAGCACTGGGGTACACATTTAAAATCCTTTATCTAGCTTTGTATTATACTATGCACCTTTCACTAAAGGCATAAGTAAAAATAGGATTCCCTTAGAATGCCACATGTTTCAAAGAAAGAAAGTGTTACAAGGAAACAAGAGCTGGGAGCCTTCAGTGACATATCTCGCATTTAGGATTAAAACATGACTAACAATTATCTTAATTGTGTTCAGTTCGGTTCCATGGAAGCCACATTCCATTTAAATACAAGTGCAACCTGAAAAGGGTGAGCGTACACATTCACTTAATCTACAAATACATTATTTTAACAAAGGAGTCAGAAACTGAATGAACAGCATTTCAAATGGCTATCTGCCAAAGCCTATTTCCAGAAAGACCTCAACAGTTAACTAGCAGCAGAAAACGGAAAGTGCTGTTTTTCAGTCATTTTTATGCATAAACATACAACTCTTTACTAGATCATCCATTTGAAGAGATGCTATTCACCTGCCTCAAGTTTCCCCGTGACACTTGATTTTGTGTTTCAGTTGCATGTTGGGGGTTGCGGAGGGACCCTCTGCAACCCCCAACATGCAACTAAAACACAAAATCAAGTCCGTATATTTGGTTATCAGAGTCAATGCGGCAAGGATATATGACATTCAGCCCCACAAAAGCTAGGTTTAGACTTAATTCTAGATCTTGTAGTCATATGAATGATTTTAATATAGTATCTTTCATTCAGAGGACTCTTAATCAAGGCTTTTGGAATTATTGGTTTTGTCCATCAACTTTCTCTTAATTTAAAAACCATCAAGGAGGACAGTACACTGGATTAAACGGGAAATTCAGCTTCAGCTCTTTTTAGTCAGAAATTATTTTTCTAAATAAATAGAAATTGAGGAAACAGATAAGCTCAAAACAACTTTTGGTTACAGCGAGATTTGGTGAACAATCTAGTCATAACAAAAGCCATCTAAGGAAAAGAGACTGAACATTTAACTGAACAGTAGAGCACTAAAGACCAAGGTTAAAGGAAATTCAGGTGTACAAAATAAAACCTCTTGAAATGAAGGTTTAAAGGGTTAGAATCCAAGAGCACTCAAAAGCTTTTTCTATTGTGAAATAGACAACACTTTTATAAGGCCATCTGTTGCTTCCCAATCCAAAATAGTTTGAGTAACCAAGTGCATATGTCACTTTCCAAGCTACCATGACACTGCAATGTCATCATGACTAAATTAAAAAAGGGCATTATTAGGTAAAATTAGTTCCAAAAATTGGGTTAGCAATTGTTTGTTCCAGGCAACTACTGATTGAATGACTTTCCAAAAAGCGGCTTAACTGTGTCATGTCATAGAACTTTTTAATGATCTAGTAGTTACTGGTGCATTTGTTTTGTTTACCTTTCTCAAAGGTTACTGTTCTGGAGAGATGCTGAGTACTCACAGCTCCCACTGAAGCAAATGGTAGCTGCAATTGCTTAGCATCTCATGATCACATGAGACTATGCTCAGTACATTGAGAAGAATGGATAACATTTTCAACATTGTCAAAAGCAGTTAGAGACTCACTATCAACTTTTTGATGTGTTTTTCCCCCACTGTCCTTACGAGAAACACCTAAGAATCCTATAAACTGAAAGATGAGAGCAAAATATCCTTCTCAACACTGAGAATGTTTGCTTTATGCATCTGACAGCAGCACTCTATGTAGAGATTTTCTCGGTTTCCCCAATTATAGTCCTCCGTTATATTTATGAGGGTATTTCATACAGCAAAGAGAACAGAATTTTAGAAATCAGAAAGTGTGGTTGTGAAGCTGTACGCATTGGCAGAGGAACTCAGAGGCAGGTGCAATAGTTGAAAACAACCTCAGATTTGTTTTTGTTGTTTTTTTTTTAAGTTGGCTAGATTTATTGGTAGTTGATGTTATCAGGCCCCACATTTAGATTTGTGGAGGTTTGGTTTTTGTTTGTTTGTTTTAAAAAAACAAAAACAAAAAACAAAAAAAACAAACACTTTATACCCACCCTACCTCCTCCTGACTTTTAAGTGTTAGTAAAACAGCTTTGTTGGGATATAAACATCCTCTAATTGTTTGTAACTTAAGCACTGTAGCCATAAATTTCTGCATGATAACCAGAGTGAAACTAACTAGTAGAATTCAATTAAAGAGAAAAAAGGAGAAAAATAAATCAAACACTGTTTATTGCAATTTAATCTTTGGTGTAATTTATATAGGCAAATGAGGCTCACCCCCCACCCCCATGTAATTTTAACCCAGTAGTGTCAGTTTACTTTGCTTATGTAGTTTGCATCTTAACACAACTGTGAATTATAAGAAATGCTGCACAAGCGCAGTGTTTAACCAATAATCATAAGTACTTGTCTAGGATTTACATCTATAATGATCCCTCTTTTCAAGTGGATTTTGCGGAGACTAAAGAAGACTGCCGTAGGAATATATGCCAGAACTGTGTCATGTACATAGTGTTTTTAAAAGGAAGAGGAAGGCATAAAACTCACTCTATCATCCTCACTCAGGGGAAGTCACAAGCAGCTAAGCATCAGCATCCAAAGGACAGGAACATACACTCCTCCCCGGGAGCTAAGCAGGAGTGCAACAGCGAACAAGAGAGGGGTCCAGCTGCAACAGGATGAAGTAGCAGATTGCCTGAGGAGGTGCCTTCCAGCCCTACATCTCTGTGGCCTGGTCTACACTAGAAAATTGAGTTGGCTTAACTACATCACACAGAAACAACAAGGAGTCTGGTGGCACCTTAAAGACTAACAGATTTATTTGGGCATAAGCTTTCGTGGGTGAAAACCTCACCTCTTCAGATGCAACCTCACTTCTTCAGATGCATTCACTCTATGCATCTGAAGAAGTGAGGTTTTCACCCACGAAAGCTTATGCCCAAATAAATCTGTTAGTCTTTAAGGTGCCACCAGACTCCTTGTTGTTTTTGTAGATACAGACTAACCCGGCTACCCCCTGATACATCACACAGGGGTGTGAAGCAGGGTTGTTAAACGAACCTATTCCCTCTCCCCCATGTAAACAGTGCTAGGGGGAGGGAAGAATTCTGACCGCGACCTAGCTGCTGCCTCTTGGGGAGGTGGATTACCTCTGCAGAGGGAGAATCCCTCCCACAACAGGCCTAGGTAGCATCTACACTGAAAATCTGCAGCTGGGCCACTGCAGTATAGACAAGCCCTATGAATGGAAGGATACAAAAAAATGCTCCCTGGGGTGACTCCTGCCCAGAGCTCTACCCTGCAACCCTGCCTCCCAACTGCCCTTTGTTTTAATTTGGGGAATCCTTATCCTTCCCATTATCTCCCTCTGCTTTGGGGGAAACCCCATGCTGTTCCCCCACTGTCTCTAATTGCACCCCCATGCACTATTCCTAGCTTGGGGGATTCCCCATCTTCCTCCATTTTACTTTTAGGGGCACCCCTGCCATGCACCATCTCCTTCTGTTTGATTACAGATACTCCCACCCTTCCCAGTTATGATTACTGGGGGACCCGCAGAACCCTCTCTAACACTACCTGTGTTTATGTTTGGGGATCGCCTCCCCCCATCGCACTACACTAGAGCAAACGCCCCCCACCCCTCCTCTATTTTGTTAAAGGTGTAAAATAAATCCCCCTGCAGGCAGGGGCACCCTGACCCCGACGTGATTCGAACACGCAGCCTTCTGATCTGGAGTCAGACGCGCTACCGTTGCGCCACGAGGTCCCGTCAGTGCGGGCTGGAGCGGCGCTTGAAGAGGCTGTGCGTCTGAGGCCGCCCCGTCACTCTCCCTTAGCGCATGCGTACTCTGCCCCAGGCGCTTCCCAACCCCACACCGGAGCCTCTCGCTCTCCCGGCCACCCCGCAGGCTGCTGCGCGCTCTCGTGGTGGCGCTCACCTCGGTCTCCCCGAATGACGCTGAAGGAGACGGCGATAGCTCCCCGCCCTCATCCTCCCACGGCCGGGCCGGCGCCCACCCAGCCGCCTTCAAACTGCCCGCCGGGGCGCCTCGCAGCCAACCACCGCCCGGCCACGCCCATGTGGGCGGTACCAACTCCGTGACCGGGTGCCGCGGGGGGGGTCAGCGGGCGCTACCACTCGCCCATAGAGCCATACCACCGACAACCCCGGGAGAGGATCTGCCTCTCTTACTCCGCAGGACTATACCATTCCCATGCAACCTCAGACATAAAGGGACAGGACATGCCCAGCCAGGGTTGGAGCTGTATTAGGTGCACTGAGTTTTCTCAGACATCAGTTCTCAGCTCAAGCTGAAATCTCTGGGTTTAATATTAACTATTATTATTGTTGCATTTAGTATTCTGTAATACTTAAATCACTCCTGTACTTTAGCATTTTAATCCCCTTATACATTATCATAATTAATATTTATTATTACATATTATTTTAATCACTATCATATTGTATTTATGAATATTTATTTTATTATTTACATTACTATGTCATTGTTATGTATTATTTAATTCTCTGGTTTTGGACCAGTCCATGCACTGAAATGTGCCATGTATGGAGGCCCCTAATCACTGGGTGTGTGCACTGCATGTTTCTTTAATGTCATCCTTCCCTGCATTTCCCCCCAGGGAGTGATAAAGGAGTTACAATGGGGAGTGTGGAAACATGTGCCAAAGCCGATACTACTTATTTATATAGCTCCATAGTAAGACATGTAAGAAGGTCGCTGCCCCGAGGTCCCCATCCTTCAGTTCTTACTCAGACAAAATTTCCATTGATTCAAAACAGAAGGCTCCAGCAGTCTGATCCTGCAATCTGTTCCGATGTGGAATTAATAAGAGTTCAGTGTGTTAAGAGCTGGCAGAATTGGGCCCCAGATTTGTGACATTGCCTTATGGAACTCTCAATTGAAGATTAGCTACCTGAGTTCAAGCTCAGGGTGAGATGATACATTCCAGAAAATTGTCCAACGCACTCAAATCTGTCATAAGCAGTCCTTGGCCAACGTTTTCTCTCACCTCTCACAGTTGGCCAGTTCACCACGCTGCTGCCTCCCACCTCAGAGGTGGCTGCATTTCAGTGGGGCAATGTATATATAGTTTATAAAGTGCTTTGGGCTCATTCATCATAAAAGCTACTCTGTAAAATATTATTATAACAGCAAGTGTTGGAGCTTACTGCTGCTTTTACCATGACACTTTCCAATTCCTTTTTGCATTACTTGATAAGTAACTTTGCACTTATATTTGTCTATCCTGTTACTATTTAGTTACTTATGCTGTCTATTTTGAGCCAAATCCTGCAAACACCACCAGGTGTAGGACAATATTTTCAAAAAAGGTTAGCGATTTTGGGAGCCCAACTTGAGATACCTGATAAGGGTCTGATCTGCAGAAAGCACTGAGCTCTGAAAATTACAGTTCCTCAAGTTGGGCACCCACAAAAAGAGGCACCCAAAATCACTAGTCACTGCTGGAATTGGATTTGGCTACAATGTTTACTGCTGATCCCTACAAGTCCTTATGTACATGCTTAACTTTATCCAAGTGACTAGTCCCATTGCACATGCATAATTGTTTGCAGGATTGGGGCTTTAGATTTTATGCTTCTTGGTGAAGCAACCTTGGGCCCAGTTCTGCTTACAGTTACATTCTTGTACACCTAGAGTAACTCTATTACCTTCAACGGAGTTGGTCCAGAGTTACATAAGTGTATGTGAGATCAGTGATCTTACATGTTGGACTCTTTTATCAGTTAATCTGATTTCCCTTTTCATAATGTCCATCTCTTTCTTCTTTCTAATGCAGGATTGTACTATATGTATGAGTATCTCACTCATTCCACTTTTCTCAGTTTGACATTCCTGCAAATATTATTCCCCCTCGAGCTACATCTTCCGATCAGTAAATTCAAACCCCACTTTAAATGTAAGCCTGTCATCTCATGTAGTTTGTTGATGAGGCTGGCTGCTGTAGAGAGTGGGAGGTGTTACATTGTCTGGTCTGGTTGAAATAATGAGGGGTACAAGAACAAAAAGTGATTCCTGACAGCTGTCTGAAACCTACCCAGACTGGAACTGAGGAATGTCCTATAGGTGGCACCGTCTCACCCTGTCTTTCAGCCTGTCTTCAGCCCACACAGAATCAGGCAATGAAGAATGCGAAAGGAAAATAGCAGAACAAGCCATTCACATATTTATATCAATACTGTCAAAACAGTTATTTTTAAGCTGGGCGCATCTTGCTGCTGATTTAAAACTAAACAGAATGGCTGCGTCATTCCTGGAGGAGCTCTGGGTGGTACAAAAGAAAGACCAGACCCCAGACGCCCCAGCATTTGCAGGGTGGGTTGGATGAAAGTCCCCCGATCCAAATCCATGTGTGGGTGGTTCTGGGATAGATCCCAGGCAGAAAGGACCTATTTTTGCAAGTTGCAAGGTGACAGAAATCTCACTGATCTTCTGACATTTACACCATTTCAGGCCACACTCCTGCCCAAGCAGTTAAATTAATGGAGATATCCCATCTCCTAGAACTGAAAGGGACCTTGAAAGGTCATTGAGTCCAGCCCCCTGCCTTCACTAGCAGGGCCAAGTACTGATTTTGCCCCAGATTCCCAAGTGGCCCCCTCAAGGATTGAACTCACAACCCTGGGTTTAGCAGGCCAATGCTCAAACCACTGAGCTATCCCTCCCCCCCCCTTGAGGGAGAAGTTGTGATATTTCAGTGCTGTTGAACCCTAACCTAACCCATGGGCCTTGAACACCAAGCTCCAGGCAAATCCAGATCCAAGCCCCATCCATAACAAATCAATTGTCTTTCTCGTTTCAACCTTATTTTTCAAAGGCAATTTCTCAACATCTCTGTCGTAGCTTCCTGTATTGACTGTTTGCTTCTGTATATGTCCGCAGAATGATCTACCTTTCCAGTTGTCAGGGCCATAGATGCTGGAAGTAGGGGTGCGGGGGGTGCTGCTGCACCCCCTGGCTTGAAGTGGTTTCCATTATATACAGGGTTTGTAGTTTGGTTCGATGGCTCTCAGCACCCCCACTATATAAATTGTTCCAATTTCAGGGCTGTTTCAGTGGGAATCTTTCCATTGACTTGGATAGGATTCAGATCAGGTCACCAGTGCACTGTACAGTGGAGCCTGCACTAAGATTCATCTTTTATAGGCCATCCCCAAGTTCTTCTCACATCACCAAAGTTTCTTGTACAATTTACTCAGCCTTTAAAGACCTACCTTTACTAGGTGGCTAGTTTTTGCTGGACCCGTGCCTATAGAGAGAAGCAGAACGGACTACTGGATGGTGCAACAAACTGGCACGCAGGAGACTTGCGTTTTAGTCCTGGTTCTGCCACTGGCCCGCTGAGGGACCTTGGGCAAGTCACTTTACTTGCTCTGTGCCTCAGTTTCCCCATCTGTAAAATGGGGATGATGATACTGACCTGCTTTGGGATCTAGATATTTTTATTCTTTGAAACGAGTGACACTTGACAGGATCCTTATTTGTCTTGTACAAGTCCTGCTACACTATTTTTAGCTCTTCTTATTTTTAACTCGTCACCTCCATATTGGTGCACATAACAAATTTCATGTGGCGGGAATGGGGTCGAGGGGTTTGGAGTATGGGAGGGGGCTCAGGGCTGAGGCAGAGGGTTGGGGTGAGGGCTCTGGGGTGGAGCCAGGGATGAGGGGTTCACAGTGAGGGAGGGGGCTCAGGGCTGGCGCAGAGGGTTGGGTGCCGGGGGGGTCAAGGGCTCTGGCTGGAGGTGCAGGTTCTGGGGTGGGGCTGAGGATGAGCAGTTTGTGGTGCAGGCTGCCCCGGGGCTACAGTGGAGAGAGAGGACTCCCCCCATCTCTCTCTCCCTGCAGCAGCACCTCGGCTGGGGGGGAGAGGCAGCAGCTTCGGGGCTGGGGTTGCAGGATAGGTGCCTCTTCCCCAGCCGCAGCAGGTCCGGGACAGGGCTGGGTTGGGGCCGGTGGAGGGGCATCTCTCCCCGGGCCGCGGCAGGTCCGGGACAGGGCTGGGTTGGGGCCGGTGGAGGGGCATCTCTCCCCGGGCCGCGGCAGGTCCGGGACAGGGCTGGGTTGGGGCCGGTGGAGGGGCATCTCTCCCCGGGCCGCGGCAGGTCCGGGACAGGGCTGGGTTGGGGCCGGTGGAGGGGCATCTCTCCCCGGACCGCGGCAGATCTGGGACAGGGCTGGGTTGGGGCCGGTGGAGGGGCATCTCTCCCCTGGCCGCGGCAGGTCCGGGGCTGGGAGAGAGGCATCTCTCCCTGCTGCAGCCTGAGCGCCTGTGCAGCACTCAATAGGCTTCTGCGCGGCCACGCAGCTTAGAGGGAACTTAGGTCATCATCTGAGATTGCTATAACCTGAAATATATGGCAAAATGCGGGTTAAACAGAGCAGGAGACATACAGTTCTCTCCCAAAGAGTTCAGTCACAAATTTAATTAACACATTTTTTTTTTAATGAGCGTCATCAGCATGGAAGCATGTCCTCTGGAAGGATGGTTGAAGCACGAAGGGGCATGCAAATGTTTAGCATATCTGGCATGTAAATATCTTGCAAATGGTGGCTACAGAAGTGCCATGCAAATGCCTGTTCTCACTTTCAGGTGACGTTGTAAATAAGAAGCGGGCAGCATTATGTCCCATAAATGTAAACAAACTTGTTTGTCTTAGCGATTGGATGAACAAGAAGTAGGACTGAGTGGACTTGTAGGCTCTAAAGCAGTGTTCTTCAACTTTTTACACTCAAGATCACTTTTTGAATTTAAGGGCAACCCGGGATCTACCCCGCCCCTTCCCTGAAGCCCTGCCCCACTCATTCCATCCCCACCCTCACTCACTTTCACTGGGCTGGATCAGGAGGTTGGGGTTCAGGAGGGGATGTGGGCTCTGGCCTGGGGCTGAGGGGTTTGCAGTGTAGGTGGGGGCTCTGGGCTGAGTCTGGGGCAGGGAATTGGGGTGCAGGAGGGGACGAGGGGTGCAAGCTCTAGGAGGGAGTTTGGGTGCAGGACGGGGCTCTGGGCTGAGGCAGAGTGTGGGGGTTCAGGAGGGGGTACAGGGTGCTGGATCTGAGAGGAGGTCAGGGCTGGGCTAGGGGGTTGGTGTGCAGGAGGAGGTTTGGGGTACTGGCTCTGGGAGGGGACAGAGGTTTGGGGTGCGGCCTCCTGCAACTTTCACAAAAAAGAGATTGCACTACAGTACTTGTATGAGGCAAAATGAAAAATACAATTTCTTTATCATTTTTACAGTGCAAATATTTGTAATAAAAATAATAATAGAAAGTGAGCACATTGTATTCTGTGTTGTAATTGAAATCAATACATTTGAAAATGTAGAAAAACTTCCAAAAAATACTGAATAAATTTCAATTGGTATTCTATTGTTTAACAGTGCGATTACAAGTGCAATTAGTAGCGATACATTTTTTTAATTGCGATTAATATTTTGGACTTAATCGCGTGAGTTAACTGCGATTAATTGACAGCCCTATTTATTATTTATTATTTGTGTTGCAGTAATGCCTAAAAGCCCCAGTCATAGACCAGGCCCCCATTGTGCTAGGTGCTGTACTAACGCAGAGCAAAAAATAACCGTTGAAGCATCCAAAATGGCTGTCAAATGCTACCTGACTGGAATTCTCCACTCACAGAAGGGCTGATCCAAAGGCCAACATAATTCAGTGGGCTTTGGATCAGGCCTTTATGTCACTGCTGGCGTTTTACACCTGCTTTGCACAAAATAAATGGTTAAAGAAGATACAAGACAATGGAGAATCATGCCCAGGGAGTTTTCAAAGTATCTGGGGGGCTTGGGAAGGGGACAGGCCTTTCTGGGCCTCAGATGTCCCAACATGCATGGAGGAAACCCCACAGACTGGAAGGCATCCTTGGAAGATTAGAACCTCTGTTGAAGTCCCCTGAGGCCCCTTTTCCACTTTGGCAGTACAGTTCCCTCAGGATTCAGAACAACCACTTCCAAAATGCTCCCCAGTTTTGCACCTCACTACTAAATGCCCAGCATGTGAAGGGGTGTTTCTTTGCACAAGTTGGCCTATATAAACAACAAAGGGTGCGACCTCTAGATTTAATGTTATCTGCCATTAAGTTGATTGAGTGACACCTTATTTTGTTTTCATATGAGTCAGGATAATAAGGAGCAAATGATTAATTTTGACCGTAATCTAAATGACCCCATTTGCACTCTCTTTAATGTTCTCCTTTCAACCTTACTCTTTGTATTCTCTTTCCCACCGTCGGTAAGTGCCATGTTTGTACTCCTTTTGCTTGGTAATGTTTGCAATAGCCTGTTGGTGTCGATTAATTGAGCTCAGTAATAATAAAGAAGTATCAACAACATGGAAAATGTAATTAATCTACTGCAAAGGGATATTATAAAGTCTCTTTATTACAGCAATTAACATACCTGCTTTCCCAGTCATGCTTTTACAGTTAGAACAAGAAAGTGCTTACTCCAGGTGCATAGATTTCAGAGACATACAAAAGAACAGAAACAAAGCCGGTTAGCTGCTTCCAAAAAAGGGCCTAGTCAGTAAAGAAAATTAATCAGCAGGAGACAGATCGATAAGCAGGTATTTCAGTGCAAGATACAGACATGATATGCATCTATAATTTATAATGCAGTCTTGTAAACTCAATATGTTACAGCACAAGTGACTGGGCTCCATGTATATATAGCCCTAGGATACCTGGTAAGTGTATAAAGAAAATCACTTTGGTCATCATCACGCGCGAGAGTTTTATTGATCTGATTCCAGGATGATTTTCCTAACCCAGCTACCAATGCTGGATCCTCCTGCTACATTGATTTACACCAGCTGAGGATCTGGCCCTGTGTTTCTATGCCGCCAATGCTGCAAGGTATCCTCAGTACTTCCTGCAAGATACAGAGTGTGCCTTCAGCTCCCGTTGAAGTCAGTGGGAGCTGAGAGGCAAGCAGCACCTTGCCGAAGACATTCAGCCCTTTGCAGGATCAGACAGTCTATGAAGGGTGGCTTGCACAGCACCATTGCCCTACCAGAGTTTTCCCACCACAAGGCTTGTGTGATCTGTAGGAAGGGTGTATAAGATTAGGGTATTCAAAAATACTGTACAAGGTATATACTCATAATTTTAATCAAGTCATACCAAGCATGTGGGAAAATACCACCAAGGCCTCAGTCCTGCAATGTGATGTATGTGGGTGGACTTTGGTGCCAGTATTATTGTACCACTGAAGTCAATGGGACTCTGCATGGGTGCAAAGGTCTGCCCCGTTACATTGCATTGCATTGCAAGTCTGGGACCTAAATAATTCCTGCAGCTGTGACTGGTTTTAAGAAAACCCTCAAGGAAACAGATCCTCTATCCCGCTACATTTATTTCCCTTTGCATATTGAATTTGGCTGTAGAATGCTAAGCCACTGTCACTCATTAAAATGCATCCTGACAATTAATCATACAAATTTGTTTCTCAGTCCTGTTTGAAAAGCCTCCAGCTTCAAACATGAATGAAATCCTAGAAAACAAAGTCATTGTTTGGGGATTTTTAATAGGATTGCATTCTCACAGGCATTGATTTAATTTCCAAACACTGCCAATGTATGTCTGGGGCAGGGATTAAGCAAGCAGCTTGAGAAGGAGAAAGCAAAACATGTCATATACCAAAAATACTCTTTATCTCCAGACATCTATAAAATCTATACTCTAAAGCGAGGGCTCTAAAAAGTATTACAAATATTTTTCTTAGATAGGAAATATAATAGCAAGTGAATAATCTACTGTGCATGTTTATATACTCTCCTATTAACAAGTTTCACATTTATTTTTCTTCTTAAATATACAGTACTTTACAAGAAGTTTGCATGGCTTTTTAAAGACACTAATTTACCATGCATTAATACATGAGGCTGACCGGGTCCTCTGTCTTTCCAAAGTAGAGAAAAGTCATTTATTGGCATCTTGAAAAACAGACTAAAAATAGCTGGTTTCTATGGCTACTGAGGCTGGGAGACTCCTGAGGAACATGTCTGGTTAGGTCCCTTTATGATGGAATCCAGACAGTGAAAGAAAAAAGGACAATAGGGAGACACTTAATAGATTGCAAAGACAGTCCTGCACCTTTAAATGTGTGGGTAACTGTACATTTCACTGAAGAACAATGGGGTTACATTAGGGGTGAATTAGGCCCGTTGTATTTTAGGATCCAATCCAGCAAAGCTTTTTAGCACAAGCTTAAATTTATGCATATGCTTTGCTGGGTGAGTCAGGGCTGTAGTGTTGCGTCTTCTGTGACTATATCCTTGTTTTGTTCTGCTTTTTGTTTACATGCCCTGACACTAGAGATGGGTCTGAGGCCCCTCCAACATCCCCAAACCTGGTGGAAGTTTTGGGGTTCTTGGATCCAAGGGGTTAGTTCAGGCCCATCTCTGTACTACACGTTTTTGTTTGTTTGTTTGTTTGTTTGTTTTTTTGAGACATTTGAACACACGGACAGACTCTGCATTTACACCACATCAATGAGAGTGAAATGTGACCCTATATATAAATCTATACATATAATAAACTTCATAGTGAGGACTGTTTAATTATCAGTGGTTTAAGTCCATGAGTATGTTACCCATGTGGTCCCCCTGCTTTACAAAGTGGCTGTGCAAATTATATACAGATACATTCAATAAATATACATTGTACTTAACCAACTGTCTTTTTACCCTTAAAGAAGAGATACAAATAACCGTCCGGATCCTGCAGTTCTTGTTCAGGGCAAAATTCCTGTTCAGCTCAACACAAAGGACTGCAAGATATGGGCCAGGAAGGCTATTCTGCTGATGAGTGGGGATGGGGGCGGAGGGATTTTCTAAAGTGACTAGTGATTCTGAATGCCCATCTAGAGACACTTTACGGGAGCCTGATTTTCAGCAAGTGCTGAGTATTCACCCTCTGGAACTCAGCACTCATTAAAGTGACTCACGCTGGGGACCCAAAATCACTAGTCACTTTTGAAAATATTGGTCAAAGAACTCACTGGGGGACCATGTCAGTTCCAGAAGGTATCAGACGAGACAGTGGTGTGCAGATGTCTGATTTCTTCACACCTAACTACCTACTGATGTTCCTGTGCATAATCATAAAGAGCAAGATAACTGGGGCCACCAACTCAACATGGGGGAGTAAAGTGCATTTAAAAAAACATAATCCCACCATATCACCCTAGAAGTGCAAGAAAGAAAAGGGCACCTTTGGTTAGATCATCTTAAAAGAAATTGGATACACACTGGAATGCAGAAATCACTCTGGCTATAATAAACAGAACACTGATACTGTTCCAATCCAATTAAATGCCAAAAGCTTGTGTTTGCAAAGTGTTCCGGTGGAATGAAGACTTAAATCCTATTGTGGAGTTTACAAAAAAAAGAGATTCCAACTTGATATATTATAGACACGTGGGCATGTGTATCCGATTAGATTAGGCCAGGGGTTCTCAAACTTCATTGCATTGCGACCCCCTTCTGACAACAAAAATTACTACATGACCCCAGGAGGGAGCACTGAACTGAGCTCACCTGAGCCCAGCTGCCCCAGATGGGGGGTGGTGGGGGGAGGCAAAGAACGAGCTCCACTGTTCTGGGCCGGGGAGCCAAAGCCCAAGGACTTCAGCTCCAGGTGGGGGTTCTGTGACCTGACCCCCGCCACTAAAGGATGAAGTCCTCGGGCTTTGGCCCCAGATGGTGGGGCTTGGGCTTTGGCCCCTAACCCCTGCAAGTCTAATGCCAGCCCTGGCGACCCCATTAAAACGGGGTCACAACCCAGTCTGGGGTCCCGACCACAGATTGAGAAAGGCTGGATTAGGCTATATCCCTGTTCTTTTTGCACATCTTCAGTAAGACTTTCAGGAATATGTTACACATCAAGAGTTCAAGCTGCAGCTTTTTTCTTGGCTTCACTCTTTGTGCATGTTCTGTACCCTTCCAATTCACTGCACAAATATTTCCTTCATCTTAAATAAATGCAGTGAAAGTTCCCTTGGCAAGACCACCTCTGTCAAGAGATCATCTGCTGATAAAAAACAAAACAACTTGGGATGAAACCCCACCACGCACACACACACCATTTTTTGGTCCCCTACCCACTTATTGTCATGCAAATAAACATCTGGAGACTCTCTGGCTCCAAAGTAGGCCAATATTTACAAAGAGGATACACTGCCTCTGTTGGAAGTTAGCCCAAGGCAACGCTCTGGTTATTTTGATCATTAAAGCTGTTTCCCCCTTGACTACACCATCAGCACTACTACAGACTCTCTACTGTCAAGATCGAGCAATGCTGGTTTTCCTTTTAATTTCAAGACATTTTGGGTCAGATCCTCAGCTCTAGTAAATTGGTGTCATTGGAGCTATGCTGATTTATAACAGTGGAGCGTCTGGCCCTTTAACTTAAATACATTTTGTCAACTACCCAGAAAGGGGGCTGCATATTTGGTTTCCTAAATTCCCATGAGCACATCACCTTGCTAAGTTCATAGGTCCCCACTGGGTCATCTGAAAAGCTGGTCATGGGCAAGGGCTGCAGGCGACCAGTGGGGTGTGTAGCAATGGAGTTTCACACATCAGTGCTTGCTGCATTGCAGAGATGAGCAGATTTGCCTGTTTCAAATATATCCTTCCATTTTCATTTAGAGAAACTTGGATGGTTTCCTTCACTGTAATAGGATTAGAGATGGATTATTTCTGGTGGGAACAAATGCATCTTTCAGGAGCATAACATTCATTTTCTGAGGAACAATGATGGTAGCTAGCATAGAACTCTTCTCTTTGAAACTGTTCCGGGGAGTTACGTTACAGTTAAGTCTCCTGTTATAATGGGGAGAATTATACAGAGACTTCAGCGTGGATGGGAGTGATATTAAAGCAAATGTGTCATAAAAAGAGAGAAATAACCTTACATTTTTCTACAGCACCCTTTTCACCCAAAGGATCCAAAAGAGCTTCACAGGGACAACTGGGAGTCAGGACACCTGGGTTATTTTCCTGCCTCTGCCACTGACTCCCTGGGTGGCTTTGGGCAGGTCACGTCCCTGCTCTGAGCCTCAGTTTCCCCCTCAGTAGCATGGAGGTAATGATGCTTCCCTTCCTTTGTAAAGTGCTTTGAGATTTATAGATGAATAGCTCTGTATTAGTTTGTCATTATTGTTAATTTATTAGTAGTAGTAGTAGTATTAAGATTTACATTTCTATAGCCCCACTGAAATGCAGTCACCTCTGAGGTGGAAAGGAGGAAGGCAGATGTACAAGCAGCATAAAGCATGTTACACAAGTATGGGAACAAGGGAAATTCTGGGCACTGAAGCAAAATGCTTCTTATATATACTTATAAAAAATGCCAGGGCTTGTGCAAGTATGTGGGTGAGGAAGAGAAAGAGAGATGGGGAGCTCATTTGTACTTTGACAAGAGCTGTCAGCTTTCCAGCTTTCACAGTTTTGGAAGAGTCCAGTATCCTAATAAAATGCTGCCACTGGGGGGGAAAAAATCTAACTTTTTGCCCACTGCAAACTTGTCATGTGGAAGTTAGTTGGCAGCCCCCACTCTCAGCCTGGGCAATTAGCAAAGAGCAAACTGCTTGGAAGTTCAGATTGTTGACAGGTTTGCTGCAGAAAAGCGCCGGGCTGGAGCCTGGTGGGAAATGATGTGTGGATGAAGGAACCTTCAGCCATCAACCTAGAGGTCAAGTCATTACGATAGGAGAATCAAGAAGCGCCACAAGCCATTTATGAGCACCACAGGGGTCAATCCAGGAGCAAATAATTTTGCTTGGAGCCACCGTGGATAACATATTATTACTTTGGGAGCTATCTATCCACATACATGGGAAGTTCTCTTTAAAAATAACTGCAGCTTGAGCTTTTAAACATTCATATTGTACTTGTGTAATTTATTGCGTTTTCAATTTTATATATATATATATGTGTGTGTGTGTGTGTCTGTCTCTGTATATTTTACATACTAGATTCATCCATGCCTAGCTAGGAAGCTCTTTGCTGGAGGCAGGTGCAATTCTTGAGGTGAGATAAATTCAGCAGACATATGGTGGTCTACAATATATATTCAATAGGTTACCGTATTGTCCTGGAAAGATCCCCCTCCTCCATCCAGACCAGATTTTGGAACAACCACAATAGAGAGAAAACCTCTGAAGCACCCATACCAGTTTTTACATAAGACCCATTTCAGGAGCATTTAATTAGTACTGTATAAACCTCCAGCCAAGCTGGCTAGATTCAGTAAAGCTGTTAGCTCTTTACAGAGTCTCAGGGTATGTGTATTAATTTTGGAACCTTAACTATGAAGCCATGATGGCTCCATAATCAAAGGCTCCTAGCAGCCTAGGTTCCACAACAGTAACCTTGGCTATTCACCTCGTGCTCCATTAAACAATTAAAACTCGCCGCACTGGAGAAAACATTAGTATTCTTAGTTTACATGGGGTCCAACTTACTAAAAAGGAAACAGACTATGATCATCTGCAAATCTCTTGCCTCTGACTTGAAAGGTCTCAGGGACTTGCGGCCAGCTGATCTTCAGTTGGGACAAACTACTGCTGCCAGAATAACTGCTATAGCTTATAGCTGCGATGAACAGGGGCTGTACCCACACAGAGACTGGTCCTAAATAGGGATTGAATTTGTGTCCGTCAGCACCAAATGCACAAGTCTCTGCCACTTGCACTAAAGAGGGAGCTCTTACTTAATTGGCCTCTCAGAGTTGGTAAGACAACTCCCACCTGTTCATGCTCTCTGTATGTGTGTATAGATATCTCCTCAATATTTATTCCACTCTATATGCACCCGAAGAAGTGGGCTGTAGTCCACGAAAGCTTATGCTCTAATAAATTTGTTAGTCTCTAAGGTGCCACAAGTACTGCTGTTCTCTTCTGGCTCTGTATAAGTAGAAGGCCAGTAAAGATAGTCTCTGGTATCCATGGAGAGCTATAACTGCTCACAGTGTGTTACACAATCAGCTGAGCATGAGGTGATGAGCTGACCTTGATGAAAATGAATGGGGATGAGTCAAAACAACTACCCCCCGCCCCCTTGCTCAGTGCAGAAAACGGAGTGAAAGTTCACAGGCTGCCAAGCACTTCTTGCTGTGCAGAAACTCAGAACCGTGCTAGGAAATATCCAGCTGTATCCTGGCTTTGGATACATATATTGGGCTCCCATTGGCATCAGTGGGAGCTGCACGGGCATATCCCTACCCAGAATACGGCTGTAGCCAGTTTTCTTTATTGGCATCTAGAGATGCTCAGAGGCAGTGTTCGTCCTCTGCATCACTTTTCCTTCTGCTTTATTATGGGGTCAATGATCGGAAAGAATTTCAGGGCCAAATCCTGAAGTCTTTACTCAGGCAAAACACCCAGTCAAGGGGCAATATCCTGAGGGATGTTGAGCACCTTCGGCTCTCTCTGGAGCCAATAGAATTTGAAAATGCTCCATTCCAGTGAGGCGTTGACCCAGTGAAAGCTTTTCCTGGGTGAGAGACCCCAAGATTTGGCCTGTAATGTTTAATATTTAAACATGACCATTTGCTAAACCTCCTAGGGGATTTAGATACCCAAACTAAGCCTAAATGCCAGTCTTCCGCTAAACGTTCTGCCACCACTGAAATGAGATGACAACGAGACCAACAGCCTCCAGTGATGGGCTCCTGTAACGCATCAAGCAGTAGCAAAATGGCCACCATCACAAGTTGGCTCAGACATGCCAAAGTTCACTGAGAAAACCCCCTCGACATCTGGGCCATATATATCTGGAGTGTGACCCCAGTGCTTTCAGTGTTGGGTCCTTTCCCTATGCTTGATCCTTCATGTGCATGAACCAGACAGCACCTTGTGTGAGTATCTTCTTCATGCTCCATGGGGAAAATACAGTGCTTCTCAGCATGTGAACTTTCCAGACTGACTCACTAAGCAAGATCAGGTGCAGTTGGACTCCTCGCTATAGTCTGTTACCAGCTGTTTTGTGTTTGAAGTGTTTGAAGTGATTCAACCATCTCCTAGAGCAACCCCGACTACTGGCACCCGATGAAGATTATTTAAAGCCGCTTAGTTCGTTGCTCTTCTTATATCCCAGGAGATGATCTCATGTGTCTCCTTTTATTGGTCATCCTTGCTGGGCAGAGGTTTCACGCTAAACCCTTCGGATAAGACAATAAAATAATGGCCATGTTGGTTTTGGTAGCCGGCCAAGCTAGCAAATCTTCCCAAAAGGAGAGCTTGTCACCAGCACACACAGCTCTGTTTGTCAAGCGTAAATCCGGTCTCGCAGCAGCGGTCTGAGCGCTGGAAAGGTCAGTGAGTTTTATAAGTGGGGGAAGGATTTGTTTTCTGAGTTAGCTCAACTTATTCTTCTCGGGGCCAGATCCTCAGATGGCATAAATCTGCATAGCTCCACTGAAGTCAATGAGTCTCCTCTGATTTATAGTGGCCACGGATCTGGCCCCTAAAGATTTACCTGTCTGCCCTTCCTAAAGGGGAGCAGGAGACAACATTCCTCAGAGACCCTACCAGGCAAGCTTTTGCATCAGAGTTACAGCATTAACAATCTCTGGCCCCACCGCCCTAAGGCACTCTGTGCCCCTGATCCTCCATGTTTGATCTTTAAAAAGAAATGGTGGTTTTGCCCCAATTACTATTTTTTGTTTAATATTAATAACATTGTCCCCCAAAGCCTTTGGCTGGCTGCAGTGAAGGCCTGTTGACAGTTCCATGCAACGTCATTCACTTGTCCCCCTTCCCAGACCTCATCCACCTGATTTAGCACATGACCTTCTCCCACTACCGATCCTCTGCCCTGACCGATTCTGAGGGCTTGGTTCCATTCCATGGTGGGAATCGGGCCTTAGGAGATGTATCCAGAATTGGTGCAATGGGTTTGTTGAGGGACTTAGAGGACCAAGTGAATGGAGGTTTTCTGTTACACAGAAGGAGGCAAAGAGCCAGCAATTTACCCTAACCAGGGTTATATTAAAGGGAGAGGCACCCCAATTCTCTAGGGGGACCAACTGGTCCCCACTCAGTTCTCATTCAGTTCAAAGCAGCTTCTACTCCACACCACTGAACCCTGGAGCATGAGCAAGGAACCTCACACTGGCTTTTCCATACAGAGATGACTGGGGCAGGAGGGGGTTCATGAGGGCTCCCTACAGCCACTACCGTTGCAATACTGGCTGAATCAGCCTTGCCTGAGGCAGCCATTTTGAACCCCTTCTCAGATCTCCATAGCTACCATCTCAGCCTGTCATGTTGACAGCCTGTCTTTCTGACTCTGTCATATACCCAGCTCAGGCCTTGACACCAGTTCTCGAAAGCCATAGCAGCTGCAGTTTATTCTGACTGAAAGGGCTACAAATACTGTGTGACCATCCTCATCGGGTATTCCCTTCTAGTCACCACCATCAAAAGAGCAAACCTCTAGTAGCCTCAGGGGCTGCACATTTTGGAGGTGGCAGCAAAAGATTCAGGAGTGAAAGGGTTGAGGCTGCCTGAATTAGCCAGAGCTGGGTCTGAGGGGCTAAATTTGGATCTGGATTTCCAGTGCCATAAGGCCGGGGGGTGTTCAGAGCTGAGGGTTGGATTCAAGCCCATCTCCAACACTACCACAAGAAGACCTTCCTGAGTGAGGTCCTGATCCAAACCCACTGAAATCAAAGGGAGAGTTTCTACTGACCTCAAAGTATCAGGGAGTAGCCGTGTCTCTCTGCATCCGAAGAAGTGAGGTTTTTACCCACGAAAGCTTATGCCCAAATAAATCTGTTAGTCTTTAAGGTGCCACCAGACTCCTTGTTGTTTTTACTGACCTCAATGTTCTTTGGATCAGGCCATGAAATAGCTGTACTTTCTGGGATCCACAGTGACAACAGGGTACCTGAAGAGGAAAGTCTGTCTGCAACACCTCCTGAAAGGCACAGCACCCAGGGAATTTCCATATGGCTTTAACAGCAGGTAGGAAAGACGTACAGACAAGGAGGGAGAAAACAGGGACAACCTTTGAAACTGCAGCACTACACTAACACTAATGGCTATGCCTGGATTAGGTGAGGCAGTGCCAGTAAAAAAGGTTAACGATTTGAACACTGGCATTTTCCAGACTGTCAGCTGCATGAATTTCTTTGAGAACATGGGCTCTTATCCTGGGGGTTGCGACCCACCGCATGTACATGAACAGGTGTCAGAGGGTCGTGGCCATTCTGCCTTTCCCAGATTGCTAAATGGCTAGATTGGAAGAGGGCACCCATTAAGGGAAAGGCGGAGAACCACTGGAGGACGCATACACACCAGAGATAGACCTGAGCTCCAAAGCTGAGATCTGGATCCCAGTTCCAAACTTCTCTCCACATAGAGTTCAGGGATTTTGATTCAAGCCCATTACAGAAAAGGGGCCAACTGCAAAATTCACTTCCCATAGTTAATATAGATACACAAGGGGCATGAGTCTGCTCTCCCACTGGGCTAACACCATTGACTTCAGTGGAGTGACTCCTGATTTGCATCGGTGCAAGAGGGAGCAGAATCAAAGCCCAGTGTGTTTGCACCACTTCCTAACGGTATCTCCATCTAGCACATCTGAGCACAAAATGTCCCAGAGGCATTAGGAACCGCTGCTTGTAGACACAGACATTTGCTTGGGAGACACTAAAAAAACTCTACAGCTCGTTCATTTTCAGTTGACAGTGCACCAGTGAGACAACTTAAAAACATAGAGCCAAATCCTGCTGCCCACTTACTCCAGGGAAACTGAGGGCAGGACCTGGCTCTTGATTTGGAAATCTCCTTCAGAGTCTGTCCCAGGGGACATATTCGAGCAAGACAAGGACAGCTTTCTCGTGAATGAACTTTTATCCAGTAAAGGGACAAAAATCTCTCTCTGCCACGGAGAGCTGTGTGGTCCAAGGCCAAGCACCTTTGAGACTGGGGATCTGTGCTGAACTACCATAGCACCCAGGATAATGCCTGTTTGTGCTCTTCTGTAAGGGTCATTTCTGAGCTTCAGCTTTTTTCCAAGCCAGGCAAGTCTCTAGGAAAGAAGAAGGAGGAGAAAGAAAATGAGAGAAGTTGCAGGATAAACGTGTGAACACAAATTAACCAGCTTCCTCCGCCTTCTCCTCGGCCCACTGCTGACATCGACGAGCGAGCCCATCATTCACATCCCAGGCGCACCTCCTGCTGCCAGGACACCTTCCCGAGCTCATCTATCAAGCGCTGTGGGAGGGCCACACTGAGCAAGACAGCCTGCCCCTTGAGAATGTTGCACTGACGTGGACTCCCCGTTTCCCCTCCCTGGCCCCAGTCACAGCTATTGTTGCTAATGGGGGCTGTGTGCTGATGGTTAGATGATCCTGGCTGGAATTCCCTCTGCTACAGTAGAACTCCTGTTCCAAGAACATCCTACTAAACTTGAACTGGCTCCTTTCAAGTCTCCTAAGAAGCTGGTTAGCCTCTTATGGATGTCAATGAGGTTGTTATACAGGGAAGAGAGGAGGAAACCAAATTTATTCAGGTGCAAAAGGCGTTGTATAACCAGAGGTGCTGGAACTAGGGGCGCTGAGGGTGCTGGCACTGCTGCACCCCCTGGCTTGAAGCGGTTTCCATCATGTACAGGGTTTACAGTTTGGTTCAATGGCTCTCAGCCCCCCCTCCCCCCACTGTACAAACTGTTCCAGCGCCCCTGTGTATAACTGACTTCACTTGGAGCAACAGAGCGTTTGAACCCAAGACCTTCAATACTCAAAGCACAAGCTGCTACCACATAGGCTAAAGGACTAAGCCATTAACTAGGATCAGTAGTAGAATCATAAGCCTCTTATATGGACCACCCACTAGAAGGGAACAAAGATCTGCAGTCTCCTAGTGGAGGTCACAATTAGAGCTGGTCAAGAATTTCTCAGCAAAACTTCTTTTTTTGTTGAAAAAGGCCGATTTGTCCAAAGCAAAACTGTTCGTGAAGAAGACGAGTGGTGTGTAAGCTTGAAAGCTCGTCTCTCTCACCAACCGAAGTTGGTCGAACAGAAGATATTTCCTCACCCCCTTTCTCATGAAACTGGGGCAGTTTCGACAAATCTCCTGAGTCAAAAAGTCTGGAAAAAAGTTTCAGCTTTTCAAAGAAAAACGACGTTTTATTCAGAAATTTTAGTAAATTTAGACCCCAAAAAAAGGTTAAAGGGGAAAGATTCAAAATGGAAATGAAACATTACAATTGATCCAAACTGTTCTCCCCTCTTCCCCGCCCCCCTCCCTCCAGTTTTTCAGTTAGTGGAAGTTTTTGAGATTTCAATTTTTCATCCCGATTCAGGACATGAAAACATTTTGAAATCTCAAAAGTTCTCACTGTTCTTCTTTCCTATTTCCTGTGGCCCTAGTTGCACTTGGAGGATTAACTATCGACAGTCAAGAGTAGGAAACTCAGCTTTGCTTTTAGGAGTTAAATGAACACGCTGGTCCTCCTGTCCCAGGGTTTGGAGCATCAATCCTGTGACTCCCTTCTCTCCCCTCACTCCCAACCTGGGCACCCACCAGTGCAGCAGGGGAGCATATAAGCATGGGACACAGCTGTGATGGGTGCCTCTTCATGGTTACAGAGATCAGAGAGAGGAATGGGACTGATTCCCCCTGAGATGGGATCTCAGTCAAAGGGCAAAAGTGTCATACCAAGTTCAACCCAGGGTTGGGATCCAGCGATGTGAGTGAGCGGGTAAATGTGACACACCCAGGACAAGTCTCACACTGACGTCTCCTGCTCTGCGCTGGGGTCTTCTTTTTTCCTCTTCATCTTGCAGAAGCCATGGAGCCCACAGAAGCAAGCAAAGGTAAATTGGGGCATCCCCTATGGCAGGTCAGGCTCCGGAGCATCCAAAGGAAACCTAGTTGGGGACAGGGAGAGGAAAGAAAGAGAGAGTTTTTGAAATCAGAGCAGCTCTCGCTGATGGCTGGGAAGGAGGATGGGCAGGGATGGTCAATTACTGCCTTCCTTTGCAAGACACACTTCCCCCCAACCCCAGATGCAGAACTCCTGGCCCCTGGCAGCCTCCTCTCCCAGTGCAGAACCTCCTATCTCCATCCTTCCCCATGTCAGATGCCCCCAATCACATTCTCCAAAATTTTCCTTTCCAGTAAAAGAAGAGGGGGTTGAACCAAACACATGCTGCCCGTGGAAGCCTGTGAGCTGTAATTCCCACATGCACAGAAATGTAGATAGTTTGCACAGTCTGCTAAGCTAATGAATATTACAGGGACCTTAAGCTTAGGCTCATTGGGGTGTTTTAACAAAGCTTAGCGATATATACCCAGCAACCGCAATTAATGAGAAGCAGCTGATATCAAAGCTCAGTGTCTCCTTGTCCATTTTCAGTGGATCAAATCATGCCCCAAAGCACAGCCCACATTAGGGAGTAACAGCTTTAACAGCTGCAAAATGTAATTATGCAAACAAAAGCCTTTTTTTTTTTAAGACATGGAAGGGAAAAAATAACATCTGAAGTCAAACCCACCTGCGCTTTCCCCCATTTTAATTTTTAGCATTTCTAACTTTGCAAATGATCAAATCTAGTTTTGCCAATGAGAAAGAGGGTAACAATGATTAAAGTGCTAGAAAGCAGGAGTCTTGAACACTACATTTCTAATTTTTATGGCTAGGTCAGTCTAATCTCTGAAATACAGAGTCCTGAAGGAAACTTCAACTGGCCCCTCATCCCTATCTCAGCAAGGAAGGCAGTGAGCTTCAAACAGGGCATGGGATTGGGAGCTTGGACTCTTCCAGTTCTGTCACTAAATTACCATCTGAGTGAGTCACTTAACTCCGCTGTCAAATGGGGATAATGAAACTCATCCAAGCTTTGAGATCCACGAGTGGGAATTGCTGTGTAAATTCTAGCATACGCTCCAGAGGGGCAAGTATTGCCCATAGTGGTTAGCAACGAATCATAGCTTCTGACACTGGTGAGCTGCTAACGGAGACATGCCTGATTCATACATCCTGTAACTTTGCAGAAATTCAGACCTGGACCTGTCTCTAACTTACATGGGGACACTTAGGAGAAAAGTAAGGACAACCTCTTTAGCTGCATTGAATTAAACTGAATACACTGGGCCAAGTGCTCTTCTTCGGCCCTGAGCCACCAATGCACTTCTGCATGTGGTTATCAATGAGTAGTCTCATTAAATATGTGCTTGAGAGATTTGCTGGTCGGGTCCAGAGTGAGTGCCAAATAAGTTCACTGCGTGAGAGCAGGATTTGTCCTTAAAGGAGATTTTGCAAGAGAAATAGCATATATCTTGCTTTAAAAAAAAATCCATTTGGCATGTGACCCCGCCCCTTCCCACCCACAGAGTTACAAAATATCCCAAGCTGATAGTTACCCCAATGGAGAGCGTTCAACTAAAATCCCACTCGGGGTGGCTGCTTGTCAGTAGCTCAGCTGGCTTTCAGGGGGACATGCTAAGCTCCTCGAGGCCATGGAGAATGTTTGACTGACCTTCCGGCTTCCAGCACAGCCATTCAGTACCCATTAAGAGCTCTTCAATTCCCAGCACTGTCATTCCGACATGGCAATGAAAATCACATCATTCCCATCCAGTAACCTGGGAACCAGATACCAGAGCGCAGCTACCTAGTGGGCTGGCTTTATCCTCTGTGCTTTTGCCTGACTTTGTCTTTCCAATCAGAGACCAGCTACTAATACAGAGCAGATAGCAAGTAAGGGACAGAGTCCCTTTAATACACTTCTCCAGCCGCCCATCTCCCCACCTTCCCCTTCATTTGACAGCCTTCTGTGTACCTGTCTAACAGGCTCCCAAATTAAAAAGGCCCCAATGGTACCGCTGAGGCTCAGAGTCATGAACAATGACAACAGGCTCCTTAATGAGTCTTCCTGTCTGCAGGGTTTCTTAGCATAGTGGCAGCTCTGTGTGTGTCTCTCTGTGTGCTGCTGCTTTTTATTATAAGCCAGCAAAAGGGTCTTCTGAGGAAACAGCCGACAGGGAGCAAAGTGCCACTGGACGAAGCTGTCTGAAGGCGAGATCTGAAGCTAGCTCTCTCTCAGTGTAGCTACACTCTGTGACTTTAGGTGGCAGAAAGGAACTCTCTGCGGAACCAGGCTGGTATACTTGCAAATCTGCACCGAGAGAAAGAGCCGGTGAAAATGCCTTGATCATTTTACACTGCGGTAACTGCGCCAACCTCAGTTGCTGCTGATTTACGCCAGGGTAAGCAAGCGGAGAATCAGGCTCAGCGAACCTACTTCAGCTCCTGTTGCCGACAGTGGGCCAAGTTCTGCCCTGTGGACCCGATCTAGCTCCCATTAAAGTCAATGGAAAAACTCCCATTTGACTTCAATGGCACTACTGCCTGTGAAACCTCAGCTGATGTCAGTAGGTGTAAACTTGGCTCATCAGGAGTCAGATGGGGCCCCGTGTTTGCGTCAATGAATATTTTTGTAAAGATAGAAAAATTCTCCTCAGCCCCTGCACCCAAATACGTTCATCCCCCAACATCAGCGATGGGCCTGAATAAAATCACCAGCTCTGTCTCAAATTTGGGGGTGGTCAAAATCTGAATCCAGATTCAAATTTCTCAGCATACACATTATGTGGGCCCAACTGTAGCTAAAAATTCCTTCTGAAACCCAGGCGTACTGCAGAACTTCGGGACTGTTAAGATTTTTAAACTATTTAACAGGGTTTTACCACCTGCACCTAAAATGGGCAAACATATTTCGGGGATCTTTAAAAACCCACAGGCCAGATCCTTAGCTCATGTAAATCAATGTAGCTCCTTTGGAGTCAATAATTTTAGGCTGATTTACATCAGCTGGCGATCTGGCTCCCAGATATAGGGAAAACAATATCTAGCCCATAATATCCATCAGAACTAGGCCCTAGAAACGGTACCCTCTTGAAAGTACAGTTGTGGGCATATGTCAAGGGTAACAACGCCCCACCATTTTTAGGGAAATGGGACATTGGGACAATTTCCAGGGAAATTTCAAGACACGCTGTCAAGATAAAAATCTGAAGACATAGTGCAATGAACCTGCTACCTCACTATTGGGTTGTTTCCTTGCACCCCGGATGAGCTAGATGGAAATGATCTAGTAATATTCACCACTCACATAAGAAGCATAAAATTAATTGAAGCTTGAGGAGTTGCAACCATTTATGCCAGTGGTGAATTTGAGCTCATATACTTTAGGGCAGTAGTTCTCAAAGCCGGTCCGCCGCTTGTGCAGGGAAAGCCCCTGGCGAGCCAGGCTGGTTTGTTTACCTGCTGCATCCACAGGTTCGGCTGGGAGAATGTGACAGTTTGCCACTCCAGGCCAATGGGGGCTGCAGGAAGGGCGGCTAGGACATCCCTCGCAGGGCCGGCTCCAGGCACCAGCACACCAAGCTTGTGCTTGGGGCGGCACCTGGAGGGGGGTGGCGTGGCGCTCCGGCCGCCGGGGAGAGCGGAGCCCCGGCCGGGCTCGCCGCCCTCCCCCCGGCGCGCCGGCCGGTTGGGGAGAGCGGCCGGCGGCTGGGCTTGGCACCCTCCCCTGCCACGCTGGGGGGGGCAGGGGGGCAGCGGGAGGCTTTTTTGCCTTGGGCGGCAAAAAAGCCAGAGCCGGCCCTGATCCCTCGGCCCGCACCACTTCCCGCAGCCCCCATTGGCCTGGAGCGGCAAACCACAGTCAGTGGGAGCTGCGATCAGCTGAACCTGAGGACACGGCAGGTAAACAAACCGGCCCGGCCTGCCAGGGGCTTTCCCTGAACAAGCGGCGGACCGGCTTTGAGAACCACTGCTTTAGGGCCCAATTCTGTCCCTTCATACACACAGACTAACCTCATTGAAGTTAGTGGGAATTTGGGCCTGAGCCAAATCCAGTGACTTCAGTGGGCTTTGAAACCTGCACTATATGTAGAGTAAGGTACTACTAAATGGGACAGAGTCTGATACCTTATGCTACAAGTAGCTCTGTGAAATCAATAGGGCTGCCCTTTGAGTAATGTATTATTCAGTGCAGGCAAGACTATCAGAATTGGACCCAGTGTGAGAAAGGATGGCAGGATCAGGCCCTTACATTGTTACCATTTAAAAATACTTTTACAAGTCAGATTTGTTTCCCATTATTTATACTGCTTGTTTCCAAATTTTTCAGCTTGGACAATGAAACTCAACAGCTGGTTGACTTTTGTTCATAGCTAGTTTCCGTTTGTTTTTCTCACACACAGCACTATTGCATTTCCAGCACTCCAAAGAAATGTTAAAATTTAAGAAAAATCTTCTTGGGATCTTCTTGGATTTTAATATTAAAAACCCATGGACATTTGTTTAATTTATTAATGGATCAAATCAATCTCTGGTGTGTGCAAACCAACAGAATTACCCCAGTGCTAAATTCAGCCCATTATGTCTTGTAAAATTCATTGCATTTTGTGCCCAAACGAATGATTATTACTGATATTATAGTAGCACCTAGAGGCCCCTTTGTGCTAGGCACTGCACATACATGGCAAGAGACAGTCTGTCCCAGAGAGTTTACAGTCTAAACAGACAAGGGGGGAAGGAGAAACAGAGGAGCAAAGTGACTTTCTTAAGGTCACCTGGCAGCTCAGTGGCAGATCCAGGAGTAGAATTCAGGGCTCTGGACCACACCATATCTCTGACCATGCTGTCACTGTACAGTAAGTGTGAGTACAATAGGTAGATAGTGTGTCCCTTTAAGCCCAGTCAGGCAGGTAGTACTAACAACAGATCTCCCCATTCTCTGGTCAAGCTGTGTTAATCTTGGCTCTAACATGTATCCTGGGCAACATCATTCTGCCAGCATTTCCCTTTGCTAACTATCTACCACTGCATACAGACCCACAATGAGCCAGCAGCTCACATAAGGCGCTGGCAAGCCTGACATAACTGATAGGAAATCCTTATTCTAGGCAAATGGCCACCTAGAAGGAACTAAAGACAAGTTTTAATCAAGCTGCACCTGGAGATAACAAACATTTCGCATATGGTCTGTACCGCAGCCAGGGAATTTCCTGCTGAATTGACATCTTCCTGCCCGGGCCGGTCTTTACCGTTGGTGCTCTGCATCTCAGCCCCCTGGGCCGGGTCCAAAGCCCATTGAAGCTTGAGCCTTTTCATTGACTTTGATGGGCTTTGGATCAGGACGGTGGCCATCGGGGAGACAATTGGCCAGATCCTCAGCTGGTGTAAATTGATTTCGTTCCAGTGGAGTCCCTGCTGATTTACATCAGCTGAGGATCTGGCCCCATGAGAGCTTCCAGAGGAAACCAGGGCTGACAAAAAAGTAATGGCCAATACCAAAAGAAAGAGTAACCATAAAATAGCTCCTAAGTGGCTGTGTGGATGGGACTTTGCTCACGGTACAACAGGTCCAATCAGGGTGCCGGCTCCAGCTGGACAGGCCTTTGCTCTGCCTGCTTATGTCTCCAGGGCCTCATCCTTGCTGCTGTTGAAGCTGATGGCAAAACTCCCATCGACTTCAATGGGAGCAGGTTCAGGCCCTCGTTCAAAAGGAAGGGGGAATGGGAAAGGCAGAACTGCTGAGGATTCTTGTTGGACCCTTGCATGACTTGCCCTTCCCAACTCAGAATCAGCAAGAGAGGAAGACGGCAGCTACTACCACGAATGGAGCCCAGGACTCAAGAATCCAGAGCACCTAGAGAAGCTGCTCAGATCCAGCAAACACATGTTCCTTGTCCTTATACAGCCACCTCCAGTTCACGTCACGAGCTCATTTTAAGCCAAGACCCCTCCCCTTCTGTGCTACACTTTCTCTATTAAACAGGGGTAAAAAATTACTTACCAGACCTCACAGGGAGGCTTAACTAACAAACATTCACAAAGCACTTTGGGATCTTTAAATGAAAGTTATTATGGGAAGTGCAGACTGTTATTATTATCAATATGCTGTGGCCTGTTTCAGGACACTGAAATAGACGGATGGTCAAATTTCCTTACTATGGACCTACAAGCAGGCTCACCCCGGTTCTATGATATTTATTCTGCCAACACTTGCCACAGCATCACTTGGGTACCTTTCTCCTTGGACATTAGCGGATCCCAGGACAGACTGACTTAGCTGCAGACACAAAACCATCATCAGAACCTGGGCGGTCTGACTGACAGGACCCCAGCTTCCATTATGGAGCTATTGATGTCTTTAGGGAAACTTGTCGCACGGAGGCTTTTAAAAGTGACCCCTCTGCCTTCCATTCAGGGAGCAGACAATGATGAATGAGCCTGCAAGAATGGAGGCAAGCACAAAGTGAGCCTAATGCTCCTGTTCTTCTTGAAAAGGTAGAAAAAGGATCTTGAAGGAGCAAGGAATAATTAAAAAATAAATGAACTAGCTTCAGTAGCGGTGACAGAAGCCCTGTTTGATTTGCAAGAGCTGGGCATGCTTCACAGAGCTGCGCTGCCCTTTCTATTCAAGGGAGAAGATCCTTTGGATAAAGCCCTGTGCAGCAGAGAGAAAATGCAGGATGCATTAAAAATGTTAAGCCAGAGAATTCTCTTTAGTCAATTGCACAACCCCGGGCCGTGTTTGTCACTGTCACAGTGATGAATTGGGCGCTGTCTGAAATCAGCATGCTCACTTTAATAATGTCACTTTCTCCGAGTCCTAATAAATGTCTTTCTGAACCAGCTGGACAGAACCTATTCCTTAGCCCAGCAATTACTGATTTCACTGGGTTTTGCTTTTCAACCCCGGCTATTCTTAACAGCCAGGTCAGGCTGATGAAACGGGAATTCTGTATTTTAGCTTGGACTTTCCGTGCTGTCTTTTCCTCTCTTTCTCAGTTGTTTGCCGAGAAGCAGTGTAATCTTGTGGTCAGAGCAAACGAATAGGAACTGGGACTTCTAGGCTTTATTCCCAGCTCTGCCACTGACTCACTGTGTGGTCCTGAGGCAGTCACTTCTCGAAGGGCCTGTCTACACTGGGGATTGGTGCACCAGGACGAACAACTAGTGTAGACATGGTGCACCAGGGCAACATGTCTAAAAAAACCCTAGTGTAGACATGGTGCATCGGTGATGCACCATGTCTATACTAGGGATTTGTACCAGTTCAAAAATTGGTGTAGCTAGAAGGGTGCAAAAATCCTCAGTATAGAGAAGCCCTCAATCTCACTATATGTAAAATGGTTAATGTATTTATTAGTTACCTCCCAGGAGGGTTGTGTGGCTTAATGAATAATGATAAAGTGCTATGAGATCTCAGTTAGAGAAGCGCAAAGGGACAAAATTCTCATGTGATTTACACTGGTTTAAATTCAAAGGAATTCAGGGGGCCTGAATCACTGGTGCCCTGTCCCTTGTGCAGTGATTTACGCCAGTGAAATGTGAAAGTAAAATGCTACCATTGCATTCTGATAACATTTTACACCTGCTTTGCAATGATATAAATGACAATGCAAGGTGAAGGGTGACACTGAATTGGGCCCAGAGGAGTTACTACAGGAATAACAGGAAGAACTGAGGAATAAGAGTGTCTACCTGGGAAGTTATACTAGTATAACTTGTAAAACTTTCCCATGTAGATAAGCCCTGAGATAAGAATCTGACACTGCAATAAAAGATGTGTACATTTGTCCCTACTGTTTATTCCTCCCTTGAAGTCATAGGACTAAATTTATCTACAGGGCAACTCTGCTACTGGCAGTTTGACCAATCACTTGCATCTTGTGGTATCATGTATTGTTACCCTTAAAACGGCTATGGTCATACCCACTGGGCTCTGCTTCGGATGAGGGAAGAATCAGGTGAACCCTCTTTTCACACGGCTGAAAGCAGAGTTGCACTGAAAGACAAGGTTTGTCATGATGTGTCACTGGCCCTTTAATTGTCCGGGCAAAGGTTTGCACAGAAATTCTGAGGTTTCAATTCATGTGATTTTTATGCCACTCCAATTTTGCTTTTCTGAGAAATGTGATCAAATTTGCTTTTAATTCCCCCACTAGAAAAATGTTAAATTTTACACTTTGAACTCCAAATTTTAAAACTGCCTTTTGCCCCCAGCAAGACAATTCTTCTTGGGAAGCGGGCTGATTTTCAGTGGAAATGGGTCCCGTGTTTTTGCAAAAAATTGGTGAGGTGAGACCAATGTCCTGGTAAAATGACCTCGTAATGGAAAGTGCCCACATACCATGGTGATGGGTGTGGTATGAGCACCTGAATAGAATAAAATAGCTTGTAATGAAATATGAAAAAATGCCTTCAAATTTCAAGTTGTTTCCCCTTCATGCTGGATATACCAGCCACCTCTGACCTTTACAGCCAAGATTTTCAAACGTGATCAGTGATTTTGGGAGCCTGATTTGAGACACCTTAAAAGAGCTGGACAAGTAGACAGTACTGAGCACCCATCCTCTGACCATCAGGCCCCTTTCAGGTGTCTCACCCGGGGCACCCCAAACCACTGTCACTTTTTAAAACCTTGGGCTTCAAGTGTGTCAGAATTGTGAGTAATGCCCCAGCATAGAGGCCTACATGAAGAGATTTATGACATAATTTTGTGGTTTGAGCATTGGCCTGCTAAACCCAGGGTTGTGAGTTCAGTCCTTGAGGGGGCCACTTAAGGATCTGGGGCAAAAATCAGTACTTGGTCCTGCTAGTGAAGGCAGGGAGCTGGACTCGATGACCTTTCAGGGTCCCTTCCAGTTCTAGGAGATGGGTATATCTCCATATATTATTATATTATTATTTTACACTGTAATCCAGTTCCAAAAGCCAGCAGACTCTGGAAAGCACAGGTCTGGACTCAAATTGGGCTGGGTTCATCTTTACTCTTGACTGTTGCCACAAATCCAGTCACCTAGGCCTTTAGTAGTCACTACTGCACACTGTGTAATGAGGCCTTAAGAACTTAATGAAAATTACAGGGATGGAATCCAGAGACCACTGGCTCTAAAATCTATCACTTAAAATAGTGGAGCATCTATCTCCTTTAGCTATTAGCAGTACAGGGCCATACTGATTGCATCCAGGAGAGGGCATGCCTCACGTACGCACCAGCCACTTCATTACACTCCTCTGTATGCCAGTTGCTGTAGAGCTGGTTAATTTTACCAGAGTATCCACATTATTTAATCTGTTTTTTTATTTCCACTTCTAAAATTATGGTTATTATTTTTTCACACACCTTGGATGCCTCCCTCATTATAACCAACCTAAGGCAAAACCCAATTAAGAGCAGCAACCCATAATTTACAGCGGGATACTTTTTTTAAACCAAAGAGACCGGAAAAGGACTAAATCAAAAAGAAATTCTGTCCCTTTAAGAGGAGATAATGAACCAAAGCACTGTTTCTTGGGCCCGCGTGTTTGCTGAGAATTGCTAATTAAAACATCACTTCTGTAAAGTATGCTGATCCCATTGATTCTTCCCCCCACACAGTTAATTTGCTGCTAGGAAGGCAAAGTCACAAGGGTCCTCATTATAAAAATTTCACTGGCTGCAGCTAATGGTTGTAATTAATAGGTGCAATAAATTTCAAATGGCCAGCCAGGGTGTTCATTAGTTTCAGGCTGACTCAGCACCAGTGGGGTAGCCTGTTACTTAATAACCCATTTTCAAGCAGACGTGGCGGCGGTGGCCAGGGGGGTGGGCATCCCATGGTATATACAGTAGATCCATATCTTTCCCTAGATAGCAGAGCTGAGTGAATAGTTCATAGGAAAAAAAATTGTTTGTCCCTTTTTGTCCTACTTGTGAATTTTCCAAGCAAAAACTCAAAAGGCATGAAGACACTTAGCAAGTCAAAGGGGGCCAGATTTTCTAAAGAGCTCAGCCACCAAAATGAGCTCTTTTGAAAATCTCTCCTTTAATCTCTCTGCGACTCAGTTCCCCATCTGTAAAATGAGCATTAAAAATCCTTTCTTTTTCCCACCCTTTGTCTGTCTTATCTATTTCGATTGTAACGTCTTTGGGGCAGGGACTGTCTTGCTGTGCATATGTACAGCGCCTAGCACAATGGAGTCTCGATTTATGTTAAGGAGTTTAGATGTTACTGTGACACAAACAAACCATAAATAATAACGTTACTCCAGGCTTGGATCAAATGCCAACAAAATGGCTTGCGTGAACCACAGAGCTACATGTGTCTGAGTGAAGCCCCAGTTGTACAGATGTGTCTCTGCGTCTGACTGCCAGTGAAATGGACTTGGGCATGTCTAGCACATCTCCTGGTCCTTATTTCTCTGGTAGTGTGAGCTGATGGGAGCTTGTCATAGAGAGCCTGTGTGGTGTCATCTGTGGGGGGATTTTTTTTTTTTTTTTAAATATTTTCTTTTTTCAGGAGAGGCCTAGTCAAAGAAATGTTAACAGCTGGCAGATGCACAGACATCCTGCAGCACAGCATGGCCTAAGAGAGCAGCACCTCTGCATTCTAGTTCTACTATATCTAGTGTGTGACCTGCCCTCGCCCGCAGACTTCTCATCACCCATGAAACTTTCCTTAGAATCATAGAATATCAGGGTTGGAAGGGACCTCAAGAGGTCATCTAGTCCAACCCCCTGCTCAAAGCAGGACCAATTCCCAACTAAATCATCCCAGCCAGGGCTTTGTCAGCCCAGGCCTTAAAAACCTCCAAGGAAGGAGACTCCACCACCTCCCTAGGTAATGCATTCCAGTGCTTCACCACCCTCCTAGTGAAATAGTGTTTCCTAATATCCAACCTGGACCTCCCCCACTGCAACTTGAGACCATTGCTCCTTGTTCTGTCATCTGCCACCACTGAGAACAGCCGAGCTCCATCCTCTTTGGAACCCCCCTTCAGGTAGTTGAAGGCTGCTATCAAATCCCCCCTCATTCTTCTCTTCTGGAGACTAAACAATCCCAGTTCCCTCAGTTCCTTGTTGCTGAATGCAGGTCCCGAACTTGTGAAGTGCTGAGGGTGCTTCATTCCCAGGACTGAGCTCTTAGTTGAAAAGTCCCTCATGACTGGAGAGGCAGCATGTCCAGCTATATCCTCCATAAGCCTCTTGGCTTTCCTCCTGAGTAACCCTATCTGCACAGACTTCCCACAGAATCTATTGTAGCTGTGGTTCAGATTTCATGAGGTGCCAGGTGCTTCCTGCAACATGCTCAGCACCCTCACCTCTGATTGACACCTCTGGGAGTTGAGGGCTCTTGGCACTGTGCTGAAGTAGTACGGCACATTGCAAGGTCAGGCCCTGAGGCTGGATGGACCGGGTCAAACAAAAGAAGAACCAACCTGAACCTTTGCAACGAAAGCTTGGAAAATTGAGGAAACTCGGTCTCCATCCAATGTACACCCATAAATGAGGATGAGACAGGAGGGAAGGAAAAATGAACTGCAAATCTCCTGACATTTCCCCCCTTCATTATCCATGGAACAGGACAATGTGGGCAAACTTCCCCATCATTAGCCCAGCAATGCGCCGCAGCCTCACCCTGGAAAGAGGGACCACCACTAGGATATAAGAGGAGAGCTCAGTCTCCATGGCCCATTCAGTGCCTGACCCCTCTACTGAGACTGCCAACAATGGTTCAGTTAGGATGAGTGGGATTTTTGGACACTTGCCCATGAGTAACTGGACTAAGACCCATCAACGCAAAAGACACAATTAAAAAGAAACTGGAACCACAAAACGACCCACCTTGAGCTGAGAACCTCTCTACGATTCTCCACCCAGTTGACAGGGATTTTCCCAGGGTGAGCAGGTGGCAAAGCAAACTCTGTGTGTTTGAACAGGCCAATTTTATCCCTGCAGTGACTTCATTGGGATGGATGTGGTCCAATGTACTTGGGTCCTGATCTCCAGCCACTGAAGTCAATGGAAAGACTCCCACTGACTTTAATGAGCTTTAGATCAGGCCCTTCATGATAAGATAGAGTAGGGTTACCATTCGTCCGGATTTACCCGGACATGTCCTCCTTTTCGCGCTAAAAATAGTGTCCGGGGGGAATTTGTAAAGCACTCACAATGTCCGGGATTTCCCCCTCCCCCGGCAGAGCGAGCGGCTGGGAGGGCTGCAGAAAAATCCCGGGCTGGACTCCTGAGCAGCTGTAGAGGAGCCGGAGCCGCCCTGCATTCTGAGTTGGCCTCTCCTGCAACCCGGTCCGGCAGCACTGTGTAGGGCCAGGGACCGGGTTTTGTTGTGCAGGGCCAGGGACCGGGTTTTGTTGTGCTGGGGAGCGCAGCCACGTGTCCGGCTCGGCTCGCACAGAGCCCAACACCCTGTTCTGAGCAGCAGGGTAAGGGGGACCGGGGGCAGGAAGGTTCTGGAGGGGGCAGTCAAGAAACGGGGGGGGGGCTTTTGGGGGGGGATGGAGAAAGTTTTGGGCAGTCAGGGTACAGGTAGGGGGTAGGGTCCTGGGGGGCAGTTGGGGGGGGTCTTAGGAGGGGGCAGTTAGGGGACAAGGAACAGGGAGGCTTAGGGGTGGGGTTCTGGAGGGCAGTTAGGAGCAGGGGTCCCAGGAGGGGGCAGTCAGGGGACAAGGAGCAGGGGGGGAGTGTTTGGGAGTTCTGGGGGGGGCTGTCAGGTGGCAGGGGTGGGGAGATGGATCGGAGCAGTCAGGGGACAGGGAGCAGAGAGGTTTAGATGGGTTGCGAGTTCTGGGGGGGGCTGTCAGGGGGCAGGAGTGGGGAGAGGGATCGGAGCAGTCAGGGGACAGGGAGCAGAGGGGTTTAGATGGGTCGGGAGTTCTGGGGGGGGCTGTCAGGGGGCAGGGGTGGGGAGAGGGATCGGAGCAGTCAGGGGACAGGGAGCAGAGGGGTTTAGATGGGTTGGGAGTTCTGGGGGGGCTGTCAGGGGGCAGGAGTGGGGAGAGGGATCGGAGCAGTCAGGGGACAGGGAGCAGAGAGGTTTAGATGGGTTGGGAGTTCTGGGGGGGGCTGTCAAGGGGGCAGGAGTGGGGAGAGGGATCGGAGCAGTCAGGGGACAGGGAGCAGAGAGGTTTAGATGGGTTGGGAGTTCTGGGGGGGGCTGTCAGGGGGTGGGGAGTGGTTGGATGGGGCGTGGGAGTCCCAGGGGTCTGTCTGGGGGTGGGGGTGTGGATAAGGGTTGGGGCAGTCAGGGGACAAGAGGCAGGGAAGCTTAGATAGGGAGTGGAGTCCTGGGGGGCAGTTAGGGGCAGGGGTCCCAGGAGGGGGCAGTCAGGGGACAAGGAACGGGGGGAGGGTTGGGGGTTCTGGGGGGGGCGGGAAGTGGGAGGGGCAGGGGCGGGGCTAGGGCGGGGCTCCTCCCGTCCTCTTTTTTGCTTGCTGAAATATGGTAACCCTAAGATAGAGGGGACTGGCTAACAAGTGAAGGTGGGAATGGTCTCTGCGGCCCATTGAGACAGAACTAAATAAGAACAGCAGCTTCTTCCGTCCTTGTATCTCATCCCCCAACATTCTCAACTTAGAGCGAGTTAAATGAGCTTGAGGAGATTGAAGGGAAAGAGAAGTAGCCTCTTCCTTCATTACCCAGCTACTGCAGCTTTAATAAAGAATGGCTTTTCGGTTCGTTATCATCTGGCTGTAATTAAAATATTAATAATTGCAACTCCCTCCCTGGAGTCATTTATCATGGTCTGCAGGGAAATTGCTCCTGCTCATGGGATTGTCTTCCATGTGACCAGCTGACCCAGCAAGAAATCCAGAGCTCCAGCTCTGTCTGTAAGTAGGGAGAGGTGTGTTAACACAGGGCCCAAGTGTGACTTTGCCCTAAGCCCTGAGCAAGTTATCCTGCCCCTGGAGCAGACCAGCAAGCAGGCTGTGACTTAACAAGAATTCCCCCTTGCTTTGGTAGAAGTACCCTGTGCCAGGCTACCTGAACAGGTGTGCTGGCTGGCACATAGGGGAAGGATATGGCACCAAGATTCTGCCAATGCACATGGGGTAGGAGAGATCTAGCTGCCCTGTACAAGCTGCTCTCACCTATAGGCAGCTGCCAATGCTGGGATGCATAGGTGTGTCCTACTGTCCTGCACAAGCCAAGCCACCATCTGGCCCATAACAAATACTGGCTAGGGTTTAGGGTGTCACTAGGTAATGGTTGCTCCTAGTGGCTTGACTGGCCCTCCTCTTTAGTTCTCGGTAGCTCTGAAAGGAATCAACAGTATTGTAGCAATCTGATGGCTCCCGTCTCTTTCTTTTCAGGGCAGGAGACAGCATTATTGCAATGACAATAAATAGCATGGGAAAAACAGTGAAGAGCTTTGAACTTTTTTAGAGCTCTTCCTTTTGTTAGGGATGAGATTTCCAAAGCAGTCCAGGGGAGCGAGAGCCATCTCTCCTGTTAAAAGTAATGGCAGGTGTGTGTACAGTCTTCAAGGCTGCTTTGAAAATCTCACCCTACGTTTGTCAGCTCAACTAGTCGTTTTATTTTTGTTATAACCACAGTGGCAGAGTTGGCCTGAGAGTCTTTGCCTCGTCTCCTAGAGAGCTAGGTCACAGAGTCCCGGCTGGGGTCAGAGGTGGAAGGGTGGCTGGAGAAGGGATTTCAACTAAATTAAACAAAAGCTTTGAGATGTTTCGCTTCAAAGGGAAGATGCCAGCGGAAACTCATCATCTCCTTGCTGCATTGGGAGGCAGGGATGTTATTAACCTCATTGACCCTAATTCAAGCACTGGAAGCTGGGGCCCAAAAGTCTGCTCTTTGATGTGGTCAGTACACTTGATGTGGTCAGTACACTTGTGGCTTGTCTACACTTGAAGGTTAATATGGATTAAGGGAGTATGTAGATAAAAGCTCAACAGTTATTCCTTAGACACCCTTAGATGGACACCCTTATAGCTGGTCTACACAGGGACTTATTCCTGATTAGTTTATTCTAAATTAGCTTAATTCATTTTGAAAGTGGATTAAGTTAATTCAGAATAAGGCTGGTTCTACACTACCCGCCTGAATTGGCGGGTAGAAATCGACCTCTCGGGGATCGATTTATCGCGTCCCGTTGGGACATGACAATCGATCCCCGAATCGACGCTCTTAAATAGCTATTCTCGTTTAAATTCATACCCTACCTTCATCCAAATTAACTTCTTTGTGTAGACAAGTCCTAATATAGGCGCTTAGACCAGCAGGCAAAGGTTGCTTTAACTGTAAGGTCGCATGAGCTACTTTCAACTCTTGGATGACAACCAAGCCCATAGCTCCCCTGACCCTGGAAGTCTTACCTCTTCTTCAGTAGATGCTTTGCAACCACCCTGGCTAGCATCCATTCCTGCAGCCACTTGTCCCAAGTCTTACTACGCCTTCCGTGCCTCCTATGAGGTCTTGTTTCAAATGCCCATTCTGCCGCAGTCCCCAAGACACTCCTCCTGAGAATCCCTGCAAGGTCAACCCCATTTCCATTAGTGATGGGCCTGAAATAAAAGCCCAGAACCAAAACAACTCTGATTTTTTGGGTTGCTTGATGTTTGAATCAGGTCAATGGCAGAGACAGGCCCAAATATGCTCGAGGTAAAAAACATGTTCTAGCTCAGCTAGAAGGAATGGGCTTGATGCAGTTACCATAGGGTGAAAGTCTATGGCCTGTGCTTTGCAGGAGGTCAGATCAGATGATTGTAATGGTCTCTCCTGGCCCTAAAGTATATGAATCAATGCTCCTGTCATGATAATGGACCAAACCAGATCCAAATACTCCTCAAACTTTGGAGTGTTCAAAAATCAGAATCCAGGTCTTGCAGCTTGGGTTGTCTCTGGCTTGGCAAGAAAATATTCCATCTGAAAAAAAAAACCCAAAACCTAAGGGAGAAAAAGACTTTGTGGGACGTGTTTGGCCATAGATCCATTTGTTTTTGACTGACAGAGGCCATGATAAGTGATCAGACCCAGCTCTCACCCTCCTACCCCAGCTGGGTTTCCATAGACCGCAGTGTTGAAAACATACATGTTGTTGAGTGTTTCTCTCTCTTTCTTTTTTAAGCGCCTGCTTTGCTAAAAGAAAAATCAATAGCATAAAGGGTAGTCAAAGCGAGTCTCAGGAGATGAGTATCTAGCCTGCATTCTGCAGACAGGCTGCCAATAATCTTGTTCTGATCAGCTTTGCCCGACAGCCACCGAAATATTAATGGGGGCTTCTGTTTGGGTATTTGAGATCCTTTGCAATCTCTTGGAGCCTGTTGACAATAAGAAGCAATTACCACTTAAAAATTGTGCCTGTAAACAAGTGCCAGCTTCCCGGCATCCTGATTATAAAGGTGGCATGTTGTGCACTCCATATTCATGAAACAAAGATACAAATTAACCCAGCCCGGCGGTTGGATTAGTCGCAGAATGAAGCGTTGCAATTACCGGAGATGACTGAGGCTAATCAGGATGAACGGGTACAGTGTAAGGAGAGCTGGGATCCTGGAAGAACTGTTTCCCCAATCCTTTTAAGCAACGTTCCCCATTTAAATCCCCTATCGTTATGAAAGTGTGGGGGGCCCCAGAGCAGCTGCACTGATCATTAGGAATTCATTCAGGAACAGCATGGCCATCTCAGGGCTGTGCATTCCACAGGAGTTTTGCCACAATTCAAGATGGGTTAATGTACCATTAACAGGAAAAGGGGATTTTGCTCATTACTTTCCCAGCACAACAAAACATTTTGGTTTACGACAAAGAAGGTGGTTAAATGGGCTCGTTAATTTTTTTTCCTTTCCTATTATTGCCAGTTAATTATCCAAGCTATCCAGGACTGGAGCGTTAACCATCAGAGTCCTGCTCCTTCACTAATAGCTAGCCAAGATCAAAGAAACAGGTGTCCATGTTGAGTCCAATTGAAGTCAATGAAGACGTGACTGCAGGATTGAGCCCTCATTGACACAAGTGATGGGGACCGGTTGCAATAGGCAAATTTTGTGAATTAGCAAATCCTGCTCCACCCCCACCTCCCCCCTGAAACTCAAACCAACCAAAAATATCCTAACAGCCTCACAAGATCTGCTTTGTTCAATTAATTTTGACTAGCATTGCTTAGTTTTAATTATTTACGTGGCACACTCTTGCTAACTCTCATGATTTTACCATGAGCCTTGGGATGATATCTGGTGCTTTTCTGAAAGCCCCAGTTCCTGGAGTCATGTGAGAAGCTCAGCTTTCACTTTTTTTATAAAAGGATAAGTGTGGAGGGAAAAAGCTTAAGACTGTGACCCCTAAAAGCTCAAAGCTCAGAAAGTAAGCCTCATGATTTTGGAGGTGTCTGACTCATGATTTTGAAATGTTTGGCTTGAGGATATAGTAAGCATGTCTTCCCACTGCACGACCAAATATGCAGGAGAATATAACGAAGTCTGATCAGCATGAAACCTCACCACAGCATTTTCTTTGCTGCACAGTCTGAGCCAAGAAGCTGAGCGAGACCCTGCCAGGTTTTGAACTTGTGGATTATTGGGTTTGCAGATTAGCACAGTGAGAATTAGCACAGTTCTGCTGTATGATTATCATCTTTCGCCAATCACCCCCGGTTTCTTCCATCCCACATTGATCTCACAGCATTAGCCACAGCCTCACAGAAGACTCTGGGACAAATCCTTGGCTGGTGCACTTTGACGTGGCTCCACTGAGGGCAACAGAGCTATGCCCATTTCCATCAGCCGAGGATTCAGCCCTCTGTGTTTGGTGCCACCGTGGCCTCGAAGTGCAAAGAGGGTAGGGGAGACTGGGAGTGCAGGATGGAATCAGAGTAAAAGTGATTGGAGGGGCCTGTCTCTTTCTTGGACACATGTGCGATCCCGCTAGAGAAAGGAGACAATAGAAGAGAAAAGACTTTTATAATTACCTGGTGGCTACTTTCTGTGGGTCTAGTTAACCGGCACTCTGTCTCCATAGGAAATAGCCTTGGTTTGTGCCTGAACCTTTTGTTCAGAAGAGCTGCAGGTGGGGGAGCTTTGAACTGTGTGAGAAAAGCCCGGCACTAAAAAAGAAACTCAAAGCCTCCCTCCCAAAGACTTCTTATAGCAGTTGTGCAGCCCCGGACGCACCAAAGCCGCCTTTCAGCTCTGAATGGGGAGGAAGGGCTCTGAAAGGCCAACATCACCCCCCACCCCTCCTTTGTCTGTCCCTTTGCTAACCACCCCCTACCCCATTTGTCCTGCTAAACCTTCAAGGTCATGCAAGGCTTCAATGCCCCCTTTCACTTGCTATTTGTTACCAAATAAATATGGGTGATTAAAAAGGGATCAGGAATCAGTGCAGACTGTAGAGGTGCCTGAGAAGGTGGAGTTGTCCTCTGTGTAGCCCATGGCTTTTAGCCCTACATGAGTTAGGAAACGCAATCACATAGGAATAAAAAGCCATAGACCACAGCAGAGGGCTTACCGAGGATAAGCCAGCCGTCGTTAGGGAAATAAAAAGAAAAAGGGAAAGGGAAAAAAAATAAAAATAATGAAACCCCTCTTAGTCTCTCGGAACTGGGGCCACCTGGACTCCATCTCTGACTCCCCAGAGTTCACAGGTTCCCGAAGGAAATTTAATTTAACTCCAGCTATGCCCCGGAGTAATTTGCTCCACTTCCAAATAAAGTCAACGGCCTATCATGTGATCTCTCCCCACTGCCATTCCCTTTATCTTTCTTGGGCCATCCTTGAAATGAGTTTGGTAGCCTCAGCTTAGCTGCTTTTACGGAACAGGACATGCTGTCTAATGAAGGCCATTATGGAGTCTTGACCATGCGTCGCCTCCACTGATTAGCTAAAGCCTGTCGCAGTCCAGCTGGGAAGCCTACGATGAGCTAGTTGCTGTTCTCACTAGAAGGCTAAACCTAGCCGAACACCTAGGAGTTTCGCCTGCAGGACCTGACTTGCAGTGTATATGAATACCCACCTGTCTGGATGAAGTACACTAATGGAAGTGGATGCCTGGAAAGGCCATATTCTGATTTTAGCTACCCCATGTAAATCCAGAGTAACTGAAGTGAGTGGCGTTACTCCAGATTGACAGTGCTGTAACTGAGAGCAGAATCTGGCCCTAGGCATTTTAAAATACTATTGCGGTCGGAAGAGTGACAGTAAAAGGGACATCTTGAGGGTGTGCATCTATGTCCAGCAGTTTGCACAGTTTACAAATCAAAAGCTCTAAAATCCCAGCTTTTCTCCTTTTGCCTCTTATCTCTTTGTCAGCGATACAGGTTTTGCAGTCAGAGCTTTGCTGGCAAGGCAGCTGATGGTGCAAACACCGCACTGGATTGAGTCTCCTCTCACACCAGTGTAAATTGCGAGTAGCTTCACTGCCTAGTCAGTGCCATTCTTCTGGTTTAAAATTAGAGTGAGGGAGAGGAGGGTTAGGGAAATAGCATGCACCACACTTCTCCCCTGCCGCACAGACTCCTGCAGGGCTAAGGGAGTAACGCTGGGTTTGGGTCAGTAAAGTCAGCAGCAGCTTCGTTCTGGGCTCATCCCTGCAAGTTCTCCAAACCCAGAGGTCATGGGGAGCTCCGATCATGGAGGAGTTGTACGATTGGGCCCTGAGTTTTATGTTAAGGTTGCTGCATTCTTCCTCGCTTACAAAGACCTCTTTAAGGGACAGATCCTGATCCCTCTGGAGCCTTTGGGAATTTTACCATCGACTTCAAGAGCAGCAGGACTTGGTCCTTAGAGTCCTACCCTGCAAGATGCTCAGCACCCATATCTACCATGGACTGCAGTGTGAAATGAGGTGTTCAGCACCTCACAGGGTTGGGGTCAAAATATGCAAGAATGTGGAAACTCCCTATTAAGGACACCTATGTATATTGGGTCCAATTCTTCTCTCACTTACATAGGCATTTTAATGTAGTAACTCCTGATTTGCTCCAGTGTAAATGAGAAAAGAACCAGGCCCATCGTTTCTAATTCCCTTTGTGTTGATTTGCAAGTGGAATGATCTAAAACGGGCAGTTAGAAAGCCCTGCGCCCTTCTCATCCATGTCGTAACGTTGTATTTTTACAAGCTGCACTGTAGCATTGTAGTTCTTGGGGCAGCACTGTCTTCCCGCAGAGTTGAATCACAACATGCTCCAATCCTGCTCCCATTGAAACCAATGGCAAAACTTTCAGGGACCAGATGTGTACAGCACGAAGGAGCTTATTTTTACATAGTCCATTTGTGGCCATAACTGCACCTGCAGCATTTTCTGCCTGTTCTGCTAAATGCCTGCCATTGGCATCCCATATGGTAGCATCAGGGCCGGCTCCAGGCACCAGCTTCTCAAGCAGGTGCTTGGGGCGGCCGTTCCGGACAGGGGCGGCAGTTCCAGGTATTCGGCGGCAATTCGGCGGAGGGTCGGTCACTCCGCCTGAGAGTGAAGGACCTCCCGCCGAACTGCCGCCGTAGATCGTGATCGCGGCTTTTTTTTTTTTTTTGGTTTTGGCTGCTTGGGGCGGCCAAAACCCTGGAGCCGGCCCTGGGTAGCATTTTATGTTGCTTTTAAGGATCTCAAAGCACATGATAAACATTGGATCAGATCCTCAGCTGGGCGTAATTCGGTGTAGCTCCAGTGTACACCCACAGAGGATCTGGCCCATTAAGTACAGTAATACTTTGCACTTATAAAGCCACTTTCCTTTGAGGATGTCCAAGGAGTTTCCAAAGGTGGTTTAGTGTTATTACATCTCCTTTATAAACAAGGAAATGAAGGCACTGAGATTTGAAAATCTGGCCCCACAGCTGGTAAGGGACTTGTCCAAGGTCACACAGCAAGTCAACAGCAGAGTTTGAAATAGAACCCAGGAGTCCTGCCTCCCATTTCCAAGGACTAGTCTACATTTCTTCTCTAGCAGCTATTGTAATAGCACTGGCTACTAGAATAAATGAATGCATAATAAGATGCAGCTGCAAAAGGTGCATGAAACAAAACTTTCTCTGTAGGCTGCTGGACAAAGAAAGACTTTTGCTGAGAGTTTCCCACTCCCTCCCACTCTGCTTCCCTGGTTGATGGTCTCCTCGGCTGCCTCTTCCAAGAAACCTTTCTCCCTGCACTTAAACAGAGGCAGCTACAAAAAAGGCACTTCTGGACAAGGTAAAGTGTGTTCAGAGGAGAGGAACATAAGAGATACTCCCAGCAGCTTTTTCTAGACATGGAAACAGTCCCCATTCTTTAGTGAGAGCCTCTGCACCCTAAGTCTGGCGTAAACTAGGGAAGCCTGCCGAAGTCAATGAAGCTACACGGATTTACACAGCTAAAGATCTGTCCCTCTGCCTTTATTCTCTTCCCTTACATACTCACACTTGTTCAGCAACAGTGATTGCTAATTACCAGGTTCTGATGAGGTCAGCTCTGCTTCGGAGTCGAAATTCCCCTCTGTTGCCTCGGTAAAAGTCTTTGGGAAATTCAATTTCTCTAAAACTATACAGTCAGCGGGTTTGGTAAAATCTTAAACCCTGCTGTATAGAATAGTGCACTGGCCTTTCACTTATAAGCTGAACTTCTGAAGCACATGGATGGCTCTGAAATGTTGTTTGCCAACATCCTTTCTCCTTTAACAATCAAACACGAATGTCAGGAAAAAGGCAGCCCCTGCTCCATATGGTCCTATGCCATATGGACACATTTGCTTTATAGCAACATAGTCTTTATATGGGCAATGGAACATGCATTGTGAATGCCACCTGCCTAGGCTTAAATGGGCATTGAGCAGACACGCTATAAGCATGGCTGCATTGTTCTGTATTGCCATGCATTGTATGTGGGCTGTATGGCCACCTGTATGGTCCTGTGTTGGTGCACATGCTATGTGCTCACCTGTTATGTGTCCACTGGTGCTATATAACAACCTGTTCCTACAGTGGCAGACATACCTAGACACGTATGCCTATGTGCCCCTATATAGTCACATGCACGCTATCTACAACTGCTCCTGTGTGGACGTGCATGCTCTATGCCATGGTATTCCATTGCTGGACACAAAGCACAGCCCCAGCTTTCCACGGCGCCTGGTTCATTCAGCATCAAAGCCAGGTGCCTCTGTGGAGTTAGCATCAATTGTCCTTGGAGACCCCTCCCTCAGCCTCTGCTCTGGGGCCCAAGCACTTTCCAAGGTGTGTGGGAAGCAGGTGCTGGAGCAGACCAGGTCCCTTCCTCTCCAACCCGTGCATGGTGCTTTGAACTGTCTCCTTGCTCCAGCACCCAGGGCTAGGAGGATATAGGAGGAACCTGTTGTGCTTTTAACCCCCACCATGACACCAAAACTACCCAGCCCCTCAGTCTCACCCCAGGAAAAGACGGCTCTCCACCCTTTGAGAGCTCCACAAAGCCCGCAAGAAGGAAAAGGGAGATGCACGCACACCGTGGCAGATTAAATGCCATCCCGGATCTTTCATCAGCGCCCTCCACTGCTCCCCCCTCTTTCCTCTCCACCTCGCCCCCCTGCTGGCCGCACTAAGCCCTAATCAGACATGCCAGCCCCCAGCAGAGAGAGGATTGAAGGGACGCATCATTTTCAAAGTCTCGGAGCCGACGGCTGGGCACGGATGACCTCACCTTTGGCAGAGCGACATCATCATGGCGGGGCTGGCGCGCCAAACCAGCCGACCCGGATATAGGCCTCGAAAATGGCAACAGTTCCCGCCACTCACCCCGCTGGCTAGGAGAGGTGAGATCTGCATTGCCGTCTCCTTCCCAACCCTCCCCGAACTACCCCCTCCATGGCTATTGAATTGCAGGCTTTCTGGTGGAGGGACAACGCTCCCGGCCACACCAGCCTCCTGGGGATCCGGCCGTGAGCGTTGTACACCCTGATTCCCGCTCCACATCTCCTGCTGCCGTCCCGCCTCAGAGATCTGAGTGACATCCAACTAAATCTGACTCGTTTTTGAAGCTGCTGACCCCTCCCCTACCCGCCGTCCCCCCTCCGCCTCCCCTCTCCGTCTCTCCACCAGTAACCAAAGTGGTTGCTGTTCCATTGCACACTTGAGATGGTTCAGCACCCAGGGACTGGGGATGGGGGGGCAGGTGGTCAGGTATTTCTCCATCCTTAATTCTGAAGAGCCTGGGTAACAAAGGCTCTATTGAACTCCAGCCTCTCTGGTCTGTGAAGCAGAAACCTCTTGTATCTACTTCGCTGGCTTTGATCTAACTCCCCCAGTGGGATGTGTATTACTCACGTCCCAGTGCTGGGGTATTGCTGCCAGCACAGGGAGTGGGGGTGGGGAGGAATAAGCCTCTCCTCCCCTCATCACTCCTGTTTTGGAAAGCACCCTGCCCGTAAGCCTGCAAGGGATCACCAGGCCCTAGCCTTTCACAGCAACTTTTCCACATTCTGTCTCTCTCTCTCTTCTTCCCGACCCCGCCGGTTCTCTCCCCCTCGCCCAAAACATGTCACCCTCCCAGGCCTAAGATCTCCAGGGGTGGGCTACACCTGCCTTTTCTCACTGGCCCGGTCACTGAAATGACAGAGTCTTGGCTCCACTGTTCCTCTCTCGCCCTGAGAACACTGAACTTGGTGGAGCAGGGACGAATCTTTTGTTTGTCAAAAAGGCTTTTACTGGCGTCTGGGCAAGGGGCAAACAATGAAAACATCTGACTGGGGGCCCAAGTCTTCTGAGTCTTGAACACACGTTATCTCCTCCTTGTGCAGTTCCCCTGTGGGGCATGTTTAGCTCTGGGGGCTTTTTGGAGGACTGGGGTGGAGAGGGGGCATGCAGTAAGCAGGTTGTTGGATTGCTGGGTTCACAGCCTGCTCTGATGATGCCGAGCATACTTAGCTTCCACTGTCTTCTGCTCAGGGGTAGGGACAGACATTCAGAAGCACTCAGCGCCCAGCAGCTTTTACCGGGACTCCAATGGGCAGCTATTCCTAAAAGCTCCCACCGAGCTGAGCTCTTCTGAGAATCCAGCCACTTGTTTAGCTGCCTGAGCTGTTCGGAATATCTGGTCCCAATACTGGGAACTGGACCCTTCTGAAAATTCTGAGCAACATTTTCAAAAGCCCTTAAGTTTCTTGGATCACTTCTGGCCAGATTTTCAAAGGCATTCGGGTGCCTAAAGATGCAAAGAGGCAGTGGGATTTTCAATGCGCCTAAGCAGGCTGGGTTCCTAACTCCCATTGACATCAAACGTTTATTTGCATCTTTAGGCACCTGAATGGCTTTGAAAATCTGGCCAGGAGTTACTTGAAAGTCAATAGAACTAGAGTCCCTGCGTCACTCAGGCCCCTTTGGAAATTGTATCCTCTTGCCTCAATGTATGATTTTCAGAAAGTGTCAGCACCTAGCTGTTCCCACTGACTTCAGCTAGCTGCGGGTGCTCAGCACCCTCTGAACATCTGTCCCTAGGGAGTGTCTCAAATTACATACCCAATTAATATGCAAATTTAGGCCCTAGTATAGCCAAAGGCTTTCAGTGCTGCCTCCCGCCGTCCGCCTGCTTCTCAAAGTCTTCCTTCACTAGCCCTCTCCCCCATTTCTCAGGTGCTTTCATTCCACTGCTGCCCTGGGCCTCCAAAGAGCTGAGACATTCAAAAGAGTCTCTTCCCAGGTGCCACAGAGGCCCCATTCTTCTCCTGCCTCTGTCCCCTCTGTGCTCTCATTGTTCACCATGACTACACACATTCTTGAGCCTCTAATGAGAGCCACGTTGCCATTTCCATCTTACCAGGGGGAGGGAGAGAGAAATAGCATTATAGCAAAAATAAATACAAATAAAAGGAAGGATAGATAGATAGATAGATATCCAGGAACTGCCAGATTGGATCAGACCTGGGACCCATCTAAGCTGGTATCCTGTCTCCCACAATGCGATAGATGCATCAGTGGAAGTTGCAAGAAACCCTGCACGTATGGCATAACCTACCCCCAGGCAAAGTTTCCTCCTGACCCCCATCACCTAGCAGCTGGTGCATGCCTTGATGCAGGAGGGCCCTTCCGAAAGTGTTGCTTATTTTTTAAACTATTCACTGTTATAACTCAAGAGAGCAGTGGAGGTCAGTGAGCTAGGAGACAGTGGGGCAAAGAAATCTAACTGTTTCAAGACTGAACTCGATAAATTTGTGGAGGAGATGGTTTGATAAGGTTGCCTACAATGGCATATGGCCCATCCGCGACTGCTATTAGGAAATATCTCCAATGGCCAGAGATGGGACATTGGATGGGGAGGTCTCTGAGTTACTACAGAGAATTCTTTCCCAGGGTCTTGCCCACATGCTCAGGGTCTAACTAATCACCATATTTGGGTTTGGGGAGGAATTTTCCCCCAGGTCAGATTGTTGGGTTTTTTTTGCCTTCCTCTGCAATGGGGGGACACGAGTCACTTGCTGGTTTGAACTAGAATGAGTGGTGGATTCTGTCTAACTTGAAGTTTTTTAAATCAAGGTTTGAGGACTTCAGTAACTCAACCAGAGGTTATGGACCTACTGCAGAAGTGGGTTGGTGAGGTTCTAAGCCACTTGTACTATGAATTGGGTATTTGGAGAGTGTCTTTCCTTGTAGCAAAGTCATTTCCTTACCCCCATTCTGCCTTACTATGCCCTAGTCAATGAGTTATATTGGGACTTGGCTACATAATGCAGCACCTTCTAACTGGGGATCTCAAAATGGGTTCATGATATTAACCCTTTTGTATTTAATACTATTATATACTTTTATTTACTATGCACATTGTATACTGTTTGTACCTCCTGTGTCATACGCAATAGTTTCTGATAATTTATGAATTATTATCACCTTCTCCCACCTTATTTTGTATCTACATCTGCTTTAATAAAAATAATTTTAAAAAATTCATAATAACCTCGAATAAACTTCACAACACCCCCTTTTTAAGGATGGAGAAAAGGAGGGACAGGTAAATTTAATGACTTGACCAAAGTCACATGGCGAGTCATTGAAAGAGCCGGGGGATTCAGAACAAAGTCTTGGCTCCCAGATTCACTTGCTCTAACCACTTTGCTGCCAGGAACCAGGAACTGAATGCAGGAGTTCTATCAGTGCCTTGGTCTAACCATTAGACAACACTGCTTCTAACATTCTCTAAGACACCGCCTTAGAGTTTATTTAGAGAGACTTGTGTGTGTAGAAACATTCACATACTTGGGCAGCACCATCAGCCAGGATGGTAGAACAAGCCAGGACATCTGGAACAAAATCAATAAAGCCAGGAACACCTTCAAAAGCTTAAATACAATCTGGAAATCATCAAAATACAACACCAAAACCAAACCCAAGATTTATCAGAGCTGCGTACTTTCAACACTACTTTATAGTGCAGAATGCTGGGGAATGAGAAAGTATGACATGTCCAGACTGTCTTCATTCCATACAACCTGCCTCAGAAAAATCCTCCGTATCTTTTGGCCCAGAACAATCTCAAACCAAGATCTATTGACACAGTGCAGCCAAGAGTATCTGAGCACCATCCTTGTCAGGAGGTGTTGGAGATGGATCGGTCATGTGCTTCGGATGGGAACTGATTCCATCACCAGAGTAGCAATAAGATGGACACCTGAAGGCAAGCAAAAGCGAGGCTGCCCAAAAACAACATGGTGAAGAGCTGTGGAAGCCGAGCTGAGAAACCTGGGGCACAGCTGGGGAACCATTGGAAAACTTTCCAGAAACAGGCAGGAGTGGAGGAGCTTCGTCAATTCCCTAAACGCCAGAGGCGTCATAGAAACATGATGATGATGATGATGATGTGTTTGCATTAATTACAGGGTCTCCGCCATGATGTCATCTCCAATCAAACAGCTCATGTAGCACCAAAATGACTGATACTCAGATACAAATGTAGCAGCAATGTATTAACCAGAGACACTATCCGCTGGATGCACTTGGATCAGACAGAACCTCTGAGTCCCCTTTAGCCTCTACAAAAAAAAGCCACAAGCCCAAATTCACTCAAAAACAGTCCTGTTGCTTTTACACACACACACACACACACACACACACTCTCTCTCTCTCTCTCTCTCTCTCTCTCTCCTTCTCTCTCTCTCTCTCTCCATACTGGCTAGGCCAGGCTCGTCCAGACTGAGAGGTCTTTGGGGCAGTGACTGTCTTTTCAGGATATATGTGTACTGCGCCTAGCACGATGGCACATATAGCATAGTGGGGCCTCTAGGCATGACAACAACAACAACAATAACAACACTGAAAAGAAGCCACTATTCTGTTATAACACAAACTAGAGGGTTAAAGGAGGCTGCCTGCTTTGCTCACCTTAAGTTAAAGCCCGTTGGAAGCTGTAAAAACATACTGGGGCCAGAATCGCTGCTGGTGTAAATGGGCATTGGTCCATGGAAGGAATGACACCAATTTACATCAGCAGAGAATCTGGACCACTACGGATTAATTTAGGCTGCTAAGGATAATCAGACAGCTGCTAGGAGAGTTTCTGATCTCGGAAAGCCTGGCAAAGGTAGGTGTTACTACACCAAGTTCATGATGAGGTGTGTTGGAGTGTCACTGTCCATACAGTCCCTGCTCACCCCCACGTATATCACCTCCGAGTTCGTTAAACTTCATTGAAAAGCCTAGATACTTCCTCTGGCTGTTTCTCAGGGAGCAGGGATAAGATAATGGGCCAGAACTCTTCCAGCAAAGTGCCCATCAAATTACTGCATGGAACATTAAAAGAGAGAAAACATCCCTCTGGAATCTAGGTAACTCACTAACTAACAAGATCCTCCGGTGCCATTTTGCACCGCTCCCTGACTCAGATATTTCAGCTCCAGCAGCACCAGCTGTAATTAAGTCTAGGCTCCGAGTGAGGAGATGCAATAGCAGGCGATTTAGCCAGTGGGGAATTTGCCTAGATCTGCACAAGCATGGGGGCCTGATGAGCAATGGGCTCTGTCACTGAGAATGAGACAACAGCTGCAGCCAAAGAGTCTACGGTCCCTAAGGGGTGCAGAGGAGTAACACATTCAAATGAACTTCCTCACTGGAGCACAAGAAGTTGGAGCAAGGAGGTGATGTAAGCTCCCCCCCGCCCATTGAAGAGTGCTTTGAGCAATTGGTGTGGTAGGCTGCGGAGGGCTGTTTCTGGAGCAGACCACCTACACAGTGGAGTCAGTATTAGGACTGAATGGAAATGCTGCCTCCGCTCCTGCTCACCCCCTTCCCCTGTACCCTCCAGTACTCCCTGCATGCTGTGATGACGGCACGGGTGACGGAGCTGAGTTACTCAGAGATTTGAAGCGGAAGGTGGCAGGCACCCACGCGGCTGTCGATGAGCTGGACTGCCAAGAGGGGAGGAAGACATGGAGGAAGGCACTTCGACATAGGTCGGCCCAGCGAGGGGGCCACTCAGGCTGTGGGCTGCCAACCGTTTGGCCAAACCTGAGTGGTGCTGAGACCATGTGCCCAGGTTGCAATGTCATTCACTCAAATTTGGAGGGGGTGGGTGTAGGGGCTTCTTGGCCAGGGGGTCAGGCTGCTGGTGGAGGTGAAGAGTGGAAGAGGAGGGTAAGGCAGCCGGGGGGGGTGCAATCTATGGCTCCCCCACTTTAATTGCATCACAGCCCCTGCTCTTCAACCTCCTCTGCCTGTCCCCCCTCCCCGATGCGAGGGCGGTGGGGGTGAGGAGGGAAGGCTGAGGGATGAGCCATCAATCTGAGATTGCCACCCAGCCTATGCAGGAGGCTGAGGGTGAAGGTGGTCGTTTCCAAAGGATTAACACAAAGCTCAGAAAATGAGAGAGAAGGGGAAGCTATTGGAAAAGGAACTTCGGGCTGGCTGCTGATCTCCAAGGTTTAGACCTAGATCTGAACCTCCGCCAAGTCTGTGGGGTCTTGGGTCAGCAGCCAAGTTCTGACCTGGGTACCAAACCGCCCCGAGGTTCAGGGCTGCAGATGTCACATTTGAGGGCTTGGTTCAGACCCATGGCCTGGCACTATGGAGGCAGCAAAGAGGGGATAGAGGTGGAGACAAATTTTAACTCTTCATACACCTCATGCAGCTGGGGAGCCTGGGGCTGTCTCTGCCATAGCTTGAGACAGAGCCCTGCTGGTTCATCTCCCCTCCCCACTGGTATGAAGCTATAATAAACGCCAGAGCAGAGCATGTGCCCCCCGCAACTGGCTCCCACCGTGTCATTTCACCCCCAACAAGAACTCAGCCAAGCAATTTGAATCTCGACAACCGAGCTGGGTTTCTCTGCAAAGGGGAGTGGGGCTGAAACCCCACAAGACTCTCATCCTCACCGAGTGCCAGAAAGGGGCCCCTGAAGCAGGGGTGGAGAGCTCAAGATGAGGTCTTGGGGGGGGTAGGCGAAAGCAAGAGACATGAAGGACGCTGCGCCCAGAGATACACAAAGGGAGACTCAGGGAAGGTCTAAGCCTTTGGCTCCCTGCTTAATCCCCAGCAACTTTGACTTGGTAATGGGGAGAGAGGAAAATTGCCAGACTGTAAGTGATGCCTCAGCGAGCTGGATGTGAGGAGAGGGGAGGGGCAAAGAGAGAGAGAAGATTAGAGAGGGAAGTTAAAGAAAAAAGGGGCGGGGAAAGTGTGCTGAGAGACAGATTCAGAGAGGCCTGGTCTAACTGACACCTTCCCAGGGTGTAGGTTACAGCAACTCAGCCTTGCCTGGCCCCACTTACCGCCCTGTAACTCACACCCGCCTTTCACGCCGCCTCTGCCCACAGAGCTCCGGGAATCCCAGTCCAGCGCTGGGGTAACTCCACTGACTTCAGCAGCTTTACACAGGGGGTAACCTGGTCCCTCGTTGGGAGGGAAAGGGCTCGATCCTGCTCTCCCTTCCAGCAGAGTAATGCAGGAGCGACTCGGCTAGCTGCAGCGGACGTGTCACAGCAGAGCCTGAGAGAATCGGGCCCTGGAGATTTTGGTTCAGCTTCCAATATAAACCTCTGACCCCCAACAGGGAACAAAGTGAATTTAATCTCCCGGGGCGTCCATCTGCGAGCCGGAGCGCATTGCGCCCACTGCACTTGGCAGTCCAGCCTGTGAGGAATGGGGAGGAGCAGCCACCCGTAACCCCTGGGCTGCTGCTTCCAATCCAGCCTACTGAATAGCCAGCTGCACTTCCTCCCTCTTGACCCGGCTGGCCCTCTGCCTGCTCCATGGGGTGTACCGCCGCTCCGAGGCTGATCTGCCCCACTCATCCCTGGCACAGGCAAGACAAGACTCAGCCAGACCCCCATCACCAGCCCAGGGCATGCACGAACTACCGCGGGCAGGAGACAACTACCACTGTTTGCATTGGGGTTTCCAGTGATGGAAGCCTGAGGCCTGGAAGACGCCAGTCCCACAGCTCTTGTCCCCACCTGCCTTTGTCCATCCTTTTCGGCAGAGGAGATCCCTGGTCTGTGGGATGTGACAGAACTGAATTAAGAGGGGCAGAGAAGAATGGACCCAGACCTCAGGCCATCACTTCTGCAAATCTCTCCATTGACTCCAGTGGGGAGTCCTGCCTGAATTAGGCTTATAGAATGGGGGGTTGGTTGTTCTGGTCCCTCCAATATCAGCAGCTGAACTCCAGTCCAAACACGATCCTAGCCTGCCCCCCTGCCCTCGAAAAAGATAATCACACCAGATCTGAAAACGCCATCTCGTGTAGCTTCACTGCCACACAGTAGGGAACTAACCAGGATTCACAATACACATGGGCCCAAGCCATGGACTTCAGATCCGGTTTCTCCCACCTCCTCTTCAGAGCTGCTGCCTGATGGGATATTGGGCTTTGATTTGGCCCATTGAAGAGAAGGGCGGTAGGCTTGAAATTTGAATCTGGAATCCAGATTCCACCTTCATTTGGGGTGAGGTAGTGCTTGGACACAAGGATTCGTTTCAGGGCCATCTAGTAAAGAAATAGGGCCTGATTCTCTTCTCACGGACCCTGACGTGGCTAGAGTCATGCTGGAGTAAGTGAAAGAAGCATCTGATCAAAGAGTCCTCTTTATCAAGCCAACCTGATAGCCCTCTGCCTTACAGCAATTCAGCCCCACAAAGTTCCTCCTGATTTACACGGGGGTAGATGAGAGGAGACTCCCAGAGGATAGCTGTGGCTTGGACTTCCCCATGCATTCGCCTCAGACTCTGTTGCTCAGGGCTTGATATTATTATTTTGTAATATTTTCCTGCAAGGTGTGTGTGTGTGGAGGTGGGCAGGGGGGAAATGAACGTAAATCACACCCAGGAACACCAGCCCAATCTCCGGTGAAGCGCGGGGGAGATGCCCCCTGCTGACATTCCACCATTGCTGGCTGGAGAATAATTAGCTGAGGCAGCTGCTGGAACAAGTTGGATTAAAACGATCCTCGCTGGATTTCATTTGTTTGGATTCACTTGCTCTTGGTCGCTTTCACTCCCCCACCTCTGTGCCCTCACTGCTGTAGTTTGCACCCACCCACGATCCCCGTGGGAAGAGGAAGCTCTGTGTATGTGTGTGTGTGCCTGAGAGGGCATGTGGGTGAGAGAGAGAGAGGCCTTGTGCTAGGCCTTGCACTAGTTTGCATACATACCCAGGACTGGGTGAGGTTGGATTAGACTCCTAGGGCCATTGATTTACAGCTCCTCTCTGAAGCCTCACTGACTCCAGGGTAAGCCCATGCCAAAGGTGGCCCACAAAAGCTGGTGTTGGCAAATCCCTGCTAGGTCACCTTCTCTAGCCCAGCAGACAGTGAATGATTATTTCACACTCGGGGAGGCCCAGTGTTCTGAATTAACAGGACCATTCTGCTTCTGCAGGGATGCCCCAGAGACTTACAATAATGTAAAAACACCTGGAGTTTGCATCATTTCATCAGTCCTGTGGTCTCCTCTCGTGGCCTGGTGGTCTCCCCACTCTGGCCATGCCTGAAACCCTGTCCTCCACCTGGCCACTGTCATGACTCCTATGACACCACGGCTGTGCCTAACACTTTACCACACAAGGTTTTGCTAGGACCCTACCCTGAGGAGCACACAATCTGGAGAGTCCTGAGAGAAAGAGACCTGGAGAATCCGGGTGTGAGCCTCAAAGTTTGGCTCCACTCCTGAATGTTTGCACCATTAAGGGAAATGCATCTGGGAGAGAAGTGGGGAGGGAATAAGAGCAGAGGCCCTTTAAGAGCTAATAAGGGTCCACAGTGTATCGTGCCATCCCCACAGAGATCTTTCTCAATGGAGATTTGCTGGCTGCTGAAGCAGCAAGAGGATTCAATAGCAGCCCAAGCTTAGGGCTGATATTGGCTTAGGACATTGTGGACAAGCTCGGGTTGGTCTTCAGCCAGTGGACAAAGGCACTTCCCCCAGGAGGGGTTGGAAGGAGGGAGGTGGTTGCTTGTGCCAGCAGTGATCTCTGGTGGTGGAGGAGAAGGTCTGACGGGCGAGGAAGCAACCACACTCCATTATTAGATCCTATCCCCCGCTCCCTGCACACCTGTAATAAGAATCCCAGCCTCAGCCCAGCTGGCACCTCGTCTTTTGAAAATAAGGCCCACAGCTGCAGCAGCAGCAACGATGCTTTTCCCCGGGGATGGATTAAATGGGTGAATGGAGAGAAGGATGCATTCAATAGGTTTTCCAGAGAGGATTATGGAGGGGGCTGCGGCTGCTGCTTCTCCCCAGCCCCCTGGAGAGAGGAGGATTGCTGGGGAGGAGGTGGAGTGATGAAGTATGCTGGAGACTCCTTCCCTCATGAACAACTTTCTCCCCATTTGGAGATGCCAAGGACCCTCTTACCCAGCTGTACTTTTACCTGGAGACACCACACATCAGTTCTCCCGATATAAGACTTTGCCCTTCCCTCCCAAAGGAGCAGCTCTCCTACTTTAAGGCACCTCCCCCCCCCCCAGGGCAACAGCTCCCCTCTTTGGGAACATGAAGGTCCCCCCAGGAAAAACAGCTCCCTTTCGTTGAGAGCTCACTCCAGTATTTCTTATTCTGGTCCTACTTGAAACCCCCTAACTGCAGGGCAGTTGGTCGGGGAGATGAACGTACTTCTCCAGCAGGTTTTCGAGTTAGCTCCATTCCTTTGGAGGTGAAGGACCCACTTCTTTTCTCCTGTCAGTTTTACATCTGTGAAACCCCACTGCCTGCAATACAGGTCCTCCTGGTTTACAGCAGTGTCAGCGACAGCGGCACCAGGCCCACAGACTTGGTTGGTGTTACTCCTGACGTCCGCCAGTACCAGTAAGAGGAGACTCCAGCTCCAAGAGGGCTCAGAGCTGTGAGCTCTCCGTGCTGTGTCTGGAACTGCTCTGCCTGTCTAATTGAGGTACTTCAAATGCGCCCATCTCCCTGGCATCAGAGCCCAGAAGGAAATAACCGGGGCTGATGTAGGTTCATCTAAAGGCTGAGTTGGCTTCAATTTCATGTCATTCCCACCCACCCCCCAGCAAAACCGACGATCAATGCCTGCTTAATTCTGCGTTGGGCAGCAAGTGAAATGTGGCATTTGGAAACCTATCCCCGTCTACGAGGAGAGCAGTGAGAGAGGCGTGGAGACGCGACGGATCCATCCAGACTCAATGGCCAGCACGACGGCCATGGCTTGGCGCTCGCTGATCAGCGCGATAGTGCAGAGGGAACAATGGGGACCTAGGAAGAAGCCTGCGCTTCCCAGCAGGACTTTCATTCACCGCGTCTGCGTAAGGCAGCCAGTGAGCTTTCCTTCAACAGAGCAAATTCACAGCTCCTTGGGGCTCCTTGGAGCAAATTCACAGGGGTGGGGACGGACAAAGAAAGAGACAGCTCCTGCTCCCAGAGAAGCCAAGGGGAGCAGGAACAGGCCCCAAATTGCCACCAATTTCTTCTCCCTAGAGAATTTGCAGATGCCCTGAGAATTCAGAAAGTAAGTGTCCCCTGCCCGACCTGCCTTGCCGCCTACTGAATGCACGGGCTGGACAATCCTCAGTTTATGGCCTTATGGGGGTTATTTTTTTAAGACAGTACTTGCAGGTCTGGATTCAGGGGTTTCTCTCTCTCCCTCTCTCATTCCCTTTGTCTTTTTCTCCCCCTCTCTCCCTCCTTGTTGCCTCTGCTGTAGCTTCCAATAGAGAAAAATAATTATTCTTCTCAAAAGGCTAGCACAGTCCATGCACACACACACACAGAGTCTCTTTAGCATTAGCACCCAAATCAATGCACAAACCACAGGAGACCTCTTAGCCTCTTTGGACCAGACCAGCCATCGGAAGTCAATATTCAGGACCATGCACATACAAAATAACCACAGAAATGAAATGACAATGAAATCAAGGTAAATTCCTATTTGAAAGGAGTTAATTCCCTTTCCTTGTGCAGAAGTCACCATGACCATTCTGATTAATATTCTTATATTCACCATATTCTTGCTTTGGTTTTTTTGGTTTGTTAAACTAGGGATTGCCTCATTCCTCATTAGGAAATCCAGGGACTCTCACACACAATGGGTTTCTTTTTTTAGCACTAGTATTTGAACTGTAAGTTTTCAGATAAAGAACAAGGATTTCTTAGGGGAATCTCTTGTGGAAATACTGGTCTCCACCTATCCCAGTAACAATTATTTTCTTAAAGGACTTAAGGATGTCCAGCAAAACACACTCACGAACAATTTTCAGCTCTTCATCCTTCAGTTCATACTCATGAGGAAAAATATACTTCTGAACTAACCAGGGAATTTATCTTTCCTCTTTGCCTACAACCAAGGATTGATACTGACTGAAACAGGTAAAATAGCTTAAATCTATTTTAGTTGAACACACATATACATGAACATATGCATTACCTATATTTTGCATATCATACACTGTATATATATATATGCACACAAACATTCATGCACACATGATAGTTGACTACAACTGATGAAGAACTTATATTTTAGCTGATCACACATATATACCTGAACGTATGCATTTCATATACAGTATACGATGTATAGATAGATATACACACACATGCATATTCAAACACATTCACACAGATGCACTTTTGATACTTGACTAAAACAGATAAAGAATTTATATTTAATTTAGCTAATTACACACATGCATTGGCATAAGAATTGCATGTAAACTTCATGCATAGTACACAGTGCAGTGTACATGTATATGTGTTACACAGATACACATAGGTATATACACACTCAAATTTACACACATACGTGTATTTCATTGATACCTGAATAAAACAAAGAGAACTTTTATTGAAGCAGATCATACATATATACACATGAACATAAGTATTTCAAGTACATACGTAAACTGCATGCATGGTATGCAGTGTGACTGCATATATATATATATACACACACACACACACACACACACAATACTTAACAAAAACAGATAAAGAACTTAAATTTCTTTTAGCTGATCACATATAGATGCACATCTATATTACCTGTGCAATACATATTCTGTAGGTATATGTACATATATATATGTACACATTCCCATTCACCATCCCTCACACACACACTTCCATGATGCAAGACTTTTTAACAAAGAAAGGAAGAAAAAATGCTGTCTTACTTTTTCCTTCTTTTTTTTTTTTTTTTTCCTCTCCTCCCTGCAGCCTTAATTTCAGGACTTCAGTGGGAGTGGAATTCTTTGGTAGAGATTAGGAAAAGCAACATAACAAACCACTGAGCGCTGAACACAGACTTGCAGAGGGAATAGCTTTGCCAGCAAAGACGAGGAGGAACAAAAGCCCAGCAATAAGAGCGGTGCTGAATAGGTGTCTTCCTAATTGTAAGGGAATTGTATGGATGTGTGTGTGTGTGTGCGGTAACAGGGGTGGGAGGGAGGCGGGTAGAAGGGGAGATATGAAGAGACCTCCCTCCCACACAGGCAGTGGAAGGGAGCCTGCAACCTGAATGTGAGGTTATTGAATAAATTATCCTCTGTCTCTTGCTCTCTCCTCATTGGGCCAGGGAGCAGGGAACACTTCTGCATCAATGATGTTATGATGAGATCTTTGCATTCTCTGCACAGTCTCACACTGTTACCTTCTGCTAGGACAGCGCACAGATCTGTGCATTCTACCCAGTTAGAAAGCTCCTTTAAGACCCTAAATCATTCCAAGGGAAAGAAGCAGAGAATTAATTTGCTTGATCTCTTTCTCTGCCCCCCACCCCCACTATAATCCTTCCCTCTTTGGGTTTTTTTTTCCCTTTCCCTTTATATCAAGACAGATGAAAAAAGAGAATCTGGCCCAGGGGGGAAATTCTTTTACAATGCTCTAAATTCTGCTTTCAACAGGCAGGGAAATTAAAAATAGCCAACATAGTTCTAAATCAGAGGCAGCGTTCTTTCTCTAATGAATGTAATTAGCAAAGTGAGGATGGAAGTGTGTATCCCCCGCTGTTTTCTGCCTCCCTCAGTGTTTTTCTGAACGCTAGTCTGCACAATTCAAATTTGATTGGGAAACATCATTTTTCCACTTCCAATAATTGCTTGGGCATGAGCGTCTTATGGAAATGACTGTTCTCCTCTCCACACACATCCACGCACGCCCCTGCATATCTTTCTTCCCTCAACCTTACCCGTGATTCTATCTCTGTAATGTCCATCACCAGGATATCCTGGCTCTAAAAAGGTATACTAGAGAAATGCTTGATGTTCAGGTTCTTCATTATGGACCCAAACTGGAACCGCTCTCAATCCCCACCTCAGGATTTGTGGGCTCAGATAGAATTAAATACACATCCTGGCTTTCAATTTGCAAACAAAAGGAAATAAAATACCCACCCACTCTCACTCTCTCTCTCTCTCTCTCTCTCTCACACACACACACATTCATCCCTATGAAGTTTTGCACAAGCAAAGGCAAACCAGTTTGGGTTTGGTTTGGTTTTGCCATCACTATCACTTCTGCATTCACTTTAGATATCATAAAGCCGGTACTGCATGGTGTGACTGTAATGATTGATTATTAAATATGTATTTATTCAGGGTTAAAACCTACAGCGTGGGCCACACTCTACTCTTATTTACACCCCTGCTGCCCCACTGAATTCAGACCTGGGGGTAGGACTGCATTATCTGACATCATCCCAGATACAAAGACATGTCCACTTTTCCAATGTGGGCTTCTAAACGGGATTGTGAAGTCTTGCACTAGGCGGCTCAGACAGTGAGTTCTGTTAGCCTGCAGACAATCTCACAAAGGGAGCAGGGAAAGCCTCACTTGCTTGGGACATTTGAAACTAGACTGGGGCCAATGCTAGACAATGTAGAACAGGAAACAATCCTGCACTGGACTAGACAGGACCTACCTGCTCTTTTAGATCTGGAAATTCTATGTGTTCAATTCAGTCTTGACATAAATCCACGGGGATCAATAGGGTTACACCAAGGATTTTTGTCGATGCCTATTTTTGATGCCCAGGAAGTGATGAAAGGTCCCTGTTGTACACTCAGGGGATGACTACATTGTGTGATTGCAGCTCATGTAGACACACCTGCGCTAATCTAGCTAGTACAACTAAAAAGAGCAGGGAAGATGTGGTGATGCAATCTTCAATGTGGGCTGCACAAGCTTGTCCCAAACCCTGGGTATGTACTTGTGATCCTACCCCACATCAGGGTCTGTGCCACTGCATCTTCATTGCCATTGTTAGCTGTGCTGGCTCAATTAAAGCTAGCATGGGTGTGGCTACCTGGATTGCGACGACGCCTCTGATTTCAGTGTAGACATCCCCAAGTGCATAGGTGCTGGAACAGTTTGTACAGTGGGGGTGCTGAAAGCCATTGAACCAAACTGTAAACCCTGTATATGAGAGAAACCACTTCAAGCCGGGGGCGCACCCGCACCTCCAGCATCCCTTGTTCCAGCACCTATGCCACAGTGTGGTGGCCAGTCCATACGAGACCACAGATAGCAGGAGGTGAGGTTAGAATGATATAGCCTAGTAAAGCTTAGGAAGTGGAGGAGTAGGACCTGCTTGAAGCTAATGCAGAGGGAGTGAGAAAGCCCATATATAGATTCAAGCAGGGGACCCTGCTGCCTGTCTGAATGCTGCCTAGCAAACCTGACAATTAAAGCCCAGCTCAGAGCCTTCAGCAGCAAGTGAAGATCAGACTGGATCTGACTCAAATCAGCTTCACTGCGTCCAAAGCAGGGAGGAGAAGAGGCCAGGGTGGCATGGAAGAGATAAGTGTCTGAGATGCTGCGGAAAGGGAGAAATGCCAGAGAATCTATGGAGTCCACCAGGGACTTCGCTATTGCTAATTAATTTTATGTAACCCCAAACCAGTAGCAACATGAGAGTTTTGTCATCTTCAGGCACCAGTTCAGCTTTGACGTTGTCCTCGTTTGTAGGGTTTTTTTTTCTAAATTGTCTTGATGTCCTTCATTTGCATAATTCCCAACAATGCAGCTTGGCAGGATTTTTGCTCTGAGCTAATGAAGAGATGGCAAAAATAAACGTGTCATATAAGATTTGCTTATATTTTTCCGTAAGTGAACTGCCACCAAGCAATGATTTGCTACGAGGGTCAAGCTTGTGGGAACAGTCAGACTGTTCTGCCAGGCACAGGAGGTGTTTGCTTTGCCCATAGTGCACAAGATTGCCAGAGCCAGGAATGATAGACTGACGGACGCTGGCAGAGAGCATGAGTTGGAAATAATACCTTTAATACACCCAGGGCTGGCCTGCGAACGCTTCCCTGCCGTTGGGGAGCAGTAACGCACAAGAGTCGCCCCATTGGCTTTAATAGGTGAAGAATGGGTCACACAAGTGAGGAAGGGGGTCACAATTTGGCCCAAGGCAGTTTGCAAATTGACAACCAACTAGAGAGTAATTGGTCACTCAGGGTTCTATTCTGAGCCCACTCACTCATGTTGTGTAGTACCTCAGCCCCATTGAAATACATGAAGCAAGCTACTCCCAGAGTAAGACTGGGCCAGTCTTGCCTTTATTTAAAAATTAACTCACAAAGAATCACGTCCTATGCTCCTTACTCACCTGTGACCAAGTGCCCTTAAACAGGCAAACTCCCACTGAATCTGATAGTCTACCTGGAAAAGGACCTCTAAAATTTGCCTTCTAACAGCCACCAACTCAATGCCATTCAGAGACCAGATCCCTCCAGTGAGGGGCTACGGTTTGAATTTAAGGAATGATGTTCTAGCAATGCTCAGAAGAGCCAGAAAAATATCCTCGCAATTGATTGCACGCTTGTGAATTCTTGTTATGATATGTGAGATATTCTTCTGCGGGTTTTAAAGAGGTTCACTGCTGTGATTACAACACATTTGCGTCCAATAATAGCTATCTATGTTACCTGGAGTGTCCTATTTTTAGATTTATTTTCTTCCAAATGGTGGGCCGCCTAGGACCTTCTGTCCTCTCATACTGCTCTCATTAACATCACTGGCAGCTCTCCACACATAGTGAGAGCAGGAGTTGGATCCATTTATGAAATTAGCTCCATTAGCCCAGGAAGAAACAATATTCTTTTGCCATGAATGTCCAAATGGACACGAGTGCCTTTCTGCTTGGCTGTTGGGAGCTGGGAATTGTGCAACTGGAAAGCAATTTCCCCTGGATTTTGCAAGATTTTACCAATTATCTCCAAGTCATGAGGTCTTAATGATCTCAGGATGAGTAATACCCAGTGAATCAGGAATAACTGGTGTAAATTTTTAACAGCAAGGGTAATTAATCATTGGACCAACTCCCAAGAGATACGCTCTACCTGGCCCACAAGTTATTGTGTTTGGTACAGGAATTGCTAAGTGAAATCCTCTGGCCTGGGATGATCACAGGGATCCCTTTTGTCCTTAACGTCTATGAAAGTCAGCTTGAGAGGAGAATCACTCTCATGACGTTTTGTTGATTTGATCGGATGTTCTTACTTTAACACTTTCGCCAATTCTTGTGATTTTATCTCAAGTCGTGTGATATTGGGTGATTTTCTTCAAGCCCCAGCCCTTGCAGTCCTGTGATGATGGGAGAATCTCACATTAAAACAATTTAAAAAGTAAATATCCAGTCTTCATGGTTGTGGAGAAAAGCTTGAAAACACAATGTCCTAAACGGTCCAAAATAAAAAGAATCAAAAATGTATTATCTTCTTTTTTTAAATGGCGTGAATTTTAAGCCACTCGCATGATTTTATGGGACTGACATATGCTATTTGAACACTTGAAGTAGGCAACCCTGCAAGCTTGAATTCAATTACGTAGAACTGGTCTGTACTGGGAAAGAAACCCACCATCTGCTAGTTACTAAAACAGTCAAACTTTTCCTGTGAAAAGAACTCATCAGCTTCTAACACCCGGACTTAGTGGACACTGAATGAGCCCCAGGATAAGGTGCTGTGCTTGACTACAGTGCAGATAGTTCCCTGATACTGTTATTCTGAGCAATGCTCCTTATTTACTCTGTGCCCCTCGTCCATTGGCGAGGGGGTGTGTTTTGTAGCGTGTTAGGCTAGCAGATAGGACACATATTGGCTGCTGGTTTGTCTTTTCATTAGCAGGATCCCTGAGGTGCAGAAGAGGAGATGGCTGTCTATCAACCACAGGGGGAAAGGAAATGCTCAGTTCAACTCCTGATATTAGGGAACTTAAGAAATAATGTGTCGGGCAAGTGAAGCAGAGCTGGAGAAGGCAAGAAAGCGAATGAGAAAAGGGAGTGAGATGGAACGAGAAGGAGAAAGGAGGCAGTTGGAAGGTGAGGTTGGTCTGGTTATGAGCAGGCACACCTCCCATTGATCACTCATGGAGTTATGTCCCCTTTTAAGTAGGGCTGGCCTTAGGGTGACCAGACGTCCCGATTTTATAGGGACAGTCCTGATATTTGGGACTTTTTCTTATATAGAGGCCTATTATCCCCCACCCTCTGTCCTGATTTTTCACACTTGCTATCTGGTCACCCTAGCTGGCCTTGGTTCATGGTGAAGAAGGCAGTGAGATCCCCTGTGTGCAGGGAGATCGGCATGCCTCGACCCATTGCCTTCACTGGCGCTGGGCATGTGAGTGAGGGCATCTGGACGGGGCACCTAGAGAAGGCCAAGGAATAAAGCAGTGTGAGCTGAACCCATTTGCCAGTTTGGAGACCAGGCGCAATGGTGAGAGGCACTATAGAAACCACGGGCCTAGATGAGACAGTCAGGGGCAGAGAGGGCAAGAAGAGGAACAAGGGAGAAAGAAAGGAACAGAGAGAGGAATAGAGACAGGCAGAGTGGAGGAGACTAGACGAGCAATAGGGGCGAGACAAGGAGAGCAATAGAGTATATCTCCAGCATCCGATTTATGATTTTCCTCCCTCCCTGAAGCTGAGCAGCGAGAGGCCGGGATCATCTGTCTTCATTACATCACCCAAATAGGCTCTGTCAGTTTACACTGTAAAACTAATCAATATCCCCCTGCAGACCTTGCAGACTGCTGGCCCCCCGTCATGCTTTAGTAGGCAGCTTCTACCTCCGGTGGTGCAGGTTGGGAGCGGGGGCGGGGGGAGGGCGCTTCTGAGGGGCTCTGAATCCACAGACAGACTTACACTCATCTCTTGGTGTGTCTCTCTCACACACAGAGCCCTCACTTTTTCCTTTCCAGCAAGAAGCTCTGTGATTTAGGGGTGGACAGACCTGGGAAAACTATTGCAAGGCACTGTCTGCAAATGTTCATTTAAGTTTTTTTAATGAATTTGCTTTGGCCATGTTCACACCCATTTTTTCTTGCTTGCTTGCTTTCCCCATAGACATTATCTATCTATCTATCTATCTATCTATCTATCTATCTATCTACTTTACAGGGCCCTTCACCATCATATCCAAGCACCTTGGTGTTTGCTTTCCACAAACATCCAAAGCAAACTGCTTGCACAAGTTTATCCAGTCAGGAAGCAGAAAGCCACACTGAATGGCTTATCTGACTGGTTGCAACTGCACAGCACAGTTCAGAATTCTAATCTTCTCCCACAGAACCGTCAGGTAAACACAATCCAATAGGACAGTCATTGAATAAATGCAAACAACAAACATATTTGGGAAAATCATGATCAGCCTGCGGGCATTCTACCAGAGGAGAATGAAGCACTGGGCTAGATTATCAGAAGAGTTCAGCTTCCGTTTCGGCACCTCCACTTTGTTCTGGAATGCCAAAAACATTCAGTAGCCAGTAGCTGCCATTGTCCTGCAGAAGGGAGTTGCTAGGTGCAGAGCTCCTTTTTAAAAATCTGGGCCCACCGTCATAGAATAAATTGTGAGCTGCTCATTATTTGTTCAGCTCTAGCGACCGACACACTCCGACATTAACCCAGCCTGGAATGATTCTTCCACGGTGCAAATTTCAGCTCACCACAATCCCTGGCTGTGCACTGGAAATTCTCTTTGTCTCCTCTGTGTCTCTGCATGCTCAATCCTCACGGATAGGGACAGGGAGTTAATAAACCTGAGCCATAAAGGTCAAGATTCAATCATCTGGTGCTGCTGGATGTGAAGCAAAGACACTGAGGCTTTCAATTGCTTGGCAGGCCTGGGCTTGGCTGAAAAATGATGGAGGGGCAGGGTGGGGAACTGCCACAGGAGTTTGCAGGGGTGTGTGGTGCAAAGGGGTTAACCCCTTCAGTGCTCCCTGAAAAGGCTTTTGACCTGGTGGCAGGTTTACAGAGGGATACCCATCAAAATGATTGGAGCGGCTGGATACTGCTTTCTATCACAGGAGTGTTAGGGGGCTTAACTAGTTCTAGTCTGTAGAGGGCTTTTAAGCTTTAGGGCCTGTTGAAATCAATGGGAATCTTTCAACTGACTTCAATATGCTTTGGCTCACATCCTGAGTGTGCTAGAGAAGTGCAAGAAGCCAAACATCCACAGTGTAAATCCAGAGTAACTCCACAGAGTTCAATGGCGTGACACCGTTACACCAGTGTAACGGGAGGGTTTGATCCTAAGTATTCGTACGATTAGCTTCTCCTTTTTGTTTAATAACCAGGCAGTCTGGAAGAATGCCCCAGGCCGTTCTGCTGCTCTCGCTGGGATGGGGGCCCGGCTTGATGACCTCATTAGGTCGTTTCCATCTGGAACTTTCATAGTTATCCCCAGGATAAATGACTCCTCAGCTCAGGCAGATGTTTGAGAGACATTGAGCCCGGTTCCTCTGCCTGGCTCCTTGCGCTATCCTTTGCAAGGGGGGTGTGAAACGACCCCAAGTCGAAGTGCCCACGCTTTGCAGAGGCATACGTGAACACATGAGGTAGATGTGCTCCGGCTCACCCAGGAGGTATGGGCTGGATGCAGGGATCACTGGCTGAGGCTGTCTGCCCTGGGTTTTGCAGGTAGCAGATCAGGTGTTCCGAATGGTCCCATCTGTTCTTCCAAACTATGCACCTACAGAAGGCACTATAGAGCAGAGAACCAGGCCACTGGGGTTTATCCTTCGATCCTTCAACCCGCTTAATGTTTCCGACCCCAGCTCTGGACACACAGTGGGTATGCTCCAAGCTTTGCCTAAGAGCAGGACCCGGCTTTCAGCTCCGTTCAGCCCTCACCCCTTTGCCACTGAATGCAAGCTAGACTTTCACTCCTGCATCCACAGCCCCGTGGGCTTTACCAGGCTGCTCGACGTCCATTGCCCACAGAGGGTTGGTGCAGAGGAATCTCCCAGCTCGAGGGGATTTGGAATGGCCACGCCGCCCATGGTGTGGAGGGTGAAGGCTTGCTCCTTGCTCACCATGCCCCTCCGCCTTGGCTGGGTTGAGCTTTGCTGCCAGCACCTGGCTAGTTCCTTCCTAGTCCCCTTGCTGTGGAGATGGGGGTGCACTCCTGCCAGGCGACAAGCGTCCGCCATCGCACGAAGCAGCTGGCAGCTCCCCCAGAGTCGCAGCCCCTTTCAGATTCAGGTCCTTGTATTTGTCGCCACAACCGCTTCTCTTCCCAGCGCCCTGGACCTCACGGCACCTACCTAGGGATCCCACTAACACCCCGTGCAAGGTGAACACCCTAAATCCCCCTTGCTCAAGTCCTGTGCGTTAGCCCTGATTCCAGCCACCGACATAGCTGCACCAGTGCAGAGATGCAAAGTCACCATGTGCCCTGTTGGGGAACCATCACTGCTTGGAACCTAGGTGATTTGCACAGGTACACATTGTGGCTTAGAGCAGCTTAGCCTGTCTACACATGGGCTTTGCACTGGTACCTGGCTGCCGATGGCTGGAATCCAGGACTTCTGCCTAATTCCTGGTTTCTCACCATGCTGCTGCTATGCTCCATTTGAATAATCACACACCAGCGTTCCCTCTGACAAGGAATCTGTATGCTCAGAACCATTAGACTTGATATAAAGTGACAACTGATAGCAAACTGTATTGGCAGCCTCTCATTGAATGTAATTACTCAACAGCAATCCTCCTGAATCAATTCATACCAGCGTAGCTCAACTTTAATTCCGTGCTCTCCAGGGCCCCGAGAAGTGACTGTGGTTTTGTTGTTCTTCGCTTACTTCACTCTTCATGGCCTTTTGTTTACAGCGGTTGATCTCGGCAGCGTGACCAAGCTGATTTCAGGTGTGAAGAATCCAACCGAAGAGAAAGTGGCCAAGGGAACAAGTCTTATTTTCACGAGCAAATAAGGAGCTTTGGAGGGGGGACGGGGTGTTTGAATACAGCGTTAGTTAAAATCAGCAGTGCGGCCCATGTTCTAGCTGTCATATTGGTTATTAATGACAGGGGAGTCTGGAGGTGCTGTCTGAAATCAGGGCTTTGTTGCGCTAGGTGCTGTACATACACACAGGAGACAGTCCCACCCCAAGGAGTTCACTAGTGAAATAGACAAAGGAAGGATGATTATCCCCAGGTTACAGATGGGGAGCTGGCACATGGGAGAAGTGACTCGCACAAAGGTCACAGGGGGACCCTGGAGCAGAGCAGGGAATGGAACACAGCTCCTCCCCAAGCCCCACTTCAGTGCCTTACCTGCAAGACCCACCCCCCCAGTTTTCGTTTATATATTTCATCCCCACGGCCCCCTGTGCCCAATACAACTGCCCCAAGTTCATCTGCAAGCTCCCAAAACTGCCCAGATTTAAGTCCTTCTTACACACCCACTTCTGCGACTTATTTTAGCACCCAGAAGTCCCACCCAAGCCCAGGGGCCCAGGAGCTAGGGGTTGTCCATACCCAAAGATATGCCTGCTGCCCTTGGGAGATTATACGCTAAATGGCTGTGGCAGACAAAGGCACGGGAGGAGAAACAGAAGTACGTAGGTGACTTGAGCAAGGTCATTCATCAGGTCAGTGGCAGAGCCCAGATCTCCTGACTCCTTGCCTGTGCTCTACCCCACAGACACTGAACTGATCTGACCAGTATATGAATTGCCCATTGCCTCTCTTCCTCCAAGCTTTGTCTTGTTGTCTGTCTGTCCTTAGCTCCATAGCTGTTACAGATCATGGGCCGGGGGGGCTACACTCTTTCTATCGCCATGAACAGCTTTTGTTTCGCAATGAAAGCTTCCCCTGGATTCCGTAGGGCCTTTCTCGTCTGTGCAGCTGCCCATGTTTCCAGAGGGATTGGACAGAGAACCAATGAGTTGATGTGCTCACCCCTTCCTTCTCCAACCCCAAAACAGGACAGGGGCCAGGTGCTCAGCTGGTGTAAGCCTAGCACCACCGAAGTCAATAGGACTACTCCGGATTTGGCCTGCGATGTTTAGGAGGCACAGAGTGTGAGACTTTCCCCCGCCCCCAACCCATAAGCCTGGCTTCCGATTGTCAGCAAAAGTCTCACCCAAGACAAAACCCATCCATCTTACTCCCAGCCGCGCTGCTAAAAATAAGCCAATGAAGCAGCAATCACCTCTGAGCAGCGGCAGCTCCGTTAAAGCGCCAGGTACCTGTGTCCAGGCTCCTCGGTGCGAACAGGCCAGGAACCTGATAAGCTCGCAACTGTCAGGGGCAGCTCGGCCATTCCGTCAGCCTTCTTAATTGAAGCTGTAGGCTGCAGCTTATCAGCTGCTGGCTCTTCCCAGATAACGCCTGGCGTTCCTGGGCAGCCTGGCTGTCCTTCCAGACTGAACTGAAGCACCCCCCTTCCCAGCTCTCAGCACAGACACAAGGGAGATGCCAGCTCTCTAACCACCCCCAGCCTGGGCCCTGGAGTGCTGAGCGTCTGGCGGGGAGGAGGTAAACTTCCCTAGGATTCCCTATTCACTGGATTCTTAATTAATAATGACCAGTTACTAAACGCAGGTTACTGTGACCATTTTTCTAGTTACTGGTTATTCCTTCATAATTGCTGGTTGTTATTTTCCATTTGTACTACGGTAGTGCCTAGAGGCCCTGGCTCCATTGCACTAGGCCCTACACAAACGTATAACACAGAGACAGCCCCGGGGAGCTGCCAGTTTTAAGCAGAGCTGGGATTAAAACCCAGTTCTCTTGGCTCCCGATCCATGGGACCACACGGCCTCCCATAAAAACAAACAGAGTTAGTGACCACGGCCGGGTGAGACGTTTATGCAAGATCAAGGGTACCGGCAGCCAGGAGTCCAGGGAAATGAGACTCCCTGGGATGGTCTAACACCTCAGAAGCAGAATCTGCTTAGAGAATTCTTGACTCCCTCCTTTTTTCATCCAGCGATATCTTCCCTACTCTGCCCCATCCTACATATCTGCACCTGGCATTGCCGGGACGGGGGCAGGCGTGGGGGTGACGTAAAGAACTAACCAGGGAGCAGTGGGATCCTAGGAGTGGACCGAGTCCTGCTGGGGAGCCAGTCGGAAGAGGAGCAATTAAGACTCTTATTCCTGGGTACCAGCGTATGAAATGTATTTAGTGTCAGTGTATGTGTGTCTCAGCACCTGAGCACATACATGGGTCCCTCACAACACCCCAGGAGGGGGATAATTGTTATTCTACTCCATTATATAGCAGAACCAACTGAGGTACAGAGTAGTTAAGTGACTTGTCCAGGGTCACGGGGCAAATCAGTGGCAGAACTGGGAACAGAGTCCAGGAGTCTTGACTCTGAGCCCTCTGCTCTTACGACTAGATAAAATCCTTCCCACAGCTTGGGCTAGAACCCAGGCATCCTGAATGACTGTCCTCTGCTCTAGCCACTAGAGCAGGGGTAGGCAATCTCTGGCACGGGTGCCGAAGGCGGCACGCGAGCTGATTTTCAGTGGCACTCTCACTGCCTGGGTCCTGGCCACCGGTCTGGGGGCTCTGCATTTTAATTTAATTTTAAATGAAGCTTCTTCAACATTTTAAAAGCCTTATTTACTTTACATACAACAATCGTTTAGTTATATATTATAGACTTATAGAAAGAGACCTTCTAAAAACTTTAAAATGTATGACTGGCACATGAAACCTTAAATCAGAGTGAATAAATGAAGACTTGGCACAACACTTCTGAAAGGTTGCCGACCCCTGCACTAGAGGATAGTGCCTCCAAAGAACAACTCAGTTAGTTGTCCCTCTCTGTGCAGATGTGTGCTGGGAGGTGGATCCATACTGATTTGATGTGTTGGATATTTGCATCAGTTTCCGTTACAAACACCCATTCGTCATGTAGATCTCCAGGCATTTCTTTAAAAGGGGAGATTAATTTAGGGAAGTTCTCAAATCCAATTTCCTCTGGCAACAGCTATTAGGCCATGCGCAGTGGAGATACAGACTCCTGTTCTCCTGCTGCGACTGAAGGAATTTGATTCTGTGCTGCCAAATTTGCAGGGCTGCAAACACATTCTCACTCTTGATTAATGTGAGTAATTTCTGTTTGAAAGAGGGTTGAAATGAGCAGCTAAGGGGAAGCGAGCAGTGAGGGTTCCCCTCCCTCCCCATCCCTCTCTGCTGTTTGCATTTTACCATCCCTGGCATGGACTAACAGATAAACAAAAATGCTGGACCAGTTTCAAGAGTAGCAGAAGGCACAGGAGGCAGGGGGCATCTCCGAGGATGCTCAGATGCTGTTGTGCTCTTGTTTGGTTTATAAAAGGGAAGAGATATGGTATATTTATCCATCAGCCTCTGCCTGATGCCTCTCCCCGCCCGAAATTAGCCATTGGACCCATGGATCAAGCCCAGCCATATCATATTTAATCAGTAGCTATCTGGGAATTCCCTACACTCCATGATCCCTCTAACCTTCACAGCAATGGCAGGGAGAGAACTCAGATCCTTCTAAAGCACATGCCCCTACCCCCTAAGATAAAGGAGACTCTTCTGCAGCTCTATAGGGGCTGTGACACACAGGTGAGCAGCCTGTCCAGTGGCAGGCAGGGGTGCATGAATACCCCAGCTGGCACATTGTACTGGTTTTCGTGTCGGTGGCTCCTTCCAGCATTTTACAAGCAATGAACTGAGGCACACAGCGCCTGGAAAGCAGCGAACTGTTGATGGATGGATGGAGATGCTAGGCCACAGAGGTGAAATGACTTGTCCCACATCATGGAACATGCCAATGGTCAGAGCCAGGAACAGAATCTAAGAGTCCTGACTCCAGGGCACTGCTACCAGTAACTCACTCTTCTATTGCACTTTTGAGCCCCATATCGCCAAATACCTGACAAAGGAAGTCAGCATCATTATCCCCACTTCACAGAGGGGGAAACTGAGGCCTGGAGAGGCGAAGAGAGTTGCAAAGTGGCACAATAGGTTAATGTCAGAGGTAGGGCTAGAGTCCCAACCCCATGTGCTATCTTCTGGGCCCCCCAACCCCTCGTTAGCTTAGCCTTAGCTCAGGACAACATTGAGAAGGGGTTCCCGCTGCTGCCCATCTTCCAGGGGCACAAGAAGAGCTGCCTTAAACTTTTCCTGTTGTGCCCAGACTCCACTCAGACAGCTCCCCGCTGACACCAAAGAAGATTATGGAGCAAAGTGAGATTGGGCCTCTGCGATCCAATTTAAGCAGCAGCCAGGGCCGGCTCATGGGGACGTTGCAATAGGCCCCCCAGTTTGGCTCCCCATCCCCAAGAGACACCATGTAGAAGCTACAGTAGAGATGTGGCTGCTATACAGCAGGGTCAAAAACAACAAGGAGTCTGGTGGCACCTTAAAGACTAACAGATATATTTGGGCATAAGCTTTCGTGAGTAAAAACCTCACTTCTTCGGATGCATAGAGTGAAAGTTACAGATGCAGGCATCACATACTGACACATGGAGAGCAGGGAGTTACTTTGCAAGTGAAGAACCAGTGTTGACAGGGCCAATTCAATCAGGGTGGATGTAGTCTACTCCCGGGGGGGGACCCCTGCTGGGGCTCGGACATCTCCCGCCACTGCAATACCGCTGGGTGCCACTGGAGGGTGGTTCAGCCCCAGCTGGGGGCCCTGACGCACGTGGGATGCGAAGCCGGCCGCTGAGGAGCCGGCTCCGAGCAAGGGCCAGAGGCGGGGTGAGGGGCATCCGCAGCTGCTTCTCCAGGCCCAGCAGCGGGTGTGTGGGCCGGGGGAGGGGAGGGTCTGTAGGGTGAGGACACGTCCCCAGCTCCCCCACAGCCCCAAGGAGTCCCCGTGGGACCTTGTGTAGGTGGCCTCAGTTTCCCCCTCTGCAAAATGAGGTTGATAAACCTATGCACCTGCCCCTCCCCCACGCTCCCCTGGCGGGTATCCCCCATGACAGACACACTCTGCTCGGCTTCCCCATGCGTGCACATGGACACACACTCTGGCCTGTTTCCCATGGCGTGGATACAAGCACCCACTGCTCTGCTGTCCTGGCACATGTGTGTGCAAATGTGCGCGCACAAACGCATGCACACACCCGGCTGCCCAGTGCACACTGCTCTGCTCTCCCTCCCCGGCATGTGCACACACCCATTCACACATTCTGCTCTGCTCTCCCTGACACATATTTGCACACCCCCACACACACTGCCCTGCTCTCCCCTCCCTGACACACATAGGCACACACCTCCTGCTGCCCCGACATGTGCACCCCCCCACACACACTGCCCTGCTCTCCCTGACACACATAGGCAGACACCTCCTGCTGCCCCTGGCTCACGCAACTCCCCCTCCCCACTGCCCTGCTCTCCCTGACACACACAGGCACACACCTCCTGCTGCCCCTGGCATGCGCACACCCCCACACACTGCCCTGCTCTCCGTAGTGCACACACACCCTGAGAAACACATGCTCCCAGCAAATCAGGCTGCTCCCTCGGCCCCATTCCCAGCAGCTGCTGGCTAAGTTGGGTGAGCCGGGGGTGCTGGATGTGTGTTCCAGACTCTGGCTGGAGCGCCCTGGAGTGTGGACGCTCTGCTAGTCCCAGAACTGCTGTCTGTGTGCTGTGCAGGTCCTGGGGGACCCGAGCCAGGCGGTCTGGGGGGTTACAGCAGAGGGGCTCGGCGAGGAAGCCTGGCGCAGCCTGCTCCACTGGGTTATGTGCAGACAGCTCGGGGCTCGGTGCCGTTTCCTAAGTCTCTTGTGGCTCTGGCTTTGAGGTGCCCTGTCAGAGGGGCTGGCAGCCGGCTGGGCTGGACCGGGTGCTGCCACACCTCCGGCGTGAGGTGGTTTCCTTCTGATCCAGGATTTACAGTTTGGTTCTGTGGCTCTCAGCACCCACACTGTACAAATTGTTCCAGCGCTCCTGGCACCTTCCTCTGCACGTCTCCCCCCCACCCCACCCCGACGTGACTTAAGATACCCACCAAGGGCACAAGCCTTTTAATGTCCATTCCCATGTGCCCTCCCCCTCCGTGTCTGTGTCAGTGGGGTGCATGGTGGAGCCAGAGGAGAGCGTGTAAGGGGGGGATGACCGGGTATGCACAAGGGTGCAGTTGGCAGGCTGTGCCCGTGGATGCTGGGGGGGTGAGTGGGAGGGTGGCAGTGCTGAGGTGTGCACGGCGGGTCGAGAGGAAGGAGAAACGGGGCTGGAGCATGACTAGGGTGGAGAGGAAGGGGACATGCCAATGTGGGTGGGGATTAGATTTCAGTGCTGGGAGGCTCTGAAACATTCTCTCCTCTCCTTGCAGAGGTGCTGCTCAAAGTGTGTGTGGTGGCCTGCGCCCTGGGCTGGGAGTCAGGAGACCTGTGTTCTGTTCCCGCCTCTGCCACCCAACAATTGTGTGACCTCAGGTAAGTCCCCGCACCTCTCCATGCCTCAGTTTCCCCTCCTACCCTTCATCTATTGTGTCTGTATAGACTGCAGGCTCCCTGAGGCGCGGAGCATGCCTCGCTACATGTCCGCATGGCACCTACCACAACGGAGCCTTGATCTCAGACGAGACCTCTAGGTTCTACCATAATATAATTAATAATAATATGTGGGCGGTGCTGCCTATCCCTGCGGTTGTACCCTGGGACATCCCCGCTGAACCCAATTGTCTGTGCAAGTCTTCAGCCCCTGAATTTTACCACCAGTTGTTGTAACAACAGGAGCCCTAGTGTAGACAGGCTGCTGGCGTTTTGACCAACCCGCTCAGAGTAGGTCTAGATGACAGGATCGTGAAAATGTTAGGAGCCCATCTACAATAGCACTAGCAGCAGTATGGGATTGTAACGTGCCAGTGTCTAGTGCAGACAGGGCCGGAGTGTCTCAGCCCACAGGTTGCTCAGGGTCTCCTGGCGGTGAGTTGTAAGTGCAGTGCCGAGGTGCTGTGTGATTGGAAATGGATTGTGGTGGAAGGAAGTTCCATGGGCACTGCAGCCCCCTGCCCTGAATCAGACCAGGTGGATTTTGTGCTGGACCTGCCCAGCTCACCACACCCGGGTCTCAGGCTGGAGAGAGGAGGATTGGAAACCGACCTGAGAACAAGGATGAACAGGTTGGGTTTAGACAAGAGAATGAGAGGAGGGATTGTGGGGGGAGGAGAGAGCTCCTACATCTAAACTGGGCTCTGAACCAGCCACTGAACCTAGACACTTGAGCTAGATCAGATCCAGGTCTGAGTTGTGGGGCTGGCCCCCTATCTTCTAATGGGCCAAAACCCTGGATCCCAACAGCCTCAAACCTCGCATCAGAACTTTGCAGCTTGGACCCAGCTCTACCAAAAACAAACAAAACAGGGAATGACCTCAGTTCTTCCTCTTGCTCCCAGGGCCAGCGCGGGTGCCCAGGCAAGTGGTGGTTCAGATATGGGGAGTATGCGACTGGCTGGAGGAGAAAGGCCGATGCATGGAGCAGAGGGTGTCAGTCAGCACTTGCCCAGCAAGTGAGTGACAGCTAGAGAGGTCCTGGCCTGGGGCTCAGTGAAGGTCGCGTGGTTGGAGGGGGTGGTGGGAATGGCAGGATTGGCCAGCCTGCGGAGAATCCCAGCAGGATAACGATGTGTGTACTGGGCTGCCAGCCAGGCAGGTTCCCTGCAAGCAGGATTCCCAACGGAACAAGGACCCTGCTGCATGTCAATTGGGGACAGAAGAAGCAGCATGGCAGTAGGATGCCACTGGGATCTCCCCCGCAGCCTGCAGCCCATTGTCACCTCCTGGGCTCTCTGGCAGGGATAGGCAAGCTACAGGGATGCCACCTGTTGGTTCTTTCCCTCGCGCTGTCCAAGGGGGTGGTCAGCCGCTCTTCCCTTCCACTACCAAAGCCCGGGGCCCTGTGCCATCCTCTCCCCCTGGGGAGGTGGTGACTTTTCGTCTCCTTTTCAATGAGTTCTTACAAGGGGAGGGAGAGAGTCACATCCTCATCTGGCAAAATGTCAGGGAGTGATTCAGAGAGAAGGCGAGCGGCAGAGAGAAGCAGCCCACACAGGAGAGTTGTTTCTAGTTTCCAAATGTCAGCATGTCCTTTAATTAAATGCTGATTAACTGGGGACGCGCTCCCTCGCGCTGGAACAGGGCTGCTGCTGTTAACATCAGGCTGCTCCGAGAGCCGGGGCATTCAGCTCTCGCTTCCTCTCGTCCTGGGGGGATAAACTGTCTGGTTCAAAGGGGGCAGTGGGGGAGTGGGGAGCCAGCAGGAGAGTGTGTGGTCTCATGGCTCGGGCACTGGGCTGGGAGTCAGGAGACCTGGGTTCTGCTCCTGCCACTGAGCTGCCATGTGACCTTGCCCAAGTCACTTCCCCTTCTTGTGCTCTCGTTTCCCCTCCCACCCTTTGTTGTGGCTCATTAGACAGTGAGCTCTTCAGGGCTGGGGCGCGCTCTCGCTGCAGTATTGTCTACACGCAGACATTGCACTGGTTTAACTTAAATGAGTATTAAACCAGTGCCAGCCCTTGTGCGGATGCTCTTCTTTCGGCTTAAAAGCAGCTCATTTTGCCTCAGCTTAAACCTGTTCCCCGTCGAGTTCAGCTAAACTGCAATAAACCTGTTGCAGACCAAAATGAATATCCACACAGCCTCTTGCACTGGTTTAAGATTATACCTAGAGTAGTGCTGCTTTCTCATGAAGATACCCTGAATGTATGTGCTGCTGGGGCCTCTGGGCACTAGCGTAACACACCTAATAACAATGGCCTAAACCGCAGATAGTGTTCTTTTGTTCGCAGAACGCCCAAGGCCCTGCTAGAGCATCATGGAAGCCCAAGGGATGTTGCCCTTGGCTTGACCGGCGTTGGATCGCACTCCTCTCTTAATTCCCCTGTAACACTGTGTTACGATTCCCAAGTACACATGCATGTTTGATTATATTAAGTACATAGATGATTGTCAGCAAGAGATGCACTCTAGCTCAACCACAAGATAGGGGCTGGATGCAGGGTGACGTTCGCTGGCCTTTGCTGTGCAAGTCAGACAAGAGGGTCAGAATGGTCCATTCTGGCCTTAACACCTGTGACTTGACACAGATTTGACTTTTGTCGGCTGCCTACGTGTAATTCGGCCCTTGTCCTGTGGCACGTGGAAGCCATTCAACTCCAGGTTTCAGAGTAGCAGCCGTGTTAGTCTGTATCCTCAAAAAGAAGAACAGGAGTACTTGTGGCACCTTAGAGACTAACAAATTTATTAGAGCATAAGCTTTCCACGAAAGCTTATGCTCTAATAAATTTGTTAGTCTCTAAGGTGCCACAAGTACTCCTGTTCTTCTTTTATTCAACTCCAGAGCTCCCAGGGGACAGAGACTTCACAGGAAAAGGAAAGGAAGGCCCCACAGCCACGGCACTGAGTAGTGTAGCTCCGTTACAGACAACTGGGTAACCCGTCTGCAGAAGACTCACTGCAAGGTGACAGCACCTCAGGGAGCAATGTGGAGCAAGATTTTCACAGCAGCCTTGGGGATTTCCACACACTGACATGAACAGATGTGTCTCAGTCCCCTAGACTGCTTTGAAAATGTCTGCCTCCCAGACAGCATATTAAATCTCTTATTGGACAGCCCCCTTTGAGAGACCACTTCTGTACTATGTCCAGTCAACGACTCACATGAGGAAAGGCTGGTGGATAGGGCGCTGGCCCGGGACAGTACAGTCATGTCTCAGGCACTATTGACCCAGAACCTCCTAAGAAATGTTAAATAGTTCAAGCCCTGTTTTTCCATGCCAAGGAGTGGGAGGAAGGGTTTATTTTCCCTCTTCCTGAACAGCAACTGTTGCCCTTTGCATTATCCAGTTCTGGCATCCGCACCAAAAGATCACGCCGTTTACACCTTCCTCCTGTCGGTAGGCGGGCTCTGGCTGTCTTGTGGGCAGAGCAAGTCCTCTGAGAACTCTGAGGCCCTTTTGCATTGCTAAGAGCTGGTGTGAAGCGCTACACAAAGGATACCATTCGCAGTGCACAGCAGCAAATTTTGTTTGTCCTACAAAACCCAGCAACCACACTAGGTATCTTTAAGTGCCATCTACTGGCACCTTATTTATTAACTCATTTGCATATATACACCTATAGGGCACTCCCATAACAGCCACCGCCCTTACAGCGTAGAGGGGCATTGGATTGGTTGGTTGGAAAATACACCCGGTCTCCTTGGGTGATGTAGAGCTGTCAAAAGGGATTTATGTCAGCACGGTTCCCAGCCTCTAGCATAGGGGGCAGAGTGGGGGTATGTCTGGGGCATGGCCAGAGCACACGGCACTATGGTTAGTCTCTGGCTGCTCTAATTTATACCAGGGGCAAGACAGGACCCTGGACTATGGGAATGCAAAAGTGACTAAAGCTACCTTTTCCCTACCTCCCCTTCCATCCCTGCCTGGGGCAACCGAGAATCCAGCCCTGAGTCTGTAGAAATGGAATTGCACGAGCCTTGTGCTCCTAGGGGGGAGAGTTACCCCTCCCCCAAACATCAAGCCGGGGGGGCTGTCATGTGACAATGGCAGGGCAGGGGTAGTCAGTTATTTTTTGTCATGGTCCAGATTTCTCAGTCCAGGTCCAGACTCCAGAGAAAATAATACCAATAATGATAATAAGTAAATAAAAATATTTCAGGATCTGTTCAGAAGCATTTGGCAGTCCGGATTTGACCTGCCGGCTGCCTATTGACTCCTCCTGGCATAGGGAGCCACTTTCTTCTGACACCGAATAAGGAACTTTGTTATAATAAAGAAGACAAGGTGATCCCTAGAGTGCTTTCTCCCTCTACTTCACTGCAGATTAGACCCTTCCCATGCCCCCATCTGCCAGGCTTTCTGCTTCAGATTTAAAGAGGCATGATCAGTGCTGGACACTTGTCAGGGCTGTTTGTTAAGCGCAGGCCTTAAGGCCGAATGAGCAGAGAGGTGGGTGGAAAGCCAGCCTGCCAGTGGAAATCCAGGGGTGAACCCCAGCTTATCCGAGCACCAGCGAGCCTAACCCTGGACCATGCAGTGCCGTCCTTGTCAACGAGCCGGCGGCTGCTCATTAAATCCCGACCCTCAAATCCCGAGCGGCACAGTGCATTGCACTCCCTTGACCCTTGCTCGTGGTCTAGCATTGCTTGCCTGGCTAGCATCCCAGCGCCCGAGTTCACACCCTCCGCCCCAACAGGTACTAACCCGCTCTGTCCTGCTGTTTGCCCTGCGTCTTGTTCAGCCTCCGCGCCTGAGGTTTGGTGAGGCAGGAGTTGGAGGGGAAGCAGGATGAATCATTTTAGAGGAAGACCGATTTCCATATCCCCCTGCTGGAAAATTAAAGTCTGCTCTTAGTTTGCATCCCAAACGCGATTGCTTTGGGAACCCTGCCTTGCAGCGCCTTGGAAAGCACGTACCTCTTTCAGCAGCCGGCCCTGTGGAGATCAGTGCCCAGGCCGTCTACCTGGCAGCGGGATCTTCCTTCCCATCGTGCTGAGCATCATCTTTTCTCTGAACGCCGAGGTAGTCGAAAGCTGCAACTTAAGGACTTGACAGACCGGGGAGGGCTGGATGGACTCATTGTGCATGCAAGGCAGTCATTGGCTCTGCCTCTCCGGCTGCCGTGCCAGTAGGTTAGGTTACACGTGTCATCCCTCTCCTCTGTTCCTATTATTCCTGTGTCACTGTCCTTCCCCGCTTGGTGCTAGAAGGGAGGAGGAGGAGGTTAAGTTATTGCTCTGTGTGTGTGTGTATTAACAAGGCAGCACGAGTCAAGCCTGCCGCCTAGCGTATGCACTGGAGCAGATGCAAATGCTGCTAGAGGCAGAGACCTGTCCAGCAAAGCCACCTCTTCTGCCATCGCCAGTTCCCGCCCTGCACAGTGCAGAGTATGGTTTCTAATTTCCTGGGCACGACACTTCTTATGGCGACTAGCAGGTTTCTCGTTGCTCTTTATCAGGCCTTTTATTAACCCCCCACTAGATCCATACAGGCCAACTGGCCCCGTTGGCTGAGCAAAGCGCTTCCCCTTTTACTGCTCGGTGCTTCCTGTGCAGTGCTAAGTCCTTGGCCAAATTCTTGTCTCCGGGGTTTGATTCCCAGTCAGTGCAATGAGACCGGTATTACGCCTTTAAGGCAGCATTTCCCAACTTCGGGGAAATTAAACCAATCGTGCCCCTTCTTCCACCCTGCCATGCGGTGTTAACGGCAAACCCCAAATGAGCTGTCACTGAGTCGATTGTGTAGATCTTCACAATGTGATCAAGATAGTTAACATTTAAAGTATTGTCATTGGCATCTGAGCTAGCAACCATTTTGTTTCAGGCTCTCTGCAAACTCAGGCAGAGTCGCTGCATGGGTTACGCTTGTCACGCTTTGAAGTGTTTTTTGCAACCATAACAGCTAAAAGCTTACTTTTTTTTTAACATGAAAGCTGAGGCTCTAGAAAACAGTTTGAGAAGCTTGCCAACTCCGCTGTCTAGTACAGGGGGACATGCCCCCATACTTTTGTGAAATGCTTGTTTAAGGACAGGATGATGGGAACTTTATCACTTGAAATCTTTTTCCATCCAACATAGTTCAATGGAGTTAAAAGGGATTGCTACTTTCCTCCCCATATTTCCTCCCCCTTATTTATAGCTCTCGAACATGGGCAGAGCTCTGGTGGCAACCGCTGTGCTGTGTGTGGAGTTAGGCTTTGAAAGCATTAGACTTTGTTTGGTAAATGCCAATTTCCCTGTACACCCACAAACCGATGAAAAGATATTTCCCTCTATAATAATCAGAATGTACAGATCGGCAAAGTAAGAAAAACACTGCTTGAGAACTTATTAGAATTTGATTTAAGGCTGTTTACTTTGTGTCTTTTGACACGTGACGTTGACAGTTTGTGTTTTAATGGTTATAAAGCTTTTAACTTTTTGAATCTCTTCATCGACGGTCATTAATAATTGCTTGACCCTCCTACAGTCTGAACCCCCCATAATTTCCTGCCAAGCCTAGGTATAGTTAAAGTGGGACAACTTTTGTGTCTAGACAAGCCCCTAGTCTAGATGTGACCGTAGCGTATGTAATAGCAGGACCCCACCCTGCTTCATTCTGCCTAGTACAGTATTCCCAGGGAATCAGTCAGTACTGTAAAACCCTTATTTTAGGAGTTCATAAAATCAAAAGGTTCATAAAATCGAACCCCACAGGTGCAGGGCCTGGTGAACTATGGCTTTTTTCTTGTCCTTCACCTCACTGCAATGGGGTTCCCCGTGCACGGAAGGCATCGGAATGGGAAGCTATGCCGACCTGTTCCTCATTGTAAAATCGAGGCGCCGACTTTCCAAAGTGCCGGGGGGTGCTTGACCCCCGGCTCTGCCCCAGGCCCTGTTCCACCCCTGCCCCCAAGACCCCACCCCACCTCTTTCTGCCCCCACTCCATCTCTGCCCTGCCTCTTCCTGCCCAGTTCCGCCACCTCCCTTGAGCGCACCGCGTCCTCGCCCCCCCCCCCGAGCCTCCTGCATGCCTCGAAACAGCTGATTGCGGAGGTGCTGATCCACGGGGCCCGCCAGCGGGCAGGAGGCACTGGGGGGGGGGAGTGAGGAGCAGATAGGGGGGCTGCTGGTGGGTGCTCAGCACCCACCATTTTCCCCCTGTGGGTGCTGCAGCGCCGGAGCACCCACAGAGTCAGCGCCTATGCCTGGAGTATGTATAGACATTTCCTATTTCTGTCTAATCTATTGCTGTTCCCACGTGCTGATCCCGGCGGTGTCTCACTGGCACTCTCATCCTCTCCCAGGTATTGAAAAGAACAAAAATGATCCAGTTTGTGTGCATGCGGCATAGCAAATGGATTTGCTGTTTTCGCAGACTTGGGGTTTTTTTACAAAAGGAAAAAAGAAAAAATTAATCACTTCATGCTGCTGCAGTTACAAAGCAATACAAAAGCTGGCAAGCAATTTTAATCACGGACCCATTGTATTGCTCTGCCCAAAGAGTGTTTTGTAAGGATGATTAGGACAGCAGATCCAAACAAAGAATTCTTCCATTCATTTCATTCTTCGGTAGTGCCTAGAATTGTAGTTAAGTTCTCACAGATCGACAGCAACGTCAGATTTCGCTGTTGTCCCTATGATATGCATAATGGCCACTTAGAACTGCCCAGGAATAGAACCCAGATCCTCCTGCTCCAGAATCGAAGGCCTCTACTGCTTGGGCTAAATGAAGAAGGTTGCATCTGAAGAAGTGAGGTTTTTACCCACGAAAGCTTATGCCCAAATACATCTGTTAGTCTTTAAGGTGCCACCAGACTCCTTGTTGTTTTGGGGCTAAATGAGACTCTCCTTAGCAGCATAGGGCCTATCACATGCCGGTGGGCAGTTCTGATTGTATCCACTAGAGGGCAGTGGTTTGCAGCTGCCTAATCCAATTAAGTGCCACACTCTGGCTGTGAATAGTCTTGCAAGTCTTTGCACTGTTGAAGAGCGAAGAGGAATGGAGGAATTCTCAGAGCCAGCTGCTGCAGGGGGTTATATTTGAGCAACAGGCAAGAAGCACGAGGTTTTGTGGGTTATTGAGAGTGAAAATGAGTGTTTGCAGGATCAACTCAAACAGGTGTCAGATGGTAACAACTTCCAGCTGCTACCGACCTGGATAGGGCTTAGACCAGCCCAGCTACAGACTGAAAGGCTTTATACTTAGTCCTGCCTTGAGTGCCGGGGAGTGGACTAGCTGACCTCTCGAGCTCCCTTCCAGGTCTGTGATTCTATAGCCAATGCCAAGCCCCTGGGCTAGTTAGTCCTTCTCCAGAAGAGTTCCTCGTGGCTTCTCAGAAGTTTCTGGTACCATTGCCCTGGCAAGGTAGAGGAACGGAACAGACTTGTTATCCCGTTATCTTCTGAACACGAAGTACTGGCAGGGAAAGGCTATTTATTTAGCATCCAATTTCCTAGACTTGTACACATCCTTCTCTGGGAATAGTTCCAGGTGCATTTTCAGCAGCTAGTCTCCTGTTGGTTGGGTCTCTGCATAGGCTGGGTCTCTGCAGGGAAATGTGGGCACATGGAGTTCCCAGCACTGCAGAAATCACAGAGAAATGACCAGCCCCCAAGATGTGGATGGAGGGGGAACAGGAGGAACAGATCCAGAGACGCAGAGATTGGGGACTCTTGTGGGCACTATACTTGTGCTCCAAGGAGAGACTGATCAAAGTCAAGTGAGTTCACTAGTGAGGAAGAGAGGGTGCATGTGCACACACATGGACACACACACACTATGCACGCATAGAAACAAACACATACATTTAAATAGAGCCCCATCTCAGTGGCTGGTAAATGAGAGGGCTCTGGTTCTGACAGTACAGATGATAGCACCTGACACAATGGGGCCCTGGTCCCTGGCTGGCACCTCTAAACTCTACCGTAATATAAACAACGTCAGTCATTTATTACCATGCCACAAACCAGTTTCTCATGGGGTAAGTGAGTTTCTTCGAGCAGGGCCCCATCAGAGTGTGGCCCCATTGTGGACAAACATATACCAAACAACGCCAGGCTTGGAAGGTTTACGGCCTTGGGTGCTGCTGTAACATAAAAAGCAAATAGTAATGGACCAGCAGCTCCGCCATAGTTAAGGTTGAGAGTCACTATTAGAAGATGACTATTCTAAAAATTCACATGCTGAGGGTAGTTAGTGCTCCAACTTTGGGGTCATTAGAGCAAGCGGTTCATGAGATTTTAGCACCCCTAAAAAACATACGTTTACAGAATCAGCTGCTTATTGCAATACAGTAGAACCTCAGAGTTGCGAACACCTCGGGAATGGAGGTGGTTTGTAACTCTGAACAAAAACGTTCTGGTTGTTCTTTCAAACGTTTACAACTACTGAACAGTGACTCAATACACCTTTGAAACTTTACTATACGGAAGAAAAATGCTGCTTTTAACAATCTTAATTTCAATGAAACAAGCCCCGAAACCGTTTCCTTACCTTGTCAAATCTTTTTTTAAACATTCCCTTTATTCTTTTAGTAGTTTACGTTTAACACAGTACTGTACTGTATTTGCTTTTGTGTGTGTGTGTGTGTGTGTGTGTGCGTGTGCGTGTGTGTCTGTCTGCTGCTGCCTGATTGCGTACTTGCGGTTCCAAATGAGGTGCGTGGTTGACCGGTCCGTTCGTAACTCTGGTGTTCGTAACTCTGTGGTTCTACTGTAGTAAGAAAGCTCTGTCATGATTGTAGGTTTTACATCTGACAGGTGTCTTTCCAAAATCCATCCACTAGAGGGAAGTGGAACCAATGACTAGTTATTGGATGTCAGCGATACATAGAGACAGGAACTGTGAGAGGTGGCTTGTTTGCCTTGAAAATATTTAAGATTAAGCTTAACAGTTGTGACGCAGACCAGACCTCCCAGATATGCTAACTTGACTCTGCAATGAGTAGCATAAATTCCCACTTCTCAGAAACAAATGCTAATGTTAGGGAAAGATTTTTCCTCAACGTTTTTAAAAGTCTCGACTTCATCTATCTTAAATTTTAAAAATGGGCTGAAATATTGAAAGTCTCCTGGAGACTTTACTGTTGTTCTTTCTTGTTACTGTTTTCCTTATTTGGAAACTGGCCATTCAGACCAAATGCACTTTGGTTGCTGCTTGTACAGGGGGAAAAAACGTGCTCTGCGCTTCCGTAATTCCCTTCGCCTGAGGAGACTGGAGGCATGTTCCAAATGCCAATGCACAACAACCTTGCGAAACAGGCAGTGCCCTTCTGGTTGGACTGATGAGGACCTGAAGCAGTGACTCTCCCAGTGTCACACTGATTCAGTGGCAAAACCAGGCCTGGAATGCAGGAGCCCGGACTCCCAGTCACAGTTGCCAACTTTCACGTGGTAAATAAGCACCCCGACTTTCACAATAAGCCAAAAATCAAGCTAATCCCATTTCAAAATAAGGCCAGAACAAGCCAATCCCTAAGAACCCCAACACTCTGTGTGACTAGATCCCCCCGGCACACAATCTGGGACTGTGGAGGGCCCGCTGTGCACCCCTGACTCTCTCCCCCCTTGCCCCTGCTTGCCGGGAGCCAGTCAAAAAAAAGCAACAAGCTACAAGCCAAAAACTAGCTAACAAGCAACTCGCAAGCCAATTAAGCCAAAAACAAGCCCAATTTCTGTTTTTTTTCTCGCAGGTTTGGCATGTCTGCTCCCAGTCCCCGCCTACTCTAAGCATTGGGCAGTGCTCTTATCTTTCAGTCAATGGTTCCCGGTAGGCCAGGGCAGGGAAGCCCAGCAAATAGATATATATAGAGAACTCTCAGTGCTATATGGAGCAGGGAGTTCATGGCTTTTTGCTTGAGGTCTCTGTGACCCTTCTCAGCCCTTATGTTAAGAGCAGCAGGGCAGAGAGATTCCTGGGAGGGGGCTGGGAGCCATGGGGCTGCCCCCTGGCAGAACAGGTTTTACAGCTGAAGCTTGCCCCAGGGTTAATATTTAAAAGGCAGGTGTGTGTGTGTGCATGTGTGTGTGCATGCGCTGGGGGCCGAGGGATGCAAAATAGCTGCTGGTGATGCTGTTCTGGAGAGTTGCTATTGCCGTGCTCACCACCTGATTAAGCCCTGCCCTGCCCCACAGTAACATAACGCCCGGTAGAGCTCTGTGCCCTCTCTGTGTCATCAGAGGAGTTGATGCTCTGTTCAGGTACAGGAGGGGCCACAACTTGGTTGTTTGGTCAATGCTTTTATCAGCCACCAGGCTGGCTTGTGCTCACATCAGTGTCCGTGAGGATGGAGCCAGTGCCAGCGACGGGAAGGGTGACCTCTGGAGCTGCACAGGGGTGCTTTAATTCGGCCCGGATGAAGGAAAGTTCTGTAGGCTGCCGGGCGCCACGGCGTGGGTGGGTGGGTGGGGCAGATTCACACCACCTTGTGTCTGCACTGCTTTGGCCTAGGCTGGGGTTACGCCGAGCCAGCTGGCCTTTTGGCAGCCAGTCATATCTCTGAACTGCCACAAGGTGTCAGCATGTCCAAAAATTAATGCAATGCCCATCCAGGGCCGGGACTAGTTCTGTTCTTCATCTGACTTGAGCACGGGTGATGCTGCCAGCCCAGGGACTCTGGGGATACCAGAGGAGCTGGCAGGGCACTGCAGAGCTGTTGCGCTCTGAGGAAGAGAGCTCAGAGACAGGTATCACAGGGACTGTCAGGGGTCCATGGTGCCAGGGGACAGGGTTCAGACTGCACTTGGGCTAGAGGAGAATCTCCATTAGCGGTAAGGGGTGTGGGACATACACCTGGTCAGCTGTGATCCCATCCAGTAGGGGGCACTCAGACACACATCCCGGTTCACTGTACTCTTTTTAAACAGAACAATAATGCAGCTCTTCGCACATGGGTAGCTCAGTGAGATTGGTTGATGGGCTGCAGAGCTGATTCTCCCCTCGGCTGCCAGCCTGAATTCAGCCTGGGTCAGCTGGCTTCATGCTGCCCTCTGGGAAACCAGGTGGTGCTCACGGCCTGAGAGCCTGGCTTTCCACGGCACCATAACTGGCACTAAGTGGCTCCCTCCTTGGCACTTGGAAGCAGGAGAGAGCTGGCTTGTTTTCCCTCTGCAAGGGGTCCCTCCAGGGCCGGGCTGAGAGTGTGTGGGGAAGCTTGCCTTGTTCCCATGCTGTACCTGTCCGGTGGCTAACCAGGACGTCATTCTCCAAGGCTTTGCAGCCCACAAACCCTTTAAACATAAGAGCTGCCCTGATATCAGTGTCTTTGTGTAGGTGTGTCTGCTCCCCCCAAACCTCCTCCAGGGAAGCTAGCAGGTCCAACAGCCCCGGGCTCTGAGCTCTGCCTCATGTTGTGTCTGATCTCTCAGCTAACAGGGAAGCAGCTATGACAGGAGGCGCAGCAGCAGGGTCTGCTCATGGCAACGCTCGAGAGGGACCAGGGTTCAGATCCAGCCACAGCAGAGGGCAGGTAAACAGAGGTGGCAGAGGGCAGGGGATTGCACTTAATTCTCATTTGCAAGGCATTGGAGGGAGATAGGGAGTGACCTGGGCTGGCTCCCTGCAACAGAGTCACAGCGGATCAGCTGAGCCTTATCTAACCAGGTGACTGATGATAAACCTGTTCACTGCTGGTCTCTTCCGCAGTCCAGGAAATGCATCCGGGACTTGCTCACCTCCTTTGAGGCGGCTGTCCCAGCGTGCTGGCCACCACCATGCGGAGCGGCTGCCATGGGACATGATGACAGGCTGGAATTTTCAAAAGGCTCAGCCCCCCACAGTCAGGGTCAGATTTTCAGAAGAGCTCAGTGCCCACCGAGGCAGTGCTAAGCTGTAAGCAGGTTGGGTGCTGAGCCCTTCAAAATCTGGCCCATAAATGTCTTCCTCCTGGTAATGCCATGTCTAGACCATGAATCCCCAATCAAAAAGCTCAGAACCAGACCCCTATAATAATCCTGTGCCCTTCTCTAGCATCCTCCCCGTGTGTTACTGAATTGTGCCCATCTGTGAAATATTTTTTACAGGAGAAAGCTGAAACTCAGAGAGTAGAAGCAACTTGCCCAATCTTCACCCAGCGGCAAAGAGATTAGAACCCCCGTCTCCCCAGTTCCAGACCTGTTCCTTATCCAGTAGACCATACTACCTCCCTGGAGTCTCAGCTGTTTAACTGGAAGTCCACCTTCGTCAGATGCTTCAGGTCAGTGTCTCGTTTACGTCAGCAAGTGTTGAAGCTGTGTCTAGAGCCACACACCACTCAGCATCTTTGGTTCATTTCAGTTTGCATATTTTTTTTTTCATTCCTTTTGCTTCATGTGGTTTCTTCCTCCTCTTGAGCTTTGCTTTCAGGTTCCGGTTCCTGGCACCCTACAGTGAACCTCCAAACAGAATTGTTCTCTCCCTTTAAGCTCCGTGCATCATGTAGCGGTTTGCAAGGGTTTCTGAGAGTTTGATGGATTTAGATCCGTCGTGTAAACCGTCATTTTGTGCAGGACTAAAGTGAAGCCACCAAGCTTGGTCTCCGAAAGCCGTTCTGCATAATCATCCCAAACCTGATCAGTGTTAAATAGGGGCTTGAGCGCCCAACATTTAGATCTGGATCCCAACCACCCCAAACTGTGGGGATGTTGGATTCCAGGAGTTTGGGGAGGCCTGTTATCTAAATGGAACCAGCTGCAAAATTGTGATTAGGATCTGCATTCATATGCTAGCCTCATTCCCGCTCCACCCCCCCACGAAGTTGGGAGCTGTTTGGATCTGGGGTTTGGTTTGGATCCAGAATCTTCAGCGTGACAGAGTAAATGTGCAAAGTCCAGCACAATATGCAAAATCACCCTGACATTTCCCTTATGTTTGCTTAACAAGTAAGCAGCTAAAAATATGTTGGTTATATCCGGAGGCTTGTGAACCAAGAGATTTAAAGCCATAAACAGTTGTTCTAACCTTGTACTCTTTGCTCTCAGTTCTACACCAATGTAGCTTCATTGACTTAATAGCGTTACTCCTGATGTACACCATGTGAATGCTGGGAGGATCACATCCAGCTCCTGCAAATGCAGATGCTCTTCTGTGGCGTTTCTGGATGTAATTTATAAGGCTCTCGACAGTGTAGAGAGAAGCTCCATAGAGACCAGTCCTGACATAACCTTTAGCCATTGCCTTGGTGGCTCTGCAAGTGCAGGGAAAGCTGCTTCAGTAGTCAAAACAATGCTAGAATTGCGCCGTTTAATAATCTGCATTAGGATTTGCTACTCTGGATTTGAGCTGTACGTGGGCGGTGTCTTATAGATTACAGGTCCAGTTCTGTGCTGCCCTTCTTGGAGGCACAGCACGGGGAGGGATGGGCAAAGATGCCTTTAAGATCCCCAGATTCTGGCCCAGATGAGGGCCAGTTTGGTAGCTAACATGACTTAGAGCAACTCTGGATGTTGCTATCATTTATGGCAGCCTCCTAAGGGCTGCCCAAGGGCTGTCATAGTCCACAGTGCCCAGAGTATTATGCTTTGCAGAAACCCCCTGTCTCATCCCTTATGCGCCCTACACTGGGCCTTGCCAGGGGAGCAGGGCAGGGTCAGTTACACTGGTCCTGTGGTGCTCTGGTGCCAGGGGAATTCTGCCCCAGCTTTTGTATGCTACTTGTGCAGTTTGTAGAAGCCAGGGTGGTGGGGAGAGTGCTATTTGCATTCTAAAGGGATGGTTTCCCTGGGCTTTAAGTTACAGATCGTACAGGCATGTATCAGAGCTTGGCTGCATTAGTTCAGAACATCTGGGTCTTACAAGGCAAGATGATTCTGCAAGTACCCGGAATTCCCTTTTGTGCTGTTTCACCGACCGGGTTTTGAAATGCGCCTGCTCACTTATTTCCTGTCCCGTAAGCCCGGCCCTATTTCGTTTGCAATATTGCGAAAATTGCAGATCCCGCAATATTAGGCGTCCACCGCAGTTTTTTAAATGAGCTTATATTGCACAATCCACAATTTTGCAGACCTTGTGAGTATATAGTGCAGAGTGCTGCACTAACATTCAGTGCCTGTGAAAATGTAAAAGGCAAACGTGACTGGACTCCGAATCTACAGCAGTTGTGTTAAGACTTCTTCAGTCTTCTGAATTTTATATGTTCAGTCACTTTTTTTTAATGAATGTAACATAGTTGCAGCAAAATGTCTGATTATAAAAAAAAATCAGCAGGCATAACAATACCTGAATGTTTATATTGTTCCAGCAAATTTTTCTTTTTTAAAAAAAGCTCTACTCTGGCTTTTCCAACTTACCATTATTAATAAAGGTCCATTATTACTTTCCCATGATTTTCCATGTCTTATCCACAACTCAACCACAATTGTTTGAAGATCATCCCGCAATTCAAGTAGGGCCTTTCCCATGATGGATAACCACAGCTAGACACATGTGCAGGGGAGCAATCTAAAGATTTGCTAAAATACTGCATGTTGTATGTTCCCCCAGTTGCTTTGGGGAGCAGGTTCCCCTGCAGAGATTAAAGGCCTGGAGTTAATAGTAATAATCATTCTTTGGCGCCTTTATGGAGCCTTTTCATTCCTAGACCTCAGAGCTGGCTCAGCCCTGTTTAATAGATGGGGAAACTGAGGCAAGGAGAGGTTTTTCTGTTTGGTTTTGTTTTTTAGGGACTGATTTTCAGAGTTGCTGAGCACCTGCAGCTCCTGTTGATTTCAGCTGGAGTTGTGGGTGCTCAGCACTTCTGGAAATCAAACTCTAACTTGATTTTCTCAAGTATCGTATATAATTTAGTGGCAGGGTCAGGACTAGAATTCAGGTGCCTGGAGTCCTAGGTGTCTGTGTAGTCCACTGGATTACGGCTATCCTTTCCATTGAGTAGCATGCCTCTGCCAGAGCTGGGGTTGTGGGGTGACCCTTCAACCCCTACTATCTAAAAGGGAAGCAAGCCTGTCTGCAACATGGCAGTACAAATGATTTCAGGATGTATTCATAGAATGTGGGGAATAAAAGGCTCCAGATACCATTGGAGCACTTAATAGCTTGAGAATGACATCGCTAATGAAATAATAGGTGTGTTCAGCTAGGGAAAAAATCCTGCTGTAGATTTACCTAGAGGCTGCTGCCCAGGGAACTGAGAGCTGTGTGCCATTTGATACCATTGGCCAGGAGCTCCTGCTAAGCATGGTTGCCATTCTCCCCTTGCCGATGGTCAACTCACGGCTGGTGCATCACGCAAGTCCCATCTGAATCAGGTTCTCTGAATCCTCCCCAAACCAGTTTTTCTGCAGTTTAGAAGGCTTGAAATCCCTCTCTTCAAACTCTGTCCCTGGGAGCTGAAGTGGGGCTTTCTGCTGGTTTTGTGCACAGGGCTGGAGTTCCCCCCCTGCGATGGCTAGATGGTGATTTTCCACACGAGCAAACTTCTCCTGCAGTTCCCATGCCCGGGCAGCACTGCCAGTGTTATAAGAAGAGGCTCCTATGTCAAGTCCCCTCCCAAACCCATTGTCCCGGGTTCACAGAGGGGAAGGGGCAGGGTGTTCGTTCATTTTCCCCATGTAAACAAACCAACACAGCTTGATACACGCATTGACTATTATGGTAGCACCAAGGGCCTGGTTATGGTAAGTGTTGTACGCGCATGTAGTAAGAGAGAGTCCCTGCCCTAAAGAGTTTATAAGCTCAATAGCGGAAGGGTGGGAGGGGATTCAGAGAAGGGAAGTGACTTGACCGTGATCACACAAACAGGTCAGTGGCAGAATTGGGAGTAGAACCAAGGTCTCCTGAGTCCTAGCCATTGGCCCATGCTGCCTCTTGTGCCTACGCCGAGTCCACGGGGAGCATGTCGCGAGCCTGGCAGTATCCAAACGCCATTTGAAACCAGGGTGAAGCCCTTGCGGGCGTAGTCTTTGCAGCACCCAATCCCATGTGCTCCAGCGGATCACCCAAGAGCAGCCCCGGCGTTCCTGAGCCCCTGGATTGCTCTGAGAGGGCAGGATTGGCCTGCAGTGGTAGACAGCTTCATTTGATTTTCCTTCTTTCAACTACAGTTTTTGCCATCTGCTCTGCCTTCCTAATTATAACAGCAGAGAGGAGTGGGTGTCGGGTTTGTTAGCAGGCGTTGTGTGACGGGAGGGGAAGGAACAGCATGCTCCAATGCACTGGATGGACAGTCTGATCCAGAGGAGATCTGGAACACAGCGTTACCTGCAGCGGATCCCAGATGTGGGGCCGTGCCCTCTCCACGCCTCTCTGACCCCAGCGTGGTGCCTGGGTGCTATGTACATGCCCAGCTATTGGTCAGCCTCAGGGTGCTCTGCGCTGGACACTGTCGTGCAGGGCGTGGTATGTGCCGTGACTAGCTCCTTCTGCTTTCTCTCTCAGAAATGTTTCCCTGATCCCCTCTCCCGCCTGTCGCCGTGGAGCTGACAAACCCTCCAGCTGCGCCAGCGTTTGGGGAAGGCAAGGGCTGTGCTGGTTCCCCTGCTCGGGCTGAAAATAGGAAATGTGCTGAGCTGTGGGGTGCAAACCCCGGCACGGTGTCCTGGTGAGGGCAGACGTGGCAGCGAGTGTCTGAGTGGCTCCTGCCATTCCCCTCTCTGTGCCATCAAAGCTCTTCTCCCTGGGGCAAGCCAGCCATGTGCATTGCTGTAACCCTGCCTTTCCATAAAGCCCTATTATACAGCCAGGAGGGGCCATAGGGATCCTCTCGTCGGACCTGCTGAATCAGCCACATGCAGGTGCTCTTCACCCAGCCATACCTGGTACGGTTGGGCTCAGAGCTGGACACTGGACAGCAGTGGGGCAATCACTCGAGCTTCCCCCTGCCCCCTCCACTCCACCAGCATTTCCATCCTGGTCTTCCCCTTTGTCAGTCTCTCGGACAGTCACCTCCATGCCTTCCCCCAGGCACGCTCGCCCTCCCTGAGCATATCTGCTAAGCCCCTCCCTGCTCCCCTTCCCTGAAAAGAGACCCTTCTGCTGCGCAGCTTGTCGGGAATCTTGTTGATGTGGCTAGAAAGGCCCTTGTGTCCACCCCCTTCCTTGACCTCTGGCTGTCCTTAGGCTGTGAAATGCTTGAGGCAGCGACTGCCCCTTCTTGTCTGTCTGGAAAGGACCTAGTGCTGTGCAGGTGCTTCTGCAGACACACAAATGAATTAGCCACAGCAATGCTCTGCTAGGGAAGGGTTTGACCTGCCGTTCACGCACCTGAGCTGCTTGTTTGCTCCTGCTGCTCCCTGCAGGCAGACACTTCCCTGTAGCTCTTTCACCCAGCTCCTGTGAAGGCAGCCGAGTCCCGACTCCATGCCCTCGCTCACCTGTGGTGGCAGGAGAGAGGTTTGTTCTGGGCCCCTGACTGAGCCAGCGGGAAGGATCCCTTGGCTTGGAAAAAGGGAAGCTTGTCAATGGGTCAGCAGTGGAGGGAGATGGATTGTTCCCCAATTTATCTCACTTCTGTCTCTGCTCCGTTCGCACGGCGCCATGGAGGACGAGGTCCACGGCTGGGAGCAAACTCCTTTGGCATTGGCGTTCGACTGCTCTGCATGTAAAATAGAGAGAGAGAGAGAGGGAGACCCAGGGAGTTGCATATTACATGTATGTTGCTTTTGTCACCCGTGGCATTTCCCACATCTGTGTGGAGCTGGGCATCATTGTCGCTCTCCAAAGAATGAATAATAACAACAAAGATCTGCCCTTCTCTAGCTTATTCCAAGCCAAGGATCTCATTGACATCGACAGATTAAGCCTCACAGTGCCCTTGTGAGCGAGTGTAACTAACACCCCCACTTTTTGGATGAGGAAACTGAGGCACAGAGCAATCAGTGGCCTGATTTTCAGCTCCTGTTGATTTAATCATGCGTTGTGGGTTCTCAGCACTTCTGGAGATCACATCATAAGTGGCTTGACCAAGGCTACCCAGCCAGGCTGTGGTAGAGAAAAGAATAGAACCCAGGAGTCCTGGCTCCTAATCCAGTGCCTTCACCAGATGATTTCCTCCTTCAGAATTAAGGACCCAAACTCCCCGAAATGGGCTTTGGTTCTGGTGTTTCAATATTCAGCTGCCCAGCTTGAAACCTCTTAAAGGGGCCTGTTTTTCAGAGGTGTGCCAGCTGCAGCTCCCATTAAATTGAGAGGTTTCAGAGTAGCAACCATGTTAGTCTGTATCTGCAAAAAGAACAGGAGTACTTCATTAAATGGAGGGTGCTCAGCCTCTCTGAAAAGTCAGATCCCTTTAAAGCGTCTCAAGTTGGCCACCCACAGAGCAGAGTAGTTAGGAGAGTTTTGCCCTTAATGTCTAACCCTTTTCTAGACAAGGGGGTGGTCTTTATGAGCCCCTAAATGCTTTTGACTCTGTCCTGTGAGTGAGCTCCAACTCCCTGCCTTCCCCAGCCAGTGTGGGGGACAAATCGACGCACCAGCCGGGACTTTCAGCCAAGCCTAAGGGAGGTGGGCACCCAGCTCCCGCTGAAATCAATGGGCAGTGACAGTGCAGAATCCGCCATGCTATCTGCTAATGTGTCCCACCTCTGCTGGAGACCGGACAGGAACTGAGTCTCCTTAGCCTGTTCAGTCAGGGTGAAATCCACCCCCGTGCCCACAGAGGCCCACACATGGCCTAGGCACCACGTCCGCCCTCCGAATTGCCTTAAATGGTAGGTTTTGTGGTGCTGTCCTGCACAGGGGCGAGCGTCCTCCTCAGTCCTGGCTTCTCCGTTGAAGCTGCCAACTATGTGGGCCAGCTGTGGAAGGGGTATTTGTGCTACAGACACCTGCCCACTGGGAACTGGGCTGAGACCTGCCCCAAACTCATCTCACATAGTATCTAATATCTGACCCTCTCCCCCCAGGATACTCTGTGGGCCAAATGCTTCCCCGGTGTTCTCAATGGATTTATCCTAGTGATAAGCAGCCATTGGAAGAGGGCAATTTGTCTCTGCATGGGGGAATGTCAGTTCCTGTGGGATAACGCCGATTGCTCCCAGCTAAGTTTATAATTACGTGCTTCAGTGTGTTCCTCTCTTAACCTCAGTATAACTGGGATAGCTGACCCAGAAGGGAGTTGCCTGCATATCCAGTCACTTTGCATTCCTCTTCCCCAGCCACTATACCATTGACTTCCATGTTCTCTTCAAACCCTGGGTGTAGAGCTAAGTTAGGCAGCAATGGTCAGTAAGCATTTGTCAGCCACATCCATGCAAGAGCCCCTTCCCCAATTGGTGGCTCTGGGGAAATAATTAGCAGCAAATATGCAGATTAATTGAGCCTGTGTCTCTTCTAGGGATCAGAGGGGAAAGGGAGATGGCAGGGAGGAGCAAGGCGAGTTGAATGTGAGGAAAGTCCCACCAATTTTTCCCTGCTTGGGAGCCTCTTTGCAGCATGAGCATCTTCCCATCCTCTGCAATCCCAGGAACTTGGGCCATGGAGCCGGGCAGGGGAAGCCCGTTTAGGCTCACAGAACCCAGAAGCCACAATTTCAGACTTAGAGCACAGGTGCCAGAGTAGCTAACGTGACTGTAATCTGTCCCTCTGTCGGGCACTGTTTCTCCTTTCCTTAGAGCCGGGCCACACCTGTCTCTCAGCGGCCCCACACCTGTCTCTCAGCGGCCCCACACCTGTCTCTCAGCGGTCCCTAGCAAATCTTCCCTGAGCAACTCCAGCCAAACATTCCTGCTTGCTTCCCCCAGTCCCACTGCTCTTTGGAGAGGGTGAAGATTCCCCTAGTGCAGAGGGCTAACCCAAGATCTATGCACTACTTAAGTCCTGCTTCAGCCCTAGCGTTAGCAAATTCTGGATGCCTCTGCCATCTCTCTGAGGTTTCTAGGTAAGTGATGTCTGTTCTGTATGCTGGCGGTGTAAGGGGCAGAAAGGAGCCATTCTGAACCACACAGCCAAGAGTTAAGTAGTGCAAACCGATGGCCAAACTCCTCCCTAGAAGAACTCCATGCCTTTGGCCCGAAGAGCCTCTTGGGTGGAAAAGAGCAACTATTGATTGCAACCTTATTGTTCATTTGACATGACCCTGCGTTTTAGGCTCTGGCTTTGCAGAGTCCAAAGGTTTTTTGAATGGATTTACATGAAAAGCATGGAAAAAATACTTTCTGCATAATTTTTATTCCCATGTAATTCATCTGTCTCTGGTTGCTAAGTGCACAATTCTCTGGCTCTGATTGGTGGATCCGTTGTTATGGTGATGCAGCGAGGGCAAAATTGAAACTAGTTGCTGCTGGATTTATTGTTTTCCTATTGGTCTGTTGGTTGCTACGGTCAACTGTGATTTGGCTGACTTTACGTTTTTAGTGTGTGTGAGGTGCGTAGCATAGCGCCCAGTGAGTTTAGTTGAGTGCAATGAGGTTAGTTGATTGGGAGGGATTTTTGGCTGAAATGTGTTTAAGGGTATGTCCACATTGAATTGTAAACTGGGTGTGTGGGCTTGAGCGTCCACACTGCACTGTAAACCTGAGTTTACAGTTGCTGGACCCAGCTCTCTCAGTCATGCAAACACGTCCACACTGCACTGTGCAGAGCTTCTGACTCGGGTTTGCAGCTTGACCCGAGTCCACAATGACTGGGCTTGGACCCGGGTCACCGCAGGACTCAGGCTCTGGTGCACCCCCCACCTTAGCAGGGTCCTTGGACCTGCTTGCTGACCCGAGTCAGACTGATTTGTATGTAGACAGAACAGGGATATGGGCTCAAATCGGAGTCAGAGTCCCAGCTTAGTGTGCAGTGTAGACATACCCTCAGTGATTACTCTCCATGTGGGATGCTCTTGTGGCTGGTGCACTGTACTGGGATGTAGGACACCTCCTGCTCATTTCTAGACACTGCCACAGACTCCCTTTGTGAACGCAGGCAAGTCCACATCTCAGTGGGAGTAGGTATTACTCAGTGTAAGAGTATTCAAATCTGGCCCACTCTTTCCTGTACTTCAGTTCCTCCCCTATAAAATGAGGATAACAGTACTCCCTTTATCGATCTTGTCAATTTAGACTGTAAGCTCTTTGGGGCAGGGATTGTCTCTCGCTCTGTGTATAGCACCTGATATTGATCAGGGCTGCTGGCACTCCTGTGATACCAGCAATTACAAGCGGCTGCTTTAGCCGCTGCCAAAGCAAAGTGACAATTTTGCAATAGCCAGTGGAGGTCAGATCTGCTTGAATTTTTAGGTACATCAGCTCAGCTAACCCCCAAACAATCCCTGGTCTGTTACCTGAATGGTAATCTGCCTTTGAGTGGGGCAGCTTGACTACAGCGTGCTGGAACAGAGGCACGAAGAATGTCTGGTACAAGCTGTGCCTCTGGTGACAGCTGCTTTAATAATAAGTTATTTAGATAACGTGGTGATCAATAAACCCCTCTTAGCACACATAGGATGGGGTGGGGAAATGACAGGATAATAGCAGTTTAACAATCCCGTCAGCTGAAGATCTCAATGTGCCTGACACAAGTGAGATAAGCCTGCAAACTGGGGAAACGGAGGCATGGAGAGATCTCTTAGCCTGCCCAAGGTCCTGCACAGTCAGGAACAGAACCCAGGAGTCCTGATGCCCAGCTGTCTGCTCTAACTCAAGGCAGCAGCAAAAATCATCTTCCTCGGGCCCGAATTTTTCAAAAGTGGATGCTGATTTTGGGTGCCTGACTTGAGACCGAGGGTTTTCAGAGGCTGCTGAACCCTCGCAGCTCCAGGTGAAATCAGTGGGATTTGCAGGGGCTCGGTACCCTATGAAAACCAGGTCCAAGGTGACTCCGTTTGGGCACCCAAAAATCAGTGGCCAGTTGCAAATTTTGCAAATGAAGTTGCCCATCTTGAATCTAAAGGTCAGACTGAACGCTTCAGTGGCTCACCTCCTGGCAATGATTTTCATGTGTGTGTGTGTGTGTGTGTGTGTGTGTGTGTGTGTGTGTGTGTGTGTGTGTGTTTGCGCGCGCAAGAGACGAACGGGGCATGGGCAGCAGAGTATGAACATGTTTTATCTCCGGGAGTCAGTGCCTGTGTAGCTCCCGAGTGGCAGGGCGATGGGAAGATGAAGTGCTCACTGGAAGGAGAGACTAAAACGCACTGTATGTTCTGCTCCCCGAAGACCCATCTGCCTGCTTCTGTCTGAGTGGAGCGTGTGTGTGCACGTGAGCTGTCTCAGGTTAGGAGAGAAGAAAACCTGCATGTGAGCATCTGTAACTGCGCCACTGTGAATCCTCTGGGATCTGGGACAGCTGTGCCACTCCAGTGTTGCTCTACTTGGAAGCGAGGTGAAGGCAGGGGGATGGCATAAAGAAAAGAGGTGACTTCCACTTGTGCTGACACGTGTTTCATAGACTAGCAGAGAATATTATCTGCAGTTAGTATGTACATACTGCTGCGGATTCTTCACCTCTCCAGTCTAGACTGTCAGACGCACCCATGTTAGAGTGCTCAGGATAGGATTGTCATGACTTTTTATTAATAGGTATGCCTAGTGGTTAGAGCAGTGGGCTGAGAACCAGCGCTCCTGGGTTCCAGTCCTGCCTCTCAGAGGAAGTGGGGTCTAATGGTTAGAGCACCAGACTGGGAACCAGGGCTTTATTCCCAGCTCTCCCTCACTCCCTGTCACCTTAGACAATTTGCTCAGCCTCTCTTGTGCCTTAGTATCCCCATCAATCAAATGAGGCAAATGTTCCCCTGCCTTGCAGGGATGCTGTGGGGCCTGAGCACAGAAGGTTTGTACCAGGGGCATTGAGCTCCGCAGACGGATGTTGCTCTAGATGGATGTGGAATTATGTAGAGAGTGGTGCTGAGGCCTGGGGCCTGAGCAGGTCCACTGGGGATGCTAGCAGCCTGCCCGCATGGAATGCCCAGCTCTTTTAGCGCAGATTGGCCGGGCTGCGTTTCCCGGGCTCCCAGGCTGGGAGGCTGAGATCAGTGTTAGAGAAGACCAGGGAGGGCCAAAGGGTGATTGAAAACGAGAGAACTCTAGGATGGATGGTGCGAGCATTTGGCCGGCTTGCCAGCAGGTCGCCTCCAGCCCAGCCTGGTAGCTAGGAGAGGTCATCGCGTTAGCTGTTCGGTGGCTTGTATGCAATGAGCTGGGGTCTATGTGCATTTCTAACAAACTGGGCCTGTAGTACGAAAACCACCACTGCGTTTGGCCCCCCTCGCTGCTGGTCGCAGCGCGGTGGGACCAGTTGCTGAATGGACCATGGAGACTGAACTCCCCTCTTAGTCACTTCAACGCTCTGTGCCTCAGTTTCCCCATCTGTTAAATTGGGAGAATAACCCCTCCCTACTTCACTTGCCAGGCTCTTCTGTTATTTGTAGCACGATAGCACCTACAAGCTGCAACGTGCGAGGTGCTGCTCATACACATAGGGAGAGACGTCCCTGCCTCAGAGTTGATCAATCCCTCGCTCGAACCAACAGCAATACACAACAGAATTGAGGCCATGCATCCGAAATGACAAATAACCCAGTACAAACTCTCCAGTGGGAAGCAGGGAGGTCTGCCAGTAAACGCAGCTCCTCCCCACGACGCCCTGCCCGGGTGGTAACCAGCTGTTTCCCCATCTCCAACCTAGGACAAGTTACTCAGGGATCGGGTGGGAGCAGCGGGGTTGCCCCCCCCCCCGGCTTTGTATTGGTGGTGGTGGGCGAGGGTGCAGCTCTGTGGGGCTTCTGCTGCAGTAAATGATCTCTCCTGCTCCCCTGCCCGCAGAACGCTGGAACACTGGGTTCTGCTCCATTTCCCGTGCCGGTTCCTCTGGGGCCGGGGCGCGCATGGAGCTGCAGAATGCAGATGCACCAGTTGAAGGAGAGCGCTGTAGGGAAGAGCAGCCCTTCAGGAGTCTGTGATTAAAATGCTGCTCAGGGCTCACCAGCCTCTCCTAGAAAACTGTTGGCAGGGAAACCTCCTCCCCATCTCTAGTCCTGTTGGCAGGGAAACCTCCTCCCCATCTCTAGTCCTGTTGGCAGGGAAACCTCCCCATCTCTAGCGAAAGGACTCAGCAGTGTCGTCTGGGATCTCTCTGCTGTTGGCTCATCCTTGGGGTGGGGAGGTGTTTTTGGCTTAAGGAAGAAATGTGGTGCTCTCTGTGTAGAGGGTGGACATGTCCATATCTCTATGCCCATCTCCTGGGGAATTCACCTGCTACGACGGACGTTCCAGCAGAATCCTAACCCCCTGGTGCCTGGGGTTGCCCACCTAAGGGCCATGCTGGTAACTTGACAGGAGCCCCAGGGCTGTGCCTAATTGGCATGAAACAGAACAGATTGCAGTGGCAGTCATTGCTCATGTGGAGGTGCAGCCTGTGTTGGTGCAGGTCCCGGCATGCCAGGCCCATCTGGATCGAGATGGAGAGTTACCTGCTGGGCTTGGCTCTCGGGCTTGACTCTCCACTGCCTGGCATCCCATGTCGCCATTCCCCCTGAGCAAAATGAGTGGGCAAGGGATGTAAACACTCCTGTCCAGATCTGTGAGCATCTGTGCTCATGTTATGGAGGGGTAAGTGACGGCACAAGGTGCCAGGCAGGGTAGGAGCAGGGCTGATGTCTCCAAGGGATGCAACCTGTATCCAACATGAAAGCAGCCGGGGGCTTCCCTGTGGAGCTCCCCAGACGGCATCTGACCCATTGGCTGCAGTTTGGCCAATCTGTGCACTAGGAATTGCATTTCGGTAACAGTTCCAGGGTTCACTGCCCTGTCCAGCCCCACGGATTCCCTGAGCAAAATGTCCCCAGGGGGAAGCAGCCATGCTCACAATCATTGGCTTCGGCAAACTGTCGCGACTTCCAAACCAGACCCATTTTTGAAAAATATTCCTCACAGCAACGGGCCCATTTCAGTGAAATTTGCCTGTGAAATATCACACGATTGCTTGATTTCACAGCCCTAGTTCGTGGGCACAGCAAGACTTTGCAAACCCAAACATGCCTCTGTTCCACCCAGCTGCTAAACTGCCATGTTGGAAAAACACCGTCCACACTGCCTTGCAAATCACTGAATCAGAGAAATGCCAGGCTGGAGGGGACCTCAGAAGCTCATCAAGTCCAGTCCCTTGGGCTTGCAGATCAGGTAAACCTGGGTCAACCCTGACAGGTGTTTGTCCAACCTTTGCTTAAAAACCTCCAATGATGAGGATTCTAGAGCCTCCCTTGGAAGCCTGTTCCAGATCTTAACTACCCATAACATTAGAAAGTTTTTCCTAATACACCTCTACCCTGATATAACGCTGTCCTTGGGAGCCAAAAAATCTTACCGCATTATAGGTGAAACCATGTTATATCGAACTTGCTTTGATCTGCCGGAGCGCGCAGCCCCGTCCCGCCGGAGCGCTGCTTTACCGCGTTCTATCCGAATTCGTGTTATATCGGGTCACGTTATATCGGGGTAGAGGTGTATCTAATCTGAATTTCCCTTGATGCAGATTAAACCCATTACTTCTTGTCCTGCCTCCAGTGGCCGTGGAGAACAATTGATCACTGTCCTCTTTGTAACAGACCTTAGCATATTTGAAGCCTGTTGTCAGGTCCCCCCTCAGTCTTCTTTTCTCAGAACTAAACATGCCCCGTTTTTTTTAACCTTTCCTCATAGGTCACATTTTCTAAACCCTTCTAAGCCTAAATGTGCCACTCCCTATTGCAGAGGCTTCTGATGACATGTGCCTGACTCAAGACCAATGACCATCAGGCCCTGCTGTCCTCCACAGACTGTTGCTTAGGGGACACTTTGCTTTGGGATATTGTTGGGAATGAACCCTGGGTTACAATATGGAGCCCAGTGCCTCCCTACTAGAGGTACTGTATTGCTGGCCTGCATCCTAAGGAACGTCTAACATTCAGTGTAATGCTCCCAACCTCTCCCACGCTGCTGCCATGTTTATCGGAGGTGGTTTCTCTCCCAGGCTGTCTCTGAACAGGAGCACTAGGAAAGCTTCCCGTCTTTTGGCTGCGCCAGCAGAATTCTTGGCTTCTCCACTCCATGTCATTCCCATCAGGATTAGAGCTCTCCCTTCCTTGACATGGTGATTAGTGTGATTTATTTTTATGGGGAATATTATGGGCCCATAGGCATATGGTGTGACCCAGGCACGGAGCTTACATCCCTGCTCACTAATTGCTTGTAAAAGTCTTAGCTGTTGCATGCAGGTCTGGTTCCGCCAGTGAGTTCTCTTTCTGTCTTCGGTTCGGGGCTCACTGTCCCTAATTGGATATGTTTTGCCTGGGATTCTACTCGGCTTCCTGGTTCTAAACGACTTTAAGGTGCCAGGCTGACAGCACTGGAGACTGAAGTTCCATTTGGTGTCACGTGAGCAGCAAGAATTGCCGTTCTATTGAAATCACCCCATCGTGCAAGACATTGCATGTAAACATGTTAAGAGATCGTCCCTGCCCAAAGAGTTTACCATCTTAAATAGGCAAGACAAACAAAAGAAGGATTATGATCTCCATTTGGCAGATGGGGAACTGAGGTACAGAGAGACTAAGGGACTCTCCCAAGGTCACACAGGGAGTCTGTGGCAGAGCTGGGCTTGAACCGAGATCAGCCATGTTTTAGATTGCCTCCTTAACCACAGGCCATTAGTTCTCACCAGCTAACTTAGCTACACACCCCACCTGCCTAACATACCTCAGACATGAACTGGAAGGACAGCTTCTAGAGATGAGAGTGGAATTCAGCCTCCAAAGCCCGGTCAACTCTTGGTCTGTCTGTCTGGGAGGTGCAACGAGGTCTTAACTTCTCGTTTTAGCTGGCGGGCCCTCTAGAAGACTAGAGAGTTGGGGTGGGAAGTTTCTCAGTTATAATGGTAAGGATGCTGAATCTTTCACAAAGGTCACATCCCTCCCAAGGTCTTGGTTGGGTGTTAGAGTTACAAAGGTATTAAGATGAGCTAACAAAACAGCCTGACTAAAAATCCCTTCCTCTCTGTTGCTCAGCTTTCACACTCTTGTGATGTCATCATTTCTCCAGTTCTCCAAAGAGTCCTCCAGCAGAAAACAGACAGCCTTGTAATTCTGTATGAAAACAGACAGGACAATCTCCCAGGCCAGGACAATCTCCCAGGACTTCTTCTGGCCTCTTGTTCTCCATGCCCTCTTTCTAAGGGGCGCCATGCCCTGCCAAACAGAGGTGTGTTATTAGCATCCCCGTCTTATTCCAACCCTCCCGTCTCTCCCAAATCCTCTTGGATGACGCTGACATTTTAACGTAACATTACATTCGTTACTGAAATTCTAGTGACAGCCAGACAGTGTTGGAGAGGGATGGGAATGATCTTGCAAGTTATGTGAGAAATTAATTAGTCACAGACAGATGATGTTGATACCTTCTGTAAGCCTGATTTATTTCCATGGGTGTCTGTTTTTGGAAAGCTGAATATGTTTGGCTAAATATAATACAGCAAATAGTTCCTGGCGAAGATGATCATGCTGCAAACACAGAATCCAATGGAAACGCACTAGGCTGATAAGTAGAAATCTAAAAGATTTGGGCAACCAATTCCCCAGCCTTATGTTTTCATGCCACAGGTTGGTTGGTTGTTGGTGTTTTCATGCTGGGAGTCAGATTCATCCCACATGAGCTTGGTGCTGGGATCAGGGCAGTGAGAGTGGACAACACTGGCTTTATGTGGAGGCTGCTAGGGTCCAGTTCATCTCCTGCATCGTCTGCAGCTTAGAGCAACCTCCAGGGCTTCCCTGGTTTGTGCCCCCTAGGGCAGCTGGGAATAGCCAGGGTGCTGGCCATATTCTGCAGAGGGCCCTGCTGAGGGAAAGAGAAGTACGACCCAAACTCGGGGGTCGGAGCAGGGCTCACAGTCAGGTTCTGGACAGAATTTTACAGCGGACTCTCTGTCCCTCTGAGTGGCTGGAACTCTGAGCTTTGGCACCAGCGGCCCAGATCCTCACCTGGTGTAAATCAGCATCATTCCATTGAAGCCAATCGAGCCTCACTCGTTTCCACCAGCTGGGGAATCTGTTCCATGGGGCAGGGACGGTTCTAAAACCAAACTTCCCAGCCAGCTACTCTGTCTGCCATGGGCTGAATCAGACTTCAGATCGATCCGCCTTGGGGCACGGAGGGGTGGGGAATCTGTGGCTGGATTTTGCTGCTTGGAACGATGGCTGACGGTGCCCAACAGGGAGATGCCGCCCTGATGCTGCTGCAAGGCTTGTTAGGCTCTTTGCCAGTGTCCACACTGCCGAGGGGGTGAGTTACCAGTCCACCGGAAATGGCTCCTGGGCTCTAGCCTACACCTCCAGCCTGTCCAGCTAGCCTGGGTTGAAAGCACCCCCGCCCCAGGGGGAGAGGGTTTTGTGTGTGGACAGCCCCCTACTAAGAGCCTGAGTAATCTTTGCAGTGAAGACATACCGTGGGTTTGGGTGGGTGGGAAGGGGGATCAGAGGCCAGATTTGTTTTCCAAATGAGCTGCTGCCATCCAGAAGTACACTGTGCACCCACCCATCCTTGTATGCCTGGGACAGCTCGGGAAAAGACATCTGAGCCCGAGCCAAGCAGGGCTTGCTACCCCCCCAGGATTGGCAGTTGCCCGGCAGGGATGTCAGCTTTGGGGAGGAGCCAGTGTCACACATGAAATACTCCAGCCTTACTGGGAGGATTTCTCTCTCTCTCTCTCTCTCTCTCTCTCTCCCCGCCCTTTGCTCAGTGCCTCTTGCAGCCCTTGCTGCGGGAAGACTCTTTTCTTACCTTTTCGGGGAGTGAAGTGCGCCAGGCAGACGAGCCCGGCTGGCGCAGGGGAGAGATCGGAGACGGGAGAGACGTGGGGAAGCAAAAGTGGACTTGATCTGAAAGAAAAAGAAAGAAAGAAAAGAGAGTCTCCTCTTTCTCCAGCGTGTAAGTACTGGCTCTTCCCCTTGTGCGGTTACATTTCACCAACATTGCAATGTAAACAGAGCAAAGGTACGGCAGAGTGGGGTTTGCTTTTAAAGGAGCAGTTCCCCTTTTATATCCCGCTGGCTTCCCAGCACAGCTTCCTCGGTGGGGATTATTGATCTCTTGGTGGCATGCTGTACTTTGTGGGAGAGGGCGTGAGGGTAGTTGGGGGCCGGGGGATCAGATCAGCTTTATGCCAAATGTAGCAGTAGGATATTCTGGTCTCCTCCTTGGCAGAAGAGATTCCTGTGTGTGTTTTGGTTTTGGTGCGGGGCATTTCGGAAGCCGTGTTCCCCCTCCCCTCCATCACGCCTTTCTCCAAAACCCAGAGGAGTTTGCTCGCAAGGCACGATATTGGCCCGTCTCTGAAGGAAGCCGGCCGGCTGGGAGAGGAGGGGAAAATCTGTTGCCTCCAGTATGAAACTTTGCCAGGCTGCTGTTAGGAGGAGATGACACTGAAGTCTCGGTGTGACATCTGTTCACGTGCTCAGGCGGGGGACGTTCTCCCTGGATGTGTGCATTCCCCTCACGCTGCACTTTTTGTGGCTGCCAGTGTCCTTTGCCTCTCGCTGTAGCTCTGCCACATTCCCAGATATGTGGGGAAGTTGCCCCCTAAGTGTTGCTTCCTTCAGCTCCCTCATCATCACCGCCCTCATCGCGGGTGGGGAGAAGTTACCTAGACCAGATGGTTAATGCCTGCAACCCAAATCCTTGCCAGGCCAGGACTAGAATTGGTGCCAGTGACACTTTAACCAACTGGCCGGTCTCTGTATGGAAACAACCCAGAATGAGCGGTGCCGACAGACTGGCACAATGGTGGCATTAACTCTGAAAGGGAAGAAGCATCAGCCTCCAGCCTGAGGCTCCGGCTTTGTTTGTGTGTCTGGGGGGGGGGGCACTCTGCACAGGCAGCAGGCAGAGGGTTAATGGAACGGCAGTGGGTTTTGTTAAAGTTGAGGAGGGGTGCGTATGCCTGGAGCTCTGGCTGCTGCAGGGTAACCAGTGGTTCGGGTTCAGTTACACTGCTGGGCATTTTCAGTGGCAACATGGTTTGGGCAGAGCGGAAAAACAAACCCCAGACTGAATGTGTGATAAATGCGAAATGGGGCTGCTTTCCATCCCCGGGTGGCTGTGAAAAGGCTCCTGAGAGGCCACCAAAAAACCCCAATTAGCTTGAAAACAGTTACCCGCTGCAAACGCCAGATATTTAGACTCACTAATCATAATTAGCACTTTTCCCTCTTAGCTCTCTAAGCACATTTACAAGCTGGGTAAGTAGCATCATTCCCTGAGTATAGGAAAGTGAGGCACATAGGAAGTGACATGCCCAAGGGCTTGCAACAAGTAAGTGGCAGATCCCAGCTCTCCTGACCCCTAAGCTGGGGTTCTGTCCACTAGGCAATACCGCCTCCCTGCTGCATGACTAGAGATCAGAACCATCCACTCTCCTGATAGGTCACTCTGCCAACTGGCACAGTGAAGGCCCCTTTGGCACTGGTCCTGTCTGCATGCTGGAGGGTTTTGCCAGTGTGGGTGAGAGGAGTGGTGCCAGCTCACCTGGCCAGTAAGGGAGAAGTACTTTCCAGGGACTGCTGCCCCTTACTGGAGGGGTTTAGAAATTTCGCAGGCATGCCTCCACTGACTGACTCGGGTTTGTCTTCTGTGTGAGATGCGCAAGCAACTGTAGGCCTGTGTTAGCCTACGCACCCAGGAGTGCCACGTTGCCACTCCTGACTCCCCAGCTCCAACCTCACAGGCCTGGTGACAGGTGAGGAGGGAACTGGATGGGTCTCTAGACATCTTACTTCACATAGAGCCTTTCAGACACTACAGCCAACCCCACTGAGGTGTGTGAGGGGTGCTGGGTGGGGCAGCATATGGGAAGGATCAGAGAGTAACAGGATTGATTTGGGCATAGGAGAATGTAGGCACCATATCAGGGAAATTTCCTCAGGGTGAAATCAGTTAGACAGTGGAATAATCTCCCCAGCAAAGGCTGGAAGCCCCCTCATTAGAAAAGAAAGGAAGGTCTTATGGCTAAAGAACAGGAGTCAAATGATCTGGATTCTATTCTTGGCTTTGCCACAGATTCCCCCGGGGACCTTGGGCCACTCACTTAACATCTGTGCCTCAGTGTCTTCATCAGTGAACTGTGACCTTGCATCGCTCCGTGAGGTTTGCTCATTCGGGTCTGCACTGAGCATTGAGATGCTGGCATGGAAGGTGCTTTGGAAGCACAGAGTATTATTTTCAGTGTTGTATTTTTTGTGAAGGCCACTTTCACTAATTGGCCACTCTTTTAGGTCCCTTGAATGGAAGCTAACGACAGGTTTCACTGGATGGAGTGTGTAGTTATTGTGTGTCATGTTCATACATTATGGGTGACGATAGTGCAGTAGCCATGCACCCTGGCTTCTGAGTTGGCTGTTTTAAATTTGGCTAATGTATTCCAGATGCATTTATGATGGTAGTGGTTAGAATTCCTCTGAGATGGGGCCATATTGTGTCAGGCACATACCCATAGTGAGAGAGAGTCCTTGCCTGAAGTTGTGTACAGTCTAAATAGACAAGAGAAGGATTATTAGCCCTATTTTACAAATGGAGGAACAGAGATGAGGTGACTTGCCCAAGGTCACTCAGGGAGCCTGTGGCAGAGCTGAGAACTAAGCCCCTGAATCCCAGACAATCCTTCCACTTTCTGTGTCACAGGCAGAGCCCTGGCCACCTGCTGAAAACAAAAGTTATAGGTTTATGTGCACATGTGACACTGGGTGGACTGCAATCACTTCACAGACATCATGTTTGCATTAAAGTTTTCAGGCTGCAGCACATTTCTGAGTCCATTGGTCCCACTCTGGCCTTCTGGAGACAGATGAATCATTCATTACAAACCCTGGAACACTCTTCTGGCTTCATTACACACCTGAAACTTGGGGCAGGTTGTCTGAGAAAATCTCGACGTGTCCAAATAAACATTTGAGCTTCCATGGTGCTGTATGTACAACAGCATCCTCACAACCTCCCTTTGAGGAAGGTTTCCATTTCACAGATGGGGAACCTGAGATATGGAGGCGAAGTGGAATTGATGGTAGAGCAAGAACGCTGGGCACCTAACTCCCAGCCTGGGTCGGCTCCAGGCACCAGCGCAGGAAGCAGGTGCTTGGGGCAGCCAATGGAAAGGGGCGGCACATCCGAGTCTTCGGCGGCAATTCGGCGGTGGGTCCCTGGGTCCCTCTCGGAGGGAAGGACCTGCCACCAAACTGCTGCCGAAGAATGAAGCGGCGCGGCAGAGCTGCCGCTGCAGTGCCACCGATCGCAGCTTTATCTTTTTTTTTTATTTTTTCTTCGCCGCTTGGGGCGGCAAAAAAAGCTGGAGCTGGCCCTGCTCCCAGCCTTGGGCTCAGTCCTCCAGGCCACTCAGAACTCTCAAAAAGGTCTGAAACGCAGTTTTGCTCTGAGTTATTGGTGCATCGGCTCCACCCCCCTGCCAAAACTCAGCCCAAAGCCTGCAAACTGACATTGCCTTGATTTGCATCCAAGCATCTCTAATGTTTAATAGGCATCTAATTTTAGAGGTCACTTGGCTCCTTTCAGCAAATGGCATCCCGGCGGGGATCTGCCTGTTGAATTTGTCTTCTTATCCCTTCCTGACTAACTCACTGCTGCTGGAAAAGAAACAGAAAACAAACCACCACCTGTTGGTTGCTGTAGGTGCAAAGGCCCGGATTGCAATCTTGCACGCAGTTAGCTCGGCAGAGACAATCTCTTCCCAAATACAGCATCCTGGTCTCCTGGTCACGCTCTTTCTTTTCCAATCAAGGTCCCTTTTAAGGTAGCATTTCCCCTGCAGCCAAAGTTGCTCCTCGGCTCCCCAGTTGCTTAGCCACTCACAGCCCTCGCCCACACCACTGGCCTGCCACCCTTGCTGGAACAGAAGCTGGAGTGAAAATTACTTTCAGACAGCTGTGAAAAGCGACCAAGCTTTAGACTGTCAGGCAAATCTACACTGATGCCTCCTTGCTGCTGTGGTCTGTGCGGTCTCTTGCTTTTCTTCTCTCTCTCTCCTTCTTTTGTGCAGTCCAGTCTTGTCGATTTCCCGGTTGCAATTGGAGATCAGTATTCTGCTATCTTCTGCATTTTCGAGCTGTTTTTAGAGACCGGCTCAGACGCAGATATGCAAGTGCTCAGCAACCACAATCAGGGCCCGATTGTCTAAAGAACTCCGCTCCCTCTAAGGCACCTAAGCAAGAGCCCGATTTTCAGAAGTGCTCAGCACCCGGCCGCGGCCATTGGGACACTTCTGGGTCCAGATTTTCCAAAGAACCCAGCACTCAACGCACACCCAACGTGCTGAATTCTCCTGCAAACCTGGCCCCTTGGATAGGTGCCTGAGAGGCAGCTGAGCTCTCTTGAAAGTTCTGGCCTAGGGGCACCGTGCATAATGGTCCACATCTTCTAACACGGGGCTAGTGCTTTTGGCTGCATGATTCATAGAGAGGAAGGATGGTCCAGCGGTTCAGGCACTAGCCTAGGACTTGGGTTCAAGTCCCTGCTCCACCGCAGTCTTCCTGTGTTACCTTGACTACATCACTGAGCCTTTCTGTGCCGGCTCCCTGATGTACAGTGGAAATGGTAGCACTTTCCTACCTCACAGGGGTGTTGTGAGGATAAATACGTTTAAAGGACAGTGTGATGTCCAGATGCTATGGAAACGGGGACCTATGAGGACCTACAATAGTGAGAGACACTGTATAAGGGGCTGGTTTTCAGAGTGCGAGTGCTCAGCACTTCCTGAAGATCAAGCCCCTTTAAAGTATCTCAAGTTGGGCTCCAGCGGTTGAGACAGCCCAAATCACGAGTCACTTTGGAGTTTTAAAACACGTAGCTCGCCACTGCTTAGAGGGACAATGTGGTGGTAGGCAATAGAGTAGCTCTAAGGCAGGGGTTCTTAAGCTGGGGGTCGGGACCCCTCAAGGAGTCGGGAGGTTATTATAAGGGGGGGGGTCACGAGCTGTCAACCTCCACCCCAAACCCCGCTTTGCCTCCAGCATTTATAATGGTGTTAAATATATAAAAAAGTGTTTTTAATGTATAAGGGGGGTCGCGCTCAGAGGTTTGCTATGTGAAAGGGGTCACCAGTGCAAAAGTTTGACAGCCACTGCCCTAAGGAGTCCAGGCAAGAGAGACACTGACTACCCTCTTCTGAAACTGTCCCACGACTGTCTTTACCTGCTGCTCTGAGTGATACGTTTGTGCGTCACTTCCAAATACCCGTTTCCCAACATCCGACGCATCCAGGGGGCAGCGAATGATTTATTGGTAACATCTAATCCGAGGAGTGATCATTAGGAAAAAATAAAACAACCCTGCAGCAGTTTGTACGTATCTTTGCCACCTGCCTTCTTCATAACTGTACATCTTGCCTGGGCTATTTATAGGGCTTCCTGAGCCATCTGGGCTGAGGCAGGGAGGTGCTTGGGACTGAGGCATGGGTCGCCTACTTTCAGATGAGCAAAGGTGTCTCTCTTGAACAATTAGCTGGCAGCGAGGGTTGGGAATCGAACTGGCACTCGCCTACCGTGCACTAACTGTGCGGACCCTGATGACACACATTCAGAGTTCCTTAATGGGTTTTAATCTACTCCTGTTTCAAAGAGGACTAGAGCAAAGCCTGTTAACAAACCCCTCAGCAGGATCCACATGGACAGTCAGTGTCAGCACGCTAGTGAAGGGTAGATTCTCACTCCAGCCTGCAGCGAGCTAAGGCCAGTTCTATGCTATCAACTTACATCAGTATAACTACAATGCTCAGGGGTGTGAAAAATCCATTCCCCTGAGCTACAGAGCTATACTGACCTAACCCCTAGTGTAGACAGGCTTCTCCCGTCGACATAGCTACCACCTTTCATGCAGGTGGATTAACTGAAGCTGCAGCATTTTAAGTGTAGACCGGCCCTAAATGTTGGTGTAGATAAACCAATATGTAGGGTGGCAGAAAATGAATTGTAAGGCAGGTGCGGGGGGAGGCACATGCCGTGCTCTAGGCATCAGGGGAGAGGCGCTATAGAAAAACCCTTTAGACTAGAGCCATTAGATTGGTTGGATTAGATAATGGGGGTTGTGGTTGATAGAGAGGAAGGATCGATATAGCAATCATGCTCTGAATGCCAACAGCAAGTGTCATGTTATCACAGCACAACTGAAGTGGCTTAAGGAGCAGTGGTATTGCCAGAGACTGTTTAATAGTAGCATTGCAGCTGCAATCAAATAATTTGGGTCCTGGATCTGCCTTGCCTTTCCAGCTATGCTACTGGGGAAATGCCCTGTGGTTCAGACTTTCATTTTGCGGAAGCAGCTGGTTGAGAGAAATCACCACTCTGATCCTAGGAAACAAGCGGGTCAGCATGGGGTAGCGGATAGTGCATTGAACTGGAAGCCAGGAGATCTGGACTCTAGTCTAGGTTCTGCCACTGACCAGCCAAGAGACCTTGGGCCTGTCACTTCGCCACTCTGCACGTCTTCTTCCTCTTTGTCTGTCTTGCCTAATTTGTAAGCTCTTTGAAGCAGGGACAATCACTCACTGAGTGCGTTTGCAGTGCCTTGCATAATGGGGCCTTGATCTTGGTTGGGGCATGTAGACATTAATGTAATATTCATAACAATATTTTTAAAAATTACTACTCTTTGATGTAATGTTGTCAGCACGGACTGCTGGCCACCTCCAGCATTTTGGGATCACACAGGATTGCCAGAGCAGGAGTATCACTGCTGTTGATGCACAAAGAAAGAAATAACCCGGATGAAATGGTGTTAATTTCAAAAATGTGTGTGGAGGGTGAGGGCAGAGATTCTACATGAGCCATATAAAGAATGGCCTTGCTAATGAAGATACTTAATTAGTAATAATTAGTGAGTACCTTCCAAACATTAACTCTCACAACACCCTTGAGCTATGTACAGGGCCGGTGCAACCTATTAGGCGACCTAGGCGGTTGCCTAGGACACTAGCATTTGGTGGGCGGCATTTTCTTCGGCGGCAACCGGATCTTCGGCCGCCCCGGTCACCACCCCGCTCCGCTTCTCTCCCTCCCAGGCTTGCGGTGCCAAACAGCTGATTGGCGCCGCAAGCCTGGGAGGCGGGAGAAGTGGAGCAGCGACAGCATGCTCGGAGAGGAGGCGGAGCAGAGGTGAGCTGGTGTGGGGAGCTGCCGCACGGCTCCCCGGGCAGAGGGGGGAGCTGCATGGGGGAGGCGCCTCAGGGTGGGGGGGGGTGGGGAGCTGCCGCGGGGCTCGGGGAGGGGGCGGACCAGAGGTGAGCTGGGGGAGTTGCCGGCATGGCTCCCCGGGCTGGGGGGGTGGGGGGTGGAGAGCTACTGTGGGGGGGCGTCTCAGGGCGGAGGGGGGGTGGGGAGCTGCCGCAGGGGGGGTGCCTCAGGGCGGGGGGGGGGTGGGAAGCTGCTGCAGGACTTGGGGAGAGGGGAGGGCACAAGGTGGAAGTTTCGCCAAGGGTGTGAAACATCCTTGCACCGGCCCTGGCTATGTATTATTATCCCTGTTTTACAGATGGGTAAAACAAGGCACAGAACGGCTAAAAGCTAGCTTGTGCACAGTGACCTATTCCTGTTTCAAAATGAGTCATTGCCAGAGCTGGGCATGGGACCCAGGCGTCCTGGCTCCCAGCTCCCGATGTGACACTTGTCAGTTTATTATTTTCCTGCTTTTAGAAGAGCGAGCTGGGGTGAGAGTCAAATAAATCAATTAATGAAATTAACCTGGAAAAACAAAGCAGGTGGCTGTTAGTGTCGCTTTAATCCATCTGGATTTTTAGCTGCAGGGCAGTGGGCTCCCTTTATGCTCAAATAAAAGTGTTAGTCTCTAAGGTGCCACAAGTACTCCTGTTCTTTTTGTGGCTACAGATTAACACGGCTGCTACTCTGAAACTTGGGAAATAGAAGATGCTGTTACCAGCAGCAACATCCTTGTACAACTAATGACAGCAGTGGGGTGCTGGGGCTCATGGGAGAGTTGGGGATTCTTTCCATTGCTCAGTGATGAGATTTTTTTTAGGAGACTAAGGGAATTAGGGCCCGGTTTGTTAAGGAATTTAGATGCCTAACTCCTATTGAGTTCAGTGGGAGTTAGGTGCTTGAATACCTTTAAGTCTCTTGGAGCGAAGATTCAGTTCATGCAGCATGTTTCTGGTCAGGATGTCTTTTGCTGGAGACTAGGCACCCAGCTGGTGCCAAAGGAACACACTGCTCTGTGTTTTTCGGTGGTGTTCTAGGGCATAACCTGGGTGGAGTGGTCCAAGGGGAAATTATCTCTGGAAGGGTTAAGGTCAGACTTGGAGATGTTCACTGTCAAACAAGATCCCATTATAGATTCTCTCCTGCCTGGTAAATGTTCCTCCAGCCACCACACTGAATATTCAGAGCCTGGCTTCCTATTGAAACATGTTTAAATTGGCCGAGGGTCAAGAGTGCATTTTCAATGCAAAGAACATGTGGGAGAAAATTAATTTATTCTGCAAGATTCTGCGTCTGGGAAGAAATACCCAGGTCATGTTCTGTTCTGTTCTATTCTGTTCTACTGTTTATACCATGCCCATCACTGTGGACTCTAAGCACCATCCAGAGATGCATTAAGTGACATAGCTGGCATCAGACACACGTGGTTCTCTCTTTCTCCTTTTCATCTCCCCAGGGGCAAGAATAACGTGAGATGTTTTTAAATTATTTTTCAGTGTCTGCCATATTATGTTTATTATTGAAGGCAACGTTCATCCTGAGCATCGGATGATCTGTCTCTCTCAAGCCCTCGGGTTCTGTGAGTTTAACATTCTCAGGGAGGTAGCGTTGGGCACTACCACGCTACATCGGCTCATTTTCACACCCCTGAGCGACGTAAGTTACATCGAGTTAAGCGGTAGTGTAGACCAGCCCTTAGCCTTACCTGATTTCCAGGCCCTTCTTTTGAAAAAAAAAAAAATATCTTGAGGGTACAGCTGCTGCGAGAATGGTTTAGGGCAGTTGTTCTCAAACTGTGATCCACGGACCATAGTTCGTAGGTTGCTGCATGGGTCTGGCTCTCCTTTTCCCCCCTGCTGCTAAATTGTATTAATAGTTAGCTTAAAAGTATCGGAGTATGTTGTTTTCCATGAGTTACTCTGGCAATTACTGTAGCTGCCACAGGGAAGTTTGTGATCCTGAATGGGAAGGAGGGATGAAGGAGTGTGATCTCCCACTTCTCAGCCTCTTGTCTTCTGTTCAGGTGTATTGACGGGACCCGTCACACAATCAAACCCTGATAACGTCCCTTCCACAATCCCAGAGCCTGAACTTCCTATCACAGCTCTTGTGTGCTGCTAACACCTCTCTGTGGAGTCTGAAACAAACAAGTGGAAACTCCTAACAAATCCTTCTAGTTTTGGGGTTGGAGTAAAGTGTGTGTGTTGGTGCAGGGGGAGGACAGAGAGAGAGAGAAATTTGGTTTCTTTCCCCAGCAGACCTGAGAGCTGCAATTATTGGGTTCTTTTTTAAATTGAATTTTTGAATCCAAAAGAATTGAATTTCTGGGCTGATCTTAAACTCTGCAGCCTCAAAACAGATTTAAATATGTGATTCTGCAAAACAGGGAAAAATTCCAAAATCCCCGTTTATGTGTGTTCTTTATTGTGAATTAAAAAATAATTGAAAAAGACCTCTATCCAAAGCTCTAAGCTCTCTGACACGCCATTAACAATCACAGCAGCATTAAAATGAGCCATTCCAAGATACATTGGTGTATTTCCACCTGAAACGTCAACCTGAACCCTGCCTTTGTACCGTCCAGTGTGTCGTGGATTGCTCAGTGGCCGGGTAGATATTGGAAAGTATCATTTGATGAATGGCAGGTGATAGGGAGCTGTGGTGTGGCCCGTGCTGCTGAACTTCATCCAGACAGCTCTCAAAGGGGCCAGATTTTCAAAGGTATTTAGGGGCCTAACTTCCACAGATTTCAGCAGAAGTTATAGCCTTTCTGAACCTAGCTGCATCTTCAGGCGCCTGAATACTTTAAAAAAATCTGGCCCAAAGTGCTTTATTTAAAAATATAGTGGTAGGAATCTCTTCCCACCAATGCAGTGTAACCTCCTAGTGGGAGAAAGCCAGTACTTTTACAAACCGATGAGGAAAGGCAGTGAAGAGTATTGGGATAATACTTACCTCTCTCACCGTGGGGCTGAAGCTTTATCGGTGTCAGGTGAAAAGTTGGAGATCCTCAAGCGAAAGGTGCTGTAGAAGGCTATTATTAAAGGGATTGGCTGGCTGGGCACAGTAACCTTTCCCTGCATAATGTCCTTCGCTCTTCAAGCTGAAAGGGTAAATTCACATACAAAGGAAAAGCAGCAAAGTGTTTTCTAGGGAAGTTTCCACCCACCCTAAGACATTTAATGCTCTTTTTGCTACAGAAATCCCCTAGAAGCAACCAACTCAGAATTATCTCTGAATCATTATGTGGTAATTGCATAAATGGCCGATTCCTGTTCCTGACCTCTTAGGAATCTGCCCTACCCTTAGCACAGACAAAATCTTTTGTCTAGTCCCAGCATCAAATAGTTGCTTACGTGGCCTTTCCGATAATTACAGAACCTCCAAATCCTGCAGAGAGAAGGAACACATCTCCACTTATCCGCTATTGTTAAATAAGGGGTCTGGGCCCCGTTCTCAGTTGGTGCAAACTGGTGTAGTTCCACTGGAGTCAGTTGGAGTCTCCATTGGAACTACACCCACTTACAACAGCAATGGATCTATTCTATTCTATTCTATTCTATTCTATTCTATTCCTGGTATTATTTGTATAACAGTAGCACCTAGTGGTACCTAGAGCCCAGTTGAGACTGGGGCTTCATTGTGCTAGGGACCACGCCCGGACGAACGACAGTCCCTCCCCCAAAGGTTTTGCAGTTTGAATAGACATGACAGAACAAGGCTGGGAGCAAGGAGGGTCATTATCTCCGTTCTGCAAATGGGAACCGAAGCAGAGAGAGATTAAGTGACTTGCCCAAGGTGACACAGGAAGTATATGGCAGAGTGAGAAATTGGACCCAGTCTGTTCTGTTCAGCTTCTTATATTTTGCCCATCACAGTGGAGTCTGGCCTGCTGTGTTGTCTGCCAGACACTTAGAATAGACGTAGCAAATCAGCTTATTCCCCAGTGCTGTGACTGGACTTCTCTAGACGTTATTTTTAGTGTTCATGAAAGGTGCCAGTTTGACCACACTGCAGACTGAAGCCCTGTGTTAGTCCCATCCACGTCACAGGCACCACCTGGGGGGTGACTACGAAACAGCTCTGTAATGTAGCCCTGCCAGTGTTCCCCAAGCCCTGCACTATGGAGACCACATCTAGGGGAGAGGTCACTGACTCTGCAGCCCTCTACAATAAATGCATTGATCATTTTTCAGTGCGTTCAGCACTGGTGGTAGGTGGTAAATTAACAGCCCTGGCGATTCAAGGCCTCTATTTACTTGGAAAGCAGGTCCAGCGCAGGTATGCATCCCCCCAGCACTGCTACACCAGAGTGTCTCCAGCGCCAACCTGGAGGGACCTCCCTTCTCCATGAGAGCGTGGTTCAGCCTCCATGGACGGTCCCTGGCCTCTCTGCTGAGCCTAGTTTGGTGTCCACAGAAACGGGAGTGAAACCATAAACTTCATGCTGCATAGGCCACTAAGCAGCCATTAGACAGTCAGTGCCACAGAGCATCTGCAGCATGGTATCCCATCGTCACCCGGTCCCCTTGTTTAGGGAGGTGGTGGGGGTGAATTGTAAAATTCTGTCCTGTGCGGAGGAAGATTCTGCAGGGCTAAGTCTAACTTTTGGCTCACGTGGTCCAAGCCAGAAATCCCCAAAGGATTCCTCCGACTGCTCTGGGAAGAGGAGCCCCGGTAGTTGTTATTTATTTATTTATTGTGAAGCGAAAAAGACAAGACACAGATAACCTCTGTGACGCAGGCCTGAGGAGGAGGATGACGGCAGTGCGGAGTTTCAACAGGCCTTCTGAAAAACAGAATGGAGATCCTTTAATCCCTGCCCTTTAGCCAAGAGGGAGAGCGGAGATCCAGCAAATTGAAGCTGGAAGGCTGAGTTCTGAGAGACCTACAGCTCTGAAGACATTCTTCAGGTCACATGTCTCTGCTCTGCACAGAGACTCCAATTGCGGCTCCTTAGAAGGGTTTCAAAGGGCCACAGGTGAGTCTGATGGATACCTGAGCTGGCTTGCATTGTACTGTACTAGGTTTAAGAAAAGAACCTAAACTGTGTGCATGTGCTAATGTATGTATTTATGCCATGCCACCTTTCATGAGCTCTTTGGCCCGGACTCTGGTTTCTTGGATCTTTTCCAAAAGTCCATGTTAAATGCAGATAATGCCTCCGCTTTCCAGTGACATTCACTCTCCCAAGTAAACCAAACCCTCACCCAAGGCTTGCCCCACTCCTGTTTCTAGCACTGCCCCTCCCCTTTATCGATAAATCTCCAGCCCCCCAGCAGGAACAATGACAGCACTTCCACTTCTAGGATGAGAATTCCTGGTACCATCAACTGCCCTGATGGTTGCACTGTTTCTAAAGGGCTGTGATTGTGGCATTTCAAAGGCTTTGACTGCACAAGCAAATCTTTTGTATTGAATTGCTGTCAGACAAATCCAAGGTGCTATTCTGCCAGGAAGGAAGGAGTCAAAGTAGATTGCAAACAAAGCCCCTTTGACTTCAGTTTTCCAGCAGAGGGGCTAGGAGAAAGGGATTGCTGGGAGTCATTTTAAATCCATGAAAACAGGATACAGTGTTTAAGGGAGAGGGAGTGATTTCATAAATTCACATTCACAGCATGTGTTCGAGTTAAGCACGTAATCCATCCCAATCCCCTCTTATTAGCGGTTAATTGTATAATTAGTGGCACTGTGATAATGGTGTGGTGAGTGCAGCTAACTCCCACGTGCACAGCCGACTCAATGGCTTTCAAACCAGAAGGGAGTGTGGTGTAGTGGTTAGAGCAGATCACTTAGGCTAAGCTTGGCTCTGAAAACCGATTTGCTGAGTGAACTTGGGCCAGTCAGATCGGTATAAAGCTCACCTGCCTTTCAGGGATTTTGTGAGGCATAAAGAAGACCTGCAAAGGAACATTTAAAATTGCCATTTTTTGCTTCTTGATGTACAAAGACATCTTTTATCTGCTTGATTGTTAGGGTTTTGGGAATGCCCAGTCTGGTCTCGCTGGTTTTGTGGGTTTCAGATGTTTATTGTGAGTGCTCATTCCCAGACTGAAAGGTTGTGCAGTCTTTACCACAGACATACTTTCTCCGAAGTGTCCATCAGCCATTGGAATTCAATTGGTGTTAACCAAAACAAGGACATTTTAAACAGTGAGGCAGAAAATCTCTTCTCTCACTTGCTCACCTTTGTCATCTTGACGCTGTGAAGTCACAGTTACGGCAGTTCTCCAGTAGTCCATAGAGCCTCCCAGTATATACCAGACCTGAATAAGTTCAACCAGAAAATGAGAGCGAGCATGGAAAAGTCTATTAGGACACAAGCCTTTCAGGCCATCTTTAGAAAGAAGCAAAAAACTGGGCATCAAGCCCAGTCATCCCTTTCCACTGCAGCTCTCCTTCGGATGATCAGGGCAGTGTTAGCTCTGTCAGCATTTGTGGTCTCAATGACTGCGTGCACTCAAGTCACAAACCAAAACCACCAGGATGTTGTCCTCATTTATTGTTTGTATTACAGTAGGGCCTAGAGGCTCTATCCAAGCTGGGGGGCTCATTGTGTGAGGCTCTGAACATACACATAGTCCCTGCCCTGGAGAGCTTACAGTCCAATAGACAGCAAAGGCAAAGGATGGGAGAGGGGAAATATCTCCATTCTACAGATGAGGAATAGACTCCCCTAAGGAGTCTGTGATAGAGCCAGAAATCAGGCCCAGATCTCCAGAATCCCAGTCAAATGCCTTACCCACCTGACCATCCTTCCTCCCTGGAGCTGGTGTCAAATTCTTTCCCATTGATCTGCCATTCAGATTCCTTCTAGCACCTGAGGCTTCCTAATGTCATCATCCTTCTTTGCCTTGTAGTCTCCTCTAGCAGATCTCTCTCTCCTTCCCTCTGTGTGTGTCTCATGCTGAGCTCCGTTATTGTCCACACTTTCCAAGGCTCAGGCCTAAGTGCTTTTAACTTGTCCAGGGCACCAGAGCCTGTGGCTGCATGCTGAAAAGGTGGTGACCCAGTGGGAGACTGAACTACCAGATTACAACAAAGGATCTGATAACTTCAAAGAGAGGAGAGGGGGCTGAGAGGGAACAGGGTGCGTGGATGGGATTGAACTGGTCTACAAAAGGCATAGAGTGTGAATGCATCGGAAAGGTGGTTTCTTTTCCATAGAACCACCCCTGTTTTGTCTGCCGCTCTAATAACCAGCACAGCTGCTTCGAGGCAGGTTTACTGTGTAAGGGAGAGGGCCCTGTACCACCACGGTTGCCTGGGAGCAAGCTTAGAACGCTGTTCCATCCGGTCGTGTGGATGGGGTATCTGTAAAACTGTGCTGCAGCCTTGACTAGTGAAGGAGCTGTGGCATGGTCCAGAGACATGGATCTTCTCCACTTTTTAAGGTGGAACAACATTTTTAACCAAACTGGGTATTATAACTGGGTCCCCCTAGTGTAGAGGGGCTCACAGGGTGGCCCTCCATTTGGAGGCTGGAGGTTTCCCAGCTGCTAAAGGGATGTTGGTGATTTTTGTGCTCACACTCCATTTTGGAGGGGTTTTCTTTATTCCTCCAGGCATGATAGAGCAGGATCCCCTAACAGAGCACGCTGTCTCGGAATGGTTTATTCTGGATACATCATTATCATTTGTGCAGGGTATTAACAGAAGGCAGATAATCAGCTGGTGTTTACATTCCAGCAGGGAGCTGCTGGGTGAGTCTCTGGCTGTAACGCCTCCTCCTGTTAGCATTCCACTCCGAAGGAGGATTGCATTGCCGGTGAAAGGTTCCAGATACCCAGCCCCATGCATAGAACAGGTACAGCAGGGACAGCTGCAGGCAGGGCAAGCTTCCCTGCCCATTTACCTCAATCCTGACCCGGAAGGTGGGCGAGGTCACCTCTGGGCATCAGAAGTTCATTCAGTCTCTATGGCCTATTCCGTTCGTGCCAAGAGAAGGGTTGGCGATGCATGTGTTGGGGATGGGGGTAGGTTGCCATGTTGTTGGCAACTGGGGCATTTGTCCGCTGAACGGCTGCCCACAAAACTCATTGCACAAAGGGCTGCCTTGCATCTGCCAGATCACCATTGAGCTGGGCCAGATCTGAACCAGAAGTGAGAGACCCTGGGCCAGCTCCTCAGTTGGTATAAATTGACATAGCACGGGTGAAAGTCAGGGATGAAGCTAGCCTGGCCAAGGATCTGGTTCTTACCCTTTTTTTTAAAGTACCTGTTGGTGTTTGGTTTTGCAACACCTCTGCCCAGCCCATAGCCAAAATGATGTCCGTTCTTCATGCAGTTGATCAGCCTCTGGCCCCTTGCAAGGCCAAAATTCTTTGTGCATGAGCAGGTGCATGGGGAGGAAAGCTCAGGAATATTGGTAGCTGGTAGAAAGGCATCCCAGAGTACTTGGCTCCCTGCAATAGCTGGGGAAAGGTCACTAGTTTGGCAGAGCGCCGCGGAGGCTGGTGACCTCAAAAGCGGGGAGGCGAAACTGACACATAAAGAAGCTACTTGGAACCAGTTTGTAACAGTGGGCACAGATAATGCGTATGACCTGAGCCAGGGTAAGTGCTGCCAGACTTGTGGAATGTCCACTGCTCAAGGGCACATGAGAACACATAGAGTTTATCCGAGGACGCTGTTTATTCTGCGTCAATCATGTTTTAAACAGCCTGGCATCGAGGTAACCAATTGGAGCTTTTGCCAAGCTTGCAGCCTCGAAACAATCACCTTATTGCAGGGGGATCCCGGGCAGCTGCCTCTCGGCCTAGGAGGCTTTTATTTCCCTCGTGGCCTTCCGGTTTTTACAGGACTTTAATAGACATAAGCTCCCTGTTGTCTGATGGCTGGGAGTGCATCCTCAAGCGGTCTCCCCTATCGCAAGCCAGCAGCAGTCCCCCATTTCCTGCTGCCCGTCAGCACAGGTGCAGCAAAAGCAAAACCTGCTGCACATCTTGGAATGTAGCTCTACCAGCAAAGCCTGAAAGATCCCACCGGGATGATTTCAGATAAGGCCACTTAGAGGCTCGCTCTTATCTAAACACTGACATACAGTTACAGCAGCAATTATTTGGGTAGGGAACTGCAGGCTTATACAGTCTATCAGAGGTGTATTCCAATGCTTGAGCAGCGGGTTGGCTATATAGACTTGTTGGCATCGGGCTGGGAGTCAGGGGACTTGGCTTCAATTCTTGGCTCTGCCACAGACTCCCCCTGTGACTTTGGACAAGTCACTTAATGTCTCTTGTTTAGCCTAACCAAAAGAAGGCTGGGGGGGAGATATGATTGCTCTTTATAAATATATCAGAGGGATAAATACCAGGGAGGGAGAGGAATTATTTAAGCTCAGTACCAATGTGGACACAAGAACAAATGGATATAAACTGGCCATCAGGAAGTTTAGACGTGAACTTAGATGAAGGTTTCTAACCATCAGAGGAGTGAAGTTCTAGAACAGCCTTCCAAGGGGAGCAGTGGGGGCAAAAGACATATCTGGCTTCAAGACTAAGCTTGATAAGTTTATGGAGGGGATGGTATGATGGGATAGCTTAATTTGGGAAATTAATTGATCTTTGACTATTAGCGGTAAATATGCCCAATGGTCTGTGATGGGATGTTAGATGAGGTGGGATCTGAGTTACTACAGAGAATTTTTTCCTGGGTGTCTGGCTGGTGAGTCTTGCCCACATGCTCAGGGTTTAGCTGATTGCCGTATTTGGGGTCGGGAAGGAATTTTCCTCCCGGGGAGATTGGCAGAGGCCCTGCAGGTTTTTCGCCTTCCTCTGCAGAGTGGGGCACGGGTCACTTGCTGGAGGATTCTCTGCACCTTGAGGTCTTTAAACCACGATTTGAGGACGTCAGTAACTCAGACATAGGTTAGGGGTTTGTTACAGGAGTGGGTGGGTGAGATTCTGTGGCCTGCGTTGTTCAGGAGGTCAGACTGGATGATCAATGGTCCCTTCTGACCTTAAAGTCTATGAGTCTCTCTAGGCCTCAGTTCCCTATCTGTCGAATGGAGATGACAACATTATCTTTTGTCTGCCTTTTCTGTTTCGACTGCAAGCTCTATGGGGCAGAGACTGTTTCTCACAGCACTTAGAACAACAGGGCCCCAAACCTCAGTTGTGGCCTCCAAACACACTTGTAATAATAACACTAATAATAGCGTTGGGAGGTAGGAGCTGCTGGGTCTAATCCCAGCTCTGACTCCCTGTGAGATGAGATTGAATCTCAGAACCTCATCATTCACGTACCAGGAAGCCAGCCTTCCGCCCTCACTGGAACACCACCGCCTGTTCCGTGGGAGTTCTGAATCCATGAGCATCGTGATCTCTGATGGCCTCAAAAATCTATGACCCTCTGGTGGCTTCACTGAGAAGTGTATGGTGACAGTGATCTCTTCCTGCTCCCACACCTGCCCCTGGCACTGTCCTTGTGATTCTTGCACTCTCACCCGAAGGACTTCAGGCTGTTCGTTCCACCCCGAGACCCTTCGCCTGTGGCCTTCTTCTTTGGCTCTGGCATAACGAAGCGCTTGGAAGCAGGTTTCCCATTCAGACTTCAAATGGCTGTCTTTCAGCTCAGGGCTGGCAGTGGAGGGCTCTGCCTCTCTCTCCCCTCAGCTTTTCCAGAAAAACATTTTGGTCTATGAATTGCTGTTTTCTTCCTTTCGCCCTGCCTGTTGGCGTCTCTGTTTCCACAAATCTTCCCCACAGGTACTTTCCCAAATGTTTGGCTGCAGGTTTACATGTGTAGGATCGCCCGGATTTTAACAATGCCCCTTTGACTTTGTATAGTGTCTGGATAACGTTATGTTGCTCCAGAAAGGTAATATCTCTCCCTACACACACACGCATGCACCCAGAGGTATGATGGGCAGCAGTTAAGCAACTAGGCTAGGAATTGGGAGAACTGGATGCTATCCCCAGTTCTGCCTCTGAATTGCTCTGCATCTTTAGGCTAGTCACTTAGCGCCAGGTTTTTAAAGGCATTTAGGCTCATAAAGATACAGATACACCGAACTCCTATTGAAATTAATGGGAGTTCGGCACTTAGGTGCTTCTGAAAATCCCGCTAGGCATCCATCTGCATCTTTAAGCACCTAAATGCCTTTAAAAATGTTGTTCTTACCTTCTCTGTGCCTCTGTGTGTGGGGCCCTGGTTCCTTACTGGGGACTCTAAGCATTATTGCAATACAAATAATCATGTGTCTTGAGATCGACAGATAAGGATTATGAAGTTATTGTTTTTATTACTGGGGGGGCTGCCAAACTTAATGATTGTTTGTGCTCTGAGATCCTTGGAGGAAAAGGGTTGAATTGTTACATTGATTCCCATGCAGCTTTCAGACATCTTCCAGCCACTGCATTTCCTCCACCGCTAAGCAAAACACATGTGCATACGCACACAAAGAGCCAGCCAAGGATGGGTGCACAACTGGTTTAAGGTTAAATGCCAGATTAGCTCAATCCTTGGCAAGGAGGCAGAATTGTGGTATTTGCTTATTCGCTTGCCATCATGCGACTCACAGAGCTTTAAATAAAACAGATTTGAAACCCCGATGCAAAGGGTTTTAATGCCTGATTCTACACAGCAGAACTGCTGTCCCAGCACATGGCCTCAGACAGAAACCTAGTCAGTACCACTTCTGTAAATTGTCTGGAAGGGGGGAAAATAGGTCAGGAACTGTGTCTTCTTTCATTAGTTTCTTCTTGTGCTGCTGCTGAAAGATCTGTCTGAGTTCTTGGGGCTGGTTTTTAGACTCAGATCAGCCCTGTGGAAGCCTGTCTCCTGGGTCTGAGCTGAAGTCTGGAGGGGATTTTAGTCTTGTGCATATCTGTTTGGATTGAATCTCTCCTACTCTGCCCCCATTTCCTGAGAGTGGTGTGTAAGATGATGTCGTTTCAGGTAATCTGATAAGTGCTGACCTGGCATGGCAGCCTCACGGGAGAGATGAATAGCTTTGAAATCCAGGTATTAGAGAGAGTTTTGTGGAGATTCAACCACTTTCATAGGGGGCTAGGATCAAAATGTGATGCTGTTTGGAAAGGTTCCGAGTATTTCCACTCCAGTAGGGAAGATGCAGAGAGTGTACCAGCCCTTTGTGCTGCTGGTGGGGGGGGGAGGGTGTTGGTTTGGGTTTATAAAATTTATAGCTGTGTTTATTGGGGGGGAAATCCCTTTACTGTGCCCTAAAAATGTTCTTTTCCATACCGTTCATATTAGGTGAGGAGTGTGGAAATTGAGCCTGAAGTATCAGGCTTCCTGATCTCACGGGAATGAGAAACAGGCAACTGCAGCAGGACCCGCAGGGACGACAGAGCTTTACATCCCTGGGGTTCAAGGCATCTTACAAAGGATTCTGTGTCCTTAATGCCCAGAAGTCTGGCACCCAAGGATCACAAAGTACTTTACAAACACCAGCTCCCACAGTCCCTCTGTACAGCATGTGTGTCTTGTCGGTCACCATTTTACAGAAGGGGAAAACTGAGGTGGCGAGAGAGGCTAAAGTGACTTTCTCAAGGCCACAAGCAAGTCAGTGTCAGCAGCATCCTGACACCCAGTCCTGTGCCTTCATAAGAACGGCCATACTGGGTCCTATTCTGTCTTCTGACAGTGGCCGATGCCAGGTGCTTTGGAAGGAATGAACAGAACAGGGGATCATGAAGTGATCTATCGCCTGTCGTTCATTCCAGCTCCTGGCAAACAGAGGCTAGGGACACTTCAGAGAATGGTTTTGCATCCCTGCCCATCCTTTCTGCATAAAACCGTGCAATAGAACAAGCTGTTTTAAAGAAGAGTAACATTAGTGCAAAGAAGAGTAACATTAGTGCAATGCTGCCCACATTGATTGTTGCTGAGGTCTCCTGCATGTCTGCATCCATTGATCCTGCCAGCGGGTGGGGGTCGGGGGTGTGAGCTCCAGGCAAGATCTTTGATTCTATGCCACTTCTTGTAACAGGTAGAGGTTTGCCTTGGTATGCCTGGCATAATTCCTTCTCTGGCTGCTGCTGTTGTGTACCAATTGTCTGCCCACTCCTTTCCTCTACACCAGAGGTGGCTGCATTTTAGTGGTAGGTGAAAATAGAGCATGTCTGAATTCTGATCTGTGAGATACAAGATCTCTCTCTCGCTCTCTGCCTCCTTACATGCATCCCACTAGTAATGGTTTTAATATGAGAAACTACAAATATTTCATCCCCCGGTGTGGTGGTTGTTTCAAAGTAAGCTGATACCAGCTGACACGCAATCTCAGCCCCGCACGGTGTCTTAATGGTCACGCACGGTTGATTAGCTGGAGGTAGAGCTGCTCAGACTCTGTTGACAGCTCTCCTAGCCTTCCACAGCAGCAGCCGCCTACCGACTGCTTTCCTGCTAGCCAGGGCCAGGTGAAAGGTCCCTTAATCGGCTTGCAAATCTATGGCGAGGGTCTCGTGCATGCGGGAGGCAGAATACAAAGGCTGCAGCTCTGGGATGTAATCAGGTGACAGGATCAGGGTACAGGGATCGCTGCTGGGTAGAGCCCGGAGAGGATTAGGTTTGTGGACAGTAACTACCAAAGCTGTGCCTGGGTCACTCCTATTTGTGTGCGTAAATCATACTCCCCCTCCACCCCCAGGAATGTGCGGCATTTACATAGGGCTTATTGTCACTCAGTGGCCCCAAAGCCCCTCACAGACCCTAAGCGTCACAGCTCTCCTGTGACGTATCGCCTTCATTTTACTCGGGGGAACTGAGTCCCAAGCCAGAGACTCACGATGTGGGTTTAAGCAAGTCACCAGTGGCCTGATTTTCAGTGGTGCTGCACACCCGTGGGTCTCTTTGGGCCTGATACGCTTGCTAAAGCCCTTTTGCATTGCCAGAGTGGTGTAAAAGGGGCTGAGTTTAAATGAGAATCAGGCCCTTTGCCTTCAGTAGGAGTTGAGCATCAGCATCTCTGAAAATCAGGCCATGGGTGACTTGCTTAAACTCACATCGTGAGTCAGTGACAGAGCTGGAAATAGACACAGTAATCCTCACCATCTATCTCCTGGACTAACCACTAAACCCTACATCTAAAAATAGAACCCTGTGCCCCAGCTTCTGTTCCTTCCCCACCATCAGCATCCGCTAGGCAAACAAACAAACTCCCGTCTAGAGCTGGGCCCAGAACCCAAGGATATTGACTCCCATTCCCTCTGCTAGAGCCAGGAGTAGTACCTAGGTATCACAACTCCCAGTCCTGTGCTCAGGTCACTAGGCCACGCTAAACTCTTCAGTGGAAAAAATTAAAGGAAACAAAACTACAGCGTTTTGTGTTAAAGGCAGAGTTTCTGCTTCTGTAGAGAGAGGATTTCACCCCCTTCCCACACACGCAGCTGCCCCACTGCTGGCAAAGGCAGGGCAAGGAAGGCCTGACTTTACTTTGCTGTATGAGCTGAAATCTCGGAGTCGTTTATAAACTGGGGACACTGGGAGCTACGTGTGGGCTAGAAAGAGAGAGAATGAAAGCTCTAATTAAAAATTAAGGAAAATAGCAATGAAAAGGAGGGAGGCAGGCTATGCTACACGCGTTGCATGTGGGCGATAATCCCTGGCTGCCCAGCCTCATCCAGGGGGATGCTCTATGAAGAGAACGGTGGTTCTCAACCTTTTTCCTTCCAGGACCCCTGGTCAATCCTCCATTCCTCTAGTAGGATCTCTCTCCCATTTAGCAATAGGGGAGGGGCAAGTGGTCGTGACCCCACCCCCGATTAAGACTGCCTGGGATAGATAATCAAATAACCTTTCCTTTGGTGTTCTGGAGTTAGCATCCTCTTTTTTTACCGTGTGGGAAAGTTGATTGCCAGAAATGTTCTCCTCCTACAGGAGGCAATAATAATAATATTTGGTTTGTCTTTCTGACGTATCTTTCATCCAGAATGGTCCCTAAACTATTTCTAAGCTATGCATATGTGACAGGTTCCCCCCGGGGTGCCACCTGGAACTGGGGTACCACTGAGCCCCCTGACCCACCAGCCTGGGCTCCCTCTCACACTGTACTGCTGTGACAAGCTGCAAAGCCCTCCAGTCTGCACTTTCACCAGCATACATATGGGTAGGGGCACACCGAGCTGCAGTTACATGCAGGCTCTCTGACCAGCCCCTTCATGGGATGGCTACTCCCAGCTCCTCAGGCATGCACCCCCTCTGGAGTAGAAACCCAAAATTATACCGTCTTGTGCTGTACAGCATAAGCTTATAAAATTCGCCCCCTCCCTCAATATGGAGAGGAATATGCAACAGCCTTTTGCCCCGAGTTATGATTCCCACATACTTCACTCCAATTCACTGGTTTAGATAAAGCAAAAACAAGTTTATTAACTATAAAAGATAGATTGTAAGTGATAGCAAACAGATCATAGCAGATTACCTAGCAAATAAACAAAAAACACAAACTAAGCTTACTATATTAAATAGATTGGATATGAATAACAGATTCTCACCCTAAGAGATGATACAAACAGGTTGCAGATTCTTACGGGGCAAGCTACGCTTGCTTACAGCTTGGAATCCCCAGGTGTTTCGTTCACAGGCTAAAAATCCCGTTAGTCTGGGTCCAGTTCAGTCTTTGTTCCTCGGGTGTTTCTAGGAGTCTTCTTGTGTGGGGAGTGAAGAACAGCTGATGGTGTCACTCCCTGCCTTATATAGCTTTTGCATAAGGCGGGAACCCTTTGTTCCGAAAGCTTGGATCCCAGACCAGTCTGTGGAAAAATACTGACATCCCAAGATGGAGTCTAGAGACATGTGGTCTCATCACATGTCCTTGTAGAGTCCGAGCAGCCATCACTCACAGGCTGTCTGGAGCGTTCTCTGGAAGGCTCCCCAGGTGGGTGATAAGCTTCTCCTAAGGTCTATTGTTTTTCTCTAATGGCCCATTTCCCTGAATAGCCCCCCCTCCCCCATCTAGACCAGAGGTTCTCAAACTTCATTGCACTGTGACCCCCTTCTGACAACAAAAATTACTACACGACCCCAGGAGGGGGGCCTGAAGCCTGAGCCCATCCAAGCCCTGCTGCCCCAGGCAGTGGGGCTTGGGCTTCAGCAAGTCTAAGCCGTCCCTGGCGACCCCATTAAAATGGGGTCATGACCCACTTTGGAGTCACAACCCACAGTTTGACAACCACTGATCTAGACCGAAAATATCTTGTCTAGTGGGCGTTCCCCAGGTGTAACTACATTTGAAATACAACTACATATCAATCTTCATAACTTCCGATACAAAAATGATACATGCATACAAATTAGATAATCATATTTAGCAAATCATAACTTTTCCAATGACACTTCACATGACTTACCTTGCATAAAATACATCATAATTATGTCATAATCATATCATCATAATATCACTGTGAAGAATATGGGGTGCAGTGTCACAGCATATATGCAGGAGCCACTTCACCCACCAGTGATGTGCAGCCACCATGGGCATGTCTACACTGCACAGGGCTGACTCAGGTTTGAGTTCAAGGCCCTAAGACTCTGCTAGGGGGGTGGGTCAGAACCCACGTCATGCTGTGACTTGGGTCCATTCCCTGTCGTTTTGCAGAGTGGACGCAGCTGGAGCAGCAGACCTGAGTCGGAAGGTCTGCCTAGTGCAAGGTGGATGTGCAGCCCAGCTGTGAGACTGGGTCTGGCAGTTGTAAGCCCAGGTTTACCATGCGGTGTGGATGCTCAGGTGCATGCGTGGGAACGTCAAGTCCACAAACGTTTGCAGGGCAGTGTGTAAATACCCCGGGAAGGTAGGTTGTGACAGCTGTTTAACAGCACGTAGCTGGTTAGGGCTGGGAGCGAGGCATTGCCGAGTCTAGTTGAAGAGTCAGGGAACTGAAGTGTTCCGGAATGAGTTGTATTTGGGTCAGGACATCAGCTCTCAAAGAGCTTTGCAAAGGATGGGTGAGTATCATCAACCACTTTTTGCATTTGGGGAAACCGAGACACGGGGAGAGGAAATGACTTGCCCAGGATAACAGAGTTTGGAATATGTTTTAGGGGTTTTCAGATTGCGAGGCAGTATGGAAATGTAAGGTTGTTGTCGTTATAAGTCAATATGGGTCTTGGATTGGTGTAAGGCTGAACTTTGGTTTTCTGTGTGCATGGGTCCCTGATTCTGTCCTTCTCTGTGTCCCATTATCACCGGTGTTATTTGTATTATAGTAGCACTTCAAGGACCCAGCTTTGATGAGGACCTCATTATGTCAGGTGCGATCCATACAGGTAGTAAGAGACAATCCTTGCCCTAAAGAGCTTGCAATTGAAATAGACAAAGAGTGGGAGGGGAAACTGAGTCACAGAGCTGGGAAGAGACTTGCCAAAGGTCACTCAGCAGGTCAGTGACAGAGCCAGTCACTCAGTGGTTGACTCCTGCCCCCACAGAAGTCAATAGCAAAACTCCTCTTGACTTCCACGGGGCCAAGATTTCACCTCAGGTCTCCTGAGTCACAATCGTGTGCTACATCTGCTCAACTATACTGCCACCACTATGATCGCTAAGAGCTCAAGACCCATCTACTGAGTGGCAGCAAATTAAACTTGTAATTTAAACAGTTCCAAGAAATAAATGAATACAAAGCCGAATGCACTTGTTTGGACCTTGGGTGAGTTCGATACGTTCACCGTCACTGAGATTCTCATATTATTATAACCCTATTCTGGGCCAGATCCTCAGCTGGAGACAAATGACGGGGCTGTCTTGGTTTGAAGGGGACTATGCTGACTTCCATCAGCTGAGTATCTGGCCCAATAATCCCCTGAAAATAAGGAGCGTACCAGGGACACGCTGACACAATCACCTTCGCTACCGCTCGTCAAGAGCCCTGGTAGACTAGCAGACAATATGGGTATTGAACAGGCTACAGCCGCTGGTGTGTGACAGGACCGTCTGTACTGGGCCAACGGGCTATTAATGGCCTATTGTCCAGCTGGCCAAACACGAGATACAGTCTCTCAGGTTAACCCCAGCCAAAGAATAAGCTCCTATCGGCTCTTGGTTGCCGAAATAATGACTGTCATTTTAGTGCCTTCACTCAGAGCCATCAAGCGTTGCAAGGCTGTGACAGAGGGTCCTAGTGTGAAGTGCTGACTACACCGCCTGGGGCTGCTGGCCATGGAGAGGCAGAGATACAAAGGAAATACAAGCCCCCTTTGTGTGATCCTGTTACTGGGCTCATTGTCAGGACTTAGGGGATGGAACTGCTTATCCAGCAAAACAGCTCTCCTGCCCGTGTGCAGCAGTGTGCTGAGTGCAGGTTATGGTAGCTGGAGGCTGGACCTGGAGGAAGCTTTGTGTAAATTTTGCCTTGTGAGGCCTGGCAGGGTCTCTCTCTTGTGCTTTGGACACTAGGTTTGGATATAGCTTCCCTCGCTTCTAGTCATCGCTTTGGTTCGGGTGCATTACCATTTCTGCTTCGCCGGGACCCCACCGGGTTACCTCGTTGTCTTCACGGGTCCCGTGAGTGAGGAGTGTTGTCGGGGGAGATGGGGGTTGAGCAAAGGAGTAGGATCAAAATCACAGTGCGCAAGGTGCTGTACATGTGCAGAGCGACTGAGAGTCCCTTCCCCACCAGGCTGACAATCAAAGAAAGACAGACGAAAGGTGGGAGAAGGGAAGCTTTATCCTGGTATTCAGGATGGGGAAACTGAGGCACGGCGCGAGTAAGTGGGAGGTGGGAATTGAACCTCTCAACTTCCTCTCTGACCAGGGCCTGGGGACTTGGAAGCTCGGGGAGTTCCCTGTGCCAGAAACGGGCTGCTGATAATTGCAAACGTGCTGTTGCTGACGCCAATGTGAGGGAAAAGCTGCAGCCCAGGAAATGGAGTCAGTCCCTCAAGGAGCTACGTTCTTCTTTCAAGCAAGTGCTTGATGCAAACAGCCTGCCCTGGGATCCGGGCTCCTGCTCTTTGCTGCGGGGCTCCTGTAGATTGATAGGAGTTGACTGCCCTCCCCTCCTTGCAGGAGCATGATCTCCCGGCAGGGGTCTTTGTTTCCTGCCTAGGAGTGAAATGGCAGGGCCTCTGAACGGCACAGCTCAGCAGCAGGAGAACTGAATGCCAAGCAGGGCTGTGGCCTTGTTCTCTCCCCTCATCACTCACGCTTCCTGGAGAGCAACTGGCACAGACAGCTGCATGGGGAGGCGAGGGGAGTTCCCAGGGCTCCCCCGGGGCTGGATTGAATGAGTTTCCTGTGGGTAAACAGCGTCATTAGGAACCAGAGACAGGGAGAGATTTTAAGCCAAGAAGAGGAGACCCTTATATCTCTGTCGATAGGGTGCTACGGAATCTGTTGTGGGAATAGCTGTGCAGTGTGCATGCCTCATCACCAGCAGGCGGGCTTAGTAATAAAGGCCCAGGACTTACATGGCATGAGCTGGCTGAATAGTAATGCCTATTTCTGACCTAGAGCGTTTCGTCAGTAGGTCTCAAAGCGCTTCGCAATCTATTAGTGTGTTTATCTGCACCACGCCCCCATGAGGTCAGGCAGGGCTCTTAGCCCTAGTTTTTATAGATGGGGACCTGAGACACAGAGAGGCCAAGTGACTTGGCCAAGGTCACACAAGAATTGCATGGCAGGAGCTGGGAATTGCACCTGGGTCTCCACATCCTAAGCAAGTGCCCTAACCACTATTAACTGTTACCACTCAAGAAAGAGATCTTGGAGTCACTGTGCATAGTTCTCTGAAAACATCCACTCAGTGTGCAACGGCAGTCAAAAAAGCAAACAGAATGTTGGGAATCATTAAGAAAGGGATAAATAAGAAGACAGAAAATATCATATTGCCTCTGTGTAAATCCATGGAACTCCCACATCTGGAATACTGAGTGCAGATGTGGTTGCCCCATCTCAAAAAAGATATATTGGAATTGGAAAAGGTTCAGAAAAGGGCAACAAAAATGATTAGGGATATGGAACGGCTTCTGTATGAGGAAAGATTAATAAGACTGGGACTTTTCAGCTTGGAAAAGAGACAACTAAGTGGGGGATATGATAGAGATCTATAAAATCATGACAGGCATAGAGAAAGTAAATAAGGAAGTGTTATTTACGCCTTCTCATAACACCAGAACTAGGGGTCACCAAATGAAATTAATAGGCAGCAGGGTTAAAACAAACAAAAGGAAGTATTTTTTCACACAACGCACAGTCAACCTGTGGAACTTGTTGCCAGAGGATGTTGTGAAGGCCAAGACTATAACAGGGTTCCAAAAAGAACTAAATAAGTTCATGGAGGACAGATCCATCAATGGCTATTAGCCAAGATGGACAGGGATGGTGTCCCTAGCCTGTGTTCGCCCAACAGGGGATGGATCACTTGATGATTACCTGTTCTGTTCGTTCCCTCTGGGGCACCTGGCATTGGTCCCTGTCGGAAGACAGGATACTAGGCTAGATGGACCTTTGATCTGGCCCAGTTTGCCCATTCTTATGTTCTTATGGACCATCCTTCCCGTCCAACCTCCCAGGCTGTTTGGGGGGGGGGGGGGGGGATGTGCCACCTTGTGGCTAGGGCTCAGACCTGAGATTCCCATGTGTTTGGATGAGTACACTCTGAAATCCCCATGCACGCTTATTCTTCATCGCAGGATGTTCTGGTTATTTCAGTCCCACCTGCTAACTAGATCTAATCTCCCTTCCGCTCCCATTCCTCTAGCCACACGCACTTCCTCCACCTCACCCCATCTGCTAGTGCAACACAACAGGGTAGTGGTAGCCTTCAAAGTGACCCTCGATTTGAGCAACCTCCGCTTTGAAAAAGTTCTAGTCCCGGCTCAGCCTCTTTCACTGAATGCATAGCCGTGCTCTGGGTTCCCACTCACTTCGGGGTGCTCTTCCCAATTTCCTGCTGCCCTGCCTCTTGTGCAGTCATTTACACCAGTGCCAATGGGTGTAAAACTCTACCATGTTTTCACACTCACTTTGCACTGATGTTCATGACCAGCTATAATGCAGTCGATGTTCTAGGGCCTAGGCAGTCTCCAAACCTCGTCTCTTCCTCTATACCCGATCCTGGCAGTTGTGTTCAAGGAATGTGCTTGCTGTCTGTCCCTAGGGTTGGATTCCTGAGGGCATGAGGAATGGCATGGCCAGTGGAGGGATCCGAGCTCTGCAGTGTGAGCCCTCAGAAACTGCCAGCCTCTATCAATCTAAACTAATCTCTCCAGGCATTCGATCATGCTTGTCACTGTAGTTTCTGAGCATGTTATTGGAATGCTGGCGTTCTCTAGGATACTGTGTAAGATGCATCTGTTCAACCTGGCTTTTTAGCCAGCAGGAGATGTACCGTTGGCTGGGGGAAGAAGGGGCTTGTTAATTTGGTAGAAGATTTATTGTCAGTATGGGGTGGGGGGTGAAAGGCAGGAAGCGGTGTAGTTTGTGGTCATGGGTTGAAATTCTGTGCTGCCCCTCGTGGAGCCAAAGGGCTTTGCAGTCTCTGCTCCCTCAGGATTCTCAGCCACCCCAGGGGGTCAAAATGACCACCAGCATAAATTAGAGCAGCCACAGGGGTGTTCTAATTTATCTCAGCCTCCCAAGAACATCCGAGTCTCTGCAGTGGTATGTGCCAACTCCTTCCCCCATCCCCATTCTGGCAGACCTCCTGTAAGGGGGCCAGTGTAGGGCTGTGCTGGGGGAATTCAGAGCTGAGCCTGCTCAGAAGGAATTCTCCCTTAACCCTTCATGTTACAATGCCAGAGTGACGGATAGGGTTTGGGTAAGGGATGGAATCTGTCCCACAATGGTTATGTGGCTGCCTCTGCTGCTGCTTCTCGACAAGGATAGAACCCTAGACCTCCAGCTCTAAGGCACAGGCCTCTCCTACTTGAGTTTAAAGAGTAACTGCAACAGCTAGTAGCTGTAGTAGGCTGTTATCCTGTGTATTGTCCAGTCATTAGAAGGGGACACCACACACTTATCCCATGTGTTACATAGATTAGCTTCTATTCAGTATGATGCCCATGTCTCCATAGGGATAGCCACCTAATCAACCAGTGCCTTGATTCATTATTTACTTAGCCCTGTAAGCGCAGGCGGTCCTGTACAGTGGATATCTTTGCCAAGCAAATAAGAGCCTCCACTCTGAAAAGCCTCCAACACCAACAATAACGAGTCAATGCTACCTAATAACTGTGAGAATAAAAAATAAATACTGAATCACAAGGCGTGCTGGAATGGAAAGGGGGCTGTTGTGCATAGCGATGGCAAGTTACTTATTGGCAGTTCTCTGGAATATCTGTCTCTTGAATTCCACAGCAGTACGTCAGAGAGTTCTTCTGGGATGAATACAAGAGAGATTCATCTGGCTAATTACAGCCCAACTGTCTGTTGAAATAGTTTCCTGTGAAATATTGAGCAGAGGTATTGCTAGTGCAGCTACTATAGCTTTAGTAAGCAGTTAAGTATCTTGTCATCAGTCCATGTAATTAGCATTCTTGCCTGGATTTAGCTTTGGGTTCTGTCGACAGTTTTAGCCAAGTATTTACTATTTGGCTGTTACAGATCGTTCACATCACTCGGTTTAATCCCGATTTCTTAGCCAAATTCCAATGAGAGCGATTTCATTTTGTCTGCTGGGGCCTAAGTTTCCCGTTGCCATTTCAGTGGGATTCTTCACTTCCTGTCCTAAAGTGCTGTGTGATGCGAATCAGCTGACTCTTTCCATCCCGGGGTGGCTGCCTTTCAGTGGTGGTTGTCATAATTCACTTTGTGCTTTGGGATCCTTTGAGCTCAAAACCATAATATTGGTAATACTCTAATACCTAGCTCTTGTATAGCACTTTTTATCAGTAGACCTCAGAATACTTTACAAAGGAGAGGAGTCATTATCATCTCCATTTTTCACAGTTGGGGAAACTGAGGCACAGGGAAGTGCTGTCACTTGCCCAAGGTCACCAAGCCAGTCAATGGCAGAGCTGGATCTAGAGCCCAGGTCTTCCAAGTCCCAGTGCAGTGCTCCACCCTCTAGCCCACACTGCCAGCCCCTGTAAAAGAGTTGTGTGAATGCACATGGTATTATTGTTTTGCTTCTGTAAAACGGCATTGAAAGGTTTAACATGCTCTGATAGAGCCGATAAACACGTCTATTTCCTTTCGTAGCAGCAGCCAAAACTCATGTAATACAAGAGAAGGCCACTAACAGTCATTATTTTGAAATCCATTCTTGAGGGACTGGGCTCTCTCTGGATCATTAGTGGGGTCTGTTCCTTGTAGTTACTCAAGCGTATGCCACAACTCAGAAGAAACCCAAACAAAAATACCCGTCTCCCCAGTGCAAGAGACTGTAGATGCTATTGCCTTCAGTGACATTGCCAGTCATCTGCAGGTTTCCAGGAGCCAGTGAGAATGCAACCCCAGTGACTTCTTCATCAGCTGATTCCAAAAAGTTTTTGTCAATTCCGCTGTGTGAGGAACACCCGCAGCCACGGTGCCCTGAGGCTAGTCTGTCTTGTTCAGTGGTTCTGTTTTTCCCATAGTAATAGTTCCTTCTGGCTACTCACCTCTTGAACTTGCTGCTCCCAAAGGTTTGAGGGAGTGTCTCCTCTCCACCTTCTTGATCAGAGCAGTGAGGGGAAGGTCTGATGCAAGAAGAGATTAAGCTCTATATTGAAGATACCCTGGCTAGGGAGGTGGAGACTAACGCCAACGTTTCCCAGAATGGCCACTAATCTAGAGCGCTTTGGTTTTTGGATACCAAACTTGAGACACAGGGGACCAGTTTTTCAGAAGTATCCAGCACCCACTTCTGGCCAGGTTGGGTGCAGAGCTCTTTCGAAAACGCGTCCCCTAGTGCCAGATGTTCAGAGTGCTGAGAAGCACCTGCCACACCCACTGACTCCTTCCATCTGCAAGTGCTCAGGACCGTTGCAAAATCAGACCTAAAAGTAGAGACACCCAAAATCAGAGGCTGCCTTTGACAATTTGGCCCTGGGTGCCTCAAATCAAGCACCCAAAGGTGGAAACTTTTGAAAGTTTGGGCTGAAGCTGCTTCGTTGAAGTGAAATGTCTGAAGCTGAAACTCTCTAGAGTTGGGCTTTGACTCAGCCATTGATGCAGCAGTCCTGGATCAACTCCCTAATGTAGACATGATTCCCACCAGTGCGGTGCTGTTTGCAGTGGTGCAATTTACCCTGGCTTGGAACTGGGGTATGCTGCACGGATGTCAGTCACTCGGCACCCTGTGTAAATCATATCTACGCTGGGGGTTGCCCTGGTACAGCTGAAAACCCAGTGCAGAGCCTTAGAAACAGGGCTGAAACCTGACCGCATCAGAGATATTTTGCACCTGCCAGGCAGGACTGATCACGACAGGGTGGTGGCATCTCCGCTTTAATGCAGCTCGTGACCATACAGTACGAAGTAGGATGAATTCTTGTTTCGGGGAAATGGGGGGAGGATGGGGAGAACAATAACCATCCCATAAATTACAGCCTGTGGACATTTTAATGTGAACCTCTTCATCACATGTCAGATCTTGATTTCGTTGGAGGAAGCAGCCAGTGTTACACAGTACACAAAGTCATAAAGATAATGAACACTGAATAGTTCAGGCACATAGCAGGAGAGGTAACTAACAATATCCTTGTGATTTCTTTGCAGCTATTTTTACCCCCTATCCACTTCCTCTCTGAGCAGGTTTATATTTAGTAGCTTATAGCAGCTAACGCTCTGGTAGGTGGCAATGAGAGGAAGAGAGATTCTCAGCACTGGGATGTTGGATTCTGTTAAGTCAATAATTACTTGCATTAATTTTGGGAGTGAGTGGGGGAAGGGGCAGACCTTTTTTCCATTCTCATTTTCACCGTTTCAGATTTAATATCTTTTTATTCCCTGACTCTTCCTTGGTTCTCCAGCTCTGGAATCCAGGCTCCTGCATAGTGCCCCCTTCTGGCCATGGCACAATACAGAATCATAATAGTGAAGGAAAAAGAAAAGGGCTCAGAAGGGATATCAACTATCATGCTTCAGAGTACAAGCCAACCTCTATCTGATTACGGTCAGGAAGAAATTTGCCCATGTCGGCAGATTAACTGCAGGGTTTCTTGCACCTTCATCTGAGCTTGTGGGACTCAGTGCCTGGCACATTTGTCTGAATATCTGATGCTGAACTAGATGGACTCATGGTCTGATCTGGTGTCATACTTCTGCTGTTCCTTTGTCACAGCAGGCCTGGTGGCAGCTGATGCAACAGTCCCTGTGGTTCTTCAGCCTCCAGGAGAAACAGGAGCTTATCCAGGGCCAGGCACCGTTTTCCGTGGAAGGGGTCAGGCACCACAGACGGCACCTGCTGAGTTCCTGCACCATTAGATGTGGAAGGTTGGGCCCATTGCCTGACCAACCAGCCTAACAGTGGCTCTGCAACATCCTGCATTCTATCATGGACCCGTTTCACCTCCTAACAAACGCCCCTATGGCTTGGGTCTCAAAAATCTTCTGTTCTCTGCATCACAAGCTCATCTGCTGTGTCTTCACCGTAATAATAAATTTGCTAGGCTGGGCTAAATAATCAGTCCCTAAAGCCGCTGCTTTATAGGGGCTCCCTGACTGCCCCCTGCTTGTGCATTGGCTTCTGTCCTCCTCACAGGCCTGTCTGCATGGCAAAGGGCCCTACTTGTTTTTGCCAGCTGTCGCTGCGGTGCTAGTCTGGAGCATTGCCGCAGATACACATTCCTTCCGTGCTTCACCAGATCAAACAAGTTCCTGGGCCTTGCGTCTGTGTGGCACTTGACGTAATTCCCCGAGCCACGCCACCTCTGCACCTCCCTCAGCCTCGTTCCCTACTGACGGCAGCGTCACCACTGCCCGGGACCAGATTCCAGAGTGGCTCATTGCTGGCAGCGAAGCAGAACGAGCGTGGAGAGCTTTCCTCCTGCTGCCACTGGGAAAAACAAATAAGCTTGACAAATATGCAGTTGAAGTCCCAGAACAGAGATTCCACTCAGAGCCTGGGATCTGCTCTCTTATATCCTTCCTGAGCAAGGGAGACTTTCTGTCTTGTGGTTAAGGCACTAGACTGGGATTCAGGAGATCAGCTGTCCGTTCCCTGTCCTGCCACAGACTGCCCGTGTGACCTTGGGCAAGTCACTTCATCTCTCTGTGCCATAGTGCTCCAGCTGTGAAATGGGGATAATAATCCTCACCTTCTCCCACCTTTTGTCTGCCTGGTCTATAGACTGTAAGCTCTTCTGTGCACGGGCTGCCTCTCGCGATGGGTATGTCTACACTGCAGTCACGGGGTGTCCATTGAAGCGTGAGTAGATATATCCGAGCTAGCTCGACACAGTGGCAGCGTGCACTCTGCGCAGGGTGTACAAGCCCATCTGGAAGCTGAGTAATTACTCGCACTGTTTAGCCTGCTGCAGCTTCTTGGCTCCCGTACCCCAGCTCACTAGAGTAAAGCTAGCTCTTGGGTATGTCTACTCGAGCTGTAATTGCACCCTGTGATTGCAGCGTCAGCGCACCCTCTGTGTGTATAGAGCACGCAGTTCAAGGGACCTCTGGGCCCCAGCGTGACACACATTCATCAACAACAATTTCAAGCAGCTCTGCCAACGAGAGGTTGAAAGAGGGTCAGAAATTGCTGGGTGTCCACCCTTGATATCAGACCCTTTTAAAATGTCTCACATTGGGTGCCCCAAATCACTAAGGGTCTGTCTACACTGAAATCAGAGGTGCGACTGCGGCATGTGTAGACACACCCCAGCTAGTTTTCCTCTAGCTAGCTCCAGTAACAATAGCAGTGAAACTGCAGCAGCGTGGGCTATCCGCTTGAGTACATGCCCAGGGTCCTGCGTGGGGTTCCACAGCCCATGCCACTTCCTATATTGCCCCGGCTTCACTGCTGTTGGTATCCGAGCTAGCGAGACCAAAGCTAGCTGGGGTGTGTCTACACGTCACACCTGCTGAAGTCACACCTCTGACTGCAGTGTACACATACCCTAAGTCACTTTTGAAGCTCTTGACCAGTCTCTCCAGGGTTGGGCTGAGGTGTCTTGGGATATGTCTACACTGCAGCTGGGAGCAAGTCTCCCAGCCTGGGTAGACAGACTGGTGCTAGCATGCTAACGATAGCAGTGTGGACGTTCTGGCTCAGGCTCTGAAGCCCACCCGACCCCCTATGCTTGAGAGCCTGATCCCCAGCTTGAACCAGTTAGATCTTAGCTCCATTAGCACAAGTCCGTGCAGGCTGGGAGGCGGTGTAGACATATCTTAGACATACCGTAGTGTAGACATACCATAGACTTCGTGGGCTAGTTTGGAGGAGTCTTGCACTATGCTTTTACCTGCTCTGCGAAATGAAGCAAGGACTGTCAGCTTCAAGTGACATCTTTCAGGAGAATTTGAAGCAAAGTAATTGCAGTGTCTGGTGCTGCTAGTGTGTAATCTTCCTGATCACATCATTACGCATAGTAATACTACAGTAATGATATCTGTTGTTCACATAGCACTGTGGATGCCAAAGCGCTTTACATGCTGTGTATTTGGCCCTAGCTACTGAGATGCAATCATCTCTGCAGCACCCAGCAGCAAAATGCAGCAGCTGTTTCACAGCATGCTACATAGTCGTTTAGGACAGGAAGTGAAGAAGAAAACTGCAGTTAGTTCAAAGTGGGTGCAAGGGTGGAAGGAAGAATGTAATTGCCCATATTGGAATTGGGGTTAGAACCTCTTAGGGTCTACACTGGAGATGGAAGGTGTAATGTCCAGCTCATGTAGACATACTCTCGTTAGCTCTGATCCAGGTAATGAAGAGTAGCTGCGCTGCTGTGGGAGGAGTTAGCCACCCAAGTATGTACCTAGCATCTTGGACAGGTACATACTTGGGGCAGCTAGCCCTCACGCTGTTCAAACTTCTGTTTGTAGTACACTAGGTTGGTCAGAGCTAGCGCGAGTATGTTTACACGAGCCAGAAGTTACACCTGCAGCTCGAAGTGTCAACATACCCATAGTCTTTCAAAGAGTCCCATGCCATCACCTGGTCAGGAACCCTGCTTGCTGCCTCAATTGAAAGACAGCTCCTCCTGCTGGGGTGTGGCTGAACATTACTTTGGAGAGAACACCCCCTATTCGAGCACGGATGCAGGTCTGGATTTTCCCAAGAGTTCTCCCATCCGCTGTCTGTCAACTACAGCCCTAGTCATTGCAGCGCAGCATGGGCACGTGGCACAAATGCTTGGTCGCTTCCCCCAGTGCTGCTTTAACAGCATGAGTGAGCGCACACAGCTGGAGTGAGAGACATCGGATCCATTTAGCTCCATGGATGCACATGACATGAATGGCACTGTCTAATGTGCTTAGGTTAGACCTTGCTTAGCTTGTGAGATGGGAGGATAGTAAATATTGGTCACCACTCTGCTGGGGCTTATTAAATAGTAGGGTTAAGAGAACGCCCCCTGCCTCCCCTGTAACCAACCCCCCAAGCCACCCAGTTGTCTGCTGTGATTCTAGATGTGCTCGTGCCGCGATCGACCCTTTGTCTGTAGATGGAGAGGTTTGCCAGGCTGGGGGATGTGGGGAGAAGTGGGGTTGCAGGAAACCTGGTTGAGTGCAGCCTTAGCTCAGGTTAATACCCGGGGTTCCCAGGCGCTGAACTTGAGAGATTGCCTCAGTGTTAGGAGGCTGGGTCTGGGATGCGTGCGCGCTGGGGCGACAGCAGCTGATGACCGTGCAGAATGTTTATATTACTGACAGATGATCTGTTAAGGTTTCAGATGCAAGCGCTTCAACCCAAGTGTGCTGGTTGCCACAGCGACACGATGCATTAACTCCCCGGATGTGGTGTCTGAGCCCATCAGTCTGGAATGTGATCACCATTTGTTTGTGCTGGTATCACAGGGGCGGCCAGGGGAGGGAATGAGCTACCAGCAGACAGCAATACAGCAGACCCCTTCCCGCTTTGAAGGTCTGAAGGGGATTGAGGTCTGGGGCAGAACCCCCTGAAGTAGCATTCAGTGAACTGGGAGCCAGCGGCTGATATGCCCTTTAAGATTCCTTCTGTGCTGCAGGATGAGTGACTTTAAAGGAATGCAGTGCTCCTGAATGCCAGTCCCCTGCCAGGTACAAGGGCCTGGTGGAGGGGCAGCTCATCTGAGCCCAAGATATTCCATCCTTCCCCTTTCAGTCCCCCACTGCCCTCAGCACAGCCACCACCCTCCAGTCAGCATCAGGGCCAGGAGACAAGGCCCAAGGCAGTCAGAGACATAGCACATGGAGGATCTGACTTCAGCCCCTTGTCCCCCAGCCCACTAGGGCAGTGGGGGTGTGATATAGAGAGAGCGATTCTAAGGTAGCAGGACCTTGACATGGCTTTCCCTGCATCTTCCCTCCCCTGCCCCCCATGGACTGGCGGCTGGCAAGACAGACACAGGGCTGAGGCAGTCAGTCCCAGAGCTGCTGCAGGCCCACCCCCTGCAAGGGGACATGCCCGTGAGGGTCAGCATGATCTAGCCACTGGGCAACAGGGAGGGAGCCCAATCAATGGCTTTGCCTGCCAGTGCCTTGTGGCCAGCAGGGGGTAGCTGCCGGGTGCTGCTGAGCCATCGATTATTTCCCGGCTTCTTGTTAAGCAACAGCTGCTACATTTACTCCGCTGCTGTGCAAAAAAAGAAAAGAAAAAATCGCTTCTCTCGCAGTGGGAGGGTGGGTGGAGTGGGCACAGCCAGCTCTGGCTGGAGGCAGGAGGCAGGAGGCAAGCTGTTCCGGGTCAGTGGGATTCTGTCCGGTCATTATGGTGAAAGGGTTAATTGACTGGGCAGCAGCCTTCCCCCTCCTGCCAGCACACCTCATCGCTCCATCGCTTTCCTGCTCGGGGCTGGAAGAGTAGGGGGGCTGCACATGAGGACTGGCAGAGCGGGGTAGGGGTGGCGGTACTGGATGAATGGGGGGCTGCAGGTTGCCACTGAGAGGCATCAGCTGATTTCTGTATGGGGGGAACCCAGGACTGGAATAGTGGGGGGCGCTATGGGTCAGGATTAAAGGGCATTGGCTGATCTCTGTGGGTGGGGACCCCGGGGCTGGAATAGCTGGGGGCTGTCCAGGATTGAGGCGCTTTGGCAGAGCTGTGTGGGGAGTCCAGGACAGACATGGCAGGGGTGGGGCTGCAGATCAGAATTAAGGGGCATTGGCAGAGCTGTGCAGGGACTCTCTCCCTTTACGAGGTTTGGTTTAGGGCACTGCTGTTATCCCGTCAGTTTCAGGAGCCGGGAGCGTTACCCTTTTCCTAAAACTGTCACCCCAGACAATTACTGTAACCAGAAGGCATCTCGTCTGTTTTTAAACACCAAGCGCAGAATGTGAGCCGCTCCTAGGCCAGGCCCGGTCTCCGTTGCTGAGCTAGGGACGGAAGGTGCAGCGCGCAGTGCAGTGGCTTGTAAGCACTGGGAATTAAGACTGCTGCAGCCATGCCCTGCATGTGTTCGTTCAGCCAGCCAGAGAAACAATGAACTTCACTCTTTGTCCCTTGGGGGTTTTCTTCATTTAAGGGTTTTATTCTTTAATCAGATCTGTGGCTAAGAGGATTTCAGTGTCCATAAGGATTGGAATCAGACAAGAGACTGTAAATGAACGGTGAACGCTCAGGGCCTCGCTTCTTCTCTTACATCTCAGGGGTCCCCTCCCAGTCAGAACCTCAGTCCCCTCTTCCCTTGGGAGTTCGCTGGTGCCCCAGAAAGTGTCTTTGGCAAAGGCAGAGCATAGAAACTGGAGAGACGCGGCCTGGAAGCGTAGAGGATTTTCCTGTTCTTCTCTGTGGGAGTTAAATCTTCTTTCTCTTTATTCGTTCAGTCTTTCTTTCTTTCCTTCCTTTTCTCCCCCACTCCATAGCCCTTGCCCTTTCCAGCTAGGACTGGGAGTCTAAGCATGTTGCAGACCAGAGTGAGACTATGTATTTATTTCGATATGCCTGTATTTAGGTGTCTAGAACACAGCCGCTGGGCCCATGTGACAATGAACGACGAAAAGGCAAGCACCGGGGGCCTGTTAGATCACAGTTAACTAATGAAAACACAAGGGGCCTGGTTCCCTGACTTACAGTAAGGCCCCGAATGCTGCTCTCACAACGTAAAGGGGCCTTGAAGCAGGTGGAAGGAATGCCCTGAGAATATCCCGTGTACTGGGGCCTCCCCAGCTAGTTTAGCACTGGCCTGAGGGCTCTATGCTGGCCTCCTCCCAGCACAGAGAACACATGGGGAGCATGGCTGGAGTGCCCTGCATCTAGGGCTATTCTTTGCTTCCCACGGTGAGCATATAACAGAGCAACCCCAAGGCTGCTTTAATTGTACACACTGGGAGCTGGGCAGGCTCCTGCGCAGCCCCAGAATACATGGGGCAAAATTGTGGCCCCATTGAAGCTACTGGTAAAACTCCCATTGATGTCAGTGAGGACAGGCTTCTCCTCTTGAGCTTTGGGTTCAAATTCACCTCAGGCTGTGAATGAAAATGAACCTGGTCCTATTCCAGAGCTTGTGCGTCTCTCAAAGGGATCACACACCTGACAGTCCCTGCTTCGGAGCACGTCATGGTAGGAGGGTTTGCGAGGTCCTGAATGCACTTGTTAGACGCGGGAAAGAGTTTGGAGCCTTTCATCGCTAGGTCAGAGGTTTGAATCCGGTCTAGGTTGGTGTCAATCGAGCGTTGTTACTGTCTGACAACTGTTTGATGATGGGCTACAGTGGAGAGCATTGCTAGGTGTCAAACTGTTCCCTAGTGAAGGGGTGTTCATAGTGCAAGCGATACCTTAGCTGACTCCTTCACTTACTAAGGGGGCCAGGGTGTGACTGAGGTAGGCACGCTGCTGCCACACCAGGGGGTGAGGGGAGGAGAATGGGATATCCTCTGGCACCTATTGCCTGCTTTGTCCAATGTGCGCCATGTACAGCTCCATGGGAATAAACCTGGAAAACAGATCCACTGGGTTCGGGTCATGTCCCCCAGCTATTCCCAGACCCTTCAGACATGGCCTGATTCTGTTCTGCAGCTGTTGAGGGTGAAAGGTAGAACTTGAGCCATCGCTGAAGCTTTAACAGGAGCGTTTCACTGGCCTGCGGTGGTTATTCCCTATGGAATTCTGCTGCTTCGTCTCACATTATTAGACGGGTGCCGCAATCCATCCTAATTACCCTGCTCAGTCACTAGCGGCTTTGCAGCAGAGCTGACGATGCTGAGCACAAGAGGGGGTCTGCTCTTCACTGCTGTGAGGCAGCGGAGAGAAGGGAGGCAGAGACAATCATTCCTTTGGCTTAGCATTGAGGATTCACGCTTAGGCCCCGATCCTGCAATCTGAGCCGTCCAGACAGGCCCCTGCAGCCAGGCCAAGTCCCACTGAAGTCAGTCAGGCTGTGCATGGGCACATGGGTTCGTCCACGAGGATCCATTGATAGGATCAGTGGTTTGGGTCTGACCCAAGGCCTGCTGAGTTCAGTAGAAAGGCTCCTAGTGATTTCAGTGAGCCCTGGATTGGGCTTCTTATTGGTAAACGCATCAGGAGCACAGACTGTATCTCGGGCCTGATTTTCACCAAGCACTCTCAAGTCCAGTCAGTCAGTGCTGCAGGTGCCCGACACCTCTGCAAATCAGGCCCTGTGCGTCTGGCTCCAGCCCCAAGCGGGTGGTCCTGCATGCAATCCAAGCCCTTCAGCCTACTCTCCTTGCTTTCCCCTTCCAGGGCCCTGCCGTCCCGCCGCATCACAGGATAAAATGAACAAGATGAAAAACTTCAAGCGGCGGTTTTCCCTCTCCGTTCCCCGGACGGAGACCATCGAGGAGTCGCTGGCCGAGTTCACGGAGCAGTTCAACCAGCTCAACAACAGGAAGAATGAAGGTGAGAGGCCGGCAGGTTCATTCTGCCAGCCGGGGAAACCGGTCCAGGCTTGGTCAGAATCCCCTCCAGGCACAGTTAGTTGGTGCAGGGTCAGGATTTCTTTCCACTTGACCTTTAACTGTCTCAAATGGGCCCAGAAAAGCAGCACAAATAGTGTGTGCAACCTTGGGCGAGTCCCTGGCCACTCTGTGCCTCAGTTTCCCCATCTGTGAAACGGGGGTAATACCTCCCCAACATTCATTCCTCTATGGGGAGCGCCGTGGGTAGACAGTGCTGTAAAAGGACAAAGCATTGTTATTTTTACATATCATTACACATTAAAGACCACAGCAAAAAGTGGGGGAGCAAGCAGCTATTCTGCTTAAGGCCTGCGCTTCATTAAAGCATGGGGCCCCCTTCTCCCCGCCAGAAATAGTAGCGATTGGCTCTCTGGCAGGCTCAGGCCTTGTTCACATGCAGGGCAGTTCTCCCCCCACAGCAATTGTCTCAAGCTCTCTGCAAACTCAGCCACACACCGCTCCCTTGTTTCACTCCGGTCACATTTACGCCTTTCTCTGCAACCACAACAGCTAGAAACATATTTTAAAACAAAACAAAAAATCAAGTCTGAGACCCTAATGTAATCACCTGGCTCCTCCATCCAGCCATCTGCTCTCTAAGCTAAGTGTAGAAGAGACCCCGCAGCCCGTACTAGAGATGGTTTTCTTTCCTCCTTGTCCCAGCTCCCTGCCCCTCTGCAGTGCCCGCCGCGGCTAACAGATTACGTCAAGCTGCCGGCACTGCACCCCCCTTAGCAAGCAGCCACGCTTGATGCTCAGAAGCAGCCACTGTGCCTGTGTGCTCCCCCCACCCTGGCAAGCTGGGGCTATAATTAGAAACGAGCCTTTAATTACAGGCATGGAAGCTACCGGGATGAAACGGTGCGAGACTAACGAAGTGCTGGGTGCTGACAGCAGCAGCTGGCAGCGCCTTTCTCAGGGGACATCAGCCCTGGGCTCTCTGGCCCTTGGCTCGTTATCGGCGTGCATCAAACCCAGGCTCTGTCATATAACAAGGCGGCTTCCCCGTTCTCTCACTTTAATGAGTCCTGCTTGTGCCTGGCCTCCTCCCCTTCACTTTTCAAACCAAGGTCTGCAGCAGCCCACTTGTTCTGCCCACCCCTGCTGGTCAGTACCTCTACCCGGGTGACCCGAATGGAACAGGAGCGAGGGCAGAGCTGAGTACTCAATTGTCTCCCTTTTATCGGCCATGAGTCTGTCACTTTCTTGGGAATCCCTGAACCAGGCCCAGGGGTGTGTCTCTACCCCCTGTGTGGCAGGAGAACCTAATACCAGGCCCAGGGTGTGTCTCTACTCCCTGTGTGGCAGGAGAACCTAGTACCAGGCCCAGGACTGTGTCTCTACCCCCTGTGTGGCAGGAGAACCTAGTACCAGGCCCAGGGCTGTATCTCTACCACCTGTGTGGCAGGAGAACCTAGTACCAGGCCCAGGGCTGTGTCTCTACCCCCTATGTGGCAGGAGAACCTAGTACCAGGCCCAGGGTGTGTCTCTACTCCCTATGTGGCAGGAGAACCTAGTACCAGGCCCAGGGCTGTGTCTCTACCCCCTGTGTAGCAGGAGAACCTAGTACCAGGCCCAGGGCTGTGTCTCTACCCCCTGTGTGGCAGGAGAACCTAGTACCAGGCCCAGGGCTGTGTCTCTACCACCTGTGTGGCAGGAGAACCTAGTACCAGGCCCAGGGATATGTTTCTGCCTTTCTAAGAAACAGAAGCCCCCAGTACCAGGCCATGTCTGTATTTCCTTCCCCCTGTTGGAGGCAGAAGAACCTGGCTACAGTTTGCTCCCCATAGTATGTGGTAAATTCCTCATCTTGCAGCCTGTGCCCTTCCCATGCGGTACAGCCCAGACATGGTGCCCATCTCCACTGTCCCCAGTTCTGCGTCATTCCATCGGCGTCATTCCCTCGCTCCCATACAGCCCGCTCCTTCTGGCCCGAGATCTCTTGATTAAGTTTCTCACAGATTGTAAACAAGCCTGTGAAGTCACCTCTGCGCTGCCCTTAATCTCCTTCCCCTGAAAGCTGCGGATGTTATTTATTAAGAAGCCTGACAGCCGCATTTGTCCGACGTGTCTCTTCAGCCCTCTGCGGATGGCATTTAATAAACCCCTTGCCGCTGGGAGCTCCCTGCCCACAGTATTGCGCCATCCGGCATTGGCAGGGGCAGGCTCAGCAGGGGAATGCCGCGTACAGATGCACCAACCTGTCTAGCACTGTGTGGGCTTGATCCACAGCCCACTGATGGCAGAGGGCATCTTCCTACAGATTTCAACGGTCTTTGGATCAGGGAGGGGGCCATGGTTACTGCAGGTTGGGGTTCAGCAGGAAAGGGATTGGTTTGCTTTTTTCTGGAAGGGAATCGAGCCGGGTTCATTCCCCAAGTTCATCTCTCTCGGGGGAGACTGGGAAGCTCGTGGGCGCTAATAGAACTGGCTGCATGCAACTGCACCATTGGCAAAGGCCTCGGTCTGACCCTGTTTTACAACCCTGGATGCGCTAAGCCTTCGGTGAGGTCGTTCTCATTACCCCGATTCTACAGATGGAGAAATTGCAGCACAGGACGGAGCAGGGACTTGCCTACAGTCACGCAGCCAGTCAGTGGCAGAGTTGGGACCAGAACCCCGAAATCCTGATGTTGGGTCTTGGGCTTCAGCCACTCCCCCAAGCTTCCCCCTGTGCGGGCCAGGCCCAACCATTACCGGATGTGTCCTTTCGATACTGTCGCGTATGGTGCAGTTTAAATATTCCTACTGCTCACGTTTCTGAACGAGTCTCCTGGGCTCTCTCTGCCCGTTCTGCGTGGCAGGCTTGAAAACAGGGCTTGTTGGCATCTCCTCAGGTGAACATGTGTCCAAGGATAACACGTGCAGGGAATCAAATTTCATGCGCCATGGAGAGAGCTAATCATTGCAGGGATCAGGAAATCATTTTCCTTTCATCACACTGCGGAGTTGGCCGGGGGAATTATTTAATTATTTTCCCCAGCCTCGGCCGCTGCTGACAGCAGGTTATTGGAACTGATTAGACTCAGAGGCAGAGGTAGAATTGCAAATTCTGTAGGGGTGGCGGGGGGCCAATAACCTGTCCCTTAACCAAGGCATGCTGCAGCCTAAAGGGGGGATATTACCATCTCGACACTGGCGTTTTCCTTTATTATGAGCCGTATCACTTATCAATTGACCCAAGCTCTGAGACTCGGCGCCCCAGGTCTTGTATTGCAGTGTAGACATATCCAGAGAGTTTAAAGCCAGAAGAGACCACAAGATCATCTGCTCTGACCTCCTTTATAGCAGACCACCACCTGGCACCTGCCCACTAACTCAACAACCGAAGAGCGACCCACGTATTGCAGCCCGCAGGGGACTAGGGCTTACAGGTGGATCCCCCACTGCTGCAGCAGTGGGAGCACTAGTGTAGACAGGCTGCTAACAGCTTTGCCTCCCTATTGTCTGGACCAGCCCTGAGCAAGGTTAGGCGACTTGGGCCTGATTTTTAAAAGGACTCAGCACGCTGGCTGCGAGTTAGATGCTGAGCTCTAGTGAAAATCCAGCATCATAAGGAAAGTGGTGGGAGTGCTGAGTACTTGGCAATCTGCCCTGGATTTAGGGGTCTAAATGAGCGCCCAATTGTTTGGAAAATCCAGCCCCCACTGTGGGTGCTAAGTACTGGGAAGTCTGGCCCTGAGCTCTTTGGGAAACCTGGCCCTAGGGAGGTTAAAAACACCCATGCTCTGGCTACGTGAGCTCTCTCCCTCTCCAGCTACTTACCCTTGGGAGTGAATCCCCCAGTGGGATTTTGTTTGACATGCTTTGTTTCAGGATCAAACTTCCCAGATTGCAGCCTCTGCCTGTGCTTCCTTGCCCAGCCCGGCTGTGTCTGTGCTGGCAGCAGGATGGGTAAGAGCTGGAAAATTTCATTTAAATGGTGACTGCCACCATTTGCCTCCACTCCCTGGGGACACTCCCTGCCACTCTGCAAATACCTCTCAATTGCAGTCACATAGGAGGAAAGCTGGAATGAGGATCTGTTCACTCTTCAACCCTGATGGCTAGCAAATGTTTCACGGCCGAGCTACGTACTTCTAGTGTACCATGATATTTAGGCTGCTGTGCATCGGTGGATGCCAGAATTTAATGTCTGGAGACCTGCTTCGCCATCCAGGGAAGTCACAGTGATGTACAAAGCCACCAGCGTCCATTCATTGCATCGTCATATTGCAATGCCCTCTCATATTGATATAAGCAGGAGTTGGATTGGTGAGCCAGTTCCTGGTCCTGGTCACTGCCAACTTGTGCTCCAGAATCTAAGCCTTCAATTAAAAAAACATAGTCTGTAGCCCTTATGGTTCTGAAGATAATCTTCAAATGGTGGATGGAGGGTAGGCTGAGAAGGTGATGTAGGGTGACCAGATAGCAAGTGTGAAAAATTGGGTCAAGGTGTGGGAGGTAATAGGAGCCCATATAAAACAAAGCCCCAAATATCAGGAATGTCCCTATAAAATCGGGACATCTGGTCACCCTAAGGTGATGTCTGAGTGGGTCTGCAGATAGCCTGAAACAATAGCTTGGAGTAAAAACAACGAGGAGTCCTTGTGGCACCTTAGAGACTAACACATTTATTTGGGCATAAGCGTTCGTGGGCTAAAACCCACTTCATCAGATGAAAGGAATGGAAAATACAGTAGCAGGTATATATACACAGTACATGAAAAGATGGGAGTTGCCTTACCAAGTGCGGGGGGATCAGTGCTAACGAGACAATTCAATTCAAGTAGGCTATTCTCAACAATGGTTTGAACTGGTCCTGTTCACCTCAATGGGATGTTAATTCTGAAGCCTAATGGTGGCTGCCAGCCTTGGTAACTATTTCATTTTGTGCAAGGAAAGAGTGGGATGATCGTACTGAGAGTTCAGTGCAGTCTGCTGTGAGTAGCATTTCGTTCAGGTGTTCCTGGTGTGCGGAAGTTGGATTCTGGGAGGAGCTGAAAGAGTATCACCACCTATTTTTCCCCCAGTCTGATGCAACATCACAACATGGTGTTGTGAAAACCTCTTGCCCCCTCTTCTCTTCTTGGGTGCTGGCTGGCGTGTAGGGAGATTACCCTGCTGGACAGCCTTCTCTTCCCTGGGGCAGGGGTATATGATGGGAAATGAATCCAGATAGCTCCTGCAGCACCTGGGCTGGACTTCAGTCCCTGGCCCCACCTGCACTGGGGGGCCTGATTCCCCATTGTCCTGCACCTGATGTAGTCAGGTACCCCAGTGCAAAATGAGTGTAACAGACTAGCAGGCTTTACCCCACATTGCATTGTAAATGGAAACACAAGGTATAACGCAGGACGGAATCAGGCCCGGGTTTTTACTGGGCACAAATCACGCCACACAATCGTGGTTAGCGCAGCGCAGCTACCCGCATGGCCGAGAGCCTCGTCATTCTGGTTGCAAATCCAGAGTCGCTCCTGATTTGCAGTGGCATTCATCAGAGGCAAACCAGGTCTTTGCTTTGCCTCGCCTCCCAAGGAACAATGTATTGAGGGTGGAAAGAGGCCGAATGATCCAAGCTCTGAGTGGGGCTCAGCCTTGCAAGTTTAATGGAGATTTAAGAGGAGAGTTCACACTTAGCGAGGTAATTAAAAGTTGTAACTCAAGCAAGCAGTAGAGGGTTTTGGCCCCTTTCCCTGGGAGATCAAAGCTTGTTTTGGCAGAGGCGGTGTTTAAATGTATTTATAAAAAGAGAGAGAGAGAGAGAGAGAGACTCGTCTAAGGCAGCTGCAGTGTCTGCCGCCTCGCTTTAACTTGCTTTGATATCCTAGGCAGCCTCATTATTCTCCGGATGTCGGGGCCTGCTGTAATCCACATGAAAAGCAGAGCGGAATCAAACAGGCCATGGCGTTTGCTCACCCAGAGCCTGACATCATCTCCAACCAACACCCAGGCAGGGCGGCGAGCACGCAAATGCCCAGCAGGCAAATGCTGCCTCCTGCTGGAGCATCCCCTTTCCCTCTGCCTGCAATTCGCTCCCACGCCACGCATGCACCTCAGGGTGGAGGTGCTAGGGAGTGGCTGCGTGCATGTGACCCGCTTTGACTAGCACAGGGGCATTTGGAGAGGGCCAGATTCCATCCTTCATTGCGGGGTCTGCAGGCTGAGATTCAGAGCCAGGACTTCACACTCGGCTCAATCCATGGCAGATCCCTCGCTGATGTCAGTGGGAGGTTTGCACAGAGAGCAAGGGGGGAATGCAGCCTTTATGAAGTAACTGCATTTTAAAGGATGCTGTCCTTTGCTGTCACATGCAGCCCCTCCCCATGAGAAAATCTGCTCCCTTTTAGGCCAATGCTCCTGCAATCTGCTCTCTTCCTTCCCCATCCTCTTTTCTCTCTTTCTCTCCCTCTTCCCCTGTCTCTATGAGTCTTCTCCGCTATTCCTTTTCCATATTCTTCCCTGCTGTAATTCACACCTCTCCAGGAGTTTCCCACCCTCCCACCTGCTTTCTCATTCCTTCTGCTGAATGACCAGCCAGGGAATAGTTCCTGTTGACATTGTAGTGAGCTTTAGAGTTGCCGCTCTAGTGAAATCAATGGGGATCTGGGCGGCTCATGCGCCAGAGAGCTATTGTATCAGGTGTCTGCAGACACAGGCGGACTTCAGTGTGTCACGTTACACTTGCTTCTCATTTGGACTGTTTTATTCTCAACCATGGGGGATAGAAACTTACCCTGATCCTGGAGAACCTGAATATGTCACCCAGGCCACATAAATACATTGCACTGGTCAGGTCCGATATGTTTAATATCCCTGCCCCGGTGGCTGCCCCAGGGACTCTAAATGTATGTCTACTTTGCAGAAAAGCACCCAGGGCTGGCCCATGTCAGCTGACTCGTGCACTGCAGTGTACGTGGTCGGGCTGGAGCCTGAGCTCTGGGCTTAAACCCGAGCCCAAACGTCTACGCTGCATCAGCTGACACAGGCCAGCCACGGGTGTTTTACTGCAGCATAGACAGACCCTGACAAATGTGATCTGCCGTTTGCTGACCGAAGCAGGAGTTCTCTTTTAGCTGAAACAGTAGGGCCCAGGTGTTCAGAGCCCAGGCCCGAGCCCGGCTGATGACCTGTGGTGTCTCTGTGGCCAGGTGCCCGCTTACCCAGGCATGCGTTCGTGCAGATCCTACAACACAGCTGGGTTAAGGCAGCATCCTGGCCCTACATTCTGAATGCAACAATGATCTGGCTGCTTCCTTCTGGGACAGGCCCCCTCACTTGCAAGGACTCGGGTGTGGGATGGAAACCAAGTCCCTCTGGGTGGGCTTGGGAGGAAGGGTCTCTTAGTACCTTCATCCCCCTGAGTATACTTATGCAAACCAGCACCGCTTCAGGTGCTTCCACACCTCATGGTGGGTTCTGATCAGGAATCCTTCCCATAGATAGAGGCCATACAAGAGCCAAGCATCCCTTGAACCTTTGGGCATCCTTATTACACCAGTGGCAATGTCAGGGAACCACATTTTCCCCTAGCCATCCTCTCTTCGGGTCGTTCATCTGCTGCATCTCATCCAGGAGATGGGCTAGTGAAGCCAGCCTTGGCTGTCCCCCGCTCTGATCAGTGCCCTGCGAATGTAGCTCTCTTGCTGATCCCCAGCAGTGAACTCACCCACAGCTGTCCAAGTAGATTGAAGTCAATGCAGTGAAATCCACGTTAGCAATAGCAGAGGGCTGTTTCTGTGCAGCTCTCGGCTAATGGAAGTGGCGTCTCAGCAGGAGGATGGCTGAGGGTCGTGCCCTGGGCGACTGAGCCGAGTGTATTTTGGTCAGAAACTCCCCTGCTGACATTTAGCCTTCTCCTGCTGAGTTATTATGTATGAGTGGACACTGTTACTTTGAGTGTTACATCCCCTGTGGATTCAGCAGTTAGTAGGGTTAATATAGAGGGTCCGAAACTAGAACCCCAGATCTGAACTCCCCCCTGTTCCTTCAAACTTTGGCCATGGTCAGAATCGAAACCTGGATCTAGAGCCTAACTTCTAATGTTGGGTCGTTTGGATCTGGAGTGCTAGTTTGGCCCATTCTAGTGCTAGGAGCAAGCCACATGTTCAGATCAGGAAGGGGGTTTGGGAAAAGCCCCATTGGGTTTGGGCCCAACTCTGTATCTGTGAACTGCAGATTGCTACATGTTAAGGCCAGAAGGGACTGTTTTGATTATCTAGCCTGACCTCCTGCATAATACAGACCAGAGAATTTTACCTGGTAATTCCTGTGTCTAGACCAGTAACTTGTGGTTGAAGTAGGGCATCTCTTTTAGCAAGGCATTCAGTCTCAATGTAGACTCCAAACACATCCCTTGGTACAGAGACCTCCTTGGCAGGTAAAGCTTCCCTGCCATGCAGCACAAGGGAGAGAGAGAAAGCCCTCACTCTCCTTACGCTGCAGCAGCATAGTGGTTGTGGACCTGTTCCATCTGCATTACAAAATGCTTGCCAGGCAAATGCTTTCCAACGACCTCTGTTGACAAGACACTCTCCCTGCAAAGGGCTCTCAGCCTGGAGCAGCTAGCTGCCTTCAGCCTGTGGAGACACAGGGAGCCGTTCAGTGGAACCCTGGCCCCTGCAGAAACATTTGTGATTCAGTTCCACTTGGCACCATGCTAGAGGGCCTCTGTGGTGACATGCGGCCCCCAATAGCAGTGACAGCAGCAAGAAGATATTAAGGGGAGTTAGGGCATCTTTGTATGGCAGGACACTTTCCGGACACTCCTAGTTCCCCAGGCTGACAGGGGAGGGATCTTGTGGCTGATACACCATGGCAGTTCATGAGATGTCTCCCTGACTCATGCTGCAAACAACCAGTGGAGCTCCCAGGGAAGGGAGCAGCTTGCCAGTGCCTGTTCTTGATGTATGGCATTTTCCTAATGTTGTGGTGCTCTGTGCTCTTAGGGGACATGTCCCTTCATCCCTCCCCCCATAGCACTGACCCTGGTGTTTGTAGCATCAACAATTTATCCTGTGCAGAGGGTAAATTGCAGTGTAATAATAATCAGTATTAATGGTGAGCCCAGGCCGAAACCCCAGATCTCAACATGAGGGTGTTTGGAATCTGAACCCTGGTGTGAAATTCACAAATGGCTCTTAAGGATAACTGTCGGAGGGCGGTAGATCCCTGCATAGAAACGCAGAGCTCTTCTGCTGATTCACACTAGCAGCCAGACCCGGTGGGTCCTACTAGCTTCAGCTGAGGAATACAAAAATCTTGGAGTGTCTCTCTCATAAAGCAGAGAGAACTAGGGAAGGGACAGAGGCCCTGCAGGGAAAAAAAAACAAAGGAAGGGCTAAACTCAGGAGGAAGCTTAGGCTGAGGGATGTGCTTTGTTCTTAAGAATAAAGGAAACCCCCAAGAAAGCAGGGTGAGCTTGGGACGCGGTCATTTTTATTTATTTATTTATTTATTACAACTATTGTTGAAACCAACCCTTGAGCCTATTCCAGAGTGATGTAACTAAGCCCCATCCACAAAGGCTGTAATAGTGGCCAAGGCAGCACATCTGGGCCCAGGGAAATGTTGTCAAGGAGGTTGATTGATGGATCTGTTTAATTGGTTTTATGCTGCTGTCCATCCCTGTAGTATCTGGGCGCCTGCCAGGTAAAATCAGTAGCAGTAGTGAAGTCCCTGGTGGCAGCAGTCACCTGTCACCACTCTCTGAGTTATGCTGCCCAAGAACAGTTGGCGCCACTGTTCCTGCCATGTCACATAGACAGGTTAGCAGTATGTTGTGTTCCACTGTGTGAAAGGTTGCGGAGAGGTCCATGACCACAAGAAGGTTGTCTTCTAGTGCCACCAGAACTGTCTCTGCTGTGCTCTGGCCCCTGACGGGGAGACATCTAGGTTCGTGGCTGACGTTGCATGCTGTTGGAGTTTGATGATTACTATTTTGCGTAGGAATGGGAGGTGGGCGATGGGACAGTAGTTGGAGAGAACTTCGGGGTCATGTGATGGCTTCTTGAGGATTGGGCCAACTATGGCATTTTTCTCGAGGTTTGGGAGGTTTGTGTCTCTGAAGGAGACCCTGACTGTTTGCATTAGTAGTGGGCACAGTTGTTCTTCACTAGCTTTTACCAGCCAGGAGGGGCATGGGTGTATTTCACAGGCTGTCGCTGTAATATTTTCCTGGGCTGAAATTTCCTTAAATTGCTAGAGAGCCTGGGCTGGGCTGCACGGCTGCTGGAGGAGTTCAAGAACCGGGTCAGAAAGGAAGCTGTGTCTGTGAAGCAGGCATTTAAGCCTGAACAGCAGTTCCTCCATTTCTGGCCTCTTCGTTCCTCTTGATCTGTTAAAATGCCAAGCTTACTTGCAGCTCTTTCTTGCTAAATGTGACAGTCCCTGTGGCTGGGGCTGGCTTGTGCACCCATTACTCACGCTGGTGAGAAGTTACTGTTGTTAATTGTATGACAGTAGCATCTAGGGACCCGAACTGAGGTCAGGGACCCATTGTGCTAGGGGCTGTACATGCACGTAGTGAGAGACAGCCGCTGCCCCAAAGACAGTAAACTCCAAATAGACAAAGCTAGAGGGGATGCAGAGGCCCAGAGAGGGAACTGGTCACACAGCAGGTCAAGGGCAGAGCAGGGAACAGAACCCCTGGTATCTGTCCCATCAACTCTCTGTCACCTAATGTGCAGACCTTTCTTGCCCTCTCTTCTCCCTCTCTTAGTTTCCTCGGCGACTGAGTTCTGTATCTCTGACTGGCTTGTGTGAAAGGCTGTCTGTGCCAAAGGCAGTCGCCTTGTGTTGTATCCATGCAGTCACCATGGAGGGGCCCGAAGACATTGTCATGTGTCTGCTGAAAGTCTTTTGTAAGGGAGTCAAATTTCTTCCACTAATCCTCACAGGAGGGTTTGACTCCTCTTTAAATAGCCAAACTTCATTCAGAAACATCTAATTAGCAGAGGCCTTGTTTTGAATGGCTCGCTTGGAAATAATGCCCCTGCGAATTTGGAGAATCCATCTCATAGGGATTCGGGTGACCTGTGTTGAACTCGTTAAACGTTTTACTGAGACAGGGTCTGGGTCCCTGCGCTCCAGAGCTTCCTAGCAACCAGACGTTAATTACAGACCGAGGAGGAATTAAGTGCAAGCCTAAAACTGGAGTCCTGAGGGAGCTTTGTGGCTTATTTTGTTCTGATTTCCTGCTCCTTTCATGGCGCCTGAGACTTGATGATGCTTCAGACTTGTAATCCCAAGAGAAGAGTTATTATTCGGAATCTCTTCAGCCTTCAAAAGAGCTGTTGCGTTTTAGGACCATTTCCCAGGACTACGTAATCTGCTCAGATGTAACGGGCTGGGGCAGGGGAGCTTGTACCTTCCTCTGGAGTCTGCTGGTTTTAGGGTGCAGTAAAGGGCGCTCTGTCTGCCCTCCTTTAATCCCATAGACCCTTTGCTCAGAATCGTTCAGGTCCCTGGGAGTGAATAATGATGGTGATACTGTTTGTGACATGAGCTGAAGCTACTCAGTGCCGGAGAGAGAGCGCCTTGCTCGTGGTGAAGAGTAGGCCCCATTGAAGCAGGTGGTGCCCCATGTAGGGTGCTAAGTAGTGTTGCCTACAGCATAAAGCACTGGACTGGGACTCAGGAGACCACAGTTCTATTCCCAGCTCTGCCAGTGGCCTGCTGCTGCAGGACCTCGGACAAGTCACTTCATCTCCCAGGGCCTCAGTTCTCCTCATCTGTACAATGGGAGTAAAGCACTAGCAATTAGTAGTGAAAGGCTATCACAGCCTGCCCCTGAGACTGCAAGCAGGGAGCAGTCTTTTCAATCCATGTGTATACAGTGCCTAGCACAGTGGAGCCCAGCTCCCTGCCTGGGGCCCCTAGGCACCACCTCAGTCATAATAGCAGAAGTGCTATAGGTAGTAGAAAATCCTTAGCACTGATATTCACTTTGCAAACACACATGAGCTCCTGCAAGCTCCCCCGGGGGCGAAGCAGCGCTGGAAGGGAAACCTGAGCTGCAGAGAGGTGAAGGGACTTGCCGAAGGCCACAGATTGGTTCGGTGTTAGGGCAGGGATCAGTGTCAAGGAGCCCCCTTGCTCCCCATCCTGTTCTCAGACTCAACCGTGGTATGTGATTGTCCCATGCATTGATTAATAGTGGCCAGTCTATCCACTCAGTCTCTGCTTCCTCTCTCATCAGACCTGGCACAAGGGCACCTGCAGCTGGGCCACCTGGGCAGGGGTTTCCGGGCAGAGCCAACCTCCATTTCCCCCTCGGAGGTGGAACGCCAGTCCCCGACAACTGTGCGCTACCGAAGGAACAACCAGCGCCGCTTCTCCATGGAGGCAAGTACTGAGCGGGGTGAGGAGGAGGTGCATGGAGGAGGAGCTCCTGTGGTTCTCATAGATGGGAGGCAATTGTCTAGGACGTGGGGTGGGGGGCATGGGGAGTATGTAGGCTGTCAGGCACTGCTCCCTGAATGCCTGTTTAAGGTTCTCAGCTATGTCGGGTGCTTTAGACACTAACTCTGTGCTGGCCCTGTCTGCAGGATGTCAGCAAGCGGCTCTCCCTGCCTGTGGACATCCGTCTGCCCCCGGAGTTCCTGCAGAAGCTGCAGATGGACAATCCAGAGTTCCCCAAGACCTTCAGCAGGATGTCTCGACGGGCTTCCCTCGTGAGTCACACAGCTCAGGGGGTCTGGGTCTAGGGGGAATTGTGTCAGGCTCATGACACTATGCACATATGCCACTGCTCACAGCTGTGTGTTTAAATCCCCATGCATTCACGTGTGCAAATTCCCATGTGAATGCCCATCCACCCACGTTCCCACACATGCACATCTCCGCCTGCCCACATGTACACACTGATGCAAGTAAATCGCTATTGCACACAACTACGAGTGTAAACCATCTCACACTCGTGCCTACACTTGCGTAAATCCTCACCATGCACATGCTCGCACCTATGTGTGCAAATCCCATGTCCATGTGCAGTGCAAATCCCCACCTGTCTGCGTGCATACTGCTACGGGTGCAAATCCCCTGCTGCACATGTGCCCGCACCCAGCCGTGTAACTCCCCACACCTGCCCCTCACATTCAGACACTCCCACGTGCCCACACTAAGGTTTGATTCTTTGAAAGGATGGGGACTGAAAACCACTTGACGTTTAAGAAGCACCTGCTGGCGGCCGCCGCTCCTAGTTAAAATACGAACGCCGATAAATAATGAATTAGTCTTCGTACTAATTTCAGAGTTTCACTTTCTGTTTAGCACAGCATCAGCATGCACAACGGCGACACCACAGCACCTTATTTACGAATATGCCAGCGTGCTTCCCAGGCACCAGAAACACTCTGTGTTGCCCAGTCACTGCGTCCGAGGCCTTGGCAAGCCTTTGACAGACATCTAGCCCCAAGTGGGAAGAATGGTGTAAGCTGATGTACTGACAGCGCACGCCGACCTGTGCAGTCTCTTGTGTCTATTGAATAACATATACCTGGGTGAAGCGAGTGTTCCATAAATATTCATAATCCTGTCAATGAATAATGCGTGTTTCTGTAACACTCTCCACGTGGCGGTATGCTGTTCGTAGGCTTTCAGATCATGTCCAGCCTCCCTCACCTTCCAACAGTCACGTTATTATCTCCATCAACTGTGCAAAATAGACTGATGTAGTTGCTCCTGCGGGAGATGGATTGTTCAGGGGAGTGGGAGTGGTGCTACTGACACTATTGACCTCACAAGTCGCTAGTTCAAATCCATCTCGTGTCAGCAGCTAGACTGTAAGTTTCCCTCCTCTGTGTTTTGGTGGCTTGTGTGAAATGAATGGGTGGGATAGGCGCTGATTGGAAAATGCGGCGGGGAGGGGAGTGATGGCAGAGAGGCCAGAGAGACTGACCTGCGTTCTGTATAGGTTGGTTTCTCCAGGTTCCCACTTACAAGGGGGATTGTGTCCCTGCTGCAGCCCATGGAATTCCTGCTCCGTGGATAAACAGTCTCCAGGACTTGCCACCAGTTTAAAATTCACACACCATTTTCCTGTTCAACTCCAATCAGACGACCGTGATGTTCTTTATTCTGAGAGAATATGACAAACAATTTCTCTGCTCCATGGACGGTGACTGCGCTGTTCCAGAACTCCCTGTCGAGCGACAGCTGTCTCTCTAGCACCGCCTACTGATGGAGAGATGGCATGTGTTGTATCGATGAACAGAATGCTGGGAATCATTAAGAAAGGGATAGAGAATAGACAGAAAATATCATGTTGCCTCTGTATAAATCCATGGTATGCCTACATCTTGAATACTGTGTACAGATGTGGTCGCCCCATCTCAAAAAAGATATATTGGAATTGAAAAAGGTTCAGAAAAGGGCAACAAAAATGCTTAGGGGTATGGAATCGCTTCCGTATGAGGCGAGATTAATAAGACTGGGACTTTCCAGCTTGGAAAAGAGACGACTAAGGGGAGATATTATTGAGGTCTATAAAATCATGACTGGTGTAGAGAAAGTAGATAAGGAAGTGTTGTTTACTTCTTCTCATAACACAAGAACTAGGGGTCACCAAATGAAATTAATAGGCAGCAGGTTTAAAACAAATAAAAGGAAGTATTTCTTCACACAACGCACAGTCAACCTGTGGAACTCCTTGCCAGAGGATGTTGTGAAGGCCAAGACCATAACAGAGTTAAAAAAAGATAAATTCATGGAGGATAGGTCCATCAATGGCTATTAGCCAGGATGGGCAGGAATGGTGTCCCTAGCGTCTGTTAGCCAGAAGCTGGGAACGAGCGACAGGGGATGGATCACTTGATGATTACCTGTTCTGTTCATTCCCTCTGGGGCACCTGGCACTAGCCACTGTCGGAAGACAGAATACTGGGCTAGATGGCCCCAGTAGGGCCGTTCTTATGTTCTTATTATGGTACATATCAAAAAGTGGAAAACCACTGCACCTCCCTGAGATAAGAGTTGTGTTTGTGACTGTCCTGTACATAAACACATACCAGGTGTGTGAGAGAGACATATTAGTTATGTCACAGGAACACCTATCCATGGGATTCTTTCATCGACCTAGCAGTATCTACGCTGGGTCTTAGATTGGCTTAACACATCGCATGGGAAGCTAAATTTTTCACAGCCCTGAACGATGTAGTTAGGTCGACTTAATGTTATAGTGTAGACCAGGCCTCAGAGATAGTCCCTGCCCCGAAGTGTTTAAAATCTAAATAGACAAAGGCCGTGTCATTTTCTCATTGGGAAACTGAGGCACAGAGAGGTTAACAGCCTTGCTGACGTTCACACAGAGAGTCTGTGGTAGGAACTCAACCCAGATCTCCTGAGTCTCCGTCCAGGGCCTTAACCGCAAGACTACCCTTGCCGGGGCTGTGTCTATGATAGTGTCTCTCTCAGTGTTACTTGAAAGAGTGACCATTGCAAACAGGAAATGTCTCTTTCCTGGTTGATTTGAAAAGCACCTGGGATCAAGGAACGGCATTCTACTGAAGATCAACACATGGGAATTGACTTTTAGCACAAGGAAGGGGCTGCCTACTTGATGTGAGCCAGGGTAGGTGTCTTTGATGAAAGGGGCATCATTGCATTTAAAAAAAAAAGCTCATGTTTAAATTCAGATTTAACTGCTCAAACATCAGGATGATGGGTGAAGGAGGGACAGATGGACAGAATGATAATGGAATCGTAGAGATAGGAGCAGTGGAAGGCAATATTTCAAGCCACAGTCACATTGCAGAAGAAGACACTTAGCGCAGTGATGAAGTTAATAACTTGCGTCATAGTTCCATGGAGGGAGAAAGCAGGTATCATTTGTTTCCTTTAAGCAACCGGTTTTGGTTTCCCTGTGATTGATTGGCTGGCTGGCTGGCTGCTCTCCCCTGTAGATAGCAATAGACGTTGTGTATCTAGAACTGCTGCATGCGAACACCTGCCTTGATTTATCTCTCCCCAAAGCTCATACTGCCCAGCCTCCTTGACGTGCCCTTCAGCCGCAGGGCTAATCTTTCCTAGGGAAGGATGTTTCCTGCTGATGTTCTTCCCTTTTCTTTGCAGTCGGACATCGGATTTGGGAAGCTGGAAACCTATGTTAAATTGGAAAAACTGGGGGAGGTAAGAAGAATGTGAAATCAACTCAAGGTTGTAGATGAAGTTCAGAGCAGAGCCCAAGCTGCAAAGGACAGACCCGGAGCCAGACTTCCTCAGCGTATGGGCGTGTTTGGACCTGGGGGTTTGGTCCTGGCCCAGCGTTAGTTATAAGTAACAAGAAGTACTCAAACGTAGCACTTACAGAGTTCTTTTGGGCCCGATCGAAAGACCATTGAAGCTGACAGGAATCCTGAAGTTGACTTTCATGGGCTTTGGATCAGGCTTTTTATCTTCAAAGCAATTTACAAACACTCTGTACAATCCCCGCTTCCTTCTGGGATAGCTACGTGTTGTCATTTTATAGGGGCAGAGAGAGGGGGGGAGGGATAGCTCAGTGGTTTGAGCATTGGCCTGCTAAACCCAGGGTTGTGAGTTCAATCCTTGAGGGGGCCACTTAGGGATCTGGGGCAAAATCAGTACTTGGTCCTGCTAGTGAAGGCAGGGGGCTAGACTCAATGACCTTTCAAGGTTCCTTCCAGTTCTAGGAGATGGGATATCTCCATTAATTTATTTATTTATTAAGTGATTTGCCTAAGGCTACGGAGGGAATCGGTGTAGGAGCTGGAGTAGAACTCAGATGTTCATGTTACCCAGGCTTGTTCTCGTGCCAGTAGATCATTCCCACCCTCTCAGATTAAACCCTGACAGGACCATTTTCAAAGAATTGTGCCTAAAATGCACCCACAAAGCCCTTGGTTTTACAGGCAAAAGGTTAACTGGGTGCTTAGATGGCTACTTTAAATGCAGGATTGTCTTGGCCATCTGAGCTCCAGTCTTGAAAAATTTGGCCTTCAAGGTTTAAGCCCAAAACTTAGACTTCCCTCCCAAAACTCTGGGTTTACAAAAGGTATTAAATTGTGCAACGTAATACAGTATTTACAGGAGGGGAAATTGCCACCTGATCCCCTGGGTTACTGAAGTATGACATTGATTCCTATTAATATCTTGATTTATGTAACAATCCCAACCACCTTTCATCAGCAGGGAAGATAGCTGGGTCTCTCCCACTTGAGTTAAAGGAGCAAGTCCATTAGATGGTAGCACTAGTGGGTTATTACGTTCTACGTGAACCAACCACTGGAGAGGGATTTAGCCAGTGTCACCAGTGGTTGTAAAATTATCCTGCCCTTGTTTTTCAGTCCCTTCCATCCAGTGATAAAATGCTCCCATGGACATTGGTTTGCGGTACATGCAGGGTGTCAGATCCTGGCTCCCCATAGCAGCCGTGCTCCATGCCATCCAAGTGTAAGTTCATGAGCTGCATTTCTCTGTCTTTTTCTCACAGGGCACCTACGCCACTGTCTTCAAGGGGCGCAGCAAGCTAACTGGGAACCTGGTCGCTCTGAAGGAGATCCGTCTGGAGCATGAAGAAGGGGCACCCTGCACAGCTATAAGGGAGGGTAAGGGGCAGTAGATACTTTTTGTGCTAAAAGGCATCACACACAGGGATGGACCACAGCTCTGGGACTCATGATTATCAATGGTAGCAATTTATATCCGCTTACCAGATGGCCCTGCCTCAGCACAGGGGGCTGGACTTGATGCCTTCTCAAGATCCCTTCTAACCCTATACTTCTATGACTCAAATGAGCCCATAGTTAAGGCTACAGGTATTTTTAGTAAAAGTCATGGACAGGTCACGATCAGTAAACAAAAATTCACGGCCTGTGACCTGTCCTTGACTTGTACTATATACCCCTGACTAAATCTTGGGCAGGGGGGTCGTGGATGCTGGGGGGTGGCCCAGGACCCCCGCTGGTGCTGGGGGGTCTGGGCGGTGGCGCGGCCCAGGACCCCCGCTGGTGCTGGGAGGGAGGGCCGGGCGGCGGCACACAGCCCAGGACCTCTGCTGGTGCTGGAGCAGGGAGTGTTGGTGGGGCTGGCAGGCTTCCTACCCAACTCCATGTGTCCGTGCAGCTCCTAGGGGGAGGGAATGCCAGGGGGGCTCCACGCACTGCCCCCGCCATGAGCTCCACCTTGGCAGCTCCCATTGGCCGGGAACTGCAGCCAATGGGAGCTGTGGGGATGGTATCTGCAAGCAGGGACAGCGCGCAGAGCCCCCTGGCCCCTCCACCTAGGTCAGGAGCTGCTGGGACATGCCGGCCGCTTCCGGGGAGCCCCCCTGACTGTGTGAAAAGGGGGATGATGCCTGCAATAGAAAGCTAGTAGCGAATCAGCTTTGCCTTAGGGCTGGATGGGCAGCTCAGCCAGCCAATCCAAACCCACTCAGTCCTGAAGGACTGACTCTTCCATCTGCAAAACACTGACCCGGTCCATGAGGACCAGATATTGGGACCAACCAGCCCTGCCCGGGCAGGTTTTCACCCCTCATGACAAAGTATGCCGACAATGGACCCTCATAGCTAACGCTGCCTTCTCCTTGCCTTGCAGTTTCCCTGCTGAAGAACCTGAAACATGCAAACATTGTGACCCTACATGATTTCATCCACACTGAGCGCTCCCTCACCCTTGTCTTTGAGTACCTGGTGAGTCCAAGGGCTGCTTGCCTGGGTGCTTGGTCTTGTGCTGGGGCAGTCTGGACACCCAAACTTTCCCCTGCTGCGGAAGGGATGGGGGCTCATTCCAGACACGGAAATGGTTCATGGAGTGATGAGAAGTGCTGGTTGCAACAACAACAACAACAAAAAAGGCAGGGGGAATCATGGGGAACAAAAAAAATTTGTGTTTTTCAAAATTCTGAAAATTTCCACACTTTGAGAATTCCCTGACCCGCTTTGTAATAGGTCAAAAAAGGGAACATTTCACAGTAATTTAATCAGCTATTTCCCTGATTTTTTTTACGTCACTATCTGTTTATTTAGGAAGCATTGACGGGTTTATAAATCCTTGCCATGTAAATATCAGAAACAAAACCATCACCATTCCAACAATGAACTTTTGTTTAAAGAGACATTATGCAGGAATATAGACATCAGATTGCTCTGTGTACCAGGGAGTTACCATATTGCAGCCTGAGCATCATTACAACACCCACACAATATTAACATTTGATAGATAGGCCTGATCTCTTCAATATGTGCAATCAGAGATTTCACTCCATATTTTTTAATTAACAAAATATTTATTCACTTCTAATAACAATTGTCTGCTCTGAGCTCCTGTGTAACATGGACCATAGAATTTCACCCAGAGATTACTGCATCAAGCCTGTTCACTTGTGTTTGAAATGAGTTTTCCTAGCCCTCCATCTCCACCCATTCCCCCGAGCCACTTCGAGGAGGGTTTGGGATGATCGTAATGATTCTTTCTGACCATAACTTCTGTAAATCTGTGAAAAAGGCTTCAGGAAAATCTGTGAAAAAGGGCGGTGGGATTTAGCCACCCAGCCTTTGTCAAACCTCACTCACCATGCTCAGCTTGTGCACCAACCGCTTGACCATCGCCATGTGTTGTCAATAACTTGTGGGGCACACGGTTATTCATGGTCACTTAGAAGGTTCCTTCGGGACGTGCTTGTCGTTGCAGGAAAATGACCTAAAGCAATATCTGGATAACTGCGGGAACCTGATGAACGTGCACAACGTGAAGGTACGAGACCACTATCTTGCGGAAGGGGTTTACAAATTGTCAGGGGATGCTCTATCGTGGCCATGTTGAAGACCCAAGGAACTGACTCGAGGTGCATTGCAGTCGTTGGGGGCTCAAACATTCACACTCAGATTATTCAGATGATCCCATCCAGTGTGCATTATCGTGTACTTCTCAACAGTGAATTCATCTGCCATCGCAATGCCCATTCACTTAGCATTGTTAGACGCCTCTGAAGTTCCTCACCATTTTCTCTGGCCTGGACTAACCTGAATAAATTGGTGTCATCTGCAAACCCTATTCACCCCCTTTCCCCAACTAGTTGTCTGTATTACCATTCATCCGAGGGTGATTTCATTTCCTTCCTTGCATCTTATTGCAGGACCTTGTCAACGGTTTTTAGAAAGTTCCCGAGACAAAGACTCCGCCCCTTGTCCAGCTCCTAGCATAGTGGGGTGTTTGGTGTTAGTCTCGTGGCAAATGAGGAAACTGACTTTGTTAAGAACTGAGTGCAGCTACACTTGGGGGAGAGGAGCACGCTTCATAACTTCTGGAGACCGAGCTGACTGCACACCCCAAGAACTCCTTGCATCCCTCCATTACCCTCTATTTCAGGGCCTCCCTGCAACTACTCCTCAATGTCCCCCCCGCCCCGGGAGTTCTGTGTGCCCCCCATGTCCCCCTCCACCATACCAGAGTTCCCCATTCTTCTCCTCATCCATGTTATAGACTCTTTCTGCTCCCTTTCCTCACATTCCCACCTCCCCACCCCTGTGCTCAGGGCTCTGTGTATCCCCCACCATATCAGGCCCCCCGGTTTCCCTCCTCCCACCAGGAAAGGTGTGGGCCTCCCATTCCCCCTTCCTCACCACCATTGATTTTTGTCTGAGAGAGAAGTTATTCAGGATGTCAGCATATTAGACTGTCTTGGGAGGATGAGCAGGGCTATTGTTATGCTGGACAGCAATAGCAGGGGCCATCAATTCAGTTCTTTAATCTGTAGACAATTGCAGAGGTGCTTGAAGCTGTGGCTGCGCTAAACACATGGCCGGGGCACTATGCGTCCCACATTTCCCCCCTTCTGGTTTTCCGATTTTCCCTAAAATTGGTACGGGTTCTGCCCCTGGATGCCTAGAACATTCCCTGCACGTTTGGAATTGATCAGATGTGGCAGAGGGAAGTTCCAGACAAACACAGAAATACCACCAATAATAATAATTATACCCAGCTCTTACATAGCGCTGTTCATCAGGAGCTCTCAAAACGCTTTTCATCCAGGGGAGTGTACGGCCTTCGCAAGCTCTGCCAATGAGTAAAAAGAGAGAGAGAGAGAGAATCTAATGCTATGCTGCAAAAAAAAAAATCTCGATGGGTGTGCAGACTTGGGCTCACGGGGCTCTTGCTACAGTGTTAAAAGCAGCCATGTATCCGTTCTGGCTCAGGCAGGACCTTGGGCTCTGAAGCCTGAGGAGGGGAGAGGCTGAGCCCCAGACTGAGCCGGAACAGCTCCGTGGCTATTTTTAGCACGGTAGCTCGTGTCTGAGTCCGTTGAGCCAGGTTCTGAGACTCACTGCCATGCAGTGTCAATGTATTCTTAGGGTCAGATTTGCATTGACACGCTGAAGGCCAGACTGTGTAAAGACTCCCTGGCTGTGTAAAGGGGCCTCAAAGTGGACATGAACGTAATTTAGAAGTCAGTGTAATTTGCAGCCACGTTAAGGCCCCTGCATGCTGCCACATTGGTGTAAAGGGGCCTTAGTGTGCATGTGAATATTGCCTGTATTCTTGTGCTCCAGGCTGGAGACGCGGCAGTTCTGGCTTTGCACATTGCTCCATCCAGGGGTGGCACCTGTACATCGTTTGAAATCAATCCAGAGCTGTCCACTGTGATTTTTATTCCCCATTATAGGGTCCCAAGCCCATTGCAGGTTCTACTTGTCCCTACTGTGTGCTGAACAACATGCCAAACACTGCTCTCCCTCTGCTCTCCCCCCTTCTGCTCCCCTCCCCAAGATCTTCCTGTTCCAGCTGCTCCGCGGCCTGTCCTACTGCCACAAGAGCAAGATCCTGCATCGAGACCTCAAACCGCAGAACCTGCTCATCAACGAAAGGGGGGAGTTAAAGCTGGCTGACTTCGGTGAGTAGGGCAGGGAGAGAGCAGCGCTGGCCTGGATTGGGCCAGGTTCGGGCTGTGCAGACAACAGTGGGTACCGTATGCAATCCCTGGAGCTGCAGAGCAGCATGGGGCATGGGTTCCCGTAGCAGCCCAGGACACAAGCTTGTATGCACTTCTCAAGCTGGTGTAGGGTGACCAGATGTCCCGATTTTATAGGGACAGTCCCAATTTTTGGGTCTTTTTCTTATATAGGCTTCTATTACCCCCCCACACCCCGTCCCGATTTTTCACATTTGCTGTCTGGTCACCCTGAGCTGGTGCTTTAGTCACCTCTGTATGGAAACTGTCTGCTCCACTTAGCAAGGTTTCAGCTTGGTGTCTGTTCCTCTGAGGCACACAGGCTAGGGGCCAGGCTTAGTCTGGGAATGCAGGGGGGCGGGACCTCTGGGGGCAGGGCTTCAGCACCTGACAGCTCCCATTTAAGCGTCTAGATGCAGTGGGCCAGATTGTCAGACTGGCAGCTCCAAATCTGGACCGCTGCATTTAGGTGCCTAGATGAGAGCTGAATTCGTTTGCAAACCTGGCCGTGCGGTTCCCTGGGATGAGCGCAGTGCTGCCGCAAAACACAATAGGAGCAGTCTTGCGAACATCCCTTTCGTCTCCAGGTCTAGCCAGAGCCAAATCAATCCCTACGAAAACATATTCCAACGAGGTGGTCACGCTGTGGTATCGGCCCCCAGATGTCCTGCTGGGATCTACTGAGTACTCCACACCCATCGATATGTGGTGAGCCGGCATCTGCATGCAGGGTGGGGTGGGACGGCTCCGTCAGAGTCCCACATTAAGATTCCAAGCTCTCCGGGACAGGGGAGTTCATTGTCTCCCATGTGTCTGTACAGCACCGAGCACTCTGCTGCCCAGTTAAATAATGTTAAATAATAACACTGGGCTGCCGCCTGCTTCGGTTTCTGTGCCATGTCCTGCATCTCGCGGGGCACAAGGTCTTTGGAGCAGGGGATGGGTCTTATCTGAACATGTGTGGTGCTGAGTGCATGGTTAGCAGTAGTAATAGGGTGGTAGCTCTGGGTACTGATTTCTCTTCCAAGGGAACTGGTGGGAGCCCCATCCAAGGGCTGGGGCTGGAAGGAACCAGGCTGCACTGGACACAGGGCAGGGATGGACGAGGACAGCTTTCCCATCTCTAATTCCAATGTCTCTGCTGCTCCTTTAGGGGTGTGGGCTGCATACACTATGAAATGGTCACTGGACGGCCCATGTTCCCAGGCTCCACTGTGAAAGAAGAGCTCCATTTAATCTTCAGGCTTCTTGGTGAGTTGTCTGCATTCTCCCTTATCTCCACGAGAGGGAGGTGGCTGACTGAGCAGAGGGAAAACAGTAACCTTCCTGGTGCTCTTAGACCGGCCTTTAACTCCCTTTCTGTAAATCTGGTAGGATTTACGAGAGACTTGGTTCTCAACCAGGGGTACGCAGAGGTCTTCCAGGTGGTACATCAACTCAGCTAGGTATTTGCAAGTTTTACAACAGGCTACATAAAAAGCACTAGTGAAGTCAGGACAAACTAACATTTCATGCAGACAATGACTCATTTATACTGTACACTGAAGTGTTAGTACAATATGGTAAAAATGAGAAAGTCAGCAATGTTTCAGTACTAGTGTGGGGTGACACTTTTGTATTTTTATGTCTGATTTTGTAAGCAAGTAGTTTTAAGTGAGGTGAAACTTGGGGTACACAAGACAAATCAGACTGAAAGGGGTACAGTAGTCTGGAAAGGTTGAGAACCACTGTATTAGAGAATCAGGATGTTTTCTATAAGGTTTTATACCCTTCTTGTAGAATTTGATAGCAGAGAGAGAATTTTCTATTCAATTCCAGGGGATGGTTCAAACCACCTATAGAATAGCTATTGTTTTTTACCAGATTCAGTGGGGCTTTTCGACAGGGAGCTATTCTCTCTAGTGTAATCTAGTGTCGTTACTAGCAGCTTTCCATAGCCCATGCACAGGGTGATGTGTCTAAACCTGCCTTTCTCCCTCAGGCTCCCCTACAGAAGACTCCTGGCCCGGAATCACATCCAACGAGGAGTTTAAGGGTTATCATTTCACCCAGTACCAAGCCCAGCCCTTGCTAAATCATGCACCCAGGTATCTCCCTGGAGCAGAGACCCACACTTGCACTGTGGTTTCAGGCTGTTCACAAATGGGAGACTAGGGCGATGAGTGTTGGGGTAGGGGCTGGACTGATAGCCCCGGATATTAAGGATCTGCGCCAATCTACAGAACAGGTGCAGATGAAGCCAGCATCAGAGCAGGCCTCCTCCACTATGCCCTGCTAATGTGCATACAACATGCCCTGGAAGGACGCCCCTCCAGGGGCTCGCAGATAAGTACCCATCTGCAGGGCTTATTCCGTCCTCCTTTCTGCTGAGACTGCCACCACACCACATAGCAAGTGTGAAAAATCGGGACGGGGGAGGGGGCTATTAGGGTCCTATATAAGACAAAGCCCCTAATATCGGGATGGTCCCGATAATATTGGAATGTCTGGTCACTCTACAAGGGGTGCTAATTAATACTTAGAACCCCGCCCACCAGCTGTGCAGGGCAAGGCACTGTCCCCGTTGTGTCGTGCAGTGATCGATCCTGAGCCGTAGAATAGAATCATAGAATATCAGGGACCTGAGGAGGTCCTCTAGTCTCAAAGCAGGACCAATCCCCAACTAAATCATCCGGGGTCTCTGGGGTATGGTCACAGTCTCCGTTTTTTCTCAGGCTGGACACAGAAGGGATCGACTTGCTGACGAGCCTCCTCCTGGTAAGTGATCTGACCGTCCAGCCGGATTGCAAGGGGATGTCTTGGGTGGAGGTGCCACCATTCAGCACCCTCCACCCTGGGGCTCCAGGGGTGCTGCCTTCCTTCCTGGCTTAACATTAGTGCTACCTACCTTCTCACCGGGGGGCGGAACAGGGGGCCTGGCCAGCTGCAGCTGGGAACACTGCACCCACAACAGCCGATCTGATGCTAACTTGGTGTCTGATCATGCGGCCGTTGGAGTCCTCTACAGGCCCTGGATCAGGCCCTCAGGGCCATAGAGCAATGGCAAGGGGTTACGGATGCAACTAAGCCATTTCTCTGACGCTAACGCCAAGGTCTCAGTAGACCTTAGTACCAACCCGCTCCCATTACTCCACCCCGCTAACTGCCCTGAATTCACTCAGAAACTCTCCCCTAAGTGTTGGACATGCCCTTTTACCTTCTTCTGGTTCATGTCCTCCTTGATCAGATCCCTTGTCATTACCTTCCCTTCGGCTTTTTGAGACCAGCCCACTTGTCCCTGTATTTAAAGTCAGTGGAATTCCCGAACTCCGACCCCGCGTCTCACTTGCGTTATCTGGTCGCTCACCTTTTCTGTGCTGCCAAGTTCCTGGTTCCACTTTCCTGGATTTGCCCAGAAACACAATCCTGCTCTGCAGCTGCTGCTGACCAGAAACGAATGCCATTTCCATCACGGCACTACTCCCCGGTGCCCACGTAGGTGCCCCAGCGTGGGATTTGGACGCCGTACGGAGGGGCCCTGATTGAAACTTGTCTCCGCCTCCCCTTCCCCGTCTTCTCCTCTCCCATGGAACCTGACACACAAACACACACACACACTCTACGTAGTGACACACACAGAGCATAGGTAAACACATGCGCGCACACACACACACTGCTTATGTCATCATTCACGCTCACACTCAGAGCTTATGTCGACACACACGCCTTTTTCTGTGTTTTTTACAGTATGAAGCCAAATGCCGGATCTCCGCCGAAGAGGCCCTGCGACACCCTTACTTCAAGGCGCTGGGGGACCGAGTCCAGCTCCTCCCTGACAGTGAGCACACAGATTATCCTGTTGGGGTGTCCAAGGGCAGGACCCAGCACTTCAGGGGCTGCCCGGCCAGTTGTTACATTTCTTACTGAAACACTGTGGGAAGTAACACAGCCTCCCTCGCCATTTCTGAAAAACCCCTTGTCTGAGTCATGCACCTCTGTGAAGTCCCCTCGTCTGTATTAAGGGAGAGGGAGCTAGATTTGGACACGTAATAATAATACTTAGTAGATTTAGAGCACTTTACAAAGAAGGTCAGGATTGTTATCCCCTTTGGACAGATAGGGAAACTGAGGCACAGAGAGAGGAAGTTACTTGCCCAAGCAGGCCAGCGGCAGAGCCAAGAATAGGACCCAGGTCGCCTAGTTCCAGTCCAGTGCTCTGGCTATACTGCACGCATGGGCACCGGGCCCAGCCAGGCGATGTGTCTAGGCTCTGTCTGCTCCCTCGTCCGCGTGAGCGCCACATTCTGGCTCAGTCCTGCACTGAGCAGGCAGGGAGCGCGTCTCACGTCAGGGCCCGGTGAAGGTGCTGAGGGGAGCTGGTAAGAACAAGGTTTCATCAAAAATGATTTTTTTTGTGAAAAAAATCTTGGGTTTGACAGTGTTTTTCATTGTTTGAAAATGTTTCTAAATGGAAAATTTCGGGTTGGGGAAGAGATTTTTGGGGGGTATTTTTGAAATTGTTCATGTTGCGAGTGTGAGGAAACTCTGCCTTTTTCCCCCTATAAAAGCAGAGAAAAGGGTTAAAAAGAGTGTTATTTTCAGAGTGGTAGAGACACTTTCATCCCTTTCTGACGATTTTCCAACTGGCATAGCTAGGTTGAAGACAGTCAGAAAGTGGGACTTCAGCAGGTTTTCTCACACTTCCTTTATTTCTGAAATGTTTCCCATGGGAAAACTGTGGTTTCCTTTGGGAAAACTGCTGTTTCCTATGGGAAAACTTCAAATGAGCATTTTTCCTGTGAAAAATTCCCACAGGAAACATTCCCATTAGCTGGCCAGTTCTAGAGCCGATCAGGAGAGAGAGCACAGGGGCACCCTCCTGCATGAATGAGAACCTGCTGAGTCAGGCGGTGGTAGGCCTAACAGGCAAAGGCAGGGCCTTATTAACCCTCTAAGGATTGTGCTTAAGCACATGTCTGTTTAGAGATCCCCATTCCGTGGCTCTGTGCCCATTTAGAGAAAGGGAGCCAGGTACTCAGGTGGCTTGAAGCTGTGGCATAGTAGGGAGGGGAATTGTGGGTCCAGGGACACCACAGTGTGGGGTATCTGGGGACTATGGGCACTAGGGGGTGGGGAATTCTGGGCCTGTGGATGCTGTGAGGTGGTGGATCTGGGCATGACAAGATGGAGAATTCATGGGAGCCGCAGAGTGAGCACCATGGGTGAAGCTCTGAGGGTGCATTGGTGTTTGCCTTCCTATGGAAGCTCAGATCCCAGCTCTCCCAGCCAGTCAGGTTAACTCTCAATTTCTTCTCTCTCTCCCTTCACCCAGATGCCTCCATCTTCTCTCTGAAGGAAATACAGCTTCAAAAGGACCCTGGCTACCGAGGTTCAGCCTTTCAGCAGTCAGGTAGGACGCTGCAGCGGGGCACAGACCCCTAATCTGGGCCCCGTGGGAGGAGAGGCACTCTAGAAATGTGCAGAGCCGGAAGGCGCCCTGCTCTCCTGCCGCACTTTCCATCTGTGGCTCCCGAAGTGAAGAACAAGCACATGTGCGATTAGCTGCCCAGCCCCCTAGGAGGTAGATATCGTCCTATCCCTGTTCTACAAATGGGGGAAACTGAGGCACAGAGTGGGGACTTGTCCAAGGTCACACAGTGAACCTGATTCTCCACTGGCTTGCGTCATGGGGAGTCATTTACCCCCCAGGTGTAAAACACTGCCAAGTCAGAACCCTGTGCTCTCACCAGTGGCTGTGTTTCACACCCACTTCCCTCTAGCATGAATAACAACATGAGGTGCCAGGCAGAGGGTGCCTAGGCCCAGTGAGTCGATGGGTCTAGAGTTCAGGGGCCCGATCCTCCTCTCGCTCACACCAGTTTTACACTACTATCGGCTGCAGAGTTACTCCAGATTTACACCAGTGTGAGTGAGAGCTGAATCAGGCCCCAGGTCTCCAGACCCAGTGCTGTGCTTTCCCCACGAGAGCTAGTCCCTCCCAGGTGGACGTCCCCATGAGATGACAAGGCTCTGTCTACACTGGAGTGGGAGGTGTGATTCCCAGCTCGGGCAGACGTACTTGCGCTGCTCTGATGGAGCTAGCAGGCTTAAAATAGCAATGTGCCTGCAGCCGCATGGGCAGCAGGACGGGCTACCAGCTCAGGGTCCAGTCCTGTCTGAAACCCTAGGTATGTACCGGGGCGGCTAGCCTGTCTCACCGCTGCAGCTATGCTGCTGTTTTTAGCACACAGCTAGCACGGGTATGTCTGCCTGAGCTGGAAATTACACCCTCGGCTCCAGTGTAGACAGACTCTAGGAGCAGCAAAGCCAGTGTGGGGAGCCCTGCCTCCCATGCTCTGATTCAGCCGATCCTGTCTCCTGCCGGCCTTGGGAGATCCTGGCCTGCCTTGCGCTGGTGTGGTCACACTGACGCACACTGCAGTGATAGCATTGGACTGCATCCATGTGCAACACCTCAAGCGCTTGGTATCCTGCCAGCCTTTCTACACCGTCCAGGCAGTGCCATGCAGGTGATGTGTACACCGCGCTGCGGTGACCTTCTCTTCCAAGCAGCCAGGCAGGTCCCATTGTTTGTTTCTCAGATTAATGTCAGGGGAAAGTCTGTTTGGATTAGTGGGAAATGCCACAAAGCAGCCTCTCCCCATCCCCTTCCCCATGTGCAGGTGAACACACCTCAGAGTCCCCTAGCTGATCGGGAAGAGGTTATTAATGAGGTGAAATGATTGGGCCTAATTATAGTGTCATGACTAAGCATCAGGTCTGCTGGGTTCTGTTCCCAGCTCTGCCACTGCCCTGCTGTGTTACCTTTGGGACGAGTCATGTCCCATCTGGAGACTTTACTGACCTCCCGTAACAGGGGTGGGTGGGTTCTCAGGCAGGCACTTGAAATTCCACAGAAGAAAAGCAATACAGTACCCGCTGAGAGGGCCAGACGCAGCTCCCAGTCTGAGCCCCCCAACACCCCATGTTAGAAGATTCAGATCCAGATCTTTGTCGTGGACTGAACCAGAACCCTGGATCAGGGCGCTCATGACCTGTTAAGTTTGGATCAAGATTCAGATGTTGTGGCAACCCCGGACCAAACTAAACACATCAGATCACAACGTCCCTGAGCTTCAGGCGAGTTCGGCTCCAAAGGCTGAAACGCGGGGCCCTTCTTCTCCACCTTCGTATATTGACACATTTGTTAATATTCAGTTGTGTCCAGAAAAGCACAATGGGGCCAGTGGCCCCCTGGCATAAGTCCACTGGTTTGGATGCAGCTATGTCAGGGATCAGCCTTGGCCTGAACGACGCTGCATGGTCTCCAGACTCTGTTTCTTTGGCTCAAAAGGTTGTAGCGGACTCATAAACTTTTGCACATGACGTAGCCGCTAGAAGGAGACATCGCACCAGACTGTTAGTGGGTTACGTCAGGAAGAAGCACCTATGTTTTAGCCTTTCTGATCTCTCTCTCTCTCTTTTACTATTCCAGCCCGAGGGAAAAGCAGGAGGCAGAGTATATTTTAAACCTGGCTCTTGTTCCCTTTGTCACCATGGAGATCAAAGCACTGAGAAAGGAGAGGACTACATGCTCCCACAGGACCCATCCACAGAATTACTGACTCTAACAGGAAGATACTGGAATGCCCCTCTACCGTGGGCTGCCCTCTGTCTGTCCCCCAGAATCCCACTACTGACACCAATCAGCCCACCAGTAGTTCTTGTCAAAGGAGCTCTGCCCCCAGTTGCTCATTTTTCATGTGACACCACCAAGAGTAAGCTACTGCGTTCCATACCCGGGTAAGGTACTTTATCTAGTGACTAGCTACCCTGGGAGTAGCCCTGAGCTCAGGAGACTTGTGTGCTGGCCTCGTTACAATCCTGGTTCCTGCAGTACAGGGAGGTAAGATGGAGTGCAGGCAGAGGGCAGAATCTCCGAGGATTGGCAGACAGCTGGGTTGTGGCATGTAGTGATCATATTGCGGAAGACATTTCTGTGAGTGCACGGCATGCCTGTGCTTGGGCATCCTGCTATATCCACCCTTGGGGAAGTCTGACCTGGCAAGACGTATTGCACTGAATGAAGGATATGCTATCACAAGCAGGGGACGCCCTACGGTGAGCCTCATCCAGGGCTTTCTGACATCAGACATTTAGTTGGGACTGAAACATTTAACAAGGGAGAGCTCTCCTTCAGCCCCTTCCCCCATGGTTATCCACCAGGGATCCCTCTTCCCCTACCCATAATTTGAGCCTCATGCACAGTTGCTGGGATTGCCTGAACGGCAGCCCCAAGAGGTCCAGAGGAAAGAGGCTGTTAAGGGGAAAATGCAGATTAGTCGGATTCCTCTGATCCCTCGGTTTCCCCAACAACCCCCCGGACACCTGGCTGCTGTCTAAAGACATCCCTAGAGCAAGAGCACACAGTGCTGTGGCACGGCTGGTATTCAGGATGCAGACTCTGTCATTAAATCCATGCAAAATGGGTGCAGTGTTCCCCCGGGACGTCTCTCACACCATGTTTCGCGGCAGTTCCGATCCCCTCTGATTTAGCTTTTCTGAGAAATCGGTGAAGTCCCATTTCCCACATCAAGATCCTGCTGTGTTTCTAATCCACTAGGAAAAGGACCCATTTCCCAGCGAGCGGCTCAGGAATTGCAACAAATGGTCCAGCCACTTGGGCCCATCTTTGAGCTCATGGCAAAACATGAAAGAGCACAAGTAGTTTCACTGATTGGTGCGAATGAGCTGTGCATGCACAAAGCTGCGTCATTCCACCTTTGTGGTGGGCGTGCAAAGGTGCCGACCCTACCTCTGTGAGGCTGTGGGATCATGAACTGACTCAAACATAACACAGGCTATTAAGCAGAAAACAGACCCACCTTTCACTATCTACCCGATCCCCTAGGACTGAACATATTGTGTTGGCCCTGTCTGTTACACACATTCCGCACTCAATGGGACTCAAGTGCTTGCTTAAATCGGAACAGGTGCTTAAGTGCTTTGTGTCTTTTCCTCCCCCTCTATCTCCAGGCCATGCCAAATCCATTCTGGTACAATAAGGACCTGCTCAAATCTTCCTCCAAACCTCAAACCAAACCTGAAACTTTTTTTTTTATTTGAATTTTTTGTTTGGTTGATTGATTTGGTGATTTTTTTTTTTAAGTTTTCATCCCCTGTCCAGGTACCTCATCCTGTTTGATACCCATCATGGCCCAGTTAGCACCAGGAAAAGATGGGGAATTGCTCTGGAGAGCATGCATCATGTGCTGGTAGACTGACTGAGGGACTGGTAGGCAGGAAGTCCTAAATTCTAATCCAGACTCCCCTACTCACACACTGAGTAGCCTTGGGCAGGTGATGGCACTGCTCTGTACCTCTATTTCCCCATCTGTCAAATGGGGATAATAATCATTAGCTGCCTCACTGGGAGGCAAAGCATAAGTTAGAAATGGGCCTGGATCGGAGCTTTGCCAAAGCTTGAGGAGGGTTGGAGCCAAGGTTCCAGTGCAGGTCAGACTCTAAACGCTAAGCATGATCATCCCCAGGAGATTCCCAGCCCAATGGATACACCAAAGCAGTTTGGACCAAGTTAGGCTCATCCCAAATAAGCATCCAGACCTCTGTATGGTTTGAGATTTGCCCGTCCCTGGTAGGTTTCTTTCGGTGTGTGTCCAGTATACAGCAAGTGGGGGGGAAACACTTTGTTTCTATCCATTAGCTCATTCAGCACTTCCCTCTGCAGCACATGAGTGATGCGGCCAGCCTTTCCGCATGCACTTAGACAGTGTTCTCTGTGCCAGCTGCAGCGGGTTTTCTTTTGAAGTGTAAGAGGGAGGTTTACAAATATGTGGCTGGCGTTAGGTAGAATAAGTTTTGACACTTGTTCCCCTTTAGCTATCCTTTAACAAAGCTTTTTGCACGAGAGTTTCCTAGGGAGAGCAGGAATCTGTGCCATGGGCTTACTCTTTCCACTGCAGACATCTCTATTCATGGGTGAGTAACTCAATTGACTGTCTACCCCATCGATGACACTTCTCCTGTAGGCTCTGGTTCAGCAAGGGACTTAAATATATGCTCAGTTCTAAGCACCTGAGTAATCCCATTGATGCTATTGTGCCTACTCACATGTCACAAATTAGGCACTTGTTTAAGGAGCTGTGCTGAATTGGGGGCCATAAAGTCCCAGCCTAGGGGTGAATATGGACCTAATCCATCAGCCCACTTGTGAGTTATAGGGCCAAGTCCATCACTAGCCTGGGGACAATGCTCCCCTCTGAGGCTCCATCGCTGGAATTTAGAGCACTCGTACCCAGTGCCAATGTCATTGCCAAAGTCTCTTGCCTATTCTCCTACATACCTTGTGTGTGTTCTTCCTGCTCTCATCAGCCCCAGGCTCTGAGGAGTCATCTAGTCATGTAAGCCGTGATGAGTTATGTTGTAACATCTGCGGCCACCTCTGAATCACAGTTGCTACAACGCCGTGCTTGGGGTCTGTTTGGAATTTCCTAGCCACAGCAAGGATAGAACTCAGCACTTCCTGCTCCAAAGTCACAGACTCCTGCCCCCTGAGCTAAAGGGGGATCCCCATTGAGCTTTCTGAGTGTAGAGCCTATGAAGCCCAGATAGGCAGGTCTCGTTCCATCCTGTAGAGGGCAGTGGAGCTATGCAGGCACTGTAAGTTCTTGATGTCCAACACAGTGAGGATAATGAGGTTCTGGGGCAGCTAATGATTTGTTACACTGTTAACAAGGGCAATGGTTTCATTGACTTTTGGGCAGAAGAGGAAACAGTCGTCTACTGGTGCTTGCAGTCTGTTTTCCGGGGGTGCCGAGCACCCGCCGCGCCCACTGAAATTAACTTTTGTCGGAAGTGCTCAGTGCCTCTGAAAATCAGGCCCTGTCTGACTCAGCTTAAATCCTTCCAAGCCTAGGGACTAGACCTTCAGATAAAGTACCGACCAGGCTTACAGGGGAGCAAGGGCCGGTGGCTTAGTAGGGTCAATAGAATCAAAGAAATTCAAGGTGGGAAAAGATGTTATTAAGTCTGCTCATCCATCCCCCTTGGTCTTTTGGCTCTAACAACACAGGCTTCTACCACTGGTGCTAAAGGAGAGCTGCCTTACCTGACATCAGTAGCAGGCCCTTTGGTCTCCGGAGAGCTCCACCAGTCTCATGGACAAACACAGCGGCATAGTGCGTACCCTGCCTCCCACCCCAGTGCCTATGGGGCTGATTTTCAAAGGTGTTGCTGAACCTCTGCAGCGCCTGTTGGCTTCAGCTGAACCAGTGGGTGCTCAGCACCTCTGCCCTTTCCCCATCACTCTCCACTCGAGAGAGGCCCACCCTGGAAATACCAGGGAGAGAACAAGGGAGACAATGTCATTGACTGGCGTGGAGTCATCCGGGGCTGCAAACTGGGACAGAAGGTTATAGAATGACCGTGACCGTGCAGCCAGGACTGTTTTCTCCAGGTTCAGCACGTGAAGGAGAAAGTTATCTCCAAGCCTGTAACCTGGACGCTCTTTACTCCTGCGTAGCTCTGTCCGTTTCCCCACAGACCCTTCCTGAAGGAGATCTCTCTGGTGGGACGCTGTTATTTATTAGCCTAGCGAGCTGCTATCAGTGTGAGTTTAAGATAACACCTTTTGTTCCAAGGCATTTCGGTGGGTGTTTATTCCTATTCAGGGGAGTGATAGCGCATGTAAATATTTGGCACCCCTCTGAGCAGGGGTTGATTTATAACCCCCCCCGGCACTTGCTCCCTGGCAGGCCTTGGCAGGCCGAGTCCTAGTTGTGTGATCTCTGGGTTCCTGCACATGCTCTGCCTGTAAATGCCTTCCAGACACCTACATCTGAGCACAAGCTTTTAGTCCAGTGGCATAAGGACAATGGTCAGATCCTGAGCAAATGTAAATTGCCCTGGCCCCACTGAAGCTCGTGGTGATAGGGCCAGGTATACAATAGTATTTAGGTGTCCAAAGAGGCAGATAGGCTCCGACTGGGGTTTACAAAAGCTCCTAAGCAGGTTAGGTGCCAAACTCCCATTGAAAGCCAGTAGGCGATAGGTATCCAACTCACTTGTAAATCCAACTAGGCACCTATCTGCACGCTTCGGTGCCTCAATGTGTTTATAAATCTGGCCCCTACACAGATTTGCATCTGCTGAGCATCCAGCTCTGTCTCCTTTGGCAAATTAATCCAGCTCGGTTCCACTGTGCATGTAGAACGTTGCGTTCATTGGAATGTTTTCAAGGCTGAAGCATTGGTTGTATTTTGTTTCCTAGGGTTTCACCGGGCATTATTTGCTAATTGCATGGTGCCACTGAGCTGTTTGCAACAGGGAGATGGCCAATGCAATTGATAATTTCATAGATGTAAGAACTAGAATAGAGATTTAGCCAGGAACCGCTGACCTACCTCGTCTGTGTGACAAGAAGCATGCATTGTACTGTAATATGGTATTGCCATCAGCTGGCACACTTCAAGGCTGTGATCGACCCGACTGGCTACTCTGGTTGGAGTATCAGCAACGTTATGGGAGTGCATTAACCCAGTTGTTCTTGCTGCACATCAAGTTCTTTGGGCCTGGTACTCTTCTCACTTAGCAAGGTGTATATCAGCCGACTACACTGAAGTCAGTGGAATTACCTCAGTATAAAACTGTTGTGAGGCAGTGGAGAATCAAACCCTGTGTTACTAATCCAGTATTAGGTTTGTGAGCACAAGGAGTTCCTTGTTGGAAACTGAGTTTCGTTTAGCTCTGTCCCAGTCTAACAGCCAGTTCAGGCAAGGCTTGGAGAGAGTCTTAACCGAAACCTGCTCTATCCCCAGTGATATGTGAACCTTTTCCCCTCTCATTGCCAGCAAGTAGAATGAAAAGGACCTAAGAACGGCTATACTGGGTCAGACCACTGGTCCATGTAACCCAGAAGCCTGTCTCTGGCACTGGCCAGAGCCAGATGCTTCAGAGGGAATGAACAGAACATGGCAATTTTGAGTGATCCATCCCCTGTCGTCCAATCCTGGCTTCTGGCAATTGGAGGTTTAGGGACACCCAGAACATGAGGTTGCATCCCTGGCCAACTTAGCTAATAATAGGACCCCCCCACACACACTTAAATTTTTTTTGTAAAACCTAATAAAAAATGGCTATGACTTTTATTAACTCAATACATTTAAATTGGTGGATTTAAACATTCTCCGGAACAGCAGCACTGAGACCAGGAAGTGAAACTGATCAGTCTGCTATCTCCTGGTGACACACGTATGTGGAATACTGGGTTAAAAGTAGAGCTGGTTGAAAAATGGGAAATGTCTGGGGTTTTTTTAATGTTCACATTTTTGAATGTTTTTTGACCAGCCTTTAGTGTGGTTGAAACTTTTCCAACAATTGGAATTTCAAGGAAATTTTTCAGCAATTTTTTTTTAATGTCTTGGGTTTTTTTGTAGACTTTTTTAATTTCTTGACCAGCTCTAGAAAAAAGTGAGTTGGATTTTTCTTTCAGATCTAGGCACTACTCCTTTAAAACTCTGTATTCTTCCATCACTACAGCTGATATCTAGCTCCAGTAATGCCGATAACGCTAGTGTCAATAACAATGTCTACGTTACAGTGCAAAAATAAAACTTTGGAGACATAGTCGTTTTATTTCCCACTCCCCATACACATGCAACTTTCCTGGCTTGACACATTTGCAGATTTTTGTTGCAATTTTAAATAGCAAAACTGCAGTGTGTCGGTTCTCATGGTAACGAGAAAATAAGCATTTTTCTCCCCCTCCTTTAATGTGGAAATTTAGAGGAGCCATTTTCCCCTAGCTTCCGAGCTGTGTGTGTTTTCTTATGACTTGGCGTCGCTCAGAAATGAGGTCACTGTTAGAACATGATCTTGAGGCGCTGATTTAACTAACATGATGTTTAACATGACTTTGCGGTCCGTGTCAGCTTGTAGGGGAAAATGGTGCTTAACATCAGACCAGCTGGTTGGGGTTAAACCAAGGGGTCCAGCTGGCACCATATTAACACACACAGATTTCTGTCTGCACTGACTGCAAAGGTGTGTTTAACACCACTTTAGTTAATATGACTCCTCAAGGTCATGTTCTAACTGCCTCCTTTTTGAATGAGGACAAGGCCTGAGTGGCGATGCAAGTACCTTGAGTCACTAAGGCTCGGGGTAAAAGCAAACAGGTGGAGAAACAGCGGGAAGGTGGAAATGGCTTAGCCCTACAGATTGAGGTACATTAGCATCTCAGTGGGCTCTGTGCCTTAATATCTACGTGTGGAGTGGAGACCAGACCCCCATGGGTTTGATTCTGCTCTCGCTTACGTGGGTATTACACTGGTGTAACTGAAAGCAGAAATAGATCCCATTATCTTAATTAGGACGGTGTCACTGTGATCTCTGATAGGAAGATTCCATGTCAGGTGCAGCAGCAGATTTTTGATACCTGCCAACCTCACTCATTGGAGTGATCCCTACTCCAGGAGAGCATCCCCAACGGAGTCCTAGAACCAGGCCATAACCAAATGCTGCAACATAATTTGTATCAGTTCAACCAACCTGCTCCTAGTGACCTCTCTCAGTACATAGGACCTGATCCACTGCTCACTGATGTCTGTGGAAAGCCTCCCATTGACTTCAGTAGGCGTGCTGCACTTGCCTCTGACATCTTAATCCCGAGGGGCCTGCACAGCCCCCAGGGAGGTGAAGTCCACAGAGAACTGAAACCATCGCACCCCACACTACCACCATTTCCTAGCCCTAGTTGGCCAGAGTCTGCTCAGTTTCACCTGTGCAAATCTGGCATCCCGCTGCTAAAGTCTGGATTTACACTAACTGAGAGCAAAATATTGGCCCATAAATGTGCAGTCCGGTCTTTGTGAGAATTGGGGTTGAAACTAACAAGGCCTCTCGCGCCAAGAGCCACGGATCTTTGCCTGAAAATATTGCTGCAGCTGTGCTGTATCTGTTCTGTTTCTGTACTCTTGCGTCTAGTTGTTGAATGCACCTTGCTGTCCCTTCAGAATTTCTTGCTAGTGATGTCCCGTGTTAACAGGGGCAAATAGTGAGAAGCCCGCTTTCTGGTTTATTCGTCACCTGCATCTTGCTTTTCCTGGAAGAGGAAATACACACACACACACACGTGCACAAGCCACCAGGATACCCATACTGTGAATGTTCTCTGGTGTGATTCATTTGCAAATACAAATAATATATTTAACTATTATTGTAAAAACAGAAGATGAATTTTAAAAGAAATAATTTTAAAGGTTTATTCCAAAAGATGCAATGATTTTTTTGTATGGAAAGTTTTTCTGGAATTATTCGAAAGGTACAAAAATAAATAAAAGATGGTATCGCTGTGTCGGAATGTTTTATAAAGATCCTGCGATTTTTGTATTTCAGATGTGCCCTGGACTCTTTTAAGAATGTGTTCGTTTTCTTGCTAAGGCTTATATTACAAATGTATTGTGAATGCTACGAAGCCAAGATTGGAAAATAAACTTTATTGAGTAGATGGTAGTTTTGTTTGGGGCTTTCTCTATTTGGAAGGGTTAAATGTCTGCTTTGGTGTGTAGTTTTGAATCAGTGAGGCTGGCTAGTGCGGTCACTTTGCTAGCGCTGGTTGAAGTTTTTCCCCTTACGTCTAGGATTTCAGTGGTAGCTTGGTGCTTTTGAAAATCCCCGTACGTGCCTATCTGTGTGTTTAGGTGCTTCAATACCTTTGAAAATCTGACCCTAGGGCTTAGATCCTCAAACATATTTAGCCACCTAGCTCTCATTGACATCAGTGGGAGTTAGCACCTAAATAGCTTGGAGGATCTGACATTAGGTTCCCAGTTTAAATCCAGACCAAGGGCCCAATTCTGCAATCGGGTCTACATAGCCTTCAAATCAGTGGGATTCCCCACATGTTTAAAGACCCAGCCACCTGGTGCCAGCTACAGGATCAGGGCCCAAGTGTGTAGGGCCTGAAAGATGTTGCTATCTGATAGTGGGTCATTGATGTACCTCACCAAGAGTTGGCAGGGAAGAGGTTAATACTTTGTTGGTCAAAAAGGATTGTTGTGTGCCTGGAGTTGCAGAGCTGGACCAGCTGCGGGTAATTGGTTAATTTTCCTGTACTGTGCTGCCTGGAGTTTGGGCCTGAAGCTGACTTGGACAGGGAAGGTCCATGAGAGCTGAGCAGAAAACCAAGGTGAGCCACTTTTCTGTCCGGTCTCTAGATGATGAAGGTTTTACTGCATGGGTTCTTCAGCTTTGTTCCCCAGCCCCCGGGACGGTGGGGCTCAGGCTTTGACTTTGTCCCCCCCCACACTGGGGGTGGCGGGGCTTGGGCAGGTTCAAGCTTTGGTCCTCAGAAGGCTGTTGCGGTGCAGTGAAGTTTCAGAACTGCTGTTTTACTTGTATTTGTTTGGTCTTTAAAGGGACAGGACAATGTATTTGCAGGAATTCATGCCTAATCTCATTTCCTAGGATGTGCAGGCCTTTATTTTTTCACCTTTCTCATGCTCCAAAATCTTGTGCCACTTGGTGCTAATATGTTTGTTCCCCAGACTTCAAACTAAACCACCCGGCAGGACCACGGATTAAAGGGAGGAGGACAATTTGTCAGTTTGCTAGGAGTTCCTCAGCAGAGAAATATGCTGCTTGGTCAGGTTGCTAGACATATCAGGTTCCCCTAGCTGCAAATGGACACCGCGAGACAGAACTGGGGGGTTGTGTGAGGATTAATTGGCCCAAATTCTTCACTGTTGTAAATCGGTACAGCAGTGCCAGTTTAGAGCAGCGGAGAATTGGGTCCATGATGTGTGTAAAACACAGAGTTCCCCTGATGAGAGGTGCTCTAGCAAGGCAAAGCAGTTCACATCCAGGGCACTGTCGTTCCTTGAGGTGTGTTACCTTAATTAAAATCTGAGCAGTGGACCTGGGCAGGCAGTAAATGTGTTGCTTTCCCAGCTGGAGCATCTCTCATCATCCCTGGATCAGACACTTGGAGACCACAGCCTTGCAGCTGACTTGCTTTGTTTTTTGCGTAGCACAGGTGACTGTATTTCTCTCCTTTATCTCCGCTTTTGCATGGTCCTCCTAGAGAGACTCAAAAAATGCAATAGGCCCCGTGGCATTCAAGGCATTGTCGCCGGACTTCAGGGCCACCCAGAGGATTCAGGGGGCCTGGGGCAAAGCAATTTCGGGGGCCCCTTCCATAAAAAAAAGTTGCAATATTATAGAATACTATATTCTCGTGGGGGCCCTTGCAGGCCTGGGGCAAATTGCCCCATTCCCTCCCCCCCCACCCCAGGCAGCCCTGCAGGACTTCCCTTTTTTTTCCCCATGGTGAAAGCTCAGGTCAGACACAATGCTTTGCTGTGGGGTGAGGCTTCTGCTGCCTTTACCCAACCTGGATTGAGACACAAGGACAGAGGGGCTTGCCCACGATAGACACCACAGACAATTCCAGAGCTCCTGTCGTCTGAGGATCTCAAAGCACCTCTCAGATAGTTCACTAAACCTCACAAAAACCCTGGGGGGGGGGTTATTATCTGACAGGTGGTTTAACTGAGGCAAAGCACTGATATGGCTCACCCAGGACTACCCTGCAAGTAAAGGGCAGAACTGGGAATTAGAACCCAGGTATCCTGGCTGCCATTGCCCTGGGAGCCCTGACCACTAAACGATGCTTCCTCCTGGCGCTCAGAGCCGTGTGAGCCACGGCTGTTTTTAAACACCACTGCTGGCCGGGTTTGAACCCAGTTCCTGGACTAATTGGAGGACTATAATATGCCGCTGGAAAGAAATCCCAGGCCACAGTGCAGTGCTGAGGGATCCGGTACTGGACCCCAGCCAGCTTCACTCATGTTCAAACAAGGCTGCAGCTGACACAGGTGTGACGCATGGTCGGGTGCTGTATGATGACATTTTGGTTGTCAAACTGGTTCTCCTTTGTTTCCTAATTGCTCCAGTCACACGGCTGTGGCATGGCTGGCGTGTACTGTTGGAATGTGGTCCTGGGTCTTTCCCCTGGGGGACTAATGGGAGCTGTGGTGTACGAGTTACCCAAACAACTCTGACCTCTTTTAATAATCTGAACCTCATTAGCCGATCTATTTTTGTTTCCTTTTTTGATTGATCTCTTTTCCCTTGGGTGCGATCTCCTGCTGTCCGTCCCCAAATAATACACCAATAGAGCCCACTGGAATTTTTCTGACACAATACGGGATTTAGTTTTCAAGGGACAATGTTTAATCTTGACTAAATTTTCTGATTTATCACTGGGAAAATTCAAAGTAAAATGTTTAGTCTTGGTTGAAGATGTTGAAATGTTTCACTTAGACGTTTCTGAACTGGAATTTTCCCAAGCTTTTTGTTCCATGAAAAAATGGCATTTTGACTTTTGGGGATCAAAACAAACATAGAAACATTGGACTTTCCCGTGGGATAGAAATGCCATTTTCTAAACAGCTCTGCCTGCCAGTGATTCCACACAGCTCCACAAGGATCTGTTCATATGGGTTGAGCCAAACCACTTCCCTTTCTGTGTCTCAGTTTATCCATCTGTAAAATGGGGGTGATATTTGAGGTATTGAGACTATTTCTCCTCCCCCCCCCCACCCCCATTAAAATGCAGCCACCTCTGGGAAGGAGTGTGGTAGCTCTTTAACAGCACAAAGCAATAATGTACAACAGTTTCAGGTCGGTAAATGAGGAAGAATTTTGAATCCAGCTGAAACTGCAGAGGGAATTTAGATGAGAAGAATTATTCAAATTGGATGGCTGGGAGACAAGAGTCCTGGGATCTTTAATGACCAGGCCAGGATTTCAGTGTTACATTTAACCAGGAAGGTGTAATCTAGGGCCAGAAATCAAAGTACTCAGCACCCACAATTGGACCAGATTTCCAAAGTATCTAGCACCCAATGTGCTGAACTGTTCTGAAAACCTGGCTGATAATATCTCCAGAATATGAGACTAACGTGCTGCAGTCCTAGCTGCCCGGGACCATTCATTCGCAGAGCACAAGCTCTGACGCTGAATTTGTGCACTCTGGAGTAATTCAACCCATTGTTTGAGAGTTTCCATTATATTGTGTGTAAAAGAAACACAGTCTTTTCTCATTAAGTTTCAATGACTCTCACGGGGTGTTTCCATTTCCACACAAACTCACGTAAGGGTCTTAGCTTGGCCATTGCAGCAGTTGAAAGGCTTTGAAGTTCACACCCAGTGGGCATGGGGGAAGCACACATGACACATCTCATGTTCTTCCTGTGGTGCCACTGTATCTGGCTGCAATGCATCAATTGGCCTGGATCTGTGGCTCCCTGAAAAGGGTTGGAGGGAAAGGACAAGGGAAGGGCAGCAGAGCTGGGGGAGTGCATGCTGTAACCTGTAGAAGCACAGGCTCTGCAGGCCACATGCTCTTGTGCCTGTGAATTCATAAAGGGGTAAGGTTCCTCAGCCAGGAGCGTCAGACAGGAAGTGGAATGCCCAGTGCACACCATAGTCCTGTTCCTGGGGAAGTACTGCCCCAAATCCTGCTCCGAAGCCTTGCAGCCCTCATCCCTAAAGGTATTTAGGCACCTAACTCCCATTGATTTCAATAGGAATTTGGCGTTTAAATACCTGTTCTGAGCTGGGCCTCAGCCAAGGCGGCCAAGCCAGCTCAAAAGCTAATGGGAACTCAGAGTGAACAAGCACCCTCCCTTGCAGAACCACCTATGTTACAGCTGGTCCTCAGGCATGTGAGGGGTGAGACCTGCTGCCTGGAGTGGCCAGAATGTTCAGAATTGCCAGCAATTCTGGGTGGTTCCCAGCCTGAGGTACTTCAGGGCTGATTTTCACAAGTGCTGGGAACCCACAACTCCAAATGACATCGATGCTCACTCAGCAATTCTGAAAAAAAACAAGCACCAGGCATCCAGAACCACTGGCCACTTCTGAACGATTTGGCCAGTGTTGGCAGGAGCTTCTCCATACAGAGTCTCTGTTCCAGTGCTGGGACGCTAGCCAGCTCTGCCAATGGTCCCCGTGTCCTGACATGCAGCCTCCCTCCCTACTTCACTGCTCTTTCTGTATGAAGACAGGCTGTCCTGTCCCGCTGCTGCTGGGTTTGTGAACAAGAGACCAACCAATCCTGCAACTGGGCCTGGGATGAGAGTCCACGATTTGCCCTGGTGTCTTCCCAAGTGAAAAGCTAAAACAGACTGCCCCACAGAGCCCCGCCTCAATCAACCCCTTACTTGAGCAGTGATTTCCCCTCTCCTCCAGAGATTGGGCTGAGGGCAGCAGCACCAGCACCATAGCAAAATTACATTGAATGATGACAACCAGCTTCCTTCTTGGAGCTATATTTATTCAAACCCAATCATGACAAACCATGGCCCATTACATTAAGCAGGCAATCACTCCATCCGCCACAAAGAGGAACATGTCTAGAGAGGGGAGACTGAAACAAGCTTTCATGCCTCATGCTCCCCAAACAAGAGGGGCTGAGGGCAGCAGGATATGAATAGAAGGCGTTGCTTAAATACTCAGCTCTCTTTGAGCCATGTTAGCAAACATCAAATAGTGTTGTTGGCTGTAGTTCTGCTGCTATTAATAATTCATTCTTGGTTTTACCTTGCAATTCGCAGCAGGCACAGAAATGTGGCTGTTAATTCACTGTCCGCACAAAATTGATCCCAGGATTTGAAAATCAGCTAAGGTGTCACTTTGCAAAACTACACCTCTACCCTGATAGAACGCTGTCTTCTGGAGCCAAAAAATCTTACCGCGTTATAGGTGAAACCGCGTTAAATCGAACTTGCTTTGATCCACCGGAGTGCACAGCCCCGCCCCCCCCCAGAGCACTGCTTTACCGCGTTACATCCGAATTCGTGTTATATCGGGTCACGTTATATCGGGGAGAGGTGTAGTTCTGCTGTTAGATGCAGGCCATGGAGCTACCATTCTATGTACTATTAGTTACTCAGTACAGCGGCTCAGCCCACACTAAAGGGTTCGTGTGTTCGTATGCAGACAAGCCTTGTAACATGTCAACTTTTATTTACTAACATAACTTCTGTCACCTCCCTTATCAGTTCCCAGGAGCAGTGCTGGTATTTAAATCCTTACTTACTAAGGCCACGTCAGATGGAGCTGGAATATGAAATGTGCTAACAGTGACAATGAACGTAGACGTTGCTTTTCATTAGGAGTGCCAAAGGATTGTTATCTCCGTTTTCCAGCTGGGGAAACTGAGGCGCGGTATTGCTTAAGGTGATGCAGTAATTCAAAGCTGGGAAGAGAACATGTGCCCAGTCTAGCTCCCTGTCCACTGGTTCAATAAAATGTGATCCAATACAGAACTGATCCTGGCGTAAGATACAGGACAAACATAAAACTAACAGATTTGTTTCCTCATTCACCATCTGGTGTGATTAAAAGCAAAATAGTTGAAATCCATTGTTGTTCATACCAGTTCAGAGTCCATACAAAAAAATGTCTATAGCACTTTTCATCTTCCGAGCACTGTGTCACTTCAGGCCTCTCAGAAACCAAAAGAAACCAAGCTTTTCCCACAGATTTTGCGTAGTGTGTGTAAAATGCCTGGCAACTTTGGAAAATATTGCTATAACTTAATACTTGACAAGCAGCCAAAGTGCAGAGTCCTGCACTTAGGAAGGAAGAATGCCATGCACCACTACAGGCTGGGGACCGACTGGCTAAGCAGCAGTTCTGCAGAAAAGGACCTGTGGATTACAGTGGAAGAGAAGCTGGATATGAGTCAGCAGTGTGCCCTTGTTGCCAAGAAGGTCAACGGCATATTGGGCTGTATTAGTAGGAGCATTGCCAGCAGATCGAGGGAAGTGATTATTCCCCTCTAGTCGACACTGGTGAGGCCACATCTTGAGTATTGTGTCCAGTTTTGGTCCCCCCAGTACAGAAGGGATGTGGACAAATTGGAGAGAGTCCAGTGGAGGGCAATGAAAATAATTAGGGGGTTGGGGCACATAACTTACAAGGAGAGGCTGAAGGAACTGGGTTATTTAGTCTGCAGAAGAGAAGAGGGGGGGATTTGATAGCCTTCAACTAGCTGAAGGGGGGTTCCAAAGAGGATGGAGCTCGGCTGTTCTCAGTGGTGGCAGATGACAGAACAAGAAGCAATGGTCTCAAGTTGCAGTGAGGGTGGTCTAGGTTGGATATTAGGAAACACTATTTCATTAGGAGGGTGGTGAAGCACTGGAATGGGTTACCTAAGGAGGTGGTGGACTCTCCATCCTTGGAGGTTTTTAAGGTCAGGCTTGACAAAGCCCTGGCTGGGATGATTTAGTTGGGGGGGGGGGGTTGGACTAGATGACCTCCTGAGGTCCCTTCCCTCCCTAATATTCTATTATTCTAATTCAAACTAGAAATAACAAACTTTTAACAGAGCAATGGTTAACCACTGGAACAGACTACCACAGGAAGTGGTAGAGTCTCCAGCTCTTGATGTTTTCAAATCAAACTGGGAGGCCTTTCTGGAAGAGACGCTTTAGCCAAACACAAGTCATAGGGCTGAATACAGGATAACCAGGTGAAATTCAATAGCCTGCATTATACAGGAGGTCAGACTGTTATTTATTTATTGTGCCAGGTGCTGTACAAACACAGAACCAAAAGACCTGCCCCACGGGGCTTACCATCTAACATCAAACAAGAGACAGCAGTACAGACCAACAGGAAGCACAAGGAAATGTTGAGATTATATTGGTTAGCATGACAGACAGTGGTCTCAGTTCACCAGCAGCTTAACTGTGGTCAGATTTTTGTATCGCAATTATTGGGGATGTTAAGGAGGGAGTTGAAGGCAGATAACGAGGAAGCTGTGTGGCAGTTTACGGGAGCGCCTCCCAAGCATGCGGGCCAGCAGGGGAGAGAGCAAAGCACAAAGGGGCTTGTTTGAAAATGTAACAAGTGGGTGATAAAGGCTCCTTGGCCAATAGGAGGCAGGAGTGGACCTCTTGATAGTGGAGGAGAGAGGATCGGTGGGGTGGAGACAGGCTGTGAAGGGTATGGAGGACAAGGAGCTTATGTTTGATGTGATAGACAAGGGGTGACATGGTCAACGAGACAGGCTAAGAAAAGATCTTCACAGCAGCATTCTGAATAGATATGAGTGAGGCAAGGCTAGAGAAAAGTAACTGAGACAGCTGATAATGCGTGTCTAACAGTCCCTTCTGGCTTTCAAATCTCTCCTCAGCCCTTTTACAAGCATCCTGACAACTTCCCTCTATGCTGTCGATAAGAATCATTATCCCCATTTTACAGATGGGGAAACTAAGGTAGAGAGAGGAAAAGCTTTGTCTAAAGTAAAAAGTTATGATGTGGCAGAATCAGGACCTGAACCCAGAGCTTCTGACCACCCCTCCTCTGCTATCATTCATAGGTTACCTGAACTGCCTAGTAAAAAAAATTGGGTGCTGGATAAGTCATTAGGATACAATTCTATTTCTGGCTCTGCCACTGAGTCACTGAGTAACCTTGAGTAAGTAACTTCACCGCTGGCTGCCTCAGCTTTCCCAGTTGTAAAATAGGATGATAACATTGACCTAGCTCACAGGGAAGTTGAGAGGTTTCTTTAATGGTTTCGTCTTCCACTCAACAAACAAGGGAGTTCTCACACTAGCCTGTGCCTATTCATTAATGTTTCCTTTCCTGGGCTGCTTTTGTTTGTTAACTCAAAGTCTTTTGGAGACAATTTGTCTGAGTGAGGTGGGAAATGAGAGCCTGATTCTGAACTCAGTCAGGCCCCACTCCCAGGGATGTATGACGCGCTAGCAGATGAATGGAATGGTGAAGAACTAGGGGTCAGGTGCAGTTTGGATTCGCCAAGCTCTAAAATAACAACCTGTTGTGCAAACTAGCACCGACAGGCTCCACGGCAGCATTCCTAAGATATGCCATAAAGCCCACACATGCCGAGCTGAATGGAAAACCACACAACACACATGGGCCAGAACTAACCCATCCAGCCTGGCTGAACTCTGGGACATGGTTTTGCAGGGCCGCCCGGGGGGAGGGGAGGGGAGGGGAGGGGAAGTGGGGCAATTTGCCCCGGGCCCCGCAGGGGCCCCCATGAGACTATAGTATTCTATAGTATTGCAACTTTTTTTTATGGAAGGGGCCCCCGAAATTGCTTTGCCCCAGGCCCCCTGACTCCTCTGGGTGGCCCGGGGGCTTTGCCTGGGACGAGTGTTCTAAAAATCACTGGTCAGTGTCTAAATGCTTTACTGCTGTGGGCATGGGGCTAAAGTGAAACAGATGCATAAATGTTTGCAGGGGCAGGGCCTTAGTGGGTTTCCCCCTTGCTGTAAAGAGCCTTTTAAGCCACACTAGGGGAAGAAGAACCCTGGACAAAAGTGGTGGTGTTTTTTCCCCCCAGGGATTTTTTAAAAGACCCCCAGACAGGCCATTTAAAGAGTGCGATGGGCAGAACTGGAAGGGCCTAGAAACTAACCCAACATTCAGCCGGGCTGCCTCCCTCCTAAAAGCCTGAGCTGTGAGCTCAGGGACCAGGGTGCTCTCCCGGATGGAGCCCTCCTGGCTGGCACTTCCCTGCAGCCCAACCCAGGGGGGCTGGAACAGTTTGTACGGTGGAGGGTGGGGGGAGGCTGAGAGCCACTGAACCAAACTGTAAACCCTGGATATAATAGAAACCGCTTCAAGGGGGGGGGGGGCAACAGCGCCCCTACTTCCAGCACCTGTGGCCTCGGCTCCAGCAGGGCTGCTGGGCGCTCACATTTCCCTAGCTGCAGCCTGAGGGAGCCCACGATCCAGCGGGGACAGGGACCAGACCCAGTGCCTGGCCAGGGCTGGGATTTCCCTGCTTTCCCCCTGGCACAGGGGCTGCCAGCGCCCCCACTATAAGAACTGCTCCAGTCCCGCAGCTCCTCGCCCGGGATCCGACCCGCTGCAGCCCCGCAGGGCTCTGGGCACCGCGGCGTTCCCAGCGCGTCCGCGCACCTTGGCGAGCCCCGTCCCCGCCCCGCTGCCCCGGGAGGCGGTGGCTGCTGCTCCCCGGGCCCAGGGGCGGGGCCAGCGTCCGAGCCCAGCAGCGCTGCCCGCCCGCGCCAGGCACATCCCTGCACTGCCCGGGGAGCGGAGCGCGGGCTGCAGCGAAGCGGAGCGAATCCGGATTGAGCGGGAGAAGGGCTCCAGGGCGCATGAGATCCAGGGCGCTGTCCACCCGCCGGCCCCCCCGCTGAGCCGAGCCCTGCCCGTGGCTCTCCTAGTCGGAGCCCGAGCCCAGGATGGTGTGGGATGAGCGGGTGGCTGCCCTGTTCCGGAGGAACCTGCAGCCCACCCTCACCTACTGGAGCGTCTTCTTCAGCTTCGGGCTGTGCATCGCCTTCCTGGGGCCCACCCTGCTGGACCTGCGCTGCCAGACCCAGAGCTCGCTCTCCCAGATCACCTGGGTCTTCTTCTCGCAGCAGTTCTGCCTCCTGCTCGGCAGCTGCCTCGGGGGAGTCTTCAAGAGAACGTAAGGCCCCTGGCGAGCTCACCCCTCACCCCATCGGCCGCCCCACCCCGGGGGCCATGCCGGCTTTGATCGAGAACCCAGCGCCTTCCCGGTTCCCCTGCTCACACCTTCCCTCCCTCTCCGGCCAACTTGGTGACACTGAGCTTCCCACGTGTCTTGGCTTTAGCCTCCCTCCCGGCGCTGTACTGGGACTTGTGGGGACGCTCCTTTCGGTGCCCCATTGTTCAGCCGGCAGAGCAGTGCCCTAGTTAAGGTCGCAACATCACTTTTGCTCTAACAGCCCCCAATTTTTATTTAATGTTCCTCCAGCGGCTTGCGACTCTCCCCCTTCTGGCTTGGAACGTCCCATGTTTGGGCTCCACGTCTCCAGCTCTTTCTGTCTCTTTCACATCGCGTCTGAAAACATGTCTTTTAATTTCTCCTCCTTTCCCTACCTCCCCTCTCCCTATTCCCCCACCCCCCACCCCGACTTTGTTTTTGTCTGTTTCTCTGATTGCAGTATGGGACTCAAAGCATCTGGGGAGACAAGCTGTGTGAAAGATCCTACACAAACTAAAACCTTTGTAAGGGGTTAGCCTGGACCTGTAGCCCTCACTCACCTGGGTAGTTCCATTGAAGTTAGTGGAATTGCTCATGGGAGTAAAGGCTGCAGGTTTCATTCTGTGGGAGCCTGATTCTGTACTTGGGTCCATCCACCTTGTTGCATCTGTGTGGAGTGCCACTGATTTTATTGAGCTCAGTGCAGAGATGGTGCATGCAAAGGGGAGATTGCAAGTCTTACTCCACACTTCCCAATATATTTATTTAACCTAATCGTTTAAAAACATTGTAGAAAACCTGTTTTAATAACCCCAGTGTCAGCAATCAAGCTGTTATCTTACGCTCCGGGAGTTTGGGCAAACAAGATTCAACCTCAGACAATAACACTCTAAACATGAAGTTGCTACAGGGTTGAAGAGGATACAGTCGGTATTTCAACTTCACACAAGGCATGTGTGAGTGACAGCAGCAGTCTTTACAAATCAGTCAGGCTTCCTAGTGCAGCCAGACAAGGGATATGTAGCAAATCTTGTGTTAAGATCTCTCTAAAATAGAAAATGTGCAACGGCACTGTTAGAGGTTTCCAAACAGACGTGTACGCTTAGATGTGATGACAGCTATTGCATATGAAAATCAGTTGATTATTTACGGTGTTACTGATCAATGTAGCTGATTTTTGTAGTCTCTATCTGTATTATTATTTACATGATTCTCTTATGGGTATAAAGTGTTTGTTTTTAAACTGTTCTCTGGACTTATGTAGGAGGCATTCAGTAGATAACTCTGATTAGTACCTGCAAAGGGTCTTGGAATTAGCATCGAGGTGAAATTGCCATCCCAGCCGGCACTCCCGGAGCTGCATGGATGGCATTTTGAGTAGAGGAGCCAAGGGCTGTATGTACTTGGAGATGAAATAGTTCTAGAGGCGATCAGCAGAAGCATCTTGACTAGGAGACTACTTGCCAGGTCAGGGGTGGTGCATATTGGAAGGAGATGGTGTGTGGGAAGCTTGCCCTGTCTGTGATATGGATAGTGGATTTCAGACTCCCAGGTCAATAACTTTTGCCAGCACTTCATCTACTGCCTGTGTGTTCGAAGGTGAGATTAGGCAAATGCAGACCTATGATCGCTCAGTCAGAAATGCCAGGTTCATATTGATATGCTTCTTCCTGGTGTCCAGCCTATGCTCCATGGACCTTTTAGGGTTTCCCTAAGAATGGATTTTTGGTGTCTTGGATTTTTAATTCTGTGCGGGGCAAAATGAGCAACCCCCTTCTGCCTTAATAAACCAGGACCCCATTTGTGGCTCTTCGCAGCACAGGCAACATGCTTAAAACGGTTGCTGAAATTCCTATTGGGAAGTGGTGGGTATTTTGGGCAGTGGGGGGTGTTTCCCATGTGTCCAAGGTGCACTGATCTGCATTACAGACCTAACTTTAAAATGTGCTATGGCACCCAACTTTAAGTATATTAGACATTAGCTATTTAAATCCCACAAAGCCCTGATGCGGTGGGTATTATGGCTATTTTACAGATGGGCAAACTGAAGCACAGGGTGGTAAAGCGACTTGCCTGAAGTCACGGCTTGCTAGAATGCTGCGTGATTATAAAGGCTAGAACTCGGGAGCTCCTGGCTCCCAGTCCCATGGTCAGAGCACTAGTCCATGCCTCCTACAGTTAAGAAGGTGATCGCTTCTACTAGAGCTTCCTAAGGCCCCATTGACGTGACAGTCACAATCAAGACAGGAGACCTGGCTCTAATTTGTACTGTAGATGGCATCTGAGCTTTGTTTCTTATATGGCCTAAATCCTAGGATCCTAAATCTGTCTGCTCTACAAAATGGAATGTAATAATCAAGTCAGGGGATAACGATGCTGTTAACTGCGCCACTGGTTGTAACTGTAGCGTAGATGGGGCTCAAGATGGCCTTTGGTTCCTCTAACCAGAGAGTTTAATTAACATTGGGCCAAACTCTGCTCTTGTGTAACCCCACTGAAATCTGGGAGTCTGCAGGCATGTGACAGAGCAGAACATGAGCTACCGTGCCTGGGTTGTTATGAAAATATCAGTCTCGTACACCCATCTTACTGACTCTGGGAGCTGCCCTTTCATCTTACTGTTGGCATCTGCTACGCTGAAACTGTAGGGTGACAAATGCCCTATATAACTGAAAGGAACAGAATTCAGTAAAAGTTGTGAGTGAGCCTTATTCATAAGACTGGCATGTTACTGTCTTATGACTCCGTGTGTTTGTAGTTTTTCTACTGCCCCATGGTACAGAGTTCAGAAGAATATAGCTTTTTATAAGGTGACATGAACAGGGTATTCTCTTGCATGGGTGGTAACAGCTTTTAAGGATATTGCATACCTTTGATCACACCTTAACACTATCTTAGCTTTGTTAGAGAGATGCTCAATTATATGTCAGATCCGTTAGGGCAAAGGAGCTCTATGTGCATCTTCCAGTTGGCAGGTTGGCTTCTTATAAGCAGCCCCGTAGCTCACTGAGGCTGGAAATGGATTAAAGAATCCCATTTTCTTGTGTTCTCTGGACCGGATTATCAGATGAGCTGAGCACAATGGGTATCCGCTGAGAGCTGAATGTTTGTGAAAATCTGACCATAAGTGGCACACTGGGAGCTGATCCGGGCGGAGTCTTTCTGCAAATCTGGCCCTGATTTAGGTGCTTGAATAGGAGCTGATCTCTGGAAAATCCAGCTGGCTGGTGAGTGCTGAATGCTAGGAAACCTGGCCCTGCGCTCTTTTGAGAAGCTGTCGTCTCACTCTCTGCTTACCCCACCTGCCTCAGTTCCTCTAACTGATCCTGATGGTTGATTTTAATACTGGATCCTGCCGTTATTAATAATAATGTCTTATTTTCCCCCTCCACCTTGCACTCCTCTGTGCTGCCCTTCCATGGCCATCTAGTCTCTGCTCTCCTGCCACTCCCATTGCAGTGGTATCTGGGCCCCTGCGCCCTTGTTTGCTTTTTCAGAGGCTGCATCTGTCCTGAGGGTTGGTAGCGTTTCTCCCGCTGTTGGCACAGCACCAAGCTAGCCCCACTGGCGCTAGCCAAGCTGGGGGGATGAATGTGGATCGGACACAGGTGTGTTTGGCACTGTGTGGTGTAACCCTGCTCAGGCTTCCTCCAAAGGTATGTTCCCCTATGTGGTCCTGTGAGGGCAGATGAGATGAGATTCTTTAACTTTCCATAATCCTAAACTCTCTCCCCTCTTGGGCCCTGATCCTGCCCCACTGAAGCCAAGGCCTGTGTCTGTCACTAGGGAAGGCAACAGTGGGAAACACCAGGAATGGTTCTATAGCCACTTCCTCCTCCATCCTTCCCATCTTTCTAAGGTTTTTGTTTAGGCTTCTCCTTCATTTGGCACCATGTGTGGCTCCAGTGTTGGGAGGGACTGAAGGGTGCTGAGTGTGGCACATTTATATAGTGCCTTTCGTTCCTAAGCACCCTAAGACAGCTCTATGAGCATTGGGCCTGACTTTGCAGGGAGACTGAGCATCTGCCGCTCATAGGAATTGCCAGACAGACTCAGACCCCTGGTCCATCCAGCCCAGTATCCCATCTCTGAGAGTGGCCAGCACCAGCTACTTCAAAATCAGTGCAAGAAACCCTGCAGATGCAGGATAATCTGTCTCCCCATGAAGGTCTCATCCTACCGCATCATTAAGAGACTGGCTGAAACCGTGAAGCATGAGGTTCCATATCCCTTCCCCTAGCTCCCCTTGGCTTCAACAAGATGTGGATGCTTCTGAAAATCAGGTTCTCTGTTTGTACAGGAATTCCTTGCCCCCAGTGCGATGCAGCCTCGGGGAGGTGGGGGTGGAAGTGGGGTGGGGGGAAGGAGAGAGATAGCAGATGTTTATGCAAGGCGACACTCCACAACAGGTTAGCACAGGTTACCACTGTATCCCATTGCAGCCAGATGTAGGGGAGACAGAGTATTAACTGCCTGATGAGGTGTGCAATGATTTTTCATCCTCAAGACCTGGGTTTATGTCATGCCTCTTACAAAGATACAGGGAAAGAGCTGTGATTTTCAAAGAAACCTAACAGGTTAGACACCCAACTCACGCTGCCTTTCGGTGGCAATCCAAATCCCACCTCTGGTGTTGAGCTGTGCACTCTTCAAACATAACTGAAAGCAAATGACTTCATTTTGGATTCAGTGGCTGGAAGCGAGCAATTCCTTCATACTCACTAATGCCAGAGTTGGCGGGGGAAGGGGTCAGCGGGGCAGAATGCAAAGTGGGTTCTCTTGGTGCTTGCTACGGGGGCTGTATAAAGAAGTGATGGTATAATTAGTGGTACATTGCTGGAGGCAGACATTTTTGCTATTTTTAAAAAAATCTTTTTAGTGCTTTTTAAGGACATGAAATAATTAGCGATTAATGTTTAACTCCGGTAATGAATGCACTCTCTAACCAAGCCGGGGCAGCTCTGCAGTTGTTTTGCTAACACTGCAGAACATAAAAGGCACTTCTGGGATCTCTGGGTGCACGTTTCTACCATCTCATAGTCACTGGCTGCTCATCCCTACAGTTCTCTTCCCCAGTACGCTCTTGTGATTCCCCTCGGGTGCTGCCTTGTACCTCTGTGGCTCCTTTCTCTTATTTGCCTGTTGTTTTATTCCATGGCCTCATGTCTTTGGGGTTTGTTTTTTCTTTGTTTTGTGAATTTGCTCAGGGTTTTAAAAGGGACTAAGCTGCATGAGAGGCTGGGTTAGTGCCCTGCAAAATGTTGGACCCTCAAAAACAATTCAATTATTTTTCTAATTTGAATACATGGAATTGGGCTCCAAGATAAAACGGGTCGGTGAGTCCAGAATTCCAAGTTTATGCCATCCAGCAGAGTAAGGAAGTAACTTTGCACTTAGGGCTGTTAATTTGCCCTAGGATGTCAAAGTGGATTATAAGCTACTCGGCCTCATGCACTCCGTGAGGCAGGAATTACCCTCCTTTTGCAGATGGGGGAACGGAGGTGCAGAGAGAAGGGGTCTGTCCAAGGCCAGCCAGCCAGCAAATAGCCGTCAGGACTACAGAGCAGATGTCCTGGCTCTTGGCCGGCTGCTCTAGGCAACCTGCTTTGGAGAATGGATTTTGGTTTCCCACAGCCCTTTTCATCCCCTTATCTTAAAGCCCTTGGCAAGGCAGGGAGATAGCTACAGACTCAGCATGCAAATGAGCTTGGCAATCGGCTACTGCCCAGCTCTTGCCTGTTCAGCGACAGGGGGCAGCATGTTGGCTGGGACACTCGAGTTATTCCCCTATGATCCAAAACACTTGCCTTGCTGACCCCCAGAAACGGGCCACCGGTCCCTCTGATCTGAGTCTCCTCTCTGCAGCTGCGGCGTTGCGAATGGCACAGGCGTCCCTCTGTGCTGCATGGCAGTGTCAGCTCTGGGGGGGGAGCTGTGACTTGTGACCCAGAGATGCTGCTCCCAAGCCAAGCTGCTCCCCAGGGACATGTGGCTGTGGGTTTCCTCTGTGCTGCGAGTTGCCTGGGAGCGAGGGGAATGGACGCTGCATGCAGACGGTATCCTTTGCATGCCTGTGTGGGGCTTGGCTATTACTGCTGATCCCTCTCTCTGTCTCCAGCCAGAACTGGAATGTGTTGCATCACCCAGTAACGCCCCCCTCTGGTCGGTTAAGGAGTGACGCTTTCATGTGCCAAAGGGACCAGCCCTGCTCCATCAGAAAGCTGTGGGTGCCTGAAGGGGGAGAGAGGTGCTAATGGGGATGCGGTCTCTAGGGGGACCTATCTGTGCTAGCTGTTCTCTGCTGAGGTTTTACAGAGTCTCACGTTTTGCTAGTCTTGGTCTTTTCAGTGCTTTGCTGTCTGGTCTCTGTTTCCTTCCTTCCTTCCTGCCTTCAGACTTGGCAGCTTCGCAGCGGTGCGATGCCAACCTGGGCTCGGTTTTCTAACTCAGCGAGCTGGCCGGCTCTCACTCACAGTGAGAGTAGCTTGCTCCCTGCTCAGCTCAAAGCAGTCCGGACAGAAGGCAGGGAGAGGGCTTATTACCCGCAGGATCTGTGACGTGATGCACTTGCCCGTCTTATGCTAAGGTCCTTTAAGCTTTTCTGAACCACTCACCTGTGGGAGTGGCTAGGGAAGTAGGAGCTCAGAACCCTTTCAGCTGGTTACAGGGGAAAGACTGAACAGGTCCTGCTGTTGTCATGTAGAGGTGATCCTCACTGGGGATGGAACCAGACTGAACGGAGGAAGGGATCCACTGGGGAAGATGGAACTTCTGGCACCTGAGTGGGTTGTAGCTGGAGCTTTGGGGAAGGTATTGTAGGAGTAGCAAATATTTGTTATGGTAGCACCCAGAGGCCCCGGTCAGGACTGTGACCCCAATGTGCTAGGGGCTATACAAGCAGAGAAAAAAGACAGTTCAGCCTTTTACAGTCTAAGCAGAGGTTAGGTCAGATAGATTATGATGTTAAAATGATCAGTAATGGAAATAGTTGATACTGAACCTGGTATCAGTAGGTTTCAGAATTAACACTCATTGAGAGGAGCACAGCAGCTCATGACTCCTGGAGCTCTTGTGTCAGGTTGTCTGCAGACTCAGACTGACACCGCTGCACCATTTACGCTCAGGTCACGTTTGGAAGGCTCTCTTTGCATGATCCAGTCTAGAAACTTTTAATTTCAAAAGAAACCTGAGAGTCTGCAGCAAATAATGGATCTGCAGCGTGTCAGATACACACGGGGCTGGGTATAGCGTGACTCCATCTCACGGTCACAATGTGCTGCCCCTCTCCAATATAACGCTTGTGGTGTAGAGGGTCCCTAGCACACCATTCAGCAGAGCAAAACCCTGAACGGAGGGCACGTCCCACCTGGCTTGCAGCCTCTCCTCTAGCCATCCTACAACCATTAGGTATCTGGGTAAATTCCACCTGATTAAAGAGGTTTCAGCCCTTGATGTGGTGATCAAGGTTATCGCCTCCCCTCCATGCAAACATTGGGTGAGATCATGGGATGTGGGCACGAGGACTTTAACGTGGTGCCTGGGGCTGGATGTGCAGGGCAAAGCTTGGAAGAAAGCCTCAGACAGCCGTCCTGCTTGCTCTGTGGTGCTGCAGCCAGGAAAGGAAGGAGTGAACTCCCAGAAGGCAGGTTCTTGCGGAGATCCAAAGTTAGGGCAGGAGACAAGCCAAATGGGGAGACGACTAGAGCAATAAATGCGCTGTTGAAATCAGACATTATGGTGCCCGTACCCTAGTCAGGTTATGTGTGTCCCTCCAGAGAATACAATATCTTGTCATGGTTTAGATACAAACTGAATGGATTTAGCTTTTCCTAACGTGACATCAGTGCGATTGGTGGCCCTGGGGGCTGGAGTCTACCCACAGCGCAGGTGCAGCATGGTCAACGCCATATTTTCACTGCCAATATGCCCCCTTTTGGCCTCTACAGGGGAGCAAGGAGTTAAGTGTCCATGATGCATTCAGTCCACAGTGCCTCTGAGACAAGCAAGAGGTGGGGGTGGCTGGAGGGGTAGGGTAGTGGTGGGACCATGTCACCTATTGGGAATAGATGGAGGCTGTCACGTACCCGCTGCTCATCGGTTACCAGCTGACAGTGCCTTGGTGACAGCCTGCTGCTGTTATTGACCTGGCTGGGAGCTAAACTTGTGCTTATCGCCAGGCCCCGCTTCCCAGTCTCTTGAACTAGTCCGTCCTGCTCACCCCTACCCCAGCAGCTGAGCCCGTAACTAAGGGACATATTTCTGTGGCCTGTGTTGGACAGGAGGTCAGACTAGGTGATTGCAATGGTCCCGTCTGGGCTTAACATGCGTGGAAACCATGCTAAGGGCCAAAACCTGCCTCCCTGCAGCGTACCCGGATCCTACGTCCGTTGTCCGATCAAGGAATATCCCTCATAATCCTTTCCCCACCATGTGCTGAATGATAACGTAGCCAGCGTAGTGAATGGTGCCTGCACCATGGGCCGATCTGCAGTGCTCCAGTGGCCCTGAATGCTCGGGGGATGGGGCAGGCCTGTTAATACACTAAGAATGCTACTGCCTGGGGATAGCTGTGGGTGTGTCCTGGTGCACAGGTCGATGTCCTGGCTGGACAGTGCTCTCCCCGAGGTAACTCTGTCCCTTTGTTTCCTCTCTCCTGGCTCAGGTTGTCTAAGTCCCTGGTCGCCCTCTTTGCATCGTCCCTCGCCATCTCTGTCGTCTTCGCCATCATCCCTCTCTGCCACAATGTGGTGGTGCTGGCTGTGGTCATGGCCGTGGCGGGACTGGCCATGGGATGCATCGACACCATTTCCAACATGCAGCTGGTGAAGATCTACCAGAAGGACTCGGCCATCTTCCTGCAGGTGAGGCAGATGCGTTGGCTTCCCCTGGGGCAGTTCTGTCGGGACGCAGCAGCTCTTGCTGTATTTCTGTCATTGGGTCTCGTTCTTTCAGGAGGAGGCTCCAACGGCAGGGGAGAGCAGAAAAATTAACCTCTTGGCATTTGTCCTCTCTTCCAGGCCCTTCACTTCTTTGTGGGGTTCGGGGCCCTGCTGAGCCCGCTGATAGCTGACCCTTTCCTCTCGGACACCAACTGCATCCTGTCTAACTCCACGCTCAACGCCACCAGCAACCTCCCTCACATCCGCAAGTCGTTGGTCCCCCACCATCCCGGCAACCTGTCGCACTACGAGCTGCCGATGAAAGGGATGGTGGTGACACGCGTGTCTTACGCTTTCTGGATCATGGCCCTGATCAACGTGAGTATCGCGGCTTGGTGTACCAACGGGAGTCCTCTGTGTCCCGTGCCTTAGCTCTGCCTCTGCGTGGTGCTGCGGCTTGTTGTTCCCGCTCCTCCCCGGGCACCGCGGTTTGCCTGCCTCCAGCAGCAGAAGGAAGCACCAGGGCCATAGAGTCTCCTCCAGCAGCCAGGCTGGAGTCAAGGCTGTGGATTAGCTCCGTGGCCTGGGAATAAGTAGGCAGGAGAAGGATTTGCTCCCTCTTTTCTCATAGGGAGCTCCCCCAGGCCTAGCTGAGATACTGGGGCCCAAGACTGGGCCATAGGGACTCAATTCCTTCATGATTTGACTTTACAATTGAGGGCCAGCACTAAACTGTGGCAGTTAATGCTTAATGGGATGGTGGCTTTAAGGCCCTGTCTCCGTCCCATTGCGTCCTGACCTGGAATCCCACAGGCAGTGAGATGCCGAGAGCCCCTCCGGCCTCCGCCAGGAACTGGATCCCCTGAGTGGTCATTGCCCCTGCACTGGAGTTCAGCCCAGTTCCCGGCTCTCCCCTCTCATCCCGCAGCCAGACAGGGCCCCCGGGTTGGGGGTGGAGGTCGCTGCAAAGGTCGCGCTGGCAGCTCAGCCAGCCGGCACGGGTGACTGCGGTTGGTGAATATTCAGACAGGGAAGTAGGATTGCTGCCAGCAGCCCCCTCCGAGCTTTCCAATTTGCGCCGGACATTGGAACCTTGGTGTGAAGGCCCCTCCGCTACCCACCCCCACCCCGCCATCCCTGCTCACTCCATGCAGGGCAATGTTTTAATAGGGTGTGGTGTGGTGTTTCCCAGCAGCTATCTGGGAAACCTGCATGGCTTGGGATCCTGGGCCCTTCCATGCCCTCAAGGCTCTTCTGGTGTAAACCTCCCACACACCCAGTCTGGGCCTTTTCCCTGGGAGATGGGCAGCAAGGAACACGCTGTCAGCCCAGCCCAGCTCCTCTCGCTCACTCCTCAGCCGTCTGGTCCTCGTGTGCCAGGCTTTCCCCTGCAGCACATTCCTGGGGCGGCCTGGAGCAGCTGTTGATCAGCAGGCTATGATGCAGTCAGACTTCTGGGTAGTCCCTGATGTGCTGCCATGAGGGGGGAGCTGCGCATTCGCCCTGAAGGGGAGCGTGATGCAGAATGTGACAATAAATCCTGTTGTTCCCACCTGATGCCAAGACCCCACCAGAGCTTAGCAGGGTCAGTGCTTGAGTGGGAGACCTGGGAGGAGCAGGGAGGGTGCAGTGGGAAGCTGTGTTAATGGTTCAAAAGGTGGCATTTTTCCATCTCGCACTGTTTGCAAGAGTAGAGGTGTTAGCCCCAGTGTCCTGGCCAGCTACCAACCTAGGTAACTGCTTCCTGCCTCCCCGCGCCCCCTCTTTTGGATTCAATAGTTTTCACTTCCTGTCCTGAGGACTGGGATTGGTTAGATTCACATCTGGACTGGTGCCAGGAGACCATTCCTAGAGACCAGTGAAAGGATTAATGGGCCTGGTGTCTTGCAAATGTCCACGGGGAGACAAGTGTTGTACGTTGCAAGGAAGCTGAGAGCCCAGCTCTCCATCAGTGGATGTCGCGTTATTCTGGCCTTGACTAGTCGTGCGATCTCTGACCTGGGCTCACCCTTTCGGACTGCCTGAGTGCTTTCCCCGCTACTTCAATTCAAATGGATATTAAGGGGTCGTCGTCTTGAGAGTCTGTACAGCTAGCATCCACTGCGCTATACTCTCTTGTAGCTGAGGATCTCGGCTTTCCAATGGCATAAAGCGGTTTGTCAGAGATCAGCTGCTGAAAACGGCACCTGAACTGAACTGAGAGGAGACAAGATGGTGTCTAGAATGACACGGCTTTGCCTTGTTACCAATCGAGGCTGGAAACAATCTGACATTATGATTGTTGTATAGTAGCACCTCCAGGCTCCAGCCGAGATCAAGCTGTGTAAGGTGCATTGTGAGAGACAGTCTCTGCCCTGAGTAGCTTGCAGTCTAAGTAGACAAGCACAGGTAGGAGACCGGCAGTAGTGGTATGCCTGTGTGACCGGTGGAGAACCGAGGCACAGAGGGTTAAAGTGATTTGGCTGAGGTCCCACAGGGAGTCTGTGGCAGAGGCAGGACCCAGATCTCCTGAGTCACAAAGCCTTGACTCCCCAGCCATCTTTCCTGTCGGTATTTCAGTATAATGGGTCCTTGTAATGTTTCCAAGTAATGATCAGAGAGGGAATGTTAATCTTCACATGCAGCAGTGAGTCCCAGATGTGTGTGTGTCTGTCTGTCTGCCTCCAGAGATGGATTCTGGCCATTCTCGGGCAGCGAGTAGCACACGAGTTACAGCTGGAAAACACTTGCAATAAAAGCAGTCAGTTGATTGATGCCATATACACAGCAGCTTTTGCTGGTGAAACAAAGGGATGACTCGCACTCTTCTCACCAGGCAACCAGATGCACTCTCTCCTTCTGTACAGCTGGTATCAAGTCCAATGGCCTGCCTGGGTAAGGGGCTCATGTTTTCCTCCACCCACTCTGTTCTGCTACCCCTGCTGTGCCCTCTTCTCGTAGACAACCAAAGCTGACGTCCTCATCCTCCCGCTAGGGCTGAGTGCCCTCCCTTGGGGCGCTAGCACCAAGATAGTAAATGGTGCTGATCAATCAGATGAGCACTGCCTGCCTGCCTGCTCTGCAACCCAAGTATGTGGTGTTATTCCTGTAACCCATCTGAGCTCAGCTCTCCAAGGCAGGATTCGAACCCAGGGCTCAGTAGCGAGCAGTGCAGGCAATCCATAGGGGTGGATGGAGTGCGCCAAAAGAGGAGACCTTGTGGTTAAGGCACTTGACTGGGACTTGGGTGGTCTGGGTTCTGTTCCAGGCTCTCCCAAAGTCTGCCTGAATGACCTCGGGTGAGTCACTTCAGCTGTGCGTGCCTCAGGTCCTCCTCTGTAATGGGGGAAATGGCCTTGCCTGTGTGGAGAGGTTGTGAGGAATCATTCATTAACGTTTGTAAGGTGCTTGGATAGCGTGGTGATGGGGCCAGAGAAATTCCAGCAGAGAGAGTGATGATAATTCTCTGCATCCTGTAGCGCCATCCCTCGAAAGATCTCAAAGCACAGTCACGAGTGGTGGGTTAATTCAGTTCATTTTATTTATCTCTATCCTTTCCATGTGCTTACCAGGACAGTTCTGCTCGCCATCTCTCCCTACATACAGCTGGCTAAAGTCAGAGTGTTGACCGTGGCTGACCGCCTAGCCAAGCTGTCCAAGATCCCATCCCATTCCCTCTCCCAGCCCCAGACTGACGTGGGGAGCAGCCCATGGTCATAGAATCATAGAATATCAGGGTTGGAAGGGACCTCAGGAGGTCATCTAGTCCAACCCCCTGCTCAAAGCAGGACCAATCCCCAACTAAATCATCCCAGCCAGGGCTTTGTCAAGCCTGACCTTAAAAACCTCTAAGGAAGGAGATTCCACCATCTCCCTAGGCAACCTCTAAGGAAGGAGATTCCACCACCTCCCAGCACATACATGCTGTGCTAGGCAGAGGAACAGGTTTCTTCACACCATCTTGATCTCTCCATGTGCTTATAAACCAAAACACCGCTCAAGTGCATCTCACAGCTGGTGTTCATTAAGCTGAGGTCTGTGCAGCCTGTTTGATGCACTTCTCATTGCATCAGCCTAAACAGTGAAGCAAACAGTACAAAGCAAGACTGTCATTGCAGAAGAACTCAACAGGGTGCAGCCTCCTTAGGGTGAGAATCCTACGTTACTTACCTCTAACTCTGTGTCTGCTATGGCGGGAGGTGTCCTCTCTATTTTAGCAATCGTCCCTGGACCGAGTAAAGGCTGCGGTTAATGTAGGCTTTGATGTGCAGTGGCAGTGCTTGATGGTTTAGTTTTTGTTGTGGCCCGATCTTGTTCCCAGCGAAGTCAATGGGAGCTTTGCTCTTCGTTTCATTAGGAGCAGGATTGGGCCCCAAATGATGTCTCGGTTCAGATGTTCAAAAATGGCCTCTAGAATTGTATTCGCCATTTTCTTTGCATCCTGGTTTCTGGGCGTGCAAACTCAGGGGGTGTTTCTACTGCAATCACAGTGTGTGACTGCAGCTCGAGGAGACCTGCCTCGGTTTAGCTCGGGTCGCGGACAAAGATGCTGCGGCAGTGCCCACTGCAGCACGGGCCGTGTAAACCCATCTGGAGCCCTGGATGGTTACTCCCAGGGCTAGCTTCTGCTTCATTACTGTGGTACCAGAGCAGAGCTAGGTAGATTAAAGCTAGCTTGGGTATGTCTCTTGGAGCTGCAGTCACATCCTGTGATTGCGGTATGGGCATACCCTCAGAAACCACATTTGTGCACACCGAGGAAGAAATGTGGTGTGTAACTAGTTGACTCGCAAGCACAAAGGCAGTTTGCACTTCCATCAGGGTGGGGGTTTTCAAACAGGCAGACTTGGGCTTGAAAAACTGTGGATGCAAAAACGGAATGATGTCCACTGGAGGCCCATTTAGTGAAGCCCTTTTTTGAAACGTAGCCCTTTATGTAGCATGAGACGCTGGTAACAAATGTCAAGGAAAGCTGGGAAGCAGGGCACACCTTCTGTAAACTTCTTGGGGGGGGGGGGGGGATGTCTCCTGCCAAAGTAGCATCTTTGTTCTCTTTCCCAAGTTGCCTGTGGGCACAGGGACTAAATTTGGCCTTCCTGTTGAATTACACAATCCAAACCAGTAATTCTAGTTTAACAAGAGCAGTGTTAGATTGGGATTGGCATTGTCTCTGCCACATTTCAGAGAAAATACGGGCATAAACTAAGCAAACAGGTGGAAAGGATCTGGTTAGACTGAAGGCAGAAGATGGGAGGAGATGATAGCCTTGTATAGGGAAACTTTTTAGTTTCCACTTCTCTCCTCAATGAAGTTTTTATCCCTGACGAAGGGAGATAAATCCAGATCTCAAATACTCTAGGAATTTCGCATTCCCAAAGCAAGTTCTTCTCTTTATGCATTCCTGCCTTGCCACCAAACATGCTGAAAATCTATTTAGATGGAAAGAATCCAACTTTAATCAGGTTAATATATGTGGCTTGGAAGTGGGGCAATCACACCACTCATGTCTGAAAGGTGTAAACGTCAATGAAAGAGAGAGAAACTAATTAGTACAATGAAATTAGGAGCAAGGGGATGAAATGAAGTAGGCTTTAGAGGTGGCCGAAAATTTTTTGGCTGCCAATTTTCCATTGAAAAATGCAGTTTTGTCAAAATCTAAACATTTTTGGGGGAACGAGTCTAATCTGACCCCATTTTCTATAGGAAAAAGTCAAAATGAATTGTTGTGATTTTCTTGTTTCAACTTTTATATTCTATTAAAACACTAACATTATTGTTTATTATATTACCCAGTATTTTGTAAACCTTTTTGTCTTATCAAAGCAAAATGATTCAACATTACCAAAGTGTTCCAATGATTTTCAATCAAAACTGTTCAGCATCTTCATTTTGCGGGAGACGTTGAAATTTCAGCTTTTCGTTCTGATTTGAACAGAAGCAAGATTCAACGCGTCAGAGTTCTCCGCAGAATGGGAACTCTAGTCCCGCTCTGGAAGTGCAAGTTCCTGTTTGTCTGGGGGGGGGGAATTATCCCAAAGGAACTGGGGGAAGCTTCTTTGCTTGGGTTCTTAAGAAGTAGGCTGGGGGTTATCCCTGTTTTGAAACAGAATCTAGAGATGGAAGAGAACTATGATTTTAACTGTATTTGCCATCTTGATGCACCAATTTATTGAGTTTAGAATAAAGAGCAAATTGAGACAAATTGAGAGGAAGGTTGGTCCAATGATTGGGGTGCTACCCTGGGACTGAGAAGAGCCAGGTTCAGTTCCCTGTTCCACTACGAACTGAATGTCCTTGGGCAAGTTACTTAGTCTCTTTATGCCCAATTCCCCATGTTTAAAATGGGGACAATGGCAGTGCCTACTATACCGGGGTGTTGTGATGATAAATAGACCAAAGACTGTGATACACTCACATACTATGGTGATGTGGGCTATAAGAAGTCCCTAAGATAGAACAGGAGAGAGGAATAACACCTGAGTTTATTGAGAGCTGACACGAAACAGCAAGATCTAGTGAGAGATTCTGACCGCTTCCTTACCACTGCAATCCACCAGCATTTCCCAGCAAGAGGCTAAGTTGAAAAAAAAAACTCTGGGTCAAATTCATTGCTACTGAAGTCTGGGGATTACCCCAGGAGAGAATGGGCCAGGAACCAACTTTCATCGCCTGGTTGTCCCCCGAATGGATGGCCCTGCTAGCTGCTTGGGGAAACAGGAGCCTTTCCAAACGTAGACAGAGCCTTGAAAAGGTTATCCTTTTCAACACCTCATCCATGGGGGTGCATCTTCAGCCCCGTGGGTGGGGCAGTTAGCCATGTAACGCCTGCGTCTGTTCCTGTATAGTTCTGTTTAGGATCGCCGCAGGGTATAAGGAAGTCTCGTTAAACCATGTGCCAAGCAGCCAGGTGTTAGCCTAAGAAAACCAAGCCTCTCCAAGGAGCAAGTTCCTTTAATAAACGTGTCGGCCCTGCCCCAGATAGCTTGGCAAACAAACCACCTCCGTGAGCCAACACAGCTCCTCACTGTTTGCCCTTTTCTGGTGGAACATATGGAAATATCAAAGGAGGACAGAGGCAGCTGGTTCTATAAGACACTTGGCCGAACTCAGGCAAGCAGTGTGAGCACGCTCCAGAAGGTGTGTGTAACTAATGAGAAATCCCAGGCTAAAGCCTTAGGGACGAATTTGTCGCCTTGTGTGACTCCACTAACGTCAGTGCACTTTGTGCCAGGGGTGAGTTTGGCTCCTTGCTTAGTGAAACATTCCCCTGCAAAGCTAGTGTGGTGATCTCTGTTTGCTCATCTAACAAATAAGCTGCTTTGATTGGTCGACTCCCCACCCCATACACTCACCCTGTGCTAGTTTGAGTGACATCAGCCTCTCCCATAGCCACGGTGGTGAGGCGTGGACGTCGCCCCTGGCTTTTATCCAACCAGCTTGGAGTTGGTTTCAGATCAGAGACGGATCGGGAGCCTGCTCTCTTGGTTCCCCCGTTGTCTGCACAGAGCCCCTTTCAGATTGCACCTTCCGCGTCGAATGACCAATCTCATGTGCACTGGTGTCCTCACTTCCGGCACAAGGCTAGGAATCAATCCACACTTCAGCAGCGCCTTTCCCATCAGTGGCTGGTTGCTGTGGTGGGTGTAATCCTGACCCCATTGAAGTGAATGGCAAAATTCCCATTGATTTCAGCGGGGCCAGGATTTCACCCTGCATTGTCTAATATGAGAGAGGGAATCGTGTGTCTAATGGCTACAGCAGGAGACTGAGACTCAAGACTCCTGGGTTCTATTCTTGCCCCAGGCACTGACTTGCTGTGTGATCTGTGGTGAGTCACTTATTCGCCCCGTGCCTCAGTTTCCTCTCACCTGTAAAATGAAGATGATCTTTACCTTCCTCGTCTGAGGGTTACAATAATAATACGCTTCTCATCCGGAGATCTCAAAGTGCTTTACAGTGATCTGTGCCATTATCCCAAAAGGGGACAATACGAGGCACGGAGAGAGGAAGTGACTCGCCCAAGGTCACCTGATTAGTCATTAGTGGAGCTGGGACTAGAACCCGATTCCCGGGGCTGCGTCCTGTCATCCTGTCGTCCGCACCAGACTGTTGTACTCCTTGAACAGTTAATGCCTGTAAAGCTCTTTGAGCACCTTGGGCCAGAGGTGCTACAGAAAGGCAAAGACTGAATACGCTCTGTGCATTAAACCAAAGGTATGCAGAGACTGTGACCTTCTCCTAGAAAATTAAACATCTCCTGACACTTCGCTGTTGGGAACATTGGATTGCTTGAGTACCAGAATGGGAATGATGTGTATGTACGTGCTTGATCAGTGGTACTCATGCATCCTAGAGTTAGGGTGGCCTCATCTCAGGACTTGGAAGCTCAACTGATCTCCCTCTTGCTCTGCATTGCACAGCTGGCTATCGTTGCCTTCTAGAGAAGCAACCGGTCTTGGCCACTGCTGGAGTCAGGGTAGCAGATTTGAATGGCCTGGTGTCCTGATCCAATCTGGCCGTAGAGAAACTCCATCCGTCTTCATGAATGAAGCAGCTCGCTTCTGAGCAGCGGATGTGCCATTCTGATTCACTTTGTTGCATGTAGTTGGCTGCCACATTTCACTCCAGAGGCGGCTGCACTATGTTGGTGGGTGAAAATCTGACTGTGGGTGGTATCAGAGAGGGCTCTGAATGTTTGTTACACAGTTCTAGAGTTTGGTTCAGGCCATTGCTAATTCTGGTGTGAGGTTCACTTGGTATTATTTGTATTAAGGTAAGGCCTAGAGGCCCTAAACAAGAGGCCCCATTCTGCTAGGGGCTGCACATACACATAATGAGACAGTCCCTGCTCTGAAGAGAGAGGACGATGATTATCCCTGTTTCACAGATGGGCCCTGATGCCCAGAGAGGTCAAATGACTTGTCCAAGGTCCCACAGGGAGTGTTTGCACCCTGGATTCTTGAGTCACAGTCTAGTACCTTACCCACAGTGGCCTCCCTTTTATTCACACACACTTTGGATCCTTTAGGATGGAAGGTGCCGTGTAGATACATTGTGAGAGGGTCTGCAAGGTTTGCTAAGCTGCTATTTTATTATTGTTGCAAATCCGCAATTAAAATATGGTCCTGACCTCCGGAAGGATTAGAACTATCAAATGAATACATTTTTCTTCCATGGGACCGAACTAATTGTTCCCATTCCCATTGTTCCCAAAACAATGGAGTCCTCGTAAATGAATTCAGTGAGGAGAGGAGGGGGGGAGAAATCCTCCATACGTTTAAATAACACCCTGAGCCAACAAAAACCAGGAAATTCAGCGTTAGCGCTCACACTTGCTCACAGATGTGTAGAAAACAAAACCAAGTGGCCAGAGCTGGGAGAGACTGTGAGCCGTAACTTATGGATTTCCTGGCTTTCTCTCTCGGTTTGTCACAGAATAAACAGGACTTCAGTTGGGGGGGGGGGAACCTGACTTTACTTAATTCCCTTTATTTTCCCTTCAAACAAAAAGGAATAAATCCCTGTGGGGCTAAAGGCACCACTGAGTCGTGGGTGTGAGAAGCCCAACCTAAGGCATGACCTTGGACTGACGCTGCAGAGAAGTGCCAGGTGGCATTGCACCAATGTGTGTTGGCACAGTGACAGCCCTGGAGCCGGCTCACCAGCGAGCTGCAGCTCTGTCCGGGCAGGGCTAGTGTTGGTGAGCTCTTTGCAGCAGTGACTGTCCTTGACCACCCCCGGCACAAGGGAGACCCTGAATTCAGTGGGAGCCTCTAGGTGACACTGCAGTATAAATAGGCCGAGAGGGGCAGCTCAGTCTCCATTCAGCCCGTGGTCTTTCAACGGAGGCTGCCAAAGAGGAGGCCAGTGAAAGCTTGTTGTGGGAGTGCCATGATTCTTGTGATGTGGGCACTGGGCGGAGACTCTCAAATTCTTCTGATGCCAGACACTAGTTAGCCACCGAGTGCTAACAATGAGGGCTGGCTGGAGAGGTCCCATCCAAACTGGCTCTTTGACTGAACAACACTTTGTGTGCAAACTGTCTGCTTTCCACAGGAAAACTTGGATATTTTTCAGCAAAACAATAACTCCCAGGAACCAAAGTATTTCAGTTGTGAAATGCTGCCGCGGTGCTTCATGGTATTTGTATTTCAGGAGCCTTCATGTTCATTCCCTTCTATGAGCTGGGCTCCCCAGCTGGACTTCACCTCCCATGATGCACCATGGCCACAATGCCCGGCCTCCTCTCACTAGGAGGTGAGTCCCTGGTGCACCCTGAAGAATGGAGTCCTCGCTGGGCCGGGCTCCCTAGTGGGAGCATGAGGCACCGCTGCCGCATTTCAGAACTGAAATATTTCGGCTTTTGCAGTGCTGCTGAAAAATTTGACATTTGTCAGCCAGTTCTTTGTTCACCCCCAATATGCCAAGCAGCAATTGACAGCCTCCTTCTTTCACTGCCAGCACCTCGAGCCCTCCAGCTCTTCCTTCATCCCCCAGTTGGTTGGAACAGAGGGAAGGTGGGGTGTATGTTAGCCAAGGGCCTTTGCTCTGTTACCCATAGCTTCGAGGAGGCTTACGCCCACTAGGCTGGATTCAAATTCATACAAGCTTATGCCCATTGGAAGTTGAGTCCAACACCATAACCACTCAGCCATTCTGGTGAGCACCTCCCTAGGTGGGAGCAGCTCCTGCCCCTGGAGGAACAAATCTGGAGATCGGGCATTTGATTCAGAGAGAGAAAAAATCCAGGCTGGCTGACCTGCCCTTTCCCATTGCTCCCCCAGCTACCAGTCCCCATCGCGGTGTTCTTCCTGCTCTACAAGGAGAGGCTGGTGCCCTGTTTCCATAACGGGCGCCGCCCGCTGCTGTCTGCAGACGAACTGGCGATGGAAACTCAGCCAGCTGAGAAGGACAATCATTCCATCACGTTGCAGAGAGCCCCATCAGACAGAGGTGAGATGACGACAGTCCCTTCCCCCCAAGGAATGTGGTTTCCAAGACGAGGACACGGGATGGGCTCAAACTGAACCTCCGGGAGTGGGGAGGTGCCATGGAAACATCAAGGCAGTGTAACATCTGCAAAGGGGCCCCAATCCCCCATAGCTCCCATTCATATCAGCAGGCAACCTGCGGGCAGTGGTGAACCTAGTCTCTTGCTATTGCTGGTGTGCGTAGAGCAGCTATGTGCTCATGCTTTCGTGGATAACCTTTGTGGTGTTCTACTCTAATGGCTTGACCTGCACTTTGGGTCACAGATCCAAGTCGGAGGGATTGGGCTTGGCTGGAGACTGGCTTTCCCTTTAAACTGTCTGTCTTGGCCAGCAGGTCCATCGGGCGTTGAATTACTGCCAAATGCACCTATTCCTGCATGTTAGTTTTGCCCAAAACAGGACTGCAGATTTGATTATTGTTTATATTACGGTAGCACCTAAAAGCCCCAGCCAGGATCACCATGCTAGGCCCTGTACTCACCCAGAGAGTCAGTCTCTGCCCGAAACAGACAAGACAGACAGTGGGTGGGAGGGTGAGCAGAGGCACTGAAAGTGGTGAAGTGACTCACCTGAGGCCACACAGCCAGTTGGTGGCAGAGCTGTGAAGTTTCCTGACTCCTCTGTTCACTGCTTGAGCTTTGGGAGTGCACTGCCAGCCCTGTAGGTAGAGCGCTAGACTATGGGTAAGATGTCTGAGACCCTAAGTGACTTAGGCCCCAAACCTGTGACATGGAAGTCAAGGGGAGTTTGGCCACTGAATTGAAGGCAAGGGCCCTCGTGACTAAGGGCAAAACTTTCAGAAGCACCCAAGTGATTTAGGAGCCCCAGCCCCAGGTATTTTCAATGACGAAACAAGCGATATCCATAAAAGTCCAACTTTGCCAATAGAACTGCATCTACACTAGGGACTGCAGCTGTCATAGCTGTCATCAGGTGCACACCTTGACCAACAGCTAGCCTGACAGAGGTCTACAAGGCAGACCTGGCCTTAATAACGCAGGTAACGACACTTTTCTTTACAATGAAGTAAAAGACGTGAGGTGAGTCTTTTAGGCAGAGAGAATTGGGGCAGGGAGAGAGGAGATACTGCAGAGAGGGGAGTGGACGCTTGACCACATCTATGGTACAGACTTCTGGTGGCTTCAGTTTGTCAGTCAGGGGTGTGCAGAGATATGACTCCTGACCAAGAGAGCTGTCCTGGTAAAAGCCCTACTGTAGACTTAATTATAGTGAATCAACTATGCTGGCAAATACACAGTTGCTTGTATAATCTGTGTCCACACTAGGTGAACTTTGCCGGTGTAGTGTATTAAGCACTTGTGTAGACGTAGCACAGGGTCCAAAGCTGTGTGCACCTTAACCCTGATCTTTTACTCTGCTGGAGATTTTTACTAATGAGAAATGTGGTCAAAGCACAGGATGGGTGGCCAAGGATTCCTAGCAGCTAATCTCGGATGACTTTTGAGGCCACTGTTGGTTGTTAATTTATTCATATGCAGCGATCTGTGTTACCTTGTCCTCCCCCCAGTTTGTTGGTCTGTCCAGCTCTCAGGTATTGTCTAATTGAATTCTTTGGGGCAGGCACCGTCTTGGTAGTGTTTGTCTGTGCAGTGCTCAGCACAGGGGAGCGCTGATCCTGGACTGGGGTCTTTAGGCACTACCACAGTAGAAAGAAATGGGCCCGATTCTCCATTGCCCTGCACCTTGTGTTGTCATTTATACCAGTGCAAAAGTGCAGGTGAAGCAGGACTCACTGGAGCTGGCTGAATCTTTTGAATCAAGTGGGGGTTTTTTGTTGGAAAATGTCTGATTTTCCAAAAAAGAAATTTTGCATTGATAATTCTACTTTTTTTTTTTTCTTAAACCCCCAATGGCTATCAAATTTTCATTTAACAAACAGCAGGTTTTTGGCAACTGAAACGTGTCTGGTTAGTGACATTTTTCACTTGCCAAAAACCTGCTTTTTGATCATGTTTCAATAACACCCCCCCTGATATTTTTTAGGGGGGGGGGGCAGAAAGTCCAATTCAAATGCCCTGAAATGGAAATAAAATTGATTTGATTTATTGGTAAAACCAGGTTTTATTTTTTTTTAACCAGCCCCTGTTCTAACTCAGCATGGTCACAACAGTGCAGGGGACTGGACTAGATGACCTTCCGAGGTCCCTTCCAGTTCTATGATTCTGTGATTCTGTCTTACACATGTGCTCTCTAGGCTGGAGTAAATGACTGCCCAAGACGCAGGACAGGAGAAAATCGAGCTCCATAAATAATGCTAATTCCTTTTGTGGCCCTGGCAAATCCTTTCACTTCCCCATCATGCCATTCCCCCCCCACACACACACACACAAGGCGGGATAGTTACTACCTTGTAAACTGTGTAGTAGACGAAAAACCCACTCAATGTGCCAAGCACTTTATTAACTTTATTGAAAGCTACCATGGTTTTTTTCACTCCATCCCTCATTTATTCTTTGTGCAACATTAGTCCCAGCCAAGATCATGGCTCCACAGTACAGATACATGGGAAGAGACAGACCTTGCCCCAAATAACAGTCTGCATAGACCAAGGGTTGGAGGAAGTAAAGGTTGTTACCCCCATTTTACTGAGGACTAGTGAGACTCAGGGATTTGCTCCCAGAGGCATCAGGGAATGGGGTCCCGGGACTCTCGCCACTGCAATCAGAGTGGTGACTGCAGCCCATGTAGCCATACTGAGCTAGCTTTCGTCTCTCAATAGCAGTGAAGCCGCAGCGGCATGGGCTGTATGAGCCCGCCGAGGTCCTTGGGTTTGTACTACTACTGACTGCAGTGTAGACCTCGCCTCAGACTGTAAGCTCTTGGGACAGGGATTTTCTCTCGCTATGTACAGTGCCCCGCACAATGGAGCCTTGATTTTGGGCAGGGCCTCAAGGCGCTACCGCAATGCAAATAATAATACTAATAAATTCATGGCTGAGCTAGACTTGAACTTATAGCTTCTAAATCATCAGCTAGGCTAGCGCCCCACAAGCCTATCCTTCTTAGCTGTAAGGAATGCTGAGGTGACACCACCTGCTCCATAGATGGCACATGCTCTGGAAAGATTTCACACGGGCAGAGGTTATCAGTGTCCCAGATCGTTCGCAGCCCAGAACAGAGCTGTATGTTTGTTCTCCATTCATCCTGGGGCAGGTTACAGAACAAACCCCCATTGTGAGTGGTAGGGCGAGCAGCTAGTTGGGAGCGCCACTTACGTTTGCTTTGAATTGGTTTTTTTTTTTTCACCCAGGGCATGACGACCTATTTAGCTGCTGCCAAGGCAAAAACTTCAGAGGAGCTCCTTACTCCTACTTCGCAGTCCACGTCGCCGGGGCTCTTGTCCTCTTCATGAGTGACGGGATCATAGTAAGTACTGCTGGCTGAGACATCCTCTCGGAATCAAAGCTACGTGGCACTCTCTTCACCCTGAATCCTGTACAACCGGGCTAAGCCTCAGGCAAAATACACGTACTCCGTTCATTGCGCACAGTGAGGGCTGGATCTCAGTGGGGTTTGAAGGAATCCTTTCCCATCGCCCCAGATGCAATGGCTGCTAGCTCTGTGTTCGGGGAGCTTTCCTGAACCTAGAGGAGCTATGCTGGAAGTTCCCACCTGGCTTGTTTCCATGGCATATTGTGCATTCTCTACATGCCCCTCCTCTGCCCTGATCAGTGGAGTCACACTGGTTCTGCTGCATCTGGATTCCTTTCTACTTGTGGGGGATGCGGGGAGGATTCCCCCATCCCACCCCCAAAAATGGGCAGTATGGCCAAGAACTGAGGTGTGGCTGCTATTCCTACCTTTGTACAGTTTGCCTGATTTTGCCGCAGGTATGTGAGGGAAAGTGCAAAACTCACCAAGTCTTACTGGGGCCTTAAATAGTCCTGAAAACGTGTCTCACTGTGCAAAGCAGATAGGGCAGCTGTTGCTGGAACACAACTGGCCCTCCATTTTCAGACGTAACTGATGACTTTGGGTACCTCTCCTGTGGCTCTTATCTTTCCCCTGCTTCCAAATAGCTTGTTTTTGAGCCTCTAGTATTAGAACATCTTTTAGGAACTGCCAGCCCCCTTCGACGAGAACCCTTTTCTATCCCATCCGCTCACCCAGGCATCCCTGGCCCTCACCCAGGCACCATCTAGCACACTAACGCAGCAGCCTACTTGCCTCCTTTTGCCATCCAAGTCACTGTTATAAAGGACAATGCATATAAGCCACAGAAGGCGTAGTTCTGCCATAGCCGCTCCAGGAGAAAGCCACTGTAATAATGCAGTAAGGAAACAAACTTGCATTTCTTGCCTAAGTCCCAAGCAACAGCAATTCAGTCGGTGTAGATAGGTGGTGGTATTACTTATTATAACTGAGAGCAGAATTTAGCCCTTCATTCTCTAGGTCTTACACGGCACTTTTCAGTAATAGATATCAAAGCACTTTACTAAGGAGGCCAGTGTCATTATCCACACTGCAGCTGAAGCTTTTCCACTTTAATTACCAGCTGGGCCAGAAAAAGGCTCAGAATTGCTCTTTAGACTGGTGGTTACACTGCTGATCGCCAAGGGAGGAGACGCTGCTTCAACTCCTTCCTCTACCTGTTAAGAACAGGTTTAAAGAGGGAGCTTCTTTTCGCTTGAGGCTGTTCACCTTTCCAGGGGTCGGCAACCTTTCAGAAGCGGGGTGCCGAGTCTTCCTTTATTCACTCTGATTTACTGTTTCGCGTGCCAGTCATACAATTTAATGTTTTTAGAAGGTCTCTTTCGATAAGTCTATAATATATAACTAAACTATTGTTGTATGTAAAGTAAATAAGGTTTTTAAAATGTTTAAGAAGCTTCATTTAAAATTAAATTAAAATGCAGAGCCCCCTGGCCCAGTGGCTAAGACCCAGGCAGTGTGAGTGCCACTGAAAATCAGCTCGCGTGCCACCGGTTGTCTACCCCTGAACTAGGCCAAAACAAGCCTTGGTTGCAAGAAGGCCTGTAGAGCCTGGTGGTTTGGGTGTGCGCATTGGGTACTGGAGAGCCTGGTTCAATCCCTTGCCGCTTGAGAAAGATTTAGCACAGCACTATTCTTTCCTGTTGAAGTTGTTCTACTTTAATTAACTATTAAATGGTCCAAAGCAAAGGTGATTTGCAAGCAGCCCTGTATAGCCTGGTGGTGAGGGCCTGCACCTATGGTGTTGGAGAGCCTGGGTCCAGTCCTGAAGGAGCTAGGATTTGAGCCATGTGTATCTTGCCTCTTGAGGCTGTCTCCACTTTAGTTAACTATGAACTGGGCCAGGCCAAGGTTTAGGGTCACTCTATAGTCCAGTGGTTAAGTTGCTTGCCGAAGAGGTGGATGATTGTGGTTCAAATCCTTCCTCTGACTCTTTAAAAGGATTTGGAGAAGGCTGTCCCACCTCCCAGGGGAGAAGTGGGAGGTTCCTGTTTAGGTCTCCTTTCGCTTGTGGAAGGCCCTTGTCTTTCTGGAAACAGAAGGGAGTTTGAACAGAGATCGCTCACTTCACACATGTGGTGTGGGGGGGGTGTAAGTGGGAGGCGGGAGAGCTTTGGCACAACCCCTTGCAGAGGAGGGGTTGGTCCTGGGGTCTCCCACAGCCTGGGCGGGTAGCCTAAGTTGCAGGGGGACAAAAGAGTGACTTGCTTTTTAAGCGCGCCCCCCTCCCCCCGAATATTTAAGTAAAAGGCCCCACAGGTAGCTGATACATGTTGTAAACCCCCTCCCCATGGCTGTGATTGAACCAGGGCCCTCAGTGTCCTAGGGGAGTGCCCAAACCTCTACAGCAGAGAAGGCAGCTCTTTAGAAGAACTTGCTTTGGAGCAATTCCTAGTTAATTAAAGTGAAACCAGCTTCAACAGGAAAGGCTGAGGGCACTCCTGCCTCAAAGGCCTGTCCATCCCAGGCAGAGGGAGGAATTGAACCAGCAGCTTTGCTAGCCCAGGGGAGTATCCCAACCACTCCACCGCAGAGGGCATCTCTTTGGGGGTACTTGGTTTGGCCCAATTCACAGTTAAAGTGGAACCAGCTTCAAGAGGAAAGGATGATAGAGCTTCCTCTTCAAATCCCTGCCCCACAGTAGCGAGAGAGAACTGAAACCAGGGCATCAACATGTCAAGAAAGAACGTTAACCTCTGAACTAGTGAGGACGTCTCATTTTTGTTTCTTGCTTTGGCCCCATTTATAGTTCAGTAACATGGAAACACTTTAACAGGAAAGGTTGAAGGCGCTTCCCCCTTCAGATCCCTGCCCTTCACCATGGTCTTCATCCCACAAAAAACCCACCCTCTGAGCTCCTGCAGGCGCCTCACCTTTACATCTTACTTTAGCCCAATTCATAGTTCATTAAAGTGGAACAGTTTCAAGAGGAAAGGTTGAGAGGGGTGGGGGCCCACCTCAGAATACCTTATAGCCCAGCAGTTGGGCCAGCTGCTTGAGAAGTAGGTGGCTGCTATTCAAATCCCTTTTCCTCAAGCAGCCAGGGGGTTGAGTCAGCCTCTCCCCCGGCCGTGGGGAGTACTCAAACCACTAGACGATAGAGTGATTGTCAGGCTGTCTGTGGCCCCATTACTACAGTGGAACCGTTTCAACAAGAGATGAAGAGTAGCCCACATCAGAATATCTCCTGTATTAGGGCACTTATTTGAGAGACAACGGATCCCTGTTCATCTCCATCCCTATAAGGGGCAGGGTGGAGGGAGGGTGAAAGAGAGAGAAACAACATTATCCCATTCAGGTGCCCATTTCCATGTGCAGACAAGTGATCATATCCGGTAAATCAGAGGCATGATTCACGGCTCAAGATTTCTAACACGAATTGACGATCCTTATAGTCTGAGCCTGGGTAAGCATCCCAGCTGTGCTACCGCTGCATGCACACATCTCCTCGCCGTGCTGTGTCTATTTGCTGCAGCTCAGTAACGTTAAGGGAAGGAGGATACATGCAGCATCCTGTCTGGAGACTGAGGTTCAAAGCCAGACTAGCATAGCTCACAAGGGGAAAAGTTTGTGGTGGCCTGCAGGGGAGCAGCATTGTTTCCGGCCAGGGTACAGCTCTCTAAGAGGTTTGCATGGCATCCCTCACTTTCAGAAGCAGTAAGTTTCCCTTCCTTTTCCCTTAGGGATCAGTCCTGCAAGCCCTCCATGGACTCTTACTTGGATTGTATGCTCTTTGAAGCAGAGAGCAGCTCTTTGTTCTGCGTTTGTACAGCACCTATCACACTGGGGACACACTTATAAACAGTATCACAGAGGACATATTAGAGCAGGCCTGTATTCTTCAGGAGGCTAGGCCTATGAGATGTAAAATTAACGCAGAGTGCTGTTTGCTTTCCCTGCAGGGCGAGTACTCTGGGTTCGTATACAGCTATGCAGTGGAGGAACCTCTCTCTGTGGTTCACAAAGTGGCTGGCTACCTGCCGAGCTTATTCTGGGGGTTCATCACACTAGGCAGGCTCATCTCCATCCCTGTGTCCTACCGAATGAAACCTGCAACCATGGTGTCCATAAACGTGGTAAGGCAAACTTTACCGTCACCCTCTGCGGAGCGCTTCTGATCTGGAGGGGAAAGGATCTTCCCCAGGAGTGGACCGAACTAGCTCAAAGCCTTGGTTACTCTGGGTATTCTTGCACCAACGTAGCCACATCTTCCTTATGTGGATATGCTGCACCAGTGCAAGCAGTGATTTGCACCCCAATTTAGGCTAGGCCGCACAGGCACAAATCACCATTTACACCACTGCTAACCTAGTACAAAGAACCCAAGACTAGACAAAGGGCTTAGTCTGAAAACATTTTTTAATTTTATTGCATTGTTGGTTTCTCTCATAGGCTAAAATCTGACCTACTAGAACTCAGTGGAAGTGTTGAGTGACGTGGACGTCAACTTTATTTACTTTTATGTCCTGTGACAGAACAGCAGAAGACTCAAAGTCCATAATTATTTCAGTGCAGCTCACCCTGCCCCTAATTATGCTTGCACTGTCCCTCGGCTTATAATGAAATCGTTCTGTAGAAATAAGTAATTTAACTGAGTGCTCCAACCAATCTATATTGTTGTCTAGTAATTAGGCAAGGTCATGATCACAAATGCAAACTAATGCCCATTGGAAGGAATAATTTTTACTCCATCTACTTTGCTGGGTTCTAATGAACGCTAATCACTTGGAAGGGGGCTCTGCCTGTCAGTGAAATGCTCAGCATGCAGGAACAGTCAAAAAGCAAACGATGTAAGGATGCCTAAGGAATGGGATAGAAAACGCTCAAGTTATCATGCCCTTATGTAAATCAATGGTGCATCTCCACCTAGAATACTGTTAGCTGTGGTCACCCCATCTCAAAAAAGGCGAAGCAAGATGGACTAGAGACAGGCAACAAAAATCATTAGAGGCCTGGAGAGAGTGTTATGTGACAAGGGATTGAGAAGATTTAGAGTGGTTAGAAAGGAGAGGCGACATGAGAGGTGGGGCAGAGAAATTCCAGCTCTCCTAATCACCCTTCCTCCTAATATAAGAACCAGGGGGCAAACAGCTAAAGAGAAACAATTTACCAAGATTTGTGGTGGATTCTCCACCCCTGGCAATTTTTAAACCAAGACTGGATGTTTTTCTAAAAGATCTGCTCTAGTTTAAACAATTAATTCAGGGCAGTTCTCTGGCCTGTGTTATACAGAAGGGCAGACTACATGATCACGGGGGTCCCTCCTGGCCTTATAATTATCAATCTATAGAAGGCAATTCATTTAAAATTGGTGGGAAAAGGAAATCTTTTATATAATGTATAGTTAACCTGGGGAATTCACTGCCACAATATACATGTGAGGCTAAGAGCATGGTAGGATAATGGGGAAATGGGATTGGATATTTATGGGTCTAATTTTTCAAAGTGACTAGTGCTTTCTAAAAACCAAGTGCTTTTGAGGTGTTTCAAATTGGGCACCCAAACACTGAGGCACCTAATCACAAGTCGCTTTAAAAAAAATCAGGCCACAGAAAAACAGCCACATTAAGTCGTTCTTAAAGATTAAGAATATCTGAAGCCAGAAGGCTTCAGAACATAAACCAGTCACTAACTGCCTGAATTAGGGAGAAACTTCCCCCTACTGCCAGGTTATTAGTTATTTCCATAGTTATGACAATTCTTGCATTTTCCTCTGAAGTGTTTTACTAGTCACCAGACTAGGTAGACCACTGGTCTGATCTGGCATGACTGAAGATCTGAGGGCTAGAACTCCTGGGTTTTGTTGTTAGCTAGAACTGATTTTGGGGGCTCCTTCTAGTCCTATTGAATTTATTGGAAGTTTTGCCTTTTACTTCAATGGCAACTGAATGTGCATTACGCAAGTTTACCCACAGATAGAAAATTATGTACCTGTTTTAACTGTTTGTGATCACTGAATAAGATCTGTTCTAGAATTGCAATTATTAATATTGTATGTACACACTTTTGACAGTCATTTAGGATTAAAATTTGACTTAACTCTAATATTAAGTTAAATTTAGAGGAATGACTTTTAGGTTCCAGATTGCTCTGTGCGTGTGTATACATGCACACATCTTTAAAACCACCTATCACTCAATCTTGAAGGAATTAAGGGGAAAAAACAGCACCTTTATTTTTGACTGAGATTACAAAATTTGGTGAGAGCTCCCTCTGCTGGGTTGTCACTAGCAATTCAGCAAAATAGCAGAGAGTTGTGACTTTAATAACAATTGTGTGCAAATGAGGGAAATCGCAAAAATGTGTATTTAAGGCTCCCTAGAAACACCAAATTCAACATCTCCTAAATCAGAGGGGGCTTGAGAGTGATCTTAATTCTTTGTCTAATGAACTTGGGACAGATGGTTTTGCTTGGCTTTTTGACCAAAATCAGATGTAGTTGGCTTATGTCCCTCTAGTGAGAGTATTGAATACTGCATTTGAAGGTGAGTAGACTCTGATCTCTCTAGCTGTGAGCTCAGTCAGTGAATAGGGTTACTACTATGTGACTTGCAGATTATGCCTGTAACTCAGTTTTCAAGAGACAAAGCTCAATTGTCTATCTCAATTAGACCAGATAAATCTATTTCTTTTCCAGTCCCTTAACTAGTCTTTTTAAAAGCCCACTAGAGCCCAGTGCTACCTCGGCATTTATTTTCTTCCCTGAAAGTGACGCTGGGCTTGTTTTGTTGCAGGTTGGAGTGCTTGTAACTTTCCTCCTGCTCCTGATTTTCTCCTACAGCGTTGTTTTCCTGTTTGTGGGCACAGCGTGCCTGGGTCTGTTTCTCAGCAGCACCTTCCCCAGCATGCTGGCCTACACTGAAGACATCCTCCAATACAAAGGTGAGCATCCCTATCCCCCGGCAGATTTTGAGCCGAGAAAATACCAGCAGCAAGCCCCTTTCACCTCCCCAAGATCTTGCTTTGCAGGTTACCCAGGAATAGCTCTAGCTAAATTAGGATGTTGATTTTCACTACCAGTTACCACCCTGTGGAACCATCCACAGCTCCTGGCTCCATGCACCAAGCTGGTAGGGTAGATATGGGGGGAAATGAAGAATGAATGGCGAACAGGGAACACAGGTACTTCTGCACACAGTGGAGAGTGGGAGGATCAGGTAACTTTGAGCAGGGGCTTGGACTAGATGATCTCCTGAGGTCCCTTCCAACCCTGATATTCTATGATTCTACTGGTACCCTTGCTAGCTGCAGCCATTACTTTTTTAATATCCTCTGCTGTACGTAAGGAAGCTGAGGGCTTACAGCACAATAGGTTGCCCTGCAGTAACTTGCGGTGTATACAAGCCTTGATATCATATCAGAATGCAAAAGGGCCACATTTGTGCAGGCTCATGAATGTAGAACAGGTGGGTCTCATCTCAGAGTTCTAGCCTGGGGACATTCTTGGCCCTCTGAAGCTATTCATTTCGGCAGTTCCCAGAACTTGTACCATTTGTTTTCAGGCTGTGCCACGACGGTGTTAGTGACTGGAGCTGCAATCGGAGAGATGGTGCTACAGTTACTGGTGGGGTCGGTAAGTGCAGAAAAAAGGAAAAACCCAGGATATGACCTGAATTGACTAGGGTTTTAATTCAAGCACATAGAGAGCTGTGTTTGAGTGAATGGAAGTCTTAAGGCTTGCCTACACAAGATGGGGCATACATGTACCCCACAACAGCCTGCTGCCACACACTAAAAGTCCCCTAGTGCACTTAGTGGATCAAAGCACACTAAGAGGCATGTATTGCACAACAGCGGGTTTACACGAACACTTAGTGCATGGCCGATTGATACGATCATGCTCTGACAGCTCTGAAAGCTACACAATCATTCTGCAAGGAAAGAGGGGTCAGTCTTCTGTAGAGAAAACAAGCAATCCAATCAGTGGGAGTTGCTAAGATACACCTACCACCAATCGCTAAAGAGTGCTAGGTATAATTAGAGACATGCCCACTACTGCAGCAGTATGTCTACAGTGGCGCTGTAGTTTCCAGGTTGGGTAAATCTAGCTAAAAAAGCAGTATAGTGATGGGCTAGCTGCCCCACTCCATACCTTACCATCACCAAGTAATGCTACTGTGGCTATAGGTTGTTTTGCATTACCTCTGGTGTTAGGAATTCAGTTGCCAGAGTTTGGAGAACTGCGGAGGCAACATATGCATTGTGTGATGTTCCTTAGAGCAGAAATGCCTGTAGTGGGGCAACTGCCCCCCTCCGATAGGCAGGGGTTAAAAGCAGCCAAGCTAGGCTGATTGGGGAAGCAGCTACAGCTGTGGCCAGCTCAATTAGGGCCCAACAGGCCCTGATAAGAGGGCTGTGGGCCAGAAGCTTGAGGAGTCTCTCTTTCCAGCCCTGGAGGGAGAAGGGCTACCTACCTCAGAGGAAGGTACCTGAACTGGAGCAGTGCTGGGGAATAGGTAGGGTGACTAGACAGCAAATGTGAAAAATCAAGATGGGGGTGGGGGGTAATAGGAGCCTATATAAGAAAAAGACCCAAAAATCAGGACATCTGGTCACCCTAGGAATAGGGCAAGAGAGCTGGGGAGCTCTAGCCTGGTAAACCCCCAGGCTGCAGGCCTTGGGGAAGGCCTACAAAGGTACTGGGGCTGCAGAGATACAGCCTGGAAATAGGTAAAGGCAGCAGGTCCTGCCCCCTTGCCAATGATGAGTGGCCCTTACAGACTGCAGTCTGCCCCAGTGAGTGGGGGCTAGATGATGACTGGCAGTAGCCACTGAGGGAAAGTGGGTTTGGGGAGTTGAGGATTCCCCAGGAGGGGAGACCCAGTGTGTGGGGGTACTTTGGGGGCAGAACCTTGAGGTAAAGGGGCATTGGGGTCCAGGAGGGACACAGGGCCTGAGGCAGGTGAGACACGGGCCTGCAGAGGGTGCTCCGTATGCTGGAAAAGAGCTAATTCCAAGATGACCAGCAGGAGGTGCTGTGGCCGTGAGTCAAGCTTAGCTACATGCCCATAAATGTAAATCTACCCAGCAAAAGCTCAACTCCCCACTGTTCTTTCAACCATGAGTTTGCATAACTTTTTATTTGGGGGGGAGGAGTAACTAGAGTCTGCCAGGTGGAGAAACGGGAATATCAATTCACCTTGTATCTGGTTCAGGTAGGTCTTGGTTAGGCCATTTCATGGGCAGGGTTTATTTGTAGAACACATATATAATACATGTGCACAAAATGGGCCATCTGTACAGATGGATAGCAAGAGACTCTCTAGAGCCAACACAGCCTGTGAAAACAGATGGGCTTTGGCACCTGCCTTGCAGGTCAACAGATTGGCTTGGCCAGACCAGCAGGGGAAATGGATTCCTGAGCTGAAGGTTCCCCTATGTTAAACAAAGGAACATTGCTAATCTCTGCCAGGTGCTATGTAAACAGCCTGCTGCTCCCCGTGGCTTGCCCTGGGATGAAGCACCTCTCTCACTGTACTTAAGACCTTTATTTTTCTTTACTGCAGATTATCCATGATCAGGGCAGCTACAGTTTCCTGGTTTGTGGGATGATCTTTGGAGGTTTGGCCTTTATGTTCTACACTTTCCTTTTGTTTTTCCACAGGATGTACCCCAAGCCCTCATCAGGTAAGAAAATGCCAGCAGTTAGGCCTACTTTAGAATGACAGGAAAAATGACATGTGCATTAACATACAGCCAGCATGCAGCGTTCCAAGTAAAATGCAAGGAAATGTTTATTTTCCTGCTGTTTCCTGTTCCCTCTTCCTGCTCTGACTTGCCCACAAATCCCTGGCAGACACAAGTCTGAGTCTGCTTTCTTTTCTGATCTGGGAAGACATTAAGCAGGTTTTGGGGTAAGGGAGGAACCATAAACTGAGTGGGATGATAGCTGAGAAACCAAATCATTCTGCTATGTAACTAGTAGAAGCAAGTCCTGACAGTTGCAGCCTGTACTGTCTCTGTGGCCTGCTTCCCAGCTAAGCCCAGGAATAATGCAGCCTTCCCTCTGAAAGACAAAAAGCCAGAGCTTGTAATAGTGTTGATGTAACATGCTTAGACTTGGTGCCTCATGACATTTTGTGTAACGAACTAGAATGATATAAAATTAACATGGCACCCATTAAATGGGGTGAGCGGATAGATCTCAAAACGTAACTGCAAATGGGGAATAGTCACTGAGCAGGTGTTCCCAGGGGAGTACTGTAGGGATTGATTGTTGGCCCTATGCTATTTAACATTCTCATAAGTGACCTGGCAGAAAACGCACAATCAGTTTGCAGATGACCCAAACGCTGGGGGAGTGATAAATAAGAGGAAAGCCCACACACTGAGAGCAATCAAGAGCACTTGGTGAACTGGGTGCAAGCAAACAATATGTTTTTAATACAGCTAAATTTAAATGTAGGAACAAAGAAGGTAGGAGATACTTACAGGCTGAAGGACTGTATTCTGGGAAGCTGTGAGTCAGAAAAAGATTTGGGAGTTGTGGTGGATAATCAACAGAACATGAGTTCACAGTGTGGAGCTTTGGCCAAAAGAGTTAATTCAATCCTGGGATGCAAGAACAGGCATCTCAAGTAGGAGGAGAGAAGTTGTTATACCTCTGTATTTGGGACTGGGTGACTGCTGTGTCCAGTTTTGGTCCCAACAATTCAGAAAGGATGTTGATAAATTGGAATGAGTTGCAGAGAAGAGCAATGAGAATGATTAAAGGATTAGAAAACATGCCTTATAGAGACAGATTCATAGAATATCAGGGTTGGAAGGGACCTCAGGTGGTCATCTAGTCCAACCCCCTGCTCAAAGCAGGACCGATCCCCAGACAGATTTTTGTCCCAGATCCCTAAATGGCCTCCCCCAAGTGCTCAAGGGATGACATGATTAAGTCTAAGTATCTACAATGGGAACAAATATTTAATAATAGCTCTTCAACCTAGCAGAGGAAGATATAACACAATAAAATGGTTGGAGACAAATTCAGACTGGAAATAAGATGTAAATTTTTAACAGTGAGTAATTCATCTTTGGAACAATTTGCCAAAGATTGTGATGGATTCTCCATCACTGACAATTTTTAAATCGCAATTGGATGTTTTTTAAACTCTGCTCTAGGAATTATTTGGGGGGAATTCTATGGCCTCAGTTATATGGGAGGTCAGACTAGATGATCAGTGTGACCTAATCTGGCCTTGGAATCTATGAAGTGCCTTAGTTGCAAACTCTACCTTCCAAAGAAAGCAGCCTCCCATCTAAAGACAGCATTGGTAAATTCTATCTAGGTGAGAGACAGGGCGTTTCCTATGTTGTCTCTGACACAGTGGGCTGTTACAGCACCCTTTGCACCAAGATCACTGTTCCCCAAAAAGGGAATTAAGCCTCACGGCACCCCTATGAAGTAAATCCATTTTGAAAGCAAGTGAAGAGAGGTCCTGCACAATTGTGACTTGCCCAAGATAAGTCAGGCAGCCCCAACGCTGGGAATAGATTCAACTCCTACTGTAAAAACCATCCGACCCTCCCCTTCACTTTTCACTGATTGGCACTAGGGGTGCCTCCCAAAATTAAATGCTGCTACCTCTCGCAGGCAGAGGAAACCACCGCTGCACCAATAACTTCAAGAACTACTGCAAGTAGGTATTATCCAATAGAGCAGAGGGTCTATTTTATGCATTTTCTTTTAAAGCGTGTTAGAATGAATGCTCATTGGTTTTGCACATAGTGTCGATTGACAGGTGAACTAATCTTATTTTGCAGAAGTGGCTGTCTCCTCACCTGACAAGCCAGCAATGATGAGTGACTCTGGACTTTATCAGAGCTAAAAAGGCGGCATAGCCCTGGACATTGAGTTGTATGTATTTGCAATAAACACAAATCATCAAGCGTTACTAGGAAGGATGATTTCACACTAATTACATGGCTAAATAACCTGAGTTTTCTGCAATCAAAGATGTTAAATTTGAAAACCAACCAAACATCCTAAGTCACCTTGGGAGGCTAAGTACAGCAAGCAGAAGTTGCTTGGGTCTGTTATTCCACTAAGATGAATGTCAAACTGCAGAATCCTGTATCCTGGAAATCAGCAATTTATGGCAGCTTGGTGAAGAAAAATTGTGAGCAAGCTTCCCTACAGAGGATAGGCTGGAAGTTGTAAGTCTATTACTGTTTCATGTGTCATATTTTGGGTATCACCTAGTTTAGAGTTACTATAACCAATAGGGTTCTCAAATGGGACCCATTTGTAGCCATGGTCCTGACAACCTACAGCACCAATTCTAGCTTTCAATTAATACAGAACAACCCTCTGCATAATACTGTGCTGCAAGAGTGGTTCAGAATTAGTTTTCCAGCAACCAGACCTGTAAGAGTATCCAAGCTTCAACTGTGCTCCCAAAGGGGAGATCACAATATTAGCGGAAACACCAGGAGCACTTTGATAACAGGATCCATCTATATTACACAGTATCCGATATGTTCATTACAGCAGAGCCTTAATCAATAGGCTCTAGCATACTAAGTATTTAAATTAGCTATATAGCAGAGGAAAGAATGAGTTTTGCTGGTTTATTTTTGCTTAAGTCATTGGTAAGCTGCAAAAGTGTCTGGTGCAAGTAGCAGTATTTTAGGGAGGTTTGTAGTCTAGTTTCTATCTGAAACCTTAAGCAGGTGCATCCAGGCTCCACCTCCGCCCATTTAATCTGTGCAATATCCACTACAAAAGGTGCCTTCCATGAGAGAAACTCTAGAGGTACTGTATACCCCAAGAACGATCTGTTACAAGACAACACTAGCAAGTGTAATGATGCTAGCTTTCTGGAGATACCTTGGGAAAGTTTGAAGAGATGTAGACTTTAGTGTGATTGTATGTGGATGTACATATGTATGTGTGTATATAAAGCAATGTTAATTAAAAGTGATTACTATATTCTCACTAGGCTCTGAGTGTAACTGTTACAGGACCCAAATGATTTGAACCAAACCCATTCCGTCCAGACAACCTCTGAGGCCAAGATTAACACTGGCTCTCAAATAAAACTATTACAATTGTTATCTAGAGCAATTTGACTTAAGCCCTTATTTATTCTGTGCAATATGCACCATTCACTTTGGAATTCCAAACTGCAGTACCCTCCATCAATCCAGTTGCAGGTGCCCTTTGGAGTTTGTATCCCACCAACCATTTTCCCCTATACTTAACAATGCAAAGTCTCTTCCCAGAAAGTTCCCTTAGGAGGTAGTACTTTTGTAAAACTAGTATATGGTCATACATATGTAAAGCTGAGCACACACTAGCCCTGACCAAAGAGAGGTAACACAATGGAGGTGTTATATTAAATATGAAATAAATAGTTACTCACAGGTGTCCTCCAGAAGCACTGCTTTTAGTTAGTGGGACCTTTACTCCTTCATATGAAACTGGAAATGCACTGTAATTCCTCTGTATCACCACCTCATGCCACTCTTACTCTGCATATGGTTCAGTGAGGCAGGACATCAGGTTTTAGTAATTGATTGTTCTGCAAATAGTCCCCATTACACTGACTAGCTGGTATTAGGGTGTATTTCAAACATCTTACAGTATAAAAAACCTTCTTTAACAGAGGGCGATAAGAGATTCTTTCCCACCCTCATAGGACACTGGTCCTCAGACATGCCTCTTTCCTGCGTTTGGAGGGTGTGGGGGGGGAGAAGAAGAGTCAACCACCTGTCTCTGCAGGTACAACTGGGCTGATTTAGATTATGCACTAACACAATACAAGATTAATATGAAATAACAGTAAAAATCCAGTCATTTGCTCTCTTCAAAGGAGTCTACTCCAAATAAGACATTACCTGTACTGGAGAGCCTAGTATTTCATCCTTAAAAAACAGAGCTTGGTCTTTGCAGGGTGACGGCAGTAGACTAAATACTGTTGCCAGGATGCAATGTTTCACATTCCCTAGCACTATAAATCCAGCTTTTTACCATCTCCAAATCCTTAAGAAGAGTGCTGTGATTGGAGATCTTACCTGGAGAACAAAACTGACCTCTACCCAAAGGACTGTGCAATAGGATCTTTACCTCTGCTAGACAAGATGCCAGTAAACACTTGAAGGTAATGGACATTCCTCATTATCAGAGAGCTAATTAGTCACAGTTGCTGTACGGGTGAGTTTCCTCTAAAGGAGAGAAAATCAAGGACTTTGTTAAAAATATTTATTTAAAAAAATACAATTGTTTTTCATGTCTGGTTGCAGATATCTATTAACATATGATTGACTTGAATAGTTTGCTACAATGCCTTTTTTTAAAAGCCAGCTTGCATTATTGTACAAAGCAAATCCCTCTGTCAATTATTACACAAAATAGTTTTCCCCAACCATTCCCTACCCCATTTTTTTAAAAAATGGCCATACACTATATTTTCTTCTGCACAGAAGCAATAGACAAGTCACCTGATTCCTCAGGGAAGACCTTCATTACGTTTGCATGTACTTTAGCTAATGCACCAACTTTTAAAGCAAAGTGTCACTGCAGTGCAATTCCTCAACGATTGACTCTGCACCTTAGAATTTAGTAACTTTGCCCCAATAATTCTTCTCAAAGCTGAAACACACAAGTGCATATCAGCTGTAGTCAGTGTCAGATTCCATCGTATCAGTTTTGATCACATCTTAATATGCTGAAGGTCTCCCTAATCTCTTATGCAAGGAGGGTAAATAAAATCAGGTTTAGTAACACTGAACAGTTTCTCAGAACTTTGGCTATTTATGCACTTGCATTACATACCAGCACAATGGCATTAAGATACTGGATATTATAAAAGTACAACTTTCAAAAGAACAGAGAGTTACACTAAAAAGCTACTTTATTCCCAGTTAAGTTTACCCTAGTGTAATCAGAGCACCAGGACTGTCTAAGATTACAGTATTTATCCCAAACTAAGAGATCATGTGTAGAATACATAGGAGGTTATCAGATCTACACAACTCTGCCCCAGAGCAGAAATTTGCTTTATCTGCTGACTCTATTAGATTAAAGTGCAATTCTACTCTGGAAAGAATAAGTGAAAAATGGCATCTACTACCCCCTGTGTATTCAGGCAGAGCTGCTGATTTTAGTGCTGAAGGTTAGATTTTACCACTGTGGGCTCTGCAGAGCCAGAATTACAGGCAGGAAGATGGGTTCTTTTCAGAGTTAAAAAAAATAAAATCAAATTACAGGGGGATAATTCTGCCCTCTGTTCCACGAGTTCACCATCCGTGAAGACAACAGGGCTGCATCAATGAAAACGACTGCAGAGTTTAGGCTACAGACATCACCCACAGGGGCTGAAACACAAAGAAGAAAGGAACCCAGCTCAACTTTCAGATCCTCGTTTGAGTTTACAGGTTTCCCCCCCAACTTGTAAACAAAGCAAATTTAAATCTGAAGTTACTGACAAACATTGAACCTATTGTACTTCATTAATTTTTAAAAAGTTACTGTGCCATGTTACCATAACTGACCCTGTTGCTTAAATTCTCCCAAAATTAACTCATGTCCCCATGCTCTGAGCCTTTTAGATAAAAAGCTACAGGGCCAGATTCTCTGCTGGACTCAATTATTCCAAGTTACACTAGCTATAGATCTGGCCCACAATGCAAACTTTCTATCAAGAGAGCATCAGCTTGCTCAAAATACCCCCACTAAGTCTCGTGCTCATTAACTCTCTCTAGAGTTTTCTGTCAGTATTTCCTGCTGCCTTAATACAGCTCAATGCAGATAACCAGTGCTCAAGTCAGTCCTTCCTCACAACACAAGTGGAGAGTTTTCTTGTATGCTTATCTCAAATCACTAAGACTATACATCTCCGCTATACACACAAAAGTAAGAGGAGGGATAAGCATTAAATACACAACTGTACCTATCACAAACACTGTGACGTATATAAGGCCATCTGGTAACACTGCGATAAAAATACAAGTTTTTAAAAGGGAACTTCTGAATATGACTTTTTTTTTAAAAAACTATAGAGAATAACCGCAACAATGGTTACAAAGAATTAACATTAAAATCTAGCACATCATATAGAAAACTTTGTGCAACTGAACAATAGCACAACAAAGTCAACACAACTGTATAAAGCAGTAGCCTATAGATTTAAGACTTCTAGCCAAAAAAAAAAAAAAAAAAAACCCCAAAACTAACAACCAAAAACAAAAACCCCACAATACATCAAGGAACCTACTTCCAAAACTGGGTATTTTAATCCTTTTTCTCTCCCTCCCTCACACACACACACACACACACACACACGCACGCAGTACAAGTTTTAGAAACCATGCAAAGGCCATTCAGAAAGCCGCCTTGTGTGAAATTGTTAACAATAATAGCTTCCAGTTATTACTATAGTGCTCCTTTAAGTATTGCTCAAGGACTGAATGAGGCCACAACAGAACTCCTGCCAACTCCCCCCCATCAACGCCATGCCACTTAAAGTCATGTCAGCATCTCTGTTAAAAGATCTGTGCTTTCCGGAGGTTCAGACTTCTGCTGTTAAGCCATTTGCTTTGCGATGACCCTTCTAATGCAAGGTCTCAATTGAGAGGCAATTATTTATTTCCAAGTTTTAAAAATAAAACCTGTGTCCAAATTTAAGGTCTATGAGGATAAAACTAATCAAGGACCAATTTAAGACACTTTTGGGGAGATGTACAAAGACAGATTTAAAAAAATAAAATTTGGCAAGCAATCAGCCCATAATATGGCACAATAGATTTTAGTACTTATTTCTATTTTAAAAAATAATTGAAATGTGCAAGACATTAAAAAGTGGCAACTGCCAAGTGCAGTATTTATTTTTAATCTATATCTTAAGCATTATTTATATGATACAAGTCTGGAAGCTAGTCTAAAAAGTGAACATATGTCCCTCAAAAAAAAAAAATATATATATATATATATGCATATTCATGAGATTAGAGCTGTTCCAGACGATTAAATAACATGCATAAAAACAAATCTTCAACTGTTAAAAAATTGTGCATTTACCCAGGTGACTGGAATAACTTCAAAGTCAGTTACTGTGTTCTACAGCATTCTTTTGGTTAGAGGGGGCGGAATTAAGTTTAATATTAAATCTAGTTAACGTACAGGCTTTTGTAGAACCATCTAAGTTAAAACTGACATCATGAAAGAAGGAGACGTACAATGGTGTGCATGTTCACAAACGAAGGTCAGGTTTTGCTTGGTTTTCTTACCTGGTGTCACGTTTTTAAAAGCATGGTCACTGTCAGCAAAGCTGTGTCCTCCAGAAAGGATCTGCACTGACTGTTCTCTGATATCAATATGTTCATTTCACAAGCCAAAGTCATGGCTTTTCTAACTTCAAGCTCCATCAGTCATCTGAAGATAAAGTTCTGTTCTTTCTGCTTCATGAACCACCAGAGACAGAGCCAAAAAATTGAAACAGCAAACCAGTTGATGCACAAGGCAGACTGCAAGGCTGCTTTCTTTCCTGTAATTACAATTGCTCTGGAGTGCCAAAAGCATTACGTTCTTGTTGCTGATAGCAGGTTATGGGGAGAAGAATGCACAAACAAGGTGTCATCTTGAAAGACTTTTCTCTGTACTGAACCACCACCCTTTAAAAGAGGCCCTATCAAGAATGACTAGCTCACAGCATAGCCATTTTATTACCCAGTAGAAGTCTCTCAATAGGCAAACTCACTGCCATGACCCAACACTTCCCTTAATTGGAACATCTTTAAAAACAATAGTCTTCAAAAACTGCATATAATATTAAAAGAATAAAAGCAACTGTCACTGTACTCCATCTGTAAATCTTCATTTGGCAGTGTGTGTACTGAAAGGACCAAAGCTTAGCATTTTACATAACCATCACCACTTAAGCCACTGGCACTAGCCAAATGCTTCCACATGAAGTGAAAGTTTTGCTAATACTGTCCAGAATAAGCAGCAGTCACCAGTATCCACTATCATTAAGTTAAAATCAGTTCCTCAAGAGACTTCCTATTTAAGCAGGTCACCCTGTACCTTTTTATTTTTCAGGTATCCCAAATCAGCTTCCCAAAGACCAGGATTGCAACAGTGATGGCATTTTCAACTTTGCCAGTGGGTCCTGGGTTTTCTTTACAATAATGGACATATTATGCCCTGGGCGCCATTCTTAAGACAGAATAAAAATATACATAACCCTAGGTCTCAGAGACCAGACTTTAGGTATATTTCTTGCACAAGAAGGAAAGATGCCAAGCAAAATCCTTGCAGATAGATACCCACAAACCCAAACATCAAGTTTTAATGTCTGTCAACCTTGACAGTGTCCCTTAACTACTGAATTAGTTTATTTTGTGTTTGACACATACCAAGATAGCCTCTTGATACAATATTGAGATGCGTCTTGTAAACAAATATGCATCAATTGAAAAAAATTTGAAGCTGTATAGTAAAATAGGATTACATATAAAAATACTATAAAACGGTAGCAAAAAGATAACTAAAAAGTAGATATATGATGATACAGATATGATAAGACCTGAAGAAGAGCTCCATAGAGCTCAAAAGCCTAACTCTTTCACCAACAGAGGTTGGTCCAATAAAAGACATTACCTCACCCACCTTGTCCCTCCCATACCCTGGGAACAACATGGCTATGAGAACACTGCAAATATCCAACAGATGGTCAGAACTGCAGACTGTTAAAAGCAGCATTGGAAAACCTTTACATAAATAGATCAGAATTATACATGTTTGTTAACCTGGTGAGTGGAATTACACAGATGTTACGATCAAGTTCTTGTATATAATTTTGATTTGCTGCAGAAGTGTTTGCATGAAAGATGATTGCATGAGAGATTCTTCCCGTGTTAAGTAATGGTTTATGCAACACATTAACTTTTCAAAGGAGGATATACATACCACAGAATTGGATACAAATGGCCTTCACTGTGGTTAAACTCAATTTAAAAAGACCAAAAATAATCTATTTGCTAGATAATTTTGAGGTTGTGAAACCATAGCAGAGATATAACTTTTCCCAAGCAAAGTCACTGAATGCCAAGGCCTTTCAGAATGCAAACCCTGATCATAAGCCAAAGAGTGCACAGTTGTTGAAGCCTGAGAAGTTTGGGGCACAAGCAAGAGTTCTTGAATTTAAAGGATCCATCTTTCATTATTTCCTAAGCTTCTGCAAAACACAACCTGAACTGAGGATGACACATAGCAATAAATGCTGTCAGGAATGTGCCAATCGGAAAAGCTGGCAATTGTGTACTTGTTGGTAAATACGCAATTACAGGATACAGTATTTCACTACAAAGCACCATATACACAAGACAATGACACTTTTTTAAAGTGACCTGAAAAGTTATGAAGAGGAAAGAGACAAGGCTATGTAAACTAATCTCGTAGCAAGCCTCTTCTTACCCACCACAACCTGCTTCCCTTCTTTAACTCACAGTACCACTGCTTTCCAAACATACCTCCTGATAGTATTTAACCCTACATGAGAATTTTTTTCTCCACAGTCATTAAGGGGCAACAATAATAGTCCTCAACGGTATCTATCAGGAAGTAGGCAGTTAGAGTGACACTGACATATGCACACAAGCTGCATTTGCAACTTAGCTTCTCTTGTTAACTACCTCCACAGAAGGTATTCTCCTGTAATGAGAACACAACTCCCCATCCATAAGAAGGTGAATGTATATCATCACAGATGGTGCATGTTACTAGTCAACCAGCTATGGCAGTGCATCCCTTCGAAGCTGCTGAGAGGGGAACATGAAACTGGACCAAGCGAAACGGATGCCTGCGCCAACATGCATGTGCATTTGGTTCTCTTGCTTACATGTACTCAGAGATATATGCCACACAAATATGAGAAAAACACACACAAAAACGTGCAATCTTTACACACACAAAACCTGGCTTTTCTCCATGGGGGAAAGGGAAGCAATCAAATTGCAATTCTTTAGTGCTCATGACATTTTTTAAAAATATACATCCTCATTCTACAATACTACCCTCCAGTCTGCACACTTACTGGGCATAAAGCTAGTCAGCCTAATACAACCATCACAAAGTGCTGCTGACTATATATATAGATATAGATTTTTTTTTTTAACTAGGCAATAAGCCATCTTGCAAACCAAAGAATCCCAGATGCCTGCTCTTAATTACTATCTGCAGCTTTCTTTCTGCACTACCAACTTAAAAACTAGTAAATATTGCACATTGTCATTTTGAGATCCACAGACATGGGACTTCCTAATCATTAGCTACTGATGTTCATAAACTGAACCGGTAACTTGCCTTTAACTTGATCTGGCAGGGAGGCAACAGACTCCCTTCTGCTCCCATCAAAAGCTAGATATCCTTTCCTCTAAATTCACTTGGGACAGAAGATTTTCTGGCTGAACAGTCCAAAAACTAACTCTAACATCCATTTCTCAAGGGTGAAATATTAAAGATACACGATATATTGATGTATGTATTTCAGTGCTGGAATATAATAAGCTACTTTCATCTTACTACATTCAGTTTTTGGCGTTCTCAAACACATATGCTTTGAAGTGAATTTAGAGCTTGCAAAAAGTGTCAGATTGAAAGCTCTGGAGAACAAAGTCCTCTCTTTGTTTTAAGAACAGGTGCAATGAAAGGAGTAACACTACAAGCTTCCCTCACTAACAAGACTCAACTCTGTTCTGAAAGTACTGCCTCTCCATGCTCATCCCATCTTCAGCATCTCTTCGGAAACAGCTAATCAGGGCAGGGTGACCAGAGAGCAAGTGTGAAAAATCGGGACAGGGGGTGGGGAGTAATAGGCGCCTATAAAAGACTAAGTCCCAAATATCGGGACTGTCCCTATAAAATCGGAACATCTCGTCACCCTGAATAAGGGTGACCGAGAGAAGTGCAGTCTCAGTCCACTTTCTAGCGGACAGGTTATCCAAGTGCATCCTCATTGCATATACATTGGTAGCAAGAGGAAGTTGTTGCCTGACAGACAGTCGATGGCAGAAGTCCAACTGCAAACACCTGAGACATCCCCCAGTCTTAGGTGCTTCTGTCAGATCTCAGCTCTCCCACAAAAGACTGCTTGAGGTTATTGTCCAAGCTACTGGTCCTAACTCATCAGTTTGAAATGGCTTTCAAGAACACTCATATTAACCCCCCAATACACACTCCCATCTACCCACCACCACAAGTTAGGCATGTTTACCTGGAACATGAGTGATTTGACCTTACTGGTGATACTGCACAATTCTCTTCCTATTTTAGCTGCACACATCAAACCCAACTTTTCATGAATTCCAACACTTCCTCTACTTAAAAAGCAATGTGGTTAAAGTAGAACTTGAGACAACAAGAGCTGGGCAGAGGGGGTTCTCCACTTCTGGTTCCTCATTTCTGGGAAAAGCAGAGAATTTGAGTGTTCTTTCCCCTTGAGCTGCAGACCAGAACATCAAGCAGCAACCAGCCCCAGAGTGTCATTTGCCAAATACACAGACAACCCTCAATCTCACACTGAATATCCAATACCAGGGACGGAGGTGGGGAGAGTCCTAGGTTAGCATGATTTGTTAATCTTCTAGCAGCCAATTTACAGGCTTTACACAGATATCAGGCATCAGAGATGTGTGTATATATAACCATCAAGAAATACCAAAGAATTCAAACAGTTCAAGAACCCCAAATAATTCATGCCATGATCCATTTGTCTCAGAGCCCTGCCTGCTCACAATATTACAAGTTGCCTCTGGGAGCTAACCAGTCCCCTCTCAAAGAGTGAAACTTTACTGCTGGATTACCTGTGTGCAACATTATCCAAACAATGGTCTGCTTTTCACCTATACCACCATAAGTACTCTTTAAAAATTTCTCCCTGCAAAAAGTTTAGATGTTTTTATAGCATGAGACATTTGCTGTTTTGTTGTTGCAGGAGAAGTTATCATTAGCCCCATGACAAAGCGGCACTCAAACCCTTTTCTTGGAATGCCAGGTTCAATCATGATTCATTTTCTTCATGCCCAGCACAGGAAGCAGAAGAATGGAGGTGTCGGAGTGAGAGAGGAGAGACTTCTTAGATATTGTTTTGCTGCAATCAATACAAATTCAGTCACCGCATCCCACCAGAAACTCCCTTTAAGAGACTTCTTAACCAAGGGGGCAAAGAAAAGATTGTGGAGCCTGGACTCCAATTAAGGCGTTTCCATATGCATTCCCAATTTAGTCTTCAAAACAGGGAATTTTGCAAAAAGGCATTTGAACTGGGAATGGCAAAAATTATGACCATTCATGATCTGGGTGGAATTATAAATTGCTCATTCAAAAATGGATTACATTGAATGTCATCTCTTTCCGTTGTTCCCCAATTTGTCCTTTCCAGGAGTTCATGTGCTATGTCTTCTGCAGATCTGGGGAAAACGGCCCAGGGGTGGAGGGTCCATCCAGTCCAGACAGAGTAAATGGCCCATGGCCACTCAGTACTGACGGAAACTAAGAAACAAAACAGAGAGTTAGAGTTGTTGTTTTTATTTTAGTTTCTTTGTTCTCATATCTCAAGATCTCTCCACAATAAGTTCTACAAAGAGCCCAAAAGACTTTGAAAAAGTTCACATGGCTTCCTCCACTACCAAGGGCTTTTCCAGATCATCATCTGGCAATGGAAACTTTAATTGCCAATTCATCCAGGTGTCCCTGAACCCCAGCATTACTATCAGTGTAGCTGCAGCAGACAGAGTGATTAAGTTTGTAAGTTAGATTCAGACTTTAAGGCCAGAAAGGATCATCATGATCAGCTAGTCTGACCTCCTGCACATCGCAGGCCACAGAACCTCGCCCACCCACTCCTGTAAGACACACACAACCTCTAGCTCAGGGGTTCTCAAACTGTGGGTTGGGACCCCAAAGTGGGTCACGACCCCATTTTAATGGGGTCACTAAGGCCAGTGTTGGCCCTGGGCCCTAGCAAGTCTGAAGCCCAAGCCCCACCGCCTGGGGCTGAAGCCCAAGCCCCACCACCCAGGGCTAAGGTTACATGCCCCCCGTCCAGGGCAGAAGCTCTTGGGCTTCAGCTTTGGCCCCCCACCCAGGGTGGCGGGGCTCAGGCGGGCCTGGTCTACGGTCCCACCTCCTGGGGGTCGTATAGTAATTTTTGTTGTCAGAAGGGGGTCACAGTGCAAGGAAGTTTGAGGACTGCTGCTCTAGCTATGTTACTGAAGTCCTCATATCATGATTTAAAGACTTCAAGTTACAGCGTATCCACCCTTTACAGTAGTTTAAACGTGCAAGTGACCTGTGTCCCATGCTGCAGAGGATGGCGAAAACCCCCCAGGGTCTCAGCCAATCTGATCCAGGGGAAAATTCCTTCCCGACCCCAAACATGGCAATCAGTTAGACCCTGAGCATGTGAGCAAGACCCGGAAGCCAGACATCTTGAAAAGAATTCTCTGTAGTAACTCAGAGCACTCCCTATCTACTGTCTGGAGATATTTGCTACTAGCAGTCGCAGATCAGCTACATGCCATCCTGTTGGGATCCTGGAAGTGGGTGGGTGGAGCCCACTGCTAAAGACCTCCCGCAGCCTAAGGGGAGGAACCACAAAGTCCCAGATCTCAATTAATTACGGGGGACAACTAAAGATATAACAGGTACAGGAATGAGGTCATAGGGGTAAACAAAGGGAACCTGACGAGGACACAGAGCAGAGAACCCCGGACAGTGCTCACTGTTCCATCATAGGCAGTCTCATCATACCATACCCTCCATAATCTTATCAAGATCAGTCTTGAAGCCAGTTAGGTTTTTTTTGCCTCCACTGCTCCCCTTGGAAGGCTGTTCCAGAACTTCATTCCTCGGATGGTTAGAAACCTTCGTCTAATTTCAATCCTAAACTTGTGGATGGCCAGTTTATATCTGTACTGAGCAAAGCCTTTATCCCAACTAATAAAATAATCACAGTTCTATGACTCTTTAATGCAAGTACCAGCACAGCAAAACAAGCATTCCACACTGTGCCTCAATATTATTCGCAGGTATTTAGACAGTAGGGAGTCCAACTGTTCTGCAGATACACTCATGTAAGCTCCTCCCTTCATCTCCATGGAGATGTTAAGTTCATAACACAAAGATGGCCAGTAAAATGTCACTGTTCATTTTCACAGAATCAAGCAGCAGATGTGCTTAACCCAGATCCATTTAATAGCAACAAGTACCAATTTGTGTTCATATGTAGTTCATTTAAAAAAAAAAATCTCCATTTAAAAATAACAACAATGAAACTGACAGAATTTCCAGTCCATTGCAATAGAATGGTGCAGAATCCAGGGTCCATGCAGCAAAACTGTGGGCCAGGTTGTCACAGGCCTATACAATAGGAACACTCTCCCTCTCCCAACACTATGAAGATTGCATTAATGTATTTCACCAGAGAAAGATGTAATTAACAAAGTGTTATATCATTGTTACTTATATTGTAACACTGTTATTTATGCTGACATACAATTATGGCTATAGAGTAACAAATTGCCACATCTGGTGAAGTCTCAACTAATGAATCTACAATTTGATAGTTACTGGCAATTTATGACCTTACTGTTGATTAAATGGCAAATATTTTTGGCATAATCTTGCAGTAAAATTTTTAGACCAACTCTACCCCTCACATTTCCACAAGGTGCGCTGCGAAGGCAGTCAGAAGTGGAGCTCAGAAGTGGACAGGCACGGCTAGTCTTGTTGGAGCTTACCTGAAAAAGGGTGTTAGCACCTTGCAATCTTGCTGGACTGAGAGGAGCTACTGGACTGAGCGTGCTCCAGAAGTGAATACTCGAGAACAAGGGGCTTGGGGTCAGCAAGATGGGAGTCTAAGAGAGATACAAAACACAGTCATTTACGTTACAGGTTATTACATCTAGTCATTCTTAGCACTTGTACACTTAGGCCAAAGTTCTCAAACCCTAGCTGCCAGCAGTTAGATATCTAATTCCATATGAAAGAAACAAAACAAAAAAAGGCCAGATTTTCAAATGTGTTGAGCATCTGCAGCTCCCACTGACTTTCAAAGGGATTTGCGGGTGCTTTACGCTGCTGAGAAATCAGGCCAATTATTTCAGTCCCTACATATACACCTTAGTGTAGGTACCTAGGTCAGAAAATGTTGTTCTTAGCACCTATGTAGTTCTTTACAAAAAAAAAAAAAATCAAGGCGCCCATAGGAGGCAGGAATTAACCTCATTTTACAGGAGAAAAGAGTGGAGGCACAAAGGTGACATGACCAGGCTCCCGGCTGCCTGCTCTAATTGGGATTCAGTGCACAGTATCCTTAAACTGATATTTCCAAAACCACCGAAGAGATTAAAATTAAAGGGAATTTGAACATCCAAATGCCCGAGGTGGCACAGAAAACCTCAGCCATAGATCAGAAATAACTAGTGTCCTACTTAGGCACATTCTCTAGATTTTCCATGTATCGCCAACAACTACTGTATTTTGGCAAGTTCTACCAAGAATGGTTAAGTAACAGGGCAATGGTTCTCTCTCCCACATCTTCAGCAGTTTGTGCTTCCACTACTGTGAATTTAAGGAAGCACCTAACTTCAATTTACTAATAGGAAAGAGATTAAAACCAACCAGAACAATGTAACAACCAGATTCAGAGCTCTTTGGCTATTTTGCACATTTTCCCAAGAGATGTGAAAGCCGGGTTTTCCATAGAAGAGTAACACCCATATTATGCTGCCACTCAGCCTCCTTTTTGTTGAAAGTAGCTTCCTACTGGATAAAGTGAAGGAACAGTTAGGTTGAGGTTTCAACATTTCTCGATTAAATCATCTAACACACAAATGTTTTTAAGTCTGCCTGAAGTGCTTCATGACATGGCCCTGGAGCGAGAACACTGAGTCACCTTCAAAGTATTTTTAATCGTGCCTCCTATACAAATGATTTAACAACAGAGGCAGCTGGGTACCCCAGTTTGTCTTCCTCCATAGTCAAAGAACCGCTGAGCACTTTTCAAATAGGATGCCAGTGACACTGGTCATTTATGTTCCAGAATAGATTTCTATTTTAAAAAAGAGGCAGACACACCTCCTTTCAGGAGTCCAAACACAACCATTGCCGTTGGCTATTCATTTTTCAACCTGCCCTCCCTTGCTGTTGTCAAGCACAACAGATGATGTTAATAGAAACAAGAGAAGGGAATAAGGTTACCTGTGAAAAAAATGCTGGAGTAAGAGAAGCAGTAGGGAGAGAAGGGCTTAGTATCCCCAGTGGGCTTGGATCACTGCCTGTAACGACAAGAGTGGGAGCTAGCTCCAGCCCTTTGGGTTTTTTAGCTCTGGAGAGGTGATTGGCAAGATCCTTCTCTAGCACAGACAAATCGTGCTCTCTGGGCTCTGGTGATAGGTGCTGAGGGTTCTGAGACTGCTCCAACTGCTGAGAAGCCACCGACTCTATGTCCGTGTCAATGTCCAGGTCAGGGTTAGAACTCAAGGGTGGTGAAGGGGGTGTGGAAGGAACCTCCAGAGTGGGAGAAATGGAAGATGCAGGTGGTGTTGGGGTGAAGGTGGTGGTAAAGTTTGGCAAAGGGGCTGGAGCTTCAGTGGGAGTTAATTTTGGTGGAACTAGAGTCTCCAAGGTCTGGAGAGTTTCTTCTGATTCTATAGGAAGAGTGGAGGCAAGGGGTGCAACTGCAGGCCTTTTGGAGGGCATGGTCACAAACTTTATGACTGAAGGTGTCAAATCCTGAGCAGGTTTTTTCTCCACCAGTTTCTCAGCTGGATTCTCAATCTTGACCGACCTGAAGAGCTTCACACCGGAGGAGTTCAGGGAGTTCAGAGTAAAAGAAGAGTACAGGCCTGAATGGATATAGTCATTGCGGCTGGATGATTTAGCACAGGTCTGGGGCTTCTCTTTCACACCGTTTTCCAGGTCCTTCGGAGCACTGCTGACTTCTGCAAAGCCAGCCATCACTGGGTCTCCCTCAATCCTGCCCACCATCAGTGGAGCAATATTCAAAATCTCCGGATAAGAAACAAACTTGTACACAAACTTCTGACCATTCACTTTTTTGATGATATTCTGTGGGTAGAGAAAATAATTTTCCATCATTCCACCTACTAATTTTCTTGCTACAGACGCTCCCCAAAACTGACCAATGCGTAGGGGGCATCTTTACTTCAGTAGGAAATTTGTTTCACTTTTATGAGCATTAGGATTCCAACAACTTAAAAAATACCCACCAAAACTATTATTTCTAAAATACCCCAACCAAAAAACAAGCAAACCTCACCTGAAATGCATCACTAGCATGGTGGATTTGATTTAAATCATGATTTAAATCACTAGTCAGGAAGACTCTATTTAATCATGGTTTTCTACATAAAAGTGCATTTTTTTTGGTTGTTATAACCTTAATACATATTCTTCACAACTCACAAATAGATGTAGCTTTCATTTTTAGAAGGTACACACTATACATTTTTAACGTGATTTATTTTGAAAACTTTTCAGATTAGTTTTACAGCTATATCAGAAAATGAATGATTGTTTGGTTATTTCATTTACCAAAGGTAATTGAAGCAAATATTTATGAAGTCATTGGGAGGTGAACTATCTCCAATTCAGCATTAATCATTAATATTTGGAGGATTTTCTTGCCGTGCTGTATTAGGAGGGGAACATCACCAGACAGATATTTAAATTGTTTTATTTAACTAAAACAACATTAAGTATTCTGGATTTTTTTCTTCAACAGCCAACATAATATTTTAACAAAACAAGCATATGTCCCTCGCTTCTCACATTTATCTCCAGACTTCTTCTCCTTGTCCAGATCTATTCTGCTCCCAACAATCTTCTATTCATTGCACTTTTAGAGAGAGGTAAGGGATTGACTCTGTGTACACAAATTTGCAGAGGGACAATAGAGTTGAGGTCTGTTATTTCTCACCTCTTTACGTTATTTATTTATTTAAAAACATTTTTGCTGTTAACACGCATGTTACCTCTGGAGACACAAATCCACAGTTTGAGAACTGCAAAACTAAGTATCTCTGGTGGTATCTTCTAGGCTGAGCACTGAGTCCCATTGGGTAGATAGAAAGATTAACCTAAATAATCTATACAGAAGCCCCTGGAACCCCATAAAATTGGGTCCCTAATCCATGAACTATTGGAACTCATTTACAAAACTTTTCTTAAACATTACATGAATATATTGTCTCATACTATAGAATTTGAATTTATAATCCCTATTCCATGATGAGATATCTTTGAGCTATAACATATCTTAATTAAAACTATCTTTAGATAAAATGCTTTTTGAGGAAAAACCTTATCCAAAAAATCCAATTTAAATAAAAAAATATATATATATTTTTTAAATCATTGATTTTTATCCACCCTGATTACAAGCAAGGACCTTAAAGCTACACAGCAATTTTTTTTTAGTCTCATAATAAAAAAACAGCACAACTAGCAACAACAAACAGATGCAGATAACGTCACCTGTCACCAGCATCAAGGTCAAAATCAAAGAGTCTAGTACACAGCAGGTAATCACAAACTTAGGCTCCAATCCTGCAAATACGCATCTTAACTGACGTCAGTAGAACTACTCACGTGCAGAAGTGTTTGCAAGATCAGGGCCTGAGTATTCAAAACAGACCACACTTATTTTAATCAGATGTTATAATAAAAGCAAAAGATATAGGCAAGATGAAGTATTCAGCAGAACAGTATGCTAGACAGCAGCCAAACTATTCCCCTAGGCAGCATTTGTTGCTACTTATTTTTGTATGTATTGAAAAGAATACACAAACAGTTTGGGTCTAAATGGATTCTTATTTATTGTACAGCTACCTACTACCAACTAAGATTTTTTAATACAAGAACAGATTAAGGAAACTGTGCAGTCCTGGTAACAATAAATTCTGAGCAACCGACTAACAGTTAGCTCAGAAATTGTATGTTATTTTCTTATCTTAAACACCCACATAATAAGAGTTGTGGGATAAACCACTTATTGAGAGGTTACTGAAATTACGGTCACTACCCGTTTCTAATTCTAATTCAGCTCCTTCAAGCCTTTCGTCAATGCCTTGGTGGTGTCAGAGCATCTGCAACTTTCAAAAGGTAACAAGAAGTAAATTCATTAGCTACACAAGAGAAGTGTCTCTGAGCTTCACTGATGCATTCTCTACTGTAGAGGTGCAGCTTTATACGGAGCACAAGAAGAAGAAGAAGAAAAAAATAAAAGATTTTGGGCTACTTTGGAAACCTGTTTTTGTACCAGCCACTTTGTAGAAACAGTTGCAAGAAAGATCTGAAGTAGAGAGAGGGACACAAAATTCTCATAGTTATTAGCAAGATTTTAATTAGTTTTGAACATTCAAGACTTTACACCCTTTTGAAGTATACACCTGTTTTTGTGGACTATTAATAAAGGAGTGTGTGATACAAGTAAGTTAAAGAGGTGATATTTCACAGGAAGCTCTCTGGAATCTCTGAACAATTAAAACAGTAACACTGTGGCAGGGGGAACCTTTTGTCACACCTCATCTAAGCCGAAGACAGAACTGACATCTATCTTCTTGAAGAGAATGAAAAAGGAAACAAAGCTCATTAGGCGGAAGCTGGGTGTAAGAGGGATAAGACGTGAGGTGGACTAATGGGAGTTGTTACCTTCACATAGTAGTATCTGAGAGCACGGCTGAGTTTGTCGTAGTTCATGCTGGGCTTGTTCTTGCGGATTCCCCAAAGCCGGGCCACCTCCTCTGCCTGCAGCAATTTGAACTCCCCGTCGTTGGAGGTCCAACAGATGATATGTTTGTTCTGGGGCTCCTGGAGGAGTTGGAGGAGGAACTGCCACAAGGTGATCGTACTGTCCATAGCAGTGAGCTGAAATGCAGAAGGGTAGAGATCAGATAGGCAAAGGGTTATGAACTGTACCATTTCCTACATCTCACCAGGACAGGAAGGGAGCAAGGATGTTATTTCCACTGGCAGCAGGAGTCAAAAATTATTAGTCACCAGTTGTGGAAGACATTCCCTGCAGAATGACAGCCTAGAAGCCGGCTGCCATCGTCTCCTCCCACATCGCAGTATTTTTCACAAAGGCTATATTTAGCTGCATTTAACTAAATCAGGTCACTTTGGGAAAGTCACACTGAATCATTAGCGAAAAAGGATTTCTAAACTGCTCTGTGCTCACCCACTTCTGGCTTTGTGTTGCCTCATGAAAAACAATGCAGATGCAGCAGTGTTAAAGAGCTCCTTCTCCCCTCCCACAAACTCCATATCTTTCTTCGAAAGGAAAGAGATGGCTGGTCAAGTCCCTCCAAAGCAATTACAATTAGCAGGAATTAAGAGAGACAAACACTGATACTGCAGCATAGTTCATTTTTCCTTTGGGCATTCAGAGCCTCTGTTACCTCCTATGTATGGAGAAGTCTCTCAATCCCAGTGCACTAGTCCCCATTCTCTCCTCACTCAAATCCCACAAATGGGCTCTTCCCCAACCTTTTGAGAGGGTGAGAAAACAGGGAAGAAAATAAAGATCCAAATGAATACCTATTGCATCTTGTCCTATCTGTGTCTGTCTTTTACAGTGCAAACTACAAGGGCTAGAGCCCCCGTTAGCTCTGAACACATCACTGGCACTTCAATCATGACTGTATAGGTAAAGATACAATCCAATATACTTCCTAGTGCTGTCTACACCAGGGTTAGGTCAGCTTAACTACGGTACTCGGGGATGTGGTAAAATTAACTTTACTTTCTTCTATGGGTAGATGTGAATTTAAGCCGATATAGTTACACTGCTATAACTCCCCGAGTGGACACTCTTATTCCAGCATAGCAAAGCCTTTTTTCCGTTTGGCTCACATTGCTTTGGAAGGAATTTAAGATAAACCAAAAAGGCACTTTTATTCCAGAATGGAGAGTCATAGTTATACTGGTATATTGGTTTAACTATCCCAGTAGTAACTGTTGTCTTGGCTACATGGGAAAATACCATTATACAGGCAAACCTAAGGGTATAGTTGTGTACCAAAGCAAATGAATCAGACAAAAGATAAACTATCATTCGTGTGTAGGCATTGTACTCCAAGTGGTTCTTGAGCAAGGTGAAACTGTGCCAGGATTCTCCAAGATGCAGGTTACGTGCATTGGTAAGTTTAGGATTCAGTTGGGGCTGCCAGTGAAATAAAAGGCTTTGGTAATGATTTCATTACTACCTGGCACATACCCACCCACGGGCCAGAAAACAACCCCTGCCTAAGGAAAAGAGCAGGCAGTCTACATGTCCGAGTGTCAGATTTTAGTCAGTCCTGTAAATGGATTACAGCTGACAGCTTACACAGGGCTCAACATTCCTACTTAAATTAGGTGCCTCAGGGCAGGTACGTTTTTGGGCAGGTCGTAATTCAGTTAATCTATTTTTGAAGTGTACCTGCCCAAAGAAGCACTCTCTCTCCCTTCTCCCAGAAGGGCTAAGTGAGAGAGAGCACAAATGGAGTACCAAGAGAGTAAAGCAGCACTTCTCTGCCCCTAGAAGAGAGGAAAGTTGTTGTTGTTTTTTCCCCTTAGAGTGGTAAAATTAAAGATAGGCAGACAAAACAGAAAAGACAGAGGGAAGAGTGAAAACAGGAAGTGAAAAAATAGGAGAGAAAGCACTAAAGAAATTAATGAGGATAAAGGAGATATGCTAGTGAGATGTTGAATCCCTATGGACAATACCTGCAGCTCCAATACACTGGAAAGGGAAGCAGGTGTTAATGGCTTATCTACATGTAACGAGGTTAACCAGGCAGATATTTGATTAGCACAGTTCTTAAAAAGTAATATCCAGTTATCGCTAATTCTTTCACATAAATACTTCTAAGCCTCAGGGAAATGGATTCTCCTGCATTACTGCTCTTAATGTTTTATCTCATGTACAAGTTTATTCATTTTACCTGGAACAAAGTAAGGACCTCGGTGCCTATTATATGTGGGACACCATCTCCATGCTAGTTCATAAGGTCACTATGTAGCTACTTGCATCTTCACCCCCCCACCATTGTAGTATCTGAGCATCTCCCAAGTATTTCTCTCTCTATTATTATTATGATTCATTATTTGTACCACTGTGGTGCCTAGGTGGCCTAGTTACAGACAAGGACCCCATTATGACAGGCACTGTACAGACATAGAACAAAAAGATGGTCCCCTTGCTCAAGAAGTTTACAATCTAAGTATAGACAAAAAGACAACTTTACTGAAATGCAAGATGTACCAGAGCAACATCTAGACTTCTTCTGCCCGCATCAGCTAGTATTTTGATGGCAAGCCACAACTCAGCATTACACATTGCCTTTAAACTCAATAAGGCTTCCAGTTCAAACAGGCAGTTGCCAGTAAAAGCCTGTTTACAATAAAAATTAAGGTAAGCAATTCACTGCAGATAGTAACTTAAACTGGAGACCTGGATTTCCACACTCCCAGCCAAAAGCCTGAACAAAACAAAACACCTTGTTAGTGCTCAGGGAATATCCTACAAATAACTTCTTCACTAAGTAAATGCTGAAATCCAAAACCAAACTTCAAAAATAAAGAATTCAAAAATCCAGTCTTCTTATCTCTCTGGCTTCCACTGAACACTGGGTTTCATGCCAGACAGAAAAACATGCCTGTTTTGCAAGAGAAACTGTGGCCAGCAAGGCAGGAGGCACCTCTGAGGGCAAGACTGGAGGAGATACCCTTATGATAAGAGCTTGTCTATAATTTTCACCTTTCATATTTTATCATTTGACAATTATGTCTACTTCAAACTCACACTGCACATGAGCCTCCAAGTCCATGTCTCAAAATTAAGTTGCAATTTTACACCAAAGATTTTTAGAACTAGAGGTGAAATATACATCCCCCAATAACTAGTCCATTTACCATCAACTAAATAAATATATCCTTATCTTCTGTACCTTATACATTTCCATGGGAAAGTCTTGCTTGTTTCCAACACACACTGTAGGAAGATGAGCCATTGGTAGCAATTTCAATAATGACAGGTTTCAGAGTAGCAGCCGTGTTAGTCTGTATCCGCAAAAAGAACAGGAGTACTTGTGGCACCTTAGAGACTAACAAATTTATTAGAGCAAAAGCTTTCGTGGGCTACTGCCCACTTCTTATATGCATCCGAAGAAGTGGGCAGTAGCCCATGAAAGCTTATGCTCTAATAAATTTGTTAGTCTCTAAGGTGCCACAAGTACTCCTGTTCTAATTTCAATAATGGGATCTCCTAGCCACCCTGGAATTGAAGACTACTGGACCAACATTGTTTTTCCAACATCATTACAGGAAGCATGATTGAGGCAATCTTCCGTGCTTGTTCCAATGTTACTGAAAACAGTTTTGTCTTGCCTAAACTAGCGTTTGAAACATTTCAATCCCTGTTCGGAGGTGACAAGTAGGGAGAACTCCTGTGATCAAGAATAATTTTCCATGCATTTCCTACAGTTGTTGCAGTCATTCTGATCCACCAGCTTTCTTGGCTGGAGATGTCATAACTCCCCAATGAGATGAGTTATGTAGTCACTGGACCTAACTTTCATAATTTGTTTCAACATGGTTGGAAGTCTGAATTTCCATGATCACCCTCACCCCACAAGGAGATACTAGACTTAAAGGGAGACATCACAGGAGTCATTTGAACTGAAATAGAAAATTATAAACTAAATGCCTTTATCTGGTTTTTAACCTTCCTGATGTGGGAAAGAAGACAATTATAAAACCCCTATTTCTAAGGACACTCAGCTCTCAGTAAACTATACTTGTTTTCTCCTGGTCCACAGGCACAAAGACGGAAAAGTGTTTATCAGCTGCATATGAAATTAGCTGTGATGTGCACATCTGCTAAAAGTAAAAGCATCCTTGTTTATGACTGAATGGGCAATTCTCTGTAGCATGCTGTTGAATGATCCCTGAACAAAAAAGGTTAAATGTTTGCATGTTGACCCTAACTTTATTATGAAAAGGAAGTCTCATTTAGGATGGAAAAGGTTTCCTTTAATAATGTTTATAGTACACATAGCCTGGTTGCTACGACGACAGGACAACTATTCTCTACAAACAGGAGCTAAGACCCTAAAAATAAACAGGCTGACCAAAATCATGAACAGGCAGTTCAGTCAGGGAGTGTCAGCTTGTTATATGGATCATGTTTGTTTTGAATACATTAGGAAGATAAGTCAATTGTAACCACTAAAATCTGCTCATAGTGAATGAGGCATTGTCTTGTGATTCGATCCTTTTACATTTCAGAAACTACTATTTAACACCAAGATCTTGTACCCACACTTGAGTGGGAAGAGATCGAAAATGAAATTCAGGAATTAGCTCAGTGGAAGCAAAAAATACATACCGTGAATGTAGTATGTACACATGTGCTACACACATACTCAACAATGCACACGCTACTCAAACATAACATCATCTTGAACTTATATAATGCTTTCATCCAAGGCCCTCAAACTAATTTATCAAGATGGGTATCAGCCTCATTATACAGGTGAAAAAACTGAGGGGCAGATGCATATAAAAACTTGCCTATGATCACAAACAGACCATGGCAAACTTTGGAACAGAAACCATGGCCCTGCTCTAACTCACATCGTCACATTGAGCCAAATAAGTAATAAGTACCAAATGGCAAAGGGTTTAAGTCTTGTAATTAAAATACTACAGCAGAAAGGAAATAGTCCTAGTTTTAGAGGAAAGCATTCCACTAAAAATGCCATGATAAAAAGGCTGAGGGAAGACTGCTGGATAGCTGTAAATCTGAGACTAGGCATTCATACAGTCACTACTGTAGAAGTGTGTGTTAATTAGGTATATCCTCATTTTCAATAACTGTATTCCGTAAAAAAAAAAAAAAGATTTAAAGCACTTCAAGCAAGAAGAGAGAGAAAGGAAACTTCACGCCAGATAAAGGGAGAGCTTCCACCAATCATGAAACAACTGTGATAGTAGTGACACAGATCAAAGTCCTGAGGAGAACTACACCATTTCAAAGCTTTTAACAGAGTTGCTTTCATTTTCCAACTTCCTGGCAAACACACAGAAATCCCCTCCACCCCGAATCAAACCCCAACCTTTTCATACAAATAAAGCAAATACCCACCCAAAAAGAACAGTACCTTACTTTTAAAAATCAGTTTATGTTTCCACAAGTGTGCTAATATGAACCATGTGGGTGTTAAGACACATAAATGAACCCAATATAGAGTGTGTATGTTACTACAGATCTTTAGCTTTCTTTTCACTATGACAGACACAAATTAAGCCACTTGCTGCCTCCTCTTCGGAGAGGATTCAGACTAATCCCCAAGACACCCCATCCTCAAACTCATTCAGTGACACCAGCACCTAAATTTGTTGATTTTTCCACCCAACCCCTACCAGCCATAAAAACATCCTGTTATGTCTGGCTCCTTCCTCCTACAGCCGCCCACTGCTGCTGCCCCATCTCCCAGCCAGGGTGACAAGCTGGGGGGAGGGGGGAAGCAGTTTAGTGGGGTGCAGGAGAGGAGGGGAATGGCGAAAGAAAGAGGGAAAATGGGCAATAGTAGAGGGCAAGTTGAGTGCAGATCATGGGGTAATTGCTTGGGAAAGGGGGCTGGGATGCATGGGGTGACTGGGGGGGCAGGAGGCACAAGCACTGGGCCAGAAAACGGGGCTAAGGGGGAAGATCAGAAAGAAGGGGGCCAAGGTGCATGGGGTGACTTGAGGGAGCATATGGAGGAAGACTGTTGGGGTCCATAGGGTGACTCAGGAGGACTGGGCCGTTGAGGAAGAGGGCTGGGGAGGGAGAGTCTTAGGGTCCAGGGAGTGACTCAGGAGGGGAGAGAGCTGGACTGGGAGGAACACAGGGGGGAGAGGGGATGCATGGGGGACTCAAGGGGAGGGGAATGGCTGGGGTACATGGGGGAGGCAAGAAAGGGGAAGTGTTAGGATCCATGTTAGGATCCATGGGGTGACTCGGAGGGACAGGATGGGGGGGACACCCAGAGGGACTTGGGGGGTCATGGGCAGGATTGGGGGACATGGGGGAGGGGTGCACAGGGTGACTTGGGGGTCAGGGGCAGGACTGGGGAACACGGGGGGGTCAGGTCGCATGGGGTGACTCAGGAAAGGGGCAGGACTAGAGAGGTATGGGGGGAGGAGGGGTGCACAGGGGACATGGGGGGTCGGGGCACATGGGGTGACTGACGGGGAGGGGGCAGGACTGAAGGGTATGAGGGAAGGGGCAGGACTGAGAGACACGGGCGGTCAGGACAATACTGGAGGAGTACGGGGGGGTCGGGGCGCACAGGGTGACTCAGGGCAGGACTGGGGGACACGGGGGTCCGGGCGCATGGGGACACGGGGCAGGACTGTGGGGTTACGGGGGTCCGGGCGCATGGGGTACACGGGGCAGGACTGGGGTCGGGCGCACGGGGGGTTGGGGCGCACGGGACAGGACTGGGGGACACGGGGGGGTCGGGGCGCACGGGGCAGGACTGCAGGAGTATGGGGGGGTCGGGGCGCACGGGGCAGGACTGTGGGGTTACGGGGGTCCGGGCGCACGGGGGTACACGGGGCAGGACTGGGGTCGGGGGCACGGGGCAGGACTGGGGGACACGGGGGGGTCGGGGCGCACGGGGCAGGACTGGGGGACACGCGGGGGTCGGGGCGCACGGGGGACACGGGGCAGGACTGCAGGGGTACGGGGGGTCGGGGCGCACGGGGTGACTCAGGGCAGGACTGGGGGATACGGGGGGGTCGGGGCGCACGGGGCAGGACTGCAGGGGTACGGGGGGGTCGGGGCGCACGGGGGACACGGGGCAGGACTGCAGGGGCACGGGGGACACGGGGCAGGACTGCAGGGGCACGGGGGGGTCGGGGCGCACGGGGCAGGACTGCAGGGGCACGGGGGGGTCGGGGCGCACGGGGGACACGGAACAGGACTGGGGAACACTGCGGGGGTCGGGGCGCACGGGGGACACAGGGCAGGACTGCAGGGGTACGGGGGGGTCGGGGCGCACGGGGGACACAGGGCAGGACTGCAGGGGTACAGGGGGGTCGGGGCGCACGGGGCAGGATTGCAGGGGTACGGGGGGGTCGGGGCGCACGGGGGACACAGGGCAGGACTGCAGGGGTACGGGGGGGTCGGGGCGCACGGGGGACACAGGGCAGGACTGAGGGACACGCGGGGGTCGGGGCGCACAGGGGACACAGGGCAGGACTGCAGGGGTACGGGGGGGTCGGGGCGCACGGGGGACACAGGGCAGGACTGCAGGGGTACGGGGGGGTCGGGGCGCACGGGGCAGGATTGCAGGGGTACGGGGGGGTCGGGGCGCACGGGGGACACAGGGCAGGACTGCAGGGGTACGGGGGGGTCGGGGCGCACGGGGGACACAGGGCAGGACTGCAGGGGTACGGGGGGGTCGGGGCGCACGGGGCAGGATTGCAGGGGCACGGGGGGGTCGGGGCGCACGGGGGACACAGGGCAGGACTGCAGGGGCACGGGGGGGTCGGGACGCACGGGGGACACAGGGCAGGACTGCAGGGGTACGGGGGGGTGGGGGCGCACGGGGGGACACAGGGCAGGACTGCAGGGGTACGGGGGGGTGGGGGCGCACGGGGGACACAGGGCAGGACTGCAGGGGTACGGGGGGGGTCGGGGCGCACGGGGGACACAGGGCAGGACTGCAGGGGCACGGGGGACACGGGGCAGGACTGCAGGGGCACGGGGGGGTCGGGACGCACGGGGGACACGGGGCAGGACTGCAGGGGCACGGGGGGGTCGGGGCGCACGGGGGACACGGGGCAGGACTGCAGGGGCACGGGGGGGTCGGGGCGCACGGGGGACACGGGGCAGGACTGCAGGGGCACGGGGGGGTCGGGGCGCACGGGGCAGGACTGCAGGGGTACGGGGGGGGGTCGGGGCGCACGGGGGACACAGGGCAGGACTGCAGGGGCACGGGGGGGTCGGGGCGCACGGGGGACACAGGGCAGGACTGCAGGGGTACGGGGGGGGGTCGGGGCGCACGGGGGACACAGGGCAGGACTGCAGGGGTACGGGGGGGGGTCGGGGCGCACGGGGGACACAGGGCAGGACTGCAGGGGTACGGGGGGGGGTCGGGGCGCACGGGGGACACAGGGCAGGACTGCAGGGGCACGGGCGGGTCGGGGCGCACGGGGGACACGGGGCAGGACTGCAGGGGTACGGGGGGGGTCGGGGCGCACGGGGGACACAGGGCAGGACTGCAGGGGTACGGGGGGGGGTCGGGGCGCACGGGGGACACAGGGCAGGACTGCAGGGGTACGGGGGGGGGTCGGGGCGCACGGGGGACACAGGGCAGGACTGCAGGGGTACGGGGGGGTCGGGGCGCACGGGGGACACGGGGCAGGACTGCAGGGGCACGGGCGGGTCGGGGCGCACGGGGGACACGGGGCAGGACTGCAGGGGTACGGGGGGGGTCGGGGCGCACGGGGGACACGGGGCAGGACTGCAGGGGTACGGGGGGGGTCGGGGCGCACGGGGGACACGGGGCAGGACTGCAGGGGCACGGGGGGGGTCGGGACGCACGGGGGACACAGGGCAGGACTGCAGGGGTACGGGGGGGGTCGGGGCGCACGGGGGGCGGTCAGCAGGGGCGGGGCCGGAGCGCGGACTCACCGAGGCGGAGCCCCCGCTCCCCGAGCGGCGCGGTCACTGGCAGCGGCAGGTCCCGGGCTCCCCTCATGGCCGGGGGGCCCCCTGTCGGGACGGGAGCCAGGCCCCCATCCCGGGCGCTGGAACCGAACCAGAGCGGAGGCGGCGGCGGCAGCGCGCTACATGGCGGGACACAGGGCACATTCGCTCACACGCGACACGGGTCCGTCCGGCCACCGTAAGCCACACTTCCGCCCCGGAGGGAGGGGCTGGAGGCAAGAATAGACTTGGCCAATTACAGCTCGCCCCTTGGGGAACGACGGGCCTATTAAAAGCCTTCTTCCACCCCCTTCTCTGCAGAGCATTATGGGGAATGTAGTTCTTTGGAGGGGAGGGTTGGCTGTAGTAGAGGCCAGCTGGGCCATGTGCCTAAGGACTGGACAGGGCGCTAACACTGCAGGCAGACTCCTGGGTTCTCAGTCCAGCTGTTGGGCACCATGCAAGACCCAGGAGAAGTGCTGGATTGTCTGTTTAGATCCCCCAGTCAGTGTGTGAGCCTGGGCAAATTACAGCATCCACCCATTGTATGGCAGCCAGGCCCTCTATGTGCAGGGGTGTTGAGCACCGGCAGCTCCCTACCCCCACATCTGGAATGGGGGGGGGGGGTGCTCAGCCTTTCTGAAAACCACACCAAAAGCCACAGCTGGATGTTGTTTCGTTCAGTAAGAAGGGTAGTATGCTTTAGAATCCTTAGCAGAAAAAGCAGACAGGAACATTAAAATCACAAGTTGATGGTGCTAATGTTTTTACATACAAATTTACTTTAAAAAAAATCTCAGTGCCTGCTGTAGCAGCCACTGTTTTCACATGTACACAGTTACAGAGCTAAAGAAAAACATAAGAAGGTGAGGGAGAAAGGTAAGAGACCGATAGCGTCAGCCGAAACTAAGAATTTTTGAGGCAGAGAGGTATAGGGAAGCTATTGGAGATGACAGATGCTGAATAAAGGGTTCATCATGGGGGAGGAGGAGAGGAAAAGAGGCAGGGGATAGAAGATCAGTTTGGGAAAAGGAAGAAGCGAATTTTTATGAAAGAAACATGAGCAACTCCATGGAAGATTTTAAAAATCCCTAGCAAGTGCACTTTTGAAGCATGTGATTAAGTAAGTGTCAAGTAGAGTTGTTCAAAGGGATGATGAACTAACAGAGGGGAGGTAGCATTCTCCCCAAGCCAGAATACAGGAAGCTGAGACTTTAGGCCATAAAGAAGGAAAGCTCACTAAGCAAGGTGAAAGGAGATCCAGTCACATGTGACAGCATGAGCAGTGGAATAAGTACAGGCCTACATAGGAAACACTGTGGAGAGAGTGAAGGCCATAATGTGAGGACAGAAGAGATGCAGGAAGAGAAGAAAGTTTCAGGATTAAGTCTACAGTCCACGGAGCAGAATGGGAGAGCGTGTGCTGTGATTGAGGATGAGGATCTTGCCCAAGAGAATTGCTTCCGTCCTTGAGGTGCTTTGTTTGAAGAAAGCAGAAGTGAAGTCACAAGTGTGTGGTCAAGAGAAACTGAAGAGGCGGGAAAGGGGAAGCCCTTGAAAGTGGTAAAATATGAGTGGAGTATCAGCATGAAAATAGTGAAGGTTAAAAGATAAGAGCAGCAGAAAAGATCCTGAACAGTGATAAAAGAGCAGAAGATCAGGCCCTGAGCCAGAGAGGGTTCCATAGAGGGGGAGTCTTGCTAAAGCTAGGAGCCCCAATCAGACAGTGTCGCTTTTCTCACTAACTCTCACTTCACTGTGCTCTGATTTTGAAAGTCACTGTCTGTGCTACTGAGCGGTTTATAAGCAAAATATTTCCTCCTTGAGGATTGACACTGCAGTTCTTTTCGGTCAATAGGGAACACAGTAGAGCTTGGCCACTATATTACATAATAAATACATTCCCCCCCCAGAAATCTATTTCTTATGTAAGACTATCAGGTTCCCCAACCTTTCTAGACAGCTTTCTGTTCTTGTATATGGTTCACTCAACCTACACTGCTAGAACATGCACTGCTTTTCGGTATCCTGAGACTCCATTTTTATTAACACACCATTCCTTTAAAAGGGAAGTTAGGAGACTACGCACTGCACTCCGTGGGGAGCCCTAATTCATGGGAAAGCTCATTAAACCAGCCCACCCAAACACTGTCGGGACACAGAGCAATTGATCTTCTTGGGTCAGACATTGAAGGATTAGCTGCTGACTGCGTTGCCTTGGCTTGGAGACCCATTTTGATCAGCCTTCTACTTTACCACCTTATAAGCCTGGAGAGGACAGATGCAGCTTGTCATACCCTCCTCAACGGGATGGTTTCATTTAGGCAACGAAGGCAGTAGATGAAATACAGAGGGGTTTGCACTCTTCCTTCCTCAAAATAGAAACGTCAGTAGTCCCAGCCCTCCATCACATTCCCGCTCATGCCCAGCTGCAAAGGAAGCTTAAGCAGCACTTAGTTATGAAAGGGACTGGGCATTTTCACAGGGCATATTGTGCCCCTTCAGTCTTTTACTAAAATATTTTACCGTAATTACACCCATTAGGAACTCAGTCCTCCAAACCCAACTGAGCATAGGGGCAGATTTTCAAGAGAGCGCAGCACTCAAAAAATACAAGACATGGCCCAGGATAAGTTTCACTTAGGCATTATCTTCATACCCCTTAATATGCTAAAAGCATTTGCTCAGCTCCTGGTTAAACAGGAACACTGCATGTTATACTTTATATTATTTCAACTGAGGTGAGCTATATGCCATTATCACTCCCCCTTCTTTGTTGGATCCATTTAATTCCTTACAATGGCTCTATAATAAAGTGAATGAAGACTCATTTCTAGGTTGACAGTTGAAAGATGGGGGGGGGGGGGGAAGACTCAAGTAATCTTTTTGCTCGTGTAAAACGTATTAGGATGCAGTGTGGCCTAGTGGATGAGATTTGTCTGTGATTCAGGATACTTGGGTTAGGGTTCCTGCTCTGTCCCTTGAGTAAGTTACTGCCCAGCTCTGTGCTTCCGATTCCCCACCCTCCTTTTGTCTTGTCCATTTTTACTATAAAAACTCTTTGGAGCAGGAACAGTTACTATGCCTTAGGCCAGCCCTTAGCACAATGGAGTCCTGCTCTTTGCTGGTGCCTGTAGGAGCTACTCTACTATAGAAACAGTAGAAGAGATCAGGATATTTCAACCAAGAGAAGGGATGAAGTCTTTGGATAAACCATTCCTAGCCACCCTCTCTTTGTATACTTCTAGTCTCGATTTTGCAGTTTGTTCCATGCTGCTTCCTCTATTTACAACTTCTTCTCTTCATACACTGAAGAGAATCCCTCCCCCCTTCAGATCCCTCTTGAAAAGCGGCACATGATCTGCCTGACAATATCTGCATTAATTCACCTCAAACAGATACATGTGTTTGGGACAGAGTAGGGGCCTGATTTTGCAATCCTTGCTCACAGAAGCAGTTCTACTGAAGTCAGTTGAATTCCTCATGAGCTCCATTAGGTTATTCACAAATGTAAGGTCTGCAAAATTGGAACCCCTACATTGTGAGTTCCTGAAGGCGGGGACGGTATCCCCTCATTTGCTCGTACAGCACCAAGCATGGCTAACTGCTGCCAATTTGCAACCCCCGTGATTGGTGCTGAAGGTTAATCTTTCATAACAGCAGAAATATCCAACAAACCTACTAGAACTAAAAACAAAACTACATTAAATACAGATCCTCTCTCCTGGAAACTGGTAACTCACCCAGGTAGATTATCACATACACCCAACACGGTAGGGGTCATATGAACAGAAACGGGATCCTAATACTGTGCCTGGCAAGACACTTGCATGGTGGAACAGGGAGATGCTTGGCTCCATCTTTTCTAGTTCTTCCCCTGCGCCCCCCCCCCCCCCGCTATATTAGAAAGTCAAGTAAAGAAAGGAGAGGGTCAACGTTTGTTCTGAAATGTACCATGACCCACTCAGTCTTCTGGCACTGACTTCTGCTTGCCAGTGTGCTATTGATTGCGTGGCTAGCTGGATTCCACTTCAGTGGTGTTACTCTTGATTTACACCAGTGAAATTAGAGACAGCCCCTAAGAATTCATTATTGGTGTGTGCTGCAGTAGGGTTGACACCTAAGTGCTGGACACCACACACACACACACGAAAATCAAAAGAGGCCCAGTTCTGATCTCTCTCCATGCAACTCTGACTTCACTAGAGTTACTCCCAATTTTTAGCAGCATAAAATAGAATCAGGGTTGATTAGCAGAATCCACTCAGAACAAATAATGTTAGAACCCTACAGGAAGGAGCATAAGTCCCATTAAAAAAAATAACTATCAGTGACAGTATGTGGACGTATGGACCAAAGAATCTGGATCTGTGGGGGGTAGGGGAAAGCAATGTCAAGAACATCTCACCTCATTCATGAGTCTCACTTGGATATTACTGGGTTAGTGTCCTGCTTAGATGAGACTGGGGGAAATGGAGGTGGGGGGGCAAAGCAAGGTGGAGCAGGGAACAGGGCAGAGTTAAAAAAAATCATATGCAGAGAAGCTTAAAAGGAGCAGAAACAAAGTTTAATTGTTAAAGATTTATACTGGCCTGGTTGGGGCCCCTTTGTGGAAGGCTTTGTAGAGAGAGTAAATAGTTGTCCCTGTCCAAAGAGCAATTCTAGAAGGACAAAATCCAGTAAGATCACTGCAGGAAAAAAGTTTATTATTAAAAGCATTGACATATTAGAGAGAAATCTCACAGCAAGTTCCTGACTATATGATCTTTGGCTGTGCTGGTTGAAGGAGAATCGTAGATGCAGGGGTAGCCACCACATTATGCAACAGCAGGTCAGGCACTTCAGCCCTAGCCTGTTCCATAATTCAACAGTGCCCTTTTAAAACAGCTTTTAACTCAGCAGCTGAATCGAACAAGCGTGCTGAAAATCTGCATATTTGGCAATTTTCTGAATGACCCTAAGAGTTTCATGCCTCACTAGCAACCACCACAATCCCAAGTAAAGGGGGCCGGGAGGAAGGAAAATCAGTCTCATTAACACAGTAAGGTTTGGGGTTGTTTTGGTTTTGTGGTGTGTTTTACAATGCCCTAGTTTCTCTCTAGAAAGAGTCGCACTCATTTAGGTCATCCTTAACTTTAAGCATGTGTTTAAGTGCTTTCCTGGATCACGGCCTTCGAGATTTTCTAAGGCACAAAGCTATTTATTGAAGCGCAAAGCTACAAACGCTAACTTCGCTATGCTGTACCTCAAGAGATCACAGTATCCCTTTCTCACCTCTACCGTTCCTCCTGTGCACTTGTGCGGGCATGTTATTGCAAGCTACTCAGTCAGACACACAAAGGTGTTGAGTTCTGTGTACATCTCTCCATAGCACAGAAAGCATGACATGAACTTTCAGTTCCACAACAGCAAACTGGTGACTGTAAGTAGGAAGTTTCAGTTGGTTTGTGGGTTTGTTCTAAGGATCACAACCAGGGGTGCTAGTTTGTGCATGAGGACTAGATGGTGCTAGTCATCAAGCAGTCAAGATTCGTAGCAGGAAACCCTATCCTAGCTGGATTCTGATCATCTTCCAACATGGCTTGCAGCACACAAGAGAACGGCCAAGAGGCCTTGTGACACTATTACCTATAGTTAGGGCTCAACTTCCTACTTCAGGTGAACTCCAGACTCCAAGTGGCCACCTTCATAAAACTTCATCCTTCAAGTTGCATGTCATAGCATCGTGCGTTCATGGGGTGATGTAATATTATGACATCACTTTGCAAACATGTTTCCCAAAGGTCTTTCAGGATGCATCTTAAGTGCCTTGAAAGCCTCTATACTGCAGGACTTTGGATAGTGTGGTCTAGGGTTGCCAACCATCCTGGAGTCTCCAGGAATTAAAGATGAATCTTTAATTAAAGACTGTCATGTGATGAAGCCTCCAGGAATAAGTCCAACCAAAACTGACAACCCTACGCGTGGTCAAGAGTCAGGTTGCTCCCATAAATATCTGGGGACATGGCAGCCACAACTCAGGGTCTGAAGGTGGCACCCTGAAGAGATGGCAGCTCCTGCCCCCACTATTTTCAGAACCTACAGCAGTTTTGCCGTTTGGCTCCAAAATAACTTGTGTTGAAAACTAAAGCAACCCTATTTTTTTGCCTGAGGCCATTAAGACTATAACAAGCAGCATCAAAGCAGAGACAAAGATGATCTAGGCAAGGATAGTTTAAAAAGCCAAATTTTACTGCTGTCGGCGTCAAAAAGCTGGCCCATTTGTTGGCAGTTTCAGCAGAAGCCAAGGAGGCTGCATTCCTCTCACTGATGTTATTGTATTACAATAGCACCCAGAGGCCTTAAAGAGATCAGGACCCCCTGTGATGGACGCATACATATAGCAAGAGAATCCCTGCTCCTAAAGAACTTACAGTCTAAATAGACAAGACAGACATGGTAGGAGGGAAAACCGAGGGGTGAAGTGACTGGCCCAAGGTCTCGCAGCAAGTCAGTGGCGGAGTCAGGAATAGCACTCAAGTCTCTGCACTCTGCCTCTACAGAAGGGACCCAACCAGGGGGACAACAGTTGAAGCTTGCACTGCTGCTGCTCATGCTGTCCCTGCTCTATGACTGACTAGTCCCCTGAGCAGTTAGTGCTGCACTAAGATCATACCACATTTTTAATATTTTAAAATCACACCATTAATCCAATAATTAACATTATTAATAAAAATAAATCTCTCCATGGCAGGATTAGAGAGGCCTTCCACGAGCACTAGGCAGTTGGATCCACTCAAGATAACAATGGCCCTGTTGTGATAACTCAACCTACACGTATACCCTAATTGTGAGCGGACATTCATGGAATGTCACAATCACCTATAACAAATGCTAATAGGAAAAGATGCAAAGGCAAGAGAGACTGAACGAGTCCAAACACAAGGGCTACTGATATAACTCAAGGACTGTGTTAACAGTGTTCTTGGTGAACAAGAAAAGCGTGGAACTGAAAATCAGCAAGCCAAAATTGGTGTCAAACTAGGCCTAGCTGGTGGACAAAATAATGAAGGCAATGGGTTGTTCCACCCATCATTCCCTTTTTAGGTCCTTAAAGACTTGGGGAGAAACGTTTCCCCATCCTAGCTGCCACTCCCGCCATCTCCTGGGACCCCAGACTTCTTCCATCCTAATCCAGAGAAATATCCTAGCCAGACTGGCCAAGAGAGAGGGAGCCAGATGAAAAAGTCATCTCCACCAGCTCTAGCTAAATCCTGAATACTACCTGGGATGTGAAACTTTGAGTTAGTCTACACTACTGTTAATTTCTCACACCCCTGAGCAATGTAGCTAGGTCAACCTAAGTTTTAGGTGTAGACCAGACCTTTGTCTCTCTCCCCCCTCCACATCCTTTTCCTTCCCCACCTTATTTCTTCTCATCCCACTTATTTCCCCTCAGCTTTGACCTATCCTCTTAGTTGGCCCCTTCCCAGCCTTGTTAACCCCTTCTAGGCTAGATAGGGTGTTCACCCCACTCACCACCTCAGTAGTGTTTTCCTTACAAAATAGACGGTCACTCAGGAAGGTCACAGAGCCACACACAAAAATTCCTAGTCACGCTTCCATCATTGCTCCTACTCCCAGACAAACCAAGCAGCCCTCTGGCACGCTCAGCACTGCTGAAGATGGGACAAGATCAGTACTCAACCCGGTCACTTGACTCATACCAATAGTCTCATTTCAGAGCCTTGCTAGTGCACAAAACCCACTGCTTGAAATAGAAGGGGGAAGATATTGTGGTATGGTCAGGTCTCTGGTACAGGAAGCCCTGTAGCTGCAGGTGGCTGGCGGGGGGAGGAGAGAGAAGAAGAGAGAGGAGGCCAAAGCTTTCAAAAGTGGCTAGTGATTTTGGGTGGCCCATTTTTGGACATTTTAAAAGGGGCCTGCTTTTCAGTATTGAGCACCCACCCTCCTTCAGAGATTCAGGCCCCTTTAAGAAGTCACATTTGGGCACCCTCTCCCCTGCCCCCCCAAATCTCTACTTGTTACTGAAAGTCTTGGTGAGAAACAATGTCAGGTCCCAGCTAGTCCATGCCCTGGCTATTGCACCAGTACTCCCTACAGTATGTTTCCTAGTGCTTTGCCTAGACTGACCTTGATTTAAATTGAGAGCACGCGCCATCAGAACAGGGGGCAATTATGCAGACAGCATGGTACTTACCCACAGCTGGGTGAACTAGGGGTCATTACTTACCCACAGCTGGGTGAACATTTGCTTGGGGTCCTATTGAATTGTAATAGCACAGCACAGTGGAGCAAATGATGGACAGAGGAGAATGCACCCTATTCCCCAGTTAGAGAATTGCTCTGTCCTTTAACAGAGCTTAATTAAAGGCAGACACACTTTTACTTGGAAAATGGTTTAGTTGAAGCAGCAAGTCTTAGGACACAGCAAGACATTTTAGTCTAGCTATGTTCTTCTTTAAACATTGACATGTCCTTAACCTCTCTCCAGACAAGGGCTTCCTTTAGCTCAGTTAGACACCTGCTAGCCGCCCACTCAGAGACCGATAGCAGTGAGATGGGAGCAGGCGCATCAGCTGAGAGAAGTCACATGGGCTGCAGCATGATGCTCCTATTATATACACCAGGGCCCTTTAGGAAGAAGCATAGGGCTTAATGCTCAGCCCTGACTGCATTGGGGGTGATTCATGTTGTTGCTACTGTGACACGTGCAAACAAGTGGAGAAGGGACCGAGACTGAAGTCCCAGCATTGAAGTGTCCACTGCAATGGGAGTAGCAACTGCAGCACTAGTAGCGGTACTCAAGTGACCTTTGATCTGATTGCAGTGTGGACATACTCCCCGGGCGCATAGGCCCAAGGAACTGGATTGAGCCACTTGAGGGTTAAAGTCTTGCAGATATTGCTGGAAATGGTCTCTTCCACCTGTTTCATGTTAACCCTTCTTTTTGTTTCTTATGGACCTCTCAAGGAGGCAGGGCAGAGAAAGGATCTGGCCCAGCTGGCTACAAAACAGAACACTCAGCTGCTAGACTACTGTAGCTACTGTGAATGACTGCCTGTATTCCAGCCCGGCCCACTGTGCTAGGCTCTGTCCAGCCCCACTGTGCTAGGCCCTGTCCAGCCCCCACACGTCCCTGCTTTTCTTTGAGAGCTCAGACGCCAGCTTGCTTGCTGCCGTAAGCTAGTTCCTATTGCCCGCCCAGAACTGTAGGTGGAAGAGAACCTAGGTGGGGAGTGCCCTGAATTACCCCGGAGGGTGTTATTAAACAATAGACACACACTATTTATGCACCAGGAGAACTCTCATGGCTAGAGCTGTGGAGACAGGATTTCTGGGGATCTATTCCAGGCTCTTCCACTACCTCCTTACACAACCTCTGAGTCACCTCTATAATGGACATTCTACTTATCCACTGATGGAGTCTTGTGAAGCTTAACGTGTGCCAATCCCTTCTAGGATGAAAGGCACTGTAGAAGAATCCCCATTAACACCCAGCTTTATCAATTTCCTGGGGCAAAGCCACAAATAGACCCAGCTGCCACAAACAGACATGGAGTCTCTCTTCCCAAAGATGCCATAAAACCAGGCTCGCAATTTGCACCCACACAGGTTTGGTTCCTCTCAGATGGAAAGACGGCACAGCCAGCACCAATCAACTCTCCATGTTCCACCAGCAAGTGGTGTGCGGACTACAGGCCAGGGACTTCCCGCAGCATCGTCAGTTGCATGCAGAGTTCTAGGGCTTTGCACACAAGCATTGCTGTGCCCGCAACCGAAGGCACAGCGTGAAAATCATTTTATCAAGTTCTACACATGCACACACAAACACAACCATCCCTGCTTTCATTAGTAGTACCCTTGTGGCTCCCACAGCTGCTGCTTTGCCTAGAAAAAAATGTTTAGCCCTCTCAAAGCCCTTGTCTCCCAAACACTGTACAACTAGTACTATTCCCATGGTAAAGAAGGGGAAACTGAGGCACAGATTCCCTAGCTTGCCTAACAGCAGAGTCTCAATGTCAGAGCCAGGACTGGAACCCATGAATCCCAACTCCCAGAGCCATGCTTATACTGTGATAAAAAGAAATGAAAGGTGTCACTTGGTGACACTAGTGACTTCAACTAACAGAGACAGATGAGTCCCACTCCTCCTCCCGCACCACTGTACAAGGATATCCTTTGTTCACTGGGGAGCATTACAGTATGAAGGTTAACACATGACAGTAGCAGAGAACAGAGGTAATTACAGAAGCACCAGCAAACCTTCCAAGCCATTTATCAAAAGCATCCCCTGAGGAGACAGGTAAGACGATAAATATTTCACAACAAATTCGTGCCCAAGGCATTTGATTCAATAAAATGCACGCCCTCCCCACCCTATTCAAGTTCTCTTTGATGGGAGTCACATGTCAGGTCAGCCACACTGAAGGTCTCTATTGAAGGTCCCATTCTCCTCCCAGCCCACTGGCCTCCCTGGGGACAAGAGTGGAATGTACAAATTCCACTTAGTGAATAAAAGATCAGAGAACTAAACTGTGGCCCAGATACAGCTGACTAGCCCCTCTTTGCCCCCAGTCCCAAAGCACTGGAGTCACAAACTGTAGTTGGCCTTTGTATTCTAAAGGCCGAGAGGGGAAAGCAGGGTGGGGCAGATTCAAAAGGAACAGGCTGTGCTGTAAAGTGGTTTGGGGCCAGGTTAGAACAGCAAAAGGGACTGAAAGAAGAGCAAGACTGGCATGAATCATGCTGGCAAGGGGCCTGAAAAAGGTGCCCTGAAGGAAAGAGGGTATGAAGTGAATAACCAGCTAGGCCAAAAACCCCAACGAAACAAAACAAAAATAGGATTCTCACATACCTGTCTCTGGCTCAGAATTAAAACTTCATTACTGCACGCATTGAACTTGGGAGTTCTTGTTGGCTTCTGGTCACATCAATCCAGGGCAGGGCAGAGGAGCACTGGGAAAGTTACACAGAGAAGCACCCTTGCTTTCCCAAACCTACTACAAGGCACAGAATTCTAGCCAAGCACCTCGTTAGAACCTGCATCAGGCTGTAGCTTTAAATATTCCCACATAGGCACACTGGAGAGGAACCCAGCTGAGGCTGAGTTTACACCCCAATTTCACACACACACACACACACACACACACACACACACACATTATCCAGTTATAAACTAGGGGTGAGCCTGAACTACATCCACACAGCCAGACCTCCTGGAACTTTGGGGAAAGGTTGGCTCTGGATTCCAGTATTGCAGCTCCACCCATTTCTGTCATAAGCCCCTCCCCCTACGGATTAGGAAACCAAGCAATGCAGGTGTTGCAAACTTAGTATGTTTCTTACACATTTCAGCTCTCTGGAAATCCAACCCAAGATCAATTAGCCTTGGTTAGGTCAAGCTGTAGCTCTTGCAGCTGGGTGACATACAAATCAATTTCCTCCTCCATTTCTGGAAATTTGCCAAAGGCCTTAGTTCAGCTGCTGGCATTCTTCTTTTTAGAATAAAGAGCCAACCCCATTTTCAGCAGTGTTGTTTCTTTGGGGAAGCAGTACTGCTCCTTAAAGTTGTGTCACTTGAGGAATACTTTCTGCTTAGAGGAAGCAATTCCCTAGTTACACAATTATTTGTATTGTAAACTGTTTGGGATAAGGACTGCCTCTTTGTTCTGTGTTTGGACAGTGCCTTGCCCAATGTGCCCCTGGTTCGTGATGGGGTTCCTAGGTGCTACCATAATACAAGTCAGAGTAAGAAAGAAGTAACTTACCAGTAACTGGAACCCTTTGAGGACCACACTGTCGGGGAATGCGCCCCCAATGCACAGAACTACTTAGCAGTGTCATGCCCCTTAGCTGCACAAGCACCCCAGGACAGTCTGTGCCCAACTAATAAAGGACATGGGGGCCCTCAAACATGCCAGTTCCTTCTCCTGTAGCTACACTGGGAAATTCTATCCATGAAACTGCTGCCAACAGCAATCAATTGCTATTACCAGGAAGGCGTAACCTCCAGCAGCAAGTGTTCCTAAATCCTGGCGATAACCCCACCTCATACTTGTTTTCGAACTGCTCTACAAGCATTCCTCTCACACCTAGGTATCCTCATCCCCACTCCACGATGGGATACAGGAGGCACAGAGACCAGGCCACTTAGCCCAAGGCCACAGAGCTAAGTGTCAGAGCCATGGCAAGTTCCTATGCAGCTCCAAACTCCCAGTCCAGCCCTCACCTCTCTGCACTACTGCACCTTGCCTCTCATAGGAGCTTTGGTGTCTGCCATGAAAATGGCAAGTATGGGGGCAGAGACCTAGATAGGAGGATGCAGAGGGGAATTTTCAGTACCCATTTGTCTCCTTCAGAAATACTCTGGAAGCAGCAGTACACAGCACAGGGTGAGAGTGTCACATCACTTTCCCATGGCTTTGGTATAGTGCCAGGTTTTCTTGGGGGGTTTTTTTGCACGCAGGAAATTAACAAAAAAAGAAAATCTCAAAGTTCCCCATGAATTCCCCCCACCCCCAGTTTTTTGACAAGAACAAAATTGGTAAAAAGTTTGTTTTTGAAAACTGAAAAAAATACAGAGGGAAAGAGTTGGGGTTTTTTCCAATTCCATTTTGTGTTGGGGGAAAAAAAATAAAATCAGAAGATTTCAACCAAAACAGTAGTTTTCTACAACAGCATTTGTTTCGATTGAGAAGCCATTTTTTGTGGAAAAAATCCGACAAAATAAAACCGTTTCGTCCAGCTGTACTTGTGTTCCGGTGACTGGAATACACCGAGGTGCCACACGCACATGGCCAAGCTGGTCACTGGCCCCCTCCTCAACAGTAACCCCACCTCAATCAGGTAGCACTGTGCAAGGGCATTTTTCCTTTCTGCAGAACAGACACTCCCCTTCTCCTCTCCCCACAGTACCCTTCACTTCTGAATTCATTTCCCCTTCCCAAAGCTCTCCCCCTTCCCATACTTCTGCCAATGATGGGCTCTGAATTTGCTGCTCTCGTCTTCTCCTGGAGAATCGGATCTGCACCACACTTCCCAACGGCTCCACCGCACAATTTTGCGCATCAGTGCCGTGCTGAACACCCATATGGAAGGTCAGAGGCCTACAGCTTCAGTCACTATGGGATGACCAGACACTATTCTAGTGTCCCATTAACACGGTAGTCAGGGTGCTGTTGAAAGTGTTACAGGCACTTTAATACAAAAAAGGACTATTGTAACAGATTACTACAAAGGTCATTGTGTTTTTTTGACAGCAGAGTTGTAACTATAAACCTGGGAACACAGATACCAACAGAAATGACAAACCAACCCTTCAATTGGGGTGCTGTGAAGACCTGCCAGTTGTTTTTAGAGTCACCGTACCATTAGTAGGTGCAGCCATTCACCTGCCCTTCCCAGCCTCAGGGCTGGGTGCAATGCCTGCAGAGGCAGCTGCTGGAGCAGAGGGGTCACCGATGCTGGGCCTGTGGGCCACACTAGCAACCTGCCAGAAGCCTGAGAGCTGCACGTGATTTGTATACACAAGAACAGGATGCAGACACCCTGATCTCAGACACGGAGGGGCAGCCCACAGACTTCAGGTGCCAGCATGCCATGCTCCAGTTCCACCTCAGCAGAACATGGGTGGGGGGGTAGGCTGCACTTGAGGCCTCCACAAGCCGCTAGCAGGCTCCTTGCTCTTTTGTGAGGGGTAACAGACAAAGCAAGGACATGCTGTACCCAGCTAAGCGTTTGCCACATACAACCGAAAACACAGTAAGTGCATCAGCATCACCTTCCCAGGGACATCTTGGGAGTTTACCCTGGCTCTGTACATGATTTAAAGAATATTTAACAGAAAAGGACATCAGCCTTGCCAATCCTGCAGACATCAGTGATGAGCAGCGCACACTGGGGGGGAGGGATCAGAGACAGGGACACGTCAAGAGGCAGTCCGTTTCCATACCCACTGTACAATCTGTAAGCGAGGTCATCTCTCTAGCCAAGACTCCAAGTACAGGTCGTCTTTGGCTCAGGCAGGAGGAAGTATCCCTTTTGGCTCCCCCCACTAGGATGGCTGCCCATGGATGGCTGGGTCATTGGTCAGACTTGCAGCCCCCATAGCAGGGAGGATATACAAGCAGCAAGTCAGGATGCTGGCTGAGGAAGAAGTGCTATTAACCCATTAGCTCTCACTCCAACTCGTATCAGGCAGACATTACAGTGACAGAAGCATTTGAATTACCCTGACAGACAACACCTATTAACTCACCAAAGCCCTTAGATGAAGCCATCCTCCCACGCGTGCCCCTAATTAGCTCAGGTGCCCATCATGTGCATTTACAAGCGGCACAGTAGTATAGGAGACAAGTCCTGACCGTAAGGCATCCATGGGTAGAGGTAGACTTGGGATTTTCTCCAGTCTGTACAAAAAAGAAAATTTTCCCCTCTGAACAAACAACACCCCTTTGTGTTCAGTTCGGTATCCAGCTCTGCTGGATTGCACCCCAATTCCGCAAGGCAGGGAGGAAAGGGTTAACTGCTGCCGCTGCCTTGAGCTGTCCGGCTGCGCTGGCCCCTGTGGATCTTCATGTGTTTGGATAAGTGGTCACTGCGGGCAAACTTCTTTTCGCAGGTCAGACACTGGTAGGGCTTGACGCCGGAGTGGGAGCGCTTGTGGCGCGAGAGCTCGTCCGACCGGGAAAACCTGCCGGGAGAAGGGAAGCACGTTGGGTTCTTTTGGCTGCACATTTACTGCTAGCTAACCTAGGAGAGGATGGTCATTCCTTGAGGCCACCAGGGCCAAGCCAGGAAACAGCGCAGAAGACGACTGTGGGAACTAGGAAGGGGTAAGAAGGCCTAGGGGGTAGGGCACTGGATTGAGACTCAGGACACCTGGGATCAATTCCCACCTCTGCCACAGACTCCCCACATGACCTTGGGCAAGTCCCTTAGTCTCTAATGGTATGCCTACACCAGAAACGCTACAGTGGCATACCTGTAGTGTAGAAACTTAGTACAGCGAGGGGGTCCTTCTGTTTCTATAGTAGCTATCTCCACAAGGCAGCAGCTGCATTGATGGAAGAACTTTTTCATTTACCTAGTGGTGCCTACACTGGGACTTAGGTCAGCTTAAATACATCACAGAGCATGCAATTTTTCACAGCCCTGAGCAATATAGTTAAGCCCACCTAACTTTGTAGCACAGACCAGCCCTCAGCTCCCCACCTATAAAATGGTGATTATACACCCCTGTGAGGGAATTGGTGAGTGAGAGGTGCTTGACTACTACTGTGATGGGGATCAGATAAGCGCCTGGAGAGAAATAGCAAGCACCAAAGGGGTAGAATGAAAACATCTTCTTAGCCAAAGTAATACTTGGCATTTGCATAGCGCTTTCCACCTAAAAGCTCTACAGACATTAATGAAACCTCAGCTCCCTTGTGAAATACAACCCCCATAAAGACATAGGGGTGAGCGCAGCTTGCCTGAAGTCCATGTACTACAGATTTCCCAGTTCCTCCTTTCACAACTACAGCACATAGCCTGGCATTTCCTCCTTTTGCTATAAACACATACCAGGCCAAGTGATCCCTGGTGTAATTTCAATCACGGACGTGGGTGGATTGACACCAGAGATGAATTTGGGCAGTTGTCTCCATTTTGTGGCTGGGAACAAGGCCACAGTAGCAGCAAGAATTTCATCCCGGTTAGGATGGGCTGCCTGGTCTCTGCTCTCCTCCCAGACCGGGCTAATTAGAAAGAACCCCAGACACACAGTACTGTTGCCAGCGAGTGTTTCCGAAGGGATGCCCACACACAGCCATCCCCATGGCAGGCGACTAGGACGCTTCCCTCATTCAGAACCTGCTCTCCCCTCAAAGAGCCTAGAAACTCCTGGGGACTGGATAGACACGGACTGGGAATGGGGTACAGTGCTTCAGACCTCTAGGTCACCGCTTCAGAGCCAGACCAGGGCAGTAGTGACTGAAAGCCAGTCCTTACCCTCTGGCAGCAGTTCTTGCTACAGTTCCCTATGGCCACGCCATCAAGCCTCCCATACAACTGGCCCTAGTTACTCCCTTGCTGGAAACGTTGGCTGAGAGGCTGAATGGAGTCAGGGACAACGAGCTGCCCCTCAGGCTTGGAGGCAGTCGCTCCAGGGCAGGGTAGAGGCACAGTGCTATGGGGACACTTGCTCTGTAAACAAAGGACTCCGGGGCTGCCAGGCCAGTCTCTTCCACAAAGGTTCTTCTCCTCCCCCATGGCACAGGCTCAACACAAGCTTTCCCACACATTCCCAGGAGCGAGTCCCGGCCCTGAGCTCGTGGGACACTTCCAGGAGCTATTCTCCATTACCCACTCAATCCCTGGCTTCCCTATGAAGAGCAGCATTCGTTCGTCTGACAGGGCACACTAGCTCCCCCCATAAACTGTGGCAGGAGTTCATTTCTCAAATGATCAAGAGCCAGCAGGAGGCAGCAGCTTCCCATCACTATCAGCCTTTGCAGCATTCCAATCCGGGGACAGACATCCGCTCCTCAGCGAACTCCACGTGCGAAGGCTGCATGCACCAGTTTCACAGTTCTAGGCTGGAAGTTTCCATCCTGCGGCATGTTAGTGAAAGATCCAGAGACTCACATGGCCCTCCTCCACCATGGTACCTAGATAGAGCCACCTACTCAGCTCCTTAATTCCACATATGAAGTGGATCAGCTTAACATCTCACGAAAGCTCTTTAAGTGCATTCAAATCCCTGCCCAACTTCTCCAGCACCCTCTTTCCTCCACCCTAAACAGGGTGCCCAGAAATCCAAATCCTCAGGCACCATCAGCATAAAGGTCTGCTGCAGAACTGGACTTGCACGAGCTTGGGTTTGGCAGCATCTGCATTAGAAAGCCTCAGAACTGACGTGATATCACTGTGATGCTTCATGTTTACAAATATAACTGGAGAACACCCAACAAGGAGTACAGGAGAGCATCTACTCCCTATTCTAGCTCTGAGAAGCTCACACATATGGTAGAAGCATTAGACAGAAGGGTTTTTCCATATGGCTGAAACATACTAAAAGAATGTGGAGCGAGAAGCTTCAGTTACACTCAGGCTCACTACGATAGTATTTCAGTTCACATCTGATACAGTAAAATGCTGCGCCTGTGGGTCTGTTCACCACTAACTGCAGAAATTCAACAGATCCCAAGGCAGTCTCTCCAGGCCTTCCAGGAGAAACACTGGCTTATTTTCTAGCCTACCCATGAGCAGCAAATTCATCAGGATTTTTTGTTTGTTTGTTTTAAAACAGTGAGCGATTTGATTGACAAGTTCCTGAGGACAGCAATGGGTGATCCAATAGAGGAGACATTTGTAAGCGGACCAATTATAGGAAGCAAGCTCTGGAAACAATCCTGCACTGGCCAGGGAATAGACTAGGAGTAACATTTTCAAATACACCTGACTTAGGAGCCAAACCATTTAAATCACTTTCAATGGGACTTAGGTGTTTTTAAAAGTTTAACCTAAATGTCCTGAGAGGTCTTTCTATCCCAGCCCTCCTCAAAGGTCTGCTTTCTAGAATTCACTGTAAAAACTGAATCCCAGAACAAGGGCAGGTTATTTCTAGTTAAAACTCCCCTGCTGCATTAAAAGTTACGATCTCAGTTAAAACAGTCAGCATATGAACAGCTGGGGGAAGCAGAGGCCTGAAAATTTATACTTGGAAGTCTTGGATTTGCTATATATTTAGTCCAGGACCCAGTGCCAAAAAATATTGTTAGACTGAAGGGACAGTGAGGTTTTAGAATCAGCTCTCTCAAGAGCGTTCGAGCTAGCAGAGGACGCGGCGTACCTTTGAAGAGAAGTCAATGCCAGCTATCTAAAGGGACAAGACAACTGCTGAGTCAATCTTGCAAATGCACAGGAAGGAAGCAAGAGGGTAAGCAGAACTGTGAGATTTGCAAAAAGTGGGTCACGATCTGCCAGGGCCAGATGGGACAGATTTCCAAGGACTCAGCACCCACAGCCCTAAACATGCTGAGCTCCTCTGAAAACCTTGTCTTGAGTGCGGGTACTGAGCACTTGAGAAAAGCAGGCCCGACCAGCCTGCTGCTAATCTTTATAAACACACGCACAGGCCAGATCCTGCAGGAGGCAGTCAATGGCTTGGCTGCCTGGCAGCCAGTGGAAAGGCAACCTGAACGCCAGGCTTCTCCACTTGCACACCCACCTCCAGCCGCAGTTGGGCCAGGTGCAAGTGTAGGGCTTCTCTCCAGTGTGGCGCCGGAAGTGCGCTTTGAGGTGGGAGCTCTTGGTGTACATCTTGCTGCAGCCAGGGTGCGTGCACTTGTGGACCCGGATGACAGAAGGGGAGACCTTCTGGAACTTGGGGGAAGCCTCAACCCCTCTTAGAGTCCCCAGCGCCGCTGGCCTCAGAGCGATGGGCAGGGGGGCTATTTTGACGTACTTTTGGTCCAAGACAGTCACGGGGGGCTGGGCAGCCTGAGGGACAAAGGTCAGGCTTTGGCCCTGCACGCTGACCACCAACTGGGCCACCCTGATGCCATCCACAGCGCTCTGTGGTGTGGGGCTCCCACTGTTCATTTGGACGGGCTGGATCTGGAGGATAACTGGGATGCTCCCAATACCCACCGTCAGGCCCGCAGCACCGGCTACCCCCCCAGCCTCAGCAGAGCTCAATGCACCCCCTTCCGGAGCCATTCTGGGCGCAGGCTGCTCCCCAGGGCTCCCTAGGTTGATCTCCGACTTGATCTCCAGCTTCCCTCTGACAGGCTGTTTCTCGCTCAGCTCATCCTTGAGGAGCTCCATCTTCTCCTTCAGGAACTCCTCAATCTCCTCGAGGGTGGGGGTGAAATCTCTGGAGAGGTCATTGCAGAAGTCGGGCAGTTTCAGATGAGCTTCATAGAGGGTGGCTTGGGATTTCTCGCCTTCTTTCTTCACCTTGGACACCAGGAGGCAGGCGTCTTGCGCAGGACAGCTGCCATGGCGAAGGAGAAGACTGGAGCCATCCGGAGGGTCGGACGCTCCTGCGTCACAGTCTTCCGGCAGAACAGCAGACGGCATCTTTGTCTTACGAGCATCAGTGTTGCTGTCTAGCCAAGAGGTGCCAGCTGGAGGGACCAGGGGGTCTGAAGCAGGGAGCAAGTTGCTGCAATTTAGAGAGACCATTTGTTGACCAGTGTCCCTTCTGCACGGAAAGATGTTAAATTGACTGGGTAGGAAGCCTGTGTAACAATTCAGCTGGGCAGCAGTACAGCTGGTAGTCCTGATATTGCGGGGAAAGCGTTAGCCCACCTGCAAAGGAGCGACACCAAGGAGATTATTTACCAGTGCAAACATCTAGGAACAATTCAATTACAAACAAGCCACTGTTGGGTTTTTTGTTTTTAAATTGCTCTGTTGCTCAAACACACATCCCAGTTATTCTCTACCTAAGAGGTCTGCAGAGGACTGTATTGTCATGTGATATAGGCTCTCTTCCTTGTTTCCATAATTTGCATTAGCAGCCACCTTCACACCCATGAAACACTTTCCTGATATCGCTCTTCTGTTTCAACAATCACTGCAGTTGCCAGAGGGACGGTTTGCAATAGCACATGGGAGGGGAAGTGGTTTGCATAGGCCTGACTAGGAGGGGGAGGTGATTCATGAGATAAAATCTAAGATATAATTAAAAGGAGCAAGGAGAGAGTTTGAGAGAGAAAGGAAGCCCATGCTAGAGCCATTTGTGAGCTCTTGGCTTCCTGTGAGTAAGCAAATGCATGGGATTCCTTCAGAGCTGTCCAAACCAGTTGTGCCAGTCCTCGCTAGCGCCATCTCCCCAGGTCCCTTACCATCAGGAAGGGCAGATTCTGAGGAGCTTTCCAGTTTTAGCAAGCCCGGCCTTAAAAATAAAAAAAGCACCTGACTTAGTTCATGATCTGCCAAGGGCAAAACGTAGGACAAAGACCCTAAAATTGCTCAAGGCCTTTCGCAATATGGTTCATAACCCGTCCTTGGCATGACTTTGCATCTCTTGCCTGGACAATTCACCATGAACAGAAGCCAACACCGGGTGTATGTGAAGCAAGAGGGGACATTGGGCCATAACAGTCTCACCCCATCTTCAGATCCCTGCGCTGGGCTTCCAGCTTTCCTCCCACATGAAGAGGAGTTTGAATGTAAAAGCTCTACGCAGCCCCAACCCTGCCTATAGCTCTGCTCCCCTTTCACCCCACCCCCATTTCCCCTCCCCCACTTCTCAATCCCAATACTTCCCTCTTCATCCTGCCTCAGCTCTACTCCTTTCAGGCTGATGGCTATGTTTACAACAGCCTCCCCCTCTCTGCACATCATGGACCTTCCTTAGCCTCCTTCCACTCTCCCCTTAAAAGCCAGTTCTTCCCTGAAACCTGCCAGCGCTGCGGGGACCAGGTTGCAAAGTCTGGGTGAGCTGACTTGTTCTTGAACCCTCCACTAACAAGACCGACAGCTAAACAGCATAGTTATATGAGGGTCCAGCCATTAGAGCACTAGTCTGGGACTCAGGAGACCAGAGTTCAATTCCCTACTCGGCCAGACTCCCTGTGAGATCTTGGACAAGTCATTTCGTCTCTGTGCCTCACTTCCCCTTAGCATGGCCTTACTTCACAGGAATGTTGGGAGGCCAAACATTAAGAAAGTCATAAGAGGCTCAGATCAATGGGGCCAAGTACTTAAGACAGACACGCTCTGGATTTGCCAGGTATCAATGACAGCATCTTGCCTACTGGAAGCATTTTTTAGATTTTACAGGTTTAACTAAAATTCACAGCATCAATCTACATGGATGACAACATTCAAGAGTTATTAACAGACATGTCATGTATAAAAAACCACAGAGCCAGCTTTCACCGAAGCATATCGCTGGACTAGGTTAGCTCTTTAGACATTAGTTTGTGTTTCTATAGCATATTTTCTTTGCTATAGTGTTGTAGCCATGTTGGTCCCAGGATATTAGAGACACAACACGGGTGAAGTAATACTGCTGGTGAGAGAGACAAGCTCTTCAGGAAGAGAGCTCTGTGTAGCTGAACGCTTGTTTCTGTCACCCACAGAAGTTGTCCAATAAAAGATATTCCCTCCTCCACCTTGTCTCCCTACAGCACCTTTTGTTATGCGAGGATCTAAAAGCATTTTAAGTCTCCCAATGACCCTGGGAAGTAGGTAAATATGCTGAATTCACAGATAGGCAGCCAAGGCACAAAGAGGTAAAGTGCCTTGTCGAAGGTCACACAACGGGCAAGAGCGGGGAACAGAACCCAGAAGTCCCCACTTCCAACCTCCTGTGGTAATCAGTACAGCGCATTCCCGCCCCTTCTTTTTAAAGGTTCAAAACTGCAAATGACTATCAACTCTTCAGGGCAAGGACTAATTTACTAGTTTTGAACAGGGTCTAGCGCAATGGGACCTCTGAGCTACTGCAAAATAAATGATCAATAATTCGGATACTAAGGCATTTCCACCGTCATCATCAGTGACCAAATACCATGAAAAGAGCAGATACAGAAAAGCCCACAGATATAATAGTCAAGGGCTAGTGAGCATGCACAGGCATTAGCATGCAAAAGCTGCTCTACAAAAATGAGAGCAAGGAGATACCTGCTCCCAGGTGGAATGGGTCCACAAAACGGATTAGACTTACTTGAGGCAAAGGAAAATGATGATTGAAATACAGGACCACGACTCAGATCTGGAGTCTATCCCTGGCTCCGCCACGCACGTCCTGTGTGATCTTGCAAGTCACTTTACTCTCTGTACCTCAGTGACCTCTGACAAATCACTGCTCTCTCTGCCTCTCTGCGCAAGGGGGCTAATAAAACTGCCCTACCTCACTTGCAAGGTATTACCAGGCTAAGGAGTAGTTTTTAAAGTGCTCCCAGGCCCTGGGATGAGAGGCAGGGTATTGTTAGCAGCAAAGCACTGGCTGTGGCAGCGCAACTGTGGGCCACATGGATCTCTGGTGATTCCCGGGAGCTGGAGTCTCACATGACTTAGTTGCAGGCTCCATATGCTGCCGGGAGTTCATAGTGAAAGGGACTGCAAATGAAACATGCACAGTCCAAACGAGCACGCTGTAAACTGACTTAGTGCCATTCCCCGGCTTATCATGCAACTTCCCTGCTTACTCTGAAACCTGCTTACTCTAGCCACTATCATTCATGGCAAGATCAGGTCCCGCCCTCCAGGCACTCCTGAATGGCCAGCTTTTCTGTCAACCAACCTGTCCGGGGGTTTGTGATAGGACACACACACACCCCCTGCAAGCCGGGGGAGACCGGACTGAGTTACACTCACCACATGACGCAGCCAAGTACACAGCAGCCATTCAGCCTGGAAAACTCCTCTGGGCTTCAGCCTGTCAAGCGCGGGGCGCCTTTAAAGCCCAGCCGGGGGGAGGGTGTGTGTGTGTGTGTGTCTGCACCAGCACACTGGGCGTGTTCCCGGCCCGCAAAACACAACCCCCCCTCCCCTCCCCGCGCACTGAGATCCGCGGGAACGCGCTTTCCTCCGCCTGCCTGCTGTCCAGCTCTGGGCATTCCCCAGCCCAAAGCCAGGGACCTGCAGGAGTCTCTCCCCAGCCCGCCCCGTGTGAACGCAGCCAACCCGCATTCCCCGCCCGGCTCCCCTTCCCACCGAGCACGGGGCGCGCGGGAACAGGCCCCCGGGGAGCGCATCTGGGCAGAGTCACCCACGTGGCGGCGGCTTCGTTTCTCCCCCATCCCCTCCCCTCCCAGCGCAGGCCGCCGGGGGGGTTAGCGCTCGGGGTCTAGTGGGCAGAGGGGCCGCCGCCTTTCTCCCGTGCTGGATTAGGGAGGCTCGAGGGGGAATAATACGGTCAAGTAGCCGAGGGTCAATGGACCCCGCCCACTTCTCCTCCGGGGAATGGGGAGTTTAGGGGAGTTACTTTTTTCTTTAAACCACCGCGCTGGAAAAAGTGAAAACATCAGCATCCCCCACCCCCTCCCTTCGGCCCCCAAACCGGGCCGGGCATCCCCCCTCCCACTGCCCCGGGAAGCCCCCCGGCAGCTCAGAACCGCCCCCTTCCCGGCTGTGCTCCTCTTACCAGCCGACTGCCCCCTTCCATGCTGGCACCTCCAGCTCCGCTCGCTCACATGACCCGGGGGAAGCTCCAGCCGGAGCCGCCGCCACCGCCCCGCCCAGCCGAGGGCTCGGCTCGGTCCCCGCAGCCCCATTGGTGCGCGGCCGCTGGGGCTCGCCTGGCCCGCAGCCGGAGGGAGCAGCATGTGCGCGGCAGAGCAGGGACACGCCTCTGTCCTAAGCCCCACTCACTACAGCTGAGGGGAGGGGGGGGGTGTTTCTTGAGGGGTATTTAATAAAAATAGAGCCATTAAGGGGTCATCACCCCGGTAATTAATGGGGGGGGGGTCTAATAACTAATAATCACATTTAATAATTAAGGGCTGCGGAACAATCATCCGCATGCTTAGAAGTTTAACAATCCCAGCAGCTGACGATTAATTCACAATTCAGAGATAATAGTGAATAACCAGCAGTTAATTGTAATTAGAGGATGCAGCAATGCCACTAAAGGACAATAATAAAGAGGTTAATTAAGGAATACTGGATAATTAAGGATAATAATACGGACCTTAAGTACTGAGCCTTTATCTGCCAATAAGGACCGGTGGGGACAGTGAAAGGCCAGATTTGCAAAGGTATTTAGGCACCTAAAGGTGCTGATCAGCATGTGGTGTAATTTTCAAAAGCAGCTACGGTGCCTAATGCCCACTTTAAATGCCTCTGGGCACCTAGCTGCTTTTTTTAGGCACCTAAAATACCTTTAAAAATCTGGCCCCAGGTGTGTGGGACAAAGGCTGTTCCAGGCAGTCACAATCCCTTAGTACCCAGGTCCAGGTAGGATACGTGAGGGCCTCCGTAGTCCACCTTGAGGTGGTTTTATTGTTTGAATAGAAGTCCCTAAGGATACGCTCAATCACTAGGAACACTGGGATCCAGGCTCCACCAATCCAGAATAATTATGAGATAATAATCGATTAATAATATTCTTCATGCAGGCATGTGGGGGATGCACAGAGTCCACCATATTTGATATTTCTAGAGCACCCTCCATCAAAGCACTGACCATACGATCCTCTCCGCTGGAGCAGTTTTGTACACCTGCTAGGGCTTGACTTGAGAGAGGAATTCCTCCTGCTTTGCACTTCAGATCAGACAGAGACATTAGCAACAGGCAAAGCCAGGAACTTAAGTTAAGGGGGGAAAATACTAGAGCCTGATTTAGGGGGAGATATTCGAAGGCCCAGCCTTAGGTGTAGCGACTTTCGGTGGGAGGATGGCACCTAACTACCATGTGTGCCCACGAGTGAAATGACTTGTTAAAGTAACACAATGAATTAGTGGCAGAGCAGGGCATAGAACCAAGGAATCCAGATTGCTCTTCCCCTCTACACTGCCTGTAGACTGCGGAGGTGGGCTTGTTTCAGAGGGTATTGTTTCCCTCAGTCCCTTCTCATGCGACTCCTTGTCTTGTCACTTATTTTCATCTGGCTACACACTCTAAGGCCGAGATCCTCAAAGATGATTGATTTTGATGGAAGTTATGAGCCTAAATACTTTGAGGATCTGGACCTAATTCCCTTTTTTCTAAAAAGGAAACGTGCAATGTGGGGAATTTAAAAAAAAACCATCTGGATATGATACACTGGTTTTGAAATCCTCTGCAAAGGGCCCATATGCAGAAGCAATGGTCATATCCCATGTCTATAAATTTGTTGCAGTGGACTCCTGCCTAGTCTTAGGCTAGCATTTTCTCTGCCACCCAACAGCTCACATGTTCCTCAACCCACTCTCATGAAATCTTCATCCTTTCTTCTCCTTGTGGCATGACCCAGCATGTTCTTTCCTGGAAGCTTACAATCCTGTATTGACTTGTATCCTGGTTTATCAGATTACCAGCATGGTCCTGCGGAGGAGATACATGCTTTGATTCCTCTCCTGCAGTTTACCACAGTGTTCCATTTCCTCCTTTCATTTATGCTGGGAACAGCCCAGGTTTCTCCAGATGTTAAAGATCATGTTCTAGCAGGCAGGAACAATTCATGGCTTCTGATTAAATGGATTTTGAAAGAGTCTTTCATTTCAATAGGACTTTGCTGGCAGGACAAGCTACACAAGTGCTGCCAGTGTGTAAAAGAGACAGATTTTGCAGGTCTCTGGCAGAGGTAGGTACGGTTTTCTCAAGAATGGTGTTTTGGGTTTGAGTCTATGTCCATTCCAGACACTGGGAAGGACTTCTCTATCTCAGTCTCTCCTTTGTCACATGGGTTCCACACCTGCTCTTCTCATAGGTTCAGTCTGTGCTGTCCACCTCTAGTTTATGGCAATTGATTCTGTATTTGGTGAAGGCTTTGCCCATTTCACTGTAGTGAGATAACCCACTAGCATGATCATTCTGTGCCAGAAGCTGTAGCAGTCTAGCTTGTTCCTTTGGATCTGTGGTTCCCCCCAGTGGCCTATACCTTTTGTGTTGTAGGTGCTGTTCTAATGCTAGGTTTCAGAGTAGCAGCCGTGTTAGTCTGTATCCGCAAAAAGAACAGGAGTACTTGTGGCACCTTAGAGACTAACAAATTTATTAGAGCATAAGCTTTCGTGGACTACAGCCCACTTCTTGTTCTAATGCTGTGAGCCTTTCTTGGTTGCTTGCTCTGCCGCTCAGGCTGTTAGATTTGTTGACACATGGGGGCGATCATATATGTGAAGATCAAGCTTTCGTTTTGATTAGTTTTTTTTCTTCAGTGCTTTGATTTTGCCTGAATCATTGTAATTATTTGATGACAAATCTGGGCCCTGAACTTCACTTCTTTACAAGAGAAAGGGTTGAATTATATTGTCAGATAGTTTAATTGGATAATTTTATCCATCTAGGTTGGGGGTTTCAAAAGAGCCTGAAGACAGTCAGGCATCCAACTCCTATTCAATTTTAAATGACTTAGGTGCCTTTGAAAAATTAGTGGTTTCTTTACAGCATCAAGATCACAGAGCTATTTCTTGTAATGGGTTCTGCTGGTGCCAGTCAGACATTGCAATATTAGTTTATTGTGGATGCTGCAGAATAGTTGCTCAGGTTGTTTGAGGCCATCTCTGCTTCTGTGTATTGGGCTAATGAGTCCAGCTGGCCATACTCCAACAAAGTGTCTAGACTGGAAGGTTAAGTTAAATAATGTCAGAAGGGCTCCCTGCACGTGGTCAGTGCTGCGTTTCAGCACTTGGTTTAATACAGTGATTCTCAACCAGGGGTACATGTACCCCTGGGGGTACACAGAGGTCTTCCAGGGGGTACATCAACTTGCCTAGATATTTGCTTTGTTGTACAACAGGCTACATAAAAAGCACTAGCGAAGTCAGTACAAACTAAGATTTCATACGACTTGTTTATACTGCTCTATATACTATCCACTGAAATGTAAGTGCAATATTTACATTCCAATTGATTGATTTTATAATTATATAGTAAAAATGAGAAAGTCAGCAATTTTTCAGTACTAGTGGCTATGACACTGTATTTTAATGTCTGATTTTGTAAGCATGTAGTTTTTAAGTGAGGTGAAACGTGGGGGTACACAAGGCAAATCAGACTCCTGAAAGGGGTACAGTAGTCTGGCAAGGTTGAGAGCCACTGCTTTAATATATTTATTATCTGGGCTACATGTTTCCCTGAACTGAGGTTTTTCTTTAGGTCTTACATTGTCCCAGTGTGTCTAGAGAAGGCTGGTCATTTTTTAAAGTGTCTTCCAGTGTAATTGCTTTTTAAGGGTCTGTCTTGTTCTTGAGTCATTTTTCCACCTAGTCGATTCCTTTGGTTACATCTCAGAAATGTTTTGCCCCCATTCTCTCATCTGGATGGCTTGGCTAACAAAGCCAATCTTTGTATTGGTTTTGAATGTTGCCCCGGTGTGCTACAAGGAACTGGAATCAAGCCCACCTTCAGTTTGTGCTAATTTCGGCTTCCCCCACCCCCCTGTTCTTTTCTGAAACTGTGTATGTGATTTTCCATCCATGTACCAGAAGAGGGCACCACAAGGTCCCATCAATAAAAGGGCCAGGCTGCTAAGCCAACAAATTAGTGGTGTGTAAGCAGAGGAGCCCAGGGTTTCTTTATTACACCTTAGCCTCCTTTATGAATCCAGCTTCACAGCAAGGGACCAAAAAAATTCTATCAGCCTTAGAAGAAAAAATCCCATACCCCACCCGTGGAGGAAGCAACCCATTGACCCTTGCTCTCCCTGGCCGTCAGCACCAGGGACGGGTTTAATAGCAGAAGTAAGCAGTCACCCTCCTGCTGCTTTGACTCACACATGAGCATCACGCAAGTTGCCCCAGTAGCAGCTGCTCTGTTATTCCATTAGGGCAAAACTCATCCTTATGCACAAGATCTAAGGCCCACCTCCATCCCACTGCGCGGACTTAAGGGATAGAGAGGCCTTCTGTTGTGACTCTGTACTGGGCTAACTTTCACCCAATATGTGTTTTCTTGGGCCCTGTAAAACAGGTGTTGCATGCAGGGCTGTTCCCTAGCCAGTCATTGGGTCCAGTCCTGCACCCCCTTACTACCGAGAGCCATGCATACTGACACTAGCAGTCCCCCAGCAGCCTACTCACCCTAGTCAGCACTACCCCCAGTAGTAAAGGTTTGCAGGCTCAAGCCCTATGTTTCTCCCTTGCTCTGCCGCAGGGAGCGGGGTGGAGTGGACTACACAGCATGTAAGGTGCAGGAATCAGAAAGCAAGTCTGAACCGACACTACACCGTAGCAACATTCCAAAGTTCCAGCCCGTTTGGGGCGAAGCAGCCCCTAGGCCCTAGCTGTCAAGGCGCTTTTGTAACAGCCCGAGCCATGCATCTATATCTTCTGATGCCTAAATACCTTCAAACACCTGTCCCTAGATTGATTTTTTTTTTTTTAAAGAGAAAGCATTTGTGTTACCGTAAGTGACATTCTCTCTTCTGTTGCTATGTGGAAGGTGCACAGAAACTATGAAAGGAACCAGTGCTGTCCGATGCAGAGGTGCTGGAACAATTTTTATAGTGGCGGGGGCTGAGAGTCATTGAACCAAACTGTAAACCCTGGCTATGATGGAAACCACTTCAAGTCAGGGGGTGCTGCAGCCCCCCAGTACCCCTAGTTCCAGCACCTATAGTCCGATGCACAAGGCGAACACACAGACAGACTAGAACGAAATCAGTTTTCCTCCAATCTCTGAGAACAAGTGCAGGGATTGCTGTTAAAAATAAACATTTTCAGCTAGAAGAGTTAAGTGGACAGGGTCTCTTTAAAAAAAGGGGAGTTTCAGGATGAAATATGTTCAAGAGGAGCTAGATTCTGCTCTCATTTACTGCAGTGTAAATGCAAAGTAATTGCATCAAAGCCAATGGAGTTAGTCCAGATTTACTCTCCTGTGCCAGAGATCAGAGTTTGACCCTGAAATGTTTTCCTGGCATTTAAAAAAATTAATTAATGTTTTAATTTTGGAACAGGGGAAGCTGGCTGGTCACTTGGTGAAGGCAAATGCTGTTTGTGGCTCTTCTGTTGATTTGCTGGGAGGAGTGCAAGTAATCACGGCCTCGCTCCGTGCCTCAGTTTCCCCTCTGTAAATAGGGGCCAAGCAATACTTAGCCACCTTGCAGGGATTTTGTGAGGATTCACTCATTAGTGCACCTTCCTAGGCAACACAAAGGCACATTATATTGCACCAGAGGCTACGGCTGGATAAAGCGTTTGGTCCGTACCCTAGCTCTTGCTGCATAGCGGGGTTATCCGATTGTTAGCCTGGTCTTCCCCTCCCCTCCTTATTCATCACATCAGTAATGAGGCTCTTATCACATCATGCCAGTTTGGCTCCCAGCTTGGCTAACACACCAGGGACGTCAAGAGCTATAAGCAGGACTATTTACAGCCTGAGCTACAGAGCCTGGCCCGTTCATCTAAAGTATTTCAGAAGCACCTATCATCCTGGTGCTTAAGGCTCAGAGTGTGACCTGCTGTACATGCCCGTCCAGGAGGGAAAGGCATCATGGATCACAGCATGAGTCCGTGCTGGGGACTGTAATAGACGCATGGCCTCTGTGGATTGGGCACAAAGGGGGAAGAAATAACACACAGTGGTCCATGGATTACATTAGGCTCCCATTCTGCAAGTGGTTCCATGTGGACAGATGCCTGCAGTCTCATCGAGTCCCACTGCCTTACTCTGACTGCTTCTCAGGACAAGGACGGTGTCATTGTATTTGCCAATGATACTCCTAGCACACTTGAGATGCTGTAGGAATTAGCGTCTCATCGGCAGCTGTGCAGGGCTGCAGCCTGCCTGCTACATTTCAGATGTTGTCTCACCCAGAGCACAGTCTTGGTTCTGTGTGCATAAGGCTGTGAGCCGCTCACTTATCAGCAAGGGATGCAGTTTGCAGAAGTGAAGAGAGTCAGGAAACAGGTTGGGGCAGAAGGAAATACAGTATTCTTGCAGTAGAACTCATGCAATAGCACCATCTGCTGGTGCAGCTAGAGAGAGTACAGACACCAGGCTCAGCTATGTTCTCCTCCTAACAGTGCAATTCTAACAGCCTCATTAAACAGGGATACCAATAGCACAGGGGGCAATGCAGGAACTAGAGACCGAGCGAAGTGTTTGGCGGGGGAGCAGGAGAGGACATTGTGAGGGGGGGAGGAAGGGATCAGAAATTATTATTGGATCCAATTAATTGCCAAGTCTGGGCTGGCTTCCATGGACTCTGACCAGAGCCAGGGAAAAGTCTGCCAGGAAGGGAGGCGGTGGTGACATAAGTTGATGGCAACTTCTTCTGTAGGGAAAATTGGGGGTGGAGCACAGCTTGGCAATATAGCAGTCCAAAACATGGGAGGCACAGGCATCATCAACCCATCCCACATGTAGTTTTGAACACCATTACTACTGCTGTATGAATACTAACAGTCATCTAGTTTGCTCCTTAGGACAGAGGATGCCCTGCTCTCCACTTGACCAGTGTGCTTTTGTGGGCTTGGCTTGTGGCCCATATTGCACCCCGAGCCATCATGCATTGATGTGCAGCAGGTCGGGAGCTCATCCTCCCCAAATGAGCTCACCCCTTGCAATGTCTTCCTGCTGCTGGTGGAAAAGAAAAGAGAGGGACGTGGCACTAGACGGTAGTCTTCATTCATCCGGTCTCCTCCTTCCCTTGCTGCCCTCTGGTTCCCACATCTTCCAGCACAATCAGGCCACACAAAGAAGGGCAACAGTAGCTTGGGGGTGAGATGTGGGGCCCTGCTTTATCCAGCCCACCAGTGTTCAGGGTGGGGAATTAGAGGAAGGTTTCTGGCCCATCTCTCATGCAAAATGTTCTCAGTAGTGCAGTTAACATAGTGACACTCACAGTGATCCAATGTAAAAGTTTTTTATTTCCCTCCTTAATAAACTTTATAATATCCCTCCCCTTACGCTGTACAAAATATTTACTCCACTAAATAAATAAGACAGGACCATATTGCAGACAGTATATCTTCCTGAAAGGAAACAGCATCAAAACATCCTTCTCTAGACAGGAGATTCACAATAATGCATTCTTATGCATTAGAAAAGAAAGACCCGACCCTCCCTTTACAGTCCTCTCCACTGACCCAACAGCATTGAAGCTGTTCCCTTTAAATACCCCTAGGGCAACCAGGAAGGGAGATTTCAGAGTAACAGCCGTGTTAGTCTGTATCCGCAAAAAGAAGAACAGGAGTACTTGTGGCACCTTAGACACTAACAAATTTATTAGAGCATAAGCTTTCGTGGACTACAGCCCACTTCTGCATCCGAAGAAGTGGGCTGTAGTCCACGAAAGCTTATGCTCTAATAAATTTGTTAGTCTCTAAGGTGCCACAAGTACTCCTGTTCTTCTTTTTTCAGGAAGGGAGAGGCATAATATGATTCCTCAATGGAGAGGGGATGGATCTACCACCCAAACCCAGCAGAGCTCCCAGGAACTGCCCTTTCCTTTACGAACCTTACACTAGTGGCTGAAGGTTAGAGGATGTAATTTGCGTCAGAGAGATTTTTACATCTACACACAAGTTACTTCAGCAACAGGTTGGAGGCTCCAAGAGCTCAGGCTCTAGCCTGAATGTCTACACCACAATTTTTAGCCCCACAGCCCAAGTCCCGCGAGCCTGAATCAGCTCTTTTATCCCTGTGTAGATGCACCATGAATGTGCTGATTATCCAGGCAGAGCTGTGGTCTTTGCATTCGCTCAGAAACAGCAGTTTTCCTACTAGACATGGGCCTGAGACAATTTGGGCCTGACCTCATAGAGGGGCCAGGGATGTTTGGAGCTGAAGCCATGGCTAGCTCTTGGTATGCACTCCTCCCCCCCACCCCACCCCACCCCCATCCCCATCCACCCACCATGCTACCTCCTGGCACGCAGCCCAGCAGGGAAAGTGAGGAAAAGGGAGCTGCTCAACTCCGTGCTCTGCATGGGGGAAATCTGGACTCCCTTGCTGGCAAGCCGGACATTAAATAGCTTCTCTCTTTGAGATACCCACTGGGCTGAAGAGGGAGAGGGCAACTTCTTAGCTTATTGACTATGAAGAAACCCCACTAGAGTGCCACTACCACCTTCCCTCCTTTGCCACTAGTGATGGGAAAGCCTCTACCAGGCTGAGACAGATAAAGCGCCCCACAGTTCCGGCAATTCCCAGAGCCTGCTGCATCTTCCCAGATGAAATGGAGAGCTCAGGAGACCAGGATCTGCTACCGCTCAGGTCAGAACTGGGGCAACTAGAGCCGCACCTTGAACGAGGTGGTGCAGATACAAATGAAAGTTAGCTGGGGAGTCAGAAGTTTGATTGCTCAACTCTCTTTTCAAACACAAACAGCCACCTCCCCTGCCATTATATCTTGGCTACAAGCAAACAAAATCCTTGGCTACAAGCAAGGCTCCTTTTGCACACACGGCATGACAGTAGAGACAAAGGCTAGGGTTTACACTGGGATTTGGGTGCCCCACTCCCTCTGAAAATCTCGGCCTATGTTTAATCAGGGGCAAAGGAGAGGTTCTGGTTCAGGATCTGTATGTTTATTGTTCTAGGCGGTGCCTGCCTGATACCTGGGCATATTACAAGCAGGCCTTCACTTCACTTCTTCTCCAGCCCATCACTTTTCCATGCATCTTTCAGATGAGTAGCCAACAGGTCCCGAGTGCTCATGGACCATTATTTTCAAACCTGGGTGCCCAAAGTTAGGCACTTAAATTCATATTTAGTACTTAAATAAGTGATTTGCAGAAGTGCTGAGCCCCCAGCAGCTCTCAGTGACTTTAAAGGGTGTTCAGCGCGTTCGAAAAACCAGGCCCCTTATTTAGGTACCGAAGAATGGACTTGGTTTGAATAGCTTCGTCAGTGGTTATTACAGAGTTTGGTCATTAGGCCTGGCATGCTGAATAAATACATTGTGCCTCCTTAAGATTCCCCCCTGCTCCTTTCTGCTATACAAGGTAAAGGGGTTTTCTTTACATAGTAAATAACTTCCCATCTGCAACCACATGTAATTGCTCATTGCAAGGGCGGGTTACTTCAGCCTCTAATACATGATTAAAACACACATCATATTTAACATTATGACATACCAGTCTGAGATAGGTGCCGTGTCCGGTCTACTTCATCTAAAAAAATGGTGGATGGGATTTTGTTTTGGGCAAGGAGGGGGATGGAAGGAAATTAGAAGGGTGCTTCCCAGCCACTGTCCCTTCCCCCAGAAAATTCTATCGATGGAATCAGAAGACGTAACCCTTTGGACCCAGAACACAGATTTCTACTCAGCGAGCTGGAGATTAATCTCCATGAGCCTAGCCAGCAGCGGAGGCTCTTACACACACACACACACACACACACACACACACACACACATCCAGAGCGGTACATTCCAGAAGTGTGCATGGGGGAGAATCCAACCCCCTCCAACGAGCTCATTGGGAAGGTTCTCCCTAGAGCTGGAAAACAGAGTGACTTGGGGTCGGCTTGGCAGTGAGGGATCTAGGGTAAAGCTAAAAGAGACTGGGAGGGCTGGAAGCCAAAGTTCTCTATTGGCATATAGGGCACTGTAAACCCATTTCCCACGCCATCAGCCCCATGGCTCTGCTTGACATGGCAAAGCTCCACACTAGCTCTTGACTGGCTGCTGGCCCTTGTGTCTGCCCTTCCCTCTTCTCCCCCTCCTGTGGAACGGGCATTGATCCCATTGGTTGGCGGGTGGCTTATTGAGTTGGCTCCTTGGGCCAGGCATTGTCTGGGCTAGCGGGATTCTTATTTAAAAGGTTTGCTGGTGGGGCAGTTCCCTGCAGGAAGAACGATAGCCAGGGGCAGGGGAAGACAGTCCCATTGTGAATGAAAAACAAAGAACCAAGGATTTTAAAACCATTAGGAAGATTTTCAGAGGCCCGAATGGTAGTTTGGTTTTCAATGGGAGTTAAGCCCCAACTGGCATTTCTGCTTTTGATAATTTCCCCAAGGGCTAATGGGTTTGCGAAGTTAAAATGGGAGGTGGGAATTTAATCACTGAAGACGTTGTAGGTGGGTCTACACTGCAGTGCAAGTCCAGGGTTTGAACTCAGGCTCAAGTCTAACCCCCCTTCCGCATACACACAAATTGCGCTAATCCAGGGCTCAGACCCAGGGTCCCAGAACCACACGGGGATGGAGGGTGCAAGCCTGCGTCAAGCTGGACCCAGGGTTCAAGCCCTATTGCTTTGCAGTGTAGATACAACTTCCCTGGACACATGCTCTGGGAGTCTGCCGAAAGTATCCCACAATGCCACAGGCTGGACTTTCTTTGGTCTCTGGACAGTCAAGTTTGGAGGACGGTCAAGTTTTCCAACACTGCACCACAAACAAAGGGCTAGAGCAACCACATGTTAGTAGGGCGCGAGGAAGGCTGGTCTATGGGTGGTTGAATTTGGGCCCACATAATACAGTGTAGATGCTGGAGTCTCAGGTTGGGACCCAGGGTTCAACAGTTCCTAAGCTGGGGTTCCAAATGAGCACAGACGCTGAAGCCCTAGGTTAACCAACCTACAGTTTGCTAACTCAAGTTCTACTACCCCTGGCTTGTGTTGCAGTATAGACACTCCATGTTTCCATAAGGGTGACTCCTGGTGGGTAGGATAGAACTGACCTGGGAATATCGTCTGAGCTGGGAACGACCTTTGCAGCAGCAGGATCTCAGAATCCGGGACAGCTCTGCCATCAATTCATGGCAGCAAGAGCAGGGCCAGATCAGTGGAAAGGTCTCTCTTGGCTTCTTCCCTTTGAAAAAGGGGCAAAGCAGAAAGATGGCCCTACAGGGGAGTAGAACATGCTGCAGGGTTGCCTCTTGAGCCTGCTCCAGCTTACTCTCCTGTCGGAGGGAACGACTGCACCCAGTTGGCATCAAGGCTATTCCCGAGTGGAAGGGAATGGGCATCAAGGGGACCCAACATGGGTGGAGAAGACAGAGAATGTGAGGAGCAAGAGATTTGAAATGGAGGAAGCACCTCATGAGGTGGGGAGAGAGAGGGGCAGGCAGAGCCATGTGCGATGAAGAAGGATAAGGAAGGGATGGCAAGGCTAGGTACCAGCAGGGGTTAATGCAGTGGAAGAATCTCCTGCACACCCTTCAAAGGGCAGGGTATATGTGCCTGCTCACACCATCAGTGAACGTGGCCCGAAGAGAGGACAGCACGTCCAATTATTAAGCCATGCAACAGGGCAGCCTGGACAGAATCTCGCCCAAGGGCTTAGTGTGTCTCCTACGTGGAAAGGACTTCAGAGCAGTAACCTGGGACAGGGTGTCCCATTAACATGCCTCAGGCAGGGGGGACAAAGGATAAGTGCTTCCAGCCCCTGCGGGGTACAGAGGACGCCAGACCCTGCACATTCCGCTGGGGAATATTGCACTTGAATACAGGGTAATGTTCAGGCTAATGAGGTCTGAGCAGTGCCATAAAAACACGGCCTTGGAGCCTTGTTAAATCACTCTGCCTACTGCCTCTAACCAGGCCATTTTATAAGGCTACTGCAAATAGGTTTCTGGCACTTGTGGTACACAGAGCAGCCGGCCAGTTCTGCAGGGCAGTCTGGAGTGCACGAACATCGAGCGGTCACTTAGTGTCATGCTCACCAGAGCAATGGGATTACCAGCCCTGGACAGAGCCAGGCTCTGCCCATGCACCTCCATCACCCCCGTGCCATGTAGGACTGCGTCCATACAACTCTGCCAATGCACCCGCGTCCTGACCTGCAATACCCCATTCCTACCCTGGATGTCTCCCCCCGCGCCCCCCCAAGCTCTGTCAATGCAGCACCCTCCCACCTGTCCCCCAAATATTCCAATCCACCGCAGCCACCAGTCAGAGAGGAAATCTACACTTTCGAAGCAAGGTGAAGCCTGCCAGAGCAAGGCAGGATTTAAGCTCGTCGCTCCAGGAATGAGAGGAGGAGCACTCTCCCTCCGGGATGCAACTGCGGAATTGCACAGAAATGTAACCCTGTGATTGAAGGGAAACTCTTCTCCTGTCACCTCATTGATGCCCTCTGTGCAACACTGCTCTTAGACAAAAGCACCACGGGGCAAGTTCTGATGGTGGGAGACAGAACAGCATGGTGCCCTTCCTAATACACCCGCACTTAGCCCAACAGCCTCTCCCCAGCCACATGCCCCACAGAAACAGCATGAGAGACAGAAAGGAGGTGTGCACAACGTGCAGCCTGCCGTATAATATAGCGTCAATGCACATGTACAGACAAGTTGGCGGCGTGCCACGTGCACACGTACCCCCTTTTACACCGAATACTTGGCCATATCGCTTTTATCAAAGACGACTTTGGTTGCAAAGTAAATAGCCACCAACCCGAGGCCGGTGGCGAACACCATGTAGGCAGTCACCGACTGTGTAAACTGGACGATGGACCCCATGACGAGGGACGGGACCACCTGAGAAAGGAGGAAAGCGCTGTCTAAAATAGCCAGGTCCAGGCAGATCCCTCGACCGGGCGCTGCAGGGTCTGAGTCTCCCACTCTCATCATGAGCGAGACCTCGCAGGGGGAGCCGACGCACAGGGCCGAGCTGGCAGCTGGAGGAGAGGAGAAGAGGCCCCCAGCATGGCCGTTCTGGTAGGTCAGCTTCTGGCTGGAGAGGGGGCCTTTGGGGAAGCCTGATTTCTTGTCCAGCTGAGCAGCATCTTCCTTTCCTTTGCTTTTGTACTTATGCAAAAATACCTAAGAGACAAAATAAAGAGAGAGGGAAGGTGAGGAACTGCAGGGGTTGGTGAAGCCCTAAAGAGCCAGAGAGTGGGCCAGGAGAGCGGGCCAGGAGAGCAGTGCCATTAGCTAGAGCAGTGCAGAGCTGGAGCGATACACCCCAGGCCTGGCAAAACTTCCCCTGCCTTCAAATTGTTCCAAGCCCGTGAAAATCCTCAGGCCGGGTTTGGCTAAAGGCTGGGGACATTTGCAGCAAGTCTGGGGTGAGTTCGATGGTTTCCAGCAGCGCGGGTAGGATTGCCAGGAACTTCTTTGTTAGGCTTCAGATTCAAGGTGATCCTGACCTGCTGCGGTAACTTGGCTCCAAGCGGTACCTTTGTGTGTTTGCTTCATGCATCACCAACGCTGGGGAGCATTTCAACCCAAAGCCAAACAAGGCTCTGCTGTTTGGGGCAGTTTCGTGCTGAGCCTTGAGAGTCGTCTGATCGCTGGACTCTCAGAGAAGCGGGTGGTGCAAACCCATAACGGGCCCAATTCTCTTCTCTCTCAAAGCACAGCTCCATGAACTTCAGTGGCCCAACTCCCAGCACACACTAGTGTGAGAGGAGAATCCAGCCCCAAATACCTCCCCCTGAATCCCTCTAAATAGAAAGTGCTCCATTACCTAGGGAGAACGGGCCAAAGCCCTCCCCACCCTCATGCCACTGCAGCCAGGCCATGGATAAACTTGGTCTAATGAGGGAGTGATACCATCACCCAGGGCTACTGGAATCGTCTGGGGTGGGAGCAGTTTGTTAAAAGGCAAAGAGCAGTACCGCCAAAGCAGCTAATCTAAGGGACTCAACACCCTCCTGCTGCAGGACACGTGAGTTGCTCACAAAAAGCCCTTGCTTTGGAAGCCTGGGCACCGCTCACATGGACTGAAGGGCATGTGTTGGACGGTGGATTTGGCACGATTATTTTTCAAAAGCAGAGTGTCGAAGTGATAGTCTCAAGACCGGAGCACAGGTAGGCAAAGAGGCAATTGTGCGTTCAAAGGCGTATCGCTGCAAATAAGAGGTGAGTAGCTGCATAACTCAAGTGTTCAAATTTTCAAGCAATGGCCCTTATGGCTTGTCTACACATGCAGTTATTCAGGACTAGCTATTGCATTTCAAATTCACACTCTACCTTAGTCTGAATTAACTTTCCATCATAGGTCTTGTCTACACTACGAAATTAGGCCAACTTAAGTCACGTCGACCTACAGCCACCGCAGCAATTAGATCGGCTGCTGGTGTCCACACTGCCCTCCTTCTGCATGTCCTCACCAGGAGTGGATGTGCCGACTGAAATGGAGTCCCCCGCCGCGGGGCTGACTGCCAGAGCCGGAAACAAAATGTGAACTCCTAGCAGCTGTGAAACTGACAAGAATGTCAATTTCACTGCTAGTAGGCTCCCTGCTGTGAAATTGAGCACCTGCCATGCTCCAGCTGTCAACCCTGGGGGCAGGGAGGGGGGACTCCAGCTGTGAGCCCAGCACCCAGCTGACAGCTCGGGCTGACAGTGCTGGGGTGGGGGCAGCTGTCAGCACTGCTTAAGTAACATAGTATCTACAGAGACACTGGATTGCCTTCACTACATTGGAAGTAAGCGCTACACTCTCACGGAGGTAGAGTTATTAGGTCGGTGTAGTGGGTGATTTACATCAGCGAGAGCAGCGCTGTAGTGTGCATGCTAACAGAGTTAGGTCCATGTAAGCTGCCGGACGTCAACCTTACTCTGTAGGATAGACCAGGCCTTAGGTAACTTCCGTGACGCTACCCAGTGTGAACGGGGACATCGCTCCGTACAATCTAAGGCTGCATACGTTCCCTATGCAACTGGGCGGCAGAGCGGCCTCTCAAGACAATCTGCCAAGGCTCTAGTGCTAGGGACATTCCACAGCTGGTTAGGGAGTATCACTGCAAAGGGGCCATTGCTCTGGGTAACCCAAGCAGCCTCTTCCAGCCAAGTTCCTTCCACTGCTCCCAAGAATTTTACAATTTCACCCAACTAGGTTAAGGTACTGCACTGGGACTCGGGCAACCGGGGTTCCGTTCCCAGCCCTGCCACAGACACTCTGGGCAAGCCATTTAATCCTCTCTGTGCCTCACATTGCTATCTGTAAAAAGGGGAGAATAATCCTGCCTTTCCTCCAACCCTTTGTCTGCCTGTCTATTTAGACTGTAGGCTCTTTGAGGCAGGGACTGTCTCTTGCTGAATGTATGTACAGCACCTAGCACCTTGGGGCCCTGATCTCAGCTGGCACCTCTGTGGGCTACTGTAATACAAATCAATATTTATGTGCAGCAAGTGAAACTGCTGCAAAACTCCTGCCTTGAAATGTCAAGACATCTGTGCTCAGACACATCCTATGCACTGTAGCTAGCCAAGGACATATTAATCCGTTCTCCATGTGATGAGATAAAACCAGCCAGGAGAAAGAAGACTGACTGGTTGAGAGAAGAGAATTTTATACAGGCGTGCAAGGGTCAAAGCTGCACTGCCCAAAGTACCAACAATATCAGCTTTCCACTCACGAGGGAAAGGCGGGGGCCACTGGAGAATTACACAAGCATACTCCAGGGTGTGCAGGCGTCTTTGCTGCATTCTGTGCCTAAGCCACACCACAGCAATCGGCAGCATCTAGTACCTCACCTGACACACACAGGCTCTGCTGTGGTATAGTATCACTAGCTATTTTCCATTAACGTTCCCTGAAGCCATGGCTACAGCTCTGCAATGCACCAGTTTCCGATTCAAGCAAAGAAATGAAGCCAGATGAGACTTTTGGTCCCCAAGAACCTTTTGTTGAGAGTCAGACATCTTTACATGGACTCTGACTAGCCATGAATTTTCTCAAGACAGTGTTTTGTAATAAAGTTTGTCACTTCACTGGTCTTATGAAATCTAAGTCAAGCCACCCGAATCCTACATGCAATGGCCAGAGCTTCACGAAACTCTCCGTTTACACCTACCACACCAAGGTTAGAGGGATCCAGAATTTAAGTGGTGCAAAACCCAGCACAGAAGAGAAGTTGGTCAAAAAAAACTGAGCCCTGTTGCAACTCAAGTTAGTTGAGTTGAAGAGATCCTAGGTTTTAACTCAACTAGCTTAGCATGTGTTGTGCCTCATCTATGATAGACATTCAAATGCATTAATTAGAACACCTTTTATCCCACTCTAGACAAGGCCTCTTTGGTCTCACTAGTACAGGCAGAATCGAGGGCATGCACGAAAAGAGACCAACTTACACGGTCCATGTGAGCAGCGTCAGATGGGATTAGTCTTGCAGGCTTGCACTAAGGTTCCACACAACGCTGGAGGGGCAGCCGTTATGCGGCACCCTTTCATTGACTCACTTCAGGAGAAGAGGGAGAAAAAGAGAGGAAAACAGAAAGCAGGAAAAAAGGAACGACAAAAGGCAACAAAGAAAAAGAATTAAAACAGTAAAAAAGAAAAACAAAAAGGAAGTGGATCGTAGAAGATGGATACATTTCTGCAGAAGGGTTTTTAGGGACTTATCTTCTCTGGGGTTCCATTGTAACCTATTAGGAAGGCAACGGAAGCAGGAAGGCGGGACCTCACAGCTAGTCATAGAGGAGGCTTTGTGAAGGCTAGCGTCCATCTCTTGGTCATGGATGGGGTTTCCCCATCAGCCCTTTGAGGAAACAGTTGGACCCCTCCCCTCACTAATCCCTGCTTGACAGGAAAATGCCCTGGTGGGTTTACATTTTTGCTGGCTGGAGTAGATCCCAAGTCCAGGACTTTGGAAGAAACCAAAGTGGAACAGGCCCTCCAAATGCATCTCTAGTTTGACAGGCATCCTAGTGCATACTGGGATGGGCTGCCTGGAAGTGTTAGTTCTATGTGAGCACCTGGATGTCTGCAGTAAAAGCTCCTAGTTCTTTAACGTCACAGCAAGTTGCCTGCCATGGGGACGAAAGGTGCTCTCATGCCACAAGTCACTGGTGCATTTACAGTGTGTGAGGGGCTCCCAGTGCTGTGAACAACAGCTGCATTGCCAACTATTGTGATTGTATCATGTCTAAACATTTGGTGTTTTCTTTAAGCCTCAGCTCTGAGTTTTCATTTCAGTTGCCCTGATGGTTAGGGACAAAAGCTTGAAAGCGTGATTCCGTGAACCCTAAAGGCTCAACAACCAGAGGGCAAATAGAGAACCCAACATTTGTAATTTATTACTTTCTATCTCATGGGAGGTTTGGGGACCTGACTCGTGATTTCCGAGTTGGGGTTGGTGATGCTTCAAAGGTGATTGGGTGCAAAAAGCACAGGCACCTCTTGGGACCCTGGACTGATTTCCAGCCAAGCATTCAGAATGTGGAGGAGATGAGGCACTGCCTTTAGAAATATGCAATCCTCATTCAAAGCAATATGCATATCCATGTTCTGGTTGTGGCAAGTAGGGAGGGGCTAGGGAATTGGATCCCCCTCCCTCGCCCCCCAAAACCAGCATTGAGTTAGATCCAGATTGTGTTTTTATTCAGACCCCCAAGATCAAGAGGGTTCAGGTGAGAGGCCCCATGTGTGTGGTGAGGCACGTGACACCCTTTGGGTGGGTGTGTTTCTTTCCAGCCACAGGCCAAGCTGAGCTGCACCCCCATGTTGTGATCGCCAACACGTTGCGGGTCGTCCCCCATCACCCCCCAGAAGTGGCCCCCACCTGCTTGTCATGGTGATACAGCGACGCCAGCGTGTACGGCAGGATCTGGAGCGCAGAGAAGGTGAAGCCTGTCAGGGCGGCCGAGACAGTAACGATGAGGACGCTCTGGGAGAAGCATATGACGAAAGGAGCCAGGGGGAAGAATGCCACGCTGGCCAGGTAGACCGCCCGGGTCCCAAACTGCTTCACCAGCCGGTCCATGATTGTCGAGAAGAAGATGGAGATGACACATTGGAGGAACAGGCCCAGGCTGCCCATGCGGACGCCTGAAAACAACAGACACACTGGTGGGGAAGGGGGTGGTGGGCAGGCTACCCCTGTTCAGCTTTCCGAAAGCCAAGCAACTATGGGGACTCTGTAGGGCCCAAGCAGGGTCTTTCTGCACTACTCCATAGAGGTCAGCACATTTCAACACCAGCTCTGGAGACCAGAGTCCATCCTTGCTCGGAGCACAGGTACAGGATGGGCAGCAGCAAGGCGAGATTCCCCATCCTGCCAGTCTCCATAGTCCATTCACTCCTTTGATTCTCTGCCGAGATTACACACAAAGGACCCCCCAGACAGTGCTGGTGAAAACACCACCCACATGCAGGGGAAGAACCGAGGGGAACATTTCAGAGGCACAAAGGGCATTGGCAGCTGTGCCTTAGAAAGTCACTCCCTCACCTTCCCCGACTCTCTCCCCAGAATCCATCTCTTGTCGGCTTGCTAACCAGGAAGCGCTATCCGACACCAAAGCAGCAACAAAACAAAAGGGAATAAAGAATGGTTTTAAGCTGGTGAGAAACTAGAGTTTGGCACAGAGAGAGATATCCACAAGCTGCTCTGAAACATCTGGCAGCCATCCTGCCCTTCCCCTTCGGAGAGGCAGGTTGGATTACAGGTAATTAGACCATTAACTTTTTGGAGCAGGGACAGTCACCAACAGGATGTTTGTACAGTGCCTAGCACAATGACCCTACCTGGTAGAAGCCTCTGGGCCTACCATAGCAGAACTGTTAAACAACAATTAAGCTGATTCTTGAGCTAATGGAGACAATAATATGAATGATTACAGCCTAACAAAGGAGGAAACGTACAAGGCAGAAATAAGGAAATCTAGAGACCAAAGTACATAACTGACGCATGCAGGAGAAAGAGGTCGGTGACGTATGTGCCTCGATCTGGGAGGACCAGAAAATGAGAGGCTGTGGAGCTGAGCCAGAGGGCTCCAGGGCTTCCAGAGAACATGCACATGGAAGGGAACCCAGGAAGAGAGCAGTGTAGAAATGAGCGAGTCAGTCTGGAGACAGGGGTCTGAACATCATTATCGCAGCTTGGCTCATCTCACCGCTACTTAACACTCCCAGGACTTTGCACCACCAGTCTCTAAGTGATTTACAAGAGGTGGACAGGCATCATGAGCTCCATTGTATAGATGGGGGAAACTGAGGCACAGAATGGTGCGGTGACTTGTCTGAGGTGACAGTAGATCAGTGGTAAAGCCACAAACGGCCAGTTGAGCGTGCTGGCTGCTGGATCACAGTATCTCTTAAGAATTCAGGCACCAGACCTGCGCTCCATCGCATCAGGCTCTAGTCCCATATTTTATGTTTCAGAGGAACAGGAAAGTCACCCCGTAATGTTGCCTGACGAATGGGAGGGGGAGAATTCCTTCCTGCCTCTCCACCCCCAAGATGATCAGCTTACATCCCTTGGAGCATGAGATTTTATGTCAAGGAAACTAACTGAGGCCTTGGCTACACTCGGGACTTCACAGCGCTGCTGCGGCAGTGCCGTGAAGCGCGAGTGTAGTCGCGCCGCCAGCGCTGCGAGAGAGCTCTCGCAGCGCTGTATGTACTCCACCTCTCCGAGGGGAATAGCTGGCAGCTCCGCGAGCGAGCATGCAGCGCTGCAGGCTCTGATTACACTGGTGCTTTACAGCGCTGCACTCGCTGCGCTCGGGGGGGTGTTTTTTCACACCCCTGAGTGCAGCAAGTTGCAGCGCTGTACAGCACCAGTGTAGCCAAGGCCTCAGTTCTTCACACTGTTGCCAGGTGCTGGAGACTGGTAAAAACTAGGGGTGGGTTTGGGGTTTGCAACACCACGTAGAGAGAAGTTGGCTTTTGGTTCTGCTCCTCACCTACCCGTGCCTCTGTTTTCCCATCTGTAAAATGGTGAAAGTTCCATTTCCCCACCTTTCAGATTTTGGGATGAACGATAGTCATTAAAAAACTGATAGGTTCAGGCAAGTGGTTCTGGTCCTGGCAGATTCTTATCCCAGCCTATGCAGCAAAGCCATATGTGGCCCAAATAGAGCACCAAGTGCTGCCAAATATAGATATTAATATACCTACCTCCCTGCCCCATCTCAGCTAGAGAGGATACCCAACTCAGACCGGTTTACATTGCGGCTGGGAGAGTGCTTCCCAGCCTGGCTAGACAGACTTATGTTGGCAGAACTCAAGCTAGTGTGCTAAAGGTAGCTGCGTGGCACTAGCAGAGGCTTGGGCTACGCACCTGAGCTCTGACCCAATGGGTAGGGAGAGATGAACCCTAAATGTATAGTCCATCCTGACCCCATCTCAGTGTTACAACTCCCCTGCATATGGAAGCAAATTCTGCCTCTGCAGTCTTGAAGGCAGTTGGCTCATTCATTACCTTCATCATAGTGACGTCTGGCTTCTGTTCCTGGCTCGGCCCTGGGAACACCCTGGTACAGCCCTTCGCCAACAAAGTCCGTGTAGAACAGCATGAAAGTCATGAGGGCCATCCAGCTGCACAGCTCGGCCACAAAGAGACGCCGGATCACCTTGGGGATGCGGCAGCAGAGGCCATGCAGTTGTGGGACCAACGCGCAGAGGTTCCTCAAGGCCTGGACCACATGCCTGGCTCGCAAGAGGCTCTTGGAAACCTGGCACGAGCAGCAGCTGGGGGACGAGGGCTTGGGGGAAGAGTCCTTCAGCGCGGGGCCTGCCAGAGCGTCCACCTGCCCCACTGCTTCCTCCGTCACAAAAAGGGTGGCCAGGACGCAGCCCAGGAAGATGATGGTGAGGAGGCTGAAGAGGCACTTCTCCTGCCCCCCCAGGTAAGGGGCCAGGAAGCTACCAGCCCAGTTGATAGCTGGAAGCAGATAGCCAACGCAGCCACCCAGGCTGATCATGAAGGCGTACATGGAGAAAGCCTGCCGGCAGTTGTCAGGCTCCTGGAAGAGGTCCGAGAGCAAGGCCTCTAGGGGAGTGAAGCAGACCTGGCCGCAGAAGTCCAGCAAGCCAATGCCCAGAATGAGGAAGGCAATCTCCAGGGGGTGAGCATTGAGGGCAAAGAGGCCTGCCAGGCGGCTGGCATGGGGGATGATGAAAAGGCTCAGCAGGACTCCCAGGCACAAGACCCAGATGAAGGGCCGCCGCCGGCCGTAGCTGCTGCGCCAGTGGTCGCTGGCGGAGCCAATCAGCGGTACAAAGACAAGGCCCAGGACAGGCCCGATCCCTGGAATGGAGACAGAGACGTGGCTTTAGGGGCAGCGTCCTAGTGCTGCAGGCGATCCCTGTGCCCAGCAATAAGAGCTAGGGCCAAGGCTTTCACAAGCGACTAGTGATTGCAGGTGCCCGTCTGAAGCACCTTAAGGGGGCCTGTCTGTCAAAGTGCTGAGCACCCGCTCTCTGACAATCCGGCCCCTTTAAGCGGTCTCTCAAGTGGGATATCCATAATCACTTGTGAAAACCTTGGCCTTAGCTCAGCCCAAGAAACCAGACCCCCACCAGCACCTGCCCCCTCACCATTTACGGCTTCTAGGCAACTTGGTAAGCACACCCTAGAAAAGCCCTCCACCATGCAGGTCACAGCACTTCATCAACATTAAGCCCTCAGCCCCTCAGGGAAGTATCCCCGTCTTAGAGAAGGGGAAACTGAGGCAGAGACATGCCAAAGCCACACAGGCAATTCAGAGGCAGAAGCTAGGAATAGAACCCAGCAGCCCTGGCTCCCAGTCCCCAGCTCTAAGCCAATAGGCTGCACATTCTCCCTGGAATAGGGTTGTCTCAGCTGATCAGAGCGTGGGGATACAAATCTTCATGCCCCGATTCCCCACTGCCCTCAGAGGGGGTGAGCATCTCAGTCGAAGAAAGAAAGAAGCCACCTACCCAAAACCATGGTCATGAACTTCTCCTCCACACCCACTTCCAGCAAGAGCGGTGGCACGTAGGTAATCCCAGCAGCCAGGCAGACCTCCAGGCCGAACGTCAGGGAGTTGACCAGCAGGAGCTGGGCTTTGCGGTTGTGGAAAAGCATGCTGACCCACACTTTCTGAGCCATGCTGCCCTTGCTCCACTCAATAGGAGAAGGCTGTGTCAACCAGGCAGCAGCCTTCCTGGGGCGCCCAACAGACAGACACCAAGGTCCGAAGTCTCCTTTCACAGTCCAATGGAGAGACACTGGCTGCCATTTTTATCAGCAGTGAACAGTTTGTCCCTTCTTCCTCCATAGGTTGCAAGATGCAGTCACTACAATGCAGAGTCCAGGCACTGGTAGACAGGCTTCATATTCCAGGTCTCTCCCCTGGCTTCACATTCTGTACTATGGAGAAAAGAAAAGAGCACATTAGAAATCAGAAATCCACACCAGGGTGGGTTCCTTCTTAAGGGGACCAAAACAAGAAACAGTTCCCCATTCCATTGAAGTCAACAGCACCACCCGTCTGGAGTGGGACACAAAGCTACAGTCACGAGGAGGGCACTGGACAGCGTTCCCCAACACAAAATCACTCCCACTAACCTTTGCAAACAGCATCAATATTGGCAATATCAAAAGGACCATGGTTCACAGAGAGGCCAAGCCTTGGAAGGTTCAGCCCCTTCACGGTCAGTCACCCCAGACCCTCTTCCATTTCTTACTGGCATCACAGTAAGTGCTTAGAGGCCCTCACGGAGATCAGGGCCCTGTTGTGCTAGGTTCTGTACAAACACCACATTAGAGATGAACCCTATCCCAGAGAACTCACAAGCTAACTAGACAAGGCAAAACGAAGGATTATCTTTGTTTTACAGATGGGCAACTGAGGCAGAGGGAGATTAAGTGACTTGTCCAAGTCACATAAGGAGTTGGGGACAGAACCAGGAGTTGATTCCAGATCTCAAGGCCTCAGCTAGTGCCTTGATCATGAGATCAGCTGTCACACACTGCTCCTTCCCACAGCCTAGATGCACAAAGCTCTCAGGTCAATATTTTTACCTGAACTATGTACCCATCATCTTGACAGGGGTGTGATATTCAGCAGCACAGATGGTGCCTCATTGAGTTTCACAAATCAATATGACCCAGTTCAGCCTCCTCTGCCAGTAAATGGCAATTATCATGAGCATTACTTTGTCATCTGAGCGAATATTGCCAGCTGAGTCATCGGTTTTCCCTTTAACATGTTCCATCTCTCCCACCTCGCTCATGCAGCTTCTCACAGGGACTCTGAGGATGGGCTCAAAGCAAGGGGAAGGGAGATACCAGGAGTCCTCTGCCATGGTAGATATACCAGGGTGCTGTTCCACCTCAGTAGATCCTGTAAACTCGGCGGGAGCTGGCCTGGTCAGGCACAGGATGGCAGAGTGAACAGCAGCTCCAGGCAGCCGAGTGTCAGTAGATGGAATCGCTGACTGGGGCAATACTGAATCAGTGCCCTTTGAGGAGGGAACAGCCATTCATGTGCCTGAAAGCTGGAGATCAGGCCACTTCTGCTCTTTGAAGTCCTCGGGGCATGTTTTCTATGTTGGTTCTTTGTGACCCATATCCCACAGCAGTGGAGTGTCTGCCCAAGTATTTATGGGGTCATCACAACACCCTGGGGAGGTCAGTCTCATAGCTCCCCAGTTCATAGATGGGGAACTGAGGGCTTGTCTATACCGGGAAATAAATTTGGATTAAGGCAGGCTATGAAAATTTAAGTGGAATTCCTGAATAACTCCATGTGTGGATGCTCTTTTTCCAGAATAAGAGTGCCTTCTTCTGAATTACCTTAATCCAGATTGGAAGTGGATTAAAATAATTCCAAATAAGGACATCCACACATGCAGGGCTGGCTCTAACTTTTTTGCAACCCTAGACAAAAAAGAAGAGCGCCGCCCCACTGTAACACACCCCGCCCCCCAGCACCGCACCAGGCCGCCCAAACCCCTGCCCCCCCGAAGCACCGCGCCAGGCTGCCCGAGCGCCGGGCCGGGCCAGCCAAACTCCTGCCCCTGAGCGCCGCGCCGGGCCGCCCAAACCCCCGGAGCGCCGGGCTGGGCTGGGCCAGGCCGGGCTGCCCAAACCCCCGCCCTCCCCCTCTGCCCCCCAGCGCCACGCCGCTGCCGCTGAAACACTCCCCGCGCTGCCCGGCCGAAACAAAAACAAAACAAACAAAAAAAGCAAGCGCCCCCCGCCACCCCAACATTGGCCGCCCCTTCCAAGGTGCTGCCCCAAGCATGTGCTTGGTCGGCTGGTGCCTGGAGCCGGCCCTGCACACATGGAGTTATTCAGGGATAGGTAATCAGGAATAGTTATGCTGGAAAAACTCCCCAGGTGTACAGGTTTCAGAGTAGCAGCCGTGTTAGTCTGTATCCGCAAAAAGAACAGGAGTACTTGTGGCACCTTAGAGACTAACAAATTTATTAGAGCATAAGCTTTCGTGGGCTACAGCACACTTCTTTGGATGCATATAGAGTAGAACATATATTGAGGAGATATATATACACACACACATACAGAGAGCATGAACAGGTGGGAGTTGTCTTACCAACTCTGAGAGGCCAATTAAGTAAGAGGGGGGAAAAAAAAAAAAGGGGACCTAATCACATCAGCCATACCATCAGGGGCTCGTTCACCTGCACATCTACCAATGTGATATATGCCATCATGTGCCAGCAATGCCCCTCTGCCATGTACATTGGCCAAACCGGACAGTCTCTACGCAAAAGAATTAATGGACACAAATCTGACATCAGGAATCATAATACTCAAAAACCAGTGGGAGAACACTTTAACCTGTCTGGCCATTCAATGACAGACCTGCGGGTGGCTATCTTACAACAGAAAAACTTCAAAAACAGACTCCAAGGAGAGACTGCTGAGCTGAAATTGATATGCAAACTAAATACAATCAACTCAGGATTGAATAAGGACTGGGAATGGCTGAGCCATTACAAACATTGAATCTATCTCCCCTTGTAAGTATTCTCACACTTCTTATCAAACTGTCTGTACTGGGCTATCTTGATTATCACTTCAAACGTTTTTTTTTTTCCCCTCTTACTTAATTGGCCTCTCAGAGTTGGTAAGACAACTCCCACCTGTTCATGCTCTCTGTATGTGTGTGTATATATATCTCCTCAATATATGTTCCACTCTATATGCATCCGAAGAAGTGTGCTGTAGCCCACAAAAGCTTATGCTCTAATAAATTTGTTAGTCTCTAAGGTGCCACAAGTACTCCTGTTCTTTTTCCCCAGGTGTACAAGCCCTGAAATCCAGGAAGATTAAGGGTTTGTCTATAAAGCCCCACAGTTCAGACTATGGAGGAGTGAACTACAGTAACTCCCCTGTGTGGACGCTGTGGGAGTGAACTATATATAGGATACCTTAGTTTGCTAGGACTAATTTAACACTAACTAGGTACCTTTTCTTTTGCGCTCGCAGCATCCATATGGGGCAGTTAAAGCACAGCGCACTAGCTGCAGTTCACATCCCCATAGTCTGAACTGTGGGGCCATGTAGACATAGCCTAAATGACCTGTCCGGTGTCACACAGATCTCCCCAGCCAATTGTTTTGCTAAAAGAATGCTGGAGGAATGGCACAATGGACATTCAGGCAAGTTAGGGCAAATTTACTTAAAGTGGGAAGTTAAAGCACATTAATATTCCTGCCCCCTCGTGGACATTCTCATTCAGAAGTAAAGTGGCCTAAGGTCTTGTCTACATGAACAATTAATCTGCAGAAAACTGGGGTGTGACTCTACCCTCTGCTAGCCTGCCAAGGTCTGTTATGTGCGCCCTGCTGACACGTACATTAACAGTTTGTTAGAACACTGAGTGGTAGGAGGACAAGATCAAAGTGTTCTAACAAACTATTAATGGACATCCAGAGGTTCCCAGGAACAAGTAACCTGGGACAGGCTTTACCTTGGGGTAGATTCACACCTGTGATTGCTACAAACTATGTAGGTAAACCCTTAGTTTATAGTAGCATAATCCTCACTAAAGCAAACGAAGGCCCCTTTACTTCTGAATGCACTTCACCTCAGTGGCCTGGGGAGATCTGTTAACCCCACAGAGCACTGCATTAAGTATAGCCAGATTTGGATTCCTGCTGCAGCCTTGGACAAGACAGAATTGTGCTCTTTACCCCAGTGACTGAACCACCACGAGAATGTGGGGTTTTTTACTCCCTAGGCCGGGCAAACGTATATGATCCGTCTACCCAGGGTCACCTTCATCACTGCAGTAACTGAGCAAGTCTTACAGAGTAGATAGGAAAAACAACAAAAGAATCCTTGTGGCACCTTAGAGACTAACAAATGTATTTGGGCATAAGCTTTCGTGGGCTAAACCCCACTTCCTCAGAGTCTGGGAGAGTTTGGGATTTCTCCACCAGGCAAATAGCTCAGCCCAGACTTGGAACAATCTCTTCTTGGAGCACGTTGATGAGGCTTCACAGAGCATCATTCCCAACCTTTCCCTGCTGTTGCAATTATGATAATTGACAGAGGAGCCTCTTTCCTCCACAGAGTTGAGAAGTTCATGGGCAGTCATTAACTCATTACAGATAACCAACACCCATGGATTCATGCCTAATGTCTCTCCTCTCCCACTCAATTCTTTGTGACTCATTCGCTTGCCCTCAGCTTCCCAAGGGTTAATGACTTCAGGGTGCCTCTTACTGTGTTTTATCTTCCTTAGAAGATTATGTGGGAGAGACAGACAGACAGCCCAGCCCCTAGGTGGCACGGGGAATAGATAGAAAGATTTGTGCCAGGAGCTGCAAGTTGATCAGTTGTTGATTCATGCACCCACCTCTGGGGTGGAGTGCAAAGCATCAATTTTACAAGCTGAGCCCCACAGGTGCACCCCTATGGCCACAGTGACTAAATGGGGCTCCCAAACATTTGTAAGGGTGTGACCGCATGGGGACAACTGCAACAACTGTAAATTGCGTTAGGAGTCTTCAAAATGCAAAGTGTTACAGAAACAAGATCAAACCTCATCCAAATCGTAGTTACTGCTCTGTGAGAGTGCCTAACACAAGTACTTTGCACCTCCAAAACAGCTGGGCTTTGCGAACCATTAAGACTCCCAACACTCCTCTGAGGGGTTATCCTTTCACAGCAGGAGAAACAGAAGCATCCACTGAAGGTTTAAACTTGCCCACAATCAAATAGCAAGTTAGTGGCAGAGGTGGGAACAGAACCCAGGAGTCCTGTCCCCTAAGCTAATATGGGAAATTTGAAGGCCCATTTGGGATTGGCCTGGATATTCTGAATCCAGGAGATACACTAATGTCTATTGGGAAAGGATTGGGGGGGGCAGAAATCCACCCTTCTTAGATGTAGACTAGACAGGACATCTCAACAAGGCCAAGCATCATGCATGTGACAGCCACCTTCCTAGACAGCAAACTAGAGACTGAAGCAGGGACCTACCTGACAATATGAGCCTTGATACTCTGAGCCAGTCAGCCATGCTGAGAGCTATAAACACACCCTTATTCTCTGTGGATCAGGCACGCTGAAGACCTAATGTACACGGACCAGTGGGTTACATGGGCTGCAGTCCCAGATGCCTGGATGGTTTACGGACTGGGGTTTAAAAATACAAAAAGACCTCAGATGCAACCCCCCCCCTTCCCACTTCGTACTGTAGTGGAATTTCTAGCATTAATGAAGAGTAGCTGTAATGGGGGGAGCAGGAGGTAGGATCTCAGACTGCCCTAGAATTTCAGGCCAAGGCAGAAAGGCTCAGCCTCTCTTGTATCAGGAGAGGAGAGATAGGTGTGTCTCTCTCCCCCACAACCAGCCTCCATTAAACTTTAGTAAGAAGAGTAATCCCAATGTGCACAGCAGCAATGCCAGATGTAAAGCACAGATTGGGAGCTACCAACTGTGACCCACTTACAGGTGATGCTGCTGCTGCCAGGAGCCCTTGTGGTATAAATTGCACCTTGCTCAAACATCCCTTTTTTCCTCTCTCAGGACGAGCATTTACCAGTCTGAAGGTAAATGCCAACTTGGTTTTGGAGAGACAAGGTGTGGGGAGGGAATAGCTTTTATTGGACCAACTTCTGTTGGGGAGAGAGACAAGCTTTCTAGCTTACACAGAGCTTGTCTTTCTCACCAAGTAAAATTAATGGAGATATCCCATCTCCTAGAACTGGAAGGGACCTTGAAAGGTCATCAAGTCCAGCCCCCTGCCTTCACTAGCAGGACCAAGTACTGATTTTGCCCCAGATCCCCAAGTGGCCCCCTCAAGGATTGAACTCACAACCCTGGGTTTAGCAGGCCAATGCTCAAACCACTGAGCTATCCCTCCCCCCCTATAAGTAGGTCCAATAAAAAAATATTACCTCACCCATCTTATCTCTGTAATATCCTGAGACCAACATGACTACAACAACACTGCATACAACTTGGTTTTGACCACACAAGTGGAGCTGGGTGAGCGAACCACAAGAGAAAGAACAACAAGGAGTCCTTGTGGCACCTTAGAGACTAACAAATTTATTTGGGCATAAGCTTTCGTGGGCTAGAACCCACTTCATCGGATGCATTAAGTGAAAAATACAGGAGCAGGCATAAATACATGAAAGGATGGGGGTTGCTTTACCAAGTGTGAGGTCAGTCTAACGAGATAAATCAATTAACAGCAGGATACCAAGGGAGGAAAAATAACTTTTGAAGTGGAAAGAGTGAAGGCACAGAGTTAAAAAAGCGTTAGGATAGGATCAAACCACTGATTTGGTCAAACGCAAACAAAAAGTGTAGTCTTGGGACGCCTCAGAGAACCAGTGTCTCTTGAAACAAAGAACACCAGACTCACCTCCCTCCCTACAGAAGAGCCAACAGATGATCCAGGTAAATTCCCATCTTTGCCCTGCAGGAACTTCATTTAATAAAGCCAGCCTGGCCGGGATGCAGAGAGCTCAGCGCTCCTTGCAAAAGTAGTTAAGTAGAGTTTGCAGGAAGCGGGAGGTGGAGCCAACCTGTGGGCACACACAGCACACCTACGGGGTTTGGTTGCCGAGCCCTCCCTTGCCTCTGATCTTTTTAAACACAGAACCACAGCATATTACCCCAGCACCTAGGGGCCTTGCCCTGTTGTGCCAGGTTCTGTACAAAGACACAGTCTCTGCCCCAAAGAGCTTACAACCTTCATGTTACAAAGGATACTGTTCTTCTGTTTCAAGTTCTACAGAGATGGGTTTGAAAGCAAACTCCATCTCACTTCGGATGGGAGCCGCCAGGTTCAGATCCATATCCAAACCTTGCTGCTCAAGCCTCGCTCCAATACAATAAATAATAATAATAATACTTAGCACCATCCATCTCCAAGCATGCTAAGAAGGCAAGGGAGTATGGTCATTCCTGTTTACAGCCCAGGGAAGCAATACTGACTTGTAACTGCAATGGTAGCGATGGGAACTCGGCACATCAGAGGATCAGGCCCAGGGCTTTGCAAAGCCCTGCTCTCAATCGAGTGAATGCCTGAAGGAGGACTACATGACTGGCCCCAATCCTGCAAGGTTTTCTATGCCGGTGGACCCGAGTCTCCATGGAGCACCACTGGGCTCTGCCCTTAAGAAAGAGCTTGCAGGACTGGGGCTATACTTAGGATGACCATACGTCCCGTTTTGGCCGGGACAGTCCCTTTATTAAGCCCTGTCCCAGCCGTCCTGACTTTTTTTTTTCTTCCCAAAAGGAGGCATGTGTCCCATTTGCTCTTGCTGAATTGAGCAGTTGGCAAGAGCAAATAGGACAAATGCAAAAGTGGGGTGCGGTGCAGAGCAATATGGGGGGGGGAAGAGGCCAGCCCCCCGCAGAGGGGGAGGCAGGGTTGGGGGGGGGAAGAGGCCAGCCCCCTGCAAAGGGGGAGGCTGGGTTGGGGGGAAGCAGCGTTCCAGCATGGGTGGAGGGCAGGGTTCCAGCGATGGGCAACAGCCTTGTGTGGGGGCCCTCAAAGGGTTCCAGCCACTGGCAGCAGCCTCCCATGGTGGGTAGGGGAGGACCCTCAGGCAAGCAGCTGGGGTGTCCCATTTTCTCTTTGAGAAATAGGGTCACCCTAGCTAAACTGCCTCCCAAGGAACAGCACTAGGGGAAACTCAACATTTTCCATTCACAGGGGATTCACGGCTCACTGTTAGCCACACTCCCAAGCACTCCATCCCCATGAGTTTCAGGTTCAAGCGAGACCCCCAAAACTCAAAGCAGAACTCCCTCCCATGACCGAGGTCCTCGCCCTGACTCATACGGAACTCCTTCCTTGCAGAAGGTGGGGCTTCCGTTTGAAACTTAGCTCAGATTTGTGGCACCTTAGAGACTAATAAATGTATTTATTTATGCTCAAATAAATTTGTTAGTTTCTAAGGTGCCACAAGTACTCCTCCTTCTTTTTGCGGATACAGACTAACACGGCTACCCCTCTGAAATTTAGCTCAGATTTGCAAACCTGGCCCACCAGTGGGCTTTTAGTGCAGCTGGGGAGCATGGGGTGTCATCTGCATTTGGATATTCTGGATCTGCCTCGCCTGCCCCCAGTGTCCTGCCCCCAGCCACAGGTTTAATCTAAGATTTCGTTTTAATTATTTTTACGCCCTACTGACTGAACTGGCAATAGCTTTTCACTCAGAGAAACAACAGATCAGCTTGTAAAGATTTCCTCACCTGGTAACCAGGTAGGTGGGTGGGACTTGAAATGATTTGAAAGGAGAAAGCCAGAAGAAAAGGAGCTTGCTGACCAGACAAAGGGAAATTAAGCTCTCAGTCTCTGAGGTGGACAGGGGATCCATTTCAACAACAAAAAAAGGCAAACGCTGGATGTTTGACATTCTTGCTGTCCCAGCCTCTCCAATAACGTGGGAGGAGAGACTTAAGTGTTCAGGGACTAACGGATTGACTGGGTCCAGCTAAATATAGCTGACCTGAAAAGACTGTCCGTTTATTATTCAAGCAGCCAGAGAAGGTGGGATAAATCCAAAAAAAGATAGCTGCCTGGGGGACACAATCCCCGGAAGCTAACTCATTTTAGCTAGTAGCCCAGTGGCTTCTTTAGCTTCTTGCAATTCCCTCATTAATGTCCTCTCCTTATTCAAAGGTTGCAAAGCAGATTTCAATGGGTTACCAATTATTTATATTGTGGGATCACTTAGGAACCCTGGTTGTGAACCAGAACGCTACTGTGCTCGGTGCTGTACAAACAGAACAGAAAGGCGATCTCTGCCCCCAAAGAGCTCACGCTCGCAATATAAGACCGGAGGTGGAACAGACTGATGGGAACACCAGGGAACAATACTGAGTTTAAAGCTGGTGAAAGGAACTAGTTTGACAGCCTTGGAGGCTAGAGTAGACAGGGTGACTCATGGCAGCTGGTAGAGGTGATCCCTATACTCCCCCTTTGCCAGCTAACATGTTAAAATACAATTTGCCCTGGCTACACTAGGGTTTTAAAGCTTTTTAGCTAACAGGCTTTAAGCAACACCTTTTATTTTAGGTTCAGCCTCCCCACAGACATTGGGAAACGGCCTATACACAACATGCTGTCAGCTGCACCAAACTAGCCGAAGAAAGCACTCTCTGGCTTTCACGAGATCAGAGTAAAAAGAGAGTTGCAAGTAACACTAACATTGCTCAGACAGAGGGGAGATTATTTTTAACTCGATGTCCTTTCAAGATCTGGGTTGATCTCTGATCAGCGGGCTGAGAAAGTTCCTGCCTTTGGGATGAATTCTCACGGTGGATAATTTTCTTAGGAAAAAAAAAAAAAAATCACAATTTCTGATAATTTTTTAAAAAGCTAAGTAGTTTGAGTGAGATACCTCAATTAGCAAATCAATACTCTGTAGACTGAGTTGCAAGGTTACCTAGCATTTTCTCTTTCAAGAAATCTGATGTCCTTACAGGAATGACTCACTGACAGAGACAACAGGTTGTCTGCCCTTGATGTTCTTGGCCTGCCTCAGTCTGTCAATTCTCTACCTCTCTCCTTGTTACAATACACATTCCCCTTGGTCCCAGGGCCTGATTCTCCAGTGCTCTGCATCTCTTCCAGTGCCAAAGGGTCAAAGACATTTCCAAATCAAAATGGCAGCCATTCAGGTCTGCCCAGCCTTTCACCCACTTGGCACTAGGTATCACTGACTGTGCAAACAGAGAATCAGGCCCAGCAAATCTCTGTGAACCACCAAGGGCTGGTATGAACTGCTAAGCATCATCTTAAATGCAGATGAAGGGGAAAAAAGGAGAGTAACAAGACAGCTCCCGAAGACTCATTGCCACGTGCAAAGTCTCTCTTAAGCAGTTTTACTGTCCAAACTTAAACAAATCAAAACAATTCATCAGCTCAGCCTTTATATCTCAGGCTTCTGCTGCCCCCCCCCCCCCCCCCCCAACCCCAGGCACCTTGGCAGTCCTCTGGGCTCCCTATTCCCAGGGGAGCAGGCAGTGAGAGCCCCATGTCCAGCTCAGCCTGACACACCCGGGCTTCCCCTCACCAGCTCTCTGCTTTTCAAGCTCAACTGGGATCAGTTGACCAATCACAAACACTGGCCCTGCTCTCTTCAAAGGCCAGTGTCACCCTGTGATGGGGGCATTACTCAGATTTCATAATGAATAGAGTCTTGGTATTTTGCATTTGTATGGCCTCATTTATCAGGTCTCAAAGCACATTACAGAATAGGTCAGTGGGATCCCCCATTTTACTGAGAGGGCAACTGAGGCACCGCATTTCAAAGACTTGCCTAAGGTCCCACAGTGAGTGCAGCTGTAAGTACGTCTCCTGCCTTGACTCCAGGGGGGGATCCACAAAGGGACTTGGGTGGTGTCTAACTTCTAGGCACCTAGAAGAAAATCACAGGAACAACACTGCAATCCACAAAGCCCGAGCTGGTTGTCTAGGTTCCCCTTCTGATGGATGGAGGGAGAGAGGACAGGAGCCTTAGATGGTGATCCATAAAGCCAGCATGTGGGAGACACTGACCAGAGGCCGGGGGTGTCCTAAGCCCTGCACGCTTCACAGAGATAGGCACCTAAGTCAGGACTGCAGGGAACTCTGCTATTGATCCAAAAACTCTGGAAAGACCAGCACTCAGCTGGCTCAGTGCAACCATGCAGGGCCAGGAGGAAAACAGCCAGGGGCAAAGCTCTCCTTTCTAGTTGTTAGCCTAGTGGACAGGATACTCAGCCAGGAGGTCAGAGACCAACCCTGGTTCCAGTCCCCCTCCTCCTGAGGGGGAGAAGGGATTTGAACACAGAGCAGCTGAGTGCCCTAACCACTAGGCTATGGAATATTCTGATGTGGGGCTTCCTCGGTCTTTCCTCTTGAAGTTACTTCACATTAATTCAAATAATGGAATACTTAGATATTAATTGGTCCAAAGAAAGCATTAGAATTACTCTATAGCTGGGCGGTTGGACCACTCCCCTGAAAAGTGGCAGATCCCTGTTTGACTCCTTTCTTCTCGTCAGAAGAAGGGACTCAAAATGAGGGTCTCCCGCCTGAATAACCTAACCACTGGACTAAAGTTATAAGGGACTTTATCCCCCCAGCTGTTTCTTATGAACTCACCTGAGGGGACTGATCTGGTACTGGCTTCTGCGCACGCCTACCGGATTACCCCACCCCGCTCCCCGCCATATTTGGGCAGCTAAATGCCTGTCTTCCCCAGTTTGTGAATTGCTCTGGAGTCTGGGAGACAGGTGTCTGGATGCCTAGACTGAAGCTGCAGTGTGCATGCCCAGAGGAAAAAACAAAACAGGTGAGGAGTGAGTTTAGGTGCTTCCAGGGTTAGGGGGAAGCTGGGCGAGAGTTCTGTGGGTCGCACTGGTGCCTAAAAAAAACAGAATTTAGGTACCTACGTACCTTTGTGGATACCACTCCTATAGCCTCACATTCTAGCCACTAGACCACGATTAACAATTAATTCCACAGCTCATTTTTGGAAATGAAATAAAAACCTCAGGCCTCAGTGTTTAAGCCAATCTCCAACTATCAGGGTTAGACCAGATGACTCTTGTGGTCCCTACTAACCCTATGGTTCCATGATTAGGGCAGGAACTAGATGGAGGGCAAAGTATCTCCCTGCTGCGTGGTTCCTGCACCTTTCTCTCAGGCAGCTGGTGCTGGCCACTGCTGGGGAGACTTGGGGCTGATCTAGCATGTAGCATAATGCTTCAGCCAGCATAATCTAGCCTGCCCCTTTGCCTCCCCACAACCCAGCAGCTTTGGTGCAGAAAGTCCTTCCAAGCAAAGGGCAGAGAGAGGGGTGTGGTAAGTGCATTGCTACCAGCGAGGTTTCCATTTACAACCACAACGTTACATTTCTAACCTTTGAGGGACATAGGATGATTATTAATTCCCCTCTCTCTGGAAGCCCTCTGGAATCAAGGGTGTGTGGGAGAAAGAGAGCGCAAGTGTTTAAGGAAGGGCCGTTCAGACACTGCCAGATCCCTGCACAGCTATCAGCGTCTATTCACTGCAGCTGACTGTGAAAGACCCCATGGAGAATAGCTCTGGCAGGCTTGTGCGGGATGAAATGGAAAACTCACCTGACCTTCTCTGACTCCCCCCCACAATCTCCTTGACTCCTCTCAAAGCGGGGGAAAGCGAGAGTGAACATTGAAGAGGGAAGGTGGAGAAGTGTAATTTATTTAGTCTCTCTGAATTAACACTATGTTTCCTTTGAGCCCAGGACTCCATTATCTCAGCCTCACTGGGTTCAGCCAATCCTTTAGGGAAAGAGAAGAAGCCAACCGCTGGAAATCCCTTCCCTTTGGTACCAAACACAGGAGGTCCAGGAAGGCAATCAAGGTCCCAAATCCACCTGCAATTCCATTGCTTTCCCTAGCTCTTCAGAGGGCAGAGTGTGGCACAAAGACTGCAGTGTAGAATGTGGGCATCATGTTTGGTGCTGCAGGTTGGGAGGACCCTTTCACTTCGATTTGCAGGGAGATGTTAGACCACCAGGAGGACATTGATATTAGTCAATAAAAAGCCCTTGGATTTCTCTTGCTGTGACAATAGTCTCTTCCTTGCCAATCCAGCCGACATTATTTGTCTTGCAATAAAGCCTAGGAGCCTCAATTTACATCAGGGCCCTAGTGCTCGCCCCCAAAAGTTTTCAGTTTGAACAGATGAGACAGACAGAGGAAGGATTATCCCCCATTGGGGAATAGAGGCCCAGAGAGAGAGGAAGGGCCAGACTTTCAACTGCTCAGCACCCACAATAAGTGGTGGATTTTCAAGAGAGCTCAGCACCTAACATGCACCCATTGTGCAGAGCTCTTTTGATAATCTGGAGTAGGCCCTTTCATAGCGAACCACAGTTATGGAAGCGAACAATGTTGTATTCGGCTGCTGCCCAATGTCTGTTCAAAATATGGTGATGGAGTCCATTCTCTTGCCAAGTCCCCTCATGCAGCAGGTACGGGCTGATCTGTGATTCGAAAGGAATGGCTCGGCAGGCGAGGCTGATGACCAGAACACGCATGCCGAGGTGGTCAATGAAGCTGCTGTCAGCCATAGCCTTGGTCTGCTGGGCAGGCCACTTTGCCTGGATGGAGTTGTTTAAGACGAAAGCTCTGGCCTACCACAGGCCATCTCACGGAAGAATGTGGGCCTGGTTCTGCTCTCAGTGATGCTGGTATGGATTCAGAATGATTCCACTGACATCAGGATACTAGCACTGTGTAAGAGCAGACACAGGCCCCTGGCCAGACAACGCCAGCAGAGGTTTGCTGGGGGGGATTGAAAAGCTAAAGTTGGGATGGTTGGTGAAAGTTTCCAGCTTGTTAGGGAACAAGTCAAGGAAGGAGGCAGAGATCTACTGGTCCTGGAAGGAACCCAGGAATCCAGAGGGAACCCCAAAAAATGCAGAGGAGGGGCAGAAAAATCAGGAGTTCGGAACTTATTCCAGACACCAGAGTGGGTTTCATTCAGGTGCTGATTGTGGATTGAATGGGTGACTCAGCTCAGTTTGTTTTATACTACAGTACTTTGTGCCTACGTACTTCCTGTTGTCTTTGAAAAGCACGGCGTAGAAACAAGCAAGGCCTCAGGTAGCCAGTCAGTAGTTATCCTCATTTGACCAACAGCGATGCTAAGGCACAGCTCAGCTTGGCCACTTGCCAAGGCCACACGCTGAGTCAGCAGTAGAGGGGATGAGAGTAATAGAGAGCTTTTAGGGGGGGCTTTTCATCCAGAGAGCCGAGGGCTTTGCAAAGGAGGCAAGTAGAGCAGGTTGGGATTTTTCAACAATTGTTCTCCCCCCCCCCCCCATTGCCTCTCCCTCCTAAGTTCCTTTTCAGTGGCAAAAAATAGGAGAAAGAAAAAAAAAAAACCCAACAATTGTATGTTGAAGGAGGTGGGGGAGGGGGAGAGAGAAGGGGACTGAAAATATTTGGTAAAAGATTTCAGCAAGTCCGTTCTTTTCAAAACCTGTGAAACACATTGTTCCCCCCCCCTTCATTGTTTGACTAGCTCATCATCTACATTTCAGTGGAAGGGAAAACTGAGAAAAGGAAAGTGATGTGACTTGCCCTAGGTCACCCAACAAGTCAGTGGCAGAGTCGGGGATTTCAGCAAAAAGAACAGGAGCACTTGTGGCACCTTAGAGACTAACACATTTATTTGAGCATAAGCTTTCGTGGGCTACATCGGATTTCAGCAGAGATCTCGAGTCCCTCCAGCGTTCAGGCCACTAGGAAACACTGCCTCAGACAGGCTCCTACTTTTATCAGGCCCTCCAGCCAAACCAATTTATCTTGTTAGAGAGCAGGAGGTGGAGGGAGAGGTGATCAGAGACAGACTGTTCTGTAAAATCACACTATCACCTTGAAGGGAGAATTCACTGTTCTGAAGAAGTACTAGCCCAGGACTCTTTCCTGGCCTGGGGGCGCGGGGCTGGCTAACGGCACCATCTAGGCGTAGCCTGTTGTATAGAGATGAGTGTCCCCAAGTGGATCAATCCCCCTGCTCTTCACCCCTGCACTTCTCCCGCTGCTTCATGCTTTTTGGTGGTGCCACAACAGAGATTCTGTGAGACTCTTTATCTGAAGCCTCACCCTTCTGGAAGAGCCGCCGGCAGCTCAGCCACCTCACAGACCTCTGGCCCCGCCATCCATTCCCTCTATTTGGAGGATGGACCAGGATGGGAAGTTCTCTCACACTGAGCTCCAGTATCCTGCTACCCTGTCCCTCACCCTCTCCAACCCGGAGAAACGATACTTCAGCAAAGGCAGTGCCCAGTTCGAACCTGACATGCTCTTCTGTCCCTGTTAAAACAGGAATCACATGCCTGACCAAGAGGGGAGTTGACTAACTCACCAGAGAAGCAGAGGCCATGGGTGGATGCTGGACACCACAGAGAATACATTACGCTTCCAGAGAGGACAGTGCATCAGCAGCCCAGTGGATGCTGGGTAGGATCATGGTGGTCCGTACTCTGCAGAGGTCAGCCCACTTCAGGGCTGTCGAGTAGCAGAGGAAGGTACCTCCTGCCTGGAAGGCTCAGTTGCAGCCCACCATGGAAGGGCTTAATTGACAAGGAATGGCTTCTACTGCTGGCATTAGGAGGGAATGTGGTGTAGCGGTTAGTTCAGAGTGGTAGGAGCCAGGACATGGCAGGGCTTCTCACGGGTGATTTGCTGGGCACTCCTGTGCAAGGGAGAAATGCCAGAGCCAAGGGTCCCAATCCCGGCACTCTCAAACATTGGGAAAGCTCAGAGCTGCACTGCAGCTTTGTAGCTCAGGCCCATTTCCATCAAAAAGAAGCTAGATCCTGTGGGGGAGGGAAGACATTAGTTCACTCAAAGGGTCAAATCAGCCCTAGAGCAATGAGGGGCCAAACACACTGACCGAGATACGGCAGGGCTGAACTTGGCCCTAAGAGGGAGATCTTAGGACAGCCCTGAGGGAACAGCAATGGGACTGTTGCACCTACGGCCCTGCAAGCCAGCCCTGAACAACTTTGCCCAGAACCAAATTTCTGCTTCGTCACCTGCATCCAGCACCTGGGAGTCTCAGACACAGGACATCTGAGGCTGGCCCTAGTGCTGTTTCTTCAACACAGGAACATCAGCATCGCCAGACAAGGTCCATCTAGCCCAGGATCCTGTCTCTGACAGCGGCCAGCACCAGCTGCTTCAGATGAAGCTGTAAGAGCCCTACCATAGGCAGAAAATCGATCTCCCACATCGGTCTCATACCCATCTAACAGTTGGAGATGGGCAAAAAGACAGGGGGAAACAGGAGCTCCTAATCTGCCTTCTCTATCCCAGTCATTGTTTTAGATATTTTTATCATCACCTTCCCAGTTATTCATCTCCTTTCTAAAGTGAGCAATCCCCAGCTTTCCAACCTCTGTTCATAGAGGAGTTTTTCCAGGCCCTTGACGATTGGATCACAAATTGAATACGAGTCAATCATGCAATGCAGCGAGCGGTATGAACAGGAATGCTGTGTCAAAGACATGGGAGGCAACTTTCCCACTCTTCTGGCCTCAGCTGGAGTATGTGGTCCAGTTCTTTAGGACACCATACTTTAGGAAAGAGATGAACAAATTGGAGAGAGTCTGAGGACAATAACAAAAAATGATCAAAGGTTTAGAAAAATCTGCTCAGTGAGGAAAGGTTTAAAAAAAAAAAAAATGGTCATGTTTAGTCTTGAGAAAAACAGTCTTCCAATATGTTAAGGGCTGTTATAAAGAGAACCAGGATCAATTATTCTCCATGTCCACTGGAGGTAAAACAAAAAGTAATCGGCTTAATCTGTATCAAGAGAGAGTTAGGTTAGATATTAGGAAAAGCTTCCAAACTCTCAGGGTAGTTAAACTCTGGAACAGGCTTCCAAGGGAGGCTGTGGAATCCGCATCCCTGGAGGTTTTTAAAAACAGGCTGGACAAACACCTGTCAGGGATGGTCGAGGTTTACTTGGTTCTGCCCCAGTGCAGGGGGCTGGACTTGACCTCATGAGGTTCTTTCCAGCCCTACATTTCTAGGATTCTCATCACCCTCCCTGGAACCCCCTCCAGTCCTGCAATATCTTTTTTTTTTAGATGGATAACTGGGCCTGTGATTGATGCTCAATAACTAACCAGAGTTTCATTCCGACTCCTCTCTAAGCGGGTCCCACTGCACCATGCCTGCTCAGGCTTTATTTTAAGAGATGGGCCCATATTGTGAAGTCAGGATCTGAACACCCCTAGGGGTCAGGGAAGATTTGGTTCTGCTTTTTATTCTGGCTCGCCTACTGTGCCCATCACCATGACATCTGACCTAGTTTGCCCCTCTCCTTTCCCTCCCCTGCTCTAGTTTTTATTAGTAGCAGAAGAATAAAAATGTAAATTGAATTGGAGGGGGGGGGGAAATAATAAGCTCCAGCCAGGTTCCCTCCTCTCCTCCGTGGCGTGGTGACTGGCACAGATTATATCCGAGGAACCCCACATGACCAGGGCCCCGTATTTATATGTCAGTGTGTAAAACACACCCTGCTGAGCTGCCTTTTCCCTGCCAGAGGCTGGGGGCTTCTGCTGCGCGTCTGGTCAAACAGACGCACAAAGGGGATTAGGGAGAGCCTCTCAGCCCCGCAGCGTAATCCATCAAATTATCCCCTTGTTGGCGTTGCCATCCTCTTTACAAAAATAAAAAAAAATGAAAAAGCCTCCAAAGGTTTTTAAAGGGACTGAAGTTACGCTTGAGCCTGAAAGGCTCCACCCAGCTGCTCTAATCCGGCATCACAATGGGCCGGCTGTGCACTGAATGCTGGGGCGTAGGGAGTGAGGAGAAAGACACAGACACTGTTAAAAAGGACAGCGGCCTCCACAAGTGTGGAAATCCAACAGGTGGCTCAGGATCTGCCCTTCCCCCCCACCCCCACCCCGCTGCCCTCTTTCTGTATCTAGGGCCAGAAACAGAAGCGCTCAAAAGGGACTAATAATAAAATAGAAAATGTGACAACCCTCCTACTTCCAGCCCCCCCCCCCCCCACACACACACCCCGCTCATTTGCAAAAGACGTCTGTCTGGTTTTCTGGAAGCGATTGGATGGGTTAGCCATGCCTCAGGCGGCGCCTTCCGCCCAGCTTTGCCAAGTTCAGGATCTGCCTTTGCCTCTCTCAGTAGGGCCCAGCCTGCCAAGCTTGGATCCAATTCCAGACCCCTCTGACTGCAGGAGGAGTTCAGAACGGGACTCTCCCCCGTTCAGTCGCTGGGTAATAACACGTGGGCGCTGTGCATTCCCGGGTGACCTTGTGGGCTTTTGTAACCAGATTTTCAACAACAAAAGCATCTCAGCAGCCACCATGTCCCTAAATTCCCAGCTCTTGGTAGGAAGGGGTTAATTCATTATGGAAAAAAATAGGTTCCCTCGAGTCCCCAGTACAGCCCTCTCCGCCCTTCTTCCTACGCAAGGTAGAGACTCTTTAGGTGCTGACACTCGTGGATAGCTTAGCTAGATTCAGGGGGTGCCAGAAAAGGCAGATAGGGTTTAATTTGCCCTTTCCCAGCACCTTGCACAACCATTTACACTAGCACAAAGTGCGTGTGAAGTGCTGCTGCCGTTCTGACCAGGTAGCATTTTCAACTCCTGCAAGTGACTTTGCAAGGTGCAGCGCAATGGTGAACCAGGCCCATGAGCCTCATTTCCAGTAGTGACCAGCTTTCAGGAGTCACTTTAAGCCTGAGCCACATGCAGCATGCAGGTTTCAGAGTAGCAGCTGTGTTAGTCTATATCCGCAAAAAGAACAGGAGTTCTTAGAGACTAACAAATTTATTTGAGCATAGGCTTTCGTGGGCTAAAACCCACTTCATCGGATGCATGCAGTGGAAAATACAGTAGGAAGATTATATATATCACACACACACACAGAACTCTGGATAGATTCCCTGACTCATGGCTGCACCTATTGGTTTATGCCCATTCGTAGCAAGTGTATCCCAAACCTCTTGTTCCGGACATTTGAGAGACTCACTTGAGTAGTTTCCCAGCAGTCCTAAAGAGAGTGGTTGGGGACTTTTGTGGAGGAAGAAGGTTAAAAGTCAGCCCTGATATTACACACGCACACAGCAAACTTCAAAAGTTTTTTTTCCTCTTAATTAATTGGCCTCTCAGAGTTGGTAAGACAACTCCCACCTGTTTATGCTCTCTGTATGTGTGTATATATATCTCCTCAATATATGTTCCATTCTATATGCATCCGAAGAAGTGGGCTGTAGTCCACGAAAGCTTATGCTCTAATAAATTTGTTAGTCTCGAAGGTGCCACAAGTATTCCTGTTCTTCTTTTTGCACACAGCAAAGACACAGCAAAGGAAATTACAAAAAAGCCCTGAAATATCCAGTCACAGATAGGAAACTAGCTCATCATTACATTCCACAATTAGAAACATTCTGACTAAAAACTAAAAGAAAGAAGCACATGATCCAGGGATTCCACACAGATCCTCCTCCCCAGACAGATAACTCACCAGCTTAACATCTCTCCATGGTGTCAAGAATCTGAAAAATGCAAGACTGAGAATGGCAGCAAAAAACATCCTGCAATACAGAACTTGAGAGCAACCAACACGGTCAATACCAAATCCACAGGGTCAGAGGAATTGTTGCCACTAGCCAGACATTCATTTAAAAACCAGACCACTTTTGCACCACCCCCTACTAGCTCATAAAGGGCTCCAAATAACTGAATTTCTTGGACAGATGTACCCTATGGACTAGGGATGGCTGAAGCTGGCCCACTCAAACTCCACTTGGGATGCCGGGGACAAGGCCTCCCCCACCACACCCCTCCGCAACTTAATGTTCTGGCAGAAGGCGAGACAGCCCCAAAGCTCTTTCAGGGTGCAGGGGGAATTTCAGTATAAATCAGATCCGCCTGGGGAAACATATGAGATTTGACAGGTCTTTTTACCATGATCCACTGCATTACTTTTGTTTAAAAAAAAAAAAAAAAAAAAATTTACTTCCATAGATTGTTTGGGGGAGCAGTCCAGCACTGGCCATAAAAAGGGGTTAGGGAAGAGGACAAACAAGAAGGAATGTATAAAGTACCTCCCCCTCTAATTTCCATTATTGGAAACACAATAGGAAGGAAAACTCGTTCAGTCTATTTTTCCCCATATGAACAATATGTGCTGAAGTCACACTGAACTCAAGTTCCAGGGCAAGTCAGCCCTGGCTTCTGCAGTATCAGCATTATAGTTGCTTTGTTCATTTATGATGATGAGAAGAAAAAAAAAAAAACCTCCAAGACTGTAGCAACTGTTAGGGTGTTAGTGGTTGTCTTGAGGCCACACTGCTTGCGTACAGAGCTGGGAAAATAGGAAGCGAGAGCTGAACTTCTTGTTTACGATGGGAAGGTGGCAGGGCCGGGGCAAGGATATTTTGCATCCTAGGCGAAACTTCCACCTTGCGCCCCCCGAGCATCCCTTATTATAAACTTTCAAAAATGAATACTGCATAATGTAGCATTGTTCATTAGAATTAATACAAGGGGGTCAGAGGAGATAATCACAACTGTCCCTTCTGGCCCGGGGGAACCTATGAGCAAGGAGGAGGCTGAGAATGTCCCCAGCTCGCAGGGTCTCTAAACGTTCCCAGGCTGAATACTTCGCCCTCCAGTGGGACCCAGGAACAAGGAGAGCAGAGCCGGGCTCTCCCAGGGAGCAGGTGAGGATCTCCTTGGGGATCAGGGCTGGCTCCCCACATTGGCACAGTGCCACCGGGGGGGGGGGAAGAGAGGCAGTTGGTGTTTGGAAGCGGCACCTGCGCCAGCCCTTTCCCCTCTGTCGCGCTGCGGGGTTTAGTTTCACTTTCCCTCACCCCAGGAGGCAGCTGTGCCCGGCCCCAGGTGCGGCGCGTTGGAGGACAAAGCTCACCTGAGCTCAGGACCGCGTCCTGCCTCCCCCAACAGCTCCGTCCCTCGGCCGCACTGGTCACCCCGGCCGGCTGTCTCCTCCTTGCTCCGCCACAGGCTCCCACTGACTGTCCTGCGCAGCGCCCCTTGCTGTGGGTGCGGGTTTGTTATGGAGGCCTCGCTTCCCGCCCTGCCCTGCTCAGCTGACTCCTGTGACACCGGACACCGCTTTTTGGTGCCCCCAAAGCTTGGCGCCCTAGGCGGCCGCCTAATTTGCCTGCTGGTTACACCGGCCCTGGAAGGTGGATACTGCACAATCAGGGATTTAAGAGCATAAGAATAGCCATACTGAGTCAGACCAATGGTCTATCTATCCTGTCTTCTGACAGTGGCCGGTGCTAGATGCTTCAGACTTAACTCACTGCTGAGCCATCATCCTGCCTTGAACTCCCAGCACCAGCCTTGGGGAGAATTTGCAATGCTAGAAAGCTGCAGTGCTTGAGATATTCCACCTGATGCAGTTAATTGCCAGACCAATGGCTCTGATCTGCCCTGACATACAAGACATCCTGGCTGGATTAGTGAAATTATTTGTGGTTCTCTGGAAATGTAGCAGAGACTAAATGCTCAAACTCCGTGAGTGGTGGCAGAAGGGAATGATGCATTAACCTTAATAATACCCCTGCTGGCAAATTCGGAAGTAGCAAGAGTACTCCAGTAGCACTCCCTCCAAAGGGAGTTCCATTGCAAGGCAGGAAAGGTGATGTTTGCTGACAGTCTTGAGAACATAGTAGGGGGGAAATTTAAAAAAAAAAAAAAAAAAAAAATCTATTTTTTGCTAGACACAGAGGATCACCACTGGGGGTTGGGTGCTGTGGGGGATGGGGAGGGCACAACAACTGTCCAAAAATCATCCATGAAAGTCCTAGGAAAGAGTAAAACAATCTCAAAGTTATACAGACCTTTGTGCTTGATGTTTCAGGAGTGTGATGTCATGCTCTTCCTTGGAGGACTCACTTTGAATCCCAGATGCACAAAGAACGAATGGGCTCTTTTGTAATCACATGGTAGTTAGTACATTTTTTCCATGGTAATTTTCTGGCATGCAATTCCAGTTATTTGTGCCCCTGCTCAAGGAGCCTGATGCGAACATACGTTTTGGCATGCCCTTTGACCTCCACCAGCAGGTTGGTGGGTTTCTCCCTCTCCATTTTCAGTCACCAAAATGAAATCATCTTCGAAATAGACAAAAGACCTTGCCCTCTGAGGACTAGCCTCAAGACAGCTGGAAGCAGGGAGCTCCTATGAGTCGTAACAGACCAATATGATTGTGTGAGAAGCAGGTGGACTGGGCAATGGACCATAGTTCTCCCTGAAGTGTCTGGGATTTACCCTCCCCTCGGCCACGAAAAGGGGTGTTAGAGCTCTTTTAGGGCAATCTTTATAGCACCAATCCCTTTGTTCATATTCATTAAGATGGTGATGGTCCTGGCATCATCAATAGAGCAGGTCGCAGCTCTTTTCTGATGAAACAATGGCTTTTTGACCAAAACAAACATTTTCATGGTGGTTGAAATTCTCCAGCTTTTGTAAAAACAAACCAAAGATTTTTTACCAAAATATCAAGTTTAATCAAAAACCTGAAAGATTGTTGTGGGTAATTTGGAGGGAATGGGGTGAGGAAGAATGGGATTTTTCAAAATTTCACATGAAAATTGGCATTTTTTTAAACCATCTCAAACCATCATGAATTCCCATCTCCCAGGGATTTAACAGACAGCTGTAAGAATTCACATGAGGCTGTTGCTCAGCTCTATGTACCTGGAAGGAGATTTTCACCTTTCTAAAGAAGTGGCTTTAGCCTGGGATTTCACTTAAACCCCTGACATCCAATGGGAATGGAGCACCTAACTCCGTTCACACGCCTGTGTAAAAATCCCGGCCTTATTTATGTAAAGTGAAGCTTGATACATTTATGAATGGAAATATATGACGGGGTAGCTTGAGATAGCAGGAGACTGGACTCACTGACCCAGGCGGTCCCTTCCAGTGCTGTGTTCCTATCAGGGTGATAGTCCAGAGAAAGGAGGATCAGCCACTTAGTCCAGGGGTGCTCAGAGCCAGAATCTGGGCTCGTCTCTCGTTGTGCACGCTTAACAGGTTAGCATTGCACTGATACAAAGTGGGCTGTGTTAATGCAGGGGGCATCTGCTGAAGAGGACAGAGGGGCAAGAGCCCTCTTACAACTACCCTGTGTTAGCAGGATGTCAGTGGCGCGCTCTCCATTGCAGGCTCTTTGGCAAAGGCAGGGTTTTCTCCTCCTGCAGATATCTTAGCATCCTGCCGTATTTACTGGAGCAAAGTTCAATGCGGATACACATGAAGGGGAAGGAGACCTCTGGTGAGTTATGGATACTTCTGCATTACTCCCTGGGGATGCCTCTAGCACACAGTCAGGTCACCGGGGGCAGCAGTTTCTATTATCGCAGGAGCTGGACCTTTCCACTCTGCCTACTGCAGCCACAAAACTACGGTGCTGGCACTGCCCATTATTAAGTACTTGGCCAAGGGTTATCAAAGCAGTTGTGCAGCCAAGATGACGCATGCAAACCAGCATGCAAGCTCAGTTCCAACTGGTGAGGGGGATAGCTAGAGTTCACCACTCTCGCCTACCAGGCTCATGCCCTGCTATGAACGGCATTTGCGAACAATGATGAATGGGAGTATCTGGGGGAATAAGAGTGGACTGTGTTCAGATAAATTAAAGATGAAAAAGGCCCTATTGCATCATCTCTCCCCCAGGGGCTAATGCAGGACTGTTCCCAACAGTACATTCTCTAGTGCTTTGTCCAATCTGGTTTGATGTGTCTCAAGCATTGAGGTTATCAGCATATCCCATGGGCACTATTCGACATCTGAGAGCTGGGTTCTCTCCTCAGTACCAAGCACCCTTCCCATTAGTCCAAGTTATATACCCTGTATGAGTCTTGTGCCCCTCCACTTACTTACACCCTTTACATTCTTGTAGGTAGGTACATCCCACTCCAGATGTTGTTTAGCCAAGCTCTACTTATACAGCTGTGAGCTAGTCTTCGTGAAAATCCATCCTGTCAGCCCACTGATCATTTCAGTTGCTCTTTTATATTCAGCATGGGAATTTCAAACACCAGCCCAGAGATTTCATGGGAAGGGAGTGCTCTAATTTTCAAACAAGCATCTTTGTACTTCCTCCCACGCTGCCCCTCAGCTCCTCCTTAACATCCGCACCGCTCCCTCATTCTCCTCCTTAACTCTCCTTGGTTGTGATGCCCACCAAAAAACTTGCCAATGGTTAGGTTGCTGTTGTGCCGATTACACTGACCAATACGGTCTCATTGTTTCCTTGTCCTCCCCCATTGGTCAGTGTGTATCCATCTGTTGTCTCGTCTTATACTTAGATGGTAAGCTCTCTGGGACAGCGACTGTCTTTTTGTTCAGGGTTTGTACAGCATCTAACACGATGCGGCCTGGGTCCATGACTGGGGCTCCCAGGTTTTACAGTAATACAAACAGAATATGTAAACAGTTAGATGCTAGTCAAACGCATACAAGAATATGTAAGCTAAAGGCTCAGAAACCAAAGGGCAAATAAAAAGAACCCAACACTGGATTAAATCATGTATTAAAAAAAAATAAAACAAACAACAACAACAAAAATACCAAACGATCTTGTGATCTTTGGGACCATTTTTTTAAACTCTTGGGATTGGCATTCCTGGGATTCTGGCTCTAAACAGCTGGAAATCAGTGCCACATTTCATTGCAGAGGTACTTTCCCCACACAGACACAGAACAAGGTGGGGGAGAGGGATAGCTCAGTGGTTGGAGCATTGGCCTGCTAAACCCAGGGTTGTAAACCCAGGGTTGTGAACTCAATTCTTGAGGGGGCCATTTAGGGATCTGGGGCAAAAATCTGTCTGGGGATTGGTCCTGCTTTGAGCAGGGGGTTGGACTAGATGACCTCCTGAGGTTCCTTCCAACCCTGATATTCTATGGTTCTTGAGAACTGGACTAGCAACCACAATTTCACAATATGGGCATTTAGAGGAAGAGAAAAATGTTTATTCAATGTCTGTAGATCAAACACCTGCTTACTGCAGAACATGTTCCAACCTCCCTCTGCCACCAAGACAAAGAAGCCATTCGGGCTACATGCCTCTATCACATTTCTTATTTTGCCAGACAATATTCACAGGATCTGCTTTTTCTCTTATGCAGATTAGCAAAAATGTTAAATATTTTCAAACTAAACCAGGAACTGACATTTGAGGATATGAAAACAAAAAGGGCCACAAGTTTAGAGACCTCCAAGGAGCAGCACAAAAATAATAAAGGAGTCTTTTAGCATTCCAAATAGTTATATTTCATGATCAAGTCCCTGGGTGGCTTAGATGTGAAACACACAGGCATCTCTCTCACGGCCATTTTTATGGCAGTGAGTAATGTCATATTGCACAAACAATACTGTGATTTAAAGGATGTCAGTTTGCTGCATTGAGTCTTAAAACAGGTACGTGGGGTTTGACAAGCCAAATGACAAAAACTGCAAAGGACACCTGTCTTGCTCTTTTCCTGTCCTCTGGATTTTCCATGGTTGTGGAGATTTCGCTTGCATATCCTAAAGTGAAATTCACACACATGCTTCCAGGCAATATTTTCCTGGTGCAACACATATTATTTCATGGATGCCTTCAACTGTTTGCAAGCTTCTCTGCTATTCTTAAGGCAAAGATCCTCCCAGAACACCTTCCTTTCTTGTCTCCCAATCCCAGCCCTGCACCTTCTCATGCAGAAACTAGAGGGCTTGGTTATATGAAAGAGTGACCCTGGGACAGCAGAGAGGAAAATAAACCTGCCAAGTGCCGCTTTTTAAATTTCCTTTCCCTCCCCATATCTTATTTCTGCGCTGCTTATTTCTTCTCCCAGGGTGCAGGGCTTTACACTGATTAGTAGCAATCTTCCCCTTTATTGCTTTCCTTCACTCTGCTCTTATCTTTCTGGGTCACTTTGCTTCTGTCCAACTCCAGTTTTGGAGCTGTCCAGAAATCTGATCATGGTTGAAGTTACACCAAAGAAATATGTAGCAAAGACAGACGAGAAACAGCCTGGCAGGGGGCAAAGAGGGGCTTGTGATTTTGCAAGTGTGAGTCAAAACAGCTTTTAGAAACACTACAAACAGAGTCCTGAATTGGGCTACAGCTAGGAAGAGTCCACGTGGAGTGACAGATGCTGCAGCATCGGGGATCACCAGAATTATATGGTTTGAGAATTTAACACAAAATGAAACTGAAAGGTAACAGATTTAAAACCGATCAAAAAGAATGAATCGTTAACCTGGAGAACTCACTGCCATTGCGCCAGTGGTTGGGGCCAACCAAGGACTTAGCAAGAGTCAAAGAGTGGATTAGACATGTATATGAATAATAAGAACATCCTTTGCCACATAAGCTAGGATACAAATTTAAGGGGTATGAATTCCCATGCTCAATGAATGGGCCAGCCATTAACTGACTGGAAGGAACTTGCCCCTAGACACAAGTTCCTCTGCATTGTCCATTAAGAGGGTTTTTTGCACTTTTCTAGAAAGCATCTGGTGCCAGCCATGGTGGGAGTCGGAATCCTGGGCTACATGGACAAGTTATCCGATCCAGTTTGTCAATTGCCAGTAATATATATTGAGAAAACAAAACATGACAAATTACAAGCAGGATGAGATTTCCAGAGCCCGACTTCGTAGAGCTGCACTCCCATGTCAGATTTTCCTTTCAAGAACACACTAACATTTACTCTAGTTGATTGCGTGAAACTGGCACAGTATATTAGGTTCCACCCACGCTGAACTTCAACAGAGAGGTGGAGAGGTGTAACCAAGGGAAGACTTTGAGTGCTCCAAACAGAAGTACATTGTTAGATTAAATGATTAAGAGTTTATTTTCAGCATCTGTATTTTGTAGTTACTCCATCAAAAATAAGACAGCTCCAGATGTTATAGAAGGTTTTATTTTTATCTCAGAGTCTGGTGATATGAGCTTCCCTCATGATTTATGTAGCGAGTATTTCTGGCTGCCAGCATCAGCCACAAATGCAGCAATGCCGCCACCCCCCCCTTCTAGAAGATCTTGCTGATGGAGTTTCCTTGTGTGTTTGTCTGTAATATACTGTACAGAATTCTATGCATTTCTGAATCAATAGGATTCTTTAGGAATCTTTATCTTATTCAGATTTATGTATGGAGAATCCCTAGCTCTGGACACCTCCAACACAAATCAATAGGGGTTGGGCCTTATGGTACCAGTAATGCATCCCAAGAGGTTTCAAAGTTTTTTCCCCAAGCAAGTGCTCTCTTGTGTTTTAAACAACAGACCCCCCTTAGAGATGATGGCAAGACATGATGGTGGGAATTGCCAGACAAGATCAGAGCTCCGGTCCATCTAGTCCAGTATCCCCTCTATGACACTGGCCCACTTCAGCAGCTTTGGAGGCAGACTCTTATGGGAAACCCTCCCACAGGGGAAAATGTCCTCCTGTCTCCTGGTTCTTAAAGGTTGGTTTATGTCCTGAAGTGTGATGTTTTATACATCAAACTCTCCCTTGCCAAGCTCTCATTTCTTTCTTTCATAAAGTTATTTATTAACAACTCTGGATATTCTTCTTAGCCATATTATGTCAAATCCTTTTTAAAATCCTCTTAAGCCCTTGGCCTCAAGGATATCTTACGGCAATATGTTCCAGAGTCTAACTGGGCAATCTCAGCACAAGACTAGGAGCTAGGAATCCCTGATTTCTAACCCTGGCTTTTTCACTGCAAGCACCTAGGAACCACTTCCCTTAAGGGTGGGAAAGCTACCAAGGAACAATGGGAAGATGCAAGAAGGGACCTGGTGGCATGAATTGATCCTTTATGATAGAAAGAGGCCTGCAGGTATAGTGAGTAACTTAGAAATTGCTCAAGAGTTAGCAGGTAAGATTTTCAGAAGTGTCTGAGTGGCTCAGCAGCCCAAGTCCCATTTTTGAAAGTGACTTAGGAACCTATGTCATTTAGGCACTTTGAGAAATAGATTCTGAGTAAAATTTTCAAAAAACTCCCAGTTAAGTTCTGATCAAGTGTCACATACACACCTCCCTGAACCTTTATCTCAGACTGTAACCAAACCTGAACTGATCCTTGTTTGAGTTTGGTTTATTCCTTTTCATTATCCATAAACCTTCCAGGTCCAGACTGGGAGTAGATGTGTTGTTCCTGAAACATTTCCAGTCCAGTTTTGCAGACCAAGTGGCTTTGGAGAAGCACTGAAATCAAGCTTCCTATCACTAACAAAAAAATCCTAATACCTTACATTCTTTACAAATCCTAATTCCTTACACTTTCTATTTGATCTAAAGCAGTCACACATAGGTAGGGCCCTATCAAATTCATGGTCCATTTTGATCAATTTCAGAGTCATGGGATTTTTAAAATAGTCAATTTCATGATTTGAGCAATTTAAATCTGAAATATCAGAGTAATTGTAATTGTAGGGGCCCTGACCCAAAAAGCAGTTGGCGGAGGGGGAGGAGTGGGTGGGTAGCAAGATTATTGTACGGGGGGGTGGGGGGGGAGCGTGGTTGTGGAACTGCTACCCTTACTTCTGCGCTGCTGCTGGTGGTGCTGCCTTCAGAGCTAGGCGGCCAGAGAGCAGCCACTGCTGGCCAGGAGCCCAGCCCTGAAGGCAGAGTCGGTGCCAGCAGCAGCATAGAAGTAAGGATGGCACGGTATGGTATTGCCACTCTTACTTCTGCGCTGCTGCCTGCAGAGCAGGGCCCTCAGTCAGCAGCCGCCACTCTCTGGCCACCCAGCTCTGAAGGCAGCAGCAACATAGAAGTAAGGATGGCATGGTATGGTATTGCCACCCTTACTTCTGCACTGCTGCTGGTGGGGCACCACCTTCAGAGCCGGGTGTCCGGCCAACAGTCGCGGCTCTCCAGCCGCCAAGCTCTGAAGGCAGCGCAGAAGAAAGGGTGACAATACCATGACTCCCCTAAAATAACCTTGTGACCCCTCTACAACTCACTTTTGGGCAGGACCCCCAATTTGAAAAACACTGGCCTCCCCCATGAAATCTGTATAGTATAGGGTAAAAGCACCTAAAAGACCCGATTTCACGGTCTGTGATGCATTTTTCATGGCCGAGAATTTAGGAGGGCCCTGCACACAGGGAAACATGAACTGGTACCTACTCAGTTAAAGCAGCGTGGCCATCAGGAACTCAGGTCATACCAACATTACTAGTTTTGTGACATGCTTGTTTTCTTTGATTCAGGTTAATTACCATATTGGCTGGTTTGTCCCTGCAAGTCTCCCAGGATTCTGGAAAGTCTAGATTCATCTCTCTTCTCCCAGACTTTCCCCCCTCTTCCCTGCAGTGTTTAGGACTAACATATGTAACAACTTCTGGACTGCACAAAAGCAACCCGAAGAGTAATACACAAAATCCACCAAGAACAAAACTGGGTCAGGACGACACAAACAACACAACACAGTGGTTGCTTATTGGCACTACCTGACGTGACATTCTCACCTATGTCCTGCACTTTTACACCATCCACTCGTGCTGACTAAAACTACTTCTATATTTTTATATTAAAAAGGAGCTCCCTGTCTCCAATAGCCTCATTGTTATTATTAATGTTACTTTAAAAGGCACCACGTTTGGCTGCCTTGTCAAATACCTCAAGAGAGGTAGAACATATTTATCTACAGCTACAGGAAGAGTGCTAGCCCTCAAAATCTCTTCCCTCCTTCAGAAAGAGCCAGTTTCTGTGGTCTCTCTCCCCCTTGACAGATGAGGAGTGTGTTAAAAGCATGTTGTTTGCTCTATGTAGGAGAGGGAGAGGCTGGAGTATGTCAAAACTGAATATATATGTATATATATTTACAGTCATATTAGACGACTGACAAACTTCAGTAACCCCATGGTTGTTCCACATAGTTCAGATTCCTGGTTTGTTTTTTAACTAAGTAGACACAGCACAACACAAACCTGGGGAAAGGAAAGCACTGAAAGGTCATAATAAACACACGAGATCCAGGGATGAAGTTATTTCATTGCCCAATAGGAAAAGGAATAACATTTATTTTATTTTTTTTTAAAGCTAAATAAAGGCAGTCCTGCGTCCTCCTAGGGTAGTCCCAGGATAGAACTGATTGTCCCCCAAGGAAAGTCAGGCAAGAAATAAACCACAGCGGAGCAGGGACTATCTGACAGAGGCTTTGCTAAGGGCATCTGCGTGTCCCCCCAAATCCCGCCGCCCCAGGGAGTAAGTGCGAGTCAGAAGCCCCCGCGCGTGGGAGGAAGCCGAGTTCCCACGGAAAGCCGGCCGAGTTGGCTGAGCAGCCACCGGGTCCCACGCACCGGGACTCGCGGGCATGGGATGGAGCAGCCCGGCCCGGGACCCTGCTCCCGGCCAGTCGCGCCCCGCTCGCCCTTTGCCGGGGCCGGGGTTCTCTGGCCCCTCTCCCCGGGGGCAGCCCCGGCTTCCCGGGAGAGTCTGAGCCGCGCCCGCTGCCCGCGCCGGGCACCCACGCGCGCTCGCCCTACCTTGGAGAGGGGCAGGGGGCCCGGCCCAACCCGGCTCGGCTCGGCTCAACCCGGCTCCCCGGCAGCGGCTCCACTCAGCTCCGCGCTCTGCCGCCTTTTAAATCGCCTCGCTGCTGGACACTCCCAGGGAGCATGCGCTGCTGCGGCGCTGGGGCGGGCGGCGGGGGATACACTGCCCCGGCGGGGTGCGCTGGGGCGAGGGAGGGGGGCATCTCCGCGCGGCCCCGGGCTTCCTGGGGCGTGCGGGGCTGCAGCCTGCCCTGCCCCCTTGTCCTGGCGTCAGCACAGAGAATTAAGAGAGCCTCTTGCTTTTCAAACAGATGCCTCCCTTACCCGCTTAAAATGCATGTTTAAAAGAGAAGCAGCCCTTGGGCAACCCTACAATAACACACCACAGGGCGCAGCCCCCCCCCGGGCAACCCTACAATAACACACCTCAGGGCGCAGCCCCCCCGGCAACCCTACAATAACACACCACAGGGCGCAGCCCCCCCGGGCAACCCTACAATAATACACCACAGGGCGCAGCCCCCCGGGCAACCCTACAATAATACATCACAGGCACAGCCCGCCCCCCCCCCGCAATCCTACAATAACACACCACGGGGGGCAGCCCCCCGGGCAACCCTACAATAACACAATACCCAGCCAGGTGCCCTCCAGCAGGCCTACAGTAAAACAACAGATAACCCAGCAGAAGGGATCGGGAGGCAAGGAAGGCCATGCCATGTCCTAGTCAGGACCCCAGCCTGATTTTGTCAGGAGAGACTCCCAGGAAGGAATGCCAGAGCCCCAGTTTACTATCCTGAAGATCTGGGTATTGCTGACACTTGGACAAGTGGTTTAGCCAAGCAAATGTGTTGGATCTCTGCCACTGAACTATGTAGTCTTAGGTGGGCCCAAGGCTCACTTGAACTAGGTACAAACTCAACTTCCACCACCATGGTTGACTCTAGTGCCAGTTACACTGGGCTCCAGCCAAGTCACTTCAAGCAAGTAGATCACCAGTGTCAAATGTGCTGGATCTAGAGCACTAGACTCCGACAACCCAGAAGGCTCCTGAGACCTAACACTACCTATACTGGTGCTGGACCACTTCACTCAAGTGACACACCAGCGAACCGTGCCAGAACCTTAGCACCATACTTGGCTGACCCAGACCCAGGAACATTAATGCCCTGTATAATCAAGTGGTTCACCAGGGTCCGTGAAGATGGCTTCCAGGCACTAGACTCAGTTCAACAGGGATGAAATACCTGTGAGCAACCCCACAATAATAATCCAGAGTACACCGACCCATGGTCCTGTGCAACATTACAGTAACAATCCAGAGCATGCAGTCTCAGCACCCATGACAAGCCCTACAATAACAAATAAGAACCACAGAGCCCTTGAACAAACTAGAAAACACAACCCCCAATGCCCAGGCCATCAGCAACCCTACAATAACAAACCAATGTGTGTCATTAGTCATTTTGAACAATTTAGCCCCAATTTTTTTTTAATCCCCAATTGTGAATTATCCACAGTATTGACCTTCCCTCTCCATCCCCTCTAATCTGTAATTGTTTCAACTGAATGCAAACACATTTCACACTATGGGCAGTTTGTGACCAGTCCCCTATTCATTATTCAGGGCATATGATTTGTTGCTTAAGTCACTCGGTATATATATTTTTTGTTCTTTGATTGGATGCCTGAATGGAATGATTTAAGGAATAATGAATGCTCTTGTTCATCCATGAATCCCCTCATCCACATGTAAAGACGGGTGCCCGTACGAAGAACAGGCATTCCCCAAACATCTGTGTGAACAAATATCTGTTTGTGTGAATGTTCATGAACAGAAGATGAAAAAAAGGCAGGAATGTGGTGGACACGAACAGCTGCTCTTAATTCAAACTAGTGTTTGAAAACAGTCACTTGGGCCAGTTCTTCAGCTGATGTCAAACTGGCATATAGTCGATGGAGCTATGCCGATGCATCAGTTGAGGATCTGGCCCACTGTTTTGCATATATTCACCCAGCTCTATCAGTTGCAGAGACAAAGACACTTATTTTTACAGTGTCCCTTAGCTGAGTACCACTGAGTCTCTGCTTGGGTCTCAGTCCCACTTTGTATTCCAGTTTGGATCAGTTGTGTATGAACAGTCTTGTTTTCACTTTGAGCAGCTGTTCCCTCCTGAACAGTTTGCTGAAGGGAATCCGCGCACTGCTGGGAAAAGCAGAGGAGCACCTGCACTTGTTGTCACTTGAACCGATGGGAACTGACTCATTGGCACAACTCACTGGGATGGCTGACGGGTGGAAATGCTGCTGCTGCTGTTTCCTGCAAAAGCTCCCTCCGGTCCAAATTTAGCTGGAAGCACATTTTAAAAGAGTCTCGTTATGTTTATGCTTGTAAATCTGTGTGGGCAGAGCTGTCCATGTTTTCTATTTGGGGAAACCTTGTTCACTTATAATTATAGATGGGTAATTAGGTAAGTGTGAGTGTTATTTCAGTGTACTCTGTATGGTGTATTCTCAGCTGGAGCATATGTCTGACTCACAAAACACCATGCCCCCAGGAGGTTAGAGCCGTAGTGTGGAAGTCAGAACTTCTGGGTTCCAGTCCCAGTTCTGCCTCTGCCTCTCTGTGTGACGTTGGGCTAGCCACAAGCAGCCAGATTTTTGAAGGTGTCCTGTAATGGTGGGGGGCTTTGTTCTCGAGGGGCCCCTTTGAGACTTCTTGGTTTGGAATTTTGAAGATGCTGAGGAAATCTGCTCTCCTGTTGACTTCAGCTGGAGTTAAGGGCACGGGTGGAATGGGGGGAACGGTGGGGAAACAAGGTGGCAGCACTCTTTCAAGCTCCACCGTGAAATCAGCTCTGCCCATTGAGTCATCATCAAAATGAGGCATTGCTCACAGTAGATTGTGCAGATGTTCCACATGTGGTCGGGGGTGCTCACAGGGCACGGCCAGCGCTCAGTGGAGTTTGAATATGCCCATGAGCTTTGCTAGGCACCTTGGGCTTAGCTCTGTCTTGACTGTGGCAGGGAAAAAAAAAAGTGATGGCATCTCCCAAATGCCACCCACTCCTGGAGCCAAAATGGGACCTCACTGACAGCAGATGGCGCAGATCCATGATCTTTCCTCTCCTTGCTTGCCTGCTTCCGTGAGCAATGAAATGGTTAATGATGTTGACATTTACATGATTATCACTGAGGTGAAAGGGGCACGTCCCACCTCTCCCAGCATCCAGGCTCAGGCAGGCAGCCCTCTATCAGTTACACTTGGATCACATTTTCATGGTTTTCTTCCCAGCTATACCAGCTGGAAACTTGATATGAAAGCTGAGATTCTGGAGCCCGAGAAGGCAGCTCGGTGGAGATGCCCGTGTGTGCCACACCACCATTTACCGGTTCAGTCCCTGGGCTGCTTATGCTTCTCAATATCTTTGAATATCAGACCCAAAGCGTCTCCAGCTAGGCTCTCACAAACTGAGTTGCTCATAATGAGGGGTCCCTCTTGAGCATTTGAGCCTTCACATCTCTCTTCCCATTCACCCCATCAGTAAAACGAGGCTAACGATATTTATCCACCTTTGTAAAGCCCTTTGAGCTCAACGGATGAAAAGCACCACACATGTGCCAAGTATAATTATTAACAAGCACTCCTAGCATTTACTCTGCACATTTCGTCTTCTGTACAAGGCATGCATGATGTGTGCACACGCACACCCCGGCCCCAGTTCATGCCTCTTCAACAAAGCACGCGAGTGTATAATTAACTTTAAGCCTGTGCCTAAATCCCATTGCCTTCAAGTTAAGCGTGTGCTTATGTTTTTTGCTGAATGGGGATGGATTCTGTGCTGAAAGGCTTTGCTGAACTGGGGCCAGAGGATGGATCTGTTTGGAACAAGACAGGCCCACAGGCACCCTCAGTAGCTGCAGGACCTTGTTTTTGTAACCCTTGCCCTCCTCTCCATTTATTCCCACCCCCACTGCTCATTGCTATCATCCACTGCATCTTGTTGAAAATGTTCAATGATAAGCTCTTTCAGGCAGGGACGTAGCCTTTCTAGCTGTCAGCAAAGCACTCAGCACTGTGTAAGTAATAAATAATATTCATGCGCCCGACTGACACTGAGGATGGGGCGGGTCTGCTTGGGAAAGTTACAGCTGTAAATGGACCAAAAGGGCTCAGCCCCCTCACCTGCAGTGCTTGTCTGGCCACAGCTCAGGTGCCTTGTACGTGCAGCTGCACACTGCAAGCACAATATAGCAGGAATGTCAGGGCTATGGTCGCCAGTGGGATTCTGTTTTTTTAATGTGACTGTTATGCAGTGAAAAGGGCTAGGAGACAATGCCATTTAGCCACAGGACTGTTACAGTATGGGCGGTGGCAGTGAGATCTTCCTCCATGCTGCCCCTCAACGTTACAGTGAGAGTGGTATTGATGCTTGTCCACAGGGAGTTGGGCTGAGACCTGACAAATTCATTTCACAGAGGCCTCTGATCTATCACCCTACAGTAACAACTCTCAGTTGCTGGGCAGTATTTGAGCTGGTCAGCTAGAGGTGAAGAGCTGCAAATCTCCTGAGCCAGCCAAACTCCCCACCCTCGTGCCCCAGCTACGAATTTTAAAAACATTTTATATTTTACGGTTTCAATCCTGCAAGGCGCTGAGCACGCTCTCCCCGATCCAGCGTAGTGTTAAGTACAGCATTAGTTCCACTGACTCCACGTGCTTTAAGTTAAACATATACTTAACAAGAGTTACATCTATCAGGAGGAAGGGGAAGTGCTGGGCTAACTGCCACTAACTGCCACTTCAGATGCTTGTGCCCGATTAGATCACATTGCTGATTTGCCCTGGTCTTATCCAAATCTCATGTACCAGGGTACATGCTGCGCCTGCTGTATCTGCCAAAATCTTGACAGGGGCCGGGTGTCAGCAGCTCACGTGCAAGCAGAACCCAGAACGAGTGAACAGAGAACTGAGACGGCCTGAACCTGGGCAATTTGGTGCAGGGTATAAGGAGTGGGGCAGATTCAGCTCAGCCTCTCTAGCAACTGTTAGGGCAATGTCAACGAGGAGACTGTGAGCCAGGAGACTTGGGCCAGATTCCAGTTCCTGCCATGGAGGCCTGGAAAGGCAATGGAAAGGCCTCTGGGCGAATTCTCCTTTTGCAGAGCTAAGAACGGCCATACTGGGTCAGACCAAAGCTCCATCCAGCCCAGTATCCTGTCTTCCGACAGTGGCCAATGCCAGGTGCCCAACAGGGAATGAACAACAGGGAATCATCAAATGATCCATCCCCTGTCGCCCATTCCCAGCTTCTGGCAAACAGAGGCTAGGGACACCATCCCTGCCCATCCTGGCTAATAGCCATTGATGGACCTGTCCTCCATGAACTTATCTAGTTCTTTTTTGAACCCTGTTATAGGCAAAACCCTAACCCGCTAGCATATGGGACACCCCTCTTTCGCAGTCCCAGTGTAGGGGCATGCTGGCAGCAGGTGGCATGACTGCAGTGCTCTGACTCCATCCATTCCATGGGGATAACCTGCTGGCAGGAGTGAGGAAGTTGCCTTAAGCCTCAGAATCCGGAGGGGCAAAGCCCATCTCATTCCTGGGCCACCTTAAAAGGTGCAGCATAGAATCTGGCCCCTGGTTCCATTGCAGGCTTGCTACTGACCTGCAGTATGATCTTAGGCAAATCACCTCAATCTTCTGTGCCTCTCTGTAAAGTGAGAAAATAAGCTCCTCTCTCCACACCTAAGGTGTTAGGCGGCTCTGTTATTTATAATGCCCTTGGAGATCCTCTGGAGGGACAGGTTTCAGAGAGGTAGCCGTGTTAGTCTGTATCAGCAAAAACAACAAGGAGTCCTTGTGGCACCTTAGAGACTAACAAATGTATTTGGGCTAAGCTTTGGTGGGCTAAAACCCACTTCATCAGATGCATGGAGTGAAAAATACAGTAGGCAGGTATATATATTACAGCACATGAAAAGATGGGAGTTGCCTTACCAAGTGAGGGGTCAGTGCTAATGAAGCCAATTCAAACAGGATAGATGTAGCCTATTCTCAACAGTTGACACGAAAGGGTGAATAAGCTTATGCCCAAATAAATGTGTTAGTCTCTAAGGTGCCACAAGGACTCCTCCTTGTTCTTTCTGGAGGGAAAGTGTGCGGACTACAAAGTGACATATTTATTTAGTGCTCACTGAAGTTTCCTCTGGAATTAAGGGAGGAATTTTTGCTGGATACTTGTGAGTTTAGGAAGCTTTCTCCTGCTTTGCCCTGTGTGCTCCCTGGATTCCCAAGACTCTCGTGCCAGCTCAAAGTGATCCTCGTGGGAGATGTGGATTGTGTATAATTGTGTCTAATGCATCTATAACGGGGAAAAAAAGGCGACAGAGCTGACAAAGGGAGCAGAGGGGTATGCTGGCTGTTTGCACAGAGGGTGGCCAGAGCAGACAGCTGCACTTTAGGGCTTATCTTCTCATTCTCCCTAAACAGGAAATGTATTTTTCTCTCATGCATTTTTCTCTTAGGAGGAGAAACAAGGGGCCAGGATTTTCAGAGCTGGGGGTCTAAAGCAAGGCTGCTAATGCCATATTTAGGAACCTAGATCAGTGGACAGATTTCCAGATTAGTAGCTGCCATTTAAGATAATAGAAGATGTTGGGTGCGCAGCATCTTTGAAAATCAAACTACTGATTTCAGTGCCTAGATATGGACTTCAGAGCCTATTATTATGTGTATTCCAGTAGACACCTGAGAGAAGGGCCTCATTGTGGTGGGTGCTGCACATGCACACACAATGAGAGACTGTCCCCACTCCAAAGAGTTTGCAGTCTAAAAGCCGACAACCCAAAGGGTGCAGGGGAAAGGTGAAGTGACTTGCCCAAAGACACACAGCAGGTCAGGGGCACAGCTGGAAAGACAACCCACATCTCCTGATTCTCAGTCCAGAGTCCAATGCACTGTGCTGTCTCCCTAGTCCACATCATGTTCATTCTCCAGCGTGAGGTGAGAGGCAACTGGCTCCCGAGGATTTTCTCAGTGCTTTTGGAGGCAAGTTGCCAGCAAAGCTGAAGAGGAGCCATTGGAACAGTTGGGTTTTGTTCTGAGCGTTCTTCAAGACCAACCGTTTTTGCCAAAGGGAGAGGAAGGGAAAGGAGACTGGAGCTGCCACTGCTGCTGCTGACTGCCCTAACGTAGAGACAGGGTGAGCCTGTTTTAGGAAATAATCTTTGTGTCCTGTCTCAGTGGGAGGTGCGGGAGCTAGACAGTATTCTGATCTAATGAGCTTTCCTCTCCCTCCAGGGGAAGGTTTCAGCATTGTGACACCCCGAGAGGGCTCGGAATATAATTTGTGCACACAATAGTTGTGCGTGCACGTGCCTCGTGCAGCATTTCACAAGCATGAGAAGAAAGAGATGAATAGGTTATGGAAAGAAGTCCAGGTCAGCCTTCTGAAACGCAGGAGGAATGTCAGGGAGAGAGGTTCACCCCAGCCCTCTTCATACGGACAGGAGACTGAAGGGAGATTTTCAAAAGTGCTCAAGTTACTAAGTCCGCCAGGCTAGTCAAGGAACCCTCAGAAGAATGTCACTGACTGCTCTAGGAAATGGAGGGGATGTTATTGGAAGGTCAGTTCCAGCTTTCATGCCTTTTAGACCCTGAAAGAGTGCTCAGCAGGCAGAACTGGGGTGAAGGGGGAGACTCCCAGGAGCTACAGGAATGACACCCGGTGTTTGCTGCCAGTGAGAGGCATGAGGCCAGGCTTCCCAGGGAGGGACATTAACTGCAGCTGGATTGTTGCCAGGCTACACAACGTCTGGGCCTGAAGGTTTGAAAAAAACATGTTATGATTTCCTTTTCTCGTGTGTCCCAGCAAATTATAGTGGCCACACAGTGCAGGCTTATTCCTGTGCCCTGGCTAACGGAGCAGCTTCCTCTCTGGGCTGTCTCCCCAGTTCCATGTGGAGAGAGTAGCAGCACTTGACCAGTTTTATAGAGCTGCCATCTCTCGTGATTTCACCGGGAGTCTTGGGATAGTTGGGTCTTTCGATCGAGGGGCCAGTTCCAGGAGTCATGTGATTGGGGGAGACTCTCTGTTTTTATTAAAAAAATAAAAGCAGGTTTCTAGTCCTCTTGGTTGCAGAGCTTGAAAAGGTGACCTGAGTGCAACATAACTTCCAACTAGAAGGCAAATGAAAAGAACCCAACATTTATTATTGGGAGTCTCATGATTTTTGGTGTCCATACATGATTTCTGAAGATTTTTTCCCCCTATAGCTTCTAAGGCAGAAGGGACCTTTGTGACCGTCTAGTCTGACCTCCTGTGTAACACAGGCCATAGAACTTCATGTGAGGGGGTTTCACTCACTGCTGTGGCACCTCCTGCTGGCTGTCCTGGGAATTAGCTTAGTTCACCAGTGCGCCCTTGTCGGTGGTGTCTCGCCGCCGTCACGTGTGCTCCAGGAAGCGTGTTGTCCCAAAGGACTCGGTGTCCGTTTCAGGACAGAGCCCTCTGGCTGTGTCACACGCTGTTCTCCCCACTGCCAGGGGAACCATAGTCCACTGTCCAGCCACTTCCTCAGTGGCAAGTGGGGGTAGGGAGAGACCTGGGCGCACCCACTACTCCAGGTCCCGGCCCAGGGACCCTGTAGATGGCAGCCACGTGCTGTGTCCCCTCCAACCATGCAGTCTTGTCCCTGGGCCACTTCCCCGCAGCCCCCAGACCCCTCTCCGTCCCTGTCTCAGGACCCCAGCATGCCAGCAGTCGGCTCGCTCTCGCTCCCCTGATCCTGCCCAGCACTGCTCTGTCCAAGGTATTAGCTGCCCTCTGCCTGCAAGGCAGCCAGTCCTCCTCCAGCTCCAGGGAATGCCTGACCTGCTCTGCCCTGCAGTTCTTCTTATATGGGCCTGCCCCAGCCCTGATTCGCCGCTCCTCGTAACCCTCTCCAATTGGCTGTCTCCTTCATAGCCTCCCTAAGGTCTTCTCCAATTGGCTGCCAGTTGCGCAGCCTCCCTAGGGTTCAATTAACCCTTCATGGGCTAGTGTGGGATAGACGCCCCATCACACTTCCCCAAAATAATTCCTTTTCTTTGTTAAGTCAAATAGATTGAGCTCCTTGAGTGTCTCACTATAAGGCACATTTTCTAGTCCTTTCCCATGGCTCTTCTCTGAAACTTCTCTAAAATATATCAATATCCTTTCTGAACAGCAAAACTGGACACAGTATTCTAGCAGCAATTGCACCAGTATCAAGCAGAGGGGTAAAATAACCTCTCTGCTCCTACACGAGATTCTCCTGCTTATGCATTCCAGTTCAAAGAGTATTAGCTCTTTTGACCACAGGTCTCACTGAGAGCTCATATCCAGCTGATTATCCCCCACAACCCCAAAATCTTTTTCAGTCCTGGCTTCCCACATCCTGTACGTATGGCCTACATTCTTTGTTCCTTATTCATTTTCTACAGTTCCTGACTTCTGATTTACTATTATTACTATCAATTTCCCCTTTCTTCCATTTGTTATATATTATTTAGGGTTGGCAATGCTGGAGTTAGGTGGAAGCATTTTTCACTGCTGTGGCAAGCCACAGCATGGGATTTCGTGCTATTATTCACTCATGCAGAGCTACAGATGTGCACAATGCTTTACACACAGACACACACAGTTCCTTCTGCTCCAGTGAGCTTAGAATCCCAGGCCCGTATCCTATTCTTTATGTGATCTTGCACCATGCTCATCAGGGTAGTATCTGTGCAGTGGACGCTGCGTGGGTGGAACCCCACTGAAAGTGATCAAATTTAGTTCAGCGGAGCTCACATGGGGTCTCACTGCAGGACCAGAGCCTAAAACAACATGTCCACATAAGAGGCTTACACCGATGTAGCTAATTGGTGCAGACATTGTGCCTAGGCAAGGCTTAATGGACTAGTTCAGGCAAGGGGACTGCTAATGAGGAGGCGGAGGTGTGAAGAGATGGGATCTGAAGTAGGCAAGAGGAGACCCCTGATGAAGAAAACAGGGATACAGAACTGTCGCATCTTACGAGCATTTAACACGCGCAATTTCAGCTTTACGCGGTCGGCAAAAAAAAAAAAAGAGAAAAATAACTATTTTAATACTGTACCTGTAGTGCGGGCGATTCCGCCTGCCATTACACTCAATGTAATTTTGACTATACGCGATTTTCGCTTTACGCGCTGACTGTGGAACGTAACCCCAGCGTAAGGTGTGACAGACCTGTATTGGGTTTAGGCCCAGGAGATAGCATGTAACAGAGGTGAAGCCACAGGAAGAGCTAGGCAAGGATAACGTCAGATAGGGCCTGCCAGATGAGTGTGGAGGGAAACCTGCTACTTACTGCAAGAGGAAGGGATGAGTATTGTATTTGGGGCAGGGACTGGGGATTTTTCAAAGGGCGCAGCAGTCAGCGCCCACAGCCGGGAACAGATTTTCAGGAGCACTCCATGCCTGAGCACAGCGAGTTGGGAAGTGGAGCTTAGTTCCTTGGGAAATGTCAACTATTCATTAAAAAAAAGCAAAACATTTCAACTGAAAGGTTACTGTTTGTTGGGGGCAGGGGAGGAAGTTGGCGAAAAGTCGGAATTTTCTGCTGAAATCACACACTTCCCGTGAAAAACGGTGTTTAGCTGAAAACCAGATGATTTGGCAAAAAACCCCAACAACAGTTTTGATAGAAAATTTTGAACCAGGCCCAGGGTTGAGCTCTTTTGAAAGTTCTCCACCAGCCTCTCAGAGGGAGCTGTCCACTTTTGAAAAACCTGGCCCTGGCTGCGGGCACCAGGGTGACCAGATGTCCTGGTTTTATAGGGACAGTCCCAATTTTGGGGTCTTTTTCTTATATAGGCTCCTATTACTCTCCACCTCCATCCTGATTTTTCACATTTGCTGTCTGGTCACCCTAGTGGGCACTGACCACTTGGAAATACGGCCCTTAGCGGTGACAGCGGAGGCTGGAGTGGCTGATTATCCCTCTGCATTCTCACGGCTTGCAGCCCCTGTTTCCTGCTCCTCTAGGTCTTCCCTGAGTCTTTTTGAAACCCCAGACACTGAGGTGAAACCCTTACTAAAATCCCAGGGCTCTGCCAACCAAGTAAATAAACTCACTCCCCTGGTTACGTTCCTTATAGATACTGGAAAGGTTCCCAGTGTTGGCAGCCCAGTGTCGCTGCGGCTGCAGCAGGGGATGCGAAAAGCTTCCCACGAAACTTGTTTGATTTTTGCTAGGCGGTGTTTGAAATTCAGGTGTATCTACCCTATTTGCCCAATGTGAGACAAACACTTTAGCATTCACTCAGCTGCTTGCCAGACTGCATTCTTAACCTCGGTTTCCTTTCACCCGTAGAGTAATCACATGTCTTGTAGGCAGCATGTTCAGTCTCCTGCCCTCCCTGGCAGGGGTGCAGCTAGAAGTATGAACAATGTCTACCGTACCCCAGCTGCTCTGTCCTTTGTCCCTGGCCCTGCCCACTGGCTGCAACAGACCAGGAATCCCTGCCAGAAGACATGTCATTGCTAGAGATGCATGAGCTGTTTCAAGGGAAATAGCCTGCCCGAGCTGCTGTGTAAAATGCAAACCAAACCTTTTAAAAGAAAGCAATGATCTTCCTGCTAACGTTTTCTTCCTGTAACTTTGCATTGTTGTTGGGTTCCTCTGGTTTCCAGACAGGCCTGAGTCTCCTCTTAGTTACACCAGCATCAGTGAGAAGTAACCCCACTGAAAGCAATGGATTGACACCAGTGTAAAACAGGTGTACGTTAGGAGGACCCAACCCTGTATGAATGAAGCAGGGAACACCAGGCCTCTCCTGGTGTTTTGCAGCCTCTGCAGACCCCAGCAGTGCAGGTTAAACATCTCTTGAGTTTTCGGTTGCTTCTCTGAACCTTAACACAGGCCCTTTGGCAGTTGGCCTGTCACTAATCATTACACACACTCTGATCAATAGCTAACACCTGGCTTCCTGGAGCTCGCCAGCTGATTAACCCTTAGCTCCCCAAGGACAATAGACTTGAGCTAAGGAGACTGCAGTGAGGACAAGCATTATCTTGGTCACCTTTCACCACCCTAACCCCCAACCCAAGAGCAGCCCCCCATCACACCCACTTCCCTCCCTTTCCCTTCCTTAAAATAGATCACATCAGTCCATTACCACTTCCCAGCCCGATGAAGACCCCCGCACACATGGGGCAGGGAGCCTCACATTCCTCTCCCAGAATACTGGTCCATTCTGGGTGGATGCTTGGTCCAAGAGAGCCTTGGCAGCAATTCCACCAGGCCCCCCACCATGTGGGAAATGAGTCCTGCTGTAGAACGGCCAGAACTGACCTGTAACCAGACTAATGGTGAAACGCCCAGACCCTGCTGGACAGACAGCAAACGTGTTTGGCAGCAGTTGGAGAAGCCAAGGCAGAACCTATCTATCGGGGACATCTGCCTGAGCTCCTTCTGAGAGCATTTCTGACCCTGCCCTACAGTCTTCTCTCCTCCTCCCCCTCCACGTTTACGCTGCTTCCATTCCGCTGTGACACGGGTGTGCTGCCTTGACTGCCTGTGACCCGTGTGAGGTGCCCCGCTGCAGGATTCCTAAGCAACTGGCGGCTGGAGGCCAAAGGAGGCGGGCTCCATTCCATCCCACGCTGCTGCATCGCGTTGGGATTCTCCTGAGACCAGCTCCGTGCTGGGCCTGCATTGGTCCCACCTTCCCCTTCCACTAGGTTATTTTACTTCTGCACAGTCTGGGTGCCAGACAATCAAGCCTCTCTGTCACCAGGTGGAGCAGCCAGAGCTGTTGGGGCAGGATTTCCAGATCACTGGGGTGCGGTTGGTGGCGCTCTGCTTTATGATTTAATAGCACAGTTTGATTAGTGGGGCTAGACATAAAAAGAGATGGGAAAATAGCTCTGTTCTCACCTGCCTATTTGCTCCCTGCAAATCACAGCTGCTCACTCATCCTCCACTTAGCCCTGCAGAGCCAAAGACAGGGAACTGCTTTCTCTTCTGCCTCAGACACCAAGCAAGCTGTTAGTTCCCATCCCCCATCTCCAGCCAATCCCTGAAGCATGTTTGCTCCACTTGCAGCTAATGTACTCCATGAATATCCAGGAATGGCTTTAATGACGAGTACTGCCCCCAAAGGATTCCAGGATGCTGGATAGGCAGGTGATGGATGTAAAGGTCCTAGCATGGAAGAAGTTGAGGTGTCCAGATTGGCCAATTATTTAGTTCTTGGTATCCATAGCTCTCACAGTAACTATCATTATCCCCTACTTTACACATGGGGAAACTGAGGCATAGAGCAGGGACGTGGCGCATCTAAGGTCACACAAAGAGTCAGTGGCAGAGGTGGGAATAGAACATGGATCCCTCATCGCTAGCCTTACACAGAATCCATTCGACCATAGCTACACAGCTTGAGGCTGGCGCAGCTGCATGACTTACAGCCCTTCAGTATCGGATAGCGGAGTCTCCCTCAAGTTTGCTAATACCCTATAAGCACTTACATTAAAGGCTTAGGGCTTGTCTACATGGAGAGTTATTCTGGAATAGCTATTCCTGATTAACTGCCTGTGTGGAGACTCTTATTCTGGAATAAGAGTGTCTTATGGTGAATTAGTTCAATCCACTTCTCAGAGGGGAAGGGCAACGCACCATGAGTATTAAAGCACTGCAATATATTTTCAGAACTTCTTATTATTTGTATGACTGTAGCTCCTGCCAACCCCAGTCATGGCCCAGGACTCCGCAGGTGCAAGGCGCTGTACAATCACAGAACAAAAAGGCAGTCTCTGTTCCAAAGAGCTTGCAGTCTAAGTATCTGATGAAAAACAATGGTTGGATGTAAAACACAAACAGGGAGAGTGCAAGCTAAAGTGCCCAGCCCTGTCTTCCTTGTCCCTGGAGGTGGCCTGTGAGGCATAGATTGTGACAGAGTCTCACTTTCGAAACTTGTCCTTTTATTTGAAGTTCAGCCTTGTGCACACATTCCCCACCCTCAGAGCCTGGGAGGCGGTTTTTCCTCACCGCCCCAAGAGCCTTCCAGGATGTGCATGTGCCACGTTTTATTTATAGCTGGATTTTAATCAAACACAGTTTGGAAGCTGAATTCGGGGGTGGGAGGGCACGCAAAAAGAGAGGACTAGGACATGCTGCTGTAGCAGTGTTAACTTCAGGGAGGCTTAATTAAACAAAAGCCAAGAAAGATCATGTGGTAAGGAAGACTCGGGAATATAGATCAATCCAGTTTAAGAACATACCACTTAGCCTCTTGGTCAATGACCCTGTGTCAACCCAGGGCAGACTAAAATATCTTTTTACTAAACAGGCTGACAGCCAGCCTGCCTGGTGGGGAAAAAGCAACCCTATCTCCAGACATCTCAAGAGCCTTGGATTCCCCCTCTCTGCTTCTATGGATAAGAGAAACAGCATCACTCTCCAAATACCGTTCGGCTTAGAGGACTGTGCACTGGACTGGGAGCGCATTCTAAGCTGACCTCTTCCACCAACAGTAGCTTATTTTTGTGTGCACTTTAAGACCTTTATCCTCAGGGGGAAGGGATAGCTCAGTCGTTTGAGCATTAGCCTGCTAAAGTCAGGGTTGTAAGTTCAATCCTTGAGGGGGCCACTTAGGGATCTGGGGCAAAAGTCAGTACTTGGTCCTGCTAGTGAAGGCAGGGGCCTGGACTCAATGACCTTTCAAGGTTCCTTCCAGCTCCATGAGATAGGTATATCTCCATTTAATATTATAACATGCTTTCATACACCTTTACCCTAAAAAGGGAGGCAGCTATCACCCCCCCTACTCTCACCCTCTTTTCACAATAAATGAGATGGCAAATGATCACTTTGGCAGAAGCAGGAAGAGAACCCAGACCTCTAACATGGCAGGACCAAGTTGCAGACCTGCTGCCTTTCAGAATGTGTGTGTAAGCGGCAGTCCACACTGCTCTCCCAAGAGCGGAAACAGAATCCAGGAATCCTGATTCCCCCAGCATTCTACAGCTGTTTAGCAAAGAGCTTTGTAAACTCCCGTGGCTGTGCACCCCCACCCCCAGCAGCTTCCCTTCCCAATCCATCCCCCGCCGTATGACAGGGTAGGAAAGCAGGTATCTTGTTGCGGAGGATGCTTACAGCCCTGTTTCCCTAGAGGAGGAACAGGAGGAGGCCCTGTGGGACTGCAGAGACTGGGTCAGAGAGACCTCTGGCTGCTTTGCCCGAGTCTAGGCCTCAGGCCAGTCCCACATTACAGTTTGTATTGAACAGCCCTGCCTCCTGAGCAGACAATATTCTCCCACAGCAGGGAGGAGGATGGCTATGGAGCTGGGTGACTGCAGAGCTGTGGCGTAGTCCGCAGCCTGCAGCTTATTTACTGCTTTTCGCGGTGGCGGCGGAAGGAGACCAAGCGCAGCAGTCAGAGCCCACCCAAATAGGGGCTGCAGGGAGAGAGTGACATTTGCTTTGAATGAAAAGCACCACAAAGGCCTCCTCCCTCCTACAGTGGAACCCAGGCTAGTGGCACTGGTCCGAGTAAACCAGCCTGGAGCCCTGCTATAGTCACAACTGTATTGACACCCGAGCAAAGAAATCTGCAACAAAGCTCTCACGATGCGGGAGGTTTAAGGATGGTTTTCGCTTAGGGCTGTTTTAGTTACTTTAACAATGCGAAGCCTTTCCTGGGTTGAATGAAAGGCATCTCTTTTTCCTTGCTTTTGCTGGAGCCCAGTACGTCAGTTCCATCCCCTGCTAGTAACACCTGCCTAGAAACGTGCGTGTGAGAAGGCGGCTTATGCCACGTACATTTGAACATGCAGAGACTATCCATAAACACAGGCATATGCAAACTCATGTATGTACTGTTATGGCAGGAGTCACCAGGACTTACACATGGTCTTAGGGCCTATCTACACAGTGTGGTAATGTGCACCAGTGGGTTGTGAATTTGAATGTGCACCAACTAGCTCGTGTAAACCCTGCTGGCGTGCTCTAGAAACTCCCTAGTGTGCATTAATGGAGTACTCGTGCGCCTCCACAGGTACGCATTACGGCACCACGTAGAGAAGCCTTTATAAGTTCTAACAACGAGGAGTCCTTGTGGCCCCTTAGAGACTAACACATTTATTTGGGCATAAGCTTTTGTGGGCTAGAACCCACTTCATCAGATGCATGGAGTGAAAAATACAGGAGCAAGTATAAATACATGAAAGGGTGGGGGTTGCTTTACCAAGTGTGAGGTCAGTCTAATGAGATAAATCACTTAGCAGGATACCAAGGGAGGAAAAATAACTATTGAAATGGTAAGAGAGTGGCCCATTACAGACAGTTGACAAGAAGGTGTGAGTAACAGTAGGGAGAAATTAGTACTGGGGAAATTAGGTTTAGGTTTTGTAAGAAGTTCTGTTTCTTAGCACATGAGCATTGTTCAGTCTTTGGAGACGTGCTGTGTTGCTTTGTGACATAATTTTGTATGGAAAAGCTGTTGCAAAAATCAAGAGAGTTTGCTCTCTGCCTTAATCTTTCCAATGGGAAACGGACCTGCAAGATCCCAACATTCACTAGCATGGCAGCAATATAGATATCCACACACATGTACAGCGTACCACATCCATACGCACAGACTTGTGCATCCCTGAGACGTGCACAACTCTCAGCTGGCAAACCTGAACAATGCCCAATCCCCCAGTCTGAATCGGAATCATTTATTTTATTGCCTGTATTAAGATCAAACAAGTAAACACAACCTATGGAGCTGTGGGATAAAGTGCTGCGTTGTATACAAACAATCTGACATGGAGATGGTTGGAGCCAGGATTGCAAGGAGAATTTCCATGGGGACGTGCTTCAGCAACCCAGCTGCAGGGGTGGCTGGAGCAGCAAAGAAGCCAGCAACCCAGCCAACAGTCAATGATTACTAAATGAAGCAGGAACCCTGGAACATTAACTCAACAAGGAAATATTTGCAGAAATCCCCTCAGTCATTTTTCTGCAGGAGAAATTTGTAGTCAAACCAGCTGATCTGGAATCTTTTTTTTTTGTTTTTTTTTTAATTCCCTTCCCTTTCCCACCTCTACTATTATAAAAGCATTTGATGGCTTGATAAGAAGATATTTGCTTCAGGTAAACACCATGGACCCTGTTTATAAAACACTGTGCAAATATTTCCCAGTGTTTATTCTAAAAGATTTGCACCATGGAAGCAGGAAGTTATCACAGAAGGAAGGCACTCCAGCTACGTTCATTCACAAAGCACTGGCTGGAGGCAGCTGTTAGAAATGCTAAATCCTTGCCTGATGACATGGATGGTTTTTTGGGGCCCTCAGGCTCCTAGCAAAGATGGCGAAAACCATCCCCCTGCCCGGAGCAGGATACAGTCCTTAAGGTTTATTGAACTGATACTACCAGAGTGTCAGAATAAGGATGCTGCTCTGTAAATGAAGGAAAAGGGAATATGTGGCAAATATAGGGAGAAGACCAAGAAGCATGTGGGAGACTGGGTTCTGCACTTGCAGCCCACCCAAGCCAGGTGGCTTGGCACAGGGTGGTCATGTAGCTACAACAGATATTATTTACTTAACTCCATCCTAATGGCCTGTCTTTTCTCTGTCTCTCTCCCCTGTCCTTTCCACCCCTTTCTATTTCCCCACCCATCCTTCCAAGGAGAGGTGAGTTCTACAGAGTCCTAGGAGCCAGGAATGCTGGTGTTCTACTCCCAGCTGTGACACGGATTCCTGTCTAACAATCCTGACCTGCCTCACACAGGAGCTGTGATGATTATCTATATAATGGAGAAATATTCACCTCTTGCTCAGCTCCATCAACTCCCACCCAAGGGATGAATGGGCCAATATTTTTTAAAAAAATGTTTAATAAATCCTACTAAATATTATTACTGATCTTTCAGTTTCAGCCCTAGTAGCCCAGGAAACCTAGGACAGGGTCACTGACATTCAGCAAAGCACTTCTTTATCCAGGGAAGAAAGGGGCCTTAGCCTCGGGATGAAGCACGCAACATCACTGGAAACCCCTGAGCAGCTATCCTAGATGTTGTTTCCCTCCTGTCTGATAGAATGAGCGCTCAGTTGATGTAACAGGCACTGTCAGAATGGGATCAAAGTCGTTTCCACAACAGCACTAGACAAAATATACAATTCTCAATATTCCCATTGATAAGGAGCATAAATCTCATCCAGAAATGGACTCAGCTGTCCATAATTTGGATTATTATAGGGAAACCTATCAAATGTCAATGCCCAGATGTCAGTGCTGGAAAAAGTCACCTAGGTCTGCTCCCCCAGTTAATGGAGGATTGGTCCCTACCACATATTCTCTAATGGCTTGTCCAGTATTTTTAACAGGTGGGGAAAGTGAAGCAGGGCGAGGGTAAGTAACTAGCCCAGACGAGGGAGGAAAGGCTGCAGCATGGCAGGAAATAAAACTTAGAGCACCTCTAAGCTGAAGCCCAAGCCCGTCAAATACTCTAGTTTACATCCGAATTCAAGAAAATCATGTCAGCGACTCAGGTATAGGGGTCTAATCAGCCAGGGCTGTTATGCTCTTATATTAATAGAGCTTGATATAGATTTTATGGACATTTAGAATGGTCTACCAGCACGGATCATTAACCCATTACTTATGTCAGGTCAGGCCTCAGCTACATTGGGGGGGAGGGGGGAAAATAAAGGCAAAATGCAGTAATGTATAGTGTTCAGAGTGGAGCCAAGATACCTGGATGGACAACTTACTGCATTATGTAACTTTGGCCAAATAACTTCAACTTTTGTCTCAGTTTATTATCTGCAGTTTACAGATGGCAAAACAGAAAAAAAACCCTAACTTTGCAGGGATGAGAAAAAGCTCAAATGATCTCGTTATAAAACACAGAGACCCCTGGCTGAAAGTCAGCAGAAAGAGTAAAGCATTACAATCAGTATTAACTTCATCTCAGAAAAGGGGAGAGGACAGTTCTCATGACCCTAAACTCCCCCATTCATCAAAAATGTTTGAAAGGGAAAATGTTTGTAGAGTACTAAGTTAACAGAACCCAGTGCCGAGAAACCTCTAATTGATAACACTAACTAAAAACTCCTACTAAGGCCTAGTATCTAGTTAGAACTGCTTATGGGACAGAGATAGCGTGACAACAGGAAATTCATTGCTGTTAGGAACAGCATCTTATCTATCAAAACATAAATGATGTTATTCAACCTGAAAGACAAAGTCATTATTAAAATAAAATACCAGTCTCCTTTGTGTAAGACACTTGGAAATGAATTTAAGTCAAACTGGGAGTTAAAGCACAATTTAGAACTATGGAATGTAAATGAAATGCCAATAAAAACCCTTCCCAAAATTTGTAGAGAATTGCATCTATATTTCATCCTTCATTGTTTATCAAAAATCCTATGCAGACAGAGGACCAAAGTAAAGTTAGTGAGAATTACAGGAGTTTAAACTCTAGGTCAGGTTCTGCACTTAGTTTACTCACTGGTGAGTTTAAAAAGAGGCGTAGTTTATTGATCGCATTAGTTCTAAGGCTAGCTACTCGTGTTTATAGTGGAGATGGGTCCAATGCCTAACCCCCAGGGGGCATAACAGAAATGGAATAGTGACCTATGTCTATAGATAGAAAATCAAAGTCTAGCATTTCCTGATCTACATAAACTCCAAAGTTGGAAATGTTTATTAGCACACGTTATTACCAAGCTAATGAGAAACACTCAGATCGTATCTCAGGGTTTATACATTTAGTGCTCTTATCTAATGCATGAGGTGTACAGGAGACATATACCCTTTTCAGAAGCACGTCTCCTCTTTATTCCATATTCCCTAGGGCAGTCTTTCCCCACATTACAGGGGGCTCCAGGTATCTCTCTAGCGTCTTTCTCTGCTTGATTCACCTTGACTGCTTGCCACATGGCCTCCAGGTTTCAGTGAAATAAGATTAAATGTAGTTATTTTTGTCATGTGTCACATGAAAACCATACCTAAGAAATTAACCACTATGAGATGCTGGTTTGCTCAGACATCTCACACTTTCTGCAAGGATAAAAGAAAGGCAGTCTCAGCCCAGCTAGATAATACAGTAAGATCAGAAAGATGGGGTGTGAAATTATTCTCTCCATTGTGCCCTGTATCAAAAAATCATAGCTTGTGATTAAAGGCCATGAAACAGCAATCACTACTGCTTTACTAAGGGAGTCTATATTCTTCACTAGGATGGAGAGGGCCTCTAGCTCACTTATTTTTACGAGCCTGTTACCATATACTATGAAAGGTTTGAACTGGGCAGACTTTCATTACAGGATATGCACTTAACATTGGACAGTCCTGTTGTCATATTTGGTGCTGGGGATCTGTTCATCCAGAGACGTCATGGCTGTAGTGCCTGCTAACTCCTGAAAGAGAACTTATTTGACTTGAATATTGCTCCCTCGTTACTTCCCCACCCCACACATCCTTCACTAATGGTACTTAATCCCTATGTGAATAGTACTTTCCCTCCCCCAGACACAAAGCCACTATATTTTGATGTCTTTCAGTGCAGCTTCTGCAAACACAAGATAGCAGGAAGGAAGATGCTCAGCCCGTGTTACATCTGAAGATTCAATAGAGGGGAGGAAGACAGCTAAAAGCCTTAACACACAGCTCCCGAGCCCCTAGTAGATGTGATGCTTTGTGCATGAATAAAGAATTTACTGCAGGTATTTATATTGTGCTTAGCTAAAAAATGTCCTGGAGTTTCAACTGGCTGCAACACTCCTGATTTATTGTTCCACACAGCTGTATGTACACATGGCAGGGCTCGAACGACTGAAAAAAAAGCTTTGAGATCCTAATGCTGCAAGAGAGATCCCAACAACCCTATGTTAGAAAGGGCATTGCCAGAGGGCAATCCTGCACCTAAAGCACTGCTTGAAAATAATCTGGTCAACCAGCCCGCTTCACATATTTATACTTTGCGCCACTGAAGACCGTATTTGCTTGCTGGGCCAAAAAATGCTGCAGCACATGCTACTGGCCTCCCATCCTCTAACTGAAGCAGTTTAACAATGTTTAAGGTTTATAATACTACAGCCATAGCTGCATTCAAAAAGGGACCAATTTCAAGGGACACTATGCAACAAGTTAAATGAGCAATGAGTTAGTAGACCTGCCAAGGGCAGGAAATTCGGGGGCATTTAGAGGGGAAGAGAGCTGATCCGATTTCAGTTTGAGACTTCTTGACCACACATCAGTATCAGCTGGAAGCCAAATCCACAGCTATTCAATGTGCTTCTATATTGTACTGCACAGTAGAGAGGGTAATTCCGAACACTTAGAGGAACTTAACAGCCAGATCCTGTTTTACCACCATCAATGGGAATTCAAGTTCCATTAACACAGAGATATGACAATGCACAAGCAACAGCAGCGTTTGAAGCAGATATATACAACAAATGGCATGAATCAGTCCACACTGCAATTTGGAACATAACTTCCATACCAGCGCAAGCCCCTGATCTGGTTAATCTAGTCCAGTCCAGTCTGACCATAGCTAGTACCAGGTATTTCTGGGGAGGTGTAAGACCCCCATATATAGGCCCCAATTCAGCAAAACACTTAAGGATGTACTCAAGTGCTTCGCTGAATAACGATGAATGCACGTGCTTAGCCGTCCATTGTGGCCCTGATACAATTTTGCAAGACACTTATGGGGGAAAGTTGGTCCTAAGCCCAGAGAGGAAGCAGGTGGCTTCCGTCCTGAAACATGAGGACAGACACTCCTGATCGGAACGACAAGATGCTGCAAGATTTAACAAACTGATGATCAAGAGTTGAGTATTTCCAGTTTTCACTTGTTTGAAATAGGCCTTGTAAAATGTACCAGAGCAACTGCCAGCTCATCACAAACAGAAGAAGGGAAAAAAAAAGCTTATTGCAATACAATACATTGTAAAACACACCACTCACAAGCTATTTGTACTGGGAGGGTGGGGAAAAAAAAAATTGTGATAAGAGATCAAGCTACGCCCTCTGCTGCATGAAAGGAATATTTGCACTGCCAAGTGTTGCAAGGTCACCTTGCCTCCTCATGGCAACTTTTTAGAATTTGACAGAGCGATTACAGTCCCAAGAATGTCTAAACAGTGGTAGGCTAAGCTTAATATGCTCAAAACAAGACTGTCAACGGTTTTGGCTTTAAACTTTCTAATAGCTAGAGATGAAATATAATTTCTTGTAGCAGATTGGAGGGAATTGATCTTTAGCCTGTGTGTACTATCTATACTTAGACATCCTGTAAGATAGGTGGCAACACACGGAGAAATACGGAAGGTATTTTGTCACAAGCTTATCTTAATTTGAACTGTCACATTTTAAGGACACACACAATGTGCAAATGCTGCCTAAATTCTGCTGGGTTCCCTCATCTGACAACCACAGATGAAGAATTAATGTACGATAGTATGTAGTGTTACTGGTAGGAAATATCAGGCCAGCCAGGAAAGGCTAGCGATTGCTGCAGGAAGCCCAAAGATGTGTAATATGCAAAGTTAAATAGTGTTGTCTCTCCTCTTCATTGATTTCCATTAAGTTTTCAACACATTTCGAACCCTTAAAGCATGACCCACCACCTCATCTTGCAAAGGAATAGCTGTGTGGGAAACAGGGTGTGTGCGCTCTGCTCACAAGCAAGACGGGAATTAGATTCTTTCAATCACTCCCCCAGACTGGTGAAACAGCAAAACTGCTCTGGCCAAAGGACCAACTAGCCTCTGAAGATGAAAAATAAAGCATAAATCTTGCAAAGGAGATGAATTAATAGGTTTACAGTGTTTCAGACATCACTACTGGTCACAAAACAAAGCAAATGCAGAAGAGCTACTATACACTAGAAAACAATCAGTAGCTACTGCCTTAGAATAGCAGAAAAATTACACAAGGCATATTTATGGGTTATAAAAGCCCTTTTATAAAGCCATTTTTAAACAAAACCAAAAAGTTTACAAAAGAAAATAAAAGATACAGAAGAATAAGTTGCTTAATATATTCCAAAAAGAGAAAAATAAGAGGGGACACAATTCCAACATGCTGAACGATAAAGGGTTTTTTCTTTTTCTTTCTTTTTTTTCTTTTTTAATACAAAATACAAGCGAAGGATACACATACTTAAAACAGAGCTCGGGAGCAGGTACACAGTCCTGGGAACCCCTCAATAAAAGCAAAGCAGGGTTTTGTTACTTTTTTCTTCTTTGCAGGTAACATACAGAGACTGGAATATGTAAAATTAAGTAGCACAAAAGACCATCACACAATTCTACCAATGCAGTTGCATCTATAATTCACGAACATGGTCAACGAAGTCATGTTCACTTCAACCCCTTAAAAAAATTTTTTTTTAAATAAAGCATTAACGTTACATTCAAACTTAACTCCTAGTACCATGCTGCAGATCTCATATTGTCAAGGTATTGCAAGGACTGCCAACCCTTATGGGGGGTTTTATGCCCAGTGATGACAGAGCCATGTTTAGCAACACTCTCTCAGGTCATGGACCAGCAGAAAGAGTCCTTTATTTGCAGCCCCTCTCCTTTTTCTGGCCACTAATGGGGGAAGAGGTGCAGAATGTGATGGGGGTTTATTTTAGCAAAAGCCCAACAGGGCTGTGAATACTCAAGACAAATATTCATTGCATACCACTGAGTGATGCCTTGCTGATGTTAAGGGCCCAATGCCCCACCAGGAGTCTCTTCCTCCTTTGTTTCGGGGTAGTTATTTAGGGTTTGCTGTGACATGTTCATGGTAAAACAAATTATGTAGCTCTTATTTACAATTTTTGTAACAATTGCTTCTGCAGGAAAAAGTAAAATTCACAAGTTTCCAGAACACAGAGGGATAAAGTTATCAGACACTCCCATGCGCGCACACACACACACACACACACACAAAATACTTCAGGGGCTTTCACACACATTGGTGTGGCTTAAGTTGACTGAGTATTTCTCCATCCCACCCTGCCCTTCCCAATATATATAAATATATATGTAACCCTTGCCCCTGACATACAAAGCATATGCTCCATGCTGTCTTGCAGTCACACTGAGCATGCTCAGACTGATGGAATCGTTCAATTCCCTGCAGTTGTATGGGGCGGCAGCTTACAGAGATCTTTCCAATAGTGGTTGATACACAGAGTCAGCACACAGGGAGAACTTGACTAGACTTAGAAAGAGAAACATTTATGTTTTCATAAAGATTTTAATGAAAAAGGACATTCAAATGCCAGTCATCGACTGAGGTGGGGAAATCTTAAAGGAGGACACGGTAGATTTTGGAAGGTGCTTTCCAAGGACAGTATTGGTGTCATTATTGTTCTGAAAAGTTTGTAATAGCTGAAGTCAGGGATTAATTGGTGTTTTTTTAAAAACCATGTTCACCAGTATGACTGGTTATAAAAATAAACCTTCCACAAAGAAATTACATCAAGCAAAGCACCAATTTCTACAGCTCAAAAGCTTCCAGCATGTTAGTTTCTCCCCAACCCAGGCGCCTCAGCTAACTGTCCAGTGTACATTTGGATTAACAGACGTTGAGAAGTCAAATATATCTTCTGCTCCCGCCCCTGTACAAACAGTTCTTTGCTTCCTGATGCAGCCACATGGTGGTGCAGAAACTGAGCATGCTTAGAACAATTACCTACCCACCCTTTCATTCACTCCAGGACAGCAGTACACCATTTCCTCTCCCCCACACACTTCTCTGCTTTAACATGATAGTTTGATTGAACACTGAAATTATTAAAAGCTTCCCAAACTGCTCCTACATCTAAATTCTGCTCTCACCCCCAATCCACTCCAAATCCTAACCCCATCTAATTTTAACTTGAAAGGAGAAAAATCCTCTATTGAAGGGAATTTTGACACTCGTGTTGAATTGATGTTTTTTGGATTTAAACAGAAATTAAATACAGCCATATTTGTTTGACATTAGGATTTAGTATGCAATCTCCAAGCATCAGTGAAATCTTGTTTGTAAACCTTTGCTGGCCACACCGAATGGACTGTTAAAGACATTACTGTTTGTATACAAATGCAAACTCAAATGTTGTAGTGAGGTCCTGAAGCAGAAAGCTCTGATGGAAGTTAATGGAGAAGCTGCCATTTTAGGATGGAAACCAGGACAGGTGCTAGATTAGTGCAACTTTGGAAGCAACCCATTCATGTCAGTGGAGGTGCTCCAAAGGTACACCTAGGTAACAGATCAGAATCTATCCCGGGTACTCAACTCTTTACTGACTTGGGGAGATTGGAGGGGTGGGGGAATGTGTGTGGAAAAGAGGCAGAAGCCGCAATCTGTTTTGCTCATTGTTTTTAAAGCCTTCTCACAGGAATGAAACTATTTCTGCTCTTTGAAATAGGAACCCAGTCCTATCCGCCCCCTAAAAAGAGGCGCCCTATTACTTCCCTTCATGGAATTAAAATGCTTGAAAACAAAACTTTTAAAAGGACATGTTTAAAAAAATAGTCTACTGCTAATCAGACATGCTCAATTGGTCTTAAAAACAACAAAAACTTTGTCTTCACAATTTTTTTTATCTGCAGGAAAAATGAGCTGCTCTATTTCCAAACGGAGAGGGTAACCTGGAGACAAGTGGATCTAGACCACTGTGATTTAGTGTTTGCATGTACTACCAAAACACTAGCCTACAGAGAAATAGTTACAAAGATCCAAACAAAAATGTAGCATTTACATAGTGTTCAGATTGTGACAGATTCAAAATTAAGAATCCTACCATCCTGTCATGTCAGCCATTAGTCATGAATACACAAGCAGAACAACAACAATTTTACAAAGATTCAGGGCCATAATTGGCAGGTATGAGAGAATCCAGAGTCCAAAGACTTGAGTTCATAACAGAGGTCTAGTCTGAACATTGAATTTCCAGGTTTCAGGTATGTATCACAGCCTGGACATTAGTTTAACTTGTTAAAAAGGAAAAAATACTTTAATGGAAACTACAAAAAACGTACACCCTTCAGAACAGATCTGGTCTAGGGGCGAAGTGTATTTAGACAATTAAAAATACAATTAGCTGATTCACCAGATCTACTACTGGAGGCAATATACTCTTAGTAAATCTAGTACACTTAAAAAAAAAAAAAAACAAGTGCGAACGAACAACCCAATAGACAAGAAAGGCCTAAGTGTGTATACTTGTAGTTTGTACTGAGAGGGACTATCTGCATGGACCAGAAAGTCATTCATGGAGGAGCATGTTACCAAGAGTCAATTTACATGCAGTGTCCACATAGCTGACCATTAGGAAGTTGTCCATTTAATTTTTTTCTACATTACTAAAGAATTACAGGACTATGATCTGAAAAGTTTCACTTAAGGATTGCAAGAGACTTTTTGCTCTCCTGATATTTGGATGGGAAAGTTATACATTCACTTCTTGCTCAAGTCAGTCACATCACAACCCAGCCTGAAGTTGTACTGCAAAGTTAAACCCCTAAAAGTACAGAATTACAATGGATAGCCTTTATTATAGTGGCAATGTTAGTCTCCTAGTTGAGAGTTAGAGAACTTAAGATGTATACGCCAAGATAATGTACAGCCTCCCAATGAGGTTCACAGCCATGAATCAGATAAGACAACGACTTGGTTGCTATTAACATTTCATTCTGTGTCTTTAGCGCCACATTTAGCTCAGTGTCTTTAGACTCCATGGGATACTCTGCCAGGTCTCCTCCCAGATCATAGTAGTGCATCCCATCTGAAAGCTTTCAGAAATCCAACAGCCTTAAAAATCCAACAACACAAGACCAGAAATCCAACTCCCTAGCTGTCTTGTTACCTTGAAGAGGCTAGTTTAAGAACATATATAATCGACTGAAAAGATTATGACCGTCAAGCTTGCCAGCTATGAGAGAGAATGTGCAAGATCTATAGAAAACAAAGGGTTAAAAAGATATCAAGTCCAGTTTTTATGTTTCCACCAACAAATACTGCAGTCCCTGTATCAAGGTTTCAAGGAAAAATCCTGTGTACTTTTATTCCTAAGGGTTAAAGGAGATATGGCGGCTTTGATAAAAGCACAATAAAATGCCACTGCACAGACATCAAGTGTCTTGAATTTGGTGGGACAGCCTGCTTTTGTATGCACCACGGTCCTGCTACACTGCCATCAACACTGTTCCCTCCCATTAGTGCTCCAATTCCTACTCAGCCAGTGTTTTGGCTTCAGTAGCAGAAAGCTGACTCATTAGGCGCAGATATAGGGGTGTGGGATCGGCATGAAGAACACTCCCACATTGCAGGAAGGAGGAGCAAGAAGAAATAGATGTGAGGGTGGGGTGAAGTTATGTTCTATACTGGTGGGAGTCTGCCATCCAAACACTATAGCTGGAGAGGGTTGAGAGGTATGACTACACAGCCTTTCTGAGGACAGACGGAAAGAGAGGAGAGAAACACTTAAGCATGACTCATGGGATCTGAGACTGTGGCATTACAGGAATCCATTGCTTCACATTTATAAAAAGGCCACCCCCCTCATCCCCATAACTAGAGTTTAGTTTGAGACTAAGTTAATTTTTTGCTTAAAATGACTAAGAAAAAACTCCCATATCATCATAAGAAAACCAGGCTTTAAAATTTTGTTTCAAAACTTTCTCCCACGTTCTGCCTAACTATATCCAGCCATGAAAAGTGACAGGAGTAATGGGTATGAGCAGCTGGTGGGTTGCAGGTCTGGAGCCTAATGAATGCACTTTGCCAAGAGCAGAATGCAATTCTACCCAGCCAGAGACAAAGGATATCACATCCTTATTGGATAAGTCCTTTCTAAAGGATGAAACACTAAGGTGGACTATTATAAGTCTCCCGAATATTGCCTATTAAAAATAGTTGCATGAACCCAACAAGCTTAAATATGGGTAAAAAGATCTTATTTAGAATTCATTAACTTCCTTTTTTCTGAGGGAATGAATTTATGTCAACTGAAACTACATGATGGAAGGTGAATTTGTTGTGTGTTCCAATAAGGAACAGTAGTTTTAAAGGCCCTTTTCAGCGTTGGGAAATCTATGCTACTTGATGATTTGTAAGTATAATTTTTAAGTATCAGCCTCATATGCTATTGCTTCACAACTGCAACATCCCTTCAAAAATATATAATTTTTAGTAAGTGATCCATTTAGTTTTAAATGGCTTTCAGATTTGGTGGGGGACAAGAACAGAATGGCCAATAGAGAACAGTGACTTCAAAAAAACATTACTGAATAAGGGTTTTTTTTTTTTAAAAAAAGGATACTGTATTAAACAGTTGAAAGCAAAGACAGCATTCAAAGCCCATGAGTCAAGCCACAGCCAAAACCGTGTTCTACCCCTAAGTATGTTTTCTTTTCCTCTTATTTAAAAACAAAACAAAAAAAAAAAAACAAGCTCCCCAAACTGCCATTTAATCTTCACCAGAGGCTGCTTCATCTTCAGACCCTTCATCCCCCGATTTCTCTGGTGGAGGGCTGGCTGATTTTTTTTTCTTTTCTGGGGGGCTCTCAGGCTCGTCATCTTCTTCTTTGGGAGATGGGGTCTTCTCTTTTGATGCCTTTGAAGCTGTGGGGCGGCCCGCTTTCCCTTTGCCTTTCACCGGACTGGGTGTCACTAAAGAAAGCAAAGCACCAGTTTCATGAGATCAGCTACAATTACATAAATAAAGCTTTACACACAGCTTTACACAAACAACCTCTACTTGGAAAATGTATTCTCCAAACCAAATCCAGGTTGTTTTTTGTAAGATGATACTTGCAAAGATGAGTCCTGCATTAATGCCATTGGAGCAACAAACTGTTAACGTGGATAATGATGCCATATCCAAAGTAAGAGATGACTTGAGCAATGAGAAATCAGTAGAGGCAGGAAAGCAATTGGAAAGAAAAATCCATAATTCTCATTTTCTTTCAAATAAGCTGACAGGAGATAGTAAGGGATAGGCAAATCAGTAGGAGAAGTGTTGAATTTGGCACATACAGTAAAAACTCAATCTTTTCATTTTCAATCAGATGAAACTCCAATTTATTGGTTGAAGTCATCACCAGAACTCCTTGATGAAAGCCTATCACATATCAAAAGTCATGCAATTATAGTGTTCTAGTTCAGAGTTAGCCTTCGTATTAGGTTTGTCAATAGCACAAGTCTGTTTCATTAACAGAGAGCAAACTTGGGCAGTCTTCTCAAATGTCCCTCATTTTGAGGGACTTCACTCATTGTAGTCCCAATGTTACCCACACTATGAAGTAAGGGTGTCCTCGCTTTTATAGTTGAAGTTATTTACAATCAGAAAAAGAGAATTGTGAAGCACAAGTTACAGAAGAGTTATCTACACTAAAGAAACAAATCTGACAATATTTTAGTTTTGTGATATTAATTTTACTTTGGGTCCATCACCCTTGAGTTTGTCACATATCTCAGCCCACACGTGAGCTAGCTTTGACAAGCTAAGAGGCACCATCTTTGGTGCAAGTGAATGCCAATCTACTTATAGTTAATGGCATGCTGTGAGGCTGGTCTTCTGAAGCTTACCAGGAGTGGGAAAAATTACTTTAGGACCAGGCTACTATTTTATTATGGATTCATTTGAATGTTTGTAGGCGTTCAGAGGAAAATAAGAAGTGTTAAGACAGATGCCTGATAAATCTAAAAAGGACATTTTACTCTTATGCAAGGTTATTTAAGAGCCTGAACTCAAGGGAAAGTGTTTCTAAAAGATATTTACGAACCATTTAATTGCAAGATTTAATGAGCTGCTGGATGGCAGCACTGTGGCATCAAAGTAAGCAGCTACCTGCAGCACAAAAGCTCAACTCCATGGCATCTCAAAGAGAGAAACTCGCTTCCACAGAACAATGGAGCTCATGGGCATCCCCTCCCAAAAAAACAAGACCGTTCAAATCCCACTGCTAGTGTTCGAAGCTCCCAGCAGCCAACAATATATTATGAACCAAATGTCTTTTGAAAGTTTCCCCACAACCATGAAGGGAAAAAATCTTGTTTTGTAACTTTTCTTTTTAAGAAAGCTGCAATTCTGAAGCACAATTTTGCAACATGTTCTGTAGCTGTGAAAAACATAGGGTACAGTAAGGTCGTAGTAGTAATGGTATAGTTTGTGGCTGCAAAGGCACTTTCATCAGAGACTCCTATTTCAAGGCATTTTCATTTGTTGAAAAGCTTCCTTTAGGCTAACATTTCTCATGCTCACGGTCAGCTAGAAAAGTGGAATAAAAATGCATTCAGTAATTTGAATATCTGTGCACCTCTATATAGCTATGCCTACATTCAGAGGTCTGCATATTGAAATAAATGGAGTGATTATTCAAGGTTGTTAGGCCCAAGTGTCAACTACTTTAAGTCACCACAGGACAAGCTGACTAGAGACAGGACTGGAAGCTAAGAACTCAAGAGTTCTCATCCCAACATTGCCACTGGCATGATCTTTTTTTTGTCTCAATTTCCCTATCAGTAAAACTGATTTAATTCTTATTTACTTCACAAGGCTGTTAGTTAATTCTGAAGTGCTAAATAGTTTAAAAATCTAATTATGCTTTATTAATCTCCAGAAAAGCAATGATGAAAATCATTTGATTAATATTCCTTTAAGCAGATGAACAGTTAGGAAAGAGTGACATTTACACACTCAGACACAGCCTTGCTAACTGATCCTTACAGCTGCAAAAATATTCATTTTTTGAAGCAAGTGGCTTCCCGTCCAGTAAGCTCACCTGTAGCCTTTAGCCTGGGCTTAGGCATTTTCTTTTCTTTCCTCTCTGGCTTGGATTTCTTGGCCACCTTTTTTTTGTTCTTTTTTGAACTGCCATAATCACTATCATCATCATCTTCCATGAGGAAGTCTTCATCACTGCCAGAATCTTCTGCAGGGACAGAGAAAGGAAGTGTGTGTTTGTGAAGAAGCCTTTATATCTCTTCCAAGTGCAAAGAAAGGAAAGAGGTCTAGCAGTTAGACTGGTGCATGGGAGAGGAGTAAGAGTCAGGACACCTTAGTTCTATAAGCTGTCACATACTTGTGTCATCTTGGGCAAGTCATTTTACCACTGTGCCTCAGTTTATCATCTGTAAATATTTCATAGCGGACGACAATGTTTGTAAAGATACCTATTTTATGGTGATGACTTCGTATTTGTAAATGGATAGTGTATCAAGTCATGCACCTCTTTGCCCTGAGCTTAAGACAAAAAAAAGGATACACTACACTACAGCTAAACTTAATTCATCCCTTGAACAGATATGCCTTAACACTGAATGCATTAGTGAGCATGCTGCATCCAACGCCCAAGAAGTTAACTACATTTAAGTCACACTACTCCAAACAGCTGCTTTAGTATGTTTTTCATTACAAGCCCCCTCTACTTACTCTCCTGGAATGGTGCCTCCTCCTCCTCCTGCTCTTCCTCCTCACTGCCCACATCATCCATAAGCATCTCTCGTTGCTTGGAAGCTGCTTTGGATGCTGCCTGCCGTTGCTGGCGCACGTTTTTGTGGTCTTCTTTCTCATCCTCACTGTCCTCTGTAACACAAAATTCACCATGTTGCAATGAAGACCCATGACATAGCTCCTATTGCAAGCCAGGAATATGTGGTAAGAGCAAAATGAAGGCCAAATCATTCCTGATAAAGCAGGAGAATTGAGAGGCTTGCTGGGTAACTATCATAGCTGGTTATTTGAGTGTGGTCAAAATTCTCCCTACATCAGGCATATGGTTTTGAAAGGGCTCAACCTTGAGGTCTTGTCCATTAACCATGAACTTAAGAACCAGGACACTTTTTCATAACAGGAATATTTCCTCAGCATCCTGCACTGACCCATTCTTAATACAGAGCAGAGTGCTGCTTAGTGAAAACGTGCTTCCAAGATCCTTTGTAACGAAAGGTGCTCTATAACTGTCAGATATCATTAATGTAAATTTAATAGCAAATGCTATTGTACAATATGACAGTTATGATTCCCACATTGAACATAACTGAACACTGACTCAAATTGTTCAAGTCAATGTTGCATTATAGTACTATATTTTTCATTGTAAAAATATTTCACTCATGATGGTTATAGACTCTGCGCTCATATTTTTGTGATTCTAGAGCAGAATAAACTGGGAAATACTGTAGTAAGTTATTTAAACTCTCGTTTCCATCCAGCTGACAGACTGAAGCTTGAATAAAAATGCGGAAAAGCAGAAGAATCTCAGTACTAACGCTGGGGAATGAGGTCAGGGAACGGCTTCACACTAGTCAACGATCCTTGAGCTTCCCCTCCTCCCACCCACTTGCCCAAAGCTTAGGGATAAAAGTGGGGGCACAGGACAGCAGGGGTTTCAGACTTTTCATCTAAAGGAGAGGTGGAGGGAAGGAAGAGCACATAACTTGCTAGAGAGATGAAGCACAGAGTATACTTAGTTCCTAACTTCGGATTTTGCTTTCTGGATCTTTGGCATTCAGTCACAACATTTAGGCCAGCTCAGGACTGATTTCAGGGCAACATACCCGAAACAGTCGCTTAACAGTGGGAAAGATCTTTGTTTTTACCCTCTTTACCTGCAGCCCTTTTCCTGGATTTGGAGGCTCTCTTGTTCTTTTCAGGTTTGGCTTTTTTTGCCTTTTTGCTTTTTTGAGAGCTCTCATAGTCACTGTCAGCTTTGCCATCATCTGCTCCTAAGTCATCATCCTCGCTGCCAAAGTCTTCATCTAGGAGAAAATGGTGACAAAATGAAGTCTCAAATACTTCAAGGGAACATATGCATTGGAGCCATAAGAAAGTGGCAGGTACAGTGGACTAATATTTTTGGCCTTCCTTGCTGGAAGTATTACTCTAGCATTACATGAGCAAGAGCTTTGTATAGCTCAAAAGCTTGTCTCTCTCACCAACAGAAGTTGGTCCAATAAAAGTATTACCTCATCCACCTTGTCTCAGTAGTACTAGATCACAAAGGAAGAAAATCTGGTGGTCTAGTCCACCAGGACTAGAAAGAACAGGAGAATCAAAGATAGCAACTGAGTTAAGGTGCAACGGCAGAGCTATGTATTATGAACACTACTCCCGTCGGCATCAATAGTCCTTTACTTTAATATAATCCTTGTTATAGAAATATTACAAGGATGATATTCCTATAACAAGCCTACTTGGCTATGTGTTAGCAGCTGGGTAACTACCTGGAGAGTGTGAATCATCTTTCTTGGTCTTCACATCTTTTTCTTCTGAATCCTCACTGCAAAGGAGAGAAGGAGAAAGTTTTATCACTATTTTCGAGGATGGATCTGCTGTACTGGGTAAGCCTGTGGTAGCTGGGTGAACTGGTACTTTTAGAGGCTGCCACTTTGTGCTTCAGAATCTAAGCTCTCGTTTAAAAATAAAAAAAGTTATCTAGTCATTATGCTTGTAAAAATAACCACCTCCAAATTGTGAAGCAAGTGTAAACTGACAGCTGAAACAACAGCTCTGAGAAATGAGCTGCCCAGTTCAGCTCAATAAACTGTTAACTCTGAAATGTAAAATAATTACTATTGTAACTAGCTAGAAGAAACAACATGGAGTGAAAGGATCTTCCTTTAGGATGCTAAAGGGTGTAAAGCCAACACAGCAAACCCAGCCTAGGAGTAAACAGTTTTAAATAGGACTGGTGAAAAACACAGGTAAAAGCCAGTAATGGTGAAACAAATACACTCCAGACTACTGAAGGGTTGTGCCAATGGCAAGAATGGATAAGGGACTGTAGAACATAACTAGTTCTGAATCTGAAATTTAACGTCACACATTTCTGAAGCATGTTTTGATTACTTGAATAAGCTAGTTTGTTTACAAGTTCAAGTCTTGTGGGAACAACAATTAAGTTTGTATCACATACGCATATTTGCCACAGACTGAGAAGGAACAGAACTAGCGGCTCTCATAGCAATCAACATTTAGATGCTTTCAGATCTGATTCTCTCATAAATTAGATCATCTGAAAGTGGCCGAAAATATCTAGATTCTGGTAATATTTGGGAGTAATTCCTGGACAGCAATCTTGGCCTCCAATATTTCTAAGCTACTGGAGCACAGGTAAGTAGAAAACACAGCAGCAGCAGATGTAGACTGCAGCAGTTCTCACAACACTGCATCCTGCAAGCAAAGGCTAAAACAAAAACCACCCAGGAAAGTCATACAAAAGTGCTTGAAGTGCCAGCACTAAAAATCCCTTTGGGTCAGATTCCTACTTACTATTTATGTTGCCGTATTGTGCTAGGATGTTTGTCAAACAGAATAGCACCCTTCCCTGAAGCACCTAGTGTAAAAAGGTCAACATCTCAGACGCAAATGTCCTTGTCTCTATGTTAGCTACTGAAGTTCAAAGCCAGACTGAAATATTTCTCCTCTGCCCCACCCACACCAAGACAGCACATGGGCACACACCACTACCCACTTAATCCTACGACTGCCACTAGCGCTCCTCCTTACTGCCCAGAAACGTAAAAGCACCTCAAACTTTTGTGGAAAAAAACACAGTCTTCACTCTTAGGTTGTTTGCAACAATTCATTCTCAAGCAATTGCAAGAGGGAAAGTATGCACGGACAGCGATTCCCCCTTCCTAGGCAGGTCTCCGCCAGATAAACAATTAGGGCAAGCATTTATACCTTTTGTTGCATACAATAATGATCAGCAGCCACATCTTGTTTATTCATATTCCTTCCTGATATCTTACTTTTCTCAGCAGTTTCTGCTACAGTCTGCATTCCATTCTTATCTAACACAAGGTTAAAACAGTATCTCTTACAGTTTTTTCCCCCACTCGCCCAGGCCCTGCCTTAAAGTCTCGCGTTATTAGAGTTAGTGTTAGCCTGACTCTTGCTCTATTCTAGAAACTAAAATATCTGCGTTCAAATTCCCTTTATCCCTTTTTCCACTTCCACACCTTGAAGTAGAGTCCTATTGAAAAAATGACCTGCATCCTACCAAATATAGAAGGAAAAAAAAAAGATTAATGCCTCATCTACAGTTAAAATTAGATCAACTGAGCTACACTGCTCAGGCTGTGAACATTTTTGCACCTTGTGCAACTTATGTTAACCTAACAGGGACTGTAGATGCAGCCAGGTAGATAGAAGAATTTTTCCGTCGACCTAGCTACTGCTTCTTGGAGAGGTGAATTTGGAAAAACCCCTTCCATCGACATAGGAAGCATCTACACTACAGCACTACAGCTGCACTGCTATAGCACAGACATGGCTTTAGTTTTTACAGTAAACCCAAGGCAGTCATCACCAAGAAATAGCTGGCATACTTTCCATTTCCAAGACTAATATTCAGCTTGTAAACAGTCAGTGGACATTAAGGAACACCATACAACCAGTCATGGTAGGCCAACTTCTTGGTGATGGTTGCCTTGGGTTTACAGTAGAAGTCAAGAGACTCTTTTGTCCTGTCTGGTAAGATGCAGGTAATTTTTCAACAGGTCTTCCCTTAAGGGGTTGGCTCCCTTTACATTTCTGAGCAACCTCAGTAATCAAAGTAAGATATTTTCTTGAATTCCAGACAAACTATGAAAATGGAGAACTAATAAGTCTTCACTATTGCGAATGCTTCCACTTCTGTAGAAAGCATTGCTAATAGTTGAGGGGCTTTTTCCGTCAGATCCAACAATGACTGTAAAGCACTATAAAACTACGGAGAGACTGAACTATATCAAACTGGTAGCCCGCCTACTCTTGTCCTGTGTCAAGATTTTTGTAGCTCATGCGACTCTACTTGCTCCTGTTCTAGTTGCCTAGCTCTGGAACATGATTTTAATGCTGAAGCTCTAGTGACATATGCTTTATGTCTGGCTGCACTGCCGGTTTGAAAAGGAAAGAGAACCTCAGTGTCCAATCCCCTTTTGCTGGCTTGGTCAGCAATAGTCCTGCCATTTTAGGAAGCTTACACAGACTATGCACCCTACCCACAATCATGTTTGTTATGATCTGGCTTCCTCAATATATTCAAATGTTTCAACTCAGCACAGATCCAGTCCTGCATTCCAACAGACCCTAGAGTTCTGCTGAAGACTCCTCTCTCTACAGTAGATGGGCTGCTCCAATATTCTTTTGACTCAGGTTAGATCTCTTGGACCAATCGCTGGAGCTAGGAGCTCTATGCCTAGAATCAAATTTGCTATTACACAACATGGAGTCTACACCTTTCCAGATTCACAGAATGAGTTTGCCAGCATGTAGCACAGACATAAAATGCTCTTCTTGCGGGACCTTTCTGCCCTTTTTTCTCTCAGCAAGAAGGCTGTAGGATCTATCAGGCCTTCAGGATTTAGGAGTAAAAGTCCCAAAAAATACATTAATGGGATTCCTTAGACCAGAGGTTTTCAAACTATGGACCACAGAGGACCAGTGGTCCGCGAGCTCCATTCAAGTGGTTCGCAGATAATTCCCTCTAAGGTGCGCGCCTGGGCAGCCGCACATGAGAGAATGAAGGGCCAATCACCTAATTAGAGGAGCTGCACAGGTGTGGCTCCACTAATTAGGTGACTGGACCCCGGAGAAGACGCACATGTAAAGTGAGGTGTTGATCTTGGGGGGACAGGAGGTAGCTGGGAGGAGGCAGTGGGGTGAGAAGAGGGGATGGGGGGGAATTAGGGACATGCAGGGCTGTGGCGGCCAGAGAAAGAGGTGACTTTCCCCAGCTCCAGGGCTGTGGCTGCCAGGGAGACAGCCCTCCTTCCCAGCCCCAGCTCAGGGGCTGCTGCGGTTGGGGAGGGATGGCACATCCATTGCATTAGAAAGGTAAGACTACTGATATTAAATGATGAGTTGTGTGCTTTTATTTGTAGACCAAAAAAATGTTATTAAGTTTTTTTTTAAATAGCACTTTTATCCAAAGCCCGCCGAGACCCTCAGCAATTTTCAAGTGGTCTGCGGAAAAAAAAGTTTGAGAACCACTGCCTTAGACAGCAGCCTCCATTAATAAATTTCTATGTCCAGTTAGTCACTTGCAAGTGGAAATTCACATACAATCTAGAGGCAGATTTTCTAGATTCTCTGAAGGGAAGAAGGATGTCAAACAGGGTGAAAAAAAGAAAAAGCACTTCACATTGCCAGATCTCTTTCAAACTACTAGGATACTATTTAACTGGAGATGCCTATACACCCTAAGCTTCAAGTAACTGAGCCTTCGATGCAAGGTAAGGGGACCATTCCATGACTAAAATTTCTTTACTCTTTTTAGAACCCCTTGAAAGCTCATCACCATACCAACTAGCATTGAAGGCTTCAGTGCAATGAAGTGCACATCACTTACGATTGTTGCGACCTACATGGCAAGACTGGTTTAGCTAATGTTGGGCTATCAGAAGTAACAGAAACAACTTCTTACCTGTCCTCCTGAGAATTCTTTCCAGGCCGCCTCTTATTTTTAGCCTCCCGGGGAGATGAACGGATTTTCTTGGCTGGAGGGCCAGAATCTCTTCCATAATCTTCATCTGAACAGTACACCAGAGGAAATGGTTTTGAAAAGAAGCAAACTAGGCTATAACTTCCAGCAATCCAAATAGAGTACTACCTCTTCAAGTACACCTCTATCCCGATATAACGTGACCCGATATAATACGAATTCGGATATAACGCGGTAAAGCAGCGCTTGGGGGGCTGGGGGGAGGTTGCGCGCGCCAGCGGATCAAAGCAAGTTTGACATAACGCGGTTTCACGTATAATGCAGTAAGATTTTTTGGCTACTGACGGCAGCGTTATATCGGGGTAGAGGTGTATATTTAAAGTTACCAAGCCATGTCATTTTTAAAGGGGGTCAGATCAGCATCCTGTCAAAAATCCAAACCTTCAAAACTTCAATTCAACTTTACAAAAGAGACACATTATACTCAACCTGTATATCTGCAAACTGCATAATAAGTTAACAAGTTTAAGATGCAGCAGTCATAGGAAATACTGCAGCAGTCATAGAAAATACTGCAGCAAAGGCTTCATGGCAAGAGAAAAGTTGATCTGAATTTTATGGAAAATCAGAACCGTACATTCTTATATTCAGAATCATACACAAATCCATTAAAATTTGCCCCTATTTCTTATCTTAGGTGCTCCAAAAAAACCACTGTTTAGATACGACAAAAATAGACAGGTGTAAGGTCTTTCACAAAATCGTTTAAGTTCCAAATTACGCACAACGATTACAGGATACTACCAATAGTACTGCAGTTAAGAACTAGGCAAGCCTCAGTCATATTTTCTTCCCACTAAATGTCAATATAACCTTAATTAGCAGAGCAGCAGCATGTTTACTTTCCAAGAAAATAAAACATTATGATATTTTTGGAAGCCATACGGATAATCTAATTCACATGAATATGCAAATAACTAAAAAAGGATGATTCACAGAAAAGCCAGTGTGCTAGGATCAACTATATAAACTAATAAATTGGCTGTGGTAAAATATGAGGAAGTAATTTCAGGAAGATTCTGACAATAACAAACCAAGAAAGGCCTTTAGAAGCTGCCACAATATAAGCATTAAAATAGTTTTTTACTACATTAAAAAATATTGGGGTACACATTTACAAACCCTTATCGATTCACGGCCATGGTAAAGAGTGAACATTTGTTCTTTTTCAGAAAAAAAAATTACAAAAATAGTTTACCAGCATCATCTGATTCCTGAAACTGTGAATAATCGACCACCTTCCTGTTCCTGTTTAAAAAAAAAAAAAAAGTTAAGTTTAATTAACAATTTATGATCTTGGAAAGACAGATTTTTTCAAATCAACAAAAAAGCACCACTCTTGTTTTCTGATATAGAATTCAAAGTCTGCAAAGTCATTACTCACCAATACCTCCAAAGGGCAACCCTAAAAACACTTCCAGAAACTCAGCCATCTATATCTTAACAGTCAGAAACTGATGCAGGATAAACGCTCTAGCACAGGAGTTCTCAAACTTCATTGCACCGCAACCTCTTTCTGACAACAAAAATTACTACATGATGCAAGGAGAGGGGACCGAAGCCTGAGCCCTGCTGCCCAGGGTGGGGAGGCCAAAGTCAAAGGGCTTCAGCCCCAGGTTGGAGGCCTGTAACCTGAGCCCTACCATCCAGGACTGAAGCTGTGAGGCTCAGGCCCCAGCAAATCTAATGCCAGCCCTGGAGACTCCATTAAAACAGGATTGCAACCGACTTTGGGGTCCCGACCCCTAGTTTCAGAACTGCTGCTCTAGCAACTTCCTCTGGAGCCGTTAGGATTTATAAGGCTGGATACGTTTTCATTAAAATATTTTATTTATATATATGGTAATTTTCCAGTTTCTATTAGAGATTGCTAACAGGTATCCATCACTTTGCTTTTGCCACTAAGTTTCTGAACAGTATTCTTTGTGCAGCTTAAGAGCACAATTAACAGAGCCACCCTCACCTGTGCACACATAGTCCCTTTACTCTACAATGAAATCATATCCAGTGTTGTGTTGCTGTAATATATTCAGCTACAGTTCTTGAGAACCACCTTTAAAGAACCCTAAGATTAAAGTGAGTTTTCACTACCCCTTTAAAAAAACCAACAACCTGTTCACAGGGCAGGAAACATTCAGTTTAGTTAATAACTGGTTTTAGATATTTTCTATCTACCTCCCTATTGATACTGCATTTGTTACACTAGTTACGTATTAGGGTTTATGAAATCTAGAAGTTGCACTATTTTAAATTAAAATAGTTAACCCCCCCAAACACCTTTAGTTAGGGTATGTCTATACGTACAGCGCTGTAGTTGTACCATACAGCTGTGACGCTGCAGTGCATCTGGTGAAGACACTCAAAAAAAAGGTCACCTCCGCAAGCGACAGAAGCTCTCGTGCTGACATAGTGCTATACATGAGCACTTATGTTGGTGTAACTTATGTCACTCAGAGGGGTGGAATATTCACACCCTTGAGTCACAACGTTTCGCGGACATAGGCCTTAGGCATAGCCTGAAACGGGTGGAACTTTGTTTAGGCCAGACCTAGAAGTTCCTACATCCGTCTGTATCTCCATTCCACCCCCAATCTTTAGCCTCAGACATGAAACATGTCTGTATTTGTGCAAGTTTCTTCATGAGTTGAAACTTGCACAAATACCGACAGATATCATCTTCCTTTCCAAATACAAACGGATGGACATCATACCAAACGGACTAGACATGAAACGGTTGCTGTAGAAATAGTATCAAAGATGGACTTCCAGGTACAGACTGAGCAGGTGAACTAACAATGTCATGCACATGCCATTAATACAGAGACCAAAAGACAGGGAGAATTGCTTGTATAAAAGTTTTCCATAGGATATTAGCTGCTCTTTACACAAAATTCAGTGACCTCCAACTGAATTTTTAAACAGGACAGTGAGGGAGAAACTGTAAATGTTTTTGTTTTTTTAAATAAAAGAAAACAGTGACAAAGCCTGTCATTTCACAATGCTTTGGCCATTATATTTGAAGCTTCTTCACAGAATAAGCCTACAATCAAAATATTTGAATATGCCAAGCAGACAAATATAGCATTTTCAAGATTAAGAAAGTCAGTCCTTGAAAAGGAAGAGAAAAAGATTTGTGCTTCCTCCTCCTTGTTTAATTTCTTTTGGGATATATATAAAAGAATGCCTGAAAGGTTTTTTAAAAAATGCAGATTCCACCTATCCTTTAAGACTTCATAATGACTAGAGAACAATGAGGCAAGACTGAAAGTTGACAAGTTAAGAGTGAAAGTTGGGTTTTTTTTAAGAGTCATTTTTAAAATTTTGGTTTCTCATGGTTAACACCAACTTAATTTCAGTGATAAAATAAAAAATTGGAAGAAAAAAATTATTACACTGGACCTTTGTGAGTTCAAAGTATCACTACCCCTCCCACTGATTGAAGCAGCAGTTGGGAGCAACTTTTTATTGGAACTCAACTAGTGACAAGGATAGAGAAGTGCCCCACTCCTCACACAGCTTCTCCTGTGGAGACTTCACTACTTAGTCTTCTGGAGAGTGAGGGAACAAGTAGATCAACGTGGCTTCCATTAGGGGCTCTTTGGGTATACAAAGTGCCCTGCCAGTTGGCTATTTTGAGATTGTAGCCCTGCAAATATGAGGTGCTCCTCTGATGAACTGTATTATGGACAGCCCCAGAAAGGGAAAGACAGTTTTAAGAAGCTATTCACAGTATGTTTGAGTGGAGAGGTGAGCATGGATGCTGCATCTTAAGAGTTTCATTTTCTCCCTCATGCCCCATGGCTCTTATCCTTCCTAGAAGTTATGGGACAGATCTGGCAACCTCCCCTGAGGGAACACTTAGTTAAGGTATGACCTCATACATAATCCACACCCTCAGCAAAGTCAGGGACAACCAGACCTTACATTCATGGTATTTCTTGTGTTAAAGCTTTTCTTGAAAAACCCTTTCTGGTTCTCCTTCTACATTATTACCAAAAAGACAAAACAAAATGGGGCACAAGGCATGTTTCAAAAATTCTGAGAGACAATTATGCTTGATTAGAAAAGGTAAGTAATTATAGCTGTAACAATGCACTATGAGCTCCAATTTTTGGCAGATTTGGTTGGCTAATACTATAGAAATGACTTAACAGACACTTCCCAATTCCTCTTCATTCAGTTCTGTTAGCCCTGTACAACCAATACAACTACGCAAGTGCTCACTGGATTCTATTCAGGCTCATAAAATAATATTGTTAATGAAGTTCCAATTGCAGGGCCAGATTCTGACTTTGCTATCTAATATCAGTGATTGACTTAGATCCTAGGATATGCAGCAGGTAGGAAAGTCCTTTTAAAAAAAATAAAGGAATCTAAAAAAGCATAGGCTTTTATATGACAATCACTGCAGTATCAGAAATCCAAAAGTGATGAGGAACTTATCCTCACAAATGCATTTATGAGGTTGGGTAGTTATCTCACTTTTACAGATGGCAAGAGTGAAGTTTAAGACTTTAAGTGACTTGCCCAATATTACACAGACTGGAAGAGTGCTATGATTAGAAAGCAGCTCTGAGACTCAACCCTGCACCTGAACCACAACTCCATCCCTCCCATCCTCCTCTTAAATTTCACATGGAGCCACTAAATCAAACAGAACCACACAATGCCATTTTACATGCACTTTCCAGAAAGGAGCAGCACTTTGAGATTAATACAGTGTACTCTTGGCAAGGCTTTTTGCTAGGATACCCCTAAAATCATACTTTGACTACAGCTGTCAACTCCTTCAAATTCCTTCTAAACTTCCTTTCTCAGCATGCACCTCAATTCGTAGCTATTAGGAGCAGCCTTAGAGAAAGAGGAAGTACCATAATTCAATTAAACCAACCCTAAACAAACCCTCTCAAAAAAGATTCAAGAGGTGGACAGTCAGACTTTTGCAATGTTGAATCCAAAGCAAGTGACAAGAGGGGATTCAAGTACAGCTGCAATGTATCACACTACCCACTCATCTGTAGTCTGAATGTTGTAAAATATGAATTTGGGAATATAACTACTGGCAGGATTCACTGAGAAGGATAGAGGCCAGGCCACAAAAACTCATCTTCTAATTTCAGTTTCAACTATTAGCCTTCCTGGGGCCTAACTCAGCTTTTTCGCTGTGAAACGGGACAAAGATTTATATTTTTAAAATATGTAGAGAGAAACATGAACACTAAATGATGAGATAAAGGTTAATCTTGTGCCCATCCACTTATTTTGTGTGCATGAGTGAACAGACATTTCCCCCTTAAAACAAAAACTGAAGGTAATTTTGCTGCACACTCAGTCTATCAATTTCACAAGGCAATTGTCTTCACATTTCACTAACCTACTGAGCATAATGTAAATTGTAGGATAAGCACCTTGCAAGAAACAAGCAGTCATAAAGGGCTTCACCTAGCTTATTCATATTATTAGAATATAATGTAGCATACACATTTAAAACGCAAAATATTATGTCAGGCAAATAACGAAAACATTCTAAGCTTCTTTCCTGCTTCCAAGCACTAAGCCCTACAGGTTGAGCTAGCAAGATGGTCCCTACTGTGCTCCCTCATTACATTGTCTACAGCAATATTGATTTTTAGAGGAAGTGTGATAAAAATCAGTAGACAACTGTACAGTGAAGGCTGTTCCTTTTTGCCTTGCAGGAGAGAATGACTACAGAGACATAGGAGGGTAAATACAGAAAGATAAACTTCTGGAAAGGAGTCTTCTCAAAAGAACAGGTGCAAAGAGCACACAAACATTCAAGGACTGTTTAACTACAGCTGTTGTCTCTACAAACTGAAGTCAAGCACAAACTGTTCTTCCATCTAGCATTCTTATTCTGGGCTCAACATTCACTACATCTACCAACCCCATGTCATGTTTGTATCATTTAAGGTGAGCATAAATGCAGTCTCTAACAGCCATTGGCAGAAAAATGGCAAGGGTGTCATGAAGATAGAAGGTGCTAGAACGCAGAAGCCATTCTAATAATTCCAAGGCACAGGACAGTATGTTTGTGTACAGTGTTGAATGTTGGCTCACTAGGTAAGTATATGCATATAGATGAATTTCTTAAGACCACTATGTCCAAGAAGCCCTTTGTGTAATCCTCATAGTACACCTCATTGGACCACTAGACACCAGTTTTAAGAGGTTTTTGCCTGTGGCGGAAAGACTATTGCCACACGTTTAGAACCAAGAAGTTGGCTGTACAATATATTTTTAAATATTGCTTGAGTAGTTGTATACCATCTTCAGAAAAAAAAAAAAAAGGCACTCCCAGACTCAATATTAGTGCATACAAGTCACCATGTTAGCGGATAAAACCTCAATAGGGTGGTGTGTGGATAGCTTAGGAAGGCAGATTAGAATGATTTATCCCTGCCTTATGAGGTGCTTAACCTCAAGGTCTCTCCCTGGCACTAAAGTGACATATGAAGTTTGAAATTCAAATTAGAAGAAGAAAAGAAAACCTCCAAGAAAACTTGGCTCATGATTGCAGAGGGAATGCAGCTGGCAGAGCCATCCCGTCCATAGGACAGACTGTGGCAACCACCCCAGGCTTTGGGACACGGGGCCCAGGGCAGCCTGGAGGATTAGCTGGGGGCCTGGCGCCGGCAGAAGCGAGTGACCTGGCCCCAGCCTGCCCCACTGGCTTCTGGCATTGCTCAAGGGAGGGGGCAGAAGCCAGAAAGAAGCAGGACAGGGATTTGGGGGAAAGGGGTGGAATGGGGGCAGGGAGGGGGCTGAGCAGGGGTGGGAAGAGATGGGGCCTGGGCTGGAGGGGGTTGTCCCAGGCGCTGCACCGGGACAGCCCTGGCAGCTGGGGAAGAAGAGTAAATCCTAAAAAGCCAGCAACTGGCTACATTGCCTAGCAAATTTGTTAAATGAATGCTGGCAGAAACAGTTACCTCTCAGGCAATGCCAGAGAATAAAATATGAGCAAGACTAATTAGGTAGACTGATCAGAGACTGTTAAGGTAAGTAATTCAAAAAATATTATTCAGTGTTCAGCTAACACCATTATAAATAACATGAAATATTTACTAGAACATAGGTAAGCTTTTCACTAATTTATGTTACTGCCTTTTTGGATTCCATTCAGCCTGGACTGCTAAACAGAAGAGTGTTCAGTTTCACTTTCTGGTTCTCATCCAGTTGATGGGGAGCTGTAGTTTGGTTTCAACAACAGTGCAGGGAAGCATTCCCATATGGGTGTTTTACATCTAAGAAATATTTCTAGACATATTTGTTTTGCCATGCTTGAATATAATGCTATATTTCTGGCCTTAACTAAATAGACAAACTTATAACAGTTCTTTATTTCCAATGCTTATACCTAACAACAGTTATTCGTCTAAGACAACCCACTATTTGTGTGAGGGATAATCTACGCTAGAATCGCTACAGCAGCGCAGCTGCATCAATGCAGCTGTAGTCCTGCTAGTGCAGACGCTCTATGCCAATGGGAGAGAGCGCTCCCATCAGCATAAATCCACTTCTGTGAGAGGCGGTAGCTATGTCGGTGGGAGAAGCACCCCCATCCACATAGCACCGTCCACACCGGCGCTTAGGTCAGTGTAACTTATGTCGCTCAGGGGGTGGCTTTTTCACATCCCCAAGTGACATCAGTTATACCGACATAAGTGCTAGTGCGTACAATTCTCTTTAAAACGACATAACTGTACTCAAATAAGACTGACAGCCGAGAGGTCTCTAACTACAGACAGTGATCATTTAGGCCAGGACCTGGTGCAACAAGCCATCTAAGACTGGGCCCTGATGGTGGTATCTGCAATTTTAGGGATACGTCTGACTTGCAACTCCATAAAAAACACACTTAAGTGATTTATGCAGTAACAGTTTAAGCAGCCTTGTGCATATCCTCCATTTAAGCCAACTACTGAGGAGAATATTTTAGGAAACAAAAGAGAAATATTATGAGGATAAGAGTACAGGAAAGATACAACTGACTTTCAGCCACATGTGCTATTTGGGTGTTACTTTATGTATGCTGTACCCACTTGCCACGATCCTTTCTTTGCCTGTCTCTTTACTGCTCAGGTGTTCATGCTCTGGGATCATGTCTTTTTTTCCCCTATTAGAAAAGTATCTGGCATATTGTGGACACTACCACAGATAATCTATCCCACTCTGAAGGGCAAGCAAGGAAGGGATAATTCTAAGGAAAAGGGGAGCAGGCAAGCTATAAGTAAGTTTTCAAGAAGCACTCCACCTTAGTTTGAGCATTTGTTTCTTAGATGGCCCAGGTATAGTATTAGGTGTCATATGGTCACATGTAAGTTTTGACCTTAACACCTCTAACTAGGGGAATACTTTCCCTATCACTCCGACAGGAGCACTACCTTAGAAGTAAACATCTAAACCAATGGAAGACTTAGAGTAATATTTACCATTGAAGGGACATGAAAGTTAGACTTGGGTCCAAAAATTCATGTTTTGTGAAATTCAAAGTTTTACAGAACTTTTAAAATAGCAACATATGTATTGATTCAAAGATCTTATTTAAAACATACTGGATTTAGACATTTGCCTGCAGCATTTTATTCTACAACATTATATGTGCAAGTAAAAGTGACTAGAATTGTGACAAGTGAAACTGACAATTGAGTGAAAGGCAGAAGTGCACTGCATTAATTTTAAAAACAAAACAAACAAAAACACACACAAACCAAATTTTAAATTCTCAAACACACATACAACATTTAATAATGCAAGGAAATATAAAAGCTGTCTAATTTAACAGCACATAAGATTTACACGTTTCTATATCAATTTACACATCAGAATAGATGAGACAAGTATGAGATGATACAACCATGTGCTGTAAATGACCTGGATGCTATTTAGAAATTGTTTGTCATATTATGCAAAGATCCTAGAACAACATCCTCTACTAATTTATTCTTGCAATGTTCTATTGATATTGGTATTAGCATCGCTGCACACTTCAAAGATACAGATAGCATCCTTCTTCAAAAATATGTGTAACAAAATCAATACAATTAATTTCGTAGTATTTTACTCCAGGGCACCAAAAATAATACTAGGCCTGGTGCTAGGGTTTTTTTTTTTTTTTTTTTTGGATGCCTGTGAAAAGGAATAAATTGCAAATAAATCAAAACTATTTTTTTTTTTTAAAAGTCAATTTTAGCATTGATTCAGGCTTTGAGACCAAAGTCCTCTAACTACCAGCAAAATAAAGTGGCAGTTCAAGTTTCCCCCACTATCCCAATACTGGTTATCCCCATATTTCATGTAGGGCGATATTTTTTAAATGGATACTTCTTCAGCCAGAAGCAAACTGAGACCATGAATTCATTTCACACCGGCCACTGAACATTTTAATATTCCATCATTGCTGACTTTGGATAAGTTCACCTGTATCTCCCATTAACAATACAAGAAGAGGAGCTTTGCATAAAATTGAAAGCTTGTCTCTTGCACCAATAGAAGCTGGTCCACTAAAAGATATTGCCTTACTCCCCTAGTCTCATTAACAGTACAGTAACAGATCCAATCCTCAGGTAAATCATATATATTTTCAAACCAAGAGCTTTAAAATTATGTGCAGTTTTCCAATTAACTAACACTGGAGGGGCATGAACACATTTGCAGTTGGAAGATTTATCTTCTATTTTTCATAGGCCTGTTAAGACCAGCTAGACTGTGGATTGCTGGCTCCAATTTTGCAACATCCCAGCAGGTATTCTGCTATTAACATCCCACTGAACTCTGCTGAAGACCAACACTTGTCTACACATATTAAGGCAAGCTGCATCTTTTACAACTGTGTATGGTTTCCCAATTTTTTTTTGTTTAAAGTTGGTTATAAGAAAGAATTATGGGTTATTTAATATAGAAAAATTTAGAAACCATACTTTTAAAAATATACATGTTCCTTACCTGTAGTCAGGTTCCAATACTGGCAATTAAGTCACCAGCAGGATGTATACTATATCACTGAGCAGCAAAGTATCATCATCACTGTATTCCAGGATAGAGGCATTGTCATTCAAGCTCAGACCACTAATCCACCTAGTACAGCATCCTGTCCTGCAAAAGGCCAAGGATGCTTCAGACCCTATTAATGTAGCTGGGCAACTAAGTGTTCCATAAAGCAAGAGGAAAAAAACCCTTCTGGACCCTGGGCAATTACTTTCAGGCATGACCTATGAGATATAATCACCCTTATCTTGGCATGCACAAATTATTGGTCAAAATACACATGAGACCTGAAAACTTAGTTTTCAACTATCAGTGTACTGAATGTCCCTTTTATCATCCCCATCTGGGGACATTCAGCAAAAATCTTTGCAGACCAGACAAACCTGAATCCCACCTTTAACACACACAAAACTTCTATGTATCCGAAGAAGTGGGCTGTAGCCCACGAAAGCTTATGCTCTAATACATTTGTTAGTCTCTAAGGTGCCACAAGTACTCCTGTTCTTTTTGTGGATACAGACTAACACGGCTGCTACTCTGAAACCATATTATATTTGTTATTCTAAAATAAAAGTCAAGCTAATGCACATTACAATCCTCTTCCACAAACAAAGAATGTGCCATGTTTCAAGATTGGAAAGACACAATCCCTAATTTACACTACAATTTCAAGTGCTATGCACAATATTAATCAATATAGGCAGGCTACAATAATTTACCATGAGAAAACTTCACAGAATTTTACATTTGCAACCGTATCACAATTCAGCATTGTAGTTTATACTCCCTGGAAACGCAATCAGAACCCAGGCCCAACTCCATTTAACAGGAGTCCTACCCTCCTTTTAAACTGGGGAGAAGGAAGCCTGACTAGGGACGAACTTCACTGTTTCCTCATCCCCGAGCCCACAATTTAATGACAGATCTCTCAGGGACTCGGGAATAGCAGGAAACCCACTCCAAGAGGAAGGTTGTTTTACGGCAAAGGAAAAATAAGGGGTGTGTGTTCAGATACCGCTCCCCGCCCGCCCCAGGTGGGCGGCTCCTCCTAACTCCTCCCCCAAACGTGAGGGAAGTTGGCGGCAGCAGTACCTAGCGGAAGCGGACTCGGAGCCCATCAAAACCTCTCCGTGCCGTGGTCATTATGGCATACTGCATGCATGTCCCCCTCCCAAGAAAACCGTAGAGCACGGTCTGCCCTTCCCTGCCACTCGACACCTCTCCCCTAAGCAGATGCAGCAAGGTATACTGCATGCCTCTTCCCTGAAAGTGTTAAATAGATCACATTGCATCCAGGTACTCCGCATGCTTCCCCCTAAAGTGGGTCATGGCATGCTGCAAATGTTCACCGTTCATCCCCCCGAGCAATAACATGAGGGACAGCTCCCAATAAGCGCCCTGCTCTCCTCCACCCAATAAGCTTGCAGCAACGCACGTTACCCTTCCACCAAGCGTGCAACAAGGTATGCTGCATGCCTCCACCCCTTCCCCCACTACAGGCATGCTGGATTCACGCAACTCCCCCCCAGCCTGGGCGAAGCACGCTACATGCACACACACACACACTCCTCCTCCCGCAGTCCTCCTACAGGGTGCAGAAGGGCACGCACACGCTCCTCCCCCTAATGAGCATGTAGCCTCCCCGTCCCCCTTCCAGGGTGCAGAAGAGCACCACGCTGCAAGCATGTATCCGTCCCTCCCTCCCTCCCACGAGCAAGCAGCCTCCCCCTACGGGGTGCACAAGGGCACGCTGCAAAGATGTATCCCTCCCTCCGTCCCTCCAGCACTAGGCAGCCTCCCCCTACAGTGCGCAGCAATGCACGCTCCCTCCATGCCTGCCTCCCCTCGGCATGGCCTGCAGCAGGCCGCCTGCCCATCCCAGAGGATGCAGCGGGGCAGGGCCTAGTTCACCCGTCCCGCTCTCCCCGCAGGGGGGGCAGCAGAGGAACGCGGGGCACTACAAGGGGGTTGGGAGTGGGGCCTCCTCCCCCCACCGCGCTACCTCCCCCACGCTCACCTGACCGGCCTGGACATTTTCTCCAACCCAATCGGGGCCCGAATCGGGCGATGTCGGCCAAGACGGGGGGGGGGGAATCGACTAGCCTCGATTCGGTGACGGACCCGTCCCCTCCCTGCCGAGAGCAAGCGGGATCCCTGGGCCCAGAGCCTCGGGCCGCGCCGCGCCGCCGGAACCGCCTTTCCCTCCGCCGCGGCAGGCACCGCTCGCGTCCCTGCCGGAAGGTGCGCCCTGTGCCCACTCCCCTCTCTCCACTCCCAACGCCCTCCGTCTGGGTCCCCGCCACTCGCCGCGTCCCTCCCCCCCCCGCAAAATGGTCGCGTTCGCCCAGCCGAGGATATGCGCCGAACGGAGAGGCGGTACAACCTAGCCCGCTGGCACCTCCTCCTTCTCTCATTGGCCGACTGAGCAGCCCGTCCAACGCAATTGGTCCGTTCGAACCATCACGGCGGCTCGGCTCCACCCCTTCCTCCCCGCGGGGAGGGGGGGGGAGAGGAGGACGCCCCACACTCAAGCTGCTATGAGAGGGAACAGCCGATAACAGCGCGCGAGCCCAAGCTGGGATCTCTGCGGCGGTAGATTCGCCACGGGTCGCCCTGCCCGTCGAGCAGCCATGCGGTGGGGCCCGGCCCCAGTTACAAGCCCCCGTCCCCGTCAGGTGTATTCGGCCCCGATTTTATTATTGGTACGGGGTCTGCGATGGGCCGGGAGATGGAGCCGGATCAGCAGATTCGGCACGCGGCCTGGCTTGCGTAGATTTTGGAGGGAAAATGTAGTCAGGCTGAGCCCCTCCCCACACACACCTACTCTGATGCTCCCGCATCAGCCCCCATACCTCTGCCCCGGCACTGTCCCAGTACCTGAGCATTGCAATAGCTTAGCTATGCCCTGAGCCCCTTTCAGCCCCTCTCCATCATCCATGCCTCCTTCCCTTCCCCAGATCTACCCCAGGCCCATACCTTGCTGATTGCTCACCCCGTCATCTACAGCCTGCCAGTCTCTCTCCCTCGATATGAATAATACTTTAATGTCTGGGAGGTACTCACGTGCTACAGTATCAAGCGATCAGAGCCTATGATGACTGGCAGAGCCTTTGTTTCTGGTGACAGCAGATGTACAAAAATCCAGTTTACCACCCAAACAGAATCTATAAAAAAACTCCATTTCCCTCTTTGTAAACAGAATGTTTCATAATTAAATCACGGAAACTCAGGGTGGTAATTTTTTTAGTTACCTTTAGAATCATGCAGCTTTTTAAGTGGACTGTCCTTTTACACCTTCATTTCCCTCCACCCCCTCAAGTTATACTCTTTAACACAAAATGTCTACTGGATGGTCTCATGAAATATGGTAAATAGCTACAAGAAGCTTAGATCAGTACATCATAGTGCTGATTTGCATCCATTACTTCATGTGGAATCAAGGAAAGCTGCAAGTAGATGAATTTTGGCTGGTTTCGATTTCATCGTTGCACCAGTGGTGGGTAATATTTTCCTAAGATAGCTCAGCTTTAGTAGAGAATAAGCACAACATTGACAGCATGTAGAAATTAGGGAAAATGCAGGAGTCTAGGCTGCATTTCAGTTGCAGGTGCTTGGCTCATTTGAATCCAAAATACATGGTGAAATTCAACAGCTGCAAACACTGCTCTGTTCAAAAGAGCATTAATGTGGTCTAATATCATGACTTTGTCATATCAACAGGTACTGTTGTCCAAAATGGCTTTGGGCCTCAAATACGAACAGGGATGAAAAATGCTGCTTTTATTCCTGACCTGGGGGTACACCTGCCAACTCATCTCCATCTACTTTGGTTCCCCTAAATAGGGCAGTTTCCCCATATAAACAAAGCTAAAGGGACACAAGCTATGATGATCACAAAATACCTGTACAGTACATAAGAAAACTATAGGTGAAACTGCAGACTCCTTGGAGACAGAAGAGCTTGAAAGACTCAGACTATGTTTACATTACAAATTACTTCAGTATAATTTACATCGCTCACAGGTGTGAATAAGCCATCCTCCTGAGTGACATAAGTTATACCGACCTAAGCGCCAGTGTAGACATTGCTATGTTAGCGGGAGAGCTTCTCCTGCCGACATAGCTAAGGGCCTCTCAGAGAGGGAGGAGTTATTAAGCCGACGGGAGAGCTCTCTCTTGTCAGACCGCTGTAAATGATGTAGTGTAGACACAACCTCAGAGAGGTCCATGAAAATTTAAATCTCTGGATTCATAAGAGTCAACAACTTTAACAGCAAATATAACCCTTAACACAATATCACAACAGCAGTGTATTTACATGAAACTGACCGATTTGTGTTGCTGGCATTGTAGGACAGAAACTTTATTTTTGGAGCAGAGAGGGAACAGTTCAATGTTCACACACACAATTATCTTTACTAATACGGTTGTTGACAGTGAAATATTTTTGTTTTGGACTTGTGAACTCATCTGCCGTTAGGACTGTTTAGACAGGAAACCAATAACTACTAAATAAGCAAGAGTAAAAAAGTCAGAATTTTTATTACAAATTTGTTTCAATGTTTGTGATACTGCCTTGGTTACTGATTGTTACAGAAGAAATCACCAGCTTTTTCCTTTTTATATAAACAAAGTAATACTGTAACTTAAGAAACACTAACCAGAATCTTGTCTATAAAAAAAAAATCCTTGCAAGACTATGCATAACAGCAAATAGTTTCAACAAAAAAACAAAAACAAAACAAAAGACCTCAAGAGTTTTTATATGGTTGACTGGCCCTTTGAATTGTATTCTGTACTCATCATCTGGAAGTTTTACTGCAGTAAAATTTTCTAGTTATTGGTAGATTTGTAGTAATCCAAGTTTCACAATTTACAAAATGTGTAACTAAATCTAACATAATCTGAGTCCCATGGCTACCGACCAAAGATCTCTGACATTAAGCAATAATGTGGGGGAAAGAGAGAGAGGTCAGTTGGCACAGAATCATGCAAAAAGAGTACAAAGTTGTAATAAGCACCGATGAGATGAAAATCCAGTCTCTTTGCTTAAAAACAGTTTCCTACCATATTTCTGCCTGAACAGCTATACAAGCCTGCATAGATGGGGCATAACTTAGTTAATTATTATTATTATTATTTTTTTTTTTTTAGAAACTTTGTTCTCACATTAAAACACCCAACAAACTTAAGCTAAAGTATCCCAACCACCATGGACGGGACAATCACATTAGCAGAAACAGTTGCACAAAGCATTGTTTAAGACTGATTGCCTAACATAGCACAGCCTGAGTTTAGATGGGGCCTTTGAACCCGAGTTTGTTTTGCAGAAGAACTAAACTGAGGTTAACAACAAGCTTGCTTTTTTGTTTTCAGTGCCTTGTGTGTCAGAGAGGCAGCTCTGAAAACACACATTTGCACAGTCAGATTGTTTTCCTGTTTGGCTGAGTTTTTAAACAGTTCTCAAGCAAAGACCATTCTTTGTTGCACTGGGTTGATTTTTGACACTTATTTTTTCTATTGCGCCTATTGAGCAGTTACCAAACAGTGTGTGAAATGTGTGAAAACAAAAACACAAACCTGTGCACATACCAACATTCCATGGCTCTTGGGCAGATCTTTATGTCTTGCATATGAGAAACCTTTAAAGGATTTCAAGCTTTTTGCTTATTTTTGAGAGGCAGTTACTTATGCAAAATGAAGAGGCCCAGGCACTGTAGAGCTGCTGCTGAATATCAGGTTAAAGCGCATCACCACAAGTGATGAAATCTATTCCTCCAGGCAATGTAGCCTACTGGATAGGGCACTGGACTTAACTCAGGAGAACTGGGTTCAATTCCTGGCTCTGCTATTAGCTTACGGTGCCATTATGGGCAAGTCACTTCCTTTCCTGTGCATCAGTTTCCCATCTGTAAAATAGGAATGTTAATAGTGACCTCCCTAGTAAAGCACTTTGAGATCTATGGATGCTGAGTGCTAGGTATTATTAATTATGATCATCAGAGGAATGCTGTCAAGATCAACCCTTTTAAAAACAAGACCTTTTACTTTTCCTATTTAATCTTCTAAAAATAGAAATAGGATTTTTAAAATCCAATTTACTTATATTTTAGGCTGTTTACTTAAAAAAATAGTATATGGAGATAGACCTATCTCTTAGAACTGGAAGGTCATTGAGTCCAGCCCCCTGCCTTCACTAGCAGGACCAAGTACTGATTTTGCCCCAGATCCCTAAGCGGCCCCCACAAGGATTGAACTCACAACCCTGGATTTAGCAGGCCAATGCTTAAACCACTGAGCTATCCCCCTCCTCTTTTTAATATTATACTTTGTTTGGACAATAAAATTAAACTGGTCAGTTCCACTTCTTTGCTGGTTATTTCCTCTTTCCAGTTTTCACATACCTTCTGCACAGTTTGGGTTCACTGTGAATCCTGACTGCACAGTGATGGAATATTTAAATGCATTTAACACAACAAAAGCCTTGAATTTTGCTTGTGTCCTATTCTCATATGGATTTTATCCTTTAACAAAATGCTGGGCCTAAATTTCTTATCACTCATCATTTATATAGAACTTTTAAAGTCCAAAGTACATTACAAGCATTCATTAATCTTCAGCTCTTTGTGGTAGTAGGATAATGAGTCCCATTTTTATATATAAAATGAAGGGTGAAGTAGTTTACTAAAGGCCACAGAAAAGAACACTCCCATAGCAAGCAATAGATCCCATATGTTCCTGGCTGACAGTCCTGTGTTCAGATCACTCTCTTATTTGACAGTAGCCCTTTAATATCCTTCCCCCAGTCTTCTTATTGAATCTGCCACAGAAAAATGCCACCCCTGTTTCAGAGGATTCATTTTGCCCTTATTTGAAGTTAGGATTAAAAACCCACTCCATCAATTCATCCCACTCCATGTAACCACTGCTTTACTGGGCTGAGATCCATATTAACTCCTTTATTGAAAACTGCCAAACATGTGCTTTTATGAAACAATCTGAATTTTTTTTTTTTTCCCCCACAAGTCAGTCAGCAGCCATGATCACATGTAGAATATGCAGGGAGAGTAACAGGCATCAAAAGGGCAAAGAGGAGTTTTCGCCATTATTTCCTTCTGACCTGTTAAGTCCCTTTCTTTGCTTTTCCTAGGATCACTAAAAGCAGCAGTTGGGCTTTCAGTCAGCCACACCATGACTTCCACCAAAGACTTTACTCACCACTGCAGAATGGTTGCAAGGAAGTAATTCATCAGCATTTGTAAAGCTATTTGAGATCACAGAATGGAAGGTGCTATAAAAGCAAAGAGTACTGTTGTTCTACAACACAAGAGGGTTTACAACCTTTTTCTCATTCACCGCTGGATGCCCTAATAAAGTGGCATCAAAAGAGTTATAGGTACGGGGTAGAGGGACAAAAAGGGATAACTGGCAAAAGGCAACTGGACAATTCTTGAGACAGAGCAGAAGGCAGGGACAAACTAAGCACTGCAATCAATGTACACACATGAAAGCTGTGCTATAGAATCTCCCAAATTCACACCAATCCACTTTGCAGATCAGGCAACACCACAGTGGTTGCTAATAGGTATTTTGGCTACCCGCAAGTGTCCTCTTTCAACCCAAGGGTGATTGTCACAGCTGACAAAGAGTCCTGGGCATTTCCACAACAGATAAATTAGTCATACACAGATCCAGAGTGTGAAATAACGAGGAGTTACTGTAACGCCAGGTCAGGAATCAGGAGACACACGCAAACCGCCAGATCTTCACTTTCAGAACAAAGAAGGTCACTGTAACCGTTCCTTCTGGAACAATTCCTCTATGTGTAGCTGGGAGTTAGTGGTATATATTGAAATATTACCTTTCCCCCTCAAGTCCAGTCACTTGTTATAGAAGTAAGTGGAGCGCTCTTACTTCAGAGGTGTTAACCCAAACCATGCAGCTGAACCAAACGATAAGAGCAGCAGATAGCTTTAGGTGGCCACGGTGTTGGAATAAAGAGGAATTCTCCCACAGTCATTGACAGCAATGCTTTACTGAGAGTCAGTGTGTGCTGAACAGGAGACAATTCATCACTTAATAAAGCCAATATCAGTGAAAAAGACATTCCCTTTTGCTCTGATGCAGACGGAGAAGTAAGCATAGCTAACAGCATCCCCAGCCAGGTGGGGAAGCATCTTTTATGTTAATATAATCCCCGCGGCCAGAAACAGAGAGGTCTCCATCACCCATGGACGACGCCATCATCTTTTCAATAAGGACTCTAGGAAACAACACACATGTTGTAACAAGCAGCAAGAGACTACACCCCTACAGTCTGGTACACAACTGGATATAGCCACCACACCTGTGGGAGAACCATCACCCACCAGGACAGAGCTGGCTGCTGTAGACTTAAGGGGACAATACTAGGTAATACAAATTAGAGCTCTTAATCCAGTTCCCTGGGGCAAGCGTTCCCAGCACAAACAGCACTATGAGGGACACTAGCTGGCTGATATGCTGGCAGCATCACTAGAGAGGCCAGAGACTGAATGAACCATGGAGACTGAAGTACCCTCCCCATCTCTGGAGGTGAGCCCCTCCTGTTCCGGATCAAGGCACAGCAGCAGGCTTGGATGGGGAAGTCTGCGTTTTCCTGCCATAGCCATTATATGAGCAGAGAGCTTCGGTGCCCAGGAATGAGAATCCAACACCTTTTCATAAGCCCTAGGAAAAGTAGAAGGGCCAAGTTCTCTGCTGGGATAACTCCACTGAAGGATGACTATGTTACAAACAGATCTCCAGTCTCTTACACCCCGCTCCTATTCTCCCAATAGAGACCGGCAGATAAAAAATATCTGCTGTATTTTGTTAAACCCTGTATTTCCCAATGCCTGTCACAGCTTAAACATGGGCAGGATAACTTCTGACCTTTCCGGCTGCAGTTTCCCTTCAGACTGACTTGCACATTATTACTGCTCTATGGTAAATGCCAACAGTGTGCTCAGTTCCTTAAGAGGTTAACCCTTTAGAGCAGCGATTCTCAGACCTCAGTGGTTCAGGAGCCAAATTAGTGATCAACATTACCCCAAAAAGCCACAATCGTGTGAATTCATTGTTTCATTTACTATTTTTTATAGAGAGAGAGCAAAATGACTGACCAACTATTATGTTATCAACAACAATTGGTTAATAACATCGTAAAAGCATCCTGATTGGTTAATAATTAAAATCATACGGTGCTTTAATATCATGTGCAGCAAGGAGCTGCAGGAGAGACATTAAAGAGCGACTTGCGGCTTCTGAGCCTCAATCTGAGTATCCCTGCTTTAGAGGCACTCTGAGAAGCCATCAGACCTACCTCATAGACTCGTTAATATTCTTGTTTTCCTTGACAGATGTTTCAGTCCAGCCAGAGAAACCGTTCCCTTTGCTGAACCGATCAATCTCTTCCCTGGTCACTGCCCATGAGGAAAGGTCGCACTGTAAAACAAGAGTCGGTCGCTTTAAAAGGAGTCGTTTTATTTATTTATTTTAAACAAAAGGAGCAGCCTTCCTTCACCCATCCCAACTTGCTGATGTTAAGACACCGTGGCGTGCCAGCCCTTCCCATACTTGAGAGCATGATCGGATAGGGGTTCCTAGTGGGATGATGTAATTGCCAGTATGTTTATCTGGTTTGAGAGTAATCTGACACAAGCATGCATGTGCTGGAGATCCCTCCAGAGTGAGACAGCAAGCAGTGGGGCAGAGAAATGTTCTCCCTCATCCAGGCTAGGAAACACTCTGTCTACATCAAGAAAATTCACATCAACCTAACCACACTTATGCTGTTACACTGATGCTAACATAGAGAAATAAGGTGCAGTGCATCTCCATTAGGGGTTTGCACTGGCACAGATTTCCTTAGTGACAGAGCCTGCGTTCTTTAAACTCTGCTGTCAGTGTTCTCCCCAATGAGAAGGAGAATGACTGGATAACATGCTGTCCCCTTTATCATGCCTTTGATAGCCAGCTCTTGGCTAATCTTGAATTTTAGACCTTATCACTCAAACTAGACAAGCCTCTCCAATCTGGACCTTGAAGGGGCCACGGAGCTGATAGCACCCCTGTCACCACAGAATATTGTTTTTTTTGTTTTAATACAAGAGAAATAAATCATTTAACAGAGCAGCAAGCAATTTGAACAATGAAGCCTGACACTGTTCACCAATAAACAGATGGCATCTCTCTCAGCAAGGGAAGTATCAGTTCACCCATATAGGTGACCTCATTAGAATACTAACCCTTTCCCTGCCCCGCCATACATGTTTGTCCTAACCTGGTGCAAATTAAAGATCTGTGTGGCCAGAAAAGCTTTGCAACCCTCTGAAAGCCACCATGCGCTGGCTCTGATCGCGCAGCAGAGGGAGTAGATTCCAGAGAAGGAGCCCTCGTGGGAGAGCTCTCTGCTGCCGGTTCTGAAAGCGATACCTGGCAATCTGAACTGGTGCTGCCTGTGGGGCAAGACATGGGCAGCCACCTGACAGCGCACAGCAAACCACACTTCAGTGGAAGATGAGGAAGCAACTCAGAATATTGGGCATCGGCCAAAGCTCCATCTACACAAGGCTGGCACTGACATAGGCTAACCAGCCTCAGAGGGTTTTATTAAGCCCGACTGATTCTGTTTCAACACAGAATTTGGCCAACGAGACCCTTTTTAAGCTCAGTTTATAAATCACATTGTAGCCTAAGCAGCAAGTGAGGCTAGAGCCCCGTCTAAACATGGTATGGCTCCATCCACAATGGACAGCCCAACCATATTGAAGTGGTTAAAAGTGCTTTTCAAGATGGGTTTGGAAACAGTTCAACCCCCCAGCATGGGTGTGATCTGAAAATCTGCTCACAAAAGGACATAACAATCCCTCTCTTCTGACCAATCTTCGCTGAACCATTTTGCTGACTCACCAATTCCACAAGGAGAATCATGGAAAACAGGTGTGGAAGGTGCTCAGATACTGCGGTGATGGATGGCAGTATAAACCCCAAGGAGAAGGGGGTCTATTAGATCCCATTCAATCCATCCTTCCTGTCAATGCAGGCTTTTCTCCTCAAACACATTCTCCAGTGTTTAGCCCAGGCTAGAAAAAAAATCACTCTGCTTGTGTCAGACTCAATGTTTTAAATAAGTTGTAAACAAAGTGGAAGTTAGAAATGCTAACAGGGGAGCCAGTCACAAATCAGACCAGAGGAAGGAAATCTAGCTATGCAGAGGCTGATCCCACACACACATTGGGGGGGGGGGGGAAAGGAGGGGGAGGAGCTCATGCACGACTAACCAATCTGTCTGGATGATTTCCACCTCACAAGCTTATCTAACACCCGCCTAAATACAAGTGGTTTGGGAGGAAATTGAAGAAACTCCCAGCTGGGCCTCACTTTCTCTTCACTCTTCCCTATACCCAAATTGTTCCTGGGATCAGTTTTCTCAGAGAAAAAATAATGATGCAAATTTCAATCTAGAGGTATGTCTACATTGCAAGTGAAGGGGTGGTTGTAGTGCAGGCCGGTATACCCATACTAGCTTTGATTTAGCTTGCACTGAACACTAGTAGAGAAGATGCAGTGGGATGGGTGTTAGCGTGGGCAACTAACCAGCATACGAGGCAGCTGGGAACCCTACGTATGTACTCTGGTTGCTAGCCAGTGCCACTGCGTCTTCACTGCTCCTGTTAGCTGCACTAGCTAGATTAAATGCCCTTGTTATAATCACACCTTCCTGGGCAGTACAGACATACCCTAGGAGCCAGTATTGTCCGAACGTCTGCCCAGCCAAGGAACCACCAGGTCTCCTGAACTGATCCGCTTCCCTCAAACCTTTACAAGCTAAGTCAAAATAATACCATGTAAGGAGCAGCACTGTCCTAGCTCAGCATTTTAATCCCAAGACCCTTGCCAGATAAAGGTGAACGATCAGGGAAGGGATTAGCGAGACAAAATACGTAACAGCTCTGACGAAGTCTAGTGGAGAAGGCGATCTTCCTCCCTTCAGTTTAAACCCCCTTTCCCCAAACACACATGCACCTGAGGTCCATCTAGACTTGCTCACCTTATTAGCCAGCAGCAAGCAGGGCACCGGGCTTCCATCTGGCAGCGTGAGCTTGCTGTCCAAATCCTGCTTCCACCTCTGGCTGTTGCTGAACGTGCTGAAGTTAGTGACATCAAACATGATAATGCAGGCCGATGCCTCTCTGTAGTACAGCCGGGTCATGGATGTGAAGCGTTCCTGCCCTGCGGGGGCGGGGAGGAAAAGAAGAAGGGAAAGATGTTTTTTAAAGATCGTCTTTTTGGATTGGTCCATGGCGAGGATTTGCCCCAGTTGCAGCCAGCTAGGGCCAGCCACCACACACTGTGCCTCCAAGTGCCCCTCTGAAGAAGGAAGGGCCACTATCCCCATTTTAGAGATGAGGAAATTGAGGCACAGAGAAGATAAATATCTTGCCCAAGCAATTCAGTGGCACAGCTGATATTAAATCTTAGAAGTTCCTGACTCCCCCTCACAAATGTGCTCAAGTCACACATCTCCCAAGCCTCTGTTTTCCAACCACGTTCCTCTCACTGTCATTTTCGTGGCCATTTAAGCCCGTCTCATTTCCCACCTGCAGCTTGACCTCATCCACGGTCAAGCCTGGCTAACAGCAGCAATACTTTGTCTAAACACAGCTGTTCGGAGGGTTCGAGTCAAATTTTCCCCGATCAGTCTTCACAGGGATTTTTTCCGAAGTATGTGCTAGCACGACAGTGCTACGGGCTACGTGCTGTAAACATCTTGTAACGTTATGAACACTGTTCTCAGAAAATAACCTATCCATGTTAGAGGAACTGCTAGGACCCTGGTAACTATGCAGCTTGTGCAGTACAGTTTTAACCACAGGGTGAACAAGCCCTTTGGGCCTTACTATGCTACCAAAACAACTGTAGCTATGTCTATAATACCACTTACATCAATGTAATTTATGTCGCTCAGGGGTGTGAATGAGCCATCCCCTTAGCAACATAACTTACTCCGACTTAAGTGCCGGCGTGGACCATGCTATGTCAGCAGGAGAGCTTCTCCCGCTGACCATAGCTACCACCAATTGGGGGTGGATTAATTAAGTCGACAAGAGAGCTCTCCCATCGGCTTAGAGCGGCTCCACTACAGAGTGGACAGCAGCGCAGCTGCACTGGTCCAGCTGCATCGCTCTGAGCCCTCTAGGTAGCCTTTGTGTTTAAGCAGTGCCTCGCCCTGTAGACAGGACCAAACTAGGAAACATTTCTGTTACATGCGTCACTAACACAACTGAAATGGGACTTGGTCAAATCTACACAGACAAACCCTTATCTACCATGGGGTGGATGATGATTGCATTGTAACAACACAGCACTGTAGGTTTGGAAGCACTTACAGGCTCGTATGCTGGCAGGGGGTCAGCAATACCACATTCTCTACTTACTGCCCAACTGCTATTTTCTCTGTGTGCCTTTTAGACTGTAAGCACAGCAGGGCAGGAACTGGCAATATCCGAGAGTCTTGTACAGCCCTGAGCACATTGCTGGGGGTTAAACAACAATGCAGCAGCCATTAGTCCCACAAACCATAAATGGCCTATTGGGTTTTCAGCTGACATCTGCATGCTGCTGCAATTGGAACAACTTCTCCTTTTTTAATTATTAGATTGATGCCTGTGACACTCACACACACACCCCGGAAATACTGGAACAGGATAAAGCCACAGCTAGCCACACCAGTCACCCAGTTCCACAATTACATGCTCCAACCCCCTACCCTGCCCTTCCCTCCCCCCCCCCCCCCCGACACTGCTCTGTCTCCTTTCTTTTTTGCTGCTAAACTTTGATAAAGCTGGAAGCTGAGTTCTTCTGGTTCTCTACAGTGGCAGCTGCAATGAAAGTTTTCTCCATCCCATTGTCTCCCAAACAATGTGCCTCACCCCAACTCAGACCCACCAACTCCAGGGCCTGTAGGGGAATCCTGTCTCCATGACCACTTGATTGCTGTCTCTGATATGGACACTTATTCTCTAGGAAATCACTACTCTTTTCACACAGGCCACCAAACAGCTGTCAGATGGTAACTTTCAGGGCCCAATTTTTTTCTCATAGCAGTGGGAGTTACTCCTGATTTAGCACTGAGGGCGAGGAGAACAGCACTCTACTCATGGCAACCAGCCCGTGCTGTATTCAGACAGGGGATCTAGAGAGGTGAAAAACGTTCCATCCAGATACCCATCACCTTCCCTCTCTCCCCATTCAGTCTGTGTTCCTTTGAAATAGTGGAAAGCGTGCTGTGGAATTTATCAATCTATGCTGCTGTGTTCTCTCTAGACTAGCCACATGATTCAACGTTTAATCACCATTGGAAAAAAATAAAAATAAAAACTGTACACCACAAAACAGAACCTTTGTTTTTTCCAACCCAAAATAAAGTCGTTGAGTTTTTTAAGGGTCTTTCGCTGAAGAAGAAAAAAAAGTCAAACAAGTTGGACACTTGGAAACTCTGTCCTCTACTGATTCCAGAGGCTTATATGAGCTCACCTGCGATGTCCCATAGCTGAAGTCGCACCGTCTCGGACTCTGACCACTGAACCACTTTCAGAGCAAAATCCACTGCGAGAGAGAGGAAATCTGATTAGGGATTATGTAAAACCATTGTGCGTTTCCCCAAGGCATTTCTTTCAGTGGTTACAGGCATCTTGCTTTACAACTGATGGATGCTTTACTAGCAATGGCAATTTGTAGTGGACTGTAACATGAATGCCACACGGCTTTTCTCCTTCTAAACCCTGCTGTTATTTACTCTTTCCCAGGGCACAGCCAACCCCATGTCCATCCTGCTCCTTCTGCATCATGCAAGCTATAGCTTTGCCTACATCAGCATTTTGTGAGAAGTCTCCTGCCATTGCAGCTCCACCAGCACTAGCTGCAGCAGGAGCACTAGCATAGAAAAGGCATTGGGATTGTCACTGCCATGTTGTTTATAGCCACTTTGAGCAGGGTTAGATAACCCAATGCTAGCACTGCTGGGGCTGATCTGGTGCAAGATATGGCTCCAAACTGTGGCATGCAGCCATGCTGTCCTTTAGGAAAGAGGCAAGCAAGGTGGGATTAGCTCGCTGTTGGACTAACTCTGCTCCCACCAAAGCCAGCACGGACTTCAACGGGATCAGTATTCGGGCCACCACTAACCTTTGTGAAAATCCCACCCAAAGCTTTTGATTTGCAGAATGGGACTCAAAATCCCACTTGTAAGTCTTATGCTCAACTAGCAATGTGGGCAAGCACCGTGGCTTGAGTCTTTTGGGGCAGAGAGAGCCTTTTTGTTCTGTTTGTACAGTGCCTCGCACAACAGGGTCCTGGCTAGGGTTCTTAGGTGCTACAGTAGAGGAAATAATAAATGAGATCATCAAAGGAAGATTCAATTCCCAGGGAGAGTTCTGAAGAATAAGCCCTCTCCAGCACCTGATCTTGAGAAATAACAATGTAAACTAAAAAAAATAATAATAATACAGGTAATCTTATTACACAGAGAGCTTTACAGGAGACCTCCCCTCCCCCAATCATCCGGATTTACTTTTCATTTCAGTCAAGTGTATTTGGATTGCACATTTTGTGCCCTTGATACTCAGTTTCAATGGCAAGCAGGACTAATCAGATCATTTTGATTAGAGGCCTATATACACAATGGGGATAGTTTAAAATGAAAGGTCAGCCTTGCTAATCTTGCTTTTTTTAAAAACTGACTGATCCTAGATCAAAACGGAAGAAAATGGCAATTAAACAGCTATGTTGAGTAATTTTTTAATAAAGCAAAATGTATCAACATTAAAAATAAGCACTGCCATCTGTCAGAAGTTAGCCTTGGTTCTTCATAAATGCCCAAGAATTTACAAAATTAGCCAATGTTTTTTGTTTTGTTTTTACTGGTCTCCATTTTGTGCTGCCTGAAACAATTCAGGTGTGTTATTTGGGGAGCAGTTTTTCCTTTCACACACACAACCTCCCCACTCCAAACCAAATCAATCTCAAGTGCCCAGCGAGCATAAATACAGACACCTGACCTACATTTTTCAGGAGTGACACAAATCGGATAGGCTGCAATCCAAAGGAAGGCTGTCCAGTTGAGCCAATATCTAGTTCAGTGGTTCTGAAACTTTCTGAAGCTAAAGATTTATTTTCTAACGATTGAGGACAGAGAGAGAATGCATCACCCCTGCTGCTGCAAATGATCAAAGCTGTGTGTAAGTGCACGTTTTGCAAGGCCAAATCCAGGCACTTTGTACATCACTGTCTCAGTGGGGTGCAGGCCCCCAGTTTGAGAACCTCTGACCTAGTTCTTCATCTTGGATTCTCCAGCAGAGAGATTAAAGTAAGCATATGCTTTGAAAAAAAGAGGAAAAGCACCAACACTGGCCTCTATTATCCTGTCCCACTCGGACACCGTTTGGATTGAGCCTTAGTGCCTCCTGCACTTGGCCTGTTATTCAACCCTGCTATGTTAGCGTTGATAGCTGGGCTGGACAATGTTTTCAAACACAGGATTGTTTCCACACACCATTAAGGTCCTGTATGCAAAAGTCAACTGTGTTGTGAGTCTGTTATGATGCGCTTGTCCCTAAGACAATTAACACACACTTCCATTTTAGCGTTAAGTCTATACTTAAATGTTTAATAGTGATTTAACAATGTTACATAACACAGCCTTAAATTCTAGCATAAACAGGACACAGACATTTGCATCACAGAACAAATATTTGGGTTGCGGCTACACCAGACTTTACAACGGAGTTAATTAACAGACCCTACCATCACTAAAAATTCAAGGGCCCGCTTAGCCTTTAAGTATCAAACACTCTTAACTGTGTTCCCCAACCCTGCTAACCTTCTGCTCATTCAAAATCTCTCCTCTGAGGAATTCAGGATGAAAGACTATTGCGATCCTGCCTACGTGGGAGCTGTCTGTCTATCCCGGTTTGCTTCCAACACGGCCATAACTAGCATGGTTTCATTGCACACAGAAATTTAGTTTCTGCTAGAGTGGCTTCAACTATGTTATAAAATAGGGAACAAGGCCAAGGCCAAGCATGTCCCATGTCATGGGACTAAGGTGCTGTCACCAGGTCCTCCAACACAGCTGATTCTACAGTGGAGAAAGGACCTCAAACTGTTATCTAGCAGTGTTAAGAAGTTGTAACATACACTCGGTTGCAGGTTTATTTATAGCTGCAATGCTGCTAGGGTGGCCATTTAAACAATATTCCTTTCCACCACGGGCAACAAGACCACGGTGATTAGCGGCACCTTGGAAAATGTATTCCAAAGCAGTTCCCGTACCTGATAACCAACCATAGCTGGTGCTCCCAGCATAGGGAGAGCCTTAAAGAGAAGTTGGCTTCAGGTTTTCATTGGGCAGTTTGTAATGATCAGAGGCCTCAGAGTTAGAACTCATCAGGATGTGTTTGGCTCAAGTGGCTAGAGTCAGGCTACCCAAATCCTTTCCTGTAGGATCAGAAAAATTACTAGCCCATTTGTCAACAGAGGCCTAATTAAATAACAGGTGTAAAGCAACCTGAGGTCCTTAGTTGTAAGATGCTGCAGGAAATGCAAAATATTATACTTGCAGGCTGAAAACTGCCCTTTTTATTGAGTTACTTCAGGTTTTTACTGCTGGGGGGTATAGGAGAAACAAATTTCACATCTCTGCCTGTGAGCAAAGGACCCTCAATAAATAAGAATACAGTACATTTCTACAACAGCTTTCAACTTAAAATGACCCCAGAGCACTTTACAAACACAAGGTAAGTTATGGCCTACATTTTCAAGAGTGACTAGTGATTCTGGGAGCCCAATATAAAAGGACCTAATTTTCAGAAAGTCCCAGGCATCCACCCTCTAAAAATCTGGCTTCTTTGCACCACAAATCTCTTTTGAAAATGCAGACCACAAACTATATACAGTGATCTCTTCAACCAGCACTGAAACGTTGGCATTTCTGGGGTGGAACATGGAACACAACAGCTATTTAATGGCACACAGCAACACTAGGCTGCAGTGGTCCACTCATATAGTAAGTGCTAAGATGCAACCATCCTAATTTCCCCCTTTATGCCAACAGTAATTCCTTCCACACATCAATCCTTCATTAAAACAATCCATTAAAACTCCTTGCCTTCTCACGAAGGAGACAGCTCACCCTGTTGACAAAAATCCTTGTTGACAAATATGCAGTGGTAAAAGATGTCCAAGGTATTTTCCTTTCTGATAGCTACTGCCCACTACCATCTTTCTGGGGATCAAATCCTGCAGCTCTTGCTCAGGTCAAACTCTCACTGACATCAATAGGAGTTTTGCCTGCATATATACTGCAGAATTTGCCCCAGTAAGACACTATTGACGGGAAGGCAATGGAAGCCCTAGAAGTCACACAAATGGCTTCTAACTACAAACCAGCATGTTGTAATAAGCTTAATAATACTTCACAGTGGCACAGTGCTTCCAATCTTCAAAGCAGTGCACAAACATTATAATTTAGCAAATGACAATGCAATCCACAGAAATATATAGCAAGAGGAGAGGGAAATATACATCCCAAGCCAGGAAAATATTCCACATATAGTTTAGAACAGAGTGGAGGAGTATTGGACAGTTTTGCTGATTTCCCCCCTTACAAATAGATCGCTGCAGGCAGCTCTCTTTTGATAATCACTCACCTCCCACGGTGGATTTGTAGTGCTTGTTGAAGCTGTCGTTGGCATATCGCTGGACCAGCGACGTCTTCCCAACCGTGGCATCTCCAATAATGAGAACTTTAAACATATGGTCATTATGCCCCATTTTTATACCAAGCAAACACAACCACCCTCTCTTTATTATTCAAGCATCTTTAGTCTAATCTGAGCACACATAACCCAAGGGAGATGGGGGAACCAAAAACCACTTTTTCATGTGGAAAACTTTTACAGAAGTGAACATGCATGTGCTAGCCGAAGTTTGTAAATACTTATTTCCCCTCTCACAGCCATGATCTGCTCTGCACAACACACGCAGACAGAGTGGTCTAGTTTCTGTATAACTTTCTGCTTTTCCCTGGAGATGCAGTGTTTTGTACAGAATGCCCTTCACTTAGAGAGAGGGGCACACCATTACCTAGCTACAGTACATAACTTTCTGCTTCCTCCTGCAGATATAGCCTTCTCTGTACCGCTCACTCAGAAAGACAGATCTAGCTTCTTAATAACTTCTGCTCCCTCTTGCAGACGCACGCCCCTCTGTTTGGTTTGCAGGGAAAGCAAGTTAAAAAATAACTAGTCCCAAAGAAGAATTATCCACAGGATGAAGGAGGATAACATAAGATAAATCAACAGCCAAACCCAGAACGTTTCCTGGAATTTCAGTCTTCATGCAATTGCACTGGAGGGACAGCTGAGCCCTGCCACACTCATCACACAGGTTGGGGGGAAAGCTTCCCCGCACTACGCAATGGTTGTTTCCCCTGCTTACTACTAAGGATGATGGAGGTAAAGACCGAGCCCTGCTTCCGCCTAGTGGGGCAGAGCAGAAGCCGCTCCTCCTTCAACAGCCACCAGCCCCTTTGCCAGCTGCTGTCATGTGAGAAGGTCAGGTGGCTGCACTAGCCCAGCCCCACCCAGAAAACTGCATTACCCATCAGGCACCTCGGGGAAAAGTGAGACAGAGAGGGGAGTCTGTGGGCGCAGGGGCTGGTGGGAAGTGTAGTCTTTAGGGAGGAGACGCGTGACCACTCTCTAGTCTTAAAGGGACACGCTGTGCTTTTTGTAAAGCTACTTCTCCCTCTCTCTCTACTGTTGGATCAATGCCCTTTTTTTTTAGGAAAAGAGCGGCGCCTACACAGGATTGCATTTAGGACATTTACCCAGCACTATGTGTGGTGCAGAAGTAAACTTTGCAGACTGAGAGCCAGGACTCCTGGGTTCTAGTTCCATCTCTGAGAGGCAGTGTAGCCTATAAGTAGAGCAGTGGGGGGCAAAGACTCATGGGCTCTAATCTCACCTCTGCGGCTCCCTTGGTGCAGCCTAGGGGATAGTGCGTGGGATGGACTCAGGACTCCTGCATTCTTTTGCCTGACTTGCCCCTGGCCAGCTGAGTGCCCTTGGACAAGCCACTTCCCCGCCCCGTGCCTCAGTTTCCCAATCTGTAAAAAGGGGATAATGACACTGACCACCTTTGTAAAGTTTCAGAGTAGCAGCCGTGTTAGTCTGTATCCGCAAAAAGAACAGGAGTACTTGTGGCACCTTAGAGACTAACAAATTTATTAGAGCATAAGCTTTCGTGGACTACAGCCCACTTGCATCCGAAGAAGTGGGCTGTAGTCCACGAAAGCTTATGCTCTAATAAATTTGTTAGTCTCTAAGGTGCCACAAGTACTCCTGTTCTTTTTGCACCTTTGTAAAGTGCTTTGAGAGCTACTGATGAAAAGGTCTATCTAATAGGTATTGATTGTTGCTTAATGACTTTTTCATTCAAGAAGTCCTTTGTGTGACTTCCCTTTCCTTGCTGAAATTCATTTATTCCACAAAGGCATAGTCATGGACCTCCATCCCACCCATGAATTTTTTTATTTCAGTTATTGACATTTTTAAAACTTTGATTTTTCAACTTTTTTATCATTGAAATTTCAAATATAAAAAAGGATGAATGTATCACCTGCCCCCCTCCACCCCCCAAAGTCACAATAATGCACCCTGCTTCTCTTCCAATTTGGTATCTGGTCAAAATTTTCTGAATTTTGACGCAAAAATGTTTGGTTCAAATTTTGACCAAAAAAGGTAGAGATTTTCCCAGTTTCTTTCCCATATTTTTTGGTCATTTCTATTAATTAATGCGCTCCTGTGAAATGATATCTTCAGCCCATGTATCACATGTCTGAATTGTATTTGCCATATCCAGTTGGCAGTAAATACTGTGAGCTCTTCAAAGACATAGTAACTTCTACGCGTGTACGCACCTGAGTACACAGACAGCGCTCAATAAGCACATTGCTTACTGACTTCAAAGGGATGAAGTGAGGTTTAATTAAGAGCTACAAAAGATATGGAAATATCAGAAGAAAGATACTATGTAAGCACATATTGTAATGAACTGCTGCCACGGCCCTTATGCTGGGTAGAATGCAGTCATAGGCCCTATAGTGCTAAGAGCTAATGGAGATTCTCCTTCAGCTCAGGTGGTAAGGGCTTGTGCATTTAAAGCAGGAGGAACTGTATTTGATCCTGGCTACAAAGTCTCAACTTGGCACAGACCAGGAATTTCAGCGTTAGCTAAGATTAAATATAAACCGCAATTGTATGCTGTTTGGAGCAGGGACTGTTTTTCATCGTATGTTTCTATTACACAGTGAGGTACTCCCATGGTTGAGACCCATAGACACTATCACACTCTAACTGTTAAATAATGATTAAACACAAAGGATGGATTGAAGAAATAATCATAAAAAAGTTCTCCTAGAATCTGGGTCAGGGATAAAGGAATTTTGATGTGTTAAAATTTTGTCATGAAGAAGAAAGAACCTAGCAAGTTTGTAGGTTTTGCTCCCACGTCTCAGGCCTGGCTCCATCCAGCTTCCAATCGGGTATCAGACCACCTGTTCTAATGTTACATTCACTAGGAACACCACAGAGGACAGTAAAAAGCAACAGAGAGTGCTGTGGCACCTTTAAGACTAACAGAAGTATTGGGAGCATAAGCTTTCGTGGGTAAGAACCTCACTTCTTCAGTTCTTACCCACGAAAGCTTATACTCCCAATACTTCTGTTAGTCTTAAAGGTGCCACAGAACCCTCTGTTGCTTTTTACAGATTCAGACTAACACGGCTACCCCTCTGATACAGAGGATAGTGAGACCAGTTGGCATGAACAAGATGTAAGCAGCTTGCAGTAATGCCAGCTCTTGTGATATCTGGCCCCAGCTTCTGGAGTCTTGTGATCACAGGATCTCACTTTAAAAAAAAAATGAAATTTAAGTTGTAGCCCTTGCAGTTGTATAGAAAAGTTAGAAAATGCCCTAATGGCGGAAAAACAAGAAGGCAACTAAAAATAACTCAACATAAAAAAAAAAATCATGATTTTTAAGAGTCTGACTCAAGGGCAGAATTTCACCCAGGATTTTTTTTAAACACTCAGGGTTGGCGAAAAGGACCAAAAGCAAGGTTCTGTCTGAAAAAACAGCCATTAAGAAATCTTCCACACATTCCAGTGAATAAATAGACAGTGGCAAGAGACCCCTTTGGTTTTTGTTCATATTGGGTTGTTTGTTAGAGGAAGCAGAGTGATGGGTACTTCCAGTTAAAAGGGACTTTGCGAAACAAAAAGTTACTTCTCACCTGCAAATGTCTGCTTCTGCTTTTTCTGTAAAATGTATACATTTCTCTCTCTCTCTCACACACACAGGAGAATCAGAACTCAGAATGACAAGTTACACAGCAGGATATAGATTCAGATAAGAGAGACTTTGGGAGTAAATGAAGTCTCACTGGTTTTCACTTGTCCTTAATGCAGTGAGACAGCTTGGGTTGGTTTCAGAAAACACAAGGTGACCCTTGCTTGGACAAGCAGGCAAAAAGCACATCCATACAGGATAAGAAATGCTCCATGGTCTTAACAAAATAAATAAATAAAAAAGGAAAAAGGCTGCAGCTGTAAGGACCTGGTTGTGGGCTCCAGTACCAGCAGGTCTGGGAGGTTGCTTAGCATTCACTGTGCATGGGCTCGAGCGTCCTTAGCTGGCATAGACCTTGACAAACAGATTATGGGAGAAGAGGAGATACCTGTTAATAGAGATGCCCTGCCATCAGAGATTGTGATTACAAAAACAGCAAAGGGTTCTGACCTACATCATGTGGCTGAAAAAACACTGGCATTCTCCGCCTAGAACTCACACTGAATTTACAGGAAGCCATCTGAACGCAGGGCTATGGCTGGGATGGGTAGAGGCAGGTGGGCTGTAATATACCTTTTTCATGGAACACGTGTGGCTTGCTCTGCATACACATTTTTACATATATTCCATTGATCGTTACAACACTGAGTTGCTAGAAAGCTTTAGCGAGAGCCAAGATGAGCCCAGAGAAAGATCTTTAATCAAGTGGCTGCTGGACTTGACATACATTAAAGCACAATGTACTAGGCAAGATGTTATTAATTCAGACAATGTACCATGTTCCAAATCAATTATTAAGCCAGATGTGCCGCATGAATAAGCCACTCATGCAAACCCCTTAGCATAAACAAGGACAAGAGAGCAACTTTGACCAACCGCGTGAACTCCTGCCTTTTGAAATCCACTGAGAACAGACATCAGCTTCCTGGCCATCCACTCAGTGACCTTGCCACAGGGATAGCCAAGTGGCTAAGCTGCCAGCGCTTCCTTGTTCGAGTTTATAATCCTTGAATCAAAAGGTTATCCTTAAAGCTGATTGGCAAGCTGTCTTGCACATACGCTCTCCAGAAGGAGAATACCCCCACTTCACCCAATTTTTTTCCCCACAATTTTAAAAAGTGGGATTTTGTGTGTGTGTGTAAGTTCCCATTTTGTTGAAAAGCCATTTCTATTTAAAAGATGGAAATATTTCAACCAGTTATGTCTCTCTCTAATGCAAGCAAGGACAGCTGCATGCTTCTCCCTTCCGAAATAGGGGTAGGGATCCAGACTGTTGACAGTATGGGACCTTGCTCCAGCAGGGGCCAGGCAGTTCCTTCCTCAAGGACATCATCAGCCTGTAGGATCTAGACCTGTGGGGGACTTTCAGTCGGCCTTCTGTCTGCATTACGTAACTATTAGAGAGCATCTTGGCATGATCTGTAAGAGTAGGGGCTTGTCCTGGCATCCCAAGATGCCCTGTGTGTGCTGGTTTGGTGTCTTCCTTCAGCCCTATGGTAGCTGAGTGTGAAGTAATGGTGTAAATTCTTTGGGATCTTCCAGGATGGACTCTGCTATAGAAACTGCAATAGAATTTCCCCAGTCCTCCCTCTGCTAGCCTGCAGATCCAAGTTGTCTATATGTAACCTCGCCTTTCCTCTCCTCAGCTGAGCCAGTGCTGCGGGGAAGCCTTGTATCACATTAAGGACTTTTACATGGCTAGGCCACAGCACCATGAAGTATTTAATTTTAAATTCCCAATACTCTTGTCAAAGTAAAGGAGCATAGCCCAGTTTGTGATTCAGTCTCTTTGAAGACTTTCATAGGATGAAGTGTTAAGACTGGACCATCCAGTTCAGTTCCCTACCAACACAAAGATGTTCCCTGAATTTTCTAGGATGGAGTCTGGTTTTAAGTGCCTCAGACAATGGGATTCCCACCACTTCACTTGGGAGACTAAACCACTCTAAAAAGTCTCCCGCGCAGGGGAAATCTTCCTCAATATTCATCTTACATTTCCCTTTTCCCAACTTTCAGGGATTTTGTCTGTGCCCAATCCAGTACGCAAAGCTTATATCGCTATGGAGGGTGCTTTCTCGGTGATTGAGGTGCTTTTCCACAGCTGCACTAATTTGCCTCACAACCAATTCATACGAAAGGGGATCTATTCTAGTTTTATGCTGCATGAGAGCATATACTAGTGATATTCAATGGCCAATTCCTTATCAGACAAGAGTGTACATGTCAGCATCAGACCTGTAACCTTGGCTAGCAATAGCCTATGAACTAGATTTCTCTCTCACTCCGTTTACAGAAAAGTGTCAATATCTCCACTGAAAATTTTTTTTAAAAAGATACATCAGGGTAGAATTAGTAGTGGTGCAAACAAAATCAGGTCCCTTAGCTGAAAGCGCAGAGCTTCCCAGTTCAGGAGGACAATTTTCAACTAATAGACAGGGTGAGCAGTGTTCAAAAGTTATGGCTTGAAGGGGAAAAAAAAGTAGGCCACAATCCACATAAATAAATGCCATCTTTATTTTACCAAATATAATTTAAAATCAGATAAGTTGACATTTGTCAATTCAGTTATACAACTATAAATATTTCAGACAGTCTTTTTTAATTTTCATACAAAGAGGAACCCAATATTCTCTTCATTTGCAGCCAGATCTAAAGTACACATGCATTCGCGTTCAACTGGTGAAAAATAAAAAAAAATAAAGTTTTCCTTCAAAGCTTTTTTAAATTTAAATGTAAATTAAGTTCTTACCCTCCCTGCCCACCCTCCCTTCCCTCAACCTGGTAAAAATTTAGGTACCTCACCCAAGTAAAACTATGGCTCTTAAAACAATCACCTCTACCTCCCTCAGTTTTTCAGCTGAGACCATGGAGGGTTTGTCTCTTTCACTGGCACAAGTCTTTAGTTAGGGAACTGATGAGGCATGTAAAATAGTAGGAGTGGGTCTACTAAAAGCTTAAGTGTTAGGGAAGGGAAATCTCAAATGCATCTCTCAATACTGGGCATGGAAGCAAGTGAACAGTTTTTTGCGTCTGTTAACGCTGAGGTGCAGGAGAAGATCTCGAAGGAATTGAGACTTCAGTGCAGCAAAATTTCAACAGATGCCCTGGACAAGTTAGATTCGTGAGAAGTTGCTGGGGTGAAGAGATGCGATTGTAGCTCTGAAATTCACAAGTGACATTTGAAGAGAGCAGTTCCGAGGCTTTCTAACCTAGAAATGAAAGCCCTCTGGAAACACACTCCCTACTAGCGCAGGGTCTGCGAGACAGCACTCGATTAAGAACTGCAATTCTGTGACTTAAGGCAGTCTTCATGTAAGCCAGGTCTCCCAAATACCCTGTACAGTTAAGACCATAAAAAAGAGGCATCCTTCAGTGTGAAACAGGAAGCGATTCTTCTACAAGTACCTTTAGACAGTGGTCCCTCAGCTCTTATCTTTTTGGCATGCAAGACACTAAACGTGGTTTGGTTTAGACACCTATAAAGGTTCCTGTATTTTTTGGTATAGTTTCCCCATCAGTCCATGATGGAACTTCCCTTTTAGTTTCAAACCCGTCAACATGCCTGGCAGGGCTGGCTCCAGGCACCAGCCCAGCAAGCAGGTGCTCGGGGAGGCCAAGGGGAAGGGGTGGCATGTCGGGCTGTTTGGCAGCGGGTCCCTCTGGGAGGGAAGCACCTGCTGCCGAATTCCCGCTGAAGAAGAAAGTGGCGCGGTGGAGCTGCCGCCGGAGTGCTGCCGATCGCAATTGTGGTCGTGGCTTTTTCCCCGCTCCCTTCCCCGCCGCTTGGGGCGGCAAAAACCCTGGAGCCGGTCCTGATGCCTGGCCTTAAACCAGGTCTCTAGCACTGAACTGCAGGGAAAGCTCTGAGCCAATTCCAGACTGGAATTTTGCAGCATGGGTCAATTGCTGGTCATGACAGATACACTTGGCAGGGCTGTTGCGGTCTTGCTTGGCCCACGGTAAGGGCAAGGTGGGGTGGTCTTCCAAGCAAACCACTCCCTCCCAAGAGAGTCAGGACTGCCATACTTATGTGGCTGTGGTAGAGTGCCAATATATTGAGCAGCAACCATCACCCCCTGAAACTGAGCCTCACTTAGGGCGAAGAAAGTCAAAATCTACACAACACATCGAGTATCACTTCGCACTTGTTGCACGTAATACCCAGCTCTCTGGGAAAAGCCAAAAAGGAGAAAAACAGCATTGTTTTAAGGAGCTTGTGGGAGAGACACAAAAGTTGACCCCGTATCAGAAAATAAGAGCCACTACAAGAGTGCAGGGTGTGTGTGTTCTGGAAAGAGGAATGCATTTCAGACTTTTTAAGGGGCAAACTAAAGCCCTACATACAATTAAAAATCCAGCAACTTTAGGGTTATGTTTTAAAGCCTCAAATAAACCGGGTGAGCGCTCCTTATAAGCATCTGGGGGTGGGAGTGGATGTTTAAAAGGCCTCTTTCTGGCCCACTCAAGCTAGTTCTCTAACCAGAATCTTCTTTGATTTAGAATCCAGGCATAAAGTGGGGCTTTGGGGGAGGATCTGGGGATGTCCCAAATCCTAATGTATAGAGTGTTCCCTCCTGGGAGGTGCCTGTTCAGTTTATAATTAAAAACAAACCTTAATTGTATCTTGAACATTGAATGCTTATGAACCAAAAGAGTGACGCTTCACCTCTAGTGACGGGTGCGGGTTTCCTTTATGATCCGACTACTCAATCAACATTTCCAATAGAACCTTGGTTCAGATGCTACTGCTATAAAATTGCACTTGGTGATTGTCTCTTACACTTTTTTTTGTCCTTCCTAAAACTAGATTTTTCTGTACAAACTGGGCTTGAAATATAAACCACATAAAATTCCCATTGAAAATAATGAGAATCCAGGATCAAAGCTGAAGTCCCAAGAGAGACAGAAGGAAGGGAAGGAGGAAAGAAGGGGATAGCTAGTCTCCCACGTCCGTGTCCCGGTCACCGATGAGCCAGAGAACGTGGAAACTGAGAGCCAAGAGACCTGTCCCAAGCAGGTCACCCAGTGCCGTCAAGTAAGGGATGGAAAAGTTGTCGGGATCCAGGCCCCTACCCCACATCCAATGCACCATCCAGTCGGCAATGTAGAGTAGAATGAGAACCTGGAAAACAGACAAGAGGAAAGAGCCATATTAGCTACTAATCCAGACTTTCACGCCCCTTTCTCCCCCAGGACAAAGCTTCCCAAGTTCCTCTATATTCAGGCACTTGCAATTCAGCCTGATTGAAGTGCGAGCCCCTATTAATCCCATTCAAGCCTAAGGAATAGTTTAGAGGAGTAAGAGATGGGTCTTGTTGTTAAGAGGAACATCCTCAAGCAAGGCAAAACCAAAGATTTGATGGTGGGTACATTTCAGATGGTGGGCGGAGAGGGGCATGCCTGCCAGTGAGCATTTAGGGGGCACAAGAAGATGCGAGCTGGGTTTTTAATTCCCCTATGTGCCTTTGAAAACCTCCCCTTACTGCTCTATGCCCAGTGCATCACCATCAGTTTATTTTAGGTGTACGAGAGAGTTCACCGCATGTGGGCTGAAAGCCTCCAAAATGAGGAGGCTCTGACCCAGATCCAAATTTTGCAGCTCAGGTCACAACTCTAACCAAAAAGAGGAGTAAGTGGACACAGAGCCAGGAAGTAGAGGCAGGATCCAATCGACAGTTCACACCAGGGTGCCTCAGAGGTGAGCAGAAAGCCCAGCGAAAGAGGAGCAGAGTTGGAGCAGCAGAGTCCTGGCTTCCTGGGGGCAGGACAGCGTCTCTGAGCAGTGACATGAATCCCCAGACGGTCACGATCTCACTTTTGCTCTAGGACAACACTCAGGGTATCCCAAGTCAGTGGTTCACACTGAGTCCTCAGCAAAGCCAGGAGAAATGCTCACAAATGCATCTAGCAGATCAGGTACAGACATTTAAAGCCATCAACTTGTGACCGGAGTGAGGGCTGGAAGGATTAGGCCAAGGCCCCCTCCTTCACTACAATCCATTTAGTTGCCCATGAGCCCCTACTTTGCTCGCAGGCCTGTAGCTTCCCACAATGCACCTCACTTTCTGCAGGGGGAAGAGCACCAGAGACTTTAGAAAGTGGTTGCTAAAGGACTTCCCTTCATGTGTCCAGCACACACCAGGGGCTCGCGACTTAGACTAGCTGCCTTGTCTAGCCCGCTCTGTTTCTCTTTCTTGTGGATGCTCTGACTCATTTCCTGGAGCTCAGCTCGGTTGTTGATTTTAGGGGGATGCTAAAACTAGCAACAACTTCCACAATCACCAGGAGGTGGCTGTGTTTAGTAGGATAACTCCTTGGCCACAGTCTCCCCTCTGTCTGCCTGTGTAGGAGGGGAGGGATATATTGGCTGCCTGAGTTTCCCGAAATGCCAAAAATCCCCCCTTACATCCCTGAGTGCACACTCCTCACCTCAAGCACTGATCGTTATTTTACACAGAATCGCTTAGGGGCCCAACGCTGGCAGCCCAGCCAGATTTCTCCCATGTGGGAAAGGCCCAGGGAAAAGGAGGAAGAGCCCTACGAGTCACGGGAGACACTACACACTTCACATCCTGTTTTCTCTGCCAAGCCGTTTGAACACTGCTACAGCCCCACGAGGCGCTCACAGCTCTTTACAGCCAAGGAAGCGAGTTTCCTGCTCCTGAGGATTTTAAAAACCGAGTGTAGGCTGCTAAGCTACGGAAAGCAGCAGGTAAGCAGAACGAGTGCCCTGAGCACGGAAGGGAGTCTAACGCACTCATCTTCGCAGGGTCGCCGAAGCAGACAGAAGCACCTCAGTTTACGATGTGCTGCTCTGTTCTATGGGAATTTTAATTCTACTCCTGTGACAATCATTTGTGAGATAGTGGGTTCCCTGCAGGGAAAGCGCTGTAGGGAGGAATGTAACAACAGACGAGGATAGAGAGAGGCACCCTGAACCAGCCAGCCCCACCTGACTGTTCCAGCTACAAAGGTTCTTTTGCCGCCTGCAGCACCGTAGTATCCAAATGCCTCCCAGTCACGCGTTAAGTGAGGTGACCGGCATCTGTCACACATGGCTTGATCTCGCCCCCTCCCGAGGGAGAGCTGTGTGTGCAGTGGAGTGTTCGGAACAGCAAGGAGCACACTGCGCATCCCAAACATCTCTATTCTCCGAGGGGCATTTGGGATGCAAGAGGAGCGCTAGATCGGGGCCAGGAGATGCCCATTTCATACGCGCTCTCTCTCTCTAGTCAAGGGAAGGGGTATTTTGTGTAAGCTCCCTGGAATAGGGATAGTCTTTGTGCTGCGGCTATACAGCGCCTAGCACAATGGGGTCCTGGACCATGACCGGGGCTAGCAGGCATTCTGCTAAATGCAAATAAAGGGATATTTTGTATCCGTCCCAGGTGCAAGAATCACGTCATCTGTACTTATAGCTCTGCACCATGCAGATTCCCCTTACTGAGGAGAAAGTGCCTCACTCCATCCCACTTCTGAGGTCTGTCTACACTGAGGGGCGGCTGCCAGTGGGTCCCACTGAACTGGTGTGGAAACCGTTTTCTCTGCAACTCTAAATGAGACAAACCCTGTTTTCAGGAGCATGGGTGGTGACCCCTTTGCAGCAGTTGGCCAGTTTTCCACTGCAGGTGGTGCGTTAGTGTCCGTTATTCTAGCACGGGGATCACAGTCCATGCAACGATTCATGCAGAGGAGACGGGTCAGGCAAAGCCAGCTCTTACCTGAAGAAGTGCAGCTGTCATGTAGAAGACTACGAAGATCAGGGTGAGCGTGGTGTGCCCGCCTTGCATGGAGCTGATGGTGTAGAGGAAAACCAAGTGCCCGGGAACCACCAGGAGAAAGAGCACGCGGGCAGAGCGGGAATTCACATCTGGAGGGAAATTGAGAGGATGGAGCTCAGGATTTAAACAGATAATGGAACTCTGCAGCCAGCTCCCTGGGTGCCAGCATGGATGTGTCCACTAATCAGCAGACTACGTTTTAGTTGATCACATGCCACAGCATATTGGATCCACACCTCTATGTACTAAGTGCAAGGAGCGTAACAGAAATGCCCCGGAGCTCTGAACACTGGCTTAGAGACCCACCCGTACTGGGATCAGTTAGAGATAACGCACTTCTGCTCCTAGCACAGACAGGGCCAAAAGGGACAGGCGAACGAAGAGGCTCTACACAGATCCCAGTGGCCATCAGAGTGGTACCTTTCAGCAGGTGCTCAGTACGCAGCTTTCTGTAATTCACTGGGAGGCTGAATTTACTAAGGGGAATTCATAAGAGCAACTAAAGCAAGGTGCTTGGTGCTCCCAAGGGCTGTACCTGCCCCCTTTGGGGGCTCATTTTTCCAACCCTCTGTCCAGCACAGCCACACCGGACGTCTCTCAACACACACTGTAACACATAATGCTGACCTCCGAGACCGTAAAGCACCGAGCTCAGCTCCACAAGGCCACTCTTCTGGGGGCTGCCTTGCCCCCAGAGGCCAGGCCAGTCCAGTCCCAGGCTACGGGCTGCCCCACGCATGGTAGAGAATAAATCTCAGCACATGCACTGCATGAAATGCAAATCAGGATTCCCGCTGCAACGTTCCCCCCACCATGTCCATCCTCACTTGAAACGTCTGGGTCTGCAGCTAAATAATGGAAACATTATGGAGCCTCTATATTAACAGGAACCTTTTCTGGAGCTTCAGTTATACTGGCCAGGATAAGCCGAGTCGCTGGCTGGCAGCTTCTGCAGCCCAAAAGCACTTGGTGAGGATTTAGAAGGTGGCGGGGAAGAAGTCATTCCAATGCTGGGGAGTCAGAGGCCACTAAGGCGGCCGCCTTTTCCTAACCCAGCGGGGACGCTCCACCTCACCAAACAGCACTGACGCTGTCTCTGTAAGCAAGAGCAAAGGCCAGGCCAGCGCCTGGTCTCTCTGCTTCCCAGCAGGTCTCAGCTCCCATTTCCCTTCCTTGCTGCTTAGTGACCCCTCCCTCAGTGCAAGCTGAGCCAGCTAACCGTCAAGCCATTTCAGGATGCCGGTGAAGCGAACTGTAAGTCCCCTAGCTCAGAAAGCCCCAGCGCATGGCGCTGGGTAGAAGGAACAGATACCTGAGCTGAAGAATGCGCTGCAGGGGGTGGGGCACTTGCGCGGGGCCATCTCTGAGCTCTCGCCCGGGATTCCGCTCATGTGGAGGTAAGTGGAGATGCGACTAGCCTGGACAGCTACCAGGTTGCCACCGACACCTGCAGGCCAGAAGGGGAGCAGTAAGAACGGGCGCGTAACTCAACCCCCGCAGAACTTGGGCGCACTTGAGACTTCAGGAGCCAGGTTAAACTCTATTGGCCTTTGAACTTCAACCCTTTTAATGCCTCCGGAACAGCCAGACCAGCAGGTGAACGAGTCCTCTCTTGCTCCTCGCAGGCAGAATTCTTTTGCTGTGTTGTCAGAAAGCAGCTGCAACTGCTTCAGTTACAGATCAAGTGTCAGCCCTCAATTTCTGTCCCACATTCCACTTTTGCGGGATGCAAAAAGCCAGAGAGACAGAGAGAAAGGACACTGCTCTACAACCCCCCTTTATGACCCCTGCTGCAACTGAATTATTGTAGAGCCTTAAGTGCAGTGCATGGGACACAAAAACAATGGGCCAGTCATGGCAGTAAGTTGAAAACTGCAAAGAATTTTGTTTGAAACACAGCGCATTACCTGCGGAACTCATCGCCACAAGCCCAAGAGATTCGTAGCATTTTTTAAAAAGTGTGCGACATACAGATAATGAGCAGACCCACAGTTCTATTAGCAAAGAAGCCTAAGGCACTAGAAGTTTCAGACCCAAGCTCAAGGAACAGGGAAGGGGCATCAGACTGGATAAAATATTCAAAGATACTTACGTGCATAGGTGCATCTTTGCTGACGTATCAACTCAAGGGTAGATCACTTGAGATCCTTCCCTCATGTTAATCTATCACCAGGAGCAGCAGCCACACAGTGGAGCAGCCGAGTTGCTCTAACACCCTGTCTCAAGCCTAGGAGCCAAAATCCCATTGGCATCTACAGATGCAGGCTCCTAAATCACTTTTGAAAATGGGCCTTGGGCGCTTTTGAAGATTCTACCCACTGGCTGGCAGGGACTGCTGAGCGGCTCATTGGCAGAGCAGAAGGGAACTCACCATTAATCACCGGCGTAAAGACGGCTATCCCCGCAAAGTTTGGATCCGACACAGTTTTGTCCAATATTAACCCTCCAACACTGCAAGGGAAGACATTGAAGGAGTTGATGCCCAAGAGAAAATGACCACTCAGAACATCCAGAGACTCCCAAGCAATTATGATGGCCACACTTATGTAGGCATGAGAAGCAGTGCCCACTGTTTGTGAGGCTGGTTACTGCAACTGTGCACACGTCACAGGCATCTATACCCATTTACGCAATGGCAGCAGTTGCATATGGACTCCGGGGCCTCTTAAAGCTGGTGCATAATATCAGAGCATCGAGGGAAAAGGGTTACTAGTGTGTCGTAGTAAAAGACAGTTTTGGCGGGAGCCGCAGAGTCAGGTAGGGGGTGCTTTCCCATGATGCAAGTTGCATTTTGGCACACATCACTCCAGCTGGTTTGTAAGTTTCAGTCAGACAAAATTCCCCAACAGGAACAGAGATTGTAAATCCTTGTGTACCTAGTGTAGAAAGAGCCTTTTGTTGTAACAAACCCGTCTGGGGCAGTCACTTCCTAGAGATGGCTCTTGTGGTGAAGGCGCTAAACTGGGACTCAGGAGGTGTGGGTTAAATTTCTGGCTGTGCCACAGACTCTCTCTGTGATTATGGGCAAGTCACTAGACCTCTCTGTCTCTCAGCTCCCCACCTGTAGAGCAGGGATAACAATACTTTCTTCCCCCCATTCTTTGGGAGAGGGACTGTCTCACTATGGGTTTGTAGAGTGCCCAGCCTGGTGGGGCCCTGATCCCAGGTGGGACCCTTAGATGCTAAGGTGACAGCAAACAGACAGGTACTTGGGGACCCTGTTTTAGGAGATACTTGTTTGGTGCACATTAAAATCTGTTTTGACATACAGTGGAAATCCTGCTCTCAGATCCAGAGGCGCACCCTCCGACAGTTGCATAGGTTTAGGAGCAGAATTAGCCCACTTATGCTGGAGGGATGTGCCATTATTGCGCTATTCCTAGAGAGGGGCCTGGGCTGTAGATCTGAACATTAACATTTGAAGGGGTTCGGTTCCACCATCTCAGTTTCTTAGCACAGCATGCACCATTCGGGCAAGCCCCTAAAGGGAAGCCAGGGTGTCCCTTCCTGGTCAGGCTGGCGCAAAACAGTCATTTCGTGCCTTCCTACCTGCTAATAGCCATGGCAATGATGACTGGCTCCCACCCAGAGTACAGCACCTCCCGGGTTACTGGATTCCTCTTAGCAATGATGATCCAGAGCGGTAGCAGGGCTATGAAGAAGGCACACACCAAAGGATTCACGTACACTTTGTCCTCTGAAAAGAGAAGCAACAGGTCAACAAGCCCTCCTGCCGGATGTCATGGGTCACTACTCAACAGCAGTGTTGGACAGCAGATCTGGTCCCATTTCCCCTTTGACCTCAGGCCCTGGGAGTCTGCGAGAGCCAGACATGGCCACCCCGCCTTCGGGAGGTATGCTATTGTCAAGGCTGCCCTCTCTGGATCAGCTCTTACCGCTGCTGACGATGTGCCCTCTAGGAAAAGCCCGGTTCCCAGCCTCTCACCCCGTCCGGCCTTCACCTGCTGGGCAAAACCTAGCAGCCACGCCTGCCCTCTCCTTGGAATGTCGTTGAAGACATGTCCCGACCAAGGAGACAGCCACAGCTCTGCTACTAGGGACCCTCCCAAGCCTTACGCCAAGGATGCTTTCTAGCTTCTGGCACTTGCCAAAAAGCAGCCCTTGCCGGTCTGACGGGCAGGGTGCACCCAGAGCACCCCCAAGCCTCTCCGCACCTGTGTGGTCTATGAAGATCCTTTAGATTTCTCTCCTCTCCCCCCAGTCATCTCTGAATATGCCTTAGAGAGGCAGCCTCAAGATTAGGCATTACATAGATCCCCTTAAAAGCTGGAATGGAGGGCAAGATGCCAGGGAAATGCTGCAGCGCACATTCGGAGGGGATATGCATCTCTCACGTCTCACCCAGCTCTATGTAGAGGCCCCAGCTGATCCCTGAAAGCAGCGCCAAGGTGATGAGGTCCCCCAGGCTGGCAGCAATGGGCGTGGCCACGTTATCCGGGTTGATCCCGATCTTCCTGGATCCGATGATAACTCCGATCATGATCATGCCTAGGCCCAGAGGAAGAAGTGGCGTGAGCCGAAGGGCACCGCTGCTCAGGCTGAGCGAGCGCGGCCGAGGGTTTAGGCTTACCCAGCACGAGTGAAGCGATGAAGGCTGTGGCGACACTACTGGCACAGAGCAGGATGGCATGGTTCATGCTGAAGTGCCCATCTGGGATCCAGCCAAATATCACGGCAGCAATCGAAGCCAGGAAACCGACCACTGTAGCTTGAACCTAGCACACACGAGAGGTTAAACCAGACATGGGTTGGGAAGAGAGAGAAACCCGTCCCAGTCCCACCTGGATTAGCTGGGAGGAAGAAGAGACCGCAATATACCAGTGGGGGAAACTTTTAGGGAGGATTAATTGCGGCACAAGAAGTCACCGTTTGCTTTTCCACCAGACATTCAGCATCAGTATTTAAACTCTCCTTCCAGTGTCACTGTTGCACAGCCCCCACAGCCAGCCCCATTTCCCCCAATTTACCTGAATCAGAGCCATGTTCCCCATTATCATCCTCCAGAGTTCCTTGGGTGTGTCTATGTGCCCGATGTTAGCCTGTAGGAAGAGACCATGGTATCGGTTAGACTGAACCCCTCTCAGATGGCTAGCACTCAGGGAACTTGTTCACAGTGGTGGTACATTTGGTGTGGGGCAGGGGAGAACAATTCGAGACCCAAGCCCTCCGGGATGATGGTTCAAGGGAAGAAAAAAATTAGCATTCCATTGCCGTTCGTGACATTCCTAACGGCCCCACGTGTCAGCCGGGCGACAGGAACAGAGCAGCAGGATGTGGACACGAGCAAGGTGGCCAATCACCTCCCACCTCCAGCTGAGAAGGGAATGAGCTTCAGAGTCAAGAGGGCTTCCTCTATTGCTTTCGGGGTTCTCAAGGTCCTCAGTTCTTGCAGACAAAAGAGACTCCTGCACCCAGCGGCTGACAGATCAATGAAGGAGGAGCTGGGTATCAGCTATCTTGGTCTGCTGCTCTGAGCACAGAACAGGGTGGCAGGAATGTTCCATTTCTAAGCCCAGACCCACACCCCAGTCCCCCTTAATTGCCTCCATTCTCCTAGCTATGGAAGCCAGGTTAACACGTATACCACAAGGGCAGAGCGAGGATTCAGCGTTTGCCAAGTGCTCTGGAGACCAGGGTCTACAAAGACTTTGCCAGCGAATCTGGGACAGTGGCAGGACCTCCTCCATTTCCCCTTTAGCACACGCTGGAATGGGGAGTGAGACATTGCTGATGCTCTCCCAATGGAGCTCCTAATACCACGTCTCACTACCAATTCTGGCTCACACTCATCTGGGTCATGCTGCTCCCACAGCTGGCCAAAGGGCTCAATACCCCAGCTCTGCTATCAGATCGGACCCTAAGCTCTGATAAGGAAGGCCAGGGTGATGGCAATGAGAGTTTTTCCTGTTAAATAACATTAGGTAAACAAAGCTAATGCCCTGTGGAAGCCTGGTGAGTGGTGGGAAGCAGCCACAGCACATGGGGGTCTTTTGGCACCAGGATGGCTGCAAAAGACACTAATCAGCTTAAACAGAACAGACTGAAAGTTGCCGTAATCTGGCAGCAGACAACTTTGCTGTTTTGCAACATTTGAGCAGAGTTACTGCAGAAGGCCCTGCCATACTGTCCTTTGCAGGTCTCTATGGGATTTAGAGAGAGATTTAGAAGTATCACAGCACCCCCAGAGATGCAGAGCAAGGACTGTGGGGCCCAATTTAATAACAGAAACTGATGCACAGAGAGGGGAAGTGACAAGCCAAAGGTCACAGTGACCGAGTGTCAGAAACAGAACCCAGGCGTCCTGATTGCTAGCCCCTGGTTCAAGCCACGAGCCTACGCAGATCCAGGAGAACATCCGATGAAGTGAGTTCTAGCCCACGAAAGCTTATGCCCAGATAAATTGGTTAGTCTCTAAGATGCCACAAGGCTGCCTCATTGTTTTTGCTGATACAGACTAACACGGCTACCACTCTGAAGTGTGTAAAGGGTTCCCTAAAGCACAAGCAAGGCCGTTAACAGCTAGAAGGGATATGGTGGCAGTTTCCTTCCCTCCAGTTTCTGTGCCAGAGAGAAATCAAGGTCAAGCAGCTCAAATCAGCATTCTTTCCCCACTGCCCAGTCCCTGCCACTTCTTGTACATTTCCATAGCATCTTCCAAACCAGCGATTGCAGAGGCTCTGACAAAGCACTTCATCCACTACTGAAATGCAGCCATTTCTGGGGAGGAGCATGGCAACTCTACAGGACAGGAAGGGAAGAAAAACAATGTAGCCAACCAAGTTGGCCGGGTCAATTTAGTAAAAGAGAACAGCTGCTCAAGTTGGAATGTGACCATGACTCCAGGGTAACACCCCTCCTCTTGCGGCATTTGACTCTCATTTGAAATCTATTCCCAGGCCTCAAGTTACCAGGGCACGTGGCATGTGGGTGCCATTCCTTTCAGGAAGGAAGAGCATCCATGCCTGAAAATAAGTCTTCAGACACTAAGGGAGCCTGGGTTTAAGGGGCATTCTCAGGAATGTCTGCAGTCTGGCCAGTTCAATGCAGGGGGGGAAGGGGGGGGGAGGAGAGGCAACTACAGGAACAATCAGCACATACCCCACAGGTATTTTAGCTCAGTATGAAGCTGGATCTTAAATTCCTGCCATCAGGTCAGGATTAACATAACCTGGCTGTAGTCAGTAGCAACAAGATTTTAATCCCCTAACAGGAAAGTTTTGCTTCCTAATGGTGAAAGGAACCGGCTGGGGAGCATTAATGCCGCTTTAATGAGGAACGTGGAGCCTGCAGAAGCCATTCCAGGCTGCTGTCCTGCAGAGCCAGCACAGTGACCACGTCCCAAGCGATTCCTGTGAGAAGGGCTCTCCGCTGCCACTCTACAGGTGGCCTCTTACACCTAGGAAGGAGCAGAGCAAGCAGGGAATAAAAAGCAAGCCAGATGGGTCGTCGGATCCCATCACAGGTGCACGCCGAAGAGACCCCGAGGAGGCCAGAAGGCAATTTAACAGTTTAAAAGGCAGCGTGTCATTCCACCCCCCATGCACCAAGCTATAACTGATCCCCTATAGGCCGGAAGCCACAATAATTTCTCCACACTAGTCAGATCAAGGTCATGGCATGTCAGTAGGCGGCACAAGGAGACCCAGCTGGCACGGACAGGGCTGCTCACAGGCACAGAGCGTCAGAGGGAGGCAGACAGGCTGGGTCATCGCTCCCTCTGTGCCCTGGTTCTCTTGTGGCCCTGGTGTGGACATGAAGGGAGATAGGAAAGTTTGGCATTCCCCTGACTTTCTGCACAGCATGGGCAGTCTCGGTTCCCTGCCAAGGCCCCAGCCCTGGGCCAGCACCACTGCTGGGAAGATGGGGGATGGAGGAAGCGGTGCACTCTGCCTTTGTCCCAGAAGAGCTAAGCTCTGATCCCAGCAACGCAGTGGGGGCTGCATGCTTAGTGGACAGAGCCAAGCCAGCCAGCTGAGGAAACTGCTCGCTCCTCCACCCCATCCCCCAAAAGACCTCACATCCCTTACATGCTCCAAACAATAAGGATGAAACAAAGGGATTTGTTTCCCCAAGTGGAAGAGCAAACAAAGTCTGGCCTGCACTGACATTAGCTTCACCACTCAGCCTTTGCCTCTGGCAGAATTGCAGCTGGTTTCTGCTCCCACCCGGCACAACGAGGAGGGGAAAGCTCGTTCCCACCATCAGCTGGAGACAAGGAAGCTTGGCACCGAGATGACAGCCTCGGCAGCAGGCGCGGCGTGCTAGCCGGTAGTTGGCAATGTCATTTCCCAGCCAGCTCTCTGCTTGCTTCTTAGGAGCAAGGGCACCAGGGCCAAGAGCTGCAGAGGGTGGATTCAAGGAGGAAGAGGAGTTGTTCTAGTCAGTGGTAACCAGCTGGGGGGTTGTAGGGGTAGGATGCCCTCTGTGCTTCACCGTACATGCAGAGCTGAACTAAGAGCTAATCCAGATAGAGCCTCTTTCTCGCTACCCACCCCAATGTTGGCCAGGGAGCCCCAATTCTGACGTGGGGGCTAGAGACTAAGCAACCCACCTCTCCGCAAACTAGACGTCTCCAGAACACTGAGCCAGCATGACGCGGCAACACAAGCGTCACCGTGCACCGGGGCAGGGTCCTGCAGGACACACGGAAATGTAGCGGCTGTTCAGTGTGGGAGAGGGGCTGCAGCAGGAAGAGCAGAAGACAAAGTCAAGAATACTTTGAGAGCCTGCTCTTCTGCCTACAAGGAAGAGCCATGCACTTGGCCTGGTGGCATTGGGGCACAACAGGGGCCATGGGAGTCACAGTCAGGGAGGCAGAGGAGAGGCAGCTGGTCTCGGAACCACAGCTGGCATTACTCCCCTGGGTCAGGGCTCAGACATACTAAAGAGGCCTGGCAGAGACAGAGACACGCGCAACTCTGCCCAGGCTTTCTGCCAGCTGTGCTCACTGCTCCCCTCTAACCTGACAGTGCTCGATGAACTCCTGCGAATGCCTCGCCCCCCAAATCCTCCCTGGGTAGCAGTCTGAGTCAGCAATTTCTGAGCACAAAGTTTCCTGCGCCTCTGTCCCCCGGAAGACCAGGTCCGGGCTGTTTGCTTTGAGGGCTGCACTCTGAACATGTTAATTCAGAGGGCGGAGAGAGGTACGAGTTGAGCTGCAGGCTGCTGGTACTGTTGTGCTTGAAGAATCACAGCTGTGGACCCATTGTGGGATGTGCTGTGAAGCATGGAAACATCCAACAGTCACCTGTTGTCACGCCCTGGAAGCATGGGCTTTATGGAAAGGGAGGAGAATTTCCAGTCCCTAACAGGAAAGGATTCCAGGCCTCCTGCCCAGCTCGGCTACAGGGACAGAACGCTCCGTTAGTTCCAGAGCACTGACGAGAAGCAGTTCAGTTATAACTGCGCTAACTTGGTATTCAGGGGCTTAGCCTAGGCCGGTCTTGGCAGTCTGGAGCGCCTGCCCCCAGCTCAGTCGGGAAGCTCACTATTTTATGGATCTGGCCATTACACTCACACAGAGGCAATGCCCGATCTTGCCCTTCCATTGACTTCCAGAGGTTTTCAGCTAGGATGCCAATGCTCTCTGCAGGATTCCACTGGACAGGAGAACTTGCCTCCAACCTTGCCCCTGCAGAACGATTCTCTCAAAGCCCTGCAGCCTCTGCCACTCACAGGCTTTCCCCGGCCTGCTTTTGGGGCATTTCTGTATTTAGTTTCCTGAAGCACAAATCAGATCCCTTTCAACTAGATCAGAACTCTCCCAGCTAAACACACCCACCCCTCTTCTGGCTCCAGCAATGCTTCCAGGCAGAGCAGCACTCACAGCAGGGGAGAGCTGTACTCCAGGCTTTAGGACTTTAAACAGTCTTCCTGCTCGACTCATATTCAAAACCCCTTCCTGAATTGCCAGGCTCTTGACAAAATGACCACTGGGACAGAGAGCAATTTCCCGCAATATTCTGGACACACCTCATCGAATGAAGTTTAATACCTTCAGGGTCCCTGGTATTAAACATGCAACTGTTGATGTGTTATTGTAGGATTGCATGTAACTTTTCCAGGAGACGGACTAATGTAAACCCTGGGGAAATGTTAGGAACTTTAAAAAAAAAAAAAAAAAGAGTTTGTGACAATGTGTGTGAAGTAGGCTTCATAGGAGGCATTAGAGAGGCCTTTTTAAGCTATGCCCTGGGGAGAAAAATCCACTGTCTACTGAATACCTGCTCCTGGAAACTCCAATTCAAAGACCCCTGAACTGTATAAAAGATGGATTAAACTTCACATGAGTGAGCTAGTGCTGAACTGAGGCGATTACGAACCTGTACCCATAGAAGAGACCCCTTTGTGGGGTTTAAAGGGCTATCAACTGGCAGAGCCCATGTCGGAGTTGGGGTGATCTCTGGGAAGCTTATTAGCATGTGTGTAGGTTCTTTGATTGTTTTTAATAGGTTCTCTCTGTAATGTTTTTACCCTAAAAATAAATAAGTGCAGGGAAAGAGCTGGGCAGTAGCCTAACTGTGTCAGTTACTCTGTTATTAGACTCGGTGCTGGGGTCTGCTTAGACAGTCTGTCTTGAGCTGGGAACAACACAGTGAAGGCAGGGAACCGTTCAGCCTGAAGATACCCCAGTCAGAAGGGAGAGAAGTGCGTCTCCATCCATGCCTGGCAACTGCCAGTGCGTGCCCTTGCTGGACCACTGAGGGGAAAAACGGGTGTAGCTGCCATGAACTGTGACAGGCACCATTTTTGCTGACTGCTCATCTGACTTGATCCCAAAGGCCCCCTGCTTATGGGAGATGCTTAAAATCAGGCTCTTCTCTTGCTCTTCTCTTCCCCTTCCCCCCGCATCCCAAAAAACGGTTCTTCTCTCTCTCTCATGACTCAGTACCCCGCTAATCAAAGCAGGGCAGGGGCAATAACTGCGTGAGCTGGCGTCCTGGCCACGGGATACCCGTGAAGATAGTTCAGGGACAAAGAGAGAGGGGGCAGACAGGAAATGTCTCGACTGCTCTGACTGGATGGAATCACGAAGAGGAGGGGTGACATTTACCCGGACTTGAGGAACACTCGTTACCGTGAAATACTGAAAACTCACTGAGAAGCATGGCGAGGCCCCCCCTCGGAGGGCAAGCCAAATGAATGGACTGGCAGTGGTACTGGCCAGGGGAGAGCTAGTGCAGCCTGGGATAGAGAGAGGAAACTGGTGGAGCCCTGGAGACTGGCAAACCCACAATGATACAGTTCAGAGCAACTGCATAATGAAGTGTCTATATCTAGGCATATCCATCAGTGATTTAAGCCACCACAAAGTCAGTGGAAGGTGCAAAGGAGTCCACAAGCAACGGCTACATCTCCCCCCCCCCCCCCCCCCCAACAGCTCTCTTTTCCCCTCCTCTCCATACACAAACACAAGCACACATGGAATTTCCCTCCCCATCCCCATTCCATCCCAGATAACTCACAGCTGTAGAAAGACGAGATGCCAGCGTCATCTCTAGGTTCCCCTTCAGTCCCAGCAATGCAGGAACCAGGATAAATACTTCAGTCACATTTTTGAACACATCCCAGTGCTGCAAGACAAAAAGAGTTTATGTATTATACATAGTGTACACACACACACACTCTCTCTCTCTCTCTCTCTCAAAGAATCTTGGTTCAAGGTAACAGCTGCAGATGGTAAGCTCTTTGGGGGCAAGGATGGTCTTTTTGTTCCGTTTGGACAACACCTAGCACTATGAGTTCCTGTTCCATGACTGGGATTACAAGGCACTTCCATAGAATACCAGCCAGACTGTAGAGTAGCTTAATTTCTAGCTCTCCTTCCTTCAGAAGTTAATCTGTGGCAGGTGAAACACAGAACTGGTAATAACTGTAACTCCCCAGCCTCAAATGCTTTGACTATACCCCCAGCTCTGGCTCCATTCCTTCCCTGTTTCAAGACCGCGGGACCGCCAAGCTCTTTGCAAAGTGGACTCAGTGTTGGAAAGCCTCTGTTTTCCCATAGCAATGACTGGAGTCATCCTCCACCTCCTACTGCAGCGCAAAGGGCAGTGGCAGGATTTGAACACTGTGCCTCTCTTCGTCAATGGTAAGAGCAGTGGTGTAGCCAGGTGGAACGAACAGGGGGAGCGATCACAAAAAAAGGTACCACCTGCTGCGGCACTTTTACTCACCTGGCGGTGCTTTTACTGACAGGGCGGCACACTGGGTCTTCAGCAGCACTTCGGCGGCGGGTCCTTCAGTGCCGCTGAACACACCCGGAGTGAGTGAAGGACCCGCCGCCAAAGTGCTGCCGAAGACCCGGAGAGCCGCCAGGTGTGTAAAAAAATTACCGTAAGATCCTGCTCGACTATAGATCAAGCATCTATCTACTGAGACCAATGGGGCCTGCTCTTATGAACGGACGCAGACTGGTTACAGAGTCAGTTATCGGAGAAGCCTAACTGTGCTACACCTTTGTTCTGAAGTGAATTTCAGGAAAGCTATTTCATTATTTACCCAGTTGGACATTTTGACTCTGTGTGGCCGTGAATACATGAAACTAGAACAAACCTTCTCTGGGACGCTGTAGGCCCAGCTGAGAACACAGCCCTGTTGTGCAAAGGGCTGTATATACACCTCGTAAGAGAGGGTCCTTCCCTGGAAAGCTCATGCTCTAAACAGACAAGACATTTTACAAACATGGAAACGGAGGCGCAGAGAGATCCAGCATTGGACAGTCACTTGAACTGTTTGTCAGAGCCAGGAACTGGACCCAGGTCTCGGTCCCAGTTCAGTGCCCCACCCACAAGACCATCCCCTCCACGTGTTGGGTGCAAACACAGATGTTACGCTGCCAAAATTCCTACTGCCTTCCTCCTCCGCCAACCCCAGAAAAAGACAGCAACACATGCTCTTGGCTTCTGCCGGAGCAGGACAGACTGATTTATCCTGCTAAGAGAGGGAGCCTGCCCTGCCTCGCTCTGGAACCTGCATTGCTAAGAGACATGCTGCTGCCTACTCCGCCCCCACAGCCAACTCAGTTTCCTTGTGCTAGAGACAGAGCTAACAACACTGGGCTGTTCAGGAAAGAGATGAAGAGTAATTGCAGGGTAAAGAGCCCAACAGCAGAGCAGCTGGCTTCCTAAGGCAGGATGGGAAAAGAACCACTGAGACCACAGCTGAAAAACGGAAGGCTCAGAAAAACCTCAAGGGGTCAACGTTTTACTTTCATAAGCATTGAGCAAAAGGCTTCTTTGCTCCCTCTAAAGCCGAGTTCCTGCCTGCCCACAAGGGGAGCTAAGCACCATTGGAATAGATCCAGATGGCGATGGTGGTGCCTCAATCTCTGAGTAAGGCCCATCTGTCTTCCCAACAATACGTATGTTATGCTGCTTCCCTTAGGCAACACTACAGAGAATGCCATGAGTTGCCTCTCTCCTGACAGGATGGTGGGGACGCAGACAGGACGCTTTTCCCTTCCTGTGGTGGCACACGCTGGTATCTCAAAGATGGGGGCACTCTGACTCTCAGCACGGGTCAAAACGAAGTCTGAATGTAAAGCTGTTTCATTGTGTCCTGGCACTCCACCGTCCAGCTGTACCTACCTGTTGTCTCCAGTCTAACACCTGGACTGTAAGTTCTTTCGGGGCAGGGACTGTCTTTGTGTTTTGTGTTTGTACAGCGCCTACCATGGGGGGTCCTGGTCCAGAGTTAGGGCTTCCGGGAGCTATGGTAACACAAATTAGTAACAGCAAAGGCTGGGCAAGACTCATACAGGTGCAACGGCACCAGCATTACCATGCTTTCTAGAAAGCTGCCACTGGATGTTCCCACAATTAACGTATTTGCAGCCATGGCCCCTGCTGCTCTCGTGATATCCCCTAAGGCCTTGACTACGATAGGCTGTTTAGATCTCCCACAGCTGCATTGCCATTGGTGCAGCTCTAGACTGGCAGAGATCCCGACAGCTGGCCAGATGTGCGCTCTTGTCTATTACAAGGAGCCCTGCATACTTAAAACTTACTGCAAACAGGGAGCTCTCTACCTGCATTAGTAACCCCTTCCCTCGGGGAAGGATTTCAATCACCTTGTTTATTTTTCCATTTTTTGTGCCCTTTACCTTCAATGGTGGGACAACAGGAGTCAAGGAGGACAGTTTCTCTGCCAGGTTCTCAGCACTGCAGTGTTTGGCTTACTCCTGGCAGGAGAGTGGTGGTTTGAGAGGAACGGTTTCCAATGGAATTAAGAAAACATCATGGCAACATCTCTATCAGTCTGCGGTTTATTTTAAGAACAGTCATCCAGATTTGGGGCCAAAGCAAAACCGAAGGTCTCACTTAAACCACCTGAAAGCCCTGCAGGTTCAGTAATGAACAGGGTCATTGGCCCATCCCTCCCAGCTACTTCTCCAGCCTTGTCGCTGCCCTTCCAGCTCTCGAGCTGCATTCTGTGTGATTCTGGGATTTGTCTCACTGTTTTTAACCTATTGTCCAGTGGTTAGAGCAGCAGCCTGGGACTTAAGCCCAGGTTTAATTCCTTGCTCAGCCACAGACTTCCTGTTTGACCGAGTGCAAGTCACTCGGTCTCTCCATGCTGCAGTTCCCAATGGAGACATTCCTTCCCAGCCTCACCAAGGTGTTGTTAGCATTCTTTAAAGACTGACAATGGATATGGATGAATCTGTTTGCATGTGGGGCCTAAAACATGTCCCACTTTCCTCAGAAGGTCTACAATCTGAATTGAGTGGGATTTTCTCTAGGCACCTTAGCAATTTAGGACCATCATAAGCCTTCTAGCGTTCCTGTGAGATGGGCAAGGGATAGCCCCATTTTGCAGATGAGAATAACGGAGCAGGTCAGTTACCCGCAGCCCTTCCCCCAAACCTAGTTACACAGCAACTCCACGGCAGAGTGGGGACAAGCACCCAGGCCTCTGCTGCCCTTCACCAACCTGAGCAAAATCCTCCCAGCTCCAATTCCGGATGCCATAAGGAGCTGAAGCCAGTGCATTTGAGCAGCCTAGTCAAGCGATCGTTCTCAGCTCCTGGTCCAGGGACCTTTGCATCACCGCGGAGGGCTTTGTTAAATGGCACAGTTTCAGGGTCAGTACTTGAGCACATCTGGCAAAGGGGGTGTCAATCTCAGCGCCTGAGGGGGTAGGGAGGAGCAGCAGCAGTGCCCTCAAACATTTTGTTGGCCACAGGGCTTGTCGGGCCGGCCTCCTTGAAGGTCACAGATAGGAGTGGCTGAGCTCAGCTTCCCCAAATGACTCTTTTTAGGCCTGCAGTAGGAGATACTGCGGTTATTGCACTGCCAGCTCTGCGGGGGCATCCGGAGAGCCTGATAGGGCCGGCCCTATCAGCACACACATGCACTCAATCGCTGGTAACCGTGCTTCCCACATGCAAGCCGAGGGAGTCAGGAGTCCCTGGGGCTGCTCAGGGAAGACAACACGCTCTTGTTCAATCACAAGTTGGACCAGGAGGAGGAATCACTGGGCAAAGTTCCGTGGCCTGTATTATGCAGGTCAGACTAGATCATCTGAAGGGTCCCTTCTGGGCTTAAAAATTAAACAAAAAAAATCTATGGAGACACCAAAATCTGTCTGGGGATTGGTCCTGCTTTGAGACTAGATGACCTCCTCAGGTCCCTTCCAGCCCTGATATTCTATGATTCTATATGGGCACTTGCCTCTCTAAAGATCCTTTCGTCCGAGCGGGAACAAGGTCTAGTAGTCACAGAATGGGAATCAGAATTCCTGGGTTCTAATCCCAACCCTCACACTTAATGACCAAATCATTTCACCTCCATGTCTGTGGCTCCATCCACGTAAGGGGGGTAATGACGCTTGATTCCTCCGAGATGGATTTCAGAGGTGCTGACACCTGCAGCTCCCATTGACTCACTTCTGCAGGTCACCTTTAAAGCACTGGATGTCGCGAGTGCTCAGCACTTTTGGAAAAAGAGCTCAGCTATTGATTATTTTATCTGGGGCTCAGTGTGGCCAAGGAGACTGTTGCTGCAGGGCTTTGGAAAACCTCCCCCATCTACCAAGTCCAGGCCAGGCCCTATGGCAACAGTAGGCAGCGCAAGCATTAGCCTGGGAGCTAGAGAACAAGAGAAGGCCGCAGGGTCAGTCTGTATCCAGCAGCCCCTTTGTATTGATTATCCAAGAGCCCTGCCTTTGTCACAAGGGACACTACAGCAGGAGGTCCAGGCGGCAGCAAGAGGAACCTCCCGCCGTCTCCCTGTCTTGACCATATATACTGCCATTGTACATTGACCTTTAAAAGTCTACACAGTAAGCTAGTGCCAGGAGAGCGGCTGGAACTTGTAACCAGAACCTGCTACAGCACATTTGCTCAGCAGGGCAGACGCTGGGCCAAGTCAGGGACGTTCCTAGAAGAAGGGAGGGGGAAAAAAAGCTGTTCCCAAGGAGGGAAAACAAGACTTTTCACCTGCATCAGCAACTTGCTGCAGAGGACAGGACCCACGGGCTCCTGCCAACTTTCTTATTATAAGATGTTACACAAGCCCAACGTACGGGCATATTTATATCAGCCCCAATGGCTCCTGTGGGGCACAAAGCTCGCTGCAGTGGAGTGTGCCCAAGGAACAGGCCTTTGGGGGATAATGCAACTCCCCCCCGCCCCCCCCCGCTTCTCTCCCCCCTCCCCTCCGCTTAAGTGCTATTGTGCACAGAACTTCAGGAGAGACCCATGCCATTGACAGAGTCATTCAAATCCCCTCTGGCTCCTGTCAACAGCATGAGAAAGTGTTTCTAAGGCTGAAGAGGGGAATCAGACAGTCAACAGGAAGACCGAACCGATCCTGGCAGTCTCAGCTGTCTGCTGACACATCGGCGGACTTGAAACTTGGGCAGTGCCTGATCTGTGCCAGGGCTAAGCCCCAGCACCGGCAGCCTTGGCAGTTCACAGCCCCGGCACCACTGGGCTCGCTGCATCAGTTATGAATGTAAAATAATTGCTAGAGCCCCGGCACCTCTTTCATTACAAATTAAACACTGAACTTGGAGTAAGGTTTTCAGAAGCACAAGAACCTAAACCCCTTTTGCAAACATGACTTAGGCACTTCGGAACCCAACTTTAAATGAAAGTCAGTGAGACTTATGTTCTTAAATCCCATTCACTTTCATTGAAAGTTAAGTCTCATTTTGAGAAGTGCCTTTGGAACCCAGATGCTTTTGAAAATTTTACCAAGTCAAGCTTTTAAATTCCTGGTAGTAACGAGAGAGAAAAATACAGCGAGACATGGACTCTATTCTGCTTCACATACTACACTGTCAGTTAAGCTCCCCAGCAGAGAGTATTATGGGTGATCGGTCATAGAAGACACAAGGGGTAAATTGCTTCATGGTCAAACCACAGGATGTATTTGCAGCCCTAGCAGTTAGGAAAATAGGAGTGCCTGGAGACTGAATTTCCACTCCTTGAGAATAAATATGGAATCATATCAAACTTTTTTTTATTTTCAAGTCACACAAACTTCCAACGGTAGCCGCAGTTTAAGGTCACGGACTATACTTGTAAAGTTCAAGAGCTAGCATATGCCATCAAAAGCCACCCACCTGCCAAGTGGAGCTTTTACAGTCTTGCTGAATAAGAGATGACCCAGGCCTGTGCAAAAGTGCGGTTACTTCAAGGACAACAGCTGCATCTAAAACTCCATCATGTGTTTTGGGTAACCATATTTGGGTGTTTCAGAGCAGCACAGTTCTGAACAGAAGCAGGGTCCTGATGCATGATGTTTAGTGATCCCTGAAAAGGAAGGGGTGAAGCACCCTGGGGAGGACACAAGCTAGGCCAGGGAGTAAAGACACTTGGCATATTCTGCCTCCTGTCCCCATGCCATGTCCCTCACGACACCCCTAGAGTGTTAGGTCAAGGGGCTGGGCCCCAATCTCCACTCAAAACCAAACCCAGAAGTCAGGCTCCAGGTCACCAGTAAATACTTGGTGCCACCTGCAACCTGGGAACACACAGTTGTTTCAACACCACTTCGCTTTGAGTCATTTGACCCCAAAATTCGGGGTGCGTGTGAAATGCACGTGACAAGGAAGTTTCATGTCATGTGCAGTTCTCCTCGTGAATTACAGGCACGTGCAGGGACCATGTCCCCTTTCCATATCTTACATAACTTTCTACGGGCTGGACAATGATCAAGGAGAGCAAACATGTGATGCCCATCCTAGCTCTTTCCCTCTCCCCTTCACACCCCCTCTCCAGCCCAATCCCCGCTGGCTGAGTCAAGCTGTGCTTAGATCATGTTACAAGCCACATGGACAGATCACGATCCACCAGCTCCCAGACTCGATGTTCCATCAGAGAGCGGGTTAGTTCTTATGTATTTCTCCTATTATACAGCATACTTGGCATGCCATATCTAGGGCCACCAGTTACATATCTTCCCTCACGCCAATTACGGTAGTACCTAAGCCTCTGGAACAACAGGCCTTGGAGATGCTCTCCCTGGACTACAGCCACTCATGGTGGGTATGTCAAAAGCAACATAACAGGCAAATAAAGAGACGTCGACCCCCAGAGAGATACGACTCTCCCTGCTCAGCACACCCCCAGAGGGGGAGCAGACAAGCCTTGCAGCATGCCCAGATGGCACAGTCAACAAACCTGGGCTCTGCAGATGGAAGGGGGCTGTCCCCATGGCTTCCTGCTGTAGGAGTGCCACAGGCTTTGCACACTGGTCAGAACCCTGCCCTCCAGGAGGACGAAGGGGTAGAAGCCTCTCTGATCCCAGAGGGGGCTTCCCCTGCTGAATGGCAAATTCTCAGTGTGCTCCCGTGTTAGCAGCAGGAAAGGCTCAACGGGGCAAGACAGGGCTAGCCCACGGCCCTAGCTTTCACTGGGCAGAGACCAATACACCCAGCAGGGAAGAAGCTTTCCTCCCCAATGGCCCCCTCCGGAACTGCCCAGCGCAATGGGTGAGCAATCCCTCTGCACCGGGGGCAGTCTGGTCAAGACAACAAAGGCACCGCCCGTTACCGAGAGGGCTACCCCCAGATCTTACAGGAGAGCGAGTCAAAAAGATGGACTGCCTGGGTTTTTGTCCCATGGCCTTTAGATTGATCATTTAATACCAAGGCTAAAGGGAGCTACTGAGAAGTTGGCAGCACACACTGCATAGTTACACGTCGAGCTGCCAGGTTACTGAGGAATGATGAAATTTGATTTGCTGCCTTCAGAAATAAAAGAGGGCTACCAACCCCGGGAGCTGCTGCGTTACCTCCTCCTCCACCTCCTACCGCGTTACTCCCACCTCCACCCCCACCGTCATTAGGGCAGATCTTTGTTTAGAGGAATCGTCAGGTTGATTTCGGGCTTCAGAAAGAGCAGGGGCTCAAAACCGGTGACTAAAAAGGTTTCGCAGGGGTGGGGTTTTTAAAAAAAAATAAACGTCTCAGTAATACCATAGGAATTGCCACACCAGATGAGACCGAGAGTCAATGGCTTTAAATGGCTTTAAAGGACAGGTCTGCAGTGAACTGGAGGGAGGGTGGGAAGGAGAAATCTCATTCTAACCCCTGCTAGGTAAGGCTCACAAAACCGAGATTTCTGTTTTGATTTAAACATTCCCTGGCAGCTCAGACACGGGAGAACGAGTACACTACCGGGCGTGTTGTCTCCGTGCTGTGCAAATCAAAAGCCAGCCAGAACGATAAGTGACCGCGGTTAAAGTATTTTCATGTTGAATGACCTAAAGTGTTGCACACCACAGCTCAGGACAGCTGTGTGGGGATTTTCAAGCCGGATTTTTATTTTGACAGCAACTCTTCACGAGGACTGCTGCATTTTGCTCAGATCAATAACCTCCCATACCCATAGCGAACTGGTACCTTATTCCTGGCATCAGTTTTTACTTCCCTTCAGCTGATGCACGTTTTTGCTGTGTGACATTACTGCGAAAGACAGACCGAAGAAGTCCCTTTTCTATCTTGTTCTGGGTGTTCAGGAAGCTGGTTCACAACACCAGCCCTTCAGGACAGCTGGGAAATGGTTAAGCCGTTGATCAGCTGCCAAGGACACAAGTGCTGGGAACACCAGGGTCGGAGTGTGTGACTTTGGCACCAGATCAATGGTCAGTTAGGTCACTTTCCCCACATAAAATCCAAGCAAACTGCACAGCTTGTTCCCCCTGCAATGCAAGTCACCGCTCCCAGGGGCGGTTACGATACTCTCCAAGTCCAAGAGGTTAAGGTAGCCGCAGTACCACACTACAATAAAATCAGATACTCTAGCTTTCTCAGGGAAGCCTTCCCACTGCTCTGCGAGAGTCACTGCTGAATGGTCAGAGGAATCTAATGTGCATTGCCAATATCACGCAGGGCAAACCCACCCACAAGAGGCAGTATCCCGAGTTGCTGAGTTTCAGAACTAGGGTCCCCCAGACACATTCCCAGAAAGCTGTTTCCAACTCAGCCCTTTAGCATTTTTCATGGAAAGATCAATTTTATTTTTCAACTCTGTTCAGCTCAGGTTGGTCTCCAACCCAGCCCTTGGGGCAACATCAGGATGGAGCCAGTCTCCTTGGATAACGAGGGGGCTCTCTGGCTGCACACAGCCCCCTAACTCGTCCCAGTTTTAATGCGGATCAGGTAGCTGACAGAACCATGGTGCTCTTGAAAAAACATTCAAGCACAGCAGAGGGTGAACTCCACAACAGCTGCTCCGGCTCACACGTGTTCACTGCTACACTGGCTCTAGCCTTCCAAATACACATGAAGTTTCTCTAATAGCATTGCTCTTTGGTTCTAACAATTCCAGGTTCAGAACAGAATGAGACCCGACTGCGTCAAAATGGAAGCAGATGCCTAAATTCCAACCCTCCCCAAGTTATGAGTTTATCTTAAAGCACTGGAGAAAGAAGTTTGCCATTGGTACTTCTATGGCCCCCATCACAGCAGTAGCCAACCGTCTCACAATCCCATGCATTTATCCCTTCCTGTGAGGTAGGGCAGTGCTCTTATCCCCCTTGTACAGATGGGAAAATGAGGCACAGAGAGGCTAAATGACTTGCCCAAGCTCTCTCTGGAAGTCTGTGGCAGAGGTGGGAATTGAGCTGGGGTCTCCCAAGTCCCAGGCTAACCACTGAACCTTCTCTTTAGACACAGAGAAGCGTGCCCTGGGTTAGGGAAAGCTTCCCACATCCTCCTTCGTCCGCGAGCTCTTGCCTTGACAGACCCGTTAGGCAACCTGGGGCAATTCATTCCCTAGCCCACACGCCCAGCCCAACTAGCACTGTGGAGTACTCTGCCCAGAACGGGATCGCAATGCCACATTTCACACAAGCCAGCCAGCCACCACCACACGCCATGGTCCCAGCATTTGAATCTCTTGGGGTAGAATCGAGCCAGGGAACAGGATTCAGAGCCCAAGCCATGCAGAGTCCCCAAAGTAATAGTAGGTTTTAGCCTTACCTGTACTATGTCCAGCACCATGCCAGCCGCTACCGTCCCAAACCCGGCCAGCAGGAAAGGGAAGAGGACCTGCAGCCCGATGGAGAAGGAGGTCTCCTTGAGAGGGGAGGCAGGCTCGGGGCCCTGATCTGTACTGGTGTCGTCGCTCTCGTTGCTCTGGCTGCCATTCTCCAACAGGGCGTCCTCTTCTCGTACCCCTTTGGCGTTGGCCCGAGACTCCAGCACCGCCACCTCCACCCCTTCCCCGTCAGGCTCCAAGAACTCCGAGGGCTCCACGAGCTGCTGCCGGTCCGGACTGGCCAGGCAGTCCACGGGCACAGCCACGATTGGCAGCACCACCCCATTGGTCTGGTGAGTCTCCTTCTGTTCCAGCTTGGAGGACATGCTGAAGGGTGAATGTCCCCCCGACCCTCAACCTGGTGGGGCTACAGCAGGCAGCTGTCCCAGAAAAGACCTGCCCGGGGCTTAAGCCAATGCCCCTTCCGGCATCTAGATACCACCTCCTTTGTTCTTGTGCGCCTGCCCTCGACTGCAGAAGCTGATCCCCTAGCAGAGATCCCCATCAAGCACAATCCAGAAACGGGAGACACCAACCACCAAGCCGGCAGAGAAGCAGGAGGAGATTCCAGATACAACCGCTTGGCTCCGGTTCTCCTGTTCCCAGAAGAACGAGCTGTAGAAGCACACGCAGTCTCCCGGATTCTCTTCTTTGGTTCTTGACACCTTAGTGCATCTTCTTCTAACACGCAGAGTTCCCCCACCCAGCCCTGGCTCCAGCAGCTGGACTCGTACTCAGTTGCTTTTAAGGGGAAGCTGGGAAAACATAAAACAGAGTCAAAGAGTCTTTCAAACCTGGGTGTTACAAAGCAGGATTTTATAATAAAGTTCAAGGGGAGTGGAATTTGGGTTCTATCCTTTTAAAAGAATAAATAAAGTTCCCCTGATTTCAGCTCCTTGGGTCATTCCAGTTTAATTACTTCGCCAGGCAAGGAACTGGGAGGATCAGAGTTTAAAAATAAAGCACTGCCTGAATGAACTCTCTTCTTCGGAGCTACAGATCTGCTTTCTTCTTCCCAGGGACCTTGCTTTCATGGGGAGACAGTGCAGAGGAGTCTTGCTTGGTGTCTGGCAGCTGACAGCACTGGCCTTTTCATGCCTTGTAGCCTCTTTTCCCTGCTCTCTGCAGAACAGCTAGGTCACCAGCAAGCTCCAACTGCAGCAGTGAGCCTCTGTGTCCTCCTGTGTAAGGGAATCTCTCACCTTACAACACGTGGCAGGGATGACTTAACTAAAGGAACAGGAAGTTCCCAGATAGGGTTACTTGCTGAGCCTAGTTAGTGCTGGCAGGGATGCTGGCATTGAGAGACTGCCTGGTTCACACCCACGCTCCAGAGACTGCTGCACTCTTTCACCTTAAAACAGGAGAGAAACAAGGGATACAAATATTTTATCTAACCTTTCCGCAGTCAGCACAATGGCGCATTCATTCAGCAACACTTTCCTCCCATGCACTGGCCTTCAATGGCTTTACTATTCTGCTCTCCAGAACTATGCTGCTGAGCTAGTTAACCCTCCCCCACAACTCCTGGCACACACAGCAGTGGGACAGTGTCAAATGGGGGAGGGGGGAAGGGGAGGAGGTACAGATCACATGGCTTATGCAGGGTGACCGGTCTGCCCTGTTCTGTTCCTCCCACCCAGACCATACATCTCCCATCACCTCTTCCAAGCCTGTAAAGTCCTGGTTGGGATGCTCATGCACCAAAGTCACCAGACAGGGTGACCAGATGTGCTCAGTCCAGAGGACAAATACTATTGTTCAGCCATTGAGAGCCACCGTTGCAACACGAGGCAAGCAGATGCACACGTCCCCAGATGGCCTGCTGCAGGCTCCAGACGTGCCGGACAGCAGAGCGGAACATTTCCCCAGCTGACACATGGGTCGGCAGCCTCCGAGGTCAAGAGCCAAGATTTCCCTGATACTTTGCAATAAGCATGAGAGCAAGCCATAGAGCAGGGGTGGGCAAAATACAGCCCGCAGGCCGGACCCGGCCCATCTTACATTTCTATCCGGCCTCCTCTGCCCCTTCGCGATCTCCGAGTCTGGGCTGCTAGAAGTCCCACAGCGCAGCGGGGTGATCAGGCAGGGTGCATGCCTGCCTGCCGTGGCCCCACATCACTCCAGGAAGCAGCTGGCTGCTGCTGGCACGTCTCTGCGCACCCGGGGGGGAGGAAGGCAGCTTCGCGCGCTGTCCTGGCCCCCAGCACCGTCCTCACACCGGAAACTAGCCAATGGGAGCTGCAGCAGTGGTGCTTGTGGGTGCGGGCAGCGCATGGAGACCCACTGCCCCTCTTCCCCCCCAAGGGGCGCGCAGAGATGTGCCAGCAGCATCCGGCCGCAGCTGCTTCCAGGAGCGGCGTGGGGCCATGGCATGCAGGCAGCCTGCCTGAGCCCTGCTGCACCGCCAGCCGGGAGCCAGCCAGAGCCTGCACCTTGTACCCCCTCCAACACCCCAACCCCAGGTCAGAATCCCCTCCTGCACCAAACTCCCTCCCAGAGCCCACACCCTCTCCTGCACCCCAACACTCTGCACCAGCCCAGAGCTCCCTCCTGCACCCAAACCCCGCACCGCCTCCATTAATAGAGTAGAAATGTGCGGCCCAGGACGACTCACCAAAATCCGCGGAGTGGCACCCCTGCAAAAATTATTGCCCGCCCCTGCCATAGAGGGAACCATGGTTAACAGGCATAGTCCTGAGCAGGCTGGTGTGTGCGCACTGCTGCCCTCTGCTGGACAGAATCACAAGTGCTCCATGGACACCATGGGCCTTGGATTGCTAGGGGAGCTGGAAGATCAGAGCTGTCTCCCTGCTACTCTGCAGTACAGTGAAGTAACTTCTGTGTTGTGGTACAAACCCCCCCTAGCGAGTACTGAGTTCTGCTCAGTGCTGGCTGGGGGCTCAAGCACAAAATGAGCACCTGCCCTTCTCCCCAGACACAATCCATTCGCATCATATGTGGAAGGGGGGGGCATGTAATAAGCAAAGACATTTTACCACACTGAACCATCACTACGTTTGTAAGAAGAAGAACAGGAGTACTTGTGGCACCTTAGAGACTAACAAATTTATTAGAGCATAAGCTTTTGTGGACTACAGCCCACTTCTTCGGATGCAAGTGGGCTGTAGTCCACGAAAGCTTATGCTCTAATAAATTTGTTAGTCTCTAAGGTGCCACAAGTACTCCTGTTCTTCTTTTTGCGGATACAGACTAACACGGCTGCTACTCTGAAACCTACGTTTGTAAGGTGAATCCCAGATTTGCTGAACGGATCTTGCAACAGGGCTGTGACAAGCCACTCAGCTTGTAAGACATACCCTGAACATAGGGTACAGTGCCGAATGCAAAGCGAGCTGGACCCCCCCAGAGGAAAAACCCCACATGAAGCTACAGAGTTTCAACCTGCTACCTTGAGAAGTCTTCCCAGTTTAGTCTCCCTTGTGCTGCAGGAATCTTTACTAAGGGTGGAGGAAAGCTCATTGTGTTATAGTCTAAAAACCACCCCCAGTAATAGTGTCAATACACTAAGCAACGGACACTGGTGCTTAGTTAACCACAACTGGTTAGTGCTTCCTTTTCACCCTCCCTCTGACAGCCTGTGATTCAGGCAACGGATCATTTATCATCATTACTAGCCATGCCAATGCCCACGGGTAGGCCAGCCTGTGATTCAGGAATCTGAGTAATCTAGCCAGCTCCACAAGGCCCCTCCTACCCTCCAGTCCAAACACATGTTTAAGTCACACCTCAAAAGCCGCAACCTCTCTCCACGCACCACTGTGGCTGTTTGGATTGACTATGTCTATTACCCCCAACCTCCAATCGAAGAGTGGAACAGGACCCACCACACACACACACAGAGCATTCACCTTCCTTGGGTGTCTCATTATCCATGAATTGATCTCCTGCCTCTCTCTAGGTAATACCTATAACGCCCCTCCGATAACAACCCCAATGCCATTGGGAAAACCCTCCTGCCCAGAACAAATGCCTTTTGAGTCAAGTACATCTAATATCCATCCCAGCTATATCCCATTCAGATACAGAATTTTAAAGGGACTTGCCCCCAAAGTCCATCACCCCCACAGCCTCTGCTGGGAAAGGATGCATCCAGTCTGGGATTTAGAGGGAAAGCTGGAGACTGACCAATAAGCCTCCTTCCCTAAGGAAAAACAAATGCACGCTGTCCTTACCAAACATGCCTTGGCAATCCTGCGAAGGAGAACGCACCCCAGCACCATCCAGGCAGAGCCCCACCGTGGGGGTCCTATTATTGGGGCACACCCAGGGGCACTGGAACAATTTGTATAGTGGGGGGTGCTGAGAGCCATAGAACCAAACCAAACCCTGTATCTGGTGGAAACTACTTCAAGTCAGAGGGTGCTAGCTGCAGCACCCCCAGTTCCAGCACCTACGGGCACACCCGGCGCTAGCAACAGCCTGAGGATGAGACGGACATACCGCAAGGAGGCTGCATCGAACAGCGGCTCCTTCAGACATCACCACCCCAAAGGCATGAAACTGAACTGCATAAATCCCGGGGAGGATGCAGGTCCCCCCACCCAAATAAGAGTCCCCAGTGCCAGCAGGAATGTGCAGGGGGGCAGAGGGGGGGGGGAGGGTGATAGGGACATATCCTGGAACAGGGCCGGGCACCTCCCCCAGCGGGTGACAAGCCCCCACCTCCACCCAGTGACCCCCCACATCCCCAGCAGGCTGCACCCCGCTCCCCCCCCCCATTGTGCCAGGCTCCCGGCCGGCTGTAGGACCCCCGCCCCGTGCACTGACCTGCACCTGGGGGCTGCTGCCTGCTGCCGGGGCCCGTCCGCTCCCTGCCTCTGCCCCTGTCCCTGCCCGGCCACCGCTACATCACCACTGGCCCAGCCTGCGCTCCCGCGGAGCCGCCGTGCCCAGAGCAGGGAGCTTGACATCACCAGCCTCCAATGGGGCCTCGGCGCCTGCGGTTCTGCCCCTTGTGGTTGGCTGCCGCCCGCAGACGCAACAAGCAGCCCACCCCCGGCCGACGAAGGACTCCATTGGCAGCATCGCTAGCCAACCGCAACTGGGAAGGAGGCCGGGGAGGCGGAGCGAGGGGCCTGCCCTCTGTCACTGGGAGGCGGAGCTTCAGGGAGAAGGAACCAATCACAGGCTGCCTGCAAAGCTCTCAGTTCCTGGCTGGTTGCTGCGGCGCTGCTGGTGCGCACGTGTCTGGCTGTCGCTTCCCCGAGCAGCGTGGTCAGGTCGCTGGGGGTGGGGGGATTTGGGAGCCCGGACGCCTGGGTTCTGTTTCTACCCCCAGGGGGTGGGGAGATTTGGGAGCCCGGACTCCTGGGTTCTGTTTCTAGCCCCAGTGGGTGGGGGGATTTAGGAGCCCAGACTCCTGGGTTCTGTTTCTAACCCCAGGGAGTGGGGAGATTTGGGAGCCCGGACTCCTGGGTTCTGTTTCTAACCCCAGGAAGTGGGGAGATTTGGGACCCTGGACGCCTGGGTTCTGTTTCTAGCCCCAGTGGGTGGGGGGATTTGGGAGCCCGGACGCCTGGGTTCTGTTCCCAGTAGGGTGACCAGACAGCAAAAGTGAAAAATCGGGACAGGGGGTGGGGTAATAGGAGCCTATATAAGAAAAAGACCCCAAAATCGGGACATCTGGTCACCCTAGTTCCCAGCCCTAGCGGGTGGGGGGGATTTAGGAGCCTGGATGCCTGGGTTATAGTCCCAGTGCTGGGAGGGGTATGAGGTCTAGTGGTAAGAGCAGGGGGCCTGGGAGGCCTGTCTCCTGGTTCTATCCCAGTTTGGAGAGTGGGGTGAAGTCTGGGGGTTAGTGCTGGGAGCTGGGACTCCTCGGTTGTAGTCTGGCTCTGCCACTGATAGAAGAATACTTAGCAGCATCCCTTTACATTTCTAAACCCGAGAGACTTAGGTGATGTTTTGAAGTTAATTGAGAATTTTATTGCAGGATCAGTCAGTGCTTGGTGTGCCGTCTGGGCCCCATGCAGAACAAGGGTCAACAGTAAACAGGGGTCATGAGTGAAACATTCCAGAAAACAGAATCATTACAATCATACTTTATCCCTACAGAGCACCTTTCTCTTCAATAGATCAGTGCACTTTTCAAACCTTAATTAATAAGGCATGGGAGATCATCACCATTATCTCTGTTTTGAAGATGAGGAAATTGAGGTGAACCCAGCAGTAGAATCCATCTCTCCTGACTCCCAGCCCCATGCCATAACCCCAAGCCCATACATTGCTCTTTGATAGCTCTTTACATATAAGAATCTCAACATGCTTTACAAACGTTAATTAATTAAGTCTCCAAAGACTTGTGCCAGGAAGACCTTAGATTTTTTATCCCCATTTTATAAAGGGCTATGGTGGTGAGCCACTGATAGGTGACACAGCCCCATGGCCACTGAACAATTGTTAGTGGCAGAGTTGAGAATAGAACCCAGCTGTCTAAGACAGGGGTTGGCAACCTTTCAGAAGTGGTGTGCCGAGTCTTAATTTATTCACTCTAATTTAAGGTTTTGCGTGCCAGTAATACATTTGAATGTTTTTAGAAGGTCTCTTTCTAGAAGTCTATAATATATAACTAAACTATTGTTGTATGTAAAGTAAATAAGGTTTTTAAAATGTTTAAGAAGCTTCATTTAAAATTAAATTAAAATACAGAGCCGCCCCGGACCGGTGGCCAGGACCCGGGCAGTCTGAGCGCCGCTGAAAATCAGCTCGCGTGCCAACTTCGGCACGCGTGCCATAGGTTGCCTACCCCTGATCTAAGGTATGGTCTACACACATTTTTTAAATGGTATAACCATTTTGGTTAGGGCTGTCATTTTTTAATGATAAAACCCCTAGTATGGATGCAGTTATGTAGGCAAAAATATGCCCTAAACCAGTATAAAGTATTCCCCTTCCTATATGGGAATAGCTATACCAGTATAAAGCCCTTTCCACTGGTATAACAACATCCACACTAGGGCAATCATGTTGCTTTAACTGTACTGTGATAGTTAGTGCAGTACAATGTATGGTGTAGACAAGCCCTTCTAGACTAAGCTCTTCAGGGCAGGGACTGTTTGTACAGGGCCCAGCATGACGGGGCTGAAGACCTTTGGCACTACTACAATGCAAGTAATAATAATGAGTCCTGGCTTCCTGGCAAAGTCACTGGGAAGGGAAGGCATCACTTACCTTACAAGTTTGTTAATGCTGTATTTGTGCTATGAATCCTCATGGAGAAGTTGAGAGAAAAGAGATGGCAACTGGCTATGGACTTTGTGGACCTGGAGAAGGCGTAGTCATGTCCCACAAAAGGAATTGGGTAGAGTTTGTGATGGAAAGGTGTGCAAGAAAGATATGTCCAGCTTATCCAGGATAGGTATGATGGAGTGACTACTGTAGTCCAGACTAAATGGGGCTACAGTACAGAATTACCAGTAATCATTGGCCTGCAGCAGTGCTCAGCGTCAAGCCCCTTTTTGTTTGCAATTGTCATGGATGTGATAGGTGAGAATATATGACGGCAGCTGCCTTGGAATTTGCTGATCTCTGTTAATGATAAGTGCAGAAGATGGTGAGACCTTGGGAGGCAACTTTGAACAGTAGCAACATGGTTTTGAGCGGGCTGGACTTAGTGAACGTTGGTAGACCGATGCTATGATAACTGAGGTAGGAGGACTCACCATGAAGGATATCACAGACAGAAACCGTAGAAGAAGAGTGCAAGACATTAAATACCTAGGATCAATGGATGCTGCTGATGGTGCCCTCCTGAGTGATGTCTGGCATTGTACTAAGCTTCGTGGGGCAAATGGTGTGAGCTGACTCCAGTTGTCTGTGACAAAAAGAAGCCAACATAGTTAAAAAAACGCATGTATACAATTGTAATTTGACCCATCTTAATGGAACAGAGACTTGGCCAGCCACAAGAAAGAAAATCAGTGTGCTGTCCACCACAGAGCTGAAGTTATTGAGATGGTCAAATGGTTGGACACCATGTTAGGATATGAAATGGAATTGTAAGGGGCCTAATGCAGTTTGTTCCAATAGAAGACAAGTTGAGGGAGGCTAGGCTACCTTGGTAAGGGTTTATCCACTGGAGATCGGGAAGCTGTATCGGTAGGATGGCTCTTGCAATAATTGTGGATGGAAGATGACCGAGGGGAAGACTAAAGATTCAAAGTGGACTGGATATCAGTAGACCTCGGAGAGGCCAATCTGCATGACAGCCTGGCCTATGTTCGTGAGTTTTGTATGAAGGCTATAAAAATCGCCAATCCTGAAGAGGGAAGTGGCACGAAAGAAGTAGTAGTCCTGACTTCTACTCCTCGGCTCCATCCACCAGACCCCATTGATTCTATCAAGTATAGCTGCAAAGGGGAAAATATACCGATAAGGAGATACATGTTCTCATTCCCAAATCCTGTTTATGGCAAACTCCCTCTTCCCCCCAACAAAAACACACCAAATGCAGTAATTCCTGCTGCTGAGAACTCATTGCTCACTGCTCTGTAGGATTCAGTTTCTCTGAATGAAGCCAGCTTGTCTGATTCAGACAGGTTTTTTTTTTTTTTTTTTTAAACTCACCAGTGGAACTTTTGACCAGTTGTTGTTTTTCCTTCCTGCCTTTCCTTTCCTCCCAGGAAATGGTCAACGGCAAGTTACTATCCAGAACTGATTACGTGATCCCAGGCTTGGTGCCTTAGAGACAGGTCCTGAACCAATGGCTTCTGCAGCACAGTAGTGCAAGGGAGGGGGGGAAAGGGAGAGGAGAGGATGGGGGCAGAGATGCAACACAGGAACTGCTTCTGGTCTGCTTCCCCATCACACACAGAGTGAATCTAATATTACTGACACTAGTGACCTCATCTCTTAAAATACAGAAAACAAGGCCGTCGAGGTTGTGGAACAAGAGAGGCGTTCTGATGGAGACATCTAAAGAGTTATGTTTTGTGTTATTTAACCCCTCTGTGCTCAGGGAATTACAAGCTAGTTTTGCATGGGGAGTTGTTTTTCTTTTAGTATTTGGGATGGTTGTTTCGGAAGGGCACAGTGAATCAGACACTCTTTAAAGCGAGATTGGCATTAATAGATAGAATTAAACACCAAGCTGCCAGGTATCAGGTAAGCTTTTCCCACAGTGCTCCACTGATGAAGGTCGATCTTGATACAGGTACCTATGCACAGCTCCGCCAGTGCACCTTGGTCCCAGCACTTAATTCACATTGCCACTGAAGCCTTGCTCCCAGCTCTGCCAGTGCACCTCAATCCCGATTTTTAGCACCTACAATTATTCCAGCGGGGGTTCCTGCACACAGCTCTGCTGGTTCACCCATGGTCTGAACAGAGAACAATGGATTTCTGATCAGGTCACAAAACATACACCGAATGCCCTGCCTATATATATGTATGTATTTTGGTCTAGCGTGTGGTGAGTTGGCAGTTACTGTGGGCCCTAGATAGCCATCTAATCTACCTATCTATTTTTCATATAGTGCTCATCCTCCTGGTATCTGGAATCTGAGATGATGGCAGAGGAGACTTTGGAAGGTCAGATCTTTAGCTGGTATAAATCAGCATGGCTCCATCGATCACAATGGAGTCAGGGCCGGCTCCAGGCACCAGCTGAGTAAGCTGGTGCTTGGGGCGGCAGATTGTTCGAGGTGGCATTCCGCCCAATCCTAGGGTGGGACGGCCGCATTTTTTTTTTTTGGTTCCGCTCCGGCTGCCCTGTAGAGGGCGGCGGCGCGGAGAACCAGAGCGCCCTGCAGGGCAGTCCTCTTCCTTCCCTCCCCGGCGACCGGAGCGGAGCCCTCGCGGCAGGAGGCGGCGCAGCGGGAGGGGCCACGTGGCAGCGCCCCTGCTGTAGCCCTGGCCGCCCCCTTCTCTCTCTCTCTCCCGCCCGCTCCCTCCCACCCCCCCCAGCCGGTCCCCCTGCACCCGCGCTCCGGCTGCGCCGCAGGTTTTTTTGTTTTGTTTTGTTTTTTGCTTTGCCGTTCTGGCCGCCCCGTTGGTTTTTTTTGTGTTTTTTTGTTTGTTTGTTTTTTGTTTTGTTTTTTGCTTGGGGCGGCCAAAAAGCCTGAATGGAGTGATCGCAGTAGAACTACACCGATTTACACCAGATGAGGATCTCACCCATTAGCTCTTTGCTGATCTCCAAACTTGCCCTCCCCTATCCCTGGTCAACTCCTGTTTTCTTGATTGCTCTCCCAGACCCATGTGAAGTGGTGATCTGTCCTCTCTCTTTTTTTAAAAGAGCAATGGCATTGAATAAAAACCTGGCTCCCAATATCCAGGGGAGGGATAGCTCAGTGGTTTGAGCATTGGCCTGCTAAACCCAGGGTTGTGAGTTCAATCCTTGAGGGGGCCACTTAGGGATCAGGGGTAAAAATCTGGGGATTGGTCCTGCTTTGAGCAGGGGGTTGGACTAGATGACCTCCTGAGGTCCCTTCCAACCCTAATCTTCTATGATTCTATCCCTGAGCTGTGGGGAAGTTCAGCCCTGGATTCAGATCTAGTTTTGCAGTTTGGGCCCACCCCATCATTTTAGGAAAGTGCCACTCCTGCACTGCATGAAAACTGCAGTTTAAACTTTGCACATGTGTTTGCTCCAGCTTTACAAAGATCCACATAGGATTTATATTTGCTTCGTTAATCTGGAAATAGTAGTAGAAGAGTGGGTGTATACTGTCCTTTTGAAAATCAGCTGCATGACGCATGCAAACAATGTAATCTATCAACATGGCAGTTAATGTAAATGTTAATATAAATCTCTATTGGCTGAGAACGCACTGTGCCCGAGATAGGTGTGTGGGGCATGCAGAGCTAGCACTGCATCTACAGTGTGTAAATTTCTTTTCCCTGCAGTGCTGGAATGACCAAATGAGGAACAGGGAAGGAACTCAGCAGCTGATCCTGGAGGTTACAAAGACAGCTGGTGGCATTTAAAATCCTGCTGTCATTTACAGTGAGGAGGAAAATACAGCATTGCTGTTGCCACTGAAAGGGGAATTTGCCCCATGTCTTAGACACAGACCAGAATCAAAACCCTATATCCAAATATCCCAGAACATTGGGAATGCCATACATTGGAGCCAAACGTCACGGGTGAGCCCCATCTGTCCACTGAAGTCAAAGGGAGTTTTGCCTTTAAATACAATGGAATCAGAGTTCTGTCTATGTCCTTATTTAAGCACCATTACCATAATAATCCCACAACACACATTAGAGGTAGGAAAGTATTATTCCCATTTTTATTGATGGGGGAACAGAAACACAGAGGAACTAAGGCCCAGATCCTCCCAAGTATTTAGACTCTTAATTTCCATTGAAATCAATGGAAGTCAGGAGCTTCAGTACCTTCGAGGATCTGGGTCTAAGTGACACAGGAGGTCTGCGGTGGAGCAGGAGTTTGAACCTAGGTTTCCTGTGTAGAATGACTGGCTACTTCCTCTTCCTCCCTTGTCCTGTCAGCCAGCCATATCCAAACTCCAGCTCTGAACTGTGGATGGGAGGGGATCCAGGTCCACTTTCCAGCCCCCTCTCTGTGTAAGACGAAGCTGAGTTCTATTTTATGCTCCCTTCCTTAGGGAACGGATTCAAAATTGCTTCCTTTGCAGTCATGTTACAAAATGAATCCGTGTTTAATGGAACGATAAAAAGAAAATGAAAATATCAAACCGTCTGGATTTATTTCCGCTAAAACGACACCAGGTCAGATTTTCTAACCTTCTATAGCAAAGCCCTGAGGCCCTTTTAAAATACTTCACTCCTTGGGGCATGCAAGTGCTAGAGCCAAATGCTCAGCAGGTATAAATCAGCAGAGCTCCACTGGGTTTGATTGACAGTAGCTGAGGGTCTGGCCCTGGATCAGTACCAATCGTTCAATAACCTTCGGCCCATTTTTTCAGGGGGAGCTACATCTCCCATTGACCACCACTGCACTCAAAATCGCAATGCAGAGAAGTGCAAGATCAGGCCAATTAGTTAATCCTCACTATCTCTCCGCTGTGAGGGAGGTAAATATGAATCCCATTGTACAGCTGGGGAAAGTGAGGCACAGACAGGCCAAGTCACCCCCAAAGCCACCTCAGATTCATCCTAGAGTTGGGAATAGAACCCAAGAATCCTGACTCCTGCTTTGATGCCTTGGCCACAAGATCATCTTACTTCTTTTGTTCAAGAAAACCTGACTTTTAGGACTCTCTTTGTTTCCCCCTTATCTATGCCTTTTGTACAGGTTTTGAAAATCCATGTGCTCTGAACGCTTGCCCTCCCCACCGAACACAAAAACACCACACACAGAAGTGTGACCTTGTTTATTAACGGCCGGGCCAGCTGCATGCTCAGGAAGTGGAAGCATGAAGGAAAAAACCCCTGAGATGAGAAAACAGAAATAGATAAAGTCCAAAAAGGCTGCACTGACGTGCAGAGATCACACAGGCAGGAGGATGAAAGGGCAGGAAATGGGTTTCCAATTGCTGGGCAGCAGGTACAAAAGGCAGCAAAATGCTTAGGAAAAGAAACAATTTACAATCTGGCCACACTGGATCTCAGAAGATTAAGCCCGTGCATTTTACACCAGCCACATCATTTTTATCAGTATTAACTGTGACTCTGGAGAACCGCATTGTGCAGGAGCCTAGTAATGGCCTATGGAGTCATTAGCTACTAATTGGATCAAAATGGAGGGCCTCTTGTGCTGTATGCTTTACAAACAAACAGGAAGAAAGTCCTTGCTCTGAAGAGCTAACAGACTAAATAAACAAGATGGACAAAGGGCGGGTAGCAGAAAGGAAGTGTAATTATCCCCATTTCACTACTGGGGAACTGAGGCTCAGATGCTCAAAGGTACCTAATTACCAGGCCCTGAGATGTGCAATTCCCAGGTCTTAGAAAATTTGGGACAGAAAGTTTGAGTGAGTTGACCAGGGTCACACAGAAAACCTGTAGCAGAGAGAGGGTTTAAACCTGCATCTCTTGTGTCTTAGTTCAGACCCTCCTACAGTTCCAAGTCACCAGACTGAATACAGCCTGGGCTGATAGTGACTGAGAATTCTGCTCTATCGATAGCTGGGTGTGGAAGGAAGGTGCTAGAGCTCAATCTAATTCTTCATGGGCCAGGTGTTCATATTATGAAGAAACCACACCGTGGTTAACACTAACTGCAGTCTCAGCAGAGAAGCCAACGGCTGAATGGGTCATGGAGCCTGAATTATCCCTAGATGGGTCACTCCAGGACAGGGTCAATTCACGTGGGCAGGAAGCATCATCTGATGCGTGCCCTATTCTGTAGAAAAAACACAGGACTTGAGGGCTGTGTTCACCAGCTCTCAAAGCAAAGGGGAGCACCCATCAACTTTTCTTTGCAGAGGGGTAGGTTGGGATGTGACTGCCCAGCTCGGATGTATTCAGCTTTGACCCACATGCTGCGCAGGGCGTGACGAATACAGTTAACTGTCTCCCACGCAAATGTCCAGTGCTTGCCCCTGTGCTGAAGCATCTGGGCAGAGCACAGCCGGAAAGGCCCTCACTTCCTGTGTTCCGTGAAGCCAGGGGTTCCTGTGTCAACAGCTGCTGACGTGGCGACCGAGTGGCCACCTGTCATGTAGAAACGGAGGACATGCCTAACATTTTTTCACCTCATTCTGGGTACAGCCCAAGAGCTCATTTAGATTCATAAAATGGGCTGGAAACAGAATGTTATCACAGGAGAACTCACAGGCCTGATCGCGGGTGACGGGGTGGGTGGGGAGGGGCTGATATTAATGAACCTGGAAACAACAGCAGTGCAGTTCAATCCCTTCACACACCCCCCGCCCACTTGATGGGGCTGCAGCCTCCCCACAAAGCCCCCAAGGAGCAGTGCTGGATTAATCTTTTGTGATGCCCTGGGTCAGCACTAGGGATGTAGATAATGAGAGCACCCAGAACTGTAATAATAAGGATGAAGAACCCATGAGCTTTGGAAAGGATATAGACTCTCCTGCTTCAGGGTATAAGTCCACTAATGGGGGTGAGGATGAAACTTCCCCTGGGTGCAGGTTATCCCTTAGCTATCTCCTGGGCTTCACGCATCTTCCTCTGAAGCAACTGGTGCTGACCACTTTGAGACAGGAGGCTGAACTGCATGGTGTGATCTGGTGTAGCAATTTCTATGTGCTTATTTTGCTCTCCTTCTCTGGTCTGCTCCACCTAAGAGCAAGGTATGAAAATAACCTGTCCCACCCTTTGCATCATGAGCCAAATGGGTAGCTAGCATCCAGTTAGCCACACGGTTACCACTTAGTCATCCTCTCGGTTGTGGAGCAGCCAAGGACCAGTCTGCACTACAAGCCGGAGCTGGCTTGTTAGATACCAGGTTAGCGTGTGACCCCGACATACTGGTATGTATAATGCAAGTTTGGGACACTGTATCCAAGAGATGTTCATGAACATCCCCTGGGCTGTAACAAAGCACAACGGAGTTGGAGTAAAAGCACAATGGAAACTGTATGAAAAGCTGCCAGTGTCATATCTGGTGGCTTGGATGTTGACTCTCATGTCCCATCACCCCAGGCAATCCATCATTGCTGAAGAGCGCTTGCTCTTTCGACTCCCCCCCTGCTTTAACCGCCCCTGGATGCGGTCATTTCCCTTCCTGCTGAGAACTGGACATAGCTTCCTCTGGAGCCCCTCATCATCGCTCTTAAATCAGTCATAGGGGTCTCTATGGAATGATGCAGGGCACTCCCTTCCCCACCATGCTGAGCTCATTATCTCTGCAGCCCCTGCTCTCCCGGGGAAGCCAGGAGGCTGGAAACTAAACCCAAGCCTCCTGCACAGCAGCTTGGTGCAGGTGGGGCATGTGTCATTGAAAAAATTTCCCTGGGACAGTATTTCTGATGGCCACTAGCAGGATTTCTGCTCCATAGGAGGCCCCTGTTGTTAACACCCAGCTAGCTCTCTGCATCTCACTGACTGCACTGCAGGAGAAAGCCTACAGGGCACGACAGCATGGCTACTTTGGGAGATTAGAGGTAGAGTGTGAGTAGCAGGGACAATGGATCAGTTAGTGGCGATAAACTTCTCAGCTTTCTAGCTCAGCTATATCCCTGAATGGCAGGACTGGCACATCAGGGAGGAGTGCAGATTAGGACTAAAGTGCATTGGCAAGAATTCGTGTGGGGAGCTGTGATGGGTGTTTACCCCACACACAGTGAGAAAGGTTAATATGGATCTAAGAAGCCAATTAACCTGCCTGCTTGCATCTGGAGGGTAGGCCAGGATGAACCTGTACCAGACGACTGGCAGATAGCTAATGGGACCTCGATTTTTTAAAAAGGCGCCAGATGCAATCCTGACAACTACAGGCCAATAAGCATAACTTCAGTACCAGGCACCTTGGTTGGAGCAATTGTAAAGAACAGAATTATCAGACACAGAGATGAACACAGTTTGCTGGGGAAGAGTCAACACAGCTTTTGTACAGAGAAATCATGTCTCACCAATCTGTTAAATTTCTCTGGGGCGGTCAACAGGCATGTGGACATGGATGATCCAATGGCTATAGTGTACTTGGACTTTGAGGAAGCCTTTGATGAGGCTCTTAAGCAAATAAGGAGTTATGGGATAAGAGGGTGTGATAGGGGGTGTACCCTCACACAGGCCCTGAAGGGGTTAATGTGGGCCCGAGGGGCCAATTAGGGTATTTCCCTGGATCTGGAGAGCCAGGCCTAAGTGAACAAGAATCCCAGCTGGGCAGGAGTAGGCTGGATTATAAATCTAGGAAGTTTGCAGTAGAAAGGGGCTGCATAGAGAGATTTTGCAGTCCGTCTCTGGGAGCAGAGAGGAGGGGAGGAGAAAGAGGGAAAATAAGCCCTGGGGTTCTAACCCAAGACGAAGGCCTCAGAGGTGTTTTAGGAAAAGGAAGCCTGAGAGGACTAGGTAGGAAGAAGCTGAGGGAAATAGCAGTAAGGGGTAGGACTGTGCAGACCTTGGCTGCTTGTTATAGGGTCCCTGTGCTGGAACCCACTGTAGAAAGTGGGCCTGGGTTCCCTATCAACTGCTGGGAACCGCAGGAGCATTGGAGATGCCAACTGGACAGCTGGTCTGGAGAGACCACGTTACCCCATGTAGTGATCCCTGGGCTGGTAGGGAGGCCACTTTGTAGCACTGCATCTAGTAACCAACAGTCACCTAGCAGTCTATGGCTCTGGCCCTCTGGCAGGCAGAGCAGTAAACGGTCCCTAGCCCAGGTGGCAATCACAGCCTTGGCTCTGGCCTTCAGGGCAGGGAACAGACTTTTGCCTAAGCCTCCTGGCTAAGGCAGCCAGCAAACACAGTCTAGGCCCACAATCTCCTGGCTGGGGCAAGCCACAAACAAAGCACATGCCTTCTGGCCTAGAGGTGAATAGGCCACCACCCTAGGGGTGGTGTTGGCAACCGGGGGACCCAGACCCCCCCTACTCCACCAGTCCCAGCCCAGGGCCCTGACATTGGCAGATGGTTCCACCAGTGGGTCAGCAGGGATCCCACCAAAATACAGTGTCTCATGCTCTGGCAGCAAAACCGGACTACAATCTGGTTTCCCTGGGCTACTTCCTACCACAGACTGGGCATAGGGCTCTGTATTCCCAGGGTCCTCCAGCTTCTCAGAGTACACGGCTGCCAGCAGTCTGGGCAATTCCTCTCACGGGTTGGTCTTCTCTGGGGACAGGGCGCTGCACAGCGCAGTTTCAGCTCCAGAGCTCTGCAGCAGGCTGGAGACATCTGCCTCGTTCTGTGGTAACAGCCCAAGTGAGCTGCAGGGCCAGCCCTTTATACTACCTACCACCAGGGCCGGCTGCAGGCACTAGCCTGGCAAGCAGGTGGTTGGGGCGGCCACTCCGGAGAGGGGCGGCATGTTTAGCTATTCGGCGGCAATTCGGCGGACGGTCCCTCACTCCTGCTCGGAGCGAAGGACCTCCTGCCGAATTGCCGCCGCAGATCGTGATCGCAGCTTTTTTTTGGCTGCTTGGGGCAGCCAAAACCCTGGAGCTGGCCCTGCCTACCACGCCCCTCTGCTTCTGGCACGGGGGCTGATTTGGAGATGCCAACTGGACAGCTGGTCTGGAGAGACAATGTTACCCCATGTAGTGGTCCCTTGGGCTCAGGCTCAGAGGAAGGTCAGTCTGCCTCACTACACCCCAGAATGGGAGGACTATCTAGTCACCTGGCCGGAGGGCTGGGTCATGAAGAGGGAGCACCCCAAGCCGTGAAGAAAGAGAAAGGGGTCACAGCTTGAGTAACTGACTGAAGAGGGTGCCAGACCTGGTGAAAGCTGATCCCCAGAGCACGACAAGGAGGTGCCAGCTATGGTGAGTGAACCCCTTCACAGACGGAAGGCCCTCACATGGGTCAGTAGCTGGCTAGGAAACAAAGGGTAGGAATAAATGTTAAGTTTTCACAGTGGAGAGAGGTAAATAGCAGGGTCCCCCAAAGATCTGTACTGGGACCTGTGTTGTTTAGCATACTGATAAATGATCAGGAAAAGGGGGTAAACAGTGAGGTGTCAAAGTTTGCAGCCGATACGAAATGATTCAAGCTAGTTAAGTCCAACGCTGAGGGCAAAGAGCTACAAAGGGATCTCACCAAACTGGATGACTGGGCAACAAAATAGCAGATGAAATTCAATGTTGATAAATGCAAAGTAATGCGCATTGGAAAACATAATCCCAACTATACATACAAAATGAGGGGGTCTAAGTTAGCTGTTACCACTCAAGAAAGAGATCTTGGAGTCATTGTGGACAGTTCTCTGAAAACATTTCTATGACTCCGTGGCCCTGGAAGGGGCAGGACTCTGCAAAGTGGACTGGCCAGAAGATTCTATGGTTGGAATAGGCCAAAAGACAGCTGGGGAAACTGAGGCAAAAGTCGCTGCAGCACCACAGCCATACAGGAGGGGGCATGTTGGGCTGGCAACTTTTTCACAGGACCCATGCTCTAGAACAGGAGTGTCAAAGTCCAGAACTGAAGGGCACTAGCAGAGCTGTGTATGTGGAACCCTTCTCTAGAATAGCAGGGATGCTGTATGCCAGAACTGAGGATCACTGTCAGAGCTGTGAGGGGAACCCAACTCTAAGATAGCCAGGGATGCTGCATGCTGGGATTGAGGGGCGTTGCGTAAGCTGAGAGGGGAAGTTCCCACAGGATCTGCATGAAAAAATGGTCTCACAAGCTCTACAATCTTAAAAGAAAAAAGAGAAGGCAAAAAGGAGCCAAGAATGCAAGATGGCTGGAGGAAATGCTTTTGTAAATACTCTGTTCCTGCCTGCTCCTCTCACTCAGTGCTTGACAGTCATGGACAATCATCCACAGGCACCCAGGGCTCAAAATAAACCCGGCCCTTTTAACCAGAAGCCGGTAACAGAGCTTTCTTTAGAAAATGCAGATGTGGAATTTGGCCTTTCCTTAGCTGTGCTGCAGTCAGCCCTGTATGCTCTGGTGTGATCCAGGCCCTGCTTGGCTACCTGATGGCTGTTAGACAACCATAGACATGTTCATATTCACTTTCGTAACTATTGTCAGAGGATTGTGAGCTTCATGGACATGGGATGGGGGGTAAGGGGAAAGGACAGAGCAAAGCTGAATACAATAGGGAGAGGAAAACTTCTCCACATACATAAGAGGATCATAGTAGTTCATGATGTAATGAAACTGAGTCCAAGCTACAAAGTTGAGATTCAGAGCAGAAGTTTCCCAAAGTTCATATGTACTTGGATCAGGAGTTCTGGCTTAGGCCCATTTCTCTACTGGATGATAGTCTGTTTCTCTACAGAAACAGACCATAGTACCTCAGAGAGCATGTAAGAGAATGAAGCCATAGTATCCAGCGAGGTTACTATACTGTGCTCCGTTCCATAATAAAAATTACTTACCCATGTCAGGCTACATTTGATCTTTACAAAAAAGGCCAGTGCATCATCCTTACACTGCACTTTATGCATTACCTTAGATCTTAAATACCATTTAAATGGGAGGCATTTTAGGAGGCATATAACAAGCCTGTGGGAAAGACTGTATGGGATGGAGAGAGAAGCTATTCTGTAGGGAGAGATTTATAGCTATCAGGGTGATGTGTAACCCTGTAAAAACCTAGACAGGTTAGCGAGACTTGACGGCCAATAATGGCACTAGGGGGAAGGAGAATAGGTGTAGGGGAGTCCTGGCTGATGGGGGAAACCCCACGCTCACCATAAAAATACGGCTCCATTAGGAAGTGGGGCAGCTGGAGCAATGGGTTAATACTGCAGGCCTGTACCACTACAGACCTCAGGTTAAAGCCTATCGAAAGCACCTGAGTGTGGTGGTTTCAAGTTGCATCTCTGAACCTTTATCTAGGACAGACACTGTACAATCCCAGCTTTGGCTCTGGGCTGGAGGAGCAGGGCCTAAACGAGGCTCAGACCTGAGGTGCATTGGCAGAACGGTGTGGCACACATTCACCCAGGACCTGCCACAACCAACCCTGCCTGCCAGTGCTATTTGCCCTACACTTCCCCTCACAGTGAAATGTGCTTCATTGAATCTCATTTAAAGACATAACCTTGCGTCAAGGCAGAGGGAAGTTTGTGTGGTAGCCGGACACTACAAAATGTAAAGGACATTTTTGCCTGGCTTGCTTCCAGCAGGGCCCTTTTGCTCAGATTGCTACAGACAACAGGGGGCAAATCCCCCTTTTCAGGCCACAGTATTTGCTTATACAACAATGTGACCTGAGTTAGGATTATGCAAACCTGCAGCATTCACTTTGTTTATGCCATGCCAAGGCAAAAGGCTGAAACTTTCAGAGCAGAAACCACTGCTGGGGCCGGTCAGAGGAAGCTGCCTCCCACTTTTGTGGGGGAAGAGGGAGGGAATGGGGTGTCCTACATTCGTATTACTTTTGTTGTTATAATGGGTGCAGGATTAACGACATTATAGTATGTGGACTGAAATTACATGGAGGACAGACGACTGGAGCGAGTTCCTGCCCAACCTTATATATTGCAGTATGTCATGCCACAGACGCAACTAACCTGGGGCACTTAAAAATGAGTTAATGTGACTAAATACAACAAATACTTTAATGTAATCGATACACCTCATTATGCCAGCTTTACTTAATTGTATCATCTTATAGTACAGGGCATTTACTTCTGCTGTGTGCTAGTGGGAAAGGAGAATTGGAACCAGTGTTTTCACATTGTTAGAGTACAGGACTGCTCCGCTTTCATTTCACCGTGTAACCTTAGGTGAGTCATTTAGGCCCTGATCCTGCAAAGCACTTGAGCACCTGCTCAAAGTATAGGAGAAATTGTACTGGCATCAGCAGGGATAGGGTTAGTCCACTGCCTAAGTGCTTTGTTGAACTGGAGTCTTAGTCTCTGTATCTAAATTGTCCCATCTGTACCCTGGGAAATAATTCCCCTTACCTAACTTTGAAAGAGGCGTTATGAGACTAAACTAGCTCTTTGTGACTCATCCGGAGATACTTAGTGGAAAGTATGGCCCCCGGGCTAGGCAATATATTATTTTTATCTCCATATACATGTGTAAAGCCCTTAGCATCAGTAACTAATGTTTATTATATTCATATTTATATTCTAAAGAATCATCTGTAAACTCTAGTACAGGGGTAGGAAACCTCTGGCACGCGTGCCGAAGGCAGCACGCAAGCTGATTTTCAGTGGCACTCACACTGCCCAGGTCCTGCCCACCACTCCAGGGGGCTCTGCACTTTAATTTAATTTTAAATGAAGCTTCTTAAATATTTTGAAACCTTATTTACTTTACAACAATAGTTTAATTATATATTATAGGCTTTTATAAAGAGACCTTCTAAAAAGGTTAAAATGTATTACTGGCACGCGAAAACTTAAATCAGAGTGAATAAATGAAGACTCAGCACACTACTTCTGAAAGGTTGCTGACCCATGCTCTAGTACTTATACTCCTACATTTAATGGTTGCACAGCTCCCAAACCATCATTAAAGAGAGACAGAAGGATCAAGGGGTAGAGCAGGACATTGTCAAGTTGCACTCCAAATACATGATCAGCTTGAAGGATTTTTTGTCAATCCATAACCCACCTAATTCTTAAGGTAAGAGTTACCCTAGGCAGGCCTCTGCACATCTCTCCCTTGCTGTTTCCCTGTCAAATGGGATGACACTTACCCTATCTCACTGCAGATGGGTACTTGTGAGAATCAGAGGACTTGATCCAAAGGCCATTGACGTCAGTGCATCTCCATTGACTTCAGCAGACATTGGATTGAGCAAACTAGCTACTATTTGTTGAAGGGATATGAGCGGGACAAGATTGCATTTGTCAAGGCTGCAGAGAATGAGGGGGGGCGGGAGATCAGGCTGGAGCAGGGAAGAGGAACTGGCAGGAACTAACGAAAGCCCTGATCCCACCACAGAACTAAGCCCAGAGGCTGAGGTCTGCTCACCCACAGCTCACTGCAGGATTGCAGCCTATGTAGTGTTAACAAAATGAAGATAAAACATGCTCTATTAAGTGCTAAGTCTTATTAGAAGTCTGGCTGGGAGCTGCTCTTTAATTTACATTAGCCTGATTAAGGTAATTATGTGCTATGTGGAATGTTACTTTGTTTCATGCCCACTGCAAACAAGGCCGAATCCCGGGAGAGTTGAAGGTACTCTACCACTTCAGAAACCGTGAGGGGTCCACACAAAGCTGTGCAGGCAGGGGAGAAACAAAAGGCTACTTAGCAAACTCCCCCACCACTAAAGACTATGGTCTGGTCTATACTACCCGCCTGAATCGGCGGGTAGAAATCGACCTCTCGGGGATCGATTTATCGCGTCCCGTCAGGACGCGACAATCGATCCCCAAATCGGCGCTCTAACTCCACCAGCAGAGGTGGTAGTAAGCGCCGCCGACAAAAAGCGGCAGAAGTCGATTTTGCCACCGTCCTCACAACGGGGTAAGTCGGCTGCAATACGTCGAATTCAGCTACGCTATTCACGTAGCTGAATTTGCGTATCTTAAATCGACTCCCCGCTGTAGTGTAGATGTACCCTTAGAGAAAATGTTGAGGTTTCATTATTCCTTTCTAAACAAATCAGTGGGAACATTCTGTTGGTCTTGGCTTAAGGCGGAATGCTGTGAAAGTGGTGATTATGGTTTCTACACTTCTTAATCTTCTCCTTTGAAACATGACAGCTCCTGTACAGTTAAATGGTACTGCAACTTGGTGTGTCTGAATCACTAAGGGAGGTGGTCTGCCTCCATCTCCAAGGCCTTGCCTACCTGCGATTGCAGACATTGTTGCAACTGCATTGGTGCAAACCCCTAGTGTAAATAAGCAAAATGTCAATCAGCCACAGTGCATTGGTGCAGCTCACTCTCTGCTTGAAACCACATCAACCTGCATTGGTGCAAATGGCAGCTTTGCCCAGAACTTAGTGTGTTAACCACTAGGTTCCCCCACACAAAGGTGCTTCCAACACCACCTAAACTATGAGATCACCATTTGGATTAGACGTCCATGTGGGTCTTCAATGTGCTGATCTCTGCTGCTGAAGGATGAGGGCGGATAGGAATCACTGGTGTAACAGATACAACAGTCCTACTGTTGAGGGCTCCTGGCTGGTTCAATTACCAATGGTTCGTCTCTATTTTAGATTCAGCCTGATACTTCAAGAGACAAGGGTTTCAGGGGAAAAGCTATGTCATTGCAGCTTTCTAAAGCCACACAGGTAGCTTGTGAAAGTTGACTTTGGGGTGGTAGTCTCCCTACTCGAGAGCTGCCTTTCCAAGCACAACAGGTTTCTTCTCAAAGCCAGCCACGTGGTAGCACAAAGGAGAGATGCACTTCATTAAAGGCTTCTTGCTACCTAGCTCAGTGGGGGTGGGGAGTGTCAGGTTCAAGGGGAACCTCCTGTCACGGAAGTGGCAAATCCTGCTGGATATTTAGGCAGACCCCTAAACAGTTTATGGAAGGAAATAGACAAAGTTAATTGACACAGGCTTCGTACAGAAAGGAGGGCACCAGGGAGGGGAGATGAGGGCTGGTTGGAAAAATGTGGGTTTTTTCCTGTTTTGGCAAAAATTTGTTTTGATGGAAATTTTTTGACTAGCTCTAGTGAGGACCCAGGTGTGGAAATGACTGATGGCAGGGAAGAGATGAACCTCTTCCCAGCATTTATACATTCATGTTAGAATATTAAATAAAGACCGGGAAAAAATCTGCAATCCCATTTTTATTAGTTTCAAAACAAGAGCAGGTTTTATTTTTTATCAGTAATTTAATTTTAGTACATCTGTTGCAAAAAAACAACAACAATGTGCACATAAACAGTTTGGTAAGAAGGAAAGTACAAGAATCAGTTTAATTATTTAGTTTTTTCCAAGATGACATTTCATTGTACCGTTCCTTATTCCTATACATTCTTCACCAAGAATAGAGAGAGCACCTTCCATTCCAATGTATAACTTGATAGACATCTATGGAACAGTGCAGCTGAAAGAGGTTTTAGCTTGTTTCCAGCATTGCATTGCCTGTGTTAGTAGTACATGAAGTGGCTTTCGCCCTATTTGCACTTGGGGATAGCATCTGGATCAGATGCCCCTTCTTGGCAACTGTTTGTTTAATAACGGCAACTTTAGTGAAAGGGAACATTTTTGCAATAGCCTAAAAGAAGGATACTTAATCCTGGTCTACATTAGCACTTTCTGGGAAATCTCCCTCTGGTGCAAACCCCTGGGTGGTAACAATGATGAGTGCACTAGTGCAAAGCATGTGGGGTTAGATGACATGGTGGTAAAAATGCCAATGGCCTGTCTACACTTAGGCTGCCATCATTATTAGGGCAACGGGTGGGTGATTTCCTGAAAAGTGCTAGTGTAGACACAGCTTTAGCGTGCTAGGGACCTTTCCAGTAAAGTGCAGAGTGTTCTCGGCTCCACCTGACTGGAAGGGAACTGGAGTCATTCTGCTCCATACACAAACAAGCTAGGAACGGAAAACTAAAGATGAAAAGAGAAGAATCACACCTTTTCTTAAGATTTACTTTTTCTTAAAGCTGCAATTCATCATTCTGGTGCCACGATCACATAGTGCCTCATGGAGCTTACCAAAGAGAGCTTCCATTGACCTCAGCTCAGCACCTTGCAGATCGGTGCTTGAGTGTTTTGGGAATACATATAACGATCCATTTGGATGAAATTCGCCCATGTAGAGGGCTGGGACAAGGTGTAGGCACCACTTAAATCCTAATTAAATTCCTACTTTAGTGGGACTTAAGCCCTCCAGATAGGACTTGGGTGGTGCCTAAGCCTTGCACTGACTCTTTCCACTGGGGTGAATTTCGTGGTACAGTAAAGGAGTGGGGTTATGAAAGGAGATGGATTTTTCCAGAAAATAAATCTTTATTTTCTGGCCATTTCCACAGTTTTTCCATGTTGTGCTTGTTCTGTGTCTCCTTAACATTCCCTCCCCCAAGCTCCATCCCATAGCATTTCCCTTTAATATTAGCATGTATCTAATGGCTGCAGGTGAAGGTAGGGAGATGAGGTGGTGTGAAGATCAGAGGCTTTTTCCATTGCTCCAATTCTCTTCTGCCATTTCAAGTTTCCCTTTACTTTTTGGCAGGCTTTGTATCTGCTGACAGCAGCCTCATTGCTTTTCATCTCTATGCAAATTACCATCCACAATAACCTAGTTCCAGAACACAGTGCAATGTCAATAAGTAGCTGCTTTGTATACCCCAAGTCACTGCCATCCCATGAGTCACCTCAATAGCTGCTCCTCTCCCCATTTCTTTTGTCTCACAGCTCATGGGAGTTTGCATGAGGCTCTGGGAGCTTGTTGATATCAGAGTTCTGAATCAGCTGGTAGAGAAACTCCACTTGTTTCTCATAGCCCTCAATTGAGATCCTCTCATTCAAGCCATGGACTCTGTTAAAGTGAGAAGAATATTTTTCATTACAATATGCATGAGCCACCTACATGGGAACAGCAAACCCAGTCCAGACTGCTGATTCCCCAGTTCTCTTTATAAAGGCTCGGGAATGTCAGGACTTAAGTAGGAAACAGTGTGAGACAAATAAAAAATCTACAGAACAATGCACTCCAAGCAAGATCTTTTCCTGAGGGCAGCACAAGTGGCTTACTGATTCTAAGGCCAGAGCACAGTGGGTAAGACCATGGAGTGGGTAGACAGGGCAGGAAAGTGGAAGTATAGCAGGCACTGTCGGTCCCTGCATTAGCATACCACAGGCCCTTTAGGTCAGAGTGCAGAACAGGTACCTGAACACTCTGCTCCTATTTCAGTTCCACTCGCATGGAAGATAAAATTGATGCGCTAGCAAGTGAACCAACTCCTAGCATGGTTAATACTTTTGTATTCACATAACTCCCAGCTTTAAAGGGTTAATCAACTGGCAGTATCATGTTTGTGCCGGCATGTGGACATGCATATTAAATAAGGGCTTCACACTAGAACCAAACCTTTCAGAACCCAGAATTGTATTTGTGATCCAGCCAACCCTGCAAGTTCAGCTGTCCCACTGGAAGGAATGTTTGAACCAGGTCCTGTCTACATTGTAAACAGAGAAGAACCAGGGCTAACTCTCTCCCATAGCAGTTCTCACCCATTATGTATGCAGCGGGACTCCGCAGGAAATGGGTGGCTTTTGTGATTCTGAGGCACCCATACTGCCACACCACGGTATACAAAGTTGGGTTTCATTCTCTAGGCCAGCACATGCTAATTTGCTTTGACAATAGTCCCTAGAGCATTCCCCACACAAGCAGAATATAATACCTGGCTAAATCGTCCGGTTTAAATACTAGTGGGTTAAATCGATAAATGGCATCTGTGAGATTAGTGAAGTGCCGGCTGTCTGTGTTTCCAATACAAATACCTGGAAAACAAACCCACAGGTCAGGTTGTCTCAGCACAAGTGAAACCAATTAGCCTTCAAGGAAAAAGGCTCGGCTGATGTTGCATTTCTACACTTTGAAAACAAACTCCTTTTGAAAACAAATTATTGTTCCCACATCAGCACAGGAAATAAAGAATGCGGGAACTCTTTCAGCAACGAGAGGAGCTGAGCACCACACCTCGTTGGTTTCAATGGGAGCATCTGTCAGGATCAGGCTCTTATTTTTCTATGTGTCAATATCAAGCTTAAGTCCCTATCCCATAAACTGTGTAGCGTGGAACAGCTGGCATGATAAGGGCTTTAGATAGTCAGGTACAGCACAGATGAAGAAAGAGGGTTTTGTCAGTCATGGAAGTGCAAACTGAAGAGCTAAAACGAGAAGACCTCCCCTGCCACTCCTTACATCCCTGAAGAGATTCCCTGGTATGTTTTGCAGGGAGACTCAATTCGAAGTTCATTGTTTCTGCCAGTTTCCTGTTTGCTTTTTTCTATTTCCACCATAACCACCCACCCACCCACTCGCTCGCTCTCGCGCTCTCTTTTACTTTAAAGCAGAGAGATGGAACCTAACAGAAGAGGGAACAACAGCAGTTTCCAGTCGTTAACAGCTGGGGTGGAGGGATACACAGAAATGGAAACAAAGCAACTGGGGGGCAGGGGGAGGGACAGGAATGTGGAAGTATAAGAGGAAACAATCATCATCATGTGTTTGCTCTTACCTGGAGCTACGTTGCTGACATCGGGGAAAACATCCCGTAGGGTTCTTTGGATAATCTGTACTCCAAAGACATGATTATCCCAGGGGCTGACAGGGAGTGGGTCAAAGGCTTCCTGTAGATGTATCTTTACTCTGTCATCAGCAATAGTGTTTTTGACTATCTCTAGCACCTATGAACACAGCCAGAGGAACAAATAAGCAAAGGGAATGAGAGTTTTCCTTGTGGATGTCTGTGCAGGTGCCAGTTTCAAGGCTTGCCTTGTAAATCAATTGCCAGGTATGGCTCCAAATGAAGACATACAATCAGGACAGGGGCCATGTAGTGGCCTCATGGTGGAAGTCTGTTTTCCTCTTACACAATGCGCTCCTGGCATTAAAGGTCGAAGTACTTCCAAGGCAATCATTTATGGGTCAGTGCCTCAAAAGGCCTTCCTTAACCCCTTCAGTACAAAAGGACACCACTGTGTAGCTGGATCAGTCAAGTGAATGGAATACAAAAAACGCTTTCAGCATGATTGTCCAGAGAGAGGGGTTTGATAATGGGCTATGTCAGACCTACTCAAGTGTGAGAGATCAGGTCACCGTCTAGTGGCTGCAACTGACAGAAGATAAGCCTTAATACTATTACATAAGCATGTATGGTCCATGGCAAGATTCCCAAACCATGGATCACCACTGGTAGCATGTGAGCTCGATGTTTCATCAATTCACTTCACAATTTTTTTAAGGCGGGGGTATGTGAACCAATGAAGTGTGGGAGCCACTTGTCTATGGGTTATTCTGAAGAAGAATGACCCCCAAAGGCTGCTTAACATAGCTGCAAGTCTATATTTCATAGAGGGTGTCCCTCAAAATCCGTGCTGTCTCCTGTTCTCCTCCATATTTAGAAGGTAGTGTTTAGTATCCAAAGTGAGTCTTCAAAAAGAGTCCTGTAAAACAAGCCACTGAGGGTCTCTCTCATTTATACTGCATTCATCACTGTGATATCTGGCACATATAACAAACATTAAAGCAACCAACAGGCCCAAAGGGACAATCTCCCCTGGTTACAGGCCCAAATAAAGAAAAAGACACAGTGGACACGTGCATCTTATGCTATCTGCTCAAAAGGAAAAAAACCTTGGATAAATTTGGCTCTGGCAGACTGCAAGTTGCAGAACACTCCCTTCCCCTAGGCTCTAAACTTGGGGACAGCCAATGAGAGCTTTCTGATGGAAAAGACCTGCTGCAACGGGGGATAAGGTATTCTCAGCTGGCCAGATGCCATTACACTCAGAGATTTTCAGAAGACAACCAATAGCTTGACTTGCACCTGGAAGCATAAAGGAAGCCAGCACAGAGCACAGATATTACATGCTCACATCTGTCATCTGCAAAATGCAGGCAAGCAATTTTGCACTATATGAAGCTGCTGAGGGGTCATCTATGGGAACCCTAGGTAGAGTGTATTACAACTGCGCAGTCTGGAGATGGCAGAGGCAAGATCCACAATACAGAGGAAAGCTTGCAATTTCCAGACCAGTCAACAACTGTCTATTTCAAAGGTACAGGAAAGTTAAGTAAATGACATGTCAGGGACAAATGTCATGATGAAAAAAAATAGGTGACCAAATGTAACATGCAGACATTACCTCTTCAACCTTTTGTGATGGGTGGATCCGAAAATTCACAGTGGCTTTTGCGGAAGGTGGGATGACATTGGACTAGGGGAAAAAAGAGTCTCAAACAATACAGAGAAAGCCATAAGCAGAGTCAAAGGCCAATCACAGAACTGCCACTGTAATATTACATCATCCTGATATGCACTGCTATCAAAAAGTTTTAACTACTGCTCATGCAATTCCAGGGCTCAGGATATAAGGCCCCAACCAGCTCCCATTGAAATAAATGCCCAAACCTTCCACCATTTGATCTCTGTAAACATTAGTCATTTACAACACAGGTAGTTACATAAGGATTAGGCACTTTTCATTTAGAATTTTTTCTCTATGTGAGGAAGGGTTTGGCACGTTTTTTTTTTTTTTAAATAATAACTTCATTTTATCTGATGTCACTCTTCCAAAAAATCCTCCTTTATAGCTGAGTCCATTTCCCCAAAGGACACCAGGCACGACCCATGTACGTCACTTAACAGCATAAGTACAGATATGGAATTCCTGTTTTCTACAAAATATATTTTATACTTTGTTAAGTATGCAAGTTACACAGTCTTTGAACAAGTTTCAGAGTAACAGCCGTGTTAGTCTGTATCCGCAAAAAGAAGAACAGGAGTACTTGTGGCACCTTAGAGACTAACAAATTTATTAGAGCATAAGCTTTCGTGGACTACAGCCCATATGCATCCGAAGAAGTGGGCTGTAGTCCACGAAAGCTTATGCTCTAATAAATTTGTTAGTCTCTAAGGTGCCACAAGTCTTTGAACACACAGTAAAAAAGCAAGCAACATGTTATTTCTCTTCTCACCACTCAGTGTCACTGTTTACCTATTACATCTTGTTTTCTAGACAAGTGATCCTTTTCAGTAAAGATTTCCTTTGAGGAATGCAGGAAGTAGGCCCAAACTATTAATTGCTCTCATAGACATAGACTTAAGGTCAGAAGGGACCATTATGGTCATCTAGTCTGACCTCCTGCATAACGCAGGCCACAGAATCTCACCCACCCACTCCTGTAACAAACCCCTAACCTATGTCTGAATTATTGAATTCCTCTAATCGTGGTTTAAAGACCTTAAGGTGCAGAGAATCCTTCAGCAAGTGACCCGTGCCCCACTCTGCAGAGGAAGGCGAAAAACCTCCAGGGCCTCTGCCAATCTTCCCTGGAGGAAAATTCCTTCCCAACCCCAAATATGGCAATCAGCTAAACCCTGAGCATGTGGGCAAGACTCACCAGCCAGCACCCAGGAAAGAATTCTCTGTAGCAACTCAGATCCCACCCCATCTAACATCCCATCACAGACCATTGGGCATATTTACCGCTAATAATCAAAGATCAATTAATTGCCAGAATTAGGCTATCCCATCATACCATCCCCTCCATAAACTTATCAAGCTTAGTCTTGAAGCCAGATATATCTTTTGCCCCCACTACTCCACTTGGAATGCTGTTCCAGAACTTCACTCCTCTAATAGTTAGAAACCTTCATCTAATTTCAAGTCTAAACTTCCTAGTGTCCAGTTTATATCCATTTGTTCTTGTGTCCACATTGGTACTAAGCTTAAATAATTCCTCTCCCTCCCTGATATTTATCCCTCTGATATATTTATAGAGAGCAATCATATCTCCCCTCAGCCTTCTTTTGGTAGACTGAACAAGCCAAGCTCTTTCAGTCTCCTTTCATAAGACAGGTTTTCCATTCCTCGGATCATTCTAGTAGCCCTTCTCTGTACCTGTTCCAGTTTGAAATCATCCTTCTTAAACATGGGAGACCAGAACTGCACACAGTATTCCAGATGAGGTCTCACCAGTGCCTTGTATAATGGTACTAACATCTCCTTATCTTTACTGGAAATACCTCGCCTAAAACCTTATTAGCTTTTTTAACAGCCATATCACATTGGCAGCTCATAGTCATCCTGTGATCAACCAATACTCCAAGGTCCTTCTCCTCCTCTGTTACTTCCAACTGATATGTCCCCAATTTATAACCAAAATTCTTGTTATTAATCCCCAAATGCATGACCTTGCACTTTTCACTATTAAATTTCATCCTATTACTATTACTCCAGTTTACAAGGTCATCCAGATCTTCCTGTATGATATCCTGGTCCTTCTCTGTATTGGCAATACCTCCCAGCTTTGTGTCATCTGCAAACTTTATTAGCACATTCCCACTTTTTGTGCCAAGGTCAGTAATAAAAAGATTAAATAAGATTGGTCCCAAAACCGATCCCTGAGGAACTCCACTAGTAACCTCCTTCCAGCCTGACAGTTCACCTTTCAGTATGACCCGTTGTAGTCTCCCCTTTAACCAGTTCCTTATCCACCTTTCAATTTTCTCATTGGTGTTCCAGAGCTGCAATTCTCAACCGTGCAGTTTATCAGGTTAAGACCTTGACTGTACCAGTCAAAACCTGCTGCCTCTCACTCTGCTGTGCTTGCTCTAACCCATTGTGGATTTAGGGATATCAGTCTTGTGACCATGGGACAAAGGTCCCAGCTATAGTAGGAAGTTGTCCTGTTGCTGACAATGGGTGGTCCAAAGTCTCAATCACACTCTGTGTAACAGGGTTGAAAATGTTTTTTATCCTGTCTACATTAGCACTTAAACCATTTTCAGCACCAATTTAGAAAGAACTGGATAACAAATATTGTCATCAGTGAAACAATTTTCTATTGTAAACCCTAAGGTGTGAACTGGGCTATACTTTCAGATGGAGTGAGGTTGGCAAAGCATGAAGGCCCAGTATAGAGGCTGAGTTTAAACTTAAGTGTAGGAGGAGACTAGAAAACCAACCATTCATAGTGGTACATCTAGTAGTATGTGGGAACCACCATTCTAAATAATACAAGCGTTCTCCTCATGCTACGTAGAGGAAAAATCAAATGCACACATGAAGCTACCTTGATTCCTGCATTAAACATGGTGATTGCTGTGGTGGTCCGAATCAAGGCATTAGTGGAGGGCTTCTGCTCGAAAATTCTGCATGAAAATAAGTTTTTAAAAGGAGTTTTGTATTTATAAAAGATATAAATGACAAAAGTGAGAATTAAATTGATTAGACCAACCTATGCATTAGCAGAGCAGCTACAGTATGTTTCAATTATTAATTAAAGCAAGGTAAATGCTTTATAGTCTGATAAACTGAGAAATAGGATGGCTGATTTCCAGGGAAGATCAGGCTTATTGGCAAGAAAGCTAGAGAGGACTAAAGTTTCTAAATGGACATTGGTTCCCATATTTCATGGGGGCAGAGGCTGGGAGTGTGAAGAGGGGATGTGTTCCCTTTACCTGCTGACGATGGGCGAGAACAGCCACAGGTTGGTCATGACGAGATTGAGAGGAAAACGGAACTAAGTGGTAAGAGAAAACAAAGATACACCAATTATCAAAATTCCAGCTTTGGAGACTGAAGTGATGTCATGACTCAGTGCAGAACACAGGGCTAAGGGATCCATCTATGTACAGTATGAGAGGGATGCTGCAGAGGGAGAACTATTGCACTTAAGCTTTGAATTCTCCTTTCTGAGTTAATTTTGATTTTAACAGAGATTAGGAAACCCCCCTAGGTAATTTACATCTGGGGCTACTTTTAATTTATTAATATCAATGATGTGAAACTTGAGAATGAAGCTACAGTTGAATACTTACCTCTGAAGCCAAGTGCTCAAGAATCATGATTTCTGGTCCATGGCCAAACAGATTGGGCATGGGATTCTGCTCCAACCTACAACAAGCAAATGAGCATTTGAAAAAAAACTCCTCATTCTACATTATTGCAGAAAACAGGTTGCATTTTGATTCATAGATTTGACCAAGAGCTTGAAATGTAGCCATCTCTCTCTCAGTTCACAAATCAAGGAGAACAACTTCACCACGGATTTCAGAGCATTCCTGTCTCATCCAAAGATGATATTTTGGGGAGGATGAAGGGATAGCCAAGGCTGGCTCCCAATGGGAAGGAAGGGACAGTAAGGGAGATGTGGAAATCTATAAAAATGGTAGGCCAAAACGATAGCAAGTCTCTCTTTATTTCAGGCACTTCTATAAAACAACACCCTTGCCCCCATCAATCTATTCTTTATCCATTGGGATAGGGAGACTGAGAAGCAGGAGCACTACCTTGTACCACAGCCTACAGGATATAACATTTTGATACCACATCATGTTTATTTGCTTGCATAGGTTCACCTGTAGGCAGCAAATACAGTCACAAAAGATTCTTGGAGAGAAATTCTGGCAACAGACAAAAGGACGGAACAAAAAATAGATTCCTGTCACCTTTGCGGATATCCAAATTCTAGGGCTGCTGAGTGACATTTAGGCCCCTGGCGTAAGTCTGAATAGCCCTGATGATGATCTAATTTATGCCTGGCTTTTTAGGGTTCCTAGGGACCATTCCAGGAAGTGTGAATAGCTGGAGTACAGAGGTGCTCCAGCCATGCCCTCTTCCCCTGACCACAACCCCTCTGCCAGGGGTTGCATATCTGCACACTTATATGAGCCATAAGCTTCAGTTTTAAACATACACAGAGAGGTACAATATATAGTCTGTTTAAGGAGATTTTGCATGACAAGCTTAGGTCTGTTACACAGCCAGGTAAACTCTCACCTGGACAATGCCGCTGCAAGAATACCGATACTCGTCTCCTTAGGAGGGACAGAGGAATGACCTTGCTCTTTTTCCACACTGAAGTTCGCTGTAATTGAACCCTTCTCTGTGATAGCTATTCTGATGAACAAGAAATAACTTCATCAAGCCAATTCCAAATATTACATAACCGGAGTTCTTCAGCCTCTACAGACTGTAGACAGAGGGAGCGGATATGCTTATTTTTTAAAACCAAATAAAAATACTCTAACAGCAGCAGCAGCAACAAAAAGCATTTAAAGCCACACCTGAGTGGTAGGAGCACTGAGGTCTTAGCTCTTTCTCCAGATTTCACATCACACAACTAACACACTTGCTCTGGTACAGCTGCAGTACCCTGCTTGTGACAGCACTGCTCAGAGATTGAAAGTAAGTGCAGTCGGAAGGCTCTTTGCTTACATTTTGCACCACGGCTGCAGTATTGTTGACAGACCAAGTGTCTTAAAAACAAATGTAATTTAAGTATAACAAGAGCGTTTCATGGTAATTAAAATGAATGAATGATTACAAACACCTCTGTGGAGGTTGACAATAGGAAATACTTATCCTATGCAGTGTTTTTAAAAGCTTAAATGAGAGCATTTTAATTCTTGTTTGATGTCAAGAGCCAATTGCTGTCTTATTAAAGCTAAACTGCATTCATATTTCAATATATAGGTGTTATATTTTCCACAGGGAGACTGGCCCATGCACTTGTCCATTTTATATGCTCCCACAGCCAACACGAAGATTATGGGGGTCTCTTTTTCTCTACAGTTCTGCATGAAAACCAGAATGCTCCCCACAAAGACTAAATTGCAGCTTTGAAGAAGGAAATAGATTGTAAAACTGAAACACCTATACGCAGTCAGATCTGACCCTTCTACCAACAGTGTCTGATAGTGCCCATACTTATCACATTTGTTTTGTCACCAAGTTCTTTATATCACAATTCCAAATCCCATTAACGCCTGGTTGTCTTTTCCCTGCTTTTTAGAACAACAGATAAATGAGACTGACTCATCACAGGGCTTCCTAAATTAACCACCAGGTCTTCAGAGGATTGTCTACCACAGAGGGAAAGGGACAGAATTCATAACTCAACAGATAGCCCATTTCCTCATTCTTTCCTACTCAAGATAAAGGGTCACCTTTGCATTCCCTCAGAAAAGGTATGAATCAAGCTTACAAGCTGCATGCCAAAGACAAACTTTTGTTACATAAACACTTCACAGGTAAATCAGGGTTGCTATCTAAGCTTTCCAAAGAGAAATAGCATTGATTGCATGCCCCATCCTGCCGTGTACACAACCAGCAAATAGCAGTCAGGAGGCTGACACACTGATTGCCACAATGGTGAACCAGCCTCAGGTTCTGTTGTCAAACCCTCAACTACACATCAAAGTTACTAAATTTTTATCTAAAGAAAAAAAAACATAAAATCCCTGGGGAGCTATAAATGACAGCCTAGGAGACAGCTACGTATAAATATGGGCATCTCCGTCCTTAGCACTGTGACTCAGCTGTAACCTAGCCAAACTCACCTACTCAAGTTAACAAAGAGGTATAACAAGAGGGTGATACAGTGACTGGTGGGATGAAAACCTAAGGGTGGGTTTCCCAGCCAAGTGCTCTATGCATTAGCTAAGGATGCCTAATCTTTGCAACACTGAGGGCTGCAATGAAAATCTGACAGGAGCTTAAGAGCCACACACAAATGTAAGTATGTAAATGTACTTAATTATTAAATATGCACACAACCCAAACATTCGCTTGTATTTATATTTTCACTGAGATGAACAGAAACTGCAATCAAGTCACCAGCAATAAAACCTTGTAGTTCATCGGCTGTGTCTCCACCAAGGAAGAAAAGAGCAGCTGCAGGCCACATTTTAAGACGCCATAGAGGGCCTTTATGTTGTATTATGGACACCGCTGCATTAGTCCAAATTAGCAGAGTCTCTTATACTTACCCATAAAGCCAGGGATCAAGCCCATTGTGTTAAATTCTCTTCTTTCCTTACTTACACTGCTACTGGATTCTTTATTCCCACCAAGAACCCATCTAAGATAACGCTTCCCTCATCTAGCAGGAACGAAAGCTTCACTCCTCTAGTTTTCAGCAGAGCTGCAATCTTCATTGCTCCCTTATGACCAGATACCTACGAGAGTCCAAATCAGAGGAATTGCCATATTGAATCGCACAAGCATCCATCTAGTACAGTATCCTGACTCTGACAGTGACCAGTGCTACATGAGAAAGGTGCAAGAAACCACAGAGTGAGCAATTATGAAATAACCTGTCCATGGGATGAAGCTTCTTTCTAACCCCTGTCAATTAGTGGTTGCTTATGTTCTGAAGCAAGAGAGTTTACATCCAGTCTAATATAATTGAAGATGTTCTCATTATTCATGAGAAGCCTCAATGCTACCCCACAGCAATGAGCTCTACAGCTTAATTAGGCATTGTTTAAAAAGGTATTTAATTTGATCATTTCTTATCTTTCAATTTCACTGAATGCCCTTCTTGTCTTTATGAGAATGGGCAATTCTGCTACCCTATCATTCTCTACTTCTAGCTCTATGTCATTAATGAAGACTCTGTTAGATAACTGTTCACCTGGAACAATCAAATACATCTTAACCTGGATTTTCACATTTCACTCATGCACTGTACTTTTTACGTCTGACAGCCATAGAAAAGCCATACCAAAGAATAGTACAGATTTACCCTTTTCCTCTCTCTCCACTGAGTAAAACCCTGATGCCCAGGTCACTGAGAGCTGAACTGTCAATATATATCTATGACTGCAATGCTCTAAAGAGTGATTTGTCAATGCAACAGTGATCATCAGGGGGTTTCACGGTAAATAATCCTTAGAAAGTTGATTTAGTCAAGTATAAGGACAATGCAGGCAACTGGCTATCCAAGAATCAAGCTGCTCTTATAGGAGGAAACGAGAGAGAGACAGACTGAGAGAAATACCTCTTCATCATGTCCAATGCCAATATAGAAAGATCTGCGAGGTCTGTAGTCTCTTCTCAGCAGGAATTCTAGAGCTTGCAGAATACCCTGTGGAATAGAGGCAGCATGTTAGTCACTGTGTCCTTTTGCTCGCTGAGGTTGCAAAGAAGAGCTACTTCATATGGCAAAGAACATGAAGATGTAAAGGAAATCCAGTACTTTCACAGTCCTCAAGCAGGCTTCATTCTTTTAACTATTTCAGGGTTTCTTTTCACTCCACCTAGTTGATGATAATCATATTCTTTTGCAAACACAATCCAAGAGACTTAAGAATCCTCAAGATTCAGTGTGTCACATAATATCAGAATAAATATATAAAATAGTATAGGCTTGATCCTACTCCTACTGGAGGCCAAGGCAAACTCCAACTGACTTCAAAGGGAGCATGATCGGGGTCTCTATGCCTGAAAAACCCCCACTTAATTGAGCCTTTTTATTGCATCTAGACTGCCTATGGTATGGCTCTCGCTAGTTGTAGCAAACCCATTACTTTAATGAGGATTAACTTTTTATACAAAAACATTACTAAGGAAGAACAAAGAAAAATAAGAACAGTGGGGATGAATTTTGTAATCTGTTAACACTGGTGTTTTTCCAGTTTCATCTATTTTTTTTTTCTTCCTAAACTGTGGTCATTGTCTGATCAGCAGTGGTTAGTTTGTATTTCTGCTGTCTTGCCGCATCCATTTTGCCTCATACATTGCAATGGTTAATTTTGATTTAGTTGTTTATGGGATTATTACCGCCATTCTCAATAGCTAACTAGTTCCAAAACAGAAGTTCTCAAATCACAAAACTATGGGACTGTTAATTATTTACCCATCAGACTCTGAACAAAAACATTCCTTAGAGTTTTTCATCGCTCTGAAATGAGGTGACGGAGAAGACATACTATAGCAGAATTTTTGTTGTCCACTGTTCCTCGTCCATAGATGAAACCATCAAGTTCCTTAGCCAAGAAAGGAGGGACATGCCACCCCTCTTGGGAAGCTGGGACTACATCCATGTGAGCAAGCAGCATGTAGGGCATGAGCTGGGGGTCAGAACCCTGGACAGTGAAGAGATGGCTGTATCCCCCGATGATCTCATGTTGAATGAACTTGGTAGAAAATACAGCAGGAAAAACTGTTTAAAAATAAATTCAAAAGAAGAGAGAAATATACAAAGGAGAAAAATCAGCAAGATCTTTTCTATTCCACCACCAAAATTATTGGGAATATGACACGAACCTGTTAGCGGAATTTTGCCACGGACTTTAAGGGAAGCAGAGTCTATAGTGAATTTTAACACGCGTGGCAATAAGACTACAAAGCTTGATACGTTGCAGGCAGCAAATGTGCAAGCTTCTCTCAAACAGCTTTACCAAACTGTCCCAATCTGCAATGGAAACTATCACTAGAGCCTTGTCTTCCTTGGCAAAAACAGGATCTGTAATTCACCACCACTGCAGCTGTATTGGACGATGGAACCTACAGACAGGGCTCAGACAGGTTTAGGCTTTTTTATCACAAGGTTGTCTAACTGTCTTCAGAGCAGGGTTATGACATGGAAGTAAAAAAAAACACCTATGCCCTGTCTATGCTCAGTTTCTACCATCAGTGGAAATACACCACAGTTGAACTGCAGGTCCCATTTTGGCCCTTATGGTAATCCAGTCCCCTTTTGAGAAAAATCAAGATAAAAAGTGCTACACCAAATACAGTACTATTCCATTATATTCAGAATCTAAACCTTCTTCTCAACTTGTTGCCAACCTCCTGCCCTTTTATTAAAAATATGTAGGAATGTAAATTCTGTACCTTTTTTAATATAATTCCCAAATTCTGCCAAGGCTGTTGTATTTTGGTCCTCTGGAGAGAAGGAAACTGTTTGGATTTTGATGGCACCTTAAATGAAAATATGAAGTAGAGGATTTTTGGCAATGATGACAATCGGTCTGACAGTCCTTTTAACTGTAATTTGAATAGGTAGGAAAACTAAGATCCTGAGTATTTTGTAGATTTTACAGATCCCAAGACAGAAGGGTAGAGGTAGTATTATCCTCAAAGAACTGACCACATTTTAACCTCATTAAGTACATTCTGGCTACCCTATTAATGCCTGTGCAGTTTCATATAGAATGTTGTTTATTACTTGTTCTAAATTGTTGTGTCTTGTTGCTGTGCATTGTTAAAAATGCTACTGCTTTCCACTCTGGAAGCAGCTGCATTTCACTGGATTTGATTCCTTGTCAACATAACATTTTAGGATTAAATGCAACTATATTACTAGATGGGAATTGAAATATAATTGCACCATCTTTTTCAATAAGCTTCCTAATGAAAAACATTACTTTGGGCTCAAGCCTGAGTACACTCAACTCTCACTAAATGCTTAGCACCTCACAGGATCTTGCTGAGTGGAAAATGTGAGTTGCCTCATCAGACTTATATGGGAAAAGTGGTGTTAACTGAATCATCCTTTACCTCAGACGCTGCTGCTCCATGATGGCTCATTATGCCCCACTATGGACCTGCTCCTGCTCCCATCTACTTCATCAAAGGTCTCTCTAAAGAGGATTTTTTTGGTTTCTAATTAAAAAAAACATTTCCACCTGCTAGGTAATAATTCCATCAACTAAATACAGAAGAGCTTTTCCTCTATTTTAATCGTTGTAACTATTGTTTGATGCCTCTGTCTGGTTTTCTACTAGCTGCCACTCCTAATGTAATCCATATACCCCACTAGCTGTATGACAGGATGTCTGCAAGGCAGAGGTACAAGATTTGAGCGAGAAAGGAAGAGGGGGCACTAATTTATTTAGTGTGGCAAAGGGACATCTGAAGATGTACAATTGCAGAATGCAGACAAACTGTGTTTTGTATGTAAGAGGGATGAGGTATTGGAGAAGACTGTCAGTGGGAGGAAACAAAGGCTGCAGGTGTGTGAAATTCTGGTTCCAGTTAAGACAAGAATATCTGCTGTGGGAAAGCATAATAATTCATTTATTGCCTGGTTTCACCTTTGCAGTACAATCATTTGGCAGATTCTAAAACATTTATACAGCTTTCTGGACAAGTTTTTCCCTGCCATCCACTGCAAATATGGTGCAGCCTCATGGATTCACCTACTTTTTATCATCCCTCTTCTATAGACTTAATATTATGTTTATGAACAAGGGATGAGGAATGGGCCAACCAACAACAACACTAGCACCTTGCATTTACAGATCATCTTTCATCGAAAGTGCTTTATAAACTAAAACAGCTATACCACTCTGAGACATCCAGGCCCCTGGTTGTGAAATCCCTCAATATCCTCTCTTCCTTTTTCATTAATATCTACATTGGACCACTCAGCAAGATTGTCAGAGTCAGGTGTTACCAATACACAGATGAGACTCAGGTGTATGTGTCCTCCACTATCTCCAAGACACATCTCCAGGTTTTGCTTAGGATATCTAGTGGGGTCAAAGTATATGGCTGCAAATGTAAATATACCAGGTATTTTGAGACAGCCATTGCATCATGCAGTGCTAAACAATCTTAACTGATAACAAGCAATGACTTATACAGAGGAGCTATTAAAACAATATTATTCCCTTCTTTCATTTGTCAGCAGAAGAAATAAATCCTCTTTTTTTTTTTAAAGACATGATTTTCAATCTTTTTCTTCTGCAGTTTTTCTTTCTTCCCTATCACCCATAGCATGTACTTTCTGCAGTGTCATGGGAGCAGGATAGGGAAGGATGTAATACACAAGTGAAGTGCCTTATGGGGATAAAGGGAGGTTGTCAGTTTCAGGGTGGTGTCAGCTGCCTCAGTTGCTGGAGGGCAGTCAGTGGAGGGGTGTCAGAGCTTGAGGATGGGTTAGCTGTTTCCTTGGGCATGTGCCAGTGTCTGAGAAGTGGTGCTGGGAGGGGAGCAGGCCAATGTGTAAGCAAGCAATAAGGGGCTGAATAGATGCTTAAAAGTAAAGTGACACAATGGGAAGAAGACACTGGGGGGGGGGGGGGGAGATAGTGTCAGTTGAGGGAGCGCTAATGCTCAAGCAGTTTCTGTCTGTGCCTGAGGGTGCATGGTACACATGGGAGAGAAGTGCCCACTGAGGAAATTCTGCCAGGGACACCAGACTAGAGAGGTCAGTGCCCTGGGGGTTTCGGTAAATGGATGGCATTAGTAGCTGATGAGGAGACATCAGTACTTAAGGGATTTCTGGGGGCTCAGTGTCTTCAGGGCAGGCTCAGGCCCTGGAGAATTCAGGTGGAGGATGAGTCCTGAGTGGAGGGGGGTTTCAGAGCACTCAATCTCAAGAGGGCCCTAGGATGTTGTCTTAGCCCCAGAGGAAATGGGGGGAGGCAGCCTAGTAGAAGTTGCTTGGGGGAAGAGTCATGATGGAGTTTTGGTGGCCAAAGGTGGGGCAGTTAAGGAATGTAACTTTAGGGATCCAAGGGGGTGCACTCCTCAGCAGAGATGGCATGCTGGTCCGGGCGGGAGACTTAGCCACGAAGGGGCAGGCGCTGAAAAAGGTCCGTCATCAGGGCGGATCAATCAGGGATGGGGGGAGGGGGGTATTTGGGATGGGATTACAGGGTCCAGGATTTGTCGAGGGGTGGAGTTGGTTCTGCCGGTGGGAGCCTGCCGGGAATGGGGGTTTGGCCCCAGGGGGTTAGCCTGGTTGGGGTGTGTGTGTGTGGGGGGGGGGGGGGGGGGTCTGTGGAAAGATTTAGTCTGGCAGCAGGAGTTCTCGGGAGCAGTGTTGGTTTGGGGAATCCCTGGTGGGGGTGGTGGGGGGCTAATCGGGGGGTGAGGGGTTGTTTGGTGGGAGAATTACTCTGGGGGTGGGGATCCCCGGGGGGTTTAGTCGGGGGCAGTTCCCCTGGAGATCAGAAGGGCAGTCTGAGGGGACTGGGGAGTCCCGGGGGGTTGGCTGGGGGTCCCCCCGGGGTGGAAGTTAGCCGGGGGCCGGGAGTCCCAGGGGCGGGGGGTGGCCTGGAGGGTGCCTGGGGGCCGGGGGGCTCCCCCGGGGATGGGGCTCTGAGGGGTCCCGGCCCCTTCACCTCTCAGCGCCTCCTTCAGCTCCTGTCTGTCGCGGGCGCTGAGCTCGAAGCCCAGCGCGGCTCGCCGCCCCCAGAGCCGCGGGCCGGGCGGGGGGCGGAGGACGTAGGCCCGCACCAGCAGCACGGCCAGCAGGGCCAGCGCCGCCCCGCAGAGCCCCAGGCAGGCGGCCCCGGCCTCCCCACGCAGCCGACACCACCGCTTCGCCATGCCGCTCCGCGGGCCTCGCGCGCCGCCCGCCAATCACCAGCCGCCAACTCACAGACACTGGCCAATAGGCGGCTTCGTTCGGCCTTCGCGGCAAAGCCTGCTGGGAGTTGGAGTTCCCTGGCCCTGACAGCTGTCTCCGGAAGCTGGACAGCTCACGTGCCGTGCCCAGAGCAGGGGGCTGGAGCCAGGGCTCTTGGGGCCTGTTCCCAGCCCCGGGCAGAGTGTGGGTCCCACCTAGGGTTACCATACGTGCGGATTTTCCCGGACATGTCCGGCTTTTGGGGGCTCAAATCCCCGTCCGGGGGGAAATCCCCAAAACCCGGGCATGTCCGGGAAAATCGGGAGGGAGGGCTGGGCCGGGGTCGCGGGGCGGGCCGGGGTCCAGGTGCGCAGTGCCGGGCCGGGAGCCGGGCCGGGGCCGCGGGGTCGGGCCGCCGAGGGGGTGCGCTGGGCCGCGGGGCCGGGAGCCGGGGGGTCGGGCCGGGAGCCGGGCCGCCGGGGGGGTGCGCGGGGCCAGGGGGGTGCGCGGGGCCGGGCCGAGGCCGCGGGGCCGGGCCGCCGGGGGGGTGCGCTGGGCCGCGGGGCCGGGAGCCGGGGGGTCGGGCCGGGAGCCGGGCCGCCGGGGGGGTGCGCGGGGCCGGGGGGGTGCGCGGGGCCAGGGGGGTGCGCTGGGCCGCGGGGCCGGGCCGAGGCCGCGGGGCCGGGCCGCCGGGTGGGTTGCGCTGGGCCGGGCCGCCGGGGGGGTGCGCGGGGCCAGGGGGGTGCGCTGGGCCCCGGGGCCGGGCCGCCGGGGGGGTGCGCGGGGCCGGGGGGGTGCGCGGGGCCAGGGGGGTGCGCGGGGCCGGGCCGAGGCCGCGGGGCCGGGCCGCCGGGGGGGTGCGCTGGGCCGGGAGCCGGGGGGTCGGGCCGGGAGCCGGGCCGCCGGGGGGGTGCGCGGGGCCGGGGGGGTGCGCTGGGCCGCGGGGCCGGGCCGCCGGGTGGGTTGCGCTGGGCCGCGGGGCCGGGGGGGTGCGCTGGGCCGCGGGGCCGGGGGGGTGCGCGGGGCCAGGGGGGTGCGCTGGGCCGCGGGGCCGGGCCGCCGGGGGGGTGCGCTGGGCCGCGGGGCCGGGAGCCGGGGGGTCGGGCCGGGAGCCGGGCCGCCGGGGGGGTGCGCGAGGCCAGGGGGGTGCGCGGGGCCGGGCCGCCGGGGGGGGTGCGCTGGGCCGCAGGGCCAGGAGCCGGGGGGTCGGGCCGGGAGCCGGGCCGCCGGGGGGGTGCGCGGGGCCGGGGGGGTGCGCGGGGCCAGGGGGGTGCGCTGGGCCGCGGGGCCGGGCCGAGGCCGCGGGGCCGGGCCGCCGGGGGGGTGCGCGGGGCCGGGAGGTCGGGCTGGGAGCCGGGCCGCCGGGGGGGGGTGCGTTGGGCCGCGGGGCCGGGAGCCGGGGGGTCGGGCCGGGAGCCGGGCCGCCGGGGGGGTGCGCGGGGCCGGGGGCTCGGGCCGCCGGGGGGGTGCGCTGGGCCGCCGGGGCCGGGATCCGGGGGGTGCGCTGGGCCGCCGGGGGCCGGCCGGCAGTGCTGGGCGGGCCGGGGGTGGTCGGCCGGCACCCCAGGGCCCGAGCCGACCCAGGCTGGAGCCTTTTGGAGCCTTATGGTAACCCTAGTCCCACCTAGGGTGACCAGACAGCAAACGTGAAAAATCGGGACGGGGGTGTGGGGTAATAGGAGCCTATATAAGAAAAAGACCCAAAAAGGCGCTGGTGAGACCTCATTTGGAGTACTGTGTGCAGTTCTGGTCTCCAATGTTTAAAATCTACCCTGGAATTTTCCTCCAGGGTAGATTGGCTGAGCCTCTGGAGGTTTTTCGCCTTCCTCCGCAGCATGGGGCAGGGATCGCTAGCAGGAGGGTATCAGCCGATTGAAGTCACTAAAACACAGGATTGGGGACTTCAACAGCAGAGTCCAGGGAAGGGTCTTGCGGCCTGCAGCATGCAGGGGGTCAGACCAGATGATCATAATGGTCCCTTCTGACCGTAAAGTCTATGAGTCTATGAGTCTATAAATCAGGACTGTCCCTATAAAATCGGGACATCTGGTCACCCTAGTCCCACCCTAGGGGCTGGGGTCTGCTGCTGCTGACTCCCTTTGTGACCTTAGGCAAATCACTTCACCTGAGTATCCCCATGTGTAAAATGGTAATCGTACCTACTGGCTAGGGATGTTTTGAAGCTTAATTAATCACACAGTTTAACACACAACGGAATCTGCAAGTGAACACCACCATAGAAGCGTATAATTCTGTATGCCTAAGTCATGTTACATGTGTTGTGTTTGTTGCTGCCGTTAGCAGCAGGAGGGCAAGATCTGTTCTCTAACATAACTCAGTTCACGCTCATCTAAGTGCAATTTCAGTGTACCTCTTGTTGGGGCCAGCAGACTAGGAAATCCAGCTATGGCATTAACAATATTTCTAAAATGAGAGAACTCTTGAGAAAAAGGAGCACCCTTTACTGATAAATAACCATGTGATTTATATAGGAGAGTTGTGTAGCATGGATTCTATAAAAGTAATTAATTCTGCAAAGGCGTAGAAGCATACAGAAACTCTATAGCACAGGTAAAATAAATTAACTGTAGGCATACTACCACCATACTACCAAGTAGAATTGGCATACGGGTTCTGGGAAAGTGTACTCCCAAATCAGTAGATAAAGCATATGATCAGTCACATATTGTTTATTATCAAAAAAAGAAGAACCAAACCAATATTAAATTAAATAAATTACACAAACATTTTGAGCTGGTTATGCATCATGCAAGTATCAAATAAGGCTTCAAAGTAATTACATATTAATATCACTAGACTTTCAGAGACATAAAAGGTCATTGGAAGTTTAGAATTTTCCACCCCAATGGACTCTCTTTCTGAGTTTCTCTAGTTCCCTGGTCAAGATACCCTGGAAATGAAGCTTTCTGAGCTGGCCACATAGAACCTTTGAAAGAGAAATGCAAGTCATGCTAACTTGTCATTCTGTTTTGTTCAGATTGGTGAATGTTGCCTTTGAAACTAATGTTCGGGGACCCATAGGCTTGTCAGGGTTCTACATCTAAAACATTTGTGCTACTCAGTAGCAAAATGGTGACAGGAGTTATGCTTTCAAAAATACCATCAGTCAGCTGCCGAGGGCTGCATTTGTCACCAGAATTGGCACTGGGCTACAGAAACCAAGTATCCCTCTACTCGAGACTTCAAGGTGGCAGAGTATGTAATTATTGCCACTACTTTCATGGCATCATTCGTGACATCCCATCCATCATGCTGCTGGGAACTGCAAAGGAAACAATACATCCTTTGCACAGGGATCTGTCGCTCTGAGGTTTCCTGTATTTGAACTGATACTTTGGCTACCGGGACTGTGAACTGAATCTTTAGCAGACACACTCTGATTCCTGAATTACAATTAGGAATATCACTAATTCAAAGTGAGGTCACCACAGAGCTTTTCTCATAATGAAAAAGTCCCTTATTCCATTGCACCAAGCTGTTGGTTTATTCAAAACAGCAAGAAGGAGGAATGTTCATGCAGCAGAGAAGTAGACCAAGAGTAATTAATTATGGTGCATTAGCCTCAAGGATAATTTGAAAGAATTAATGTTCTGATCTTAGCTTGTAGGACATGACAGTCCCAGCAAAATTATGATTGTCTCACTAAGGTCAGAATGAGCAGTAACCTTTTTTTAGTGTGTTGTTCTTCTCCCATCGAAAGAAAACTGTACTTCTGTTTGTTTAATAATTTTCTCCTGCACCATGTAATCAGAGACTGAGGTAAAGCAGTGGTGACTTAATTAATGAGGTGCCACACAAAACCCAGGCAGCTCTGATGTTATAACATGGAATGTTTGCATAGCCTGGATGAGTCATGCAGCTCTATTTTCATTGCAAGTGGGGCATCATTTATCTGGGAGCCACAGTACAGCTGCATTTTCTTTCCCTGATAATGTTATCTCAAAGACCCTTTTATCAGGGTGGTTTAAGACTGTTTTATGAATTAAACAGATTTAAAACCATATAGTAAAACACAAAAGTGTTATTAACATCTTAGGTTATTAGAACAGAAATAACTTTTTAAAAGCAAATTTTCTTTATATTTATTAAGGCCATTATTTATTTTTGCATTCCCAAAAAACAGACTAGTCAGTTTCACATTTGCTTCTAAGCAGTTTCATTTTCTGGCCCTTATGCTTTATCCCAAGGCTGGAAACACCACGTTTAAAATCCCGACAAAAAACTGTTTTCATCAGAACTTTAAAAATATCATAGACAAAATTCTGCTAATCTTAATTTTTGGAGAATTGTTTTTCACAAAACCTGAATTTGAGGCCTAAATGTATTAATAAGTGTCCCTTTAATCCTCAACATACTGTATTTTTCAGCATTTACATATACTTTAAATGCATTTCCTCTAGTCATAAGCTTCAGAGAATCAATATGGGGATGAAAGGAAGGAACTATAACAGAAAACTAAAATAGCAATAGTTATTAGCATCACTCACACTTTTATATATAAAAGTATTAGGATTTAAAAAAAATTTAAAAAGATCTCATCTGTCTATGGGTTATCGAGTCAGGCTTGTTTGCCCGAGAGGTAGATTGTCCTGGTAGCATCAGTTTGTGGTGATTTTTATTCAAATTCATATAGCGCATGAGGGACCAGACACCATAGCAGACCCAGCAGATGAGCTTTCTCTTGTCACTTAGGTGATTACCTAAAATCTCTTCACCTTGAAGCTCCAAGTTTGGAGAGGTTAGTGCTGGGTATCACAAGAGCTGCTGACTCCTGGCATACCCAAAATATGCTCAAACTTTAATTATACTTCTCCTGAGTTATAGCATCATCAAAAAGCATTGGATGTATGCACTGAGCTGTCCCTGAATTTGCTAGGGATGGGCAAACTGGTTAGGATAACCCACTCACCCTGAAACACTTACCTATTTCTAGAGCTGAATCTAAACTGAACTTTTTAGTAATGTCCAGATACTGAGAATAGGAAAAGGAAGCATCAAAATACCACAGGAATAGCTGCTCTCGTGATATTCCCAGACTAAAGGCCTGACCCAAATCCTGTTAAAGTAAAAGGCAAGATTCTCCTTGACTTCAATGGGCTTTGAATCAGGCCCTAATTCTGCCGGTATTTTGAATAAGCTTTATTTTAACTCAGGGCCGCCCCGGGGGTGTGTGTGTGTGTGTGTGGAAGTGGGCCAATTTGCCCCGGGCCCCGCAGGGGCCCCCACGAGAATATAGTATTCTATAGTATTGCAACTTTTTTTTTATGGAAGGGGCCCCCAAAATTGCTTTGCCCCAGACCCCCTGAATCCTCTGGGCGGCCCTGTTTTAACTACCCAAACTATTGGGAAGGCCAGTGTGTGCATATAACACCCACTAGAGCTGGTAGGAGCTCTTGGTCATGTGAACTAAGGGTGCCTGATACCCAAAAATAGTCTGAGCATGTAATACAGAATGCAGCATTACTCCCATGCAGTGGTACCAAGGATTTTAGGGTAACAAAAATAGAGCACTGGCTCAGTAAATCGTACCTGTAATAGACAGGACAGCGCAGGGGGGCCTTTAGGGTAATAGAGAATACAGAGGTGGTTTTGGGCGGCAACCCCAAGAAATTCACAGTGTGCAGATTCCCAAAAAGTCAGTGCACATTTTAAAATATTATCACCATGCAAACCTGCGTCACTGCATCTTGAGAGGGTTATTTGTGGTTGTGAATTAAAGCCAGGAAAGGCTTGTAAATTTCCTTATATTTCACCTCATTGGAAAAAGGAAGGAAAATAAAGGTGATGCCTAGGTTATGCAATCCATATGACTGGGTATGTGAGTGGGTTCTGGAGGAGGAGAGACAGAGATAGGGTTGACAACGATGACGAATATTAATAATCCTTCTGCCTGGAGGCACTTGCCATTAAATGAAGTTGCTGCTCTTCTACACCTAGATGAAAGTTATTTCCTGAGTTCCTGCTTCTGTTGTGTTCTGCTACCTGCTCCAAGAGTCTGTTGCTCTGAATTCCACACACAGAGGGAAGGAGAAGAGAGGATGTCAGGAGGAGAGGTGTGACTGCCCCTTGCCTCGCAAACTCACTGCTACCCCAGGTTGGAAGCACAGAAAGGCTGCTCTGCGCACCACTCAGACAGGGGAAGCATCTTCATAAAGGAATATGTGAGAATAGTCAGTTCCGGAGGCTTTGCCGGCACTTTAACATTCCCCCAGACACTCACAGCGCTGTCTGGGCCTCCGAACGGAACATGGTTCCAAACATCTCCTAAAGGGACAAGAAGATGGGTTTGGTTAGAACGGTACCAGCGATTTACACATGTTGGTGTCCAACCACACAGCTACTACACTTGATCTCCACATCTCTACCCAGCATTACACCTTCTTCATTTCCTTTTGAGGGGTAAAGCTCAGGAAGGTTATTGGCATTGTGACTGCCTGGTTTCTAGGGTTTTCTTTGCATTGTTCCTTAATAGGCTGAAAGGGTCAATTTTCCAATGACTGTCTTTCTTGAGCTAGACTCTCAGCGGATAGAAACAGTGTAGCCCCCATAAAAGTCAATGGAGCTACACTGATCTATACCAGCTGAGTGCTTGGACCAAGATCTAGTGATAGGCCTCATGCTCCACACTCTCCAATCTTTGGAGGCCTTCAGGACCTAAACTTTGTGGCACAGGCCCATCTCTAATATGAACCCAGGAGTTCCTCTACTGGAATCGACCAACAGCCCATCTAACCCGGTATCCTGTGACACTGGCCAGTGGCCGATGTTTCAGAGGAAGACATAAACCATCCACCACAGTGTGTAATACCATACCACGGAGGGTGAGGGTTTCTTCCGGTCCTCACCCCACCCACCAAGCTTCTGCATTTAAGCACGAGGACTGATAGCCCACCAGCCTCCAGGCACATGACAGATAAAAGGCAGCAGACACAGCAGCAAAAGATGAATGAGTCTCTCATGAGAGGAAGGACGGTCTTATAGTTAAGGCACTAGACTGGGAGTCAGGAGATGCGGGCTCAGTTCCTGCTGCTGCCACAGACTGACCTCTCTGTGTGACCTCGGGCCACTCACTTCCTCACTCTGTGCCTCAGCCTCCCATCTGCAAACTGCATAACACCTCCCCCTCTCACCCACCCTTGGTCCATCTCATCTATTGTGGTTCTAAGCTCTACAGGGCAGGGGCTTATTATGTATACGTACAGCTCCCAGCATAATGAGGCATCAGTCTTAGTTGGGGCGGCTGGGTGCTACCACAATACAAAGTGATTCCTGGTCCTATTACTCACCTCCTCCAAGTTCTTGAATTCTGAACTGCTTTCATCCACAGATTCATCATAGATGGAGAGCTCCGTCTGACTTGGTCTCTGCATGGGAAGAAGTCAAAATCAATTATTAGCAGGCACAGGACCAAAAGGGATAAAACTGTAGCTAACCCATGAACAGCCTATGAAGTTGCCCTATATAGTTTGGAAGCACAAATTATTCTTCGACATAGGCCTGGACCAAAACATCAGACCCAAAACCAGTAAAGTGGATACAGAAAATGAGTGGGCAAGTGCATTGGTGCTGATTTGCATTTACACTAGGGCTGAACTACACCACTCTGGCATTACATTTACCTTCACAGCCACTTTGTGGCCCCTTTTGGCTGTGAAAGTGATATAAAGTGGCAACGCAAATGAGAATCAGACCTATTGCCTTTTGGATCTTCTTTGTAAAAAAAAAAGAAAAACCAATATATTTGTTTCAGTGTGAAACTACCTCTTTAAAGTACAGTAACTGGAATCTGGGGCCCAACTGAGTTAACAGTGACCCTGAAAGACACTCACCGCCCGCCCAAACATTTAGATTCAACAAACAAAACTAAAAAAGAGTCAGTTGTTTCCTTGTCCTAAATCTCAGTGGTAGCCAGGCGGTTTCACCTTCAGCAAATCTCTTAAAAAGCAAATAATTGCTGTGCGGCAGTGATAAGGTCTTTCCTAGTATCAGCCCAAGGTTGGGGCTGTAGAAGTTTTATCAGGTGTAGCAATGCAAATAAGTGGGCTGGGAGCAGCCCATGGCTGTGAGCAGCTAGTTACAGTGTAGGCAAGGGAGAGGTCAGACCACAGTTCACTTGTTCAGGGAATAGTGAACTGCAAGACTGGTGTTCAGAAGCGGTCACTTAAAGCTGTGCGCGTCACGCTGTCTGTGTTGGTTCACATACAAGCGTTCATCACTATGGTGTCTGATTGCCTCTCCTTCACCAGGAGAAGAACAAAACAAATGATTGCACAGCTCTGTGTCTATCTGTGATGCCCTCATCCGCACTGCAGATGTTATACTTAAAATTCCAGCTGCCCCGTGGTTCCCTGGGATATTTCCCCAAGCTGCTTGCCCCAAGCCCTCCCTGACCCTCGCACGAGGCTGTCGCTGCATAAGTCTGTCATTGCTTGCTCAAGCCCTGCCTCCCAATCTGCGCAAGGCTGGCATCGCCCCTTGCCCCCCCCCCCCCCCCGCACATTCCTTCACACCCCACTTTTTTGACAAAAGTGGGCCTTTGTCCTGTTTGCTCTTGCCAACTGATCAAGTCAGCAAGAGCAAATGGGACAAATTCCTCCTTTTGGAAAAAAAAAGTCAGGACGACTGGGACAGGGCTTAAAAAAGGAACTGTCCCGGCCAAAACTGGACGTATGGTCACCCTATAAGACTGTCCAACCCCCACTCTCTTGAACGTACCCCATCCTATTGGTTGCTTTTCCTGCTACTCCCCTTGGGGTGAAAGGTGCACATATTGTGTGCACCCACTGAATGCCTCATTAGTGCACGGGCCAGGAGTCAGTTGCGTACGTTGTTTTAGGAAGGTTTTGCCCTTGTGCTGGGAGCTAAAAAAGCACACCATTTTTGTGTTTTTCGGGAGACAGCATAAACTAGTGGATAGTGCACTAGACTGGGATTCAGGAGGCCTGAGTTCTCTTTCTGCCATGTTGCCGTGCCCATATCACTTCATCTCTCTCTGTGCCTTTGTTTCCCCTCCAACCCTGTGTCTGCCTGTCTATTTAGGTTGCTAGCTCTTTGGGGCAGAGACTGTCTCTTCGTATGTGTGTATACGGCACCTAGGTCTCTAACAGCTACTGCAATGTAAATAATAGGTGGGTGATCAGAAAGGGAGTATGTGGTGATTGACAGTGAGAGGACAGTGAGAGGGTAATCATAATAATTCTTCTTCCTTCCAGGCTGCCATGGAGTCCTACAGTGCCACTGCTGCTCTTTAGAAATGCTGTCTCACCCACTCCCCCCGCAACCCTCCAGTGGCAGTAGCCTGTTTCCCCTGGCTGAGCTGCTGTTTGCGCACACGCATAGTGGCAAGTCTGGATGTTTTAACACGTTATCATGAGATAAACTCGGCAGCCCGGCCATTGTTTCCATTCGAGTTACTATGCAATAACCAGCTGGTATCTTACTGAATAACCTATGTCACCCCTGTATTTACAGCACGTGCCACATTGCTGCATGTCACTTTCCTTGCCCCTCCCACTGGTAGTCTCATCCAGTAGAGAGGGATGTGTCCTGCCTCTAGTTTCTATGGACTGATCTCTGCCCTTGTTTGCATCTATGGCTCCCCCTTGGTAATCAAATTATGAGCAAAATCCTGCTCCCAGTTACACCTGTGCAATGCTTTTGACTTCAACAGGGTTGGACAGTGACCCCCATCTGGATGTCTGGTCTATACACTTGGGCCTCTGCCACTTGAGCTAATGCAGGGGTTCTCAAACTAGGGGTCAGGACCCCTCAGGGGGATGCGAAGTTATTACACGGGGGGTCGCGAGCTGTCAGCATCCACCCCAAACCCCATTTTGCCTCCAGCATTTATAATGGTGTTAAATATATTTAAGAGTGTTTTTAATTTATAAGGTGGGTCGCACTCAGAAGCTTGCAATGTGAAAGGGGTCACCAGTACAAAAGTTTGAGAACCACTGAGCTAATGGAATAACAGTAGTAGGTTCTTATCTTCTCATGGGTAGTACATGTGTGTAGCTGAGGGCAGAATGCAGCCCTGCGGTTCTGCAACCTGGTGGAAAGCCCGAGGCGTACCTCTTCTAAACCAGGAGGACGGAAGACTCCTTTGGCATTTGCCATTGCAAACAGAACAGCATCATGGATGGTCAAGAAGATGTGACTTGGGTCTAGGCCCCCTTCTTCGAAGACTCCGCCTGTGCTAATATCATGGTACACCTGGGCTGCAGAAGGGGAAAAGACGTTATGAGCAAAGAGAAAGCGACTGAAGGAGGAGCTGTTTGAAAGTAAATGGGGCTGATGGAGAGTTCCTGAACCTGTAGCAATCCCGGTGGGCAGACGCTTACCAGATCAGAAAGGAAATGGTTGGGAATTCTCCCGTACGCAGAGCAGAGTGCCTGTGCATTACTGGCGTCTCATTTAAAGCCGGAGGGCCCACTGCTGTTGATGCGCTTGCAGGTGTGTAAATGAGGGCAGAATTTTGTCCTACGTTCTGTGCTATGGTTGGTTTCTGAGGCTGTGACTGAAATAAGATGGTTTGTTGGGCTGAGCAGGAGGAGGTGATTGTACTGGCATCCCAGGGAGGGTTTTCAGTGGTTCATGGGGGCAGCAGTGGAGAAGGATCTGACTTGGACAGGCAGTTTTCCATGATTTGGGGATGGGGAGGATTCTGGCAGAATTTTGGTCCTGGGGTGAGGCAGGTCAATAGTGCAGGCAGGGTGGTTGGAAGAGAGAAAGGAAGGGTGAGGAGAGACAGATTTACTGCATATATATGTATTCTTATAGGTGCAAACTATGGTACTACAGCTATATCCAATCCCAGAGAGGATGCTTACATTTATACACACCAAGCGCAGACTTTTTCCAGTCTACATTCCCCCTCCTTTCTTCCGTCCCATCTGTTCTGATTTGCTCTGACATGTCAATTACACATTATTATGGAGAACAATGAAGCCCAGGAAAGTCTAAGTATAATCCTGTCCTATGGTGGGCCGATAAACTTGCATGTTTATAACCATTAGCCACAGCCGTTAAGCTCCAAAGAGAACACAACGGGGCCTGGAATAAATGTTTTCAAGCGGAAAACATATCCATTATCACAAAGAAAACCATCCCCCTTTTCATTTTGCCTTTGTGTAATGAAATAGCTCTGTAAACCCTTTCTTCTTGCTACAAGCTTGCTTTATTCTCAATGGCCCTGAGCTATGAAATCCCGCTTCCTAAAATAATCAGCATGGAATGGCATGTGACGGAAACTTAGGAGATTTCATAGTAGCACTGGGGAATATACTGTAGGTAACAATCCTGCATTAGTCACAGAAGAGGACTAGATACCTGAAAACTTCTCAGGTTCTCTGCAGTTTCCTCCCACCCTTTCCATTGATTCAATATAAGAAATATATCACCACTATGCCTGTGTCTGAGAAATGAGGGAAAGAGCACAAAGAAATATGCTATGCTTGGATGCTTACCATGCACGTTTGCCAGGAAGACTTTAATCCCAATCTTCTGGTAGCTGGAACACAGCTGGACGGGAAGATGGAGAAAGAGGATAATAAGAAACGATAATAATATTTAGAGATGCTTTGGACTTATATAAGGCCTTAAATCCAAGGATCTGAACCCACTTTGCAGATGCTAATTCATACACCCTCACAAGCTGCAAGTGAGGAAGAGAAGAGGAAGTTACTGACCTGTAACTGGAGATTCTTCAGGATGTGTGGTCCCTATCTGTATTCCACTGTATTCCTTCTCACTGGCTCCGGGCGCATGGTGCACCCGTGTAAACCCACAGTGGAATACAGTAGGGACCATCACTTGAAGAAGTATCTTTATCCCCATTGCATGGAAGGGAAACAGAGTTGCAAAAAAGTGATTTGTCCAAGGATTCACATGCTGAATTAGTGGCAGAGAACTGACCTTCCCCAGAGCTTTTGTGCCCATCAGATCCACGAAGCACACTCCACTCATGTCCAGGATAATGGTGTGGAAGCTGACATAGGGCGGTGCTGTGATCATCAGGTCAACGTTGGCAGCTGGGATAACACTGCAAGTGCTGCCCCGATGGCTCGAGATGCTGCCCTGTTCACTTGAGGTATTGACCTGCCCGGCATTGTTTGCGGGGGGGTGGAACGTGATGTAGGAGATGCTGGTGCCGTTGGCAGGCGTTTGATTATTGTTGGTGTCCGTCGGAGAGGTGCTTTCAAAATCTTTCTGGAGCTCTTGCACTGACAAGGTCTGCAGTCAAACAAAGGCAACCAGGTCAGGATGCGATTATCAGTGCTCTTGACCTACCTCATGAGGCCAGCATCCAGCCCAAATTTTGCAGGTGAGCTACCGCATGTATTTTAGAAAGACATTCATCAGGCCAGTTTCATCGCTGGCATTACTCTGTACAGTTCAGTGGCGTTACAGCAGGCACGAGCTGCTTTTTGCCTGCGCCCAAAGGATCAGCCAGTTTGTCAAACATCGTCAACGTCTCAAACTGCAAGCTGCATTCTGGCCACCAAGCACCCCCCCCCATCGGCCCATTCGTTACCCTTGGCTGGGCATTTAAGGTACCCAGCGGGCAACAGGACATTCGACAGCCTCCCTGACCATGAAAAGAGCAGCCAAGGGGCGAGATGGAGAAAGCCCTCAGCATCCAGTCAGGAGGAGAACAATGTGGAGGCACAGCCAGGGCTGACACAGCCTCTGCTTCCTGGATCCTCTAAGTTGTCTTCCCAGGTACCAATTACCTTGGCCAGCTGTGTTCAAACACGGGAGGCCACTTCGACAACTTGCCAAAAAATTCCTCGGGGCTAGACCTACTTTGCATATATATTCACATACATTTTAATAATCAAGACTGGATACATTGTGCCCATATTCGCCCCCTTCCATCACAGATGTCATTTTGGATTCACTAGCCACAACATGAAGAGGAGACCAGATCACTAATGGGTGATCTTTCCTTGCAGCTACAAGCTATGGGCTCCCAGGCTGGTCATTCCTGAACTAGGCACTCTGGGCAAATTGAGCTGAATCCTGCTCCTACCGAACTCAATGGGATTTTTGCCCCTGAGTTTGGAGTGAGCGTGGTTTGGCCCTTTGTGTAGGTCACTGTAGCATGCGCTATAGGTAAGCGAGGGAAGGGGGAAGCACCCCGGGGAGGTTGAACACCTGGACGTATGTGGGGCTATACAGCAATCAAAGGAACCCAGAGTGAGTTACCTTCTTGTTCCCGAAGAACAATTTTTGCAGCTTCGTTGTTTTTTGTGATGCCGCCTTCTTCTCCTGGTGTTTCACGTATTTTTTCCTGGCTAAGTACACTTTGCTGGGGTCTACCCCAGTCTGCGGAGAAGGAGAGATAGTGAGTTGGGTTTGCTTATGTAGCTCATCTGTCAGTGACGTGAGCTCAAGAGCCTTGTACCCATATATGAGAAACAGAAACGGACCACTGCCCATGCTGGCCCATGGTCCAACAACACTTTCCTTCTCAGGAGCACAGAATATGAAGGCAGCAGGACTAGAGGGGCTGGAAGGGAAGCAATTGTGCTCCCAGCTTACATACTCCCCATTTCAGGGTGAATCTCTGCCTCAACTGCTATGTTCACACTGCTATTTTTAGCGTGCTAGCTTGAGTCCTGCGAGTGTGAGTCTGTCCAGCTGGGCTGGAAGGCTTGCTCCCAGCTGCAGTGTAGACATACCCTGAGCGGAGCTCTTGTAGCAAACTGCACAAAACTTGGATGGAGGAGCACAGGTTGCAGGAGGAGTGAAGAGTTTGGAGGAGGCACCGGGAAGTCAGTCTGTGTGCACATGGCTGGTATGCTATCAGCCATTGCAGCACCTCTGGCAATAGTTGTTTTAATAAAGAGCCGGTTTAGTTTAACATGTAATCATCTCATGTTATTACCCAGCATGTGGTACATGAGATGCGATAGTAACAGTGGGATTACATTGCAGCTGGCACACTGTGTCTGAGTCAGGTGACTAAAAGTCACATGACAGCAGCCAGGAGGGTGCATCAGAGGAGGACAGTAGAGAGACCCACTGACCAGGGAGGAAAAGGACTACGCCCTGGAAGGGTAGAAGGGATTATTTATGAAACCCTGCTGATTGGGAAAGGAACTGCTGGTACCTGAGAAGGCAAATGAATTGCTTATGTTATGGAATCCCAAGGACTTAATAAAGCAGGCCCATGCAGGGGAAACATTAATTAAAACTCCTGGGTGTTTGTGACATGATTGGACAGCTAAGCTGGAAAATGGAGGCCATGTTGCTATGCTGGGAGGTGGTCTGCTGTCGACCGCACTTTGCAATGCTCCTTATCAGCAGAGGCCTCAGCAGAGCTCCCTTCCTAGCTAAGGTGAGTGACATGAGAAATGATCTCTGCCCTCAGAAACTGAACACACAGTCTCCCACGATGCTCCCAGGCCGTGCTGGCTTTGGGCAGTCAGATCGGAGGCTGAGAGCCACATACTTTTGAAACCAATTAGTGCTTTCCATCATCTCTGCAAACAGAAGCTGGCTAAGGTTTTCTTACCTTCGCTATAACCTTCTCCCTGAATATCTCTGAGTTGGCAAAGTACAATGGGGAGCAGTAGGTCACAATTTTAATCCCATCAAGTTCCTGGACCTGCAACAGACATCAGAGTTCAGACTATGCACAACAGCTCAAGCCTTTGCATGGGCTTGTGGGGTTTGGGGTTTTTGCAACAAGAGAAAATACAGGTGGGGTGAATAGATCTGGCAAAGAAATCTCAGGTAACCTTCAATAAGTGCTTATCTGTGGGGAACACAACTAGAGCTGGGCGAAAATTTTTGCCTGAAACTTTTTTTGGTGATAAATCCAGATTCGGCGACACCAAAACGTTTCACAAATTCATGTCCGTTTTGCCAAATTGTTTTGGCTGGAAAAAAAAAATCAGAAAAAAATAAAAACATTCCATGTTGACATTTTTGAAACAAAATGTTTTAATTTTTTTGACTCCAAATGACTTTTTGTTTCAAAATTTCTTTAAGTTTTTATTACAAATCAAAAACGGACAAAATAGAAAGGAAACGTTTTGCTCGACCCAAAGCAATTATTTCTGGGAATTGCCAGTGAACTGAAACATCAGTTATTTGCACAACTCTAGACACACTGTCAGCTCCCTCCGCTTTACCATGGAGTAATAATGTAACCAATGAACCAGCCCTGCAGGTGGGGCAGACGGGTGGAAAATCTGGGGGCCTTCTTCTTAAAATGAGACTGACAGGTAGTAAATGATCACAAAGGCCTCCACCAGAAGGAGCAGGTCTACTGTTATGGCTTCTGAAAATAACAAGTTGAGCTGAATCAGGAGAGACAGTAACACAGCCTACAGCCCCTTTGAATCACTTATTGGTCAGGTCATGAAGGAATGAGAAACAGGGGGGCTTGCATTTTTGGTTGGGAGATTTTAGCTTCCACACTTACCTTATTGTAGGTTTTGGGGTTCTTGTAAATGTCGGTGGAAGTTACCTGACCCAGGGCAGAGCCGTTACGACTAGGGGGAAAAAATACAACAGATAGATTCAATTTAAGACGGGGAAGAAAAATGCTGCTTCTCTTGCTGCCATGCAAGTGTGCAGCATACGAGGATTATTGTTTATTTATATTATGGTAACACCTAGAGGCACACGCAAGACTGGGTGCCTCAATGTGTTTGGTGCTGGTGAGAGCAAGATTAATTCACAAGACTGCTCTGTTCTTTGGCTGAAATTCACCCCTGTGCAGAGGGCCAGCTGGACGCCTATGCGCCAGTTAAGGCCTATGCTGAGGGGAGTAAGTAGCACGTAGGCTTTGTGCCAGGCTCTGCACAGGGTGGATTTCATCCTTTATGAGCAGTGGATTCCTTAGGGAAGGACACATGGAGCTGGTGTTTTTCTGGGCAGGGTAAATAGCAGCGGGTAAATACACCTGAGTTACTGTGCACAGGAATAGAAACCAGGTAGTAATTAACAACTGACATTCCTGTTTGCACATTGAGATGGGAGGGTTTAGAGCCTCCATTTTCCCAGGGCCTCCTGTCAGATCCTCCTTTGAAAATCTAGCTCGAAGGCCATTGATACAAAGAACCCCCAGGTTGTTTTGTAACTGGAAAATGTTCTGCAGTTGCGTGCCCATATTGCAGCTTGGCACCGAGATGCTACTTACAACTGAGTGTGGAAAACCACCACCAACACAGAAAATCCCACTCCGACAGCGAGTCCGAACGGCAGGCCCAAGAAGAAAGCCGACAGGAAACTCACCACCCAGACCAACTGTGGAAAGACGAGAATGGCAGGTCACTTCTCTGTGCCATAGGCAGTGGGCACTCTGATGAAGCGTTGGCAAGGACAGATGGACCAGAACCAAAATACCTATGGCTTGGGGATTAAAAAAACCTAAATCTAAATTTTGCAGCTTAGACCTTTTTCTACTTGTAAATTGCTGTTTGGTGCACAAGAAAAGTTTTCATGCGCAGTGTCTGTTCTTGGGACACTGAGGCACAAGTGCCATAAACTCAAGTTCCTCAGCTTTAGCAAGGTGTCAGTACAGTTGTACAATACTTCAGATACCCCTCAATACCCAGACTAGCTCACTCAGTTTCACTAGTCAAGACAGGATTTTTGCTGCTAAGTCACGCTTTTCTGAAAGCCCCTGCTGCGGCTAAGTCTTTTAGTAGAGATGTGCATCTACTTGAAAACATTTTTTAACAGCTGGTATAAAAGACCTAGATATGTATCTGATGCAGAAGCAATGCCCTTTGAGAAGCGTTTTAGAATCCTCATCCCACCCACAACAGGAGTAATTGGCCTGATTCTGGTTTCATTCACACCAGGGGGTAACGCCACTGAATTCAAATCCCAGATTTACTCTGTTATAAGAGAGAAGCAGAACCAAACCCTTTCATTTGATCAGTGACTTCCCCCTCCTCATAAGCCCTTTATAAACTATGTGATACCTGAAGAGTGATCCATGCAGCCAGCTCTGAGGTGAAGCATTACAGCCATCTGATATCACATAGCAATGTCATGACAACAGTTTAGGACAGGAAGTGGAGCAGGTCACTGTATCCAATTGAAATTCCAGGGAAAATTTAGGTCAGCAGAATGCAATTAACCTAACTGAAATTTGGCCAGGATACTGGGATCAACATCCTTTGTGTTACAAAAAAGGGTAGTGCCATTTTTCTTGACCACAGGTGACCAGAGAGCCCTGCTTTATTATCTGATCCAAAAGACGGCACAGCTTGGACTTATGTCAGTAAGATGGATCTGAATTCAAAAATTGGATCCAAGCCTCTTGAACTTTATGGAAGAACACAGATGGATCCAAACTTTGGGTCTGTCTGGACAGGTGTTTTAAAAATTGGGTTAGGGAATAGGACTCAAGTTTGTCTTGACTAGGAAAAGTGGTCTGGTGTAGATTGAGTTCAGTGAACAAGTTGTCTAAGCCCAACCTAAACTCAAATACTTTTAGTAGTCAAGACAAATCTTTAGGCTCTCCTCTAGGCTACAACAAAACCAGCTGGCACCATTTTAAAAGAGTTAAACTGTGTCTAAACTAGCTACTAAAGTGGTGTTTCAAGTCAGGTGAGTTCACTTAGTTTAGAAACGTACCTTTTTGACTAGTCAAGACAGAGAGTTTGGGTTTGTCTATGCTTAAAGGTTTTGTTGTTTTAACTATGCCATAGTGTGGATGCAATTATACCAGTATAAAAAAGTGCTTATACACGTATAGCTTATTTCAGTTCAGGCATTTAAATAAGCCATACAGGTATAATGCACCTTTATGCCAATAGACCTGCATCCAGACTAGGGCTTTTACTGGAATAACTATGAATATATCTACGCTACAAGTGCCGCAGTGGCACAGATGCAGCACCATAGTGTAGACAGTTACTACCATGATGGAAGGGGTTTTTCCCTCACTGCAGTAAATCCACTTGAGAGGTGGTAGCTAGATTGACAAAAGAATTCTACAGCTGCACCACAGACCTGAGCCATGTGGCTAGGTCGAACTAACTGTTAGGCACACTCCTAACCCATAGGTATTCTGGGACTGCTTTTAAATATAGATCAGCCCTTTGTAGCTCAGAGTCTTTGCTAGTGTGTTGTTATGTGGTGCATTCATGTGATGGATTGAACTATTCACACAGCTTTAAAAGACCCTGCCTGGAATCATTACCCATCTCCTCTCCAGCACCTGTTTGAACAGTATTTTAGGAAAGCTCAAGTGAGTCCTTTTGGATTCCTTGTTTCTCTGATAAAGCAGCTTCCTTGGGATTTGGCAGGCTATTCTGGCCCAGTTTGCACAGATACCACCCACCAGCATAAGTCCTGTTCAAACAAAATCTTTAAATGTCAGACATTTCCAAATTCCTTTCTGTCTCCCCCATGCTCTCAGATTGGGTTTATATGTCAACCAGTGCCTGGGATCCTTATCTTTCATGATGGCCTCTCCTTCCCCTGGAGGGCTATTGGCTGAGTTTTTAAGTCATGACTCGGAGATATTGAGTAGGGCCGGTTTGGCTTGTTCTTGACAAACAGGCTCTTAAGGTTGATTGGCATTTAAATAGGGCAAGTAATAGTTCAGCTCTCTGCATTACATGCATGAAGTGCGACAGGGCTCGACTAGACCAGACAAATTCGACATTGCACCTTACTTGTGATCATCAAGCTAAACGCCGACTAGCACTGAGTCGGAGGTGTTATTGTGCTTATAGGGTGAAACTCACCCTTCTGCATGCGGCCAGCATGAGGCCTATGAACTATTTGAGTCCTATCTAAGCCCTGCTTTGAGGACTCAAGTGGTGGTGCCTATGTCTTGGGCTGCCCCACCACGCAGGGGTGAGTTTCACTCCTATTGAAAAACGTCATCAGATTCTGCTCCTTTCTCCCCCAGGACTCTCGCGGTGGGGGACTCACACAATCCAGCTTGCTTTTCTTCCACAGGTAGAAGGGATCAGCCAGCTGCTTGAGGGAGTTTTTCAGGTTCACTGCTATCAGGGCTCCCAGCACAGCCTGCCAAGGAGACGGTATCAAATTAGACTCCAAGACAGGAATCGTGAAAGTGTTATTGCTCAAGGGGAAACGGCTTGTTGCAAATATTGCCTGCTCTCAGGTCTGGCTGCCAAGAGGGATTAGCAATGGGTGATGAAGCTAACGAAGATCATACTTGAATCTGGATCCAAAATCATTTGTTTTATCCCCACCAGTTCCCTTTCGTCTGCCAGAGAATCAGTGTGGACGTGGCCCCTTCACACTATGAAACTATGCTATGGGGTGGCTCGGTTTACCTGGGCTTCATGCAGAGGCCAGGAACCATCTTTTTGTTCTGTGTTTGTACAGCGCCTAGCACAGGGGAATCCCAGTACATGATTAGGGCTGGTAGGTGCTATTGTAGTACAGCTAATCATAAATAATTAACACCAGCTAAGTGTCATTATTAGAGACAGGTCTGAACCAAATACCTGGTTCTGAACACACCCAACACTACAGCAGCTTGGCTTCAGTCTAAATAAATGGACCAAACCAACACCTTGAATCCAAAACCCCAGGGAACTTTGGGCCAGATTTCACAGCCCATACTTAGTTACTAAATAATCACATAATTACAATAGTAAATAATTTATTCATAGGGCATCCCCCACCTGGACGTACATAATTAAAGTCAAAATGACGGGAAGAAAAAGGCAGCATGGTCTAATACTTCCCTGAACTCAATGCTTCATTTGTAATGAAAGAGGTGCTAGGGCTCAAGCAATTAGGTGCCGGGACTCGAACAATTTTTTTACATTCATAACTGATGCAGCGAGCCCAGAGGCACCGGGCCTCTGACCTGCCAAGCCCTGGCACAAATTAAGCACTGTCCCAATCCCATCACTTTGCTCCCTCTGGGTTTCAAGTTTTAATAAACCCAATTTCTAAACTCCAAGTTCACGCCAAGCCTTTCACTAGTTTTTGTGCTGAAACCAGGAATTAGCTCAGGTTCTCTTGACACTTGATCCAGATTCACTCAGTGGACCTGGTTTTGAGAAAACCCCAGATCAAGTGAGTTTCGTGGGATGGGGATGAGGAGTGGGGAGGGGAGCGTTGTTTATTAGAGCTACGTGCAGCTTCATCTGGTGGCTCTTTGATTTACAAACAGCAAGGAAGGCTGACCTGGTTTGGCTGGACATAGATGACACAGGAAATGGAGCAGGTTAGTTATACCCCGTGGTGTCCCTACTTACATTCCCTCCGCCCTCCATGGCCCTCCTGGTTGCATGTGGTTTTACCTTTGGAAGGGGGTCGAGGTAGATTCCCAAAGCCAGCATGGTTATCATAACCACCAGCGCTACAAAGAAACTTGCCATCTGAGGAAACAAAAAGAATAATTACAGTGGTAACCTGGCATTTTTAAACCTTATGTCATTCCTTAAACTGGGGACCAATTAAATTGGGGCAACTACGAAGCTAATGGATTGAGCAGCAGAATGGGGCGCAGGATTCTGGGGTTTTATCTTAGTCCTGCCACTGATTTGCAGTGAGGGCTGGGGCGTGATACCTAATCTCTCTGGCCCTCAGTTCACTTGAGCTCTGTGCTTTTGCCCAAGACTTGTCCCTGTGACAGGCCCCCATTAAAAGTCACTGCTGTTGGTGCCAGATGAAACGAAAACAGCTAAATAGTGAAGAAGGGTCTGGCATCACATGACCAGTGCCCACCTGAAGATCATAAGGAGCAGGGAATTCTTCTCGGGGGACACAGTGGAATGACCAGCATGTTAGACACAGGAGTGCCTGCTGGCATGGAGAAGAAGAGCTTTCACACTGAATGCATTTAGTATTAGTGAAATCTCCTGGATTAGCAGCAATGGAGAACAAAGCGCTTCCCTTAGGCCTGATCCTGGGAGGTGCTGAGCACCCACAATGCCCAGTGCAGTCCCAGGGAGCTGCCTCCACTGAACAACCTTAAAGATCAACAGGTGCTTACTCCACAGCATGGGCAGCAAAAGTGCCAGTGCTAATGTGCCCCAACCCTGACGAGGAGGAACCCCGCTCTGTGGGAGAGAGGGCAGTTCGGTCTTGGTGGCCCATGTGTCCTTGACCTCTCTGCTGAGTCTGTCAGCACGACAGCCAGTCAGGAGCATGGTTTTGGTGATGTAGACCCTTGCTCAGTGGAAAATGGATTGAGATTCACCAAACCCATCCCATACAGAGGCCATTGGAGACATCCATCAGATGGTAACAACTTCTAGCCAGATAGAGACCCAGTCTGGATTCCAGCTGGCACTCTGGGGAGTAACAGCTCTATGATCATCATTAATCGTGTGAGCCAGCTAGCCCCTCAGAAAAACAGCCTTCAGGTTCAAATTCTGCTCTCAGTGACAATGGTGTCAATCTGGAGTGACTTCGCTAAAGTCAGTGGAGTTACTCTGGATTAGCAACAGTGGAGTCTGAATCTCTGGCTCTGAATTTTAGCAGAGAATGGCTCCACGGGACACATTCAGGTGCCCCTCTGTGGCCGTCTATACACTAATCGTGGAGGTGTCATCACGGTTGCTAGTGTGAAACTGGGCGCCGGGAAGAAGAAAGTAATAACCTGAGATTTTCCTCCAGCCCCGTCCACAGCTAGGGTTACAGACAGAGCACAGCAGATCACATGGATTTTGAAAAAGGATCCGAAGAAGTTACTGCAGCCCAGGGCAAGCATTTCCTGTGGAGAGAAGAGGAAGGTGTTTGTCAGAGGAGGAAGGAAGCACCTAAGTTTCCTCTAGCAGCAATTAAAGGGAGGTGAGAGAAGTGGGTCACTGGGATTCCCCTCCTCTGCTTGGTGAGCGGCACTGTCTTTGCAAAGCCTCTGCCCTGCACACAGCAGTCATTCCTGCCCCTCCTCCTCACCCAGGGAATTGCTCCTTCTCCTCCCAGAGGCATTGCTGGATTCCCTAAGTTATGCCCATGATGACACATCAACTCCAGCCAGTGCCTGGCAACAAGAGACCCGCTGGATTTCTCTATAAAAACTAGGTCTTTAAGAAGTTTTAACAAGTTGGCAAATCCTTGCCATGCAAACATCAGAAACAAAACAATCATCACAGCCGTTAGCTTTTGTTTAAAGAGACATTATTCAGGAATATAGTCATCAGATCTTTCTGTCTCACAGGGTGTTACCATATTACAGAGTGAGCATCATTACAACACCTATGCTATGTCGTCTCTAGCGACTTTATAAATACTCCCCAAAACTGGACCGGTGCTAGAGTGTTTTTTTGCAGGTGGATGTACTTTGTCTGAGTATTGAATAAAAGGTAACCAAATATCTAAGTATCTATCTGTCCTCTGCCTATTTCCTAGGTACGTAATTGGTGTGTTTCCCTAACCACAACCTCCCATTGTTGAAGGCCTCAGCAGCCAAGCAACTATTAGCAGAGCAGATGAGAGATTAATTCTTCATTTCCTCTTGTCTGACCATTTCTGCTGGGAAGCCCCAGGAGGATTACCAAAGGTTCATTTGGTAACAGAGAGCCAACGATTTGTGATATTTGGTTACAGCCAGGGCCGGCTCCAGGCACCAGCCCACCAAGCATGTGCTTGGGGCGGCACCTGGAGGGGGGCGGCGCGGCGCTCCGGCCTGAGAGTGGGGCTGCGACTGGGCTCGCCACCCTCCCCACGGCGCTCCAGCCACCGGGAGAGCGGAGCCGCAGCGGGCTCGCCGCCCTCCCCCGGTGTTCTGGCCGCCAGGGAGAGCAGAGCCCTGGCCGGGCTCTCCGCCCTCCTCCCGGTGCTCTGGCCGCCGGGGAGAGCGGAGCCCCGGCCAGGCTCTCCGCCCTCCTCCCGGCACTCCGGCCAGTCAGGGAGAGCGAGGCCCCGGCCGGGCTCTCCGCCCTCCTCCCGGCGCTCCGGCCGCCAGCGGAGCCGCAGTGGGCTCACCGCTTTCCCCCCGGCGCTCCGGCCAGTCGGGGAGAGCGGGCCCGTGGCCAGGCTCGGTGCCCTCCCCAGCTGCGCTTCCTGCCGGGGGCGGGGGGGGGGGGCGGCGGGAGGCTTTTTTGCATCAGGCAGCAAAAAAGCCAGAGCCGGCCCTGGTTACAGCTTGCATCCAGCACTCTCTGATGACTGGACATGTGCACCGTATATACATAAAAACTCCTCTTTCACTGCAGTTTCTCCAACATTTATCCCTATTCAATCGCTATGTATTTTTTAGCCTGATGGGTTTGAGATACCATTGAAACAGTATCTTAAAGACATTTTCTTTTATTGTGCTACAGACGGTGCTTGCTAGTCCTCCTTTCCAGATCAAACCCCATTCCTCTGGTGTCATTTGTCTGTCTAGGTCAGGGGTTCTCAAACTGGGGGTCAGGACCCCTCAGGGGGTCATGAGGTTATTACGTGGGGGGGGGGTCGCAAACTGTCAGCCTCCTCCCCAAACCCTGCTTCACCTCCAGCATTTATAATAGTGTTAAATATAAAAAAAGTGTTTTTAATTTATAATGGGGGGTCGTACTCAGAGACTTGCTGTATGAAAGGGGTCACCAGTACAAAAGTTTGAGAACCACTGGTCTAGGTCCTTTCCCCAGCTGTTTCACCACTTCTGGATGATTCAGTGTTGCAGTGAGGCTGATAGCTGGACCCAGTTCCCAAATATCCTGCCTTAATTTGCATCTGCGACCAGCTGCAGAGGCATTTTAAAAAGGAGGGAAAATGAGGAATAACAAACGTTTGGAATCCCAAATGAATCTAACATCTTTACAAGGGTGCGTTCTGCGTGAGTCAGACAGGCAATAGTCTTCCCCTCCTTCGCACTCTGCCTGAAACACATGGCCGGAACAAGAGAGCCGTGTGCTGATCAGGGGTGTGCCTTCTGTCGCACGTGCAACTGTTTCCTTGTATAGGTCTCGAGCAGATCAGGGAGCCCTGATATTAGGGTGCCTGGGAAAGGAGGCCTCCTGATGCGGTCAGTTGGGCAGAAGGAGAGAGAGAGGTGGGACTGTCGTGGAGGGAAAGCAAAGCCGGGGGATCACACCCCAAACTCCCCCCAATCCTGTACAATCTCCCTCTAGCCCACAGACAATCTGCATACAACAACAAACCAGTGCACTTAGCCCCGGATTCATGAGCAACCCTACCACTATGCAAGTCTGAGCGCAGGAGAGAGAGACACAAATTTCAAAGAAACAGAGTATGTTTAAAAGCTCCCAACTTATTAAATAGGCTTCCATTTTCACATCCATTATACCCAGCAGCATCTTGACCAGAGGTGGGCAAACTACGGCCTTTGAGCTCCCGGCCGGGGAGGCTAGCCCCTGGCCCCTCCCCTGCTGTTCCCGCTCCCCCGCAGCCTCACCTCGCCACGCCGCCAGCACTCTGGCCCACCACTCCTGCCAGGCAACGCAGCGGTGTGTCTGGCTCCTGCTGGGCGGTGGGGCTGTGAGCTCCTGCTGCTATGAGCAGCGTGGTAAGGGGCAGGGAGCGGGGCAGGGGGTTGGATAAGGGGCAGGCGTTCCCGGGGGGCAGTCAGGGGACAGGGAGCAGGGGGTGGTTGGATGGAGTGGAGGTTCAGGGGGGGCAGTCAGGGTACGGGGAACAGGGGGGTTGGATAGGCATGGGAGTCCCGGGGGCACAGCCGCCCGGGGGGGGGCAAGTGGGGCAATTTGCCCCAGGCCCTGCAGGGGTCCCACGAGCCCTGGCCAAGAATCCCTGCTAGAGGTGTCTTTTTAATTTTTACTCACCTGGCAGCGTTCCAGGTCTTTGGCGGCATTTCGGCAGCGGGGGGCCCTTCAGTTGCTCCGGATCTTCGGCGGCATTTTGGCGGCGGGTCCTTCAGTGCTGCCGAAGACGTGGAGCGAGTGAAGGACCTGCCGCCGCCGCCGCAGACTCGGAGTGCCACCCAGTGAGTATGTCCGCTCCCCCGTTTTGTCCCAGCCCCCCTGAATCCTCTGGGCGGCCCTGCCTGGGGGGGCCTGTCAGGGGGCAGGGGTGTGGATAGGAGTCGGGGCAGTCAGGGGACAGGGAGCAGTGGGGGTTGGATAGGCGGTGGAGTCCTGGGGGGGCTGTCAGGGGACAAGGACCAGGGGGAGTTGGATGGGTCAGGGGTTCTGAGGGGGGCAGTCAGGGAGCGGGAAGTGGGAGGGGGTGGATAAAGAGTGGGGGCCAGGCTGTTTGGGGAGGCACAGCCTTCCCTACCCGGCCCTCCATACGGTTTCGCAACCCCGATGTGGCCCTTGGGCCAAAAAGTTTGCCCACCCCTGATCTTGACTATATCCCTTTAAATAAATGTTACCTGGTTGGGGTCTACGTCATAGCCATGTTTGGTTCCTAGGGTTCGTCCCATGGCCAGGTTGATCACGTAGCCCACAATGGCAAGTGAAAAAGCTGTGCCAACCATATCTTTCCACTTGCTCACCAGTGGGAGTGTGGGGACTGGGAAGCTGCAGCCAAAGAATAGAGGAGAAAGCTGTCAGGACATAGGTGTTTAGAGATGGAGCCAGTGGACCAGGATTTGACTTTATATATACAGGATTCACTTCACCCACTACTAAAATGCAGTCACCTCTGGGAGGAACACAGCAGCTATTTAACAGTGCACAGCAGCACTGCGCAACTGTTCAGGAAAATGAGTGAAGAATGACCCATCCAAATGAAACTGCGGGGGAAATTTAGGTCAGTGGACTCCAGCTGGGATTTGGTCAGGATGCTGGGGCTTTTGCAAAAAGTGCCAGAGGATTTTAAATGATCCCAAGTGACCACATCTTTTGTTCTCTCTTTAATCTGAAAGACTGCACCTCCAAGCAACACAGCCCCCTCTAGTGCCATGCAGAGCCATTGGCTCAGAACCGACCAAGAGAGGAGTGCCAGGAACTGCATCACCAACACCAAAGAATGAGAGCGTCTCAAAAATTTTCCAGTGGAAGAGTCAGAAAATTTGACTAAATCGAAACATTTCACAGGAATGAGACAATGTCGATGAAATTTCATTTTGAAAAAAGATCAAAACGATTCATTTTGATAAGGTTGAAACCGTGTTTTGACTTTCTCATTTTGAAACAACTTTTTCATTTTGACTTTTATTGTACATGATATAGTATAATATGCAGTGTCGTTGTAGCTGTGTTGGTCCCCGGATATTAGAGAGACCAGGTGGGAGGTAATATTTTTTCTTGGCCCAACTTCCGTTGGGGAGAGAGACAAGCCTTTAAGCTTACACAGAGCTCTGCTTCAGGACTGAAGAAAAAAGAGCGGAGTGCCTCAAAAGCGTGTCTCTTCCACCAACAGAAGTTGGGCCAAGAAAAGATATTACCTCCCACCTTGTCTCTCTGATAGAATAATTGAAACACAACATTCCAATTGAACCTAAATGGAATATATCTCTACAAAGAATACCAACGTGATCCCCAGACTTACAGAACTTACCGTGCTTTGCACATGCTGAATAATATCCTAGACACAATCCCAACTCTAGCCTTGTTTATTATTTCAACACAGGACTGGTGCTGTGTGTCCCTTGTAATTATAAGATTGTGCAGCGCAGTATTGTATGCTTTGCACAATTATAGCTTGGTAATTATATGCTGCCCTTTATAATCCACTAATGCATTGACTCAGGTAAGGAAAGAAGGATTAGGAGACATTTTCCACTCCAACCTGGCCTAGATTCTGTTCTATTTTGGTTTTTATGCCTCACCCTGCACAATGGTATCTGAGTGCAGTGCTGCAGGGCTATTGCTACCACCTGGGGTTAGTCCTTATCCTAGGATATTGTAGGATGATTTACGAATGCTCAGGCAAATTAGTGCCCTCTTTGGATACCAATCACAAAAGACAGTCGCTCCCTGCTGTAGTTATTATTACTTGTTACAAGTAACTTGTATTGTGGTAGCGCCTAGCGGCCCCAGCAGAAACTGTTGCCCCATAGTGCTGGGTGCTGCACAGACACAAAGTATAAGACAGACAAAGGAAGGGAGGATTTTACATTTCCCAGATGGGAAACCAAGGCCTGGAAAGATAAAATGACTTGCCCAATGTCACTCAGGGAGGCTGTGGTAGAGCTGGGACGCAAACCCAGGTCTCCTGCAGTCACTGTACACACCCCACTGGAGACAAAGGTCACATTCAGCTCCTGCCTTGTGCAGAACCTGAACCAGGGTGGAACCCCTCTCTACCCCCTCGTAGTGCCCAGTGGTGCCTTTCTGCATGAGGCTGTTTGTTAGGGGCATAGATTTCGCTGAGGACAAGGCAATCACTCAGGGAGAGCTACGGAGGAACCTCAGTAAACGGGGCGAAGGTCAGTAATAAAATGGTGTCCCTTTCACTGAGTTCTCTATTTCGGCAGGCAGTGTCCTTCGTTATCCCTCACTTCTGTGGGGGTTGTATCCCAGATTGCAGCACGGGCTGGTAGGGGACTATCCCTGGTCCAGAAGGAATCAGCCCTTGGAAATGGATTCAGGCCTGCAGGCGCACTTACCCCATCTTAATCTTCCCAACGATTGGCATGTTGTATTTCTCAGGCATGTTCAAGCAGCCGGAGACCGCGGTAGCTACTATGACCTGAAATCACAGAGAGTAAAGGAGCTATAAGGGGAAGCAGCATTGTCAGATCCTTACGCAGCGTTGCACGGACTTAGCTGTGCGGGATGGTGAGATAGTGGCTAATGCCTACTACAGACGAGAACGATACCTGTAAAGCCAAATTCAGCCCTGGATCAAGTGGGAGAAACATCCATCCGCTTCAATGGGTGTTATGTCCGTTTATGTCACGGATTAGTTTACCCCCATAGACATTAAAGGAGTGTGTTGGCAATCCAAAATATGAGGAAGAAACAATGCGGGGGAGGTTTTCTCCTCCTCTTGAGGATATAATAATACTTGGGCTTCCCTATCCCCTTTCATCACAGGATATCCAAGCACTTGATGAGTATTACTGGAGCCACACAAGACTAGGTTGATCAGTCACGTCATTGGAGAACTGAGACAGAGCCCTGAAATAGCAGCGAGCTGGGATAGTGAGGAATAGAACCCAAAGTTCCTGACCCCTGGTTTCCTGTCCTAAAATCTCGGTAACACTCCCTCCCCCATGGAAGCTTGTGACCATTCTACACATGCTCTGAGGGGAGACTTAGCCCGTATATGGTTGAGAGAGAGCTCACAGCAGGAATGTGGCTGGCAAGGCCTCTGCAGATATGAACCTAACCCGCTGTGGCTCTGTGGGGGCTGGGGAGATGTATAGTTTGTCATGGTTTCACTTAGAGGTGAACCACAACAGGGTGACTGAATCCGTCACACACCCACCTGGGATTTGGGAGTCCCTGAGCCAAATGTTCTGACTCAGGCAGGCCCAAACCTCGTTCTGACATGAAATTCAGTGGGGTCAGCAGCTTCTCTCGGAGGTTCTGGATCTGCTGAATTTCTGAAACTGCAGCCAAACTCAGGGGCCCCAATGTCCCGTCGCCCTTGAATTGTGCACCCGGTCAGTGCAGGGTGTAAAAGTCAGAGCAGGGTGTAAAAGGCAACCAAATCAGAAGTGTAGTGCTCTACACCCACTTTGTCCTGGTGTAAATGACCATGTGAAGCAGGCACTGTGCACTGGGCTCAGCGGTGCGACCCCCCTGAACCGAAACCAAAAAATCTAATTAGAATGACACTGCCGGTGCCTCCTGCTTCCCCAAGCATCCAAGCCATGCAGGTGTCCTGAGTCCGACATCATGCCTCACCAGGTGTCAAAGTAAGGGTGCTTTGAAATCTAGGCCCTTTCCCTGCCTGTCCTAGAGAGGCACCTTCCTGCAAAAGCTGGGAAGAGATGAGGGGAAAAGGCTCTTTCAGAGAAAGGTTGTTTCCTCTCTAATGGACAGAGGATGACAGAGCTCGGGTGTCACTTACTATGACAATCTCCATGGGGATGGGCACCCGGATCTTCTTCATGTATTTCATGTTGAGCTCTTTCACAATAATCAGGAGCACAGTGCTGATCAGGGCGAAGATCAAGGAGGCCACGTTGGTCTTGGGGAGATTTTTGCAAATATCAATAAATGTCTAGAGGGGGGAGAAGGGACAGCCGTCAGCAAAATGTTGAGAAGGGCTACTTGGAATTCCAGTGGGCAAAGCAGCGAACACCCCACCAGCCCACTCTGGCCTCCCCATGGACATCTCTGAGCCACAGGTGCTGGAACTAGGGGTGCTGGAGGTGCTGCTGCACCCTCTGGCTTGAAGTGATTTCCATCATATCCAGGGTTTACAGTTTGGTTCAATGGCTCTCAGCCATTCCGTTCCAGCCCCCCTGCTCTGAGCATATGAAACAGGCACTGGGGAATGAAACAAGCACCAGAAATCCCAAGACAGCCTGCTTCTGTGTCTGGCTACTTCAGTTACGCAGCCAAACTTCCAGGTGCATAGGACTCGCGGAAGTCAATGGAAAGGACTATGGATCGGCCCCAGAGAGGGGCGGGGCCATCTCCTCAAGTTCGCGTAAAGCACATCTCCACTGACTTCAGTGCAGCTACCCCATTCATAGCCGTTGAGGATCTGGGCCTATATATTTAAAAACATTCAGTGCCCTTACCCATGCCCCTAATGACATCTTTGATTATTGAAACTCAAAGCATTTGAAAAAAAAAAACGCTCATTTATGTTCCATCGTTAGTGCTGATTGCATCCTTTTTTGTGTTATTTCGTTCATCTGGGACAGTGAAAATAGATTCACCAGGGCCTGATTCCCCTCTCATACCAGTCTTATGCCACGGTCACTCCATTGCCATATATCAGTCAGAGGCGGATGAAATGTGGATCAGCCCCATATGGGTCTCTTTTTTTATTTCCCAGTCCCTAATTCTCATCCACTTCCCCAGTGCTGCAGCACCTGACTGGCAAAGAATGCTGGGAAATGTTTAAATCCAGACGGAATACCTGCGTTCATTGGAATACTAAAAATCATGGAGGTGTCGCTAGGGATTGTAGGTTTGGATTTTCCTGCATCGGCCCCAGGGACGCTCTGACATGCCCGACTCTCTGCTGACTCATCTGATTCTGTGATTCCAAACCTAAACAGGCTAAGGTCAATCCAGCAGTGTCGCCTCAGAGGAACTGCCAGGCTGGACCAGACCAGGAGACCATTTAGTTCAGTGTCCCATCTCTGACAGTGGCCAGCACCAGATGGATCAGAGGAAGGCGCAAGAGGTCATATTTATGGGATAACCTGCAGCCACGGGTAGTTTCCCCTGACCCCTAATAGCTAGAGGCTGGCTCGTGCCCTGAAGCAGGAGGGCTAATATTCCTTCCAAGACTCCCTCAAGACCCATCAATGGTAATAATTAAAAACGATCAGGGCTCAGGTCTGATTGTGGTTTTATTTATGACAGTAGCGGCACAAGGGACCCTGGGTACAAGCTGAGAGTGCTGGGAATGGAGCGGACTGCCATGTGCTTGCACCCTCTCAGCCCTCTGCTCATTTGATTTAGGATTCATTAAGTAACGTCCCCATGTATTTGCTGATGCAGTGTCTGCAGCGTGCTAGCCCCTGGGCCGAGGTGTGGAGAGAAGGTCCCTACCCCAGCGAGCTCACTTACATAGACAATGGCCAAGGGCCCAGTGTAGGCCGGGATCGTCAAGCCAAAGACATATTTGAGCACCGAGATGAGGATCTGGAGCCCTGCTGCAGTCATGAAGCCCCGGATGAAGGATTCCGAGAGGTAGATGGCAACGAAGCCAAACTGCACGAATCCCAGACAGATCTAAGGATGGACGGACACACGCATCACAGTGAAAACGTACTGGAAACAGCCCAGACCCCGTCCCCAGGGGCCATCACAGAGATCATTAACGGAGAGCTGCTGCACGCGACAGGCTGGCCCCTGCAGTGTGAGGCAGCCACTTGGCGCTGGGGCGGTCTGGAGACAGAGCCAGCGTAACTACCCCAGGGAGAGTCATGCCAGGCTGGGAGCATGCTCAGGTGGCAAAGAGCCAATACAGAGGCTAGGGGAGTGTGGCTGGGAAGCCGTTTTGTTCCCTTGGGGCCACTAGTGTTGCCCGGCGAGTGCTCTAATGACTATCTCTGCTCACAGGATTGGGAGAGTGCACAGGGTGAACTTTGCACCATCTTGGCAACTGCAGCCTCCCCCCAGCCCTGCACCATGAGCCAGACGCCCGCTCTGAACACAGGCAGTGGAAATACAGACTATGTCCAGGGCCGGTGCAACCACCAGGGCGCCAAGTGGTTGGGGGCGCCAAAAAGCGGTGCCCTGGCTCGGCAGGGAGGAGCCGCCTTCCGGAGGCACCGGAGAGCCAGAGCGTCGGCTTGCGGGGGCGGCGAGCCCCAGCCATGGAGGAGCCGGCGTGGCGCAGGGGGGCAGCAGCCCTGCAAAGGCGGCGGCACCGCTAGCTGGGTCTAGCCGGGCCCCCAGCTCCGCCTGCCCAGGCTGTGGCCTGGCGCCCCCCCACCCCCAGGGGCTCCTGCAAGCTGCAGCAGATGCATGTGGGTGCCAGCCCCTGTGCACTCCCCAGGTCCCCCCTAGTCCCGCTCGGGCTCTGCGGCTCCCAGGCATGTGAGTTGCCATCACTGCTGCCCCTCCCGGAGCTCCCCGCTCCCGCTGCCTCAGCACTCTGCAGGGGAGGGGCTGTGCATGCGGTGTTTTGCCTCCACGTGGAGCCAGCGTCTGACCAGCATGGGCATGGTTAGGGGAGTCACGGGGGGGCAGTCAGGGAGCAGGGGGAGGGTTGGATGGGTCAGGAGTTCTGCGGGGGAGGTTGTCAGGGGGTGGGGGTGTGGAGAGGGATTGGAGCAGTCAGGGGATAGGGAGCAGGGGGGGTTAGGTTGGGAGTTCTGGGGGTCCTGTCAGGGGGTGGGGAGTGGTTGGATGGGGCTGTGCACCCTCCAGGGGAGTTCGGGGGGGGGAGGGTGGAACCTGGGCTGGGGAGCAGCCCCTGGGCATGGCTGGCTTCTGGGGTCTATAAAGGCTCATTGGGATTTGCCCCTCAATGAACCGATGTGTGTGGGTGTGGGTGTGGGTGTGGGTGGGGGGGGCGGCACAAGGTGGAAGTTTTGCCTAGGGCGCAAAATATCCTTTCACCGGCTCTGACTATGTCTCTAGCACACTCCCTGCCTAGCACACACCATGTCTAGCACACGCCATGTCTAGCATACGCCATGCCTCCTATGGGCATTGCCACGTGCTTCATTTTCTACCACCCCATGTGCTCCCATGCAAAGTGTCTTTGGAGTAAAAATACACCTGCAATTGCTATGAGCCGCTGATCATGGAAGAACAGAGACCCCAATGTGCCTCTTTTTGGTTCAGAAACTTTAATATAGGATGGGTCCATCTATCCAGATCCCTATTATAGTTTAGGAATCACGATAGTGTCTGAGGTCCAATGTTTCTGAAGTCAGGGCCAGGACCACAGGACCCTTCCAAACCCTTTGTCTCCAGGTATCACCTACTTGGAAACAGTCTCAATTGTTGCACCTGCTGGCACTGCCATCCCCTTCCTCAAGGGTGTAGAAATGACAAAATCCCACCGCAGTTGTCCTGCGTAACCAGTCACGGTTCAACTTCATACAAGGGGAAGGGTTAGGCTTAGCTCAGGCAGTGGACACTGTAGCTTTAGTGCTGAGATGTCCTTACTTGTATGATGGCTGTCAGACAAGCTAATGTGGCGGAGATCTCCAATCTGGCTGCCTCCATGGCTGTGTTGTTGATGTTTATCTCATTGGTGGTATGGTTAAAGTACTGGAAATCGGATTCAGGAGCCAGATCATGGCAGACGCTCCCAACGATAATGCTGATGACAGCAAAGGTGCCTGCAAGACAAAACAGTAACAGGTGACTTACATGTATGCAAAGCATCCCATCCTGAAAAGTATTCATGTAGATTGGGAATCACCCACCACTGCAATGCAGCCAGTTCTGTAGCAGAACATGGCAGTGGTTTATCAGTTCATGGTGCAATGCTATACAGCCGGCACCAGGGATCTAGGACTTTGATTAATGCACCAGAGAACGGGCTTGGTAAAACAGTGCCCTATCAGGAGATATGGTACAGCTGGAGGAGGTGCTCGGGCAATGAACGTAATTGGAATGTACAGACATTCAAATCTCAGAACTAGAAAGGGGAACTTACCTGGGACCATCTGGTGGATGCCACCTAGGATGAAGTAGGGTATCAAAGGGAAGAAGGAGGAGTAGAGTCCATTGATGGGAGGCAGATTGGCAAGCAGCGCAAAGGCCATCCCTGAAAAATGCAAGTGAAATTGACTTCAGATCTTCCATCTCAGTTACAGCTGTGGTCCCTGAGAATTCCCTTACTGGCACGGAACCGTGGCCCAGCAAGTTCTGCAGCCTGTCTTTGACAATGTACTAAATGCTTTAGGGGAAGATGCAAGAAAGCCCATCATGGACATTTACGGAGTGGGCTACTGTCCCAAGGCAGCAGGATCTACCAGGGATGCAGGACTCTCCTAGTAGTGACTCATCCTGTTAGCGGAAGTTAAAAATCTGCACAAAGCTGCTGCGTCAGTTCTGCTGGGTCTTTGTGGCAAATGCAGCTTGTTAACTCTCCCAGGCTATGAGATGTGACCCTCTGGTGAGAGGGAACTAGGGGCAGAGCCAGGATAGCCCTGCAGGGAAACCCAGGACGAGCCAGCTTTAAGGAGAAAGCTTTGGCTGAGGTTGTATGTTCTCTTGTTACTAATAAAGCCAACCCCAGGAAGGGGATACAATCAGCCATCGACAGCACGTCCGGACTTTAATTGGAGCAAGGTGGGAATGTTCTCTCCTCACAGCTGCTCAAGGAGGGGAAAGTGACTTCCTAACCCCCACTAGGGAAAGGAAACCTGGTCTCACCTTGTGGCACTTGTATTGTCCCCGCACTGATTCCCCCGAGGATATCGGGCACAATGTAGTCTTTAATTTTATATTTGGGGAGCCAAACGAGTATTGGAAACAGACTGTAGATGATGACTTTGAACCTGGATGATGAACATCTAGAGAGGAAATGAACACAAGTAAGGAAGGAGGGTCCTGATAAGAAGCATTTCCCCTCTCTACGAGGTTTCCTATGCAAAGGACAACGGTCCTGATTTTCATTGCCTCTTGCCTTAGGAAGTCATTTACACAAGACCGGAGTAGATACGAAGCCAACCTGGGTATGAAGCATCACCAGTCTGATGTGGCAGCGTTCTGCACACGCTTCACGCTGGCACAGGTGTTGACACAAGGAGCAGCACAAAGATGAACCAGGCCTTTTACTCTTAGCTGCTATATTGCTGTGACCCAGGTAGGGATGGGTCAGAACCATTTATCCAACCCATCCTCAAACTTTGGAGCAAATACTACCTGGATCAAAACTGTGTTCAATTCTGCTTCACACAGCAATACACCAAAACGGGAATCATAATCCAGATCTGCCCCTCTCCAAAGCTTTGGAGGTTCAGATAACATGGGATCTGGATCTGCCCCACTTTCTGACTGCAGTTCTCACCTTGCAAAATCCAAACCCAACCAGTGAGGTTTAGCATAATCTAAACTACCTCTGGTTTGCCCCAGCTCTGATCCTGGATTATCAGAAGCCTTGGACCAATACATTTTAAGACTCAGTCTAAAAACAAAGAATTTGCAGCTTTGCTGATCACATCCAGCAGACATAAAACTAACAAACAAACAAGTATTGGAAACAGACTGTAGAAGTCACATAAACTAATTAAATATTCCCGAATAAACCATTTGAGCAAACACAGATTCTTGTGAAAAAACAGGGACGGACAGACATTCCTCAGAAGCTGCCCCGATTATTAGCACAGGCTGAATGTCACACGTGTTGGAAAAGGAAAGTGGGTCTCTAGGATTTGTATATTACCCTAGAATGCATGGTTGGACAGGGTTTCTATTTTAGAAAGAGCAGGTGAAGTTTCCAAAACAATTATAGGGATTTAGACACATATCTGCTATTTAAATTAGAGTAAGATCTTAGATCTACATCCCCTGAACTGTTCAAGGATCTCAGGCAGTATTTTTCTTCAGTGGTTAGAACATAGGACTTTCAGGGTTTCTCTAGGTTCTGTTCTCCTTTCTGCCACTGATTCATTATAAGGCTTTAAGCATGTCAGTGAACCTCAGCTTACCTATCAGTCCTATGGATTTAACAATACATGTACAGCCTTCCTCAGTTAATGTCTGCAAAGCCCATTGAGATACTTGGATGAAAGATGCTTTCTATATAAATGCAAAGCAAAAGCATTCTTCTGAGCACAGCCAGGCTGCCTTCATTTCTGGTGTCATGGCACACTGCACACTGATTCATTTGAAGTGAAAACCATAAACTTCATTTACCTTTCAATTACACTGCAAACCCAATCAAATATATATTCATTACTCAGCTCTGGTTATTCCAGATGGATTAATCACCAGCGGCTGTGATTGCATTTTCTCCCTGGGGTGGTGCTGTTCCGTACTTCAGCAAAGTGAGATAGAGAGCAGATATTCCAGGGGCTTATTGAAAAACTCCCTCCACTTAAAAAGCACCTGGATGCCACCCAAATCTAAAGTCAACATGGGAACAGCCACAGCCTCTGAGGCATCAATGTGTCGAGTTTAACAAAGGCTCGCTAGCCTATGGCTTTGCCTATCCAAAGCCCAGAGAGCACCTCAAACAGCCGCCCATCTTGATTTCAGAGTACAGAAATCTTTCCACTCCAAATATCTGTGCTCAGTTAGCTATTAGCTTGCATGGCCTGACTCTCTGTTACTCCATTGCTGTCCTGGGGGCAGAGCCAGGACTCTATACACGTTGGAGGAGTGTTAAAGTGGCTTTAAGCCAATTTTGCACTCCCTGTATTCTGAGGCAGGGCCCTGCGCCCAATGTAAGTGAAAGCAGCTGGCCTACGCTAGACCCCGGGAAGCAAGGACTAGCCATAATGCAGTGCACTCCAGCCTTGCCCCCGATTCACTCCCTATGCTGGGAGCTGATAACAGGGCAGATGCAGAGCCCTTACACTAGGTCTATGCCAGTTGAGGAGTCCCTAGACACGTGGGGGTATTTTCAAGGGGCCATTTCTGATTATTTCAAGGTCCTTTTATGCAGCTAGAGCTGCATGACAGAGCCTTTGTGTGTGTGTGAATCAAACTCCAGGGTCGTGGGCTAGTTCACTGGCAGCTGGTTGCCTACCGCCCTTTGTGCCTTTGAAAAAAACTCTCTACTAATTGTGAAATTGATTAGAAAATTACTAACAGGTTGTCATTGCTTCCCCTATGCTGCAATGCCTGGTTGTAAAATGCCACAGGAGACTATTTATTTGCTTAAAAACATGTTTCCCCTGGAATTTTTTTTAATGGAAATGTTGTATTGCTCTTAGGGTTCGCATTCTCTCCTCCCCTTCTCTCCACGCCCCCGAACACCGCACTGCTGAGCCAAATCTGACCTGGCAACATGCTCCGAAGAAGACTCAGTAGCATTTCCACATTACCTGAAAAGGTTCTTGACTTTTTCCCCCAGCGGGTAACTTCTCTTTTTCTTCTCAAACTCTTCATCAAAGAAGTTGACAGAATACGCAGCCCGGTCGACGACATAGCGAGGTCGGGCTTGGCTCATCTCGGTGAACCCTTCAAATCCTTCCGAGATAAGACAAAGGAGAAGAAAGGAATCAATGTGAGCAGAGCTGGCCACCAAGTGAAGTTATAGGAGAAGAAGAAGAGAGACTTGGTCTAGCCTCCTTCCTCCAGGCATTTAGGATTTCCTCTGGCGTATTCTGTCTCCTAAATGTCTTCTTTCCCCTTCACAAGCAGGCTTCTGGAGCAAAGGATTGTCTGTTTCCAAGCTGGGTCACCACCTCTGGGACAAAATGGATTTTTGTCACCTGCTTTATAGTGAAACTCATAAGCGAGGCAATGTGGTCTAAAGGAATGTGCACAGGACTAGGTGTCAGGAAGTACAGTTCTAATCTTGGCTCTGCCAATGACTTACTGTTTGGGCTTGGGAAAGTCACCTGATCTTTCCATGCCTCAGTTTCACCATGCATAAAATGGGGTTAGTGATACATCATAGCACTGCTGAGAGGATTAATTAGCATGTCTGTGAAGCACTGTGCAGTGGGATATATTAACATTACGAGTACAGAGCAGCTTTCGTCCAAGAGGTTCCAGCTATAGCGCCTCATTAATTCATCTACAAACATAACATCCTTAGTGTTTCATATTTGCATTTAGAGACGCTATTCTGTCCTGCTCAGAGCTGTGGGCTAATATCCGATTCCTGTCAGAAGCTGGGAACAATTTTCTCCCACACAGAGACGTAACAGTTGCTGACCTATTTGTATGATAATGATGCCGAACAGTCCTGTTTGACCAGTCCTATGCAATATCTAGGTGTCGGCAGGGGAAGATAATAAACTCCCCATGGCTCACTTTAGTGTAAACAAAGCCATCAGAGGAGAGGGGAGAACCATTATGAGCTGATGAGTCTGAGGGTGGGGAGGGGGAATGCATAAATTTGAAACAAGGATGTGGATAATTATTTTTGTCTGGCATTTATTTAAGTATGTCATTGCCCATCGCACACGCCGAGGATGGGAAAGAAGCTGGGATTTCAGGGAATAGTTATCAAGAAATGAAATGTCCATTGCTGAAAGATGTGAATTCGGATTCGCAGGACCAGCTCCAGGCCCTCAAGCAAGTGCTTGGGGCGGCCGTTCCGGAGAGGGGCGGCACGTCCAGGTATTCGGCGGCAATTCGGCGGACGGTCCCTCACTCTGCCTGGGAGTGAAGGACCTCCCGCCGAATTGCCGCCGCAGATCGCAATCGCGGCTTTTTTTTTTTTTTTATTATTATTATTTTTTTGTTTTGGCTGTTTGGGGCAGCCAAAACCCTGGAGCCGGCCTTGGCAGAATCTTGTCTATAGCTCCATTCATGTCAATGGAGCTATGTAGATTTACGCCTGGACCATTGTTTCAAGAGACTGGGCACAATAGGGTCAGGTTTTGATTGTGCAAAACCTTGTCAGTGGATATTTGGGCCTTACCGAACCAAAACCAGAGTAGGTTTTTATCCAGATCCTGTTTTACCAGAACTCTAAATTTTAGAGGAAATCAAATAGAAGGTTCTGGAGTTGACCCATCTGTGTAACAGCTAAATCCAAAGTGGTTTTGGGTATTGCATTGGCTGCGTTTTAGTTTAGAACCAGGTGCCATTTTACATCCAAAATTCTGGGAGTACTTGAATAACAAATTCTCCTTACGTCTGTCTCGAAATTGTTTTCGACTGGGCCCAGGAATATCCAGATCATCCAGTGTAGGATTAAGGCCTTGTTTGCAGGGGGAAATTGAACAGAAGTCTACAGTGGAATAAACTATTCCAGAATAGCTCCCTATAAGAACACTCGGTTCCAGAATAAAAATCACTCAATTCCAGAATAGTGCAATGATAGAAATAGCTCTGGGGTTCTCGTACTGTGGGTCGTGACACCTAGTGGGGTCATGCAACCAACGGATGTAGTCACGGCTATCCTGAGTGTGTGGAGGACACCATTTTGCTCTGCACAGCATAACCTCACACAGACGGTACGTGCAAGATCACGCTGCCCGGAGGATGCCATTTTTCGCTCCAGAATGGCATCTTCCATGCTGTCGGGGGTGGCAGGAAGCAAAGCGTCTGGAAATAGGGTCATGCAGGCAATAAGGAACTGTTGCAATAGCTCTTCCAGTCAATTTCCCCGTGTAGAGAAAAGCCTACATGACATTGAGCCCATCCTCTGAGAAAGCCTGAGGGAAGGGGGTGGTCAGAGAGAAGGAATAAAGGTTTCCAGAGGAAAAGCTATGTGCTGGCTGCATCGAGTATATTGTCAACCCCGCAATCTGAGGCGTGATCGCAGCTTGGTTAGACATACCTGCTCTAGCTTTAACTAAATTAGCAGGGTAGATATGGCAGCGTGGGCTGTACAAATATGCTGGGCAACCGGGGCATGCGTTCCCATTGCTAGCCTGCTCTGAATCTCGTGCCGCCACATCTACGCTTCTAACTTTCAGCCACGCCAGTGCAGATACAGCTAGCTCTGGTATGTCTATTGAGCTGCAATCGTACCTTGAATTGCAGTGTAGACAGACCCTCGGTCTGGGAGTGATGCCATTAATGTTAAATGTTTTGGGCCCAATTCATCCCCGGGGCAGCCCACTGAAGTCAGTGGATGAATTTGGCTATTTGTACTTTCTGTGTATTTTCTGCACTGTAGCCCAGTCCGAGTTCAGAACGGAACTAGATTATCTCACGTGACTGCCAAAAGGAAACCATTTGCGTGAATGAGGGCGGTAGGACTGGGCTTGCTGTCTGGCATGCCAGGAGAAAAATCTCTCTGTCTGGGCATGTCTTGAGGTGGATAAAAACAATGTGACATCCAACCACAGATCTGGAGAGACGCTGCTCCTAAAATACCTGAACACAAGGCACATGGCCTGGGGCAAAAGCTAGTCAGGAAAAGGGAATCATTATAGCCTGCAAGGCGCTTTAGAGGCTGTGTATGAGGATTGCACCATGCACCACTGAAATGTAGGGCAGAAGATGGCACCTGTTCAGGAGAGCACATCAGCACTACACCGCAGTTTGAGATGGGAAGCAGAGGATACTATATCCAACTGAACACATGGGATGATTTTAGGGAGGCAGAATGTTAATTAACACCCTCAAAATGTGGACAGAGCACAACCAGCAACACCCCATCTCTTGTGAACTAGGGCCTTGTCTACACTAGAAAGGGTTTGCTGGTACAGCTATATCAGTATTGCTATCCTGGCAAATCTTCCCAGTGTAGACACAGTTTATACCAGAAAAGAGCTCTTCTGCCTGTATAACTTATAACAGTTGTCAAATGAAATCAGCTATACTGGCAACTGCATCTACACCAGGGCGTTTGCTGGTATCAGAATGTCATAAAAGAAATCACGCCCCATCTGCTATTACTACGAGCAAACATGTCTAGCATAGACTGGGCCTACGTGAGGCTAGGACTGTGGTCTTCCATTATTCGAAAGATGGAATCCCAGCAGCATAGCCCCATTCCCAGGCCCTGGCTCAGTAGTGACTCAGGGGAAAGAGTGGTTTCCCTTTAGCGTGTGTGTCTACCCTGTAATCAGAGGCGAGATTGCAGCATGTGGAGACATACCCAAGAAAGCTTTGATCTAGCTAGCTGGAATAACTATGGTAGGAAAGCCATGGCAACGTGGAAGTGAAGCCCTCCCAGTTTAGGCTAGGAGAGCCTACATATGTGCTTAAGCATCTAACTTAGATGCTTGAGCACATAGGCAGGCTTCCTAGTCTAAACGGGGAGGGTTTCACTGCTAGTGGTACCCGAACTAGCTAGTTTAAAGCTAGCTCAGGGTAGGACTCCACAGATCCAGAACCTAGGCCCTATAGAACTACTAGGCAGCAGACAGCAGCAGGCTGCATCCCAGTAGCAGCTGTAATTAGCTTGCACTCCATTGCCCATGACCTGCTATGGACACAGCCCATGGAAAGTCCTGCATCAAGGGGTCTGACCGGCAGCAGCCCCAGGACTCATCATTGGCTCCCCACTCGATATAAACCCAAAGGACATTTGTGGCTGCCATGACCATCTTTTCTCCCTGTGCAAATCCTGGCTTTGACCTTGGTTCGATTTTCACTTTGCCTTCTGACTTGGACTCTGATCCTTGGTATCTGCCCTGGCCTGGAACCTGACTATGAAAGTCCTCTGCTACTTCCAGCCTCAGGTTTGATCCTACTCTGATCCTTGGCCTGACTGCCCTTGTTGGGATCCTGACACTCAGGTATGTCTCCATGTGCTGCAATCACACCTCTGATTGCAGCATAGATATATCTTTAGAGGTCTCCAAGTCCAACCAAAGAAGAGCAACAAGAATGATTAAAGGTCTTGAGAACATGACCCATGAAGGAAGGCTGAAAGAATTGGGTTTGTTTAGTTTGGAAAAGAGAAGACTGAGAGGGGACATGATAGCAGTTTTCAGGTATCTAAAAGGGTGTCATAAGGAGGAGGGAGAGAACTTGTTCACCTTAGCCTCTAAGGATAGAACCAGAAACAATGGGTTTAAACTGCAGCAAGGGAGGTCTAGGTTGGACATTAGGAAAAAGTTCCTAACTGTCAGGGTGGTTAAACACTGGAACAAATTGCCTAGGGAGGTTGTGGAATCTCCGTCTCTGGAGATATTTAAGAGTAGGTTAGATAAATGTCTATCAGGGATGGTCTAGACAGTATTTGGTCCTGCCATGCGGGCAGGGGACTGGACTCGATGACCTCTCGAGGTCCCTTCCAGGCCTATAATCTATGAATCTATGAATAAACCCTGAGAGCTGATGAGATCTTAGCCCAAGGTCATATGGCTGCAGGCTATCACTTTGTACAGAGCAGTCACACACCCCTATGGGAGTCTGCTGTCCCAGCCTCCTAAACTGTGCTTTCCTTCCAGGCTTTCTCCAAAGACAAAGGTTCACGCTCATAAGAACAGAGCTGGAGGTGCAGATGGGACTAGACAATCTCAGTCAGACAGCGGCTTCCAGGCAGCCCACCTTTCACTCCAGGCAGGAAGATTATTGAGTGCAGTTGGGGATTTTTGCAATGGTTTAACTCTTTCTTTCTCTGGACACTTCTGCCCCTACCCATATGGACTATTGTGGAACAAGCACTTGGTAAAACCAGGAGCCTAACAGATTGCCTGGAATGAGTAGAGACCATGGGTTGCTCCCATCTATACTAGCTCCCAAAGCATTTTCCATTCTAATAGAGAGGGACGTTAATGGAGACCAATGGCTGACACCACAGCAACAGGGCTACTTTGTGCAGATGCGCCTTCTACATACCTGTCTAGTCAAGCCCAAAAATATCATGCCAAGTGTGTTACACACCAGAGGACTGAGCCAGAGAGGTGCCAAGCATGCTCAGCACCTATAACCTTTGCCCCTCAGGCTCGACACTGCTCAGGATCAGGTCCTAAACATACTGGGTGAAATCCTGGCCCTGTTGGAGCCAGGATTACACCCATAAGTGTATGCCCAGAGGAATGATGACACTGTTAGCTGAGAGGTAGCCACCTCTGGGGTGGAGTCTGGAAGATTTGAACAACGTGCAGTAACATAGCACTGAAGTTTGGGGCAGGAAGCAAAGGATAATGCAGGCAGCTGAAATGGCTGGGAGAATATAGGTCAGCAGTATGATGGTGCTAATGGAAATTTGGCCAGGAACCCGAGGTTGACAACCCTCATACGGTGACATGTGCTACAAAAACTCTAATGATCACATGGAGCCAGACCTAGGTTGCACCCATCATCCAAAATACAGCACCTCCAACAGCGCTGGGCTCTCTAATACCAGTCTTGGGCGTGGGTCAGTGCTGACTCAGAGGAGTGTCACTTACTGCATGACCAAGACCATTTCCCCCTGTCACTAGGTAGGTTTCTATCCATACTGACCCTGCCTGGCTTATATGACCGGGAAAGGAGTGAGGCAGCCGTGGTCTGACCATGTGCAAGGAGACCTTCCCTTCCTGCATCATTGGTCACTGGGTTCAGAACCCTCCAGGTGTCAGCACTTCAACTGGCATCCCCTTTCTTGTTTTTTCCATTATGAAGACAGGGTCATTTGAGACTTGGCTCAGGCTCACCCTAAACACACCCTCGGGCTGGACCCAGATTTCAAGTTCATTCCCTCCAGGCTCATTCTAGATTCTTTAATCCCCGCACTCCTGGGCTTGCTCCAGATTCCCAGCTCCCCATAGCTCATTCTGGAAGCCCAGTCACTCCAGACTCACTTGAGATTCTCAGTCACTCCCCGCTGGACTTGGTCCAGATTGCCAGCTCACCTAGGCTCACCCCAGGAGCCCCATCCCTCCAGATTTCCAGTTCTCCCTCCCACCCCACGTTCACTCCAAAATTCTCAGTCCCCTACAGCTTGTTCTGGATACAGAGTTACTCCTGGCTTCACTCCAGATTCTATAAGTCACCCCCACCCGGGCTTACTCCAGCTTCTCAGTCCCCCATGTCTCATTCTAAAACCCAAATCAAGTCTCAGCAAAAGATCACAAACTCCAGTGACCCTGGCCTAAGTTTCAGGTGTGTGAAGCTTTATTTCTCAATCCCGTTGCTCTCTGAGCAGTGTGCCTGCCATGCCATCAGAGGGACTGAAGTCTCGCCGCTGAGCAAAAGTGCTGGTAAATGTGAAAAAAATAATAAACATAGCAAGTGTGGAGGGGAGGGAAATATTCTCATGATTAAATTCATCTTGAACAAACAGGCTGATGATGTCAGCCTCTCGGAGAGAGTCAAGTTCTTGAGTTGGCTTATCAATGGCCTTGCCCTAGATCAAACAGCAGGCTAAACCTTTGAGATTTCAGAAATAAAGAGCAGGAGTCACCTGATTGTGCAGTGAACGAAAGGGTAAGCCAGCTGTCGTGGTGGTGAAGGAGTAACACGGAGGTGAGCAGGTGGAGACATACCCAAGATAGCGTTTTGCCTTCGTCACAGCAGCAAAATGCTGACCAGGGACAATGCAAGTTATCTACGGGGATGGGATCCCAAAGCCAGTAAAATGCTGTGCTGCCAACCATCATTTTGTTAACTAGGGGCCAGATTCTCTGGAGAACTCAGTTTCTGTTTAGGGTTACCATACGTCCGGATTTTCCCGGACATGTCCGGCTTTTTGGGCTCCAAATCCCCGTCCGGGGGGAAATCCCAAAAAGCCGGACATGTCCGGGAAAATCGGGACATGCGGGGCTGGCGGTGCTGCGCTGGGGGCCGGGCCGGCGGTGCCGAGCCGGGGGCTCGGGGGCCGGCGGTGCCGAGCCAGGGGCTCGGGGACCGGGCCGGCGGTGCGATGCCGAGCCGGGGGCCGGGCCGGCAGTGCAGTGCTGGGGGCTGGGCTGGGGACCGGCAGTGCTGGGCGGGCCGGGGGTGCTCGGCCGGGGGCCTGGGGGCCGGGCTGGGGACCGGCAGTGCTGGGCGGGCCGGGGGTGCTCGGCCGGGGGCTGGGCCCTTACCTGCTTCAGGCGTCCCGTGAATCAAATGTTTGCGGGAAGCAGGGGAGGGGGCGGAGTTGGGGCAGGGACTTTGGGGAAGGGGCGGAGTTGGAGCGGGGCCGGGGCCCCGTGGAGTGTCCTCCTTTTGGAGGCTCAAAATATGGTAACCCTAAAAGTTTAGGCACCAAAACAAGTGGCCAGATTTTCAGGAATCTCTGCATGGTGGAAACACCTTGAGTGCGGAGCTGTTTTGAGAAGCTAGGCCCATCAGTGTTTCAGTGGGCATTGTAGGGTGCTAAGTGCAGTGCAGTGGGAAATATGGCCTTGATTATAAGTGACGAGCACATGGTAATCTGGGCCTAGAGAGTGAAAAGTAAAGGAATGCTCCAAATCCTTAAACCAGGGCATACAATTCTGGGCACACACAGAATTGAGGCAGAACTGTTTCACAGCAAGGATATGGAACAGGCAAAATAAATTGTTCCATAAGGTCAGACAAGCACAAAGTATCAGCTGAGTTGCAACGTTGCATGGTGCCCTGTGAGCTCCTGACCAGTTAACTCATGTCCTGCCAGTTTCAAACCACTCCAGGTGTGCCAAGCACAGGTTTTTCTCCTAGCACCCGCCTCGCTGCCACGAATGGCAACCCCTTATCGCTTGTCCCAGCACTGTTGATAGCTGTGTCTGGGGAGAGAAAGTCACATTGAAGTTTCTGCTCAGTGTTGATAGGATCCGACAGCACAAAACAACTGTTTGGTGCTGACAGAGTTGGAGCAAGAGGGGAACTTCAGATCCAGGGTGCATGAGTTAAAACTAGCAAAACTGGGTGGGAACTTGACTTTCTCTGAGAGCAGTTGGACTGTATCTTGTTTAAAATAGGGCCAAATTCACCCCTGGAGTAAGTGAAGGGTCTTCAGTGGAGCACCACAAAGGAGGAATTTGGCCCATTATGTTTAGGGAGAAAATGCAAATCATTTATATGTGACTTTTTTTACACATGATGTGTCTCACTCCCGCCTCCTGTGGTTTTCTCCCTGATTTCTTAATGTCTCAATAGGTTCAGGGTCTCCAAACCTTAGATTAAGCTTCATTAAAAATGTCTTTTGCCTCTGGGTCTACACTAGATGAGGAAGTTTTACAACAAACCATTGCACATTCAAGGCTGTCCAAGCAATGTCTGCAAAACCTCATGTACCCATAAAATGCCCACCACAGGTGTAAAGCTTTGGGTGCAATACCCAGAATTGGGCCTATTGGTTTAGTCCACGTGAACCAGTGCTGTCTAACCATGTTGGTTCCCAATGCACATGGGAAACCACAAGCACTGCAACTGCACTAGCTCCCGGGAGCCTTCTCTGTCCCACCTTGCAGTGCTGCCTCTAGCCGTTCTGGTCACTCCTACATAGATACCTCAAGGGGCCCAGCAAGCAATGCTACAAACACAGCCGCAAGTGAAGTGTGGGAGTGGATGAGCCTCAATGCCTCTGTCAGAGCCAGCAGCGCTGTAGGGATGCCCTGGAGGGGCAAGGGAACCAACCATGTCACGCAGTTGGGATCCCTGTGATGTTTTCTCAACATGCTGTGGGTGTGACTCGGGAGAGGGGAATGTGACTGTGGCTGAAGAAACTTTAAACAAACCAAACCTGCTAAAATCATGTCGGGTCACTTCCTGCTGTCCCCCTGTGGAAATTAAATAGAAACCATTGAAGCGGCAGGGAATTTTTTGAGACGATTAAGGGCCAGATCCTCAGCTGGTGTAAACTGGTGCAGCTCCACGGAAGTCAACAGGGTTATGTAGGTTTACCGAAGCTGAGGATTCAATGCTAAGTGTATTTCTATGACACTCCCATAGTGGCAAGTTCACTTCATTTAGCCTCTCCTCTGGTTAGCCGATCACACAGGATCCAGGAGAAAAAAGGTTTTTTCTAAACCAATGCAAGTTGTTTCAGAATGTCATGTAGTTCACTCCCGCCAAGGAATGCTGCTCAAACTCACTCCACCTTCCTGCTCGTGCTGGTGTTCACTATCTGCATTCTAGTACCACCTAGAGGACTCAGTCAAGATGAGGGCCCCATGATGCTAGGGGCTGTACATACATATTGTGAAAAGTCCCTGCCTCAGAAAACTTTTTCTATTTCTACTGCACTCATCTTTGTATCCCAGCATCCCCTACCATGACCACTTCCCCAGCCTCTCCTGATCATGTCCTCCCAACCCCAATGAGTTTACCTAGGAAATGTCCTAAAATCCACAGGTTTGTCCATTTCCATCTCCAGTCCAGTGTGAAACCCAGAGATTTCAGTGCTTAGGCACTTAAAAGTTTTGCTGCTTTTATTATGCCAGCATGGTCAAAGCAGAACCACAACCCCCATCTCCACCCCCCCAAGTGCAGACATAGTCTTACCAGTATAAAAGTGCTTATAACAATAGAGCTGATTTTGATTTGGCGATGCAAAATCAGTCATCCCAGGATACAGCACCTTATACTGGTAAAACTGCACCTCTGCTAGGACTTTTACTGGAATAGCTATACTGGTAAAAAACAAAATCCACACCCTTAACTAACATAATTCTGCTGGGAAAACTTCTTACATGTAGACCAGAACTGAGACATGAGTGGCCACTTTTTAAAGTGCCCAGTGGGAGTGGTTGGGGGCTGCTAGATGTCCTGGTATTAGGGGCTTTGTTTTATGGTATACTACTAGCCCTACACACACACACACACACACACACACATACACACACACACATCTGGCCATATAATAAGTGCTGTAAGGAAGAATAAAAAACCCAAAGCTTGATCCCAAGCAAGAGATTTGACCCCCCCAAAAAGAAGAGGTGCCAGACACTCCCTGAAGTCCCTGGGTTTTATTTTCTGTGGCGGTGGGTACAAAACCCTACGGTGATTAGGTCGCTGTGGCAGAGGTGGAGCATCTATGCCCTGTTCCACACCTCACCCTTCCATAGCCCGTATTTTCTCACATTCTTACTCTCAGCCCCTACAGTCCAAAGTGAGGAGTCCAGTGGCCATCGTCTGGCCCCTTTGCTTCACAGCAGCTAGGTTTTGAAACAATGGTTTCTTTTGGTTTAAATATTTGGGAGTGTTAATAGATGATTTCCATAGACAGATGGTCCTTGTGGGGGGGGGGGGGGAAGGTAGGAACAAACCTGAGCAGTACCGGGCAGGAGCTCAGGCTCTGCACTCTCGCTGCTACCGTTGGGCCAGTGCCAATATTTGTTGTACCACTTCACAGGCGTTTCAAACCAAACTAGCTGTGCACTTGGTAACCATCATAATAAGAGCTGCAGACATCTGCCAGTTACTGCAGGTGAAGCCAAAGCATTTGGTTGAAAAGGGGGTTTATGAAAGAAAATGCTTCCACTCCCTGGGCCACATTCTGGTCTCTGGTGTAAATCTGGAGTAACTCCTTTAGAGTCTGTGGAGTTACTCTGGATTGACTATCTTATAAATGAGACCAGAATTTAGCCCAGTCTTTCTGTGATTTGTTTAAATAACCCACTTGCTCTCAGCCCTGCCCCAACGTTTCATATGCACAACTTTTCAGCTGCATCTAGTCCCAGTTTAATTATGGGAAGAAGGGGAGGCTGGTAGGCATGTTACGAAGGAACAGATTTGGGGGTGCAAGGAGGCTTGGAGCCACGTGCTTGCCAAGCAGGAGTAGACATCAGGGTAGCAAGTGTGGGAGGGACCCACTCCTTGCACTAGTCTCATGGAATAAAAAATGAGCAGCTCTGTCTGCTCCAATGCAGCGCTGCTCCAGTGCAGAAGAACAATACACTTCTTGCGTCAGAACAATTCAGTGCAGGTGCCAGGGTGACAGTGCTGGAGACTGACACCCTCTGTCCATGGGCACCACACAGATGCAGCAGAATGCTGCTTTCCCCATCCCACAGGGCGTCAGTCCTGATCCCCCAGGAGGCATCTCTAGGGCTTGGAGAGGAGCTGAGTTTCCAGGTCCTCTACAATCCTTAGCCTCTCTGCTGAGACTGCCAGCCAGGGGGTCAGTAACAGTGGTGAGGCTGATACGTCTCCAGTGGGAAGCCCATGCACTCCTTCCTCCAGACCACCAAAAATAACACCACCAGCAGCAGCAGCAGCCTGGCTTCCAAGGGCCAGGCCAGTCCATTGACTTAGTGCAGTCAGAGCTGATCTGGAGCAAGGTCAGCAGCCCCTTGGCAGGCTACAGGGTTTAAAAGCCATAAGAACCCCTGGGGGCCTCTCTTCTCTCAAGTGCTGTCAGGTGGGTGGCTGCTGGATTCTACAAAATCACCCAGTTTAGGAACAGTCTTAGGGGCAAATCCCAGTGTTGCTGGAGTCAATGGGAGTCTTGCCCCTGATCTCAATAACATCAGCGTTTGGCCCTTGGAAAGTTTTCCATCACAGCTCCCTGTCTCCTTATGGAGACAGCATCTCCACAGCTCTGCGGGAAAGGACTGAGAACTGACTTAAAGAGACTAGATGGGTAAGGGAAGAAATCTGCCCCCCAATAGATCCCTCTGGCTAGGTGTTCCCGGAGCACTGAGACTGCTACTGCCCTGTGAAGAGCACATGGGCAATGGAAAGTCTCAGGAATTAGGAAGTTTGCAGACTGCAGCATTCCTGCAGCACCTGAGAACACTCTTATCCAAGTTGCCTGCTTAGTGCTCTCTCATGTACACAGACACACTCCCTCCCCCAGGGAATCTGATCTAAGAGAAGGAAAAACACCGTGTGGGTCACCTAGTCCATCGTCCCCAACAGTAAGGGCACTTTCTGCTGACCAGCAAATAACAATGTAGGTAAGAGCCTCTTCAGGGATCGTGCCAGGGGAGAACCTGTCCCAAGGTTCTCAGCTTATGCACAAGGCAGAAGTGGATGGATTTTAGCAGCACACAGAGAGAGAATCACCACAACATAGTTCCACTGATCAGAGTATAGAGAATTGGAACCCTAATTAGGGTCCATGTTGGGCAGGACTGTTTCTTATCATACCGATCCTAAGACTTGGTCTAGGCTAGATTTAAAACTCCCAAACAATGGAAATCCCACTGCTTCCCTTTGGACACTGTCCCTACATCTCTGATAGGAAGCACCTTCAGATTTCTAGCCTAGAATTTCTTCTTAATTTCATCCCACCTTAAATAATTCCCCCCTCCTCCTTGGTATATTAGGCTGGGATAGACTTTTATATCCCTCCCCCCCCAAGCTCCTGCTATTTATTCCTTAGCCAAACTATGCAAACGCCACCTTGCAAACTGTGGGGGGAGAAGAGGGGAGCATCGCAAAGTCTGATTTTGGTTGCAAACTCCTTGGGGCAGGGACTTGCCTGCAAAGCACCATGGATTGAATGGGTGCAGCACAAACCCGAGTAATAGACCAGACCCACAGGCTCTGTAATTACTAGTAATTCTCCATGCTCAGGCAAATTGCCACCAATCTCAGCGGGAGTTTGTGTGAGTAAGGACTGCAGGGTTTGATCCCATAATAATTAATTCCCATATTTGGCTCTTGTAGCCTTCCTTCATAACTCAGGCCCCTTGATCTTTGCTGTTGCTAATTCCTTGGCATATCTGCTGCTGCAAATCCCCTTTGGGGGAAAAAAAAAATCATTCAACAACCAGGTCTCCAAATATTGAAATTCACACCCTGTGGCTGTGCAACCACAGTGCGAATCCCCCACGCCCACCCAGACAAAGAGCACCATTGTTGGGAGCAGGGACTTACCTTCACCTTTGCTGGAGGGAAGAAAGGGCTAATTCTGCCAGGTGAGCTGCAAATGTGTCAAGAAAGCCCAGGCAGAGAGTTGCTCCCCAGGTAGAGGTGTGCAGAGGACTGTGCTCAAATATAAACCAGTGAGTCATTTATAAATCACCTCAGTCAAGGGGACTGAGGGCTGTGCTTGGCTCCTGATTGGTTTGCTGGGCTTGTTACGAAGTGATTGCAAGCAAGTACACCCAGGCTAAGCCCAGGAGATAGGAAGAGAGATAAGGAGAGATCTGAAGAAGGACAGCTTTTTTAGCCCCCCCCTTTCAGAATTAGGCTGTTTGATCCCATTGTACAATTCCCTCAATACACCCAGGACCTCGGAGACAATAGACGATATTGAGTGTCCCCACAGGTCCCCCCAGCATTCGGACTCCCATTGTGGGGAGAAGATGCTTTTGTTGACTTGGGCTACGGTTTCCTGGTGCATTGGACAGTGACTCCAGCCTGTCTTTGTGTTCTGGCTGCCTCTCAGCATCGGACAAGGACAATGGAGTGCATTGTGCCAGGTCCTGGACTCCCAGAGGTTGGGCTTTGAACTGAGGATTGGCAAGGGAAAGCAGTTGCTTTCTTATTTCCACATTCAAAGGGATGAGAGGGGTGGAAAGGACAGAGGAAGCCACGGTTGGTCTGTTAGGCGGCAAGCACTGAGATTCCCCACACCGATGGGGCTCTGCCTGGAGAAGAGATTGAGAGACTGTCGTGTGAATAAGAATCACATCGGCAGTGATGTTATAGTGAGAGTAAATTTGGCCAGGGCCATCAATCCTCATTGCCTCAGCGCATGATCTCCAGGGAGGGTCAGAAGGGAATGTTCAGCCACTCTCCCATTGTACAGAACTGCACATGCGAGTGCAAAAGGAGAGTTTTACAACATTCTCAAGTGCACCCACCATGGGATACTGATGGAGAGTAGTGATCAAGCTGTAATCCATTGGTCTCTTTCCATATGGTCCAGAGGTTGGGTCCAATCTTGTAAGGTGCTGAGCACCCAAGTCTCTTTGAAGGTGACCAGCACCTCAGAAGATCCAGCCCTTAAGATTTTAAAAATATGTATTATTATTATTTATTACTTATTTATATTATCGTAGCACCTAGGCCCTCAGTCCTGGCCCAGGAGCCCATCGTGCTAGCCGCTGTAGAAACACAGAACACCGAGGCAGTCTGCCTCCAGGAGCATAAAATCTAAGTATAAGACAAGAGGCAACATACGGGCATAGTCAGATGCCGGAGCACAAGGAAGCAATGGTCATCATGACAGGCAGTGGTCTCTGTACATCTGCAGCCGAGTTGTTGTCAAGTTTGAAAAGCCAGAAGAAAGATACCAGTGTGGAGTGTGTGTTGCTGGGGAGGACTCCAGCTAGGATTGGGGCATGTTCATGGAGTTCTCTTCTCCAGACGAGATACGTGGTTGCAATTCCCTTGCCTTTCAGCCTCTGCACTTCCTCAGGATGGGTTGCGGGACGAGTGGATGAGGAGCATTATTATTTCTTTGTATTACGATAGCCCCTGGCAACACCCAGTCCAAGCTCAGGCCCCGTTATGTGAGGTACTGTACAGACAAGTACCAGATCCTCCCCCAGCAACAAGGAGAGCAGAGATTGTGCTGGCCCCAGCCCTGTTCGGCCCCAGGGACACCAGCCTGTCCAGGCCAAGGGAGGGAGCAGCAGGAGGTGCCTTTGTGGGGACATCTCAGTGTCTCTGAGGCTAAAGGAATTGATAGACTTGTTCCAGTGGAGATGGGGTGCCCATCTCCCCCCCACTCCTGATGGCAAATGGAGATTCTCCTGGGGAGAGGGGAGGGAGGGGCAATAGTGGTTGTTGGCATAGAAACGAGGCCCTGTAGGCTCAGGCATTTGGGCACCAAGAGGAGAGACATTCCCTCCCCTCTGTGGATTATTTATTCAAAATGAACATCTGAGACAAGGCTGCTGGTGGGGGGGCATGACAGGGAAGTGTTTTGGTGGTGGGACGAAGGAGGGACATAAGCAAGCCCTTCTCCCTTTGTGAATGAAAAACGGGGACAGCCCACAGTACAGGGCAGGGTGGGAAGATGTTTAAAATCCAGACGGGATGTTTTTCTAAATGCTCTGCTCTAGGAATTATTGTGGGGCAGGTCTCTGGCCTCTGTTACACAGGAGGTCAGACTAGATGATCACAATGATCCCTTCTGGTGTCAGGCAGGACGTGACAGGTTGATGAAAGAGACGGATGGGCTGGGGAGGGTCGGAGGGTGAGGTAACCAAATGAACAGAGTTAAGCAGGAAAATAGACATTCTGGCTGGCCATCTGCCTCACCAGTGCCCAAGGCCTGTAGGCATCATGGCTGAGGAAGGTTTCAAGGTGGGGTTCAGCCTCACTAGTGTTCTTAAAACCCACTCTCAGGATGAGGGCTTGAGGGGCTTTTCAAGAAATAACTCTGGCGCAGTCAATGCCCAGCTTTTTGGTGCTTGGCCACACCCAGCTCTCTGCATGTGTGACCCACAGAGCACGGACACTCGGTGCCAGAAGATGGGGAGGGACCGAGCATTGCCATTCCGACATGTGCTGCCCACTTGTGAGCTCAATAGCGCTCAAGACTCATGTTTCCCCAGGTGCTCACAGAGAACTGGTAAGGGGGCAAATTGAGAGTGAGAGGAAAGAGAGGGGGGCAGAGGGGGCAAGGAGGATGGGGGGGGGATGGAAAGAGCTGGGTTGGGGTGACAGAGGGCAGAGAGAGGGATGGGGATGGGTAGACAAGGCAGAGATATGACACTTTATGCCAAGTTCCCAGCAATTAACTTGCCCTGAGATTCCCTGGGGAAAGAACTCTGATGCCCTGTTTATTCCAAATCACAGGCCCCATAGACACCATCAATTTCTCACCATTAACCATCATTAATTCAGGAAGCTAATCACAGTGTCCAAAGTGAGCAAAAGAAATGTCCTGCCAGTCCAGCCGATAAGTGGGAGCCGGGGGTTGATTCATTGCCTTCTGAGAGACAGAGGCAATAATTGCCCAGTGGTTCTGTAAATATCATTAATTACCTGTATCACTTTCTTGTAAAAGGACAGCTTGATATTAATGATCATAGGGCACCCTCAGAAACAGGAACCCCGTGAGGGCCATGGGCAAAACCATTCCAGGCTCAACAGCTCAATGTGGTTCTAGCCCAGCTCCCTTCAGCAGCAGGGATGGTGATTTGACTCCTGACCTCCATTATTAGTATCATTTGCGTGACGGTGGCACCTAAAGATCCCCACTGAGACTGTGCTTGGCTCTGTACAGACAGTCGCTGCCCTGGAGAACTTGCCATCTAGACAGACAAAAGAGTGGGAGGGGAACCGGAGGCTCAGAGAGGGGCAATGACTTGCCCAAGGTCAGTGACCAAGTTGGAAATAGGACCCAGGAGTCCTGGCCGTCCCATGCCTCCCTTCTAATCATGATTTTGTAAACCTTTTAGCCACAGCATTCGCAGAGTAGGTCTACTAGAGGTGTGACTGCAGCATGTGGAGACCTACCTGAGCAAGCTTGGATCTAGCCAGCTCCTATAACAATGGCAGTGAAGCCATCCATGGCAGCATGGGTTAGCCACTCAGGTATATAGCCAGTGTCCCAGGCAGGTCTGTACAACCCATGCTGCTGTTCTACCAGGTTTTCATTGCTATCGTCACTGGAGCTAGCGCGATCGGCGCTAGCTCAGCTACGTCTACACGCGATGCAGTGCAGCCACACCGACAGTTGGCAAAACTGGATGCATTAGGGTTGCCAACCCTCCAGGATTGTCCTGGAGTCTCCCGGAATGAAAGATTAATCTTTAATTAAAGAGCATGTCATGGGCTGACACCTCCAGGAATACATCCAACCAAAGCAGGCAACCCTAGGATGCTCTCTCTGCCCTGTAAAGCCCCTGCTACTCCCCCAGCAGGGAATGGGGCACCATGGATCCCCCTGAATGCACTGAGCAGTGTGTGTGCCACAGCAGAGTATAGGCGTCATGCATGGGGCCAACCCAGACACTGAGCTCAGGGAGGAGTCCCTGCCCTTGGTTTAGACTTGGTAAAAAAATCCAACTGGTTTGCAACGTACCCAAAAAGTGGAACCCGATAGCCAGTGTCGGCTCATTGCAAAATTGAGGGCACAGCCGCAGTCTAAAGCAATGGCAGCAGCAAGTGAAACATAATCGATTCCAGACAAGGAATCTGCCGTCACTTCTGCCCCTTTGCACGGTGTGCTATTTGTGTCAGGCCGTGGTGCCGCGTAAGCTCGTACGGGCTCCCGGCAGGCACGGGACGGTGGGCCCAGAGGCCTATTTGCTGAGCTCTGGCAGATGGAATAAGAGTTTTTAAAGATTAATTATATTCAGATCCAAAATCTGAACCGTTTTAGTGACCCCTCAGCAAAGCTACCAGGCTCTGAGCTATTGGCACATGTGCAGATCCAACCCCTCTAGCCGCCTGTTATCCTGCCTCCAACAATGACCAGTCCTACGTACCTTGGAGGAAGATATAAGGAACCTTGTAGCAGACAAGTATGGAATAACCTGCCCCTAGGGGAAGTTTTCCAGTGACACCCTCAGCCCTATGCTACCTGTGTAACTTCCTAGAGAGCCACTAGTTCAGGGGTCCCGTATGCACAGAGCCACAATCCCCTCGGCCTCGTTCTGGGTGCAGAACAACCTGAATGAGGACAGCACACAGGATACGGGATGCAAAGCCCTGTAAAACCTACCCATGGCTGCTCCTGGTGCTAGGTGCTTTGCAGGACACCAGCTTTGGGGGCAATCTCAGATGTGCTCTGTAGATAGAACATTTGCTTCCTCCAAGATCTCCCCAGCAGGGTGTGGAATAGAGCAGCCTCTCTAAACAGAGGCAAGTCACTAGCCTTTGTGGCATGAGAGTGGTGGTGTCAAGGACAAAACCCAGGTTATTGAGAGAATGAGTAGAAAGCTGCAAACTGGGGCTTAGCCTCCACAGAAAGAACCCAGGAGGCAATAGCTAGTGGAGATCCCAGCTCAAAGGGAGGCAATCCAAAGGCAGAGGCAATCCTCCAAGCGATTGGAACTTCTGTTCCGGAAGTATGGCAGTTTCCCCCTGCACGAGGCATTACACCGAATTCCTGGTGGGCGTGATCCTGTGAGGTGCTCAGCCCCCTAGCTCAGCCCCCTACTGGATCAGGCCCCATAGGGCTATTGAAGATCTTTTGCCAATTCTTGCAAGAGTCGGCACCACACTGCCGACCTCTGGCTCAAGTAACTATGATTCTGCCTTCAGTTCCCCGTCTCCCCAGCTCCAGCTGGAGGCTGCATTTGCTTGTACTTCCTGTCCTAAACTGCAGGGCTGTGAAACAGCTGCCATATTCCACCCCATTCCGTGCTGGCTGGGATGGAGTGAGAGGGTGTGCGCACGTGTGTGTGTACGTGAGAGACAGAGAGAGCAATCAGTGTGCAGGAAGCTTTGCGAGGTGTCAGTGAACACTGAAAAGATGGGAAAGAGGAAATGGGGCTGCTCTGGCTCGAACCTCACGACCCTGATTGTGCATGCCGTGCAGCTCTTTATCGCCTGCCGTGATAACAATACCAAGCAGGGGCTGTATGGGTTTGTTTACAAGTGATTAATATTAGTGGATGGATTGCACTCTCTGCAGTAATAATTCAGTACTAATTTATTGCTAAGAACCCTGGGAAACCTGCCCTGGAGTTCATGGCTATGACTTACAGGAGGGAGGGAGACCGGCTGCCTTGGGATGGAGGGGACAGGAGCACACAGGGATGCATGGTGGGGTTACTCATATGGAGTTGCTGATCCTGGCAGGTGTCCTGCAGTCTCCAGGGATCCTAGTTGCTTCCCCTTTCTGCGGCTCTAGTTTTGCTTCTGGGGTTTCATTTCGGTTTGTTGTGCAGAGATGAGTCCTCCAGGCAAAACGAACATCTGGATTCCAAACATGCCAAAGCTCATGAGCGTTGGGATTTGGGTGTGGGTCAGACCCATTACAAAGCAAAATTCAATCCATGCCTGGAGGGGGTAGTTGACACCCCAAATAGCAGGGGTGCTCCGATCAAAGATTATAATAATCCACCCCGTTATAAAGAGAAGGGGGCAAACTGGGTTCCATACCGGGTTTCTGAAACTTGCACGGCGAGGGGTCCAGTCCTGGGAATCAGTTCAGACCCAACCCTTGTCCTGAATTATAAGTAGAATATCACTTCATACCATCAATGATGAGCCTATGACAGCTTGTCCTGAGGATGCTCCTAATTTATTGACTGGTCCCTCATTGTCCTGCTGGAGGATGATGGGGGAGAGACCTCTAGAAGCTCAGAACCTCTTCTGTGTGTGCAGCTCTGATTACATTCAGTTGTTGTTTTTTCCTAACCTGCCTCTGGACTCTGTAACTCTTATTCCAAACACCCCTGGGCTTATATACGATTCAGTAAACAACATTCCTTTTGCTCAAAATGGTACAGAAAAGTTATCTGATGCCCTGTAGTCCAGGCTACCATTAGCCTGATAACTCTCCCTCCCGCAATCCATGCTACAATCAGCATCAACATTTTGCCCCCTCCCTCCTTGCATTTCCTTCCTTTCTGCTCCCCCTTTGCTGCCAGTGGCATAAAATAAACTAAAAGGGTTAAGAAGAAACAAAACAACATTTTCTAGCCTCAGAGCTGAGTTTCCTCTTTTCCTTTTTCTGTTTCTATTTCTTCTTCCCGTTCACGTGTCCTTTCCATCTCTTCTTCCACCATTTCCTGAGATTGGAAGCTCCTCGGGGCAGGGACCGTATTTTTGCTCTGTGTTTGTGCTGCACCTAGCACAATGGGCTCCTGTTCCGGGACTGGGGCCCCTAGGCACTGATGATCATTTTCATTATCAGACCATTTTCTCTTTTTCATCCTGTGGTTGTTTCTCCCCATGGGTCACGGCAGCCTCCCCACTCTCTGTCTATGTGGGTTGGGCGTGAACAAGCCAGAAGGGCCAAGGATTTTCCAGTGGAATAGGTGAAAATGTAAGATGGTGACTGGAGGCTAACTAGCTTCTCCTAGCCACTGCCCACCTGATGTTCTGAGCCACCCTGCAGTGAGCCACCTGCTTACCATAGTCTCCTTTTAACCCAGGAGTGTACTTCTTGGACAGGAACCAGGAAAACAAAGTGACCCCAAAGTGTTTGTGAAAACTCTTTTCTTAGCAAAGCTGCTCCCTTTCAAAGTATCTGCTATTATCTCCTTCATGCAGCAGGGGCTCTGGGATCTGACGTGCTCTACACAAACGCACAAAGGCATTTTGATGCTTCAGCATTAACATTGGTAAGTCTGAAGATGGGGTGATTTCATGCCGGTGATTAGGAGACATTCCAGTCAAGGCCCCACACCCTGGACATTGATGGGTTTGGGAGGAGGGGGTACATTTGAGCACTGGTTATAGACACTGCCGTAGGTGTAACTAGGTGGGTGAATTTTCAGCTCCTGGTCACATTGCATGTGCCCATGCAGACCTTTGCAGAGAAAAGAAAAGAGGGATGAACCTGCCAATGACGCCTTCATGAAACAGGACTGAACACATTGGGCCAGAAACTCAGCATCGCTCCATAGGCTTCAGTGGAACTCCCCTGATTGACACTGGCTGAGAATGTGACCCGTTTAGGCCTTGCCTCCAATTGCAAACAAACCACGTTTGTCCCCCGCGTAGCTGCATTTGTTGCCGACGCCCGTGGACAATTTGTACGTGACGTGTTCTCGTGCAGAGAAGAGTTAAGCAGCTAGCACTGTATTCTCTCTCCCCACACCTGCAGGGCAGGGGCATGTGGCCATACTCTGCCTCCTATAAAACAACTGGCCTGCCTGTGACTCGATTACATGAGACCTCCCAAGAGCGTGGCTGAAGGTTCCAGATCTCCACAGAAGACCCATTGTTTCAGGGAAAGTCCTTTCTTTCTTTTATTTCTCTTATCCTTTTATTTCATTTAATCCTTCCTGATCCTCTAGCCGTTTTCCCGCTTTGACCATCTTGGTTTGAAAAACAACAGCCAAATACCCCTATCCGCCATCCCCCCATCCCTCACCTTGGGAACCCATCCTACACCTTTGCATCATCACATACGCCAGAGCAATGAGACGGCCATTCTGATCTGGTAGCTTTGAGGTGCATTGGCCATTCACTTCACAGTCGAGTAAATGATGGCACAAGGATGGAGGGAACTGGAGAATCAAGCCCTTTCTCTCTTCCCCAGCAAACAAAGAACCCCAAATCTTTAAGCTGAAGGTGGCCTAGATAACCTTGTCTTCACTGCAATGCTGCGAGGTCTGGTTTCGCAAACTGGCACAAGGGTCAAAAGCTTTACCCATGTAGGAATGAGGAACGGAAAGTCCTGGGAGGAAACAGCTGGATTATTTACAGCACCCGAATAAAGGACAGCATGCAAAGAGGCTCCCAGCTTTCCAGTTTCATGCAGCTCCAGCAGGACTCTTGATGCAAAATTACTTAAGGGACTGGATTTAGTGCTGGTGAAAGGCATTCCTTGTATAGGGAGCCCTCTGTTTATCTACAGGGTAGGTTTCCCAGTTCCCACACACATACTGTCAGCCTGGCTCAGCCCTGATGCATAGGGGCACTTTCTCTGTTGTTGACAAGGGCAGTTCCCGGCCTGTTCACTGAGTCTGTCAATTAATGCAAAGCGTGGTGGTGAGACCTGCCAAACTCATCACATCAGTGCCACCAAACATTTAGTAGATGGGAACAACTTTTAAGCCCTAATGAGCTAGGCTGGATGCATACAGGTGCGAGGGTCTGCTGCTCCTTAACAATGTCCCGAGGCATCTAGCTTCACCAACGATACCCTTTGGAGAATGAGCCTTGCTTTCTGGAAAGGTATGTTTATTAAATCAAGCTCTGACCTCTTTGGAGCTTACAGGCAGGGTCTGCCACTCTCTGCATACACAGGCAAAATTTCCCACACGTCTCCTTCAGACAAACCCTATAATTACTGGTGCTCCACCCTGCTCTTTAAAGGGACAGCTCCCCAAACTAAAACACTAAAAATACAACAATCAGACTGCTATGAACACATCCTCCACATGTGCCTCCAAATACATTGTTTTGCAATATAAAATAATTTCATCCATTATTGCAGGGTCGTCATGTTATCCTATGTATACATCTCCCGCACAGGTCAGCGGCAGCATTCGAACGCAGGACTTTGGTCCCAGAGGATAGTCCTCATCCGCTTCAGCTGGGGGGGGGGCAATTGGTGGGAACACACGCCATTATGCTCCATGAGGGTCGACAGGACACGCAGGCTTCCAGTGTCTTACCCAACTATTTGCAAACTCACATTAGCATTCTGGGGCTCAGGATTCCTGGGTTCTTTTCCTGGGTCTGGGAGCAGAGTGTGGGCTTGCGGTTAGAGACACCATTGCCAAATATAGTTTGCTCCTTGTGGGGAATGTCTGCAGGGAGAGGATGTGGGATGTCTGGATCTAAAACCATCAGTCTCTATGGCTATGTCGGCAGAACTTATGTCGCTCAGGGGTGTGAATATTCCACCTCCCTGAGCGACATAAATTACACCGACATAAGTGTTCGTGTGCACAGCGCTATGTCGGCAGGAGAAGCTTATGCTTATGCTGCTCGCAGAGGTGGGTTTTTATGCCAAGGAGAGACCTCTCTCACATCGGCATGGATCGTTTTCACCAGACGCGCGGCAGTGGCCCAGCTTGATTGGTACAGCCGTGGCACTGCAGCGCTGTACGCACAGACATGGTCTAACACTTCAGCTAAAGGACCACGCCCATTATTACAGGATCCTCCCCGTCGTAGGGTCCCAGAGCTCGGGCTGCAGCCCAAGCCCAAATGTCTCCACGGTTTACTGCCCCACAGCTCAAGCCTTGTGAGCCCGAGTCAGCTGACCCCTGCCAGCCCCGGATGTTTAAATGCAGTGTAGATGTCCTCAAAGATCCTCACCATGTTAGCACGGGTTATACAAGTGCAAAATTTGGGCTGTCTGTTCCAAAAGGCAACGTTGCAAAGTGGACGGGACCTGAATTTGTTGTATTAGTGACCAATGTTCTATTCCCAGCTGCCCCTGAATTGACCTTGTGCATTCTCTCAGTTATCTTATCTGTAAAATAGGTGCAGGATAATTGCCTCCCCTAAGGTAGCAGTGTGTGAATGCTGAATAAGGCTTGTGAAGGCACAGAAATATTAACAGCACTCAGCCGTAGAGTTGGGATTGGAAGTCATGCGAGCCAGGCTTGTAGCTTAGTACACTGTCCTCGAGGGGGCTAGGTTATAGCGTGGGGTAAGGCTGCTGTCTCTCTCAAAGAAAATGCATTACATTTAGTGAGTTCGTCAGCAGGAATGAATGATAGCTCGGAAGAATAGAATCATAGAATATCAGGGTTGGAAGGGACCTCAGGAGGTCATCTAGTCCAACCCCCTGCTCAAAGCAGGCCCAATCCCCAACTAAATCATCCCAGCCAGGGATATGGCAACCTTTCAAATAAAAGCACCATGAAGTGGCTACAGACACTAAAATTGAATATGTGAAAACATTAATTTCTTCTGTCATAGTTAGAGCATTACTTTCTTAGTTATTCCTGGTTTAATCATTGCATTATGATCCCTGGGGCGTACTGGCTGGCTTAAGGGACTCTTATTGGGATACGTGGTTCATTTTACTTTTGTGCAACAGATTCCAATCTAGGCTAGGTCAGTGTGGTCTGGATGCAGTTACCAGATGACAATCTAACACCTGTTCAATGACCAATGAGGTGGTCTATCTTCAATTCCTAGAGGACAGGTGTGCACATAACCAGCAGCATAACTACATTTGGCACCATACTACCCTTATCTCCAGAGTTGGTCCCCATAAATCAGAGTCACTGGCAGCGGGTGCTGCATGAGTGAAGCCTGTCTTGTCATTGCAAGAACGATCCCCATTCTGGGGATAGACGGAGGACTTTAGTTTAAAGAACTGCCAATATGGCACCTTTCGCAAACATTAATTTCACTCAAATATTGATTTAACACACCCCTTACCCCAGTTATACGAGCCTCCTCAATGGGCAACCATAAATCCTCTTGCAGAAAGGATACTTGTAGGATACTGTTGCTCTCACAGGAAGCTGGGAAGGGGGTGTCCCCCAACACAAGGAGTCTGTTTTTGAAATTAACACAACCAGAAATTAGAGATCTAATTAAAGTGTTCATATGGCAGAATACCAACCCCTTGAAGAAGTCCTGTTTGCTTAGCTTTTCTGACTGCACCAACTGATATAGTAACTGGCCCATGTGATCCCTGGTGATCTGACTCCTCTTGAGAGTCGACTCCACTCCGACTCGCAGCAGACTCTGTGCATGCAATTCCTCCACACATTGCATTACATGAGCGTCACACAAGATGAGTGTCACCTGGCAGGTCTGGAGGTTGCAGAAGTTTGGGAAAAGGGGCTTACCTGGAATCTTTGCTTTGCAGCTGAGCCAACTTCAGATTTTCTTTGATTTTCCTGAACGTTCACCATGGTTCATTTCTCTTCCCTTGAAGATCTCTTTCCAGCCCCTTCCCCTCCTACTTTCCTAACTGCGAAAGGCTGACAGGCTTAAGAACTCTGGACCTGAAAATACCCTTGCCTGACAGTGAACATAAACAGAGAGATATCGTTGAAGCCAATAGAGGTGGAACCTTCAATGAATCGACACACATTGCATTGCTGTGGACATCGGGCAAGAAACACTGAGAGAATCTCAGCAGCTCACTAAGCTCCGTCTAGTCCTGTCGATGGTTCTGAGAGCTATTGCATAGCCTGACATGCTATCTGGTCAGCCTACTTTCAAGTAAGTGTCAAAAATCGGGACAGGAGGTGGGGGGTAATAAGTGCCTATGTGAGAGAAAGACCCAAAAATCAGGACTGTCCTTATAAAATGGGGACATCTGGTCACCCTACTTGAAAGTGGAGGAGATAGAAAGAGAGGAGAGTCTGGAATAAGGAAAGAAGAACTTGCAGCCTGGGTAGGCCAATAACTGAGTGTGGTTATAGCAGCGCTACATGAGTCTGGCTTTTTGTATTCTACTCCTGACTACTGCCCTACTGCTTGGGGAGGTCATTAAAGCCAAAATGTTCAAACCTGAGTGACTGATGTTAGGCACCTAACTAAACAGCCTGAGCTCCCACCACGGCAGATGTGTCCTGGAGTAACTGAGAGCAGAATCCAGCCCACTATCACTCGTAAATAAAGAACTGAGAGCCTGATTCTGTTCTCACTTATACCAGTTCTAGGCAGGCTCTGACTCCATTGTAGTGAATGGCGTTACTTCTTGTTTATACCAATGTAAGTATGCCCAAAATCAGGCCCTGGGTATATGTTATTTACCCTAGAAAGAGTTTGCAGGCAACATGAGTTTAGAGCTCAGTAAAACCCACTAGACAAGCACAGTATATTTTCTAGCTGGGAAATCTGGCCCTTTTGTCATGCCAGGGCCTACAAATCTTGAACGGCTGCACGCCTGTGCCTCATCTGCAGTTCTAAAGAAAATATTGACGAGTTTAGGGCTGGCCTATGCAGACTTTTTATTGGTACCAATATAATTATATCAGTTTAGTTAAATTGGTGCAACCCACTACTCTAGTGTGGACACGGCTACACTGGTATAAAGCTGTAAGTAAAGTTACACTGGCATGAATACTTTCATATGGGTGTAAATGCATGGACACCAGGCGATATAATTATGGGTACAAAGACTGTGTGTAGATCAACCCTTAAAAGGCCTGTTGGCATTTAACATAGAAGTCACAAGGAGGGATTTTCATACCTATTTTTCAGCAGCGGTGTAGCTGACCTGGTACTGCCAACAGGCTATGAGACATTAAGCTTTACCTTTGTGATCATTTTATCTGTAGAACAGCTGTCCCTGGCACAGGACTGAATCTTGTCTGTCCTGGGTCAAAGGCAGGAGAATTTTGGGGAGTAAAATTCTACATGTTGAAAATAATTCTGCATCTGAAAGTAGATACATCCCCATGGCGAGGAGAAAGTGCTCATAGGGTTGGAATGTTAGAATAAGATCCACTGGAACAGAGTTGGTGGGTAGAGGGTGGGTGAACTGGTTAAAGGTGCACAATAAATTAATTCATAATATGGCATGGCACCTCATCACATGGTTCTGCAACTGATCACATGGCTCTCACCTCCACATATACATATACATGCATCTACATGAGTTGTATAATGTGTATATATGTGTATCCCTGTGCATATCTAAGCAGGCCCAGATAACTTGCATCCAAAATTTTAAAAAAGCTGGTTGAGGAGCTCACTGGACCATTAATGTTGCTTTTCAATAAGTCTTAGAACACAGAGGAAGTTCCAGAAGGCTGGAAGAAATCTAATGGTGGGCCAATTTTTTAAAAAGATAAATGGGATGACCCAAGTAGTTATAGGCCAGTCAGCCAGACATTGATCCCAGGCAAAAGAATGAAGTGGCTAATAGGGGACTCGATTAATAAAGAATGAAAGGAGTGTAAAGGAATTCATGCAAATCAACATGGCTTTATGGAAAATACATCCTGCCACACAAACCTGATATATTTGTTTGCTGAGATGACAAGTTTGATTGGTAAAGGTAATAGTGTTGATATAATATGCTTAGACTTCTGTAAGGCATTTGACTGGATATGCCTGCCATTTTGATTTAAAAAATTAGAACAATATAAAATTAACACGGCACACATTAAATGGATTAAAAACTGGCTAACTGATAGGTCTCCAAATGTAACTGTAAACGGGCAGGTGTTTCCAATGGCATCCCGCAGGAATTGGTTCTTGGCCCTTACACTATTTAACATTTTTATCAGTGACCTGGAAGAAAATACAGAATCATCACTGAATAAGTTTGCAGATGACACAAAAATTGGGGAGTAGTAAATAATGAAGAGGACAGGTCACTGATACAGAGCCATCTGGATTGCTTGGCAAGCTGAGCGCAAGCAAGCAATATGCGTTTTAATACTGATAAATATCAATATCAAAGAATGTAGGCCATACTTATAGGATGTGGGACTCTATTGTCGGAACCAGAGACTGAAAAAGATTTGGGGGTTGTGGTGGATAAGCACCTGTACATGAGCTCCCAGTATTACGCTGTGGCCAAAAGAGCCAATGTGATTCTGGGATGCATAAACATGGGAATCTCAAGTAAGAGTAGAGCACTTATTTTACCTCACTATTTGGCACTTGTGCGACCGCTGCTGGAATACTGTGTCCAGTTCTGGTGCCCACAATTTAAGGAGGATATTGACAAATTGGAGAGGGTTCAAAAAAGGGCTATGAGAATGTTAAAGGATTAGATAACATGCCTTATAGTAATAGACTTAGGGCATGTCTACACTTACCTCCGGAGCGATCGATCCAGCGGGGGTCGATTTATCGCATCTAGTGAAGACGCGATAAATCGACCGCCGAGCGCTCTCCCGTCAACTCAGGTACTCCACTGGAGCGAGGATCATAGGCGGAGTCGACGGGGGAGCATCAGCAGTCAACCTACCGCAGTGAAGACACTGCGGTAAGTAGCTCTAAGTATGTCGACTTTAGCTACGCTATTTTCGTAGCTGAAGTTGCGTAATTTAGACCGATTTACCTCCCCCCCATTCCCAGTATAGACCAGGCCTTAAAGGGCTCAATCTATTTAGTTTACCAATGAGAAGGTTACAGGGGTGACTTGATTACAGTCTGTAAGTGTCTATATAGGGAATAAATATTTGACAATGGGCTCTTCAATCTAGCAGAGAAAGCTAGAACATGATCCTATGGCTGGAAGTTGAAACTAGCCAAATTCAGTCTGGAAATAAGGTGTAAATGTTTAACGATGGGAGTGATTAACCATTGGAATGATTTACCAAAGCTCATGGCGAATTTTCGATCATTGACAATTTTTAAGTCAAAATTGGATATTTTCCAAACAGTTCTGCGCTAGGAATTACGGTGAGGAAGTTCTGCGGCCTGGGCTCTACAGGAGATCAGACTAGATCAGTGGTTCTCTGCCGCTTGTGTAGGGAAAGCCCCTGGCGGGCCAGGCTGGTTTGTTTACCTGCCGCGTCCGCAGGTTCGGCAGATCGCAGTTCCCACTGCCCCACGGTTCGCTGCTCCAGGCCAATGGGGACTGCGGGAAGTGGCAGCCAGCACATTCCTCGGCCCGCGCCGCTTCCCACTGCCCCCATTGGCCTGGAGCGGCGAACCGCGGCCAGTGGGAGCCACGATCGGCCGAACCTGCGGACGCGGCAGGTAAACAAACCGGCCCAGCCCTCCAGGGGCTTTCCCTGAACAAGTGGGGCGGACTGGCTTTGAGAACCACTGGACTAGATGATCCCTTCTGGCCTTGGAATCTGTGAATCTATTTCACCCACTACTGAAATGCAGTCATCTGGGGAGCTACTTCCCAGCATGGATGCTTGTTTGATTAAGTTGGTAACATACAGGAACAGGATTGTTGGAGTTACAACATTTGAGTTGCATATTTTAGACTCTGAATTTAAAGTATTCTCTCCAGGAAGTGAATGCAACTGGTGAGGGGGTGGAGGTGCGGGGGCTTAGTCCTAACACTGAATGTGAACTAGAGGACACTTCTCGAGGCCTTAATTCACAATTATTTGTAGCAGAGTTTGTGAAGTGAGTTTCCCTGGTTTATTTTGGTCCTAGGATATTTAATGATATAATTATATAGCACAGGAGATATTTGATGATGTCACTTTTACAAGCCATTGCTAGCTACCTTTTTTGTAGGGTGTAGATTAAAATGCACTTGAGATAAGATAAGGATTATTTGAATGAAAACAGACCCGATACTGCAGAGGTGAGGAAATCTCCTGAAACTGGGTTGTGGAGCAGGTAGTTTCAGAAATCCTTTTCTCACACATGACTATTATATTACAGGATAAAACCTTTCTTACATATGGCCCCGTACCAAAAGACAGGCCCAGAGAAAGAATGCAAGAGAGAGGTCCAAATGCAATAATAATTGTGGAACTGAAGTTCCTTCTGAGGCAAAGCTCACTGGGTGAAATGCCCCCCTGTGCCAAGGACCAGAGTAATTTGAATGTGCGACATGTTCCCATCTGTGACTGATCCAGCCTGAGTCAGTTACAGCCACACCTAGGGAGCTACGGCGTGGTAGCAGCTCATGCTTTTAGCTCTGGACAACCCTATTCAATCCCTGGTGTGCTGGCGAAGCTGGCAACCATCACATATGCACAAGGGTGAATTTCACCCTAGCCGAAGCTAGTCCGGACTCTGTTCTGCCTCAGGGCTTGTCTGCACAGAGCAGCAGCGCATGCCGGAAGGGTGTTAATGTATCCTTAGGATGATGCTAACTCGAACTAGGTACCTTTTAGAGTGGGCCGGCAGGGTCTACACTGGACAGTTAGAGCACAACACATTAGAGCGCCTTACAAATCACCCATCTCTGGTCAGGGGTGGCTCTATGTTTTTTGCCGCCCCAAGCATGGCAGTCAGGCAGCCTTCGGCGGCGCGCCTGCGGGCGGTCCGTGGTCACGCGGATTCGGTGGCGTGTCTGCGGGTGATCTGCCGGTCCGGCACCTTTGGTGTGCCCGCCGCCGAATTGGTGCTGAAGCCGCAGGACCAGCGGACCTCCCACGGGCATGCCGCCGAACGCAGCCAGACTGCCGCCCTCACAGCAACCGGCAGGCCGCCCCTCACGGCTTGCCGCCCCAGGCACACGCTTGCTGCGCTGGTGCCTGGAGCCGCCCCTGCCTCTAGTGCACTTTGCCAGTGCTGTGAGGATGAGCCCTCAGACTGCCTGGATATGTCTATGCTGCATTAAAAACCTGCGGCTGGCCCCTTGCCAGCTGACTCAGACTCGTGGGGCTTGGGCTCAGGGACTGTTTAATTGCAGTGTAGACATTCAGTACTCAGGCTGGAGCCCAGGCTAGGTGGGAGGGTCCCAGAGATAGATGGAGGTGTATGTTCAGCCTGAGCCCGAATGTCTACACCGCAATTAAACAGCCCTTTAGTCCAAGCCCCGCGAGCCCCAGTCATCTGGCACAGGCCAGCTGCGGGCATTAATTGCAATATAGCATTCCTATGACTCCGTTAGCCTCAGTTTTGAGGACAAAGCACTCCACGATTCAGCCGTGCAATAATACTTAGCATTTAGGCTTTGCAAATGGGAGTTGACTGGAGAAGGGTAGACGACACTCACATCCACACATGTAGGGCTGCGTACTGCCCTGGCCAGGGCTGCAAGGGGGAGCAGAGACGCTGCCCAATTCATCTTGTGCAGAAGACTCTGGTTGACCAGAACCTGGTTCCAGGAGGACAGGTAGGCAACTAGTTGAAGAGAGCACTTTGCTGCTTCTCTGAGCAGCAAGGAAGTGTGCCGGAGGCCAGCACTTACTGCTGACTTCAACATATATTTTAGCTGGCTAGGGGGACTGCCCACAACCCCAATCCTCAATACGTGCTGACTTGCAGATGTGGTGTGTAAAGTGCTGTGTAAGTGCAGCCCAGTTGTTTGCACTTTCCTTGGCTACAGAGAGGTCAAGCCCTATTGCTTGGAGAGAGAGCGAAAGAGCCCTCTGCCCTCTTGCCCCATAGCACACCACCTGAGCAAAGCTCATCTATACTCTGCACAGATATCTCCTTTCTCCCCTCTCCATAGGGGAAAGGGCTTTGTCTGCCCAACGTGCCCAGGGGATTGAGTGCACTGGTGAAAGGAACAGTCAGGCTACAGAGGTGTTTCCTGCTCAAACAACAATAGTATCTTCACTCCACCAAAGGGAAAAAGAAAACCCCACTGCATAAATAGATAAACCAAAAACAAGAAGGAGTCCAGTGGCACCTTAAAGACTAACAGATTTATTTGGGTATAAACTTTCGTGGGTAAAAAACCTCACTTCTTCAGATGCATGGAGTGAAAGTTTGTGCCCAAATAAATCTGTTAGTCTTTAAGGTGCCACCGGACTCCTTGTTGTTTTTGTGGATACAGACTAACACACCTACCCCCTGGTACTAGATAAACCAACAGGCATTTAGGCAAGTGCCCTTTGGGAGAACATAGTCAAGCCAAAATGATATAGTTTTCTCCTGGAGGAGGGGGGACACATCTCCAGCCCTTGGCACTTTATTAGCTCTTAAAGTTTGGCAAACAATCTGAGTCATTTTTCTGTCCATCTTTTCCTGCTCATGAATTATCTGCCTGTTTGGGTCAGGAACTATCCTTGCTGTGTGTTTGTGCAGGGCCTAGCACAAACTAGTGGTTCTCTGATCTGAGCTGACATCTAGAGCTGGTCAGAAATTTTCCACCTCAACATTTTTTCTTGGGAAAATGCTGATTCGTCGAAACCAAACCTGTTTCAGGGAAAGGGTTGGTTCTGACAAATCTCCCGATTTAGGGGAAAAACTGTGAAAAAAGAAGTTTGGGAATTGTCAAAATGTCCTAATTCAACATTTTCTAAAGGAAAAATTTCATTTTTCAGTTCAAAATGACTTTTTGTTTTGAAATTTTTAATTTATACTAAAAACGGTCAAAAAATGTAAAAGATCAAAATCAAAACAAAATGTCTCAAACTTACGAAACACAAAACAAAAAAATGTTTTGATTGACCCAATCCAAAGTTGTTTTCAGATTATCAGGTTCCCCCAGATTTTCAAGATTTCAACTTTTCATCACAATTTGAGATTGGAACATTTTTTGAAGTCGCAAAAATTCTTCTGGTACAGGAAAACCATTTCCTACCCTGCTCTCTGCTAAATATCACTACAATAATACCAATACCAATGGTAATACCATTTCTAATACTAAAGTGTAGTATTCATAAATATATTTGTTATCACAATTATTTGTGCATTTCTTTGGCATGTAATATGATGTAGAGCCAGCACTGGGAGAAATATCTATCCATCCATCCATCTATTCATCCATCCTGTTTTCATCCAACCCCATATGCCTCTATCTGCTTTTCTAGGACACCCATCATCATAGAGTCTGGGTGCCACATGGGGGGTCTGATCCTCCTCTCATTCACACTGAGGTAAATCCAGAGTGATTCCTTTAAAATGAACGGAGATACACTGGTATCAAACTGATCTGAGAGGCGAGTCAGGGCCATTGATTTTGCATAGGCCCTCTAGGTAAACATTGCCATCCCTGTTTTAAAAGAAAACCAAAAGCCATCCCATTTTCCCATGGCTCTGAGATACAGACCCTAATGCTGAGACCTTTGTGCTCACCCCACCACTTTGTTGTAGCCACCTCTTGGCTCATCATCATATACAATTGTAAGCCATTTGGGGACGGGACTGTCCTTTCATTGACTGTGCGTATCACACCTCGGACAATGAAACTCAATCCCTGACTGGGGTCTCTAGGTGATATAAGAATAAAAAAATAATTAATAGAATTCCTGAGGCTTCCAGGAGCCTCGATGGATTTCCTGTGTGGTGAAAGGTAAAACATGGCTCTGAAGTATTTTCTCTTCATGCTTAGCCTCTGCTTATTCGAAATCAATGACCTGCTGTGCCCTGGTAATTTACAGTACATGGGCTGTAACCCATTCATTCTCCATTAATCTTCCAGGTGGTGAGATCATTACCCTCAAGCTAAGGACAAGCCAGGCCTAATAAGGCAGGATAGTCGTCATGTCAGCTGAGTGCTCAGATAAAAAATAATATAAAAGCCATTGCGGTGAATGGTGAAGAGGGAACATAAATAGTTACTGTAAATAGGAGGACAAATAAAGTTGAGGACCTGTGTATAGTCTTGGCTGTGCTCTGAACTGTATTCCAAAGAAGGGCTAATTCTGTATCTCCAGACAGTCTCTAGGGAGGATGCTGGAGTGGAGTGACACAAACTCCCATTAATGCCCTGGGCAACCAACTTTATTGATGGCCAGTTGGGGTGGAATAATAGAGCAGTGGCTGAGTAAAGAACGGTAACACAAACAATAATACCAACAATACTGACTGTGACACTCCACCTGGTGAAGTGGGAGCACCTGTTTGGAGGTGCAGATAAGCAGCAGGACCCTCTCTGAAACTCATCCTCCTTCTGCTCAGACTCTTCACAGCAAAATCAAACAGCTCTAATTAAAGACCTCATTGTGTCCATGCGCTTCACTATTGTGTTTCCATTGTGGCTCCCTTGATACTGCATAGAAGCATCTGTTGGAGTGTGTTTGCTGTGTATATTGTAATGATGCCATCCCTGAATGGGGCAAAAGGATGAACTAATCTCTCTATAAATATTACTTTTATCTAATCTGGGAGCACGGACACTCAAACCTTTAACTCCTAATTTTATGGCTATTGCTTGATGTCACTAAAGGGCAGAGTTGAGGTGGTTTGGGGGCCGCAACTGTATATTTCCATATCTTAACAGGCTTGGATTTCTTCAAAGTTTAAACTTAATGTTGAATTTTCTGGGTTTAGAATGTTTGTTTTTAGGTTAATGACAACATTCTTATAATGTTTTATACCATGGATAAACTGATATGTGCTCTCAACTATAAATTCAGTTTAACACAGCTGTCTTGGAATATAAATAATGAAAATGTTGGGTTTTTTTAAAACCTATACCTTGGGTTTAAGCTACCAGATAGGGTTCCTTTAACGTATCTTATGTAAGTTAATTTAGTGCCAGTTGTACAATTTATATTAAATCAAACCTAAAACCCTACCAAGACAAGAGACTTCACTGCAGATGCTTCTCTCCCTGAGAAGAGGACAAGAGACCAAACAACACATGACAGATATTCGTCATATTGCTTAATGGAAAGACAAGGTGTGGGAGAGAATATCTTTTATTGGACCAACTTCTGTTGGTGAGAGAGACGAGTTTTCGAGCTTACACAGAGCTCTGCTTCAGGTCACCAACAGAAGTTGGTCTAATAAAAAATATTATCTCACCCATCTTGTCTCTCTAATATCTTGGGACCAGCATGGCTGTAACAATACTGCATATTCCTTAATGGACTGCTGGAAGGCGCTCAGATACTCTGGTGATAAGTACCCTGAGTGCTGGGTTTGAATGACATTCCCATGGCTGTACATTAAACTCCTAAAGGATTCCTGGGATTGTTTGAAGGACGTGTTTACAGCCAAACAATTAAAGATAAACCACAATCTGTGTGACATTCAAAAAGGCAATTTGCAATGCAAAGCAGTGGCGCCACCTAGATTGATAAACCTGGAACCAGTCAAATCTGAACCAGTCCAGTAAGATGGGTGCATCTGTGTGAGATAAAACTTGATGCACTTGGCATTAGAGTGCTTCAAGGTACTAGAGGGAAAGAGGGGTGTTAAGGAATTAAGACTCAGGTGCATTGGAAAGAGATTGCAGCAGTGAGTTAAAAGTTTGGGTTTTTTTTCAGTGTCAGGATTATAGACATTAATCAGCATGTCTAGAGTTGACCCTTAGTCACAATTTTTGGCCATGAATCTACATTTAGGCCTGAACGTCCCCAATTATTATCATAATATGGTGGCCCACAGAGGCCCCAAATGAGACCCCCCCATGGGTATGGATGCTGTATACACACATAACAGGAAACACTCCCTGCCCCAAAGTGCTTACTGTCTATACAGAGAGCGTGACTATTCCAAGGTCACACAGCAGGGAGGTCTCCTGATTGCCACTCCAGTGCCCTAGTGAACTGCTGAACTGAACTTCTTCCCAGGCTCACCCAACGTTCTCACGTGTTAGTTCAGGGTCCATTGCTAAAAGACTCCTGTCCCAAATGGCCTCTATTTCTGCAAGTACCGGAGGTGTATTTAAGAGGTCTTGCTAGTTTCAGCAATGTAGTAAGGAATAAACGAATATTTCCTGGGACTTTATTTCACCTAAACTGCTAAACCAATATCCAGGACTAGACAGACCATCACCTAGACACATCTAGACTCAAAATGTATGTAAGAAAGAAAGAAAGAAATTCTCCTAATATTGATAGAAATGTTTTCGTGGATTTGGTGTTATGTGGTGTTTAGGCAGTGTGTTTGTTTGTTTGTTTTTTGTAATTTTAATTCATATTAATTCAACCCACACAATGCCGCATGCATTAGCTAGTGAACAAGAACCTGATGTTAATCTGATCAGGCTAATTCCACTGTCCAAGCCGAATGAAAAGAACTAACATCAGTACTGAAGAACACATTCGAATTTTAAAACATATCAATCTCGGGGGATAACACAGGGAGTGGATTGTTTATTTTGTTTTTAAATATCTAGATGGGACAGATCTTCAACCGGGTGAAGCAGCACAGATCCACTGATTTCAAGGGAGCTGCATTGTTTTACACCCACTGAGCATCTTTCCATGATTTTCAACCCACGGGTATCCTTTCGATGGACGGAACCGACAGCTGACTGTGTTAATCTTATATGCAGTGGTGTTGTAGCCGTGGATATTAGAGAAGCAAGGTGAGTGATACTACCTCACTCACTTGTCACTCTTGTTAATCTTGGGCATTTCAAGACTCTTGCCTCGTCCTCTAGTACATTTCAGTTTAGGACCCTCTTGGCCTGATATGCCAGCATCCTACTTGGCACAATGTCTGCCTTAGCTTAGAGTCCGTGTCTTCCTGGAGAGACCCTTTCCTGGGGTGATAGTGGCGGACAGGTAGAATTGATCGAGCCAGAACAGAGTTAATAAACTAGCAGGGAACCACACAGACGTTTGTTTCTTGTTTGAAAATACATGAACAGGGCCAAGAATGAATGAAGGAAAATGTCAGAGATGGTCTGAGTATCCAAAGCAGGCGCTGGAGGTGGGAGGGAGTGTGGACACCTGGAGAGAGAGACCTGGACACCTGGCCTAGCAATGTTACCAGCAAACTTACATCCCGGTGTGCAATATAGTAGGGCCAGATCTGCAGCTGGTGTAAACCATTTCAGCACCATTGACTTCAGTTAGCACGTGTGGTGGAGGCTTGTGTTTTGGGAGCAGTGGGCTGCTGTGTGAGACAGGTTGAGTTTAGCTGGAGACTGGAGCAGTGCGGGCTGATGTTAGTGTTCGAGTGAACCCTGGCCGTAAGGAACCAAGTCAGGGGAAGAATGTGCCGGCCCCTGGACAGAGGGGCTGTGTGAGGCCCAGGAGCCGGAGGTGTGGGGAAAGACTATAGTGGTGAGGAAGACTTGGCCTGCCCAGCTGGGGCTGAAGACTCAGTTGACTTATGGATTTCTGTTGGGCTTTGATAAAGGACTCTCTGGTTCTGCATATTGGTCTGGCTGGAGGACCAGGACATTCTCATGGCCAAAGGACAGTGGGGGAAACTGAGGCAAGGGTACTGTAATGCCACTGCCAGCCAGGTGGGGGTGGGAGTGTGTGTACTGAGGCAGCAACTTTGCCATACCGTGGTTTTACACAAAACCCACAGCATGTAGGGACAGGCCAGCTGGGGAATGTGTACTGTGTCCCCCACAGATATTCGTCTGGGCCCGATGCATTGACTAAAGCTGCCTTAATGGTAAATCACAGATGCTAATTCTGCATTGCTCTGCACCAGGCCTAATCACTTACACCAGGGCAAAGTGGGTATAAAACCCTCCCATTCTGCCCAGGCAGCGTTTTACACATGCTTTGGTAAGCATTTTACTGGTGCAATGGAGAGTCTGATCCATTGGGCCTGAGTCTCTTTTACACTTAGCCGCACTTTATACCAGCACTGTGGCAGCATAAAGGAGCCTTCAAGTGGACATAAACTCTCCAAGGCCTGTTACGTTGCCGAAGTGATTTTAAATGGCCTTGCTCTAAAAGAAAATCAGGCCAGTTGTTTATTAATTGAAGGCTCCCCCTCAGGTAGGACACAATAGTGTGAACTCGTGAAAAGCCGTGTTTTCCACTCTGCTTTCTCACTTAACAGTGCACATAGCTACTGCAGCGTACCTGGGTCTAGAGCTCGGGTCTAGAGCTCCTCCCTGAAATTCACGGTGCACTTGAAAAGAACGGCGTTTCCTACGGACAAAGACTCTCAGAGAGTCCTGTTAGCAACAGCTCACCTCGCTGGGCAAACAGTGCCACAGCTCAGAGCGATCGTGAAGCCCTGGCTCAACAAATTCTGCAACAGAGTCAAATACTTCTCCTTAAGATTGGCTTCGCTGGCCAAACAGCGACTAAGCAAGTTTATGATAAACATCTTCAGCTATTGGAAGGGAAAGGTAAGTAGCAAGGAAGGTGGTCCAAGTGGATGGAACTAGGGGTGATGGGATGAAATGAAAGAAAGAGGAATCTGGGCTGAATAGCAGGGAAGTGTGGATGAACGGGAAGAGCAGATCGACTAGGGAATAGTTTCCCAAGGGAAGAGGTAGGAGGCTGGTCACTTGAGTCATTTGAAATTGGACTGCACAAAACTCTGCAGAATTAACGTAGGAACACGGGACATGTCAGGTTGGATCACGGCAGGGGTCCATCTATTCCTGGCTCCAGTGATAAATAGACTAGATTTGACTCTACCGGTCACCTTTGACTCTAATGTAATGATTCTGTATTAGACCATCCTGAATTGTTTGGAGTTATTTTGTGTTTATTCCCCTCCCGCACACATACTGGCCCCCAATATCTTTCTGCAAATCAGGCACCTGGTCACTAAAAGCCAATTCCTGCTCCTGTCAAACTAATATAGGCATTTTGCCCATTGTGGGATCAGGAGTTGGTCCTGGGACTCTCTGTGGGCCAGATCTTCATCCGGTGTTAGTTGGCCTAGCTTCACTCCAGTCAATGGACCTGCCCCAAGTTACACTAGCTGCGGATCTGCCCCATTGTTTCTTCCATTTAACAGCAGCAGCAGCAAGGCATTGCTTCTGTCTGCCTGTTGCCCTGGGTCAACGATTTGTTTGCAGCCGTTTTTCTCTACTTCTAGGTGCATGACTCTAGACGAGATCCCTCTAGGGCACGGGCGAGGCACTCTGGTAGGATGGGGCAGTGTGGAGGAAAATCTTGCCCATGCCATACCCATCCTGTACAGAAACAGAGGACTCTAGTCTCCAGGGGTGTTGGGCTGGTGCCTACCACCAGCAGGAAATTCACATGGAATAAAGCAAAAGAGGAACAACACCAAACAAACAACTAACCCAGGTTCCCTTCTTGGGAAATCCAGAATTCCTTTCCTCATTCCCATCTCCTGCTCCTCCGGGTCTCAGGAGTCCAGTTGGGGGTGGGGACAGGGAGGGAGAAGAATTTTAAGCACAAAACAAAGAACATCACGGAGACAGCTAGAAAGCCTCTGTGGATTTAAATGAGAAAATGGTCATTCAGAACCTCCTCCCACAAACCAGGGTGAGCTCAATTCCAACCCCGTGCTGGGAGATTTGCCGTGGAAAAGCTGGTGTGATCTGCCCAGCCCTAGTGTTAAAGTGATAAGATGCTACTTATGTTTCTCCAGCCCGAGAACTTACTACGCAAGGCAAGGAGAGTCAGATTCATCCCTGGCATAAACCCATTGATTTAAAGGGACCTACATCATGGATGAATTTGGACCATTATGTGTACTCTAGCCTTTGCTTCTCACAGGAACTGAGGATCTGAGGTCAGTCTAGTACAGTATCCTCTCTGTCAGTGGCCAGCACTAACTGCTTCAGAGGAAGGGCAAGAAATCCCACATTTATAGATGTTCTTTCTTTCTGTCTTTCTGTCTTTCTTTCTGAGTCAGTTACGAATTGGCAACCAATGCATTCTGCACACACAAATTAGTCCTCATCAGCACACAAGGGCTCTAGATTCTATATGCTCTGCTCAGTTTTGATTCTGGCTGCTTCAATCAGTCTGGCTGAGAAAGCAGCCACTTTTGAGGGCCATCAGGTGGCAAGACACATTCCTCAGAATGCCCGTTCCCGTTGGGAAAGGATTGATCCAGATTCTGAGCCAGAGCCAAGTTTACGGCTCGGGCTGGTCTCTAATCATGGCATCTAATCGGGGTTTGTTCTCTTGTGAGATCTAGGTGTGGCCAGCAGTTTTCACTGAAGCACAGAAGGAAGCAAGGAGTGGCCGTTTAATTGGTTTGGTTTGTTTGATTTGGTACGGTTTTTAGTGTCCAAATGACAGCTAGTCGGCACAAACCAGATCGGGTTCCCATCCGCTGCCTGCATTAGGAACAGCCAGCGCAGAGGTGCAGTTCGACACAATATTGACACTCGCAGCAGCACTTAACCTCCATGCTGTAAACTTGCCAACCCTAATGCACTGGAGTGATATATTTAGAAACACGGTGACTTGGCTGTATCATACCATGCAGCCTATCGCAGGGTTATTATAAGGAGGAGATAACTGGCCTAGGTGCAACTTGCAATGAACTAAGGGAGAGATTGTAGCCTCTGGCCCCATTACGTGAAGCCCTGCCTCCCGTTAGCCATGTAGGGTTGAGGTGACACACAGGCTGCTCGGAAACAGCTGGACAGGTGCCATTCACTGTCCCTGCGGTTTTAGGACAGAGGGAAAAGGTAAAATCAGAGCTCAGAGAAGAAATATTAGCCAAAATGGGCTTCCCCTCTCATCTGCCTGCAACTCCTCTCGCTGGCTCAGCCCCCTAGTAAACAGGCTGAGTTCAAGCACAGTTGTCAGGGGTGGGAATCCTCCCCACACAGGCCCGGGTGTGGCAGCTGCTATGTCCGTCTGGAGAATCATGAACACACCGTCCACACTCCTGCTGCCTAGGGGTCAGTATGCACTCAGCCCACCGCTTGTATGACACCTTGCCCCCTCCATCTGCTTCCTCAAACGATACCCGCCCAAGCCTTTCCTCCCATCAGCCCATGCAGCAATGGGAGAGCACGTTGGAGTCTATTTTGGTTATGTGTCACCAACAGAACTGAAGCTGGGGTGGTGCGGGGCAGGGAGGGAAGCAGGAGCAGTGCAGAGGTACAGGGTCTTCACACTGTGCATCCATCCCACCTGATCTCAGGGTATCCACCAGCCCTGGGGGCAGAATCCCCAAGATGATCTGCAGGAAGCAAGTCCCTGCACCTACTTCCTCACCCCTCGCTATTCTGGGGGAAGCGCCAGGCCCCCCCTGTGAGTTTTTCCATAGTAGGAGGCAATTCCCACTCTCCCTCCATTTGGCTTGTAAGCTGAGCCCATAAAATCTGCAGTTGTCACAGAGAGAGGCCAGCCATTGATCCCACCAGGGGATTTTTACAGAGTTGTGACTCTAGTTGTCCTATAAGCCAGAACTCTGGCAACACCCTGGCCCAAGTGCTCTGTGAGCGTTTCACAGCCAGGGTAACACTAGGAAAGAGCTAGTGGACACTGTCAGGCAGCATACCATTGCCTGGGGGGAACTGTTTGGAAGCCATGCCTCCGGGGGAACTGTCTGAGAAGCCATGAGGCCGAAAAAGCCATGTAGGCAGCCACACCAAAGCTGGAATTTGTTAATTAACCCTGTGTCAGAGTGAGATGTTACATGTCAGAAGAGCCAGACACAATGAAGCATAAAACGTGGTAATAATCAAGTCCTAGAGAGCAGTTGAGACCGTTCAGAGCTGCACTGCAGCAAGCAGAATGCGTCTGTGAGTGCACAGCTTGTTTGCAAGACAAGGCTGATAACAGAAAAATGGAGGGGCTGAAGCCTTCAGGGACATTAAACCTGGAAGCTAAGAAGTTAGCACAGGCCTGGAAGAGTTGGAAAGAGGAATTTAACCTCTGTGTAGAGCGGCTATGGCAGATAAAGTGGATGCTGTGAAAATAAAACTCCTTTGTCACCTGATTGGAGAAAAGAGATAAGTAAGACCCTGTGCGCAGAAATTCCCCAAGCTCAATGCACTTTAGAAGCAATAATGGTCTGTTTTGATACTCACTGTAATCCCAGGAAGACAGAAATGGTGGAACGATATAATTTCTTTACTTGGGATCAAGCAGCCGGGGAGGATGTAGATGAGGACAGCATTTAAAAGTGCTACCAGTCAGTTGCAATTTTGGAAATATTAAAGATTCACTGATAAGAGACCAGATAGTGTATGGGACACGAGACTCGCAAGTGAGAGCGGTTGCAGAGGGAAGTTGACTTAACTTTGGGGAAAAGTTTGGTGATAGTCAGGGCGTCGGAGCTATCCAAAGAGAGGATCAGAACCCTGGCAGGGCAGTCAGCAGACTGTAAGAAAGAGAAATCAAAACCAGATACATCAGTAGATGACAATGGTATAGACACATGCAAATACTGTGGGAGAAAACATGTAAGTCAGAAAGAAAAGTATCTGGAATATGGGGGGGAAAGGCCAGATCTGTGACAAATTTAATCATTTTGCAGCCAAGTGTTTGTCCAGAGAGAGAAAAACAAATCCAAGGTACACACAGTAACTGAAGAGAGCAACAGTGGGTAGAAGGACTTTATGCAAGTGACCAAACAGATGGTAAACCCAGAGCAAGGAGACCCTAGGGCTGGAGCACCCACAGAAAAAAATTAGTGGCTACTTAGTACTCACCAGCCACCAGCTCCCCCTCTCTCACCCAGCACCTCCTTCCCGCCAAGGTACTTTTGGGGGAGGGGGCAGAACTGGGCGGGAAGAGGCAGGGTGGGATGGAGTGGGGGCAGGAAGAAGCACTGTGGGGGTGGAGCCTGGGGCAGAGCGGGGGGTTGAGAACCCCTGGGGCCCAGAGGAAGCCGGCGCCTGTGACTACAGCCACTGAAAAGTGAACTGCAGAATCATGGAATTATACAACCTGTAGAGAAGAGCTCAGACTGAATGAACTGTCTTGTGGTGGTAAAAAAGCTGTCCGGAAAACTGAGACTATGCATAGATTCAAAGCCTTTAGAGCAGGGGTGGGCAAACTTTTTGGCCCTAGGGTCACATCGGGTACAGAAATTGTATGGAGGGCCGGGTAGGAAAGGCTGGGGGAGGCTATGCCTCCCCAAACAGCGAGGCGTGGCCTGGCCCGCGCCCCCACCTAGCCCCCCAGAACCTTCACCCCCATCCAACCCCCCCCGCTCCCCACCCCTGACTGCCCCCCGTGACTCCCGCATCCTATCCAAACACCTCTGCTCTCTTCCCCATGACGATCCCCCGGGGACTCCCGCCCCATCCAATCTCCCCTGCTCCCCACCCTCTGACCGCCCCCTGGGGCCCCCGCCCCCTATCCAACCCTCCCTGCTTTCCCTGCCCCATGCTATCTATGGGGTGGGGGAAAGAGGGCTCAGTCCTTTCCCTGTGCGTTTCCCCTGCTTGTTTGGCTGCTTTCCCTGGCAGTCAGGTAGGGCTCGCTCCCTGTCTGGGCTCGGCTGCTGGGGACAGGGGCCAAGCATGCTGGGGGTGGAGGGGGGCCCTGGCTTGCTCTTCCCCTGTCCCCAGCAGCATGGCCCAGGCCTCTTGACCACCCCCCTGCAATCGCCCCGGAACTCTCCCAGATCCCCACCCCCTGACCGCACCGCCCTGGAGCACCAGGTCTGGTGGCATTATAGCGTGCCGCCTGGCCGGAGTTGCAGCCACACTGCCCAGGCGCTGTGACAGCGAGGGAGGCGGGTGGGGGGGGCAGGGGCTAGCCTCTGCCCCACTCACCGTGCTGCCGGGGAGTTAGGCTGGCTCCTCCGCAAGCCTGTCCTGACCCCATTCCCTGGCAGGAGCTTGGGGACCAGAGGGAAGGTCCTGCGGGCTGGATGTGGCCTGCGGGCGGTAGTTTGCCCCCCTCTGCTTTAGAGAAAGCTTTGAAATGGAACCATTTCCCTCTGCCTACAATTGAGGACATATTACCAGATCTGTCTAAAGCAAGAGTCATTACAGTGTTCAATAGAAAAAATTAATTCTGGCTTGTCGGATTGGATGAAGATTCCAGTTACTTGACAGCCATCACGACTCCACTTGGGAGATACTGATGAGTAAGGATGCAGTGGGAATCAGTCTGGAATCAGAGCTATTCCAGAGCCGATTGACCAAGCGTTGAAGGGCCTGACGGGAATGCAGACAATAGCAGATGATGTGCTGATAGTGTGAGAGGGTGATAAAACAGAACAAGCACAACAAGATCGTGACTACAAATTACTACAGTTTTTTCAGAGATGCAGAAAGAAGAATATTAAATTGAACTTAGACAAGCTCAGGTTGAAAGTAACCAAGGTGCCATACGGTGGATATATGTTGATCTCCAAAGGACTGAAAGTAGATCCAGAGAAAGTGAGGACAGAGAAATGCCAAGACCCAGTGACGTTAAAGGAGTCCAGATATTCATGGGAACGATCAATTATTTAGCACAGTTTTGCAACAATCTGTCTGAGAAATGAGAGATCTTGAGACAGCTGATACATCGAGACATCTTATGGGCGTGGAAGGACCAACATGAGCAAACATTCAGGAAAGTAAAAGAGATGACTGGGAAGGCTCCTATTTTGAAATATTGCAACACAGAGGAGCTTCTAATACTGCAATGCGATATAGCTGATTAGGGCCTGGGGGCTACCATGTTGCAAGGGGGATTACCTGTTTCATTTGCAAGCAAAGGATTGTTCGTGACAGAGAAGGGCCATGTTCAAATTGAAAAAGAGGTATTAGCAATACTCTTTGGAATGGAAAAAATTCACCAATCCAGCTATGGTCTCACCATGGACATACAATCTAACCCTAAACCTCTCAAAGGCATTTGGAGAAAGCCATTACTCAGTGCACCAAAGCACTTACAGCAGATGATGATCTGACTGCAGAGGTACACCGTATAGATCAAGTATTGCCCAGGGAAAGATTAGGTGTTGGTGGACATCTTAAGCCGTGGATACCTGCCAGAACCCAACAAGGAAGGGCCAGAGATGGAGACAATAAATATGGTACAGGACTTACCTATCTCAGAAGAAAGGCTGAGAGAAATACAGAGAGGTACAGAGCAAGACAGAATGCTGTAGACATTGAAATGCATAATTCTACAACGATGGCCAGTGACAAAATACCAATTACCTAACAAGATAACACCATTATTTCAGAAAAGAGACAGTTTGTGTGTACAGAATGGCATTATATTTCAGGGAGAAAGAGCAGTTATTCAGGCAGGTTTTAGGAATGAGATTATGCACAGAGTTCCTTTGTCACAATTCTGGGAATTGAAGGTTGCTTAAGGTGAGCCAAAGAGAGTATGTATTGGGTAGGAATGAATTTGCAATTAAGGACGTTTATGAAAAAGTATAAGGTATGAAGGTCCTGGGAAGTTGTGGAATCTCTATCATTAGAACAGGGGTGGCCAACCTATGGCTCCGGAGCCACGTGCAGCTCTTCAGAAGTTAATATGCGGCTCCTTGTATAGGCACCGACTCTGGGGCTGGAGCTACAGGCACCAACTTTCCAATGTGCCGGGAGGTGCTCACTGCTCAACCCCTGGCTCTGCCACAGGCCCTGCCCCCACTCCACCCCTTCCCGCCCCTCCCCTGAGCCTGCCATGCCCTCGGTCCTCCCCCTCCCCCAGAGCCTCCTGCATGCCACGAAACAGCTGATTAGGAGGTGTGGGCAGGGAGGGGGAGGTGCTGATCGGCGGGGCTGCCAGTGGGTAGGGGAGCTGATGGGGGGCTGCTGACGTATTACTGTGGCTCTTTGGCAATGTACATTGATAAATTCTGGCTCCTTCTCAGGCTCAGGTTGGCCACCTCTGCATTAGAAGTTTTTAAGAACAGGTTGCACAAACACATGTCTGGGACAGTCTAGGGCAGGGGTAGGCAACCTATGGCACGCGTGCCAAAGGCAGCACGTGAGCTGATTTTCAGTGGCACTCACACTGCCCGGGTCCTGGCCACCGGTCCGAGGGCCTCTACATTTTAATTTAATTTTAAATGAAGCTTCTTAAACAGTTTTAAAACCTTATTTACTTTACATACAACAATAGTTTAGTTATATATGTAAGACATAGAAAGAGACCTTCTAAAAATGTTAACATGTATTACTGGCACGCGAAACCTTAAATCAGAATGAATAAATGAAGACTCGGCGCGCCACTTCTGAAAGGTTGCGGATCCCTGGTCTAGGGAATACTTAGCCCTGCTCAGTGCAGGACAATGGTAGATGGCCTGTCGAGGTCCTTTCCAGTCCTACATTTCTGTGATTCTACGAAGCTTGTATGAAGGCTATACAATAGAAGTTTTCTTCACACTGTACTGACGACCTCTTGTGCCCAAAGGCAGAATGACAGGCCCATATACAGATCTTTCATACATTTTAAGATTTCAAGCTATAGAGATTCCACCATTTACTCTAGTTCAAACTAGCAAGTGACCCATGCCTCAGGCTGCAGATGACCGGGAGGAGGAGGAGCGGGGGGGGACGACCCTGGATCTCTGGCTGACAATCTGACCTGAGGGAAAATTCCTTCCTGACCCCAAATATGGTGATCAATTATCAGTTACGTCCATTCTACACTCCTTCCATCCCCATTTGTTGTTGTCTGTGCTTTGCAAAACTGGTGTTTGGTCAAAGAAATTTCTGCTGGGAAAATAGCGATGGTCCCAGAGAAAAATCCTGGAATTTCTCAGGAATGTCATTGTGATCTGCAGAAGGGGCTCAGAACTCATTTAGATCATAAGCTTTCCAGTGCAGGGACTCTGTTAGATGTTTGTACAGCACCTGGCACAGCGCCTTCTGGGACCTGGTCTCTAGGGGCTGCTGCAATACAAATAATAACAACAATAGGATTGTGCATCACAGTGGCCTGAGATAGCCCGAGACTGGACTCCAGGACCCAGGAGGTTCTTCCAGTCCTATGGCTTATGTGACTCCCGGCTCAGAGAGAGAGGCAGGAGCTAGACACGTTTGAAATGTGAAACCAAAAGAAGTTCTGCAGCAAAGATTGAGGGGCTTCAGAAATGGATCCTTGCAGCTCCTGGGGGTGGAAGAAGGGGATTCCCCACCCCTCCAGTAGGATCTACTTCTCCACCAACACTGACACTTCAGAGCTGGACTAAATGCTCCAAGGAAGTCCCAGTCCAGCTTGCCTTATTCCCCTGCACAGGACCACTGTGAAATTTGCTTCTCCCAGGGAACCGACCCAGGACATCCTCTTATTTAGAGCCACACACAAAAAAGATGCACACGCCCAGCATTTCAGAGTAAATTTTTTACTTTTGCTGGGAATGATTTTAAATTAACAGGGGTTTTGTGGTCATCTCTGAACCCAGAAACATTTCTCTAAAGTAGCTTTGAGCACACTGGGCCAATGACCTTCAGCAGCGCGACCCATGTCAGGGTGTTTGCAAAGGGATCGCGGCCCATGCCAGGGTGTACGTGAAGGGATCCTGGCCCATGGCTCTGCCCATATCCGGGTGTATGCGAAGAGATCACAGCCCACGGCAGGGTGTACAGGAAGGGGTCCACCGCTCCTCTGGACTTCATGGCTGGATGAGATTTCCACAGTCAAAGCCAAACTGCATGGAAACAGCATTGATACACCGCTGTGCCCTCTGGCCCCAGCCTGCGGCTTGGCTTCCAGTGAGCCTCACTGCTGTGTTAACCCAGGTTTCACCAATTCCGCAAGCGTTGGCCAAGTTCCACGTGGCAGCTGCTTCTGCTGCTCACAGCCACCAACTAAAAGTGCCACGAACCACCTTCGAGAGGTAGGAATGTGCTGCTTTCCCTCCCACTACTCCTGTCCTGGGATCACTGAAAATCCTAAATTCATGTGTCAGTTTCACATTACGGGCTTAGTCCAGCCCTTGTGTCTTTAACACCCAAAGATTAATCCGAACCCCACAGGGCAATAAAAGCAGAAAATTGGGCATCATTCTCAGGTGGAGATAGAAATCCAGGCACTTGAGCAGGGAGACCCTTCAGGACAGTCACAGATCTGCACAGATCCCAAAATTTCGCTTTCTGTCACTTTCCCTTTTCGAGTTCTGCTCAATCTCCTTGCTTGTGTCAAAATCTGATCCATGCCTCCCCTTTTTAAGTGATTAATAAAATAGTAATCATGCCTAAATCTTATCTAGCACGTTTCATCATTATCCCCATTTTACAGATGGGGCTACTGCAGCACGGGGAGGTGAAGTGACTTACCAAAGGTCACCCAGCAGACTAGCAGATGAGCTGGAAATAGGACCCAGGTCTCCTGTGACCCAGTCTAGTGCTCTAGCCAGTAGGCCCCACTGCCTCCCTTTAAAAGTATTCCTTTAAAAAACACCCTGCCAATAAAACAACACAGCCCAGCTCATTGTCAAAGTGCTTTACAAACAACCTCATCGCTGGGTGAGAGAGAGTTATCACGCTCCCCTACCATTTTACAGGTGGGGAGAAACTAAGGCACAGAAAGGTTATGCCTAGGGCAATGTGTGTCAGTGCTGGGATTCGAATGTAGACGCTCCTGGCTCTCAGGCCTGTGCTTTGACCACTAGACCATCCACCCTTCCCTCCCTTGGGGATAAGTAGCTTACGCCTGTTTAATATCAAGTGCAGACTGTGAGGGTGTTAGTTTAAACACTGGGTATCTGGCGAACAAATGTCTCTGTTTTGCGTTCAAACAGCGGCGACTGAGATTACATTCTCTAGTGAGGCCCAGCCTGCAGGGGAGTGACAGCACAGCCCTGCCTTGCCTAGCACTGTCAATTCAGGTGTGTGTTGGGAATGCCTGGTCAAGTGCCAGAGGGTGAGCCACTAATCCACTGTGACCTGCCTGAGTGTCAACAGGTGTAACTAGAGCAGAGAGATAGCAGGTGAGTGAGGTCACTGAGCCAGCCACAGCCCTGGGAAGGTAGCTGGGCCACCTGGACTCAGCACTGACTGCACAGAGCCAGGTTTAGAAGGCCAGTGCAAGGCTTTGAAATGGGTGGTTAGAAGGTTAATGAAGCTGTAAGGGTCCCGATGCATAGGAGCAGCCAGGTGTGGTCTGGCTGGGTTAGTCCAATCTAGGCATGTAGAGAAAAGGCTGGTCTCTTCTCTGCACTCGGTAAATGTCACGAGATTTGTCAGCTTGGCTGTGCAATGTGGAACCGGATCACTGTGGTCATCTCCTGCGGCTGAACACAAAACCGGAAGTGAATGGAGTCGGTTCAGCGATTTCGGTGCCGAGCGAGGACTCAGAGACATGATGTCAGGTGTCTCCAAATGTCTCATTCAGCAGCATTTCTTCTTGGGCTGGTCGTCAGGAGTGAGCTTGATGGAGTCTGTTAAATAGTTCTCGAGCATCTCTTGGTACTGGAAAAAAGACAAGAGGACATAAAAGTGGCTTGGGTTTGCTTTTAAAAAAGGACTTGCTTTACTACAATCCCTGAATCCTAAACTTCCCCGAGGGAAATCACCCGATTTCAGGTTTCTTACCAACCTGAGTTTCCCTGAGGTTCACAAACTTTTTGAAGCGCTGGGGATAAATCTCCAGGAACCTGGGACTGAGTTTTGAGCTGAAATTTGAGTGATCTCAGACTGATTCACGATTTGGGATGAAAATTAGGCAAAAAGAAAGAACCACACGCAACAGATGCTAGTCAGGCTGCTTAATGCTTTCAGGCACCACAGTGATGGGCAAGGTATAGGATTCTGAACAGAACAGAATTGCAGAAAGCCTGGCAGCTTCATCTGAGATTCAGTCTGAGTTACAATATTGGTTCACTAAGAATATGGGACCAAAATCACAAAGACGTTTGCACGACCCCATGCGGAATGAAAACACTCTCATTTACATCACTCTACTGAACCTTCTGCACAGATGGGACAGTGACCCTTGTGGTTAGGGAGACTAATATGCTCTACCTATCGTAGTATTGTACATACACCCACAGGCAATAGACTCCACACCTTTCCAATGGAGATGACTTAGCAACATTTCACTGCAAATGTTGCAGGTTTAAGTTAACTCCATTTTAAGACTGTAGAGTTTAGTTTGATACCAGTCCTCTCTTCTGAGCAGACCATTTACTTTAATCATGACTCCTCCCCTTATTTAAATACTAATTCCGACCTAGGAAAAGGGCCATATTTTGAAAGGGCCCATCACATTTTTTGCCTGCAGTTTTGTAGATTTAAATAAATTCAGGCACAATGTGTGCCATTTTCATGTTGAACTGTTTGATTTCTGGGCACCGTCTGGGTACTCTGGTTAAACATGTAACTGACCTCAGTTGTACCAACAAATACTTGCAGATGCAAAATTGCTGTCTTAAAATGGAGGACGGCTTCTAAATGACTGGCCTTCAAGCCCAATGCTTTCCCTACCCTATTGATTTCATTGAGATGACCAGTAGAGGGCACAGTTTACATAGCTATACTGGCTACACTTTCTGGAATCACTTATGATTGGTCAAAAAATTAAAACAACACTTTGGCAAAGAATTTTCAAAACAGCAAAATATTTCTTGTTTCATTAGCTTTTAGAATTATTTTTATCAATGTTATTTATGAAAACATTTATCTCCTTGTTTATTGCCCAATATTTTTTTACATGAGAAATATTCAACACTGAATTTTTTCAGCCGAGTGGTTTAAGATGGATTTTTAAAACATTATTTAAAATTAAAATTAAGTGCTGAAAATAATTAAAATTAAGTCCTGAAAATATTTCAGAAATAAATGATGAATGATAAATTTGCATTTTTGACTAAAATTATTGGAAAAGATAAAAAAAAAAATCATGAGAACTGGTCAACGTCCAGTCTGAATCCTCACTTAGGTATAAGGTGAAGTTTAGGATCTAAATCCAAGGGCAAATTCAGGCCAAGGTTTGGGTTTTAGCTTAAATGGCACCAGATTTTCACCAGCTGTTTCCATGAGACTTCTGGCCCAAATGATGAAAATAATAATAATCATTCTAGCTCCTAAATGGTACTTTTCATCAGTGAATCTCAAAGCACTTTACAAAGGAAACCAGTATCATTATCTTCATTTTACAGGTGGGGAAACAGAGGCACGGGGCAGGGACATGACTTGCTCAAGGTCACCCGGCAGACTAGCAGCAGAGCCAGGAACAGAACCCAGGTCTCTCAAGTCCCACATCAGGGCTCTAAAGCTCACAAGGGCACACGGCCAGCACCGCTACTCACCCTCGACAGGGCCTGCCTTGCGAGCGTCTCAAAGGCCTGCACTACGTTGATATCGTTCTTGGCACTGACTTCAAAATACGGGATGTCCTTTTCTTTGCACCAGAATGAAGCTGTCTCCTTGGACACCTGGGAGAAGAGAAGGGGATGTGGTCATGTTATTCATTTGCAGCCCTTAAGGAGGTGACCAAGTCCAGTGCGTGGGGTATTCGCTGGTCCTGATGGTAGCCATATGCTCAGAGACCCCTGGGCTTCTCCTTGGGCTTTTCATTCTACAGCCACTGAGAGCAAATGTTGGGATGGTGTGGAGCGCACTCAATGCCCATTAAAGCCAATGGGAGCCTCCAGCGTGGTTTCAGAATGAAGCTCTCAGTGCATGCTGGCAACTCAGCATGGTCTCTTGACTACAGGGCCAAGTGCTGGCAGGTGCGGAGCATTGTACCGTCAGGCACACAATGCTCGGTAGCAGAACGTTTGGCTCATTGCTCTTCGAGGACACTGATCTTCTTAAAGAGCCTGGGCTGGAGCATGTCCTTCCTTCAGCAAGGTCACAGGAGGGCTTGGTGGGGCGTTAAGTGAAGGAGATTTCTTTCAGCCTTCTGGGGAGGGAATCTTCTGGAATCTAACTGTTGAGCTACCGCTGAGGGGTTTTATTAATTATTAATAATGATTTCCCTTCCCTCGCTTCCAGACAGGAATTTCTGGTTTGTTGGTGAATTGTAAACCCGGCCTGTGCCAGACTAAATACTCCAGCTATAGTAAGAAAACCGTATAGCTTCTAAAGGGAACCACTTGTTCCAGGTGCCTTAATTTTGGGAAGCCCAACCAGAAACACACAGAAGGGGCCTGATTTTCAGAGGGTGGGAGCTCAGCCCTTTTTGGAGATCAGACTCCTTTAAGGCATCTACAGTTGGGCACCCAAAAGCATTAGCCACTTCTGGGAATTTAGGCTTCAAGTGGGGCTTGTGGTGGGTTATAAATTTTTAATTGAATTTGGTGATGGTGAAAGGTGTGTGATTGACAGGAGGCTGGAGTCCTGTGTCATTCCCAGAAGCTGGACAGGCAGAAGGAGGGCGAGTTTCCCCAGTGTGCTCCAACCCTGACCCGGAGGCACCACCAGAACGCTATGAAATTTAGTCATAGAAATCTAGCCCTACCCCTCCCACCCTCCATGGCTGATTCTTCTGAGCCCTTAACTGGGACCAAGCTCCCTCCTTACCTGCCGTTCATTTAAGTCGATTTTATTTCCCAGCACCACCATGGGGAAGCCCTGCTCTGTGGGGATTATCTTCTCCAGGAAGTCCTCTCTCCAATCATCCAAGGACTCGAAGGACTCCAGATCTGTAACGTCGAAGGCCAGCATACAGCCATCTGAGCCCTTATAGAACGTCGACACCATGGACCGGAACCGCTCCTGACCCCCGGTGTCCCAGATCTAATGGGGCAGAAGGGCAGGAACGCACAACATTAATGACTGTTAGGGGGTGACTGGCCCTTTAAAGGGGGATGGGCTTCAGCCCCACCTGTGACACAGCCAACTCTCCTCCCCAGGTGGGAGAAATGAAGCAGGTCATGTGACTCAATCAGGCTTCTACCTTATTTACCTCAGAGGCCTGAGGAGAAAAGGGAAGTGCAGATGGCTGCAGAAAGGCTGCAAGGAGCTAGAGCATAAGATAGGCAGAGGCCTGGAAAGATTCCAGGCAGGAAGGACTGGGGGTGCCTGTCTGGGGAAGAGCAGCGTGGGGACGAGATGGAAAGGAGCCTGGGAAGGGCTGAAAAGGGGTGGGCAGAAGAATGAGAGGGGAGAAGACCAATCCCTTGGGAAAGAAAGGCTGGGCCCAGTTTAAGATTAGGGTAAAGACTTTGTGTTCTGTTTGTTTTTAAGTTCTGTTTCCCCAGAAGGGGTGGGCTTTTGTGAAGGGCCAAGACACTGCAGCGGCCAAACCAGGCTGTGGCATTTACTGAGGAGTCCTGAGAAGGGGAAACTGAGGCAGGGCTGCTGCAGAGCCCTTCCCCCCATCCCCCGGAGGTGGTGACCTGCTGACTGTGACCTTAGACTATCTGCTGCTCTGTACACCATTTAGCTATCAAGGGCCTGGTTTCCACAGGTGCTGAGCGCCTGCAGCTCCTCTTGACTTCAGCAGAATCCACGGGTGCTCAGGACCACTGAACATCAGGCACAAGCCTGCAACAGTTAAAATGTTACCGTTGATTTCAAAGGGAGCAGGAGCAGGTCCTGAATGATCCCTTATTTGGGCACCGACCTCTGTTAAATGGACGTCACCTGGCGCTGTGCACACACACCAGGTCAAAAGACAGGCTTCTTCTGAGTGGATAGATGCCAGAGACCAAACGGGGAAGTGCCTCACCTGCAGTTTTAGGGGGGTGTTGTCCACCATGATGTGCTTAGATAGGATACTGGCTCCCAGAGTAGTCCGATAATCTTCATGGAATGTCTTGTGCACAAACTGGTGCAGGAGGGAAGTTTTCCCCACCCTGGGACAAAGGAAGAGGCACACAAAGGGACATGCATTAGCCTCAGGACTTCTGAGTTGCACTATAGAATCAGGTGCACAGAATAAGACTGGAGAGTCACAGATTCCCACACCCTGTTATTAATGGGATAATGACTCCATGATGGGAACCAAACTCCAACCACTCAGCCTTGCCATTTTCATCTGTCTTGGTCTTGAATGCATCTTAGATGTGTGAAACCTATATGTAGCCAGGCTTCAAACTGATCTGTGAACTAGTTTGTTTTGTGGGTGGGTGCCATACTGTAAGTACAGGAAGATTGGAGTTTGAACCTCTCCATTTAAGGGCTTAATGTTTTAATGGATTATTTTTAATGCTGTTAATTTCCCCTGTATTTCACAGCAGCTTAGAGATGATTATAAATACATGAAAAGTAAATAGGAGAACCTTAGCCGTTGAAGATAAAGTCCCACTATCTTACTTACATTAAGGCCAACTGACATCATTTTAGCAGTGTAAAGGGGACTTGGAGTGGGACTCATTTAGCCTTCATGAGAACAAACCTTCAGGACGGTTGGACTCCAGTAGGAAGGATTCTGCTTACCCCAGTGCGCCTATGATAATTATCTTCAAATCCACGTTCTTGCTGGAATTCATGAAGGGGGCCTAGAGGATGGAACGAGAGACAATGACTAGACTAGACTTCACATCCCAGCTACCACGAGACACATGCAGAGGAGGGAAATTCACCACCAGCCCTCGGCGCCACTTAAGCCAAGGCCGTATGGTAACCAGCCCTATTGCTGCGTGTCACTGAGAGTGCTGTGGTTACAGAGCCGCCTCCAGGATGGAAATTTTCAAAAGAGGTCAGCGCCCACAGTGGGGGCCAGAGTCTATCTGTGACTATCTGGCCTTTATTTAGACACCTGACTGGGAAGTGATGTATTTTTGGAAATCACATCTGGTAGCCTGTTGTGCATACCACATGCTCAAAGGCAGGCAGAGCAGGTGCTCCAAGCGCTGGGCTGGCCAGGCTTCAGCCCTTGGTGGGGCCCTGTAGCACTCATACACCTTGAATAATAGCACATTCTTTTCCAGGGCTGCTTAAAGGTGCAAATACCCTCACCACAATTACTTTAACAATTACAATAAAAGATCAACCCAGCAATTCCTAACTCAGCCCCTAGGGGCCAGTTCAGGGCCGGGTCACTGCATCCCATGGGGCTCTCATGCCAGGGATATTCCACCCACCCCTCTCCCAGGGGCCAGGAACCCTATCCTGCAGACTGCCCCCAGCCTGAAGCCTTTTGTCTATGATCTCAGTGGGGCATATTTGCACTGCCTTCCTGCTGTCACATGTCACTCGCTGTGCTGTATCCGGCTACAGCGGCCACTGGCCAGCATCCAGCAACTCTGGGCACTCTGGCTGGATACTGACCCGGGAATGACAGTGCCCTCCACTGCCTGAATCCTTTTCTGCCAGCACATCCAGGATGGCGGGAAGGTACCCCGTAATGTTGTGCATAGGCGTGATTTTGGGGGGCAGCACTAGTCAGGCCAACGAAGGGGGGGGAAATTCAATGCCTGCCTGCGGTTTGGGGGAAGGGGCACAACACCCCCCTGTTGCGCCCCTTCCCCCCCGCAACTATGCCCATGATGTTGTGGCATGTTTATTACAATTGGTCTGCCCGGTGCAACCAACTCCCCCGCCCTTCGGGAACTGCTTCTTGCTCAGATAACAAGTGAGACTCTCTGTGACAGCTGCTTTGCATAAATGGCAGCTAAGGCCTTGTGCTGGGCCTCGGCACGGAGCTGAATTTTGCCCGTTGGGAAATCTCCCCATTGCTATCCCTACCTGCGCCAGATTCAGCTTCTCCTCAGAGGCTGCCTGGTGTGTCAGGAGAGCTTGGAATGGGGCTTTGCATTTGTTATGGGTGCTCACAGGGCCGGCTCCAGGCACCAGCCCACCAAGCATGTGCTTGGGGCGGCGCCTGGAGGGGGGTGGCGCGGCGGGGCGCTCCGGCCCAAGAGCGGGGCTGCGACTGGGCTCGCCGTCCTCCCCGCGGTGCTCCGGCCGGTCGGGGAGAGCGGGGCCGCGGCGGGCTCGCCGCCCTCCCCCACGCGCTCTGGTCTCCGGGGAGAGTGGAGAGCCCCGGCCGGGCTCGCCGCCCTTCCCTCGGCGCTCCGGCCAGTCGGGGATTGCGGGCCTGTGGCCGGGCTCGGCGCCCTCCCCTGCCACGCTGGGCAGGCAAAAAAGCCAGAGCCGGCCCTGGGTGCTCAGGAACCTTAGAGCTTTAACCATCACTGTTTGTAGCTTCGTTAAATGGGCTCCACTTCTAGGCCCCTGAAACGCTGAGCGTCTGCATTTGTCTCTTGTCCCCCTCACTAACAACCCCCCCCCCCCATTGTGCTGTGCTTTCCACTGCAACAAAAGGAGAAGGGGCTGGAGGCAGGCAGCGCACAAGCCCTCACAGACTGACAGTGCCTGCCACAAGGAGCCTATTGTGAGTGGGCCCGGCATCCAACAAACCTGTCAGTGTTTGTGCTGTGTGCAGGAGCCAGCGTTACTCAGCTAGTGTTTCCCTCACTGACTTTATCGCTGCCACTGTCCAAACTGCGCTTCTGTTTCCACATCGCAAATGGGTGTTGCCTGGAGCTCTGGGTGCTATTTTATCCTTATGGCGCTGGTGATGTCAGGTGCAATTTAGACTGATCCTATAAAGAGAGGCCTCTGAGGCCAAGGCTGAGGGACTGTTTTACACCTGATGTCACAGCCTGGAGACTGACACCACTGAGACCACCGCGACTACACCCTATCTTCGCTGCTACCTTGTTACCTCGCCCTCTTCTGACCTCTACCCCTTCTCTCTTGTCTGCTCATTCTTCTGCTGAATATTGTCTAATGCTAGAGCGTGAGTTGTCAAGGGCCGGGACTGTCTTACTGTTTGCTTGTACAGCACCTCGCGCAATGAGGCCCTGCTCCCTGTGTGAGGTCCTTAGGTTCTACTCCAATAGTAGTTTAATAATCATCATAATAAAATGGCTGTAAGAAACTTACATGAAACTTCCCTGGCTGTGGCTTTCATTACCACCCTGAAACCTGGGTCCCTCCCACACAGCTAAGCCAAACATCAGAGGAGGCTGGGCCACAAAGTATTTGTTAAAAGGGCACGTATCACTGCTAGCTAATCTTTCCTGGCTGATTTTCAACTGAGACTGCATGAAGCACTGACTTGGGAGACCAGCCCTAAGTTCCATTTGAGACTCCTGCTATTCCTGAGAGCAAGTCAGCGGTAGAGAACCCAGTCCACAAACCTAACCGTGCGGTGATTCATCATTCTTCCATTCCGGGGTGACTCATTCTAATCTTGGCCAGCAGAAGGATTCACCATTACACAATGCAGAGAAGGGCATCAGGGAGCAGTACTGAAGCGGAGAAAAACATTGTTTGAGAAACATCTCCGTTCACACTTCCGTTAGCAGAGCTAGATACCAAAGTATTACTGCCACGCAGACCTGGGCTCTGGTTCAGCTTTCACCTTCTCCAAAGCACAAGAGTTCTCAGACACAGGATTCAGCCTGTTTCAGAGATAGGGGCTATCTGCACATTTTGGATTGGGTTTCACATTCCAAACCTTCAGAGTTGAAGGGTTCTGATAGGTCCTTGGTCAGGCCCATCTCCTGTGCCAAGTGTTTGGAATGATGCACCTTAATATCTTCACTCTACAGCTACTGCTGCAAAACTACGAACTTACTAGCCCAGTCCCCTAGAAGCAACTTCTGCCCTCGTTCTGCATTAGGGTTGCCGATTTTGGTTGGCTGTGTTCCTGGAGGCTTCATAACATGACAATCTGTCATTAAAGATTAATCTTTAATTCCTGGAGACTCCAGGAAATCATGGGAGGGCTGGCAACCCTATTCTGCACTGCTCTGCAATAGCTTGGGACAAGCAACAAACCAGGCAGCTTGGAAAGGAAAGGAGAGGCTTGGGAGTGAAGCTATACAAAGGAGAGTTAGAGCTTGAGCCAAGTATAAGAAAGGCATATGTAGATACCTGTGACTGATCAGACTGGGACACACGGATGGTCTAGCATCTTTTGCTACATCGGGCACTAGTTTGTTTTTGTTTTGCCTTCCCATTGAAGGCTAATCTCCCCTCACCCATTTCCTGGTATTGCACAGTTGACCAGGTGCATAAGAGGGGGTGAGGGGGTGGGGATTTTCTCCTCGACAGCTGATAATTGGTTTTGGGCCAGGAAGTGTGAGAGTAAGGCAGAGATTAATTCCTGGATAACAGGCATCTGGGAAAGGATCAGCACGGATCTTGGAGAGAGACAGCTGAGCTGGCTTGGATAAAAATAAGACCTGATGAAAATCACTGCCCAGCAGCCTGGACTAACCCTTATTAGGAAGTGTGGCGGATGGGTATAAAACTTTTGAACTGCTGATCTCACTACCCCTGAAAGAGTCTGCCATCACCAGTACAAACCCAGTCCCAGTACAATACACTCAGCCATCCCGGTGTGAGAAAGTGAAATCACTCAAAGTCTTGCTGCTAGCATCCCTATCAAGTTATGGCCATCAGTGACAGAGTCCCTGTGGGTAGGTTACAGCTTTCAGACAGCACGGTTCTGGCATCTGCAAATAACCTGTGTATCTGATAGGATGTCCTCTTGCACTAGCATGGTTTTATTTGGCTTTGTTGACTCTAAATGCACCCGCTAAACTAACCACTCCCCAAACCTGTTGTGTATTGGATCAAGGGGTGGCTAGAGTGGAGCGTGTGTAAAATGAACAGGTAGATCACATCAGGTATCTTCTGGTGGTGGCATGTTTCCAGCTGGCATAATGGCACCATCAAAGATTTAGGGCTTCTTGAAAGTTATTTTGGATTTAACTTGTAATGGCACCATCAAAGATTTAGGGTTTCTTGAAAGTTATTTTGGATTTAACTTGGTGTTTTCTGATAAACTGCCTTGCATCCATACACAAGGGGTTTTTTTTGTTTTTTTTTTGACAAATTATCTGGCATCTCATTCTGCATCAACTAATTCGCTTTGGAAGCAGATCAACTCAAAATCAGAATGAGGTATTTTATAATAAGGTAGGTGTGGATGCATCCCCAGACTCCCCTCCCCTGCAGCTAAAGGTTGGGCAATCCACTCTCGGGTTTCAGCTTAGTGTGATGTTGCTGGCCCACTCCAGCCTTCCAAAGAGTCCTCCAGCAAAAAACAGGGACCTGATAGTAACTAATGTCATGAAAATCTAATCAGAAAAAATAACTCGTTGGAGAAAGTATAAATACACGTGATGACGGCCTTGTGCATCCCAAAGTAGCAGGAATGAACACTCCGCATTTTCCCCTCCTCTCATTAGCAGTTTCCCTTTGGGGTTTAATGTTCAGAGGGGCCTGTACCTTGCCTCCTTTGATCAGATTTTCAAGCGTGCTCAGGACCCGGAAGGGAGCTGCTGGGCGCAGAGCATTTCTGATAATCTAGTGTGTCTGTGGGGAGGAACACACTGGTGCACACTCTTCAGCACTAATCCCCCAATGTTATCACTTCCACAGGCAGGTGATAGGGTTTCCTGTTGGGCTGATGGGTGTCTGTTTGGGAGCACGCAGAACTGCCTGGGCACAAATCAAGGCCATGCTTTGTAAAGGAGGCCCTTTATGTTTTCCATGGAGAGGCTCAGGCCAGTGGCGCTGGAACAGTTTTTGGAGTGGAGGGGCTGAGCTGCACCCCCTCCCCCCCTTTGCCCTGTCCACACCCCTCACCTTCCCCTAGGGCTGGGGCTGGCAGCCGGGACCCCACATGCGGACCCAGTGGCTGGGATTCTGGGCCCGGCAGCTGGCCAGGATACCCTGGGCAGCGGGGGCCTGGGGCCAGTGTCAGGTACCCTGGGCAGCGGGGGCCTGGGGCCAGTGTCAGGTACCCTGGGCAGCGGGGGCCTGGGGCCAGTGTCAGGTACCCTGGGCAGCGGGGGCCTGGGGCCAGTGTCAGGTACCCTGGGCAGCGGGGGCCTGGGGCCAGTGTCAGGTACCCTGGGCAGCGGGGGCCTGGGGCCAGTGTCAGGTACCCTGGGCAGCGGGAGCCTGGGGCCAGTGTCAGGTACCCTGGGCAGCGGGGGCATGGGGCCAGTGTCAGGTACCCTGGGCAGCGGGGACATGGGGCCAGCGGCCGGGATGCCGGGCACAAAACCTGGGGGTGCTGCAGCACCCCCAGTACCGCTGTTTCCTGCGCCTATGGCTCAGGCTGGCTAGGGGAATGGCTGGGCTCACAAACAGTCCCAGAGCTGCACTAGTCTGCATGCGCTAGGTAGCACCACAAATAAGTCTGAGATGAGCAATGTTCAGTCCACGGCAGCTGCACTTACACAAGGGAGCAGCAGGATTCATGCAGCACAGCTGCCATATGAATGAGTCTTTCAGAAATCGAGGTCTCCATTAACCCTTCGGATGGCTACAAGCCCAGACTGCGGAGGTCTCCTATCTGATCTTGGGTTCACCTCTGTGTAACACCAGTGACCTTATTGGAGCTACTCCTGTTGACACTTGCTGGACTGAGAAGCAGAATCAGGTCCCCTGATTTAACTGGGATTAACTAGGATTGCTCTGATCCCGATCCGGACATGTCATTCCCTCCTCCTGTCTCCAACCCAGCCTACCTCTACACTTGCAAACTGCTGTAGTGCTCTTACTCGTGTTGAGAGCTCAGATCAGAGTCCAGGGCGGGGTAAGCTACCGAAGGAGGCTTTCACCCCTCTCTCTAGTCTGAGATAGGTCAAAGATGGAGCTAGCCTCCTACCCCTGTCCCTAAGACCTGTCTCAATGTATTAGCTCAATTGAGTTAGCCTAACAGGCTTGAAGAGATGCAAGCCAGCATGTCTGAAAGACTTGTGAGCTGGCCATGCTGTAGCCTACAGGGAAACGAGGCTTCAACATGGCCAACTAATATGGCTAGGAACATGCTACTCCTTTTTTGCCCATTGAGACAGGGCTCTAGTGAGGGAGCCTCATCCAGGACTGCCTTCCTTAAGCAATGCCTGAGGTAATTAGGAGCATGCCCAGCTTCCATGCTGTGAGGCAGCCACAATCTTTTGCTCCGCACAAGGGTTAGGACACATTGCGAAAGATCCCGCAGCACCAAGCACCTGCCACCAATGAAAGTCTGTCTGAGCTATCCTTTGCCCAGATCACTTCCCATCTCTCCACCCTGCCTCCGCTGGGCTTCCCCTCTATTCTCCTCATTCCTTGCTCGAGCGAGCCTCTTGTCCTCTAGCCAGCTGGCAGTCCACTCTCTGGACTGTGGATTCCTTCTGACTGACTGGCCTCTTCTTGCAGCCACACTCCTCCCACAGTCCGGGTGCTGCCCTGAAAGGCAGTGCCTAATTAGGTAGCCACCTCTGTGTCTGATGCCAAGAATTGCCCCTGGGTCAGCCAAGTCCATTTCTCGATATGGGACAAACTAGTTGCCCGGAGACATTACCATCTGTTTCTCAGGCTGTGCAGTGCTTAAGGTTTAATGACAGCGTCCAACCCATACTTTCTTTTTCCGTGATGTGTTGTCTAAAGCTGCTCTACTTTACAGATTTCTGAAAAGGGCATAGGTTTGACTCTACCCAGACCCCTTTATACAGTGTAGCCTGACCTCTATGCAGGGATCTGAGCCTTCTGTCGAGAGAGCCACTATCTCTCAATCTCTCTAATCATTCAGGGAGCACCCACCCATCACTGCAGTCTCTTGGTGCTGGCCCGTGTCTAGAAATCCAAAAGTCACCAGTTGTTTTGCCATATCTGGAGACCTTTGTTTGTCTATTAACTCAAAAAGGAGTTTGCAAAACCTGATTTGCCTGTTCAAGAGAGCAGGCTGTTACTTATCAGATCCCACCGGCTTTCCTACAAGTTCAATCCAAACCACCACTTGTGGGAATTTCACAACAGCAAACAAAGGGGGCAAACAAAAGACACTTACCGACTGTGGCATTCATCCTGTGATCTCCTCCTCCAGCCTGAAAGGATTCTAGTGGCAACCGGAGGCCATCGGCTCTAGCCCTCGGTGCTTGCACAAGCTCTTGCTTTCTTCCCTTTACTTAGCTTCCTGAGGAGGAAAGAGTCAAGTGAGAGGAGTCTCCGAGAACTCTCAGATTGTCTGAGCGTATATTTCTCTTTCCCTTTCTCTCCCCTGCTTTTTTTGCCAGCAGTCAGAGTCAGGGGGAAGGTTGCTAAAGAGGCAGTCCAGAAATGACATCAGCGAAAAGGGGTTGAGATAATCAGATTTTGTGCCTCTGAAGGAATTTCCTGCACGCAGAGATTTGAACAGGGTACATCTGCGTGAAGGAGGAACTAAAAGTTTAAAGTGAATTGCCTGGCCACTGAAAGAGTTAGGAAGCAATTAACTGTCCAGCACTTTACAGCCCTGGATGAATCCCTGCTACCGTATCTGCAGACAAACCTCCTATTTTAGCTCCACTTTGACGGGTACTTCATTTTTAAAACCTTGCTGTCTTTGTGGACGCAAACCCTCTCCCCATTGCCTTTGTACTCACGGGGCATGGTGCTCTGAACACTGGGAGTTTGATGGAGGAAATAAGGTTGGACTTTTCCTAATTGTTTTCTAACTCATCCTGCTGCTCAGGGGCACCCAGCGCATCATCTCTGCTGCCCTTGCCAGGTTTGTTGTGAGATTATTCAGTGCTGAAAACAAAACAAAACATCAGATTACGTTGCCATTGTCACCTGAGTCCTGCAGAGTCAACTCCCTGGCCTGGGCTTCACCTGTACCGATAAGGCCAAGTGAGCCAGCCCAGGTGGTAAGAGAGCTGTTATCAGGTGAGTCTAAGGCTACATCTACACTAGGAACATTTTGCTGGTAGAGCTGTACTGATCTATTACACCAGCAAAGCACTCCTAGTGTTGATGCAGCTCATACCAGCAAAACTGCACTTTCGCTGGTATAACCCCATCTATAGTAGTGACCCTTGTCGGCACACCTGTGTCGGTCAGAGGCAGGGCCGGCGCTTCCACTAGGCGACCCTAGGCAGTCAGCTAGGGTGGCAGGATTTGGGGGGCGGCATTTTGCCTCCCTCGGTGGAAATTCGGCGGCGGGGGGTCCTTCTGCTCTGGGTCTTCGGTGGAAATTCGGCAGCGGGTCCTTCACTCGCTCCGGGACCTGCCGCCGAAGTGCCCCGAAGACGCGGAGCGGAAGGACCCCCACCGCCGAATGCTCAGAGGAGGAGCACTGCCGCCTAAGGCAGCAAAAACCCTGGCGCTGCTCCTGGTCAGAGGTCACACTGCGACGTGACATAGCTATTCTGGCAGAAGTTTGTAGTGTGGACCTGGCCTCAGTCCATTTCCTGGTGCACTGCTGTCTACCTCACTCTTTCCACCTCTTTCCACCCTGCTGGCAACCTCAGCAGAGAGGCCAAGGGTTGAACAGGTGCAGAAACTGCACTGCTCTTCAGAGCAGGTTTGAGGCATATTGGTAAGTCAAGGTGTAGGGCTGTCTGTGCTGTGCTGTCCCGGCTCTCTGGATCGCAAAGCACCCTGCATTATCTCCTTTTTGCAGATGGGGAAATTGAGGCACAGAGAAGGGAAGTCACACAGCAGGGAATAGAACTCAGCTCTCCGGACTCCACATCCAGTACTCCTGTCCACTAGAAATCCTGCCTCCAATAGAGGAGTCAGTCACTAGGGATGTCAGGCTATTTACATTGGCACAAAGGGTTAAAAAGGAGAGAATTCAGCCTCCAATTGTGTGATACTTCCAGTAACCTGAACTATAGTCACGTCCAGAGGAAAATATGAGTATCCCATCGGCATGACTTCTGATGTCGGCAAACAGGAGCCGTTATGGTGGAACAGACCAATGATCTATCTAGTTCAGTATCTCCTGGCTAAAGAATGATGCTTCCCAGAGATGCAAGTCCCTTCCCTCTTGGGGCACCTAACTGTATGCCACACTGCTGCATGGGTGGAATCTCTCCCTGAGCCCAGCTACAATTCGAGTGTGCATAAGAACGGACGGTGATTCTGATCTGAACTACAAGTGGCTGCTCCTGGAGAACGCCTTGCTGGGTGAGCTGTACACTAGAGAACTTCTTCAGGGCATGTCTGATCCAATCTGAGAGCAAACACTGAGGTGGCCAACACAGGCTCCACCAAGAGATGGGTGTTTCCTGGAGGAGGGAGTGCCTAAGGCATGTAATACTAAAGGTGTTTGTTCTTTATCATTCTGCTTGCTGGGACAAGCCTGTGGCATTTGCCAGGTGTGTCAGACAGGGTACTGGGCTATGGGGAGTCCTGTCTCTGAGCAACTACCTATCCCAACCTCCCACATCCAGGAAGATGAACCTAGGGAAACCACTCTCCCCAGGTCTCCCTTATGCCCTACCTGGCTGGCAATTGATCGCTTATGTCCCTTAAGGACCAGCATTTCCCCACATGGTCTAGCTTTGCTACTGAGGTCTGCCTATGGGCCCTCCCATCTGAATTCATGCAGGGGCCCTGTAACCTGGAGCCACTTCTGTACATACTGCCTTTTTCTATTTCTGCTGACTCTTGACACTTCCTTGTTGAAACCAGTGTTTGGATTTGGTTTTCTAGCCGTCTTGTGCTATGTGGGCGGGTGTGGGAGCTGTCTCCTGGCTATAGCAGCAGCACAATGAGTCATGCACAGGCCGGGGGAGGGCACCCTATACTCTTTGTTAAATTTGGGGAAAGCACAGGTGTGTGGCAGGAGAAGTTCACTGATTGCAAGTGACTCTTGCAGATACTTTGGGCATTCCTAGACTGGATCAGGCCTGTGGCCCATCTAGTCCAATGTTGTGCCTCTGACAGTGGATTGAGCAACCTGCATGGAACCTGGAGGGAAGAGTTACCAGGAAGCCAGTCTGTGTGCACATGGCTGGAATGCTAGCCGTAGTTGCACCACCTCTGTAACTCATTCTCTTAACGAAGAGCCAGTTTAGTTTTAGAAACCTGGATTGCTCTCATGTTATTACCCAGCATGTAGCCAGCCCCCGGTGCTTCAAAGGAAGAGACAGGCTCCTCGTGAAGGGTTTTCCCGCCTCAAAAAGCACAGTTTTGGGGCCTGTCTGACTGGAAATCCTTCTCTTCATCCTGAGGAATGGAGTCAAGGTTGGGGCAGACAGCACAGCGATAAAACACCGGATCTTGCCTGTTCTACCGCTCCCAGAAGTGGGGAATTACCGGTCCAGTTTTTCCTAGCCTAGCACTGGCCTAACCATGCTGCAAACCAAGCTGAAAGTCTCTTTTACAAGCACAGACTCTACCGAAAAGCACCGTGCTCTGCTTTTTTACACACACAGATCAGTTCTCCATAAAGGGGTACTACTACTTGGCCCAGGCAGTGCAGCAATTTCACAGCCAGCGTGACTGTCGTATGACTCAACAGAAAAAAAGAAACAGGCTCAGATAGGTGATTTTTTCCCCCCCTCGAACAACAAGAAATCGAAAAGAGTTAAAATAAGCCAAGAAGGACTGAGGAGAGCCCGGGCAACGATAGAGAGGAAGGGTGTTCCAAGGGCTAGGGTGCTAGGCTGGGACTTTGGTTCAATTCCAGGCTGTCCCTCAGACTCTCTGTGTGACCTTGGGGAACTTGCAAAGTTTCTCTGTGCCTCCATTCCACATCTGTGCAATGGGGTGATAGCACCGTCCCACCTCCCAGGCATTACAAGGGTAAATAAAATACATTAAAGATTAGATAGAACAGGGAAACGACTCTGTGTGGGATTCAATCCAGTCCTGCAGAGTCTGGCACCCTCCCAATCAAATGCTCGTATAGCCCTGAGCACTGGGCAACAAGGGTAGGGGGGCAGCTTACCTGGAGTTTACCCCTTGTCCATGCAGATCGAAGGCGTGTCCTTGCTACATGGCCATGTTATGCTGTATAGGAACCGGGTAGCAACTCCTTAAATAGTTTGTGAGCTGTCTACTGGAGTGCACTGTATTCTATCATTTAGAAGCGAACGAAAACCAATCAGAAAGGCAATATGCCTATCGCTAGGCCTGGCACGCTTGTGTATGGTGATGTGGGGCCTATATGTGCCCCTGTGGGCTCGTCACATTGTTCTTGTTCTGTAAACAGCAAAGGACACAACGCATGCTTTCAAAACGATGCCAGCCCAGAGCGTGGCATGCGCACGCAGCAGATGATGCAGCATGTTATGGGCCCATGGCACCCGAGGCAGGATTTAGCTGGCACCCTCCTGCACTCTGGAGAACTCTCCTCTGGCAGGTGGTGGTGATTTTCTCTCTCATCTGCTCCCAAAGTTGCCCTGGCCTTAGGTTGTGCCCTAAAGTCCTGATCCAAAACCCATTACTGCCAATGGAAATACTGTGGCCTTTGGATTAGGTTCTAAATCCCTACAGTTGCCTTGCCAGGCCCTAGAATTTCACCACATCCTTTCCCAAAGCTCTGGAGTCTTCCTTTCCCAAGTCTACCTTTTCAGTGCTGACCTTCCTCCTCCTCAGGCCTTGCTCAAAGGATTGCTCTCTGACCATCACCATTTCACCAGCAAAAACCTGGCAGCTAGATATTCCAGTAGTAATCTATCCACAAGCCTGGCCTGGCCAGGCTCTCTTTGACCCTTTCTGTGGCTACTTCTGACCTCTTTGCAGTTCACATGCTCAGCCATGCTGAGCTGAATGGACATGTTTTGCCTAGACTGAGTCAGCTGATGGATCCATTTCCATCCCAGGCTCTGAGGTCAATCACTGCAACATGCCTCGTGACTGGGATTGCCTCAAGCCTAGGACCCAGTAGCGATTCACCCTCCAGTTACTTCTCCTTTCAAATGTTGAGATGTTCACTATGTACTAATCTGAAGTGACTCAGGGAGCGCTGAACAGTTTGTGGCTCCAGCTCTCACTTCTGCTTCTCAACATCCTCCTGCCTGGTCTAACTCCTACCAGTGGTGTCCTACCAGACTCTGCTGCCTTCCCCATCCTTTCTCTGAGTATCCCGCAATGTGACTCATTTGAAGGACGTCTTCAGCTGATTATGACAGTCTTTGTGGGTGTGGTTAAATAACTAAGTCAGTCGCAGGATGGTGGAGAACAACATCTCTAAAACATGACGGGCGTTTCTAGGGAGCTAGTGAGGAAGGGTGGTTCAGTGGTTAGGGTGTAAGGCTACAACTCAGGGAACTTTCTGTTCTGCCACAGACTCCCTGTGTGATCTTGGAGTTACACAGGCCCAGACCAACAAAGATATTTAGGCTCCTAACTTCCATTGCTTTCCATCTGTACAATGGGGATAATAGCACCGCCCTACTTCACAGGGGTGTTGTGAGAATAAACACAGGAAAGCTTGTGAGATGCTGAGATACAGTGGGGGCCACAGAAATCCCAAAGAGAGATTTTTTTCACGAGACACCTAGCACTGTTAGACTGTCCTCTTAGTGTACACACAACGTGCTCAGGTGGCACATGGCCAGGATTCATCACTGAATTTGGTCCGCTGGTTGCATCATTAGCTTCCCCAGCTTGGGCTGGGTACTGGCGGGGAGTGCGAAGTGAATGCTGATCCGTGCCCACCACCATCAGGTGAGCTCTCACCCGAGGGCTATCTCCATTCTAGTCTGTTCTTAAAATTTTCCACCACTGCCGCTCTGGCAGTGGTAGCAATCACGGTAGCTCTGGTGTACATGGGTAGATGGTGTTTTAACCACCATGGGGTGGGAATGTCTCAAATACTCGTTGGCCTATTTCTGCTTCTATTGAAATCAGTGGAAGCGTCACCATTGAGTTCAATGGGACCAAATTAGCCCAGCACTCAGTGCTTTGGAGAAGTCCCACCACCCCAGACCATCTGACCCTGCTCAGAGCAGGTCCAGGAGACACAATGGTTGAAAAGTTGGCAGCTGCCTGAACCCTGTCTACCATACAGTTCCCATCAGTAGAACTACAGTGGTGAACAAAAGGCATAGACAGGAAGGGAATTATTTAGTGTAGTGTGCACAGGTCAATAAGGGATAAGAAAAGGAACTTTTTTTTTTTTTTTTGCTAAGTATCAGGGAAAGTTTCCTGACAGTGATTTGTCCCAAGTGCTTCAACGACCTCTCAATGGAGCTGGTGGAATAAAAGAAACCCTTCCTCATGGAGAACTGCAGGAGAAAAAGGTGTACAATCGCCATTCATATTTTTCACAACTCATTATTCAATCAGCAGTACTCCTAGGGGAAAAGGTGGAAGCGCCATTGCTTGGAATAGCTAAAGCTTACTGGGGCAAAACACTGAGAAATGAGCTATGGGGAACAATCTTGCATTACTGGGTAAGGACCACATGGGTCTCCTCCTCTGTGTTTCTAGGGCACCCAGGGCCTTAGCAGCATTAACATATATATTTCTGTGAACCTTTCAAAGGAAAAATAGGGATGCCTATGAGAGTGTCTGTCTGTCTGTCTGTGTATCTCTCTCTCTCTCTCTCTTCCCCCCTACTGGAATAGGAGACAAACCTCAATGCTCCAAAAGGTTCTAATTAATGGGTTTAGGGCATCCCATCTCTTGGTTCTTGCTGGATGCTTATCTGGCTAGTGTTTCTTCAGCCACAGTACTGGGTGGGTAAGTATGGTATGGGGCAATCAATCCCACTGTACACTATAGAGCTTGAGAGCTTCAATACAAAGCAACTTTCAACTGCTGCCTCTTGTCATTTGTGGTGGAGTTATGCCTGGTAACTCATGTTTGGGAGGGAAACAAATATCTCTGTATGCTAATCAGGATTCGTAGCTAGCAATGTTAGAAGACATGGTTGCACGGCATTTTATGGTACCGTATTTAGCAATGTGCCTGGACAAAGTGCCACTAGCAGTGGAGTGAGTGCAGGAATGAATTGTGGTTGACAGACACAATGACAAATGAGTTTGATAGCAACACAGTCACTGTATTTGAACAAGATAGGCATACCCTTCCAGTTTGGTTTCACAGGTGTCTGGATCCAGGGGGTTGGTTCAGGCTCATGTCTAATATCCACCATGTCTAATTCTGCTCTTGGATATCCTCCATTTTTAGGATGTGCTGACACAGGGTCTATTTGCTGTGTCAGTTTGTGCTGGCTATTAGTTAAAGGGAGTTGTTTCCACACAAGAGTGAAAATCTCAGAAAAGACACGCTAATAATAACCCTCCCCTCTCTTCTGTTTTCTGCTGACTTACATGCATTTCTCAAGATACATCATGTGTGAGCTGTGGGTGCTAAATGTATTCTCTAAGCCCTATGCTCACCATTAACAAGTCACATGCTCCGGACACCATTGTGAGTGGCAGGCTGACCCCTAACACACAAAGATTTTGATAATGGTTGCCTGTTTTTGCAGAGCGCTGCCCATTTTAGAACCCATCTTTCCAGCTGTGCCAACCGCAATGTTGTCTGTTTGCGGAGATTGGCCCAAAGCTTTCTTTACCCGCTCTCACTCTGAAAGTGCATGCACCGTCCCTACATCTCGGGAAATAACCCAGACACTCAGAGCAAAACTCACTGGAAAGCACCAGTTGAATGGGCACCTTGCAAAGCATAAACACCCCAGGATCACTTCAGACTTGTTCCGCATTTTGCCCAGGTGTTCACCAACCTCGGCAAAACTAGCTGAAGTATCAGGTTTTCATTCGGAACATTCCATCTAGCTCTGCCCCTTACCACAGAATGTGACCTTTAAAGGTTTTCAAAAGCACCTCAGAGAGGTAGAAACCCAACTCCTACTGATTTTCAGTAGAACTCATGCTCCTCTCTTGGGAGTCTCTTGGGCTCATTTGAAAATTGTAGCCTAAAGACAATCAGACAACATAACAAAAAGACTTCCTCCTCAGTTGTGGTAGCTTTGGCCACCATATCCCCCTCCTGCACAGTCAAGGTTCTTCCCAGTCCAATGAAGAGGCTGCTAATACAGAGACACCCATGAGGTATTATTTCCGGCATATCCAAAGCTTTTAATTCATGGGGGTGAAGGGTGATGGCACCGTGCACAATTCAGCCTACTGAAGCCAGCCATATTTTCCGCAGTAGTTTCCAAATCTAATTCAGTTTGATTGTTGCATCTTTAGATGTGAAATGAGAATTGAAATCCTCTTTATTTGATGAAAATCTCCATTGATTCAAGGGCAAAATCAAAATCTGTAAACTGGCTTTAACAAAGTTACCAAAGACATTTTTGTACTGGTTACACAAATGCCTCCTGCTACACTTTGCATTTCTGTAGTGCTTGTCAGCCAAGGATCCCAAAGCATTTTACAAAGGAGGTCAGTATGATCATCCCTGTTTTACAGGTGGGGAAATTGAGGCACAAAGATACATGATGTTACTTGCCCAAAGTCACACAGTGGCAGAGCCAGGAATAGAACCAAGCTCTACACTGACTCCCACGGCCTTACTCTGACCATTAGGAAACACTGCCTTAAGGGACAACTGGTGCCAGCCCAACTCTGTTATTTCCACGGTCAAAGACCGAGTAAAACTGGCCAATGAAAACATCACCCAGAATCCAGAGTGGCCCAGCCGGTGGTTGCATGTTCAGCCCCTGGAAGCCGCTGGTGCAGAATGCCATGCCGTCACTATTATCCTAAGGGGAAGAGGAATTGTGAATATGAGAACAAATTCCACCTTTCTAGAAAGGCCAGGAAGAAAATGCAGGAATCCTAACTACCAGCCCAGTACCCAAACCACACACCCCTCTGAGAGTTGATTCTAAGACTCCTGCCTCCCACTCGCTTTGCTATAACCACCTGACCCCCACCAACTCAATGCTGGGAATAGATTCCAGGACATACAGCACCCACTCCCATGCTCCAACACTCCTCCCAGAGCTGGGAACAGAACCCAGGTGTCCTGACTCCCACCACCCTGTGGTGACCATTAGACCACACTCCCTATCACCCCTTTCATAGTCCGAACTGTTACAGAACAGCAATTGATCTTGTGAACATTAGAGGCTGGAGGCTCTCTTGTGCTTCCCAACTTCCTGCCTGAGCTAAAAATGGGACTGCATTTAGCACAGCCCGCATCTCAAGGCTGGATTGAACATAAGCCTACAAGGGAAACTGGAGACACATGCTGTCATGCCAGTTTCAGAATGAGGAAGACGCTTGTACCATGAGGATGTAGGCCTGGGGACTGAGCGTGTATGGGATCCCATTGATGGTGAAGGTAACATCAGGCATCACATTCAGGTTGTTGCATTCCACGGCGTACTGCAAAGTGACAGACATGACACAGATTGGCCAAGGGCCGGTTGCAGGGACGGCTTACCTGGCATGCTGACCCCAAAGGCCAGAAAGCCTAATACAGTTCTCCCCTTCCCAAACAGCTGACCCTGGGAGCTAGTCCTTTGACTTGTTACTGGCAGCTGTATGGGTTAGGGGTAGGCATGAAGCTCAGAGGTGTGATTCCAGCTCATGTAGGCATGCCCAAGCCAGCTTTCCTCTAGCTAGCAGTGATGCTACTGTATGTCAATATACTCTCAATGGAGGTGAATGTCATGGGTCAGTGGCCTTCTATCAGAAGGAGCCTTCTGGAAAAAACAACCCAAAACCCTGGGAAAAAACACAGTCCTGATTTCATGTAAAATGTACTAAGTTGCTGCTGGATGGTGGTAAATGTACAACAGGGAATAACGCTGCATTGGGTGGGAAGCTGTTACAGCACCCAATGCCCCTTACAGATGAGACCCAGAGAGGGTAAGGGACGTGCCCAGCAAAGAAGCATCAGGATAGAACTAGTATCAGAGGGGTAGCCGTGTTAGTCTGAATCTGTAAAAAGCAACAGAGGGTCCTGTGGCACCTTTGAGACTAACAGAAGTATTGGGAGCATAAGCTTTCGTGGGCAAGAACCTCACTTCTTCAGATGTAAGTAATGGAAATCTCCAGAGGCAGGTATAAATCAGTGTGGAAATAACGAGGTTAGTTCAATCAGGGAGGGTGAGGTGCTCTGCTAGCAGTTGAGGTGTGAACACCCTGGTGATTTATACCTGCCTCTGGAGATTTCCATTACTTGCATCTGAAGAAGTGAGGTTCTTACCCACGAAAGGTTATGCTCCCTATACTTAGGATAGAACTACATTACTTGGTTCTCAACCATACGAGCACATGGACCTATATTGTTAATTTCTAAATGCTGCAGTCCTGCAACATTAATAATTGTCTTACACAAAAGGGAATAGGCCAGCAAAAGTACTTGTAGCTTTTAAGGGGACAGGGAAGGATAGCTACATCCAGATTTTAATTGAAATTTGACAGCAGTGTTTATATACAGAGACCCCAGGTGACATATAGGAAAGGCTGTGTGTCTCTGAGGCCTTAGGACTTGCAGCAAGGATATGAGCATGTGGTATTCAGTGGCATAATGATAAAGGCAGGGTTTCAATAGTGAGTGCCTTTATCTCTTTACCGGGGCTGTATGCTGACATATTATATGGGTCTGATCAGGCCTTTTGAAACCTAGAGCCTTTACTTGTCTCCAGCAGAGATGCCAAACTTCAAATATTTCTGTAATATTTTGTTTGAGGAGTTATATCCTGGTTGGAAATCTAGCATGGGGAGACAAGAATTCCTGCATCCAGGAAATGTGGTATCTGCCCATCTCACATTGGCTTACCTCGCCATCCGTGGGCACTGCACCAATATAATTTTGCATTTCTTTTATTTCTTTGGAAGGACCTGTGATGAGAGAGGTCCCGGTGTCTACTATCGCCTGGCATCCTTCTGCACAGAAAGCAACTGTCCCGCCCACCTGTATGCTGGGGAAAAGGAAATGGAACAAGCATTGGAGAAAGGGTCTATGGGAAATGCGTTCCTCTCCCCACTGACCCAGCGCATGGCTGAGAGCACATCAGAACTGTGACCATTCCAGAGTCAGTGGGATAGTCTGATAAGATTGTGCATGTGGTTAGAGAGTAAGTACTGAGACTTTGCTTGATGGTTACTCTGGTGTCTGCGAGGCGCTCAGATAGGAGAGCACAATTAACTAATTCACAGAATTGCTTTCTGTGTATATGAAACAAAAACTGGTCAACACCAGGAACTGAACTCAGGGCCTGCAGCATCAAAGCACAGGTCTCTATTACTTCAGCTAAAGGAATTATTTCTTCATTGGTAGAAGTTAGTAGGCTGTTGTTTCTCTGTTTGGCCCAGCCACTAGGTGGGGACAAATTGCCCTTTGCAAGTGTGTTACGTGTATGCCTTGCAGGTTATATTAAAGTTGGATTCTTGTGGCTGCTGATCAATGATGGAGATTTTAGCTACTTTAAATCATGTACATAAAATATAAGTGAGGCTTTTCTTTAAATATTTTACATTTTCTTTGGTTTAGGTCTCTGGAGAAACCCTAGGACATTACATTGCTTCTAGGCAGAGATGAAGAATCAACAAGGTACGTATATTGAGCTATTTAAGTCTATTTTTGAGAGAACATTTCTGTTTTTCATTCCCCAATGTTGGCCAGCTTTTTGCAAGAGCCAGGCATGTTGGGTGCTGAGAGCTATTGAAAATCTGCCCACCAGTGTCATCCTGGAGGCTGTGTGCTGTGGAAATCTGGTGCTGAGCATTTTTTGAAAACTGACCCTAGACGGGAGGAAAACCTAGTTCAGTACAGACATGGTTTTCAAAACATAAGATGCAATTCTGTCTGTTACATGCTCATATGACACCCCCAACACACAGTCTCTGCAGTATCTGTGCACCTCACAACACCCCTGGGAAGGACTATTATCTTCACTTTATATATGGGGAACTGGGGTACGGAAGACAACGTGATTTGCTCAAGATCACACAGGGCATGTGTGACAGAGCTGGGAACTGGTTCTTCCATGCCCCAAGCTAGTGTCCTAAGCACAGGGCCATCCTTCTTCTCTGTTCAAGAGCCAGAGAAGGCAGGAGGTTTGGGAGCATCCTTTTTCCTAAGTGAATCCCTTTGTCCATTGATTGATCATGGCACCGAGGTCCTGGGAGAGTGCATGTAGTTTAGGGGATGAGTGGCTTTGGATTGCTGCTGTTGTGAATTGACAGGGTTTAACGGTTACACAGTTTACCTCTAATCTGTGCTCACCCAGTGCCACCCCCACCCCAGCCGCCATTGCGGGGAATCCCCACCCCACACAGACACTTACTTGTCTAATTGGATTTGCCAGTATCCCTGTTTAGTGACTGGTACCCAGTTCAGAGTCCCGCTGAAATGAGAAGGATCAAAGCCACCAAATAATAGTTCTCCCCCAACAGAGGAATCCGGATTCCTAGAGAAAAGAGGATTTGGTACATCCGGGTTTTCCATTAGCAGAAGCATTTCACATTATATAATCCTATTACTGCGCACATAGCTCTTTAAACTACAGTAATCCATTAGTTTTCTCCCCAAAATACTTCATGTTGTTGTTCATTCTTTGTATTGGGATAGTGCCTGGGAACCCCAGTCATGGGCCAGGACCCCATTGCATCAGGCGTTGTACAAACAGAACAAAGAGACAGTCTCTGCCCCAGAAAGCTTACAATCTAAGTAAAAAACCCATTCCTGTTTTAACAGCCCTCTTTGGGCCCAGCCTGTTCCCAGTTCCCTTGAGAACAAGGCCTGACCATCAGGCCGTAGCCCATTTTGTACAGAATCGTGTTCACACCTGTTCATGTAGACTGAGAATATTGGCAGATCCACTAGATTTTGTGCCATCATGTTATCAAACACAGGGGTAACCCCATCCACAGCCAGCGATGGATAGGCCAGTCCAAGAATCCCATCAAACTCAGCATCCAGAAAAGTGTTTCCTGGCTCGCTGACGCTCTCTGCGAACTGCTGGTTGCTGACAGTGATGCCTTCAACCTGGAGGGGAAAGAAAAGCTACTTATTGTTTCTGACCTTTCATCAGAAGGCGCAGCAACAGGCCGCTTATGGTGCCACAGCAGGAAAGAATAGGAAGAATTTGGTCTTCTGGAGGCCAGGTCATGGTGTCATAACAGGAGAGAACAGGAAAGGAAGGTTTTCAGCGTGTAGCACCTTGTTGTGAAGTGCAAAGCGATTATGCTGACTCATCTTGGTAATTAGATGAGGTATGTCTCATTGGCTCCAAGCAAGCACATAAAAGTTCAAAGTTCACTCTGCAGCAAGCTAAAGAGAAAGGCAGGAGTTCCTGCAGGTAGAAATTCTGATCAGCCCACTCCGAAGGGCGTTAGGGGGCTAATGCTCATGTTTGTAAGCTGAGTCCTGCCTTAGGTCTTGGTTATTTTCATGAAGAGTGAAGGCACACTTGGGGAGAAGGGGTGGATAAGTGGGGTTTAGTTGTATCAGTTGTAAGTGTGTGTGTGTATGTGTGGTGTCAGGAGTGGGGTGAGGAATCCACTCATTTACAACAGGCATGGCCGGAGGACCCAATCCTGCAATGTTCTGAGCACCTCCTTCGAAGTGCAGAATGCCCTCCATTCCCACTGACTTCCTTGGGAGCTGAACCAGGAAAGGTTCTGCAGTCATGGTGCCCTACCAGGAAAGAACAATGGGAGATGGGCTCACATGGTGACCAAATAATGTCCTGCAGTCACAGTGCCATGGACAGGAGAGAAAATGGGAGTAGAACCTTTTTAATTTTTCTAAAGAAAACCAAACTCTGCTCACAGTGACTTGATCTGATCCGATGATTCCTGACAAACTACCAGTCCCATACTGAATCGAGAAGGGAGTCCCAACTTCACTGTAGGTGCTGGAATCTGATGGGTGAAATCTGGAATGCACAGCTGTAGTAAAACAAGATGCCTTTGTTATTGCTTGCATAACTGTAGCACCTAGGAGCTCTAGCTGTGAACTAGGACCCCCTTGTGCTAGGTTCTGTCCAAACACAGAAAAAAAACGAGGCAATTGAAATTACTCTATGCAATGGAATGGTCAGGTTAACTTGTAAATAAAAGAGCTCTAGCAAAATGTGAGCATTTAGAGATGTATTTTCTTTATTACAAAGAATAATAATTCTTAGCACCGTCATATATCCAGTTACAGTTTGTCTTAAAGAAGAGTGGTTCATTAAAGAAAACAGCTACAACTTGTAGACATAAAGAAACAGGTTTCCACAGAGCTTGAGTTCCAGCATTGTGTTCTGTTTACACCAATCACCACTACCCATATGGAACTCTATGCTAGATATGGAGTCATCTAATGGCTGCATAAAGTGCTGCAAGTAAACATATTATTGCAAGAACTTGATAGCACTTTAAGTTTTCAAATCACTGTGCAATAGTTACCTAATTTATCCTCACAACACTCCTGTGAGACAGGGAAGTCAGTATTATTATCCCCATTTTACAGCTGGGGAAATTGAGACACAAGAGAGGGAAAGTGACTTGCCTACTTAAACCCTAGGCCTGCTGCTCTCTTCCACTCTGAGATCATAAAGGAGGAGTAGAAAGGGTAGAAGCAGGCCCTGGTGAATACACCCAGGCAGTGGTGTATTGCTACCAGAACAGCACTAAGCCAGCTCCTCTTCCAATCCCACCCCCAGTGTAGGAGGCTTAGGCAGAGAATAGCTGCACTCCTGAGTATTCTTTGCTTCCCTTAGCCCTCAGGGAGGAGGAGGCTATTGGAAGCAGAGTATAGATTAGAGCAGCCCTTTGGCTGCTCTAATTTATATCATGGGCTACAATGAGAGCAAAGGGTGGCATAAAGCCACCTATTCCTCCTCCCTCCCTAATTCCTTTCCTGTGCTAAGCAGTGGGTTGGAGTAAAAGGGAATCCTGGTCTCCACATAGTCCAGTAAGTGATTTCTCCACACAATTCTCAGTTCTTTATAAATATATTTTCAATGTTTCATGTTGCACCGAGTTGTCATGACAAGGGCCAACCCTATGAAAAGTGTTCATTGATTTGGAGTCCCTCCATTTTTGGGTGTCCAGCCTGATACCCTTTATGGCTGGACACTCGGAATCAGAGTGGCCACTTGCGCAAGATCAGTTGTAAGTATCCCAGGCCCACCTGAGAGTCTTAACTGGGAGTGGAGCCAACGTCTATAATTAGACAAAACGGACAACCCCCTCACCCCACACACACACACAACAACACAACCCTTTGAGGCTCCTTTGACCTTTCCCTGGCTGCTAAGGAATTATACATTAACTGATCCATGTCCCAATAATCTATCGCTCCCTCATCTGGTGTCCGGCAAAGACAGAAATTCTGAGGCACAATACACATGTGTTGTGCAATGATCTGTCTCCTTAGGAGCCTGCCTACTGATCAACCCACTCCTGAAAGCTGCAGCGCCACTGGCCCAGATCCTTGAGCACAGCCTATTACCCGGAAAATACCACTGCTGCAGCTGCCCAGAACCAGCCCCAAGTGTTCTATGAAGCTGAATTCCTGGGACTGCTGCCCAGAACTAAGGCTGCAGTCTCGATTAACCTGTAGTTTCCAGGATGGCTGCCTAGTACCATTGCAATCACATGCAATGAGCTTGTAACAAAACAGATGTATTTTTCTTTTTCTTTTTTTTAGGACCTAACACACAGGGTGCATGACAAAGGGGTTCCGTTTTTGTTACATCCCTTTTTCCTATTGGTTGATTTCAGTGCAGATGGTCTGGGTTCCATGCTGGTGCATTCACTTTGTGCTCTTTCGGAGCATATTGAATTGTGCCTGCATTTGCCAAGCAGTGGCTCAGCGAAGCTAGTAAGGTGCCCATGAAGAGGGGAATTTCTCTAAGCACCTCAAGGCTGATTGCCCCTTTCCCCCACATTTACAGTGGTCTATCTCCACGGACTTCACTTGATTTTCTCTTGATTTACTTTGGTGCTGAGTGGAGAGTCAGGCCCAGTCTCTCTACTCTGCCCCAGCCAATGTCCAGGAGCAATGTACAGCTAAGGAATCACTACTTACCACAGGCTTTGCTGACACAATAGATGGATGGAACCCAGAGATTGGAGGAGCCAGTGTCGAATAACACTGTGAAATTCTGAGGAGGGGTCCCGATAGAAATCTGTCCAAAATACTCCATCTAGACAAAGAGCAAAGCAACAGGCATAGGCACCATGGGAAACCGCAGCAGAGCCAAGCTCCAGGGGGATAGCTATGGGATGGATGTTTGCAATGGGCTGACTTTGTTTCTGGAATGGCTGACACCATGTGGGGGATACTGCAGCATGATGCTAGGGGGAAAGCGGGAGCCAGATATAGCAAGAGCCTAGAAAAATGGTAACAAATCCAGAATGAAAATGGACAATGATTGTGGACTCCGGCCTGCTCCCGACAATCTCAGTGGCCCAGTTCTCACGGGCATTGGCAGGAACGGGAACAGGCCTGAGCAGAATCCCCGTAAAGATCCAAACATGTCCTGAACTTTAGGAATGCTTAGAACCAAATGTCACAACCACTGACACTATAACAGGCCAGACTAAGACCTCAGATCCGGGAAATACCCCCAACCACTGGGAAAGTTGGTCTCTGGGTCTCAATCTTCTGGCTTGGACCCTGCTCTACTTGTATGATTGTATTTTAGTTTTGGAGGGGATTTTGGTTCTTGGCTCTAGGCTACTGTCACTAGCTTCATGCCCAGAAGATTAGGAGAAAAGTGGGATTTGTGTGTGTGTGTGTGTGTATAATATACACTGAATGGAGACCTTTGTATGGGATCAACATTACATTCACAAGTCACATACCTACAGGACAAAAGACCAGTAAAAAGTCGGGCAGACAGATAACTATGGCACACTATTGTATTATTGTTGGCTTTGCTCAGACTCTGTTTAACAGGAGCTGAACTCAAGGGTCAGGATGTAGGGCATTCAAGGCTGTTCATGCAAAATAATGTGCGCTCTCTGCTTCCTGTGTTGCTTTTCAGTGATTTCTGCAAAGCAGTGCCCCCAATGCTGCCTCCCCGCCACCCCTTGCTGTGTAACTTACATCCAGGTAGTTGATGAGTGGCTCATTAGTTTCTGGGACGGCGGAGCAATCTTCCGTGTACTGGATCATGTCCAGTTTCTGGGCCTTCCAGAATTTGGACAGCTGCCCATGCTCCCTCAGGATTTTCCGCAGGGATTTGTGTCTCCTCAGGGGCACCCTGGGGAAAGAAGGCATTGGCCCAGTAAACATGGGCCTGAGCAACAGGAACTAAGGAACCCGAATTAAAAGAAGGCTTGCAGAAGTACAGGTGGATTGGCCCATCTACCCAGTGAATGGCATCTGATAGAAGGCACACATGTACTGGTGTGTGGTATTTACTTCGATTGTAAGCCTTTGGGGGAAGGGACCTTTTTTTGTTCTTTTTATTTGTACTGCGCCCAGCACAGTGGGGGTCCTGATCTATGACATTACATAAGAATGGCCATATTGGGTCAAACCAATGGTCCATGTAGCCCAGTATCCTGTCTTCCAACAGTGGATGGTGCCAGATGCTTCAGAGGGAATTAATAGACCCGGGCAATTATCAAGTGATCCATGTACTGTCATCCAGTCCCGGCTTCTGGCAGTCAGAGGTTTAGGGACACCCAGAGCATAGGGTTGCATCCCTGACCATCTTGGCTAAGAGCCATTAATGGACCTAGCCTATGTGAACTTACCTAATTCTTTTTTAAACCCAGTTATACTTTTGGCCTTCACAACATCCCCTGGCAACGAGTTCCTGGGCATTGTATGAACAAATACTTCCTTATGTTTGTTTTAAAAGTGCTGCCTATTAACTTCATTGGGTGACCCTTGGTTTATGTGTAAGGTGAAGGGGTAAATAACACTTCCCTGTTCACTTTCTCTATACCAGGCATGACTTTATAGCTCTCTATCAGATCCCCTCTTAGTCATCTCTTTTCTAAGCTGAATAGTCCCAGTCTTTCGAATTTCTCCTCATTTGGAAGCTATTTCATGCTCTAATAATTTCCGTTGCCCTTCTCTGTCTTTTTTTCCAGTTCTAATATATCTTTTGTGATATGGGAGCAACTCGAACTGCACGCAGTATTAAAGGTGCAGGTGTGCCATGGATTTATAGAAAATGTCATAATGCCACTATATTTTCTTATCTATCCGTTTCCTAATGATTCCCAATGTTCTGTTTGCTTTTTTGACTGCACGTTGAGCTGCTGTTTTGAGAGGACTGAGGCTCCTCGGTGTGATCACAATGCCAAGAGTAAATTAGTCTTTTGCTCAGGGGGCTAGTTATTCTCTGATTTACACCCTCTCCAAACCCATTGACTTCAGTGGCACCAAGGTGTGTCTCTTTGACTCCAGTGAGTTTGCATGGGGAGTAGATCAGCACAGAGACTGGCTGTTAGTGTTGAGAAATCCAGATCCATTTTGCCCACTGACGCTAACGACTACGACCGAATGATGATTCTTTTCACTTCCCGGGCAGTGCTCAGTTAAGAACCCCAAAGTGTGTTTTAACATGCTCACCAGTGTAGACTCTCAACCCTGCCCTCCCAGGAGGTGGTGTTATCCCTGCTTTATATCAGAGCAGGGCTGGCTCCAGGCTTTTTGCCGCCCCAAGCAATCAAAAAACAAAACAGAGTGCTGCCCCTTGAAAAGTGCTGCCCCAAGCACATGGTGCCTAGAGCCAGCCCTGTATCTGAGATACAAAGGGGTGAGCGGACTTGCCCCGTGGGCGATTCACAGGCAGAGCCAGGACTAGAGCCCAGTAGTCCTGAATCTTAGAACCAAGTGCAGAGGTGAGTTGTAATTTAGGCAGAGGTAAGCGATGGTGAAGGAGTCTAAATTGTTATCGCTTACTAGCTGCGGAGTTGGAAGCAGGTGTAAGTCAATGTTAAAACACTGTAGTAGAGTTTATGCCTGGTCCCCGCTCCTGGCGGTTGGTACGTCCTTCTTTGCTGGCCCCTTCACGAGTGAATTACATCCATTTAGACGCTCTTACACCCATTTACCAACAGGTAATTCATATTAACCCACCATCTCCTCCGAGTCAGGTCCCCAGGCTCTGTCTCCATCTGCTGGAGCCATCTCACCAGCCATTGAGGAGATACTCTGATGGGAACAGAAACCCCGCTTGGTCCCTACAAAGCTGGGTCTGACTGGTGCTCTCCCTGTCAGTTTCATGAGCAGCATGTTACTCAGCCTGCCTACCCATCCCTACCCAGCAACGTTGTGTCTGGTGCTGTTTAAAGCCTGGGCACACGGTTCTGGCTGCTGTTTGTTTTAACGTTCACCGTTGCCACAATCCACGAGTCCTTGGGAATGAGCCTTGACCCCAGAGCTGCTGTCGCCTGGGTGCCCAGAGAAGTGAGGAAAGGCCAAGGAAGCCTGCTTACCTTTGCAACCCATTGGCCAGCCAAAGGCAAAGCATCAAAAGGATCAGCCGCTTCATACCGGAGTCTCAGCTCTAATGCTCACTTAGCCGCTCTCTCTTAACTTGTGAGAACTGAACAAAAGCTTTGCCCTTATAGCAGCCGGAACAGCCCAGCCCCAAAGGACCAGAGCCCTGCGATAAGGCTCCTCTGAATGTCAACACAGAGCCTTTGCCACAGAAATGAATCACTGTGCACACACTCAGTCCTGGCGACAGGAGCCGAAACACACCGAGCCAGATTGTACTCTGAGATGGGATAGTTTTGCCCACTAGCAGGGGAATCTCCCCCAGCCTGGACTTGCGGGGTTTCCCTGGAACCCTTCCATCAGTGTTGGAGAGGTATTACTTTCTTATGGTAGGACAGAAGATGTTGTTCTGAATCTCTCTGTGCTTCAGTCCCCTCATCTGTAAAATGGGGATAGTAATCCTTCCTTTCCCAGCCGTTGTCTATTAAACTGTAGATATTCAAGGCAAGGGTTATCTCTTACTAGATGTGCATACACCACTGAGCGCATTGGGCCCTGAGCTCAGCTGGAGTCTCGAGGCGCTTCTCTCAGACAAACAGTGATGGTGGGATTTGCCCCCATACCGGCCATAAATTGCTAGCTGGGGAGTTCATTCCTTAACCCCCACCCTCCCCCCGAGTTTAACTGCAGGCCCCCTGTGCACCCTCCAGCTGTTGCTGTCTTCATTCGCCTGTTTTCTCCACACTTTCCCTTCTCCATCACCACCCACAGATGTCTCTGCCAACTCCGACGAGGCAGTGTCTGAGGCAGGGAATTAAATGACCTGGTGGAAACTCCCCTCCCTGCTCTAGATTTTCACTCATACATTTCTGGCACTAGAGAAGATGTCTGTCTCAATCTTCCCAGAAGGGAAACTGTCCCCCTTCTCGTCCTTGATGGGAGCTTGTCTCACACCTATAGGGTGACCAGACAGCATTGTGAAAAATCGAGACGGGAGTGGGGGGTAATAGGTGCCTATATAAGAAAAAGACCCCAAAATCGGGACTGTCCCTATAAAATCGGGACCTCCGGTCCCCCTACACACCTATCCGTCCCCCTTTCCTTTAGCTCTGCAGTCATCTGGCCTGAGAGGCTGATGGGGATTCCTCACAGAGTCAGTTACTTCCACCCTTCCCCACTTCAGGGCTTCTTGGTACACAAAGTACAGCGATGGGACAGGCCTGCCACCTTCAGAGCAGATGGAGAAATTACTAGTTAAGAAATAGTGATTATTTTTTGTGAAAAAAGTTTCTCCTCCCCCCTGAAAAGAAAAATGTTCTCCTTTTTTCATCCTCTCTGAACCCTTTCCTCTCCCCTTCCCCCCTTTCCTTTTCCAATGCCCCCTTCTCCAGTGGCAAAATGAAAAAAAAAAAGGAGGGAAAAAAACAAAACTGGAAAATTTGTTTCTGTTTTTTATCAAAACACCAAAACATTTCAGCAGAAACTAATTTTGTCCCATGAGAATGTTTTTTAAATAAAAAAGCCATTTTTGGGGTAAGTGTTTTACTTTTTTTGTTGGTTGGTTGGGTGGTTGACCAGCTCTGTAACTGACATTTCCTGTGCTTTGTGTAACTGACATTTCCTGTGCTTTGTGTTATCCTTTATGTATTGACCTGTAAGCTTTAGCTTGGGAGATGAGGCTCATGAAACTGAAGAAGTGGCAGTCGAGCAGTCATTTACCACCTACTGCCTTGTAGCATTGAACTCAAAGCACCTTGTGATGCAGTTTGCATGGAAGCCGCTATGCAAAGTAAAGCTGTGTTCTGCTGGGTTGTATTGCTTCCCATATGGCTTTGATTGTTTTGTTCAGCAAATTTCAGTGACACCAGTGGTGTCCCGTACCCACACTCAGGCTTGTGTGTGTAAAAGTATTGGTCAGAGAGAGGGCTCTGTGACAGTGTTTAGCAGCACCAATGTGTTATGTCCCGTTGGCTAGCTATGCCTGGCAATTAACCCACAGAGGGGAGAGAAAGTCTTTCCTTATTCTCAAAGGCACTGGTGCATTGCTGCAGGACATTAATGTACTTGTATACCCTATTGGGAGACAATCCTCTGAGCACAGCCGGGTTTGTTTCAGCGTCCTCTGAAGATGAGTGGAAAGGGAGAGGGAAAATCGATGGGCAGATGAAACTCGCTAGAAATCAGACCCAGGGCTTGCTGTGTGCTGAGAGCTGTCATCTGGCGCAGGAAGATGAAATATTGGGGAAATCTCCGCTCCCATCCTTGGCTGCGGTGGAGGGGCGCACAGTGTAGCTCAGGAAAGGGGTTTGTGGAAATAGGTGGCTTTTCATTAACTGTGCGCTCCCCGATTCGGTGCCAGGTTGAGCACAGGGCTGGCCCACCAGTATAAATTAGAGCAGTCTGAGGGCTGCTGAAAGTTACACTGGCTGCCAACAGACCCAAGGGCCCCAGAATCACTAGGGTACAGGGGACGCTGCTACCTTCTCTATTCCCCAGACATGCCCCCTAACCTGGCTGCAGGGAGGGACAACACAGAAGGTGGCACAACAGCCTTCCCCAGTGGCGCTCTGCCACCAAGGGTTCCCCTGCGCAGGGGTGATCTTCCCAGGCCACGTAAACAGGCATTAGGGGCACTTTGCTACAGTGGAGTGGAGCCAAGCAGCCCTGACACAAGGAAGGACACCAGCCCTACAGTCAATTTTATGCTGCAGGAGGCTGAGGTGTGGAAGAGCTGGAGTCAGGTTCCTGGCGTGGGAAGGAGGGGCAGTCAAGTGTGTGGTTCAGTAACAGCACTATGTCCTAGCATGGGAACGCCAGGCAGGGCAGAGGGGGGATGGCACCCTGGATTGCCCTGGTAGGAACAGAAAAAGAATTGCTGTAATTACACCCGATCTGACTGTCCTGGAGAAAGGGACCATGGCACTGTATTGAACTTGTCCATACTGAATAGAAAGGGAGGAACATCTGAACGCAGGAATAGATGATTTGCACAAGCAGCTTGACTCTCCCAGAAATTATAGCCACAGACTAAACAACTTTATTTTTCTGCAGTTAGCTTGATTTAGTAACCCAGCCCCTACAGTTCAGCAGTTGCTCTGTGATCAACTTAACTCTACGCTGTACTTGTTTTGGAGGAAAAGATTTAGTCTCTCTCCATTATGCACAGTCCAGCCCAGTCACTCTGAAGTTCTGGAACATTCTTACCAGTGGCTGGGTTTCTCTCCTGGGGTTCTTTATTCAATTGCAAGCGAGACAGTGAGGTCGAATGGTAGCAGCAGGGGACTGGTTAGAGCAAGGAACAGTTAGGATACCTGGGTTCTTAGGTAATAAATCATCTCATATGTGAATTTGTTTCCGTCTAGTAGCCAACTCTAATAGCCTGTAATTTGCTCACCGCTAACAGCTGCTTTTTTAGCTTCACATCGAAGAGCCTTTGCTTTTGGTGCTGACGGTCCCAGTCCTTGCTGGGGACCACATCTCATTGTATCTGCAACTTTTCAGTTCCCCATTACGTTCAGGCTCCTCATCCCCACCCCTGTGTCCCTACAGGACTCTCCCCTTGCCTACATCTCAGATCTCTACCCCTTCTCACTGCTCTCGTCCCCTCTCCCATGTGCTCCCTTCCTCTCTTCCCACTCTCCACTTCATGCTGTCTCCCAGGAAGTGGGAATTTGTGCCAAGCCTGCAATGTGCCATGGGAAGAGGTATAGATTCATAGAGTTCAAGGCCCAAAGGCGCCATTGGGATCATCATGCCTGACTTCCCCTCCCCTCCCCCCCATGTAACACAGGCCACTGGACTTCCTTGAATTAAGTTGATAGTTGGAGAAAAACAGTCTGCAGAGGGGAACGTAGCAAAGTTTGGCTCCTGTTGCTTTTCATCTCTTCTGGTGTTGATTGATATGTAGTTGTCTAGATGCTTTTGCATTCTTTTGCATTGCAACATGCGATATATTATGAGGATTTACAACTCTCTCTCATGTATCTGGCACTGGTCGCTGGTGGGCCTGGGATAGCAGACTATCTGGATCAGTGGTCTAGTTTGACCAGGCCTAGGTGCTTCTCAGGAGGCCACAGAAAGTAAAGAACCGTTGTGCCTCATTCTTTACTAGTGATTGTGAAACTCAGTAGGACGACATATTAACATTAGGAAAATTTTCCACTGGAGTCTGATGGCACACCAGGGATTGAGCCAGGGCTAAAGGCATGAGCTGCTACCATTCGACGGGAGCTAGGGATTGTAACAGCTCATATTCTCCGTGTTTCGGCACAGGGGTAGACGTGTAAATGTAAAAGTGAAAATGGATGTTAGCCTAAACCCTGATTCGAACTCTGAGCCTGTGTCTGGGGATATGTCTACACTGTACACTCCTTATAGTGGCGTGTAGCATACATACACTGCATGCCCCATAGCGCGAGTATAAATAGCAGGTGGTGAGGCACTGCTCAGGTGAGTGGAGTAAACACACATCTGTATCCTTTTGGTACATGGCTCTCTACACGCCCGAGCAGTGCATCCCATGTCTACAAGCTATTTTTAGCAGGATCGTGTCCCTCTGCCTCCCCGCCTCCTTTCCCTGCCACCGTGAAGGACTCCAGCATCTCCAGAGCCTTTCCCCATTGCCTCCCCCCCTGCCAGAGCCTTTCACGGACTTGTGTAGCGACACACCTCAGTGTGGACACAACAACCCGCTTTTGACTGTGGCATGTAACTACACATGCCGCCACCCAGTGGTATGCTGTGTAGACATACCCTGTGTGTGAATCTCACGGCTGTCTTTGTAATGCAGCTAAACCAAAAACCTGGATCTAGACACCTCAATACTTTGGGTGTATTTGCACTCTTGGTCCACATTGCAATGCTTGTGCCTGTCTCCAGGAGATATTAGCCCCCTCCTAATTAGTAGTTTATATTACAAAAGCTTATAAGAAGCCCGATCAAGCATCAGGGTGCCACTGTGCTAGGTTCTTGTGCAGACAAGTGACAAAAAAGACAGCCCGTGTCCTAGAGAGCTCTCAACATACATGTCAGACAGGATGCGACAGGTGGACGAAAGAGCATTCTTTCCAGCTGCTGCTCCATGCGGGGGTATTGCAGACGGAGCCCCTTCTCATTGCCGCTTGGAAATGGCAGTTTCAGCTTGTGCCTCACCGGAGCCTGAATGCAGAGGAAGCTTGGAGGCTCTGCAGGAAAAGGGGGCTTGAGAAAGAGCTGTGGCGATAACAAACAGCCCGAGCGAGAATCAGCGGCACGAATATGCTTGGCATAACCTTTCCAATGTCAATGGATTCCCACAATGCTGCGGCTGCTACTGCTGGCTCCGGGGTCAGGTAAACATGATGGCGATCCTGCATTCTTTACACAGACAAAAATACCCAATTCTCTATGGAGAAGTCATCCACACCAGTGGGTGTAAACTGCTACCATTCTGATGTGCTGGCATCTTACCCCCCACTTTGCACAGGCACTGGTGTAAAGGACTATGGGGTAAAGGACACAGAGCAATGGGAGATCTGTGCCTGTCAGAACGGCAGGATTAGACTCACTGAGTAAGTGATGCAACGGAACCTGCGAGAAGGAAAAATATTTTCAGTGTTTTACAGTCTCTAAACTGATTAAAAAAGTTAATGTCCAATTAGCATAGATAAACTGTATGAAAATCTACAGAGTACAAATCTACAAATACCAGTCAGTGTAATTAAAGCCTGTTCTTTGAGAATCAGCAGCTTTGCAGGAGAGACAATTGTGTGCTGCCCTGCTGGAATTGATGAACTCTTCCAAAACAACTGATGCTTGTTTAGCATAGAATAGCCATCTCATTAAGCCACAGTGAGTGTATTATAAAAACGGTAATGATCAACTAAGCCTCCACATGTGATTGAAGTAGGGTTTTTTTTCTTGATGCCAAGATCATTCCAATTAAACTATGAAAGCAGTTTATTATTATCCTTTATCTGGTTTATAGGTTGCTTTCCAGATACCTATATTATAGCATTGCAATAACTGATGAGGAATGCCACAAAGCTGGGTGCATTTCTCCAGTGCCCAATAGGGTGGAGGTATTTAAGGATAGCTTATTTTTTAAATGTATCTAAAGGCTTGTACCTTTGACATTTTGCTTGTCAATTTTTGGTCTATTTTTGTTTGTCCATTTTGGCTAATTAGACGGTAAGCTGTTTGGGGAAGAGACTGGCTTGTGTTCTGTTTATGCGCAGTGCCTAGCAAAATGGGGCCCTTATGCTGATTGGGCCCCCTATACACTATCATAATAGTACATATGTACATAGTTAGTCTCTTCTTCTTATTGTCTCCTTTTAGGACATGCAACTTTCCTACATTCGAATTAATGTAAGTGAGTTGCATTCTGTTCAGATCCCCCGAGTAAACATGGCAGAATTTACTTCATAGATTTGTTCTGCACTACCTATATTTGAGATGTAAAGCACAGTGAGCTCCGCAGATGAAAAACTCCAAAGAAGTACAAAATATTGTTATGATAAATTTAGTTGTTTTCAGCACACACAGGACCACATTTCCAAGAGGTGCCCACTATTTCTGCATGTGCAGATTTGTGATTGCAAATGTTTGTATCCTGTCACTTTTGCACAAAAATGATCAAGTCCCATGGGCACATGAAGATCAAGTTTTAATGGATTTTGTGCACATAAATTCAGTCATTTGCAGTCACAAATACACAAAAATAATTATATGTGCAAATTTATATGCGGAGAAATGGAACTTAAAGACTGAGGCATGTTTGAAATTTGACCTATAATCTGCAAGTTTCCCCCACCAGGCACGGATATTCAAAAACGGGCCAACACATCAGATCTAAAACAGGTGAACAACATTATTTCAGTAAATGCCAGAGCAGCTGAAAAATCAGTGTGGCCAAAACATGATAGCCACAACTATGAATGTTGAAGCACAAATTTATAAACTGAAAATCCTATAATAAAAATCTAGTCTGATGGGATCTGATTCTGATCTCATGCTAGTTTTATACCAACATAACTCTGATTTTAACTGAGTTACTCCTGATTTACACCTGTGGAAGTGAGAGCAGATTCGGGGGATTTAATTCAAATTTTATTCAGGTTGCACTTTGGTTTCCATTGCAAGCCTGATTTTGATGACTCCCTAAAATGTAAAACAACACAAAATCTTCATATCAGTCTCAAAACTTATGGGTTAAATTTGGTGCTGAGGTAGAATTTTTCCTGCAAAATTTAGAGTGAACCAAACAAGGGGATCTTGAATTATGACATCCTGAAATTAAAGCTGTTAAACACAGTTATAAAATTCTTCTATTTTTTGTTTTGCCATTTTGTAGCCAAGAAATAGAAAGGGGGGTGGGGGAAGGTGAGAGAGAGAACTTACTTTACCGTATTCCTCTTCATTGAGAAGTGCAGCTTTAATTCTGTATTTCCTGGCCTGCTAACATTTGAAGGTTTTATTTAACTCTTAAACTCCAGGACGCTCTCGAACTGCTCTTAAGTGCTAACAAATGCAACTTCACCTTAATTTTTAGGCAGGAATTTTATTAGCTTCAGCTCTTTAGGCAGAACTGCTGTTACTCCAACCTCCACTTTCAATGCTTTGGTCTGGATATACTGGGCTTTGAATCAGCAAAGCACATAAGCACACGCTTAACTTTAAGCATGTGCCTAAATCCCATTGACTTCAAGGGGAGTTAAGGGTGGGATTTTCCAAAAGAGCCTGAAAGATATTTAGGTACCTAGCTCTCATTGAAGTAAGTGGGAATTAGGACCCGAAACACTTTTGAGGATCTGGGCTTATGTGATTTAAGAGCACAAGTTCCAAAATCCAACCCCAAGTGCTTAAATGCTTTGCTGAATAGGGATGAATGTAAGTGTGTAAAAAGCAACGGAGGGTCCTGTGGCACCTTTAAGACTAACAGAAGTGTGTAAGTAAGTGTGTACTTAGAGTTGAGGGCTTTGTTGAACTGGGACCTAAATGCATTGCTGAATCAGACCACAGATGCTTGCCGTTAGCCAGTGATCCCTTAAGAAAGCTGGCCTGAATAATTCTGAATCCAAAATGCTCTGATGACCTTATCACACCATTCATAATTAATTGACATGGACATATTTGTCTCATTTATATTATTGTTGACCTTTTATCAGTAGGGTAAAAACAAGATAATGTAAGATTGGTCAGCGTGTCACACAAATGATCAGGAGACCCACTGTGGGTTGCTGAGCTTTCGGAGATAGCAAGGGAACGAACAAATGGAATATAAAATGAATCCAAATACTCCATCACTGTGTTCATTTATACGACAACCACAGGAAAATGTTAGTTACTTTCAGTATAAAAATACTATATTGGGAATTAATGAATCTTATCAGGGAGAGCTAACGGCTACTCTGATGTATTGATTAATTCAATTGTTATTCATAAATAATGGATTCACTGAATAGTGTTGAACCAACAATGCAAATGGTTAGCTACTGCAATTTTAGCTGAAAAACTTATTTGATTATAACCAGCATTATTTGGTGAATCTGATAAATAATATTCAAAAAGCTCTGGAGTTCTAGCAACAGCATGGTGTGGTTAAATCTTTGCTGAGCAGCAGGGTTGGATCACTGAATCCTGAGTGATAATTACTGTGTTTGCAGGTTAGGGAAGTGTGGATTAGGAAGCCCCCTCCCATACTTATGACTCAAACATTTGGTAAATGTTCATGGAATTATTTGAAACTAGTGTGTAGCATCGATGGTATTTATGAGGATTAAATAACTAATGTTTCTAAAAGTGCTTTGAGATCCTTTAATGAAACTGAGTGAGGACTTCAGGAGCTGGCATGGATCATTGGGACAGGAGGAGTTGATGACCTCGGCTGTTTAAACCTGTTTCCTTACAGATTTCTTTAAAATTATGGGGTGAAATCCTGGTACCAGTGAACTGATATCAGAGCTTCACCATTGACTTCAATGTGGCCAGCCCTGTTTTTTAACTGAAGTAATGAGTTAAATGCCTTGCACACTAGTTTAGCAGTGGAGCGGAACAAACACATACTGAGAATATATTTTTGTCAATGTATATGTAATAGGGTGGGTTGATGTGTTTCAAATTTCAAAATTTTGGTAAAAATTTTCATCAAAATTTTGACCAAAATTTTGAATTCTGATACAATAAAAGGGGGGAATTAGTTGCACTTTTATATTTTTGACCAATCCTAGTATATATTTTCAACTGTCACTCGTTCTCTAAAATATATAGCATAAACAGATACTGTATGTGCAATATTGTGAATATATTGCAGTATCAGAGAGATGATCCATGAAAAAACTATATATGATATGTTATCATTATACATCCGTGGATGAAATCTGTAGCCTATGCTATGCAGAAGGTCAGACTAAATATTCATAATGGTCCCTGCTGGATTTACAATCTACGGCCCCAATCCTGTGAACATTTATGCATGTATTTATCTTTACTAATGTGAATAGTCCCATTAAAGATAATGGGACGCTCATCATAGTAATGTTAAACATATGTACAAGTATTTGCAGAATTGGCACTTATGAATCTGTGTTGCTAATAAGGTATGCAAAGTAGTTAGGTGCCCAAATCCTGTTGAATTTCAACGGGATTTGGGTACCTAACTGGTTTGAAAATCCCAGCTGACGTAAATAATATACAAGTTATATATTTATAGTAATATATTAACCTGAAGTAAACCATATATATGAATATATTTTAGTTTATTCCATTTTATGTAAGCAATGCCTTGTGTGTCGATTTAAATTATGTATGTATACAGATGAAATACTCATGTAATCTACATCGGGTCTAGGTATTTTACTTGATTCATTTTCAGTAACCTTTTTTTCTTGATAAAAATGTCGGTGTTCTTTCTTTGAGTGAGTATCCTGTAGTTTAAGATCTTGCAACATTGCCACTATTAACCCTGTCTCTGCGAGTTTTCACGTACTGACTGATTCAAATTGTGTCTGGCTGGGGAATTTGCTGAAGAGGCTTTTTTTCTTTACTTTTCAATATAATTTTAATTTGCTAAACTGCTTACAAATCATGAAGGATCAGGAAGACTGGAGACTTTATGGCCGCAGAGCCTTTTCAAAAAAATGTGTTCTTCATTAATGTAGGGACGGTTCTGCCGTTAAATTTTCACGAATGGAGGCACCGGTTGTAGCTCCATTGTGTTCTGGTTTCCACTTAAAGAAGGACTAAAACTCCTTTTGTTACATAATTTAAATACTGTTATTTTCGCAGCAAGTTGGGGTCAATTCCTCTTCAGAGGCCAGTTGAATTTTCCAAGTAATTTTCTTGATTAATGTCTCACTGATTTTTATATATAACATTCTTTAAAATTCCCAAATTTAGCATTGGTGTCCAAATGCCTCTTTTGTCTTGAAAGATCTCAATTAATAAAAGTCATACACGGTTGAAATTTGGCGTGGTAATTAGGGCTAAATTGACTGCAGAGGCCATTTTTTCCCCAGACAAATCAGTTTTCATAAATTTAAAGTGTAGCTTCATTTGGAAATGTGACTGTGCAATAGAAGACATCTTTGTACTCCCGCATTCTGATTCCCATGAGTGTATTTAGTCATATCGGCTGATTTTAGTGCAACAAAAAATAAGAGCCAGATCCTCTGCTGGTGTTAATTGGCTCGAATGGAGCTAGGCCAATTAACTCCAGTGGGGGAGGAGAGAATCTGGCCCTAAGTTTTTACTGGTTTAAGGCCTGAAATCAGTGGGACTCTTTCCATCTAGTGGGTTTTCGTTGTGCCCTTTTTCTCCTGTTCGCTCTGCAGAACCAACGCAGCTCCAGGACAATGAGCTGTGAGTTCAGTTCCATCTTGCTCACCATCATCAGATCTGTTCACTAACAGACCGTCTGCATCAGGGATTTGCCCTGGTTACAGCCCTGGGTGTAGGCAGGCAAAGCTGGTGTAAATCGCAATTTGCGTTGATGAAGCATATCCCGTTTTCAAGCAGAGGAAAGCTGCATGAATACAAATCGTGGGTTGTAGTGTCTTACTCTGCCTACACTAACAGTTTGCACTTGGCGCAGCTACACAAGTGGCTAGACTCCCCAGTGCAGACATAGCCTGAGTTCCAGTTACACATGTACAAGAACAGTGAACAGGCTCGTGTACGTGCCCCAGGGGTTGCATTTGGGCAGCAGAATGTTGATTTCTGGTGATGATGTGTGAAATGGAAAGAGACCAGCTTTACTCTCATAGACTGAAAGTCTGCAGGGACTGACAGTTCAGAAAGCAAGACTTTTTTTTTCGCTTATTGGGCACATTTCATACAGAACGTATGATACCTTTTACTGTCACGTTCCAGAGCAGAATCACACTTTAAGTAGTAGTGCATAGTTTCAAAAGGCATCCAGCAAATTGCTCCAATGCATCCAACAAATATATCCTTATAGATTCATAGATTCTAGGACTGGAAGGGACCTCGAGAGGTCATCGAGTCCAGTCCCCTGCCCGCATGGGACTGCGAGACCACTGTGTATAAAAGGAGACCACTGTGTAGTTAGCAAACACCTAATATTAACAACAAGAAAAGATATTGAGCTTGTGAGTTTGAATGGATTAGGCAGATTTTCAAAAGAGTTTGGAGTCAGATTTTCAAGTGTTAATAGTACCCACTACCGGGGCTGGATTTCCAAAAGACCTCCGCACCCAAAGTGCTGAGTTGTTTTGAAAAACTGGCTTTTAGTTAGGTACCTAAATAAGTGCTGAGCTCCTATGAAAATCTAGTCCATTGTCCGTTATGTGCATATTTCTGAGAAAGACAGCCAGAGCTCTATATAATGGTTGTATGCGTTTTTTTTTTTTTTTTTTTTTAGTACGTGTAAGTTTGTTCCCTGGACAACGTGATTTAAACAACCAATGTATTGGTTGGAATGGTAGGAACTTTCCATTCTGAAGCTAAGGCCGCTCCAAGCAGGGGCGGCTCCAGGCACCAGCACAGCAAGCGCGTGCCTGGGGCGGCAAGCCGCAGGGGGGCGGCGTGCCGGTTCCCGTGAGGGCGGCAGTCAGGCAGCCTTCGGTGGCATGCCTGCGGAAGGTCCGCCAGTCCCGCAGGTTCGGTGGCAATTCGGCGGCAGGTACGCTGAAGGCGCAGGATCGGCAGATCACCCGCAGGAATGGTGCCAAATCCGCATGACCAGCGGACCTCCCGCAGGCGTGATGCCAAAGACAGCCTGACTGCCGAGCTTGGGGCAGCAAAAAACATAGAGCCGCCCCTGGCTCCAAGCAAACTCTAGATTCAAAGGGCCAGATTCTGCTGTTAGTTACTCCTGCACAAATCTGGAGTAATTCTACTGACTTCAGTGGTTTCTCTAAATTTACACCATATCCTGGAGAGTGGAATCTGGTCCCAAACAGCTGGTTTGAAATAATTACAGAGCGTGTCTGTAATGTGGAGTTTGTGTCATTTTTGGAAGAAACAATATTTCATGCAATAATTACCAAGCTACTTGGCTACAGAACCCATTCGAATCACTGATTTGTGTTTGCACTGTAACCAACTTGCTTAACCTCTTAAGGAACCTTGTGGCCGTGCTGAATCCAGCTGCTGAAATGAAGGGGAATTTGGGTCAGAGACAGGGAGATAAAGAAAACACCATCCTTCATCTGGAAATCTGCATGTTGAAATGATTAGACAGAATGGGGAGCATTGACTCAGAACATATTTGCTTTTCAGGGCTTATACCCAGTTATTCCCATGTTTTATATGGAATGGGTGGAGGCCTCTAAGTTTATCTCCTTGACTTAAAACAGAAATGTCTTAGAGTCTTACTCGAGGGTCAGCATTTGTTAAAAAGAGTCCTTGCCCCCAGAGAGCTTGCAATCTAGTCTCTTATCACACCAGAGGTGAATAGGGTTCCAAAAAGACGGGGGAGGTGGGGGGCAGGTTATTAGCCCTGTGACTTGAACTCAGATCCCACACTAGTGCCAGGCCAGCAAATCTTTGGTGTCATTAAGTAACTTTCTGGGTATTTAAGGATATTAATTAACATTATTATTTGCAGAGAAGTACATGAGTTTTTGAACCAGGATTGAACAGCATGGTGGCAGAAATTCAGTTGTTTTGAATATTTATTAATTAAATAGAGGGATTAAACATCCATGATGCCCCAATTAACTGTAATTAGTGCAGGCAAAGCTAGTCTTTGAGCAGCTGTAGTTTCCTTCCTTATATACGGGCAAAGGATGGTTCAGATACTACCATGATGATCATGATATAGCTTGACTAGACGCAAAGCGAAGTTAGTGGATAAGACCAGAAGTCAGGATATCTGGGTTCTTTCCAGTCTCCATACACTTTCCAAGTGACTCAGGGTCTGATCTTGCCATGTGCTGCATCCCCTCACAAGCTGCTGAGCAGCTATAGGAGATGAAGGAACCCACCCATCAGGATATGGCCCTTCACCTCTCTGTGCCTCTGTTTCTCCATCTGTAAAATGGGTATAATACTACTGCCCCCATCTCACAGGGCATTGTGGGACTCACTGAATGCTTTAAAGTGCTTTGAGACCCTGCGATGGACGGCTACAGAAATGCTAAGGATGATTATGAACTTTGTTATTTAAAAGCCAGTAGTTTTCTGTCAGCTGGCAGCAGCTGAGTGGAGAAGTGAGACTATCAGTCACACTGCGGTGTCCCTACGATCCTGAGCAGTACGCTGTGGAGAAGCTGTGGTGCAGACATGAAGTAATACAGTGTCTCAACCTCATGGGCTGTCAGAGGAATGCCAGCAATGAGCACCAGGGCTGAGCAGCCTTTCGAGAAAGCAGGGAAAATAGAATATTCCCTGTCATGATGACGGGACACCTAGAGAATGCCACAGAGTTTTATGGGTGTAGGAGCAGTGACATGATATTAAATGTCATGATAAACATCTCCAGTGGTAAAAGATTGTTCAGCTGATAGCTAAATAGTGGCTATACCTTCACTCCAGCCTACTACAGGACAAAGAGCTCATCTGCCTCTCTGTTTAGGGTCTCATCACCATAGTCTCTTCAATGCTACTTCTGCCCATCAGGAGTAAGCATTTTAGGAGAAATTTGCAACCTGTGGGGCCTGATACTCTGTTGCCCTGCATCTTCGGCCTGATTCTTGTTGCATTAAGGACCCTTCACAAGGTTCTGTCTGTGTAAAGGGGCTTTAAAGAGCTCAGTTCTGTCCCTGGTGGCATTATTCACAGTGTATGTCTATCCTGTAATCACAAAGTATGATTGCAGCTTGCCCGAGCTAGCTTTAATCTTGATAGCTTGTGTCTCTCTCTTACCAACAGAAGTTGGTGCAATAAAAGATATTACCTTGCCCACCTTGTCCCTGGGTCATTATTCAGTGGCTAGCCTGCGCTGAAGCCCATGACTGTAGTACAAATAAACCCATGAATGCTTTATCTGGCATGTGGTGCCACTGAGAGCAAGGCCGGGTGTTTGCTCCCAGAGGTGGATGCTAATTACCCCCACGCTGGTAGGAATCAGTGTGTATGGAAAGTCTTCCCTGCACACTGTCCCAGACTAGGGGCTAAAAAAAGGACTCCAGCCTCCAGAACTGTCTGTCTGCCACCTCCAGCACCAAATGCAGTGGTTCAAGCACTGACACGACACTTGTCTTCTTGGAAAATCAGCTGATACCAACCAATGCCTCAGCTCTGACAGGTCTCAGAATAGCAGCCGTGTTAGTCTGTATCCACAAAAAGAACAGGAGTACTTGTGGCATCTGAGACTAACAAATTTATTTGAGCATAAGCTTTCGTGGGCTACAGTCCACTTCATCGGATGCATAGAATGGAACATATAGTGAGGAGATATATATACACATACAGAGAATATGAAAAGGTGGGAGTTGCCCTACCAACGCTAAGAGGCTAATTAATTAAGACGAGCTATTATCAGCAGGAGAGAAAAAACTTTTTGTCAGCTCTGACAGTGCTCCAGAAAAAGGCTGCAGAGGACCAGAGGGGATCAAACAGGTCTCCTCTCGCTTGAATTTTGCTTCCCTGATGTACCAAAGAGGGCAGTTGATCACTCCCTGCCTGGTTCACTTCCTGCCTGTTTGATCAGATAGGCTGAGTCAGCCCTGCCACTGCTTCTCCGGGGTTGTTGACCTACAGAGTGATTTTAGCTGAGTGCGTTGGTGTCTCTGGAGCCTGGGCGCACTGAGGTGTGTGGGCCTTTTCCTTTCTCGGGGAGATGTTCCTGAGTCATCCCAGCTTGTCTAGATGTGCAACACCGACACCAGGTACGAACCTGCTTCAGACCCTGCCCGTATTTTGGGACACGAGTCAGTAGTTTCAGAACTGTAAGCTGAGTCTGATTGGCACAAATGGGATCCCCTCACCTCCATGAGCCCCCAAATTCACCCCTGTTGTTTTGTACTTGAAAGGCCTAGCCAGTAAATATAGGATGGGATTGACTCCCTGACCTTGCTCCTGGGGTTTACATGAGTGCAAAGCAGGTGCCAGACACCATAGGCCCCGACTCCGTCGGTGCTCATCCTACATCCTTTTCCCTCACCGAAGGAGTGACATATGTAGAACCTCAAAGAAGGACTCAATAGTCCATTCCAGTCCACTGACATTTCCCATTCCAACAGCACCAAGCTGTCCCTCTTTGTCCAATGTCACTCTTGATGGCGATATGTCTTGGTACTGTCCCAAAGCTGCCTAGAAATCAATCAGATTCACACAATGTAACACTCCCTCCTGTTCTAATCGTGCACTTGCTCTCACTTGGCCAGATCCCCTAATGGTATAAACAGGTGCAGTTCCACTCAAGTATCCAATTGCAAGTGCACAATTGAGGTTCCTGACAAGGGTAAATAGCTGGCTATAGAAAAAGAATTAAATTGTTTCTCCAACACCCCCCCCCCCGCGCACACACGCGCGCGCACACACACACACACACACACACTTCATTTTTATTCTTAATGATCAAGGCACCAAGGAATAACTCACATGGAACATATTCAGACATGAGAAAATATGCCCTGCTGCACTCAGGATAGAGGATGGTTTTGCCACATATATGAATCACTCCAATGCCCATGAACATCACCCATTGTGTGCAGCCCTCACCCGACCAAGAGCAATACCCACCTAGTAGGGAATGATGATCTTGGAGTAAAACCACAGGAGTGGGAGTTGGGAGAGCCAAACTGTTCTCGCAGCTAGTCATGTGCACACTGTGACTGGGGGCGAGACACTTCACCCCCTCTGTCCCTCAGTTTCACTACCTCACGGAGGAGCCAAGCTCGACAATGTTCGTGTCTTAAGATCCTCACACTGGTGATGGCAAAGTATGATTAGTGATTGTGTTTAGATGACATAAAATAAATACCAGGAACAGAGATCTCTGAAAACTACGGTACTTAGCTATCGTAGTGATGAATGCTCTATAGGAATTACAAAGACTACAATGGCATTATCACTGTTAACTCGTAGCAGGTTCAGATTGATCCTTTGCGGCGCCTATCTTTGCTGTTGAGTAAATAATTATTTCCAGCTGCTTCTCTGGGTTGGCTGTGGGCCAAAACTCAGCTGGTGTAAATCAGCATCGCACCATTTAAAGTGCTGTTTTACACCGGCTGAGTTTTGGCCCTTTATCTACAGAGCCTTAGCAAGACAAGCTTTGCCATGGCACATATCAAGATGCCAGCTGTAAGGGAGAGCCTAAAAGGAATCACAGCCAAACCTACAGGGACTTTAATTTACCTTCTTGTATTGAAAAATAGGAATCTCTGTGTTTGGATAGTTATTTTTTCCTTTCACCCATTAAATCTATTGTACATTTTTAGCTTCTTGGAATAAAAGTGTATTTCTGTTGTCTCTCAGGTGTGCTAATGTGCAGAGTCCGGTACCATTTTCTGTTGTGAACACTTTGTCGTTATGAGACCTGGTAAGCCAGATCCGTAGCTGGCGAGAATTGATGTGATTCTGTTGACTTCAAGGGAGCTGCATTGATTGACACTGGCTGAGGATCTGGTCCTTTTAGTGAATTTGCTGGGGAGAGGTTCCAGATTAACAACAGCCCTGGAGAGCAAAACCTTCTCCCTCTTCACCGAACAGGTGCAGCATGGGCAACCTTCCCCATATGGCCCTGCCAAGATGCCTCCATCCTGCCTTGCAGACACTTTCTCTAGGGCCCAGCCAGTTTTCAGCCTCCCTGCAGAGACTGCCAATAAAGGTGCCAGCTATGGTGGTGAATATTTAATGTATCCACTCAGCTGGACTGAGGCTTCTAACTCTCCTCTAATGGCCCCTCTCAAGGCCGGAGGGGATCAGTGCTGGCTTGGACTGGAGGCCCACTGGATGCAGTTTGAAAGAAGGGCTCTGCTATTAGATTCTGTGATGGGTAAGGGGCTGAGATTTGGGAGTGATGGTGCATGAATGCTGGCATGCTACTCATAAAGGCGTACGTGACCACAGAGCCCCTGATTCTTCAACCCTTATTTTCAACAAGTAGCACTTACTCACACGAGTAAACCTGCCAGTAGGACCATTTGTGGAGTAAGGTACTATGGCTTGGTCTAGGTCCACAGATGGAGTCAAAATATTTCTGCTGCATCAGAGAGCAGTGTGGTCCAGTGATTAGATCAATGGACTGAGCTTCTGGACACCTGAGTTGTGTGTCTAACTCTCTCATAGATGGCTTTAAATGTCTCAGATGTGGGTTGTATTCCCAACTCTGCTGTGTGAGCATGGATGGTAGGGTGACCAGATGTCCTGATTTTATAGGGACAGTCCCAATTTTTGGGTCTTTTTCTTATATAGTCTCCTATTACACTCCACCCTCTGTCTCGATTTTTCACATTTGCTGTCTGGTCACCCTAGTGGATGGATCACTTCCCCACTCTGTGCCTGTTTCCCCTTTCATCTGTTTTGTCTATGCACATTGTAAGCTCTTTCAGGCTGCAGCGCATAATAGGACTCCAATCTTGACTGAGGCCCCTGGGAGCTACTGGACTACATCTAATAATAAATAAAAGGCTGATTTACACTTGCTGAACATCTCTGTGTGTAGGAATACAGCTGGCAGATTTCTGCCCATAAAACAGTCATTTATTTCCCGGAGCAAGAAAGATGGACACACAGCATAGGCTTGAAATCAACAAGAGATGTCGGTCCATTGCATTTAACTGTACAGCTACCACTCCACCGACCCCAAACCAAACTGCCTTGAGCTCTTCTCTGCAAGCTTCAGAAGATGGCAGTGAGACAAGGACAAGCAGGGGGTGCAGGGTCTCGCAAGGGCTGTTTATTCTATTAGGCAACATGTATAAAGCCAGCAGCCCTGTGGAGATGTCTGATCAGCAGCCACTTCCTGTTACCGTTACACTGTTACAGTATTTTTTAATCAGTGGTCTGATCTTCAGCTGCATGAATTCCCCTCTCACACCTCCAGGGGAAAGGGATTGCTTCACAGGGCCAATAGAGGGACTAAAGCACAAACCAACACAATTTATGTAAGTGGATTTAAAGCTGACACTACCACCTCATTATTTACAGGACAGGTATAGTGATAGGCAATGGGGAACTGGTCTTCTATTCTAATCTGGGGAGTTCAGGGCTCATCAATCCTTGGTGTTTTTAGCCAGCCATTTACTGGAGTGGTTTTGTGATATGACCTGGCTGGGAGTCACAAAACTCATTTCATATGGGCCACTAAACACTCAGCAACTAGCAATAGCTTTTGGCCACTATGCCCTAGAGCTGGTTGAAAAGTTTAAACTGAATTTTTTCCTAGGAAAATGTGGCTTTGATCAAAATTCTCTGTGGGAAAATATCAATTGATTCTATTTTTTCATTTTCTGTCCAGAAACATCTGAATGAAAATGTTCATTTTGAATTGATATCAAGTCCAAATGTCGACTCAAAATGTTTTTGTTTTGAATTGACTGTGCAAAGCAAAAAAATTAGATTTAAAAGTCAGAAGATTTTGTTAATTCAAAAATATCAAAATGTTTCTGGAATGAATTTGCTTGAATTTTTCATTTTGTGAAATGTTTGAAATTTGGATTTTTTTCCTATCCTCATTCAGGATGAAAATCAATGCTGGACTATCAGAAATAGTCTGTTTTCCTACCAGGTCTACTACCAGCCCTGGGTTGGATTTGAACCCCTTATCTGCCTAATCTAGCTAGCTGGCTAGGTTATTGCACCATACTCCTCAGACAGGAAAGAGAGGTTGGTCTTGTGGTTAAGACACCAGACTGGGACTTAGGAGATTGGGGGCCCATCCATGGCTCTGCCACTGACTCCAGGTGAGACAGTGGACAAATCATTTAATTTCACCCTGGGACTCAGTTCCCCATCTGCAAAATAATCCTTCCTTTCTCCCCCTCTCTGTCTGTCTTGTCTATTTATACTGTAAGTTTTTTCAGAGCAGGGACTGTTCCTTAGTATGTGTATTTACAGCACTTAACACAATGGGGCCCTGATCTTAGTTGGGGCCTTTAGGGGATCCTGGAATATGAGTAGTAATAACTAATATTCTTCATTATAGCATCTGACCTGGAAATGGAGTATGGGACTTTCCATTGCTAATCGTCTGCCAGCCCCTAATTTTGGTTTGAATTCAGCATCTAAAAATGCTGCAGATAAGTGCACAGTGAGGTTTATTTAATCCTATGGAGACTTTCAAATTAAGCAGATTCACGGCCACTGACCCTACCCCCTGCCTTCCATCTATTCCACAGAGGCAAACCTGTCCTTTTACGCTGCTTCTGAAATTCCTCTCGCCCACCCTGTGCTCTCGGCCCCTTTTCTCTTCCCTGACATCTCCCATCTTGTCTGCCACCTCCTCCCAGCCACCTGTCCCAGTAAGATGGGGACCTACACAGTACTGGAAAGAAGGCCCACAGTGGGCAGCCTCGGCTGAGCAGACATTGGATCATTTGATAATTGTGACAAAGCCAGCAGGGAGCAGGCAAATGAGGGGAAACGCCAGGGGGAAGCCAGACAAACTGAGCCAGTAGCAGGGATGGTCTCAACTCTAAATTAGAGCAAATAAATAAATAAAATAAATACCGAAGGGCATTTTTCCTCCCCATGTAACTCAGAGCCCCCTCTTGCAGCTAGGTCCAGTGTTTAAAGGGAATCTGCACAGGGGAAGGAACATATGTTACATAACTGAGTTTGTGCCTGTTTGTTCCTTCTTTGTGATGGGTTAGGAAAGGTCCTGAGAATTTTTTAATTTTAATAATGTATCTTTTCCTCTAGAAATGCCAGGAAGGTCCAATCTTGTGTTTTCTGGTTTCTGTTAGCACTTTCCTCGGAGGACCCCAGCATGTGGAATGAGAATCCCTAGACACAGGGCCAGCACTAGGTATGTGTACCGCTTCAGCCTTTCACAGCCCCAGGGGCGCCACCATCTTAACGCATGTTAATAATAATTAGTAATACATAGCTCCTATGTGGCACTCTTCATCAGAAGATCTCAAAGTGCTTCACAAAGGGAGGTGAGAATCATCATCCCCATTAAAATCTACACTGCCTTTTCTACACTAGGCTTTTAGACTGCATTGGTTAGCACCTCTTAGTTAGCTGCAATGTTCTTAACAGCACCCCAGTCTAGACAAAGCTCAGATGGGATGTACCTGGTGCAAGGCCCTCTCAGCTTGAATTGGAAGGTGCAGGGATGGTGAACCTTAACAAAAGTGCTTTTCTTCCTATTGTTTATTCAAGCCTTTGAATTAAATAGATATTAACAACAATCCAAGACGCTTTAAACAGTCTGAATAATGATTCCGCCCCCACTCAGTTAATTAGGGTCACTTGCTTGGTGTGTGTGGCCTTGTCTAGACCAGGATAAAAGGGGTGTTGTTGGAACAGGTTGATTCACAGGTTCTAAATGATGTGCCTTAAAAGCCTAGTGTGGATAAGGCACGTTGCCTTTAACGTGCAGTACACTGGCCCCGTGAAACTCAAGAAAGCCTATGCTTCAACTCAGCCAGGTTAGCACATTGTGAAGCCTACACTGTCTTGTCTATGCCAGACCTCTAACCATGTTAGAATGGGTTAACATCATCCCCTTCAAATCCTAATCTAGACGAGGCTGGGACGTCCTCCTCGCTCAGGAGTGCTGAAGGAAAATGAACATAATCAAGGCCTGAATCTCTAATGTAAAACACAAGCATGTTTGCTTGCACCACTCCATTGGCTTCAAGCCCCTGGAGCAGTGTACATGGCATTGAAACCAAAGGGGCCGGTAATAATGGCAAGATTTGGCTCTAGCTGTACATATAAGTTCCAGTTCAGCGAAGCACTTAAATGCATGCTTCACTCTAAGGATTTGCTTAAGCACTCTGCTGAATTGAGGCCGTACAGCAAAGCTCATTGACATCAATATAGTCTTTCCTGTGATTCCAGTGGGCTTTGGATCAGGCACATATCCTTTGATTGTTACATTCAGTGGACATTAGTAGTACAAGTTCCTTGCAAATCCTTGATTTCAGTGGGGCATCTTCCTTGAGCCAGAGCTACTAACAAGAATAAAGGCTTCACAAAATCTGCAGTGTTAATATGCTGGGGGGGAGGGGCAGAAAGAACATAATGAGCAAAGCAAGCGCAGCTGCCGTCAATATCTCATTAGGTTTTATCTTTAAAATACATATTTAAATACATTTTGAAAATAATCTCTTCTATCTAACTATAACCATGTAAGCAAAGAAAATGCCTGCTAGTGAATTTTGGATTTGTGTCTTTCTTTGTAATTTCCTTTACACCGACTCACTTTTCAGATTGCTATCTGCTTCAGCATCATCTCCTGCACCGCAATAGGAAATGAACCATTTAAGAATGACAGCCATCTAAGAAGGATACTTCGGGGGATGCATCAGTTCTATAGGGGAGTGGAAAAAAAGCAAGAAATGGACTTCTAGTCTGGTAGTTGCCTAACTCTTCCGGTAAGTAGAATTATATTGAAGATGGATTCAGAGGGACGTTGAATGGGATTCTCGAGAAATGTTTTGTTGAGCGACTCTTGGATATTCTGTTCTGGGATCAAAATCATTTTCTGATCCGCAGTGCAGACGGAGCCTCTATCTATCTCGTTTCTAAGGCTTCTTTCATCGTAGTCTCTAAAACCTATCTCTGAATAGGAGACGTTTGTTGTTAGTAATTATACATAAGCATTTATTTCATTTTAGTTATTCGATCATTTTAAAGTAATTATCTAAAACTGAACGTGCCCTTACAAAACTGAAAACACACAATGCCAATTAAATCTGGCTTGTAAACCTTAGTTACAAAGTTGAATTCTCTTGGATATTATGGCCAAAAGTTTCAAGCTGAGGGCCCCAGTGCAACAGAGCGGATGTTTAACTTTATCCGTGTGCGTAAGTCCCACTAACTTGAATGGGATGTAAGCGTTACCTTCAAGTTAAGCACATGTTTAAGTCTGTGAAGTTCAAAGGCATATAAGGGAAGTGAGTGCCCGATTCCCATTAATTTGCAGTGGAATTTGGGCACCTAATTAGCTTACACTAGGATTTTCAAAAGTGCCTGAGGGCTTTGTTGAATCAGGACCTGAGTGCCAGATCCTCAAAGGTATTTAGGCGCCTATCCCCCAATGAAATCAAAGATGGTAAGGCGCCTAAATACTTTTGAGGGTCTGGGTCTTAGTACCTAACGTTAGGCTGTTAAGTCCACGAGTAGGCTTTAAATAAAAGAGGTGTGATTTTTTTCTGAGAGGTACTGAGGGCCCACAAATCCCATTGGGAGCTCCCGGTGCTCAGCACATTGAAAATCCAACCTCCTTTATTTAGGTGCCTAACTTTAGATGGGTTTAGGAGCCTAACTTTCTGCACTCATGGTTTGTGGCTTTTATTTGTTACTTCATCTTTTTTTAAATTGTATTTTTCAGATGCTTTTTGGGGGCATTTAAAAAAAAAGGATAAAATTATGAAAAACACATTTTAGGTTTATTATTATTATTTATTTAATGTATGTACTAATTGTGATGAATTATTGGATTGCGGTAGTGCTCAGAAGTTCCAATCAAGGATCAGGGCCCCCTTGAGAAGGGCAGTGGACACACACACGCGCACACACACGGAGTTGTGTTTCTGCCCCACTCATGTAATGACTATTTTAACTTTTAAAACATGGCCAGTGAGGTTTATGCAGAGTGTAATGATTACGGTTTCCAGTTGTAGGTTAAAGTCAATAAAACTCCACCGAAGCAAACCTGGTGGAACAGGCCTTTGTAACATATACACCAGAAAGACCCCACAAAATGTCCCTGTTTTTCAGTGTTGGGAATGGTTAGCAGAGGTGGCTGAGACACCCTAATGCTTTCCCACACCCTCTGGGATCACAGAGCTCTGGAGCGTGTTGTCGTCTTTTGGTAAAACTCATAGAAAACAGTCAGCTACATCTTGGCCCAAAGGCCCCAATTCGGTGAAGCATCCCTCTTCAGGGAGCACTCATTGGAGACAAAGTGTTTTCCTGATGTGGGGCCTCCCAGCCTGGATGGGCAGATTTAGGTTAGTGGGGTTCACACTAGCATGCTAAAAATAACTATATAAACAGCGCGTTGAAGTTGTGGCTCAGGCTGCATCTTCAAAGTGCTGTCTACACGGCTATGTTTAGAACGCCGGCATGAAGCCCCCCTAGCTCGAAGCTGTTGACCCGGGCTGGGAGGCTCGCTGTTGGAGACGGTATAGACAAACCCAAAGAATGCCACAGTGGCACGTGGCACTGGATCAATGCAGGAGCATTCTATGGAAGTCCCAACCGCTGGCAAAGAAAGCCAAATACGCCATTTTTTTTTAAAATAACCCAAATTTGCATAATGCTCTGCAAATTCTCTCATGCCTCATCCGGAGAAAAGCTCACTTAGTGTGTTATCACATCGTGCAGCTGAAAATTAGCAACTGAATATTTCCTCTCTCTCTCATTAGCCATGGCTAATTATGGGCCTTAGTCACATAATTGACCCACCAAAGTCAATGGGGCTGCTTATGTGAGTACAGACTACTCATGTGAGTAGAGGGTGCTTAATGGAGCTCTCGTTTTGCAACTCTCAGTCTGCATGTTTGAGGCTACAGTAGCCTTACTTTGGGATCTTTGGCTGCAAAGCACTACATAAAAGCTAGGTATTATTATTCGTTACTGAATAACTTAGGGCCCGAAGTGCACCATTTGGACCAAGCACGGAGAGATACTGAATCCTGATAGTGCAATTTTATTCCCACTGAAGTCAATAGAATTGTCGCTGCTATGCACCTTTCAGGACCCACAGAGAAACATACTCTTCGGAATGACACTGATGTTCTTTGCAATCGGAAGTACCGCTGAAGTAAGAGTCTGTCATGCAGCAGGACCACAATTTGCAGTCAACAGAGCTTTGCATTGAAAATGTGTCATCTAGCCAAATGTTAAAATTGGATAAGAAGTAGTTTTCTCATTGGTGTCAAGTCCTTTTTATGAACCTCTCAATATATACTATGTAGAGAATCCCTTATAGAAACCTAATCCTGCTCCCGTGTCAGCTATCCTGGGGAGAATGTGAGATAGTGGCGGTCTAATGGAGGTAGACGCTGCGGGACAGGGGAATTACATTATTTACAGTTCTGTATTATCTGTGATTGTGACAAGTTTTTATTAAGCACCTGTTGCTGCAGGCCTTTGTTTTTCCCTCTAAAACATTTTTATTATGGCGATACATATAAAGTAAATTGGGGTAAGGCAAAGCATATGGGAAATAACTGCATGTCCAAACAACAGGAGGGGACATTACAATGCAAAACAGGCGCGATGCATATCTGGATTCCTATCATGGCTACAACTAGATTCCCCTCCCAGGTCTTGCTCCAACTCCCACTGAAGCCAATGGAAAACCTCCCCTACAAGCCAAAGAAAGTTGTATTCTCCCCTTGGTTACCCCAGGGCAACCCAATGAGTTTGTCACAGAATGGAGAATTTGTTAGATAGGCCTAGGAACAACGCTTCATAAAAGATAGACCATGAATTAGAAATAAGAGGAAGGCTCTTTATTTGTTTATTTTCCTACAACTAATTTTTGCAGCTTTGGAAAAGTCCTACCAGGCTGATGCCCCTGTAGAAACCTAATGGGACAGAACCTTGGTTGGTGGAAATCGGCATTAAAGTCAATGGAACTGGCTGGGGTCTGGCCTAATGATGATCATGTCTCCTCCTAACCCTACTTCTTCCCTCATTCAGGGCCGCCCAGAGGATTCAGGGGGCCTGGGGCAAAGCAATTTCGGGGGGCTCCTTCCATAAAAAAAGTTGCAATACCATAGAATACTATATTCTCGTGGGGGCCGCTGCGGGGCCTGGGGCAAATTGCCCCACTTACTCCTCCCCCCCCACCCCCTGCCCGGGCGGCCCTGCCCTCATTTCCAGCACACAGTCCATTCCATTGCTATATTTTTTTTTATCTCCTTGCCACTCCGTTTATGTTAGTGCATCATCGGTTTCTTTTCTTTGTTGCATCACTCTGCTTAGACTGTTGCATTTTTTCTCCATCAGTTCTGTCCCCTTATTGCAGTTGGCTGGGAAGCATCACCCACTCAAGTCCACATAAGGTTCAGTGGATGATAAGAAAGACTTATGGAAGCTGCTGTTTGCCCAGTACAGCGCAGTGCCATTGCTAGCATGAATTGATCCCCTTATTGGTAGCTGCCGTAGGGCATTCCATGAGGTATTGCATGGTTTTAACCTCTGTGGTTCAGGGCAGCTCCAGGGGAATGAAAGACAAGAGGAGTGCAATAGACAGCCCCAGAGGGCACAGGAGGGAGCTGTGTCTAGTGGTCAGAGCATGGGACTGGGAGTCAGGCATTCTGGGTTCCATTCCTGGCTCAGTCACTGGGCCTTTGTGTTGCTCTGGGCAAATTGCTCAGCCTCCCTGTTCCTGAGTTTCCCCACTGTTATGCGATATACACGTGCATAGTATTATTATTGTTTTATTGGAACCTGGGGGACCCAGCCATGTTCCTTTGTGTGTTCATCTGGCCCTGAAGACACTGTTGCCTCTTCGCTATTAGGTCCCTGGATATCCCTGCCCTGTCTCTTTCTCTCTCCTTAGAAACCCTCAGCAACTTGTTCAGCTTTTTTCGTGCCTGTGAAGACTCTCTGCTGGGAGGATTAGTCTCAGGTAAGCGCTGCATAAAACAGCTCTTCCTTTCGGTGCGCCCAACCGCGGTATGGAGCAGTGGCCATTAGTGCTGCTTATTCAAGGGAGAAACCTGCTATGAAAGGGAGTTGGTGATCGATTTCCCCATGGAGTTGGGGGGTTGATTTTCTCCCCTGTAACCCGATCTGTAGAACTAGAAATGGGCTCCAGAATTTGAAGGCATTAAAATTCAAGGGTGTCCAGAGCCAAGGGCTTCGGACTCCTTTCTGCTTATTTTTAAAATCTCATTTTGGCTGTCACTGGGGCAACTATATATTCTTGGTTTCAGAGTAGCAGCCGTGTTAGTCTGTATCCACATATATATATTCTTGCTGGGCAACCAGGTCTGATAGTCAGTTAGGCCAAGATTTTCAAAAGTGACTAGTGATTTTAGAGTGTCTCCATTTTTAGGAGCCCAATTTCTATCCTATTCTATATAGATTCTTATGCCATGCTCATCACTGTCTTATTTGGGTGTCTTTCAACTTGAGATCCCTTAAAGGGGCCTGATTTTTTTCAGAAAGTGCAGAGCCCCCAAAATCGGATTTAGTTTGTCTCGAATTGGACCCCAAAAGCTTGGCAACCTCAAACCACTGGTCACTGTTGAAAATCTTTGCCAAAGTTTTTGGGAAATCACCTTAAAAACCACGTCCTATCTGAAACCATGTCAGCCCATCAGCACTTGGAAGATCTAACATAACCTGATTGTTTTATCTCCCTCAGCATGTGTTTTTATTGGTGGATAAACGTTCTCATCTCAGGTGTGACCTCTATCTTCTATGTTGTTCTCCTACTAGTGCTTTACATCAAGCTCAGCAGGAAAATAGGTAATTTCATCTCTTATTGGTTTCATTTATAATGTTCCCCCATTCATCCCTGGTGTGAATCCATTTAAGTGAACGGGATGAATTTGGCCCAAGAGCCAACAAAAAGTAACTCTTTGGTTTGTTAAGGGTCACAAACTGCTGAAGTGCGACGGCTAGTCCTGGTTCATGAAATGCCAAACACTCCAGGAGATGGGGGAGGAGAATGAACGGGGGTCCTTTTTAAACAAATAAATTAATGGAGATATCCCATCTCCTAGAACTGGAAGGGACCTTGAAAGGTCATTGAGTCCAGCCCCCTGCCTTCACTAGCAGGACCAAGTACTGATTTTGCCCTGAGCGGCCCCCTCAAGGATTGAACTTACAACCCTGGGTTTAGCAGGCCAATGCTCAAACCACTGAGCTATCCCTCTCCCATTTAACAAGTTCCAATGCGATTTGACAAACAGATGGATCAGCTCCTTAGCAGGTGTAAGTTGTAGTGCCATTGAAGTCACACACTGAAGCCAAAGAAGCTATTTTGCTTTACACTAGCTGAGGTTCTGGCCCGGTGTGTGTGGGGCTGGAAGTATTCTGTCGGCAAACGTGCCGGCCAAGTACCAAAAAAAGCGTTTACACATGCTGACTTTTAGCGACAAGGCTGTGTCGACACAAGGCCTTGTCGCTAAAAGCTGAGTCGTGTAGGCAAGCCCTTGGGTACTAGCACAAGCAGAGCTACTGAGTGTCTGGCTACCCAAGCTGAGAATTCTACCTCCCAGCTGCTATGTAGAGGTGCCCTGTGTTGTCATCACATACATACTAAGTAAGCTGAAATCCTGCCAGCCTTACTCACAAGAGTAGACCCACTGAGGTCAACGGGACAACTTGCATGAGTGAGACAAGCAGAATTTGGCCTGTAATGTCAGCTGTCTGACAGGACATATTACACACGAAATAGTCTATACTAGTCTATAATTACAGCTGTTTGAAAATTTGTCCTTTCACGGGAAATGTCAATGCTTCAAAATTATTTTCTGTTCCCAGTCAGAATGAAAAGTCAAAAATATTTTTACACAAATTGCGACATGAAAAACTCCAAAAAGTTTTGCATCAGAAATGTCGAAATGGAAAATTCGGACACTTTGGATCAAAATAAAACAAGTCAATAGATTGAGGTTTGATTGTTTTTGTTTCAAAACCATTTTTTTTCTTTTGAATAGACATTTTAAAACAAAAAATGCCACTGCATTTCACCAAGTTGATTTGAAACATTTTTTGTTTCAAATCTCCCTGTTGGAATGTGGGAAATTTTCATCAAAGTCAACATTTGATTTTGATTAAACCACATGTTCCAATGAGAAACATATTCATGCAAGCGTTGTATATAGTACATGTTCCAATCCGCCCTATTGCTTACTCTGATCTTGTATTTGTATAGATGGAGGTTCAGAAGCACAGTGAACCTTTCACCACAAGATATCTGAGTCCAGATCTGCTTTAGATCACAATTTGGTAGTTTCAGTAATTTCTCACTCATTTGTTCCCCTCAAAAATGAAATAGCCCACTCTGACTCTTACGTTGTATGATACAAATGATTACTTCTGCTCAGGAGAGGCCCTCACAGGATTGGCATGAGATGTTCTAGGACTGGGTTATAGTGCTGTGGTGGATCCGTGTGTGAAAGTCCCAGGAGTGGAATAACAGAGGATGCTGGGATGTGGATTGAGGGGCACTGGCAGATCTGGATGTGGGGAGCGCAGGACTGGAATAGCTGGTGTACGAGTGTGTGTGTGGGGGGGAACTTTCTCGAGCCAATACTGTCATTTTTTCATATTTGTAAGCACTGGGCACTTCTAGGAGGGACCAATTTTGCTGGTAGTTCAGTGCACCATCTCCTGTAATGCCCTGTACTGTGTGCTCCAGTGGGAGGCACAGAAATGACAACAAACAAGAAAACCACAAACGACCTAGCCCCTTGTGCATCATTATACCATAGCAGGAGGGATTTTTTGTATTGTGCCTGCCTCGTGATCAGCTCATGCCCTGAAGTGATGGCCCTTGTCGTGTTTTCCCTGCAGTAGCAGAAGTAATGAGCAAATCTGCCTTTCCATTTCAGACAATCATTCCTGTAGCAATCAGGTGAGCACCAGCAGCAGCCCTTCTACGAAACCAGAACAACCCAACACTTGCCAGGCAGCAAATGAGGCTTTGAAAAGGCCACGCCTCCGGGGTAAGATTGCATCTTTGGGGCCAAATAATCAAGTCTCGGCTCAGCGGGTGCAGCCTGCAATCTTCAAATCTGGGCTTGCACCAGCTCCTCGGTTGTTGGGAATTGGCATAGCTTCATTGACTTCAGTGGCCCACCGCCAGTTGAAGCTGGCTGAATAGCTGATCTCAGGTACTTGTTCTTGCAGACGGGTATTTGGAAACACAGGGCCGGATTCACCGCTGCATTTCACCTTATGTTGACACTTACGCCCATGCTAAGGGAATCTAACATGTTACTCCTCAGCTGTGGTAGTGTGTTACACGCGTTTTGCACTCTTTTTGAAAATGATGAGCGACATAAGGTGTGGGTCCTGCATTCATATTTCTGTGTTTGAGAAGGCGGGGGGACAGTTTATTCGTGACACAATAATTTCTTCTTTAACTCGCTATGAAAATACTTCGCTATCAGCCTGATTCATTGCAAGGGATGAGCCTCTCTTTATATGTTAGCAGTAGAACTGGGCAGCAGCAAACGCAGTCTAGCTTTAGGACGGGGAATGAAGGACCTGTACACGTGAGCTATATGCATTAGCAATGCACATCACCTCCTCCCTCCCCATTCCATTTGCCAGATGAATTCTTCTCCATTCAGTCCTCCAGACAGGTGGATAAGGGCCTGTGACGCCAGCACTCTTCATGTTTTACATTTTTATACTAGAGAATATGATCATCGGGCGCCCGTAACACACTAAACATTTGAATTCCCTGATCAATGTTGCTGATGTACAATAATGCCTCGTGTCAGGCTGCAGGGCTGGGGGGTGGAGTTTCACTGCACATATTGGGAGGGGGCATTAAAAAAAAATCAGTATTAAAAACAAAATTTCAAATTGCCAATTTAAAATCAACCATAATGCGGCAGAGTTGGAATATATTAAGGACCTGGTTCTCATTTCTGTTAAGGACTTTTCTATGCATGGAGTTATTCAGGGACTTCCTTAAGCAATACGGTTAATTTAAACAGGAACAAGACACCCACACATGGAGTTAATCAGGAATAGCTCCATGTGTAGACAAGCCTGAAGGCCCCTTTACAGCCCATCTGGCAGCCTAAGGATGGGGGACTCTATCCTGGAAAGCAATGACTGTGCAAATCATTTGCGGGTTGTGGTAGATAGTCAGTGGAACATGAACTCCCACTTGGATGCTGCAGTCAAAAGAGCTAATGTGATCCTGGGATGCGTAAACCGGGAAATCTCGAGTATGAGTAGAGAGGTTATTTTATGGCTGTATTTGGCCCTGGTGTGACCACTGCTGGGATACTGTATCCCGTTCTGGTGCCCAAAATTCAAAAAGAAAGTTGATAAATTGGAAAGAGTTCAGAGAAGAGCCATGAGAATGATTAAAGGTTTGGAAAATATGCCTTCTAGTGATAGACTCCAAGTGCACAATCTATTTAGTGTCACAAAGAGAAGCTTAAGGTGTGGTTTGATTACAGTCTATAAGTATCTCCATGGAGAACAAACATTTTTAATAATGGGCTCTTTAATCTAGCAGAGAAAGATAGAACATGATCCAACAGCTGGAAGCCGAAGCTAGCCAAGTTCAAACTGGAAATGAGATGTGAATGTTTAACGTTCAGAGAGATTAACTCTTGAGACAGTTTACCAGGGGTCGTGGTGGATTCTCCATCCCTGACCATTGCTAAATCAAGATTGGATGTTTTTCTAAAATACATGTTTAGGAATGACTTTGAGGAAGTTCAATGGCCTGTGTTATGCAGGCAGTCCCTTCTCACCTCAGAATCTATGAAACTATATGAAGGGGCCATATGCCCATTTTAAGGCCCCTTTATAGTGCCAGGGTGGTGTGAAGAGGCATTAGTGTAAATGAGAATCACATCCTGATAATTAAAGGGCCCAACACTGCCCTCCCCTTCCCCCCACCCCCCGGAAGTTAATGGGAGCTTTGCCAAGAAATTAAGCTAGCAGGATTGGACTCATGACTGGAACGCCCAAGAGACAAGAAAATGGAATTGTGCATTATTGTTTGAGAAATAGTGCCATGTGCATAGACAAACACCATGTGAGAGAGAGAGATCCTCTATCTACTGCTAACCCCCTTTCCCGTTCATCTCTTCTCCCTGCCCATTTTCTAACTTATAGTTATTAGAGGTACAAATGTTTACACTTTTTTTTTTTTTTTTAAGGTGACAGTGGCACTTCCTCAGACAGCTCTGAGAGCTCAGACAGCAGCCCTTCCATTAGGCAGGTAATGGAATTGCACCAACCTCGTGCTTTATTTAATTTATTTATTTATATTATTTATTCTTTTAATGTAGACATAAGGTATAGTCTGAACCAGGTCTAGGCCCCATGTTATTAGATGCTGCTGTCCAGACACTTGAGACTAGATTTCCCAAGAGATCAAAGCAGCACCCAGCATGATGAGCTCCCCTGAAAATCTCCCCACTTATTGGGTGCACAAAGAGGAGCTGAACGCTCGTGGAAATCTGGCCTATAGTAAGAGACAATCCCTGCCCCACAGGACTTCAGCCTAACTCCCAGCTTCGGCGCCATTCAGCAGACTGCCAAGGGAAAGGTGTGGGCATCAGGACTTAAAGAGAAGAGAGATAAAATGGGAGTGGGAATATTGCAGAGGGTACAGCTGGCCAGATTAGATGACACACATGCAATTTTTCCTGGTCCTGCTGATTGATGATGTCCTCCCCAGGTTTACACTTTAGAACATTGGCTCTCAGATGATGGTGCTTTCTGCAGAGTACTTCCTGGTCGGGGAGGAAACATGAGAAACAAGCAGGGGAGGACTGAGGTGCTGGGGTGGGGAGGGTGCCAAGAAGAGCATGCATATTTCCTGCATTTTAGGGCTACTCAGATCCAGGACTCCAGAATCCATCTTGTGTATGTGCGATGGGGAGTGTGTGTGTGTGTGTGTGTGTGTGAGAGAGAGAGAGAGAAAAACACTGAAAAGCAACACTGAGATGAGAATGTTCATGATCTCAGTGCCATCTGCAGTATTGGCAGCTGTTGCTGCTGACCAGGGCCGGCTCCAGGCACCAGCTTATCAAGCAGGTGCTTGGGGCGGCCACTTCAGAGAGGGGCGGCACGTCCAGCTGTTCGGCGGCAATTCGGCGGACGGTCCCTCACTCCTGCTCGGAGCAAAGGACCTTCCGCCGAATTGCTGCCGCAGATCGCAATCGCAATCGCGGGTTTTTTGTTTTGTTTTGTTTTGTTTGGCTGCTTGGGGCGGCCAAAACCCTGGAGCCGGCCCTGCTGCTGACCCAAAATCAAACTGCTGGCAAACATGGCAGCAAAATCCCAAGCAAACTTACTTCATTTTCCTGCTAAAATAGTAAGTGAAATCACTAAGATTTGAATGGCAGTTGTTCTCTATGGCATGCAAATGTGTCTGACTATAGATAAATGTACACACGGGTGGGATTTGTGTAGTGAGCTTAGAGGTCGTAGGACCCACTGAAGTGTGCCATGCCACTATGATTGAACCAGAGCTGATCATGGCTGTGAAGACTAGACTGAATTCTAGTCTGGTTTCTATTTGTCATATCCTAGTGTCCTCGGTCAGAAGAAGGGGTCGACTACACATCCCTGGTCTTCCAAACTACCGGTCGCAGTGCAAGCACTGCAGGGGACTATGAGAACATGAAGATGGGAGCAGACTATGTCAACGTGGATCCCCAAAAAAGGAAGGTGGATTTCTGGACCTGCTCGAGCCCTGTATCTTCCAACCCCGTAGAATATACTGAAGTGAAATTGTGATTATTGAGATGCTATTAACTAAGTTTTCCTTAGGAACGTCAGAATTGCCAGAGCAGGTCAAATCAGTGATCTGTCCTTAATCAGTATCCTGTATCCTGTCTCTGCACATTTCACATGGGTCACTGTCAACCTGTTCATATAGGTATGTTCCTCCTAATCCTCGTCAATTAGTGGCTGTCATGTCCTGAAGCATGAAGCTTTATATTCCTTATAACATTTTATTCTGCCTAATGTAACTGTGCATGTTCTTGTTATCCATTCAAAGGTCTCTTCCTTTCTGAATCCTACAAAGCTCTTGGCTGTGTTGATACAATGCAGCAGTGGGTTCCACTGGTTATTTACAGCTTGTGTAAAAACAGCATTTCCGTTTCTCAGAGACAAACGTGCCCTTCCATTTCATTGGCTTCCCCTTGTTCTCACGTTAGAGGAGAGAGTAATTAAGAAAATATAAAAGGGGGCCAAATCCTCAGCTAGTATAAAACCTACACCAACTGAACTGGCCCTTTGATTGGGCTTGTGTTTTATTTGCTTGATGTCAACTAATTAAAAAAAACAACTTTTTAAATGTTTAAATATATTTCCTGGATCGCCTTTGTCTTTTCCCTTGACCAACGCTGACTTTTTTTTTTTTCTCCCTTCCTCTTTTTTAATTTTTTTAAAAGCTCTTCATAGTGTTTGAGTGACAGTTCCCTGGGCACTTCTGCAGGCAATCAGACCCAGCCACAAGGCAGGGGCTCGCTTTTCTGAAGATGATTTGCCTGCGACGTTCTTTAGCTGAGGACAGTCATGTTTGTCAGGGGTACCCGGGGTTGTGAAGCACCTCTCCACCACTTGTCGGGTGTGTGAGGGAGTCTTTTCTGTGCCTGCTGTGGAACAGTTCCCCGCAACCACTAGCTTGCAGCACAAGTGCTACCTTCCAGGCCTCCACAGGCCTCGCAGTCTCTGTACAGGTAGTGATAGGCACACACCAGCCCCTGCGTCCTCGGCGTATCCCTGCAGAGTCCAGCCCCTTACCACTGAAGGAGAAGGCCCTCCCACAGGGAGAAGGCTGCTGTTCCTTTTGGAACAGCACACACCAGCTTGTAAGCCTTAAGCAAAGTGGTGATCCTCAGTTAACACCAGAGCACGAAGGTATTGTGGTGGTGAAAACAAGAATAAGTTGATGATCAAAGAGCAGACATTCAAATGACCATGCGTCAGACTGTTGGAAACAAATGGTTATGTATAAAACAAAATCATAACACACTTCCTGTACACTGAACTTAACTAAGACTATCCTCTTGGTAATATATCTCTTATTTCCTCCCCCACCTTGTCTCTAATATCCTGGGGCCGACATGGCTACAATAACACTGCATGCAAATTATTCTCCTGTCCAAAGAAGCTTATCTAACCTAACATTCTCTGCCATACCTGGGCAACCCCTCTTTCATGAAGCAAATTTGCTGTCCAATTACTTCTTTGGCTCCCCCTGCCCCGCTGTACTACAGCAAACCTTAGATATGCATCTTGAGAGGGTTCTCCCCCCACACCCTTATTTGCTTCTTGCTGTTATTTTTCTCCCTTTGAAGTTTTTCCAATCCTTCATTAACAGTCAGTTCAGACTGGTGAGAAGAGATCCCTTGTGAACTATACAATACTTAATTTGCATGTAACAACCAGCTAGATCAGGGGTGGGGAACCTACAGCCCACAGGCTGGATCCGGCCTGCTGCTTCATTTCATCCAGGCCATGGCAAGTCTCTGCACTATGGGCCGGAAACCCCGGGCCTCGCCCCTCTGCCCCCCTGGGGCTAGAGCCGCGAGCACCGGCTTGCCCCGCTGCGGGGGGGAAGCTGGGGTTCACAAGCTATTAAAAATCTGGTAGGCTCCGCACAGCTCCTGGAAGAGACCGGCATACCCCTGCAGCCCCTAGGATCAGAGATGATCAGGGAAGCTCCACGCACTGCTCCCAGTTTAAATTTCAAGATGCAGTATGAGAATGGAAGGGTTTAAGGTTCAGTCCTGCGCTATTTGTCTTGCAATAATGTTCTGGCCTTCTCACTCCATGAAAATGAAATTCCACCTACATTTTCTGTGAGCCTTTCCTAATCCTGTCCCAAAACACCACCTCAGCCTTCACAGCAATTTCCAGCCTGCAGCTTTGATCCCAGACTGTCTCGCAATTACCTTTCTGAGCAGAGGGGCCCTGATTCTGAAATGTCAGGAGTAATGTCAGAGCCAGGATTTAATAACACGCTTGACAGTCCGTGGGCACAAAATGCACTTGAACACACAGAATCCTATCACTCGGCTTCCCTGCAGGCACCTGGCTTTGGTGTGCTGTTTTGTAGGGCGCTGGCCCCTGCCAGATGCAGGGTGAGGGATTTGCTGGACCTATGCTTTGATCTGGTATGGCAAACGCTTGGGGCCTGAATGACCGTTCCCCTATAGTTTGTGTAGTCACTTATACCGGTGCAAAGCATACGTGACAACAGCAGGTGCAAGGCAGTGGAGAATCAGGCTGTTGGTTTCTGTGTGTAATAGATTTCCCTATGCATTATAGTCAATTTCAATGTCAATATATGAACTTCAAGAGGCAAGGTCTATGCGTGATTTAAGTGCCGCTTAAGTTTAAAGTAGTGCAGAGGCTTTGTGCTGCACTGGGATGATGCCGAGTAATGAAAGCAGTTCCAGGCTGGTAACATCGGTCCTGCTCCAGTGGGGCTACACCTCCCCTACAAAGTGCCAAACACCCGCAACTCCTGTTAACTTGAATAGGAGTCCAGGGTACTTAGCACCTCACAGGATCAGGCCTATTGCTTATGGGCCTAAGCCAGAACACTGGCATGTTCGGTGGGGCTGGAACTGAGCCTCCCAGGTTAAACCTCTCTCTAACTTCCTGCCCATAGTGGTTGTTCGGCCAATTGATTTTGCAGAAGTACATTAATAATCAAGACACGCTTCATCAAAGGGAACTTGTATCTGCAGCAGCATCTCTGAGCTCTCCAGGGACTGAGCAAGGCTGCCAGCGAGTGGCTTATATTCACAAACCAATGAGCTGATTTTGTAGTGATTTCCCAAGTCCTCCTCCTGTTCCCGTTCCAGTCCATGGGAGCTGTGCCATTCGCTTGGAATGCAATGAGAACTGGCCATGATGCTGTCTACAGCTGCACTGTGAAATGTATTTTGATTCAAAGCCGCCCAGGTCTTTTCTCTGTCAAGTCAAATTAGAAACAGATAACGCACATGAGAGACTTCTGAAATCAGTGGTTTTTAGAAGCATCTGCATCGCTACGTCCAAGTAGGAGCTCTGCTCCCTCATCCTATTGCTTTATATGAAAGCCGAAGTTTTGTTCACGATGCATCTGCACCTGCCATTTATTCCCCGCTCAAAGCATATCACCCTCCTATCTGAGCTACTGACTGCAAAGGAGCCGTGGCTGTGTACTCACTAGATCGATCCTCTATTGCGTTAGCACCCAAAAGCCTTGGTCTTCAGTTACACGGTGTTGCCAGCTCTTGTGATTTTCATCACAAATCTCACAAGTTTTAGTGATTTTTCTTAAAGCCCCAGCTGCTGGAACCACGGTGTTTTCTGAGACTAGTATTAATACCTAGCGCTTTTCATCAGGAGATCTCAAAGCGCTTTATAAAGAACATTAGTATCCTTCATCGTCCTCATTTTACAGATGGGGAAGCTGGGGCACAGGGATAGGGTGTGACTTGCCCATGGTCACCCGGCCAAACGGGTCTAATATCCAAGCTTAGAACCCCAGACTCTTGAATTCCTGACCAGCGCTCTAGTCGCTAGGCCACCCTTTCATTTCAAAAAGTAAATTTCTAGCCCTCGTGGTTGCGGAGGGATGCTTGAAAATGGGAACGAAGTGTGACCTAAAGGTGCAGAAACCAGCAAAGAAAAAGGTTCCATCCTTTATTTATTTTCAAAGTCTCATGATTTGGGGGAGCGGACTCGTGCTCTTGGAACATTTGGGGGTGGCAGTACTGCTTGTTCAGGCAGAGGAAAGGGGTCTTGCAGGGTGAGTAAATTCACACTCATTCTAAAGCCTCTTTACGCTGACAGAGTGATGCAAAGCGGCCTTTGTGTCAAGGAGAATCAGACCCCTTGTGTTTTTCTAGACTCCAAGAACAGCCATAGGCTTCTGGGACCAGATCCTCTGTTGGTGAAAATTTGGGATAATTCCATTAACTTCAATGGAACTATGCTGATTTATACCAGCAGAGGACCTGGCTCTCAGCTGAAAATGGCTTTTGTTTTAGAGGAAGGAAAAAAAGCAACAAGGGGGGAGGGATAGCTCAGTGGTTTGAGCATTGGCCTGCTAAACCCAGGGTTGTGAGTTCAATCCTTGAGGGGGCCACCTAGGGATCTGGGGCAAAATTGGTACTTGGTCCTGCTAGTGAAGGCAGGGGGCTGGACTCAATGACCTTTCAAGGTCCCTTCCAGTTCTAGGAGATAGGATATCTCCTTTTTAAAAAAAAAAAAAAAAAAAAAAAAAAAACAACACCAAGAAAAGGCCCCAGCAGAGAGCGCAGCATGTAGGTCTCTTGGCTGTAACAGGCTGCAGCAGCTCTGAGAAGAAAACAGCTGGGTTCCTGCAGACAAGCAGCATGCTTAGAAATGTAAAGGTGCAGTGCCCAGGAAACTAAGGGATCAGTTTTGTAAGGATATGCACCAGAGAAGCTCATGGGAATGTTGAGTGCACACGGAATGCCGGGAGTAAGTAGGAAATCAATAAGAAGGATAATCTAAAGTCTATGTAAACCCGGTGGCCTGAAGCTGGCGAGGGTAAGGAGCATTCTACTCCCACCTGTTGGCAAACAGCAAGCAGAACAGCCAGCGAGCTGCTGTATTTGTATAAGCGATTTATCCAGAACTCCAGCTGGAGAGAAGCTCCAGAGGGGGAGGAAATCTCTGACTCGTTTATTTGTGAACAGGGGGAAGTGGAACTACAGACATCTTCTTTTGCATAAGCTTTCTAGCCAGAATTCCTCCAGTGACACTTGGGGAGCGGCAAGCTCAGAACTGGTTAGGTAATGGAACTGGCTTAAAAGAAGATCCAGGTGAAAACGGTTCTGAATTTGTTTCAAGGACTTTGTTTGAGGATTCTGTGTCCTCTTGATTTTCCTTTCCAGGGGATCATGTGTTGTTGAGAGGACTTTATGGTAAGACATAAAGGTGTGCGGGGTGCAATGCAGCGAGGGCTCTTTTCTGAAGCTGCAGAGGACCTCAGCACAGCTAAATAAAGCTGAAGTCATTACATCTTAGGTAGTGGAGCCTTAGGACAGAACCAAGCAGCATTTTCCAGGGGGCTGGAAACAATTCTGCTCAAGTGTCCCCTTGAGATTCTGAAACTGTGACCCACCTCACTGTCTCCAAACTGTGTTTAACAGATGGGGAAGGGATATAGCAGGGGTTCTCAAACTGGGGGGTCGGGACCCCTCAGAGGGTCACGAGGTTATTTCATGGGGGGGTCACGAGCTGTCAACCTTCACCCCAAACCCAGCTTTGCCTCCAGCATTTATATGGTGTTAGATATATAAAAAAGGGTTTTTAATTTATAAGGGGGGGTCGCACTCAGAGACTTGCTATGTGAAAGGGGTCACCAGTACAAAAGTTTGAGAGCTGCTGGGATGTAGCAAAGGCTATTGGCCTGTAGGCAGGAGCGGCGCCAGGGGTTTTGCCGCCCTAGGCAGCAGCGCTCCTCCTCTGAGCATTCAGCGGTGGGGGTCCTTCCGCTCCGCGTCTTTGGGGCACTTCGGCGGCGGGTCCCGGAGTGAGTGAAGGACCCGCCGCCGAATTTCCGCCGAAGACCTGGAGCGGAAGGACCCCCCGCCGCCGAATTTCCGCCAAGGGCGGTAAAATGCCACCCCCCAAATCCTGCCGCCCTAGGCGACCGTCTAGGGTCGGCTAGTGGAAATGCTGGCCCTGCCTGTAGGGCATTTACACCAGCAGGTGGGGTTAGTAGACTACTGCCCAGGTCACTGTGGGAGAGTGTTTGACTTCGCATATATATCATTGAACTATATTGCTCCTGTGTTTTCCCGGATTGATTCTGTGTTCTCTTTCCCCCAGTGAAGTTTTCCTTGTTTCATTCCCAGACTCAGTGCTTTCGAGTGGGGAAGTATTGCCTGTCAAAGGCTTCCAGGGGAGGTATTTCGTGATCTCTGAAATTCTGAGCGAGGGTAGGGTGACCAGAGAGTGAGTGTGAAAAATCGGGACAGAGGGTGGGGGGTAATAGGAGCCTATATAAGAAAAAGCCCCAAATATTGGGACTGTCCCTATAAAATCGGGACATCTGGTCACCCTAAGCGAGGGCTTGAGCTGATGGTGGTTGATAGTTTGAAGAGGGGCCTTGTATTCATTTAGAAAAGCCAGCGGTATTGATACAACCCAGTCACTGCCCTGCATTAAACAGTTTCAAACAAGATTTGGGGTTTGATATGCTCAGTCTGCTTAGTATCACGGCAAACACACCATTACAAGTCCTTTTACGCGTTTATTAAAGATACAGACAAACCTGAGCCGCACCTTTAAAGCTCTGTCTATTCCGCTTTACACTGAGAACTAGTGTGCACCCCACTAGCCTGATTCTCTCCACCAGGGCTGGGAGATGTACCCGGAAGGGGCAGGACGTGCTTTTCCCCAGGTGATGCTCTGCAGGAAGGCCCTGATTCAGCCCAGCAGTTAAGCAGAGCCTTAACTTTAAGAAGGTGCTAGCATCCTAGTAGCAAAGCCCCTAAGCACATGCTTAACTTCAGAAGATAAACGTGTTCTTTGGTGAATGTGTGAATGTAGTTAAATGCTCTGCTGAATAGAGGCCTAAATAACACCACACTAGGGCTCTGTATGCCACGTAACACAGTTGCCTTGAGTAACACGTAAGGAATAAATACCAAATGCTCACAGAAAACCTATTGGTTAGCAAATGACTGCTGAAAATGCGGCATGTTGCCATCTCTTCTATTCTGTGCCACTTAGAATTTGGCAAGAAATAAAGCGAAACAATAAAAGCTTTCGAAGCCGTGGGTCCCTTTGTGATACAGTAGGGTTCTATTTCCTACGATGATGTGCACTGTCTAACCTAGCGGCTGGTAGCAGTTGCAGTCAGAGCAAAGGAACTGCCAGCAGCCCCCAGTACATTTCAAACAGAGTCAAACTTGGGATTTATTTATTTTTTTAAATGAAGGGTTTTGAGACTTATCAATTTGTGAGTTCAGAGGTTTTTTGGTTTTTTTTGTCTTCATGATCTTGTTGTTCTGAGTTGTCCCCTGTAGGAAAAGACATGACGGATCGGTTTGGAGACTGGGAAATGATGTGAAGGCTAAGGAGAAATGGGGCTACAGAATTAAAAGGGTAGATGTCAAAAAGAGAGATGGATTTGTTGGTTTTCTTTCTAGAAGAGCTGGCAAAAGGGGAGAGACGTGATTTGAAGTCAAGGCAACGCAGGGAGAGGTCACCGCAGAAGCGTAATGTAATCTGGCATTTTCTATATGTAGGCTGGAGTTTTCAACAGAGCCTAAGGGAATGATGTGCCTAACTCAATAGGTGTGGGATACCTATCTAGGGTCTGTATATGGCTCCTAGGACTGTAATATCAGTGCGCTTCCAAATCTTTAATGTATTTAGCCTCACAATGCCCCTGTATAGTAGGCAGTGTTATTGTCCCCTATTTTTTTACAGAGAGGCTAAGGCTCTAACTCTCACTGAAATCAATGGGAGTTGAGTGCCTAGGTACCCTCTGAGGGTCTGATCCTGAATGACTTGCCGAAGCCTGTGGCAGAGACCCCAGGTAGTCCTAGGCTAGCACCCTAACCCCTGAACTGTCCTTCTGTCCTTTTGAAAGTCCCCACCGTAGCACCCCAGAGCACTCTACGAGCTTTGCATGGGCCATTTCAAGCCCTTTGCGAGCTTAACTAACTGATGTACAACCTATGCATAGTACAGTTTCCTCATCATCAGCCACTGGGATGCAGCCACCTCTGAGATGAAATGCAGCAGCTGTTTAATAGCGCACAGCACCACCGCACAACAGCCGAGGCCAAGAAATAAGAATGCTGAATCCAGCTGAAATGGCACAATGCATTTAGGGAGGCCGGATCTGTCTAGATTAGTTGGAATTTAGCCAGGACTCCTCCACCTAGCCCTTTAAGGATCACAAGTGTTCAGGACCCCAGAACATGAACAACTACATCTCTTAACAGGACAGCATCCTGTGTGGCAGATGGGCCGGGGCTTGTGCAAACTCAGAGGAAAGAGGTCCCTCTCGGGAACCATGACCGGTGCTTCCTACAGCAGCAAAGTACCTTTGGGAAGTTACACAGCAAAGGCGCAGGATGAGCATGTGAACTATTGAGCTCAGCCAAAGGTCTCTACAAGGCAGGTTTACTCTAAGCACTAAGGCAAGCTGCACCTCAAAACAAAACTAACCTTTGCAGGGTGGAAAGAGGGAACCCTTTCTTTCTGCAGGGAGGACCAGTACTTTCCCACCAAGGGATCCCAAAGAAGAGATCTGTGGAGCTCAACAGCTTGTCTCTTTCACCAACAGAAGTTGGTCCAACAGAAGATATTACCCCATCCCCCTTTTCTCATATCCTGGGACCATGGCCACAACAACACTGCAAACCCACTGATGGTAATTTCACAGGCCAGCTGCGGCTATGTAATAACTTGTGGCCACATACAGGCATCACGTGCATCAGGTAACCTTGCGCCTTGTGGCACAGGGAATAGGATGTTGTTTTCATGACCCTGTCATTCTGAGTTGTCCCCTCTTGGAAAAGACATGATGGATTGTTGGTGGTTTGTTTGGTTTGGTTTGTTTGGGTTTTTTGAGAGTCTGAGAAATAGAATAATAGAATCATAGGACTGGAAGGGATTTCGAGAGGTCTTCTAATCCAGTCCCCTGCACTCAAGGCAGGACTAAGTATTATCTACACCATCCCTGACAGGTGCCTAATGTTGCTAAAAACCAGGAGAAACGGGTTTACAGAATTTAAAGGGATAATGAAGATTACCTAAGATCTGGGCATCAGCTACTTGACCACAGCAAAACTGCCATTTGCTTTGAGCTTGTGGAACGGTACAAAAAAAAAAAAAAAAGCAAGGAGGGCTGTCGATGGGATCTGCCCTAAAACAACCCGTCAATAGATGGCACACATACACCCCTGTGCTTTGCAGACCCCCGATAGACCCATCCAGGGTTCCAGCCAAATTAGGTGCCAGGCGATAAAGCTCTGCAGCCATCAATTACATACAAAGAACAAACTCACCAGAAGAGCGTGCACAGGGAGAGAACTCACCAGGCCTGATTCTCTATTATCCTGCCTCTTGTGCCGTCATTCATACCAGTGCAGTGTCACTGTGAAATGGCACCATTCTGATCTGGTGGCATTTTACACACCCTTTGCACGGGGGTAAATGGCTGCACAAGGGGCAAAGTAACAGTGAATCAGGCTCCTAAACGCTTCGCTTGACTCCCTGCTCGCTTACAATGTTTTTACAGCAGTAGATAAAGTGCTGTGGGGCAGGGCCTGTCTTCTTGTTCTGTGTTTGTACAGCGCCTAGCACCAAGTGGTCCTGGTCCATGGCTGGGGTTCCTGGGTGCTACCATAATATAAATAACCATAATTAATAAAACTCCAGTGACCTCAAGGGAGTTAGTCTGCAGAGGGAACTCTTTACACCTGCATTGCAGCAGAGGGCAGCGTCGCACACAGCTATTAACAGAGTGAGCGGCTAACACATTGTAAAAGGTACATTTTGACCTGGGGGAGCTGAATTTTCTTCTCTCTGAGCGAACCATGTCCATAGGCTGTGTAATTATTTTTAATGAACTTTCAGGCAGGCTTAGCTGAGCTGCCTCTTGCTAATAGCGCCGGTCACTTTACAGCAACTTTATTTGACATCTTATTTAAAAGAAACGTGGAACCATCCCATGGACACCCGAGGAGTTACTCTGGATTGACAGTAGTGTAAATGACAGCCGGGCTTGGACCTGAGAGCCTGCTCCTGCTCCTATTATAGCAAAGGGGCGTCTGGCTGTTGAATTGAATGGCGCAAGAATAGACTTGTTGCCTTGAATTGATCCTGCACTCAGATCTGAGCAGGCATATGGGCCCACCCACGTGGATCTGAACTGTGGCCCCTCCCAGCGTCGGACTGCCATGCCCTCAGGGCAGGGGGCTGGTTTGTAATATGTTCCTGCACTGATCTGCGAATGTACATCTCAGTGTCAGGGACCCTTCAGAGCAGTGCACCAAATGCTGCTTTACTCAGACAAAGCGTCCATGGTAGTCTATAGGCCTGATTCGCCTCTCACTGTCCGCGGGGGGAACCCCATTGACATCAGTGGGCTGACTCCTGCCAGACATCGGTGTCAGTGAGAATCAGGCCCCCAAGACTTCAATGGAAGCTTTGCTTCAGTAAGGCCCTGTAAAAGCTTCAGTGATGCTTGTTTGTATACCCACTTCTAGGGAGAACAGCCGTGAAGGTGGGGAGGGGGAGCCCTGTTATTTCAGAGGCACACTGACCATATCTTTTCACTAGACTGCTTTTCCTGGTGTTTCAAGGGCAGGTGGAAGGGGGACCAGACCTGATTTCCTTTGTGCATGGGAAAGAGTGAAAGAGATGCTGCTTCTGCACAGTAGCAAAGCACATAAGGACAAGAGAGACACTGTGGTGCTTGCCGGGTTAAACACACAGGTTCCTGCAGAATAAAATTCTGCCCGATGCACAGAGACTGCCCTTCCCCCGTCCTCCACCCCACCCAGGAGGCATCAGGTGTGTCCTCTAGTCCCACGTCCATTCAAAGTTCTGAGTGACAGGCAAGCAGCGCGGATCGCCTGACGGCACAGAGGTGTGCATCCTGCAATGGTGGCTGGCGCGAGCCGCTGTTCTAGAGCACACCTGACTCCGTCACCGTGTCCTCGTAGGACTGGTAGAAATCTTTCAAGTCCCCCTGCTGCAGCTGGATCCCAGGGGTGTCGGTTTGGTGGCTCTGAGTCAGGATGGTGGTTTTCCTGCTGCAGAGGCTCCCGTTGGAGTTTTGCCTCTTGAGGCCAGGCCGGAAGCTCCCGCAGCAGGAGACATACCACAGGATGTCGTGCAGGAGGTGCCCACTGAAGAACATGTAAATCCAGGGGTTGCAGCAGCTGCTGAGGCTGGCCAGCAGCATGGTGATGGTGAATGCCACGTTGGTGGACTCTGCAAAGAACATGTTAAAAACACCTATTAATTCTCCAGTGGTGTATTGACAGAAGCAGCATGGCCAAGTGGACAAGGCATTGGCCTGCGATGTAGGTTCTATTCCTGCTTCTGACACATTTGTTGGGCAAATCACGTCCCTTCCCCTCTTTGTCTTGTTTGCCTCTTTTATTTAAACGATCAGCTCTATGGGGCAGAGACTGTGTGTCTGTGCAGCACCCTGCGCAGTGGGGCTCTAAGCTCAGCTGGGCAGGTGTGACTGGCAAACAAATAAGAACATCCATGCACATTACAGGAGAACACTGCCCCCACCAGGACTCTGCGGGGATAGCCTGCACCTGTGCGGGTTGAGGCTGTAAGTCAACCCACATGTGTGGTGTGATCTGGCAGTGTGTGGCGTGTCCATCCTGTTTGGGTGCCTAACTTCCAGACACAAGTGAGTGCAAAGAGCTCCGTTCCATGTCAGAAGAGGGAAGAGACGTGCCTGTGGAACCATCAGGAGCCTGTAAATATTGAGACAGGAGCTAGCTGGTGCCTGGCTTTCCATTTACTGGCTGAAACAATTTCCCAAAGCCATTGTGTGTGTGTGTTATGTAGCCAGAGAGTGGCTTATGACATCCTACATTTAAACAATTGTCACAGACACCTGCAAACACCCCATCCGTCCCCTCTCAGGAGCCTCCCCGCACACTTTGAGGAGGTGATCTGATCTCAGCAATCAGAAGGCACCTTTTCAAAAGTCTGCCACTGTTTCGGCAAAAGCCTGAACGCCATGCAACGCTGTATGTTAAAGACCTGCTCGGGCTACACAGCCCCAGCAAATCGATGAGAAGCTTTATCCTGCTGTCCATTATGGAGGTCACTGAAATCATAACAGTGGACACAGTTAAAATCCTCCCCGCCCTCCCACAGCCTTGTAACATGCCAAAACAATGGAGCCGCTCCTGATGTGCATCTTCTCTACTCAGTTGGGATTGCACAAGGCACTGCGTTTTGAGGAATCTATGCATACGGCTGGAGGGGCAGAAGTCCTGGGCTTGGCTGGATTTCTAATAACAGCAGTGAGTTGGCTCTGCAGACTTTTCTCTACAAATACGCCGGGCGAGCAAATGCTTAGCCTTCTCCATTATTTGTTTAATATGCAGGGCCAGATTCCAGCACCCTGACTCATGAGACGTATTCCACTCTTCAGACAATCCCGTTGAAGTCTATGGACCGCTCCGTGAGTCAAGTGCCACCCAGCGTGTGTAAGGGTGTCCGGAGCTCAGTGGGAACGGTGTTATTCTGTCCAGACTGATGGTGCAAGCAGCTATTGTCAGGGCCTGGGGAGTGACCATGTTGCTAGGATCAAAGCTTTCCAAGACCCCCGAAGTGAGCAGAAAAGCTCCCACTGACTTCAATGGGCTTTGGCTCAAGCGTATAGAGGGAGCTTGTTGCAGCAGATACAGAAAGGCTCTTGCAGGACAGAGGAAAATCTCCTAAGGTGCAACTTACCAGCTGCTGTGACACGGGTATATTTTATCAGCTCAAGGGCCCTGTCAAAGATTTTTCTACGGACTTTGTGAGGAGATAGGAGCTGAACACCAGCAACTTCTTTTCTACCTAGGTTTATCTAAAGTCACCTAGTGGCGGCTTGTCTGTATCATTGTACAGTGGCTATTCTAATAAAAAATTTTAAACCAGCGGCTCGAACTTGAAGGCCCTGACTTTCATTTACATTAAGGTCCCTTTTACACCGCTCTAGCAGTATAAAGGAGCCTTAACATGGGCATGGATTAGCTTTACCCCCGTCAGAGCGGAGTAAAGGGGCCTTCGCGTAAATCCGAATCTGGCCCAGGATGTTTTTATTTCTTGAAGGGAACGTTGTGCAGAAACTGGACCGGATTCTGGTATCACTTACACCAGAATAAATTTGGAGTAATTCCATTAATGTCCAGTGGAGTTATTCTGGATTTATGACCTTGTAGGAAAGATCAGCATCTGACCCACTGTTTTCTGACCCTGAGTGGCTGTGTAATCCAGCATAGCCAGCTGAGAGTTGATACATTCAATAGGATTTATTTGTCACTACAGGGATCTGATTCACACGATAGACAAAGTCTGAGAAAACACAATTTGGGATGAAGAGGGTAGACTAGAAGACAATGTAAATAGTCTCATTTGAACTTTGTCAAAGCTTTCATTTAGAGGCTGAAATCCTAATGACCCTGTGAAAGGCAGTGTTGTTGTTAGGCATGTAGGAAGATTACATTCTCGTCTTCTGCTCCAGTGTCTGAAATTAAAGACTTTAATAAGTATGACTAGGTGAGAACTGCTTCCGGTGAAGCAGTTGTTAATTCTATTTCTTTGAATATTAAATAGCTAGAGATGGTGATTGGCGTTTGGACTGACGGCTCAATGGGAACTGAATTTCAAACTCAAGACACTGTGACAGCGGTGGCTCTATGCCTTAAGGGTGAAATTCACCCTTGTGCTGGCTCTCTGCACAGGCTTAGACACTACTTAAGTCCCTCTTCAGCCTTTAGAGTTAGGTTATGGGGTTTTGTGCTGTCCCTTTGCCCGGGGGCTGCATTTCACCCTTACTGAATATCCAGATATAAGGTGTGAGGCTGTAAGGGGGAGATCTGCAAAAGCACCTAGAGGATTTAGGAGCACAAGTCCCCTTGGGTTTAATTTAATTGTATTTGTTGTATGATTAATTATGTTAGGGCATCTAGAGCCTTGGATCGGAATCTTTAAGAAATAAATAAAATCTCACACTTGCTTCTAATGATCTCCTCCTAAAAATGCTGCTGCCTTTTGCATCTATATATCTTTGCAAAATGTCACCCTTTGCCATGACTGTGATGAAAGCAACACAGAAAAACTGCTAATGTCTGAAGAACTAGTTGAGCCGAAGTGCGGCAAAGCTCTGAAGCAAGAACAGAGAAAGCAAAGTATTGCCAGCCGATTTTGCATCAGGGATAACGTTAGCACTTTGCACCGGGATTCTGTTAAATGCATTTTGCGGTGTGACATTGGTAACATTTTAACATAAAAAACCAGCATTTTTATTGATTACAAAAAATGGTGGTTTGTTGGAAATGCGTCTCTGATCAGTTTGGAAATAATCTGTACCACAGTGAATAGTGGAATGAACAAGGAGTACTTGTGGCAGCTTAGAGACAAACAAATTTATTTGGGCATAAGCTTTCATGGGCTAAAACCCACTTCTTCGGATGCATGTAATAGAAAATACAGTAGGAAGATATATATACACAGAGAACATGAAAAAATGTGTGTTGCCATACCAACTCTAACGACAGTGGGACAATTTTCAAGCCAATTTTTGTGTCTCAGACTGAAAGGTTGAGAAGCACTATTCTAGGTATCTGTATCCACTCGGAGACACACAATACACACCTGCATACTGCTCGTTCTAAGCTAAATGGAGATGAATGATAATTACTGTGTGTGTGTGAGACAGACAGACAGACATCTGTTTTATTTTGTAAAAATGTGTGCTGCTCAGTCTTTGTGAGTACGTGTGGGTCTGTCTATGTGGGTGTGACTATGTACCTTTGTTGAATGAATGTGTCTGTGTATGGAAGAGTATATATAGCTTTGTGAGTGAATATGTGAGTATATCTTTGTGACTGGATGTGCATTTAATGTGTGTGTGTGTGTGTGTGTGTGTGTGTGTGTGTGTGTGTGTGTGTGTGTGCGCATAGACTGTGTCTTTGTGTGTGTGTGTGTGTGTGTAGAATGTGTGTAAATAATCACAAACCAACAGAGGGATTATCTTTTTGCTGTGTTTATCATTTGTGTGCGGACAAAATGTTTTTGCATATTGGAGGATTGAGTATGTGAGTGTATCTTAGTTGTGGTGTGCTGTGTGTGTATTCTCTGTGTGTTCTGCGTGAGTGTGTTGTGTGTGTATATTGTATTCTGGATGCATATGTGTGCTGTTTGTGTGTTCTGAGGATGTATATGTTGTATTCTGCATGAGTGTGTTGTTTCTGTGTGTGCTGCATGTTTGGTGTGAGCGTGTTTTGTGTGTGTACGTACCTGTGTTGGGGTCAGGGGTCACGCTTTAGAAGCCAATAGCTGCCCTGAATGCCCATGTACACACCCCGGCCTGGGGGTGGCTGCAGCTGGCAAGCTGTATGAGGTGCCCCTGCGCTGCAGCCCGGCTCTCCCCCTGCCCCCCATCACTCACCGTCATCGGGGGCGTTCTCGTCCCACACCGACCACATCTGCACGCTGAAGAAGGGCGCCCAGCAGGCGACGTAGGCCAGCACGATGACAAAGGTCATCTTCACCGTGCGGATCTTGGCCCTGGAGATGGTGCGCACGCTGCTCACCCGGGAGGCCTGGCTGCAGGGGCACCCCGCTCCCATCTCTGCTCCGCTCTGCGTCTTGCCCCGGAGGTTCTTGCAGATCTCGTGGCAGATGAGGCTGTAGCAGATGGTGAGGATGACCACGGGCAGGATGAAGACACACAACGTGGTCCAGGTGATGTAGGCCCGGGCGCCCCAGGGGTACCTGAAGTCAGCCCAGCAGTCCAGCACCCCGGAGCCCTGGTGCACCTCCTGCAATGAGAAGATGAAGACCTGGGGCAGGCTGAGCAGGCCACTGAACACCCAGGTGGCCCCGATCATCAGGTAGGCCTGCCTGCCTGGCTGTTGCAGGGTGCGCAGCGGGTGGCACACGGCCATGTAGCGGTCCAGAGTCATCATGATGAGCATGTAGGTGGAGGCGAACATGCTTAGCACCTGCAGGTACTTGACGGCCCTGCAGAGCAGGTCGGGCCCCAGGAAGCGGTAGGTCACCTCCCAGATCATCTGGGGCAGCACCTGGAAAAGCGCCACCCCCAGGTCGGTCAGCCCCAAGTGCAGGATGAAGAGGTGCATCCTGCTCATCTTCTTCCTCAGCCGGTACATGGCCAGCAGCACCCCCAGGTTGCCCACGGCGGCAACTGCCAGGATGGTGGCCAGCACCCCAATCTCGGCCCGGGCTAGCTCCTCGTCCCGGGTGTGGAAGAGAGTCCAGTTGAGATCCCCCACCTGGGTCAGGACGTCCCCAGGGTCGCTGCTGTTCCTTTCCCAATCCGGCTCCATTGCTGGGAGAGCTGGGCGGGAGGCGGCGGCCGGCTGGCAAGGGGGGAAGAGAGCTGCTGGGGCTGGAGACAACCGTGGAACCAGCAAACTTCTTTTTCAAAGTGGCGTGTTTAAAATGAATCTCTCTAGCAAGCTGAGCTGGAGCAGTTCCATTTCCTCACCCCCAGATCCTGGAGCTGGGCATTTCCCCTGTTGCTTTCCCCACCCCTGAGTGAATCCTTTCTCTCTCTCTCTCTCTTTCTCGGTTTCAGACAAGTCAACTAGCTGATGGCAAATCTCCTCTCCTGTTAGGCAGGTCAATTTCAAACCTTCTTCTTGAGTAATTTGATGCAATATCCCCCTGGAAAGCTCCTAAATCCCTCTTCTCCCTCTTGCGCTAGCCAACTCCAAATCTCCTTTCAGCCCGGGCTGGTCAGCTCCCAAATCCCCCCTACCCCCTTCTCCCCTGTCGTTAAGTTTCAGAAAGAAAAAAAAACTTACTTTCTTGTTTTTTAAAAATGCAATAAAAATAAATAAGAAGCACCTTAGAGATGCTCCATCTATTGGATTTTTCATCCAGAGGGTAGCTTGAAAGAAGCCAGGTTTCTGGTGTTAAAATGTCTGGTCTCTGTTTAGGTGCTGTAGTGCCTTCTGAATGCAGCCTGCGATGTGTGAACAGCGTCTGGCTTGGGTCTGAGTTTTATAGCCTGGGAGCTGCTTGCTCTCTCCTGCTCCCTTCCGCTGCCACCCTGTTGCTGAGCTGCGGCTGGCTGGAGTCAGAGAAGCAGCACACACAGGTGGCTGTCAATTTCCTCCCTTGAGGAATAAAAGAAGATGCCTTGCATCTCTTCTGCTGAATCTCCCTGCTCCCTCTGACTCTCCTACAAAGCTGAGATTTCCAGGACTTCAACACCGGACCCGTTTTCACCACCAGTGATTTATTGGTAGGAAGGGGGAGGGGGACCCCAGAAATACTCCCCCATCCTTAAATTGTCTGTTTCGTGCTTTTAAAGGCTCAGCAGCCTCCCAGGCAGGGAACGTTTCTCTCACCCTCTTCCTCAGTGGTTTGCACTATCACCTCTCAAACACACTACAGAGCCATATTTCTGCAGCTCCCAAACCTTCCCATCCCACCTCTTCTGAGATTTGAGAGAGACAAAGTGGGTGAGGTAATGTCTTTTATTGGACCAACTTCTGGTGGGGAGAGAGACAAGCTTTGGTGCTTACACAAAGCTCTTCTTCAGACCTGGAAAAGGTACTCCAAGAGTCACAGCTATATACAAGGTGGAGCAGATTAAGCACAAGGAGTTAGCACATTGCAAGAGACCATTCAGGGTGAAGTGGGCACTTGACAACTCTGCAGTTGTCGGGCAAAGGAGGGTCAGTGTGTTCCCGCTTATTGTAATGAGCCATAAATCCAGTGTCTTTACTGAATCCTGATTTTGAGTATCTAGCAAAGTTATGAATTTAAACTCCAGGTTCATCTTTTGAACGTGTTGTGCTGGTTTCCTTGGAGGATGAGGACTGAGAGGTCAGATAGGGAGTGACCCTTTGTGAAAAATGATCGGCCACGGGTGATAGGGTGTTTTGTCTTATCATTTTTCTGTGTGACTTCATTGGAGAGCGTAGTGATTGTCTCATTTCACCCACATAGTTGTTGTTAGGGCATTTAGTGCACTGGGCGAGGTACCGTCTACTTCCCAAGACTTTCATAGCTAAGGCACTGATTTTAATCTCCGGTATCAATATACTTTACAGAGGACTTGTGCTTCCTCTTCTGTACAATAGTACAAATGAAGGGCCTGATCCAATTCCCATTAAAGTCAGTGGAAAGATTCTTATTGACGTCAATGCCCTAAGTGACCCAGCTCTGTCTGTGACTCACTGCATGACCTCCCCACCTCTGTCCCTCCATCTGTATAATGGGATAATGATACTTACCTCCATTACAAGAATTTTGTGAAACTGATCAAATGTTTGATATCCTAACAAGCTTGGTTAGTCTTCCTAGCCCAAACACTGCAATTTCAGTTCATCAGACAGATGGCCGTCCCCTGTTGGACAGGGAGCAGAAAACTGGTTACTCTACTGTGGCTAGTTCAGAACAACCTAGACAATCTCTGGACTGTTGGTGGAAGGGTCATGCCAGCAGCTTCTACACAGCCAGCGAAGAAGAACATATCCTCTGTGAATCTGTCTGCAGAGCAGTTTCAGTCTTCAGTCTGGAATAACTGTCTAGTCTCCCTTATCATAGATTTAGGGTGTGTGCTGTGCAGTTAAAAAAGCCTCATGAAAATTCATGGGAGGGGAAAGGGATGCAAACACATAATAATTTCCGTCAGTAGGCAAAGCATGTTACAGATAGTTTGAGCCAAGAAAAATGCAATAGATGATTCAATTAGAAATGCAATAGCTTCTGTCAACAGACAAGTGCCTTAGAAATTACAGTGCCAAAAATACAGATGATAGTGTACTTATCTCCTGTAAGAAGGGGACTGTGTTTCTTGCCTGCAGGAGGCGAATTTTGGGCTTGTGGTTAAACCCTGAGGCTGGGTGTCAGGAGAGATGGCTTCTGTGCCCAGCTCTTCAAAATGTGGTTTTGGGCCAGTCACTTCCCCCTTCTGTACAATGGGGATGATAATATTTCCTGCCTCTTGGGAGTGTCGTGAAGTTTTAATTCATGAATGCTTGTAAAGAGCCTTATCTGCATGTGTGCTTTATATTAATTAGAAGGGATAATTAGGAGGATTTCCCCGAGTTTTGGGGTTTAACGCCCCTTCGCCTCATAATCTTCTCTCCCCTGGATTTTCACTTCTTTATTCTGAAGATCCCTTTCCCTCTTTTTCTTTCAAAAACTATTTCTCTCCCTCTTTTCCGCCTGCTGCCCTGATTTTCTCACTTCCCAACTGTGTTCTCTCTTACTAGGAGCCCCAACAGAATCTTCCTTCTTCGTGCAGACCTGCTCTGAGCAGGGACAGATGACATAGTATTTAAAACCCTGGTAGTCCCCTGCAGCCCTCTCTCCCTTGGGAGCTAACCGCTGCTGTAATTGGTGGAGATCAATTGGGGATGGGAAATTTTAGCAATAACAAAAATCATAGTGTAGATACAATCTCAGAGAGTAGATAGACCTAAAACGAGACCCCCCCACACACCTCCCCCGTGCTTTGTGTAGATGTGCGGGCAGTTGTATATGTCGCAGTGTCTCCTGGACCTTGCTGGGCTGCGATTCTTGAGGATAAGCAGGAAATTGAAATTTTAAAAATCCCGCTGTGGTGGGAAAGGTTTAGTTTCAGTGTTAGTGCACAGTTCACTGTCTGTAAGATGGAGATAATAATCCTTCATTCCTTCCCACCTTTTGTCTGTCTTAACCGTTTAGGTTGTAAGCTCTTTGGGGCGGGAGCTGTTTCTTGCTATGTTTATGTACACCACCAAGCCCAGCTGGGCCCTGATCTTAAAAAGGGGCTTCAAGGAGGTCATGTAAAGTACATTATGATTTGTTGTTATCTCGGTCCCGGAAAGATTGGTACCGGTAGAGTTTGTATCTCCATGATCACAACGGGTTCAGATACCACAGTGATGGGCATGGTAGAGGAAGAGAAGAGAACCTGGGCACCCTGGGACAGTGGGATTTTTAACTGTGCTGCGCGGCTTGTTCTGAAGAAACTCGCTGGATTTTTTCAGATCCAGGGGAGAGGATTTTGTTTTGTTTTGTTTCTTTTTAAGGTTAGTTCTCAGTGTATAAAAATTAGATGTGTCAGAATTGTTGGTTCAGAACCAGAACAGCAGGGGTTGTCGCAGATCAGAGTTTGAAACATGTTGGCAGAGTTTGAGTTTGGAAGTTTGAGCAACAACTGCTTCCACTATGCCTGTCAGAAACAAGGGCTATTGGCCCTTTACTTTTCTGAGAGCTACACTGAAAAAAACAAAAAGAAAATCCTGAGATCATTAACTGCAGTTCATGCTATTACAATATGCAGTTTTATTAAAGTATCGGCTCTAAGTCAGCGGTGTTTATTTCTCACTCTGCATGCTATTTATTGTGTGTGTGTGTATAAGTGTGTGTGGGGGGGTATATATCTGTTGCCCTGTGGTTTACAATGTGGATGTTTTCTTTTTCCACTGGCCAATTATTTCTGTTTTGTGTGAACAACAATTGAATTTATTCATCAATAAACAATTCTGCTGCCATTCCTTGCAGGAAAAAACAAAAACAAAGCCGAGCCCTTGATGTAAATTGTATTTCTTGATATAGGATTTGTTGCCTGATGGTGGTTGGACTGCTATGACTCAGGGTATTTGTAATGTTACAACTGGTTTGCTGGTAAGAGTCCAATTATTTTCTTAATAAAGGTTTGCAATTTTGCAGTTCACCTCTAAAGGGCACAAGGAGCACAGTTTGTATTTAATCAAAGATCATTTATATTCAGCAGTGACCCTATGGACAGAAACTGCACATTCCTATAAAATGCCTATCTGAAGTCCTGGAGTTGTTAGAGAGAGGGATGTATTACAGGGACTAATGCAATATTTTACAGTTTAGGATCAGACAGCTGATTTTCTACCAGATTTTTTTTTTTAAAGTGTAATAGAGGACACACCAGTGAAAAACCAATTTAAGGTAGAGGTGGAAGGGAAGATTCTGGAGAGAGAAGGATGCATCGAAATAGTTTCAGGGCCAGATTTTGATCTCACTCACATGAGTTTAAACCTGGAGCAATTCTTTCAAAGCTGGTGCTCTTATTCTGCATTTACACCAGGATAGCTGAGCAAAGAACGTGTTTCTAAAGATCTTTGCAAAGGAATGATGCTAATCCATAATGGACAAATTATCCTTGGAAGGAAGAAATCAAAAGAAGTCATTAAAGAACAACATTGACTTCAGGGAAATCTTTCAAACAGATCGAACTTAAAACATAAACACATGTACTCATCGCTTGTTTCTCATCATTTTGTTCGCCACATTGGCTAGTGTTTTCAAAGCTGTGTTTCAATGAGAGCTTGGTCCCTTTCCTGCTCATATTCCTTTGTTATTATTCATTAATACTTGAGATATCTATAGCAGCTTCATCTGAGACCCTCAATGCTCTTTACAGTATAATTATGGAATACTTAACTGCCGCTCTCTAGTGGACAGAGGCAGAACTGCTCAACTGTGTGTCATTGGCTCTGTAATGAAAGCAGCTAAAAGAGATTCTCCTTTCGCACAAGTGATCAGCGGCTCATTGTTTTGGCACTGGAGGATCTGAGTTCTGTTCCTGCTATCACCACAAAGTTCTAGGTTACCACCATGCAGCATAGTGACCACCGTGAAGCGCTGGGTGTGTTTGGATTTGCTACAATATATTCCTAATAGCAAAGGAAACAGAGAGAATCACTTGCCAAGTGCATTGCTCTTTTGTATCCTTCTCCCCACTTCTAGTTAACCCAGCAATCTTATCCCAATTGTGGCATTCTGGATCCTGCTTATTACTAGAGTTGTTACTTTATTAGCTCCCTTGTCGCTCTCCAGGCTGTACTTTTTACAGAACTCACTGAAATAGGAAACAGCCGTGTGATGAGGTAGGTAGATGGCGTGCTGGGATTCGCAGGCAGAGGGTTAACAGGAAGGCCCACAGTTAGGATTGTCAAGGGAGCAGGGCTGGGCTGGGCTGGCGGTGGCTAATTAGGCCATTCCCCTCAGCTCCTTCTGAGTGGGCTGAATTGATGAGTAGTGGGAGCTAGACGTTTTATAGGGGAAAGAGAGCAGTGTTGGTTTTTTGGTGAAGCCCTCCGTCTCTTCGTATTCTGGCTGCTCGCTAGTCCAGAGCAGGGAGCTGAGGGAGAAACTAATGATGTACTTTCACACAAAAATGCTCTGGAGGCCGAGTCTGACTTTTTCCTTTGTTTTTAGTACAACAGCATTGCTAATCCTGCTTAGGGTGAGTGATAGCCAAGTGGCTCTGGCCAACCAGACAGTGCCACACAGAGTTGATTACCTGGAAGAGGCTGACTGGTGAGTAGTGTTCTTGTTGGTTTACCACGCCCCCATAAGCAGATGCATCCTGCCTAGTCCAATCTTCTCCCCTCCAGGAAGTTCAGCAAGCACAATTTTAAAAAGGGTTGGAAGCACTGGGTTCAAATGATCAAGTATCAGGGGGTATCCGTGTTAGTCTGTATCTACAAAAACAACAAGGAGTCTGGTGGCACCTTAAAGACTAACAGATGAGGTTTTTACTCACGAAAGCTTATGCCCAAATAAATCTGTTAGTCTTGAAGGTGCCAGCAGACTCCTTGTTGTTTTTGGGTTCAAATGAGTGTAGTTCCACTGAAAAATCAATGGATCTAATCTATTTAGCACCTCTAAGGACCTGACCCCTTCAAGGTGAACTGGCATCTGCTGTTACCAGCTGTTTGCACAACAGCACTTCCTATTACCTTTCCTGTCTGAAATCACTTGGCATAAAGTTTCACTGCACATTGGCCCAACTGCAGCGTTCAAATCCTGAGTCTTAAGAGCTAATGCAATAACGCGTTTGCATAACCTGATGGTGAGGTGTCACTTTTCTACTCTGACGTCCATTGCTAAATGATCCCTTTAGGCAGAGAAGAGAGTGTGTGTAGGGCAGTATCTCCAGCTCCCAAGGGAAGCCCACAGCTGTAAACCTTTGGTTGTGAGCATTTACGATCTCCTCAGTTAAGCATCATTAGGCTAGGTCAATACTTGGATGGGAGGGAGACATTCAGGAAGGGTTGTTGGGTAGCCCCCAGTAATGGGTGCTCCTCTCATTTAGCTGCTGTCTCAGAGTGGTGTGGGAGGATGTGGTCTTTCAGGTTAGATCTAAAACTACTGGGGGTTATTAAAGATCCCATGGCACTGTTGCAAGAGTTAGGTAGGGCTGGGCCGTGGCTCTGGTGTCCTAGCAAAGTCTCATATGGGTTCTGTCCATCTTCTACTCCTCTACATTCCACCTGCAGTTTCAGTTGCATACAATATTTGTCCTTATCCTAAGCCAGCTGTGCATTGTTGACAGCACTGTTATAAAAGCTGTCGTGCGCTGCAATTTAGTGGTGGGTGTAGGTTGTAAGGCAGTTTGATGTTTGTAAAAAGGTGTTCTATAAATCAGGGATTAACGGCGCTATGCATAATTAGCCTTCCTACGTTGGTGGCAATTATAAGCATCGGTAAACTAAAGAAATCTATAATACAGCTCTCTGCCTACACTCAAATCTATTTCCCAGACCTCTTATGTGCTGACAATCCTGTCCATCTTGGAGGCCCAATTCATTTGACTCTTGGACACTCTGTATTCTGGCGGTAGTGGGATGTATTCCATTTCCAGCTGAGTTGTGTCCCCATTGATGCTGTCTTCTCACATTCAGGATGGATTTCGTGTAAACAGACTTTCAGAAATATTTGCACAAGGAGCTTAAAAAGTCCTACTGCCCAGAGAAACAAATATTGCCACTTCTTGTTGTTGCACCTAGTACTTTGCACATCAGATTATTGTGATGAATCATGTACCAAAAATGAGTTCAAACCAAAGCTGTTAGGGAAACACAAATTGTAATTGCAAAGACCATGTTTTTTCTTCATAGGCCTGATAATGATATACACAATTTCTAAGCTCTTAACGTATGGCTTGTCATGGTAAAACCCTATTAGAACAACTAATTTTCTGACCCTTGTTGTCAATAAATCATTAAGTATAATATGTGTTTTTATTACCAATTTACATCCTGCCCATTCCACTGCAAAATACAGAGTTTGGGATCTCTTGTGACCATTAGTTTAAAATGCATTTGGCAGAAGAATTGATTGCTTTGTTTCATGGCAGGCATAACAGGTTTAATACCTTAATTTTTTTTCCAATTTGCTTTTCATGGCTTTTTTTATAACACTGAGAGTCAGCCTGTATGTGGTGATATCACACTTCAGTGGATAGCACAGGGCACATTCTCTTGTGTCCCATTGTATGTATGGCTTTACCCTTGCCTAACTGAGTTAATAGGAGCTTTGCCATTGACTTAAATGAGAGCAGGACTGAGCCCATAGTGACGACTCCAATTTCTATTAAGGTCAATAAGAGTCTTTTGATTGACTGCAGTGGGCGTTGAGTCAGACCCATAGAAAGAGGGTCTGAGCGCAGCATCGAGAGCTAGGAATTCGTGAGTACTAATGCCCGCTCCCTGTGGAACCTGAGCCAGGAAGACGCTGAGCTTTCACGGCATGTCATGACTGCGCCACCTTTGAAAAGTCAGGCTGCTGATCTCCTGATTCAGTTTGATGTGAGGCTAACGCTTTCCTGCTACCACATGCCGAGGGGGTGAGTTTGTGAAGTTTAATGTTTGTAAAGTGCTTTCAGAAGAGCACCCATGTAATATGTTCAGTAGCAGGCAAACCAATCGCTTTGTAGGGTAGTGATCAATTACAGAATTTAAATGAGATTCCCCTTCAATGTGGGTGTCGTGGAGGATTAAACCCAGGCTAATGACTTGGGAGCCAGGCTCCAACTCCAGACAACGTGCAACGAGCAGAATGCCGAACGTCTCCTAAATGGAGACGCCTACTCAGGCACAGCTATTAGCAACAGCGTTACTATGACCATTATTATTCTCCTCTCTGGACAGCATTACCAGGATCCCTGCAATTATGATAAACTGCCACCTTTGGCTTATAATTATCCTCAGTTACAAAAGCTGCTGTCTAGAATTTTATGGCAGTTGTGTTCCTTCCCTTTCCAGTCTCGTTTTTCTCTAATGAATTAAAATGGTGGTATTGCTTTATTTTAAAGAGCATACATAGGTGCCTAAGCAAATGTTAAAGACATCGCAAATACGTCAAAGAGACACATCTCAGGGATATCTCTAGATACATCAAGTGACTCCAAGCATAATGAGAAGTCCATGAAAATCTGCTTACGAAGGTGTGACTTGTGGTGTTGGAACCCTTTCTCCTAAGGTCTTAAGGGTGAAATTCACACTTGTGTAGGATGCCTGTGTATCACTTAAGTCTTGATAATAAGTGCTGCACAGGCCTTGGGCTGGCCCTCTTGACTGGGGTGGATTTTGTCCGTAGTATTGCCAGCCCCAAGCAATCAAAAAATCATGAGCCAAAACCATGAGATTGGGCTTAATCCTGAGAATTACAAAGTAATACATCTTGGCAAGCTTTATATTTGTCTTCTCGTGGCTTGGCTCCGTGTGGGCGTGGCTTGACTCCGTGTGGGCGGGGCCTGACTCCGTGTGTGCGTGGTTCACACTTTCCAGTTTTCCTCCACAACCATGAGGCTTAGCAACTTGCAGATATTTTTGTTTTGTGGGATTTTTTTTTAAATGAATGATAAGATTCTCTTGTAATCACAGGTCTCCAGGAGCTGGGACTTTTATACAAACAGCAAGTATCACAAATCTCATGATGAAATCACAAGAGCTGGCAATGCTGAATAGGACCACGCTTTCAAACATCAGAGCTTAAAATACACCTGCAAAGCGTATGCTTGAAGGACCAGATCCAAAGCCCCTTGAAGTCCATGAAAAGACTCCCATTGATGGCATTGGACTTGGAAATATTCCCTCCACTTGTACTGGGAAAAATGCTATATAATATTGGTGTGATCGTGGGGTCAAAACACCAGAAGAACAATAGCCACGTTTTTCAGAAGGGACTAGTGATTTTTGGATGCTCAACTTAAGGCACCTTAACCAGACCTGATGGTTGGCTGGATAGTTTATTCAGAAAATGCTGAGCATCTGTTCTCTGAAAATTGGGGGTATGTCAACTATGTCAACGTGGGCACCCAAAATCACCAGTTGCTCTTGGAAAATCTTGGCTGATATTTATTGGCACACTAGTGAATTTCCAACTGTACCGTCCCTCCCGCTACAAGTCCCCCAGAGCAACACTGACTTGCTCTGATGATTCCCTAGGCCATTAACAAACTGTTCTTATGCTGATCTAGCCAGGTCTGCTACGTGAGAGCCAATTTGTTTCTGTGCTATTCTTCCATCTGCCAGTCGCAACTGCAGCTTATTTGTTTTACTTACAGAGCATATGATGTGCTGAGAAAAGATGGCTATAATGAAATTGGCTAGAGTCCCTGGAGTGTATCTGGAATGATCTATTAATTTGCCAGCCAACTGTACAATATCTATTATAGCTTAGCAAGGAACCTGTACTGAATGCCCGGTCAGCTGCAGCTTTCCCTTTGCATCTCCCCTGTTGTCTTCAAATATTTTAGGCTTTGGGGATAAAATCATTAAGTCATGGGCATGACAAATGGCACAGGTGCTATACTTGTTGGCTTGATTTTTCACCTCATGTCCCGTTGACAAACATTTGGCTGTGTGTGAACGCTGTGCAGGAATGATGGGGGAAGTCAGCATCGAGGAGTGTTTGTTCCCCAGAGCAATTTCAGCAATGCTGCGTAAGCTTTCTGCATCCTGACTCCCCTTGAGCAAGGAGTTGGCCTTCCATTTGTGGCATCTCGAAAGATGATCAGCTGTGGTGTTGTCTCCTGTTGATGCTTTAATAAGAACTGGATCTAGACCACCCAAATTGGTTCAGAAAGGCATCAGAGGATGATAATTTTGGGGGGAGGTTTCGGATGTCTGACAACCAGAGGCCCCTTTGAAAAAGCCTGGATTTGCTTGCCAGTAGCTAACTACATTTTAGATCATATACATAGAATTCTGATACCCCAGGGATTGCGTCTATCTGCCTGGTAACTTCTTTATTATGAAGCCGGCCCACAAATTGGCAATGTAACAGTTGCCACATGTAAATTCTCAGTGCATCTGGTCCTACTACGTACAAGAGTATGGCATATTCCCCCTCCCTGCTCTCTCTGCAGTGCCACATGCTTCCAGAAAAATACATTCCAGTGCTTACTGATACAGCAGGAATATTGTAAGAAATCAGATCACTTTTGTCTCCGGCTTTTCATTTGCTTTCTATGATGGGATGAAATTATGAAGTCAAGCAGGGCCGGCTCCAGGCACCAGCCCACCACGCATCTGCTTGGGGCGGTGCCTGGGGTGGGGGGGTGGCGCGGCACGGCGGGGCGCTCCGGCCCGAGAGCGGGGCCGCAACTGGGCTCGCCGCCCTCCCCGCGGCATTCCCGCCGCTGGGGAGAGCGGAGCCGCAGCGGGCTCGCCGCCCTCCCCCCGGCGCTCTGGACGGTTGGGGAGAGCGGGGCCCCAGCCGGGCTCGCCGCCCTCCCCCCTGCGCTCCGGCCGGTCAGGGAGAACGGAGAGCCGCGGCAGGCTCGCCGCCCTCCCCCCAGCGCTCTGGCCACCGGGGAGAACAGAGAGTCCCGGCTGGGCTCGCCGCCCAGCTCCCGCGCTCTGGCCGCCGGGGAGAGCGGCGAGCCCCGGCCAGGCTCTCCGCCCTGCTCCCGGCGCTCTGGCCACCAGGGGCTCTCCACTCTCCCCCCAGCGCTCTGGCCGCTGGGGAGAGCGGAGAGTCCCGGCTGGGCTCACCGCCCTCCTCCCGGTGCTCTGGCTGCCGGGGAGAGTGGAGAGTCCCGGCCAGGCTCTCAGCCCTGCTCCCGGCACTCTGGCCGCTGGGGAGAGCGGCGGCCGCGGCGGGCTCGCCGCCCTCCCCCCAGCGCTCCGGCTGGTCGGGGATTGCGGGCCCGCGGCTGGGCTCGGCACCCTCCCCTGCCGCGCTGGGGTGTGGCAGGTGGCTTTTTTGCCTAGGGCAGCAAAAAAGCCAGAGCCGGCCCTGAAGTCAAGGGAGGCACCCAGCTGAGACAGCTGAAACAGCTGCCTCTCAAGAGCAACAAAGAGCAGGTCTTGGATACTTCCTTTCCTTATTGGAGGCTAAAAGGGTGAGATGTAGAGCTGGGATTTGATGCGCAGCTGCCACTGTTGTTCATTGATTGGCCGGAACAGTACTTGTATGTCACTTGAACAAGAGAACCCTTTTTTGCCACATCTATGTCAGAAGCTGATACATTTCTAAAGAGAGCCTGAAGGCTGAGAAGCTGAAAACTTGAGCCACCTTTTCCATTTCTCTGGCTGCACAAGGTGTGTCATTCCGTAGACAGACTTACTCTAAATGAGTCTTGGCGTTGCGGCTGAATAATACTCCTACCCCCTCGCTTTTACATGGTACTCGGCACCTGTAGATCTTGAAGTGCTTCATAAAGGAGGTCAGTATCATTATCCCCATTTTAGAGGGTGAAACTGAGGCATGGCTGGGCAATTACTTGTCCCAAGTCACCCCAGTATCAGGCCCATCTCTCAGGAGCAGTCCTTGGGGCTGGGATAGGCACTTCTTACTTTCCTAAGACAAATCCAGTTCTAGCACTTTGTCTGGAAGATGATGTGGACCTTCGCACTGTTGTTCCTGATGATGCCAGTATGGGTCTCGTATAGACTTGGCGTCTCTAGAACAGCCCTTTTCCAAGAATCTTGAAGCTCCTTGCAAACATCAATCCTTACTACCCTGGGCGATAATTAAGTAACTCCCCCCACTTTTACAGATGAGAAAACAGAAGCTCAGAGGGGAAGTGACTTGCGCTAAACACATCTGTCACTGACAGAGCTGGGAATAGAACCCAGCTGTCATGGCGCTGTGTGTGTATATAACAACCTGGGCCCCCAGTCCTTTGTACTAGCCCCTGGGCAAAGGTGGCACTTGCTGTACGCTCTGTAGCAGCTCTGTCATGTCCACATTAATCCAGAATAACTCCACTGACTTGCATGGAGTTAATTCCACCTTTACATGGGTGTAAACTGGTCCCAAAACAGTTACAGAGGTGTTGGCTGAAAGCAGAACTGCTGTACGCAGGGGAGCTGTCTGGAGCCATTTGATGCTTCTGAGGAGGGCGCGGTGCCACTTGAATCGGGATGCTGAAGATCTGCAGCGCAGCTGTGGTAAAAGCATTCCCTCAATCTTTCTCTGACCTTTACTTCGTGTTAGGTTTTCAGTTACATGCAGGCAATGCACAAAGTGCCTGGCTCTTAAAAACCAAACAGGGTTTTTAGCCTGTCATTTTAGGGGTGGAGGGCAGGAGGCTATGACACGTTTATTGTCTGTGGTTCCTCAAAATTAGCAACGGCCCCTTGGAATTGTCTGGGCTATTGTTCGGTAGCTATTAATGGAATCCCATTTAGCCCCCAAGAAAAATACTGCAGCACTTACAATAGCATTGTACTAGAGCTGTCAATTAATTGCAGTTAACTCATGCGATTAACTCCAAAAAATTAAATGTGATTAATCGCAGTTTTAATCGCATTGTTAAACAATAGAGTACCAATTGAAATTTATTAAATATTTTGGATGTTTTTCTACATTTTCAAATATATTGATTTCAATTACAACACAGAATATGAAGAGTACAGTGCTCACTTTATAGTATTTTTATTACAAATATTTGCACTGTAAAAATGATAAACAAATGAAATAGTTTTTTTCAGTTCACCCCATACAAGTACCGTAATGCAATCTCTTTATCGTGAAAGTGCAACATACAAGTGTAGATTTTTTGTTGTTATTACATAACTGCACTCCAAAAACAAAACAATGTAAAACTTTAGCGCCTACAAGTCCACTATTTCTTGTTCAGCCAATCGCTAAGAGAAACACGTTTCTTTACATTTATGGGAGATAATGCTGCTGGCTTCTTATTTATGTCATCTGAAAGTGAGAACAGGTGTTCGCATGGCACTTCTGTAGCCGGCATTGCAAAGTATCTACGTTCCAGATATGCTAAACATTCGTATGCCCTGTCGTGCTTCGGCCACCATTCCAGAGAACATGCTTCCATGCTGATGACACTCTTTAAAAAAACAATGCATTAATTAAATTTGTGACTGAACTCCTTGGGGGAGAATTGTATGTCTCCTGCTCTGTTTTACCGGCATTCTGCCATATATTTCAGGTTATAGCAGTCTTGGATGATGACCCAGCACATGTTGTTGGTTTTAAGAACACTTTGCATTTTGTTAAATCTAAAGTGAAAGAAGTTACCAATGTGAGATTTCTAAAGATAGCTACAGCACTCAACCCAAGGTTTAAGAATCTGAAGTGCCTTCCAAAATCTGAGAGGGATGAGGTGTGGAGCATGCTTTCAGACGTCTTAAAAGAGCAACACTCCGATGTAGAAACGACAGAACCCGAACCACCAAAAAAGAAAATCAACCTTCTGCTGGTGGCATCTGACTCAGATAATGAAAATGAACATGTGTCTGTCCGCACTGCTTTGGATGGTTATCGAGCAGAACCCCTCATCATCATGGACGCATGTCCTTTGGAATGGTGGTTGAAGCATGAAGGGACATATGAATCTTTAGCGATCTGGCACATAAATATCTTGCTACGTCGGCTACAACAGTGCCATGAGAACACTTTCAGGTGACATTGTAAACAAGAAGTGGGCAGCATTATCTCCTGCAAATGTAAGCAAACTTGTTTGTCTGAGCGATTGGCTGAGCAAGAAGTAGGACTGAGTGGACTTGTAGGCACTAAAGTTTTACAGTGTTTTATTTTTGAATGCAGCTATTTTTTGTACATAATTCTACATTTGTAAGTTCAACTTTCATGACAAAGAGATTGCATTACAGTGCTTGTAGGAGGTGAATTGAAAAATACTGTTGCTTTTTTTTTTACAGCACAAATATTTGTAATCAAAAATAAAAAAAAGTGAGCCCTGTACACTGTATTCTGTGTTGTAATTGAAATCATTTTATTTGAAAATGTAGAAAACATCCAAAAATATTTAAATAAATGGTATTCTTCTATTGTTTAACAGTGCAATTAATAGCGATTAATTTTTTTAATCGCTTGACAGCCCTACATTGTACACATGGATGTTATTTTGAGCTTACAGCTTCTTCAAACTCCCTGTAAACCCTAGATGAATGACTGAGAACAGCCATTTAAAGGACCAGCAAACCCCTCTAGCTAGCACAGGGTTAATCGGACTCATTAGCAGAAGGTTGAAGACAAATACTTTGGAATTCTAGAGTTACGCTAACACTTAAGCATTAAGGAGGAATTGCCCTGAACCTGGGATTGTCACTTACACCAGTGCAAAGTGGGTGTGTAAATTGGCACAATTTGGATCTGGGACTTGCTATACCCCACTTTGCTGTAATGTAAATGAAGTCAAATGGTTCAGGAAAACAAAGAATCAAGCCCAGGATCTCAGTTTACCCCTCAGCTCCTCCGGACATTGATCTGCCTTTTCTCTTGAAGTCTTTACCTGTCCCTTAGAGAGAGACCTGGTCTGAACCAAGGGCCCCAATGCTTGGGGATGTTCAGTGCTATGATGCTGACCTGGGCCCATCTGTGTCCCTGTTTCCCCAGCTCCAATCTGAAATTCTCCTGAATAGTTGTCCCCTGATCATCACTGACAGCCACTCCCTGCCTAGAATGTCCACTTCTTGTGGAATATTATCCACTGAACATGAGCAATATGTGCTGTGGAAGACACACATTAAGGACAGTCCCTGCCTTTGCGCTCTACAGCCTAGAAAACAAGATGAGAGATGAAAGCCAGAGGAGAGAGTTAACAGGGCTTTTTGTTGTTGTTTTGTTTTAAAGCAGATCAAATCAGCTCCTCTCCTGCAGTGGAATATCAGGCCGAAGAAGGTGTCTGGCGTGAGCTAGTGTTAGTGGACTTCCTGGAAGAATTGTCTTATGGAGGTGTTTAAATGGGTGAAGACCTAATGCTCAGGAACTTGTAGCTCATCCCATTTGTACTGTGCAGCATGGAGGAAGGTAGGAAGACGGGGCTGGAGAAGGAAATGAACAGGGCATTGAGGCTTCATTGCCACGGAGAGGGTGAGACTATAAGAGAGGAGATGAGGCCTGGAGGTAGGAGCAGACTTGTGGAGCAAAGAGAAGAGGCTTATCTCTGATAAGGTAGTAGGAAAAGGGGAGTGGGCGGAGAGGTTCGAAGGGAGTGATAGGGCCTGGCTGAGCGAAAATCAGTGCTTTAGAGATACAGAAAGGGGGGTTACACGTATCAGGGAGCCTGTGGTAATATCTGAGGCTGGAGGTGGAGAAGTGTGCTGCTAAAGAGGCTCGGGTTTGCTCTATGTTGTGACAGAGGAAGAAGCTGCCTGGAGGCGAGGGGAGGACGAACGTGGGGTCGGATGGCTGGAAGCCTGTGTGATGGGACAGAGGGTAACGGGGCCAGTGGCAAAAGAGGAAGTGACGTAGGAGGAAAAACAAGGAGCTGAATTACAGTTGTGTGGCTTCGGCCTGTTTGTATTCCTGCTGAACCAGCAATAAGTGGGATTGTATAACTGTCCACGGTCACATAAATAGTATTGAGGCACTTCCCTGGGGAATAAAATAAACCTGACGCCAGGACATTATTACAGCCCAATAGCACCATCACTTTTTTCCCTTCTCTGTGTTCTACGGCAGCGCTTAGCTTGATGCAGATATTTTGAAAACTTTTTGCATAATAGAAGCAACTGCCAGAGGAAAAATGGAACAGACTGGCATCCGGAAAATAGAAAATTACTTGTCTATCAATCTTAGGCTCTTACTGTTATTTACACGGCCTCTTCATTGCATCACCCATGACGCTGGGAGGTTTTGGTATCCATGAAACAGCTCATTTTCTCCCCTTTTCCTCACTTGCTCTGCTAGAACCGTTCGGATTTAAAACCAGACACAGCCAGAGCATTTACAATTTAACAATCAATAAAAAAAAAATTACACTCCAAGACTGGAAAGAAATCATTTCGGTCTCGTCTCTTCCTGCCGGGGTGTAGCGAGACATATGTGCTGGGCTAGCTCTGGCGTGCAAAGCATTAGCAGCCAGATGGACAGTTAGTATTGTCTTAAACTCAGCAGGTAATGGAGAAAGTCAGTGGCTTTAGCAATAAGACTGAGGCAGCAGCTTTGGGCCTGTTTGACATGTATTGAGTGGGAATGAAGTAAGGTTTTTTTGAGAGGGGACCATCTTTTCGTTCTGTTTGTACTTGGCACAGAGAGGTCCGGCTCCATGACTAGGTCTCCAAGGTGGTACTGCAATACGGATAACAAGGGTTGGGCCTTCTAGTGAGGAAAATTGCATCAAACCAGCACAAACAACACTTGAGCTCCAGTCCTGAAATTGGAAGCATGCAGAGCCCCACTGGAGGTGTGCAGGGGCTGCCTACGTGGAACTCACTGCAGGATAAGGCATAGCCCCGTACGGGATGTCGCACATTCTAGCACCTGCATTCTTGTACTGCATGCAGTACTGGGTTCCTGGCCCACAAGCTGGCTCCCGCCACAGGCAATCTTATGCCTGCTGCTGGGGGACGGGGGAGGGGCAGAGGGACTGTTTTCCTTCTCCTGCTGGATGAGAGGGACATGCAAATTTTAAATCTGTTTTTAATTGGAAATGTCAAGGGGGAACAAAATGAAACCTCCCATGAGCTCAAGGGCTGCTCTGTCTGCTCACTCTCCCTCAGATTGATTGCCCTTCTTCAGTGCAAGGACAGCCATGGCAGCATTTGCCATCAATCAGGACTGTGATGCTTTAGGGGCCGTCCCCACAATTACACCCTCTTTTAAAAGAAAATGAGTAATGAGAGGCATCGCTTGCACTGATGGGCACAATCATCAATGGCTGCAGATTCAAGGTTTTGCAATTTAATAGTTTCTGTCCTGTACACAGTAGGGTCAGCCCCGGGTTCTCAAAAAATCATGGGACTTGACAAAGGTCAGGCTGCTGGTGTGCTGAGGCCACTGCCCGTCATGCTGACCAATATGATCTTATTGTTTGTATTTCCCTCATCTGTCTCTTCCCGCCAGCTGTCTCTTGTGTTATACTTCGTCCCTGCCCCAAGGACCTTACAATCTCGCTCTTTTTTTCTGAGTTTGTATAGCACCGAGCCCAATGGGGCTCTGGTCCACGACTGGCTCTCAGAGGCGCTACTGGGATACAAATAATGACGATGAGACTGGCTTAAATCATAACATTGAAAAAAATTGATTTGGGGTTCTTCTTTGCCTCTTGGTTTCTGAGTCGTTAGGTTACCGCTTAAATCAGATTAGTGAACAGGCTGGAGATCGTTCACTTAAGGAATTTGTGGGGTGCGATTGGTCACATGCTGTTATTTCTGTTCCCTCATTGGTGACCTGTTAATGGCTGCCGTCCGTCTAAGGAACAACAACATGCTGTCACCAGTTCTTTGGAGGAGGACTTTTGGGGTAAAATGGATGGGATTTAATATCAAAACAAATAACTTTGGGGGGTAGGGGGGAGGCGGGGAAGAGAGTCCTGGAACTGGTTCACTTTCATCTTCTTTAATGCACTAACAACCTCCATTTTAGATGAAGTGCTGCAGTATTTCTAGTCGGCTGCACAAGAGAGACCTAGACAGCAGCAAGGTTGTGGTTGAATTTATATTATACTATAATAGTCCAAGGCTGTTTAATGAAAAGTGCTATTTCACTTAGCCTGGTCCAATAACCTCTCATCCCTTGTCGTTCCCTTTCAGCCTACCTGAGGTGGGCAAGGAGACGAAATCAACCCAAGTAGTGAGCACTATTGCAGGCTTGATTCGAGAGCTTTAATAGACCACCGATGTTAGTGGAATAACTTATTTTCATCTCACACGAAATGTGTCTTCTCTCAATGTGTGAAAATCTCTCAGGATACACGGGGCCCAATGGGCCGTCTCCTCCCTTCACGATGGTCCTTAATTTTAGAGCAGAGAGCTGTGCTGTTTGCCTGATTAGATGGAAGGCTGCGGCCATAGGATATCTTCCAAGTAGAAGGAGACATAAGGCAAGGCTGATCGTTTCCTTCAGTGACTCCCTGTTGCAGCTTTTGTTTACCCTGGGTAATTGCTGCACCTTTACCACACAAGCTACTGTAGAAACTAAGCATCCAGGGCGATTTAGGAATCTTAGCTACGGCACAACATTCAACCCTGCAAGCGAGATAAGGTCTGGCCAGACTTGGCTGTGACTCAGAGGCAGTAACCGCTAGGGGGATCCTTCCCCTGAGAATACCAGCAAGGGGGATTGGATGGAAGGAGCTATTGTGAGGGTGGTTTCTTACCTGCCCTACTAGGAGTTGAACTCCGGCCACCAAACCATTGCTGCTGCAGGGCTGGATTGCAACAGGCATCCTACAGGCAACCGTCTCTTTAGCCTGTTCAACCCCCTTGGGCTATCGAGTGCTCACACGTCAGTGGCAAAACCTTTTCTACAGCGGCTTCATTAACACCCAAGCAGCAACCTGTTGTGGAAAGTAATGTGAGGATAATAGCTGCTAATCCTTAACCAGTGCCTTATGCCCCATCTGCTCTCCTTTGTCCTGTTCCGAACTCTCTAGCTGAGCTCTCCTTCACTTCAGCGGTAGCAGGACTGGAACCTGAGAGAGCTGCTAATGCTTTTAATCCTCTCCCACAATGAGATACCTAGAAGGAGAAGCTGGGATACGCAGCATTTGTGCTTTGTAGCATACTGGCTGCTCCAGGGAGATGGATGGGCAGGGTCACATAGGCAGGCAAGAATTATTACTAGGCATGGTATAGTCCATGTGACACCGCAGGAGCAGGCACTGAGCAGCACTGGGGTGTTTTTCTTTTCATGTCCTGGTGATGAGGAACAGCAAACTGTTGTGGAAGAGGCAGCAGCCGGCCGGAACTTTGTCAGCCTTCTAAGTGAGTGGCAGTGGGTCTCCCCCATGCAATGACCCAGACGAGTGGAGGTTCAGATTGTCCGCTAGTCACCACACTGAAAACAGTCTGAGACGCTGAGCTGTAGCAGGCTTTGCGGGAAGGGACCTGCCAACCCTCTATATGGACACAGGTAGGCAGGGCCGCCCAGAGGGGCGGGCAAGTGGGGCAATTTGTCCCAGGCCCCGGGCCCCACAGGGGCCCCCCACGAGAATATAGTATTCTATAGTATTGCAACTTTTTTTTATGGAAGGGGCCCCTGAAATTGCTTTGCCCCAGGCCTCCCGAATCCTCTGGGCAGCCCTGTAGGTATGGAATCAAGGGTATTGACCGCAGTAGAATGCATGGTGTGCTGTGAGCTCTGTCACAAGTTACAGGCAAATCTGGCCCCAGGCTGTGAGAGTGTGCTAGTGCAGTGGCAGGGTGGGATTCTTACCACGGAAAGTCTGTCCTTGGATGGTGCACCCTAGCTCCAAGCTAGTGAGGTCTGCCAGCTACAAGCTGTGATGAGGCCTCTAGGGCAGACACAGCAGCAGAAGCAAAAGGCGCTCAGGGATTCATTTCCTCCTGCTCTATCTGAGCCATCCTGCCCCACCAGGATGGCTTCTTGGCCACACTCCCACTCCTTAGGAGCAGGGCTGGCTTTCACTGTAAGTGGTTAGCAGGGATTGGGCACACTTAGTGCTGGTTCTAGAGATGGGTGAGTCCTGGCAGTTCGGTTCAGAAAACACCCAGGTATTCAGGGGCTTATCCAAACCCACTGGAAACCAGGCTGAACCTTCATGGGGATGGATTACATCATGAGATTTCTAGTGCTTCCTGTTTCTCCCAGCTTGGCAACACCACAGGAATAGTTTTTCCTTGAAGGGTTCTTGTCCTTCTCTCTCCAGTCCTGGTCAGAACCGTGACCTGCAGGGGGTTCAAAACTCAGCAGTGGAAGAGAGTCAACCGAAGCGGTTCAGAATTCAGGATCAATGCCACTTCCAATAGAAGAGTCAGTTCAGTTATTCTACTCTCCCGGATGGCTCATCTAACTTTAGGTAATACATTATAGTCCATATGAGTATTCCTTCACTATATAAATCCATGAATTACCATAGGTTAAAATAAGACCGTATGATCTAATGACTAGAGTTGGGGGACTTTTGTTTGAGTGTGGCTCTCCCATTCTCTCTGTGGCATTGGGTACTTCATTTAAACTTTCTGGCTGCAATTTTCAAGGAACCTAGAGGAATGAGGTATCACCCAAATCCCACTGAAATTCCAAGAGTGGGGATAATGCCTCTCCTTTGTAAAGTGCTTTGGGATCTCCCTGTGACCTCATTAATCAGAATAGAGACCGCTGCTATAGTTTAGGATGCTTCATTGCTTTGATTCATAAAACTTATTTGTCTAAGGTGTTCATTAAACCAGAGTATTAAATTGTGAATTGTGGTGAGGAATTCAAACAGCTTGGGATGGAAGTAATTCTCCCCTTCTCCTTACAAACCAATTTAAAAAAAAAAAGGGACTCTTAGAAGATGTAAAAGAAAAGGGAAACCCCAGAGACAGAGCACAATGTTTTCCAGGCATGTCTTGGATTTAGGAAATTGAACTTGGTAACTGTTTTGATCTATACCGTGGTGTAATTTGTTTGGGTATCTGGGAAATTTGAACAGTATTTTTGCACTCAGATATGGATCTTCCCTGCATCTACAGTCCCAATTACCAAGGCACTTTTAAAAGCTGCTTCCATATGTGTTTGCACAATAGATTTGAGTGACTATTAGGGCATGTTCAGTGTCATTGTAAATGGGCACCATTGCTCCGTGCGTCAGGATATGACATTTTGGAAACTCCCACATGCATCCTTGATCACTCTCCATGTAAGTGATGTGTAGCCTGGTGTTTTCGGCTGGAATTGATGATCATTTCATCATTCAAGCCAATCGCAGTTTGCCCTGCTGGTAAGGAAACCATAGACTGAAATCAGTGGTTTCTGCATTGGCCTCCCTGTCTCACTCAGCGTGGATCTTCTAGAAAATGAACGAAATTAACGTGCAGGTCAAGCACCAGAGGATCATTTTATTTAGAATAAAGTTGCCCCTTATGAGCATTGGAGTGTGGGAGCCACTGCGGTAGCAGCAACATGATAATCTGGTCTCTTCTATTCCCAAGCTCTGGTGGTTTTGTACAGTCAGATTTTTAAATTTTAGCTGCTGCAATGGGAAGTGGAAGAATCCAGAGAGGTCTGTGCTTTGTTTTGCTTTCTCCCCCATCTCATTTCCCCCCAAAAAATAAATTCTCAAAACCCCGACTGCTCAACTATGTGTCTGTTGTATCCAGACAAGGGTGGGGATTTGCATCCAGGGTTCTGGTTTTGGTCCATCAAAACCTGTATAGGATCTGCTTGGATTTCTTAGATGATCCTTAACTGGTATGGAGAGCCTGGTTGTGATCCTGCCCCCATTGAAGAGCTCTTCCATTGATTTCAGCGAGTGCAAGATCAGTCCTTAAATGAGGAGCAAAGCTGCTAGCCATGTGCTGTGTAGAAACTCCAGCCTGCCTCATATGCCATTCGTACCAAATCTCAGGTATCTAATTCCATTCATAGGTTTAATTCAAGCACCTCACCTTGTGCAGGGAGGTGAGAGTTGGTGCAGTTTCAATGAGGGGGGAGATTTACAGCTAACTGCCATATCAGAAGGAAACATGAAAGCCGCTCTTAAGCCCTTTCGCATTCATCCAAACAAAACAGGGAGAACTAAGCCCATCCCTTCTGCCTCAGGGACCAGGGTCCCCTGGCTTGTTAGCTTTGTTGATAGGATTTACAAATAAATTTAATGTTATGTCCTCCATAAACTAATCATGCAGGGATTATGCCTGGAAGGAAACCAGAGATGAGGGAGTAAAAACATCGCTCCCTGATGTAACCTGTGATTAGTGATATAACTGGTGATTAGCCAGAGGCCAATTCCCTTCCTGGGCAATTTTGCTACTCACAGAATTCACTGCTATTCACAGGGGCATGGTTGGGTTTTTACTTAACCTTTGCTGTTTAAATGTTAGTGCCTCGCTGGAGTCTTAAGAGGGACTGGTATCGAGACACTGCATTGGAAATATCAACAGGGTTTGAGCCTGGGACCATCAGCTCTGCAGCACCAACCTCTGGCTCCTGAGCTAAGGGCCTGACCCAAAGCCCATGGAAAGGGATCGGGCCTGCCTCCTATGGCATTTCTACCAGTTCTTGAAGGGACTTCAGATCTAGTCTTTGGTCTGGTAGCTGCCTGCAGTAGCAAGTGGCTACAGTGGCTGGCTCACAAAGGATGAGGTTGAGGGGACTGTCTGTGACACGCTTTACAGGCATGTTACAATGGATGGAATAAGGGCCCTGATCCTGCAAATGCTTAAGTATGTTCTAACTTTGTTAATTTACATGGTGTAAATTTCTAATTGCGAAGGTAATTAGCCATTGGAACAATTGACTATAGGCGCCGACTTCCTCTCTACCCGGGGGGTGCTCAACCCCACCCCCTCTGCCCCAGGCCCGCCCCCACTCCACCCCTTTCTCCAAACCCCCATCCAAGCCCCAACGTGTCCTGTCCCCACTCCTCCCCCTCTCTCCAGCACCTCCTGCATACCGCAGAACAGCTGTTGGGGGGAGCTTGGCTGCCGGTGGGTGCTAAGCACCTGCTGGAACACCCATGGAGTCGGCGCCCATGCAATTGACCAAGCGTGGATTCTCAGTCACTGACAATTTCTACATAAAAGCTCACCTTAACTGATCACTCTCCTTATAGTGTGTATGGTAACACCCATTGTTTCATGTTCTCCGTATATATATCTATATCTTCCTACTGTATTTTCCACTCCATGCATCTGATGAAGTGGACTGTAGCCCACGAAAGCTTATGCTCAAATAAATTTGTTAGTCTCTAAGGTGCCACAAGTACTCCTGTTCTTTTTGCGGATACAGACTAACACGGCTGCTACTCTGAAACCTACATTTAGGTTGGCTGTTTTTTCTAAATGATATACTCTACAATAATGGCAAAGTTCTTGGTTCAGGCTTGTAGCAGTGATAGAATAAACTGCAGGTTCAAATCAAGTCTCTGGAGTACATCCACAGCTGGGATGGGGTATTCAGTCCTTTGTATAGAGCTTCCTTTTATAGCAAAGTCCCTCCAGAAGTATGAAGCAGGATTGAAGACAAGATGGAGACGAGGCATCAGCCTTTTATAGTCTCTTGCCGTGTGGTCTTTGCTTTCTTTGTCCCAAGGACACTCTATCCAGCATGTGGCATAGAAAAACCTTAGAGTTCTGTCCATAGGCAGGTCCCTGCATGCCTTGCTGAGTCACAAGGTGTATCTTCCTTCTCTCAATGGATCAATTGTATAGCTCATGGTCCTCAGTGGGCCATCAAGCAGGCTAGGCAGAACTATCACCAACTTGTCTGGGGTGTTCCCCGGAAGCATAGCACAAGTTTGAAATACAGATAGTATAGAGTCAATATTCATAACGTCAACTACAAAACTGATACACATATACAGATAGCATAATTATAATCAGCCAATCAGAACCTCTCCATAGACCCCTTCCACGACAACCTTTATACAATATTGGCTGCAAATATAGAACAGTGGTCACAACGGTGATCTATTCAGTTACAGATTATGTCAATAGCGTCACAGGAGGTGACGCGGCATCAGTGAGACCGATATTGGAATACTGCATCCAGTTTTGGTGTCCTTCTTTGAAAAAGATGTTGTGAAATTGGAGCTGGGGCAGCAAAGAGCCACCAAATGTTCTGAGGGCTGGAGAAAAATGCCTTCTAGTGAACAGTTGAAAGAGCTCAACCTCTTTAGCTTATCAAAAGAAGATTGAAAGGTGACTTCATTGAAGTGTTGAAGTGCTTTAATGGAGACAAAAGATTGGGTATTAAAGGGCTCTTTAATCGAGCAGAGAAAGGCAGAACAAGACCCTGTGACTGGAAGGTGAAAAGAGACAAATTCATATTACAAATAAAGCACAGATATTCAACAGCGAGAATGATTCACCACAGGAACAAGCTACCAAGGAAAGTGGTGGATTCGCCCTCTCTTGCTGTCATTTAATGAAGACTAGATGCCTTTCTGGAATGTGTTTGCCCCCAAAGTAGCTATTGTGTCATACAGGAGGCCTGTGACATGCAGGGGGTCAGATTAGATGCTCTAATGGTCTCTTCTGGCCATCAAGTCTACTAATTTCTGAAAAACGGAGTGTAGCATTGCGAGCAGCGTCTGAGGTTTTACTGTCTAGTCGGCTTGCTTCCTAGAATGAACACGCCTTGAGTGGGGTGATCCACAGGGAGTAGCTCAAAGCTCCCAAGTGCCTGGCCAGGGGCAGGACATTAGCACAGCAAGGGAGGGGGGTGGCAGTGACATCACAAAGGCCTTTTGCAGGCCCTCAGACTATTGGTCAAAGGTGGTGACCTCACAGAGAGATGCTGACATCAGCCAGGCAGGACAGAGGCGAGTGGCCCAGGAAACCTCAGAGACTCCTGTGGCTTTGCTTCAGCACGTCTCTGTCTCGAGGTCTCTCTTTGAGGACTGAGAGAACATTCGGGTTCACGTACGTGAGCGGCAGGAGGAACCTCTGTCGAGTTTTCTCCTTCCCTTTTCGTGATTGTACTAGAAAGCAGACGTCCCTGTGTAGAAGGTAAGAGCCTCCTCGAGGTTTGAAACCTGTTCAGTCTGATCCATCGGGTGGGAGTTGAATTCTAGGCATGGAAAACACGAGCTTCTTTTGTCCTTTCCCCTGTTCCCCTCCCAACACCAGGGGGTGTGTGTTTGTGTGTCGCGGGGGAGTGCTCTGCAGCTCCCAAGGTGGGTGGTCCACCCAAAAATGTGGGGCTGAAATAGTGCCCCGGCAGTGATCCCCACCAGTAGCGTAGCTGGCGGGGTGCAGGGGAAGCAGCCACTTCCCCTCAGCACATTTTCCAAAAGTGGCACCTTAGTCAGGGGTTACCATGGCGCCAGCGGGCAGGGCCCACGCTTGGGGGCGCGGGGGCAGAACGGCATGGCCGGAGGAGCCATCCTTTGGGCTCTCTGGTGAGAACCCTCAGCCTCCCGTCCTCAGCCTCTACCCTGACTGGCTGAGCAGGGGATTCTTGATAGGGAGGAGACTCAGGTCCTTGTTCTCTTTTAAGACCAAGTAAATAAGTCATAAGCAGTTCTAGGTTTGATGAATTTTGCTGCTTCTCTGCATTAATTGTCTCTGAGCAGCTCATGATTCTCTCTAACATTGCAGTTCTCCTAAAATACTTGCTGAATAATTACTGTGCACTGTTGTTGGTCTGGAACTCATCTGAGAGCACTTTATTCAGGAAATTCAAGATCCGATAGTTAGTTTGAAAATCAGGGCTCTTGGGTCCGATTCCCAACTCTGCCACTGACTGGCTGTGTGACCTAAGACAAGTCAATTCTCCTTTCTCAACCTTAGCTTCTCCCTCTTTCAAGTAGGGATAATAATGATCCGCTCCTACTTACCTCACGGTGGGTGGAGGATGGAGATCCATTGGAGAGTGTCACTAGGAGGAGTGCATAATATGAGATGTCCTATCACATTTACTCAGATCAGATTGTGACATAATAGAATAGCTGAAATAATTTATTTTATTTGTATTTTTTTATTTTGAAATTGATAAGAGCAGCAACTACTTAGCTCAGACTGAAGCATCTTATCTAATTTTCGAGATCTAAGGGTCTCCTCTTGGTGTGTGACGAGACAATTTAACACACTGTGACAAACAGGAGATGCTTTTGTTTTGCAACAAAATCTTTTTGCAAAGAACTTTCATCCCACTTGTTATGAGTTCAAGAAACAAACTGGTTTAGTCTGAATGGGATTTTCTGACAGAAACGGTTTCAATGAAATTTCCCCACCATCTGGATTCCTGGGCTCTATCCCTGCCCAGGGGTGAAAGGAACTTAAAGGATTTACCGTTCCGCCGGAGTCCTGAGCGGGGGTGTGGCCTCAACCGGAAGAGGCAGGGCTTTTCAAGATTTAAAGGCCCGGGGCTCCAGCTATGGCTGGGAGCCCCAGGGCCTTTAAATCACCCCGGAGCTACCAGCTGCAGAGGTGGCTGGGAGCCCCGGGGCTCAGGGGCGAATTAAAGGGCCCGGGGCTCCAGCCACTGCGGAGCTCTGGGCCCTTTAAATCACCGCGGGAGCCCGGCTGCCTGAGCTCCGGCAGCATTTTAAAGGGCCCAGGGCTCCCCGCAGCGGCTGGAGCCCTGGGCCCTTTAAATCATCGCCGCGGAAGCCGGTCCAGTCCGGCACGGCGTACTGGCTCTTGCCGGTATGCTGTACCGGACCGGTCTGGCTTACTTTCCCCTCTGCCGTGCTTCTGCGGGGTTTGTTGTCCATTAGAACAGGAGTCAGGACTGGTGGCTTCTCTTTCTGGCTCTGCCACCGCCTTGCTGTCTAGGCGCGGTGCTTGGCCGGGGCCCGGGGCCGGTGCGGTGCTGGGCCGGGGACCGGCGCAGTGCTCAGCCGGGGGCCGGCGCGGTGCTGGGCCAGGGGCCGGGGCCGGCGCGGTGATGGGCCGGGGGCTGGCGCAGTGCTGGGCCGGGGGCCGGTGCGGTGCTCGGCAGGGGGGCGGGCCGGGGGCCAGCGCGGGCATTTGGCTGGGGGCTGGCGCCCCAGTGCCCAAACCAGGTGGGAGACGCAGGGGCCAGAGCCTCTTGGCCTGGGCCAGCCTCCCTGTTTCAGGCTTCCCGCGAACATTTGATTCGCGGGAAGCAGGGGAGGGGGAGGAGCAGGGGGCGGAGCGTTCAGGGGAGGGGTCAAAGTTGGGGTGGGGCTGGGGGCGGGAAATGGGCGGTGTTGGGGCAGGGCCCCATGGAGTGCCCTCCTTTTTAAAAATTAAAATATGATAACCCTACCAGTGAGCATGGACTTGTCAAGAACAAATCATTCCAAACCAATCCTAGCTCCTTCTTTGGCAGGGTTATAGGCCTAGTGGAGGTGGGTAAACAGTAGATGTGATCTCTCTTGGTGTTTCTAAGGCTTTTGACACAGTCCCATGGGACATTCTCACAAGCGAACGAGGGAAATGTGGTCTAGATGTAATCAGTGAAATGTGAGTGCAGAGCTGGTTGAAAGCCCAGACTCCGAGAGCCCTTCTCCATGTCTGGCTGTCCAACGGAGAGGGTGTACCTAGTGGGTCCGGCAGGGATCAGTCCGGGGGCCGGTGCCCGGTACTATTCAATATTTTCCTTCAGGATTTGGAAAATGGAGTGGAGAGCATGCTTCTACAATTTGCAAATGACACCAAGCACTTTGGAGCACAGGATTGGAATTAAAAACACCCTTAACAAATTGGAGAATTGGTCTTCTTGAGCCAAAGTCCATGGCTGGGCCCCTCTCTCTAGACTGGGCTGAAGTGAAACCCCAGAGCCAAACCCTCCTCCTCCTGGGCAGTGCGCTCCCACCTTCAATGGGCAGATGCTGCTTAGCGCTGTCAGAGCAGCTTTTACTGGGGGCTTCTCCCAGCACTTTCCAATAGAGGGAAAGTATGAAATCCCCGTTTGACTGCTGGGGACAGAGCCAGAGAGGGGGGAGCAACTTGCCCAAAGTCCCACAGGAAAAGGAAAACAACCATCAGTGGAACCAACAGGAAACCCAGCAATGGAACTCAGGAGTCCTGGCTCCCAGTCCCCTGGTCCAGTCACTCCAGCGGAGCACACTCCCTCTCAAAGGCAGGGGGAGTGGACATGGGGGCCTGGTTGTAATTGCCAGCTGTGGGAGGGAGCGTGCAGCAGTGCTTAGTGAAGGGGCCTGGAAAGAAGGGCTGCTGGGTCCCACCATACTTCTGACACTTGGTGTGACCCTGAGCCAGTAGCTTCCCCTCCCAGGCCTGGTTCTCATCAGTGGGGTTGGGGTCGCAGTCCCAACAGCCCAGGGGGTTGGGAGGCTCCAGGAAGGTGTGTAAAGTGCTGGGCTGTTGGGATCCCGGAGGCGCTGTCACCCCTGCACGAGGGCAGTGTTCTGCACCCCCTGCTGCTGGCCGAGTTTCTCTGTCCCTTGGCACTAAGACAGACTCTTGTTTTCACAGCCAGCCGATCGCCCCGTGCCATCACCCTGCCTGCTTCCTGGGCAGGGTAACTCCTCAGCTCACCACCACCCTCTCCAGCCTGCCTTGGGCTTGGAGAGTGAGGAGAAGGGCGAGGGACGACCCTGAACATACTCCATCCATCGCTCCATCACCAGAGCAAGTGAGTGGCTTAGGGTTACTCGGTGGCGTCCCCTGTCTGTCTGGGGGGAGGCAGAAAGAGGGGGAGAGAATCTCTCCCAAAGGAGATTGGATTTGCAAACAGCCCCCAGGACCGCCTCGCTCTCAGACCGGGAAGGGGCTTCTCCAGAGCCGTCTCCAGTGTGTTTGGCAAGGTCCCAGCAATGGGGCTCCCAGCCCTTCCCTTGTGGGAGACTGTTCCCCAGGCTGAGAGTCTGTGAGCTGGGCCAGACCCGGTGAGCTGCTGAGCATGGAAATCAATGGGAACCGAGGAGGCCCTGGCCTTGCTATGCCTAGGGACTTTGAAGTGGGGAATGGTTTCCCAGGAGAAGTCCGGATTCCTGGGTTCAGGGCCGGCTTTAGGAAGTGCGGGGCCCAATTCCTGGAGCGGCACTTCGGATTGCCGGCTGGGGGAGGTGGCCCCGCGGGGCTGCCGTACTCTGGCCGGCACTCTGGCCAGGAATGCAGGGCCATGGGGCTTGCCGCGGTCTGGCCGACGGTCCGGCCGGGGTCGTGGAGCTGCAGGGCTGCTGCGGTCCGGCTGTGAGTGTGGTCTGGGGTCGCAGGAGAGAGCTGCTTGTCCAAAGTGATCAGTTTCTTTGTGACTGACCCCAGTGTTCGAAAAGGACGAGATTCCCTGGTTCTTGCAGCCTCAGGGATGACGAGGGGGAGCGTTGAGGGGGAGCAGATCATGCAATGAACTCTTGTCAGTGTGTGTAGATTGCCCTCCCTGCACCCCCATGGGGGGAGCAGGAGCTGCTCTGGCTGGGGCAGGGATGGGGAGGGATCAAACAGGCTGGTTAGTGAGCGTCTGCCTTGACCCCAGACTCACGCCCGCTCCCCGCTCGGTTCCAGGATGGCCAGGCTCCTGAGGAGGTTCAGGAAGAAGGCTCTGCAGGTGGCCCCAGAGCCTGAGGGAAGCAGCCACCATCTTCCCCAGGAGCAGAGCGGCCCTTCCGTCCCCACTGGAGGGGAAGCAGATCCCGGCCGCGCCAGGAGGTGGAAGTACCCAGCCTTCTGGCGGAGGAAACCCACTCCCGGCACAGGCACCGAGGTGGGAGCATCACCTCCCAGGCCAAAATGGAGCTGGGCCAGGCTGCGGCTGGGCAGGCAGGACCCAGCCCAGGGGCGGAACCGGGCAGGGTGGCTCTGGGGCTTGTTGTTGTGTGGGCAGCAGCGGCCCCAGGCGCCCAGCCCCAACTTCCAACAGGGGCCATCGCCCTGCTCGGTCAGTGAGGACCGTCCAGCCTCCCCAGGGCAGGAGGTGGAGGATCCCTCTGCCAGCCCCAGCAGCTCGGGCCGCTCCCCATCCGACAGCAGCAGCACCTGCAACTCGGACAGCAGCCTGGCCGACGGACGCGTCTGCTTTGTTCCAGGTGAGGAGCCAGGCTGGGCTCAGGGAGGAGTGAGGACGGGGCTGTGAACAGCCAGGGCCCAGGCCCTCGAGCAGTGCTATGGGGGCGGGTCTCCAGCCCAGGTGTCTGGCCTGAGCCATGTGAACCCCACTGACACTAGATGCTGCCACTTTGGTCCTTGGTGCTCCATTGGGCGGGGGTGGGGGGAGGCACCTCCAAGGGAGTCCAGGACAGTGGGGAGGGTCTCTTTGCTATGGGCTCCTGAAGGAGTTGGGGGCTGATGCCATCACTGAGAGGGGGGAGTGTGGGGCCCAATCTGCCCTATGTCCCGGAGGTGGGAAGGGGACACATTGTCCCACCATGCCCCTGTCCTTCCCCCGAGTGGCAGCAGGAGTCATCTTGTCCGCTTCTCTCCCTGGTGCAGCGTCCGCCAGGGACTCCGAGGACGACGAGGAGAAAGAAGAACGGGTGGATTTGGTAACAGAGGAGGCTGCTCTCATGAACATCCGAGAGCAGCTCCATGCCCGAGAAAAGGTACAAACGTTCCCCAGCTGTGCTGGAACTGAGATTGTCCTGCTCCTTCCTAGCATCCTGACCCCCTGCAGAAGGTCTTGGCCCTAATGGGGACCTTTCTCCTTCATGATCTGGGACCCCCAAGATGGGGGTGTTTGTCACACACCAGCCGGGGTCTCCTCCCCCCACAGGCACTGTCCCAGTTCCTGACCCTGATTGTGGAGGAGTCGTGGGTGATTTGAACAATAGGCAGGTCCCCACTATCCCCCATTCAGGCCTAAGTCCTGCAGCTGGTGTGGCTGGGGCAGGGAGGTCCCTGGCTAACTGGCTCTCTCTCCCCTAACCCCACTCCTGGTGGGCGCAGGACGAGGCGCAGCAGCTCGAGTTCCTGCACGCCATCTACCCCGCGTGCCTCGCTGCCCAGCAGAGAGGGGAGAACACATTGGAGCCACACTGCTCGAAGGCGGCTGTGGCGGAGAGGATTGTGGTGAGCGAGACACGGCGCCCGGCAGCTGGAGGGTGGATAGAGACATGGGAGGGGCAGGGGTCTCCCCGGGCCGAGGGTTGGGGGATGGCTGGTGCTGGAGGGCAGCTGAGGGCAGGGATTGCTGGGGCTGAAGATTGGGGAGAGGAGACGGGAGAACTAGTGGGCAGGAATCGGAGGAGCAGGAGGCAGCTGGGGGGATCCTGCTGGCTGTGTAATCTCCTCCTTGGGGAGTGTCAGTGAGGCCCGAATCTCACATGCTCCCTTGTCTCCTTTGCGTCTCACAGGAGCTCATTGAGGAGCTTCCTCCTAACTCCCCACCCGACGCCGTCCTGGCCAACTCCCTCGTTGCTGTGGCCAACCTCAGGTACCGAGACCCTCCCGCCCGGTTCCCCTAACCCCGGTGCTGCTCAGGCCCGTGGCTGGGAGTCACTGCCACTCCCACTCCCAGCTCACCTCCCAAGGGGGGCTCCTCTGGCAGAGGTGGGGGGAAGGGTCACTCCCTCTCCTGGCTGCTCTGTTCTTTTCACTCCAGTCACATTGCAATGGCTTTGGAGAAAGGCTGACTCCCAGGATCAGATACAGGAGGGGCAGCAGGGTACAGGGAACAGGCGCCATTCCTGCCCTGCCACTGTCGGTCTGGGAAACCTCGGCCTTATCATTCCCTGGCTCGGTGCCTCAGTTTCCATTCTCGCCAGCCTCTGCCTATTTCCCTGCAGTTTCACGTCCGTGTTGGTGCCAATCCCCACCCCCGCACTGCACAGTCTAATACCGGCTCCTCTCTCTTGCCAGCACCATGACACCTGCCCTGGAGCCGGAGCTGGAGACCCACCTCCTCCGAGCCACGCTGCACGCCGTGTTCACCCTGGGCACGCAGACGGACACCAACCAAGTCCAGGTAGATCAGCCAGCTGTTATCCTGCCCGAATCCTTGCTAATTGCCTGCAGTGGGATGTGAATGAGAGAGGCCAGGATATGTGTTTGGGGGTCTCACCAGTGCTTCCCAGAGACCCCTCTTCCCATCCTGTGGCAGGTGTAGCCCCAGTTTCCCTAACTCTGACCCATGGCTCTCCCTTGCTTTGCAGGATCTGCATAGGGTCATACCAGACCTCCTGGACGCCATGCTGGGGAACCTGCTGGAAAAGACCCCAGACACGGACAAGCTCCACTACATCTTGGAGGTGAGCCCGATGAGGGGGTGGGGGCAATTTTACCTTAACTCTTAGATCCATTTTCCAGTCTGTCCTCCTAGCTGGGCCCCCAGTGGCCGTCCTTGGTCAGGGCAGTCAGTGCAATGCAGGGTCAGGCCCTTCCTCCTTGAAGGACAGAGGAAGGAGCTGGGACTTCAAGCCAGAGCTCTGCCTGGTTTTGTCGAGCACTAACCACAGGGCCCCCGGCTGGCTTGGGGAGAGAGAGTCTGAACCCCTCCTGGGAGATCCAGAAGATGGTCCTCAGAGAAGAGCCACAGCCTCATTCCTAGAGAAACAGGAGGGCCCCAGAGAATCAGCCCTTGTCTCTGACGGGCCCCGAGATTCCTGGGGGGATTGTGCTCACACTCAGTCCCTTCACCCAGCCAAGGACTTGAGAACCAGGGAGGGGGGAGGGGTCTGTCTCCTTCCTGGGGAGCTGTTCAGGAATCAGCAGTTCAGGGAGGATGGGACCAGCCCTGACACCGAGCATTGTCCCAATCTAGAGAGACAATGAAAAGCTGTGACCTGCAGGATACAAGCATCGTCCTGGGGGCAAGAGTCCCCTTCTAAAACTCTGCGGTCAATGAATCAGATATTCCACCCCCACCGCATGCAATGTCTCAGCCCCCTTGGGATGGGGGGGGGCATTAGCACTACACATGCACCCCCTCATCAATCCTGAGCTGCCTCCTTTCCCCACAGCACATTAACTACTGGACCGTGTCCAGGGTGCCACGAGAGAGAGCCAGGGCCATCAGGAGCAGCGCGGCCCTGCTCACGTCCGTCATCTCCCTCCCTGACTTTGACGTAAGTGGCCTCTGAGCCCAGCTTCCTGACTCCAGGCGTAGGGGGGCCGGTTCCAACGGGCTGGAGGATCTGCTGCTGCAGGGGCTGTGGGCTAGGAGTGATCCTCTTGGGGAGGCAGAGTCAGAGCAGAGAATTAGCCTGGTTTGAGTCAAGTTCTTCTTGTCCTGGTTAAGTGGCGACTCTCGCTTGTAAGGGGAGCAGGCTCCAGGTTCTTGCCTTCTTGTCATCCTAGAGCAGCTGGGGAAGCAAATCCTCCTGGAGGGCCCTGCCCACATCTCTGTCCTCCGGGCTCCCTTGCGGGCAGAGATAACTAAGGATTCAGCTCTAGCTCCTATCCTCTAGCATCTCCTGCAGAGGGGCTGAGGGGAAGGAGAGTCCTGGCCCAGGCAGGGACTGAGAGCTGACAGGAAAATGCTGATGGAGTCCCCTCTCCCTCTCCCTTCCATTAGAACTCAGCCGAATTCCCCAGGATGGGCCACCACGTGGCCCAGCTGGCTCTGTCCATCAGTGACCCAGACGAGGACATCAGCCGGCAGGCCAGGGAGGGGGTTTACCGGCTCTACCAGCTCCTGCTGCGCCAGAGGGGTAAGGAACCCGGCTAGACGAGTCAGACTGGGACCCCAGCCAATTTCTCTCCGAGTGACCCCGGCTGGCGGATCAGTCTCTCTCTATCTCTTTCTGTGTTCTCCACCATCCCCACAGTTCTGTTGGGCTCTGCCCACTGAGCAGCCACCAATGGGATTGGAAGGACACAAGCCCTGCAACCAGAATGACCAATGTGTATGTGTCTCTCTCTTTCCCAGAGCTGACCATCCGTGAGGTCGAAGACCTTTGGTGCTGGGACTGGCACGAGGACAGCCAGCTCCTCGGCTATAAGAACACTGCCAGGGTCGGGGAGGTAAGGACACTCTGCCAGGGCATGGCACAGCTCTGCAGGCAGGTGGCTGCCTCCTGGAGCCACGCGATGGAGTTGCCGTTCTAGGCCAGGATTTGGAGCCTGGTTCGGGGCAATCTGCTGAAGCCTCACATCTGGTTGGTTTCAGGTTTTTGGCAAATTCTTCTCCGAGGGGCAGAGAAGATTCTTCCTGCAGACAGCAGTGCTGGCCATGCACGACCCCCTGCTGCGTGTCAGCCAGGCTGGGCTGCTCCTCACTTACTCCCTCCTGGGGCAAACCGAGCAGCTGATGGGGAGCAAGGTGAGCAGCTGCATTAGACTCAGGAGATTGGGGCAGGGCCCAGGCCTCATTCCCATCCTCTGGCCATTCGCCAGCCTGGCAGCAAGGCGACTGGTGGGGAATGAGAGTGAGAGCAGGTGCTCCTGGGAAGGGAGATGAATTCACCTCCATGAGCAGGAGGGAGGAGGTTGTCCCCGGAGCAGTTCCAGCCCAGCTCGTTAGCAAGGCTAATGAATGACAAGCATTGCCTCAGCACGGACTTCTGTTCTTGGGAAGGGCAGCAGAGTCCTCTACGTGCCCTCTGCGAGCCTCTCCTGTCACCCGCGCCACCACCCAGAGTTGTTCCCGTCACTGGCAGCCTGGGAGGCCAAGGACTGAGGGGTGATGGCGACTGACCGGGCAGGTCTGAGGCACATGGGCGGGGGAAGCTCGTCCTGCTGCCGGCAGGGCTGGACTCGCTCTAGAGAGAACGGGAGGATTCACTCAGCAGGGGCTGCTGATCTGCCCCATTCACTAGGGCTGCCATCCTGCGGCTTCAGCCTCAGTGGCTGGGATAACTTGGGGAAAGGTCTCAAGCTCCCCACATCCCACTTCACTGCTGCCAGAATCCCTCCCCCCGCCCCGCTAGAGCCCCCTCCCTGCCCAACCTGGGTGGGGGTGGAGGAGAGGGGTCAGAGAACTTGAGCTGTGGATTGGAGGTGGAACAGCTGTCAGGGGCACTGGGTGGGAGGTGGCAGGAGCTCCCCCTACAAGGAGGTTGTTGGCACTGGAGGTCCCTTGAAAGGAAAACAAGACTCCATTCTGGGGGTCAGGAGGGGGACTTCATCCCTCAGAGGTGCGCGGGTGCTGGGTGGAATTGCTGCTGGTCCCAGGGGCCCTTAATTCCCCCTGATTCCACAGGGGCATCTGAGTCTCTGACAGGTCCTCGTTCCCTTGCAGCACGAGGTTGTCACGGCCAAAATAATTAACGAACTTCACATCATCCGGCACTTGCGCCAAGTGCCGGAGGCGCTGCAGGAATTCTGCCTCCAAGGCCACCAGCAACTCCTGCTCCCTCTAAACGGGGAGTGTAGTGAGACTGAGTGGCCTCCCTCCGAGCAGGAGAGCGAGGGCCCCTCTACACACCCCTTGGAGGGCAGAGCCTATATCGCCCCACCCCCCTTGCCTGTTGGCTGGCCACCGGAGCCTCTGGTAGACTCTGTTTCAACTGAGCGGCCTCCCTCCGAGCAGGAGAGCGAGGGCCCCTCTACACGCCCCTTGGATGGCAGAGCCTATATCGCCCCACCCCCCTCGCCTGTTGGCTTGCCACCGGGGCCTCTGGTAGACTCTGTTGCAACTGAGCGGCCTCCCTCCGAGGGGGAGAGCGAGGGCCCCCCTACACGCCCCTTGGGGGGCGGAGCTTATATCGCCCCGCCCTCCTCGCCATAAGGACCGGGGCGTGGGGTCGGAAATATAAAAGGCCGGCCCTTCACCACAGTTGGGGGACAGCCTGCAACAGAGGAGGACACTTGGCCTGTTCTCCAGAGGCCCCTAACCCTAACCCCAGACATGGACGAGGACTGGCCCCGAGTACCCGCTCTGGTTTACCCCAAGGAGCCGGAAGAGGCCTGGAGGCCGCAGGTACCAAACCCCGGGGAGGCAGGAAGTAGCCCAGGGGCAGCCCGGGAGATGCTGGCTGCAGAGCCCGGCGCGGCTCAGTCGGCGTGTTGCGGCTGGATCCCCGCCGACGCAGGGGCAACCAATCCTGCCCCTGCCAGCACCTTGGGCTGGGACGCGGGGGAGGAGGGTGGGACCGCGACCCCCTGCCACCCCACCCCGGGTGGCTGACCCCCTACACGGTGCAAGGAGGCTCTAGCCCAGGACAGGAACTGTTTGTTGGCTGGCCACCGGGGTCCCGCCCAGGCTAGAGCCAGCCCTGTCAAGTCTGTCTGTTTGCTGGCTGCCAGGATTCCACCCAGGCCAGGGCCCGCCCTTGAAGTCTGGTTGTTTGTGGGGTGCTTGGGCCCCGCCCAGGCCTGAGCCACCCCAGATACAGTGTGTTGAGGGGCTGACCACTTGAGCTCGGACTGCCAAAGTGAGCAAAAAGAAAACCAAAAACCCCCCAACCACTTGGACTGCTGCCACCCGAACTGCCGAAGCAGAAAAAAAACCAACAACAACGCTCGGACTGCCGCCACCCGAACAGCTGAAGTGCAAAAAAAAAAAAAAAAAAAAGTTGACCCGCCTTTGCTGCCCCAAGAATGGACGGAATGCCGCCCCAGGCATGTGCTTCCTCCGCTGGTGCCTGGAGCCAGCCCCGCAGCCCAGGCCACAGCCTGGTTGCGACAGCTGATCGCTGAGGTGGGGCAGTTGCTCCACCCCCATGCAAGAGGGCACTAGAGTAGGCCAGAGCGGCTGCAGAGACTGGTAGCCAATCAGAGAAGGGCCAACTGAGAGCCAATCAGGGCCGAGATTAGAGCCAGCCAATCAGGACTAAGCTAGGCCCTATATAAAGGCTGCCCAGGCAAGCAGCAGGCAGTATCCCCCAGACCTTCACGGGAGAAGGTCTGTCCTCAGAGCAGGAGACCAGCATCTCTGAAAGAGCAGTGCTGGGCAGACTCAAGGGAGCATACTATAGCTCCGGCCCAAGACCTGCCAGACTGGAGGCCCTGATAGAAAGGGCCTAGAGGGCCCAGAGGAGAAGTGGCCCAGGGACAGTTGGACAAGGGGAGAGCAGGGAGACTGCCACTAGAGGATCCCTGGGTTTGGACCCAGGATAGTTGGTGGGCCTGGGTCCCCCTGTTCCCTCTTGTACTGCAGCTGGCCATGCGATGGCTGAGTCAAACTGCAACCGGCCCTTGAGACAAGGGGCTAGACTTTGGGGGTTTTGGTTGGCCACTGAGGCAGGTGCAAGGACTGTTGCTAAGCTGCTTCCCCCCGCCCCGCTGGAAGGAGATGAGGATGGACTAGGGGGCACTGCTGGAAGGAAGTGGCCTGAAGAAGGACACCGTCCAGCGGACTAGGCAGATTGTGCCACATGGAGAGACCAAAATGGTGGAGAAAAGAGACTTCTATTGGAGGGCATGGGTGGCTCGGCTTGCCGAACAGCAGAGGGAGTTGTTCTGGCTGCTGTGGAGGTCGGCACCCAGACCAAACAAGAGATCTGGCACCGAGGGCGAGAGGCCAGGAATGCTGAACTGCTTCGCCTGTAGGCGACAGGGACACTAAAGGAGGGAGTGTCCCTACTGGGAGGGGGCAGAGAGGCCCCACCCAGAAAAGGCACCCCCTGTGAGAGTAACAGGGGACCCCCAGCTTCTTGGGTCTGTGGGGAGCCAGGGCACCTGAAGAGAGAGTGCCCCTACAGGACTCCCGAGGCCCGGGCGAGCCCAGAAGGAAGGGCTAGGGCCCAAACAAGCAGGAGTAGGGATGTGGCAGGGGGAAGACCCAGAAAGTGCTTCCCTTGCCACCAACGGGGACACTTAAAGAGGCACTGCCCCCTGAGGCAGAAAGGGGGAGTGTCTGAGACAAGGGCTCGGTCAGAGACCAGCCACAGAGAAGAGGTGGTGAAGACGGAGGCCCCTAGAGAGAAAGGGGCTGGGGCAGAGAGGCCCCACCGAAATGAGGGAACCCACATAGGAGCCAGGAGGGCCCATGTGGGAACCCAAAGAGAAGTAGGAACCCACGTAGGACCAGGGCATTCTACAGTGGGAACCCAGACCCTACAGGTGGGAAGCAGCTGGCTCCAGACTTTGGAGGGCCTGCGAGAGGAAAGGGATGTCCTGCAGGCCCCACTACGAAGGAAGCTGGGGCGATAGGGACCCCTTTCCTCCCCTCCCCCGTGAGCATTTTTTAAGGGGGAGGGTTTGTGGTGGGATGGCTGCCCCACCCCCATGTGAGAGGGAACTAGAGTAGGCCAGAATGGCTGTGCAAGCCGTCAGCCAATCAGGGAAGGGCCTACTGAGGGCCAATCAGGGCCGAGATTAGAGCCAGCCAATCAGGGCTAGCCTAGGCCCTATATAATGGCTGCCCAGGAGAGCAGCAGATAGTCTCCCCCAGAATTTCATGGGGAAAGGCCTGTCTCCAGAACAGGAGACCAGCATCTCGGGCTGGGCAGTACTGCATCTGGCCATCCGGTGGCCGAGACAAATTGTAACCGGCCCTTGAGACAAGGGGCTAGACTTTGGGGGTTGCGGTTGGCCACCGAGGCAGGTGCAAGGACTGTTGCTAACCCCCACCCCTGGAATGGGGTGAGGATGGACTAGTGGGCACTGCTGGAGGGGTAGTGGCCTGAAGGGCAGTGTCAAGCGGTGAGCAACGCGGCTCCAGGTGCCAATGGAGGACAAGAGATAGATGGGATGCTGCCAGCAGAGGGCGTTCCCCATCAACTGAGCTAATTCCCAGAGCGACCAGCGGGAGGCGCCATGCTGGTGAGTCCCAACCCCGTCAAAACCGCCCAGCCCTATTGTGGGTCCACTGCTACCCTGCAGACTCTGGTCAGGACCAGACTGGGCCAGCTGGAGTGGCCTCCCTCTGAGTGGGAGAGCGAGAAGGGGAAATGGAGCCCCCTGGCACTCACAGAAACTCTCTCCCCTCTCTGTGGAGCAGGGTTCTTCCCTCTGCCCCCCAAATTCCTTCATATGGGGCAGGACCTCTTTCCCTTGCACCCACTCCCCTCCCCCCTTTCCTTGGTCTACCCCCGCTCATTCCTGCTGTGCCCAGGCAGAGCTCTCCCTGCCCCATATGGTGCAGGAAAGCCCTTGTGTCAGGGCCACAGCCCCCCTGGAGCTCGGAAAGCTCCACTTTTGAGGAGGTGGGGGTGGGACAGAGGCTCAGGGCTAGCTTCACCTTCTGCCCTTTATTCTCCCCTTGGCCCTTCTATGGGGTCTCTGGGTGTGACAGGAATAGGAGCCTCCTTCCAGCTGTCTTCCAGGCCCTGGGATCTGGCACAGCCTCCAGGACGGGCGCTTCCTGTAGCTGAGCCACGTCAGGGAGCAGTGGGGACAGGTCACCTCGTCCCAGCAATGCCAGCTCTCAAAGAGGCTTAGATGGAAGACCCCAGTCCCTCATGGAGGTAAGACCCATTTACTCCTTGGGGGTGTGGGTCTCTTGGGGGAGAAATGGCATCCCCGATGCATAGCCTGGCTGGGAGCTTTCCCTGTCCCTGGATCCCAGCCCTGGTACAGAGCCCTATTTCTCATCATGATATCCTCATTTTATTCTCAGAGGCGGTGTCCAGGATCCTGGAGACGGTTTCCTGCTGCAGGAGGTTTGAGCGGGGAGAGATCACTCACTGTCACGACCCAGGGGTCTCCAACCCGGGTCTGCAGGGTTCATGGGAGCAGCCACACTCCAACCCTCCACCTGGAAGCCTGCTGAAAATTGCTTACCTCGGACCCATGAAGTTCAGCCCCAGTTTGAGGCTCCACTCCTGAGGTCCTATTGGAGGAGTCCCAGGAAAGCTCCCTGGCCCCCTGGCCCTGCATAAGACAGCAGCAGGAACACGAAGCTGACTGAACACCAGGCCTGCTCCCGGTTCTGGACCGTGTGCTGCCTGGTTCTGCTGCCACTCCCCTGGCTTGATTTCCTGGCATCTGAGTTGTGGTGGTGATCACAAGTTTGTCTTTTGCTGCTGATCTTCCAGTATCCTGACCTGGCTGACTCTCCACTCCTGTCATGTGAGTGTGGACTCTGGCTCTGACCAGTAGGTCTGGCTGCCCTTGACCCAGCCGTGACATTGATTTTTGTACAATTTCTCCATTGCCCCTTTCTGATCTCAAGCAAGATACACGAGTCCCTTGGCTCCCAAAGTCCCAGTTGCCCGCTATTCAAGGGCTGAGGGGTAGTGCTTGTATCGCCCCACCCCAGCTGCTTTTCCTAGGGGAATCTCCCTAGAGCCGAGGAGAAATCTGCTCTTTTCTTAGGATCAGTCCCACCCTGGCCTCAGCTCGGCTACTTTGTTGACCTGGGGTCAAGCACCACTTTTGAAGCCCTCAGCGTGGGGGTGGAGGTGGGAGCAGAGGCTGAAGCTCCAGCAGTTTCCACCAAAGAACACCCCCCTGTCTTTCTATGGCCTCACTAGGGCTCCCCATCCATCCTGGAGCTGAACACCAGATGGGAGCTGATGGATTGTCCTTGGTGGGCCATCTTCTTGTGTCTGATGAGAGGGCCAGGAGCAGATGCACCACGCCTGGCCAGGACCGGGCTAAACAGCCTGTAATGCTAGGTGACTCAAACCATGGCCACAATACAGACCCCCTGGGCATCCATGGGGACTGAATCTGGGCCCTTCATAACCAAGAGCACAACTCGTTCCAACTTGAGTCATGATGATGGTGATCCCTGCCAGCCCCTCTGAGGGGGGTCAGTATTATCCCTGTTCACTGGGGCATAGGGATAGAAGGCAACTGGCTGCAAGGTCACACACGACGTCCCTGACAGAGGCAGGAGGGAAGTGTGGGACTGATACCAGTCCAGCTCCAACCACTAGACTCCACCCATTTCCAAAGTCAGAGAACCCAGGAGCCCTGACTCTGACACTAGGCCTTAAATGACGAGACCAACCTCCCTCCCACTCAGGAAGCCATAGAAGGGACCATCTGCTGAGCTCCCTTGGCAATGCCGCTGTCCGAGACCATGGCTAGTGGGTGCCAAGTGCCTGAGCAGGGAACTCCTTGAGAGTCTCCTAGAGACTCGCAGGTGTTTGACTGTGACCCTCAGGGAGCCGTGGCAAGAGACTCTCCGGCTCTAACAAAGGGTTTCTGTTCTCCTAGACAGTCAGCCCGTGAGGCCAGTTTGCAGAATGTGGAAGAGCCCTTTGGCGATGCGTTGGAGGATTCACCATGAAGGCGGCAGCAGCGGCAGTGCCTGGGTCCCCATGGGCCAAGCCTCCACTCCTGACACTCCAGGCTAATCTCCCCCTGCTCTCAGTGGGGCCTGGCTTTAGCTGCTGGGCCTGTGAGCCTAGACCAGGGGTCTCAAACTCCAATGACCACGAGGGCTGCATGAGGACTAGTTCATTGGCCCGAGGGCCGCATCACTGACACTCCTCCCCCCTCGATGCCCGAGGGCCTGCCCCCAGAGGGGGCAGGAGGGGTGTGGCAGGGGCTCAGAGCGGGAGTTGAGGTGCAGGGGGCTCAGGGCAGGGAGTTGGAGGGGTGAGGCAGGGGGTGCAGGGTGCAGTAGGGGTGAGGGGTTCAGACAGGGGGCTCAGGGTAGGGAGTTAGGGTGCAGAAAGGGTGTGGGATGTGGCTGGAGGATGAGGGCAGGGAGTTGGGGTGCAGAAGGGGGTTGAGGTGCAGGCAGGGGGCTCAGGGCAGGGGGTTGGAGTGTGGGGTGCAGGCGGGAGTGCGAGGTGTGGCAGAGGGTTGGGGTGCAGGCAGGGGGCTCATGGCAGGGGGTTGGGGTGCAGGATGGCATTGGGCTGTGGCCTGGAGCCGCTTAGCTAGAGAAATAGCCCCGCAGGCCGCGTGTTGGAGACCCCTGGCCTAGGCCGAGCACTCAGGGATTTCCATCAGCTGCTCAATGGCGAATGCAGCCACCCGAAGAAGGGAAGAAGAATGGAAGTGAAAGAGTAAAGCTGGACCATCCGCTGAGCTGCTGCACTCAAGTGAGCAGAGCCGGGGAGAGAAGAGGGAGAACTCGAAGGTGGCTGGCGGCAGTAGGGAGGAGAAGCAGTTTGGGAGCCAGGAAAGGAGAAATAAATAGTTAATGACAAATTCTGCCGGCTCTCTTGTGTGGTGAAGGGTTGAAAGGGGTCTCTTTACTATCAGGCTAAACTTTAAAATAGCTGTGTATGGGGCGGGGGGTCTATAAAGGTAAGAGGTCGCTCTAGGGCCTTGAAGTCCCAGATTCTGGGGCTATTGCCTCCTTCTACCAGCTGATCTCAACCCAGCAACTCCCTCAGGTGGTAGCAGTAGTGAGCTCTTGTCCTCCTTTTCCAGACTAGCCACCAGAAAAAGGACACGATACATGTGGCCAAGGAAAGAGAGAGGCAGTGTTGCCTGTTAACATGGCTCTTGTGGGGGAGCACGGCACGTTACTTTGGACTAGGTAGGAGCCATATGTCTCCAAACTTGCACCTCCCGAGGCTCTCGAGACTTCGCTCCCGATCCCAGAGCGTCCTCAGACTCCTAAAGCACCAGATGGATTCTGGCCTCTCCCCCCACCTCAGCAGTCCAGAAAAAGTGTTTGTAGACATGTTCTGTGTCTTCTCCTGCCACACTCCCCTGCTGGCTACTAATGCAGTCACAGAGTCCAGGCTCGGTGACAGGCATTGCTCTGGGCTAGGACAAGCAGGAGGACGTGAGCTGCAATGGATCCCCCTGTGCGTGGGTTGAGTGGGCAACCTCTCTCCTGCCATCTCTGCTTTCCAGCCCACAGGCAGTAAGGAGAAGGTGATGCACTTACCCCAAAGGTGGGGGTGGGAAGAAGCAGAGTGAAGAGGAGATCAGAGCGCCATCCCATAGCATTCCTCCTAGAGTCTCTCCAACCACCACCTGGCTCCTTCCTGCCATAGGCTGCAGCCCCTAGGTTCCACAGGGACTTTCTGAATTAACCCTCTAGAAAGCTGCCTTTGGCTTCCTACAAGCTCTCACACGGCCCTCTCACGGGAGGGAAGGAATAAGGCCCTGCCTCCCCCAACTGCTCGGGGGAATCCTCTCCGAGAATCAGTGCAGGGCTTTATGCAGCTCAACAAACAGATCCCTTTGTGTGGTGGTGTCAAGAAGCTGCACCCCCCGCTTGGCAGCTCGTTTTAGAGCAACATTAACTCCCCCAGGGATTTCTGCCCTAAATGCTCCAGGCCTGAGGGAAGGATTCTGTGGAAAACAGGCCTTGCCCTTGCTCCAATCCAGGCTCTGCTGTTCTGATGCTGCAGAGGCTTGAGGGTTCCTGGAGAGCATGCTGCAACGCCAGCAATCCCATGGGGCCTCAGCCCTCGGGACATGTTCTCCTTCTCCCCCAGCACCTTGCAGTGGAGGGAAGAAAGGGACACGGGAGATGGAGTCTCTCACTGCAGGATGGGTTATCCGTAAGCCAGGAACACCAGTGTGGACGCAGGGGAATGCTGGGCTGTGGTGTAGGTGCCCTGCAGGATATCACTCGTGAAGGGAAGCAACACCGCTCTTGGCAGGGGAATCTGGGCAATAAGGAAGAGGAGATGGAAATTCTCCCTTGGGAGGGGAAATGGGGAAACGCGGGGGGGCGATGGGTATGTCGCTGGTTACAGCCCACTGAGGTAGGGGAGAGAGGGTACAAAAAGTGGTGGGCAGGGAGGTGGTTCTCAAGCTGTGGGTCAGGACCCCAAAGTAGGTTACAACCCCATTGTAATGGGGTCACCAGGGCTGGCTTAGACTTGCTGGGGTCTGGGGCCAAAGCTGAAGTCCGAGCCCCACTGACTGAGGGGGAAGCCAAAGCCTGAGGGCCTCAGCCCTAGGCAGTCAAGCTCGGGTTGCAAGCCCCTTGTCTGGGGCTGAAGCCCTTGGGCTTCGATTTTGGCCTCCCCGCGCAGGGTGGGGGGATTTGGGCTTTGGCTTTCCCCCCACACCCAGGGTCGGGAGAGCTCAGGCTTCGGTCCCCCCTCCTGGGGTCGTGTAGTAATTTTTGTTGTCAGAAGGGGGTCGGAGTGCAATGAAGTTTGAGAGCCCCTGCGTTAGACACATCATTACCTGTTTTACGTTCTTGGTTATTGAGAACCCCGGACCTCGAATGGATAGGGATCAAGCTGCTACTGACACAGCCCAGCAGATGAACCGGTGGGGGGCTGGCACAGTTCACTGAATCCAAACCAGAGAGCAGGAAATGTTTCTCCTTTTGCACCTGTCTATGACTTGTGGGAAGAAATTAGGTTAGCCCGGGGGACTTCCTACTGGGAGACAGACAGGGGCGGTCTCACGTAGCCAGGAGTAAATCGTCCTTGGCCATTTTAAAAAATTATAGATACTTTTCTAATACAAAGTTTTGTGCCCAACTAGGAGTGACTCTATTGTGGGCCTCCTTGTGTTGGATAAAGATGAACTGATCACTGGACTGGATGTCCGTGGTTGCTCTGGGGCCAGTGATCATGACTTGACTATTCAGTAAGGACCAGTATCCCTACTGGTTTTGGAACAAATTGATAAATTAAACAGCAATAAGTCACCTGTCCTTTAAATCAGCTTCCACACCAGATGCCTGGAGGAGAGCTAATATGACACCAATGCATAAAAAAGGCTCCAGAGATGCTCCTGGCAATTACAGGCAACTAAGGCTAACTTCAGTGTGACAATGCGGTTCTGGCGGAACCCAACTGAGAGTGCCAATTCAGGACAAATTGCTCAAACAGGGCAGTTGCAGCCCAAGGCTGGGGTTTTTTCCACCTCTAAGGCAAACCAAACCAGCCAGACTAGGAGGACTTCGGTCTCATCCCCTGGCTAACCGCAAGTCTCACAAGCAATCTCCTTAGACACCCCAGTTTCCCAGTATAACCACCAGTGCCACTCGTTATGGGGACAAATGGTTATGAAAACCAATACCCCAGTAAAAGAAAAAGGTTCTCCTGATCCCAAAGGACCAAGCCCCAGACCCAGGTCAATATACAAATCGGATCTTATACACAAATCACCCTGTTGCCAATCCTTTAGAATCTAAAATCTAAAGGTTTATTCATAAAAGGAAAAAGATAGAGATGAGAGTTAGAATTGGTTAAATGGAATCAATTACATACAGTAATGGCAAAGTTCTTGGTTCAGGCTTGTAGCAGCGATGGAATAAACTGCAGGTTCAAATCAAGTCTCTGGAATACATCCCCCGCTGGGATGGGTCCTCAGTCCTTTGTTCAAAGCTTCAGCTTGTAGCAAAGTTCCTCCAGAGGTAAGAAGCAGGATTGAAGACAAGATGAAGATGAGGCATCAGCCTTATATAGTCTTTTCCAGGTGTAAGAATACCTCTTTGTTCTTACTGTGGAAAATTACAGCAAAATGGAGTCTGGAGTCACATGGGCCAGTCCCTGCATACTTTGCTGAGTTACAAGGCGTATCTGCCTTCTCTCAATGGGTCCATTGTATAGCTGATGGTCCTTAATGGGCCATCAAGCAGGCTAGGCAGAGCTAATCTCAGCTTGTCTGGGATGTCACCCAGAAGCATAGCATAAGTTTGCCATACAGACAGTATAGAGCCAATATTCATAACTTCGACCATAAAACTGATACATACATATAGACAGCATAATCATAACCAGTAAACCATAACCTTGCCCTAGACACCCCATTTGACCCCCTTTATACAAGATTTGGGTGCCACTACAGGACCTTGGTTGCAACAATGATCTATACGGTCCCAGTTTATGTCAATAACGTCACACCCCCAACGCAAAATTGATGCAGGAAGGGATGACCCAAACATCCCTGACTGCATCCCAAGAGCTCCCCATCCTGGGTTCTGTCTCACTACAGCTAGTATTGGGTTAGAAGCCATACCCGTGTATAACAGAAATGGTTTATCAAAATCATGTTCAACCACATGATGGAACCTCTTTACAAACCCAAGGGAAAACTTAGTTAGAACAATAGTGGATTGGATCTGCTCTGGCAGCATCGTTCCTGTATGTCTCATGTGATCTTGCCAAGAGCTAAAGAAAACCGCTACTTTATCCACACAAGCTCGGGCAAATGTTTGGAACCCAATTAACAACAAATAAATGCAGATATTAATGTTCTTCTTCGAGTGCTTGCTCATATCCATTCCATTAGGTGTGTGCGCGCCGCGTGCACGATCGTCGGAAGATTTTCTACCCTAGCAACACCGGCGGGTCGGCTGTGGAGCCCCCTAGAGTGGCGCCTTCATGGCGCTGAATATATACCCCAGCCGACCCGGCGCCCCCTCAGTTCCTTCTTACCGCCCCTGACGGTCGTTGGAACTGTGGAGCGCTGCTTAGCTGTTCTCCACTCTCCCTAGCTTAGTTTGTTCTATCACAGTTATAGTTATAGTTATAGTTCCAGTGTTTATAGTTAAATAGTTAAATAGTTTAAAAGTTGTTCTAGTTGTTCTAAGTAGTTCAGGGGATTAAGGGGGTCGTCTCCCCCTTTCTCCCCCAGCCGCGGGGCCGGGCTCATGCCCAACGCTCCCGGCTTCAAGCAGTGCGCCTCCTGCGCTAAGCCTATGCCCACGAGCGACCCGCACGACTCCTGTCTGAAGTGCCTGGGAGAGTCCCATCAAACAGATAAGTGCAAGATCTGTAAGGCCTTCAGACCAAGGACCAAGAAGGAGCGGGACTTTCGGCTCCGGCAACTCCTGATGGAGGCGGCACTTAGTCCGGACGCTCCATCTACAAGTCAGGCCCCGGCACCTAGCACCTCGGTGCGCAGTGCCCCGGCGGCACCGGCTATGACGACCACGCGAGTGGCGTCAGACAAGCCTCCCCGGCACCGGACCTCGTCGGCACCGCAAGCAGTGCCTCGGCGCCGGTCATTATCCCCGGGGCATAAAAAAGCCCATAAGACGGGGACATCCGTGCCGAAGACGCCGGCTCCCCCAGTGCCGGGGGTAGAGCCGCGTCCGCCGGTGGAGCACCGGAAACAGGTGCCTCCAGCACCGTCGACTCCGGCGCCGAGGCCGTTGAGTCCGGTGCGGATAGCGTCTCCACCGAGACCGGCGGTGATACAGTGCCTCCCGTCGACTCCAGAGACCTTCGCGGCGGCGAGAGACTTAATAGCTCTCACGGAGCCGGCACCGCCTCAACCACCGGCACCGACTGCACCGTTGACTCGCCCGGTCCAGTCGAGGGGGAAACCTGCCTTGATGCGCCCTCCATCGCAAGGGCTGGAACCTCGGCACCGATCCAGGTCCCGAAGCAGGTCCCCACGCCGCTCGCAGTCCCGGCACCGAATATCGCCTCGGCACCGGTCGTACTCGCGGCCAAGATCTTCTTCGCGGCACCGCTCTACGTCTCGGCACCGCTATGATCGTCGGCACCGATCAACGTCGAGACGTAGTTCTCGGCACCGCTACGGTCGACGCTCGACGTCGAGAGGCCGCTCCCGGCACCGGGCATACTCCAGGTCCTCGTCGAGGTCCAGATCCGACTCCCGGCACCGACGAGGTCATCGGCACCGGTCGCGGTCCCGGCACCGATCGCCGGCACCGCGTAGAGATAGATCATCTCCGGACCGGCACCGTGCGGCACCGCAGCCAATGGGAATCGTCTCGACGCTCTCGGCACCGCCGTGGCCATCGAGATCGGTGTCCCACTCCTCGGAGGACCTCTCGAGATCGGCATACCCCCCTCAGGGGCAAGCCGAGGAACAGGACTTGGGACATTGGCAGGACACGACAGGGGACCATTCTCATGGCCCATCTCACTGGTCATTTTGGACCCCGTGGGCGTACCATCAGGCGCAAGGGGCTCCAATTGCTTCGACCTCTCGCTCCGGTCACTCCATCAGAGGGGCCCCGGAGTCCACCATTTCTCGGCCTCCGCCAGGGGGCATGGAGGCTTCTGGGTCCGCACCACCTGACGCCCTGGACCCAGGCACAGGTGATGCTCCAGCCCAGGAACAGGGAGACCAGGACCAGCCCTTGGATCCTGTTCCACCGGAGGCATCTTCCTCTTCTTCTCCGGATGAGGCAGTGGCGGGCACATCGTGCACAGGCCCACCTCCAATAGATCTTCGGGCTCACCAGGATCTTCTGCGCAGGATGGCCCGTAATATGGACCTGCAGGCGGAGGAGATAGTGGAGGTGCACGACCCGATCGTGAATATCCTTGGAGCGGATGCCCCATCGAGGGTGGCGTTACCCCTGATCCGCACGATTCAAACGAATGCGGATACGATATGGCAAACTCCTGCCTCTATCCCACCCACAGCGAGAGGGGTGGAAAGGAAATACTTTGTCCCGTCTAAGGACTACGGGTACTTGTATACCCACCCCCAACCGTGTTCACTGGTGGTGGAATCAGTGAACGCACGAGAGCGCCACGGCCAGCAGGCTGCAGCGCCTAAATCAAAAGAGGCTAAGCGGCTCGATTTGTTTGGCCGTAAGGTTTACTCAGCCGGAGGGCTGCAACTTAGAGCGGCGAACCAACAGGCGCTACTGAGCCGCTACAATTTTAACTCCTGGAACTCTATGGGGAAGTTTAAGGAGTTGATTCCCCAGGAGTCCAGGGAAGAGTTTGGAGCCATGGTAGAGGAGGGCAAGAAGGTGGCTCGGACCTCCTTGCAGGCCTCCTTGGACATAGCAGACTCAGCTGCGAGGACCCTGGCTTCGGGTATCGCTATGCGCAGGATCTCCTGGCTTCAGGTTTCGGGTTTGCCTCCGGAGCTGCAGCAAACCCTACAGGATCTGCCCTTTGAGGGACATGGATTGTTCTCGGACAAGACGGACTCTCGCCTGCAGAGCCTCAAGGACTCGAGAACAATCATGCGCTCCCTGGGGATGCATGTTGTGGGCCCTCAGCGCAGACCATTTAGGCCGCAGCCTCAGCGCTTCTACCCCCCCCCCGCCTCGTCAGAGACAGGACTCGACCCGGAGGCGAGGGCGAGGTGGTAGAAGAAGGTGGACCGGCCCTCAACCCGGCCAAAACCAAGGGCCACCTAGACCACCTTCAGGCCCCAGGCAGAACTTTTGAAGGTGCGGTCGAGGACGGCGCCCCAGTCATCCCCCAGGATCCAGCCCCCTCCTTCCGGGATCGCCTCTCCCACTTCCACCGTGCTTGGTCCCTTATAACTTCGGACCGCTGGGTCCTCCGCACGGTGGAGAAGGGATACGCTATCCAGTTTTCTTCTATCCCCCCCTCCCACCCCCCTTCCCCGTCCCTCTTCAGGGACCCTTCTCACGAGCAACTTCTTATACAGGAGGTTTCTACGCTCCTGGCCATGGGGGCCATAGAGGAGGTTCCGATAGAGTTAAGGGGCAGGGGATTTTATTCCCGTTACTTCCTGATCCCCAAGTCCAAAGGAGGTCTGCGGCCCATCTTGGACTTGCGCGGACTCAACAAATTCATAGTAAAGTTGAAGTTCCGCATGATCTCTTTGGGGGCCATTATCCCTTCCCTCGATCCTGGAGACTGGTTCGCCGCCCTCGACATGAAAGACGCATACTTTCACATCTCAATTTACCCACCTCACAGACGCTTCCTGCGATTCGTGGTAAACACGGTGCACTACCAATTTGCAGTCCTTCCTTTCGGCCTATCCTCGGCCCCAAGAGTGTTCACGAAATGTATGGCTGTCGTGGCAGCGTACCTTCGTCGGCAGGAGATACAGGTGTTCCCGTACCTAGACGACTGGCTGGTACGCGGTCGCACCAAAGAGCAAGTTCAAGCTCACGTCCACAGAATAGTGCACACATTCAACGAGTTGGGCATCCTACTCAACAAGGACAAATCCACTCTAGAACCTACCCAGAGAATAGATTTCATCGGCGCAGTTCTAGACTCCAGACGTGCACAAGCCATCCTGCCAGACAACCGCTTTGGCACCATCACGAGCCTCATTCAAGGGCTACAGGCCTTCCCAACTACCACGGTGAGGTCGTGCCTTACCCTGCTGGGTCACATGGCTTCCTGCACGTACGTAACCAGGCATGCCAGACTTCGGCTTCGCCCACTCCAGACCTGGGTGTCATCAATATACCGTCCACATCGGGACAGCCTGAACATGGTGGTCACGGTCCCGAACTCGGTCCTGACCTCCCTCACCTGGTGGCTAGATCACAATGTGGTCCGCGAAGGGATGCCATTTCACGCCCCACAACCCTCTCTGCATCTGGTCACAGACGCTTCATCTCTGGGTTGGGGCGCCCATCTCAACGAACACCATACCCAGGGCCTGTGGACTGCACCCCAGTTAGCCCTGCACATCAATGTTCGGGAGCTGATGGCGGTGCGCCTGGCGTGCCAGGCATTTCTCAATCAACTACGTGGCCGTTGTGTGTTAGTTCTCATCGACAACACCACGGCCATGTTTTACATCAACAAGCAAGGAGGAGCACGTTCGTCAGTTCTATGCCAAGAGGCCATTCGCCTGTGGGACTTCTGCATCGCCCACTCAATCCATCTCACGGCATCGTTCCTCCCTGGAGTCCAGAACACTCTAGCGGACCGACTCAGCAGGTCCTTCCAGACGCACGAGTGGTCTATCCGTCCGGACATCATACATTCCATCTTCCGGAGGTGGGGGTTTCCCCAGATAGACCTGTTTGCATCTCGAGACAACAGGAAGTGCCACGTGTTCTGCTCCCTACAAGGTCAAGCTCCGGGCTCCCTCTCGGATGCGTTTCTCCTTCCCTGGAAAGACCACCTGTTTTATGCCTTCCCTCCGTTTCCTCTGGTCCACAAGGTACTGCTCAAATTGCGCAGAGACCAGGCACAGGTAATTCTGATCGCTCCAGCGTGGCCGAGACAACATTGGTACACCACACTGTTGGAACTCTCGGTTCAAACACCGATCCCGCTTCCATTATGTCCGGATCTCATTTCTCAGGACCACGGTCGGCTGCGTCACCCCGACCTGCAATCACTCCACCTCACAGCGTGGCTGCTCCATGGTTCACCCAGGCAGAGCGGCAATGCTCGCACTCTGTCCAACAGATTCTGCTGAGCAGTAGGAAGCCCTCAACACGGACTACGTACCTGGCCAAGTGGAAACGGTTCTCATGTTGGTGCGAACAACGAGCCACGCCCCCGTTGCAGGCACCTATTCCTCTCATATTGGAATATCTCCTCTCCCTAAAACAGCAAGGGTTGGCGATATCTTCAATTAGAGTTCACCTGGCTGCTATATCAGCCTTTCACCCAGGGGAATTCACGTCCTCGGTATTCTCTAACCCGATGGTCGTTAGATTCCTCAAGGGCTTAGACCGGACGTACCCACAACAGCGTCAGCCCGTCCCGACGTGGGACCTTAATCTGGTTCTCTCCAGACTGACATGTCCTCCATTTGAACCACTAGCCACCTGTTCACTTTTGTATCTATCCTGGAAGACAGCCTTCCTCGTAGCCATTACCTCAGCAAGGCGCGTTTCTGAACTCAGGGCGCTTACATCCGAGCCCCCTTATACAGTTTTCCATAAGGATAAAGTGCAGCTTCGTCCACATCCTGCCTTTCTCCCTAAGGTGGTTTCTCCATTTCATATCAACCAGGACATATTTCTCCCGGTCTTTTATCCCAAACCACATGCCACTCGCCAGGATCAACGTTTGCATTCCCTGGACGTACGAAGGGCCCTGGCCTTCTATATTGACCGCACAAAGCACTTTAGAAAGACGACGCAACTCTTCGTTGCAGTGGCCGACCGAATGAAAGGCTCACCGGTCTCCTCACAACGCCTATCCTCCTGGATTACGTCTTGCATCCGGACTTGCTATGACCTGGCAGGCGTCTCAGCACCGCACCTCACCGCTCACTCCACGAGGGCCCAAGCCTCCTCGACTGCTTTCCTGGCGCATGTTCCGATACAGGACATTTGTAGAGCGGCGGTTTGGTCATCAGTCCACACGTTTACAGCTCACTATGCACTAGTGCAGCAGTCCAGAGACGATGCTGCATTCGGGTCAGCGGTTTTGCACACAGCAATGTCTCACTCCGACCCCACCACCTAAGTTGGGCTTGGGAGTCACCTAATGGAATGGATATGAGCAAGCACTCGAAGAAGAAAAGACGGTTACTCACCGTTGTAACTGTTGTTCTTCGAGATGTGTTGCTCATATCCATTCCAAACCCGCCCCCCGTCCCCACTGTCGGAGTAGCCGGCAAGAAGGAACTGAGGGGGCGCCGGGTCGGCTGGGGTATATATTCGGCGCCATGAAGGCGCCACTCTAGGGGGCTCCACAGCCGACCCGCCGGTGTTGCTAGGGTAGAAAATCTTCCGACGATCGTGCACGCGGCGCGCACACACCTAATGGAATGGATATGAGCAACACATCTCAAAGAACAACAGTTACAACGGTGAGTAACCGTCTTTTCTTCATAGTACAGGAATCTTGGCATTTTGCCATGAAAGCAATATGGTGGTAGTGTGCCTCAGTCTTCCTTTTCATACAGCACATTAGGTCTGGAATGTCTTTTCCCCTGTGAAAAGTTCCCATATTGTTTACAGGCCTCAACTGTGAAACATCAATATAGCAAGGCCTTTTAACATAAAGTGTGTTCTCATGTATTCCTTTTAACATGTTCAAGGGATTCTCCCAAAGATTAGGCACATTGTACATTTTTACAGTTTGTGGCAATAGCAACACATTCATTACAAAATTTAGCAATAACAACAAGTTCATTGCAAGTGTCCATCTGCAATCGTTTTTGTCATGCCACACCTTTGGCTCAATATCATTGGAGTTTGGGCATTTTAGGGTTAACCTGTGGCTTCCTTTTGCAAAAATTCAGTTTTCTCTTTCCTCCTTGTCCTGCAGGATCAAACCCTGATTTCTCTTGCTTAACAGAATTCACTGGCTGATGGGGTGGGCCCTCTGAGCTAACAGCTATTAGCAAGTCCTTCCCCTCCCAGCCAGGCAAGTAATTTGCACTACCCCAGACCAGAGCCAGTCCACCAGTTTTCATATTCGTAACTGCTATCATTTCCAAGGCTGGACTCTGTCTTAAAGAGATACCACACAAATCCAAAGAGTCTGCGGGTGAGAGTTTGCTTGCTCTCCCCCGCATCCTCAAGCATTCAGCCATAAAACTGCTCTGCTCTGACACATCAGTAACCAAATCTATCCTCAAACCCTGAAGCACAAACTGCTCGTTTAAAGAATCAGAAAGGAGACATTCCTGTTCCAACACCATTGTCTCCCCAACAAGTTGGCCCCACACAGCCACTTGGTTATAGGGCTGCCTCAATTCCTTAACAACTTTTACTTCCTCTGAAACCTTCTTAAAGCTACCCACACTGGATCTTTTAAAAGGCAAGTCAGTGGATCCATTCACAACAGACAATTTTTGGCTGCTAGGAACTGAAACTTCCTTGATTAAATCACTCTCACACCCTTCAGTTGCAGGGAACTGCTTGCACCGATTACCATGAGGATTCCTTTCTCCAGGAGCTTTTCTAAGCAGCAATTCATCCCTCACAGAAATTCTGCCCTTACCCTCTTCACCTAGGGCTTGCTCTAAAGGAACACTTTCCTGAGCAACAACAGCCTCTGTCTGGGTCTTACTTACATTCAGGATCACCTTTGGCCCATCAGGCAGATCTCTACACAATCCCCTTTCAGGCGAACCCATAGACTTCCTAGATAAAAGGTTAGAAATATTTCCCTTCTCTTTGCCACACACAAGCTTAGGAATTTTTTCCTTTTTGCTACAAGTTGTTAAACTGTCCGTAGGTACCACAACCAAATTACCTTTCCGCTCTCCTTGTGCCCTGGCTAGGGTATCACCCTGATCAGACAGAGTTGTTACACCCTTCTCCAACCACACATGAGCAACAGGCAAAATACAAGCACCAGAATTGTCTGATCTCTGGGATTTTGCTAAGACACTAACTGGATGCAACCTAGTTACGGTGCCATTCTCCCCAGCAGATGCAAACTTAGGACCATTCCCTTCCTGGGCTTTAGTTGAATCCAGAACCAACTCTGAGACAACTAAATTACCCTCAACCATCACAGGCCGAAAGGCACCTTCTGTCTGCTCCACAGACAAAAAAGATTTGGAGACGCATTTTCCTTTACTAGACATACAGCTTGGGATTTCATTTCCCTTGTCCCAGCACACCGGGCTGTTCACAGACAACTGCTTGGAGACTGGGGTAGCTTCCTCCATAGGCAAGTCAATACCCCTGACAGATACAGGCACATTTCCTTCACTGTCGCTATTCTTCGCACAGGAAACAGATAAAGTATAGGGACACTCATCTTCCACTCTCCTTGCCTTCCCAAACGGCTGACTGGATAAAGCCATCAGCTCACAAGACTGCCTAGGCTCATCCAAAATCTCCTTGTTCTCCTCTCCCTTCGCTTGATCTAATTCCAGATAGACATTAGATAGACATTCAGAAACTTCATTTACAGCCAAACAGCTACTTTCCAAAGACAAACTTTTGGAGAAACCCTCCATAGGCACAACCTTAGGATCAATCCTCTCTTGTGCCTGGTTTGTATTAACTTGACTGACCATAGCTTTAATATCATTTCCAATCATAATATCCTTAGGGATTATGCCTTTTACTCCCACCACCATGGTGCCCTCCAATCCCTTCCATTTCAGGTGGATTTTAGCCAAAGGCACCCTGACAAAATACTTAGATAAGGCTACAACAGTTACAACTTCACCTGGCAAATAATCTTCCTTCCTGACAAGACTTGCTTTAACCAGAGTAATATCTGCTGCAGTGTCCCTCCATGCCATACACCTCACTCCATTCACTTCTGCACTGCTAATAAACTCTGCGTTATTTCCCCCATATTTAGCTTTAATGTGAGTTTTAAGGTCAAATTCTTCAGAGACCACAGAAACAGCATTTGCACACAGGGCACCAATGCTGGGCTCTGTGTGGCTTGCCTGTGAGTTTACAACAACAGGGTTAGCATTGGCTATGGCATTTGGGGTTGCTGGTTTTGGGCTGCCCTTCAGTGTCGGGCAGTCTGGTCTCATGTGGCCAAGCATACCACAGTGATAGCATGTAACCTGTTCCGTCCTGGGATGTGAGTTCCTACCCTCCGGGCCCCCTTGAACTCCTTTAGAAGAGTCAGGTTTATTTTTAAATCCTTCCCTCCTCTTGAACTGGGGAGAATGGTGATCAGTTTTCCCCGGGGTTTTACACCCTTCTCGAGCCCTGTTTTGGGTATGGGCATCCGCAATCTCTGCTGCCCGTAGGACTGACTCAGGGTCCCTGTCACACACAGCTGCTCTCACATTGTCAGGCACAATGTCTAAGAACTGTTCCAAAGTTATTAAATCCAGCAGTTTTTCAAAACTCCCATGAACCTTGGCTCCCATAACCCACTTTTTAACAAAACCCATCAGCTTATAAGCACATTCTACAAAAGTACAATCCTTAGACATTTTAAACTCTCTAAACTTAACTCTGTAAGATTCAGGAGTAACCTTGAACCGCCTTAACACAGAATCCTTAAACCGCTCATAATTTAAGGCTTCTTGTTCCCCCAAGTCATTGAATACCTCCCTGGCTTTTCCAGTCAGTCTGGTCAGCAGGACAGGCATTCGCTGACCCTCGGGGATCTGGTACAGATTGCAGAGGCGTTCAAAGGTAGACAAAAACTCCTCTATATCCTCAGTATCATTGTAAATGGGACACATCCTTTCCCAGTTTTTCTCATGGTGGGGGGGAAGTGGAGTACCAGGTGGGGATGACTTTCTCCGCTCTTCCAGTACTTGGAGCTGAAGTCTGGCAGTCTCCTGTTCCATCCTGTGAGTCTCCTGCTCCATCCTGTGAGTCTTCTGCTCAGCAGCGAGCAGCTCTAGACGTCCCTTACGAGCTCTCTCTTCTCTCTCATCAGCCTCCTTCTTTCTTTGATCAGCTTCTTTCTCTCTCTCAGCAGCCTCTTTCTCTCTCTCAGCAGCCTCTTTCTCTCTCTCTCTTTCTAATTCTGCTATTTTTTGCTTCTCCAGCAATCGAAGATCTGCTAGCTTCTGTTCATGCTCAAATTGCAGTTGACTTGTCACCCTTTGCATCCTAATTTTTTCTGCATCTTCTGCAGCCTCAGGTAAGGGCTGTGCTCTTGCCCCCTGATCACTGGCTATTAACAGATTTCTCAGTTCTTCCTTTGTAGCTTTCTTTCTAAAGCTTATCCTCTTTTCTGAACACAACTTTTCCAGGGCTTTTTTGCCAAGTCCCTCATATGCTCTTTGCTCAGCCATTGCAGCAGCTCTTTAACCAACAAAACTCTCAATCCCAAAATTCAAATTTGGATAGCGTGGGGTTCTGACCCAAAGCTTAATTGACCTGGTTCTGTGGATCCAAGCACGACTACGCCACTGTGACAATGCGGTTCTGGCGGAACCCAACTGAGAGTGCCAACTCAGGACAAATCGCTCAAATAGGGCAGTTACAGCCCAAGGCTGGGGTTTTTTCCACCTCTAAGGCAAACCAAACCAGCCAGACTAGGAGGACTTCGGTCTCACCCCCTGGCTAACCGCAAGTCTCACAAGCAATCTCCTTAGACACTCCAGTTTCCCAGTATTACCACCAGTGCCACTCATTATGGGGACAAATGGTTATGAAAACCAATATCCCAGTAAAAGAAAAAGGTTCTCCTGATCCCAAAGGACCAAGCCCCAGACCCAGGTCAATATACAAATCGGATCTTACCCACAAATCACGCTGTTGCCAATCCTTTAGAATCTAAAATCTAAAGGTTTATTCATAAAAGGAAAAAGATAGAGATGAGAGATAGAATTGGTTAAATGGAATCAATTACATACAGTAATGGCAAAGTTCTTGGTTCAGACTTGCAGCAGCGATGGAATGAACTGCAGGTTCAAATCAAGTCTCTGGAATACATCCCCCGCTGGGATGGGTCCTCAGTCCTTTGTTCAAAGCTTCAGCTTGTAGCAAAGTTCCTCCAGAGGTAAGAAGCAGGAATGAAGACAAGATGGAGATCAGGCATCAGCCTTATATAGTCTTTTCCAGGTGTAAGAACACCTCTTTGTTCTTACTGTGGAAAATTACAGCAAAATGGAGTCTGGAGTCACATGGGCCAGTCCCTGCATACTTTGCTGAGTTACAAGGCGTATCTGCCTTCTCTCAATGGGTCCATTGTATAGCTGATGGTCCTTAATGGGCCATCAAGCAGGCTAGGCAGAGCTAATCTCAGCTTGTCTGGGATGTCACCCAGAAGCATAGCATAAGTTTGCCATACAGACAGTATAGAGCCAATATTCATAACTTCGACTACAAAACTGATACACACATATAGACAGCATAATCATAACCAGTAAACCATAACCTTGTCCTAGACACCCCATTTGACCCCCTTTATACAAGATTTGGGTGCCACTACAGGACCTTGGTTGTAACAATGATCTATACGGTCCCAGTTTATGTCAATAACGTCACAGCGTCGGGAAGGAATTTTCCTCCAGGGTAGATTGGCTGAGCCTCTGGAGGTTTTTCGCCTTCCTCCACAGCATGGGGCAGGGATCGCTAGCAGGAGGGTCTCTGCCAATTGAAGTCACTAAAACACAGGATTGGGGACTTCAACAACAGAGTCCAGGGAAGGGGTAGGGACGGTTTTCTGGCCTGCAGCATGCAGGGGGTCAGAGCAGATGATCATAATGGTCCCTTCTGACCTTAAAGTCTATGAGTCTATGAGTCTATGCGTCGGGGGGTGGTTCCTGGCAGTGGTGGGTGCGGGTATCAGAGTAGGCATTAGGGCGAGTGTAGTTGTAGTGGGGCTGGAGGAAGCAGTGGCCGTTGGGGTTCTGGCTGGGAGCTTTGGCCTCATCGGGGGGGAGGGTTGGGCAGCTGGGTGGGCCCCAGTTTGGATGGTAGGTGGCCTCGAGCAAGACAGGCACCAACACCCTCGGTCAGGGGGATGAGCGGGAGAGCAGGGTAGGGTGTTCAGATCAGGAGCCCCTTCTGTGGAGGGACACACAGCGGGAAGGAACCATCACACCTCACTCTGGTAAAGGGTCTGTCCCAGCCCTCAGCACTGGGAACCTCTGTATGCAAGGGGATAGATAGGTAGATAGATAGATAGATAGATGGGGCGTGTGGGGATAGATAGATAGATAGATTAGATAGATGAGGGAGTGGATGGGGGTAGATAGATAAATGAGAAGGTTGTGTGGGGATAGATAGATAGATGAGAAGGTTGTGTGGGGATAGATAGTTAGATAGATAGATATGAGGGGGTGTAGGGGGATAGATGGATAGATAGATGATGAGGTTGTGACGAACTGGGCCTGTTCTCACTGTGGTCTGTGAATGCTGACAGGGGAGTGTGCTGGGATAGTCTGCATTGTAGGATGGGATCTGCCCGAGGGCGCATACCTGAGTGTGTAACATGAGAACCCAGGAGGGGGTTGAAGGCGAGGCGACTCCTTAGCCCGGGAAACTGAACAAAGGCTGTGGGAGGGGTCGCTGAAAGCAGAGTGCTGGAAGCAGGCTGGAAGGAGGCTGGAGAGATGGCTGGGAGGCAGAGATGGCTCTGACCCCCCAAATAGGGGTGGGCTGGCATGCCCTGGGACCCCAAGCTGGACCTAACTGAGGGGGGGCCCTGTTGTCTGTGCCTGCAAGACCTGTCTTGGACTGTATTCCTGTCATCCAAATAAACCTTCTGCTCTACTGGCTGGCTGAGAGTCATGGTGAATCGCAGGAAGCCGGGGGTGCAGGGCCCTGAGTCCCCCAATACTCCGTGACAACTGGTGGCAGCGGCGGGATCTACTGCACCCCGTGGACGGCGCTTCCTGCAGTAAGTGACTGGGGAGCAGTAAAACAAAGGGGGATTGACGGGGACCAGGCGTGCTGAAGAGTGAGAGAGAGACGGTTATTACCCCTGGGAGTGTGTGACCAGCGAGAAGGACTTTTGCAGTAACAGGGTCCCCCGGGGGGATCGCAGCGAGTGGTCCCAGGGGCGGAGGAGTCTGCAGCTCGACCCTGGCAGAGAGGCGGTGACCTCGAGAAGGGCTGGCACACTAGGGGTCCCCCTGGGAGCTGTGGGGAGCTGTGAGCACACAGGCCGGTGAGTGGCCAGCAGGAAGATGTATGCCAAGCGGCTTAAGAGCGACCTGGTGGAGCTGTGCAAGCAGAGGCGGCTGCGCATTGGGAGGCTCACCAAAGCACAGCTCATTGCCCGGCTGGAGGAGGAAGATCGCGCGAATGAACTGATCCCTGTGTCTCAGGGAAGCAGCCTGGCAAATGCAGCGCAGGCCCCAGTGTCTGTCCCAGCTGGGAGTGGTCAGCCGGCTGCTGAGGGCTTCCCGAGACCCCTCCTTCCTATGCCTAAGGGAAGGGTGGGGAGGAGCCCAGCAAATACCGAAGGCGCCGTGGCCCCCCCAGCCAGCAGGGGACCCTCCCGGCGAAGCTCGCCGGCCAGCAGAGGATCCTCCCGGCGACGTTCGGCATCCGGGGAGCGGAATTGGCTGGAATGGGAGAAAGAGCTAAAACTGAGGGAGCTGGAGGATCGTGAACAACAGAGACAGCATGAAGAGAGACAGCGTCAGCATGAACGGGAGGAGAAAGAGAGACAGCATCAGCGTGAACGGGAGGAGAAAGAGAGACAGCATCAGCGTGAAGAGAGACAGCGTCAGCATGAACGGGAGGAGAAAGAGAGACAGCATCAGCGTGAACGGGAGGAGAATGAGAGACAGCGTCAGCATGAAGAGAGACAGAGACAGGAGAATGAGAGACAGCGTCAGCATGACCTGGAACTGGCGAGATTGAAGGGCAGCGAACCCCCGGCTGCGGTGAGTGAGGGGGGACCCAGGACTGCACGGAGCTTTGATAAGTGCATCATGGCCCCATACAAGGAGGGGGAGGACATGGATGACTTCCTGGAGGCCTTTGAGACGGCCTGCGAGCTGCACCGGGTTGATCCCGCGGACAGACTCCGGGTCCTTACCCCCTTACTGGACCCCAAAGCCGTGGCATTGTACCGCCAACTGGAAGAGGCAGAGAAAGGGGACTACGAACTATTCAAAAGGGCCCTGCTACGTGAGTTTGGGCTGACTCCTGAGATGTACCGGGGAAGGTTCCGGAGTCAAGATAAAACCCCTGAGATCTCATATCTGCAACTAGCCGCCCGCATGGAAAGATACGCCAGCAAGTGGGCTGGTGGGGCCCAGACGAAGGAGGACCTGATTAAACTGCTGGTACTGGAGCAACTGTATGAGCGGTGCCCATCCGACCTGAGGCTGTGGTTGGTGGACAGAAAGCCAGAGAACCCGCGACACGCCGGGCAGCTGGCCGATGAGTTTGTAAAGAGCCGGTCAGGGGGTGGCAGGGAGGAGCCCCAAAGGAACAGGCCCGCCGCGATGCAGAGAGAGAGTCACCATGGGACCTCCCCGTGGGAAAATACAGAAAAACCCCATCAGAGGGGAACATCCGGCATCAGGACCATCCGACCCACTCAAGGGGACCCATGGGACATGGGCTGCTACCACTGTGGCCAAAAGGGCCACATACGGGCCCAGTGCCCCAGGCTCAGGGACAGACTGAGCAGGCCGAACCCACAGAGGGTTGACTGGGTAGAGACCCAGCCCGGCGAGAGGCAGCATTCCCAGGGAAGGGGGGCTGGCAGAGTACCACCTGCTAAGGAGGGAGGAGAGCCCCAGGCCAGCTTCTCTGGGGGGCCAGATGCTCCGGATTCAAAGTTCTCCGTTTACAGGGTTGGCGCGGGGCTGTCCCTGCGGAGCGAGTGCCTTGTTCCCCTGGAGGTGGATGGGAAGGAAGTTTATGGTTACTGGGACACGGGCGCAGAGGTGACACTGGCCCGGCCCGAGGTGGTGGCCCCAGATCGGGTGGTGCCCAACACCTTCCTGACCCTGACCGGGGTGGGCGGGACCCCATTCAAGGTTCCCGTAGCGAGGGTACACCTGAAATGGGGGGCCAAGGAGGGCCCCAAGGACGTGGGAGTGCACCACCATTTGCCCACTGAGGTGTTGATGGGGGGGGACCTAGAGGACTGGCCAAGCAGCCCCCAGACCGCCTTAGTTGTGACCCGCGGTCAGAGCCGGCGAGGGGCACTGCGCCCTGGCCTTGGGGGGGGTGCCTTGCCTGAGGCGCGGGACCCTAACCTGGTGGGGAGGGAACGCCCCGGGACGCGGCTCAGGGAGGCTGCAGCTTCGGACCCAGCGGGCGAGAAAGAGCAGGTGGCCATCCCCGTCCCAGCTGCTGAGTTCCAGGCCGAGTTACAGAGAGATCCCTCCTTGCGGAAGATAAGGGACCTGGCCGACCTCAATGCGGTACAGACCATGGGACGAGGTGGCCGGAAAAGGTTCCTGTGGGAGAAGGGGTTCCTGTACCGAGAATGGGCTCCCCCAGGGAAGATGGAGTCAGGGGGGATCAGGAGGCAGCTGGTGGTACCCCAGAAGTATCGCCGCCAGCTGCTGTGCCGGGCCCATGACATTCCCCTCTCAGGGCACCAGGGAACCTGGCGTACCCAGCAGAGGCTGCTACGGAGCTTTTACTGGCCTGGGGTCTTTGTTACTGTCCGACAGTACTGCGGATCCTGTGACCCCTGTCAGAGGGGGAGGAAGGCCTGGGACAAGGGGAAAACAGCTTTAGGACCCTTGCCCAGCATAGAGGAGCCTTTTCGGAGGGTGGCCAAGGTAAAAAGGGCGGCTCTAAACCAAGAGAGCCCAAAGCACAGACCTCCAGACTGGAGCGCTGGGAGAAGACCACAGCCCAGTTGGAACCCCAGAGGTATGGGGGTGGGAAAAGGGCACAGGCCGCATAAACCTTCCCACATGCGAACTGCGAGTGCCATCAAGCAACCCCAACCTAAGGGGGAGCGTGAAACTGGAGGGGCCTGGTGTAATTCTCACCAAGGAATGGGAGGGATGCGGGGGCATCCATGGGAACGGGGGTAGGTTCGAACTTCCCCGGGTCACTGGCTAAAGTGACCCTGCTCAGTTCGGTCTCGAAGGGGGGAGAGATGTGACGAACTGGGCCTGTTCTCACTGTGGTCTGTGAATGCTGACAGGGGAGTGTGCTGGGATAGTCTGCATTGTAGGATGGGATCTGCCCGAGGGCGCATACCTGAGTGTGTAACATGAGAACCCAGGAGGGGGTTGAAGGCGAGGCGACTCCTTAGCCCGGGAAACTGAACAAAGGCTGTGGGAGGGGTCGCTGAAAGCAGAGTGCTGGAAGCAGGCTGGAAGGAGGCTGGAGAGATGGCTGGGAGGCAGAGATGGCTCTGACCCCCCAAATAGGGGTGGGCTGGCATGCCCTGGGACCCCAAGCTGGACCTAACTGAGGGGGGGCCCTGTTGTCTGTGCCTGCAAGACCTGTCTTGGACTGTATTCCTGTCATCCAAATAAACCTTCTGCTCTACTGGCTGGCTGAGAGTCATGGTGAATCGCAGGAAGCCGGGGGTGCAGGGCCCTGAGTCCCCCAATACTCCGTGACAGAGGTGTGTGGGGATAGATAGATAGAGGGGGTGTGTGGAGATAGATAGATAGATAGATAGAGGGGGTGGATGGGGATAGATAGATAGAGGCTGTGTGTGGGGATAGATAGATAGATACATAGATTAGATAGAGGTGGTGTATTGGGAAGAATGGGGAGAAGGTGAGTGTCCAAAAGGACACATAGGTTGATTGATTTACAGCGGGGTCACTGAGATCAGAATCCAGCCCTGACCCCATCGACGTCAGTCAATAAATAACCCGGTCCTGGCTCCCTGAGCTACCCCCTGTATCACTCAGTGACAAATTTAATTGGTTTTCATTTTCAACAAGTAGGAGATAAATTGATTTTCATATTTTGTGTTTGTTTTAAAGATTTTCTCCTTCCCTGATACAGTCTGTATGTGTAGAGGGGACAATTTTGGGTGATTCCCCTCATTTCCCCACTGATTTGAAAACAATACAAAGGGGTTAGGGAGGTCTGAAAGCCCAAATCCCAGTCCGACAGTTTTCAGTTCATTCTCACCCCAGACCACCCGCCATTGACCAATTGCACTAGGGGGCCAGGAGGGGGCACCACAAAGGGGGCACCAGTGGGGGGATGACAGCAGCAAGCAGGGTCCTGGAGGAATTAGGAGAAGGTGGTGAGTGGGGGAAGGGGGCTCCCAGTTCAGAGGGGATCCCATCCCCACCCCTACCCTTTTCCCTCTCCCACCACAGATGGCGGAGATGGCAGAGATGAGAGAGAAGGCAAACAGAGGAGCAGTAGAAGCTGCCAGGAGGGAATATGGACTATTTGTGAAGCAGCTGGTGAGTGCAGAGGGGCTGCGGGTCGCGAGTGAGGGGCACCGACAGGACTGATGGGGGGCAGTGCTGGGCTAGCAGGGGGCTGTAGGTTGGAGTTGAGGGGGCTACAGGTGTGTGAGGCAGAAGTTCCCCCTGTGGCTGGGTAATGCTAGTTCCCGTCCCTCATGGACGATCTCGCCCCCCTCCCAGCAGGACCGTGGCCACCAGAGCATGAGCAGCTGTCTGAGGGTGAAGCCCCTGGAGATGAAGCGACGCCAGGAGGGGAAACGCCAGGAGCTGCTGAAACGCTGCCGGGGGGAGCTGCAGGGCGAGGACCCCCAGAAACAGGCGGCCCTGGAGGAGCTGAAGCAGGAGCTGGACAAGCAGATGGACGAGTTCCTGTCGGCCTACGGGAAGCGCTTTAAAGTGAAGGAGGCCGAGTGGTTGGGCCAGTACATTGGGCCATCGCCAGCTGCCACCGCACGCCGGGCATGGGCTCGCCCCCACTGGCCCGCACACCTGCCAATCAGCAAACGGCTCTGGCCCATTGGCTGCCCCTTCAGGAGGTGGGATGGGGGAAGCAAGGGATTCTGGGACTTGTAGTTTTATGTACCAGTGGAGGAGAAGGGGGAGCTATGGCGCTTATGGGGAGGAGTCTAGTGCTTGGACCAGAGCCCTGGGGTAGCAGGGGACTCCGGGGGCTATTTAAAGTGCCGGGGCTCCAGCTACCTCTGCTGCCTCGGTCCTCTAAATAGCCGCAAGAGCCCCGCAGCTTCCCCAGGGCTCCGGCAGCTATTTAAAGGGCCAAGGTGGTAGAAGCAGGGGGGCCCCTGCCCTATCTGCAGCCAGCCCCTGCTGCACCCCCTGCCCGCACCAGCCCCACACCCCCTGCCCTGCCTGCAGCTAGCCCCTGTCTCCAGCCAGCCCCGCACCCCCTGCCTGCAGCCAGCCCCTGCTGCACCACCTGCCCTGCCTCCAGCCCCGCACCCGCTTCCCCCACCAGCCCGTCTCCAGCCAGCCCCTGCCTGCAGGCAGCCCCGCATCCCCTGCCTGCAGCCAGCCCCTGCTGCACCCCCTGCCCGCACCAGCCCTGCACCCCCTGCCCTGCCTGCAGCCAGCCCCTGCTGCACCCCCTGGCCTGCCTCCAGCGCTGCACCCCCTTCCCTGCCCGCAGCCTTGACTCCAGGCAGACCCTACCTCCAGTCAGCCCCTGCCCTGCCCCTGCCCTGCCTCCAGCTAGCAATGTATGTAATATACAATTTTTATTTTATTTATATAGTTATGCAAAGTAAATAATACATGGAAGAAATAAAAGGGCATTTTTTATGTGTTTTTTTTTTTTTTTTTAGTCATCCCTGTCGGGGCCCCGCCTAAAATGTTCAAATTGGGCCCCGCACTTCCTAAAGCCAGCCCTGACTCTAGGAATGATTTGGGGGAGTTCTATGGCCTGGGTTACATAGGGGGTCAGACTAGATCAGTGGTTCTTGACCAGGGGTGCATGTACCCCTAGGGGTACGCAGAGGTTTTCCAGGGAGTACATCAACTCATCGAGATATTTCCTACTTTTACAACAGGCTACATGAAAAGCACTAGCAAAGTCCACACTAACTAAAATTTCATACAGACAATGACTTGATTATACTGCCCTATATACTATACTTTGAAATGTAAATACAATATGTATATTCCAATTGATTTTATAATTATAATTATATGGTAAAAATGAGAAAGTCAGCAATTTTTCGGTAACAGTGTGCTGTGCCATTTTTTGGTATTTTTATATCTGATTTTTGTAAGCAAATAGTTTTTAAATGAGGTGAAACTTGGGGGTATGCAAGATAAATCAGACTCCTGAAAGGGGTACAGTAGTCTGGAAAGTTGAGAGCCACTGGACTAGATGATCACTTCTGGCCATGGAATCCATGAATCTATGTGAGCAGTCACATTGACTTTCAATGGGATCACTCACAGTGCATGAAGTTAAGCATGTGTGTAAATCTCTATAAGATCGGGGCCTTGCTTGGTCCTTTGTTCCATGTCAGGATAGGTACTAACTTCCCCAGAGAGTGAGCCATACCGCATTGCAGGGAGCAGCCTATAGAATGCATTGCCCTCTCCTGTTCTCCTGCTTCTGTTGTTCAAATCTGTTTAAGATCGAAATACAACATGCTAAGAATTGAAAGGAATCCTCCAAAATAAATACTGAGTGAAACAAACAAGCAAGGGATTATGTGAGACGTTGCAGAGAGTCCCTGATGCTTCACACAGTTCAGTTCAGCTAATATCCCAACCTGCTAACATGAGAGCAATATCCTGTCTTCTTCCCTAAAACTAATTAATTTTATACCCGAGTAAGTCTCCATCTTAAGCAATATCACCCCCTCATTTAGTTCAGTGGCAGGGAGGTGAGGCTTTGACGTGAACTCACTGTAATTGTAGGAAGGGAGAGTGCTGGGAGCTGGTTATTAGGTTTGAGAGATTCACATTCCTGAAAGAGATTTAATTCTTTTTTTTTTTTTATTACTAAGACAACCTCATCTTTAGATTAAAAAAAACTGCAGCAGAGTTTGTAACTTGACTGAGGGCCAAACCTAGTGGGGATGGAAATATGCAAGCCTTGATCACTAGCCTATGACTTGAGTCAACTGTGATCCCTCTTAACAAAATCTACTTCACTTCCATCCACTTGGTTTGTTTCCTTTTAATAATACCTGTTATTATTAAGTTGAATTGGTTGTTAATGGGTGAAACAAAGCTAATTGGCTGCTGGTGGGGGTGGTAATAAAGCTTATGTAGTGTTTCTCATCTGTAGATCTCCAAGAAAATTGCCAAGGTGAGTGGGCGGTGTTATCCCCATTTTATAGATGGGGAAGCCGATGCGTAGAGTTTGAGTGACTTGCTCAAGGTCACAAGCAACACTGGGAAATCCAAATATATAAACTGGTGCCCCATCTACTGACCCACACTCCTTTCCCCAGTGCTGCTGCTGGAGTAAGTGACTCTTGGGTTCTATTACTGGCTCTTCCACAGATTTACTGTGTAACCTTGGGCAAGTCACTTAATCGCTCTCGCTTCATTCACCTTTGTGCTGGGGCGTGTTTTCTCAGTGGCCTGTTCCTTTGGTTGGTTTGTTTGTTTAATGTGAGGTAGGGTTGTGGGCAATCTTGCAGATCTCTGTGGGCCATATTGGAGTTGCATTTTGGTCATGCCTGCTGTATAGTAACAGTGGATTTTTCAGAACTTTTCATTGACTAGGATGAGTGAACCATGTTTATTTTAAGTCTTTGTATGTAAATGATTTTGGTAAAATGTGTAGCCTGCCCCCCGTGTGCCACAATCCCTCTAGATCTCCCAAGCTAAGCAGCATATAGCCAAATCCATTTTAGGATGGGAGACCTCCTGCAAGGAACACCTCTCTGTACCTGAAGGTGTTGGTGACTGAGTAAAATAAAATAAATAAATGAAGATATCCTATCCCCTGGAACTGGAAGGGACCTTGCAAGGTCATGGAGTCTGGCCCCCTGCCTTCACTAGCAGGACCAAGTACTGATTTTGCCCCAGATCCCTAAGTGGCCCTCTCAAGGATTGAACTCCCAACCCTGGGTTTAGCAGGCCAATGTGCAAACCACTGAGCTATCCCTCCCCCAAGGGGTGGGTAGTAGTCTTCCCTTCCTTGCACCTGAGTCAGTGGTGAAGTAATATCACTAGAATGATATTAGGAGATTGACTTTCATGTGCATGATAAAATGAAAGTACATCTCCGGTCACTAAAGATCCCACAGAATTTTATGTAATAGCAGAGTGTATTATCCTGGTGCCCTAGCTAAATCCCAATTTGGGTATAATAGGGAAGCAGAATTTCATTCAATTCCCCCTACATTTTTTTGGTAAGATATCTTCACCCTCTGTCCTAAGCTGTTGTATAGTGTTGCTATGTGCTGTTACGCAGCTCCTAGTTCTCATACCAGGGGTGGCTGCCCATCAGTGATGGGTGATGTGATTTTTATTTATATAGTCTTTTGAAGGGCCTTGGGATGAAAAGTTAGATCACTTACCTCTGAAACGGTCAAGTAATACTTAAGTCTTGGAATTAATTGGCTAACAGCTGATCCGAGGCGCTTGGCTAAAAGGTGAGATAGGAGTTCATGTCTGTTATTCTTGCATGAGATTCTGTAATGGGCAACTGAGTCGCAGATCCCTTGACGAATGATTGCTCTGGATTTCAATCTTCATGCTACTTTGGTGTCAGAATGCAAAGCCCCACTGGAAACGCAACCTCCATGGTGTTAATTGCCCTGGGGAGCAGTAATACCAGGAGCTGAGGCACTAACGAGCTCTTGTGCTAAGCGAGCAGAGAACAATCAGTGAACAAGTATCGAGTATTCATGCGGGTCACAAGTGCATTGCGAGCTATTTGTAACCGTTCTGCTGTGTGTTTTTGGCAGCAAGGAGAGCTGGGTTCAGTTATATAGAGCTTCCTTCTGAAACCGTAACAAATCAGACTAGCTCAAACTCCCACCTTGGAGGAGCTCCCACCGGGAAGCAGGAGCGCCGTTCTGCCTCTCTTTCTGGTTTGTCCAGGCCCCGCTACCCAACTGTGCCAGCAGCTGTGGGTTTTATGAGGGTGACCCCTCGCCCCAGGCACATTTGGTGCAGTTCTCTTGCCCTTTGGTTACACGACCGGGATAATCAGGTGTGATTGCCCCCAGACTTAATACTGAATTCTGACCCAAATGCCCCCAACTATCATATAACAGACATGCAATGAGGCCTGGCTAATACCCCAAGCTCACCAACAGACACTGGCAGGCAGCTCCTTCCACTGTGGAGCCGCTATCCGACTGGAGTTCTGAAGCAGCTCTTCTCGCTGTTCATCAGGAGGTGTCAGGAGCAAGCTCCTTACTCTCTAGGGGTTGAGCCACTACCAAGGGGCCAGAAGAGATTGTATCTCTTTAAATACGATATCGTCTCCTTGCCGGGTGCACGACTCAGCTGACTGGCACAAGCATTAAATGGTGCATGTCTGGTCGATAACCCAAGTCACCCCCTTCAGCAATGTCTCATCCTGAATAATAATAACAACATTCTGCACTCCACTGGCCCTTTCACATCTCATTCATAACAGTGAATCAGTTAAACCTTTCAGGAAGGTGTCGCCTCTATTTTACAAATGGCGAGGGAAGCACAGAGTGGGAATTAGGCACCTATCTTCATGCACTTAGCCCACAAAAGCTTATGCTCAAATAAATGTGTTAGTCTCTAAGGTGCCACAAGTACTCCTGTTCTTTTTGCTGATACAGACTAACATGGCTACTCCTCTGAAACCTTAAATACCTTTGAATATCTGGCCCCAAATCACTTCGTGGCAGAAGCAGGAATAGAACCAGGAGTCCTGAGTCCCCATTCCCTGCTCTAGCTACTAAGCTAAATTTCCTACATTAAATTAGAGATTATTTAATGGGAAGATGAGATTTGTAAAATCATTAGGGCCACTTTTTTTACCACTTCAAAAGTTATTTTTCCTCCATTGGTATCCTGCTGTTAATTGATTTATCTTGTTAGACTGACCTCACACTTGGTAAAGCAACCCCCATCCTTTCATGTATTTATATCTGCTCCTGTATTTTTCACTTCATGCATCTGATGAAGTGGGTTCTAGCCCACGAAAGCTTATGCCCAAATACATGTGTTAGTCTCTAAGGTGCCACAAGGACTCCTTGTTGTTTTTATTATTTGGAGGGAACATTTTTTTATTATTCCCAATGGAGTCACCCACATCTTATGTTTTATGTTGTTGAAAAGTGGAAATAAGCCTGGACAAAACCCCTGATCAGAGTGCCCCCAAAATTTATGACTCCCAATTATCTCTGGTAAAGTAACCTGTTCCCTGGCAGCTGTTTTTCTTTCTCCCTTGACTTTCCTCTGCAGCACCAAGTAAGAAGAGAGCCTAGTAATTGGGGTTAAATGGTCCTGCCCTATCCATTCATTTCCTGATGCTTTGTTTTCCCCCAGAGTGGCACTAAATATTCATTGAACTTCTAAGCAAATAAAGAGGGAAGAGGCTCGCTTATTGAAGTCAAGTCAGAGAACATAATGGTCTCCAGCAGTTATCCTTATTTGCCTGGTGAACAGAAAATAATACAACTTTGGGGACTTAGCTGTTTATTGCTTTGACATGCTTGTCCTTCACCAAGAGTTAAAATGGCAGCTCCAGAAAGACTTGAAAAGCTATTGTTCTCCAGCACTAATCAGGCCAAAATTCCACCAAAAACTTGAAATGAACCGTTTCTGAGGCTGGGAAGAGTTCAGTGAACTTTTGCCCCCTTCATTTTTATTGCATGTGTTTCTGGGGGGAAGCATGGGAGTAGAAGCAGTGAAAGACTCTGAGCAAGACATCAGGAGTGATTCCCTTGGAATTCTTGGTAAAGATTCAAGTCCATGTCTATTTTCAGCAAAATAGATTGCCAGACGCTAATTCTGATTACTGATTTTTATTTTTTTTTATTTTTTTGAAACATGGTGCTCCCTGTGCTGTCCCCTCTGGCTTTTGTTGGATACTGAGAGACAGAAGAAAAACAACCAGCTGCAATCATCCTTGTGTTTAAAATAATAGCTATGGTAATCGTCTACATATATAGGTGGCCTGGCTTTAAGTGTACATGCCTCTGCTGCACAGTTGCTTCAAGATGCCAAGGAACAGAGGTCCAAGTTCTCTGTAGATGCAGATTGCTGGAGCTCTATTGACTTGAGTGGTGATGCACCAATTTACATCAGCAGAGAATTGGGCCCAGAACCTCCATCCCAAAGAGTTTATAGTCTAATGCAGTAGAGAAGAAATGCAGCATGACTAACAGATCCTATGGTTGGATTGGAACCCTCTTTCTGTGTGGCTGTTAAATGGTTTCTCCCAAACACAACATGAAAGGCAGCCCTGAAAAACTGAATGCCTGCAATGATGTTAATGAAATAAAACTAAAAAGGGGTGCATTAAATAGGCCATGTCTATATGAGCTAGGGGGCTGAGACACAAAGGTCCATATTAGTTTATAAGATATCACTGATCATAAAGTTCACATTGAGCAGTAGGTCCTGGCCCTGCCCCCACTGAAAACTCCCACTTCCTTGGGGCAGGATCTGGCCCTTTGAGCACATAGCTAAATTGAATATATGAAAGAAGGAATCCCTTGGAATCAGAAACTGCTGGACATATCCTCTGCCCCTTCCTGTCCCATTCTTCTGTTCTAGGCTATAAGGTCACTCACTGCTCTTTAAATTGGCAGCTAGTCAGTTCATGGACCGTACTGTATTGAAAGGGTGTCACAATGATCGGTCTCAGTTAAATGAAAATAGAACCTAATGGGTTTAGACAAAATTAAGCCTATATCAGGGTCTGCCAGGGCTAGGCCACGATATGACCGCTTGCAGAAAACTCCCTAATACGGCACTGTCCTCTAGTGGCAAGAAGTGGCCATGAAAATAAATTTGTTAGTCTCTAAGAAGAACAGGAGTACTTGTGGCACCTTAGAGACTAACAAATTTATTAGAGCATAAGCTTTCGTGGACTACAGCCCACTTATTCGGATGCATATAGAATGGAACATATATTGAGGAGATATATATACACACATACAGAGAGCATAAACAGGTGGGAGTTGTCTTACCAACTCTGAGAGGCCAATTAATTAAGAGAAAAAAAACTTTTGAAGTGATAATCAAGCTAGCCCATTCTATATGCATCCGAAGAAGTGGGCTGTAGTCCACGAAAGCTTATGCTCTAATAAATTTGTTAGTCTCTAAGGTGCCACAAGTACTCCTGTTCTTCTTTTTGCGGATACAGACTAACACGGCTGTTACTCTGAAATTAGTCTCTAAGGTGCCACAAGTACTCCTGTTCTTTCTTTTTCCATGAAAAAAAGTACTAGTAATCGTTTGTATTATAGTAGTGCCTAGAGATCTCAAAAAAATACAGTTTTTAAGAAGTTAGTCTTCAGTGTGTGAATGAGAAGTGTCATGCATCCCAAAAGTCCTTGGTTGCTATTGCATGATAAGATTTTCAAGAGATCTTAGCATCTGTGAGCACAGCAGTTGGCACTGTTCTCCAGGAGTATGAAGGGAGAATTTCTGTTTTCATTGGGAGCTGCTGGGTGCTGAGCCCAGGTGAAAACCTGGCCCCAGGTAGCTTCACTGCACTCGAATAGCCTTCTTCCTTCATGGAATCTCTCAAATCAAAAATTAAGTGATCAACTGGCATACAATTAATGGGGAGGGGAATGCAGTTTAACAAAACAACAGAGGTGGGAGTCATTGACATGGCTTATAAACCCAAATTAATGTTTCTAATGGCCAGCTCTCCTGCCATAACAGAGGATCTTAATGAAGAGTGAATTATGGAGGTGCATGGGGGTTACCTAACATTACACAAATCTAACCATTTATTTTACTGCCATCTGCTGGCCTTACTCTAGGCCATCCGAGCTCTTCAAACAGCCCTGAATCAGCTCCTCCCCAGAATCCTCAGCCACCCTTTTGAAGTCGATGCAGACTGACCCCTGTCATGTGGTAGGAGCCTTTAATTCACACTCCTATCATCTGCACCAGGAGTCCTTCAGTTAAACTGGGAATAGGGTGACCAGATAGCAAGGGTGAAAAATCAGGACAGGAGGTGGGGGGTAATTGGCACCTATATAAGGCAAAGCCCCAAATATCAGGACTGTCCCTACAAAATCAGGACATCTGGTCACCCTAACAGGGAATGCTTCAGCACCCTCAGTGCAGGAGTCTGTGCTGTGCCCTGGGCCATCTGGTGAGTTTGCTAGTGCTTAGGCTACTCCTTATTTTGTTGAGTACTTGCACAACTACAAGGCCCTGAAAGCCTCTCACTTCCCCTCCCCATGCTTAGCACCTTACATCCCCCTATGTTCAGAGGATACCTAGTTTGCTGTTCCTGTCTAGCACCTCCCTTCTATAGGGCACTGTAGAGGTGTGGACTCACCCCTGCAATGCCTCTTGCTGGTGACTGCTGGGAATTGGCTCATTCCAGCTCCAGAGTGCCCTCTGCAAGCTCATGATCCACCTGTCCTCTGGCCCCTGTGTCCCTCCCTGAACCCTGGTGCCCTTTTACCTGGGGTGCTGCCCCAGAGCAGTAACCCCTCAGTCTTAGGGTCTCCCCTCCCCAGGGAAGACCCAGCCCCTATTCCCACCTCAGTACAAGGCTACTGCCAGTCATTGTCTAGCCCCATACCCTGGGGCAGACTGTAGTATCAGCCTACTCCACTGGCAAGATTGGGTTTGGACCTGCTGCCTTGGCCTACCTCTGGGCTGCCCTCTGCAATCCCTAGTAGCCCTTGGCCTTCTGCTAGGCCATAGCCTAGGGCTTTCCAGGCTGGAGCTCCCCAACTCCTCTACCTTTCCCCAGCCCTGCTCTACACAGGTACCATGTCTCTGCTCCCTGCAGCCAGCCCCATCTCTTTCTGAATGCAGATAGAGACTATATCCTTGCTCCTGGCTCCCAGCCTTTATAGGGCCAGCTGGGCCCTGATTAGGGTGTGGCTCAGCTGCAGCTGTTTCCTCCCAGTCAGCCCAAGCGTCTTGCCCTTCCACAGCCCTCCTCCAGGGCTGTTTTAAACCCCTCAGGGCAGGAGCAGGTAACTACCCTATTACAGGTATGTAGCCAGTGTCTGTGCAGAGTGATGGAGATATCCTGTAACTACCCACAGTTTCCAACAACTGCAGCTCTCCAGGAGTTTTAAACATACACCTAACCTTTAATTTTTTAGGACATTAGGTAAGACTTTATTTTGGGGACCTGCTTCTCCTCTCCATTTATTCCAGCCTCGTGTCTCAAGCAAGGGGCAAGAATTGAAGGGGAATCTTGCTTTCTGATAGCTTGGCCAGCTAAAATCCCACTGAACTCTTTCTAGTCTAAGGAGTCCTTGTGGCATCTTAGAGACTGCTGATACACGCTAACACAGCTACTCCTCTGAAACCTTTCTAGTCTGAGTGGGTGCTAACAACCCCATGGAATGTTCTGTAAGATTGGGGGCAGGGAGTGGTCCTGGTCTCAGACTCTCCCTCTGTCTGCTATTGTACAATGTGTGAGATGATTGCCAGCCTCCCACCCCAGAGGTGGCTGCATTTCAGTGGTGGGATCTGTCAATTGTACAGTGCTTTGGAATCCTTTGGGGGTGAATGATAGGGAGGGAAGATATTGTTACTGCCCTCTTAAACCCTGTGCCTTTCCTTAATCAGCTTTGGGATTATTATTAGATGTTGGCATTTTCTGTCAACTCATTAGTTTATTGCAATACTATTTTAACCCACAGTGGTTGGTACGGTTGACTTTCTGCTGTGTCCTAGGAAATGTAAAAGGACGGTGTGACCAAAGGGTCTGTTTTGAGGGATGTAACCAGAACAATAGAGTGGTACAATTCCCCCAACCCCATGAACATCACATCATGCCCCATGCATAGACTGTAAACTCTTTAGCGCAGAGGCTGGCTTTTATTATGTGTTTGTCCAGCAGCTGGCACAATGGGGCCCTGATTCTGACTGGGGCCTCTGGGTACTCCTGGAGTATAAACAATAGATTCCTCCATTAGAAAAAGTCTAGGAGGAGTAGAAAGGATTCAGGACCAGACCAGTGCTAATGAAGGTGGTGTCCACACTGTAGATCATACATAGCACAGAGTGCGGGCTCATAGCTGAGGAAAATAGGGCAAGGACCCGTGTATGTGCACACATGTTGGGGTAGAGGGGGGGCATTAAGTGCATGAAAGGGATTGAAAAGAGTCTGAGAGTTGGGGTAAAGGAGCACAGGAATGAATGAGAGAATTTATTTAGAAGCATGTGAATAAGAGACCTTGCGTAAAATGTTACCCTGATCTCTTTGCAAAGCCCATATTCTCAATATGTGGGGACTTTGAGGTTTAAAAAAAAAAACATTTAAAAGTTTTTAAATGTATAGATCAGCCTCTTAATAAGTCAGTGGGCGTCTTTCTCCATTGAATTCAGTGGGGTTGGGATTAGATCCTAAATAAATAAATGGCAGGTACCCCTCAGCACCAAACCAGTACCTGTCCCCATCACTGAAGAAGAACCCTAGGATAACAAAGGAATGTGTGCCCAAGAGGATGGGAGAAGTGTTTCCTGGAAGGGAATGGAATGGAATCACTTTTAAGACTCCAAGGATTATTAGAAACAGAAGTGAAGAATGGGGAATTTATATATTTTAAAACTCTGAAAAAATATTTTGATGGGATCTATTGTCACTGGCCCCAACACCCCCCCCCCCCCCCCGTTCCACCGTTGCCCCCAAGCCAATTCTCATTGTACAGCAGGTGGTGCTACAGTTTCAGTTTCCAGGCTGGGAGCTGAACTAGAAAGGGTGGTAAATTTCCTGGGCCATGAAGCTGCAGAGGCAGGCGGAGTAAGAGGTGGTTTTAGGAGGCAGTGCTGGGCTGACGGTGGTTTACCGTACAACATCTGGTTGAGTGTGCGAAATCTGTTATTAACCCTGACAAATGACAGAGATAATGAAAGGTAAAATGATGTTCAGTCAGGCTGAAGTAGCCTGATGTTGCTGCTCCATGGCAGGAAAAAGTCATTCCAGCTCCTTTGCTGCCCGGGAGGCTTCTCCGGTTTCCACCACAAATGACAAGGGAATTACCCTTTGGTCTGTTGCTCCCGCCCAGACATGGCCTGGATAGGATGTCAGACTCTGGAAATGGCTTCTGTGGGCTGTGAGGATGTTGGGGTCATGCCCAGGGACGTGGCGTGTTTTCTCTCCCACCCTTGCTTTGGCTTCGCCATCACAAGTGGCAGATGGGCCTTTCAGTGCTAGAGTTTGATTGACTGAGCTGTTTGTTCTCATTGCCCCTGTTTGTGGAATGCATCTCACAGCACTCTGGCAAACCCACAGGGTGTTGCCTGTTTGGCACTGGGATAGCGTAGTAGCTGGCACCTTAAAAAACATCTAGATACATCTGGATGATTGCCAGGCTCAGCATGTGCGCTCACCAGGATGTGTGCAAACGAGGCATGCAGGTTCTCTTTTCTAATGTCTTTTATAAGATGCCCATCGCTGGAATAATTTTAAATCTTGTCACAAATCCATAGTCCCAGAGAACTTTCCCAGTTGCCACTGTGCTGCACGCCACATCCATTCAGTACCTGCTGGCCACCATGGAGCTAGAACTCTGATCTTTCTGGTCCAAAAGCATGGGCCCTGCCACATGAGCTAGGAGAGAATCTACATGGACAGCTAACAGTATAGGATCTATGACACACTGGAGCAATAGATTCTGTTTGAAGGCGAATGGTTCTTGCATGATCAGTACAGTGTTTTTTCAGAACAAGGAACTTATTACACCATCTAGTCTCATCAATAGTGAGATTTCCATGCTGGACAAACAGAACTAGAATCTGTTGACTTTCAGGGCAAGGTACAGGCTTTTCCCTGCAGGCATGTGACTGTGGGGGAGGTATTCAGTTTATTTCCTAGGATGCATGTCTTTTAACTCATGCCTTGTTATGTCCATTATGGTTTTGAAATTTGTGCATGTGCCTGGGGATTTTGTAACGAGCACGTCTTATAAGCCGAAGCTGTAAACCTGGAGAGGTAATGTACACCAGTGGGTGCTGGGCTGGGATATAGGTTCTGGTCCAGCTCTGCCACTGAGCTGTGTGATCTTGGGCAAGTCCCTGTGCCTCTATCCTGTTTCCCATCCTCTTGACTGTGGAGACTGTGAACTCTTAGGGGCAGGCAGTGTTTCTTATTACAGGCATATGTACAGTTCCTGATCTCAGCTGGGACCTCATTGGGCTTTCATCATACTAAATAATAAACAGGCTGTGTTACTATTCTCATCTAGGCACAGTCTGGTAGCATTCTTTTTGTCTATCTGGGAGCACATGCAATGCTATTGCATGGAACAGAGAGCGTCATGGTTTTAAATCCATTATTCCAGATGCTAACCTTGGAGACACTGCCTCATATTCTTTGGGCCAGTGACCATTTCTGCCAAAGTATGTGTGATGCCATCACAGGTCACAATCGCAACCTCACTGGGAAAGCAAGATTAGGCAAGCAGTGCCTAGACATTAGCTAATTCTTGGACAGATCTCTTGCAGACAGTGCAGTGGTCTTCACCGTGAGAGTGGCTAATGGGATGTTCCCTTGATCATGTGTAGACCAAACTCTTTGAGCAGCTATATTGTGGCTCCAGGAGGGGAAACCTCCCCTGTTTGGAAAGAGCTGGTTTTGTTGGAAATGTCTGAATTTTTCCCCTGGGGGTGGGAGGTGGGTCATGTGGTAACTTTACCTTTTTCTTGAGCTGTTTCTAGTTCTATCATTGCTTTATAGTGTTAGCTGGGGGATTTTTGTTGGTTTTTGTTTTTCTGCCAGGAGTCAAGTAAGGATAATCTAATCACATGCTTCAAGCTGTGAAAGGGAAGGGGACAGGAAGGGTTATTTCCACAACTGGCTTGGTGCCTGATGCCAAGGCACCATGGTGATGGCCACATTAGCTATACCTATATAATGTGTTTTTTTTTCTTTTGGGTTTCTTTTGTTCATCTTCCTCTGAAGCTGTGGATATAGGCCAGTGCTCCAGGAAGGACATCAGACAAAGACCAATAACATAGGCTGCATTCCTTAGGCAAAATTTCCTTTCAATTCAGTGGTAGGCTCCCCCCCCCCGCCCCGCCCCCTGTGCACACACACAGTAGTGAATGCAGGGCTGGCCCTCGACCCTGCATGGCAGATTCTCTGTTCCTATAAGAACTGGTGGGGTTTGGTTAGTCAGAAGGTTTGATAAATGTTGACACATCTGATTTGTGATCTGTTGCTTGGTTCCCAAGGATACCGCATATGTTAGAATCTAAGATAAGCAGCTTATAACCTAAGATGAATGCTTTTAAAATATCAGTGCCCCTCGCTTTTTGCATTTATATTTATCTCTTGCTCCTCCTGCCCCCCCAATGGTCTTTATTTCACACTGAGAATAGAACATGTGTGTTCTGCAGAGAAGCCTTTTACTCTTTAGGTTTGGCTGAATTTATAGATTGAGCCAGATCTTCTGTTCTCACCTTTCACTGAGCACAATGCTAATATCTCTTACTCTTTTCCTTTGTGAGCTGATAACCACGATGGAATTGAGATCCAGAGACTGAAGTTCTCTAGCTAGCCATGGCAGATGTTCATGCGTGCAGTGGCAGTACACGCTTCCCCTCCCCCATTTCACCCCATTCATGTGCTTCAATCTTGTTCTGTAGAAATTACCTTTAGTGGTGGGGAAGGAAGGGCAGGCTTCATGGACTGATCAGCTCTTGACCTCTCTGCTGAGGTGGCCTTGAGGTGAGGATGTTTTTCTACTAGGAATTGATCTGCAACCCACTAGACTCCTTGCACACAGGTCCCGGCACTGCCACCCGATCAATACTTTTGGTCACTTCCAACCCGAGCTGAGTTTAAACAGGTGACTTTGAGATGAAAGGTCCCATATCTCATTAGTTAATGGCCCTCTCACCAGTTGAGTCCAGTATCTCCTGCATGTCTCCCTTCAGCAGGAGCTCAGGTTGAGAGCCCTCAGCAGCAGGGGAGGATCTTGTCTTTCATATAAATCAAGACAATAAGGATACTCAAATCTCATGCCTGAAGGGTGAGCCATTCACCTGCAGGGCTCCAGAAGCTACATGTCTTGGGTGAGTGGAGAGAACCTTCTCTTGAAGCAGTGTTGGCCAAGGCTGGAGGACCTAGATAGACCAGCAGTCTGTTCAGGTGTGGCAATTGCTTTATCACGGTAACGCACTGTGTTGCTCGGGCTGGTGTGCCCACACGTCACTTAATGCAAAGAAGCCTCTCCCCTCTCCAGCAGGAGAAAGGGCGAGCCCTGTCAACTTTGATGGCTCTGTATCCGTCCTCTCCCCTGAGCATGTTCCAACTGGCTCAGCACCCGGTGTCAGTTTTTTTTAAGGCATGCACAGGCCTTGCGGGGCTCCTTGACAGATCTGACAGACTAAACCTGTAAAGCCTTTGAACTTCCCCTCCCAACTTCTGAGTTAACCCTTTCCCCATGAGGCCCCCCGCTTGCAATTAACACCCTCCCTTCCAAGCCCATCCATGCTGGGAGGGATGAGGCAAAGGAACAAAATTAGGCTGACTATCAAGAAAAACAGCTTGACCCAGAGCCAGATCAGATTGTGCAATAACCTCCCCCTCCCCTGGGGAAGTACACATCTGGATGTCGTGCCAGTGCAATGTTGCAGGACGTGCCGCGTTACATGAACAATGGAGTCAATGTTGGAGTGTTGGCTACTTCAGTCACTGGTGGCTCTGCTCTCCAGCTTTTCCATGGATAGTACCACACCAGAGCAGACCAGTGGTTCTAATCCAGTATCTTCCCTCTCTTCGTTCCTAACAGCAACCAGTACCAGCTGCATCAGAGGAAGGTGTGAAACACCTGTGCAGTGGGCAGTTGGAGGGAGGTTCTTCCTAACTCCCATTAGTAAGAGGTTATCTTATGTCCTGAGGCATATTTCACTCCAAACTGGAAACCACTGCCCTCCAGCGTCTCTCATGTGCTCAGACACTGAATAGCACGCCCTTTGGCTTTTAAACCAGGCCAGCAGAGTGTCTTAATATTTCTGCAGGAATTTTTAAAGTAATAAAAAGCTGTTGTTTCGCGCCTGGATAAAGTGACCTATCATTTATCCCCCAAGGGCTACGTGAGGCTCATCTGTCTTTCCTTGGGGTGGAGTCCTCCTCCTCTGCCTGACTGCTGATCCAGCAACTCCATGAACAGGCAGCTAAGGCTTGGGAATGGATCCAGATTTGTTCCATGGTAGCAAAGTCAATGCTATCACTAGCCTCCTGCCCTCTCAAAATGCAGCTTCCTTGGCCAAGGGTTTCTAGATGGAGCCTCTCGCCTCTAGGTCACTTCTGAAGTAGTGACTGAAAGTTAGTTTGGCCAGTGAGAGACTGTTTGGAGGTGACTGTGCACTTCCTAGTACATAAGTGCCATATCACAATTGAACCCTGCCCCCCACACACACACACTCCCCCACAAACCCCCTTCACTGAGGCTCTTTTGAGAGATCATCACGGAAAACGTGGGTCATGAAGATGGAACGCCTCTCCCTCTCAGATCGTGGTTCAGACATGTTATCGGGGCAGGATGAGTGGAAGCTGGAGCTGCTTCTGCCCATGCTGTGGACAATTGGAGGATTTTGGTTTCCACCAGGGTTGTCCATCTAGTACCTTTCATTAGTAGTAATATAGAAATAAATGCCACCATTGAAATACAATACTATGGCACCGTGAGGGGGAAGGGTAGGAGCTTTGTCTGCTGCCAGGGTCTGGCATATCACACTGTGGCTAGCATGCCAAAGTAGTTGGTGCCCAAGCTTTGAACATGCCTGCTGTAGCCAGAGAAGGCTCAATGACTTAGGACAGGTGGCGCTGTCCTTATCCAAGTGGCTCTTGTTGCCAAGTCCTTTGATCTTACTGTTGGCCTCCAGCCTTTCTCTGGGGCTCCTGAAGCCCTGGTTAGAGGGGTGACTTTGGCGGTGCTCACAGCGATTTAATTTTAGATCCTCAGGATCAAGCTTTTGTAATCCATTGGAGATTGCCCGTAACTCATTGTTGCCACCTTTAATGTGTAAATGATGAACTGTAACCTGAGCTGCTGTGCACCTGCCTCACTGTCCATTACCTAGAAGGCGTTTCATGTTTTATGAATGAATTGGTGCTGAGACCGCGGTTTAGATGGGAGTACACACAATAAAGCTTTGAGATTGAACTATAATCTCGCCATACAGCAAAGTGCCTTATAAATAGCTAATTAGACCCATCAGATGGAGTATTCTCCTCCTCCTTTTAAAGGGGAGGGGGGTGAATTAAGGCACAAAGGGGTAAGAGTATGTCTACACTGCAAAGAAAAAGTCCTGGCACCGAGTCTCTGAGCCCGCTCTATTCACTGGGGCTTGTGGGGCTCTGGCTGCAGGGCTAAAAATAGCCGCGTAGTTGCTCCCGCTTGAGCTGAAGCCTTGGGTCTGAGACCCTCCCCTCTCGCTGAACCACTCGACCCTTCTACTTCAGGCTCTTTGGGACTTCAGCTTGTACTATTCACACAACTTAACCTTTGTTTTCATATTTGGCTATGTAGCACTCCTCCGTAGATCTCAAAGCACTGAGCAAAGTGTGGTATATATTTTCATTCTTTTTTTTTTTTAAATCACATGAAACTTGGCTTCTTGTTTGCAGCTGTTGGAAATAGCAATTGCATGACTGCAAGTGCAGACCTGTTTCAGACAGGCATCTTTCCTCAGCAATGAATGACAGGTAAAGAGCTGTTCAATTCCATATAGTATGCCTGGCAGATTTATACCAGATCAGAGCAGCTGTGCATCTAATTTGGTATCCTGTCTTTGACAGTGGTCAGCACCAGATGCTTCTGAAGCTGTTCCCGTTTTTATTCCATACAATAGTTGGAAGAGATTGCAGGCACCTTCCATTTCATAAAATCTTCTTGGTGCCTATGAATCTTGCATTTCTGTAGCAACTGAGGGAAATAGAAATTGTATCTAAATTACATTAATAGTGGATACACACAAATCAATTTGATAATGCCCTGCTACTATTTTCAGGGTGAAAGTCACTCCTGTGCTGAGGTCCAGCACAAGCCTTTTGTACCTATCTTTGAGTGTTTTGCTGGCCTTCTGTAGAGGAGTGAATGTCACCTTTCAATGCATACTGTAGAAAAGGCCAAGCATTTAGGTATTGACTAATTTCTGAGTTTATGCCAGGTCGGAATTGGTGCCTCTTAAAGGTGACCCTTTGTCTTCTAATCTGCTTTTCTAACCAAGTAATGCTATGGAGGTTGCACAATTCCCTTTCACTAGCTTCCATCTGAGGCTGCTAGTACAGCTTTGTCCTCCTGGATTGACAACACTCGTCATCCGTAGGCAACTGGTTTATTCTTTAACAAACTGGAGTACATGAGCCTAATCCTCCTCCCATTTGCACAGGAATAAATTGGGAGTAACTCAGTTGGGGTCACTGGGTCTGCAGTGGTATAAAGCTGTAAACGAAAGGAGAATAGGACCTACTTTTTGTATTTGCCAGGCTACCAACCCACTGTAACTTTTCTGGAATGCACAACACTTTAAGGTGGGTTCTTAATTTTATTTTTAATTACACAGTTCCAATAACATGCAAGACTCCAAACGTTTCTGGGCTTGCAGTCCCACTCTATGTTCTAATTCAGGCCAAAGCCTCTATAAAATGCTCAAAATGAAGATAGACTCTTCTCACATTCAAAGCAGCTTGCTTTAAACTGTTCTCCTCTGTCATGCGTGAATAATGATTCCATACCATCGTGTTGTGCTTCCCCCACTGCCAGCTTCAGCTTAAAAAAGCCATCTGGGTATGTTCTGTAAGCACAACGGGACAGACTCATCCTTGGTTAAATGCCAGTCGTTTTAGGGCTGAACTTGGCTCTGTATTTTTGTAATATAAAGACAAATATGTTTCTCATAAAAGTGAGGTGCTGAGGGCAGAAGCTTAAGCAAAGTGAAGGCAGACGCTGGGCAAGCTTCCTCCACCCTTCTCTGCCAATACTCTTCAGTCCGGACCTCTGTCACACTTGCAAATCCTTGGAGTATGGAGTTGGCTCTGTGATATGGGCAAAAAGCAAAAAGGGGCAAAACTAAGCCCATTTTCACTGGTGACTCAAGTGGCTGTGAGTGGGATTTTCAAATGCCTAAGTGACTTGAGCACAAATCCATTCACTTTTAGTGGGTCTTGTGCACCTAACTCACTTAGTTGCTTTGGAAAAATCCCACCCTGAATGTCCAGATGAATTTCCCCCCAACAAGGGCAAATGTTGTAGACTGGAATAGGATATATGCTAGGATCCATCTAACTATAATAAGGTTCCACTATATAGTGCAGCAGGAACTAATTGTGGTGCAGTTGCAGCTGCATCTGAGTGACATTCGCTGGTATTTTAATAAGCCCTTATTTAGGGAATTCTCTTTCACATTTCTCTGACGGCACCACAGTCTCTTTGTATCCGTGTTGCTTCACAACCTTGCACACAAATTCCAATGTACGTTGACACACAGATGGAAGTTGGTAACAGAGACACAGAGCTAATTTCCCTTGCGTGATGTTACCCGGAGACGTCAAGCTGTCAGTATTGCGAAGAACCGCAGATGACATGGAAACTTAAGCACCAGAGATTTTTTTCTGAAGAGTTCAGACGTGGACCTCCCCCTCCTCCCCCTCTCCCCCACTACTGTTGTCCAAAATGTGAGACATGCTTTCTAACAGGAAATCAATATGGAGTGCAGGCCAGTTTGTTCAGCCTGCATTGGGCATGAAGTCTGACAAGAGACATCATAGATAGCAAAGCAGCTGTGATGCCTCAGAGCTAGTCGCTGGTGTCAAAATACTGCTACTTTTTCTTTTTCTTTTTTTTTCATACTATATTGGATCATCCAAAATCCAACAATCTGGAATTAGTTTTGTATGGGATATGCAAGCCCAAGCCAGTTTGTGTTGCTGCTCCCCTATGATAGCCCTTGCGTACTACGTGATATGGGGAACAAGTCTCTTGCTCTCTTGAATGCCATGTTTCCATGCATATGTAGGGCAATCTCTCTCCAGTGGGCTCCCTATCTTCATTTGGGGTATTGGCTGTATCCATTGGATCTTTTTCAGGATATATACTAAGGCTGAAGAAACATCAAGAAGGCAGCAGAAGCACAAGGATGCTTCACAAATGGGAGGTGGACCAGTTCTTGGTGTCCGAATCCATGAGCTGGCCATGTTCGCTAGCCAACACATGCATGTTGGGTTGGGGTCTACAGTCACCTCTCTATACCTTGCAGAAGGAGCCACAGCAGTCCTAGATTGCTTACTGTAGACTTGGGGCTAAGGATTTTCCTCCTCAGACTCACTCAGGTATGACTAGGCTGCACCTCTGACCTGCTGGGCACCCTTGGCCAACTCACTCTCTGTGCCTCTGTTTTCCCTTGCACCCTTTATCTGGCTAGGCCAGAAGAGACTAGCAGATCATGTAGTCCAGTGGTTTGCAAACTTTTGTACTAGTGACCACTTTCACATAGCAAACCCATGAGTGCGACCCTCCCCCCTTATAAATTAAAAACACTTTTTTTATATATATTTAACACCATTATAAATGCTGGAGGAAAAGTGAGGCTTGGGGTGGAGGCTGACAGCTCGTGATCCCCCCCATGTAATAACCTCATGACCCCCCGAGGGGTCCTGACCCCCAGTTGGAGAACCCCTGGGCTAGCATATTTTGATGAGAAGTTCTTTGGCCCAAGAATGGTCTCTGTGTTTCTAACACAAGAGGTCCCTGTCTCTTTTGGGGCAGCACCTAGATGCCCCAACTCAATTGAAAGAGGGGTGTGTGTGTGTGTGTGTGTGTGTGTGTAAAACCAACACATGCCTGTTGTTGGCAGGCAGGCGGGACCAAATCTGGGAGCTTTGGAGCTAAATGCATGAGCCTCTACTATGTGAGCTAAAAGCCATAGGCCTCTTAGCTAAGGCTGTAGAGCAAGACTTATTAATCTTTCTCTCTAAGTGGGCTCGGTGTACTAGATGGGATAGAACACCACATCCAGGAGGTGTGTGGGTTACATGTGCTCTTCCTGAGGGTATGCTTTTAGGGGTCCACATATTACAGACTTAATAAAACATGGAGAAATAATTACATATGCAAAAATAAAGTGGTTTATAATACATGACGACAGGTATTAGGTCACTGTTTATAAGTGAATGTCTTGAGCATGGCATGTATGAGGGGGCAACAGAGCAAAACTTGGCACCTCTAGTCTCCATACCACAATGGCTGCTGGAGCTGCATGGCATAATAGCCCTCTCTGAGATATCTAGAACCACAGGTTTCAATCCTAGCAGGGGTGATTTAGGCTCTGTTTCCAAAGTAAATAAGCTGCATTTCAGGCTATAACAGAGCATGGGGATCTTTCCAATTTGACCCTCAATAATCAAGGGCCACATGGTCCATTTGGATGAAGATCACATGCCAATGTTCATTACAGAATGGGGTTTACCCAGGTGTCCTGGCACCGTGCTGTTTGCTTGGCAGCTGCCTTCTATCCTAGAGCTGGCTGCATTTCAATGGCAAAAGGTTTCCTATCTGAATGTCATTTGTGAAGCACTTTGACATGAATGGTGATATAAATTAATGCCTAATCATAATCTTACATTTGTATCAGGGAATAATGAAGAATATTTAAATGTGTTTTCTTTGTTTCTCTTCCCCCTTAAAAAGCCTTGCAATTTATCACTGTCTTTCTGTGATTTTTTTTTTCCCCTCCCCTCCTCCCGCACTAGCTAGAAATAAATGCTGAATTATGCATCACAGGAAAGAAAATGCATCATCACTGACAGCAACATTGTTGCACAAGGTCCTGAAAGAAAGCTATTTACTTGAGGGTTTGTTTGTTTTTAAATTCAGGTTTTAAATACTTTTTCATCCAAACCAAATCTGTGACCCTGAACCTACATCTATGTACGTAGTGATGTTTCCCTGCTGCACTGCTGTGGATGAGTCCTGTGGAGGGTCTCTAACAGTTGAAGTATGGAGTGTTGTTGTAGCACTGTCAGTCCCAGGCTATTAGAGAGACAAGGTGGGTGAGGTAATATTTTTTTTTTATTGGACCAACTCCCCTTGGTGAGAGACAAGGTGCTAAGAGCTGGTAGCTCACTTTGACTTTAACTGCAATAATGGGTGCTCAGTCTCTCTGAAAATCGGGCCATTACTGTCCTTACACAGTAGAGAAGATTTCAAATGAGCTGAGTTAGCTAGAATGTGTTTCATTATTTTTGTTAGCTAATCACTACAGATGTATCCTTAAGTATAAAAGTTAGACAATCCCCCAGCTACATAATGTGCACTTAATATATCCCCCAGGAGAATGTGGTATAAATCAACATTTATTTGATACACATGTAGACAGCATACAGTCATAACAAGACATCCAAATACAGAAAAATAGCAAATACACACTTTAGCCAACACAGAAGAAGAGGTAGTAACACCAATTGAGAACAGATACAGTAAAGTACTAAAACAAGAGTCTGCCTTCACTGCATCTTTTCAGAGCTGAACAGAGAATATACAAAATGTTAATCTTGATATTGATCTTGGAGTTGCTTTTAGTAGGATTCAGGAAATCCACCCTACCTTATCATGTACTACTACACTTTTGTAAATACATCACTTGAAAGATCCATCTTCAGCTAACCAGATGTACCAAGTCTACATGTGGTTTATGAATGGAATGCTTTGGCTTCTGCAAAACACCAATGAGCTTTGTGTTAGGGGCTTGTTAGAGGGAGCAGGATGCCTGCAACTGCCTTTCTGTTGTGTTCTTCAGTGTCTAAGGCCGTGTTTTTCTATGGCTAGTGAGTATGTGGTTTTTGGTATAAATCTTGGTTGGGGATGTAGCTAGGGGTTTACAATAAAACAATGGCTTTGTAAAAATGGACTATCTGAAGTGGTCTCAAACAATCGCTGTGAGAGATAAAAAACTCATTTCACACAGATTTCCAGGGCAGTCCTTTGTAGGATCAGAACCTAACAGGTTTTGCACAATGGGCACTGTCCTGATGTTCACCAAGCCCAAATAAATGAAGAGGATTCTACCCACATGGAGCTTATTGCAGAACTGCAGACTTACTCTGTTGGTTCTTCTCTGTGGGTAGGGTTTTACCAAGTGCTTCAGGAGCACAAGTCTCCTTGACTTTCCAAGAAGCTGTGAGTGGACGACAGGGGATGGACCACTCTGATTGCCTGTTCTGTTCATTCCCTTTGAAGCACCTGGCATTGACTACTGTGAGAAGACAGGATACTGGCTAGATGGACCATTGGTCTGACCCAGTATGGCTGTTCTTATGCCCCACTATTGATATTTTTGGTAAGTCACTCAGGCATTTCTGAAAATCTCACCCTATGTCTGTAATTGGCATATAAAGCACCATCTAGTGAGAGCCCTCTTTACATAAATGTACAATAAGTCACTTCAGAAACCTTCCCATGAAATAGAATATTTCTGTTCTGAAGTAAAATGTCTACCTTTTTAAAAGTTGTTGGTCAGATGATTTTTCTTTACAAAGTTATTCTCTTCGAACCTCCTAGCCTTAGAAACAAGAAAATTTTTCATTTGAGAACGTAAACTTGCTGAAGCAGTTACTTGGTAGCCGCAAGCAGAACAGTACTCTTGAAGCCAGATTTCACTCCAAACCATGTCTGGCTGCCTCCTTTCCACCTTCCACCACCAACTCTGTGGAGATTACCCACCTTCCATCAGCACAAGAGCCAGATGAAGATTTTATTGAATCTGGCCCTAAACTTGTCTCACGCGCTACTCCAGCATCATACTTGCTGCTCCTCTCATTTAATACTGACAAAATATACAAACATAATTACAGATTATTTTGCTTGGAAACTATGCCTTTTCTCCCTCTTTCAGTTTTTCACCGCAATAGGGAGACTTCTACAGAACAAAAGGAGTTTCCCTCACCTGTGTAACATTTCTTAAGAATAGTTATGCTAATATTTCATTGAACGTGATTCATTTCCATTTAAAGCAGGGAAGTGTGCCAGTTCCCAGCATACTTCCTTATTTACCATTTGTCGGCCATTCTGTTCACTGGCAGCAAATCTCGCTCTATAAATTTCTTATGCAGTTTAGTTTTTAGCAGAACTGAGTACTTATTACACTCCAAAAAAACTCGGGCGAGAGACCCAGGTTCAGGACCATCCCAATGCTCATCTCCCTAGTGGTTTCACAAGCAAACAACTCCAAAGCAGGATGAAGACAGATGGCTGTACAGTTTCAGCAATCCCTGCTGGCCCACTCTTTCGATAGCATTGATTGTGGCCTCAAAGGAGGCTGTGCATATACCACCTTCTTGGCTATGGGTGGAATGGGAAGAGAGAAAAGGCAGAGTCCAGAAGGGGGCATAACTAGAGCCCATAGAATTCTCTTCATAATGTCACAGCTCACCCAGAGTAACTATTCCTCAATAGCACTACCCTAAAGGTAAAAATTTAATTTGTTTCAGTGATACCAAGACTTTTGATCCACAACTGAGCTGTTATTTAGGAAGGAAAAACAGGCAGCAGCTGGTACTTGTAGACGTGTCAAAGCCTGTGTTTTCCTTACCTGCAGCTGTTAAGATTTAGAACTATAATAACAAAATAGCCCTAAAACCAGCGGTAGCGGCCATCTGTATGCCATTCATTTTCCAGATAGGCGCATTTTAAAGCGGAGAGGGATTCTTAAGGCATATTACATTATACCCTTTTTGAAAAATGGTTTGCCAGCCTTCCTGTTGACTGTATTGCTTGAGTTTGTACATTAAGACAGTGGGAAGAAAGCTGCAATACAACGTAACAAGGGAATACACTGCTGATAATTATCTGATATACTCCTCCTCAGAGATGCCAGACAGGTCTTCATCAGTGCTTTCATCCAAATCTGGTAAATTGCCCCAAAGCAGTAAATTCACACCTGGAAAAAAGGATTGTAAATAACTTAATTTGTATTCTGACCTCATTTGAGTTAGAGTAAAAACTGAATTCATTGCCTCAAAATGAATGGCTCTAGTCCTTGAAAAACCGGTTAGATGAAATAAGACAACATTGCCTAGGTCTAAGTTATTGTCTATTTTTATTCAAAAAGGATCTCTAGAAATATCCTTTTGAACTAGACAATAGTAGCAAGTCCTGTATGAAGAGTTATATGAAATAATCATGTAGCTATTGGTAATCTCCTTACGGCTGGGTTACATTAATTGTGTTGGTTCGAGGCATAGATGACATTGTGAAAGTCTTTAAACTAACTAACCTTGTGTATGAGGAACAGAAATACAGATGGTCTAGTAAAAGGCCACATACTTTGGGAAGACCCAGAAGGACTGATTATGCGAGATACACCTCTACCCCGATATAACGCGACCTGATATAACACGAATTTGAATAGAACGTGATAAAGCAGTGCTCCGGGGGGGCGGGGCTGCACACTCCGGTGAATCAAAGCAAGTTCGATATAACGCTGTTTCACCTATAACACGGTAAGGTTTTTTGGCTCCCGAGGACAGCGTTGTATCAAGATAGAGGTGTACTTGTAGTTTGTGTGCCAAGTAGTTGTTTAAAAGGAACTCAAGCGAACTAAATAGTAAGAGCTAGTATTGGTTGTAACCTCAGCCTAAGCTAATGGGGATCAACAGAAAAAGTTATATAGGGTCACAGTGACAACACAGCTCAACTCAGAATAACCAGTCAGTGGAGGGTTGCTTAATAGCACAGTGAAGCTACAAACACTACTATAAATAATATCCTCTGGCTCTGCATTTACACTTGTATTTGTGCAGTTTACATAACAATATTGCTCAGAAAATCCTGATTCCCATCAGCAATAGGTTAGAATAAATTTTCTGATCAATTAATCTTACAGCCCTTTTCTAATATAAAGCTACACAAACTTGAGGCAACCTAATATTGCATTTTAGATACTTTAAGCTCCAGGTGACATGAATAGTTTCCTCATACAGCATTCCTTCCCCACAAGCCTCTCTGCTGGAAAGGCAACTCAGTATAGATTTGCTATATACCTTAAGCAAACAGCATATGCGTTGAGACACCTTACTATTGGCGGGAGGGGGAGAAGGGAGGAAGTTGCCAGTTAACTCTCCTGTGAGTTAAATAGAACTTCCCTGTTCAGAATCAAGAGTTCCTTACCAGAGGAGTCTAGTCTGTTTATACCAAAGACTGCTTGGCTGTGAAACATCCAGAAATGGCCATTGTTACAGGACAGCAGGCAAGGTTTGCATGGAGCAATCACATGGTAACCTACAACATTGCCACTAGAACAGCAAACAAAATAATGATCATGTAAGTTCGTGGATGAAAGCCAGTTTGCAATGAAGAACCAACTAAGCTTAATGTTAAACAGGATCTAACCACTTTACCAGGCAAATTGGTATAATATTCTTATCTGGGGAAAATTAAAGGCGAGTTTTTAAACAAGTGGTGCAAAAAGTGTCTGAATATATTTATTTAAAGAAAGAGGGGGTGTGTGGAGTCTTGTCTTATTGCAGAGAACCAAATTCTGTCTGTTACCCGAGTGTACTTTAACTTAAGTCAGTGAAATTTGTTGTATCATGGAATCTGATTGTTCCATTTTAAAACAGAACTCCCCAGTGAAATCAATGGAGAGTTCTCCTTAAAACTGATGGTACAATAGGACCCAATAAAAGCTAAGTAATTAGATTGTAAGAGCTAAGTAATTAGGTTAGTGTATATATGAGCCTGATTCTGCTCCATTAAAATAAATGGAAATTAAGGGTTTGAGTAGGAACAGATTATAGCCTAATTAATTTACCTGTAGTAGATTCCTTTCACTCTCAGAAGCACACCCAGAAGAAAGTGTGTGCTTTCTATTTCAGCATCTGGACAAACCAGAATTCCTTGCTAGCCAAGTCTCTCTCTCTCAAAAGAAACACCTTGTTATTTTTAATCCAAGAACCTTCCTGTCCAAGTTCAAATCTAAGCAAGCTGAAATTTTAGGCATAAAGCAGACAAGTGATCCTTTTGAGCAGTTTAGCAGAACTTTTTTTTTTTTAAAGGAACAGTATCTTAAGTATCAGGCATTAATAAAAATAAACAACAAACTCCAGGAACTTTCATGTTAATTTTTTCCATCCGCTAGTGCAGAGTAGGTCTGCCAACAGCATGTTCTCTTACAGCAGAACCTCAATTTTATGAACCTGTTATACAAACCTATTGTAACTGAGATGTTCAATTTTATGAACTCCTGAATCCCCAATTAGTTCATAAAACAGGAGTTCTCCACTGTATCTGTTTTTGTAAAGTGGAAGATATGAGTAACTGCATTTCATGGTGACTTTATTCACACAGCTATCTCAAATCAATACTGAAGCAGTCTCTCTGGAGTCAGTCAGGTGCTATGCAAGTTTCCTATAGAACCCCACTTTAGTCTTGATATGCATTGTCCCGTGCATTTCTGCTAGGGACTTCTGCAATGACAGACTAACAGTCACGTCCAAAGGTAGTGGGACTAAGTTTCCACTGAGCAATGTTATATCAAATTCACTTCATTTGTGACCCAAGCGCTTGCACTCTAGTGGTCAGTAATGAGATGCTGCAATGTTGCTGCAGCACATGCATTGCAGAGCTGGTGCTTGTATGATTACGAGTCACATTGAAATGATATTACTTACCATTTTAAACATGCAATATTCTTCAGTTTGCATTTGCAGATGTCAGTGAAATAGCAGCTTCCAATGAAGTCAACAGTACTAGAGAGGGGGGAAAAAAGTGTCACAGGAATAGTTTAGACATTTAACATAACTTCACCCAGCCACCTGTTCTTGCTGTAAGCTAGAATTCCAACAAACCAATGTTTGAAGTTCTTACTTTTCTATTTCCATTTACAAACACCTATCTGCTATCATCCAATCTCCCTCTATCACCAAGCATAGTAGTATCAGAATAGCAAAGATTCTTATATATTCCACCAGCACACCCTGAGCCAGCACCACAGTGCAGATTTCAAATTTGTGGGCAGAATGATGGAGTGCTAGTAGATTAGCCCTGCTGTACCCCTCCCTACCTCTTACAATGCTGCCTCACCAGCTCACCTCTAGTTGTCCAGTAGGATACCATAATACTCTTATCTAGGGTCATCTACTCAACACAGATTTCAGTTGAATCCCAATGCTAAGTGAATGTACTTCAAATATTCACATAGCTGACTCTCTTCACTTCATGAAGTAAGAGGAAGAATAGCAGACCACTAGTGTAAAGCAGGTATTTGAGGGCACCATTAAATAGCAAAAGAGGCAGTGCGGGTAGAATAAAGATACTTTCAACACAACTTTGAAGAGCTTGAAAGTTAAACTCATCACGAACCATGTGAGGAATAATACTAATAATGCTGAACATTACACCACTGCATAGTCACTTAATTGCATATCTCCAGTTATCACACCAATAAACCAAAACTGGATTACTTCCTAGAACTGGTTGCTACATAGAAAGGAATAAAAGCACCCAATGTGGTGGTCATTTTTATCGAGTGAAGTCAGTGATCAAAAGGCATTGCTCACAAGAATCTCAAGATGACACTTTATCCCAAGCAATGCTATACTCTGCAGTTTGCACTGAGTTAGTCATCAGTGCTATAAAACAAGAGTGCTGGGTTTTTTTTGAGGATCTTATTCCACTGTATGCTTTTAATCCACATTTGAAGTTGGTTCAATCCAGGCACTGTCCTGAGGCACACTTCACTTCACCAGGTTATACATGTAGCAACATGCTTTTTAATTCTACCATCTTTTTGATGGACAATGAAGGCTTCTCCTCAGGCCTATAGTATGGGCATTTACTGCTATACAGGGACTTAAAGGATCACCCGTGAAACTTTTAGCAGCTGAGGTTCATAAGTGGTTGATGGGATCTACAACTCCCTTATATGTGCACACTACAATCCCAGCAGAATCTGCCATAGAGTAATTAAAAATGAAGCATAATTGAATGCTTTAGACCAAAAATCTGACCAACTGAAATTAGTGGGAAGTGCCCATCAGATTCTGCTTTAAAAATCCATTACAGTAATTGAAATTTAATTTTAGAGTAGGCTTATTTACATCTTTAAACTTCTAAAAATATTACACACAGGCAGAAAATAAAATTACAAGCTAGCTGATAAAGTCCCTTTAATGGCTTTGCTCTATATATTTAATGTTTCCTGCTTTACATGAGGATGATGGTTAACTTCTTCTGAATTGTTTCAGGCTATGAGGGTTGTCTGGTTTTATGCAACTCAATGAACTGGCCCACAGAGGTTAACATCAGCAAGGCTCAAGAGCTGCTTTGTTGGTGTCCCAGTTCCATGCAAACAGTCAGTCCAGAGCTAACCATTTCAACTAGACGATAAGGCTTCAGTCCAGGGAACTGGGCCCCTCACTAGTACTTAGAGATGATAATTAGTCCTTTTATACAGGGAGTGAACTCAGTTACCAACTATACCATTGGGTTCAGTTAGCAACTCACTACCTTTGTCTACATTAAGAAACTTGCCTATTTACAATGGGTGTCAGCAGCAACAGGTGTAGCTGGCCTGGAGCAAGATGTAGTTTAACTGCAAGGGTGAACAGGTTCAAACTATGTTCAACACAGTTTCAGAAATGGTAGGTGATTTGATTTAGTCCTGTCTGTGCACTTGCAGTTAAACCATTTTCAGTACCATTTAATATGCTTGTTGCAGACACCCTACATCTTTGTCTGCAGGGAACCAGTGTTCTTTACAGTAGGGCTTCCAGCAGTGGTAGGGTTGCAACAAACTTCCAGCATTTTTACCATTCTCACTTAGTGTCTAACACAGAAAACGCTGTGCACAGGTTAGCCTATCGGAGGTACCTAAAATCCAGCTAGCCCAGGTAACAATAATAGTGAAGACACCACAGCCAGGCTTCTGTGTGGGTAGTGCAAGTCTGGGATGGACTTTGGGTGCATCATCATCGGCAATCCCTTGACTCGAAGATGATCTCGACCACGGATTTACATATGGGTCCTGAGATGACTCAGGAGTCCAATCCTAGAATCATAGATCCGTCGTAATAGGTACAGACATTTCCTGTCAGGCCAACTGCCTGGTGGGAGAAAGTTCTTTCTCTTTTCAGGTTCAAGGGCAAGGCACTTCTCAAAGTGACTTATTGCCTGATGGAGGATGTGGCGCTAGTGGGGTCAGTTGGTGGCTTGCTTCTCCCAGTTTGTGATATCCACATCAGTTTTCTTGAGATACTCTTTCAGTGTGTCTTTTGTAGTGCATACTTGGCTTGCTAGCCCACTGTGACACCTGAGCTGTGCTTTCTGCACTTCTGTTATTACCCGTGCTTGCTGGATTCAAGTTGTCTTGGACAGACTAGCCCATGCTAGCTTTTGCTGTGCAGACATACCTTCAAACTTGATGATGATAGAGGCTGGTAGCACTTTGTCTACATCAGGACTCCAAGCTACAATGGTGGTAGCTCCGGTGAAGAACTACTTCTATAGTTCCTTACTATGGACATAGCCAGCTTTAGCACTGGGTCAGTTTCCTAGTGCAGACAAGGCCATTGTCAGACTTAACATCTGTGTGTCAGTTTCTTCTTCTGGAAAGTAGGATAGTATTATCTAAAGCAGGTGTCACCCCAAACAGGTGTGAGGCTGTCTGATTTTTAATGTCCTCTGTAGAAAAGCTGTTAAGAGCAAAGTAATATTGTCAAATACTCTTCTGTAATAGGGTTCCTATGGTAGACCTTAGGTAGGTAAGCATTGTCAACCCCCGTCATTTTTAATTGGCTCTGTTTTTGTAAATGGACACAAACTAATATTTTCAAAGCAAACTGATCTTTCCTATTTTACAACTCTGTTTGACCCTGCAATCCTTCCTAGTTTTTCACCAGTTGGAGCACTAGTGTAGGCAGCCACTGGCATTTCAAATGTAGTGTTGTGCAGACCCTGCTTTAAGCTGTGTTAGATGAGATGGTAGGTAGAATGCCGACAACTGGTTTACACTAGCATTTCCACTGTTAGAACAGCAGCAATGGTAATGTAGGTACAGACTTTGTGAGAAAAGGGGCAATTTGTTTACATAACTTGGTATATACTGGGTTGAGTGCTCCATGTCCAACATGAGTGCTTCCATTCATTCTGTTAGTGGGTGGGAAAAACAGTCCTGAGAGTTGAACTTCTGCCCTGTATGCAGAGATATAAGTTTACTTAAGAGTCTGGATGTTTCCTATTTTGATTTATTCTTATAATTTAGATCCTGAATACATTAGCTCCTACTCCAAATCTAACCACTCAGCCTTGACCAAACCATCATTTGCCATGGAAAAAAAAAATCAATTATTATAGTATCAGGAAATCACATACCAGGAAATGATTTCCTGAGTCACTAAAACACAGATCGCTATTTTAACTTTATACTGAAATATGTGGTTTACTGACTTTCATTAACTCATTTTTGTAGTTTAATATGTTTTTATTGTACACTAAAACTGTGGATTACATTTGTAACCACACGGATAGCTTTAATTCACATTTGACAACTAGCATTGTATGAAAGACATTTTACACCAGTTTAGAACATCTGTGCCAGGAACTAAGTGTCTATTGTAAATCTCAAATGAGACCACAGAACAATGGCTTAGTGATTAGAATGTGTTTAAAAAATGAACCTTTGTTTTTTTTAATTAATTTTAGCCCATCTTAGTTTATCTCCTTTTTAACTCATGCTTACAGATTAACGCTTTGTAATTTACATTTTCTTAATATATAATTTACTATTTAATATTTAAATATGGCTTTCCCATAGTTACTCATCCTCTGACTTCAGCTTACGTTTGATCAAGTAACAAGAAAGAATTTTTTTCTTTAATTCCTGGCCTTGCTTAACTCTGAAAGCCAAATTGGGTTCTTTCTGCTTCTTTCATCTTCACCAGTTAATGCACTCAACAATTCTGTTGATCTATGAGGCCAAACAGAATACAGCTTGTTTTCCTTGACTGATATTGGTTCCTGCACCATTAAGAGTAAAAACATGTTTTTATCCATAAAATAAACAAATTTGACTTGAAACAGAGAAAGTAGTTGTATTTGATTGTAGTGACATTTTTACAGAGCCACTGAAGTAAATTTATTTTTGTCAGGCTGGATGTACATTCAAGCTATGTCAATGAACAATCTTATTATCCATCATCTAATTCAGTGGCTCTCAACCTTTCCAGACTACTGTACCCCTTTTAGGGGTCTGATTTGTCTTGCATACCACCAAGTTTCACCTCACTTAAAAACTAGTTGCTTACAAAATCAGACATAAAAATACAAAAGTGACACAGCACACTCCTGAAACATTGCTTACTTTGTCATTTTTAACATATAATTATAAAATCAATTGGAATATAAATATTCTACTTACATTTCAGTGTATAGTATATAAAGCTGTATAAACAAGTCATTGTCTGTATGAAATTCTAGTTTGTACTGATTTTGCTAGTGCTTTTTATGTAGCCTGTTGTAAAACCAGGCAAATATCTAGATGAGTTGATATATACCCCCTGGAAGACCTCTGCGTACCCTCAGGGGTACACGTACCCCTAGTTCAGAACCACTGATCAAAGTCACTAGCTGGGAGAGTGTGTGGCCTTAAGGGTAGAGTAGCAGAAGCATTTCCAGATCTAATACTAACACATTCTGACATCTTGTGGCAAATCACTTAAGGGATATGGGTTAGATTTAAAATAATTGTAATGTATATTCTTACTTTGTTACTAACTCTTGAACAACAATTGTAGAAAGTAATCCAGATTTTTCTATCATTTACACTACTTACTTATTTGCAGTCCACCAAGCTTGGAATAGATCATTTAACTGTTGGAAACATCCTACTAGTCTGGGGCAAGGCCCCCCAAGTTTATACTGCACCTGTCTGGAGGTGTTACCCTACTACAAACAAAAATAGTCTAGATACTGACTTGAAACAGGAGTGAAACTGACATTTTCAAGTCACTTTCACTTCTGTTTAAAAGCTAGTTACTTTCCCGAAGGCTCTTAAATACAACCCTACAGTGATTGTCACAGGAAAATATTTAAAGTCAAACACCAAGAAGATTCCACATTTTAAAGTTGAGAAAAAATGAGTCTTGTTTATTATGTAGAGTTTGTATATATGTATTTTTTATTGTACCATTCTGTGTTTGGACTGTTCCTCAGTTCCTATTTCTGAAAATGGAAATAATAATACTTGCTTGCTTACGTGCCATATACAATTATAAGGAGTAGATTGAGATCTGGGGGGGTAGGAACTGGGTCTTCTTAATGGTTTGCACCGTACCTAACACAATGGGGGTATTCCTACTGATTAAGGTCTTTGGGGGCTACTGTTCTATTAGTCAGCTGTTGAGATGCCTGCAGGTGGCAAAGGAAGAGGACTTACTTGGTGGGTGGGATGTCGGTGGAGTACAGGTCGATCTCTGTGTTGGCCAGCAGCACGGCCTTCATCCCCCGCGAGCTCAGCACCTGCTGGCAGAATCTGCAGCAGAGCACGGACACACACCTGTCCTTGAAGGTGAAACCACTAGTGGACATGATGGCTCTGGACCGAAATGGTTTGTCTCCTCTTCCCAGAGAGCGCTGAGGGTGCTTCTTGCTTCTCTGAGGGCAAACTGGCCACCAGGCCCCTTTAGCTGCTCCTAGCCCCCCCCTCTTCAGCTCCCTCTCTCTCAGGATCCTTGCCCCAGGGACTGTTCCCCTTCTGCTGCTCTTCCCACACTCACTGCCCCCTCCCTCAGGGGACAGCCCTATACGGGCACCCCTCCCTTCCCCTGGAGATTGACTCCCCTTTCCCACCCTGCTGCCCCCTCCAGGCTCCAACACCGCCCTCTGCAAACCCTGTACCCCCCCCTCTGCAAACCCTGTACCCCCCCCCCCCACTGCAGGCCCTGTATTCCCGCCCCCCACTGCAGGCCCTGTACTCTCCTCCCTACCAGTGGGGGCCTTATGCTCTCCCCTTCCACTGCCTTGTGCTCTCTTCTCCCCCCCCCACTACTGGGGGCCCTGTCCTCCTCCTTTTCCCCCTACCAGTGGGGGCCCCGCTTCCCCGCCGCCACCCCCCAGGACCCACTGCTTCGTCTCCCACCCCCAGCACGGGGTACCCAGGCTATGCTCCCCCTGCTGCCCCACCCCCACAGCCCCTGCTTACTGCCCCTCCCAGGGGCCGACCCCCTTCTCTTTGCCCCGGGCCGGCTGAGCCGCCTGCGTCAGCCCCGCTGCCGTTAGACCCCAACGGGCTAGCCCCGGCGAGCCCCTGTCTTCAGAACTGTCACACTCCGTTTGAATCCCTGTCCTCGCTGCCCATTGGAAGAGAGCCAACACTCCCCTAGAGCCTGATTGGGGGGATTGGGGCAAGATCCGCCTCTCAGAGCAGCGAGGACCCGCCCCCCTCAGCTCCTAATTGGAGGAGCCGTGAGACAGAGGCGGGAGAGGGAGACCAGTAGAATGCTGCTATTGGTTAGGAGAGTTGTCACGTCGACACATCCCAGCTGCTGATTGGGGGAGACAGACGAGGGGGCGGGGTGGGTGAGCTAGCGCTGCGGAGGAAACTGACCGCGGGAGCCGTAGCTGGAGAGCCTCGGCTCATGGAGGAGGGAACCTGGCTGCGCCGCGCTGCAGGTAGGCGCTCCGCCTGGGGCTGAGGCGCGTGTCGCGCAGACCTCCGTCCTACCATAGGCGTGCCCCAGCCCATAATACTCCCGCCCCCTGGGGAGACCCGCACTGCCCCCAGCCCGGGGTGGCCGGCACCGGCTGCCCCCGCGAGCCCATTGCTCTTCCCCAGGCGGTAATTCTCCCTGGCTCGTCCAAAGCACCCCGCGCCGCCCCTTCGCGCAGGCAGAGCACCATAGCCCCCTTTCTCCCTAACTGTAACCCCCCCCCCCGGCATAATCCCCCCTTCCCTCCCCCTAACTGTACCCCCCCCGGCATAATCCCCCCTTCCCTCCCACTAACTGTAACCCCCCCCGCGGCATAATCCTCCCTCCCTCCCCCTAACTGTAACCCCCCCCCCGGCATAATCCCCCCTTCCCTCCCACTAACTAACCCCCCCCCCGCGGCATAATCCCCCCCTTCCCTCCCACTAACTGTAACCCCCCCCGCGGCATAATCCTCCCTCCCTCCCCCTAACTGTAACCCCCCCCCCGGCATAATCCTCCCTCCCTCCCCCTAACTGTAACCCCCCCCCCCGGCATAATCCCCCCCTTCCCTCCCACTAACTAACCCCCCCCCCGCGGCATAATCCCCCCTCCTTCAACTGTAACCCCCCCCGCGGCATAATCCCCCTCCCTCCCCCTAACTGTAACCCCCCCGCGGCATAATCCCCCTAACTGTAACCCCCCCCGCGGCATAACCCCCCCCTTCCCTCCCACTAACTGTAACCCCCCCCGGCATAATCCCCCTCCTTCAACTGTACCCCCCCGGCATAATCCCCCCTCCCTCCCCCTAACTGTAACCCCCCCCCCGCGGCATAATCCCCCTCCCTCCCCCTAACTGTAACCCCCCCCGCGGCGTAACCCCCCCCCGGCATAATCCTCCCTTCCGTCCCCCTAACTGTAACCCCCCCCCGCGGCATAATCCCCCTCCTTCAATTGTACCCCCCCCGCGGCATTATCCCCCTTTCCCTCCCCCTAACTGTAACAACCCCCGCGGCGTAACCCCCCCCGCGGCATAATCCCCCTCCTTCAACTGTATCCCCCCCCGGCATTATCCCCCCTCCCTCCCCCTAACTGTAAGCCCCCCCGCGGCATAATCCCCCTCCTTCAACTGTACCCCCCCCCGGCATTATCCTCCCTCCCTCCCCCTAACTGTAACCCCCCCCCCGCGGCATAACTCCCCTTCTCTCCTTCAACTGTAAGCCCCCCCGCGGCATAGCTTCCCCTTCCCTCCCATTGTAAATCCTCCGCCGCGGCATAGCCTGTTCCCCCCCCCCCCCCATTGTAACCCCCGGCATACTCCCCCCCCCTCAATTGTTTAGCCTCCCGCGGCGTAGCCTCCCGTTCCCTCCAACTTTAACCCCCTGCGCAGCCCCCCCACCCACTTGCAACACCCCCTGCGGTATAGCCCCCTTTGCCCCTCCCGCCTCAAATGTAACCCCCCGCGGCACAGCCTCCCTTTCCCCACAATTGTAACCCCCGGCATAGTTCTCCCTAATTGTGTAACCCCCTCGCGGCATAGCCCCCCCACCACGGCATAGCCCTTCTCCTAGGATAGAGTTTCCAGCATATACAATTCCCTCCTCCAGTCTATAATACTCAAGGAGAAATTTCCCCCCCCCCCCGCCTCCCACTATTCCTCTCCCCCGTATAGCACCCAAACCTTCCCCACCCCACACTCCAGGACTGATTTCCCCATCCTCCCCCTTCTAGGAGCTGATCTTCCCCCTTCATTCCCAGAGCTTATCTCCCTTTTTCCTCAGACTTTAATATTCTCTTTCAAACCCATAATAGTCTTCCCACCACCCCCATTTCTTCTCCCTGCTATGATTAGCCGCAGGAAAGGGAATACAGGGTTGGGTCCTTCATTCCAGAAGTGAAAAGCAAATGGGGTTTAGGAGACCAAGTGGTCCTCTCATACGATTGAGTTTGCAGCAGCCAGGATCCCGAGGTGCTGGGGGGTTTTGCAGTCAGCATTGGGGAGCTCCGGTGGTTTCTCCGTGTATTTTTGGGACAGCTTTAAATATGTGTATTTGCGCAGTCTCTTTCCAGCTGGGTGGATAGTAATTGCATAGAGCAGCTTGGAATATCTTCCACTCCCTCCATAACTAAGGGGAGAGCCAGCCACACTCTTTCTGTTTGTTTGTTTTCCATTTAAATGCTCTAACCCTAGTCTGTAACCCTTTCCCGTTTCCTGTCTCTGCTAGCCACGTTGTTCCTCTTGATGTTGGATGTGGATCCAATTGTTGGTTGGCTTTTTAAAAAATGCACATCTCCCTGATTTCTTACATTTGTTACCCAGAATAACTTCTAACACCCCCCCCACCCCCTCCAATTGTGCCCTGACTTCCTCCTGCTGGGAGATTTGCATCTGCCTTGCACATGCTGGGCTGCATTTCCCCTGGCTCCAAATCAGCTTTGATGTCTAGAGGAGATACCTATATTTCTGGATGGGGGGGAAACCAAACAGTCGTAATAATAACAATAATATAGAATAAAAAAGCTGCCACGTCTGTTGAATCAAAGGCTGCTGTTTTAGCTACGCCAGAGGGGATTGATCTTGTTTATGAAATGGTTTGTGGATTCATTTTTGAGCTCCTGCAGTTCATGTAATTTAGGGATTTGAGTCTAATTTTTCAACATATCATGTTGCTGCTTCTCCAGTACCTCTTTTTTCTCCCTGTATTGCTCATTTAGAGAAGCGATTTTTCCGCAGGCTAGTTTCCTTTTACTCCCACCCCTTTTTCCCTGGGGACTGAGCTTTCCCAATGAAATTTTGGGGGGGGGGGTACTTGCTACGATGCAGGCGTTTTATCTTGCTTACCTGGGTGATGTACATATGTAGTAATATGCTGCAACTTAAAGAGGAATTTGCAGTACTACAGCAGCTTCTTTAAATCACAAATTTTGTCCTTGCATCTTGTAACTGACAGTTTAATTTTTAAAAAATATTTTTTTATTTACAGGCAACAAAACCAAAGAAAGCAACATCTGATCCTAAATTTCTACTCCCGTTGGGGATTTTATTTGCATCATCTTTGAGCCTATTTATAAAAAAAAAAAGGGCAAACCAAACCCACACAAAACATGTTGTGCGGAAGGACTTCCACTCCCTGACTGTGCTATTAATGTTAATAATCAGGAAAAGCCTTTGGGGGCTACACGATCTCTCGTCTGAAGCTTGCTGCTGCTGCTAAGGGTTTTGGTGCAGGGAAACAAAACTGCCTTTTCCGCCCGCTGATTTCCTAACATCTGCATGTTTCTGCTGCCGCACTCCGTCTCACACCCTCTTCCCATGGACTGATTTTTTTTGTTATTGAGGGTTGGAAGGACAAGAAACCAGGGCATTTCTTTGGGAGAAACAAAATTGCATTTATTTGTTGCATTCTGGTGGATCTGTTCTGAGGTTAATATTTTTGGAAAGGAAAAACATGACGTCGCCAGCTAAATTCAAAAAGGATAAGGAGATCATAGCTGAATATGACACTCAGGTCAAAGGTAGGAATAATTTTACATCCGTCTATATTGTTACAGTTTTGACTTGCTAATGCAGGCGTTTGCACTAGATATTTGGGTGGGGACTGGGAGAAGAATTTGCAGTGCAATCTTGTAAGGGATTTGCAGTAATTTTCTTTTTCTCTTAAGGGTGGACTCCTGGGTATGTCCATGTTGTTTTAATGCATCCTAATGAGAGGAATTTTTTTCTGTATATGAAAACCCTTGAGTTTACAGAGTTGGGTTTCTTTTTCTGGATGTTTTAAAATATGGTTAGATTTGAAATGTGATAGGCAGTGAATAGCTTTTCAATTTTTTTCCCTTAGGGAATCTTTAAAAACCTCTGTAAAAGCATAAGAAGGTATATCACTTGCCAGTATTGTGGACCCTTGTTCACATCAACGCTTCATAGCTGTCTGTGCCAAAAAGCTATAATATTCAGACTTCTACTCTCCATAAATTCACACTTCATACAGCTCTGGCTTTAACACCCTACATTTCCTGTGCATATATGGACCACTGTTCTGAATGTAATTGGCATTTGCAATGACAATAATTTGTATATATTCCAAAGAAGTGTGTGTTGCTGCAAATGAGCTTAAGGCTTGATCAGGACATCACATGCCCTCAGTGATAAAGAAGGTGGTGAATGTTTGTAAAGTTTTCAAGATAATTTTTGTGGAAAATATTCTTTGTGCTTGTGACTTGGCAAATTGTTGCTGGTGGGAAATCAACTGCATTTAGCTTGTTGTCTAAAACTTGTTTGGTACATTGGTAGGGGAGGGGGGAGATGGCCTTGGGGTTGAGGCAGAGCACTGGAAGTTGGAGATCTGGATATAGTTAGACTTGTGTTATTTGGTTCAAGTCACTTAGTCTCTGTGTAAAATAGTGACGTGTGAGCTGCTCCTCAAAGGAGTGCTGTGAAGCTTAATTCATTAGTGTAATGATTTAATGCTTTGAGATCCTTGAGTGGGAGGCCACAGAACTGCAAGGTATTTTATATATGTATATTTTTAATTTCCCCTCTACCACCTCTTATTTAATGAACCATAATCTTAACTTGACAAGCTAGTCAATCTAGTGGAATGTCAATAGCCAGCTGGAGGTGCTGCTTCAAAAAGATGGACTCTGTCCTGTGCTCTAGTGGCTGGAAGTGAGATGTAGGTGGTGCATAAAACTCAGTAAATTAAAATATGTATGGAGATGTGATTCCCGCCCCTTGTTTCAAAATGGGTCAGGGGAGGGTTCCCTCCTCCAGCTTTCTGAAACAATGCACAAGGCACTTTTTTAACCTAGAGCTCTTGAATATTGTAGCTCAGATCTATTGAATGATTGGTCTGAGAAGGATTTAGAGTAGTAATATAATAAAAAAAAAAAGCTTAAGGTTTATTTAGCCAGCCTGCCATCATATACTCGTTGGCTGTGATCTCATCAGCTCTTGCACCTGAAATTGGATCAGCTGTGGTCAGTATTGGAATGGAAGCTCTGTAAGAAAATGCCAAGGAGTGCTGGTTCAGGAAATGGCATTGTGTCTCTCTAGAACCAGGGCTCCAGCACAGTGATGAGGGGCACTGAACTGTGTGAGACTAAAATCCAAGGTTCTGAGCATTTTGTAGTTATTAAAAATACAGTTGTCCTAGTGTAGCAATAACTATCATGTTAATTGTGGTGTCTTGGTCAATTTCCAAATGTAATTAATTACATGGTGCCTCTAAATTGCCCCAGTAGTTACATATGGATGTTGATCTTCTTGTTTACTCTCCTTCTGTTAAGTAGTGTTGCTAAAGGTATTTTACTCCTGAGGTGGCTGCAGCAGTGGTAGTTGAAATGAATCACATTTGTCATACTTGGATGCTGTATAAATTGCAAGGTGTTGTCTGTCTTGCTCTAGGGTGACCAGATGTCCCGATTTTATAGGGACAGTCATGATTTTTGGGTCTTTTTCTTATATAGGCTCCTATTTACCCCCCCACACACCCCGTCCTGATTTTTCACACTTGCTGTCTGGTCACCCTAGTCTTGCTCTGATTGATATGAGAAAATTCCTCTATCTTTGCTGGCATTTGAAAGCTTAACACCTTTTTAGCTGCATTCCACACTGGGATGATGTAAGGCAGCTGTGTTTTGAGACATCACTTAAAATCCTTAATCCACAAACAATGAGCTTGTGTGCATGTTCTCTAACCTAAAAGTTGCTGCTAATCCCTAAATTTGGTTTGAAAAATTCATTAACTATTTGGAGTTGGTTAACAAAAGACAATATTAAGAAGGGCATCAGCTGGTGATTAATAAGGTCATAATTACAGCCCTATGGTTGAGCTACTGAATGAATGTGATCATCAGATTGTGAATGTCTTGGAACAAAATGGATTAGTTAGTGGCAATTCATAGTTCTGAATTAATTTTGATGTTTACATGTTTGTTCCCTTGGTCCAGCAGCCATGACCATATCCCTTTTGGGGTGCAACTGTGCCCATAGGTGATTTTTTTTTTTTTTTCCTTCTCTTCAGACTGATTCCCAGCCCGCAAGTGGCTATTGTGCAATCTCCAAGTCAATGTTGATTTGTAGCTTCCTCCCTGGAGACTAGGAGTATTCTCTCTTCTTTGATCTCTACCTTGTAAGGCAAGGATCATGCCTTGTTCCGTTTGTTTTAATCCAGCATCTAGCACAATATGACTGTGAACCTGAATGTGGTCTGTGGGTGCTAATGTAATATCTCTTTGGTGTGTGGATGTTCAAATCTTGGTAGATATGTAGAACTGTTTAAAATGATATCCCATTGAGCTGTAGAGAATGTGGCTTTCCAAATCAACTTCAGTGGTTTAATTTCCCCTATTTGAAACCTAGATGGTACATAAAACTGACAGAATTTGATCGTTGATTGTGCTTGTCACACTGTCTAGAATAGCTCAGAACCAAGAGTGCCAGGCTCAGGGCAGACACTGCAAACTGGTTGGTATATTCTATAATTAAATTTTACCAAGCCAGTAACACACCTGCACTCCCACAGCCACAAACAGTCCCCTTAGGCTCTCCAGCGCATTTTACCATGCAGACAAACTAGACTTTGTGATGAAAGGTTATTAAAACCAAAAATCACCTCAAATTAGATTACTCCCAATCCCAAGGGATTGGTCACTTATCCCAGGTCAATGGATACTCTCGATCCCATACCAAAAAAAAAAAAAAAAATGCTGGCAGCCAATCTCTCTAGTAAGCTAACTAAAGATTTATTTTCTAATAAAAAGTGAGTTATTGAAAAGTTAAAGAAAGTAAAATACATTAACAGGTAAGTCCAAGTTTGTAAATCCAGAGTAGTAGTAGGCTGCTCGTTTTCCATAAATCTCGCCGGGTCACCCAAAATAACTTCGGGGATCTGTCTTACATCTGGAATGCTCCCTGAAAGTGTCCAAGTGGCTCAGATATACGTGATTATTCTCTGGATCCATTTTTATAGCTAGCTTTCCCCAAAAAACAACCTGGCAAGTGTTTCTGTCACAGCATAGGCTTTTTGTGTGTTGACTAAATGCAGATTGAGGCTGTGGATTTCCTGTTGTAGAACACCGGGACCCATGCTTTGAAGTTAGCATGCTGCTTCTTTTTTACAGTTCCAAGACCCTAATCCTGTTTGATGGGCAATCCAATTACAGAAGTATACACAATGCATTTAGTTGCAGCAATCCAACCAATCGTTCATTAGTTTTCATGAAGCTTACACATCAAGTAAATTCTCACTAACGTATACTTTTGATCTAGGCTAGGGTAATAATGTAATGCGATTGTAAACAGATTATAGGTAAGTGAAGACAATAACATTAACATTTGATATCCACACACAAGTGAATTGTCCTATGCCTTTGATTTGAACTGGTCTGTCAGAGTCCCAATGCTTCCATGAGCTTCAGAATATTTTGCATTATGGGTTGATGGAAGAAGAAGAGAACTTCAAGGCAATCCTCTTGAATAAGTGTGGTTGAGAATGGGTGTTGTCTTGGAATACAATACTGTTTAAATAGTGAGTTGAAATTCTCCTGAGAACTGGGGTGGAGTTTGGGGGTGGGGGTGGAGAACCCTGTTTCTCCATTATGTGTTTATGAAGATTGAGATCTACAGAGTTGGAAAGTGAGATTCCATGATTCCCGTATGGACCCTTTAATAGTGCAAGCTCCTCTTCTTGCCTAGATTGTTTTAATCCTTTGGGGTATAGCAGCCGGGTATGTCATGGAGCATGCTTTCCGTGTCCGATTTGGACTACTGCACTTCTGGGTCTGATGGAGACCACCATGATCATTTTTAGCATAAATGTTGGAGTGTAGACTTTGAGAGAAGAAAGGCCAATGCTCTATTTTCTCTCTTCTTCTTCCCCTTCTAATCTCCAGAGAGCATTTTATTTAATCATTTTGTGGAAAGCTTCTGTAAATAGCTTAAATGGTTGGGGCTACAGAGATCTCATACTGGAGTTTTTATCACCGCAAGGGTTCCACAACCATTTTTTCTCTCTCTCGGGAAAAGTCACATGTTAAAATAAATATAAATAAATATATCCCCCTATGTGAAAATCAAATCACTTGAAACAGTTCATTGTACTTAGATCTATTTTTTCCCATAGTCCACGTTAATTCATGACAGGCGGAGAACATGTGTACATGGTCATGCAATCAACTGAGTAAACAGATCTAAACAAAACTAACAGAAGATGTTTGGCTGATGTTCCTATAGTTAAACACATCCCCCCACATGCTCTCAAATTCAATCTGCTGTAAAACTTGCCTTACTAATCTTTCCAAAGCAACTCCACCAACTTTCACATACATCCTCTTACTTTCTGTTGGGTAGAATTCCAGGTGGTTTTCTTGACCTGATGTTTTCCTTTTGCTTTTACCACTGCTTGAAATCAGCAAGTGACTGGTCTGTGAGTTGAGGTGAGCAACTGTAAGTGATGTTAGCTGTAATCTTAATTTTGATAAGGTCCCTTGAGCCACATAACACTTTCCTTCATGGGAACTACTGTGCTATCTTAAAAAGGTCTTGTTGAGATGGGACCCACTAGAAAATTGTTCCCCTATGGAAGGGGGAGTGATAAGCAATTATAACATACCTTGAGTTACCATCATCATCTTTAACCTTTTAATTCACCATCTGGTTAATAGACCTTTTTTGAAAGGTCCCTCCTGAGAATTTGAGATCTTATTCCTGATACTCTCACAGATCTTGGGAGACAGACCTGTCCTCGCTTACAGACAACCCCCCAACCTAAAGCAAATACTCACCAGCAACCACACATCACTGAACAAAACCACTAACCCAGGAACCTATCCTTGTAACAAACCCCGATGCCAACTCTGTCCACATATCTATTCAAGTGACATCATCATAGGACCTAATCACATCAGCCATACCATCAGGGGCTCGTTCACCTGCACATCTACCAATGTGATATATGCCATCATGTGCCAGCAATGCCCCTCTGCCATGTACATTGGCCAAACCGGACAGTCTCTACGCAAAAGAATTAATGGACACAAATCTGACATCAGGAATCAAAATACTCAAAAACCAGTGGGAGAACACTTTAACCTGTCTGGTCATTCAGTGACAGACCTGCGGGTGGCTATATTACAACAGAAAAACTTCAAAAACAGACTCCAAAGAGAGACTGCAGAGCTAGAATTGATATGCAAACTAGACACAATCAACTCCGGTTTGAATAAGGACTGGGAATGGCTGAGCCATTACAAACGTTGACTCTATCTCCCCTTGTAAGTACTCTCACACTTCTTATCACACTGTCTGTACTCGGCTAGCTTGATTATCACTTCAAAAGTTTTTTTTTTTTTTTTTTTTTCCTCTTAATTAATTGGCCTCTCAGAGTTGGTAAGACAACTCCCACCTGTTTATGCTCTCTGTATGTGTGTATATATATCTCCTCATTATATGTTCCATTCTATATGCATCCGAAGAAGTGGGCTGTAGTCCACGAAAGCTTATGCTCTAATAAATTTGTTAGTCTCTAAGGTGCCACAAGTACTCCTGTTCTTCTTATTCCTGATACTGTGTATAAACCAATTGCACAGAATGGAGTTACTTGCAGAGCCCTCCTTTGTTTAATGTCCCATTGAGATCCGTCTTGGATTGGAGGTAGCAGTTTTGTGTCTGTGGAATTTCTGTGTAGCTCTTTTCAGAACTTGCCAGTCTCTTCATTTTGATTTAATTTTGTTTTGTTTCCATTTACCGATATGTATATATACGCATGCATTTGGGAGTTGCAACTGGGCCTTTGGATGTTTGTTTGCCAATGGCTGCTCAGTAAACTATGTAAATAAATAATGGAATAAAGTTTTCAATTATTCACTTTGACAGGGGTGAGTGGAATATCTTAAGATTTCCAGTTTGTGTATATTGCATTACTGTTTATATTTAAAATGTAAAACTACCTTTTAAGGGTTTTACAGTTAATCATTGCTTTGCGTGCATAAGTGATTCCATTTGTTTGCAGCAATGAGTTACTTCAAACTTCTGGTATGGAATTGCTTTAGAAGTCCTCTGTTTTTTCCTGCAGTTTTTGATAGTGCTAATCCTCTGAGCTTTGAATCTGTTCAGAATGTGCCAACTAAAAAGTTAGATCCCAGATGGGGGGACCGTATTGGGAGACTGGTGCAGTGTTAGATATGATTTCAGGATTTTTGTTGTTGTTCTTGTCTCTTATTTGGGCTCCCTGCTAATGGATTATTAACGAGGAGGGGGAAAGAATACAGCTATTTCCTACTTCACGCCCACCCCCAGAAAAACCTTCCTGTGTGTCTAGTCTTCTCCAAATTAATCAAATGTTCCAAGGCTAAAATCTGAAGCTGATCAAAAGACTTCATTCCCTAATGGGTATCAGTTTCTTTAGAAGGCAAGAGAAAATGTTGTTTTCTGCTTGAGCTCATATAAGTAAGTGTGGCAGAACTCATTTTTTAAAAATAATTTCAATGGATGATATTGATGCTTATTTTTAAGCATTTGTTCTTAAATTTTCACTGTTGGGGGTGTGTGAGAGCGAGAGAGACAATGATCATTTGATAGTAGATGTTGAGATTCGAATAGTTAAAGCTTTATTACTGTTAACACAAATTGTCAACATCACGTACAAGAAATACAAAGTAAATATCCTTAAATGAAACTAATAATTTCTCAAGCAGCATTTATCTTACTTTGTCTATCTGTACACTTCTCTTATCAATGGAAATATTTTTTCATCTGTTTGTCTGCATATGGTGAAATTGACACTGGTAACAAGCTAATCCTTCCACGCCTACTTATGAGCCTGTTGTCCTCAATCAGCTAGTGTTTATCCACCATGCTTGTTCCCAAATGATTTTCTCTTCCCGTGGAGTGACCCCTATCCATCCTTCTGCCTCTTAATTTAATCAAGTTAAACAACTGGATTAAAAAAAAAAATCGCCTTGATTTTTTCCATTTCTGGCATTTGCTTTAAGACCATATATTGGGTAATTCCACCCTCTCCCCTTTATAAATTCTGAAGAAGGCAAAACCTAAACCCAGAATTCTGTGGACATTTGTAACTATCCCTCTACCTTGCTTTCCCCCTCCCCACCCTCAGGCAAGTATGCTTATTGGAAGGATGAAGGTTGGAAAACAAAATCCAGGAAAAGGGTAAAGTGCTTCATAATTAGTTAATTATCCATCTTTGTGCATGGATTTACCTTTAGAGTTGACAGTTCAAATAGTTAAACAGTATTCCTTTTCATACTTAGGAAATCTGTGTAGTGTCTCTCAAACATAAGCAATATGAGGAATTTCTGAAATGGGATGTCTGAACTCTTCACTATTAGTTTCTGCTAACCTAAGAGGCTTTGTTCTCATTGCTCATGATTGAGAAATTATCAACTTTTGCTGAAAATAATCTTCTTAAATGGACATCTTTCTGAACTTTAAATACGTATGTTCTTGGAGGAAGCAGCTGGGAAATGTGGATCCCTAGCTCTAGTTGAGTAGGATTATTTTAATGTGCCATCTGTCAATTAGAAGCCAAATTTTTATTCTCTAAAAATGTATCAATCAATGGGAAGGTGACCAAGAAACAACATGGAAACTGGAAGCTGGTATCTGATGCATTACAGATTTTTCAATATCTTTGTAATCAGGATTATTTAAAAACTTAGAATATTGAACACAGTCAAAAATAGATTAAATTTCTTTGTAATGGTTTCAAACAGGTACATTTTGTGCTGTCACCAGCTATATGTATCAAGGACTTGATCAAGGCATTTTCTTGTATTCCTCCACCCTCGTCCATATAACAGATGGCAAAATTTGGAGCTGGAGCATGACCCAAGGAAGAATCCAATTGACAGCTTGCATTAATTCCTGCAACGTATCCTTGCCATAACTGCTTGTAACCTGTAGCGACTAGAAATGGTCTAGATTAGTGGTTCTCAAACTTTTGTACTGGTGGCCCCTTTCACATAGCAAGCCTCTGAGTGCGACCCCTCCCCCCTTATAAATTAAAAACACTTTTAAAAAAAAAAATAGATTTAACACCATTATAAATGCTGGATGCAAAGCGGGTTTTGGGGTGGAGGCTGATAGTTCGTGACCCCCTATAATAACCTCGTGACCCCTTGAGGGGTCCTGACCCCCAGTTTGAGAACCCCTAGTCTAGATGCAACCATACCCGATATTTGTAGAAACTGGACCTGTGGCTTGGACTTGTATTTAAACACAACAGCTTTGGTCTTCTGTAAAACTCATTTTGGTTCAGGATCTCCTATTGCTTATGCCAGTCTTACCTTTGGGACTACTCTGTGGACTTTAAATAGAGTCAGGCCGATGTAAATCAGGAATAAAAAGGCAAATCAAGCCCTACTCACCCCTCCACCATTCAGACATTCATTGCAACCCAGTGTGCTATGGGCTAGGGAATCAAGACTGTGAAAAGCCAGCACTTCCGACCAACTTCAGTCATGAAATAAACCATTTAGGATGCTTCCACATATTCTTTCCCCCTCCCCACCACTAGTTCTGAATTTAGCAAATGCATTTATTCCAGATTCTATTCCTTGCTCTGGTAACCCCATGACAACTAGAAGAATTTTAAAATTCTTCAACATTCAGTTTACTTACTCTCATGTCTCTGCTTCTCCACACCTTCTTTTTGTAGTTAAATAATAACATAGTGGGAGAAATTTACTCAACCACATTCACCTACCTAGTTATATTGAAACATTATGTTCTTCTGGGTCTCCTTGGATTATCTACTTCGGTGTCAGTGTGGGGAGGATGTATCATTCATCACTGGAAGATCAGTTCTTCATTGATGGCTTTGTGCAAAACCTCTGTGTCCCTTCCACTTTGCATGTCCTAGCTGGCTTTAGTGTCTCACACTGATACTTGCATATTAATGTCAATTTCAGTTTTTATACATTCATTTGAATTAGCTTTGGGGTTTGGTTCACAATCGCCACACTACAGTTAGTAGCTATCTTGGATTGTAGTGGTGATGTGGTAAGATTAATGCCTTACTTCTGAGGAACTGTCCCTTCTAAACGTTGTGTTAGCACTTTGATGGTATGAGTATTATCTTCATTTTACAGATGAGGGCAGTTACTTCTCACCGGCAACGTAAATATTTACTTTGTTGCTGTTGCGCTCTAGGGCTTGTGACCCAGAAGTGCTGCCTTGAATTACTAGTGTGAGAGCTAATCATTTCTTGAACAAGTTGAAGCAAGGATTTGGAATTAAAAACAAAACAAAACACTACTTCCTTTGCAAGTCTAAATATAAAATGATCATGTGTTTACAAGAACAGGCATTATTTGGGAGTGCAGCTTGTACTCTGGAGTCAACGTGGGCATGATGTTACAATAGTACTGTACAGTCTGTGACAAGTCTAGATAAGAATTAGCGATTGGCAGCTTGGTAAGAGTTTAAGCGTTTGGAGAAATAAGCCTACAACTTGTCATTCCTAAGCACTAGGAGTGGAAGCAAATATATATGTAAATGTGGCTTGGGGGAGGGGAATTATCCTGAACTGGATACGTCTGGCTCCACTGAATCCAATGTGTACACTTCTGTATGCTCCAGCACGTTCCATGGAATAATGCTGCAAGTCTTGGTTGTAAAACATAAGCAGTAAAGCCTCTATCATTGTTTTGAGGTGGGTGGCTTTTGCTTCCTTTTCTCCTCCAGGATTCTAATAAAACGTGGGGGAAGTCATCTGATGGCTGTGTTCCAAAAGCAGGAGAAATGTGGCTGTTAATAAAAAATAAACCTGAAATTAAGATTGGCCTGTTTTTAAGGCTTTCAGTAGAAAAGCATGTTTGTATTGCCACTTCGAGCATGCTGGATTTTGGGTTGTGTGTGAAATTGAACCTTACTTTAATTGTAGGGAGGAAAGGGAACCCTTCAGTCTTGGAATGGACACACATTAGGCAGGCCAGTCCTCGCTTACAGGCAACCCCCCCAACCGGAAGCAAATACTCACCAGCAACTACACACCACACCACAGAGACACCAACCCAGGAACCAATCCCTGTAGCAAACCTCGTTGCCTACTCTGTCCCCATATCTACTCTGGCGACACCATCAGAGGACCCAGCCACACCATCAAGGGGCTCATTCACCTGCACATCCACTAATGTGTTATATGCCATCATGTGCCAGCAGTGCCCCTCTGCCATGTACATTGGCCAAACCGGACAGTCCATCCGCAAAAGAATAGATGGACACAAATCGGACATCAGGAATGGTAACCTACATAAGTAAGTGAACACTTCAATCTCCCTGGTCATTCTATTACAGATTTAAAAGTCACTATCATTGAACAAAAAAACTTCAGAAACAGACTTCAAAGAGAAACAGCAGAACTAAAATTCATTTGCAAATTTAACACCATTAATCTGGGCTTGAATAGGGACTGGGAGTGGCTGGCTCATTACAGAAGCAGCTTTTCCTCTCCTGGAATTGACACCTCCTCATCTATTATTGGGAGTGGACTACATCCACCCCGATTGAATTGGCCCTGTCAACACTGGTTCTCCACTTGCGAAGTAACTCCCTGCTGTCCATGTGTTAGTATATAATGCCTGCATCTGTAACTTTCACTCTATGCATCTGAAGAAGTGGGCTTTTTACCCACAAAAGCTTATGCCCAAATAAATCTGTTAGTCTTTAAGGTGCCACCAGACTCCTTGACATTTTAGTCGAAAACTTCCTTGCTACTGTTTCTGAGATCAATCAAAGCAGGAGTTTTTATCTTGGAGAGCCCTTGATCTTATTGTGGTCTATGCATGGGGGAGGGGGAGGGGAGAGAGAAGAGTAAAGCCATGTGGCATATTGGGGGAAGTAGTCTTAAAAGAAAGCTTTGAGCTGGCTTAATGAGCCCCATCTACAACACAGAAGGCATTGATTTGCTGTCTTTTTTTTTTTTTTTTTTTTCCCCCCCTTCTCAGATGCTTTAAGCACAGCAGAGGGCAGGAATTGGTGCATTCTGTTCTGTGTATAGGAATACTATCCAAAAGGGATGGGGGCATTCATAAAGGCAGGCTAGCTCAAATAAAGTTGCTGTGTAAATGTTTGTGCACACAGAATGTCTTGAGAGGGGAAGAAGGCTCGTCTTGAGGAAACCAGGTCTCAGTGCCACTCAGGTTTGGCCCGGTTGCTGTAATGCCTGGGGAGCCGCCGGGCCCAGCCAGCCAGACACGAACTGCTGTTGTGCGGTGAGTGCGGGGTTGGCTTGCTCTCCAGCATCCCCCACTACCACCACTTGCCCAGAGCCTCCCCTTTGCACTGGGCCAGGATTAGAGTTGCAGTGCCGGGACGGAAGGTGCTCCTGCCCCCTTGGTCCATGCGCCCTTGGTGGGGTGGGGAGGTGGTGGCAGAGGAAATGGATGATGGCCTGTGACCTTGTATCCCGCTCCCCAAGTAGTTTAGACTTTGGGTGGGTTGCAGAAGAAGACAAAATACAGGTGACAGGTTGCCTTGGTAGAAAGTTTGGAATCCACTAAGCTTGAGCTCTGACTATACCAGGTTTCTCTTACTGCAGTTGGATAAGAGCTGGCAGTCCTGTGGCTCAACTTCATTAACTGTAATGGTGCGCTCTGGCCTGCCAGCCCATCTTTTTTATATTATATATAATAAAACCTCTAAGATTTTATTTTTGTAAAATTTTAAAACTCAAATTTCCTTGCCAATGCTGTCATTTGAAAGAATAACCCAGGCAACTCTCACTCATCCTTATGTACTTTTAATTTAAATAAAAAAATCACAAGGCATGGCTGAATGGTAGATGCTTGGCTGACTCTTGTCTACTTTGGGGAATAGGAATAGCTTGTGCTGGGTGGCAGTCATTCCAGACTTTATTCAGAGACAGCTAAAGTGCTGAAATACTGAAATCTTTAACAAGCAGTTACAATTATTTTGGGATCCCATTTATTTCTATAAAATAAACTGACTTAGACAAGTGTGAGGCTGCAGATTTGCTTATCATGGTAGAAATGGTGGCACATAAGCAGCTCCTGGCATCTTGACTCTAAGAAGGTAACCGAAAAAGCAGATTAACTCTAAACCGGGAGAGGATTTGATCTACAGGAGGAAAGTGGTGAAGTGATGAAATTTAGACAGCGCTATTAATTTTGAGGCTTATTTTTTTTCTTCTAATAACTTTCAATAATAGCATCTTGGCGTCCATTCTCTTTCTTAATCTAAAATAGTGTTTTTTTTGTCTACATTTGGACAAGTATTTTCACGCAAATTATAAATAGCAGAGCTTTATGATTTACAGATGGTGAGAGCTTACAATTTGTACTTAAAAATGCTAGAAATTGTAGCATGGAAATTAGTCTTTGACTTTCTTTAGCTGAGTAATTCCCCGTGTACACCATTCTCTTCTGAATTTTTGAGAAAAGTAGCTCGGTTTCTGTCAAAGTTGTAGCTGACTTAGTTGCCCCGAACTGCCTGTCTCTGAGTAAGCAGATCTTTTTGGTTTTTTTCTCCAAAGAGGTAAGGCTCAATCGATCAAAATGTTTCTGTGGCATTGACATGTTTTATAAGGGCAATGAAAATGGCAGCAGTTTTCTTGAGAGGGTAAATTCATCTGCTTACTTGCCGTTGGATTTTAAGTTGCTAATACAGGCATTGCTCTAATAATTAGTCATGAGTATTCATTTTCTGTGTGTGTGTGTGTGTGTGTGTGTATTTTATAAACCAGGCAGAAAGTAGTGTTTCTAGAATAAGAACAATGACCTGAGATCTTGGTTGGTTTGACGACCATTCAGGCAGATCTTCTAGTTTATTTTAATTTTTCACTTTACTTTAAAATTGCCATGTGTACTGAAGGAATATATAAAACGTTGCTGAGGAGAGAGCAATCTCAAGCTTTCTAAGTACTGATGAATGTACTTAAGAATTCTATTGCCAGTTGCATGCTATGGCTTCTTTATATGGATGCAGTTTTCCACACATGGTGTCTAGACACGTGGTACAATACTGAGCTTGTAGCATAGGATGTAGACGTATCCCCCAGTCTGCCGATTACTTCATCATGGATCCTTAGAGTAAAGGGAACGAACTGTGTGGCTTTAGGAGGCTAATATGGGATAAAGAGCCTTTTATCTGTTTCCAGTTTGAAACTAGGTGGTCGCTGATGGTGACTGAAGGGGTGTGTGTCTCCTCCTCCCAAAAGGTCTTGCACTAGTGGTAGAAACAGTGCTAATGCAGCTTGGCTCAGGGCAGGTCCAGAGGACACAGTAATAGCCAAGAAAGCCAACAGTCATTGATGGCTTGTCACTTCTGGCACTACCTCTGGTGGAGGTGCACCATTGGTAGCATCAGTGGGACATCTTAGGGGAGAAAATAGCTAGTGTAGACTAGGCCTTCAGGGCAGTTACCTTGTGGCTGTTCAGTGACCGGTATGAAATTCAGTAGTAGGTCTAAGTTTCTAGTGTACACCACTGTATTTTAGGGGCTAATTGATCCACCCCCTTGTTTCCCATCTCAGCAGAGGCCAAAAATTCAATAAATCTCTGACTCCTAGAAGTGATCTATCCAGGTCACAGGGAACCATCATTTGCAGGACCCCTTTGAGAAAGCTTTTATTATCAGTAGAAGCTTTTATATGGTGCCCATCACTGTTGTATCTAGGTGCGTGTAAAATAATAAAACTCAGATAAGCAAAGCACCAGGCTTCCCTGGTAGTGCTTAATCAGAATGGGAAGTTCTGGGGGAGAGAGGTGCATCTTACCACTAAACAATGTACTTGAAAGTACATAACATGTCAGAGTTCTCAAGAAACTGAAGTGCACTCTTTTGTTTTCTTGGGTATTCCAGAACAACTAGTGACATACAATAGACCACAATTCACTGCAGCAGAATTTACACTCTCTCTAAAAGTGTCTGAGTTAATGCTTAAACATATTTCTGTAGGGAGTAAATTCCAGAGGCATGGGCCTGCTGCCAAGAATACCTGGCGCCTGCAAGCTTCACCCATATGCCATAACTGTTTCTGTGGATAATAGGGCTTCAGTCCTCTGGGCTGTTGAACTAGCACTGATTCCACTTACAATAGTTCTCTAGACTGAGATCAGGACTGGATCGTGGGTTGGAGAAACATCCTGTAAACTACCAGATGCAGTTCTTTAATTTAAACTAGTGGTTCTCCATCTATTTACCATTGTGGGCCTCATATGCAGCTGTGTGTGTTATGTGGGCCACATCCACACACACTATATATATACTACCTGTATGGCCCTGAGGATGTCACATGGGCTGCAGCTGTGTGCTAATTGGGTTGCAAGTGGGCTGCAGGCTGAGAACCACTGATCTAAACAGGTGCTAGGTGGTAACCACAAGTCAGTCAGTGATAGGCTGCTATGCAACCAACTGGTATCTTGGAATTCTTGTTCATCTACCCAGTTCTGTTGGTGGAGTGCAATATCCCAAATTCTTTTTTGGCAACCACAAGTATGATGACATAGCTGCTACTCCCCAGGTGCTTCTTGTCATTCCAGATAATCCTCCTGGAAATTTTAGAAACAAAAAATTAAACTGCACAGAGAATAATCGCTGCCCTGCTTTATCCAAAACCCTGGGTGACTGGTATCAGTTTAGAGCTGGGGATGTTTCAACCCACCTTTCTCTTGAGTTTGGTTTAGTGATGCCTTTACGTTCATCGCTTTAAAGCGATACACTTTTGATCATTGTTTGGTGCTTGCAGTGACTTATGGTGTTTAGCTGTACTTTGTCAGTGGTTCCTGGGGGGGATGCCTGAGTTCATTCCTTTAGGGCTCACAACTTCATGTCTCTGAAAAGAGAATATTAACGCAATGAGGAGATGTTTGGCCATTGATGTTGATCTTGATTTTTTTGAGGTTTTTTAGTGTGGTCTGGTTTGTAGAGTTAATACTTCAGACTGTCCTCCAAGATATTACTCCATTGATACATGCAGCCAGACTCTCAATTATAACCAGAAAAAATGACCATACCTGTCACATGTAGTTTCAGCTTTACTAATAAGCACATGTATTCTCTGAATTGCAAGATTTGGAATAGGAGAAGCTGCTTAATGTATGGATTGATCAATACTTGTGGCTCTGTCAGCTTTGACTTGGAACCTGTGTAAGTTTCTTGAAAGCTATAATAATTTGCTTTCATCTTTGTGCTTTGTTGGATGTGTTTTGGGTTTTTTGTTGGCTTTTTCTATTTCTTCAGGTAGGTTGCTTACTGTATTACAAAATTTTGTTTTCCATATTCTGTTAAAATGCCCAGTGGATTTGTCCATGGACAACAACAAATCACAATATGTTTAACTCTTTTTCTGAACATTATCAAAAACCGCTTTCGGCCCCTTTGATACAATTTGGTTTTTTTTGTAAACTAGTTTTGGAAGGTAGTTGTTTGCCTTTTTCCTCACCATGCTTTCCTTGATGAAATGTTGACCCTCTGATGTCCCTGCCCCCCTCCCCAACTGACACAAAGGGGGTCTGCTTCACCACAATTAGCCTTTTTTAAAAAAAGTCAGCATGCTTCCTATATAGCTGTCTGCTTAGTAGGCTACTTACGCTGTTTGCATGTGATATCTCAGTAGGACTGTCTGCAGAGCACTACGGGAAGATACTGAAATAGGAACAAAAGACTTTGTAAGTAAAGAACTGAAAATTGCATCTGGAGCAGGGGGAGAATCTTTGCCACTGCAGAGAGGGAAGAATAATTACAGCCTTACAAAGGTCACATGATATAGTAACGATCGGATGGAAACTTAACTTGCTTTGAAAGAAAATGTGCTTTCTGGTGTTTCCTCCTGACGTTGAAATGCTTGTTTTCATTTTTGTTTTGTTTCATGCTGTGGTCTTGGTTCCATAAATGCCTCCTGTGAACTTCCATCACTTGTGGCATAGAAGTGAAGAATCTGAGGATGAACTGAAAATGTGCAAACAGCTGCTGCCAAAGGCTGTCTCGCTAAGGCCTAGTCTACAAATGGTTTTACTAATGGTGTGATGTTAAACCTATTTAAACTGTTTTATCTTTGCATGTGGACAAGCCTTAAGACCTTGTCTAAACTAGACAAACTTGCAAGTTTGTTTTTGTTCCAGCAATGATGCGTCTGCACTCTTTGCTACCAATGATTTCAAGTGCTAGTGCAGAAAGCTACAATGCTATTATATAACTTACTTTGACCATATGTCAAAAGACATTTGAGCCATGCTCTCATTGGAACCATTGCTGAGAAACAGGTGGTAATTTTCCTATCAGAGATGCTGCACTCTGCTAGTATGTTTTCACTGCACAGTTAGCCTGGGTGCAAGAATCCCCACCACAAACCACACCTGTGTTACTGTGTGCTTACTGTTTGTGTTGCCTGTGTATGTCTGTGGGCGTATCCCATTGTTCGGGCTGCGATACTCTAGGATTAGTTCATGGTCAATTGTAGGAGAACTTGTGTGCCTTCCAGGGCAGCTGTGGGAAGGGCATTGGAGGACTCTCGACACTCAAATGACTTTAGCCTGTGTTCTCAATAGAAAGTGGGTGGCTTCCAGTCTGAGTTTTAAGTGGAGCCTGGGTTCTAACCTATACCTCTACCCATGTAACCTAGTTCATGCTTTAAGCACTTCTAAATGTGAGTCGGGGGTGGGAGGGTGGAAATGAAGCTAAGATGTGGGTAAGAGCCCAGGTTAACTGTGTGGTCAAGACACCCTTTATGGCTATGTCTACACTGCAGGCTAGGGGTGTAGTTCCGCTGCTTGGTTACACACATTGACGGTAGCTTGAGTATAAATAGCAATGTAGTTTCAGTAGCTTGGGTCGCAGCAGTGCAGGCATGGCTGAGCTGCACCGAGCACAAAGCCTGCCTGAAAGTTCTGGGTATGTACTAAGCACAGCTTGGCTGTGCCTCTGTTGTTGCTACCCTTGCTACTCATGTGTATAAATGAGCAAAGCACTCACTCCCCCGGCTCGTAGTGTAGACATAGCCCATGAGACACGGTGAGGTTTTAAGAGTTTGCATTTATGCTAATACTTTAGTCGGAGCTGGAGATTTATACTACCATAGACGTCTGCTTTGTCTGAATAGATTGTGACCTGCAAAACACAGCACAATTTTTTTTTGCTGCAGATAATGTACACTTCAGAGTAATAGGAAAAAATGAAGGGAACCTGATACTTGTTGCCTGAAACTTGGAGGCCGCATTCCTGATGCAACAGGTCCCAGGACAAAACTTTAAACTCTGCAGCTGGGAAGCAGATTGTATTCGTCACTCCAAAGAATTTAGTGTTGAGCTCATTTCCTGCCCCTTACCCTGATAACATTTCCTGCCTGGTATGAATCTTCCTCATTGTGCTGTTGAATCCCAGTAGACTCCTCCCCCACTTTTACCTGTTCCAATTTGGCTATAATGCCTCTGGAGTTGGTCTGATCGATACATATGTAACTCCCATTATTCCTGCTAGTAGGAGTTAGTTATGTAAATCACTTCATGCATCAATGGAAGAAAGACCCTTCTGCTGTGGCCAAGATCTCTTACTCAAAACACACTTTCACGTGTGTTCCACCTTCATATTTATTTTGATTTAGAGCCAATTAAGTTTGAAACCATCATTCCCCCCCCCCCAAATTAGAAGAAAATAATTAACCAGAAGATACCAAATCAAACAACCCAACAAAACTCAACTCACTTCTAAGTGTTAGTTTTTATCCCTTCCTTCACAGAAGCTTTGGTTAAAAGTTGGGCTTTGCAGCATGCTCTAAAGGTCAACAGATATGGTCAATTTCAGGGAGGGACTCGGTTCCAAAATAGAGGGCATCTCCTGGAGAATGTACAACAGGCAGCTCCCTTTCTTATACCAAGAAAGCTATTCCAGCTTGAGTGCCTCTGGCCACAACAGCTGTGACAAAACAGCGAGGAGGGAGCTGGTCTTTTGGGGCGTTGTAGGTCAAAATGAACACTTCATACTCCATTTTGAAACCAGATGATTAGATCCTAGACTATTGGTGTTCCACGCTCCCAGCAAGGTATGTTTTATTAACTGCAAACTGCTGGATTTATCCTAATTTTTTCTAGGTTGATTTCAAGGTGTAATCGTTAAGGTGACAAAGCGTGGGTTACAGTAGCACAGTCCACATCTGAAATAAGGGTTGCTAACACGCCTCACGCATGGTTGTTGTATGGTGTGTTCTTTGTCACAGCTGCTGTGTGATTGTCCAACGGCACTTTGGTGTCCAGCAAAGCTCTCTAATTGTGAAGGCCAGTAAAAAATTAGTTTCTCACTCTCAACTGAAGGGGCAGTTGTAATTTTCTACAAATCTGGTGGCTTCTCCTAATTTGAGTATCCGGTCTCAGGATTGAGCTTCTGGCAAGCTAGCCCACATAGATACCCTAGTCTCTTCCAAACACAGTTGAGGCATTCAACAGCAGTGGTTGGATTTTTTGAGGTGAGACTGGTGGTACTGCCACTACCTTCAGTTTAATAACTCTGAATCTTTTTTCCTGCCAGAGGCCTTGCTGTTATCCTTTCTGAAAATACGTTTTTCCACACCAGTAAGTATACAAATGTATCTCTCCATTTTTAAAGAAAGGAGATGCATTTCTAAGTGATCATTCATGTGAAATGTAGTCAGGGTATGAAATACAAAGAGTGTACTGGGGTTGCTACATCCGCCTTCAGGAAGAGTCAGATGATCTCGTAAATGGTTCAGCATTTAACCAGCCTGACCTGTGTTCGTTCTTATGAGAAGGTTAAATGGTGCTTACAGAATTGTGTTCTCTCATTGACAATCAGAGTGAAAATAAATGCAGCTCTGTGAATAGACAAAGGGTGGTCTGGTGTATGGGGAAAACAGCCCCCCCCCCCCCCCCCTTTGCTTCTAGCTCAGTGGGCTTCTCAATGCATTCTTACTATGTGAAACCTCACTCAAATTCTGGTAATTTGACAGTAATGATATTAAAAACTGTTGACCTCCATGTGTTTAGCACACGTATGCTGCTATTTCTGCAGTACGGGGTGGTTTTTCTGCAAACATTTGAAGATCAGCCTTTTAAAATCTCTCTCTTTATGGAGCCTTTAGTTGCTTGGGGAAGGTGGGGGTGTGGAGTTGAAGTAGCACCTAGAAATTGCCTGGTTTTTAAATACTCTAAAGAGCTCTTGAACTAAACCTTTTATTAATTTATTTTTAAACTTTATCACCTTAACTTTTAAATCTCCCTTTACACTTGAGTTGTATTCTCACTTTCTTCTATGCTATAGATTGAGTTCAGGAACCCAACTACAGTATGTAACTTTTTCAATTATGTTACTGGCCGGAGAAGCTCAATGGAGATTTGGCATGCTGTCATATTAAGGAATCTGATGATAAACACATTGCATAATTAACATTAAAAATTGAATGTATTTTTTAAAACGTATTGTCCTTCCATTTTTGTTTAGCTTTCCTTTATCCTAAGTGAACTATCTATTTCACAAAAAGAAGAACAGGAGTACTTGTGGCACCTTAGAGACTAACAAATTTATTTAATTAATTAATTGGCCTCTCAGAGTTAGTAAGACAACTCCCACCTGTTTATGCTCTCTGTATGTGTGTATATATATCTCCTCAATATATGTTCCATTCTATATGCATCCGAAGAAGTGGGCTGTAGTCCACGAAAGCTTATGCTCTAATAAATTTGTTAGTCTCTAAGGTGCCACAAGTACTCCTGTTCTTCTTTTTGCGGATACAGACTAACACGGCTGTTACTCTGAAACTTATCTATTTCACGTTTGTCCTATAGTTGGGCTGGGTGGACAGACCCCCCCTTCCCTCTACCTTCATACAAGCCACAGGAGAGAAGCTGCACATGTTGTACTCCAGTTCTTGGGTGCTGTAGCCTCTTTGCTACTGTGTGTGTTCCTCCCCCACCAACCTCTGCAGGGTATGAGTTTAACGAGAGGACCTGGATAGTTACAGATCCTTGGTTACATTCTCTGGCTCCCTTGCTCTTCCTTCAAACTGAGCTCTGTCATAGGGTGAGCCCTCCATCCTGCATGTGGCAGTGGCCAAATCACACAAGTTCCTGCAGCCTTTTGCATCATAAATTATGTAGAAGGGGGAAGATGTGACACTTCGCAGGAGTAGGGTTGTGGGGCACCTGCTCTTAGCATGAGGAACCCTTGTCTGTGCCTGCCATACATCTGTTCCCCAACTCCACAAAAGCACTTTAACTCTAAGGCTTGCAGGCCTCACTGTTATTTTACAGTTTAGCGATTGGCACACCTGAACCTTTGAGCCCTCCAGGCTCCTCACTCGAGTGTCCAGCCTCTGATCCACTGGACACTCCCAGTATTCCCAGATTCATCGCTTCCAAAGCAACAGTGCTCCCCAGCTAACCTGTTCCAACTCTGATTACCGCTCCAACACACAGTGCTTAGATATATTTATAGTGAAATCTGGTATAAGTTTATGTAACAAAGCACAGAGATTCAAGTAGTAATGAATAGAAGTATTGTAAACAAATTAGTTACATATAAAATTATATCCTGGATTCTAGAACCTTTACTTAATTAATAAGATGCTCTCATGTCTTGTAGAGTGCTGCTCACCCAAAATCCTTGCAGCACTTTGCAGCCAGGTTGGCTGTGATCCTTCTTTCATGGTGAAGGATCCAGTGTCTCTCTTTGCACTCCCAGATATACCAGAACAATTCTTTGTCTGTAGTCATAAACAGGACACGCCACTGCTGTTTGTTCATATAAACTTCTCTTGTAGATTTTTGAACCTCTTCTTTTGCCTGTGGCTCCGTATGCACATACACATGTGGTGAAGCTCCCTGTACACAAATGGCCAAATGGGGAGAGGTGTCTATGTCCTGCCTGAAAGGAACATGTCTGAGCTATATCACCACCTGGTGACTTACCTTAACTCCAAGACCCTAAGAACATGACTTTTAGTATAGATATATAACTCCTTTAAATATTATCCATGTGTATGTTTCACAATGATCATGACTACCAGTGGGCTATTGGCTGTCGGTAGGGATCTGGCATGTCACCCTTCGTGACCCCCGTAAAAACTCTGTGCACCTCCTATTCTCTTGTCAGTTGGCATCAATGGGTCCCTGGATCACAGTAGGCAGGATTAGATTAATAGAGTCTGAGGTTGGGAGGGAGGGGCCATTGTGATCATCTAATCTGACCACAGCAGGGTCTTCACATGGTTGTCCCTTTCAGCCTTAAAGGTTGTGAGTCCTGCTAAATACTTAGTACTACTGCTGTAAAACAAAGGAAAATGTCAATGACAAGAACATGTGTCTAAATCCGGACACCCAGGGTCCCTCTCGGGACTGGCGCTGACTGTTCTCTCCATGAAGGTTGAAGGACAGTCCGCTCCTAAACTGGAAATGATGGCTGATACTTGTGCAAAACACTGGTGCCATGTTCTCTGTTTACGGGAGTTTCATTGAGAATCACACGATAAATGACCCAGGGTACCAGGAATGATGTTGGCTGTTGAGAGACCATACCGCCAATATGGCTGTGCCATATTCGTTAAGCCAGGCATCAGGATTGTATCCACCTACAAAATGGGAGAGAATAATATTGAGCATCTCACTGTTGAGCTTGACCAGATCTCCCTTCTATCCAAGCAACCAGACACACCTTTTAACTTCTGACATGCCCATATGACTTTGCATTGTCTGCTGTTACCAACCAATCGTCACTTGGCAAACACCTCTGGATGCACACAGTGATTCAGACCTCCTAATGCCCTTCTCCATTGAGGAACTGGATGCCAGCATCAGCAACCTGAAAACAGGGGAAGCAACAGGCCTAGATGACATCTGAACTGAGCAGAGCAAAAATTTTTGCCCACACCCCCCCCAAGTGGCTCCTAAGTATGTTTAGTTATCTATCTTGTTCAGCTCCAGATATGAAAAATCTGGCAACAAGCCAAGGTAGTGGCTCTCTTGAAGCCTGGCAAAGAACCCTCTGATCCACAAAGCTTTTGTCCCATCTCACTTGTGTGATACTTTAAAATTGAGTGTGTATTACTACGTTCTTCTTCGAGTGCTTGCTCATATCCATTCCATTAGGTGTGTGCGCGCCGCGTGCACGATCGTCGGAAGATTTTCTACCCTAGCAACACCTGTGGGTCGGCTGTGGAGCCCCCTAGAGTGGCGCCTTCATGGCGCTGAATATATACCCCAGCCGACCCGGCGCCCCCTCAGTTCCTTCTTACCGCCCCTGACGGTCGTTGGAACTGTGGAGCGCTGCTTAGCTGTTCTCCACTCTCCCTAGCTTAGTTTGTTGTATCACAGTTATAGTTATAGTTATAGTTCTAGTGTTTATAGTTAAATAGTTTAAAAGTTGTTCTAGTTGTTCTAAGTAGTTCAGGGGATTAAGGGGGTCGTCTCCCCCTTTCTCCCCCGACCGCGGGGCCGGGCTCATGCCCAACGCTCCCGGCTTCAAGCAGTGCGCCTCCTGCGCTAAGCCTATGCCCACGAGCGACCCGCACGACTCCTGTCTGAAGTGCCTGGGAGAGTCCCATCAAACAGATAAGTGCAAGATCTGTAAGGCCTTCAGACCAAGGACCAAGAAGGAGCGGGACTTTCGGCTCCGGCAACTCCTGATGGAGGCGGCACTTAGTCCGGACGCTCCATCTACAAGTCAGGCCCCGGCACCTAGCACCTCGGTGCGCAGTGCCCCGGCGGCACCGGCTATGACGACCACGCGAGTGGCGTCAGACAAGCCTCCCCGGCACCGGACCTCGTCGGCACCGCAAGCAGTGCCTCGGCGCCGGTCATTATCTCCGGGGCATAAAAAAGCCCATAAGACGGGGACATCCGTGCCGAAGACGCCGGCTCCCCCAGTGCCGGGGGTAGAGCCGCGTCCACCGGTGGAGCACCGGAAACAGGTGCCTCCAGCACCGTCGACTCCGGCGCCGAGGCCGTTGAGTCCGGTGCGGATAGCGTCTCCACCGAGACCGGCGGTGATACAGTGCCTCCCGTCGACTCCAGAGACCTTCGCGGCGGCGAGAGACTTAATAGCTCTCACGGAGCCGGCACCGCCTCAACCACCGGCACCGACTGCACCGTTGACTCGCCCGGTCCAGTCGAGGGGGAAACCTGCCTTGATGCGCCCTCCATCGCAAGGGCTGGAACCTCGGCACCGATCCAGGTCCCGAAGCAGGTCCCCACGCCGCTCGCAGTCCCGGCACCGAATATCGCCTCGGCACCGGTCGTACTCGCGGCCAAGATCTTCTTCGCGGCACCGCTCTACGTCTCGGCACCGCTATGATCGTCGGCACCGATCAACGTCGAGACGTAGTTCTCGGCACCGCTACGGTCGACGCTCGACGTCGAGAGGCCGCTCCCGGCACCGGGCATACTCCAGGTCCTCGTCGAGGTCCAGATCCGACTCCCGGCACCGACGAGGTCATCGGCACCGGTCGCGGTCCCGGCACCGATCGCCGGCACCGCGTAGAGATAGATCATCTCCGGACCGGCACCGTGCGGCACCGCAGCCAATGGGAATCGTCTCGACGCTCTCGGCACCGCCGTGGCCATCGAGATCGGTGTCCCACTCCTCGGAGGACCTCTCGAGATCGGCATACCCCCCCCAGGGGCAAGCCGAGGAACAGGACTTGGGACATTGGCAGGACACGACAGGGGACCATTCTCATGGCCCATCTCACTGGTCGTTTTGGACCCCGTGGGCGTACCATCAGGCGCAAAGGGCTCCAATTGCTTCGACCTCTCGCTCCGGTCACTCCATCAGAGGGGCCCCGGAGTCCACCATTTCTCGGCCTCCGCCAGGGGGCATGGAGGCTTCTGGGTCCGCACCACCTGACGCCCTGGACCCAGGCACAGGTGATGCTCCAGCCCAGGAACAGGGAGACCAGGACCAGCCCTTGGATCCTGTTCCACCGGAGGCATCTTCCTCTTCTTCTCCGGATGAGGCAGTGGCGGGCACATCGTGCACAGGCCCACCTCCAATAGATCTTCGGGCTCACCAGGATCTTCTGCGCAGGATGGCCCGTAACATGGACCTGCAGGCGGAGGAGATAGTGGAGGTGCACGACCCGATCGTGAATATCCTTGGAGCGGATGCCCCATCGAGGGTGGCGTTACCCCTGATCCGCACGATTCAAACGAATGCGGATACGATACGGCAAACTCCTGCCTCTATCCCACCCACAGCGAGAGGGGTGGAAAGGAAATACTTTGTCCCGTCTAAGGACTACGGGTACTTGTATACCCACCCCCAACCGTGTTCACTGGTGGTGGAATCAGTGAACGCACGAGAGCGCCACGGCCAGCAGGCTGCAGCGCCTAAATCAAAAGAGGCTAAGCGGCTCGATTTGTTTGGCCGTAAGGTTTACTCAGCCGGAGGGCTGCAACTTAGAGCGGCGAACCAACAGGCGCTACTGAGCCGCTACAATTTTAACTCCTGGAACTCTATGGGGAAGTTTAAGGAGTTGATTCCCCAGGAGTCCAGGGAAGAGTTTGGAGCCATGGTAGAGGAGGGCAAGAAGGTGGCTCGGACCTCCTTGCAGGCCTCCTTGGACATAGCAGACTCAGCTGCGAGGACCCTGGCTTCGGGTATCGCTATGCGCAGGATCTCTTGGCTTCAGGTTTCGGGTTTGCCTCCGGAGCTGCAGCAAACCCTACAGGATCTGCCCTTTGAGGGACATGGATTGTTCTCAGACAAGACGGACTCTCGCCTGCAGAGCCTCAAGGACTCGAGAACAATCATGCGCTCCCTGGGGATGCATGTTGTGGGCCCTCAGCGCAGACCATTTAGGCCGCAGCCTCAGCGCTTCTACCCCCCCCCCCCCCCCGCCTCGTCAGAGACAAGACTCGACCCGGAGGCGAGGGCGAGGTGGTAGGAGAAGATGGGCTGGCCCTCAACCCGGTCAGAACCAGGGGCCACCAAGACCACCTTCAGGTCCTAGACAGAACTTTTGAAGGTGCGGTCGAGGACGGCGCCCCAGTCATCCCCCCAGGATCCAGCCCCCTCCTTTCAGGATCGTCTCTCCCACTTCCACCGCGCTTGGTCCCTTATAACTTCGGACTGTTGGGTCCTCCGCACGGTGGAGAGGGGATACGCTATCCAGTTTTCTTCTATCCCCCCCCTCCCACCCCCCTTCCCCGTCCCTCTTCAGGGACCCTTCTCACGAGCAACTTCTTATACAGGAGGTTTCTACGCTCCTGGCCATGGGGGCCATAGAGGAGGTTCCAATAGAGTTAAGGGGCAGGGGATTTTATTCCCGTTACTTCCTGATCCCCAAGTCCAAAGGAGGTCTGCGGCCCATCTTGGACTTGCGCGGACTCAACAAATTCGTAGTAAAGTTGAAGTTCCGCATGGTCTCTTTGGGGGCCATTATCCCTTCCCTCGATCCTGGAGACTGGTTCGCCGCCCTCGACATGAAAGACGCATACTTTCACATCTCAATTTACCCACCTCACAGACGCTTCCTGCGATTCGTGGTAAACGCGGTGCACTACCAATTTTCAGTCCTTCCCTTCGGCCTATCCTCGGCCCCAAGAGTGTTCACGAAATGTATGGCTGTCGTGGCAGCGTACCTTCGTCGGCAAGGGATACAGGTGTTCCCGTACCTAGACGACTGGCTGGTACGCGGTCGCACCAAGGAGCAAGTTCAAGCTCACGTCCACATAATAGTGCACACATTCAACGAGTTGGGCATCCTACTCAACAAGGACAAATCCACTCTAGAACCTACCCAGAGAATAGAATTCATAGGCGCAGTTCTAGACTCCAGACGTGCACAAGCCATCCTGCCAGACAACCGATTTGGCATTATCACGAGCCTCATTCAAGGGCTCCAGGCGTTCCCAACTACCACGGTGAGGTCGTGCCTTACCCTGCTGGGTCACATGGCTTCCTGCACGTACGTAACCAGGCATGCCAGACTTCGGCTTCGCCCACTCCAGACCTGGGTGTCGTCAATATATCGACCCCATCGGGACAGCCTGAACATGGTGGTCACGGTCCCGATCTCGGTCCTGACCTCCCTCACCTGGTGGCTAGATCACAATGTGGTCTGCGAGGGGATGCCATTTCACGCCCCACAACCCTCTCTGCACCTGGTCACAGACGCTTCATCTCTGGGTTGGGGCGCCCATCTCAACGAACACCATACCCAGGGCCTGTGGACTGCACCCCAGCTAGCCCTGCACATCAATGTTCGGGAACTGATGGCGGTGCGCCTGGCGTGCCAGGCATTTCTCAACCTCCTACGTGGCCGATGTGTGTTAGTTCTCATCGACAACACCACGGCCATGTTTTACATCAACAAGCAAGGAGGAGCACGTTCGTCAATTCTATGCCAAGAGGCCATTCGCCTGTGGGACTTCTGCATCGCCCACTCAATCCATCTCACGGCATCGTTCCTCCCTGGAGTCCAGAACACTCTAGCGGACCGACTCAGCAGGTCCTTCCAGACGCACGAGTGGTCTATCCGTCCGGACATCATACATTCCATCTTCCAAAAGTGGGGGTTTCCCCAGATAGACCTGTTTGCATCTCGAGACAACAGGAAGTGCCACGTGTTCTGCTCCCTACAAGGTCGAGCTCCGGGCTCCCTCTCGGATGCGTTTCTCCTTCCCTGGAAAGACCACCTGTTTTATGCCTTCCCTCCGTTTCCTCTGGTCCACAAGGTACTGCTCAAATTGCGCAGAGACCAGGCACAGGTAATTCTGGTCGCTCCAGCGTGGCCGAGACAACATTGGTACACCACACTGTTGGAACTCTCGGTTTAGACACCGATCCCGCTTCCGTTGTGTCCGGATCTCATCTCTCAGGACCACGGCCGGCTGCGTCACCCCGACCTGCAATCACTCCACCTCACGGCGTGGCTGCTCCATGGTTCACCCAGGCAGAGCAGCAATGCTCGCACTCTGTCCAACAGATTCTGCTGAGCAGTAGGAAACCCTCAACACGCACCACGTACCTGGCCAAGTGGAAGCGGTTCTCCTGTTGGTGCGAACAACGAGCCATGTCCCCGTTGCAGGCACCCATTCCTCTCATTTTGGAATATCTCCTCTCCCTAAAACAGCAGGGGTTGGCGATATCTTCAATTAGAGTTCACCTGGCCGCTATATCGGCCTTTCACCCAGGGGAACTCGCGTCCTCGGTATTCTCTAACCCGATGGTCGTTAGATTCCTCAAGGGCTTAGACCGGATGTACCCACAACAACGTCAGCCCGTTCAGACGTGGGACCTCAACCTGGTTGTCTCCAAGCTCACAGGTCCTCCATTCGAGCCACTGGCCACCTGTTCACTTTTGTACCTATCCTGGAAGACAGCCTTCCTTGTAGCCATCACCTCAGCAAGGCGCGTTTCTGAACTCAGGGCGCTTACATCCGAGCCCCCTTATACAGTTTTCCATAAGGATAAAGTGCAGCTTCGTCCACATCCTGTCTTTCTCCCTAAGGTGGTGTCTCCTTTTCATATCAACCAGGACATCTTTCTCCCGGTCTTTCATCCCAAACCACATGCCACTCACCAGGATCAACGTTTGCATTCCCTGGACGTACGAAGGGCCCTGGCCTTCTATATTGACCGCACAAAGCACTTTAGAAAGACGACGCAACTCTTCGTTGCAGTGGCCGACCGAATGAAAGGCTCACCGGTCTCCTCACAACGCCTATCCTCCTGGATTACGTCTTGCATCCGGACTTGCTATGACCTGGCAGGTGTCTCAGCACCGCACCTCACCGCTCACTCCACGAGGGCCCAGGCTTCCTCGACGGCTTTCCTGGCACAAGTTCCGATCCAGGACATTTGTAGAGCAGCGGTTTGGTCATCAGTCCACACATTTACAGCTCACTATGCACTAGTGCAGCAGTCCAGAGACGATGCTGCTTTCGGATCAGCGGTTTTGCACACAGCAATGTCTCACTCCGACCCCACCACCTAAGTTGGGCTTGGGAGTCACCTAATGGAATGGATATGAGCAAGCACTCGAAGAAGAAAAGACGGTTACTCACCGTTGTAACTGTTGATCTTCGAGATGTGTTGCTCATATCCATTCCAAACCCGCCCCCCGTCCCCACTGTCGGAGTAGCCGGCAAGAAGGAACTGAGGGGGCGCCGGGTCGGCTGGGGTATATATTCAGCGCCATGAAGGCGCCACTCTAGGGGGCTCCACAGCCGACCCACCGGTGTTGCTAGGGTAGAAAATCTTCCGACGATCGTGCACGCGGTGCGCACACACCTAATGGAATGGATATGAGCAACACATCTCGAAGAACAACAGTTACAACGGTGAGTAACCGTCTTTTGCCTCACACCAGTTATTGATTCACTTCTTATCAGTGTACAGGCTGGTTTCCGCACAAGTTGGTCATGAACTAGACAGCTTCTGAATCTGACTGAACACATTGAAGATGCACGTGAAAGGGGATTGATTACAGGAGCGGTGTGTGTTGATCTTTCAACTGCCTACGATGCGGTTAATCATCATGGGGACTTTGCCATTGTTCTCTGTGTAACCCCACTGAGTACTATGGCTTTTAAAATTGCTTTTTGTGATGCATGGTACACTTCATTGTCATACTCTGAAATATTTGGTGGGCAATTTCATCAGCTGAGATGTTAAAATGTCAGCCCATCTTTGTATTGTCAGTCTACATATGGTCAGCTGTGCTTTTGTGAGGGGTCTTATCTTTAGAATCATCATTTAAAAAATAGCAGTGGTAGACATTCTGGCTTGTGCGAGTTAGAGCTCTGAAGCACACCCACCCCTTTGCAGCCTGAGCTCCAGCCTGAGCCAGAACATCTAGTGAGCTCGAGTGTGTAGATTCAAACTCTGAGACTTGCTGCTAGTCTTTTTTTGTTTTTTGTTTGTGTTTTTGCAGTGTGGATGTAACCTAGCTGGTCTGTGTAGACTCTGCTGGTATGAACTAAGTTATCTAGAACAGGAGTACTTGTGGCACCTTAGAGACAAACCAATTTATTTGAGCATAAGCGTTCGTGGGCTACAGCCCATGTGGGCTGTAGCCCACGAACATTTATGCTCAAATAAATTTGTTAGTCTCTACAGCTTATGCTCAAATTTTACTCTCTGAGGTGCCACAAGTACTCCTGTTCTTTTTGCGGATACAGACTAACACGGCTGCTATCTGAAATAAGTTATCCAGTGCACTTTAAGCTACATATCTCTTAGAAAAATATCCAGTTTTGATTTAAAAATTGCTAGTGATGGAGAATTCACCATGACCCTTGGTAAATTGTTCCAGTGGTGAATTACTCTCCCTGTTGGGGCCTGTGGAATTAATTTCTTTAAAAACCTGTGCAGGGAGTAGGTATCTTGTTCGATTATTATTTTCAGGAGATGTAGTACATCTTCTAATCGGCACTGTAAGGGTTTGCAATTCATTGGAATGAGATCTTGGCAACTAATTCAGTGTCCCTACTTGTTTTGCAGTTGGCCTTGGGGTTCACCTTGATCCTCCTGCATTGTTAATGATTCTTGAGTGGTTGGATTGAGAGAAGCTTTGCTACAGGCCTTAGCAAGTCAAAGCCACTCCAAGCAAAAAAGCAATGAATTGTTCTTTCTCCACTTCTTGCTTCCATATTTAGACTCATTATATTGAAGGGCCATATACTTGTTACCTACAGGAGTCAATGTGCCAGTCTGTGTAAAATGACAGCCTGTTTCTGTGTATGTTCACACATCTGTACTTGCATTCCAGCTTTATAAGAGACTCTGATCATACTACTTGAAATAAATCTGAGCTTATTCCAGGTGTGTTCAAGAATCTGTAAAAGGACACAGCTCTCACTCTCGTCAGCGCTGCCCCTCCTTGCTTACCCGCCCTTGTCCTGTCACTGCATCATCCCATGCTCCCTACTCAATTTGTGATGCCTCTCACAAATGTCTATGCTTTCATCTTTGTTTAAAGGGACTGCATGGAACTGAACTGATCTATAAGGCAAATATCCTCTTTCAGCTCTGTCTTAGTAATTAAATTACTGTAGTAATAGGGACAGTGGGTGCCTCACAATCTAATGTATTGATCCTCACAACACCCCTGGGAGGTAGGGAATTACTGTTAATCCCTATCTGTAAAATGGGAAACAGAAGCATGGAGAGACTGAGTGACTTGCCCAAGGCCACACAGGGAGTCAGTACCAGACCAAGGGCTTGACCCCAGTTTTTATAGACTTGTGCCCCAATCCCTGGACCATCCTTCCTCCCCAAGACTCGGTTCTTCCAAGATGCCATAAGCAATCTGCCAACAGTAACTAGACTGTATGTGTGATCCATGTAGTTTAAAAAGAAAAAAACAAACACTAAAACAGGTATGTACATACAATAAAAACTGCACATATTTTGATCCCTCTTCTCCCTCCTATGTTGCTTGTCTTAGGGTGAAAAACCTACAAGAAACTAAAAATATGTGCTTACGATCACCATAGCTAGTCTGGTTGTATATTGTATTCCACTCCTGGTGTCTGTTCCTTATTTTTTTAGATATTAAACAGCCTTGGGCTGGGACTACACTTCGCTATAAATTTTATACAGACCTAGCACATTTGGGGGTTTTGATTCAGTTAAAGGACTTTACCACAGTCTTCCAGCAAATACAGGGAAGTCAAGATCTGATATTTCCATTGGGGGATGGATTTTGTAGGCTGCTTTTATATATTGTAAAGAAGCAAAAGGAGGCTATGTGCTATTTTCCTCCCCTTTTCAGATCACCTTTAGAGTACGTTTAAACTTCCTGTGTATTCTAAACACTATAGACCATTTCTCAAGGCCACTTTAAAGTTGCTACGGGATATAGGTATATGTAATTTTATAATAGACACTTGGCTTTTTTTCCCTTTTAAAAATACATTCTTTTTTCTCTCAAGAACTTAAAATGAGGGATGAACTAAGTGTACTTGCAGTGACTATAAAGTACATTAAATTAACCTTTTTACTGGTCTCATGGTGCTTCCTCTTAATTTGCATTTGAATGGGTAAAGGCACCCTTCCAGATCCGTGTTAGTTCAGAGGCACTCTGTAAATTTTCAATATGCTTTCAATTACTAAGTTAGATTCTTTTTGCAAAAACAATTGCAGAATCTGATGGTGTTGTGTTCTAAATAGACTGAATAAACAAACACAGGTAAAAAGATTTAAGGGATCATGACAAATTGGGAATGACCTTAAAATAAGGTCACTAGCAAGGTTTAAGAGATTCGGTTGTACATCATGCACAAGTTAAACAGCTTTTTAATTGGGCTTTAATATCTGGGGTAAGAAGGGCAAGCTTAGGAAAGACATGCCTTTGTTTCTAAGAAGTTACTTGTGCTGGGAAGAGGGTCATGCTGTTGCTTTTGTTACAAAATGGCAAATTCCAGCATTGTTATGAATGGAATGAGAGTTAAATAGCCAAACGCTCGCCCGTGCAAGTTGGACAAAAGTAGAAATGGGGGGGATAGGGTGTAATATGTTGAGATGAACACTGCTTATATAAAATTGCCTGAACAAGTTAAAACTTGTTCACACTTGGGTACTGCTTTCTAAAAATTTGAAATTAATTTTAGTTTTTTTTCACAGGACATGTTTGCACTAGAAGTTGAGTTGTTTGATTTCTCATATCAAATCTAGTGCTCTGATCCTTTCCTCTTGACACTCCTCTGCCCCAGGGTTTTCCTAACTGTTTGATCACAGTTTAGCTAGTAGCAAGGATCAGGCCAAACCCCATTAAGAGGCCAGTGCAGAGAGCATATGCTGTCTCAAGCATCATTGCTATTTGTGCTGTGGCCAAGATGTGTTCAGGTTCCTTACAGACAGACAAAGTTAAGACGCTGTGTGAAACCCAGGCCTTGCTGAAGTCGATATTAAAACTCCCATTGACTTGAATGAGTCACACATGGTCCCTGCCTCAGAGCTTACAGTAGAGCTGAATGAAACTTTTTATTCAAACCTTTTTAATTCCTTGTCAAACAGGTCTTCTTAAAAAAAAAAAAAGGGGGGGGGGATTTTTTTTATAATTGAATTTATTCCATGAAAAAGGCGTTCATGTTGCTGTTTGCCCCTCTTCTCCCATTTTTGCTCCTGGGGAGGGGAGGGGAGACCTTTGGAACTTCTTTGTAAAATATACTTAGCAATTTTCAACCAGCTCTAGCTTAGTCTTAAAATTTTAGGTGAGACTCAACATGTGGTGGCAACAAACAATGGGGTAAGGGAAGTAATTGGAGGAGGAGGAGGAATACAGAAATGAGACCCTGCCTGTATTTACAATTACTGCATGAGGTTTAGGGAAGTTGTTAGACACTGAGTGCTGAGGGAAGTTGAAATTCTAGCATAGACAGGCCCAAATATGTCATAGCAATTCTCTCTCCTACCTACCCCACCCCCTCCTCACAAAATCCAATGCAAATATACTAGCTAGACAACTAATAAGGTTTATTTAAGTGTCAACAGTGTGCACAGAATTATAAGCTATTCTTGTATAGTATCTATGTTTGCACCAGTGGGGATGAATCTGCAAGGTTTTCTTAAAGGTTTATTTTTAGGAAGATAAAAGCATAGACTTAGTGCTGGCAAAATTGGTCCGCTTGACGGACCTAGACTTTAAATGTGTGCTTTTAAATTTAAAACTGTAACCTGCTAAGAAGATAGAACGGTTGAAAATAGAAAACTTTCAGTGTACGGTCCTTTTACTCCTATTTTGAATGATGCTTTTGTAGATCATGCATATGTTGAAAATATATATACATACGTGAATCCCACAAGTGTGTCTGGGGTGTGGCATTCTTTTTTTTATCAGTGTAATCCTTGGAAAGGAAGCTACCTTTTTAGTAGTGCCGAGAAGATAAGAATAGTCGTAAAGCACTCTGTTCAAAGGGAGAGAGTAAACTTTTTTAAACAAATTTCCTTTCTTTTGTTGCACATAATTTCTTACAATATCAAAACTTAAAATCTTACCTCTTTCTTGTATTGCTTGACGTGTGAATAGTGAAAATGAGTGAGTTTCACTTCTGTTTGATAGACAAGCTGATTAGATAATAAACCCTCCCACATTAGAGCAATGTTGCAGTGACTGGGTTTCAGTCACCTTCAGGAAAGTGTTAAATCTGTACCCCTTCTTTATTCTATTGGAGATGGTGTGAGGGAGAAAAATAAAGGAAAGTCTACTACTCTTAGGTATAGTAAGTGATTTGACTTGGTTTTTTTAACCAAATCTAAATGTGGATTAAAAAAAATCATGGTTATGCCCTGCTAATTGCAATTCACAAATTAGATAAGTCTGTTCGCCATCAGCCTGGGGTCAGGGACTCATTGACCTGTTGAAGTCTGAAAGCTTATTCAAAAAGCCTCTTTTGTAAATGAGATGATAGACACGCTCCTCTTCCCTTAGAGTGGAAGGCTACATTAGACGCTCTCACAGAGGTGCTGGAGCTTTGTGGTGCTTTCCACTTAAATTCCCTAACTTTTCCCTAATTCAAACAGTCCCTCATTGGTGGTAGAATAAGCAAGGACTGCCAAATGAGGACACGCTATTTCAGGATTTATACCGTGTCCTTTTATTTACTTAAAGGGCTTGTATTTGTTTGAGTGCACTTGTTAAACTGCACTTGATGTCCTGTTCTGGATATGTGTGAACAGAAGAGTTGAGTCTCTATATAGCCCCTGTATTGAGGTCTTTTTTTCCTCTCCTTGTTTTCTACGGAATGTGCTGAGAGTCATCTTTTGCTTTCTGGCACATGTTTATATTGGCAAGCTGTATATCCAAGGGTGAAGGGGTGGGGTCAGGTTGGTATCGAGCCCACTCTTGTCAAATGCTGTTTAAGAAGCTTTTTTTGTTGCTCCCAAATGCTGTTAAACTAGGCGAATACTTTAATGCTTTATTTTCTTTGCAGTCTGGAGAGAGAAGGGAAGCAATCTAAAGGCAATTGTGTGCCCCCTTTGGAGAGGGGGGAGAAGTACCCCCAGAGCCAAGAAGAGAAAACCTTGCATTACAGATAACCAGTGTATACTCATGAACTTTACTGGTGCATAGGTTGACCAGATGTCCCGATTTTCAGGACTTTTTCTTATATAAGCTCCTATTATACCACGCCCCCCCCACGTCCCGATTTTTTCACAGTTGCTGTCTGGTCACCCTACTGGTGCATAGCTGCTCAGACTTAATTTTCTACATGCCTTAGCTTGGTTTCAGGTTAGATAGTTCTTACTAAGACAATATATAGTTTTTAAACAGCAGAATGGCTTGAGTATTGTACTTTAAACAGAAGTGGCTAAAATACCTAAATTGCTTATATTCAAATTTGTGTATCTATAGCTCTCTAGCCTGTCTCGCGCGTCCACCCTCGCCCCCCCATGTGCCTCCCTGCCCCCAAGTCTCTAAACAATGGTGACAGTGGGGATATCTCTTTATTGCTAGCTGGACTGAGTGGCAAATTGACCAATAATGTAGATCAAATAAAATAGCAGAACTCGTGGTGATAGTGGAGTATTTTTCCATTCTTTAAGTTGCTGTCTTCTGGCCTCTAAATCCACCAGCCTGCACTCATGAGCTCTTTTTGTATGTTTTTCTTCAAGCTTGGTGTGACTGACTGACCCGTCTCTTTATACAGGTCAGCACTGCAGCAGTGAGACTTTATATCATTGGTTGATCTTCTAGGCACATCAGCATTACAGCCTCCACGTCTTTGGGGCGGGAAGCTTATCAATATGTAACACTTGCATTTGGTCTGGGCCTCTAGTACAATGCCAGTTCCTAGTAATTGCAGAGCAGTAGTGGCAGGGTAGAGACCACGTAATCTGTTACTTGGGACCTTTTATTCATCTCATTAGTTCAGAGCAAGGAAAAAGGACTTTCAAAGACCAAAAATAAAGCAGAAAATTGAAGCTTGAGTTGGCTGCTGTGCAGTCCATTCTGTTCTCTGATTGATTGCTCCATCGTTACCATACTGACACTGCAATGTTGGTGTGGGACAGATCTCTGTGACTGGCAGTAGATTGGGGTCTCAAACACGCGTCTCACTGAATTATTTCCTGGGCCCGCCATAGGCGCTGATTCTACTGGCAGCCAAGCTCCCGCCCCAAGCGTGCCACGTCCCCACTCCTCCGCCTACTTCCCAGCGCTTCCCGCCACCAAACAGCTGTTTGGCAGTGCTTAGGACTTTCCAGGAGGAAGGGGGGAGTAGCAGGGACGTGGCATGCTCACGGGAGGAGGCAGAGAAGAGGTGGGGCTGGGGCGGGGATTTGGGGAAGGGGTTGGAATGGGGGCGGGGAAGGTGTGGGAAGAAGCAGGGCAGAGGCGGGGCCTCATGGACTAGACGAGCAGTCTTGAATGAAGTTCAGCGTGTATGATTCTTTGTTGTGAGTAGTTGGGAAGAACGTTTGTTAAAAGTGGCAATGTATTGTGTATGAACAGTTATTTAAAAAAGTTCCTGCCATTACAGCTATGTTGATAGACTGTTAGTGTAGATCATAATCAGTGTTACTGACCACATAAGGAATAATTACAGGTGTTGATTTTATTAAAACCACTCTTTGCATTGCAGTTTTAAACAAGTTAATACATTGACTTTTAATAGCTAACTATATTACTCTTCATTTTTTTTTCATTTTTGACTATTTTTGTATCATTGTATGAAAAGATTTCAGTGATGCGGCCCTCGGGCCAATGTACGAGTCCTCATGTGGCCCTCGTGGTGATTTGAGTTTGAGATCTCTGCACTAGATTATGATGTCTTCTGATTGATTCTATCTAGCATACTTATTCAGTAGCCAACCTACTGCTTTCACCAAATTTCTTTTTCTGTCTCGATCCGAGGTGACTGCACTTGAATGCTGAGTGAAATTATTCTTCGCTATGTAATATACAATGGGTTTTGGAATGAAATATGTTGATATGAAAAATTATTTGATCTTAAATTATTCTTTCCATGACTCAGATTCTTGCTTTCTTGATCACTTAATGGATACAGTGTATCTTTTTTGTTTATAAAGGACTAATTCTTCTCTTTCCCTTCCATTTCTTCCTTGCTCTGGCACTTCGGAATTTGAAGATGTCAGGGGCATACAAAATTGTGAATAACTTCTAGTTTACAGTTTACACCACATTAATTTCAGACATGCATAATTGTAGGCATACTTGTATCAAATACTCTTTTTATAATCATTTGTTAGAAGTAGCATGCAACAGAGTACGCCATGAAAGGAACTTGGAAGTAACCAAACACATATGATGTGTTTGTTAGGGAGATTTTCAGCCAAAAAGATTAAGTCCTATTGAAAGTCACTGACATGAATGTCTAAATTTCTTGGGTGCTCTTGAAAATCTTCTTCTCCAAAATGTACAAGCACTAGAAATGGAAAACCAGTTGCTGCAGTTGGAACCAGTTTGCAACATCTAAACTTCTTATCTTCAGTCATGTGTAAAAATGGCATCCTTAATTGTTTGTTCATTTGGAATCCCACCCTTTTGACTAACTACCTGACTTTTTAGATAGTGTGGCTGTTAGCCTGCTTTCTTCTGATACAGACTTGTGATGGGAAAAACTGTTTTGTTTTTTTTGTGGGAGAATATAGTTCCACTTTTCTAGTACTTCAGAGTTCCTAGGTAAGATAAAATAGATAAGGGGCCTGTTTACACAGAGATTTAGGTTGCAGAAAGCTGGGGTGTCCATCTAGAGTGCACTAGCTTGCCACACAGTGACTGTGTGGACCAGGACCTGCTACCAAGCACTAAAAGTTCCATGGTGTGCTTTGACACATTGCTGTTTCACAGTGGCTTGCTTGTGACTACGTTGCTGTGTAGACAAGCCCAGGTGTATGTGAATCTCATTGTAGAAAGTAAAGCTTTCCAGGCTGTAATGCGTGTCCTCAAACTTGTAACATGCTCAACTAGTTTCACTACACTAGAAAATTTTTTAAAGGGTTCTGTAATTTTGTTTTTTCAACTATTTGTTTGTTTAGAAAGTATTAACAAGTTTACAAATCCTTGCCATTTAAATATCAGGGGAAAAAACCCCAATCATTACAAGGTAGCTTATGTTTTGAGCAGGGCGGATTTGATTTAAAGCACTAGTCAGGAAGACTCGATTTAATCATGGATTTCTACATAAAAGTGCATTCTTGTTGGTTGTTATAACCTTAATACATATTCTTCACTATTCAGAGATAGATGTAGGTTTCATTTTTAGAAGGTTATACCTTTTAAGTTATTTATTTTGAAAACTTTTCAGATTAGTTTTACAGCTATATCAGAAAATGATTGTTTGGTTATTTCATTTACCAAAGGTAATTGTGGCAGATAGTTCACCTTCCAATAACTTCATAAATATCTCCAGTTCAATAGGTAAATCATTAATATTTGGAGGATTTTCTTGCTATGCTATATTAGGAGAACATCACCAGAGAGATAGTTAAATTGTTTTATTTAACTAAAACAACAACGTTATTGATTCTGGATTTTTTTCTTCAACAGCAAACATAATACTTTAGCAAAACAAACATAAATTTTTTAAAATCAGGTTTGTTTTTGTTAAAATTGTTAAACAAAAATATACCCCTACCCCGATATAACTTGACCCAATATAATATGAATTCGGATATAAGGGTAAAGCAACGCTCCAGGGAGGCAGGGCTGCGCACTCCGGTGGATCAAAGCAAGTTCAATATAACGCGGTTTCACTTATAACACGGTAAGATTTTTTTGGCTCCCAAGGACAGCGTTCTATCTGGGTAGAGGTGTAGTTAAATGAAATATATATTTATATTTATATTTTTAAAACAAAAATTAAATCGACTGTCAGCCAGGTCAACATGAGAAACTTACAATATTTTGGTTCTGCAGCTAACTCAGTCGTCTTCACCTTCATTTTCCTGTTTGTTCATGATCTGGAAAAGAAAAAGAAGCTTTCCTGCTTTTTCAGGTCCCAAACCATTTCTCAATTTGGAATGAATTAGTCCAAAGGAAGAAAATATTCTTTCTACACTGGCAGAAGAAGCTACTGCTGTTAAAAGTGAGATTATCACTTCAACAATCTCTGAATCCAAGTGCTTAGGTGATTTCCACCAGCTCACTGGTGTGACTATCTTTAAAACATCATCAGCAAACATATATTTCTTGAATGGTTCTTATTCCCAAACTGGGTCTTTTACGGCCTGCTGCCATTTTAGGTTTTCCCTTCTAGTGAGAGAATGGTATGGTAGATCTCAAATCAATGAAGGCTACACTCAGAAAGACCTCAAGACTTCTGGAATATGCCACTCAAACAGTTTCACTTTTGTTTCTACTACCTGTCCCTCCCTTCTAACATTTATCTCAAGAGTTCTCCTTGTCCAGATCTATTCCGCCCCCAACAATCTTCTATTCATTGAACTTCGTGAAACTTTGCACTTTTAGAGAGTGGTAAGGGATTGACTCTGTGTATACAAATTTGCAAAGGGACAATAGGGTTGAGGTCTGTTATTTCTCACCTCTATATATTTATTTAAAAACATTTTTGCTGTTAACAAGCATGTTCTCTCTGGAGACACAAATCCACAGTTTGAGAACTGCAAAACTAAGTATCTCGGGTAGTATCGTCTAGGCTGAGCACTGAGTCCCATTGGGTAGATAGAAAGATTAACCTAAATAATAAATACAGAAGCCCCTGGAATCCCATAAGATTGTGTCCCTAATCCATGAACTATTGGAAATCATTTACAAAACTTTTCTTAAACGTTACATGAATATATTCTCATACTATAGAACTAGATTTTATAATCCCTATTCCATGATGAGATATCTTTGAGCTATAAAGTATCTTAATTAAAACTGTCTCTAGATTGGATTTTTTTGATAAAATGCTTTTTGAGGGGAAAAAACCCATTGATTTTTATCCACCCTGGTTTTAAGCGACATACAACAATATAATAGATCTTTCTAACACTGTTACCGAATTACAGAGTATATCACAACAACCAATGTCATTTCTCATGATTTTATTAAATTGACTGAAATCTCTCTCTCTCTCTCTCTCCACACAAATTAACAAACTAGGCATGTCTATCAAACGTTAGTATTTAAAAACAAATTGGACAGCTATATTGTTTGTAGTTTTTTTGCGGGGCGTTTTGGCAGGTGAACGAACTTTTGTCTAAGTATTGAATAAAAAGTAACCAAATATTTGAGAACCTGTCAGTCTGTTTTGCTGGGTACATAATTGGTCTTAATTTTTCCATAACCACACCCTCCAATTTTTTTAACCATTCCTTTACGATAGCGCTATTTTCTTTTTTCTAATGAGACGCTACCAATAGTTCAGCAGCTACTGGCAGATGACCGATTAATCTTTCGTTTTCTTCTGTGTGACCATTTCTGCTGGGAAGCCAGAGGAGGATAATCAAATGTTCCTTTAGTAACAGAGATTCATCAATTTGTGATAATTTTTGTATGGATTCCATCCCAATACTGTGTAATGACCAGATATGTCCACCATATATGCATAAAATCTCCTCTGGAACCACAACTTCTCCAACATTTATATCGATTCAATTCATATATGTATAGAATAGCATTTAATTTAACCTGACAGGTTTGAGGTACCATTTAAGACAGAATCTTAAAGAAATTTTCTTTTATTGTGCTGCAGACTGAGGGAGGTGGTCCTCCTTTCCAGGTCAAACCTCATTCCTCTAGGGTAATTAGTCTGTCTACATCCTTTAAAAAGGGTCCTGTGACCTTCTTTTTGTTTTTAATGGCTTAGGCTATAATGGCTTTCATCCTGCTTTTACTCTATCCAAAGGTCTCTCAAGAAAATCTCATAACAGAATCTAGTGTTGAGAATGCCACATTAAAATCAAGCATTGTGGCAAACACCTTAGCTTCTGATTTCATTGCAGTGCCTTTGGACTGAGTCGGGACAAAATGCTGTGGCGCTTGATGGCTTCTAACAAAGTGCCATGTGTTTGCTATATTAATACGTAATATTTCATGCCACTACACTTGTGTGTGTGTGCGCGCGCGCAATTCAACATTATCCTTAAGTTGAAGCTCACATGTTTTCCTGTGATGGGAGATGGGGAAGGAATTACTGACTATATTATTACCCTTTTCATAGTTGTAACAGCAGTCAGCTTTTCAGAGAGGGCTTGAAAATGGCAGGGACATGACTAAAGTTATGTGTCAGGACCTGAACTCAACTGTGCAAAGCTAAATGGCTTTTAAACTCTTCAATTGCTGTCATTTCTAGCATTTAACTTAGAGTGTCTATATTAGTTTGTACTGAGGTCAGTTTAAATTTTTTTTCTAGTGGCTGAAATATCCAAAGTTGAGGTCAGAGGTTCAAATGACTTGGTTTTTGTAAGAGGCAATTCAGAAAGTTTAATATCAACTTTGCTGCCCGGTCGTATGTTGACTGTTTATTTTTATTACTAATGGTTTCCTCTATAACTGCTTTTTCTCAATACATACTGTTCATGTGTACCTAGTTGTAAATAGGGAGTAAATGAAAGTAACTTTGAATGTGTGACAATCAGGTTCAGTACACGAGATGGTAAATAGAGCTTCACTTTTTCTAAGTCCTGGTTCCAATCCATTCCATGTTGGTAGCCTTCTGGTTGCTTCCAAACCCTCCTTCTATTTGAGATGAGTTTTGGTGCCACTTCAGTTCCCAGCTGATGAAGTGTATCACAACTCTTCTCTTTCCCCCTCCCCTCCCCCGCCCTGTTCTTGGCAGTAGTTGATTCCCTTTTGGTAGGTTCAGCAGAGGCCAGGGACTGAATGGGCTTGTGGAGAGAATGAATTGATTTCACCCTTAAGAGGCTCATGCCATTTCAACTGGGAAATAACATTCATCCCCCCCCCCAACATGCATCTGCTGGATTTGTTCTGTCTTAGTTTGTTCAGTCTTGATGCTGTGCACTGTGTAGCTATGACACTGTATCTCGGGGGAACACCCTGCACCCCCATGTTCATCCTTAAAATATGATTGTGTGGTATCCAATGCAAAGTTTGTCATGTTGGGTGTCTTCAAAAGGCTCATGATGCATTGAACATTGTTGTTATAGTTATGTTATAGGTTGTAATTTCATGTCTATAGTTATGAGGCTGAAAATGTGTTCTCATGGCTTAAAACAAGCCCAGGCAAACTCTCCAGGAACAGAGGGGCAGTTCACACCTCATCAGGGCCTGTATGGGACAAACGCAGCCCAGCCTCACAGGAACAAAGGACACTGGCCTAGGCAGCAACAAAGGATATGCTGGAATCTCCAGTGAGTCACCCCCCCTTCCCTTCATCAGTTTGGGACTACGATGAGGTAATGCTCACCTGACCCAGAAGGGAGGGGGCAACGCAAGGAGGGAAGACCGAACATGAAGATAAAGAGATGTTTGCCATGCTCTTCCTCTCTCTCCAACCTCAATCTACAGACACCACCACCAAGTGACTGAAACACTGATCAAAGGGGAGAGTCTGGCTGAAGGGCAACCAGCAAACCTGTGGTGAGAAGCATCTAAGTTCGTAAGGGCACTGAATGTATTAAGATCAGCTTAGAATGTGTTTTGCTTTTATTTCATTTGACCAAATCTGACAACTTGTGCTTTGACTTATAATCACTTCAAATCTATCCTTTTTGTAGTTAATACATTTGTTCTACCTGAAGCAGTGCGTTTGGTTTGAAGTGTGTCAGACTCCCCTTGGGATAACAAGCCTGGTACATATCAATTGTTTTGTTAAATGGACGAACTCGTATAAGCTTGCAGTGTCCAGTAGGCATAACTGGAAACTGCAAGACAGAGGTTCCTAGGATTGTGTCTGGGACCGGAGATATTGGCTAGTGTCATTCGATTGCACAATCCAAGCAGCGGCTGGCCAAAAGTGCTCCCTTGCATGCTGGGAGCAGCTTACATGCTAGAGGCTGTGTGAGAACAATGCGGGAGTGGGGATTCTCTCAGCAAAGCAGGGTAAGGCTGGCTCCCAGAGTCGAGGGATTAGAGTGACCTAGCAGATCACCGCTCCAGCTAACACTAAGGGAACGTCACAGTAGCTCCTGATAAAGAAAATGCAGTGTTGTCTAAATATTAGAGCACAGGACTGGGGATCAGGACTTCTGATTTCTACTCCTGCCGCTGATAGGCTGTGACACCTTAGGCATGGTATTTAACCTCTGTCAGTTTTCTCATCGGTATGAGCATAATACTCAACTATCTCAGCAGTATTGTGGGGCTTTCAGACTTACAGCACCCTGATGAAAGGCACTGTACTCATGCAACAGATTAGTAGTAGTCTAAAATGCTTGCTTGTACTATTTTTGGGTACAGCTCCCTTTATAGTAGGAAAAATTCACTGCACAGTGTCCTTCCATTCAGTTTAGTCCTCGTTTTCTTTGCCTCTACTGATTGTGTACATTCTGTGCAAACTTAATTGGATGGAAAATTACTATCAGTTGTATTCAGCAGCAACCAGCTCCTGGCTGGCGAGAACTGGATTGTAGGTCCCCACGCTGGCACTGTTGGGTCTTCACATGAGCACATCTGATGTCAAACTTGCCACTTCAGACTTGGATCTGCTATTTAAATACTTGAACTACTTCATTAGTGGGCAGAATCCAATAATTTCAAAGTGGGCATTCGCTTGGCTTCCTGTGTTTAGCCTGACATTCAAAGAGAAACTTGTGTGTTTCACACTTTAAATAACCCTCAGATTGTAACATGGATAGTGAGAGAACACAATGCAGTGGAGACTGCTGGATTATGTGGACTCTGCAGTTCTATTCTTAGATCACAATAACCGGAATGAAAAGCTGTAGACACTGGCTCACATTTGAGCCATTGTGTGTGAGTAATGTTTTTAATTCTGTGAGTCAAAGGCCTTTGCAGGCTCTCATTTGCCTATACCAATTATTTGGGACCTGCTCTTATTTTTCTTTACTAGAATGCAGTGAGGGTTTTGAAGAGCAGGGGCTGCAAAGTGGCTATTGAAAGCAGTCTTGTAAAATTCTACTTGCCGGTAGTGGTAATTTTATAAATTGGATAGTAATCTTTCATTAAGGATTTTCCCCTTATTATGGTAGATGGTGGGTGAGTAGATTTTGTTTGTCTGGAATTGCACATTTTCATGGTAGCTTTGTAAAGATTTAGAGAATAATGTGAAAGTTGATAAGCTCAAGCCATGGGCTTCCTTATTCACTTGCTTTATTGATATGTTCCTGCTTTCAAAAAAGACATTTATTCCAATGAAAGAAGGGTTGTAATGGTTTTAAATGTAATGGTGCTGCAGACTACACAATATTTCTTGCTCTCTGGGAATTTGGAGATTTGGGTTTACCGAGTGGCATTCCTATCTCATGCAACTAGAGTGAAATCAGTAATACATGGTTGTCTTACTTTTAGAAGCACTGAAGTCCTAACTGACCATTTTCTTTCTAAAGCTGTTTGTAATCCAAGTAATTGATGGCATTTAATCTTCACAGAGTAATCAACTGGTCAACCCAAGCAGTCAGAAGACTATCCTTCATAATGCATGTTGACTACTGTGATCATATGAAAATAACATGTTCCCTGATATGGGCAGCATATGCTGATGTTAAACTCCTTCTCATACACTTCATATGCGTGCTGTAGATAACTTCAAGGGAAAGGATAATTTCTTTTATTGGCAAAGCTTTCCTACAACATTGCACTATTCCACACTTGTCATTCCTCTGAGTCTCTTGGGGAAAAGAAGGGAGGTGCTTGGGGAAGAGGTGAGAAGGAAGGGATTACTGTTTTCCTCTTTAGCATTCATGTAGCTTTCTTTTTAACGAGACCAGACACTATTAGAGGTTTCTGACTAAAGTATATGGATGTTACAGGAGGGTGGGGATGATTGTTCTCCCAGCTGGAAATTAACTGTCATTCAATTGAGTTAATTTACGAGAGGCAAAAATATAACTGCGTAAGATAGTGCCCAATTACAAGGGCCCACCACTTCTAAAAACTCATCAGCTCTGGAGATCTCACAAAAATATATTGTAAAAGGTTTTTGCAGTTTTTAGCAGAATATGGTAGCTCAACTGAAGCTGCAGAGGAGCGTTTAGATCCTATTTCTCACAGCAACCTGCTATGCTAGATGCCTCTTCCAATTCTCTTCCCTCGGACCACAGAATCTAACAGAAAGAATAGCAGCAGGTGTACATGTTAAATTTTTACTTTCCTTCCAAGCTCTAGGAATGATGAAGTCAATAAAAGACACATTCAGCCTGATCTCCTGTGAAAATGGCACATTGCACTTATTATGCTCTGGAGTTAAGTACCTCCTACTGTTTAAGTAGCTCCAGTCCTTGCACTTCCTTTAGCAAAGTATTTCAGGTTTGTTAAAATTAAGTACCTGGTACCTAATAAACAATCCCAATTGTCTTGCAGCAGTGGAGTGTGAGCTGTGAGTGAACAAGTAACTGAGTCTAGTTTCACATCTGATTTGTTTATAGTAGGAAAACTGTTTCAGGGCTGAGCGACAAGGAGAATGTTGCATCTCACCTTGCCGAGGGAGCACATGAGCTTCTGGCAGATGGCCCTCTACTCCCGCTAAAGTCTGTTCTTCTGCCTCTGCCTGTTGACCCAGTTTCAGTGAAGCCTTCATAAATGATCTAGAGGAGGCACTCTCTGGAATGCAAAGTAGAATATTGCTCTCTGGGTTGGTGGAGGCTGCTACCAGTGCCCCACGAATAAAGCCAAAGGAAGCCTGCTCATTGCAGTAATGTTACTCACAGTCCATGCAGGAACCAAAGCTCCTTCCCACAGAGAGTGTCTGCTAAACTGCATAACCAGCACTCTTTTGCCTTGTCTGTCTAGACAGTTCCTGGGTCATTGTATGGCAGGACTGATGAAATTCAGAAATAAAATTTGATTTTTGCCTAACTGCAGAAGGATTTGAGTAAATGTTTAAGCCAAAGGATAAAGGCCCACAGTAGATTTCCTTCCAAGTAGTGCATTATCTCAGAATCTGCCCTCAGTGGTGGGGAGGGGGAGGAGAACTGACATCAGAAGGAGAAACCCAAGAAGGCAATAGAAGTGATGATGCGCGAAATAGGGTGACCAGATGTTGTGATTTTATAGGGACAGTCCCGATATTTGGGGCTTTTTCTTATATAGGCTCCTACTACCCCCCCCCCCCCCCCCCGTCCAGATTTTTCACACTTGCTGTCTGGTCACCCTAGTGCAAAATGATAGCAAGCGAGACGATGTGTGCGAAAAGGTGATGCTGATGGCAGAGGGGCTCAATTCTGCTTCCCAGGCCTTCAGCTGTCTCCAGACACAGTTTGTGTATAATGCTGAATCCAGAAACAATAAGTGCTCTAGCACACCAGAGTACTGGGTGACTTTTCAAACATTGCAGTGTGGTAGAATTTGACTGGAGTGGGTGGGGCTTGGATTGATATAAAAAGCCAAACATTTTTCATCTGATAACCTCAGTTAAAATTCCAGGCTTCAGCATTCCTCATTGTTTAAATGTCTAACCTGCCAATAAATAAATACAAAGTCCCATCTTCTTTGTGGTAGGAAGTGGGGCAGCATTTTCTATATGTGCAACATTTATACTCTGCAGGATGTGTAATGTTTGTGGAAATGGTACCTTAGGCTGAAACATCGGTATACAAAGCTTTCTAAATATGTAGTACTTTTACAGGGCCAAATTCTGCTGTTTTTAGTCAGGTAAAACTCCCACCGACTTTAATGCAAGTTGCTGTTCAGTATTGCTGGTTATCATCCCCTTAATTGGGAAACAAAAGCAGTCTTATGTGAATGGCTTGTTTATACTATGAGGTTAATTTTAATTTGCATATGTTAGGAGGGGTGTGGAAAGACAGGAACTCGCACAACTCTCCCTTGTGGCCCTCAACACCTCCAAGAAAACAGGACCAAATTCCCTATTTTCTGATTTTATTTTTTTTCATGGATCAAATCACACATTCTTACTTTCACCTATTCCATGCAGAAAACTCTTCTTTTCTGCTAACTTCAAACTTAGCTGGAATGTGAATTATTTTTTCATTTTAGAGTTAATGGGCAAAATTTTCAAACCAAGGACTCCTGAATCCATCTGTAGATACTGAAATGAAAGGGGCCTGGTTTCAAATACCAGTATACAGTCTTCTTTCAAAGGCTGCCTTATTGTATCATGTAGTCTTAATAAAGAGCCAGCTCATCCTAAAACAACAACACATTTTTCAGTTGTCCAGAGATTTTTGGAACCTCTGTTTTGGAGTTCCTTATTTGAGTGAGACTTGCTGAGGGGTGTGTGTGTGTGTGGTTTTGCTTTGCTTGCTTGGTGGGTTTCCCCCCCCCCTTCTTCCTTCAGAGGTGACTACAATTCTCATTTGGCTTCAAGTGGAACTTGGTAGTGTTCAACACCTCTGAAAATCAGGTTCATGGTGTCTTAAGTTGGGCCATCAAAACTGGAGGCACCCAAAATCAGTGAGCGCTTCTGAGAATTTGGGTCTAAATTCATTCTTCATGGAACAGCTTTGTCCTTCCTCATCTTCAGAGCTATGTCAAACTGTTTGTGAAGAGGGAACTGAAACTTCTTCAGGAAAGTATCTTGTATTAATCCCATTTCACAATATATGGGAGAAAAGCAAACTAATATCAAATTGAGAATTGATTAACTCATTAGTTACCGGAAACAAAGTTCTGTCTTGTAATTTTTGTGAAGGGCCTTCCCTTCTTTTGCTGCAATGTTACTTGGCCGGACACCACCCCAATAAGGAGTGAAAAAGCAAAACAAATGTTTGTGTGGAAATATCACATGGAGAATGTGGTTGTGTACTGAACTAACTACACAGTTGGCTCATAAGTGTGTTACCTATAGTGCAGCTATGTTTAATATGTGCTTTTGTAATGCACCCATTACAGCAGATTTCCAGCTCACTTTACAGATGTTGGCTCAAGTAGAAAAATGACCATTTGTCAAAAATTGGAGGAGGATCAGGATGTATACATTCCCTCAGGCAATAGCTCTGAAAGGACCAGAGATGAGACTTAATTGTTGGGCTGTATTTCAAGATTTCCATTATATTTATTTCTGAAGCCCCTTGAACAGAGATGTTTAAAAAGTGGCCAGGCTAAGACTTAAGACTGGTGAAGACTTGCTTTACCGGTTTCACTTTGGAGATGGACAGCTGAAATCCTTCCTACAGAATGCAGGGGGAGACGTAGTTTCTCTTAACATTTTTAAAAACAGTTGTTACTACCGAAGATCTAGTATGCTTCTGATTCCATTGAGGACAGGACTGGGATCTGTAGAAATGACATTTGGAAACAGCTGATACCACTAGTCCTCCCAGTGAGGCTTCACTTAGATGTAAAAAGAACAGGAGTACTTGTGGCACCTTAGAGACTAACAAATTTATTAGAGCATAAGCTTTCGTGGACTATAGCTATATGCATCCGAAGAAGTGGGCTGTAGTCCATGAAAGCTTATGCTCTAATAAATTTGTTAGTCTCTAAGGTGCCACAAGTACTCCTGTTCTTTTTGCGGATACAGACTAACACGGCTGCTACTCTGAAACCTGTCACTTAGATGTAAGACTCTGTTCACATGTACTGCTGGATGCTGTCTCCAAACATAGAGCAGTTCACTTCTCTTCTCGTAGTCCAGTATGGTTCTATGCTTTGTGCAGTCTGTTCTGAGGACGCTGTCCAGTTAAAAATTATATAAACCTGCAACTCTGGCCCAAGACACACAGATTTCTGCATGTTTGTAGTGTTTTTAATGCTGCAGCATATGTCATAGAGACTGTAAGTGAATTCTGACTTTTGGGACTGAATCACGTTTTAGGCTCCCCATGAAGTTGTTCAGTGTCTTGTCTTTTGACTTTGTTCAGGTCTGGAGTCTTCAGTTAATACAAACTGTCGTCTTCTAGATAAGAGCATGACTATTAACAATGTGTGATGGCTGGTTATTCTATTCTGGAAGAGGGTTTCCAATTTTACTGGCTTAGGTGCAGGTTATTATAACCAGGAGCACTGGGGTAATTTACACCGTATGCTTATCTCATTAACTTTGGACAATTCCCAAGTCCAGCAAGGTCAGAGTAAGTATCTTTCAGCAGTACTTTGTGACAGCCAAATATAACAGCAGCAGCTGTGCTGAACGCCCGTGGAATTAACTACGGGAGATTTTTCTCACCATGCTATTTGGTTTGCCTGCCTGTACACATACAAGAGGAAGAATGAGGGAATCTGTAAGGTCAGGGAAACCAGTCTTAATTTCCATGTATTGCAAATGTCATGCAGCAGGACAGTGACAAGTTCCAGGCTTTTGGTCATTGGCCTCTGCAATGCTAGGATATCATCTGTGATGCTCTGTAAATTAAATCTGATAACTTTCCTCCCTTCCTCACCCCAAATGGATCTCAAGATTTCCCCCCAGAAAGTGTTAGATGGTTCGCTAACATCTGTAATAGCACTCCTCTTTAGTAGGACTAGCTTGAGAAGGGTAGGGGCAATAGGTTCCTATGACTTCAAACGTAATTCTCAGTAATATTGGTTAAGCTTCATTAGAGCTTTGTTGGTTAAGCTTCGGTCATATAAGGTGTTGCGATAACACAATAATATGCATGGAATAAGAACCTGAGCAGAACAGGATCTATACTCTGCCCTTCCTGGATCTCTTCCCTCTTTCTCTTCTCCTCCACCCCCCGCTCTCCCTCCCAAAAAAATTATGGTTGCAGGCACTTGATTTAGGAGATTAAAGCCTACTAGAGAAATAATTGCAACATTAATTGCGAACCTCCTTGTCTGCTGAGTATTTCCATGCTGGTTAACTTACTTGTAATCCCTGGTCTCTCTCAAGGCATGTCAACGGACTGTACTCAATAGCAATTTAACCCAATTTTATGCCCTTGCTGTGATAAGATTTTTTTGTAGCACATGTGCATGTCTGAATGCTTTATGAAAGTGGGTGTTATCCCCATTTTATAGAAGAGGAAACAGAAGTGCAGAGATGTGACATGGCTTGTCCAAGGCCTGCGTTGGTGATGCTTCCAGAAGACTCCTGCTTCTGTAGGGGTGTGACTGACTTTATCTGCTCTCTCTTGGGTGAAAAATGACCTTTTTGAATAAGAAAGGTAATGGAATGGACTGGGAAATAACTATTAAATCGGCCCCATAACTTTGGAACTGCAACACAGTATCTGCGGTGGTCAGTTCAGCTTTTTGAAGGGCAGTCTATTTATTCAGTGACCTCTCCTCCAACATATGTTTAGTTGGTACAGAGAAATGTCTTATTTCGGCAGGAAGGGTGAAAAGTGACCCGGTCCAAATAAGATGCTTAGTTGAAGGTGACTAAGTAACTAATAGAATCGCTGATTATATGAAGGAGGAATTGAGGAGCAAGGGAAAAAAACCCTGTGCCTAAATTGTACTTGTGCTTGTTTGTTGGTTTTGCTGGACTTGTAAGGGAAATTTGTGGTGTGACTATACAGCATTGCAAATCTGCCTGTTTAGTTTGGAAAAGAAGTGGATGACGGCCAGAACAGTCTACCCAGATGCTTTACAGAGACACTGTCGTGGAACTAAACTATAACTTCACACACACACACACACACACACACACACACTTCTTTATAGGGCGATATAACTGCTCATTTGATGTCTTGTAAGAAATCATAGGACCATGTGCTCTATCTAACCCTGTACACATTACATGTGTATGGGTTATGCATTTGAAAAATGTTGAAACCTATAAAGATTATTTATGAGTAGATCCCAAAGGGATACACATTTCCTATCCCCTCTCTACTTTCAAAGGGCTTCTGGCAATCTCAAACACCTGGGATGGATCATTCTGTGCCATTTGGTTGGTCTAGCAGTTTGCTTCAAGATGTCATTGTTTTTTAACAAAAAACCTCTTGTAGGTCTGATTTTTTTTTTCCGGATGGTCTCAGTACAAGTCATATTGTAAGGTATTGCGCCTTATTTTGACATGGTTGCACATTGTGTTGCTCAATTAGTCTGACTTCGTAGTACTGTAGACCAGGTCCTGCTATCATTAATGTTGATGGGAGTTTTGTCATTTGACTTCAGCAAGAGCCAGATCAGGCCCAGGATGTTTCTTCCCCTTCCTCAGTTACAATATTTCTGACTTGCTGAATGTTTTCAAAAGGTTCTGTTTCCCGCAGTGAAAAGCAAGAACTGACTGATCAAGTAGCAGTAACATGGGTTCCATGTAAAACCAAGGAAGAGTTTGCTGCTGTTGTATGATTGCATTGTTATGATGGGATTTTCAGTAAAATGAAGGTTTTTAACATTCTAAGTCTGCCCTAAAATTCAAAGCCACTGCCTTAAGAGGAGCTCTTTCACCCTTTGGAAGGTGAACGAAATAGAACTCCTATGCCTTTGTTGTTTTGCTAAAGGAGAAATAGTAGTTTCAAGAGAGTAAAGTCAAATGCTTCATGATCACATTTTATTTCTGGTAGAGGTGAGGAGGGACTACCTTTTTAGGGGCAATATATTGTTGGAGACGGCACAGTAATTGTGTATTCTTCATGTGGGAAACATGTTTTTGAAGATAGTACATTGCAGTTTTACATAATCATTACCTTTTTAAAAATGATGAACCAGGCATTTTGTCCTTCTGTCTTATACTCCGCTCCAAGAACTCTAGAATTTCTTTTGGCATATGGTTACCTGTGTAAATGGAAATAAGGGACAACCTGTAAGTGTGTATGTGCCTTCGAGCTGTCTGTACTAGGAAAAGATTAGGAAAAATTTATAGCCGTTGCAACATTGAAAGCTCTAGTGTAGTTGGGCTGCTGCTGTGCTGTTTTAAGCACAGAGTTCTCTAACCCTTCACAAAGCAACCGACCTAACCTACAAAGGGCTTAAAATACTGACAACAGCTGTGGACGAAGCTCCTTTGTCGGCTCTAAGGCTCTAAGGCTCCCAAAGTTTCTGATGGTGCTGACCCTGCACCATCTTCACTAACTTATCATTTCTAAGGCTTCAGTTGCAGTTGTACTTTAAATACATTATGCTTTATTTTCTTTAAGTTTACATGGAGGAAAGCAGTTTTTTTGGGGAGGGGGAGAATGTGTTTACATTTCATGTGCCTGCAGAAATGACTATTCCTAGGTTAATTAGTGGGGGTGTGATGTCTGTGGTTTCAAACTCAAAATTTTTATATCTCATTAGATGCGTGCCTTAGTATCCTAGAGCATCTAAAGAACATGGATAACTTAAATTTTCCTAAAATTAATATTTTGTAAAAATAGTCGTTTTTATATATATACTGTGTATAAAAAAAAGTTAAGGATGGTAGAAATGTTGCTTTGTAACTTTTTTATGATTTTAGTAAAAAAAGTTGTTTTTAAACAAGTATCATCGAAGAAGTGAGGTTTTTACTCACGAAAGCTTATGCCCAAATAAATCTGTTAGTCTTTAAGGTGCCACCAGACTCTTTGTTGTTTTTAAACACACACTCTTCTGTAGGGTTTAGGCCCAGTTGTATGGAGTTGATTAAGCAAGTTAGTGCTACAAAGTTATGATTTTAAGAACCAATTATCTGTATGTAAAACTGCGAATAAAGAAAAACTGACATGAGTGACTAAGCAAAGCTAAACAAAAGGCATAAATAGTAATTTAGTAAATTGATTCCAAAACTTTTCTTCAGATAATGTAAGTTGCTTAACACACACTAAAAAAAAAAAAAAAAATTTTTTTTTTTTGCCTAAAATGTTTACCATTGATAGTGTTCCTTTAAGGCAGCGCCCACTGTCTTGTTTTTCTTCAGGCAACATTTTGCATTAAATTTTCAGTGTCTTTTCAAGGCAAAAGTGCTTGGTAAAACTGTAAAAATCAGAATGACATCTTCTGCATTTTAATCACACTGTGAACTATAGATGCTATGGGGTTGTGGAATATTAGTTAAGCTGAGATTGCACTATAAAAGCTCATAAACAGTCTATCTTTTTTCTGATTCAGAAGTGGTGTTCCCTGGAGGGATCGTGTGTTCTGTAAGCTGTCCTGAAATGGATAATACTGTGCCTTTGCATGAAGTCTGCAATGACTGCTTACTAAAATGCTCAGGCACTTAAAAGTGGGCAGTGTAGAGTTTTTAGAAATAGTTAGCAGGTTGTAGTTGCTGATAAACGAACCAACGTAAACACTCCTAGTAACAAGGCTTGGTAGAGAAGTCCAAGTTAAACACTTCACTTCTGGCTTCTTTGTTGATGCTGGCTAGTACTGGATGGTGCTTTTTGAATGGTTCAGTTTGGCAGATTGCTGCAGTTTCAAATACTGAAAGTAAATTAGTCACATTCTAGATAGGGTTGCCAGGTGTCTGGTGTTTGACCGGAACGCCCAGTTGAAAAGGGACCCGGGCAGCTCCGGTGAGCATTGCTGACAGGCCCGTTAAATGTCCGGTCGGTGGGGCTAATCAGGGAAGCTCTGCGTGCTGCTCCTGCCCTGAGCACTGCCCCTGCAGCTCCCATTGGTAGGGAGCTGCGCTTGTGGGTGTGGGCAGCATGCACAATGCAGAGCTGCCTGGCTGCCCCTGTGCCTAGGAGCTGGACGTGCCAGCTGCTTCTGGGAGTCACATGCAGCCAGGGCAGGCAGGAAGCCTGCCTTAGCCCCACTGCGCTGCAGACTGGGAGCCATCTGAGGTAAGTGCTGCCTGGCTGGACCCCAAACCACCTGCCCCAGACCTGAGCCCCCTCCTGCACCCCAAATCCCTCATCCTTGGCCCCCAGCTGGTACCCACACCCCAACCCTCTGCTCCAGCACTGAGCCCGCTCCTGCAGTCTGAACCCCCTGTCCCAGCCCAGAGCCCCCACCCAGATCCTGAACCCCTTATTTCTGGCCCCACCCTGGAGCCCGCACCCTGAGCCAGAGCCCTCGCCCTCTTTTGCACCCTGCCCAGTGAAAGTGAGTGAGGGTGGGGAGAGTGAGCGATGGAGGGAGGGGGGTTGGAGTGAGTGTCTCCCCTTGTCTCTGTGTGGCTTGAGTTTCCTATCTGAAGGCTATTCACTTTATTTCTACAGAAGGGCTGAATTTGGTCTGGCATCGAGTTAGATTGGGGGAAACAACTTTTTGACCTTAATAGATGTTGAAGCACTTCAAAGTCCTAATGTGTATTTGTATAATGGTGACAATTTTCATTAGTCATGGGGAAAAGCCATAGGTTTTGGTATTTTTTGAAGGCTTATATCTTCCTTTATTTACTGTCTTACATTTTTAACAAATGCTTTTTCTTGGGGATTCTGGCCTCTCTTGGGTTTTCACAATTGAATGTAGCCCTTGAAATGCAACATTGAACCAAGAGGTTTTCTCCCCCCCCCCCTTCTGCGTTAGTTGAAAGAAGCTTTTGGGATTCTTCAAAAGTAGAGAGATGATCCTAGTGTCTTAGACAGTCTTCCCTTTCTCAGTAAATGTGATCCTGAATTCTGCTGTTGTGGATATTTGATTGTAGAGTCTGTAACTGCTGCCTATAATCTACTTCCTACTTGGAAATTGGATTAGAATTTTGTTTTCAATAGCAACTTTCATACTTGAGTTACCATAAATGAGCTGCGAGATTTCAGCAAATGAGCTCTAAGTTTTTTAATCATCTAGTTACTATTGATGTCTCAAATGAAGAAGCCTTGAGCTACTTGCAAGAACAGTGATTTTCATTTTATTGTGTTTTATTTTAGGTTGAGTAATTTGAAATATTTCTCATATATCTCAACATCTAAGTTATTGACTTCTTCCTGTATGTCAGGTTGCTCTTGGCTGCACTTGTGTGCAGTCAAACAATTCCTGCTATGGAATAGTCTTGTTTATATGAGAGAACTTTAAGGTTAGAGTTAAACGTAGGGTTTAATTCTATTCATGTTGCTTGTGATGCTGTCAAGCACACAAGAATAGATAAAACCCTGTGCATGGCCCAAACAACAGATATGCTATCCATTGTGGTTTTGTATTCATCCTGCTTACTTTTGTTGTATATTGGAGCCATGGAAGGAAGGGATTCATTCAGAGCTCAACCTTGAGATGGTGGTTAACTCTAAATACTTTGGTCAAACCTTCACCACTCAATAAAAGTCCATTATACAAATAACAAAATTAAGTTTGTACATAGGAATATGAATGGAGTCTTCCTTAGTTCTTCTCTTCCATCCCTGTCCTTCCATACGAGTATGCATGTGATCATGATTCATTTATAATGCAAATGCTTGGTTAGAGAAATGTGTCTAGCACTGGGATAACTGCCAACGTTCTCACTTCAGTTCCTGGCATTTTGGCAGTAGATCTCTTCCCTTCTCTCATACATGCAATTTCTTAAAACTCGTGATTTAAAAAGAACTAAAATTTAACATTTTACTTCCCAGTATTATCTGATTTTTTTTTTTTAAAGTTGAAATCATTCTGTTGGTGATCAAACCAAAGGCTTTGTGCAATCAGTGCCGCTACTTTTGAGCAACCCTGCAGTAGCACATTGCTATGCATGCAGTATGGAGGAATACCGCTTTGTAAGAAAACAGTCTTCAGTATCAAGGGCTTATTAAAATTTATTTTTATAATAGGTTTTTTAAAAAGGCCTGTTCAACTAGAAAATGGATATTTAATGACTAGAAGTGCAGACTATGATTAACAGAAAAAACTGCACCGTAAGTTGAACTGAACTTGAAGGACAGATGTACGGAAGTGTTTAAAGGGAGGAGGGGGAAGGATTTCTGTTAAATATTCATACTGTAGTGTTAGGAGGCCCTGCTCAAGACCTAACTGCTAGATACTTCACACACTTATACGGAGACAGTGCCTGCTTTGATCAGTTAAATCGAAGAAGACCAAAACAAAATTTCATTACTTGGCTCTATAATTATCTGTAAAACGAGCAAATAAAACTGTTGCAGCTGAATTTTTCATCTGTTTTATTGATCACATTTCATTTTACATGACAGCAATTGGGTTCCATTTTGTTTTAGATATTGACTCCTCTTTTTTCCCAAAATGTTATCCTGTTCCTAATAAATCTAAGTCCCTCCCCTACACACCATTCTCTTTCATGCACTGAGACCCTGTCTAACTGGCCCTGCGCATGGAACTGGAAGCATTTCAAAGAATGCCACCATAGAGGTCTTGGACTTGAAACTCTGGCCTCCAGCACCTCTCTCCTACCTTTCCCTATGTCATTGGGACATTACGATCATCGGCTCCTCCCTAGCACTGCACATACATCTATTTAGATGTCTTGAGTGGATGGCAACCTTTGTGCCTGGCAGACCATTCACCATGCGGTTCTCCCAGTCATCACTAACCCATCAATCTATATTTCTCATAATCGAATTTCCCATTGCTATTACCGGTCTCTTCCTAATAACAAGGGTCTCCTCCCCCAGAGGGATATCCTCAGTGAGAGGGATACTATTACATCATCTCAAATTAGGGCCCTAACTACAGGAAACCTTTCATCCTCCTCAGCAGCACACAGGCTGTCAGATGGGTGGTGGGATCGCTCTACTATGTCCCAGTCTCGTCTATGTATCTCCTGGTCTCCCTTAGCTCCTCCAGTTAAGCCACTCTGGTCTCCAGAGGCTATAGACTGTCTGAGGGCCATGAACTGGTTTTACTGAATGCGCACACATGTTACCTGCCCACAGGGCAGTTAATCACTCTTGTGGGGTTTGTTTGTATCTGCTCTCTTGGTGAGGGAGGTTATTGGCTTAAGTATAAAATGTTTGTTAGGTGTTTCTGGCTCTCATGCTCCCTCGCCAAGCTCTGCTGGTTGCTTAGGAGCTGGTCTTTTAAACCCCTGTTCTCCCTGAGTTAGCCCGTCCCCTTGTCAAGGGATGGGATCAAAGGATGGCAGAGAGCCTCCTAAGGAAACCCTCAGCCTTGCTTAGCAGGCACTTAGTTTCAGCATGCAGTCCCCCAAACAGATCACACCATAAACTTTAATCAAGCAGGCACACAGCAAGCAGGCACGCGAAAACAAACACACAACAAACACCCCAAGGATCATGTTGTAGCTCTACCTTCACCTGGAGAACCTCCCTCACCAAACTCTGCTGTTTGGTGCTTATGTTCACTAAAATTAAAAAGTTTGTAGAGGAGTTTTTAAACTAAGAGCTGGGGGAAAGCCAACAGATGTGGAGGAGCGCACAATTTGGATAGTCACCTCGCTTAGGGGAGGGTTTATTGAAGCGAATACTCTGTCCTAGTAAAAAAAAAAAAAAGATAGAAGTTGATAAAGTACAAGTAGGAAATGAAGAGGATCAGTCCAATGAAAGAGTGCCATTAAATTACATCACGACAATATCAACACATTTTATAAGTGCTTGTATACAAATGCTAAAGTCTAAATAGTAAGGAATATTGATATAATAGGCATCATACAAACTTGATGGAACAATAATTGAGACATGGTAATACCAGGGTATGAAATACATAGCAATGACAGTAGGTCACACTGATGAGGGAGTGGCACTATGTGAAAGAAAGCAGTCAAATACAGTAAAAATCTTAAATGAATTAAACAGTACCATTAAATCTCTATGGATAGAAATTCCATGCTTGAATAATAAGAGTATAGCAGCAGGAATATACTACCGACCCTCTGACCAGGATGGTGAGAGTGATTTGTGAAATGCTCAGGGAGATTAGAGTGGCTACAAAAACTGAAAACCCAATAATAATGGGGGTTTTCAGCTGTCCCCGTATTGAATGGGCACATGTCATGTCAGGACGGGATGCAAAGATAAAATTTCTAGACACCATTAATGACTGCTTCTTGGAGCAGCTAGTTCTGGAACTCAGAAGGAGAGAGGCAATTCTTGATTCAGTCCTAAATGGTGCACAGGATCTGGTCCCAGAGGTGAACATAACTGAACCCGTTCAGTAATAGTGACCATGATGTCTGTGTTCTCATATGCTCTTTATTGTACATTATGGCATGCGCAGTCCTCAGCAGGTCCCATGCACCAGACCGTGGCCTTAGAGATGAGCTTGCCAAAATGTAATGGTCTCTCTCCTCCTCTTGAAACTTATTTCAGATTATTTTAAAGGCTTTCTCCTTACCTCTCCTTTTGATTGACACTTTTCATCAGACATACCGGGGGAAGAGGATAGTGGACAAATGGGGAGGAAACCCATAAATGTCCTTGGGGGTTATATGAATGAAGCGTGTACAAACCTTCACACTGGCCAGAAATAGTCCAAGACATGGCAGAGTCTCTTTTGGTTATTCATGACCCAGTAGTCTAAAGTACAGTAGTAATTTGGCAAGATCAAATCCCACCTTACATTTCTAGAAAAGTTTTTTTTATTTTACAGGCTTTTAGGGGGCCTCTAGATCAGTGGTTCTCAAACTAGGGCCGCCGCTTATTCAGGGAAAGCCCCTGGCGGGCTGGGCCTGGCTTACCTGCCGTGTCCGCAGGTTCGGCTGATCGTGGCTCGCACTGGCCACGGTTTGCTGCTCCAGGCCAATGGGGGCTGCGGGAAGGGTGGCCAGCACGGCCCACACCGCTTCCTGCAGCCCCCATTGGCCTGGAGCGGTGAACCACGGCCAGTGGGAGCCGCGATCGTCTGAAACTGCGGATGTGGCAGGTAGGCTAACCAGCCTGGCCTGCCAGGGCTTTCCTTGAGCAAGCGGCAACCCAAGTTTGAGAACCACTGCTCTAGATTTGATGGTGCCTGTGTGGTTTCTAACTGTGAAAGTAAATCAAGGGAGTTTAGACTTGGGGGGGGGGGGGAGAGGGGGGAGACATATTAACAGCTCAGAGAAAGGTGTTAGTTGCCATGGCAACTCATCTGGAGTGATAGTGCTGGCTCAAGGTTATCTTGCTGCAGTGGTGCAGCTACCCGATTTAAAAAGAAGCCTCATCTGGCTCTTTGCTACACGGTCTATAAGAAATATCCCAGCTGTATTCAGGTTGTCTAAATATCAACCAAAAGGTATATCAGGTTTTTAAATCGCCGATGTGATGAAAAAACACATGCCCTATATTTTTTCCTTAGTTGCTTATGACAACTAAAGAACTTGGGAATGTATTAGAAATGATTTCTAAATATTTTTTTCTGTCAAGCTTTTGATTAGAAATGTTGAAATTTTTGTCTTGCTTCATTTACTTTTTGATCATTTATGCATGTTAATGTGTCAGTTAAAGAAATCCTGAGGTGAAATTAGATCAGAAACTAACATTAATCATTCTGTTTATATCTCTGACTAAATGACACAATTCACCAAGGGATTTTTCTCTTCATTGAGGAATTAAAACACACATCCCCTTCTACTGCAGCTTTTCTTTGAGCATCGCTGTTGAGCTGAAAAATTATTTTAATGCTACTAAACCTAAGATATCCACCAGAACGCCTAATCTGCCTAGGTGCTGTGTACCTCCTGGGGGGTGCTGAGTGCCCTCCCTGCCTTTTGCAGTTAGTGGGATTTGAGGGTGCTGAGCACCTCACTGTATCAAGCCCTTACAAACAGCTTCACTGTTCGGAAGTGTTCAGTGAGTGACTACTAAAGCATCAGCAGGAATCCTATACCAACACTAGGGTTCTTAGTTGTCTGGGGAGGCATGTAAATCAGTTTGTTGAGCCGAGTAAATCGTCATCCACCCAACAGTGTTTTGGAAGTTGTCAGTTGAAGTACAGTTCATTCTATTTAGAACATCTTATGAAAGTAATATTGAATAGCAGTGAGGTGAAACTCCAGTACATGTGTTTAAAACATAAGATCAAACACAAGTGGTCACTCAGCACTACTTGACATACTGTGTTTCCCCAACAAACTCAGTTCTAGCAAAATATCAGTGTATGGTTTCCTAGATTTCTAGGCAATTTGAAGAGTCCAGGGAGCTAATCTGAGATGTTTGCAAGTAGTACTCAAACACAGACCTGTTCAAAAAGCCTTAATTTGAATAAGGGAGTGAGAAGGTTTTAAACATTAACCATTACATTCTATTTTCAATAAAAAAAAAAAAAATACACGACTTGAGTAAAAACACTAGTGGTGAGGGTGGGGTGGAGGAAGAAACTGCACATATGCAGATTATAAAGCATGTGTTATTTGAATCAGATGTTTGGCACGATCAGTAGTAATAGGAGATGGGAAGGAAAATTTCTCTAGCTACTACCAGTGTTACAGGTTTAGCCAAGCCATCTTTAGTTTACTTACTGCCTGGGATAAATTAGTAGAGTACCTAGGCAGTTTTTATGTATGTTTTTTTCCAGGGTCCTGAAGACACAGGGCATTTTTTAACTGGCCTGCTAAGGACAAAATTTCATATGGAAAGTCAAGCTATTGAGTTTGACTACTAGGTAAAATAGTTCAATAGCTAATAATGCAATGTGTTAGCATTCCCATGAATAACTAGAATCCTGATTATGCTAGTGACTCTTGAGACAGGAGATGCTTTCCTGAATATAAATGAGGATGCTTTCTCTAAGGTTTTGGCTGTAGAGCAGGAGGAGAGGAATTTCTTGGAGCAGTTTTAAGCAATGGTCATTTGAGTATGATTGTGTGAACTATGTTGGAATGCAGAGCTCGGGTATGATTGCAGGTTGTGATGCTCCAAATCATCGTCTTTCCCTCTGCCCTCCCCCCTACCCCCACCCCAAAAAAGGAATGGACTATTGATAATCCTTCAACAGTTTGAGAATCCTCCAGTGGCAACCCTCATCCAAGCCCATCTGGGCACTTTCCAGACTTTAAGCTCCTCAGTAGATATGTGGCTTTTCCATGTTAGATGGGAAAACTTGGTACGAGGGAGGAGGGATTTTAGTTAATTATTTTAGTTAAGGTCCAATAGTGTTTCAGAGGTAGTTGGGAATTGCATCCAGGAATGCTGGCTATCATTCTTGTGCGCTATCTGATAAACTAATTTAGTTGTTGAAACATGGATAGTATTTGGTATGCTATAGAAGAAATTTGCCAAGTGCTCGCCTGGAAGGTATGTGTTACATGTCCCTCAAATCTCCACACTGATTAAGGAGCAACTTTGCCTCAGAGGCACAGCCTATTCTCTCACAGTCCTTCATCAGAATTTGATTGTGACATGGGATGGTGGAATTAAAATGGAGTGGGAGGGGAGGGTCAGGATTAGAGGATATTTAGAGCTACATAAATAACTCCACAAGGGCAAGGGAAAATGCCAAATGGTTAACATTGAAAACCTTTGTGCAAGGCTATTAGGAGGGCATGTGTTCTACCAAAGCCTAAAACTTTAGCTTGGAAGTCATGAACATAAGAGGAAACTAATCAGCTTTGCAGTGTCATTCAGGCTAAATCAAATTATTGGTATATCAGGGGGGAAAAAAAGCACATAATGACAGAAATGTTCTTTTCATCCTGGCAGCCTCACTAATGTCCTGCTGTTCATTCCTCTGCATGGAGGTGAGGGGGCTTGAACTCTGTATTTCATGCTGGGTCTCAACCCTGCATGAGTGTATTGTTTCTTCTGTACATGTCTCCTGCAATCAGCACAGTTCCTAGTTGCTGGCTAGACACTGATAGGGACCAACAGTCCCAGTAATGCACAGTGTTTGAGTGGTTTCTGCTTAGCGTTCAAAGAGTTAGAGGAAAGTAGGATTGAAGGGGAAAGGAGAAGTAGTATCACTGAAGTGTAGCCGTTGGTCTTACTCAGCCATATTTAATTCCCAACTGTCACTATCATTTATAGACCTTGTTTCGTGGTGGGTGCTACCTGACAAGTAAGACAAAGTCCCAGGCCCCTCCCCACCATTCTTATTTAATAGACAAAAGAAATTAAGAATTGGGAAGGAGATGCAACAAAGGCAAAATAATTGAGCAGTAATGTTTACAATGTGTCCTATTAGTGCTCCAATTTTTGTCTCTTACACCTTTTTGAGGAGGTTGATTATGGTTCGTAGGCCTTGTGGAAGCAAGTATTCAGTATCTTAGTTTTTAAAATGGGGCACATTCCAAAAAGAATAATTGATGCACTTTAGTTACTTGAAGGGAACGTAATTTTATTTTTTGTATATAGAAACATGCTGCTTTTTTTTTTTTCAGATCTAAGACTTTTTGTGGTAAAACTCTGCAGGGGCATAATGGTGCCTTAACATGTGGCACATGCTCAATACCTGAGTAGAAGAGGATGGGTTAAAGATAGGGAAAGTCAATGGGTGGGAATAGTTGTCCCTTTGCTTTTCTCCTGAATGTTCTGTACATGCTGAAAGCACATGAAGGGCTTGTTTATGCTTTGCTACAAGGGGAAGTGGTTCAATGTGCTGTCCCAAGAACAGACCAGGAAGCAGATTGTGACTCCGAAAGTCTCAATCTGGTACCTTGTAACTCCACTTGTTCTGGAAGGGAGTAATCTGTACTAATCCTATACCTGACCTTGGAGATAACTTGTCCCGATGTGCTGGGTCAGCTGCACTATGGAGTGCCATGAGGGTGGGCAGCAAAGCCAATGCCACCCCTTCTCCACTCACAGGCGGGGGAATAGTAGCTCACAGAGGCTGCTTCCCTGCATGCTTTTACCCACAGTGTGTGAGTAGCCCCCATAAGGGAATAGGAGGATGCCTTGTGTCCCCATGCATGGGTGTGAAAGGTGCTCACAATTAAGCCCTAAAAGTCAGGAGGTTTAAAATAAGGACTATTACTGTCCTGAAGAAATATGCAGCACTGAAGACAAGTTCACTCTAACATCATGCACATCACCAGTTTAATGATGTGTCCAGGAGAGTCCCTTGCTGTGAGCCTAATTTGGAAATTCTAAAATGAGTTGAGGTGGTGAGCACACATACGCTGAACTCCAAAAATAACTATCACATTACATAGATTTCATGAATAATTCAATTCAGTTTAATGCTGTTCCACCATGCAAATAAAATCTTCGCAATGTTTGGCATAATACAGCCAAACCCTTTCAATTTTTTAGAAGGAAGAAATAAGGAGCCTTTTCATTTCTATTTCTAACATCACTAACAGATGGAGCCTTTACATTCTGCTCAGTTGGAATAAATAAATATGTAAAACCCTGGCTGGAGCTACTGGTATTAAAAGGTTCCTGTACATTGCAAGGTGGGAGTGCAGACGGCACAGTGGCCTTTCAAAGGTAGGGCTGTGGTCACGAAGGAGTAGCATTTAGCTGGGAAGATGAAACTCTTTGCAAAATGGGAAAAGAGCATGTCAGAAACTGATGAAAGCAGCTGAAGACGGGAGAAATGAAAGCAACCAAAGTCAGGGAAGTGCCCCCCTCTTCTTTCTCTTCTTCCCCCCCCCCCCCCCCCCAAAAAAAAAAGGGAAGGGCAGAGTGGAAAAAAATGCAAGCCTGGGATTTTCAATAGGTACCCACAGCTCATTGAATTCATTAAGATCTTGTGAGAATCTCACCCTACGACATTGGTGACAAAGGTGCGATTGTGTTATAATGAACACCAGATGAACATTTTGCACTTACAGCATGCCATTCATGGTTCTCAATTTTACAGACACTTTAAGCTTTACAGAGTCCTTGTATTATGACCTTCTACCCAATCTTATAAATGTGGAATCTAAGGCACAGATTGAATGACTTGTCTGTGGGGGAATGTGGAATGGAATTCAGAAGTCCTGATTTAACACTTGGTAGCACTGCCTCATTGTGTGTATACGTAAATTATAATGAAAATTGTGAGTTTGAGATATGAAACTCTTCTGTGAGAAGCAAAGGTGTTCAAAATAATAGTTACCGTCTTTAAGGTTACATTGATTGTAATAAGATAACCGTATAGTTCTTGGTCGGAGCGGGGTCTGAACAAAATGCAGGTAACCACTTGTTGTTCTTTGCTGTTGCTTAAACTGAAACCTAACATGCCATTCAGTATGGTCCCTAAAAACACACAGATGGATGCATATGAGGGTCTCCTTTTTGAGCCCCTCTTACACAGCTCATGATAGAGGCAGCTGCAAACTGTAGAAATGTCTGCTGTCTACAAATCTTTTAGAGGCTGCCTCTTTGTGGTCCTTCAGGTGGCTGGTTTTTGCTACTCACTGGCTTTCTTAAAATTTGCTTGCCTTAACACACCTTTGTAGAGCATACTTGCAGATCTCGATGACTGATAGGGCCATGGAGAGTAAGAGGTCTTCTGCAAACGTCCTAGTATATTGAGCTGGTGCGTTTCTTGAAATCAGTGCTGTATTCACCTACAGTAGCTTTTATCACTAGGAAATGCAATGGGGCAATGGCTTCTTAACAGTGCTTCTGTCTTTTTCAGACCTGCTTTACTGTTCCCTCCAGACAGATTTCTTGTACTGGAATGAGCAGATGTTTCTGTTGGAAACATGTGCCAGCCTCTCCCTGCATACATCAAGTTCACTTCCTTCGTGTAGTGGCAGGAAGAGCTGTGAGGGCCTCCCCTCCCTTGTTCAGCTCTTCAAGAAATGAGAAGACTGCAGTTTCTGAAATGCATTCTCATAATTTCCTATGTTGTGGTCAGCCTCATTGATTCTAATTCTTCCCAGGGTATGTATAGAATGAGCTTTGGTTGGGGGCTACTCTCTTTTCCCTCTGGAATTAATACCTCACACTTCCACAACATTCTCTCCAGACTATCTCAAAGTGCTTTACAAATGTTCACTAATGAAACCCACAGCACTCCCTATGAAGGAGGGTATTGTCACCCACTGCAGAAATGAAGCCTGTTCTAGGGTGAAAAGTGTCAGTGATCCACAGTAAAAGTAACTGTTTAAATCAGGAAGGGAAGAAACTATATCCCACTGAAACTGCAGAAGAACTGGAGAATTTTGGTTGGCAAAATAAAAGCTTCACATTTGCCAAGGATGCTAGAGCCAATACCAACTAATGTTGCCCAGCTGACCGTGGATTGTTCACATGTGGTGATTGTTAATGAAGGGCTTTATGTATCTTCAGAAGATGCACTGTTCCGTAGTATTGGTTCATTACTGACTCAGGGAGGGATGGGAGGAGAATGACACTTGCTGAATTACCAACATGGTTTCCAGGAGAACATAGATGTCCCAGGGAAGTCTCCCATTCAAGGAGTGACCTAGCTTGATGCTACATAGCCTGTGAGATCTGAGAAGAGCACAGCACAAGGTAGTATGGCTGTAAAATTTTTCAGGATGGGCCATTTTTCTTACAAGTCTAGTCTAATTATATTGTGAATCCTTCCAGCTTAGAATATTGTTGGGCCTTTGTTCTCCCCCCTCCCTCCTACTATATTTTTAAAACCATGTTCAAACCTAATCCTCCATTTTGTGGTCACTAACTCTGTCCTGTACCTATGCCTAGGCTTGGAAAGATTTGTTGTTTATCGGTAAACCATCGCTTTCAGGTGCACAAAGATGAAATATTTCCATCAATAATAAAAAAAGTACAGAAAGACAAAGTAAGAAAAATGCTTCTTTGATGCTTAGTTTCATTAAAGGATATTTACTTGATATATTTTGACTTGGCATTGACAACTTGTGTTAATGGTTATAAAGCTTTAACTCCTTGACTCTGTCATTAAATAATTGTGAGAACCCCTCCTCCCCCCATTGTCTGATGCTACATAGTTGTCTGAATTTGTGGAAATTTAAATTGATCAAAATAGATGCTTAAAATTAAACACTGATATCTGATGGAAATTAACACACCAATTCTGCCAAGCCTACATATGCCAGGTACTCTGGGGAGTGTAGCTGGAATATGGTTGGAGGAAAAACACGGTGCTGTATTAGTGTGTATCTTGCAAAGTACAGAAAAATAAAGCATTTGTTCAAGCACACCAATAACTCTGTTGGTGAAATATCTGCAGTCTAACACAGCATTTTCTATATTGGTATGGAAAAAGAGATGATTAAACTCATGTGAATTTTCTGTACTTTTCTTCAAGCGCTAAGGAAAAACTCACTTTGAAAAAAAATTGAAGAAAACATTAAATGGGTTGTTGCTCCCCAAATGACTTTGTTCATTCATGCATGAAACAGTCTTCCTGAGCACATCTACAATGCCCTCCGTCTTCCATATGGGTCTTCTGGAGGGACATAGATATCTATCTTGAGTCCTATGATAAACTTGCTAGCTGACATATTTGAAGAGTAACTTCTATGTCATTTTCTTGACCTGTATTTAACACAACTGTGTGCTTATTTCCTTCCCCTTCCCAGCTCTGTTTTCTTGGCCACTTTTAGCCTTGGAGATCTCTAAATAAGGGTTTATGCTGCCTTGGTTGCTTGCAAAACACCTAGTGTGATGCAGGTGCTACTGGGTATAAATCATACATATATAGTCTGTACTCGTTAGAAATTTTCCTCAAAGGTGATATCGTGGCTCGTTGAACAGAGAAAGGGATAAAACTTCTGCCTTCTATTTCCAGTTCTGCTACTGATTTACTGTATGACCTTGTGCAAGCTGCTTAACCCCGTGCCTCAGTTTCCCCGTCTAAATTAGTATAATACTGCTTACAGGAATGTTGAGGATTAATTTTTTTTTAACTGGGGTATAACATAGTTCTGGGCAAGTGCTTAGTATTTTAAACCACAAATCTGAAATATAAATGTCAAATTTTGAGGGGGAGAGATTTTTTGGGGGGACAGGGGAAGACATTGGTATTGACCTGTCTGCCTCCCCTTGCAGCTGCTGTTTAACTTAGTCTTCAGATCAGGATGCTTTTTGGTGGGAGTTTTTAACGAGGCTCACTGCTGTCTTACTGTGTGTGCCCAAATAAGTTGAGACAGTCAGATGGTTAAGCACTTTTATTGCCTACTCAAGGAAACAGACTCGCGCTATCACAGAGTGGGATCTTCTCCCTTTCAATTTTGACATACATCCCTCTGGTATCTTATTTATTTTTCTCCTTTTAAGTAAATATAATGCTAGTGAAAGGGGGCAGATTGACACCCCTGGAAACTGAAGCCTTTTATCCTTAGGAAAGGTTTTAACACAAGCAGCAGCAGTGCCACCTTCCCTGCTAATGTCACAACCCTCTGGAGTTCTTTGCATGTCAGGCAGGTCTTGCTGCTGGGTTCTACAAATATGGGTGTTGCTTCTGATGTGGGGGTAGACTGAGCCCAGAATCCTTTCTTGTAAGCTATTGGATAGCAATTGCACTGTTGGTTGGGGCTGGATTTGACGCACTGACCTGGAGGTAAAAAGCCAGTCCTCCAATGGTTTTCAACCAAGGGTACATGTACCCCTGGGCCCCTGCAGGTTACGCAGAGGTCTTCCGGGGGCACATCAACTCATCTGGATATTTGCCTAGTTTTACAACAGGCTACATAAAAAGCACTAGCGAAGTCAGTACAAACTAAAAATTCATATAGACAATGACTTGTTTATACTGCTCTATATGCTATACACTGAAATGTAAGTACAGTATTTACATTCCAGCTGATTTATTTTATTATAATATGGTAAAAATGAGAAAATAAGCCATATTTCAGTACTAGTGTGCTGTGACACGCTTTTTGTATTTTTGTCTGATTTTTTTTTTTTTTTTTACGTGAGGTGAAACTCGGGGGTACGCAAGACAAATCAGACTCCTGAAAGGGGTACAATAGTCTGGAAAGGTTGAGAGCCAATGCAATCTGCTCAGTGTCTTAAGCCTTCCACTTGAAAAGAACCCCGCAAACAAACAAGTGGCTCCTGTAAACTGACTGTCTCACTAGCACCGCACCTCTGTGTTCTGATTGCCGCTTAGGGCACATCTGCCAGGGACAAAGTTAAGGCGAATCAACTGAAGGTGTAAAGTCAATATGCATAAATTAAAGCATATTTACTCAGCATGTGGAAGCCCTCACTCAGAAATAAGATGGCTTTAGTTGGCTGTAATTTAATCCTCTGGAGGATAGAGGAGCCCTTACTACTCGAGCATGTATGCCCAGTCCCTAATATGTATTACATTCCTCCCTTCCAATCCGTGCAAATATCATTCAAATTATCTTGGTCTTCCAGTGATCAAACCTTGATATCCCAAGTGGCTCTGCTTGCTTCCCCTTGCCCACAGTATTAAATCAAAACCTCTATCGTCGCTTTCAAGACTCCACGTCACTCCATCCTGACCTGCGTATCTTGTTGCTTACCATATTCCACCTGTGCCTGGGTCCCATCACCAGCCTCCTTTTGTCTTTGTCTTATTCCATGTTGCTTCTGATGAATGGAACAAGTTCCTAATCCCAGGTTGCTGGGACCTTCCACTGCTGTTGTCGTTGGCCTACTCCACGTCCTTCCTAAAGACTTGCTTTTTCGGCAGTGTCTATAAATGAAATAAAAACAAAGTGTGCGTGTGGGCCGAAAAACAATCATCAGGCTCAGAATTTTTGTTAGACCTAAAATGACCCCGCTACCTTCCAGGACTCCATGTGTTTTGTCAGTCTTCACCTGCTTTCTAGTTTGTAAGGCAATCTGTCTTGATGGTATGTTTTGTACAACACAAAGCATAAGCGTCAGCAAATAGGGGTTTTGTGAACAGGTAGGTGCCTAGGTTTCTTGTGTGCTCATGAGATTTACCCATGTTCTGATGAGTCAAAACATATGCACATGTTGCTGTATTCTTATCAAGAATGAGAGGCAGACAAGAACTCTCCCCTAAGAACCTTTTAGCTTCCCAATGCTGCCTGGTCCTGTTGAAGGGAATGGGAAAATTGCTGCCTATTTCATGAGGAATCTGCTTTGGTAGTGGTATCTCTTTTTGCTTTACCTTCAGAAAATGACAGCGGTTTTATATTGTGCATTGATTGTGTCCTCTTATAGGAGAGTTACATTTCATGTCTACACAGACTGTTGCATAGTCTTTATGGAAAGACATCCTTGCCAGTCATTTAATTTTCTAATATCTGTGTGTTTGTAGTAGGGTAAAGAATCCTCTGGAATGCTCAGATGTTGCTTTTCGCCTGTTAATGACAGAACTTCAAACGCTGGGGCCATTTTATGTAATTTTGCACTTGGCAGGAGGTAACACAGGAAAGCTGGTCACAATAGGCAGCTTCCCCAGAGAACCTCGCTAGTAAAAGCATCTTAAACTGGCAGAAGAGCTCTCCATGGCCATCAAAGCCTTGGAGGTCTGGTTAATCCAAATCACTTATTAATGTTTCTCTTGGGGATATAAACAATAAAGCCATTTGGATTGAGAAATCAATAGTGGAGCTCTGCCTGTATAAGACTGTCTGGCATTTAGATCTTAACTGCCTAGACATATGGATTGTAAGTAGCCACAGATAAACCAGTTCTTTCAATTATTTTTATGGGTCCTTCCCTGCCAAAGCATCCCCTTGTGAATTGAAATCCTGTATGGTGATTTCTGTAGGCTAGAATGTGAACAGCTTATGCTTTCTAGTGCAACGTTTCAGTGAGCTGAGAATATCTTGCTGTTATAACAGCAAGGGCCTTATTTATATTTTCATTTTAGAGGCTAGTGTGGAAACTTGAGATCTGTCTCCAGTTTTACTTTTGTATTCCAGTCTCTCCTCCTTTCAGCCGAATATTCATATATAATTCATCTCCTAATGTTCATCACTTAAAAGTAATAGGCTTCATTTGTTCAGGTGGTGCTAAATTTTGGACTTGAAAGTCCTGGATTTAACAGTGTAGTGATTTTATCCTTGAGTTCTGGTAGCTCTTGCCCCCAGAATTCTAATGAGGGATATTCCTGCTTCTCCTGACATGCTCGGTATTTCTAATGAGTTTTCCATATAATGGGGCAAAATCTCCAGCAGCATAGTTCTTTCTAGTCACATTTTTGGTAGCTTTCGTAGCTTTTCTTGCCCTTAGTTAATGTCAAAAACAACTTTGTGCTATATAAGAATGAGGCAATATTATTTATTGCTCTAAATGACTTGATAACCTCCCTAACCGGTCTACAATGCAGACTACATCTGTGAAAGTGCTCTGGATTCTACCTATATGGAAATGAAGTGACCGTGGTAATCTGCAATGATGTATAGCACCTTTCATCAGCATCTTAGTGCTTTCTGAAGATGGGTGTTACCTTAATTTTACATATGGAAAAAAATAAGGCACAGATAGGTGAAGCATAGTGCTTAAATAATATCAAGGTAGATGGATTTTTCTTAGATCTTGCAATGAGTCAGTGACTATCAGGATTAGAACCTTTTGTTACCTGGCTCCCAGTGCCCCTACTCAAAGGACTAGAATATTGCTGCCAGATACTTCCCTCTTTCCCCTCCCCCAAAGATGGGGAGGTACTGAATTCTGATCCCATTATTTTGGTTTCCTTGGACAATTGTGTAAGCATTTAACTGTGGCTCTTTTAATAGAGCTGTCTAGTTGCTATTAAAACATCTCACTTGCTTTAAGAACATTTGCTGAAGCAGTTTCCCTAAAACATCAGACAAGCTAAATTTATTTATTGCCCAACTGGCGAATACCCAGACATCAGATAATTTATTTTCTAGTCTTACTGAATGATACTAACAGGAATTCAAGTTGGAAGGTTGAATGGTAATGAAAGGATTGCTTTCAGAAACAATGCTAACGGGAGATTGTTATACTTCAGTGCAGGGAGCAGCCTGCCAGAACATTGTGTAGCTCTGTCCAGGAGGAACTAAGCTTTTTTTATTTCTTCTTTGCACAGAGATGTATTGTGTAATGTCCAATGGAAAGTTCCCCCACCCCTAGGGGAACATTTGTACTGAAACTTAGATTCTGGTGATGTCTTATCCCTCATAGGCCTCATGAGAGTCAGGGTGTAGGCTAGCTCAACATGTTCAGTGTGTGTTTCAAATCCTCTTTTTATTGTAACCCAGCTTAGAATTGACCAATTGTTTGCTTTTATACTTCTTGTGGTTGGGAACACTTAGGGAGCTTCCTCAAAGTTTTAGTTGTATTAAATGCCATTTTTCTCCTTCATAATTTGCTCACCAATCTTTGAAGAAAAGTTGCCTTCTCTCCAAATTCCTATCACAGGAGGACAGTTTCAAACTGTCACTGAAGATGTCTGGTGGATAATAGTCTCTCTGAAGTCCTAGAATTATATCTGCCTCAAGCAGTCCCAGTCTAGCTTTAGAGAAAAAGGACAGTTGGGGCAGAGTGGCTCCTCTTAAATTTAAAATGTGCTTATCTGTACTGGCAGTGGTTTAACAGCTCAGAACCATAGGTAGGAAGGAGCTCAAGTAGGTATTGAAAAGTTATCTGAAAATGTCTAACTTTAAACTGCATAATGTACAATATGCTTTACCTCCCAAAAACACAGCTATTTTAGATGTGCAAGAATACATCCCAGGATGCATTCAGCAGACAACATGCATGTTGCTTGTGCACTGAAGGTTTGAACTGTTAGGCGTTATTGGTCTCATGCATACTAGTGGGTCATGTCCATGTGAAGTTTTGATCCAATTAGTTACATAAATTAATGTCACAATTTTTAATTCATACTGAAGTTTACTTTTACTTTTGTCCGTAAGATTTTACTACAATGTATATTGAAGTCTGTGAGATTCCTATTGCATTTTTTCTTTAACTATTGATATACAAAATTCATTTGGATAGTAAAATCAGATCTATAGAATAGCGTGTTTGTGTGTGTGGGGGTGGGGAAGAGGGGGTAGCATGCATGTTTAGTATCCTTGAATTATTTCACTGTGGGAGCCCCATAGAACAATGCTTCAAAATCTAAACTGTTCTGTGCTCTATCACTTAAATCTACGAAGCGCAGACTGCCTTCTAACCGTGGCAACAAAATATTTTGTAGAGGCAGAAATAAAAGGAATTTGCAAATATAATTCAGCATTATCTCTACTGAAAAGAGAGAACAGATATCCTGCTCCAAGTCCTAGAATGCTGTTTTACGATTGTTGGAAATGATGATATAGAACTCTTCTCGTGGAAGATTATTTACTCTTTTCCTCTTGTAACTGTCTGCAGCTTTCTTTTTTTTACAGTGCATCGTGCCCTTCTCCTCCCACCCCGGGAAGATACTACAATATTGGACCCATACTAACTTAGTTTTAGCATTAAAAAGGTCTGGAGTATAAGCAAAGATTTCTTTTTAGATGTTTTTAAAAGGTGACCACAGTCCTTTCATTATACTCCTTATCACAGAACATTTATTTACTTAGAGATTGGGAAACCTTTTAAAATGTTGTGGTACCTCATCCAAAGAAAACTGTGTAACATTGATGCTGCTTGCCCTCCTTTTAAAAAGTACTATTTCTAATGGTATTGATTAAAGTCTCAGTGGCTTCAACTCCTTCTCAGCTAGTTTTAGTATTTACAAAGCAGTTATTGCATGTACTGTTTGGTTAGATTTGTAGCAACTTTGGTCTTCTCCACAATGCAGTGTTTGCAGGACAATAATGGAAATCCATTTGGAGACTTTTGCCCACATTAAGAATTATCCAAATTTATTACAAGTGAGCTTACAACAGTGAATCTCTGTATGGGGTAGTTCAGTCCATATTTTCTTATTAAATACCTTCCTCATTGATGTCAAGAGCATGGACAATGTGTTGTCAAATGCTGTTGGCAGTCCAAATTAGCCTTTCATTGCACCAACATAGTGCTTGAGGTGCATAGGGGTTGATGATTCTTGGCCAGCACCTTGAGTTGCTTAACTTCAAGCACATACTGAAGTGTTTTGCTGATGTGGGGCCTTGCATCGTGTGCAAACCCATTGTCTTCAGTCTCCGAAATATAGATGACAATGCTTTGCTTTTCACGTGGGTGTTGAGGGACAACTCATAAATGTGTGCAAAGTTCATTGAGACCATTGGTTGGAAGAACTTTTCAGACCATTAGATCTGATTTGGTATATTACAAAACTGCACTTACAGCAGGAATCTTCAAGTTTCAATTCTTCATTTTTTTTTTTAAATGCCCTTGTGGTGCTACATATTATGTAAGATCTGAGAGACCCAAGAAATTCATGACTCAGCATAAACTGAGGTACATGCAAAAAAAGTACTCAGTATTTCACGGAATATTGCATCTGAAACCCAGTCTTAAACCCTACTCTTACAGAAAGTACTTTATGCTACCCTTATGCTTTACTACTATTCAACTTCATGTGATCATCCATGACCTCAATGCAGTTTAAAACAATGCAGTTTAGGAGGAAAAACTGCTGCAAGTGTCTAATTCTACAGACAACTTTTATCCAAGTACCTTAACCCCCCCTTAAACATTAATACTACCTACTCCTGTGAGGTAGGGAACTAGTAATATCCCCATTTTTCGGATTAGGGAAGCTGAGGCATGGAGAGGTGAAGTGCCTCTTTCAGGGTCCCACAGTCTGTACTGCAGGGTTTGAACTAGAAGCTAGATCTCCTCACTATTCCTATGACTTAACCAGAAGACTACCTTCATTCCTCTCCTTTTCCTGTTTCCACCTCAGTGGTCTAGGCCAGTGGTTCCCAAACTGGGGTTCACGAAGTGTTACAGGGGGTTCTTGGGGGGAAAAAAATCCCTAATGGCGGACAGAGCTGTCCATAGGGACCCCGGGAAGCATGGGGGCAAGCAGCCCGGAGCCTCTGGACTTCCAAGAACTAAGCAGATCAAAGCAAGCATATCTATCACACTGAGGAGACTTCAAAACGCCTTATAAGAAATGGAAAGGGAGGTGGATATTTTTTGCTGTTTTTAAAATAAATAAGCAGCTAGTATTGTTTTTAAAATTATTATGAAGAACTAGTTTGAGCTTTGTTGTAACGTGCGTTGTTTGCCTGGACTGCTCAAGACCTGAATGCTTGTGTAGGAGGAACTCTTGGAGTTGGCTTCTTAAATACCTTTATGCTGTTTCACATCTGATACTCCTTGATTAAACATAGGAGCCTTGTCTTATAACAGGCTTATTCAAAGTGATACAAGCTACGAAAGTGAGATCTTGGAAGAGTGTTGCTTTTTTCATAATGTAATAAAAATACTGTAATGATAAATAATAAATAGTGTGTAATAAGCATGTCATAAAAACACATTTTATATTTCCAAGATCACTTCTTTTTATAATTTATACTTAGGTAAAGTTAGAAAATCCCTGGAAATATTCATTTTTAGGAGGGGGTTCGTGAGACTTGACAGTTTATTGAAAAGGGTTCACTGGTTGTTAAAGTTTGGGAACCACTGGTCTAGGCCCTAGACTCCAGGGGATGTGTGGTGCTGCTGTTGGGTCGTCAGCATGTTCTATTAATGTGTTTTGTTTGATGAAATTCTGATTGTGTGACTCAGTCAAAACTGCAAAATTTTCCAAGCTATTTAATCACCTGGTGGCATTTAAATTTGCAGACTGAGACTGTTGTATGTGTGTATGTTTTGCCTCTTTCCTCCTCTTGAGGCTAGCTACTGATGTTTGTATACAGCTCATCTCTGTGTTCAAGAGGCCAGATCTCTGAACATGATGCTTCTTTCTGTCTAATGCCCAAACCAATGGTAGCCAGTTTGAACTCTGGCTCTCCAAGGACCAAAGGCTGATTTTAATTTGGCCTGTCAGCAAGGGTGGCTGGAAGATATTATGGCTGGTGAGTTCCTCCCTTTTACCCATAAACTAGGAAACTCACAGCCTCTACACAACACATGAAATCCATGAGCTTGGGGAAATCAGTAACAATATCAGGGTTGTATCTAAATAACTTGCTAGAAATGGATTGGAAATTGTTTCTGAAGATACAATTTCCATAACATTGAAATCCCAGCAGTGGCCTAGCAGTTGAACCTAACACACTTAACGAATCCAAAGGGACCAGCCAATTTTTCTTTACTCTGATATTTGTCTCTAACGTTAGATTCGCCTTTTAATTCTTGGTGTGTGTGTGTGTGTGTGTGTGTGTGTGTGTGTAATTTTCCACATTGCACCATTTCTTCTGTATTTTCAAAATTCGTCATTCTTTTCTGCTGGCTTCCTTAAATCCTTCCCCCTCTGTGCCTCCTCTTCCCCACCACTATCAACTAATATCATGACTAGTAAAGGCCCAATCAAAAACCAATTACCGGTATTTTCTTTTTGTTATTTTTAGCTTTATGCCCTTTTTTGTTTTTACTTCTGTCTGTGGATTTTTGATTTAAGTTAAAATCTGAAACTGGAGTCAATTTTTGAATTTAAACAATAATCTTTGCCTTAACTGTAACCTCTTGGAAGGGTTAAAAGGATAACCAAATGTCTGCATTATTGCAAGTCTTACTCTGACATTTAAAACATAAGTTAATTATACCTTTTGGGAGATGGGAGTTTCTGTTTTAAGAAACTGATTGCTGACAAGGCCTAGGATCTAAAATTACTATTTCAGTCTACTGTATAATGTGGCCGCGTGTTCATTTTGCAGCCCTTTGTCTTTGTTATGCTGCTGAGTCACTTGAAAGAGAGGATCCTGGCAAAGCCATATTTGTAATTTAAAGCTTGTTGACTTTTTTTCAAGTTGCTTTATGTAGTTGCTTCCCATGCACTTGCTTAATGGGTGACTGGGCTGCATTTGAAGCTCCTCAGTCTGGTGACCCCCTCATCCCCTTTCCCAGTTGTTTTGTCCTTGGCTTTGACTTTAGTGCAGGGGTGCCCAACCTGTGCCTGAGAAGGAGCCAGCATTTACCAATGTACATTGCCAAAGAGCCACAGTAATAAGTCAGCAGGCCCCCATTACCTCCTGTCCCCCGGCAGCCCCTCCCCCCTCTGCACCTTCCGATCAGCTGTTTGGTGGAGTGCAGGAGGCTCGGATGGGGAAGAGCGAGGGCATAGCAGGCTCAGGGGAGAGGGCGGGAAGGGGTGGAGTGGAGACAGGGCCTGTGGCAGAGCCAGGGGTTGAGCAGTGAGCACACCCTGTTGGAAAGTTGGCGCCTGTAGCTCCAGCCCTGGAGTCGGCGCCTATACAAGGAGCCAAATATTAACTTCTGAAGAGCCGCATGTGGCTCTGGAGCCATAGGTTGGCCACCCCTGCTTTAGTGTGTTCCTGGTTGTCTTTAATTTATGTGAGGAGGACCAATCCTCGCAAAGGAGTCATGAGGGACGTTTCAGGGAAGGGGAAACTGTAAATACTTCTCTGATGGATTATATCTACTAAGGGGCATCCGATCCTAAATGCTCAATTACTGAGGGACAATCCACACTCATTCCTATATTTGCTTTCTACAACCAACTGTATAACTTCTCATGAGTGATGTACCCAAGTATTTGGATTCTAATACCTAAACTGTATTAAATTATCTACGTTTGGGTTATTGCCAATTATGTACTATGTGTATCTTATGAGTTTCTAAACAAACGTTGTATTTATGGATAATCTAACCACTATACCCAGATGTACAGATACTCTTTTCTTAACCTGTGTATTATATAATTTTTTTAAATATTAGCTTTAATAAAAGTTTTCTGCGTGTCACTCAATCAGCTCTGTCCGTTAAGACCAGTACATGTGGGTGAGAGACTTTTAAAAATCTGGGTAGGTGTTGGGGATGCTGCTTTTGTTTTGTTGCCAACCCAATCCTTTCCCGGGTGTCTCATAATTTTAAATAGCTTGGCATCTGGGACAGGGATGGGAATGTCATGGAAAGACTTCAGTGCTGTTACATGGCTGAGGTAACTGAACTGTGAAAAGCAGCATTGGCTTCTTGTTCCTCCTGGAATACTGAATTGTTATGTCTGTGTGATTCACTCTGTGCTTTCCAGTGCAAGCTACTTAGAGTCGAAAAATTATCATTGAAGAAACTCCTCATAAGGAGAGAGACTGCCCTTTTTATTTGCGTAGAAGCGTGGTGTGGAAAAGAGAAGGTGACTGGGAGCCAGGATTCCCCGGTTTGAAACACTGTTCTGTTGCTACTGTGTGATCCTGAGCAGATCACGTGAGCTGTCTGCTTCAGTTTCTATAGTCCCCAAACGGAGATAATACTGATACCAGGGATTCTAAGAGCCACAGTAGTTTGTTTGTTTTAAAGTAATTTCAAATGCTCTGGGACAAGGTGCTATAGAAGAGCAAGGGTGTCGTTAAAATTTTGCAAATATCTTCCACCTCGGAGACGCATCTCTGAGTATTTTTGAGGCATGCCTCAATGGGCATTCGTATCACAAAGGTGAACTCTGGTGGTCCCTGATGCTTTTAGTGTGGGTTTTAAAATCATACTGACATAGGATGTTGTTCTCTGTCTCTGCTTGCTAAGCAGCTGAATTTCCCCAGAAAATTTCCCAATTCTATGAATTGCCATACGTCACTGTTTCTCTTGTCATCAAGCTCCCTCTTAACTGATGATCAGCGGGAGAATTATTTTAATAGCTGTTCCAATTGGTGGAGTGGAGAGGGGAAATTCTGTAACTTTCCACTTTGATACAGTATCTATATGAATATGTACTCTCAAAAAATTACCCCTTTGTATAACTCGTGGCCAGCAGAAGCAGTTATGGGGAAGCAGATGTTTTGAATGATGTAAAAACAAAACCTGAACTGAGATAGTAAGTCACCCTGCTTACAAAGGGAATGGTCAAACCAGCTGCCAAATTGTTTGCTGAGCAGGAGTTAAGCAGATTAAGTGAAGATAAGAGGTGTGAGTAAAAGATAAAAAGTGGAGCCATGAGGACTTCAGCAATTCTGTTTCTGCACAACAGTCAATGTAAAGGTATTTCATTTCTCCTTAAGTTGCTGAGATAACAGGGCAAAAAAACAGTGGAAGCTTTCTTAGGAGGGTGGAATGAGTACAGCTGGCTGGTGATACAGAGCGCTTGTATTTTCTGCCTCATCCATTGAGATACAAGACAATCACTTTAATGTGGATTTGCATGTGATTCTTAAACTTTGGTTTATGGAGCACTTCCAACTTGTCCCTGAATCTGCTTCAGTAACACTGGTGAAGCGTCTATCAGGTTTCATAAAGGGAAACTTGTTGCAGGCCAGGACACCTCCCCTCCCCCCCGACTCCCCTTTAAGGTTCTACCAACTAGACTTAAACTCTTCTCTGCACCCTGTGTGGCTGCTTCCTGTGCATCTCTGCTGGGAGTCTCCCTTGTGCAAATTTAAATAGGGTCAAATCTGTAAATGCACAAGAGGATAAAAGCAGAGTGCCTTGGACAGCTCAGAGCAATGAGGAAAGATGAATGTAAAGCCCCAGAGAAAATGAGGGGAGAGAGGGATGTAATAAGCAGCTGTATCCATCATATTAAGGGACTTGATTTCAAGTTACCTCATTACATCTGACCTAATACTATTTGTATATATTCCAGCACTCTTGTAGCTGTGGGAAATATGGTAGAGTGGAATGGGGAATCCTCCACTGGAGGATCTTGATTAAAAGACGAGGTCCGCAATGTGAAATTCTTGAGAACTGTTACTGTATGTCTTTGTCCATTTGTTTGTATGGTATAAATTGAGGGCTAATTTATCCCTCGGCAGGCTTTTTTTCCTCCGCTATGTTCACCAATATTTCTGGGGAATAAAATATTTACAGGGAAGCCATCATCGCTATAGATACATGGCACAAAAGGCAATGGGGTGTGTGTTTGATTCTATATTGGTTGGTTAAGCGTAATGACTGTTCATATTCCTGTACTTTGTGACCATCTCAAGCTATTAAATGGCAACTAGTGCTAAAGTAGCGATGCAAAGCCACAGTGCTATAATGCTCCGGCTGTCAAGGCTTGTCCTGAGCTCACTCAAACGGATGCAATTTAATACAGGCTTCACTTTTGCCTTTTTGCCTCTGCCTTGTTCTGTTGTTGGACTGTTTTCTTAATATTTTGATAGACTGGCATCGGGTGTGTTGTTTATGTTGAATCTAGCCATAGTGACTCTTCCACGAACACATCAGAGGCTTCCTCGTTTAAATGCTAGTCTTGAAAACTGCACTCTCCTGTATGCAGGGGTCGCTACGCTCATGGTAAGACTGGGGCCATCAGTGCTTTATGTATTTGTGAGGGGAAGGAGAAAATACTTTCTCCAGTGGGAGGAACTTCAAGGAACAAGATGGCATTTCCAGAGCTGACGATTGTCAGGACAACAGGACTAACATTTCTATACTTCAGGTAGCACAAGCCGTTGAAGTCTTAATTTGTAAGGGTTCTTCAAAGTAAAACATGAAAATAATTGTGAGGTTTAAAATGTGCCTCTCAAATGATTGACCAAAGGAATCTGAAGAAAGCCAAGGCTGGTGAGTTTGTACCTGAATGACCATGATCGTGAATGTTTATGCAGCAGTAACAGGGGAAGGGGTGGGATAGCTCAGTGGTTTGAGCATTGGCCTGCTAACCCAGGGTTGTAAGTTCAGTCCTTGTGGGGGCCACTTAGGGATCTGGGGCAAAAATCAGTACTTGGTCCTGCTAGTGAAGGCAGGGGGCTGGACTTGATGACCTTTCGGGGTCCCTTCCAGTTCTATGAGATAGGTATATCTCCATATATTAGTGCCTTATAAAGCCCTATGGGAAGAGTAGCACAGCAGGCTAGGACATGGACATTGTATGCACAGTAGAATGCTAATTGTATATAGGGAAGGAGGGTTATGTCTGGCTCATCTATATAATAATACCTGGATATAGTAAACTGGTTTGCTTTTCAAAATGGCACACATTAAACAGGTCAGTTTTCCCCCCAGTCTGATTGGCACTCAAACTGGACTGAGGGAATCTGTCAATCCTATATGCTTTGACTCACATGTCTGACTTAAGGGTTGAGGAAGGAATTGGTGAATTTTCTTACCTTATTTTTCAAAATGAAAAAAGAACTTGCAGCCTGTTTTATGTTGTTTAGGAAAACGGCAATGCGCAGCCAACAATGTCATTTGCTTTTTCATGTTTTCCTTTCATCCAGTCTGCCTCTGTACATGAGATTCAGTGGAGAATTAACAAGAAAAGATGGGAGGGGAGACTATTTAGTTAGATGGAATCTACTTAATGATAAATTTATGAATAAGATGTAATGTGCAGTGTCAACTTCCCCCTAATACCTAGCTTAATTCACAAATTACAGGACAAGCCAGATGGCAGTTAAGGCTTGTCCTTGAAGCTACTTACAAATGCTGAGGTTGAAGTACTGAAGATGGCTAAGAAAGGGATGAAAAATTATGTAGCTGTGTAGATTTATATTATATTCTTCACCTCTGCCCTTTATAATTAAGGATCTTTATAACATGATGTTGGAAGTGATTAAATGGCATACTGTTTTCCTCTTGTTACTTTTTAATCTAATTGTAAATAGCTGGAACCTTTATTTTTTCCTTCTCCTACCTTTGGAGGCTTTTGGATATGTATTTATTGGCTATGCTGTGTTTGTGGGAAGGAGGTAGCTTGGTCCAGTATTGGCATAAGGCACTGTATTCGGAATAGGAAGACTTGGGGTCTAAGTCCTGGTTCTGCCACTGACTCTGTATGATGCTGAGAAGGTCACTTCCCTTCACTGGGCCCCAGGTTCCCCATCTATAAAGTGGGGATAATGCTTATTCACCATTGGAAACAGCTGAATGTGGAGTGGCCACAATTTATTATGTGGCTCTAATGCCCCCTGTAACTTTATGCCAGACAAATAATACCAATTACTTCCTGGCAGTGACCAACTCAACAGAAGAGGTTCATTGAAATTGCAGCTCCTTAAAGTGCTGGTCCTATTGAAGTGTTGGGAAAACAGGTACAAGAATCAGAGCAACACTTCCTTTGGCTGAGGATAGGCTGACGGTTTCCATATTTAATGCCATTAATTTTTGGGGGGCCAGAGGGGTTGCTTCATACTCTCCAAAAGCAAGAAAGAGCATGCTATCATTTTAATGGGGGGGGGGGGGAAGAGACTGAGATGGGTAAATATCACAGAAGCCACTCTGCTACTAACCTGAAAATCCAGCCGTGTAGTAATAGGGGCTGGAAACAGTCCATGCTTGAGAACACCGTGATGGATGAGGTGAGATTAAACATCTGTGTGACCTTAAAATAGTGGCTGTAAGAAAACAGATTCTGGAGGATACTGATTCTGTGACTTGGCTTGCAGCAAATGATGGTATCAGCAAATGGTGAGTAGGGGCTTTAATTTTTAAAAAAGGAAAGGAATGAAGTGTTTTAAAAAAAGGGGTGCAGCGCTAATTTGTGGTGTCTAATTTAAGGGATGCCAAACCAATGAACTGAAATAAAAAAATAATCTGTGTATTGCGACTGCAATGTTATAAAAGAGCCAGTGTAATATAGTAACCCACAGTTCACAGCACATGCTGCCTTGGTATGTTCTGACTGTACATCTGAAAAAATCCTCATGCCTGTTTAATCAGTGGGATAACAAATAGGTGTTTTGTATCCTAGAAAGCCGAGTGAGCCTCAGGAAATTCCTGCATTCTTGAATTTATTTTATTTGTGGCGAGAGCAAAGTACTGTTTAAAAAATAAAACTGATGATCAAGGTTGCCCTGCTTCAGCTCAACCCCACAGCCTGGGTGCACTCGTGTTCAATAGCCTATTGTTCCCCAGTGCATGCAGCCCAATCAGCTGTTACTTTTCCTCTCACAGAAACAGTGCATTTATTTACAACAAAAAGTCCTGATGCAGCACATTTTGCTAAAGGGAAAGGTTACAATTAGTCTCGGTGTTTAGCAGGAGAGGTGCATGTGAGGCAGTTTGAGAAGCATTTGCTTAATTAAACTTAACATTGGATTTTAAATGATTGTAGCACAGTGTGAGAGTCTCTTTAATAAGATTTACTTTGGAAACCTTTTTGTTTGTTTATTTTTTCTTTTTGATTTGGCACCCAGCTTCTTCAGGGAAAGAGCAATGTTCTTTTTTCCAGTCAATTTTGAAAGTCAAGAAGAGGGGTGCCCCATGCCACCCATCACATCTCCCAGCGTAAACAGCCCTGGAATTTGGAAGTGTTTGGATTTCAGTCCTGTTTCCAGATCCAAACCATGAAAAATTGAGCCTGAGTCTGCAAGGCACGGAGTGTCCTCCATTCTCACTGAAGGCTTTGCGGGTTGAGATCACTCAGCACAGAGCAGGATAGGGAGCTGAATTTTCTGCAAATGACCCACACACTGAAGTTCATGACTTTTTGTCCTCTGTCGTCTTCCTGCCTCTTAGTCCTCTGTCCCTCATGTAGGTCCCAGTGCTGTGAAGTACTGAGGTCAATGGAAGTTCAGGGTGCTCGTGAAACAGTTACCATGCCTGGCAGAATTAGGCAGTCATTGAACTCAGCTTTGATGTGTGTTTTGGTTTTTGTTTTTGTTTGCTATGGAAGTGATTTCCCGAGCAGTTCTTGTTAAAAGAAGAACTTTATTGGTGCAGAATCTCTGAGCTTGCCTTTCAGGTATCTTCCTAAGAAATCAATGACCCATAGCAGGAGGTGGGGGAAAAAAACATTGCATTACCACTCTTAGCTATATCTTTGTTTTCCACTCCACCCCAATCTTGCCTTCTGACACATCCTGAGTATTGCTTCCAATACCAGCTATTGTGCTTGCATGTGCCAATGGAGTAGCTGACTTCCCCCAAGATAACCTAATGCAGATAATCAAGCTCTAAATGGGTAAGTATTTATAAGAGGCAAGTGGTTGCTGAATCTGAGCTGTGTGGTTTGCTTCCATATCTGTTTAAGGGAAAACAATAAATCAGCTTTGATGTTCTGTTCATATGATGGATACAATATAAAATAAACTTTTGTGACAAATGACCTCACCTCTCTGGGTCTGGGATAGGGTCAGTAATTCAGCTGAGAGTCTGTTTAATGGAGTAAACTAGCGGTCATGTGACTACATGCCGAGATGCCAGTGGGAGTCAAATTCTAAATGAGCTAGATCTTAGAGGGAAACAAGAAGGCTGCCCTGTGCATTGTTTGCCACCTGTTGCAATACAGCAGGAGGCATATAAAAGAACATAACATAACAATTGCCATATTGGGTCAGACTAATGGTCCATCTAGCCCAGTATCTTGTCTTTTGACAGTGGGCAGTGCCAGATGTTTCAGAGGGAATGAACAGAATGGGGCAATTATCAAGGGATCCACCCCTCCACTCCAGTCCCAGCTTCTGGTAGTTGAAGGCTTAGGGATGCCCAGATAATGGGATTGCGTCTCTGACCATATTGGCTAATAGCCATTGATGGACCTATCCTCCAGGAACTTAACTAATTCTTTTTTGAGCCTGGTCGTACTTTTGGTCTTCACAACATCCCCTGGCAACAAGTTCCACAGGTTGACTGTGTGTATGTAAAGAAGTGCTTCCTTACGTTTGTTTTAAACCTGGTGCCTGTTAATTTCATTGGGTGACCCCCTGGTTCCTGTGTTATGTGAAGGGATAAATAACACTCCCCTATTCACTCTCTCCACACAATGATTTTATAGACTCTATCTTATCCCCCTGGGTTGTCTTTTCTGAGCTGAACAGTTGCAGTCTTTCTAATCTCTCCTCATATGCAAGCTGTTCCATACCCCTAATAATTTTTGTTGCCCCTTTCTGTATTTTTTCCAATTCTAACATCTTTTTTGAGATGGGGCAACTAGAACTGCATGCAGTATTCAAGGTATAGGCATACCATGGATTTATATAGTGGCATTATATTTTCTGTGCTGTTACCTATCCCTTTCCTAAAGGTTCCTAACATTCTGTTAGCTTTTTGATGGACTGCCCTTCACAGTGAGTGGATGTTTTCAGAACTATCCACAATGACTCCAAGATCTTTGAGTGGTGACAGTTAATTTAGACCTCATCATTGTGTATGTATAATTGGGATTGTTTTCTAATGTGCATTGCTTTGGGTTTATCAGTACCATTTTGTTGCACAGTGACCCAGTTTTGTGAGATCCCTTTGTAACTCTTCCTAGTCATTTTTGGATTTAACTGTCTTGAGTAACTTTGTATCATCTGCAAACTTTGCCACCTTGGTGTTTTACCACTCTTCTCAGATCCTTTATGAATATGTTGAACAGCAGTGGTCTCAATACAGATTTTTGGGGGACCCTGCTATTTATCTCTCTCCACTGTGAAAGCTTAACATTTATTCCTATCCTTTTGTTTCTTATCTTTTAACTAGTTACTGATCCATGAGGGGACCATCTCTCTCATCCCAGGCCTGCCTACTTTCCTTAAGAACCTTCAGTGAGGGACCTTGTCAGAGGTTTTCTGAAAGTCTAAGTACACTATATGCACTAGATCACCGGTGTCCACATGCTTGTGCTCCTTTCTGTTTTCCACAATAGGATTTCACTTTCAATTGTTAAAGGCTGTCCTTGTCTCTCACGATCTCTTTACTCTGTCTAGCCACTGTGGCATTTTTTGGTCCTGTTAGTATCTTTTTTATTTGGGGTATGCCTATAATTTGAGCCTCTATTATAGCATTTAAGTTTCCATGCAGCTTGCAGGCATTTTCCTCCTGTGACTGCTCCTTTTAGTTTCTATTTAACTAGCTTCCTCACTTTTGTGCAGTTTCCTTTTTTGAAGTTAAATGCAACTGTGGTGGGCTTCTTAAGAATTATTCCCCCTACAAAGATGTTAAATTGAATTCCATTATGGTCCCTATTACTGAGTAGTTCAGCTATGTTCACCTCTTATACCTAATCTTGTCCACCACTTAGGACTGAACGAAGAACTGCCTCTCCCCTTGTGCATTCCATAACTGGCTGCTCCAGGAAGCAGTCATGAAGGATGTATACATTTTTCTCTGCATCCCATCCTAAGGTGACATGTATCCAGTCAGTATGGAACTAGTTGAAATCCCCCATTATTCGGGCTGTCTGTCTGTCACTGAGGTCGAGGCAGTCACGGAGCCCTCTTCCCCCCCCCCCCCCCAGTGCCGCCTCCCCCCACCCCCTCCCCAAGATTTAGTCACTGGTATTTTGTAAAAAGTCATGTCATGGACCATGAATTTTTGTTGATTGCCAGTGACCTGTCCATGACTTTTACTAAAAACACCTGTGTAAATCATAGCGGGATCCATTATTATTGGGTTTTCTGTTTTTGTAGCCTCTCTAATCTCTCTGAGCATTTCAGTCAGAGTCAAGGACCTGTCAGGTGCTTGGTGGTGTATATACCCGCTTGGTATTATATACCCTTATTAATGCTTGGAATTTCTATCCATAGAGATTCTGTGGTATTGTTTGATTCATTTAAGGTTTTTAGTATATTTGACGTTGCTTTCTTTTCACATGTAATGCCACTTCCCACCAGTGTGACCTACTCTATTATTTGTATATAAGCACTCACCAGATTTGTCAATATTTGGTTGTCTGCCTTCATGTGGTGTAATTGAATGGGATTCTTTCTTCCCTTTTCTTTCCTTTCTTCAGTTCCTATCTGTACTTTATCAACTTCTGTCATCTCCTCTTTGCTAGGATATAGAGTATCCCCTTTAATAAATCCTTCCCTAAGGGATGCGTATGTCTGAACTGTGTGCTCCTCCACACCTATCGTCTTTCCCCTGCCTTTACATTCTAGCAGTCTTCCATTTTGATGTTGTTGGAGCTTCCTGTAGACTCTTCCTTTCCCAAATAGGTTGTCCAGTTCCTCATAAACCTAAATTCCTCCTTCAAATACCATGTTTCATCCACGCATTGAGACCTTGCAGTTCTGCCTATCTAATTGGCCCTGTTCATGGAACTGGAAACATTCCCGAGAAACATATTTTTCTTCCACTGCTGTTAAAAAATATTGAGGGGAAAATCGAGCCACTGTCAGTGCTCTCTTGAGTCTCTGGAGCAACGGTTCACTAACAGATCTGTCAGGAGCTGGGCTGCAGCCCATAGGACACTTGGTGCATAAATAATGGAGCAAACAGAATATGCCATTTTTAATTTTTAACTATGATTTTGGAACCATAGGGTGAAAATAATCACTAATTTGCTGTAAAAAAACAAGCTATTACAAAAATAGGGAGGAAGAGGCATTTTCATTTCCAAGCATTTGGAGGGAGCATCTACAAGCAATAGATCAGTTAATTAACAAATAATTTTAAAATTAGGGCATTGGGGCATTGAAAGAGGTTGAGGTTCTAGATCAGCGGTTCTCAAACTGTGGGTGAGGACCCCACAGTGGGTCCCGACCCAGTTTTAATGGGGTCACCAGGGCTGGCATAAAACTTGCCGGAGCCCGGCGCTGAAGCCAAAGTCTGAGCTCCACTGCCTAGGGCTGAAGCCAAATCCTGAGGGCTTCAGCCCTGGGCAGCGAGGCTCAGGCTTCGGTCCCCCTTCCTGTGGTCGTGTAGTAATTTTTGTTGTCAGAAGGGGGTCACAGTGCAATGAAGTTTAAGACCCCTCCCTTGCTCTAGATAGTATTCTGCACTGCTGTGCTCCTCCCCCACGCTCTGGTAATAGAACCCCTCTTACTTAAAAAACCAAACACAACTGTCTACTCTACTTTTAATAGAACCCATTGCATGCCAGTGACTTGCTGCATGCATGATGTTTGTGCCATTTTTACTGGGATACAGATCGGAATCTACTTTTCAGGTGCCTCTGTTACCTGTGTGTATGCTAGCTACAATTGTTTTTACCCTATTAAAGGTTTAGAGCTTGAGGCAAAGTTCATTGAAATCAATGGGAGTCTTTCCTTAGTTACCACATAGCAACACCACCTGACTGTATGTGACCATCAGTTTTACTTGAGGGGGTGAGGGTGGGAGGAGAAGAAATTCGCTAATGCGGTTGGCCTTGCAGGATGTTCTGTGTCAGAATAGCAGACTTGCAAATGAGTATTAGGTTAAGTGGTGAGGAGAGGGATTCATTACACCAAGGAAACAATGAATTACTGCACATTCCTTATGGAATGCTCTGTCTGCTCCTCAGTCTATTATATATAGCTGGCTCACCTTCATTCCTGTATCAGTCTTACCGACAAAGCCACAGATGGAAAAGAGGTCTATTTGCATAACACGTTAATAAGCTCATCACGCATACAAAGCTTTTCAAATCCATTATTGCTTTTGGAAATGGGGAGAAAGCCGAATGGGGAAGAAATATATAGTGTAATCTGAGTATCAACCATTAAATAACTGCTAGTAAATTTTGTGTTAGTGTTAAGTGTTTTGCTTCCTCCAACCCCTGTAAATCCTGAAATGTTACTGCCATGTGGAAATGAATGTGCAGCAGGGTATCACAAATTTGCAGGAGAGATAACATGTAGGGTGTGGTTTTTTTGTTTGTTTTTGTTTTTAACATTGCCTACGTAGGGTACTCCACAGTTGGCACCATGAATGGTTTCAGAGGCCCTTTTCAAGAAGCCCATCGATCATGATCAGTGTGCACTTAAAAGAATACTGTGTGCCTGTCCATTGTGGTCTCCCCTGGCTTGGCTTCTATGGAGCCCTGATGGAAATGGAATCTAACCCTGACTGTAGAACAGATGGCAGTGGTACCTTTCCCAGAGTGTGAACCCCATCCTGTGTTTTGTAGCAGGCCAGGCTAGGAGAAGGAGGTGTAATTGACACTTTACTCTGCCTGAAGGAATGAATGTGGCTCGGTGTTTTGACGGAAAATAAATGCACACAACTATAAGTTTGCATATTTGCATGTAATTTTATTTTCCCCGACAGAGGGATAGAAGATGCATGAGTTCTCCAACCAGAAAAAAAATTACAATTGACCAGGTTTGCCTTCATGTAGCATTTATGGGGAGAGCAGCAGCTGGGGGGAATCACACTCTTTACCTGCTCCTTGCACTGTGTGTTCTGAATTGCCTTGGATGGTAAACTGTTGGGAAAGCAAGACTTTCAATTTCAACTCTTTTACAAAGATCAATTCAAATTTGAGAGCCTTAAGTTATCCCATAACTTGAAAAAATTAACTAATATCCTGACTTTTTTGAGGGGAAAAAACAACAACCTGAAACAGAACCCCTTACCACTGCTCCCCTTTTCTCCCTCTATCCCGCCTCCCAAATAAGGGTGCATGATCACTTTGAGCGTTGTCACTGAACTCCATGGAACTGTTTCTTGTTCACACTGTCCTGCTGGTCTTTGTGGTGCATTGGCAGGGTAAAGTGGTCAGAGCTGGATCCTGGTAAGTTTCCGTCAGTGACAAGAGGACAGATGTGCTCAGGGAGGCAAGCAAAGCTGGTTGCACTAATGTTTAAGTTTATTTATCTGTCTGTAGTGCCATTAAAAATGGTCTTCTTAATCTACTTCAGTGTCTGTTACGTTTTTCAAATGGATCATTCTAGGAATAAGTACTTTCCAACCACAGCCCCAAATAAGACCATTATCATAAAACTTTGCATCCGTGCAATCCACGGGCATAAACAAAGCTGTGCATGTAGAAGAAGACCTGAATGCTAAGTACTTCATTTGCTAACTTACATTGCAGTTTAAATTCAGTCCTGGAACAACATGTTTTTTCAACATTTAGGAAGAAGCAGCAGCAAATCACCAGTGATAATAGGCAGCTCTAATTAATGTTTGAGCACCCAGAGAGCCTCAGATGAAAGTACATATTTTATTATTTTCTTGTTAATTGCTAGAGTTGGAAGCTAAATATTCTCCTAGTAACTCAATAACTGCCAGTTCTGTGTGTTTTATTTACTTATTTATTTATTTTTTAAAGCAAGGGACTGTGACATCTCTGCTTCACGCTGATTCACTGTGTGAATGTGGGCTACTCATTAGCCATTCTGTGTGTCATTTTCTCCATCAGTGAAATGAGATTAACAGCCTATCTCCAAAAGCTTAAAGGGTTGATTTCACATTTGTAAAATGTCTTGAAATCTTAAATGAAATATGCCATATAAATGCAAACTGGTATTGCTGCTAATAATTCTGCTTCATAAACAGCATTAAAGAACACTTGTACCTGAAAAGGCTTATGGATGGCATACATGTGTACATCTGTTATTCGGAGAGATCCTTTTTTAAAAGAAAGTGTTACTTTTGGAGGCTTTGTCCAAGTGGAAATGCTGTCTGGCTCCTCCAAACAGGGGTTTATCAGTTGGGTGGTGCTGTGTTAATAACGGAGGTTACACATTAACTGCACTGAACTGAATAATCCCAAATTGGTGTCTTTTGGGAATATCCAAAACGCACACAGCTCCTTTGGTTTTGCCTCCGGAATAGTCAACCAAGGAGTTTGATTGAGAGACTTTGTGGAGTGATTTTTGAGGTGCAGGGGAAGAGGAGAGATTGCAGCTTTGCAGTCTTATCCAGGCTGGGATTCAGGACATTTTTGGGGAAGTGACCATTGCTTAATGCCAGATATGCCCTTGACACTTAGGATTGATGAAATTTTCAGCAGTAGAGCTTTGCTTGTAAGTGTACAATATTGGGTTCCAGATCGCCTTACTCTCGTCCTGTGTCCATAGTCACCTAAAGGTAATTGTAACCATTTTCTAACTATGGATACAGTTAATTAGATGCTTTTGGTGATCTCTTGATGGGGAGGGAGAGCTCTTTTAACCTTGATTTACTAGGTTAACTTTTATCACTTGGTTTTCCTTTGTTGGGCTTCTATTTAACACTTGGTATTTTGTTCGGTTCTCTCCTTGCTCAGAGATTCGCACCCAACTCATTGAGCAGTTGAAATGCCTCGACCAACAGTGCGAGCTTCGGGTCCAGCTACTTCAGGACTTGCAGGATTTCTTCCGCAAGAAGGCAGAGATCGAGATGGATTACTCAAGGAACTTGGAGAAGTTGGCTGAGAGATTCCTGGCTAAAACAAGGAGCACCAAAGACCAGCAATTCAAGTAGAGTTTTGCAAAGTTCCTTCTGGAGGCTGGGCATGGGGATGGGAGGAGAGAGCTGAAATATTGAATGTTGGGGGGTGGCAGGGGAGGGAAGGGGGCAGCATGTCCCTTTGTTAGGAACTTTAAAGGGGAAAATTCTTATTCTCTCAAGTGACCCAGGCGTGTGTTTGAAAAAAGTAGTTTCCCCTTTATGTGTTAGTTAATTAGCTGGATTAGCACAACTATTGCTGGTGGAGTGTAACTCCAAAGGGGAATGGAATGGTGGATAGTGGAAAATAGAGAATAACTTAATGAGGGAGCTGACACACGTGTAAAGTGAAGGGCAGAATCAGAGCTCTTCCCTAGATGTGTTTGGCTATTAAGGGAATACTTTTTTCTAATATTATGGATTTATTGTGTTTGCGATATCTCTCTTTTTAGTTAACAATCAATTAAGTAAAACTCCTCAGTTCTGGGGGTGGGGGTTAGTATACTCCTAAGAAAACCCTTACTTCTGCAATGCCATCACTTTTGATCCTGGCCTCAGGAAGAAAAGCAGCATAAATGATGGAGAGGTGGAGTTAATGGTACTTTTGGATGAAGGCGATGATCCACATTTTTTTGTGTGGTACCTAGATACTAAGGTGATGACAGGTTAAAAATCCTTCAGCTAGAAGATGTGTGTCAGATAAAAGTATGATTCTCCAGTGAAACTTTCATATGATTCAGGTCAGTCTGTGAAATACTTTCGGCTTCTTTGATTCTACCATGATGATAACACCATGAAGTGGGAGGAAACCAGAGAAGATTATTTGTTTATATATCCATGTGGGTGTGTAGAGTGTTACATGATTGAAGAAGTGCCCCAAACAAGTGAGTCTCTCTACCTGGGGAGTTGGTAGTTGAAGACAACGTGCAAAACAGGACAATCCAATACAGTTCTGACCAGGTTATTTTAGTTGCTTCTGTAGTGCAGCTCTTGTTTTTAGATCAGGGTTTGCACTATTCTCACTTGATTAAAACATCATGTTCTGGTGCCCTGAACATGTTTCCTTGGCTGCTACCTCCTTCCCCCTTGTTCCCTCCCCCCCCCCCCCCCCCCCCCCCCCCCCCCCGTGTTGTGATGAGTTTGATGCTTGAATGGGATTACCCAGCATGTGCTGAACTTTGATTGATGTGACGAACCACTGATATTTTCCTTTCTGCCATCAGACAAGAATGTTTATTCATCTTATTAACTATTATTTAGGCTAGAGTATGTATATGCATAGTGCTGGAATGCTGGTGGGGGTGTGCACAGAAGTTTATATAATGCAGAGAATGCAGAGCAGCTTAAAATTTGGAGACCATCTTGTGGCCAGATCATCAGAACAAAGGAGTCCCTTATCCTGGCTTTCTTGCATGGCGCTGCTGCAGCTGATATCCCAACATGCACAAAGCTTGTCATGTTTTGTTGTCAAGATAGCAGCTGTGGTGGCAACTCCAGGCAAAAGTAGTCTTGGGATATGAATCACTTCAATTTTGGACAGATCAGCCTTTTTTCCTCTGAAGGGATCCATCTGGATCTGCCTCCACCCAAAATAGTTTAAATTCTAGCCAGGGTTGGATCACAGCATTCTCTCTTTTTATTGGGCTTCTTTTAATTGCTGTATTTGGGGACACAAGTTGTTAGTGCTGGTGGGGGAGCAATTTTCCTTTTTATACTAGAAAGCTTTCTCTGGAAGCCATTAAATAGTCACCCTGTGACTTCCTTTTTTTAATACAGCTTTGATGTAACTCACCTTTTGTTCTCTGCCAAACTGATACTTAATGCAAACATCCTCATTAAAACACACAGTGCATTATATCACCCACAAAATCTGACCTCTAAACAGAGCTATTAAGCAGAGGTTGCTAGAGAATTCTATGTATTTATAGAACCATAATTGTGCCTTGAAGATTTGTTTCTGTCCTTTCCAGCAGCAGTAAAAACTTTTGTGGAACTGAAAGCTGTGTGCTTTCTGCAGACACCACTAAAAATGGGCTAAAGTCGTGTCTTGAACGGTGATTAATTCTGCTACATCCTGATTAGACTGTTCTTGTTTTGCCAATGAAATTTGAGAAAACACATTTATATTAAATGATGGTATAAAACCTCCCAAAGGAAATGCTCTTGCATTAGCAATCTAATGTTGGAAGGGTGTACATTGCTATCCTCTTGTTTGAGGCTTTAGTTGGCTCTTTAATATGGGAGTGATTAATAAAAATCCAGCAGGGTCTTAAATGATGCTGCACTGTTTGTTGTTCAAAGGTATTAGGCAGAGTATTGCAGTAGGTGGTTTCAATGCATGTGATCTTTTTTAAAGAGCCTAATTTTGTATTTCTAATAACTCTTCAAAAATAGTCATTTTGCCTGGTGATAAAAGGATTAAAAGGCCCCGGCTAGCGCAGAATGCAGCCAGTCTGAGTTGGACAGGCCATTATAGGCATATAACATCTTCACATGTTTTTGTATTGAGTGCCCATCCCTCTTCCAGCTGCAATTCAAGGTATTATCTAAATGCTCTGAGAACTTTAGTTTAGCTTTTCACTTCACATCCTGTAGCCATATTTAAGGCTGGCTGTAGGAATCCTGTTGGTCATTCCTTCTCTCTCTCACTGACTCTTCCAGGCTGGAGCAGAGCATTTTCTGTGGGAAGCCTTCTGGCCTTTTAGAACATGTGCTCACTATAGTAGTTTGTTGAAGCGCATACTTCGCAGTCTTCAGGGCAAAAATGTGGTCAGACTTCGGGTTATTTTTCCCCTTTACTCCTTCAGTGAGGATAATCTAGATATGGATGGTTTTCTGGCCACAACAGTGAAAAATGTTTTGAAACAGCCTGTTCTGGGTAGTTCCTTGTATAGTTTGGTTGGCCATCATTACATCTTGTAGATGTTAAGGCAAGCAATACTTAAAAATACTACCTAAGGAAGCAAGCAACATATTGATCCTGCAGGCTCAGTCATTTGGCTGGTTAATGCACAAAGGTACCATGCTCAAGGCTAGTAGATGATTGGAGGGGATGGGGCATGGCTTCAATACCGCATACTTGGGTAGCATCCCAAAGCACTTGGAACTCCAGAGACTAAATCCTGCAATCATTTTTGGTCCTTGCAAAGCTCAAATGCTAGCTTTATCTATTGTATGGTCTACATGATTTAGACCTAGATGTACTGTAATAGCTTAACCTACCACTGAACTGCAGCCACTCTCAAACTATTCAACAGTGCACAGCAGAATCAGGGGGAAAAGTTAGTATTTAAAGCATTGTCTCTTGCTGTGGGATGTCCTAGTTAGAATTGTGCAATGTGAAGGAAAGCAAGGAGATAGGAATTTCGATGATGGTAGGGTCAGGGAATAACATGGCTAGAAAAAAGCCTCAGATCTCTCCTCAGACACAGCATCTTTGTCTTCAAATCAACTCACTTCAGAATTAACCAATTTTGTTTTTGCATAAAGTTGTGTACAGATGCAACATATGGCTTTCAATGGGGCCTGGCATTTTAACACTATTCCTTAGGTTGGCTGGGTGAGGCACTGTGAACTGAAATGACTTCTCTGAGGTCACATACCATAGTGACTCATTTGGCTCTGTGTGGATTAGCAGCCGAGACTTGGATCCCAATCCTTTGCTCTAACTACTGGGCACGTGGTCTCCTAGTCCTTGTATATGGTTAAGAGGGAGGGGGAATATGGATTTAGGTTAGCCACTTACCAACTGTTATTCTTTTGAGGCCCAGGAGGATGTTTGGATCGTTAAAAACTTTAGATCCACTTCCTGCCATAGCTTATTGTCTTAATTAGACATGGACTAAATGGATGAGATGCCTGTTGTTTTTCAGATAAGGGAATAAGTTGAACATGATATGGAAGTCTTAAAGAAATTATTTTTGAAAGGCTTCACAGAAGTGTTTTGAAGAAGCATTCCTGATGCATTGGGAGGAGGAGGCTGCTCTGGATGTATAGGGCATCGTGGAAGAAGATGTGAAAATGAGAACGGAAGAAGACTACAAAGAGAAACTAGAAAACTGACAGGCTCAAAAAGGAATTGATATGGAGAGTTAAAAGAAACAACAGCAGCAGGAGTGGACCTTGAAGGGAGGGCAAAAACATGAGACCAGTGGAGCAGGCAAGGGGAAATCCGTTGAAGAGTTTGAACATGGAGAATCAATCAGTCAGAGCTGCAAAGGAGAGGCAACTTTACCAGAAGCGTTTTGAATTGATTGAATTCTGCTATTTATGCAATCATCTTAGTTGTCTATGTAGTCTTGCTTTGTACAAGCAATGCTTCCAGGGTCAAGAGTGAAACATCTCCATGTGGCCATATTTTGTTGCAGCACTGCCACGTTACATTGCACATCACTCAATAGCAATATGTGACATAAATGTACTTGTATCATGGGGGAGGAGTCTGTCCTGTTGGACAAATTTAGAAAAATGGTAAATCTAAATGAGGCAGAACCTTGAATGAGTGTTGTTCATTAGACACAGATGTTATCTTCCCTCCTAGAAGCCCCCTTTCAGGCTGTGTTTCAAGCACTGAATACACCTGTAGTTAATATTTAATGGAGTGCTATTGTGACTCAGCCCTTTGAATGACTGCTTTGTGGTTACAGCCTCGCTAGTTGTGGTTGAGTTCAAAGCATAATTAACTATCACAAACACTATTCTTTTCTAAACAGTGGAGATGGAATTTAGCCAAAAGTGTTTTTATACAGATGTTTCAAGTCCCGTTCAGACCTAAACCTTCCTAAAAGACTATCTGAGCAAATCCAATTGTCAGACTTCTGTCCTGGTGGATTTCCATGGTATTGCATGACTTTCCAGGACACACAACCATGTGGCAACTCTGTTATTGAGAGGCCAGAACCCTAAATATACACAATAACACGTTCCTTCATGTAACATGGTAATTATGTCACAAGATACCATGTTGTTCAATGGTAGGTTACCATGTCACTTGCAATTGTCACTGGCAATTTTTAGATGGCCTAACAAACTTCAAACAAAGGAGGAAATTTGTCAGGCAATTATCCTATAATTTGCATGTACTTTCATAATCAAAAGCTACCATGTCATTGCCAAGTTACCGTACGTGGGTTCATGTAATGGAATGCTGTCAAGAGCAGCAGGCCCAAAGTTTGAGTCTTGAAATTGAAATGATTTCACCACCACTCTCACTGCCGTATGAAAACAGAGCAGTAGACATGGGCACTGTGAGGTGCTTGTGTGTGTGTTGTGTTGGGTTTATTTTTGTTAGTCAGGTCCACATCATGAGCTTGGGGTTGAGGCAGCTGTACCCTTCTTTTTAGGGGATATTTTGAAACCTAGACTACTGGCTGCCGGCAATAAGCTATGAATAGACAGTGGTGGATTGAAACGGGCTGTGTATGTGTTTACACAATACTTTATAACCACCTTCACTGGAGCATCTGAGTGGTTTACCAAGGTGGGTGACTGCTGTCCCCATTTTACAGCTTGGGAAACCGAGGCACAGATTGACTTGACCAAGGTGGCGCATGAGTTGATGACAGTCAGAATGAGAACTTGGATTTCATTTGCTTTTAACCACTGGTCCATGTCTCCTGGAGCTGTCAACTTCGACTCCTACCCCCCCCCCCATTTTTTTTCTTTTAAAGGGGAATTTCAGGTAGAGAACACTGAATAGCGAGAATATTTGTATCCGAGGTACTTATTTGGTGAGCACTTCTTAGTACCTCTTGCTAGGTATTCCCTTAGATCATGTAATGTTCAAAACAAAAATAAGAGCGGTTTCTCTTGCAGCCCAGCTTCTTAAGCTGCCGGAGCCTGACTTTCAAAGGGTGGATACTCAGCACTTGCAAAACTTTGCCCCTGTAAGTCATCCGAATTTGGCCACTCAGAAATCGAAGCACCCAGAACACTAGTCGCTCTCCACATGCATTGCAGCAGATGTTGCTGTGACTGGCCTTCAGTCTTAAGGGTCCTTAAAAGAAGCATGACAAAACAGAGTGTAGTTTCTACCAGCTACCGAAGGGTTCATCCAACCACTGTGGGAGTTCTCAGACCTTCAGCCCTCACACCTTTCAGTCTAACATTCAAAATTCTGGATCTTCTGTGATTTGATCTGCCCGTTCATCCAGAGTAGCAAATACCATGAAGAATATATAAATAGCATTGCAAATGTTCAGCAATTTTCTTAAAGGGAGAAATAAAAAAAAGACTACTAAATAAATAAGTCTGCAGACTATTTTAAGACAAGATTATAAAATAACTTTAGAGAACCAGGATAATATTGGGAAGTAGGATCCCGAGCATCAATTGTCAACTGCTGAATAGAGGAATGGCCAGGACATCCCAGCATGAAATTCAGATGACTTTCTGGCAGCCTCTGCGTTGAAGTAGAGGATGCAGAACAAGTCTGGCAGCCTTCAAGCTCAGCATTTGTAAACAACAGATGTTCCAAACTGGAATGTTTGGAAGGCGGGTTGGAAAGCAAGGATATATGTCAATGCTTGAAATTCTTTGAATTTACAACGAGCATGAGCAGTGTCAGGAAGGCTTTCTTAAGATATTTGTTTGAATCAGCAATTTACAGAGAAACATAATTTTAGGTCTTCAGAATCTTCAGAGGTTACTAATTTTAAGGGGGAGAGAATGCAGGTTTTTGGGTGGATTTGGTAAAATATTTTGATTAGATGAATACACTATTAGCGTTAAACCAAAATGGATTTTATTAAGTAATTATGATCATAGTGAAAAGTAACAGAGGGTCCTGTGGCACCTTTAAGACTAACAGAAGTATTGGGAGCATACGCTTTCGTGGTAAGAACCTCACTTCTTCAGATGCAAGACTTCTTGCATCTGAAGAAGTGAGGTTCTTAACACGAAAGCGTATGCTCCCAATACTTCTGTTAGTCTTAAAGGTGCCACAGGACCCTCTGTTGCTTTTTACAGATTCAGACTAACACGGCTACCCCTCTGATACTATGATCATAGTGATATTTTGTCCTTTTAATTTTTTTCATTGAAAATTGGGAATCGCATCTTTTTGATTTCTCATCCTGGTTGCATTGGCCTACTCAGTGATCTTGTCTACACCTGGAAAGTTAAGACACATCATTCTCCACCAGTGGAGACTTGTATAGACACAGGGAGTGTGCAGATGGTATTTTACCACTGTATCATCTGTCTTGCCCTGTGTAGGGTTAGATGATGCAGTCATGGTTCAGGAGGTTTGTCTAGACTAAATCTTCTATCATTGTAACCACCAGTGGAGCTGCACACGTGAAGAATTATGGAACTAAATTTTCTTGGTATAAATTCAGCTTTTGTCAGTTTCTAGCCCTGATAGGTCATTAAACTAGACTTCAAAATGTCATAATTCTAATGTCTACCTTGTTTCTCACCTCTGCCTTTGACACTGTGATTTTTACCAGCCACTATGCAGAAGTGTGAGTAATGCTGAATACCATGTAAGCCAAGTTCTAAGGTCTGAAGGTGGTTGAGCATTAGTTTCTAGATCTCTAGATTCAAAAGATAGTAGCTGTTACATTAATGTTGGAATTGATATGAGATGAGGAATTAGTAAGATCATAATCATGATGCTGTGACTTGAAAAATCTATCACTTACTAGGTCTATAAGCATGCTATATATACACCTGGATACTGATTCCCGTATTCTAGTCGGGGGGGAGAGACACAATTTCTAGTCTGAATTGTATACATCAGACTTTAAAACGGTCACTGATCCTTCAGTCCCTCAGTACTATGGTTCTGACACTGGTCCAAGATTACACCCAGTTACACTGGCCCATGGTCCAAAGTAACTTCCGTTCCTTGGAAATGTTTTGCCTTCAACAGGCTCTATAGTTCCATATGATATGCATGAAGAACTTGGTTCTTGTGTCGCCAGCCCCTTAGGTATAAAATATTATTATCCATCTCCATTCCCACAGAAAATGAAAGTCCCTTTTAATACTGAATACCAACTCAAATTAAAGGGAAGCTGTGAATGTTTGGGATTTCACGAGACCTATTGTTTTCTTTAATTTCTTTCCTTCTGTCTGTTTGCAAATGCTGTACAACTATGGAAATGGCGTAAGTTCCAAAACAAAGGCTTCCATGTAATTTTCTCTTGACTAACAGAGAAAAACCATTGGATGAGTAGAGTTCTACTGAATGATAGGTACTGGAGACAGGAAATTTTCCACTCAAGAAAAGACTTTTCCTTCAAGGAGGCATTCAAAAAGCCCGGTCTTAAGGGGGAAATGTTCTTAGCAGCAATTTTAAAATGCTGTCAGTGCCTTGCCTGCATAGGAATCCTACTGTTGGCCAGGATTCAATGATTGTACCAGTATTAGCACTGGTGCAAAAGTTTAGGAAATCAAGTCTAGTGTAGACAAGGACTCAGTGGCTAATGAGGCCACATGATCTGTTAGTGAAGCCTATATTTAAGGCTATCTTTTTAAGGTAACATGTAAAATATGTTTGAAAAAAATTGAACTTGTACTTTTTTTGCTTCTTATGATGTATAAAGTCCAAGACGCTGCTGTTTTTCAGCATTGTCCCTCTTGAGCCCCTATTTCTATCATGACAACAGAAAATTTGCTTGCTAATGAAGTTGAAGGGCAGTTGGAGAACTTCTGTACTCCCACAGGGTGAAATCCCAGGGCACTGTTCATTTAAATGCTAAATCTTTCAGAGGCTTACATTGATCACAAAGCTGTTCCCTGGTGCCACGTTCATTCTCCTCTGGGCTGTTGTTCCCTGACCTCACTCAGACATAGTCCTCTTGTTTAGCAACTCCTTTAAGACAGGGCTGTTTTCTGCTCCAGGACTAGGCTGGGGGTTCCTCAAAGCGTCACCTCACTTCCTGAACTACTGAAATCCCAAGCAAGGGACAGGAGCTGAAGGAACAAATGGTCTGTTGGTTCACAATTTCCTTGGCCAGATGTCATGTGGACGGGCAATTTAATAACTTAAAAGGCCTTGGATTAGTCTTTAGCTCTGCTCTGGTGACAGACAAACTTTGAAGTGAAAGTTGCAGGATTTTACAAAGAGAGCACTCAAAAAAAATCCACGTGCCTTAAGAAACCATTACTTTGGTAGGTTTTTTAATCTGTGCACAACCTCCCATACCCTCATTTCTCCCCACAAATGCTGAGATCCAGTCCAGCTAAGACTCACCTAAACAAGCTCCGTAGATCTATCGTTGTAGTAGCACAGGCTTTAAACAAGAAGAGAGAGGTTTGTTTCAAGCCCTGGATCTGACTTTAGGAAGAGTTTGAGTTTGGGCTGAATCTGCATTCTCCATGTAGACACCTCTAAACTTTGGAGGAAGTTCAGATCCAAACTTTGCAGTTTGGGCTTAGGTCTATTTTAAATTAATTCAAACAGATCGCCCATTGAAGCAATGCTGTCAAACCTAGAGGAATGGCTGGGAGTTGATCCAACTTTTACACTTCCATCTCCTTCGTGGGTGACCTGAAATCAAAAACAGAATAAAATGTGCCAGCCCCTCTGAGAACTACAGTGAGCAAGAATAGCTGCAATTCTGCCTGTGGTTATGGCTAGAAATTGTATTTTTAACTTCCTGTCTTCAGGAACGGTTGTGTAGCTTTGCTGTATGATGTGAAAACTGCCACATTCTACCCCAGACACTGCTGCAGTTCAGAGGTGGCCGAAATAATTTGTGTATGTATATATAGCTTTTATTATCAGGGAGCCCTTAAAAAAAAACACACAAAAAACCCCCAGCAAAACCAAAAACAAACAAAAACCTCATCCCCTTCATTTATCCTTGCCCCTGCATTTTCCAGTGCAATCCTGTCTTTCCTGTCTGTCTCCTCTTGATTGTAATCTCTTCAGTGTAGGGATTGCCTTTACCTTTTGTCTTTTACTAGTCCTGAGCACATTGTCGCTATCAACTAAATAATGAATCTCATTTATTTGTAAATAGGTTGGAGTGAGAGGTAATAGACTTGTATAAATGCAAGATGGTATTAACTTAACGAGGTACTGAAAGGGTTAAGGAAGCCCACAGACAGAAATGAAAGGACTTAAAATAAAAAATTAAAAATCTATTGGAGCACTGTTATGTGGTGGCTATCGGAGGTTGAGATTAGGATGTGGCACTAACTGCACAGACTTTAAGGTGACAATCCCAATTAGAATCGTGTGGTGTTGGAGATTTTTTTCCTGCAAGACTGCCTTTCATGTGTGACCACATGCAGTGTGTCAACATGCTGTCTGGCGCCATTAGACACCAGCAGTTTTAGTCACCGAACTTTCATGGGCCCTTGGTATTTCTGCTATGCACCTTCTTAGAATAGCTTCGGGTGTTACGGTGCAGCAGTTTGGACAGCTGGGAATTGTCCATTTAACTTTTTAATCTCTTATGATGGCCAGAGTCTGCCTTGTTTTATTTGAAAAATAAAGCACATATGTCATGCTGCACTCTGGCCTCCTTCATAGATTCTTGTCTGCAGCTACATACTTTGTCAGCTCTCACAAGCTAAGCAGTGTGAGACTGGGTTAATACATGAATAGGAGACATTCAGAGAACAACCAGGTGCTAGTGATTCAATAAGTGACAGTTTTGTCTCTAAGCCTCTGTAGTTCTCCATGCTCATGGTTCCTAGAAATGCCATCTTTTAGATCAGTTGTAAAATCTAGCTACTGATGATTTATCCCTTTGTTCCAAACTGTTCAGTAGTTGGTAGGGCGGCCACCGTGGTAGGTGATGCGTTGGAAAGCTGGGGAGATGGAGATGGGCAGGAACAGACCTTTCTAGTGGGTGAGGACACAGATAGTGCAGGCTGGCTAGCAGGCTTCACACAGCGGTAGCTGTGCAGGCTGAGCAGGGAGAGTTGGCAGCCCTGAACTGGCCTATGTGAGAAGAGTGAAGTGAACTGGAAAAGAAACAACAGATCCTCCTCAGGAATTGGAGACAGGGTTTCTAGTGGTTAGAGCAGGAAACTGCAAGTCATTAAAATGCGGGTTTTATTCCTGACCCTTCATAGAATCATAGAATCATAGAATATCAGAGTTGGAAGGGACCTCAAGAGGTCATCTAGTCCAACCCCCTGCTCAAAGCAGGACCAATTCCCAGCTAAATCATCCCAGCCAGGGCTTTGTCAAGCCGGGCCTTAAAAACCTCCAAGGAAGGAGACTCCACCACCTCCCTAGGTAACGCATTCCAGTGTTTCACCACCCTCCTAGTGAAATAGTTTTTCCTGATATCCAACCTGGACCTCCCCCACTGCAACTTGAGACCATTGCTCCTTGTTCTGTCATCTGCCACCACTGAGAACAGCCGAGCTCCATCCTCTTTGGAACCCCCCTTCAGGTAGTTGAAGGCTGCTATCAAATCCCCCCTCATTCTTCTCTTCTGGAGACTAAACAATCCCAGTTCTCTCAGCCTCTCCTCATAAGTCATGTGCTCCAGACCCCTAATCATTTTTGTTGCCCTCCGCTGGACTCTTTCCAATTTTTCCACATCCTTCTTGTAGTGTGGGGACCAAAACTGGACACAGTATTCCAGATGAGGCCTCACCAATGTCGAATAAAGGGGAACGATCACGTTCCTCGATCTGCTGGCAATGCCCCTACTTATACAGCCCAAAATGCCGTTAGCCTTCTTGGCAACAAGAGCACACTGTTGACTCATATCCAGCTTCTCGTCCACTGTGACCCCTAGGTCCTTTTCAGCAGAACTGCTACCTAGCCATTCGGTCCCTAGTCTGTAGCAGTGCATGGGATTCTTCCGTCCTAAGTGCAGGACTCTGCACTTGTCCTTGTTGAACCTCATCAGGTTTTTTTCTGCCCAATCCTCTAATTTGTCTAGGTCCCTCTGTATCCGATCCCTACCCTCTAGTGTATCTACCACGCCTCCTAGTTTAGTGTCATCTGCAAACTTGCTGAGAGTGCAGTCCACACCATCCTCCAGATCATTAATAAAGATATTAAACAAAACCGGCCCCAGGACCGACCCTTGGGGCACTCCACTTGAAACCAGCTGCCAACTAGACATGGAGCCATTGATCACTACCCGTTGAGCCCGACGATCTAGCCAGCTTTCTATCCACCTTACAGTCCATTCATCCAGCCCATACTTCTTTAACTTGGTGGCAAGAATACTGTGGGAAACAGTATCAAAAGCTTTGCTAAAGTCAAGAAATAAGTCATCCACTGCTTTCCCCTCATCCACAGAGCCAGTTATCTCATCATAGAAGGCAATTAGGTTAGTCAGGCACGACTTCCCCTTCGTGAATCCATGCTGACTGTTCCTGATCACTTTCCTGTCCTCTAAATGTCTCATAATTGATTCCTTGAGGACCTGCTCCATGATTTTTCCAGGGACTGAGGTGAGGCTGACTGGCCTGTAGTTCCCTGGATCCTCCTTCTTCCCTTTTTTAAAGATGGGCACTACATTAGCCTTTTTCCAGTCATCTGGGACCGGAAAAAGGCTAATGTAGTGCCCATCTTTAAAAAAGGGAAGGAGGAGGATCCGGGGAACTAACTTCCACTAACTTAAGTGAGAAGTTTTCTCTCTCAGCCTTAGCTTCCCCATCTTTTAAAGGAGGATATTTAATCATGCTTTGAGATCTTTATCAGAAAGGCACAAGATATATATACACAAAGTGTTGTTGTCACTTAACGGCGATCTTACAAATCCTTGCAATTAATTTGACTTCTAGTTTCTGTGTGTGAAGCTGTCATCGCAGCCTATTTCACAAGTTGTCTTATGGAATATGTGGCCTTTACAGCAAATGTTAACAGTAACTTTTCATTAGTCTGCTTGCGATCCTTTCTTTCATTGAGTTCTGGGCTAGAGATAGTGTCTCTTGTCCCATGAAAGTTAAAAGTACGTTTTACCAGACCCAGGGCCACCCTTGGAGAAAGGGTTTAACTTAGTAAAATATGGCATTAATTTTTTCTCTTATGGTGAAAGCTTTTATCTGGGGTTGGAATGGGAAAGGGCAGGATGCAGAACTCCGCCTTGTGTGTCCTGGAAGGACAGGTGGCAACATATGCATATATAGTCCATATTGGTGTGTGTATATATACGAGATGCAGAAATCCTCCTTTCATGGACAAGATTCTGTTTCTAATTAATTCATTAGTTTATTAACAAACCAAACAATCATTAACTACACAACAAATGCAGATTTCAGGTTATCTAGGGCAATACAGTAGGAAGCGCTTGATTTATATAGGTTAATACCTAGTAGTTGCAACTTTCTTCAGTCAGGACTGCCCAAGGGGGGGCAAGTGGGGCAATTTGCCCCAGGCCCCGCAGGGGCCCCCAGGAGAGTTTTTCAGGGCCCCTGGAGCGGGGTCCTTCACTCGCCCGGGCCCCCAGAGCGTCTTCCGCTCCTGGTCTTCAGCAGCAGGGGGTCCTTCAGCTCCAGGACCCGCCACCAAAGTGCCCTGAAGACCCGCGTCGGGAGATCCTTCTGCCCTGGGACCCGCTGCCGAAGTGCTGGGTCTTCGGCGGCAATTCGGTGGCGGGGGGCCCCCGCTGCCGAAGCCCCCAGGTCCCCTGAATCCTCTGGCCAGCCCTGTCTTCAGTACTGCATTGTGATAATTCTATCTGCTTTTGTCTGTCAGCAGTATATACAGTGTAGTACATAAACTACAAAGCCTAATATTCTCTTTTAAATAAAATAATCTGTGCTCTCACCCTAGATGGCTTTTTTTTTAAATCAAAGCAGTAGGAGAAAATCACTAGCCTAGAATATCTCCAGCCCCCTTCCTTATACTCCAGACCTTGAAACAATCCAGATCACAAGCTTTAGTCATTTCCTGTGGTATGTTTTTAAGGGTAAGAAACAAACATCCAGATCAGCTGCTTTGAAACTATTTTTCTGTTTAAAACTTATCTACTTTGTATTGTAGATCCAACCTTTGCTACTATGGGTAGCACAATGGAAGCCTACAGAGGCTTGTTTGAGTATTAATCATGTTTATTACAGTAGTGCTTAAGGACTGACTGGTATTGGAGCCCCATTATTCCAGGCACTGTACAAACAGAATAGTAGATTTTTCCTGATTTGACAAGCTTACAATCTAAATAGACAGGGTAGGGGAATGGGTGTAACACACAAGGAATGTAAAAAATGCAATAGCAGCAAGTTATTTCCAGGTTTGTAGGGTTTTTGTTCGGTTTGGAGTTGTTTTTTGTGTGTGTGGGTAAACTAAATGGAGAGTGAGGGGGTCAGGGCAGCTGGGCAGGGGAGGAGAGGATAAAAGGGGCAGTTGTGGAGTGAAACTGAAGCGAAGAATCGGAGGGAGGTGGAAGGAGAGGAGTGGAGCAAACAGGCCATCCGCACAGGCTAGAGAAAGTCCAAATCAAAACTGTAGCAAGTTCTCAATGTCCAGAGGTCCCTGCTTTGGCTGCTTTTGCTCCCACTGGCTAGAGTCTCTGACTGGCTTCTTTTTGCACATCTTAGGAATATCAGCGAGAAATCTGTTTGCCATGGGGAGGTTGCTATCCATCTAATGAAGGATATGCATGGTGTTTGTGGGGACTGCATCTTTAGTCTTGCAGAGGGATGGAGTCTGATCTAATTTTACTTCAGTTACTGCTTGACAACTCTTACGTCTCTGGTGTAAAGCCAAAGCTCATCTTGATCTAATAAAAATCACTTTACCGGGATCTCCATATGCACATGCTTAACAGATCAGGTATGTCTGTCAAATATTTATATTCAGAAAAATTGGTGCTGTTTTTTGCAGGCGAGTGCACTTTGAGTAGTGAATAAAAGGTAACCAAATATCCATGTATCTGTCCTCTCTCTATTTTGCTGGATATGTAACTGGTGTGTTAATTTTTCTATAACCACAATCTCCCATATGTTTTTTTACCATTCCTCAATGATTTGGCTATTTTTCTTTTTCCAATGAGAGGTTTCCAGTAGCTGAATAGCTACTAGCAGAAGACAGAAGAACTGTTCATTTCCTTTTATGTGACTCTTTCCACTAGGAACCCTGAGGAGGATTACCAACAATCAGTACCCAACAATTTGTGATATGTGGTAGTAATTTTAATTTTTTGTGAATGTTTAATCTTGCTTTAAAACATGAATGCATTACTTCATTATAAACCCCTATTAAATGATGCACATGTCACTCCCCCACTCTCCCCCTCCCCCAAATTCAGATTTTGTTCAAAGGCCCGGGTGAGGATGGTGTAGCTGTTTCTGTGTTAAAGAAACTGTGGAGTGTGAAATCTGAAGGCTTTTCTTCTCAATCAGAACAGACCCTGTAGTGCCGCTTGATCACACAAAGAAGGGTAAATTGACAAATGCATTCCAAACCATACTGCTGTACTTTTAGAACAGCCTGTCAGTGAACCAGTGAGATTAGCTCTTTTGCCAAACTTTTCTGTGATCTTTAACACACAAAGTCCTATCAAATGCCTTTCTAGTTTTCTGCCTAAAGATCAGTTGGTTTAATTTTGACACGTTGGTAAGAAAAACTTCATATGGATTTTTCATCTTGGTTTTAGTAGAGATGAGCTTTTCAGGCAATTTTGCAACTGTTTGACACATTTTTGCCATAGCCTGGCTTTTTAGAATATTTTAAATTTTGTCTCTTCCAAGAATTACGTAACACAGGAAAAAAGAACGTGTAAACAAATGATAAACAGATATAAGGGAAATTAAGTATTCCAGCCAAGCTAACAGGTCTAGTCTCCACCAACCCAAAACAGTGCTGCAGAATCCCTCAGGTATTGTAGAAAATTACTGCTTAGGTCTTGGCTTGATTTCTGAAGTGATGTTTCTTAAAACCTTATTCTTGAATTAGGCGGCTTGTCGCTTCTATCGTCTCTGCAGTGAGACAAGGATGTTGTCCTCCTTATTTTGTTACGTTGGCACTAAAAATTAGTCTTTTTTTCATAACCTCATTCTTTATTGAACGGGGGAGGAGGGGGTCAGCCATAGAACATGGAAAAAGAAAATAGAAAATTCCAAGATGGGATCATGCACCTCCCTGATAAATTTTAGAGGTGTGGTTACTCTATTGGTCACGGTAGGGTTAAATGCAATGGAAGTATGTATAAAAGTATCTCAGAAATGCATATAGTGGCTGTATCTTCTCTCTCCCACTGGGTTGTTATTGATTGGCAATAAATCAAACAAAAAACCAACATCCCTAAAGTAATTCTTTAGGAAATGACACATGTAGTAAAACCATCTTTAAAGGCAGATGCCATACTGAATCTTTGCTTAAGTATAAGTATTTGCACTGTGGATAAAGTTAGCCTTTTAGGCTATTTATCCACTTTTCAAGAAAACAGCCAAGTGACTTTTTTAAACCACATTCTCCCCTGACTTATGTCCACATGCAACCACACTGATTTCATTGTGTGTAAGTTAGGGTAGTTATCTGACTGTTGATAAAGCCTTGGTTGCACTTTCAGTTAATATCTTTTAAAATATGTATAAACGTTGAATTTATACTACAAACCATTTCATTTACCAGAATAAAAAGTCACACAATAATATAGTGTTAAAATAAAGCTGATTACCACAGCCAAATTCTCATGGGGAGAGATGGGTTAAGAAAATGTTTCAGGGTTTTTGGGGGTCTTGGTATTTCATTGTATTGGCTTAGAGTAGATCCTCAAGTTTAGACCTGTTAGGGAGAAAGAGGGAGGAGGAGTGTAACTTTGCGGAAGATTCAGCTACAAAAAGTGTGTGTGTGGGGGGGGAATGCTTGAAATGCATTTCCTCATGCTGAAATTGAACAATATCTGATCTCCTCTCTAGTTTGTAGTTACAGAAATTGAAGTGGGCTGTAGGACAGAGCAAACACTTGTGTGAGGGTTGAGAGGGAGATGATCAAAGAAGCAGCATCTGCTATATCTCAGAATCACTGTAAACCAGGCATAACAACATGTTCTGCTCTCTGCTTCTGGAAATAAATGTTCAGTCAGAACATTATTTGTCCAGGTGAGGGCAATGACCTGGGAGGTGCTGAATTCTTTGTTGAATTAGGGTAAGGTAAGCAATAATCATTTACTGTTCTGTGCAACCAGCTTGGCTTTGTTACAGTACTATGAGAGGCTTCAGACTTCCCGAATACAGAATCTGTCCAATACACTTTTTATTTAAATGAAATTTTACTAGTGCAAAAGCTTCATTATATTTGGTGGCTTTTTTTTCCTCTATGTTCTTGCTAGGGACAGACCTCTGCTAGTTTACTAACACTTGAAACATTATTGTTGCTGCTAGGGTTCTTATACAGGTCACCTGCCCATCATGGACAGAGCACTTACTCGTTTTGGAGTGAGAAGCATGTTATAACTGTGTAAGGGCTACTGAAGAGGAACACACCTGTTGAATGTGTCTAAGAAAACTATCTCTATCCATGTTTGACAGAGGAAATGTTGCTAGAATCTGGCTGCTGGCTACCGGCAGCTTTATTTAAACTTTGTGCAGTGGGTAGCATTATTCTAGTGCCAGTGTGGATGGTGCCTAAATGATTGGATATTTGAAATCTGCTTACACTGTAGACAAGAAACAAGTCTATGGATAAAGCTTGCACAGTCCCTCAGTCTGTAGCGCTCTCTCTCCCTATCATGGGTATCAGAGTTCTCCCACACCTTTTAGAAGACATGATTCTCAGGAGCTACACTTCTGGTGTGCAACTATAGAATGTATGTTCAAGTGAATGATTTAGCCTGCTTGACCTAAAGTCCTGTCCCCCACAGTGTTTCCATTTTGCATTCCCTGCAGGAAGGATCAGAATGTCCTGTCTCCAGTCAACTGTTGGAATCTCCTCTTAAACCAGGTGAAGCGAGAGAGCAGGGACCACACGACTCTGAGTGACATCTACCTAAACAATATCATCCCTCGGTTTGTCCAAGTCAGCGAAGACTCTGGGCGACTCTTCAAGAAGGTAACGGCATGCTGCAGCACCCACCTTTTCTTTGACCCTGTAGAAAACAAAATTGTAGGTGTCTTTTCTGCTGTGACTCGCTGACTAGTTGGTTTGCTATCCTGTCTGCAGCTTGCAAATCTGTTTTCATCATACGCGACTGTACTCAGACTTCCTGTGATTGTCGTGGCTTGAGGATTCTCCTAAAAGGAATCCGTCAGTTCTTTAGTTTAGTCTGGTGATTGATATCAATACAAGGGTAACTGAGTGCAGTTTAGTGGCTTGTGATATGCAGAAGGTCAAACTAGATCAGCGGTTCTCAAACTGGGGGTCGGAACCCCTCTGGGGATTGCGAGGTTATTTAATTGGGGGGTAGCGAGCTGTCAGCCCCCACTCCAGACCCCACTTTGCATCCAGCATTTATAATGGTGTTTAAATATATTAAAAAATGTTTTTAATTTTATAAGCGGGGGGGGGAGGGGTCGCACTCAGAGGCTTGCTATGTGAAAGGAGTCACCAGTACAAAAGTTTGAGAATCACTGGACTAGATGATCTGCTGGTCTCTTCTGACCTTATACTTTATGGGCTTGTCTACACAGTAGGTTAGTATGTAACAAGGCAAGGTGTGAATCTGCAGCACACCAGTTTGCTGAGCACAAAATCGCCACGTGCACAGAGCTACAGGGCAATGAAAGCCTTAGTGTGTGGCCTGAGGCTCTGACTAAGGTTCATAGATCCAAAATAGGGCCCGACTCTCCTTTTTACCTACTTTAAACACACATATGAAAAATTACATATACTTTGTTTTAAAACTACTGTTTCCAATCTCTTAAATTCAATAACTAGAATAAGCTGCCAACACTCATGTATTACAGCCTTCCAATAACAAATCTGTGTCTGCAATGGAGAGACTGCTGTTAAACCTATTTGGGGTTTCCATCTTGCCAAATGATGAAGCAAACCATTTTGAAAATTAGATACCTAACTGTCCTTTTGAAAACCAGAGGAAAAAACCAGTGTCATTTTTTAGGAATTACTTCTCTCAAGAGCACTTGGAAATAGGTTTGGACAGTGGGAGTGTGTGGCTTGAATGTTAAGAATTTATAGTTGTCCAGTTGATGAAACATGATGTGGAAGATTTGGAAAAACACCTTTAAACAATAATGAATTGGTCTCTTTTGAGATTTCTTGATGGTTGCACCATCTGTCTGGTTAACTTACTAAAACCAGTGCAGGTTTAAAGTGTTTTCTGTCTCATGGGTGTGTCTTGATTCTTGAGAGTTCTTTCCATTCTAACAAAGTTGGAAGAAAGGGCTGCAAAGTTTGTTGTGGCTAGCTAAAGAATAATTACATAGGCACTCATCCTGTGCAGTAACACTACATGTGGGGATACAGATCAGGACAGTTTTGACAATATTTCCTGGCTGTCTTTTTGCTTTCTGTGGTCCTAATTGGTCTTATGCTAAAATCAGTGACACAAGTTGTGTGTATGTGACTTTAAAATGTAAATCTGTTTAGGTGAAATCTTGACAGTAATTGGGGCCTTCATCAGCTTTTCACTGTGATCTTGACAACCGCTTGAAATGTCTTAAGAGAATGTGTTCTGTCACTCTATGAGCATCCATATGTGCTTTTTAACCAGTTTAGAGAGACTATGCAGTGTAGCAAGGTTTAGACTATTATAAAATGCACAGCATTTTGCTATTGTACATAAAATGTTATCCCAAAAAATTCACATGAAGGGGCAGGGTAATATTTCATTCTCATGATCGGAAGCAGTGTTGGGTGCTGTATTATGGAAGCTTTTTAGGTAGGGTGGCAGCTGATTTGTGCTGGAATGGAAATGGTAGCAAGCGTTGTGCTCCTTTTGAGTCTGTCTGTTTGCTGAGCATTACTGCTATTGCAGCAATATGTAGGAGAATGTAATCTGATGCAGAAAATTTAAGAATATGAATGACCTACTTCGGGGTTACGTTTTCTTGGACTTTAAGGTTTGTGTTCCTCAGGTGCCTCCTAAGTAGAGGGGGAATCATTGTTTTTCAAGTAATGTCACAGCGAGACCTTTTTTTGACCTCTTAAAACTTTTTGGTAATTAAATTACAGTTGATTAGATACTTACATGGGATTATTGAATGCCAGTTCCGCTAATCCTTCCAGAGAATAAGTATTCAGTCCTCTTCGGGTTTAACAGGAGTTCTGCAGGAACAGAGTGGCTGAGGAAGTCCCAGGGCAGCTGATAAACTCTCTTGTTTATCCAGAAACTGGCATTTTCAGTTTCAGCCCTCTCCTCCCCTATACAAACATGTTCTTATCCTGTTCTGTTTTAGTTTGATCAGTGGGATTTGATTTTTATTTTTTGTATGTGTATAAAAATAAAAAATCTTGGCTTGTTTCTCAGACTGAGTAGAAGCGTCTCAGTCTCGTGAAGACGGGAGCCCCTCCATGTCAGAAACTCAAATATTGTGGATTAAGTAACTAGATCCCAGGCTTACCAAGTTGGCTTAATACCAGGGCAGGTGTTTGACAGAACCTCTTGTGTTTATGCTCTGTTGCTAGAAAGGAAACTTGCATCCCAGCCCTATCCAGGGAACCTCACTCCTGAGCAAAATGGCAAATCTTAAATGGAAAAGATTTGACTGAACTCAGAACCGCTGGGTATTGCACTCTTCATTGGAGCAGTCCAGCTTCTTGAGCCACAATCAGTCTGTCAAGTGTGAACTAGCACAACTGCTGATAAAAGCTGGAAATAGAAGTACTCAAGCAGACTTGTTAAGTGGGCTGTAGAATCTCTTCTCTGCTCAACAGTTAAATGCAGAGTCATGGAGTTCAGCTGCACTCTCATGGGTTTTAAGATAATACATTTTGTATAACTAATAGTACTTGGCATGTATATAATGCAGTATGTGTTCCAAGAACTGCACACATAACTAATTAACCTTCAGAACAAACCTGTTCAGTAGGCAAAGCAAGTAATAGTAAGCCCTTTTGACAGGTGCGGAAACAGAGAAATGGCTGAAGTGTCTTATGCAGAGTCACACAGCAAGTTACTGTCAGAGCCAGGAGGCTTTCTTTATTCTCAGCTACGTGGTCCATTCCTCCAGATCATGCTCTCTGTAGTTTCTAGGCCTTTGGAGGGGACAGAAAGGTACTGAGTGCATTTATGGTTCTAATCCATTTTTAGGTGGGATGCTGTCTGAATCCCTACGTAGTTGCATGTTCTGTATACAGATGGATATAAAGGTGTTCTTGAAAGTGATGCTCGATCCTCTGCTGTGATTACTGGGCTCTTTGATGATGTGCCTATCTTCCAGAATTGTGCATTAACTGAATGGAGGCTCGTTATTAGCTAATGTCCCCCATCCATCGAAAGGGAATCCTAGAAGAGTAGGACTGGAAGCAAGGAAGGGACCTTGAGCGATCATGTAGTTCAGCTCCTTGTGCCACAGCAGGATCAAATAAACCAAGACCAGCACTGACTGGTTTGTCTACCTGTTCTTAAGTCTCCAATGACAGGGATTCCACAGCCTTCCTTGGAAGCTTATGCCAGTGTTTATTCTAATAGTTTCCCCCCCCCCCCCTCGAATCTAACCTAAATCTCTTACTACAGATTAAGCCAATTAGTACTTGTCCTACCTTCAGTGGATATGGTGAATAATTGATCATCTTCTCTTTAACAGCCCTTAACATATTTGAAGACTGTTATCAGGTATCTCTCTTCCCCCTCCTTGCCCCAGTTTTTTATCAAGACTAACCATGCCCAGTTGTTTAACCTTTTCTCATGAGTCAGGGTTTCTAAACCCTGTATCACTTTTGTTGCTCTTCTCTCAGCTCCCTCCAGTTTGTCCACGTCCTTCCTGATGTGTGGTACCCAGAACTGATCACAGTACTCCAGCTGAGGCTTCGCCCGCGCTGGGTAGAGCAGGACAACTACCTCCCATCTCTTACATACCACACTCCTGTTAATATACTCCAGAATATTAGCCTTTTTTGCAGCTGCCTCACATCTGTTTTACAAGGGCTGTTTGCGTTCTCCACCCAGGAGAAAGATGTCTTCGGAGCTAAGGCTGTGCAAGGTTGCCAGCACCTGCAGCCTTGCTTATGTCCATGAAATCTTTTCAGCTGGACAAAGATGCTTTCCTATAGGAGAAGCGATGATTCTTCTCTTGAAGAAATAATTTAGAAATGCTGCAGATGGAGTTAGTCCTCCCCATCTATGAAGTGTGTGTGTGAGCTATACCAAATTTGTAAACTTCATTTTGTGCACTCACATCTTGCTGCTCTTTGTGGACATATTGTGATGTTGTCTCTTCTGTATCTTGAGCATGTGAAAACATGAATTTTTACATGTTTCCTCCAGGAAAAGCATGTGGAAAATATCCATTTTTCTTGGTTCTTTTGAAAGAGAGAATTCATTTAATAGTAGCAAATGTTTGGCCTATGGCTAGCTGTGGAGAGATTTATGCTCAGGAATGATCCAGTGGGTTGTAACTCCTGCAGTGGAATGTAGAGAGGGATGTGATATGGGTTGTCCTAATCTGTTTAAGATGGAGGTAATGGAATTTGGAGCCATGATACTACAATAAGGGTTTAGATCAGAATTTGGGGGACCGTCTGATTTAGGGCTTTATAACTTATAGCCAGCACTTAGGGTTGTACCCAGAAATAAACAGGCATAGAGCAAGTACAGCCTGCTGTGGTAATCTAGCCTTAAACAAAGGCCTGGATGGCTGTGGTAAGGTCCATGGTAGAGAGTAACAGTCGCAACGGCTGGCCCAACCATAGAAGAAAAAAAGTCATACTATCACAGCTGTTGTCTGTGAACCCTGAAGCAGCAATGGATCCCATATGGAAGGATCCAGTCTTGCTGTGGAATAGAGCAACTGTGACATTTTTGGAAATGTGGATTTTGTCTCCAGCTGCTGGAAGTAGGTGTTATAACCCTTTGGCAAAAAATCTACAAGCTGAGACACATCCTACTGTGTTGCCCTCAAAGACCCCTCTGTTACAAAAGGAAGGTGTTACAAGAAGGGTGCAGCTGTCAAATCCTGTAACAAACCCCGTTGACTTCTCTGGCCCCATATCTACTTTAGCGACACCATCAGAGGACCCAACCACACCACCAGGGGCTCATTCACCTGCACATCTACTAATGTGATATATGCCTCCATGGGCCAGCAATGTCCCTCTGCCATGTATATTGGCCAAACCGGACAGTCTCTATATAAAAGAATAAATGGACAGAAATCTGATATCAGGAATGGTAACATACAAAAGCCAGTAGGAGAACACTTCAATCTCCTTGGACATTCTATAACAGATTTAAAAGTAGCCGTCCTTCAACAAAAAAACTTCAAAAACACACTTCAAAGAGAAACTGCAGAGCTGCAATTCATTTGCAAATTTAACACCATTAATTTGGGTTTGAATAGGGACTGGCTCACTACAAAAGCAATTTTCCCTCTCTTGGTATTGACACCTCCTCATCAATTACTAGGGTGACCAGATGTCCTGATTTTATAGGGATGGACAGTCTCTATATTTGGGGCTTTGCTTTATATAGGTGTCTATTACGCCCCACACCCTCTCCTGATCTGTCTCACTTGCTGTCTGGTCACCCTATCAGTTATTGAGAGTGGACCACATCCACCCTGACTGAATTGGCCTTGTTAACACTGGTTCTCCACTTGTAAAGTTTCAGAGTAGCAGCCGTGTTAGTCTGTATCCACAAAAAGAACAGGAGTCTCTAAGGTGCCACAAGTACTCCTGTTCTTCTTTTCACTTGTAAAGTAACTCCCTTCTCCCTGTGTCAGTATATTTATGCCTGCATCTGTAATTTTCAGTCCATACATCTGAAGTGTTTTTAACCACAAAAGTTTATGCCCAAATAAAACTGTTAGTCTTTAAGGTACTACCGGACTCCTCGTTGTTTTTGTGGATACAGACTAACACGGCTACCCCCCGATACTAAACACTGGCATGTTTTTCTTTAATATCAATTAATTTCTGAAATCCCAGTAGTGAGTATACTTGAGTTGCATGTAGCTTTTCAGACGGCTGCTGTTTTTAGCCTGCAGAGTTGGGCATTGCTGTGCCCTAGGAGGACTGCGTGGTCTGGCTCTAGCTAATTAAGTTTTTCTCCCCATATCTTACAATGAAGAGATCCCTTTTCAGGGCTGTGATATGATGTGAAGGGCCTTATTTGTTGGAGAACTAGATGGAAAGTTGCCAACCACTTCAAAGGTATCTCTGCTGATAAGGGGAGTCAGATTTACTGCCAAAGCCAACATTCAAGTGGTGTCAGACACTCAATGTATTGCTGTGGTTTCTCACTGCTGCCAGTCCTGTTTGCTGTTGCACTGAGGTTTCCCCATAGAATGTTTAAATACGGAGTACCAGGGTGTCGCATCTGTGTGCAGTGAGGGTGGTCTTGGACACTTGGATGCAACCAGCAAAAATCAAAGGAAGCAAAATTTCTCTTTGAGAAAAGGCTGTAAAATCTAAGCACTTGTAGAGGAAGAGCTGGCCAGATATACTCTGCACAAGTCGCTCCAGTGCCGCCTCTTTTGGGCAGCTAGCTTGAAAGTGCTCCAGGTTTCCATACTCGCCCTCCACACTTGCAGCCCAGCCAGTCCGATGATGGAGACTACTCAGTGATACTTGGGCTTCTCCTCCACAAGGCATGTGACCTGAGAGAGTGAAGAACAGAAAGAATAAGGGAAAGACTGGGCTAATAGCCAGGTGTAGGAAGTTTGTGAAAGTCCCAGCTTGGGTGGAGAGTAGCAAGGAAGACTTAAGAAAGCCTGGTGGAAAAGGCTCATTGGGGATTCCGGTGTTGAACTGACAGGTTGATGAAATGGAGAGGGAAGGGAAACACAAAGAAGAGAGACTGAATTTTTTTTTTAAATGGACAGGAAAACAAAGTGTGTGTGTGTGAGAGAGAGAGAGCTCTGTGTAGCATGGAAGTTTCTCTCTCACCTAAAAAAGTTGATCCAATAAGATATTTCCTCACCCACTTTGTGTCTCTAATATCCTTGGAGCGACACAGCTACAACTACACTGCATACATGAAAACAAAAGTAGCTCAGCAAATTCAGATTTTTCAGGGGCTCTTAATTTCCTGCAGTAAGGAAATCACTAAGGGCCAGATCCACAGCTGGTGTAACATTGACTTCAATGGAGCGATGCCATCTTAGAAAAGCTGAGGGTCTGTCTTTTTAAACGTGTAATGCATTGAGTGGTTTAACCATACAATTTTATGTCCACATGGTGCATTTTGGTCCTCTGCTATATATTTTGGAGAGATTCACTGAACATTACACTACTTCAGTGCCCTTTTTATCTTAAGGCGTCTCTGCATGGTCCTGCTGTGCGGACTGCTGGGTGTGAGTTGCGGCATGCACTGAAGTGTTGTGCTGTAACTTCCCCGGGTAGGCCCTGCTAGTGTGAACTAAAAGGTACCTAGGGGAAGGGGTAGCTCAGATGGGGAAGGGATAGCTCAGTGGTTTGAGCATTGGCCTGCTAAATCCAGGGTTGTGAGTTCAATCCTTGAGGGGGCCACCTAGGGATCTGGGGCAAAATCAGTACTTGGTCCTGCTAGTAAAGTCAGGAGGCTGGACTTGATGACCTTTCAAGGTCCCTTCCAGTTCTAGGAGATAGGATATCTCCATTAATTTATATTTATTTTTATTTATAGTTTGTGTTAACTTAGTCCCATTTTAAACAAGCCTATGATAAGGTGGACTCGGTATCTTTTATTTGGCACTAGCAGGGTCTACACAGGGCAGTTGAAGCGCAGCACATTAGAGTGCTCTGCAACTCAAACACTGTAGTCCACACTATGGGGCTGTGTGGATAAGCCCTTTGTTTCATGTTATAGCAGAGGAGACCACAAGCTGAAAAATGCAGCCAGAGACTATTTTGTGTTGATGGGAAATTATGTTGTAAATACCCTGAAGCCATTATTCATATAATTTAGTCCCAGTGACTTCAATAGGAATCTGACCCCTTGACTTTATTGGAACTACTTGCGTGAGTAAAGGTGGTAGCATCGGTCTCAAAGCTGTATGTGCAGTTTTTATAAGAAAAATAACAGGCTCTGTAAGAGAATAGCTGACCATTCTCTGTGAATAAACCAAACCAAGTGGAAATTCTAGATCCTATCTAGCCATAATAGCAACAAATTGGTGCCTCTAGGGAGCGAGTTAAATTGTTTCTATTCTTCCCATAATTAATGATGCAGCCCTGTGTTCAGAAACCATAGGGCTCAGATACGAGTCTCCGTGCAAGCCTGCATTTCCATTCTGATCTTCTCACTGCCTGTCTTGGGAGAATGTATGGCTTTGATGTTAGGTTCCATTCTTGTGCAGACTCCTTTTGATTCTCTCTATCTTTGTAGGAGGCACTCCTTTGATTACTCCATACTTAGCCTTGTTGAGCATGGCCTTTTAAAAAAAAATTTTTTACGCTCTCTTCCATTTGATTTGGTTCTCTTCCCCCGCCCCATTCTCTTTATCCCCTAGCTGACCCTTGGTTTTTACATGGACCCTTGATTTCTCTGCATGGTGTAAGCTTTATATTTCTGGTATGGTTATCAGATTCTCCCCCCATTGATGACTCTCTCTAGTGGGGTCCCTTGATATTATTTATACATGCACTTTGGAGAAGAAGCCTTTTCCGTTTGGTCTCTGTAATCCCTAGTTCTCTGCTCCTTGTTTGATGTCTTCCCTCGAAGCAAACTGATCTCTTGTGTTTAAGGAAAAACCCTTTTTTATAGAATACAGAAATCTTCGTTTTTATCCAGTCCCTGGACATTTTTCTCTAGTACATCCAGCTGACTGGCTTTCTGTAACAAAAACATCAAGTTATTGAGTGTTTGTTTGTGTAGCTGTTTCTTGGTGCCATAACTTGCTTCACACTCAAGTGGATGATCGGGTAAGTTATCAGCAGAGCTGGAAGCAAAATGTTAAAGAACTGTTGGGAATGTATCTCAGTGAGGAAGCAAAGTTAATCTAGTCAGCTGCCTGCTTCGGCACCCTCTTCCTTCACTGGAGGCTTGCAGGATACAATCTCTGCCTCTTCCCATGACCTTGTTTCCTGATGCTCATGTAGAGGCCAAATTACCCTTTTAAAATAATACACCAGTATTTTACAGTAAAAGCACAAAATACGATGACATCAGTGCAGCCCTTTCCACTGCATCACACTCGAGCAACCTGTCTTCACTTTCAAGGTTCTTCACAGCCTATCCCCAGTGTAACTATCATCTCTCATATGTGATCGAGATGTCGACTCCCACCTCTGATCCGCTAATACCATCCTTCATTGCCCTCTTGTTTTAACTTTTCAAACAAGCACTTACGCGCTTTCTCCTGTGCTGCCCCTCACACTTGGAAGAAGCTCCTCGTAAACATCTGCAAAGCTACATCATTCTTCTCCTCCAATTATTTCCTTAACTCATTTGCCATGATGCCTAGAAAAAATATAACAATTGGGCTACTGGCGTACTGAGACCACTGCCTATCATTCTGACCAACATTCACTTAGTTTCTTATGCTTCCCTGCCTGCTTCCACCTGTTGTCTCTGGTCTTACATGTAGATTGTAAGATCTTTGGGGTGGGTACCATCTTCTTGTTCTGTTTGTATAGCACTTCCACAATGAGATCCTGAACAATGACTGGGGGTTCCTATGTACTGCAGTACAAATAATTTAAACTGTAGTCTCTTGTATCATTATTCTAGTTTGACACCACCTAGCGATAATTCTGCCTGAAGGATTCTCTGGACCGTTCTCTAGAGAGAACATTTTCAGAACTTGTGTTCTGTACTCTTGTGTTGGTCTGTTCCTTTATCCAGCATTGCTTTTGAGAGACCACACTTCTGCTATGATTTTACTTTTAAGTTGACTTCCATTCTTGTTGGAAAAGTTTTCATAGCAGACAATAGCCCTATCAATGGGTGCTTCAGCTGCATCCCACACCATTATGCAGGAAGCCAATTGGAGAGGCACACAGGATTTAACTATCCCCATCCTTGTGTGGTTTAAATCTCTTTCAACAGGGCTTATACCAAGATACCAGTAGCAATCCGGCCCCAATTATAGACTGTTAGATGTCCCAGCTTCCTGCAAATCTTGTTTCAGGAATATGGGATTCCCTGTCTAATGACGTTCAGTCCAGTTGCATGCCCATATTCAAGAGGCCAGAGGAAGAAGTGTATGAAACACTAGTGTGTGGAAAAACACAGCCTGATAAGTGAGTCTTGGACTCACTTTCCCTGTAGTGCTTGAGTGATTTGATCACGAAAGGGGCTCTGTCCATGTGGTGCATTGTATTTGATGTGAAATGACAGTCAACAATGACAACTGGTCAGAATTATGGTAATCTATGAAGCAATACTACACCATTCATTTTCTTAAAGGGGCACTTTCCCAAGACCTGACAGACATTAAAATTGTGCTGTTGCTAATATCTTATGGGGGCTACTGGAAAACAAATAAATTAAATAAGAAATCAAGCAAATTTTTAAAAATATTTATTAAGATTAATATCAAAGCCATCAGATCCTTCTGAAGCTAAGTCTCGCACCCTTCAATCCAACTCATATATATATATATATATATATATATATATATATATATATATATATATATATGTGAAACTGTCACTAAAGTGTGTGTGGTGGGAAATACATCCATTATATGTACACTACTACACTTCCACATTTTGCCACAGAATCACCTTCTGCCTTAGGGCTGATCTACACTGGGGGAGGGATCGATATAAGAAACACAACTTTAGCTACGAGAATAGCGTAGCTGAAGTCGACGTATCTTAGATTGATTTACCTCGCATCCTCGCGGCGCGGGATCGACGGCTGCGGCTCCCCCGTCGAGACTGCTTCCGCCTCTCGCTCTGGTGCAGTTCCGGAGTCGACGGGGAGCGCGTTCGGAGATCGATTTATCATGTCTAGATGAGACGCGATAAATCGATCCCCGATAGATCGATTACTACCCGCCGATCCGGCGGGTAGTGAAGATGTATCCTTATACTCTTTCATGTTACTTCTGTTACTAATGATGCTGTTGAGTGGAACAGGCAGGAAAATAAATCATATTGCTTTCTGTTACCATAAATACACTTATGGTGTAATGTATCAGAGGGGTAGCCGTGTTAGTCTGAATCTGTAAAAAGTAACAGAGGGTCCTGTGGCACCTTTGAGACTAACAGAAGTACTGGGAGCATAAGCTTTCGTGGGTAAGAACCTCACTTCTTCAGATGCAAGTAATGGAAATCTCCAGAGGCAGGTATGTATCAGTGTGGAGATAACGAGGTTAGTTCAGTCAGGGTGGGTGAGGTGCTCTGCTAGCAGTTGAGGTGTGAACACCAAGGGAGGAGAAACTGTTTCTGTAGTTGGATAGCCATTCACAGTCTTTGTTTAATCCTGATCTGATGGTGTCAAATTTGCAAATGAATTGGAGCTCAGCAGTTTCTCTTTGGAGTCTGGTCCTGAAGTTTTTTTGCTGTAAGATGGCTACCTTTACATCTGCTATTGTGTGGCCAGGGAGGTTGAAGTGTTCTCCTACAGGTTTTTGTATATTGCCATTCCTGATATCTGACTTGTGTCCATTTATCCTCTTGCGTAGTGACTGTCCAGTTTGGCCAATGTACATAGCAGAGGGGCATTGCTGGCATATGATGGCATATATAACATTGGTGGATGTGCAGGTGAATGAGCCGGTGATGTTGTAGCTGATCTGGTTAGGTCCTGTGATGGTGTTGCTGGTGTAGATATGTGGGCAGAGTTGGCGTCGAGGTTTGTTGCATGGGTTGGTTCCTGAGTTAGAGTTGTTATGGTGCGGTGCGTGGTTGCTGGTGAGAATATGCTTAAGGTTGGCAGGTTGTCTGTGGGCGAGGACTGGCCTGCCTCCCAAGGTCTGTGAAAGTGAGGGATCATTGTCCAGGATGGGTTGTAGATCACTGATGATGCGTTGGAGAGGTTTAAGCTGAGGACTGTAGGTGATGGCCAGTGGAGTTCTGTTGGTTTCTCTTCTGGGCCTGTCTTGTAGCAGGAGGCTTCTGGGTACACGTCTGGCTCTGTTGATTTGTTTCTTTATTTCCTTGTGTGGGTATCGTAGTTTTGAGAATGCTTGGTGAAGATCTTGTAGGTGTTGGTCTCTGTATGAGGGGCTTATGCTCCCAGTACTTCTGTTAGTCTCAAAGGTGCCACAGGACCCTCTGTTACTTTTTATGGTGTAATATCCATGTTTGTCAAATGAGAGAGAACAAAAACTGTAGAGGAAAAATCTTACTGTCCTAATAGTAATAGTTCATACCCATGAGAGTAATTTCTGATGAAGCAGTGTGTGATTGAATTGTTTAACCCTGTCCCCATATTTCCAAGGGCATAGTTCTGTTATGAAATGACATCAATTCTGAACAGTCATTTATCTCTCATTAGTGGAGTTAAATATCGCCTTCCCCTGTCCCCCCCAGCTCCTCCTCCCCCCCTGCAAGTTTCCTACCCCAGTTATTTTTCTTAGAAGAAACTGCATTGAAGGAGAGGCACTGATGGAAATTATTTGTATGTGTTGGCATTATCAAAGTTAGCAGTACATCTCCACTCCTGGGCAAAAGAGGAAAACGGTTTTTCTAAACCGTGATCACTGACATGCTGTTCATGCTCCATACCAAGTAAAATATAACGACGTGGTCAAAGTCCATTGCCCCGAGTGAAGCACTGCAGAGCTCAAGGCTATAGTTAAAATATTTGTTAGCTCTGTTTCAGGCTGCAAATGCCATTCCTGTCTGTGGCATGGGCAGTGAATGTGCTGCAGTCGGCCCTTTTCAGTGTGTGCAAAACGAGTCTATTACTGTGACATTTTTTCTCTTTCCCTGTATTCATATGTGAAGCCAGTGTTGTCCCTTATTATAGCAATATGCCTCTCTTTATCTAGCCTTTTGAACATCCGCTTGGATTCAGGTCAGCTAGAGACTGGCTGACAGCATCTCTTAGCTCCAGCTCAGTCATCCAGCTGTGATGCCTCTAGTCAGCCACGTCAAGAGAGATTTCTCATAGCAGTTTGAGAAAGGACATCGAGGAGAGTAGGTAGGCCAGAGCTATCATATGCTGCAAGGAGATTGCATAAGCAGGATTACAGGACATTATTTCCAATATTTCACAGGACTTCACAGGCTGCTGGTGGGGCTTGCCACCGTCTGAAACCTTTTTCGCATCTCACTCACTTGATAGGTGACTCTGTGTAACTGGCTTCACAATAAGAGCAAGTGCTCTCAGCCATGAAATTGTTTGATTTATTGGGGGCTGGGAATCCGAAGCCTGAGACTTGATAGCCCGCTGCTGAAGACAGCAAAAAAGGAGCAAATAGGAGCTATTTGGAAACCAAATTTATGATCCAAAGAGTGTAAGTGGCAATGTTATGATATGGCATTGCTGCAACCTATTACGGTTGTAAATGGCTTTTTCACAGCCCAGTGTTTTCGCCAAGTAGGATAAATACCTCCTTGCTAACATAACAGTCAAATGCAGAATGTATCAATTACTAGTGCAGCAGGTTGGGAGACCCCTACGTAGGTAAAGGACCCTATGTAGGTAAAGAATGAACTATTGCATGAGTGATGCAATTATATTGGACCATTGTGAAGTTGTATACCATTAGTTTGGTTATCCCCATCATGTGGGGCATATATTTTATCAAGTACACCTCTATCCCGATAGAACGTGACCCGATATAACACGAATTCGAATACAACACGGTAAAGCAGTGCTCCGGGGGGAGAGGGCTGCGCACTCCGGCAGATCAAAGCAAGTTCGATAGAACACGGTAAGATTTCTTTGGCTCCGGAGGACAACGTTATATCGGGGTAGAGGGAGGTGTAGCTTGATGTCCTAGATTTTCTTTTGTCTCTAAACCAGGGAGAATACTAATGCAATAGCAGGAAAAAACCTTAGAAGAGCTTGTTTTACAGGGACATGTGATAATAAGTAAACAGACCATACATAAAAATGGTGAAGAATGGAGTTATATAAAACATGCACAGGCATAGTCTCTAGGTAACATGCATGCAGCATTTCCTAAGAATTGACCTGTCAGAAACAGACCCCTAAACGACAAGTGACAAAATAGTCTAGGCTCTAACTTGACCAGTATAATGTGTTACAGGCAGTGAGTAAAGCTTTCAAAAGTGCCTAAGTCACCTAGGCACTTCTGAAAATTTTTACCCAGCGTGCTTTGTCTGCATTAGACTTTTTAAATAGTGTTAGCTAACATCCCACCTTCACATCTTAGTCTAGACAAGGTCTTGAGAGTCCAAGAATAAAAAAACGTTGCTATTAGACTTCTAGAGCTTTAATAACTAAGGCTACGTTTATGTCACGGAGGTCATGGATGCCACGGAATCCGTGACTTCTAGAGACCTCCATGACATTCTTTGCTTCAGCACCTGGGGCTGTGGGACTCTGGAGCTGGCAGTGAGTGGGGCCCGGGCAGAGTTCCAACGACGGGGGCCCCCTGCAAGTTTCCAGCGACAGGTGACCGACTCCTGAGGGGCCCTCCTCAGGGTTCTAGTGATGGGCGACCTCCCACGGTGGAAGGGGGAGGGGGACACCTTGGGCGAGCGGCTGGGGGATGCCCCGTTTTCTCTTTGGGGAAATTTGGTCACCCTGCAACTTCTAGCTGCCGCGGACGAAGTGGGAACCCCACAGCTCCTAGCCATCACAGTGGCGGGGGAAATCATGGAGCTGCAGCAGCAAAAGTCTCACACAGATCACTGATTCTGTGAATTTTTGTTTATTGCCCGTGACCTGTTGACAGCATTCTTCAACTCTTATTTACCACCACCCAAAATATTTTGACGGTCAGGTTGTAATGTTCAGTGGAATACAGAACAGCCAAGTAAGCATGCCATAGATCCCCAAAATGTCTGGATTAAATTAGATGGGGGCTGGGAGATGGAACAAAGAGAGCGTTGAAACTGGTGCAGCATTCTGAGAATTAATGTTCCAGTTAAGTGTGGCAGCGACCTACAGGTCTGCCCATGGTTCAGACAAAGCCCCTTGTAACAAAAGGTTGTGTGTGTGTGCGTGTGTGTGTGTGTGTGTGTGTGTGTGAGTGCGCACTTGTGACAGCTCTCTTGACTGACTTGTCCTGGGATGAAAAGGATGTTTGAGATGGGCAGCTTGAAAGGAAAATGCCAATGTTGCGAGTCAAGAATGCTGACAAGAGTCGCTCTTCTAATTTTGCCGAAATTTTTTTTCTGGTGGGTGCTGGTCATCATTTCCCTAATACAAAGAGTGTGGGGGTGGCTTTTTTGTGCCCAGTCCCTTTTTCCTTCACATCCTCTCAGCAATGCATATCTTTGCAGCAATACAGCTGAACCCATTGTGCTTGGCACCCCTTCTTCCCTCTTCCCCAGCCCCCGAGAGTTCAGTGTACTTTTCATATAATGCCCTTTTCCAGGAAGAATGTAAATGCAATTCACTGAACTAGGTGACCTCCCAGGTCAAGAGGACAGAACTCATTATTTCTTGAATGTTGAAAAAACACCATCTACCTGAAATGTCACTAAGCTAATTAGAGGGTGATGCATGCACTCTAGTTGAAGCTATTATTATAGTTGGGCCTAAATAACCTAATGAATTTCTAAGTTCTGATTAAATTTTAGTTTGGTTACAACTTAAGGCTTTTAAAACTGCAAACACAGATTTAACTTGAAACCTTTCCCTCCCATCCCCATCTCCTATACTGTAGTCATAAATATATTTGACCCCTGCACATCTGACTTTCTCTTTTCTTTGAGGTGTACGTATGGATTTTCAGCATGATGGCTCTGATGATCATAAGGCTGCTGCACAACGGGATATCATATTAGAAATTCTCTTATGCTTTGCTTTCTACTGCAAGCATTGCTTTCTCCTTGGCTAATTTGATGTTAAAGTCCTTCCTTCAGAGCTGTCTTGCTTTTTTTTTTCCCATCATGAAAGTAAATGTTCATTGATCAGAAATGGCAACAGCATCACCTCATAACCTGTGAACTCAAACACCCAAGGCTGAAGGCATGCCTATTTCCTGTTTGGGCTCAATACTGGGGTAACTGGGAGAAATTCTATCCCTAGTGTTAGACAGGAGGGTCAGACTAGATGATTTTATGGTCTCTTCTGGCCTTCAGATCTGTGAATTGTATTCTTGACTGTGTCTATTTTGGGCCACCAAGATGCAGCTCAGGTGCATTATTGTTGGGCTCCTGACATGACTTCACTGTTGTTCAGGTAAACATTTCCTCTGTTAGTTACAAGAGATTTGTTTCTGCCCACTCTGCTAATATTCAGCATCACAGATACATTCTCTCCACAATGAGCTCTATGCTTAAATCTGCGCACAGGTATATTCCCTACACTTTGCACCATATAAAAGTACTGTACATGCATACACAGCCTCTCATCCCAAAGGCTCCCAAGACACTATAAAATTAACCATCAATTCACCCACCACTGAGAGGGAGCCAGCTCTGGGAAGGCAAATGGCAGCTGTTTAATAGCACATAGGAAGTGAAGAGCTAGCCAACTGGAAATGCATTCTGCCTCCCTAAACTCTCCCTCTAATTACCCAGGTTGGAAGTTGGACAACTGCCTCCTCTAAAAAGTGCCATGGGATCTTTTAATAATCACAAGTGGTCAGAACTAAATCTCCTCTGGAAGAAGGCACCTCCAATGGTACAGCACTCACTAACATTATGCTGGAGCATTTCTTCAGTACTGGGAAGGAAGAGCACCTGCTATTGAATTGCCAATACCATGTTCTGTAACGCTTGGCTCTCTTCTTCCCCACCCCCCTTTTTTTTGGGGGGGGGGGGAGAGAGAAGAGAAGCAGAGGGGCGAGGGGAAATCTCATCACCAGGTTTCTGTCTGCTTAGAGGTGGTGCCTGAAGATACCAACAACTGGAAAGACTGAACTCCTCTCACCGGTCTTTTTATCCATATCCCTGCATCATGTTCAGGAGGTGCCTTGAATTAGCGAAGCTTCTCAGCTGGCGTCCTCAGTCTATCTGTGTGGTGAGGTTTGAATCAGTGGTCTCTGATCTAGAAGCACTCCCAGTGGCTAGACCCTAGAATGCCAGTAATGTTCTCTCTCTGCTTCAGGTCCCTCATCTTTTAAAGTCATTCACTCAGCGATTTTTTGCCATTGCCTGAGGCATTTCCTTTTGTCCTTGCCTTGCTGTGACTGCTCTACTTCCTGCAATACAATTTTTTTTTTCTCTCCACTTCACTAGTACAGCCAGCTTCTAGGTCAACTCTTTCAACTCCCATTCCCTCAGCCTTATGCAGTGGAAATTGTACTGAGAGTAGCATTACATTAGGATTGCCACATTCTACAGCTCCTGAAATGATTCTTGTTTTCACAACACTGATTTTTCTTGTTCCAATCTAGTAAGTGTGCCGTTTCTTCCTTCAAAGTTCATTTGTGGGGCTAGAATTTTGTTTGCTCTTATGTTTCATTTACCCTCTTCTCCTTCACCCTGAACTTGCATCCCCAGGATGTTCCCGCTCAGGTGGAGTTCGGGCTCTCAAGCCCCCCCGATCCCCTGTGCTTGAGAGCCAGAGCTCTAGCCTGATCTGGAAGATCCACACTGCTAACGTTGGCACGCTAGCTTGAACCCTGCTAGTGCAAGTCTGTCTGCGTGACCTGGGAGGCTCGCTCTGTACTCCAGACATATCCTTGGTGGCTTCTACCTCTTCTTAATTAGTTGCTGCTTCAACAATTCGTCCAATGAATGAGCAGTTTTCTTCAATAAATAAACAATAAGAGAGGAATTGGGTGAAAGGAAGATGGCTGGGCCAGTTAAGGCAATTTAACCAACACACTGGTAAAAAAGCTCTTTTGGTGTGAAAAGATCAGTGTTTGGGGCACTTAAAACAGAACCAGCCATTTGGTTTCATTAATCATCCTTAAGATTAAGAAGAAGGCCGTCATAAAATCCTTACGTGCATATAGCTGCAGAGATGGCAGCATCTCCAGTGTTCCTTGGCTCCTAGTGATTTGAAGGAATGTGGGGAATATTATTGCACAATGCCTTGGGGACCGCAAATCATTGATCCTTCTTTTTTCCCCTTCTTTCAATTACAAGTCTAGCACTCAAAAAGCAGAATACTTGTCTTTTGTCATGGCTCTACTTAGTTTATTTTCTTAGCAGTCCATCTGGCCACCCAGGGATGGGGTTGGGGCGGTGAGACTGGAACACATGAAAATTCAAACCATCTGAACTCAGGTTTCAGATGGCTCTGCTTATTTTGGTTTAAGAATATTTTTATTAGGGTCACAAGTGAATAATGTAAATTATTTTCACGTAAGTACATTATATGCCAAGACACGGATTAGGTCACAGGGGTCATAGTGAGAACATTTAAAAGTTTACATATGTCAAAATGAAGGAATGGAACAAAATAATAATAATAATAGTTAGGTTTAAGCAACAGGAGAGGTTTGATGCAGTAGATGGCCTCCTAAACCTGCTTCTTTTTCAGAAAGTCTCCCTCTAGGATTTTCATATGGTATTAATCACTATAGTATCTATAGCGAAAGACTGTGTCCAAGTACTTTGTCATTTTTTAATACCTAAAACTTCCCTAAACTTGGCACATAATCTGTGTGTGATCTAAGTAACCAAGTATTTGCCCAATTTCAGAAACACTGTATGCTTATTGCAGTGTTAAAATAGGAGATACAGCAGAATGATTTACAGTTGATTACGTATTCTCCTCCCTCTTCCCCTATAAATCAGTATCGATCCTAATAATTTGGGCTGTATGTTTTGGCCAGGAAATCGAGGTCCAGGCAAGTGTATATCTATTTTTGAAGGGGGGGGGGATTAAAAATAAGGTAGTATGGGTAAACTTTGGAGTTTTTAAGTATAAAAATGTTGAACTTGTGTGAGCTGCTTTATCCCTGTGGATATGAAACTTTTTTGTTGAATCTTGTGGAGCATATAGGGTCAGTCAGACCAATAACTGAGTTCCACAGACCCACACCTGTTACAGCTTGAATCGAATAGCTCCCATGCAAGGAACATGAGAAGTCCACTCATGAAGCTATCAGAGCTTCTACATTCAAGGTGAGGAATAAGGGAATTAGTAAATCTAAAACCCATACTTCTGATCCCCAAGACTGTGAGTGTAGCAACTGGGTAGGAGACTTATTGAGTGGAGGACCTGGATGCGGGGGAAGAGGTCCAGTTCATGTCAGAACATTCACAAGCAAGGAAGTGTGAGGTCAGTGCTGGGTGTGTTTTTGTTTATAGCTCCTAACATTTTAGTACCCTATTTTAAAGGTGATGGGGTGGGAGAGAACTGTCTTAATTCTCCTTAACAAATGTAGAGTGACGCATTTCCAAACCTCCATAACTTAATTTGTTTAGCATTTTCATAGGAAAAAGCCCTCTGTATTTTAATGTCCTATAAAATATATATTAGCGCTGTGTAGAAGCAGTTATAAATGAGGTTCCTGCTCAGGAGAACTTAGTCTAAAGTGATGTTTTAAAAATGATTTAAAGTCCTCCTGGAAGCAAGGCCTTTGTGTAAAAATGCAAGTAAAGCCATGAGTGTCTTTCCTCCCTGTCCCCTAACTTAAATATGGCCAAACAGATTGCTCCTTTAACTTGGGGAGGGGGGGGAAGGGTGAAATGTGAAAATTGCTCCTAGGCTTCCAACTTTTGTATGCCGAATTGCAGCTGAAATATTAAACCCCTAGAAAATTGGATTCTATATTAAAAAGGCTGGTACAATCTTATCTGTAGAGACATTAATGCTGCTGCTTTAAAACCTAGTGAATGGGGGGAAAAATCTGGATGAAATTACCTCTTGCCACATGTTTGAAATAGATTGAATCACCTGTTAATTGATTCTGCTTTTATTTTAATTATTAGTTGCATGTACTGTGGGCATGGCTGGCCTTTGAATGAGAGAGGGGTGGTGGGGGGGGGGAAATACAGGCATTGCCCTCTTACTCCATTTACTCCCGCCTCCACAAAATATAATCTGGATGTGCTTCATTTTAAAACCCTTGGAAATGAAAGGGTTCAGTGTGCCTTAGCTCCCCTCCTGTGTCTCTGAATGATCACAGCTATTACATTACAGATGGAAGAATTAAAGTGTTAAGGATTAGGCTGGGAGTGCTAAAACTGCATTTCAGAGATGGCTGCTGCTTTTAATACTGATATATATGTTAGAGGAGCACCGCTCTGCAAGAACGCTGGCCCCCCAGGAGACCACCGCAGCAGCCTGAAAGGATGCATGGCCTAAAGGGACAACTACTACTGATGATCCGTTGCAGATTAAAATCCTGCTGCAAAATATTTTTGATTTGGCTGGGTTATAAGTACCAGAGCTACTGTTAAGCTCTGAATCTAGGCCTCTTTCAGGCAACAACTAGAATGATGTTAAAAATTAAAATAAAAAGACTTTGCCCACAGCAAATTATTTTCTTCCCTTCAGTGTCCTGAGCTGTTTAGAATGATGACTCATTCTTTTCCGTGAAGTTTAAAGAAAAGAGATATTTTGTCTGATAACGTACAAAGGCAGCTCTGTTTGTTGTTTGCCTTTACGCCTCCCCCTTCTTTGGAATGCAGTTCATAGGATTTCTGGGAATTAATTGCTTTATCAGAGGGGTGTTACTAGGTTTCATATGGGAAATTGTCCTCTTGTCCTCTGGTTAGGTTTTCATTGGAAGAAATTTCCCCCTTGAAATCGTGATCTGTGGGGACTAATGACAGTTAACTACTTTTTTCTTTTCCTTTTAAAGGACAGCATTATAAGGGCACTCGGGATTAGAAAGTCACATTTCCAGTACCTTTTTGGAAAGCATGATGGTCTTGGATGCCTGTTACAAGGCTATGATTAACTGCCTCTGTGTCAGCATCACTTTGAGATTCCGAAGGCCCCTTGTATTTTAAACAGCATAGAATTTCACATTGGTTATCAAACAGTCATGTGCTCCATAGGGAACTGGACTTAAAGCAGTAAGTCAAAATCGCTTCAGCAGCCTGTTCAAATAAACAGGGATAATAGATGAGACATTTCTTCTCGGAGTCGTCAGCAGCAAGAAAGGAAACATCTGCCTGGGCTTAATTGTAATTTTATTGGCTTCATTTTTTCAAGTACCGTGGGCTGAGTTATGTAAATTGTATGCTTGTGCAAATATTACAGCCAGTTGTATAACAGAGCTTTCTCTTGTTCTCTCATGCTCTTGCCATAGAAAAAGTTGCTCAGGCTATCGGAGAACCAGTGAGCGGAGGGAAGAGGAAGATACGATTTTCAGTGGATGCATGAGGCAGGGATGGTGTATGGGTGGGATGTACATGCATAAACACACAGAGAATCCAGAAAATTTTAAGCAGTCTGACTAGACACTTGTCGAATGTGCTTTTTGGTATATCTAAAAGCCTCAGTTTCTCATTTAAACGTTTCAGATGGCAATAAATTGCCACTTCTTGACCACCTGTTTTAGGCTCAGATCCTGTTTGTATTGAAGTTGAAGGGAAAGCTTCCTTGAGCTCAAAGGGAGCAGAAGCAGTGTGTTAGCATGTGTACAAATATCTAATGCAAGAAGACTTAATGTGCACAGGTATCTTCTTTTAATGATGTGGATATAAGTAGGAGGTTCATTTGACAGCATTAAATACAGAGACTAGGCTACAGACTGCCTGAATGCAAGGTTTTGAAGTGTACAGGTCTTCCCACACTAATGTGCAGAATTACTCTTATGTAGCCACCATTTGAAAACTTGACATTTGCCACTCTATAATGATCACAATAGCACAGGCTGCTTTTGGTAGCCACGTAGCCTGCCCTGTTACCCTTGATTCTGATATAATCGCAATACTATCTTGAAAAACCCAGGTAGCCAAACAGCAAGCATTTGGTTGCTGCCTTTGCTGTAGCAATGGGTGAAGAATAAGCTTTGATCCATCTTACTTAGGAGAGTTGTGAATGTTGACAATTGGAAGGCAGGGGGATGAAATGCCCTTTTAAATGAAGCTGAGATGCTCATGCTCTGTTTGTTCCTGTATTCCAGTGTTTAGCTACAGCCAAGAGTTTGACAGTGCAGCACTTTTATATGGCAGCTTCATCCAATCACAAGCCAGGAATGCCTGCCTGATGTCACCTGCCAAGGAATTAAAATAAAGAAATAAAAAAAAAAATTTTTTTTTTTTAAATTGACACTTGGCTGCTGGCTAGTTGGAACCTTAACCAACCTTGACAACTAATCATGCCTCTGTGCAGCTCCCATTTATTTTTTGTGAGTTGTATTGCCTGGGCTATAACTGAGTGGCTCACGAGTACCAAGTGCCCCTTGCTAGGGAGTGATGTGTGCTGATACATTAAAATTGTATTGTAGTGCTTGCAGTTTAAAAATAGCTGATGGGATTTACTCCGGCAGACAACACCATGTCTGGCTTTGTAATTTGAGGGGGAAATTGGGGGAGTTAACTGCAGAGTTCATAAATAGAGTGGGTGGGGTTTCCTTTTTTATATCTTGGCATTACCACTGCATTCAAAAATAAGTGTCTAAGCTAGTGGGTTTTGTATACTCTTCCGCATGCAGTACCTGTGAGCTGTGGCCGGTCAAAACATAACCACTTTCCTGGGTCTGGTTTTATTCACAAAAGGCATGCAGACTGAAACACACAAATAAGCACTTCTCCCCAACTGGGGTTCATCTCCAGGAATGCTCATCCCGCACCCAAGATAATAATATAATATATGGAGATATACCTACTCATAGAACTGGAAGGGACCCTGAAAGGTTATTGAGTCCTGCCCCCTGCCTTCACTAGCAGGACCAAGTACTGATTTTGACCCAGATCCCTAAGTGGCCCCCACAAGGATTGAACTCACAACCCTAGGTTTAGCAGGCCAATGCTCAAACCACTGAGCTATCTTCTCTCCCTCCCCCCCCCCCCCTTTTTTTTTTTTTTTTTGTAACCTTTCCAGAGAGCCATTTCCACCTTCTGTCCAGGTGCAGGTACCCCTTGTCTCAGTGAGTCAGCCAGCGAGTTAAAATGAGGTTTAGCTCCTTGCTGTGTCTCACCAGCCTGTCATACTTGCAGAATCCACTTTGAGCTCCCCTATTTAGTATATAATTGACATTCTCAGTATTGGCACCAACTACAGATGCTGCACTCTGTGACCTATGGAACTTTACGGATAGCAAGGACGAGAATAGGGCACTGAAGTAAGTGTGTGTGAGAGCAATGGCTACCATACAGGACTCTGATCTTCAGGTACAGCTATAGGCCGCTGCTTTCCCAGCGTAAAGATGGGTTTTGTTAAGGAGTTAAAACACTTGGTCTTTAACTGTAAGTGAGTCTTTATGGAGACTTAGGGGGTACACGTGCTACTGTTCACTCCTCTGGCAGTCATCTAAGCGCTCATTGACACCACATAGCATAAGCTTTCCCAGCCAGTCATTATTTGTCTCTCCGAGTGGGGCTTCTCTTTGTGCTAGCTGAGAGAGCCATTGGAAAAAAGTGTTCAACCAAACCATCCCTCCTTTCTGTTGCGTGTCATTTGCCTGGCTGTTTGCATAACATTTCATGGTATTAAAGCTGTTTGTGTAATTTGACCATAACTGTCTCTGAACTGAGCAGTTAAATGGTGCCTAATTGGGTCTAGATTATTAGCAGTGCGTGTGGCATGTTTGTATCCTCCAACCATCCCCATTTTCCCTAATGGATCTCTGGCTCTCTTTCTTTGTAGAGTAAAGAAGTGGGATTGCAGCTCCAGGAAGACTTGATGAAGGTCCTGAATGAGCTATACACGGTAAATCAGACTTCCTTCGTGAGTTCTTTTCATGCATAAGGAAATAAGTGTTTGACTTCTGCCTGCCTTCCTGCTGTTGCAGCAGAGACTAAGCCCTAGGGCTGATGCATGTCTACGATCTCAGTGATTTGAGGCAGCGTGTGTTCACGAGTCTATACTGTACCATTAATTTTATTTTCACTCCATCTTTATCCTTGGGCTGTATCTCTGTCTGATCTGTTGTTGCTAAAGAACGTTCCACAGGAATTATGGAAAGTATCACGTTTTGGGATACATTTTTGGTTGTGTACATGTTACAGTACTATGGCTGTGAGCTTTTAATTTCTACAGCAAACAAACCCAACACAATTGGCTCCATTCTCTCCAAATTGGGATGTAGTGCCTAATGTGACAGATCAGACTTTTCCACGCACTGTACCTTTTCCCCTACTTGAGGATTTATTGTAGATTTTCATATTTGGTTTATTTTCTAGATCCTGATTTCAGCAAGGTTTGTCTGCTGTGGGTTGGGGAGGAAGGGGATTTGAATTCCTGAATATGCCTATTATTAATATTTAACTCAGCATTTGGTTTCAGACAAAGCTCTGTACAGGACCCCCTCTCTAGAGATGAAACTCGGAGGCAGCTGAGATGCAGCCTTTTTTCCTGAAGGCTAAACAGTCTGTTGTAAATAAGTTTTGTTTCTGTGTGAGATAGCTGGAATGAGGTGTCTCCATGCACAAGATTTTTATGCACTTATTTTTAACAAAACCTCTCCCACAAATACATTTTTATTGTATCGTTGTAAAATAGTATCACAAATGTGCAGGTAATCTCTAAATGCAAGTGTAGGTTATTTAACTCCTCTAGTGCAAAGCATAGTAACCTTGATAGTAAGTGATGTCTGACTTCCTTCATCCCAGAAAACGCTAGATAATTCTCAGTACCCTAAGTTGTGTTTTACTCTGTTAATTTAAAAGAGCACACATTGTGTGTGCTACAAGTAGTGAACCCAGGAGAATAGGGATCCTAATTTTGGGTGTACCATATATTTATATAGCACTTTTCCAATTCTCTGGCTGCTGCATAAAAAATGAAAAGCAGTATAACTCATAATTCAAAAGGCCATAAGCAGACATCCCCTTCCTCACCATGGCATTTTCTCACAGCTGCTTAATATACCTTTCTTCTGTAATTATATTTATTATAAATGCATTTCCCATCCCAGCATACTCCAGTGATGTCCCCAAATCTTCACTTTGGTTGACAAAGGGTGGAGGAGAAGATTTGCAATGACATGGACACTGTACCGCTAACCCAGGGGTCGGCAACCTTTCAGAAGTGGCGTGCCGAATCTTCATTTATTCACTCTGATTTAAGGTTTCATGTTCCAGTAATACATTTTAACATTTTTAGAAGATCTTTTTCTATAAGTCTATAATATATAACTAAACTATTGTTGTTTGTAGAGTAAATAAGGTTTTTAAAATGTTTAAGAAGCTTCATTTAAAATTAAATTAAAATGCAGAGCCCCCTGTACCAGTGGCCAGGTCCTGGGCAGTGTGAGTGCCACTGAAAATCAGCTCGCGTGCTGCCTTTGGCACATGTGCCATAGGTTGCCTACCCCTGCACTAACCCATTCCTCTTTACCAGGAAGTAGTTGTCCACGTCGCAACATGCAGTCTTTGGTATGTTTCTCGGTATCAGTTTAGGAGAGTCTATGACTGGTGCAACAGGGAGGCTGAGGTTTTGAAATGAGATGTTTTGGCAGAGCTGTGTGGGTAAGCTGCTTCCATTGCCAGCCAACATCATATTCAGCTTTCAGCTAGTGTTGCCTGTATTTTTTTAGCATTCATAATGATGTGGAACCAGGCTGCAAAATCTGGTTCTATATCCGCCTCTGTTCCCTTTTCCCCACCTCTGACACAGACTTCTGCCAACCTATAGTGCTATAAATTAGGGCAGCCCTTTCCTTAGCCTTCGGGTAACAATTGAGCTCTGCCAAAAGGTTATGGTACATCAGCTAGGGTACATCTACAGTAGAACCTCCGTTATGAACTGACCGGTCAACCACACCTCATTTGGAACCAGAAGTATGCAATCAGGCAGTGGCAAAGACAAGAAGGGTCGGGGGGAAGCAAATACAGTACTGTACTGTTAAATGTAAACTGCTAAAACAATAACGGGGGAAGTTTTTAAAAAAAGATTTGACAAGGTAAGGAAACTTTCTGTGCTTGTTTCATTGAAATTAGGATGGTTGAACCCAGCATTTTTCTTCTGCATAGTAAAGTTTCAAAGGTGTATTAAGTCAATGTTCAGTTGTAAACTTTTCAAAGAACAACCATAACATTTTGTTCAGAGTTACAAACGTTTGAGGTATGAACAACCTCTATTCTTGAGGTGTTCGTAACTCTGAGGTTCTACTGTACACTTGAGGGGAAGCCACAGCAGTGATTCTCAGAGCCCAGGTCTATGGACTCAGGCTCGTGCCATGGTGCTAAAAATAGCAAGGCAGACCTTCCCACTCAAGCTGGAACTTGGCTGTAAAAGCCAGCTTGAGAGGGTGGGTTTCAGAGCTCCAGCCTGAGTGGAAACACCTACATTACGCTATTTAGTACCATAGCACGAATCCTAGTTTGTAGACCCGGACTCTGTCTCACTGCTGTGGCTCTTTTATGCTACCACAGAAGGTCATGTGTACTGCTCATCTGGTCCTAGACGTGGAAATTGGAGTGTCTTCTGTTGTCACAGGTCTAGCCTTTGAATTCTTTTTAAAGTAAAGAGTAGTTGAGAAGAAAACTGTAGGGTTGGGGATGGTTTTAAAATGCTGGATAAAAGTACTACTGGTAGAACATACAGCAATGCAAGTCAGATGGTGGCTGATGGGTAACTGCTGTTCTGGCAAAGTATTTCAGTGCTGACAGTGATCTTGCCATTAAAACCTGAGTGTGGGTACCAAAACCTTTCTTGGTAGCTTGGTAGTTGTTTGTAATTTGGGATTTGGTGAGATTCAATGCAAAAAGTCAGGACATGGAGATGAGATTTGCTGATTTAAACACAAACGTCCTTTGAGCGATGTAGTTAAAGAATTTTTTGTTCTGGGACATGAAACTCAGATGACTCAATTTGTTGGAATCCAAAACTGGATAGTGGTCAAAGTTGATAATACTGTGCAATGTCTACTCACAGCCAGACTTCTCCAAGAGTCCAGGGGGAATCCCAAGAAGTGGAGCATTTTCAGAAACTCCAAATGTCTTCCTTTTTTATGAATACTAACTTTGAAATTGCAATGCCCTTGGGAGAATCCACTTAGGGACCCAATTGGGACAGCCCTTCTCTTGGGCCTCGCTTGGTTGGAGGCATCCCAGTAAAGTCAAGTACTGGCTGCTATTGGGCAGGGGTGGTGTCATACAGTTCATGACTCAAAGCTCTGGTCAACCTGGGGATTAGCTCCCAACCAATCTGACGCCCCCTCCTTTGGTTTCTCCGCCCGGAGTCTCGCGCTGTATCTCTCTGGAGTCAGGTTACTCCCTTTTCATCACTTAGGGTCTTCCATCCGGCCAAGTCGCTGTAGTCCTTCCCTTCTGGGATCAAAGTCCCACTGGACACTCCGGCAGTCTTCTGATCCACTACCCAGTCTGTGCCACTTGCCCAGCTGCCAGTCGGGGAACCTGGGTCCTTCCATGACTCAGCCCACGGACCCTGTGCCCAGCAACCACCATCTGCTCAAGCTCCAGACTTGTTGCTGTTTCCCTGGGCTCTTCCCTATCTTCAGGCCCCCCTCTGGGTTACTCTTGGAGCTTCCTGTGCTCCTTGTGGCTGTTTCACCCCTTGGCGGGTTCTTGCCAGAGTCTGTATTCCAAGGCAGGATCTAAGGGCTCACCCCTCCCCATAAACTCCTCCTGACCTATTGCCAACTCCCCTCCACTTTAGGGAGTGAGGGTAGCATTCTTCCCTTCAGCCCTCTCTTAACACCAATTTCCTTCCCTTATGCCTAGCCCAGCTCCTCCCTCAGCTGGGTTCATCAGGTGTTGGGCCTTATCAGCCCCAACTCTCCTCCACCTGCAGCCTGTCATGGGGTAATTATCCCTTTTTACCCAGGCAGACTTTGTATGGGATAGACACCCCATCATAGGTGAGTAAGTATTTAAATGAGGACCCCCCCAACTTTGTAAAGTCTTATCACAGATTTTCATCCGAATACCAGAATCATTGCTTTTCTCTCACCGTGCAGACGTTTTCTTCTTGATCCTTTCATCCTAACACCTTTACATTTCTCATGTGGAGCCCCGTTCTGCCTTGATAGTTTCCCATTTCTTTCATTTTGTTGTTTTAAACTGTCTTTATTTAGGAAGTTTTAACAGGTTTACAAATCCTAGCCATGTAGATATCCGAGACAATGCAATTATTACCACAGTGAGCTTTTGTTTAGAGAAACATTATACAGTAATGTAATTATTGGATCTCTCTAACAGGGTGTTACCATATTACACAGTAGCATCTTCACACTACCCAGGACGTGTCATTTCTAGTGATTTTATTAAAATTAGTGAATTCTCTGATTACACATTTAACAGACCATCCGTGTCTATCAAATGTTGATATTCCAAAAAAATAATTGACAGATGTTCTGGGTTTTTGCAGGTGAATGTATCTGGAGTATTAAATAAATGATAACCAAACATATAAGTACCTATTTGTCCTTTATCTAGTTTGCTGGGTATTTAACCATTTCTCTGTGGTTAAACAGAGGTTATCAGTATCTGAGCAGCTACTAGCAGATGAGATGAACCTTTTTTTTTTTTTCCCCCTCCTTGTCTGACCATTTCCTCTAGGAAGCCCCAGGAGGTTTTACCTAAGGATCATTTGGTAACAAATATCCAATAATTTGTGATATTTGGTTAAAATTACATCCCGGTACTGTACTCTTCAATGACTGGCCATCATCCTATATACATAAAATCTCCTCATTAATCACAATTTCTCCAACATTTATCTCCCATTCCATCTTTATATAATTTTCAACCTGATGGGTTTGAGGTGCTATTGAAAGAATATCTTAAAGAAAATTGCTTTTATTGTGCTACAGATTGAAGTTGCTGACCCCCCCCAATCAAATCCCATTTTTGTGGGGTAACTTGTCCATTCAGTTCCTTTTTCCAGCAGTTTCACCATTTCTTGATGATTCAGTGCTGCACTGAGGTCATTCTGATTGCTGGACCCGGTTCCAAAAGATCCTGCCTTAATTTGTGCCTGCTACCAGCTACAGAGGCATTTCTAAAGGAGGGAGAACAAGGGATAACAAACGTTTAAAAGAATCCCAACTGCCCTAAAGTATTTAAGAGGGTATCTTCTACATGAGTCAGACAGGCATCGTGATTGTATGTGGCTGACTTGAGGAAAAATAAGCTTGCTGCAGAAAAAAGCTGTGTAATTTCAGTGGAAAAGACCACCGTGTATATGTGGTCCTCCTGTGTTCCAGAAAAACAAGTGACACCAGGAAGACAGCCACCATCTGTCCTTTCTGTTCTGCAGTGTATCCAGCACAAACTCAAAGGAAGAGGCATTGTCTGGGGAAGGAGAAGAAATATGTTCATAAAGCTCGCATGCTGTTCTGGGGCTTTCCTCCTTGTGCAGCTGAATGAAATACGTTTGCTGTTGATTAAATCTGTCCTTTCATCATCTGTTAGTGAATTGCTTCTATTTTAGAAACATGCCCTGCAAACATTTTTTCTGTGGGGTTGTTGCACGGAACACTTTGTTTTTTGCCTAATGAGCTGGGTTGCTGATATGTTGTGGTGTAAATTCTTTCCTTACCCCTCTTCTCCTGAAAAGACGCTTCAGAAATGTGTTTGAAAGTCAGAACACATTGACTCTAGGGTGGAGCTTGGGTATTAACCGCTAACGTTACATTAGGGAGGGGTGTTTCTCTGAAATTATATATACCAGCAAAACCCCAAAGGGGAGAGTTCAGCATTGGAGTGTTAAAGCCAAATATTTGGGCTAATCTTTGAGAAAGCAGTAGAGTTCAGGAAGGGAAGAAAAAAAGAGAGAATTCAGCACATGCCAGAGCTCTTGGTGCTGGAACAGTTGGGATGGCATTTTTAACACAGTACCACAGAAACACAGCTGCTGATTCATGGCAATTTTGATATTCTACTGGCCTGATAATTTAATAGTTTTGCTCTGCGTTGCCATGTAGGAGAGTGAGTGGTGTTTTTGGTTTATTTCACCCCTGCTCTCCCCTGGGAGCAGTTAGTATTACTGAATCAGCAAATTTATCCCTGGGGAAGACATTTTATATTGCTTAAAGGCAACTCCAAGCAATGACTGTTAAGTAGCAGTGTGATAGAATTCATGGCCATTCCATGCAGATTTTTCTAACAGTGGTTGCATGACATAGTCTTGAATGGTGTTAGATGTCCAGCATTGCTTTGTGTAGCAGGGATATTTGCAGGTTTTTCTTGTTGCTGGCAGTGGAGTTATGCTAAGAATAAACGTGGCTCTGTAAATTAGGAAATCAGGTCACGTCTGGTTTGCCTGCCATAGGAATGGCCTCTCATTTGCTGGCCTAATTTAGGCTTCATTTGTGTTTCTCTCTCCTGTATTATGTATGGGTAAGGGCTCCTACAGCAGAAAAGGTACCTGCCTCCAGACGCTTGTCTCTTCAAGTATTTTGTTTAACTTAAATTGCACTAAGTATACACAACACTTCAGATGATAAGATAACGACCCAAAGGAACTTATGTACCAATATGTGTGTGTTCAGGACACCAGTTTCTCACAAGTCATTGAGCCAGGTATTGAAGGAAGTGATCATAAAGTACTCATCATTGGGGAAAAATCCTTTCAGTTTTCCCTAAGCACCCCAATGAACATTTTATTAGCGCATGAAAAACCTTTGTAGCCCTGGCAGAGACTGGAAATTCATTCTTTTTAAAATTTCAGATCATCCCTTTTCTAAATATTCTTTTCAAATTACAAAGAGAGGAACCCCCACCCCAACCATACTATAAAGTAGCTCTCTTTCTAAGTGGATCAAACTTAATCACCAGCCATTCAAGTTTCTTGTAGTTTCTGCCATGAATAACATGCCACTAGCAAAATGAGTGAATGAGAATGTTAACTTCTTGGGTCCAGATGCATATCTGATACTGCTCTATTGATTCTAGTGAGGTTGTACCCGTTTGTACTAGGACTTAATTTGGTTTAGGATGTTGACTGGTTGGGCAAGGGAGAGCAGTTGTGGTTGGGACCTCTAGAAATGCCTTTGCATATGAACTGCTCTTGCTACTCTCTGCCAAACGGACAACAATCACTTCAAATTTCAAGTAAATCGGAACAAATTCACTGCCCCGTTTCCTTTAGATTTCATCTATTCATAGAAATTAGAGATAGCAAATGGGGAGGAGGGGGCGGAGGGGGGTGTGTGTGTGTGTGAGAGAGAGAGAACACAGAATTCTATAGAACTTTCATTCAAAATGGTGTATTGTTCAGTTCTGTTGCAATTGCCTTTTCTCCACTGTAACTGCCCTTACTAAATAATTTTTATGGGAATCGGTGGACTAACCAGGAAAAAACAGCTTGTCTAAACTGGCTGTAAGGAAGTTTCTGATCAGCTGCCCAGTTTGCAGAAGTGATGAGCAACGGTCTTGAAACTAGATGAACCATTCATTGGGATTCAGTTTTCATGCAACCTTGTGCAAATGAATTCTTTGAGTCCATTGACATGAGTAGCACTTGTGGGTGTTTGTCTTATAAATCAATTAGGCCTGAAATAATGTTTTATATCAGCTTAAAACATCTGATGAGACCAGTTGATTCTCTCACAGAGCAAATGAGGAGAGTTTTTTATGTTCAGTCTAGTTTTAAATTCAGCCATGTCACTGTTTATCCCATTCATTTTGTGGCCACATGTCACACTTCAGGTGCAGCACTGACAATATAGGTCTTAAGTCATTACATGAAACCAGTGCCTCACCTTAGCATTCGTGTCTGTAGTTGGATCCTGTGAGATTAGTAGTCTTGCCTATTACAGATGAAATAACTTCAGGGTTAACGGATTGTCATCAGCAATATTGTGCTCAGAGATCCTGCTGATCTGCAGCAATCATACCTTTGAAAATTCATGTCTTGTCAGTATGCCTGTTACATGCCATCCCGGTCTGGTTACCTGCTGATTAGCAGCCATATAAGTTGGGAAAATGGATGTAGCAATTGCATCCTCACTCTAAGATCTTGTACACCAGCCTTGGGAATTTACTATCTGAGACAACTGATCACCATTAACTTGATTCTGCTTTTTAATTTCCCGGGACAGATTTTGCTAAAAGAAATGATATTTTACCAGTCTTTTCACTTCCCATTTCTTAAGTTTCTGAATCTTTCACATGTTTTGTAAATATATTACCTTGAAGATTAGTCAGTAAGACGACTGATGCTTAATGCAACAATACTTCATTTTCAATACCATGAAGAAAATTCACAATGCAAACATGAAGTGGAAAAAAACCCTGTGAATCTCTGGCATATGCCTTCAGGAATCTATTTTCTTTAAATTGTTCCCTAGAATTTTATGTCCTGGTCCTGCTGTCATATTAATCTGTTCTTTGGCTGTGGTGTTGACCCCAGCTGGCCATAGTGAGTCAGCACTGACCCCATTGCCAAACATGGAGCAAGCACAGAGGCATCGTCAGCAGGATTTCATTAAAATTGGATTTTTATTAATTTTTTTTCCTCCCTGCCAGCTCCCTTTCCAGCGATAGAGGAAAATAGACTTCTGTGCAGTTTACAGCTACTATAAATGCCTGCTTTCTAGTCTAGGCATATGTTGTAGTTGAAAGTCTGTGTGTAAATTATTCAGAAGGTCTCTGTTAATACTGACACTGTTCATGTGCTCTTTCATGTTTAAGTATAACTTCTCTCGGTAACTGAGAACCTTCACTGATCTTTGAGTGAGGCTAGAGCATATATCTCACTTAAGTGAAATTTATGTTAAAGTTCAGACTAAGGTGAAATGGGCATAAATGGCTTTGCATCTTAAAACCAAATGGCTTCCAAAGGGAATTGGGCTGAAGTCAGGACTGCAATATTGGGCCCTGTACTCAGATAACCTTTACTGGCCACTTATCAGCCTATTTATCATCAGTGCCTATTTCCACTGCAAGGTCATTTTTAATTGAGTGTGGATAAACCAGTTCAGATGTTATGCCCTTTTTCCTCTCTTCTCCTGGTTTACACAAAACTAGATCCAGGTGTTCTCTGAAACTAAAATATATCGTGGTCCCCCCTCCCCCATCTTCTTAGTTTCCATATTCGTTGTGCACGTCTGCCCTTCCAAGTTCCAACTCTGGAAATATCTGAAACTCTCAAAAGACAGTTTTCTTGGGAGACTTGCAAAGGCTAAAGTTGTGGATCCAAGAGGTTCAGATTTGCATCTGAACTGACTGAGGTTTGCCCATCAGGACTTTGCATGCACAGACATTGTATCTCACTTGGAAACGTTTTGAGGGATGAAGGTCCCATTTGATGCAAAATCCTAATTTTAACTACAAGAGGACCACAAAGACTAAGGTGCTCTAAAAGCCTATAGCAACATATTCTTCCTTTTGTCATTGCTAAAGAACATCAGTACAAATTATTTTCCAAGACTAGAAGCCTCGGGCCGATTGAGCTTCTGTATGAAATATGAATAAAGGCACCTCTCATTATTACATTACAAAGATGCATATTCATATCCCACTATCCAAATGATGATGACATGTGGCACTGGCAAAACATCAAATCAGAGGCTTGTGTCTCTCCTCTACATCTTCAGATGTACTTGGAATAATGTATAAAATGTGGCGTTTGAGTAGCTAGATTTTTAGCATGACATTTTTATCAGTAATTTTTTATGCAAATGTTTCTCTTTACAAAACACTCAAAGCACTTCCCCTCTGAACCTTACAGTGCATCTCTTCCCTAGAGCCCATTCCTTTCTCACACCATCCTTTCCTACTGGATCCAGCAACAGGACCTCAGCAAGCAGTGTTGTGCTGTTGGTCACTCAGCAGATAGTACAAAGGGACTGATTGTGGGCCTCAAACTCAAACTATGGGAGTGAAAACTTTAAGGAAAATACATGTATATGGTAATTATCCAATGCGGTACAACCCTCCTCGGTTATGTTAAGGGAATCAACTGGTCTTTTATTAGTTTTTTGGTATTTTAAAAACAACAAACTGTCAACCTCAAGTTGTTTAAATAAATTAAATATGGATCTCGGGCTGATGCAGAGAAGTGACAGGCAATGGCCACTGAAGCCAATGGGAGGAAGCCACTGATTTACACAGGGCTGCATGAGATTTGTGAATCCCCAGTGACTGGTTTCATTTAGTTTTGAGGCTATAGCTCAAAACTTTTGAAAACCAAGCGGATACCAAAATTTACCATGCAACTAATTTAGAGAAATCGGTGGTGGTTGGGTTTTTTTTTCCCCCTCACAGGTTAGTCCATTGGCTTCTACTAAAAGGATCTTAGTGAGGCCAAAATTACATTATGGAAAAAGCACTCCAAATCAGAGCTGAATAATAACCCAGTTTGATTCCAGAAGTATTCTGAGAACCCCAATTTCATAAGTGCACATGCTTTGTCCCTGTTCTGTGGTAGGATGTTTTTGTCACCATTAGAACATGGATAATGGGTAGCGGTTTTAAAACCAGTTTCAGTAAGGAACTTCTACCTTTTTGCCTTTTATTTTGAAGGGTACTTTGGCCCTCTTGAAGTAATGTTTGTGATCTGTAGAATGACATCAATTTGTTTTAAAGATAAAAGCACTGTTTGATTTCCCCACCCACCCCAGTGAATAAAATCTCTACACACCTAGGGCCTAGTCTATACTTGGGTTTTGTCCCAGTTTCAGCAGTCAGTGGCAAACCACTGGTGTGCAGAAACCTGGTGTAGATAGCTATAGGCAAGGGTTTGCACTGGTGCAGCCTTTTCCAGTTTCATTAGTGCAGATATATTGGAGGCTGAAACTGAGGCAAATATTCCATATTGAGAAGGCGTACATAAAATCTGTGAGCATCTAGCATGTTTGTCTTTGGGTACAACAAGCTCATCCTTCTCAGAACATACAAAACCATGCTGCTATGTGACTGCTCAATGATCTCTCTTGCAGGTGATGAAGACTTACCACATGTACAATGCGGACAGCATCAGTGCTCAGAGCAAGCTGAAAGAGGCAGAAAAACAGGAAGAGAAACAGATTGGGAAGTCGGTGAAGCAAGAGGACAAACAGACCCCACGCTCCCCTGACTCAACTTCCAACGTTAGGTTTGAAGAGAAACATGTCCGACGGAGCTCAGTCAAGAAAATAGAGAAAATGAAGGAGAAGGTAAATGAGCAGTGACACTGAGGAAATAAATGGTGATGGAAGGAGAGCTTTGCAATTATTCACCAGAGTGACTGCTGAGAAGTTTCCTGTTAGTGATGCTTACATTCAAAACACTACATTATAATGCAGGGTTAAGGATGCAGTGTTAGGAAATGCAAAGGTGAGCATTGTCACTAACTTGGCTGGATAGCCCAGCAGCCAAATTTTGTAATTATCTTCAGTATGCATAGATGTGGAAGAGCCAAAGCCTCTTTACTTGGAGAGAGGTGAGGCTAGAAGGTAAGGAATATCTTCCTTAAAGTTGCTCTTGGGCAGGTTATTGCCTTCTCTTCAACGTTAATGGGGTAGTAAGATATGGGGCCAGATCATTAGCAACTGATGTTGCAGCAGCTGAGGGTCTGGCTCATGGTATCTGGAGGCGCGCAAGCAAACATGGGCGAATGTTAATCCCCTACCTCTTTCCTTAAGCAGATCCACATACTTTAACAATCAAATACTTTAACATCCTTTGTAGCCCCTTTGCAATGATGGCCTGCAATGTTGTCTGCCTGAAGAGCAGAACAGGCCCTACTTGCCTGTCTGGAGGTCGACTGAAATGACATCTTGTTTTTAAGTCACCTTATAACGTTGTAAGACCATCTAACATTTCACGCCCTCCACTCACTCTTCGTTTGTGGGTTGTCTGCAGGTAAAGCCCTAAATGCAGGGTTGTCTGATTAACAATCTGAGTTGATCTAAATTAAGCCTTGGAATTTTGTGAGATGAAATTAGTTCCCAAATGAAGGTAAATGAGCATTGAGATGAGGTGTAATTTTTCTGAGGGGCACAGTTTGTTCTGCCACCAAGAAGTTTTTTCTTTCTTTTTTTTTTGAATGAACTCTTTTGTTTCTTTTCAGCGCCAAGCAAAATATACTGAAAATAAACTGAAGGCCATTAAGGCAAGAAATGAGTATCTGTTGGCTCTGGAAGCCACCAATGCATCTGTGTTCAAGTATTACATCCACGACCTGTCTGATCTCATTGATGTAAGTGCGCTGCTACTTGGGTGAATGTTGTTCCCCTTAACCCCACTGTGTGCATCTCCTTCTTTTAACCCCTTTTGTGCTAGCATCCTTTGTAGCCCCTTTGCAATGATGGCCTGCAATGTTGTCTGCCTGAAGAGCAGAACAGGCCCTGATCACTGTATGTTGGGGAAATGTACCAGGTACAATAGTGAGTAGTAAAAGGGTTAAGGAAGCTTTTCTTAAAGAGTTGTTTGGCAAAGGGAGTGTTAAAAAGCAGGGAAGTTTGTACAATGGGCACAGAATACAGAAATCTTTATAAAGAGGGAATGCTTCATTTGTTTGTTTTTATACGTACTGTTTTAAGCAAATCCCCAAGATTATAACTGAAAGATGGGTTTTTGTAAAAAAGGAAAACGTGTTTGTAAAACTATAAAACAATTGGCAGAAGGACTCAAAGGCAGATGTAGCTCCCAAAACTGCTTTTAACTTTTTTTTTAATTGTCTAACTTTCAAATGTATGGTGTCATTTTATAGAATGTTCAGTGAGATATGTAGAGAGCCATGCTCCTGTATCCAGGACCTCCCGCTGATACAAATCCACACAGGTCTCCAGTGACGTAACGTGTTTCCAACTGCTGCTATTTGAACTGCATAATATAAGATTTGTGTTAGGCCAGTTCACAGTGGCAAGGTGTCTGTATCACCAACGGTCCCGCTAATTCCCCCACCCCTAGCTCAATGGTAGTCTCAGCAAAGGGGGAAGAAAGAAATGGTCTATGGAAAGAGAACTCTCCTGTTCCTTAGAAGAGTCCCATCAAGCTTAGGGTTGGGGCAAATTACCATAAAGCAGTATGTATGGCTAGTTGCCCTGCATCTGCCTATGTGGTACACATTCTGCGGCTAAACAGAAGACCTCAGTCTCCTGGAGTGGCAATTTAGCATGTTTCTCTTAGCGCTAAATTTTGTTTTATTAAAGGTATACACTGAATAAGTAACAGCTACTTTTATCATCTCTACCTTAACATTCACGCTTGTTGGAAACCTCAGAAAAGCCACTTCGGGAGTCTGAGATGATCCAGGGCTTGTCTTTCCATATGGCGCTACAGTGGTGCAGCTGCAGCAAAGATGCTCTTACGCCGACGGGGGAGCTGCTCCTGTCGGTGTAATTAATCCACCTCCCGGAGAGGCAGTAGCTGTGTCAGTGCTATCTACACAGGGGGGAGGGGAGGTTAGGTCAATATAACTACCTCACTTGGGTGCGGATTTTTCACCCGAGTGATGTAGTAAGGTAATGTAAAACTGGTCCCAGTCTTTCAGAGCTAGTGTTGATAATGTTTTCCTCTAGTGTGAGTGCCCCGCCGCACCTCACAGGCATGAGCTGCATTGAATTAGTTCTGCACATCCAGTCATTGATTGCTATTGGATCCCACTTTGTTCCATTTCTTGATGACAACCCTAATATTTCCCTGTAATCGATGTTAAAACCATCTTTGCTGAGCCCTGGGGGAAGTTGTTTGGAGGAAGCTATGTGGGTGGGTGCAGCGGGTGAGGTGGGGGTTTGAACAAGAGAATTAATTCCTCATCTCTGATCACTCTCCACTGGTCATTATTCAGCCAGTTGTAAAGTCAGACTAGCCATGCTCAGTGTGCTGCAAGGTTCAAGTATTTGAGATTCTTATTGCTCTTTCCTCTGCAGATCAAGACTCTCTATACCAAGACCTTTTAAAATCTTTTTTTATTTGGAGATGCAGCTGTAACTATTAAAAGGAGGGCTGTCGTGCTGTGTGATGCATCATGGCAATGCTGTTGTATTGGTGGGACATCCAACATTTCCACTATAACCCCTGTCTTTTGAGGGATTTGTACCTGACATATTTAAAAAAAAAAATTGACTTGGATTTGTATTACAGCTTCTTGACTTTATAGAAAATTACTACTTTCTGGGTGTTCTAAAGGAGGTTAAGGGAGTTGGACACCCAGTTCCCATTGAAGTCCAATGGGATTTGAACACCTAATATTCTCAAATTCCTTTTGAAACTTCCAGTTCTAGTTTATAACAAATTATTGTAAAGCACTCAGCCAACAGACTGCTAGTTCTTAATATGCTTCCTATGAGGTATGTGTAGTGAAAAATCTCACAGAAACCACTTAGATTTCCTTGATAAATCCTTAACTCTCCTTTAAACACCAAGGAGATCCCAAGGAGTTTATAGCGGTTTAGCTGGCAGGACTTGTCTGGCTGCTCTGCTGGTACAGCTGTCTCCAGACTATACACAGGTGCAAGGAAGAACAAAAGTTTCAGCAATGCTTAATTCTTTTTTACCGTTCCTTGACAGACCACAGTAGGTCACATGGCTACAGTTCTGGCCATGTTCATGCACAATGACATAGTTAACCCTTTAGCCATTTGATTAACTGTGCAAAGTGCATACTTAAGAGTGTATAGAGCATTTATCTGTAGATCCCCCCCCAACCCAGTGCATTACAAGGACTGGTAAGCACTGTCAGCTCAATTTTTTTCAGAGGGGGAAACAGTCACACAGGTAAAGGGACTTGATGGTTCACTCAGTGAATCAGTGACAAAGCTGGAAATAGAGCTAAGTGTACTCCCAGTCTAACAATGACACTTGTAAATGGCAACTGTTAATAAGACACTTAAACCTACCAATGGTAAAACCCTGTTGAGGTATTATTGAGGGTCTGATTTAAATACAAACAGGATCTGAAAACCAACCCTGAAACACCTACAATATCCTCAATGGAAATAGTGGTGAGTTAAAAACAGTGTGTTGTCCCAGACATTCGTCACTGGTTCTGTTTCCCGACTCTGGTGACTGAGGCAGATCCTTGTGTTAATGAAATTATTGCACTAATCGAAAAATTGATCTTAAGAGAGAAGTCCATTTTGAGCCACCTTTGAGACCCTTCTGCAATCTGTATTTTCTCTCAAAAAAGCCAGTGGACCACTAAGGCTGAAAAAGGAATGAAGTCAGGGGATGTGTGAGTGAGTGTGTCTGGCACTTGTGCCTTTAGGGTGCCTTTGCAATCCTGGGAATAAACAGATTTCTGCTGTCCCAACAAGAGCTCAAGCTTTCCTTTTCCCTTGCATCCCACCCCAAAATAACACAAGCTCCCTCCATTCCCCCCCCCCCCCGCCCAAAAAAGAAACAAACTTGAGTTTTAAAACAGTTATTTTCCTCGACTTTGTATTCTGGGTTTGTTTAAAGGCTACTTGCTGGCAAAGGGTTAATCAGCTGTCATGTTGAGAAATGAATTTGGATGAGCTATCATTAAATTCTTATAAAAAATTGATTTCCTTGGAGAATGTTTCCATCAAACATTTATGTAACCCAGAAAAGGCCAGTGAGACTGACACACTTATAAATATGATATGCTGGACGATCTAAAATGTTAGTGACAGAGAGGACTGAAAATGTTCTCAGCCACCAGCTTCTATAAAGGAAAGCAGAAAGAAGTTGCTGTCTTAATCTAATCTTCCTGGTTTCTCCTGGAGGTGGGCTATGAAATATTAAATCTTATTTTACTCTCCTATCTCATGAATGAATCCTTTTGACATAAGCTCAGCTATCCTCTCAGATGCACATGTATCTTGGTGTAATTTGAAAAATGGGCACCAGCACTGGAGATGAACTTGTCAGTGTATCTAGGCTCTGTGGTAGATTGACCCACATTTTAAGCAAAATGAGCATTAGTCTCTGTAAACAGTCTGAGCAGATCCTCCTCATTGGACTGTTGGTCCAACTGAATCTGACTTCTCTCAAATTTTGCTGCATGGGACATGGAATTTTAATGTGCCTGTGGAGCAGCAATAGCTTGCATGGCTCTTTACCAGAGAATGTCCCCGCACGTGCAAATGCTCCATCAAGCAGCTTTTGTTTTTGTTCTTGGGGTTTTTGTTCTTCCTGATTGAATTTAATGTCCTTTAATTCTCTGTCTCCAGTTAAGCCAGCGACTGTTGTTCCTTTACAAGAGCTCCACACCTGCTAAAGTCCATTGGCACAATACCCGGGCATGTAGTAGCATTCTGTGGCAGAAGTCTTGTAAAAAGCAGGGGAGGGGCAGGGTCTGGGTGTCTTTCTCTTTTTGAAGGCATTTACTTACAATAGGACAGTGATGAGACCCAAATGATGGGGGAGGAGGAGGAGATGCTGTGATTTTTGCTTACAGAGCAGCATAGCAATCAAGCAGATGGGCTCTTTCTTCTTGGATATTCTCCTCGCATATTTAATTTCACTTGCAGTTCCTGGAAGATGGACATTTCTCTAGCTCTATTTATTACATATCTGTAAAATTCAGGCTTTCTGATCAAGTAATGAAAAGAGCTTCTCTTCCTTATGAAATATTAAGAGTTGGCTGTGGAAGCTGGGTGCAGATGAGCCTGCCTGATTGATTGGCTTCCAGTGATGTCATGCTAATGTTAGTAATAGCCAGTAAAAGCTTGACTGTGATCTTTTTACCTGAAGGTTTTTGTTCACTTTGTCTCACCCTAGCAATGAAACCATCCCAGCCATGCATTTTGAGGGCCACTGTTGCCCTTCTAGCATGGCAGAAGTCATTTGGCCTTTGTCTCATAGTTACCCAGGGTAAGCTATGACGGCTAGAAATGCGACAAATTGATCCTCTGAGCCAGGTGGCATTTAGATGTGTTAATACCCTCTCATTTGCCCAGGTAGTGATTTGAGCAGCTAAATGCAAAATTTAGACATCCTCTGTCTATGAAAACTGGGCTTCCTGGTATTTTTAGGAATGCCTCTGTGGAAAGCATATTAAGATGAGCCCCTGAAAATATTTGTAATGTGTGTCCTGATCTGTTGTCTGCATGCTCAACTGACACCAGCTTATCGCTCCTCCAAGATCAATGTGAAAAATAGTGCTCAGTAGGTTTAGAATACTTGCATAGAGTGCCCTTGTCCAAGGATTTCAGAGTGCTTCCAGTAGCAGCCAATTGCCTCTGTGAGCTCGGTAAGGGATATATAGGAATCCATAATTGAAATCATCCATTTCTGGGGTGGAATGTGGCAGGCTTTTAACAGCACACAGCGACACTCCAGCACAATTTAGGACAGTCAATGAGGACGAATGTATCCAGTTGAAACTGTAGGGGGATGTTAGGGAGGCAGTTTGTAATACCAGAGTTGGAATTTGACTGTCTTGTGTTTAACAGCCCTCTTCTTACACAATGGATCATGAGATCTCTGAGAACAAGTGGTCAAGACCTCTGCTTTGGGGTGAGATGACAGTGTCCATCATAAGAGTACCACTTAGTACCCATGATTTGCTTTCTGCTACGCTTGTCCTTACCCAGGGACCATTCAGTTTTAGCCTTTTTATTCACATAGCCTGGTGTCTGTTTTCCAGCAGTGCTGTGATCTGGGATACCATGCCAGCCTCAACAGAGCCCTCAGGACTTTCCTGTCTGCAGAGCTGAACCTGGAACAGTCGAAGCATGAGGGCCTGGATGCCATTGAGAATGCAGTGGAGAACTTGGATGCCAACAGTGACAAGCAGCGCCTCATGGAGATGTACAACAACGTCTTCTGCCCACCCATGAAGTTTGAGTTTCAGCCCCACATGGGTGACATGGTCAGTTTATCTCCCTCTGCTCCAGCTCTGTAAACATACACAGAAATCTCCATCCCATTGAATTATATTGAAAGGATTAGATTTGTAGTAAAACAAAACTTCCCTGCTGTTAGGGCTCAGGGGCGTGTACTCTGGGTCACGGGGCTGGAGTTAGCGTGGAAGAATGGCCTTGAGACTGTATTGTTACAGGACAGTGTTGGCTAGGTAGGTAAGTGACATGGACTGTAACCTCTCTGTGGAGTCTTGTATATAGGTGGGAGGGAAAACTGCTACTCAGGATGAGATGTGGACAATGCAACTTCCATAAGCAGCTTCTTCAGCTATCCATACACTGCGCTTACGGCAGCCTCCTCAAAAAGGCCACCTGTTTGATTCCCACTTGGGAGTTGAGGGGGAGGCCTTGGAAAAGGGACACAGTAGGAAAATATAAGTCGTGGCATGGATTTCTGTAGCCTGCAATTGACTCATTTTGAGTAAGAAACCAACTGAAAAGGAAAGCAGCCAAATAGCTGTGATCCTAAAGATGGAGAAACGCCATTGTTCCCTTCCCATCCATGCATCTTCTACCAGACAAGGACTCTCAAATTAGAAGACTGAAGTAACATCTGAAGGATTTAATCATCCCATACAGAGCCCAGCTCTGCTTCTGCAGCCACATTGCCCTCAGCTGTTTGCACAGACACACCACTGGTGCTTTCCAGTTACATAGGTTTTTGGAGGGTGCAACAAGAGAGGGCAGAGATATCAACTTGAAATATCAACTTGATCACTTTCTCTCCCCTCTGACACCCCATTTCTAAGACTGAATTGCAGAGCTCTTGCTTGCTAATATTCCAGTGGAAGAATATTGTACCCTTATATGGAGCCCCTTTTTATTAGAGGAGCTAATTGGAAGAAAATCTACGCTGCAGAAAGTAGCCAGTATTCAGAGTCATTAACCTTTGCTATCTAAACTGATTCCTAGAGCCCTGCCACTGTCTGAAGAAAAATAGAAAGACAAGCAATTTAATATGTAGTTTTATGACGCATTTGATTGTGTAGTCCTGGAGCACAAATGGTTTGTGGTGCTTCACACATTTTATGGTGACACAAGGGCAGTCGAAGGATTTTCATTTTTGGCAATGAAAATGTATTGCTCGGCAGCTTTATCGGTTGTGTCTGCATATCTGGGAGCCATGTTTGGGAGCCAACTGAAGCCAGCTCACAAATCTAAATGGCATTTGCATGCAGTGTAACAACATAGGTCAGTTGGCTGGATGTCTGGATTATCCTAGCGAACATGAGGAAAGGCTAGAGAGATGCTTCCTGATGGCCAGTGTGCTCTTTCATTCCTAGACATATAGACACAGCGTAAGGCTGTCTCTCTTTCTTCTTAAGTGGTGGAATGGAGGGCAGGGAACATGTGAAAACCCTGAGTTGGAAAGTGGCCTTTTTATTCTATACTCATGCACAGATTAGTGTCGCTAGGATAGTAAAAAGGACTGCTCCCACCCAGCCAACTCGGCTTCTAGTCCCACATATTCATCCCCCCAACATATCCCTAGTCATGAGACTTGCTGATGTCCCGCTGACTTGCTGTGTTATGTCTGTAGGAAGGTTTGTATAGCTCTCCTAGGATTGTTGAGGTGGTTCTTGTATGTATGAAATTTACTTTGGGGGGGCGGGGGGAAAGGTTGGTTGGCAACTTGAGCCTTAACAGATTGTAGCTTTCTGCCATGATATCAGCAGTTTATTCTTACCAAAGCGCATGGCTGCTGTGTGCTGTGAGACGTGAGCATTCTCACCAGTACTGAGAGAGCCCAGTGTTTATGTAAAAAGGTGCTTGCCCACCGGTCACATAGCAAACAGGTGTAATCCTTCCTGTAGCCATGGGGAATAATAGCTACCCCAAGTGGACAAGCCAAAAGCCTGCTTTTTCCCTTCACAAAGTACTTGACTTGTTAGACCAAATTCTTCCCTGCCATAAGCTGACATAGATCCCATTGAAGTCTCTGGGTTCTGTTCAGCCTGTGGTCTCTAGTGCAAGTCAGATGTTTCAGGATTAGCTCATTGAAAGTGACTCTTGTTTCTCTTACTCAATTCTTCCTTGTCTTTTTTCTTTCTCTCTCTCCTATTTTGTTTGACTTTAGGGGCAGGGGATTGTAATTCAGTAAAACATGGGGCTTAGCTTTGATTTGTTTTGGCTTAAATTCAGAGACTTCTCAAGCACTAAAACGATCACTATCGTTGGACTGTTTAATACCGTAACACAATAATTATGATTTTCTTGGGTATTGAATGTACTGTGGCTCTATCAAGGGGGCTTCTTTTTTGCAGGTGTCACAACTGTGTGCCCAGCAGCCAGTCCAGAGTGAGTTGGTGCAGAGATGCCAGCAGCTGCAGTCTAGATTATCTACACTCAAGATTGAAAATGAAGAGGTGAGCTAACAAACCAACCAAAAAACCGCTTGCAGCATTTGCAATATTAGAATCTTACACCGCCCAGGGACAAGGGAGTACCTCATCTCAATAAGCCTGCTTGCGCTGACCTGTGTAGGAAGATGTGGAAGGAGGCAGCAGAGGGCTTCAGTGTTTTAGTCTGTATCCCTGACTTTCCTTCCCAGCAGCTTTGCATGGGGCAGAAATTTCAAAAACAAATCCAGTGTTATCCTTTTTCTCAATCTGAATTGCTAGGCGTGGCCATGTCTCAGGAAGCCACACCTGAATAGCAAAGGATCAATGATCGATCTTGTTTTTAAAAAAAAAATAAATAAACCTCAAGCAAGTCCTAATTTTTGTTTCACTTGAATGTTTAGCTCTCAGGTAAACAATAGACTCTGATTTAATACAGTTCTTTCTTCTCATGGTTTATAAAACAAATCTATACTACAAATTTATCCCTTACAGCTACTGTTCAACATGTTTCTTTGTATTCAGCCTAGTTTTACTAATATTTGCTGGCAGGTACTGGAATATTTCTCCCATGTGAAACAAGATGCTAGTCTATATTGGAGAATGTCTTCGCTCTTTTCTACAAATATAGAAGCATTTGCTGCTGCTGTTTTTTTAAAGTCTCAGTCCCTTGTTTACTTGTCTGGCCACAGAAGTCTTTACAAATGTGTTAAAAACTGTGCATAGATTAAAAACAGACAAATAAGATTGCACATCTGTACCTATGCATTAGTGGGTTTTTTAATTCGTATTTTAAGTTTTGCAATCTAAAGAATAAGATACTAGAGAATAAAGTGTTTACATGGCAGTTATTAGATTTGTGTGTGCAATATTGATACTATACTCTTAATCAGGAAAAAAAAAGATGGTACTTGAAATACCTATTTTCAGTTACTTAAAAAAAAATACGAGAAACAGGTGGGAGTTGGACAACTCCCACCTGTTTCTCGTACAGATACAGACAGACATCATCTTCCCTTCCTTAAAAAAAAATAGAAACTATAATAAGGTATTACTTTCTGATATTCAAGTCCATCTCCTGTCCATTTGGGTATAGATGGCGCGGGGCGGACAGTAATTAAGTAATGGTACTAAGCTGATTTCATTGTGGAAGAACACACCATCAGGTTTCCGTTCTTGTGATCAATAAGTCACATACCTCGCTATCAGATTCTGTAAATGAAGTATATCTTTTCTCCTTCCATTGTCTGCTATTTCAGACAGTGACACTTAAATGCCAGCAGATGGGAAATGGGTAGGTATGAAAAAAATGGAGGAAGAGTGAGATTCCTTCAGTCCTTACTGTGGGGTGTTTGTGGTGAATTGGTTAAATTTGTTGTGCCTGTGTAGAAGGGCAGGTTCTGGTACCTGTTGTAAATAGCAATTCGGCTCTTGCCAAGTTGGGTGGCTACACATTTGGCACCTACTCCTTCACTGCCTGAGGTCTGTTAGTTCACTGTGCACAGATGTAGATGACCGTGCAAGGCAGGGAGGAATCGAACAGTGTTTTTTTTTTTTTTTAAAGATAAAGTGAATCTCTTTTGAAAAGGAGATGGGGGAAATCAGCCTTTGGATCATATCAGCACAGTGAGGCGCTCCCCCTTTTCTGTGCTGCCTCTTTCCCTCCCTCCCTAGCCCTAAGCATTCATCCCATCAAGGTCTAGTATCCTTCTCAGTCTCTTTGACCTGAAAGGATTAAATGGATGGCATTGCATGGGGAGCCCCTCAGAATATCCAATGCACACCTCCAACCCCCCTGCAATTTATCATCCTGTTTGTGCGGTTCCTTCATAGGCCCCAAGCAAGGAAGACACCTTCAGTAAAAGACTTGGCAAATTACAAGGAGGTCTTATTTTAATGCAGTGTGTTTTTTGTTTTGAAGCCCCAAGTGACAGGAATAAAATGATTCTGAGCCTTCCACGATTCCCCCCAACACTTCTCTTTGCTATATGGGCAGATTCCCCTATTTCCCCCACACCAGGGCACTGGAATAACCTTTTCCTTACCACAGGGTTTGTACAGCATACAGCAATGCAGATTTATTTTGCTGCTAGCCGGTTGTTTACGTGGACTGTGCTCTGTTAATTAGCAGAGCTTGTACTGTGGTTACGGCCCATAGGACTCAAAGGCAGTCATATCAGTTTATTAATAAAATGTTCTGGGACACTGATCCCCTGTTTTTCACCTGCTGATTCTCATCTTTATTTATTTTAACTCCTCTTTGTCCTTGCTGAGGCAGGTTAAGAAAACTATGGAAGCTACACTGCAGACAATCCAAGACATAGTCACAATTGAGGACTTTGATGTCTCTGACTGCTTCCAGTATAGCAACTCCATGGAATCCGTCAAATCCACAGTCTCTGAAACTTTCATGAGCAAGCCAAGCATTGCCAAGAGACGGGCCAATCAGCAGGAGACGGAGCAGTTCTACTTCACGGTAAGGGATTTGACTTGCAAGGTGTTCACAATGACAAGAAGCTCTCAGGAACATTTGAGATGCTGCATTCATTGCCCCCTTATAGACATCCATGACCGTATTCTTGTTCTCTTGAGTTTTCCTATTTAATCTCCAGGGACAATTTTAATTTTTATAGGAAGCCATTTGAATCTACTTCTTAATGTTGGATAGCTCTTCCTGAAACTAGGAGAAACTTTCTGAAACTGCTTATTATCAAGTTTACACTTCACAGAGGAAATTAAAATGGAACAGAGAGCGCCCTGGGTTAGTCTTAGTTTGAAAGAATTTAAAGGGACAGTATTTTAATGATTTTTAAACTTTGATAACACATGCTTAATGATTTTAGCTATACTTGTGCCTTCTCCCAGTAGGTAAACACTGACAACTTTGATTTGCTTTGTTGCTAATACAGAAAATGCCACTGTGGCTTAGTTGTTACTCTTTTCTCAACCCCAGCATCATACTATAGGCTCCAGTCCAGTAGCATGTGGACAGAGAGCAACCAACGGAGGCCCATGAGGTCATGGCAACTCTGCATAGGTGCAGTGGGTGGCCTGCATGCTGCAGTTGCAGGATCAGGGCATTAGATCCATAATCAGGAACTTGCACTGTTCCTGACAAAATGATGTATTGTAGATCCACGAGAAGGGAAAATTAGAGTGTTCCTCATTTATTCTTGCTGCAGCCAGAGCTGGGTTTGTTTTTAAAAAAAAAAAAAAAAAAAAACAAATAATGAAACTTTGTTTTTAGATTTTTTTTTTTTTTTTTTTTTTTTTTTGTTTAAAAAAGACATACAAGTACTTTGTCTACTGAATAGAATTTAGTGTTTGGATTGTAATATGGCCAGGTGGTAAAATCTGGTCTCTCTCATCTGCCTACACTGGAGCTGAAAGGACAGAGCTTAAAATTGTGAAGGGAAAATTCCAAGTTTCTTCTAGGTTTACTACCTTTCAGACCAGCATGTATTTTTTCCCCCTGAGTTGTGATCACTTATGTTGAGCTGCTGCATCATTTAATATTTTCAAAATATATTCTTCCAAAAAGCAGATGAAAACCAGACCTGTAAAATTCATTACTCTGACCCCTTTTGAGAGCCTACTGCTATATTTAAAGCTTTCCGATTCATTCCTCTTATGAGAATGGTGTTGCTTATTAAAATTGTGAAGCTCTGTGCAAATTACATTGGCTGACAGGATGGTTTTTGCCAGGTCTAGTCTAATAGTAAACTCTCCGATAAACCTATCATTCCTTAGAAAAGCACTCCAAATGCTTAAAAATAATGCATTAAATGTAAAAGTATTCTTCTAAGGTGAAACTGTCAGTTAGCAAAAAAAGTGGGCAGGTGAATTGATACAATTAAGAAGCAATTGACGAGCCTGCTTGTGATTATGGAACTAGAAAAACGATATTTTAAATTTCAGGTATTCCCTCTAGAGAGAGCAGATGCTCTATGTGCAAATATGCACGTGCACATAGGGTTAGTTTACTGTGATTTTTATCTATGCAGGGTACTTTTCCATTTCGTAGTGTTAATATCCTGCTCCCATGCAGCCAGACCAGTGTAGTCCCAGAAGGATTGTAGGGCTGTCTCTGAGAAATGAAGGTGCTATTTATCATGTCATATGCAACCATGATAAAATAACTGGGAACTGAATGAGGCTGATGTATGAAGGACCCTGTAAACAGTCAAATCAGATACTTTATTGATTTTTTTTTTTATTGGACAGACTTATAAATATCCTTAAGAATTCCAGACTTTGAATCTGTAAAGATTGGTTGTTTCCTCATACATAGATATGAGCTGAACAGCATTAATGAGAACTAAGATAAAGCCATGGTAAAGGCAGTATTGTTAGGAAAGAGAGAGAACCAAAATACACAGACCTTTTAAGGTACAGAACAGACCCCTGTAAAGGAAAGAGGCCTATCTCCTCTCATTTCATACACTTCTGTATTGCAGCTCAAATGTGATGCATATACACACATGCACTGTGTGTGCGCACGCACGTATATATACACACATGCACATGCACAATGCTCACTGGAAGATAACAAGAAACAACTTTAAGTATCAACATAATCCTTGGTTCCAAATCAGTATTTACATACCATGCTGTTTGCTTTTGAACTTTTCAGCATTCATATACTGTGGTGGTAAGTACAATATCTAAGAGGGATTGCGTTCAGAAAACAAGTTTAAATTTAATAGTCTGCAAAGGATAGGAAGGAAGGAGAATGACTCCATTTTCCCATCTGTAAAATGGGGATTAATTTTGGCTTTATAGTTAATTATAATTGTTTTAAAAATAATATTAAGCAACACTACAATGCTTGCTCTCTTCGAAGTGCTTTACAAAAATGAATTTAATAAAATTTGACAAAACTCATGACATGAGTAAGTATTTCTAATTTCATCGATAATTAATTTTACAGAAATGTCATGCTGCTTCTGTCAATGTACCACTCGTTCTCTTTTAATCACTACCATTAGCACAGTGGTGTGATGATCTGATTTACTCATTGCATTCTGGGAACATTGCTAATTGTGCTGATGGCATCCACGTTGATGTTGTTTTTAAAAAATAAAAAAATAAGTTGCTCTGCCCAGATTTGAGATGGAGCCAAGGATATGGGGCATGTGACAAACTATTTCCATATAGTCTCGAAAGCATAACGGTCTGCCTTGGCAGCAAAGCAGGAAGATGTACTCTAGTTTACACTTTGCTCTATTATGCATTCCACCTGACAGCTGCTTCCTGCTGGAAAAATTTGAACAGGCTCGGAGTGGGGGAGGGTATTAAAGGTGCGTGGATGTGGGGAAGACATCCATTGCAATGCGTACACTGTTACTAGTTAACAGAGCCTCCTTTCTGAGGTCTTTGCAATATGGAAATTGTATTGTGACTGCCGTCTTTCTTTGTCCTCTTGCGTCTGATTGTACTTAAATTAAATCCAGGCCAGAAATTAAATCGTCTGGAGATCACGCATACTTTTGTGTTTGGTTTTTGCTGTTTGAAACCGAATGCTGCTGGATCTTCATAATTTGTCAAGAAAAACCTGCAGGTTTGATTTTAAATGGACATCCTTTTTATTTTGTGTGCACTCCTGGGAGGTGGCAGGCTCCGGAAGGTGGATTTAGTGTAGTATGAAGAGGATATGAAATACCAGTAGTCAGTAGAAACCATTGTTTTCTTTGTAGCAGCAATAGGAGAACTCTGCATTGGGCACAGTGTTCCTAATGTAACTCACAGAGACACCTCACAGCCTCAGAGACAAGAATAAATGTCAGAGAAACGCATCATGTATTTCTCTGGAACCCTGAGTGTTTGATAAGCTCTATATACAGGAATCTTTTCTCGCCTCTGAAGTGCGGCCACCTCTGAAATAAAACAAGGCAGTTCAGCATGGCACCACGCGGATTTAGGGTAGTATGTGACATTCATCACTTGCTATCCTAAATAGTGATGAGTGTGTCATATTGCAAGGGGGAATTTTCAGGTAGCATTGCTCAAATTCTGCTTTAGCCATGAGGCTGGAGCTAAACCCCACCTCCTTTACTCATAAGTTATTGTAATGACCTCAGTTGGCCAGGAGAAAAGTTTTGTTTCCTTCATGAGATGGCACCTCCGGTGTTGCATATGGAGCACCCTGGGTTTTACAGAAATATCCGTCAAGTGCAGGCCACCTTCAGCTCTGCTTTAATTGCATGCCTTAGATAGTATGGCTGTTTTTAAAGCTGTTCTTTCAGATTGTGGCCTGTCTGCCTTCTCCACAGCATGAGGTTTAAACTAGTGTAAACGGTGGATTCTTTATAACCTGAAGTCTTTAAATCCTCATTTGAGGACTTCAATAGCTCAGCCAGAGGTTATGGGTCTATTACAAGAGTGGGTGTGACCAGCAATGAGAACTAGGACAAAGCCATGGTGGATACAGTACTGTTAGAGGAGAAGGAGAACCAAAATATGTAGATGTTTCAAGGTACAGAACAGACTCGTGTAAAGGAAGGACACCTTTCTCCTCATTTCATGGACCTCTGTATGGCAGATATATGGGGCATATATACATAGATCATGATGGTCCCTTCTGGCCTTAAAGTCTGAGTGTCTATGTGCAGCTCTTCAGGAGCAAGGATTCATGGTCAAATGGGATCCAGCAGGGCAATCTCGTACCTCATCAAATGGTTATTTGTTTTAATGGGATCTTGACTGACAGCAGGAAGTAAACCAGTGACCTCTGACCAGTCCTGCAACAAAAGGTTTCTCTAATCACTGCACAACCTAGCCAAGGAATGCTTTGGCATCTTGTTCTCCCACATCTCAGTGACTGACTTTACAGACAGACTGAATCTTCATTTTGATCTTCAATTTCTCATTATTTTAAGTCTCCCCCTCCCTCCCCCCTCCAAGATCTGCTGATGTTTCATGGGAGATGTTTCTTAAAATCCATTCGTTACAGAGGGCTTTAGATGGTTTGTTCAGGAGTTTTTCTCATTCCCTTTGACCACAGTGTTCTGTGTGGTGTGTTTGTTTGGTAACTGGAGATACTCTCATGCAAACAGTGTTTGTCTATTAGAAAGTCATGAACTTGTACTGCTAATTTAATATATAATGTGTTAGGTAATATCATAATTAGCTGGTATGAAGAATGCTGATACCAGACGGTTAAGAGCCTGGCATTAAGTAAGGAATAAGCAGAAGACCAGATAGAATTTCAGAGAGAAATGGATCCTATTTTCATGCAAATAACCGTCCGTGTGGCCTATCCATATCAGTATTTAATATCCTTAGCTGAATAATAAATAGGATAAAGAGGCGAAAATTGCATGTTAAAGCAGAATTGTGTCTAACGAGGATATTTATCAATTTTGCCATTAGGAGTCAGTGATTCTTTAATACTATCTGTGCCTCCCTACAAATGGCATTCTTCTACATTCTTCATCAATATGCAAAGAGATGCAGCCAAGAAATACAATAATGCAATTCCATCAAGGTGGTTCATAAACCATGAGACAGTAACTGAAGCATTTTGTCACAAGAACAAAGATGAAACTTCATTACACACTTTAGTTTTATATTATGGAATTAAAAGAAGGTGTGTTTGATTTGTTGGTTTTTCTTTTGTGTTCCATATGCCAAAAAATGTGTACACATTTCCAATGTTCTGCCTAACTAGAAGGAATAGAACTGTCACATCAGCTGTGGGGGAACCGGATGGCTCAGTGGATTGGTAGTGGGGGAGAACATATCACAGCCATGTCACTGATTCTGCTGTCATCCAGAATGGTGGTAGTTTAAAATCTGTAGCTCTTGGGTGCTTTCATTTCAGCTCCTAGTGGACATGCAAACCACCCCACATAATGGATTAGCGCTCTTGTTGGCTCTCTCAGCCTAGAGGTCAAGAAGCGAAGAGGTCATGGAGACTGAATGGTCCTTACACCTAGAGGTGGTCCTTCCCTGAGGGGAATGGTATCTTCACAGGCCAGTGTGAGCAAACGTTGGCTTGCCGTTGTCCTTTGTGTACTTGGTCCATGGAAAAATAGGAGTTCAGTATGTAGTGTTGCCAATCCGGTATCTCTTCCCAGAACAAAACATACAGTTTTTTTAAGCTGCGGGGTAAGGGGTGGGGGAAGCAAACTAGTAATCCTGGTGGGAAATTTTGAATTCACTTTATTTTTTCAAATATACAGCTTAGTTCCTTGCTGTAAGTTGAAATGTAAAAAGCCTCTGACCCAATTCCCTCCTCCCCGCCTCACCACAACAATAATTACAAATATAAAAATAAAACCAATAAACTATACGTTGGACAAAGGAAAACACCTGCATTTGGTTTTTGACCTGAATAACAATGAAAATCCAGTTTCTACTGGGTGTTCATTATAATTATGTCAGAAGGTGCCAGGAGATAGTGAATACAGAAGTAAAGCAAGAATGACATAGTCTTACTCTGTCTATACTTCAGAAAGAAGCGTAGGTCTCTGGGGAAGCAAGTTTATTTGTGGGTCTTTAAACTTTTGATTTACCCATTGGCCACATCTTGTAATGTTTTGCGCCTATTCAGCTCTCCTTGACTTCTGTCAGAGTTGAGGGAGCTCAACACCTTTCAGAATCAGACTTATCTCCCATCCCAACTCCCTGGAGCATGAAATGCAATATCATTTGGCCGTTTTGCATGAGGTACGCAGGGACGAAACCCCAACCTGGTCTGTCAAAACTTGAGTGAAATTGTCTAGATCTGAATAGATGGATGCGACTCTTTCAGTTTTTTTTTTTTTTTTTAAAAATTAGAATGCAAGAAGCAGCCTATGCTTGGAATCAATTTGGACAGATTCTGGGAGGAAATCTCCAGTCAGCACTAAACTTTGGTACAAGGTTCTTTTGAAGGTTCTGAAATGTTTGGTTAACTTTAATTTTTAATGTATTTTGCCACTCACTACTTTTATCCAGGACCAAAGCTGTTGATGTACCAGCCCTCAACAAAGCCGGTTGTTTGCTGCGAGTCTCCCAAGAGACTTAGTTTTGATGAAATTCCTACTCCAGTTCAGAGTCAGGAGCAGCATCCTGATTTTTGGCCACTAATTAAAACCCAAATGCCAATCTTTGTGAATGACTTGTCTCTAGAAACGAACAGTCAGCGGACCCACAACTTGGGGCTTCTGGGATCCTAAATAGTTTTACTTTCCCTTGATACGGTCTATATATCCTGTTCCATGATTCTTCTCACCCTTTAAATATATTTATAGCGTGCCCATTGTTATGACCCACACAAGACCAACTGAGGAAAATAGCACTTTAAATTAAGACACCCTGTGTATTTCAAGGAGCTTAGTCTAAATTTGACACTACAAAGCTAGAGTGAAAGACAGTGGATAGAAATGAGGTAAGATGAGGACAAGAGTTGGAATAATTTATCATAGGATATTGCTTCACTTGAACTCGCTTTCTATTGGTTCCATTTTTTAAATGTTTTAGTGTATTATACGATAAAGTTGTGTTCATCACTAATATTTGAGCAAAAGATTATAAATGCTTAACCTGTTCCAACTGTAAACTTGACACTGATCTTCTATACAGCACTCTGTACACTTGCAGCATGTTAGCAATGAAGAAAAATATATTGTCCTCCAGAATAAGGGATGAAACAGTTTATAAATCTCTTCTGAAGAGCTGGGAAAACCTAGCCACCTCAAGAGAAACAAATAGAGAATGGTCTGTGATATTTTAGCTTGAGATGAGCAGAGCAAATGTCATCTTTGTTGGGTTTTTTCCTTTCCTTATTGTGTATCCAGAGTAGAGGCAGATGCAGTATCTGACGAGTAAAGTGGGGTGAGAGAGGTTAAGTGAGAGAATAAGCACAGTAGCAGCCTTTTAGTTTGTTAAAACAGATTGTTCATTCAGTTGTCGGTGACGTGATGAAAGTGCGTTTCTGTCCCTCTCTCTGTCTGGAGAGCAGGGCGTAAGACGGCCACTTAGATGTCTCAGACATGCCAAGCATTCAGTTGTGAGTCAGTCCGTATCTAGACTGGGGCAAGAGAAATGAGATGGCAGATTGCTGGGGTATGGACTGAGACTCTGATATACGTCTGTAGATTTATTTCATCCTTCTCGCTATAGAGTTCACAACTGTATGCAGAGTCCAGCAGACCAAAGGTGGTCATCTGAGAACTAAACACCCCCTTGATGGTCTCGCTTTTCTCTCTCACCCCAACAGAAAATGAAGGAGTACCTGGAAGGCAGGAACCTGATTACTAAGCTCCAGGCCAAGCATGACCTTCTTCAGAAGACACTGGGAGAAAGTGAGTCTGGGACCTGCTTGTCACTGCATTAGACAGTCATCTATAGTTATTAAATTAGTCAGCTGACTGAGCGTAACTGTCCTAGATTACCAATGCTAAGCGGACATATTCATGTTTTATGAATGTATTTTTTCCGGCTTACTTGGTGCAGCACTATATGGGTGCTTGAGTAATTGTGAAAGGCAAATGCAAATGCTTAATGAGGTACTAATGTGCCTCATCTATTCGTTTAAATGAAGCATGTGCCCGCTCAGGGCCCCCCCCCTCCGTTAATAATCCGAACAGAGGTAAATCTTGTGATTTACTGTTTACTGCTGATCTTAGAAGCATTGCCTCATTAGGGTGGTAGAAAGGTTTGTTTGCATGGTAGATGAGCTGCTTTTCACCTCTGTAGGTTCAATCCAAACCAGGCTAATGCAGAACATGACCTTTATTCGTGGAAATAGAAATTTCAGAGCAGACAGAATGTGTTGCCCCCGCATCTACTTGGCTCGAAGCAGCCGTCAAGATTGAATGTTCCCACCACTGCTGGCCAAACACACACCTCAAGCAATGCATCCATGTCTTCATGCAAACCTCCCCCACCAGCATTTGCAGAGAGGATGGATTGGCAGTCTCAATATCTAGTCTGACTCCTAGAACCTTACATTTACATGATAGCAGGGCCTGCTCCTCTTTGCTAGGTATCTGAATTGAAGGCCACAAAGTTTATAGTGCGCAAGTTGTCTTCTGGATGAGAATTTAAACAGCGCGCAGGTTGTAAAGTGTTTGCTTTCAGGATAAAAATGTTTTCTCCCCCTCCCCCCCCCAACAAAAAAAAGAGCTTCATGTTAATCAGACCAAACCTGTAGGAAGTGAGGAAAGGATATTAAGATTCCCTTGTCTCTCGACAACTGTCCTAGGAAGGGGAATCAGAAACGCTGTTTCCTTAAAGCATTTTTCCTCTGTCTCTAAGCATCTCCAAATGACACCCAACCTGCCCCTGTGACTAATCACATTCCTGGTTCATAGCTGACCCCTGCATACCATGACCTCTTTCCTCTTAACCTGCCTGCCCCTTGAACCGATCTCAAGCTGAGGGGCAGAAGGCAGGAGCAAGAGGAATGTTTAATGTGTTGGTTGTCTCTCTCTAGATTTAGAGGCCCCTGCTGTTTGTGGTTGCTTTGCAATGCTTAAACTTCTTTGGAGCTGAGCTTGTGAAGGGATCTGGTGCATGTCAGAGTGAGCAAGAGCCACTTTAAAAAAAACAAAAACAAAAAAAAATCGCACACACAAAACCTGCTGTTATATGTGAAATCAAAGGAAACGGAGGTGCATTATGCCTCCAATCCAAAGCAAGGAAATCAATGGGATAAACAGAGTTGGGTGCTCAGCATCTAGCCCCATTTATAAAATGTCACTTAACTGGGAGTGGGTATACTAAAACCTTTCATGCATTGCGTCAGTCTTTCTCTAGGAAGTTTTGCCCACTGAAATGCAATGTGCAGCTGCATCTCTCCAGACACTGGGGAGTACATGTTTCTATTTTTTTGTTTTTTTCCTTTAGGTTACATTTTATCACTCCTCTTGCAAATTACCTTAATCTAAAGATGACAAGTTCTGGTAATAAAAATACCAGCAGGTCTTCCTTTCGACAAGTAATTATGTCTCTGACTGTCTACATTTGTCACTGTAATGTAAGAGCCTCTTGATGTTGCCACAGCCGTGTAATTTATATGTATGAATATTCCGTGATGGCATTGGGACAGATGGTTAGGAACTCTGGTTCTGAATAACATTTTTATAAATTATGCACCATTTTGGTTAAATGAGCTTTTACGCAAGGAGGGGAAAGTGGCTGCTCACAAAGTGTTCTATTGATTCTCAGCAATCAACAATTAGCCCTTTTTATTCACTCTCTTCTTCCCAGGTTCAGGGAGGCATTAAACTCTGGAGGGGAAAGGAGAGCCTCATCATTAGCTGGTGTAAATCAGCATAGCTGTGATGTTGATTTACGCCACCTGAGGATCTGGCCTGGAATGTTGGGTTATCAAAGGTACTTGCCAAATATTGTCTCCTTTTTTCCTTACTGTGCTATTTTAAAATGCTGCCTGTCTCAGCAGCAGCCATGGTAGCTTGGTCCCCAGATTGCGAACAGAATGAAAGTTAATGGAACGATTTTGCAAATATGATTGCGGAAAATATCATTAAAGCTCTGCCTCCTGAAATAGCTAAATGCTAGCACGTCAAGCCTGTGGGCTAACGAATCAGAGAATGTTTTCAATCTTCCTAAGTGGTTTCATAAAGTATAATCTCTCTCCTCCTCCCCCCTCCCTGACAACCCTCTCCCCAGCTCCCTTGGGAAGGAGGAGGAGGGAGAGGTTGAGAAGGCTAGTTTTTTGGCAGTGAAAGTCAACAATTAGAGTGCACGGGAACCAATTTTCAGATACAATGCTTTCCAGAGAGAGAATCCTCAGGCAGCCGAAGCTGGTTTCTGCATTTCCTGGTCAGCCACAGAGTAGCCTTGCCAACGGGGATGGGCTCGCATGATCTTAATAGCAGCAGTTCTTGGGGGAAGCAGCCACATTGTCACTCCTTAAAGCTGTTGTTCTCCCTTCCCCACGCTCCCCTCTCCCCTGCTTCCAAATTAAGGTCTGCATGTTGGTCAAAAGCGTTTTCCCATTTCTGTTCTCTGGTGCAAGCCTTTATATTTCTTTCTTTGTCTCCCTAACAGGTCAAAGGACTGATTGCTCCCTTGCAAGGTAGGTGTGGCTCAAATAAACATTGTTTAAAAAAGAGCCTCTTCCAAAAAGACAGCTGACAAAAGGAGTCAGTCACCAATTCAGGACCTGTGTAGATTAGGAAGATGAGGTGGGGTTTGCGAATTTCCTGTTAAGCAACCCATCTTTAAGCACCATTGCCTTTGTCTGCTCTAGATGCTAAATGATGTCCAAGTTCACGAACACCATATTGCTAAACACACCTCGTTTTTCTAACCTAGATGGGGCCCTGGACTCTTCAGGATTTATTCACGTGTGTGGGGGGAGGGGGGAGAGACAAGAAGCCAAGCAGCATCTTGAAGTGCTTGTGATTGCTTAATAGGAGGGTGGGGGCGGGGGAAGAGAATGGTCATAGAGGCGTTTTCTTCTCCTTGCCCTGCTGACCTCATCTGGCCTGACATGGAATTGGATTGCAGCACAGAGAGGCCATGAAGAATAAATATTTTGCTGTAACTGAGGCCAAGTATCAATCACGGTGCCGTAGAAGTCCCCAAATATGTGAAACTCAGCCTCTCATCATGAAGGGTGGGGGGCTTTCTGTGAAATGTAACAGTTCTGTGACTCTGAATTTGTTTTGGGGGGCTGTGTTGGCCACAGGGATTGTGCAGCACGCTGGCCTCTTAAAGTGAGGGTGATTACTGCCGATCTGAAATCCTTACTCCATTTTCCCCATTCCTCACAGTAAAGCAGAGCTTGACAGGTCCTAATTAGGGTCTGACATCTGTAATAATAAAATATTATTCATTGTGAAACAACTTTAAATATCAGAATCATTTTCACCAATAGTCTAAAATATACCTCACTGCCTGTGACAGCTCATGAAATCTGCTTTCTTGCTTTCTCACTACAGCTCATTCTTTAAAAAAAAAAAAAAAAATCTGCAAAATGAACGCTATAATTGTGATTCTTAAACACAATAAAATTGACATACTTAGAATTCCGCAGTCAACTGTCCTGGCAGGCAGTTGGGCTGAATGATCCATTAGGCTTTCTCTATCCTTATCTCCCGTGATTCAGTTTTACAGAAAACTAAATTTCTAAACCCCAGAAATAATATAAAAGGAAGGACTTTCAGCAGAGCAGGCTCAGACCTCCTTCAGATCAGGCACTAATATCCGCCTGCATAAACAATAATTATGAAGCCATTTGTAATCATGATCTTGTTATTTGGAAATGGTTTAATTTGGTGTCCATTTTTTATTTTTTTTTATCACAGGTTATTATAAAGAATGCATTAATATGCTTATATTAACAGCACAGAGGGAAACCAATTTACATTTTTCTCCCCCTCTCCCTGTGGCTTTAAATCATCCAGTACAAGGGACCTACTTTGGAGAGGTGCTCTCTGAAAATTATAACCAACTTGATTTAGAGTGAAGGGGTTTATATACTGGATTTTCATATGGTTGGAAGGAAGAGGTTAAGTACAGGCTTGTGTTAAGGCAATGGGCTCCCCTGTTCCAGTTTCAGGATTACCGTGCTTTTATATTAAATCACTTAGTCTTTCCAAAGTTCCTGTGAACTGACAGAGTGTAGATCATTGAAATTGTTTCCCACATCTGGGTCCTTTCCCCACCAAGACTGAGTGCAGTTTTTGAAATACCATACAAGCAAGTATTTTGGTTGTCAGTGGTCACCTTGACATTTGCCTGTGTTCTTTCCTCTCCATCTTCAACCGATGATCCGTTCTGGGCTTCTGATCAGTGGCAGACGCAGCTCTACTATAAGGAAGCAGGTAATAAAGAACTCATTGAAGCATGCAACTCTGTGTGTGGGGATGGGGGGTTATTTTTGTCTCTCTCTCTTGCATAGAGCTTTTTTGTATGTTCTTTTTGAGTGTTTGGGAATGTAAGAACTGAAATGGTAAAAACCTTCCATATACCTTTTGCAGTCACCTTTTTGGGCAATAACAAACTTCATTTTTATGGTTTTTTTGGTATTTTTGAGAAAGATCTGGTGTCTAGAATTCCATACAAGTTGGATGCAGTCCTATATTCTGAGGCTGTAACTTCTTCTGGACAGGCATTGGTTGAGATATTCAAAGCCATCTGTCAGTTTTTGACACGCATCTTCCATTAAAATTAATGGCAACTTGGAAATCAGGACTGATCTTTTTGTGTTTTGTACAGTGTTGAGTGGATTGTCCATACTAAACCAACAATAAATAATGATATTGGAAGGATGATATTTGGGCGTGTGGGATAGCTCAGTGGTTTGAGCATTTGCCTGCTAAACTCAGGATTGTGAGTTCAATCCTTGAGGGGACCATTTAGGGATCTGGGGCAAAAATCTGTCAGGGGATTGGTCCTGCTTTGAACAGGGGGTTGGACTAGATGATCATCTGAGGTCCCTTCCAACCCTGATATTCTATGGTTCTATGGCTATATGACTTGGAGCTCAGGCATTCCCAATTACTGAACAATTTTGGTTAAAGGCTGGTACTGAATCAGCTCAATAACTTAAGTTATAATAGTACTTGCCCTTCTATAGAGCCTTCCATCAGAGGGGCTCAAAGCATTTGGCAAACATTAGTGAGTTGAGTATTCGTGTGACATTGGATAGTATTATCCCCATTTTACATATGGGGAAACTGAGTCACAGACCGTAAGTGATTTTCCCCCGCATGCCACATAGTGTCTGGAAGAGCTTGGAATAGAACCCAAGCTGCCTGACTCTCAGCTGCTTCTTGAGCCATGTTACCATCTTCCTACTCATCATATGGCATCGTTAGACTCTGCCCTGTAGTAGTCTTCCTGAAGAACAATAGTCATGTTAGTTATATGGTTCATATGAGATACACTCCTGTTGAAGAGTATACTTTCAATCTTAACTTGTGACAGAATAGGGCAATGTATTTATCCTCCTTTAGTTTATCTTCACCCATGACAGGTGTGTGTGCTTGTATCGCTGTCTTCTATGGGTGGAACTATCAGACCTGCTTGTCTGTGACATCATTACCAACTAGCAGCCTACATAAACTGCTGCACTAAAGTTCATAGTCCATTGTCTCCTGATGACATATATTTGTACTGCTATTCGTTCTCTTTTAAATTCACATTTCTATTAAATAAAGTTGTAACTGCACGCTGGCCATACCTTTCATAATAAAAGGGACTCCAAGGAATTCTAAGGATGCTTTCTTTTCTGTCCATAGTGGATGACTTATTGCCTTTTAAACTATGACATTTTAATAACAAAGGAACTAGATCAGGTTATCCTGGGATAGGAAGGAGCTGGAAAAAATTTTTCACATCCAATAGAGAGAAGATTTGACTTGAAACATCATTTCATCTGCTCCTCCTTTGGTCCCTTTTTCATTCTTGAGCAATAGCTTACAGAATCTGTCTGCTGACACTTTTCATTAGCCAGAAAGTAGGTCGCAATTGCTGTTAGAAGGCATTGTATATAGCAGGATAGCCAGCACCATGCGCGTCTTGTTAGTAGGTTGGTAGTTTGAGGAAAAGGCAGACTGTATTTTACATTTTTCTTTCCTATTTAGGAAATTGTAGGCACGATATGTCCCTTGCTATATTTTGAGCAATGATTATAAGCTATGTTTAAAATCCAGTATGCTGATTTTTGAAAACCCACTTTCCATGTTGCATCTCAAGATTTTTGGCTTTATCATAATTTAGTATGTAGGCTGCTGTGCTGCAGCTAGATGAAAGGTATAGTCGTAGTTATTTTGGGATGCTGGAGGGCAGGGGAGAGTTTGTAGAAATATCTGCCGTGAATAAAAGCTATATAAATTGAATAAAAATCTGAATCCTTATTTAGAGAATTTGCATTTCAAGTTGTTTGCAGGCTCTCCTATGCAGAGCTGGATCTTTTGAATATCCTGAACTCATCTGTTGTGGAGATTGCTTTGTTTACACACTAGTAACAGACTCTTTCAACAGGAAGTGAAATAGCTGCATGTCTGTTTATTAATGGCCATTCACAGTAGTGTTTGAGGGCTCACAATGTATTCTGTACTTGATTGGAGATGACATACTATACCCTGTGACTTGAAAACCTAAAAAACTAATCAGTTTGGAAAAATGAGTGCCTCTGTGCCTCAAATAATCCACATGAAATCACTTGTGTGTGACTCTTTTGAGTGTGACCTACCAATTTAAATTGCACATCGTTCAGAAATTATCTCTTTGAGGACAGAGTGTGTTTTTTCTCTCTAAAGTTCATTTGGTGCTTCTCTGAAATGAGTTGTGTAAATCTGTGGTGCTATTTGGATGATTATTTAATAAACTCTTTGTCATTCGCCAAGTAAGCTGCAGGTTTCCATAGTGTTTCAAAGCACTGTTGTATTGCAAAGTGTCCTCTTATACAGCTTGCAGAAAGCTAGTGCAATCCAGATAATGAGGAGGGAAAACTGTTAATTACAAAATTACATTTGATGTTTTCCTAAAAGATCTGCTCTGGGAATTACTTTGGGGAAGTTCCCTGGCCTGGGTTATACAGGAGGTCAGACTAGATGATCACAATGGTCCCTTCTGGCCTTGGAATCTATGAATTAAAGGAATTCTACAGGCCACTAAAAGGAAAATCACTAAACCTTTTAAAAATATATGTTCAATTAAGTCACTTAACCTCTGTGCCTTAGTTGACTCTTTCCTAAAATGGGAACAGTAATACACTATCTCACAGATATTGCTGAAATCAAATTGTTTGCAAAGTATCTTGTGATCCTCTGAAGACGGGCTAAAGAAGTGCATTGAACTGTTCGCCTGTTACACAACTTCATCACTGAATTGCTTATGGTGGAAATTGGCAAGCTAGAAAGTGTCATTTACTGTGTTCTGGCCCTGGCCCAAAGAACAGCCTGCACTCCAAGCTGTCATTGTGAACTGGTATTTTTACAGTACTCAGTGCTTAGCCCAAAGGTCAGTGAGCATATGACATCTAAAATGTTTCTGCAATAAAATGTCAGGAGCTTGTTCTGCAAAACCAAAATTTGTCATGTTTGGGATATATGGAAATCAATCTGAAAAATGTACAAATATGGACTCGGCCAGAGGGCCACAACTTTGTGTGGGCATGCGCTGCACGAGATGAAGGAAGGGCATAGTAGGTTTTCTCTCCTTTTCCTTCCCTGGCACCTTGTGCACCAGTTGAGCACAGGTGTTGTGCAGAGTTAGTCATTACAGCAGCACCACTGGCCTTCTCAAAGCATGATGTTGGCAAAGCTGGCCAGCCACAGGTAGCTCGTATGACACCATTGGTACTATAACATTGCTGCTTCCAGAGGCATTGCATGGAGCTGTGCCCTAAAGATGTTAGTGCAGCCCAATAACGGTCTTGTACACTGAGTCCAGATCAGAATTGGTGATCCTTGGTTTTGACTTGGTGCTTTTTCATTGCACATAGATATATTTATTCCTGTATAGCTTGGGATGGCAGTTACCATCTCTGCAAAAGGCAGTGTTATGTCTCTAGAATAATTCACAAACCAAATAGTACCTCCTTCAGAGACTCTGCTTCGGGCCCTGTGGACAGCTCTGTTCCCAATCCCTGGCAGAAGGTGTATTGCTCCATGAAGTTTTGCTTGTGGATTTCAGAGTTGTTTTTTATTTTTCAGTCAGCTCTGTGCTTGACTATTTGTTTTAATTTTCTCCCTTGGTTGCTCAGGACTCCAGCCAAGCCATTCCCCTTGTGGTGGAGAGCTGCATACGATTCATTAGCAGACATGGTAAGTTTACAGATGACACAGTAATCATTTTTTCAAATGCCCCTTAACAGAATAAGGCAGGCAAAACCTTTTTTGTTTTTTAAGGGTGTTTAAACTCATAATGAGGAACCAGAAAACTTCGATTTGGATCCCGCCCCTGAACTCTAGGAAAGTTCACATCCAAGTTTCATAATCTGAGTCCGTCCATCTCTAATTTAAGTGAATCACATGGCCTCTTCAATGTGCAGAGTCTCTTGTGAATGTTTAGAGTAGCCTGGTGCAGAACGTGTGTGTTAGAATCCTACAGCAGGCACTACTAAGAACTCCCCACTGTCCACTTGGAAGAGTCAGTAGTGCTGCACTATTGTCTATCCTAAGCATAGGCAGACAGATTGGCTGCTGCAGGTATTTGAGGTGGCACTAAATAGTGCCTCCTACATGTATCCTTCCTTCCCAGCGGGGAGTTAATTTGCTGCTGCAGAAGTGTTCAAGTTTCCTTAGGTTTCATTCAACGTGTGTCCCATAGCTTCTTGTCTTCAGTCTTGCATGAAGTTGGAAGATTATCTCTCTGACTGGGGCAATATTACCAGGCCTTTGTGTTCAAGTTGTTCCTGTGCCTTTATCTCTTGCCTTGTCATGTAACCTCCCTCCCAATATCTGTCTTGCCTACTCACAACTCTCCCCGCCTCACATTCTGAGCTATTCTCCTTGCCCACAATATTCAAGTGACCGTTCAGGGGAGCTGAGGTGCAGATTCCTTTGCTTGGATAAAGGATAAATGTAGTATTTTAAGATAAACATCTTCCACACATTTTATTCTAAGTTGTATGTGTTTTTAATGTTGTTTAATAATAGCATGAAGAACGACTGCTAGTCAATAAGCTTGGGGTTTGTTTTCATCTAACCAATAACAGAGCCAGAGAATAGGTTCAATTGTACTTTGCTTTTGTTTTAATCACTATTGCACGTTGGAAACTATTGTGTAGGTTCTCCCCACTTTTTCCCTTTTGGAGTACCAAATAAAATATATGCTAAAGAAAGCACAATTTGGGATTCGAGACATGTGCTCTTCTCGTACAAATCCATGTCAAAGGAGAATTATAAAGAATTGATGGCTTAACCCATTAAAGTTAAATTCTGTAACATGGTTATTACCTCTTACATCTGAATTGATGCTTTTGAATAAAGATTTCCTTGTAGATAGTGGATTGATTCCATTTTCATTCTCAGTTTGCTGCATTTCGGTATATATTTTCACTGTGCAATGTGATATGTGTGCTGATGATACCAGGAATAATTAAGGGCCATATAACACAAGAATGTCATTGCCTGGGGATTAAAATAGTACCATAATTTGAGAAGAAGAGCTGGCCACAGATGATCCAAAAGAGCTTATTAGTTACATATACAGTGCCATAAACCTACAGTACATAGAGCTTTGCAAAAGTCAAATTCCCTGCTCCTGTCCAAAGGCTTGAATAAATACAACCATTTCCTTGTGCTGGAATTATTTTAGAAGTTAGGATGTTGGTTTTAAATGTTTGCTGCTCATATTTCATGTTCCAACAAAGATATTTTATAGGAATCCATTGGAATCCATCAACTACTTGCCCCCATTAGTTTTAATGATTTTATAATACTTAACTACTCTACTGGAATATCCTGAAAACTCCCCTAGAGTCCCAAATATCAAGTCACATTAGTGGTAGTTATATTCTGTAATTTCAATTGAATAAGTTGTTCACTTCTTGTTGTAACTATTTTCTATTGTTGCTGTTAAACAATAAAAAGTTGCTGTGTTCTGCCCAAGGAGTGGCTTCAATGTATAGGTTGTATATGGGTGAAGTGATTCAATATATAGGTTGTATATGAGTTTAAGTTTGTAGAGTACTTTGTGGTACTTCCTTCTAGTGAGGGAGGGAAGTAAATACTTTTTTCCTGGTGTGGAAGGGGAGTTTATCCCTTGTTGTATTCTTAGATTTTTGCAGAAGGAGATTTTCCAAAGGGTGTGAGAATTTGGCCTGTCCTGCTTGTTGACATGGTTGTAATGTTTTAGATGGATGGGATCCCACCCTGATTGTGCCTAGGCTGGGCAGAATTATTTTTTTTAATAATTTCAACAGATGATATCAATGTTTATTTTTAAGGGTGATTTTAAATTTTTGCAGTTGCACAAAATTATGAGCTTTAAGCATTTTTTAAAAGTTGTATCAGAATTTTCACATTTGTGGGAAATTATGTAGAGGTCAAATGATGATTTAATGACCGTACATGTTAAGATTCAAAAAGTTAAAGCATTATATAAACTGTTAAAAGTCAAATTGTCAACATCACATGCCAAAATATTTCAAGTAAATATTCTTAAAACAAACGAAGTTCTCAAGCAGTGTTTTTCTTACTTTGCCGATTTGTAAACTTCAATTATCATAGGAAAATGTTTTTGTTGGTTTGTGATATATGGTGAAAGACATTTAATGACACTTTCCAATAAAACTCATCTTTTCAAATTGGTTATGCAATATTACTTTGCCAGATGAGGACCTGAGTTGAAATCTTTGACTGTCATTGTGGGTTTCTCTTATTGTCTTACAGGACTGCAGCATGAAGGCATATTCAGAGTGTCTGGATCGCAGGTTGAGGTGAATGATATCAAAAACGCATTTGAGAGAGGTAAGGAGGGTGTATTCTGTATCACATCATCACAGGTGTTACCATTCTAAAATACCTTTAGTATTTTGGACACAACTGATTGTGCCCTGTGTAGTGTGGTTTTTTTACAGTTCTACATTTCATAAATGACTCCAGGCAGAGAATTTTTTTCAATGCTCACTAACCTTGAACATATAAAGTCACTTGATATCTTATGCTTCATGTCTTGCTACATCGCCGAATAATAATCATTCAGAATTTCGGCACCTGTCATGTTGGATTGTTTAATGACTGCACACATTTCCTTCTTGGATTTAACTACCTAGTCTGTTTTCCTCCACCTTGTGAATAGACTCTATTCCATGCCTGGGGTGGGATCTCTTGCCCCTGACATTTCTTGTAAAGCAATATGACTACATTTACTCTAATCACCACTAAGTAAGAGAGTCCATTTCAACTCACTGTTCATTTTACTCTTATTTGGAGGGCTTTTGTTGGGTTTTTAGCTTGCATATGTGATTGGCCTTATGCACAAGCAACTGTTTGGGGGCCCTCTGACACAGCAAGTCACATCTGACCCAGTTTCCCTGCCACAGTGGGACCAGAGAAAAAGTTACCTTTCAGATCAGTCCTAGCAGTTTGTGGCCCCCTTCTTGCTTGGGACTCTGAAAATCACAAGGCTGGTCCTGCTTCCTCATACATTTCATGTTGCAAGTGACACATTAATTGTAAGTTTTCATGTTCACGTATCTCCACATCCCAGATATGGGTGCATAGCAAATTGCTATCAGTGAGAGGAGAGAGAGAGATGTACGTATTTTAGAGATGTGATCTTCTTCTGCCTAACCATGATGTTGTTGAGACTACAATGCATTTGTCTTTTATCTGAGAATGAAATACCTTGGAGAACAAAGGAAATGCATGTGTGGTAGGGTTGAGGGCTTACAACACCAGACTCTGACTACCTTTCTTAAAGTAAAGGACAGATGTCAGACATTTCAGGGAAAACAGCCAGTTATTCCAGTATCACCAAAATAACATTACTTTTTTTAGTTTCATTTTGCTTGTCCCTCTAAAGAGGATGATATACAGAACTGACGAAGTTAACAATAATGTCTGTGCAGTTTATTACTTAATCCAGAACCCTTGGTAGCAGTTAATATCAAAGATAATGCTCTGGTTCATAGTGGACCATTTATTATCCTGTGTGGTTATTAAAGTAATAGGCAAGCTTTGGTAATTTCCGTCACATAATGGATATATATAGCTTCGATTTGAGGTTTGCCCCATCATAAAATCTAATTATATTTGATAGGGAGATTTCCGTAGGGAATAGCTCCTTCAGTGTGTGTCTTCTTTTTTGTAATAGGCGAACTACAGTATAGATAGTTACAAATTAACTGCACCAGAAACTTTATTTTCCTACCAATCCAGCACAACATGTCTCTTTCTAAGACTTGTAAAGGTAGTGATTGGCACAAGCATTGGCCTGCTGTGTAGGCCCCAAAGCAACCCCACAGTGAATCACAGAGTTGATTAGATGTGAGCAGTTTGTGGCAATGTGCTTCCCACCTCCTATAACCCAGTTAAGAAATGCTCTGTCTGTTCCCTCCAACCAAAAACACCTGGACTGCAGAGCCTCCCAAAGTTACCACAGCTCCAGGAGTAATTCCATCCCCAATGTGGTCATAGGTGGGGGACTCTTCCTCCATGTGTTGGGGTCAGATGAGAAAGTCAACCCCTTTATCTGCCTGAGTGGGGGCATGCAGCCACCTCCAGCCACAAAGGATGGCTGCCAAGGACCTTTCTTGATTGCTGTACTTCGGGGATGGCTTTCCCAATCACCCATTGCCTGCTCGGTGTTTTGGGGGAATAGGGAGTAACCTTTGGATTACGTGGATCCTTCTTTCTGGCTGAGACATGTCCTTCTAGCAGAGCAGCCAGATCCTCTGTCTACCAAAGTTCTTACTATTCCTCCTTACCTCCTTTTTTTTATTCTTGTTTTTGTTGTAACTAGGGGAAGATCCACTGGCTGGAGACCAAAATGACCATGATATGGACTCAATAGCGGGAGTTCTGAAACTCTATTTCCGAGGGCTGGAGCACCCTCTGTTTCCGAAGGAAATCTTTCATGATCTGATTGCCTGTGTCAGTAAGTAGATGAAGGAATGGTGTTTTCTATTTAAATAGAAGACCTGCAAAAAAATGCAGATGACCCTTTATCAACCCCCCCCCCCAATCCTCTGCTCCCCATTCCCCCCAAAAAAGATCAGTTTATGGTAATAAGAGTAAACTTTTATTGTACCAGAAATGTTGATTTTATTTTCCGTCATAGTCCAGATTGCTTTTTTTGAGCATCCCATCTTCATCCCCTCCCAAAATATTTCTCCTAATCCCTTTTAGGCTCTGTGCTCCAGCCATCATCCAGAGAGGACTGCTCAACTCTCTCTTTGCAGCACTCTTTAATCTCATGGCAGAGCCTGTTTAGGAAAGTGAATCTGAGAAGAGAATGAAGTGGATCCTTAGGGATCTGCACCACAGCAGCATGTTTGAGATAGTGGCCACAGCATCTTCAGAGCCAAAGCTTCAGAAGTAGTTTTTTTTTAAATTAATAATTGGCACAAAATGCTCCTTTAAAGGCCAATACTCAGAACGTGCTTGCAGCTGCCATCTTGGAAGCCCACTGTTCTAGCAGCGTTTTCCTGCCCAGTCTATCCATGTACATGCAGCACATCTGTTCTGGTGCATGCCATGTATTTCCAGCAGGGAAGCAGCTGTGTGTTCTAACCAGTCTGAATAACCCTTCCATTAACCACAAGGAAGATTCCTTATGGACTCTCACTACTGAATGTATAATGTGAGAGTGATCACAGTCCAGGTATAAACAGCTTGGATTATTTCAAAGCTTTTTCTTTTTTGTTGGAAACCAAGTTTAAATGGTCCCATTATTGCCGAATCATTCAGCAGCAAAGAATGAATCTATTGTCCAGGCAGTGGAATAGCCATCAGCGGCAGCCTTTGAAGTGGGACAAAGATAACTGCTTCCGAAACAACTCATGGTTTTCTTCTCACAGTAATGACTTTACAAAGCTTAATTCATATTAGATGAAAAGAAATCTGCTCCCAAATAACTTCATCCTTCCAGGGCTGAGGATTTATGCTGCCCACTTTTTTTCTCCGTCGTCTGCTGCACACAGAGCTTTTAGCTCACCCTTTAGCTATGGTAATCTATTTTCTGAGTCAGACCAAACACTTTTTTGTTCAACACCCACCTTTTGTAACTGATTGGAATGAGCTATTGTGTTGGATCTAGTGAAACAGACATAACTCAATGCACCCACACTGTAAGGGAACCTACAGATAGATTACACATACCATGTACCTTTGCAATAAAGGGCTTTGCAGAACAGGTTATGCATACATTACATCATCCAATAAGGCATTTCTGGAGAACACATCATACACCTTACAGGAAGCAGATAGCCCCTTTCTTCCCCAAGATTCTGTGCTACTGTATCTTGGCTCCTATCTTTAATATTTTACACCCTAGTGTAGGGAACCTCCTAGTGTGCCACAGACGTGCAGATTCAGTGACTTCAGGTATGGCCATGGTGATATAATAACTCTGTATGGTGCTCTTTCCTCCTTTCAGCAATGGATAACTTACAAGAAAGAGCACTACACATCCGGAAGGTCCTTCTGAGCTTGCCTAAAACCACTCTGATTGTAATGAGATACCTCTTTGCATTCCTCAGTCAGTGAGTATCCCTGAAAGCACCAGAGCTCTGCAATAGATGTTGGGGTTGGTATAAATGTGTTGAATTGAGAGGACTGCAGATTTGACACTCTGCCGTTTCTGATCCAGAGCAGCAGTTCAGGGTACAAGTGCCGTTCTCTTTGCCAGTAGCAGTTTGTTGCCTCTCAGCCTGCTTACTTAACTATTGTATCTATTTTGCTGGGCCCTCTCAGCATTGCAAAATGGTAACTAGAAAAAACTTGAGCAACCTCAACAGAGTTCTTGAAATGAAAATTCATAATACTAGAGCTAGCCTGGTAAGCTAATGTAAGTGCAGCATGAAGGATCAGGGGCTGGGTCCCAGGCTAGCAAGAACTGGGAATGCTGCATACTCCATCCTTGTTGGGGTAGATGGGCTCAAAATGCATAAGATTCTTACTCCCCAGCTGGTGGGTACATGGAGCTCTGCTGGCAGAGGGGACCCAGCCTTATTCTCCTTGCATGCTGTGGGGCTCTTGAGGATGCTAAGAGGAGGAAATGTTGCATCCCTGCATATATTCTGTATGGAAGCTGAGAACATCAAATGGGTGTTCCAGTGGTATTGTCCTTCAGCATGTTCACATTGGGGCAGGTAAAAAAAAGTGAGACTGCATTTGGGAGGGGATGTTGAAATTATCTATGGTATATACACTGTATTTGGGCTTGAATCAAAACACTAGATCTGTACAATCCTAAACTTTGGCAGAGACGGAATCTGACCTTCCCATCTGGCACCTTAATAACAGACTGAACCAAAATTCTGGATCAGAACATCCCCAGAAGTTTTTGGATCTGAAGCTAAATTTTGCAGCCTCCGTCTAGACATTGCCAAAGTTCCCTGAAACGTTATACTAAAACGAAGCCATAGAAAACCAGGCACTGTCCGAATGATTATATGTTGGCATTGCTCTGTGGATTCCTGTCTGGTTGACCAATTGCATCAGGGGAGTGACCGTACAAGAAGATTCAACCTTCCATACTTCAGAGCTGAATTCTGAGGTGTAGCTCTGTAGAGCTCAGTCATCTTAATCGCATCATTTTGGCAACCTGGAGGATGGATGTCTCATCCTTTTCCTCATGATGGGTTTAACGTCTTGTACTGCAATTTGAGGTTTCAGCTATAAATAACTTACAGAGGGCTATGGAACCTCTTGCCCTTTCTCTCATCTGTCTCCCACAGGTCATTAAAACTAGCTAGACAAAGCAGCCCTTTCTGCCCTCACTGTGCCTCCAATAAAATGGAGGAAAATTCGGCTTCCAGAATGGATTCATGTTCCCATTAGAGAAATAGTGTGTGTTTAGTTTGTGTAGAGCTTGGGAAATTTATTTCTACAACTGCTTTGAGAAATCTTACTGGTTTTAACTAATAAGTTATGCTATGGCCATTGAACAACCAGTCTTACACAACAGTGCAACAGACATTATTCATGAAATAAAGCATAGCCCTAAAACTCAGGGGATCACACTCTGTTTAGACATGCATATGCAACTCCCACTGACTTCTGAAGCTGAAATAAAAATCACTGTAGCTTGTTGAATTGTCTTGGCTCCTAATTGGATTAGCCGCACTTCCAAAACTAACTTGAAAAGCAAAGGACTCTAAATAAACCCCAAGGCTGACTTCATAGCAGAACTGAAAGTGATGTAAATACAACCTGAGCCTGCAGAAAATACTCCCTAAAGTTGTGAAATCCTCAGTACTACAAACTAAATCGGACCAGGCCTGGTCATGCTTGGATGGGAGACATTCTAGAGTAACCCCCAGAATGCAGCGGGAGCTGGAACTGCTGTTTCAGTAGATTACACTCTTCTTGCTAAGTATTGAACTGCTGCCCCAGATTGATGGTAAAGACTATCTCCACTTGTGATAATTACGGAGCCCATTTCACTTGAGATAAGCTTAGTGGAATGTTTGCCCACCTTGCATCCTATCTAAATATCATAGCTAACTATGTATTTTCATTGAGATGGTATTTTTCTTTCTGTCCTAAATGCTGTGCACTCTTATAAACAGCTTGGGCAATAAGATTTCTCAGAGCTGTTGTGCTGATGTGTTCAACCTCAGAGGTGGCTGCATTTCTATGGGGGGGTGAAGCGATTCCTGCATATGTAAACTTGTAAACACTTCAGGCTTCTTCTCGATGTAAGCAGGTTATTAAAATAAGATTGATAATATTTTGGTTTTACTGCTCATGTGGCAATCGACATTAAATAATTCAGAGACTTGAGTCCTGTTACCTGTGTTTGAGGCGCTAATACATCAGCTGCTCCTGAGAGATGCCCAGTCTCCTATGTAGAACTTGGTAGCGAGTTTAAAAACCCTTATTAAAATGGTTCAGGGCATTTGTTGAATCCGATCCGATATATACATCTCTGCCCAGATATAACGCAACCTGATATAACACGAATTCTGATATAAAGCAGTAAAGCAGTGCTCCGGGGGCGGGGCTGCGCACTCCGGCGGATCAAAGCAAGTTCGATATAATGCAGTTTCACCTATAACGCAGTAAGATTTTTTTTTTTTGGCTCCTGAGGACAGCGTTATATTGAGGTAGAGGTATATTGCAGAAATTGTTATTGCACTGTGGAAAACCAAAAAACATTCACAAGATTACCACTGTCTTTTCCTCCTCCCAAGCTCTTGCATAGGAAAGAGATACTCTGCAGTGCAAGAAGAGAAATTTTCCACAATAGTGCTGTGAAATTCTTTGATGCCTTGGGATTCTCATTCCGCAGATGTCATTTCTGGAGTCATTGAAGTGGATGTTTCCTTCCAGCCTTAATAGCTTTTAATTATTTTAAGAAGTGAACTGGAAAACAGGGTCTTTCAAGGGGGTTGTTCTAGAACTTAGCTCTGTTTGGTGCTTAACCATTAACTGGTGCCTTGAAAGGCTTAAATTACAGGTTTGGGGTTAAAATTTATTCAGATTAAAGAAGTGTTGCTGTGCAGAGACTCAATGTTCTGGCTGCACTTGGTAAATCCTACAGATGGGCTCCAGGAAAAGCTGCTAACAAGAAACATCTTGGTCTTTGGGAAGAGGTTTGGTTTGGAAAATACACCACCTAACTCTCGCTACCAAGCACAGAGTCAGGCAGAGGAGCTCAGGTTTTGCTCTGGAACTGGATGCAGGGCCGCAGTGAGATTACAAACAGCCGTCATAAAGCAGGATATGCTTCTGCTTGTGAAGTCAGCTCCCCAAAGCCTTTCAAAGCAACACAGTCCCCAAACCTCTACAAACCCTTGGAGGTTTTTAGCTCCAACAGGCCTTGCTTTTCAACTTCAAAAGGTTTCAATACGTCCCTGTAGCTAATACTAAAAGTCCCAGTGGCTGCTTCCATAGTGAGCGTTGGCTTATTCTTGTGCTATTGGGAGCCTTTGTGCTTGGAAAGAACTGTTTCAAGGAGGGTGCAAATGGAAAGAAGCAGAAGGGCTCCTTGGTTGCCAGCTCCCTTGCTGTGTTCGGTGCTGCAGGCTGTGATGTGTGGAGCAGCAGTGACTCAGTCAGGCCTGCCTTGGCCTCTTGACTGGATGTAAGGTGTTACTGCAGCAGCTGCTATCGGAGCAGGGTGCAGAGAGTCGACCGCATGTAAATAAATCCCTGGCAATGAAATTCAATCTGCATGAAGAATAAAGCTATTGAAAAGAGGAACAGTCTGACATTTTCTTTCTTTACCAATGCTGCATGTGCTGATTGAGGAGGATGTTAGGGAAATGGAAAAATGCCTTAGTGATTGAGTAAAGAAATCAGCATGTCAGCAAGCAGCAAAGTTTTCTGTTTTTCGGTACAGATCTCCACTAGGAATCTGTTTTCATGCAAGCCGTGTCAGATCAGGCTATCAGATCCTGGGAGATGCATCAGGAGTTTCTCCTTCCCCAGTAAATTCCAGTCACTCTTATTTTTCCTTTATTGACCCAAAACGTTCCGTTCCCAGCAGAAGGGGCTTAAAGAGCAGAGCACCCAAAGCTAGACCTCTCGATTTTAGATGTTGGCTCCCTAGCAGGAGGTGTCGGTATTGTTGGCTCGTATTAATCCTCTTCTCCCGGTCTTTTGCAGTTTATCTCAGTTCAGTGAAGAGAACATGATGGATCCCTACAACTTGGCCATCTGCTTCGGGCCCACGCTGATGTCTGTGCCTGAAGGACACGATCAGGTCTCCTGCCAGGCTCATGTCAATGAGCTGATCAAAACCATCATCATCCAGCATGAGAACATCTTCCCAGGACCGAGAGAACTGGAAGGCTCAGTCTACAGCAGGAGTGGAAACACTGAGGATTACTGGTACAGTAGGAGCCATTAGGGAGCAGAGGAAGGGGGCCAGCACTTAATATGCTCATTAACTAATTGTGTGTTGTTGTCATGCACACTGCATTGTGTCAAATTCCAGCCTCCAGCACCAGTCCCAGAATTTAAAGGAGTTAAAAACGGGTTGCGGAAGGAACAAGATGGCTCTTGTCCTTCCAGGGAGCCAGCGACTTACATGAAATAGGAAATAGCCAATGACCCAAATGTCAAACCTGTGCTTCATTCTATTGAAGGAGAATAAATGACCAGTTAGTCCTGTAGCTGTGATGACCATAATCTCCTGAAGGAAGCTAAACAGATAGTATGTTGACTGTGTTCGTCCCTTACGTTGTTGTTACTTTTCTCATTTTTCTGCCTGTTCCAGGTGACATTCCTTGAGGTACAGGGTTGATTGCAGCTGAACCTAGAAAGCTGTAAAGGACAGTACTGATCAGGGGTGAAATACAAAATCACCATTTCCATCCAACCAAAACCCCCGGAGGCCTGGCCACGCAGTCTGTCAGAAGGCAGCATCTGGAAACAATTGAGCCAGAGCCGCTCCTGTCATCTGGGGTGGAAGGTTGTGGAGGGAGGGGGAAGGGAGGTGTTTGCTTTCCTAGTGGTTGAATTGATCTCGCCCATCTCCCGCTGAAAGGAAGAATGTTTAACTGTCTCACTGCCCTTGCCCCAGGAAGGCAAATGACTTTCTTGTGTTGATATTAAAAAAAGAAGGAAGTCACTCTTTTGGCAGAGCTTGTTGACTTTTTTTCCTACCGTATTACAGGATAGGATATCTCATCAACCGTCGGACCACTAGATAGGAGATGTGAGGGGAGACTGGTTTTTTACGAACTGTTAGAAGTTTTTAACAAAGGGCTATTGCAATGGCACTTTGATTGACTCTTCAAGGCTTCCATTGATTTTACTGGCTGGCCGAGCTGTATGGGCTGACTTTTAAATCCTCTCAGAGACCTGTGTTTTCATCGTGTGAGGTTTCCCCTAGGTGAATGGGAGCTGTCATAAGGAATTAAAAAGTTAAATGTTTAGCACGTGATTATTATTACACTTAATGTATTGTATATGCTGTTTATTGTGTTAAAGTGTACACGGAACTTGATAGGGACGTGTAGGGGACAATCCCTACCCCAAATGACTAATACTTAGGCAAATACAAAAAGAAGAACAGGAGTACTTGTGGCACCTTAGAGACTAACAAATTTATTAGAGCATAAGCTTTCGTGGACTACAGCCCACTTCTTCGGATGCATATAGAATGGAACATATAATGAGGAGATATATATACACACATACAGAGAGCATAAACAGGTGGGAGTTGTCTTACCAACTCTGAGAGGCCAATTAATTAAGAGGAAAAAAAAAAAAAAAAAAAACTTTTGAAGTGATAATCAAGCTAGCCGAGTACAGACAGTGTGATAAGAAGTGTGAGAGTACTTACAAGGGGAGATAGTCAACGTTTGTAATGGCTCAGCCATTCCCAGTCCTTATTCAAACCGGAGTTGATTGTGTCTAGTTTGCATATCAATTCTAGCTCTGCAGTCTCTCTTTGGAGTCTGTTTTTGAAGTTTTTCTGTTGTAATATAGCCACCCGCAGGTCTGTCACTGAATGACCAGACAGGTTAAAGTGTTCTCCCACTGGTTTTTGAGTATTTTGATTCCTGATGTCAGATTTGTGTCCATTAATTCTTTTGCGTAGAGACTGTCCGGTTTGGCCAATGTACATGGCAGAGGGGCATTGCTGGCACATGATGGCATAGATCACATTGGTAGATGTGCAGGTGAACGAGCCCCTGATGGTATGGCTGATGTGATTAGGTCCTATGATGATGTCACTTGAATAGATATGTGGACAGAGTTGGCATCGGGGTTTGTTACAAGGATAGGTTCCTGGGTTAGTGGTTTTGTTCAGTGATGTGTGGTTGCTGGTGAGTATTTGCTTTAGGTTGGGGGGTTGTCTGTAAGCGAGGACAGGTCTGTCTCCCAAGATCTGTGAGAGTAAAGGATATGCCATCATGTGCCAGCAATGCCCCTCTGCCATGTACATTGGCCAAACCGGACAGTCTCTACGCAAAAGAATTAATGGACACAAATCTGACATCAGGAATCAAAATACTCAAAAACCAGTGGGAGAACACTTTAACCTGTCTGGTCATTCAGTGACAGACCTGCGGGTGGCTATATTACAACAGAAAAACTTCAAAAACAGACTCCAAAGAGAGACTACAGAGCTAGAATTGATATGCAAACTAGACACAATCAACTCCGGTTTGAATAAGGACTGGGAATGGCTGAGCCATTACAAACGTTGACTATCTCCCCTTGTAAGTACTCTCACACTTCTTATCACACTGTCTGTACTCGGCTAGCTTGATTATCACTTCAAAAGTTTTTTTTTTTTTTTTTCCTCTTAATTAATTGGCCTCTCAGAGTTGGTAAGACAACTCCCACCTGTTTATGCTCTCTGTATGTGTGTATATATATCTCCTCATTATATGTTCCATTCTATATGCATCCGAAGAAGTGGGCTGTAGTCCACGAAAGCTTATGCTCTAATAAATTTGTTAGTCTCTAAGGTGCCACAAGTACTCCTGTTCTTCTTTTTGCGGATACAGACTAACACGGCTGTTACTCTGAAACTAGGCAAATACAGTACATGGTGACGGGGATCTCTGGGGTTTTGTAACTTATGTTACTCTAGTGTCTGGCTCCCAAGTGCTCTTTTCACTTAGAACTTGCTTTGGAAAACATGAGGGTGCCTGGCTTCAGACATGCCATTGGATCCACAGCTGAGAAAGTGACCATGCAAAATCATGTCCTCCTATACTGATCGTCACTATATTTTGGGGGTGGGAAAGTAGTGTCTCATCTACCTTTAAAAAAAAAAAATATTAATGTTCTTCAGGTTCCCATCACTTATCTCAATTTACTTTGCTTGTCTCTATTTTTCTTCTATCTTCATCCTCCCCCCTTCGCCTTCCCCCCGTTTCCTACTTACAAGGGAAGCCAGGGAGGGGTCGAGTTCAGTGTGATTTAAAATGTTTGAAGAAATTAATCAGGGAGAAGCATCTGGTTACCATTCACGCCTCGTGGTAGCCGTGGTATTAAGTGGCTGTTAGTCATTGCCCACAGGGCTTTCTGCTGCAGAGCTTGCACGTGGCAAAGTGGCTCCCCTCCTGGCTGAACTGGTTCATCAGACAAAGGGAGATGAGTGCGTTTGCACCTGAACACTGCCTCTTCCCCAGCCTCAACCTCAGCTGCCTTCTCTTGTCCTCCCCTAGTAATGTACAAACGATGATGCTCCAGTGCAGAGGCCCCCTGTGGCTAGGAGCCATCCTTGATGTGCGCTGTGCACATTCCTTTCCGTGCTCTCGCTGTGCGGCCGTCACTTTCAGTCAGCAGCTGCTGGGGAGGATTGAAATGACTTGTGCTGGGAGCAGAGAGGGCGGGACACAATGTACAGTTTGCAGTTGAGATTTAGGTTCTTGATATGGGCACCTTTAAAAAACCTGTCCCATGTCTGTCTGAACAGATTGACCCCACATGAGACTATACAGTGGTAATGGGGGGGTGGTCAGAGTCAAGGAATCTTATGTGAACATTAGAATTGATGAGGAGAACAGTTTATAAAGATGCTCAACTTGACTTGCATTCCTCTGGCAATATATATTGCCAACACTCCCTCAGTATTCGTGTAGAACTCCAGCAGCCTAGCACTCCTTACAGCATCCAAGCGCCCGTGTGATCCTTAGAGAAAAAGGATCTCTTTACAGCAGGGGCAGGGTTTTTTTTGGTTGGAAGTGTTCTATGGGGCGGAGGGAAGGAATGTGATCCAGCTTCTCTTTTCAGTGTTTAGATCATTAGAGCTGTTTGTATGCTACATTACTTCACAATCTGGGTGAAACTTTAGCTTGTAATACTATAGCCCTCCTGGGGCTTTCTGTGGGCTTTAGATTCTTTCATTAAACTTTGCAGTGTGTTTATCCTGCCTAGTAAAGGATGGGAAAGTTAACTAGTGCCTCCTGAGGTATGGTCTTTGAAGAGGGCTAGGAAGCAGAGTGATTGTTATGTGTATTAAGTGTAATGAGATACTGGGATTGTTTGGGCTCCTCTTTTTTTCTTTTTTACATAGGGGGAGATAGCTCTCGCTAACAGATTCTTAAAGGGAGAGTATGAGGCGTCAGTGAACTCTTACTCTAACCTTTTCAGGGCCAAAAAGACTGATCCAGTTACGATCCTCTGAAGAGATGTAAAAACTGCTTTTGAGATGATTTAAGGTCTGCTCAGTCTGGTGCATGGAGGCCGTAAACCTAGAGCAAACAAGTTTTCACTTTAACAATATATTCCTGTATAGGGGAGGGGAGAGTGCTCCTCATGCGGAATTCTTAGCGGTATACTAACTGAGCAAAGAAAGACGAACAGTCGTTGCTAAAAGAACAGGAGTACTTGTGGCACCTTAGAGACTAACAAATTTATTAGAGCATAAGCTTTCATGGGGTACAGCCCACTTGTTCGGCTGCATCGGATACGCTTTATACTCTCCCTTTAAGGACGCATCCGAAGAAGTGGGCTGTAGCCCACGAACGCTTATGCTCTAATAAATTTGTTAGTCTCTAAGGTGCCACAAGTACTCCTGTTCTTTTTGCGGATACAGACTAACACGGCTGCTACTCTGAAACCAGTCATTGCTAACTGGCAGTTCAGCTCTGCAGGGTGATTTGGGAGAGGGCCTGAATTCTCTCCCCTTTCTCTCTCCTCTCCCCTTTGTTTTCCACTTCTTACATGTGTGATCTTCGACAAGCTCTGTCTCATTTCATATAATAGACAGTGGTGCTTAGGCATCTGTAAATAGACTTATGCCAGTTAATCTGATATGGGAGTCAGTCATTTGGTGAATTAAGACAAGATCATTTTAAACTGATCAGAAGAAAAAAATCTGAAGCATCCTATTAAATTGTGGAATAATCTCCTCTAGGGCAAATGACATTCCGTAACTTGGGTAACTAACTAATGAGAGCAATGGATAATATGTAGAGAATAATCCTCGACTGGCAGAGAAGATGAACTAGACTTTTATTATGCCTTTTCCATCTGTAACATCTAAAATCTTCTGAGGGCCCAGTTATGAGATCTAAACTCAGATTTCCCTGAAATACATTAACTGAAAAAGCTACTCCAGGTGCTCATGGAAGTAGAGACTCAGCTTGATTTTCAACAATATAGTTTTCAATGCATGTAAATGCGTCCACTTCTAAAGAGTGCCTGGCACAATGGAATCCAGGTTTGGTACCACTGTGTAAAGCTCCTAGTATTCATAGACACAGAAATGTAAGTCTGGAAGGGACCTTACAGAGTCATCAAGTCCAGCCCCCTGCACTGAGGCAGGACCAAATACACCTAGGTTATCCTTGAAAGATGGTTTTTAAGAACAGGTACCACCTGTTCTTAAAAACCTCCAATGATGGGGATTCTACAACCTCCCTTGAAAGCCTATTTTAGAGCTTAAATACTCTAAGTGTGACTGTTTCTGTACATACATCTCTACTTCGATATAACGCTGTCCTTGGGAGCCAAAAAATCTTACCGTGTTATAGGTGAAACCGCGTCATATCGAGCTTGCTTTGATCCACCGGAGTGCACAGCCCCGCCCCCCCGGAGCACTGCTTTACCGCGTTACATCCGAATTCGTGTTATATCGGGTCGCGTTATATGGGGGTAGAGGTGTAGTAAAATGACTTTCCTCTAGTGTAATGCATTGAATGTGTTTCCTCCCACTGCAGTGAAAGTCCTCATGGAGAAACAGCCTCAGCAGAAGATTCGGTTCAGGATATAGCAGCTGAGCATCATACCAGTGATGATGGTACGTGATGCATTTTAGCTGTCCAGGGGTTTGGGGTTTTTTGTTGGGAACGGGGATGCTGTCTTAAGTTCAAATTTAAAGTGCCGATAATCTGGTGGGGAATTGAATCAGAAAAGCTGTTTGCAACATCCACCAAAAAATTGAAAGGCACACTGTCATCAAGAATCTTTCAAAACTACTCTACAAAATCCTGTTTTCCAAAGGTGCCTTCTCAGAACGCCAAGCATAGACACACTCCTGTCTTCTGTAATGCTCTGCACAGGCTTTTCTGCTCTCCTGTTGTTTAAACGGGTCTTTGAGCTGGGGAGCATGAGCTAAGCAAAAAGCCAAACAGTCAACATGTCCCTGCCTGCTCTCCCACTCCCCTCTCCATGTGCTGTCTGCCAAGCTTCTTCCCTTTCAGTGGCCTTGGTGGGCAGCCGCATGGTGGTAAGTTCCAATTGCTTTATTTAAAACAAGCAAGCAAAAACCCCTCCTACCTTCTCCCTGTGAGCCAGTCTCGGGCAGGGAATCCCTGCTGATTCTTGGTTTCTGTTGGGGATCTCCTCCACTGTCCTTCTCTTGGCCTCAGTAACTGAGGGGATTTGAGCCTCGTCCCACTAAGTAGCCTCTGCTTGACCTTTCCAGCCATCTCCTGATGCTCCCCAGCCTTGTGCAGATTCCAGGGATGAAGAGACAGTACAACCCCAAACTCATTGATTCCTATCTCTCACCGCTATTGGCTAAAACGCCCTGTTTTAGGGGTTGGGGAAAAACATGCACATGGGCTCCTTGCAGAGCAGTGTGGGGGGCGGGTATGTTGTCAGTACCAGTGCATAACAGTGTAACTGCCAGTCCAAAGCAGCAAAACTGACCCAGAGTGGTGATCAATGCCCAAAGCAAACTGACCAAATAGAAATAGAAATGCATTGTGTTATAATGGCTGCCGGTTGTAATTGTCCTAGAGAAGTGCCTGTGACTACAGGAGCTGCACCATCTTCAGATGAAAATGTGACTTTTTTCAATTTGATTGCATGTCTTCTTGAATTGTTCTTTAGCAACCTACTCAGTAGCATTGGCTTGTTCTCCTACGCTCCCCCTGCTGTCTCTGCACCAGTGGTTAACCAGTTAACCTATCCCATAGCTTGGACACGTTCATGTTGGCTTAATGTTGCTGGCGCACTAACAAGGAAGTAAAGACTGAGCCATGTTGTCTGCCATCTCTGTTAGAAATGTGGGAATCAAGGAGGAAAACTAGTTCTTCAACAGGAAAAACACAGTCAGACTTTTAACCAAGGTTGTCAGAGGTATTACAGAGAATATGGGTGTAAAATGATATGCCTCTCATGTGCCCTTTAAACATATTGTTCCTCTGAAAGTCACAGTCCTTTTGGAAAGCTTGGAAAAGCCTTTCCCTCTGTTATTTACTTACCCAATAAGGAATGACATCACTGAAAGGAAAGGCAGACTCTGATGCCTGTTTAACCAGGACTATAATTCTGTTTGCGGACACACTGATAGGTGGATCTTCTTGGCTGATTTTTGAATGCTATTGTTGAACTGTTTGTGTAGCAAAAGAGCAAGGTGATTAGAGATGCATTGTGGGCTCGAGCTGGGCTCCATCCCAAAGCCACTGGGGCTTTGCCTTGAGGAGCGTCATGCAAGGTGAGATCAGTGTTGGCTTGGAACAGCTTCCCACAACCTGTATAGAGTGCATGGACGGAGAGTTTCCCACCTGGAATGGGGAAGGGAGGAGAACTGTGCCTTTGTCACTGCTGAGGGGTCAGGAGGTTTTTGTTAGCTGGGAGGGAAATGAAGGTGCTTTTTGGTAGCAGCAGGGAGGTGAGTTAGATCCCCAAGATAGGCTCTTGAGAGATGCACCAGGTGAGGGGTGCTGGCAGAGCAGGATCTCATTGTAGCCACCCACATGGGCCTGCTCTGCTTTGCACAAAATGGTGCCTTCAGGGCTAACTCCTGAGAGGAGCCAAGCGGAAGTTAGAGGGACTCAGACCATCTATGAATTTGCCCCTCAGTCTCCGATAGAAGAGATTGAAGAGCCACGATTTGGATGAAGGAGCTCAGCTCCTCTCTCAGCTCTGGGAGTGGTGCTGAGAAACAATCCAGACCAAGTGAGACTGTCATCCGAGGCACGCTCAGTAGCATAGGCTGGGTTTGCAAACTAAGTCCTTTTACGCTTCGGTTGGTGGTTGAGTCAGTTTCTGGATGTGAGGAGATAAGTTTATCCCTCACTCATTCAATTAGCCACTCTAACGCACAACCACCTAGCTGGCTTCCGCGTGCTACTCGTACCAGGGGAGCCTGGTCTGTTTAGCAGCTGCCTAGTGACAAACATGCGAGCCTGGAAAATACTTCACCACTGATCTCTAGGGTTAAGAGCAGGATCCTGGGGCAGGGAGTTGGAGGGAATCAGCATCTAAGAACAAGGCTGTGGTTTCTGGAGCTGCCATTCTGTTAACGTTCATTGCGATGTAAGAGTGATCAGACACTTGGTGGCTGGGACTGGCACAGGCAGGCCATTGATACGGTGAGGGTGCAAGTGCATTTCCATGTTCACTAAGTCATGAATTGGTGGAGAGACAGTAAACTGCTGCTCTCCAGCACCGATTTTGAGACTAGGAGTGGTAGCTGTGTTTGGCTTAGTCTTTTGGTCTTTATTCCCAGCTCTTTCCTTGTAGCCTGAGCCCAATAGGGTAGCAGTACTGGAAATCTGAGTCTAAAATCACTTGTCTGGCTAAAATCCAGAGTCCTAAAAGGCAAATCGGAAATGTAAGAAACCCGAGTGCACTGCACATTTGGAATAATAAACAATTGTTAATGAAACAAAGATGAAATTTACCCCCTCCCCAAAAAAAAAAAAAATCTAGTTCCTTCACTTGTAATTAAATGTAAAAAAAATGAACATTAACTTTTTAAATGGTATGAATGAACTGGTTCCAAGAACCAAATAAGCAAAAGGAAAGGAGGGGGCCAGAAGCAGATAACCACATGCTCAAGGGAATCTGGACTGGAAAAAAAAAAATAAGTTTTTCCAAGCTGAAAACAAGTGAGCTATTTTTCACTGATGCAAACACCTTGCAGGCTGGTGGGGGCGGATGACTGGAATCCTTTGTGGCTGTCCGTAGACTTATCTGAAATGTATAAGTTAGTAGAAGTGCTGCTGTCTGGTTTTGTATTAGGAAAATCCATTATTGAAGGCTGAATCCAGCAAATGTCATGCCTGCTTGTTCTTAGCCCTCGGTCTGTCCACGCTCAGCAGCCACAGACACTAATCACAATTCTAGGGTGGGTAATAATTTTTGTTCTGCTGTTTGATCAGACAATGATACTACAGCCCCGTTCACCCTGCAGGATTTATGCTGCTCTGAGAATCATGTCCAGGCCACTGCTGATCCTGCTCAGGGAAGCCCTAGATGGCCTAATTCCTGTGCACATGCTTTCCCCGAGGAATAACTTAAAGGGCTTACTTCTTGATGTTTGTTTTTGGTCATCTCTGGCTGGCCACTGCACTGCCAAAGGCAGCCATGAAGAAGCCTTCCCTAATCCCAATGGCAGGTTAAAGACAAAATAATGGCATGTCTTTCCTTGGCTTGCACCAGGAACAGGGTCTGTTGCTCTGGAAGGATCAGGAAAAGAGCTATGTGATCCCTGAAGTGTGCTGCTTTAAAAAGAAGCCAAAACTGCCATCAAGAGGCAGCTGGCCCCCAGCTCCTTGAAAGATGCTTGTAAGTTGTAGATAATTAGGAAGTAGGCAGCCACGCTCACTCCATTACCTGATTCCAGCTTAGAGTTGTAATTTGTATCCTGGCTGCAAAAGAGAATTTGCCAAGGACAGAACTGTAAATCTTAAAATGATCCAGGCATTTTGAGTTGGATCAATCTGACTATCTAGACACCTATCCTGTCCTCCCCTCCATAGTACAAGTGCCACAGGTTGGTATCTGGTCACTGTGTGTTATGAGACTGTCTATTTTAGACTGTAAGCTCCCGAAGCAGGAGCTGTCTTGTTCCAAGTATTGTACAGCTCTGAGGGCCCTTGGATTGTGCTTGCTAAACAATGTGCGCGATGAATCCAGTGGGGTGTGGCGCTCTGGAGTGGAGTGCCTTTTCGTGAGCTCATCATAACATGCAGCCATGCAGGCGTTTAATATTTTTATTAGCTTCCATGACAGGCCAGCTATTGCTCTGAACAGATCAGTCTCCCACAGTGATAGGATCTGTAGTCTTCTGGTCCCTGCAAGCCCCATAAGGCAGCAGAAATAATCTTCTGAGTAGAGTCCTTACTTCTGAAGCAGCTTGAATCCAGAAGTCTTTCCTTCCCTAAATGCTAATGAAAACTCCTGCTTGCCAGCACAGAAGGTTTATTGAGCTGCCTTTGAGGAAATTAACTCTAGATTGCTTTTGTCCCTGAGAGCTTCTTGGTTTTGGTGATCTTAGAGTTCAGTTGTGGGTTTTTCTTGACATGTTTTTGCTGCAGTGAGAGACTTCAGGGTAGAAAATGTTGACGTGAAAAGCTCAATCCAAGAACCCCTGACTGGTTGGCACTGTCCACTCTGGCCGGTTGTATGTAGTGTACATGTAGCTACATACCACAGTGAAAGGCTCTGGCGGGAGGCAGCCGGGAAAGGCTCCGTTGCTCTCTGCTGCAGGAGCCTTTCACTGCCACGAGGAAAGGCTCTGGCACGGGAAGACAGCCCGGAAAGGCTCTGGGAGCGGGGAGGGAGCAGGGACAGCACACTGATTAAGCATAGCAGTGTAGATGGGGAAGGCACTGCTTGCGCATGCAGAGAGCCATGTAGGATACGTACGCTGAGATTCTGCTGTGTTTGCTCTACTAGCTTAAGCAGTACCTCCCCATCTACAGTGCTATTTATATCCATGCTGGGGAGGCGGGTGGGGTCTGTCGTCTACACACCACTGTAGATGTAGCCTTAAAGAGATGGATGCCAAAATCTGAATGCTTGTGCCCCCCCTTCTCCGTTGTTGAGGTGGTGCTTTATCCCAGATGACATGGTCATGTCCCATAATTGTTGCTCTGTAGCTGATATCCATCACTGAAAGATTTAAGGTAGGGATTTAAACTCGTGAATCCTTGTCCAACACTGAGTGTTCATTAAATAGTCTTTTCCTTTCTCTCTCCTAGAGTGTGAGCCGATAGAAGCAATAGCAAAGTTTGACTACATTGGCCGAACTGCACGAGAGCTGTCCTTTAAAAAAGGGGCTTCTCTCCTCCTGTATCAGCGGGCCTCAGATGATTGGTGGGAGGGACGGCACAATGGCGTAGACGGTCTTATCCCTCATCAGTACATTGTTGTTCAAGACACGTATGTAGCCTTTTATTTTATTTAACATGATTTCTGTAATGTGGTATTGCACAGTCGTGGGTTCAGATCTGGTGTTTACGGTTTCAAGCTTAACAGAGTGAAAGTCATCTCTGCTACTTGTTTTAGAGTTAGTCTCTAGGAACACATAAAGACCAAGGGTAGTGACCACACACACATTCACAAGTACAAGGTTTAGTCTATTTTACAAGTGGTGTTAAAGTTACAATTAAAGGTATGATTACTCAAGCATATAGAAATTCTATATAGACCTATGCACAAGTTACAAATATAGTTATACTCACATCTTTAACAACAGTGTTAGGGTCTGATGGGTCTCTCATGGCTTGATCATCAGTAGAGGGATGGTTCCTCCTAGAGACTCCCATAGGGAGCTCAGTTTTCCCGTTCTGGGCATCCCCTTTTTATAATGTGATTTTTGTCAATACCTACATTCTGCACATGTCCATAAAAGTGTCAACCCTCTTTTTCTCTCATTGGTCTGTTTCCCATGGATACTTAAGGGACCCCGATTTTCTATAGGCTGTGTAAGTTCCCTTTATTCTCATTAGCATTGACGCACAACCTGTATCCTGTGGTTAAGACGCATGTTGGAGACAGATGTGCCTTTACAGTATTTTTATCATCTAATATTCATCTTCTGGGTAATTTTGCACAATATTACCACTTGGTACCTCTTTTTGCATAATCTTAGTGCATTGTGTTATTTTCTGGTCACTTATGTCATCATTACTTGTCTCCAAGGCCTAAAATAGCTAAATTCAAGTCTTGCAGGCCTCAGCCTACAGGTTCTTGTGTTTCAGCTTGTCTTACTCATGTCTAATACTTGGTATACTTGGTTCCTCTAAAAACTGATCAATCTTATACTTTTATAATCCTACAAATTAACTCTAACATACAATGAATATATGTAATATAACACATTGATTAATCATAACATCACACAATAAATGGATAATAATAAACTAAAATAATTGGCTACATGTACGTTACCGCTACAGTGATCCAGGGGTGGGTTGCTGAACGCCTGGAAGATTTGGGTACAGTTAAATCTTATTTGAGCAAGAAATTTTTTTCAAACTCAGTGATCTACATTGTGATGCCCAGGCCTGCACTGTATTGGGATTACATAGTCCTGATCTCACAAGCTGTTCCCTGCAGGAGCAATGCCATTGAAGTCACTGGGCTTAATGTATGTGCTGGGTTCCACCTGCGCTGAGCTAGTAGGTTCAGCATCTTTGTCCTCTACAAGTAATATTTGCCCACCTGAGGAATCCCAGTGCACAGCTGGGCTCTCAAAGATAGGCACAAAAATTGACTTCATAATTTGGAACAAAACTTGTCCCTCCCAATGTAGTGATGACAAAAAGGGGGCAGAGGGGGCACAATATAGAATCTTCTGAAAATTTAAGATTGTGTTTTTGTTTGTGCTTTCCTTCCCCTCCTCCTCTTCCTCCTCCATAGTGAGGATGGTTCCTCTGAAAGATCCAGCCCCAAGTCCGAAATAGAAATCAATTCTGAGCCACCAGAAGAAAAAGTGACAGCCAGAGCCGGTGCCAATTGTCCAAGTGGGGGTCACGTTGCTGATATTTATCTTGCAAACATCAACAAGTAAGAGCAATCTTGCATTTTTCTATTTGGTACAGAAATCTTGGTGCTGAGCGTTGTGGGACATTTCTCTCTTGTGAGAGGCGTAGGAATAAGTGGTACCACTTCCTCTCTGTTTCCTCCTCCCTATACCTATCCATACCCCACCACTCACTCTCTAGTTCCTTCTTTCTCCAGCCTGGCCCACTGTCACCTATTTCCCCGACTTCAGTTTCACATCATCCCCTGCCCTAAGAAGATGAAAATCTGAAATCCAGTAGTACATACACTAACATTTAAACAACTATTATGTGTATGTAGCAGAGCCACAAAGATGATATTCTTGCATTGCTGTTAATTATTTGTTTCTCTAGAGCATGAAGGTAGTAGAAAATAATACACTGAGAAGATCGATAGGCATGCGGAGGGTAGACAGAGAGCCCGTGGCGGAAATTAGGGAAAAGATGAATTTGGGAGTCTTAATGATAGGCTGGAGAGCGCACATGAGATGATGATGATGATAGGAGAAGAATGACCAGCAAAGGAAGCATGGGAGGGGAAGTATATGGAAGACTGAGGATACAATGGAAAGACTCTGTCAAAAAAAGTTTGAAGAGAGAAAAGGATTAGAGCTTCAAGACCTATGAACCCATGCCTTCGAATAGAAGGAGTGGTGAAGAATTAGGGGCACTTCCAATACTGTGTAAACAGGAAAAGGAGTCAAGAAGGGAAATGTTAAACCATAAAGGCTCCAGACAGGATCTGTTCTCCATGGTATGAGGCACTGTACTATCACATAGGAAGATGGTCCCATACTACCCAGAAGATCATAGTCGTCATCACATGACTTTTTTTGTAACCCCTTTTCTCCTATTCCAACCCCATTGTTTGTTCTTACCATTTGGTGCCACCTCTTTACATTTTAGATTATTTGCTCTTTAGGACAGGAATCGTGGTTTTAAATGTATCTTGTAAGACATTTAGCACAGTTTTGGGTGCTATAAAGCACTAATGAAAGATAGATCCTCTTTTCAACTACCTCAATGCCATCCATAATGATCTCTCCTTTCTCACACTTTTTACCCAAAGGAAGTTACTATGTATGTACAGTGCTACTGAAATAACTGTCCTCACTTCCAATTTTGTCTGTTCAATGAAAAATTGTTAGAGTAGCCTAAGGCCGAGTTGACGAAAATCTGAAAAATGAAACTGGAATGAGATGAAATGTGTCTCACTTTTTATATTTATTTATTTTTAAGGCAGGGTTCTCCCCCCCAGATCTTTCAGATTCTCCCATTATTATAAAAAAGCATGCTGTTACCGAAATGTCTTTCTCTGCAATAAATCTGTGCCTTAAAGCTACTAGTATTGATAATTGTAACATTCTAGAACTGAATGAAAATATCAACCTTTAATTAGCCTAACAGGGACTCTGGGCAAAGATAGAAAATAATAATTTTAAGTTGCCCACTGTTTGTATTAAATAACGGGCCAGATCCTCAGCTAATGTGCACCACCTTAGGGTCTGGCATTTTTATATGTTCTATGAGCCATTAAAGCACAGAACTCTACCAGTTATGGAAGGATTTGTATAATGATCAGATCCGTTCTGGAGGCTCACCATCTGTTATGGACACTGCTCCAAAGGGGAGAGCTCCTAGGGCTTGGTTAGGCTTAGTTCATGTTTTCCTTTTACCAGGGAAGGTGTGATATTTAGCAGCATAATACTCCTGTTGTGTTTTCTTTAGAAATGAATATTCTGATCTGTGCAGAGCTGGACAAAATAGATCAGATGGTTTCACTGTAGCAATTGTGCCGCCCACTGAATTATTTTTCTGATGCCAAAATCCAGCTGGAACTAGAACTTTCTAGCAGTTATTCACAGGGCCTGTGCTATATATAAATAATCCTCTTTAAAGGATGCAATGGGTTCCTCTATTGCTTGACACATTCCTGCTACGATGATCATACGTCATTTGCTTGGAGTCATGCTTTCAGACTGCATGCCACTGAATGGAGATAGGTTAACTGGTGGTAACAACTATTTCATCCTATACACTTGTAGCACTATATAATTAAGCCACCATGGTCTTCTTCAGTATAGAGAAGATACATTTACTGTAAACAGGAAATGACTATTAGCTTAGCCATACTGCAGGTCACCAGCCATACCTGTATAGCTGTAAATATCTTCTTGCCTCTGACCCAGAGTTTGATTAGACTTTCTACCCGGCCCCTCAGCCAAAAATAGAAGCTCTGCTGTTCTCATATCATGAAAGCAGGCAGCCAAACTAGCTGACGACACAGAATTATTTTAGTTAAAAGTGCAAAATCTTTGTTTCATAACCATGGGTGACCAGGAGCCATGCTGGAGTTACTTCAATTAGGGTGAACTGTAAAGGATGGGGCAGACAATCCCCAAAGCTGATGGCTATTCTAATACTTAGATTTACCAGACCAGCATGAAACAGCTTCTGTAATACCTCACTGGTTACCCAGAAGCCAGAACACAGTCCCCTTAAAGTAACCCAGTCTTAGGCCTCCACCCAGACACCCCAAGTCAAACATGGTGAAGATTACTGAAAATCTTATTCATCATATACGAAAGTTCTACCAATCCCAAAGGATCAGACGCATTACCTCCCAGGTTAATGAATATTCCAGATCTTACCCAAATATACACTTACAGCCAATCCTTATTAACTAAACTAAAATTTATTTAAAAAGGAGAGAGAGAGTGGTTAAAAAGTCAGTATACCTACAGACATGAGTACAGTTTCTGAGATGAGATTCATAGTAGGGATGGTAAGTTTTGTAATTGCAAAGAGTTCTTTCAGATATAGTTCAATGATCATATTCAGGATGATCCAGACAGGTCTGGAGATCTCAGTCTTAGGATTTAAACTTCCCCTGCATGAAGCATCAAGCAGATCTGAGATAAAAAAGATCAGGACCCAAGGGGTTTTTATACAGTTCCAGGCCTTCTCTTGACAGGTCGGAGTCCTTAAGTGAACAATAGGCAATCATGGAGACTTTGAAGTAGACCTGTTTCCTGATCATCATGGGTAATTAGCTACACGAATTAACATAAGGCAGGTGCCTGTTTTTCCACCATTTGCAGGTGATTTGCTGTACATTTCAAAGAGAGATGAATCACTATGTTTACAGTTCATTTAAATGTTAAGAGATCCTTTCATCTCTGAATTAACAGAATACAGCATAGACTGGGACTGATTACATTGTTAACATCTAACAATATATGTGTAAACACACACAAACATTATCTACCAAAATGTCCACAAGGGTTGAATTTGGGTCATTTATCTGCAGGATGCCTAACGCTTTCTGACCATGGGTCACACCGTGTTAAATATATTCTCCATTCAGTCTTTTATTTTAATGACAAGTGTTGTGATAGTGATTTGTGAGAGTGATAATGACAACCAGGCCACCTTTAGATCTCTTTCTGTTGTCCTCTGTGTTGTCTCAGGACATCTATATTGAGGTATGGCCCATCCCCAACACCTGCTTGTACTGACTTATTTTGCTTCTGTGTTGGAAGGCAAAGAAAGAGACCAGAGTCAGGCAGCATCAGAAGAGCGTTCCGTCAAAGCGACAGCCACGGACTGGCTAGTTCACTGGTAGAACCAGCCTCCCCAGGAGCCACAGCTAGTTCTAGACCCTCATCTCAGCCCATTATGAGCCAGAGTCTCCCCAAGGAGGTACCAGATAAATGCTCCATCAGCGGCCACGGCAGCCTCAATTCTATCAGCCGGCATTCATCTCTGAAGAACAGGATAGACAGCCCACAGATCCGTAAAACTGTGACTGCAGGCAGGTCAAAGAGTTTCAATAACCATCGGCCCATGGATCCTGAGGTCATTGCGCAGGTAAAGGGGATTGCTTGGCATAAAGGGTTCAGTGAAGTGTCCCTTTTGTATTTGTAAGGAAAGAGTGTCATGATTTTAAACCTTACCCAACTCATCCTGAGTAAACCGCTCCTTAGTGTGGTGCCTCTATCCTTCAGGCTTGGGGGGAGGATTGTGTGTTCCAATCCTTGGCACTTGTAAGCACTTCACGGGTTCATAGACAGATGCTGAATTCCCTGTGCTTGTCACTCACTCCACTGCATAAGCAATGTGTGTATCCACCCACCTAGTTATTCCCTAAATTTCTCATAGCGGTTACTGCACAACAGATGCCCTGGGCTTGCGTGGGCAATACAAAGAAGTGGGGAGGTCGAAGATATGCACAATTCAAAGTTTGGCTTTCTGGGTTTTTGACCCATCATCTATTTGTGTTGTAGCTTTTCTTACTGTCTCTGCAGTATGCAGACATGGGTTGTAGGATATTTATTGGTATATTTATTTATAATTGGTGGGGCAAGGAAGCAAGGATTTGTGATCATACTTGTCTCTTTGGCTGCTTGTTACAATCAAATGTTTTGAATTCAAATTGTGGCTTAGTTTTACAACTTGCATCCTTTGCGTTGGATTAATAAAATATTAACCCTCTACGTGGCTAGAATCTAATCCTGTAAACGTATATCGGGTAAGTCAGTGAGACTACTCACATGAGTAAAGATAAATGGATGAATCCTTTACTAAATAGAAACTTCTGCACATTTATTATTTATATTCTACAGTTTCAGAGGTTCGGGTGTGTCCATCACCAAAAATTATACTCTGATTCCAAAGCTGTCAGCAAAATAGTAAATAATCCAAATTCCAGGGCATGAGAAAAGCAGGGTATTAAGTGTCAATTTGAAACCCTTTCACCAGTTGAGCAAGCTTGTTTGACTGTAGTTAGATGTTGGAGGTATATGCAGTAGTATAATCAAAATAAAAGCAGACTTGCCCCATTTTTCTATTTTCATAGTGCTGTATTTTGGTACTTGTAGGTTTCAATGTGTGGTGAAAAGCCACCTTCAAAGAAAATAGTCTTGACGTTTTGATTTCTTTAGACAGGTGTTTAAGGAATGTGGTCGGGTGTCTAACCAGTGAGTACACAGCTGTTCCTTAACCCTGCAGAGATGGTGTTCTACATTTTAGACCAAGTCAGCATACAAGGAAAAGGGGCTTTATTAGTTCATCTTCAAAACCCTTACTATTTTGGATCTCCCTCTCTCTTAGCTTTTGACATGAGCATTTCTCATAAAATCCTCATCTCTATGCACAAAATCTCTCCATCACTTGCTTCTTTGGGACCATGGACCATTACAGTAATGACCTATGTCAATAGAAAAAACATTCAGAAATTCACAATGAAATCTCAGCTTGCACTGTCCAGAACTGACCAGTGCCAGAACATGTCACAAAACAGATCTAAAACACCCAGATGCTTGAAGTAAAACCTAGATTGCAAGGGGTGAGAGCTACCAATGCAGATAAATGGGTAGGTATTACAGGCTCTAGCTGACTTCCTCCTAATCACTGGAGGATCTCCCCTTACCCCCATTCCAAACGGTCGATATATCTACACATGCATGCTTGCCCTTGCCAGCTGTTTTCAGTGTGTGGTGGATCTATCTAAAGCTAAGGAACACTTGGCTCTCAGATTACAAAGTCAGCTCTGAGCTATGCAAGAAGGCCAGTTTCTACAGTCTTCCGGAACCAAAAGTGACATGATTTCAAAAGAACCCCAAAAGGAGTGGGTAGGTGACAATGAATAAAACACCTTTTTACAGGCAAATCAGTGGTGGTAGATATTTTATACTTGATATTAGGTTATTGTAATGTAAACATGGGCCTTTTGCCCAGAATCCAAGTGAATATCTGTTACATCATCTGTTGTTGTTGGGTTTGTTTTTTTTGTTGGGGGGTGGGGGGGGGAGAGGAGGGAGCTATATTTTGCTCTTGTAGTATCTTTAGCCTGCTCTGTTCTGTGAGAAGATAATGTACAGGTCTCATTGTCTTGACATTTTTTTTCTTGAGGTTTGGTTGACACAAATCAATCTTTGTCTTTCAATTAAACTCTCACTTAGTTTTTCTCTTCAGTCTCTTCTTGCCAGAATATAAAGTCCAGTCATTGATAATTCTCTAGTGGAAACAAAAGTTTAAAAAAATTAGCTGCATTAAGTGAGTGCTCCCTTTTGTGCCATGTCATATGTCAGTTCAGACACTAATAATCTTACGTTTTTACATATCTTTCATAGTTGTGTGTTTCTTAAAACCTGTTTGGTCTTGGTATATGGTTGGAGGTGTCAAGCCACCTTCTCTGGCTCCCTCTACCACTCCTTGACTAATTTACCTCCCCCTGCACCTAACAAAGCTTCCAAGGAAGCTAAAAAGCTAAACCATTCCACTCTCATGAATTCTTTTCATGGACAGTAGACTCAACCCATAGCTGAGGTCTTAGCAAACGTGTAGGTCTCAATATAGCTGAGACTAAAACCCACTGACTTAACATTTATTATTGGTCTCATGAAGTTCTCTATGCCTCCTGGTTAATACCTAGAGTATTCTGTAAGCTGGAAGGGAAATGCTAACAACTTGTTTTTTACATATGTCTCCAATATCTTTTATGGATTTTAAAAGCTCAATATGATTTACAGGTCCAGTGTGATGTCTTCATGGGGGATACCAGCCCTTGCTTATGTGCAGATCCAATGAGATGGATAGCTAACCCATACAAACTCCAGCATCCTAGGATGCTATCACCCTTAAAGGATGTAGGAAGCGGTGAACAGCATGATTTCATCCTTTCAAGGAGTTACTCTCCACAGTACCGTTTGGAGGATTATCCTTCTGTTTATCAAAAAAAGAAAAAGACAAGAATAGATCCATATCAATTGAAACTGCAGTTTTTTTTCTCTGTAGTTCAGCCCAGGAGGGATTTTATTTGGGTCTTTGATGTCCTGGTGAAAACATAAGAGAATTCAGGAATAACAAAGCATAAAACTAGCCTTAAAAAAAAAGTCTTTATTAGTTTGTTCCCTACTGCTGGTTAATGTTATATCACTAAGTGATTTCTATATGTGCAGCTAAATACAGTCAATAGCCCTAGCATGTACAGTCTAACACTGGTTTGCTTTATGGTAATTAAGGTCCTATTAACCCTTAGCAGATGATGATTTGCTGAGCCCTGGAGCTGAAGAAAAATGAACTCTCTCTGAAATTGACTCTTACAGAACTGGGTGCTTGTTTACGTGTATCTGGCCCCTGTGATCATTTGTCTTTTTTTTAAATCTTTGCAGGACATTGAAGCTACCATGAACACTGCTCTGAATGAACTGCGGGAGTTGGAAAGGCAAAGCAGCGTAAAGCACACACCAGATGTTGTCCTCGACACCCTGGAGCCTTTAAAAACCTCCCCTGTTGTGGCACCCACCTCAGAACCTTCCAGCCCTCTGCATACCCAGATTCTTAAGGACTCCGAACCAGCATTCCAGCGGAGCGCCAGCACTGCTGGTGACATCCCATGCGCCTTCAGGCCAGTGAAGTCAGTCAAAATGGCTGCCCAGGTTAAACCTCCAGCAACAAGGCCGAAGCCTGCAGTTTTCCCCAAAACAAATGCCACAAGCCCTGGTGTTGCTTCTTCTGCATCTCAACAGCCTACTGACAAGTCCTGTACTGTCTGAACTAGAAGCCCCACTGTGGATATAATTTTGTTGTTTCAAATGAGGGGACTATATTAAAGACACGTGAAAATTCCTATTTAACTAGTTTCGGACTTCTGCTGAAGGTTAGTTTGTAAGTCATTACTGCCAGGAGCGCTCCCTGGGAGTGAAGACATGGGTAGTTAAACCTCACCACATGCACACCACATCAGCATATCTTGCTTATGAAATACAGACAGAAAATCGAACATCAGGTCACTGTGAAAGTGGTGAGGCCAACACAAAGGACTGATGAATTGGTTCTCAGTTTATCGTTGATGCCTTGTTCGTGTTTGGCCACTGAGAGAAGTACTCAGTGGTGCCATGTTTTGGATACTGGTGTAATGACTTATATATATTCATTTGCCACAGGGAAACAATCCAATAGATTTTAGTCTACTGCATGTTTTGATACCACTAGTTATGTGGAGCTTGGACATGCCTGATTCTTGTGCATTATTACATTTCCTGCTGGTGCCACTGCTGTTAAGGGTCTGTCTCGATTTCCATTACATCCTCTCTCTTTCAGCAGTCTTAGCTCTTAGCCACGTCAAGCTCCCCTTGATTGAAACTTGTCATGACAAATACTCGGCTCTGGAACATGAGTTCCGTGTTGTGTGTTGGTGCAGATTTAAATAAAGCAAATCTATTTCTGAGTTTTAGGAGGGAAAAAAATAGAATTGCTGAGTGTGGCCACCGTGCAATTGTTTTGGTGCTCCCAGATTTAAACGCAGCTTTGTTCTTTTAAAATGAAACTTTCAGGGCATTAGACAATAATGCAGTGTGTGCTGTTCAGTGGGAACTTGGAAGGTGGAATGTAAAAACGAGTTACCTTCTGAAAACCAGCTGCTGTGCTCTCACAGGAGTGGCATTTCCTAACGTGATCATAAGTTGAGATGGGCTCAAACCGAAACCCCACTTCTGAACATCCCTAAAGCTTGATTCTGAAACTCTTTGCAGCTTGGCCCTGTTTTTGAGTCGTAAAGACTTTGTTCTCTGGCTCTCACCACTGTGAACTATTGTGGAGGACCCCAGTGTAAGGAGAGTGGTGGGAGCATGCTCAATGGGTGATTGGCACTACAGTGTCCAGCTTCTAAATTGCTTAAATACATATTTCTATGATAAATCATCATGCCTCCAAGGGATTCTGCTGACAAATTAGTGACTTCTTAGTATATATGTGTGTGACAGACTGACTGCTTCAGCTACTAGCAGGCTATATGGACTTTTCTGTACTTTCATGGCAATATATTTCCCAGAATGCTGCCATATATTTAATGAAGGGAGAATAAAAGGCAAAAAGGCACATGCTATGTTAAGATAATGAGTCTCACAGCCCCACTAGACAAGGGATCTTGCAACTGACTTTCCATCCTTACCTTGCCCATCATGCTCAAATATTGCTGGAGTCTGAATAGTCCTACCATTTATGTTCTCGTTGTAGTTACTCAAGCAAGAACAACATAAGGAAGGTGACTCTCCCAACTCTAGTCGTGTCCTTTGATATTTGTGGGCCTGAATCACACCTTAACTTTGTGGTTTAATGCAGGTTGTGATGTTTAACTAGCATTGTAATAAAAACAAGGTATGTTGCATCTCTAATAACAAGTTGGCCTTAAACATCCTCTTCTAATTCCTTTTAAAGGAGGTTACTTGGATAGACACTGTTTTTCAATCTCTTTGAAAGAGAAGATTTTTTTTGTATTAATGCTTGTGTAAAAAGGACTGATTTTTCTCTGTGTCCTAAATTATGGAGACATGAGAAGTTCATGGACTACAGGAGAGAGAAACCCCTGAAAAAGATTTGTTGGGACCATTTTAATTGTTTATTTTCTTAATTAACATCTAACAGCCCTTATCTTTTGGAAACACTGCACTGTGTGTGTTACTTCTGTCAGATCTTAACCTGTCCATATCAAAGGGAATGAAACCCAACTGTGTGACCAGCTCGGTTGCTCTCAGGTTCAGATGGACTCCTAGCACCAAGGAATCTCAGTCTCTTTTTGGAAACTAATAATTTTAAAAAGCAACTAATGATTTATTTTTCACTCAGGCAAAGCTTTGTGGTAAATATTTTATTTTTGGGGGATCATGACTGGCCAAAGGGAATGCATGTCACTACACAGGAAATGAACAGAACAGGATCTCTTTGTAAATTCACTTTCACTCATTCTTTGCAATGCCTTATTTTTTTTGTTGGTTTATTTTATGCTTTGCATTCACGTTACCAAGGACGACATCCAGCCATACAAGGCATCTTAGGACAAGATCTCATGTCTTCAAAGCTCACAAAATGAGTGGAAATAAGGTTTTTTACTATACCATACTATAACAACTATTCTCTGTGTATGGAATTACTCTGCCTATCTCTAGTGACTACAACACTGGGAAGATCCTACTGACAAGAGGAATAAGAACTTACAATGATAAACAATATCCTGTGCAAATCAACTGGAATTTCAGTGTGCACTGTGACTTGCACTGAAAACATACACCTAGCAACGTGGCAGTTTGAAGGGCATCTTTTCTCTTTCCATGTTGTCTGGGCCTATCTAACCAGCAGGAAACACACAGAAAAACCACTTGTGGCTCGTCCGCTTCATGCTGTGAACTCTATGGGGCAGGAGGATAGTTTGCCACAAAGCGTTACTACCATTTGTTGGGAGAGGGAAAACTGGAAAAGACTGTGCCCACTGGGCATCCTACTGAAGAGACCAACATGGCGTGAAGAAACAGGACACTGTGTGGCGGATGGGGAGGTTTATGTGTTACCTCATAGTCAGAAGAAATATTAGATCTTCCAGAGAGATGCAGTTACGTGTGTGTCAGATTAATGGTATATCTCTTTAAAGAAAAGAAGCGTTGATAACTGGAATAATGTATGTCTGCTTGGCAATACTCTGTAAGAACATAAGTCTGTCACTTATCAAATGATGGATTAGAATAATCCAAAGCAAAACTTTTGAAAATAAAATACAGTTTTAGGTGATCGGTCAATAGTTTCTGCAGCACCAACCTTATATTTTTCCCATCCCCAGTTGGGTGTTAGGCAATGTGCTTTAATGATTGCTAAATTTCTGCCTCTCTGTGGTAATATGAGCTCTAAAATTAGTGTGTGTGTCAAAACAATGACATGACCAAAAAATGTTCACTTCATCTGTACTGGATGTTTGATTGCAAAGAAAACCATTAGATAATTACAGTACACTGTGACAGTGCAAGAATTCTCCTGAATATATTTTGATGCCTGTTTAAAAGGAGAGAGTCTTTGGGCTTCCTGTGAAGAATACCTCATATGTTCGTTTTTAATGTAAGAATATTCTTGCACATTTCTGTGTTCAGATTACAAAGTTCTGACAAACTCAGAAAATCATAGCACTTGAGAGTTCAGGCAGGAAATTCTATCCCTTGAGCTTCCCCATCTTGTTGTACCTCAGTATCGGGTTAATTTATCACTAAAATACATTCCCCACATCAGGGAGAGCTCTGCAGTATTGGACAAAGGGATGGCTTAAAGGTGGAGTTTTAGGCTTCACTCTGTTTCTCTGTTTCTTTTGTGTGTTGGTCAGAACTTCAACATTTAATTGAACATTGAATGGGCTTTGAGACCTAGGGTTGTATGTGTGAGAGCGCTCTCTTGAATTTTTCAGCAGAAGTATGCTTCCTTATAGCAAGCAAGTCACAAATTCTGTATACATGTGTCTACCTGATAGACTGAACTGGCTCTGTCAATTAACGAAACACCTATTGCGGCTTTTTTAAGGTAGATTATTTTCCCAGGAGGGTATAATGCTCTAATAAATTAGCTGGGGATGGGTAAATATCTATTTAAACAATTTGTTCAATAGATCCCGGCAAATGCTGAGTATTCTGGCCCCAGTCCAGCAACAATAAGCATGTGCTTAACTTTAAGCATGTGAATATAGTCTCTGAAGTTGAGAATGTGCGTGTTGATTTGTTGGATTGGGGTCTTATGGACTCAGCACTTAGTAGGATCGAGCCCTGACACCATAGGGACTGGTTCCAAAACACAAATATGTCCTCCTTGGGCCATATGCCACCAGCTAGGAAAACTGTGAAGCTAAAATGAAAATAAAAACCCAGAAACAGGCTGCCAGGAGCATTCAGAACAGAAACTAGTTGTAACATAATGTTTTGGTTCTTTTTTTAAAAACCTTTCTGTGAAATCATCTGGCATTGGCTGGACATCCCATGTATGTAGCATTAGTTATCAGGAGACAGGTAACTCATGGGTGTCTTTAGTGAACCAGCAAGAGAGAGAGGACTTCACAAAAGGAAACAATTCTTAAATGTTAGGAGTTAAAGCTCATTCTGCGCTGAATGCTTCCTACGTCTGGGCGAGAGGAAGCAATAAGCACTTGGTGGTGGGTGTAATTCCACTTTGGTTTCAGCCTGACAGATCGTCTCTCAAGGTATTTGCCCTCCCACATCATCTCTTTCTATGTGCAACCACCTGTACTGGGAAATGATACTTGACCCCCGTCCTGTGCCCACACAAAGGCTCAAGGGAGCCATTCTAATCAGTCTGCTGTGTAACGCACAAATTACTGGGTGTGCTGTAGCTGTTTTTCAAACATTCACCTCGGCCTGTTCACCTACAAATGCCCAAAAGGAGATTAATGGATTTTTTCCAAGCTTCGATCTAAGATTGCATTTCAGTTGATCTAGGGGGAGGCAAAACAGCTGTTTAAAAACTGGAAAAATTGGAGTTTCTCATGTTGTACCTCCAGTAACACTGTTTGGGGCAAATGGATTTCCAGTTTTTTCCAAGAGGAAGAGTTCCTTCTGTGCAAATACTTGATAGTCCAAGTCTCAATGCAGGGTAAACATTCAGCAGTTTGCAATGGAAATTAGACGGACCCTTTATTTTAGCAGCACTGTAATAAGTGAACGTCACCAGCCTTTCTCTAGAGGCAGAATTCTATAATCTGCATAAACGGAGTTCCCTGGAACTGGGCTTGGAGTGTGCCAAACTGCTGGAGCAATACTTGTAATCAACAAGTTCTTTAAAAGACCAGCTATGAGAAATGTAGCCAAAATAGAGTAATGGATGAAACTGTCACTTACAAATTTAAACAATAGCGGTGATGTCTTGATTCTATTGTATGTAAGAAAGTTTGATTGCAATCCAGCAATCTTTAAAAAAAAAAAAAAAAAAAAAAATCTCTCAAAGGTGGGCTAGGGTTCGTACAGTGCATTGTTCTTTGTTTTTATTAACAGCCGCTGTTTAATGGGTTGGGATGAAATGTTCTTGTTAAGGCAATTTCTATTGTTTCATGTCTTCTACACCAATATATATATGGTGTACATATTTACTTTTGAAAAAACTGTGTAAAATTGTACTTTGTATATACAACTATGTACAATATGGAGGTACATCTTTTTTTTCCCCTTTGGTACAGTCTTGTACAGTATTAGAGGAGTACATGTGTTGGAATTGGTAACGCCATACCGGAGGAAACAATGTATCCGTCGTTATTAGCAATAGTTTTGGAGAAATAAATGTTTTGGGTATGGTGGAAAAGCTGACCTAGAGACAATAAATGATGGGTGTGTGTATAAGACAGAGAGAGACTGCTGGCAAGGATGAGACCATGTGGGTGAGGCCAGCCAGGAGCGCTGTGCTGACTTCTGGAAGATTTGGAATTTTCATTAGATTCAAAATCAGTTTGAGACGACTGGCAAAATTAAGTAGCTGAGGAAAGTTCACAAAGCTTCAGTAGGAATTCTTCCCGTCCATAGATCTCAAAGTGCTTCAGCGGGGTGAGTAAGCAGCACCATTCACATTTTTGCAGCTGGGTAATATGAAGCACAGGCAGATAGAATGACTTGCCCAAAGTGATAAGCAGAAATCGTTGCAGAGCCCAAAATTGTTGCTCCTAGTTCAGGGTTCTATCCATTGGATCCAATTGCCTCACAAATGCTGCTGGAAGTATCGGAAAACGCAGCCCGAGGTCTTTTCTCCCTTGCACCCATTATAAGGTGCTCATAAGATAAGCACGCGCTTGTCCAATTCCCCCTCCATACATATGCACTAGAAGAGAACATCCTTCTCTGGAGTGGAATCTGAATTACGCTTTAACACACTGTCTTGAGGAGCTATTGAATCTGCTGCTATCTAGTCCACTGACAAGCTGTGTGTGAACCACATCTCAAACGTGGGCAGCAATAAATCGATGCTCGGCAGGCCGCTGTCTGTAGGCATCAGTCTTCACTGTGTAGCTGTGATTCAGTTCCTAGTCCAGCCAACTGGGAAGGAATTGATGTGTGTGGCAGTCTTTCTGCATGAGGCAGATGGCTGTCTAGAAGAGGAAAGTCTCTGGGAGTGTTGGGAATGCTTTGTGCACGTCTGTGGATTATGCTTCGTGCCACAAGAATCCTGCAGTGATGTTGCTGTCAGCATAATCACTCGACAGGAACGGACAGGGGAGTAAATGCTTGGGAGACATTACTGCGGGGGGCACAGGGAGGGTAGGAATACAGTGCTGTTATTTCTGCATAGTGGCATTTTATTCTTGTAAGATCTCCCATGCTGCTTATGCATAGAGCCTGCTGTTTTGATGTGTGCAGTATGGGGCGGTGGTTACTTGCATTGCAGACCAGCAGCAGTCAGTGGTACAGTTTGTGGATGCCTTTTTTTTCTGTGTGATAGGGCGAAAGTGATAAATCACCAAATTCTGGTCTCAGGGATTTTAATGGAACCAGGATTTGTCCTTAAAATGGCTGGTAAATGCCAATGAACCCGTTCCTGTTCATCTATCACGTAGAGGTAAATATTTCAGGGCAGAGTAATTTTGATTAAAAAGAGGTGCAAATGAATATGCAAACAATGCGTGACCTTCAGGCTCCTGGCAAGGTGCCAGAGGCACTCAGCTTTGCAGTTCTGTACATTTCCAAGAGACTTTTTTGTGTCCTGTTAAGAGTCACCTCCCAGTTCCTGTTTTCTGTCCTGTTACTCACATTATGGACCTATATAGTTGCAGCCTGTTCTTGATCTATACAACCTTCCACTCCAACACGGCTTCATTTAACAAGAAATGTCACCCTGGGCCAGATTTCCAAAAGATCTTGGTTTCTATTTAGGCACCAAGAATAAATGGCCAGATATTTCAAGATTGCTGAGTATGTGGGGTGCACTTTGGTTGCTTTGTCCAATTTACAAAATCGTTGGGCGGTATGACACAGAGAGCCACTGTGTGCTGAGCCCTTGAGAAAATCTCACCCTTGTTTAGCTGCCTAAATGGGAAATTGAACTTTTCTGGACATCTAGCCACAGGTGTGGGTGCTGAGCACTTGAATATCTGGACCTGCAAGTAGAGTTGTGTTATAGGGGATCTAAGCAAAGAAAATCCCTCTTCCTCCCCATCCTTCCTTCCATCTAGGAGTATAGTCTGTTTTCATCAGCTGCAGTTGCAGGAGATGACAGCAGCATAGGGTTCCTTTAGAAGGTCATCGTTCCAGTGGGAACAGTTGTAGACAGATCAGCTCCACTTCCCACTGCAAGAGAGGGCTAGCTCCTCTCCCAGTGAGGGGAGAAGCTGTGGGTAAGAGTGGGAGCCAGGTTCCCCTCCTGTCCCCCTTTCCTCACTCCATGGAACCACCCAAGTAATTGGTAGCTTCTCTTCCCACCCTTCCAACTGCAGCATTCCAAGGTGTTCAGCACGGTGGAAACTAATCACAGTGGAGTGAAGTTTCACTACAAGCCCGATGAAGCTTGACTGCAAAGAGTGAAAGTCACTGATTTGCGCTGAAGCGAGTCAGAGCTTTCTGGTCCATTTCAGTAGCAGTGTAACCAAAAAGCCATTGACTTTACCAGGAAATCTGACTTCAGTGGGTTTTGGATCCGGCCCACTCAAAAGCTCTGCTGTATGTAGTGATAGTCCAGTGTCCTGGCCCTACGCTGGCAGCTTTCAAAAGTTCTGCCTGTGGCTGTTTTTTTCCTTATTGACTTAACTGGAAATGAGGCAAGAAGGCCAGCAGGACACTCTCAGCAGGGAGAGGCTGTGAAAGGAGCATAAGGGAGTGTTTTGTCTCTTCTTATTTTAAGTGGGTTCTTTGTCATGTAAAATTATTTATTTCTAAGAGACGTTTGTGCAGGGCTATATATATCCCAGTGGGTTGTTTTGATATAAAGCGTGACTGAAAAGACCCCAAAGCAATTGATTATATTGCTATGTACTTAATGATGTTTATAGCCCTATAGGTATTCACTCCTGTTGAGTGGGTGTGGGTTTTATTTTTTTTTATGGATTCCATTTGAAATAAGAATAAACAGTCAGAATATTGCCTTAGGCTCTTCTGGTCATGCCCTCCCTGTTTCTAAACCAGGGGTTCTCAAACATTTTGGGTTGGTGACCCCTTTCATACAGCAAGCCTCTGAGTGCAACCCCTCCCCCCCTTATAAACTAAAACCACATTTTTTTTATATTTAACACTATTATAAATACTGGAGGTGAAGTGGGGTTTGGGGGTGGAGGCTGACAGCTCGCAACCCCCACCCCCAAGTAATAACCTCTCAACCTCCTGAGGGGTCACGACCCCCAGTTTAACCCCTGTTCCAAACTAACTTCCTGTCCAGAATCCATTGCTCTGTCCCCTGCTGTGTGCCCTCGGCACGCCGAAAACCAAGGGCCTCATCCTGCAAGATAGAATTGTAGGACTGGAGGGGACCTCGAGTGGTCATCTAGTCCAGTCCCCTCCAGGCTATTGGGCTCTAAAGTTGGGTCCTAATGTATTTTCATGCATTGTCAGCCCACATGCTGAAGCTTCTTGGTTCTCAGGACAAGTGTTCCACCAGAGCCCCATTTAGGGCACCCTACAGAGGAAAAGTGCTCTGGTGCTTAAGGTGAAGGACTTGGAATTGCAAGCTCTAGGTTCAGTTGCCAACTCTACCATGGATTCCGTGTGACCTTTGGGCAGGTCATTCTATCTGACTGTACCTTGACTCTCCATCTGTAGCATGGGGGATACTTGTATTTCCACAGCTCACAGGGCATTGACTATACATTTAATTACGGTTTGGGGGGCATTCAGGAATACTATGGGAATAGGGCCACATGTTGATTAATATCTGCTCCTAGAAAACAGTGTAAGGTTCTTCTAACAGTCTTTTGGAGATTGACCATCAGCATGCAATCTGAGTGCCTAAATCAGAACAACATGCACAGTAAACAGCAGTGAATCCACAGGAAAAGGTTGATTCAGTGCCTCCAAGATTTCTTGGTTCCAAAAAGCTGGTGAATTTCAAACCTTGAAATCCATCCAAATATGCCTCCCTCCAGGGTCTGAATTTTATTTGTTAATGGACACCCAGGCTGCTAACATTTTCCATGTTTTCTTAGCTCCCATCCAGTTTAGATTAGACACACCTGTCTGGTTACAAACAGGATTTGATGGAGCATGAACTCCTCCTGCAATGGACTGATTAAAAAATGCTTAATCTTGCTGGCGTTTTCATGGAGAGGAGGGGGCTCAAACTGCCCCTGGGGGAAAGATTGTGAGTTGGAGTTTCTTATGTTTTCAATATTTTGTTGGGGAAAGCGGAATCCCACCAGGTTTTTGTAACTGAGGGTTAAACATCCTCTTTTTTGTTAGGGTCCAGATAGTTAGTTACTTACAGTAGGGTTTGGTGTGGGGAAGGGAGGGGTGTTTGGTGTTTAACCAAACCATTGTGTGTTGCGCTGGAAGTCAGCTGGGTGCAGCTAGCCATGGACGCAATCACGTGCTGCACTCCCATCAGGAGGGGAAACTGGCTCCTTCTGAAACTCCTGGGACAGGGGAGGGTGATCCCCAGCAGGACCCCCTACCCTACATCTACTTAAGTCTAATTCTATTTATAAGTCACAGGGGGAATTCCTTTATAAGGAAAGGGGGGGGGGGGAGTTCCTGAATAAGAGACTGTGGAGTCTGAGATTTAACGTTCTGTCTTGTCAAATTCCACCTCGCATAACTGGAAACAAATGCATTAAAAAAAAAAAAAGTTCTTACAAATCTGGTTCACAACTTCCAGCTTCAGTAGTTGGATTTTTAATTTGATCTATTTACCCTGTAACTAAACATTTTACCATTACAGGTACAAACCACAGATCAATTACTGCAGAATGTAGCTCCCCCCTCCCCCCCCAAAAAAAAAATGTTATAGGAGCAGTAATATACGACGGGTTAACGAGATTGGTTTTGTTGATACAGGATACCATTTTATTTTTACATCTCTGCAAGATAGCAAAGCAGAGCTGCACACCTTGACACGGCAAAGATCAGTGTTGTCATCCAATGCCACTGCTCGCTAATGCAGCCAATGTATGGGCAGGAATGCTGAGAAGTTGGGAATCTTTCTCTAGTGGATTAGTGGTCTAAATCACAGTAGGCTAAATGGAAACACCAGAAACCAGACTAGACACCACAGTGAGCAAAGCAACACTTGTATGCTGGGACATCTGCTTCCTTTGTATCTCAAAGCTCTCTTTTCTACAGGTAAGAACTTGCTTCTCTACTGTTGCTGGAAACCCTTAGCTTGTCTCAGAAGTACGAGGGCTGCTTTGCAGCAAGGTGGAAGAGACTATGGCCTGGTTTAACCTAATTGGTAAGAAACCTTAACTGAGGAATGTTATGTTGAGTCTCTTTGTTGATTCAAGAGAGTTCCTGGTGGATGTCATCTGATCAGTTGGCTTTCCCTGCATGGTTCTGTCGTGCTTTTGCTGTCACAGTAAACCCTGTGGCCTGGAACCAAAGCAGGCCTATCTCCCCTGCCAGCCTGTGGAAAGGGCTATGTGCTGTTAGTGAGGTAGGCTCTGACTTGGGCTGTGCACTCACATAAGGAAGTAGGGACCTTGCAGGCACCCCTCCAGGAGCCACCTGGATTTTGGTCCAGGAGTGTAGGGGTAAGTGGGACTATTGGTTTGGCTGCTGCTCCTCCCCTCTCAGGTGGCTGGAGAGTGGGCAGAGCCTTGTCTCCACCCCTCCTACTCCCTGGCCAGTGTAACCCAGCCAGTTCCAGGGTGGGTAGGAGTCTATCGCTGATTCAGGTCAGCCACAAATGAGACCCTTCCAGGAGTGAGGAGGAAGCCTGTCAGGAAAGGAGTGCTAGGGAGGAACTGGGCCAGTGCACCCAGGTTGTAAAAGATACCTAGGCTGGTGGGGGGAAGAATTTCCCCAGGACAAACAGACTGTAGCACAGCTGTGTTGTCCTATGGGGCCATCCTGCAAGCTCTAGTGTAGGGGGTATTCAAGGGCAGGACTGGAATAGGGCAGCCCCATTGTCTCTAGCACTACAGGGCCGCTGTGGAGTGCTGTCACCACTGCCAGCAGGGGGTGGGCTGCCAAAGTTACTATAGGGCCATTTTGACCCCTGGAGCATCCGATTCCTGGAATCGTTGTCTTCCTTTCCTTAAGGTTATGTTCTCTCCCCCAGTGCCACTCAGCGCTATGGATACAGTGATTAGCCTAGCCCCATGGACACCCCCACACACTCCATCCCCAAGAGTAATTCGGACAGAGAATGTACTGTAGGAAACAGCCTTGACCTGATCACCAGAGAATGTGCTTGGTGCCCTGGCAAGTCATTTCCATCTCTGCTTCCCAAGATTCTGCTTAGCACCCTGCATTTCTATGCCAGGGGACACCATCCACCTAAAAATCACACTTACATTTGCAAATGTCCCCACTATGATTACAGGTAGCCCCCAAGGTGACGTTCAACGACTGTCTCTTTGCATATGTCATTTCTTTCCCCCGTTTGGTTTTGTGGATTTGACAGCATGGTCAATGGGGGAGAGTGATTGTCCTTTGCCTTCCTTGCATCTGTGTGTTGTCATTGACACCAGGGTAAAAATGGGTGCTAAAAACTGTGCCCCCTACCCACACTGCGACACACTCCGAGATCATGCACAGTGCCTTGTGCATCAGGGCCGGGATCTCCCTTGAAGCTTCATGGTGCTAGTAGAATACCAGTGAGGATTGTTCTAGGCCAGGGGTTCTCAAATGGGGGGTTGGGATCCCTCGGGGGGGGGGTCACAAGGTTATTACACGGGGGGTCGTGAGTGGTCAGTTCCACCCCAAACCCCGCTTTGCCTCCAGCATTTATAATGGTGTCAAAAATATATAAAAAAGTGTTTTTAATTTATTAGGGGGGGTTGCATTTGGAGGCTTGCTATGTGAAACGGGTCTCCAGTACAAAAGTTTGAGAGCCACTGTTCTAGGCAGTGTGGGTAGCCACGCCTGTCCTTATGGCTGTATACAACACAGGGCCTGATTGTGCCCCATTGAAGTCAGTGGGAGTGGGCCCGTAACCATTTGGAAAACAGCTAGTCTTCCAAGCAAGGTAGTGGTGTCCTGCAAATCCGCCCTTGTCTGTCGAAGAGCCCCTGTGATGTACTTGGCCTCCAAGGCACAGGGATGGGGACTCTGTTCCCTACAGGCTCCATCTCCGCTGCAGGGAGTCTGGGCTTTTAAGGAAATCAGGCTCCTTGCTGCTAAAGTCCTCTTCAATAAATCAACAGGCTGATTGAATTGAACATCCCTTTCATTTTTATGAATCTTCAATTAGTCTCCACTGATTTCCGGGGGCTCCCGGCGCACGTCTTTTTTGAGCATATCGGATACACCAATAAAAATGATTTTTGATTCTCCGTTAGAGCTGTTGCTGTCCGATGACATTGACTCAGATGCTGTAATCTCTTAAAACCTTTTAATCAGATCATTTATTGCAGCTTGGGCATCTGGGGAGTTGGAACCCTTCCTCCCCTCTCCGAAAGCACATTTGGTTTTATTTTTTTTAGTGAAAAAATAAATGAATTGGTAAATTGCAAGTAAAAGGTTACAAGTGAAAGGCCAGGTGGGGGAATGTTCCCAGCTGGGAAGCTAGGAGGTGACTAAGTAATGGAGGCTCCAGACCAGTGGTTCTCAAACTTTTGTACTGGTGACCCCTTTTACCTCTGAGTGCGTCCCCCCCTTATAAATTAAAAACACTTTTTTATATATTTAACACCATTATAAATGGTGGAGGCAAAGCGGGGCTTGGGGTGGAAACTGACAGCTTGTGACCCCCACATGTAATAACCTCGTGACCCCCTGAGGGGTCCTGACTCCCAGTTTGAGAACCCCTGCTCCAGACCTATTTAGAAAGAGCTTCTGTAGCAAGGTGGTTGGAAAGGGTGTGATCCCTCAGAACCATGGGAAGATGCAGACCTTTCAGCAGGTTCTCCTCTGTTTTTATGAGCCTGATTCCGCCACCTTTCTTCCCACTGGTGTAGCACCTTACCATGTGAGCAACCCCGGTGAAATCAATGGGCTGGGAGCACTGTCACAATAAAGCACAACTCAACACATGGGAGGGTATTGGAACCAGGCGTCTATGCTGAGGATAGCTCTTTAAAGCCGGTTCTTTCTCCACTCATGGCAGAGTTACAAATGTAAATGAGCTGGGGCATTTTCCTGTTCTGTGAGATTCCCTTCTTTGACTTACAGCGGCAGTTACACCGACTGGAGATCTGCCGTGTTTGGGGCCCCCAGCCTTGGAGGTGAGCTGGGAGTGGGTGAGGGCACGTGTACCTAGCGTTGAGATTCACTTGCCATTTGCTTGGGATGGTTTAGTGGCTTGAGCACAGAACTGAGATCCAGGCTCTTTAGGGCTCTAATTCCAGCCCTGCTGCTGAAAGTCAGTGTGCGACCTGGGGCAAATCGCCTCCCTGCTCTGTGCCTTGGTTCTCCCCCCGCCCCCCCGCTCTCTAAAAGGGGGAGTGTTTACCCCGGGGTTGTCGGGAGACTTAGTTCATGTGAGTAAAGTACATTCAGGATGAAAAGCGCTGATGAGGGCTGAATGGTGTCATGGAGTTGGCTGGTCCAAAGGAGGTGAATGCTCCTGGGGGCTAGTAGTTGGGAGGGTCTAGCTTTCCTGTCTGTTACAGTTAGGTGCCGGCTGCCGATGGGGCAGGACCTTGGTGAATTGCTGAGAGGTCCCTTCTGCGTGCGCTGCGTGTAAGACATGAGAGCCAGTAAGAGATTTGGCCTGTTGCAGGGCAGGCTACTCTGGGTAATGGAGTTCTGCAGGTTGCAGAGTCTCACTTTGTTCCTATGTGTACAATTCCTCTATAACAGTTTCCCACCGAAGAGCACATGCAAAGCATCCCATTGGATGTCAGTTTTCATCTGCCTCATTGGTCCGGATGTCTGGTCTCCCGGGTGTCCCCACCAAGGGCCGGGGGGCCCTGTGGTAGATGTAGCTGGAGCAGGTGCCACCACAGGCTGAGCCCTCACCTCGTGTTCAGTGCAGGACAGAGAGAGATGTGGCCCTGGCCTTGGAGCACTTGTGATGTTAAAGGACACAGAATGCTGCCTAGACTGAACTGAATAACCAGACCAGGAGGGGCGGTGGTGCAGCACCCAGCGGTCTCCTTACTCCTCTCTGGGAGGTGGATCAGCACTGCGGGCCCTGGGGAAGAGGTGCCTTTAGAGCACGTGTGCGTACGGGTGGGCACTGCAGGCCTGACCTTGTCCCTTAGGGGCCCGGAGAAGGCAGCATGCGAACACACCCACCTTCCTACCTCCAGCTTTATTTTTGAATCTCTACTGCCACCTTGTGGAGTGTCTATTTTACTAATAATTCAGCTTCAGGGAAACTATTGACAAACCCCCTCATTAAACTGTACCATTATTGCTGCCAGTGTGTGAAAGGGGGACCTTTGAGGTCTGTCAGAGAGAGGTTCACTTTGCCCAGGATAAGCTTTATCACTGTGTTTGGAATTTGACTTCCTGTGTCTCTTCCTGCTCCAAGGGGCAAGTTGCTCCGTAGCATGATGCTATCTCACTCCTTGACAGAACAAGGAGCAATGGTCTCAAGTTGCAGTGGGGGAGGTCTAGGTTGGATATTAGGAAAAAACAGTTTCACTAGGAGGGTGGTGAAGCCCTGGAATGGGTTACCTAGGGAGGTGGTGGAATCTCCAGCCTTAGAGGTTTTTAAGGCCCGGCTTGACAAAGCCCTGGCTGGGATGATTTAGTTGGGGTTGGTCCTGCTTTAAGCAGGGGATTGACTAGATGACCTGAGGTCTCTTCCAACCTTAATCTTCTATTATTCTGATTTCTTTCTCACAGGGTTGGGCATATGTTAAGGGCTGTTATAAAGAAGACAGTGATCAGTAGTTCTCTATGTCCACTGAAGGTAGGACAAGCAGTAATTAATGCTTAATCTGCAGCAAGGCTGATTTAGGTTGGTTATTAGGAAAAACTTTCTAGTTAAGCTCTGGAACACGCTTCCAAGGGAGGTTGTGGCAGTTTCATCATGGGAGGATTTTAACAACAAGATTAGACACACACCTGTCAGGGATGGTCTAACTTTACTTGGTCCTGCTTCAGTGCAGGGGGGCTGCACTTGGTGACTTCTCAAGGCCCCTTCCAGCCCTACAGTTCTATAATTCCATGGGTTTTTTTTCTTCATGGCTTGTTGATGAAAGGTTTACAATTGTTTCTGATCAGTAGAAGGAATTGAGCATCTGGTTCAGATTTGAAGCAGGATGCAGCATTGTAATGGGGGGGAGGGGTTGGTAAATTTTGCACTTCGTGGAAAAACCACAAGAAAAGTATTAAAGGTGAAAAGGCAGAGCATGACCGCAAAGATACAGGAAACTTGGACCTAGTCCTTAACTTCCCCAGAGCATGGAGGGAACTGGTTCCATCTTGTGAAACATCAGCAGTAGATGATTTAGTTGGGGATTGGTCCTGCTTTGAGCAGGGGGTTGGACTAGATGACCTCCTGAGGTCCCTTCCATCCCTGATATTCTATGATCCAAACATGGGTGGGTTGTTAACAGGTCTATTGTAGTGTTCAGAAGCTCTGAACAGGGTCAAAGGCTCGCTGTGCTTGGCACTGCACGGTGGCAGATGAGGTCTGTGCCCTGAGGAGCTTATTGTAATCTAATTGTAACTTTGCAAAAAATTGTAACTTTGCAATTGTATCTAATTGTAACTTTGCAAAAGTTTGAGGGATTTTAGACCTGAAGTTGTAGTTTGGGGCTACCTCTGATTGAAGGGGGCATTTGTTCCTCTTCTGGGTCTGGCTAGGGAGAGCTGTGCTTTCAAAAGAAAAGGGAATTGTAGCAGGACCTGAAAATAGGCTGTTTTTTTTGTTGTTACAAAAAATATTTTAATTGCTTCCTTCCTCTCTATCTCATCAGCACCCTCAGTTCAAATCCACAGAGCCATATGTGAAAGTCAAGGTAGTGTAGATAAGTCCGAGGACACTAAACGCACTTGGTTTTGAGCGCTCTGACTTTAAATGCGAGGGTTTTGGTCGCTCTTCTGAGCTATGGGCTCGGCTCACATGATCACCACTGGAATTTCCAGGCCTGAGTGTCTTTCATTGGAACAGTCAGGCCCCTGTTCATTGAACATGTTTGGTGTTCAGGTTCAGCTCAGGTAGTCTGTTCATTGGTGTTTTTGGAAGCAGGATACAGGAGGCCATTGTGCATGAATTGGGCTCTTTGACAAGTGTGTGGTGGTTATGGGGAGCCCACAAGACAGTAAAAGGAAAGGAAAGCTGGTCCAGTGGTTAAAGCACAAGATTGGGCGTCAGATCTTGCATTTACATATTGGTAGTGGCCGACTTACAATGGCATGCAATACACTAAAGGTTTCCTCTGGTGCTCTGTAAGGCTCTCTGTGTGGCTTGGAAATACACTTTTGTTTTTACAGTGCCTGCGTTCGCAACTAAACAGGTGCTCTGTCCCTGGAAGTTAAATGCAGGAGCAGCAGTCTGCAAACGTGAAGTGGGTGTTCTAAACAGTCATGTGAATGAGCAGGAAACACTGTATTCTGGTTGTGTTAATATCACTATGCCTTCGGGCAGGGCTGCATGAGAAGATTGCTGGGTACTGCAGTGGGAATTTCCCTTCAGACTTTTTACTGGTAGAAGCATCTTCCTTATGTTAACTGCTGCTCACTTATACACTCTCTGTGCAAAGTCACGAGAACAGAAACAAACTGCAAACTTTTTTTTCATGGGTAGCAGTCCAAATACCCCAGGTACACAGACCAAGATCTTTGTCTGCTTTGAATGAATAACATGGAGCAGCCCATCCAGTGTGTACCATGCATATTTGGTTTCAGAAGTGGAGTGAATTTAAAACTGGCTCCCAAAATCAGTTCGGGGGCTTTAGTTGAACTTGGTAGGATGTGCAGATCTGTATTAAGTGATGTCACTGGGTGAGGAAAAATAAAAACGTGATTTGCAGTGGGGCAAATACAATGCCCCCCTGATGTTGGTAGCAACTGACAGGACAGTGTTCTTCAGGGTGCAATTTTGACTTAAAGCATAATTTTAAGACATCAATTTCTATTGAGTCCTATAGTGACAGTACATCACATATTCTTTGTAGTGTTGTTTTTATTCCAGCATCATCCAGAGAGAGCCCCCTTATGCAAGGCACTGTACTTGCATGTAGTGAAAGAGCATCTGTGCCTCAGATGTTATAAAGGAAATTACTCCCAGTTTACAGATAGGAACCTGAGGCACAGAGAGACTAAAGTGATTTGCCTTAAGTCACACAGAGAATTTGTCAGTGTCAGAGGTAGGAACAGAACCCAGATCTGCTGAGTCCCTGTCCACAGGACTAATCCTCCTGTGTGTGTTTGTATGGAATACAGACCTCAACATTTCTATTTCTCTCCTAAAGGCAAGGAATATCCTTAGGGTGGGGGGGGGGGTGTGATTTTTTTTTTCTCCACCTCCCCCATTTTCATTGATTCTGATGGGATAATAATTAGAATTGTTAAGGACAGGGAGCAGAAGTTGTACCAGGCTGGTGTAACTTTTCATGATAATTTTACGTGTGTGCGAGTGTGAGAGAGAATATACTGCACTGCACTGGAGATGAACTTCCGTTCAATGGCTTGACAGGCAGGTCATGGTTTGGTCCCTTTTTTTTTGCTTTTACTGTAAGTCTATCCAAGCAGGAAACAATGATTTGCGTTGATGTGCGTCAGCTCAGTGAAAAGGGGTCCTGTGTCGATGCTCGCAACGTGTTCAAACAACAAGGGAGAAACTGGGCAGTGTCCCTTTAAGAGAAAAAGAAAGCAGGAAGTCTGAGCAGAAAGAAAGTCTCAGCCTGGACTTCGTTCCATCCCTGCCTGTGTGGGGTCCCTGTGGCTGCTTTCAAGCCCACACCATGGCTCCCAACCTGGGCACTTAAGGGTTTTCACTGCATACATTGGTCCTGAGCCAGCTGCTGTCTTCAGGTGAGTGGGAATCTCCTTTCACGTTTGTACAGTCTGTCTTGCAGACGTAAAGAGCTAGGTAAATGCTACGGAATGTTCCTCTCTTGGAGTCTACACTGGCTTTGTTGCACTGCATTATGCTTAGGGTGGTGTATGGAAACCTGTGATGTGCAACCAGGATTACAGGTAGTGCCAGGGTGTGTGTGTCAAGTATCGGGGTAGCCGTGTTAGTCTGTATCTACAAAAACAACAAGGAGTCTGGTGGCACCTTAAAGACTAACAGACTTATTTGGGCATAAGCTTTCGTGGGTAAAAACCTGTGTGTGTTTGTGTAGTATGGTAGTCTGTTGTAACAATAATACTGAAATGCATTGTTATCCTCACATGCATGTGATAATGTGAGACCAGAACAGTGAGAGAAAGATGGATCATGTGCTGATGACAGCTGCGAAAGGAAGCATTGGGGCTGGGGGGGGGGGGGCGGGGGGATGAGAAAGAGAGTTAGACTAGAGGTGATCTCCCCATGATCAATACATGTTCTATGCTGGAATAGAGCAGTACTGGCTTTCTTGTTCGGGATGAAAATTCGTTGTGGTTAAATCATCTGGCATGACCTGATAGACCATGTTAATCTTGGCAAGAACATCCGCGGGCTCACTAGCTCTCTGTAGTGACTTGTACCTTGAAAACATTTCTGTATCGATCTGAGGATTCGCCGAGACGCTTCCTCATTTTCCTTTCTGGGTGCTGATCTAAGGGAGCCTAGATCAGGGGACGCACCAGACTTATGTGCCAGCTCCCAGGAGTGAGGGACAGGGTTTGTCCCCTTTGTGGCGAGCCATGTTTTAAAAAAAAATTGGTTTCGTTTGAATAAGGTCCCTATCTCCAATCTTGCGTTTTGTGATCTATTTTTGCCTGGGATTTTAAAGCACATGCAAGGAGAGCGCAGGCCAGAGGGCGCTGGACTGCAGGTGTCCTCCATGCAGCTCTGCAAGCTCACTTTACCATGGGCTTGTAACATTTTTGCTACTCCGGCTCTGGACATCTCCTAAACACAGAGCTGGAAGGTGTGATTTCCAGCTGGGAGAAGCAGGCCCTGCACGTGAATTGGCTAATAACTTACTATGGCTATTCCAAGGAGTGCAGGGATGCATCAAGCACTTTGCAAATTATGTGCGTACAGCTTTGCCACTGAAGGGGGTGAAGGGCAGCTGCCAGGAAGACGACAGCACTGTGTGATGGATGGGGTGTTCGGGGGTGGGAGGAAGCGAGTTTGGCTCATCACAGGAGTACAGACACCTCTGCAGTGGAACATGGCAGCCATTTGTCACCAATCAATTCTGCACAATGGCTTTCACCTATGGGGAGAGTTATCTGATGAGTAGGGTTGGATGGGTATCCCGCTGAAGCCCTGACGGTTGCTTGTAAGAAGCATGATGTGCCCCATTTGCTTCCCATTCCCCAGTGGGGTGTTCATAGTGAGTTGTCCAGTCCCGAATATGCCTCAACTGGCATTCTCCTGTGAGGGGACAGCGTCAAAGGCCAACGGAAGCGTGTGCTTGTGCACTCTTCCCTAGAACAATTGCAGGTGGGCACAAGTGACAGAACTGCAGACGTATGAACTTCAGGAGTGTTTGGACATAGAATTTTGGTTCAGCTCTTTGTCGTGAGGGGTTCAAGTGCAAAACTTGGATCTGGATCCCAATTTGGATGCCGAGCTGTCTCCCAGTGTGTCCCTCTGCCCAAGTGCAATCTCACACACCACTCAAGTCTGGGACGTCCCACTGTGGAGTTTGGCACAAGCCCATTTCTAATGACCACATGAGCTTGCAGGTTCACTGTACTGAGATGCTGCTGCTGGTAAGTGAGATTTGAATGCTGAGCAGAGACTGCTCTGGGTCTGGGAATTTTTTTGCTCTTGGGGCAGGAAGCTGAGTGCTTCCTCTTTAACCAGTGGCTGCGAAGCTGGTGTTGCAATCCTATAGGTTTCTGTGCTTGCAGCTGGGAGGTGCCTCTCTTACCTTGCAGCCCTCAACGCTTAGTATTTTTCTTGCATCAGTCAGTGTTTCTTTACCAGCCTGAGTGGCTTCTGACTGGGTTTCCCTGCACAAGGTTCACAGCTCTATCCTTACCCCATCTTCTCCCATCCTTTCTGAGCTCTGCTTTCATGTTGTTTGCAGAGGGAGGTTGGTGGCTGCTTTTTAAGGGAGACAGAAGGACTCCACTTTAGCAAGAAACAGCAGAAGAGTTGGAGATGGGGTGGGGAGGGGCAGTGGACACATGGAGAACGGGGTGGGTGAGGTGGGTCAGTAACCCCTGAATAATGATGCTGTTGGAGACAGATTGTTCCTGGTTATGCTGATAGGTATTGTCTGTGCACCACTGACCTCTGCTGGACAGAATCGGAACTCAGCCGTGTGTCAACTCCCATCTCTTCTGCTGACGTCTGATGGAGATTCTCTGACAGCTGCAGTGGCAGCGGACTGGGCTTTAACCCATAGGGATCAGACTTCTTAGACAAGCCGCTGCTGTGAGGCTGTGTGTTGGTTCAGTGACACCCGTGCAGTAGTAGGTGTGGCTGGCTGTTACAATCAGCTTCTTATGGAAACAGACGGGATCTGAACCCTCCAAGCGGTGAGGAGGTTCATCTCCTTGTCCAGGCTGTGTGTGGCTTGGTCCCACATCTCATTTTGGGCAGCAGGAGAAGTGGAATGAGGGTTAAAACAGCAGGGAGGCGTGTGAAAGCACACTGGGGCTGGTATGACTTTACTGTCTGCCGGGGTTGTCCATGTGTGTAAACGGCTCTTTTCCTCACAGACTTGTCTTCTCCCCACTGCCTCACAGCTCAGAGTTGAGCTGGCCTCATACTGAAAATGCAGAGCACGCCCAACTACCTCTGGAATATGGACGATGTGCTGGGCCAAGGGGCTACAGCCAGCGTGTACAAAGCCCGCAGTAAGGTGAGTGAGGGGCAGGAGGAGAGCACAGGATGAGATGCAGGGTGGTTAAACACTGGAACAGATTGCCTAGGGAGGTTGTGGAATCTCCGTCTCTGGAGATATTTAAGAGTAGGTTAGATAAATGTCTATTAGGGATGGTCTAGGCAGTATTTGGTCCTGCCATGCGGGCAGGGGACTGGACTCGATGACCTCTCAAGGTCCCTTCCAGTCCTATAATCTATGAATCTATGAATGCCCTGGGGGTGGGAAGCCTGAGTTGATTCGGTTGCAGCGCGCACATTCTTCTCTCGGGTGCAGAGTTTACTGGCAGTACATGGACTCACGTAGGCTCCTAACTCGATTTCTCTCCAGTCTGTCCAACCCAGCGTGCGCACACACACGCACACACACACACACACACACACACACACCCCCTAGCGACGTGTGGCCAACCCCCCTCTCAACAACCAACCCTACTCTGATCTTCCAGCTGCTAAGACCTCCCAATTTGTTACATGCTTCCAAACCCTCCCACAAATTCCCAAGCGATGTGCACCCCAGCGCAGCTACCAACCCTTCCCATGCACTCTCTTGCAACCCGCTCTCAACCGTCAATCCCCTGGCATGCCCTTCTCATCTCAACTATGTGTAAATTAGTCCTGGGTGGGTAGTTTCTATCACTATCACTCCGTGCCCTGTTGGTGCCCTGCAGCCATTGCCCCATGCTGCGCAGCCCAGTGAGCAAAGCCAGGCTTGATTTTGTATCCGTACCGTTGATCATCATTTTACAGTCCCTGCACTGCTCTCTTCCTCGAGCAAAGACAGCGGGCTGCAAAATCATCCAAGGCATTTTCATGTTATAACCTGATCCAGGCCAGTTTTCATTCTGAGGCTGACTTAGGCCATGGTTTTCAAGGGGTCGTTTAGACTAAGGATATGGTTGGGTTTTTCAAGATGCCTTGGCTTATCTGTGTTCCCGTTCTATGCCCATGGTAAAACTCCCTGTGACCTTGGGGGAAGGGAGGCAAATGCCGAACGTTTTTGAAAATGCCACTCATAATCATTGGAATGTATCGTGCGTGAGTTCCAGGAAATGAACCCACTGGGATTGGGCCAGATGCTGATCAGTGTCTCTGCTCTCTGAAGTTTATTCAGAGGGTTGTCTCATTGCTCAGTTCAGAGTCGGGCTTTGGAAGGAGATTCAGTTTAAAGGATGCTTTATAATGTAAACCACTAACTCTCGTGGAGGAAAGACTGGGGGTGATGGTTTCGGGCCTCGCTGGAGATGTTTTACAGAACTGGATAAACATGTCCCGCTCAGCACCGTTCACCTGGGCTTCGGGGGCACAGAAGGAAGTGCAGTAAGCATCGCTGCCCTTGCTTTGCAATGGGGAGAATGGGTGAATCCTACAAAGAAACACATACATTGCCAGGATTGTTTGCTTTCCAAACTGCAATGTACTAACCATGGCTGAGCTATTCGGTCAGGACAGGAACTGCATGACGGCGCCAGGCTGGGTCTGAAATGGGGAACAGAACTAGGGAGAGAGTCAAACCACCAGCTACTGTACTGCAGCCGTGAGCGGCGGTGGCGAATGAACAGTGTGTGAAACCCAGGGCCGCTCTGGATCTTGCGGGGAGATTTTGAGATGACGTAAAGGGGAATTTGATTTTCAATGGGAGCTGGGCATTCCCTTTGTGCCTTTGAAATCCTCCCCCTTAATCCTTTCATTCCCAACTGGAAACTGAGCTGCCTTCTGGCTTCGTTTTTATCGTCCCCGCTAGCACAGAACCGTCCCCCCTCTACAGAGCACGTGTTGTCCACTAACCTGTTTTCCTGGCGGGTTAGCATTCCACCTGGGGGCTGCACTCTGAATCTATCCTGTATCTTTTCTCCTCCTTGCCCAGAGATCAGGGGAGCTGGTTGCTGTGAAGGTCTTTAATAATGCCAGCTACCTCAGACCACAGGAGGTGCAGATGAGAGAGTTTGAGGTGCTGAGGAAATTAAACCATAAGAACATCGTCAAACTGTTTGCAGTTGAAGAGACTGTAAGTCTGTCACTAGCTCTATGGTGGGAAAGGTGTGGCTTGGTGGTAATGCAGCGGGACTTGGCTTTTAGCAGCTGTGACAGGGCACCTGTTGCCGGGATGTGCCACTGCTGAATAACCACAGCTGTTTCCTGTGGCTTTTCTCTACTCACCCTCAACCCTCCCTATTGTTTCAGCTCAAAGCACTTTACAAACATTCACTCGTGACATCTTCCAGCATCCCTGTGGTGTTATTCCCCACTGATGGATGGCGCGTTGAAGTGACTTGGCCAAGGCCCCAAGGCAGCTGAGTGATGCAGCTAGGAATAGAACTCAGGTGCCCTGCCATCACATCTGGTGCTTTAACCACTAGTCTACCCAGAATCCCACACCCTAGGCGATGGAGCCAAGTGTCCTGGATTGCACACTCAAGTGGTTCATTTGCCAATTCCTTCGAGTTCTGGGTGGGGTGTATTGTGTTAATCAAGGACTTTGTTTTGGGTGGCAGAGCTCATTTTCCCACCCAACGTTCTCTTGCCTGTGCAGTCCGTCGTCTCTGACTAGAAGAGCCACGTAAGCTTCTTGGACAAGGAAGGGACACCACACTTCCATGGAAGGGGCAAAGGGTGGGACACAGCAGCCTGCCCCGGGACTCTGTGCATAACAAAGCGTTGCAGGGTTCCTGTTTCTCAGAATGCTGCTCAAGGGATCCATCTCTCCTTCTGCCCCCCAGACCCAGGGAAACAGCAAGCAGAAGGTGCTGGTGATGGAGTACTGCTCACGTGGGAGCTTGCTGAGCGTGTTGGAAGAGCCAGAGAACTCCTTTGGCTTGTCTGAGTCAGAATTCCTCATCGTGTTGCATTGTGTTGGTAAGTCTCAGAGCTACTGGCTTGGGTGACTGTGACGGGAAAGGGGGATAAACGGGTGCTCGATGCAGCTAGTGGGGACATGGGATTTGCATTCTACTGTATGTAAGAATGGCCACACTGGGTCAGATCAAAGGTCCATCTAGCCCAGTATCCTGTCGTCCGACAGGGGCCAATGCCGGGTGCCCCAGAGGAAATGAACAGAACAGGTAATCATCAAGTGATCCATCCCCTGTCACCCATTCCCAGCTTCTGGCAAACATTCCTGCCCATTCTGGCTAATAGCCATTGATGACCTATCCTCCATGAACTTACCTAGTTCTTTTTTTTTAACCTTGGCCTTCACAACATCCTCTGGCAAGGAGTTCACAGGTTGACAGTGTGTTGTGTGTTCCTTTTATTTGTTTTAAACCTTCTGTCTATTAATTTCATTTGGTGACCCCTAGTTCTTGTGTTATGAGATGGAGTAAATAACACTTCCTTATTTACTTTCTCCACAGCAGTCATGATTTTATAGACCTCTATCATATCCCTCCTTAATCGTCTCTTTTCCAAGCTGAAAAGTTCCAGTCTTATTAATCTCCTCCTGTACCAGCTCTCCTCACACTCAGCTCCTCGTCAGATCTGCTGTTGTGTAAAGATGTGGATGGGGGCAAAAACTAACTAACTTACTGCATGCCTGGAGGTTCATTTTACAAAGCAGTGGGAATGGTGGAGAGTGAAGGCCTTTGTCTGCCGAATACACAGGGAGTATGGTCCCTCTGCCAGAAGTGCACTTCCCCTACCCACTTGTCCTTTGCTGAGGCCAGCTGTGACTGTTAGTCAGTTCCCTTAAGAACTGAGACTGCCAAATTCAGGCCACCAAATCCAGGCTGGCTGTCACTACTGACCCAAGCTGGATTTGAACCAATGACTTGGCAGGTGAAAGACTCCATACCCTGGAACCGAACCCTTATACTGAGAGGCCATTTGATGAGTGGGCATTTCCATGAGCCTATGTTGGCAGGACTCTAGGTGCTGCAATGCTCTCGGTCCCTGTAGCAAGCCTGCCCTGAGCATGTCAGGAATGTCACCCTATGCTTCTCCATCGAGGTGCTTGGATTCTGAGGATGCCCTCGGCATTCTGAGGGAGCTGAGAGACTTAACTGCAACTGAACAAGAAAGTAGGTGATGCTCATGTTATCACATGTCTGAGATGGTATGGTTTGCCTGTGCGTGCTTCGCCTCTTTAGAATGGGCGTCATGCTCTTGAGTCTTCTCTGTTTATCACAAATTCACGTTAGCTTCACCGGGTCTGAAAGCTGAACCCAGGGCCACCTGCCTGCCTCAATTTTAGTCCATACCGCTGCCTGTTTGCAAAGCCGGCTCAGAGAAGCGGAGGCCATTCTAAGCAGTGTCTCACTTTCCCATTGTGCTCGTAGTGGCCGGCATGAACCACCTTCGTGAGAACAGCATTGTCCATAGAGACATCAAACCAGGAAACATCATGCGGCTGGTGGGGGAAGACGGGCAGAGCATCTATAAGCTCACGGATTTTGGGGCCGCTCGAGAGCTGGACGATGACGAGAAGTTTGTGTCGGTCTACGGGACAGAGGAATATCTTGTGAGTAAAGCAAAATGCCAGTTGCTTAACGAGCAAGAGTTCAGGAAGGAAGGGTCACTTTTCTCAGCATACATGGTCTGGAACGGTAGGAGCATGGGCTGTCGCTATGCTTAGCGTATAATAACAATACCTCGCTCTGCTATAGCACTCTGCATCGGTAGATCTCAAAAGTGTTTTACATAGGAGCCCACTATCATTATCCCCATTTTACCAATGGGGAAACTGAGTCACGGGGGGGGGAGGGGAATGTGACTTGCCCAGGATCATCCAGCAGGTCAGTGACAGAGCTGGGACTAGATCCTCGGTGTCTAGTTTCAGTCCGTTGCTCTGTCCACTTACAATGGACGACCTCCTCTGTCCCCAAGCGTTTCATTCATAGACACTCATTTGCTTGAACTTCACTTTCTATGGCCAAGGTTTTTGAAAGTGACTGGAGATTTGGAGTGCCTCAATTTTGGGGAGCCCAGCTTACAGGGACCAGATTTTCGGTGCCTGCGTTTTCAGAAAACCAAGCCCTCTGAAGTGTCTCAAGTTGGGCACCCAAAAATGGAAGAACCCTAAATCACTAGTCACTGGGGAAATCTTGGCTTCCATGACCGACCTGCTGTAAGTAAAGCAGATTCATTCACAATGCTTTTCTTCCACTTTGTCCCATTAGCACCCGGACATGTACGAGCGAGCGGTTCTGAGAAAACCCCAGCAAAAGGCTTATGGGGTGACTGTAGATCTGTGGAGCATTGGGGTAACCTTTTACCATGCTGCTACGGGCAGTCTCCCATTTATCCCCTTCGGCGGACCTCGCAAGAATAAAGAAATCATGTAGGTAGTGCCGCCGACAGGAGTGCGGTGTTTAAATGGGCTTTGTGTTGTCTGTTTTGGCTGAGTTTGGTGAATTGAATTGGGTCCTAAAGTGAGAAGCTGTAGTGACGAGTGGGCGAGGTAGGCTACGTGGAGAGCTAACAGTGCACCCCAATCCTGACCTGTAATACCTCCTGCTCTGCCAGTGCTGTGTGCCCCTCCAGATCTGCCAGTGCCTCCCAGTCCTTGTGTTGCATCCTTTTCTCGAGTCCTTCCTCTGTCCCGATACGAGGCTCTGAGCCTCAGATGTCTGCTGAAGACCCATTTCAGCTACCGATTCCTCATTGTGCTGTTTTCTATGAATGTGGAATTGACCGGGTCTGTTTGTGTTTATGCACCTTAGCTTACTGATGATTTAATCACCCAGATTCTCATGTATACTTTAGATCTGCTGGAAGTGTAGCCTGTGGCTGGCTTCATCTGCAGTTCCCAGCATGCCCTGCTCCATGCTGTTCTTAGGAAAGGCCTCTTGGGGCAAGATAGAACACGAACGATGTAGTAGGGACTGTACTTTCTGGGGGGCTGCCCCATCTTGGCAAGTCACCAATGCAGCCCCTGCTATTGACCGCCCGTGTGGTTAGCACTACAGGGGCGGGCACTAAAGCCCCCTTGGAGACCAAGCCGGCTGTGCTGTCCCTAACTCAAGTACATGAGGGATTAACTGGGTTCTGCTCAGAGCGAGGATCCAGGCAGGAAGACGGCAGAGCTGCAGTTGGCAATCAGTGCCCCTTTCTATGGTATGTTTGCCCTGATAACGGTGTTTCTGTGGCTTTGTGGTTTAACGGCTGAAAGACGGGGCAGCTTCTGACTTGACTTCCATGCTGTTGCTTGAAATGTCCTCCCTTCCCCCCACGCACTGTCTTCTGAAAGCGACGCAGCTTTTCCCCCGAGGGATGATGCAAACAGGTTTGGGATTTTTCTTTTCATACCTTTGTACTTCTGGGTTGGGGGTTGATCATTCTGGATCACAGCTTCAAAAAGCAGATGCCTAAATGGCACCCAGGAAACAGGCAGGTGCAAACTAGTCTAAGCGTGTGGGGGTTATGTGGCTGTACGTGCAATTTCCCATTTGCTTCGCTAGCACGCACAGTCTCTGTTCGCTTGTTCCTGTTGGTCTGGTTTTCCATGTGCAATTAAGGCACCTCGTGTTGGTAAATTTTGGTTCTGTCAATTGAAACTCCTCCCTGATGATGTGGGAAGGTGGAGACTGATTTTCTCCTTAGCCGCTCCATTTCACTCCCTCTCTCTGCCCGTATCCCCTAGGACTTGCCAAGAAGTGGTTGGAATGTGCCAAGGGGAGGCCGGTTGTCCAGTTTCCACACAACAGAAACGACTTTTCTTTCAACAGGTATAAAATAACGACCGAGAAACCCGCTGGAGCTATCGCAGGTGTCCAGAGGCAGGAGAACGGGCCCATTGAGTGGCGCTACGAGCTGCCCATCACCTGCCAACTGTCTGTGTGAGTATTGGAGGGGGTGGAGTTAGCCTGCAGTCTCTGCTTCCAGGGAGCTGTCCCACCTCCTGCTTTGATCATAGAGTCTCCAACCAGTCAGTGAGTTGCATGGCCAGAAGTGCTGCTTTGGGTTGGAAAAGAGCACAGGGACTCTGCCCTGCCCTCGGCATACTCCAGGGATGTAGTTATGGCATGCAAACGTCCCTCCCCTAGATTTGCTCCTCCCATAGTGCCTGGACCAAGCGCGTCTGTAATAATATGAATACCGCTATATAAAGGATATTTTTCAATGGTGCTTATGGAGACGTGCACGCCTTGTTCTATGGGATTTGGGCACTGAACATCTCAGCTGTAAAAGCCTACTCGCTCCATCTGCTGGACTTCTCCATGCATCCCATTTTCTCTGTCTCTGATTATAAGCTCTCGGGGGCGGGGACTTGTCACGCATGCTTACACAACATAGCTGTGCGCCCCGCCCCCCCCCCCAGTGGCTGGACTGCAGAGATGGTTGAGTTGGCTACATCCTTTGAGCCAACAGAGCTGGGGCTTTTTGCTCAGGCAGAGGAGGCTCTTGCTTGTCGATCATAAGGTGCGTTACTTCAATCCCAGCGACCCACGACCCTCCCGAGTGTCCCGTGTCCCGTACAGCGCTGGGCGCGTGGCTGGTGTTGAAATAAACAACTTGAGCATGATTAAGACTTTCAGAGCAATACAAGGCTCTAAAAAGCGGTGACTGAAGCCTCAAAGAGAATGTGTGGAGCCCATTGCTATCTCTGTGCCCTTCATTATAGTCTTCTGTGACTGTGTATCTGTCTCCTGTGAGGTACTTGTTAATATGTACCTGGGGCCTGATTCTCATTTATGTTAAGGCTGGAGTGGTATTAAAGGGCCTAAGTGTATATAAAGTGCCTCAAAACAGTTAGTGTTTGTCCCATGCTATAAATCCAGGGAAAGAGAATTTGCCCATTTTGTCACATTATCCCTCTCAGTTGAAGTGACTCACGTTGTTTTGGTTAATTCCAAAATTTCCCACTATTGACAGTGTCTATATTAATCCTTTCACAGTAGAAGATAGCTTTGGTATTTAAAATCAGAATTTAGGGTGTAATCGTGCCATGAGTCCTTATTGAACCTAGCAGCCCTAATGACTTATCACTGGGATCAAGCCCATAACCAGTATGCAAGCATATCATTGTTTGAAATAACTTGGAGACTTCTCACAGTCATGTTAATCTGTAGTAGCTGCACTACTGTGTGGGATTTTAGTTGAATAATTTCTGCAATGTGTTCGGACTTCTGAGGTGATCCTGAAAGTTCCACTGTCTCTCTTCTTTCTCCAGGAGCTAAATGGTTAATCTTAAAACCCCAGCCAGGGAGGTTCTTTTTGTCAATGAGCTCCCCAACTTCTATCTACTTCCTCTCTTCCCATGTGTCTCAGTTGTGTATTAACACAGGCTCATAATTAGAGAATGAGACTCTGGGCCAGAAAAGCCTGGGTTCTGTTCCTGGCGCTGACTCCCGGTGCTGTATTAGGCCAAAAAAAAAAAAAAAAATGAGGTTAACTTGAGGTTTTTGGCATTTTCCCCTCTCTGTGCCTCTGTTTTCCCATCTGCAAAATGTAAATAATTATATTCACCTACAACACAAAGCAGTTTGGATTCATTCATGTTTGTAAGTGTCTAGGACAGGAGCGCCACCAGCTTTTTTGCCGCCTTAGGCAGCGGAAGGTCCTGCCCCCAACAGAGGCGGCAGAAGGTCCCGCCCCCGAAATACTGCCGATGACCAGGGTGGCCGAAGATTTGGTCGCCACCCCCCAAATGTTAGCGCCCTAGGCGACTGCCTACGTCACCTAATGGGTTGCACCAGCTCTGGTCTAGGAGGAAGTGCATTATGGGAGGGCATTGGAAAAAATATACATCACTGGTGCTCCATTTTGGAACAGTCTTTCTAATACTTTGTAGCCTCTGTCCCAGTGTCCTTTCTGTTAACATGCTTTGAGGTGATAGTAACTTATAACCCCCCCTCCCCCGCTTCCTCTCCTCGGTGCCTTGCCTACGCATGGCACGAGGCACAGCTCATGTGAGGAGGAAAAATGAGCCGAGCACCTTTATTCCAATTCTTCTACTTTTGTACAATGAGTGAGTTTCCTTACGTAGTTCCCCAGAGACATCAGAAGCTGAAGTTTCAGTGCTAAGGCACTGTCCATCGGCAGCAAAAGGCCACCCTTTGTATCTGCATTGCCTTCAAACAGCTGATGAAAACTAAAGAAATAAAATTCTGTCCACACCCTTCTGATAATCCGTGTGAAATATACTGCCAGGGAATTAGGACATTTCCAATGTGGGCAAGTGTCCACATTGTAAAACACACCAGTGCCGTAAAAACCATCCCTGCTCCTCCCAAGTCTATTTTGTTCCAGGTCTTGTACTGTGCCCCTTGCTGTGCTATCTGGGCACCTGAGGTCAGGGTTGAAACCTATGGATGGGGCAAGGTGAACACTTTACTAAAGCTTACCTGAGCAATGGTTTTCCCATTCTGTGAAAATTTTCAAGTTACCGAGAATTTTTCTCATCCTAAATTGGGAGGAAGAGTCGAAATCTAGAAAATTTGCATGAACCAAAAATTCCCCCCTCCCTTCCCCCCCCCGCAAAGTTCCGTTTGGGCCTGTGACGGGTTGGATCACAGAAACCCCCTTGGGAGCTGCCACCCGATGTGCCAAGACTACCCCTGCTCCTGTTTTCCCTGCCAGCTCAGGACTCCAGCACCCTGTCTTGCTGAGCCAGACTTTCCCATCTGCTCCAACACGGACCCAGGGTCTGAATCACTTGCCCCAAAGCTGCAAGTTTACCTGAAAACAGCTCACAGAAGTGTGCTTGTCTTTAGCACTCAGATGCCCAACTCCCAATGGGGTCTAAACCCAGATAAATCCGTTTTACCCTGCATAAAGCTTATGCAAGGCCAACTCATAAATTGTTCGTCCTCGATAACACTGATAGAGTTGTGCACAGTTGTTTGCTCCCCCAGGTATTAATACATACTCTGAGTAAATTACTAAATAAAAGTGATTTTTATTAAATACAGACAGTAGGATTTAAGTGGTTCCAAGTAGTAACAGACAGAACAAAGTAAGTCACCAAGCAAAATACAATAAAATGTGCAAATCTATGTCTAATCAAACTGAATACAGATAATCTCACCCTCAGATGCTTCAGTAAGTTTTTTTTCTCAGACTGGACACCTTCCAGGCCTGGGCACAATTCTTTCCCCTGGTACAGCTCTTGTTGCAGCTCAGGTGATAGCTAGGGGATTCTTCATGATGGCTCCTCTCCCCCCTTTGTTCTCTTCCACCCCTTTATATATCGTTTGCATAAGGCGGGAACCCTTCGTCCCTCTGGGTTTCCACCCCCTCTCACTGGAAAAGCACCAGGTTAAAGATGGATTCCAGTTCAGGTGACATGATCACATGTCACTGCAAGACTTCATTACTCACTTGCCAGCACACACATATACAGGAAAAAGAACAGGAGTACTTGTGGCACCTTAGAGACTAACAAATTTATAGAGCATAAGCTTTCGTGGACCACAGCCCACTTCTTCGGATGCATACAGAGTGATTCCAAGTACTCCTGTTCTTTTTGCGGATACAGACTAACACGGTTGCTACTCTGAAACATATACAGGAAGACTCACAGGTAAACACAGCCATCTACAGACAATGGGAGTCATCAAGATTCCAAACCATCATTACATAATTACAATAGGCCCTCAGAGTTATATTTTATATTTCTAGTTTTAGATGTGAGTGGTACATTTATACAAATCGGATGATCACACTCAGTAGATTATAAGCTTTGTAATGATACCTTACAAGAGACCTTTTGCATGAAGCTTATCCCAGTGATGTTATATTCACTTCTTACCATATTTTTCTAAAACTATCCCAGTTACATTATATTCACTTATTATCATGTTTTTATAAAACCATATGGACTGCACAACGTCACAGGGCCAATCAAAACTTTTTGTTCTGGTTGCAACGTAAACTCTTTTTAGTTTAAATTCACTACAGTTTTGAACAAGGCCTTTTGATTTGAACAAAACTTTGCACTTTGAAAATGTTGAAATGGGGGTTTCAACCATTCTGGGTGGGGGGGAAAAATCCGATCCTTTTTTTTTGAGTTGGGAAATGGACATTGTTCTGCAAACAGCTTCGGCTTGAACGAGTGGGCGAAAAACCAGTTAGTCAAAATATTCCCAAGCAGCTCTACGCTTAAGCTGTTGCTGCTGTCTGTGCCATCCCTCTCCTGTGGCTAAAGAAGGGGTTTCAGTCTCTAGGGCTGTCAATACAGCACCTCTCACCAGCCCTAAATTCACCTTAAAAGAAAAGGCATTCATTTCTTAAACCCTCCCCTCGCTCCCCCCCCCCCCGCCAATCTTTCCATCCTATCAAGATGAGGCTTCAGGGATTCAAAAGAGGTTTATAGTCAGTCTGTCTCTTCCTGCCTGACAGCCTGTGAACCCATCTATTTAGTCTCTGTTACATCCCCAGGGAAATGAATATTGGGAAAACAAACTCTCTGGGTCCTGAGTTTGATTCATTGGCGAGGGCTAAATTGTAATGGAGCATCTGGAGAAATGCATGTGACAAGCCCATGGATGCTGGATGAATATTGTATGGGGCTGTGTCAAGGAAAGCTGAACGTATCCTTAATGATGACAAAGCGTAGGCCATGCGTTCCTGAGAGCTCGTCAGGGAAGCTATTCGGCCATGCCATGAAATGGGGAGTAAGTGGCATACAATTTGATGATGTATCATCCTTATAATTCCCAGTCCCATTCTGTTTGAAGTTGATTGGAAAAATTATAAAGGGAGTTGGATCAGGATCATAGAGTGCCTGGGTTCTTAATCTGGGGCACATGCTTTTCATCTGTAGATTTCAAGGCGCTTTACAAAAGAAGGCCTAGTAGTATCTCCATTTTACAGAGGCACAGAAAGGGGAAGTAACTTGCCCAAGGTCACACAGAGGTCAGTGGCAAAGCTGGGAATAGAACCCCGGTCTCCTGATTCCCAGTCCAGCATCCTATCCATTGGAACGCACTGTCTTCTGTTCATTTTTATTTTTATTTTTATTTATTTTTTGTTATTTTGTGTGTGCGTGTGTGTGTGTGTGTGTGTGTATATATATATATATATATATATATATATATATATATATATGATAAACATCTTCATTTCCTTTCCTTCGCTTCAGGGGGCTGAAGAGCCAGCTCATCCCCATACTGGCTAACATTCTGGAAGTTGATCAGGAAAAATGCTGGGGCTTTGATCAGTTTTTTGCTGAAACCACTGACATCCTGCACAGGATAGTGGTCCATGTCTTCTCCTTGCAGCAAGCTACCATGCACCGGATCTACATCCATGCCTACAACACGTAAGCACGGCTTAGCCCCTGGCAAATCTGGGAGAAGAATCCAGGAGCCCTGAGTTGCAGGCCAAATTTTCACTGCAGGTTTACGGTGTGCACCTGGGAGAGGCACGTGTTCTCTTTGCACCTCGGCCAAACCGGCTGAAAAACCAGTGGGAAAAGCAGAAGGTTCAGTTTAATGCTGAGCTGCGCTTCCCCAGGGAAGCGTATCAGCTGGAAGGGGTTGCTTATTGCTGTCCCCTGTATGCCTGCTCTGCTGCTCTCCACTGCACAGGAGGCTGCATTTCATTGGAGGAGAAGTGATCCTTGAGTGTTTTTTTGTTTGTTTGTTTTGCTCGTATTGGGCATAATCCGAAACCCATTGATGTGAAAGGAAAGTCTCCCCCTGACGTCACTGGAAGTTAGGTCAGACTGCTAAAGTGTTCAGGTGACCGAATGCTAGGGCAATGGCAATCCACAATAAATATCACTGTAAAGAAGTCTGATGCCGCATGCTGCCGGGAAGCTTTGCTGGATCCCAACCGAGCTTCCTTTAGTGAACGATAAACTCAAGAGTAGGATTGGGGGGGTGGGTGGACAGAATAATAGCGAAACTACTGGCTATTGTGTGAAATTATTTCGGTTGCTGATAGCCTCATGTTTTATTTCCCTTCTGTTCCCTTGTTTGCTTTTTGTTTCAGTACCACCATATTTTTAGAAGCTGTCTTCACGCAGACAAATATAGCCCCTCACCATCAAGAATATTTTTTTGAAGGTCACCCGTATCAATTGGAACCCAGCTTGCAAGCTCACAATTTCTCCAGAACCACAGAAAATAGCCCACTGACCTTGCTGAGCAGTGTACCGGAGGAGCCCGTGGGAGTGAAATTCAGAGATCGTGAGTACAGTCATCTCGTAAAATGGAGCCTTCTGCTTCCAATCCAGCCATTTGAGCTCTTCTAGTGGGTTTAGTTTCCGCCATCTGTGTATGCACGCATATGGTCACGCTTGCAATGTCCTCCTGATACAGGGCTCTTGGTCACTTCATCTGGAGTCTCACTGCAGAGCTGTAAATTATTAGGGCAAAGCTCAACAGAGAGGAAGGGATGGTTTTGTGGTTAAAGGCATTGGACATGGTTGGGTTGGGTTCAGTTTTCATCTCTGAAACAGATTTCCTGTGTGCCCATGGGGAAGTCATTTAGCCTCTCTGTGCCTCTGTCACCAATCTGTAAAATGGGAGTGATGATAATACTCTTTTCCCACCCTTTGTCTGTCTTGTCCGTTCAGATTACTCTTTAGGGTGGGAACCACCTCCTGCAATGTCTCTGTAGAGTGCCTAGCACAATGGGGCCAGGACCTGGCTGAGACATCCGGGTGCTACCATCAGTTAATAAAGTCTGAGCTCTGCTCTGCCCTGCTGAACCCAGAGATGTGGGCGAGTGATCTGAGCGCAGGACTAGGAACAAGGAATTCCTAGCTTCTCATCCCAGAGCTGACAGATTCCCTCTATGGGCTTGAGTGAAAATTTTCTGCCTCTCATTCTCTATCTGTAAAATGTAAATTGTTTAGCCATGTCTTAAAGATATGAAGAGGATTAATTAGTTAATATTTGTAATTCACTTGAGATCAAAAGTGCTCTCTACCTGCTAAGTACTTTTGTGTATTAGGATCCACACTGCAGTTCGCTGCTTTATATCCTCTCTTTATTCCATGTGCAGACCTCCAGGGCAAAATGTGTTGCAGAGACCCACAATGTGAGCCGGAGAGGAGAACGTTACCCTTCCCATTAGATTAGACAGAGAAGTGCCCATAAAGCCTTCAGGGAAGGATGCTTTCTGTGTTGATGTCTGTATAATAAAACATCGGTTGAGATGAGAGTGGCAGATAGTTACATTCCTGCTTGTGTTTTGTGCACAGGAGCTGATGGTACAACTTCCAAGATGTAGGTAAAATTTTAAACATTTCCTATGTGACTTAGAAGCCTAAGTCATTTTTGAAAGTAGAACTTGGACTTCTAAGTCACATGGGAGATTTGGAAAATGTCCCCCATATCTGGTGTAATACCTGTGGTTTGCCTAAGTGGGCACTAGATGTCACTGCTGATCCACAAGAGTGCAACTCCTTGAGAGATTCCCTGTTATGAAGCAAACGTGAAGCACAGAGGGTCCCTCTGTATAGCGGGTGATATAGGAAATATACCCACAAAGGGCTCTGAACGATGTCTCTTTGTTTTCAGCGTCACATGAGTTTCCAAAGTTTGTCCCAAAGGTTGATGTCCTAGCTGACTGCAGCATGGCAAAGGTATGTTGGGGATTTCAGCTCAAGATTGAAATAGGCTTTTGGAAATCACACTCAAGTGAAGGAATGGTCATTGGCAGTGCCCTTTTGCCTTCTAGGGTGTCCTGAGTGCCGTTCACCAGACACTGAAGATCTCTCGGTCACTTTTGAAATGTCAAGAGTTTATTCTGAGAGGTCTTTACTGGGTGATGTAAGTACATGACAGCCAGTGTACCCTGTTGGTGCTGTGTAAAGAACAGCCGGAACTGTTTGATTTCTTTTCTCTCTGTGTAGCTGATAGAAATATCTTGTGTTTGAGAACCAGATCGCTTACTCAGACAATCCCCCAATAATATTCTACAGTGGTGCTCCAAATCTTGCAGTGTCACTGCATATGCTGCAGTGGTTTGGATCAATACTATTGAGAGAAAGTGTGTGTGTGCGCGCACGCACATGTGTAATGTTAGATGTAAAAAAATAAAACAATTTGGGGATATTCTCTCTGCTTCTGAACTGCAGAAGGGTGTGTGCATGTGTGTGAATTAGAGACACCCGAGAGATTCATTCAGAGCATGTGTTCCAGATGGAATCCTTGTCCCCACTGTGGCTGAGCACGTGTCACAGTCTGACACCGATGGGTCGGTTCAGGCCAGGGTGGTAAATATAGCAGTGTTAATGCCCATAGTACAGTGTCTTGCCTGTTTAGACTCTAAGCTCTTTGGAGCAAGAACTCTCTCATGTTATAGGGCCCCCAATATCAGGTGATCAGAGTAAATGATAGAGCTGTGTATATTCTACCGTTCATGGTTACAAGCACCCAAAGGAAACCCTGAAGCACAAGGCTGGGGCTTGAGGGGTGGGGAGAGGCAGATGTGATTAGAAGCAAGTTAAGAACACAAGAACGGCCCTACTGGGTCAGACCAAAGGGCCATCTAGCCCAGTGGCCAATGCTAGGTGCCCCAGAGGGAATGAACAGAACAGGGAATCATCAAGTGATCCATCCCCTGTCACTCATTCCCAGCTTCTGGCAAAGTGGGTTTGCGAACGGGCAAACACTCAAAGTTCAGCTGCATTGCACCCCTTGGGTGAGGGGAGTTGGATGATTCCAGACAAACCTGTCTCTTTGCAGTGAGAGCCTGAAAGCCAAGTGCTCCCGTGTTGTGGAGAGAAGGGAAGCGGCCGTTTCGATGCTGAGCGGCTTGCAGCATACCGAGCTGAAGGCCTTCGTGTTGTAAGTATCGCTTTGTTGCTGTCACTTGTGCAGCAAGGGGTAAAGATGCTCTGCAGCTGTGCGCATGTGGTCGTGGCACTGAGCTGTGTCTGTCCCACACGTGGGCTGGTCCGATAGGGGCTCTGCACAGGCCCTTGTCACTTGAGCTTGAAGAGAAGTTATTGCAGCTCTCAGAACGTTAGGGATTAAGAGGGAAAGTTTCCAAAACTCCTGCATGACTCAGGAGCACAAGTCTAGCGGCAAGCCACTGGGATTTGTGCTCCTCACGCACACTGGGGCTTTGGAAAAATCCACCTGAGGCCTCTTTGGTGGCCCCCACCTACTCGACTGGAGCGTCAGTTATAGGACTCTTGGTTAATATAAATCCAAAGGCCATGTTCTCTTCTCCGGACTTGGGACGATGTAGGTTTCCCACCTTCTGTACTGAGGCATCTGCTGCTCTCGTGCGTGACAGAAAAATGTGTAGAGCTCCGTTAACGTCTCTGTGGTGAATCTGGTGCTGCCTATTTAAATCCTGGGAGGGGGAGCAGAACTCACCAGGGTAACAGCAAAGGCCACGTGCGCAGCCACAGAACCCAGAACTTAACTGACTGCAGGAGACAAAGAATCAAAAACAAGGGCAGAGCATGTAGCTCACAAGGTGCAAACAAGGGATCCAGAGGGGAACACCAGGCAGAGAATTCCCCTGACAGCCAAGGAGGCCGAGGTCCTTTATTGTCCACAGAGCTGGTACAGCATGGAAAGGAAGCAGTGCGGTATCCCACTTCTCCCTCCACCAGTGTAGAGTACCTTCACCCTGACCATCTGAGCCACTTTCCCATTCTGTTTCCAGGGCCCATTCAGTCCTTGTCTTCTGTGCTGAGATCTTCAACCCATGGTGGCAGTTTTGGTGATGTGGACGCCAGTCCACTAGGAACTGGATCTAGCTCACCACTCGAGGCAGCGCTTGGCAGCGCAGCCTATTGGATAGAGCACTGGGCTGGGACTCGGGAGACCCAGCTTCTATTCCTGCCCTCTGGTGACCTTGGGCAAGTCATTTCCCCTCTCTCTGCCTCAGTTTCCCCATCTGTAAAAAGTAACTAATGAGACTGGTCTCCATTATAAAACGCGTTGAGATCTACTGATTAAAAAGTGCTGTACAAGAGCTTGATATTACTTTTATTCCTGAAACGAAGTGACCAAGGCAATGCTCTGTGCAGGAGGAACTTGTCAGGAGCCCTTGCTGGTTATCTGTAGGTATTGTGCTCCAGATGATTGGGGCAGTGGAGAAAGAGACTTGTGAGTAAACTGGGTTGCTGGTGAGTGTTACGTTCCTGCAATCCTTGTACGTAGGGCATGTGCAGGAATGTCTGAGCTGAATGGTTACCCTTCCCCCTCCCCCCCCTTGGATGATCAGTCTCCACTTTCATAAGAACTTGGATTTTAGTCCCTGGTGGTCTGGCTGCTCTCTGGGGTTTTTCAGATTGAATATTACAGGGTACAGCAAACCTATATAAGCCACAGAGATGAAGTCATAGCGTAAATTCAAGGAGACACCAGTGCTGGAATCTTCAGCTGAATGCAAATGGAAAAAAAGAGCCTTGTTGCTCGGTAAAATGAAAACCGCGTGAAGAGTTACACTGCATTAACCTAAATCCCAGGGGGAGGTCAGTCAGACAGAGACATTGTTCTCCCAAGGGAATGGGTGGAATCCCTGTCCAAAACCCTGTAGAATCTCTACTATAAGGAACAATTCTGCATTCGCCCTGGAGGATGGATGTGTCTCTTCTGTCTCTAAATCTCTAGGATTCAAACCCATTACAGTGCATTTCTGCTGAGCGCTGCCTCCAGCCTGACCGCACTCCTTACGTTGATGTGCCTTTTATTTCCATTTAAGAAGCTCCATTAGTGGAACTTCCATCAGAGACCAAGTTACAGGGAAATCTCAGACAATCCTACTAAATACGTCCATTGCTGTCACTGCTGCTCCAGTGAAATCCAAGCCTACCCGTGGTCATTTAGCTCTTGCGTCTTTGTTTTATCACCTCAGGGGTGGAAAATGGTTTATTTGGGGTTGGGTTATTTTATTGCTGAGAGAGCTGCCTAGGGGGATTTAGAGGTGTGATTCCCATTCATTTCAATGGGAGCTGTGATTGTAAATCTCCTAGATGCCTTTGTAACTTCCAGCTTAAGAGGAGGGTTTTCATTTGCCCAGGTGTTATCTGCCCCTCTTAGCCCAGGGCAGGAAAAGCCCCTCTGAATCCGGCCTCTGGTTTAATAAAGCTTTGATCTGTGTCTAATAGGTATGAGTCTGTTTCTGGAGGGAACGGTAGTCCAGAGCTGAAGGATCTGGCTGAGGTGAAAACAAGGCTGCAGACTGTGAGTATGTAGCTCCAGCTATGGGTGTTATGTGGGAAGGAGCTGAGAAGCCCATGTGGAACTTCTCTGATTAATGGAGAGCCCTGGTCTGGACCTTTTCTTTCCCACTGTAGGTCACTGAAGACCTCACCAGATGTTCCCACAGCATCTCCGAACATAAAGGGACATTGGACTCTCTTTTGTCTGAGCTGGTAAAGCACAGGAAACAGGCACATGAAGATAGGTTTGTGGAATAAGCTTTTGTTTAATGTTGAAAAACATTAATATATTTTCATATGCAACTGTCTGTATATTGCTGTACACACCTACTTATAGTGTGTGCCTATATTGATGTATAAGTTACAGTACACTACCAATATTTGCATACAGTTAAGAGTACGTTTTATATTAATATTACTTTGCATTTAAGTGCAAGATATTGATAATTTTATGTCAGATATAAGTGGTGTACTGTATATATGCATATCCAGTTCCAGTACACTGCCAATATTTGGCACCTTATTTTGCACTATATATTTAAGTAATAATAGCTGTACCATTATTAGCACTAATAATATTACTTTGGACATACTATAGTGCCTTTCATCCATACATCTCCAGGCACTTTCTTAACGTATCATTATTGTTGTGGGAAAACTTTGGAAAATTGGCACCAAATATGTCAGCATTCCCTCCCTCCCCCATTTTTCAGTCTGTTCTAATAATTATCCCCATTTTCATAAATAGGGAAATGGAGTCAGTGGCAGGACTGGGATTAGAACTCAGGACTGTCACACACATCATAACTAACCCCCTGCCAAGATGCAGGATTAGACTAGATGACTCTTGCGGTCCCTTCCAACCCATGGTTCTATGATTCTTTGACTGTCAACTCCCAGGCCCAGTTGGGACCATACTGCCTGTAACCTTCTAGTAATGTTCTTGGTGCATGTGCGTTGGCCAGCTGTGATTCTAGGGAGCATGATTTCATTTCAGGCTACTTATTTGGAACTTGTTTCACTTTCTGCTATGAGAACAATTCAGTCCCAGCTTCTAGAGAAACATGCGTATAAATGTGTATACACTTGGGTACTATAGTCTCTGGTGGCATTTGATCTCAAGGATGCTCTTTATCATTCTTATCTAACGTTTGCGTTGAGGATGCCAGTTTCCTGGATTAGAGTACTAGGGACTGTCTTATGGTATTAATAAAGCCAGAGCCGGAGCTTTTCCCCAGGAGCCAGAAGAGATTGCACTCAGAAGCCTCTGTGTTTCCAGGTCATTGCTGTTTAAACTAAGCTATATTTAGAATGCTGCTTATTTTTATAATGTCCCTCATGGCAAGTGTCATAATGCCCGTTATGGGTGAATGTCGATGATAAGCTTAGGTGAGAAGGAGAAGTTTGGAGGGACGGGACTCCCCTTTGGAAGGAGATGGGGAGGTTGCCTCAGGCAAATGGAGCAGTGCAAATGAATTGACAGCTATAGAAAATGAAGGAGGTGTCGGGGGAGGAATTGTCCGGAAGCCAAACCTAAAGGAGCAGAGGACTAGGTGAAGGTGAGGTTAAATGGAGACGGGAGGGGCAGCGTAGGTGGAGGTGAGGCTGGCAGAGCAAGTCTCTGGGGAGGTTTGACAAGCAGAATGTGGTCTCGGGCACTAGCTCCTAAATAAACCCACTTCTGTGACTCAGTTTGAGGTTTTCTTGGTGGGCTCCCAATTTCCCCTTTAGCTCAAGGGTGTTTAAGTGCCTCCCCACCCATGCCATGCCACACCAGCCAGCTCTGTTTTTATTTGAATGCCCGAGGAGTGGACCCATGAAAAATGCCCAGGCCCTGCTCCAGGGAGCTTGCAGCCAGCTCCAGGCACAAGCACAATATTTCAGAGGTGCAATACGTAGGGGTTAAAGTAGATTGAAACAGGAGGGGAGTTCTCACTGCACCAGTTGAGCTAATAGGAGTGGGAGCTGCTCTCCCCAAGCCTGGGAGGGAAGGGGCAGCACCCATCTGCTATGGGCAGAGGTGGCAGAGCTACGTTCCTCTCCGTCCCGCTACCCACCATCACAATCCCTGGGCTAATACAAGCTGGGGGTGGGGGAGAAGAAGCTTGCAATAGGCACCATTGGGAAATCTCTTTTGGAGCAGGCAGGGCTGCCTGGGGGGGGGAGAGTGGGGCAATTTGCCCCGGGCCCCATAGGGGCCCCCATGGGAATACAGTATTCTATAATATTGCAGCTTTTTTTATGGAAGGGGCCCCCAAAATTACTTTGCCTCAGGCCCCCTGAATCCTCTGGGCGGCCCTGGGAGCAGGGACTGTGCTGCTTTTCTGGTTGGAAAATGCCTCAGAACATTGCAGGCACTACCAGAACCAACCAACCACAATAACAGGGGTGTGTTAAGGATGAATTTGCATGATCCTGGTCTCCCGTGGGAAGAGTTGCAGGACAGCCTTCTTTGGCCAGGCCTAGCCCGCTGATGAATTCCTGGCTGGCTGCCGCAGAGGGAGATGGGGTTTAAGCTCTTGAGCCTTTCCTGCACTGAGCTTTTAGTTAAAATCTCCCACTTGTGCATCCCATCTCTGTTAGCAACAGTGGGAGCCTTGGTGTGGACTGGACACTGGTATTTTAACCAGTGTGTGGTCTAACCCCACTCAGAGCAGGGCTAAACAACACAGCGGTAAAAGCACCTGCTTGCGCTCTTTCTATGCAAGGGCTCCTGCTGGGGGAGCCATTCCTGCAGCTGATGCAATGCTGGGAGACTTCACACAAGGCTCAGTGTCGATGCAGCCTTCTCAACATCTTGAATGTCTCCGCTTAAGTCTAGTGAGATGCCTGGACACCCTGATGTAAAGGCTAGTAGCAGTACTAACAAGGAGGGAGTTGGTGGTTCGTTGTGTGAGGAGACAAGTGAATGCCTCAGGGCTGGTCTTAGCCACCTAGATTTCAAAGTCCTGCTGGGGTAGTAGTAGTAATACCTAGCTTTGTGTAGAGCTTTCCATTTGTCAACCTCAAAGGGCTTTACAAAGGAGATCAGTATAATTATCCCCATTTTACAGAGGGCGAAACTGAGGCATAGAGAGGGGACATGCGCAGGGTCATGCGACAGGCCAGTGGCAGAACTGGGAAGAGAACCCTAGTTATCCTGAATCCCAGTCCAGTGCTCTATCCACTACGGGGCACAGCCTCCGCTTTGCGCTCTGTGCGACTCACAGGGAAATGGGTTGCTGCAGACCCAGCTCCTCGTCTGAAACAAGGTTTAATTGAACATTTGGATGGAAAGAAAACACATCTCATGTCCTGGTTCCACAGCATCCGGCAGATGGAGTGCTGCCTCGAGAAGATGCAGCTCATATACAAGCAATTCAAGAAGACCCGGATGAGTCCGCGTAAGTAGCTGAAGTTGGTGAGTTAGGCACCCAACTGCCGTTGACTTGAACACCGTTAGGAAAATTTCAGCTGTAGTTTTTTCCTCAAGAGGTCTCTTGCTATAGTGTAGCAGCTGTGAGTATATGTAGGTACATTTATCAGTCTGTATGAATGTGGAAGGTCCCAATGTTCTTTCCCGGCACATGACCAATAAGTATCTTTCTCTTTTCTAGGGCTAGCCTACAATGAGGAACAAATACACAAGCTGGAAAAGTAAGTAAATAACCCATTGTTCCAGGGTCTTGAATGCCTGGCCATAGTTAACTGGGCCGATCAATCTCTGGCATTTCTGATTGCCTTTTGAGGAGACTCAAAACGTTCTCGGATTATTAATGCTAAGAATGTCTGGCCTGTAAATGACTTCCATGTCAATCAGTTTATCGATCCCAGCCGAACTACAAACCTCTTTAGGAGAAGGTGCAAGAAACCCCATAGTGTAAATATATGTATCCTGTAAGATCTTTGGGGCAGAGACTGTCTCTTCATTATGTGTACACAGCACCTAGCGCAAAATGGCCCAATCCGTGACTGGGGCCTTGAGGCACTATCACATTACAAATTAAAACGAATAGTCATGGAGAATGATGAAACAACCTACCTGCAGGTTACTGCCCGCCAACAATTAGTGGCTGGCTTATGCGTGAAGACCCCTGTTCAGGAAAGCAATTAAGCCACAAGCTTAACTTTCAGTGGGAATTAGGTATCTAAATGGCACTTGTTCTTTTTAAAATCTCCCCCAAACCCAACAGAAGCCAATGGGACTTACAGATGCAAAACGTTAATCACGTGCTTAAATGTTCACCTGACACAACAGAGTTTATACCCCCTATATATTTTATCAGATCTAATGTTACTGTGGACTGTCTCATTAAACTTGAAGGTGGAGATTTTTCAAAAGCACCTGTGGGATTTAGGAGCACACGTCCTAATAGCTTTCAGTAGGACGTGTGCTCCTAAATCTCTTAGATGCTTTTGGAAAATCTCCCATTAAAGAGAGTCTCCCTACAAAATTTTGCCTGGGACTTGTTTTTACGCCACAGCAGAATTTGCCTTGCCTTCAGAAAGTGCAGCACCCCGCCCATCTTTCCTTTCTGGAGACCATCTCAGCGCTCCTGTTACTTCAGTGATGGTACTGAATCCCACCCAAATAATGCTCATTTTCTTTTTCCTCTCCCCCAATCTTTTCAGGATGAATTTAGGGCATTTGGCCAAAAAGGTCTTGTCGATTTTCCAGGAGGACTGCGTACAGAAATATCAAGCTATTCTGGCCATCCATGGGAACATAACTAGGTAATGGCCGTGCTCTCTTCTTCACCTGTGTCCTGTGTGTTACACCAGATATCCTGGTTCTAGTTTTCCATGTAAGCAGAGCTGGTACTTTGGGAGCAGCCTCTGTGTTCATAGTCGTGGGTTGGGATCACCATGGTGCAGGGGCTGTGATTCCTGTGAACACTAATATGTAGTCATCCCTCCGAGAACCTCTTGTAGCTCCTAAAGGTCTCCAAACATTACGCTAATGGTGGGGCTTGGTTCAAGATATATTACTAGTACCTCCCGTTGGGGTTGGGGAGGAAATCGTAATAAGTCACAAAGCTAGTAAGAAATCCTCCAGGGCTGCTACTGCCTGTCTTGTGTTTTTATCCTGTGCCAAGAATTGCTCAGCCGTTGCTCTGTAGAAGAGCTTATTAAGAAGCATGGTGGAGAGGCCCTGCCAGTGATGTTCCTAATAGTGTGGACGGATGTAATTCAGAGACGAGCCCAAGTCTGATTCCTGGATCCATGTTCTAGCCTGTATCTATTTCTGTGGTGGTCTGAATCCAAAGAACCTGAACCCTAGGGGGAAAGACTGAATTTAGATTCAGATTCTGACCCCCCCAACCTTGGATTGCTTGGATGCAGGGTCTGGGTTTGGCTGACAAAGCTTCTCTCTGGAGTTTGGATCCTGGGGTTTGAGGATCCACCTCTAGTTCTAATCTATTGCCTATGTTTTATTATGCTAATTTGCCTGTTTCCTGTCTGAAGGAGCTTACAGTCTAGGGCCCTAGGTAACATCAGTGGGGCTATTTATGGTGTCAATAGGCCTTAAGCATGTGTGTAAGTTGTTACAGGGTAATAATAAATACCCAGTTCTTTTATGTAGCATTTTTCGTCAGTAGGTTTCAAAGCACATTTACAAAGGAGGGCAATATCGCTATACTCATTTTACAGATGGTGAAACTGAGGCCTGGGAACGGTTAAGTGGCTTGCCCAAGGTCAGCCAGCAGGGCAGTGGCAGAGGCAGAATCAGAAACCGAACCCAGGCCTCCAGAGTCCCAGTCCAGTGCTCTGTCCAATTGGCTGACCAGGGTCTAAGTAATAACCCAGAGCACAGGAAAAAGTTACAAGTGGGTAAGAGGAAGAGAAAATTAATTCCCTGGCTGGGTAAATGCTGATCAGTCAGAGTTGAGGGAGAAGAGAAAAGGGGGTGATTTTCCCTGACTGTCCCCTCACACCTCTGTATTGGGGAACACACACGGCAGCATTTTAAAATAAAAAAATCCAGCCGACCATCCCTCCCAGTGCCAAACTGCCTCAGCTTCCCTTCAAGTGGCTGATTTCTTTGTTCACTCAACGGGAGGGTTCCGTGTACTACAACGAGGCTGCTATTAAGACAGAGAGCGCCACTTACAAAGAATGATTTTATGTTAAATGGTGTTTGGGGAATACAGCAAAGAGCAAATTGCCCTGTGGTGATTGAGTGCTGCACAGTGACTTACCACAGCAAAAAAAGTGGAGTTACTTAGCTGTGGCTGTTGCCGAGGTTGGGTTTTTATTGCAAAGTTGCTTTTAAAGTGGAGCATCTTCTCCCCAAGGCTTTAGGTGTGGGTGGGAATGATTTTCTCTAACCGTTAGCATTAGAACTTGCTTTTGGTTTGGCCCCTCTGTTTGAGGTGGAATCGAGTTCAGTGAGATTTATTGTGTGGGGGAACTTTTAGGACAAGCCTGGTAGTGAAGCTCAAACCTCCTGTAAGTGGATCTCAAAAAGCCCTAGGACATCTTTTTCAGGAGCAAGCATCTGCCTTGGTGTCCTTGGCTACCATTTTCTTTCTTCCCCCCACACTGTTGGGCAGGAGGCACACAGTACCTCCTTGGAGAAACAGAGTAGAACAGTGGCTCTCAACCTTTCCAGACTATTGTACCCCTTTCAGGAGTCTGATTTGCTTTGCGGACCCCCGAGTTTCACCTCACTTAACTAGTTGCTTACAAAAATCAGACATAAAAATACAAAAGTGTAACAGCCACTAGTACTGAAAAATGGCTTATTTTCTCATTGCTACCATATAATTATAAAATCAATCAATTGGAATATAAATATTGTACTTATATTTCAGTGTATATTACATAGAGCAGTATAAACAAGTCATGGTCTGTATGAAATTTTAGTTTGTACCAACTTCACTAGTGGTTTTTATGTAGCCTGTTGTAAAACTAGGCAAATATCTAGATGAGCTGATGTACCCCAGGAAGATCTCGGTTTACCCCCACGGGTACACGAACCACTGGATTAGACAACCTCTTGAGGTGCCCTCCTTCCCTACCCTTTTCTAATCATGTGCTGTGCAGCAGTTCTGACTAGCTGCAATCCCGTACCCCAAAAGTGGCTGCATTTCAGTGGTAGGGGAAGGAGTTCTCGAACATAATAGATGCAATCCTGGAGTCCCCATTCCCTGTGCAGTTAAATTGCTTGTTGACTTCAGTGGGAGTTTTTTCTCTGAGGATGATCTTCACCCCTTTGCAGAGGGGACAGTATGAGGCCTTTGCAACATGTTAGTCTCATTTAGATTTAAGTGGGATTTGCATGGGAGCAGTGGGTTTTTTTGTTTAAGATTTCTCTTGTTTTCCTTTTCTCTCCTGGTCGATTTCTATAGTTTGAGGTCAGAGTTGTTTCTTACTTTCACTTCATTTCTAATTGGCTTGTTTTGGATTTGTCCTTGTTTAGTGGGTGGGGTTCTGTGGTGTGATGGGTCTTTTCTGGGGATTGCACTGTTGACTTTCAAAGAACAAAAATAAAGCCAAAACAAACGTACAACCTCTTTCCAGAATGATGAGGGTTTCATCTGCGTCACGTCTGTCCACTGGGAGGCACCTTTGCACTCAGGCACATAGCACAGGTGGCAACAGGGTGAGTCCCCCCAAGATTGTAGACAGGTTCTTGGTCTGAAACACACCAGTGACGCTGTTGGTAATCTGCACGTGGCAGCTGTTGCTCTGACCAAATATTGAGCTCTGTTCACCCCAGATGTGTGACGGCTCCATTGGAGAGGGTCTCATGACTCAATGCTAATTGTTCTGATCAAACAAGTGATCCCACTGACTGGGAGTGATCTGAGCTCTTTGGGGCAGGGACTGGTCTAGTTTCTTGTCTGCACAGTGCCTAGCGTAACAAAACTCTGATCCTTGACTGGGGCCTCTACGCCTTACCATAAAACTGCTACTAATAATACAGGAATAGGGTAAGCTATATTTGGCCCTAAAATAGGGACCCAGAAATCAGGACGCTAAGGGTATGTCTATACTGCCTCATGAAACTGGGTCTGTGGAACCCAGGCTTGTGCACTAGGTGTTTCCAAGCCTGTGTTTGAGCATCTACACTGCATTGTTAACCTGGGTTTACAGTCGCTGGAGCTGGGTCTCACAGCTGTGCTGACGCCTCTATAGCGCACTACTCAGCCCTTCTGACTTGGGTTTGCAGCCTGACTGGAGTCCACATTGCAAAATGACAGGGCTTGACCCCAAGTCATGGTAGGACTCTGGCTCTGACCCTCCCCCCTAGTAGGGTCCTAGGACCCAGGTCGTAAGTGCTTGCTGACCCAAGTCAGACTCATCTGTGTGTGGACGGAAGCAGGGCTTGGGCTCAAATCTGAGTCAGAGCCCTGGTTTAATGTGCGGTGTAGACCACCCTAAGGTGCTATTCCCAGCTCAGCCACCGATGTGCTGTGTGACTTCAGGCAAGTCACTTCACTTCTCTGTGCTTTGAATTCCTCAGCTGTAATGTTGACCTCCCTATAGTAAGGTTTAGTGTATTGCTTGGAGACTCGTGGCTGCTACAGAAGTGCAGTCGTTACTTTTAGGCAATGCCTATTTTTCTTTTATTGTCTGTGTGGGAATTAAGCACATAGGGCCTGATCTAAAGCCCACTGAAGACAAAGGGAGTCTTTCTACTGGATCAGGCACAGAGAAAGGAGAACAGCCATTGTTAATTACAAATTTAAATAGCCTTTTACAGTGAATTTTGGCACCAGGTGTGTGCACCCTCCACACAGGGTACATTTTCCCCATTCGTTTACTGCTAGTGCTCTTTGGACAGCCTTGCCTAAGAACAATAGAGGCACAACTGTAATTATAACATGGGTGTGACACCAAGAGCCATTCATCTGCTTCCCTGTAGGATTTTAACCCAAATCCAACATGGTTTTCAGAAGGGGGGAAAAAAATCAAAGTTCTCATTCTTACCAAATATTTGACTGGAGTTTTTGTTTGTTTTGTTGTTTTTTTCTCAATAGGGACGTTTGGGAGATGAGAGAACATTTGAAGAAACTCAGCAACTCTATAGCCGCTTGTAATGTGGAGATGATGGGATGCCAGGAGTGCCTCCATAATGTACCGTGTTTATTCTAAAACCCTCTCTGCTCAGAAGATGGATACTACAATGTAGATTTTTTTTTTTTTAAATCAAGCTAGTATCTTGCACTTGTAAATTTCAAAGTGCTCACAAATCCCCTGTGATACTAAGTAGTCTTCATTTTATAGGTGGGGAAAACCTGCAGAAGAGCAAGGTGAAGTGGGTAACACTTTCAAAAGTCAATGGGACCTTGGCTCTTGTGGCACTTAAGTGCTTTTGAAAATTTGATCCCAAGTGACTTGCCCAAAGTCACACAGTGAGTTGGTGTCAGCATTGGGGTTAGAATGCACTCATTCCTGGCCCCAATCCTGTGTTCAGACTACTAGTCTGCAAGACGCTCGCACTTCTTCAAAAAACATTTTTAGCAGTGACTTAATTTGCTGCTAACAAGTTATTGTCCCAGTGAGTATAGGTGCTGGGCCCATATCCTATACGCTACAACATACAATCTGTAATCTCATGAGGGTGACGCTTCTTCTGATGACTCTTGTGGTTTTTTTGCCTCATTGAGACTTTCATTAACACCCTGCCAAATTTCTGTGTAACTAATGGTCGAGTATGATGTGTTGATCTCTTAACTGAACAGGTTATGTCATGGCAGGTCCTGGGTGCCCAGTGGACAGGAAACAATGAACACCCCTCCTTCAAGTGAATAGCTGCCTAGTGGTAGTTACTTTAGACTGTAATAAACTGGAAGTGGCAACAGTTATAAACATGATGAGCTGCCTAGTGGTTTTTAGGATGCATTCTCTGGTACTTTATGATGTAGACACATAACAGGTGCCCTGGTCCATCTGCTATTTTTATTTTGCTTTCCCTGGAGAGGTTTATGTGATGGCCCTGGTTATCTGCACATCACTCTACTTCAGCGTTTAAAACCCCCTTGCTATTAAAACCTCTAAGCATCAAAGATGCTAGAGTTAAATATAGGAAATAGTATGTCATTTGCAGGCTGTAAAGTTTCTTTCTCCTTCACAGGCTTTGGACAGATTACCTCAGAGAATCCTGTGGGAGAAACCAAATTTGACCCAGGTCTCTTCTGCTCCCCCACCAATTTACATGAATCTAGTCGATCAGGAGATGGTACTTAGGTGAGTCCAGGTGGGTGACAGGAGAGAAGGGAGCTGGAACATGTCCAGAACCAATGGGAAGGACCCAAGCTGTGTGCACCATTACGAGTTCCCTTATGCCTAGGAATAGGCCTGAATCATAAACTTCCCCAGAGCCGAGCTATGGTTGGTTTGGGCTTGGGCTAGGGACCACTACCAGCCATGTGAGAGTTCATGGTCCCCCTTTATATTAAGGTTCCATTAATAAATGGTTTGAGGGGTTAACAAATATCATGTTAGACATGTATGTGTTTATAAATGGTTCGGCGTCCATCAGGAGAAGACTTTATAGATGGTTATAAGCTGTGGCTGTAAGCAGCCTGTTGGACTCTACAACAATTGATAAACCGTGTATTCAGACCGCTGTTAACCCTTTGTGAACTGTTCATAAAAGGAACCTTAATATGAAGGGGGGTGGTGGTGATTTTAGGTGTGGGTATCAGAACAGAGCAGGCTTAAGAACTTGAAGGAGCAGGGAGACCTTGTTTGTTCTCTAGCAGATAGCGTTAACCGGCTTTCTATCCCTTCCACAGCTGCACAGGGGTTGAGGGAGGAGGGGACTGCAGGCCAAGTTGAGCTCTCAGAAGCAATGCAGGAAACTCCAGAATAGCTACTTGCTACTCAGAATGGGGGCGTGTCTGAGCAGGGGAGCTCTGTGCTTGGTACTCACAGGACTGCCTTATACCTAGGGCCCTACCAAATTCAAGGCCCATTTTGGTCAATTTCACGGCCATACGACTTTAAAAATCGTCAATGTCATGATTTCAGATATTTAAATCTGAAATTTCACAGTGCTGTAATTGTAGGGGGCCTGACCCAAAAAGGAGTTGTGGGGAGGGGGGTCGCAAGGTTATTGTACGGGGGTTGTGGAACTGCTACCCTTACTTCTGCACTGCTGCTGGTGGCGCTGCCTTCAGAGCTGGGTGGCTGGAGAGCAGCGACTGCTGGTCGGGAGCCCAGCTCTGAAGCAGAACTACCTCCAGCAGCAGCAGCACAGAAATAAGGATGGCACGGTATGGTATTGCCACTCTTACTTCTGCACTGCTGCTGGCGGGGTGCTGCCTTCAGAGCTGGCCGCTTGGCCAACAGCCGCCCCTCTCCAGCTGCCCAGCTCTGAAGGCAGCTCAGAAGTAAGGGTGGCAATACCGCAACCCCCCTAAAATAATCTTGCAACCCCCCGCAAACTTCTTTTGGGGTCAGGACCCCCAGTTTGAAGAAATGCTGGTCTCCCTCGTGAAATCTCTATAGTATAGGGTAAAAGCATACAAGACCGGATTTCACGGTCCATGATGCGTTTTTCCTGGCCATGAATTTGGTAGGGCCCTAATTATGCCTCCTGCTGGGGAACGTTTCTCTTGTGTTCTTTGCTATGTTAAGCCATTTACTTTTGCGCACGCTGTTCTCCTACCTGAGGGTGAGGACTTGCTGAAGAGAAGAGGACTTCCACTTTCCTTCTGCAGGAAACTCTCCCACTAGCAAAACAGCATGTGTGTTAAGAGGCTTGTTTGTGTCTTTATCAGAATGAAGGAGCTTCGGGAGCAAATGAAACTGGTAGCGAATGACCTCCAGAGCAACAACAGCATCATTGAGCGGTAAGAGAGAGTGCTCTGTGTGCAGCAAAGCTACTCAGCTGAGCATTTACTTGCCTCCTCTGATGTCTAGATAGTGCTTAACCTGCTGCCTGGGAGGAGCGTGGGATGGCTCAGATACGAATTTGACCAGGGGAATAGTGTGGATCATTGGTACTGTAATGAGATAAAGGGATATAAGGTCTACAACAAAGTTTTATGCCAGACAACTGAGCCATTTCTCACAGTGGAGAATACTACAGAAATTCTAGGTCAAGAGGTAAATTTAGTAAAGAGTTTATTTGCCTTTGAAGTTATACCTGACCTTAGCTTATGTGAGTGCCTACCTACGTTTCACCCTGCCATTTCACGCATTCTTCCTTTGTTGCTCTGCACTGTTCAACAGTTGCTGTTTTCCCACCCCAGAAGTGGCTGTATTCCAGTGACGGTTGAAGTGTTTCCTGTACGCACTTAGTGTTTCATCCAGAAATTCTTTACAAACTCATTTGCTAAGTGTAAGATCAGCCTCCTACTACTAAGAACATCTGGCACTTCTCTTGGTCTTTGGGTCTGAGGATCACAAAGTGATTTAACAACATTAAATACATCTCTGCTTACAGATAGAGAAACTGAGGCAGAGAAAGGTTAAGTGACTTGCTTAGGCTCACACAGCAAGTCAGTGGCAGAGACAGAAATAAAACCCAGGAGACTCACCTCCTGCTCCCTAGATGACACCACCTCAGTTACCATGAATCCTTCTGAATAATAAGAATCAAAATGTCAATATGTTTCAGGCTAGAATTTAGAGGGAGACATTAACTACATTATCACCATAGTCCTGGCTGTGAATGAAGAAGAAAAGAGCAGGTGTGTTTCGGAACGAATGGCTTATTTCAGGAGATGTGGGAGCAAGCTGCAAAAGTTTGGATCCACATCCAAATTCCACCCCAGAGTTCAGGAGTGTATGAATCCAGAAAGGTTGCTGTGTCCTTCTCTAGTATAAACCTTTTGATTTTTGTTCCCACAGGTTAAGTGGGGTTGTGTCCGCTCCAGATGTTTGAGGGAGATGTGATGGATTTGGAGCTGCTGAAATAGTGTTTTGTTTTTTGTTTTTAAATTATCTCTCGCACTTTGGGTCAAGATCAATGGAGAACTTCAGCTCAAAGACATCACCTTGTCCTACCTCTCTGCTCCAGCACTTTGGCACAGTTCACCAGCATTAGCCTTACCTGGGCTGCAAACCTCAAGTGCTTGAATACTGGCAGTGTCCCTAATGTTGTTCAGACGTTGCCCTGTTTGGGTTTCCTTTGAGAAAATGGATTGTTTCCAGTATTTTACATTTCTTTCTTGTTCCCATCGAATTGCTGACTTCATCCTGTATCAAGGAGGCCGTGCTCTGTTAGATGAAATGGGTTAGATTAAATCAGCATCTTTAAGCCACTTTACATCTCTCCCACCCATGGAATACAAGCAGAAGTCTCTGTAATTTGTGACTCCAGCAGAAAGATGATTTTTCCATTGCATGATCTCCTGGGTTCTTTATCCTTGTCAATTTTGATCATCATGGGTCCTTTCCAGTGTGAGCCATGTGCAGGAAGGATAGTGGACTCAATGGATCAGAGATCTGCTCCAGTATGGAAATATTCCCTCTTTCAACTGGGAGAAGGTGGAATATGGGCAATGCAGAAATCAACAGCACCAAATCTTCGAAGAGCTTCGCTTTGGAGTATAGCTGTTGTCAGCTGTCTGCTGGAGACTGACTGGACCATCTGGTTGTGTTCTGTCACTTCCTCTCCACCTAAGTCGCATATGTTCTGATTACCGATGGCCATAAGAATATGAAACAATCGGAAGCTTCGCTTGCCGTGTCTTGTAGGTCCGTTTCCAGAGCGATACATGAACTCTGTGCTTATATGCACATGCGCGCACACGCTCCCTGAGAAATTGCATATTAAAGATATTGTGTAAAATCCTTGAACGTGACATCCATGGACTGCATCCAAACGCATCTTTACAAGTGAGAGAGGGTGATTTTTGTTTTGGGATGAGCCGTGGAAGTCAATGCCAAGCGGACAGCTGATCTAGCTGTAAAATGCTGAATTATTCCAGAGAACGCTGGTCCGATTGGCTTATTGGCGATTTAATTTAAATTTGTTAGATTGGCATCCCAGAAGGGACAAAGTGAAAAACGTTCAAAAGTGACTTGGAGACCTAAATTATATTTTCAAAAGGGACTTGGGCACTTGGGAGCCTGAATCTTATTGAAAGTTAATGGAACTTCAAGCTCTTAAGTGCCCGAGTCACTCTTGACAACTGGGCTTTGGTTCCTAAATCACTTAGGCACCATTGAACATTTATTCACAGAAAGCTATACACATGAAACAGATGGTATAAAAATAACTCTTTCTGGAATAATTTCACTACTCACTAAGTGTTATCATTCCTTGGCCACATGGGCCAGATTCACAGCTGGTGTCTCCATTGGAGCTTCACTGATCTACACCAGCTTCATGATCTGGCCCTATGAATTTCAATCTTGTTTTCGATCAGGAATCTCTTCTTTCTTGAGTCTCCGCTTTTAACTGCTACCAGAGTTAATGAGAGCTGTGTGTGTGTGTGTGTGTGTGTGTGTGTATCTAGGTCCCATGTATGTGATAGCAGAACACTGACTACCCGAATGCTTCACTCTCTAAACCTTCTTTTCTAATACACTGCCCTGGTACCCTCTTGGCTCCCTGTCCCTTGACTCTGATTACTCAAATAATCAGTGATCCAAGCGTATTTGGTGGTACAGTTGATCTGGATCTGACAGTGTATTTGATGCAGAGAAGGCATCTCTTTAATGCAAACCAAATGTAAACACAGGAATGGTCTGGTTTGTTTGGAGAACAACTTGTAAATGGAACTCGTTTGCTTGGTCATGTCTGTGGTGTGTTAACGTCCACATGATAATGGAATAAAATGGTTACAGAAATGGTGTTTTGTTACAGAAATGATTCGTAGGGCTATTTATAAAGCCTCGGCTCCAACATGCAGAATTGTGCGTCTGGAGTTTGCAGATCTGGACAGTCCCAGACTCCCAGTAAATCTGACTGCAGCGTTCCAGAAAAGCGTTTTGTTAGCTTTCATTAGGGAGATAATGCGCTTTGACAGTGGATGCAAAGGTGTCCTTATGCACAGGCCCCCATCCTGCTTGGCCAAACTCCATGTTCTTCAGTGGGATTCTGCATGGGCACAGGGGTCTGCCTGCATGCGCCAGAGTGCAGGATCCAAGCCATAATTTTCAGGCATGGTTTTGAAGATAAATCCACCTGAGAACAGAACGAACGCTGAGTGTTTCGTGTTGCTGTGCGCAGAGTTCATTATAAAATGTGACTGCATTTGTAAAGGAGAAACCGATGGTTTGCATGTTCTATAGCTTGATTTATTGCTGATCCTCAGCAGGCCTTTAGGGATTAAGTTTATCCCAGAATAATAGAGACTGGGGCCTTGTGGACACATGACCTAGTGGCTAGAGCACTGGGCTGGGCTCTATTCCTGCCTCTGCCACTGGCCTGCTGGGTGTGAATAGAAAAATCTATTCATGCAACTGATTCCCTTCTCTCACTCTTTGTTCTGTCTGTTTGGATCCTAAACTCTTTGTGGCAGGGACTGTCTCTGATGTGTCCATGCAACATCTAGCACAAGGGTTCCCTGATCTTGGTTGAGAGACTGAATAGGTATAAGCAAAGAAGGGACCATTTGTCATCTTCTGAGTTTTGAAATGGAGTTATCTATGGGTCACAGAGACAGAGGCAAGCTGTTCTATGGCAGGAGCCTCTGAGGAGAAGGCTCTCGCACCGACAGCATTGGGGGGGAGGGGAGGGAATGCAAAGATGAGGCCAGTGCCAATTGAGCAGGCAGAGAAGTAGGAGAGGCCAAGTCCATGCGGTTGGCTGGAGTGAGTTTGTGGCGGACTTAAAACAGGGCAGTTCTGAGCTGATGCCTGAAATGAATGCTGAACCAGTGGAGCCGTTTGAAGATACCACTGCTGCTTTGTGTGTGAGGACAGCCACAGCCCTTTGCCTGTGTTGGTCTAGGAGAGCTGGGACTGAGGGAGAAGGGAGTTAATTCCCATATAATTGTAGGCCAGGAAAAACATGAGATCTATTCAAAATCCCTATTGCTCTAAGTCAATGCTGGTTCCAAATGCTTTGCCTCCAGTATTTGTTATGCCCCAAACTTCCTACCATTTTTAACGTTGGGCTTTACGAGGGGTTGTAATCCTTAGCCGTTATCCGCTGACTCAGCTGTTTGCTGGCAGCAGTGTGTCAGGTGGTGATGATATAGGAAGCTTAGACTCTCCAGGGGGCAAACATTAGATGATATCAAGAAGCTATTTGCAAGCAGAGTCAGGTGCGCTGTCTTTTCCCTTTTCCCTTTTCCATCTTCCCGCTGGGTGATTTATGGGTGAAACCCCCAGCGGAGGGGAGCAGAGAGACCCAGATAAAGGTCTCCAAGCTGCAAATGGAGCTAAACTGAGTGATGATGCCGCTCACAGAAAGTGGGAGGGGAGTGGGGTTGCAAATGCAATCCATGTCTGAGAGGTGGCTATTTAGAACCTGGGAGCTGAGCATTTAAAAGGGGAGGGAATTCCCCTGGTGCTCTCTCTCCCTTCCCGCCCCACTCACACTTATAGATAAATCACTGCCTATGCCCCCTAGACTCCTACTTTTCATGTTACAAAAAGGGAACTATGCTAATGATACAATGTAGAAGGTGTCCAGGCGTCTCTAGTGGGAAACGCAGGCTCATTGCACTACTTGTACTTATAGCCATTTAGCAATGGTAAGTGGAGAGACCATGTGATAAAGAGGGTAGGGTACTGGGCAGGAAGCCAGGAGACCTGGATTCTATTCCTGGCTGTGCCACGGGCTTGCTGGATGACCTTGGGTAAGTCACTTCCCTTTTCTTCCCTTCCAAGCCTGTCTATTCAAATTGCAAACTCCTCGGGGCAAGGACTGCCTCTGAGTGGATGCCTACAACATTTGGCTCAGTGGGCCTCTGACTCTTTCACAATGCAAATAGGTGCTTTTGTACCAGCACTGCCGGTAATTAATCTTCATGTCTAGTAAAACCGTAGTTGCCTTGTGGTTGTGGGTTTTCCCTTCACTGCGTACTGGTGTAAGATGTGTTACAAGTCAGGGCAAGCTGAGTGTTTCAAAGACATGATGGAGTAGAACAGCCCCTCTGTGTCAAGCTTCCTTGTCAGTTTCCCAAGATTAAGGGTGCCACAAGTACTCCTGTTCTTTTTTCAGAAAGAGAAACTTTGTTGGAGGAAAGTTTCACACTTATGAAACTTAATGTTTCAATGTGTTTGTCAGTCCCTGCCCCTTGATAATATTTCTTGCTAGTTTTGATTATTATTGAAGCTATTAACATTTTAAAAATATGACTAACTTGATACTTTTAAGGGAGGAAGTAGTATCCAATGGTTACAGCAGGGGACAGGGAGCCAGGACTCCTGGGTTCTATTTCCAGTTCTTGAACATAGCATTGGATCACGTGCTCAGAGCGAGGGACTAGGAACCAAGACATCTGACTTCTGTTCCTAGCATTGGGTCTGATTATGGGACTGGGTTACCAGAGAAAGGGATTTGAGAGCTAAGATTCCTGAATCCTAGTGGATTTGATTTTACCTTAAGCAAGTCACTTCACTTTCCTGGGCTTCAGCATCATCTACACCTACGTAGTGACAATAGCAATACTGGGCTGCCCCAGGAAATTGAGTCCAAGTGCTTTGAGAGCTTCTGATCAAGGCACTGGAAAAGTGCAAAATGCTTGTGGTTGTTCATACTTTCCAGCCGATGTGCTGATCCCACATATAGAAAAAGAAGCGGGGCTGCTATCCAAGCATGAATGTCTGAATTAATAGCAAACAGGATACCAAGAATGACTGTCGCAGCAGATCTGTAAAAAGCTGTTTCTTCTCTTTCTTTCACCTCTCCTGCAATTCCCTTTCCAGTGCGTTTTCTGTGGCTAACCATTTGTTTGCTAAACAATCAACGGTAAACCCCACTGTCAAACCTCAACCCCCTGAGTGAATGTTTTGGTTCCAGAGCATTGACTCTTGCGTCCTTCGAGCAGTCACGTCCTTGGGCTCAGGCAGCCTGACAGGTTACTTTGTCATTATGATTTAAAGAAACTGAACGGTCCCAAAGTGCTGCTTAAGCTCAGACTCTAAGCCCTGAGTATATCCTTCACCCCCTGACAATAGGGTGGTGTCAACCTTTAGATAAATTAATAGCCTCACAGTCTTGATAAGCCTCCACTATCCTTGTACCGGATGGGGGCTTTTTATTTTATTTTTATTTTTTTGCTACCTGCTTGGGGAGGCTAAACACTAGCTGTTATTACTGTTGCACATGATGTGTACGTGCACGGGGCTGGTCCCTGGTTAACAAGAGGTTAATCTCAGATCTGCATACCCCACTTTTTGAACAACCAGTTGAGGGAAGGACTATAAAGAGGTTTCTTTGGGGATAGAGTTGGATAGATGTATTAGGAAGAAATCAGGATCCAAACCTCCGGGGCCATAGGACTGGGCTGGGGACCAAGGTGGGAAGTTTTCTACTTGGTTTTCTTTTGGCTGCTTATTATTATTAAATACATGTATTGTGGTAGCACCCAGAAGCCCCGATCAGGGATTAGGCCTCGTTGCGCTAGGGTGTGTGTGTGTGTGTGTGATGTGCACACACACAGTTCCTGCTTTAGCGTTTACAGTCGAAGTAAATAGCAAAGGACAAAATGTGAGGACAGCAGTTGGTGTGGGTAGCACATAGTAAAAGTGAGTATTCGTTAAGGTCAGTTTAATATGCAGTGGTCACATCACAAGGGCTTGTTTTGCTTCCTTGATGCAAACGTGATCCCTGAAGGATAAATCTTTTTAAAAAAAATTTAATCTGGGGCCCACAACATGCATAAAATGAGCCCCAAACTCTACTTTGCAGGGGAGAAATTAAGGTTGGGGGCCACTTCTGAAAATGTTGGCTTTTAAAGTGCCCCAGGTTTTGGGTGTCTAAGGCACTTGCATGGCCCCCATCACATAGGATTTGAGATCCTCATAATCTTTAATGGGTTTGTCATCACGCACTCCTAGGAGGCAGGGCAGTGCTATTGCACAAATGGGAACGGGAGGCATGGAGAGGCTGTGACTCGTTCATGCTCACACAGGAAGGCTGAGGTGGGGTAAGGATTTGAACCCAAGTCCTAGGCTAGTGCCCTAACCACTGGACCATCCATCCGAACGCTTGAGACATCTAGGGTCTGTTCTTTCAGATGTGCTGAACTGCCGTTGTTTTCAGTGGGAATTGTGGGTGTTCAGTATCCACAAAGTCAGCCCCTGGGTTTGGTTGAATTCCTCAGAAATGAGGAATCAAAAATTTAGTGGCCACTATTGGAAAATCTGGGGCTAAAATCAAATTGAACTGAAATCCGTTTAATGTTTCAGACTTAAGTAGACAACAAACAATTTAAACCGTATTAACATAACGCTTCTGCAAAGATCGTGGTGGTAGGTATAAGAAGTATCTCTAGAGACTTCTGGAGGGAAAAAGTCATATACACCAAGTGAAATCTGGCATAGAATCTAAACGTTCCCTTTACGTTCCGATTTTAAATACCCAGCTCTCAAACCAAACCACTTGCGATCATGAACGCACTGGGAATGAGGCCCTGTTTAAAAAACCTTACCCGCAAATTATTTTCTAAGAACCTCCTAATTTATAAGCTAGCATTTATATTTCAGTCAGCCTTAAACATACTTAAAGCTCTTGGAGGAGCAGAGGACCAGAAGCTGAGCTGGGGTAAATTAGCACAGCTCCTTTGACTTCAATGGAGTGGCATTGATTGACACCAGCTGGGGTTCGGACCAGGAATTCGTTGGGCTTTTTTGGCAAACTTCCTGCAGGGCTGCACTAACAGCTCTTGTCCTGTTTAAACTGCCATGAAACAGCAGTTAGACAGAACTCCCTGGATCAACATGAAACAGAAATCCTCCTGCCAAAATTATTTGGCTTGTAATTTTCTTATGTTAACCCTTGATATAGAAGGCTTCTTTCACTCCCTCCTGCCCCCATCCCCGTCCCCCACCATCTCAAGCTGCTGGGGTGAACTCTGGCCTCACTGAAGGTGTTGGCAAACTTCCCGTTGCTTTCCGTAGGGCCAGAATTTCACCCCTTGTGTTTGGAATCGCTCAAACAAAAATCAACTGACCCCATAGATCTTTTATTCATTTAAAAAAAAAAGAGAGAGAGAGCTGGGGGGTGGGAGGTGTGTGTGTGTGTGTATCTGTCTCATTTATATCTTTTAACGGTCACCTCATGATTTTCAGTGTCGGAAGATGAGATGCACTGGTTCCTAAAGGTTATTTGGGCTAGGTTAACCACTGTTTCTAACCAGCCTTTTCCTGGCCTGTACAAACCTGCTGACTAATGAAAATGGAAACATTTTTCTAGGGAAGAAACTGTATCCTCTTTTCTGCAAAATCGCACTTAATAGACTGTAGCTGTCCAGTCCAGGAGGTTGGGAAAAGAGCAGCGAGCTTGTTTTTTTCCCCAAGTACTCTAGAATGGCTAATGCTGTCCTCTTGCAAGCCCTAGGCTGTATCCCTATGCAAGCTTAACTTAGCAATTTAAAGACACTATCCAAAAACCTGCTTTTTTTTAATGCTGCATTTTAATAACTAAGTGGGAGGAAAGGGATTTTTTTTCCTGCTCAGTCCCATACAAAACTATTTTGCATTTCTGTAGCACCTTGCAGCCCAGGGCTTGGAAATGTGTAAAAAACATTCATTAATGTAGCCACACTGATCTGCTCTGAGTCCCCATTTTACTGATGGGGAAGCTGAGGCAGTGTGTTAGGTGACTTGCCTGAGGTGTCACATGGATTCCATGGCACAGCTGGGAGTAGAGCCCAGGTGTCCTGACCTAGTCTCATGCTTTGCTCTCAGAAACATCCTTCTTCCCAAGAGTGTGAAGTCCTTTCTGCTCCTCAAAGTTTGAACGCACAAGATGAGATTTTCAAAAGCGCTCATCTATGAAATCAGGTATTGATTTTCTAAAGGAACAAAGTGAGGCCAGCTCCAAGCGCTTTTGAGAAGCCCATCCAAATGATCGCACTCTGCCATTTCTCCTTGGAACTCACGGACTTCTACACTTTGTGTTCCTGCCACAAATATGGATTTGTTGTCTTCACCCCTTTGTGCACCATTATTACATAGTGTGCAAACTTTCCCACTCCTTGGCCACAAGAGCTGACGCGGCGGAATCAGACACACGCAATACACTGCACACGCGCATGACCTGTAGGTAGAAGGTTTTCTGTTGTGATGTAAGGGGACTTTCCTCCAAAGGGAGGATCAGCTTCTCTGGTGGAACCCCGCCTCTGCAAAATTTCCTGTAGCCTGCCTCTTCCAGCCTATGTCTAGGCATGTGCTATTAAATGGTATAAAAAGGCAATAAGGGTGGTCCCTTCCGGTATGCACAGGGAATTTCCTCTGGCGAGAACCACTAACACACTGAATCCAAAAGCAACTGGGGAATCCCCCAAGTTCTTGTTTTGTCTCAGACTGTGAAACCATTTGAAAGTGACACTGTCCCCCTGGGTTTATGGCAGAGGAGCAATTGACCAAAACAACTTTAATCCTCTCAAATGGATTTAGGCTTTGTCCTGCACCTATCTGTGCTCAGAACACGCATGCAACCATGCACACCCTGTGTCAGCTGGAACGGTCTGAGCCTGACACACAAACAGTTGGCAGCTAAAGAGGCACCCAAAGTAGAGTGTAAAAAAACCCAGGGTAGAGGTGGGTGAAAGGTCGGAAGCTGTCTGAATTGCCACCTTCTGATGCATATAACCAATTGTGGGCTCCTGGTGGGCAGTGACTTTTACTCTGAGCATGTATTTCAGCCCCCTGAAAGTTCACATTATAAACATGTTGATACAGTGACCACAATATGTCAACACACCACAATACAGTAATGGTGGATTGCGGGACAGGCCCTGATATTCTGCTTGCTCCGTAAGGTAGAGGGGTAAGTAAGATGATAGTTGTATTTAATGTTCAGGATAGGTAGTCAATGTCTTAAGCGTGTCTACGGCTTTCTCTCAAGTGAAGGTTCATTTATTAATCTGCTCTTGTGGCAAATAGTCCTTTAACAAGCTGTATCGGTCCATAGTGAGCGGAAGTGTTTTGTTGTCCAGCAGCTGAATATGCATTTTTTGCTAGTGGAAACAAACAAAAAATACCGCTTTTTACAGGTATATTGGCTATGGATTAATACCTGCCAAGCAAACATTTAGATCCGCATTAGGAGGGTTGTGACATGATAGGAGACATTCACAGATCAGAGCTGAGCAAACACTTGACTTCTTTTGTTCAGTGTTCAAAATTAAATTAACTTCAATTTGGTTCGAACAAAACGTGTTTGACCCGACGTGTATTTTTATTCTTTTGTTTTGTTTTGGGGTGTCTTATTCTTTCTGGCAAGTAAATCTAGCTAATTTTTTTAACTAGATGGCACTTTCAAATGAGAAGTTTTTGACTTACCCCCTCTCCCCCCCCCCCAAAAAAAAAAATTTGCGGCCAAAACTATTCACCTAATTTGACCTGAATTTGCAAATAGTTTGGGTGAACCTGAAACTGTATTTCTTGGCAAATAAACTATTTGTTCAGAAAATCTCACCCAGCTCTGTTATAGACAACTTCCTTTGGTGGAGGGGCAGGAGAGTGCTTCATAAATAAAATGTTAGCAACGTTAGCAACAACATCCAGCATTTGCTCACTGTACTGAAAAGCAAACGGGGAAACACCGTGTTATGTTCAAACAGTTTTCCCAGGAATAAATTCTGCTGTTGGTTTTGGAGCTGTGCAGAGGGAAGAGCGTTGGGCCTATCTAAATTCCACCTGCAGTTCCACCTAGTTAATGGTGTTTTGCCCTAAACAGTTGCATGGTTGTTAAACAGCTGCAAAGTCTCATCTCAGAGGTTGCTGCATTTTAGTTGGGGGAAAGCAATTTGTGTGTATATAATGGTAGCTCTGTTTAAATATGCAGAAGAATACATAGCACGTCACAAATATTAACTCTCTCAGTCCTCCATCTTCAAGTTAAGTAAATATCCCCATTTTACTGATAGGGAAACTAAGGCAGAGAGGTTATGTGATCTGTGCAAGGTCACAAAGTCGGTATCAGAACAAGATTGGAACTCAAGAATTCCTGAGTCTTGGTCCTGTGTGCAGATCATGGGACTAGATGTTGACAGGACAAGAAATGCGTGAGAAAGTGAGTTCTTCTAGTCCAGCAGCCCTGTAAGTATAATGGATGCATGTAATTGGAACAGACCCAGAATCCAATGGGGAATCGTCACATAATTGTATATGAAGCAAAACTTTTGGATGGACTCTCCCTGGGGCCCATGTATTTTTATTTGAAGTTCTGTTTTGTTTTGTTTTTTCAAATCCCACATAACCTTGAATTAAAAATCCCTGATGAAGAAGCCTTGACATAACATGCATTTGCCTGTCACAAATATTCTTCCATTCTCTCCTCTTACTGGTGTGTGTGGGTGGGTGTGTGGGCTGCAGCTGCATTATAACTGTCACTTCAGTAAAATGCAGCCCTCAATTTCATAGAAAAGAGCGGGCTGTGATTATATTAAAACAACCCAGGATCCTGAACATTGTGAAGAAGAGACCTTAAAAGGCAAAAGCAAAACAAACAACTTTGTGCTGAAATGAGGAATGAAACTAGAATTTTGCAAGCTGGACTGCTGTTTGATAACTGACTTGAGTGTTAACCTCATGCTATCTCCATTCTATTGTGGCACTATTAGCTTGTAACCCAGATCCAGTACTTTTTGGATTTAAATATCTCTGGTTCATCCCTCGCTCACTTGTGAAACAGACATACTTAAGAACTCAAATTTTGCTCCAGGACAGCAAATGAAAAGCTATTATCTCTTTGCATTATTGACCTGATTCTTCTCACATTGGAACCCATGTAACTCACTGAAAATTATTTAGAAGTAACACCATTGAAGTTGCACCAGTTTTACACCTGTATGAGAGTCCTTGTGCCAGAAAGAGAGAGAGAGGGTGGTGCTGGGATAGGGCAATGACTTGGGACCTGGAAGACCCAATTCAGTTCCCTGCTCTACTGCTCACTTGGCATGTGACCTTGGCTGAAATTTTCAGATGAGTCTAGCAATTTTAAACCTCTCATTTAAACATCCAACTTTAGATGCCTTAAAAGGTCCTGAATTTCAGAAATTGTGGAGCCATTCACCTTCTGAAAATCAGACTTTTTTAGCCTCTCTCTCGCTGAACACCCAAAAACTGAAGCACCCAAAATAATTAGTCATTTTTGAAAACCTTGACCTAATTACTCTCTCTCTCTCTGTACCTCAGTATTCCTATCTGTAAAATGGGGACAATAGCTGGCTCATGGGCACTTACTGAACCCTCATTGATGTTTAGGAAGTGCATGATGTTCCCTGGTCAAGAAGCGCTGCAGAAGGTACGATATTACATTTAATGGTATGATTGGCTTTTTGTTCTTTTTCTCTCTTGATTGGAAAGGCATAGAAAATAATGAGTTTGCAAAGCAGAGATTGCAGGAAGCTCTGAGGAGGAGGCAAAAAACTTCCAAAGCAGCAGCTTGTTTGGCCACCCATATTTTTGTGCTCCCTGAAAACCTTGTTTGCTTGGCACTGGCGAATGCAAAGCAGGTAGCTAGATGTGTACCCAGTTGGGGTGTACAGCTGCCTCGAGGCCCTGGCTGGAGCCATTTTTAAAGTTGGTCTATAATATTTTCCCCCTTCATATTGCCTGGGGCATGTATAGAGATAAGTTTCAACTTTCTAAATGTACATAACCTGCTGCAGCCCTTGTGTAATTGCAGCTAGGTCATGCTAGTGACAGAAGCGGCCTGCAATGGGAAGTGGACAAGTTCATTTTCACTTTGCTTCCAGGGAATGAAACATACCAAAAAAAAGCGGTAAAAACTTTTCAACTTGGGAGCTCAAAGGCAGGCACCTAAGTGGCTTGATTTCCCCCTCCCCCTCCCACCGTTTCTTCCAGAAGACCTTGAGTAGCTGCAGTTCCCATTAAGTTCAGTGGAAGTTGTGAATGCCCATCACCTCTGAAAGTGCCTTATGTATGGATTTAGGCACCTAAAAGCAAGCATCCAAGTTTGAATATTTTGGTGCACAATGAAAAAATGAAAAAAAGTTAACATTTTAATAAACAAGTGATTGCGACAGGTAGGAAAATTACATTATTATTATTAATATGGTTTCTAGGAGCCCTAGTCCTAGATCCCGGCCCCCGGGTGCTAGGTGCTGTACAAACAGAACAAAAAAGCAGAACGTGCCCTAAAGAGCTTACAGTCTACCTATAAAATAAGTGGATACAGACAGACAGGGACGTACAAGGAAACAATGAGAAAATATTGGTGAGCTTATTTGGCAATAGTATCCGCTCACCAGCTGAAATGTATCTCTGTATATATGAAAATATAGGTCTGTGGTAGCTTACTGTTTTGCAAAGGCTGTAATTTACTTTATATTAAATATCCTATATTTATATATGTATATATATGTATTTATATGTATATATAAATATCCTATTTATAAATAGGATTTAATGATTTAAAACTTCCCCTCCAAAAACTCCTTTGTTGCATCTTCATACATAGCTTCCTGTTAAGGGGTTGGGGAAAGTGTGAAATTAATGGACCAAAGTGTTTTGCAGGTTCAACAAATAACGTGAGGGAAAGAGGAGGTGCTGTAACTTGGTGTAAACTCTCTACCCCTTAACATTTTGATTTATTTACCATGGTATATCAAAAACTGCTCGATTAAACTCCAAATTGTGAATGTTTGTTTTACCCCATATAGACACAGGGGCAAAATTATTAGATATGCCAAGGGGCCAGTTCACTAAAGGAATTCTGGTGGTACTTTTGAAAATCCCCCTAGGTGCTTAACTACCTTTTAAAAATCTGACTATAAATCCTGTTTTCAAAAGTGAGTTGGACACTTAGGAAAATAAGTCTTCAATAGTTTTAGGCTTTTAACTGCCTACGTCACTTTTGAAAATGACATGTGGGCAGGTGCATCAGTGAGACACTTTTGAAAATCTCACCTCTGGTATATTTGCCTTATAGGACCGGCCCCCAGTGGCATTTGGTGGAAGGGCTGATAGCTCGGGTTTAAAACTCCATGCCTCCACGTGACTGACTTGGGAGTGCATGCACCTGGGTAGAGTTAGTGATTGCCTTGTTATACAGGTGCACCCTTGTATGCAGGATCCAAGGCCCTGGACGGTAAGCTCAGTGGGGCAGGGAATGGTTATTGGAGGAAGTGTTTTGATCTTAGCGCAGCGGGGCGGGGGTCGCTGATTGGCTCGCTCAGGTGCTATCCCCCCCCCCGAAGAACTATTCTGGTTGAACTTGCCCCTGTTGTGTGGGTTTTTTTTAAACAGGTTGCCTCCCACTGCAGCTGCGTTTGCAAACCTGGGAGCGCTGCTGGCGTTGCTGCTTCTCGCCCCGTCTCCTCCTCTCTCCATTCCCCCCACCCCCTTGCTCAGCAGGGCTGAGGCTTGGCGACCGGTCCCTTTTAAAAGCGCCTGCGCTCCCCGGCCACCCTCCGGCTGCTCGGAGCTGCTGGCTGGCGGCTCGCTATGGCCATGGCCTCCCCTGCCATCGGGCAATGCCCCTACCCGCTGCTCCTGGACAAAGAGCAGCAGCTTTTCCTGCAGAGCCTCAGCGCCAACGAGAGGAAGAAGATCCTCAAGCGCTCGGCGTCCGGCGACATGAAGCAGTGGAAGCGCCAGACGCCGGCGCAGCAGCCGCCCGCCGCGGGGGCTGCAGCCGGAGCGATGCCCCAGCAGCGGGGCACGGAGCAGGGCAGCGGGCTGGCAGCCCCGCCGGGGAAGGCTGGAGGCGGCTGGGGGCCCGAGGAAGGGGAGCGCCCGCGGGGCGAAGCTGGGGGCGGGAGGCTCCTTGGCACCGCGGAGGACCCCGGCCCGGGGCGCACGGCGCCCGCCCAGCAGGACGCGGGTCCCTCGGCCGTGCCGCAGTCCCGGGAGCCGTTCGCGGGCAGCAGCGGAGCCGGGGAAGAGGTGGAGCTGGCCGGCTGCAGCCCCCAGGACCCGCCCGCCTCCCCGGGCTTGGGCAAGCCGCCCCGCTCCGGGCTGCTCCACTTGCGCCTGCGGCTGCGCTCCGGGGCGCCGCGCCAGCTGCCCGACGTGCGGACCATCTTCGAGCAGCCCCGGGACCCCCGCGTGCGGGAGGAGAAGGGGGAAGGGCACCGCTTCGAAGTCTTCGCTCTCGGCAGGGGCTGGTGCGACCTGTGCGGGGAGGCGGTGCAGCAACGGGCACTGCGCTGCACCAGTAAGTGTCTCTTCCCCCTCCCTCCTTGCAGGTGACTGATCGCCTCCCTTTGCAGATGTCTGGTTCCCCCCACCCCTTGAAAGGACCTGCAGCCCCTCTCGATCCGAAATGTAATCACCCCCTCATCACCCAACCCTTCAGCCCCCATAACAGAATTCAGGTACCTCCTCCTTCCAGTACAGCCCCCCCCCACCTCTGGGATACCCCCACCCCATGGCAGTTGATTGAGAATGGCTGGTGACCTCCAAATCCCCTACCCCACGCCCTACTGATTGTATCAAGAAAAATGAGCTGGAGGGAATCTATATATTTTAGAACAGAATATATTGTCTCCGAGAACTGATACATGGTGTAACCTTGTTGCATCTGATTTGCATTCTTGTAAAGCAGTTATGATTCCTCTAGGAGAGCACCACTGCTTTATGCAGAAGGCTATTTCAGTAGTGCCTGCAGTGATGTATTTATTAGAGGAGAGCTATTTCTTTCCCTGCTTCTAAACCTTGAGTAACCTCCCAGGTGGGGAATATATCCCCCCCCCCTTCTCTCATTTTTCCATATGGTTTGCATTACCATTTATTAAACCCATTACATCCAAAGGTATTTACCTTAATTTGCAGTTTTGTATCATTGTATGCCTTCTCCTTTGCCCCACTGGTAAATCACCTGGTACTCAGACAATGTATTTGCAGATTTATTCTTGAGTAGGTTACCTGTTTTACCTTTTTCAGTAGCTGTAAAGGCATGCTAAGTACATAGCTATATTGATGACAGATAATTGTTTGATGCACAGGGGCTGTGTTGCTTTAAAAGGTATCGATTCACTGGGATCTAATGTAATATTGTCTGTACAACACTGTGGACTTGCATAGTGCTACGATGCTCAAATAGATATGAGAGATGAGTTTTTGATTCTGGTAGCAAAGAGCTTGTCGTATGTATTAATGTGCTGTAGTCAACTGCTGCGTCCAGAGTTCATTTTGGTCACTAGCACATAACGCCTGTCATTTTGGCTTTAAGATTTAGAACAGCTGTTCCTTGAGGGCTGGTGACATTTAATAATAGTCTTTTCCCATCCCTTTCAAAGCCTTTCTAGAAAGTTGCAAATTCATAGAGTAATAATGGTGGTATTGGAAGATGCTCCTACCTTCATTATAGAATGTTCATAGTTTAATGATCTATCATCATGAAATTCTGACGCCTCTGATGTCAGTGGGAGTTGCACCTGCTTATGGGATTTAGCCCCTAGAATGCAGGATGCCCCTGAATCATTGCATGATGTATATTTTTCTGCCAAGATGCCATTTGGCAATGTAAGGGCATTTCTCAATAACCTAAATAACACACTGGGGGAGAGGGTTGATTGAACTTAATTATCAGTGTGGAACTTCTGATAGTGTCAAGGGAACTTGGATTATTGATATTTTTTAATTGACTCTCATATAGTAATCAAAGCTTTAATATTTGATGGGGTGATTGGGTTAGGTAGAAGTACATTTTCCTGTGCCCAGCACTGGCTTGGAATGGCTCATTCTCTCTCCCTTTTTGTAGCTGATAAATATGCTTCCAGGTTCGGTGTTGAATGGACATTCACCCTGTGTCTACCCTTGTTTAAGTAGCTGAAAATTACATTTTCCTATTATCAACTCCGTATAACTGTTAATATAGTTACAGAGGTAAAGAGGATAGTAATTAAATTCCTCTTTCCAAACGATGGCACTGATAACCTGTGAAGTACTGGAGCTGTATTTTTTTTAAGCAGCTAAATATTTCTACAGTGATTTTCTCTTGTGTTGTGTGTGTTTTTCTAACCTTTCCTTGTGCAGCCATAGAATCTTGTAAAGTTTATCTAAGCCTGATGTGCGTTGGTATATTCAACTGTGTGTCTGGCAGAGGATGCATGCTTCAGAGGTTACATTGACCCTGCAATGTGTGTGCTAATGTACCATATTCAAATCTAACTTACCTGTATACTAGATATTGATGGGGCGGGGGAAGAGTTCTCTTCCTTAAATTTACTGTGTGTGGTGGTTTGTTCAGTAGCTTATGGAGGAATATTTAGTTACTAACTAAAGAAACTGATAAGTTAAACTGTAAGTTAAATAATTAAAAAAATTCACATTTTATTTATTTAAAAGTAGGTCAGTATCACTGTCCATCTTGAAACTGCTATGATCTGGAAAAGGAAGCATGTCGGGAGTCTAAATCTCTTGATTCTTTTTTTTTTCTACTCCAATACCTGAGAAATTTGAGGCAGGCTGCAAAAACAATCCAGCACATGTGATTAGGCACATGCCATCAGCCCCATTTTTATTTCCAGCACTGCACAAAAATCCCTCCAAACAAGCAAAACTTCTGCAGCAGTTAAAATACTCTGTCCTCAGTGCTGTTTTGACATCTGCAATGACGGCAGTGCCCAAACGTGGAAGTAAACAAAAAAGCAGACCTATTTAATTTTGATTCCATTGGCAAAACATGGTGTTTGCTAATAGAAGTCAACATCATGATGAAATTACTTTCCCCTCCTCTACTGAAGGCTTTACAGTCTCCTGTGGTGTTGGAGATGCCATCATTCAAAAGAGACCTAAAACTAAAGTCCTGGCCACTTATGGTTATTAAGACCCTGACCTTGCAGACATTTATGCACATTTATCTTTGCTACTATGACCCTACTCCTGATAGTAAAGTTAGACATATACTTAAGTGTCTGCAGGATTGAAGCCCAAGCTCTTACTGGCACTTTTCACGAGAGTAGGTGTGTCAATGTAGATTATTAGATTTATATACAGTAAAATATATTTTTTTTCAGGTGACCATTGTCATGTTTTAATTACCTTTGTTATTTTGAGAAAATGCCTCATCACTGGAGAAGACATTCCACATAATAATAGAAGGGGCAAGAAACTACCTGATGCAGTATTTGACTAATAGATGGCAGGGTAGTATTTTCACTTAGCAGAGAAGTTCACACTTTTTGGTTTGATTTGTCATTCACTAGAGTATAACATTCGCTGATTATAGCTGTACCATGAATCCTGAATACAGCAGGGGGAAAAATGATGAATACACTGAAAGTCTATTAGTAGTTAGTCTTGCTAATGAATGTGTTTGTTCTTTTTCTTGTCGCAGGACCTAAATTGACATTAATAAATCAGTTTGTTCAGTCACCTCAAGAGAAGTGATCTAAGAGCGCAAAGTGTTCTTGGAGATTGAACACACCGTCTGCTACTAACACACATTTCTGTTGCAGTGCTTGGTTACTGACTGGTTGTCTCCAGCTTGATGTGATTTGACATTTAGGTCCAGATTTTCAAGAGGGCAGAGTTGGGTTGGTATGTGCTCAGCACCCCCAGCTTATTTAGATGTCCGCTTTTTGGGGTTAGGAGCTGTCGTCTTGTTCTGTGTTCGTGCAAAGCCTCTAGAGCTCCTAGGTGCTACCACAATACAAAGAATATTGGGGGCCAGGTTTTCACGAGAGCTCAGTGTAAAACATGTACCCAGTGTACTGAGCTCTTCTGAAAGTCTGGCCCTGATTGTAGGGACTGAGTCCTTTTGATCCTTGGAGTTGCTGCACACCTGTGGGACCTCATTCTCTGCTGCCTGGCTCTGTGTAGAGTCACAGCCATTGGTGTAAGTGGAAGATTCTCATCAGGGAGTGTTCTGCTCTCACTTGGCTCTGGTGTAAAGGACTTCCCAAATGCTGGTCAGTGGAGAACCAAGCCCATTGACTTCTGCTGACATTGTGGGTGTTCAGTGCCTCGTGAGACCCATCCTTTTGTGTACCACTTAACACCACAGGGAGAGTTAACACCCTAGCTTGCTTTCGCCCAAATTGTGGTGTGTGTGGTTTCTTTGTTTGTTTGTTTTTTTGTTTGGGTTTTTTTAGTAGTCTGTGGAGCCATTGGGCTCTCGGTCATCTGGTAGACATGTACCCCAGGTCAGTAGCAACTCAAAGCTGCTAAAATCTGGAGGCGGTTCAGCAGCTCCTGTGAAATGAGTTTGCTGGTCTGGTTCCTTGTGAAAGCTGCCTGCCAACATCCGGTTGTTGGCAAGATCAGCCGGGAGGCCAGGAGTTTGACTAGGCCCTGGAAGATGAAATGCCTGTCACTCATCAGCACGCTTTTCCCTTAGCGTTCGGGCACTTTAACGGGAAGCTTGCTTTGCCGCTTCCCGTGTTCGTATTCTATAGCTAGATGGAGCATGTCTGTCTCCAACTCTCATTTGTGATGTTAAATTTCCCTTTCATAAACAATATATTGTCCTCCCACTCTCATGCCAACATAAACTTAAATCGAGTGGGTGGTAGAAACTGTGTGAATGTGTTATTTATAACATCATGAAATCTCCTGGGCTTTTCGCTGTCGTTTCATTTGCTTCCTTGTAGAGAGGGAGACAGACAAGTAACATCCATGAAATATCCTCACCTTTGATTTGATAAATAAATAAAGGTAGGTTATGAAGCTGCCCATGATAGAGACTGCAGCATTGGATAATGCTCTGTAATGGGCTGGTCCGTCCACATTCCTGGTAGTGGATGCAGTTTGCATGAGTTTGGCAGACAGTTTCTCTGGCAGGCAGGCAGTATCACAGTTTGCTCCTGGTCCATTGGAAGGGGTGTGTGTGTGTTGGGTTGATGTTGTTTGTTTGTTTTTTTTGGCAGACACATGTTCTAATGCTGACCTTTCTGGAGCAATTATTCCCCTGTTCAGCCCTTTCTGGTTTTTATGCTTTTGGCACTTGCTGGATTCTGAATCAAATGTTTCTGGCTGTGATTTACATACTACGGTGTAAGCAGGGATCATACACATACCTCCTGGTGCCATTTGTTAATGAACGGCAAGTGGGAGAGACAGTAGCAGCATATGGTCCTGTTGTATCACATTAAGGTTTTAACATGATATGATATTCATTAAGTGTAACTCTATCAACATCATATCACATGGTAGCACAATAGGGTACAATAATATGTCAGTGCTGGTCAATTTGTCACATGGTATGTTATTTAAATCCCTGCAGAATAGTGTGTGCACCTTACATGCACTTCCTTCCCACCTGCCCTGTTTGCTTATTAAAGTACTAGTAATAAATGGTGCACATGGTGTTTGTTCACCAGTGTCGAAAGTTCTGCCTTTAAAATTTTCCACATGTTATGCAAAAGGCAAGGCATGATTGACTGTCAAGCATTTAAAGGGATATGGTGCTTTAATTTAGGACCAGATGTTTACATATGGTTTATTTAAAATAAAACCAACCCTCCACCTCCAAAGGTGTTACAAACACCCTGTGAATAGGTTTTAGGGGGATAGCTCATATTGCTTAGGAATGTTTAAAGACACTGGAAGAAGATTTAAAAAAAAAAAAATCCGAACGCGTTTAGTTAGGAGAACCAAAAAGAGAAATAACTCTGAACAAAAATACACACAGAGTAGTTTTAGTATCAAAATTCCAAAAATAAACAAAATGCATATGGGGTCAGAGGTGGAGTAAATGTAGGTTATCATTCAGTGGTAAGAATCTAAAGCAATATTAGTAATGCAGGAAAAGAGGTCTTCAGTATCTTCTTAACCAGGACCCCTTTAAAAGTTATGTCCCCCAGAGCAGCAGTGTCTCTCAAAGTCAGACACTTGGTGAGTCCCAGTTGTGCGTCTCATGAAGCACAGAAAGTTGCAAATTTCACTTTTGTGCAACTCCTGATGACATGTAAGAGGTGGGTCTGAGCCATGTCTTGGATCCAGATCCAAAGTTGGAGGCTATTCACGGTTTCATTAGTACAGTTCTACTGTTCTGGCCCATCTTTAATATTTATTTAAATTTAATTTGGCCTATTCTTTACCAGACAGAGGGCTTTACCTGGAACACTGGGCTGTGTGTTTTTCCCAGTTCAGGTTTCTGTCTACATTAATAGCTAACTTCTCATTCCAGTGCAACGCAAAGCAGCACGTGCTGAACGTGCAGCGGGAGAGTCCTCCAGTGTCGGGATTGAAGGGAGAGGAAGACGTTGAGTCCAGAACTTCCCTAACTTGTTTTTTAGAGATGGTGTGAATGGTTCTGCTATTAGAAAAAGGGGTAGTAGGTGACAGCAGCATGTTGCTGAACAAAGACTGGGGTTTTGGCTGGAATTTTTTTTCTTTTTGTGTGAACCAAAAACATGTTGAAATCCCCTATTTTTGATTTCCCCTTTCTAAATTGATGGCCATAAATGAACCCTTTGCAAAAACTAGTTTGGGTGGATTCTTTTTGTTTCCTTCTCAATGGAAAAGCTAGGAGTGTGGTGATAGCAGAGTGTATGCCGTGCTTATATCAAAGTAAAAACCTTTCATTTCCTGGAAACTGCCTTTCTTATGGCAGCTGGTAGGTTCAGACTCTATCTCCCTCTCAAGATCAGATCCAAAGGCCATTGCAGTTAATAGTCCTACTGACTTCAGTAGGTTTGAATCCAGTCTTAACAGCATCCGTGATTCCCATTCTAGTCAATGGGAATCTTTCCAACAGCAGTTGGCTGAGACCTTTCACGATCACTTAATATGTGGTGGCTTTGGGAAATTTTGGATAGAGAGCAGGGAAGTGGGCTGTTCAGTGTGCAGTGTCCCAGAGTCTTGTTCCTAGCTTCTCCTAGGATGTGCCTCAACTTGAACAGAGGCCTGGAGAGAGTAACTTGGCCTGATCTTATTGGTCTTTTTCATCTTTTCTGTAGGGTGGACTACTGGGTCTTCACAGGCAGCCCCATTCATGTCAACAGATGAATGGATGGTAGTTCTGCATGTGGATCCAGGGCACCATATGGCCCTTATTTGTCATCCTGTTAGTTAATTAAGAAACATTTGGGCTTCAGTCTTTAATCTGTATTGTTGCAGCAAATGGAATCAGGTATATGGGACTAGACTAGGCTATTGTGCCTTGTGCTTGTAAAGTGTGAAACCTAGTCTGTAGTTTTAAGCATTTGTTTGGTAACCGGCATCCTGTGATATGGCATTTTACAAGGTTTGAGCTGAGACATTCAAGATCTCAATGGGAGTGACCAAATACCAGGCTCTTCTGCTGCCTACAGCTTTACCAGGAAGCTTTACCTGGTAGCCAGGAAACTGGGAATTTGTTTGGGTGGAGGGAGCTTGGAAAAGAGATGTATCTTGCAATGCTTTCTAAGAGTGTGGTTAGGTTTGTGATGTCGCTGCTGTAGTGGAGCAGAGGGCAGTTATTTAAAGGAAATGCTGACAAATTCCGTTCTGAACCCATCAGGTTTTCATCGAGGATTTCAGAGAACCAGGCTGAACTGCTGATGTGAGCTACACTTTTGATGATAAATCTTGAGGGGGGGAGAGGAAGAGGAGAAAATAGGAGTGGATATTGCTAGATTGGACACAGAGCTCAGATGGAGCTAGGACAGCAGGGTATATAGAACAGCAAATAGAGTTGGGGAAGACTGACCAAGTAGTGTCACCATGCAATGATGATGGTCTGAAATGACTTTGTAGTCCAAGACCTATAAAGGATGGCATAGCTACTGTCATTAACAATTTAAAGACCTTCAGACCCTGCTTTTGTTCCGAGTTGTTGGAGCGCTATGATATAGGTGTGTGTATATATCTAGTGTGATACACATTTTTTTAAAGGAGTGAGTGGAGCAATTCATTTTCAAGTTCTGTTGAGCAAGAATCTTGATATTTGGTTCTCTTTTATTATATCACTGAATATGCAGAGGGAAATCCACACGTCAGCTTGGATCTTTCTATCAGAGGTCCCCTGTCTTTTTTGTTGTAGGATTGCAGTTGTCCAAGTACCCATTGAAGCTAGAATGTTGAAGTCTGGTGCAATCACTGCTTATGGACCACGAATTATGGAGGTGAAGGGGAAGTCTCAAATTTGAGATTTGTCACATGTATTGTGGGTTGCTGAAAGGTAGTCAGTCTCACCACTTACAAAAACTAGATTAATTTATCTAGGAGTTGGCTCTGTTGATTGTGAAGTCTCCTACCTGGAGAGATGAAGGTCACTTGTTATATACAATGGATTTTAGCTAAGGAAGATTTCAGAGGTGAATTTATTGTTGGCACTAATTTTGATAGCTACTTCCACCTGAACCATAGGTTGCTATTTTGGGGGAATGTGTATATATGCACCCCTCCCTGCCACCACAATAATGTACATTTGCATTACCACCTGGGGAGAAGATTCAGGTTACCTGTCCTCACCATTAGAACTTCGTTACTTGATTAGCCTTGTTGTTTCCCAGCAGTCAAATCTGTTTCCCCTTCTCGCAGCCAGTGCCCTTTCATGTTTTCCCCCGCTTGCCTCTGTTGTGAAGTCTCATGGCTTTTGCTTTCATCCCCAGTGAATCCAGGCGAATGTGCAGCCATTGCATTTTTGAGTGACCATAAAACAGTGATTGTTTCATTGAGTGTTTGTGGCATGTCGATAGCATCTCCCTGGAAAGGGCAGCCTGCTCTGGGGTTGGAATCTGATGCCTTCAGTCTTCAGCTTGTGTGCATTCAGCTGCGACAGCCGTAACTTTACAAAGACAGGAAACCTTTCGGACTAATGCTTCTCTATAAGGAAAGCTTCCGAATCATTCTGTGTGTTTTCTGCAAGGAAGACTAGTCATGTGACACTCTGTAGAGGACGCCCTTGAAATGTACACGGAACCAGGCTCTTCCCTTAGGTTTATATATGCATTGCTCACTGAGTTCAGGGGTAATTGCACATGTGCATCTGTGGACAGGATTTGGCCTTTAACTTCTGCATTGTGCCCTGATTAAACAAAACACTTAAGCTAAGCATGTACCTGGCTTTAGGCACCTGCTTGAATCCATCCCTGTTCATCAAAGCAATTAAGTGCATGCTTAAGTGCTATGCTGAATCAGGGCCCATTTCCCTAGCAAGGAATAACCTCTCCCCCATCTCTCCCCATGATTCATGGAATGCTGCATATTTCTAACAGCACTAGTTTATTTAAGGCAGTGCATTCCTTTACCAGGTGAAAGCATCCGTTTAATACTGTGATTCCAGTAAACCTGGGAACTAGAATTTCAGTTGTTCATATTATTTAATATTTCTCTCTTCAGGAGACCACTGGCAGATTAAAATAAGTCACTGTCTTTTTGTCTTTGTCTGCACTCCTCTTCCCCCTCCCCCCCCCCACATTTAAATTCTTTTCAATTTGGGCACTTGAAATTTCATAGATTCTAGGACTGGAAGGGACCTCGAGAGTTCATCGAGTCCAGTCCCCTGTCCTCATGGCAGGTCCAAATACTGTCTAGACCATCCCTGATAGACATTTATCTAACCTACTCTTAAATATCTCCAGAGATGGAGATTCCACAACCTCCCTAGGCAATTTATTCCAGTGTTTAACCACCCTGACAGTTAGGACTTTTTTCTGATGTCCAACCTAGACCTCCCTTGCTGCAGTTTAAGCCCATTGCTTCTTGTTCTATCCTTAGAGGCTAAGATGAACAAGTTTTCTCCCTCCTCCTTATGACACGCTTTTAGATACCTGAAAACTGCTATCATGTCTCCTCTGAGTCTTCTCTTTTCCAGACTAAACAAACCCAATTCTTTCAGCCTTCCTGCATAGATCATGTTCTCAAGACCTTTAATCATTCTTGTTGCTCTTCTTCTCTGGACCCTTTCCAATTTCTCCACATCTTTCTTGAAATGTGGTGCCCAGAACTGGACACAATACTCCAGCTGAGGCCTAACCAGAGCAGAGTAGAGCGGAAGAATGACTTCTCGTGTCTTGCTCACAACACACCTGTTAAGGCATCCCAGAATCATGTTTGGTTTTTTTGCAACAGCATCACACTGTTGACTCATATTTAGCTTGTGGTCCACTATAACCCCTAGATCCCTTTCTGCCGTACTCCTTCCTAGACAGTCTCTTCCCATTCTGTATGTGTGAAAGTGATTGTTCCTTCCTAAGTGGAGCACTTTGCATTTGTCTTTATTAAACTTCATCCTGTTTACCTCAGACCATTTCTCCAATTTGTCCAGATCATTTTGAATTATGACCCTGTCCTCCAAAGCAGTTGCAATCCCTCCCAATTTGGTATCATCTGCAAACTTAATAAGCGTACTTCTATGCCAATATCTAAGTTGTTGATGAAGATATTGAACAGAGCCAGTCCCAAAACAGACCCCTGCGGAACCCCACTCGTTATACCTTTCCAGCAGGATTGGGAACTGTTTCTAACTACTCTCTGAGTAGGGTTATCCAGCCAGTTATGCACCCAGTAAAAAAAATTTTTGGAGCAATATCCTGCTACTCTCTCTGGCTAGTCTAAGCAGAGTAGTGAGACTTTGTCTGGACCCAGCCATCTGGGCAGCTATGGAGGTGTCACTTTAATGGACAGCATGTTCAGAAGATTACAAACATAGGTCAGGTGGGGAAATGGGGTGCTGCTGCTAATGCGAAGCTTATATATGCTTTAAATACATAAACATAAGAACTCTTTCCAGCGGTGGGCAGTGTGTTTTGCAAGTGGGAAGCTGACACACGGGGAGGGGAGGTGACTTACCCAAGGGGTCACAGCAGATCGGTGGCAGAGCTGGGTATAGAATCCTGGTCCCCTGTCTCCAGGTCCATTGTCCCAGCTACGGGATCATATTCCCTTGCCGCTACTATCATTGCAAACCAGTTTAGTGCCTGTGTGCCTGTGTGTGTGTGTGTGTGTATGTGTGTGAAGAAATGTGGTTAGGTAACCAGCACAGATTGTAGCTCTTATTTTGTAGGGTAGTCTGTTTTTCTGGCCCAGTAGATTAAATTGGGTCTGTTAGCCTTGAAGTGTTCCCTTAACTTTTGTAGAGGTTGAGTGGCTACGGTACAGGATTAGAAGGATTTGGGGGAGAGGTGTTTGTGCATTAAGGGGAGTATTTCCTAGTGGACTGCCCAGGACTGCCTCTAACTCACTGTGTGGCGTAAGGAAAGTTACTCCATCTCTGCCTCTATTTACCCACTTGTAAAATGGCAAGAATATCTCACAGGGGTATTGCAAAATTTAATTCATATTTGCACAACCTTGGATGGCTGTATAAATGCAGGATAGTAGCCATGCACTGGTTGTGAAGGGCTAGATTTAAAGTGTGCTGTTGAACTGATTTCTTTTCCTGACACATGGCACCTGAGGCATTCATTTCCAATCGTAACTGCAACTATAAAATAAGCAAATTCTTTCCCTCCTTTGGATTAGTGCCTATCTGTGGAGTTTAAATCCATAATCTAGTGTTTAAGTTTAACCTGATTTTTACCAGTTATTCCTTTATTTTAGGCTGCAATTAAACTTGTGAGGCTTTGACTTTAAACTCTGAAAACAGCAGAAAGCTATCACTTGTGTGAAAAAAAGGATATTGGAAAAAGACTTCCCAATGAAAGGATGGGTCCTGCTCTCTCTCTCTCCCTCTCCGCTGTAATCTCTTCTGTTAGCTTGTTTTATCTTATCAAACAAAAAGTCCCAGAAATAGAAAATTTTCCATGGGTAAGAGAACCAGCCCTGGGATACACAGCATTAGGCTGTGTGCATTCCCCTTAAAAAAAGGAGCCCAAAGTGGCAGTCGATTATAAGTGAACAGTATTGATGGTCTGTCTGCATGGGGGAAGAGAAAGAGGCTTGAGTTAGAAATGTACATAACTTGCAATGGTACACACTGCTTCCAATAACATTCCGCATCAGAGTGCTTCCCGCTTGCTTCTCTAGTCCGCCTCCGTTGCTTGTGCCCGAAGAAGCTATTGATCTTCTGTTACAAGGATGACACAAGGGAAAGCAGAGGCAGCCGCTTGCTTTGGGGTTGTAACAAAGAGAATACGCAAGATATTCAGGCATTTTCCCAAGTCGAAATCTTGGTCCGAGGGTCTCCACCTATTCAGGAGGCCCAGCAGGGAGGTCTTACTGGTTAAAGGTAGGTGCTCTTGCAAGTTTGTATACTAGGCATACTAGTTAATTGCCGAGATATATCAGGTTGCAGCTACTAGTTAAACATTATGGGATTTGTGCAGTACTGGATTGTTGCATGTATTAGAAATGCAACATATAAGAAAGAGGTAACAACCTGTAGTAGTTCTGCTTTGTAACAGGCCAGATGATAAACTTTCCTTTTGGCTTTGTGTTCTTACATATGTCACTATTGAGGATATTAAGCAATTTAAAAATCTTCTGTTTAGTCTCAGCTACTTAAGATTTATATTATGTTTTTCTACAAGTATGTCCCCAAATGCTGAAGTATGGCTGTTGTGGGCTGTTGTATTGGGGTGTTAAATTTCTTCTTTCCCCAGGAAAGCTCAACTTTCTAACTAAAGGTGACCCTATTGCATTTGCTAAGAAGCTGGTTTCAGATATTACCAAGATCAAGTCATTGTATGTTTTTCAGGAGTGTTTTCATAACAGTTACAGTTTAGGGTTTTTTTTGGGGTGTGCTTGTTCTGAAACAATAAGGCAAGATTTATTTTATTCACTTCAAAAATTGGGTTTGTCGTCTCCAGTGAAAATATGTTACTGTGAAATCTTAGGACTGTAGTTGGAGACTAATCTTTGGACAAAAGTATTTGCAGTTCATATACTATGTGTTAACCAGGAAGTCAAAAAAGGCCGCTTTTAAAGATGAATATGAGCAGTTCAAATGAATATCTGTTGGAAAACAGAACAGGTTTAAGTTTTACGCTCTGTTATCACTTAAATTGGTGGCAACTTTTTAGATTGCCCCCTCCCTTGAAATTTATGTGACAATAGAGGTTTCCTTTTATCATGTTTAAAGGGCCAGATGCTGCAGTCTCTACTCAGGTAAAATGCCCATTGATGTGTTTTATCTGGCCAAGGTGTTTAATGTGTTCAAGGTGTTTTGTCTGAGTTCAGGCTGAAGGACTGAACCTTCAGTCTTCTTGTGTTTGAAAGATAAGTGACAAAGAGCCTTCAAAATCAAATCTCCTATAAAGTGTGTGGCATTTGCGGAGTTAATATGGAAATCGCGGGAAAGCCAGACTTTGAAAGTGAGTGAAAATGACTATGTAACTTTAAGGGATTTAGATTATTTGTGTTCATGGTTCACCTTTCAGCATTGCTAAAGATCATCTTAAGCACTTTGTGGAACTGCGGTATTCACTGCCATGAGTCTCCTGCTAAAAGATCACTATATTTGGTGCATACATTATCTTTTTAGTGACTATCCCATGACCTTCACAGAGAGCGTGTTAGGCTGCGGAGTGCATGTAATGGGAACTGACTGATTCTCTTGAACAGCAGGCCAAGAATTATTCAGAGGTCCTTTCCCTGTTGGTTTTTGCTTCTGAATTTGAGATGGGGCTATAGATTTAATAATATCAGTCAAGTATGGAATTGCAGACCTAGGGGCTGTGGGGTTGCTGCTACACCCAGCTGCTGTGTTCTAGTTAAATCGTGTCAGCATTTCCATTAAAAACTGTAGTTTTCAGAGGATTTTACCAGCTGGTTGTCAAGTGTTTGGGGTTTTTTGTTTTGTTTTTTTGTTTGTAAACCTCAGGCTGAAATTTTAGCATATTGGGTCTCCAGCTGTGTTTGCACTGGTGCAAGTGGGAGGATAAAGCCCTTATGCTCTCCCCAGGAACGCTGTTTGTCACAATCTGCTGTATTTTAGAAGCCAATAATTTCTCTTTCCAGCTTCCTTTTTTTGAACTGGGAATAAAGCGATCTGGGAAAGGATTTCTTAGCCCAGGGGACCTCAAACTTTTTCATAGCATGGGATGCATCTTTAGCATTGTCAACCCCAAGCATTCAAAAATGTGTCAGGCCTCAAAAAATCATGATTGGCTTAAAAATCGTGAGATTTAAAATAACAGATGTTGTGCTCTTTTTATTTACTGTCTGTTCTCTGTGGGTGCACCCATGTCTCTCTTCCAAGCTTTTCTCCATGGGGCTACCTTTTTTTTTTTTTTTTTTAAATGAAAGCAGTGAGTTTCTGTTATCACATGACTCTTGGGGCTTTAAGGAAAACCTCAAATATTGCAAGACTCCTTATAAAATCATGAAAGATGGCAGCATTGCTTTTTAATAGATAGTTACATGGACATGTCCCCTCCCATTCACAATTGAATGGATTGCCTTCCATCCATCTCAGCAGCTGGAAACATTTGGCCAGCCTGCTTTTCAGATCAGTGTGAGAACTGTTGCTTTAGCAGAAACCAGAGGTGGGGGGGTAGAGAAATTGCCCCAAACCATCTTCACCACCCACAGGTCTCATCTCAGGAACCAAGTTTCAGAAACTTCTCGTGTATAAAACCTACTGAATATTTTAAATCTTTTTTTTTTTTTTTTTAATTTAAAATTTGTGGGTAATCTTTATTGCATCCCCCAGGTAGTTTGGTCTTGAGGTTAAAACCGCTCCTCAGGACACCTGGGTTCTTTTCTTGCTGCTAAGAGGAAGTGTGGCTGGTAATTGGAGCAGAAGGCTTGTTTTCAGGACTCCTTCATTCTCTTCCTGCCTCTTCCATAGACTCGCTATGTTACCTTGAGCGAGTCACTGCTGCTTCTCTCGGTGTTTCATTTTCCTCTTCTATACATTGGGATAGTCAAGGATTATACCTTAGTTCTGTATGAAGTACCTTACACGTTTTTAGGAGTTCGCAGTTCATAATAGTAATAAATACCCATCCCATAGGTCTACCGTGAGGTTTAATTAAATGTTTGCAAAGTGCTTTGAGATTAGGGTGACCAGATGTCCCGATTTTATAGGGACAGTCCCAATTTTGGGGTCTTTTTCTTATATAGGCTCCTATTACCCCCCACCCCTGTCCTGATTTTTCACATTTGCTGTCTGGTCACCCTATTTGAGATCCTGTGGCTATGTGCTATGCAGGTGCATCATCACAAAGTGTGAGCATAGTCGAGCACTAGAATTACAGGGTAACATTCAAAATAAATATATAACAAGAAAATAGGTAAGAATAAAATATTGTAATAGCCTGAGACTTAGAAACAGCGGTAAAAGTGAAGACCAAGAGAGTGAGCAGCAGACGTGTTGAAACCCTAGCACCTCCTGTGGGAGACGAGGAAGCTGGTTTAAAGTTGTTGCTATTTTAAATCTTAGCTTCTGTTGATTGGACATGCTTGCTTTGTTCTGTGCAACTTCAAAATTGCTTTGATTGGAAAAGCAAGAGAGGATATTTGGCAGCTTAACAGTTCCTCTCCTAGCAAGCTCTGATTACTTCTAATATCTTGCAAAAAGGCTGAGATTCCCAAGGGCCAAATGTGGCGTTCAGCTATACCAATGTTGCTCTGACATGACTCAGTTGAAATACCTAAAATTGCCCCCAACTTAAACTGGTGTAACTGAGAGCAGAATCTGGTCCCAGATACACAAGTACGATGGAGTAATCTGTCGAATGGAGGAGCTTAGAGATATACAATTGTCTCTTGGAAACTGGGTTGGCAAAAGTATTTGTGCTTAAAACTGCAAGAGGTGCTGTTTGGTTTGTGCATTTGGGGAGGAGATGGAAAGAAATAGCTTCCTCTGGGGGCACTCACGTATCCGCTCAAAGAGTCTCTAATTTTAGCCGGACAAAAAATAATCAATCTCTGTTTTTAATGGAGGACGACTGAGATTCTGATCGATCACTAAACCTGATGCCTTTGTGGGAATTTATTTACATGTTTGATAGAAATTCAGTTTCTGTCAAATTAAGTGTCTCTTCATTTAAATGTAAAATATCTTACTCGTTGAGTGGAGGTATCCTACTTCAGAGGCTCTTGGCAAACCTGTCACGTGGCTATATCCTAGAGCTGGGTTAGTTTCTAAAATTAGCTGTCCCTGCACGTTACTGAAGTGATTGTCTGTTAATAGGTGATAGTGACTAGAGAGTGTCATAGTAGATCCTGTAAAGAAATGCTGCCTAATCGTGGGCCTGATCCTGAGGGTTGCTGAGCGGCCAGGACTGCTGTTGATCTCAGAGTGTGAGTGTGTGTGTTGGGGGGGAGGGGTGGCATTATGGGTGCCTAGCTGCTTCCAGGGTCAGAGCCAATATCTGTGTTTTTAAGCTATTGATGTGGTCTGAGGAAGATGAACAAACCAATCCATTGCAATTACAGTGAGAGCTTCTCTGTCATGCTATCGGTGCAGTCCTATCCAGAGCTGGCTACAAGCCCCAGGATGATATAGTGGTGAGGCTGGCCATACAAGTACTGAGATAGGTGGGACAATGGTGCAGGGAAGGGGCCAGCTTCAGAGAGTTTGGGTTTTGTTTGGTAAACACCCAAAAGTTCGGCTGCTGTTTCTGCAAACTTGGGCTGGGGATTTCCCAAGAGGAGGCTTTTTACCAGTGCTCTCCAGCCCTTTCACTTCCCACTTTGGGCTGAAAAGGTAATGAGACCAACTTGGGTCATGGCATCCTAGAATTTCTTGCAATTCCCTTATGGCGAAATACTGCAGTTTTCTAGGAATGCGTCCCACGCACTACAGCTGGCAGGAATGCGAGGCAGAATTAGTGTCATTACTCTAGAACGGTGGCTCTCAACCTTTCCAGACTACTGGACCCCTTTCAAGAGTCTGTCTTTTGTACCCCAAGTTTCACCTCACTTAAAAACTTACAAAATCAGACATAAAAATACAAAAGTGTCACAGCACACTATTACTGAAAAATTGCTGACTTCCTCATTTTTACCATATAATTGTAAAATAAATCAATTGAAATATAACTATTGTACTTACATTTCAGTGTATAGTATACAGAGCAGTATAAACAAATCCCTGTCTATGAAATTTTAATTTGTACTGACTTCGCTAGTGCTTTTATTGTAGCCTGTTGTTAAACTAGGCAAATATCTAGATGAAAATTAGGTCTCTTTAAAGTGTCTCAAGTTGAGCTCTTAAAGTTATTAGTTGTTTCAGAAAAATCATATTCTGGATGTGCAAAAGTGGGATTGGGAAGGAGAGTGGACCTGAAGCTTTCATAGACCTTAGCCCATTTTGCAAACCAAATCCTACATTTTTGTGGGGTAAAGGCCGAGAGATTAAATGATCCGGTCGCCTAAGCATGCTGTAGTTGCTTTGTAGCAGCACCTTTCAAAGGAGCATAGAGAAATTGGGTGACTGACTCCGATAGACTGCTTTGAAAATCCCAACCTACAAATAAATACATATGAGAGACCTGAGACAGTTCTGGATCAGTTGATGGTCCTTCTATCACAAGCGGTTCATGGGAGCCCATCTCGGTAGTGAGCAGAATGAAGCCTCTTGAAAGCTAGGCCATGTGTAGCATTGGGAGCAAATGTCTGTGAAGCTTTGTCTTGCACAAAACATAGAAGGTGGAGATTTTGCCCTCCTGGATTCCTTGTTGGTGTCAGCACTAGACCCAAGGCAGGGAACACTTACCTTCTGGTTCCCCCTTGAGGCTTCTATTTCCACCTCACTACTATTATTAGTGTGAAACTGTTTCTGTCCAGAAAAATAAGTAGGTACATGACTAGAGCTGGAGAGATCTATGTCAGATGAAATAGCCCCTCCGTGTGACTCCCGTGTGGAACAAAACTAGGGCTGGTTGGGAAAAGATAAATTTTCCATCAAATTTTACACAAGGGAAATATGTAAGTTGTTTTTGTTTTGTTAACATATTTCAGATTTTTGTCAAAGCAAATTTTCATTAAAGTGGGAATTGCCTTGTAAAGTTTCCGTTCAATCAATAAGCTGTTTTTCCCCCATTAAAAATAAATGTTTGGATGGAAAAAAATTTTGACCAGCTCTAAACCAAACCCTTTTGGAGGTTCAAACAATACATTAGGCTTTCCCATGCATCTGGAATCCCTTTGATACAGTAAGAACATCTAGTCTTGTGGTGTTTCCAATCAGACTGGAAGGAGGAAGCACCAACTGTCTTCTGGCCAAGCCCGTTCTTGTTCACTTTCATCTCCCAGCTTTGTAGCCTCAACAGGAGTGGAGGGTTTCTGGAAGGGTCAGGTCAGCAATGGCTGTATTGGGTTCCGCTCTGCGTATTCAGGTACCTCCTCCCCAATGCTTTGTGTAAGCCTATGTTTTTGCTTTAAGTGCTGTTCATAGGGAGTTCTGATTTGGCTCATTTAAAAAAAAAAATAACTAGTATGACTGATGCAGCTGAGGGTTTCTTTGGGTTTTTTTAAGTAGGTATCTGTGGAAAGATTAACAAAAAATGATCAAATAAAAAGGTATGTATCTAGTGCTGATGAAGGGTGCTGGATGCTTTTTATGTACAGGCCAGGTAAAGCATTATACAGTGGCAATATTAGCCTGCACTTCACCCTTGAGCTGGAGGGACTGTCTCCGAGACTGAGGGGAGGTCTACACTTACTCTGGGTCTGGTGGTAAGCAATCGATCTTCTGGGATCGATTATCGCGTCTTGTCTAGACGCGATAAATCGATCCCGGAAGTGCTCGCCGTCGACGCTGGTACTCCAGCTCGGCGAGAGGAGTACGTGGCATCAACGGGGGAGCCTGCCTGCCGCGTCTGGACCCGCGGTAAGTTCGAACTAATATTTGCATACCTTAGTTCGAAATGGGGGGTTAGTGTGGACCAGGCCCCAGTGAGGATAGTTCAGCCTCCATGGCTTGTCCATTGTTTTCTTTGTTGAGAATGCCAAGAACGTGGCCAGTTGTAGTGGTACTGGTACACATTCACTGGGACTTGACCTGACGCACTCAAGTAGTGGTTGAAAGACGTTACTGACCTTGCCTGGGTTTGAATGGGTAACCTCTAGCCCCTTCCCAATCATCTGAGCCATCCAGGGAGGGATAGCTCAGTGGTTTGAGCACTGGCCTGCTAAACCCAGGGTTGTGAGTTCAATCCTGGAGGGGGCCACTTAGGGATCTGGGGCAAAATCAGTACTTGGTCCTGCTAGTGAAGGCAGGGGGCTGGACTCGATGACCTTTCAAGATCCCTTCCAGTTCTAGGAGATAGGATATCTCCATTAATTAATTAATAAATCTAGTGCCATCTGTAATGCGCCTTTGGTGTATTTAGAAACTCTGGTGGAAGGACACCATTTACAAAGAAAATGCCTTTGAACTTTATGGCCATTGTATTGTGAGCTTTGTGGAAGGTACAACCACAGAAATTAGACTAATGCGCTGCAGTGCAAAGCTGTCTCAAATTGCCTTATTATCCACGGAAGGTTGTCTGAGTGCATATATGGAATTGAAGTCAAAAGGGATCCCGTTATCTTAATATCTAAAACAATCTGCTGGTTAAATTTCTTGGTGTGCGTTGGGCTATACTCAGTCTCTGCTCCCAATTCACCTACTCAGAACTCTATTATTCCTTTTATTACTCTCTGCCTTTCCATGCAGTAAATCAGCTTTCATTACAGGAACAATTAAATAATGCATATTCCGGGCATATGGCAGGGAGAGCTGGAAGAAGGTCACAGCAGCAATACAGTACCCATCGTTCATGAAATTCCAGTTAAAGGGAATTTGTGGTACTGGGGAAGATCTGGAGTGAGGCTGTTGTGATTACTTGTTCTCAAATGCTTGTGATCCCCAAACTGTGTGAGTAACTGAATTGGTTTCCCAGAATGCCCTTTCTTTGTACAAGCCAGCGTTTGCTGCTTTCCATTCAGCTCTGGGTTCTCTGACTCATAACAGAGCTGTCTGCAGCAACTCCCAGCTTTGCAATTGCATGCAGAGCTGGAGGCCATTACTGGGACCCAACCCCAAGTTTATCATCAAGGTGTAGGGAGGGGGAGATTGGAATGCTGGTCGGATCAGCTGGAAGTATCTGCACTGGCCCCTGTGTCAGTGGTCTGGAATTACTGCTTTATGAGCCAACCCTCACTTGATCTACGGAGGGGAGAGGGGATCTGAGGCTACTATGAAGTAGGGGATGGTTACGTTAATTGCTTCATCTTTCCCATGAAGTTTTTGAGGTGCATGTCACTGCACTTACACATACCCCTCAAGTGCATCTTTCCAGAATGCTTGCTCCAAAGCTCCATTGCATTCAGCCCAGATAGAGGCTGGTGGTATCTAAACAGGTGACCACCACCTTTCCCCTCCCGCTAAGAAAGAGGCTCTATCACCTACCCAGACTGTGAGGTGATGAAGGATCTCCTGACCACAGACTTGTGACCTTTGTTATCCTCATGCGCTGAACTCTTCCCCTCTCTCTTTGCATTAATAACGTTGGGCCTGGATGCGCAGAGTTAGGCTCTGAAGTCTGTATTTAGGCACCTGAATAAGAGGCCTGATTCTGAGAGGGGCTGACCTGCTCTCTAGCAGTTCTGCGCTTATGAAAACAATTACGCTTGTTAAGGTGCCTAAATTCAGGCTTCGGGGCCTAATTGTAGGGCACCCAAGTTTGAAAATCTTGGTCTATGGTGCCTTAAAAAGTCTGTGGCTTGTTCTAAGACTTGTCCAATTCAGAGGTAACTGAAGGGTGGCCTAAAGAGTGCTAAATTCCAACCTGTTGTTGCTCCCCATGGGGTGAAGACAAAGTTGATCAAGAGTATGTTTGTTATGGCTGGCAAGCTGTCCCATGTGACTTCTCTTCTTTGTCCAAGTGAGCTATAAGTAGAGTTGGGCAGGAAACAGTTGTTCTGTCCTGTGAACGTTTTTGAGAGTTAGATTTTTTTTTTCTTCTCATTTTGAATCATGACGAAAAGTCAAAATTTCAAGTAGTCGCGAACCAAAATTTCTTTTGTTTCAGGAAAATCAGAATATTCTGATTTTGACCTTTTTAACCTTTTTTTTTCTAGATAGCTTAAATTTGGAAATGGGAATCGGTTTTTATTGGAAAATCTGGAATGTTTCATTTTGACAGTTTGTGAATCTTTTTCCCTGACAGTTTCTTGAGTTGGGAAATTCGTTGAACCCAGACTGTTTTGGTTTTGACAGAGTGGCATTTTTTCAGTGAAAAATGATTGATCAAAAAATTCTCAGCTGGCTCTAGGTACAAGTAACTGTGGTAGTGTGCGTATATTTTGATATGGCCCATGGGCTCCAATGTATTCTAAAGGGTTAGGAGCCCTGCAGTACTTCAATAATGTTGAAGATTTTGAATCTTGTTGAGCTGGCAGACACTTCTGCTTGTAATATGACATTCAGTAGCATTACCGAGACTGTTTCCATCGGGCAGCGAGTCTTTCTTGGTCAGTGCTCACTTGAGGAGTCTCAGATTTTCCATTTGCCAAGGCTTCCAACAAGAACGCTGTGTAAGGTCTATTTCCCTAAACACGACCGCACTGCAATAAACACCCATTCTTTCCAGTGGCCTGAGTGACATGCAGTTGATGAGTCCCAGCCACATTCCCAGTGACAGGAGTCCCTGTCGCCAGAACCACAAGCACAGCTGGATCTAATTGGCACCCTCAGCGGAGAGCGAAGATTAGGGACAGAGCAGGCCAATAGAGCTGGAATGCCCGTCTCCACACAGAGACAGAGCAGTTTAAGGGAAGCTTGGGCTACAGCTACTGCGGTGTAGGGAGAGCAGAGTTCAGTCCCCGGGGCTGTTGAGAAAAGCTCCTTTTGGTCGTCCTGAATTGATGCACGTGAAGGAATAAATGTCAGAGACGAACCGGAGCCAAAAAGTTTTTAGATGGGGATTCGCCCACCTGGATAGTGCTTGGCTCGGGGGGCTTACCCCACAGCTTCAAGGACAAACGTGTTTGCAAAGCTGAACCTTTCCAGTGGGGTTCTGTGACAAAACACTGCCATACAGGTGAACAAGCTAAATCCATCAGAATTCCTGGTATGATTTCCGGTGGGGTACAGAGCGTGGAATACGGAATCAGTCTGCCAGGGGAATTGGCGAGTTGAATTTTTGCCGGGCGGAGGGGGAGGGAGGAGATTTTTTTTTTTTTTTAATCCTTATTTATATCCTGGTAGCATGTAGAGGCCCCAGCAAAGACCTGGCTCTCATTGTGCTTCGCGCTGTATGAACAATAAGAGACCGTTGCTGCCCCTAAAAGCTCACAGTACAAATAGACAAGACGGACGGAGGGAGTGTTGTTATCCCTCTTTTATGGTAGGGAAGCTGGGTCCCGGAGGGACGAAAAGTGACTCTCAAAGTGTCTGTGGCAGAACCAGAAATGGAACTAGGATCTAACGAGTTGCTGTCCAGTGGTTTAACCACAAGACCATCCTTCTCCATCTGTCTCAGTGGGTGTTGAATGCTGTGTGCTCACCCCAGTGGAACAAATGGTCCGGATTCAGTTCACCTTCGCCCTAACTTCTGTTCAGCTCTATCATCCCCTGCACAAGCTGGGTTTATTTTTCCCCCTCCAGCTGCTGTAGGTGAATGCACAGCTCAAGCAGAACTGGCACCTCCTGCAAAGCATTTGTACATGACCCTTACTGAGAGGATGTTCTGATTACCCAGAAAGCCGTGCATTACAATTACCGAGTAACCGTTCAGCTCTCTAATTAAAAAAAAAAAAATCCTTCTTGACTTGCCCCCAGGCATATTTAAGCAAATTGACTCTAAATAGAAAAATGATAAGCAGCTCACGTCAGCTAACTGTGAAATGATAAATGACTTCCCTCTCCCTCTTGAGATTGCTAATACCTTCCCCTCAGGCACCAGCTCCCCAGCAGAGGTTCAGCTTCTCTGATTCTCAGTCATTCCTCCAGTAAGACAGTGCATGCAGCTGAGCAGACACCACCATTGCCAGGGCAAACATGGGGTATTCCTTCCTTCACCTCTCGGGCTAGCATCGCCAGCCCTAAGCGTTCAAAAATCACGCATCAGGTTCCAAAAAAAATAAGAGATTGGCTTAAAAATCATATATCGGGGGTATCTGTATTAGTCTGTATCCACAAAAACAACAAGGAGCCACTGGACTCCTTGTTGCTTAAAAATCATGAGATTTTTTTTTTTTTAATTAATTTTGGTTTCTTTTTCTTGGGCTTTTGAGATTTTAGGAAGCATGTTTTCAAGCTTTTTCCCATCAACCCTGAGGGCTAAAATATTTTTTTTTGTTTTTTAAAGAAAGCTGAGATTTTCAACATCATCCCCTGACTCCAGGAGCTGTGGCTTTAAAAACCCAACCCCCCCAAAATTGTGATGCTCGTGCTAAAATTATGTGAATTGGCAACACTGCCTTTCACAGTTCCTATTTTCTTTTTTTAAAAGCTACTGAAATAACACTGATAGTCCCAGGAACGTGGGCATCGCCAGACTGGAGCAGACCAGAGGGCAGCTAGCCCAGTATCCTGTTCTGACAATGGCCTATGCCAGCTGCTTCAGACAAAGGTGTAGGAAACTCCATAACGGACATTTCTGTCTGTCTGAGATACTGACATAGCCCCGATCACTGTAGTATCGGAGTGCCTCACAATCGCATCCAAAGAAGTGGGCTGTAGCCCACGAAAGCTTATGCTCTAATAAATGTGTTAGTCTCTACGGGTGCCACAAGTACTCCTGTTCTTTTCACAATCGCTAGTGTACTTAGCCTCACAACACCCCTGTGGGTATTGTTATCCCCATTTTACAGATTGGGAACAGAGGCAGAGAGTCTGTGCTGCAGCTGGGGGAGAGCCTTCTAGCCCAGGTAGGTGGATCTGTGCTAGCAGGGCTCGAGCTAGCCTGCTGAAAGTAGTAGCGTGGATGTTGTGACTCCGGCAGCAGCTTGGGCTCTCAAGTGCATCTGCCCCTTAGGTTTGAGAACCCAAGCTGCAATGTCCACACTGATATATATATAATTTTTTTTTTCTTTTGCATGCTAGCTGGAACCTTTTTAGTGTGAGAGTCTGTCGGCCTGGCCTGGGAGACTGGCACTCCGCATCTTGTAAAATAGCCGCACAGGAAGTCTGATGGAACAGGTACTTCAACCCAGAGCTCCCAAATGCAAGGCTAGTCATCCTTCTTTGTGTTCCTTCCATTGTGCAATGACCTGCCAGGTAATGCATGGATTAGGCCCTGACACACAAACGATGCTGAACATATAAATTGCGTTCCTTCAGATCTAAGTGCAAGCTTTTTTTTTTTTTTTTTTTTTTTTTTTTTTTTTTTTTTTTTTTTTTTTAAAGGAGCTCATTTAGGTTATCTTGAGCCACTTCCCCTCTCCCCAAGCCTGGTGAGTAACAAGGGATTTCTCTCCGTAAAGAGGCAACTTTTTTAAAATTGCAGGGGGATCACAAGTTCCCCGCTAAACATTAGGGCTGCTGCATGTTTAAATTGATAAAGGAATATTGTGCGGGCTTTGTGAAATCGCACTTGTTTTGAGCAAATCTTTTATTGATCTTTAAATCTACAGTTAGTTTAGCCTCCAAATGGAAGCTTTGCGTTTAAAAATCACAAACCTGCTGTAAACAGGAAGACCTTTGTGACTTTAAATAAAATCTGTGTAGATGGTTTTGTGTTGGGGCTTTAAATATTTCCCAGCAGCATATGCAGCCCAGGACATGAGACGTGACAGCCCATCTTTGCTGCCTAAGTAGAGTAAAACTCTAAATATAGCACAGCTATTAGAAGACAGATTATATATTATATTTGTGCTCAGTTTTAACAATCTCAGGTATTGGGAACACAGGTAAGAAAAACTTGTTCAATTAAAATAAGCTTTTCAGCCCCAGTTCAGCAAAGCACTTAACTATAATGGAGTGTTCTCGACTTCATTGGGATTTAAGCCCGTGCTTGAGTGACTTACTGAATCCAATTTGAATCCTGACAGAGTCCCTTTAATTCTGAAATATTATGCTCTGTAAGGCCACCGTCCTGTAAACTCTTCCTCTTAACGAACTGTCCCTGATCTTGCAGTTTCGTCCATGTGGCTGGATCCTCACATGCAGGCAGGCCCATTGATTTCACCAGGACTCCACATGGATAGACTCTCATGCCCGTGTGCTGTCTCGCTGAACTCAGTGGGCCTCTGTGCAGAGCTCAGGGAACCTGCCCGGCTGGCTCCCGTTGCAGGATTGGAACCATCATGCCATTTCTGAGAGTAGTCCCATTGCCTTTGAGTTAGGGCTATTCACAGGGATGTGTATTCTCCTGAGTAGTGAGTATTTCCAGGATTGGTCCTAACCCTAGAAGTACAGTCATTGCAGAACTATTTTGGAACAGGGTTCCCAATCCAAGGGCTAATATCCAGATCTATGTGGCATATCCAGTCTTCTATCTTTCCTCTATTTTGTGGGTGGTTGGTGGTGTGTTTTTTGTGTGTGTGTGTCTGGGTTTTTTTTTTCTTTTTTTTTCTTTTTTAGTTCAAGAATACATTAAATTATGGTTTGAATATACTTATCCCACAGTCCTTACTTGTTTGGGTGGTCCCAGTGAAATCAATGAGATTGTGCATGTGAGTAAGGGCTGAAAGATCAGGCCCTCCTTTAATCTATGTTCTGGAGTGAAATAGATCATATAGATAATTTGTGTGTGTTAAATAAAATAGGTAATACACAAGATTCTTCTTGGTGTTTTCTATTTGCTTGTAATGCAGTGGAAAAGGTTGCTTTTTGTTTATACAGTCACCTTATTTTTCTTGTAAACGTTGATACAAAAATCTGGTGAAGCAGATACTGTTTTAAAAATACTCTGTAAATGCTACAGTGTAATGTTAAAGATCAGAATTCTTGTGTGTGTGTGTGTGTGTAATCTCTCCTTGCCTTATTTTTGCCTTTTGTTTTGCATCAAATCAACAAAGCCTAATTTTTTCTTAGCCTATTAGATTCCAGAGTGCCCTGGGAGGAGGAGGGAGGGGAATGATCTCTGTTAAATGACTTGGTGGACTTATAGTAGAACTTGCTCTAGTAGTAGAGTCTAAAAACTGTGTGTGTCCTATCTACATCTTGGGTAGGTTTTATGAGTTGGTTTTTTTTCTCCCCCCCCCCCCCCACCCCCCAGGTATGATTTTGAAGAGCTGGTTGTTTTCAGCCATAGAGTTTCCATTTCATACATCCCACCCCCATTTACATAAGGAGCTTTTAAGCATCATTGATATATGTAGAATACGAATGAATGCATTGATTTTTGTCCTGCGATCATGGAATTGTCTGGGATCAATTTCACACTTCCCTGGCAAGCACTGTGTTGGCAGCTGCCAGAGTGAAGACAAGAGTGAGTAGCGAAACCTGGGGCTTGGCAGGAAATCTGTGAAAACTTCGAGAAAAAGCTCAATTGAGGTTTTGTGATTGGAAAAAACTCACAGGATGGTTTGGTGGGGTTTGCTCCCTGCCTCTGCTCATGACTGGTTGCACTCTCTTTTTCTCTTTTTGTTTTCATAGATCTCCTCAAGCAAGAGGTTAAAAAAACCTGCTCTGGGTAGGCTTAATTTTCCAAGGGATCAGCTCCCACAATCAGGACAGGTTGAGCTCCCCCTATGACACTAAGGTTATGTCTGCATTCGAGTTTTTTTTAGCTTGAGTGAATTGATAGTTGACTCAGATTAATTGGCAAACATGTTTGTTCATGCGAGGCTGGACACTCCATAAATGTTAACGGTAAATGGCAACCTTTGTGGGGTGTCCACCCTAGCATTACAGACGTTGTTAGCCAAATCAACGTCACAGGCAATAAATTAACTGGTTTAAAATGCTCATATAAACCTGCCTTTCGTGCCAGATTTCCAAAAGAGCCCAGCACCCATTGTGAGCACTTTTAAAAATTTGTCTCTGTAAGTCTTTATTTTCCATGTAAGCTAAGGAGGTGTGCTAATAGGAGTCAAACATCGGTCCTAAAATGTACTATTTGGGATAACTGAGCTGTGCAAAACCTGTGAACCATTTTGTTATGTAACGTTCGAGGATGAGTTAGCAGACTAAATGATCTTTCAGGGTATTGAACGTATTACAGACGTTGGCTCTCGTTTTCAGATAGGATGTAAAATGAAGGTCATCTGGCTATTTGTGATCATGAAAGGTCCCCTATTGCTTTTCATAAGGGTTGGAGTGATAAATCCTATTCTTTCCAAGTACTAGTTTGGGTGACTGCAATGTCTCCCTACATTTCCCCTGGCAGTATGAATGGGATATGAGACTCTTCTCCAATTCCTGCGTCTCTACTGCACGAAGGGCCTTTGCTGTAAGTCTTGGCAGTTCTGCAGAGCCTTTTATCCGAGGATCATGCAAAGTGCATTACAGAACTTAATGAATTAAGCCTCACAATGCTCTTGTGAGGTAGATAAGTGTTATCCTTATTTGCATAGATGAGGTGTTTTGCTGGGGGCGGGGGTGTCACATGAAGTTGTGGCAGAACTAGGAGTAAAACCTCAGTCTCTATACTCCCAATCCCATACTCCAACCACAAGATCGCCCTTCCTTTCTGAGGGCTTTTCCGCCATCTTAGCCTTCAGAGCTGATGTGCTTGGTGCAGGGCCAGCTCTAACTTTTTTGCCGCCCCAAGCACACACACAAAAAAAAGCACCGCTCCGCCGTAACAACCCCCCCCCAAGCGCCGCCCTGCCCCGCCGAAACAACCCTCCCCAAGTGCTGCGCTGTCGAAACAAACAAACCAAAAACCTCGAACGCCGCCCCGCGGAACCAAAACAAAAAACCCAAGCGCTGCCCCGCCACCCAAAGATTGGCTGCCCCTTACAAGGTGCTGCCCCAAGCACATGCTTTGTCGGCTGGTGCCTGGAGCCGGCCCTGGCTTGGTGAGCTTTCTGGTGCTGCTGGAACTCTGGAAGAAACAAATCTCACCTCGTTCTGGAAGGAGCCAGGTGTCTCCTCCAGTTCTGCAAAGTTTAAAAACCCTTCCAACAAACTGTGAAACAGCAAGGAGGCGGCGGGGGGAATCTAACAGTAATCCCTTCGTTGAGCACTATGGAGGCAGCGTCTCAGCCCAGCAAGGCAGGAGGTTACCTTGCAGTGAACCCTTAGTGCCCTCTCGGTTGTATTATCATTGGACTCCAGTAACAGGAACATCCAGGGCTGATGTTAACGAGTTGCTTTGGGAATAGGGAATAGTTGCTTAGGGAAATTTAAAAGATCCTGCTCCTGTCCTGGGCACTGCTCTATAGTAACCCAAGCTGCATAGCAGTTTGTCCATGCTTTGTCACCTGTGGTGGAATTGCGGTCTGCTAGTTAGAGCAGGAGACCTGGGCTTAGAACTCATGGGTTCTCTTACCAGCTTGGGAGGACGGGCAAGGGAGGGGAGAGTGAAGAGGGGGATGATTAAGGGATTGAGGTCCTGGCTCTGTCACTGACTAGGTGTGTTGCCTTGGGCAAGTCACTTAACCTCTCTGTGCCTTATCTTACCCATCTGTAGAATGGATACAATAATACTCCCTACCTCACAGGGAAAGATAGTTAATGTTTCTAAAAACACTTTGGGTTATTCAGACAAAAGGGGCCATAGAAGTGAACTAACAAAGCCATAATATTTGTAAAGCTGCTGTTTGTTTGACTCCTAAGAGATGGGTCTTTAGCTGTCTTTTCAAAGCAGAGACCCTTTTTATTCTAAAAAATGGTGTCTTTTAATTGAGACTGGCCATTTGGGAAAATAAATCTTAACTCCAACAACAACAACTTCCAAAACATCTCAGTTGTTGGTTTAGACTAAATGTTACTGTGTTGTCTGAAATGTCAACTAAATGTGCCACATGTTTTAAATAAAAGAATGGCAGATGAAAGGATATGCGGAGTATGCCTATGAATATTAATTTGCTCCAGAATGGGGATGAAAGCCCTTTAATGAGGGATTCTTTTACCTAACATTGATATGATCAAGACTCTCTAATAGCTGCTCTGTGTGCAATTACACCAGTGACTGAATCCTGTACTGAAAAAAACAGCCTAAGCAAGCAGGTTTACGAAAGCCGGGATGGACAAACGTCTGGTGGTATGAGCCTGGGACTGAGGCAACAGGACTGCTGGGTTCTGTTCCCACGACTTCCGTTGACTTGCTGTGTGAGCTGGGACAAGCCGCTGCCAAATCTTTAAACGTGACCCCTGATTTTTGGGTGTCCAGCTTGAGAAATCTTGGGCCTGATTTCTAGGTGCTTCTTTGCCCATCAGACCTTCGGTGTCTCCAGCTGGGCTTCCGAAGCCAGTGGCTACTTCAGTCCCTTTATGCCGCCGTATTTTTCATCCTTCGCATGGGTATAACACACTGCTCCTTGGCAGTTCATGACCCCAGCATTTCTGGGCTTGCTGCATCAGTTATGAACGTAAAAAAATTGCCTGAGCCCTGGCACCTCTTTCATTACAAATGAAGCACCGCTCCCTGAGGTACTGGGAGGGCTGGCGTTTATAAAGCACCGCGAGACCCTCAGATGGAAGATGCTGCATTTGGGCAAAGGATTGTTATTTGAGATGGGCGTGTGCCAAAAGCCCCACCCCCGCCACCTTCCATTTGGTGGTGTTTGAAACCTGGATCTGAACTGCAGCTTGATCTCCCATTTCCAATTATTATTTGGAGCTTTGAGCTCTGAAAGTGCTCAGTGCAGTTGGAACCACAGTCCTTTAGAGTCCTCGGGGTGCAACGGAGAACTCCCATTGACTTTAGGGCAAACTGTGAGCGAAGAATTGCTGCTGCCCTGTTGTTAATACCCTCTCTCTCTCAGCCAGAGAATTGTGGGCTTGCACAGTCCAGTGCTGACTACACAATGCAACACCAGGGGAGTGTTGCTATCTTTTTGAGGCGCCATCCCTCAGATGAGATGCTGAGCAGGTGACCCCTCCTGCCCATCTGTTACCTTTCAGAACACAAGCAGACTTGCTCGCGCGCGCGCGCTCTCTCTCTCTCTCTCTCTCTCGGTGGCCCCCTAGTGGTGATGGGACAAAGATGATAGGAAAGGCTTTGCCACTCAGGGGTTTGAGAGCCACCTGCACAATCCTTTATCTGATGCGTGCTATGGGTGCCTGGAGTATGAACGAGGCCTAGGTCTATAAAAGAAAACCCTGGTTCTGTTCCATGGCTTTGCAGCTGCAAATTAACCAGCACTTTGCAATGCAAGAGCTAATATGCATCTCTAAGCACAGCCGGATAGAATGGTTGGATAATTACTATCTTTTTGAAAGCTCCACTGTGATATTTTAATTTGCTGCAGCAGCAGATGCCAAGTGCAATACACATTTTGCTTTATGGAAAATATCTGGTAGCCAATCTAATGCTGTTGATTGAATTGCTTTTTTCCCCCCGTAACCTCTCTGGAATTTTGGCTAATGTAAAAGGGAAAGCAAGTTCGGTTATAAATATAGTTAAAATTGAAAAGGCTCACATGGGTCATGTAAATACCAACAGGATGTTTTAGCTGTAGTTAAGGTGCCACAAGTACTCCTGTTCTTTTTAGTAAACTACATTCAAGTCAAATCTTTGACAGAGGAGGATGGGAGAACGGCAACAAATTTAGGCCAACACGTCGCTTTTAGTAAAGAGAAATGGTCAAGCCACATATGGTGCAGGCTGCAAACTTTGCTGTGCTGCGATTGCCTTTGAAAATCGTTCTTTTTGTTATAAAGAGGCCAAAGCAAAATGTTCACTTCCTAAAGTTCTTTATGGAGCTTCTGCTTTATCGAGCAGTTGAACATCTTACAGTAACACAGATCGTCTTCCGAGAAAAGCCGTGTCAGTTCTTTGTTTGTGCCTAGGCAGTGTGTGTACAAGGAGGGAGCTAGGTAACATGTCAGCTGTACATTTGAGACCATGTGAAATTTCCAATATCCTATCCAAGGGCGTTTCCAGGCAGAATCTGACAATAGATTTATGATTTAGGCACATACTTCAGTTACAGTAACTGGCAATGAAAATGCTGATACAGAGAGACCTCTTTTCTTCCTAAACTTGCTCTTATAAATTGCTATGTAATCATACTAAACACCTGCATAATGCTATTTAATCCAAGGTTCTCAAAATGGCTTATAAAAAGCAGATCAGTATTCATCTTAGCTACTTATCTGGCCCCCATCACCACAGTATCTGAAGGACTCCCAATATTTAATGTATTTATCCTCACAACACCTCTGTAAGCCATGGCAGTGCTACTATCCCCATTACACAGCTGGGGATCTGCTGCCCAGAGAGACTAAGGGTGTCTTCACTGACCGACTTTCTTTGTACTATGGGTGTTAGCTCTTTGGCTGGCTGTAAAAATGTAGTGAAACCAGGGCACTTCAGTTTTACTGCAAGGCCAACCACGGATAGGGGCTATGGTGCTGACCTCACTTGGCTACCTCACAGTTAACACTCCAGGTGCCTCATCTCCTCTTAGGATCTGACACCAAGATAACTCACCGGTGTTACCTTGTCATAAAGAAGGGCGGGGGACCCCCTTTCCAGCGGTGAAGACAAGGCATTAATGACTTACTCTTGGTTTGTAGAGGAGTAGGGAACTGAACCCAGGTCTGCTGAGTCCCAGGCTAGTGCCCAAAGCCTTGGCCTGTCCTTCAGTGTTATCCCGTTTTGCTGATGGGGGAAACTGATACGTAGAGATGTGAAATGGGCTTACCATAGAAATGCAGGGCTGGAAGGAACCTCGAGCTAGCCAGCCCTTGTGCTGAGGCAGGACCATGTAAACCTAGACCATACAGAACCTGGGAATGGATCACTCGATTACCTGCTCTGTTCATTCCCTCTGGGGCACCTGGCATTGGCCACTGTCGGAAGACAGGATACTGGGCTGGATGGACCTTGGGTCTGACCCAGTATGGCCATTCTTATGTTCTTATCCCTGACAGGTGTTTGTCCAACCTATTCTTAAAAACAACCAATGAGAGGGATTCTACAACCTCCCTTGGTAACACGTTCCAGACCTTAACTATCCTTCTAGTTAGAAAGTTTTTCCTAACGTATAACATACATCTCCCTTGCTTCAGGTTAAGCCGATTGCTTCTTGCCCTCCCTTCAGGGGACGTGGAGAGGAGTGGATCACCATCCTCTTTTTAACGGCCCATCATATATTTGAAGACTGTTATCAGGTCCCCCTTTGTCATCCTTTCTCAGGACTAAACATGCCCAGATTTTTTAACTTTTCCTCGTAGGTCACGTTTTCTAAACCTTCATCATTTTTATTGCTCTCCTTTGGACTCTCCCCAATTCGTCCACTTTTTTCTTAAAGCGCAGTGCCTAAAACTGGTCACCATACTCCAGCCGAGCTCTTACCAGTGTTGAGTAGAGCGGAAGTTATCTCCTGGGTCTTACATATGACACTCCTGTTAATACACCCGAGAACGTTGTTACCCTTTTTCTCAACTGCATCAGCTTGCCCCGTGTCACACAATGAGTCGATGTCGGAGCTAGAAATAGAACTCAGAAGTCCTACCTTCCAGTAACTAGTTGATAATGGTGCCTATTTTAGGCCTTAAATATCAAACCAACACTTTACCTACAAGTTACTGGTTACATCACTGGTATCAGAAGGAAGGGTTCTAGCTTCAGTTTAGCAGAGCCTTGCAATAGACTTGTTCTTCCGCTGCTAGAAAATCAGTCTCTTAAACCCCCAGCACAAGAGGTGCAGTAAGATGTGGAGAGATATCAGCTGCGACGCCCGAAGGAGCATTGCTATAAAGACTTGCAAGGCGCTGTGAATTGAGTGGAATGGGATGTTACCTTCTACTCTGTGTATCCAAGTGTCAGCACTTCTCATTTCAGATCAGGAGAAAAACTAGTCAAGAGTAAGGCAGGAAACTCCACCTGTGTCAGCTTTTAATTAGTACAGGTTTCCTTTGGGCAAGGGTGTGAGCGACCAGGCACTGCTGTAGCAGAGAATTTTGTGCCCTGCTAGATACATTTCCTCACCCACCAAGAGAAAGCAGGATTGTGCCAGACACTCCCCCTGCCACAGTTCTAACCATTTCTCTCTCTCCTCACCACTTTGAGATACTTTGCGTGCTGAGAAACCAAGCTGAATCTATGAACCTTTCCTCTGGTTGGGAAGAGAGTTGGGATGCTGGTAATGGTCTAGTGGAAAAATACAGGGCTCGTAGCTGGGAAATCCTTGACTGCATCCCAGCTCTGCTTCTGGAGTGGGGTTTTGGTCCAGCTGGTTAGTGAGCTGGGAGCCAGAGAGACAACTTCAAATCCAAATGCTCCCAAAGAGCTTATTCTGGGCTCGTCTCATCCGTAGCTTGACCACCTGTGAATGGTTTCTTGTATTGGTCAGTTTGGAATTTTTTTGGAGGGGGAAGGGGTCAGTATTTCTCTCTCTGTTTGAATATCTGGGAGGGCACATCTCTTAGTGCACTAGTTGTAGTCGAGTGTAACGTCTTGCACTAGGAAACACAAACCACTCAAAGAAATGTGGATTAATTAATTTATTTTTTTGCAGTGGTTCCATGTCTCACTCCGAATCCTCTTCAAGTTGTTCAACCTGAGCAGAGCTCAGTACCCACATGGAACAATTTACAGGACAAGGGTCTTAATTTTTTTTATATCACCTTTGCAGCAAATGTAGATGTCCTTGATTCCATGTAACCTAAACAATGCACTGTACTGAGTGCACTGTACTTACGACTCTTACGGTACTCTGGGAACCAAAGTGTACAGTATTTCTCCTGTGAAGAATGTGTCTCGGGCTTATCTGAGAAATTAGAGTTTGAACAGGAAAAAAAACAAACCCTGATATTTTCCTTCCAAAGTGTTCCACGTAGAAATAAAAGGAAAGAAATGGGAAGAAAACACTGCAAAGCTTTTCATTGCTCATGGCAACACAGTTCTAAAATTACTCTCCCCCCCTTTGTAAGTTATCTCTGTGTATGGGTAAAAGTACTCGCTGCTACTCATGCAAGTATTGCTAATGTTGTGTGTGTACTGGGGCAAGCTGGCTTTTTCATGTTTAATTACAGTGCTCTTCACACTTTGGGTTTATGGGTTATTTTTTCCCCCCCCTTCTCATGGTGCATCACCAGCTGCTAATCTCTAGAGCTCACCTGCCTCTCTGCCACAGTGTCTTAGCCTAAATGGGAGTAGGTTTTCTTTTCATTATTATTTTTGCCTTTATGCATTCTGATGGCAAACGAAAGTTTAAGGCAAGTGCTGAGACATCAAAGCCTGTGTAGTGTTCAGTGTTTCATGTAGGTGAGGCTGTTGGCACGTGCTACTGAGAATTCCGTTAGTTTGTTTTTTCAATCTGACAGATGCCATGTGGGGCACTGAGACTGAATGCTCTTTGAGGCAGAGACCTGGCGGTGGGGCTGGTTTGCAAAGCGCCACGTATACTTGGAGCTGAAGTAACGATGTGAAAACCAATTACATCACCGAGATCATCTGAATAACCTCTATGCCAAGCCAATACTCATAGGCTTCTGTTCACTGGTCAAGTGTAAACTTCAGCCCATTAACAATTGTGATTATTTGCTGCTTCTCTGGTACCTTTTGTCTCAGGGTATCCAGGTACTCGGCAAATACTAGTGAAAGCCTCCGTATCCCCATGAGAGAGGGCTGTATTATTACCCTCATTTCACATATGGGTAAACTGAGGCTCAGTGAGGTCATAATTTGCCCAAAGTGTGTTAATCTAAATAGTATAGTCAAGAATAGGACGTAGGAATCCTGACTCCCAGTTTTCCAACCGCTAGTCTGCAACAATTTCCATTAACTCGTCTTTATTGGTACTTCATGTGTACAGCTGCCTAGTTTGCATATGCATTTGCATGCTTGGTCACAACAAATATGCATGCAAATAACCCATTAGGCAGCTGATAGACCATTTATGTGTGTCATTGTAGTAAATGTTTCTTTGCACATCACCTAGTACAATGGGGCCTGAGGCCTGTGTAGGGTTTGGAGGCACTGCCCCAATGGAAATAATAATTGTGGCTGCGATTTGGGTAGGCATGTGCATGCTTCACTTGCAGTGGTGCCATCCTGAACATCCGGTTCTGTAACTTTAGAGTTTGACCTTCAGCAGTAATCTGATCCCTTTTATTTCTCACTGTTTCATTGTTCTGTTTTTATCCCCCTTGAAAGCCAGTCGTCATTTCTAAAGCATCCTTCATTTTTGTTTTTGTTTTTTCCCCCTGCTTAGATTGCAAATATACTTGCCATCAGGAATGCAGAAGCCTGATTCAGCTGGACTGCAGCCAACAAGGACAGCCCCAGAACAAACCCTCGCCAGAAAATACACTGACGCACAACTGCAGCCAGGTACGGATTGGGGAGCCCCTGTGCTGGGGGGCTGGCGGGAGGGGAAGGGGATAAGAGGGTGTTTGGAGTTGTATATGGAGAGGGGAGGGTGGGGGGTTGCTTTTCTGGCAAGCAGGGGCAGTGCGTTGCAGAGAGATGATGGCATGGCATTCTCGTCGTCTTCAGTGCTAATTACACTTCGCCAACACACACAATTTTTTAAAGCACCTCCCAATTAAATTCCTGTCCCTTTAGATTTCAGAGCTCTTGCCCTGCTGTGGTTTAACATGAGCTTTTAGCTTCTCTACTTAGTTTACCTGGGAGGATTTGCCAGGTGGATCAAATCATGCTTCCAAGGCAGGTAACCAGAAGAAGCTGCCTGATGGTTCTTGGGCAGGGTGGAGCATGGGATCAGCTTGCGCTCTGCAGCGTGATTATCCCATTCGTTGTGCGCACAGCTACAAATGTTTGTCAAGAGCCTTAAAATCCAGTCATCACTACAGCTGCTTAACCGAAGGTGCCTGTGGTGCAGCACCGTGCACAAAAACCAGTGCGTTGCCATGGAAACAACAAGCCTCTTTGAGGCAGGACAGCAGCGTATTTTTGTGGGGGCGGGGCGGGGGGGGGGGGTTGTGCATTTGCTGCTGCTTTGCCTGCCCCTTGTTAGAATGGGTCAGGTGTTCAGCAGTGCACAGCAACGCTAGAGCGTGGAAAATGGAGGCAAATTCCACCTGCCGTTTGCTTTTGGCGGAATGCAATTTAGCAAAGATGGATTTTGCTGGGGCATGTCATGTAGCTTGATGCTCTTGATTAAAACTTGGAAAGCAAGAGAATATAGACACGCATCTCCCATTGGTGATAAGGGATAGTGCGTGTCGGTTCCTTGCGCGGCTTTGAAAATCTCAACCATTCACTCTTACAGAAAGTGCGGTGGGTTCTTCAGTGACCGCCACTGGTCAGGAACTTTAGTGTTTGCATCCAGTCGGGAGAAGGATGCCACAGTGCATTGCAACCCCAGTTCAGCAAGGTGCCGAAGCAGATGCCCAATTGTAAGCCGGCGAGCCATTCAAGTGAAGTCAGTGGGAGTACTCCGATGCTTAGCTAGGCCTCTGTGTAAGAACTTAAAATCCAGAGAAATAGAAAGGGTCATCAGTCGCATTATTCGCTTTGTTTCTAAAATCTTCCCCTGCCAAACGAATGATGCAAAATGTTACAAGGCTGTTCCAATATCCGTTTATCCCACAGTGAAATTCACAGTAATAGTCTTTCACTGGCTTCATGCAGGATGTTAATATCAAATGACAGCAGTGAGGCGTCCATGGAGAAACGTTTGCCCGGATAATAGATTGCTGGCTCAGCTTCTCTTTCCAGCTGAAGAGGAGCCTTGATTGTGCTCAAGTCTGCATCCCAAAAGTGCAACTTAACTACGGAAAAGAAGAGATTGGTGGTGGCAGGGGAAGCCAGCATTGAAAATGCAGGCGACCTGCAGCTGCACTGAGGGTGGATTCATAGAATATCAGGGTTGGAAGGGACCTAAGGAGGCCATCTAGTCCAATCCCCTGCTCAAAGCAGGGCCAATCCCCAGACAGATTTTTGCCCCAGATCCCTAAATGGCCCCCTCAAGGATTGAACTCCCAACCCTGAGTTTAGCAGGCCAATGCTCAAACCTGGATGTCAACAGGAGAGCAAAAAGTTGGTGTCAGTGAGACCCATCCACTTCCTCCACTATGGTTGTGGCTGTGCTGTACCCTCCACATCTTTAATATTGCTCTGAGATGTAAAGGGGAGGGCAACACCAGAAGCAGCATGAGTGTCTGGGCAAAGGTTAGACAAACACCTCTCAGGGAGGTCTAGCTAATACTTAGCCCTACCTCAGTGCAGGGGAGTGGACTAGACTACTAGAGGACCTATTGAGGTTCCGGCCAGTTCTACATTTCTGTGATGCTATGATTGCTGTTTGGTGGTGGTGGCTAGCCAGGCACAGGAATAAAAGACCTGTTGACTGAGTTGGGTATGTGTCAGCCTAGTGCTCCGGTTTGGTGTGGTTCCCCTGCCAGATTCTCATTAAGTTCCTGGCAGCAGCAGATGCTTCGTGCACATGGACAAAAGTCCCTGCACGTTGTCACTAAGGAGGGGAGCTATTGGGATGAGGCAGCGGCACATTCACATCACCATGTACGAGGCCTTCTGCTAAGTCATTGCATATCCACCACATCAGGGAAGTCTTGGCCACTCCCTGATCCTGGCCATCGCCAAACCAAATACCAGCAGGAAACCTGCAGGGCTGAGCTGCCAGACTTTACTGAAGGGGGTCACTTTGCAATCAGCCTTGCTGGATGAGCTACTGTTTGAGTTGCCTGTTACCCAAGTGTATCTAATGAACCGTTCAGTCTCCACTGACTCCATCCATTAGAGGGCAGAAGTGCTCAATTATGTGTCAGAAGTCCTAAACTGCGAAGGGTAAATGAGATTTTCCTATAGCCGAAGTCAGTTTTCGAGAACAAGGACAATGGTGAGCTCAGTCCCTTCTTTTGTCATGAAGTCCTGAATGACTATGGATCTATTCTTCTTCTCCAAGGTTCAGATGCCTAGATTAGTCCCTCTCTGCTGCGTCCTTAATCTGCCGGTATTTGTGCCGCAAAGGGAGGTGATTTAAAGCTGGTCATGGGTGACTTTTCCGCTTAACAATAGAAACAGTGTTAGGTTGGCAGCTAAGACCTGTGGGCACCGTCCACATGGCAAACAATGGGATTTGGACCGTGACCTGCTGGTGCCGTTGCCAGCCCTGGGAGGGTGGAAGGACTGGACGTTTTGTGGTTGAGGGGGAGGTCTCAGTATTCCATTCATCACGATTCGGGCCCTACCAAATTTGCCATCCATTTTGGTCCATTTCACAGTTATAGGATTTTTAAAATCGTAAATTTCAGTTTCAGATATTTAAATCTGAAATTTCACTGTGTTGTAACTGGGGGGGGGTCCTGACCCAAAAATGTTTTTTTGGGGGGGGGGTAGGGGAGGGGTTGCAAGGCTATTGTAGTGGGGGTCATGGTATGTCACACTTACTTCTGCTCTGCTGCTGGTGGTGGCGCTGTCCCCAGAGCTGGGCTCCTGGCAAGCAGCTGCGGAGTTTCCTGCAGTCGGGGAAGGTTCCCAGAAATGGGTCTAACCTGGTCCTGGGAGTGGGCCCTGCAGGGGAAGAGGAAGTCATGTTCTTCCCCCCCAGCCCAGCTGGGACTAGCATCTGGAGTCCGGCTCAGGGTAAGAGCCCACAGCCCTGCCCCTCCCCTACACTAGCCAGATTTCACGGGGAAGATCAGATTTCACGGTCTGTGTTGCTTTTTTCATGGTCGTGAATTTGGTAGGATTCTAAACATGATAGTTTGAACAGCAGAAGAGTTTAGAGAGGGTGGTCAATGTGCTAGAAGCTGTACATTCATCTAGTAAGAGAGAGTCCCTGCCCCAAAGATTTTACAGTCTGAATAGACAAGGCAGGCAAAGGAAGGTTTATCCCCTTTTTACAGATGGGGAACTGAGGCATGGAGAGGTGAAGTGACTGGCCCAAGGTCACACACACAGTCTGGCAGAGCAGGGAATTGCCCCCAGATTTTCTCAGCCCCTGTCTAGTGCCTTAACCAGAAGGCCACCCCTCTTTTACCAAGAGTTCTACTCAGCCATATTTGAGCTGGGTCACTAGCAATGAATATTGCAATAAACTGGGGCAAACAGATTGTGCCCATTTTAGGCTACCAGAACTCGATCCTCCATGATATGGCCAGTTTATTTTTGCAGTTTGTGGGCTGCAGTGGGAGGCAGGTTGGTCACTGGGCTGCAGTGGGTGAGTACTGACCTAGATGTCCAAAGTCAGCATGCCTTTGGAAGGTGGCATCTCCTCCCCTCGGGAATGCTCACCTAGGGATGAATGTTGTGTTCTGACAGCGTTGCTTTAGCACTGTGACCAAAAATGGTCTGAACAGTCTGATCTGATTACCAGAGAGAGCGATAGCCTGTAAATCCTGAAGTGCAGGCAAAAACAAACATGCCTCAAGCCCGTGACAGAAGCCAACAAATATCAGCAGGGATCTAAATAGCTAAGTTGTACCTTAATTAAGTAAATATTGGCTCCCGCAGACTGATAAAATCAGCAGGTCCTGTTTGGTTTGGACAGGTCAAACTGCGTGTTCTAGCAAAAGTGGAATGAGACCATATCCTTTTATCAACAAACTGCTGCATTCCAGCTTTCGGGCCTGTTCCCCGCACTCTCCTTTTATGAGCAGACCTCTCCGATTGCCTCTCTCTCACAAAGCCACCTCTCAAGCGGTAGAACTTTGCACGCCACCCCTGGTACCTAGTTCACCTGCCGTGCCCAGCAATGGCATTTCCTAAAAGGGGTTCAGTCAACGCTGATGCTGAAAATCCACCACAGACCAGGGTGCACAATGGCCCATCCAGCTCTCCGTGGATCTTGATTACCAAGGAGAGGCCACTTTGGTGTTCAAGGATGGGAAAATCTCTTTAAAGCGAGACAGCGCTGTTACTCCAGTACACTACAAACAGTGAGGAACATTCCCTGCCCCAATGACCTTACAATCGAAATAGACCAGACAGGCAGTAAGAGCTAGGCGACCAGACAGGTAAAATGATAGGAACTACAAAACTTGGAAGTTAGCACTGATGAGACTTTCCTTTCTGTATTCCTTGCCCTAGGGCTTGCTTTGGCCTGATATTTGCAAAGTACCCATTATTATTTAATATGCTACCAAAGGTCTGCCTGGCACTCTGAAAACCCAAGTTCTGTGCCCTGAGGAGCTTGCAGTCTAACCCCTGAATCAGAGAGGTGGGAATGTATATAGCTGGGTGGGACAGGTGCTAGAAGGTTAAGGGAAGGAGCAACTTTTAAGAAGCAGAGAGAATTCCTGTTTTCAGAGCAGCAGAGTCACTTTGAAGCCCCATCCACAGCACAGTCATGTGCCCCAAACCTCTCTGCAGCCGGAAGGGGCCCTGCTGCTCAGTTTTTGTTTTGCAGGAGGACCAGTGTCTTACCTAGTGGTGTCGCTTGGGGGAGCCGGGTGGTAAGTGATGCCTGGAATTGCATGCGTATGTGTTTGCACTGCAATGCCCGGTGAGTGCTGCAGGCAGCCAGGAAGGTGCAATGTGATCACTTTGGTACCTGGACAGCATTCCAGGGCACAACAGGCTGCAAAGGAAATGCAGTTTAACAGCCTGATTTTTCAGTGGTGCTGAGCACCTGCAGTTCCCACTGATTTCGGTAGGAGCTGGGGTCGTCCAAGACTGGAAATCCAGCCAGTGGCTTTTCGAAGGATAGTGTCTTGTGAGTTACTCAGAGGTGGTTCTGGCCTGAATACACAGCTGTTCCCAGTGTAAGGGGAGAGGGACTTTACACTGATTTTCATCCTCCATGTTCACCTGGTGATTGCAAATACTCAGTGAAATCCCCTCACTTGCTGTGTAATTGAAGCTGATCCAAAATATGTCATCCCTCCGAGTTAAATTAACTTCCCTCTCAGAGCACTAAGCCACTTTATATGGGGAACTGCTCTGGCCTGTGGAGGGAGGCACTCAGCCTATGAACAGGGCACAGCACAGCTCATGCTTTTCAGAGGAGGGTCAGTATCATTAGCTCCATTATATATGGGGAAACTGAGGCAGAGAGAGGAAATGAATTTAACAAGTTGGGCTCGATGCAGTGAAATTCTCTGCCTGTGCTATGCAGGAGTCCTTGAGTTGAAGGCCAGAGGGACCACCTGATCCTCTAGTCTGACCTCCCTTATGTCACCGGCCGCCAACACCACCCCGCACCCGGACACAATTACAGCCCACAGGAGACTAGACTGTTGTGCCACAGGCAGAGCACAGGAGTGACCAAAGCGCACCAGTGCCCAAGGCCTCTGCAACGTCTGGGAATTGAGGAAGTGAGAGGAAACCCGGATAATCCTGGCAAGTGACCTCCATGCTACAGAGGAAGGTGGAAACCCCCCGAAGGTCACTGCCAATCTGACCTGGGGAAGAATTGCTTCCAAGCCCTGCACATGGCGATTGGTTAGACCCTGAGCATGTGAGCAAAAACCAGCCAGCCAGGCACTTAATAGAGGCTGCTCGGTGCCACCTCAGAGCCCTGGCCCACCCCGTCAATGTGCCAACTTCAGCTGTGGCCGTCTCTGATGCTTCAGAGGAAGGCGACACAAAACCCCAAGCCCCAGAACACATCGGGGGGGTGGGGTGGGGGAGGGAGAACTCTTCCTTACCCCTATGGGTGACTGGCTGAAGCCCTGAAGCATGAGGAGGAGGTCAGACTAGTTGATCACAATGGTCCGTGCTGACCTTAAAATCAATGAATGAGTGACTTGCCCAGTGAGATAGTCACCGAGCCAAGAATAGAACCCAGGCCTCCTGACTTCTAGTCCCTCTCAAGTATTACTAGCCACTGATTTGTGGGCCACTGAACCTGTGTTGCTGCTGACTGACTTGCTGTCCCTAAATCCCTTCCCTGTCCCCAGATTCCTTCTCCATGGTGACCTATATGGAGCTGGTGCACAATTGCCACATGCACCTGCTCTGCAGCTCCCTGACCGCATGGTGCAGAATTGGGGAGGCTTCTGAATACCCGACTCTAGTGGGTGAATTTCATCCTATGACAGTAAATTCTTTATACAACTGTTAACACTAATTGGATGTATGCTTTAGTGGGGTCCCGGTGAAGGCACCGAGATGCTGCAGTGATAGGCCTGGCACAAGCACCTGGCTACACAGACAGACAGACTTGACTAATGGAGTCCTCACTTCTAGTGGGTTTTTAACGGAGCTGTTTTAAAACCCAATAGGATTAAACTTGGCAGGCGGGTTGTAAATGCTGGCACAGTGATTTATCATTACGCGAAAAGGACTGTAGGTCGATCAACGGTGAATCCATTCACAAAAAAAAAAATAAAAATGGAGTGGTTTCAAATGCTGGCTTTTTAAATTTCTTTCGGTAAAACACTGCTAAGTACATAGCTGCAATTTTTGAACAGTTTTATCCCCTTTTATCATAGCTGGGACCTTTTTAGTATTTTATTTTTGTAGGACTATGAGGGGGAAATCATTTAAAATGAGCTATTTATGGAATATTTGTGTCATTTAAATGATAAAGGGTTGAAATCTCCTTTTTCCTCTGGCTCTCATTTAAGTTAGCAAATATCTGTATTCGCCTTACACTAATTATTTATTAATCGTATTTATCATGTTTAGTGCCTAAGGACTGACCAAAAATGGGGCTCCAGTGTACTAGGTTCTGTCTTCAGAGAAGTACCATCCCTCCGTGAAGAGCTTACAGTATCAATAGACAAGACTATTGAGGGAAAGGAGTATAACACAAGACTCCTAGAATTTGGTGCACAGCTCTAGCCACAAGTCAAGTATCCAGTGGGCACCTGTGCCATCTTAAAATGAGCAGAGAAGATGAAAGGTGTGGGGAGGGACTGTACCATACAAGTAGGCTTGGAAGAATTAGGTTTTTATCAGTAAATGTCGATTTCACCAGACACACGCAAACCAACTAAGAGATTTCGGTCGACATGAATCGAAATTTACAGATCGGTAAAGTAAGAAAAATGCTGCTTGAGAATTTTAGTTTCATTTAAGAATATTTACTTTGTATATTTTGATGTGATGTTGACAATTTTTCAACCTTAAAAGCTTTAACTTTTAGAATGTCGACATCTACTGTAAATAATTCTTTCCCCTACCCCACAATTTTTTGCAACTGTGAAAATTTAAATCAATACAAATAAAACAGCTTAAAATCCATAATTTTGTGCAACTGAAAATTTAGAGATGGAAAAAATGCTTAAAATAAGCATTATTATCCTTCGAAATTATAAAAAAAAAATCAAATCAAGTTCTGCCAAGCCTGCATGCAAGCAAGATGACACACATTCACTCTGGACTTAATAGAAATCTCAGGAGTAATAGGGGTTTAATTCATTTGTAGTAATGAATGTGAATGCAGCCACTCTTTATATCATGCAAACCTTGGGTTTGCGCCTTGGCTCTTATTTTCCACCTGTTCTTGGACAATTTTCCAATGTGTTGGGCACGAACTGATCTGTCACCCAGTTTTCATTTGCTTCACTGTCCACTTACTGTTTTGCCAAGAAACACAGGTTGATTGGCGACTGTTGTTTTTAGTGGACAGTACAAGCAGGGGCGCTGGAACAATTTGTATAATGGGGGTGCAGAAAGCCATTGAACCAAACTGTAAAACCTTTATATGATGGAAACCACTTCAAGCTGCAGCAGTACCCCTAGTTCTAGCACCTGGGAGTAGAAGTAAGTGTATGAATTGAGAGGGAAGCAGAGAAGAGCAACAGAAATAGTGAAGCAGCCGGAGAAAGTGATTTATGATGAAAGGTTAAAAGATCTGAATGTTTAATTTGGCCAAACAATGACTCTTAGAGGACAAACATGATGAGCAGCTGCAGGTAATCCCATAGGGTGCAATCTCCAAGGGGGGCCAGTAATTTGTTAGGGTGGTTTGGGGTGGGTATGACTGCCATTACCAGGACGAAATTTAAGAACAAGAAAATGTATCTTAGTTTTATGCTGCTGCCCATCCGTGTAGTATCTGGGTGCCTTCTGTGTAAAATCAATAGCAATAGCGAAATCCCTAGTGGACTTCATGGAGTCTCTCTGGTACTTCTCCCTTTTGGGGGTCAAACCTCTGCTTGGAGTAAAGGGTGTGTGTGTGTGTGTTTAGAGGTAGATTAAAGTTAAGGTGGAGTATCAGGGAAAACTTCCTGTTGGGGGAGAGTATTCTACTGGAGAATAGTTTCCCAAGGGAAGTGCCAGAATCGTTGTTGCTTGCAATGTTTAAAACAGGACTAGATGAAGCCTTGGGGGGATATACTGTAGATCAGGGGTCGGCAACCTTTCAGAAGTGGTGTGCCGAGTCTTCATTTATTCACTCTAATTTAAGGGTTCACATGCCTATGGTGACCAGACAGGAAGTGTGAAAAATCAGGAAAGAGAGTGTGTGTGTGTGTGTGTGTGTGTGTGTGTGTGTGTGTGTGTGTGTGTGGGGAGGGTAATAGGCATCTATATAAGAAAAAGCCCCAAATATCGGGACTGTCGCGATAAAATCGGGAAATCTGGTCACCCTACACATGCCAGTAATACATTTTAACATTTTTAGAAGGTCTCTTTCTATAAGTCTATAACACATAACTAAACTATTGTTGTATGTAAAGTAAATAAGGTTTTTAAAATGTTTAAGATGCTTCATTTAAAATTAAATTAAAATGCAGAGCCCAAGGACTATGGCCAGGACCCGGGCAATGTGAGTGCCACTGAAAATCAGCTTGTGTGACGCTTTCGGCACGCATGCCATAGGTTGCCTACCCCTGCTGTAGATTAACAATCCTGGACTGACTGGAGGTATAGGTTCATTGGCATCTCTACCTGCTGTGTAATTTTTTTTTTTTTTTACAATATCCTTAACCCTTCAAAAAATTGGGCTTGTTTTAGTCTGGAGAAGAGAAGACTGAGGGGGGACATAACAGTTTAAATGCATAAAAAATTGTTACAAGGAGGAGGTTGAAAAATTGTTCTCTTTAACCACTGAGGATAGGACAAGAAGCAATGGGCTTAAATTGTAGCAAGGTTGGACATTAGGAAGAACTTCCTGTCAGGATGGTTAAGCACTGAAATAAATTGCCTAGGGAGGTGGTGGAATCTCCATCATTGGAGGTTTTTAAAACAGGTTAGACAAACACCTGTCGGGAATAGTCTAGTTATTACATAGTCCTGCCTTGAGTGCAGGAGGCTGAACTAGATGGCCTCCCGAGGTCCCTTCCAGTCCTACACTTCTATGATTCCAAACACGAATTTATATTCCTCTCAGTAGAACAGATTGGGCTCTTTCAAGACCTCTAGTTAGTGGATTCATTTGTGTATGTGGGAGCTGTCTGTGTGTGCAGGGGGTGATTGATAAACCCGTAATTATCAGCTGCTGCTCTGCCAGCTATCTACAGCAACCAGAAGCCCATTAGTTCAAATAGCAAGTTCATCCTCGATGGCCAGGGATTTAAAAATCCAGCCAGGGCAATCTGACATCTCCACTCCCACTCTCAACCACTGAATGTAGCGAAGAAGTGATTTGTCATTCCTTCTAGACAACCGAGGCACCAGGCCTGCCTGCTCCGCTCCTTTGCATGTACTCATGCAAAACTGGAAATGGGGAACATGCACATTAAAAGGACATTATATTTGTGCTTACTGTGCAAGGAGCAAACATTAGAAGCTGGCTGGCCGTCCAGTTTTTCTGCTGATCTGGATTTTGCTGGGTAGAAGGTTCCTGGTTTTGGGCTATCTGAAGTATTTACTGTATTAATTATTCAGAAGGAAAATATTTAATTGTATTGTCACTGTTCAGCAGAGAAGGCATCCATAGAAAATTGAGCTGGGTATATTTTGCGCCGGGGCGGCTCTAGCTTTTTTTGCCGCCCCAAGCATGGCAGGCAGGCTGCCTTCGGTGGCATGCCTGCGAGAGGTCCGCCGGTCCCACGGCTTCAGCATACCCGCCACCGAATTGCCGCCTAATCTGCGGGACCGGCAGACCTCCCGCAGGCATGCCGCCGAAGGCTGCCTGACTGCCGCCCTCACAGGGACTGGCAGGGTGCCCCCCGCGGCTTGCCGCCCCAGGCACGTGCTTGGAGCACTGGTGCCTGGAGCCGCCGCTGATTTTGCGAACATTAGAATACATCATGTTTGAAAGCTTCTTGTGGTGGTTGTGTTCCTCTCCTCCCCCCCCCCCCCCCCTTAACTGGATGTAAAATTGTAAATCTTCCATCATAAACTCTTAATTTTTTCAGCGATTTTAAAATCAGCTAAAGCAAACTGATGGGTGCGGAGCCAAATGGACACACTCCCTAGCACTGAAGTACAGGAGCTTCTGGGACACAGGCCTGAGAGTCAAGAGATGTCAGTTCTAATCCTGGCTCTGCCACAGACTCACTTGGGGTGTGCTGCTCCCCTGTGCAGAGAGCTAACACAAGGTTTAAGCACAGTTGAGCCCTCTGTGCAGGGGTGAACTTCACTCTGTGCTCTTGTCATTTAACTTCTCTGCACCTTGGTTTCAAACCAAGTAAGTGAGACTTTTCATGCAAACTGCATTGGGTCTAAATTCAGACATGACCTACTGGGAGCAAGTATTTTTGCTTTCTTCTTCCTTCCTTCCTTTTTCTTTTTAAGCTATGCCTTAAAATAAGCATCTAACCAGATTCTCCACTAAACCTTGAATGATTTTAATAGCAGAGAGTATGCTCTGTCTATTTCAAACGTATCAGGGTTTCCACTGAGTGAGAATGTGTATTAAAAGGCTTGTTTCATCTTCAGAGTGACAAAACAGCCAGTGCATTATTGATAGCTCTAATAATAAACAGAGAGTCTGCGTATCACAGCAATTCATCATTCTGACACTTCCTTGGTGCCTTCCCTCAGTCCAGCCCAAAGGGAGGAGCTTTCAGTGACCAGGAAGCAGAACCACTCCCCACACACGCACGCACTCTGCCGCTCCACCTCCTCCCCACACACACACAACAGCTTCAGCAAATGGAAATCTATAAAACCGGCTCATACCATCACTCGGCAATTAGGATTTATGTCATCTTACCTGCTCATTAAAACTTTGCTCCAGCAAAACTGTGCCTTTCTTTTCTCAACTGTTCCCATGAAAATATCTAACCTATTCTGCACCTGAAGCCATAGACTCCTCGAGAGAGGGGAATCTAGCAAGAAGGAGGGAGATAGTCTTTGATATCAATCACCTGCTGAAGATAGCAAATCTGTTGTTCGTACCATATTCCGTCAGGACTTGTTGGCCAGTATATTAGCTCATGTTCTTTCCATGCCCCAAGTTGTGTCAGAAACAAAACAATAGGAAAATGGATTAGTTGTTTGTTTCAGATGCTTTGGGGGAGGAGGAAACCTTGGCAATAAACATACATCTTACTTGCATTTTCAGGACTGCATCTGTACCTGTGAATCTCCAGTGTATTACCTAATTAATGGGGGAAAGCAAAGTTTAAAAAAATAATCCACTGTCAACAAAAGATGGGAAAGGATAAGAGATGTATCTGATCTGCAAACTCATATTTGCTGCTTAATCTTGACCTGTAGAGCTGAACCAGCTTCCAGTCATGTGTTTCTGTTGGTCGTGTAGTGTTGCCTTCTGGGAGAAAGCAGAAGAGCATGAAGGAGGAAAGATGATGAAGAAACCGTATCAGAGCACCAGGGAGAGATACGGAACTTGGTTGTGAGCTATTTAATGTGTGGGGTGAAAAAATCCTTTGGCAGCACATGTTACAAACTCAAGAATCTTAAAACTGATTCAGAGTTGGCAAGCAATAAACGTGGTGATTAAATGTAACTGAGCTAGTGAAATCAAAGGAATAGCCACTTAACACCTAGTTAATGCTTAATATTGCATGTTAACAATGCTTAATATTTTGGGCCCTGAGCCAGCAAAGTACTTAAGAATGTGTTAACCTTTATGCCCATGAGTAGATTCCTGGGTGAAAGCCCCAATGAAGTTAATGGGAAAACTCCATTGATTTCTTTTTTCCAATAGAACTACTCATGTATGTGTGTAAGTGTTTGCAAAATGGAGGTCTTAGATTGTAAGTTCTTAGTAAAATAAAGATGTCCCTGACCCAGAGTTCCCAATAAAAGGGAATCCTGATCCTGAATAGCCTCAAGGTGCTACTGTAATCCAGATATTTAATATTAAATGCATGTGTGATAGGCTTCCCTTCTCTTACTGACCTGTCTTTCAGTGCTCACTATTGGTGGACAATGCAGATTTCTTTCAGCGAAGACCATAATCGCCATATCTTCACCAGCATCTCATTAGCCTCGACTTAGGTTTTGGATCTCTCCATAGCTGGGAGTTGCTTTTTTTCCCTCTATGGCAGTTCAAGCATGGAAGGATTTCCTGAGTAGATGCTTATAGTTATGCCAAACTTGGGGGGGAATGGGCTATTTTGTGATGCAGACATTTCAGCTTGGCAATGAAAGAATTTGAATCATAGAATCTCAGGGTTGGAAGGGACCTTAGGAGGTCATCTAGTCCAACCTCCTGCTCAAAGCAGGACCAATCCCCAATTTTTGCCCCAGATCTCTAAATGGCCCCCTCAGGGATTGAACTCACAACCCTGGGTTTAGTAGGCCAATGCTCAAGCCATTGAGCTATCCATCCCCCCAACAAATGGGAGGACACGGTTTACAGAGAGGGACTGATCTCCAAAAGGTTGGTGACTGACATCTGGAAAGAGAACCATGAGCCTCGTTGGCTGGTGTCCATTTGCCTAGTTCTTGACTTCTGTGGCGCTACGGCCATTTACCCCAGCTGAGGATCTGGTCCAGTGTTCGTGTCTTTGTAGCTGAAATGGTTGTTCAGCTGCTGCTGCTCTAGATTTGCATTCCATCCTTGCCACCAAATGTATATGGCTGGATTTTCAAAAAATTGCTGACTTGAGCAGCAACTCCGCTAGCAGCGCTTGCTTTGCGCATGCAATGGCATGTGTTTAGGCTCATTTATGCACCTGACCATTTCTGGGCGTATCTTTGTACATACAATTTACGAGCCTGTTTTTAAACCTACCCTTATAAAGTCAATGTAGCTCACTCAGCTAGGCCCAATCAGAAATATTCCATGTGGTGAGAAAACAGCTGCTATATTGTTACAAGTTGCGTTGTAAATACTTGAATAATTAACTAGTTCGGGTTTTTATTCTCCCCTCTGAGGCCCAAACTTTGCCCCCTATCTTCACATGATTGGCAGTGGCATCAATCATTTCCCTCATCGAGGGAGTAATTCGCCCTTGTGTTGAGGCCACAACAAGGTGTATGCACCATTTAAGCCGCACTTCTGACCTCAGAATAGGGCTTAAGTGGTAATGGTGGTCTCTGCACAGGGGTCCATTTCATCCCTCCAAGGGTAGCATGTAGCTCTTAATTGGACAATGTTCTAAAGCGCATTGCTTCATTTGTGCTCTACCCCGCAACTTAGAATCAGAGAAATAAACAAACCTTGGAATGCCAAGTGTTGTTTATTCCTGGCCTCTTAAAGAAAATGCCTCGAGGAGGGAATTTTCTCCGAGAAGCTGGCTGAGCAGAATTCTCTCCTAATAGACATGCACTCTGCGTGAGCAGAGAGGAGTGGAGCTGCATATCCGATGTGTTGTCTTTACTGCCCCGAGTGATTTATAATGCTGCTGTGTGTCGGAACCGCACAACACCTCCGTGCCCATAACGCATGTTTCATCTGCGCTTGGCAGCTCAGAGACCTCCTTACGCAGAGCTGCTGTTCATGTGAACACGGACGGCTGTCATCTGTAATACATTCCCAGCTTGTGCGTTTAGACATGACGCCTGCTCCGTCCTGTCACAGTGGGATGCTTTTGCTATCAGTTGCTAGAATCAAACTTTCCTGGGCCAGGTGTTGGGGCATTCTCAACGAGTCATCCAAACGTGTAGAACTTGCTCCTTTTGGTGGTCCCTGCCAGTGTCCAGTGGTCTTCAGGTATATTGCAAAGCTAACCTGCTTACCCTTGCTCTTTGGTTCTCTGTAATCTCAGAGTTGCCCACTTGGAGAGTGACTCATATTTGTTGATTTGAAATTGAATGTGAATTGCGCAGGTGCCATGGCAACAGGTGCCATATAAATCCTGTAAGATCATAAAACACCATCTGTAAATTATCACAGGGGGAGGAAGTTTAATACACAGCAAATTCTTTGCACTTTGCTGTAACAGAATGTATGTTAATGTTAGAATAATTGCTGCATTTACGCTCATCTGAGGATCTCCAAGCCCTTTAATCCACAGTGAAGCCTCATAGCCTAGTGAAGCAGACAGTATTATGCCATTTTCCTGATGCTGAGAGATGAAGTGGCTTGCTTACAGTCACACAGCAAATCAGCAGGGAAGTTGGAATTAAAAACTAGGAGTCCTGATTTCCCGCTCCCTGTTTTTGTTGCTAAATTCTAAAAACACCAGGGCAGTCAGAATTGCACCCTAAAAAGGGGATGGATGGATATTCCATATGAGAGTGAGTGGTGTGTGTGTGTGTGTGTGTGTGTGTGTGTGTGTGTGTGTGTGTGTGTGTGAGAGAGAGAGAGAAATAAAAAATTACCTGACTCTAAAATGAGTACATTGGTGTCAGATGCATCTACAGCTCACCTGTGTTAGTTAGGGTCTAATCCAACTGCAATAAACTTCAGTGGAAGATGGATTGGGGCCTTATTGAGCATGAAATAGTGCAAACCACAGAAGTTATATAGAGGAAGAGAAGAAAAATAAATTCCCAGGCTGGGAAGAATTTAAATATTTATAGTTAGAGAGCCGATACAAAAAAAGGACGAGATTCTCCCCCACACACACTTGTCTTCTCTACCTGCCCACCCACCCCTCTCCTGTTTTATAAATTAAGCCCTGAAAAATTGTTATACATGGGGAAAGTTTCCTCTTCTAAAAATCTGAGTCCTACATTGACCACTAGTATTTTACTATTAAGAAGCTGCTTAATCTCAAACTGACTTTGGGTTTTTCACTAGCCCTACAAAGCTTGTAGTTAATACTTATCTATTTTCCAGATGGGTCAAAATGTAACCTGCTACCCAATGTTACAGAATACTTCAGGGCCCAATCCGACAAAGTGCTCAACTCCCATTGACTCCAATGATCAGCCCTGAGGGGATCAAGCCTTAGTCTGGTGGAAGTTTATGGATATAGAACTTACCTTTGCAAGTCTCCATCTAAATATTCAGATTCTTCACCTCTGAGAAAGGCAGGGGAGATGTTTTAAAACTAGAATTCAGAGTACGAGACATGAAACCAGCAACCCTGCAGTGGACAGGTGAAGGAAGGAGTGGGGGGATAGAGTAGGTTCATAGGTTTATTCCATCTCTAATTTCTGTGGTTCTGTGAATTGCAGAAAGATAGGGGGATTGAAAGGTGGGCAGAGGGGGAGTGATGCTGTTGCTACCAGGCTTTATCAACACTAAAGAATCATTTTAACAGATTTGGGAATCTGCCTGTAACGTCACAGCAATTGACAAACTGGAAGGTCTAACCTGGCAAGCTGAGTGGTGCTTTCTAAGGTTATAATCAAAACTGCCTCATTTTTGTGTCAGCTTTGCTGAAGTCATCCTGGCTGTTCTAAAATTATCTGCAGAATGCAGAGGCACCTACTGATTCATGCATTAAAATGTCAGTAGGCAATCTGTCTGTCATGCACCCACCACCGTGGTGTCTATGTGCTACCACAGATTGAATAACACAGGCCCCAACTAAGGGCTGGGGTCTCATTGTGCTTAATAGTGTACTGAGCTTCTGATCCCTTGCATTGCCTCTCTTTGGATTCCCTTGGTGCAAAATATGTAGCAGCTGAGCAAAGCTAAAACTCAGCTCAGCTTGTTCTTACAGCGTTAATTCCAGGAAGGCTGTAAATGAATTAAGCCACACAAGGATATCTACCTGGCAGAGCGCCGTAAGCCAGCTTTCTATAGCAATATACTTTTAAATGCAGGATTACTCTGATCTCAATCCCCGCCTTTATGAAAGGTATTGCAGGACACCTGAGAGGGAAGCCCAGATCCTCAGCTGGTGATGTAAATCAGCACCGCTCCACAGACAATGTGGATTTACACCCACTGAGGTTCTACCCTGGAGATGCTGAGAATTTGAGCCCAGTGCAAAAACTGGGTGCGAAAGCTTGCAAGAGGAAGTGGCTGGGCTCCTCTCTGTGTGAACTGAGAGTAGGCAGGAAAGGGGGTGGGGGGAGGGAGGTGATGTGTTCTTACAGCCAGCTCCGCTGTGCTTGCAGGCAGGAGATTAAACCACAGATGGTGAGTGAGGCTGAGTGAAGAGAGAAGAAACTCACTCAGGTCTGATCCCTCAGTATTCTCCGGCAGCCCTTGCTAAGGGAGTTGGTTGGGTGAGGAAAGGGAAGGGTAACCCAGCAAGGCCGTTTTAACAGAGAAATCATGGAATTAAATGCTGGATAACAAGCAGAAGGAGCTGTTGCAGATAAGGACGAGCGAAGCCGAGGATGTGAAATCGTGTCTGCTGCTGAATGTACAGGAACTGGATTGGGAAATCCCACTGCTGCTGCAGTGAACAGGAATCAGATGGTTACCTGCCCCTCCAGCTGCTTGGTGAGCCCCAAACGTTCTGAGGGTCTCAAATCCACTGTTGGTAGATGACCTTTGGCAGCGCAGCATGAGCAGCGGGTACAGTAGTCTGGATGAAGAGCTCGAGGATTTTTTTTTCACAGCCAAGACCACCTTCTTCAAGAGTGCACAGAGCAAAGCCCCTGGCAAGGTAATAGCTTTAAAACTATCTAAGAGGCCATGTTGGGTGTAGGCTGGAGCATTCTCCCTAGCAAGGTGCAAAAAAAAGTGTCTCTGTGCGCATGCATATCTATCTGCAGGTGCCAGGTTCTCAAAATTAGCTTGCGGTCATAGTCAGGGTCACAGTCTGGTCTCAGAACGAGGGGGGCATTTACTTACATCTCTCACTATCTGGTAAAGTAGATGGAATGTCTTTGCTCGGTTGCAATGGTTCTCACCTTTGTCTATTCTGCCACTCCCTTTTCCATGGCAGGATATGCACCCCCACTCTCCAAAAGATCCCCTTCCCAGTCATCCAGGATCTGGCTGAAACCCTTTGCCCCCCCGGGGCGTCAGAACCCTCAGGCTGAGAATGCCTGTGCTGTCACATGCAACATAGAACATTGCAGATCATTTAGATTCTGAGAGGCATGTTACGGTGACAGCAGGTTTTCTAAAGTTAATGGGCTAAATTCATCTCTGGTCTAATTCTATTGACCTCATTGGAATTACTTAAATGGACAAAGTTAATCCCTGGTGTATGTTTAAAAAGAGTGTTTGATTGTGTATACCATTTTATCCTGACTTCAAAACTGGTATCGGTTAGTAACACCGACAAGACGTTGCCTATATTAATATACACATTTAAAATCAACCCTCCGAGAATCTGTAATCCCCAACCAGCACAAGCTGTAAAAAAGAGAAGAGAGGAAAAAGCTGTCACAGAAGTAGAGGTTTTACACAGGAAAAAGAACCCTAAAATGTTCACAGATCACGTTACTTAGGAAGCATGCGCTGGGTCACCATTTTCCTCCACCGCTGCAAAAAGTTTGATCTTGGCTGTGCTGTCAGCCTGACTGAGGAAAGCACCATGTCACTGTAGCAGTTCTTCTTTTTCATTTAAGAAAAAAATACTTTAAATGATCAGTGGTGAAATTCCACTGTAGGTTGCTACCATATTTGCATGTCTGAAACTGCAACATTATAATCCTCAGCAGGTGCTTTTGGTCTCATCTTTCTCTGTGGCGTGCAAAAAAAAAAAAGGGGGGGGGGCAGTTCTGAGTTAATCGGAAAGTGTTTATTTTGCTTCGTCCAGTTGAGTGAATTGGTGTGTGCGACAGTCCATTTATTATCCGGTAGTTTTTAGGATCTCATCTTACTCATCTGAAACTTTTTAGAAATACTCCCTTGGGTTATAACGTGGGACATCCCCCATTAGTAATCTGTGTCAGGAGCTGACCTCTAACAAACATTTTTTTTAGAAAATGTCATTGGATTATCCCTTTGTGTAGAAGACCTAAATATCTTTGTATAATTTTATATATATATATCCCTGTGTGCATTCAGTTCCTATTTCATTCTTTCTTCTGTGGCAGGATATTGAAATGCTAATTTTTAAATAAGCCTGCTCTTTCAATCACTGCTTTATCCTGCCCTAATATGTGCTCATCACTGTGATATCTGGGCTCCATTCTAATGGATATTAACTGCACTGGTTTCTCCCCTCCATTGCTCTCTTCTTAACAGTCAAACCTGGTGAAAGTTAAAGGAAGTTCATGTCAAGTGATCTGGTATTACAGGTTTCTTGTACTGTGGGAAGGAAATGTTTCTTGTTTAAAACAGCATAGCGGCCCAAGCAAATCCTATTGTATGATCTATATTTTCTGGCTTTACAATAGTACAGTAGATGCAAGTCATCAAGCAGCTGATTGATTGTTTTTTTTTTTTCCTGGGGGAGAAATAGTTTAAGGCTCTTGATCATATTAGGGTGGTAGGGGCTATTCAAAGTGTGCTATTGCTTTTGGCTTTCTTGTTTTGAAGGTGTGATTAATGGGAATTATACATGTACTGCAGAGAATTCTTAGACCCTCTAAGGCTGGAGCCGGCTCCTGGAGTTCTGAAGGAACAAGTCACTGAATAGTGGCAAAAAATAGCTAGGAATAAATTTAGAGGCCTAATATGGCCAAAAAATGAATGATTTCCAATGGTTAATTAGTACTTGCAAGAACCTGATCACTTGAGAAGCTTCCCATTGCCTCAGAAGTGTGTATGTGAGTGTGGGGGGAAGAGACGGAAGAAAGGGAATAGAGAACAGACAGTAAGGAACAATCCGGCACTGACAGTTATGTAGTAGCATGAACCTAATGAGTTTTTGTCTCCTCCCATCTCTGATGTAAATGTGAATCATTGAAACTAAATTCATCCTGGATCCAGATGACACACAAGCTGTTTGATAGGCACAGGCTGGTTGGTGTGGGTGGAATGCTTTGCCCAAGCATCCTTGGAGATTACAGAGGGAAACAGGTGCAGTCATTATTCAGCCTTGACACCAGTACAGGCATCGATGTGCAGAATTCTGGGACAGCAGCACTATCGCCCCAGCAGGTGGGAACTACTGTACAGTACACACTCCTCCCAGGCCAGGCAAGGCAGATATTTGAGATGTTGGTTTAACTTGACAGTCTTATTTTTGCTACTGGTCTTCTGGAGGCCCTCAATCTGTCTTTACTCAATCAAAACACCCACTGAAGCCACTGGGAGTTTTCCGAAGACTTTAGGATTTGATCCATTTATCTGCTCTTCTCATTCACTCTCCAAGTGTTGTATAGTCTGAGAAAAGCAACTTAACAATGAGATTCTGTCTCCTCCGTCAAACTGGAATCTCTGTGGCTTTGTTTGTTAGTCTCCAGGCCCCTCTCTTGGTCATTGGCTGTCACTAGGTGAAGCAGAGACTTTTTATTGGTGTCCCAGAACCAAACACGTTTAGGATCCAGAGACGCTCTTCTTTTGATTATGAGATGCCAGGATTATGAAACGAAGCCTGTTACAGCGATTGATTGCTCTAATACCAAGTAGTGTGAGTGATGCTGGGCCAAAGCATGTATGTGTTTGGCTGTCTGAAATCCCTCAGAACTGGGCAGGCATAGCATCAAATTAGGGTAATTCCCCCCTTCTACTTGTACCTCCTTCTGGAACCATTTTGAAAAGTTAAATGTGGAATGTTTCCACAACCGCAGTCTGTAAAACACCTCTGTATGGTAACAATTTTGTGTTTTCAGCCACATAACCCATCGTCTGCCCATGGCTGTGTGCAGTCAACATGTTCTGAATCCAAGATTTAATTAATCTGCTGGCCACACTTCAGCCCAGCCTGTCCCACTCTAGATATTCAGGAAGGATGCCCAAATCAGAGATGCAACCCTCTTCTGAGCACCACAGGCTTCCTAACTAGACTGGCCCCCCAGCACTGATGGGACTGCAGAGAGAACCATCTTGTCAAACCTCAAGTAGCGCTGCCATTTTCTGGCACGTGCTTTTCCGTGTTCTGTTTCGTTCCCATCCAGCTGGTTTAATCAGCCTGTTCAAGCCAGCTCTTTAAATGGTTAACCATTTAAAGAATGCCCCTGCATATAAGTGTAGTACGCTTTCATATGCTAAGGGCTGGTCTACATGGCAAGGATGTCGGAGCGCACTATGGAACTTTCAGTGTTCAGGAGGAGGGTCCACACAGCGAGTTTGCCAGCTCCAGGGCAAGCTCGAGCGCTGTAGATTCACACCATGGCATGCTGCATAGTAACTTGCCATGTAGACAAGCTCTAGGATCTTAAAGCATTTTACTAACCTTTTGTAACTTTTCACAATGGGTAGATAAGTGGTATCCCTATTTTACAACTGAAACACGGAATTTGAGTTGCTCTGATATTTTGGGTAGGTCAGAGGTAAAGCCAGGCATAGGACCTTGGAGCCCTGCTTCTCATTATCCTCCTTTAAAGCTTAGAGAACTCTGAGGTGGGATTCTTCCGAGGAGGTTAAGAGAATTATTTGCCCAACCACCACTGAAATTCAGTGGGACTTGGATGTTTAATTCCCTTAAAATCTCAGCCTAAATGACTATGGCATAGTGTAAAATTAGATAAGGTTGCCTTCTACGGAAGTGCTAGACAGCTGAAATAGTTAAGGAGAGTTGCAAGGCCACATAGACCTAGAGAAAGTGAAACAAATTGTGAGACACAGAGAAAAATGCAGCCATCAGAGTGGCTAATTCCCATGGTTTGAAAAGGTGATTTAAAAAAAAAATCTAGGCTGGAAATCTTGCCTCTTTAGTAACTTCATCATTCTTAAACTTTTTTCTAGCATCATAAGAGATACAACATTGGAAACATCATTGTTCAAAGCAAACATTTGGGTCTTCCTTGTAGCATTTCCCCTGCAGCTCTGCTGCTCTGTACTTTCCTAATTCACCATCTGACTGGTTCCGTGAGCTTCTGTATAAAGAACAATATGATGTACTTAAAGGGCTTAATCAAATTGCTTGTTGGCATCCAGCAGTAACAGACATGGGGACATTGTGTTTATAAAGAGAAAAGGGCAAATTACTATCTAGGATCTAAAATGTGCATTTCCACATTATGATGCATATCTGTTGTTCTCCCGTCGTCGTTTGATCAGAATTCTGTGTATCTGCAGTAAGTAACTTGCTTCTTAAAATCAATCTCACTTTTCTCTTCCCTTTGTACACCTCCATTTCAAGCAATCTGGCCTTTCTGTAAACGCTTTGGAAGATCTTTAGGCTTCTTATGGCTAACTGTCCCACCCACTGATTTCCCTTTTATTCCCTGTCGCTTTCTTGCAGTCTCTTCCACCTTGTTCTGCCATTATCGATCTAAGGGCAGAATGGAGACCCCCTGCTCAAATACAGGGGTAGATTAAGACTATAGTATTCAGGCTCTGATTAATCAAAATAATGTTCCTACCCATATGACCCTTCAAAATGTTCAGCTCTCCTGTATGTGCCAATCAAGTTGAATTCACAGGGCTGTCACCCAACCTACTTCACTTTGGTTGTATCAGGACCTGTGACCTCAAGGCCTTAATTCAGGGGCCTCTGAGCTTCCTCACCACCTCCTTGATTTGGACGCTGGTCTGTAGCACTTAGCTCTGCCTCTGTCCAAATGTCTCCTCATTGGCCTCAGAATGTGAAAGTGATGCGCACTGGAATGTAAGTAAGCAGGGCCAGTTCCTGAATAACACTTTTCTCAAGAGCAAGTGCATTGACTTGGGGCAGAGGTCCAGAGCAAACTGCAGCTGCATTCATGTCTCTTCTGCTTACTAATATCAGCAAGCCAGCTGTATAGAAGCGTGACCTCCTTCGGTTCTCTAACGGGCGGAGACCGTGCACGAGCGTAGGGCCTGATTCCGTAATCCAGCTACGCATGGAAGTCCCGTGGACACCCAAGATAGATCCACAAGTGGAGCAGCTGCAGAATCCAGCCTGGGTTCCTTCTGTCCTTGTGTGTCAGGCTGGGAAACTGCATGCGCTCGCACTCAGGTGCGTCTGCGTGACAGCACATCTGTAGGATTTTAAGTAGTGGATTGGAAGATACCGGGAGTCTAGTTTTTTCTCTGTTCTTTTGGACATCAAATGGAGACGCGACTGGCAAATTTGAAAGATTCCCCACAAAGGGGAGGGGGAAATGCATAACACAGCAAGACCTGGTCAAAGAGACCATTCAGGGTCTCAGCCCCAATAGCTTAATGGAGTTAATCTTCTGTAATGAAGATGGAGCAGAATTGTAGGTGGTGTATTTAGGGCAGTTTCTTGAGAGGAAGCTATATCCAGTGACCCTTTTTTTGTCCAGTTTTCACTGCATATATTAGTTCAGGGGTTCTCAAACTTAATTGCATTGCGACCCCCTTTTGACAACAAAAATTGCTACATGACCCCAGGAAGTGGGACCGAAGCCCAAGAGTGGGAGCTGAAGCCCTTGGGGCGACTAACCTGAGTCCCACCACCAGGCGGGGTGACTAACCTGAGTCCCACCACCCATGATTGAAGCCCTCAGGCTTTGGCTTCAGTCCCGGGCCCCAGCAAGTCCAACACCAGCCCTGGTGACCCCATTAATAGGGGATTGCAACCGACTTTGGGGTTGCGACCCACAGTTTGAGAACTGCCATTTTAAAACTAGTTCTTAGAGTGCTTACTGTTAGTCATAGGGGAAGATGGCACAAAAATGGAGACCTGAATTAGTTTGTGCTTTGGAATCATTCCACTGTTTGAGCCCTAGTGAGGCATGATGTTCTCTGAGCACTTTTCAAGCCATCTGTATTGGGAAGGTGTCCTTCAGTGCGCACAGAAATAAGACCACTTGGCTGAAAATTGCTGCCCATGAGTCAAGAGTTCAGCACAGACAAGGTTGACTGAGAGTCCTGGAGACTGGACTCCTCTTTATCCAGAGAGCCAGAGACAACTGCTATCCCAACAATGTGCCTCAACCTAGTTTGAAGGGACCTTCCTCTAAGGGGTAAGAGAGGAATCCTGTCTCCATGGCCCATTCAGTCAGACTTTGGTGCCTTTCTGAGACTGCAGTGAGAACAGAGTTTTTATGGCTGGGTTTGAGTAGTGGTGGCCCAACGCATGTGTGGCTTTCCCACACCCACACCCCCTCTGTAGGTCAGATGCTGGCAAATGTGCGTTCAGTTGTGGAATATCTAAGTCTGAACAAACACCAAGGAAGACTCAGATATTTTGGATGTGTGACTTTGCTGTGGGGGATGAGTCACACTGGGTATGTCTCCCTAGTGAATTAGTTTGTGTCAAACCCTAGCTGGGTAGAGAGAGGAAGGGATTGTCCAGTGGTTAGGGTGCTAATTGGGAGACCTGGGTTCAGCTCCCTGTCCTGTCACAAACTCAGTGTATGACGGGGGCAAGTCGCTTAGCCTCTATTCCCTATTTGTAAAATGGGATAGTGTAATCCACTGGGGTAGTGGGTCCCCCTCTGTGCCCAAGTATGTTACAGCCCCTGCAAGAGTGCCAGGGCTCTTGAGCTCAAGCTGTAGCATCTCATGCTTTTAGCACTCAAGGTCTACGGTTCAGTCCCTGGTGTGTTGGCCAAAATGGTGGCCATCACAATAGCACTTTCCTGCCTCAGGGGTGTTGTGAGGTGCTCAGATACTCATGAAATGGCAGCCATATAAGTACCTAAGATAGACTAAATATCTTTTCACGTTGGGGGTATGAAGGAAGAGGAGAGGGATGAAGAAACTGGGATCCAGCCTTTGTGAAGTGCAGCCTTGCAATTAGATTTCAGTGGCTCAGAAAATTCCACCACGTAATGTCTTTCTCAATCGGAGAGAGAAAAATTAAATCATTCTTTCAACTGTTTGCCATGGAGATATGCAGAGCTATGTTGCTATGTTACCAGGTAATACTGCGGTGCTGACTGCGTAACTTGTTGCTCTGGGGTTCGCAACAAAGAACATGATGGTTACCTTAGCCCTGTTGACCTCTTAGAGGAGGGGACCTCTCTTAAGACCAGATAAATTTGTCCAATTTAAACCAAAAAGCATTGGTAGGCAAGAGCTGTTTATCCTTAAGTCTCTCTCTCTCTCTCTCTCTCTCTCTCTCTCTCTATATATATATATATATTTTGGAGACTGTAGTTCGTTGGGGCAGGGACCTTTGGAATTAGTTTTAGACAGTGACTGCGGCTTGTTGGTGCTGGACTTGTCATAACTGTGGGTATCACTTTTATGATTAGGTTTGGTACCAGTCAGATTATGCATGTTTGTAAGGTAGGTGTCCTATCTTTGAATGTTAATGGCTCTCACACTCTTGAAAAGGGCTGGATGAGTTACCCCGGAGACTGGATTCTTTGTGCATAGAACAGGGGAAACATGTTCAGCAACAGTGTCAGCCTCCACTCATATGCCACAGCCTTTCATTGGAGGGGCTGTCTCGAGGCAAACAGAGGCAAGTGTGGCCCAGTGGCATTCATCTGGGACTTGGGTGGCCTAGGTTCTATTCCTATCTCTGCCAGCGACCTTGAGCAAGTTGCTTCATCTCTTTGAACCACTGTTTCCCCTCTTGCCCGTCATCTGCCTTACCTATTCATATTGTTAGCTCTTTGGAACAGGGACTGTCTCTCACTAAGGGACAGGCGTGACAGCACACGTAGGCACATCCAGGATAGCTTTGATCAAGCTAGCTCACTAATTCTAGCAGTGTAGCCATGGTGGCATGGGCTAGCCATGTGAGTACATACCTAGGGCCCCGGGCAAGCTTGTATTTGGGCAGCTAGCCGGTGCCATTTTGGCTACTCTGCTATTTTTAACAAGCTAGCTCAGGTATGCCGACGTGTGTCAGTCTTGCCACCCAATTGCCGCGTAGACATACCTAAGTGTATGTTTAGCATCTAGGATAATGGGGCCCTGATCTCTGCTATAACCTCTAGGTGCTACCATAGTGCAAATAAGAAGAGGGGATTTGCTGTCTGTGTTCATTCAGTTCTTTGGCTTCTCTGCCAAAACTGCCAGGAAGCACGTTTAGAGTCACTTGTGGGGGCAGTTTTGTGGTGTGGAGCCGCTAGTCTCAAGGCTGAGACCATCACAGATATCATTAATACCCACTGTAACCCCACCGTATCATCGGTAACTACTGGTGTGTTGCACCCACCTTGTGATCACCCGGCACTGGTGTAAATGAAGATGCAAGGTGCTGGGCAATGGAGGTCAGGAAGACACCCATGTGGCATTTTATACCTCAGGCAGGGGCAAAACAATGATGGCTGCCATAGTTACTAACCTCATATTCACTCCTACAGATGTTCAAGGAAATGGGTGCACTGGGGTTTTTTGCAGGGTTGACAGACCCACTGCTTGTGTATCCAGTTTCACTAGTCTCTCCTTCCAACTGTGTGCGCTAGGACACTCCAAGTGCATTGCCCCAGACCCACTCCTGCTGCCCTTGGCGCACGTCCTCTGTGTGCTCTGCCTTCTGCTGAGGCCTTGTGGGGTAGTTGCCCAGCTTTCCCCAGAATTCCCTGGTACAAACATCGTGGGTGGTTGCGTGGACACTTGTGATGGCAGAGAAGCTGCTGTGTGGGCTTTGTGATAAAGGGTGGGAGAAGAGACAGATTATACCCATTTCACAGATGGCCACTGAAGTAGAGAGAGATCCAAGTGACTTGCGCAAGGTGTTTGTGGCAAAGCCAGGAATTAAGCTTAAATCTCCCGAATCCCTGTCCAGTGATTTAACCACAACACTGTCCAGTTTACTTGCTCGTGCTTTGTCTAGTCTGGTTTTAATTGTCCAGGCATTGGGGTTTCTGCCACTGTCCTTTTGGGAAACTGTTGCCATGTCAGAAAGGCTTGTTGGCTGCGGTTCTAATACGCAAGCTGTAAAATGCCAAGAGCAGTAAGGAGAAATAAATAAATAAAACAGTAGGCCTCGGAGTGTTCACTTTAATTTCCATTAGCTGAGGGTTTTCTTTTTCTTTCTTTGCTGATTATATGTTCCTAGCAGAGACACTGCTGAACTATTTAAGTTATTTATGATGCTGTACAGAGAAGTTCCTGGCCTGGAACTGAGTTCTGGGCTGTCAGTCACAGCAAGTTTTCTTTTATTTCCATTTGAATACTTGAAAATAACAACGTAACCTTTTGTGCTGCCTGGAAGACTCTTTAATTATAACGTAGAGTCTTGATGGGGTCTCAGTATTACTGTTAGTCCCATTTTTGAGGTTTCTAGCTGGGTCCCTAAATTGTTTTGAAACTGGTAAAAGACAATATATTAATTTGTTGGTGTGGGGTTCTGGTTATTGGAAATGGGATGTAGAACCTTTCACCTCTTAAGTCAACAGTTTGAAGCCAACCCACATCAAAACTGACTAACTCACTGGACGGGGAGGATCCAGTGATTAGGGCCCTAGCCTAGGACCTGGGTGACCTGGGTTTAATTCCCTGCTCTGCCACAGACTTCCTGCATGATCTTTGTCAAATGGGGAGGCTAGTACCTTACATGGGTGTTGTGAGGATAAAAATATTAACAAGACTGTAAGGTGCTCAGATATTGCGGTAATGAGCAGGGCCATATACTTACCTAAGAGAGGCCATGGAATAGGCATTAGATGGATGTGAAATGAGTTTGGTGGGTCTTGCGCCACTTCCAGTGGAAAGTTGTCCATTTCTTGGAAACTACCGACTCAAATTGCTAGACTCATTGGCAGTCTTGGTAAAGAGATCTCCAATACTGTGGTGATGAGTGGAAGAATAAGACCTTAAGAGGCCACGTTATTCCTGCCCTTATAAGAGGTGGAGGTACACTGGCAGAGGGCCTATGAAGGACATTTGTACTGCTATTGCCCATGTTGTACCTGTCCCATGGACAAATAAAGTCTGCTGTTGAGACGCTGTCGGCCTGTTACCTGTGCTGAAAGTATCTAACAACTATTATTCTCTTGTGTCCCAGCATTGATTCTTAGAGCACCTGGAAACCCTTCTGGGATGCAGTTGCCTTTGTTAATGCTGTGGATTAAAAGGGACCAACCTGTACATTTTTCTTTCCAGCTCTTGTCATGCAAGGAAACTGTGACCTCAGTCACTGGACTGAATCATGTGCTCTGCTCCTTTGTGTTTCTCCTTTTTATTCTGGACCCAAGCATCCTGTCCCCTTATCCCCGCTGTGTGGCGGGCATGCTACCAAATAGGCTCTATGGTCCTTTGATGTCTGGAACATTTCCTAGATTGTTTTATTATTGTTGTTGTTGTTATTGTTTATTTTATTTATTATTCTAACAAAAATTGTTGCTAAAATACTTTGGAAGTAGTTAAATAAATAAATATAAAAAATAAATTAATGGAGAGATCCTATCTCCTAGAACTGGAAAGGACCTTGAAAGGTCATCGAGTCCAGCCCCCTGCCTTCACTAGCAGGACCAAGTACTGATTTTGCCCCAGATCCCTAAGTGGCCCCCTCCAGGATTGAACTCCCAACCCTGGGTTTAGGAGGCCAATGCTCAAACCACTGAGCTATCCCCTCCCTCTGTTCTATTAGCACGTTTAGTCTACCACCACTTGGTATGTTGAAAGTGATATGCAGACATTGATTGATTGATTAATTCTCAGAGCATCTTTGTCAGGTAGGGTAAGCATTAGTATCCCCATTTTACAGAGAAGGAAGTGACTTGTTCATGGCCATGCAGTGAGTCCGTGTCTGGGCCTCGGAATACAACTCTGGACTTTCAATGCTTGGCTCATTCCTCCAGCTCACACTGCCTTTTGCTTAAACAATATTTTCCATGAAGCGATCTCAAAGCACTTAATGATTTCAATAGATCACTGTCTTTCAGGTGACACTAGGGCTGTGTCTTTAAACCCCGAAATGGCAGAGGATTTGGCTTGAAGGATAAAACCGCAGGCTAATAGTGGCATTGGGGCTGAGACAACCTATTTCCAGTTGGTCAAAAAGAGCCTTGTTTGCACACTGGATGTTTTGCCAGACTCCCCTTCTGTTTCTCTTTTGTTAGAACAGACAGTATCTGGTGGAACCTATTGTAACAGTTGGAAGCAGAGCAAACAGATAAGTGTTCCTGGTGTTCATGAACCACCAGGCCATCTGAAGAGCAGTCAATTAGCTGAAGTCTTTATTTAGCGGCTTAGGTGGTATTTGATCACCGAGCAAGGAAAACTTGCCCTCAACTGTGCTTCTACGTACTCAACTCTTTTGACTTATTTTTCACTAAGGCCCTGATCTTGGGAGATGCTTAGCAACTCGTGGGATCAAGTGCTAAGGAAGTTTTAGCCCTAAAGCCCCCTAAGAAAAATGCAGCTACTAATGGAATAGTTTAAAAAGCTGGTTGGTAGGGGCAGCAACATGAAAGAGGAGAAACTGTCCAAAAAAAAAAAAAAAGGGGGGGGATTGCAGTATCCTGTAGAATGTACAGAGCGCTGGGCCTCAGCATTTCCTGGCCACCTGAGTGAATTAGCTTTGTATGTTATACAAGCTTGTGTGCTATTCTTACCGCGAAGAATATAAAGCCCAAGGACCAGATGAACAATAGATGCAGCCTTGACAACAGATTTCCACTGCATTGCTGAATCCGCAACCTTTGTCAGAGGATGAACAAGTTTATTAGCATTAACTCCCGCCCACCCACACTCCCCCCTGGGTTTTTCTGGGGACTCTGTTAATCTCTTTTACTTTTCCTAAAAAAGGATTGAATTTATCAGATGAATATGGATTGCTGAATGTACCCTGTTTGCAAGCAAAACAAAGCTCCAGGCATGTGGATGTGAAGATTGTTTCTCTTTCTAGACAAATCTTAACAGCCTTATAGAGTTGGAAAATGCTTTCATTTAAAGCTTCCTTGTAATCATTACTCAGTTGTAAATAATCCAGTCATGTTTTAGGGACTAATTCTGCTACTGTTACTAATTTCACCTTGTACGTTACCAAGGGCCTGATCTAAACTTCATTGAAGTCAGTGGAAAGAGTGCCAGTGACTTCAGTGATCTTTGGATCAGCTCCTAAATGATCCGCTTCATTTCTATGGGAATACTATACTCACATGGTAAAATACTACTGAATGCAAGCCAGGATGGCAGTATCAGGCCTCATAGTAATTGTTTAAATATACTTTATGTATGTGTGTGTATTTGTAAGATTCCATTTTATATAGAGGAGCTCAGCACCTCGGGAATAAATTAAGCCTAATAACACCCTGGGAGGTGGGGAAGTATCCCCATTTTATTGTTGGAAACTTAGGTACAGAGGTTAATTAACTGTCCCAAGGTGATGCAACAAATCGGTGGCAGAGTTGGGAATAAAACCCACAAGTTCTGATTGCTATTCCTTTGCTCCAAACCACATTTCCTCCCGTGTACCATCTAAGCAAACAATGCCAGAAGCTTTGCCAAGCATGGATTTCAAAACACCAGGTATAGATTCCAATACCAGGGTTCTAATGTCCATAATCATCCGATTGAGAGGAGGGGGAACCTGAAAGATGAAGTAGAGCTCTTCACTGCATGATGTTCAGTCATTTATTTCTGCAAAGCTGGCTTCTGTACCAGGGTGGGTGACATCTACTAATAATTCATAGGCTCTGAGCCTCTCAAGTTTATCTTTTGGCAAAAGGTAATCTCTGTGTTCCTAGCAGCTGGTGCCCTTGTCAAAGCTGGCTACTGTCATTCAGTGTGACCAGGATAGATGTTCTACTCCAGTCAGTCTCCAGCCCCATTTGGAAACCAAAAAATGTTAGGTTGGAGATCTGAGGGCTCTGATAATTTGTAGGGAGGAAGGGAGATAATCAACAGTGCAATTTTTAGCATGGCGGCTGTTAATCTTTAGATGAATTTATTCAAAAGGAAATCCTTATCTGATACCAAATGCTCATTAATATTTGTCATTAGTTGCAGCAGAAAGGGGATAACAATATTGGATATTCTGATACAGAGGCTTTAAAGTCAACTCTTTTTCTTTCACTATAGGCTGGGTGAAATTCAGATTTTCCCACCTACAAATTCATCAGACAATACTTTACCCCTACTCCCCTGCCACACACAGACACCCCAAAAAAAGTTCAACAAAAGCCAGAAAACTCTTGATCTGGCAGGTTTTCATCCAGAAGGATTTTTTTTCTGGTGGTCTGTTGGTAGGAGCTGCTCATCAAAAATGCTCATAGTTTGTTGTGAAATGGATGGGGGTGTGTGTATGTGTGTGTGTGTATATATATATATATATATATATATATATATAAAATGTATAATGAATCCTGTTCTGAGAACAATGATATAATGTAGCTTTATGTTGATTGCTCCCAGCTTTTTCACTAGAGCAGAGCAAAAAATTTTAAACAAAAAAAAGTGTTTTTCTAAAAGAATTTTGTCAAATTGTCAACTCTTTCAAATTTTCAGAGGGAGGGATGGTTGTTAAAAGTTTTGAGACACTTTTAATTAAAAGTTTGAACAAAACCAACACAGTTGTATTAGGAATTTCTTGTTTATTGAAAACTAGGCTTTTGATAAATGAAAATTTTCAAGAAAATGACATTGAGATGACAAACGAGGGTCGATTTGGAAGCCTCTGGAATGAAAACAACATTTTTATTTTTAAAAGTACCACCAAATTTTTTTTGTTCCACTTTTTTTGTCCACCAGTAAAATTTTCAAAGGCACTTAAGTGCCATTTTCAGAAGTGAGATAGGATGTCTCAGTGTAAGTAATGGGATTTGGGCTGCAGAGTGCACAAGTCATTTCTGAAAATGGGACTTAGGCTCCTAAATCACACAGGTGCTTTTGAAAAATTTAACGCCCCTCCTTATCTCCCCCCCCCCTTTTCTCAGGCACCTTTTTACCAGCGTCAGACTAGAACCTCAACTGTGCCAGGCACTACTGGCCTGAGCTGAACAGTATTGGCTACAGCGTCACGTATCTGAGATCCTGTTTGGGTGGCAGTGCTTTTAGGGCCTGGTTCTGTAATCATTACTCTCATAGGTTTTCCCATTGTAGTCTCTGGGCTTACTACTCATGTGCATAAGGGTCACACAGGATCAGACCCCTCTCGAGGATGGTGGTATCTAGTTAGAGGGGAAGAGGAGCAATATGTTGCAAAGACGGTGACTGCTCGGTAGAATCTAATGCAGTGGGAACAGAGTTTCCTTGTTTCACAATCCGAAAGCACTGAATGTGGGGCTGTATTGTATCCCTGCCTTTCTAGAGGTCTGATCAAACACTAGCTCAGAGCTCTTCAAGGAGCTGTGTCCTAGTGGTCAGACACTAAGCTGGGAGAGCCAGGAACTCCTTAGCTTTAATGATATTTCTCTCACATTAGAATCATATAGGGCCTGATCCAAAGCCCACTGAAGCAATGGAAAGACTCCTCTGGACTTCACAAGGTTGGAATCAGGCCCCAAGGGTTTGATTTTTCTGGAAGTGCTGAACATGCACAGCTGCAATTTGAGTTCTTGGTTCTCGTGACCTCTGAAAATCAAGCCCTCGTCGTCTTCCTTAATTTCCCCATCTGTAAAATGGGGAGAATACACCAGCATCTGCCTCACTTGAATAGTGCCAGAGTTGTGAAATGCTCTAAGGAACAAGAATGACGGCTATATTTGCCTTCCGTTTTGCCAGAGTAGCAGAAAAGCCACAGGGCGCCCTTAATGATTGATGAAAAATAATAATTACCTGAGGTTTCCATGTTTTCCTCCTGGAGGCTTTTTCTGCTCGACTTTAATTTTTCATGTGAAGTATTATCCGTTTGTGTTGAAAAGGACATGGGCTCTCTGCCCTGACAGCTCATTATGTGAGGGAAGAGAGTGGGGAGTGAGTGCATGTTGCACATGGTATGGCGCACGCCAGATGAAACGGGAGATTTATAGGTGAGGATACATAGATCTGGGGGGGGGAAGAGAGAACCCTGTGTTTAAAGATCACGGCCTTGATTCTTCTCTATAATTCATAGCCTCATGCCAAGGAGCCTTCCTCAGAGGGGAAGGCTGGTCCAGTGGGTAGTGTGTTCACAATGGTTAGTGTGTCCTGTGTGATGCTGGGCAAGTGACTAAGTCTCTCTCTGTGCTCCAGTTGCCCATTGTTTATTCCACTGCCCTCCCTCACAGGGGTGTTGTGAGGATAAATACAGTAAAGATTGCGAGGTGCTCAGATATCACAGTGATGGGGCCATAGAAGTACTTAAGATAGGCAGAGAGCTATACTAGGAGGGACTTACCTCTGGCAAAAGACAATGGGCTTAATTGTACTGTCTCTCCCCCCCCCCCCCCCCCCGCCCTCATGGGTGTTGCCGCCAGAAGGTTTTAAAATACAGTCAGGGCTCCTCCATAGGGAACTCCCCAGAGGTGTCGAATCAAGTATTTCCCCAGTACCAGTCCTTGTCCTTTCCCTGGCTAATACTCCACATTTGATTGCACTGGTCTGCTCCATTCGCTGCTAGAGCAAAGGTCATAGGCATTTTGCCCTGCCTTGACTTTCCACCACATGCCAGGTTCTGTTGGCTTCCTCGAGTGGGAACCCAGAAGTGAGCAGAGTTAGGATGGTTTCATCAGTGGCTCTCTCCATCTTTAACTCATCTCAAGGGAACTTTTTTTTTTTTTAACCAAAAGAACTAGCTAAGGGTTAAAATATCGATCTTCATTCAGTCTCTTTGGCTTTTCCTAGATCTTAAGGTCAGAAGGGACCATTTTGATCAACTAGCCTGACCTCCTGTGTAACACGGGCCAGAGAACTTTGCCTAGTGATTCTTGCATCTAGGACAGTAACTTGTAGTTGAGAGCATCACTTTTAGAAAGGCATGCCAAATTTTGTCATTTAGTTTCAAATGCGCTTCTATTGAATCATATACTTTAGGACTAGATCTCATGCCTAGGTACTGTGGCTATCAAGTGCTCCATAAAAGGCATGTGGGTCCAGTCTTTCCCACGTCCCAGTTAAAATGCAACTGTGCTTATTATACATGAGACAAGGTAGGTGAAGTAGTATGTTATTGGACCAACTTCTGCTGGTGAAAGAAACAAGCGATAGAGCTCCACAGAGCTCTGTGGAACTCGGAAGCTTGTCTCTTTCACCAGCAGAAGTTGGTCAAATAACCACCTTGTGTCTCCTATCCTGGGACCATCGCTGCAAACAACTTAGTGTTTTGTCCAATCTAATTTTAAACATTTTTGCCTGTGAACAAAGAAACAGATAGCAAACACTGTTTAAGTTAAATCTACGTGGTAATTGAAAGACTAGTTCATTTCACTTAACCTCTTTTGGAATGGAATAATCATTTTCTTCTTCTCTCTGGTTGGATAGTTTCCTTTTAGCTTTTGTGCAGACCCAACAAGCGCAAGTAAGCTCCAGCCTGCTACTGAAATGATTTGAAATGCCTAAAACATCTATATTTCTGCGCTTCAAACCCCTCTATAGTTTGATCCTTTCCCCGCTGATGTAAATTGCAAGGAGCGTGGGGAGGGTGAGTGGTGGAAGTTTTATAATTACACAGCTATTGTGGGAGAACAAAAGGTACCCAGCCTTTTACTGAATCTTTTATGACTTGTGGAATCATTTGTTATGTTTGTTTGGTTTTCTTTTTCCCTTTAGATCTGCCGGAGGCGCATAAAACGGAGCATAACCAGTTTCAAATGCAACAGAATCTAGGTTTTGGAATTGCTGGCTTGTTTTTGTTGTTGCTTATAATTTGAGAGGTCTTCATAATTAATTTACTCAAATCTCATTCGTCACTGCATGATACTGGGTACAGGGCATTAGCAATTGACGGGCCGTTTAATTTCAAATATGTCTAACGGGTTTAGAGTGACAGGACATAGGAAACTCAGACAAACTTCATACTTCTCTCATTTGTAATTTAAAACAAACCTTTGTCTGATAACCAGTGTGAAGACTGAGGGGCTGATGAGCTGAGTAGTAAACTAACATCCCTTCCCAAAAGGGATATTTAAATATATTTTCATTATATAAACACTTGAGCCGAATGAAAATATTGATTTTTAAATTGATTAAATCCATTGATTTAAATGGAGCTGTGCCAGATTATAATAGCAGAGGATTTAGCCTGGTCTGTCTCTCTCTGGTTAGAATGATGCAGTGCTGGGGCCAAATCCTTCCCTACAGTTCAGCTGTTTTACGACTGGTTAACCAGCACATGGCATAGAATTAGTGGTAGTGCTTGATGTTTTCCACACACAGAGGAACAATCCCTGCCCCAGAGAGCATACGATTGAATAAACAAATGCAGATGAAGGATGGCAGGAAAGGGTGGAACATTCATTGTGATTGGATGGGGGTTGGGATGGATAAATCCAAATCTTACTAGTTGTTTTCATAGGGGTCATATCCCAGGGGAATTGCATATTCCTCATTTCCACCTATGTTTCTTTTGTCACACACAGTTTCCCTAATGATAAATAATGCAGTGTATTGTACCTGCAAAATTTATGCTTTTGAGCTCTCCTCATCTAAGTCAGAAAAGTGACTCTAAGATTGGCTCTGAGATCCTCCTCGCTCTGCTTATCTCCTCTTGCGTGCCTTTGAGTCGTATACACAAAATTTTATTCCTGTTAGCCCTGCAGGGCTCAATAAAGCTATGGAATAGTAATCTACGTTTTATTCTGCCTTGTGCATAATTTGGTGTAATTGTCAGCAAGCTGTGGATATAAGACGGGATAAAAGAACCAGCCTCTTTTTTAAATCCCAGGCTGACTTTTGCAAGGCTAACAGTGAGAAAAAAACATGTCTTGACTTGCAAATGGAGCATATTTTCCCTGGAATCATTGAAAGATGATAAATGCAGAACCCCACCATGCCAATTTTAGAGACACATTTCCTGGATTACAACTGCTCTTTCACAAGCAAGGCCCAGTAATCCCCATAGCCCATATTTTTCCCCTTTCTCCCATTAATAGCCTGGATTGTGAATTTATGGCTCATTAGATAAGTGCTCTGTTGCAAAGAAAAGGCGAGTGTGGCTAACTAGCTCTTGAACTACATATGTCAAAAACATGAGCAGTCTACAGTGACGCACTTTGTGTGTTTGTGCGGCTTGTCTCTTATCATGCCCCGTATTTGTTCTGGGCAGGTTGTATTTCGGTGAGCAGTAATCCCAGTGCCAGATAAAGTGTGGGTACCGGAGATGGGTCTGACTTGGCAGTCTAGTAGGAAGGATGGCTAAGGTTGGGAGACCTGGCTTCAATTCCTTGCTCTGTCTCAGACTTCTTGGGTGACCTTGACCAAGTTACTTAGGGTTTGTTTACACAGGGGATACTCAGGAAAGTTAACCAAAATTAATTAAAGGTGCGAAATTTAAAATGGGTTTGCTAAACTGCATTAAATTCTTTTGTGGACATTCTCATTCAGAATTTAAGTGGCCTTAATTCAGTTTAGCGTAATTCACTTTGAATTCACTTAATTCACCTCAGTTCCCCCATCTGTAAAATGGGGATAACAGCATTGCCCTACCTATCAGGTGTATTGTGAGATGCTCAGATACTACAGTGATGGGTGCTGTAGCGATGTAGATCCTAAGAGATGATTGAGTAGGCTGTGGCAATTTGGGTTCCTTGTTTTAAGTGTCCACTTTTTAATTTTTATGCTGAGGAAGGTGGAGCTAAAACTTGAGGTCCAGGTATTCCAAAAGAGCTCTGCTCCCACCAGCTTCTAGTTAGGTACCTAAACAAGGGACCAGAATTTCATAAGTGTGTTGCACCTAGCACCTCCCACTCATTGTTCTCAGTGGGGGTAGGGAGGGCTCGCCATTGTTCTTAATGGAGACTGCTGTGTGTGGAGCCCTTTTGAAAATCTGGCTGCTTTCCTTAGGTGCCTATATGGAGCTGACCTCTTGTGAAATCCTGTCTCTCAAACTATTTTCTTCAAATGCTGGAGCCATGGCATGACAGTTGTCACATCAACTGCACTTGTAGCTCCTTGGTGTGAAGATGCACTCTAAGAGCACTAATTTAATCTCCTGACACCTTTGCAGGTGGGGTATGTGTTAATATCCCTATTTTGAAGGTGGATGAACTTAGACCTGATTTATACACACACAGTTAGCACTGTGTGTTTGTTTTCCAACTGATTTAGTTAAGCCAGTGCAAAACCATGTGTGGGTCCTCTTAATTTGATTTAAAACCTAATTTATATCCGTTTAGCTTGTGTCTGTAAATTTAAACAGATGTATTTAAACAGTAAAGATAAACAGAGATAAGCCAGGTTTAAACTGAATTAAGAGTGTCTGCACTGGTTTTATGAACGGCTTTTAGTTAAAATAGTGCAACGCGTCTATGTAGACAAGGCCTTAGGCCAAAGTCACAGGGCAAGTCAGTGGCAGAGTTGGGAGTAGACCCTGAGTCATGAGTCCTCTGCTTTGACCACCAGATTACAACAATCCATGATGCACAGGAAATTGTGTCAGGATGTGTACAATAATGGTGCAAGTTAGAGTTCACAGGTGATCGGAGTCATTTTTATCATGTCATTTTTATGATGTTAGTGCACAGATACCAGCATCACCGATCTCTCTGCCAGCATCTCTAGTCTTTGTTTAGTGAGAGGGTTTTCTTATTTTTATCCCCTCTTCCTTTCCCCGTCAGTGTAATATGCTGGTGGCATGAATGTCATTGTGCGGTTCTTTCAGAATAGATGTGGTGTTGGGGCATAGGGCAAAGCTTGATCTTGGGTGTCATTTCAGGCATTCTTATTCTGCGATTGACCTGCTACTGTCCTAAATTCAGCATTGTTAGCCAGTGTTGATTCTCTCCACGGCTTCTCGGCTATGCTGCGTCACAGGCAAATTTAGCAGGACATCTGTAGACATCAAAGAAACACAAGAATATCACGTGTCTGTGAAGGAGTATTGTCTAGTGGTTTGAGCTGGGGTTTAGGAGTTGGGATTTCTGGATCGTGCCCCAGGCTCTGCCACTTGGATCATTGGCTGACCCCTAGCTAGTCACTTTAACCCATGTGGGTTTCACCTCCCCCCCCCCTCCCCAACCTGTAAGGGGGCGCTTGTGACTTTTGATTGATTGTAAAGCACTTGGAGATCCTAGGATGAAAAGTGTGGTGGAAGTGCAAACTGCATGCACAGAAAAGGATTAGCCGTGTGTTACTGGCGCCAGTGCAGCTGGGTGTGCCCTTTAAATCCTGATGTGGTCACTGATTTGCATGTTCTACTAAATCTTTACTAAGCAGCGGCCATGATCCACTGACACTGGGTGAAGGGGTAAACAAACCCACAGAGCCTTCAACCTCTCTGTCTCACCAGGGCTCTTTTTAGCAAACCCTGTTCCCTTGAGAGTACCAAATCCAACTCTGGAGTTGATCCTTCTCTTGTCAGCATCCTCTCCCCAAGTGGATCCTAGCAGCGTCCTCCTCCATGCATGCACAGACAGACAATTACTGAGAAGTTTTGCTAACAGTTTATTTCATCCTGTTTCTGTGAAACAGGAAATGTGGCAACGGCTTATGGTTAATCGCTTCTGTTTTTTTCTTCAACCAGAATTGCAGAAACTTTGCAAAATAGGAGCTTAGGGCAGATTCATGAAGAGCAGTAAAAGGCTTGCAGACCTCAGGCTAGACTTCATAGGACTCTTAACAAATGACTCTGTTATGATAAAATCATTTTACTGCCACTGTTTCTCCATCCGGACAATGGGTCTTTGCCTAGTTGCATTTCAGTCCTTGCTCCCACCCACCTGCAGTGTTTGTCTGTCTTTTTACTGTAAAAATTGTCACATTTCCTAACTGACAATCCTGATCTGACTTGGCTAGTGGGCTGCAGGTCCAGTTTGTCTCCATCCTTCACTGACAGCTGTCACTTGTGGGGCACCCAGCTCCATTCACTGTGCAGCACGTGCCACATTCCCCTGCAAAGATTTGTTAGCACCCTTCATTCAGTTTTAACTTAGCGCGAAATATGTCCTGAGAGCTGTTGATGCCCTCTTATCCCTTAGGGAAACCTCTCCTTGTAGAGAAGCTGCATCTGCTTCAGCCAGCTCCCTCCCTGGAAACAAAAACAATTGCTAAAGATAATAAGGAGGCTTTCGCTAGATCCTATGAGGGATCCCATGACATGCTTACCTCTGCTTGGTGAGCAGTGAATCTCCCTGGGCTTCGGCGTTCAGATGGAAAGAATGAATTAAGTCCTGTAGCACTGGTTTAGTGGTTCTCTTTCCAGATCCATCCCTAAATTGCTGTATGATCTTGAGCAAGTCATTGCATTTCTCTCTGACTCTATTTTCCCATCTGTAAAACAGGTATACTACTTCCCTGGGATGCTGGGGGGTTTAAGCTCTGGCACTTTGAGATTCTTGGATGACAGGCAATGTAGAGGTGCGAAGTGTAGCATTCTAACCCCTTTTCTCTCCTGGGAAGAGGCCCATTGGATGCTTTGAGGCACTTGGATGGAGACAGAAACCATCTCGCAGCACTATGTGGAATGGAGAGGAAGGGATATGTCTGTCTCTGTAATGCATCCTTCAAACAGCATGACGCATTGATTGTTATCCAGAACTGACGCTGGGCCGAAGTAGTCCTTGATGCAACTCCACTGATGCTGGTAGATTTACACCAGAGATGGATTTTGGTTCACTGTGCCCAGCACCTGTCTCTGACCATCTCAGCTTCGCAAGCAGCAGGAAGAGGTTAAGGGAAGAAGCCTTTGAACTTCCCAGTTCTTTATATAGCACCCTGGATCCTCTCCCCTTGTATCTTGGCTATTAATAGCTGTGTAAATAAAACAGGATGGGGCAGTTGCTTTGGGGGGTGTCGCGTCCAGAAAGGCTGCCACAGGTTCTGCCCGCTCTCTGGCATGCAGGGAAATGCCTTGACAGGGCAGCCTTGTGCTAGAGATGGACTTGAAACCAAAAACGGGCCCCAGACACACCCAGACTGCAGGAATGTTTAAGATCCAACTCCATGGGTTTCAGCTCGAGTCCCCGGGGCCTAGCGCTGTCTCCGGGACTCAGTGGTGATCGCCTCGGCTCTGGAGGATAACCCGATTGATGCACTAGTTGCTGGTTATGCGGATTCTTGTTCCTTAATAACTGGCCTCTCCATCCAGAGATCCGTGTGCTTTACAAAGATGAGTGGGTGTTGTGATCCCCGTTTTGCAGAGGGGGAAGCTGAGGCAGGGGAAGTGACGTGTCCGGGCACCCAGGAGGCCAGGGGTAGAGCTAGGAATGGAATGCAGCTGGGAATATTGCCCCTCCGACTAAGCTGTGGCTCTCCCTGCTGGAGAGTCCTCCATGAAGCATGTCTTGGGGCAATGGGAAATCAGATGCTCATGGCCGCAAAAAAAATTTAAACCAATTTGGGAAATCTGATTATTCCAATGGGGAACTCCATTTCCTCTATCCTACCGGCCCTTATAGTGGCACCATCAAGATGAGGGATTTCTGATTAATTATTCTTTATTGTACTTAGGATGGGTTTGGAATTATTTTAACAGCTTACTCTCCTTTGCGATTAGGGACAATGATTATGATATCTTAATCTGTTGAATTTTTCTTCTTTCGCTCCTAGGGAAATGTCCCCAAACAGATCCATTTTCTCCCATGTCCTCTTTATTAGAAATAATGAATTGTTTTCTTGTGCACATCTCATGGCTTGCTACTCTATTGCTTAGTTGATATTGGTCATATGTCAGGTGGTTTTTCTTTTTCTAGATTAGGGGTTCATTGCTTTTGAAAATCAGTTTCCTGGTGTGAAAGCTCCATGGAAAGAGAACTTTAAAACTTCCTTTCCGTGAATATTTGAGCATGTGAACTGAAAATTGACCTTCTCAGAGCACTGGTGCTTGTAGAATTCAATAGCATAAATGTTCCCAGATTAGCAAAGGGAGATGAACAGTGCCAAAGAGACTGGATTTAGAAATTCAAATGAATATCCACTGATTGATTGCTGCAGTATTTGCCCAGCTCCCATCTTTAATATTGCAATGCAGTTTCCCTTTAAAATCTGAACTGCAGTAATTAGAATGGTTCTTACATTTCAAGCCCACTTAAATGCTGGTATCATGGAAACCAACTTCTGTGGTTTGCAGCACATCTGATGTCTAACTCAGGGGGAAAAAATATCTTGATAGTCTCTGGAGCCTATATTGAGTTTGCCTTGTGTCGTTTTTGAACAGAAGGATACCAGTTTAGTTTAAGGTCCGGTAACTGAAAATGGTGTCCTTTTCTTTCAAACCACAGCACAAAATGTACTGCTGGCTGAGAAGTGTTTTAAGCACATGGTCAGCTCTTAACTACATTCAGGGTTATGGCAAGTGACTTGTGTTGGCTGACAGTTCTGTTTCCAAAACAACTTTGTTACTTTCCAGGCACCTTAAATTGCTTGTTAGCAATTGGAAGCAGTTTAACCATCTGTCCCTAAACACTGGGGGCTTCATAAGAGCAAATTAATTCCACACCAGATGCAAAATGATTTGTAAAATGGCCCCCCAAGAGAGAGCAGCAAGGCTGTTAAAACCCATATTGGTTAAGTCATCATGCAAGGGTTCTTTTTAAATTAAAGTTGTACATGGAAGAGGGAAGAAGCAAACTATGATTTGGCCACTTTCTGTGTGTCTCTTAAATGAGTAAAATTATGACAGGAAGGAGTTTGAAGCCATGTGTAATTTGCTGCACCAAGAATGGAGAGAGTTAAAGAAAATTAAAAAACGATGCTGGTGTCCATGCTGCAGCCAACTGTTGAAATCCATCATTGAGAGAGAGAGAGTAAGTTTTTCCTTATGCAAGACAAACCACTGTGTGGGTATTTTGTTGTGGAGACAGCAGCGAAATGAGGACAGATGCATGGATGGATGTTAAGTGGCAGGCCGCAACTTTTACTAAACTTAAATAAAGGGGAGGAGCAATACCTGCCCATCACCCATACTCCCCTATCCCAGGCATTTAATTGGTTCCAGTGCGGGAGTTACAGGGCTCCTACTGTAAAACTCGTAACTTGGAGTATGCTCTCATCAGCCTTACCCCCCCCCCCCCCCCCCCCGGACTCGGCTACCCACCCTCCAACCCAGGAGGACAGAGGGTGCAGAGGGGCAGTGACCTCGTCCCATGAGGGCCACAAGGTTTCACCCTATCTCATGAATCCCAGGTTTTTTACCTCCGGGAACCATTCATTATTCATTTTATCCTTTTAACCACATTGGAAACCGGCTGCAAGTTGCGAGGACTGAACAAGTCAACCAAGATACTAAATGCATTCCTGGCTAACCTGCTGTGGCTTGAAGGTGCTGCAAGGAAGGTGAAAAACTCTCCAATCCTCTGCCAATTGGCCCATGGGAGAAAAAGTTCCTTCTTGACACTCCTCCCCTCCCCCCCCAAACAGGGGATCGGCTAGACCTGCAGCATCTGTCAGGCCGGATTCCCCTTACTAGTTCAGGGTGGGTAGGTGGGGCGGCTGGAACGGGGCCAAAAGAGGCTCCAAATGGCCGCTGTTCCAGAGTAAGTCCTGGAAGTTAGGGAATGCTAGCTGCACCTCTCCCACCCCCCTCAACTGGCCGGAGATTCCAATGGGGAGTTGCGGGGGGGAGCTATATGATGTCCCTCAGTGAGTGTCTCCTTCGCTTGCTGCTGGGGGTGTCCCCCTTCCACCACTGGCCCCATCAAGTTCTCCCACCCGTTGAGGCAGATGGGTGGCATGTTACATCAATTTAAAAAATGTAAATCTAGAAATGAGCAGAAGGCTCCTTCGTGATGTATTTTGGGGTCATCATATGCTTGGTCTTAAGGCCAGGCAATCAGACTTCTTTTGAGTCATTTAATGAGAGATCTGCCACTTAAAATATGTGTCATTGCTGGTAGTCAGTTATCCACAGTTACACCCATGTCTTCTGTCCTTTCCCTCTGCTTAAAGTAAGAGGATGTAGAGACAAGTCAGGGAGGAAGTGGTAAACAGGGCAAACTTGTAAAGTTTAGGTAGATTTGGGGGGAGGGGACTGAATTAGGACCCATTTTCCATTAACCGAATCTAGTTCAATCCTCGCTGTAATCCTTGGTAGAGAACGGGAGCCAGTTAATAAATGAATAGCATAGATACTGAAGCAAATGATTCAAGAGAGCCTTTGCGCAGATCACGATTTAGCTGCCTTACACTGAGCTGGGAGAGGGGACTGGACCAACAGGATTGGCGTGTGTGGATATCCCAGGCTGGAATAGCAGGAGGTAGAGCTTTGGGAGCGAGGGGACCTGGAAAAGCAATGGTGCTGCAGATCTGGATTGAGCTGCATTGGGAGAGTTGCGGGGAGGCGGGAATAGGAGTGGAGTTGGAAGGTGTTCTGCGGGATAGGATGGCTCTGTGGTGGTCGAGCTGCATGGGGATTCAGGGATGGAATAGCAGAGGTTCTGCAGGTGAGGATAGAGGTGAATTGGCAGCTCTTGGAGATCTAGAACCAATGTCATCAGCTTCTTGCTTTCAGGATTATCGGCAAGTAACTTAAATCGTTTAAAATAAATTGGAGGAAACCATTCACAAATGAAAACAATGCAATGGATGAAATACAAGGATTTGGGCATGCAAATTAGCCACCTTCTGCTAAAATGTTCCAAGGGATATGATTTGGCTGATAGATGTTAATGAACAAGTTGCCAGTCTTTCTCACTTGGGGTCCAATCGCAGTATTCCCGTGTCAGCTCCAGTATGCTCCATAATTAATGCCTGCCTTGTGCCTGCTGATAAACACTGGTGACAGCTGTCTCCCTGGTGCTCACCACATTACTGGAGACTCTATGCTTCCTCCATGGAAACCAAATGGCATCGTTATCACAGACTTGTTCAAGGGGCTCTTAACTGCCGGCATGTGTTGTTTTCTCATTTGAGAACGTCACAACAAAGGAGTGACCTGCCTTAACAGGAAGAGGCAAATTACAGGGATAAAGAGACTGATGTAGCCAATCTGTCTGTTGGCTTATGCCCATATCTGTTTGGAACAATATGTGATCTAGTAGCTGGTGGAAGGGACTTAGGCCTTGTCTACATGGGAAGGTTTTTGTATGTTTGCATCTATGTCTGGGGCTTTTTGGATAACCTAAGGTGTGAAATTAAACCAAAATAGTTATTCCAGTGTAGCTTCCTGTGTGGACACTCTTACAGCAGAATAACATGTGTCTACATGGTGTGTTATACCAGTATAACCGTTGAAACTTGCCCATGTAGACATGACTTCAGTCAGTTCAGCAAAAAAAATACAATTGCTTTATCTTTATTAGACTTTTATAGGGAGTTAATTAGGTTGACCTGGGTTACTCAATCTAATATCAGACCTTTAAATTCTAGTCTAGACATGGCCAGAGAGTCAGGACTCCTGGGTTCTGTTCCTGGCTCAGATACCAACTTGCCATGTGATAATGGGCAAGTCATGGGTTGGCAGTCTGAGAGAGACCAGGACTGAATAATAGAGTTAATGATTGGTGGTATCCCCAGAATACAGAAGACTTCACTCTTCAGGATTCTCAGTAAAAACTCCAGCTGTTGGCTGAATAGGCTGAATTTTCCACTAGCACAAAATTCACCAGGAGGGAGTTAATAGAATTTGGGAAACCATGGGTGGAAAAAGAAATAGGTCACCTCGTGCAGAACTCTATCAGTATTGCTGTTAAATATATTGGTTAAGATTTTCAAACAGTCCAGGGGATTTAGGCACACAACTGCTATTAATTTTAATTGAACCTGTGTCTAAATCCCCATGACTGCTTTGAAAATCTCAGTCCTTAACGTGTCTGCCAGAGAGCCCTGATTCAGCAAAGCACATGGGCACAAGAAGCACATAAAGTTAAGCACGTGCTTAAGTCGTTTGCTGACTTGTGACCTTAAATAGGTTTGTTGTGATAAATGTTCGTCCTTGTGATACATGGATACAACATGAACCCAAAAGAAAGGGAGAGAAAGCAAAAGGGTAAGTATGCTGTCAGGCAAGTTAACTGTACAGACTTCTCCCCCCAGGTTATTACGTGGGATTCTTGTTGAATGGGGCATTCATTGATCTAAGGGGCTCGTTGGAAGTGTTTTGGTCCTTACCTGACCTCTCCACCATTCTCTAGTAAGGTTTTGGGAATTTTAAGTTGGAAACCTTATGGATACTAAAACTGGCCCAGGGATCGTGTGGGAATTGTGTACTAAGATCCTTAACCTATTCTCTTCTCTTATTTTTTTTTTTTTAAAGAAATATCATTCGCCAGGAGCGATATCGTATTATACACAGATTGCTGATTCTGTCTCTCATGTTCCAGGACTGGAGTGATCTTTTAATAACAGGTCACTGCCTTGACGACAGAGCTTTCATCTTGCAATTTGCTGGTTTTGTTGCCTTTGTGGAGTGGCAGGAACATGGGGGCTGCATTATTTGTGGGCTATGTTGTGTTTGATTTTAAATTCATGCTTACACAGCATAAAAGGAGATTAGGGGGAAATGCAGCACGTACGTTCACCATAATAACCCAAGCTTTTCCATCCAGTGGTCTGGGTATATGAAAATCGTTCCTTCCTAGGAAACATCGAGGATTGCCTGAGTGTGTTGAGATTTTGTTTAGGCCAGGATGGCTGCATCTGCACTAGGAAAAAGGTGGGGCACTAAGAGTGCCCCCTACTGTTTACCCTCAGTACCACACGGATTAATGTACGTGGAGACTGGTGGGAGGGATGGTGCTACTCTGAGAGTAACCCAAACCATGCAACCGCAGCCATTCAAATGCAAGCCTAAACTTTCCTCATGTCCTGGTCCCTCCTGGGTCCTGTTTCCATTCTGCGTGAGAAGGTCGTGCAGCCATGCACAGCTGTCAGGACAAGGAGTGATGTGCATGCACACGTTGCAGAATCTGCTGGTTATCCTGACTTGGCATTTATAACCCCTTTTGACATGCTGCAGGAGGGATACTGTTGAAAGCCCCTGCATTCCTGCGCAGAAAAGTGTTCTTTCTATTGGCCCCAGGACTGTGCTTTACCATTAGGTTCTAATGAATCTAATTACCACGAGTGGATTTCAGCTCTCCCTCTTCATCTGGGGAATTGTCCCACAGGTAGGGTGAGGTGTTGAAGGGCTTACACCCAGGAGTTTTAGGGCAGCTCAAAGGAGCAGTGAGCTGAAAAGGCATTGTTCTAGCCTGCTCTGTAATCCCCTAACCATATGCAAAGAAACCCAGTTTATCCCACAGAGCTTTTGTTTGGAGACCTCAGGTCTCATTTTAGGCCTACCAGCCTTGATTTGTATATCCCTTAATACTTAAAGTTCTCAGTTAAAACTAACTTTAGTCAGTCAACATAAAAGATGAGTCCTGCTAGTGATCTCAGGCAGCATCTATCTGAAATGTATTTATGGCCCTGCTTCTGGGGAAGGTGGTGTTTTATGACAAATGCAGCAGTGCATTGTAGTGTGAAATGCCACTCACTGATACTATTCCAAGACACGCATGAATTTGTTTACAGTATGCATGGACTCTGGACTATAGAGTCTCTGTTCTTTAAAGGAGACTTTATCCTTTGACGCTCAGCCAAATTGAAGAGACTCTCTGCAAATGCTTCTGGGTGCAAACCAAGCTACGCCCCAAAATGAAGAGGGAGTTGCAGTTGGAGCACATTAATAACATTAGTTAGTTTTTCATTAACCACATTTAATTTTTATTTAGGGACAAAGGTATTGCCAGGCCGATCAGACCAGTGCTAGAGAGGAAAGCCAGGCTGAGATTCAGGAGGTTTGGGTGCAAGTCCTGGCTGTGCAACCGATTCTCTGTGTGACCTGGGCAAGTCACTTCTTCTGTTTGTGCCTCAGCTCCCTGTCTTTTAACCAGGAGATAATAATCCTTCTCTGCCTTATAGGGATGTTGGCAGAATAAATCCATTAGTGGATGTGATGGGCTCAGAGGTTACAATGGTACATACTCTGATCCTGATGCAACGCCCGTTGTTGTCTGAATCTTTCACTTGACTTCACTGAGACATGGATTGGGCCCTGAGTGAGTACCTACCATTGTAGCCTCTGAGCCACTTACATCCACTAATGGTATAGATATATTCCTGGTCCACCATTTCAGGTACACTGCCTCCAGCTGTGACCAACTTTCAATGCTTAAGAAACAGGCAAAACCTCCCTATAAGGAGGCTGCTTTCAATTGGCCAATACTATGCACAAGGCTAGGAGGGGGATTCCTTCCTGGCCTCTGCAGTGTGTTAGCATTATGCCTTGAAGCATGAGAGTTAATTATCTGTCACATGGATTGCTACATATGATATGGCTATAAAATTATCCAGCCCCTTCTTTAAAAAAGGCAGCTACAGTATCTGACCATCTGATCTCCCATTGTCATTGGTACAAACAGCTAAAAAGAAACAATGAAGATACTTTCTTTTATGCATCAAAGCCCAATCTTGAGAGGCTTTGAATAGCAGAAAGCATCTTTTAGAATATAACTGCTTGTCTGCAGGATGGAAATGAGCACCATGATTTTGGCATGAGGATTCTGAGTTTCCTGTAATTAGGAGGATGGCTTCAGGACAGGTGTTTAGATTAAGTACCATACACTAAATCTGTGTTCACTCCAAACCTCTTTTGAGATAGACCCTGGGATCCTTAAAGGGGTGTGTGTGTGTGTGTGTGTGTGATCCAGTTTGCAGTCAGCTCAGCACTGTCCTTTCAGTGGGTTATTTCCCCATAAGGAAACATACATGGAAGCTGCCACGCCTTGCTGCATAGACCATGAAGATGCAGCTTCGTGTATCGACTTGTATTTCATTACAGCGTCCATTTTCCCAATAGATTTTTTTTTCTCTTTCCATTTTAATTCATTTCAGGGTTGCACAAACCCTTTTGTTTCCATCCTTCTATGACAGGGCCCGTTAATTTTATAAGGGACTGTGATTTGCTCTGAAGGTGAGCGATAGGGTGACCAGATGTCCCAATTTTATAGGGACAGTCCCGATTTTTGGGTCTTTTTCTTATATAGGCTCCTATTACCCCCCCACCCCTGTCCCGATTTTTCACACTTGCTGTCTGGTCACCCTACTGAGCGACTTCCTTTTTGGGTGTAGCTGCTGTGTTTTCCCTCCGCTGTTTCCAGACTCGGAGGGACGCTGATGCTTTCCAGGTCTCCCTAAAGGGCCGATGTGCCTTTCATTGGCCTAGAGCTCTCAGTCACAGCCCTGGAGTTCTCTGCCCTTGGTTTCAAAGGATGTGGCTGAAATCTGTCAGTCTTGCTCCTGAGAGGAGGAGGGGGGTGCACTGGCAGAGCAGGACAGCTGGAGGCACGTTGCAGGCAGAGACTAGACGCTAGTGTGGTGCTTCGAGGGCTGCTGTGGGAAAGCACACACCAGCAGCAGTCACTATAGGGATAAGCAATGCTCTGCCCAAATGTTACCGTCCGGATGTGTGGGATGTCATGGCCAGACGCAGCCTCTCTAGTGCCCCCGTCTTTCCCTGGTGCCCAGGGAGCCAACCAAGTGTGTGCCGTGAGCAAGGGGAAGGGACCTTTGTGTGGGGAACAGCGTTTGGGATAAACCCTACAATAACACTGTGGAGGGAAAGCAGCATCCAGTTTCAGGTTTCCAAGGTCTTAAGCAAACTCAGGGGAGCATCAGAATCTTTAATCATGAAAAATCGCACACTTGAATCCTTCAGAGGGCACGGCTGGCTTTTTTTCCCCAATGATCCTGTCAGGGTAAGTTTATCTCTAGCTGGTTCATTTTTTCCTGGTAACTCACCCCCTTAATTTTCTCAGAGGCATTTCTCCCCCTCTCCCCCTAAACAATCATTTAATGCCCAGCGTATGTTAAGGGCAGAGGCCTTGGAGAGATGCTTTCCAAAGCAGGGGGAATGAATCCTGATAGCGAGGTGGGGGATTAACGACAGCTGGAGCCCAGGCAAGCATTTGAGGTAGAAGGATTAAAACTCTCCTTTGCTGTGAGGCCAACAAAAAACTTTGCCACAGTTAGGCTGCCGGTGTGCTGAAACCTCCGCCATTCTACTGACTGGACTCTCTTGTTTCTGTGTAGCCCCCCTCTCGGCTGTGGGTTTCCACAGGGAGCATGGCTGGGGGCGGGGAGGGGAGTGAGCCTTTTCAAGGTGCTTCCTGCCTTTTTACCTGGAGCCCTGGCAGCACGTGTGCAGTGGGTGCGTATAGGAAGGCTGGGAGATTCTAAGGGCCTTTCCTCGTCCGCAGTGTGATCTTCTCCTCTCTGTTCTCCCACCAAACTGATCTGAGGCCCCCGGGACATGCAGAGAGAGGTGAGGCTGAGAGAGGTCCTGAGATGTTTCTGGGGAGGATGTGGTACCCTGTTGTGTGACCTGCTTCCATGAATTAGGAGTAAGCGGCAGCAATGCCCTGGATGTGCCTGTCAAGCTGAATTGACTTGCCGCGGCCCAGAGGATGTTTCATTACCTCGCTGCTTTTTCAGTCTGTGGGCACTAGCAAGTCAGGCTGCTGTGATTCATCAGTAACATCTTCAAAGTCAGTACAAGGAGCCAGGAATAGACCAGTCCCTGGGCCTCTCCAAACACATCCACTGACCTTGCTGCGAAGCTGATGCAAACTTCGATAACGCCGTCCCCCCGCCCCTGGCTTGGACTAGGCTATAATCCATCTGAGGGAGAGTGTTGGTGCATCTCCTCGTCCTGGAAATGGCCTGCCCTGAGCCCTGCATTCATTGCTGTCTCCATTCCTTTCAGCACCTCTTTATGGCGCTGATCCTGTGCGTGGATCTATGGGAGCACAAAGACCTGGCTGCCTGGATTCACTTGCGGGATCAGAGTCCTGAGTCAATAAAGGAAGCACTTAAGACCAGCACTGTTCTGTTATCTCCCTGGAGGACATTAGGGCCACTGTCCTAGAATCCACAGGGACCCCTGTGATCACCCAGTCTGACCTCCTGCATGACTCAGGCCATAGACCTTCCCCGGGATTATTCCTGTCTGAACTAGAGCAGATCTTTTTCCAAAACATCTTCTGTGATCACAGCTTCATCGCATTGAACCAGAAGCATGAACAACCACGTGTATCTGGCTCTGGCATCTGCTCCAGCTTAGCCCAGTCAGTTCTGCCAGCGCCATCACATGCTAATACTTTTCCTGGAACTCTCTCTGGAGATTTTGATTTCATTGGGCCAGTCTTGCAAGCTCTCTTTTGGTTCCCCCAAATATCAGAGCATTTGTGGTTGTCAGTTAATTACCGTTTAATCCCTGGGTTCTCCTAAATCTGTCTAAAGTTTGCAGTTCATAGACCATTCTAATTTAATTATATGTAAACTCTTTGATAGCAAGAGGAGACTTGGCTTTTAATGAATTTCTAGGCTGCAACAGATTTCCAATTCCAGTGAGCGGAGTCTGATTTTTCACCTGAAGTTTTGCAGACAAGAAAATACCTGGGTCATTTGCTTCCCTCCTGCATGTAAACCTGTGGAAGGGGAGGACTTATTTGTAATCTCTCCCTGGTTTTGCTTTCCCTGACAGTGTTTTCTGCCAAGGAGGAGGTGCTGTGCCAGGGGATAGAACCTATGGTAGTTGAGGGGCACAGGGAAAGTTGCTCCAAACCTCGCAGAACCTGTTGTATGGGGAGGCAGCATCTTGACTCCTGTATACCTCCCAAAAGCACTTAATTGTCTCCCATACTGGCACTGACCCCTGCTTGATCCCTCTGATGGGGTTCGTAGGGCACAGAAGCAGGCTTCATGCTGCTCAGAGAACCCTGGATTCTGGTGGCATCAGGACCCATATAGCAACTTTCCCGTGGCTCCTCTCCCTGCCTGCCAAGCTCGGTGGCAGGAGCACTGCAGAGGAACAGGTGGCAACAAGAAAACTCACAGATCCCCCTTTCTCCCTTAATGGAGTTAGCTGATTTTTACAGACTCTACGGTCAAGATCCTCGGCTGGTGTAAATCAGCATCGCCGCATTGACTTAAATGGAGCTACATCGATTTAGGCCAGCTGAGGATCTGGCTCCGTATATTGGGTCTAGAAGTAGCTGGCAGCACCCCCTTGAATTTAAGCCTTCTTCAGATACATCCATGGCCCGAGTTTCAAAGGTGCCGTGATTCCTGTTGACATCGCTGGGAGCACAGTTCAAATAGGCTATCATGGCTTTTAATGAGCCTCCTTAATAAGCCCCTCATGGCAGGCGTATCCAGAAGTGTTTATTGCCCTTTTCTTTAAATCCTCTCAATACCCAGTTATGTTTTTCGTTCGCTCCCCAGAGCTGTCTCTGTCTGTGATGGGACTTGATTACTGGTGTTTTTCCGATTGTCTCTAATGACTAATGAATACGCTTACGTAAAAGACCTGTGTGTGAACCGCTCCTACACACTGCATCTGACTGTAATTTAGCCTCCCAAAAGGAAATTCACCAAAACCTATGAAAGGGAGAGGAAAGAATCCTTGTCCCTCTGTTTCCCCCACAATAGAGAACAGAGTGACTTCCAAGGCAGGCTGTGAATGCGTTGATTGGATTACTAAAGCCTTTGGGCAGGCGCGTGTTATGGATTAGCCATGCAGATTGCTCACGGTTTATGTGGAGTTATCGCTTTTTCGCTTTGAAGTAATTACAAACTCCTCCGAAGCTGCTAAAAACGCACTGCTCGGAGGAAGAACCCAATGTAGATTTAACTGCAAATTCTGCCTGGATGAACCTGCTGGTCTGAGAGTGCCCTTACTTCCCCATATAAAATGGCAGTGAGCAATCAGCTGGCTACATGATGATCTTTTGTTCTAGTCATGCTCAACAAAGATGCCCAAGTTCTCAGGGAGTTTGGACTTTGTGTCTTTCATTAATTGCACGAGGGCTTATTGCAAGCATTGGGGATGCTGCCCACAACTTGCCATAATAAATGCAACTCCCTCGGGTCTCCTGTGTTGGCTGCTGGCTCACAGGTCTGTTCCATGGCGAAAACATTCCCCATCCTTGGTGAGATTTTTATTTTGTGCCGCTTGTTTCCCAGCCCCTCTTTTGACCCCTCCACGAAACTCTACAATCTCTGCTGCTTGATGCTTGCAGTGCGTGAATGTCTTTCTGCAGTGCTGTGGGAAGTGGCTCAGGAAAGCCATTCTTTCTTTTTCCTTGCCATCAGCAGCACTTATCCCAGAAATATTTCTCTCGGGGACTGCCAGAACCAAGATTGCAAGGAGCAAACGTGACAAGCCCACTGAATGGAACACCCATTGCTATGCAGATGCTGCAGGCCGCTGGCACGTGGCAGATGGAGATGTTTTACAGATGAAGCGTGTGGTGTGGCAGCATCCAAGACCCTGAGAGAGCAAAAGCCTTTTGTGGCTTGTCTGGTCCTTTACCCCCCCATTGGCCTTCCCATTGATCAGCCTGTAGGAGCCATTGTCTGCTAGTCATTAAACCACCCAGAGCACTTTGGATCAATACCTCACTGACGAACTCATTGGAATTATATCAGCCATCTGCCTGTCATTACCGACTGCTCAAATCTCAGACCCTCCTGCGTCATAGACCCATGTGGCATTTCTCAGCTTTCCCGAAGGGACAGCTTAGAGCTTTAAGCATCAGGTTTGAAATCACTTAGATTCTTTGGAACTATATGTTTGAATTCCAGTAGGGTAAAAAAAAAAAAAATCCAAACACCTTCATCCATCTGAGAAAATTCCATGCAGGTTTAATGAAGTGTCCTCTGGGCAAAACCCTCTTCACTCTACAGGGAAATTAAGGAAGCCACAAAACTTTCCATGAAAATGGTGCTGGGGGTGCTAAGAGGTGGCCTATGCATCTTTGGCCAAACTTTTCCCCTTTCTACGCTATTGTGGAGGGGGCTGGTTCACTGTGCGTGTCCTTTTCCAAATGGAGCTGCATGGCTGGGGCTTCTAATATAAATATTAAGAAACATTCTTAATAATGAAGGAGACGTCGCTCCACACACCTCTGAAGTGCAGCTACCAGTGGATGGAGGGTGAGCAGACAACTGATGGAGGTTGTAGTCATCAGTTGGCTCTTACTTAAATTGTAAGCTCTTTGGGGAAGGGACTAGTTTTTTGTTCTCTGTGCACAGTGGGGCCTTGATCCTTGTAGGGCCTAGAGGCCCAAATCGCCCATACAAATAATAGCAATAACTGGCATTATCTTCTCCATCATTCTTAGTGTAAACTCTCAGGATCAGGGATTGTGTCTGTCTGTGTGCTTATATGTATATCCTGGCAAAGGCAGGGCCATGAAGAGCATACCATTCGTATGGCTGCAAAGTGACGTACACACTGAAGGTATTTACTATTATTTATTTCTCGTTTCAGAATGTAACAAAAGCAGTAGCAGAAGAAAAACCCAAAGCTCCCACTACCCAGGAGATTGAACAGATAATCAACAGTTACAATGCCAAGGTTACAAATTGCTTCGTGATGAAGCTGGTATGTATTTTATTCATCTGTCTACATTACTTCAGGCACAAAGGGCAGGCTTTTAATTCCGGCTTCAGCAGTGACTAGGCCTTGCGCTGAGCCTTTGCACAGGGGTGAAGTTCACCCGACATGGATAGCTCCAAAATCTTTGATTCATCTGCCAAACAGCAGCAGGAAATCCGGTTCTACTGCGAGGAAAACACACCGACAGAGGGTATAAATGCATAGAAGACACAACTGCATTTGTAAAGGGCAGACAATCAGATGATGTGGTAACTGCATCAGTTACCAGTACAGAGACTGCTTGCCTGGCATTTGAACCGCAGTATGACAAATGAATTCTGAGTATAGCATTTGTATTAACCTGTTTGAGCAGTTGTCTTCTCCTGAAACTCTTAAGGCTACAGACTGGCCTGAATCAAAAACTTGGGTCTAAACAGGGGGAAGAGAGGGGCAGCATTTGAATCTGGATTTTAACTTTGACTGTGCCCAAGGCTGCTGTTATGCAAGTAGGAGAACAGCGTAAGCTCTTTGGGGCAGAGCCTGTGTCGATACAGCCCCTATCCCAAGGGGTCCCAATCGCTGCTTGGTGGGTCAGGGCACTACTGTACTGCTAATTGATGGGAGTATGAAACATGCTGGGTAAAAAATTCAGAAGCATTTAAGTGCCTTGGGAGCCTAATTCACTTAATGAGACTTAAGCTCCTACATCATAAAAGTGCTTTTGAAATTTGTACTCACTGGATAAGACCTCAGTAGAGCAAAGCACTTAAATCCAGTCTTAAGCAACTTGCTGACTTTTCAGTAGCCACTATGTACATTGAATTAGCTGCTTCTCGGCTTCTGCCTTGGAGACAAGTGTCGATGGTAAAAAAAAAAAAAAAAAAAAAAAAATCCACCATCCTGCCAGGCTCCCTCAATAGGAGTCTCGGGAGAGGCTAAATACTGTGCCATGGAGACTGAGCTCGCTGCTTAGCCCTGCTGGTGAGGTGTGGCTGAGATAAGGAGGAAAATGTGCATTGCCGGTGTCTGTGCTGTCCAGGCCTGATCCAAAAGCCCACTATACTGGTGGAAAGATTCCCATTAACGTCAGTGGACTTTGAATCAGGCCTGGTCTGTCCTACGGATAACTCAGGGCTTCGGTCTCGAGGGTGGTCACTTATTTCAGCACCTAAAGTGCTTATTCACCAGCCTTATTTGTACCCGGGTCCGTTTGGCGTGAGCCACCACACAGTTCAGACGATGGATCTATGATTATTATTTTTTTCCAGTGGGGGAATTTTCAGAGTAATTTCGATGTCCAGCCAATGATTTGCCACACATAGATCAGGCTGTATTGTTCTTGCTTAGATGAATCATGTTAACTAGAAAGCTGCATCACTGCAGTTCAGCAGCTGTTACACAGCCTATTTGGTGACATCGAGCCCTTGGGGAAACAGATGTGCCATTCTGTTCCACCACAGTCAAACTTTTAAACAAAGTTGTGGGACCCCTAGTAATTTGCTTACAGTTCCAGCCATTGATTGCAGCCTTGTTTACGGCTTGGAAAAAACAACCATGTAAACCAAACCCTGTTGGTAAGTCTTGGGAGGCCAAGAGAATGGCTGTGTTCACAAAGGAGATTTAACAAAAGGAGCAAATTTCACAAGTTCCCATAGATCAGAGCGAAGGAGGTTTTAAAAACAGAAATAATAGAGATTTTACAATTTCAGAGACCAGAGTTCAGTTGTTTATGGTTTTCCGGTAGCTTGTCAGTTTGTGAAAACAAGCCCCAAGTTGTCTTTAAACAGACATCACCTACGACTGAAGTGAACAAAAACTACTGCAGGAGCCCTTTACCGTAGCCAGGGAGTCATCAAAGGGATCTTTTTCCGTCTCCTAACTTTTGTGATCCATGAATTAACATTGGAGTAGCCTGGGTTCCAAAGGAGTTATTTATTCTTGGATCATTTTCTTTTAAGGCAAATGGGCCATCTTTTGCCTGTAACCTGTGCAGTCCTGGGACTCTGTAGCAACTAACGTCAGCCCCGACTGACAGCTGTGAAGCAGTACCTGAGTAATCCGTTCCAGAGGTTCTCATCTTTCAGAATTTGTTATAGCCTGGCACCCACGGTGTTGTCCATGCTTAACCAGGGTTAGATTTCTCATGTAGTCTGCGTAAAGGGCCTTAATCTCCAGATTTGGCCCAGGATGGTGAAAATCTCATGAAATTTCCATCATTTAAGATGGAGAGCTGCAAGATTTCAACTACTTGGAGCTAAAACCTTATGAAAACAGCCTGCCTATCCAACTCAACCCCCGGAAACCCTAGTTCAGATGCTTATACGTTCTGTCTCCTTTAACTGGAGATGGCTTTAGAGAGAAGTGTAATTGCAGGCACAAACGGTATTTAATGTCAGTTAGTTTCCATAACTCTTCTCTGTAGCAGGAACAGTTTACACAGGATGAGACAGCCAAGGGGCGGGGAAGAATCCTAGGGCATTATTGAATAGTAAGGAACAGGAAGAATTCTGTAGTGACTAAACCTAAATTGCTAGTTCCTTTTACATTATTAATAGGCAAGTTTCAAGCACTATAGAAAGTCAGCTCACCATGTCTACCACTGGGTTAAGTCCTGCAAAACCCCCTTCAGCTGGGGGTGGGAAATACTGGCATTAGCTGAAAACCTGTCTTGCCCCATGAGAGCTCATTGAAACTTGACTTTCATTATCTCCTCTGCCTTAGAATGAGGATGGCACTTACACGGGCTTCATTAAAGTGCACTTGAAACTGCGCCGGCCTGTGACAGTGCCAGCAGGGATTCGGCCACAGTCTATCTACGATGCCCTCAAGGAGGTGAATCTGGCTGATATGACGGACAAGAGAACGTCCTTCTACTTGCCGCTGGATGCAGTCAAGCAGCTGCACATCAGCAGCACGACCACAGTCAGCGAGGTGATCCAGGGGCTCCTCAAGAAGTTCATGGTGGTGGACAACCCTCAGAAGTTTGCACTTTTCAAGGAGATGCAGAGAGATGGGCAAGGTGAGTTCACGCCCTTCTGAGCAACCAGTCCCATGGGGGCTCAGTGCAGAGAGGGGAATTCCCAGATGCTTCTCCTCTCTGCCACAGTTGGTAAGATTGTAATTTGCGTTACAGTAGAGGCCTTAACTGGGAAAGGTGCTGCACATACAGACAGCCCCTGCTCCAAAGACTGACAAAGGGACGATAGTCTTACAGGTGTGGGGTGGGATAGCCCAGTGGAGGGGGGAGGGATAGCTAAACCCAGGGTTGTGAGTTCAATCCTTGAGGGGACCATTTAGGGATCTGGGGCAAAAAAATTGGTCCTGCTAGTGAAGGCAGGGGACTGGACTTGATGACCTTTCAAGGTCCCCTCCAGTTCTGTGAGATATGGAGATATTATATAATATAAATATAGGTATATTAGGTGGGGAACAGAGGACCAGAAAGATCAAGTGACTTGACCAAGCTCACAGAGGGAGTCAGTGGCAGACCTGGGCAATGAACCGAAATCTGTGGAGTCCCAGTCCAGTGCCTAAACCATAAAGCCATCTTTCCTCTCATTCATAAGTGTTATTCCTAATAGCAGAGCTGTCAGAGGCAATGCTTTCCCAAGGGAAGATCTGCTTTGCTGTGCGGTGTTCTTACCAATACATTCATCAGGGAAGAGTTATAATAACCAACCCGTGTATATGTGGCCTTCCACCACACTGATTCTGACTTCTTGTGGTCACTTGTTGCAGGAGTTAGGGGTGGCCTGGCCCAAATCTAATTTAGATAATCAAATATGCCTAACAAATTCCCCCTGCAATTGTTGGATAAGTCACTCCCTGCCCTAAGCTGGGTGGAGCATTTCTGTGACCAGGTACACACTTGCCACTTTGTAGCAGGGGCTGCGTAGAGTCGGTACATAATCTTACTTGCTGTGCTGTGTTCAGGGTGAAAGGAGCTATATAGAGATTACAGGACAGAATGCTTTGCAGCCTCCCGGGTGTTGGGAGGATGAATACATTGAAGATGGTAAAGTGCTCAGATATTACAGAGAGGGGGGCTATTTAGGAACCTAAGGAAGGTTTAATTACTGTTCTGCAGCGTACTAAATCCCTGGGCAATATTTGCCTTCCCACTGTGTAGTAAAAATATCACCCTACTGCCTTATTCTGCTTCAGGGCCAGCCCCCGTTGGCTAAGGCAGGAGTCATTGTTTCATCGCTAAACAAGTAATGTTCACTGGTGCATACACAAGCTCTAATTTCCAGCACCACAAGTAGCTCCCGCTTAAGTTACAGGGTCTTGTGTCAGAGCTGAGATGCCAATATGGCCACCTTTGTGGAATACAAGCTGTTGTAACAGAAGCTAGGAGCTGCTACTTACTGGCTGGCATGAGTGCCTGGGTGTACCTAGCTTGTGAGCCCCCTGTAGCCTGAGCTAAATTGAGTCGTTGCCATAGGTGGAGACAACTCCTAGCGAAATCAATGGAAATTTAGTCATTTATAACACAGGCCTTTCAGTTCAGTTATAGCAGACTGCTGCGTGCTTTAAAAATATCATGTACTAAATTTTGATACTGTGGAGGCTCAAAATCTCCTCAGGGTGACTCATCCCTTTGAGTTGGACACCCACCTGCATGGAATTCAGTCTTTCCCACGTGGTCCTGTCAGCCCTGGGGCCTCTGCTATTCATGCACAGCACTTTTCCAAACAGTGTACACCTTAGTGTCCCTGGCTTCTGTGTATCAACACTGATCTCTGATGGTGCCTTATCTTTGGTACTTGCAAAATATTATTGACATTCTAATTGACTCATATAGACTTCTGGAGTTTTAACCTTAGCAGAATCATCATGACCCACTCACCCTTATAAACAAGATATTTATGTTAAAAGTGTATTTATAAATTGGCAAGGAGTGCAGCTGCTCTGAATGGACTTGTCGCGCTTTCTCTTTTCCTCCTCTAGTCCCATGGTTCATAATTATGTCATCTGCCTCTCCACTGTCCAACTCCCACTACCCTAATGTCCCACCCCCCCAAAAAAATCCACCATTAGCACTCCAACAGAAACACTATCACAGGAAGCTGAACTACTTTGGCACTATAAACTGTAATGGCAAGACAGTCTTGGTGCAAAACAGTGTAGGAGACTGTGGGTGGGAATTTCAAAAGCATGTGAGGGAGTTAGGTGCCCTGTTCCCACTGAAATTCCAGGAGATTTGGGTGTATTGCTGCCCCTTTGTCTGTTAAAATCTCCCCCCCACACACACAACCCCCCACCCAAAAGGGGGCTAAACAGCATAGTTTTGGGGTGGGACAGATTAGAAAGTGGGTTTGGGATGGGGGCCAACTCAATGAATTTATGTACATCACACTAAGCAACTTCCAGTCTACCTGTGCCTGGTTGTGTTGGCCAGTGGGGTGGGCTCTTCCCTGCTGATAGTTTGTGTTTATATAGATCCTTTCATTGAAGGGTCTCACAGCCCTCGGGCCAAGACTTTCTAAACTGGGTGCATAACATTAAGCTTCTAAATCCTAATGTAGTAGCCTAAATAAGTGGCCTGATTTTTAAAAAGGGCAGAGCCCTCTGCAGCTCCTGTTGACATTGATAGAACTGCAGGATCTTCACTCCTTTGGAAAACGAGGCCACTTGCCTAGGCACCTAAATAGGGCTTTTGGGGGCTTCACTTCAGACACTCAGTGCCGAGTGTGTTGTTCATGAAGAGTGTTAATTAAGCTTCACAGCACATTCAGCTTGAATGTGGGGTAGGGGGGCTTACACCAGCTAACCTGGATGTGTGACCAGATTCAGCTGCACTGGTGAAGTCTGTCCCTGGCAGGTGTCTGTATCTACACTGATTCTAATTTCCTTAATCTGGACAGAACTTTTACTCAACCTCACATAGCTAATCAGCAGCAGACCTAGTATCTAGGGGTTGCGACTTTCAATCATTTGCTTTAACCACTAGTCTGTGCAGCCTCGCCCTTTCTAAACACCTTTGCTGGAGATGGTAGTCCCGTAGTGACTCTTAATAATAAAGTCCAGCTCAAGATGCCTTGGAACCTATGCTGTGTTTGTTCAGTAACTTCTTGAGCATCTTCCTGCCCTTGATCCTAAAGAATCTCTCTCTTCCTCCCTGCAGTTCTCTTCCAGAAGCTCTCTCTAACAGAATACCCCTTGTATCTCCGGCTGCTGGCTGGACCTGACACAGATGTTCTCAGTTTTGTGCTGAAGGAAAATGAAACGGGGGAAGTTGAGGTATGTCTGGGAGTCTTTCCTTTGGCTCTCACACCAATGTTAATAGCTTTACAAAAACACAGGGCCTTGTTAAACAAACCCGTGAGACTTACTGTAGTAGAAACACAACTTGATTTTTTTTTTTTTTTTTGCTGGAGGACAAGAGGGAGCAAGTTTACTTTCCTTGTGTTACGGTTTGATCATCCAAAACACTGAATTAGACACCAACCTTCCACTTAAGAATAAATATTAAAGCATCTCAAAGGATTCCTTGAGCTTAGCCTGTGTTTTTTCAGAACCTTTTAGTCAATCAGTGTAGTGCAGAAAACTTTGTGTTTTTTAAAAACCTGATCTGTAAAAAATGCTGTGGCCTGTTTGATGTTTTTAGACCATAATCCATTTGTTGGTTGTTTGTTTATAGAACTAAGCAATGCAGTTCTACAGTTAATCCTCAGAGTAGATTAGCTAAATGGAGCCATAGCTAATCCACTGATTTTAAAATAGAGGCCTATGCTATGCTGTATAATAAACCTACAGCCTCCTACGGCTTCATATGCCACACAGTACAGCAACTTAGAACTTCAGAGAGTGTTCAAGCTAAACCTCAGGACTACCACCTGTGCTGAAGATGAATCTGTCAGCTGCTAAGGAGTATAGGGCATTGACACATAGTCAAGTAGTCCAGATTCTAACCACAAGAGAGCAGTCCTGCCCCAAGGAGAGATCAAAAAAGCAGAATTAAGTGTATCTAAATTCCAAAATTATGGCCTAGCTGTCAGTATTTCTCAGGGATACTTCCTGACATGCATTATTGGAAAATTGAAATTTTTCATTTTGTCTAAACTGCCCATTTCCCACAGTTTTGGTTTTGATTAAAATGTTTGGTTTGAAAAATTCCCGACCCACTCTATCAGGGGAAAGATACTTGCAGCGTCTAGGTGCAAGGCCAGTTAACTAGATCTTTCTGTATATAGAAATCTAACTAACTGACCTTGCCAGGTAGCATGTGTCTTTTCCTCTGATTTTCAAGACGAGCACTGAGCTGCACAATACATCACAGTGTGTATGTTACAGGCAAGCAGAGGGGAGGAGGTATTCTGTCTGCTCATCTCACTTTGTTTTTGCTTTCTTTGCAGTGGGATGCATTCTCTATCCCAGAGCTACAAAATTTCTTAATGATACTGGACAGAGAGGAAAAAGACAAAATTCAGCAAGTACAAAAGAAGTACAGCAAGTTTAAACAAAGACTGGAGGAGACTTTGAAAGAAGCAGGAGGAAAACCTGGATAACCAAACAAAGCACATATAGTACCAGACTAAACTAGATATTTTTTAAAAGAGACTTCTCAGGACACCTCAGATTTGTCTGACCCTTTCTCCCTGTTCCTCTGTCTGAGGAATGACGCACCCCACAAAGAGACAAGCGTTGCATTTCTTTTCCCTCAGACGTTATCGCTGGATCACAGCCCGTCAGTAAAGAATGGAAAGCCTCGATTTAAATCTGCAGGCCCTTAATAAACCAAATAGAGCTGCTGCTTAGCTTTCAGTTGTCGCATTGAGTCGCCGAGCAGAGAAACTTCATGGCAACGGCTGAATGTTAAATAAATAGGAATATCTACTGGGTTATTGTGTTGGGCAGGATAGAACTGCATTTCTTTCACCCTCCTCCCACCAACTTGCCTGCTGGCTTTGTTTTAAGATGCTGCGGCTGCCTTGTGTGTGATTGTGTTGTGTAGTTCTGTCATTTCATAAGTTAGGTGGCGCCACAGGAAGCAGCAGATAAAGCAACAGGGGTTGGTTGCACCAGATCATGTGCATGTTGCAGCTCTCGATGATGCCAAAACAGATTGTTGCACAATTCTAAGATAGCTACTGAAACATAAAAAGTCAGATGCCAAGAAGGCTCCAAGTCCACCATAGTCTTTCCAGTAGGTTTTATTGGGATTTTAGATAACCTTCATTCTAGGGAATTTTTTTAAAAAGATAAAGTAGACTGAGTGTGAAAGTAGGATTGTTTGGTCAGCCAGTCTCCGCCTGGGAGCAAATATTCCCGAATGCTGAGTGCGGCTATTCTGTGTATTGCCAGTTTCCTACTCAGGGACCAATGTTTTACACATTTACTCTTTTTACATGCAAGATGGTTGAGGTGGGAACATGGATGATGGTTCAGTTCAGAACCCTTCAAAACTGGAGCATAATCTCCAGCCATGCAGAAGAACAGCAACTGCCCAGTCTCCTGCAGCTTGTCTACTATTATCCTCTCACCTCTTGTTCTTGCACCCGCACCCAACCACCCACAGAGCCTCCACATCCTCCCACTGTCTTCCTTCTGCACGTAGATGAGAGGCTGCTAGGTTCCCTGTATGACTACCACCCCGCCACGTGTGTGGTGCTTAGAGCTGGGAGAATGCAACAAGAATGTCATTACTCCCCTTTCTAAGAGCAACAGCTTAGCCTTTTACAGTTAGATATTGCTGTAGCTGGAGACAACACAGTTACTGCTATTAATCCAGTCCTAGCTCCTGGTTACACACACCTCCATGTGGCTGGTATAGGGTTCCCCATGTTGAAGGATGCCAACTTAAAAATTACACTTCTGTCTGGAAAGCTTTAATCTAAGGTGTTACTTTTAACAGGTTATTTTTCCAGTGTTTCCTCTTAATGCATCGGATTAAGCACTTTGTGTGTAGTCGGTTTCACTCTTTCCCTTCTCTGCATAGATCCTTCGCACAGCAACAAAGGGATGTGTGAAAAGGAAGGAAACCTGATGGTAAAGCCATGAAAAGGGGTAGGTGCAGCTGGAACACCTGAAATGACTATCTGAGTTGAAAGCATCCCTTGAAACTTGTTATATGGTGAAATGATTCCACTTCAGAGGTCTGAGTCCACTAGATGCAAAGTGATGACAGAAGGCAATTTTAAGAGTCAGATTTACCTCAGTGCCTTTTTTTAAAGTGTAAAATCTTTACTGTAAAGCTAATGAGGATCAGCGGTTGGGAAGGGCTTTTCTGAGAGGCCTCAGTCACCTTTTCCCTCTGCCTGTTCTCTGAAGTACTGTAGGGATGAAGCTGATTTTGTGGGGGGGAGGAGGAAGGAATTGTCAGTTTTCCCCCAAGGTGACTATATGCTTGTTTTGTTTTTTTCCAGTTTTATATCTAAGCATGTTTTAAACGGGAGAAAGTGACCGCACCGTTTAGAAAGCCTGCCACTGTGTAGAGATGCCACTTTGTGTCACAGCTGGTAGCTTATGTTTTAGCTAGTAGCACAGACGGGTTTGATAATAGGGCTGCAGAGCAGGGAAAGGCACCTAGTTGTACTGTATTCCTTCCCCAGGTGACCTTTAACAGCCGTGAGGTAGCAGAGACAGCCTCAGGAAATCACAGGCTTTGTGGGTGTTTGCCCACTTGTAAAATGGGGAGAATACTTACTGACTTCACAAGTACACTGTGAGGTCAATAAGTAATTAGCCCTTAGTGCTTTAGACCTCGAAAGCATTCTGTACAAATATTGACTGAGCAGAAAGAAGAAGCACACTGTAAAATGTCATTGGTTCTGAGAAGCAAGATCCAAATTTTTTTAAATTTCATCTCACTGGCTAGAAGTTTTATGGGTGTTTTTACTGATTATTATTTTTTTTTTCCTTCAGTGACCATCCCACCCTCTAGACCCCCAGCATGTCTTTAAGGTTTTGTAGAAGGCATGGCTTCTTATGCAATTACGGTGAATGCTGCTGAAAACCTCCTGCAAAGAGGGAGGGCTGTTTTTGTTTTTGTTGGCTAGGGGGCATTTAAAAAGGAAAAACCTTGAAACTCTGTTGCAAAGCACAGTCAAGTGACCTGTGCCAAAGGCACAAACTTTAGACATTAGCAAAGGCCCCCTTCCTTCAGATACGCAAAATACTGCTGGCAGTGCCTTTGGTTAGTATTGTGTTGCCTAGTGTACGTGTGAAATTTGTCAGCTGTACAACCTGTAAAAACTATGTATAGAATGGAATAGTAAAGCTTCTGTGGCACAGTGAAATGCATTTTTGCAATGCTGTAATTTATTTTTTACTACTCCCTGTTAATTCTGTGGTATTTTTTTTTAAAAGTCACTCAGCTTTTATGGAAGTTCTGAAACTTGGTTCCGATGCAAACAGTGTAAGAGAAAGATAATAAAACAGTCAACGATTAAGAAGAATTGTGTCTGTTCTATTTAAAGTTGTCTGGTGCCCTCAGTGTTTAAAGGGGATCTGAGTGTAAGGTCATTAGTGTTTATAAAACATGTTTAAGCTTTTCCCTTATTGAAGTTAGTCAGCAGTTTATAAGAGACTATGAAGCTCATTGCAAGACAAGAGCCTTAAAATAAACAGTCCCCTTTTGTATTTACACCAAATTTTGCAATTGATTTGGGTCCAATGTGGTCTATTACACTGTCAAAACTCAATATGGGGGCGGGGAGGAGAGAAGGGATGCGGACAACTGAAAACGTTTTTAAACTACTAAAGGTATGAATTCTAGGCCATGATGTGCTGGAATAGGCTTTGTTTAGTTGTTAGACTGCTTTTATTAACAAAAAAAAAAAAAGCATGTTAAAGATTAGTTTACAAGCCAGCCGTTTGGTAACCCATTAGAACGCTTTAGTAGAATATCTGGAAGAAGACGACATTTGAGATTTTTATTTTAAAAAATTTGAACAGCTAAAACAATTACATTCTTTGGATGAAATCCTGGGCTCATGAAAGTCAACAGCAAAACTGCCATTGACTTAAAGGGGAGCAGGATTTCACCCTCAGCTGTAGGCAGAACTGGTTATAAATAATGAGATTTGAATACTTCTTACACTAGACATATTTACTTCTTCCGGCTAAGCTTTGGAGCCTTCTCCAGCCCTTGAATATATTTCCGATGTAGCTGGTATTCCTCTGCAATATAACCAAGAATCCAACTTAAGTATATCCCAGAGCTAGGTTTTATAATCAAAACATTTACCTTTTATAACTGACACCGTCCATGTCAGCTCAAACTTACCAAGCAGCAACTTGGCAAGATGGTTGATTTGGTTGCCTTGAATCTGGACCTGGACTCTGTCCTTTGTCCCAGGTAGTGTGTTAATAGTGGCGCTGGCCTGTACTCTTTGCTGGAGAGTGTTGGCAACTAATTGCGGGTCTAGGCCATACAGTTCAAGATTCTTAATAATGGTCACCTGTGGATTTTAGCCATTGTCACAAGAAAATAATCCACAAAGTGAAAATCTACCACCACCTATGTAAGAACAGCAGTTATGACCCTGTCCTGCTTTTCTGATTAGAACTGGGCATTAAGAGTTTCCTCATTAGCGTCACATCATAAGCTCATATACAAAATTTCCGATCGATTAAATACAATCTGTTCTAATTTATAACGCCCCCCCTCCACCTACATATATACATATAAAAGCACAGCTGGAGGCAAAATATCAAAGAATTCCCCCCACAAACAATCATTTGTTTGCACTTAAGCACTGTGATGTGCTTGATAATTTCTATGCCAGGGCTGTGTTAAGAATTTTAACATCTTTAATGCACGCTAATCCTTAGAGTTCTAACCTGCAGGATTGAGTGACAGCCGGTGCTCATTAGCACAGAACTACACCAGAGTCCTGGGCCAAGTTGGAGCACTTTCCCAACTGCCCAGGCTACTATGACCCACCCCCCACTTCTCCTCCACAAAGGGCAAGACTGGCTATGCAGAAGCCCCGAACTCCAGCAAGGTCTGTCCTAAAAGTGCTGAACAGCTCCAGCATGGACTAAGATCCAAAGAGGGGTTAATCGTCCACACCTCTTCCCTATCATCTCTCTCTGCCTTTACCTTTTTATTGGATGATCTCTGTGCTATGGTTATGTCGATGGGATCAAGGTTTCCTTTCCTCACAATGGGTTCATGTCCAAAAAACGTCACCTGGTGGTAAGGCTGCAGTTGTTCCAGACACCTGAGAAAGGTATGGCTTGAGTTTAGTTTGTCAGATACAGCAGGATGGACAAGATCTTTTTATTAAATCTGGGATTCCACAGATCTGTAGACCATAAGAGTGATCAAGGGTCTCAAAGTTCTGAGCACATGTTTAAGGCTGTTCTAATATAAATGTAAGGATGTGTTCCAGGATAGATTTATATTGTGTGTGTGTGTGTGTGTGTGTGTGTATGTACATAGATTCCGTATACGGAACTAGGTTCTGTTAGACTTGCCTTGTGAACACTTATTATCCATTTTTAAATATTACATTTTTAGGTTACTAGTCATTTGCAAGGTGGCAAGAAAAGAAAGAATGGAACTTGCACTTTCTTAGCAGTATCTACTAAACTCATTACAAATTAAGGTTTATTTGTAGGTATTTTTATGTTGACAATAAGGAAGCCACTGCCTACTTCAGGGCTTAGAGTTAGACATGGCTTTGCATCATGTAGTAGTCTAGTGCTAACTCTGAATCTTTGCAAATGTTAAAGCAGAGTCAGGAAACAACATTAGTCACCTGCTCAGGAGATCATCCCATTTGAGCTTTGAGATCTCGTCTTGCTCCCATTTATCCAACAGGCAGTCGCACAAGATTGGATTCACCTTTACAAAACTGTAATAAAACAAGCTGATTAGATGCAAGCCTGGCCCATCTTGTCCCAGAGATGTGAAAATACAGCCTATGTTCTCTATCAAGTATGCCATCATTTACGATTGTTTCCATGACCTGCTCGCAAATAAGGGAGCTGAACCAAATCCACCATAACAGGTGATTAACTTAAAAGCTACACTGGCCTCCACACAAGTCTAGTGCACTTGTGCTGTAGTTTGGTAATTTGATCAGTGTAACATCTTAATTTTTTTAATATTACTTGCTACTCAAACAGATTTTTTCAATAAATTAACTTTTTGCACTGCACTTAGCTTGACTAGTGAAAATAGATGCACAAATAAGATTCACTTCTACTCACTTCTTGTTTGTTTCATCAACCAACTCATTACTCTTTACATAGCTGATGATAATATTTCTCACATCGCTGCTGGAGAGGATGCTGCCTTTCCTATAGAAGGAGGAAATTGTTACTATGTTGCATTAAGAAATCAGATGTTCATATTAACATTTGGTACTTCTAGAGTAGCTTGCATCCTGATGATCACAGGCTGCCACCACAGGCTGTTTAAATTACAGCATGTTGCTCCAGCCCTGAATCGGGGGCACAACAGTGTCTTAAGTCACCTCCGTCCCCCCGTTGGGCAGCACTACAGCACAGAATCTCACCCCAGAGGGGGTAACAAGGCAGCTGTTTAACAGTACATGACAATTCTTCTCATCAACTGCTGTGTAGTAAGGTAGAACACACTGTATCCCCTTGAATTTTCAAAGGAAAATGTCATAAGTAGACTGTAAATACCTGATCTGGAATTTGGCCAGGTCACCTGAGTTATCACACCTATACTGGTAAACAGTGCTAAGGGATTCTCTGGTGACTAAGCATCAGGGCCTCAATTGTTCCTCTGATCCCAACAACGTCACCAGCAACAGCCAAGTGCTCCTAGCAGCACGCTCTGACATTGCCTCAATACTGACTGAGGGAAGGTGCTGATGACTTAACTATCACCATTCCCTTTAGCACCTGGCATAGGTCTTCCCCTCTACATCTCCTATCTGAATGCTGGCTTAGCAGGACAATTATGGTTTTATCCTATCTTCCTAGCACTTACTTGTGTCCTGACTCCTGGAAAAGTGGAGCCATTTTGGTTGAGACGCCATAGAGTGGTATGATTTCAGGAGCATGGTACAGCTGCTCTCCATCTCCACATTTACTCTCTGGGGCAGTTGACACAGCAGAGACTACTTCGGGGACAACAAATGACTTAATGCTGAAATGAAATAGGGAAAATAACAGGGAGCTCAGGTTCACAATAGTTTCCTGGGTGAGGAAGTATTGGTGACTGTTTAGCTCTTACATTAGCCTCCAGCTTCTCAGCAGTGTAATAGTCCTCCCAAAACAGACACTCTGACCCACACCCTCTCCCCCCTTTCCTGGGTACACTCTGCTACTGGCGCAGGCCTGGCTGATGCACCTGACCCAAGTGTCCTCTGTAGGGTGCCCGATTTTAAGAGCCAGCAGCAATGGTCAGGATTTTAAATCAGGAGGTAAAAAAAGGGTTTGGATTGCACAAGCATCCTGACTTGCCTTGCTAATACCCAGCACAGCCCCTCGCCCCTTCCTTGGGTCCTAGACTCCAGAACAGTTTCCCAGTTACTTGAAACAGACACGGTTTTAAAGAGAGAGCCAAAGTGGCTTCAGGTACTAACCTGCCCCTAAATCCCAATGCCAGTTTTGTGGGGTTTACAACTGTATTTTCCTTATTCCTTTTTCAAATTTCTCCCCCTTTTTCTGTATGAAAGACACCCCCCACATAGGTGAAAGTGACTACATGAATTGCTACCAAATACCCAAAGTGTACTAAAGAGGTAGGAACTCTTTTTCCTCTAATCTCTTGCTGTAAAAGGTTTAGGGGGTACTAACAGCAACATCTGTCCATGTGATTAAGAATATCCATATTGACAAGAATACCATCATAGCTGAAGTGCTGCAATCCCTACTAGGTAAAAATAAAACCTCCAAGACACAAGTGTGGCACTTTAAAGTGGACGGAGTTCAGATAGACAACTGGGAAATGACCAGTTTTGAAAGAGTAGGACAGAACAAGAGAGACCAGGAAACATATCAGGGGCAAGTGCTGAATTTCAGTCTGCTAAATAAGTATGCCAAGGCTCAGCTAATTAGAGCGCTGTTCTTGCTTCCCAGCATCAGAGACTGCAACCCTGTGCTTGGAGGTAAAGAGACTTGGTGAGTTGCAGGTTTGATCTGTCAGGAGGTCGCATGTCTGGGGTTTTAGACCCCTAAACAAGGCAGGTGAGACACCCTGTTTGTTAGCATCTCTGGGAGGAGCATAAGGCTTGAACCCCTGGGTCTTCAATCAGACCCAATGTTTGAAGTCCGAGTAATGCAAAGGGGTGGACCTAAGCAATGACAATTAGTATTTAAATCAGTTGCCAGGTGAACTCCTGAGGAGCAACAGTGAGGGAGAGAGGGTCCTTCTCCTTTAGGGATGGCTCTACACCACAAGGAAACAACTGTGATGACTGCCTTGGATGTGGTATGTTTTCCTTTCTGACACACACACAAGATTTCTGATGTGTGAAGTACAAGCCGGTGAACACTCTGGAGAAGATGTATAGTCTGGAAGTGCAAATTTCAACACTGCATCGCATCCAAGAAAAGAAGACGTTTTAGACTACCTGCATGCAGAGTGTGCAATTCTGCTGTCCACAACTTAATGAGGATGTTGAAAAATTGGAAAGGGTACAGAAAAGAGCCATAAAAATGATTCAAGAACTGCAGAAAATACCTGACAGTGAGAGACTTAGAGCTCAGTCTGATTAGCTAATCCAAAAGACTAAGAGGTGACTTGATGAGCGTCTCTAAGTACTTTCACGGGGAGAAAATACCAGGTTCTAAAATACCAGGTACTGGTGGAGAAAGGCAGAACAAAAGTTAATGGTTGCCAGCTGAAGCCAGTCAAATTCAAACTGGAAATAAGGCACAAATGTTTACCAGGGAGTGATTAGCCACTGGAACAAATTACAAAGGGAAGTGGTGGATTCTCCATCTCTTGAGGTCTTCAAATCAAGACTGGATGAATGCCCTTCTGGAAGGTAGGCTTTAGCCAGACAAGTTATGGAGCTCAATAATGGGATACCTGGGTGAAATTTAATAGCTTGTATTATGCAGGAGGTCAAAATGAAAGAGTTAATGGTCCCTTCTGGCCTTAAACTATCAAAAATCTATAGTAATACCACTTGGTGTGGCTCTTTCATCTAAATATGTCACTTTACAATCAAATCTCACCCTTGTGAAGCAGACATGTTAGATGAGGCTCTGTGCCTCAGTTTCCCCATCTGTAAATTGGGGATGATGTTACTTATCTCCTCTGTAAAGTGCTACATAGGAGCTCGGATAGACCAGTTCACCCACCTCTTGGGTGGACTATTCTACACGACCCCTACATAACAGTTTAGGACAAGTAAAGAATATAAGAGCCATTTAAATTGGGAACTGAGGTACATAACCAAATTTCACCTCAGGTAGTTAGTCTGACATCCCTAACTCCTATGAAAAAAGCAGCGAGATCACAACATTTTACATCTCTACCAACTTCAGTGCCATTTATAACAACTTACTCGGAGTGTTTCCAGTCTATATGCACAATACTCTCCACCCCTTTGTTCAGCTCCTTCACTTGTATGATCTTCTGCTGTTGCATGTACTGCAGGAACTTGGAGAGCTGAAGGGGAAACATCAGGCAGAAATAATGGAAAAAGTCAGGTACGTTGAAATTTGTGTTCATGCTGCCAGTGAACCCAAGCCATCCCGTCTCTGCTTTGGAATCTGCACCATCATCTCAGTAAGTAAGTCACAAAACCAACTCCTCAGCTCCATAAATGTAACAGGCCCGTGGCAGTATTTTGCATGCTCAGTGCAGTCTAGTGTTGAGAGCAAGACACCACAGGTTCCATTACTGGGTCTGCAACTGATTTGTTTTGTGACCTTCTTAGGGCCACCTACTACTCCCAGCTGACAACACTTTAATTCCTTGCTCTCCCCTATGAGAGAGCAGCTGCTAAAATCATGTTAGCAGTGAAGAGGAAAACAGCAGGATGGTAATCAGAATATCCCAGCGGGGAAGGATCAGCTTGCAGTTAAGGCACTGGAAAGGGACTCAGGAGATCTGGGTTCAAATTCCCACCTCTGCGACAGATGGTGGGTGCCCGTGGGCCAATCACCGCTTCTTTGTGCCTCAGTTTCCTGTCTGTAAAACAGGAATAATCAGACTTTCTAAGGGCTTGTCTACACTTGAAATGCTACAGCAGGACAGCTGCAGTGCTTCAGTGTAAACACTGCCTACATCGACTGGCGCAGGTAATCCCACTCCCCGAGAGGCAGTAGCTAAATCAACAGAATAATTCTTTCATCAACCTACTGCTGTCTACGCTGGGGATTAGGTCAGTTTAACTACGCCACTCGAGGGTGGATTTTTCATGCTTCTGAGCATCATAGTCAAGCTGACAATTTTCTACTATAGACCAAGTCTAAATTCCTTGGGGACGATCTCCTAGTCTGTGTATGGACAGTACCTAGCAAAATAGATTCCCAGTTTTGATTGGTGTTCCCCAGCAAAAAATGGTATAGACAGAGCTAGCAATATTTGATAGACTAACTTGTCCTGAAATCATTTGTATGGGTCCACCAAGGTGATACTGAACAAGTGATGAGAGAAAAGATTACAATACATGTCTTTGGGAAGGGCTTCTTTACAAGGGGGCCTAAGAACTTTATATATATATTTAAAAAAAAACAAACGTAAATATCAAGAAATCTCACCTTCTTGTAGCTTGATTTCTTTATGTCTAATTGTTGTCCTTCTGGGCTACAAACAGATGAAACAATTAAACCTTTAAGTTACAAGAAATAGCTGGAACCAAGGAAAAATATTTGATGTTTGGCAAGATTAACAATAAATGCAGTTTTCAAGAATCTCTGTGCTAAAAGCTTCTTAGTGGTGTGAATATGAATTGCAGGCGAGAAAGTGGATTTAAATGTTGTATTTGAGATAATGGAGTCTGTTCTGAAATCGGCAGAGGCAATGCTGATTATTCCAGTGTGTTAGGTGTAACACCACCAAGAGCATGTCTGTAACATACAGTGATTTCCTAACTTTTTTCTGCCAAGGACCTGTTGGGCTCTGACCAACCTTCCCAAACCCCTTTCAGTTGTTAGACATACATTTCATGTTCTTATTATTTTAAAAATATATATTTTTAAAATAGACTCACAAAGGAACCAGAAGTAAGCAGTCTGCAGTTATTACACCCCCCCCTATTTTCACTTAAACTACAATTGGTGGTGTAGTCCTGAATGGGCACTACCAGAATGCCCCCACTGGCATGATCTCTCACACATGGTGTGTGCAAGGTCATGGTGCACAGACTATGCCATTTTGAGAACAAAATGGCATCCTCCATGGAGCAGAAGTGCTGGAACACTGTTCTGACCCCACTGCAGTACTCCTCAAGGGACATACCCGCCCCGCAGAACCCCAGGGGGCCAGCAATCCCACTTTGGGAACCACTGATAGGGTTTTTAACTTCAAATGGCCATTGGCAATTAATTCAAGAGGGAAATTGAGGGAGACAGTCCAGGGTAGGATGTATAAACTGGTTAGCCAACTTGAGTTGATTGGCAATCAAATAAATTGAATTGTAGTGTAAACATGCACCATAAACACCTGAATTACATGAAAGGCAGCAGCTTCATCCTAAATATCTCACTGTCCCACAGCAATTTCATTTAAACCCACCATGCAAACCCAAGGATGGTCGTCTTACCACATACCAGCATGAGAACATATAGTTGCGCAGGAAGGTGCTGGTCAGTAGAGGGAGCTCTGACTTCTTCACTTTACATTTTAAGGCGTGAAAAAAACATTGATGCAGTAACTCATCCATTCGCTCTGAAGAAACACAAACATTTCTCACAGGCCTCTGTGCAGAAAGGGAGAGCGCACTCACAAGAACTTGCATCTGAAGAAGTGAGGTTCTTACCCACGAAAGCTTATGCTCCCAATACTTCTGTTAGTCTCAAAGGTGCCACAGGACCCTCTGTTGCTTTTTACAGATTCAGACTAACACGGCTACCCCTCTGATATTCACAAGAATGATTTCTCATTCATCTGGACCTTTATTTTTGTATTGATTCCTCTGAGTTTGCACCTTACAACGTTAAATCATTTTGATTTACGCACTACGTTCACCACATCTAAACAGAGACTGGGAGCCAGGATCTTGTACATTCTAATCCTAGTGCTGATACCAGCTCTCCTCTGTGGCCTTGGGATAGTCACTTAACCTCTCTTGTGCCCAAGGTTTCCCCATCTGTAAAATAAGGATAATAGTGTTCATCTCCTAGTCTCCCCCTCTCCAGGGTTTTATCTAGATTAAAGTAGGAAGATCAAAGGTCTAAGAGTTGTTATGAAGTGAACTGAGTAATTACATAAATCTGTTTTAAATACAATTCCCTTTAACATACCATAGGCCAAATTCTGACTTTTTCACTATGCTTATTGCCTAGCCCTACTACAGCCTGTTAAACAGAGAACCACTTCTCAGACGTCACTCAGGTGGGTTGTTTTCCCTCTGTGAACTTGGGCACACGGAGCCTGCAATCCTTTGAAAAGCACTTTCCCAAGTGGTTTGTTTGCAGTGCACTGTCGGTGTGGAGTTTACGTACCTAGATCATTTTTTCAGAGTGCTGCTTCTAGTTTAGAAATTCCAAAAATGGCACTCCCGACTAACAAGGAATTTATGTTTTGAGCCCAGAGAGGGACACATTGTAAGAAGTGCTCCAGAAAAGCCTCACACCAGGCAACTTTTGCTCAGGGGAAGCAGCTTTTACAAATATGGGCCTTTGGGCTGAAATTCTCAGTTTAAAAAAAAAAAAAGTGTACAGTCAGAGAAGTTTTTCCTTCCCAACGGGATACTGGAATCGCCTACATTAGAGACCAGCTTGGCTGCAAAATTATTATTAGCTCCCACTGTAGTCCCATCTTGGGCTCACCTTATCTACCCAAGAGGTAGGTGTCTCTCTCTTTTTAAGCACTGGAATGGGTTACCTAGGGAGGTAGTGGAATCGCCTTCCTTAGAGGTTTTTAAGGTCAGGCTTGACAAAGCCCTGGCTGGGATGATTTAGTTGGGGATTGGTCCTGCTTTGAGCAAGGGTTGGACTAGATGACCTCCTGAGGTCCCTTCCAACCCTGATAGTCTATGATTCTCTTTTTATCACACCCACTTTGGCAACATTTGTGAAGCTCGTCATGCCAAAAAACCTCACTGAATTGGCTATATTATCTATACCATGTCATGAACTATGGTACTTGAACACTAAGTTTTCTGCAGCATGCCAGAGGGTGCTTTCTTAAGCACACTATCACCCAGGGTATCCTTTGAGCATGGAGCCTTCGGCGTTGCTCCCACAACAATTACATTTAGCTTAATCCATAAATCTCTCAAAGCACTTTACAAAGATAAGTATCTTTATCCCCATTATACAGATGGGGAAATGGAGATGCAAGGAGAAGTGAATTGCCCACAGTCACATAGTAGGTGAGTGGCAGATCCAGGACTAGAATCCACATCTCCTCTCAATTCAATGCCTTAATCACGTAAACACATCTCATAACACAAGCGGAACCAAAAGAGGGAAGTTTTGGTACTATATTGAAAGACCGTCACGTTGTCAGCTCCAGCAGCTTCAGGCAAAACAGTTCCATAGAGCCCAGACCACACAGCATGCTGAGAACCTTCACCTCACTGAAGTCAAGGAGAATTCAGCCCACCAAGACATGTGCTCAGCAGCTAAGGCATGAGGTGCTACTGAATTGCTGCCTGCCCATCAACTAACAGGCAAATCCCTGGGACTGCCAAGAGATTGCCCAGTATGGCTGTTCTTATGTTCAGACCAAAGGTCCATCTAGCCCAGTGTCCATCTTCCGACAGGGGATTCAGAGACAATGAACAGAACAGGTAATAATCAAGCAATCCATCCCCTCACCCATTCCCAGCTTCTGGAAAAAACAGGCTAGGGACACCATCCCAGCTAATAGCCACTGATGGACCTATTCTCCATGAATTTATCTAATTCTTTTTTTGAACCCTGTTATAGGCTTGGCCTTCACAACATCCTCTAGCAAAGAGTTCCACAGTTGACTGTGCGTTGTGTGAAAAAATACTTCCTTTTCTTTGTTTTAAACCTGCTGCCTGTTAATTTCCTTTGGTGACCCCTACTTCTTGTGTTATGAGAGTAAATAACACTTCCTTATTTACTTTCTCCACACCGGTCATGATTTTATAGATCTCTATCATCTCCTCCCTTAGTCGTCTCTTTTCCAAGACTGAAAAGTCCCAGTTTTATTAATCTCTCCTCATACAGAAGCCATTCCATATCCCTAATAATTTTTGTTACCCTTTTCTGAACCTTTTCCAGTTCTAATGTATCTTTTTGGAGATGGGGCGACCACATCTGCACGCAGTATTCATGGACTACTCAGTGAGGAAAGGGAGGTGTTTATAGGTCAGCATGGTACCCAAGGAGCCACATTATGCATGCAATGATTTCTGCATGAATGCCCTGGCTCACAGCAGTCACTACGGGGTTTTGCAAAGGACTGCAGGCTCCGTGTCCCTCCACTGTTCAAGAACTGGGCAGCCGCTCTCAGTACAAGCTGAAGTAAGGCTTGCTATGGCTAGTCAAGTAACGGGAACACATGGAAATCTAATACACAAGTGACAGCTACATAGATCCACAGACACATAACTTGGTTTCATTTTCATGCTGTAGTACCTTGTGGAGTTCTGCCATCTTCCGTTTCCGGCTGAACCTCGGCGATATCTTCAGCCATTTCTGCAGCTCCAGTCTCACTGGGTTCCTCCTCCTCCATCAGCCTTGCACAGCTATCTCCCTCCTGCAGGCTCAAATTGCCAATGTCCATTTGTAGCGACGGGGCAATGCAGAGGTCTCTGTCAGGCTCCCGTCCCTCCTCATCTTTGTCATCGTCATCAGTGCTTTCCAACTCCGCAGGCTCTGCTACCAAGGGAGCTATTGTGGGTGGGTAAGACTTGTCTCCAAATCCCCTTTAAAAATAACAAAAAGCATAAAGCAGCTTTATTGATGGTTCTTTACTCTCTTGATACAGGATGGTTCCCCATATAGCTATGAAGCATCCTGTGCTGAAAAGCCTGGCCAGTCCCAGCTGACTGTCACAAAATCACGGAGCTCGAAAAATTCAGGTCCATCCAGTGATGAAGGACCCACCACATTCCTAGGTAAGTAAGTTGTTCCCATGGTTAATTACCCTTGCTGTGAGAAGTTTGCACCTTATTTCTAGTCTGAATTTGGCCATTGGGACTCATTCATTTAGCAGAAAAGGCATAGAGTCCTCTATTTTCAGAAATCTCCTTCCCACATAGGTACTTCTAGACTCATCAAGCCACTTCTTATCCTTCTTTTCCATAAGGCCTCTCACTATAAGGCGGGTTTTTCAGCTGATGGGGTTTTTGGTGTTTTGCAGCTACGAGCCAGCCCAAAAGCAGGCCAGTCAGGATCCCACGTCCACTGAGAGGTAACTTGTCACTGCCAAGCCTACAGCACATCATGCTTTTGCTGTCCCCAAATACTCTGTTTTGATTTTTAAAACCCCTTGTGGTGAAACTGGTGCCCATGATAAGCACCAGACTGTTAGTCCTGGAGGCTCAAGTCCTCTGTTTATCCACACAACAGGAACAACACAATCAGCAGCAGTGCAAACTTCTCCCACACCATGCCTTAACTCTAATCGGTGGCTTTGTCCTACCAGAGCCGAGAGGGCAGTGGAGTCTCCACGGCTCATTCAGGTCTGGGCCTCCCACCTGTAACTTGGAACAAGGAGGGTGGCTAGTGCCAGGCGGGATGGCCGTTTTGTGATAGGAGTACTTGAACGTCAGGGACTGGATTGAGACACACCCATGTCCAATTCATTTCACGTAGGCCAAACAGCCATCCAATGGCATTACATTTTGACCCCAGCTGACCTCAGGCCGTGGAGCTCTGAAAACAAGCTAGTGGGACACAGACAGGCTCTTGCAGGGTTCTAATAAGGGAACACACCCAAAGTACCTCTCTGTGGACACCAGTCAGAGTGAAAGCTATAGCAATCTCCTTCCGCAGTACACACGTTTTATAAGAGAACAGGCTGGGGAGGTGGTTACTGAAAGTCCCTGCAGAGAGTGTTGTCCAGGGAAAATGGGAGTCAAGATTTGGATACACCTTTTCTTTAAATGAAAATCAGCGCAGAGCAAAAAAGTACTAAATTAAGGCAGAGTAACAATGGGCCAAATTGTTCATGATGCAACTCCATTAAGCTCAAAGAAGTTTCACTAGAGATTTACTTCCAATATCCTGTGTTCATGTGCACATGCACATAAAAGGACATCAGGGCAAACCCCTAACTCCTGCTAGAAGTAGATGTTAAAATTCCCACAGCACCTGGAGTAGACCAGACGTCTATTGTTAAGGGGTCATCCAAAATACGCCCTTAAACAGTATCGAACTATGTATCTACACTGCCTCTGCTGGGATCTAAACCTTTGGTCTCTTATACTGACTTAGATGGGACAAATGGGCCCAAAGAGTCAAAGATGTTAACATGACCCAGTCACTAACATTAAGCACTGTTAAATGAGGTTCAGGATTTGGTATATGGAAACCTCAGATTGATTAATACCACGACACAAACACCATTAAGAATTCTTTTACTCAAGATACAGAAAATAAGGAAAACTAGTTAAAGTATTAAATAAGGCTTTCATTTTAACAACATCCCTTGTTCCCTTTCCCTGGAGAGAGCTTTTAAGGGGGGGAAATCCCCTCTGTTTGATAGTCTCTTAAATGCTATTCAAGATGGTAGCAACTGTCCCTTTGGGGAAATGAGAAGTTAGTTGAGATGGGTTGTTGCAGCTAGGGTGACGAGATGTCCTGATTTTATAGGGACAGTCCCAATTTTGGGGTCTTTTCTTATATAGGCTCCTATTACCCCCCACCCCCTGTCCCAATTTTTCACATTTGCTGTCTGGTCACCCTAGTTGCTGCTATTAAAGCCAACTCTTCTTCCTAGCAGACAAAACAACACACACACATACACGGGCAGAGAAAACAACAGCACAGATAGAAAATGCAGCTTCTGTCTCTGGTGTTGACTCTCACTTGCAGCCTCATTACTGGAAAAACACAGGTCCAGCACCTGGTCTTACCAGCTACTCCAAATCCTAGCAAACCTGTACCAGCATTGGGCTATTTAAGGCATTGCTTTTAGCTGTCTCTTTTGGGTCATAAGCTTACAGCAGTGTTGCAAAATATGCAGTCTTGGCTGACTAAGCCAGACTCTTATTAGACAGAAGGAAAAAAGGAGTGGGATAGAAAAGAGAAGAAATACAGTAGGGAAGGAAAAGGACACATTTTGCAAGGGGATGGAGAATGGCCAAGTTCTGCATCTCAAGTGGTATTCAGGAATTAGCTGGAGCCAGTGGAGGTGGCAGTGGTCACCTGGCTCCCTCTCTGAGCCAGTCTGGTTAGAACATCTCTCATGATTACAAATCAGGTGGTCTGAGGTCCCAGGAGATGGTGAGGGTGGCAACCAAGATGGCAAAGCTTGCTCCGGTAGCCAATTTATTCTATGCCACATCTCTCTCTTTAAAGACCCAAAAAAGGAGTGGGGGGTGGAATAGCCCATCCCCTCATGACATTCAACAATTATGCTTAGTTTCTGACACCCCAATTTTGGCTCATTGATTTTTTTGGTTTTAGCTTTTCTTGTCTACCAGGCATGACCTGAACACTGTCCTGATTTATAGCAGTAGCCCTTTTGTCTGGACTAATTCAGCCTGCCTGCCTTGCTTTTGCACCTTTTCCTGTCAACATGTGTGGTTATAGGTTATTGTGGCATTCCATGAACTCTCTCACAGCTGAGCTCACCATTAGGGTAAATTTGTAGGGCCAATTACAACAACAGGTTCCAGGCAGTCTTTCAGACCCAGCACTCACTCATCTCATTTTCTGAGACACACTGTACTCTTGTCTGCAAACTCACCATAAGTGGTCTGTGTAAGCATGCAGCACGGTGAAGCCCTTCCCCTTCATTCTGGCGGCCAGCATCTCTGCAGTGGACATGGTAGCGACTCCTACTGCTACCGGGGCTCTGAGAAAACAGTATCAGAATGGGAAATGGCTAAATTTTCATGCTACCTGGAACACATGATTCCTAAGCCACCATAGCACATTCGCTTTCTTTCTCAATGTCCTTGATAATGGAGGCTAATTACTATTCGATGACAGTTTTACACTGAATCTATTCTTGACAGTCTGCAATTTCAAGTCATCAGGATATCTTCTATTTTCACCCAGTCCCCTCTAGTATGCAAGGTCTTCTCCCAATACAACCCCACATGAATTGTCACTGGACAGCCACCCTTTCTTAACATAATTGTCTTTCTGCCAGAAGGTGGGACTGGACGACAGGGGATGTATCACTGAAAAGTTGCCCTGATCTATTCATTCCCTCTGAAGCATCTGGTACCAGCCACTGTCAGAAGCAGGGTGGATAAAAATCAATGATTTTTTAAAAATATTTTTAAAAAAATCAGATTGTTTTGATAAAATGCTTTTTGAGGAAAAAACCTAGCTAAAGATAATTTTAATTAAGATACATTATAGCTCAAAGATATCTCATCATGCAATAGGGATTATAAATTCTAATTCTATAGTATGAGACAATAATTCATATAATGTTTAAGAAAAGTTTTGTAAATGAGTTCCAATAGTTCACAGATTAGGGACCCATTCTTATGGGGTTCCAGGGGCTTCTGTATAGATTTAGGTTAATCTTTCTATCTACCCAATGGGACTCAGTGTTCAGTCTAGAAGATACCATCAGAGATGGTTAGTTTTGCAGTTCTCAAACTGTGGATTTGTGTCTCCAGAGATAACATGCTTGTTAACAGCAAAAATGGTTGTTGGGTTTTTTTTTAATTTCATTTAACTATTTTCGTTTAAAAACAATTTTATCAAAAACATGATTTAAAAAAACTTGAATATTTAACTAAATTCAAACATTCATATGTTTGTTTTGTTAAATTAGGATGTTTGCTGTTGAAGAAAAAAATCCAGAATACATAACATTGTTGTTTTAGTTAAATAAAAACTAAAAAATGTAAATGTCTGTCTGGTGATGTTCTACCCCTAATACAGCATGGCAAGAAAATCTTCCAAATATTAATGATTAACCTGTTGAACTTGAGATAGTTCACCTCCCAATGACTTCATAAATATCTGCTACAATTACCTTTGGTAAATGAAATAACCAAACAATCATTCATTTTCTGATATAGCTATAAAACTAGTGTGAAAAGTTTTCAAAATAAATCACTTAAAAATGTATAGTGTGTACCTTCTAAAAATGAAACCTACATCTATCTCTGAGTTGTAAAGAATATGTATTAAGGTTATAACCACCACCAAGAATGCACTTTTATGTAGAAATCCATGATTAAATAGAGTCTTCCTGACTAGTGATTTAAACCAATTTGATTTAAATTAAATCCACCCTGATCAGAAGACAGGATACCAGGTTAAACAGACAATTGGTCTGACCCAGAATGGCTATTCTTATGTACTGGGTGAGCCAGCTACTTACCTGCCTTTCTCCTTAGGAGGAGACTAATTTACAGGGTTGTGAAGAGCACTCAAAACAACACTTGGAAAAAAGCTTTCACAAAACAATCAAACAAACCCACCCCAACCACACTGGTAAATTCTGTGGTCCCTGCCCACCATACTTCAGAGGACAAATTAGCCCATTTCTAAGAGAAAAACTGAGCAGAATTTCATTGTTTTGTTAAAAATACTCCTATTTCAAAACACAACCCTTGACATTGAAGAAAAATCTTATATTTATTTGAACATGGTGCATTTTAGGATTCAAAACCATCCAATTTGCAAAATTTTCCACCAAAAGCGAAATCTGTAGGATACTAATGATTATGCCACAGCAAAATTGCAAATATTTTTTGCAGAATTTCCCAACATCAGAGTCCGCCTTCATATTTTGTGTCTCCTAATCCCTCTCAAAATCCTCACATAAAAATGCAACTTTTCTTCCCTCATTGTAAGAGAAACTATAGATAAATTGAGGAGTACTTGTGGCATCTTAGAGACTAACAAATTTATTTGGGCATAAGCTTTCATGGGCTAAACCCCATGCATGCATCCGATGAAGTGGGTTTTAGCCCACAAAAGCTTATGCCCAAATAAATTTGTTAGTCTCTAAGGTGCCACAAGTACTCCTCATTCTTTTTGCTGATACAGACTAACACGGCTACCCCTCTGAAACCTATATATAAATTGTACCTGTTTCCAACCAGAGTGATGGCACAGAGAGTGCCCTGCTGTACCTGAGGAAGACCACAAGATGGCACCATAACTCCTGGCAGCATTAGATCTGAGATAAAAAAGTAAAGAGCCATTAGCATCCTCTCTGCTTTACAGTTGCAAGTCAGTGACTACCCAGCCACCTCTTCTACCCCCAGCTAGGGTGACCAGATGTCCCGATTCTGGGGTCTTTTTCTTATATAAGCTCTTATTACCCCCCACCCCCGTCCCGGTTTTTCACACTTGCTCTCTGGTCACCCTACCCCCAGCCCTTCTGTTATTCAGCAAAAATACAACCCTGGTAACAGCCGAGCACATGCCAGGTAAAACACAATCTCCTGTGTGCCTGCTATCGAGTTAAGAATACTTTCCAGTTTCCTTCCGGAATTGGGTGGGATAACTGGCCTGATTCAGGGGGATCCCAAGGGACACAAGAAACAGCTGCATGTCTGCTCAGCAACTGGTAATGTCAGGGTCAAAGGGACTGTTAGGAGAAAGAGGTGAACTCTATGTAAAGGACCAACTGAGAAACTTGGCAGTAAGTTTGTTTGCTACCAAGAGGGAAACTAGTCCTGTCCCACCTCCTTTCTAGCAGAAGACCATGGCTTCCTTCCAGCCATTTTTCTTGTCTCAGAAGGACATTTTCTAGTCTGATTCGTTACATTTCAGTGCAGGGTGGAAATCAAGCATTTTCCTTAAATTACAGTCCTAACATATCTGTGGTATTTGCACTAAGCAGGTTGATTTTTCATTTCTCTACAAATAACATCACTTCCCTTTTGTGACACACAGGAAAATAGGATTTTCAGAGAACTACAAGGTGAATGATTTGCCCAAGTTCTCAAAGCACATCAGCGGAATTAAAAGCCAGGAGTCCTGACTCTCAGACCTTCCTTTTCTATCTCACTAGACCACACTCCTCTAGAGGCTCCTGCCCTAACCCTTAGAATGCACCAAACAATTCCGCGAAGCAATGGCAGAGACTGTTAGAAAATCTGCCACATGCCACTTAGCTTTAAGGCTCATAGCCAAGACAATTTTCATTGAGGTGCTTTAAAAATTGATTGGCAGGATCAACTAAAACCTAAACTAAACAAGCAAGCCAGAAGCCAGTAGCATAAAACAAGAACTGCAGCCACTACCTAGGTTACTTACACTACTTCTCCCTTCTATACACAATCTAAACAGTAGGGATGGGGAGGGAGGACCTACAAAACCAGCTTACCATCCTATTAAAATATAAGCAACACACAGAATTCAAACTGGAACAGGTACAGAGAAGGGCTACTAGGATGATCCGAGGAATGGAAAACCTGTCTTATGAAAGGAGACTCAAAGAGCTTGGCTTGTTTAGCCTAACCAAAAGAAGGCTGGGGGGGAGATATGATTGCTCTTTATAAATATATCAGAGGGATAAATATCAGGGAAGGAGAGGAATTATTTAAGCTTAGTACCAATGTGGACACAAGAACAAATGGATATAAACTGGACGTTAGGAAGTTTAGACTTGAAATTAGACAAAGGTTTCTAACCATCAGAGGAGTGAAGTTCTGGAACAGCCTTCCAAGGGGAGTAGGGGGGGGCAAAAGACATATCTGGCTTCAAGCAGGGCTGGCTTTAGCAGGTGTGGGGCCCCATGCTGGGACGCGAATTGTCTCGCGCGCCCCTCTGCCCCAACTCCGCCCTCTCCCTGCCCCATTGGATCCCTCCCCAAATCCCCGCCCTGGTCCCGTGTCTTCTCCAAGCATGCTGCATTCCTTCTCCTCACCCCTCCCTCCCAGGCTTGCGCTGATCAACTGTATGGCGGCGCAAGCACTGGAGGGAGGGGGGACAAGCAGAACGCGGCTTTTTTTTTTTTTTCCCCTCCCTGCTCTGCTGGCAACCCCGGACATTGTGGGGCTCTCTTAGGCACGGGGCCCCATTCCGGGGAATCAGCCGAATTGGCTTAAAGCCGGCCCTGGCTTCAAGACTAAGCTTGATAATTTTATGGAGGGGATGGTATGATGGGAGAGCCTAATTCTGGCAATTAATTGATCTTTGATTATTAGCAGGTAAATATGCCCAATGGTCTGTGATGGGATGTTAGATGAGGTGGGATCTGAGTTATTACAGATAATTCTTTCCTGGGTGCTGGCTGGTGAGTCTTGCCCACATGCTCAGGGTTTAACTGATCGCCATATTTGGGGTCAGGAAGGAATTTTCCTCCAGGGGAGATTGGCAGAGGGCCTGGAGGTTTTTCGCCTTCCTCTGCAGCATGGGGTACGGGTCACTTGCTGGAGGATTCTCTGCACCTTGAGGTCTTTAAACCACGATTTGAGGACTTCAATAACTCGGACATAGGTTAGGGGTTTGTTACAGGAGTGGGTGGGTGAGATTCTTTGGCCTGCATTGTGCAGGAGGTCAGACTAGATGATCATAATGGTCCCTTCTGACCTTAAAGTCTATGAATCCAGAAGAGGCCCATAGGCCCAGATCCAGAAAAGGTATTTAAGTTCCTAACTTCTGTTGAAATCAATGGAAGTCAAGAGCCTAAATACCTTTGTGGATCTGGATCACAGCCTCTTATCTAAAACGATCCTGCTGACAAAGCCAAAGCTACTTTGAATCATGTGCACTGTACAGAGTATTTTCCATATGGAAGACAATTCCCTTCCCCTAATACATCTGAGCTGGCCCCTCGTCATGGATTCAAAGGTAAAGCCCTCCACCAAAAGCTTCTAATTCTGCACACCGACGCTGCAAATGCTGCAAGAAAACAGGGCTCCAACACTCTGCCAGGAGCCCATCCAGTACATTACTGTTAAAAGGCTTCATTCAGCCTGGTTGTTAAATTAAATTAGCCAAAGCAGGAAAGCTTTGGGCAGCTAAACTGAGCCCATATTTTTAAAATAAGGGCATGGGAAAAGGAGAGGGAGGAATAAAGGAGTGTGTTTCCAGCTAACCTTTTTCCCTTTCAGCCTCCTAGTAGGTTCTAGCTTCTTCTACAAGCCAGTGCAAGCCCCTTAGTGTACTGCCCTCTGAATGTACAGAGGTGATTACCTAATTAGCCCCAGCTGGGCCAGCCCTGCTACCCTGACAATGCCTGCACTGAGGTCAGCTGTGACCTTTCCTCTGCACAGGGACACAGTGTTAACCCTCTCTTTGCCAAATACACCATTGTAACATTCCCCTCCTAGGTTACAAGGGTTGCCTGCCTCAGATATTGGCCACGGATGGAGGCAAGGAGCAGGGCTCGACAGCTGCGTGGTCTGATCTGAGTAGACACTTTGGATTATTGCAGGCCCCTCGCTCCCCAGCATCATGGATTTTTATACACACACAGAAGCAAACACTTTTTTTCTCCCATTTGCTGCTACAACAGCTTTCATCAAATCTAACACTGCGATATGCATCCAACCCTGGCTCCCAAACTGGGATTGATTTGTGAAATTCCTGGGCAAGGGAAGGAGCCACACAACGGTCTGAGCACTGCAGCATGTCAGAACATATCAAGGCAAAAAACACCTGGCTGGATGCTTAGAGCCAAATGAAGAGATAATACAGAGTGGCCCTGCCTTGGCTTTACCACAACAGTTGGCTCCCTGCTGCAAAGTCTCACGCCCTTTCCAGAGGCTTCTACATCATTATCTCTCTGCCCCTCCCCTCTATGATGACTACTGTCTCCAGGGCCACCCTCTCATCTTTGGCTCTGGCTCAGAGGTCAGTTGAGGCCATCTGGTTGCCAAGGGAGACCAGTGACCTGAACCCCACTTTAATCAGCCTCCCTCTCCTACCAACAGGACCTTCTCCATGTAAACTAAGTCACTGCGGGTCAGTGGCTAGGCCCACTCCTCAGCTGTCTATCTCCGTGCCAGGCCACAGGACCAGGGGCTGCTTTCCACACAGGCCCCTCAGCTAGAAAGCAGCAGGCAGCCAAAGCAGAGGGCCTCAAGTGCCACTACAACCCTACTTCCACCTGAGGCAGGTTATGTGGTGGGAGAAAGGCAGCCCACTTCTAGACACACATCCCCACACACGCTGAGAAGACAGCGTTCAGATTCTGATCAGGTTTAGGCTTGCTGTTTAGGTTTGAGGTCAAGCCAGGAGTAAGGTTTGAGGTGTCACAGCTCTCATGAGCAGTTATGAGATTTCAGCACCAAGGATTTGAACGTAACCCCCACATGACATACACAATCCAAAATGTAGGGGGTGGGGGATCAGCTCTGAGACTGCAGCTGGGGCCCATCTCTACTACATGCACACACAGTGGTATCTTATTATCCTGAATGTGGATAGAGATGCCTCTTAAAGCAAAGCAAAATGAAAGCAGCTAAATTGAGTTGCCCTGTGAAAGTTAATCACAACAAATGCTACAGAATGAGGAAACAAGTACTTCTAGTGTCCCAGTTAATGGCTGTTAAATCAATATCTTTCTAACCAATGCATGAGGAGCAACAACAGGTAAAATTCCAACTCTAGCGCCATCTGATGGGAAGGGTCAATGCATTTGAACAGATTGTGAACTAAATATAATATATAGGTCCAAACTGTATTTGTGGCTAATTGGTTTTCCTTTTTAAGGAGACAAAAAAACAACCATCCCACATTTTCAGTGCATCCTTGTGAACAGTGAATTTCTGCTTAAAAAAAAAAAATCTTAAAATCTTGTCCTGCACTAGAAAAATTAGCTTAAAAAAAGTACAGATCCAGAAGAATGAATTTCCCAAGGCAACTGACACATGTATCGCAAAGTAATGAGTTTTGATTCTCTTACCTGCTCCTCCTGCTAGTCTCTGCAGCACAGGGGGCCATGTTGAGAATGCTGGAAGAAGATCTGGATAGGACCACAGAGTATAAACTGTCCAAAAGAAAACCGATTTTAAAAACATGGCATTACAGATGTCTCTAGCTGTTGCTTCTCGCCATCTTCAAGCCCCTGTAATACAATTACAGCAGCACATCCTTGACTGTAACTAGCCAGATATTTCTCTCACATGGATGGTCAACAAATCAGGCTGCACCGCCCAACAGCATCAAAATAACAAGCCAGTAGATACTCACAACGAACAAACTAAAATGCTAATGTTTCAGTTTCAAGCTTCCAATGGATTTTAATAAAGGATGGATAGATGATCTATGGCTGTGTTGACACTGTCTTCTTTAAATCAAGGATGCTTTGACCTGAATTGTTATGATAACATGGGAGAGTCACTGAGCGGGCAGAGAAAAATGATGGAACAGCATATTGTACCAGGGCAATTCAGTCTTTCACGCACAGAATTCCACATAAAGAAGGTTGAACTTCATACTCATGGCAGTTGTGTCTCACAGTAAATGGGCCAGAAAGGAAGGATGGTCCAGCAGTTAGGGCAAAAGCCCAGGATCTGGGAGACCTGGGTTTAAGTCCCTGTTCCACCCCAGACTTCCTGTGTGATCCTGGGCAAGTCACCTCTCTGTGCCTCAGTTTCCTATCTGTACGATAGGGGATAATACTGCCCTACATCACAAGGGTATTGTAAGGATAAATACATTAAAGAATGTGAGGTGCTCAGATACTACAGTAATGGCGTGTACAAGTACCTTGAATAGATGGGCATGCACAGAACTTGTGGGAGAGTTTTATGTCCGAGAGGCAGGAGGGGTTGGGAAAGATATTCTATTTCATGACTCATACCTGTTGGATATAAGGTTTTCTCCAGTTCAAAAAGGACCGGGTTCCTGTTGTTGGCATAGACTGTGACCGCATCCCCTTTGTGAGCATACAGTTTGACTACATTGAGTTCTTCTCTGTTTGGAACAAGTTCTGACAGCTGTTCACTGCTGAGGGCGGGAAAAGCTGCTGCAACATCAGTTCGCAGTTTCCTCCTGTAAAGACAAATCTGTGCTGAGCAAAAGTAAGGTTTTTTTTTTTTTAATTTAAATTTTTTAAAGGACAGGGTACAGGCAGCGACTAGTCATGCCTAAGGAGACATGGGCTCAGGTGGGATCCTAGCTATGCAGTGGTTCTCAACTACACAGAGGTCTTTCAGGGGGTACATCAACTCATCTAGATATTTGCCTAGTTGACAACAGGCTACATAAAAAGCACTAGCGAAGTCCCTACAAACTAAAATTGCATACAGACAAAATGAGAACGTAAGGAATTTTCAGTAACTCTGCTGTGACACTTTTGTATGTTCATGTCTGATTTTGTAAGCAAGTAGTTTTTAAGTGAGGTGAAACTAATGGTCACTCAAGACAAATCAGACTCCTGAAAGGATTACAGTAGTCTGGAAAGGTTGAGAACCACTGTGTTCGAGGCAGTTAGCTATCAGTTCATTTCTTATGTCTCATTCATGGCACTAGGCAGCAGCAGCAAGATGGCAGACACGCAGCAGCACTGCTCTATGACTGCAGGATCCCTCTGCTCGCCCCCCAGTTCCGTTCACATTTTGCCTAATCCTCGTTCACACCACGTTCCATCTGTTTTGCAGGCTGAAGCCCTTCATCAACAGTCACAAACAACATACAATTCTACATCAGCAAAGCTGCTAGTAAAAATGCATCTATCTGAAGATGGAGGGCCTGATTCGCTGTTGTCGTGAAACTTTGTGGGGTCATTCAGCCCAGCACAAAGTGGGTGTAAAACATGAGCAAATCAGACTGGTAGAATTCTACACTCATTTTGCATGGGTGTAAGTGACAACACGAATGTAAACAGCAATAGTGAACTGGGACCCCAAGCCTTCTTTCGGATAAAGGCCATTGGTTAACTTAGGCTATGTCTTCACTGCTAAAAAGGTATGTGTTTACTGCAAGATAGCTAACTCAAGACAGGTTTCAGAGGGGTAGCTGTGTTAGCCTGTATCAGCAAAAACAAGGAGGAATCCTTGTAGCACCTTAGAGACTAACACATTTATTTGGGCATAAGCTTTTGTGGGCTAGAACCCATTTCATCAGATGCATGGAGTGGAAAATACAGTAGGCAGGTATAAATATACAGCACATAAGATGGGAGTTGCCTTACCAAGTGCGGGATCGGTGCTAACGAGGCCAATTCAATTAGGGTGGATGTGGCCCATTCCCAACAGTTGACAAGAAGGTGCGAGTATCAACAGAGGGAAAATTCTTTTTTGTAGTGACCCAGCCACTCCCTGTCTTTATTCAGGCCTAATTTGATGGTGTCAAGTTCGCAAATTAATTGCAGTTCTGCCGTTTCTCCTTGAAGTCTGTTTTTGAAGTTTTTTTTGTTGAAGAATGGCCACTTAAATCTGTTATTGAGCATCCAGGGAGACTGAAGTGCTCTCCTACTGGTTTTTGAATGTTACAATTCTTGATGTCAGATTTCTGTCCATTTATTCTTTTGCATAGAGGCTGTCCGGTTTGGCCAATGTACATGGCAGAGGGGCATTGCTGGCACACGATGGTATATATCACATTGGTAGATGTGCAAGTGAACAAGCCCCTGATGGTGTGGCTGATGTGGTTATATCCTATGATGGTGTCTAAGGCAACTCCCATCTTTTCATGTGCTGTATATTTATACCTGCCTACTGTATTTTCCACTCCATGCATCTGATGAAATGGGTTCTAGCCCACAAAAGTTTATGCCCAAATAAATTTGTTAGTCTCTAAGGTGCCACAAGGACTCCTTGTTGTTTTAACTCAAGACAGTTACCTCAATGTAAAATCCTAGCAGAGACAAGGCCTGGGTAGTACTCGATGTCATCCCCTTGCCTCCCACCTGATAAGTTATTGATGTAAAAACATGTTTTACATTTTATTTTGCTGCAAAGGCATCTTCAGTTAAACACTAGTACTGACTGAAGTTAGTGAATGCTAGCTTTGTGCTGCAGGGCCCTTAGTGGACTTGGTTTGTATTATTACAAATATTTAAAGTATGCGGTCCCAGACTAGTATAGGGACAAGGTAATATCTTTTATTGGACCAACTTCTGTAGAGTTCTGTGTAAACTCAAAAGCTTGTCTCTTACCAACAGAAGTTGGTCCAATAAAATATATTACCTCACCCATCTTGTGTTTCAAATATTTTAAGTGTTAATATGTTCACTGCAGCATTACACAAAATATTACAAATAGACTTCCACAAGCTAGCAGAAATATGGTAAGGGAGGTTTTCCTGCTGAAAGAAAAGAAAGAAAGAAAGCCTTCAAAATTTGCCTCACAACATGACTCAGACTGCCACATTATTTAAAGCCCATCTGTTTCAAAGCTACTTTGTAACCTGTCCTTGGGTGCATTCCATCTGGCAATGCTTTTATACCAAGGCTACAGAAAAAGAATTCACAGCCTAGCTTCACTTATTTGGAAGGAGATACATTGCCGATTCTCAGGAATGGCATTTAAGAATTAATAATAAAAAAAGCCTCCCCCTCTTGTGATGCAGGACATTGCTGTCTGCTCTTCAGCAAGATGTAAAATCTGACTCATGCCTCTTAGAAATCGCTCCTGTTCAAGCTTGTAAAAGCTTGTGACTGTGTGCCTGCCTTAACCAGACAGAGCAGGAGGAGGTAAAACATGCTAGCTACCCTAAAAATCTCACCGTGGGCCTGGAGTGAAATTAACATAACTCACTCACCTATCAGACCCTTTGATGGCAGTGTTGGATTTCACCCTGAAGGACTTGGAAAACATGATCCACTCCAAAGGGGAGGCTTCACGCCCCTCCTTCGGCTCTGCCCCCAAAACCCTGGCAGGCCAAGAGGCGCTGGACCAGCCGTGCAGGTAGGATGCTAGAAAGGCGAAAGCATGAGTTAAGCCCCAGGATTGCAGCGCTCCTGCTTCATTGCATGGGAGCAGCCATGTTGCAGTCCTGCAGCAAAAAGAGCCCGTGTGGCAACACGTAGCTGCTTTCTGCTGCTTCCTCTGCAATGGCCAAGCTGTCTAATGCCTGCTAGGCGAGGGAGGCTGATCCTGCCAACGCGTAGACACGCGTGAGGAACTTTGTCTCTAGAAGTGCTACTGGAGTCAATGGGACCGCTGCCGTAAGTAAATTATTCATGAGTGCAAAGATGATTGCAGCCCAATTAAGTTTGCAGACACCAAAACATTTGGAAGATGCATCACAGAACCAGGCTGCTGCTATTGCTGGAGTGGCAGGAAGAAATCAGCTTCCCAGTATTCCCAGCCCTCGTGGAAGGGGCTAGGGGGAGGAGCTGCGAAATGTGAACACGTGTCTGACTCTGGAGACAGCTGTCAAGTATCAGAGGGGTAGCCGTGTTAGTCTGAATCTGTAAAAAGCAACAGAGGGTCCTGTGGCACCTTTGAGACTAACAGAAGTACTGGGAGCATAAGCTTTCGTGGGTAAGAACCTCACTTCTTCAGATGCAAGTAATGGAAATCTCCAGAGGCAGGTATATATCAGTGTGGAGATAACGAGGTTAGTTCAATCAGGGAGGGTGAGGTGCTCTGCTAGCAGTTGAGGTGTGAACACCAAGGGAGGAGAAACTGTTTCTGTAGTTGGATAGCCATTCACAGTCTTTGTTTAATCCTGATCTGATGGTGTCAAATTTGCAAATGAACTGTAGCTCAGCAGTTTCTCTTTGGAGTCTGGTCCTGAAGTTTTTTTGCTGTAAGATGGCTACCTTTACATCTGCTATTGTGTGGCCAGGGAGGTTGAAGTGTTCTCCTACAGGTTTTTGTATATTGCCATTCCTGATATCTGACTTGTGTCCATTTATCCTCTTGCGTAGTGACTGTCCAGTTTGGCCAATGTACATAGCAGAGGGGCATTGCTGGCATATGATGGCATATATAACATTGGTGGACGTGCAGGTGAATGAGCCGGTGATGTTGTAGCTGATCTGGTTAGGTCCTGTGATGGTGTTGCTGGTGTAGATATGTGGGCAGAGTTGGCGTCGAGGTTTGTTGCATGGGTTGGTTCCTGAGTTAGAGTTGTTATGGTGCGGTGTGTGGTTGCTGGTGAGAATATGCTTAAGGTTGGCAGGTTGTCTGTGGGCGAGGACTGGCCTGCCTCCCAAGGTCTGTGAAAGTGAGGGATCATTGTCCAGGATGGGTTGTAGATCACTGATGATGCGTTGGAGAGGTTTAAGCTGAGGACTGTAGGTGATGGCCAGTGGAGTTCTGTTGGTTTCTCTTCTGGGCCTGTCTTGTAGCAGGAGGCTTCTGGGTATACGTCTGGCTCTGTTGATTTGTTTCTTTATTTCCTTGTGTGGGTATCGTAGTTTTGAGAATGCTTGGTGAAGATCTTGTAGGTGTTGGTCTCTGTCTGAGGGGTTGGAGCAGATGCGATTGTACCTCAGTGCTTGGCTGTAGACGCTGGATCGTGTGGTGTGACCGGGGTGGAAGCTGGAGGCATGAAGGTAGGCGTAGCGGTCGGTGGGTTTTCGGTATAAGGTGGTGTTAATGTGGCCATCGCTTATTTGTACGGTGGTGTCCAGGAAGTGGACCTCCCGTGTAGATTGGTCCAGGCTGAGGTTGATGGTGGGGTGGAAGCTGTTGAAAGCATGGTGGAATTCTTCCAGGGCCTCCTTCCCATGGGTCCAGATGATGAAGATGTCATCAATATAGCGTAGGTAGAGAAGAGGCATGAGTGGACGAGAGCTGAGGAAGCGTTGTTCCAGGTCAGCCATAAAAATGTTGGCATATTGTGGGGCCATGCGGGTGCCCATAGCGGTGCCACTGGTCTGGAGGTATATATTGTCACCAAATTTGAAATAATTGTGCATGAGGATAAAGTCACAGAGCTCAGCAATAAGTTGTGCTGTGTCATCATCAGGGATACTGTTCCTGACAGCTTGTATTCCATCTGTATGTGGGATGTTTGTGTAGAGAGCCTCTACATCCATGGTGGCTAGGATGGTGTTTTCTGGGAGGTCACCAATGCATTGTAGTTTTCTCAGGAAATCTGTGGTGTCACGGAGATAGCTGGGAGTGCTGGTGGCGTAGGGTCTGAGTAGGGAGTCCACATATCCAGACAGTCCTTCAGTGAGAGTGCCAATGCCCGAGATGATGGGGCGTCCAGGATTTCCAGGTTTGTGGATCTTAAGTAGTAGATAGAATAACCCCGGTCGGGGCTCTAAGGGTATGTTGATTTGTTCCTGTGTTAGTGTAGGGAGTGTCCTGAGTAGATGGTGCAGTTTCTTAGTGTATTCCTCAGTGGGATCTGAGGAAAGCGGCCTGTAGAATTTGGTATTGGAGAGTTGTCTGGCAGCCTCCTTCTGATAGTCAGACCTGTTCATGATGACAACAGCACCTCCTTTATCAGCCTCTTTGATGATAATGTCAGGGTGGTTTCTGAGGCTGTGGATGGCATTGCGTTCTGCACGACTTAGGTTATGAGGCAAGAGACAGCTGGTAACAATACAAGCTTGACGAGGTATCAACTGCCCCATCCTGGAACACACCCTCAGGAGGGGTGGCTTGTGCTTTGGGGCCCTGATTGCCTTAATTCAGCCCTTCCAGCTCTAGGCCGCCCTGCCAAAAATCTCACTCCTTTGGAGAGACAGTCCCTCATTTTAAGAACAGGAGTACTTGTGGCACCTTAGAGACTAACAAATTTATTAAATTTATGCATCCGAAGAAGTGGGCTGTAGTCCACGAAAGCTTATGCTCTAATAAAGAAGTGGGCTGTAGTCCACAAAAGCTTATGCTCTAATAAATTTGTTAGTCTCTAAGGTGCCACAAGTACTCCTGTTCTTTTTGCGGATACAGACTAACACGGCTGCTACTCTAAATCCCTCATTTTAGATTCTCACTTTACAAAATGTAGGTCTTTGAACAAAATCTTCCTAACCTTTGTTAAAAATAAACCTTACAAAACCCCTTAATCATTCTCACCCAGTTTGCATTTTACTTAGCGTGGATAGTGGATAGAGATTTTTGTACTTGCCCCTTGCAAAGAGTGCAGTCACATAGCTTTCTGTCTCTCACTTTTGATTAATTGCCTGACCTCCAGCCAGAGGTCTCCAAACACCTTCCCCTGCAATGCTACATGTCCCATCCTGTATACAATAATATTTCATGTATGTGTGTATGCATGTCTTTGTTAAAGAGTGTTATTTCCCCCCCGCCCTTTCTTTATAGTGAATATTACTCACAGGTTCTCAAGTCGGGAGCTGCAGTGATTGTCTTGCAAACACTGCAGGGGGATGTTTAAATCAAGCCAAAAATATTTTCATTTAAATCTATATAAACATTTCTAATAAAACAGAATAGACAGAGCGAGCACAGCATGAGCATGTGGGAAGCCTGGCCTGCTGCTGTCATGGCTGTCCCCTTACTCTGATAAACAGAGGACTTCAGAGCAGTCAATTCAGCTGTTGTAAGAAGCGCTAAGAAGGCCTCAATCCTGCAATAGGATGCATGCAAGTGGACCTGTGTCAATGAGGATTTACATCAATAAGATGCTGCGCTGGCCTCTCTGAATGGATCCAATTGCAGGACCAGGGCCTAAATTACATCCCACTTTTGATATCTGGCTAGAAAACAAGAAAAGCGGAGCCCCAGGCATACCAAGCAAGAAGATGCAGCAATTTCAAGACAGAAACTATTTGAAGGAAACCAGAAAATTAGTCACACATTTTGCTCTATGCAAGGAATAATGGGGAATGTCTGATGCATGTAGGAAAGAAATGTGTGAGCAATTTTCTGGTTTTCTTCAAATAATTCCCACTTTGAAATGGGTTCTTTTGTGTTTGGGTGATACTATATTTTGTGCAGGCTGACTATTTTTCAGATCATTTACTGTATTTTAGGAGAAACATTTGCAACTTAAAAAAAAAAAATCTGTGTTTTCAATTCAGACTTCTGTATATTGTACAGACATAATAAACTTGCAGAGGATTCCAAAATTGTGACAGTATACAGACCTGATCGTGCAAACACTTATCCACCTGCTTCACTTTACTCATTGTGAGATGTCCCAATGAAGGGACATCGCAGAAACTAGCGGGCTTAAGTGTTGGGTGAACTGAAAACAGGCAAAGTTGTTGCACAGTATGGGAACACAGCACTGAATCTGGGGCCTCTCTTGGAGCATGCGCCAAACATGCCACAGTCACACCACGCTGAGACCAGGGGAACTGAGAATAAGCAGGTTCAGTGCATGCCATAGTTGAGATGCGGGATGAGAACACCCACAGCAACAGCAATGAATGGGATGGTTCACACCCCTCGGAACTATTCATTCAAGCTATTTTAATCTTCATGGGATTTTTTGATTCCACACCTCTGCAAGTCTCCTATGCTACAGAGGAGCACGCAGAGCCCCTTCACCCTACACTGAGGTGGGGTAGGGACTTTGGGGTCCCTTCCCCCTTTCTGCCTCCTTCTAGCAGATGCACTCCTCACAGACCCACCTACAGAACAAGGAAATGCACAGTTAAGGTAACCTCCTCTTCTAGACCATACACGCGACACAACCTTAACTCTGCTACTGGGGAGATGGCCTTAGTCACAGGGAATATAACAATACTTTATCCAGCCTAACAAAAACTGATAGTTTAATAGTGCCCACAATGCTCCATGTCAGCATTCCTATTATACGCTTCTATGTACCTTCATTGTGTTCTCTGTGGCACCATTGATAGAAGATGCTGGTAGGGCACTGGCAGACCTCACAGTGGTATAGCAACGCCATTTTCCTGAGGCACTTTTGAGAGCAGGAATCAGAGGGTTTTAAAGATGTAAAATTTCCTCTGACTTAGCCCAACACTGCCCTTTTTCATCCTAACTGCTGAACTCAACCCACTTTAGGGAAGGGAAGGCACTGAGATCTCCCTGAGGTACTCTTTATTGTGGTGATCAAAAGGGAAGAGGGTTAAGGCAATGGTGGAAGTGCTATGGGAAGCATTATCTTAACTGAGCATTTCCTTGTTTTCTAATGTTTGTGTTTTGTTTTGTGTATTTGCTGATGTTCAGGCATGTGTGTGTCAGGTGGCCACTTCTACATTCTGGGAGGGTATGATGAGGCATTGCCAGGCAACCTACCCTCCCTTTAACTGTGTTTTGTTAAAACAACAAGGAGTCCAGTGGCACCTTAAAGATTGACAGATTTATTTAGGCATAAGCTTTTGTTTTTCATGTTTTGTTAGTGAATAGAGGATTCCACATGGCTTCACACACAGGAACAGTCAGTGGAAAAAGAACGGAAGCCCTCGTACACGTTAAAAGATTTTGAATAATGATTTATAAAAATAAATCACAGTTCAGTGTGAATAGAATCTCCAATTTCTCTCACATGCATGACATGCCTCTGGGGATATGGGCAGGGTTGTGATGTCTGTTGCCAACACCAGATGGCTCTCAGGTTTTCCTTTCAGAATGTTAGCTGTGTTAGTCTGTATCAGCAAAAACAAGGGGGAGTCCTTGTGACACCTTAGAAACTAACACATTTATTTGGGTATAAGCTTTTGTGGGCTAAAACCCACTTCCACGAAAGCTTATGCCCAAATAAATGTGTTGGTCTCTAAGGTGCCACAAGGACTCCTCGAGGTTTTCCTTTGCAACACTATTCATATCTCCCCTCATCAAGAGTCAGGGACACAGGACGCTCATTAATGTCTCCTTTGTTCAAACATGCATTAGAGAACTGTAACACTTTACATAGAGTAGACATATTCCCTACCCTAAAAAGTTTCTCTCTCTCTCTCTCTCTCTAAGGTACTTATCTGACCACCATTATTGTAGTAGCTGAGTGCTTTGCAATCTTGAATGCATTTATCCTTATAACACTCCGGTGTGGTAGGGAAGTGCTAGCTATTAGACTCATTTTACTGATGGGAGTCAGACGTCTTCACTGACACAAGAGTTTTGTTTAGTATCAGAGGGGTAGCTGTGTTAGTCTGAATCTGTAAAAAGCAACAGAGGGTCCTGTGGCACCTTTGAGACTAACAGAAAGAGTTTTGTTTGTTTGTTTGTTTTGTACAAGATCCCTAATACATACTAGTTATCTCACTGTAAAATCCTAAATGGAGACAAGGTACTAGTAGTTTTTGTCACAAGGTAGCCCTAGCCAGCAAGTGCTGACTTATCTTAGTTCACCTCACGGTAAAACCACAGTGCCTTGTCTCTGCTCTATTTTTCCCTCGGAGTAGCTAACCTGTGTTAATTATCCCATAGTAACAACATGCCTTTTTGGCTAGTGAAGACAGTCGCAGAGAGGCTAAGGCCGAGTCCACACTACAAACTTCTGTTGGTCAGGATGCGTGGAAGTGTGATCCTTCACCAAAATCACTGTGTTGGCAAAAAAACCTGGCAAAACTGCTTTTGCTGGTATAGTTTATTTCATTGGTGAGGAGTGGTTGCCAGAATAAACTCCACTGGCAAAAGTGCAGTTTTGCCTGTATGATCTGTGTCCACACTAGGAGCACTTTGCCAGTATAATATACTGGTATAGCTATTCCAGAAAAGCACTTCTCGTGTAGACTTATCCAAGGTCACACAGGGAGTCTGTAGTGGAGCTAAAAAATGAACCAGGTTTCTATTTAGCACCCTAACCGCTCTTCCACTCTCCTGTTATCTCAGGATATCCACCTACAGTAGACATCACAGGAGGAAATGAACAGGGCTTTGCAGTTAAAAGGGGCTGTATGTAAAGGAAGAATGGAAAGGGGAAAAAGAAAAGCCAAACCCCATTACACTCCAGGGGCCGGGCCTCTCCCAGCAACAACCGTGTTTGCTTAGCTGCAGTTATGTCAATGGAATGGAAAACTTTCCATTTCCAATCCCCAGTAGCTTTTAATTGTGTGTGTCTGTGTGTGGGGTGTTAACGTTTGTTTGCACTGAGTGAGTCCCAAGCAGCAGCAGCTCTGGGTCCTGCACACCAGAGTGGGGAGCGGGGGGGCACACCTAGATCCCACCGTGTGCTAGGCTGGGGGCTCTGAGTGGGGAAGCAGAAACGCTGCTCCCCGGGGTGGGTCTCAGAGAAGGGACCGCACAGGGCAAGGCCCAGGGAGCTTCCAGGGTTCCCAGGCCCAGCCCTACTCTCCTTCCCCCGCCTCCCAGTTCACCCTGGGTTATTTCCTCGTCTCTCTCCCCCTCTCTCCCCTCCCCCTCTTGTCCCTCAGCGCGCAGACGCGGCCGCTGCCGGACCGGGCGGGGAGGACGTTTCCCTAGCAACCGCCCGGGGTCCCGCCGCTGCCGCGGCCTGGGCCCGAGCGAAGGAGCCGCCCCAGCCCGGGGGGAGCGGTGTGCGGGGCCGGGAGGGGGATGGGGCCCGCTGCCCCCCCGCCGTGATGCTGCTGAGCAGGAAGCCGGAGGGGCCCCTCACCGCAGGTAACGCGGGGCCCCGCATCCCGGCCGGGGTCTCGGGGCCGCCCCAGCGCAGCCCCGCCTCGGTCCCACGTGCCGGGGCCTGGGCATGAGACACGGTCCCCCGCCTCCATGTGCCCGGGGGAGCCGGGGGCCGATGTACTTGGGCGGGGGGGTGGCCTGGGTCCCCCCCACCCCAGCGGTGCACCCCTCGGGGGGGGGTGATGCACTTGGTCGGCCTGGGTCCCCCCCAGCGGTGCCCCCCTCGGGGGGTGATGCACGTGGGCGGGGGGTGCCTGCCGGGGGGACGCGGGGGCCATTGGCAGCATGGGGCGGGGAACCCCTGGGGTTGGGGGGAGTGAGTAGAGGGATCACAACACCACGGGGCGAGGGGGTTTGATCCCGGGGGTGGGGGCAGCAGGGAGGGTCCGGACTGCAGGGGGAGGCGGGTTTCCCATCCGCTCAGACAGATGGAAACCCCCCGGGGGTGGGGGACGAGTGATTAGAGGGATAAAAATAAGGAGGAAAAGTGGTTGGTTCTATGGGGGGTGGGGGCAGCTGGGAGTATAATCAAGGGCAGGGGAGTACTGGGGTGAGATCTCATAGGCGCCTGTGGGGGAATAACTAGGGGGAACCTAAAGTGTGGTGGGGAGTGAAATCAAATGACAGGAAACGTAGACTGTCTTGGGAAACATCTCCTAAGGGTGCGAGTTACTCGTCGTCCCAGGAAACCAGTGGAAGCCTAATCATCCCATGAGACTTTTGAAACTAGACTGGACAAAGCACTGGAGAATAGATTGTAACGAACAATCCAGTTCTGGACAAGGCGTGAAATATGCAAACAGTAGAAAACTTCCTTCTGTGGTGATTTCAAATGATGCTGAGTTTCTTTCAGTGCCTACTTTTTTTTTTTTTTTTTTTTGGTAACTTAGTAGCTGTTATGTCTTTGTACATTTCACTCTGCTAAACCAAAAGGGGAGGATGAATACAGCAAAAACAGCAATTGGTTGTTAAAACAACACATTTTATCTGTATAGCATCCATCTAAAGTATCCCTGGTGTTTTTACGGGAAAACAAATGTGGATTAAATGACTCAAAACAGGCCAGATTTCATCAGGACTTGGGCAGACTCTGCACAAGGAAAGGAACATTCCTGGCATTTTTCCTTTGGCAACTTATTTTATATCCTTGACTGTGTTTTCAATTAATGCTTGAAGTGTTTGTTATCCTTTAAAGTAACCACAGAGTAGAGTAGTTTTTCAGAATCCAAGTTTAAAGGAAGCTAGAGAGTTTCCAGAGATTAAGAAAAGGAACACAATTTTCCCACTCTTCTATTTTGTACAGTATCTGCATTATATAATTCTGTAAATATATGTGTTCTAGCATTCAGTTCTGTGACTTATACAATGTACATTAATTTACTATTGAGCACCCTTCACGTATATCAGTATATTGTACAAAACATTCCTAATAACACACAAGTTTACAAAGAAGCTGGTGATACATTGTTGTGAAAAAAATGTAGTTCATTCTTCATACACAGCAGTGAACAAGCATGTTTTCTGGTGGCAGACGAAATTAGCTGATCACATTTTGCCTTGAACTTGTAACTGGGAATTTTTAAATATAATTTCCAACTTCCCGGTTGTGATTGCTTGTTTGGGAGAAGTGACTGAGTTTTGCATTTTGTCAGCAGAACTAAAATGAAAAACCAATTAGTTAAACTTTTTAGAGCATTGTTTTGGTATACGAAGGACAGTATTTATAGCAATGAGAGAGGATGTCATATTATTTCGATATAAATAGTACTTTTTGTCTAACTCACACTGACATTATGAGTGCAGATGGTGATCAAAACTCTGGAGTTTTAATGTTAATTGCTTTAGCCAATTTTATTTTAAGCACAGTCATAGAACTTTGTCTATTACTGTAGAAATCATTTTAAAAAACTATTTTGCCAACCATTGTTAGTAGCAACGAATTTATTGACTGTGGTTCCTCCACGTCATATTTACAGAGAACCTACTTTAAAGGATAGTCTTATCCAGTATTTAAATGCCTGCTCATTTTCCATTGCCACTCTAAATACAGATAGTTCAGGATTATCCTTCTTTTTCCTTAAAATAGGATATAGGTTAAAGGTTCTTAAGGATGTTTTTGCACTGCAAAAAAATGACAGATGAATCTAATTTAAGAAAAGCTCCTAGTTTTTAAAAAAAATAATCAGAAACTAAGGTTTGAACAGTGCTTTCTAAATGCTTAGGATCATTAAAAGAAATAAAACTGTTGAGTAGCTCATTAATATTTAGCTATGATGCTCTTGCTGCATTTTATCCAATAAATTAGCAAAAGCTGACTGTCTTAGCAAAAACTTTGAAGAATGATTACAAATGAGATAATTTTTAGGAGCTGAGACAAATGTCTTTTCCTGTATTAGTGCACACGGTTGTGACTAACTGGCTTCTATATTTGACATGTTCAGCCAGGTTTGGAGATGGATTGTATGATTCCTACATGAGAATAGATCAAATTAGGTACCCAGATCCTACAAATGAAGAACACAGCCCTTCTGGACTTCCTTCACTTGGGAGATCAAATGTGAGTAATTTTCTGGCTTCTTGCTTTGGTGATCTGGTTGGTAATGAAATAATGATATAAACTAAGTAGTCACACAGTAAATTAATAAAGCTAAATATTATAACCTTGTCACAGCTCATTAACACACTTGCTTTTACTAACTATCAATAAAAAAGGTAACATGATATGGTGTTCTGCATGAACCGGCTAAGTAACTCTGAATAAGCTAATTTATAATCCATTGTCCATGCTTTGATCAAGAAAGTTAGTTTACAACCTGTTTGGGACCTCATGCCATAGAACATCACATACTGATATATATGGTAGTTTATTAATCCACAGCTGTATTCTACTTTAACTAGTGCACACTTATATTTATTGTCTCACATGAAAATACTGGAAATAACAGGGGCATAATAGTAGAACACAACCAGAAGTTCTGTTTGTACAAATGTGTGATTTGTAGATACACCCAACGAAATACAAAAAAAAAAATTTTTTTTTGGTGGGAGCACTAGCATTATCTGGCACTTTAATTGATAGCAAAATAGCACTTCACAGACTTCTGATGTTCAATTTGTATTTTTGTAGCAGTTGTACATTTCTTAAACAGAAGTTTTGAATCGTGATCCTTTCTTTAATTGTCTCAGCTGGACTGTAGCAGTCATTTTCAGCTGTGTAACAGTCATACTGTAAAATAGTCTGGAAATATATTTAGGCTCCAGTTGAATTCTGTCTGAAATCTTGTGCTCCTTGAAAATTTGTGGCTAAAAGCCAGATTGAAGAAATGGGATAGATGAAGGGACAAATTTAAAAATGAACTTATTGAGAAGTCAATAGAGTGAGATAGTTTATGCCAGCAGTTAATTTGACCGGCCTTCTTCCTCAAACACTGAGGTGCTTATATGTGAGAGACATGTGTGAGCATATTGATACAAAAGAGCTGTAGTGCTGTCTTTAAATAATCTTTTAAATGATTAATGGTTGTGCAGTTTTCTTGCGATATAAAGTGCTATATCTAACTTACAACATATCCAAACATTTTCACAACTGTATTAAAATCAACTCTGGAACTAACAAGACACATGCCAAAAATAGCCCCTTGATCACTTTGCTTGTGTGTCACATCTCTTCTTTTCTCCTTCATCTGTATTTTGTCTGTTTAGACTGTCAGTTCTTTGGGACAAGGACTTTGTTTTCTTACTTGTTTGTAAAATGCCAAGCATTGTCTTTGTGCCAAACAAAATAAATACTTAGTAGTGTCCTGCTTAGCAGGAATTAGGAATGCATGTGGAAATGAAAATTTTAAGCAGTTTTTATGGGAAAACATTTAGATTGAAGAGATACTTGGTTTCTTTTCTTCAACATTTTCTGTTTTGTCACAGAACTTTGTCTATTACTGTAGAAATCATTTAAAGAAAATTATTTTGCCAACCATTATTAGTAGCAACGAATTTATTGACTTTGGTTCCTCCACGTCATATTTACAGAGAACCTACTTTAAAGGATAGTCTTATCCAGTATTTAAATGCCTGCTCATTTTCCATTGCCACTCTAAATACAGATAGTTCAGGACGGGGACAGGTGAGCAAAGCCCACAGGTAAGTGGGGAACATGGAGACCTGGGAGATGGGTTGGAAACGAGAGGGAATGTGGGCTATCTTGGCAGAGAGGAAGGAGGGTCAGGACAAAACTGGGAGGAAAGATCAAACCAGTATTTTAGATGCCTATATACAAATGCGAGAAGTATGGGTAATAAGCAGGAAGAACTGGAAGTGCTAATAAATAAATACAACTATGACATTGTTGGCATCACTGAAACTTGGTGGGATAATACACATGATTGGAATGTTGGTGTGGGTGGGTACAGCTTGCTCAGGAAGGATAGACAGGGGGAAAAGGGAGGAGGTGTTGCCTTATATATTAAAAATGTACACACTTGGACTGAGGTAGAGATGGACATAGGAGATGGAAGTGTTGAGAGTCTCTGGGTTAGGCTAAAAGGGGTAAAAAACAAGGGTGATGTCATGCTAGGAGTCTACTACAGGCCACCTAACCAGGTGGAAGAGGTGGATGAGGCTTTTTTTAAACAACTAACAAAATCATCCAAAGCCCAAGATTTGGTGGTGATGGGGGACTTCAACTATCCGGATATATGTTGGGAAAATAACCCAGCAGGGCACAGACTATCCAACAAATTCTTGGACTGCATTGCAGACAACTTTTTATTTCAGAAGGTTGAAAAAGCTACTAGGGGGGAAGCTGTTCTAGACTTGATTTTAACAAATAGGGAGGAACTCGTTGAGAATTTGAAAGTAGAAGGCAGCTTGGGTGAAAGTGATCATGAAATCATAGAGTTTGAAATTCTAAGGAAGGGTAGAAGGGAGAACAGCAAAATAGAGACAATGGATTTCAGGAAGGCGGATTTTGGTAAGCTCGGAGAGCTGATAGGTAAGGTCCCATGGGAATCAAGACTGAGGGGAAAAACAACTTTCAAAGGGACATTATTAAGGGCCCAAAAGCAAGCCATTCCGCTCGTTAGGAAAGATAGAAAATGTGGCAAAAGACCACCTTGGCTTAACCACGAGATCTTGCATGATCTAAAAAATAAAAAGGAGTCATATGAAAAATGGAAACTAGGCAAAGGCACAAAATGAGCTCAAACTAGCTACAAGAATAAAGGGAAACAAGAAGACTTTTTATCAATACATTAGAAGCAAGAGGAAGACAAAAGACAGGGTAGGCCCACTGCTTAGTGAAGAGGGAGAAACAGTAACAGGAAACTTGGAAATGGCAGAGATGCTTAATGACTTCTTTGTTTCGGTCTTCACCAAGAAGTCTGAAGGAATGCCTAACATAGTGAATGCTAATGGGAAGAGGGTAGGTTTAGCAGATAAAATAAAAAAAGAACAAGTTAAAAATCACTTAGAAAAGTTAGATGCCTGCAAGTCACCAGGGCCTGATGAAATGCATCCTAGAATACTCAAGGAGCTAATAGAGGAGGTATCTGAGCCTCTAGCTATTATCTTTGGAAAATCATGGGAGACGGGAGAGATTCCAGAAGACTGGAAAAGGGCAAATATAGTGCCCATCTATAAAAAGGGAAATAAAAACAACCCAGGAAACTACAGACCAGTTAGTTTAACTTCTGTGCCAGGGAAGATAATGGAGCAAGTAATTAAGGAAATCATCTGCAAACACTTGGAAGGTGGTAAGGTGATAGGGAACAGCCAGCATGGATTTGTGAAGAACAAATCGTGTCAAACCAATCTGATAGCTTTCTTCGATAGGATAACGAGTCTTGTGGATAAGGGAGAAGCTGTGGATGTGGTATACCTAGACTTTAGTAAGGCATTTGATACGGTCTCGCATGATATTCTTATCGATAAACTAGGCAAATACAGTTTAGATGGGGCTACTATAAGGTGGGTGCATAACTGGCTGGATAACCCTACTCAGAGAGTTGTTATTAATGGTTCCCAATCCTGCTGGAAAGGCATAACGAGTGGGGTTCCGCAGGGGTCTGTTTTGGGGCCGGCTCTGTTCAATATCTTCATTAACGACTTAGATATTGGCATAGAAAGTATGCTTATTAAGTTTGCGGATGATACCAAACTGGGAGGGATTGCAACTGCTTTGGAGGACAGGGTCATAATTCAAAATGATCTGGACAAATTGGAGAAATGGTCTGAGTTAAACAGGATGAAGTTTAACAAAGACAAATGCAAAGTGCTCCACTTAGGAAGGAACAATCAGTTTCACACATACAGAATGGGAAGAGACTGTCTAGGAAGGAGTATGGCAGAAAGGGATCTAGGGGTTATAGTGGACCACAAGCTAAATATGAGTCAACAGTGTGATGCTGTTGCAAAAAAAGCAAACATGATTCTGGGATGTATTAACAGGTGTGTTGTGAGCAAGACACGAGAAGTCATTCTTCCGCTCTACTCTGCTCTGGTTAGGCCTCAGCTGGAGTATTGTGTCCAGTTCTGGGCACCGCATTTCAAGAAAGATGTGGAGAAATTGGAAAGGGTCCAGAGAATCTTGCCTGCATGCTCGGGGTTCTACTGATCGCCATATTTGGGGTCGGGAAGGAATTTTCCTCCAGGGTAGATTGGCAGAGGCCCTGGAGGTTTTTCGCCTTCCTCCGCAGCATGGGGCGGGGGTTGCTAGCTGGAGGATTCTCTGCGACTTGAAGTCTTTAAATCACAGGATTTGGGGACTTCAACAGCTGAGTCAAGGGAAAGGGGGTGGGTCAGCTTTTGTGGCCTGCATCATGCAGGAGGTCAGACTAGATGATCATAATGGTCCCTTCTGACCTTAAAGTCTATGAGTCTATGAGAAGAGCAATAAGAATGATTAAAGGTCTTGAGAACATGATCTATGAAGGAAGGCTGAAGGAATTGGGTTTGTTTAGTTTGGAAAAGAGAAGACTGAGAGGGGACATGATAGCAGTTTTCAGGTATCTAAAAGGGTGTCATAAGAGGGAGGGAGAAAACTTGTTCACCTTAGCTTCTAAGGATAGAACAAGAAGCAATGGGCTTAAACTGCAGCAAGGGAGGTCTAGGTTGGACATTAGGAAAAAGTTCCTAACTGTCAGGGTGGTTAAACACTGGAATAAATTGCCTAGGGAGGTTGTGGAATCTCCATCTCTGGAGATATTTAAGAGTAGGTTAGATAAATGTCTATGAGGGATGATCTAGACAGTATTTGGTCCTGCCATGCGGGCAGGGGACTAGACTCGATGACCTCTCGAGGTCTCTTTCAGTCCTAGAATTTATGAATCTATATAAAATTGCATTCGTATTGAAAACTCCAGGTACCCTCAACTGTCTCTCTTCTCAGACTTAGTTATATACAGTAAACTAAACGTTTCTGCTTTCAGAGACACATAGTTTTAATTTAGTTTGTAAAAGTAACAGTTGAGACACTTGGAAGGGCAAAACATTTAGCAAACTGGTTAGCCATTTCCTTATTATTCATAATGAAGTTTTTCTGAGTATGTGAGAAATCGTCAGTGGAGTATTATTTGTGTTGTTTATCAAGTTTCTTGGCTGCTGACAGCTAATTTATGGCAAAAGTAAACTGTGCAGTTCCTGGCTTATAAAATGAAGTCATTGGAAGAAGGCTGATGTGTTGATTTCAGACCAATTCTCCAGTTTGCCAAGGTCATTTTGAATTCTAATCCCATCCTCCAAACTGCTTGCAACCCCTCCCAGCTTGGTGGTCTTCATCCACCTTATAGTAATTTCATCTACCATATTTTCCCCATTTGCTTGTGAGAATGTTGTATGGGACTGTGACAAAAGCCCTATTAAAGACAGGATATATCTAGTGCTTCTCATGCATCCACTATGCCCATTATCCTGTCAGAGAAGGAAATTAGTTTGGCTTGGCATGTTTTGTTCCTGACAAATCCATATTGGCTATTCCTTATCACCTTATTCTCCAGGTTTGAACAAATTGCTTGTTTAATCATTTGTTCCAGTATCTTTCTGAGTATCGAAGTTAGGCTGACTGGTGTATAACTCCCCTTTGTGAAGATAGGTGCTATGTTTGCCCTTCTTCGGCCCACTAGGACCTCACCTGTCCTCCATGAGTTCTTGAATATAATCGTTAATGGTTTAGAGATTGCTTCAGCTAATTCCTTAAGTACTCTATGGTGAATTTTATCAGGCTTTGTTGACTTAAATACATCTCTTTTATCTTTTTGAAGTCTTAAAAGCTTTATTCTCCCACCTGGGTACAGAGGGGTACACTTGCTCCCTTTGTACCTCTTTCCAGAGGAACCCTGCAAATTGAGGCTGCCATGGAGATGCACTGAATCAGCACAGATATCTGACAGGCCTTTAACCGCCATTATTCTGCAGTTATAACTTTTGATCAAATACTACTGTTTTTTAATACACTAAGTTGAAGCTAGTAGCATGTAGTAAAATAGCAGCACAACTTTAAGCTCAGATGGGTTTTGTGAGTTGTGCAGGGCTCATAAATGCAGCAGGTCTGATTTCCTCAGCAGTATTGGTAGTCTGAAGTGTCAGAAGACTTCAGGATAACTCAGACAGCCAGTAAATGAGGACGAACAACATTGTGGATGAGACCTTGCCACTTGTGGTGATTAAAACAATATACCATATCTACTTGTTCATAAGCCGAATATTTTTGGTAAAAAAGTGACGCATCAAAGAGCCGGGGTCGCACCACTTCCCGCAGCTCCCATTGGCTGGGAACAGCAAACCGCCGACACTGGGAGCTGAGGGGCTCCATGCCTGTGAATGCTCCAGGTAAACAAAACGTCCAGGCCTGCTAGCGGCTTACCCTAATGGGCCAGGAGCCAAAGTTTGCCAACCCCTGAAATATAGGGTCTGCTTATGAAAGGGTCATACAGTTTTTGCTCTTTTTACCTAACCATCTTGGGGGGTCGGCTTATAAACGAACGGGCTAATGAACAAGTATATACTATATATTTTTAACTACCTTTGTCTATATTAAGGGGATAATATTCACTATTTAAAAAAAAATACTTTACCCTTATTAGTATCATGGTAGCATCTTAAAACTAGAAAGTATAAACAAGTAAATCAATAAATCTCGCTTTTCACCATTTTTACTGTTTATTTTTGGGGCGGAGGGAGGAGAGTTTTGTTTTTTTTAGCACATGATTCAAGTGCTGGCTTCAATGAAACTGAATTAGTCAGTTTCACCTGCTGGTTCTCAAGTACTGGCACAATGCAGCTTTTTGGGTTTCTAGCTCTACAAGGGATCACCATAGTCAAAGAATTCATAAAAGCATTTCTCTTTAGATTTTGTATTCCTTTTTATCCCCCTCTTTTTTTCTTTGTGAATCCTAAATGTTATGGCAAAACTATTTGCTAGTGCCCTTTGAGGTACATCATCATTTGGAGAATGGTTATACCATATTTAGTATAATTCTAGCTCTTAAAGTGTTGCACTAGTTCCTAATTGTACAGCACTGTAACAGAAGTGTGTGTGGTGCTCTAAGGCCCTATTTGTATTTTAGGATGTCACGTGAACAGATCTAGGTTACAGGACAACAAAGCAAAGTTGATTATTTATCTTCTAGGGCATCTTGATGAGTTTGTCTAGGATAGGAACATAAGATATCTACAGGACAGTGTATCGATGTGAGATTTAAATGTAAGTTAACGGGTGCATTAGCCTTTTTTAAATGGTGAAACTCTGCCTTAACACCTTCATTCCTGAATTGTTTTCCAGGTATGAATTTTGGGAAGGGGGCAGGGGACGAAAGAGAACAAAAAATGCATAGCAACTGGCCAAGTAGTTTGTGAGTGGAACTGCAGCTGCATGCAGGCAAGCGCAGGAAGGAATCCCGAGTAATGCAGGGATGTGAGCAACAATAGGTCAGGCTCTGTGAAATGCTTTGATTTTTGAGCTGTTCCCAACATGCCACTAAAGAGTTAACTACCAGTCTTGCTGCTTTTTACAAATGTTTTTTGAATTTAGAGAAAGTTCAGTGTTTTGCTTTTCAGCCAACCTCCTTTTACATCCTGGTGGGAGGCGTGTCAGATGAAGGTCATGCTGGAAACAAAATACTGAACTTTTTCTAAGCAGTTTTGTGTGTATGTAAAATATATAATATCATGTACTCAAATTGACTTCACCTTTAAAAATCAAGTTAGTTCAGCGGGCTTAAAGACCTTTCCAATAAAGTGTTTCAAACACCTGACATAAGTATTCTGCAATGGACCATTAAATAGCTGCTGCTATCTTAAGTGAAAGCTCTGAAAGCCTCCTGTTAAAAGGATATGGTCAGAAGTGCTCCTTCAATGGCTTTTCTTCCCTTACTATTATGGGTAATTCATCTGTTCCTGCTGCTTATTCCTCACCTGAAATTCTAATTCTCTTGCGTAATCATTTCTCTAGGACCATTTATTTAGGATTAATGATGTAGAAAAGGGAGAGACAGCAAAACTTTCAAATGACACACAATTATTTGTAAAGTCTAAAGAAGACTGAGGAACTTTGCAGGAACCTCATAAAGCTAGATAAATAGGCATTGCCTGCTGGAAGATGAAATTGAGTGAAGTTCACTATAGCACATACAGTCCTGGCCCTTTAAAATCCTTCCTGCCTGCATGGTGAGTTAATTTAAATAACACAGAGTTCTTGTACAAAGAATATCCTTTCCTGTAGTACAGGTAGACTTTTCAAGGACTAGGGCTATGTGCTTAATCAAATTCTGATTGCAGTCAAAGTAAAAAAGACATGGTCACACACAAGATTTCTGCTATGGAGGTAGGAGAACAGTTTTTCAGACATCTTAACAAAAAGAAAACAAAACCCCAAAACAAAAACTGCACCTTGTTCCAAGTCTGGATTCTCTGTTCATTTGCAAATTTACCATTTTGATCTCCTTGCCCTTCATTCTCTATGCCTTTCATTCAGAATCTTATAGTATCTCTCACTCTTATCTCAGCAGTTCAGCCACAGGCTGAAAGAATAAAGTGTTTATTGTATGTTTTCAGTGAGTTCCTGGAAAGGTGTGTCTCTTACAGTGTATTGTCCACATTTCTGGGCAGACATAACACTGAATAAAGGAGAGATTCCAAAGGCCTAATCATCACTGATCTGAGACAGGCTCCTAGAGGAAGTCTGCATTTTCCAGGCTCCTGTCATGAAGTGCACACTAACATTTCAGTGCAGAGCTAGCAAATTGACTCTTAACCAGGACGGAGGACGGGGGATATTTGCGAAGTTGTTTTTGGCAAACATAATCATTGCTCTTATTTACTGACTGTGTTGAGATGGTGGATTGTATGTTTAACTAAAAAGTAATTGGATGTTATTGCTCTGGAGCTACAGGTTTATTTATACTTTTGCTTGATTGCTAAGCAGCTATTTGAGTTTCAGGGACTGGGCTTGGCACATGTCTCACATCTTTATTGAGATTAAAGGCCAGAATGGAAAACAGATGTTGCTGCACTAGTCCTGACTTTTTCAGCATTGCATAGGATAGTATCTCATGCGATTTTGTAGTGTAGAATGCTGGGGAAATGAAAGGAGCAATAATCGTGAATGAGTGCATTGCCTTTAAAGGAAGGGACGGAATTTCAGGGAGTGCAGCATTGGCTAATTTTAATCCTGTAAAAATGACAAGTCTTAAATATATTCCGCAATATTTTCCTACTAGTCGTAATGTTCTGTCTGCAACAAATTAACATCTCTTGGTAGATGAAAATATTTATGCCCAAATTAGCTTAGAGCAGTGAGTGGAGAACTGTTGTGTTTTAGAACACTAGAAGGGGAGGAAAAAGGAAAGAAACTTGATGGAAGCTGGTATTCGTGGGGATACACACTGTATCCAGTTTTGCAGTCTGACACAGTAATGTGACCCTCTTTAAAGTCCATGGGAGTTGTGGGTACGTATTTGAGCATAAACACAGCCTATTTTATCTTGTTTTGTCATCTTCCTCTTGCTTGCTGTTGTCCCTTTTTCCCCATCCTTTTACCCCATCCATCGTGGATTTTTTACTCTAGATCCCTTGTCTCCCCTCTGCGCACTTGTCCATGTAATATTCTCCCCCCCTCTGCACACATTCATGCTAGGTTGCATATCTCAAACAGGTGCAAGCTGCATCTGTCATTGGGTCATGTTTGCCACACCCACCTCCAAGACTAAACATAGCAATACTGGGCTGCACCACCTGCCCTTTTTCTGAACTAGAAGATACGGTATATTTATACGTACTCCATTTTCAAAAAGTTCATTGCATTTGGTGTACAAACACGTGTATGGCAGTGCATATAACTCAGATTAGAATAGATAACAATATAATTTATGCAGTACATTTAAAATACATCTGCATTGTGAAAATAAATGCAAACCTAATGCTGATGTCAAAGCATTTTGTTTTATGTGGTATTTTAATCTTCTTCTATCCATTTAAAAAAAAAAATTAAGATTTGGCTTTTTTCATCCCTATAGGTTACTAGCAACAAACTCACTATGAAAGATCATCCTCTGACTGGAAGTCAGGTCAAAGTTGAGCAACTATTTGAGGACTCTGGCAATAAGAGGAGCAGTACTCTTCAGTCTGCAGGAATCAGTAGTTCCGAAAGATCTCTTCCTTCCCTGTCAAAAGATAAAAGTATAGACAGCTTAAGCACAGCCAAATCTTGTGGAAGTTCATCAAAAGTGCGCAAAGCTATCTCTCAGGCTCCAGAGCAAGCAGTGAAGCAATATAAACATCAGTTATCTGCTTACGAGCAGCAAGAAATATGTAACTTTTCTGAAATTTACTTTGTGGGTCCAAATGCAAAAAAGAGGCAAGGAGTAGTCGGTGGCCCCAACAATGGAGGATATGATGATGACCAAGGTGGATACATTCATGTGCCTCATGACCATCTGGCTTACCGATACGAAGTACTTAAAATAATTGGAAAGGGCAGTTTTGGACAAGTAGCTAAAGTTTATGATCATAAACTCCACCAGCATTTGGCCTTAAAGATGGTTCGCAATGAGAAGAGGTTTCACCGTCAAGCAGCAGAGGAAATTCGGATTTTGGAGCATCTCAAGAAACAGGATAAAACTGGCAGCATGAATGTTATTCACATGCTAGAAAGTTTTACCTTTCGGAACCACATATGTATGACCTTTGAGCTCCTGAGCATGAACCTGTATGAGCTGATCAAAAGAAATAAATTTCAAGGGTTCAGTGTGCAGCTGGTACGCAAGTTTGCCCACTCTATATTACAATGTTTGGAGGCTCTTTATAAAAACAAAATCATACATTGTGACCTGAAGCCAGAAAATATACTTCTAAAACAGCAAGGGCGGAGTGGCATCAAGGTTATTGATTTTGGGTCTAGCTGCTTTGAGCACCAAAGAGTCTACACGTATATTCAGTCTCGATTCTATAGGGCCCCAGAGGTCATTCTGGGAAGTCGCTATGGGATGCCCATAGACATGTGGAGTTTTGGTTGTATTCTGGTGGAACTGTTGACTGGATATCCTCTTTTTCCTGGAGAAGATGAGGGAGACCAACTGGCTTGTATGATGGAGCTTCTTGGAATGCCACCTCAGAAGCTTTTGGATCAATCCAAGCGAGCCAAGAACTTCATCAACTCCAAGGGTCATCCTCGCTACTGCACTGCAACTACACATACGGATGGGAAAGTGATCCTCAATGGCAGTAGATCACGCAGGGGTAAAATGCGTGGTGCTCCAGGCAACAAAGACTGGGTGACGGCGTTGAAAGGCTGTGATGACCCCTTGTTTATAGAATTCTTAAAAGAATGTCTTAACTGGGATCCTTCTGCGCGCATGACTCCAAGTCAAGCTTTAAGACACCCTTGGATTTGTAAGCGAATGCCCAAACCACCCAGTACTGATAAAAGCATGGGTAAACGGATATCTAACTACACAAGCTCCTTCCCAGGAATAGGTTCTAAGTTGCCTCCAGTAGTTGGAGTGGCAAACAAACTGAGGGCTAATTTAACATCTGAATCAAATGGCAGTATACCTCTATGCACTGTGCTACCAAAACTGGTCAGTTAATAGAAAATTATGTATTCCCAAAATACATACCATGTATTTTAATTATCTGCTAGAAACGTGTAAGGTGGTGAAATGCAGAGGTTTTTAATGGATTTACTTTTCATTAAACACTTAATCTTGTACAAAAAAAGATGAATCAAAATATAAACATTTCAAGGGCTAATTGTTTTATCAAGTTGTTTCAGTTGCAGTGTGGTGCATATTACATCACTTGATAGGTCAACACATCTGTTCTGGTCAGTGAGATTACATGCTTTAACAGTTGTGTTTAATAGCACTATTTAAAAAAGAATCAAATCATTTCTTATCAGGACAGTTTCAGTTAGCAAATGCTTTGTCACAAGACAGCAAGAAAAAAGCATTTAAAATTGTATTCTGTTGGATAGAATGAGCTCTGCTTTCAATTAATCCCCAAGTGAACTTCTTAAATTTGGATGAAATTTTACAGATTTACTGTCAAGAGCACAAGTGTTTTAATCTAAAAAGCGAGAATGTTACCGGTACTTGCCAATATCAAATTTATATTTGAATGATTTGGTTTCCCGACAGAATGCTTTCCCCTTACACGTTTTGGAGGGCTCCTGGCATATAGGGATCCAAGTTGCTGCATTCCTAAATTACTTAGGCTGGGATTTTCAAAGGAGCATACAAGTAGTTAGGGACACATCAGTTGTGTGTAGACCTGCTAGGATCAACTTCTTTACTGGGATATGTACTCACTACCCCCACTGAAGTCAATGGGAGTTGCAGGCATGCACAAGAGCAGAACTGGATCATAACATGAAGTATAATTTGCTCAGGGCTATTAAAAACATTGTTTTGACTTAAATTTAATTAGGGTTACCATATTTTGAGTGTCCAAAAAGAGGACACTCCACGGGGCCCCAGCCCCGCCCATGCCCCCGCCCCAACTCCACCCCTTTCCCAAAGTCCCCACCCCAACTCCGAACATTTGATTCGCGGGAAGCCTGAAGCAGGCAGCAGGTAAGCTGGGGTGGGGGGGGTGGGGGGAGGAGGCGCGGCCCAGTCTGGCCCCCCCAACTGAGCGGCTCCTTCCGGCGGCCAGCCCCAGCGTCTCCAGCCTAGCTCGGCTCCTGGGGTGCTGGCCCCAGCCAAGCACCCCCGGCCGGCCCCGGGCCGGCCCCTGGCCCAGCACCCGCGGCCCCGCACCGCCGACCCTGGATCGCCGGGCCCGGCTCGGCCCCGCATCCCCGGGCCAAACCCCGGCCGAGCGCCCCCGGCCCCGCACCTCCGGCCCGGCCCCGCACCTCCGGCCCGGCCCCGCACCTCCGGCCCGGCCCCGCACCCCTGGCCCAGCCCCGCCGGTCCCGGTCCTGCACCCCCGGCCCAGCCCCGCCGGCCCCGCACCGCCGGGCCAGCCCCCAGCCGAGCACCCTGGCCCAGCACCGCCGCTCCCGGCCCAGCACCCAGCGGCGCCGGCCCCTCCCTATTTTCCCGGACATGTTCGGCTTTTTGGGATTTCCCCCCGGATGGGGATATGAGGCCCAAAAAGCCGGACATGTCCGGGAAAATCGGACGTATGGTAACCCTAATTTAACGTACACTTTTGCTAACTGATTCTTTCCCCATCCCTCCCAAAATGAAGATGCCCAGCCAAAATAAAGCACCCTTGCCATTAGAAATGTTTACAGTACTACGCTCTTAAAGTCTTTTTTTCTGTCCTGCAGGGTGAATTCCATTGAATAACATTGAAATCATTTTAAAAATAGTCACTCCTTTTTGCTAGATAAGTAGAATTTTTAAGGGTCAGGACTGTAACCAGAGGTTATGTGTGAGACAAGAGACTAGTCACTGAAAGAGTGGCCTGAAATCTTTTTAAACACAAATTGTCAGATTTGGTAAAGAGTAATAAATTTAAGTATTGAAATGCAAGTTTGTATGGGGGGAAAGTTGCTCTGTTTCTAGCAGTGTCCTAGCAGGTGGCTGAAAGAATGAGATGTCTCAGATGCTGTTTGGAGTGCTTCAGATATATTCTTTCTCTCTCTCTCCCCCTGGCAAGAATGTGAAATGTTGTTATGACCAATAGAGACAGCAGCACAACTTGTCAAGATTGTTCTCCTCAGAGCCCCATGGTCCGGGAGGATTCAGTTACACAAACATCTGATCCCTTGCCAAGTGTCTGAACAGAGTTTTAAATACAATTTTAGAGCTTTTACAAACAGAGCATTTTAAATTTAACAAGTTTCTCTAGAGCAGGTTTATGTTAAAACAGGGAAACCAAAGGAATTATTGGTGTGATTTGCAAAATATATTGACCAAACAGCTAAATCCCAGACTCTTTCTGAGAAGATGGAAATGCATTTTTTTCTCTGTTGCGTTTAGTTGTATTTATCCGTAAAATGTTTGATGATAAAAGGCCCAGTCCTGCAAGTTTGTCAGCATATCGCAGGGTCAGGACCAAAATTAGGCAAAAAGGGGCTTTGGATCAGGCTCAGTGGTGGCGGCAAATGCCCTCAAACTGTTTGGTAAATACCATTGTAAAAATTCAAGAAGACAGAGCACAATTTGGATATATATTTATTCTGATCTCTAAATTCCAAACTTTCCCCCAGGAAGTTGGCTATATTAAGGGTTCTGCAGTACATGGCCTTTTAAATTTTGTTGTAATTTTTCTTCAATAAGCTTAATAATCACATTAATTGAAAGTAATGCAGCTTAGCATTTATCCATACATTGGTTAATATGTCTCAAATGCCACTACATGTGGTCCTTATATGGTCATGTTGCACTTTATAGCAATCTTCCTCAAATGGCTGGCTACAGTAATTTTTTATTTGAATGGAAAGTCAAGCAAGCACACTTTAATAAGTGCTATAAGATGCCTATGGTTTTAGCTGAATTGAATACATATGGAGCATCTTCAGAAGCAAGAGTAATTATTTGCACAATGTGAATGAAATCTTTGGAGAAACACCACAGGAGCCATGGAAGAATATTCAAGACAAATGAAAAAGAGAATATTACATATATGAGGACAAATTATCATTATTGCTATTTATATTATGATAGGACCTATAAACTTCCTTTAAGGATTAGGGCACCATACATACAGTAGAAAACATGTGTCTGCTCTAGAGAGCAATGAACACGGTCCTTGATGCCAGAGGTTTTTGATCTGTTAAAGTACTGCATGAAACAAGATTATTTTAGTGTCACGTCACCAAAAATACCGTAGCTACCATTTTAGATGGCCTCTAATGTTACACTTCTTGTATAGATACAGTGCTGTCATTTGAAATGTGTGTTATAAAGCAGGAAATATAACAATGGCAGAAAAAATACCACTGCTTTTACCAGAAACATTTGTTCACCTTGACCCCAGTTAAGCAAGGTACCTAATCACATGCCTAACTTTCAGCACATGAGTAGTCCCATTTAAGTAGGACTACTCACATGTTTAAAATCAGGAACATGCTTAGGTACCTTGTTGGATAAAGGCCTTTGACTGTATAGACATTGCAGAGAAGGAAAAACAGAACACCTAGTATGTTAAGTTTGTTTAAAATGGAAAAAGTAGCTTTTTGTTGGTACTGGTGCATTGTCCTCTGTTGTTTTCTCTATTTTGCAAATCAGCAAGATCCCAGTGGGTCTCCCAGGCATTAGTGAGGTTCTACTGTAATTTAAATCATGTTCACCTGTGACTCTAACACAAAACAAATGTAATTTATTGAGGTTTATAGTAAAACCATAACATCAAATTTGTAAGAATTTTTAATGGATTAGTCCAAACTTCATTTTTAAAACTTCCTTATAATGTTCATTATGTTTTACAACACATAATGTAGACATATTGTAAATAACACGGGCTGTTTATTGTGTGGTTTTTAATCCTCTTTTAAGAAGTGTGGATTGTAGCAATTTAATTTAGCAATATTTTTAATTTAAATTACTGAATAATAAGACATAAGCATCACATGTGACATACAACTGTTTACTTTTACACTGCGGCAAACATAATATGACTATCCAAGATGCAAGGATAAACGTGGTTCTATTTTAAAAGTCAGGCGGGCAGGGGAGTATTACTCTTCCATTACAGATGCAAACATTTGCATTTAGTACTCAAGGTTATGTTATGTTCCTTCATAGGTTTGCTCTTACTAATACTGATTATTGAAAAAGTGTTTTTCACTTTTATACTGATCATTCCATACAGTTGTCATTTTCCACATGCTGCAGTTACTGTTAGAATTTTTGTTTTTTCTTCCTACCTAGTTTGAGAAAGACGTCTCGTCTAGTGACAATTTAAGAATCTAAACTAATTGGAAGGGGTTTGCATTCTGAGAGAATTTTTGTGGAACGGTGGGTGTGTTAGTCAAAATCTGGTATAGTTCACTTTGACTGTGATCCCTTTGGACTTGGCGGCGGTAAAAAAAATTAGTATCTTTTTAATGGTAAACTAATACTACTGGTGCTTCATTACAGTGATCCTCTGAAAATTACCTCTGAATAAACCCTGGGTCCTTTAAAAAGACACCCACTACAAACCACAACCATCCCCTCCTCATTAGTAATGGCTATTTTGGTTGTGAAGCACATACATGATGATCTCAGCAGTGTCTTACTAATCCCAGCCATACAAGCAAAAGGCTGATTCTGCACCCAAAGCTCTGTGTCGAAAACGAGAGATGCCAATCCCCTGCCTGACAAAGTCTTTAATGCTGTAGTGGAAGTGAAGAGCCAAAATAATATGGAAATATTTGCAGTACTTTAATGCACTATGTAACAAGATTAAAGACAGAGGCTGTGTACCCAAAACTTTTTTTTTAATAGACAGATCTGTGAATCTGATTTCCTCGACCTGCCCTGTCTGAGCTGCTGTGCACCTACATCTCTCAAACTTCCGTAGGAATTTTGGGTGCTCTGCAACTGTGAAAATTGGGCTCTGAGTTCTGATACACAAGGTATACCCCTGCTCTTTTCAATGATTTTATCATGCTGCTCTTTTTAATAAGGAGGCAGAGAGATTAAGCTTATGTATACATATGTGTGTGTGTGTATGTGTATACACATACAGTAGGATTATATATAATCATACTTCCCTTAGAAGAACCCCCATCTAGTCTGGTATAAAACTCCCCTGATATCCTATTAAATATAGCTTCTAATTACAACTCCCACCATAACATGCAAAACACTTGGCTCCTCAGAACAGTCTTGTATAGGAGAACATTGTTCTATCTGCATTTAAACAGGGTGCATTTACTTTACACCAAATAACACCCTTATAAATTAGCTACCTGGTTGAAGTCTGGGTTGCTGAAAGAACAAACCATGTTCCCTGTTCATAGAACTGTGCCTTATTATTTTACGAGCCTACATTTGTCTCAGTGAAATCAAATTACTAATCAGGGTTTCTTATACATTGCAGCTGTTCATACTAAATGTCCATATGTCTAAAGAATTTACAGGTTAGCCTTTTTATTATTGTAAATTGTTATGAGGTGTAATATGGTGGCAAATGTAGAAAACAGTAAGGTGCATGTGAACTTAACATTTTCTCTTTGTGAAGGAACACTTTTGAAATAAGCCAGTTTTAAACTTTGTATGTAAATGTAATGAACAAATATTTCCTAAAATTGTACTTCAGTTCTTTTTTTTTTAAATAAATACATAATTTTCTTTAGCAACAGTCTCTGCAAATTCCTAAAAGAAATACTTGACTTTCTTTAAAAAGTCATCTAACTTGCATTGGCCACTATTACCCTCTGTGGTTCTTAACTAGAGTGCAATTGAAAAATGTCAGCATTTAAAGGAGACATTTCCCACGTGGTAAAATGTGGCATGTTTTGTGTGCAGAGGGAGGGAATGAGAAGATTAAGTGAGAAGGGAAGCAACCAAACCAACCAACCAACAACAGCCACAAATAAAAATAGCAAGCCGTAATGTAATTGCGAGGGAAAGGAACTAAAATATCAACTACCTGAATCTGAACCTAAAAATCTTTTTTCAGACTGGAAGTTTTCACCTTTGCTGTATACTTAATCTCCTCTCCTTGAACTAGAGGAAAACGTGTTGTGGACATCTACAATTTCAATATGCTCATGCTAAACGTGAATGACCTGACAAATGTTCTTATTAGCAGTGCTGCGTTTGAACATCTCAAAGTTTTGCCATAGCATTCTTGAGTCATCACTTTCTTATTTAATCTATTGGAGGTTTTTGTTGTGGAGGCAGAATCCCTTTAATCCCTAGGCTGGAAGGAAAAATCCAGCAATAGCTACTTAGGAAAGATTTGCTTTTAATAGAAACCTACATTTGTGTACAGTGGGCTACCCAGTGAGATATTGGAATAGTTTGAAGCTGAAGTCACACTGCCATAAAAAGACCTACGTAGCTACAGCATACAGGATTAAATCTTGCATGTTTCATAAAGAAGCACTTAATTTTCATGGAATCAGTCACTGCCCATTATTGACCAATTTAACCAACTGAACTAAAGCAGAAAAGTATATTAGTTCTCTAATGATTGATTTAAGGATAGCCTTCAATTAGGAGACTTTTATAACAGGGGAGAGTGAGTGGATTTTCCTTCACTATATAACTCCATTGAATGACAATTTTGTTTTATTAAAATAAAACTGTTTACAATCCTAGGCCTGTTGTAAAATAAATACCCATTGAAACTTGAGTATATTTTAGATTTTTTTTTCATAACTAAATAGTTCCTGCTCCACTTGTTTGCCAAGAGTATTTTGGTAGGACTTTCACTGTTAGCAATGTTTTTCAATGAGTGTATTACATGAGTTTGTAGTATTCTCATAGTGTCCCTTAAGATATTTTGCATCACTCTGTCGTACTGTGTGTTGACACACTATTATCAGACAAATTCTGAAATTGAGAGCAATTATAATGTGCAGTACTATACACTAGCAAACAATTTTGTTTAATGCTGCAGCTTAAGGAAGCAAGGAATTAAATACTAAAGCTACATTTGAACAGCAGTAGGGGCTTCACTTAAACAGACCTATTAAGGAATGTCAACATAAGATCTGGATCTGTCTTGGTGAAATGAATTAATTGAGTAGTTACTTGCCAATATAGGGAAGAAATTCACAATCTGGCCTGTAATTTGTAATGTGAGATATGTGCTTCCACTGTGGAAAAATTAGCATTCACTAATTCATGTTGGATTATTAAAGAGAAAAATTACACATTTAAGAAGACAGCCATAGATCACTTGGGCAGGCAGAAGATAGAAAGATTTATTTTTCCATTTAGCGATAGTTCTGTGGGTTCAATAGACTCAGCTTTTCACTCTTCGCATAATCAGAAGGCATTGCTGTTACACATCGTGGGACCATGTAGCACAAAGTGATTTAAAAATGCAACTGCAGTCAATTTGGCAAGTGAGTTATTGCTTAGCACAGCTCTGTCTCGCGTCCCTAGTGTTTAGTGTCTTTTTTTTAAGCATATAGGTTGAGATTTTTAAAGCAGCCTCGCTGATTTATCTAGATGGACCAAGATTTTCAATGTAACTAATAATTTTGAGGCCTCAATTTTTTGTGATGCCCAACTTGAGACATCTTAAAAGGAGCTGAATTTTCAGAGAGCGGGTGCTCAACACTCTCTAAAGATCAGGCCCCTTTAGGGTGTCTCAAAATAGGCACCCAAAATCCCTAGCCACTTCTTGTGTTGATATTTCTGGCAGATATGTCCAAACCTCAACCAAAGGATTAAGCTGCAGTGGTGCTAGTGATGTTGGGAGCGCTAGTGAACTGGTGCAGCTGGCATTTTAAGGACTGTGCCAATTAGAGCTGCTCTACATAGGGTTCAATGACGCAGTGCTTAAAAGACCAAGGGCCACGAGCTCCCAACATTGCTAACGCTGCTAGAGCTGCATCAGTGTTAGCAATGGTAGGAAATGGTTGCAGACTTTTCCTAGTGAAGACAAGGCATGGGTGTCTCCAGTTACAAGGGGCCTGTGGTGTTTCAGAGGCGCCCAAACAAAGGTGGACAACACCCCATGTTCCCACTACCACCAGTGGGCGGCCAGGCAATACCTTCTGCACAGCAGTACCCAGAACTTTGAGTTAGAACATTCTGTAGAAGTGAAAATGGTTCTGGTGTTGCTGCTTAGTTCCTACTGTCTAGGTACAGGTCAGCAGTCTCCTCTAACAATGGGTGCTCTTGATTCCTGCATATAGACAGTTCCTATGGGGAGGGAGAGCAGAATATCTGAATCAAGATTTTCTGTGAAACGAAAAGGAGAATTTTGCCCATAACGTGTTTGGCTTTAGGCAGCAGCAAATAAATTAGTTCTAGCCATAGTTATAAAAGGTTTAGGTGAATCATGCAAACTTTTTGGTCACAGAAAATGAATGGGTGTTAAGCACTATTTTTACCTTCTGTCATATTAATAAATAGTTCTATAAACACTTCTGATGAATCCATGAGCAAAGATGCCCAAGATTGCTTTTTTTCTCGGTTGATCATGCTGTTGTAGTAGCATGAATACATGTTCTTGGGATTGGCTGAACTTGATACACGCCAAACATTTTCCACCCATACCATCACTGTCTCACGCCAGTGTTTATACCAGGGGTCGGCACCCTTTCAGAAGTGGTGGGCCGAGTCTTCATTTATTCACTCTAATTTAAGCTTTCGCGTGCCAGTAATAGTTAACATTTTTAGAAGGTCTCTTTCTAGAAGTCTATAATATATAACTAAACTATTGTATGTAAAGTAAATAAGATTTTTAAAATGGTTAAGAAGCTTCCTTTAAAATTAAATTAAAATGCAGAGCCCACCGAACCAGTGGCCAGGATCCGGGTAGTGTGAGTGCCACTGAAAATCAGCTCACGTGCCAACTTCGGCACGTGTGCCATAGGTTGCCTACCCCTGGTTTATACCGACGTAATAAATGTGCATAATTTCTCTACTTGCTATACATAGTTGCCGCCAGTAGCAGACATCCGTGATGCGAGGAATCCATGCAGTCTGAGCTTATAAGGAGTGAGATGCAAGCAAAGGAAGGATTGTGAAACTGAAGTGGAAGTCTTTCACTGATAATGCAAAACTGCAGGGAGGAGTCACTGGTACTTTGACAAAACAAGTTTTCCTCTTTTCCCCTCAAATGAAGCTTCAGATGAATTTTTCCTCATGTGCACATTAGCTTGCTTAGTCTGCAAGGACAATGCTTTTCTTGATCAGCAGCCTTTGCACGAGATGCTTGCCAACATAACTCTGCCAATTCCTGGCTGCCGAGAGCAGCTCTTAAAGATGACAAAGTGTCAGCCCCTTCCTCTAGCCAGAGAGTGAAACCATGTAAGGAGTTGCATTCCTCCTGCTAGCTCTGAAAACCATATGTTCTTTGGCTTTGAAAGTGAAGATTGCAGAGAAGCACATTTTTGTTTTGTTTTTGCTTTTGGGGAGGGGGGGGGAACGCAAAGACATGACTCTACCACAGAGGATAAGGGGAATAAAAGCATATCTAAGAGTGAGAAGGAATTAAAGAAATAATGCATAATGTGTGAGATCTTTTAAAAAATGGGTTAAATCCTGATCTGAAGAAAGACATCTGCAATTACACCACTCCCGTTACCAGTCCTCATTCTTCAGTGATAAGCTGACCACTGGCAGGGGTCAGGAGGAACGCCTCTTCCCTATGGTATATGATCACACAGCTAGATTTGGTACTGGGGGTTAGAAGTGCTGCATTTTCTTCTGGTGTATCCAGCTGTTAGTGACAGGATACTGGAGCTGTTTAACTTATTATTGATTATTTGTGTTACTGTACCATCTAGGAGACCAAGTCAGGGATCAGGGCCTGGTTGAATTAGACACTCTATGGACAATGAGCAAGGAGGACAGTCCTTGCCTTAGAGAGTTCACAGTCTGCGAGGCAGGTAGGTTGCAATAGGAGGATGACACAGAGTTGGGCTAGGTTGGAAGGATGAGGTAACAAACACAGGAGTTACAACTTGCCACTGATGTACCCAATGCCAGATGGGTGAGCTAGCTGTGTGTTCCATCTGATGATCCCTAGGTTACTAGTTAGATACAGGATGGGGGGAAAAATGTGCATCTTGAAGAAATATAAAAATAAGACACCGTTACTGATGTGATTCATTATGGGTGACTGTTCTCATTTGTCTAGTACGGCCCTGGGCACATTGTGGACTAATTTAAAATGGTAATATGCTCTAAGCCTTTAAATAAGTATCCATCTTCCACCCAGCAACTCTGCTACAATGTTTGATTACAGTAGCATTAATACTAAAAGCTGTCAGCATCTTTGCAGGGTGTCGATGATGGATGACATAAATGAAATTATATTTGAGCTCTGGGTAACTGACATACTGGCTGTAATGTCATCAAACAGGAAAGGTCATGTAAGTAATTTACACCAGTGGTTCGCTGCACTCGACCTGTCAGTAAATGGACAATCAAAAAGCACAAAAAAAATATGTGCAAGCAGAGATGGCTGCCGCCTTCCCCCCCACAAAGGTAGGTTGTATATTCCTCATGAAATCACCTTCGTTACTGTTGTGCTATGCAGGATTTATTCATTTTAATGTTGTGCAACTTGCCCTCTCTTATTTGAAATGGGGTAGAAATGGAATGGAGACAGTGTCTGCCTTGAGAGTCAGGGGCTGTAGTGAGGCGGCCTGGCTCCCAGCCGCCCCAGAGAGGGGTGACCCTAACAAACCCCTTTACAGGGGCTATATTCGAGTACACATTCTGCAAATGTGCTCATGAATAATAAAGATCCCTTCTCTCTCTCTCTGCGCCTCAGCACTCATATACAGCCTGTGCTTCTCTGGGTTCCTTCCTTCGCAATCTTATTAATGGTGGTGAGAGCGCCTTTGCCCCTGCAGCTCATGTCATTTCAAACAGCCTCCCTGCATCTCTTGAGCCTTCTTCAAATCTCACTTGAAAACCTTGCCTATACAGCTTGATTTCTTTCTGTATCTTATTCTATAATTGCATTGTGAACTAATGCAGTACATTATATATGTTCTATTAGAATATTAGCTTGGGCAACTGTTAGACTTATGAAGCCTAACGTGTATTACATAATTCTGAAAGAATACTCCTAATTTTCTGTTTGGTAGATTCCACACTTTAGTCTCATGTGTAATGTGATCTGTGATGCACTGGTCTGAAAGGCAGCCGATGAGAGGAAGCATAATGCAGTCATTAGGGCACTAGCCTGGGACTCTGGAGACCTGGGTTAATTCCTGCTCTACCACAGATTCATGTATGACTGTGGGCAAGGCATTTAGGACCCAATTTTTAAAGATATTTAGATGCCTAGAGATGCAGATAGACAGTGGGATTTTCCAAAGCACCTTAATTTCAATGGGAGTTCCACAACGAGGCACTTTCTCCTTCTAAGCACCTATCTGCATCTTTAGCTTTTCAAAACCAGAATGGGGTAGAACAGATGTAGGTTCCAAAGGACCTGAGCCATCAACATTCAAATGAGGGCGAAAGAAGAAGATGGGCTTGGATAAAGGCTTCTCTTTTTGTGTTGTTATTTCTAGTGGAAACATACCGTGTCACATTGGTTTGACAAAGATGTCCTATAATTTGGAAAGCAGCAAAAGGAGTTTGATTGGACAGTGTGCACAAAAATCACAATTCGGACTCTTTCCTGCACTGACAGCATTCAGCATCTTGGCTTTAATGAAAGTTGAAGGTGCTCGGGAATTGGCAAAACTGGATCCTTGATCCCTTGAATTCTAGGTTTCTGTTGAGAATAGCTTGATTGATGGTAGGCTCAATGGAGCAGCAGGAGGGTCTATATTCAGCAAGGACCTGATTTTTTCAAAAACCCAGCATCACCACGACTTCAGCCGAAGTCATTGGGAGCTAGGGGTGCAAACCAGGAGGTGTGTCTTGGGAAGGAGATAGGGAAAGAGCTCTAAATAAGCTAATGTGACTGTGATGTAGAAAAACATTGATCTGTGCTGTGTATGCTCACCCAGTGCTAATTTTAAGCCGCCATCAGATTTGAAATATATGGCTGCCAATGGGATTTTTTTAAGCATGCAGGTTTCTGCTACACAGGATGCTGGCAATGGCAGCTGAAGTTTCCCATGCTGTCCTGCCGCTGACCTCTCCCAGGGCCTAGAAGCAGCAGTGTCCAGGCTTGCTCCTGACTGAATCTCTGACGGCTGTGCAGGCTGATAACATTGTTTAATGCGGCTTACTGTCCGCTAGTGAATTAGCTGAGCTTCAAATGCAGCCCGCCTTAGGCATCAAGCATGGACCAAAGGTGGCAGAAATCTCACCAGGGCAGCAGATCTCATGAGATTGGAGGGGATGTTGGAAGATTTTTGGTGCTTTAGAATCTACGGTAGAACTTTGGCCATGATTCAGCCTAACCCCCCTCCTAAACCCGATCTAAACCTGACTGGCTCCCAACAAAGCATGAACAAAGCCAAGGTTTCTGCCTGCAGCATTACCTACTTGCCTGTTCAAGAAGTGCCCGGCCTTAGGATCCAGCGCAGGGGTTTTCACTCCCTGTGCGCCCCAGAGCACAACTCTCTAGGAGCTCACTGTGCTGAGGCCTGGGCGGTGTCTAGGTAGCAGGGGTGTAGTATGAGTTAGGACTGGCCAGGGGCCAGGACATAGCTATCTGAATCCACCAGCTTTTGCCTGACGTGGGTGGGTCAGAGAAGTCTGAAGTGCTGATCATCTATGCTGCAGCCCCGAAGCTGTGATAGTGGCTGCCGAGTGGTTGGGGGTACTAAGCTCAGCTGTTCAGCCATAGAGGGAGGGATGGAGTTTGCCATCACATTTCAGCACCATCCTGAAAACTCTCCTGATACTCAGCAGTGTCTGCTATAAATAGACACACATGGAACACCACATCAGTTTGAGTGATGCTGGCAACAGCAGCCCCACTGGGGCAGCAGAGACAGCCGGGGGGGCCAATCCGTTAGCGTGTTGACCAACTGACTCCTGCATGGCCTGCCCCGGCTCCATACACCAACAAAAACTGGGCCTGTTCCCGGCCTTGTTGATTTCCGCTTATGAGACTTTAAATCATCTCAGGATGGGCACTACACCCTGACCCTTTAAGAGTTGTGTTTGCAAGTCAGTGTTGCTGAGCAATGGGGGCTGGGGCTGAGGCGGGGGTGGGAAGGGACATTAAACTTGTAGCTATTCCTGTCCTAATTTCCCCAAAGGCTGGGAAAGTGCCCTGTTCTGGCTCCTTTGTTCTTCAGGAGGGTGGTTTTCTGTTCTCTTAGGGCTTGCCTACATGGGAGAGTTTTCCAGTTATACTGGTATAAAAATACCAGTGTAATTAAATTGCTGTTGTGTAGACACTTCCTACAGCAACAGAAGGGGTTCTTCTGTCTCTGTAGCAAATCTTTCTCTGAGAGGCTAGATCAATGGAAGAATTTGTCCACCAACCTAATGGTGTCCACACCGGGGCTTAGGTCAGCTTAACAACGCCACATGGGGCATGACATTTTTCCCAGCCCTGAGCGATGTCATTAAACTGACCTAAGTCTTGAAGTGCCAACCAGCCCTCATTTCGGAGCGAGGGGCTTTCTGCAGCTTAACTTGAACTACTTCCAAACACCTATAAACTAAACCAGAAGAAGGAACTGTGAAAAGAGAGTCTGCAGGGGGGAGATTTATATCCAGGTAACTCTAGTGATTTAAATTCACACTCTGCCTTACACTGGTGTAACTTTCCGGGGTAGACTAGATTCTGAAACTTTTATTGAGGCTGAGGACTAGTATGTTGCTCCCCACACAGACCCTTTCATTTCAGTATGATGACTTGATAAGTAAGGTTCTACTCAATGTGAATAAGGGTATCTCAATCTAGCCCTTACTTAGGGTTTTGTTTGTTGTTTTAGGCGAGGACTCCTTGTAGATATAGGGACAGGCCGTCAGCTTTGGCTCTGCATAAGAGGTCATCTGCATGGCCCAGATGTTGGGATTGGTGACTTAGCTTGCCAGTTCTTTGGAGACAGGAAAGGCTTTCTGTTTGCCTTATAAAACACTCAGCACAAATTATCTAAAAGTAACAGTATTGTCAGTACAGAAAAAAGCTGCCACAGGTGAGGAGAGATCTGAAGTCAGAAAGGTTATAAAATGACAGACTCATAGAACCGTCTGGCTGACAGGTCATGAAATCCAGTCCCCTCTGCTGAGGCAGGACCAAGTAAACCTCCTAGACCATCCCTGACAGGTGTTTGTCCAACCTGAAACACTCCTTAAAACCTCCAATGATGGGGATTCTACAACCTTCCTTGGAAGCCTATTCTAGAGCTTGCGGTAAGATTGCTACAGAGAGCAAAGGGTAATTTAATTTATTATGTCCTTTAACCTGAGCTGTAGTCTGAGTGTGACTTTCAAAGGAGTTAGGTGCCCAACTCACCTTATATTTCAATGGGATTAAGGCTCCCACCTCCCTCAGTCTCTTTTGAAAATCTCACCCGTAATTCTTTTTTCTTACGTTCCTTTCTGCTGGCACCATTTGGCCTGTTCTGGGCATGGCTGCAGCCCTGGTATGTTTCCAATGATTGTTAAATCCCTGCCAGTGGTGAGTAGGGGGATGGGGAAACCTCCAGCTATTTGTGGGGAGGGGGGCAGAGGGAGGAGTGCATAGCACAGCATTCATTTTCCAGCCAGCTGGTGCTGATTCAGGACATTTTCGGCCGTGACAATTGCATGGAGAAAAGCCACTGAGGGATCAGTTACATGTGACTGCTATAGTCACAGTATATGCAGCCGAGTTCTAGCTCCCTTGTCTTTCTATTTTGCACTGTGAGAGGCATACACGGGTTGTTTGGAGAAGTAACAAGATAGCAAGAAAAGGTGGAGGGAACCAACCCCCCAAATTCCTCCTTCCGGATTCCCCTCTTTTCCCTATGGCAATGTGATCATATGGTCCATGGCAACAATTTCCGTCCCTCTCTTTAGCAGCTGTAGTGGATAGCAGGGTCGAGCATGAGCCTCTGACACAGCCCAGTGTGATGGGATTTGCGAGAACAACATGGGCCTTTATAAATATCTTTGGGTGATTCATATTTCCAATTACATTAAAACCACAGGATCATGCATCATTTGGACTGTTTGTTAGTTAAACCGTATCTAATTATACACAGTCAATAAGTCAGCACCTGTGCAAATATTTTCTGCGAGTCCTGACCTCATTTTTTCCCTCAGTGGGTTGATGAAGAATCCAGCATTTTCTGAAAGATGGGTCACTGAATTCCCAAAGAGCCATGACAAATTCAGGAGATGGGGATATATGTTAAAGAGTGAGTGGTTGCAGGCAGGGACTGAAATCCAGTTCAGGGTCTTCTCCTGGTGCTTTATGTGGGCTCCTTGCCAGGTGGAAAATACTAATCTTTTGGTGTGGATAAGAAAGGAGGCAGTGCGGGCCAGTGGAAAGAGCTGGAATGGGAGTCAGGTGACCTGAGTTCTGTTTCTAGCTCTGTCACTGACCTGCTGTGTGACCTGGGCAAGTCATTCTCTGTGCTTCAGTTCCCAATCTACTAAACGGGGACAGAGATCCTTACCTTCCTTTGTAAAGTGCTCTGAGATCTCCAGTTGCAAAGCTGCTTGTAAGCAGTATCACTATTGTATGTCTTCATATGGAATCAGTTCTGATCCCTTTGCTGTCCCATTTACTCACCTCTCATCCTGCTAGCACAGGGCAGGCTCTTTCACTCTGGACTCACTTTTCTCGATGATCTTAAAAAATAGCCCCGCTTTGCCTTATTTTGACTATGATGAATGCCCATGGTATGTTTAGTGTTCAGACAATTTTTCAGTATCAAGAACATACTATCAGGAGCATATCTAGTGGTTTTGCCCCCAAAGTGGTTAAGCAAAAAACAAACAAACAAACCAATTTCCTTCCCCCCCCACCCCAGCTGGGGAATCAGTGGAGCAGATCCAAAAAAGAGCCCCGTGGCACAGTGCGCATGGCAGGGGCCCTGCGTATCCAACCCTTGAACTGGCCCTGTGTATTTTATGAGAGTGGGAGTTAGTCTCAGAGCAAGGATTTGAACTGTCTAGTGGTCAGACTGCAAGACTAGCCACCAGGATCACTAGTGTAATAATCCTGGCTTGGCCACTGTGTGACCCTGGCAAGTCACTTAACCTTGCTGACTCTATTTCCCCATCTGTAAAGTGGGAATAAAACCTGCAAGCTATTTGGGGCAGGTACTGTCAGTTATAACATGTCTGTACAGCACCTAGCACAATGGAGCCCAATTTGGCTGAGGCCTTTAGGTACTACCACACCAGCTGTATCTGTTTTAGGTACTTTTATGGCCTTTGTTACCATAGTTTGAGTGCCCCACATCCTTGACTGTATTTAAATGTTTAATAATAACACTACCGCTGGCATATATGGTGTGGAACTTGTGAAGGGCTAGGCTGTGTGGCTAACGCTGTTTGCAAAGCCACTCAGGTGAGAGTAAAGCATGTTTAGGCTCCAGGACACCGCCTGTGAAATTGACATTGGAACCAAAACTCTCTGGAAATGTAAACAAAGCCCTTCAAACACAAAATAGATTATTTAAAAAAAAAAAAAAAAAAAAAGAAGACACACCTCACTTAGCCTGCTGTTGCTATTTCTCCTGGTTGCTATGTAAACAGTTTTATTTCTGGCTCACACTGCATACCAGGCCATAGCCTGGTGCGATGTAATCCCACATTATTGGTTAAGCACACCGGGGCGGATGCATTGGTTTCAGAGCAAAGCTCCTCTAGCATTTCCCCGGAACAGCTGTTCTGCTCGGCCCATGGCAGTTGCAGACGGGCATTTTCGGCACCTCACTAGCCCAAGTGTTTTTCCACTGCAACTGAGACTAGATAACATTCCATCAGCTGTGCCGCCCCACCTCTTGGGGAGCGGACACCTGCTGAGGAACGCAGATAAGACAGGCCAGGGAAAAGACTGGGTGTGAGTCAGTAAAGCTGTGTAGGGGAGGTGCCCAACCTTTCGGGTGGGAAATGAACTACATCTGCTGCTTTCTCTTCCCCATTTGGGTCCATTAAGCTGGAATCAGGAAAGGAACCTAGATTGGTCCAATGAATCAGTGACACCCACGGAGGACTTTGAAAGCAAGCTGGTATCCTCTGCCAGCAGCAACAAGGTGACAAAGTTACTGTTGTGTCAAGAGACCTGGGTTCCCTTCCCAGCTCTGCCTGCTGTATGACCTTAGGCAAATCATTTCCCCTGGCGGTGTTCTGTAGTCACTCATTAAATGTGACCACATACCTCTCACTGTTAGATTATTTGTATTGTGCCAGTGCCTCAGAGACAGCGACAGGGACCAGGACCCCACTGGCACCGTACAAACACAGAACAAAAAGATCAGGGGTGGCCAACCTGAGCCTGAGAAGGAGCCAGAATTTACCAATGTACATTGCCAAAGAGCCACAGTAATACATCGGCAGCCCCCCATCAGCTCCCCCACCCCAGCTCCCAGTGCCTCCCGCTCACCGGCAGCCCTGCCAATCAGCGCCTCACCCTCCCTCCCCGCACCTCCCGATCAGCTGTTTTGTGGCATGCAGGAGGCTCTGGGCGGGGCAGGTGGAGGAGCGAGGGCACTGCAGGCTCAGGGGGTAGGAAGGGGTGGAGTAGGCGCAGAGCCAGGGGTTGAGCAGTGAGCACACCCCGGCACTTTGGAAAGTTGGCGCCTGTAGCTCCAGCCCCGGAGTCGGTGCCTATACAAGGAGCCGCATATTAACTTCTGAAGAGCCGCATGTGGCTCCGGACCCACAGATTGGGCACCCCTGAAAAAGATGATCCCCGACTAAGGAATTTACAGTCTGTTTTACAGAATTTATGTCTGTTTTCCCTCCCACCCTTTGTATTGGCTGTTTAGATTGCAAGCTCTTAGGGGCAGGGGTTGTTTCTTAGCGTGTGTGTTGTACAACGTGCCGCACAATGCGGCTTCGATCACAAATAATGGAGGCTACTAACAGTGCAAGTGATCCTGTTGCACACGCGAACCAGGCAGTGTGCAGGCAAAACTGCTCTCTTTGTGATGTGCAATTACCCCAGTTGTATGCACACAGGCAGGAGTTGCACACATATTGTCATGGTGGCGTGACCATGTTTGAGGATGTGGCCTTGAATGTGTAGTGGGTGGCTAAGGGACATGTCAAAGGAATGAGCTTCCGCGACAGAGCAGCTGTTTCTGCTCACAGATTGATGTTAGGGGCCACTGGTCCAGATATGGTTGTGTCTGACCAGCTCTGGACCCATGTGGAGGGCCAGCATAAGGCTGACAACCCAACTTAAGTCTCACTTAAGCCCTATCTTGAGAGGTTAAGTGGGACTTAAGTGGTGAATTTCATCCAGGGTGCGACTTCTTGTCACCTATCACTATCTCCTCTGCAAATAAAAACACTAGCCGCTAGTGGGGAGATGGCAACACCTGTCACTTGAATTAGGAAACAGCTGGAAGGATGTATTCTCAGACCCAGATAAAACATCGGCCCATACAGCAGGTTAGTTTATGACGTAGGGCTACCTATGCAAAGTAGCAATCCTGACTGGCGAATACAAATAAAGCCTCCTGTCCCTGATGCTGCCTTTCCCAAATTCCAGTAAGGAGGGGAACTGTTGGATAGCGTCATGTGTGGTTTTATGATGTCATCTGTAGTTATGCTATAACCCGCCAATTCATTTCCACTTATGACCTGTTTGAACCCTAGTGTCTCTATAGATGAATGAGCAGTGGCTCTAAAAGGCCGAGCACCAGGCCTCCCCTTTCCTCTGAATCCATACTGAACCAATGTCACAGGACGGTGTTAGGGGATGCAGTCTCTGCTGGATGTGAAGGCACATCTCACTTGTACTCTGAAAAGCTTTTTACACAGGCAAGAGCCCAGGGCTGTGCTGATGGCAGCCACATATAATGTGCTACAGATAAAGGAGTGAACAAACCAAACCAAACTCCATTAGAAATGGGCTGGGAAGGAGGAAATCGATGTCTGACAAATGGAACCAAATCAAATCAATAGAGACAGGCTTTTTATTTTCAGGCTTCTGAGGCATTGGAGATGGGACCGAACCAATACTTTGACTCCTCACTTTGGGGACATTCGGATCTGGGTTCAGACTTTGGGACTGGCTCATTCAGCTGTGACAGGCTGAACTGAACACCCCAGAATTCAAATCTGGACGTGAATTTCACAACTCAGGCCCATCTCTGATACATATTAAGATATAAGTAGGTGAGTTTCATGCTTCAGGGCATAGTGGTCAGGAAGGAATTGCCTGCTGTGCTCCCTTATCAGGGAGCCATGGAAAGCAGAGCATAAGCTGAAGCAGCCTTGAGTCTGCTCTAACTGATGCTGGGGACTTCACAGCCTAAGAATACGTGGAACGCAAAGATGGTTTAAAGGTACCCCCTCTAGCCATCTTTATTCCTGCACCAAGCCCAAGACCAGAGTAAGGAAGACTGGGGACCAAAGTCTTAATTACAAGCAGTTGAAAACATTCTCTTATTTATGTAGCTCCCAACTGGCCTTGCCAAAAGATGTAAAAAGACAGGTCCCTGCCCCAAGAAGCTCCTATTCTGATTACAACAACTGAGGGAATGAAACATTTGAGGAACAATAAATAACAATACGTGGAGAAGAAAAGCCCTTGGGAGAGTGTCCCGTTAATGGGTGGCTGGGCTAATCAGAGGATGATTGCAGATTTCACATGGTTGTTCGGTCCCCCGCCTGACCTACAAACAATGGAAAAAACCTCCTCCAGCCCAACTGTGTCCTGGAGGGCATGTCAATAAAGGCAATAAATGCTGCTGTGTGAGCTGCAACTGCATATGTCTCACTGGATTAGGGCCAGCCCCAGGAGTCGTTTATGCTAATGGAGCTAATCTCTGTAATCTTGTCACACAAATGCCTCCTCACTGCTGGCAGAGGGGCAGGGATTTGGGATTATATGCAGATGACATCATATGTGCTCCACCTTCGTGCAACGGGAAAGGGGCAAATGTAGGGGATGGTAGTGATACCCTAGGAATTTAGCTCTGGGAAGGGTTATATATCATAGTGCAAGCTGAGGAAGAGATCGCCAAGATGATAGGGGAGCTATGGACAGCGGTGGTGCAAGTTTCAACTGTGCTGACCTGCCCCACCCTGACCTGAAGGAATTAGCTTGAGGGGATGAGGGGCAGTTCATGGTCTAGTCCACAACTGTCCTCTTTGCTCAAAGTGCCCAAGGATGCCAATTATAGTGTCAGTTGCAATGGACTGTAACAGGCTGGCAGTGTTTGCCTGGAAACCCTGTCCTGTTAGCAGAAGTTAATCCTGCTGAAAAAGGGTTAAATAGGTTCTGCTGGCTAACTGAGGCAAGTGGCTAGTTATGCACCTGGATATAAAGGAGGTGGGAGTGGCTCTCTGGGATCTAGGGTGTGGGCTGACCAGTCTTGAAGAAGGAACCAAGCCCAAGGAGAAAGTTTGGGCTGAACTTTTCTGATGTTAGTTCTTTGTTAACAAAGCCAGACGCCAGAGGAGGAGGGGTGGGTTTGGACTCAACACAGCGTGTGGACTTTCTTTCAAAGCACCTGTTCATCTGGAGGTTTTTCTCCCTTGGACAATTGTCTGCTGGGAACAGAACTGCGACACCAACTCATTTCCCATAGGGAATGTCAAACAGCAGGTGGTCGCAGCTTTTGGTTATGCTTGAGCTGAGATGGATAGAATCAGTCAGCCTTGAGCGGAAAGATTCTATGTCCTGCTACCAATCCCCCCAGACTCCCAGGACTATAATAGTCACAATTACCTGGCCAAATTCACCCTGGGTCAAACTCTGCTAGGTGGGAATCACATCAGGGATTAATTTAGGCTGCTGCTAGGAGGTGCAGGTGAAATGTTTGAAAGCAAAAACTATATTCCTTTGATATTTATGGAAAAAGACTCTGCTGCCAGCCCAGAGCAAAGGCCATTCATTTCCCCCCACAGCTGTGTTCTTTGGTGCAGATTCCTCTTTTAATTCCTGGATCTCTTAGCACCATTAAAACAGGCACTTGGCAAGCCCAGAAATGCACTGGCATCAGCTCGGGAGATCTTTGGCTGTGACCCAATGGACAGGCTCCAGCTTTCTGAAAAATGACCTGTTGCTGAACCATAAGTGCCAACAAGCGAAATGATGCTTGGCGTCATTTAAAACTCAGACTCAACGCACCTGATATTTCTAAGGTAAGAAACAAGCAAAAAAAACCCTCTCCCAAATGTTCCGGCATTCTTTAGCCATTAGAACAAAGCAAAAAAGAGCATAAGCTCAATATTTAAAAAAATCCTTTACAGGTCACCTTAAAGCCTTCTCTCCTTTGGCTGTTTCCAATCATTCCCAATGAGTGCCCCAGGCCTCCTTTTGCATTAGGGTAAAGGCCTCAAGCCTGTTGCACCCTCCTCCATCTTTGCTTTAGGTTGCAGGTCCCAACCCAGTAAATAGATTCTCTTTGCTTCAGGGTGCTAAGAACCAGAGTCCCCTGCAGGCTTCAGGATTCTAGGCCTCAAGCACCCATAAGGCAGTTCTTTGCTTCGCGTGGCCTTGCTGGCCACAGTCCTCTTTCTCTCTTCTTGCTTCAAATTTGGGCCTCCCCTTCCCACGTCCTTTCTCCTGCCCAGCACACTCATCGCTATCTGTTTCTTCCCCTTCACGCACCCTGTTTTTCTAGATACCTTGGTGAGCAGCATAGTATAAAAACCCAGCTAGATTATGACATGGCCCTGCACCCTCTGACTAATGGGCACAGAGGCAGAGGGCGGTTGGAGCTGAGGCTGGGCTAGACCCTCAAGGATTGTCACGTCAACTCCTCCTCACCTCAGAAGTTTCACTTCTGGTTGGGCTATTTCATTTCCATGCTGTCTGAAGGGATTCGGCTTAAATTTCACCAAAAGCCTCCCCATCATCAGCTGTGTGCCCTCTTCCTGACAGGGCCGGCTCCAGGCACCAGGCAACCAAGCACGTGCTTGGGGTGGCACCTGGTAAGGGGCGGCCAATCTTGGGGTGGCGGGGGGCAGCGCGGCGCAGCGCTCAGCGGGGTGGGGCGGTTCCGGAGGCGCAGCGCTCGGCGGAGGGTGTTCGGTGGCGCGGCGCTTTGCGGGGAGTGTTTGGCAGTGCTTGCACGGGGGGCTTCAGCAGTGCAGCGGTCCATGGGGGGCGGGGGGTGTTCGACAGTGCGGCGGGGGGCGGGGGGTGTTTGGTGGCGCTCGGCAGGGGGCGAGGGGTGTTCGGCAGTGTGGCGAGGGGCGGGGGCTGTTCGGCAGCACTCCGCTTGGCGGGGGATGTTCGGCGGTGCTCCGCGTGGGGGGGATTCAGCAACGCGGCGGGAGGCGGGGGGTGTTCGGCCGGGGGGTGGCGGTTGTTTGGTGGTGCGGCACTCGGCAGGGGGGGGTTTGGCGGCGCGGCGCTCAGTGGGGGGTGGTGTTACGGCGGGGCGGCGCTTTTTTTTGCTGCTTGTGGCGGCAAAAAAGTTAGAGCCGGCCCTGCTTCCTGAGTATAAATTGACAGCTGATGGGCCTGGCTTTGTGCATAAAACATGCTTTAAGGATTAGCTGGAACACTAATTAGAGTAGGCGTGCCATGATCAGTAAACATAGCACAAGGGGAAAGCAGATGATGGTGATCGTACAGCCGTCATGGAGAAAGGACTGAAGGACGCTTCACAAGAACCTCTGAGTACAATCCTTTCAGACAACGCCTCATTTTAGTGCCAGACGGTTTGTAACCCCTTCGTCCCCGACACACACACACACACAAGCTAGACCTGTGGTTTGGGTTTTGGGCACATCTCTGTTAGAAAATTCCCGTTAAAGAACCTTTTAACTTACTGTTCTTTGACACTTCAGTAAAGCACATTGCTCTAGATGTAAAAACCTCATGGCCCAAACTTAGGCCCAAGCAAATTTTTTTATGGCTGAGCTCTATAAATCCCTGAATAATGGAATAATGGAACTGCTGACGCGAAGCTGAGCGGTAGCACATGAAGAGATCCCTGTTAATACCAGCAATCTGATCACAAACAGAACACACTACTGTCATCATTTGGCTTAGTCAATAGGTTGCTTCATTGACTGCTCATTTGATGGCTCAGTTTAGTCTGTTACATTGAAAATATGGAAACTGACAAGAGAAAATCCTCGGTGCCTTTTTCCCCCCCTCCGACTTTCTTTCTTGGCTTGCTGACAAAGAAGGATTTGTAGAGAGATGATGAGCATGTGAAGAACCCTTAGCTCCGCTCCCTCTGCATATTTACAGATGGCCGGCTGCCCAAAGGCATTCTCCTGTGTGTGCAGCCTGAACAGTAGATGCTCTGCACTATAAAGCGTCCCACCTCTTTATTACATCCTTTCCCACAAGCGCAGTCAGATTTAGTGGGTGTGGTGGGCTTGATTCCCCACTGCTTTAAGTTGCACCTGGTACGGTCATTTACTCCTGTGCCAAATGGGCATAAGAACACTGCCAAACTGGTTTGGTGCAGTGTTGTAGCTGTGCCGGTCCCAGGGTATTGGGTGAGGTAATATCTTTTATTGGACCAACTTCTCTTGGCAAGAGAGACAAGCTTTCAAGCTTACACAGAGCTGAAGCTAAACTGGTTTGGTAGCATTTTCAACTCCCTATGCACAGGTGCAAATGAGTCTATCAGGTGGAATGCCATGGAGAATCTCCCTGAAAGCATGGAGGGTGGGGTTCTCCGATCACAAACTGTCTTAGAGAATCATAGACTCGTAGACTTTACGGTCAGAAGGGACCATTATGATCGTCTAGTCTGATCTCCTGCACAACGCAGGCCACAGAATCTCACCCACCCACTCCTGTATCAAACCCCTAATGTATGTCTGAGCTATTGAAGTCCTCAAATTGTGGTTTAAAGACTTCAAGGTGCAGAGAATCCTCCAGCAAGTGACCTGTGCCCCATGCTGCAGAGGAAGGTGAAAACCCCCCAGGGCCTCTGCCAATCTGCCCTGGAGGAAAATTCCTTCCCGACCCCAAATATGGCGATCAGCTAAACCCTGAGCATGTGGGCAAGACTCACCAGCCAGCACCCAGGAAAGAATTCTCTGTAGTAACTCAGATCCCACCTCATCTAACATCCCATCACAGGCCATTGGGTATATTTATCGCTAATAGTCAAAGATCAATTAATTGCCAAAATTAGGCTATCCCATCATACCATCCCCTCCATAAACTTATCAAACTTAGTCTTGAAGCCAGATGTGTCTTTTGCCCCCACTGCTCCCCTTGGAAGGCTGTTCCAGAATTTCACTCCTCTGATGGTTAGAAACCTTTGTCTAATTTCAAGTCTAAACTTCCTAATGTCCAGTTTATATCCATTTGTTCTTGTGTCCACATTGGTACTGAGCTTAAATAATTCCTCTCCTTCCCTGATATTTATCCCTCTGATATATTTATAAAGAGCAATCATATCTCCCCTCAGCCTTCTTTTGGTTAGGCTAAACAAGCCAAGCTCTTTGAGTCTCCTTTCATAAGACAGGTTTTCCATTCCTTGGATCATCCTAGTAGCCCTTCTCTGTACCTGTTCCAGTTTGAATTCATCCTTCTTAAACATGGGAGATCAGAACTGCACACAGTATTCCAGATGAGGTCTCACCAGTGTCTTGTATAATATTACTAACACCTCCTTATCTCTACTGGAAATACCTCGCCTGATGCATCCCAAGACCGCATTAGCCTTTTTCATGGCCATATCACATTGGCGGCTTATAGTCATCCTGTGATCAACCAATACTCCGAGGTCCTTCTCCTCCTCTGTTACTTCCAACTGATGCGTCCCCATCTTATAACAAAAATTCTTGGTATTAATCCCCAAATGCATGACCTTACACTTTTCACTATTAAATTTCACCCTATCACTATTACTCCAGTTTACAAGGTCATCCAGATCTTCCTGTATGATATCCTGGTCCTTCTCTGTACTGGCAATACCTCCCAGCTTTGTGTCACCTGCAAACTTTATTAGCACATTCCCACTTTTTTTGTCTTGCGTGAGTGGGAAGGAGAATAGCAGCATATTTGCAGTAGATTGGGAAATGGGATGGCTCAGGAGATTAGGGATAGGACATAGTCTTTCACACTCCTAGTTCTCCAGTTCCAGGGCAGCTCAGGTTGGTAGGAACCATTCTCATATGAAGACTGTTCATTGGCAACAGGAAATGAGCTGGGGTGGGGAGGGAGCCTCAACCTAGAGCAGGGGTAGGCAACCTATGGCACGTATGCCAAGGGCGGCATGCGAGCTGATTTTCAGTGGCACTCACGCTGCCCGGGTCCTGGCCACCGGTCCGGGGGGCTCTGCATTTTAATTTAATTTTAAATGAAGCTTCTTAAACATTTTAAAAACCTTATTTACTTTACATACAACAATAGTTTAGTTATCTATTATAGACTTATAGAAAGAGACCTAAAAATGTTAAAATGTATTACTGGCACACGAAACCTTAAATTAGAGTGAATAAATGAAGATTCGGCACACCGCTTCTGAAAGATTGCCGACTCCTGGCCTAGAGTTTGGTGAACGGGTGCCCATATTGCAAGAATCCAACAGTGCAGGTGGAACTAACTTCTCCCCCCTTGTTGGCAGCCTCAGCAGAGAAGCCCAGGATTATTCATAGAGAATGACCCCCACCCCTCCTGTCATTAGGGAAAGTCACTCCAGTTCAAGTTGAGTCATGGTGGTGGGGACCAGGTGCGGACACTTGCACTGTATTTGTACTTGTGTTGTGGCTCAGAAGAGGACTTCAGATGTGAGGGTTGCCAGGGTGGCACCTTTCACTGGTACTACGCTCACTTAATTAGAGACATTGATGGGTTAGGCAGGAAGGAACATTTACAGTAAATAAGTTATGTTGGGATTTTTGGTCATGCCCTATCAGTCCTCAGCTGGATCTGACAGCTTCAGAAGTCTGTGGGGAGCAAGGATGGCTCAGTGGTTAGTGGATTAACCTCAATTTCAATAGGAGTTAAGCACTTTTAAAAATCCAACTAGGTGCCTAGGTGCATTTTTACACACCTAAATACCTCTAAAAATCTGGCCCTTCCTCTCTCTGCATCTCAGTTCTCCATCTGCTATAGTTCCCTGTGTTCTGCAGGAGGCCAGGCTAGATAATCATAATGATCATCTTCTGAATGTCAAATCTATGAATTTTACCTGTTCCAACAGCCTTCCCTGGTGACACTGACCTGTATCTGTTTGAGTTGTGTCGAGTTATTTAACACTCAGGGAAGGTACTTTGGACCCACTATCACTGGCCTTGAGCTGCTGCTAAGTTGCAGACACAGCTAACAGATAAGGGAGTGCAGGTTATCAAGGCAGCAAGGCTTAGGAACTGAAAGCTCTTTAAGGACTCAGACTAGCATGTGTTCATTTGAAGTCCTGTATTAGGATGGTAGTTGTTTGCCCTGATAATAAACAATATCCTCAGTAGCATCAATGTCAGAGATGGCAAAAAATACTGGTGGGAGCTGGTCCCTTTTAACTGTTAAATAAACGGATTCTTTCTTTGCAGAAAATTCAGCTCATAAATTAATAGGAGCACTGGAGTTCACGGTGGAAAGTAGCCAAACGAGCAAATGCTTCCAAAATCGAAGAGGTCAGTTTTCTACATTTTATGTGCAGCATGAAGGTCTCTGCTCCTTGGTTGTGTTGAACCAGTGCAATCACTTAAAAAATGCTATTGCCGGCGAAAGGGAAGGATGCTGTGAGGCCGGGCTTGCCCCCTGTAGCTGGAAGGTGTCACAATGTTTTCCTAAGCGAAGAAGACCCACAGAAAGACAAACAAGTGTGCCTGGAGAAAGGATGGTCTTGTGGTTAAGGCCTGAGACTGGAAGGTAGGGGAAATCTGTGTTCTAGTTGCAGCTCTGTCACTGACTCCCTGTGTGACCGTGATCAAATAACGTTACTGCTCCGTGCCTCGGTTTCCCTGTCTAAAATGACCATAGCAACAACAGTAGGGGACTGTGTGATGCTTAATTTGTCTTACTTAAAAACATCTGAGATTATGGCCTGGAGAGTGCTGTAGAGGGGTCAGGTATTATGGGGATGGACACGGTAGAAAGAAGACAGACAAAAGGACAATGGTCAGATGAGAGAGGTTGAATCTCTGGCAGGAAAAAAACTATTTTGATTCCTGGCAGGATAAATCTCCATGTTTCCTGATGGCAGGACAACCACATGAATCTGAGTTCCTGCCAGGAGCTAATTTACATAGCCCCTGTCTAGACTGGCATATAAATTCAATTCTTTACAGGGATGGGATGCAGGTTGACACACTTCAGGACTCACTAGAGGTTCTCTAAAAAGAAGAACAGGAGTACTTGTGGCACCTTAGAGACTAACAAATTTATTAGAGCATAAGCGTTCGTGGACTACAGCCCACTTCTTCGGATGCATATAGCTTATAGAGGTTCTCTCTAACCCAAATGGTCCTAAACGTCTATGGCTACCTCATTAACCTCCACAGGGCAGTTTTCAAGCCATGTCTGCTCACTGTGTTCAAAATGACTGAAACAAGATGAGGTTTAGAAATAAAACACACCTAGAGCAGTCCTGACAGTTTATCAGTAGATCCAAGCTGCTGATCAGCAGGTGTGTGTCAAGCTTTTAGTCTTCCTTTTTGGTGTGATTTGGATTTTGGCATGCCAGATCGACCCCCTCCCACAAACAGCAATGCAATCAAAGAAAGATTATGACGCATGTTCCTTCTGCATACATATACATTTTTTCTGGACAGCACCTAAGGAAGCAGAGATCATTTGGTAGACAAACGCCCACACCAAATAGGACGGGGTTAAAGAGCAGCCCTGGGCCCAGTTAGTCTCCCTCTGCTACACCTGTGCTGAGCATTGGGCTTAAGAGGAGGAATGCCCAGCCGTGGGGGGCTAGTTGTGAAGGAGGGCAGACAGGCTGACCTGGGTGAAGCTGGGAGGCTGGTTTGGACCAGGGATTATAGTAGGACTGTGGCTTGTTGGCTGGAGGGTAGGCCTGGCCTGGATAGTTAATTAGATGGATTGCTAAGTGGAAAGACTGGCTGTTGTAGCTGGACTCACCTGCAAGAAGAGGGCTGAAGGCTCAACCCAGACGGACTGAGGATTCTCTTCTTGGGTTGGTACGTTTATTAGATTTGGACTAAGTGACTCTGTTCCCCTGGAAGGGGTTGAACGTACTAAAGTTGTTTGGCCGATCGGCCCAATCACCTCAGTGGCTGAAGATCATTGCAGGGAAACTGAGGCAGGGCTGCTGCATCACCGTGTTCAGCCCTGGGGGTGAGTGGTGGGTTGGCAACTCCGTGCCAGCAATGAATCAGGACACACGTCCCTATCACTCGGTGGTACTGGGAGCAGCAGTGCACCCGTTAATACTGGGCCTTGGCTCTTTTGTATTTAGTTTTGACTATGGTAAAGCTCTCCCTGGAGTCAGTGGCAGTTTTGCTTGAGTAAGAAATAAGTAAACACTTGACGATTTGCCCCGTGGTCCTTCCTCAGTGGGAATGTTCTGCCTGAGGCCTGGGCTACACTTAAAACTTAGGCTGACTAGCTCCAGGCTCAGGAGTGTGAAAAATCCACACCCCTGAGCCCTGTAACTATGCTGCCCTAACCCCAGGCAGGACGACGGGTGAATGCTTTTGTCGTCCTAGCTGCCATTGCTTGGGGAGCTGGTGTTCTTCTGTGTCCGCACTATGGGGTGATGCCAGCCTAGGTACGGTGCCATAGCTATGTTGCCACAGGCCCCGTAGCATACACATATCCTGAATAAGGACTTTAAGAGACTTCCCATTATTAGCGGCATAGCTTGAGTCACCGTCAGCGTAATGTGACCAGTTGGACCAGTTCAAACGCCTTCCCCGTATCCTCTGCACTGCACATTCAGGAGATAAGTGCAGCGAGGGCAACAGCCTCCCTAAGAGGGCATGGAAAGAGGAATTCAGGAGGCTGTCACAGTGTCGTACCCATTAATCAAATGGATTTAATCCTGAACAATATTCTGTGACATGACACTCACTTATGGGCTCTGCCAGCCGGTCGGAGTATGCTCAGCCTGATGAATCCTGCAAACTATTTTACTCTGACATGTGAGCAATTCTGGACTCTGCCGGCTTGCCAATTTACTGATGAGGCGCCAAACTCCGTTGCGGTTAGAACCGTTCCTGACACAAAACTGAATGCCAGGCATACATTTCTCTGTATCATCCTGTCATGGTAGGAGGGTGTTTTTTTTTTTAAAAAAAGAGGCACCTCCTAATAAGTTGGGTTTCCAGCAAGATGCATACAGCATAATAATGCCAGCTAGAAACGTTTTCTGATTCTACAATAGTTGAGCAGGAGGGTCTATTATTATTCTATAGTGCCTGAAAATGCAGTCTGATGGTTCCAGAAACCATAGAAAGACATTATAACCGGGAATCTTGTTCTAGAATCTTCCTAGAGACGCAGGGAGCTTCTGATTCATTCTGATTTCAGGTACTAGGCTACTGTATACATACAGGGTGACTTCTGCTGACTCACTCTAGTGTCAGACCAGGTAGATCCTGTTTGCTCCAATCCAGGAGCATGAAACAGTGTGAATAGCGCTCTATCAGTGGGGGAGGGTGGCCTCAGAAAGAAAAAGGTTGAGAACCCCTGGGCTAAGGTTATAGACTACTTCCAGCAATTAGTGAACCCCTACTTTGGTACTATCAGCCAAATAAGACCGTCACAATACTTAAATACTACAGTGATAAGTGCCAATATAAGAGTGGGATTTTTCAAAGGATCTTAAGGGAATTCATGTTCCACTGAAATTCAATGGGATTTGGGTAGCTAAGGGCCAGATTTTTAAAGGTACTTAGTTGCCTAAAGAAGCAGATAAGTGCCCAGTGGGATTTTTAAATGTGCCTATCTGGATCTTTAAACTCCTAATACCTATAAAAATCTGGCCTCAAATCCCTTCGGCCCCTCTGGAAATCTTAGTCTTGATAAGTTCAGCCCTCCTCACCTCATGCACTGCTGACAGGACAGGAGCTGAAAGCAAATGTGCTGAGGCTGTTTACTACTGTACTTGCCCTTCTGCCATTCTTGTGATCCAACATAAGCCCCTTTTGTAGAGCACAAACACAATAAGAAAAATTATGGTGGAAAAACCCACACAATAAGGATACATAGATTTAGGGTTAAGTCGGATGTTATTAAGTAATATTTATACCATGGTAGCACTGACGGGCCCCAAACTGGATGAGGCCTTATTTTGCAAGGAGCTGTACAAATATATAGTAAAAAACCCAAAGCTCTTGAATATGTTTTTTATAATAGGAAAAATTTCCTTTGTAAAAAAGATCTCCCTGCTAAGCTGTGGTCTCATGATTCATTTCTTAGTCGGAGGGTGTTTCTATACATCTGTCAGTCTCAATTACTTTCCAGGCAATATGTCTAGGTTATAATAGCTTCTTTCATCCCAAAATTCTTTCTAAACGGACACACAAACTATACATGGAGATCATTTCCCTCAGCACGCAAATGCCACCACTTCTGGGGAGGAACACAGCAGCTGTTTAACAGCATGCAGCAACACTCCACAAAAGTTTAGAGCAGGTGGTGAAGAGGAATTGCTGTATGCAATTAAAACAACTTGGGGAATTTAGTTTGGCAGCAAGTAATTGGAATGAAGCTGGCTGCTTTGGTACTGATTCACCAGTCCCACTTTTTGCAGTGCCCTAAGCGTTCTTTGGCAGCCTCATAGTCAAGGAACAAATCATCTAGACTCTGCTTTGCCTGTGAGATCTGACAAGATGGAAGTGCGGGGCGGCACAGCAGCATCGGGGATGAATACGTTTCTCTCCTTTACACAGATAACTACATGACCCTCTCCAGATTTTACTGAAAAAGGATAATCACAGACACTACATTTACCAGCAAGCTTTCCCAGCACTACCTCCTGTGCTTGTGGCAGCATTTCAATCCTCTCATTACTCTAAGAAGGACTTTAATAGATTTAATGGGATTTTACAATATTTCTTCAACTCAGTTTGCTCTGTCCTGAAAGTATGCAGGGTTATTTAAATGCATTATCATTGAAAGCTTGTCACCAGCCTCATACATGCACAGACGTACCCAAGGATAGGAGCCTTAATAATCATCACCCGGAGCCACAAGAGCCTTCCCCCCCCTATAACTCTGCTATAATCAGATAATAATCTAGTTTACGGCTCGCCCAGCAAAGTGCTTTAGCAAATCAGCCAGTTGTGTGAGGAGGATATAAAGGCTGAGCTTGCCGCCAGCCATTTCTTTTCCCTGCTGGGGAGTCCGGAGAGGGAGGCGGGAAACGATAGCTTCCTCTCATTGAAATCCACATCCTTATAAATTATTCTAATGGGCATGGAGTGGAAGTCACACTATTCAATTGGTTCCTGTGTTCCTAGGTGTGGCTGGGGTTTTTACTCATCACTGGGGACAAATTGCATTTAGCACAGAACGGCCTCATGGAGGGGGTGGAGAGGTGGAGGTTGAGATGAGAGTCCAAAAAGCCAGGGGGAAGACACATCAGATAATTACATTATCACCCATACAGCCATTTCTCAGGATACGTATTGACGCTCTGTCTCTGGGATCCTAGAAGTTAAGTATCTGTATATTTGTCCTCCAATATGTCAGTGTATCCATGGTATTTCTATATACACCTCTACCCCGATAAAACGCGACCCAATATAACACGAATTCGGATATAACGCAGTAAAGCAGCGCTCCAGGGGGGTGGGGAAGTAGGGCTGTGCACTTCGGCGGATCAAAGCAAGTTTGATATAATGCGGTTTCACCTATAACGCTGTAAGATTTTTTGGCTCCCGAGGACAGCGTTATATCAAGGTAGAGGTGTATTTCTATAATAGAATCCTAGTAACAGGTTTCAGGGTAGCAGCCGTGTTAGTCTGTATCCTCAGAAAGAACAGGAGTACTTGTGGCACCTTAGAGACATATAGCTATATGCATCCGAAGAAGTGGGCTGTAGCCCACGAAAGCTTATGCTCTAATAAATTTGTTAGTCTCTAAGGTGCCTTAAGTACTCCTGTTCTTTTTGAGAATCCTAGTAGTTACCTATCTATCTCCTGGCAGGCTGCTCTGTTTATGATTTTTCTAATCACAGAAGCCTTGAAGCTAGAGATGGGAAAGACCTGTCATATCAGCCAGCCCATCCTTCGGGAGCAAGTACAGAATTGCCCCTCCCAGAAATAACGCATTAGACGCCACTGATGGATGGAGGTTTGGAGGTTATTTTTTACTAACTAAGGCCGAAATAGCTCGATATTCTGGGGATGGATGTGCTGAAAGAAACATTCCTGCAGTAGACTCAGGATGATGGGTTGGATGATCTAATAGCTTTTTTCCTATCTCTAACTTCTAGGATTCTCTGATTAGAAATGCCATCGATAGCTAGATTTCAGAGTATCTTGGCATTTCAGCATTTGATAGTAACTGCTTCCACCCTTCTAATACTTTGAAAAGAGCAAAAAACGGAGCACAGAGAGCTTCAAACTCCTTAGGGTGGGGAAGGAGAGCACAGCTGAGCAACAGACAGATCCTGGTTGTTTTATGTGAGACCTGGAAATAGGTCCCCAAACTTCAGGATTGCCCCATTCTCAAACCCGTCTGCAGGATTAGGCTTACCGCAGGGAGCAAACTGCTCTTAATAATGTGACAGAGGGCTGGAGGGCTCAGGGGTTTGGCGTTAGGAGCCTTTCACCTCCCCAGCACTGCTTCCAATCAAGTCCACGTGCTCCCTTCTGAAAGTGGATTGGTGTGGCCTTTGAGATGAATCATTTATCGGTTCTAAGGCCACAAGGGACCACTGGGATCATCTAGTCTGCCCTCCTTATAGAGCACAGTCATGGAACTTGTCCCGAAATAATGCTGGTTTGCACGAACTAGAGTATATCTTTCCGACTCCCCCCTGCTCCCCTCCCCACTCGATTTCAAAATTGTCAGAATTTTTAATCTGCCACAGCCCTGGGCCTTGAGCAATTATAATGTTGGGCCAGTTCCCAGTTTGCTGGGGACATTTGGGAGAGAAAACTGACATGCAAAGAGATGCTCGGGGCTTATTTACAGCAGCAGGTACAGATTTTACTCCAGCCACCCAACCTGGGAAGCCTGCGCTGTGGCCAGGTATCCGGTGCCATGGAAAACACCCTCAGAGCTGGCCCCCTCAGCAGAGAGGCCAAAGCATGTCTGGGATGGGGAGCCTGAACTCCCCCATCAGCCCGCAGAACTTTTCCCTTCGGAAGTGTGTTAAGGCACAGTGGTGGAAAGGTTGCTGCTTGTGATCATTTGAATTACAATAGTACCTAGAGGCCCCAACGCCGATCCAGGATCCCAGTGTGCTGCACACTGTGCAAACATATAGTAAGACAAGTCTAGGAGTATGATTGTGTCCATTCTACAGATGGGGAACAGAGGCACTGAGAGATTAAGGCCCAGCTCCTCAAAGATAATAGAAGCACCAAACTCCCTGTGAAATCAATGAGAGATAAGTGCCTAAATACCTTTGAGGATCTGCTCCCAAGTGCATAGGTGCTGACTCCGTGAGTGCTCTGGGGCTGGAGCACCCACAGGGAAAAAATGGTGGGTGCTGGGCACCCATCAGCAGCCCCCCTATCAGAACCTCCCCCTCCCTGAAGCACCTCCTGCCCGCCAGCGGGCCCTGCCCTACCCGCTCCTCCCACCCACCAGAATCAGCTGTTTTGCGGCATGCGGGAGGCTCTGGGGGGAGGGGAGAGGAGCGAGGATGCATCGTGCTCGGGGGAGGGGGACGGAACGTGGCGGGAAGAGATGGGGCTGGGGCGGAGCAGGGGAGGGAAGAGACAGGATGCGGGTGGGGTCTTGGGGGGGGAAGGGGTGGAGTGGGGGCAGGGCCTGGGGCAGAGCCAGGGGTCGAGCACCCCCTGGCACTTTGGAAAGTCAGCACCTTGCCAAGAGCTAGGAAAGGAACCTCTCCAAACCTGCTGCATAACATTGTACCTGCTCTGTGGATCAACAGAAGGCGAATGTCCCCAGGGCTACAGGTACGGACAGATCTAGGCAAAGGGATAAGCTAGTTTAGCATCTAGGTGTGAAGGAGGATCTCCTGTGTGATGCCTGTGACCCACTGTCGAAATGGTTTGGGATTGCTTCATGTCTACCAGGTGTAAAACTAGAATCCATGAAGAAATTTAAGGCAGTTTCTGAATAATGCAATGATTCCTTAAGCAATTGTGTTGGTGAAGTCGCCTAGAACCAAATGATCCCACGAAACCATAGGATAGTCTCAGAGCTGAAGTGATATCACCCTCTGGTGGTTAGAGTAAGAGAACGGCATTCTGTTGGGATTCTTGGCTGTGGCAGGAGGAAACTGAAAAACCTGAATCCTGTTTGGGTTTTTTTTCTGTAAAGCAGAAACTCAGCCCAGGTGTGCCAAGAGGCTCCCTGAGATCCACCAGGGTAATTTTGTGGCAAGAACAGGGGACACTCTGAGATTTCTGCTTCCTTTGACTGGGAGGCTTTTGGGTTGTTTGCCCCCTGAATCCTAAAGCAAGGGGCGTGTGAAGCCAGCGAGAATCACAGTTCCCATGGAGCCCTGTCACCAATCCCATCATGTGCCACGGGGCACAGTTACTGGGGGTCTTTGGGGAGGAAAGAGCAGAGGAAAGATTTGTTCAGGCTCTGCCCCTGATGATGTAGGGATTTGCCCATTGAAATGAAGAGAGGGGCAGACAGCCTGGGAAGCCTGGGGACTTTATTTCTGTTGGGATCTTTTATTGTGACCACATACAGGCTACTACAGTAGCCTATGTAGCCCCCGCATGACTGGACTGTATCTGGGTGACTGTGGGGGCCATTTTTTTCCTATTCAGGGAAATAACTTAATCAAGGGCTAAGGCAGGGAAATACAAGGCATAACTCCCCCTTCACGTCCCCACCCCCGCTGGACTCCGCCCCCCCCGCCCCCGTAGCACAGTCAGCAGACAAGCAGAGGAGCACTTTCCTAGCACCAGCTAGCCTTTCCCCCCGCCAATGCATTGGCCAATCAATCTTTGCTCCATATTTCTGTCTCTGTGGTTCAGGCTGGGTGGTCACCCACAGGGAACAAGTGCCCTTTAAGAATGAGGCATGTTAAGAGTGCTCTCTAGGGTATAGACCCCTCCCTGCCCCTCCAGACTTTCCAGAGGGCACTGGAGGATGGAGGCAGGACCGACAGCAACTGAGGAAAACTGACTTTGCTATTTGGGGATTGTTTCTTTTACAATGGTTTATTAATGAACCAATGAACTGCTTTCAAACTGCAAGTGTTAGGTTGGTGCATTTTCATCAGGGACCAAAGGGATGGGTATTTTAGTCAAGTTACCAGCAGTCCAACCCTCTGAACTAGATTCTGTTCTTAACTGCATGGTGCCATAACTTCAGTAGGGAAGCAGTGGTATAACCAGCAGCAGAATTTTCCCTTCTATGGCTCTTTCACTATCCTCTCCTTCCCCCCTGCCACTAGTTGGCAGCATCTCAACTACCACAGGTTTTATGACAGTGTAACTGAGGCTAGGTCTACACTACCCGCCTGAATCGGCGGGTAGAAATCGACCTCTCGGGGATCGATTTATCACGTCCCATTGGGACGCGACAATCGATCCCCAAATCGATGCTCTTACTCCACCAGCGGAGGTGGGAGTAAGCGCCGTCGACAGGAAGCCGCAGAGGTCGATTTTGCCGCCGTCCTCACAGCGGGGTAAGTCGGCTGCGATACGTCGAATTCCGCTACGCTATTCACGTAGCTGAATTTGCGTATCTTAAATCGACTCCCCTCTGTAGTGTAGATGTAGCCTCAGTTGTTTAGAATATTGTGAGCTCCCCACACCTTCTGCAGGGTTTTATTCTCTAGTCTGAGGATAGGAAGCAATATGGGACCCACACAGGCCAGCACATAAACACTACTTTTTTCCCTGTCTGGCTTCTGAAATTGTAGCACTTTAAATAAAAGCTATCCTGGAATGGTCTACGTAGGCCAATCTGCAGCCTACTGTAAGCGTCTTACTGTGGTGAGCACGGCATATGGCTAGATAGACACACATACAGACTTACACTCCGTACAGACATAGTCACACGCATCTCCAAGTTTGCATCCTTACTCTCACTTCACAGCCATGCAAACAATTCCCTCCTCCTCCCCATGCCCCCCAATCACAACTTTGCTGCATCCCATTAGCTTCTTGGTCTTTACTGAGAACTGCAGTCAGTCGTGTCCAATACGAAGGGGAGAAAAAAAGAACCCACAGCTAACCAAAAGAGGAACTAAAGCAGTTGATGTGCAGTTTTAATGTCCAAATGAAAATTGTATACATGGGATGATTTCCTATTTTTAGGTCTATTTCCCTGCTGTTTGTTCCCAGAGCTGCGACATGCAGTTTGTTTCAGATGCATGTGGTACATAACTGTGCTGCACACTGCAGACTGTTCCCAGGAGCTTGGCCTTTCTAGTTGCACAGCACGACAACCATCCAACAAGATTTCCTGTGGTCTGCTCACACTATTTCATGGAGGGCAGAGGCTTGTGATGGAAAGCAGAGGGACTTGTCTATCATGTGTGCTGCATGGAACACATGCTGAAATGCACAGTCTGAAAAGTTCACTACTAGATTCTTTGTGGAGCTAAGTCAATGGTATCACTGGGAGAAGGGAGCAAAGCCCACAATCTTTGTATATAACATATGAATAATATGTTGGATGGATGAGATCTGGATCAGATCACATGATGCCTGTTTTCTACATCTGATTGGAGGCACCGAGGAACCGAACCCTCCAAAACTCTTAGCTGGAAAGTGGGTGAGTTCTGTATTTCTATTAGCATTAGTTATCTGCTTCCTCTCCTTCCTTGCCCTTTCCCTCCCTGGAGACAATTGGGCTGTTTCTTGCTAAAGGTCAGTGTGATGCCTGAACTGACTCAAGAAGGAAGAAAAGGAAATTGCTTCTGGTTCATTGTGAAACCAGAACGGGAAGTAAAATGACCTGCCCCTTTTGTCATCAGAGAATCAGTTTCATCCGGAAGGTCTTGAAATGTTCATTCTTCCTGAATTACACAGGGGTTGGGGAGGATCGTGGAGGGTGAAGGAGGTTTCTCAAGTAGGATTACTCTCATGTGAAATGGCCAGAGTAGTTGAGTGCTTCATCCAGGACACTGGCTGGCCACAGGTTGAGCCCGGTTGTTCAAGGCCCTTAATAAAATGGAGAGATCCCTTTCCAAGATCACTGTGGCTTGGTTATGTCTCCTGATGATCTGCAATTCCTGAATCCTAGTCCAGCGTTAATGGGGTCACCAGCAACATAGAGTCAGGGAAGTGCTGTTGTCATTCTTCTGGGTTAGGATGTCAATGTAATGGGGAAGGCAGAGCCATACATATACAGGAGTCTTGTATGTGAGAACAGGAGGTAACTGTCTCACTCTGCTTGGCACTGCTGAGTTCTCAGCTGGAGTACTGTGTCCAGCTCTGAGCGCCACACTAAGAAAGGTGGACAAACTGGAGAAAGACAGCAACAAAAATGATCAAAGGTTTAGAAAACCTGACCTATGAGGAAAGGTTAATAAAACTGGGCATGGTTAGTCTTGAGAAACAAAGACTGAGAGGGGACCTGATAGTCTTCCACTATGTTAAGGGCTGTTCTAAAGAGGAGAGAGAGAAATCATTTTCCAGGTTCACTGAAGGTAGGACAAGAAGTAATGGGTTTAATCTGCAGCAAGGAGATTTAGGTTAGATATTAGGAAAATCTTTTTAACATAAAGGATAGTTAAGCTCTGGAGGTGTGGAAACCTCATCACTGGAGTTTTTAAGATCAGGTTAAACAAACACCTGTCAGGGATGGTCTAGGTTTACTTGGTCCTGGTCCTGGTGCTGCCACAGGGGGATGGATTAAGATGAGCTCAGCCCTAGATTTCTAGGATTCTGTGTTGGTGGTGGAGAGATGTTTTATCATGACTGCAGACACGAAACACAGTGATGCCGATGAAGTCCTTCCTGACTCTCTCTCATGCTGATGGGCACCATTGCTTGCTTTTTGGTGCCACCTGGTGGATAGTTAGTTAACCACTGAAGCCATAACTGATGTAATGGGATGAGACGTGAATCTGGGGCAACAGCCAGTTGGGATAATTAAATATCCCATGGCACATATTACTAGAGATATTAACCCGATTCCAACTAAGCTAACTATATCATCCTTGGTTATGACATTCTTCACTTCCTAACCTAAACCACTGGGTAGTGTTTCTGTGTGCTGTTAAACAGCAGCTGTACTCCACCCAGAGGTGGCTACATTTCAGCAGAGGATGAAGAGTGCTCTGTGTACAGTTTGATTGTAAAGTGCTTTGGGATCCTTTATGTTCTGTATAATGCAAGATGGAGAGTAGCATGACATGTTCTTTATCAGAGGACTAAGTCCTGACCATGCATGGGAACAGACTCAATGGGTCCATTCTCCCTTTAACCACTCTGATATCATTGTCTTTAGATTTTTATACCTAGTGAGTGACTGATTCTTGTGTTTCCCTGGCAGAAATCTCTCCTAGCTTGTGATCATTGGTGCATAAACTTAGAAGCAAAATTATCTCTTCCTTAAAAGATGCTAGTGGATGGATTCACAAAGGAAAGAGACCATGTGTTTCAGTATCTAAATCTCCATCCACACTGAGATTGCTTGGCAGAGATATAACAAAGACCTTCACCTTCCCTCTATTATGTGGAAATATTGCAGTTAGACCATCCATTTCGTGATGCTGAGAGGCTTTTGCAAGAATCCCCTCGAAGAGGGGGAGCCGCCTTTGCCAGGCAGTCAAATACTGTGGGTGAATTTTAAAGAAGAGTCTATGATTGTGTCATGCGGTGGATGGATCCCACATGGGGATTGGCATGTTGGGGATTAATACAAACTCTGGTTCATGCAGCCAGCCATTTCCAGGCTTGCCTGTGTCGTCAGGAAACTCCTGCAGCCTGCAGGCTTATTAAAGTCAGCAGGCACCTGGATCCTGGATGCATTTCCCCTTCCTCGGAAGCATCAGCACAGCCACGGATGGAGGTAAGGTGCTGGATCAATGGCAGAAAGGATAGTCACGTGGTTAAGGCACAGCATTGGGACATGGGAGATGTGGATTCAGTTCTTGGCTCTGTGATAGATTCCTGGGTGACCTTGGACAAGTCATTTCATCTCCTAGTATCCCCATCCTCCATCTGTAAACTGGGGGAGATAATACCTCCCACCTCACCCCCTTTGTCTGAATTAAGATCATAAATTGTTTAGGGCAGGAGTGTGCTCTTTCTATGTGTAAGTACAGCACCCAGCACAACGGGGCCCTGTGCTTGGGTGGGGTCTAGAAATACTAATCAAGGGTCTATCCATTCAGGCAAACCCTGCATTCCCAAACTGTACCTTGAATAGTGCTGGATCTTTGGGACAGGCTATTGATCTGAATAAAAGGTAAGTGTAGCTGGGGATTGAGGGAGCGGAGGAAGGGAAGTGAGTCAATCAGTTTTCTTCGCCCCCAGATACTTTTACTAAGAGAAACTTTGGCTCCGTGGATAACTCCCACAGCATCTAATGAAAGTAGTCTGACTCAAGGGAGGCAGACAGCAGGAAAAACCCAGTGAACTGTCATTAAAGTGTCTTTAATCTCTAAATTGCATTGCTATAAAGTCAGTTGACATTTAACCGCCCCCCCAAAAAAACAAAACAAGACAAAACAATAAAAAAACTTGATAGTCAGGGTGAAGGAAGCAGAAAAAAAAATCTTGATTGAAACAAAGATTCTGTAAGACAGCTACAAACTTGGAATTAATCAGGTTTCCCAGTAGGTGAAAATTCAATTAAGTGGTGATATTCTCCTGCTGCTCTGTAGGTTTCATGGCAAAACCCAGATTTTCAAAGCAGAAGACACTGATTCCCTGACAAAGATCTTATTTATAATGCTGCCCAGTGACTGGTGTAGATTTAATCCCTCGGACAGCCCATGGAAGCTGCTGCAATGGAGTGACAGCTGCTCAGTCTGTCATTACTGACATGATGCATTTTGATGAGGTTAGGCCTGTTGTTTGCTTCAGCCAATCATAGATCAGCTTTTCTAGGAAAAGTCAGGCTTTTGTAAAAGCATAATACATCTTTACAAATCAGTGGATTTATTTTATTGGTGTGGTTTTAAAACCTGGGAGGAATGTATTGTTCATGGAAGGTGCTGAGTTGACAGTAATGGGAAATTTGTTTACAGGACAGGTAGCGCATAGGCAATGCAAGCTTCTCTTGTCATGAGGTAGTGTATGTAGCTGTGTAAGCTACAGTTTGGTTTCCTGTCTCCTTTAACTTTCTAGATGTCTGTTTTCTGCTGGAAGCAGCTGCCATTTTGGGTTCAGTTCAGATGCAGCATGTTGCAAAGGCGACAGGCACACTGTGCTCTCTCTCATGGAGACTTTACTTCTGTTCTTTCTCATGCTGTTGTTTCCCCTCAGTTTAAAATAAAATAAAAGTCATTCAGATTGGAAATATGTGTTCTCTATGTCTGGTTAAATACACCTCTACCCCGATATAACCAGGAGCACCGCTAGCTTTTTTGCCGCCCTAGGCAGCGGAAGGTCCCGCCCCCGAAATGCCGCCCCCGACAGAGGCGGCGGAAGGTCCCGCCCCCGAAAAACCACCTACGACTGGGGCGGCCGAAGATCCGGCTGCCGCGGTCACTGTCCCCTGAATGTTAGCGCCCTAGGCGACGGCCTAGGTCGCCTAATGGGTTGCGCCGGCCCTGGATATAATGTTATCCTCGGGAGCCAAAAAATCTTACCGCGTTATAGGTGAAACCGCATTATATCAAACTTGCTTTGATCCGCTGGAGCATGTAACCCTCCCCCCCACCGGAGCGCTGCTTTACTGCGTTATATCCGAATTTGTGTTATATCGGGTTGCATTATATTGGGGTAGAGGTGTATAGCACCTGAGTTGGAGATGTAAGTGCGAAGTTTGGTCTCCATGACCCCATCTGTCCCTGAGGGTACATCTACACTACAGCGGGGAGTCGATTTAAGATACGCAAATTCAGCTACGTGAATAGCGTAGCTGAATTTGACGTATTGCAGCCGACTTACTCCGTTGTGAGGACGGCGGCAAAATCGACTTCTGCCGCTTTTTGTCGGCGGCGCTTACTACCACCTCCGCTGGTGGAGTTAGAGCGCCGATTCGGGGATCGATTGTCGCGTCCCGATGGGACGCGATAAATCGATCCCCGATGGGTCGATTTCTACCCGCCGATTCAGGCGGGTAGTATAGACCAGACCTGAGACTGCCAACTTGGGTGCAGCCAGTGACTGTTTTTTGTGATACGGATACATGTCCACATGGAAATGGACCCTCGTGAGACACTTCTTATAGGCCAGCAGACTGCTATAACTTTTGTGCACTATCGACCAGGGTGATAACTGAACAAACTTACGCTTTATAACTAAGGATGAGTGTTTTATTGTTTCATGTTTCAGCGAATAATAGTGATCCTGTGGGATGAGTGGCTGACAGTGGTTCCATCTGCTGGAATCAGATGCAAATCCCATTTAGTGATGCACCCTTGTTTAGGGATGACAAGTCACTGAGGTTCAAGCTTCCTGTAAAAACAATTTAGCAACATGCATTGTTTTCATGAAGTCTGTGAGGAACTCCGACAGTGTTTTAAAAAAAAAACATTAGACACAGAGGACCAGATCAAGCAAAGCATTGAGGAGTCATGTATATCTAAACACGGGAGTAGTTTCACTGGGTAAAACTCTCAAAAGTGCCTAAGTGACTTCGGCTCCTAAAGTCCATTTTCATAAGTGACTTGGGCCTAGATCTTCAAAAGGTATTTAGGCTCCTAATTTCCACTGATTTCATAGATACCTCACTGTCAAGAATTAGGACTGGCCGCTCCACCTGCCCAGTCTCCAGGAAGTCTACGAACACAGCTGAGTCTAAGCAGGACTGCCTGATTGACCACTCTGCCTGATTGGCTGAGGAAGTCAGCCAGCCCCACTCTCAAGCCCAGCATCTGATCTCTGGTAGCTTAATGCCTGCCCCTGCAGCTGTGATCTCTCCTGTTTGCCTTGCTCTAGCCCTGAGCCTGCCTTGTTCCCAGCCTTGATCCAGCCCTGCTTCCCTACTGGCTTCCCGGCTCTGACTGCTGGCTGTGATTCCCGCCTCCAGGTCCACCCCCTTGGCTCTGGTTACTGGCTTCCTGAATCCAGTGCTGACTCCTGCTCCAACCATGAGGCCTGACTGCCTATGTTGCAGTTTGTGACACTAAGCTCCATTAACTTTCAATGATGTTTAGGCTCTTAAATGCCTAAGTCCCTTTTGAAAATGGGACCTAAATGTTGAAAATTTTACCTGACTTCAAAGGGACATAAACGTGCTTAACTTTAAGCACATGCTTCCATACTCTGCTGGATAAAGGCCTTAATAAGGAACATGGCAGCCTATAATGTAGGCAAGAAATGGATGTAAGACACCCCTTTGATTATCACCTTATTTGAACTTCTGTGCATATCCAGCTGGTTTTGAACTTTTCCAAAGGTGTGCTTTGTCACAGCTCTGCTCTTGCTTTCCTAATGCTATTCCTGCCTGTGGGCGCAGCTCTTCTTTGTAACCATTAATCTTTTCTGACGCTGCGTGTAATAGAGGGGCCTCGGGTGTAACCTAGCACAGCAGGGATGGGAGATATTAATAATGGCCGATGGTGCATTGAACTAAAATGGAATCTACAATTCATTTTGTGACAAGAAAAATGTAATATTAAACAGTGCAATGGAATGTCCGTCCATTTCGTATAACCCATTGTAATTCACTGCTGTGCAGAGCCCAGCCCAAAGCCTAAGATCTCAAAACAGGGCTCAAATGGGAGTTAAGTGGTCCATATAGGCCTTGGGCTGGCTCTCCGCTTTGGGTGACATTCCCTGTCTATGCAAACTACTTTGGATACTATAATCGTGGGTTCCAGTACCAAAATCCCGGAGCCTTTTCTCTGATTCTCATCCAAAGTATTGCCAGCTTTTATGATTTTACAGCAAATCTTCCAATATTTCTAGCCTGGGACTTAGGAGACCTGGCTTCAGTTCCCTGTTCTGCTACAGACTCCCTGAGTGACCTGGGCAGGGCTGGCTCTAACTTTTTGCTGCCCCAAGCAAAAAAAAAAAAAAAAAGCACCGCTCTGCCGAAACAACCCCCCCGAGCGCCATGCCGCTGAAACAACCCCCCCCGAGTGCCACCCTACCCCGCTGTAACAACCCCCCCGAGCGCCGCGCTACCCCACTGAAACAACCCCCTCCCGAGCGCCACGCCACACCGCCGTAACAACCCCCCCGAGCGCCACCCTGTCCCGCCGTAACAACCCCCCCGAGCGCCACCCTGTCCCGCTGTAACAACCCCCCCCGAGCGCCGCCCTGCCCTGCCGAAACAACCCCCCCCAGCGCCGTGCCGCCGAAACAACCCCCCCCAGCACTGCGCCACTGAAACAAACAAACAAAAAAACCTCGAGTGCCGCCCTGCCAAACCAAAAAAACCCCCACAAAAACCCCGAGCGCCGCCCCTTACAAGATGCCGCCCCAAGCATGTGCTTGGTCGGCTGGTGCCTGGAGCTGGCCCTGGACCTGGGGCAAGTGTTTTCGGCTACATCTACGCTGCAGCTGGGGGTGTGATTTGCAGCACCTGTAGACGTACCTGGGCTAGCTTTAATCTAGCTGGCTCACTAAAAATAGCACTGAGGACACGGCAGCGCAGGCTGCACAAGTGAGGACATACCAGGGGGTCAGGTCGGCTTGTGCGGACCACAGTGCTGCATTCTCACTGGTCTTTTTAGTGATCCAGCTAAATTAAAGCTAGCCTAGTACATCTACATGAGCTGCAAATCATACCCCCAGCTGCAGTGTAAATGTAGTCTTAGTTTCTCAGTGCTGTGTGCCTCAGTTACCCATCTGTACTATGGGGATAATAACACTGTCCTGCCTCACAGAGGTGTTGTGAGGCTGAAGACATTAGACTGTGAGGTGCTCAGAGACTATGGCAATGAGGGTCACATAAGGACCATAGATAGTGTTGTGGTTAAGGCACTGGACTGGGACATCTGTGCCTCTTCTTTGCTCTACCTCTTACTGCATGTGACTTTAGGTAAGTCACCACAACGCTCTCTGCCTCATTTCCCCCCTCTGGACATTAATGCTTCCCTATGTCACAGTTAGGTACGTTCACGAATGTTGGTGAGAGCATCAGGCACCCCAGTGATGAGTGCCAGAGTAAATCCGATACATGAATTAATAGATAAATACAGTTAGGTATTATTAGTGACTCAGATAAGGCGTTTCTTAGATGGAACTTGACAGTGACTCTTCTATAGCCGCCACATATCGAATGCTGCTAATGTACAATCCATTTCACATCCATAAAGGAAAAATCTCTGCTTTCCTTCCCCTTAGCCCCGACTAAAGAGTTTTTCATTGGCTCTTGCCAGATGCCAGGCTGCTAATGATAAATTGGCTCTCAGCAAGGATTCCTTATCTGTTTAGCCCAGTTCTGAGGTGTGTTAGTTTCTTTATTGAATTCTGGACTGAACGTGGAAGCGCAGGTTAATTTGCTATCAGTGGGATGTCCTTTGAAGAACAGTTTTCTTTCCCTCTTGTCCTTTCCCTGACACTCAGTTTGCCCGCTCCATTTTTCATGTCTCTTCTCTTCATGGGAATTGATTATAGATAAACGCTCATCAAAAAACAGGGCATTTTGGCAAACGCAATTATTTACCCATTGACGTTTTAATTTGTCACGCTGTGGATGCCTTCAGGATCCAGGGAAGAAGCGCCAAATGGTGTGAAGCTTGTTAACTGGCTCTCAGTGGCGAGGATTTGGAAGCCTGCAGTGCATTGAACTCTCACCATGCGTTTTGCTTTTATCCGATAAATAGCAAAATATCCCCTGATTTCACTATTTCTTGTTTCCCGGTTTATATGGGAAGTAGGAAAACAACAAAAGAACATTCAGGGAGGCAAGATGGCTGATGATGTGCTAGGCAATATGATAGTACAAATAATAAACAATAAGGCCCTCACTGCTGTAGTATCTGACTGCCTCAGAACACCCTTGTGAGGTAGAGAAATACTTTCTCTATTTGACAGATGGGGAACTGAGGCACAGGGCAGATTAAGTGACTTGTCCAAGGTCACACAGAAAAATCTGTGGGTGAGCTGATAGTTGAACTCTTAGCTCCTCAAGCCCTGATTGATGCTCTGCCCGCTAGACCATCCTTCCTACCTAAATGAGATTCAAAGCCTTTCTCCTAAGGACTGTTAGCTTAAGTTTGGACCGGGACCCAAAAAAAAGACCTCTAAGGGAGCAACATTTGGTGAGGCTCCCTGCCACCACACTACCACCCTGGAATAAGCTGCAGGGCCCTCTCCCAAACCTGGGGGATCCCCAGCGATTGGCAGAAGCTCTGGTCATCTACACAGAAGTCCTGTGCCTCTGTGCTGACTCTCCTTAGCAATGATGGGTGCATGCTTTGGTCTGGTCTCCACAGAAAAGACTCTTCTCTCTAGTCTCTTCATACGGAACTTTTACTCCTGCAGTTGTTCCATCCTGCCAGCTTCCTGTGTGGAATAATAGAGCATCTTCAGTGCTCATGGCTGTTCTTTCCACGTCAAGCACTCAGCCACAAACTGAACAACATTGTTTATGATGGCTGAGCAGAGCTGACAACTACCAATGGCCTCTCCAGCTTCTCCTGTAATAGCATGTGTGCAAATATGTGGTATTCTTTCCCCACCTGCTCCAGCCTATTCTAAAAAATCGCCTTTCCAAAATGCAAAAGGCCTGGGGGAAATGGCATAAGAGCTTTTAATATTTGCCTTATGCATTCTTTGTGTCGGCATAAGGGAAGCATCTCTGCACGATGGGCATTTTCTATATCAAATGTCACTTATTTTTAATCAACATATGCTTATTTTCAGAGGCTCCCCAAAACTCATCCTGATTCAGCCAGCTCTCTGGATTTTGGTCCTTCACTGTGGGGACACTTGAATGAAAGGTTCATGGCACTCATGCATTTGGGGGTAAAATTCATCCCTATGCTGGGGCCCAGAACAAAGTCTATGCACCTCTTAAGTCCCCTTTAAGTCCTGTTTTGAGATCAGAAGTGATGCATAGTAGTCATACAGGCTTTCTGAACAAGGGTCAGTTTTACCCTCTCCTTGTTGTTGTTGTTGTCCATTTAATGGTGAACATGTATTTGGACGAGGCAGTGTGGGCATATGAGGAGGGGTTCTTATTCTAAGTTTGCTTTTGTGTATTGTTTTCTTATTACCATACCAAGGAATCCCAGTCATAGCACAGGACCCCATTGTGCTCGGCGCTGTACCAGACACAGAACAAAAAGTCGGTGCCCACCCCATACCTTGGCTCTCCCTCCTCCTCTGCTTCCCCTGAGCAAATTTCTCTCCAGTCTTCTTGCTAAAGATTTCCCAAGCTTTCATAGTTGCCCAAATCCCAGCAACTGAGTGATCACCTTGTTACCATCCCCATGGAGCTCAGCACGGGGCCAAGGGGTCTGACGGCGTGAAGCTGGTTGCAGGATCAGGACCATGGTACAATTCAGATGTGGAATGGTTTGATTAGATGAAGGTCAGTCTCCAGGAAGCACAGATCTCATTGCAAATGCTTTATTCCTTAGAATGGGCAGGGGGATCCCAATGAATCCTGGTGATGTTGGAAGAGGCAGAGAGCCAGGGGAAAGCTGGCAGGTCTGTGTGGGCCTGGGGGAGGGCACTGAGGGGATCCTCTCCCCAATCTCCTCGCCTGTGGGTGGCAGGATGGAGGTAAACACGCACCCCAACCTCCTCAGACTTTCTCCGTTCCCCTCCATTCTTCGGTTCCTTCCCAAAGTTTAACTTCTCTCCCCTCCCCCCTTTCTTTCCTCCTCCCTCCCCATCTCTTCTCCCTTCCTTCCACCCTCCCTCCCTCCTCTGAGTCCCCGCCCCTTCAGGGGGAGGCAGCCAGTCAAGGCGAGGCTGTGACATCAGTGCCGTGAAACTGACCCGGGGGAGGGACCGAGGTCGATACATTGTAGCGATTCCTTTTCCTGTCTTCGCGTTCCAAAGAGCGAACGAGCCAGGCACGGGGACGAGCCTGGGGAGGGGGTGGGGGGTTGAGCGGGGGGCAGCAGCGTCTCCCCTTCGGAGATCCGGGGGGTGAACAGCAGCTCGGAGGGCTCCGAGCCTTCCCCAGGAGAAGGGGCGATTGTTTCCCCTCTCCCCCCCGCCTTCCAAAGCTGTGGGGGATTTAGTTCCCCTCCGCCTGTTGAGATCAAACTTCCCAGTGTGGGGGGAGGAGGGGACTCGGAGCAAAGGGAAGGAGACGCTGTGGCTGCCCCTGCTTTGCTACAATGCTGTCCAACTCTCCGAACCCGAATCCCCAGGTGCTGTTCCCCACCTCCCCTCCTCCGCCCCCGCCGCCCCCCCATCAGCAGCCGCCGCCCCAGCAGCACCCTCCCGTCCAGCAACAGTTCCCCCAGTTCAACGTGAAATCAGGCCTCCAGATCAAGAAAAATGCCATCACGGATGATTACAAGGTCACCACGCAAGTGCTGGGGCTGGGCATCAACGGGAAAGTTTTGGAAATCTTTAACAAGAAGACTGGAGAGAAATTTGCTCTGAAGGTAAGTGTGCAGGGGGAAGGGAAAGGGGTGTGCGGGGGCTGATGTGCCCACGCCCATCTTTCCGCCTCTGATCCCACATTCCTTATTTCCTCCCCCAAGTTTGCCTCAGACTGTTTTTGGAGGAGTGACACCGAAGTTATTGTGCTGTTAGAGTAGAGGGGAAGGTACCTGCAGTTATTGGGGGGTGGGGATTGATCCATGGTTGCTCCGTGTAAAATTACCGGCAGAATTATTTACAGGTACCTAAAACTGGCCGACAGAAAAAATGGTGCTTTAACTTTGGCCTAGGCAGATATCGCTGAGTCCAGTTGTGAATCTCTTCCCCCTGCCGCGGTGTGGGCACAAATTCCCCACTTACTCACTGCGAAGGGCTAGTTGGGGAAGTTCTACCTCTGCTCTTTTTTTCCGTAGGGTGGGTGGGTGCGGTGGGTGGAGGGGGTTGTTGGATGATCTAATCTCTCTGCCTTTTAAAAAATGAAACTCAGCATTTAATTCCCCTCCCTCCCGCTTGCAAAACAGGACTTCCCAGCGGGAGAGGAGAAACCCCCCCCAGAGCCTCCTAGGCCTGTTCACATTGACTGCGTTTGATAGGGCCCTTTCTCTTTCCCCCCTCAAATCTCTGTGTGTGTATGTTAGTCGCCAGTTGGTTAGTGACCAGTTGGATCTACTGGTCAAAGCAGTTTGTGTTTGCAGAGGGAGGAGAGAGAGTGTGCTCTGATTTCTTTCCAGAGCCATTATTTTGGTAAAAGGGTGGTGGGAAGGGGAGAAGAAAGAGAAAGGCGCTCCTGTAACTTCACAGCTGCCCTTAAGGCCTGTGGGCACTTCAGTGATCACTGCAGGGAAGATTATATCTTGTAAGAGAAATAAATTCTATTGTGGTTTTGAGAACACAACTGCCACCCTCTTTTGTGGTAGTGTCTTTGATTGCACCAGTTTAGGTTCCTTTCCCCTTTTCTGCCTCCTCGCCCCCCAGAATCTTTACTCCAAATCTGGAATTACTAGTGATTTTTCCCTTTAGAGGTCTGACCTGACTGATATGGCTTAGAAAGAGAGAACTTGAAATTTACCAGCACTAGATAGGGCTTGACAAGGAATGTAAATACAAAAAGTAGAATCTGTTTTAAAGAGAAGTGGTCTCTTAGACCGGGGCAGAACCAGTAATTCAGTGCTTTGAAGGGGTGCTGTAGAGAGATGATCATATTATGGAGTGTAATAATAAAAATAAATAATTAAAAAAAAATCAAATGAACTTTTTAACAAATATGCGTTTTATTTGTTTTTATTGCACTCAGCTGGGACAATGAAACAGGATAGTCAGTTTCACTTTCTGGCTTTACTGCACTCCATTGTTACTGCTCTGTGTTTCCATCACTTTAGAGGAATGTCCAGTTTCCCCTTAAACCATTCTCATTAAGAAAGACAAAATTAGGTTGTATGGCATTTTAATTTAAAACAAAGCAAAATGACATGGGAAAGGGATGCCTTAGTGACCTAAGCATCACGTTTGAAATCCATTGAAACCTCCGGAGTTGTCGATTTGATCCAGTGAGTTTACTCTCTGTGCTTTCTGGATAAGCCCTTTAAAATTCAAGGTCCTCTGTGTGGGCACTAAAGATCTCATTGCACTTTGTGTAAGCATAGACGTTTGTCTGGTTTTCCCTGTTTAATTACCCTCCCTGCTCCCCAGTTGTTGTGCAGTGTACTGTACACCAATCTGCTACTGTTCTCCACCCCAGATGTGGCTATGTTTGTGGTGCTGTATCTCTATGCAGTAATCCGTAACATGCCTTTGTTTGAAAGGTTTTCCAATAAATAAGATATTGTGCTAAAATATACATTTTGCATCTAAATAACTTGACAGTTTCCCTGTTTTCAAATTATTATTTTTTTTGGAGTGGGGGAGGGTATTTCTCTGTTAGAGGGATCCTGTGATATAGGTAATGCTAAGTACTGGGAAAGATGGGTACAATTTTTCTCCTCCAGTGAAGCTGAACATTCCATAGCTTAGGCACAATTTGCTCCCACACATTAGCTGTTCAGAAACACTATACGTTATCCTGTTAATTGTGAAGATTAACCCCCCCCACCAAACCTGCTGTTTTGACTGCGTTTTTTTGTTTTTTTTTAAGCCAACACATCTGCTTAAAGCCAACAAGTCACTAATCCTAAAATAATAAAGAAGTCGATTTTTGACAAAAAATTCTTCTGTCAGCTATGAACCCCCTTCAGAAGTGAGGTGCCTGAAGGGGGATAAGTTATTAAGACAAATACATTTTCTTGGGGGAAAAAAAGTTCTTCAAGTTAATCAACTGAATGGCAGATATTTCCCTTTTTTGTCTGGAAATAGGGAAGTTTCTCATTAGTTGCAGTGTTATGTTTGAGGAAGACACAGACACGGTAATTTTTCCTTTATGTTGTAAATGAGTGGGATCAGCCTCTGTTTTGACAGACACGCTTTTTTCCTCCATTACATTTAAAGTTGACTCAACGACTTAAATAGCAGTTGCTAATTCTTTCCTGTGTGAAATAACAAAAGAAGAAGAACTAGAGGGTACGGCATATGGAAAGGGACAGCTTGTGTCCGCAGTCTCCCCATATCAAAATATTGGCTAAGATAATAGCATAGCCTCTGAGCTCTGATTATCTTGTCAGTACTGGAGTGTGATACAATAGACATGTTCAGGATCTAGGTTTGATATATTATTTACATGGATGTACTTAAAGTGCCTTTTACAACACAGGATTTTTATACACCTCTACCCCGATATAACGCGCCCCGATATAACACGAATTCGGATAGAACGCGGTAAAGCAGTTCTGCAGGGGGGCGGGGCTGCACGCTCCGTCGGATCAAAGCTAGTTCAACGTAACGTGGTTTCACCTATAACACGGTAAGATTTTTTTGGCTCCCGGGGACAGCGTTCTATGGGGGTAGAGGTGTATATTAAGAATGGAACATAAATCACAGACTCGCACTTTTTGCTCAGATCTTGTCCCTTGCTCAGTTTCCATATAATGAGGGACATATTAAGATGGACAGTTGCGAATGTGTGTGGTCAAATCTCCCTGCTTATGAGCTAGGTAACAATGCAGGAGGGAAGTGCAGAATCAATTCACAGAGGCTGATGTATTCAATTCATCTCTGAATTTTTCCTTTGGTAAGTTTTTAAATTTTGATTTTCTGTTGCCCATGTTCTGATGGCGAGGAAAAAGTTTAGCTGAACCATTGAACGTGTCAGTTCAAAGGGCAGCACAGCTGCTGCTGTAAACAACTCCTTACAGCCCAGTAGAAAGTGCTGTGCTGTTAGCGCAGGGTCTTAGCAGACCAAACTACACTCTGTCGATCTCACACTGACAAGTGTATGTGACATGCTCTTTGTTTGTCCAATGAGTTTCAGATACTCCCTGTCAAGATATAGGCCTGAAATGTAAACCTCATTAATAGGATGTTTTTGCTCAAATGTAGTGTGTGTATAGATCTAAATGCTACTTTCTGTTAGTTGGGGGTGGATCTGTTTATAAACCTGTGGAGTGTTGTTCAGAACTTCTGAATGACTCAGAATTATCCGACATACAAACACCATTTGTTGGGGGGAGGAGTCAACACAGCTTTTGTAAAAGAAAATCATGCCTCACCAATCTATTAGAATTCTTTGAGGGGGATCAACAAGCATCTGTACAGTGGTGATCCAGCTGATATAGTGTACTTGGACTTTCAGAAAGCCTTTAACAAGGTCCCACCCCAAAGGTTCTTAAGCCAAGTAAGATGTCATAGGATAAGAGGGAAGGTCCTCTTATGGGTCAGTAGCTGGTTAAAAGATAGAAAACAAAGGGTAGGAATAAATGGTCAGTTTTCACAGTGGGTAGCTAAGTATTGGGGGTCTCCCAAGGATCTGTACTGGGACCTGTGCAGTTCAACGTGTTCGTAAATGATTGGGAAAAGGGAGTAAACAGTGAGGTGGCGAAGTCTGCAGACAATACAAAATTGCTCAAGACGGTTAAGTCTAAAGTTGTCTGGGAAGAGTTACAAAGGGATCTCACAAAACCGAGTGACTGGGCAACAAAATGGTAGATGAAATTCAGTGTTAATAAGTGCAAAGTAATGCACATTGGAAGACCTAATCCCAGCTATACATACAAAATGATGGGTTCTAAATTAGCTGTTACCACTCAAGAAAGAGATCTTGGAGTCATTGTGGATAATTCTCTGAAAACATCTGCTTATTGTGCAGTGTCCATCAAAAAAGCCAACAGTCTGTTAAGAACCATGAGTAAAGGAATAGAGAATAAGAAAGAAAATATCAGAATGCCACTATATAAATCCATGGTACGCCCGCACCTTGAATACTGTGTGTAGTTCTGGTCACCCCATCTCAAAAACGATATATTAAAATTGGAAAAAGTACAAAGAAGGACAACAGAAATGATTAGGGATATGGAAGATCTTCCATATGAGGTGAGATTAAAAAGACTGGAACTGTTCATCTTAGAAAAGAGAAGACTAAGGGAGGAAATGATAGAGGTGTACAAAATCACAAATGGTGTGGAGAAAGTGAATTGTTATTTACCCCTTCACAGAACACAAGAACCAGGTATCGCCCAATGAAATTAATATGCAGCAGGTTTAAAACAAACATAACAAAGTACTTGTTCACACAACACACAATCAACTTGTGGAACTTGTTGCCAGAGGATAATGTGAATGCCAAAAGTATAATTGGGTTAAAAAACTATTTCATTAAGTTAATGGAGGATAGGTCCATTAGTGGCTATTAGCCAGGATAGTCAGGGATGCAACCCTATGCTCTGGATGTCCCTAGACCTCTGACTGTCAGAAGCTGGAAGTGGATGATGGGGGATAGATCACTCAATAATTGCTCTCTTCTGTTCAATCCCTCTGAAGCATCTGGTGCTGGCCACTGTTGAAAACAGGATACTGAGCTAGATGGACTAGTGGTCTGATCTTACGTTCTTATGACTCATTATCTGCATCAGAGTAAGAGGAATAACTGAATAACTTGGATACAAAGAACTGATTGCATCAGGTGTTGCTGTTTCTGGTGACATTAAAAAGAATGCAAGAGGCCCATAGCCAGAAGCCAAAGGTGAAATTGCTTTGTGCTGTTAGGTTTTAAGGCGAGCATTTCTATTCTAAACTTTTCTGTTTATATCTCATGTCCAAAAGGTCATATGTATTAATGCAATCTTTACAGTGATGGGGAAACAACTGTAAATCTCATTAATATTAAAGACTTCTGGTTCTGTGTGCTCAGGAATTTTGTAAAACCATGTACAGTATTATAAAATCTCTCTATTCCAAGGTCTTAGATACTTTGTTAGGATTTCAGTTAGAGATCCACTGCTATAATGTGACCATTCAGAGTTCAGTGGGAGATATATAAACTTCAGTAACAGAGAAAATGTAATTTGGGCTAATTTCTTCATTCCTCATCTAGTACGTGAGTGCTTAGCAGAGGCATTTGATTGCTTAATAAAATAAAGTATGTTTTTAGCGCATGTTTGTAAGTTACTGGACTATAGTCTCGTTTGAATACACTGTCTAGTTCAAAACAATAGATACTCTTTAACTTCTGACTTATCAGTAGTTATTGTCTAATTGATTAGTGTTTTACTGATCACTGCAGCAGAAAAACATCTCAAGTGGAATCCATAAATTGACCAGTATTAAATAGGCATAGCATTGTTTAAAACGGTGAATTAGCTTTGGTTCTTAATAGGATTTTAGATTTGGATGCTTTCTCCTTTAGGGGCTCAGTCCCATAAGGTGCTGGGTGATAGCCCCAGTGGGAAGTGTCAGAGCTCAGCAACTCATGGAAAGCTCTTGTCAGCAAGCAGCGTGAGGCCTGTTGTGGATTGTTCAGTGATTTGCTCATCAACATCTGGCAGTCTGAGAGCGAAGGGCAATTGCAGCTGTGGTGAGCAGTAGGAAACATGAGGTGGTGTGTATATGGGTATATATTTTCCCAGCTTGGTGTGATTTCTTATTAGAAGAAAATTAGATTTGAAATTTCTGGAAAACGTATTGTATGTAGGTCACTGCCGACTTTACTTGGCTTTGTTGCAGTTGGCCTGTTGGCATTATGTGAAGCAGATTGCAGAGGTAGGATAGCGGCAGGGGCGGCTCTAGCTTTTTTGCCACCCCAAGCACGGCAGGCAGGCCGCTTTCGGCAGCATGCCTGCGGGAGGTCTGCCGGTCCCACGGCTTTGGTGTACCCACCGCCGAATTGCCGCCAAATCCGCAGGTCTGGCGGACCTCCCGCAGGCATGCAGCCAAAGGCTGCCTGACGGCTGCCCTCGCAGGGACCAGCAGGGCACCCTCCACGGCTTGCCGCCCCAGGCACGCGCTTGGAGCGCTGGTGCCAGGAGCCGCCGCTGGATAGTGGGCAAGACCTAATTCTATGTTGCATACTGTAAATTCTACTCCTAGATGTACTTTTAAGCCTAATCTTCAGATGAGATCTGGATCAATGGCTGTCTGCCTTAATGCAGCTTTTTACAAAGAAATTGCAGGTAATCTGGGTTGGAGGCTCCGTTAATGCTGGATGGACATTAGTGAATAGCTTTCCTTGTGAATCGCTTTCTCTGCCATGTGTTTCAATTGGGGCTCTAGGATGCAGAGCAAGATTCTGCTTATGAAACCTAACCTCTAACTTCAACTCTAAGGTAGTTGTCATCTGGCTGTTGCCATGAAGACTGCGCACAGAACAGTATCTTTGGGAATGTCATACCTTCAAAGGTAACTCACTAGCATCTGTGGTGCTTTGGAAGCTTCTCCATGGGACTCGTTTCCATGAATGCCTCTAGCCACTGAAAATTGGCTGAAGTGGATCAGTTCTTCATAGTAAATTTATGCCAGTAAATGCACCGCCTATAGTGCAGTTTGATTCCATCAGGTTACATGTGTGGAATGGCTTCTGTGGGAATAAAAGGGGCAAGGTCCAAATACATGAATGGTATTGCACTTGGGAGATGCCCATCACCATAGTGTCTGGGTATGCTTTACAAAGGCAACATGGTCTGGGGGCGGAGGGCAGAAAACTAGGTGATGGAAGACTAGTTTCTAGTCCAGGTTCTGCCACAGACTGTGTCATGTTAGGGAAATTACTTCCTCTGTGCTACTGTTCTCCTTATGTGCTGTGGAGATCATGAAACCCACCACCCTCTGTCAAGTGTTTTGAGATCTATCGATTTGTCAGTCTTCAGCTCTTGAACTCTTTCTTCTTCTATAGAAAACATGACCAGAAGTTGGCAGGGTTCTTGGTCTCGTCACAGCTCTTGGGACCCTTGTACACCCTTCCGCTCCCTAAAGGAGCAGCTGTGTATTGCTTAACATTACCAAATGAATGGAAAAAGCTGCACATTTCCTCTTGTTTCCACTATGGTTCAGCTGAAATGTCCATTAAATTCTTCCCAACCCAAACACGCTAGTTTCTCATTTCACATTTCAGGATCCTTAACAACTTCTACGGGCCTTCTAGAGCTGCCCTTTATGAGCCGTTCCTCGAAGTGATCATGGATCCAACTCGATTTTTCTTTGTCTGCAGTGCAGAGAGGGTTCTATGGGTGTTTTCTTTCCCCTTAATCAGGTAGTGAATCTGTCAATGTCCCTTATGTTGTCATACAATAAACATTATGGAACATGATCCAGTAGTTCCCTTGAAGCTATAATTAGCCTCCAGCAGGACTCAGTTCTGTGCAGAATGTTAACAGAAGGGTCTTCTCTAGCAAGGAGTTGCTGGGCCTTGCTTTTGATCGGGAGAACTCTGGAAAATGCTCTGCTGTTCCCTCACTTCATGTTATGCTCATTGAACTTCGTTTTGTAAAGGTTTTATTTTGAAAGCCCTCTCTGTCTTTAAAAAATAGATAATACACCAGCGCCTCCACACCCCACACCCCCCCCTGGTCTTCTCTTGATTATTTGCTCTAAGGAGCATGAAACTGAAAAGTAGAATCCTGGCCTCTTCCACTACCTGCAAGACATTGCAAATAACCACGTTGTTTCCACTGTGAAAGTTCTCCTTCAAGAGCGGGATTTTTCAAAGTTGCTCAAGGGAGTAAAGCACCTGGTTCCCATTTGAATTTCAATTGGGATTGGGCACCTGACTCCTTTGAAACTCCCAGTCCCCAACTATTAAACCCCTAAGTCTTAGAATATATGAATGTCTGGGGCTAGAGCTCATGGGTGAAGATATCTCCCTTCTGATGACCTGCCACAAGGGTGATCTGTTCAGAGCACTTCTGATACCCTGGCCTTGATGGGAATTTTTTTTTTTTTTTTTTTTTTTTTTGCCTCACTGTGTAGTTTGGAAAACCAAAAATATCCTCATGTAACTCTTTCTTTTTTTAAAATTGTGACAAACCCAATGATTAGAGTTTTTTTCCAGGGCAGTGGTTTATTACCTCACTGCCTGAAGGTTTCTGCTGATTTGGGTTCTGAGTTCATATCAGTAATTGAGGAGTTGTCATATCCCTTCTAAATTATTATAAATGGCAGCCATTCATCTCCTTGTTTTGAAAGTGTCTGAGTTAAACTGACAAGAGCCAGGCCACGGGGGGTTGACTGTTGCTCTGTGCTCAGGAATTGGGACCCTAAAGAAACAATGGAAACTCAGCCTCTTAATTATAATACTTGGCTCTTTTCTAGTGCTTTGTGATGGTAGATTTCAAAGCATTTTACAAAGGAAGATCAGTATGTTTACCCGCCTTTTGCAGATGAAGGAAACTGATGCCCAGAGAGATGAAGTGTCTTTCCCAAGGCTATGCAGGAGTTTGGTAGCAGACTCAGGTACTGTTCCCATCTCTCCTAGGCCAGTACCCTGTCCACTGGACTATGCTTGGGACATCTAAATAGGGTGACCAGATAGCAGATGTGAAAAATTGGGACAGGATGTAGGGGGTAATAAGTGCCTATATAAGCAAAAGCACCAAATATCGGGACTGTCGCTATAAAATAGGGACATCTGGTCACCCTACGTCTAAACCTAGACTTCACAAAATAGTAGAAAATGCACCATTAAGGAATGATCCTGCACTGTCCAGGAGAGATGGGCCGTGATAATCTAATAGACCTTTCCTCTAACTTGTGCAGTACCGTAAGGGTCATATAGCATGTTGTGTTATAACAGATCTTTGTTGCATCATGCTTCCTTTTGTCTGAATTTCCTGGCTTTCTCATCTTCCCTTTTTAAAACTTCCATTAATTTGCAATTCTGATGTGAAAGAGAAGATTTGTAATAGCCTACTGATCTTGGCCAGTTGTTCTGAATGGGCAGGGTTGGACCCTCCTTCTTGAAGGGAGCAAATAGCTCCCTTGACGTAGGCTAGGGCACTGCGGACTTGTTTTCACCCTTTCCTCCCTGTTCTTTAGAGACAAGTGCCAGGTTCTAGACTGACCGCCCTGAAATCTTCACGACGCAGTGCAGTGCAAGGATCCCCTAGCCGTGTGTCTGCCTTTGCGAAGGGAGCAAGGGGGTAGTTCCTGGGAGCAAGGGGGTAGTTCCTTGTGCTCATTCCCTCTTTGGTCTCTTCCTCCGAGTCTGGCAAGAGTGTTCAATCGTGACGGCGATTTTGTGATGTGTATACGTAAGCCTACATACGGCTTTTGCATGGTGATGACTAAGGCATCCTTAGGTATACGTGGTTCAAAGTAACCCTTTTAATGGCACTGCAACAGTGCGAGTGCGCATGGCAGTGAGCGAGCTAGTGCTGGAGGTTGGGGAGCTGGAATTCAGGTGCCTGGGCTGCTTGCTGTCTGGCACCCCGTGGGGTTAAAGGGTCACTGCACTAAGTGTCTCAGCAACAAAAACTCACCAGCCTGTTTATACACCTTCCCACCATGGAAACATCCAGACTGCAGCATCGCTGGTTTATTTATTTCATTTATTTTCAGGCATCGGTGACTAGCTGCTGCTATGGCCGTGGACTCTATTGTCCAAGGGACGCTGATGGGACAGGCCAGGAATAGCAGACCTGTGCCTTGTTCGGAAGGAAAGGAGGGTGTTTTGCTAAACCCAATGGGCAAAGCAGATGGGGGCAGGGAGAGGAGAACCCTGCAATAATAGCTACAGCTGGGGGGGCGGGGGGTTCCTTTTTAAGTCCCTATCTGCATTGGGATTCCCCCAGTTACAGCCAGTGGTACAAATCTCTAGTGTAGACAGACGTGACTGCCACAAGCCAGGGTTAGCACTGCTACTGCTTAGCCTCTTCTTGACATTTCAGTGATGTGCCAGTGTGAGGGGCTTGCACTGGTGGCTGGTATCCCCCAGTGTTGTTTAGGGCTGAGGCCCCCACACTCCACGAGGATCTGTTAGCCCCCCTCCCCCAAAATAGGAAATATGGATCCTGGCTAGACGCAGTTTCCATGCTGAGTTGCTCTTCGGTGCTACGTTTGCATCAGACCCTGGGGGCTTTCTCTGATCTAGACTTGCTCTCTATGTTAAGGGGATGGTGGGAGAATGCAGTGGGAAGGACCCCTCTCTCTCTGAGAAATATTTCCCCTGTTGCCAGTCGAATCAGCTGTGAGTCTTTTCTGAGCTGTTGTCTGGCTCTCTCCCTCTCTTAATGCCGGCTTCTCTCCAAGCAGAGCCGGCCCTGTGTGGGGCTTCAGGTTGCGGCATTCAGACTGCATGACCTCACCTCCCAGCTTCCAAGAATACCGCGCTGCCTCCCGCTTTGCCTTGCCATAGTTGTCTGCAGAGCAGGAGAGTGCCTTACTGCCGCGTCCATGAGCATCCTTGGCTTGGAGAGGCTAGTGGGCGTAGTGTGGTAGGCAGTGCCCCCCCCCTCCAGCCGAACCCCCCAAGGCAAGAAGTCCTCACCTGATGTGGGATGGGGAGAAAGTGGGACTGCTGACAGGTTGTATGTCACTTTGTCTTTCTCTCCCGCTTGTGTGGGATGGATTTAGGTAGCAGAATGTGAGGCAGCGCTCCCCAGGGAATGGGGTGCAAGCCTCTTCCAGGCCAGAATGAGCTTGCAGGCTTTTTTTCTCTTTGGGGTGATGTGGATCCACTTGGCTCAGCGCTGATAAGGTGGTCCTGCCGCCAGGCTCGCCATAGAATTTTTAACATAGCTCAAGGGCTGATCCCTAGAGCACAAATCTTCTGCTCTCTCTTTGCCCCTAAATTATCAGCTAGCCTGGGGTTTCTTGGGCAGTCTTGCCCCATCTCTCTGGGGTTGTGAATTCTTGTCATCAGAACCTACCCGTGCATGTGTCTGAGTCAGGCACTGTTTATAGGATGAGTGAAGCATGCTTGGAATGTGGTTCAGCTGGTGAAGTTCCTTCTAGGGGGAGAGTCCTGTCTGCTTCAAGCACCAGGCCTGGGGTGGTGAGGAGGAGGAGGATGGGCTGCTAGTTTGGTACTGAAAGGCTTGAGGGGTGGTTTCTGGAAGGGAGCAGGAAATCTGAAAGTACCAAAGCTGATAAATTATTCCAGTTCGGATCACTTGATGTCAGTGAGGTCTGGGCATGTTCCATATGCGCTGAAAACGCTTGGGACTTCTGGTACTGGCTGCAGCCAGGTGTAGTTCAGGAATGCAGTATGGAGCTCCCTTCCCCTTCCGTCTGCTCTTCTTCTCAGACACGCCCTGCCAGCCATGCTGACTAGCTTTGTGGGGTAACATTTGTAAAAGTGCCTGAGTGATTTAGGGTCCAAATTTCGGATGGGACTTAGGCCCCTTAAGTGCTTTCAAAAGACTACGGGTAAAATTGTTTTCTAAATGGGGAGTTAGACTAAGAACCCCCAAAGTCCTTTTTGCTGGACCTAACTGTGTGGGGACAGAGGTGAATACTGCTATTCAACTGGATTCAACATAGAGAGCTGGCATCCCTGGAAGGATCATAAATTCTGGCGTCTTTGACAGTGATATGTCTCTTGCTACAATAGCCCAAGATATCTGAGGCTGGTGAATGTCAAGGGCTGGGCCTAAGAGCTTGTCTACATGGCAACATATTGGGTGTGAATTATAGAGCACTCTACGCTACTGCGCTCTGATTGCCCCGTGGAGACCCTGCTGGCAAGCACTAAAAGGTACTTAGTGCATGTTAATGTAGTTCTGTTTGAAACAAGACTACATCAATCATCAGCGCCAGAATAGGGGGGCCAGGGGAACAGGTGAACAGGCCTGGCCCATCCACTTTTCTCCAGGCCGGGGCGGGGGAGCCTGGGCAGCAAGGGGCACCACACCACGGCCCCTCCACCTGCCCAGGGTGGGGGGTGGAGGGGCCAGAGCTGTCCCTGGCCTGTGTTCCTGGTCCTGGGCTCCCCGCCCAGGGCAAGTGGAGGGTCCGCAGCTCCTCACAGCTGCCTGGCTGCACGACTCTTACCAGGGCCGGGCTGCGGCTCCAAGGCCCCGTGCCGGGCTGGAGCTGGGTAAGAGACACGTGGGCAGCTGTGGGGAGCCGTGAACCCTCCACCTACCTTGGGAGGAGGGGCCCGCAAGGCGGGGACATGGGCTGGGGTTTGCTCTCGGCCCCCCACCCTGGGCAGGTGGAGGATCCCAGCTCCCGGCCCGCTCCAGCTTCTGGCTTGGCCGGGGGCTGGGGCCTCAGGTGGAAGGGGTGGGGCCGGGGCCACAGAGGCAACAGAGTAGCTAGGCAGGTACAAAAACCAAGGCCCCTAGAGCAATGCTGGTTCTTGAGAAGCACCGTGCTGTGCTAGCCTTTCAGTCTGAATTTGGGATCCTGGTACAAACTCATTTGAACCACATTAGGGACCTAGGCCAGCAGGACCTGGTTCTAACACCGGCTCAGTCCGCATCACCGGGTGAATCCACGTTAGAGCTGGAGCTGTGTTCGAGGCTCAGCTGGAACATCGTTCTTCCCCGTGACTGGAGCTTCAGTATGGATGGGGCCAAAGGAATTTCATGTCCTGAGATGCTCCAGCCGTTCCTTTCATGCACAGCTACCCATAATGAGCTCCTTTTCAGCGCTGACATGGGCTACGGATCTGCTCCTGACATGGGTGGTGAGAAATTCCTTAGCTTTTCTGTACCCTGTGTCCTAGGTAGGCTTCCTCAATAAGGGCTCTGGCTTGGATCTTTAACTTACCTAAGGAGATGGCGAGGGAACAGCTCAGGTGGATTAGAGTGGGGTGTGTGCAACTGAATCCAAACACGTGGAGCATTAGGAGACTGAAGCCTCTGTTCTCTCAGACCTGGTGGCTGAGTCACTCCAAAGGTTTCAACCTTTTGGAGTTAAGGGTTTTAGTAACCAGCAGGGAGGATTTGATTTAAATGGCTAGTCAGGAAGACTCGATTTAATCATGGATTTCTACATAAAAGTGCATTCTTGTTGGTTGTTATAACCTTAATACATATTCTTCACAACTCAGAGATGTAGGGTTCATTTTTAGAAGGTACATGCTATACGTTTTTAAAGTGATTTATTTTGAAAACTTTTCAGATTAGTTTTACAGCTATATCAGAAAATGAACGATTGTTTGGTTATTTCATTTACCAAAGGTAATTGAAGCAGATATTTATGAAGGCATTGGGAGGTGAACTATCTTCAACAGGTTAATCATTAATATTTGGAGGATTTGCTTGCCGTGCTGTATTAGGAGGAGAACATCACCAGACAGACATTTAAATTGTTTTATTTAGCTAAAACAACAACGTTATGGATTCTGGATTTTTTTTCTTCAACAGCAAACGTATAATATTTTAACAAAACGAGCATATGGATTTTTGAATTTAGTTAAACATTCAAGTTTTTTAAAATCAGGTTTGTTTTTGTTAAAATTGTTTTTAACTAAAATAGTTAAATGAAATATTAAAAAAAAATAATTTAAACTGACTATGTCAGCCAGGTCAACGTGAGAAACTTAAAATATTGGCTTCTGCAGGTAACTCAGTCGTCTTCACCTTCATTTTCCTGTTTGTTCATAATCTGGAAAAGAAAAAGAAGCTTTCTTGCTTTTTCAGGTCCCAAACCATTTCTCAATTTGGAATGAATTAGTCCAAAGGAAGAAAATATTCTCTGTACACCGGCAGAAGAAGCTACTGCTGTTAAAAGTGAGATTATCACTTCAACAGTCTCTGAATCCAAGTTTAAGTGACTTCCACCAGTTCACCAGTGTGACTTGCTTTAAAACATCATCAGCAAACATATATTTTTTGAATGGTTCTTATTCCCAAACTGGGTCTTTTACGGCCTGCTGCCATTTTAGGTTTTCCCTTCTAGTGAGAGAATGGTATGGTAGATCTCAAATCAATGAAGGCTACACTCAGAAATACCTCAAGACTTCTGGAATATGCTGCTCAAACAATTTCATTTTTGTTTCTACTGCCTGTCCTTCCCTTCTCACATTTATTTCCAGACTTCTCCTTGTCCGGATCTATTCTGCCCCCAACAATCTTCTATTCATTGAACTTTTTGAAACTTTGCACTTTTAGAGAGCAGTAAGGGATTGCCTCTGTGCACACAAATTTGCAAAGGGACAATAAGGTTGAGGTCTGTTATTTCTCACCTCTATATATTATTTATTTAAAAACATTTTTGCTGTTAACAAGCATGTTCTCTCTGGAGACACAAATCCACAGTTTGAGAACTGCAAAACTAAGTATCTCTGGTGGTATCTTCTAGACTGAACGCTGAGTCCCATTGGGTAGATAGAAAGATTAACCTAAATAATCTATACAGAAGCCCCTGGAACCCAATAAGATTGGGTCCCTAATCCCATTGGAACTCATTTACAATATAACATCACATGAATATATTGTTTCATACTATAGAATTAGAATTTATATATTCCATGATGAGATGATATCTTTGAGCTATAATGTATCTTAATTAAAATGATCTTTAGATTGCTTTTTTCCTTAAAAAGCATTTTGTCAAAAAAATCTGATTTAAATTAAAAAAATCCAATTTTTTTTTAATTAAAAAAAAATCATTGATTTTTTTTTTTTTTTTTATCCACCCTGGTAACCAGCAGGCTGAGGAATTGCATTAACCCCTACAGCTTCTTGTTGGCCTCAGGCAGGGACTAAGGACCCACATGCTGTTAAATCCCACTGACCTGAGATGGTCTGAAACATACCAAGGCTGAATCTTTCATGAGGTGCCACAAAGCATGAAAATGCCACCGCTGGCAGACTGACTGTCTTGCGCGTGGTGGGTAGTGAGAGCTGCTGCCTGGATGTTTGTGGTGGGAGAGGGTGATGGGGAGTGCTGGTGTGTGGTGCGGCTTGTCTGTGCAATAACTGCACAAGAACTGTCTGAGCTGTATTAGGTTGGGAGCTGTTTTGGGGGCAGGGACAGCATCTTCCTCTGTTTGTACAGCACCAAGCGTGCTGTTGGCACTTAAGTAAGCGAGAGCCAGCGTGCAGGTTTCTTGAAGCTGCCTGGGCCCGTTATGTATAATGGGATCATTTAAGCCTCTGGTGTAAGGGATGCAGGTGACTCTCTTCCTGTCCAGCAAGCTGTAGCCTAAACTAGAGATGGGCTCCAAACTGAAATCCCAGATCTGAATGCGTCTGACCTTTGTGGAAGTTTTGAGCCAGACTTGAATTTTGCAGCTCTCTTCACACAAGACATCCTTGCCCTGCTTTGTGAGCAAGACACTGGTTTGAACATTGGCCTACTAAACCCAGGGTTGTGAGTTCAATCCTCGAGGGGGCCATTTAGGGATCTGGGGCAAAAATCTGTCTGGGAATTGGTCCTGCTTTGAGCAGGGGGTTGGACTAGATGACCTCCTGAGGTTCCTTCCAACCCTGAGATTCTATTCTATGGCTGGGCTTTAGACTTCACCCCCAGACCCTTATGCTGCTCCTCCATCCACTCCTGTAACGAACACCCGTTGTCCCACTCTTGCATGTTCAGCTTATTCCATGGCGTCTCCTTTCCATGCTGCTGCAGACTTAAACTAGTTGTGGGATCATGGTAACACGGTGCCTTTCCCTGCTGACTCTGCATAGCCCATCAAGTCTGTGCCCTGAGCCTGGTTCAAGTCTGTCCTAATGGAGCAGCCACTGGCCCACAGAAGTCCTGAGCTGCAGGGGTGTTTTGGAGGTTGGGAGAGGTGGGAGGAGCTACTGGCAATGCAGGATGAGTAGCTGGGGCTAGTGGGATAAATCTATGTGGGTGTGGAGGATTCTGGTCTGTAAGAGGTGTTGTTGAAATGGCAGCCCTGAAGTTGGGGTGGCTTTGTTCCCTACATTAGAGAAAAAGCTGCATCTTTCTCTGCTCATGCCTGCTTATATCTGTGCTTCCTTCTTTCCTTTCTCCACACTCAAGTTCCTGTTGAATTGCCATTTTCTTCCGGGCTTGGTGACCATTGCCCTTCCTGAGGACTTGTGCTACCTGCTAGAAGCGATCTGAAGAGCCCCAAAGCCATGCATCTGGTGAGGAGGTTGAGGCATTGCGTTGTCTCTTATCTATAGCTCTCTGGCAAGCTACAGTCTCCTGGGGTGTCTGGTGGAGAAGGGTGGGTGGTTAGATCTGAGCAGTCTGAAAACTAAGCAACAAGCCTCCCAACTCCCACTGCTTTGCAGTGTCCTTCGGTCACGGAGTGACACATCCAGCCGTCATGGTCTCCTGAAAAGCCCCCCTAGACTTCCTGCCAAAATGTGTGTGTTCAGGGAAATCCAGTCTGAACTCAAGCTGGGAACTTCTGTGGAAATTTGGCAAGGCATCCCGGCAGCTGCAGATCATTGTTTCTCAGAATCCAAAAGACGGATGGGGGGCGCCTGTCACAAACTGCCGCTCAGAAATGGCTGCAGAACCCCAGGCGTGTGGGCCTCATCTATGCTGCAAAAAATCCATGCGACCTGAATCTGATTTTAGAAATCCTGCTTCAGCGAACACATTTTTTTTTTTTTTGGTAGTAATATTTCTATCGCATCCTTCATCTGAACCACTAAAAACTTCACAGCAATATTAACAAATGAAATCTTTATTCCCCTTCGCAGGAAGATAAGGATTGCTGCTATTTGCAGAGGGAGAAATTGAGGCACAGAAAGATTGAGTGAGTTGACCAAGGTCGCCCAGCAGGTCCGTGTCAGAGCTAGGAACAGACGTCTGAACTCCTATGCCCGTGCCTCAGTGACACGCCCTTCCAGTAGTAGCATAGCTGGACCAAATGGAGCTTCCTGAGTAACGGTGCCTATTATCCTACTTCTGCCAATAATCCTGGTTACATGCATTAGTGTGACTCCCCCACCCCCTCTCATTCCATTGCACATATAAACAGCAGGCTGCCAGGAAAACACTGACTGGTGTTGCAGAAGTCACTTGGTCTTTGCTGCATTAGCTGGCCAGCACCAGACCTCTCTTTCTCCTGGGATGAGAATTTGCCAGTAATTTTTAAATTGGGATGTCTCCTAGAAGTCATCAGAACTGCGCTGCCAGCTTTTTGGATGAGTAATTCTTCTGCCGAAGACTCTGTTGTGTGGGTTTGCGGTGGAGTCTGCCAATGTTAACATTTGTATAATTATTCAAACGACATCATCATCCTAGAGAAATAGTGACACTGCGGCTTTCAGCAGATGTGTATATACTGCAGCTCATGGCTCACATTTTTGGTTGGGTCGCTTGAGGGCAGTTCACTGTGCATCTCTGAGGCGTGCTGGTTTCTGTGCTGGAGGGGTCTGTTTTGGGGAGCTTGGGAGTGGTGCAGTAACCCCTTGGGCAGCCACCCAGTCAGACTTTCTAGGGGATGCCTGGATGTAAAGTTATAACCGTCTGCCTCCCTGTTTCCTTCCTCTTGCCCAACCTAGTTCCCAGCGTCATCTGCTCTGATGAACTCATGGGCTGGCCATTGCAAGGGCAGAGATGCTTCTGGAATCCCTTTGTCTTTCCTCGGTTTTGAAGGATGACGGGAGAGTTCTCTGAAAGGGACACACAAATTTCATGGCCAGTGTCACAGTCCTGATCAGGTGGTTATGAGCTTGAGAATAAAACAGGGCCATGTCATAGTGCTGTGCGACAGATCCCATGGCTTCCTAGACTCTTGGAGGGTCGGGGTGGTGAAAGCTAGATTTGCTGTCCTGTCACTAAGACCCTTTAAGTTTTCAAAGAGTAAATTTCATAACCAATAGAACACTTGCCTGTATTGGACCAATTGTCCGGGACATACACAGACTTTACCTGTCTCTCCTTGCTGTTTGTTGTCACTGCATCAGTAAAATACAGGAATGTACCCAAACAGGACCTGGGCGTAAAATCACTGCCCGTGAAAGGCAGGAAAGCAAGCTTTGCCAAAAATCCATAGTTACGTATAGCTTCACAGCTGTCAAGCAACATCTTGCGTGTTGCAGATCATGGCTACACAGAACCTCATGGTGACAGTGAGCATAGAAAGCTCCCAGTTCCAAGGTCTTTGGGGAGAAACTCCATTAGCAGCACAAGGCCTGGGACGCATGCTCTTGATTCCCTCCAGTAGGGAGCAGTAGTATCTGGAGAACACAAAAGAAATGATGATCTTCTGAGATTTATTTTAAAGGAGGCGGGGTTGGTGCTTCCCACGGAAGAAGCTTGTCTTCTAGGTTATACGTACAAATTCAGGCAGGATCATGCAGATTGCTGTTCCTGATCGGAGCCAAGTTAGTGACGGGTGTGATTCCCCGTTAACGACTTTCGGGGCTGCAGCCATCTTAGAACTGTGCCTCTCTTGCCAGCACACTACTATCTTGATATCACCCCCGGGGAGTTATTCTCCTCCTCTTCCTTCTCCCCCTTCTTGGTCTGCCCTGAGCTCATGCCCTTGTCCCTTCTAATGCATGGCAGCGGGAGGAGAGACATGCTAATGTCATCACATGAGCTTGGTTCCATTGTGAAGGAGTCCGCTTTGCAAAACCAATGGAGTTGGCGCTGAAGGGTCCCTTGCTGGCCGCAGTTGAGTGTGACTATAGAGTCAAGCTCTTGCTACTACTGCGGTTCCCTCCAGTGCAAAGGGGAGAGGGTGGTTTAAGATGTGCCATGTTGCTGCCCTATGACCAAGGGACTTCAGACTCGAGGGCTGCTAGCTTAGGACCTTTCAAGCAAGCAAAGAAAACAACCCTCCTACTCAGGGCTTTTGGGAGGGTTCCTGGAAGTTTCTCTATGGAAGATGATGGATGCTTCCCGTGTCATTTTAGTACGTTTGCGTGCGCATGCAGTGCTCTTTGCTGGCATTTGTGTTTATGGATTTTACCTTGAGGAGCCGAAGGGCAGAAGAGACTCTGACCTTGTAAAATTCAGCAAGTGAGACTGAGAAGGGTTTCTTGGCTGTTTTCTATGCAGCTGCAAACAATCCTCCTCCTTTCCTGACTCAATGCCCTTACAGAGTGTTTCAATTCTGACGGTTGGCAAATTCTGCTAGGTCTCGTTAGGATCTTATGTTCAGCAGGTCAGATGCTTGTAGCTCTTTCTACAGACCAGATAGCCAGGGTGAAAAATCGGGATCGGGGCGGGGGAGTAATTGGCACCTATATAAGACAAAGCCCCAAATATTGGGACTGTCCCTATAAAATCGGGACATTTGGTCACCCTGTTTCTAATATACCCTCTTCTGTGTTTGTATCTACCCAGGACTTGATTGAAATGACCAGACTGGTTTCCCTTGTAAGAGAGGTCCGATGGGTTCCCAGATTTCTAGAGTAAAACATGTGTTATTGGCTGTGAAACGGGTTCATCATCATCGGTGATCCCTCGAGGTCGAGGATGATCTTTCACAGGTTTTATTTTCATGGGTCCTTTGGTGACTGAGGAATCTGATTTGAGCCACAGGCTCATTGGCAGACGTTGCAGGTGGTGTTGGAAGACAGGGTTGGGCCATGATTGCTGCGTGACCATTGTCTTTCTTTTCTGGCGTTTTTCTGCGACCAGGGCCGGGCGATTTTCTTCAAAAGTGATCGTTCCTTCTCTGACAAATCTTTGCCAGTTATCCCTACCCTGGGCTGCTGTCTGCCAGTGTGCGGTGTCAATGCCACATCTCTTGATGTTTATCTTGAGGGTGTCTTTAAAGCGTTTCTTTTGGCCTCCGCTTTTCCTTTCTCCTTTGGTGAGTTGGGCGTACGGCAGTTGCCTTGGTGGGCGTACATCAGGCATGTGCACACAGTGCCCGCTCCACATCAGCTGGTGCTGGATAATCAGGGCCTCAGTGCTGAAGATATTAGTCTCTATGAGGACACTGACATTAGTGCGACGATCCTCCCACTTTATGGTGAGGCTCTTCCAAAGAAAGTGCTGTTACTGGTGTTTTCTATCGGTCACCCAAGGCTCACAGCCATAGAGGCTTTATAAACGAAAAATGGGTTCTTAGCTGCTTTTACTCGGTATTCAAGCACAGTGATTATCTTCTGCATAAATCCAGCATCTGGAGAATACCTGTAATGATGTATTTAAGTGCCTTCTGACTTGGGATACTCACTAGGGTTGTTGACTAAACTAGAAAGCTCAGTTCAGGGCTGTCCACTAGGGACACAGTAAAATTCTCAAATCATTTGAGAGAGAGAAATTGTATAATTCCAGTTCTTTGGCTTTCTTATGGCTTGTCTACACTTGAAAGTTGGTTTGCATTTTAAAGTGCGGTAGCTATTCATGAATATCTCCATGTGCGGACACTCTTAATCCAGAGCAAGAGTGCATTAACAGAAACAAGACATTATTGTTCTGCAGTAAGTGTCCACACATGGAGTTAATCAGGAACAGTTTTCTGTAGACAAGCCCTCAGTCTCCCCATTTTGGTGGCGGGAGGAGAGATGCTCTGAGCAGAGGACTAGGAGCAAGGAACTCCTGAATCCTGCTTCTGACACAGACGTCCTCAGTGGCCTTGGGGAAGTCACTTAAAATTCTCTCTGCCTCAATTTGCCAATGGGGAGAAAAGTGGGAGTAATACTTACCTACCTAGCTACTTGCTGGGGGTGTGAGAGTTGTGACTGACTAAGCATTCAAAAAAACGTTTGAAGACTGAGAGTCTGATTGTTTCTTTCTCTCTTATGGGCAACTATTGAACTCCATGGAGCTGCCATGATGTGAAGGCAGCGTAAGGGAGAGGAGAATCGGGCCCTGGAAGTGCGATAGCTGTGCTAAGTGCCTTTATAAACTAGCCTCTTCTTACTGCAGGGAGCTGGCTTTGCATTTGGATAAACCTTTAGACTTCTGGAACTGGGGAGTACGGAGAGAGGCACAGAGGATGGATTGTCTGAAAGTTGGCTGGTCCCACTGTTCCTTGAGCCCTAAGCTCTTTTCATAATGCTGCTTGTATAAGTGGGATTGAAGAAGCTTAAACTCTTGCAAAGCAAGATCTGGGATTCCTTCTGGCCTGCTTGGTGTGCACTTTCACCTTGCTCAGCCGGTGCCCTGGGGCTGGGTGAAATCCTCCCTTGCTGTCTCTGTCCCCCTGGGATGCTCTAGCGGTTAACCTCTGTTGAACAAAATTAATTGGGAGCCATAAGGAGGTCTGTCAAATGAATTTTATTTTGAAGACTGGCTATTGAAATGTCTGAGGTGAACAGTCCCCAGTGGCTGGAGGGGAGGTGGATTCCAGTCAGGCGGGCTGGGGTGGCAGGGGTAGGGAGGGAGGGGTGTGTGTGTGTGTTTAAAATCAGAGCCATTGTGCACCCCAAACCCTCGTTATTAAATTTATTTAGTAACCAAGTGGGGAGCCATGTGCTGTGAACTGATTAACAGGGGGCCGCTGGGCATGCTGCTTAAAAGGATTAGCAAACCTTTCCTGATGCCTGCGTTTTAATTACAAAAAAAGGGGTTTGAGTGTTTACTAGCTCTAGCAGTGTTGTTGACTCCTGGCTCTAGGGCTATTTGTGGTGAGCGGGGAGCTCAGAGTACCTCAGTGAAAGCAGATCTTAAAGTAAGGGGTTAGTGTTTGTGGAGGGGGCGGTGAAAAGCCCCCGTGTTCTGCAGGGAGGGCAGGTGCTTTGTCTCTTTGTTTGCAAAGCACCTGGCAGGCTTCTCGGGTGATATATTTTGAGGCAATACGGTGTAGTGGATAGGACACCGATCTGAGACTCTGGAGATATGGATTCTGTCCCTAGCTATGTCCCTGACTGCTGTGTGACCTTGGGCAAGCTGCTTTGCCTCAGTTTCCCCAGGTGTACAGTGCAGATAACAGCCTCAAAGGGGTCTTGAGGCTTAACTGATTAGTGTTAGCATGTTGCTTTAAGGCTCTGGGTGGCACCAGAGTGCGCCGTATTAACACCTATCTGAACGCCGGAGTCTGATTTTAGCAACTGTGTCTGCTGAGTCTTATAGTGAAGTGCAAGCCGGGTGAGAAGAGGTCCTTGATTCCCCTTTTAAATAGGAGTGTGGCTATTTTTTCCTGTCTGCAGGACGGGAGGGGAAAGACGCCTGCCTGCTCTGTGAATCGGGGGATCTGTAGAAGAGCCTTGTCGCCCTGGGAATGGAGGGAAAAGCTGACGTCCAGTGCATTCTGTGGAAATACGAGGCAGATCAATTACAGAGTTTGACTGAGAATAAAATAGGGCTGTTTCAGTTTGCCAGGCTGGTATCACCTGGGCTGTGAGCACGTACACATCCATGTGCATACGGGGTTGGAGGTGTTGGTATCATGTTATAGAAGGATCTAGGCTCCCTCTCCTGACCCCGGCCTAGCAACAGACAGGGGTTCTCAAAGCCCTCATTCAATTTCCAAAGTCATTTTCAGGGATGAGAGAGATCTGTGGGGCTGGAAAATCTTCCAACTGTGAGGATTTACAGCCTTTGTGAGTGTTTTTTTATTGCGTCCCTTCAGAATCTAAGCTTTCACGTAAAATGTTTCTAGCCATTTCAGTTCAATGGAATACACTTCTGTAGATATTGGACTTGAGTCTGGAGCTGGCAGGACTGAAATGTTGGCACAAAGAGGCATGGTCTTTTGGTTGCTGTTTAACTCTTAACCCTAATAACGACGGCAGACGCACTAACTGCATTAATCACTCTGATGCTGATTTGTACCAAACACTTGAGGCTAACAACACCGCTGCAAACTAGGGCATTGTTAGAAGCAGTCAGTGAAAAATGATCTTGTCCAAGGTAGTACAGCTAGGGGGGGGGGGGGGGCAGCTGGGGATAGAACCCAGGAATCCTGGCTCCCAGTTGACAGTTCCACAGCACCTGCCCTGATATGCTGCTGGTAGACAATGGATGCATCTAAGTAATAGAAGCAGTAATGAGAGGGTGTGTGTGTGTGTGTGTGTGTGTGTGTGTGTGTGTGTTTCAGAGTAACAGCCGTGTTAGTCTGTATCCGCAAAAAGAAGAACAGGAGTACTTGTGGCACCTTAGAGACTAACAAATTTATTAGAGCATAAGCTTTCGTGGACTACAGCCCACTTCTTCGGATGCATATATGCATCCGAAGAAGTGGGCTGTAGTCCACGAAAGCTTATGCTCTAATAAATTTGTTAGTCTCTAAGGTGCCACAAGTACTCCTGTTCTTCTTTTTGTGTGTGTGTGTGAGCTTCCCCTTAGTCAGGCAGCAGACCCCACAAACTTAAAAGTAATGTTAATCCTCTCCTTTCGTGCAGTGCCCTGCCCCCTCCTCTCCATTAGCGTCTGTTCTAATTGTGTGTGTCCGCTGCAGATCTGCTTCTTTCACAGCCAGTTGGTCAGGAGCCAGGTGATGGGCACAAAGCGTAAGGTTAGTCTCTCTTGCCCAGAGAACTAGGAGCTGTGTTTCTGAAAGGGGCCCTGCAGCAGGGAAAGCCGCATCAGAGCAAAATGTCTTCGGGGAAACAAAGAAAAGTGCTTTGATTTCCCCCCCCCCCCCCCCCCCACACACACACTTTTCCCTTGTCAGAGGTAAAGAGAACAAAGCAGAGTAGAAACTGTGATTTTTATCTGTCGAAGTACATTTGTTTGTGCAGCTGGGGGAGGGGAGAGATGGGTCAGCCCTATTTGCCTGAGAGGCCGTGAAGACAAAAGGATGTTATGAAATCTTCACGTTACTCTTATCCCCCTCCCCAAAACCAAAACCCTCTTTCAATAAAGCCAGAGGAGCCCCAGGAGCTGTTTATAGAGTGCAGCACTCTGAAAAGCACTCAGGTCCCTGCTCTGAGGTTCTGGCAATCTCGGGAGCTTTTTACAGTGGTTATCTCTTTCTGGCTTTCTTTGGGGAACAATCCTGCACTGAGAAAGGGTGGCTAGATTAGACACTGCTATGATGGATGCTGTAGAAAATGCTGTGATAGATGGGATGTAATAGGTCTCCTTCCATCTTTAATGTCTAGGATTCTTTAATGTCCAACACTTGCTTCCGGGTATCTGTGTAAACAATATCTAGGAGAGACTTCCCACCTCATCTGCTGCTCCTGCCCAGCTCTCAGTGAAGCAGTAACCCTGGAAGGTGCCATTCGAGTGAAAGGAGCATCTTGTGACTCAAACCCAGGGTAGGATGTCAGATCCAGATCCTATTCCCAACCTGACCACTGACTTGCACTGCATCCATGAGCAAGTCATTCCCCCTTCTGGGCCTCCTTTTTCCCATGTGAAAAATTGGGGGCAGATGATAGTTCTGTGCTGCACCAGTGTAGAGGGGAGCTCACAATCCCAAGCAGCTCACAATCTAAATGAATGCAGGTTCGGGTAGATGTGATCGCACAGGGTCCAGTCTCAGAGTGGTATGTAAATTATTTTTATCTAGAACGCCAACCTAGCTGCTTTACAGATTGCTGTGAAGGCGAGGACTCTGCCCTGAAGAGCTTGCAATCTCCTGTCATCTGCTTGGTAGATGAATTCCACTCTGTGGAATAAGTGTGTGTTCGCTGTTTGCTCTTTGAAGAGGGATGTGAATGAGTCGGGGGGTGGGGGGAGGAAGGGAAGGGGCGCTTTTGGACATCAGTCCATTAGCCCAGACATCAAAATTAATTTCTCTTTGGGAAGCAGTCCTGATATCTCCAAGATTATGAAGAAATCCAGAGGAGCATGGGTCTTATCATTCTGGGGCACACTGGGGGTCCAGTGGCCAGTACCAACTACCTCCAAGGAAAGTGCAGGAAACTCTGCAGTCATCAATTATGGGGATCTTCAGTCTCTCAGGCAAAGCTATTACAAGATCCAGTGGCTGGAGGCTGAAGATAGACCAATTCAGACTAGAAATCAGGTGCACATTTTTATCGGTGAGGGTAATTAACCATTGGAGCAACTTACCTAGGAATGTGGTGGATTCTCCCTCACTGAAAGCTTTTAAATCAAGATTACCTGTTTTTTCTAAAATCTGTGCTCTTGTTCAAGCACAGTTATTGGAGTTGAAACAGGTCATTTAATTTAAGTTTTCTGGATTGTGTTGTGCAGCAGGTCCGACTAAGGTCTCTTCTGGCCTTAAAATCTGTGAAACTCCCCTCAGGAAAAGCTTCTTTCTCCCTCCCCTTCTCCCAGCTAGAGGTTAGTTCATGCCCTGAAGCAGGAGAAGAGGAGTATCTGACACTTCTGTACCACCTCTCACACTCACCTTTCTGTGGGCACCCACATTATGCTGATTGCTGAAGAAATGTAGAGTGCCTGAGTCTAATGGGTTCTGGTCAAGTAATATCTAACATGTAGCCTGTCACTTATTTAGTCGATTAAGCTGGGGTTCTCTGCATGCAGGCACGAAGTCCAGAGTGTTTCCCTGGACTTTTTCAAGGAGGTGTTTACTGGGCCTGTGGAGATGGTAAAATCCTTGTAAACATATATCTGAGGAAAGGACAAAATGACATTAAGAACTCCCCATTTGCTGGACTTCAATGGACGTCTAGGCCGTGTAAATAAACCCCCCTCTCTCAAGCTTGCAATGATTGAATAAAAATATGCAATGGCTTAAGAGCCACAGGCTGCCAGAGCTGCTGCTTTGCTGTTTATCTCTGTTCCTTGGGGGGTTGAAGGTCCCTTTCATGGAAGTGCTAGCAGAGTGCATGGGGAAAGGAGGGCTGGGCAGGTGTCTCTATTCTATATATGTTCTTAATCTAACCTCATCACCAAAGTATCTAAGCACCTTTTAATAGTGCATTAAGCAACACAGATAACATCTGTCATGTGTGGCTCATTCTCTCCTGAGGGAGAATTATGTGTGTGTGTGTGTGTGTGGTTTTTTTTTTTTTTTTTTTTTTTAATGCCCATACTGTTCTGTGTTTATAATAGAGAAGGCAGGTTAAAGAGGTGTGCTGGGTACTTGGTGCAGAAGGTGGGGAGATTTGTGATGTCCTGAGTTCCTGGGGGAGTTCATTCCACAGTCTCAGACCAGCCCCCGAGAAAGCTCCATCTCTGGCACAAGTGAGCTTTATTCCTGATGGTTCTAAGTTCTGTGGTACCTGAAGAGCAGAGTCATAAACCACAGTCCTCATCCCGGAGCTTTAGGGATCTTTGAGATATGCTGGGTACAGGCCATTGAGTGAGTGCCTTAAAGATGGGGACTGCGATCTTGAGCCTCTATTGTATGGGAAGCCAGTGTGGCGATCCAGGACTCGTTTTGATGGGCTCACAGTAGCTCACGTTGCTGGAGAGATGTGTTGCAGCGTTGTGTGTGCTGAGGGGGAATTTTCTTAGTCTCTGAATTCATTCATCTAGATTCCCTTTGGCTTTAGATAGGGTTGGGTGCAACTCCTATAGTTTTCTCGTTGAAGGAAATAGAAGTACTTCATCTTGGAGCTGCTCCAGAACCCACTGAAGTCAGTGGGAGTCGTGGAAAGGCTCACGCTGTCTTCACTGGGCTTTGGACCAGGTCCGTGGAGCAGACAGGAGAGCTGGGGGGATTGGTAGAGGACTGCAGAGTCTTCCACCCAAGAGTCACTGGGGTAAAATCAAATCCAGCCCAGGTTGGTAGTAACCACTGGTCATGACTATCTGCTGGCTGTTTGGCCTGTGTGAAATGAGTTTTGCTGGGCCTCAGCCCTGTTCCTAAAGGGCAAGTTATCCACATTTGCAGCCAATTGTCCCACTAGTTGGCAGCTCTACTGGAGAGGCCAAATGTTTGTTAGATCATGGAGGCTGTGCCTACCCCTCGTGGCCCTAGAGGCAGTTACCCCTGGTTATGGCTGGGACACACAGGTGGAGTGGGGGGAGCTTACATAGTCACTGTCAGTGCTTCCCCTCTTCTCTGGATAGAGGATTTCAGACTCCAAGGCTGTCAGAGCCTTTTGCCAGTGGTAAATTCACCTATAAATAAAGAAAAGCGATTTTAAAAGAACCACGGTTTCAATTAGAAGCTGCTACTTGGCTTGTGCTTCTGAAGCTGCTACTGCCCAAATGAATTATTGATAGTCTTGGGAAGTGGTAAATTGTACCAGAAAGGTATAATGTTGAGATTTCTCCCCCGCCCTTTTCTTTAGCCTTTTGCAAACTGAAAGGTCGAGATACAGGCTGGGATTTTCGAAGAAGCCTGAACGAGGTCGATGGGAATTGGGCACTGAACTCCTTAGGCGTACGTGAAAACCTGACCCTTAATCCCTGCCCCTCTGGTTATAAACCCATCCAAGGTTTGTGCCATGGTGCTGCTTTCACTGAGGGCCAGCTGCACCTCTGGGACTCACTGCAGATTCACCCTATGGCATTCAAAATAATGTCGGGCTATTGGGAGCGAGGCGCCACATATTGTGGGGTGGGGTTTCAATCTAACTCTTCCCTTCCCCCACATGCTTCATCCTCATTTGCCCTGAACCCTGCCGACGTGGTGCAAATGTTTACATTTGACTCTGGCATATCCAGGTACCAAAATGACAAACTTATTGTTAAATGGCTTATGACCATCGCAGCAAGCCAGGTGGCCTATCTGGTCACGTCATGGAGACTAAAGCTAGCCAGTCTTATCTGATAGGCGAAGGAAATCCTAGAAGCATCTTGCAAAGAAAAACAGGAAACGACACCTGCTTATTACGCATGTAGGTGGCTCGCAGGTGCCTGGGATGGACTATTCAGCCTGTATGATTAATTTAAGCAGGGGTTCGTTTTAAGCTTATGTATGTATTTTGCGGTACTGTGCAAAGTACGGAGGTCACTGCTGAGTTAATGGTTTACAGTGGTGTTTACCTTTAAATTAAATGTGACTGCCAATATCAATTCATTTCCTATAGTACAAACACATACACATGCTCATTCACAAATCCAGCAGCCCTGATAGGAAATATAATTAACTACAGAGGCTTAGGGGAATGGGATTTGGAAGGAAGAACTGAAATGAGCCTCAAAGGGACTTGGTTCTGTCATGGGTCCAGACTGAGAGAATTTTGTATGAAATAGACTGCTGGTCTCAGCCAACGGTGTGTATTTAGGTTGAAAATATTCACCCCTCCCTTCTCTGGTGATATTTAATTCATTTTCCTTTTACTCTGTGCTGCTGTCGAAAGGGGCCGGAGTGACAGTCCTGGCGATTGAAGCACACTCTTTATTCAGGTATTGCATAGACCCAGGGCCAGCTCCAGCTTTTTTGCCGCCCCAAGCGGCGAAGGGAAACCGCTCCCCCCAAAGCCGCGATCGGCGGCACTTCGGCGGCTGCTCTACCGCGCCACTTCATTCTCGGCGGCAATTCGATGGCCGGTCCTTCCCTCTGAGAGGGACTCGCTGCCGAAGACACAGACGTGCCGCCCCCTTCCATGGGCCGCCCCAAGCACCAGCTTGCTGTGCTGGTGCGTGGAGCCGGCCCTGCATAGACCTTATGACTATCCCTTGCTCAGCGAATAGGGGCAGGAGAGCCGTTTGAATCAATGTCCCATCCATGTGTTGGTGCCTCTGGGGAGTTGTGGCGTTTTTTTTATGAGGTGGGGATCTGTTTGCTAGGAAGTGGATTGAGACCCCCCTGCCAACACAGAGCTATTGTAGCATTGATTTTGTCCCCCGTCATCCTGGGCCAGATTTGAGCCAGTGCCCTAGAGGTGAAAGGCTCTGTGTCTGTTTACTAACACCTTAGGCCAGCCAGTCCCTTTCAAACGTAAACCTGCCACTTCTGATTCCTGTTTGTTTCCAACAGGAAATTACATCACAAATGCCAGAAGGAAGGGATGGGCTCAATCGGTGCATTTTAGCTGTAGAAACATCTTGTTCGTGTCCTTCTGTCTGTCTTGCACCTCTCTCCCTGAGCCCTGGCTAGCTAGTTCCACTAGGTAACCTGCTAGCTCCATAACTCAGGATCTGCATTGCCAAGACACACTGCCTAACTGGGAACTGATTTATCCATCTCTCTCCTGTCCCCATGGAGGAGATACAGCATCCCTGGAGCATGTCACGTCGCCAGCTGCATGCATTCACTCGTTAAATGCCTGTGCCGTGACTCAGTGAAAAGTGTTTGGGGTGTTTTCCTTTCCCAACAGCACAGTGATGCACTTATCCCATCACCTGCATAAGAGCAGCCCTTTTGGATGCCTCTTCCAGAGTCGCATCTCTCCCTTCTCTCCAAGGTCCAAATTGACGCAAGCGAACATTGGTATCAGGAATGAAAAATGACATGAGATTAACAAGACGCTGTTTCTAGAGTCCCCATTTCCATCCTCCTGCGTTTGATGTAATTTCACAGTAACAGTTGGGTGGAAATGTGGGGGAATGACCATGCTTGTGTGGGATGGGTCTAAATCTCAAAGGGATGGCCTTCCTAGAGAAGGAATGCTTGGAAGGTATTAGCCTTTGAGCCTGAGCTGGAAAGATCACACTTGGATTGGAACGATCCCAAAGTTGGACAGTGGATTGGGTGCAAGGAGCCAAGGCAGCAACTACAGAGGGTCCTGTCTTGCCTTTTCAAATGCTCTGTCCTTCTAATCTGCTGCTCTTTCCCCCGGGGAAATTGGCAAGGATGCTGAGTGAGGAAACCTTGCAGCCCTGGAATGGTAACAGCTCTGTGCCAAGGTTAAATTTCATCTTAGGGTTTTTGTAAGGCCTCTCTTCTCTTAACCCTGTCGTGTTCAGCGGTGGGATTTGTCAGTGTGTCCAGTTGGCACTGAACGGTTAATGAATGTCTCTGAATCAGACGCGCTCATGTCTCTACAGCCCATATAATCCTACATAAAAAGGATCACGGGGGCCTTGCTAACCATGTGCTGAAGCTATATTTTCTGTGCACCCAGCTGAAACCTCGAGACCCCTTGGAAAGGAAGAGCTGCAAACGGCTTAAGCATGCAGAGTGATGGGAGGTGAAATGCAATAGGCAGCCTGGTGAAAAGGGAACAGAGGTTGATGCACAGAGGAGAATTTGCCTTTCTCTTCTTGCATGGCTGAGTCCTCGTGCAGGAAGAGACCAGCCCCAAACTGACCATATGGAGGCAATTTTGTATCTTCTTTCCACCTGGGAAGAGCGGGGGCTGAATATGGTTCTTGCAAAAGTTTCTGTCTGAGGAAGGAAATAGAAAGGGGGCAGTGGAAGCACCGCCAGAGGACACCCATGCCTGATGGTTACAGCTGATGGACAAAGCTCTGGTCGCTCCTGTTGCTGCACAGCACACATAGGACCTGGATGCTCTGTCCACCCTCCGTTAGCTCCAGGCTTTCGTTGTTCAGGTGGTGAGGTTTGGTAGCCCTCCCCCACCCCCTGCATGTCCCCAGTAATGTGTCAGCTGCTCTTGTTCTCTCCTTATTGCTCTATAAATAACCAGCTGACACAACTGGTTGCTTATAGCCCTTCAATCTCCCTCTGCGTCGCCCCGCCTACCCCCCTCTCCGGGGTTAATTAGCTCTGATCTGTGTTCTCCTTTGGTTTTCCCCTGGCCGCCGTGTCCTCCCCGGTTTGGACGGTTTCTCTGAAGAAGTTTGTCTCGCACCCTCCTGTTTTCATGCCACTTCTGAAACTCCTGTCTTTCCCTTGCTCAGGAACAGCCCAGGGTCAGCATTTAGGGCTTGCCCCCAGCGCAGCTACTCCATGTATGGACGAGGGTAAGATGGGGGGAGTGCATCAGTCTGACCGTGTGTTAATGGGACCTCCATCGGTGCAAACCCAGCCTTGCCTTTGTCTCCACGTAGGGGTCAGCATCACTACAGCTACACTGATTGCTGACTATCCAAAGCATAGGGAAAGTTTTACCTTCCCAGCGCTGACCGACCTCCCCTTGCCACTGCGATCCGTGAGTAGCTGGCACGCTGGAAGCGTTTGTCATCCCAGTTGCGCAATGCGATGGGTCAAACTCTCCTACCACGAGCCATTTGGGATCGATAGATTCTGAATGACTCTGCGTATAGGCCTAGGAACATACGTGAATGCTGTCTGCTCTTGCTCTCCCAATAATAATCCCATGTAACTCTAGCTATTAATTGTGCTTCTCGTCCATAAATCTCAAAGCACTTTAAATTGGAGGGAAAGTATCCTTATCCCTGTTTTACGGAGGGGGGAGGGAAGAAGGGAGAGGGGGAAACTGAGGCATGGGGTGGTGCAGCGATGTACCCAAAGTCATCCAGCAGGCCCATAGCAGAGCTGAGAATAGAGCTCTAGCCCAGTGCCTTACCCTCTGGAATTGCTAGCGGTATGTGAAACAATATTCCAGTAGAGGCCAGTTGGGAGCTACTATTTACCCTTTCTCATAATTCAAAGTCAGTAAGTCACTTGAGTGAAGAGGAGGACTCTCCCCTCACGCCCACCCCCCCCAAAATCCTGTGTCTCCATCAAATTTAAAAATGGGTGGAAAGAAATACCTTTTCTTTCATGTAATATAATCAGTGGAACTCCATGCTGCATGGTATAATTGAGAGTAATAACTTTGATAAGACAAACAGACTCGGCCTTTTTGAATAAGGTAGTGAATGCGGAATAGAATAGAAGAGACTGCAAATCATGGGCCACTGTTCCTTAGCATCCTCTTCTTTCTAGCCTGGACCACATAGCAAGGTCAGGTCTATCAGTCCGTACCTTTGCTAGTAGTAGTATGGCATTATGGTGGTGGGCTGGGATAAGGCCTTTCCTTGAAGCGACCACCTGATATTATTCACTGTTGGCGCCAGATGCTAGTTTGTTCTAATCTCCTGGTGATGCTGCGTTCTCTGAAGTCAGCAGCCGTTTGTGTACTCTGAAGAGGGGACTCTCCCATGTATAAAGAGTAAAGAACTTGACAGATGCAGTGGGAGGCTTCCTTCCTGTGACTGGGGAAAATCCAGGAGTTGTCACTCAGTTTCTTTGACGCTGCAAAAATTGCTTTGTCTGCTGTATGATCAGGACACTTTCACTTGCCTACTTCACTGCCAGTTGGTAATAGGCAACAGACCAGAGTGACTTGTTTGCAGTAGAACTAGTCTTATGAAAATCCTGAAATATATATATGGAGTCTCGTACCCCCTAGCTTAAATGCTACATAGAGTGACCATTTGTATTGTGGTAGTGTCTGGTCATCGACCAGGACCCCATTGTGCAGGGCGCTGTACAGATGTAAAACAACAAAGAGATGGTCCTTGCTGCCAAAGAGTTTATAATGTAGTCCTGCAGCCATTTCCAGTGAGTGGTGACAGTGGCTGCTGTGGTTAGCTGGCTAGCTCAAACGGAGAAGCTCTCTAACCCTAACCCAGTTTAAAAGTACTCGTCTATAGTAATCTCTCTGTCTCGGCCCAGAATGAACAGGGTGGCGTATGGAGTTGAATCTGCTGTTGCATTGAACTCTACCTCTTCAGACTTTTTTGGAGGAGGGCGAGAGGGGGACAGCAGCGGGATTTTCTAGGGTGGCATGATTCCCAATTAATCCATTCTCACTGTTTAATACCTCAAAGCACAGAGCAGTGACACCACAATCCAGCCACTTCTTTGCTCAGATTTCTACACCTCATGTGGCATGTTCATTATGTCAGGTGAAGTGTTAAGGGTGACAGTGTCTGTTTGTCTCTCTTGATCCATGCCATGTTCATCAAGTTGCTGGAGCATAGCATGGTGAATCTTTTAAAACGGGTCGGCAACCTTTCAGAAGTGGTGTGCCGAGTCTTCATTTATTCACTCAGATTTAAGGTTTCGCGTGCCAGTAATACATTTTAACGTTTTTAGAAGGTCTCTTTCTATTATTTTATAATATATAACTAAACTATTGTTGTATGTAAAGTAAATAAGGTTTTTAAAATGTTTAAGAAGCTTCATTTAAAATTAAATAAAAATGCAGAGCTCCCCGGACCGGTGGCCAGGACCCAGGCAATGTGAGTGCCACTGAAAATCAGCTCACGTGCTGCCCTTGGCACACATGCCATAGGTTGCCTACCCCGATCTAAAATAACAGAAGTGCTTATTGACTCAGAAGTATGCCCTGATTGAACACTAGGCTGCAAAGGCTGTGTATTTCCCTGCCTTTCTTTGTCCTCCTAACTCAGGGAGCATCCCAACAGCAACACCTTTGGCTGTTTTTCAAATGGTATCCTCAGCGGGTGCCTGTAGGGAGTCCTTTGTTCTGCTTGGCCAGCAGGAGGGTGGCTGTGAGGTGAGAGTTGAATGGCAGGGGAAGAGCGTTGTTGTTTGGTCACTGCTTACATTTCTAGAACACCTCTTATCCCAGATTTCAGGGTAGCAGCCGTGTTAGTCTGTATCCTCCAAAAGGACAGGAGTACTTGTGGCACCTTAGAGACTAACAAATGTATTAGAGCATATATGCATCCGGAGAAGTGGGTTGTAGCCCACGAAAGCTTATGCTCTAATACATTTGTTAGTCTCTAAGGTGCCACAAGTACTCCTGTTCTTATCCCAGAGAGTCCTGAAGTATTTTCCCGGATGGTGTGTATAGAGATGTAGCCTCCACGTGGGTGGAAATGGAATAAGCGTTCTGCTGCAGCAAAGCCTACCCTGGAGGGATTTTTTGAAGTTGGAGAGGAAGGGGAGTAACTTGCCCAGCTGGAACTGCATGCAGAGGGTCGGTTGGCAGGCAATAATTGCTGGAGTTGGTGGTGTGTGTGAACCTGGGCATAACTCAAACTGGATTCTTTAAAAGTCACATGGAGTTGATTGGATTGGTTGCAAGTCCCGTTGGATCCTTCTGTTCTTGGTCCTTGCTGCATTTATTGTGTCGTCACTCGGCCTATGTTCCATCCTAGACTTCAGAAAACCACTCTACAGCAATGCACCTCAAACCCACTGCTCGCTTTGGGGTGGATTCTGCCATTCTCCTTCTCCTGATTAGTACTATACATCCGACTGAAATGGGAGGGACTGTTTGTGAATGAAGCAAGGGACTACTCCATGTAAGAAAGGGTGGCAGAGTCTGGGCTTTCTAATGAGGATCTCTGTACCAGTGTGGGATAGCAGCACTTACTCAGGGCGAAATGCCTGGGGCAAGCCCTGCATTACACCAGTGCAGGGTATCTGTGCTTGGGGTTTGCACTGCTGTAGCCCTGATGTGACTAGATCAGCCTAGCTACACCTGCACTAATATCTCCAGTATACGTGTCTTTAACCTTCCCTGCAACCGCCCTCCCCCCCCCCCAACTTCTTTTTTCTTTCTCCCAAGCCACGTTCTCTCAAAGTTCTGCAACCCAACCCAACCCACCACCTTTTGGGAAGAACAGGAATGGGTCAGCCTCCAAAACCACAGTCAGTAGACTTTTAAGCAGTCAGAATGAGATGATCCCAAATCACATCCCTGGGCCTGAATAGTCCAGAATTTTTTGATCAGAAGTTTGCGGCTCAGGCCGATCTCCTACAAAACCATAATCTCCCCTCCCGCCCCCCCTCTCCCCCGCAACCCTGCCGTTTGTTTGTCACTATGAAGCAGTGAGTCAGTTGAGACTATTAGTGCTGCCTCCATGTTGCCCTTTACCTGATTTGATCTATTCATTCAGTTTCACAATCCCACCGCCCCCAACACTTCTTCTCCCTCTCGCTTGCTGCCCCCTCTGATTACGTTTATCGCACGTTGTTGCTCACACGTTGTGGCCTCGCTGGCTTGTGTGCTTTTCTCCTGTGTCTCAGGAAAGTGCTCTTGATTACCTGCTTGGAAACATGATGTGCATTTTATTTTTAGCAAGGTAGGGAAAATAAAATGTGCCAGGAATACCGGATGCACTTGGGTGACAGGGCCGGTTTCCCCCCTCTGCCAATGATGTGAGTTCCCTAAGCAAAGGCAGGTTGGGCGGAAGTGATCCCTCACTTACACAAACAGTTTCAATTCTCAGGCCTAGGTTTGGCTATGCAGGGAGGGGGAATGAGGGCCTCTGGCAGGTGGCTCCGGTTTAAGCTCAGGCTTTCTCTCTCGCGGTCTGCCTTTGTGCTTCTGGAGAGGGCTTTTGTTCCCATCTGAAAGGACCAAATAGCTGCCACATCTGTCATTCTACGAGAGCGGCCGTTTGGATAAATACTCGGCAGATGCCCTGCTTGGCCAAGGGCTGGCTCAGGGATTGCAGGGACACGCTGCGTCCCACGTGTATCTAAGGGAAGGGCCTGCTGGCATTTTACAGCCTGGCAGCTGCTGGTTGCACGCAGGAGGGTGAAGAGGAGAGCATCCCTGATAGATGTGCTGGAGAGAAGATGCTCCTCTCCTGCCTTCACCCAGTGTAAATGCACTGCAGTAGGCTCTTACCCTGCCAGTCATTTGGAAGATTTAAGAGCTGTTGGGAAGCAGCGTCCATAAGAGTGGGACGCTCGTAATCGCCTTTACTTTTTTATTATGGCAGCGCATAGTGGCCCCGCCTGAAATCCAGGCTCCACTGGGGCAGTCCCTTCGCCAAACAGCTGACCGTCTAAACAGACTGAATGGGAGGGGGAACCAGAGGCACAGTGAGGGGAAGTGGCTCACTGGAGGTCAGCCAGCCAGTTGGTAGCAAAACTGGGAAGAGAACACCGGGGTGGTACCCTATCCATTAGACCCCGCTGCCTCTTAGGCAGGTGCGGCAAGTGGGGCGGGGAGTGCACTTGCTTTCCAGTCAGTGGCCGGCGATGCTCACCATGCAGGGAAGCCAGGACCCTATGACGTGCCGTGGGGATTCCTTACTAGCACGGTAGGTGTAAGTGGCACTTCAGAGGCCACGTGAAAGGAGGCAGAATTGTCTTGTGGGTGGAACATGGGGCTGGGCATTAGGAAATCTAGGTTCTGCAATGAACTCACCCTGGTTCTCACATGCTGAGTTCGTGGCAGAGTTCCATCACCTCTGTCTCCCTGTCCCCATCAGTAAAATGGGGATATTTACCTACCGGCTTTACCCACAAGAGCAGTAGATCTGGATAGACTTTAAATCCAGTATCTTCCTGAGGAGACTAGTATTGCCCTTACATGCAGCTAACTCCTTAATAGCCTGTTGAGCACCTCATTCGAAGGCTCAAGGCAGGAAACTTTTAATTCCTAGTTTTATGCAAATGTATGTATGTCCAGGGTGCTGGAAAGGGCAGAGACAGAGCTGAAGAGTCTTCACCAACCACGGGTGCAGCCAACTTCTTAAAACAGCTCGTCCTTGGCCCTAAGCTGTCTCCAGCTTTTGCAGGGTACCAGAAGATTGTGCAACCATTGTGACTCAGGGCCGCTTCCTGTTTAAGTGATCATTCGGCCTCCAGGATGCGGACTTCCTTATGAAGGCTTTCTCATGCAACAGCTGCGTTTCTCTCTGTTCGCTTTGGGTTTCCCTTCTCCACTGCCTCATTGTGAAATTGCCCACCAACTCTGCACTGTGCTGACAGGTGGCAAGATCCTTAACTGTATGACATTGTGGTCAGTGTCTGGAGCTTTCGGTAGCAATATTGCTATAAAAATGTAGAACCGCAAGCCCCATTTGCCATATGTAACACTGGTCTACAATTTTTGAGAAGTCGTCTGCTTCAGAGATAAAATGTGGTATTTATTATGTATTTTGATGTGCTGAATTCAAATATGACAATTAAAACAACTGATTGGCTACTGTTTCTAAGATATTTAAGTTTTTACATTTTATGTTTATGTATATTGTGTAGATAGTAGAGTTTTAATAATAAATTGTAAACTTAGGTCTTTTCATGTGTTTATGGCTGCTTTACATGATAATATTTCACCTGTCCTGTTTATGTTACACTTTAAAAATCAGCAAAAGGGTTATATAAATAAATTTTATTATGAAACAAAAGGCAAAAAACTGTTATGTACATAGTTTAGTCCTATTCAGTGTCTACTCGGCGCTTCTTGGCTTGTCTCTTGTATTCATGAAATGGAGCATCTCTTGTCACTGTCCAGCAATAGTCTGCAAGCATTGATGGGCTCCATTTGCCCTGATAGCGTTTCTCCATTGTTGCAATATCCTGGTGAAATCGCTCGCCGTGCTCGTCGCTCAGTGCTCCGCTGTTTGATGGAAAAAAATCTAGATGAGAGTGCAAAAAATGTATCTTTAGTGACATGTTGCAACCAAGGCTTTTGTATGCCTTGAGGAGGTTTTCCACCAACAACCTGCAGTTGTCTGCCTTGTTGTTTCCGAGAAAATTTATTGCCATTAACTGGAAGGCTTTCTATGCCGTCTTTTCCTTGCCACGCAGTGCATGGTCAAATGCATCATCTTGAAGAAGTTCACGAATCTGAGGACCAACAAAGATACCTTCCTTTATCTTAGCTTCACTTAACCTTGGACATTTTCCACGGAGGTACTTGAAAGCTGCTTGTGTTTTGTCAATGGCCTTGACAAAGTTCTTCATCAGACCCAGCTTGATGTGTAAGGGTGGTAGCAAAATCTTCCTTGATTCAACAAGTGGTGGATGCTGAACACTTTTCCTCTGAGACTCCAATGACTGTCGGAGTGGCCAGTCTTTCTTGATACAGTGGGAATCTCTTGCACGACTATCCCATTTGCAGAGAAAACAGCAGTACTTTGTGTATCCAGTCTGCAGACCAAGCAAGAGAGCAACAACCTTCAAATCGCCACAAAGCTGCCACTGATGTTGGTCATAGTTTATGCACCTCAAAAGTTGTTTCATGTTGTCATAGGTTTCCTTCATATGGACTGCATGACCAACTAGAATTGATGGCAAAACATTGCCATTATGCAGTAAACCAGCTTTAAGACTCGTCTTCGATGAATCAATGAACAGTCTCCACTCATCTGGATCGTGAACGATGTTGAGGGCTGCCATCACACCATCGATGTTGTTGCAGGCTACAAGATAACCTTCCATGAAGAAGAATGGGACAAGATCCTTTTGATGGTCCTTTTGACCCTAACATCACCTGCCAGGAGATTCCATTGCTGTAGTCTGGAGCCCAACAGCTCTGCCTTACTCTTGGGTAGTTCCAAATCCCTGACAAGGTCATTCAGTTCACCTTGTGTTATGAGGTGTGGTTCAGAGGAGGAGGATGGGAGAAAATGTGGGTCCTGTGACATTGATGGTTCAGGACCAGAAGTTTCATCCTCTTCCTCTTCCTCGTCTGACTCAAGTGAGAATGATTCTGGTGCATCAGGAACCGGCAGTCCTTCTCCGTGGGGTACTGGGCGTATAGCTGATGGAATGTTTGGATAATGCACAGTCCACTTTTTCTTCTTTGACACACCTTTCCCAACTGGAGGCACCATGCAGAAGTAACAATTGCTGGTATGATCTGTTGACTCTCTCCAAATCATTGGCACTGCAAAAGGCATAGATTTCCTTTTCCTGTTCAACCACTGGCGAAGATTTGTTGCACAAGTGTTGCAGCATATGTGTTGGGCCCACCTCTTGTCCTGATCTCCAATTTTGCAACCAAAATAAAGGTGATAGGCTTTCTTAACCATAGTGGTTATACTGCACTTTTGTGATGCAAAAGTCACTTCACCACAAACATAGCAGAAGTTATTTGCACTGTTCACACAAGTACGAGGCATCTCTGCTCACTTTGGCTAAACAGAAATGTGTCCCTTTGCAAAATCAAACACTGACAAATAAGAGAGCACGACACTGTATGATTTCTAGAGCTGATATAGGGCAGTTTGTTCAGCAAAGTGATGTAAGCTTCATTATGATTGCATCATCCATGACTTCTAGGAATAACATGATGCAATTCATATCATGTATGACGCAATACCAGCTTCAGATTGCATCATTCATTGTTTTGCCTAAAAAGCAAGTACTGTCCAAACCCAGTCATAGATTTATTCATAGATCCAGTCAAAATGTATTTTAGTCATTTCTGGTTTAAATTGAGATCCCTTCCCTTTATAACTCACTTATCCTCCGCCATTCCCAAGTCAAGGGTCGTATATACTGATCCAATAGCATATTGAAAACTAGAGCCAATCAACAATTTTAAGCATCATTTTCGTTCTCAGTGACCCAGAATTAGTAAAGTTTGACTACATTTATTTCAGAAGCATTTTGACTGTAGAGCAGTGTAATCAGAGGGGCTAGATTTTTTTTTTTTTTTTAAATAATGGAATAGTGATCTTCCGTATTCCTAGCTCTCCGACAGTGGACTATACAAGATGCTTTGGAGAAAGGTGCAAGAATCTCCATCTTGGACAATGGTGGGATAATTTACCTGCACAGGAAATGAGTTCTACAGGTTAAGTCTAGAGTGGGTATAAAATACCAACTTGTTACTTCTCAGTTTCACGGAAGGTCTCCTTATTCTTGTGTTTATATGGGAAGGTGAATAGAAACATCCACATGAGCTCTATCCTGTTAATTATTTTGTATAATTCTGTCATGTCCCCTCCGATTCATCTCCTCGCTAAGTTATAAACAATCCCAATATTTTCAGTCTCTTCTCTTATGGAGATCTCACTATGCCTCTAATCACATTGAACTACCCTTTCTGTTTCTACACCCTTGAGTGAAAGAGACCAAAGCTGAACAACGTTCCATATCAGGATGTACCTCTGATGTAAATATTATTTATATTACAGCAGGGTAGGGGAGGGCTGTTTTGCACACACTGTATATTCCTTACGCTCAGGAGTGCCGCCAGCTTTTCTGCCGCCCTAGGTGGTGGAAGTCCCGCCCCAAAATGCCACCCCCCACAGAGGCGGCAGGACCTTCTGCGAAATACCGCTGCGGTCGCCGCCCCCCAAATTGTAGCGCCCTAGGCGACCACCTAGGTTGCCTAATGGGTTGTGCTGGCCCTGCTTACACCAATAGACCAGATAGAGAGAAGGTGGGCAGGGAAACAGAGGAACCAAGAGGTGAAATGACAGCGGGTCAGTGGCAGAGCTGGGAATAGAAACAAGGTGACCCTGGTGCCCAGTCAAAAACACTGACCTGGCATGCCCTTGTGATAGAATGGTATTAGCAGTGTTCTTAATCCTATTCCTTATGCAAGCTAGCATTTGAGGGCTGGGTTTTTTTGACTGCTGCTGCACATTGAGATGGTTTTCATTAGTCTGTCTATCCACAGTGACACCCAGGCCTTTCTCTTGAGTGACTATAATTAATTTAGAACCCAAGAATGTGGCTGAGTGATTCAAATTATTCCTTCCAATGTGTGACAGTTTGCATTTGTCAACACAATGTCATGTGCTGTCATGCTGCTTAAGGTTAAAGGTAGGCTGTGAATTAGCTGTTCCTGAATAACTCTGTTTGTGGACGCTCTTATTCCAGAATAAGAGTGCCTTGTTCCTGCTGGCAGTAATCCAGTAGATTAACTCCATGTGTAGATAAACCTTTAGATGCAGCTGACGTTCCTCACAGTCTTGTAACCTAAATAATTTCTTATCATCGGCAAAGTTTGGCCACTTCACTGTTTACCCTGTGATACAAAACAAATTAATACAAAATGTGACCTTTTTCTTTAAAGCAACATCAGAGTGATGAAATTGCTGACTAACTGACCTGGATCTTGCCTCATTCACAATCTGTGAAAACTCAGACAAAGGAATTATCAGGTTCCCCTTCAGTCTTCTTTTCTCATAACTAAACATGCCCAGTTTTTTTAACATTTCCTCATAGGTCACATTTTCTAAGCCTTTTATCATTTTTGTAGCTCTCCTCTGGACTCTATTCAATTTGTCCACATCAAAATTCTGGCGTCCAAACCTGGAAACAGTTCTTCAGCTGAGGCCTCACCAGTGCTGAGTAGATCCGCACAATTACCTCCCATGTCTTACATACGACACTCCTGTTAATATTTATCCTTTTTTCAACTGCATCACATTGTTGAGTCATATTTCGGCTTGGCAGAATTCGATTTATATTTTGTAATTTCGATGGTTAATATCAATGTTTATTTTTAAAGCCTCTTTCAAATTTTTATTTTTTTTTAAATTTTCAATTGCGGCAAATTACGAGGGGTCAAACTATGGGGGGGGGGGGGGTCAGACCATTGTTATTTAATGACAGTAGATGCTGCGATTCAAAAAGTAAACGCTTTATAACTGTTAGAACACACATTGTCAACATCACACATCAAAATACACAAAGTAAATATCGTTAAATGAGACTCTCAATACTCAAGCAGCGTTTTTCTTACCTCACCTATCTGTACATTTCAGTGATTACTGACGGACATATTTTTTTTGCCACTTTTTTGTGTGTACAATGATATTGACATTTAATGACACTTACCAATAAAAGTCAAATCCTTTCAAGCCTGCTCAAATTCAGTTTGTGATCCACTGTAACTCCCAGATCTTTTTCAGCAGTAGGACTGCTGAGCCGGTTATTCTGGGCAGTGTTGTAGCCATGTTGGTTCCAGGATATGAGAGAGACAAGACAGATAATATAATATAATAGCCAGTTATTCACCATTTAGTTATTGTTTGCACTTGTCTTTATTGATTTTCATCGTGTTCATTTCAGACCAATTCTCCAATTTGTCAAGGATGTTTTGAATTCTAATCCTGCCCTCCAGAGTGCTAGCAACCACTCCCAGCATGGTGTGGGAGTGCGCGTATTTTATAAGCATACTCTCCACTCCACTTTCCAAATCATTAATGAAAATATTGAATCGTACCAGACCCAGGACTGGCCCTTTTAGAACCCTGCTAGATACACCCTCCCAGTTTGACAGCGAACAGGGCCGGCTCCAGGCAACAGCCAAGGAAGCTGCTGCTTGGGGCGGCCAATACAAAGGGGCGGCACTCCATCCGCTATTGGGGCGGCACGGCCGGGTCTTCTGTGGGAATTCGTCAGCGGGTCCCTCTCTTCCTCTTTGAGCTGCCCCCGAAGAGGAAGAGAGGGAGTGAAGGACCCGCCGCCGAACTGCTAGCGAAGAATGGAGTGGCACGATTGAGCTGCCGTTGAAGTGCTGCCGATTGGCTTATTATTATTATTATTATTTTTTTTCCCCGCTGCTTGGGGCGGCAGAAAACCTGGAGCTGGCCCTGACAGCGAACATTTGATAACTACTCTTTGAGTACAGTCTTTCACCCAGATTTGCACCCATCTTACAGTAAGTTCATCTAGACCAGAGATACTCCGATTGAGGCTTGGGAGCTGCAAGTGACTCTTTAATGTGTCTCCTGCGGCTCTTTGCAGCACACGATATTAAAACACTGTGTGACTTTAATTATTAACCAGTCAGGATGCTTTTACTATGTTATTAGCCAATTGTAGAATACTTGGTCAGTCATGTTGCTGTGAGAATAAAATAGAAATAAATACGAAATGAAACAATGAATTCACACTGCTGTGGCTCTTCAGCATAATGTTGACTGCTAATTTGGCTCCTGTGCCACTGAGGTCTGACGTAGACCACACTTTTCTAGTTTCCCACATGACATTCTCATAAGCAATGTGTCTCAAGTCCTACAAAAATCAAGATAGATCATGTCTACTACTTCCCCCTATCCAGTAGGCCAGTCATGCTGTCAAAGAAGGAAATTAGGTTGGTTTAACATGATTTGTTCTTGGCAAATCCATGTCGGCTATTCTCCTCTAGGTAGGAGCTTACAAACTGATTGTTTAATTTATTCAAGTATCTTTCTTGGTATCAAAGAAAGGTTGGTCTATAATTCCCCAGGCCCTCTTTGTTCTCCTTTTTAAAGACAGGTACTATGTTTGCCCTTCTCCAGTCCTCTGGCACCCCATCCATCCTCTGACTTCTCAACAATAATTGCTAAGGTTCAGAGATGCCTCAGCTAGTTGTTTAAGTAACGCGAATACATTTAACTTCTCTAAATATACTTTAACCTGTTCTTTTCCTACTATGGCTTGTGTTCCTTTTTCCCTTGTTGTTAATATTAATTGTGTTGAGTGTCTGGTCACCATTCACTTGCGGTGAAGACTAAATCAAAATAGGCACTGAACACCTCAGTCTTTTTAATTAGTGTCTGTTATTAGCTCTCCTTGCCTCCGAGGAGAGGACCTACACTTTCCTTTGTTTTTCTCTTGCTCCTACTGTATTTAAAGATTCTCTTCTTACTGCCTTTTGTGTTCCTTACTACGTGTAACTCATTTTGTTCCTTAGCCTTTCTGATTTTGTCCCACTTGCTTGTGATAGTCTTTTGTATTCATCCTTTGCAATTTGTCCGTGTTTCCACTTTTTGTAGGAATCCTTTTTAATTTTCAGGCCATTAAATAACTCCTGATGGAGCCATATTGACCTCTTACTATTCTTCCTAGCTGTCCTTCGTGTTGGGATAGTTTGCTGTTGTGCCTTTAATACTATCTTCTTGAGAAACTCTTGGCTCTCCTGAACTTCTTTATCCCTCAGACTTTTCTTCCTCTGAGGCCTTACCTACCAGTTCTCCGAGACTGTTACTTTGCTTTCCATTTTCCGTATTCTGCTGCTCTCACTCCTTCCTTTCCATAGAATCACGAATTCTATGATTTTATGATTGTTTTCAGCTGAATTACCTTCCACTTCAGGATTCACAACCAGTTCCTCTGTGTTGCTCAGAATCAAGTCTAAAATGGCTGTCACCATGGTTACTTTCATAGAATATCAGGGTTGGAAGGGACCTCAGGACCCTAGTCCAACTCCCTGCTCAGAGCAGGACCAATCCCCAGACAGATTTTTGCTCCAGATCCCTAAATGGCCCCCTCAAGGATTGAACTCATAACCTTGGGTTTAGCAGGCCAATGCTCAAACCACTGAGCTAGCTAAACTTCCTGAAACCAAAAGTTGGCTCCAATATAGTCCAAGTACGTATCTTGAGATTTGCCATATTACTTTTCCAACAGATGTTTGGGTAGTGCAAGTCCCCCATTATTACCAGCTCTTGTGTTTTGGATATTTCTGTTGTTTGTTCTAGAAATGTCTCAGCCACCTCCTTCCCCCCATTTGTTGGTCTATAGTAGACCCCTGCCATGACCTCTCCACTGATTTTCTCCCCTCCACCCCCATTTATTTTCACTCACAGACTTTAAACTGGTTTGCCTCTTATGACCCTTGGACCTCGGAACAAATGGATATATTCTTGATGTATAATGCAACACCTTCCTTTTTTTTCCTTCCTGTCTTTCCTGAACAAGCCATACCCCTCTATACCAATATTCCAATTAGGAGATTTATCCCCCCAAATGTCTGCTATGCCAATTAATTCATAATTTAGCTTATGTACTAATACTTCCTGTTCTTCCTGGAATACGGCGTGATAGTTGTTTCCAAAGCTGCATACTTAGCCATCAAGCACATGCTTAGGTTTAAATGCATGAGTAGGTCCATTGACTTTAGTGACTTCACATGCTTCAGTGTTTGCTGGATCAGGTCAGAGTGCTGAGTGCTTGCTATCTTCATTTCGAATATAGCAGAGCCTAGATCTTAAACCCAGTATTCCAATTGTGGACATTCTGGAACCATCTGGAGGTGCCCCCTCTTCCCTTCTGTGCAACGTAACACTCTGTATATGCATTTCAAAATCCATGGGCCTATATTTTTGTGTGCATGTCCATCAATTGCTTTCTGTGTATTTCCCTCCCACGGAATACCTTCACTTCAGAACATTCCCCCTCGGATGTGTTCGCTTGGTTTCCCTCTCTCGCCTTCATTTCCTGCCTGTATTTGTAACCACTCTTGGTTACATGCATTTTTTTCACCATCCTCCCTGACATGTGTATCTCCTCAGTGAATTTCATTAGTGTCCAATTGGCTCTCTCTTCCGGATCATTAACAAAGATGTCCCACATGACTTGTTCTCACATCCATCCCTTTGGCTCCCTGCTAGATTCGTTTCTCCCCATCCCTTTCCCTGTGACTCTGTGTGCTGCAGTTCGTTGTTGATCACCATAAGCCAGTTTGGAACTCCTTGTAGCAGCACCCAGAGTATGCCCGAGTCATTTGAATACGCTTCTTGATTATCATGATGGGAAATCTCTTTGATTGCCTCTCTAGGCCGATTCCTCAGCTGAAGAGCAAACATGGGAGTCTCTACACTAGTCTTTACTAATGTGTAAAGTATGTTGAGTTAATTGGCAATTGGTTAACTTGAGGTAAAGTCTAGCAAAGACAAGCCTCTGAGGCCTTGTCTTCACTATGAAAAAAGGTCTGTTCTTACCTCATTTTAGCAACTATGAGGTAAAATCCAAGCGAATACAGGCAGTTTGCAGTTCTCACATGTTAGCAAATCCAGGTACAGGCGTGGGGGGAGGGGGAGGCTAAGGTTTACCTAGACCTGCTAACAGGTGTGAGAACAGACTGCCTTGCCTTTCACTAGGATTTCACCTCATGTTAATTAGCATGAGGTAAGAGCACACCTTTTTTCCCTAGTGTGGTCACATTCTGAGGGAAGCTTTTTCTTTCTCCCACCTTGCTCGCCAGGCGGAAGGGAGGGTGCCAGTCTCTCTGGTTCCCGTTCACAGGACTGTCATGAGAGACTCATCAGTTTCCAGCAGAAGCTATATTTAGTGTGCGTGCTGCTCCCCTGGGACAATAGGTGGATCATTTGTGGCAAACATATTGGGTCATCTGAGCTGTAGAGACAACAGGGCATCTGAGATTCAGCAGGAAGCCAGACCGTTAGGCAGGCGACTGGAGCAAGGTAGCAAATCAGAGGCTTGTTCTGCCCCCAGATTGGACAAGAAATGTCTGCCCCTCAGTTGGCAGTGCTGTGAATAGAAGGTGTAAACCCTCCAGAAATCTGGGGATGTCTTAAAGTGTCCAGAATGTGATTGATACCTCCCCCCCGCCAAATACCAACACCTTTCTCTACACCAGCCTTCACAGCCCTCTGCCCCTCAAACCCAATTTGTCCCATGGCCTCAATTGCAACCTGTATTTGCAATGGGTCTTAACTTCACACCCAGTCTGCCCCTCGCCTAGCAACATGTTCACAGCGAAATTGCGACTGTCGGTGGCATTTCACTCGTAAACTCTCCAGTCTGGGTCTCTTCGTTCCTGCCTGCGTGCGTGTGTGCGTAAAGCAGACTTTAGGACAGATTTCCCTTCTGCTTGGCTGATCGGCTTCTCTGTACAAATCGTGTGTGCTGTTCTTGGGGGATGGGGCGTGGGATCAGTGAATGAGTTGCTGTGAAGGGGAGAGAGAATTCAGGAGCTTCAAAGTTTGTGGAATTGGTGGAAACTTCCTGGGTGAGTCCTGGAGTGATTCATGGCAAATCACAACCTGAGGAGGAGGTGAGACTGAGTCAGTGCAGTGGTGTCTGAGTACATAACTTAATTTCCTAATACTATTGTGTGTAATCCCAGCTGCCTGTCTTCTCTAGTATCCCTCCCATTCTGCCTAGATTTCAGTGCAAAGAGAATGGCAAAGGCTTCAGCCTGTGCCTGAAATGCCCGGTGGAGGTCTGGTGAGAAGGGGACGGGTGGGATCCGTATTGTTCTTGTAGGGATGCTGGCTTTTAAGAACACTGCTCAGAATCTGGCTGTTGGGTAAGTGCCAAGCTAATGCAGGACACCCTTTCTGGGTGCCATGTTCATAGCTGGGAGTTGGGGAGAGGGCTGATACTTTTCTATCACAACCATATGGGCAGACCCAGATAGCGTTGCTGTTCTGTGAAGTACAGGAGGGAATGTGACTGTGTCGTTGGCAATAAATGATGCGGGAGGCACACAGCCAGACTTGCCGGAGAAAAGATCTCTACTGAGCATGCTGAGAGGCCAGGGGTGCATGTGGAGAGGCCTGTATTTTGTCTAGTAGCAGCCTGGCCCAGCTTGTGTGCTGAGCTCCAGGTGTAACACCAGACTAGATCCCTCCTGGAATCTTACCCTCTAGCTCCAGTCCCACTCATCATACTAAACATGGCCAATTGGAAGGAACTGGCACAACTAGCAAGGTGTGATGTGTGGGCTTCTCCACTGCCTCTGCAAGAGAGCCAGGGTGGGTCTCTGATTAGATTTTGCAAAGGTGCAGTGAACCAACCGCTCCTTTTGGAATCACGGGAGCTGCGAGCATTCAGCCCCTTTGGAAACCAGGCTCTGAAGCTCCCATTGCCAAGCGGCCCACTAAATAAATGTGGTAGGGAAGGCTGAGCTGTTCAGTGTGTGGTCTCGAAGCTCAGACAATGGCGCATATTTAAGTGTCCAGCATCTAGCCCGAGGATTTCAGTGAAGCTAGCAAGTATGTTTAGCTTGGTGTGTAACTAATTTCTTTCATGCTGCCTAATGGCTCCTGAGGGATCTAAACTGAGCCAATAGACACAGTGCCAGCAAAAGCCATCTGCTTCACACTGTGGATGTGTGTGTGTGTATGTGTGTGAGAGACAATGACATGATGATATAGCAGGTAAACCATTGCTTTACTATACCACCTAATGCTGACAAAGGATGCACTTCTCCATCCCCACCTTTCATTCTTTCCAGCACAAATTGTCTAGAGGAAGGGGATGGCTTAGTGGTTAAGGCACTGGACTGAAATTCAGGAGTCTCTACTACTGATTCCTTCCGTGACCATGGACAAGTTACTTACATTCTTTCTGTCTTAAGTTCCTCATCTGTAAAGTGGGGATAATGATAGAGAGGTTGTGAGGATAAATTCATTCATGCCTGGGAGGTACTCAAATGCTGCAGCACTGGGGTCATATACCTAGATAAAAACCAGGAACCTAATTTGTTTTTGGTTAAGTGATGTAGGAATCTGCATTATATTAGAGAGGAACATGAGGAGAAAATTCCTGTAAGTAGGGTGAATTTCAAGGCACTCATCTTTCACTGGGATATCATCTTTCACTGTTCTGCTTTTATCCCACAGACCACTCCTTTTAAAGAGCACATCTCTTGTCATCCTTCACTGCTACTTTTTTCCCCATTGCTATCCAATATTTCATTCCCCACCCATGTATCTGGCACAATCTTAACATAATCAAAATAGCTGCATTTTTTTCTCCTTTGAATGCTGCTGGGATGGGATGCATCTGGCGAGTTAGGCTGAATAATTTTGCGGCCTCTTCCCTACTTGTTGTGTCTAATTAGGAGCCTATTACGGGAAGTCCCTAGTGGAGCTGGAGCAAAATTAGCACAGGGATTTCCCCACTTGCATCCTTTGAGGCTGCTACTTGGCCAAGAAGGTTTATTTGTGCTAGCAGCTGTTTGAGGCCAAACCCATGGGGGGTTCTTGTGGATCTCCTAAAATAGAACCGTATTTGAGGAGGACTGGCTTCCTGGCTTGTTTCTCTTTAAACTAGATGTGGCCACAATGGTTGACCTACCCCAGGAAGTCCTTCAAGCTCTCACTCCCCATCTCTCTTCCCACCCCAGATTTGAAGATGTCTTCAGAGATGATGCCGGATAGCAAACGGAATGAATATTCTTGATGTGAGGAGTGCATGAGTGTCTCTTCCACAGTGTCTTCTGTGTAATGGGTATAAGTTACTGAACCTGTGCGTTTTACTTGGAGACCGTTGCAGTTTTTAAGCGTATTTCAGCAAACACCTGTTTCTGTCCAGCTGTCTCTATTTTCTTTCCTACTTTTGTTTTTAAACCTCCAAAATATTTTGTGTAAACATAGAAGCATCTTCACTTTGCTAATCAGCCGCCTCCTCCTCCTTCCCCTGGTTGACTGCTTCAGTGGGACTGCAATCCAGAGCTTTACAAGGGAGTTTGCTTCCCAGGTGTGACTAAACTGCGGCGTGGAACACTAGCCTTGGATGTCTCTGATGGTATGTGGCAAAGTGACCAGCAAGATATTTTTATGTCTTTTATAGCGTAGATGCTTTACTGTAATGGTAGAAAAGGAAAAATAGAGTAAAAAATGAGGGTGTTGTCTAACTGGGTCTTGGATATGTTTGGAGGCTATAGGTTGTAAGTAGTCTCGCAAAACACAGCATGGAAGTCCACACATTTAGTTGAAGGCCTTGATTTAAATTTTGGTTGGTCCCAAAGTATGACCTGACCTTCCGCTTTTATTTTTAAAATGGAGCTTCAGAGGTCAATTTATCATCAGAACGAGAGTGCTGTGATGTTTCTTTTGATACAAAGCTGCCAAGAACTGAACGTTGCAAACAGGAATGCTAAAAAACAGATTTATCCCTTTTGACTCCAGTGAGGTTCAATGGGACATTGGGCATTTGGGGGAAGGATGGATCAGGAAAAATGAATATTGTGCTAAAAATAAATAAACAAAAATAAAATAATGGTCCTTTCTAAATAGGGACAGTCCATACTTATACTGACATAAATCACACCCCTCCTGAAGGAGGAAACACCAGCTGTCCAACACCTCTACTAGCAAACCAGTATGACTTAGAAACTTATTTGTGTGTGGCACCAGACTTCCTCTTCAAGGCTTCCAGCCAAGGGCTTTCTCTAAACCATGATGTTCATGAAGAAACTAGGGACCCTCTGTCTTTTCTCAGACCATTGTGAAACATGATTGTGTTTCAGCCTCCGCCCTGCAGCACTGCCCTTGTCCTCTGTCAAGGGGACGCTTTCATAACTCCAGGATCTAATTACTGCACGTCATGCCTGCCTTTCTGATATGGCTTCAAGGTTGTTTGACAGTAACTTCTTATATCAGAGTTTAGGGAAACTTGGTGGTCCGGCTTTGTGCAGCCTGCTCTGAGCGGATGGGAGTGAATGCCTGTTCCAAATCCTATTGCTAGCTTCAGAGGAATGTTCCAGACTGGAACATGATTGACTTTCATTGTCCAGGTCGGACATTGTAAATGTCTGGCATGGAAGGTGCAGTACTGGTATCTACAAGTGCCTTCGTATAAAGAGGCTCATGGCTCCTGGCCCTGGAATTCACCTATCTTGATAGCAAATGAACGTCAAATGCCACTCTGGATAGCTGGACAGTCACCTGCCTTTTTGCTCGTACTGAAGAAACTCCCACACCCGATGTTAAAGCTCTTGAGTCTCTCCCTGCCAAATTTCCCCATCTGTGACCAAGAAGAATACTCTCCTCCCCTCCCCCCCACTTTGAGACTGTAATGAAAGGCTCTGGGTAAGAGCCTATGTAGCTCTGAACCTTGTTCCTCAAGCATTCACTAATTAAGTCTCCTTGTGAAGTAGGTAGCACCCCCATTTTACAGATGAATAAACCAAGGGTTGGAGAGGTGAAGTGACTTATTAAAAGCTATGGTGGGTTTAGAAATCTGGAGCTCGGTTCCAAGCCGTGCTACAACCCAGTGGATCATATGACCTCGCTTCCAGTTATACCATGGTAGAGAGTTGATGTGGGTGTCTGTGTCTTCATGTTGGAGGCCCCACTCTCTGCCTAATTGCCAGAGGATATGAGTAAATTAAAGCTCTAGCTAGGGATGCTTTAGCAGTAGCTGGTTGATGTTTTTAGCTCTGGAGGGCCCTAGTTCAGACCCCCATGTGTCTGCCAAGGTGGCAGCCATCACACTGGCGTTGTGAAGAAAACTTGGATGGGGTGGGGGAGAGAGAGTGAGTTTGGGAAGGAAGAGAGATAAATTGTCTGTTAGTGGGTTTTTTTGTTTTTTGTTTTTTTATTTTGCCCAGGGTGGGGAGGGTTTAGTTGTCTTCCTGAGACTTATTGTACCTTTCATCTTATCTGATGCCCTTTGATATAGTCTGGCAAGAGTCTCTGTCAAGTGATTCTAAAACCTCCTGGGGTTTGCTTTGTCATTGCTGCTTCCTGCTTTTGGGGGTTTTGCTCAGCAGGCAGCTCTGTGGGCGGTCGGCTTTCCCCAATAGGTTTGGGAGCTGCAGCCACTCAGGCCTGTCAGCCCATCAATGAGCTTTTCCTGCTGTTTTCCAGTATCAAGACTCTGTGTGTGTGTGTGTGTGTGTGTGTGTGCGCGCGCATTGACGTGTGCAGGAATTTGAATTCCCCAGCTTTTGGAGGGGCACATTCTGTGTCCTCACCGCAGTCCCCGGGCCAGAGGATTTCGCTCTCCCCACGGGGGCCCTGAGGCCAGAGGAGTTCTGTGCTCCTGCTGATTACTGGGGGGACCCTGTGCCCCTGCTGCATGCCTGTGTGTGTGTGTGTGTGTGTGTGTGTGTGTATCTGATTGTCTGAAGTTGGGTGACTGTCTTGTTCTCTGATGATCTATAGATTTCTCTGGGGCTATTTGTCACTGCAGCACTCCCTGTTTATGGGCTCTTTTAAAAAACTGGATGTGCCTCTGTTGTAATCAATAACCATAAAAATACTTCCTGTACCCAGTAAATTGGATCAGTCTTCTGTACCTAGGAGCTCATTTTTGGAACAACTTGTTCTGCATATTCCATCTACCTTCCTCATTGACTATTTCCCACTGTTGAATCCCATGCTGACTGGAGTAAAGCAGAAGTGAGTAAAAGCCATTCATGCTTGAGAGACCATTAAACTGAGCTTAGGGAAGGGAATCGGGAGATGGTGGGAGCACTCTAGTAAGGAGGAGAGTGCAGTTTAATTCCGCCAAACATTGCTTCCTTCCTTCAAACAAAGGTTTGAAATGCAAGAGAGAGGAGGTGGTTCTGTGCCGCTGTGGGCATGGGGAGTAAAGACCTACAATATACTGCTTGGTGCATGCCATCAAGACCAATTTCATGTGCTGTGCTGGTTGTCTCTAGTCTATCTCAGCCTTGGGGAGTCAGCAAACTAGAATGTGTTCCCCACGTGTCTTTATCTTTGCAGATGTTCAGGGCAGGGCAGACTGGAGTCCTTGCTAACTTAAATTCCGTGGGGATATCCTTTTGCTAGCCAGAAATGAAGATGATCGAGATCCCCTTGGATTCCCCTGTTACCGCTTCCCACTTGTCATATCAGTAGTGTGATCTCAGCAAAGGCCTAGTTTAGAAGGGGAACCAAAGATAGCAGAGGTGGAAAAAACTGAAGTGAAAATAGCTGCTTCCTGTAGGGTTTTTACTGCAAATTGGCAGTCTTCATATTGGTTATCTTCCTCTTTGCTATTCCTCTACCCCTCTTTCCCCAAACTCTGAGTTAGGAAAGTTACTCTTCACCCCAGCTGTTGTCTTAAAAGTTGTATTTAGAGGGCTTGTATCTTGGTAGCCAACCCTCCTGCAACCTAAAGCATTCTAACCCATGATGGGAGCATTTTCTCCGTGAGGCGGTCAGTGTGTGCTGCTGAAACACAGGAGTGGGCAGTGATCAATTAACCCTTTCTGTACCCTGACCCAACACAAAGAGTTCTCCTCCCCCCCCCCCCCCCGCCCCCCAGCCTGCTCAAGGTAAAACAGGAAGGACAAACATTGCCCCAGCTGTAGGCTGCCAAGACATTGGAACTAAATTAGGGACATGGGGGGTGCTTCCTAATCGATGCACTTGAACACACTAGACACAGTGTCCAAGTGATTGGCGCATGCTGTGGGTTACAGCAAAATATTTTTCGTTCACACTGATAAAGCAGCATAAATAGTGACTAGGGAGCAATGGATAAGGCACTGGGCTAGCCACTGGGAGGCCTGAGTTCAAGTCATGGCTCTGCCTTACTGATCTGTAGGGGGACCTGTGGCAAGTTATTTTGCCTAGTGATGTTTTTATAAAATGCGTTGATATAAGTATGTATATATAAAAGCTATGTGCCTGCTAGGGGGTGATGGTTTTATTAATTGCACCGAGCCTTGCATCCAAGGATTTCAAAATACTTAAGGTTGTGAATGCTTTTAATCTTCTGAGAGTAGGGTATTATGATCCCTGTTTGTTAATGTAAGGGGAAACCGATCCACACAGCAATTAGTGGAATTCCTCCTGCCATGTATTGAGCTGGGGATGGAACCTCGTGTGACATGTCATTCCGTATTCTTTCTGAAAATATGGACTGGAAAAGAGCTTAGTCTTCCCGTGAACTTGTGGGTCAGTCTGTGAAGAATGGTTACAAGGGCCCTGCAGAGTCATTTTAGTCTTGTCACCTGATACAAAAACATTATGTGGGACTTCTTGTAATTTTCCACTGTAAGGGAAGTGGGATCAAACTAGGAAACAAAGGACTCTGGTATTATGCAAATCCTATTTAAGGGTGGGGAGTGAGGTAATCCAGGCCATCCGTTCTCCCCTGCTACCCCACCCAAGATGACTGCTGGAAACAACTAAGACTGAACTGGGGGAAAGAACTGAACCCAGGCTGGAACGGCGTCTGGCCTGTGAAGAAGATTATTAGAACCACATTTAGAGTGAGAAGAACTTGCATGTAACCAGTTTCTTTAGTGTATTAAGCTTAGTTTGCGTGCTCTGTTTTATTTCCTTAGTAATCTGCCTTGTTCTGTCTGCTATCTCCTTAACTATTTAAAATACATCTGTTATAGTTAATACATTTATTTCTGGTTTATAATATAACCCAGTTTGTGATTTCTAACTGGGGGGTGGGGAGAGAATGGGAAATTGTGCATACTGTCTTCCACATTGAGGGAAGAGGCGAATGTAATATATCTTTGGGTCTGCACTCCAAGGGAGGTGGACATCTGAGTGCTGGAGCAAGTCCCTTAAACTGAGTCTTCCCAGAGCTGTGTGTGTGTGAGAGGAGGTTTTAAGAGCCTGGCTCAGCAAAACAGGTTAAAGGGGACCCATGCTGGCAGAACAGGTAGACTCAGTGGTATCTCAGCACATCAAGTGACTTCCCAAGGAGTCCAACCCGCCACACCCAGATCTCCTGACTCCCAGCCCTGCCTCTTATGGAAAAATCATCCTGTAGAATGTAACATTTCTAAAGGCTTCTCTGCGGTGTCATTGTAACCATGTTGCTTGGAGGATATTAGAGAGACATGGTGAGTGAGGGAATATCTTTTATTGGAGCAACTTTGGTTGGTGAAAGAGACAAGCTTTTGAGCTACCCAGAGCTCTTCTTCAGACCTGTGAACTCAAAAGCTTGTCTCTTTCACCTGCAGAAGTTGGTCCAATAAAAAAATATTACCTCACCCACCTTGCATTCTAAAGGGTTGTTGAAACATCCTATGGAAATTAATCATTGGATCTGACGATAGAATTTTATAAGATAGCTAAAAATAGAAGGGATCTAAATCTCGATCAAATCCTATAGGTTTGTAGCGTAATCTCCATAGAAACCTGCTGGCTTCATCCACTTAAATGCCACAGGACTTCACAATAAGATGTGCCGTAACTACAAGACTACCCTTCCTTTCTGCACTCAAGTTGCATCCCTACCCGCCAATGCAGAACAAAGACAGAAATGCTTTTATGTCTCTCCATCCCTGGGTGTTAAACTTGCTCTGTCTTTTTCCCTTCATCCAGGTGGTAAAAAACACATCACTGGTAAAAGAAGAGTGGGTTAATGGCATAGGGTGCTTCTCTCCTCTTCTCCCATCCCCCTGTCCTCATGATCTATTATTAATTTATCTTTGCATTCTAGTAGAATCTGAGGCCCCAGCTGAGATCAGGCCCCGTTGTGCTAGGGACTGTGTCTGCACCTGGTGAGATAGTCCCTTCGCTGAAGATCTTACAGTATAAATAGACAAGATGGTCACAGAGGGTGGCAGGGGCAAATGGCGCAGCGATGGGAAGTGAATTGCCCATGGTCACACAGTAGGCCACCTCTGGGAACAGAACGCAGATCTCCTGACTCCTAGTCCAGTGCCCTACCTCCTAGACCAGTGATAGTCAGACTGAGGTTCAGGAGCTGCTAGTGGGTCTTTAATGTGTCTCCTGTGGCTCTTTGCAGCACCTGATATTAAGACAATGTGTGAATTAATTATTAACCTATCAGGATGTTTTTACTAGGTTATTAACCCATGGTAGAATACTTGGTCCGTCATTTTGTTGCGAGATATATATTCATTTATTCATTCATTCATTGTTAATTATGGTCGGGGTTAAAGCTGCGGTCTCCATACTCCTCCCAACCCACAGTGATTCTCGGCTGGTGCCAGTAGGAGGTCTGCACAGAGCTCCAGGGGAACTCCTTTGTTTAGTATAAATGAACTTGGCGAGTATCATCGCTTGTTCAGTACCATATTGCTGCATTCGGCTTCACTCTGTGCAAAAATACGCTCGCCTTCAGGACCATCACAATTTCTGCCCTTTGGTTCTCCTTCCTCCACCATCTCCCCCCCCGCCCCATATATAAAATGTCAATAGTAAATGAAACCACGAGTTCACATTACTGTGGTTCTTTTGGATAATGTTGATGGCTAATTTGGCACGTGGACCACTGAGTGTCACTGCACGAGACCCTTCCCTAGTTTCATCAGAATTGTTACTGGTGGGTGGGAGTGTCCTCAGATGGCAGCCTGGAGACTAATGGAAGCTCTCTGCCTGGGTTTGCTATTTGTCACCTGATGTAAGCGGCCAGTGGAAGAGGCATGAGAAGTGACACTAAGAATAGGAATGATAACAGCACTGAAACTCATTAGCAAGTTTCTTGCCCTTTCTGGGTCCAGTTACATCCAGAGGCCTCTGGGATAAGGAGGGAATGAGTACCCTGCTGTCTCCTTACCCCCACACTCCCGAAGCGTTGAAAGGTTGAGCTGATTCGGAAGGACGACGCAAATGCCAGTTTTGTTAGACTCTCTCGTGCTTGAAACTGGGGTGGAGAGGGGAGATCTAATGCTGGGTGTGCCGCTGGAGGTGAATTCAAGTGGGGGTACTGTCTGGGGGCTCATGGTTCTGATGGAGATGGCTCTTAGTGTTGGAGCACGGGGAAGGAGGATGGAGAGGAGACGCTGCCTCCCGAGAGAGGGTATCTGTGGGATGCAGGGGGTGGGGGCATTATCCTTGTCATTGGCCAAAATTTCCCTCCCTTTTCCTTACTGTTATGTTGCATGCTGCCGCGCCCCCACCCCATTCCAAAGATGGGTGTATTTTGGCAGTGCTGTGCTTACCTCGGGAGCTGTCAAACACGTGGCCTGTCTGACGTATTCATGTGGCCCACATGAATATTTAGTATCTAAGTTTTCTGTTTTTAAAGTAACCTCATGGTTGCAGAGAGTGGTCTCCAAATGTAACCAATGCAGGGTGGTCTACCTGAGTCTGCACACGGCCCGAAACAAGGACTCTGAGGGTGTTAACTCCCCTGCCTGTCATTAGCCTCCTTGGGGTGTTGACTCTGAAGCCTAAGGACACTTGAAAAGTCAGCATGAACTATTTGGAGGAATGAGTGGGGATGAAACCTGTGAGTGGGGGGAATTGAGAATTACTGTAGGGAAGGAAACGCAGGGAGAAGAGGAAGGGAAACAGAAAGGGGGATGGTGGAGGAAGGAGAACCAAAGGGCAGAAATTGTGATGGTCCTGAAGGCGAGCGTATTTTTGCACCGAGTGAAGCCGAATGCAGCAATATGGTACTGAACAAGCGATGATACTCGCCAAGTTCATTTACTAAACAAAGGAGTTCCCCGGGAGCTCTGTGCAGACCTCCTACTGGCACCAGCCGAGAATCACTGTGGGTTGGGAGGAGTATGGAGACCGCAGCTTTAACCCCGGACCATAATTAACAATGAAATTCAGCCCTCTCCCAGAATGGGTTTATATCCCTGGTCTATGCAGCAGGTCAAAGGTGCCTGTAGCCCTTAGCAATGCAGCTGCGATGCGTGTGTGCATATAATAAACATCATCTTAATAAATTTTTTAAATCTGTTCTTCTAAGTATCCCTCCTTGATCTCTCTCTCCTGTTTTTCTTCCGCCCCCATTTCCAGCTGCTCAGTCTGACCTTCCCTGGACTGCCAAATACTCCTACTCTGCAGGTGTTTCCACTTGGGAATTAGGAACATCTCTAAGCGTTGAGATCTTTCTGCCTCAAGGCCAGATGCCATGGAGTGATTTTTGCCTGGCTTCTGTATGGCCTTCTTGTCAATGTCTTGAATCTCAGAACCAGAGCTGTTCGCTTTTCTTTCAGGGCTCCTGCAGTCTGCCTGGCATATTCCCCAGCAATAAAAGCCTGCCTATGAAAGAAACTTGATTAAATCTGGCCTTTGTTAAAACATCTCACTGCTGTGACCTTCATTCTGCTATCAGAAAAGCCTCCTGAAATGGAACAAATTACCTTATCAAGAGTTAATCACTCTCCTCTCCCATCCCAAAATGGACTGCTCCCCATTCCCCAGGGAAACAGGAAATCGGTGGTGGTGGGGGTCTGAGTATTTATTTAGTTGAATTGCAGATAGGGTGTTTTGAAAGACGGAGCAGCTGTTTACTTGCCTGTGTGGGTGTCTGGATATTACAAAGGCAAATGTCACTGTGGTCTTGCTGTACCTGTGCATGTTATAGGGGCCACGGCTCTGATTTAATTAGTAATACACTGAGCTGCTTTAAAAGGATTCTGAGTTACCTCTTAAAAAGTAGATAGATCTATTTATACCCTCCCCTGTTTTTATAGTCAGAATAACATGAAATTATTTCCTGCCGTCTAACTTTTTTCTAGCTGGCGATTACAGATGATTCTTCTTTTCCTGCCGCTCCCCTGCTCCACCAGGCTTTTTGGAAACAGCTGTAAATAATAGAGCTTTTAAAAAATAAGTCACAGCTCCTGTATTGTGTTGTGATCTTGCCCAGATTATTTTTTAATGCACTAGTATCTCTCCTAGTGGCAGTGCTGCAGCAGACAACACACTGTCTAACTGTGGGTCCTGCAAATAGTAGTTTCTTAAAATGTCAGAAGAGATGGGTTTTATGGAAATAAACTATTGGAAGAATTCAAAGGGAGGTTCCCTTGCTATTCCCCTATCTTGTGTGTTGCATGTACCTTTGTCTTTCTCCTGGGCTGCTCCTCATACTTGCCAGGAGCTTCCCATAAACACCTGCAAAACTACTTCATTGTCCTTCAAATCTCCCCTTAAATTTCTCCTTTGCTGTGATGCCTGCAAGAAAAAACACAAACTTGACTATGATTAGGCTACTGAGACCACCGCCTGCCATGCTGACCAATGTTGTCTCATTGCTTCTTTGTCCAGTGACACTATGTGCTGTCTGAGGTGAGAAGCAAAGCAGGTCTGCTTAGGCAGTGTCTTTTGCTGGGAACAACACAGTAAAGGCAGGAAACTGTTCAGCCTGGGAATACCTGAGTCAGAAGGCAAAGAGATGTGTGTCTCCACCCAAGCAGTGATGGGCAGGGGGGCCAGAATCCTGATTGGTGGTTCCCTTGCTGTATCGTAGCGGGGAATACAAGTGCTGTTCCCTGAGCTCTGACTGCTTAAGCTCATGGTAGATCCTGTGATCCTTTTTGCAACCATAGGGTTGTTAAAATGCTATGTCCTGGCAAAATTCCAAGTTTCATCTTGCCTCCTTAAATTCCCCTTGTGTTTCCACTGTCCTACAATGTTCTGCTTGACTTCTGTCCCTACCCCCTGTGTTGCATTGATATTAAGCGGCTGCCACGTTCTGCCCCAGAGGCAACTGCATTGGATGAAATGAATTTGTGAGTGCCCCTGTGAAATATATTGTGAGATACTGTCAGCCGTGTGTGTGTGTGTGTGTGTGTGTGTGTGTGTGTGTGTGTGAGAGAGAGAGAGAGAGAGAGAGAGAGAGAAAGTTTATTTAGAGGTGTGAGAAACCATAGGGTCAGGGTGCACTTGACAAAACTTCACCAAAAAAAAATCCCAAGTACATGCAACACAATTTAACACGTCCCCGCCCCATCAGTGAGCCAGGCAACTTAAAAACTCAAATCCTCTTTAGCGTCTCTCCAGCTGTAATACCTCCGTTGCACGTACACAGGCCCACCGTTTTCATATGCTTGGGCCCGGGGGGGGGGGGGGGGGGAGGGGAGGGTAAGATCAGCTCTGCACTGTAAGCCATTAATAGCAACGGGGCAATTCTGGCAACTCCATCTTCAAAGGTCACAGGCTGGGATGGGTGGGCGGTGGGGACCGATCTATTTCAGACACTGAAAGGAGCCTCTGCACTGGCTTCCTCTTGTCTCTCATGACTCTGTTATTTCCTTGCTGTTTATAATGTTGGTGCTTCCTGTTCTTTTATCGGCCTCAGCAGCACCCCCGAGCAAGTGCGTGCAAGGGGGAGGGGTGGAAGCGATAATAGTTTTTTGGGGTGGGCTATTCCCTCCCCCCCCTTAAATTCTGTGTATTTTAAAACGTCATGGCTGCCTCTTCAGAGAAACAAGAGCATCTGCCCTCCTGTCACATGGGGCTTGTTTGATGCCAGTTGGGTTTTGTTGCAGCGTCGGAGCGCTCGTGGGAAACCGACAGCGGTGACGTGAGAACTGGAGGTTCCCAAGCCAGCCTGATGTCCCCAGGGTACCAGGTCACCCACGGGGGAAATCTCATGCTCTTTCCAGTCCAGTCCTGCTGTGCTGTGTGGGAGATTTTCTTCTCAATAAAGGGGGTTGGTAGAGAGTGTGGTGTGAGAGAGAGGAAATGGACAAATATCAGAGCTGTGTGTATCGTGTCATCGGAGTGGGCTCACTGATGAGAATTGACCAGGGGCGACCTGTACCCCTCCCAGAGCTTTGCTTTGAGTTTCCAGTTTGGCTGGTGCCAAAAAACTCCTGTCAAAACAGCTGTTTTGCCTGGTGTCTCTCACCCTCTACTGGTTAGAATCCGAGCAGCAGAAGTGAACTCTGGCATGGGCCCTTTACTGCTAACAGAGACTTTCCTTTAACTCAAGAAGGAGGATCAGAGTTCTGAACTTGCTCGCTGCCATGGTGTCTTCAGTGACCGTGGATTTGGTTATGATATGCATATGGATTGTCAGCAAGGGCACTTTTCTTTTTTGATGGCGTGGGAGAACAAGGTGAGGAGGGGGATGAGCAGAGGTTTTCCCCCAATCCCTACCAAAAATACCCAAATGTAATGTCAGAAAGCAGCATGCACTGGAGTGCATTTCTGTTCTTTAAAGTGAGATCTGGTCAGCACAGGCTGGAGATGCTTTGGGGAGCGTTGCTGTGCTCTGATTCCTAGAGGTATAGTACTGAGGCAGCGAACTTTCTTGGTGCCAGTTGCTGCTGAAATCCCTCAGCATGCGTGATGGTTTTATACACTCATGAATGAATTAGAGGCAGCCTGGCATATAGAAAGAGCAGCTTTGAACTTGGTTTCAATTTTTTATTTCTTTATTTGGACTAGTGCCCTAAAAGGAAAAGGTGAGTTTATCGCAAAAATGGGTTATCCTTTCTGTAGTTCACTGGGCTTCTGTGCTAAGGGGCTTGTGAATGGATGGTGCGTGTGGTAGAATTGGCCCTGTGGTGCAATATGATTTTATTTCTAGGCTAGAAACAATTCCAGAGAGTACCCAGGCTGTTGAAATCCAAAGTGGGGCAGAGATGGTCTCTTGGGCTTGGTCTGCACTTAAGTTATACTGGCATGTACACATCAGTCAGGGGGTGTAAAACCCACACCCCTTAGAATCATACGTGTAGGACTGGAAGGGATCTTAAGAGGTCTTCTTGCCCAGAATATTATCTATTCTAGGCCATCCCTGACAGGTGCCTGTCTAACCGGAAACATCACTATGCTTATGAAACCCACCGTGTAGACACAGCTATGCTGACAGAAGGCTCTGTAGTGTAGATATAGCCTTGTTGGTTTTGTTTGTGCTTGTACAGTACAATGGGGCCCTGAACAGGGACTCCTAGGTGCTACTGCAATACAAATGATAAATTCAATCCTATTTCTATGATGTGTAGCTGGGAATAACGTCTGGACTTCCATACATCGGGCTCTGGAGAGGGCTGCTGTTAAAAGGCCAGGCGGGGAAAGCAAAGATCCCCCCGCTTTCTAGTTTAGCTATTTAGGTCAAGTATCCCAGTGGAATTGCCTCCATGTTCACCATTTCTCACTGCCACATTCTGGCAGGATTGGCCTTGGATACTGAGGTATGAGTGACGAAGTTATGAGTAATCAGGCTAATGGAATTAGAGGCTAGATAGCCAAAGAGCGGCTCTTGGCTCCCCTCTCCCTGTAATGAAGTACAGGTTTTTATTGCAGGTTGGGAATGTAAACTTACCAGGCCAGATCTGTACTAGGAGTGCTTTGCTGGAGACTGGTACATTACCCTGGCAAAGTGCTCCTAGCGAGGATTCCATTTATACTGGCAAAATGGCACTTTCAGCAGGATAGCTTGTTCCACACATCCCTTCCACTCTTGCCTCACCCACCCCGTGAAATAAACTGTAGAGGCAAAGAGTTTGGCCGGTATAATTGCATTTACAGTCGGGGTTTTTGCTGGCACAGCTCTGTCAGTCAGGGATCACACCTCTGCCCACCCTGTCTGACATAGCTATGCCAGCAAACATTTGTAGAGTGGACCCATTCATCTATCAGGGCACACGCAAACACATGCAAATATGGGGCGTGTGTGTGTGTGTGTGAGAGAGAGAGAGAGAGCGAGAGAGAGGTTAAAAACAAAATCAAAGCACATTCGTTTACATGCCCAAGAGTTGCTGTCTTCTCTCTCTGTACAGTAGAGAAGCAATAACTGCCTCTTGAGGAAATGTCCTGCAGTAGCTAATGGAGAATCTTATTCCCGCTCTAGAATCTCGGTAAAATGATTTCAAAACTCATAACAAGGATCTCGCTCTCGATAGGGCTTCAGGATTCCTATCCTGTTACGTTCGTGAGGATGTGTCCGTAAGAGGTGGCATTTGTCTGCTCCCTGACTGTGCCTGGGAAATCCGCAGTGATTCTTTTGTTTTCTTAGCTGCTCCCTGGCCCCCAAGCCAGGAATGCACCATGCAGTTCTGTCTAATAGCCAGCGTAGGCTAGTGGCTTTTCCTTTTGTTTCCTCTTCTTCTCCTTTCCCCCTCGGGGAACCTCTTTGAGCCTGGAATGCAGGTTTGACAGTCTGTGGAATGTGCCTGGCCTCAGCTGGGGCCCCCAGCTCTGTGCTGAGTGTGTATACACGGTGGCTGGCTGTATCTGGGTAGGCTGTGGCTTGGTGCCGCATTCTTTCCAGGAGCTGTCATGCTGTTTGCTGACACCGAGTTGCCAGTCGCAGCTTGGGTTTCATGGAAGCTTTTCTGGCTGGCTTCTGTGCAGAGCCTTTAACTGAAAACTTTTGGCTTGTAACTAGAGCGGTAGGAGGCAGTGTCACCTTGTAGTTAGAGCAGGGGGTTGGGAGCTAGAACTCCCTGGTTCTATCCTCCACTCCACCACTGACTGTGTCAGACTTTGAGCAAATGGCTTAACTGTTGTATTACAGTAAGGTGACGAGATATCAAGTGTGAAAAATTGGGACATTTCTTTTTTCGGGGGTGGTGGGGGAATCGTGTGTATATAAGAAAAAGCCCCTAATATTGGGATGGTACCAATAATATCAAGACGTCTGGTCATCCTAAATGACAATAACATCTACTGCCCTGTTGTCTTGGATTCTGTACAAATACATAGCGAGGAGCTTGCAATCCAAACAGACAGGACAGACTGAGATTGGGAGGGGAAACGGCGGAACAGAGAGAGGGTTAGTGGCAGAACTGGGAATAGATTCCCATCTCCCAGTCCAATGCGCTGTCCATTAGACCACACTGCCTTATGTGCTGTTGGTATCCCCCTCTGTAAAGTGGGGGATAACTGCTGCTTCTTGTCTGTGTGTGGAGGCGTGATATTTGGCTTTAACCTGGCAAAGGTCTTTTGGCTCTTTGGATGAAAGCCGTCACAGGAGTGCATCGTTGTTATTCCAAAAGTGTTGTGGAAAAAATAATTAAGCCTTCTTCAAGCCCAGGGTGCCATTTTTGCCTTGAGGGTGGCCGGAGTTGGTTATTCGGTTGGTGGTGTGAGTCAGCTGCTCATGACCCAGTCTGCAGGTGAGCTTAGCACTAAAAGGCCTCTCGGCGGTTCTGACAGGCTTGCTTGAGGAAACCTGGATGAGATTAGAACATCGTTTTCGACCATGTGTGAACCGAAGAGCTAGAGGTGGTGCAGCTTGGTGAAGCTGGCTTGAGCCCGGGAAACTGATTGGATGCAGGCCCCCTCCAACTGTACCGTATTGGCTGAGAGAGGGAGTGGAGGAGGCGGTTTTATTATTCCTGTTGTAAAATGAAGCCAAAATTGCTTTTTTTTTTCTGGTAAAAGAAAAGTCCCAGAATATGTCCCTAAGCTTGTTCTGTCCCCCACAGGGAGTCTCTTCCCTTAAGGGTGTAATACAGTCTGGCTTGCTGCTACACACCTAAGCACACACCAGTACACCATTGATGTTCTAGCTCATCGGTCTCCAACCTTTTTCGCCAGACGATGAGCCACAGAGGACTGTGGCGGCGGACGAGCATCTGCCGAAATGTCGCTGACAAGCGGCAACGTCAATAGGTGCTGCCGCCGAAAATCGGTGGCATTTCGGCAGCGACGCCTCTGGATGACGCTGCTTCTCAGCGGGATTTCGGCGGATGCTCGTCCGCTGGCCAGTATGCGGACGCATTTAGACGCTCCGGCGGGTGCCATGGCACCCGCGGGCACTGCGTTGGGGACCCCTGTTCTAGCTTGTGCCTTTCCAAACCACCGTTTGCCTGAAGCTTGTGCCTTTATTCTCGATCTGAGGCCATGGGGTGCCGAAGGAGATACAATTAGATGAGCAGCGTGTAAACCTTGAAGGGAGCTGAGCTAGGCATTTGAGTGTCCACACATGGGAGTTTCCTAGGAAAGGGTAGGTAGATACCTCTCCGCCTGGGTTGCCCAGCTCTGGGGCTAAACTTTGCCATTAAACTGAAACGCAGACCCCAACAAGAGCCTGGATGCAGAATCAGCGAGACAACTATCCAGTCTACTTAACAGCATGCACACAACAATGAGCCTTGAAATACTTGCTGGAGGCAGGGAGGGAGGGAGGGTGGGTATGTGGCTTTGTGTAAGACACATTTGTTGTCTTGTATTTAGAAGTCTGCTGCATGTATTTAAGGCTGTTTGTTTACATTGACAAACATGGTAATTACTAGACTCTGGCAGACTAGCAAATCTTTCCAGCACCGGAGAGCTGTGAGCAGCCTTTGTGGAAGTCAGGGGACTCCTTAAAGAGCTGTTGACTCCTGCTGGAAAAGCTGAGAAATGTACTATTTAGAGAGAATCTTGCTTATTTATTTTGTCTTCCCCAGGCATGGGATGTTTTTTTTTTTATAATCTCTGGGGGCTGTGTAGCCAATGGGCTTTCTGTGTGGTGCTGAGGTGTGAGATCAGGCTGTGCATGTTCCCCCACCAACATGAATTCTGTATGGTTGAGGCATCCATAGCACCCAGTTGGGATATCCCAGGGCTCCTAATTGTGGATATTTAATGTTCCACATCCAGCGTAGCAATCTTTAAAGGGATCCATAGCAGCTAAAGGAACCCTCTCAAACGTCCCATCTGTCATTGCAAATATTTCCAAGAGAAAATGTCTTCAGAAAATTAAAATGAAATCTCTCCCTCCCCTTCCAAACTTTTCATTCTTTCTGCCATTCCTTGGCAGCATTTAAGGCATTTATCACTTCCACTGGATGATTGTACATGTCATTGCATCTCTCAAAGGGACCTGCCCCAGGTTTCACGGCAACGGAGTCAAGAAGAACCCAGGCTTCCTGACTCCCAGTCCAGTGGACCTTGCTATCTTCCACTTAACTGTGAGAATGTAGCAGGCTGTTACAATTAATGGGCAGAACTGCTCAAAGCAGGTATGGTCTTATGCCCTGCTCTGCTAATAATCTGAGGTGATGCTAGTTACATAGATAAAGAAGCTTGTTTTTTAAAAGCATGGTTAACCTGCCTGTGTCCCTCTAAGCCGGGAAACATCAGCAGTAGCACTGAACACACAGGCCCGGATCCTCAAAGGTCCCATGGGAATTGGAAATTTTAATTTTTGACTAGAACAAACCCCTTGGAAAATGTTGATATGTAAACTTTCATTGGTGTATGTGTGTGTCTGGTTTTTTTTTTAACCAGCCATAGAGCTCTAAATTTTTCAGAGATCAAAATATTTTGTTGCTGTATTTTTGAAACTTTGAAAAATCAATAAAAAGAATTTAAGTTCACACGAGCATTTTTTGCTGTTTATAACCAGCTCTAATTATTATGTAGAGGCTTGATACTTCTGCCACTGAACTGATGGGGCATTTTGCCTTCGACTTCAGTGGATGCCAACGCAGTTCCCTATGTACCAAAAGCATAGTTCCCCTCCACCACTCTAAGTCCAGCCTCATAAATGCATGAAGGGAAACGTTTGTCCTTCAGTAGCCAGTGCTCCAATAACCGTAATTGGATGAGGAAGTTAGTTAATGTGCTCCAGAGAACTATTTTATTAAGAGCAATTATTGGGTAAATTGATAAATTGATGTAATTAAGGAAACCAGACTTGTGCAACTCAGCAAGATCCTAAATGGACCAATCCATGGTGACCTTTCAAGTCATTGAATAGTAATACTCTCCTCTGACCCTCCTCCTGTACCCTTTTTCAGATGTTTAATGGTATAGCTGATGGATTCAGTATCTATCAATTGGCCTTTACTGTTGATTTGTCTGTAACATTGCTCTAATTTGGATCCAATGGACTGAATAAGCCCAGCGGAGAGATCTGTTTCATGAGGTCAGAAACGTGAACCATCCCCCACGTATCACTAACCCACTGTGCGATCTTGGGAAAATCACTTTTCTTATCCATGCCTCAGTTTCCCCATTTGTAAGATTGGGATGATGATGATCATGGCATACCTCAAAGAAGCGTGATGAGGCTTGAGGGCAGGTCTACACTACAGTGGGGATCGATCCACTGGCGGTTGATTTAGCAGATCTAGTAAAGACCTGCCAAATCGACTGCAGATCGCTCTCCAGTTGACCCCTGTACTCCACCCCGACTCCGCGGTTATTCACGTAGCTGGAGTTGTGTAGCGTAGGTCGACTTACTCCGGTAGTGTAGACAATAGCCTTAGCTTGCTCGGGTTTGTATGGCTTTTTGAGCTCCTCAGGGGAAAGGCGCGGCATAAGTGCAAAGCGTGACTTAAAAAAAAAGTCACTATGATTTTGCAGATGTTTATAATGTAGATTGATTTCTTTGACCAATACAAAGCTCAGGCCACTGGGAGTGACGTGATGAACAGCTCCTCTACATGTGCTTGTGTGTACTTCAGAGCAACAGAATGGCAAGAATTTTTATGCAGCCACTTTTTGCCACTAGATGGCACCGTCTGCCAGAGAATGCAAACAGCTGCTCTCTGCTGGACTCCATTTATGCAGCGTGTGCTGCACAGAGGGGATGGGCTCCAAAGGGCCATCAGTCCTATGTATGGACAGACCGTAAACCCCATTAATATGTCAGGTGCTGATGTTATGTGAGTGATTTATTTTTTTTCTGGCCAACCTTAAAGTCTGCTGCTAGCAGGGGCAGAGTTTATTGCTCCCTGAGCAGACAGGCTGGGAATGCGGTGGCGGTAGCTTCCTCTGCCTCCAAAAGGGGAGGGGTGTTGCATACTATGCTCAAGCAAACCTCCTCCTCCCCATCCTTGCATGTGTGGGGTCGTTGAAGGGAGCATTGAGCATCCCTCTGCCAAAGCGCGGGGGGTGGGGGGTAGACTCTGATGTGGGACCCCAGAGGAGGAGCCTTGTGAATTAGCGATTCAAATTATTTGCCAGGGAAGCGCTGTCCAAAATGTCACCTCTACCCCCTGCGTGTGAGTTGACTTGTCCTGTCCTTTCATCACGGACGGTCAGGACCAAGGGTCCCATTGCACCCATCCTGCGATGCGTCCCAGTGGTGGGCTGAGATGTGGCACTTCTGGCCCTGACTTCACAGCTAAGTGTTGGGAGAGAAAGCAGAACGTACCAGGGTAACATTGTCACCTGCCTTTGTTGGGTGTGAACGGTTGCAGTGTCTATTCCCAATAAAAATTAACTAACCCTAAGGCAGGGTCTGGCTTTCCCTGGAGAGTGTTGATTATTATTTCCTTGTCAATCTAAAGATGTAGTAAGTGCAGGCCTCCTGCTGCTAGTATAGATGTCTTTGGCCTTTACTTGCAAGTTCCGTTAATTTAAGGGCACCTATTTCCCAAGTTACGCTCAAGCAGGAATTAATGCTCTTGACACAACTGTACACCTCTAATAGCTTTTGCGTTGGCGAGAAACCAAATGGCTGGAATTGCATATATCCTCCACTAGATGGCGCTCCAGGCATTGTATAGGGCTAGACTTAACTCACCTATTGTTTTCTCATACCGAATAATAATGGATGAGAGTGCATCAGTCTCTGTTACTTTGTCCTTCATGCCCCTAGTTGTATCTTTCCCTGATCTATCTGCAGAGATCTAATAGAGATCACATGAAAGCTTTATTAGCAAAATATCATGGTGTTATGGCAACATCTCAGACCTTTTGAATCCAGAACCTTTTGTTCAAGTATCTTGGACAAAATTGTGATTCTGGAAATTTTGCTGCATGGGGGAGAAAAGACTGAATTTTCCTTCTTTCTTTTAGATGCTGCAGGACTGCCCCAAAGCCCGCAGGGAAGTCGAACTCCACTGGAGGGCATCTCAGTGTGCCCACATTGTAAAGATCATTGATGTCTATGAAAACCTGTACCAGGGGAGGAAGTGCCTGCTTATAATCATGGAGTGGTAAGTGTTGTGTGAGAGAAGAAACGAGCCAAATCCCTCCTCCCACTTGACCGCTTCACTTCTCTCAGGGGAGGCCGTCGCTCTAGAGATCTGTGCAACCTGTGGAAAATGCCTGGGAAATCTTAGGATATCAGGGATCATCTAGAAAGACCTGGTGCCCAGGCTCCCAGTGCCTCATATCATGTGTGTTCTGAGCATGTGAATGATTGGCCGCCAACACTTCTAAGTATCGGTAGCTGAAGGCTGGGCCATGTGCCTTTTGGAAAGGCCATGTCCCATGGATTCACAGGATTTACCTCTGACCCTGCCATCACATTAATTCAACCATTTTGAAAGCAGCATGGTGTATTGGTCAGAGTACGTGGCTGAGGGCCAGGAACTCCTGGGCTCTGACACCCCGGGTGGTTCTATGCAAGTCATTTTACCTCTCCGTGCCTCAGTTTCCTCATTTGTCATATGGTCTTGGTTTTTTTTTTATACCTGTTCACCTCTCGGCGTGAAAATATTCCTTAACGTTCATAAAATGCGTTATGATCTTTGAACTGAAACAGAATTTTGCTATAGAAATGCACAATATTTTTTATTATAGCCCTTGAGAATTGTTATGTATGAGGTGGGAAGGGGCTGTTTGATTTCTAAGCTCAGTGTGTAGGGGGAGTTCTTGTAATGACTGAGGTGGCGTTGGTAGGGGGGAAATGGCCTTCTATGATCAGGGAAAAACAAAGCCACTGAGAGGTGTAGTAGTTCGGCATTCAAGAGCCAGATTTCCCAAGTGCTCAGCACCCAGAAGTGGGGCCGGAGTGTGAGCTGCTGGTTGTGGAGTCATTTGGAAAACCTGGAGCTAGGTAAGCAGGCGTATGGCCCAGGGATCCTTATTCTTGTTGTAACAGAACTCCTAAACCAGACCTGCTTTTGCCATGAAAAAGGTGTTGGTAACTTTTGAAGTGCCAGCCGTGCTGTCATGTGCGAGGCTCAGCTGGTCGTTGGGCAGCAGTGGCTGTCAGACCAGGGGTACACCAAAGAGCAGGGAAGAGAGTGACAGGCTGGTGTTCACAGCAACGTCTGAGCGAGTCTGGTGCTCTCAGAAGTTTGATACGAGGAGGGAGGAATGAAGGGGAAAGTATCGAAACCACATCCCAACCGCAGCTGTGATTTTTTTAATGCAGCTTCCTTGCCAAAACCTCTCCCGTGGCAGAGGCCAACAGGTTGTTAAGGGGCGGGGAGGGGGAGACGGAGGAGCAGTTCAGGGTTTGCAAAGGTTAGGCTGCTGCTATGTTGCGTAAGAGCTTTCTGAGTTCTCTGTGTGGGAAGATGCTTCCGACACTCGTGCTGAGATCCCGGGTGTCCGCAGGCAGAGGAGGTTTGAGCAGCTCATCTGTACGCGTGGGGAGACAGCGACGTCTGAATGAACAATAGTAAGCCAGTCATTGTGCACGTGTGAAACCAGTTGAAGCATTGCTTTAATAGCCACCTGCTATTTTAAAGCTAGCCTGAGTGTGATGGACTGGAATAGGCTGAGATACTGCCAGGATGGGCCCTGTGTAAGATGGAAAGTAACCAGAGAGGAAACACACACGGTTGCAGTGTCCCATACATCCCTGTGACTCAGGTCTGTTCGTGTCTCCGTTCGGATCCGGGGCGTTTGTAACTCAGTACTTGGCTGTGAAGCTCTTAGCATGGACACAAATTCTCTCTCCTTTTCTGTACCCTCTATCACATAGCTCAGCTCCGTGTTCGTTGTTTGTATCGGGGATAGTGCCGAGAAGCCTGTTTGAGATTTGGGCCCCATTGTGTTAGTCGCTATGTGGACACGTACCAAGAGACCGTCCTTACCCCAAAGAGCTAGACAAGACAAAGAGAGGAAACCTCATTTCCTGTAGATGGGGAATGTGGGCACAGAGAGGCTAAGTGGCTTGCTCAAGGTCACTCAAGGAGTCTGGTAGAGCTGGGAACTGAGTCCTCAGCCAGGGCTTTAGCCCCAAGACCTCTGTATCCATCTGGCTGTTGGAGGAATATGGAAGTTAGTTTTGTATTCAAATATTTAGCTGCATCGTTCACTCTGCATAATTTGGGCTAGTGGCTTCAAAAGCCAGAACTCTTCAGGGAGACCAAAGCCCCTGGGCTGAGGCCTGGGATCTGTGAAATCAGTGGGAGCTGCCGGGGCAGAGCTTCTTTGAGCACCCGGGTGCTGCTGTGTTTTGTCCCATTTGCCCTTGTGCTCAGTCAGTCTGCCGACTGCCGGCCACCCAGCGTGTCAGGTGACTGATTGGCATAGGAGCTTGTGCTGTGGTGTGACCGAGTGCACAGGCTGGGTGGAACTCTGAGTTCAATGCCTCCTTGCTTGTGTGGTTGAATGTACCTCCGGTGGCTTTTGCTGAAAAGTAGGCCAGTGAGGCTGGGAACTTTGGGCGTTTCTAGAGCAATCTGTTCTCTTTATTGTAAAGGTGCCTCTGTACGGTTGCTCTCATGTGGCCAGGAAATCCGCAGGTGCTGGCCCGTTGACTGCCTGCAGCGGAGGGAGTCCTCTGCTGTGCAGTCTCTCGTGGCTGCTTTCTGGAGAAGGGAGAGAGGCCTGGAAATGGAGGGGTGCAAAAGGGGCAAACCTGGAGGCGGGGTGTGGGAGGAAGGGAGGCTAATCTCCCTGAACTTGGAAACAAAGCCAGAAATGTTGCAAGATCTCTCACCCCTTGCAATGTGTTTTGGGGCTTCTCCCCAAAGCTCGGTGCAGCGACTCCTGGCCATGCTTGGCTTGGAATGATCAGTGAGGATTTTGAAGGCCCGCTGGAGAGGCCTGATGGGTGGGGGAGGTAGCGGCTAGACCTTTAACTCCACTTGTTTCTGTATTTCAGCTTGGATGGTGGGGAGCTCTTCAGTCGAATTCAAGATAGGGGAGACCAGGCCTTCACGGAACGGGGTATGGAGGCTTTTTTTTAATCCCTTGGCTGTTTTATGTTGGTTGAGTGAAAATGTCTTGCCTTAGACCTGGTTGGAACTTCTGCAACCAGACGTTTGACTGAAAAATGGAGAGTTTGTCAAAGAAATGTTCGTTCTCTCTCTCTCTCACTAAAACGTTGTGGGTAATTTTAAGAGAACCTGATTCTTTTCCCCAGAAAAATGTTGGAAAGGAAAAAAATTTCCATTTTCACGGAAATTTTTCCTTGGGAAGGGAGGCAAGATAGTTTCCCAGCACTGGCACTCTCCAGCCACCCTGCAGCTAAGTGTGAGAGACGAGCTTCTGACTATCCAATTCCCTTCCTCTCCCCACGTCCCAAAGTGGCAGGCAGTGGTCTCTGTTAGCCGTACTGAGACTCAGCCAACTAAACAGTCTAGGGTCAAAGCCAGTAGCTGGTGTTCCCCCAAATCCCTCTTATTGGGAGTGATTGTAGCAGGTCTACTCTCTTCGCAGGCAGGTCCCATGTGAAGAACCCTGCTTGGAAAGGGAGACTTCAGGCCCAAGAGCTTCTTTGCTTTCTGACTCTCAGAGGGTTTCTCTGCGGTGCTCTCCAGCTCTTGCCTTCAGGGATGCACTTGTATCACCTTGGGGGTGGCTTTACTTTGAATTGCTGAGGTTTAAATACTTTTAAATTTTCTTTAACTCCTCTAGAGGCTTCAGAAATAATGAAGAGCATTGGAGAAGCCATCCAGTACTTGCACTCGATTAACATAGCACACCGGGATGTTAAGGTACTGTGCGCCTAGCGGATGCTAGAGAGTGTTTCCAAGGTCTTTGCCCCTAGTGGAGGGCCCTCTGCTTGCACGACCCCCAGTGTCTTGGCCCACATAACATTGTACAATCCAGAGGAGTGCTGCAGCCACTCCCTAGATTGCATTTAAGAGGCCCACTGAGGTTAACCAGCCTCAAGTAACTCGTGCTTTTTGAAAGGCAGGAGAATGCGGGATGGGGAGGAAGAGCAGTGCGGCTCATGGCTCCTGTTGGCTCCTTTCAAACAAGAGCTGACCACTGTGCTCTTGTACTTCTGCCTCCGTCAGTGTGGAGACGTGACACTTCGGATCAGGAGCTGGACCCTTCCAAGTGGGGGTGTTTGGACCATAGGTTTTCGGTCTGGGCACCGTCTCTCTGTACCTGTCTATGGGAACGGCCTCCGTGAAAGCAGAGGTCAGTTGGGGAAAAAGCCAACCCACTTCAGCTCCGGCTGGCCTTTGGGTTTCATTGCAGGCTACCTGCAGAGATCAATCAGAGCCCATAATGGAGACGGTGAGATGGTGGCTGGTTTGGCTTAGGGGGAAGTGGATAACTTGCTGAAATTGAAGTCTCCTCTACTCTGGTGTATGGACCTGGCCCTTATCATTTCCCCTGCCCTATAGGGTGAAGTCCATTGAAACAGTGAGGTCTTGTAAAAATGGCATTTCCTTTCTGTAAGAGCAGCAGAATTCTTAAAGGGTGAGGTTTGTATTGTTCTAGAATTCACTTGTAAGCAGGCAAGACTTCCTTGTTCATACGGTCTTGTATTTTCATATAGCATCTGTCATCCCAAAGAGCTTTGTATACTGGGGCGTGGTGCCGTTGAGAAACAAAAACCCCCCATCCATCTCTGAAATGCAGCCACCCCACAGCAGCTGTTCTGCAGTCGCACGACACTGTTGCCCAGGGCAGGAAGCGAAGAGGAGTCCCACGTCCCAATGAAACCACAGGGAATTTTGCAGAGGCAGAATATAGTTACTTTGATTGGCATTTCTCCAGGGAATTGGGGCTAAACACCCCCAGTTGGCAACAGATTTAAAAGTTGCAAAGGTGCACGCAGTTCCCTGAGAGATGCAGCTTCCTGGTTGAGGAGATTATGGTGTGGGAAGGGGCGGAGAGAGAGCTGTCAAGAGAAGCATGAAGACGGAAGATCTAAAATTGTGTTGGGAAAATCAGTGCAAGTTGTCTGAATAGTACCAAGCCCCTGGGGCAAGGGATGGGTTCAGGAAGGGCTTTGTGAAACTTGCCCTTCCCTATTGATTATACAACTTCACACTGCCAATGTCTGCACCCCTCCTGTTAGCTCTTCAGTGTCAATTGGTGTGGGAGACAGTGCTCTCTGCAGAATATCCCAGGTCTCGCTCACTGGCTTGTAACCCATCTCAGAAGTTGTAGATCCTTACCTGAATGTGTTGGGGTTTATAGAACTGGCCTGGAAGTCCCACTAACTGTGCCATATCTTCACACTTCTGCTTCTGGACCCAGATAGGATCTGGAAGGCTGAAGGGTGCGAGTGGGGAGAGAAGGGATGATTCTGGGATCTCTGATATGTGACCCACTTCAGCTGTTAAAAATCAGGTCTTGCCCTGGAGGGGGAGGAAATCAGGCAGCAAAGTGCCGAGAGTTGAGCTGCAATGGGGTGGATGGAATCCTCTCTGGCTAACTTTGAACCACATGGCTCCTGCTGGTATGTTCATGGTCAAATCTTCAGTGACTTGGACATGCTGGCACTGTTCTAATGCTGCTCCTGGCTATGCGAGAGGTAGGAGCCCGGAGGACTTGGCCAGCGCTTAGTTTGCTTTTTATTCATTGTGTTTTCACAGCCAGAAAACCTCTTGTACACCTCGAAAAGGCCCAACACTGTACTGAAGCTCACCGATTTCGGCTTTGCTAAAGAAACCACCACACACAACTCCCTGGCCACACCGTGCTACACACCTTACTACGTGGGTAAGTCACTGGGGAAGCTGAGATGCCTCGCCCCCTTCCAGGGAATGGGGATTGCAGGCATCCAGAATCTCCCGGTATTGCTGCTGTTTTGTGCAGGGAAGGCCTGGAGCTGTGGATTCAGAGACTGTAAGGCCAGAAGGAGACCATCTAGTCTGGTCGCCTGTATATAACACAAGCCAGAGAACTGTAACCAGTAATTCCTGCATCAGGCCCATAACTTCAATTTGAACCATAGCTGTAATGGGGTGTAGGGTTGGGCCTGAGAAGCAGAACTCTGATCCAGACAGTCCCATTGCTTTGGGGTGTTTGGATCTGAAGTTTTGGGTTCCCAGCCCTGCTGCTGTGTTAAAATCCAAACTCCTCAGCTGGGCAACCCAGGGGACTGGTTTGATGGCAGACATGCCCTGGAGATCTGTTCCTCTGTGGTCCCTGCTCAGGAGCTGATGGTGACAATTACAGCCAGGTGTATTGCAAATGCCATCCCAGGTCCCATGCCAGGTGAGGTAAGCAGGGCAGGGGCATGTGTATCTCCTCTTTCTGCAATGCACCTCGCACACATCAGGGCATTGTATAAGCAATTCACAGTGTGGGCATGTGAGACTCTTCCTGGCACTTGCCCCACACAGCTCTGTGAATGCCCCTCTGGCCTGATGTGTAGCACCCCTTGCTAGTCTAGTCCTGGCTCCCCCCGCACAGCGTGGTGAGGGAACCTATATAATTAGGTCCTTTCCAAGAGGAGGACTTCTCTGGAGCAGTTCATCAACTGTGCTAAGCTGCGTCTACTGTCAAATGGCTCTGGATTGGGGTGATTGGTCCATCAAACTCATGGTCTCAGCCTGCATTAGAGCTCCTCCCTCCAGAGGCATCACTTCTGTGTTTAACCCCGTAGCCTCCTTGCACAACGTCTCTGACTGCCTTGTGAATTTTTCTTTCTTTCCCCAGCCCCGGAGGTGCTGGGCCCAGAGAAGTACGACAAGTCCTGTGACATGTGGTCCCTGGGCGTCATCATGTACATTTTGTAAGTGAGCGGTTTCCCCTGTACCATCCTGATGAGCATCGCTCATGCATAACCCAGGGGAGCTGCATCTTCCACCCTCTCAGTATCTGCCCCCAAGCAGGCTCGCAGGGCGCTCCCTGGGTGAAACATGCAATGTCCTTTCCCGGAGTCTGGCCAAGCAGCGTGCCGGGAAGGCTGCACTAGGTGCATGCGTGAACATCTGACTTCCTTCTCCTCCTCCTCCACTGCAGAAAGACACCAGCCTGGGATGGTTCCCTGTGGACCCCGCCTTGCTGTTCAGTGCATGCTGACTGACCCAGACCTACCCAGGACAAATGACTCTCTAGAGCAGTGAAATGACATGAATATTAGAGACAGAGGCAAACCTATTGGGTCACGTAGGGCACGTCTACACTGGAATAAAAGACCTGCGGCACGGCCGTGGCTGTCCGGGGACAGCTGGCATGGGGTATGGGACTATCAACTGCTGTGTAGAAGTTTGGGCTCGGGCTGGAGCCGGGCTCTGGGACCCCTCGCCTCTCTTGGGGGTCCCAGAGCTCAGACTTCAGCCCAAGCCCAAACGTCTACACAGCAATTTTAGAGCCCCGTAGCCCCAGTCCTGCGAGCCTGAGTCAGCGGAGCTGTGCCAGCCGTGAGTGTTTAACTGCTGTGTAGTCGTACCTTTAGGGCCAGACTTTTAAAGGTATTTGGGCACCTAAAAACACAGAGAAGAGTCGAATGGGATTTTCAAAAGCACCTGGGCTCCTAATTCCTGTTCAGATTACTGGGAGTTAGGTGCCTAGGTGCTTTTGACAATCCCACTAGGTGCCTATCTGCATATTTAGGCACCTAAATACCTTTAAAAATCTGGCCCCTAGTCTCTCTAGACCAAGCCAGTGCAGGATTGTTCCTTGTCGTACAGGGTCTGTCTAGTGCTCAGCCCGGCCTATTTGCAAAGCAGTGGGGTTCCCGGGCGCCCCTTGCAGAAGTATTCCAGAGACTAACAGATCTCCCTGCTGGGGAGTTTTTCTTGTTTTAGGCCTAAAATTTCCCCTTTCTTAGATTGATCTCATTACCCTCATAGAGGTAGGGATAACCCACTTCAGCTGTCCAAGGATGCTGTTGGGCAAGCTAGCCAGAACTGACCTCCGCTTATAATACAAGCAAGGAAACTTGCTCTAGTAAGTTTCTAACGCAGTCTAAAGGATTTCCCCTCTGCAGATCACTTCATTACTTTCTCTCTCTTTGGCTTAGGCTGTGTGGGTATCCCCCCTTCTATTCCAACCACGGTCTGGCCATTTCTCCAGGCATGAAAAAACGGATCCGAATGGGCCAGTATGAATTTCCCAACCCCGAGTGGTCAGAAGTGTCAGAAGAAGGTAAAAGCTGTGGCAGAGTGTCTGCTCCATGAACGTGTGTGTTCCCGCTACCCGAACATAATCGCAGACGCCGTGCCTGGACCACCTGCAATGAAATCCCCAGGGACTGGGTGTTCCGATATTGGCAATGTGGTTTCCCTTTCCTGGGGCGTGTCAGGCTTGTAGCTATAATGCCCAATGGGAAAGCTCAGCCTGTGTGTGCCTGCAATCTCCAGTTGTAGAACAAGGCCTTGCCTAACGTGGGGATTTGCCCTATTGCAGCCAGCAGTATAGCTGTACGGGTGCAGGTCCCTAGTGTAGACAGGTGAAGCTGTAACTTACGCTGGTGCCGTATATCCCATTTGAACAGTGGCTTTGCCTGTCTATGCTAGGGCTTAGCACCTGTCACAGTTCAGGGCTGCTGCATTAATATTCCCCCTCTATGGTCCTCCAAGGGCACCCCCTCTCTGGTTCCTGGCTCCCCTGGCCATCACCTCTCTTGAGGGGACCCGCGTCTCTCTCCCTCCTGACTAGGGTATTTCCAGGCTGAACGGCTCCCTGCTTTCATCGTGTTACTCCCAGCAGAGACAGGCTGCCCAAGCACAGCTGTCTGCTGTCTCTCCAGAGATGGTTAACAGTGTGGCTGCCCACAGCTGGAGATACCACACAGCTCTTTTTATGCAAGTGTCTTTTATTCTTAAGGTAAAAATGTCCCCGGGAAAACATGTTAAAAACAAAACCTTCCGCGCTCCCACCCCACCCCCCACACACTTACTATTAAGCTTAGCAGAGTTCACCCCAATCCAAACGGATTCTGGCAGGAACAGTCCTTCAGCACCCCAACCAAGTGGTTTCCTTGTGGCTTCAAGTTCACCACAGCTTAGAACAAGCACACAGTCTGATGGGCCCAGTCCTTCCTACTCTTCACTAAGGATTGTGGACCAGGGGGCCTGTCTGTTTGCTGGATCAGGAGGAAGGCCCTGAGCCTGGTTAAAACGAAGCTATTTATCCAAAAATCCTTTCTTTGTTTCTTGGTCCCTTGAGAATCCAGTCAGGACTAGTATAGGTGCACCTCTCCAGGGGGGTGGCTTCAAGGGGCTGATAAGGAGAGGAGTTACTTTAGCATCCCTCTCCTCCTAGAGAAGGTACATACAATTCTACAATAACATTCACACGATTCCCTGTTTAATAACAGTGGACTCCAAAGGTATTAACCCTTATTTAATAAGGTTTGTCCAGGATATTACAAGATACTATGTCTGTCACAGCACCCATGGCTTCAACTGGTGCAAATCCCTGGTGTAGACCAGGCCGAAGAGACCAGCAGAGGTTCTGGTGGTTGCTAGGGCATAGCGTACCCTTGGGGAGAATATATATCCTAAGTGCTGCTTTTTATTAACACCTCCCCATCTCCCTCTCCAGTTAAACAGTTGATCCGGAACCTGCTGAAGACGGATCCGACCCAGCGCATGACGATAACGGAGTTCATGAACCACCCCTGGATCATGGTAAGTGCATGGCTTTCTAGAGGCGAGACACGGAGCCCCCAGAAATGGGGCAGCTGCTGGAACTGAGAAGCGAGACGGCAGGGACTTTTATTGGAGGCTCATCCTTTGTCTCTCTTACCCTCCCCTCTAAAGCAATCGATGCAGGTGCCCCAGACGCCACTGCACACTAGTCGAGTCTTGAAAGAAGAGAAAGACTTGTGGGAGGACGTCAAGGTAAAAACTCTGAATCGCTTCTGCCCCTGATCCATCTCTGTTCCAGGAGGCTAGCTGGTACAGCCTGCTCTCCAAGTGCCTCATCTCAGTGGACATAAACATCATGCTTGGTGAGGCTGCGGGGAGCCTTTGGGAACTGGAGCCAGGTCACTGGCCCCTGCCAGCTGTTCCCTGCGCCCACCTGGAATAGCTTGCAGGATCAGGGCCTTGATTTGCTGTACCAAATTTAGTGCTAATAAAGCTTCCGTACACAGAACCTGCATGGGAGAGAAGAGAGTATTGGGAGGGACGAGCTGCTTTTCACAGCACGTTTCTATTTGAGCCCTGGAAATAGGAAATTAGTGAAATCAAAGGGCTGCAATAATTTTGTATCCACACGCTAAAAAAAGAAAAAGTGTAAACTCGTGATTAGTGGCCATGCAAAGCCTTTTCTCCACTCTTTCCCGCCAGCAGCCTTGGTGTGGTGTTGGCCCTGGCTGCGCTAGTAATGACTGTATTGTTACTGTAGCATGTTTTTTTGGCTGGGTTTCCACCCTGACCTGGAGGCATGAGTGGATGATTGTCTTTGTGGCCTCTTCAATCCTCTGCACGTCTGCTGAGGCTGCTAATAAAGGTGTTTCTGTCTGTGATGTGAGCATGAAGAACTGCATGGAGGCGACCAGCTAATCTTACTTGCTATGGACCGCTAGACCGCTGTTGGATAGTAACAGGGATCAGATTGGGGAACGGCTGGCGCGGTGTTGTGTTGGAAAGGGCTACTTGTCCACTAGCAACCGAGCCACAGACCACCAAGTTGGAATGTTTAGTGGTGTGTGAAATCATTTGGTCCAAGGAACAAGACCTAGATTATAGGGTGAACAAGAGCCAATGGCTGGATGTTAGAAGCTAGAGAAATTAAAGCGGGAAACAAACCACAATGATGGTAATGAACCATTGGAACAGCTTCCCAAGAGACGTGGTGGATTCTCCATCGCTAGACTTAAAATCAAACTTGGGATGACTTTCTAAAATGATGTGTGTGTTCAATGACATATGAATAGAACCATTGGGTGAAAGTCTCTGACCTGTGCTATACGGGGAGTCATATGATCACAGTGGTCTTGTCTGGCCTTAGGATTTTTGAATGTCTTGGGTAGGGATACACGTGTGTATGGGCATGGACAATGGACATGGGCCCACACATGGGCATGGGCCCAAGCCCAGAGGTTCTAGCACCAATGTCAGATGCCCCCATTGCTAACCAGGCCCTGTATTTTACTTGGTGTTTCTAGGAGGAGATGACGAGTGCCTTGGCCACCATGAGAGTAGATTACGAACAAATTAAGATAAAGAAAATCGAAGACTCCTCCAACCCTTTGCTCATGAAGAGACGAAAGAAAGCGAACCCCTCTGAGCCGACAGCACTCCCCCACTGAGGGCCCCCTCTGAGCCCTGCCTGGCCGTCGAGAAAGCAATAGTATATATATATTTTTTAAGAAAAGGACAAAGACGGACTTCATCAAACATGTGGAACTCCGACATTTATACCAGACGTGTTGTTTTTTAGCTACCCACCCATGTTTCTGGCCTTTTTGGCGCAGGTGAGGAGATGGCCCCTGTGAGATACACACATCTTTATTTTTGGCCTGAGAGTTGAACAGCTCCGGTAATTTGTATTTTTTTTTGGGGGGGGGTTAAATATTTTTTTCCTTCTTCCTTACAAAGACATGGAAATTCCTGTGGCAACCTTTTTAGGGTATATAATATATAAATATTTTTTAAAACTACTGTAATGCTGAAACCCAGACAGTATGTTTCCCGTGCGAAGCGCTGGCTAGAGACGAAGGCTTCTGGGCTATTTTGCCTAGTGCTGATGGATTAACCCCTCAGGTGAACCTCTGGTAAACACAAGCTGAAGCAAAGAGGCTCAGGGATAGGAACATACTGTGTGGCTTCTAGTCCCTTCCACGCTCCTTTTCTTAATTTCTCTTCAGGGGCTGGTGGTTTGGGGGGGTCTTGGGAGAGCCTGTGGATTTGGAGCACCTTTTCAGGCCTGGAAAATTTCTCTTTAAAGGCGTTGTGGCACAAATCCTCACTAAACAGGAAGCCTTGGCTCTAACGGTGCATGCACAGGGTTATTTTCAATTACCATTGTGTGTGTCTGGGTTGTGTGTGTGTATACGTCTGGGGGGAGTGTAGTTTGTATGTGAGTCCATGCACGCACTGGGGTGTTCTTTCTGGATGAATATGTGGGGTCTGTAACATGCCTGGAATTCAATTCTGATCTCAGGGGACTTTCTGGGGGAGGGATGACGATGCCGCTAACAAATTCACTACAGCCACCCCAGCCTTCGTGGGATTAGACCAGAAGCACCTAAAGCAGATGCCCCATTGTCCAGTTTTCATTACTGTCCCATGCTGTGAGCGCCGAGCCTTTTGCAGGGTCCTGCCCTGTCTTTCTCTGGGCTCCCGTACCCTTGGCTTGCTGTGCTGAGCACGGCAGTCCAGAACTACCACTTAGCATCAAGTTGCACCTCTTCTAAACCTGCAGCGGAGGTGAAAGCAGACAAAGACAAGCCCCCCTGCAAGTCCCCCTCTCCTCAGGAGGCCCCAGCACTTACCATTGAGCCTGTGGGAGGCCAAGCCATTTCACTCACCCCAACTAACCTATTACTGCCCCACTCTGATGTGGGAAACACACTTACCCCGCATCGGGGAAGCAGGAGTCAAATGGGGCACTTCCTCTCCACCCCCTTTCTGAGCCATCTGCCTGGTGACTGCTGTGGATTTCAGTTCCTGCAGTGCTGCGGCATTTCCTTAAGCGCTTCGGCTGTTACTTACCCCCTGTGGCAAGAATTCACTACGGGAAGAAGCCGATCAAGGTCCCACCAAGAAAACCAGCTGACTCAGGCATGGATGGGAGAAATTGGGAATGTATCTAAAAGATCAGTTGGGCTTCAGTCTTGTTCAAAGCTTCAGCTGGGGCTTGAGCACTGAGCCCTTCTCTTCCTTCTCCTCTCCCTGGCACCCCGGGCTCACAGCGAGCTCCCCTCTGAATCCCATCCCTATTTGCCCACGTGCTACCAAAGGGGAAGGCAGTCCCTGACTTCATCTGCGCCCCCGCCACCTCTCCGCTCCTGGTGGTGTTTGCAACCAGTCTCTACTCCTGGGAGCAGAATAGCTACCCTAAATTCTTTAGTCTGATTCCCCTCCCCCCACTTTTGTCACATTGTTTCACTGCGTTTTAATGTGTTCAAACAACAAACATTTTTTATGGAAATGTTTAGTTTTTAGGTGACATTTTAGGCACTGTATGGAATTTGAATTTGTTTTCAAGACAAGTTTTTTTTATTTTATTTTTATTTTATTTTATTTTTTTGTCTGTTGGCTTATACTAATCCTTCTGGTCTGCTTTTCCCTCTTTCGGATTAAAGACACTTCATGCGTCCCGCAGTCTTCCTCCTTCTTGCGTGTGTGGTAGAGTGGAAAGCGGCTTGTTACTCCAGATTGGCTTCTGGTGATCTTCACAGGGCAGAACTCAGGGCTTCATGTTTTCCCCAGAGGGGCTGAGCACAGTGCTGGGTGGGATTCACCCTGTGTCTGAGCGTAAGCCGAGACAAGTCCAGGGCAAAAACGCACTGACTCTGGCTCCAGCTCTCCAGGCACAGGGCCTATGCACTGATGGCTTGAGTGGGATTGGAGAGTGCATAGACCTTGCTCTGCCTGTTTGCACAGCGTGGATTTTACTCCATTGATTTCAGTGGGAGCTGTGCGGGTGCTTGGTTTTCCTGCAAATCAGTCCCTGATGTGGCCATTGTCACTGCTCTGTGCAGGGGGGGGACTCCGGTAGCCCATGTGGAGCTCAGAGCAGGTTTCAGGCCAAAGTGTCTTCATTTACCCTGGCTAAACAAACACTGGTTCAAAATTTTTTTGTTTTTTTTTCCTGCATCATACTGCGCCCCTGGACTCTGATTCCCTCCTCCCCCCCCCCCCCCCTTTTGCAGTGGGGATGGATTTTGCTCAGAGGTGAAGACAGTCCTCGCGGCTGGTGCTCAAAGCAGTAGAATTACAGGGGTGGGTTAGCTCAGAATCGTCCCTCTCCCTTGTCATTGTGCATGGAACATTGCGCTGCCAAAAAGCTTTGGGTTGGGGGCTGAGTGACTTGGGGCCCAGTTCGAAGTTCTGATCCGATTATTGTGAAATGGAGGGCGTGGGGAGGGGAAAGTTGTATGCACTCATTTTCTTACCAAGTGTTTGCAAGTGGCTTCCTAGTTCACCCACCCCACGGTGGGACAGGGGCTGGACCCGGAAGTGGCGGCTTGATGGGACATGGCATCGGCAAGTAGTACACGGAAGAGCCAGCAGAGGGAGTTGTTCATCCAACGTTGGCTCAGCTCTCGCAATGGTTTGATTTTCAGCCACATCTGAAGCTGAGGTATAGAAAAGGGAAGGGGACTCACCGTGCACCGGAAGAGGGTCTCAGATGCTCACAGGCCAGCGGCAGATCCTGGGAAAAAAAGCTCCTTTCCTTTTTGGGATTCATTTGCCTGCTCTCTTTGTATTGATTATTGGAGACGGACACATCCCGGGACAGCAAAGGCAGTTAGCAGTGCAGTTGGTGCTGGTCTTTCCTTCTGCTGGGAGAGGGCTGAGGGGGTCTGAACAAAGCGACCGGCTCTGCTGGCGGGTGAACGTGGCCCCTCGTGCTATGCAGCTCTTCGGAAACTCTCAAACCTTGGGAGGCTGCCTCAGCTCAGCCAGGCACCACCATGCACACAACCCTGGGGCTGCCTCTGCAGGAGCTCTCTCTGCCTTTTGTTTTTTTTGGCGGTTGCTGAGTCTTCCTGCTGCGGCCAATGATGTGAAGAGGAGAAAGTCCCGGGGTCCACCAACGCCCTCCTGGGCTTCAGCCAATAACAGTGTTGTGAGGCTAACCATACTAACAATGGTGAGGCACTCGGAGGCTATGGTAATGGGAGGTACACAGGTACCTAAGAGAGACGGGGGGCGACCTACTCATGGCATGGTTATTTCTCTCCCAACCGTTGCTTTTTAATCTGAACCTGCCACTTGAGTTCTTTGCTTCCGTCAGTAAATTCTGAGGAAACTGATGGGACAAAGGCCAGCTTGGCAGTGCTGGGTTTTTATAAGAAGGCACCAAGCAGAAGTTCAGGGCAGGGAGCAGCAGTGGCTGTGGTGTAGGGCAGAGAGCCCTTTGGCACAATGCAATGGACTATCAGAGGTCCATGGGTATGAGCTCTGCGGAAGGCTATGGGCGAGAACAGCCCCCCACTCACTCTGACTTTCAGCTTCCCGCTGGCTGAAGCGTGTTTGGTTGGGGGTGGGTGGGGGGCGAGGGGTTGTGGGGGGGTGTTTGGTTTCGGTTTTTATTTTTGTGAGGTTTTCCTCATAATGGCCCCCAGCCAGCCCAGTGCGGGACATTGGACCCAATGCAGGGAGAGCTCCCTACACTGTATGAACCAGACATGGCACTAAACACAGCCTCCAGATCTGAACACCTCTGAACTTCGAGAGAGGCTCAGAACATGATCTGGGCTGTTCCATGCACCTCCTGCCACTGAATCTTGCACCTGACCCAGAGCACGTCCTGCTAATCCAGCCCCGGCCACCCCTACAGCTTTTCCATTGCACCTTGATGCTGACCTGCAACGCCCCTACAACTCAGTTAATCCATCTAAATCCTGGACCTGCAGCACCCCTTGGCATCCTATGGGTCCTTGCACAGCTGGGATTTAGGCAGCTCTGGTTTGACCAGAGTAACAGGATGCTGTCATCAAGGGACACCTAATGCACCTTAATTCAAGCCTACACACCCTTGCTCTTTTGTTGTTGGGCCCCCACACAGCTAGCTGTGTCGCTGCACCTCCGTGCTGACCTGTTACGCTCATGTTCGTTTTCCTCATTCCGTAGCTTCTGGAGGTGTTGCCGTCAGTCCCTGCCTGGCGGGAGTTTTTAGTCTCCACCCCAAGTCTTGTAGCTGTGGGTGAGCACTTGCCAGCGTGGGTACACGAAAGGGCTGCCCATGAGCTTTGCCAAACCACAGAGAACAGACACGGTGGGAGGAATCAACGCAAAGGGCTTTATGTGATTTGTATGATTTCACTTTTGGAGGCTGGTGACTTTTTTCTTTTCCGTTCCAGCCAGCAGAGATTGACGTAGGTTCTGATATCACCTGTTAAATAACAGATGGAATCTGTTTCCTCTAAATCTGATTAGGTCTTTCTATTACACCCATCCGCCCCGGTAACTAAACACCTCCCAACTAAATTAGATCAGCAGCACAAGGGATCTAGTGGAGTCTCCTGCCTTCCCTGGTTATATGGAGCTGTGCCAACATATCTAAATATAAATGTTATGGTGGGAAATCTTTCTCAGTCCTGAGAGATGGCCAAGCTCTGGGTTAGTCTGACCAGCTCAGTTTGACCTGCTGGGAATGGTTCCAGTTCTCAAACTTCCTGCTGGGCTTTGTGCTCTGCTTTGACCCAGAAGAGGGCAGGTGTCTTGGTGGTTGATGGACTGCGATGCAGGTGGGGCTTGACCCATTAAAGGCTTTGAAGATCAGTTCTCCAAGGCCTTGGACTAGTGATGGATGCCCATCATGGAACTGGAGCACATATGCTGCTGGTGGTCCATCAAGCGGTGCACTGCTTCCACCTTCAGCCTCAGATGCAGTGAGTTGCAATATCTTAGGCTGGAGGTGATGAGTGTATGAGTCACTGTGTTCAGGGCCTCAACAAGGAGGGAGAGGAGAAGGTTCCTAGCCAGCTGGAGGTAGAAAAACATTTTTGGCTGGGCTTGGTCTTCAGTTGAAAAGGATTCTAAGGGTTCCTGTGACTTTGAGTAAATGGGGTGAGGTTCAGTGGGGGGGGGGGGGGGTCCCTCTGCACCTTCAATGGAAGGGGGAGGACTGTGGTTCTTCACAGCATTTTTCTCCCTTCTGAGCAATGTTGCTTCATTCTTACACCTGGGTCCAGTTGGAGACAGAAGTTTCCCAATCTTGGATTCTACCTGACTTGAGGGGCTCGCTGGTTGTTAAGTGCTGCTGATGGCACATACCTGGCCCTCTTAGCCTGTCAATGACCGATCTCTCAATGCTTTGTAGAAACTCGTTAACTGAATACCAGGACACTGCTTTGAAGATGAGCAGCGATATTCCTGCTGCGTAAAGACTACGTCCTACGTAACACTTTTCCTCTATCTCCAAATATTAACAAACGAAGCCTCACAACCCATTTGTGCCATTGTTAAATATTCCCCCAATTTACATATGGGAAAACGGGGCACAGAGACGGAAAATGGCTTGGCCAATGCTGCTACGTGAGAGTCCTGGTCCAAGATTTCCATAAGTGACAAGTGATTTTACAGGGGGCCTCAAGTTTTGGGAGCCCAACTTAAAACACCAGAAAGGGGCCAGATTTTCAGAGTGGGAGCTCAGCCATTTCTGGAAGTCAGTCCTCTTTAACATGTCTCAAGTGAAGCTCCCCAAACTACTGGTGCCTTCTGAAAACCTTGGCCCCAACAGTCCTGACTGGCCATCTCCTGCTCTAACCATTAGACACACCTCTTCCCTTAGCACTCCTGCCCCATCTTACTCCCATTGACTTCTGAGCCCCTTAAGGACCTGCTCTATCACTCTCTGGGCATGATGTTTCATGTTAGCATTTCATCATAGCTTTCTGCTGTGCATATGATTTCATTAGGCCAAGCAGTGGATGCTGACAGGTGGGGGAGTCGAGGGAATATTAGAAATATCTCACAATGTGCATCTCCTTCTCCCGTTCCCAGGCTTTTGGTTTCCACAGACCAGATGCTGCATAGATAGCCTTGGAGCGTTTCACCCATGTGCTCGTACTGTGTGATGACAACTCATATTAAAACCATCCAGAAACATTGTGGTTTAGAGCTGCACTCCCGGAAGGCAAGAAGCTAGCAAAACATTTAAAATTTGCATAATCTCTGTGTGTCAAGTGAGCGGCCATGAGCTGAACCCCGAGATCTGACTGGGGTGAAAAGCTGAACTCTCTTTCTGTGAGTCAGGCAGCCAGAGAAACCTCGTGTTTGCTGTTGCAAGTGCTCAAACTAATTCTTGTGTCCACTGATCTCCAGCAAAGTGCTTAGCTGCTTTGGTGAGCTATGGAATGTAGGGTGTGCAACCTACCTACCGGGAGCATACACCAGGGCCTGATTGTTACAAAGTAGAGGCTGGTGGTCTTCACCTATTTTTTTTCATGCACACTTTCCATGTGCAAAACCAGGTTATTTGTTATGCCCTCAGGACTAAATTGATGCCTGTGTCTAGTTATGAGCATGTACAATATGCCAACCTGTGCATGCTCATGTTTCATGTGTGAGAGAGAGGGTGCACTTGATATTAAAAGATCAGGCCCCAGATAGTATCCGATTCTATGGTGGTTTGAGCTCAGAGTCTTGTATCTTCTGATTGTGTTTCACATCCCAGCAGCAAAAGGGGCTAATGAAAGAATTAGTCAGCAGCTTCTGGCTATATGTATTACTTTTTCCAGTTTAATGCTTTAATGTTTTCCTTGCAGGACTTTCTTTTAGTTACAAGGAAGTTATTGTAGATTGGAGAGAGCAGCGCTAAGCTAGGGCTGTAGAATGGCATGAGGATTTGGCATCCCCCCAAGTCTGAGATCTGGCTTATGCCCATCTGCGATCTTTCTACTTACAATGATGATGAGTGCTTTATGTATCTGAACCTTAATTGATTTTTTTTTCTTACCTCTTCCCTTTGACCTAGGGAATTAGTATCACAAGTGGGAAATTGAGGCACACAGCGATCAAGTGACTTGCCCAAGGAGTTTGTGATAAAACCAGGATCTGAATCCGGGTGTCCTGTGCCCCCATCCAGTGCTTTAACCACAGAACAGTCCTTCAGTTTCTTTCTGGTTCTAGGAGGTGGCAGGACATGTTAGATGTCACTTTGTACTATATATTACAACGTGAAGGAAATAAAGGCACGATGTCAACTTGCACGGGTTCCTGGAAAGGGGTTGCCAGTACCGCTGTGCTGAGCAGAAAGGGAGGGGACCAAAGGGAAGTGCACCAGCAATGTACCTCCTCCAAGCACTCCTCCCAGGAGAGGTGTGAGGAGGAGTCACTTCCTCCAGTTGCTGGGTTCCAAAAGGGCGAGTCCTTAGTCGAACCTAACAGTAAATCATGTCCTTTTTGCTTGATGATCTGGTGCTGTGGTTATTGTACTGAAGCGGAAATGTGGGACTGTACCAACGCACAGCACAGAGAGATGTGTGAAGTGTAAGCAGGTATTTCCAGGGTCTCGGCCCACGGCTGCCGTTAGCATGAAGCGCTTGCGCAAACTCTGCGTTTTGGAAAATTATTTCATATAAACAAATACCAAATGAGCAATAAAAAACCCCACCCCGGCTCTGAGGGGAGAGTCTGAGGTTCACATTTCCTACGGAAAGCCTTTTATTTGTTTAAATCACAGTGCTCATTCGCACAAATCTCAACTCCAGCATGAAGATTTCTGGCCTGGAAATATTTTCCAGTATGTTGAGGGAGGAATGGGCGAGGGGCAAAGAAGAGAAGGGAAATAACCGGGGCCTGATTGGCCATGTGAGTCTTGCAGCAAGTGGGGTGGAACTTGGTGCCCACTGATGGACTGCTCTGAATGCAGGAATAGTCTGAGAGAATCTTGTAGCTGCTTGACAGCAGGGCCACTTGAGGGGGCCTGATTTAATCCAGCCTGTCCCTACTGTATCTCCCAGCAACGTCCTGTCTTCCCCACCAGGAACAGCTCTAGCCAGGCTCTATTCGTCTCTTCCTCCTTGTACTTCCAGCAAGGCTCTGTCTGGTCTTAGAGCTCCTTCCCCCATCTTGCCACTCCAACGATACATACCCTACTGGGTCTTCAACACTGCCCTCTCCACCCACAGTTTCCCCTCCACCCCACGACTTTGGCTTCTCCTTCTCTATTCGGCTATGTCTACACTACGGACCGAACTGCAGCACCTGTGCTGCTGTAAGGTCTCCCGTGTAGCCACTCTCCTGCTGGCATAATTAAACCACCCACAACAAGAACCTCTCCCTCCAACATAGCGCTGTCCACACCAGCACTTTTATCAGTGAAACTTAGGTCAGTCGGGTGTGTTTTTTTTTCCCACCCCGACCAACAAAAGTTTTACCAACAAAAGTGGTGGTGTAGACAAAGCCTTAGACATTACTCCAGGAAGGCCGTGCCTTCCTCACACCGGATAAGCGCCTCTCTCTCTCACATACATGTATTGCGGGGGGGGGGGCAGAAAAAGAGCACAGATCTGTTTTCTGTAAAGATGCAGCTATTAAAAGGAATTGCTGTGTCAACGTGTGGGTGTTGGTGAGAACAGATTCTTACTCATGCAAGGCACTATTGCACTCTCCTCCTGGTTTGAAAGAAGAAAAAATCCCTAGCAAACAAAAACATTGTAAATAAATAGAATAGGAAAAGAAAGGGCCAGTCTAGGTCTTCAGGGATATCCGTGTGCACATCTTCTGTGGGTGGAAAGGCATGGTATCCCCTCATCCCCCCGCCAGTGCACTGGTTTGTATGGGGTGAGTGGGTTGGTTGCGGGAGAGATGAGGCAAAACCTACGTAACTGCTTTAGCAAAAACCTGCAGAGGGGATGTGAGGGGAAAGGAGGTCTTGTGGTTAAGTCATTAAACTGGGCCTCATAAGGTCTGGCTTTGATTCCCAGTTCCACATACTCCATGTGACCTTGCATGAGGCACTTAGCTTGTCCGTGCCTCAATGCCTCATCTGTGAAATGGGGATAATGACTGTCTGTTTAGAGTGTAAGCTCTTTGGGGCAGAGACTGACTCTTACTATGTGTTTGTACCATACCAATACGAACAATAGTAATTGGAGAGCGTTTCAAAGAGGGATGGACAAATGTTTTAAAATGTGGATGTGCTTCTAAACTTTCTCCCATAGTTCCCCAAACCAATCCCTTTGAGAATTTGCCCTTTGTTTTCTAGTGTACTGCACTACTGTAAATGAGATGGGTTTACACAACATCAGACTGTGGCGGCAGCTGGAGATGGGATCTCCTGGCAAAGACCATCTGTTGCTGTGAATTGAAGTAAACTCCACCGACTACTGTGTTTGGGAGGAGCTCAAATACTTTTGCCAGGTCTAGTCATATGAATTGTTAGGCAGCCAGATGGTCGGAAGGCTCCTTAGGCCGTGTCTACACGACACAGTTTTGACGACATAAGGCAGCTTACGTTGACCTAACTATGGAGGTGTACACACTGCAATGCTCCTCCCGCCGATTTAACTCGCCCGCGAGGCTGACATCATAAAACCACCTCAACGAGAGGCATAGAGCTTAGGGCGACGTAGTCAGAGCGACGCAGTGTCAGTGTAAGCACTGCGTTGCTTACGTTGCCCTAAGTAGCCTCTAGGAGGCATCCCCACGGTGACCGCTCTGGTCACCATTTTGAACTCTGCAGCTAGGTACACAGGTGAATGCCGCGCTCCCCTCCCCTCTGTTTTCCTCAGTGTGGAGAGCTCACATAGCAGCTGTCCAGCTGAGCAGGCCGGCTCCAGGAGGCAAACGCTCCTGCCTGGAGTACACGGGAGGTGGTGAATCTCCTGGGTCTGTGGGGAGAACAGGCTGTGCAAGCCCAGCTCCGCTCCAGCCTCAGGAACTTGCTTGGGGCCTGGAGGAGAAGGGCTACAATAGGGACACGCACTTGTGCCGTGTAAAAATCAAATAGCTGTGGCAGGTGGCAAGGGAAGGAAATAGCTGCTTCTGGTGCAGAACTGCAGACATGCCACTTCTACAAGGAGGGGGCTGGCTGGGGTCAGGTGGTGGTGGTGAATAACCCCCTCCATTCAGCTCCTCTTATAGCCTTGTGTTCATAACACACAGCATAGTGATGAAGAGCAGTGCAGGATCCAGGCTTTCTGACACAATGGTTGGCTGGCAGGTTACCAGGGTAGTTGAAAAGCAGCTGGAAACCTAGTATCAGGGGGTAGCCGTGTTAGTCTGTATCCACAAAAACAACAAGGAGTCCGGTGGCACCTTAAAGACTAACAGATTTATTTGGGCATAAGCTTTCGTGGGTAAAAAACCTCACCTGAAGAAGTGAGAACCTGCATCTGAAGAAGTGAGGTTTTTTTACCCACGAAAGCTTATGCCCAAATAAATCTGTTAGTCTTTAAGGTGCCACCGGACTCCTTGTTGTTTTTGTGGAAACTTAGTAGGATGCCCATGGAATGATGGGATTGAGAAACTGGTGTCATGTGACCCGGAACCTCCCCCTCCCCCCCATGAGGCATTGCAAACTCTTTCCAAAGCACCCTGCGGACAGTGGGATAGCTACCCATGGTGCACTGCTTTCTGTGTAGATGCAAGAGCTGCTATGGTGGATGCGCTCTATTGACACAAGGAGCATAATGTGGACATGCCACAGCAGTTTAATTATAGCAGTGGCCGTATGTCAATGTAACTTAATTCAGCTTAACTTTGCAGTGTAGAGACATGCAAGCAGGGGATATGACTGGAACTACATCAAGTGCGATGAATGCTTACAGTGCTGCTTTAACTGATTAATAGCAATACAGCAAGTTCTAATGATACACCTGTTCCGATATGACCCTGTTTGCTCTGACCTCTGATTGGCCTTACAAGAAGCCATTCTTTTTTGGTTTCAACTGGAAGTTCACGATCTGAGACAAAGATAAGTGGCGGTAAGATAAGAACATGACAACCTCAGTTGCTAAATTTGTTTTTGCAAATGCCTCAAGCATAACTGGAAACCAGGAGTGATTGTACAGATAATTCTGATGAAATGTTTTATCCTACAACTATGACTGGAACAAGATTATCACAGGATAATCTGTGCTTTCACACCCAGATGATCAGCACTGTGGTCTCCAGTGCGTTGGCCTCTCTGCAGAGTGGGTGAAAAGTGCTGCTTGTGGGAATGATGGCTAGTGATATAAAGGATGATTATAGCATGGCTCTGTAGGCAGGACACAGCACGTGCACGCCCCCCACATGGTAACGTTCACTTTCCTAGCCCCAGTGACTTGGCCAATCTCAATACAATTCTGAAGAATTCAGGGCTTGGCCCAGAAACTAATTAGCCACTGCAAACAAAGCTATTCCCACCCTGCCCCCTAGGTAGTGAGACCATCCTCATCTCAGACTTCCTTTGTGCTTAAAAAGGGCATCCTCTGTTGCTCCAGTCTGAAAAGCTCAACCAGAAACAAAGCAGGACAGGTTCTCGCTGCAAAGACACTGACAGTGAACAATGCTGTATGCACTGGTGGTTGTAGCCATGTTGGTCCAAGGAGAGCGAGATAAGGTGGGTGAGGTAATATCTTTTATTGGACTAACTTCTGTTGGGGAGAGAGAACTTTTGAGCTACACAAAGCTCTTCTTCAGGTCTGGTAAAGGTACCCAGCGTACAAGATCGAACAGATAGTTTAGCATAAATAGTTATCACATTCTAAGAACCATTCAATCCCATTAGTACCCTTTAGTTTTAGGATGAAAATGAGGGCTATGGGGTTACAGATTGTTGTAATAAGCCATAAATCCAGTATCTTTATTAAGGACATGATTTTTGGTGTCTAGCAAAGTTATGAAGTTACGCTCCCATGCTCGTCTTTTGTAAGCGTTGTGCAGGTTTCCTTTGAGGATGAGGACTGATAGGTCAGACCTGGCGTGATCGCTTTGTGGAAAGTGTTCACCCACAGGTGATAGGGTGTTCTTGTGTTCTATCATTTTCCTGTCTAACTTCATTTGAGAGCGTAGTGATTGTCTGGTTGTAATGTAAGGAAGGTATTTGCAGAGTAATGGGATGTAGGTAACTACAGTTAAATGCAGGAATAAGTCTTCCATGCATTGCCAAGTGCCATATGATGAAGCCTTGTCCAAACAAGACATGGAATACTTGCATATAATGCTAAACCCTGCCTCTCCTGCTGGGAATATTTATGCAAACTGGATGTGACTTTTTCTTTCAACTGTCAACCCCCTGCCCAGCAAATATAGCCTCCGCGATGATGCTGTTTGACAGTTGGTTGTTGTAACGTCCATTGGAACATTCCACTCTCCGTTCTGGACCTGGAGTTTGGAGACTGCTCCAGAATGCTCCTTCCCAAGTTTTGCACAAGACCTAGAGCACACAGGGACCAAACCCTCTGTGAGTTTTTAGTTTAGTTCTAAGGAGAGTTCCAGGTCAGGTGATACACTCAATAATGTTGCTTGTTTCTAACCTTAATAGTGAACCTTGGTGTGTTAAGTAAAGACTTTCAATGATCCAAGGACACAGTTACTCAAATAGAGCATCCACTGAAGCAAAAAAGACGTAAGTAACTCAGTTGTGTGATACTTGGTTATCCCTGAACACTCTTGATTTTAATGTCTAGGGCACGCTGTATATGTGAATTGAGAGTGTCTCTTACTGCATGTCACAGGCCACATTTAATTACAAACTTGCATTTAGAGCCAGTCTTCCATTTTGCACCCACAAATAATTGTGGGTGCTGTTTTGCATTGGCAAATGATGGCTTGAAGATGTCTGTCTACCAGTCTCTCCTCATAGCTGGTGCATTGTTTAGACAACTGCATGCCATCATGTGGGCCCACAGTGACTTGCAGGTGTGGAAATGAGACAGTAGAATGGGAGCCCCTTAAAAACCAGCCCCACCAAATGTAACCAGTGTGTGTTGGGTAAAGGGATTTGGGGGGGGGTGCAACTGTGCCATGATACGTCTACATGGCACTTCTCAAGCAAACCCGTGGGACTGTACCTGTAACCTGCTGACTCTAGAGGAATGTATGAAAGGTTCACTGCAACATTTAAAATTTTTAATAGTTTGCAGGAAATAAAAAAGCTTCTCCTGTCACCCCACTCCTTTATTTTTAGCAGCAAATTTCCTGCGCAGCAAAAATATCCATTTCTCACTACCAGTGAATGATTGTTGATTTTGGTCACAGGTTTGGCTCCAATCCAGGTTGATAGTCAGTTTGTTACCATCTGATCCCAGGTTCGTTAAGATCTGCATAAGATGAATTGGGAGGAACTCTCTGTTTCCTAGTCTTTCACTGCTGGCAGTAATTGCCACTCTTGTTGGCAGAGAGGCCAAGGACCGTGAACGGCCCATGGATTTTATTTCCCCACTCCTCCTAGGAGCTGAGCACTTAAGTGGAGTTTTAGGGCACACTGGTTGAACAGTGTTGTTACAAGGCTGCTCAACTCTCCCACCACCTCCATTAGAACAGTAGTAAGGCCAGCTGTGGTAAGGAACAATTGCCCTTGAAGGATGACCCAAATAAGTCCCTGATGGATGTAGATGCAGGGGAGAGTGGTGATGATCATGAAGGATGTTCACCTACAGACTATCTGCAACCCTGAGAAATCGGCAAAGGTGATTTCAGGAAATCTAACAGGACGGTCATGTCGAAGGCAATCAACCAGAGAAGCAAGGGATTCAAAATGAAACCACACCAAATGGGAGAGTCATCAGGTTGCCTATTAATTTCAAAGACCATATAGTTAACTGAAATTATTCAGTTTCTATTAGAGGAAGGGTGATGTTACGAGACTGCTCTATGTCTGTATATATGTAAATATTTAATAAAGTACCGGTAGGTGGTGCGCAAAACTGTGGTATACTGCCAGGGTTCTGAAGGACCAATACAACTTCCTAAGTTGTGCACTCCAAATAGCTTCCTTTGTGTGGCTATTTATACCAGCTCTTAACAACTGTGAGGAAGCTTGCTTTGCTCTTGTCAGTGCTACACCTGTCCTGTGCCTAAACAGAGGTCTGCAGTCTCTCAGGTAATCAACTCAGCATCTTTTGCCAGCACTAAATTACTCTCCACAATAGAAGTTGTGGTAACTGCTTTCTAGACCAGCTGAAATTTTCTTTAATCAATCTCATTTATCTCTAGATTAAATATAGCTCCTCTGAAAGGCAGAAGTGGTGAAGGATGACTCTGATGAGGCAGCACAGGGTATTTCTCAAAGTCCTCAATGCTATTTGTGGATGAAATCTTATAATCTAGGCTTCTTAATGCTGATTCATCCAGACCGAGCAGAACTTAGATTTCCAAACCAGAGTTTAAAAGATATGGAAAAGGGAGGAAAAACCCCATCATGTAGTGTTTCCCCTGGTGCACTGCAATCATATGACTGTGCACTTCTATCCAGCAGGGTTGTCAACTCTGACTGAAGCTATTCCGGGAGATTCCCCAAGCCCCCCCGCCCTGCGACATGACATAATGTCATTTTCTTAACATATCCTATTAAAATCTCCCGGATTGCTATCAATAGTCACCGGGAGATTGATGCCGATTCTGGGAGACTCCAGACCAAACCTGGAGGGTTGGCAACCCTACTATCCAGACAGCCTGAACTGGACCACAAAGGGTAGTCTCATGGGATTCACCAAGCCTGTACCTGGGAATCAAGTGGGGTCCTACAGACATTCTTATGCCTCCTCCCACCGTGATTGTGATTATGTCCTATTCCCATCTCAGAGCAGCAGCTGTGTTGTAGCCCCTCTGAGGAATTAGACCAGGGTGTATGCCAGTGAGTTTGTAGTAAAAAAAATAAAATCATTTACAACTTGAATGGGACCTAATTCACATTCTGCCCTTGAAAAACCATAGAGGCCAAGGTGTTCTCTTCACTGAAAACTGGGTAACCCAAAATGCACCTGGCTAGAATAGATCTTACAATATACCAACTAGAAAACCTATTTCAAACGTTCTCAGCACCTGTCTCAGGCAAGGAAGACAAAACCTTTCCTCGTTGCTTTGAAGAGCAAATCAAAGCACTCCTGAGCATCATTGGCAAGGGAAACTGTGAATGGGCTGGAGTGTCCCAGATGTATCAGCAGCAGGGGCTGGCTGGTGACGGCATTGTAAAAGATTCAGGATATGGAAATCAGAGCGAAAGGAGAGTGAGCTTTGATATTACTGCAAGAAAATAAACCTGGGTAGCTGGAACTTGGAAATAGCAAACTGTCGAAAGCAAAGAAATACTCTATTACTGCTGTGAGCGATAAAAGGGTGGGGTCAGACCTCTGAAGGGGGGAAAAAAAAGCAGCCCATAGAAGGCGAAGATGGAAAAAAATTATTTGGGTCATCTAATTCATGCCCTTGGCCAATACAAATTTTGTCTCCACACCCTGAGCTCGGTTCTCAGCTGGCATAAATCAGTGTAGCTCCAAAGAAGTCAATGGACGTGTGCTGATTAGACGACCTGCTAAAGACAAGGTAATATGTAATAATATTATTCAATTAATTAACATGTAATATGAACAATAAATGTCTCCGGGCTCCTGGATCTCTCCTGGGCAGATCTTGACAATCTGCTCCCCATACTTTCCGATCAACACCTTTTAAAAACGGCCAGTTGCCCAGCTTTGATGTCAGGATTTATGTCCTTGGAGAGTCTTGCGCTATGTCTGGATAAAACCATTTGTAAGGAAAGGAAAGCAAACAGCACTTGTTTCTGTGGGATAACAACCTTGCAGGGCTGCCCTAGGTCCCTTTCGCTGAGATAACCTTCCCCCAGTCATTGTGAAACCTCCCTTGGCCAGAGGGGAGACACAACATGCTTCTGCTTTCTGTTAAGATGAGTGGGGGACCAAAGCCTCAGGGCTTGATTCCAAGGTCCTGGGAGGGGGCAGGGCGAGGCTGAGCTATGGCTTGCCGCACTGGAAAATAACTTCACTGAAACCAGATACCTTCCTGAGAAGCGCCACTTGCCTCCCAAACGTCTCAGCAGCCTTGCATGGCCTCGCTTCACAGGCAGCAGGTGCAGCTAGTTGGAGTTGCTTGGCCTTGCAAGATCCACAAACTGTTTGCAATTCATCTTCAGTTCTCATTCCCAACCAGTACTTAGCGAATCAGCGTGGCTTAGTGGGGTGGAGTGCTTCTCACTATTTTCATGCCAGGGCCCCTCCACAATTCCCAGTGTGTAAAAATCCCTGTCCCATTTATTATGGGAAGATCAGGTGCTGACATTCTCCTGATACCTGTATCTGACTCCGAGGTTGGGAGCACCTGATCTAACGGATACAGCCTGGGGCCACTGCTGCCACTGACTGACCTCACAAAGTACCTACTGAGGTTCAGTGTTTGTGAAGTGCTACAAAAGGACCATGCAAGGCTGTTGTTAAATGGTGTCATCAGTAACACTGAAATGGAATATAAGTGACATCACAGTAACTGGACAACGATCGGGGGTTTTTCCAGCATGCGGCATTTTTTAATCACAGAGAATCCCGATGTGCTTTGCGACCTACCATGCCACTGACATATGGGGTGGGGAGGACAGCAGGAGCTCGGATACCATGGTGATGGATGTGAGAAAGAACCTGGCTAGATTAGAAAAGAACCAGCACACAGCATTAGGGGAGAAATGGGAAATTTTGCCCTATGGCACCAGCTCAAAATCTATGTTTGTATCCTATGCCTTTGGATGTTGGTCTGTAAGAAGCTGATTGGATCTATATTTTTAGACTGTGGTTCTCAAGGGAGCCTAGAGCAAGTTAGGAACCCACCTTCCCTTGGCTTTCTATGGGAGTTATGTGCATAATTCTCTTAGGAGCTTTTCGAAATCCCACCCTTAAGATCCCAGCACAAAACCATGTATGCTGTAAAGTGCACTATTCTCTGTTTTGCTATTAGCGGGAAGAAAGGCTAAGTCAATGCTGCTGTGATAAGCTTGTTGGGGACAGGGACTGTCTCTTTGTTCTGTGTTTGTACAGCACCTCACGCAGTGGGAGTCCTGATCTATGACTGGGACTTCTAGGAGCTATAGTAATACAAATGGTTGTCTATTTGACCTTCACCCTAGAGTGCCAGCTATTAGGGCCCAGAATACAATATTATCGTGTCCAGTAAAATGAAGACTGATTATAACTGGTAGTGCAAACAGCCCTAGTAATTCTGAGACAGGGTAGAGAATTCTGTGGTTGGCTGCCCACTCACACCTCACATGCGTCAGAACCCACCTTGTGGCTAGGCACCGCACCTGTGTTACTGTCTCACTATGAGACAGCGGCGGCTGCTGCTCCGACACTTTACGGGTAGAGAGGGAGTGAAAATGAATAAGTGTAGGAACCAGTTTTCATTTGTCAAAATATTGAAAATGAGGCCTGGGGCAGAGGGTGTGAATTGTCGGTAGCCCATAGGAACTGCCAGATGTAAACAGACCAAAGGACTGTTAGATCTGGTGTCCTGTCTCCTGTGCTGCTGGAACAGAACACTGGCCATTTTGTCTGGTATCCTGCTTCCTGCAGTGCTAGGACAGACTGCCCGGGGACTCTCCGCACCTCTGGATGTCGGGCATAGGACTCTCACATCGGGCACCCAGAGCCTCAAATGTATTTAGGCTCCCAACTTCCATTGGTGATCCAGCCAGGTTCTTTCATTCAGCGATGGACTTCAGTTGATTTCAATGGACGTTCAGAGGCTACGTACGCTTCTGAGGATCTGGGCCCCAGAAATGGAGACGCTTAGAAATAGCAAACACTTCTGCAAATGCGGTTGTGAGAGTTTAGCCATGGCAACATGAGCACTCTTAGCTTTAGTAATCCTGTTGTTTCCTCACCAACCGATCTTAGTCAGGCTCATCACACTGAGACATAGCTGGAGTAGGAAAGTGGTTGTCTGTGAAGCTGTGGCATGGCTGGGGGCCTCCTCCTTCTGTCTCTGTTACCATAATGAATGCACCAAACCCACACCAGAACTGTCTGCTCCATTTTCATTTTTACACTCCACCTCCTTTACCACAAACCCCAGCCTTTTAGAATAGTCGTATTAAAATCTAGGGCATGGAGACATGTTAGCCTGGAGCCAGGGGCACAGACAATTTAAGAGGCAATAATGACCTCAAATGAAACCCCCATGAAATAAATAGGATTGTTTTTAAAAATAGGCAATATTAAAATGCTTCATTAGATTTTTAAAAAACGAATACCCCCAGCCCCAGCTCTTTGATGCTGCTAGAGACCTGGTACCTGATCCTCAGTTGTGTTAAGGCCCCTTTATGCCATTCTGTCAAAGCGAAAGTGGTAGAAACGACCCCCAGCAAACACCTGCTGCATATGGGACGCCTCTGCTGGCATGAAGCTGCCAGATCAGCCCTAAACAGGCCAGTTTCCCATTCCCCCAGCATAAACGGGTGTGTCAGTGGCAATGAGGAAGAATAGCTGGAGTACTCTGCACTATGGCTATTCTCTGTCCCTGGGGGCCTTAGGAAGCAAAGCATAAATTATAGCAGCCATGAGGCTGCTCTCCCTTACATTGAGGGCTAGGCAGGCCCCTGCCTAATGCCAGACTTAGAGGAGCACTGCTTAAAATCATCTTTGCCCTCCTTCCCAATCCTGTGCCAAGTACAGTCCACTGAGAGTTGGGGCTGTTTTTTTATGGGGCCCTGGGATGTTTATTGTTAAGGTTTTAGAAGAAAACTAATAATTAAAGTAATAATAAAAGCACTGTTTGTTTTAATACCCATCACATTAAGTGAAAGGCACAAATTCCTGATAAATCTGCTGTTTAAGCTGAAAGCAGCAGCTTCCCCTTTTTCTCAGAAGAAGGAAGAAGATGGCGTTTGGAGTCTGATCGTCGAAAAGCCTAGAGATGTTCCCATCCTTCATTTGTGCTGCATTTCCCTCTGCTGCAGCCAGGTTGGTGAGTAACCTCCACCGCCTGCCCCCACTCGTCCATCCTGGCTGCCTTTCCCACATTTGTCAATGAGGCGATGACTAAGATGTTGAATGGCTTCCTTCTCAGAGAGGACAGGTTGTTCAGTACGGGGACATATATTGCGTTCAAGCAAACTTCTGCACGTGCGCGCACACACAAAAAGCAGAAGGCACTGCTCCTACACTCCCTGGAATGGTCAGCTGTGACCCCTCTTAACTTGTTCCTCATTTGGGGCGAAGCATGCAGAGGGACAACACCAGGCCTAGGCGCTATGTAAGTCCTCAGATGTTCCATCTGCTCTGATTTAAAAAGCAGCTTTGAAACCTAGGTTGTTGAATCAGCACAAATGCCTTGTGCGGCCCCTCTTATTTCAGAGCCTGTGTCCTATTTTCCTACTAAGCTTCAGATGCTTCTCCAAAGGAAGGACATCTGTGGTGTGTCAGTCTCATGCAGGCCCAGTGCGCTGGGGTGAATTTCACCCCAGCTGAGCAATATGTTGAGAGGGGTGATGGAGTAGCTGACACATTTATCTTTGCAGCAACACCTTGTGAGTGTTTGACTAACAGAGGGCACTTTTCAGCCTGCCCTTCACTTCTACTATGGCTTTCTCTCCGGCATTTCCTTCCGAACAGCTCACACACTCCAGTGATTCATCCGCTGCATGTCAGCCACTCGCTTCACCATGGAAGTCCCAGCCTGGCGTGACTGCACAATTGTGCAAGTCTGTACTTTGTTGTTGTGGCTTTAGGAGGATTGTCCCCGGATTCTGCCACATGGTCAACCACTGCTTGCTCCATCACATTCATCGGTAGGAAGTGTGCAGCTTAAACCACAGACCGAGCGTGGTATGTGAAATGAGTGTCATTTGGGTGCGCAAGAAAAGAGTGACAACCATCAGTCGTGCCTCAGCATTAATGTCCAGTGGGAGGCAGAGCTCGGCACATGGACTTGTGAGTCACACAATTGTCGGAGTCAGAAAGGACCGCTCCTGGGCATTGTCTGTCTAGTGCTGTCTGCATTATGGCAGGGTGGATCTTGCGACTCAGTTTGTCATTCAGGGGTATGTATTCTAGCCTGGTGGGTGAACCTATGCCTTGCTTGGCAACTTGTTCCAGGGCCACGGTGTTTTCAGTAGGGACTGGTGAACTTGTTGGAGCTCAGTGGCTTCCCAACTGCATGAACTGTGTACTTAGGTTTGCAAAACTAGAACAAATGTTCAACCTCTTTTTATCCTAATATTGAAACCCAGTCCCTGCCTCCCCCCCTCCCCCAGGGTGATTTAACTGGGCCCAACTTTGCAATCCTTAGTCCTTGCAGTGCTTCAAAGGAATTTTGTCTGGGTGATGACTGCAGGGTCGGGCGCAGGGTGTACGGGACAGTGGACAGAAGGGGGTTAAGCACTTCAAGTGTGTTTCAAGCCCTTTAGCTGAGCTTCAGTGGCCAAATCGTAGTGAATGAATTGGAGCTAGCTGGCTGTGCAATGGGGGTAAGTGTCAGGAAGTTGAGCATGCGCAGGGTTAGCTGTCAGGAAGAAGATACCCAGCAAAGAAACCATATTCTATGTGGGGGAAAAAATAAAAAACCACCATTTCTTAGTTGTGTAACGCTTGCCAGGTATTACTGTAACAAGGGAAGGCAGGTGAAGATTGTCAGGAACTTAAACTTGCCTGCAGTGATGCAACATAATAGATGCAATGATTATGACTTTTATTATTTCTGTGGCACCTGCACCTACAGGTCCCATCAGGGGTCAGATTGTTGCGCTATGCACTGTGCAGAACTAATAAAAAGACAGGCCCTCCCACAAAGAGAGGTCAGTTTATACATCTAATGAGAGACAACCACCGGTGATGGATAAAATGATAAATGAGGAGGGGTAAGCTGTGAAAGAAGCCTGCTTAGCTTAATAAGTGGCAATGTCAGCACACCCCTTGCCTAACCATTGTACAGTAAGAATGAGCAGTGGATCAGTAAAAGCTGGAGCGGGTGTCACTGCTCACTCAAGCAATATATGCCCCCTGCCTGAGTCCTGCCTCCCCCCTGCACGGGGCTCCCTGCTCCCCCCCCCCCGCACATTCCTCTGGAGCCCACTTTTTTGACAAAAGTAGGCATTTGTCCCATGTGCTCCTGCCAACTTGATCAGTTGGCAAGAGCAAGTGGGACAAATGCCTACTTTTGCCAAAAAGGTCAGGATGGCCAAGACAGGGCTTAAGAAAGGGACTGTCCCAGCCAAAATGGGCTGTATGGTCACCCTACTCCTAAATTCACACAGAAAGTCTTTGACAGAGCCAGGAACTGTGAACCCAGGTCTCCTCCATCCAAGTCTAACGCCTTAACCCCAAGGTCACCCTTCTTGTCTGTGAGCTCATTCCATAGGCTGTCATTGCAAACTTAACCTAGATAGCATGCTCGCAGCCTGCACTGTAACTGCAGTTGCGTGCCATGCTGGGGAGACGATTTGTTTTCATCTCTAGTGTTCTCGGTGCGTGTGAGCAGGTATATTGTAGGTCAGAGGGCTCGGTCACGCTTGGAGCCCGGAAGCTCTGCGGGAACCACGGAACTGTAATCCGCATCCAACACGTGAAGCCGCTCTCTGATTGAGACAAAGATTAGGCGAGATGAAGGCGAGCCAAAAGGAAGGTTAGAAGACGCTTGTGCTGTGATTCTGGTTTGATGTAGGTGTCGTGAGTCATGGGGATGACTTCTAATGGTGCTCTAAGTGTGTCAGCTTTGTAGCCTGCTCTGTAAACTGTGCAGCCGTGTGAAGAGGGACTGCCGGGGACCTTGCTGTCCCCTCCCATCCTGAAGTAGCCTGCCCTAAGGGATAGCCAGAATGGGCACATAGTACCCACCACCCTGCACAAGCAAACACTTCTTTCAGTAGCACCTCCTCTGCCCAGATGACAGGGCAAGGGCTTTTTCTTGTATTTCAGTAATACCAGTCTGTAAAACTTCTGGAGATCATGTACATGCAAATATGCATATGTATGTGCTTATGCTTACCAAGTGTGTGTGTTTAAGATATTCCAATCATCTCTGCACCATGGATCTAAACACCCCTGCAACTTGGGAACAAAGTTTGCCTGCAGATTTAGCTCTCAGCGTCTCCATTTTGTGGCTAGGGCTCATCTCTCATCATCCACCCAGCCAACCGTCTTCCTCTGCTGGGAATCCCGCAAGATAAATCTCTCGGAGTACTTCCTCTTCTGGCCCTGGCTGAAATGCAGAGGTGCGTATGTCCGTTTCTCTCTCTCCGCTCACCTTACTGTGTTCCCATTCAACAATAGTCCATCTGCTATCACAGCGAGCAGCCATCCTTCCCCAAAAAAGTTCATGTCAATATCTCCATTTCTTTCTGCATCGAGTTACTCCTGTGGCACCAGGTAACTGGAAATCTTTTTTTATCTGTACAGCAAGAGGCATCCGGTCTGCTTCCTTCCTTTGGTTACTTTAACCATAATGACTGAGTCTTACTGAAAAACTGACCACAGCCTAGCAGACAAAAGAGGCGTTCTCTTTGCAGAGGACAGTGAATCCAAGTCAGGTTGCAAAAGTCTTATTGTGCCAATAGGCTAGAGTGGCAAGGAGAACTGAAATCCCAGTTGGGAGAAGTCAGAATGTATTGAAGACCAAGAGGAATAATTTATGGCTCTGGCTCCAGTGTAGGCTTTCAGACTCCCTTCAGCTCTAATATACCTCAATCCTAATCTCCAGCATCCCACAGTGTCCTAGGACTGGGGTCCCCACCACGGTAGCTCAGTCAGTGCCTCTCAGACGTCAGTATCCTTGTAAGAGCCCTTGTTATTCAAGTACTGGAGCGTGCCATACACCCAACTACTCTGTCACTGCTCCTCAAAACTGGTTTGCAAAACCTCTTGGTTCTCCTTTGCATAAGCTGCCCACACTGCTACTTTGCATAGCGGTTTTGCAGTGCAGAGCAATGCCAACTAGGGATGAAGATGAACACCTGCTGTGCTTGGTGTCAGGGGCTACCTTGTTTGGGATATGAATCCGGATTCCCAGCTGTGAAAAGCTAGTGCACTAAACTGCAGTCCCTGGTCCCTGAGGAGGGACAAGTTATATAGCAGGGGAATGATGTGTCCAAGAAAGGAAGCAGGGTAGCAGTATCTGTCAGGACCAAAGCTAAAGGAGTATGAAATAAGGGAGTTGCTTGAAATACTGGAGCTGCAGTTGTACCAGGTGCATTTCATACAGGCCATTCCTGTATCTTCACGGTATAAAAATGAGTATCTGACAAAGATGCATTATGCCAAAAATGCAGCTTTGATTAAAAATCTACTTGGCCAAATTCTGTGCAACCACATTGACCTGTAACCCTATTGATGCACGGGTAGAACACTGCCGATGTTATCTCGTGGCTTACAAATATTTTTATGCTGTTTTTTTAAAAAAAATGTTCGGAACCATGGTGTGCCTAAAAACAAGAATGCCAGTGAAAGTGACTGGAAATTGGAGTGAAACTGATAAGCTTGCTGATTGAAATCCATAAATGGCTGGGCTTCAATGGTGGAATGCAAAATGGACGTGTATTGTTCTAATCAGGGTTTATTAGTAACAGGGGTAGAGAACGCTGACATCTGTATGTATACATGTATTCTTTATAGCTAGGTGTTGAGAGGCTGTAACGATGGGTGTCGCTTTGTAAAGGAGATAAACAATAAGGGTTGTTAATACTATTTCTATTGTGCTAGTGCCTAGAGGCTGCAGCTACGATCAGGACTGCATTGTGCTGGGTGCTGTACAAACATACTAAGAGACAGCCCCTGTCCCAAAGAGCTTCCAGTCTATTTAGACAAGGCAAACAAAGGAAGTCCCCATTTTATAGATGAGGAATGGAGGAGGTACAGTAGATTAGATCCCAATTGTAGTCACTGGAATTTAATCACACGCCTATAATTCAATACCTGTTTGAGTGCTGGCCTGAATAGGGAAGATTTAAGCATATGCTTAAAGGGTTTCTTGAATCAGGGCCTAATTGACCTGGCCAAGGTCACACAGGGATCTGTATTTGACTGTTTCTTTAATCACCATGTTAATTCAGGTGTGAGCCCCATGTGAGCAATGGCTACTAAAAAGGCTCTGCAAAGGGATTCATCCCTTTCTGTCCACATTGAGTCCCACTGATTCAGAGTGCCCTAGCAGATCCCTCTGGATAAGGGGGGACTATCTATGATCATGTATCCTAATGTGAGCCGCTCAAGGAAGGCAGAATGTTATTTACAACACCAAAATAAATGCCATTCCTCTAGGTGGTGAGCAATATTTCACCTTCATAACCGTGTTAATAAACTGAAAGAATAGAATAGATCAGATTGCTGTTAGAAAACATAAAATGTTTATTTTTACATACACATAAAAACAGATGAAAATTCTGCAGTCATGCACACGAACACATTAAAAGAGCACTTAGCAAAGGCATTGCTCTCTAAACAGCAACACGTCTTGCAGAACTGAAATTGCAGCTGGCGAGATGGACCTTTTGAGTCTGGTTGCCGAAGCTGTAACCCATTTGCCCAGTTCACTCAAGCCAAAGGGAGTTTTGCTGGACTAAGGAGTGCAGAGTTGGCTTGACAGGAGTTTAATGCAAAAAGGGGCAGACTTTTGCAGAAGCCTGATTGAATTTTACACCTGTTTACACCAACGCCTACCCTTACTCTGATTTAGGCACCATCTCTAAGTGAATTTTAGCCCTTTGAGATGCAGAACTGCTCTGTTGCAGTTGGGCTGGTTACTTCTGTTGCATAACCAGCTTCACTGTAACGCATTCCCAGGACGGGGACACAATCCCCGCCCTTGTGGCGTTAGCTCTGAAAATACAAGCTAAGTATAAATCTCCTTCTCTCTTTTTGTAATGGTAACTTACAAAGCACAGTAACACGAATGACAAACTGACAGTGTTTCATTACAGTGGAGCATCCTAGTACTTCTAAATATTAGAACCCCGCTCCCAAACATTACAGCATTTCACTCTCTGTTATTCTCTGCATATTAAGCCCATGAAACAAGGGGGAATCAAATGCTGACATACAGAGAATACTGACTCTATAGGTATATAGAACCAGCATTGCTTGTAACATTTCTAGTGTAGCATTTGCCTGTTGCAGCTCCTGGTTCATAATATGAGAAGAAAAGCAAAACAAACCATTGCCAGCCCTATGTGCAGCTTCATGCATTTGAATGCAAATTACCAAATCCACCTTAAAATGGTGGGTAATAATTTAAATTATCCCCCGTAGCCCTAACCAGTCAGTGAGTTAATCCCAGTCATAGACTGAAGGTTAAGGCACTATAGCCTGACTTTCAAAGGTGCGGAGCCCCTGCAGCTCCCTTGGGCTTCAAGGACCACTGTGCATGCCCCCAGCAGCTCTGAAAGTCAGGTGATTAAATGGCTAGTAGCAGTTAAAAATTAAGTTCTATTAGAACCAAAGCATTTCATTGCAAATACTATTTTTTCTTATGATAGTGAGCTAAGATTTAAACTGAGGTCAGGTTGATCAGAGTCTGTTGTTTGTTACATCATCCGCTGGTGTTTCCTAGAGAATTTAAGGTTTTGAATGTAAACCCTGCACCCCCAAATTTCATTTCATGTAAAAGCTGACCAAAAAGCCTTTTTGGGAAAGAAAAAGCCCTCTGTTTTAGCTATAATTAATGGGCTATTTTAATGCTTGAGAGCTCTCATTCTAGAGAACAGGTTAGTTCCCTTTTTGAATTACAGAACAGAGACAACGTCTACAGTTGTTTAGCTCAGGGAGTAAGGCCCTGATTCAGCAGAGCCCTTAAGCATGTGCTTAACCTTAAGCACATGAGTAGAAGTGCTTTGCTGGATTTGGGGCCTAGAACTCCTGATTAGACAGACCCTGACTTCAATGGGATTACACCAGGGATGAGTATGACTCATTATTTTCTCCCTCAAGAGTATTTCCTGAAATATAAGTTTTGGTATTTCCAAGCTAAGTGTAAAAATAGCACAATCATACAATGTACAAATATCAAACAATAAATAATAGTTTAAAAATGACATTGCTTCTTCCTATTTAAAAAAATAAGACATCTGTAAATGTAAACAATGAGGTATTGGAGGTAATAAATACTTAATATGGTAGGCACAATATGATTTTTAAAGTACAGTATCAATACTGTTCAGCCATAACTCTTGGCCCAAACCATAAGATTATTCTCTGTCTCATGTGTTTGGAGAGTCTAATGTTACTTTTATAAAACGGCAGTTTCCTTGTTGTGAAAGATGCAGAACTTTTTGGGGTTTCACTTTCCCATCTTCTTCATCAAGTATTCTTCAATGTAGTTAATGAAGATGTCAAATTCTCCCATTGCCTTATAGATTCCTTTCTCTTGTAACTAGGGGGAGGGGAGGAGCAGAGAAAATAAATTACTTAATATCAATTAATTTTACACATTAGTAATTAAGTGTCTAATAAATCACAAGGTAATTTAAGTTAAAGCCTGATAAGCCTAGATGCACAATTCATAGAGTGAGTGGAAATGTTACTCAGATTCTCATTAAACCACAAATGTTGAATCACAGCTAACTCATAGGTGATGGGAGAATTGATATGTAGTTTGCAAGCAATTCATTAAGTGTATTCCAAATTTGAATTGCTTTGTTTGGAGATGTAGCTCTTATGATATACTTCTGTTCTCTGATTGGCTGAATGTAACGTTTAGGATCAGTTTCCAATGGGAATGCTTGTGATTAGGAAGTCAAAATTGGCTTCCCACAACGATCCTGCTTGACTTGCTTAAAATACTTTCATTTGACAGAATATTCAAGGATAAGAAACAGAAGTAACGCAAACACACTCAAAGCAAACAATGGTTTTGAAAAAAAAACCCCAAACCTCTGCAGATTTTTTTAATGCAACATTTGCCCAGCTGCAACAGGACTCGTAATACCAGCTTTTGGACAATGTGAACTGATAGACTCATGACTAACTCATTTGTGGTTGTATAATATACCATACTGATGTTTGTTTAGATAATTTGTACACACTATAATTCTGTCTACAATGTAAACTTGTTTTCCTGCAGTTGCTCTGGCTAGTGCAGTTACTGTATCTATCTGACCCAGCCCCATTGCATAGTCATGTGCTTACTGAGTGCCCCATAATCTTTAGTGTACTTATTTTCGCAAAACAATGGTGGGGTAGGGATGTGCTCTTATCCCCATTGTTCAGATAGGGAATCCAGGCCCAGAGAATGCCCCAGGTCTTACAGGAGTCTCTGGTAGAGCAGGAACTGGAACATGTCTCTCCAAAATCCCAGACTGGGCTATCTTTCCCCTCTAACAGTTCACTGGTCTAGAGTCAACATGTCCTTCGCTTTGGTATTAGTGTTAGCCAAACCCGAGAGTCCAGGTTCAGTTTGGCTCACCAACCATCACTTTTGATACTTCTCCAACCCTCATCTGAAAAGTCTAACTCTCTTGAACGTGAAAAAGTGTGTGTGTGTGTGTGTGTGTGCGCGGGGGGAGGGTGTAGTATGAAGCTCGAATGGACCATTGTTATGGTGTTGCAGCATTTCTGGTCCCAATACAGGCCAGAAATGCAAAAGCAAATGATCCTCGTAAAAAAAATCTGGTTTCAATAGTGGGCCAGGTTTCAGGGGCTGGGTTATTTATTTATTTATACTTATTTGATGAGTACCTGCATTGGAATTCCCTCCACCCCCAGGCTTTTTTTTTTTTTTTTTTTGGCCACTTTCTCATGTTTTCAGTATTGCCAACCCCAGAGTTTTCCCATAAGGATCTGATGCTGCTCCAACTGAAGTCATTGGCCAAACTCTATTGACTTGAATGGGATGACGGATTGCTCCCGAACGACATGGTTAGCAATTGGACAGGAGAGTTACCTTATCGTATGTTTCCTTGATCTGTTTTATGGTTTGGTTCCTCTTCTCGCAAGTGAAGAATCTGTGCTGTGGAGGAAAGCAACCAGGGATTTTTAACAAAACAGCCTTCCTTTACGGTACAGCTCTGGATGGGTGAGAGACAGGCTGCCCCAGCCCAGCTAGTGCACAAAGGGGTCTTTCTGGAAATAGGTGTGTGCTTGGGAAACTATTATTGAATCCTTTATCCCCACTCCTCCTGCCACGGCAGCTCCTCAGCTCCCCAGCCCCACTCTCCCACAAGGCTGTGCTCTCCCGCTTTTTACCAGCTTTCCTCTCCCCTCATCCATTTCTCTCGCTTCCTTGAAAATTCCCCTCATCTCCCCCATGTCAGCTTCAAAATGAAGCTTTTGTGATAGATATAAATGAAATCCATTAACAGATATTTATTCTCAAGGGGACTAGCCCAGTGGCCCCCTTGCTAGGGATGTTGTATCCTTTCCCCCTCCCCTCAGCCCTCATTTGTCTTTTTAGATTGTGAGCTCTCTGGAGCAGGGACTGTGGTGACTTTGTACCATGCCCTACCCAAAGGTGGCTGGATCCATTCTGGGACCTCCAGATGCTACCCCTATGCGGATACCAATAGCCATTATGTTCGAGGAGTTCTAGTAACCCAGCTCAGCAAACAGTCTGTGTGATGCTCTCTCAGGGAGGGTTCACCCTCCCCTTTGCTGAATTGCTTGCTCACTGACTGAGTCATTTCACCACCAGATGATAGAGTCAGGACACCACAGCCAGGCAGTTCCAGGAGCTGAGGCTGCATTCAGCTTTAGTTCTGCCGTCCCAGCCTGTGAGAGCAGCTCCTTTCAGGTAAGGGCTTCAGATGAACCCTTTTAAATTCATCTTTGATTAGTGTTTATTACAGGGCTGCAGGCTGGGCTTTAAAAAATAAATAATTATTTCTAAAACTTTACAACTGAATCTTGATGATACAAATCATAGATTCCTAGATAGCAGGGGCCTGAAGGGACTGCTTGGGTCACCCAGTCTGACATTCCCCAGCTGCCGTCTGTGTGTGTCCATCTATCTCTGGTCTATATATGCTGAAATCTTCCCCATGATGAGTAAAATTCTGCCTCCCTTTTATGTAATGACCAGGATGTCAGTCCCCAGAGTCCAGCTGGGCTGTATTTTTAATGTGCCTGTCACTGTGCTGTCTACACTGACATCAGTGGCCAAGCTCCCATCAACCTCAGTGGTGCAGGATCAGTCTGAAGGTGGCTTGGCAAAACCTTTGTAGGCCTTCTCCCCTATAACACCACCCTTAGCTTCTTGTTGAGTCACGGCACCAATGGATTTGCAGACCCCTCTCTTCACTGTTGACCTGTACTGCAACCCCTCAGCCCCGGTGGCAAAGAACTTTTAAGAAGCTCTCCATCAAGCTGCAGAGGTTTCATGCTGCAGCTTTGCTTGGGATACCAGCTTGTGTACAGCTCCCTGGGAACTTGGCAAGTGACCTGCGAAATGGGACCAATACTCACACAGCGCGTCAGTGTCTGCTTCAGGTCCAGCAGCATGATGCCAATATTGGCCACGCTCCGCTTGGTGTGTGTGCTGCTGCTGGTCGCCTTCGGTAAGACTTCATCCAGGTAAAATCGGATCATGTCTATCACTGACTGGCAGCCCAAATAACCCTGGAGGAAGAGGAGTGAGTTGCGTTAATGACATGCCACCACAAATGTCAGGAAACGGCATAAACAGCTGTCAGAATCAGTCATTCAGTCGTCATCACTGACCAGAGGTTTGGTTCTATGGGTTATGCAATGCACCTTACAGAGTGCTTTCCACAGTGCTGTACTGCCATCCTGTGAGGTTGGTAAATAAGCATTATTATCCCTGCATTAAAGATGGAGAAACTGAGATGTAGAGAGGTGAAGCTATTTGCCCAAGCCCACAGACAGCAACAGCATCCTGGAAATCCAGAGTTCAGACTCCCAGTCCTGTGCGCTGACCACTAGTCCCCCCCCCAAACAAAAGCATGAAAACAGAAACAGAGCAATCTCAAAGGGAGTGACTATCTTAGACAGATGTTATACAGGCAAAGATACAATGAAACCAGTTTTCATAGGTATGATATTTTTATCATACTACCAGTTTTAAAAACACCTTAAACTTTGTATAGTACTTCCAGCTGCCTCCGTTAGAATGGCATTAGCTTAGAATTAGAGTCACAGTGCACAGCAAAGTTCTCACCTTAAAATCTTCCAGTAAATCCTCCTTTAGCAATAAGATGTCAAGTTCATCATCTTTGGCTTGCTGTAAAAGTATGCAATGGAAATGTCAGTTTTACCAAGGTAGGCAGCCTACAATATCTTCATTTCTACTGTGTAAAAGTACTTCAGTTCATCAAACTGTCTGGTTTGCCTGAGTGTGTGTGTTTGTCATCTTAAGGCAAACACTGGAAATAAAAGCATCTGAACATAGAGAAGTTTTTTTTGTGTGTGTATGTATATATACACACACACATCACACAGTAATAACATTCAGGTGCTGATACTGTCCCACGTCTGTGCAATTAGCTTGAAGTCAAAAGAAGACAGAAAAAATGAAATCACATTTGTGGGTGATTTATTTGACATGTTTAATTTCTTTAGCCTGCCTTTCAAACCCTGCTTACTTTCTTTTAACTTCAGATAGTGTGCACATAACAGCACCCAAAATTACTGTGATATATAACAACAGGTCTATTAAGGAACTACTTGATCCTGTTACCAGCACTTCACTCAGAGACTTGTAGCAAACTCTGATTTAAAGTCTTAAATCCTCTATACCTACCAACTGTCATGTTAATTTGCCTGATAATACAAACACAATGCCACTATTTGGTGATTTAACCTAGAGGGATGACATCTCAATTTTTTATATCATTAGTACATAATGCCATTGATTTTATATTGCAATTTAGATGCATTTAAGACAATATTGGTACTAATACAATTACAAATGCTATGCATCCTTTTTTGCATGATTACTTTGCTCAGCTGTCAGCAAGACCATTCCAATACATCTCCCACCACAAAGGTTTAATGCCACCCGGGCAATCTATTCACAGATAGCATTCCCATGCAGGAGAGGGAAATGTGCACTAAATTCTCTAGACACAGAATAATGTCTTTCTGGCTTTGGTTGTAGCTTAATGTTTGTTCTTTAACACAACTTGAAAGCTATAGTGAAATATTTCCATCTCATCCATCATTAACTTCAATGGAGTTGCACCCACTTACACCAGAGTTGAATTTATCCCCGTCAGTAAAGGAATCATTTTAAATGCCATGTCAAAAAAAATTAAAATGCCTTAAAATTCACTGTGAAAGCTGCTGATTTTTCAGTAACTGCGACTGGATAGCAAAAAATCTTTGCACATTTTCTCTCCCCTTAGCAAGTGATGAAACTAAACTATTTATTTCACCCACAGCAGCGAACGCAAAACACAGTATGCCTGCATCTAAATCTTTTCTGCCCAAAGGAGCCTGTCTCCTGTGTGTGGGTTTGCCAAATCACTGAAAGTGCAAAAGCAGTAGACAGAAGGCGACAGGCTTTAACAGGTGTCATACTCACAAAATAATCTTTAACTTCATCAAATGCAATCCGCAGGTCTTTGAGCCGAAGGGGCAGGAGATTGGCGAGTTTTGTGCAGCTTTCTTCAGAGAACTGGCAGCTGGCCTGTTTGATGCTAGCAATCAGGGCTAGGAAAATGAGTGCTGTGAGAAGTTTCATTTCTCAGCTGAGTTTCTTTCTTGTGGTCCAGTTATTAGTTCAATTTCACAAGAGGCAAAAAAGCCAGATCTGAATGCCTTCACCTTGATGGAGCTCCTTATTTTATACTCTCCAGACATGCTCTCAATTTCCTTTCCCATTTCCTGGGGACTAATATTGGGGTTTTAAGTCATTCATTAAAACCAAAGGTCACAAGAATTTCCAGTAAGAGGCTTCCTGTGCTCTGGCCCTCCCTCCCCTTTCCATACCCCATCAAATCGTTTGTGTTAGACACTGCATTTTTTTTTTTACATAGCTTGCTTCTTGTAAATTTGAATGTGGCTAAAGAATTTGAACATGAAAAGGTGTGGTATGGAGGACACTTCTGCATTCTCATTGGTATTTTCTATTTTTACATGAAAGACCTGTGGTGGGGTGGGGGAAGTGTTTCCATTTTTAAATCTCTGTAATGCATTTACCTAATTTAGAATTTTTCTAGTTCACCACCACCAAGCAAATGTCATTTAAATGGCGATTGAGCCTTTTGAACAGGGAAATATTCACCCCTTATCACCAAGAAGTATGAATTCCCATTTCCGGGTCCTTTCAATGTGAAAATAAACCTTTTATCAATAAACAAATAAAAGTTCTTATGAGGCAATAAATAAAATCTTACCTAGGGTTTATGGAAATCCCTTCTGACTTTTTCCAAAAGTATGTCTGGCTAAATCCCAACAGTTGTAGTAATTGCAACTTCCTGTTCAGCATTCAAATACGCTATCCAGTTTGTTTCAATTGAACAGAGTATTCTTTATAGTAACCTTCTTCACTTTGCACCATCTTTTTGTGTAGCATTGCTGTGCACTGTTAAACAGCTGCCACGTTCTCTTACAGGGCATTGTGTGGCAGGGGTGTCTGGAATCACTCCTGTCTTTATTACACTCATGCAGACAATATACAGCAATATTCTCCTCTTGGATTCAACTAGGCCCTTGGTGTGTGCTCAGATACCACAGTGACATGCACTTTATAAATATGTGTAATAGTAATTTTAGTAGTGTTAACATCATGGGAGTTGAGGGTCTGATCCCATGCCCACTCAAGTCAATGGAAGTCTTCCTATTGTCTTCAAATCAATAAGCATTGGCTCTGATTCCTAGTCTTCAGATACAATTCCCAAATTCTATGTAAGTGCAGCATTTTTAAGGGAGAACTGCAGTGTGGGTCACTGAAGAGAATTTGATCAAAGTTTAAGAGTTTCTGGGTGAAAGGGCTTATAAATACCAACTATTCCCATTAATCTTTTAAAAACTGTCATAGTTTTCCCTTTTCTGCTCATTTAAAATAAGGATGTTCCTCGTATCTTTAGGCTATTTCATTTTCAGCCACCTCATTTTTAGTTTCTTTATTGCTTTTCGTACAAAGAGTGAAGCGATTGAACCTGTATAACTTTGGCATCTTCCAGACTTTCAAGCAAAAACTGTAGGAGGTCTGTGTGATGGGTTGGATCACAGAAACCCTCTTGGGATTGCCACCTGATGTGCTGAGACTACCCCGAGCCCATTTTCCCTGGCAGCTTGGGACTTCAGAACCCTGCCTGGTTGTGCCAGACATGTTAGCCTGCTACAAACACAGACCCAGGTCTGAACTACATCCCCCAAAAGCTGCAGGCTTAACCTAAAAGTGTTTCTGTCTTCAACACCCAGATGCCCAGTTTCCAATGGAGTCCAAACCCCAAATAAATCCGTTTTACCCTATATAAAGCTTATACAGGGTAAAATCATAAATTGTTCACCCTCTATAACACTGATAGAGAGATATGTACAGTTGTTCCTCCCCCCCCCCCACCCGGGTATTAATACATACTCTGGGTTAATTAATAAGTAAAAAGTGATTTTATTAAATACAAAAAGTAGGGAAGTGGTTCCAAGTAATAACAGACAACAAAGTGAATTACTAAGCAAAATAAAATAAAACACACAAGTCTAAACCTAATACAGTAAGAAAGGGATTACAGATGAAAGTTCACCCTCAGAGATGTTCCAGTAAGCTTCTTTTACAGACTAGCCTCCTTCTATTCTGGGTCCAGCAATCACTCTCATCCCTGTGGTTACTGTCCTTTGTTCCAGTTTCTTTCAGGTTTCCTTTGGGGGTGGAGAGGCTACCTCTTGAGCCAGCTGAAGACAAAATGGAGGGGTTTCCAGGGGCTTAAATAAACTTCTCTTGTGGGTGGAAACCCCTTCTCCTCTCCTATGCAGAATCCAGCTCCAAGATAGAGTTTTGGAGTCACATGGGCAAGTCACATGTCCATGCATGACTCAGTTCCTTACAAGCCAAGCCACATTCCCAGGAAAGCTCAGATGTGGATTGGCATCTCAAAATTCATTGTTGGCTTAAGTGTTTCTTGATTGGGTACTTACTGAGAATAGTCTTTTCTCAGGAAGCTGACCAACTGCTTCACTGAGGCTACTTAAAATTAAACAAGTGCACATATTCATAACTTTGACTAAAAAAATGATACATGCATACAAATAGGATGAATACATGCAGAAGAACATAACCTTTGCAAAGATATGTTACATGGCATATCTAGCATAACACCTATTCCAGTTATGTCATATTTACACTCATAAGCATATTTCCATAAAGCATTATGGGGTACAACGTCATAGTATGTGCAGGTTATTTGAGATTGGTCTGGACCAGAAGCCCAGTTATGAACACCCTCCAACTTTGGAGTTGAATAAGTCAACCTCTAACTGAGAAAGTTGAGGAAGAAACTTACCCTAACAGCAGGCTATTTCAGAATTATTCACTTCTAGTTTTCTTTTCACCTTCCTCTGAAGTATCTGATTCTGCCAGTGTCAGAGGTAGGATATTGGATTAGATGAACCGTGGGTTTGATCCAGTATGGCAATACTTATGTTCCTATTTTTATAGTGTGGGCTAATCACTAATAGATACCCTTACCCTAGCTGCATTATATCTGTAATATACGGACAGAGGTAGTGAAGTAAATGTGTGATTAGACTGCAGGAAAACCATGTAGTAGGTCTTGCAGGATCTATTGTAGTTGCCACCAGACAAATGCATGCTTTTTACTACTAGTTAACTTTATTTCTTTGAAGTTTAAAGAAAACTCCTCCTTCCCCTTTAAAGCCACTGCTCTGTGTTGTTTTAAATTTATCACTCAAAGCATATAGGACTTATGCAAATACTATCATCTCAGAAGCTTTTAGGAAACTAGTTTAATGAGACAAGAACAAATGAGGGGAACAAACTGGCAAGAACCTATCAGTTTTTGGTCTATTTTTTTCAGGGATATGTAAATAATGTCTGCAAAGTTCAAGGGAACAGAAGAACAAGTAAAGAGCTGCTCACTGCTGTGAATGGTTCTGCAGTGGAAGAAGTTGACACGACAGGAACACCTGCCTGCTACAGGAGTTCTTACACCTTCCTCTGAAGCATCTGGTGCTGGCCGCTGTCAGAGATGGGATACTGAGCTGGGTGAACCGTGGGTCTGACCCAGTCTGGCAATTCAAGTGCTCTTTCAATCAACATTTTAAAAAGGAAGAAAGAAAAGTTTGCATAATTAAGAAACATAGGGCCAAACCAATCCCTGCTATAACTCTCTGAAGTCAATGGGATATATTAAGCCTATAGAGCCTAATTTTTCTGGCACTTTTATAGGACATCCAGATTCTGCATTTGAATCATCCTCAGTTTGGTAAGTAATTGTCCAATTTGTGCACTTATATTTTGATCTAAGCGACCAAATATAGGATTTGGATATCCGATGGCAGGCCATCCTAATACAATCCTACATCTGATTTCCGAACTCTAAGATATGGCTTGACATTCCAAGGAAAATACATTTGAATAAATTCACATGATCAGAATAAATGGAGACTCTGTTGGTTTTATAAAAATGATTTTATTTGGGGGTTAGAATTTTGGCTCATGACATTTTGTTTTGTTTTAATTCAACAAAGCTCTAGATCTGTAAAGGACATTTTATGGTAGTCTTGCATTTACTTTTGCTAAGGTGCAACTATTGGGCTCCTGGCTAGTTGCCAATGTGGCTATTCGAGGGTCATAAGCTTTGAGCATCCCAGCCACTGGATATAACAACAGTACTTACCACTTATGGCCCTTTTCACCTGAGGCTCTCAAAGAACTTTACAAAGGAAGACAAAGTATCATTGTTGCCATTTCAAATGGGGAAACTGAAGCACAGATTGAGACAGTGTCTTGCCTAAGGTCACCCAGACAGTCAGTGGCAGAGCCGAGAATAGAATCAATCCACTCTTAATAGTCTGGGAGCCATTGTAGGTAAAGTGCCCAGATTATCTAAATCAGTAGTTCTGAAACTTTTGTACTGGTGACCCCTTTCACATAGGAAGCCTCTGAGTGAGACCCTTATAAATTAAAAACACTTTTTAATATATTTAACACTATTATAAATGCCGGAGGCAAAGCGGGGTTTGGGGTGGAGACTGACAGTTCGTGACCCCCCCATGTAATAACCTCATGACCCCCTGAGGGGTCCCGACCCCCAGTTTGAGAACCCCTGATCTAAATCATCATTGTTGTGGTTGCTTCCAAAGGCCGCAGTCACAGGATTCATCTCCCATTGCATTGTGTGCCATACAGATCCAGAGATTAATATGGCTTCTTCCGTTGGAAAGCTTCCAATATAAGGCTACAATCCAGTACAGAGGAGAAGTCAAGTTGACTTCAGTGGGGCTCCCTGCAGGTACAGAGGACTGCCCACATGGCGCTCATGGCAGGGATAAATATAACCCATTGCTTCTTTCATTGCAAACACTCACGTACCTACCTGCAAAACAACTCAGAGACCAGAACTCCCAACACCACTGGGCTCCAGATTAACAGCACTGCAACTGTGGGTTGTGAGTTCAATCCTTGTGGGGGCCATTTAGGTATCTGGGGCAAAAATCTGTCTGGGGATTGGTCCTGCTTTGAGCAGTGGGTTGGAGTAGATGAACTCCTGAAGTCCCTTCCAACTCTGATATTCTATGATTCTAATAGGTGGCACCTTTGGTATTAGGGATTGTGGGGTTGTCTTATTCTAACCTGACCAGCTTCATAGATGGTCTGTAAGGAGCAACATTTGTTTATTATGATTGAGCTGGTGCCCAAGTGTTTTCTCATTTGGCAGCTGTATCTGTGGGACCAACTGGGCATGTGTGTCATGGAAGCCTGTGCTTAGCACTAAGGTTTGGGGTTAAAATACATCAATGAGTTGTGGTATTTGTGTTTCTGGCTTGCTTTAGTCCTGCTTGGCTTCCTGGAAACGGACACCCTTACAATAACCTTACACCCGCGACTCCGTGCTGGCTGCATGAACTGGGGCGTAATGGTATCACATCGTGAAAATTATCACAGCGGCAGTCAGAAAAATAACCATTTCGGTGCTGAAGATATTTCCTCTGACACTTCTTTCCGTTTCCGCTTTCCTATCAGGACGTCTCTCTTTTTGTTATTGTTTTTTTTTTGGTGTGTGTGTGTTTTTTTTTTTTGCTGAGTCATTGCAAGAAAGGCTCAAAATAGTTGTCAGAACATCTTGTATTTAGGAAAGAGAAAGTAGAAATAACCTTAACGTTTGTTTTTTGTTTTTTTAAGGGCAGGTGTTGTTTTGAAGCAATTTGCTATTTTCAACCTATGGTCCACAGACCCCCGGGGGACTGCAGACTATGTCTAAGATTTCCAAAGGGATCTGCACCTCCATTTGAAATTTTTTAGGGGTCCGCAAATGAAAGAAGGTTGGAAACCGCCGTGTTACTGTGAGCACTGACTCATCGCATGACCTTGGATAAGTCACTTCACCTCTCTGTTCTACAGTTCTCTATGAAGCGCAATTAGTTTGTGCTGGAAAACCCCTTAGAGGGCCTTGAAGCAAAGATGCTAGCGAAGCCCGAAGAATTATTAATGAGAAGTATTCTATATTAAGGTTAGTATCTTTGCAATTCAGGGAGATACACATGAAGGAAGCAAATTGATAGTTGGCCCCAGGGCATGACTGACTAGGAACAAAGGAATGAAACAGAGAATAGGAAGATTGCAATGGGACAATTTTCCCTCTAATGGAGAAGATACTGTGACAGACCCAGACCAGTGGGGTACAGGAGTCTGGTAGAGGGCAAATATACTGGTCACTGGATGAGTAGTTTTCTGTTCCCTGAGTGACCAGAGAAGGGGCTGCACTAGAGTAATCAGGAACCTGCTAGAACCAGTTAAGGCAGGCAGGCTAATTAGGACACCTGGAGCCAATCAAGAAGAAGCTGCTAGAATCAATTAAGGCAGGCTAATCAGGGCACCGGGGTTTTAAAAGGAGCTCACTTCAGTTTGTGGTGAGAGTGTGAGGAGCTGGGAGCAAGAGGCACAGGGAGCTGAGAGTGAGAGGGTGTGCTGCTGGAGGACTGAGGAGCACAAGCGTTATCAGACACCAGGAGGAAGGTCCTGTGGTGAGAATAAGGAAGGTGTTGGGAGGAGGCCATGGGGAAGTAGCCCAGGGAGTTGTGGCTGTCATGCAGCTGTTACAGGAGGCACTATAGACAGCTGCAGTTCACAGGACCCTGGGCTGGAACCCGGAGTAGAGGGTGGGCCCGGGTTCCCCCCAAATCTCCCAATTGACCTGGGCTGTGGGTTCTTCCAGAGGGAAAGGTCTCTGGGCTGTTCCCCAACCCACATGGTGAATCTCTGAGGCAAGAAAATCCGCCAATAAGCGCAGGACCCACCAAGATAGAGGAGGAACTTTGTCACAATACCTATCTATGCCTGTGGGTTTTTTTGAATGGGTGACACACTTTCAAAAGACAAGAGCAGGGGCATTTCTAATGAATCATTGCCCTGGACATTGGACATGATCTGAATCATCTCTTATATCAGTCATTTTAGAATCCATTTCTCTTCCTATCCTCTGACGTAGCCAGAGACAGACGGAATGAGGAAGCTGACGAGGATCGAGAAAAGACCAATATCTAAGATCTTGCCTACAGGAGAGAACTTTTTGAACTGATTCATTAAACCAGTGCAGCCCCCCATGTGGATACTCATATTTCAGTTTAAGAGTAGCTTACTTTGGGATGGCTGAAACCTGTTCCCAATCAACTGAAACTAAACCACACAGGAGTGTGTGGGAATTAGCACCAGTTTATTGAATCAATTTAAATTTACACCTTAAGTTAAACAGTGCAACTTTCTGATGTAGACAATGTCTCAGGGCTAATTTATATGCAAAACTTACACTGAAATGGATGGCTGCTTTGGTGCAAGTCTAGGTATGGGCACTCTTGCAGAATAAGTGTCTGCACAGAGACTTGCACCAAAATGACAAAAGGTGTGAATTAAAACTGATTTAGTTATTTCAGTGCAAGACCTAATCCTCTGTCAAATGCAGGCCTCTCTGCCCCGGAGAGTCTCCCGTATCCAGGTCTGGTTTAGCCTCAGAACATGAGCCCCAGAGGAAGTAGTTGGCCTATTTATTTTTCTTTAGTAGTTTCTTTGTGCAGCATTATCTAGAGATGGGACCTTGAGCAAGTCTGAATCCCAATTCTGCACCATTTAAGCCAATGGAGAGATTTACCTTTGACTTCAATGGGAACAGGATTAAGACTCTTAATGGACATGTAAAGGGCAGAGGTAGATCTCAGCTGGTCTAAATTGTTACCGTTCCATTGAAATCAGTGGAGCTATGTCCGATTACGCCAGTTGACGATCTACCCCCAGTTATGGTTGACCTCTATTTGCTCCAGATTTACACTGTTGTAACTAAGAGCAGCATTTGGCCTCTTCCTGTACAAAGACTGCAGGACGAGCCCGTGCTTTGTCCATTCCATAAAGGAAACTAGCTCCTCTGTGTGAAATGCTGCTTTGTGTTTACCTCTGTTTCCGTTTTGCAGAGACTTGCATCCGAGATCTTGAGCGTGCAGTTTCACTCTGACTCGCTCTTGCCTAGTGCTATGGAAACACATTCACTGCGCACTACTACGTGGTGGTTGAATGAATGAATGTATGTCCAGGGATGTGGGTGTATCTCTAAATCTTTAGGAAATAGATTTTACGTTTGCCAACAAGACATTTTCAGGAAGGAAAGAATGTTACTGAAAAGTCATTCATGCACTTCTGCTCCATTTCCCACAATCTTCTAAGAACTTCCCTGTGCATAGGCGATACGCTACAACCCAGCGATATTGCTCACTGCAAGATGCATTGCAGTGTGCATTGCAAGATACTGCAGTTAGGGGAATAGTAAACCCCTGCAGTACATCATATATGGTCCTGCACACCTGAGGAATGCAGCATGGGGAATAAATGCGGTGGCCTTGCAGTATACAACAGGAGAAATTGCACTCATGTTCAGTACTATCTTGCACCCCTGATATACAGAGGGGAATAATAGTATTCCCCTACACTATGCTGTCTGGCAGATATTCCACCTCTGCTGAGCCCAGCATGGGTAATATTGCACAATGGCTGCCTAAAACACTGATCATATTGCACACCAGCCAGGGTAATATACAGTAATACTGTAAATATACAGATGTTGCAGTATCTTTATTCCATGCTATCATTCCTGAAATGCAATAGCATTGTGTACTTATACAGAGCATTTGCTACAAAGATTTCCAATTGCTTTACAAAGGTGGGTAAGTATCCTTCCATTTTTTATTGATGGGAAATCTGAGCCAACGTCAGGTTAAGTGTTTTTGTGCGAGATCACACTGTGAGCGAGGGGCAGAGTAGGGAAAAGAATGCAGGTGTCCTGATTCCTGGTACACTACTCTAGCTACTAAAATGTGCCATCTCCAAATAAATAATTGCTCCTGGAAATGACATTTCCAGGGGTCAGGACTGTTATTTTGGTGGTTTGAAGCATTCCTGAGCAGAGCCAGGCCAGTTGGAAATTGACTTGGGGCTTCAGAGAGAAACAGCTGACCTTTGCTGGGCTTTGAAAAGTGGCATACTGGTTGAACTGCTTATCACCACTTTGATGTCAAGACTACATGTAAAGCCACAATTCATGTAACTGGTACAGGCTTTAGAGTAAACGATACCAATAAAGAAATCAGAGGATTAAAGGAAACTTCTGATGATACAGAGACAAAGTGAAGGTCTCCGTCAAGTCTGAACAGAGGGTATATTAGCCTTAGTGATTGCATCACATGGCTGACTCTTCCTCTATTTCTGATCCACTATAAGCTCAGATCCTTTTCGGCAGTACTACTACTTAGGCAGTTATTCCCCATTTTGTAGTTGTGCATTTGATTTTTCCTTCCTAAATGCAGGACTTTGCACTTGTTTCTATTGATTTTCATCTTGTTGATTTCAGATCAATTATCCAATTTTTCAACGTCATTTTTAATTCTAATCCTGTCCTCCAAAGAGCTTGCACCCCTCCCAACTTGGTGTCATCTGCACATTCTATAAGCATACCGTCCACCTCATTATCCAAGTCATTAATGAAAATATTGATTAGTACAAGACCCAGGACTGACCCCTGTGGGACTCCACTACATACATCTTCCCAGTTTGACAGTGAACCATTGATAACTACAATTTACATAGTCTTTCAACCAGTTCTGTACCCACCTTAAAGTAATTTAATCTAGACCACATTTCCCTAGTTTGCTTATCAGAAAGTCATGTAGAACTGTGTCAAAAGCCTTATAAAATCAAGATATATCCTGTCTACCACTTCTCCCCATCCACTAGGTGAGTAACCTTGCCAAAGAAAGAAATTAGGTTAGTTTGGTGCGATTCTTGACAAGTCTGTGCTGGCTATTCCTTATAACTCTCTTATCCTCTAAGTGCTTACAAATTGATGGTTTAATAATTTGCTTCAGTATCCAGGTACCAAAGTTAAGCTGACTGTCCTATAATTTCCTGGTTCTTCTCTGTTGCCCCTTTTAAAGGTAGTTACTATGTTTGCCCTTTTCTAGTTCTCTGGGCCCTCACCGATCCTCCAGGAGTTTTCAAAGATAATTACTAATGATTCCAGGATTGCTTCAGCTAGTTTCTTAGTTATCCTAGGGTAAATTTCATCAGGCCCTGCTGACTTGAATACATCTGACTTATCTAAATATTTTTTTAACCTTGTCTTTCCCCATTTTTGGCTTGTGTTCCTTCTCCCTCATTGATATTATTTGTGTTAAATGTCTGGTCACTCTTAACTTTTTTAGTGAAGACAAAGGGCAGGTCTACACTACCCGCCGGATTGGCGGGTAACGATTGATCTATCAGGGGTTGATTTATCATGTCTAGTCTAGACGCGATAAATCGATCCCCGAGCGCTCTCCCGTCAACTCCGGTACTCCCGTCGACTCCAGAGAGGCGCAAGCGGAGTCGACGAGGGAGCGGCAGCAGTTGACTCAGCGCCGTGAAGACGCTGCGGTAAAACGACCTAAATACGTCGACTTCAGCTACGCTATTCTCGTAGCTGAAGTTGCGTATCTTAGGTCGATTTCCCCCCCTTCCCCCCCCAGTGTAGACCAGGGCTAAGCAAAATAGGCATGAAACATCTCAGCCTTTTTGTTGACATCAGTTATTCACTCTCCTTCTCCTCTAAGTGGGACCTACACTTTCCTTCAGTTTTCTCTTGCTCCTAATGTATTTAAAGAATCTCTCTTTTGGACTTTTATGTCCCTGGCTAGGTGTTTCTCATTTTGTGCGGTAGCTCTCCATTTGTACTTCTCCTTAGCAAATTTGTCCATGTTCCCACTTTTTGTAGGTTTCTTTCTTGATTTTCAGGTCATTAAAGAGCTTTCTGATGGAGCCATGTTGTCCTCTTACTGTTCTTCCTGTTCTTCCTTCACATCAGGATAGTTTTGCAGTTGTGCCTTGAATATTGTCGTTATGAGAAACTGCCAGCTCTCCTGAGCTAATTTATCCCTCAGATTTTCTTCCCATGGGACCTTACCTACCAATTCTCTGAATTTGTTAAAATCTGCTTTTTGAAGTCCATTGTCCTTATTCTATTGCTCTTACTCTTTCCTTTCCTTAGATTAGTGAAATCTACAATTTCATGTACGCTGCCACCCAGGTGCCTTCTACCTTCAGATTTGCAACCAATTCCTCCCTGTCGCTCAGAATCAGATCTAAAATGGCGGCCTTCCTGTTTTTTCTCTCGGCTTTCTGAAACAAAGAGTTGGCCTCGGTACTTTCCAAGGACTTGGGGCCATTTTATTTTTTGCCATATTACTTTTCCAGTGGATGTCTGGGTAGTTAAAGTCGCCTGTTAGTACCAGGCCTTGTGTTTTGAATATTTCTATTAGTTCTAGAAATGCTTTGTCCACCTCCTCTTCCTGATTTGGTGATCTATAGTAGACCCCTGCCATAGCATCACCCCTATTTCCCCCTCTTTTATCTTTACCTAGAGACTTTTTCAACTGGTTTCTCTCTCACCTTCTTCTGGACCTCAGAACAAGTGTATATATTCCCAATGTAGAATGCAACACCTCCTCTGTTTTTTCCCCCCGCCTGTCCTTCCTGAACAAGCTCCACTCCTATGTCTCGCTATACATCTCATTGTGCACTGCGAGCAAGTGGTGCTCTGACCCTGCTCATAATGAAGTGTACATATACTGTGGCCCTGATTTTGCATCCTTTCCTTATGCTGCTGAACCCTTACTCAGGTGAATAATCCCATTTTAATCCCGTCTCACTCAAACCAGTAACATTTAGAAAGAAGCTACATTTTGTTATGGGCTCTGGAGTGGATAAACTAATGAGGGAAATTTTTCCAGTTCCGCTACTCTTGATGGGGCTAGGAGAATGATACTGACTTTCACTAGTGAGCTGAATGCGTAAGCGTTGCTGAAGGGACAATTATAATCCATGTCAGCCATGGGTACTTGACAGCTAAGGCTGGGATTGTGAAAAGCACCTAAAGGGCGGGTAACATTTGCAAAAGCACCTAAATCCTATTATCAAAAGAGGTGTAGCACTAGATTTTTAAAGGTATTTAGGCACCAAAAGGTGCAGACAGGTGCCCAGTAGAAATTTTTGAAGCCCCTGGGCACTTAACTCCCACTGATTTCTAATTTACATTGATTTAAATGGAAATTAAGTGCCTGGTGCTTATGAAAATCCCATTAGGTGCCTATTTGCATCTTAAATACCTTCCAAAACATGGCCCACAGGCACTTAAGAGACTTCCATTGATTTTGGAATCAGGCACCTAAGTCACTTAAGCACTTTTGAAAATTTTACCTCTGAGATTAATTGGAGTTGGGCACCTGATTCCTTTAAGAACCTTTGAAAATCCCACCCTAATACATTTTTGAAGCACAGACATTGCTGATCTGTGTTGATTCTATTTCTCTAATAATCCATTCAATATGGCGGGAACAGGTAACTGCTAAGTAATCTTATTGTGCGCACACCAGGGAAACTTGTCACTGCATGTCATTTCTAATGTATTAATTAGTCATCTGACTCTGCAGTATGTTGTATACGTACTGTTGTTAAACCCCTAGATTTCCAGACTATCAAATCAAGATATTGCTTCCTTTTCTTTCCCAAAATCCCCCGTTTCGCATCTGTGTATGTGTGAAATCCCACCTTTAATTGTGACACTTATGGGGAAACTCATACAGACTCACAGTCCTTGTTGTTCATCTGATGCGAATGGCATTAATTAAGCAATCTTGCTTGCCCTATCTGCAGCTGTGTTCTGATGACTAACAGTTCCTGGTGGGGTCAAGATAGAGGGGATCTCTTTCTTTCTCCAAGCATCACATGAGATTTTTCACTTCTAGACACCTGCTTTTTTAGAAGTCTTGCTCTGAATTTAGCAACATGACTGATCTCCTTAACGGGTAGAGGACCTTACAGAGTACCTCATCCAATAATTTCTGCATCAAGCCCATAACTTCTGTTTGAGTCATAGAATCTCTTTTAGAAAGACAGCCAACAATGTAAAGACTTCAAGCATCCACCACATCCCTAGGTGAGTTGTTCCAGATGTTAATTACCTTCACTGTGAAAAGTTTAACCCTGATTCCCAGTGTGAATTTGCCTAGCTTCTTCCAAACACTGGATATTGGTGTGCCCTTTTCTGCTAGATTCTACTATCAGAAATTCCCCATCTAGGTACATGTAGACTGTGATCAAATCACCTCTTAACCTTTTCTTGGGTAAATTAAATAGAGCTTCTTAAGTCTTTCATTATAAGGCAAGTTTTCCACACCTCAAATCATTATTGTGGCTCTTTTCTGAACCCTTTCCAGTTTTTCAACATCCTTTTTTGAAGTGTAGACATCAGAAACACACTATTCCAGCAGTGGTCTCTCAAATGCCATATATAGAGGTAACACTATGTGTTTATTCAGACTTAATATACTCTTTCAATGAAAGCAGGGTTAGGCCAATGCTGTGTGCATTTTGAAAACGATGTCATTGATATGCTCTGTGTGGCTTTGTGCAAGGCCAGGGTTGAATTTTGCATTTCAACAGGAAAAGGGATCCATCTGAGAAGTTTGTGAATTGTTTGCAGGCAATTTATGAACAGTGAAAAAACCAGGCAAAAAAGGTTGAATAAATGATCCATCATGAATTACATATCAGCTCTACTAATGTCTTATGCTTTGTGTGGCTATGTCGGGCATTGTAGGAGCTTTGGACACCCCTTACAAGAGGGTTCCTTTCATAATTCCTATTTCATGAGCCTCCTTAGTTACACTTGTATAGTAGTTATGCTTAGGGATATAGTAGATTCTCCATCACTTAAAGTATTTAAATCAAACCTGGATATTCTTCTAAGACCTCTTCTAAGTGGATATGGGCTTGATGTAGGAACCATTTGGTGAAATTCTGGTGTGTTATGCAGGAGCTCAGACTAGATGATCATAATGGTACCTTATTGCCTGTGAATCTATGAATCTATAGTACTAACCATCTGAGTATCAAAATATGCTTCACAGGTGCTAATTAAGCCTGGCCATGACACCTCTGAGATGCAGGTAAGTGTTATTCCCATTTGGGGCCAGACCCTGTCACAGATGAAGATTGCTGTGCATATAAGCACAAGGTAAAAAGTGGGGAGCACAGAGGACCTGATCTGGCAATAATGTGAGCACTGTTTTCTCATCCCCGTCTAGAGGCTGGACCACATAGAGGATAACAGCCTACAACTGCTATCCATTACTTTGTTAGCTGAATATGTAGAGGACTTTACTGTGGATCTAAAGGTCCAAGCCCTGCTGACAACCCATGTGAGGCTCAATATGGTTCCACATGGTGGAATTTAATTTGCTTTTAAAAAAACCTAGGAAATCACACACACAAACTGACACAGAAAATTGATAAGGCTGCAAAGTCAAGGACTCAAAGTAGGGAACGTCAGAATTAAGTTGCCTGCACAAACTTAATTCAGCCCCTTTGTGCATATGCATTATGATAGAACCTTTTCATTACATGATCACAAGCTATTTTTTCCACAGGATCCCTGCCTCATTCAGAGTTCAGGGCCAATATTTGCAGAAGTGTCTCTTAATTTTGAGTGCCTTGCTTTTCAGGTGCCCAGTTCGACATCCTTGGGTCTCAGTTTCAGGGTGCTGCTGGGAGTGAGGCTGCCAGCCTGGGTAGACAGATTTGCACTAAAAAGGCTTAAGCTAGGAGTTTTAAAAATAGCAGGACATTGCTCAGGCTCTCAAGCCTGGGAGTCAGATGGGCTTGAGAGCCCAAGCTGCAAATGTCCACATTGCTATTTTTAGTGCACTAGCTCGACCCCCATTAGCGAGTTCTACTTGGGCTGGGGGGCTCCCTTCTAACTGCGGTGTAGACACAGCTTCAGAGCTGCTGAGCTTAGTGGGAACTGCAGGTGCTCAGAACTTCTGAAAATCAGGGACTTTATCTAAAGTTGGGCACCCAGCAGCAGAGACATCCAAAGCTGGTGGAAATTTGATCCTCATGTGTCTTGATTATAGTGGTACAGCAAGCCAGTGGCAGAGATGGCAACAAAACGCAGAAGTTCTGACTTTGAGTTCCCTGATCTATCAAGGTCGTATTTTCAAGTGCTCAACACTTGCAAATGGAGCCAGATTTTCCAAAGAACTCAACTCCCATTTACGCATCTATATCTGGGCTAGATTTTTCAGATGTGCCTAGCTCCAGATGTGGGTGCTGAGTTTAAAATTAAGCTGGCATAATCAAGGTCAGCTGCAGCTCAAACAGGTTCATAGAAATATCTCTGCTAATTTACAAAGGCTTTGCCATTGCCACCCGTGGAAATGCTAAGCTCTTGATTGATTTGTTCTTGTTTCATTCTTTCAGACCTTTGAAGATTGCTAGTGGGATTATGAAGAGGTTCCTTCTGCGCACACACAAAGTGGCTCACCCTATTGTGTGCTTGAGAAATCTTGGACTTCCTTTTTCATTTTATAACATGACCATGAGCATGGGCAGCAGTAAGTGACACATAGGACAGCACAGATGGGGGTGGGTCATCACAAGACCTTACAGGGTAACCCAGGAGCTTAAATATCAGTAACAGTTTTGTAAGAAGGGGTTTTCCCTGCTTTTAAAATTATCTGAGTGTGTGTTACAATGGTGGCCTCCGAGGGACTCTCCCTCTGCTATTCCCTAGTGAAGAATTCTGTAAAAACTAAACCACCCTGCTGGGTTCAAGTGTTACTCACCCAGATAGGAAAATGGATCAGCACGCAAGTATCTATTCAAATCTGACATTTGAATGTGTCTGTTAACACTCTAAACACGGTCTATCTGAAAGGCAAAAAGAGCACGTTTGTGATATGGATTCCCGGAATAACGGTTTCCTGAAACTCTAAATTTTTTTTTTTTAAAGTGTGATTTTTATTTATATGGCTGACAACGAGCCGCCGCGTTTGCAGCTTAGAACACTTGGATCAGAAAAGCGTCGAGGGCAGCAACTGGCTACTAGCGCTTTAGCACAAAACTGTATTTTCATTTTCCATGATTTGTGGGGTGGGCGGAAATGGATTTGACCCCTTGTGCACAAATAGAAATTTTCAATAATAAATTACACTTTAAACAAATCTTATACAAAGACACAAATGGTCTTAATCTCTGTGCCTCTGTTTTCATAGGTTTGTAAACTTATCCATGTTGCTAAGGTACATGGGGATCTTCAGATTAAATACATGTATTATTACTGTGCTATAGCTTAATTAGAGATGTGCTTAAAATTCAGACTTTGTCATTTAAATACTAAATAGAAGGGAGAAGAAAATGAACCTCAGCATGAAGGCTAGGGGGTTTAGCAGTTGATCTTGACGACTGAGAATCATATTACACCCTTACTGAAGCAAAAGGGCCCTTAGGAGGTATTATCAGCTCTGTCTCTCATTTCAGGTATAAAATAAATGTTCAATGCACTTGACTGTCTGGTCTGCAGCCTGCTAGCTTGCTATGTGTAGGGGATGTGCTGTCTAATACATCAAAGAGTTAAAAGTTCTGGCATGGCAGTTTTAGGTTTGCAGGTGTAACTTGGTAGCAGGTGTATATACATAAAGAAGGAGAAGAGAAGATTTGGGTTTCCCCTGATGCATGGATAGAGTAGACTATGAGGTCTGTTGTAAAGAGAAGCTGCATTTTCTACCACTGTAGCTTTTGTTACAGAACAAGTAAATACGTTGCTCTGGAAATCCCTCTGCATGTATAGAATGCCTCAGAGATAGCAACTCATAGAGCAAAAGTTATTTCCACTCCTTCTTGTAAACTGTTGAGAATTGCCTACTTCCAACTTAAATTGAATCGGCTCGTTAGCACCGACCCCCGACCTGGTAAGGCAATTCCCATCTTTACATATGCTGTGTATTTATACCTCCCTACTGTATGTTCCACTCCATGCATCTGATGAAGTGGGTTTTAGCCCATGAAAGCTTATGCCCAAATAAATGTTAGTCTCTAAAGTGCCCCAAGGACGCCTCTATGTTTTTCATAGATAGCAAAGTTAGGATGAATCTGCTGAGCATGTATTTCCTGTTTCCCCTATGGAATTGTGGCTGTGATGTCTCCCTGTCTTTAGGCAATACATTAACAGAGTAACCGTGATCCCCATTCTGGCTTGATCTCCGCTATTTTTGTCTTGGTTGTAACAATGGAAAAGCAGAGGGCTAGGAGGTGAATCCTGGGGGTTTCGTTATAGGGAGGCAGCGCTTGGATGCAGTGTGAGCTCAATTCTTCTTTCACTGAAGGCAATGGGGATTCTGCTATTGATTTCAGTGGCAGCAGGATCGGCCCTGTGTTTGTTTATTGGAGTTTTGGTGCTGTTTTTGAGTTTTGTAATGTGGGAAGTGGCAGATGAATATGAAGTCTGGAAAATCCCTATCACTGAGCTAGGTATGATAATGTAAAAAAAAAAAGGGGGGTGGGGGAGGGAAGAAAATTGGGAAAAAAAAAAAAACCCACCAAGCTTCCTCTGCTAGACTTTAACTCCCTTGTATTGGCTCTGCAGTTTACTGTTTCTGTCCCCAGAAAAAGCAGTTCTGGCAGGCAGCCCTTTCTGCCCAACGTGTATCTTTCGCTCTGATTTTTTAGTGCCAAATGTGATCACTCACAATTATTTAATTCTTCCCGTTTTTATTTATGTCTAAAACACTTGGGGAAAGGGAATCTTTCCACAATCCTAGCCCCAGAACCAGTTTGGGAAAGTTCTGCTCTGAATCCAGGCTAGGTCTCAGCTCTGACACAAACCTTCCAATTTGCTCTCATAGCTCAGATGCCTGCCCTGCTGTGGGAGAGCTGTCAGGTATATAATAAGAATACACAGATATGTATCACTTAAGATAGTTGGCAAAACACCTGGGCCTATCCCTTCACGCACCTCAGAAATGCATCCACTTCTGGGGGTGGGAAGGGGCAGCACACAACACCCTGAAGGGATTCTAGGCAGAATAAATCTACTCAAACTGGAATTTAGCCATCCTAGCTTGGACAAATGTCCCATGGGATCTTTAATGAGCATGAATACATCTTATTCAAAAGTTACCTTCACCAGCAGGGTGCCAGCCAGCTGCATGGTGGGGGGAGGGTATTGGCTTAGGGCAGACTCGGAGGGAAAAGCGCTAGAGCAGGGGTAGGCAACCTTTCAGAAGTGGTGGGCCGAGTCTTCATTTATTCACTCTAATTTAAGGTTTCGCGTGCCAGTCATACATTTTAACATATTTAGAAGGTCTCTTTCTATAAGTCTATAATATGTAACTAAACTACTGTTGCATGTAAAGTAAATAAGGTTTTAAAAATGTTTAAGACGCTTCATTTAAAATTAAACTAAAATGCAGATCTCCCCGGACCGCTGGCCAGGATCCAGGCAGTGTGAGTGCCACTGAAAATCAGCTTGCGTGCCGCCAGTTGCTTACCCCTGAACTAGAGAGTGAATCACTAGTGCCACTTCCTGCATGACCTGCTCCAGCTGGTGGGAGCAGAAGCAACCAAAGCAGGGAGCTCTGAATGTTCACACAACTTTCTACCGTTTTGACTGGGCTTTCTCTGCCCTGTGCTGATTGGCTATTTGCTCCAACCCTCTCCCTCACAGTCTCTTCACCTCAGTTTCACTGCACACTTGCCCTCATACAGTCATAGCATTTAAGGCCAGAAGGAACTACATGCTAATACAGTTCTATCATCATCAATATGATTGATGATATGAGTGATAAAGTCCTCAACCAAATTCCTCACCCAGTCCAATTGTGCGGAGCTGACAAAGGATGTCTGACATGATCTTTCATGCCTTGAAGTAGCTTGGTAGAGGGGACATATTGGTCTGGAAAAATTAACCCAGCCTGGCAAAAATGTCATAAAATTTACCATCCCAGGCACTAAATCATGACCTGGTGGTTGATGAGGATGAAAAGAAGTCATGATATTGTCCTTCTCCAGCAAAAGAAGTGATTATCTCCAAGTGGATGGGCAAGTAGATGCTTGCCAGGCTGTTTTTAAATGCAGGGCTGTATTTCAGAGATGGGATGAGCCAAAACCCTAAATCCAAATACCCTTGTGCTTCGGGGGAAGTTCAGATCCAGATATGAGCTTAGACCCTTCTCTTGAGTATTTCCTTTTTTCATTAGAATATTTATCTTTCCCACTCTGATTCCCCTCCCCCATAGTTGCTTGGTAACTGTCGTTCGCTAGGCTTGCTCCATATTTTATCCTAGGGCTTGTCTACCATATAGGCAAGCCACCTAGTTTTCTACTGCAGTGGTTCTATCTTTCCAGTTAGCCTGAGGTAAATCCTGCAATCACTGAGACAGGGACCCTCTCTTTCATCACAAGCTGACCCTGCTTACATGGAGGGGGGCTTCTGGCAATTATGGTGTCCCTTGTAGATGCATCTTTTTGGAAAAATCCTATCGAATTTAGTAGAAAATGATTCTATAGTAGAAATCTTCCTGTAGATTTTCTTGAGCCACAATATAGAATTTAAAGGAGAATTCTACCCCTGCTACAGTCGGGAGAAGCGAAGACTGAGGGGGACATAACAGTTTTCAAATACACCTCTACCCTGATATAATGCGACCTGATATAACACCAATTTGGATATAACGCGGTAAAGCAGCGCTCCGGGGGTGGGGTGGGGACGACGACTGCGCACTCCAGCGGATAAAAGCAAGTTCGATATAACGTGGTTTCACCTACAAAGCGGTAAGATTTTTTGGCTCCCGAGGACAGCGTTATATCGGGGTAGAGGTGTTCATAAAAGATTGTTACAAGGAGGAGAGAGAAAAAATGCTGTCTTTAACATCTGAGGATAGGACAAGAAGCAATGGGCTTAAATTGCAGCAAGGGCGGTTTAGGTTGGACATTAGGAAAAACTTCCTAATTGTCAGGGTGGTTAAGCACTGGAATAAATTGCCTAGGGAGTTTTGTGGAATCTCCATCATTGGAGATCTTTAAGAGCAGGTTAGACAATCACCTATCAGGGATGGTGTAGATAATACTTAGTCATGCCATGAGTGCAGAGGTCTGGACTAGAAGACCTCTTGAGGTCCCTTCCAGTCCTATGATTCTATGAATTTTATAGAATGGTTCAGGAAAGATCTTGTTCTCTATCACATACTAGATTTAAAAATTTTATTAAGATGATGTTAAAAAAATAGTGAACAGAGTTTGAGCATAGAAGTTTCTGGTTATCAGGGAATAACATACAGATTATCGAGGGTGCAAAGTTTGGTTTAAAATAAGGTGGCATGAGGAATACATAATCTGCAATATCCCTGATTGGGGGTAAAAGGTTGATTGGTCAAGGTATAGACATTGAGATATAAGGGTATGAAGTTCATAAAGTGGCTATGTTCGGGTGTGGGTTATAATGAGTGGATATGATGATGAGGATGGATTGACCCTCATTTGGTGAGATTTAATGTTCAGGGAGTTTATGGTTCCAGTTCATATGATCCAATGGAGAAGGTCACTTGGTCCCTTTCTTGTAGTGGGAGAACGATGTCACTCTGGCTCACGCCTCCTGGTACTGTCGGTGGCCGGTGATGTGCTTGATGTAGATGTCCCTGGACCATCGGATGGCATCTGAGACCATGAGGCGCCGCATGAGACGTGCATAGCATCGACTGATCCCGCAGGTCCGCAGCACACAGTCGTTGCAGGGGTCCCAGGCGCCCAGGGCTCCGACAATCAGGGCGTCCATCTGCACTTCATAGCCCTTCGCTCTCAGGGTGTCGGCCAGGGGGGCGTACTTTTCCAGCTTACGAGCTCTGGCTTCGTGAAATGCTGGGGTCCTGGTCTCAAAGGAGACCGTGACGTCGACGAGGATGATCTTTTTCTGGGCCTCGTCGGTGATGACCACGTCAGGCTGTAGCTGGCTGTCGGTACCGGCGATGGTGCAGTTCACGGAGATCTCCCCCAGGTGTGGCGCGATGGCTTTCACCAGGCGGTTCTGGATGGCGTTGTGGCACAGCTGTCAGGTTCTGGAGTGGGGTTTGCAGCTGCACAGAACGTGGGGCAGGGTCTCGTTGGGGTAGCCGCACTTCCTGCAACGCTTGTCTTGGTTCCCGTGGCGGACGGCTCCATTGAGCGGGACACAGTTGAGCCGGTCACGATGGATGAACCGCCAGTCGGCGAAACGGGTGAAGCTGCCCCTGTCAAGGAAGTGGTTGCTGGCGTCCCACTTGCTGGTCAACTCAAAGGCTTTACCCTGGTCCGGTTTACACTTCAGGGTTTCCACGTACAGCGAGCGGATGGCGGCCTTCAGAGTCCTCTCCAGCAAGCCCCTGGCTGTCAGGGTAACGACGGTGTTGTCGTCGGACCTGATCTGCGGCACCCGGATTCCCAGCTCCTGGCGCTCCTCGCACCACTCCCAGCGGTAGACAATGCGCTGCCCCAGGCGACGCATGGCGTTGCGAGTGCGGGACCACAGTGAAGCGATGTCGCGCCCGTCCGGTCCGAATTCCCCATCCAGGGAGCCGCTCAGGAAGGTGGCGATGTCTTGGTTCGAGGGGCCTCTGCCGATCCGCTTCTCTGTCGCATCACGCAGGGCGTTCGCTGCAATGTTCCTCACCGTGGCGTCGGGACATGTCAGCAGGCAGAAGGCGTGGGTGATCACCGTGACGTTGCACAGGTCACCCAGGCGGGGGACATTGGCACCGTACGAATATTTTCAATACATTCCAAGTCAATGGGAATCTTGTCACTGGCTTCAGTGTGGCCAGGATTTCACCCTCCGGGGTTTTAGCGTGATTTCTATGGAACCATATGGTTTCATCCCTGTCAAATTCTATAGGACTTTTCCATAGGGAACAGTGTAGGCTGCCTCCAGGTAAGCAAGTCATAACTTGAAAGGTTGGCAGGCAAAGGAGTTAATTGCCTAGGGGAAGGAATGCAGCCTTCTAAGTCTGGGATAGAACTGGCTAGACGTGCCAAGGCTTCCCAAGTGTAACACGTGAGAACAGATGAGGCTAATTATCTTCACCTGGCAATTGTCTACCAGGTATTGAGTTATATAAGAGGGAGCAATTGGGAAAGCAGAAGAAGGCATCTTCAAATTATTCTCTGTGTGGCTCCATTTGACTTTGGGGCGGTTCAGGACTGGGCCCTGTGTTGGCTGCTATTGCAGCATCATTTTCTACAGGAACTGCACCTATCAGATAATACAGGAAGCAGGAAAGCCAAGACTTGCTTGCATAAAAAACCCTTTTGCATTCCCTTTCTCACTCCTGTACCCCTCCCAGGTTCTTTGAAGTGAATGAACCACACTCCTCACCCCCACCTTTGAAACCACTTCCGTTTTAATTCTTATACATCCAGCACCAGTGAAACCAGTTTTCATCCCCTTCTAGTGAAACTGGCACTGATCCAAGCAATTATTTCAAATGAGTTCAGGACAATTTCTGTCCAGCAAAACTGAAACTTATATTTGAGAGCTGAGTTATATTCTGCATGTGCAGGCAACTGATTGAATCAGTAAGTTTTGGTTTTGGTGAAAGCTAAATCTATTAGGGCTCTGACTGGCTATTGGATGATTCATTCACTTCTGAGATATTTCAGAAATTAAGCCAAGAGAGCAGTGAACAGGCAGTTTCCCCTCTATTAGCACCATTTATTGTATGCATCATCAGCATATTTTTTTTCCAAACCTCTTAAGCAAACGAAAGCTGCATTGTGGAGAGACGGTTGTACTGCTGGTGTTAGTCCTTTACTGGTAGGAGCAGGCTTTGAAGACCCACAGAGATGACTAATGGGGCCCGGAGTGTGTGCTCTTACTCTCCACGGTTAGCCAAGGCCCAGTCATTTTAACACATAACGAGGTTTTCTGCAGCCTCAGACAATATCAGCAGCGTGTGACTGTTGTGATTCCCATCGCCTCTGCTAGTCTTCATTTTTGCATTTGGGGATTTAATTTATTTATTTGCTTGTCGTGCACTGTGAGCTAAGGGCTTGAGGAGAGTGATTGCTGGGGGACATGTTTGAGCAGGGTCTTGTGTGTGGTCTTCCCATGCAGATCTCAATTCCCCATGGCACCTTTTCTCTCTCAGCCTCTCCTGAGCTCAGACAGCTGCTAACTGTGCTGTACTATGCAGTCCTTGTGCAATCCTTTGGGACAGTGCAAAGTGAGTGTATCAAGTCAGAATCCTAGGGTTTTACACCCGCTTGGCACTCGTTGTGCCCTGGAGTTATGGTAATATGTATTCATTTTTTAGAATCTCATAATTTTTCATAGAATCATAGAATATCAGAGTTGGAAGGGACCTCAGGAGGTCATCTAGTCCAACCCGCTGCTCAAAGCAGGACCAATCCCCAGACAGATTTTTTTGACCCAGATCCGTAAATGGCCCCCTCAAGGATTGAACTCACAACCCTGGGTTTAGCAGGCCAATGCTCAAACCACTGAGCTATCCCTCCCCCAGGTTTTAAGCCAACCTCAAGATTTTGGGAGGGATAACTCATGAGTTTTGAATGTCTGGGGCTGGTAATACTTCATAGTTAAACTGTGGAACTCATTGCCACAAGATATCACAGAGGGCAAGAGTCTAGCAGAATCTGAAGAAGGATTGGACATTTATATGGCCAAGGCATCATGTGAGCTATTCTCTGAGACCAGAGCACAGATACTTTGAAACAAAAGATAGGAAGCCTCAGGGTCTACCAGTGCTAGGATCCAGGGGATGGATCATGTAAGAGATGCTAGCTAATCCCAGCAATGATCTGTGCTAGGCAGTGCACCCAAAAGTACATATGTCCCCCAGAAAATTCTGCTCTGACCCCCTTTTTTGTTGGGCAACTGGATCAATATACTGCACATCTGAGCAGAAATCACTGAGTCTGAGCCCAGAGTCATGAAACAGAGTTGAAAGAGAATTTTACCAGACTAGTCCCAGGTATGGTATGATGGGATAGCCTAATTTTGGCAATTAATTGATCTTTGACTATTAGCGGTAAATATGCCCAATGGCCTGTGATGGGATGTTAGATGGGGTGGGATCTGAGTTACTACAGAGAATTCTCTCCTGTCTGGCTGGTGAGTCTTGCTCACATGCTTAGGGTTTAGCTGATCGCCATATTTGGGGTCGGGGAGGAATTTTCCTCTAGGGCAGATAGGCAGAGGCTGTGGGGATTTTTCGCCTTCCTCTGCAGCGTGGGGAATGGGTCACTTGCTGGTGGATTCTCTGCACCTTGACGTCTTTAAACCACAAGTTGAGGACTTCAATCACTCAGCATAGGTCAGGGGTTTGTTACAGGAGTGGTTGGTTGAGATTCTGTGCCCTGCGTTGTGCAGGAGGTCAGCCTGAGGTCAGAAGGGACCACTATGATCTTCTAAAGTCTGTGAGTCTACGATGTATATCCTGAAAGACTATTGCTATCCAAGTCACTGTCCTTTTCTTCCTCATCCCTTGAATCCAAATGATGTGGATTACTTATGTGGTCAGCTCTTCCGGGGGCAGGGACCATCTTTTTGTTCTGTGTTGAGGGAGGGGTAGCTCAGTGGTTTGAGCGTTGGCCTGGTAAACCCAGGGTTGTGAGTTCAATCCTTGAGGGGGGCATTTAGGGATCTGGGGCAAAAATCTGTCAGGGATGGTACTTGGTCCTGCTAGTGAAGGCAGGGGACTGGACTCGATGACCTTTCAAGGTCCCTTCCAGTTCTATGAGATAGGTATATCTCCATATATATAAACACTTAAGACAGCAGCATCCTGGTCCGGGACTGGGGCTCCTAGACACTACCACAATACAAATTAATAATGATTAATAAGTAATGATGATTTTGTTAATTAAGATGACTGGGGTTGTAGTTCACTGTTGGTGTAAGTGGGTACAATTCCGTTGAAGCCAATGAGCTTTTTACCTGAAGCCAAAAAATGACACACCTGTTTTTGCCTACTGGGATTTCAAAATGGAAACCACATCAGTGCTTTCAATAGGATGAACGTTGTTGCAATGTAGAGTATCTCTAGGGAGACTTTAAAGGGCTTGGAGTCTCTGGCTATCAGGTAGATGGTAAATGCAAAATAATTGCCAAGAAAGGCAAAACTTCTCAAAAGGCGACTTTCTCCATTTCATTACAGACTAAGAAATGAGTCTATTCTGCTGAAAACAACAACCAGCTCATGCAAATTTTTTTGGCTTGGAAAATGGCCCCTTTTAGCAGTGAAAATGGGCCATTTTGAATGAAATCCAATCTTAAACCTTGCAGATTCTAATTTAACTGACGGGTCGAGGAGTGGTTAGTGCAATGAGTGGATAATTCCACTGGCACTCAGAAATGCGTTCGGAGGGAATACCCAGCTGTACTCTTTGTCCAATACATAGGTCTCTATTTCAACAAGTCCCTTGAGATTCAACTGACTGGTAGTGTAAAAATATCTAAGATTGTGTTAGATAATCTTTTGATGAGCTTTCTGCAATTTGCAGTTGCATCCCCAGTTTCATTACTGAAGCCTTGACTCACTGTAAACCTAATATTCTTTTTCAATCTACACTTATTGCTAAGGATACTTGCTACTCTACCTGTCATCACAGGAGAACTTTGCTTGCTGTAAATTCTACCCGAATGTACTGCAGTGATTGAGGACTATTTGAATGGAGTGCCATTGATGTTTATTCATTGACCATTGTCCTAAGACAAAAAGAGTGGCAGAGAATGCAACTGATCACTTTAAAAGACAGGACCTTCAAGGTTATTGCCTGCCTGAAGCATTAGATATTACATGTAATTCACTGTATTTCATAAAGGCACAGCTAATTTTGATGCTTATTGTGAATGCGGGCCCCTCGCCAACCTCTTTCAAAATCCCAGATCCTATTTATTATATATACAGAATAAGATAATTAGTTATAATCATTTTTAAATGACTCACTGCTTAATTTTTTACCCCATAATACCTGTTTGTTGTGGGCAGAGTCAGACAAATGATGTAAAATAAACATTCTGTGAGAATTGGATCAAATGCTTAAATGAATTCCCTTCACATTCTGAACCTCAAATACTTGCAACAAGCTGCTTGCAGATGAACCACAGGCCCAGAGTTATTTGCAAATTGTTGAACAAATAATTCAGAAATGGAGGATAAATTTGAAGATATCACAAGCTGGCTGTGGGTAATATATGAGCAGTAAAAGCGACAACATTCTTCGAATAAGTTATTCCCTTTGAATCCTGGCTCTGTCACTGACCTGCTGAAAGTAAGTTAACAAATAAATAATTCTGATGAATTATACATCTAGCTTTACTTGTGAGAAAGCGACAAAGTTCTGGATTCAAAATTCATGCCTTGGCTGGTAAGCAAATGTAAATCATCCAAGGAAGGATATATGGTATGTAGGTGGCTTTTGTGGGCTTTGAAGAACCTTAAAATTCATCTATGCAAAATGAGCTTCTCACTCATTGAGTGCAACATTCTTTCCTAGAAAGGGCACCCAGGAAAGTTTTTATCCTTTCTATTAAATTGTTGGATCTCTTGCTGAACCAAGATCTGGTACTTTCTGGGACTTACGATACCCTGAGGATCACAAACCTTTTTGAAAATTGTCTGGTTTTCATTTTTCATTCACCACCGCTGCCGTTTACCTTTAGAAGCTCAAATACCAAAATGTCAGATCCCCACATCAAAAGAATTCCTAAACTTTATGAAAACTGAAACATGTTTGTGATTAAGCTAGTATCTAAGATCTTGCCAGTGGAGTAGAGAGACTCTACAGAGCATGTGTGTTTGCCAAGTAGTGCAAACCTCGGCATCTGAGGTCACTGGGGTTTTTTGCACTTTTTATCAGAAAGCTTTTGGCCGTATTCAATTACAAAGCAGTTATTTTTTCACATTTTCTTCCTCGTTTTTGCTGAAATGACAAGTTTAATTAAAATGATCAAAAATGACAACAAAATCCATAGCCTGTGAAATTACATGGAAATGATTGCCAAACTGCGAAATTCACCCCAGTCGGGTGAAAGTTAAACCCTTTGGAAAATTCCCGGAATGTTGCAGTTCTTGTGTGAAAATTTCACAAGACCAAACAATATTTTATGCGTCCAGCTCTTTAAATTAGCGGAAGTTCATTGAACTCCCTCATCTTGGGCCCCAATCCAGGAAAGCACTTAAGCACATGTTTAACTTGAAGTACACAGGAAGTCCCATTGACTTCAGTTGGACTACTTGCCTGTTAAAAGTTCAGTATGTGCTTAAGTGCTTCGCTGGATCAGGACCCTGACAAAGAGAGTGGGTCCTTATTCCAGTCCATGTGATGTATGTTTCAGGTGAAATCTATGAATATGTCCTTTTACCACCTGACGTGATGTAAGGTTAAATTGTAAAGACATTCAACATGCATTTCTCTTTGCGAAAGATGCCAGCTGTGGTTATCAGAATAATGAGCTCAAGTTTTAGCACCGCTGTGGAAGCCATTACTTCATTTTAAATTTTATTTTTCCTTCCTGAAGACTCAATTCCTGTGTTTATCCACAGAACAGGTACAGCACAAGTAGTGGCAATGGAAGCTTCCTCAAAGGGGAAATCTTCAAGGGGTTGGCGTATTTAAACTTGTTGCATAGAGGAAATCCTGACCCCACTGGGAACTTGGCTATTAAGATGGATCAGGATTTCACTGCACGTCTCTATTACCTTCTGTGAGGAAGTCAATCAATTGCGATGGTGATTTTTGTGACGTGGATACCTGGCCACTTAGGACCTGGACTGAGAGCCATCAGAATAATTTCCTATAGGCCACCAATGGGGACAGCTTTTGGGCAGCTTAGTAGAAATGGTGACCAGTGACCTTGCACTGAAAGACTCTAAATCCCATCACCTATTCCTCAGGCCATCCATTTTCCTCGGTAAGGTAGAATTTGAACACACACTTTCTGCCATGCCTGCTGAGCTGTAATTAACAGCTGTAGAATAATGTGCCTTAAATGCAAATATAACTTTTCCAACAGTGTTTTATTTTGTGCCAAGCTGAGGGACTGGTGCCCTGGGCAGATTTGCAGCACTGCTGAACCAGATCAGAGCTACTTCAGACTCCTTTTGCCTCTGTTGCTTGCATATGTTGGAAACTAATTATTAGTAATTAGCAGAGATGGATGTGGATATGAGAAGTAGAGAAGTGATTAAGCCCCTGGGCTAGGACTCAGGAAATCTGAGTTCAATTTCAAGCTCATTCCAGACTCCGCCTCTTTGTGCCTCCGTTTCCAAACTGGAAAATGGGATAATAATACTTCTTGTCTCCCACCTTTGGTCCATCTTGTTTATTTATGCTGTAAGCTCTTGGGGGAAGGAGCTATGGGTCTTTATAGTCCTGTGCACAGTGATATCCTTATCTTGGTTGGGATGTAAGAAATAAAAAGAAGCAAACTAAGATTTTGTTCAATGTTCAGCTAGAACGTGAAATATTTTTTGATTTTCAAAAGAGTTCTTTTATAAACTTTGCATAAGTCTGAAATAAGCATCTGAATTTTGGCTATAACTAAAGGGCTAATTATATTTGAGTCTATTGCACACCAGGGGTGGAGTTCTGGCCCCAGTGAAGTCAATGGCAAAGCTCCCAGTAACTTCAGCGAGGCCAGGATTTCATCCCAGCTGACTGTTTTCCCTCTATCAATCGCAAGTATTCATATGCCCCCCCGTCTTCCTAGTACTCGAGCATGGCACAATCTTTACTGTAATTACCCACACCACACACTTATGAGGTCGACATTGTTATCCTCATTATACAGATGGGGAATTGAGGCACACAGAGACAAAGCACCAGATTTCTAAAGGTATTTAGGCATCTAACTCCCCTGGTTTACCCAAGGTCACACACTACATCTGTAGTGGAGCTAGGAATTGAACCCTACTCGCCCAAATCCCAGTGTAGCATTCTCACTTCTGGAGCACCCTTCAGTCTATAGCATTCTTGTAAATAAGGTCCTAGCTTTCAGGGAACACGTGCTTTTCCATGCTGGGTAGAAAAGCAGTGAGAGAGCTTTTGAGGAAGGACTCCTCCAGGTTTGTAAGCTGATTCAACTGCTGTTTTTATCTCTTGCTCTTTAGAATATCCGTTCCTGTGCTGAATAAGAGTTGTATTTTCTTAAGGTTAGCCATGAGTGAGCTTTGTGAATCTCCAGAATGCAATGGGTCATGTTTGATTTTCAGAATTAATAAAGTGGTTATGGTCAGAAACGTGACTGCAAAGACGGCACTGTTTGTATCATACCTATCAGCCCATATCAGCTCCCAGCGTGTCTTCTGAGTCATATCTGCTCAGTTTACTGAGAAAAACAATTTTCTCCTTCTGTCAGCAGCCTTGCAGAGCTGTGGGTATGTGAGCCATATCTTTCTTTGAGCGTTAAGATTGGCAACTGTATTCTGATGACAGAATCTTGGGTGCTGTTAATAACGTACTGTGCCAAGGAAAAGAGAACAGAATGCAGCCAGATTTTTCTGAAGGCCGGAGTGAGCAGAAGAACCAGCAGTCCAAAAATGTGATTCTGTCTTGTACATAGAGCAATTTCAGCGTGCAAGTTTATTGACGGAGTAAATGTAAAGTGATTTGATTCTGATCTCATGGACCCTAGTGTAAATTCATTGACTTCAGTAGAGTTACTCCTGATTTGCACGGATATAAAGAGAGATCAGAATTGGGCTTCGGATCTAATTTTCTTTTATGATTAATTTCATGACCATTAAACCTCCACTTTTAGGCCGTCAGAACTAAGAGCTTCAGATTAAAGCAGTAATTCTGGGAAACAATTATTAATACTGAACATAAGGAAGCACCTGTTATAATTATGAGTCTAGTATAGTTTGTTAATTTCTGTGGCAGATTTAAGGAAACAAGCAAGCACAAAAGAATCAGGTCATTAATTCTACTTTTAATCCCCCAATGTGTAATGGAAGCAGTTCCCATAAACCCACAGAACTAAAATCTCTTGGCAAATCCAAGAGATTTGTTGCTTGTTACCTGGGAGTCATTGATAATGTTGTTAAATATGTGTGGTCATGAAAAACAAAAAGAAGAAAAACTGGATTAGGGTTATTCCAATACATTTGCATCTTGAAACAGGCAAATTAGACCAAGACTTCCAAACCCCAATGCCTAAAATTAGGCTCCTAAATCCATAGTCAGGCACCTAAATAAGTGAACTGTTTTTTTGAAAATGCTGAGTACCCAGCAGTTCCCACTGTCTTCAGTGGAGTTACTTCTGACTTACACTGGAAGATCTGAAATATACCCTATATCTTTTTCCCAAGAGCAGTGTAAATAGATGAAAATTCTGGTTTACTAGAACATGGTATGTTCTTCAGGCTTGATATCTTTTTCTCCCAATTTTCCTTAACAGTGCATCTGCACTGGTTCTCGTGGATCTTTGCCAGAAGTATTTTGCAAACAATTCCTTAAGATCATTCAATTTGGGTTTTGCTTGTGTCCCACTAAAACTAATGAAAATATATTTATAATAAATGTTTTCTTATCCAGAGATCCCAGTGCAAACCATTACCCAATTTTACATAGGTCTCAGGGAAGGGACACACCTAAACCTTTTCTATAAAATTGGGGAAACATGAAATAACCTGCAAACCAGAAATGTTTAGTAAAATGTTTTCATTTCTGTAGTTTGGAGTGAAACTGCCATGTAATGCAATTGATATGAAGTGCCGATCAATCAAATATCCCATGAAAGAGTATACTAATGCAGCTGATGTGTACAATTTTCAAAAATGCTGAAGTGATTTAAGAGTCAAAGCACCATTTTAAAAAGTGACTTAGGAGCCGGAGTATAATTGAAAGTCAATGGGAGGCTCCTAAATCATGTAGGTGTTTTGGAAAATTGTATCTGAAATCTAAAATTTGCATGAGCTCAGCTATTCCCAGGGAGGTTTTTTGATAAAACAGAGTTTGATTAACTTGGAGTGCATAGTATGGGGGTTGTAATGGCTATACCCCCACTAGTGCAAAGGACTCCACATGCATGGATCCCTTATGCAGAATCCCATTGACATTAATGCCAGATTGGGATCTATGTTAATCTTTATTATTGAATTTCCCTGAACATAGGTGTCTTTCTGTCTCGCTTTCCCACTGTGCTCCCCAGGAGACGGTTGCTTGGTTCTTCACCCTTGGCTCATTCAGTCATTCATCATGCATGACTGTAGCCTTTTCTACAATGACTGCAATTATTTTTGTCGATATCCTTGTGATGCTGCTTTTGCCATTTTCACAGTGACGTGAATTGAGCAGCCTGTTTTGCTCTGGAGTGCTGATGACACTTAACGATAAACACTTTAGTCACCGCACTAATCGGAGATGACTGTGGAGATGATATCGATAGATAAGGGAAGTGGGGTGCAGGAACAGGAGTAGTCTCTAAAGGTTGTTTTCCAGAGGGCGACAGCACTTCACAGTATCATGTAGGGAAGGATATGCTGGCAAGGTGAATGCATCATTTATGTCACTGGAAAAGAAAGAAACACTGGACACTTCAAAGGAAACTACACTAAGGAGAGTTTGTGACTGACGCAGCGTTAGAAGGGAAACTAAGAGCCCACATTTCAGTAATGACACTCTAGTTTTGCGTGTGCATGTGTAGGCAGCTGAGAGTGCGGTGCAGGGGGGGGAGGAATGAACTCAGGTGCTCTATCATATTTGTGGTTTTATTTCAATCTTTCATTTCAGCTTTCGATGCTTTGCATAGTGCTGTCATGTTATGTTCTCTGCTGCTCAGTTGCTGGGCAGCAGGGATGCGCTGTAGTCCTGTGGCCTGAGCATGAGGCTCAGAGCCAGGGACTCTGGGAGTTGTCTCACATTCTGGGCACTGTAGAGTAGGATCCCCTGACTTCTAATTCTGTCTGTTACCTACTCCGTGTGCGATCTTGGGCAAGTCACCAAAACTCTCTTTTAGTTATTTAAACTAAAACATGGCACCTCTCTTAATTCTAAATGCACTACATGGATCCTCCCATCCTCCAATCCACGGGGGAACAAGTAAGTGCCAGAGAGGTGACATTAATCACCGGGGATGGAATCTCCTGGCATGGGAGGAGGATTACTCCCCCCCACGCATGCACGCACGCACTGGGCTTGGGAACTGGCCCCTAGGGTTTGTCTAGATTAGGGGAATTTGCAGTGGTGTAAGAGCAAGCCCCTTTTGGCATTGATGCAGCACAGCTGTATTGGAAGCATGCAAATTTCCCTGTGCATGACATGGTCTCAAACAAAACAGAGCCCTAAATTATCAAGCCATGGTTGATAGTTTATTGCCCTCTAGTGCTACCTAGTGGGATTGGATTCAGGAACTATTTTTTGAACAATTATTTTGATTCACGTGTGTCCAGAAAAACTTTGTTCTATGAAGAACCCCTCCCATCCCCCCCCCCCCCCCACGCTGATGAAAACCCTTAATATTGTAGGCCCTGGTGGAGTCTCACACAGATGGGTATTTATGTTTTGACACCATCTAGCTGTGACGGATCCCGCCACAGTATTTGCAGTCCCCTTTGCAGTTCCCAGGGTGCAGAATGAACTCTCTCCCTTGACATCTGTCTGCAGATAAAATTATTTTTTTTCTCATTAAGTTCTCTATTTTTGGTGTGACTCCTGTGAGAACTGTAGAATGTTTACTCCCATCTTTTAAGGAGAAATGATTTTTCAGCCAGCCTAGTACATCTTGAAGTCACGATGGACCCCGGGCTCAATAAACTGCAATCCTGAAATTACCCATCACATGGCTGAGACACAACTTTTATTATAAAGACTTCATAGAGGAGTTTCCCCAATTAGTTCTGACTAGTCTAAACAGCAGTCACGGGGGAGAGAGAATTTCAACACGATACTGAATGTTGCTGAGGAACATAAAATTTGCTTGCTGATTTGCTCCATTTACTATACATAAGTGCTTTTATCATTAGCCTCAGCGTGCCAATTCCCATTTTACCATTCAGTGCTCTATATGTATTGTCATTCCAGCATGTTCCAGGAACGCCTATTATCTGGGATTTTTTTTCCCTTCCTTCCCAGCCTGTGAGAGAAATGGCTTTAGAAGTTTTTTTTGAGGTATTTTTTTATGTTTTTATGTCCGTGATCAGGAAGTCTTTGTTTTGAGTCTGTGTGAGCTTTGAATTCTGGGCCCACTCCAATGCTCTTTGCAATTAATGGGTGCGTTTCCATTTATTTTAGTGGACATTGGGTCAGACTCTTAGGCCATGTCTACACTACAAAGTTAAGTCAATTTTACATAAGTCGACATCGAGCCTCCGATTTAAGCAAGTCGATCTTGCATGTCCCCACTATGCTTATTGTGGCAGCAGAGTGGATCCTCACTAGCAGGGCTTGCATCGATGCACGGAGCGCTGCACTGTGGGTAGCTCTCCCACAGTGCATGTATCTGAGTGGAATTTTGGGTTGGGCTTGCAATGCCTTATGGGACCTGCACGGGTGGTTATGGGAACATGGCATTAGCCTCCCATGATGCACTTACCTCCCTCCCTGAAAACAATGGCAAACAAACCAAGCCTTTTTCGTGCTTTTTTTCATAAGCCTGGGTTACCCACGCAGATGCCATAGCACGGTAAGCATGGACCCCACTCAGCTGTACACTGCTGTGAACATTACAAACACCTCGTGCCTTATCCTGCGGTATTCACACAGCCGATACAGGAGCCGCCGTGCGGAACAATGTGATGCACGCAAGCAGCCCTGCTGGAAGACAGAGAGCGGAGAAATTCGCAGTTGCTGGTGACAGTCACACATCACCTTGACACAGTTGAGTGCCGCTTCTGGGCCCCGGAAACAAGCACTGACTGGTGGGACCACATCATTATGCAGCTATGGGATGATGAGCAGTGGCTGCAGAACTTTCAAATGCGTACGGCCACTTTCCAGGAACTGTGTGAAGAGCTTTCCCCAGCCCTAAAGCCCAGCACTACTAAAATGAGAGCTGCTCTGACAGTGGAGAAGCGAGTGGCGATAGCTCTGTGGAAGCTTGCAATGCCAGACTGCCACCAGTCAGTGGGGAATCAATTTGGAGTGGGTAAATCTGCCATGGGATCTGTTGTGAGTTTGCAGGGCAATCAACAGACTTTTGCTAAGAAGGGTAGTGACTCTGAGCAACATGCAGGACATAATGGATGGTTTTGCCATGAGGGGGTTCCCTAACTGTAGTGGGGCTATAAACAGAATGCATATACCTATCTTGGCACCAGACCACCTTGCCAAAGAGTACATAAACTGAAAGGGATACTTTTCAAGAGTGTTGCAAGAGCTGGTGGATCACAGGGGCCGTTTCACCGACATCAATGTGGGATGTTCAGGAAAGGTGCATGATATGTGCATCTTTAGGAACTCTGATCTGTTTAGAAATCTGCAAGCAGGGACTTTCTTTCCAGACTACAGACTAACTATTGGTGATGTTGAAATGCCAATCATGGTCCTGGGAGACCCAGCCTACCCCTTGCTCCCATGCTCATGAAGCCGTACACCGGCAGCCTGGACAGCAGTAAGGATGGGTTCAACCATAGGCTGAGCAAGTGTGGAATGGTGATAGAATGTGCCTTTGGACATTTAAAAGGTCACTGGAGTTGTTTGCTTACTAGGATAGACCTCAGTGAAAGCAAAATCCCCATTGTTATTGCTACCTGCTGGATGCTCCATAATATCTGTGAAACAAAGGGAGAAAAGTTTCTAGTGGGGTAGGGAAAATGATCAGGAACAGTCAGCATGGATTCACCAAGGGCAAGTCAAGCCTGATTAACCTAATTGCTTTCTATGATGAGATAACTGGCTCTGTGGATGAGGGAAAAGCAGTGGATGTGTTATTCCTTGACTTTAGCAAAGCTTTTGATAAGGTCTCCCTTGACAGTATTCTTGCCAGCAAGTTAAAGAAGTATGGGCTGGATGAATGGACTATAAGGTGGATAGAAAGCTGGCTAGATCGGGCTCAATGGGTAGTGATCACTGGCTCCATGTCTAGTTGGCAGCCAGTATCAAGCAGAGTGTCCCAAGGGTCGGTCTTGGGGCCGGTTTTGTTCAATATCTTCATTAATGATCTGGAGGATGGCGTGGATTGCACCCTCAGCAAGTTTGCAGATGACACTAAACTGGGAGGAGAGGTAGATACGCTGGAAGGTAGGGATAGGATACAGAAGGACCTAGACAAATTAGAGGATTGAGCCAAAAGAAATCTGCTGAGGTTCAACAAGGACAAGTGCTGAGTCCTGCACTTAGGACGGAAGAATCCCATGCACCGCTACAGACTAGGGACCGAGTGGCTAGGCAGCTGTTCTGCAGAAAAGAACCTAGGGGTTACATTGGACAAGAAGCTGGATATGAGCCAACAGTGTGCCCTTGTTGCCAAGAAGGCTAATGGCATTTTGGGCTGTATAAGTAGGAGAATTGCCAGCAGATCGAGGGACGTGTTCATTACCCTCTATTCAGCATTGGTGAGGCCTCATCTGGAGTATTATGTCCAGTTTTGGGCTCCACACTACAAGAAGGGGGTGGAAAAATTAGAGTCCAGCAGAGGGCAACAAAAATGATTAAGGGGCTGGAGCACATGATTTATGAGGAGAGGCTGAGGTAACTGGGATTATTTAGTCTGCAGAAGAGAAGAATGAGGGGGGATTTGATAGCTGCTTTCAACTACCTGAAAGGGGGTTCCAAAGAGGATGGATCTAAACTGTTCTCAGTGGTAGCAGATGACAGAACAAAGAGCAATGGTCTCAAATTGCAGTGGGGGAGGTTTAGGTTGGATATTAGGAAAAACGTTTTCACTAGGAGGGTGGTGAAGCACTGGAATGGGTTACCTAGGGAAGTGGTGGAATCTCCTTCCTTAGAGGTTTTTAAGGTCAGGCTTGACAAAGCCCTGGCTGGGATGATTTAGTTGGGGATTGGTCCTGCTTTGAGCAGAGGGTTGAACTAGATGACCTCCTGAGGTCCCTTCCAACCCTGATATTCTATGAATTCTATGAATACAAAGCAGAAGAGTAGCACTGACAGTGCATATATTTCTAGTGCAAAGTTAATGCTTTTTATAAAAAACAAAAACACCCCCCCTCTGCACTTCCCTGCAAGGCACAACAGTTTGCTGCTCCAGCCATGGTGGGTAAGGCCACGCGGCATGGGCGAGAGGTCTTGTGGTGCTGCTTTTGTGAAGACATCCTTGAGATCACTGGTTGGAACTTGAGAAAAGACCTCTTTTCTCTGCAACCTGCATGATGCTTGAGGATAGGCACCATGGTAAAGCCCCCCAAATAGTTTGATTTTTACAAAAGCAGCATGGGATTGGCAGGGGGTGGGGGGAGAGGGAAGAGGGAGACAAACAGAAAGCCACCCCCCCCCTTTAAAAAAAAAAAAAAAAAAAGCTGTTTGCAATGCTCGGTGATCCCTTCCAATCACAACCACGGCACGTTTGGGAAATCGTGGTTGTGTGTCCCAGATTTCACCAAACGGCTGGATTACTTGTTGAATTGTTTGCAGTTTAAGGGCTAGCCTTGAAAACTCCCCCCGTTTCCCCTCGGTGGCCATATGCGATATCACTCTCCTGAGGGTAACAGAGGTGGAAAGGGAGCAGATGCTGCAAGCATCTGGGTACAAACCTGGTCTTTATGCTGCAATGCTGTGTGCTGCAATGATGCCAGATGAGTTAATACAGGAGTGACTTGGGAAAGTGTCCTACTGTGGTAGATGAAATAAAGCCCCCTTCCCAGAAACCTTCTGCAAAGGATTGCAGAGTATCTCCATGAAAGCTTCCTAAAGATCTCCATGGAGGATTCCCGGGCCATCCCCGTGCACATAAATAGTCTTTTTCGGAGAGCACCCTCTGCATAGCTGGAGTGGCCACCTATACCTATTACACCTACCTTTTTGTCCAGATTAAACAATAAAAATAATAGCATGTAACCCCTACAGTTTGACTGGAAATGTGTACTCACCAGAAATGCCTTCCCCAGCATCATGCTGCACCAGCAATTGGTCCTGTGAAGGGATTAGCTCCCGGGTAAAAACTAGTTCTTGGCTGTTGGGGAGAATGGATCCTTCGCTTGCCTGCCTCACATTCTCCTCCTCCTCCCCCTTCTCCTCCTCTTCCTCATCAACAATGTCCTCCTTGTTGTTGCTCGAGGTCACTTGGGGCTCCTGGGAGGTATCCACCGAGCGTTTTGGGGTAGTGGTGGGGGTCACTGCCGAGAATCGCATGCAGCTCCTCATAAAAGTGGCATGTCTGTGGAGCAGAACCAGAACAACTGTTCGCTTCCCTTGTCTTCTGGTACGCTTGCCGACGATCCTTTATTTTCACGCGGCGTTACTGTGCGTCCCTGAGGTAGCTCTTCTCCCCTACGGCCCGCACAATCTTGGCATAGATGTCAGCGTTTCTTCTGCTGGATCGGAGCTCTGCCTGCACAAACTCCCCACATAGCAATAAGATCCAGCACCTCCTGTGTACTCTATGCTGGAGCGCGTTTGTGGCCTTGAGTCTCCATGATCAGCTGTGCTGGCGAGCTCTCCACGCTGATCAAACAGGAAATTAAAATTCTAAAGTTCCTGGGACTTTAACAGGGGAGTGGCTGTTTCCTGTGTACCTGGTTTACGTGCAGGGGAGTTGAAAGTGCTCTCCAGAGCGGTCACAGCGGAGCATTGTGGGACACCTCCTGGAGGCCAATGCATTCGAGCTACACAACGCAGTGTCTAAACTATCCCCATGTCGACCTGTAGATGTCGAGTTGAACGCAACACCTCTCATGAAGGTGGAGTACAGAAGTCGACGGTACAGGCCACTTAGGTCAGTGGAAGGGACTCGGTAGTGTAGACACATTATTAAATCGACCTAATGTGCTTATGTTGACCTAACTTTGTAGTGTAGACCAGGCCTTAGTTCTGAAAGTGATGAACATTCCTATCTCTTGCCGAAGAGACTTCCATAGTCAAGATCCAACACCCGAGAAAGTTCTGTCTCCTGCACTCACCAGCCCTCCCAGCTTGAGTGTTTCATTGTTCTAGCAGAATATAGCTGTCATGGGAGGTCACAGCTGTGGAGGAAAGGACATATCTCAGGTAACCAGGGCTTTGAATATCAGGAACGCACCCTAGAAATGGACTCTGCACTCACTGGGGATTGGGGAACCAATGCCGAGAGTAGAGAACTGGAGTTGAGGGCTGCATTCATAGCAACCTGTGTTGCTAAGCAGATGGGTAGTCTTTTTTTCAACATTTTGGACCAAAAATGGCTTTCTAAATTATATTTTAAAAAACAATTTTTTTCATCAAACCACAACTATTTTTATCTTGAAATTTTTTGTTTATCTGCAATTACATTTTTGATTTTTAGTCCCCTTTTCCCTTCCCTCCATTTTCCCCACCCACAAGAAAGCCAGAACAATTTTAATTTGCTTCAAATTAAATTGAAATGATTTTTTGTTTAATTTTCGATTTTTCATCAAAATGAAATGTCCAGGAAAAACCTCATTCTAAACTTTTCACAGAAAATACTCAGCATCTTAGGACCAGCTCTTGCTGCTGCATTTTCTGCCAGCTGTACATTTTTCAGGCAGGCAGGGTTGATTTCTCGATCTGAGGAGTTGCAATAACCAAGCCCTCGAATGTCACCAATGCATAGCTCACCAAGGCAAGGTGTATCTCTGATAGGTTACGGAGCAATTATCCAGCCAGCTGCAGATGAAAGTGGATGATTTTTGCTGTCATGGTTATTGGGACATCCATTGAGGAGTTTATTAAATGCGGAATAGCAGAGCTGAGTGAAAAATGAAAACCTATTCCTCACCAAAAAAGTTGACATTTTGAAGTTTTTTCCATTACAAAGTGTTTGAAATGGACTCTTGGTCCTGCTTTGAACAGGGGGTTGGACTAGATGACCTCTTGAGGTCCCTTCCAACCCTGATATTCTATGATTCTATGACTCGTTTTCCAGTTTTTTGACGTTGTTTTGAAAATGTTTATATATTCTATATAATGTAATTGAAAATTTTGTACAAAAATTTCATTGGCCCGAAACCTGGTCTTCAGTAAAGGAAAAATGTTCATAACCATTTTTAGAACACTTTCAATAACGTTTTGTATTAAAATGTTGGAAGAAAGCCATGACTTTTTTTTTTTGCCAAACATTAAACTCTGAAAATATTTTGATACATTTTTTGTTTTTGATTGAAAAAAAAAATAAGTTGCATTTGAAAAATTGCAGCCATCTCTACTATGGTGAGACCCCATGGGATGAGCCTGGCTCAGTTATCTTTGCTTGTACATTTCTTACATTTGTATCTGATTTATCCACTCGTAATGAAATATTAGCAATCTTTTTGTGTGTCTGTCTGTATTTAAGGTACTTTTATGGCCCCCATCACCTCACCATAGTATCTGAGCACCATACAGTCTTGTAATGTATTTATGCTGATAACATGTGTGCTGTTGCAGTCTATATGATTTTATAAAAATATGCTAATGAGTGAATATAATGTAACTGGAATATGTTTCATGCAAAAGATATCTGGTAAGGTATCATTACAAAGCTTATAATCTACTGAGTGTGTTCATCCTATTTCTATAAATGTATCTAAAACTAGAAATAAGAAATATAAATCTGAGGGCCTATTGTAATTATGCAAAGTGTGGGCAATTAATGGTGGTTTGGAATCTTGATGGCTCCCATCAACCAGGACAATTGACTGTGGATGGCTCTGTTTGCAGGCAAGCCTTCCTGTGAGTCAGGCTGGGAGGAATGAAGGCTTGGGGTCTTAGTGACATGTGATCATATCACCTGAACTGGAATCCATCTTTAACTTGGTGCTTTTCCAGAGAGGAGGGGTGGGGACCCAGAAGGACAAAGGATTCCTGCTTTTTGCAAAAGATATATAAGTGGGTGGAACAGAACAAAGAGAGAGCCAACATGAAGAATCCCCTCGCTACCACCTGAGCTGGAACAAGAGCTGTACCATGGGAAAGAATTGTGCCCAGGCCTGGAAGGTGTCCAGTCTGAGGAAAAAACTTACTGAAGCATCTCTGAGGGTGAGATTATCTGTATTCAGTTTGATTAGACATAGATTTGCATGTTTTATTTTATTTTGCTTGGTGACTTACTTTGTTCTGTCTGTTACTACCACTTAAATCCTACTTTCTGTATTTAATAAAATCATTTTTTACTTATTAATTAACTCAGAGTATGTATTAATACCTGGGTGGGCAAACAGCTGTGCATATCTCTCTATCAGTGTTATAGAGGGTGAACAATTTGAGTTTACCCCGTATAAGCTTTATACAGGATAAAACGGATTTATTTGGGTTTAGACCCCATTGAGAGTTGGGCATCTGAGTGTTAAAGACAAGAACACTTCTGTGAGTTGTTTTCAGACAAGCGTACAGCTGTTAGGGGACGTGGTTCAGACCTGGGTCTGGGTTTGCAGCAGGCTAGCAAGTTTGGCTCAAACCAGGCAGGGCACTGACGTCCTAAGCTGGCAGGGCAGGAAAGCAGGGGCCGAGGTAGTCTTGGCACATCAGTTGGTAGCTCCCAAGGGGGGTTCTGTGATCTGACCCATCACAACATGTCTGTAAGATAAAATATTTTACAAATGGGGAACTAAGGCAGAGAGAGACTAAGTGACTTGCCCAAGGTCACAAAGAAAGTCTATAGTGGAGCAGGGAATTGGATCCAGATCGCCAGTGTCCCAGGTTAGTGCTCTAATCACTGGACTGTCCTTCCTCTGCTTGCCTGGCCAGTGTTTAGTGGACCCACTAATGCTTTTCTTTTATTAGCACTTGGCCTAATTGCTTTTTGAATAGTCAATTCAGCTTTAAAATTTCCCTTCTTTTCATCCACAATTTACATAATTACTGAGTAACAATTTCCCTCTTTATTTCCTTACTGGGATTTGGGAGTGGTTTGGGAAAGCTGGGGGGGCGCATGGGGAAACTGATTGGGTCAAGTGCACCTAGCAAGTGCCCGTTCCCTTCCTCCGAGTGGAACAGATGTTTCCATTGCATTTGCCAGGCAGCAGCCGGGAACCCAGGGAGGAGTGCACTGTGCAACAATGCTGCAGGCTACAGGGAAGCTTTCCAGCACCTCGGTAAGGGGAAACCACAACCTGCTTCAGATTTATTTCCGCTTCTAGTTGCACTAACTGTTTTTCCTTATCATGCAGAATAACAGGGATGGTGAGAGGCATTGATTCTATGGATCGGTGGGGATCTCAGCTGCAACTCCTATTCCACATTTCCATCAACATGGTCTTGAGCAGCACTTGGTAGAAGAGTAAGCTAGGCTTGTGCCGGCACTTGGAGGAAGACTTGGGTGCCTGACATCACAATGGGTGTAAGTCAGCCTTGTACGTTTGTCAAGAGAATTTACCAGCCTGGGCACAAAATCTACTTGTATAATCCTACCATGTGGATGAAAATACTGAAGAGCTTTAATTTGCTCATCAAAAAAAATTAATCACCCAGGTCCTGTGCCATACCGGAGGTCAGGCTAGATGATCACAACGGCCCCTTCTGGCCTTGGAATCTATGAATCTATAAACTGATCCCCAGCCCAAGCTGCAATACCAAATAGCTGTCAATACAGGTGTGTAGAGTGAGAGCCTGAGTCTGTCGACCCGGGCTGGGAGGTTCGCTCTTGCAGGCTGCAAGATGCTATGTAGATCTACCTTTAGAGGAGGCTGGGCATGTCTATGGCTAGTGAAAGAGAATTGTCCATTTCCAGTGGTCCTAGTTGTAACAATCATCATTCTCGATCATGGATTCCTTGCTTGATTCAGCTCCATGGCACTTGCTGCCTCCCCAAATCCCGCACTGTCACTACTGAGACCTTTATCATCTTCCAAGTAAAGCAGAAGGAAACAGTCTCAAGTTAGGCAGGTCCCAAACCATTTAGGACTTTATAGGAGGAACCAAATCCTTAATCACCCCCTGGAAATTAGTAATCAGTGGATTAGATATTGTCCTGCCTTGTACAGTGTGTTATTTCTGCTTTAATTGCATGACATCTCCCAAGTGAAAGGTCGTCTTCTGAGATGTTTAAAGCTCTGAGTCCTGTAGATTACAGGATAGGGATGAATCGTGCACTGACCCTTAGGGGAACAGCCTGGGTGAGCTAACTGGCTTGTCTGCTTCTAACTCCTTTGATTGTGTGAATTTCTGCTCCTTCAAAGACATTTGTTCTGTACTGAGTGCCCAGCAAACCCTACGTGAGCCACTGTGTTTCCACATCATGGAATGTTCAATCAGATGATCAAATGGATATTTCCAGGTCTATAACTGTCCTGCGCTTCCTGCATCATGTCTCTTTACACCTGCATCATGGACCTAAGCCAAATATTCAAATGGCTTACAAGAAAGTGATGAACAATTAGATTTCCATAGCAGTTAATAAATTGCCTGATGTAAGGCCACACAGAACTGCTTACTCAGCTTTCACTCAGTCAAAACTCTTGCTAAATTTAAGGATTGAGTCAAACTTGAGTAAGGAGGTCAAGGTTTGGTTCCCAATGAATACAGTGAAACCTGTATTTAGGCTCAGTTCCCACAGGACAGCACTCTCTAAAATACAAATAGGGCCCTACCAATTCACGGCGGTGAATAACACGTCACAGACCATGAAATCTGATCTCCCCCGTGAAATCTGGTCTTTTTTGTACTTTTATCCTATACTATACAGATTTCACAGAGGAGACCAGCGTTTCTCAAACTGGGGGTCCTGACCCAAAAGGGGTTTGTGGCAGGGGGTTGCAAGGTTATTCTAGGGGGGTCAGGTTATTGCCACCCTTACTTCTGCGCTGCTGTCTTCAGAGCGGAGTGGCGAGAGAGCGGTGGCTGCTGGCCAGGAGCCCAGCTCTGAAGGCAGTAGCGCAGAAGTAAGGGTGGCAATACCGAGACCCCCTGTTATAATAACCTTGTGACCACCCCACAGCTCCCTTTGGGATCAGGACCCCTACAATGACAATAGCATAAAATTTCAGATTTAAATAACTGAAATCATGAAAATTATGATTTTTAAAATCCCATGACCATGAAATTGACCAAAATGGACTGTGAATTTGGTAGGGCCCTAAATATAAAGATCATTCTCGCTGAAAGACAGCCACTATTTGCCACTGGGTGGTTGTTTAAGACAGATGTCACCATATTAATCTCTGCTTTTGGCAAAAATTGCATTGATGCTGCTGGGTTGGGAGCTTTTCTAAGAAGTGGGTGGATTTTCTCTTGGCTGATGTGACCAGAACTCTAACTCTGATACTAGTGAAAAGATGACCCAGGAATAATTACACGTCTGTGGGTAACCTTTTGGGTTGTGCAGAGCATGCACCCAAAGGGCTGGCTTGCCTGAAAATAGGATCACTTATTCCGGTGCTTAAAGGGGAGCTGAGTTCTTCTGAAAATTCTGGCCTCACTGCGGATCTGGAAATTTCCCCTCTCTGGGTGAGAACGAAATGCAAATGGATCCTAGGGGTATGTATATGCTGGAGCTGTCATTTCCAGCTTGAGTAGTCATACCTGTGCTGGCTCTGCGTGAGCTAGTGTACTGAAAATAGCAAGGTAGCCGTCCTTAGCACAATCCAATCCGAGACCCTACCTGGGGGACAGCTAGTCCCTCCCATCACCCGGGCAGCTGCAACCACACTGCTATTTGTAGCACACTAGCTTGATCAGAACTAGTGCAGCTATATGTACCCAGGCTGGAAATGACACCTCCATCTTCAGTGTAGACATCCTCTGAGTGAGGCAAGGAAGCTGCTGTCAGGCATCCCATTGTCTGTCCATTTGGCCTGCAAACCTGAGGGCAAGGGCTCCCTTATAGCAGTGAGTGAAGGCCCCCCTGTGCATCATATGACCACCGTGACCTACACAGCCAAATGAACAGTTGCTGGGAGCAGCATGGCCAACTCTCATGATTCATGATTCTCATGAGTCACGCAATTTCAGCTGGAGCCAATCTCGCCATGACACCAGAAGCTCCAGCCTTCAGCAGTTCCAGCTCTGCTCTCTCCATCCCACACACAAACTCCTTGTCCCCTAAAGGAGTCCAGGGGCAGCCTTTTTTCAGAAAGCCCCTGGCAGCACTATTCCTCCAAGACAGGAGGAAGCCACAGGAAGGGGAAAGGGATGGGTGCTGTCAACCCCCGGACTCCATCAGATCCCTTACGATCTGCAGGTTAATCGACGTAACACCTATGCAAAGCCCTGCCTCTCCCCCGCAAAGGACAAAGGAAACTCCAATACTTTCCACTCCCATGTGCAGGAATAACACCCCCCGTGGGAGAGAAACTTGGCCCCTTTTATTAACCAATTAAGTCATAAAATTACAAAGGGAAATCAAGAAATGAGAAAAGTGGGAAGAATCCCAAAAGTTGATCCAGAGGTGTTTCCTCCCTACTCCTGCATAAAAATGATCAGCACTCTCCAGGTGAGACAGCACATCAAGAAGCAAGCGAATACGTATTACAGAATAAGGTAAGGCACCAATATATTTGTCTATCTATGCAGCCGTCTGTTGTACCTGTCTACAATTCATATATTTATATTCACATGCTCTGCATAGGTATATATGTATATGCATGTGTATATACATACATATGCCTACATAGCTAAGAGATTTTGTTCATAAATAAGCTAATTTTCAGTGGTATCAAAACAATAGTTAAGGTATCAGAACTATTTTTGCTTTCAGTTGCTCCTAATTTTCGGAGGGGAAAAAAATTCTCTTTTGGATGCAAGTATCTATTCTTGGTCTCAGCACGACTATCAGTCTGGGGAAATTTTCTGGCAATTGCCTCCAATCCAGCTGCTTTTGAGTTCAAAACAGTTTGAAATATGTAATTAGGGCTACATGAATTTTTCCATGACAAATTTTATTTGAGAAGACACTTTTTTTTCCCATTCAAAATAAATTATGGATTTTTTCAAATTTTGGACTGAACAAATCAAAAGGAAAGTTTTTGTTTTGGTAAATTTGAAATCAAAATTTGTTTTATTTCAGTTTTGGTTTTCCTTCTCTCCCTTACCGGGAGGGAAAAGAAAGAAATGGGGGAAAACCAAAGAAAAGGGAGGAAACACAAACGAACAAATAAAACAAAACAAAAATTTTCAACTTCGAAATAAATGAAATGAACATTTCAATTTACTTTCATTTAATCAAAGTATTTTTTAAAATTATTTTTTTTTCACAGAAATGGTCATTGCCTTTGAAAAGCCATTTCTCACTGAAAAAAAATTGTTAATTAAAAACTTTTAACCAACTCTCTATATAACAGTGTGTGTATATATGTGTGTGTGTATATATATATAGATATATAAAAATAGCATTTATAAATATTCACATCTATGCTATATGTAATATACTATATATATTGCACATTGTAGTGGGGTAGTTACCTTGCTCCTGCCCTGAAGGGCTTAAAACAGCCCTGGGGGAAGGTTGTGGCTGGGAGCTGCTAAACTGAGTGGATTGGGAAGTGGCTGCAGCTGGGCCACGCCCCAATCAGGCCACAGCTGGCCTGTATAAAAAAGGCTGTGAGCTAGGACTCCCTTTAGCTTCTGAGAGGGAAGGACCTGGCTGCAGAGTACCTCAGTGGAGCAGGGCTGGGGAAAGGCAGAGGAACTGGGGACGCTTCAGCCTGGAAAGCCCAGGCTGTGGCCTAGCAGAGGGCCCATGGGTACTGGGGGTTGCAGAGGGCAGCCCAGGGGTAGGCAAAGGCAGCAGGTCCAAACCCAACCTGGCCTATGATGAGTGGCTGATGCTGCAGTCTGCCCCAGGGCATGGGGGCTAGTTGGTGACTGGCAGTAGCCCACGACTGAGGCAAGGTGGAGATAGAGGGTTGGGGGGTTCCCTGGGGAGGGGAGACCCCAAGAGAAAGGGGTTACTGCCAAGGGGCATCCCCCCAGATAAAGGGGCACTGGGTCCTGGGAGGGACGCAGGGGCCAAGCAGTAGTGGGACACCTGCCTGCAGAGGGCGCTCCAACAGCTGGAGAGCTAATTCCCTGAGAAGACCAGCAGGAGGCACCGCAGGGGTGAGTTTGCACAATCCTTACACGCATATATATGCACTCATGTTGTATGATAAACATGTAACATGAATCTATCTAATATACACTTGTATTTCCTTTCCTATCCACCAAATATTTTTTTTCATGTAGATACTGAAAAATGTGAAAACTGGAAGTGTTCACGGGAATATGCCTTTATGAGGCCTAATGGCTTGGCTAACTGTTTTTAGGGAAGTAGATTTTAAAATTAAAAACCACTCCTAAGCAAACTCCTGTTCAGATATTATGCTGAAGGGGGATCAGGGATGCAATCCTGTCCCATAGATGCCAATGGGAGTTTTGTTGTTGACTTGGGGGGTGAGAGGGGCAGGCGTTCACCCTAGTACAAAACCCGAAGAGTTGGAGAGTGTATTTTTTAAATTGTGTAGCTGAAGGATAATGATGAAATATTTTTCTCCCCATTGATCAGCTATCCCAGCCAGTCAAAGTCTCTTATTCTGTAGCAATATGAAGATCTCCTGCCTTTCCCTCTGCCTCCTTTCTACAATGTGCTGGTTGTATTCGACACCAACAACTGGGAACAAAATCTTCCAATTTGGACCTTGCATGATTTCAATGAACGTTAATGAAATTAGAGCCAGCTTCACAGCGATCAAAGCAACCATTGTAAGTATTGCCCTGTGCGCTGTAGCTGTAGAAAGGCCTGGGCAGTTATGGTTTGACCAACCAATAGCTCTTTAAAATCAGTTATCTAGGGACTGGGTGGCTCAGGAGATTGCAATATGGAGCTTTAGTAGTGACCCAGGGACGGATTCTTCCTTGCGCAGTCACTTACATCACCACGTGAGTGCAAAGTGGGCGTATAATGCTACCATTCAGCTGTGTTAGCACTTTACACTGGTATAAATGCCAACATGAGGTGCAGGGTAATGGAGAATCAAGCCCCCAAAGTTGTCACCATCTGATGTCTCAAGTGCTTTATTTGTGAAATGAATTTTGGTGGTTCTCAGTTCAGTTCCTTTTGAGTTTAAAAAACCGAAAGTAGCCACACACCACAGACAAGAACAAAACAGTTCATTGGACAGTCTCAGCAAAGTGGCCAAGGACCGAGCGAGCCTTGGAGACTGAACTCTTCCTCTCCCCACTGGTCCCTCCAAATCAGGGTTGAGATGTGTGGATGAGCATGCTGAATCTGATTTTTTTCAAGCAGATTTCGCTCTTCAGAGATCATCAATCACCAACATGTAATTCACTTTCAGTTTTTAAGAAGAAAAGCTCTGTTTATATGCTGTATGCATTAGCTGTCTAAACATCCCGGTAGCTGATATGCATTAACATCACTGTATTTTTCTCTTTCTGTTTAGCAAGCCAAAGACGCCATCCGAACCATAAGCATTTTGTCATACCCATACTCTCTGCACAATTTCAATGTAGGTACCATTATTGCCTCTCCGTACAACTTTTCTTTGTTGAATTTATCCTTTACAGCTAATTTTAAGTGGGCCATTTCTCAAGGCTGACTGTAAAATTCCACAGAATTGTGAATTAGTGCTGATTGAAAGGTTCCAAGGGAACCTCTTTCCATCAGAAAATTAGTGTTTTGTCAACTCAAACATTTTCCATGGGACTGTGATTTCAACATTTTGTTTGGGAAAAAGAAAAATTAAAACAAAGTGACCTTTTTGGAACAGAATATTTTGATTTTTGTTTGTTTCAGAATGTATTTTTATTTCAAAATTTATATTTTGTTATAAAATATATTTTAAAATAGAAAAGTTGAAACGAAACATTTTGATTTTATCCAAGTGAAACATTTTGATTGACCTGAAACAGTTTTTTTTGACTTTTGTTTCACAAGAAATTTAGAAATGAACATTTTGTTCTGCTTCAAAATGAAAACAAATTTCAAAATTGCAGAATTTACCTTGAAGCAGAAATTCTGGTTCCCACACAGCTGTAGTATGAATACATGTACAGCACATAGCTAAGTGGACTAATGTGGGCTGATTACATGAATTAAGATAAATGACTGCCTCTTTCTGTAGCCAGCTCTTTTGAAAACAAGATTTCATGTTGAGAATATTGGATAATGAACAGGGGACAAAACCATTTTGCTCAGTATATTCCTGTAGTTGTATCTGTTTGGGTGTGATTCTCTTCAGCTCCCACAAGTGAAGGAGCCTCAGGCTAGATCAGCCTTTGGGATGGGAGGCTACTCAGAGGTGCTGCAGGAAGGTGTTGGTGCTGATAATATAGTAAGTAGTCTCAGACGTACTAGAAGGTGGTTACAGCTGGAGGTATCCTCTTTTGGAAGAGACACGTAGCCAAGTTCTTGGCTGCTTGTTGATATTAAAGTCCTATAGAACTTTTCCTAATAGGTATGGATGATAACCCTGGCAACTTTATCACATTCCAGCTTGAGTAATAACCTTCTTCACACTTACATTTCCCTACCAATTTCAGTCCTATTCTTCACTTGCTGGGAGATTTTAAAGTTTGTGTATTTCTCAAGGTCCAGGCACATTGCAGCAACGAAGGGACATATTTTCAAAAGGGCTCAGCACCCAACAGCTCTTATTGTTCACTTTTGAAAGTCAGGCAACTTATTTAGGTGCCTTAATGGGTCCTTGTCACAGGGTGGCTATGTCCCCTCCACACCATCCCTCATGAATGAAGTCAGTCTAGTTCCCCTGTGCCAGGACAGGTGATCCCATTGGCCAATTAGGAGGGCAAGGCAGCACCTAGGGGCTATAAAAAACTAGGGCAAATCAGAGACCGGGAGACCCAATAAGCAAGACATGCTGAATCAGAGCTGCCTTAGTGGGAGTCGGGGCAGGTGAGGTCTGCCACAGACACTGTATGCTTAGGAGCTGGGAGAAAGCTGAAGGCAGGAGACAGCAAGAGGCATTTGCAGGTTGGTGTCCCTGCAAAGCCAGAGAGGCAGGACTGGAGAAGGCTGAAGGAACAGCAGAGGGAGTTACCTACTGGCTCTGAGCCAGAACCGAGGAAAGAAAGCAGGGGAGCAGTGAAGGAGCTTGCCTGCTGATGTCTCCAGGATCAGAGAGCTGGACCCAGAAGAGCCATGAGAGGGCTGGGGGAGTGAGGGATGCTCCCCTGGTAAAGACGATCTCCCAGCAGAGAGACTGTGGGCTCCCACTAGGAAGAGTAGAAGTTGCACTCCAATAGGAAGGGTTGGGGTGGCTGTCCTGGTACAAGGACAGAAGAGGACAGCTGAAGAATCTGGGCATGGTCAGAGGTGCTGGTGTGTGATATGTGGGGCATCGTGAGACAAGATGTCGGGTGATCTTAATGACTGTTTGCACTGGGGTGAGAAATGAACTACATGTGTTTGGGACTTGTTTGGATGGTGTTCCCAATGTCTGATTATAAACCAGCCCTGAGGAGGGTACATGTGTGTCAAGAGAGCTTGCATAGAGTCACTGAAGTCTCTGAAGGGGAAACTGAGGCAGGCGTGACTATCCTGCTGTGGCCTGCTGCAGGAGAGTCGCTCCAGGCAGGGGCTGCCCTAGGACAGTCCTCTTGGGAGCTGAGTTCTTTTGAAAATCTATTCCAAATCCAGTGTAAACATTGTAGCAAAATGTATCAAACAGAATTAAAAAAAAATTATCCATGCAACTGCCATGTTTAGCACCAAAGATGGCTGCATTTTAGTGATGGGTGAAGTGGTCACTGATTATAGGTGTGGTGTGTGTTGTGGTGTTTTAAATAGCACTTTCAAAGCACTTAGAAATAATATCTTTTCTTTTTCTTAAGTCTGCAGATAGATGTTGCATCATACATCACCTTTTAAGATTCTACGTGGACAAGGTCTTCAAACACTGTGAGACTGAGGATTCTCATGTCAACCGGAAAATCAGCAGCATAGCCAATTCTTTCCTCAGCGTCAAGAAGAAATTCAGACAATGTGTATGTCAGGTTTCAATAAATTATCAGTTATCTCTAAAATGTATGTTAAATCCATTAACATGAGGGATATGAACAAACTTGGTATAGATTAAATAAATCAGCCGGAACATTTCCTGAGGTTCCAAAAAGTTTGCTTAAGAGAGAGTTCATACCGCTAGGGGCTTCAACAAGGAACAGAAGCATCAAAACACCGTGAAAAGAATTGTTCACATGTACTCAACGTTGGGAATCTTTGAGATTTACCCTTGCACCACATAGCTCCTGTTTGAATCTGCAAAATAGTATTTAATTGGGATTTTGGGCTAGCCCTCGATACAGGGGTGAATTTCATCCTTGGATGAGGCAGTCTGATTTAAGGGAATGACGTATTTTGCACAGTTTAGCAAGAGCTAGCCTATAAGCGTCTCCATATTAATCAGAAAGCTACAGCTTGTTAAAAGAGAAAAGCCTAATGAATTTGGTCTTCATTTTCTAGAATGAACAAAATGTGTGCAATTGTGGAGAGGAAGCAATAGAGAAATATAAACAAATTCTCAGCAATTATGGACAGGTAAATTGAGACTTTATTCGCTAATGCAAAGACTCGGGTTCCTTTTTGCTCATTTCAAATTGCCGTCATTATTTACCAAATATTTCTTTCAATCTACTTCCAGCTGAACACCACTTCTGCAGCAATGAAATCCCTTGGGGAGCTGGATATCCTACTAGACTGGATGGAAAAGGCTCATTAGAGAACAGAATACAATAACCAACATGCTATTTGTAAAGGTCCTTTAAAATTGTTCAGCTGCCATGGTGATGAGTGTGGAATAAGGTCTAAATCCAACTTTCTTTGACGATCTTCCTATTGACTTGAATTGGCAATGTAAATGTTTAGACATTGTCTTGCATAAAGAACGAATTATTTCAAGCTCACGTGGTTTTTCAAATCACAGCACTTATATTCCTGATTAGCCTTGAAACCCTTTCTCTGCTATTAAGGGTAGTTTTTAATTCTTTTTAGTTGTGGTTAGATGAGTCTCTTGTAGCAATGTAATGAAATTGGTTAGATTGTGTGCTCTTTGGGACAGGGACTGTATCTTCATCTGTGTTTTGGAAAGCACACAACACACCTTGGGAGCTACTTCAATCTAGATATTAGTAAAGAAGGATGCTTACAACCCTCGGGCTCAATCTTACAAGACCCCCTCAGGTCGTGAACTCCCATTGAAGCTAACAGGAGTACAGCCTTGGGAAGGCTTGTAGGATTGGTCCCTGTAACGGGTTGTGCTCACCACCGTGGCGCCTCTTGCTGGTTGTTCCAGGAATTAGCTCTGTCCAGCAGCAGGGTGCCCCCCTGGTGGTGTCTCACTCTCTTGCTCAGGGGCAAACTGCAGTCCTTTGGCTGGCCACTTCCCTTGGTAGCTAGTGGGGCAAAGGGGAGGAGGCCCAACCCAGGGACCCTATAGCTCACAGCCTCTCCTTCCCTTGTGCCGCTACCTGCGTTCCCTGGGCCACTTCCCTGTAGCCCCAGCACTTTCTCGGCCCCTGTGTCAAGGCCTCAGTCTGGGAGCCAGCGAGACTGGAGCTCCACTTGCTCCCCTGACCCTGCCCAGCACTACTCTGTCCCAGGTACTTCTCTCTACAGGCAACCAGGCCTTCTCCCTCAAGCTCCAGGGAGAGAATGAGCTCCTCTTTTCCTTGCAGCCCTTCTTATAGGGCCCAGCCTGGTCCGTATTGGCTGCATCTAAGCTAGGGTTACCATTCGTCCGGATTTACCCGGACATGTCCTCCTTTTGTGTGCTAAAAATAGCGTCCGGGGGGAATTTGTAAAGCACTCACAATGTCCGGGATTTCCCCCTCCCCTGGCAGAGCAGAGCGAGCGGCTGGGAGGGCTGCAGGAAAGTCCCGGGCTGGACTCCGGAGCAGCTTCCTCCTCCCACCCCCCCCCCCCCCCTGCATTCTGAGCCGGCCGGCAGCTCCTCCTCCTGCAGCCCGCTCCGGCAGCCCTGTGCAGGTCCAGGGACTGGGTTTTGTGTTGTGCTAGGGAGCTCAGCCATGTGTCCGGCTGGCACAGAGCCCAACACCCTGTTCTGAGCAGCAGGGTAAGGGGGGACAGGGAGGTTCTGGATGGGGCAGTCAAGAAACGGGTGGGGGCTTTTGGAGGGGAGTGGAGAAAGTTTTGTGCAGTCAGGGTACAGGTAGGGGGTAGGGTCCTGGGGGGCAGTTGGGGGGGGGTCTTAGGAGGGGGCAGTTAGGGGACAAGGAACAGGGAGTCTTAGGTAGGGGGTGGGGTTCTGGAGGGCAGTTAGGAGCAGGGGTCCCAGGAGGGGGCAGTCAGGGGACAAGGAGCAGGGGGTAGGGGGCTGGGAGTTCTGGGGGGGAGCTGTCAGGGGGCAGGAGTGGGGAGAGGGATCGGAGCAGTCAGGGGACAGGGAGCAGAGGGGTTTAGATGGGTTGGGAGTTCTGGGGGGGGGCTGTCAGGGGGTGGGGAGTGGTTGGATGGGGCGTGGGAGTCCCAGGGGTCTGTCTGGGGGTGGGGGTGTGGATAAGGGTTGGGGCAGTCAGGGGACAAGAGGCAAGGAGGCTTAGATAGGGAGTGGAGTCCCGGGGGGCAGTTAGGGGCAGGGGTCTCAGGAGGGGGCAGTCAGGGGACAAGGAACGGGGGGAGGGTTGGAGGTTCTGGGGGGGGCGGGAAGTGGGAGGGGCAGGGGCGGGGCTAGGGCGGGGCTCCTCCCGTCCTCTTTTTTGCTTGTTGAAATATGGTAACCCTATCTAAGCCTTCCTCTGATTGGCTGGCTGGGTTCTGCACAGTTGCTACAAGGGCTGCTATTAACCCTTTGCCAGCCAGTGAGGGGCAGCTGCCTCATCACAATCCCCTATTTTTTCTTTTTAAACCACAAGAATTACTATTGTCTCTTGAAATAATGCTTAGTGTCATTGTGTCTCTACATGTGAAACCATTTTCTATGTAAGATAACTTATTCTCAAACAGAACTGTTCTTCCCATATGTATTATCTGCAAGACACTCAATAAGTATATATTGTACTGCTCAATTGCACTCCTCTTAAATAAACACTATTCAAAATTATGCTATTCAGCCTGGTCTGTGTTTGTGAAACTTGTTTGACTTATTTGTTTTCTTTGATACACATTCACTATTGCCAGCCCCACCCATTCAAAATTTCTGAGTCAAAGTCTGTGACGGGGTGTCCACCTCGCACAACACTTGGAAGGGGTTAAGATGGCCAAGTAGAGCCTGGGAGCAGGGAATTGATTGACAGCAGGCTCAGCTGGGCGGGAACAGAGGCAGCCTATAAAGTCAGGAAGCTAGCAACAGACAGGGGTAGCAGTCACTCCCTGGGAGGCAGGTTTGGAGCTGATACTCCCAGAGGAATGGGGGGAACCAGGAATGGTAGGAAGCAGTCCAGGGAAGGAGAAATGAGGGCTTGGAGTGTAAAGCCCAGAACTGCTGGGTTGAGGATCCCTGGACTGGAACCTGGAGTAGAGGGGAGGCCTGGTTTCCTCTACCAGCCAGGGCTGATTCCAGGGTTTTTGCCACCAAGTGGCAGGGGAAAAAAAAACAAAAAAAGCCATGATCAGCAGCACTTCGGCGGCAACTCTACTACCACTGCTTCATTCTTCAGCAGCAATTCAGGGGCAGGTCCATCCCTCTGAGAGGGACTGAGGGCCCCGCTGCTGAATTGCTGCCAAACAGCTGGACGTGCTGCCCCTTTCGTTAGCCACCCCAAGCACCTGCTTGCTGTGCTGGTGCCTGGAGCCAGCCCTGCCTGGGACAGTGAATGGGAAGAATGCCTAGGACAGCTGAAAGAAAGACTTTGATATACCCCGGAAGGGGGGTGGGGGAACACTGAGTGACCTGGCTGGAGGGCTGAGTCATGAAGAGGATGCTGTGGTTCCTGGAGGGAGAGAGGGGATGCAGACCAGAGAGAATGACAGAGTGATGGTGTGGGAATGGGTGTTGATCTGACAAGCTAGTCACCAGGAGGAGGTGCCATTTTAGCGGTGAGTGGCGCACCCTGTCACACAGTCCCAATGAGATTGGTTTTTAAAGCCATGACACTTTGAAAAATAATGAACGCTGGATTCTTATTTGCCTTCTGGGTTTTGAGCCTTTAGGTATCACATTTTTCAAACTTTTGACTCCAGTCATCAGGGCTAGAAACTTTGTTTACATGAAAACCGAGTCTTTCATAATTATGATTTTAGGAGCTGGAATTACAAAATCAACTGCAAATATCAGAAGACTTCCTATGAAGTCACAAGAGTTAGCAATGGTGCATATGATAAGGTCCCATGCATTGCAGATGGCTTGTGTATTGTTCCCTTCACAGATGCAGCCCACATAGAAATGAGGTAAAATTCAGCTTGTGCAGAGCTGGCACTAGGGCTTTGCTGCTCTTGAGTCCCACGGAAGTGCTCAGCGTAGAATTTAGGTGAGACTTAAAATGGTGCACAGATGGTTGTTGTGGTTACATCGGGGCTTTGCCTGGAGAAAAAATTCACCCACTGCAACTTACAGTATATGCACTCAGTATGTTTTCACATGGATTATTCATTGACTTGCAAGGGGGGAATTTGTTCCTGGGGGATGCATACCTGGAGGATGGCCTGGTCCATTGCAGCTTTATACAATGGCCATGAAATGTTACCCGTCCTGAGAGAAAAACCAGCTCGTACTCCTTTACTGTAATGCAGATCGCAATGGAAAAAATGAATATTTCACTCATCCTTACTAGTTCCTAGTGGGGGAGTGGGTACAGTGATCTGATGACAGGTGGGGTTATAAAGGTGACCAAAATAGCTAACTATTGATGTCTGTCCTGTGCAGGGGGTATTTATTACACATGTGTAGATGAGCCAGATTCATTCCAACCACACACAGCCTGAGTATCTGGGGTCTATGTGCAGGCTGAGTGCAGGGAGGTTGTGAAGATGGAATTCACCCTGTCCCAACCTAGGTCCAGGGTACCATGCAGTTCCCTTCAGCTGTTATTCCCTCTAGGGGCTGGAATAGTGGCCAGGGTCTGTTAGTGCCACTTGCGTATGATACCGGTGTCACTGGTAGAAGAGAAGAAATAAGCGATTCCAAAGAACGTAAGGGCATTTAGGTGCATGCCACTGGTGCTGCCATCTGGAAACCCAAAGGAGATATTGATGAGATGTCTGGAATGTTTAGCTTCAGCTTGCTGTTGTTGATTTGTAGTCTATGGTGGCCACTGTATCTCAATGTGTTGTTTTTCCTTCTAAGGGGAATGGGGAAGCAAGTCATTTTAACCTCCAATGGGCAGGACTGGGAAGATGGGCACTCTCACGAAACGTTTTCCCAGGCATTTCTTAAGGTGCTTGATATCTTTGTGCAAAATATATGAACCTTTCCAAGATACTGAATGTAAGCCAAGTGAGGAAATGGATGGTCAAAGGCAAAGCAGAAATCCCATGGGGATTCCATCTTTAATTTCATTTCCTTTTCTCACCTGTATATAAATGGGAAGCAGCGTCGGAGAGACGGTATATCACAAGACAAGATAGAACCCATCTTAAAACAAGGTAAAAGATTTTTCTCCAATATATCCTTTTACATTACTAGCTCTGTGTAGTTCATGTATTAATTATCCATAAACACATCGGTTAGGTATAAACACGCATTAGACTTATGCACTAGGCCAAATTCAGCCTTGGTGTGCCTTCAGTAGCATTAAAACAGATGGATTTGTTCCACTGAATATAGGACTAGACATGACTGTCTATCTACGGTACTTATATGGCCCTCCTCACCATGGTAACTGAACACTTCACAATTTGTATTATATACATATGGTCACAATGCCCCTGTGGGGTAGGCTAGTGCTGTTGTTCCCATTTTACAGATGGTAAACAGAGAGAATGAGGGCTTATCTACATCAAGGTCTACCCTATGCATTTTTGTTGGCATAGCCATGTTGGTCAGGGGTGTGAAAAAAACATGCTCCCAGCCAGCATAGCTATGCGCAAACGCCCTGATGTAGATGCAACTATGCTGACAGAAGAATGCTTCCGTCAGCATAATCAATGTCTTTCGGGGAGGTGTCAGCAGAAGAACTTCTGCAGAGGACTCGAGGGCTCTGCCTATATAGTATACCAGTATAGCTGTATTGGCAAAGCCTGTGTAGTGTAGACCAATGGTTCTCAACCAGGTGTACATGTACCCCCAGGGGTACGCAGAGGTCTTCCGGGGGTACATCAACTCATCTAGATAGTTTCCTAGTTTTACAACAGGCTACATAAAAAGCACTAGCGAAGTCAGTACAAACTAACATTTCATACAGTGACTTGTTTATACTGCTCTCTGTGTACTATACACTGAAATGTAAGTACAATATTTATATTTCAATTGATTTTTTATAATTCTATGTTAAAAATGAGTCAGCAATTTTCAGCAACAGTGTGCTGTGACACATCTGTATTTTTATGTCTGATTTTGTGAGCAAGTAGATTTTAAGTGAGGTGAAACTCGGGGGTACGTAAAACAAATCAGACTCCTGAAAGGGGTACAGTAGTCTGGAAAGGTTGAAAACCACTGGTGTAGAGTAGCCCTTAACTAGTGGGCTCTGTAATATAGACTCAGCCTTATTTTGGCATCTTTCACCCCCTCCATTCCTCATCTAATCCTTCTCCCCAAGTACCTGCAGAATGAGGTGGCTTCTAAATGAATCCACCTCACCATTTATTTTTAAAAGTCTTAATGCTTTGTGTAAAATGTCAATAAAAATGACTCAGCCGCATGAGAGGCAATGGAATCCTCTGAAGAGGGCCCCAAACCAAAACAGCACGGGAGTGGTGGTAGGCTTTATTCTGGTGTACTCCAGGAGGGATGAATTTCACCTTCATTCCATCAACTCATCCACTTGCCTATCTCCATTACACCATGAATCATGGGGCAGTGACTTACTCACCAAGTTTTTGTTCCTCCCAGGGAGGAGGATGAACTGTGACAATGTTATACAAGGAAATAAAACCTTATGGTGACAAATTCCCTAACGGCTTTCAGGGGGTTTATGATGTCTCCAAAAAATAAATAAATAAAAATGGATGCATTCATAGCTTTGAGTGTTTAGCTGTTCCTCACATTCCATTTGGGACCTGCTCCCATTGAAATAGATAGCACATACAGGTGCTTAGAGAATTTGGTGCCATAAGGTTAAATTTCCTTGTATGACACTGTTATGGGGTTTTGAGGTGTTCACTCTCCTTCCTGGGGAGCAACAGAAACTTGGTGCCTCAGCATGGGGGAGATGGATAAGACACCTCTCTAGGTCCCTTCCAGCCCTTCATTTCTATGCAGTCTCCTAATTTCAGATCGAGGTACTTATATTGAAATACAAGCAAGAAACAGTCAATAAACCAAACATTTCTATCACCCCTTGAAATAATTGCCATGGTCCCTGCATCTCTTTCTCTCTGGCTTTCCTTCCATTCATCTGTCTATCTAAGTTCAGGGTTACAAATGTAGAAATGATGTCTAAAGGGGCATGTCAGTGGCACATTGGTAAATGGATGAATTGAAGTGAGTCTATGTAAATGTAGAGAATGTCTTAGCAGGTGTAACATGTATGTTGGAAGGAAAGGAGGGACGAAGATGGGTTAGCCTACAGTAACTTAATCTCCCTCTAGACACAGGACTCCACTCTGAATTTGAACCCCAGTGTTTACAGCATCGGTTTTCTACGTTGCAAAATAATGATTTGACTATGTAACCCAATGAGCAATGTTTTATTTCCTACTGAACAGTTGTCATGGCTAGAAGCAAGAGTCTGTAACCTGCAGAGAAATGAAAAGTTCTTGCCTCTTTGTCAACTCTGCTGCACTTCTGCTGTGTCTGAAACTCAGCGCCAGCCTCAAAAAACACCACTTGGGCCACTGTGTGATCTCTGTGAATAGCCATGGAATAAGGCACAGCTTTGCAGCCATTAAAGAAATGACTGTGAGTATGGACTATTTGGAAATGCATCTGCAGCGGTAGCTCAGAATCATGCTGAGCAGCGCTATTGAAAGATCACTTGTAAAAGCAAACCTTCCCGCAATAACGTCTATCTGATGCTTTTTATTTCTTTCCCCCTCCTCTTCAGCAATCTAAAGATGAACATTCTGACATCAGAATCTTACACAAATCATATTCTTTGCAAGACACTGCGGTACGTTCAATCTCTATCTACTGGCCAGGTGAGTTTGGAGAGGGGGAAGATGGAATTTGAGGGGTAACAGCCCTTGAAAGAGGGTCTGGCTTGGATTCTTCTCCACACCCTGTTGCTTAGTCTTGATTTGCACCTTCTTTGATGCTCAAACCTCCCTATCTATCCGCACCTCTCCCTTCCCCCCCCCCAAATTGGCCTAGAATTCATTGAGGATCCAGCCCTAGTGACCATAGAGGAGTCAGATGCGCAGATACTATGGTGAAGGGCAGCAGTTTAAAACCCAAAGATACAATACAGAGCACCTGTTGTACATTGTGCTGTACTGTGCTCATTTGCGGTGTAGTGACCTTATTCACAGATGTAGTCCTATTGATGTCAAAGATCTACCCATTTGAGTAAGGACTACTTGTATGAGTGAGGGTCTAGGACTAGAAGTGAAGTGAGGCACAGTTTGCTGAGGGTTAAATTCATACATGTGCAGAGGGTTAGCATAAGACCAATGCAACATTTAAGTCCCTGTGTAGCAAGGGTGAATTCCATCCATATACTTGGGTATCATGTAGACAGATGGCTACATAATACATGACTCCTTGGTTTTAACAAGGATTTTTGCCCTATGTACTGAGATGATTTTCTTTTTAGCCTATGGACGGGTGTTGTTTCCTTCGTCACTTGTTAAGATTTTATCTGGCTACCGTTTTCAGCCACTGCAAGGCATCCAGTCCCCGCGCCAGCAGGAGGGTCAGCAGCATAGCCAACTCCTTTCTCAGCATCAAGAAGGACCTGAGGCTCTGTGTTAGTCAGAGGGACTGGGCCAAATTCTGCTCACAGCCACACCAGTGCAAACTTGGAGTAAAGCCACTGAAGTGAACAGAATCACTCTGGATTTGCACTGAGGTAGAAAATCTGGCCAATAATATATAGAATAAGTTCTAATTATGGGCCAGATTCCACTCCCATTACTTGCCCTGAGTAGCTCCTTACTCTGGGAGGAATCCCATGGGATTACTTGAGAAGTATGGTACTACTCAGTGTGAGTAAGGGTAGCAGAACTTGGCTCTACAATGAGGTATTGTTCATGCCTGCGTATCTGTCATTAATTACCTTCCCTTTATCCCTGTCCAGCATGAAGTCAGCATGTGCCACTGTGGAGAGGATGTGAAGCACAAATGTGGACAAATCCTGAGCCAGTATGAAAAGGTAAATCACGCTTTGCTTTCTGACATAGCTAATGCATGTGCAGAGAGCTTCTCATGCTGGAAGCAGGAGTCTGGCTTTATTAGATGACAGCTGAAATGATGCTGACTTGGGATTCTATCTTTCCTCTCTGGAGCACCACTGTGGAAAGTGCCCTCTGAGACTCTCTTGCTCTGCGGCTGCCCAGGCTGTAACTATTCTGTGTTATGTAAAAAAGCCATTAGTCCTCAGAGCTGTCAATGCGCTGAGTTCCTCTAGGTGGCACCCACAGACTCTTCAGAGCAGTGCGTGTTGTCTGGGGTTCTCCGCTCAGTGTCCCCTCCTGGATCCCTTGTTCTGATCCTACGACCTTCACTCTCAGCCTTGTTTGTTTGTTGTTGATTTCCCAGGCTTGGTTGATTTCTGGGTTCTGTGGCCCCACCCTCACCGGGTAGGGAAGACCTTTGTTGCTTTGGTGGAGCTCTGCCTCCCAAAGCCAGTCATCAAATAGGCTGGCACCTTTCCCCAGCACTAAAATTAACTTTAAAATAAAAAAAGAGAAGAAGAGGAAACAAGCAGCTGAGGTTCAGTGTGAGGATGGGGAGGGCGTGGGTGAGCGCACGCACATGCACGAGAGCACGTGTGAGAGTTATTTTCATCCGTTTGTCAGAGTGGCAACTGAATATTTATTAAAAGAAGAACAGGAGTACTTGTGGCACCTTAGAGACTAACAAATTTATTAGAGCATAAGCTTTCGTGGACTACAGCCCACTTCCACGAAAGCTTATGCTCTAATAAATTTGTTAGTCTCTAAGGTGCCACAAGTACTCCTGTTCTTCTTTTTGTGGATACAGACTAACACGGCTGTTACTCTGAAACTTGAATATTTATTGCTGTCTTGGTTGCAGACACTGGTTCTAGGGCCTTGTTGGGAAACCAAATGGCCCTTTAAAAATGAGCCTCTGTTGTTATAACTGAACTAGCTGTTCAGCGAGCAATCCTCTCTGTTCCCTTTCAGATGGACGTAGCCTCTGCAGGTCTGAAGGCACTTGGGGAGCTGGATACCCTATTGGACTGGATGGACAAGGCTGATTAGGTGGAAATCTAGAACTGCCATCCTGCAGGGCTCCATCTTGCCACCTTAGGAAAACTCTCATTGAATACAGCATGAGTAAGACACAGGATTGGGTCCTAAATCAGGCTCTCTAAAGAGTTCTTTCATGGCCTGAAATCCTGCTTCCATTGAAGTCAATGGGAGAGTAACTGTGAACCTCAGTAGGAACAGGATCAGGCCTTTCATCGGCAGAGCTGAGGGTGCCCAGCACCTCACAGGAGAAGGCACTCAGCACCCTACATGATCACACCCAGAACCTCTGTGGCTCCAGTCCAACAAACGCAGCTGTGTAACTTGAAGCATGTGAATAGTCCTAGGGAAGACCTCTGTGCTCCTGCTTAAGTGTTCAGCAGGATGGGGGCCTGTGGGCCCAGTTCAGCCCAGGTGTAACCCTCAGGTCTAATTAAGCTGCGCGACCCAGTCCTTGTTTTACCTTGTTTTTATCATGCCATGCAATTGGCTTTTATAATTTCTTATGATAGAAAAATATTTTCTACAATGCAGATTCCCCCCCCAGTTTTTATGATTTAATAATTAATTAATTAATTTGTACTAATTTTATTTATTGGCCCTCCAGCTTAGTGTTGTTCTGGGCTAAATTTATATACAATGTACCTTTAACTTATTGTTAAAGCCAGCAAGCGTGGTGTGCTCCCCATTTGTGTTACATTTGTGGGGCATCGGACAGGCGTGTATTGTACGAACCCCTCCCGCTTTTCTGAAATAAAAAGTACTGGAATGATGATATTGTGCCTAGCCTGCGTGTGAAAATGTCCCTTAGCCAAACCCCAAACAATAATACAGCGATTAATAACAGCCTGTGATTATATAGAACCATCCATTCAAAGAGGTCAAAGCACTTTACAAACATAAATGAATTAAGCATCCCAAGAGCCCTGTTTAGGCAAGGTAAGAGTATTCACTATTTACAGGTGAGGAAGTAGAGGCAGAGGAGTGAAGTGACTGTTTAAAGTCAAACAAGAAGGTTCTGGCAGTTCTGGAAAAAGAACCCAGGTGTCCTAACTTTCATCCGTTGTTTTAAACATAAGCTCATCCACTAGTGTCCCCCAAATGTCTCCACTCATGTCCTTCTCTAACCAATCAAAAAGTGGCTGCCTGAAGAAATAGCACTGACATCTCTCATCTGGGTAGGCATTCATACTACTTTCATCACCCTGGTATTGGAGTGCCTTCCTGCTATAATGCATTAATAAATGAGTCAAGATGAACCCAGTTTCATTTATTTAGGGCATCCATGAGAGCATGCTTCCTATGCGGCCCATAGGCATTTTGTGGTTTCAGGCCTGTGGTAAGTGTGTGTAACAGATTATCACGGGCATTTTGCCAGAGCACTCATGTAATTGATGTTCCTGGTATCACTGTAGTTTAGGATGTTGAAATTCCCCCTACTGAACTTGTCCCATGCTGGAAAGTTCAGCTCAGGGGTGGGAGCAGCATCCGGGGTTTGGGTTTGGCCCGTTTAGTTCTGCAGAGGAAAAGCTCACGTCAAAAACCATCTAGAATAAGACATGCCTCTTATACCAAAAGGCTAGGCTGCTTTCCCTGGGACAGGAAGCGAACGATCTTTCCTTGCCTCTCAGCTTTCAGAGACCGCTGGATGGCACAGTGACTAGGATGGTTCCAGCAGCTAAACAGTCATCCATCAGATCCACTTCAGCATTGCACATACCCTCATGAGATGGAGGTTTGCATTTTGCAGTGTCTCCTTTTCTCTGGGTAACTGGCCAGTGTACTCGAATGGTCACCAAACCCCGGACAGGGCCGGCACTGGCTTTTTTGCCACCCTAGGCCGCCCCCCCCACCGCCCCCCGGGGGGAAAATAAAACTGGAAAAATAAAGCAAGTTCAACCTCGCAGCTGAAAAGTCAGAAGACAAATACAAAGACCCCAATATTTATTGGAGGAGGGGAAAACCTCATTTTTAAACTCACATGATTTTGGGGGACTGGACTCAACTGGGATTTTTGAACATTTGGGGTTGGCAACACTGTTTGTTAAGAGACCCTACACAACCAAGCACTGGAGCACTGAGACAGGACTTTACCAATTAATACCCCCAGATACTGAAGCCTTTGGAAAGGGCTCAGTGCCCCGCACTGGCCTCAGGGACTGCAGTCAGCACCATTAATAACATTGTCAGTTCCTACCATTAAAGTGCTGAGGTTCATGTGAGCCTCCTTTTCACGCCTTGCCCCTCTCTTCCCACAATGCCTCACTCTTCATGGGCCGATAAAGTATCTTCCAAATAACCCTAGTCACCAAAGTCTTCCCCACCTCCGCTGCTCCATTGGTTGGCCTGCTGCTGGCAAAGGCAGTCTCTAGTAAGGCCATAGAGGTGGTTTTCCGTGGCTCTTCCTCAAGTGGTTTCTTATCCTCCTCACTGCTCCTGCAGGGAAGACTCTATTTTACAGAGTTGTGTAATTCTATCCATGCCATATGGAAATAAGCTTCCCATGTCATTAAACAGAAGTTGCCTAATGCTTGTGATTTCATCACTGTCAGCCCAATCCCAAGAGAGTCCAGCAAAGACCTCATCCATCCTGTGTGCATCTAGGTTGCACTGCCTCTCCACGTACGTGTTGGGTCTTTGTAGCAGGTGCAGTTAGATTTTTAACTGGAGCCAACTGAATCGTTTGCTGCAAAGAAGGCTCTTTTTTCTGTTTTCAAACTGACTCCGATTTCTAAGGATGCCTTTGCTACTCATAAGTGTTTGTGTGAACGCACGTCACGCTAACTGGGCTTTACTCTGATTCGTTTTAAAAAGGAAAAGCTTAAAGCAAAGACATTCCGAACCTGAGACCAAGTCCTTTTGGAAGCTCAGAAAGATGGAGCAGGGACCTTCTCTTTGTTCTGGGTTTGTACAGCACCCAGGACAACATGCCCAGAGCTCCTGCAATATAAACAGCGCAAGATGTTAAGGTGGATAGATAGATAAATATATGATTATAACTATTAAAATCCTATTTGAAATGTCCTTATGTCTAAATTGGAAATGAAACACAACATGCAAGATATTTTTAATCATTTTAAGGAAGCATGTGGTCATAATTTGCCTCGAAAACTCCCCATTCTCTTTTAGATTAAAAGTTCCTGTAATTATTCTGGCTAAGTCAGCATTTCTATCCACCATATCCCACCCCATTCCCCCACTGTGGTATATAGACTCTATATAACCTTGCTGTTCACACATGGGGTCCAGTCCAACAGCCCTTACTCACACAAAATAATTCTTACTTGTGTGAGTAGCCTCATTGACTTGTGTTGACTTCATCGGGACTATGTAGTTGACTAAAAACTATCCATATGAATAAGGGTTGCAGGATGGGCCATTATTTTGTACTAGACATTGCTGGCATTGTGGTCATTATCTCTGAAGTTAGTCAAAAGTTAAAGAAAGGATATAAAAATACTTAAAAAAAAAAAAAATCATACAATGCTGCCATCTAATGGCAATCCTGATGTTGCAATAATTGAAATTGAAAAGATTAGTTGAGTGCAGATTGTGCGCTCAGAAGGGAACATGAGTCCAAACATTGCTTCCTTTTCCACCATTGTAACTCCATGGATTTTCAGCTTATCGCTGGTGTAATTGAAAACAAGATCTGGCCTGTAAACCCTGCTTTACAGAGCTTCAGGCTAGATTTGCCAAGGTATTTAGGCATTTAAAGATACAGATAAGCAACTATTGGGATTTTCAAAAGCTCCTAAGTTGGTTAAATAATATATATGGAGATATACCTATCTCATAGAGCTGGAAGGGACCCCAAAAGGTCATCTAGTCCAGCCCCCTGCCTTTACTAGCAGGACCAAGTACTGAGTTTGCCCCAGATCCCTAAGTGGCCCCCTCAAGGATTGAACTCTCAACCCTGGGTTTAGCAGGCCAATGCTCAAACCACTAACATTGTGGCTTTTGCTTAGGACATGGAACAGCAGATATGATTTTTGTTGCTCACCAAATACACTACAATGGTAAACTACAAAGAGATGCCTTATTGAAATCAATTGGAGTTCGGTACCTAAGCTGCTTAGGTGCTTTTGAAAATCCCAATAGATGCCTATCTGCATCTTTAGGTGCCTAAATACCTTTGAAAATCTGGCCCTTACTGTACATAGCATTGGCTTTGTCTCGCAGTAATTATGCATTTCTTTTAACTACAGATTTTGTTTGCAATATGTTGCAGGTCAGGAGTTTACTTCTGATTCTTTCCCTATTATCACGCAGCATACAAATGAACAGAAAGGTGTGTCATGGACCAGAGGATATCAGGTGAGAGCAGGTATGAGAGTGTAGATTTGTACAAACAGGGCAGATTTGCAAAACATTGATCGGGGAGAGTGGTGGAAGAAGTTTGCATGGCCACTGCCTATGCTGGTTCTACCCTGGAGATAAGCAGAAGACTTCACTCTCAGGAGCTAGTGGCCTAGCATCATTTGCCAGCACTAAATTAACACAAAAATTCATTTAATATCTAGGTAGCTAGCTAGATTTATTCATATATAAGCATTAAATCTGAATTTCTGCTCTCCTAAACTACTCTTTTTCTTCTTCAAATAGTTTCCTATGCCAAACTGGACCCTGCCTGGGGTTACCTCCTCTGATGCTGTGTGTAATCTGTCTTGTCACAAACAGGTCTATGTATTTTTTCTTCCACTTGTCTCACTGTCAACGTACTGTACAATAGTGTCTCAATCCAGAATGGGTGTTTTCACCCCCATGTGCTTTGAGATCACTTCCCAGAGTCGGTGTTCAGCATTGCGGTGCCTGAGGGCAGCTTATACGATTATATTCGTCACATGTTTCCTGTTTTCAGAGCAACAAAACATGAATGGAGTGGTGACTTAATCACTTCATCTTCAGGTAAAGCTGCATGTCACAGAATAAATCCAGATCAGGTTCTTGATTCCTGAGAACAGTTCCAATGAAAGCAATGGGACTGCTTCTGTATTGGCCTGATCCAATGGAAAGTGAAAGTCTTTCCATTGACTTCAGTGGGCTTTGGGTCAGCTAAGCAAGGACTGCAGGATTGGGCCTCGCATCTTGGCGGGCCACACATTCATGGTCCGGACTGAATTCCTCTCAGGGTCCAATACACTTAATTCCAATATTTTTGCATTAATATCATTCACCAGATTAAATTGATTTAATCCATTGGGAAGAAGGATGGTCTTGGGGCAAGTATCAGGGGGTGTAGCCGTGTTAGTCTGTATACACAAAAACAACAAGGAGTCCGGTGGCACCTTAAAGACTAACAGATTTATTTGGGCACAAACTTTCGTGGGTAAAAAAACCTTTTTACCCACGAAAACTTATGCCCAAATAAATCTGTTAGTCTTTAAAGTGCCACCGGACTCCTTGCTGGTCTTGGGGCAGACACACAAATCTGGGAATCAGCAGATCTGGCTTCAATTCCTGGTCTCAGGCTTCCTTGGGACAGGTCACCTCCTCCCTCTGTGCCTCAGTTTCTCCCTCTGTGAAATGGGGATTGTATTTCTCCCCAACCACGGATGGGGGAGGGGTTGTGAGGCTTGACCCACTAATGTTGGTAACAGGCCTTGAGAGACGCAGGTAGGGATAGAGCTGGTTGGAATATGGTGTTTCAGTGAAGCTGAACCGTTTTGTGGAGACTTATTGGTTTCCACAAAAGTTTTGTTGAGAAGGTTTTTAGGTCTAGCCGGGGTGGGGGAGAGGGAGAGTCTCTCTAAGGGTAGGTCTACACTTGGAGCTGGGGGTGTGATTCTCAGCTGGAGGAGACGTACTCACATGAGCTCTCATCGAGTTAACAAGTTAAAAATAGTGTATAGCCGCGGCAGTGGGAACAATGGGAGAATGTGCCCATCTGAGATGCTAGGCACCTCCTTGGGGTGGCTAACCTGTCCAGCCGTTTGTGCTGTCATGGCTACACTCTATTTTTAACATACTAGCTTGATCACAGCTAGCGCAGGTATATGTCCTTGAGCTGGGAATAGTATCTCCAGCTGAAGTGTAGACATACCCTAAAACTGGGCAGCTCGGGTAGTGGCTGGGATGTGGGAGAAGCAGGTTCAAATCCCTGTTCTACATGGCTTGGAGTGATCTGGGATGAAAAGCTCTGGTCTGATTCAGGCAGAGCAGGGACTTGGACCTGGCTCTGCTACAGCCCAGGTCGGTACTCTAACCCCATCAGTTTACAGATCATATGTCCTTGTGTTTTCATTCCAATGCAGAACAAAAACAAAGTTAGAAACTTGTCACACAACAGAACTGTCGTTCCCTGGGCAGCTCTAAGAGTTTTAGAAGCCCTAGGTAGAGACTGAAATGTTAAACTATTGTTTAAAAGATTGTGTAGTGTCATATGCCTTTTTATCATCTGTAATGAGATCACACTAAATATATTTGGACACATGCACAATCAGTGAGTGAGTCCAAGTTTTAGAAGGAGGGATTTGAAGACAGGATTCCTGGGCTCTGTTGACGTGTTCCTGTGATACTTTGTGGAAATAACTTGTACATTTTCATGTGCATCAGTTTCACCCATCTGAAAAAAAAAAACTTACTTCCCTCGGATGCTGGGAAAAGTAATAAACTCCCATTCATAAAGTACATGTGTTAGGTGTTAAAGCAGTGTCAAACAGAGCTGAGTGAATAATTGATTGTTTGATTTGGGAGGAACAACCCAAATATGTGTTGTTTTCATTTCATTTTGAACCTATGCTGATTTTTTTTTTCTTGCTGAAACAAAAAAATCAAGCAATTTTCATTAGGGCTGAACAAAATGTATTCAGTGTGGTTTCAAAATGACATTTCAAAATGAAACTGTTTGGAAGTGAAATGTCAAAACAATTCATTTAGAAAATATAGAAACAAACTGTTTTGGCTTTTTCAAAAAAAATCCTTGTTTTCCATTTGGCTGAAATTATTCACCAAATTTGACCCATATTTGTGAATAGTTTCTGTTGCCCCAAAATTGCGTTTTTTGGGACTTTACCGTTCAACCAAAAAAATTCACGCAGCTCTAGAGAACTGCGCTATCTGATACTATAATTCCCCTTTGCTTGCAGTGTAATTGCCTGAGTTTTATTTGTCTGCAGTATCTTTGGTGTTCTGCTCCCATCGTATGTCAAATGCTAGGCAATAGATAAGCAAGGTGAGTAATTTAATGGAGACTTAGAAGGAAGTTCTGCTAGTGGTTCAGTAACTGGCACTTTCTTCTTTTGAGTCCATGCTTAGTCAATGACCGAACTTAGGGCTAGGTAATGTTCACGCTCTTTTTTGCAGAGTGACACAACACAGGAGTGTGGGCAAGAACAGGGCAGAGAGGGAGATGTTTCCAGGTGGGCTGAGGATGGAGCTGACTTTTTTTTTTTTTTTCCTTCTCAGGAAATTCCCAACCTTAAGCACTTCCCTCCAGCTTCCTTGCTTGCCACTCCCCGGGGGACACTCTCCATGTACACACCTTTTTCCGTTGCACCAGAGCCATTTGCTCATTTCCAGCAACTCTGTGCAGGCTTGGGCCTGTCACCCCACTCATTCCTTTCTGTATCTAAGTACTTAGTCCATTAGGTCCTTTTACAACAAGTGAAAACATAGTGATACAAGAGAAACCGGTCCAAGCAGCAGTCTCCCCTTGTGGAGAAGTATAGGGAATATAGATTTTATATATAATTTTTCTATTGAAAAGATTAAGTATTGTCACTTTTTTTTTTTTAGCTACATTCAGGAACAGTAGTATTTAATAGAAATTGAAGAGGTTGGCATCATGGCAGATCGATAGGATTTTATAGGGTGAAAACAACAGAGTTCTATAGAAATTAGAGTTAATCTAATATTCATTCAATAGGGATGAAACCAGCAGGGTTTTACAGAAATGACTCTAAACTCCTATAGATTTCAATAGAAAATGCTAACCATTCAGTAGGTTTTGGGGAATGTTATAGAAGGCATTTAAGTTTTTGTTAAATTCTATAGGACTTTTCCATAAGGAATGGGACAAATTCATCCCTGTATAACTCTTTGAACCTTCTGGTTGATAAGCTAAATAGATTGAGCTCCCTGAGTCCTTCACTGTCAGCATGTTTTCAAATCCTTTATTTATTCTTATGGCTCTTCCCTGAACTCTCTCCAATTTTTCAACATCCTTCTTGAAGTGCGGACACCAGAACTTAGGGTGACCAGATGTCCCGATTTTATAGGGACAGTCCCGAATTTTGGGTCTTTTTCTTATATAGGCTCCTATTACCCCCCTCACCCCCATCCCGATTTTTCACACTTGCTGTCTGGTCACCCTACCAGAACTGGACACAATATTCCAGTAGCAGTTGCACCAGTGCCAAATAAAGAGGTACTATAACCTCCCTATTCCTACTTGAGAGTCCCCCGTTCATATTACCGAGGATCACATTAGCCCTTTTGGCCACAGCATCGTACGGAGATTATCCACCATCACTCCGAAAGTCTTTTTTAGAATCGCTGCTACCTAGGATAGAGTCCCCCATCCTATAAGTATGACCTATATTCTTTATTCCTGGATGTTACTAGACCTTACAAATGGCTGCATTGATAAGCTTAGGGGACAACTAACGCAACTGTGATGTAAAGCTGCCCTGAGGCCACAAGGGAAGGGCTGGTACAGGGAAAACACACAATTAACATTCAAACTATTTTCAAAGAAGAGAGTTTAATCACTACAGTCCTATTCAGTATGGGCCAGACTCCTCTCAGGTGTGAAGCCAGAGGAGTAAACTCAGGAATTAATTTGGCTCTGACTTCCACTCTCAAGGAAGGCTCCACATGTGGGTCTTAATGCTGAAATCCCAGAACCCTGACTTTAGAAACAAATATCTTCCATTGTTGTATGCAGTATTGTTGTAGCCATGTCAGTCCCAGGATATTAGAGAGACGAGGTGGGTGAGGTAACATTTTTTTATTGGACCAACTTCTGTTTTCTCACCAAACTCAAGTTGGTCCAGTAAAAGATATTACCGCACCCAACCTGACTATTTGGAAGAAAACAGCGGACAAATCATCAGTGGCTGAATTTCTTTCTTTCTTTTACTAACATCTCAATGTGCATGTGCTTATAAGTGTTTGTGTCGATATCTATACACATATTGTATATATACGCACACACTCTCTCTCTCCTGTGTGTAAATATACACACAAACACACACACACACACACACACAGACACATTAATTAATTAAAAGTCACACAGTCTCCATAACATTTTATAATACACTTAGAGAGGGTACCATTCACGTAAAATGCTTAACAGATTATTTTAAAAAATAATTCCAGAGAATGTCTAGACGTACCCTATTCTCTTTAGTTTACCCCATCATAGTCTGTCAGATGTATACATCATAAAGACAGAGTGAGTCCAGTGGGATATGGGAATATGAATTTCTTTCTATCCTACTGCTCAAACACCTCTGCCCCTTGTTTGACATCTCCACCAAACTTTCACCAGCGGATCAGACTCCACAACCTCCCACTTGTTCTAGAAACATAAACTGAAAAACTTGCATCCCAGAGAAACTTACGTCCCAGCTTTGTTGAAACTATTTCATCAGGACTATTTCCTAACTTGCGTTATCTACAGACCATTCTGTCTATCTACCCCACCATCTCATTGACAAGATAATAGTATAAACACAGCTATTTTTAAACCCGTGCATTGATAAATTGCTTCTTCATGCCTCCCTACCCTTTTTCGATGTAAGGCCAGGACAGGAGCTATGAGAATCACTTGTATTTTTAATGGTTTTTGGTGTCTCAGAACTTCAGCACCACCTGGGGTCAAGAAAAGAGATTAGAATGTGGAACTGCCCTAAATTAGATTGTGGAACTGCACAAAAGCAGGGCTAATCAATTATTGTTTGTCAAGGTCCACATTTCTTGTTCAAGGTATTGTCAAGGTCCAGACTCCAGAGAATATAATACCAAAACGATAACAATAATGATAATAAGTAAATAAAAAGATGTTGCGGTCTGTTCAAAAGCATCTGGCAGTCTGGATTTGGCCCATGGACAGCTGATTGACTACCTCTGCACTAAAGCAACTCATGCTTGATACGCTAAAGGTCAGATTTTTAGAAACACTCAAGACCCAAAGTGCTGAAGTTGAGCTCTTTCGAAAATCTGGCTGTAAGTGTCACAAGGAAAATGACGGGGTGCTAAGCACATCTGAAAATCTTGCCCTAATATGTAAATAAATATTCCTGAGTAATATCCAGTAATGATAATGGAGTGGAAAGGAGTTTCTACAGGTGTCTGGCTGACTGAGTTTCTGGTGAAATGATTATTTCATTGCTGCTGGGATTTCATTACGTAGTATAATTAAGGAGGTGTTCAGGTGCCTAGAGCCTTGGAGAGGCAATTTTTGTTAATAATTTTACGTCTAAATAAATAAATAAGGAGTCTGGGTGCTGGTGGCTGCCCAGTTGCTAATGGGGCTGATTTGTTCCTCCTTGACTAAGTCGCAGGTGCAGCATACTGTAGGGTTACCATATTCTGTGCCTCCAAATGGAGGACACTCCACGGCCCCCGGCCCAGCCCCGCCCATACCCCCGCCCCAACCCCGCCCCCTCCCCAAAGTCTCCGCCCCCTCCCCTGCTTCCCGCGAACATTTGATTCGCGGGAAGCCTGAAGCAGGTAAGGGGGGTGTGGGGGGGAGGAGGCGCGGCCCAGCCTGGCCCCCCGGCGGCTCCAGCCTGGGTTGGCTCGGGCCCTGGGGTGCCGGCCCCGGCCGACCACCCCCGGCCCGCCCAGCACTGCCGGCCCCCGGCGGCCCGGCGCACCCCCGGGCTCCCCGCGGGACTGCCGGCCCGGCTCCCCACGGGCCCGGCTCCCCGCGGGCCCGGCTCCCTGCGGGCCCGGCTCCCCGCGGGCCCGCCGGCCCGGCTCCCCGCGGGCCCGCCGGCCCGGCTCCCCGGCTCCCCGCGGGCCCGGCTCCCCGCGGGCCCGGCTCCCCGCGGGCCCGCGGGCCCGGCTCCCTGCGGGCCCGCCGGCCCGGCTCCCCGCGGGCCCGGCTCCCCGCGGGCCCGCCGGCCCGGCTCCCCGCGGGCCCGCCAGCCCGGCTCCCCGCGGGCCCGGCTCCCCGGCTCCCCGCCGGCCCGGCTGACCGGCTCCCCGCCGGCCCGGCTCCCCGCGGGCCCGGCTGACCGGCTCCCCGCCGGCCCGGCTGACCGGCTCCCAGCCCGGACCCCGGCCCGGCACCGCGCTCCCGGCTCCCCGTCCGGCCCCGCGCCCAGCACTGCGCCCCTAGTTCCCGGCCCGGCACCATGCCACCGGCCCCGCACCGCCGGCCCCGGCCGAGCACCACCCAGCCCTCCCGATTTTCCCGGACATGCCCGGCTTTTGGGGATTTCCCCCCGGACGGGGATTTGAGCCCCCAAAAGCCGGACATGTCCGGGAAAATCCGGACGTATGGTAACCCTAGCATACTGGGAATCACTCAGAACCTGTAGGACACTGTTGGAATATAAGAAACCTTACGAGAATGTCAGGCTAGCCTGGGGAGCTCTTAAGGGAGGTTTTAGTTAGTCTCCTGTAGCGGCTGGGCTCAAGACTAGAACTGGGTGAAATTTTTTGACCACAACTTTTTTCTGTGAAAATTGCAGGTTCAGCCACACTGAAACAAATGTTGTGAATTTGTGTCGATTTTTGCCAAATTGATCATTTTTGGGGGGAAAATTGGGAAAAAATCAAATGTTTTCAATATTCTGATTTGAAACAATTTATTGTTTCAAAATTTAATTGCTTAAGAACATAAGAATGGCCCTGCTGGGTCCCTCTAGCCCAGTATCCTGTCTTCCGACAGTGGACAGTGCCAGGTTCCCCAGAGGGAATGAACAGAACAGGTAATCATCAAATGATCCATCCCAATGATGTCACCCAATTCCCAGGCTTCTGGCAAACAGAGGATAGGGACACCATTCCTGCCCATCCTGGCTAATAGCCATTGATGGACCTATCCTCCATGAATTTATCTAGTTCTTTTTTGAACCCTGTTATGGTCTTGGCCTTAACAACATCCTCTGGCAAGGAGTTCCACAGGTTGACTGTGCGTTGTGTGAAGAAATACTTCCTTTTATTTCAGAGTAGCAGCCGTGTTAGTCTGTATCCGCAAAAAGAAGAACAGGAGTACTTGTGGCACCTTAGAGACTAACAAATTTATTAGAGCATAAGCTTTCGTGGACTACAGCCCACTTCTTCTATATGCATCCGAAGAAGTGGGCTGTAGTCCACGAAAGCTTATGCTCTAATAAATTTGTTAGTCTCTAAGGTGCCACAAGTACTCCTGTTCTTCTTTTTCCTTTTATTTGTTTTAAACCTGCTGCCTATTAATTTCATTTGGTGACCTTTAGTTCTTGTGTTATGAGAAGTAGTAAACAACAATTCCTTATCTACTTTCTCTACACCAGTCATGATTTTATAGACCTCAATCATAGCTCCCCTTAGCCGTCTCTTTTCCAAGCTGAAAAGTCCCAGTCTTATTAATCTCTCCTCATACAGAAGCCATTCCATACCCCTAATAATTTTTGTTGCCCTTTTCTGAACCGTTTCCAATTCCAATATATTGTTTTTGAGATGGGGTGACCACATCTACACACAGTATTCAAGCTGTGGGCATACCATGGATTTATATAGAGGCAACATGATATTTTCTGTCCTATTAGCTATCCCTTTCTTAATTATTCCCAGCATTCTGTTCTCTTTTTTGACTGCCACTGCACATTGAGTAGATGTTTTCACCCACGAAAGCTTATGCTCCAATACGTCTGTTAGTCTATAAGGTGCCACAGGACTCTTTGTCGCTTTTTACAGATCCAGACTAACACGGCTACCCCTCTGATACTATCCACAATGACTCCAAGATCTCTTTCTTGAGTGGTAACAGCTAATTTAGACCCCATCATTTTATATGTATAGTTGGAAATGTTGAAATGTTAAAAACTGTTTAAAAATGTTAAAAACTGCTCAAAATTGAAATGAAATATTTTGGTTTGGGTCAAATTACAAAATATTTTTTTTGTACATTTTGATTTGCTGAAAATGTGGGAAAAATTATTTTTGATTTCACCCCAAAACAATTTTTTTTATTGTTCAGGATTGTCAGTGAACCAAAAAATCCATTTTTTGTGCCGCTTTACTAAAGCCTTTATGGCAATTTTGGTTATTCTTTTGACTTTTATTGTGGTTCCTTTCCATGTACTGCACAAGGAGTAGTAGGTTATATCACTTTTTTCCCTAGCTTGGGCCCTGGGTCAACATTTTCTTCAATAGGACTAAAGTACATGCGTAAGTGTTTCTCTAATAGGGATGGACTTAAGCATGTTCTTAAGTACTTTTCTGAATCAAGGTCTTGGTCTGCAGACATTTTTAAAAATGAAACAAACCAACTCACCTTCTTGGCCTCTGTGTCATTTAGATAGAGATAATCATCTTATACCGAATCCATTTACACATCAGTATAAACTATATGCTATGCTCTTGGAACCTCTTTCTAAGGTAAATATTTTGTCTTTATCTTTCATTACCCTCCTGCATACTCAGGTGCACAGGGCATCCACCAGTTTCCAGCATTTATTTTGGTCTTGTGCTGGTCTGTTGAGGCTTCTGAGACACATGTTGATAGATTTGGCTTCTTTCTCTTTAGTTCTGCATCATGTTTCTCTAGGTCACCCTCTTTTCAAGTGGTGTCCATATTATCACTTGCTGTGAAAATGGTGTTGGTGGCATCTTTAAAGCGTGTCCTAAGTATGTCCATTGTTGTCTTCTTACCATGGTAGAGGTTTTAGATTGGTTTGCTCTCTTTGAATTTCTGATGTTGCAGGAAACTTTCCAATGAACTCTGAAGATCATTTCCAGTTATTTACTCCGGAATAAGTTAATCTTCTTGTCAATTACTGTTGTCCATTTTTATCTCTCACCCTCTCTTTCAGCACCCACATAAAAAACTAACTTCTACTGTCAGCAAGTCTGTTTATCTTTAATAAAAACTTAGTAAAACATCTGTTTAGTTACAGTCTTTTGTTAAAAGGAGCAATGGCGTGAAACTTAGACACTGCATTATTGCAAAGGAAGTAGGTCCTGAACCCACCTCCTATTCAATTTCAAAATCATTATAAAGCTGCAAGTGCATGAAGTCACTTTCTAATTACTCATGACTAGGGTATTTTTTTGGGGGGTGCTTTTGTGAAACTGTTGAAATATGCAAATGAAGCCTAGACAGGAAGGTAGGAGAAGCCACCCCCACGCTAGTGTACCTAACAGCTGAAAGGGTTTGCAGGAAATTTCCTTTCACTTGTATAAAAAGGACCAGAAACCTGCAGTTAGAAGCAGAAATCCATAAACACCAAGCTACAGTCTCCAAGGAATTCAGGTAAGAAATGGAACTGAGTATTCTGCTTTATGCTAACATAAAAATAATGGTGCTATATTTTTAATGAACTGTATATTAAAAACCAGCATGGTCTAGTGGTTAGAGTATGGGATAAAGATTCAAGAAACCTGGGTTTTATTCCCAACTATTGTTGACTTGCCACGTGATGGTGGGAAAGTGTCTTCCATTTCTCTATGCCTCCATTTTCCCATCTGTGAAATGGTGATGTTACTGATGTATCTTTGTAAAGTACTTTGAGATATCTGGATGAAAAGAGCTATATAATAGAAGATTTCTTGTTGTTTATTTTAAATGGGTTTAGACATTGAACATGGATTGTCTACAGTCTAGACTTTAGAGGAATTAAATTATTTCACTTAAGTCTATGAACACTTTCTGTAGCAACAAAAACAATTTTAAACTATGCTTGAAAAACAGGCAAAAAACCCGCCTTCTTGAACATGAAATCAAATTTTGTGACTGATCATATTTTTGCCCCGGCACAATCTAGATTCTACAGTTGACCATTTATACACAGGGAAGAATTAGAATGACATCTAAATGTTATTTTCCCATATGAAATCACGTACAAAGAGCCTAGAAAGATCATTTTAAATAACCTTTAGAATAATTAGTAGGTCATTAATAATGACACTGATTACTTGGAGGGTTTGCTATTCATGTGGACTATGCATGAGATCCCATTGTTCTCTTATATTTAATATGAAAGTAGGAAGGATGATCTTGTGGTCAAGTGAGAGGATTGGGAATCAGGACTTCAAGGGGTGACTTGATTACAGTCTTTAAATACCTACATGGGAAACAAATATTTAATAATGGTCTCTTCGATCTAGCAGAGAAAGGTCTAACACGATTCAATAGTTGGAAGTTGAAGCTAGACAAACTCAGTCTGGAAATAAGGTGTACATTTTTAACAGTGAGAGTAATTAATCATTGGAACAATTTACCAAGGGTCAGAGCAGAATCTCCATCACTGATAATTTTTAAATCAAGATGGGATGTTTTTCTAAAAGCTCTGCTCTAGGAATTACTTTGGGGAAGTTCTATGGCCTGTGATATACAGGACGATAGACTAGCTGATCCCTTCTGGCCTCGAAATCTATGAAACTTCTGTTTCTATTTCCCAGTTCTGCCACAAACAGCCTGTTCAGAAAGTCAGTAAACCTCTGTTTCCCCACATGTAGAATTCTTACATACCTTTCAGAGGTGTTTTAAGGGCACATTCATTTATGTTTATAAAGTGCTTTGAGATCCTGGTATATAAAGTGCTCAGGAAGGGATAAGTATTATTACAGAATAAATTCATGTCCCTCTGGATTATAGAAGCTTCAGAAACCAAGTAAAATGGAATGAAAACGGTGGTGTCAAGGGTGAATTTGGCCCATTACTCTTAAAATTAAACAAACTCACTCTTGTTGGTAGCATGGTCACTTTTGTTCATGTTTTCCATAAACAACATACCTGGCATTTAATAACATTTAAGAGTTTTAGACTTGGTGAGCAAAATGGATGGCACAGTTGCTCCAGGGAACCGATAGAAGTCCCATCACTTGACTTAAGACTGTGATTCAACAAAGCCCATAAGCACATATATTACTCCATCACTATTCAGCCAAGTGTTTAAGTATCTTATATATTACTATGCTGACTTCTACTAGATTAGGCTCTGTCCCATTGAGTCAATAGGCTGAAGAAACTATCAAAAGAAAGATGAGAAGATAAGGAAAGAAATTGAGAGAGAAGGTGGGTGAGGCTACAACAACACTGCATACTTGAAAGAAATTGAGTCATTCATTTCTAATGACAATTGAAAATGGCAAAGTGGGATACATTTGGAAGGCATTACAGAGAGAAAGGATCAAGTGGAGAACACATTGAATCATACTTGTATAAACAGCTAATTATGCTAACAAAAGACTTGGTTTCAGAGGTGCCAATCACCCGTAACTCCAGTTGAGGTCAGCGGGAGCAGCAGGTGCTCAACACCTCTGAAAATCAGTCTCAACATGAATGTAACATTGCAACCCCCATTTCTTTTTAACAGGGGCAGTTTGGCCTTTCTGTTTTGTAGAATGATGATGACCATGAGGCGTTTCTGCTGCCTGGTTTTGCTTCCATTTTTCTTTGGTGAGATTCTAACCGTGGAAGGAGGAAGGCTCCGCTTTGGTGACTGTGAACTGAGTGGTGTGTCTTTCCAGGAACTAAGGGACTACTTTGGTGCAATCAGAGGAGCCACCGTAAGTACCACCTGGAAATGCTTGTTGGCTTCCAATCTGTTCACAGGAAATCACAAGTGCATATTGAGAAGTCTGAATTAAAGGAGACCAATCAGAGCATTGGCTAACATGACATCTAGAAGCAAATTCAGAGGCAGAACAGCTGCAGGCTCAGATGAACTGAACACCACATTGAATTATTCCTATAGAAAATGAAGGGAATTTGGAACCAACGTTCTGCTTTCTTTACCATTTATAGTAGTCATTAGGTTGGAACAAATGCCCAGTTCAATGTCATTTGAAACCAATGTAACAAAGAAACAGTGACCCCGAGCAAAACTCTCAGGTGGCTGACTATAATTTTAAGCCAAAAATAATGGAAACTGATTTCCCCTTTTCATCCCTTCACTTAGGGTGACCAGACGTCCTGATAAAATCGGGACTGTCCCGATTTTGAGGAGTTTGTCCCGCGTCCCAATATTTTGTTTCGGGATTGTTTTTTTTTTTTTTTCACACTCACCCGTCCGGGTCTTCGGCGACAATTCAGCGGAGGGTCCTTCAGTCGCTGACGGTCTTTGGCGGCATTTCGGCGGCGGATGCTTCTGCCTTTCACACAAGGTTTATTACCCGCCGCTGAAGACTATCAGCCATTGAAGGACCCTCCGCCGAATTGCCGCCGAAGACCCAGATGGGTGAGTGTAACAATTAGAAGGGCGCCCCCTGCGGCGGTCCTGATATTTTCCACTTAGCATCTGATCACCCTACCTTCATTCAAATGATGTCTCTTCTTTTTGTAATTGCAGCAAACCGAAGACCGCATGACTGACGTTGTATTGCTGAAGAGAGTTGCTCTGCAAGGAGTCCCGGTAAATGCTGTAATTTGTCAATAAATCCTGATGCTCAGAGTAGGGAAATTTCCTGCTCTCTCTCCTCCTGGTTTGAATTCACCTTCACACACACACGCTTTTTTTCATTTCTAGTGGCGCTTTTCATATCTTCCTCTTGTCCCTTCCCCGAAGGCGGCCTTCAAGATTCCATCACCCTCTATTCCTTTCACACCAGCCTCTTCTCCTTGTCCTTTGCCTCTTACTTTGCCCTCAAGACCGGAAATCTTGGAGTCATTTTTCATCCCAAACATCTGCCTTACACAGGTCATGTGTCTAAAAGACACCCCCACACCTGCTTTCCCTCTTCCTCCAGAATGTCCTGCCCTGTGCCTGTGACTCTTCACATCTGAATGTGATCTTTTCATTTCTGCAACTCTGCCTACACCTAAAGCCCTTCTCTCCAAGACCCTGTGTCATTTGTAATCTAAAGATCTCACTCTAAGAGCTGCCTCTGCAGTTTAGCCTTCCGAGTGTTTCCCCTTCATGCATTCTATGAAGAATACAGTATAAAGAGCAGATATCTTCCTCTTCAAGCTGCCCCTGAATCTATTTCCTATTCTGCTCTCCTGCTTTGTACAGAACTTCCATTGGCCTCCATTGGAGTGTGCATGTCTGGCATGAGACTACAGATCCGATACCCCTGTTAGTCACAATAGACCCAAAGCTGAGCTCAGAGAGAAGCATTTTGCCCAGCTTACGTTGCAATGATCTCATGGACAAAAGCCTGCTGAGAGCTTGCTAGATGAAACATGAGAGTGAATACAATGGAAAATAATCTTGGAAAACGGGCCTGGCACCCAGGGCTCAGTGTGGACAGAGGAACCACTTTATGGAGTTCAACTGCTTGAGCATTGTGCTGAATGGCCTATGATTTCAAGATTTACTTTGCAAATATACGTGTGTATCTTTCATTTAAGTTAATGCATATAACAAGAGACTTTGCATGCAAATGAATAAGAGACATAGGATATTTGGACACTGCGATAAGCCTCATGTCCTCTCCTCTTGCCTTAGATTTCAGAGAGCTGCTGCTTACTCCGCCATCTGTTGAGGTTCTACATTGAAAGCGTTTTCAAGCACCATGAAGCAACAAGCTCCCTACTTCGCAGAAGAACCAGTAGGCTGTCTAACTCCTTCCTCAGCATTAAGGGGAAACTGAAATACTGTGTAAGCATGGAGCCTATATCAGATTTCTTTAATGCCATGAAATAGGGGCCAATAACATCACGAAAAGATGGAGCCTTGGGTCCAATAGTTATAAGAACAGTGTGTGAAATATGTTTTAAAAAATAAAACTTTGAATAAAATAAGCTAGCGCAGCATGTGCTGTCTGTTCGAATAACACCTACCTGCTGGGTGACTGAATGATTCCGGAATTAGAAATGGGACAATAGGCCCAGATCCTCAAAGGAGTTAAGTGCCTAAATACCTTTAAGGATCTCGGCCATAAAGCTTTTCACCTCTAGGCTACCTATTGGTAAACACTGACCATGGGTTTGACAGCTTTTCTGAAATGGATCTCTGCCTAGTGGACATTGCTGAGAAAAACAGCATCATAACTGGTGCTAGTTCCCATTCTTTTGCAGTCTAAGCAAAGTAGGAAAGGACTGACTGGGCCGTGGAGATTGAGCAAGCTTTCTCTTCTGCAAGCCAGGGTGGGGGCAATATAAGGTAGCCTGCTTAGCTCCAGAGCACGGACGTCGCTCTCCAGGGCTGCTTCTAAGCTGGTCCCAAAAATAGGCAATAAACAAATTTGCTTGCTTTGCCCAATAGTTCTAACAATGTATTTGTTTTCTTTTACATAGCATGATCAGAGGAAGTGTTCCTGTGGGGAAGAGTCAAACAGTAGATTTCAACTCATCAGAGAGGAATATGAAAAGGTAACTTGGGGGATTCTCCCATCATCCATTGCACAATTGATTTCTGTCTCTGTGGGGGTGGGGGAACAAATAGTACACCAGCTCATTATTAGTAATTTGTATTATAGTAGCACCTGGAGGCTGCAACCAAGATCAGGGCCCCATTGTACTTGACGTTACACAGACACACAGGGCAAGACAGTCCCTGCCCCACAGAGCTTAGGTCCAGATTTTGAAAGGTATTCAAGAGGTGTTGTACTCGGTGTTGCAACATCTAACTGATTTAGGAGCCTAAATCTCATTTTTAAAAAGGATCTAGGCACTTTAGGAGTCTAAATCCCATCAACTGTTGCCCAAGTCATTTTTGAAAATGGGAATTAGGCTCCTACAACTCTTAGGCCTGGTCTACACTGGGGGGGCAGAATCGATCTAAGATACGTAACTTCAGCTACGAGAATAGCGTAGCTGAAGTCGACGTATCTTAGATCAACTTAGAATCTCTTACTTTGCGTCCTCGCGGCGCGGGATTGATGCCCGCAGCTCCCCCGTTGACTTTGCTTCCGCCTCTCGCCGAGCTGGAGTTCAGCAGTCGATGGGAGAGCGATCGGGGGTCGATTTATCTCGTCTACACTACACGCGATAAATCGATCCCCGATAGATCGATCTCTACCCGCGGATCCGGCGGGTAGTGTAGACGTACCCTTAGATTTTTTTGAAAATTTTGCCCATTGTTTTTAAGAATCAGAATTTGCAAATAGTTGCCACATACTGATGTCTAAGAAACCAGTTTTCCTCCAGATTTTACTTAGAAATTAACTGTGGTAATTGTATGATGCCTATTGGCTAAATCATGAATTTTGATGGTGGCTACCATTTCAGTCTCCAGTCTTCAATTTATAAGATTAAGAGAAAATCAGTTCAAAAAATTAAAATGAGTTCCTTTAGTAAAGTCCTGCGAGATAACATTAATTACATAAGTCAAACGGGTATATACAAAACCAAATCACTATGATCAACCTTTAATTTTATCTACAGCTTTTTATGAAGGCACTAACAGCATGACTTGGTTTTATTTCTTTAGCTGGATAGAAACGTTGCAGCAAACAAAGCACTGGGTGAGCTGGACGTTCTCTTCGTCTGGATGGAAGGGATTAAGAACTAAGAACACGGAGAAAATCAAGAACACAGCCTATTTTTTATTTCAATAACTTATTTATTTCAAAATTATTTACAAATCTTCATGTTGTTTTTGCTTTCGGTAATACAGAGTAAACGGATGTAGTTCCATGGAAGCCCAGGGAGGTCTGACAGTGTACATTAGGTGACGATGGTCCTGTGTATGTTAATGGTTTATGACTGAAAGAGGCAGATGTCTGCATGGCTCTAGGAGAAATTCCCCAAGATCCTGATCTTTAGAATCTCAAGGGATCTGGTGATGTAGGCTGTGAGCTACTTTTCATTTTAGTTGCACAGCTAAAGCCGATTGCCTGATCCTGGAATTGTGAGCACTCACTGCGTCTCAGCCCCAGGCCGTGGGAGTGGAGTGGAGATGTCACATCAGGAACAAACTGATGTTGTTTCCATTTCACAGGGCCCAACAACATTATATCACTACTTGTCTGGTACTTTCTATTAACGATGGGCCTGAACCAAACGCTGGATCTAAATCAGTTCAGGAGCATCTCTTTCAGCCATATTGTTGCACCAGTTACATTAAGAAGCCAGAATCTTCACCCACCGCTTCGATAGATAATTTTTTAAATTGTTCTTTGCCTCTGTACTGCTTAGTTCCAATCAGGGCTAGAAATGGAAGCACCTGAGTACTGTGAGAAACACTCTTCCAAAAGCATTTCCAGCCTATCTGGAAGGAGGAGGTACCAGAAAACTCACAAGAGCCCCTTTTCTTTCCATCTGAAGGTCGTCCTCAAAACTGTAACCCTTACTCCCCTGAATGGTCCTGTTAATTTGAATGAGACTGTTTCTCTGAGTACAAAAATCAGGCACCACACTTTCCAGGTCAAGTGGCCTTATTCTCCTTTCACTTACATCCATGTAGGTCAGGAGAAACCCCACGGTAGTAGATAGAGATGTGTATCTATATATCTGGGGTGAAATCCTGGCTGTACTGAAGTCAAATGGGAGTTTTGCCATTGGCTTTGAAAGGGGCCAGGACTTCACTTCTGGTGTCAGTGAGATGAGAATTAGTCCCAAGAGGTTTAGATAAACTTAGATAAGTATTCACCCAAAGCGGAACCTTTTGAGATTCCCACATCACATTACGCACAGGTATAAGTGACAAGAGCTTATCAGACACTAACTTATAAAATATCTTAGAACTAAAACTACATTGCCATCATAACACTCATTTGAGATCTCTAATGAAAGTGTTTTGCAAGTTCCAAATGTTATTTATTTTAAATAATCTCTATTTAAATAATCTGTTTTATTTAAGATGTATTTATAATAAAACGTATTTAAGGTGTATCTGTTCTTATATAACTAATATGGCATGATCGTATTGTCTGTTTTTCAGTATGTACATATTGTACAAGCTACTAGCAGTGAATAATGTCATTGAGAAACTGACATCAGATGTAATGACAATATTTGTTCTTGCAATATTTTAAATGTCTAACTGTATTTAAGATGTATGGTCAAAGTTCTTTGCTTTTTCGCAGCTAATAAAAATTTAATAGTTCATTTCAAAACAGATGTAGTTCATTTCTTTCTTACAGATGTTAGGGGAAGGGCAGCATCTGAGAAGTGGGAGAGGGCCTGTTTTGTCCTCCTGTCTTCAGAACAGACAGGACTTAGCCATGAGAAATATAAGGAGGATTACTTATTGACGCTACCGGACACAGATGGGCCCTGTGGTTGTCTTTCGCTCCCAGACTAACACAGCCCATTCTGTCCAGTGTACCCACGTGGGGGTCATACTTAGTCCTGGCCAGGAGTCCCAAGTCATGGAAGGGAATGGTGACTAGAGAACAGGATCCAGTATCACTGTGAAGGTCACTGTGAAGTAGTCTGGGATGATACCTTCTGCCTGGACCGTAGCAGTATAAGCTCCCCCACCACACGACACTAGTAGGGGTATACACGGGGGGACCTCTCTAGGCCTGTGATATTAGTTTAGGGTCTGAATCTGATTTCACTTATACTACTATAAATTAAAAATGACACTCCCCTGAGTGAGGTAATATCTTCCATTGGACCAATTTCTGCTGGTAGAAGGTACAAGCTACACAGAGTTCTTCTTTAGACCTGGGGAAGGAAGCGGAGTGTTGGAACTGAATATATATTGGGACAGATTGTTAAGCAGAAAGGGTAACGCGTTGGAATTAAACATAACTTCACTAATGTCAATGGATTTACATCAGTGTTAAATTGGGATCAGGCCCGGAGTCTCAATAACAATAAGCACTCCCTAAACATTTCTCTAAAACATTTTTATTTATTTGAATGAAAAACGTGTATAAAGTAGTTGGAAAGGGAAAAAAAACAAACTCTGTTTTCCATCCAGTTTCATAGCTGATCAGAGATTTAGCACCAAAAATGCACTTGATGAAACACGAGAAATTTTTGCAAAACAATTCTCCTTCATCTTTTTCTGGGCACTGGATTACCAACTATATTCACCTAGTTCAAGCTGACAATGAAGATGAACTTTAATGCTATATCAAAATGCCAATGAGCTTATAGGGTGAAATCCTTTCTTGTGCAAAGAGCACAAAACCGAGACAACACGTCAGTCTATTAACCTAATTTGAGGATTTAAGTGGTGCTTCGGTCCTGCACGGGCCCTCTGCATAGGAGAAATCTTCATCCACAGTCAATAAATATTGAGGGGAAAAGTTTACCTCTGCTTTTAATGTTTACCTGAACCTGCGTGTTTTGGCAACCATCTGTACAGACCAAGCTCTGCAAAGCAAGACCACGATCTGCAGAGCAAACTAGAAAAATCACATTTAAACAACCACAGCAAATCCATTGTACCTTTGTAAACTTAGCATTAGCACTTTGTGTGGAGAAAGCATGTAGACCAGCTTCTGCAGAGCAGTGTGGTCACAGCATCAAAGTAATGCTTTGACATGTAAGGTTCAGGTGCTGATTGGAGGCGGCTTTGTGTGTGCCTCAAGTCCTTCCTCAGCTGTGCCTGGTGACCGATGTGCTGTCACAGCAGCTCTTATAAGTCAATTCTGCAGTGATATGAGTCATGAGGTACATGAGAACCTAGGAAAAAACCATAGACAGTAGGTGGTAATGAGACAAGTGTCTTTTTTTATAAAATATTACATCTAGCAACGGGTCTAGGGTAATGCAGTGGTAGGAGGCAGGGAGGAATACTGTGACTACCTGCTCAGCTCCGTTATGACTAGAGGTAGTGGAATAGATTCTCAGCCTTTTGCACTGCAGACTCCTGTAAGCAGGGCAGGGTTATACTGGTAAAGTCACCACAAAAGGGGTTGCATGGACAGAAGGGGGTGTGAGGGAAGGTACTGAGATTCAGCGGAACAGGGTGCTCCAGGATGGGCAGGAGAATCCTGGGGGTTCCTCCCTGGACTGATCCCCGGTGCCAAGGTACTGCTCCAGCTCCTTTGGATCCCACGCCCTTCTTCCCAGCCCAATCCCAGGCCCCAAGGCAGATGCTCCAGCCCCTCTGGGTCCTGCTCTGATCTCTGTGCCCCTCTCTGGGGGTGAGTTTACGCAGGAATGGATCCCTGCCAGTTTCCACTGCCCCTGAGAGGGGTTATAGAGATAAAACTATTTTGGCCAAAAAAAAAAAAAAATCACACCTCTCGTCAATGTAGTTATGTCATAAAACGTGTAAGTGTAGCACAGGCCTTCATGACTTAGGACCACAGGCAGAGATGGCCACTGACTATTTTAAAAGGCATTACGAGGGAGCTCATCTTACTGCCATGTGTGACTTTGAAACTCTTCCTCACAAAATCCCACTGACATCCAGCGGAACCAGTGTGCCCAAGTGACCTAGGTGCTTCTGAAAATCCTGCCTTTAGGGTTGATGGAGCCTGAGCTTATTCCCTAGTTGTTGTTTTTTAAAGTGGTCTGAGAGAGCCAGGACAACTGTCTATTGTAGTGGGAACACAGTCTAATGAGTTAATCTGAAGCAACTCTTGGCTCTCAGTAAAGATTCCTGGCACTAGTGTGCCTTGGCGGTTGGAAAGACGTAATTAGCAGCAGCCGGAGCATCATAATGTTTATACAGCATTTTTCAACAGTAGAGCTCAAAGCACTTTACAAACGAGGTTACTCATTCTCCCTGTTTACAGCTGGGGCAACTGAGGCACAGAGAGAAGAAGCGACTTGCCCAAGGTCACCCAGTAGACCAGTGACAGAGCTGGGAATAGAACAGAAGTCTCCTGTATCCCAGTCCAGTGCTCTAACCCATAGGCACATTGCCTCCCTGCCAAGATGATGTAACTATTACAGGGTTTTGCAAATTTGGAAATATCCACTGAATGTCTGAATAGCCAAGCCTGCAAAGAAAAAAAAATGACGACACAAATTACAACTCCCCAAGCAAATTTAACTGCATTTTTCCAGCTTGCTTCACAATTTTCTGAAAAGGCAGGTCTCTCACCTGTTTCATCAATGCCTAAAAAGCCTTGTTGAACATCCAGTTATCTGGCACCTTCTTTCAATTATTGCCAGCAAAAAATGCTGAGTCTTGTACATTATGCAAGTGCTGTGCATTTCCCAAATGAAAGCATTTCCTGCTGTCTCTGCTCATAGCATCACTACCTGAACATGTATCCAGCTTGACTGGGACAAAAGAATAAAGGAATAGGGTGTGTCTGCCCTGTTGAGCCTGCCCTGTTAAGTAGGGACTATTATATCCCTGCCTGTAACCTAACATTGAAAATATCCATGATCACAATCTTTACGGTGATCATCATCTATCCATGCCACTATGTCTTTCAGCGCTAACGAAGCATTCCTATATTTATGGGTCAGTTATATTAATTGAGGTCATTATTTTATTACAATTTTCTAGCTTTGCTATTTAATAGTTTGCCACACACGGACGCCTACTTTGGGCATTCCAAGGGGCTATATGAAGAGGATGACATTTAAAAAGAGAAACTGAGTCTGAGTATCGGAAAAATGGCCTCACTGGGAGATCTATTAGGCAGTGGAATAGCTTAAGAAAAGATGACATTCTTGTCATTGGGGATATTTAAACAAGACTAGAAACATTCTTTAAAAATGTACCCTATGCTAGCCAATAAGTATCCTGTGCCAGAACTAGGTAACCAAGCCATCCCTAATTTCCATGATACAGATCCGCGCCTCAGTTTCCCCACTGAGTTCCTTTGTAAAGTGCATTGAGATCTACAGATGAAAAGCCCTATGTAAGGGCTAGGTATTATACCCACTGAGACATTGCTCTGACTAGCAGCCTGAAAAATGGCAGCATTATAAAGGTTAAACCTGTCAGACAAAAATAAACAGTTAGTTAAGTCACGTCTTGCAAGTTACTTCCTAGTGTTGCCGTTTATTGCGTAAGCTGAACTCACCACTGGGAAGCCATATATCATGCCAAAATTATCTCTCTTTTGTTGTTGTTGTTGATGACTGGTGAACTTTTCTCTAGAAGAGGATAATGGAACTAGTCATCCCCTAGAGAGGAAGGAGGTATAAGCATGAACCTGGCTTCCCTTCTGTTACTGCCGAGAGATGAGATTTGTTAGGTCTTAGATATGTGGGGCTGGTTGCACCGAGATGGCTGGTGAGCGGAAGGCGCAGTTGGAATTACTAATGGGTCGTTTGCAGTAGTAAAGGAAAGAAAGTGCCCTTTGAGTGGTTTTGTCTCTTTGTTTCTCCCTCTCTTGCACCCTCTCCATGGGCCTGAAATACACATTAACCCTAGCACCTCAACAAGAGGGAATGTATGTGGTGGTTAGCACCTGGAAAAAAGGATCTGGAATTAGAGCCTAACAGTCTCTCCAGCCCCTTCATGCTAGGTATAATGGAAAGCAGTTCTAAAAGCCTTGATACCCATAGACATATGCTTGCTCCAGGACAGGCAGCATTGCAGCACACAGCCATAAGCCTGCCTTCTGAGGACCCCATCATAAGCCCTATTGTAGGGGACATGCAGAGGGCCGGAAGGGTATGTTGCAGCGGGAGATTTGGGGCAGCGCTGCAGCTCATAGGGCAGCCTGGGGAGGTTGCTGTAACCTAGACAGGCCTCTCCAGCCCTCAGAGCAGCCTGGCAAGGTACTAAAGCTGCCAAAAGCGTCCTTAGCCCCACTTCCCTCTGGCCTGGGAGTTCTGTGTGGTGCTTCTTAGCGGCACAGCACCGAATCTCACCTCTAGATTCTATTCTGAACGCTGCCATTGAGCTCTGTGTGATCTTGGGCACATCATTCCACCTCCCTGTGCTCCGGGTTCTCCAGCTGCAAAAAGGGGCTAATAACAAGCACTGAGAGGGGAGTCTTATGTAACTGGCTTTTATATCACTGGGTCCTGGATATATGAATGCAAAGTGTTCTTGTTTATCCCCTTTATTAAGCAGACATGTCCTCAGAAGGCATCCTCAGGAGTTAATCATTGTCTGCTGCAGGTGGACGTAATCTTGACAGCAGTATTAAAAGGTGGGGTTAATAGGTGTGGATTTAAGTTGCATGTACTGTTGGGTGAACCCCAAAATGTTTGCAGATTCCATTTGGATAAGTGGCCAAACCTTTTGGGTCTGGAAATCAGGGCTAGAAATCTCACAAGAATCTCATGCTGTATTTCAGCTCTTCCATTGCTGCTTCCAGTTGGAATCAGTGCAGAGGCAGGAGAAGACATGAAAATTAAAGGGAGAGGTGTGGGGGAATAAAATTAACCCAACTTTTTCAACTTATTGTTAATTTAGCATTGTTGGATCAAATTCACCTCTAGTGTAACTTGAGTGGAGTTACTTCAGGGATGGATTGGGCCCAAAGTATGAAAAATGTAATATACACTTTGGCTAACAAGAGGCTGGACATAGTCAATCGGATGAGCTGTATTTTTAGCCCAGTGAATGGTTTGTTAAGTTGACTCCCAGTTAATTGGATATCTGGGACCAAATCCAGAGCCAGTATAAGTGGCTATAACTTCACTGAAATCAATGGAGTTTCACTTGATTAAGCCAGGACTCTGTTCTCTGTGAATTTGCTGTCTGATTCACCATGCAAAGTCCCATAATGCATGGCAACTTCTGTAGCTCTAATCTCCATCTCCCTGGATGGAATGGAATAGCTGCTGCAGTGATAGCAGACTGCAGTGTCCTTCATTCCAACCTCTTTTATGCGTGGAAAGGATTGCCAGGTTGCTGACATCTCTGTAGCTTCTGAGCTTCGCGATGAAATGTCATTCTCATCTGAAGGAACAGTGTGGGTGATGCAATGCAGAAACTGCGGCATGCCTTGTTGGAAAAGCTTCAGACATGGGAACGGCTTTGATGAAAGGCCAAAACATCTGGATATCATCAGGCAGCTTGAACTGACAGCTCAGGTAATTGTGGATGATTTTATCAGCCTAATTATATATCAGAGAGAAATTCCTACTGAGAGGAGAAGGAGTGGTAGAGAGCTAAAGGCCTATAAATAGCTCACCTATTTATACACCTACTGCAGTGTCCATGTTATTTCTTTCTTGGGGTGGGTGGGTCGGTCAAGGGAAATGGCTTGGTGATCTAAATTCAGCTATCTAATAACTGGATTTCCTAGCACCCCATGCTCATAGTCCTTTCGTGATAGTTCTCAACTCAAGTAGGAGGCTCAGTACTGAAGTCCTGCTGAACAAAGCAACCATGTAGTAAGCAGCAACTTGCTATAATGACTCAGAGTTGAGAGTCCAACCTGACTGCTAACACATTTCACTCTGTTTCCCTTTTCACCCCCATCAACAGCTCTTTCAGTCAATATGACCACCCAAGGTTTTTAGTTTGGGCCATCACCACAAGGTTGTCTCATCCAGATTGCTGCCGCAATAGGGTCCCATCAGGAATGTTTGATGGTCTCAGGGCTGGCCTTACGGGTGAACGCTGTGGTCAGGGAAATGCCATGGTCAAGAAGCAAGGAGTGAGGCAGGCCTGGGATGCAAAGCTACAGATGGGAGCTTGGAGCAATGTGTGAGAGGAGACAGTTGGGCCTGGGAGCAATGGGTAGGGAGTCAGGGGCACCAAAATACAAGTTTGACCAGGGTGCCATTTTCCCTAGGGCCAGCCCTGGATGGTCTCTTGCTCACCCATGTCTAGCCTGTGCACACAAGCCATAGCTGGTGCAGACCAAGTCTGCCCAGTTCCATAGTAGTGTGCCATTTGGAACACATTAGCCCAGCTCTACCAAGACTTCACTGGCTTCCTGTGTGTTTCCAACTGTTGTAACTGAGCTATGAAGATGGTTTGCCTACCTGGCTAACAGCCTGCCTCCCTGTGCGTCATCCAGACAGGTAACATTAGCTGGGATGCTTTTACTGTCAGCCCCCAGATCTGAAATTCTCAGTGGTGAGTCCTGGAATTTATTCCCTCTGTTGATCAAACAGAGCCTGAGTTTGCTGCCCTTCAGAGCCTGATGCAAGGTTTGTCTGTTTGCATAGGGCTTTGCCTAAGGAAGTGATTAGATAATGTGAGAAGGAGCAGAAGTCAGTCTGGGTCTGTGTTTGTTAGCCTGTGTATTGCTAGTGAACACTGTATACATGTGCCCCCTAAATTAATTTAAGATCAACATCCTAGGCTGCAGTCGCCTATTGGTTAATGCTCTGCCCTAACATGCAGGAGACCAGGCTTCGTTTCCCAGGATTACCCCACAGAGGCCCTTTGGATTTGCATCTGTTGCAGAGGCTGATCCTGTATCCGAATTGTTTGTGCTCTGCACGGTTACACTGCCTGGGTAAGCTGACAACAAAAATGACTACACGACCCCAGGAGGGGGGACCGAAGCCTGAGCCTGACTGAGCCCCGTCACCTGGGGGCGAGGGGACAAAGCCAAAGCCCAAACCCCACTGCTCCAAATGGGAGGGGGCAACACCTGAGCCTCACTATCCAGGGCAGGGGTGGGGGGCCAAAACCCAAAAGCATCAGCAAGGAGGTGGGGAGCCTGTAACCTGAGCCCCGCCACCCAGTGCTGAAGCGCTTGGGCTTTGGCTCCGGATGGTGAAGCTCAGGCTTTGGCTTCATCCCCGGGTCCCAGGAAGTCTAACTTCTGCCCTGGCGACCCCATTAAACCAGGGTCATGACCCACTGTGGGGTCCCACCCCACCATTTGAGATGTTCCTGCAGTCTGTAGAAACACATCGGTATCACTAGACTTGCCACTTTCATTTTCCTTAGCACTGCACTGATGCTTGTTTGTCCAGCTGCGCAACTTTACTCCAGTAATTTTTGTAAATCCATCCCCCGCCCCGGCAAACAAAACGCAGGGAAGGGAAGGAGCAAGACAGGATTCACAAGGCTCAGGCTGAACCTGGGAGCATCTTGCACTGCAGCCAAGTGCGTTACTAGCACAATGGAGGTGTGTGTTACATAAGCCAAAGGGAATGGGATTGTCAGGGGTGTCTGATGGGCGTGTGGGCTGAGAGCTTTCAGGATATGATTACGGAACTAGCCTCAGTCAGTGGTGCATGTAACATGAGTAACATTAGACAATGAGGCCAATTCTGCTTTTAGCACGATAAGGGTAAAGCTGGGCCGTGTGGGAGACGGAACTTTCTTGGGGACTGGTCCAATACTGTGGAATAAACTCCTCCGGGAACTAAGGGCCTTCACAAACCTCATCACTTTTCACTCCAAGTGCAAAGTGTGTTTCTTTGACCTCGCTTTCTCTAACATAAATTCACAGCAACGGGTATGTTTAAAAACAAACAACAAACAAACTTAAAACCCTACCAAAACAAGACACTGCGCTGCATATGCTTCTCCCCCTGTGGAGAGGATGACAGAACAAACAACAGGTGACAGATGTTGGTCATGATGTTTAATGCACTACTGGGAGGCACCCAGATTAGCCCAGTATGAGAACCTGCATAGAATAGAATAGTGCAAAGTAAAAATTCAAAGTAAGTCAAGGGACTTCAGTGGGTTTACGCTAACATTAGACTGTTGTAAATGAGAGTAGAATCTTGCCCTCCGACATTAGTGAGCATCTGCTGTAGATTGGAAAGACCATAGGTGGAGAATTAGGGATTGAATAGTTGTGGGTGAACTTACTGTTCCTGTCAGCTCCCTCGAGCCTGCGGGGTAACACGCTGTAGATATTTTCCATTGGAATGTGCCCTTGGCCATGTTCGAGCGCACTCAACCTCTGATGTATTCCATAGGTTTCACTGGAAGCTGCTTCTCCAAAACATCCAAACATGTAGATTGTAATGCCTAGAAACCAACGGCAGTCAGCAGGTCTACAGGCTCAATACATTTAACATGCGGGATTTGTTATAGTCGCCCTGAAATACACTAATGGCTGGATTTTGAGAGTGCTGAGCGTATGCACCTCCCACCAGTGGAAATGTGCCATGTTAGCACCTCTGTCAATCAGACTCTAAAGGAGTTATAATAATGGTGTTTCTATAGCAACTTATAGCCAAAGATTCTGCTCACCAGACTTTACAAAATGGATGACAAGTTGCTTACATTGTCTTCACTGAAATGCAGCCTCCTCTGGGATGGAAGGCAGGCATATAGCCACATAACACAACAATTCAGGTGAGCAAATGAAACAGGTTAAGTAAACGAAAAAGCGCGAATTGAAACTATAGGGCAATTTTATGCAGGCAGAATGTAATTAGTCAAATTAGAATTTGGCTGGGACATGGCAACTAACACTCAGTCGTCAGATATGGATGTTCACAACGTAGGTTTTATGTTTCAGCTGAAATTGTTTTATTGCCTATCTAGCTGTTTGGTTTGTTTGGTTTTTTTCCCTAGAAATGAAGCCAGCTGACTGGTAATTTTTCCCTTGATGTGATAGGTGCAAGTGTGGTGGGTATGGCACAAGAACCAAAATAGAATAGAATAAAATATTTGTGCAAACATCAGCTATTTTCACGAGTATTCGTGAATTTGATCCACTTTACCGTTTTGCTTTTGCAGCTACCTGCAGTTTTCATAGTGAAAAATAAAAACATTATTTTCTGCAAGAGGCAAGGAATTATGTGAATTTATCCAAAGCAGAAATCAATCCTTTTCAAAGAGAACTTATAGTTCTCCGACTGTGGAAACTGTCTTGTCCTTTCTTTTTACCACAGAGTGGCAGGTACCACAGACTGGTATAAGAAGTAGGTGACCTTTCTCTTACCTTTCTTCCCTCGTAGCTGTTTTCTAACAATTATCACAGAAGCCACAAGCAGCAGCATTATCAGGAGAATTGGTATCAGGATTTGAAAGACATCATTCCCATAATTGCTTCTCAAGAGGCTGGAAAATATTGAGTCAAAGGGGGAAGTGGTTTTACTGCCAGTTCTGACATGCAGATCCACTCCTCACACGAACAGCGTGGTTGACCCGGTAATATTTGTAAGCTTGAGAGGAAATGAAATAAGCTAGGGGAGAGTTCATGCTGGAAAATCACAGATGGGGGAAAGTTTGTGGAACTCACCGCTTTGTATGCCTGGGATGTGCATAGCCGATTGTCCTGGAAGTCTTTGGAATCCCCTTTGTTATACTTTCAGACGCTGCATTGGTAACAGTGGTGCCAATGACGTCTGCAGGCGTAATTATGGTATTTTCAGGGAATTTGATGCCAGGTGCAGCATAGGAGGTATATTTTGCCCGTGCTCCATTAGTCATCTGTGGTTGTGTGACTCCTGGGGGAAAGCATATTAAAATGAACTGTTGCTACATTTCCCATTCTTGAACATGTGTATCTTTTCCAATAAAGCAAGTTTCAAAGTCAAAACTAGGGATGAGTGCGAGGGGCAAATGCTGATCTCACACCTATATCGATCTGGAGACACTCCATTGACTTCAGTGGAGTTACATGGATTTACACCAGGGGTTCTCAAACTGGGGGTCGGGACCCCTCAGGGGGTCATGAGGTGGTTATGTGGGGGGGTCATGAGCTGGCAGCTTCCACCCCAAATCCCGCTTTGCCTCCAGCATTGATAATGGTGTTAAATATATTTAAAAGTGTTTTTAATTCATAAAGGGGGTGGGGTGTCACACTCAGAGACTTGCTGGGTGAAAGGGGTCACCAGTACAAAAGTTTGAGAATCATTGATTTACACCAGTACGAGTGAGACCCAAATTTGGCACGGGCTTTTTGTTTTTTTAAACTGTAAAGCTCTTGAGCAATATTCTGCTCTCATTTCCTCAGACTGTATTCAGTAGGTGGGCATAGCTGAGGTTAGGATTTAGTCTTTGTTTGCCCTTGAGGATCAAAGATGCTAATTGTAGGACTGGAGCCAGTCACTATCTTTGAAGGATATTACTGATGATCCATGATAAATAGACATTTACTGCAAAAGATCTAGATTCTTGAACACAGCGGACATGGTTCTGCTCTCGTATAAGAGTAATTAATCATTCATCATTAATTAATAATAGAATAGGCTGGAGTCTGGCTGGGAGAGAATATATGGACAGACACAATGACCTTGCCAAGTGTCTGCATTGGAGCCTCTGTGGCAAGTACAGATTTAAACACCCTACGTAGTATTATGACTACCAAATTGAAAACCCTCTAGAGAATGAAGAGGCTAAGATTTTATGGACTCGGGCCACTGGCACAGACAGAATAGAGCAGGCAAACGGGCTGAACATAGGTGTTGTAGAAAAGAAGACAAATAAGGCGATGATAATTGATATGGTCCTACCGGCAAAAAAACATAAAAAAAGAAACAAGACAAGAAGATAGCGAAGTTTGAAGAACTTTCCCATGAAGTGGAATGATTATGGAAAACTAGAACAAAGACAATCCCAGGGATTATTGGAGCAATTCCTCAGGGTATGAATGAGCAGCTCAGGAATACATTAGGAATGTAATACATCCCGATCGGTGACCTCCAGATGTCAGCGCTCTTAGGCACTGTGAGAATTTTAAGGCAAGTCATAGGAGAACCAGTGCATCTGAGCACCTAAAATGCAGGAATTCTGCAGAAAGTTTAACAAAACTCCTGACTACTCAAGCCAACAGAGTCAGTTTGTGGTCAGGATTTATTATGACTCCTAGGGATAAATTTTAGACAGCAGCTTTCCGCTTTTAAGCTTAAAGATCTTTTATGTTTTGAAAGCTGTTTGTTTAAAAAACAACCATCCCCATTGTTAATATGGAGGGATAATTAATAATAATTAACATACCTACCTCATTAAAAATGTACATTCTTTAGAGCTGAGAACATGTTAGAAAAGAAGTCAGTATTATTATCCCCATTTTACAGCTGGGGAAGTTGAGGCACAGATGAAGTGACTTGTCCAAAGTCACCCAGCAAACCTGTGGTGGAGCTGGGAAGAGAACCAGAGTGGCAGATCTACAGCTGGCATAAATTATTATGCACCAGCTGAAGACCTGCCTCAAGTTTCCAGAGCCCCAATCCAATGCCCTATTCATTAGGCCGCACTGCCTCTCCCTTACACCCATTGTCCACAAATATGACTTCATTGATTTTAATGCAGTCACTCCACACACCAGTCTAACTGAGAGCCAAATCAAGACTCACACTGAATATAACCATTACAGCACAGCCAGGTCCATATTGTCCTAGTTCTGGCAATACAAGCCAACAGCCCCAGGGAAAAAGGAATGGAGGAAACAAGCCCCAGTCCTAAAAGAACGAGAAGAAAGGATGTGTGGTACACAGCATGGTCTGGCCTTCGTGCCTGTGCACTCATACAAGGGAAGATCTAAAGCCCTATTAACTAAGATCCAGGAGCCGGGTATTCTGAATATATTAGCAGCGACAACTGCCACGTGTTTATAAATTTAGTCAGAGAGGGTAACAAAAAACTACAACAACTTGTTGAGTCCTAAGAGGCTTAATCTTGATGGGAACATTCAAAAATAAATGCCTCAGTATTTAGGATTGGTTGATGATTTTCTTTTAGAGAGGAAAGAAAATCTCACAGGGAAATCAGCAGACTGGGCCTCAGGAGATTTGAGTCTGCCACAGCCTTCCTGTGTGAGCCTGGGCAAGTCACTTAGACTACCTTGGGGCTCAGATCCCCATCTGTCAAGTAGGGAGGATACTTCCACCTCCCAGGGAGGCTGTGAGGATAAAACCCATTAACAATTGTCAGGCGCTCTGATACCACAGTGATGAGGAGGAAGCAGATAAATTCCTAGATTAGATAGACAATTATACATTAGTGAATCCAGTGCTGGTGAAAGGTGCCCTGAAAGCTATCTAACAGGCACAGCCCAGACAACTGTGGCATACGTGCATCACCTCATTAGTGTGAACTTGAGAGATCTCCCCCACTCTAAGGGAGAGATGGGGACCAGTTAGTGCCAATTCCCTTCTCTCTCCTCCCGTGAGGCTATAGAGAGGGATGCAGCAAACCTCACCTTGAGCGTCAGCACCTTTGTTGCCAGACTCTGTTGGTACCACAATAGGTCTGTCGCGTCTCAGGGGTTCAGCAGACAACAGGCCCATTCTGGGGGGAGCATTCCCTGCATGGAACAGAACCAGATGTGTTCCTAGAGCACATGCTACAAAGTCACGATCCAATGTTCATTACTAAAGCTAGACTGTAAGAGGTACTGCACAGAGTGATCATGCATCACCAGTGACACTGTACAACCGGAATGATCCTGTACAGAGTGATCACATAGCCTCAGGGGCACTGTGTCTGCAGCGATACTGTACAGAGTGATATTGGATTAGCAGTGACACCATTCCGTCAGAGTGATACTGTAGCATCAGTGACATGGTACCCCTGCATGATACTGCACTGTAGAGAGAGAGAGAGAGAGATACTGTACAGAGTAACTATGGAGTGATCCCGTACCATTAGAAACCTTCAGCTCCACTTGGAGGGACCTTCCACTGCCTTTGTCATTTACAAATCCTGTCCCACACATGTACAGCCCCGTGTCCTCCTCTTCCAGCCTTGTGATTGTAATTTGAAATATTTCTTCCTGAGGCGCCTCGGTGATGGATATTCTATTCCTGTAATTCTCACTGATGTATGGAGTGGTGGAGATGATGGTGCCACAGGCCCCTGTCTCGAGCTCCCTGCACCAGAATTTTCGACTGGAAATGTCCTTCACAGGACACTTTATGGTGACGGATCCTCCAACCTCACCAGTCACTTGAATGCGTCGTCTTGCTGCACCTGAAACTGATGACACAGAGAAAGAAGTCACAGGGCCTGAGTCACATTTATGCTAAAGGGACGTCACACAAAGGCACTGTCTTCACTAGGCAAAAAGGTGGGTCCTGACCATGTAATAACTCACACAAGGTAAAATATGAGTGAAGACAAGGCCTTAGGCCCCTTTATAGAATCATAGACGTGTAGGACTGGAAGGGACCTCAGTAGGTCAGCTAGTCCAGTCCCCTGCGCTCAAGGCAGGACTACAAAATAACCAGACCATTCCTGACAGGTGTTTGTCTAACGGCTGTTCTTAAAAACCTCCAATGACAGAGACTCTACAATCGTGGTGGGCAACCTGCGGCCCGTCAGGGTAATCCGCTGGTGGGTTGTGAGACAGTTTATTTACATTGACCATCCGCAGGCATGGTCGCCCACAGCTCCAAGTGGCTCCTGTTCGCAGCATTCACTTGATCAACATTATATGTCTCTGAATGGCTAGGGTCCTGATCCTTCCATCCTGTTTGTCACTGCAACGTCTGAGTTCCGCTAGGGCATCTGTTTGAATTCTCCTTGTATTTAAACGTGAAGGTTCCCAGCTCTGGAATTCAATCCCCCTCTAGTGTAACAGTGCCCAGGTCTGTCAACCTTCAGCATATACCGCAGTGACCTTCTGTTCAATGTTTGCCTGAGGGAGGGTTGATCTGAATGGGCGGGAATTGTTTTCTGGTTGGGTAATGCCCTTTTCTGTTGGCTTTTGGGGAGTGAAGACTGATTTTCTGGAGCACAAAGACCCAACAGGCTTCATGTCAGATCAGGCTCCATGTTTTTATTGCATGTTATTCATGTGTCCTGAGCTAAGGAAGGGAGGGCACAGTTTATAAATCAATCAATAATTCAGTAAAGTAAAACATCTGGGTATGGGCAGGGTTCCCCATCCATCCATCTATCTGTGCAGTAATCCCTTGCTGTGATCTATTTTCCTGGGCCTAGCTTGGTAAAAATAGCAGACATTATTACAGTGAGGAAGCTAATGGCTTGCTAACCACAAAACAACATGCTGTAGGAGTGCTTATAATTATGCACAAAATCCAGCAGTCTCTGATGCAGTATGGGAAGGAGTTGCTTCCAGATGGAAAACTTGATTGCAATCTGAGTTTTGCTTGAGTAAGGATGGCTGGCTGGACTTGACCCTCTGGGTAAAATCCTGGCTCCTTTGAAGTCAATACCAAAACTCTCATTGACTTCAATGGATTCAGGATTTCACCCCTATATCTTTAACATACTGGATCCAATTTACGAACATGAGTTCACTTGAAAGCTTTTAGGTGCCCAGTATCCCAACTTAGCTAACATTAAGTTAACGTTGTGTGCCCAATTAACTAACTTAGGTTTGTAAATCACTCTGGATTAGAAACAAGGCTCACATGATAAACATCTCTAAAATGAAAATGTTCTTTTGTTCTGCAGAATTAAAGCATCTCCAGCTATTCAATGTTCTTGGAAAGCCACAGAAATATTTCATGGTCCAGCGTCGAACAATTCCTGACATTTCAGGTTTACTCACCTGCCAGACCCTTCATTCCCCCCCCCCCCCTCAGTTTTACAAATCACATTGGACGTTCTTGGAGGGTAAAAACCCTCTGCAATTTATGATAAAAGCAAACAGGCCCAGTAAACTGTTTAACTGTAGATGCCCCAAGTCTAAAAACAAAGCTCAAACATCTTCTTTGTTCTTACCTGCTATCTCCATTTGGACTCTGTGACGCGCTTTTTTAATCTATACAACTCTTACCTTGCAGCAAGAAAAGTAACATACTGATGAACTCCATCTTCTCCCTTTGTAAAACAGGAGTTAGAGCACACTCAGTGATGGCTGCTTGCTTCCTGTGGCACGTATTTCCAATAACAGAAAGGAGGAAAGCAACAAAAAGAACTCGCTATGCTTGAGGTCCTGTATCAGATCCTTTCTCGCGCTACAAATACAAATGGTATGCAAACCATAAAGGAAGTTTTATAGGAGGCTTCAAAACATATTGGACCAAATTCATCCCAGCTGTAACCCTGTTGTGAGGTTGCACCTGGACTGAATGATTTTCTTTCTTTATTTAGACTTCTGTCTGATCTGAGCCCCACATCAAAGGGCACGCCGCCCCCACCATCCAAAGCTCTGGGTGCTTTAGACGTACAGTTAAAAACACAGGAGATGCAAAGTAAAAACCAACCCAAAGCAGCAGCACTTGTTCCTCTTAACGTATGTCATCTGATCATCAGTCCTGTGATCAATGCAGCGTAAACCTTCCTTTACACCCTGGGCTTGTCTACACGGGGGAAAAGCCCAGAGTAGCTGCTGTGCACTCGCTAGTGTTCACTAGCTACTCTGTGTGGATGCTCTGCCTGCCTGCTAACAGTGCTGCGAGTAATTTTTGTTTTTACCGCTGCCTTGTGCCAGGCCGCGTTACCATGAGCTTGCCCCTGAACCGCAAGCCCTTCCTGAATGGGCTGCAGGGGAAGCCGGTGATGGTGAAACTGAAGTGGGGGATGGAGTACAAGGGCTACCGGGTGTCTGTCGATGGCTACACGAACATGCAGCTTGCAAACACAGAAGAATACATAGGTGGTGCATTGTCAGGACACCTTGGTGAAGTTTTGATAAGCTGTAACCACGTCCTGTGCATCAGAGGAGTAGAAGAAGAAGATGGAGAAGTGAGAGAATAAGCTTGTATATTTCTGGAAAATAAAGATCAGTTTTTCACAAAAAACCCACAAAACAAACAGTGCCCTCAGCACACCCAAAGTTAAGCTAATGCACACAAAGGCACTCTGAGTCAAAGGAAGCTGCAGCATGTGTAGACATACCTGAGCTAGCTTTGATCTAGCTCGCTCCAGAAACATCCACAAAAGCACGGGTGGCAGCATGGGCTGCGAAAGCCCATCCAGGACTCTGGATATGTATACGAGTGACTAGCCCAAGGTGCACTCTGTGCTGCCATGGCTTCACTGCTATCATTTTTGGCGCTAGCTAGATATCTATTTTGGGTATGTCTACACATGCTGCAGTGACACCTCTGCAGTGTAGACATGCCCGTAGAGTCAGGCCTATTATGCTTAACATAACCAATATGGCATGAGGTTATTTCAACCCTATTTGAACTACCGGCGGCCCAGAGTTCAGGCTGAGCTTGGATGTTCCTGCTTTCATGTTCTGCTTGAGCAAGAGTGTGGGAAAGGGAGCACCAAGGGGAAGTGAGAGAGACAATCCGGTGGGAAAAAACAATGAGTAAAGCTGGGGAAGACAGTGAGGGAGGGTGAAAAAACAAAGGGAAGGAGCCTAGATACAGAGAGCAAACTCTCTCTTTCTCTCCCCTGGTCCTTCGAGCTGAGGTGCATAGGGCTTGTGGAGGGAGGCAGCCTCGCTTTCCTGCTGTCCTTCTTGGAACTCTTCCATGGTTCCCGGTCTCCAGGGCTGTCCGCCTGGTACCTTTCGGCCGCACATTATTAAAATAAAGACATGTAGCATCACTGACCTCCAATCAGTGCTTTCACTGAAGGAATTAATAGGGTAGGGTGACCAGATGTCTCGATTTTATAGGGACAGTCCTGATATTTGGGGCTTTGTCTTATATAGGTGCCTATTACCCCCCGCAACCCCTGTCCCAATTTTTCACCCTTGCTATCTGGTCACCCTGTAATAGGGCGATACATGAGTGGCCCATAGCAGGCAAACCCTTCCTTTGGCCAATATGTATTTATATCCCTTTTATAAGTTGTGAGAACCCAGTCAGTGTCACTTAAAAAAAAACCCCAGCCTATTTTTGCTTATAGTGTGTGGTACAGTAATATAGGAAGCGTTCATGCATCTCCGAGCAGGTGGTGTGAGGCAGGGTCTGCCCCTTTTGCTAGTTTCAGTGTTATTGCTAGCATCGTCCCCTCCTAGCAAAGCTCTCATGCTTCCTCCCAGCTCTGACAAACCACAATGGCTTTCTCTGAAGTAGGCGGGTGGCGAGGTCAGGAAATAACACTGCCTACACTGTGGGTGTCGTCATGGAACCCTGTGGAACCGAGAACTTGTCAGAACATTTTCTTTAACATGAAGACTATGGGCCTGATTTTCTTCCTGTTTACACCAGTTTCACATCATGGCAATGCCACTGACTTCAGGGCAGTGACGTCCCCTTGTTTATACTGGTGTTACTGAGAGGAGAGTCAGACCCAATAGACCTGAATCAAAGCCCATCAAAGTCATTGGAAAGACTCCCATTGACTCCAATGGACTTTGGATCAGGACCCATGTTCTAAACGTCTGAGTGGGGTTTAAAACTCTTCACTTCTCCTTTTTCTCCCACTCTGTCTCATGCCTCCTCTCCCTGAAACAGCCTCCCGCTTTCCACGTGTCAAGCACCCCCCTTCTGAAAACCCTCCATGAAACTTTCCAACGTTTTCCCTTGTACCCGCTCATGTGTGAACCACCGTCCCATGTTTTGTATTTGTCTATGTTTGGTTGGAACCTCATTACGGCAAAGGCCCTATCTAATGTCTTCAGCAAAGTGAAATGTGTTCATTCACTGCCCTGGGTAAGGACAGTGCTTAGGCAGCTGATTGGCTGAGATCACCTGCTTTTCATGCTGACCAGTTTTGTCTCGTTGTTACTTTGTTCCCCTGTCTGTCTCCACCTCTTGTCTCTCCTCTTATACTCAGATCGTAAGCTCTTTGAGGGACCTGACCCATGACTGTGGTCCCTAGGAGTACTGTCATAGAAATAATAGTTAATGTATAAAACTTTTAATAGTTCACAAATAAGGCAGCAAGAGAACAGGTTGGTTATAGAAGTACAAGGATCGGGCACTAACCAAAGGACTCAGACTTGTTTGTACGTTGTGCTATTTTTTTATTAATGTCTCCCATGGCTTTTCCAAGTCTCAGAAGCAGCACAGAAACCAGCACACAGGGCCCCAGATGCTGCAGTGAGCATGAAATAATTCAAAATGTCCCAAACACAAGATCTTTTTGCCCTAAACTTGCTGCCGCCCCAGCTGCCCTTCACTGCGATGAGACGGGAGTCTATGTCAATAGATTGCTGGCTGGTCAGGTGTGTTTTCTGTACTAAATGCTATGGAATGAGGAAGGTCAGTATCCCTACCTCAAGATCCTAACCAGATCTTTTGGTTCTCTGGATGAAGGATTCTATTGATAGCGAGTGTGAAGCTGTTTGTTCCCTCTGCTTTAGCCCATCTCCATATCTGAGATAGCCACTGGAGTTCAATTGACAGTCAGTGCCGGTGGCCTGTTACCCTGATGATCTCAGAAGGGAGACGAGAAGGCCCAACCAGAGGGGATCCTGGCACCTAGAAGTCAGGATGGCAAGAGATAAGGGTTTAATCTGGGTCAGATTTTCTTCCTCAAACTAGCTCCTTTGCACCGCGCAAGGGGCATAAAGAAGCCAGAATCGGGCCAGATGAGAACCCCCTTGGTGAAAAGCCAGGCACCTCCATTTCCTGTGCCAGTAATCACCCATCCCTGGTGTAGGGGAAGTGCTGGGGACAGGAGAGGTTGGGCAGCTGAGCACAGTTGTGCTCTACCAATTCTCAGTTGGTGTATGGTTCCTTGAGGACCAGTTATGTTAGTGCAGACCCTGGGAGGAACATAGGAGGGCTTGTTATGAGTGATCTTGGCACCTAGAAGATGGACCAGCAAGAGATAAGAGTTAGATGCCAATCTTTCTAATCCCCCTGTGCTGCTGTAATTTACCCTGAGATCTTGACTGGTTCCCAGACAACCCGCATTCTTACTCCACTATAATGAGCAGATCCCAGCACAGGAGAGAATCTAGCCCTAACTGTATGTGTTACAGTATGGCATAAATGTACCTGGTATCTCCAGAGGTTTCTGGTTTTGAGTGACAAAAACTAGGAGATAACCCCAAATCCCAAGTGTTTTTTTTATCCCTGGCCAGCCCCTTGCAAAAATGTGCCTCTTCCCATGGCATTCACTCCATGTGGTATCAGAAATTGAACAGAATTACTGATTTGCTAAAATACAATCAGATTCTTTATTGGCTGTGAAGAAAAAACAATTTCAGGCTACTTGTCTGCCCTACAGCTACTACCTTATAGATTAAAAAGCTCACAGGAATCAAAAGAGAGACTCACATTGTTCTAAAATATCTCCTGGTGCTTTAAAATCAAAGGAAATGTGAATCTTAAATGCATCCTTAGGTCATTGCCATCCTTGGGGCTTGGTGAACTCCAAAAGGTGTGAGCTCAGCCTGCAGGAAAGCAAAGGCATTAGAGCTTTATTGATATTTCACCTCAAATCTGCTTGAAACGAGATCCTTTGCCTTAAAAAAGAAAAAAAATCAAACTTCTGAGGGTTCAACTTCCCCAAGGCAACTTATTTTTGGCCAGAAGATTCTTATTATATCACCACTCACAACCTCATTAAAAATCTTTGAGGAACTGAAAGATCTACATGCATTAAAATGTTTGCTTGACAGTAAGAAATAGTGCAACTTGCAGATCTGTTGTTCACTGATTCAGAACACAGGGGTGTTTTCAATCATTATTGCTTTTTCCTTGTACCATCTTCAGAAGCGATTGTACTGGGACAGTCGAGGAACTTGCTAAGCCTCTCCCTGGGCTATTTTGTTAGCTTGAAGCAGGAATGTGCTGTAAGCAATATCGGCTTCCTCCTTGGAGCCCTGAGTAAAAGAAGAGGAATCACATTATTCAGCCTTCCCCAGAAGAACCAAGGAGGCAGCAGACACTTAGGGTGACCAGATGTCCCAATTTTATAGGGACAGTCCTGATATTTGGGGCTTTTTCTTATATAGATGCCAGTTACCTCCTACCCCCATCCCAATTTTTCACACTTGCTGTCTGGTCACCCTACAGACACTGAAGGTGCTATGCAGAGCCAATGTGTAAAGAGACCAATGTATCCAATGCGAACAAGGTACCCAACATTGCTACCACTGAGAGAATCCTTTTGTCATACTGTTGCCTACTCAAGAGGTTCAGGTCCTTTGGATCAACTTCAGAGAAGTGTCCCAAGTTTTGGAAACCTGGAATTCTTTGCAATGTGCCCTTCACTGCAGCCTGTTTTAGTTCTGTTGAAACTGGCATAAGATTTGCCTGTTCTAAAGGAAGTGTCATAAGCTGCTGTATTTCCAAAATGTTCTCATATCATAAAGACACTTTGCACTTCCCGAGTGACTTTCAGCTAAGGATCTCAAAGAAATTTACAAACCAGTGAATTCAAAGATACTAGAAGGGCATTCTTCATGAGAACTTTGGAACTTGTTCCCTATTCTCACCTTCTTGGTCCAAAATAGCCCAAATGTGGCTTTCTGGCAATGCTGCAAAAGCCTATTTATTCTCTAACGATTTGGGGGGCAAGTTCCTAAAGGTGTAAGGGGCTTTTCTGATGCTTTGATTTACTGGTTGGGCTCCTGGCACCATTAATTGTTAGGGCACCTAGAACTATTTGTTGTGGACTTTTTTTTAATAGTTGTTGACAGCTTGAGGAACGCTAATCTGTAACTAAGCCTTACAGCACTCGGGCGGGAGGTGAGAGTACCTTTATTTCATTTTACAGTTGGTTAAAGTGACTTGCCTGCAGTCACACACACAGTCAGCAGTAGACTTTGCAAAAAGACACAGGAATCCAGGCTTCTAGTTCTCCTACTAAAACCACCATACACAGGGCCGGCTCCAGGGTTTTGGCTGCCCCAAGCAGCCAAAACAAAACAAAACAAAACAAAACAAAAAAACAAAAAAAAAGCCGCGATCGCGATCTGCCGCGGCAATTCGGCGGGAGGCCTTCACTCCCAGGCGGAGTGAGGGACCGCCCGCCGAATTGCCGCCGAATACCTGGACCTGCCGTCCCTCTCCGGAGCGGCCGCCCCAAGCACCTGCTTGAGAAGCTGGTGCCTGGAGCCGGCCCTGACCATACAGCACTCCTTCCCGGCGTTAGAGAACTACCTGGTTTAACAGGGAAGAACTCGAAAGCAGCTGGATCCCTGTGGCAGGCTCACAGCTTCCATTGATCCAGTAAATCTGACAGTTTTGGATTTATCAGTCTCCTCACCTAGACTCAGGCTTCCAGAACAATAACACCTGCTAATATTTCCAGCTGAACTGAAACCACGAATCAAAGCTAAGTGACTGCTGTTAAGTTCTATGCTCAAATGATGTAGGTGCAGTAAAGGGTTAGAAACTCCAGTGGAGAGGCTGCAGGTGTGATTCTTAATAGGCTGCTAATTGAGAAATAGTTGACCATAAATAGGGCATACAGGAGAAAGAGGAGCTTTTGCTGCTGATGCTCTACTGCCGGAAAGAAAGACTAGGCTGCATGCAGCACCTTGGGTTATATATTCTAGCAGTTCTTACCCTTTTCACCTTCGGTGGTTCTTCTGCACCTTCAGCATTGCCAGGGGTAGTTATAAATTCTGAAAAGCATAGGAGATGTTAGGGTACTCTGCATGGGAGATCATGCAGTGTAAGCCAAGCCCCACTTATTCAGTAGCTCCTACATGCACTAAACTGCTGCTGATGTTCAGGGTACAACTTCTTCTCTGGGAGGGATGTCAGGCTGAAGCACTAGCACTGTAAAGCTTTTGCAAATGCACCCTCGACACCACCTTTCCCATGAACCAACTGTGCTGCACCTGCATTACGTGCTAAGCATCCCTGCGTATTGAGCCAGGGAAGCCTCTAGATTTCTAGGGGAGAACAAACATCTTTGATGTTTCTTTAAAAAAGTTTTATTTTCTGTTTCCAAAGATGACAATCACCAGTGACTCTACTGCCCACACACTGAGTTTGATGGTCTAGGTACTGGAACTTTTAGGCTTGTCATTCAAACAATAACCCCAACTACCAAAAAGATAAAAGAGATATTAACTGTTTCTTGTGACTTTAGTACTTGTGAAAGATGCCGAGATCAGAGACCAAGTCTCTATTGTTCCTATTTGTGCTTTTATATAAGAATGGCTATAGGGGGTCAGACAAATGGTCCATCTAGCCCAGTATCCTGTCTTCTGACAGTGGCTGGTGCCAGATGCTTCAGAGCAAATGAACAGAACAGGGTAATTTCAAGTGATGCACTCTGTCATCCCGGCTTCTGGCCGTTGGAGGTTTAGGGACACCTGGAGCATGAGGTTGCATCCCTGACCATCTTGGCTAATAGCCATTGATGACCCTATCCTCCATGAACTTAACTAATTCTCTTTTGAACCTAATTATACTTTTGGCCTTCACCACCTCCCATGTCAACAAGTTGCCCAGGTTGACTATGTATTGTGTGACTACGTTCTTCTTTTGGTTTGTTTTAACCCTGCTATTAATTTAATTGGGTGACCCTTAATTCTAGTGTGTTATGTGAAGGGGTAAATAACACATCCTTATTCAAGCAGAACTGCCCATTGTATTCAAGGTGTGGGCGTACCAAGCATGTGTATAGTGGCATTAAGATATTTTCTTTTTTACTATCTATTCCTTTTCTAATGGTTCCTAGCATTCTGTTAGCTTTTTTTTTTTTGACTGCCACTGCAGTCAAAAAAAGCAGATGTTTTCAGAGAACTATCCATGATGAATGCAAGATCTCTTTCTTGAGTATTAGCAGCTAATTTAGCTAGTTTTGTGTGTGTGTAGTTGAGATTATTTTTTCCAATATGCATTACTTTGCATTTAATATTGTAAGCACTTCTGGGAGAATTTGTTTTTAGGGGGGAGGGATAGCTCAGTGGTTTGAGCGTTGGCCTGCTAAACCCAGGGTTGTGAGTTCAATCCTTGAGGGGGCCACTTAGGGATCTGGGGCAAAATCAGTACTTGGTCCTGCTAGTGAAGGCAGGGGGCTGGACTCGATGACCTTTCAAGGTCCCTTCCAGTTCTAGGAGATGGGATATCTCCATTAAAAATATGTAATACTTTTAGTCCATTGTAGAAACCATCCAGTTTGCAGTTGCTGGCTAGATACATTTTTTTTTTAAGTTTTGCTTTTGCACAACAAAGTGAGAAAAGATCCCAGTATCTTTTCTGTAGCCAGCAGCCTCAATGCAGACTCCTCTTTATATGTACTATCCCCTAGGCCAGTCATTTCTTTACCTCAAGATACGTTATGGGTGGTAAATATGGGACTTACCATCCACTCCTCCTAGCTGCGTCTCCTGAGCACCACGTATGCCCACGTTGTCCTTCGCTCCATAATCTCTGGAGTTCTCAAATTCTGACAGGCTAATGTTTGTTCTGTAGCTTCCAACCGAAACCAAATCTGTTAAAAGGGAGGCAGGGAGCAGACATACGCACACGACATTATTTAATACAATGAGCTCTTTTGTTTTATACTCTCAAGGTAAATGTCTCACTAGTAGCCAGACTCTCTCCCTCCCCAGCCACGCACACATCTATTAGCACTGGATGACCTGCAAAAGATTCTGATGCTAGTAGCACTCAGATATTTATCTGAGCCTCTTTGGTATGGAAACCAGGCTAGATGTCTCAGGAGGACAGGCTTTCTTCAAGCTTTCTGCTACTGCCTGATTTTTAGAGAGAGAAGGCAGTAGATCTGAGCACAGGGCTGGCGGAGCGGATGTTCTAATGCCAGGAAGATACGGCTCCCGTTATAGCCTCATTTTCCCTGTCTATAAAATGGGATGGTGGGAGGGTCAATCAGCTAGATGTAAAGTGCTCTGAGGTACAAAAATATTATTGAGTCCAGCCATACATATACTTTGCCAACAATGTTTTATATGGCATTGCTTTGTTCTGGGGCAAAAGGCTGGGATGCTGTTCCCACCATTCCTATATGAGTGCTCTGACAGGGGAAGGCTCATAGGAGCAGCCCATACCAGTACAGAGATTGTTGTACATGTCATACACCCTCTACCTCCAAATCTACAGTATTCCCTAAGCCCCCTGGAAGGCCAATAAAGAAAGTTAGGACTCACCTGTGCGCTTCAGGAGCCTAAATTTAACAACCACAAAGACTGTAGCAAGGAGCAGACACACAGCAGCAATGGGGAGCAGGACTGAGAGAATCACCTTAGAGCTGTCATGTTCCTCAGAGCTGGAAAGGGAGCAATTGAGCAATACACATGTGTGATCTTTGTGACTTTATATTGCTCTATACAGGGCTGTATAACACAGATGAACCAGCATAGCCTAGAAGATCTATATAGAAAGCTTGTGCACAGTTACGTATGCAGAAATGCTTCACAATGGCAAAATCATGGATGGCCGAATTCAAAATTCAGAATCAAGTGGGATTTTTTAGAACAAAATCATCATTGCATTCACATAGTGATATTCATCTACAGATGTCAGAGCTATTAATAAACAATTAATAAAGCATCTTGACATCCCAATGAGGCAGATAAATATCTTTATCCCCATTTTGGAATGGGTGAATTGGCTTCTCCTGATCCCAAAGGGAATGAGCGTTCCAGGTTCCTGGACCCCAGTGTGCTGTTCTAGCTACTAGAACATATTGCAACCTTTGTACCAACAGAAGCCTTAGAAGAATGAGTATTTGCCAAATGACATTATGAGAAATGATGGACAAAAGTCAAAAAACTGGAGTTCAGAGTGGATAAACATTCAGAGTTTGGATGGTTACCCAAAGCTGAGCCAAAATTTTGATATTGGCAAAATTTTGCTGGGAAACATGAACGGACAGTTTCTGACAGTAATTAGTACTCATTGGAATTGAACATATCAGAATACATGAGAACTATAAAAAAAGTTTGGTTGTAAAAATGGACAGGTTCGATGGTGCAGGGGAATTCTTATTCTTTTCCAAACCACTTTGGAACAAAGTCTTCGATGGACTGACCTTGGTAAAGAGTTGTTATCTATGACCCCGCCTCTGTTTTGGGGATCATTACTATTTTCAGAGTCTGTGTTGGAAATAGTAGCATCTTCAGATTTTGCATTGGGAGAAATTGCATCTTTAGTTTCAAACAGTAGTAGATGGGAGTGGTGGGTTATTTGCATCCAGCATCACAGCAAAGAGAGAGAGAGAGAGAGAGAGAAACCAATATATTGTCAGCACTTGATTCATAAATAAGACCATTTTCAAAAGTGCCTAAATCTCTTTTTCAAAATGTTTCCATTGATTTTCAATGAGACTTTGATTCCTAAGTGACTTTTTAAAACAGGAGTCACTTTTACCAAATGACCTCATAAGAAAATCTTGAGTGGTCTTCCTAGCCATGTATTAAAAAGATTGTTTTTAATCCCTAGCTGTGTTAATAGTATGCTCCAGAATACGATTCAAATATTTGATATGCGTATCACCATTTATATTGCATGTTACTTTTTGCATTTCACTCAGCAAGGACACTGGTTCCTTTTCATTTCTAGCCAGTTGCTCTTTCTGGTTCTCATGCATTAGTTAACACAAGGATATTGGGTTTAGGTTTCCAACACCACATGGTTGTGTTTGCCCCCAACTTCCTCCAACCCTCTATCCCAAGAAAAAATCATCTGTATTTTAAATGTACTGAGACGGAGTTGAGCAATCGAGTTCCCCCTCTATTAAATAGCACAATAGTCCTTATTTTCTTGTTCCCTGTGCTCTTCTCTATGTAAACTGTAAGCTTTTTGGGGCAGGGAGTCTCTCTTATGAGCTCAAAGGGACCCTGCTCTTGGCCAAGCCTTCTCAGTGCTGCTGAAATATAAATAATAATACTAATTAATAAATAATAGGGGGCTGAAATGTAAAAGTGGTGCAGACTCAATTCTTTTTCCAGACTTGTTACAGTGACTGGAAAATGGAAGAAGGTAGTAACAAATGTGTGAATGAGAGTTACTGCGATAAACGTTGTGAATACTGTGAGATCCTTAGTGAAACAGAAAGTGTGGTCTGTCCTAGGCAGAGGAGATTATGATGTCACCACTTGGTTGTTGTTTTGAGATAGTGCCTCTCAATGGAATGACACCATTATGGGCAGGGCCGGCTCCAGGCACCAGGCACCCAAGCACATGCTTCGGGCGGCACCTGGTAAGGGGCGGCGGAGGGAGCGCGGCGCGGCATTCCGCGGGGCGGGGGGGGGGGGGGCTCTCCGGCAGCGCAGCCCGGCGCTCGGTGGGGGGGGCGGGCTCCAGGGGCCCGGCGCTCGGCGGTGGGGAGCGGGCTCCGGCGGCGCGGAGCTCGGCAGGGGGGGCAGCACGGGGCTCAGCGCTCGGGGGGGGTTTCCGGCGCTCGGTGCTTGGCGGAGGGGCGGTGCGGGAGGGCGGCGCTCTGGGGGGGGTTTCCGGCGGCGCTCGGCGGGGGGGGCGGCGTGGCGCTCGGCGGGGGGCCTCGGGGGGCAGCGCATTTTTTTGCTGCTTGGGGCAGCAAAAAAGCTAGAGCCAGCCCTGATTATGGGTGAGCATCATGGCTACAGAGAAAACCTTGCCTGTTTTGTCCTGCAATAAATCCTGAAGCTCACCTCCATTTACTGTCAGAAACACTGCCATGGTTTCCCCATAGTGACCAGAATGGCTCACTCCACACCAATACCACCCTTGGTCTGTCTGTATTACTTGGTCAAAAGTTAGGTAGAGTGTCCTCTTCTCCTTGTCACAGTTGACAACCAGGCCGGTTTGGTTTTGCTCAGAGGAGATGAGAGTTTGGCAGCCAGTATTATGCCACTTGCACCAATATTTCTGGTAAGAATAATATTTGCATGGATAAGAGCATGATATAGTGACCTGTGTACCAATGACTGCATCAATCTTTTTCAGTCCTGTTAAACCAGGTTGCCCTGTTAGAAGGGAAACAAAACAGTGAGGCTGATATTAATGACTTGAACATTTAATATGCAGAAGTACTGTTATCAACAAGGTGTTGACAGGAATATATAATTACTATGTAACTACATGGTATAGAGTGTATCTATGAGGGTAAATGCACCTTATATTGCTTTCGTAACACTTAAATGTACTATATATGTGTATGGATACATATATCCCTATGTACTTTATAGTGTATATATGGCATTTAAATAGCATTTGTGTCAGAAAAGCTTGAAAAACAGTGAAAATGTTTGGTGGGAAATTAGTGAAAACTTTGCCAAAAAATTTCAAATGTTGTCCAAAAAAAGTTTCTGTTGAAATCTTGTACTTTTTTGAAACATTTCCATCAACTCTTATTTGTACCTTGAAATGTCAAGCTTTACCCATTAAGATTATGAAGCTAAGAATTAGAAAATAGTTCTCAGGAAAACAAAGCTCTGCTCTTTGATGCTGCTTTGGGAGGAACAAAGATAATTGCTTGTGCTGGCAGAGACACTAATCTCTACATGCACTTTCATACCATCTATAATCTTCAGCTCCTTCGTAGATTTCCTTTCCATATCTCCATCCGTCATACACCAGTAATATCCTGCATCCCCTGCTGTCAGCTGGTTCATTATTACCGTGAATGTTCCGTTTTCCGGGTTATCATGCAGGACTATCCTTCCTTCATACGAATCTATCATACTCGCAAGGTTGGTTATTAACTGATTGCATCCATTCTTCCTCCATTTGCACCAGTACTTGATAGTGTAATTTCCCCGTGGATCATAGTGGCATTCGACAGATACTGAACCTCCTATGACTCCATTTATTACGTGTGGTCCCTGGGGGACAGATGTCTCTGGAGATACAAAATGGAACACGTTCTGTTAGACTCCTCTCACACATTTCATGCTGTGATAACATGCATGCTGCATGTGCCTCATGTGGTTGTCTGGTTGGGTCTGTTCCTTATAAAAAAAACATTTTAAAGTAAAGTTAATTGCAGGGATGAAATACACCTCTACCTCGATATAACGCTGTCCTTGGGAGCCAAAAAATCTTACCACGTTATAGGTGAAACCGTATTATATCGAACTTGCTTTGATCCACCGGAGTGCGCAGCCCTGCCCCCCCCCCCCCCGGAGCACTGTTTTACTGCGTTATATCCGAATTCGTGTTATATCAGGTCGCGTTATATCAGGGTAGAGGGGTATAACAGACTGACAACGCTGGTGACTGCAGAACAGAATAGTCACAGCCTGGCCAGTGAGAGCTCAAGTTTCCCTCAGACACTGCCTCCTGCCAGCCCCCAGTGGAATAATGAGAGTCTTTCCCCTGACTTCCGTGGACTTTGGATCTGGCCCTTGTGCCTCAATCCTGAACTGGAGGGACCCCCCTAGAAGCCAGAGAGTAGTTCAGTCCTCCACAGACCTGTCGTTCTGTCAAGAGAGCCAGCAAGGACACCAACGATAATGGGCATTTCCTTGTTGATTAAGGTTTAGCATGACTGGTTCATGAGAAGTTTTGGGGTCCCCTTCACTTGGAACCTGTGGAGAAACCCGGGGCACAATGGCATGGCATCAGGCCAAACAATGTCTTCTACAAACATCCGGGAACCCAAACACAAGTGGAGCAATAAGAGCCACACATATCTCAAGAGGAACAGCAGCCACTAAAGGCAAGTCTATACAAGCTCTGCATCGGTGCAGCTGCGCCGCTGTAGCACGTCAAGTGAAGACAGAAGACGCGCTCTCCCGTTGGCATAATTACTCCACCCTGGCGAGTGGCGTAAACTATGTTGGCAGGAGAGTGTCTCCTGCTGACATACCACTGGTGTGAACAGTGCAAAACTTGCATCACTCGGAGGGTGGGGTGGGGACTTTTTCACACCCCTGAGCATCGTAAGTTAGATCAACTTAAGCGGTAGTGTAGACCTGCCCTAAGACTGTTAGTGCATCCAACTGAGCATAGAAATACCTTTGGCTTATTGCCTATAGCATCTACTCTTTGCATTTGTGCTTCGGAAACTAATCCAGAATGAAGCAATGAGGCTAATTTGCAGCAGGCAGATTATGCAAAGGGAGATCTATTCCAACATGCAGTAGTCTCCCAAAGAAAGTGGTGGAAGCCCCATCGTGGGAGACATTTAAAACTAGACTGGAGAATAGATTGTAGGGAGCGATCCTGGGATGACTGAGGGGGTAAACTGTATGGGCTCTAACCTTTTCTAAATTCTGTAGTTCTTTCTCTTCATATTGGATCACTATTTCTAAAAATTGCTTAGGCAGGGCAGTCTACTGGTTAGGAAAATGTGTTTTTTCTTCTACAGTCTGCATTTAAGATAAGCCAGTTAAATGGGTCAAGCAGGACCTTTGCTCATCCCAAATTTGTAAAGAGAATTTGCCTTTTGCATGGGCCATCATGACCTTCTCTAAAGGCTGGTTCACAGAGAGGATTACTGCCTATCACTGCTACCTACTAATGGAGTTACTCCTTCAACTCAAGCGATGGCTTTTCTGATGAAGACTCGGGTTTAAACCCCTGCTGTCAACACACAATGGAGATTGCAACATAGAGTCTTTAGGAAAGGGACTTTTGTCTTCTTATTTGTCTGTGACGCACATAGGACACTGTTGGTAGCTAAATAGATGAAAACATAAAAGAACAACAAGCACAATTCTTATTCTCTCTAGATAAAATTAAGAGTATCAGTGAGATTTTCAAGGGAAACTCAGACCCTTAGGAAATAAAATATTAATCTCTTCAGACTGTTGGAATGGCTGAAATCTACACACCCTGCCCATCGCTCACCTTGGTAGACATGCACATCCAGTTCTTTGGATTCTCCTTTCTCTCCGTAAGCCCCAACCCCACACAAATAGACACCTGAATCTTCTTTCCTCATCTGGGTTATATAGAGGCTGAATGACCCAGCAAGCTCCTGAGGGCTCAGCAAAACTCTCCCTTTGTAGTTTTCGTTAACATTCCCGTAGGTATCGATGACATTAGAGCAGCCGATTTTCCCCATTTTGCACATGTACTTCCTCTCACTACCATATTCCGTGCCAAATGCGCAGTTGATGGTCACAGAACCTCCCAGCTCGATGTAATAGAGTTCGGCTTCTTCGGGCACGTTTGGACCTGTGTGAATGATAGTCCAAGTCAGTATCCAGAACCCAGACTGTATTGTGGTTTACAACACTCTTCTATACCACTGCAGTAATCCTACTCTTCTATACTTCCCCAGACTGTACCAGAGTCTACTCCAGTAAGGTATACCCTACTGTACCATATCTCTATACACATTCCCATACTTTTCAACCCTGCATTATTTAGTACCAGGCCACCCCATGTGCACTGCATTGCAGGATATCTTAATGCACCATGCTTCTGTGCACCATATCATATGCTTCTACACTATGTCATATGGCACTGTTTACTCTCCCATACTACAGTAGACCATATTGTAGTGTCCTGTACTATGCTATGCTGCACCACATGATCGCATATGGTATTGTAAATTACAACCTTTATTTTTGCTGACTTAACACTTTCCACTCAGGAGAGTAGATAAATCAAGGAATTTTGGCTGCCTTGAACAGAATTAGTGTACATCTCCATTTTGATATGGTACCTTTACATTACAGTGATGGGGGTGCTAGAAATGCAGAGATCTTGGTTATTACTCAAGGTACCAATCACTTTGCTCTCTTGGATATTGTCGATGGATAGATTTCCCAAATACAATTATTTTTCTTTTGTAATAATAATATAAGAAGCCCCCAGGCTGTAGCTACCCTTGGAAACATCCAGCTTCACTCTGAAGGAAAGACCTCTATTTACGAGACCAATGCCACATTTATAAAAGCCGATGTCCTTTTCCACTAGCTTTGAGATCTCAATGGTGAAGATGCCTTGCTCTGGGAAGTCTGTGATTGTCGCTCTGCCAGCGAAGTCTTGAGCAGTGTAGCCACTGGAAGAAATGACGGTCACACATTGCCGTGTTGATTCCTTGCACCAGTATTTTCTGTCATGTCGGTTCACACTGGTGCGAGGGTAGAAGCATTTCACAGTAACTGATCCTCCCAGCAAACCGGTCACCTGCCTCGGTCCGAATATGGGGCTTGAACTTGAAACTGGCAAGAGGAAACATGTTTCATGTTATTCACCACAAGTCAAGTCATTATTACACTAGCACTGTCAGGCCCCAATGGAGATAGGGGCTTCACTGAGCTAGGCACATAGCTACAAACACAAAGTAAGAGACAATCCCTGCCCCAAAGAGATTTCAGTCAAAATAGCCAGGACAGACAAAAGAAAAATTAAATGACTTGCCCAAGGTCACACAAGGAGTCTATGGCAGAGCTAAAAATTAATCTCCTGTGTTCCATCTAGTGCCTTAGCCACAAACCCCTCTTTGTTTCTGAATGTGCTGTGAAATTTCTGTGGCAATATAGTTGGTAGTTATTAGTGATGATTAAACTGGTTTGGATGAAGTAAGAACCAATTCAAACCTTCATGCCAAACTTGAAATGAACCTCACTGTTTTAGCTGACTTGGCTTTTTAACGTTCTTTTAATTTTCTTGCAACCTTGGATTTCAATCATAGGCAGAAATACTAAATAGTTGTGAAAATAGTCACTGCTCTGATTATTCCATAATGGCTCAAAGCAGCATATATCTGAAATCTTACAAAGCAGTGGGTCCCTGTCAGAGCTAGGCAACTCTTCCTTAATGATGGTTTCATCTGCTAGTTTTGTTGAAAACCCAAAACTCAGGTTTTGCCCATAGTTTCACTGAGGTTCAAGAACCTTTGAGGGGTCGGGGGAGGGGCTGAATTTGCAGAGATCCCTGGGGCTGATTTTATCTTTTAAAAGAAACAATGCTAAACACGATGGGTATTATATTATTTTGGGCCAAACTCCGGCAAATTGATTGGGCTAAGCTTTAAATTGAAATTTTAGGTCCACTTGAACCCCAAACTCAAAGTGAAACTTGGGGTGTGGAATCCAAACCACAAAATGGTAGAAAGGTTTCTGTGAGCCCCCATGGACAAAAACTGCAGTGCATCACACAGCTCTTGTTCCCAGGAGATTTCAGACCAAATACCACACCAAAGAGAGAGAGACCAAGGAATGGGAAAGTCAGGAAATCAGATATATCAGCTGATTTGCCTCTAATCCGAATGGTCTCAAGAGATCAGCAAGGGCTATAAATAACATTCATCTATTTGGTCATAACTATGTCTTCACTGATATCTGCTATATAAGATTAGCCTTACACTGACTGTGCTAAATGTCGGCATGTCTCGCACTCTTAACTTAGTCACTATTAGATACTTACCTCTTGCAGACTCAGCTTGGAGGAAGGAGAGCAAGAAGATGAACACCAAGAAAGTCATTTTCCTTTCAAATGCCTGGTTCCCCAATCTCCTGAAATCTGTAAATAACCACATTCGGAAGGTCACATTATTTATTTAGTTGGATATTTAATTTTTTTTTAAAACCACCCATTGAACTGATCCATGATACAAACACTTTGAGTCGTGAGTTAAGGCACGTGCACGGAGTGTTACCAGAAACTTAGACCTATAGCCATTTGTACTAAAGGAAAAACAGTATGATCTCGGGTTCACAGCAGGTAACTGGAACTCAGGGTACTTGTGTTCTTGGCTCTACCGTTGACTAGAAATAAGTCACCTAATATCCCCGGACCCCAGTTTCCTTCTTAGTAAAATGGAGTGTCAGGTTGTGTGGGGTGCAATGCAGATCAGTGAGGGGTTGAGTCACTACCTGCCCTGTAATCGTAGGTGCCTCAAATGCTATGCTACTGTAACTCCATGCCTGGGATGTTCACAGTGAGCAGCAAACATGCAGGTCACACCCTGAGTGTCTCTCTAATGGCAGCTCTGATCCAGCAACTTGAACCCAGCAGTCTGCCAGCAACACACCAGTCATACTCCTGGTCTCTGTCAGCCAAGGCTGACAGAGACCAGGAGTATGACTGGTGTAGAGTGACCCCAGCACACTCCCAGTCCTGAATTTTCCAAAATCATGTGCTCTGTAATGTCCAATCCTCTCCTGGGCAGTTCAGAAAAAACAATGTTTATTTAAAGTCACAAAAGAATATCATAGCTTATAAACTTCACTGGGGCAAATACACCCTTCCATTTAAACACAGCACTGAGTTAGTTTATAGTAAAAAAAAACCCAACTGTATTAACAATAGGACATAGGTTAAGTGATGCCAAGTAAAAGGAATAAAGTTAGAAAGGGTTACCAACAAACACAAGTGAAAAAACACATAGCTAAAAGACAAACTTAATCTACCAAGGTATAGGCTTTGTTTAAAATGTTTTGTCTCACCAATCATTCTCCTTCCCAACCAAGGCTGTTTTTTCCTCTATCAGGACCTTCCACAGAAGTACAAGAGGCTGGCTTCCCTTGTCTTCCTAGGTGAAAGATCTTTGCCTAAGTGGAATTCAGTTCCTAGAGACTTCAACCCACCCTGGTTGAAGGACCCATCCTTCTCAGTTCGCAAGAGCTCTGTTCCCTTTTGTCTGCATATCTCTGCTTATATCTCCCAAAATATAATGACTTTGCTTCAAGAGACAGGATGACTTCATTCTTCCCTTCCTATGGGCTTTCCATCTCCCTGTATGTAAACAGAACTTCCATTGTCTTGATTCCACCAAGTATACTTTTCATAGGAAATAGATAAATAGTTATTACGTTCCCTCCTGTCCAGGAGAGACCTGTTTCTCCCTTTGTTTGGACATAGACTGTAAAGCCTTATATCAATGAGTATCCATAATTCCTTATATAGTTTTAATACATACATTTTATGATGATATTAAACACCAGTGTGTCATTAGTTTTCATAAACACCTACTTGATACACTTTAATAATACAATAATATTGTATACCATCAATTGATTCAGTTGCTTATCACTTGAGGTTCACCCCCACCCCCCATCTTTATAGACCAGTGAACCTTCACAATGTAGTCTCTGGAAAGTAAAAACCCAGACCAAGTTTCTCTCTCCTGCTGGGGGTGGGCATAGATGTTCTGCTATGTCCTTGCCTGTTTGGTAGCTTTGTTTATCTGTGTGATGGGGTGTCGTTCCCCCCCCCCCACACACACACGTGCCCTGAAGGGGTTAATGGAGGCCAGATAGGCCAATGAACCTATTAGGCTGAAGGCCAGGAGGAAAGCTCTAATTAGGGGAAGCTCACCTGTGCAGGAACAGGAGGGGTTTCTATAAAGCCAGGGAGCTGAGAGAAGGCAGGGGACTGTAGGGAGGTAGTCTATTGTCACTCCCTTGGATTTGGGGGTTATAGAGACAAGTAGCCAATGGTGATTCCCTAGGAGGAGGGAATAGAGAGGCTGGTAAACCCCAGAGATAGGGGAGTGCCGGGGTAAGAAGCAGCCTAATGAGTAAGCGGCAAGGTTGGGGACTGAACTGACCTTGGTTGTGTGTGGTAGGATCCCTGGGCTGGGACCCGGAGTAGAGGGTGGGCCTGGGTTCCCTTACCCGCCACTGGGGAAGTGGCACTGGTGGGGCAGTGAATGGAAGACTGCCTGGGTCACTTTGTGAGTGACAGAGACTTTGAAGAACTATCTCCTGGACAGGAGCGGCGCCAGGGTTTTTGGCACCCTAGGCGGGGGTCCTTCCGTGCTCCCGGTTGTTGGCAATTCTGCGGCGGCGGGGGGAGGGTCCTTCCACACTCCCGGTCTTGGGGGGCAGGGTCCTTCCGCACTCCCGGTCTTCGGGGCACTTTGGCGGCGGGTCCCAGAGCGAGTGAAGGACCCGCCGCAGAATTGCTGCCGAAGACCCAGAGCGCGGAAGGACCCCCCCGCCGCCGAATTGCTGCCGAGGGCGGCAAAATGCTGCCCCCCCCAAATCCTGGTGCCCTAGGCGACCGCCTAGGTCGCCTAAATGGAAGCGCCAGCCCTGCTCCTGGAAGGGGAGAACACCAAGTGACCTGGCTGGAGGGCCGAGTCACGGAGAGCAAGAAAGGGGCTACAGACCAGATTGAGAGAGAGAGTGACGGCATACAACCGAGGAAGTAGCATTGACTTGGCGAGCTATTCCCCAGAACAGCCAGGAGGAGGTGCCAGACCTGTGGTGAGTGGAGTGCCCCATCACAAACTGATATGTAAAAATGGGCCTTCATTGTCTCTGCCTGAAGACAGGGCTGGTCAGAGAATCAAGTGGCCATTCCTTTGTCTAAGGTACACAGTACTTATGCATTGCTAGCCACACACATTTTAAGAATATAATTTTAGCACATATTCATAACATTTTGCACAAACCCTGTGTATACATCATGCCAAGAATATTAATGCTCAGTGCGTTATTGGTTTTCCAATGATACCTTACCGGACACCTTTTTAGATACAGATTGTAATCATGGTTGAGTCGGGGTACACTGAATGGATCAGGCCAGCTGAAACACCTAGCCTGATACCATTAGGCCTCTAGCCATTCGGCGTCAGGATGTTCTTAGAGTCGTATGGGGATAATCATATTTACCTGCCTCCTGTGGGTATTGCTATGCTAAATGATTTAATGTGTTAAATTCTTTATTATCTTTGCATAAAAGTCACTATAGTTTGTAGGCCTGCTACAAGAAAGATTGCTTGCAAAGGTCTGACTTCCATCCATTAGAGGGCAGTGGTATCATACAGAAAGTACCATCTAGTGTATATTCCTATCTACGGTGCAATGGCATTCTAAAACAATCCAGTCTGGGCAGTGTTAGCACATGAGTTTCTATGAGAATAAATGTACTGTAGATCTCTGCCCAGCTGAAGGTTCCCATGGATAATTTACTCTGGAGGACAAGGCTTGGACCACAGCATTCCACAATGTGATGTTAATTATTTTTGACTCTTGGTACAATCTTTGTTTGGAGAATGGATTCATCTGGTGGTGTGTTCTGTTCTGGAGACACTCTCTGTACAGAGAATGAGTGAGACACCTGGATTCTGTAACCCCAGACAGTCTGTAAAAGCCAATACTTTTCTACAACAGTTCAGTATTTGTAAGGCCTAGTCTTGTATTCAGGATGGCAGCCTGCACTATGGAATTACCAACAGAGGGTCCCGTGGCACCTTTAAGACTAACAGATGTATTGGATCATAAGCTTTCGTGGGTGAATGCCCACTTCATCAGACGCAAACATTCACCCACGAAAGCTTATGCTCCAATACATCTGTTAGTCTTAAAGGTGCCACAGGACTCTCTGTTGCTTTTTACAGATCCAGACTAACACGGCTACCCCTCTGATATGGAATTACCTTGCTTCATGTTCCCTTCTGCCCCTCTTAGTTATTTTGTTATGAAGATCACCTCAAACCTCCTGTGTGTGTGTATAGACATCATTATGCTAAACCACTGCTCAGAGCAAAGAATTAGGGCTTGTTGACACTTACAGCATTACAGCTGTAGCACTTAGTGGAGATGTTACCTACACCAATGAGAGAGCTTCACCTATCAGCACAAGTATTCCACCTCCCTGAGAGGCAGTAGCTATATCAACAGGAGAAGCTCTCCTGTCCACATAGCACTGACCAGAGCAGGAGTTGAGTCAGGATAACTGCATTGCTCAGGGATGTCTATTTTCCACACCCCTCACCGACGGACTTATACCAACATCGGGGTAGGGCATACCAGGGCTCAGTTTTCTCCAAAGGACAAATGGGCCAGATCTAACCCCCTCCCCCATGTTTTAGGTTTTAAAATCCAAAGCAAAATCTGGACCCACACTTTTCAGATGGCTCCTAGCCTTATTATGGGCTGAACGCAAACCTAGATCCAAACACCTCTGAATTTTGAAGGGGCGGGAGAAGGCGAGAGTAGGGAAGCCCGACTGGGATCTGGATCCAAACTCTTCAACTTGGGCCCATTTTGGAACAAAGCCCCTTTTCAAGAGTTTGGTGCCTCAGTTTCTCCCTTCTGCTTTTTAACATTATTCTCCCAGCAGGAAGAAAGATTGTTCACTTGGCATCACGTTGGTTGCCAAATCCGTGCCTTAAAAACCTGCTTCCATAGCTCCCGTAAGACTATATTGGATTTCTGACCATTGGTCTTCTTCCTTTTTCAATCACAGGTGCAGATCTAAGCAAAATTGTCCTTTTTTCCCCCACCCCTTCCTCCTCAACTTCTGATGAGTCAACAGGAGATGCAGGTACTCAACATTTCTGAGAATTAGGTTTAAACTGCAGAGTACTGGTCATACCCCATCTACCATACTGTGTCCACTGCTACATAGCATCCAGCCAGGGGAAGACAGAGTAGGGCCCCCAAAATGAAACCAGGTGTCAAGGATCAAAATGCCAAACATCGGGACATTAAAACGCTCCTAATCAAACTGTGCACATCTTAATCTGAGTCTGTCTATAATTCATATGTTTCTCAAACCTTCATATGTCCCAAACCTTTAATGGTTTGGATGGGCTTTTGAGTGATGGGCTGGAGGGAACTGGGGTTCTTAATATTTTAAACCAGCTTGCCTATCACTGAATTTGTGTGTGTGTGTGTGTGTGTGTGTGTGTGGCACGCAGGCAATGCATGATCAATGACCCATCAACTAATCCAGGTACCTGTCGTGTTTCATTGTTCAGTTACCAAGAATATGATGGGTGCCAAGAAAAGTTTGTGCAAATAGCCAAACTGGTTTATTTTCTGGGCATCAGGTGACAGGCTTTATTTTATAAGGGGTTTTTCCCAGCAAAGAGAGGGTTTTATTTCCTCCTTCAGATAAAAGGTGTTCTGTTTTGCTTTCTTTACCTTGCTGTGATATCTAATTGCTCAATGGCTACTTGTCTGTAACTAATAATTAACTCCTGGAGCATGAAAAATGTCTTTAACTAGCCACCCCCAGAAGAAGTTGGTAAGATAAACATGACCCACTCAGCTGCAGAAAACCAACTCAACACAAAAATGGGCCCTGCTTTTTGCAACAGTGACTGTGTTTTATTGGAGCTGGCCTTTCCAGCCTAGGAGAGGTGGGGAAAGGCCAGGACCCCTCACCCTTCCTCCTCCTCCTTTTACAAGAAGATTAAACAGCCCAAGGGAGAGGTAATGAGAGAGGTGAAAAACCTCTGTGGAGTCAGAAGTTAGGCTGGGTTCATTGCAAATAGTCAATCATTCTGTGGTTCTTTATGGTCAATATTTGTTGTTAGGTAACAAAGGAACATCAGCTGTGGTCTGTGAGCTCCTTGGAACACAGCTGTAGCCTTGTTCAAGTTAGTCTTTAAGGTGCCACCAGACTCTTTGTTGTTGTTCTAGAATGTAGGAGCATATTCTGGTTTGTGCATGTGTGTTAAATTGCATGTGTATGCATAAGATCATGCAAGCATCCATGCGTCCATATCAACACAAGTGCACGTGTGTGCCTTCCTGTGTGAGCACAACTATTCACATGTGTAGGCAAACACAGTTGTGATCACTGAAATCATCCACTGTGTTACTGGCAGTCAAATCCTATTAGAGTCTTAGTTTGATTCCTTCACTGCAAACATGGCATTTATGGAGAAAATTTCCCCCAAGTAACAATCCCCAGCAAGTACAATCAGCTGTTGCGTAAATTGCTCTTTGTCTGGTACCTCCATGGCAAGAGTAAAGATAGGTCTGAGGTTAATCTCACTGGAAACCCCCTTTTTTCCTGCTGCATATTATGCACTGCACCCAGGAAGAATGCCATTTCCCAGGTACAGACAAATGGCACAAACCAGCTTTGCTGCTATGTCTACAAGACCCAGGCGCTATCCAAGATGTTGGAAGAGAATTTTATCAAACCTTTGTTGCTGACAGGGTTCTTCCTTCATGTTGCTTCCGAAGACCATTTGCTGCTGGATTTGCAGTACAGTGCGAGACTGAACATCAGGCCACCCGCAGAAGGGAAATTAATATAGTACTGGTGTGAAGGAGAATGCAAGTAAGTACCATTGAAATTCACTAAACTTTACTGCTTGTGCAGACAAGAGGCACTTGGAGGGGAGAGAGGGTCAGAAGATGAAGCAATCAGTGACTGTTTGCCGGGCACTGTCAAAGGGACTTCAGAGGACTAAAAGCAAAGTGATAGGCCATATATATTGCATTCTGACCGGTGATGAAGAGGGTTTATAACATCCATGGTGCGTGTTTGGTTTAGAACAATGAATATGCTCTAAACGTTTATTCTTGCTGCTGCTGCTGCACTTACATAAATTTGACGTCTATTGAGAAGTGCACCAACTCGAACACTCGACTAAGCCTAATGAACATGGTGGTAGAGTACTGAGACTGGTTTCTGTCTAGTGAGGTGTTTGTTTGTGCCCAGTCTGGGCACTACAGCCCATCTGCATAGGTATCTCGTAAAGGTTTTTATCATGGGTTTTCAGGAGTACAAGAGGAGAAAAATAGTCTTTCCTTGATAGTACGTATCAGGATGAAATCTTGGCCCCGCTCAAGTCAATAGTAAAATGCCCATTGACTTCATTAGAGCCAGGATTTCATGCCACGTCTCCAAAATAGTGTCATCTGCACCTCTGTTGTGAACATAGGAATTGTCAGACTGGATCAGACCGAGGACCCACCCAGTCCAATATCCTGTCTCTGACAGTCGCCACCATCAGCTGCTTCAGAGGCAGGAGCAAGAAACCCTGCAGGAGGCAGGGATGGGATCACGTGTCCACAGGGGAAGTTTCTGCCTAACCCCTCATTAGAGGTTGGCCTATGCCCTGAAGCATGAGGGCTTATATCCCTTCCAAATGTTTCTGGTGAAAGATGACCTTGATTGTGCTGAGATTTGGAAATGGTTATACGTATAATTAACAACTCTACTTTGCACTTTGATCCAAAGGTCTCAGGGCACTCTGCAAACTTCAATTATGTCTATTGACATTTCATGTGAGTTTAGTTGCAATAGGCCGGTGCTGTGTAATTAAATGGGATAGCCTTTTATTTTTCTCATTCTTACCCCAGCTCCTCCTTAGAGATAACATCCCTGTCCAGACTGACCACTTCTCCAGAGGGATTCTGATCTTTCTCAGATAAGGAAGAGCACTTCTTGGCAGATCAGGGTGGCCCAAGGAATTGTGAATGGGATAGACCCCTTCACCCATGGGTCATCAGGTCAAATACTTCTTAGGCTGGGACTGGCCAAAAGTTTGGTGGCTCATGTGCAATGAGCTGGGGAGGGGCTCAGTCCAGTTATTGGTGGAGAAAAAGCATGCAGCCCACCTGCCATACCTGCCCCCTTTGTGGACCGTTTCAGCGAAGAGGCCCAGGATTGAATGGACCCCGGAGGCTGGACTTTGCTGTCTCCCACTGATGGGCTCACTCTAGGCCAGGTGTGAGAAATGTCAGGGGGGTGGTATGTTGGGGGGAAGCTTGGACTGCCACTGCTTGTGCTGTATCTATGCATATGGATTGAGGATATCAGGCTCCAGGGCTGCCAATCCAAGAATCTTCCACCAGCATTAAAAATCACTTGTCAAAATGCACTTAAAAGTAGAAATATTAAAACCACAGAGAGAATCTGCGTGGAGGGAGTGAAAGATAGGGTTACCATATTTTGAGTGTCCAAAAAGAGGACACTCCACGGGGCCCCGGCCCCGCCCCTAGCCCCGCCCATGCCCCCCCAACTCCGCCCCCTCCCCTGCTTCCAGCGAACATTTGATTCGTGGGAAGCCTGAAGCAGGTAAGGGGGGTGGGGGGAGGAAGCGCGGCCCAGTCTGGCTCCCCCGGCGTCTCCAGCCTGACTCGGCTCGGGCCCTGGGGTGCTGGCCCTGGGCCGGCCCCCGGCCCAGCACCGCCGGCCCCCGGCCCAGCACCGCCGGCCCAGCACTGCCGGCCCCGGCCCAGCACCACCGGCCCGGCCCCGGCTCAGCGCCCCCGGCCAGGCCCCGGCCCCCGGCTCAGCACCGCCGGCCCGGCCCCAGCCCCCGGCCTAGCACCGCCGGCCCCTCATGTCCTGATTTTCCCAGACATGTCCGGCTTTTTGGGATTTCCCCCCGGACGGGGATTTGAAGCCCAAAAAGCCGGACATGTCCAGGAAAATCCAGACGTATGGTAACCCTAGAAAGAGGCTGGTAAGGAAGGGATGAAATGAAAAGATCTTGTATCCCCACTGTGATGGGAGACAGCAGGGCTGCCACTGTACAGGGAAATGCCACCAATATATGCACAATGCAGCAGGAGGAAGCTTTGGTGCAGAAAGCGTCAGCTCCGGGGCTGCTCTCCTGCAGGTCTGTCCGCATTCTCTAGTGTTTTCTTCTGGTTTGCACTGCCTGGATGTGCAGCGGACTGAAGCTGCTCTCTCTCTCTCTCTCTCTATCTCTCTATATAAACAGAAAGCAAAACGTTTGAAGAAAAAACAAGCTGTGCCAGTTCCCACTGATACTCTTTGCCTCTCAGCAAATAACTGGCATGGGAAAAAACATATGGGTAGGCTTGTTTTATCTAGCAAGGCACAGGTGTGTGCTGGCCCTGTCTGTAAATTCCCCTCTGCAAAATTCAAAGGTCAAAATCCTCAGCTGATCTAAATTGACAAAGCTTCATTGAAGTAAATCATCTACTCATTTATATCCGCTAAAGATGTGGCCCATAATTTTTATTAAAGGATACGGCTTGTGTTTTGCTATTAAGGTGGAGGGGGGAATCTGATTGTGCTTTTATTTTAACGAGTTAATTGCATTACGACCATGGCACCACCCCAGAACAGTGCCTTTTCCAAGTCCAAAATACCAAAGCTTTGGATTCATGCAACAGGATGAGGCAGGCACTATTTCTTCATATGTGTATGTAAAGCACCCAGCACAATGAGGCTCTGATCCTGATTGAGGCTTCAGGACATTAGTGTAATATTAATAACAAGAATCAGACCGTTGGGTCATCTAGTCCGTCCTGCTCACCCTCCTGGCCAGTGCAGGATTGTTCCTGACCGTGTATTTTCTATTGCTTTGACCAATCTAGTTTTAAACACACCAAGCAATGACCTCTCCACCACCTCTTTTGGAAAGGGCTTCTAATATGCCTCTGTTCCACACGGTAATAGATTTATTCTGATATTCATCCTCCATTATCCTTTTCTTAATGCTCTGGGATGAGTTCTAATTGTCACCATCCTGAGATCTCCAGAGGAAATCAAGCAAAAAGGCAAACAAGAATGTTAACAGCTTCACCCCCATGGCCAGCCAATATAGACCTCACCAAGGACACATAAATGCTATCATAAGGAGAATGAGTCACTCTTGTTAAACAGACTAGACCATTGATGTGAGCCAATAGTTATAATGATTATAATGGCCTGTAAAATACCTCTTTGCACTGTTTTACTTGGATTAGACTGAAGTTTATTCTACTCTGCAAGAAGGCAAAAAGCCGATTAGATATTTGCATACAAAACTTTCTGATCTCTTCCTGGTTAAGGGCAAGAATTTGGACTCCAGTCCAGACAGTTTCTTAATACTGAAAAGTGCATTATCCATGTACGTGGAGATACAAGAGCAGTTTTTGTGAAGGATTTTGTTACCTTCCATGGGGTTCTCATGGTGTACATTTGGACCTGCACACTGTGTACTTCTACCTTCCAATGATTGTTCACCTGGGAGAATCTGTCACTGAATTCCCCCTTAGCCAAAATGAAATTTACATTTGCATGAAACATATATTAATCATCTGAAAATCTTTGTTTCCGGTTATTGTCCATGTTCTGCTTGTTAATTATTATTTATATTGCATTAGTGTGTCCGAGCCCATTGATGGACCAGCTCCCCAAACACGGAACAAAAAGACAATCCCTGTGTAGGCCTGGGACCTAATCAACCCCCCACCCCCACCCCCATATTAAACCAGCCTTGCGTGAAACTCAGGGATTTCACTACTACTGCTGATAAAGAATTAATCTATCTAGGCTCTTGTAGGGTGTCCATCCTTGTAGATGCTGATCACCTGTGAGAACAGCCTCTAGATATGTGTTTGCATTAAAACCACTCATTAATCTATTAGCCAAAAAAAGGCTAATTCCCTCATTAAAACATTAGCGGCCCATATGTACCACTAAAATGATAGGTTCTATCAGCAGCGCTATTAGAAGCACAATCTTCAAGGCTTTTTTAGTACCAGTGGGACATAAATATTTACTAGCAACTTGATGTGTGACTCAAGGTCTCTGAGTGTGATATGCCACTTTTCAGAACCCCCTCCCCCCAAGTTTGTATCTTTTGAATTGCGGGTGCGTTTAAAGCAACTGAGATGGTCTACTGCCCACAGTTCAGCTGCACCATTCCTGGAATCTTTGTGGCGAGTGAGGTCTCCATGATCCCAAGAATGCTACAATTGCTTTAGGCCCACTTCCCCTATGTGGCAGATTTCTGGGCCGCAGTCACGAGAAATAGACGTGTCCGAAACTGGGAATGGGCGACAGGGGATGGATCACTTGATGATTATCTGTTCTGTTCATTCCCTCTCTGGCACCTGGCATTGGCCACTGTCGGAAGACAGGATACTTGGCTAGATGGCCCTTTGATTCTTATGTTTTTATGTCACCTCTTCCAGGGCACAATACAATAAATGTAGCCAGTGGAGAAAACTGGATGAAAGAAAAATGTGAAGGCATCACCTGGAAAGCAACAGTGCAGCTTTTAACTGGAAAGAAGAGCTGCATGGAAGGTAGCCCTGCTCATTAGATCTGATTAGAGATTTAGGAAGAGTGTGTTTCTGTGGTTAGAGCAAGGGATTGGGTGTCAGGACTCCTGTCTTTTCTCAGCTCTGCCACTGCCTTTGTGTGCAACTGTGGATACATCTGTGTCCCTCAGTTTCCTCATCTGTAACATGGGAACAGTAATGCATACTTGATGTAGGTAGTATAAGAATCTGAAAGGGCTGGCAAAGAATAGACTACCTTCCCTCAAGGCATGTTGCAAGTCTGAATTCACTAATATTTTTAAGTGCTTTCAGATTCTCAGTTTAAAAATACTGTAGAAGTGGGAATATGAATCTTTCTTTGATTTTAACTTTGTCCTTTCTATCTTTGTATTTTTCTTCTTGCTCAAGTAAAACAGTAAGAAATCTTTTTAAAAAGTTGCTCCCAGGGTTGATCTCCTGATCTCAGTTATACCATTATTACTCCATTGACACCATTGGAGATGCTCCAGATTGCACTGGTGCAACTGAGATCAAGATCTAGTCCCAGGATTTCTTAAGAACTGGTAATCAGCTGCTCTTGCTGCAGAGGAAAGTGCCAGAGCTCCTTCCAAATTCCATTGACTCAGCTCTGTGAATGAACCCTAAGGAACTGGTATATGCTAGCAGTACAGATAGCCTGAGGCCAGCAGTCTAATCCATTAGTCATTAACTATTGCTCTTAACAATGGCTAATGTCAAGGGAACATTACTTGATCATTAAAGCAGTAAAAATACAGTGTACAGTTTGTAATTTTACCAAAGGCACTTTTTTAAAAAAAATTGCTGCTCTCAAGCTGGTCACATTCACCAGAAACATGACCAGAATTAGTCACCTCCGTGTAGAGGAAGGGTTTTCTTTATTGTCCATTTGGAATGGACTTTTTGTATCTGCTCTAAAGTAGTGAGGCGCGTGAGTTGGAAGGAGGCATTAATGGCTGCAGCAAAGCGTCCCAGCATTGAGTAGCTAATCATGATGGTGGCAACTTTCCTGAGTTTTTAAAAATTAGTAGTGGGAAAGTTCATCGCGTTTTGCTGAATTTTGTGAGTGTTTTCTAAATCAGACTGTTTCTCTTCCCTCACTTTTGCCTCAGGTGAAAATGGAAGTTGTGCTGTATTGCACCTTGAAAGAGTATGAGGAAAAATGAATTTTTGGGTGCATCACAAAGTAGTAGCATCCGTTGGTCTTTCACTCTTTTTTCCAAAGCAAGACCTGTTCCAGACAAAGTCAGTCTAATGTGATTTTATAAATATAGTGGATAATGCTACTTCTAGACATTCTTGAGTTTGTAGGCTCCTTCAACATAACTCAAAATGGTTGAGATAACAGAGATACAATAGAATAAGAATGTTTCTCCCCCTCCCCCCCACTGCCTTTTAAACCAATGTGTACCACAAAGCAATGAGTAAGACACAGCAATGCAGTTGCCTGGTACAGACACAGATAGTGACCTCTTTTGCTGAGCCATAGTCTATATGCATCCTCAGAGGTTATATCATGAGTAAGGCTAAGATTTTGTCAGGGGTATTTTTAGGAAAAGTCATGGGCAATAAAGAAAAATTCACAGAAGCCCGTGACCTGTCCCTAACTTTTACTCAAAATATCCAATGGGGAGCTGCGGAGGTCTCTGAAAATCACAGATGCCGTGACTTCCGTGCTCCGTGACAAAATCGTAACCTTAGTCAATGAGTAGGGATATTGAGGGGCTATTCCCTACCCTTTTTTGAAAGTTGCCACAGGCTCTTCACTTTGCCCATGCAAAGTCACCAGAAGTGTGCAGATCTAGACTTCTCTTGTGTACAGAAGGATTCTGATTACTTAGCTGCCTTGTAGAGTCCTTTTGCTGCAAAAAAAAAAAAAAAAAAAAGGAAGCAGGATGATAACTAAGGAAGAAAACCCAAGCCGAGGGTCTGACCCTGCAAATCTTTACTAGCCCAAGTAGATTTTACTTGGGTGAGTAGCCAAATTCAGTGGATACAACTGATCTGTTTGCAAGCAAACTAAAATGAAGATTGAAGTGCGATAAGGGAACATTCTTGACCCAAATCAGCCTCTGAGAGAGGCTTTGACTTCACCACAAGTTTAATTTTATATTTAGCAAACAAAATTTTGCTTTTACAATGGATTTATAACAAATAATTGACTATCGAAGACTCACATTTGTCAGCCCCACAGGAGAATAGGGGCTAAAAACCCAGAACCAAATGCTGAATGCCTTAGTCACACCTTAGCAGAGTTCACTGAGGTAAAACATTCATTGAAGTCAATGGGATTTTGCCTTAGTAACAACTGTAAGATTTAGTGGTTCCCTTGAATTTACTAAGAATTAGAGTATTCCAGAAGAGATAATGAAAAAACTGACTAAATAAGACGGGACCTCGGGGTCAGGAGAATCAGTGGCATGAAGAGAGTAGGAGGGTAAGTTTGCTGATGGTGAGACGGTAAAGCTGTAAGCAGAAACAAGACAATGAGAACCCGGTAAAGCAAGAGCTGCATTTCATTCTGTCTCCTTTTACAATGTGACTAACGTCTAGCACTTCTGTATTTGGTAGTGCCTTTTCTTCGGAGGATCTCAACGGGTTTCTTATGCACACATGGAGAATATCTGCACCCCTTTGAAGGTAAATATTACAACCATTTTACAGATAGGAAAACTGAAGCACAAAGTGGTAGTAACTTTTTCATGGTCGCATTGGAAGCCACTGGTAGATCACCCAAGAAGCTTGACTCCCGTTTCTGGATTATAATTACTAGACCACATCCCATGCAATGTTACATTCTTAGGTTGTGAGAATTCAGCCAATAGGCTGCATTGGCAATATTTAGATATTAATATAGCAGATATTAATGTATTAATGTAATTAATGTACTGTATTAATGTAAATCAGATATTAATGTAGCAGATATTTCAGTGGGATCACCACCATATGCATTTAGAATGATTAACTTTTATTGGCTGGAAAAGGAAATGCAGCAAGTCCACAGAGATAGAACATTTCTAATGCATTTTATGGCACTCTGAGTGAGCAATTCATCATTGCCATCCTGAGCAATCACAGCCATCCTGAGCACCTTTAGAAATGAGGAAATACTTCAGGTTCTGAATATGTCCCTTTATGGTGTTGAATGAATAGAAAATAAATAATCATCATGAAATTGTGATGCGCTAAACAGAAAGTGTCCCAGGATTTATGCTAAAATTGACTATTTGCCTGTCTTAGGGTTTTCTATAGCACCCAGGACCTTAGTATCTACACACTGTGTGCTAAAATACACATCCTAATGTTTGGAATCATTGTAACATGTATAATCATCATAGCATGTTTTAGGAATTACACTCAGAAGATTTTCACCATAGAATATCAAGTGACTAACGTCAGACAAAGACTGAAATTCACAGTACCAGGAGGGCAAGCTCTCAGATGATTTGGTCTCGTGTTTAATCTAAAATGTGTCACACTGCAATATACCATTTTGCCATGTCTCAAATATTCGGGATTCTTACAGTTCACATGTCTCTAATTTTCTGTTCGTTGTATTTGAGCTGCCTTACTTGCAAAGGGAATAGAATGATAGTTGAATGCCATTAAAATGTCAAGCAAGAAGTTCTTTTAATCCAAAAATACTTGCTGTCTTGCTACTGATTGCACAATATAAAGGTTGACAAAAGTAGCTATTGCACCAGTGCAAATATTTTAGGATTAAATAAAGGTAGATGCTGTTTCTACATACTCTAAATGATAACGCGGACTAATAATTTTATTAGCATATTTGCTGGGCAAAGTCAAAATGTTGTTGTGCAGAAAAAGCCCTTCTCTGATGTGGTATAAATGGGATATATGATGGTAGAGGATGCAGTAAACTTTCTATTTTCATGGCTTAGGGATAATAATGTATTACCCATCCATTGACTGTTTCCACCACTTCCCATATCTCTGCCTATTGTGCAAACATGATTGATTTTTAGAGCCCACCAAGGGAATTAGCTACACAACTCCCACTGTAATTAGCAAGAGCTGGATAACTAAACTCCCTAGTTGGCTTTAAAATCTTGGCCCTTTCTACACTAATGATCCAAAATGCTTTAATAATCTGATAATGATCGATCTACAATGTTTTAGATTATTACTGTAGAATACAATAGCACTTTTTAAATAAAGAAGTATTTTGTACATTTCCCTGCAGATAAGAAACAATAAAAATCTTGGGGCCAATCCTGCAGTCCTGACTTCTGTAAAACAAACCAAAAAACCCCATTGAAATCCACAGTGTCTCTGTCTGTCTATCTAGATTTATATATGAATAAGGCTCCCTGAATTTATTCACACTGGAAATCATGCTGTAAATTATTCTGCTTCTCCATGCCCCACATGTAGCTTACAAGGGATTTCATATTTTAGGGAGACAAATAATAAACATTACTCACACTCACTGTTGGTTCTGCAGACTATTTGGGTGACTTCTTTTCTCTGTCAGTCTGGTCACTTTAACTCTGCTTCCATCTCAGCTACCGGACCTCTGAGGATCCTGTGTGTGTGGGTATGTCCTGCCTCCTTCTGTGCAGTCAACAGGACACTGAATTCTGTAAGAATTGAAAGTGATTTAAATACTCCTCTTAACTCTAGCCCTGAACTTCTACCTGTTGAGCCTTCTTAAAGGAATATCCTCTAAAAATGCAGGCAGGTAGGAATATCCCATGTGACTGTTCAAGTCTCATTTTAGTTTTGCTGATGTGTTTGTTTATTTACATTGTCGTTTACTTTTTGATTAAATGGTGCAATAGTACTCTGGTGGCAATGCAGTTATTATTGGACTATGTGATTACTCCAGGTGTGGGAGAGTGCATGTTTGTGACCAGCCCTCTCTTGACGCCCATGATCAGGGGAAAGAATCTTGGAGTGGTTTTTGAGCCAGACTTAAAGAAATTCCTAGGCCTCTCCTCTTGCTTGCTGCTTGCTGGATAGGCTCCCAAAGCGTGGACTTAACTGGGCCACCCACACAACAATGTCCAGCCACCTTCTTTCCCCCATAGGTGCAGGCTTTTCTGGGCCAGCTGCAGGAAAATGGCTTGCCTTCTTTCATCTGCCACTAGAGTTCCCAAATGGGGGCCCATGGAGCACATGCTGGTGGCCTGCAGAGAGCTGACTGACCACATGGTGTGTGTGGTTCCTCTTTCTCATTTCAAGCTGCTAAACTGGATTAAAATAAGCTTAAAAATACATTAAGAACATAAGAACGGCCATAGCTGGTCAGACCAAAGGTCCATCTAACCCAGTATCCTGTGTTCCGACAGTGACCAATGCCTGGAGCTTCAGAGGGACTGAACAGAACAGGGAATCATCAGATGATCCATCCCCTGTCGCCCATTCCCAGCTTCTGGCAATAAGAAGCTAGGGATACTCCAAGCATGGGGTTGATCCCTGACCATCTTGGCTAATCGGTCCATCAATGGCTATCTTTCCATCCCCCTTCCATGTTCAAAACCTGAGCACCTGAACTTGCCAAGATCTAACCAGTGCCCTTAAATCCAGAGAGGTCACTGGGGGACACTGCTATTTACTTCTCTCCATTCTGAAAACTGGCCATTTATTACTACCTTCTGTTTTCTGTCTTTTAACCCTTTACTGATCCATGAAAGGACCTTCCCTCTTACCCCATGACTGCCTACCTTTCTTAAGAGCCTTTGGTAAGGGACCTTGTCAAAGGCTTTCTGAAAATCCAAGTACACTATATCAAATGGATCACCCTTGTCCACATATTTATTGTTCCCCTCAGAGAGTTCTAACACATTGGTGAGACATGATTTCCCTTTACAAAAGCCATGTTGACTCTTTCCCAACAAATTGTGTTCATCTGTGTCTGAAAATTCTGTTCTTTACTATAGTTTCAACCAATTTGCCTGGTACAGAAATTAGGCTTACCGTCCTATAATTGCCAGGATCATCTTTGGAGCCTTTTTTAAAAGTACTTATGTATTTTCCTAATGTTAGTCACATGTAAGCAACTGCTGAAGCTCCCAGGGGCCTGTTAATTGATTAGCCATGGGAAGGCAAGTGGATTCCTCATCATGAATGGGATAGGATGTGTCCATGGATCAGTCTTTCCATAGTGGCCCATGCTATGAAAAAAGTCTGAGATTCCCTGATCTAAAGATCAGGTCCTAAAAGGCTCAGTTGAAATCCTAGGTACAGAGATTCCCAAAGACTTCTATGGGAACTGGATCAGCTCAATGGTACAGTGCTCTTTTATTCCAATTTTGGGAAGCAACCAGTCCCCTCGTCCTGGTGGGCCTTGGTATTTGCAATGTCACACGTCTTTACAACACAGGCCTTTCTGGAGATGGGGGCAGTGCAGTCCTGAACTGATGCGCTGCTAGCGGTTCAATCACATACATTTCCCTCTCTGCATCCAAATAACTTGCACCCGCACACCTCAGCCCTCATGTACTGTGTGGAAGCTCATAGAGCTGAGATCTTCATGACTCACTTTTGGTGTCATGGTGCTGTCATTCAGCAAAGAGCTGTCATTCAGCAAAGAGGGGAGCTGGTGGCAGAGCAGCCTCAAAGAATAACAAGATGAGATGGAAATAGAGGGGAGAGAGACAGGGAAGAAGAGAAGGGGGGAATTAACCTGTGCCAGCACGTTATTTTTTTCATGAAGACAAGTTTCCAGCAGTTTATATGAAGTGCACTTGATGGAACTCATACTGCTTAGTCACCTGTGGTCATTTCCAGCCCCACTGCTCAGTGCTGAGAAAATTAGGAGATCTACATTTGCTAGGGATCAAGTTTTTCAGCTCTTCAGAAAACAATGTCTTTCAGTCTTTTCCAAGAAGACCCATGTAGATCGCCCTTCCAAATCAGCAAGGCTCTGCAAGGGTGCAAGGCTACCCACCCACATAGCCCATAGGCAGATAGAGATTGTCCTTACTTGCATTGTATCAGTGATGAGCACCTTGTGAGCGTTTAACAACTGAAAAGAAATAAACAAAAACTCTTCTGCCATCTTAACTATGGAGTCTTTACTGCTCCTCATGAGAGGGAGGGATTAGGCAAAGATCTCTTGTTAAGTAAGGTGCCATCGGAAACCTGACCACATGGCAAACTAAAATGATAAAGTATCCCTTTGTGAGGGATCAATCATTAATTTGCTCTTGGTATGAACTAATTGTTTTTAAACCATGATTTCCTTTAAGCTGAAATACAACCCTAAACTTTCACTATTCATTTCCAGAGAGCTATAAGCAGAAAGTTGCCCAGATGTAGCAGAGGAATTGTCACCACACAAGGGGAGCACTGTTTAATTTTTAAACAACATCTAGGCCATCTTGTTTGGTTTCAGTCTTACCAAAATCTGGGCTCATTATTTCTCTGTAGACGTTTCCAATCAATCTCTTTTGTTTTGGATGTCTACGTGCCATTGCCCTATGCTGTCTTTCCTTCTCGTCGCTGTTTGCCCTGAGGAATAGAGGTTTTAAGAGCATCTGTGACTGAATAGTTTGTAACTGGCACCAGTTTGGCATTTGAAGAGTGTGCAAAATGAATGCAATGCACACAGTGGGGGGTATGAAAGGGTTGTTGCTGGAAAACTAACCCAGAAACTGGCCCGGTGACTGTAAATGAGCTGGAATTACATGAGCATATTTACATGGCTTTAACTGACAAGGAAGCGTCCTCCTGCCAAACTACAGGCTTCCAATGCGTTCTGGTTTCTCAGACAACAAACCTTAGCTGTTACTTCTCAGTCCCAAGTATGGTGTATAACATAGCACCTAGTTCACCCATTAGAACCAAGGACATTATTTGGATCTGAGCTAAAGTCAGGCTAAAATAGTTTGATAATGGGTAGCTCTGAGGTAGAGATGGATTAAAACCAGGACCAGTCATCCAGATCCCCTGCACTTTAGATATGAGTCTCAGATCTCAACCGCCTCTGGTTTTAGTTTTGCAATACAAAACCTGCTGGGTGAGGATTTTCAAAAGCCAAAACCACTCCTCAGTTTTTGCCCATCTCCAAGATAAATAAACAGTGTTTCAGTCTGACGTTCATTCAGGCTTGCTACCTGTACACATTCATTATGGCTAATGTGCCACATGGATGCTTCTGTGTTCCCCTTGCAGTCCCTACATATAGCCTTCAGTCGTTAATGTTTTGCCTGTAGTATACATATAAAAGAGACATGTTGCTCAATAAGAGTTACATAAATATCTTGGCTGTAAAATAGACATTTTATTCTCTGTTTAGCAAACAATTCAACTAAATGTGCAGTCTGTAGTTCTTCTGCACTTTATATAATGTGCAGTTAAATGAAATGCATCCTGTTGCGGATGGGAATAAGCTAAGAGTTGAGCTGAGCGATCTGCAATTTATAGCGATGTCTATCTTGTAAGTCAGCTACTGAGTTTGTGAATACCCTGATTTGGAAGATAGGGAATCCTGCCCTATTTCCCTTGAGACTTCAGCAACTGGTACTTCATTGTGTGTAGCCAGCAGATGTCATTGGGAGAGCAACAGCAACATTTTCCATTGGATCCCTGCAAAAACAGAGGAAAAAATATTAGCTGCTATCGTCTCTGGCTAATATTTTCAGAAAAGATTTTGGGTGCTTCTATCTGTAGTGCCCAACCTGAGATACCTTTTAAAAAGCACTTGTACAAGAGCTGGGTATTATGGGACCTGATTTTTCAGAAAGTGCTAAGCACCCACCCTCTAAAACTCAGGCTCTTTTAAGTTATTGCAAGATGGGCACCCAAAATCAATGAGAACTTTTGAAATTCTTGGCCTCTGTTCATACTTTTTTGGACTCTCAAAGTGTAAAATGTGATAATTGCTTTTGCTACTAATTGCTTCCCCCCCCAAGCCCTAGATTTTAAGCAAATAAATTCTCTCTTTTATATATCAGAAACCTAAAAACATTAGGTTGAATAAAAATCCCTTGTAAAAAATACTATATTATTCTAAAATAAGGGCCCACAAACTATTGTAATTTGTACATTTTTGTTCAGGTTTCTGTTACCATCTGCATTATTTTCTAGATTTCCGACATCATGACTGACATTTTGCAAAGCCATTTTCAAAGGATTTGGATGGCTAATTCCCACTGAAAGGAATAGGAATTATGTCTCCAGACTCCCTAAACAGCTTTGAAAATCTTGGCATACATCAGTAGAAGATCTGCTACCTACTTCTATTGAAGTCAGTGGACGTTTTGCTATTGGCTTCATTGGAAGTGCAAACATGAACTCTATTGTTTGCCTGAAATCTATGGTTGGGTCAGTCTAATGAAATTTTGCACTCTCTGGGCCAAATTTTCTGCTGGTATAAATGGTACAACTCTTTTGGTGTCTCACCCATTTACACTAGTATGGATTGGGCCCTATATATTTTCACAAAATGTCATCAAATCACTATAACTTTCTTCCTGTTTTGACCATTCCTCAGTGGAGAAGAGTAAATTTTACTGATATCAAATGCCACAAAATGGGGATCTCTTAAGGTTTTTCAATGGTCTCAGCTAACATTCTGAGAGAACCCCACCGTTTGTTACCTTGTTAGAAAAACTTAGAGACTTCATCTGGGTCACCCGGATCTTTCAACAGTCGTGAAGCATGTTCTGCGCACACGGAACAGAAGAGTTGGAATGATTGCAACATAATGAACAAAAAAGGTTTCTGTGTAGCCCTGTGATAGGTCATGAGCAATCAAATATTTTTAATTGACTGCAAACAGGAAAAGAGGGAACTCACTGGCTTTGAGTAAGCAATCCAGCAATACATTTATAATCTTAATAAGCAGCCTGTTCCAAAGCCTGTTAAAGTCAATGGCTTAAAGCCATATAATTAGGCAAAGAAATGAGGAAGTCTTTTTTGTTCTATTCAGGATACAAAATTACATTCCTTGACCAGCACTCTACCTGCTGTATGTAGACATCTACTGACTATTCTGTATGAAGAACAGGAGTACTTGTGGCACCTTAGAGACTAACAACTTTATTAGAGCATAAACTTTCGTGGACTACAGCTCACTTCTTCGGGCTGTAGCCCACGAAAGCTTATGCTCTAATAAAGTTGTTAGTCTCTAAGGTGCCACAAGTACTAATGTTCTTTTTGCGGATACAGACTAACACGGCTGCTACTCTGAAACCTGTATTCTGTATGAGTACAAATATAGGATATTCAATTAAGGTCTAATCCGGCAAACCCTCAGCATGGAACTCCCATTACTCCTACACTTCCAGGAGAATTTTACCCTTAGATATATTTCTTGTCTATAAACTGGGGAAAACACCCACAATATAGTATGGGACACCACATACCCAGTGCTACAGAAAATCCTAAAATAGCTAGACAGATACTAAGGTTGGGGGAAAGAGTTCAAGTGATTTCATTTAGCTCCCACTGAAATTAATGGGATTTGAGTGCCTGTAGGGTCCTTAAAAAAAATCTCAGCCTAACCGGTAAACGTGGGGATAAATTAAAATAGATCAAGAATCAGAAGTGGGATGAGGCAAAAAGTAGAATAAATTCCAAGATACTCAAGGTGGTAAAAAATGTTAAGCTTTTGATATTTCAATAAAAACTTTTGCAAGAAAAAATTTGTTTAGGTTTTTTTTTTTTTTTTTTCCAACTCACTTATGGAGTGGTCCGCATTTTAAAAAAACCCTGAAATTTCAATGAAAAATTTCCTGAAAAGTTTTGTGGGTGGGTTTGTGGTCTTGTGTTTGTGTATGCGTGCGCATGAGTGCGTGTATGTGACAATATTTCTGCATTTTTTTGACCAGCTCTCCCTGACTCTCACTGACCGTGCCTTTTGCACAGACTTTAGCTTTGTTTTTAACTGTCCTCTAACCAGGGAGAGGATATTTGAGCACAGAATCCAGAATATGTGTCTACCTTTGTCATGGCCCCACACAGGTTCATATTGCTTTGCTGGATCCATGGTTTCCTCCATCATTTGCTCTTCTAAGCACTTTAAATCAGTCAAGGTTACTTTTGCTTCAAGGTTTCTCACAGAACTTCCGTTCATCTCTAAAAAGAGATACAAAGATGCCTGTTGGCTTCAGTAGACATATGTTCAGGCCTATAGTTTCTTGTTGTTGTGTTCCTTGTGACTGAATAAGAAATAGCTGCCAGACACTGCATTCATTAAAGTTCTCTTTCAGTTTCTAAATTCATCTCTTATAAGACAATAGATTCTTCAGTGAGATTTAACAGCATTTTCGTGTCCTGGTGAAGGATACCAACACAGAACATCTGCAGGTAATGATTATTCTAGTAAATCTTTGCACCATTGGGAAAGGAGCTGCTATGCTATGGGTTTGTATCAAAGAGCAAGCGGTGTGCCCCTTATCCTGCACCATTAAATGTCTTTAATGGAAGCTTTTGTCATTGACTCCTATAAGTGAAGGATCGAGCCCTTTATACTCCTAATTTCCCAAATGACAATGGAACAATAAAGCTGTGATGTTTGTTCCCTGCATGAAGAGCAGGCTTTGCTTTCCGTTTTGAATGATCTTTACTTTCGATTAAAAGCAAGAAAGAACAAAAGTGAAGTCTCCTTGGGAGAGTTCACTGTGTATGTGTCTGCTGTGACAGGCTGCATTGAGCTGAATACAAAATGCCGGTTTCTGCAGAGGGCAGTTTTGAGAGATTTAGAAGTGTTGCACTCACAAAACCAAGGCACATGGCTAAACACAACACAAAAACCATCAGCAGAAGGTTGCCACTCTGACTTACCCTTCTTCTTGTGACGCTTGACTTTAATAAATATAAGAGTAATAATAGCAACAAGAAGCAGCAGCACAATGAGGGCTGGGATCACAACTGGAAGCAGTTGCAGTTCACTTGTTGATGAGCTGGAAAGATAAAGTACCAGGATTAAATGCGATTTAGTGACAGGGATTGTGCGCATTAAGGTGCCTTAACATTGGCTGGGTTTGCATGTAGCACAGCTGCTTGCTGCAGGCTGAAATGTGAACCAAAAAAGTGGTAAACACTCAACCCGAATTGAAGGAGAACAGTCAATAAGGCCAAGTGGCAAATAAGCCATTAGATCTGGAGTTCGATTCTGAGCAAGTCCTATCTGTAGCTACGCATGGCTGTGCCCCACTCAGTGGAATTTATAGTGCTGGCTGAATTACATCCTGCAGAATGCAATCTCATGGCTCCTGTTTTACAAGTTCCCAGGTTTGGTTACAGCTCTCTCTTTATAGGTTCTTACAGTTCCCATCACCATGGTATCAGACAGCCCCTGACTACTGTCTCTGTGCAAAATCTATAGGGCTACAGTCAGACTGGAAATCTCAAGAGCTCCATATGCACAGAGTAAATTACGTTTGCTACTAAATAGAAATCTGGGACTTCAATCCATCAGAATGACATCTTGCCTATAGATGATAATGGACTACCCCCAATCACACAGGGGGTATGGGAATGGAAAAAGTGTTCTTTTGGAAGATGGTGCTGCTTGTATTCAGCTCTAGGGGAAGCAGGAGCTGTGGTGAGAGGCTCTGTCTGTGTTACATTTTATTATACAATGTGGTCTTGCCTCAATCCTTTTGGGTACTGCGCATGTAATGCTAATATATATTTTCTCCCTGGTGAATCCCCAAAGCTCCTTACAAACAGATAAACAAAGTACAGGAGGGAAATCCATTCACCCACCACCGAAATGTAACAGCTGCTCACAGCAACATTACATATACAGTTTGGGACAGGAAGTGAAGCAAAATATTTGCACCCAGTTAAAATGATTGGGAGGATATAAGGAAGCAGAAACTTAGCCTGGGCACTGGTCTTAGCAACTGCAGAAAAGTGACATGGACTCATTGCTGACCACAGTGGCACCGCCTCCAAAACCAGTGCTTGCCACAACACAGCCTCCTCCAGCACCCCAGTGGGGTATTGATTGGCTGCTCACTCAAAGGGAGGCGTGGCACCTACTGAATCACCCACATCACTTCCTGCAGCACTGAAGTTTCCCTGCAGATTTCCTCTCCCAGTACTAATCACAGGAACATAAGAATGGCCAGACTGGATCTGACCTGTGGTCCATCCGATCCACTGTCCTGTCTCTGGTCCTCTGCAGATGTTTCAGAGGAAGATGCAAGAACCTTGCAGTCGGAGGACATGGGATAATCTGCCTCCCATATTAGGTCTCCTCTTAATCCATTATAGAGATTGGCTTAGGCCCTCAAGTATGAGGTTTTATATCTCTTTTAAAATTGGTTCGCATTAATTATATTACCTGTATAAATGTCCAATCCCTTTTTTACATCTTGCTAACTTATTTGGCCTTAACAACATCCTGTGGTGAGACATGCCACAGTCTAATTACTTTTTCACACAATGTGTGTTTCCTTCTATCAATTTTGAATTTGCCACCTTTTAGTTTCATTGAAGGTCCCCTGGTTCTTGTGTTCTGAGACAGGGAGACTAGAAGCTCTCCCCATCAACCTCCTCTGACCATTTATTATTTTATAGACTTTTATCATATCCCTTATTAGTCATTTCTTTTCCAGTCCAGTCCTGCTTAGTTTTTTATCCCATCAGATCTCCTAGCACAAGGTGGAATTGCTGCAGGATCAAATATTTTTCTATTTTCTTCATATAAAGTATTTTAAATGAAGTGAATCCAAAGAATCTGAATAGACTTGGTGTAAGTTGACATTGTCAAAGGTGATTGGGGTAAGAAACATGTTCATTACCTTACCTTTCATAAACTGCATTGCTAAAGGTTACAAATCTGTCTTCAGGGGTTGTTTTTTCCAGTATTCCCTCCGTGACTCTGCTCGTGGGATATGTCTGACTTATGACATTTACATGACTGGGGATGCTGTGGAGAGCAGACGTTGACAAAAGTATTTTAAATGAAGTGAATCCAAAGAATCTGAATAGACTTGGTGTAAGTTGACGTCGTCAATGTTGATTGGGGTAAAACATGTTTGTTAACTTACCTTTCATAGATTGCATTGCTAAAGGTTACAAATCTGTCTTCAGGGGTTGTTTTTTCCAATATTCCCTCCGTGACTCTGCTCATGGGATATGTCTGACTTATGATATTTACATGAGTGGGGATGCTGTGGAGAGCAGACGTTGACAAAAGTATTTTAAATGAAGTGAATCCAAAGAATCTGAATAGACTTGGTGTAAGTTGACATTGTCCATGTTGATTGGGGTAAGAAACACGTTCGTTAACTTACCTTTCATAAACTACATTGCTAAAGGTTATAAATCTGTCTTCAGGGGTTGTTTTTTCCAATATTCCCTCCGTGACTCTGCTCGTGGGATATGTCTGACTTATGACATTTACATGACTGGGGATGCTGTGGAGAGCAGACGTTGGTGATACTGGCCTCACAGATGCAGATGGTACTGGAGCTAGTGAAGAGAATGATTCTAAGAAAGAAAATAGATAATTTCAGGGCTTGAATATTTACCCTTTGCACGTCTGACATTTTTTACCTGTGAAATTCACAGTGCATTCTTCCTGGTAACATTTTTCCACCCCTTTCATTTCACCTTTCAATCTGTGTCATGGACAAACATGCAGCACAAAAGGGACCACGTCTTTTTCACTGTGGCCTTTGACTGTACAGAATATTACGTATAAGTATTAATGAAATCCATGATCACTTTTGGCAAGTCAGACACTTTTGCCAATGGTCGCTATTTCTACCTTGTAAACTCTGGAGACTGCATAAAGACACCATCTGTTATGTAGAAATGTAAAATGGATACAGCATCCCTATTGCTGAAGTAGTGACCTCAGTTATTGGTTGTTTTGGGTTTTTTTTTTACTGTAGGATCCAATATCCAAAGGCTGGGAAACATCGCTATCTTTTTTCTATATTGAGGGTCTAAAGACTGAAAAGTATTTTTCTGACAAAACTTGTGTTGTTTATGCCTTAAACTGGGGGTGTGGAGGTGAAAAAAACTAACTCACTGATCCAATAGGGGAATTATTAAAAAATTGAGGTTGAGAAATAAGTTTGTCAGGTGATCTTCGAGGCAAGAGCTGTGTCTATCTCTGTGTTTCTCTGGCACCTACCACAGTGGAACCCTGATCATGACAGGGCACTACCATAATATAAGAAGTAAATAATAACAATATTTAATATGATTTCTCTTTAGGGAGAGCTTTTCAAAGGCATCAAGTATAGATAAACATCCAACTTCCATTGAAAGCCAGTGGGAATTGGGCACCAAACTCCAATCTGTGCATTTGAAAATCTCCCCCTTAGTCTTGACTTTACCAAACATCTCCATTTCTGTCCATTAATTGTCTATCATTAGGCTGCTATTCTTTGATCAGCAACAGGATAAGAATTAAGCTGAGCAAAGCTTATTAATCAGTGTGATGACTTTTCTTATCACCTGTGGCTGGGAGGGACACATGGGCTATGATAGGCGAGAATAAAAGAGAGAGAAAGAAGGAGGTATTAATCCCAATGGGCAAAGCCCCTCAAATCACATACCGTTTTGAACGAGTAACTTTATGGAGGATGTTTGCTCTGTGTCTCCATCTTTAGCCCCACACCAGTACCATCCTGCATCCGTTTCTTCCAGAGGGCTCATCACTACTGTGAAAGTCCCATTGTCCTGGTTATCACTGATTATCCGAATTCTTCCTTCAAATGCATCCTGTACAAATCCACTGGTATTTGACAAAAGGGAGCATCCCGCTTCCTTCCAGCTGCACCAGTATTTCATCTCATAATTCCGTTGTGGATCATAGTGGCACTTGGCAGACACCAAGCCTCCTTCAGATCCATTCAGGAGCCTGGGTTCCCTGGGAAGGGTTGACTCTACAGGTTGAGAATATACTGGGTTAGCCTTACAGACTCTTTAACTGATACTGCTGTGAATTTCCAACAAACACATGTTGGTTTTGGGGACCTTGAATGCAAATACAGTGCTGCTAGCAAATCTCTGTGTACAGCACCTTCTAAAAATTAATTGGTCTTTCTTTCTAGACTTACCTTCAGTCACTTGTAGATCTATGGTTCTTGCACTTTCAGAGTCACCAGGCATGGCCACCCCACACTTATACAGTCCAGAGTCCTCTTTTTTTAGTCTGTTTATCAAGATTTTGAAAGTACCAGAGCTTTCTTCAGGGTTAATAGAGATCCTTCCCTCGTAATTCGTGGCCACATAACCATCAGAGTCCGCTATGACAGAACAGCCAGTTTTTCCCAGTTTGCACCAGAATTTCTTTCCACCGCCTTTGACATTTTCAGGTTGGCATTGTATTGTCACTGACCCTCTGAGCTTCCCAAGCACAAGCTCTGGTGATTCAGAGACATTAGAACCTGTTTAAATAGAACATACCAAAACATCTTAATGCAACTCCTATGTCATGTGGAACAATTTCCCTTTTTCTTCATTTTAAATTTCTTAACAGCTGTTTCAGTAAAATCAGAGTGCTTTGGAGAAAAAAAAAGTTCTAATCCTACAGGTAAATAACTGGGTCTTAACAAGGGGATGGGAAGGTATGAAGAAAAAGTCAAAGTTGGTGCAACAACCGCTGTCTTAGGTTGAAATGCTCATGAGTCAACACTTAGGACAGTGGAGCTAAACGACTCTGTAAATGTGGCACCAGAATATTTCAAGTCTGGTGTTGCAGACTCAGAAGAGAGATTTGGGTCTGTACCTTTTGCAATCAGCCTGTTGTGAAGGTCCCCAGCTACTGTACTTTCCAAAACTGTTAGATTCATGCTGACGAATAAGGCTTTATTGTTGTTGCCGATGCCATATCTGTAAGCCCCAGCGTCATTCTGCTCCAGCTGTCTCATTTGTATTGTGAACATGCCATTCTTAGGGAAGTCGGTGATGGCTGCTCTGCCTTTGTAGTCTTTTGAGATGAAATTGTTGGTAGAAATGATGGTGTTGCAAACTCTTCTGGTTCCTGATATTTTACACCAATATTTTCTGTCATATCTGTTGGCTTTAATGGGTGGATAGACGCATTTGATAGTGATTGATCCTCCAACCTCACCTGTCAAAAACTTTGGTCCATATAAGGCACTTGAAACTGTTGTTAAAAAAAAAACGTAGAACATGCATTAGCCAATTAGAGGGCCAGAGCCTCAGCTGGTGTAAGACAGCATGGAAGTCAGTGGAGTCTTACTGATTTTCACCCGTTGACGATCTGACCCAGAAAGTGTAATAGTTATTCTGGATAATGTATGTTACTGTAGATCAGATCCAGGTCTCTCAAATCTCCTGTTTATTAAACTTTGCTTTAGAGGATAAAAGGTTGGATAAAACCCCTTGTTTGCATTGCGTATCAGCACATAGCCAAAAACACTGAGCTCCTACTCAAATATTGCACAGTCTTTAGCCAGGTAAAACTCCTATTAATGCCAACAGGAATTTTCCCTGAGTTAAAAGCTGAGTGATGCATGCAGTATTTTGGCCATACAGATTATGGGCTATATTTAGTGATGAGCAAATCCCAAAATAATCATAAATAGTTAGTATTTACAAGGCCTGTTGTGCCCCTGCCTTGCAGCCTATGTTGTCATTGACATCTGTATAAAATGCTTCCAAATCTGAATTCTCCATTCATGGCAGTAGTAGCATTTTACACCTACTTTGCAAATGTATCTTTCCATTGGCTTGTGGGCTTTTGGTCAGGCCTCAAATGGAGATACAGGGCTTGCTGCCCGGTTACCCCACATCTCATGTAGTAATTTACACCAATTGTAAAACACTATCCTTCTGATCTGAAACCTTTTCATACCCCTCTGCACTCACTTTGCACTGATATTAACGGCTGCACGAGGTGCAGGGCAGTGGAGAATCAGGCATTTAATCCTGAAAGCACTTTACAATTAACTAATTTTCACAACACCACTGTTAGAGAGAAAAGGTGGGTGAGGTAATATCTTGTATTGGACCAACTTCTTCTCCAGAGATATGTGTAACTCAAAAGCTTGTCTCTCACCAACAGCAGCTGGTCCAGGAAAAGCTATTACCTCACCCAGCCTGTCTCTCTAATATCCTGGGAATGACACAGCTTCAACAACACTGCATTCAACACCCCTGTTGGACAGGTAGGTGTGTCTTTTATCCATTGTGCAATGGGGACATATGACTCCAGCAGCCCTGCGTAAGGCTTAATGTTCCCTCATTTTAAAGCCAGATTTACCTTTGTCCCCTGCAAGTGTGGTGTTCTCTCACTTTTATTATGGTGATTTGCATCAGGAATGTAGTTCCCAGCTACTCACCTTGTAGCAAAGTTAATAAAACAATGAAGACAGCCATGTTTAATCTCCAAAAAGCGTTCACAAGGCAGACATCTGAATTTGACTCTGGATGTTTAACTCAAGATGTCCTTTCAGATTCAGGTGGAAATCTGAAGTCCTGACTTTTTCCTTTTACCTGTCATCAACCGTAAGGAAAAACAGATAAAAGTGTTACTGGGATTTTCCAGGGACTGTATGGAAGTGAGGCACCCAAACTGCACTGAAATTTCAACGGGAGCCAGACATCTAACTCCCCGATAGGGATCTGAAAATACGAGCCAGTGTGAAATGTCACAGACCCAATGGGAGGACGTTTGTTGAAGATGATAATGCTTTCGCACTTGGCTGCAAGGATCTCAGAGCCTTTTGCGTAGAGAAGCAACTTGCCCAAAGTCACACCGTGAGCCAGTTGCAGATCTGGGACTAGAACTTGCATGCCAGTCTCTGAGGCTCCATGGGTCTGCTAGCTCCTGGACAGCTGCGTGTCCACACAGCCACCTGCAGTGAAATAGGGAACATCAGCCTATGAGCCCTACAGTTTCAAGCACCACCAGCTATCCCACCCATGGCAGTCATGACTGGTGGAGCCTACTGTGTTCTCTGATGGGCCCTGACACACTATTTTAGGTTTAGGGAAAACACCTGGAGACTGTCTGTGCAGCTAGTGGGCTCCCTGGTTTGCAGCTGCAACAGACCTTACTGCATGCTCCTGATCCCTTGCCTTGATCCTGGTTCCTGATACCTAGCCTCGGACCCCGGTCCCTTGCTCTGCACCTGACCCCTCACCGTCTCTCTGTTCCACTAACCCAGCTTCGGCAAGCTCACATGGCTTCGACCCAGCTCATCGACCTCAACTCAGACCTGATCTTATGGCATGAGACTGATATGTCTGGCCTTGACCCTCTAGACTGAATTTGGATCCCATTCTCAAGTCCTCTCCAACCCAGGCCCTGGCCTTGACCTGTGCCCCAGTAGCTGGGATCCTAACAGAGTCCAGTGCTGTAATCCCTAGACCAGATTCTAAGTCTTGTTGCATGCTCAGTTCAGAAAATAAACAACTTTTATTATTTGTACAGTGATGGACGTGGACAATAGGCCAACGACACCAACCAGGAACTAAACCCATGGCGGAGGATTTACAAAGTGAGGGTAAGAGCTGGTACTGCCTTTCACAGTACCACACATACTGAACTAATGCAGCATAGCGGTATAGAATCAGAGAGCTTTCAGTATTGTTCTGAAGGTGAGAGATGAGGCCTGGTGAATAGTGAACAATAATAATACCTAGCTGTTATACAATGCTTTTCATCCAGAGAGTGACCAAGGTATCATTATCCCCATTTTCCAGATGGGGATACTGAGGCACAAGAGGGTATCATCCAGCAGATCAGTGGTAGAGCCAGGACTAGCCCCCAGATCTCATGAGTCTCAGTCCAGTGGTGTAACCACTAGACCACCTTGGGATGGGAGGCTGTTTTAGGACAGGAAGAGAGAACAGTGCAGGTCTTCCCAGAGGATTCAGGGGGCCTGCGGCAAAGCAATTTCAGGGCCCCTTCCATAAAAAAAGCTGCAATACTATAGAATATTATATTCTCGTGGGGGCCCCTGTGGGGCCCGGGGCCTAGGGCAAATTGCCCCACTCCCCCTCCCCCCCCCGGGCAGCCCTGGAACAGTGAGAGACAAACAGGTTGAACTTGTATGATCCTGACATTGAGTGATGTTCAGTTTCTCAGGGAAGCACAAATCTGCCTAAATAAGGGCTCTAACTGGCCTTTCTGAGTCCAGGAGCAGCCAAAGCAGTAGAGAAGAAATTAAAGATTTTTATCAGCTCAGCAAATTCCAGCAGAAACAGCAGGTGGTGCTTTGGGATTCCCCAAAAGTTCCGTACCAAGGGGAGACTGTCTTTTATTTATGATCTGCAAAAAATGACTTTCTTCCTCCCCTTCACTTCTTGTTGGAATTTTTTGGACAGCTTTGCTGCCACTTTTAGCTCTGAATCAAGACACTGTTCATGAATCCAACTCCCCGCTTTGGGGCAGACAGCGTTTGGAGTTACTTCCCCACTTGAGTTAAAAATTCACTTGGTGGTGTTTCGTTCTGAACAGGCTTTGTTACAGTTCTTGGCTCAGGAGTTGCTCAATCAGTGCGGTTAAAAACACCGCTTCCTACAGGCGCACAATGAAGGTGCACATTTGTAGTTGTGAGGTTAGTTGGGTCACCTCAAAGCATTTCTGGAGGCAAGAAAAGGGAAATGAAAAAGTTGTTAAATCCATAGTTGAAACCAACCATGGGTTTGGGCGACTGCAAAACTATTTAGCCACTTCTGTAAAGCAGTTGTCACGAAAAGTTCTAAAGGCTCATGGATCTTCTGATTGTTCACGGCAGGTATCTGCTGTGTTCTAAGCATGTCTCTTTGAAACATGAATAGAATATCAGTGCCATAAAGGAACTCCATCACATGTTCCAGTACAGGACTGGAACACAGCAGTGAAGTGGCTAAGTATTATCATGCCCGTTTACAAAGGGGGAAACTGAGGCACAGAGAAGTAAAGTGACTTGCCTAGAGCCTGTTGCCAAATGGAGAATAGAACCCAGGAATTCTGACTCCCAAGTCTATGCTCTAACCATTAGACTTTGCTGCCTCTTTGCCCATGGAATTTCCTGCAACCACCAATGTTAGGGAGGGTGCAAGTTGTTAGAATGCAGGCAGATTAAAAATATTTATCAGTTAGCTTCACTTAGCTAAAAATTCAGGTAGAATACAACAGCAAAATTAACCTCTTCCTCTTCTGAGATCCTTAGGCAGGTTCAAAAAGAGAGCAGAACGGGTGGTGGTGGTGATGATGAAGGAGTATTACAGATAAAGATGGGACTCAGCCAAAACTCTGGGTCTGAACACCACTGAACTTTGAAAACCCAGATGAGATTTTTGTGTCTTGTTTTCTTCTCTTATGACGCTGTGGGCTCAGTCCTGTCCTCTGCTGTGCTAGGGCCCAATCCAAGTCCCTCCCTATAATGGCAACAAGATGTGGGAAGGGACATACTATAGGGAGTCTGACCCCACATAAAAGCAGCGGAGCAGGGTCCTGGGTCTATAGGAGAATGCAAGGGGCTGGGCCAGTCTGAGGCACCAGTTACCATAGTCTATGCCACATGGTCTAGAGGGTAGGATGCATGTCCCCACCAAGCCACGCAGCTCCTATATTGCCATCAGCAATAAGTGCTGCTTGGCATGCATGTTGCTCCAGCTCAGTCATGTGAACTTAGCTCTTGCTACACTGTAATAAACCAATGAACCATGTGCAATGGGGCTGGGGAAATGTGTTCTTCTCTTTTTAGGCCACATGCTGAATTGGTTGTGATGAGGCAGCTGGCACGGGGAGTAGGAATCATCCTTACTTAACCCCTAGTTCGCAGTTCATGAGACACCAAATACAGCTCCACTGGCCACCTATTTCTTCATTTCATTTCATGTCTCTCTGTTTCTCTCCTGGGCCAGTACTGCCTTCAGTACAAAGGTAAATAGCCCTGGGGAGCTTTCAGTACATGAGGCAAAATCAATCTCATTTTCATCCAAACAAAATTACGCGGCTGCCCAAGTTATTCAACAGCCTCAAAGTCCAAGTTCATAGTAGCCTGCGGGGGAAGGGTGCACCAATTTTAATAGAAATGAATCCGACTCGGTGAGGTTCTTTGGCCTGCGTTAAGCAGGAAGTCAAAGCAGATGATGATAATGGTGCCTTCTGATATTGAAATCTATGATACCAACCAACATCAAAAGGCTGTTTCGTGAGTAAGCCTGAGCCATGTATAAAACACCATGGGCCAAACTGTGGTCCCACGGGTGTCAACTCACATTGACTTCAACAGGACCAGACGTTAGCCCTTGGTCCCTAACACTGGACATTGCAAAGCTGGTCTGGCAGCTTCGCTGCAGGAGTCACTTGGTCGTTACCACAAAGTGTATTGCTAATAGAGACAGACCAAGGACACCCAATTCATATCCAGATTTCAAAGGCACCCAAAGTTCAGCAGGTTCAGATGCAAGGTTCTGGTTTGGGCCCAACTGCAGCTGAAGATCTGTTGAGATTTGCTGCAAAATCTCATGAGAGTAGCCACTGTTATTTTGTTCATGTTGATGAAGCTATCACATATTGGCATTGTCTGTTTATTAAAGTTCTGATTTGGTGCCTATTGCCATGGTAGCTGGGTACCTCACAACTGGCTTATAAATAAACAAGTTTAAACTAGTACGGCTCAGCAAAATGGGTGACTGGGAAAAAATCATAATAGTCGGAAACCCCTTGCTACAGGAATAGCCAGCTAATTAATCAAAAGTATGACTTTTATCCCACGCCATGATGATCACCAGTCTTGGGGTTCGGAAAGGGTGACGGTCCTTTACCAAGAGAGGAAGTAAAGGGATGAGTTTACAGGCAGAGAGAGAGACACCCTACTTAGTCTTCCTGACAAAATGGGAATCATGTTACCATCCAAAATAAGCCATGTCTTCTTTTTGTTGCACAGCACCAGTGACATTTAGTAATTCTGTAGGATGCTTTGCACAAGCACTTCCAGTATCAGGGCAGGGCCAGCTCCAGGTTGTCCGCCGCCCCAAGCAGCGGGGGGGGGGGGAAAGCCGACCGGCAGCACTTCGGCAGCGGACATGCCGCCCCAATAGCAGATGGAGTGCCGCCCCTTTGTATTGGCTGCCCCAAGCACCTGCTTCCTTAGCTGGTGCCTGGAGCCGGCCCTGTTTCAGGGTAATTTTTAGCAAAATGGAGCAAACTGCATTAAAAATCACTATAGTGCCATTACTGGAGTTTACAATGATCTATCTATTTATATTTCTCTCTATATTGTACACATCACTGCAGTATCATCATTAGTTTCATATCTGTTTCATATTGTATAACTACAGTTAGTGATGGCTGGTAAGACCCAAACATGTGTAGGTGAAAGTGACACGTGGAGTGCCAATTTATAGTGGCAGCTAGAAATAATGATGCATTGAATACAGTAGACAGCATCTAACATTCTACCCTAAGGAAACGCTCTTCTAAACAGATTGGCAGTAGATTAACACTTTGCTCCAAGAGCAAAATGATTTTACCTACCTTAAGTTACGATGAATCTTTACTGTAGACTTTCTCCTATGCCACATCCCAAGCTGGCTTTAGACACCTGAGGGCTCTCCCACCTGGCAGCCCGGTTAGTATGTGTTCAGATCTTGATGTTTATTCCAATTTTTTATAAATGTCCAAAACTTACATATGGACCTATTAAGCTTTTCTTCTTCTCACATTCAGGCCTCTGGAATAGTTCCCTTTCCAGGCTGCTGTCACAGATTTGACACCAAGAAGGTATCAGAAGTGATCGAAGAACTTGACAGGAATGCGAGAAGTGCCATCCGCGCATGGAATATGGAACCTCAAACTTCTTCTTATGTATTCAGCTCCCTTTGTTCACAAGTGTTAATGAGGTAATACATTTTAAAAAAAAAGAGAAGTTATGATCAGAAACAGCTAGGATGAAGGAAAGGAATTCCCCTGCTTTCTGGGCGACTAGCAAACGTTTTAACATGAAGCAGCCTGGTCTTCTCCATAGCACAGAGTTAAAGTAAGTCTAATATCCTTTTAGATCTGATGATATGTTACCAACCAAGATTCTAATGTGAATTCATTCATTAACTTCTTTTAATGGAACCTTTTAGCATCCTTTCTCTGCCCCCCTTCCTCAAATTTGCAGTTCAAATGAAAGAGAACATATTAACTTTCTAAAGTGCACCATTATTATTGTTATTGTAGTAGTACTTAGGAGCCCTAGTTGTGGACCAGGATTCCACTGTGCTAGGTGCTGTACAAACACAGCACAAAAAGATGGTCCCTGCCCCAAAGAGCTCACAATCTAAGTAGAGTGACTACTACATTGAGAGCGCAGCATGAATATTGCCTCTTGATATCACAGATGCTGCAGAACAAACACAATTACCTGGAAACAATCCCTTTTACTGAGCAATTTGAGCCTATTTTTAAGCATGTCTAGCATCCAAGTGCAGGTTTCCAATCTAAACCAAATGCAAATGCCCCGCAGATCAAAACTGAAATTCCTGGTAAATTCATGTGATCTCCTGGTGAGTAATCTCTAAAGGAATTTTAATGCACACCCAGAAGAATGTTGAGTGAAATCCTTAAATTGAAACTAATGAGCGATTAGGGTTTAGCATGTCAGTCTTACTCAACAAGAGGACATCCCCTTGACATTAAGTATCAGAGGGGTAGCCGTGTTAGTCTGGATCTGTAAAAAGCGACAAAGAGTCCTGTGGCACCTTATAGACTAACAGAAGTATTGGAGCATAAGCTTTCATCGGTGAATACCCACTTCGTCAGATGCATCAAACGAAGTGGGTATTCACCCACGAAAGCTTATGCTCCAATACTTCTGTTAGTCTATAAAGTGCCACAGGACTCTTTGTCCCCCTTGACATTGTAATCCATGCAGTAGTATAAGTATTGACTATTAGATTAATGTACAACCAGTGCTTGTACTACTGGTAAAAAACATTCCCCTTCCCCCTGTGCTGCTAGTCCCTCTGCAGGGCTGCCATCTGCTCAGAGGGAGTCAGCAATTGCATTGTCTAAATACCAAGGAGATAGAAAAATTATTTAGAGAGGTCCAGGGGAGTCATAGGATGAAGTCCCTGGACTAACAGTTCCTCGTCTCTAAATACTAGATACTAAGGTACTAGACCTATCTCCCCAGGGTGTTGTGGGGAGAAGAACATAAGAACGGCCTTACTGGGTCAGACCAAAGGTCCATCTAGCCCATTATCCTGTCTGTGACAGTGGCCAATGCAAGGTGCTTCAGAGGGAGTGAACAGAACAGGGAATCATCAAGTGATCCATCCCCTGTCGCTCATTCCCAGCTTCTGGCAAACAGAGGCTAGGGACACCATTCCTTCCCATCCTGGCTATTAGCTATTGATGGACCCAGGGCCGGCTCTAGCATTTTTGCCACCCCAAGCAGCAAAAAAAAAAAAAAAAAGCCCCGATTGGCGGCAGCTCTACTGCCGCTTCATTCTACAGCGGCAATTCGGCAGCAGGTCCTTCGCTTCGAGAAGGAGTGATGGCCCCGCAGCCGAATTGCCGCCGAATGGCCAGACGTGCCGCCCCCTCTTCATTAGCTGCCCCAGGCACCTGCTTGCTACACTGGTGCTTGGAGCTGGCCCTGGATGGACCTTTGATAAATACATTAAAGACTATGAAGTGCTTTGAGAGCTACTGATGAAAAGCACAATAGAGGAGCTAAGTGTTATTTTTTTATTATTGGATGAAATTAAGCAAAGTAAAATTCAGTCAATATGTCACCAAAATTTTTTCTAACAGTGAGATCTGTTAGACTGTAGAATAGTCTCCCAAAGCAAGCTCCAGTCTTTGAGTAATTTAAAATAAAATAATTGATAATATGCTATAAGGAACAATCCTGCAATATCAGAGGGATGAAAAAGATGATGTAGCAGGTCTTTTCCATCTCATTTCTGTGATTTTAGTCAGCATTCCAAGGGCATCTCCAGGGAGAACGTAACCCACCTCCAGATTTGTTCAGATTTAAATAATAATTTTAAAAGACCTCTATCCAAGGGTCCAGGTGCCCTATCACATCATTAATAATACAATAAACTCCCAGCAGCATTAAAATAACCATTTAACTCAGCCAAGCAGCCACCAAAGAAACCCCCAGGAATGTTTGGCGATGGACAGAGACTGATGGCGAATCATATGAGACAATCAACGTTCCTCAGTCACTTCTATTTATTATGGGAAGTGCAAGCCACACAATCTCAACAACATGAGACAATTGCCTGCAGCCATCCCATGGCAGGTGGGGAAGACTTGTGCATTCCAGGCTAGTCAGTTACAGACATGCTAATGAAATAAAATCATATTAGAGCATTGAAACATAGCCCGACTGAACCAATCGCCAGAAGACAGGGTTAAGAAACAAGAGAAGCAAAGAGCATAATCCCAAAGTGCCCTGGACTTCATTTGAAAATATCTTTTGCCTGGCTCAGTAACTGAGTTTGAATTATTCATGTAATTTTTATCATGGTGCATTTTATATGTTGCTTGTTTGGTGGCTTTAATGTTGTTTTGTGGGATGGGTTCACATTGTAAAAAGGTGCCATGCAAAGAAAATTAAAACCAAGGTGACTGCTACTGCTCTGCAGTGACAAAGTTCAGACATTTATAATGCCAGGGTTAACATGGTTACTACTGCAATTCGGTTTTGATAGGTCAATTTTAATGTGTGGTTGCAGCTAAAGTAATGATAATACTCATTTCCTACTGGGAATTGGAGAGAGAATTAAGAACTAGTCATTCATACCCACATAATTTCAGATTAGCTCTAAATAAATTGCCTTAATTAAGAAGGGAAAAGTAGCTAAGATGTGTGTGTGTGCACAGGAGATTCTTTCCCTGGAGATTTTCAGCTGTGATTTCTTCAAGGGAAAATGTGGGAATAGAAAAAGTCAATCAGACATATTGTTGAGACTGCTCCAGAGTAAAATGTGGCCCTGACACTTTGTATTTTCATGAGGTGTGTAGCAACAGTGATGTCAGAAATGGCCCAGAATTCTCATTCATGAGACACATGGAAGGGTTAACATGATTTATCTATTAGAGGGCTTGTTCTTTTTTTTTTTTTTTTTAAGTGGTAAAAGGGTTTTAAAGGTCCTGATCTTGCATTCCTCATTTTGGAGGCCCATTGAAAACTGAGTCCACATTGTTTGCAAGTCAGTCTATGAAGATCTTTGGAACCCTGATCGATGAAGGCAAATCTTCATTAAGCAGATCTGCACTCTTTATCATGTTATGATTAGTTCTACCGCGGCAATAATCTCTATTGCTCTGTGCTGGATCTGCACAATAAACAGCTTTCGAAATTGATTAAACAGCTCAGCAACTATTCACCCTCAAACAATGTATTGCTCCATAAATTGTGGAGCAATAAGAGACCATAGAGATTGCCCCACTGTTCCCCATCACGTTCTATGTACAGTCTAGGGTTGCCAGCCCTCCAGGATTGGCCTGGAGTCTCCAGGAATTAAAGATTAATCTTTAATTAAGGATTATGTGATGTGATTAAATCTCCAGGAATACATCCAACCAAAATTGGCAACCCTAGTACAGTCCTTAGTGTGGCATACACACCGAACAAACCACAGGAGTTTGACAGGGCTCTGTAGGACCCACCTAGTCACGCTATCCATTTTGGGAGCTTCTTCCAACACACCTGTAGAGAACCCAACATGGTGGCTGGATGGGGAACATGCAGGTCTTTGAGTTCCCCAGGCCAACAGCTCTCTTTCTACAGCAATACTTTTCAGTCCTAGCACTCCACAGATACCATTTCATTATGTGCACGGGGTGCCTTCCACTAGTGCAAATAAGGAGATGTCCCGCTGAGGTCACTGGAAGTCAATGGAATTAAACCAGTGTATCTGAAAGGAGAATCAAGCACAGACTATTCCCTTCTTAAATTAGTGCTGAGTTGACAGCCCTAAAGAGTGAAGTTCCCTATCTCTCCCTGCAGCTGTTGCAGCACAGGCAAGTAACCCAGAAGGGAGGGGAAAGCATCTGTGAGGGGAGGGGATTTGCTAAATGGATAATCAAACATTGAACCAAAGGGCCAAATCCTCGAGCCACTGCCTCAATTCTCCCTTGGTCCTGACTGGCAAACTCCTGAATCTTCAATTGAAGCCTTGACTGAGCGCGTAAGCAGCTGAGCAGTTTGCCCCCACTGAAATTAGAGATGCAAACAAGAGCTCAGTTCACTTCTCGACCACACTCTGGGCGTGCAGGATGTGCCTTGTAATAGATATTTTGATTTTTGCTCAATCTGGTTTTAAATTGCTGTAGAGTTGGGGCTTCTATCACTTCCCTTAGGAATATCTTCCACAGTCTAACAGATCTCTGAGTAAGATTCGCCCCGTGCAGAAGAACGTAAGCAACATTTAAGCCCTATTTTGAGGGTTTAAGTGGGGCCTGTGCTTTGTGCTAGCTCTCTGCATGCTGAGAAATTTCCTCAAATTCTAGGGATTATGTCCCGGTATTCAGCTTGAATTTTTTTTTTTCTTAATTTCACTCCATTACTCCTAGCTCTATCCTGTGGGATGATAAGCAGTTCCCTCTCACCTTGGGGTTTATACCTTCGTGTGTAAGCTCTTATCATATATACAGGCCTAAATTTTCAAATGTGCCCAGTGATTTTGAATGTCTCTGTTTCTGTGCCCACTTTAAAGGGGATTGCTTTTCCCCAGTGTGGAGCATCCACCCTCTGAAAATGAAGCCGCTTTAAGGTCTCAAGTTGGGCTACCAAAATCGGTAGTAACTTCTGAAATTTGGAATTCTTGGGTTATAAGAACATAAGAACGGCCGTACTGGGTCAGACCAAAGGTCCATCTAGCCCAGCATCCTGTCTACCAACAGTGGCCAATGCCAGGTGCCCCAGAGGGAGTGAACCTAACAGGTAATGATCAAGTTCTCTCTCTCCTGCCATCCATCTCCACCCTCTGACAAACAGGGGCTAGGGACACCATTCCTTACCCATTGTGGCTAATAGCCATTAATGGACTTAACCTCCATGAATTTATCCAGTTCTCATTTAAATGCTTTTATAGTCCTAGCCTTCACAACCTCCTCAGGTAAGGAGTTCCACAAGTTGACTGTGTGCTGTGTGAAGAAGAACTTCCTTTTATTTGTTTTAAACCTGCTGCCTATTAATTTAATTTGGTGACCTCTAGTTCTTGGTTCTGACTAATCACATGAGATATAAATACATCCTATCGGTGAACTAGCCAACAATCTGTGGATGGCTTTCCATGGGCTATCAATGCCCTGAAACAGACACAGAGAGCAGCTGGGAGCTGAATGTAAGATTGGCCATATTGGGTCAGATCAATGGTCCATCTACCCCAGGATCCTGTCTTCTGACAGTGGCTGATGTCAGATGAACAGAACAGGGCAATTTATCACATGATCCATCCCCTGTCATCCAATCCCAGCTGCTGGCAGTCAGATGTTTTGGGACACCCAGAGCATGGGGTTGGATTCCTGACCATCTTGGCTAATACCCATTGATGGCCCTATCCTTCATGAACTTACCTAATTGTTGTCTGAAACTAGTTATATTTTTGGCCTTCACAACATCCCCTGGCAATGAATTCCACAGGGTAAACTGTGCGTTGTGTGAAGAGATACTTCCTTTTGTTTGTTTTAAACCTGCAGCCTGTTAATTTAATTGGGTGACCCCTGGTTCTTGTGTTTGTGTGAAGGGGTAAATAACACTCCCCTATTCACTTTCTCCACTCCATTCACGATTTGTGATGGGATGTTCACCCCACACCATCCCTGAATGGGTTAAAATGGCTCAGAAAGGACTACTGGATAGGATGGGCTGCACCTGGGTGAGGTGAAGGTTAGAGATACAGCCCTAATTGCACCTGAAGCCCAGCTGGGCAGGAGAAGGAAGGGCTTCTATAAAGCCAGGGAGAGAAGAGCAGCAAGGGGCTTCAGGGGGTGGGAGTCTGCAGTCATTCTCAAAGCTGAAAAAAAAATGAGTAGGAAGAAACCTAGAGAAAACAGCAGCAAGGGTGAGACTGCGTGGACCTTAGCTGCTGAGTACAGGGTCTCCAGGCTGGAACCCAGTGTAAGGGATGGGCCCGGGAAAGTGGCACAGACAGGGAAGTGAACTTTGAAGACTGCCTGAGGTCCAAAAGGAGGAAACTATAGTGACCTGGTCAAAGGGCCAAGCTATGAAGAGGAAGCGCCGCAGCGTGTGGTGTGTGCGAGAGGCTGCCAAGTGAGAGTTTGGGACAAGGGGCTGAGAAACCACACGAGGAGGCATCAAACCAGCGCTGAGCTAATCCCCAGGAGGCGACACAACAGTGAGTGGCACGAACCCAGTGATGTGATTTTCTAGATCTCTATCATATCCCCTCTTCTCCATTTCTTTTCTAACCTGAACAGGCCCAGTCTCTTTACTCTCTCCTCACATGGTAGCTGTTCCTTACCCCTAATCATTTTTGTTGCCCCTGTACTTTCTCCGATTCTATTTTTTTTTTTTTTTTTTGAGATGGAGTGACTTGAACTTCCTGCAGTTTTCATGCAGTGTGGGCATACCATGGATTTATATAGTGGCATTACGATATTTTCTGTCTTATTATCTATCCCTTTCCTAATGGTGCCAAACATTCTGTTAGCTTTTTTGATTGATGCTGCACAAGGAGCTGATGTTTTCAGTGAACTATCCACAAGGACTCCGGGGTCTCTTTCTTGAGTGATAACCGCTAATTTAGAACCCATTACATTACATTACTTACCTTAGTTGGGATTATATTTTCCAATGTGCATTACTGTGTACTTATCAACATTGAATTTCATCTGCCATTTTGTTGCCCAGTCACCCAGTTTTGTGAGATCCCCTTGTAACTCTTTGCAGTCTGCTTTGGACTTAACTAGCTTGAGTAATTTTGTATCATCTGCAAACTTTGCCACCTCACTGTTTACCCCTTTTGCTAGTTCATTTATGAATATATTGTATAGCACAGGTCCCAGTACAGATCCTTGGGGGACCCTGCTATTTACCTCTCTCCATTCTGAAAACTGATAACTTATTCCTACCCTTTGTTTCCCATCTTTTAACCAGTTACTGACCCATGAGATGACCTTCCCTCTTATCCCATGCCTACTTTGATTAAGAGCCTTTGGTGATGGACCTTGTCAAAGGCTTACTGGAAGTCCAAGCACAGTATATACCCTGTTTCACCCTAGTCCACATGTTGGTTGATCCCCTCAAAGAATTCTAATAGATCAGTGAGACACGATTTCCCTTTACAAAAACTGCGTTGACTCTTCCCCAACATATTGTGTTTATCTACATCCAATAATTCTGTTCTTTATCAGAGTTTTGATTAATTTGCCTGATACTGGAATTAGGCTTACCGGCCTGTAATTGCCAGGAATGCCTTTGGAGCCTTTTAAAAAAAAAATCAGTGTTGTATTATCTATGTCCACTAGTCACCTGCTACTAGAGGCTGATTTAAGTGATGATAGGTTACATACCACAGTTCGTAGTTCTGCAATTTCATATCTGAGTTCCTTCATAACTCTTGGGTGAATACCATCTGATCCTGGTGACTTTTTACTATTAAGTTTATCAGTTTGTTCCCAAACCTCCTCTACTGACACCTCAATCTGGAACAGTTCTTCAAATTTGTCACCTAAAAAGAATGGCTCAGGTGTGGGATTCTCCCTCCTATCTTCTGCAGTGAAGACCGATGCAAAGATTTCATTTCTTCTGAGGGTCATTTCTGCATTTTGCCGTTGGGAATAATAGTGCTGAGCCTGAAATATGTGATTAAACCTCCCAATGAGACCCCACAGCAGAATGCAGAAGAGGAAGCTGGGGACAGTATGTGGTTCCTTTCTTTAATACGCACAAAGATTCCTTTTCACTTCAGTTTCGTGACTTAGCATTTCTGGTGTCAATAATTTACAGATAATACCAGTTCTGTGTGAGGATGGAGGTGAATTTGGGCCAAAAATGAACAATGTGGCCTTGCAAACAGGGAGAGGGGTGGAGTATGGTTGTCTTGTGCACCTAGCAATTCTTAACCCAAAGAATGGACTGACAGTCCTGAACCCAGAGGCATGCTGGTGTGGGGAGTGGGTGAGGTGGGGGTGAAGTTGTTCCTATGCCCTGGCTATTCTGAAGTGGATCAAAATTGTCTTTTTGTTCTGTGTGTACAGCGCCGTCCACACTGGGGACCTGTTCTATGGCTGGGGTTCCTGGGAGCTCTGATAATACAAATACAAGGAATAATGCTCATGATGGCCCTCAGAGGCCATTGCAGCCTCGGTAGAGCACGCTTGAGGACTGCATCTTGCAGCCAAGTGTGGCCCTAGAGTAGTGGAGCCACAATTTGCTCCTCATCTCTGTGCCTGCACTAACTGTGGTCTTTATCCACCTAAGGGGTACAGCTGGGGGAGCTTACCTCATGTCTGCTAATGTGCCTCAACATAGCCCCTAGGGGAGATGGGCTCCCGTGGTGAGAAGAGAGTGAAGTGTCCAAAGGCCCAGTCAGTTGAAAGCTGGTTTTTGGTGTTGCTGAGAGATGTCATGTTGTGACACCCGTTGTTTTGTCCCATTTCCAGCCTTCCCATGATACCCCTCATATGGCACTGAGCCACTGGGGAAATCTCTTTCTAATTTCCTTGTCCCACCCTGTTGTTTCCAGCCTGTCCTGCAGAGCACATGTGAGTTTGCTCCCTCAACAGACTGTAACTTGTGACTAATTCATTATTCTCACCAGAGCCCCCAACGAGTCGCACTGGGGGGGGATGGTGCCGTGAGTTGGTGTTAGCCAGAGATGTGGGTACAATTCCCTGCTGTCACAGACTGCTGGCATGACCTTGGACAAGTCACGTAGCATCTCTGTGCTTCAGTTCCCCCTGTGCAAGTGGCCATAATAAACAGCATTCCTCTACCTCACAGGGGTGCCGTGAGGATGAATACATTCACCATCATGAGGTGCAAGATATTACAGAAACGGGGGGGCATGTACGTGTCACAGATAAGTGCCAAGCTACAATTAACAGCCTTTGGCCTCCGTGACACATCATAGAGACCTGCTGACAAACCGGACTCCTTTGTTCTTTTTCCTTATTATTTACTCCTCTTGGGGAGTATTGGATATGCTCAAAGGTTGCTATCATAATTCTCTTACTGCCTCCGATAAAGCAAAGCCTAATTATTTCTTCAATACTGTTAATAGTTCACTTTCATTGTGATGCCAAACTAGCAGCCAGACTTCCCCTTCTAGCGCTTCTCCATTCTTAAATGATTGGACTGAATTTAGAGCTGGAACGCTGCTGGGGTGACGTCCTTTAGCCATCCATGGAACAGGTGCAGCATGGGCCAAGGGAAAGCAGGCTGCCTCCACGTGGGCATAGGCTTTTCATTGCAGCTGTGTGAAGCAAATAGGGAAGTTTCTGTTCAAAAGGTGCAATGCCCCCCACTTCTCCCATCCTCTCACTTAATGGCCTGTTGTCCTCATTGGTGGTGTAACTCCAAAGGAAATGCCCTCCACAACGTGGTGATAGGGCTGGTATTAGCTTTGGGAGTAATTGGCTGGGTTTGGGTGGTGGTTCTGCTCCTGCATCGGAGCAGCTGGTTTTAGCACAGGCAGAGAGTCCTGTTCACATAAAAACTGCCATACTGGGTCAGACCAAAGGCCCCTCCAACCCAGTATCCTGTCTACTGACAGTGGCCAATGTCAGGTGCCCCAGAGGGAATGAACAGAACAGGTAATGATCAAGTGATCTCTCTCCTGCCATCCATCTCCACCCTCTGACAAACAGAGGCTAGGGACACCATTCCTTATCCATCCTGGCTAATAGCCATTAATGGACTTAACCTCCATGAATTTATCTAGTTCTCTTTTAAACCCTGTTATAGTCCTAGCCTTCACAACCTCCTCAGGCAAGGAGTTCCACAGGTTGACACTGCCAGTATCCAACTGCCCCTTCCTTTTATCCCCAGGCCACCCTCACTCTGTATGTTTAACTGGAAATGGCCTGCTAGCAACGCCATTTGCAGAACTGACCTCTTCACAGCTAGGGTTTCCAAGCCTTCTGAGTAGCTGACACCCCACAACTCGAGTCAGAGAATATTTAAACATTTAAAGCACTGGACTCTCTCTTCTCTATCTGATTCTGCCCCTTGCTGACCTTTGTAACATCAAGCATCAGTATTGCTCTGTTGCCAGTCCCTGCTGGCAAGTAAGCCAAAGTCCTGTACATGTTCCATTTGGGATGTGCTCCCTAAGTCAGCCTAGGCCTGTCTGTGTTCCAAGGATAGGCTTTATTACATTCATATAAGACACTGTTCTGGGGACCCTTGTGGCCAGCAGGTATACTTTATTTGTCCTGAGCCAAGAAATAGGGCAAAGGCACGATCAATTTGGATCAACAGATGCAAAACAGGGCAGGGGCCCTGGCTTCTAAAATATCATCTGTCTCATCAGCCTTTGTCTTAGTTTTCAGATTAGACAACACCATTTTGTTTAATCAAGTAGCAGTTTCTAAGCAAGAGGTGGTGAAAGCAGACTTGTGTCCTCTGCTGGCTACCTGCTCTTGCTGCACTTTCCCCTCTAGCTGTGATCATCTTTAGTTGAAGGTTTAGCTGGAAACATCCAGTCAGAAGCTGAACAACCAGCCTAGAGGACATTCCTAACTAAGATTTACTGCATGATTCAAAGCTTAAACTATCTGTAACCAATACCAAAAAAATACATAGAAGTAACCCTGGGTCTGAATGAGACAGACCAAAACCAGGAACTTTGAAATTAAGGATCCGTCCTCACAACACGGAACTTGGTCAGTGTAGCCAGCAAATGCAGAAATAACAGGAGCAAAGGCAAATGTAGGCTGAATTGTACTGTGGGCTGAAAAAAATCATATCTATTGGAGTGTGGAATAGTCTCCCAAAGGAAGTGACAAGATCCCAGAACTGGCTGTTTGAAGACCACTTGCCTTCCCTTCCTGTTTCCACAAGGAACTCCTAATACAGCAAGCCAGAGATGCAGCACATGCGTACAGGTCTGCAGGCACATGTAGGAGTCCATCAGTACAAGCTTGTTCTGCACAGGTCTGTGGGGTTCCAAGTGGCTGCTTGAGCCATGCTCTGCCACGTAGCGTTGTCCTTTGGACAGTTTCAATTGTGGAACAACACTGCCACCCTCTGGCCCAAGAAAGAGACACTTCTTCCCAGAGCTCTTCACTGCATCATAAATCCCCTGACCGGTGCCAGTAAACCATCCTCTGACCAAAGGGAATCTGTGCACGCCTAGTAAGGACATGAGAGGATGGATGTTGTTACTATTGATCGTCACTGTCATTTATGTCATGCAACAAATGGTGCCTGACGAGGCAGGCAGGTACACCAAGAGCTGTGTGTGCCCCAGATCCTCTCATCATACAAGCAGGGTGCTGCAGCTAAACTTTTATGTGGGTTTAGGTAACAGGTTCTGCAGTGACAGCTTGGGGACTGGAGTTCCCATGTTTATCTACAGAACAAGCATAGCTTGGGCAAGGCCAGGCAAGTTTCCTCCCATACTGTTCCACCAGTCTGATTCCTGGGCACAATGGGCTGACAAGGCAGTTTGGTCTCTCTGGTACTTTCAATCCTTGCTCTCTGGGCTGAGGCTGCCAGCCAGTGTGCCCAGAGCAACAGTAACTTCTAGGATGTGGACCCCTGGCTGCTGCGATGGACTGAGACTGACCAAACTCATGACACACAGACCAGCCAAACAGACCTCGGGTGATGACAAATACTTGCCACTCTTAACATGGGCTGGAGGTGAAGCAGCTGCGTGGAGAAGAAAATAGTCTATACATCCCATTACTGCTCTCCTGAGCCATCCACTCACCACAAGGCTAATCTTGAAGGAAGCAGGTCGTAGCACTGGGAATTTCACAAGCAAACCTGGCCTGGTGAAATCTCCAACCTTGTTTTGCAAACTCAAGACACGTGGGCACAGGCTACATCAGAGCCACATCTGGGGCCAACCCAGAGTGGGGGTGGAAACCGCTTTACCTGACAAGCAAAGGGGCAAAAGAGAGGAAAGTGGCAGGAAAACAACCCTAGGAGAGTCCTTCCCTGTTTTGTCACACCCCTTCATGGCTGCTTTTCTTGCTATCCCCTTCCACCACCTGTGTGTACCTTACATCACCATTTATGGATCTCTGTATTTGGCCTCTTGTGGGGTCCCTCCACCCCATGGAGGATTTGCCCATCAGCCTATGTAAGGAGCCTATCGCCTGGGTTTCTAAGCACCAAGTATCCCAAGCTGCAAAGATGCAATTTTCCTTGCAAACGTTTTAGGCTAAGAAAAAGCGGGACTTAAGTGAATCTTGCTGCAAATTCCCCCCGCAGCATTTCATCACTAATGAGCTGGCAATGCAGCTGGGGAGGACAGCAGCAAGGCACAGGGTGATTAATGCTGCCTCTTACCCCGGGCATGCGCAATAAATGTGCTTCCTGTTGTATGTGACACACTTAGAGCACCCTCAGGGGTAAAGACCTAGTGAACAGTAATAGATTCTAGGGTGAGAGCTTGACTCTGTCAGGAGGGGCCTGTTAGGTCAGTGATGGAAATGAGCTGTTTTTAAGTAACAAAGCTGCTATTTTGCCCCCTGACTGAATTCTGCCTGGGGCAATGAGGGCTCATCTTTACCTGCTGGCATACCTCCAAAGCTGGCAGAACAGAACTGTGAAAAACTGCAGAGAGAGGCTGTGTCAATGCTCTGAGCGACTTCAGAACGAGTGTCCTGGCCCTTGAAAATTCCTTCTGACTGCAAGGGGAAGGTCTTTGACTAGACGGGTTCGTTCCTGTGGTGCTGCATGTTAGACTGCAGTTCAAGCCTTTGGGGGCAGAGGCCATGTTCCTTTATGGACTGTGGAGGCCACACATTGCAGGAGCTTAGTGAATAATAAAAGATTGTAAAGCACTGCAGAATTCTTCAGGATGAGTGGGCCTTTGTAAAGATAAGAAATAAATATTAATGAAGGTAGACTGGACTGGATTTGGTGCCCCTACCCCTTCCACACACGCACATTGGTGACCTCTGGGTCTGGAGCCAAGCTTTGACTCAGCTCCATCTTGAATTGTCATTAATAAACAATTTTGGTCTATGCGGCATGGAGAAAAGGAGGCTAAGATGCAGTTGTTTACAGTGAATAAGTACACTTGGAGCTAGATTTTTTTTTCTTCCCCCCAAAGGGTACAGCACCCTTAATGGGGAGCAGATTTTTAAAGATCCTTCTTCTCCTCCTCTCTGTGTTTGAAGTTTGAAAGCTTGCCTCTCTTAGCAACAGAAGTTGGTCCACTAAAAGAGATTACCTCACCCACCTTGTGTTTCTAATGCCCTGGGACTGACATGGCTACAATAACACTCGTTCTTCACGGATCAGGCATTTGAGATTCAGTGCTTGTTTCTAGAATATTGTTTCATTGACTTGTATTTAGACGTGAGGTTGAGATGCAAAATTCAGAGCCAGATTCCAAACCACTCCAATTCGGGAGTGTTCAGATCAGGGGCGTTGGACTTTGCTCTGTCTCTGTGTCTCCTGCACATTTACAATGGAGTGCTTAGTTTGTGGGAGGCAAGAATGATAAAACATCCAAGATATTTCCTATCTGGAACACGCAAGAAATTAGACACCTGTCCTGCTGTTGAAAGTTCTATCTATAAAACCTTAGGGCTTTATACTGCCACCCATTACTGTAATATCTGGGTGCCGTCTGTATAAAATCAATAACAGTTGCAAAGTCCCTAGTGGACTTCATGGAGTGGTGCCAGGTACATCCCACTATGTGCTGGTACTTTGAGGCAAGTTGGCAGGCATAGTGCCATCTGCCTTAGCAGAGATGCAATCAATAATTTGCTACAGTCATTTATTTGAATTGCCCTCACAAGATAGACACGATACTGCTTCTCTCTGTGTGTAAAGGTACTGGGTAAGGTAGATCAAAATTAATGATGACATTTCCTGTGCATCAGACACAGAGAGCTGGGTTTCCACTGCAATGTGTGTTTTGAATCACATGATGGCGGAGCAGAGCCTTCTATCTCAAAGAATCCTAACATGCTAGGATGGAAATACACCCACTCCTGGGGTGGACCCTGGCAGCCATTCTTCACCATCCTCAGAAAGCAACAGTGTTTTAGGAGAAGTGAAGAATAACGTATCTGTCTCAAACTGCAGGAGGGAATTGAGAGTAGCAGAATGTGACTGAAAATTGGCCAGGACATAGCGGTGAATGTTCCTATTCCTGAAAATAGTGCAGTGGGAACTTTAGTGACAACATAGGGTTTTACATGTCCGCCGAAAGGTGGCACCATCACCATGCTGGAGCACTGGTTAGGTACTGGCTCCGATGCTGTATCATTGTTTACACCTGTACACTGCCAGCTCAGGGTGACTGCATTTTGATTTTGCCCATGTAAATGATCTTCACTGGGTGCAAGGAGACAGAGCATCAGGCCCACCAATTCCTGAGTTTTCTCTAAACACTTCCCATTCAGGTAGGGACCTAGCCCAGCTCTGATTTGCGTATGAGATCTGCTGAGAGCGCAGCTCGAGGTGCTACGTCCGCAGCCAAATATCTTGCCTTCCCAAGCCCGCTGGCTCGAAACTCAGCAGCACCTCTTACCCCTCCCACCCCCACCCCCACCCTATAGTCAGCACATAGGGGGAGAAGTGCAGCTTCATTGGAAAATGAGGGGGAAATCCAGACAGATGGTAGCCTCTAGGATAAGAAGAAGAGCAGCTTGTGCTACCCAAAGCCCTGTAATAGCGATGAAAGGAACCCGACACAGGGATGGGTCTGGATTTAGAGCCAAACTTCCCACAGGTTCAGGGTGTTGGGATCTAGATTCATTTCCTTGTGAAGTATGTACTGTGCAGACCTCCGAGCACATTCCCGGGCTGTACAACCCCCCAGAAGCAGAATCAGTTGAAAGGAGAGTCAATTGAAAGCAGGGTTTTGCAACAGGACTTCCTTTCTGTCTATGTGGGAGAGGATCACAGGTGTTGAGAGATGGCCGTTAAGGATTGCTGTCAAACTTGCTTGACTAGCAAAAGTCAGTCGGGCCTGATCATAAAAAGAACACAATGTGTAGATATAGCCAGGTCCTTAGGGTGGAGTCAGATTGCTTTTGGAGTAGAAATTAGGATGATCAAATATTTAAAATACTTTAAAAACCAGCAGCAGCAGCAATACTGGGAGGAACATGAGACATGTTCCTAGTGACGTTTGTAAAACCACTCCAGCGCTAACAGGAATGTGGCGCAAACAGACTTGAGCATATTTATTTGTAGCCAAGAGTTGTCCCTAAAATTAGCATTGTTTCAATGGGCTCTTCCCTTAGTCTTGGAAGTTAAAAGTCAAAAATGGGGCCTAAGCACAAAATTCAAATTGGGATCTGGTTTCCTGTGGGCATTCAGCGCTGGGGCTTTGGTTCACCCCATCTCTAATAAAGAGAGCAGCTTCTTCTGTTTCCTTATTTTGATCATTCAGCAGCATATGCCTGTAAATAACAGACAGATTCTGTAGTCAACCATACTAGTCGCTATTCTGCACACACACACCCCTACTCTGCCCCCATGGCATAATATGGTACAACCAGGTATCTTGTGGCAGGGTTACATGTCACTCTGAAAAATCTGGGACTGACCCCATTGCAGACAGAATATTATGCTAGCGGGATGGCAGTTCCTATGTTCTCAAGTAAGGCAGGGCAGGCGTCATGTTACATCATGAATCCTTTATTGTCTGCTCCATCATGCAGTGAGCTGGTGAAAACAGGCAGGTCAGATTCTGAATGGTTGGGGCAACAAAAGCATTACGCAGACACAGTGCCACAGAATATTTTCCACCAGGGTTATTAATACAGTAATTGGCTGTGAGACTCCACAAACTGCTCAGGGAGCCTTCAGCATCCTGCAGAGGACGGTGCAACATACATTTTAGAAACATTTGATTTTTCCTGAAGATTGCAATTTATTAATTAACAAGAGGAGGTCAGACTAGATGATCTAAGGGTTTCTTCTGGCCTTAAACTCTATTAATCTATGTATCTATTTACAGTGAGAAAGAGAGAGAGCGCCTAGAGGTTAACCAAATCGGGGCCCTACCGCACCAGACATATAGTAAATGACAGTCCCTGGCCCAAATAGTTCAATCTACAAGATAAGACGTAACAGGTAGATGAGACAATGGCATGCGACTGCTAGTAGCAAATATCTCCAAAGGCTGGTGATGGGACTCTCGATGAAGATGGCTGTGAATAACTACAGAAAATTCTTTCCTGGGTGTCTGGCTGCTGGGTCTTGCCCACATGCTCAGGGTCTAGCTGGTCACCATATTTGGGGACTGGAAGGAATTTTCCACTAGTAGAGACCATGAGTTTTTTTTGCCTTCCTCTGCAGCATAGGGCCTGGGTCACTTGCCGGTTTAAGAGAGTATCAGTGGTTGATTCCATAACTTGAAGTATTTTAATTGTGATTTAAGGACTTCAGTAACTCACCCAGAGGATATGGGTCTATTACAGGAGTGGGTGGGCGAGGTTCTGTGGCCTGATCATGATGGTCTCTTCTAGCCTTCTATGAGACAATCAAGCAGGTTGGAGTGCTAGGTGGGGACGACAGGCTAACAACAATAATGGGAGGTGTGCAATGCCTAGAGAGTGAGGAGGTGTAATCACTACTTGGTTCAAGCTTGCTGTGTGCATCATAGAAGAGCTATGTTATAGGTGAGTAACAATTTGCGCAAACAGACCTTCTTCATTATGGAAATTACCTTCATTCGTGTAATGAGCAGCTGGTGCCAAGTGAATCTGTTCTTTTACCAGAAGTAAAACAACAAGGCAATCTGTGGGGCCCGTAATATCACCATGGGGCGTTACACTGAATCTATAGCAACACTTGCTAACGATATGTAGTTGTCAGGGCCATGTTATCAGCACATCCCACCTCTGACCTTCAGTGCTCTGCAGCTTTTAAAGCAACCTCCTACCAGTTTTGCAAATCCAGTAAGAGTTAAAAATGAAATCCTAGCCAAAGAGGTGCTCTTGCAAAACAACCCAGCTACATTATCGTTCTGCAAAGTCTCCTGCATAACACACCACAGCTACCCCTCCTGTCTCTATTGAGCTGCAAAGTTATAGGGCATTACAAGCCAAATGCAGCTGCATTTCGTTAACATAAACAGAGTTCATTTTCTGCTTGCCAGAGTTGACTCACAATTTATGTCATGATAATCCAATTGGATGCCATACTCTAAAGGGGTTGGGCCAGGTCAGAACATGGATTCTGTTACCAGAAATGAGGGCAAAAGAATCCAGTTTAGTATTAAGATTCCAGGCTGATAAACCATGGCTTGACTTGTAACCTTGAGTGCCTTTGATCAGGAACAGTCTGCATTGAAACCCACAATGTCCTTCATCCATGTTCACAATCTCGCCTAAAGACAGCTGCATTTTCCAAGTGCCCCACTGCTAACAGAAAGGGAACTTCAAAGTGACTGTTTTTCTTTAGTACCTTTGAATCTCACTTAGAACAAAAAACAAGGGGGGGAAAAAAGTGTTGGAGAGAAATGTCAAACATGTGCTGAGTTCCAGAATGCACTCTCCTGTGCTGAGTTAGCATGTGGAACTCTCTACCATGAGACATTATCAGGACCAGGAACATAGCAGGAGTTAGGAGAGGTGTGGAGACTTGGGTGGCTTGAACACCCATGTTTACATTACATTTTTGAAAAGGATGGAAGAGATCAGTCAGCCCCGGAAGCAGGAGCATTTAGAAGAGGGATAGGAAGAAACTTCGTTTATGAGACGGTCATTCCATACTTGCTCACTTTAGAGTTTGCTGCACCTTCCTCTGAAAAATGCCACAGGGTCCCTAATGACCACAAGTTGTCCCAGGCCTTGGTTTATGTTGAATCTAAAACATAGCACCTCTGCCCTAGCACTCTGAAAAGGCATTGGCCCAGGAGACAGGGTCACACACTGGGAATCACCATCCTACACCACCTGGGTTTTCCTGGGTGCTCTCTCATTCAAGGGCTGACCCAACAAAACCTACTTTGTGTAAGGAAGCTGACAAGAGAGTTGCAGGCTGTAACAGCAACAACATGGATATAATCATTAACCATTTGTATGACAGTACCACTCAGATGTTCCAGCTGAAATGGTGTTCCCGCGCTGCTAGAGGCTGTACAAACATGTTAGCTTGTGCCTTAACCTCCCCTCTGACATTAAACTAGCATCATACTTTTGTCAATCACCCAAAGAATTGGTGAATGTAACCCCAACACCTCATTACACTTGGACAAATTGCTAGAGGGGCCATCTCACTTTGGGCAGCAAAGTCCTCTGTGTTACCAGCAAGGCTGAAAGGAAATGTAATCTCAGTGCCTTACAGGCACTATCTACTGCCCCATCAGGACTACACTCCTTTAGACGTGTAATTTTTTTTTATCCGTGTGAGTTTACTAGGACTTATCACCCAACAAAATATACCACATCGGCCTTGTATTACCTTGCTCAGATCCAGCACAACTGGCTTATTAGAATCAAACATGAGACCCTGCTGCTCTCTAAGTGAGGAGTAAAGGTCTAATTTCATGTTGGTTCAAAACTGTGTTTATAGGGTGGCCACTCAAAGAATCTCACATGACTGGCCAAATACAAAGAAGTCCTAGAATATCCTGAGCTACAATCACAGTGAGAAATGATTATTAATCATAATAATATGCTCTAGTTATACAGTGTCTTGCAGCAGAGGATCTCAAAGCTCTTTAAAGGCATTAAGTAAGCTTCACAATTATCCCAGGAGGAAGGTATAATTATCCCTATTTTACATAGGGGTAGGTTAAGGCACAAAGAGTGACTTGCCTAGGGTTGTATAATGAGCAGTGCTGGGAAACCGATTCCAGGAGGTCCTGCAATTTAGGACTGTAATTCAGCAAGGTGCTCAAAGCATTCGAAGTGTCACACTGAAGTCACCTCCATTGAAGTAAATGAGACTACACAGGTGCTTAAAGTTCTACATGTGCTTTCTGAATCAGGACTTGGATTCCTAACTACTAGCTAACACTACCAATAGCATGATCTACTCCACAGCTGACATGCACTCTCTTAAGGCAAGGATGTGGGCATGTCTTTCTTCTCAGGTACAGGGGCTGGCTTCCTTACCAGGGACTATGTCTTTTGCTGAACTCCAGGTCATTTGCAGGCTCAGTCCCTGGCCAGTGAGAAAAAAGAACTTAGTGAAATTAAAAAATGGTCAAGCTTTGAAATAGATCATCAGTGCTCTAACACACGTGAGAGGATGGTAGGCGTCTTTCCCTGCTGTGTGAACCTAACGACCCAGCAGGCACTTGGCTCTTAGTGTCTGGGTTGGGACGATATGGCAGATCTGAAAGTGAAGCTAGGGGAGCCTATCTATAATTTCAGCTCAGACCTGCAGTTTTCCGTTTCTGACATGCATGTATATAGAGGGGCAGAACCTCTGCTGGTATATTGTCGTGGCTCCAGTGAAGTCAACGGAGCTGCAACAATTCACAACAGCTAATGAACTGCCCTATGATGTGATAAACTAACAGTATGTCTAAGCCAGAATATTTCAATACATACTGGAATATATGCTCCATTAAAAAGCCACAGACATTTATCCCATGTCTCAGATTCAAAACAAGCAGCTGTAAAGAATCCAGCTAAAACATGTTTCTCACAGGACAGATTTATTACGTTGTCTAGTGTTGAGATTGAGAAATCTCCAAAGTAGTAGAAGTTGTAACAGTTTCCCATTGAGATTGTGGAACATCTAGGTTGTCAAGTATCAGGGGGTAGCCATGTTAGTCTGAATCCACAAAAACAACAAGGAGTCCGGTGGCACCTTAAAGACTAACAGATTTATTTGGGCATAAGCTTTCGTGGGTAAAAAACCTCACTTCTTCAGATGGCATTTCACCCCGGAGGATGCCAGCTACTCTGGGATAAACCCAATGGATGCATCTATAGAAGTGAGGTTTTTTACCCATGAAAGTTTATGCCCAAATAAATCTGTTAGTTTTTAAGGTGTCACCGGACTCCTTGTTGTTATAACTAGTTTGGTGGTTTTAATGCGTTTTTTACTGATGCCAGTTGCTTTATGAGGTTCCTTAAGTACTAAGAACATAAGAACGGCCATACCGGGTCAGACCAAAGGTCCATCTAGCCCAGTATCCTGTCTTCCAACAGTGGCCAATGCCAGGTGCCCCAGAGGGAATGAACAGAACAGGTAATCATCAAGTGATCCATCCCATCTCCCATTCCCAGCTTCTGGCAAACAGAGGCTAGGGACACCATCCCTGCCCATCCTGGCTAATAGCCATTAATACAATCTGGAATCAAGAGGGAATCAGGATTGAATTTCCAGATTGTATTATATAAGGGCATCATCTTTGATGTCATCTGATTTTAATAAACCGCTTATCCTGGATTTGAACTGGGTTGTTCAGTTGGGTGATAAGTCTTGGTAAATTCACATAAGAAACAGAAACTACCTGTCTGAGCCAATATAGCCCTGATGGGTCAGTACACAATCCCTGCAAGGCATTAAAATCAAATTGCCTGACAGCATTTATTCTAATTCATAGGGAGAACCTTGCTGCCCACCATGAGATGTCCCTACTTTGTCCAAGTATATTAAAGCTGTTGAGGTTACGTTCACCAGTTCTTTGGGTGATCCTTCATTACATTCTCCCTTCACCCCAGTAACCTGGCCAAATGCCAACTCGGACTCTGCTCAGAGTCTCGTCCTTAAGACACAAAACCAGGAATAAGGAGACATTCCGGATTTCTATTCCTGCCTCTGCTGTCCATTTCATGAATGTACCTGAGCAAGTCAATTAACCACTCTGTGGCTCAGTTTCCTCATCTGTAAAAAGGGGCTAATACTTACCTACCTCACAGAGGTGTTATGAAGCTACTTTAAGAATGTCTGGGAAGGGTTTTGAGATCTCTAAAGGTTCTGTAGAAATGTAAAGTATTGTTCTTAGTAGTAGGAAACAGTATCCCTTTTTACTTTCTCTCCTAAGCTGCAGTGCAGTGTTGCTGCATTTCAACACAGAGGTGGCTGCATTTCAGTGACATTAGAGGTGATTCCTGTAGCTTCTAGAATCATTAGTTTGTAAAACACTTTGAGATGGGAATGTCAACTCATTATCTAATCTAATCTGTAATACATAGATAGATATTTATATCTATCTATGATAGTGTGTAGTTTTTCATACCAGTGGTGCTTTATCCTTTATAATCCTGCAATTTATTTCCCCCGTGGCCTCAAACAAGGTTTGAATTAATATTTGATCAGAATATTCTAGTTAAAAATAATTAATTTATGAAGTTTGTTAAATAAAGAGTGACCCAGATAGGCAAATATATAGGTTAGAGTGAAGGTAAATCCATTCTATACATGTAAGGATTATGAGTTGCATAAGGGATATTAAAAAAAACCCTCTTTTGGCTCCCAGCAACTCATCCTGCCAGTGTTTATGGAACAATTACATCAATGAATGTAAGTGAAAGAATGTCATGACGGATGCTAAATTTCCCAGCCCCTACAGTAAACATCATTGAAAGAATATCTGTTGCTTTGTGTGTAAACTGTCTTCTGACCCAGCAGGTTTAAACTAGTCTGGGGCACAAATAGCAGCAAAAGAAGTTTCCACCCAGTTATGAACTCTTTACGCCATATACTTTGAAGTGCAAATGGTTCTCTTAAATGAAAAGGCAGCAAGTTAACCGAGAGAGAGGAGAAGAAATTAGGATGGTGCAGACTGCGTTTGTCAGGATGTATTAACACACAGTTATGCTCTGAAACGTGACTCTCTCAAGATGATATCAGGTGGCTCCATCTGTATTGACTCCCCATGTGTCCAGGCAAATTTCCTCACTTTACAAGTCCAAAGATGTTATCTGCTCCCTCCCCACCTGGGATCTGAAAAATCAAGATGGGTCCTGCCTTTCTCTTACATTATCACCAGTGATAGAGATCCTGCAGGCAGAATTTAGCTGGCATCTTTGGTGATGGAAATGTAAGGCAGAATGGAATCCAGCTCTCTCTCCCAGAGCTGTGTCCACCCTGATGGGTTGATCACATGAGGGCACGTTACCAGGATGGTTTTCGTTTACCTTTTAAACCCCAGTAAATAAGGGAAATCGGGCAGGTTTGATGTTTTATCATCAGCATGGTGTTCCCTTGGCTACCAGTGGGCTGGGAGCCTCACGTCCAAAGGTTACACTATTGGGCTGATGCTTCAGTGGAGCTGCACCCATTTACATAAGCTGTGGATCTGGCCCAATGACTGTAAACTGGAAAGGGCACTTAAAATAAGACGCCGCCTGATAGCGCTTTGCTCCGCCCTCTGGTGACACACAGCAGCAGATTTGTGGGAGAGCGCTGATGGGCTCCAGCAGAAACGTTGTTGATACCTCCCCCATGGAGTGAAAACCCTCGGCATTTCTCCCACATCCTTCCTCCCGGGGTGTCAAATCGTTTACTAATATTTCGTTCCACCCTACACTAGGTAACCCGTAAGATAGGCACTTTACCGATGGACATACTAAGGTGAACAGAGGTCTTGTGGCTAGATGAAGATTACAAAGTGCATGAGTGAAAGAGCAGAAACTTTAGGGCAGGAATCCCAGTCCCCTGTTTTAATTTAGTAAAGGAAAAAAGAATTCACACCGCTCTAAGAGGAGCTCAGAAGATACAGACCTCAATCTCCCCTCTTAAATCACTCTGGGCCTAATTCACCACTACCTTGCACCTTCTCTAGTCATTTGCACCTGTGCAAAGAGGATGTAAAAAACCCCTCCACTCAGAAAGGTAGCATTTTACTGCAGCAGTGCAAATGATCACACAAGGGGCAGGACAATGGAGATTCAGGCCTTGAGCATTACGCTTCTCCCACTTTGTACTAAAAGAGGTTGACCTGAACTGTTTTCTGGTTAGTCCAGTTCTTCTGCAGACTTCCTCCAGCACTGTAAAACAGTTGAATATTGTTTGGGGTTCTGTAAAGGAGTTTGTACCCATCCATGACTCATATGTCATGCATCTTTAAAAGAGTGTTGTTTTATTAGACCTATTTTAACAGATACCTAGGCAGCTTTAACCTAAAGGCAATCTGATCTTGTTTATCTAAGCAAAAAGGTGGAGTTTGCCAGTATTGCTCAAAGAGCTTTTGTGTCAAACAAAACCTTTGCTTGGTTATCAGCGTGATTTTGAAACAGAGGCACCATTCCAAAATGATCTTGGATAAAGGAAATATCTTAGGTGCAAAACGTTCCGTCTAATTAACTCCCGGGGGATATTATGGCATCTTATCTGTCATGCAGTGTGGCAAAGTATCGGTTAAGTTTCCGGAGAGAGATTGCATGTCCAAAGTTTACACTACTATGCTGACACTTCAGTGCAGAGATGCCCATTTACAACAGCTGTGGATCTGGCCCATGGGATGTAAACTGAAAGGGAAGTGCATAAAGTAAAAGCATGACAGCTTAACACCAACATAAGAGGTGCCACAGCTTCTCCTCTGCACTAACTCTAGCTGTCTGTGTGCTGTCAATGGGGTAAACTAGATCCCGATTCTTATCATGGGTGGGTGGCTGTGGGTGTTTTGTACCTCCAGCCTGGCAGCAGCTGCTACCTCAATCCTTCAAACAAACTGGGGCAACTTGGAGGCCAGTTTATTTTATAGAGTCACTAGCAACCAAATTATTTATCCCCACAAGTCGTCCTACTCCCACTCTGTCTGTGCTTCCAGAGCTGGGACATTGGAACAACAGGCACATATTCTTGCATGGTGCCACCTGGAGTTAAGCCCTCGTGTGTGATAATCAGTGTTGATAAGTGAATTCTTCTTTAGCAGGGAGGGTAGAGCTGAGCCACTCCGGTGATGTTATTTCAACAGCCAGGAAGGGCTCCCCAGGACCAATCTGCCCTCTCTACTTCTAGTTTGATCCAGCGTGACTCCAGAACAGAACACGTGGCTTCAGACCAGCATGGCTGGGTGCGATCTGTTCCTAGGAGAGGCATGAGGAGGACTGGGGTGGAGTGGGACTGATGTGAATACAGGGTTTAGGAAAACAGACCACATCTTCCCTTGATCCCTGCTCAGGATGAGCCCAGAGGCACGTCCCCAAGCCAAGATCATCCGGTAGTGTAGGAGGTTGCATTGTGGGTCTCCAATACAAATAACTTGTCACATGACCCACTTGTAGTAGGAAAATGGAATCCAAGGACTAAACTCATCCCTTACTGGTGCAGGGACTGAGAAAGGGATGGGCCAGTTCAGTAGGTTAAAGCAGTCATAATTTGTGCCCAGTTGCCCAAAGTCCCTTACGGGTCTTGTAACCACTGGAGAAGAGGTGTCCCAGCCCTACCACTTAGAATCCGTGCCTGCCTCCAATATGCATCTGACACAGAGGGCTGCAGCAGGAGGCTCCGTGGCTGCTTTGCAGCCCCTGTGGACCAGCATATCACAAGGTAACAGCAATGTGGACCCCTAGACTTGCTATACCTGGAATGGGCTCATAGTAGGTCTGATTCCAGGTTCAAAATTCAGTAGCAGGATTTTCACACTGGCCAAAGAGCTTTAGGAAAATTCACAAGCTCCTCCAGTGGGATCCAGTGTGTCTGCAGGATATTTCATACTGGACAAACCAGAAGGGTTTCCAGCTAGGCACTGTTCAGTATAACTCACCTGCTTCATTTCCTCTCGACAGTGTGTGGGTTTGGTTAATGCTGACCAGCCCACTACCAATTAAGATAATAGCTTACCTGCAAACAAACTTTGTTTTCATAAGCAGTAGTTTCTCAAGCATCTTTCTCTGACATTGTTTGGATTCTTTCCAAGGGGTGATACTTTGCATTTATTCATATTATTTTGTTTGCTTTCTTTTTCTGCTCTATTTTGTGGAGGGTTTTTAAAGGGGTAGGGAGCTGGACCCGTTGGTGGGGTTTGCAGGAAAAACACTTTTAAAAGAAAGATGGTCCCAATTCAAAATCCTAGCTCCTAATTCCCCCCCCCCCAAACTTTGGAGTGATTAGAAACCTTGCTCTGAATATTGTAGCCTGCACCCTTCTCTACGTTTTTAAAATGCCATGGCCCAGCTGTTTACCAATATTTAAGCATGTTCCAACCAGCAGTGCATGGTCTAAGTGGCTTAAGGCCCTAAATGTCATTTGCAAAACTGGCAATGCCTACACCCCTTTGAAAAATCTGGGCCTATTTGTATTATATTGACCTTAAGAGGAATGTTGATTGCTTAATTTCACTGCCAGGTTAGCTGTCTTATCTCTGGCCTGTGACTTTCCGTAAATATTGCATGCAGTTGACATAAGTATTGTTAGGCTGCATGACGTTTAGCTATTAAATTTCCTGCTAGGAATAAGGACACTTGCTTTATTCACCCAATTGAATCTTAAACATGCAAAAACTTGAGAACAAGACTTCCCTGTGAGCAAACTGTAACATGCAGAAAGAGGCACTTGTATGCTGCTGGGTGGCATGTCCACAAAACACCACCTTTGCTGATGAGGAATGTTGGTCATTTGGGGCCCACTTCTCCTTTCGTCAGAAGAAAGGAGACCTTTTAACTGACCCCCAGGGCACCCATGGCAGGACTCCCACTGGCCAAATTTTTGCAAAAGTGGTCATGGATTGTGACTGCCCAACTGTGCCTGATTTTCAGAGGTGAAGCCCATAGGACATGCAGCAGCTCGGTCCCTTTGAAAATCAGGACCAATGTATTAAAGGAGAAAACGTTCAAAAGGGGCCATCCAATTTAATCCCTTTTCGACAAGAATAGCCTGGGCAAAGCAAACAAAGCATATGGTAAAATAAGATGAGATACGCTTGCTATCCAGATCTCTTTCGTCCATACTTTTAATAAATTCATTAATTACACGTATAGACTGAGGAGTAAGCTCATACAAGAAAGTATGATTGGCTAGCTAAAAAAGCAAGTCTATAGCAGAGCCTGGGTGGCAGAACAAACAGACTCAGATGAACTTTTAGGGGGGCAGGGCCGCCTGGGGCGGGGAGGGGCAAGTGGGGCAATTTGCCCCAGGCCCCGGGCCCCACGAGAATATAGTATTCTATAGTATTGCAACTTTTTTTATGGAAGGGGCCCCCCAAATTGCTTTGCCCCAGGGCCCCTGAATCCTCTGGGCAGCCCTGCTGTGGACAAAAAGGTTGCAGAGAAAAGCGGAGTTGTTTATGGGAGGAGAGCACCATAGGAGCAAAAATGTCTGTAGCATTCACAGAACAAAGCATCCGGAAATGAGATGCACATTGAAGAAGAGGATGTGGTATCTGGTATAGAAGGGCATGCAGGCCTCATTCCAGCCATCTTCTACTCTAGGAACTCTTTAACGTTGCATTTCTGGCACTAATAAGGTTACTTATCAGTTACTGTGGGAGATGCTATTTTCCCTCCAACAAATGTGGCTGCCTAAGGCTATGGGAAGAGTTGCTCAGGCTTACAAGTGTTCACATTAGAGCAGCGGAAGATCCCAGGAAGCCTAAGGGGATCAGTGTGACAGGTACAGTTTATGACTTTCAGCTCTGAGGGGAAATGTGTATTAGCCTCAGGGGCTTGAAGGGTAATCTGACACCTGTTTACCATGCTCTCCCTGCACCACACTTCTCGGGGGAGGGGAGGATGGCAAGGGAAAGCCAGCAGTAGAGTAAATGTATTAAATACCCCTTTTACATCTGGGAGGCGGAGTCTCAAATTCCCATAACTTGAACAAGTAACAGGGCCTCACCATGACAGAAGGATGCTTTTTATGTAATAAAGTTGAAATATCCATTGATGGCATCGGCTTGTCTGAGCTTGTAAATCTGAAGCAATTTTTTTATTGCTACTGTAACCATTTCTGTTCAGTTCTTTGACGGTGAATTGCAGCATTCTGTACAAAAAGCCAGGCCACAGTAATTGGAAGAGCTTACAATAATAGAGGCAAGCCCCAGGAACACACAGACACTGGCTAGATACTGTGAAATATCAGAGAGATCCCTTCAGGGAAAGAGAACGAACAAACTAACTCAAGGCTCACAAGGGGAGAAAAATCTTCCCCCCGTGATATCATTAAAACGTAGAATAGTCTTCCAAGGAATTGGTTGGCACTAATGAGTTATAGAAGAGTGGAAGGGAACTCCTGGGTTAAAGTCCAGCTCCCTGCTGTTGCAGGCAACCTCCTCAGACCATCCAGGCTGGTCCTCCTAAATAAAAAAATGTACAGAGTAGCGTTCAATCCTGAATTGGTAAGGGAAGCAGGCTGGCCCACCAGCTTTTTAAGGGTCTCAGCTCTCTGCCACAGTACCTGGATCTTGCTATTCTAATAACGTGGGCTATGCATAGCTGCTGTCATGGCTCAAAAGTTGTCTAAGGTCCTGATCTCCAGCTTTTAAAAAAAAAAAAAAAATTCTGGGCTGAGCGCAGAAGTTAATCAGAGTTAAAATGGTGATGTACTATATAACCAGAGAATTTTAGTTTAGTTGTATAGAATAAGTGATGAGTAACTGAAGAAGAGCTGGGGGTGGGGGAAGAAATCTATTTGCAGCTGCCTTTTTGTTGAAATTTCACCTCCACTTTCTAGAAGCAGGAAACTTAAAGGAGGTGTGGCAGAGCATCCCACCACTGGCCAGCCAGGAGAATGTGGGTTCTGACTGGTCCCTACCTGTGCTCCGCTCAGTACCTAGAGTCAGTTTGGAGGGGCAGGCGTTGCTCTTGGCTCAGCTGTGACATTGTGTAACACCTTTCTCTCTCCAGCACGAAGGTCATCTGAGTGTAACACAAACACACAGTTCTGATCGTACAAAGGTTCGTGCTGTAGAGTGGAGATCAGAAAGTCCTAAACTGTAGTTGTCACACTCACCAGCTTAGGCCTCCCAGGATTTTCTGTAGCGCTGATGTGATCACCCAGAAGCATGAGCAACTCTTCCTCTAACCTCAGGCAGCTACATCCACTGAAGGGAAAATATTGTCTTCCATAGTAACTGATGTATAACCATATGGGACATTGCTGGCAGGATGCTATGTGCCCAATGATTAATTAAGGGTTGACTATGTTGCTCCTGGATACATGCATCATCCCAAGTTTTGCCAAGTCAGGGCAAGGCGTCATTGCTCAGGCTCATTGCTCGTGAATAGATCCAATTAACCTATACAATTTTAAAAGTGTATTGTATGCGATGAACTTTGAGAGGAGGCCACGCCCATAGCAGAGAAAGCTACCACTAAGGCTAAATCTACCACTTCTCTAGAGTCTGTCGGAGAAAAACTGAGTTCTCACTGTTTTTGTTTAGGTGCAGCAAGTCAGACGCTTTATTAACTCTCACATGTGCAGAGGAGAGAGCAAGTAGGTCTCTCTCTGGTAACTAATTACAGCAAGCATTTATACCTTTCATTACAGAAATAATGAGGGACAGCTGCATTTTGTTTATACATAGGCCATCTTAATATCTCATTTCCTTACTTGTTTTGACTCTTGCCTACATACAATTAGTTTCTATACCTTATCTACACAAGGTCTTCTACACCTTATCTATACTGAGGTCACAATGACTTCTTACACAGCTCTTTCTCACCCGTCTCACACAATCCTCACACAATCCTGGCTTCTACAAATCTCGCGTTATCAGGGTCACAGCTAGCTTGACTCTTGCTAACAAAGACTGTCTCTTGCTAACGAAGCCTGACTCTTGCTAACAACCATCATGCATTGCAGTTCCCTTCTACGAAGCCTGACTCTTGCTAACAACCATCATGCATTGCAGTTCCCTTCTGTCAGTTCTTTTCTCTGCTTCCACAACCCCCCCCTTTTGTACTTCTAGTACAACAAACATTCTCAAATCTCTATTTGCATCAAGTCCTGGACTTCAGATTCTAAATTAGATGCTTCAACCTTTGGGGTTTTGATTGGATGCAATGATAATGCATGATTAGCATGAACATGAAAGGTATTACTATTATTACGTCTTTTACAACAACAGTAACATAATCCTAAACTAACTAATAACAATACAAGCAATAACATTCCCCTAGCAATACTATAATGGGGTTGTTGTACAGCCTTTGTCATAAAGACCAATACATCATATTTCGTACATAAGGTAGATACTCTATAAGCAGTGTGAAAGGCATACTTTTCTACTTGATATACATTTTGAAGCATGTGAATTTGCCCTTGTACCTCAGAGATTTTCTGAATCTCAGGTAACAATGAAAGCAAATTTTGAAATCTATCAGATAGTAAGCTAGTCCAATTAAAGGGTATCTGGAACCTAAGGGCTACTTGAAAAATTCTATCTGCAGGCCAGTAAATGATATGATTGCCTGCAGTGGTAGTGAGATTAAAATGTATGTCTTGGGATATGGTGTCATTAACATACACACAGCTATCATTAGCTTGGAAGAGTAAGTGTCCTGTCAGGGTAGTTCCTTGTCCCCTACCCTCCCAGCAAACGTAGTCATAGACAGTGACAACTTCTCCTGGCTTCAGTTTATGTGTACACTGAAGCTGTGGGGGTTCTAATGGCCATAATGTCCACAGGTTACCTAACCCCATCCAAATGTCAGGTGTAATCCTAGGAGCACTAACTAAAAATCGATTGGGCATACCAGGTGGTCTAATTTCCCAGATGTCTCGATGAATTACCCAATCCCATATGCATCCTCCCCATGGACCCGGCAGGATACAGTATGTGGGAGCCCACACCCCCTGTACCGGTCCATATGCTTGGAAGGAGCACTGAGAACGTCCACACTTCCACCCAGAAAGTTTCCAAGTATGTCTCCATGGCCACAGGTCAGATGGCACTCCTGACGTGTCTGTAAGGGCAGTGGGCCAAGCCTGGTGCTCTAGATCATTCCGAATGGCCATTAGCTGGTCATTCAAGAAATCCTGAATCTCTGAGCATGCTAGATCCCACTGCAATGCCTTCCCAGCCTCAGTGATATTCAATACCATCTCTGTCAGTAACTTCTGGGTCATAAAACTAAGGGCGGAGATAACATGTAACTCACCAACTCCAGCCTGTACCTGGGTTAGTTGTGCTCCAGAAACAAGGCCTATGGCCTTCTCTAGTTGGCCCAATTTCTCATCATTGGAATGTGTAGTACTGTTTGTATCTGGATAAGTTACAGTGGTGGTGGCAAGGGTCAAGGGACTAGTGGTAGGTGTAGTCTTTGTGGTGGCAAGGCGTTTTTGATATTTATCATCTGAAAGCCAATTAGGGAGGGCAGTGCATCCTGAAGGTACCTGTCCATAAGCACAAAGCCCTGATCCTGGAAAGAATCCACCCCACCACTGGACCCCACATTCCCAGGAATGTTCCCCACAGTTCCCTCTTTGCCAATAAACAATACTTCGTTTCTTCCACCAGGGCCAGTTCTTAATGTCTTTTGTAGTTAGAAAGTTCTGGACTTTGGTGGTTTCAGCAGAGCGAGTGTTTCTTCTTTTCTTCTTCAAAAACAGTTGTGATTCACCACAGTGCAGGGGAGAGGTTACTAGCACTTCACCCTGTACTGGTGTGGTTCCTGTAAAAGAATTCAAAGGCACAGTAGATCTGTCAGTGGACAAGGGAGAGGTTACTAGCACTTCACCTTGTCCTCTTTCCCTGCTGTCCAGGAGGCACAGCAGAGTTAGCAGGAGAAATAGGCTGATCAGCAGCTGGAGAATCCTCTCCAGGCGGAGGGGTCTTTTTGCAGTGCGAAGCATGGGTCCAGGTGGGCAGTCCTTGGCACTTCACAGCAGTGTTAGTGGTTAACAGGACTTGGAAAGGGCCTTTCCAGCGTGGAGCCAAGGCAGTCTTTCGCTGATGGACCTTTATGTAGACCCAGTCTCCTGGTTCCAGCGAGTGGCAGGGCTGCACAGGATCCTTGGGTAGTGCTTCTTTCACCTGTGTATAGAAAGACTTAACACATTTCATTAGTGTCTGACAATACTTAAGCATTGTGTCATCCATTAAATGAATGTCCATCTGAGCTAGGGTCAGTGGGGGCGCAGTTGGTAGTCTCATCGGGCGCCCTGTCAGAATCTCATGAGGGCTGAGTCCAGTCTTTCGATTGGGAGTGGCCCTCATACTCATTAGTGCCAGAGGAAGGGCATCTGGCCACTTCAAGTTTGTTTCAGCACAAATCTTGGCCAGTTTATTTTTCAGAATTCCATTCTGGCGTTCCACTGTCCCAGCAGACTGCGGATGGTGGGGACAGTGAAGGTTGTGTTGAGTCTGCAAAGCTGCACATAACTCCTTTACAATCTGTCCAGTAAAATGAGTTCCACGGTCACTGTTGATACTCACAGGGATGCCAAATCGTGAAACTTCTGCTTAAAGATTTTGTACCACAACAGTCCTGGCATCTGCTTTCCTGCAGGGAAAAGCTTCAACCCAATTTGAAAATACATCCACCAAAACCAATACATATTCATAGCCACAACATTTAGACAGTTGAATAAAATCAATCTGAATATTTACAAAAGGTCCCCAAGGGGGAGGGTGAGCTGCCTGCCTAACTTTAACAGCTTTACCAATGTTATGCTGCTGACAAATCACACATTGTTGACAGTAGTGATGTGCAATGACTGGGAACCCGAACGCACACCAATCTCGGTTAACCGCAGCAACCGTCCCCCCTTTGCTCACGTGAGCCATTCCGTGGTATACACGAGCAAGATAGGGCATTAGCATCTTCGGTGCAACCAGGCGACCAGCTGGGGCACACCAAAGATGATCAGGGTGTAGAATACAGCCATTAGCACTCCATAAACGTTTCTCAGCTGCCGGTGCTGCTTCCTGGATCTTGGCCAGATCCTCAAGGGAGGCTAGTGGAGGCTGTTCAATCAAAGCACAAGTATATTCAGCCTGAGGTGCAGAAAGGGCCGCTGCTTTGGCTGCAGAGTCTGCCAAAGCATTTCCACGGGTAACTTCATCATGAGGGGTCTGGTGAGCTGTACATTTCACGACAGCTATAGCTTTGGGCAATAAAAGAGCATCTACAAGAGCAGAGACATACAGACTGTTCTTAATAGGAGAACCAGTGGATGTAAGAAAACCTCTATACTTCCAGAGCAACCCATAATCATGTACCACTCCAAAAGCATAACGAGAGTCTGTATAGATTGTAACTGCTTGATCCTGAGCGAGAATGCAGGCTCGAGTTAAAGCCACAAGTTCGGCCACTTGAGCAGAAAACACAGTAGGAAGGAAAGCACTTTCAATAACAGCATGTGCAGAGAACACACAGCATAACCAGCAACCAATTTGCCCTTAGAATCTCGCGAGCACGAACCACGAACCATCTACAAAGTAAATAAGATCAGGATTTTGCAAAGGCACATCTAGTAAATCATCTCTTGGACGAGAGAGAACCGATGTCACAGACACACAGTCATGTGGGTCTCCATCTTCGGGCCCAGGCAACAAGGAGGCAGGATTTAGAACAGGGCAACGAGCCAAAGTAATATGAGATGAAGACAACAAGACAAGCTCATATTTTGTAAGATGAGAAGTGGATAGATGCTGTGTCTTAGATTTTAACAAGAGAGCAGCCACAGCATGAGGGACAGCAACAATCAAAGGAGATCCTAAGACAATAGATTCAGATACCTGTACAGCAAGAGCTGCTGCAGCTACAGCACGCAGGCAAGGGGGAAATCCAGCTGCCACAGCGTCTAGGGCAGTACTGTAATAAGCAATGGGACGGTGTTTGTCTCCGTGCCTTTGCGTTAATACAGCCAAAGCAATCCCATTACGCTCATGACAGAAAAGAGTGAATGGTTTAGCATAATCAGGAAGTCCCAGGGCTGGTGCACTGGACAGACTTTGCTTGATAGCAACAAAAGCTTGTTCAGCCTCTGGAGACCAAGGAAGAGGCTCAGGGGTACCTGACTTAGTCAGATCCTGTAAGGGTTTAATCATTGTTGCATAGCCTAAAATCCATTGTCTACAGTACCCAGTCATGCCAAGAAAAGTACGCATTTGAGAAATAGTTCCAGGCCTCTTAAAGGAACCTGGAGTGCATGTGCCACACTTCTAGTAAGATAACGGGTACTTTCCTCAGAGGGATTAGAATCAGGGGAGCTACTGGGAGGCTCAGAATCACCTCTTTGTGGTGAAGAGGAGGCTTCTCTCCCAGGGGAAGAGAGAACAATGTGTGCAGCTGATACATGCGGTGGTGAAACTGGCACTGCCGGGTGAGATTCGTTAGCAGACCCAGGCTGTGCAGGGGGAGGAGGCAGCACGGGCTGCTGCTGCTGCTGAATGTTACTGAAGAAATCTAAAATATCCTCAGCAGTTTCCTCCTCACGGTCAGATCTAACTAATTGGGGATAAAGGGGAGCAGAAGGAATTGCTTGAACGGGATTAGGATACACAGGAGCTGAAGGAATCACCCTAGGGGGAAGACAGCTGGATGCCTTGCATTTAAGCTGTAAATGTTGCACTTGAGCTTTTAACTTTTCCTGGGAGTCTTTTAGACTCCGCACTCGAGACTCGTGGAGTCTCTTTGTTGCTTCCTCCCACCAACAAACAAATTGCTCCCACTGTGTATCAGAGGCTTTTGGTGAAGCCAGAGTTTCTTTAAGGTATTTAAGTTTGTCTAAATCAAAGGTACCTTCTAGTGGACATTGTTTAGATGGATTAGCACGCGTGTAAAGATTCCAACTATTTAAATACCTGCAGGTTTTCGGACCATAATGTACGTACATGAAATAAGCTGGGGTACCCTTAGGGGGTGAAAGGGAAGACTTAGACTGTCCCCAACCCATTTTCCAATCACACACTCAAAGGGGAAGGATGCCCTGTCCGCGCTAGCGGCTCATAAACTAAGGATCTCTCCCTACAGGGTATTCACACAGGAGTGACTAACGAGGATAGCCATGACCCCCTACACCTCCCTTCAGCAAAGAGCGTCGGCTAATCTCAGAGAGAAAGCGCCGCTTACTCTGTTGCATCCAGTGAGATGGTCAGACTGTCAGTGGCTCACACGGAGAGGAAAAGGGGAGGGAAGATGGGTGCACACACTCCTAGACCCAGGTAGCCTCCTCGCCGGACGATGCCAGGCCGAGTCAACCTACATGGGTCGGATCTCCTAAAGATCCTCTAGTTACCGGGCTTGCGTTAGAGTAGTTCTGGTCACGAGCCAAAAGACTTCGCAGAGTACTCTGGGCGTCTTCCGGTAACACTCAATTCACACTGTGTGTACACACACACACACACACACACACACACAGACTACACACACCAACATACCAAGGCCTTCTACCAGGTACTACTCCTGAGTACCTCCAGGTACTATTCCCAAGTACCTTGATGCATCACTTGAGGCGGTAAAAACCCCTCTTGAGGCAGTAACAACTCCTCAATACAGGTGCAAACCCTATGCACCTAGCATATGCTTACAGGGGGCGGCAAACAATTCCCCTATTACGCCGCTCAGCATTTGACCTTGCTGCACAGTCAATAAGTTCGGATGGCGTGAGCCCAACAGGGGCAGACAGCCCCACGGACAGTCCTCCTCCGACACCCCAATAGAGATTTCAAAAGGTCTCTTACCTCTATTGTGGCGCCATGGGGTTCGAAGGGGAACGATCCGTAGCAGCTGCCGTTGCCTCAGTGGGCGTTGCCATCCCGGACGAGCCCCCAAATTGTCGGAGAAAAACTGAGTTCTCACTGTTTTTGTTTAGGTGCAGCAAGTCAGACGCTTTATTAACTCTCACATGTGCAGAGGAGAGAGCAAGTAGGTCTCTCTCTGGTAACTAATTACAGCAAGCATTTATACCTTTCATTACAGAAATAATGAGGGACAGCTGCATTTTGTTTATACATAGGCCATCTTAATATCTCATTTCCTTACTTGTTTTGACTCTTGCCTACATACAATTAGTTTCTATACCTTATCTACACAAGGTCTTCTACACCTTATCTATACTGAGGTCACAATGACTTCTTACACAGCTCTTTCTCACCCGTCTCACACAATCCTCACACAATCCTGGCTTCTACAAATCTCGCGTTATCAGGGTTATCAGGGTCACAGCTAGCTTGACTCTTGCTAACGAAGCCTGACTCTTGCTAACAACCATCATGCATTGCAGTTCCCTTCTGTCAGTTCTTTTCTCTGCTTCCACAAGTCTAATGTGCTAGAAGAACTAACTGACCCTATCAAGGTCAGTTCAGAAATTGACTCAAGTTTTGCTCTGGCTACCATCCAACGCAACCCTGCTTACTTTAGTGGGTTACACTTCGTATCCCAGCAAGACCAGTAACTGCTGTCATATTATAGAAATGGAAGTAAATACCACATTAAAATAGTGCAACTTTTCAGGTTCTGCCACTCAAGTGCAGAGGGAACAGTTTCCGCATTGGTTCACTGCTCCAGGTTGAGATATTTAAGAATAAAACTTGTTCTTCCCACCCTCCAAACACCTTACTGTTGAAACATACTGTCTTTTAAAGAGGAAATCCACAATATACAGTCATTTGGCCATTTAAAATAGTTTATTACCAAAATAAAAAACCTCTAAGATAAAAGGTGCATAACATAAAAGCTGACAACAAGGCATCAGCAGTAGTTTGCTCATACAGCTGGATATAATAAACCAGATGTCAGATAAAAGTTCATGAAAGCAAACAAACAACAACAAAAATCAACTTCTGCTCATCTGTATTTTTCCTCGTATTGGGCAGCAGTTCTGAATCTGATACCTATACAAGTTCTATTGCCAGTCATCTCTCAGGCAGACCCACATCAGGCACACTTACTCCTCACTGCTATCCAGGCTAAAATATCCAGGTCCTGTTCACGCTGGCAGTTGCATATGCATCGCTCCCATTGGCTTCAGGAGGTACGTGCATGTGCCCAATGTGATGATCAGGTCCCAGAAAGCTTTGAATAAATGTTTTATAGTAATAATAATAAAAAAAAAAACACACCCACACACATCTGAGTCAAATCCTGCCATCCTGTCTTTCCCAGATTGGCTCCCCCCACCCGACTCCGCCACCACATGCCAGGAGTTCATGGTTTCCAAACAGTGAACATTTAGGGGAGCAAATGCAATAAAACATTTAGGGGAATGTTCCCATCCATATACTTATTCCCATTACATATAAATAATTATATACACTATATACATGTGATGTCTATTTAGCATGAAGCTTTGAATAATTCTAATGGCAGTATTAATTCAGGCCTGCCCTCCTGAGGCCCTGGAGGGGTGAAAAATCAATCAAACTGTGAAGATGCTCATTTTCATACTGTCAGTTCAGAGTGTGCAGAATTAATCTAAGTGTGCCTAGAACCCTGTTACAAGACTTTCCTGTATTCACCCACAGTTTGTCCCATTTTGCTTAAGAGGAAGGACAGAAGTTCCTGTATTCATAGCATAAAAACATAAGTGAATTTGCACAAAGTGTTCAATTGTTTATTCCTTCAGTAGGCCAAGTTTTTTCAGAGCCTCCCGCCGGTTTTCATCTGTAGCTCCTTTAGGGGTGATTTTTACACTGACACAAGTAGGCCGGGGAAACTTCAGCAACGGGTAAGATTTGCGCTTGTCACTTTTCCCTGGCTCCTCGTTATCAGTTTTGGATGCTGTGAGTTCAATAAAGTCTTCCCTTGTGCCGAGGGAAGCTGGGCGTGTTCGGTTATTCCTGATAACACTGGGAGCCGCCATCTTAAGGACGGATGTTTTGCCAAGTGAGCTGCTGTCTGTGTTCTGGTCCTTGCTGCTCAGACCTATGCCTGAACGCTCCAAGGTGCTGGATTTGATGGTCTGTCTCAAGCCAGGAGCAGCGCTCTCTGCTGGATTTAATCCTGGAGCATGTTGTTGGTCAGATTTCCCATTCACAGGAACATCAGTTCCATCATCACTGTTTAAGTTATCCCTACTACCAGCCCTAGGAATGAGGACAGGGTTTGGTTTGGGAGCAGTAGGAGGTCTGACAACATGGACTTTAGATTCCCTTCCTTTATCATGTAGGAGTCCCAACTTCTCCAACGCCTCCCACCTTGCCCTTTCCTGCTTTTCCACAGAAGAGTCGCTGGTGTTGGATTTGTGCTTGGGTGAAGATGGAGAAGGCCCTTTTCTATTGTGATGGGGGTCTACGAGTGGTGCTGGGCTGATTTTGCTAGGTTTCAGGATAATATTTGGTGGCAGTTTTCTTGGCTTTGGGGCTGTGGGAGGCCCTGGCTTGATGTTTGAATCCAGAGAAGATTCTTTTGAGGGTGATTTCTCTTGGTTGCCTTGAAGATCAGGGGCTCCTTCTCTTCCCTGCTCACAATGTTTCTTTTCCTCTTTCAGTGGCAGCCTTGCATTCTCTGGGGCAGAATGCTGTGATGCAACTTCATTCCCCATTGCTTCCTCAGCTTTTCCCTTTACCTCCAAATTATTAGGTAGTAGCTCATCTTCACTGCCATTGCCAGACCCCTTGCTTCTGGAATCCTGGAAGGGTTCAGGGGGGCAGATAATTATAGACTCCAAGTCTGATGGCTTCATCTGAGTACTCATGCTGGGCTGGTGATTTGACTTGTCCTCAACCCCCCTTTTCTTGGGCATCTTCCATGAAGACTTCCCTGGTTCTTGAGCTGTCGGAGTTGGACCATCAGGGACGTCAGCTGCTTTGCTGACAGAAACCTTGATGGTTGTTTGTGCACTTCCTGCATTGACACTCCTTGGAAGGCTGCGGTAGCCTGAGCTTGTAACCCCCACTGGAGCAGAACTTGAGAGAAGAGATCCATGTTTATCACCCTTTTGTTCTAATTCATGTCGCTGACCAAAACTCTCAGTGGGAGACCTACTGTCCAAATCTAGACAAAAAAAATAAGTTAAGCATGCAGCTATATGCAGAGCAGTGTATCAAGACCACCCACTAGTTACATACAGAGCTAACCTTTTTAATAGGGCTGCCAATGGAACAGAGCCAAGATACCCAACTTAAAAGACTTACTAGGGGCATGTTAGCGGTAGGGAGGCTAATATTTTCTTATTGCAAAGATAGTAAGTTTGCAGTTAGTGACACACACATTGCCTGATGAGTCCTAGAGATTAACATTCAATATTTTCCAGTGTCAACAGCATATAGATATTTTGTCCTACAGTTTTGCAGACTAGCGGTTTACCTTTACCAGGACAACCAGCAGGCTCTTCTCCAAGGGTAACCTACACTAGATGCATTGGAGAGACACAAACCTTTAGTCCCTTCTCCCCACCCCAGCACTGATTTTTTCTAGTCAATTGTGTACTACCAGGTGTTCCCTGTATGAGGGAAGCTGGGACAATGTTCTGTCCCCCCTACTAAGATTTCCTGCATCACAGGGCTTTCAGTCCTGGCCACAGTCCAGGCCCCGAGTTCTCTGGGGTTCAGAATGCAAGTTTTAACCTTACTTTTTGGAACAACATCTCTCTTCGGCCATGTCCTGGGGAGCTTAGAACGTTCAGCATAATTGATCTCATCAGCAGAAACCCCACTGTCTGCTTCCGTATCCAGAGAATCAATAGTTTCTTCTAGGAACATCAAACATTCCTTTTCCTCCACAGATAAGTAGTCATAGCTGTTATCACTCTAAAAAAAACCAAACAAACCACAAATGGGGAAATTAGGCATAATGCTACTTACAATAGTATTTCTAGTTTAAATGAAGCCAAGGACAGCTCTCTCCCGCAGGATCTAACTGTTGAATACCCAGAAACTGCCAGTCTGCCTAGTGACAACCACTCACCACCAGAAGCACTACTTAAGAGCAACCTCATTTTGGCAATATAATCAAACAGCCTCTGAGGATTTGGCATTCCCAATCAAGCAATTAGAATCATGCTCCCGGCAGCAGCCACTAACTTTCCTTTGAAGCATCAGTAATCCCGTAACACATTTGGCTGGCTAGTTGTATTCTGGACAAGCCACATTTGTATGGATCCGCCATATTGAATTTTGGAAACTTGTCTAAGCATCCAGAAATTCAGAGGTCTTATGAGTATGATGGCTTCTCTCCATGCTCTGTAACCCCCTTCCCCCTTTTCAACAAGCACGATAGGATCCGGCTCAGTTATCACTGGACTGTAAGCAACTCTTCTTCTGCGTCACATCAAGCCTTAGTGTCCGGGCCAAGGTAAGATGCTATTTGACTCTAACGCATCGTTAGAGGCCTATAAAATTGAAGGCATGGAAGGGGAAAAACTGTATTAGGCATGACACACAAATCTCCACCTTGGAAAAAACTCCCTTATTTTAGAAAAGGGCATCAAGCTGGATCTGGTATCATACAGCAACTATTTGCCCATCCCTGTTAGTTATAAACAGGTCTATTTCTGGTGTGCAATAGCACGGAGGGTCTGTTCAGTACAGAATTGCAGTGACTTCATTGCAATATGCTCCAAGTCCAAGAGGAATAATTGGTCTCCCTAATCCTGGAATGTATTTGATACAAACTAGCCCTAATGGATGGGTGCAAATGATTTTCACTGTCTAATGGGCCAAATTCATCACTGGTTTCATTACTGACTTAGTTGGAATTAAATCAAAGTGGAGTGTGGTTTAATACATGTCTCCTTTAGATTAAATTGGCATCAATTTGTTATACTTAGTCACACTTTGGTCCCTCTCAGGAGATCTAGCCAGCTAGACTCCTCCTACCCAATGAACTGTGTGTGGGCCCTGCCGCCTGACACAACCCACTCTGGATTCAAGGCTCTAGCAATTCAGAAGAGGCAAAATGAGAGTCCCCACTGGCCAAGCCATTCTGAGCTACACAAAGCTCAGCACATCGGCAAACACAGCCAACCTGCGCATCAGTTGGGAGCAGGTGATCGGCTTGTTTTGTAAACTTAAGTTTGCCACGGATAGATCTCTCCCTACACTCTCCCATTGTACTACCATCTGGGAGCTCCATAATGTATAGATCTTGAGCAATACCACCGCAGTTCAACTGCCAAGTGTTAAGATTGCTTTGGAGCCAGAGAAGGAGTTTGGCATCATAATTCAGCTGTACTGATTCATGCCTGTGGTGATGAGTCTTTTATAGGACTGTGCTTCACTCCCTTTGCTTAGGCTAAGAGATCACCTGTGTTTGTGCTGCATAATGGTTTGAGAGAGAGAGAATGAAAAAAAACGATGGAGTCAGGTGGCACCTTAGACTAAGATTTATTTGGGCATAAGCTTTTGTGCCTAAAAAACCCACTTCAGATGCATGGAGTGAAAAAACTAAACTCTTTGGGGGCAGGAACCATCCTTTTGTTTCATGTTTATACAGTAACTAATACAATGGGGTCCTGATCCATCACAGGGGCTTCTTCATGCTACTCCAGTACAAATGTGTATTTAAAAAAAAAAAATAGAACAGAGCACTTTCTGCCTACCTAGAATCCCTCCTTCAGAACTTACAGGGCGCCACAGCTGCTAGCCATGGAAAATAAAGGTTACTTTAAAATGTTTACTTACAAATTCAGAGTGGCTTGAGTTAGTGCTGACCATGCTGTCACAACTGCCAGAATCTTGACCAGCTGTCCCTAGCCACAAATCCTCTTTCGGCATAACACAAATCACCGCGGCAAGAACTTCCAGGAGCAGGTGTAGCGTAGTTCCAACTCAAGCTGCAGAAAGAGCATGATGTGTTAAGTGTTGCATTAGTTCTGCCCAGAACTCGCTTGCACCAATTCAGACGCATCAGCAACATTAGCATTTAACTCTAAGGAAGCAATGAGGACTTCAGATCGGTTTGATTTGGCCAGCCTTCTGTTCTGAAAGACTGTTCACAAGTTAGTGACTTAAAAAAAAAAAAATAGAAGTCACCTGGAAGACACTAGAGCTCAATAGATGTGTAATAGGGTAAATGCCACCAATAGGCCACCAATTCAAATCAAGCCCATCTCTATCCACTGACAGTCTAGGGGTCTCTGCAACATGGGTAAGGTAGTGATTAACGGGCAAGAGAAAAGAAAGCCAGAGAGCAAAAGCAATGCCATGGTTAGTTCTCCGCTCCGCTCGGCTCAGTCCACGTGCTGGGATGGGATGAAGCAATTTCTGAAATTGTGCTGACCACTTTGTCCTTGTCACCACTTGCTGTTTGAACATTTTTTAGTGCTGGTTCAACTGCGTCCATTGACAGAAGAGGGTAAAATTCGTAGCATAGACAAGACTGGAAAAAAAACATAGCCAAGGTATTTTGAAGAGTTTAACAGGTGAGGCGTAAATCTTACCAGCCTGCTAACTGAACTAGCAGCACGTTGCTTTGCCATGAGCTTCCTCTTTGCAAGGTGCTAGTTTTCTTCCACCCCACACCTCCAAATGATGCAAGTTTGTCAGCTGCCACAGGGAGAGGTGCTTGTTTACCTAAGTCATGCGTTTGGGTGGGTGTGTTCATGGCATAGCCTGTGCAAAGAAGAGCACCTCACAGAGGTTCCTTGTTCTCACTGGAGAAAGACATGCCAGTAATGCCAAGAGGAAAGGGTTTTGCTTCAGACAGCACGAGATTGCTAAGGGTCTCTGTGAATCTGGATTAGGAAGTCCAGATAAACTGTAGTAACTCATTTATTTAATGGGACTGTGGGTGTAGTGAGAGCTTTGATTGGCGGGGGGGGGGGAATGATGGAAGTTGGAATTCAGAGACATATGCAGATGTACTTTTTCCCTTGAATCAGTGAAATTCCGTTTACGTACAAAACACAGAACTCCTCTTTCATCCTAGGATTTAAAGCACTGTGCAGAGTGGGAGTAAATTATCCCCCTTTTCCCACATAAAGGATCAGAGGCTAAGCAACTTGCCCAAGTCCCACAGCAAGGCAGTAGCAGAGCTGAGAATGGAACAATGGTTTCTCTTCCTACTCTAGCCACTAGACCATGCTGCCTTGTGACGACACTGTCACAAACTCCATAATTAAATCTGTGACCAGCCCTGCATCATAAAACTTATTGCCAACCCCACCCTCTACACATTCTAAAGGTCATCCAGCCACTGATCGATATCGTTTTCTCCCATCATGGGCAACTGGTCTTGAGACTAAAATCAGATCTCTAACTCACATTTGTTAGGACCATGACAGTCAATGTGGTACTAATATTGCCTATTTTGTGATTTATTGTATGAGAAGCCCTCTAAGTCCAATGTGCCAAAATGACCACAGCAGAGACATTGTCACAGGTAATAGAAATAGCTAGGAAATTATAACTGATGGATTCATAGCCCATATGCAATGGCTGCTTTTCTAGAGGTCACTTCTTCCCCTGATACGAGCAGGTATTTCATAGATTCATAGATTCTAGGACTGGAAGGGACCTCGAGAGGTCATCGAGTCCAGTCCCCTGCCCGCATGGCAGGACCAAATACTGCCTAGACCATCCCTAATAGACATTTATCTAACCTACTCTTAAATATCTCCAGAGACGGAGATTCCACAACCTCCCTAGGCAATTTGTTCCAGTGTTTAACCACCCTGACAGTTAGGAACTTTTTCCTAATGTCCAATCTAGACCTCCCTTGCTGCAGTTTAAACCCATTGTTTCTGGTTCTATCCTTAGAGGCTAAGGTGAACAAGTTCTCTCCCTCCTCCTTATGACACCCTTTTATATACCTGAAAACTGCTATCATGTCCCCTCTCAGTCTTCTCTTTTCCAAACTAAACAAACCCAATTCTTTCAGCCTTCCTTCATAGGTCATGTTCTCAAGACCTTTAATCATTCTTGTTGTTCTTCTTTGGACCCTTTCCAGTTTCTCCACATCTTTTTTAAAATGCGGCGCCCAGAACTGGACACAATACTCCAGCTGAGGCCTAACCAGAGCAGAGTAGAGCGGAAGAATGACTTCTCGTGTCTTGCTCACAACACACCTGTTAATGCATCCCAGAATCATGTTTGCTTTTTTTGCAACAGCATCACACTGTTGACTCATATTTAGCTTGTGGTCCACTATAACCCCTAGATCCCTTTCTGCCGTACTCCTTCCTAGACAGTCTTTTCCCATTCTGTATGTGTGAAATTGATTTTTCCTTCCTAAGTGGAGCACTTTGCATTTGTCTTTGTTAAACTTCATCCTGTTTAACTCGGACCATTTCTCCAATTTGTCCAGATCATTTTGAATTATGACCCTGTCCTCCAAAGTAGTTGCAATCCCTCCCAGTTTGGTATCATCCGCAAACTTAATAAGCGTACTTTCTATGCCAATATCTAAGTCGTTGATGAAGATATTGAACAGAGCCGGTCCCAAAACAGACCCCTGCGGTACCCCACTCGTTACGCCTTTCCAGCAGGATTGGGAACCATTAATAACAACTCTGAGTAAGATTATCCAGCCAGTTATGCACCCACCTTATAGTAGCCCCATCTAATTTGTATTTGCCTAGTTTATCGATAAGAATATCATGCGAGACCGTATCAAATGCCTTACTAAAGTCTAGGTATACCACATCCACCGCTTCACCCTTATCCACAAGGCTCGTTATCCTATCAAAGAAAGCTATCAGATTGGTTTGACATGATTTGTTCTTCACAAATCCATGCTGGCTGTTCCCTATCACCTTACCACCTTCCAAGTGCTTGCAGACGATTTCCTTAATTACTTGCTCCATTATCTTCCCTGGCACAGAAGTTAAACTAACTGGTCTGTAGTTACCTGGGTTGTTTTTATTTCCCTTTTTATAGATGGGCACTATATTTGCCCTTTTCCAGTCTTCTGGAATCTCTCCCGTCTCCCATGACTTTCCAAAGATAATAGCTAGAGGCTCAAATACCTCCTCTATTAGCTCCTTGAGTATTCTAGGATGCATTTCATCAGGCCCGGGTGACTTGCAGGCATCTAACTTTTCTAAGTGATGTTTAACTTGTTCTTTTTTTATTTTATCCGCTAAACCTACCCCCTTCCCATTAGCATTCACTATGTTAGGCATTCCTTCACACTTCTCGGTGAAGACCGAAACAAAGAAGTCATTAAGCATCTCTGCCATTTCCAAGTTTCCTGTTACTGTTTCTCCCTCTTCACTAAGCAGTGGGCCTACCCTGTCTTTGGTCTTCCTCTTGCTTCTAATGTATTGATAAAAAGTCTTCTTGTTTCCTTTTATTCCCGTAGCTAGTTTGAGCTCATTTTGTGCCTTTGCCTTTCTAATCTTGCCCCTGCATTCCTGTGTTGTTTGCCTATATTCATCCTTTGTAATCTGTCCTAGTTTCCATTTTTTATATGACTCCTTTTTATTTTTTAGATCGTGCAAGATCTCGTGGTTAAGCCAAGGTGGTCTTTTGCCACATTTTCTATCTTTCCTAACCAGCGGAATTTGAATGTTTCTAGGCTAATAGATTTAAGATAGAGGCTAAACTCAAGTGTATTGTTATCAGTAATTGGCTCCCAAGAGACTTCCAGCTCCTTACACCTGGTGGCAAGTTCAGATGAGTGGGTTGTTTTAAACATGTTGCTTTTAGACAAGCTTGTATGTACGGTATCTAGTGACAAAGCTTTATGGAGGCAGAGAAAACACTAAGTATTTCAGCAAAAGTGAAGACATGAAATTTGAAATAGAGGTCAAATGTCGACTGAGAATGAGAGGGCCTTTCATAGGCTTAACACTAGAATGCATTGCTAAGGATTTAGGGGGTGTGAAACTCAGGTTAAAAAAAGGCTAAAAGTTTAGCTTAAAAAAGGTGTAGTTATTTATAGCCATAAATTCTGAGACATTAAATATTAACGTTCTGAAACACAGCTCAGTGATGTTGCATATTTAAAAGAGAGTGATACATATTTTCCAGATGCATACTGCCTGTTCTTCAGAGAGAGGAAAAGGGTGGGGCCACAAATACTTAATCCACTAAAAACCACAGCCGGTATTACCCACCAGAAGAAAAGGCAAAGCAATTCTTTGTAGTGTAACCTGGTGTGACCTTCAGCAATGTGGCAGCTGGCTTTTTTTTTTTTAAAACAGCATCAGGAAGCCACATCTAGTAATACAGGATTAGTCAGACTCAGACTGCTGTATGCATTGAGAGATCATATCTCCTACGGTGTGTATTGGAATTTATTCTCTATCTTTATTCAGGAAACACTAAAAAATTCTCAATTTAATGTTTGATAAAGTATTCTTTTAAATAAAACACCACCCTTTGGTCTAGGACAGCAGGTAGTTTTTACAGCCAGCTGTCCAACAGTTTGGCAGTAGGAGGACAAGGTTGAGTGTAAGGGACCCTAGGACATTATGGGATCTATGACTTAGTAATGCTAACAATGCAAGAAGCCACATGCTAACATTAGTTTGAATGAGACCCACAAGTTTGCTTCAGTGGTACTTGTAACCTCTTCATTAGTTCCCCACCCATAAACATTTAGAAGTGAATTGGTGTTTGTGGAAAGTCAAAGTCTTACACCGACTTGTGTGATGGCTGAAACCTGAAGTGGCTAGTTCAAGCCAGCTTCAACAGAAACAATGCCCTGTGACCAGTTACACGTCACAAACAACAAAATACAGGCTCTCCAAACTTGAACACAAGAGCTTTAGGTTCTATATAAAAAGGTATAAGTCACTCTTTGTGAAGAGGCCTAAATTCATCTAATTATTAGGAACAAAAAGTTCACCTGGATCTGTATCACAGCCACAAATATGGCATTTACAAAAATATACAACTAACCACCATACAGAGTTGCATGATTACCACACATGGTCTCATTTGTTCTTTAGGGCAAAGCTGGGGAAGAAAAGCATTCTGGACTACCAAAGACAGACACACAGACACTAGATCAAAGCTGCCAAAAATGGAAAGAACAATAATTTGAGTTTACCTTCTAGGTTCTCTCCCCCCCATGATCTTACATCATGAACTTCAACTCACTATAGCTGGTCAAAAAGTGACAAGAAAAATTGACATGTTTCCCCCCTTTAGCAAGGTTCAAAATAGTTATCAAAAACTTTCCCATTTACACCCCCCCCCAAAAAAAGGGACCAGCAAACTACATTTCTGTAACCATTTTGATTTTTTAAAAACTATGAGAAACTAAATTTCAACAATACCCAACTTCTCTACTTTTTTTTGTTTGAGGGAAAAAAGCCATTTTCCCAACAAGAATCAAGTTTAACCATAAAAATCCAAATAAATAAATGCAGTTAGCTGTATTGCTACAACTACCCTTCAAAGCTTTGACCCGCAATGCAACACTTAATTCTGTATATCAAGGCAGCTTTTAATGCAGCTACTAACACGAGTATTAGTGACACAACTATTTGAGCAACACATTCATGAAGCTTTTTTTGGCTAGGGCAGAGCAAGTACACAAAACATGCACTTTACACACAGGTTGCAAAGGGCATGATCCCATTCAACAGACCACTTCCACAGGCACAAAAAAGTTTAACTAAAAATCTCGGCAGCTAAAGGTGCAACTCCTTTGAGTTCTACAACAACAGGATCAGAGGTATCAAGGCTCATGCTGAAAGGAGATGGGAGCTACTGTCACACCAGTTCCTCTTGGTTACATAAATAGATCTAATTGATAAATTTCCCATGCTAGTTAGAAGCAAACAAGAAAAACTGTATTAAGAACACCAGGTGCTTCTAATTTAGAAGAAATTAAAGACTCCCCCCACCCCCCAAACTACTGGTCATAAAACCATTTTAATTTTTAGGGTCTAGAAGCTAAAAACCCAGAGTAAAATCTTGACTTAGAGTCAATGGGATTTACATTCCACCCTTGTAAGTTTTATCTCCCACTCTCACCAGCCTTCTTCCTAGAAACCAGGCAGAATAAACTATTACTTGTCACTCATTAGATGCTTTTAACTTTTGTCACCAAAGCTGGTTGCAGAGGAACCTTTCCCTAGCACGAATAATGAAGCAGTGAGAAATCTAGAAAGCTTTACCAGAAATTCTACCCCCAAGGGATTTCACCTGGTCGGCAGCCCCTGCAGAGCAGGCAGATTGCAGCAGCAGATATTGAAATGGCAGGGAGGAAATCTGAGTAAGACTCAAAGGCCCTTTCCCAAACTCCTATTCCACCCTACTCCTCCCCCCAACTGTCCCGGAATCTCTCCACTTTATGTTAAACAAATACAGCTCAGTTAGAGATTAACTCACCTTAACTATGAGAGAGAAGGATCAAAAGTCTGTTTCTCTAAGCAAGGAACTGAAACCCCAAACAAACTCCTCCTATTCTGTTCTGCTTATGACCTATCACTGACTTACCTGGACAGGTATGCCTCACCCACCCGACTGTTGACTGCCACCCAATCACAAATCCTCCTCCCAACTTCTCATTCCAGCTGTTCTCAAAAGTAAGGAGGGAGGGAGGGGCTTGATGTGGGGGTGGGATGAAAGTCATCTTCACCAATCAAAGCTCTTGGCCTCACACCGTGCCAGCCAATGAGATCAGAGGGTGGGGTACACCTTGTGGCAGCTTGAGAGGGGCTGAGTGCAGCAAAAAGGGCTCTGGTAGTCAGTTGAGGGAAGGGGGGAGGCTAAACAGACAGGTGAACAAATGTAAGTTAAACTAATTTCTCAACTGTCATGAGAAGCTTCTTCGCTGCTCCTAAGTGGGGCAATTTTCTCTCCCTTTTCCTTTGTCAATGGCTTAGTGCAACTGAGATGTGCAGACTGGCTAACTCAGGATGCTTTAGTCCTCTGTCCACAGAACAGGTATAGGTGGGGCAAGCTCCCCATCTCCCAATGCCAACAAAATGCCTCTTGCTTGGACCTAAGGAGGTCAGTTGCAGGGTGACATAATCCTTTCAGAATGCTGATACTTCGCGTGCCTAGAGCAACTTTCATCTGAGGGAAAGTCCTTTATGAACATTCCCTAATTATGCCTGGGAGAAAGGTACTAGCATCACTCTTTTATCGCTGGAGAAACTGAGGCAAAGTGACTCTGTGGTAGAGCTAGGAAAAGAACTCCGAAGTCCTGACTCCTTGTTTTTTTGCCCCTTGTCTTTTGTGAATAGACCCATTGCCTTCCAACTTTTGCTGAGACTGAACAGGCATGCCAGTTGCTATGGTGTTTCTTATTGTAAGATCACCTACCCTCTCTCAACTAGACGGAGACAACCAAGTCACTTCTTACAGGTCACTGAGCAGCCCTTTCATTTCTGCTGGCCCCCCCACATCCCTCTAACTTCCTGCCTCTGTCTTAAACATTTTAAATAGGTCTCACAGGAGACACCTTAATCTGGCATCCTGTTCTTCTGCATAGTTAGTGACGTTTGGAGGAGTCAAACTCATAGCCTTGACCAAAATGTGTGTGTACATAATAATTAGCTCTCTTATGAGGTGTCTAGTGGTATGTGGCAGTGAATATATTAGTTCTCAGCAAGTTTATTCTCTTATGTGGTTAAGTAGCTTAGATTTTTGCAGCTCACTGCAGAAGAGCTTTAATAGAATGATTTATTTTTCACAGCTATAAAAGTGCATTGCTAGTGAAACAAGCTTGTGTCTATGTATCACTAAAGAGAAGAATGAGGGGGCATTTGATAGCTGCTTTCAACTACCTGAAGGGGGGAGCCAAAGAGGATGGAGATCAGCTGTTCTCAGTGATAACAGATGACAGAACAAGGAGTAATGGTCTCAAGTTGCAGTGGGGGAGGTTTAGGTTGGATATTAGGGAAAACTTTTTCACTAGGAGGGTAGTGAAGCACTGGAATGGGTTACCTAGGGAGGTGGTGGAATCTCCTTCCTTAGAGGTTTTTAAGGTCAGTCTTGACAAAGCCTTGGCTGGGATGATTTAGTTGGGGATTGGATTAGATGACCGCTTGAGGTCCCTTTCAACCCTGATATTCTACGAAAGGCTTCTTCCCAGACTGGACCACCCCTACAGATATCCCAGTCATCTGCATCTCCATTAACAGTCTTTGTAGCAAGCCTAGCACCCACAGCAATGAGTTCATGCAATATGCGTTCCTGCTCCCTGACTGTTTTGTGAACCTCGACACCAGTCAAGCAGGGGAAACTTTCCCTCAGCCATATAAGCAACTGATTGTTCGTAGACAATAGCACCTTTCTCTCAAGCTATTGTAACAGCTGCTTTCAGCTGCTTCTGGAGTCAAGCAACTCAGGCTGGTAATGCCACTGAAATCAGTGACTTTAATTTGACCTTGTGTATCGACTCTGCTGTGTGCCTTCAACTCCCAGTGACTGCAGCAGGAACAGGATTAGAGTCTGAGGGTCTGACTCTGCCAACTCTTGCTCGTGTGAGTAGCCCTGATCTCAGTGGTGTCATTGCTGTGAGTAACAGCTACTCACGTGCATAAGGGCTTGCAGACTCAAGTCTAAGTGCAAGCCATTCATTGACTTGCAACAGTTACGTCAAGGGGGACCTTGGCCGAGTGGGAATTCACAGGCAGAGCACATGCAGGATTGAGGCGCAGTGTTAGCCCTGGCACAGTGCATACTGAGTTACTGTGTTTTATTTTTGCGGGAGAGGAAGGAGAGTAAGTGTGAGCACACACACCTTCCATCATGATTCTACCGTTTGCATTAGTGCTTTCTACAGACTGCAAAAAGAAAAAAAAAAACTATTTGCAAATGCCATTAAAGCACTCTTGCAGCACTCACAGATGGTGATGAGCACAGAAATATTTTTCCTAACAAGGAAGGTTTGAATGTTGAGCCATGGGTCCTGTGCAAAGCTCAATCCTCCTGACTCCCTCCGCCCATCAGTGGCGGCTCCAGGCACCAGCGCAGCAAGCGCGTGCTTGGGGCAGCAAACCGCGGGGGGGCAGCTTGCCGGTCGCTGTGAGGGTGGCAGTCAGGCGGCCTTCGGCGGCATGCCTGTGGGAGGTCTGCCGGTCTCACGGTTTCAGCGGCAATTTGGCAGCGGGTACGCCGAAGCCCCCGGACTGGCAGATCACCTGCAGAAATGCCGCCGAATTCGCGTGACTGCCCGCAGGCATTCCACTGAAGGCCGCCTGACTGCCGTGCTTGAGGCGGCAAAAAACATAGAGCTGCCCATGCTGCCCATGATACTTTCTCTACTTCCCAGGGTTTCACTCCCTCTCCTGCCCAAACACCTTCCACTTCTCATTCAAAGCCACTTGTCGTCATCTGAAGTGAAAAGACATCTCCTTTGGTAGCATCTTCACCTCCACGAACAAGCATGTCACCTCTGCAGTCTGTCTCCATTAGGCAGATACAGAGTCCAGATATTATTTTCAGATTGAGGCATCTCTTGAATCACTCAGCTGACTCTGTGCTGTGCAGTAGGAGCTGTTAAAAGAATAAGAAATGATTTGTCCTTTTCTGCTTCCCTGACTTTAGGATCTGAGGCTACTATTAAAGTTACACCCCTTCTGGTTGGCGAGCAGTGTGGGGCTTATTTCTGCTGCTCACATCTGCTCCATGAGGTTTGCCACATCCAGCCACGAAAAAAATCCAAGAATAACCCCAGCAGCAAACTCTCATCACTCAAATCCACTAGCTGACTGGCTCACTCAGGGGTACAAGCTTCAGTTATCAAATAAAGGAGCTGCTCCTATTACAACATGTATTCCCTTAACACTACCCTGAATCGTTAGGTGGAAATGTTATTTAGCCATTCAGAGCCATGTAGAAAAAACTAATGCAAAGAGGCACAGAGATTTGCCTCAGGTCATCCTGGTCATTGTCCAATCAAATGGGAGAGGGTGTGGGGGTCAGAGAGCAAGGAAGAGGAGCAGTCTCCTAAAGCCGTGGATCCAAAGAGAAGGGACACCCCTCCACACGAACACAATGGATACAGCTTGCTGCCACATGGCTGAGACCCCAGGGACAGTTGCAGAGTTACCTGCAGAAATGAATGTCATTTCAGCATTAAAACCAGGTGAGAGATCCATGCGGTTATCCCTGGGAAGAGAATCCGGCTGGATGTCAGAGTTGCTGGTCCTCAGTTTTACCCCTAAAACACCACTAGCCTGTATAATTGAGTGGATTTGACATTTATGTTCCTTCCCTGGTATATAATTGGCATTTTATGCATCCATGTTCTATAAAGATGATCCATAGAGGAAAGAGTTGTAGTGTTGGTTGCATGTAAGAAACCTAAGATTTCACCCATCTACCTACCAATTGCTCAGTTCATAAACATGGTCTTGAAAATTAATATAACTTTAAAAGTATGGGGTGGGATTTTGAAAAATACTCAGCATTAACCTAACACTGCTCCTACTGAAATTCTGTAAATGGTAAAACTCCGATTGCCTTCACTGGGAGCAGAATTAAGCCAACACTGAGTGCTTTTGAAAATGTTTATACATTTTACCAGCTTTCAGGGTAGCAGCCGTGTTAGTCTGTATCCTCAAAAAGAACAGGAGTACTTGTGGCACCTTAGAGACTAACAAATTTATTAGAGCATAAGCTTTCGTGGGCTACAACCCACTTCTTCGGATGCCCTAAATCTAAGGGCAATATGTCTCTGTTCAAAATGTCCTGAGCTGCTTATTTTATTTTGCTGTAACCAGTATCTTGCCTCATCTTGAGCAGAAGATTGTAGCAGAGTTGATATTTTTCTTACGATTACTACTATGTAACATTTAATGTTAGTGTGTAAACAAATTCAGGCGGACACGTGCTTGGTGGTATGCAACACAGCTGTAAATATACATTATGCACACTCAGGAATCATATTGTCTGCAGCAGTGTTGTTCCATACACAGGCACTTGAAGGCCACACTATTCCATATACACCATTACAGCCAAAGGACACTAATTGTGGTCCAATCCTGTAGTCCTTGGGTCATGAAACTTCCACTGACCTATACAAGTGTTCCATCTGCAATATCATACTTGCTTTAAAGTAATTTATTAAAAAACAAATCCCTTCACTCTAGTTCTAATATCAGATAGCAAATTATATTTAAAAATGTATTTGCATTTCAATAATGAATGAATTAGATTTACATCCCTCTTGTTTATAGTCACTTTCTAGTTAGGGAAATAGGGATTGCCAGACTGGATAAGTGGCTCATTTAGTGCAGTTGGCTGTTTCCAAGAGCCGCCAGCACCAGATACTTTTTTTTAGAGGAAGGTGCAAAAAAGTCTGTAGTGGACAGTCATGGAATAACCTGTCCCTAGGTACAGTTTCTTCCTAATCCCCTTAATTAGAAGGTGGTTTATGGAAATTCTTAAATATTGGAAAACTTTTTTCAAATAATTTTACCTTTCAGCAGTTTGGCAGTTTTCTTGTGAGCAAAATAGCATTTGGAAAAACAAACTGCTTACAATTCCTCTGTCTTTTACTTGATATTTTTCTTCCCATTACTGTGGGTTTGGTAATAAAATAGAATACACAACAGCTTTCCACAAGCTGCACATTCTCCTTGCTTAATAATTAACAAAAAGGTTCCTTTGAGGGAAGAGGCACAAACATTGACCGTACTAAATCTATAAATATGTTTTATATTAATCACCTTTGAATAAAAACATGACCTATTTTAACACTTGATATGCACTCCCAAAATATAGTCAAAAATATGTGGCTCAACAAGTTAAAGGACATTCCGTTTAGGTGATTTGCTCTATGACAAGCTTCTGGCTGGTTCTTGCCTATTTTTCCTCTCTATGCAGGCAAGTTAAGTAATCAGAAAAGTGTATTTACCCACTGCAAGTGCAAATAGAATTTTGTTTTGTAGATATTCCGAGGCATGTGTTATGCTATCAGCACCTCTACTGATTTAGCAGGAGGACTCAAAATAGTTCTAACTACTTGAAAATAGAACCCCTCGCAGCCTGATACCCTCTGTGTGAATTAAACATGTCATAACATCTATTAATTTAAGTCCTGATCTGCCAGGGGCCTAGCACTCTTACCTCCCATTAAAGTATCAAATGCGTAGCACCCCTAAGGAGTAGGCCTATAAAAAAGACCCCATTTGACTGCACAGAAACTAAAGACCCTATCCATGAGATAATGAATTAGTGAGAACCTGAGTTATTTTCATGTCCTTCCTCCAACAATATAGGCAGGGGCAATCTAAAGCGGTGTGTGATTTTATATATACAGTATGAAGCACACACAATGCTATAGGCAAACACCCCACTCCCAACACAAACGGACTTTGGCCGTGTTAACAAGTTCAATGTACCTCACCCTATTGATAAATACAAATAATTCGGTATCGACACTGAGGGTGTGTTGCGGGGGGTGGGGTGAGATTAAAATGCGCTTGTCGATAAGGTATCTTACCAGGCTGGGCTAGTCACCTACATGTAGTGCTATTTCCACTTGACTCTGTAGGACGGTCAGGTACTTTTCTCCTGTCAGCTGTGTACAGTTCATTAGCATTTTGCCTAATTAATTAGTTTGTTGGTAATTAACAGCATGTATATAGCACTTCACATTTTCAAAATACATTACAATATTGAACCTTAACCCAGCTGTGAGATAGTTAAGTTCCCCCATTTTACAGAAGGAATAAAATAAGGCAGAGAACTTAAGTGATTTGCCTAAGGTCAGAAGTAGTGAGTATTAGATACAGTTAAAATCTCTCCCCCTCCTATTTTCCCATAGTACAAAGGACACTGCAGCCATTGTCAGGCTGGGAAGTTTATTAACTGCTTGGTTGCCAGTCATTCATTACAAATAGCTTCATGGTGCTTTGAGTCAGAGTAGAAAAGCAGTGATTTCCCCACCTCTCCATTGTAGTTTTACTTCACTCGGTCCAAGCCAGAACAGGAAGGTAATAGTGAAAATTAGAGGCCCAATCTCATTTAAAACTGAAAGTATGAAAGATTGAAAATTGTAGCTACGCCTAAAATGCAAGCAAAACAAGTTATGTCCTGTTAAAGGGCAATGCAGCTTTTATTAATATATTGTACAAAAATAAAAGGACATTTCTGAAAACAAACATTTAAGTCACGGAATGACAGTTATACTAGAAATAGCAGCTAGTTCCCAATGTTTTGTGGGGCAGCTAACTGCCTAGGATGTTCAATCAAAATGGAGACTTAATTTTGGTGGGCAATACAATCCTTGCTGCAAAAATATAGTAATGCATGAGGAAATGTTTTGACCATCACTAGTATATCACTCCCCCACAGACATCCCATTTTGTCTCTGTACTGTGTTTTTCAGGACAATGTAGGCAGTCAACTAGAGAAATATAGTAACAGACTCTTGACTAGAGAATGGGTTTTAGTGCAAATATCACTTTCAACACATGAAAGACAGCACTTAACTGATTTCTGCTGCAAGGAAAATAGGGACTCCCTGGCAACCGACAGATTCCCCTATAGGGTTTACCAAAGCCAGTTAAAATGAGTTAAAACTGCAACTGGCTTGTCTTCACAAGCTTTGTAATATGTGGTTAGTTAACATGGGTTATACATACCTTTTCTCCTACTGAAGACAAGGCCATAAAAGAACGTATGTAGTTTTTGGAAGCTCATTAGTGTTAAACCACCTGTGCACCAAAGGGAGAATAGGTGCCCTAATATAGTTGCAGTTCAAAATTTAATACCTTCTAGTACTTGTTTAGCCTTGCAAAATGGCCATGAAAACTAATCCGATTAAGCCCAGTATCTAGGGTCCATTCAGATCCTGATTTGGGGGAAGAGAGGGATTTTTACTTGTCAAACTACAGTACTCAGTTGGGGTAAACAATCTTGCAAATGTATTACTTCAGATAGACTGAGCACAAAGACTATTCATCATTCATATGCATAAAATTTACAAATTGAATGGGAAGATGCATTAACATCCCCCTCTGGTGTTAAGAAATGAGAAATACATCGAGTGCATGAGATTGACCAAGTATGCTGATCCTTTAGAAAATAGACCTCAAATTGAATTGACTACTGCAGGGGTAGGCAACCTGCGGCACGCGAGCCAATTTTCAGTGGCACTCTCACTGCCCGGGTCCTTGCCACCGGTCCGGGGGGCTCTGCATTTTAATTTAATTTTAAAAGAAGCTTCTTAAACATTTAAAAAACCTTATTTACTTTACATACAATAGTTTAGTTATATATTATAGACTTATACAAAGATCTTCTAACAACGTTAAAATGTATTACTGGCACGCAAAACCTTAAATCAGAGTGAATAAATGAAGACTCGGCCCACCACTTCTGAAAGGTTGCTGACCCCTGGACTACTGTATAACCATTACATGGGTTTTTGTACACCAAGCAACCAGTGAAAATCTTATGCAGAAGACAAATGGTTTACCCGACAGTGTTCACTCCCCCCCCCCCCACTATAAGCAAAGTGAATGTAGCATCACTTAATCATACAGATTTAAAAAGTAGAATAATGCAATGTTCAAAATAGCAAATTCAAATGGCTTCAGAAGACTTACAAGTTGTCTTCTGTATAGTCCTCACAGCAATGACATACTGAGAACGCTGGAAAATATGATTGGACAAACAATATGCCACAAGTAATGACAGGATTCTGATGTGAACTTGTGTGCATAGAAGATAGACTCAAGTTACTAACACTATATTTTGAGACACCAAAATCCTCTTCTGTCTCTTGCCATCTTGGACAGGATTCCTCTCTTCAGCTTCTGACAACTGTGCCCTTCTACCTTAACTACATCCTATGCTCCTTTCAGTTCAATATCCTTTCTACAGTATTCTGAATTTGCTAAAGGTTACATTGTCTAATCAGGCTGGTAAAATGTATTCTATTTTTTAATTTAACTACTGTATATTAAATCTCTTGCAATCAAGGCCTTGGCTACACTTACCCGGTAGTTCGGCGGCGAGCGATCGAACTTCTGGGTTCGACTTATCGCGTCTAGTCTGGACGCGATAAGTCGAACCCGGAAGTGCTCGCCGTCGACTGCGGTACTCCAGCTCGGCGAGAGGAGTACCGCGGAGTCGACGGGGGAGCCTGCCTGCCGAGTGTGGACCAAGATAAGTTCGAACTAAGGTACTTCGAACTTCAGCTACGTTATTCACGTAGCTGAAGTTCCGTACCTTAGTTCGAATTAGGGGGTTAGTGTAGACCTGGCCCAAGAGTGGGAAACAATTATACAACTTTGTCCTTTGTATATTACTGAAGCTCCAGTGTTGTGTAGCGCTTCATGCTCTTAGTCTGAAGCATACTGTACAGACATATCATGGCACAATATAGCAACCGTAGGTGAAATCACACCTCCATTAAAGTCAAAGATAAAACTTGCATTGCCATTACTGAAGGTATGACCTTACCCCATGGTTTTTGCACTGTAGGCATCAGTTTTTCAGGCTTCTGGAAGAGTCTTCTCTTGTGCATGTCTTTTGATTCTTATTGTCCAAAACAAACTCCTTTTGAAGTATCAAAGCTAGTAGTCTAACTGAAACACTAAAGATTGAGACTGAATGCAGTGACTTTACACAAAGTGCTTTTTGAACTGAAGTGCCACAAAAAAAAAACCCACCCCTGTTAACCATGTGTTAACAACTAAGCTACATTGCTCCATAGTGAATTAGACACATTTTCCATTTACAGAGTCCAAGTTTCAAAAGTTGATCTAATTGCACTTCCAAACCCCTGGTTGAGACCATATTAATTGCACTTCCCTTTAGAAGTGATTTCTTTTTTGTACACTGAAAAAACAATTTTACATTGTGGAATGTCATGTACACTTTAATAGACCTTACACGAATACTGTAGTGTTTGACTTTGTCTCAAAACTCTACTTGCCCATGAATTCCACAGAAAAGCTATATTACAAGCGCTTATTTGCCTTTGGAACTAGTTAACTGCAAGGGGCCAAGTGTTTGTTAGTGGCTTGTGAAGACTAATTGATGCTCCATTCACTTAATCAGGTATTTCCACCACTGTAACTAAACCCCAAGACCCGAGCCACAAATGAACACATCAAAAATATGCATAAATCACACTTTTATTGATGCAATAATGAGTTTTGCAATATAGGGCACATGTTTTAAGAAATACTTAAAAATAACCTGTGCTAATGATAAAACAACAACAGGATGTTATGTTACTGGAATACATGGGTATGTTTTTAGTAACAAGATTTTTAGAAATTGTTCACTGTTATTTTACTGCAACACCAAACTTACATCAGGCTAGGTCCCTGCAAAACATTGCTAAACATGTAAACTTTGACAAGCTTTTAAAGTGCTGCGAAAATCATGAGATGTGCATTTCTTCATGCAATATAAAATGTTTGTGAAAGGCCACATGATTAGTTTGTTATGCTTCTTTCCTCCCTTCTTCAGGAAAAGGAATTGAATGCTGGTGAAAAGGGCCAGATTGGCAACATGGAAGCTGAAGTCCTATAATTAATCAGAACTAGTCCCGCACAGGCCAGCTTCAAAAGGATAGTAGTGTGCTTCAACCTTTACCAAGGAATCTACCTCTAGGGGTAGGAAGTTCAGTTTCCATGGCCCATTCAATCTCTAGTCTCAGCTGAAACTTTCAGCATGGAAATTAGTGCTAATAATATTTGGAGGGAGTTGTAAAGACATCAGTCCATATCTGATGGTATTTTGGGGGTCATTATGGACAGATGACAAGCTTCATCCCCAAATGCCAGTTACCTGAGCTTAAGTTCCATGCGGTCTTGAAAAACTAATTTTACAAAGTGTCCACAATTAGTATCTTGGAGCTACAAGTAGTAATGCTTCAGTGCAAGTCAATTAACAGAGGTGTTGAAAAAGTCAGAGGTTAATTCCCCTGAGATAAGGAAATGAGAGTTCCATGTCTGTACTGTAAAAAAAGGGCACACACATGCTAGTAGTAATCAGACATAATGAAGCTACCACAAATTTATAAGGTCTTACCATAAGAGAAAACATGTGAAGTTGCTTTTTCAAATATATTTTACAATTTATCCCCCCAGAAAATTTAGATTTTCTGCTTGGGAGGAAGGTAACTGACCACTTTCCATCTCTTAGATTCTGTAAATTACTCTGCTCTGTTAAAATTCAATGTCTTAATTTTTCAAAGTTAATTGTTACACTAAAAAAAATCTGAACAAGTATTACAGCAGTTCAGTTGTGATTTCAGATCCAAATCATCTGATTTTCTAGGTAACTAAAAACACATTCAAGCAATGAGAATGACACTTGCATTAAATACAATATAGAAGATTCAATTAAATAAAGCAGACTCTTTTTTTAGAGTTAGACCAGGGCAAATAAACACTTGTGACCATGCTATCCACTTTAGAGATCCATTGCAGATAGTTTGGACTTGGTTACAACATATGCAAAGATTTATCAAGTCTTATATTGCAGATTCCAGAGCACAAAACTAAAGGATTTTGCTGTACAGAAGTTATGTTCCCCAAAGCCAAGAATAAGTTTGCTAACATGGCACACAATAATAGTACTTTGCACTTATGTAGCACCTTTCATCCAAGCACTTTACAAACATCAATCCATTAGCCTCACAATACCTCTGTGAGGTAGATATTATAGCCATTTTATAGATGAATATACAGACTGAGGTGTAGCAATTTGTCCAGGGTGTGTCACCCGTTCACTGACAAAGTTGGGAATATAATGTAGGAGTCTGATAGTCCCTTGGTCTAGTCAGTAACCCAAGTTCCATCTCAAGTGTTTATAATACAGTATCTTTCATGTTCCTAGCTTTAAGCATCTGCTTCTAGTCGAGCATTAAAAACAGTTTAAAACAAGTCTAAAACCTAAGTGGGTTTAACACTGGCAGCTAACTTGATTTCTGTAACAAACTCATGAGTGCAATGTAACTTAATACTGAGCAAAAGAATTCTGGTCCGTTATACTCTTGGTGATTATACTATTTATATACTACTTTGTATAGACCTTAATCCAGCAAGACACCCTATGCACATGTAACTACAAGCACGTTCCAAGGAGGATCCATAGAACTATCCCTATACTTAGATATGCATGAGGGCTCCAATTCAGGAAATTACTTAAGTAGGTGCTTAAGGGGGCTTTCCTGAATCAGGGCTTTAGTCAGGATAGCCGTAGTAAATTGTTTGTCTTTGAATAACTAGAAGTTTCCATTCCTGAAGCTGACACATTGCTACTTTATTATGAAGATGTGTATCTTTGTTCCCCATTTGCACAAGCATTCAGAAGGCATTTCAGACCCAGAACAAAAGTAACAAAACATGGCTAAAAGAGTTTAAATGCCTTAACACACACGTGTTGAGGCATTCTAAGAAATAATTTCAGTAATAAGCACATTTACAGCATCTTTAATTTAGATGATATCAAAGCACTCTACATTAAGCCTCACACTCCCCCATAAAGTGAGATTTCTTTATTGTACCAGTTTTGACATCCCTGCTTTTGTCATTTCAGAAGTAGAGCATTTTACCTAGCTTATTTTGTTGTGAAAAACTGCTCCATTCCCTATTAGAATAGAGGTCTTGCTACTTAATCCCTGGGGAGAAATCAAGCAAGTTAAAGGGCACCTGGCAGAATGCAAACAAAAACTTCAAGTTTTTCCCTTTTGGATAAATGCTCTGACCTTCTGAAAAAAGAACAAGCCTTTGAACTGTAAAAGAGTGAGAACCAAAGATTAAAAAGTGCTAACACAATATCTGGAGCCCGGTACAGCTTACTAACACTTTCAGTGGCCACAAGAACAGCCACATTTAAGCAAAACTGTATTTTAATGTTTAACCAATACAATCTGTAATTTGAATCTCAATTACTGTAATTCCTTCTTGCTGGAATTGAGATCATATTGTTACCAAGGATCCAAGTATTTCAAGAAACATGCCAACATCCTGATGCAGTGTAAACAGAGGGGTTGACAGTTAATTTTCAAGCAACTAAACTACATTTCAAGTAGTATCTATGGAAAAATATTAAATTTATTGGGTACTTAACTATCTACTCATTAATTTTAAAAAGGCTCTCACTACAGCCACTATCAGACTGTACGTTCTACTTTTGTTCATTGTGACCTAATACAGGGCAACTTTGGTGTTACCATTTCTATATGAAGTATGCACTATAGGCATCTCTGTTGCAAAAATCGCTTGAATATAGAAGAGTTACTATGTAACTCTTCGTACAAAATGCTGATAGGCACATGAATATGCCAAACTAAGACCAGTTTACAAGTACTGAAAGATTATAACTAAACCCAATAATTCAGAGTTTAGATTGCAACTGTTACTCTAAGTCTATGTAACTCTAGGTACAGTATTGTATGCATGTCCAGCCATGTCACACAGCAGCTTCTCCATCAGAAAATAAGGTTCTTCAGGAGTCAGGACTTTTAGCTGCTAACATACAACAAACAGCTGCCAGTTACTTTAAAATCAGCATGCAAGAAGTTACCTATTTCAAACTAGTTGGGAAAAGTGTGTCACTACCGCATACCTATCTGTAAACCTGCACACTATCCATAACAAACCTGTGCATCTCATTCATTAAGTTAAGAGGGTTTTTCAAGCTTCGAAGGGAGTTTTTTATGCTTACATATAGCTTATCTGAAAACCCAGAATCTTATTCTGGGGCAGTGAGGTAGTAGATGCAACCATCCTCATGTAGATGTCACACTTCTCCAAAGTTCGCATGCCCAGTCTCCTTGGCATGTTCTCTGGCTTCCACTTGTCCAGTTAACCCCTTCTGGCACACCATGCATCTTAGTGTAAAGCGATTTACATCAGTAAATTGCCTCTTTCGTCTGGCTTCATCTGCCAATTCCAATGCTTGTGCAAGAACAACATCATCATTTGTTGAGAAAATGGTCAGGGGAGGGACGTCTGAGTCAGGGATTTTACGTTCAAGTGGATCATAATGAATCCCATCATAAATCAGAAGGACCCGCCTAGCATAGCCAGCATCTTCCCCAAAACGGTCAATTCTGACTGTTTGTGTATCCACTACACAGATTTCACACTGATAAAACTTAGACAGAATGGATACTTCAATGGCGCCTCCCCATGTATCTTCTCTTCTGATCCACTCACAATACTCTTCATTGGTTTTCCCTAGTACTGCCTCACAATAGGACTCTGGATCACTTGCCACTATCTGGGCTATAAGACTGCGCATCTCCGGAGCACATGCTGGATCATAAATGCCTCCCTCTACCACATAGAATATGCTTGTGAAGAGACAGGAGTTATCTGCTGGAACAACCCTCCTTGCAAGTACAGGCAGTGCTTCCCTGACCAAAGTAGGGACACTCCTTTTTGCAATTACAGGTGACTCATTCTTGGGTTTGGTTGTGTCCTCTTCAACAATTAGAGTATCACCTGTCAAAAATAAAAAAACAAGAATTATGAGGATTAGGTAGATGAAATGCAGTGTTGCGTCACCAAAGTGCATTACGAACAGAAAGGGAAAAACTACAAATACAGAGAAGCAAACCATTTAAAGCCTCCAGTATATCATGCCTCAGTTCTGACAGAATCAGATCAGCACAATAGAAAGCATTACCACTTAAATAAATTACATAAGAAGCTGCAGCAGACTGTAGCTTTGGGCTCTCACTGTAGATTGCTGGTTCACATAAAGACACAGTGTTTGTACTGAAGTCTCCAAATTAGCACAGTGGTTAATGTTTTCAAGTTTATTGTCCAAATCTGGAACATGAGTGATACTCAATCCCTTTCATTTTAGAGTCTCTTGAAAACCCACTTTAGAGGCAGTGAAATAGAAGATGTTTACATTTACAGAAGCTGATAAACAGGTTGGACAGTCACTGAAAGCACTATTTTGCAATCAATTTTTTATTAAAGGGTGGTAGCCCTAATGTCCCAACCAAGTTTCAGGTAAGGTAATTATAATCTGCTAAAATGCAGTTTCAATTAGGTATGGCATTCTTTTGCTCTTCCTGTCTTGAGCTATGGAACAACACTGTGTGCTGCAGAATATTAATCTTGTGTCTTTAAACACCTAGTGCCTTTCACGCCAGAGAGGACTACAGCTTTTGCTAGATGTTCTTTACACTGTGTTGAAGCAGGCTCATAAGGCTTTAATATTTGCCGAGAGAATGAAATAAGCTCTAGAAAGGAAATGCATAGTAACCCATAACGATTTCAGTGAGCCATGAGCATGATCAGATGAGTTTATAGGGGCAACCTGAACATACTTCCAACCCAGCTGTCTCTACAACATCCATTCAAAGGGGTCAAAAAATACATACTTCTATGCATGATCCTCTCTCCTCCACCCATTTTATCCTGGCTCTGCTCTCGCTGCATCTTGAGCACTCGAGGGCAAGTACCTCCTTCTCAGACCAGCCTTGCCCGGTGGGGCACACAGCAACCTCCCAGCACTGGGACTTTCCCCTCCTCCCGGCCGGATTCAGCCTTTAGGAACTACTCCCCCACGCCCCTGCCCGCGCCCTAGGGTGAGGGGAGGAGACGCTGACCCGCAGCAGGCGCTGTCCAGGGGAGCTGCCCTGCCCACGATGGAGGCAGCCGGGAGCCCCCCAGGCAGAGGCAGCCCCCCGGCCCCGCCCGCCGGGGAGGGGGGGCGCGGTGTCCCCACGCTCCTCACCTGAGTGGATGCCGAGCTCCCCCAGCCGCCGCTCCCCGTCGCTCAGGTCAAGGCTCCGCGGGGGGAAGCCGAGCAGGAGGCGCTGGGCCGGGGCCGGCACCCCGGTGAGGGCGGCCAGGGCGGCCTGCAGCTCCCGGAGGCGGGAATGCGCCGTGAGGCCGGGCAGCGGGTGGGAGCCGCTCCGGGCCTTGCAGCGCAGCCGCAGCATCCTCCTCCGGGGCCGGGGCTCCCAACTCTGCTGCCCCAGCAAAATGGCCGGGGCAGCTGCCCCGCCAAGTCTCGCGACGCTTCCGCCGTGCCTCGCTATTGGCTGCGGGCCCCACGCCGCAACCCGCGTCTCTCCCCGCGTGCCCGCGGCGCAGCCAATCCGCGGCTGGGGGCGGAACGCTCGGGACGTCCTTGGTGACGTCACACGCACACGGAGAATCTCACAGTCGAGGGGGGACACGTCACCGCGTTCTGTCTCCCCGCGGTCAAGGTGGAATAGGAGCTGGTGGGGGCGGGGCTCTAGTATAACCTCATTTGCATAATTGCATCTTATTTGCGTATCAGACGTACCTGTTCTTTTACTCCTTCGCAGTTCAGGGGAAACTAATTGAGTGTCTGAGCTCATTTACATGCCATTTATGTGTGGACGTTTTTGCATCTCATTGGCACCCTGTGCCTATGGGCGCGTGTACGCCCCGTTTGCATGTCTAGACCTAGTCTAATTGTTCCCGTTCATTTGCCTAGCTTGGTTCCACCGGTCTCCCCCTGCGCATCCTTCCCCAGCACAGCTGCAGGGTTGCGTCTTAGTCACGTGGGCGCCACATTAGCATACCATTTGCATCTCGTTGCCGGTCCGCCAGCCTCAGCCGGCAGCTGGTGTCACCTGGGCAGCGCGCGCGGGGGGCGCGGGCTCCGCGCCGGCTACCTTGCTGCAGTGCGGGATCGCCGGTTCATCCAAGTCCTGGCTGCTGCGGGAGGCTCCTGGCCGGTGTCTGAGGCTCGCAGCGCTTGGCAGGTGCAGCAGCCGCCTGGCTTCCCACCGCTTCGTGGTACGTCTCAGCGCGGAACCCGGTCCCGGGCTCGTGCTGAAGAAGGCTTGGGGGGTTCTGCGCCTCAGTTCCCCCTTGCTGCGAGCGGGTGTGTCCGGGGGACTCTGCAGGTCGGCACCCGATGAATGGCAGAAATCCTGGAGCGGGGCTTGGGAGTGCCTGGCTGAGAGACCTGCCCAGTCCCCTGCTCAGAGGATGCTGTCAAACCAGCTGGGATGATTTCCCAGCCTTGGCATCTCGGGGGCTGGCCCCTAAAAAAGTGCCTAGCAGCTGCATAATGACTTTGGGAGGTCGGGGGAAGGCTGTTCCTTTATATTTGTAGTACTTACAAAAGGCAAGGGGCAAAGGTAGGTACACTCCCCTCTAATCCTTCTGTTCCCTGGCTGAGATGGTTCATTAATGTCCCAGGTGAGGGATATATTTTTTCCCCCTCTGCTTCATTTTTCTGTGCTTTGCGTTATCTCGTGCCAACTACATATGTTACGACCTAAGTATGTTACGACCTGCTGTTGACCTTGGACTACAGCTTTGAGACTGTTATATGGCTTCCTTTCCCTCCCACAAGGAACAGCACTGATAAGTTGCTATGCATCTTCTTTTATTCTGTCTACTGGATTTCACAAGGATTTGTTTCTTGGTTCTTCTTTTCTTTTCCAAGAGCCTGAAGGTCCAACACTGACCAAGTGTGAGATTAGCAGCAATGTCAGGACATACAGCATTAGTCCCAGAGCAGAACAACAACAGCAGCAACCAGGAAAAAAAAACTTCAAATATGCGAGTCTCAGAAAAAAAGTGCTGTGAGTATTTGTAACAGTCTTGAAGAAAATAGATCTTGTGTCTTGCAATGAATTTCTCTTTTACCTGTTTATAAAAAGAGGTAGTCAGTCAGTCATGCTTTATTCCTTCTAGCTCAGTGCAGTAGTAAAGACAAATACAATTTCATCCTTAGTGTAACTCTATAGACTTCATGTCATTACACCAGGAATGAATTTAGGCCTATCCCGAATCCTGAAATGAGCTGCACATGAGTGCAGGATCAGGATCTTTTTTTTAACATGCACAATTTTTGTTTTTAAGTCTTTAACATAAACATCTTGAATGATTTTACTTTTTCTGACTCGATAGCTGAATTGTGCCCCCCATGCAACCCTCAGTACAAGTACAACAGTGGCAGTGCTGGCTTCCCCCATGTCACCCCCCCAAAGTGCTTCAGCTCCGATCTGGAGGGTTGTTCATTTTGTACATCCCAGTCAGTTCTTGGCCTTTCTGGCGAGGCTGTCAACAAAGGGAACAATTGTGATGTGTTTTTATGATGTCCACTTGGAACTGAGATCATCAGAAATAATTTCATGTGGGCTCCTAAAGTAGTACTTCACAGGTTTATAACTGTTTACAATTCTTGTTTGTATCACTTCTGTCCAGTTATATTTGTTACACGTTTTGCTCTTCTGGGCAAATGTTTATCTTTCAAGTTAATAATGTTTTGCAATTCAGCTGTTTAAAAAGGAACTCTATTTTAATGTAGATTAGAGTTTTAATACAATCTCTGTTCCTGAAAGCCACCCACATGTACTAGGCAACAAGTAGCACAACTGTACTGAACAGTGGTTTAAAATAGCCCACCATGAAACATTGTTCCATATTTCTGTCTAATGTGCTTCATCGGGCAGTGATCTGGGCATGTTACATCTGTGATAGAATCATAGAATATTAGGTTTGGAAGAGACCTCAGGAGGTCATCTAGTCCAATCCCCTGCTCAAAGCAGGACCAACACCAACTAATCATCCCAGCCAGAGCTTTGTCAAGCCGGGCCTTAAAAACCTCTAAGGATGGAGATTCCACCACCTCCTTAGGTAACCCATTCCAGTGCTTCACCACCCTCCTAGTGAAATAGTGTTTTCTAATATCCAACCTAGACTTCCCTCACTGTAACTTGAGACCATTGCTTCTTGTTCTGTCATCTGCCACCACTGAGAACAGCCTAGCTCCATCCTCTTTGGAACCCCCCTTCAGGTAGTTGAAGGCTGCTGTCAAATCCCCACTCACTCTTCTCTTCTGCAGACTAAATAACCCAAGTTCCCTCAGCCTCTCCTCACAAGTCATGTGCTCCAGCCCCTAATCATTTTTGTTGCCCTCCGCTGGACTCTCTCCAATTTGTCCACATTCCTTCTGTAGTGGGGCGGCCAAAATTGGATGCAATACTCCAGGTGTGGCCTCACCAGTGCCGAATAGAGGGGAATAATCACTTCCCTTGTTCTGCTGGCAATGCTCCTACTAAATACAGCCCAATATGCCGTTGGCTTTCTTGGCAACAAGGGCACACTGCTGACTTATATCCAGCTTCTCGTCCACTGTAATCCCTAGGTCCTTTTCTGCAGAACTGCTGCTTAGTCAGTCGGCCCGCAGCCTGTAGCGGTGCATGGGATTCTTCCTTCCTAAGTGCAGGACTCAGCTATTTGTCCTTGTTGAACTTCATCAGATTTCTTTTGGCCCAATCCTCCAATTTGTCTAGGTCACTCTGGACCCTACCCCTACCCATATCCCTGATCTGTTGAGTTAATGCCAAAACTAGTGTCTACCAATCTCCATTGAACTCTTTTAATCTAGCTCTTCCAATTATCTGTTGTCATAGGCCAGGAACAGATTTCAGCAAAGAATCCCAAAGATATTTGCTCAGTAGGAAGGATGCACACACACAATACTATGATTTAGGGCTGCATAATCACTGAAGGTCTGTTTTGATTTTTACTGCTTTCCAAGTATCTCTCCCCCATTGATTTTCACTCCCATTGAATATCTTTATACTTTTTCTCCACATGTACTAGTTGCACTTATACAGATTACACTCATTTTGTTTTTTCCTGCTTATATATCTAACCATTCTGGATCCCATAACACAGTGTCTTTACTGATTTTTCAAAGCCTCCCGATCTAGGTCACTCTGGGAATTAAAATTTAACATCTTGTTTGCCTCTTCCTTCAGATTCTTTATAAAGCTATTTAAAGGGACATCATCAATTTAAAAATTATGCTTGTGTTTGACAATGTTTTACCTACAATTGTTGCAAATACTCCTTAAAATGACTATGACTGGAAGAGACTGTGGGGGAAAATATTTATTTTTTCCCATTTGTTTACTTTGTGTATTTGACAGCACTTGGTACAGATGGCTTCCCCAAAGTCAGTTTCCCTGTTGTTTGTGCTGGGTTTTTGTGCACAGCAACAAGTGAGAGAAGAACAGTCCTAATAATAGACCAATATGGCTATAAACTATAAAAAAATTGGCATGGGGGTTTGGGAGCAGGTGTAGTGCACAGATATACCTTTAACAAAGTATTTGAAACTGACTAGATTTACAGCTGACAAAGCCCCATCAATATTGCAGTTAGATTTGCATTTTATCTTGTGTGGCAAAACCATCTCAACAGGTCATTTAGATATGGAAAAGACTTTAGATGCTATTTTGTCCATTCTGTGTTCCATTCAGTTTATAGTCACTTGCTTTGACCAGTTTAATTATAGCAACACATGCTCCCATATGTGACCCAGTCACACTGAATGGAATCCCTCTGGAAGAAGTGCAGTCCTTCACCTACCTAGGCAGTATCATCGACCAACAGGGTGGCACGGACGCAGACATAAAAAGCAAGGATTGGTAAGGCAAGAGCAGCTTTCTTACAGCTCAAGAACATCTGGAGCTCTAGAGAGCTGTCTTTGGCAACAAAGATTAGACTGTTCAATTCCAACGTGAAATCAGTCTTATTGTATGGAGCTGAAACCTGGAGGATAATTAAAACAACCACCAGGAGGATCCAGACCTTCATAAATAGTTGTCTTAGAAGGATTCTCCAGATCCGCTGGCCAGACACCATCAGCAACATCTACCTCTTGGAGAGGACCCATCAACTTCCAGCAGAGGAAGAAATTAGAAGGAGAAGGTGGGGTTGGATAGGACACACACTACGCAAGCAGCCAACCAACATCACTAGACAGGCATTGCGGTGGAACCCCCAAGGCAAGCGGAAAAGAGGCTGTCCAAGAAACACCTGGCGACGCGACCTTCAGGCTGATAGCAAAAAAATGGGCTATACCTGGAACCAGCTAGAGCAAATGGCCCAGGATAAAGGACTCTGGAGATCTGTGGTTGGCGGCCCATACCCCGACTGGGGTGACGGGCATGAGTGAGTGAGTGATGCTCCCATAGCCCTGTCTATAATCAGTGTCTTTCATATAGTTCTATAAAACTCAGTTTTACTTAATTAGTGGATTAATTAATTAATCTGTTGCTTTTGGGAAATTACGTGACTTTTTTTTTTTTAAAGAAACAAGAAACTTTATGCAAAAACATTAATGGTAAAAAAAATCCTGCTTCACAGCAACAGGTTAAACATTACTAATTTAGTTTCTCAGATCATTTGTTGAGTATGTTAAGGAAGGAAATTAGATTCCTGTCTGCTGTCAGTAGAGAAATATGATCTCTTTCATTAAAGAATTTTTCCTATGTCCTTGACAGTTACTCCTTAATAGTTAAATATTTTTAACTCTGGCTGACGTATTTTGGCTGACACATTAGTCACACGTTATTTTCCCTGTTCCCCGTGGCTGATCAGTCGTTAACCTACTTCATTAGCTAACACCTCAGAGAGCCATGCTGTGGTCCAGTGATTGCTATTAACATTTAATTGGATGGAAAGGCATGATAATGAATCCACTGTGTGTTTCATACAGTAAGTAACCTTTTGTGTGGCTGGTAGATGGGCAGAGGCAGTGGGTTACTCCAGAAATGAATTTGGCTTCTGACTTGGTTTTTGTTCTAAGGTGTTTTAATTAGTTTAATGATTTCGCCGCCTCCTCTTTCCAGCATGGGCTTCCTATATGACCAACTCCCCTACTTTGATTGTAATGATTGGCCTTCCTGCCCGGGGCAAGACTTATATGGCCAAGAAATTAACACGCTACCTCAACTGGATTGGTGTGCCTACGAAAGGTCTGTACGGATTTTTGTACGTGGTAGCTTAAAGTGATGGATGGGTCATGGAGCTGGCAATGAGACATTTGTTTTAATCCAGCCCAGGTTTATAGTCACTGAAAGTTGTCATAACTTGATCAGTGTTGTCCCCGGTGAACAAGCACCTAGGGCATAAAACCTTATTGACAGTGCCAATAAAGAGCCAGAAGATTCAGTTATCCATAGCAACTGAATTCCACTTGAACCCTTAGAGGTGGTTTCTCCAGGCAGATTGGAAAGGGTCAGTGTGTTGGGAAAGTTTAACTAGTGTTACTGAAGCTGTATCTATTCTGTGCTTATAGAGGGAACATCATCCCGGTGCAGAGGGCCAGCACAAAATCTGTGCGTTACTTAAGTCCTCGAAGTAGGTCTTAAGTGCTTCAGACAGAGGCTGCCAGGGCTGCCAAATTTGGTATTTTTTCTGAGAACTAAATTTTTCTTTAGCAAAGTGCATGAGATATTATAAAGCCCCTTCTGCTTGACTTGGGCCTCTTCTCTTTTCAGTGAGTGCATGTAATCCTGCTTAATGGGAATAGGGATTGCACATGAATATACTGATAACTAGGAGGATAGTTATCAAAAATGTGCATTAATTTGGGGAGATCTGGGAAAAGTTACACATGGAAAATCAGATATTCTGAAAATCTATGGTGCAGTTTAAGTTTTTCAGATTTCAGTCATAAGGAATTCTCGTGGTGTTTGCAAAAGTTAATTTGAAGTAAAATTGCTGGAAGGTTTTAGTTGGAGGGATAGCTCATAAATTGCTGTAATCAAGATAAGGATGTGATTCTCCTCTTGGCTCACAATCAGGTAACATGTATTTGTGAAATGCTGCAAATCACACGTCTTTGTTTGTTTTTTGTGAAGTGTTTAATCTAGGAGTATATCGTCGTGAAGCAGTGCAGTCCTACAAGTCCTATGATTTTTTCAGGCATGATAACAAAGAAGCCATGAAGATTCGGAAGTAAGTCTGTGTCAGAAGGAGAAACCCAACTTGAATAGTAGAGGGAAAAGTTCATGTCATTCTGAAGTCTGCAGCTGGTTTCAGACTATACCTCTGATTGTAGGAAGTGACATTTAATGTCAATAGACAAATATGGAGTTAAATTCTGCCACCATTGCTTAGGTTGAGAAGGACTTTATTGCATCAGTACTCACACTGATTTCAATAGAGACTACTCACAGAGTAAGGTATTACACTGTGTGAGTAAAGACAGCAGATTTGGGCCTGCAGTAAAGGTTTTGTGGAATGGATTAATAATTTGTTCTATCTGAGGAAATTCCAGATTATTTTACAAGTTTTAAAAACTGCTTTGGGAGCATGTGACAGAATTTAATTTTGTGTAGACTAGTGCTCTTCAAAAATAGATATATTTTTCATTAAATCCTCATATTCCCCACCTCCATTCTCCTGGTTGCTGGCACTTTGAGAAGGAGGAAAAAAAGGCAGTTGACCCTTGCCCAGTTGACGATACAGCTGTCACTATACAGGTTTAGGGGTACTAGAAACTCCAAGAACATCTGTAAGTGAATACCTGGAATTATAGCGGGAGAAAGTAAATTAACCCTACCCGGTAATTTAATTTTGCAGACAGTGCAGGGGGAAATTTCCAAGCATGTGAGCTTGCTTGTGGCTCTTACAAAGGAGAGGGATATTGTTGTTAAACTCTCTAGTAAATGGTCTCAGGCATACTAAAATATACCATTTTATAGCCCCTATAATCTCTGTGTATTTCTCTATACCTTCCAATAGGATAAAATATTTAGGGCTTCATCCTCCCAAGAGTATTTGTGGCAAAACCCCCATTGATTATAATGGCAGCAGGATTATGTTTTTTCTGTAGCTGTTAAGATCAAGGCTTAGTGACTGATCATTCTTCTGAATTCTGCGTTGCTCTGGAATTTGCTTCTGAACTCAGGTTACCTCTAGGTCAGTCTAAAAGTCATGCCGTTCCAGGGTTCTGCTTTGATTTTGCACTTCTCCACCAGAATAAACAATTCCCAGCTCCAGACTCCAGATCAGTTTTCTTACAGACATTTGCACACAGCAGGGCACCAACACTGTTGTATGAATTCAAGGTGACAAGCAGCCTTATTCCATAAAATTCACACATCGGGGCAGAGGGGACACACGCTATGTGCTTTGTTGGGTATTCAGTGCATGCCATTAAAACAGCTGCCCTAGAAGCTGGGTCTTCAGGGTGGGCATGAGGCCTCCTGCTCATGAGTAGGTAACAAACTTCAGATCCTCTTTAACAAGTTGGCAGAGATATAACTGTCCTTCCAAGAAAGTGCCCTTTGGTCCTTGTATGGGCATGTCTACAAGCTGCCATGCTCTCTCACCTCCTTGACTGTAGCATAGATATGTTCTTTTAAGGAAAGTTTATCCTTATAGATGAATGCCAAGGGTGAAATCCTTGCTCCGCTGAAGTCCATGGCAAAACTCCCATTGACTTTCATGGGGTGGAGGGCAGGATTTCACACCAGGGGTACAGTAGTGGCTGTTTAACAACAGGAGACATCCTGGGGAGAGATGTCAAATGATGCTAAAACAATAAAACTAATAAAGGGTCTAAACCTGCTCCCATTGAAGTCAGTGGGAATTTTGTCAGAATGGGGCCCAAGGGACAAAACTCAGATGATAAGAGAGGCATGTAATACAAATAAAAAGCAGATGGATTAAAAAGTCCTTATTGTCCCATTTAGTGACCAGTTGGGAGACCTAGATTCAGCTTCTGCTCCTAGAATCTATCTTCCCTGGCAGGCAGCACACCAGTCCCCAAAGAATATGACTCCACAGAGACCCATTTGTTCCTTTAAGGAAAGATGGCAACAGACTCCTGGGCTGGAAAGATAGAGTGCTCAGAACAGAGACGTGGAGGTGGAAAAGGGATTTAAACAGGGTTGGCTCTGTAACTGATCCCACTTTGAGCTTTGGAGCCGTGGTTCATGAGGCTTGGAATCTGAACACTTTGCACGGTCTGCAATGCTGCCAATTTCTCTCCTTACAGACAGTGTGCCTTGGTGGCTCTGGAAGATGTGAAAGCTTATGTCACGGAGGAGTGCGGGCAGATAGCTGTAAGATAACACTTGATTATACCGAGTTTAAATCAAAAGAGTATTAAATCAAAGCCTGAAATTTTCATCCAAACCCTTCTGGCAGCTTTAAAAATTGTAGCTAATGTTGTTGGGATTATTTTTTTCTGTTAGGTGTTCGATGCAACCAACACGACTCGAGAGAGGAGGGACTTGATCTTAAATTTTGCTAAAGAGAATGCTTATAAGGTGACTTTCGTTGATCTGGGATAAGGACTGTAGGAGTGAATGCCTCCCTTGGGTGTATCCCATTTCCATTAGCGTCAGTAGCATCAGATGGCAGTTTTCGGCCCTTATCTTTGTACAGTGCTGCTGTAGTTTCAGGGCTTGTGTCATCATTTCCACCTCTGCAAAGCTGGTTTGAAATGCTGTTCTGGTGGTGTTTTTCATCCACTCTGCACCGGTGTCAATGAATATTTAAGGTTCAAAGTAGGGGAGAATCAGCACCCTTCTATGCGTATGTCTGATTTGGGAAGTACCCTGTTTAATGGATTGTCTGTTGGGATATCCCAAACAAAATATTCTGCCCTCATCAGCCCTTATCTCTCTGGAGCTCAGAGATCATGAGGATGTGTGTGGCACACATTCCTAAATAGACAGATGCCCCTCACAGTGGGTTCCTGTTAAGGTTAGTTTCTCACAAAGCATATCTGGCTAAATCTATCCCTTGGGTAACTCTGCTGACTTCATTTGTGGCTATACTGGAAATTAATATGACCTATTTACATTACTCTAGAGGCTCTTAATTCTACTAAACATGCTTCATTGCCTCCTCTCTAGGTGTTTTTTGTGGAGTCTGTCTGTGATGATCCAGAAGTCATTGCTGCCAATATCCTGGTGGGTGCTGAATGTTCAGAGGCTCAGTCTGTAACATCCTTCTGTAGAAGCCTTGATGTTTGTCATGGAAGGTCACAGACTATTATAGTGGCTCACCATAACAGCTGAGATTCATTATTATTAGAAAGCCTTACAGTAAAGTTAAATCTAATCCACAGAACTCAGGGGATTCTGGGTTTAAAGGCTTTTACTCTCCCTCATTCTGTTGTGCCTGCCTGTGGGCAGGTGATTCTGTGAAGTCGTACTGAGTGTTCTACACTCAGGTGTCTGGTTGGGCCTGGTGTTAATCTCTGTTACACCCATGTAAATTCAGAATAACCCAGTTGAAGTAAGATGAGTCACTCTGGATTTATGCTGTCCTAAGAGAGATCAGAGTCTGGCTCAAAGACTGAGTTCTAACTTTCATTCTGATTTTCCTTTCTGCAATCACAAAGGGCATCCTAGGTTAAACTCACCCAATATTCCCTTACCCTGCTTTAGTGCAGCTTATGCCAGGATCAGAAAAACTGGACTTTGTTATCTCACCAGGCAGAAAGAAATTGAAACTGAACTGCTTAAGTGTAACTCTGCAGTTCTTATTCTGATGCAGTCCTATCCCTGAATAAACTGCCTGGGGTGGGGTGCCCTTTGCAATACTGTATGTAGTTCTGATAGCCTTGTTCTGATGTTTCAGTTCTGAAATAAGTGGTTAATATTTGCAGATGCATGGCAACCAAGACAGATGGGTTATTTATGTGGGAACTTGGAAACCAAACTAAAGCCATGAAGCATTTTATCTTGGAACTTGATTTTATTTTCATGGGAAGATCTGCAGTAAGTGGTTTGTGTGGAAAGGCAAAAGTCAAGCCATCTGTCTCTGTCCCCAGGCCAAATGCTACCCTCTGACATTTGGAATTGTTCTTTGTTTCCTTTTCAGGAGCAGGTTCTTCACAGGGCAGATGGGAAGGGGAAATGTAAACAGTGTTTGTTTGTTTGTTTGTTTTTTGTTTGAAAATTGAAGAATAATGTCACTTATTCTAATTTATACAAAGTTTGCTTAACTTTTATAAAATCTCTCTCTCTTGTTCAGGAAGTGAAGGTCTCCAGCCCTGACTACCCAGAGAGAAATCGAGACTGTGTGATGGATGATTTCCTGAAGAGGATAGAGTGCTATAAAGTCACATATCAGCCCCTTGATCCAGATAATTATGACCAGTAAGAGGCGAGATTTAGCAGCATGTTGCATACTGGATATGCTGTGGAAACAGACACGTGGGCTGCTTTCTTTTGCCAGTTTTGTTCCCTAACCCAACATGCTGCAGTCCCTATGCTGGCGAAACTCTCATTGACTTTGCAATATGGGAGATTTGCTTGTGTGAGGCATGCAGAATTATGTCCAATATGATTTGCAAGGATTTCTCCCTAGTATATAAAATGGGAATGTTTAAATAGAAAACTATACTACATTGTAATTGTCTGTTCTTTCTCTCTAAGAGTTTTATAAGGCACCTCAGTGCCAAGTGGTAGCAGCAGTATCAGTATTACGAGAATACACACCTACACACACACATTTTGCTTTAAAGATACTGATGAGTGTCCTTGTTTTGTGTTGACCGTAGAAACCTTTCCTTCATTAAAGTGATCAATGTGGGACAGCGGTTCCTGGTAAACCGTGTCCGGGATTACATCCAGAGTAAAATCGTCTATTACCTGATGAACATTCATGTCCAGCCACGCACCATCTACCTTTGCCGGCATGGCGAAAGCGACTTTAACCTTGTTGGCAAGATCGGTGGGGATTCTGGCCTGTCGCCGCGTGGGAAGCAGGTATGTTCTTGGCAGTGTCAAGATTGACATCCTTTTAAAGTGCGTCAGTATAATAGGAACCTGGATTTAGGTCAGATTGTCTGCTGGTGTAAATGGACTCAGTTCCATGGACTTCAACAGAGTTTTGCTCATTTATGCCAGCAGATAAATTGGCCTGAATCTGACTGTCAGGGGTGTGTGACTTCTCTTCGGCCTGGGGTTGAAGTCCCCACATGCACCTTCAGCAGTCACTCTCCCTGCTCCCTTGTAGCAATGCTCCCTGCCAATGAGGGGTGTTCATTCTGCAAAGGATTAATTCTTTACTGCGCAAACAAGAATGGGTGTAAATTTTTATGGATTGCCAAGGTGCCACTTAGATTGTAAAGCTGAAATGTAATAGACTAGATTTGCCAATATGAGAAATGTTACTGCCAACGATGGGATGCAGTTTAATTAGGATAACTCCTCTTTATTGAATCCAGGGAGTGCTAGTTTACTAATTTTAATACTAGGTTCTTTTCAGGTCTTCTTTTATCTTAGACAGTATTTCTGAGATCAGGACATTTTGTTATTCTTAACCAATCAGCAGTTTATTAATTCACCTAGAACCTCATTGGTATATAAACAACAATTGATTGATCAAGTGTGGATACAACAAATCTTGTACCATATGCTGAATGCAAAATACACATGCAGCCTTCTGTGTGAGTAACACAGACCCAGTGTTGGGATCCAGCAACTATTCCGAGGAACAAAACAAATCACCCTAAATCTTATTACATTTACTGATTGTCACCAGTTTTAAGTTCTTTATCATCTCTAATGCATTTATCACCCTTCAAATAATTCTCTCGAAGACTAAGGATGCCCTTGTCTTAGGGTACTCTCTCTTATGAATTTCATTCTTGCTAATTAGGGGAGGGATAGCTCAGTGGTTTGTGCATTGGCCTGCTAAACCCAGGGTTGTGAGTTCAATCCTTGAGGGGGCCATTTGGGGATTTAGTTGGGGCTTGGTCCTGCTTTGAGTAGGGGGTTGGACTAGATGGCCTCCTGAGGTCCCTTCCAACCCTGATATTCTATGATTCTATTTCGTGTTTGGTTTGATAGGGACTAGTTTGAAACATCAAAAGCAATTGCTTACATTTCTTTTTTTGAAGTTCTGAGGCCAGTGTGCTTGGATTTACAAAGGAGAAACACAGGTTTAGCATTACTTAGTTAAAATCCACTGTTTGGTTACTTGGCAGTGTGACAGGCTGTCCACCCCACACAATGTCTGAACAGATAAAATAGGCCAATTAACCTTATAGGCTACACCTGGAGGAGAGCCAGGGATTGATAAGGGCTAATGGCTGGTGAAGCCTAGCTGGGGGAGAAGCTGGGTAGGGAATCTAAAGAAAGGAAATTTGAATTTGTAGGGGAGAGCCTGCAGTCACTTGTTGGAAGCAGCGAAGTAGGGAGGAGGAAACCGGGGGGACGACAATAAGCCCTGGGATGCTAGCCCTGGAAAAAGGGTCAACGCCAGAGGAATTGTGAAGAGAGTCCTCCAGCCCAGAGCCCTCACCCCCTCCCACACCCCAACCCCTGTCTCAACCTGCAGCCCCCTCCTGCACTCTGAATCGCTCATTTCTGGCCCCACCCCGGAGCCTGCACCCCCAGTTAGAGTCCTTGGCCTCACCCCCTCCCGCACCCACAACCCCCTGCCCCAGCTCAGTGAAAATGAGTGAGGGTGGGTGAGAGCGAGCCACTGAGGGAGGGGGAATGTAGTGAGTGGGGTGTGGGGGCTTGGGGAAGAGGCCGGGCCTCAGGGAAGGGCGGGGCTAGGGTGTTGGGTTTTGTGCGACTAGAAAGTTGGCAACCCTAGATGCGGGGTTGGGGAGGGTGAGCTAAGGGCTTGCACCTGCGGCCGGGGTCCAGGGCCAGAGCCCGAAGGCCCACGACTGGAGTCTGCTACCCACCACTCCAGGGCTGAGGCCTGAAATCCGAGCCTCACTGCTCCCAGGAAGGTGGGGAACTAACTGGCTGCCTGCTCCTCTAGCGTTTGTGGATCCTCAGGGGGGCAGGGCCCATGCCCTGCTGGTCCCCCCCCCCTTCCCACCCCCCCGTCACTGCCCAGGAGGCTGTGGCCGTAAGAAAAGCCTGGTGGCCAAGCCGCATTTGAGAAACGCTGCAGTTTCTATTGGCCACTTGCCGAATGGCGTTCAGCTCTCGTTCTCCATTGTTTCCATTGATATCCAGTAGATGGCGCTAGCGTATAACAAATTTCTTCAATCCGTAGAAGACTTCAATGTTTCATTCATTTCAAAGATTTTTTTATCTGTTTTTTTTTTCTGTATTATCTATACTGTGAATTGGAATCTCTGCTCAGATTCAAAGTTATGCCTTGGTTAGCTGCTTATATCTTTCAGTGAGACAAGGTGGGTGAGGTAATATCTCTTATTAGACCAACTTCAGTCGGTGAGAGAGACAAGATTTGAGCTTACACAGAGCTCTTCTTCAGGTCCTGGCCTTTAGCTCAAAAGCTTGTCTCGCTCACCAACAGAAATTGGTCCAATAAAAGATATTCCCTCACCCACCTTGTCTCTCTAATATCTTGGGACCAACAACACTGCATGTATCTTTCAATGTTCTTTTTCCTTTGAGTGCCATACAGTTCATACCGCTTAATTCAACAATTATTTAGAAAGAAAGCAAACAAAATCTCTTTACAGCTCCTCTAAATGTAGTGGACTTAGTCCATACATTCTTTGATTATATCCAATACCTTTTATTTCACATCTTTCAGGGCTTGTAGTGGAACAAGAAACATAATTTTGAAAAGACAGACAGGGTAATCACATCTAGAGAGATGGTACCTTTAATTCATAAAGCAGATAAATGTGCAGTTTCTAATTTGGGATAAAGATTGTTGGTTTGGATTTCTTGGGGTATCAGGAAGCTTGACCTATATATGTTCTTCATATTTCTATAGGTTGCCTAGCAAGCATTCTTAACTGGTGTAACTCCGTTTCTACACACAGCTCTGGTTCTTGATAGGAAACAGTTGAGTACTCTGCACAGGAAAACAAGAAATTCTTGTCTGTCATCTGGTAGGGGCTCTCTTTAGCTAGACCAAGAGAGATGGAAGTCTTATCCACAAGCAAATTATGGGAGTCTTTGGTTTCAGAGTCTAATAGCTGGAAGACTCCTTAACAAGCATTGAGCTTTCCTTTCCTGAGGAATGTGTACTTCAGCTCTAGCTTAACAGATGCTTCCCAGACAAGATGTCCCACACATTTGGATGTGCAGATTGAGTCCCATTGTCTTTAGTCCTGAAAGGAAGCTAAAGTTGGGAGCTCGTATGCAGTGATTAGTTGTAATTCTAGTTGCCGTGTTTAGCTTCCAGATTAAAAGGGGCCTGAGAGGGAGCTATGGTAACTTATTGCCAACATGTATTCAAGACATGTTTGACATCTATACAGCTCACAACTGTGAACATATTAACTCTAAACCCAGAGTGGCAGAAATTGGCTTTGGATGGCATCAGTTAATGCCAGTCTGGTGAGAAGTTTAGCACGTTCTTTCACAATGAAGAGTGAATTCACAATGGTTACTTTTATCATCTCCCAACCGGCTTCAATTTCTCTAGTTCGCTCAAGCCCTTAAAAAATTCATTGCCGAGCAGGAGATTGTGGATTTGAAGGTTTGGACGAGCCAGCTGAAGAGAACCATCCAGACAGCCGAGTTCTTGGGGGTCCCCTATGAGCAGTGGAAGATTCTGAACGAGCTCGATGCTGTGAGTACAGTGGGGAAATGGTCCGAAGCTATACACTGAACTTCTGGGGGGTTGTAAATAAGAATAGTGAACATCAAATAATGTCTTTCCCCTCCCATCTAAATACTTTCTGAGCATTAATTACGCTTCAGAACACTATGTATTTCTATTGCACCCCTCACCTCAGTGAGCTATAGAACTGCTTGGTGTAAAATTGAAAATGCCTACGGATTTTACCCAAGTATCCCAGTGCTCTTTACAGAAGATACCATTAAAAACTCAACATTCAAGGTCCCAGGTACCTGCAACAACCAACTACAGCACAACAGGCATATGTTGGGCTTTCAGTGGTTCCCACTGTAATTCTTTCATGCAAATAAGCTGTAAAGATAATAACCTGGAAATAAATACTTGTTTCCATTACACCTCTACCCCGATATAGCGCTGTCCTCGGGAGCCAAAAAATCTTACCGCGTTATAAGTGAAACTACATTATATCGAACTTGTTTTGATCCGCCGGAGTGCACAGCCCCGCCCCCCTGGAGCGCTGCTTTACCGCGTTATATCCGAATTCGTGTTATATCGGGTCGCGTTATATCGGGGTAGAGGTGTATTTGCAGATTTAAAAACAAACCAACCAAAACCACCGCCATAGAACATAAAGGTTTGGGTTTAAAATTCAAACTAGAAAACACATTGCAGTTATTTGTGGAGGAACATTTGCTCCTTTGCTGAGGTCATTTCTGTTGTATTCATAGATTCCAAAGCCAGAAGGGACCATTGTGATCACCTGGTCTGATATCCCACATAACACAGGCCAAAAAACACCTCTCAAGAAACTAGTTTCCAAAGAGGGGCTCAATCCCACAGTGCAGAGGTTGAGTCTCATGGTCATCCAAATGAGCTAGCCTGCCTGCGTCATGAGGATGTTAATGGAGATATCTTATCTCCTAGAACTGGAAGGATCCTTGGGTCATCGAGTCCAGCCCCCTGCCTTCACTAGCAGGACCAAGTACTGATTTTGCCCCAGATCCCTAAGTGGTCCCCTCAAGGACTGAACTCACAACTCTGGGTTGAGCAGGCCAATGCTCAAACCACTGAGCTATCCCTTCCCCCCATGCTTGCTTGCCTTTCAGGAGGGGTGCGAGGCTTAAGGAATTAATGTTTGCAAGCCCGCTCCATGGTTCTCAGGTGTGAAGTGCTGTGTTAGAATTACTCCTGTCTGTTCTGAAATGTAAAACAGTCGTCACATAGGCACAGAATCTTGTGTGTTCAATCCTTTTCCCCCCAGTGAATTCCCTTGTAACAAACTCCTCTTCCACCAGGGAGTGTGTGAAGAGATGACATATGAAGAAATTGAAACTCAGTACCCAGATGAGTTTGCGCTGAGGGATCAAGAGAAATATCTTTATCGTTATCCTGGAGGAGAGGTGAGCAGGTTTAAAATAATGTAGCTGAGTATGTGTAGATAGGAAAGAAGGGAATAATTAAAACAAAATTAGATTTATGTGGGAAATGGCAATAGACCTAATGGTAGCATCCCAAATGTAATTGTAATACAGTGGGTTATTGATCAGTGACTATTTCATTCATGGTGCCATGCAAGTGATACCACTTGATCATATTTGTAAAATGTATGAGGGTTATTGTATTATTTCCTTGGGGCTGTGGGCAAACATAGGGGTCCTTCTACGTGGAGCTCATTGCAGGGAGAGAGCCATAGACGTGATTATTTATTTTAGTTTATTATTTATTTTTATTTACATCTGTTGAAAATGTTGCTAGAGACCTGACTATCTCCACAAAATTAGGGGCCAGTTACCAGTCCAAAAATATATCTAGTCCCCGCCCCCCCCCCCCCACGCTATCGGTTCTTCTATATCTTCCATATTTTAAGATTTTTAACCTGTGTTTTGATTCACGTGAAGCAATTTTAAGCCCTGCTCTTGGTTCTGGCATCTCCGCATGCTTGTGAAACCCCGAAACATCCTTATGCTGTTGAATCTTTCCCTTGATTTCTAGTCGTACCAAGACTTGGTCCAGCGTTTGGAAGCTGTGATTATGGAGCTGGAGCGTCAGGGCAGTGTTCTGGTTATTTCTCACCAGGCTGTTATGCGGTGCCTGTTGGCCTACTTCCTTGACAAGAGCGCTGGTATGAAAGTAAATTCACTGTGTTAGGGTGGGGTTTGCCGGTTACATCACAGAGCTTCTGGAAGGGAGATTTGCATTATTCATTTAATTTTTACAAAAACAGAACTTTTTGAAAAAAAATATTCAGTAATATAGTACTTTACACTTCTCAAGCCTCTTTTAGCCTGGAGTATCTGTAAGTGCTTCACAAATAGTTCTCCTTGCAGTGCCACTGAAATGCAGCCACTTCGGGCATGTGAGTTTAGGAAGGTTATTCTGGATAGGCCCTGTTATTGGGACTTGAGAGATGTGGGTTTCAGTTCCTGTCTCTGCCACAGACACTTCTATGACATTGGGCAAGTCACTTAATCAACCCCGTGTTTCAGTTTCCCATCTGGAAATGGGGGGGTGATACCATTTTACCTGATGGATGCGAGGAAGATAAAATCCATTAATGATTGTGAGGTGCTCAGATACAGTGGTGATGAGGGTCATGTAAGTATTTAGAGCGAAAGCATCACCTAGCCAATTTCTGGACAGCAGTGGGACTAGATATAGCACAGAGAAGGGAAATTATAGCCGAGGACACGGAGGTGAACTCTTAAACTTCTGGAGTGTTTGCCACGATCTTTAAGATCCACCAGGCAGATACCCTTAGAGTCCTGTGGCTGCAAGAAGCTATGTCTACACTGCAATTAGACACCCACGACTGGCCCATGCCAGCTGACTCGGGCTCGCAGGGTTATGGCTAAGAGACCCTTTAACTGTAGTGTAGATGTTGCAGCTCGAGCCCAAACGTCCACACTGCAGTGAAACAACCCCTTAGCCCAAGCCCTGTGAGCCCACGTCAGCTGGCACAGTGTAGACATTGCAGTATAGACATACCCGAAGTGGGTGGGTCTCTGAGGACTTTTGCTATAAGCCTCCGTTTTTGGGGATGTCTGTGTCTGCTATTGAAAGCTATTTCCACTGGGTGGCAGGTTAGGAACAAAAGAAAAAAATCCCTATCTAAGTTCAAGACCTGTCTGTTGGGACTGTGTTGCTGGCCATGCCATGCGGGAGGGACCTTGGGAGGAATCCTGGCCCCACTGAAGTCAGTGGTAAAACTCCCGTTGATTTCAGTGGAGCTGGGATTTCAGCCCTTAGGTTCAGCTCCTGGTCTCTTGGTTTCAAAGCTGGCAGCAGAGACTGACACTTGCAAAGGCAGAGTGATCAGAACTTGTGGTGGGAGGAACTCTCCTGGCAGACTGAATAGCAGCAGTAATGTGCCCTTAGATGGAATGACTGGACTGTGACTTGGTGGCTCAGGGAGGGGAAGAGTTGAAGCAGGAGGGAAGTGCACGAAGCTGATTCTAGGATGTCCCTCAGGACTGCAGCAGTAGACTCAAGAGGAGAGATAAAGGGATGTCAAATAAATGATGAGGCGATTACCTTCTACATCTGCTTTTCAGAAAACGAAGGCCCTGATCCTGCAAAGACTTACTCACACACGTTAACTTTAAACAAGTGAGCCATCCTCTTGAACCCCATGGGACTTCTCATGGGCTTAAAGTTAAGCATGTGTGTAAGTCCTTGCAAGATCCAGGCCAAACTGAGGAACCACAAAATTCCTTCATAGATCCAAACTGTGCCCAGTACATGCCGTGTTTAACTTCTCCTTATCTGGTTTCAGACGAGTTGCCATATCTGAAGTGCCCCCTTCACACCATATTCAAGCTCACTCCAGTTGCTTACGGTAAATATTTCCCTTTTTCTCACTTAGCTGAATGTTTATGAATTTGCTGGGCAATTTGATATCAAAATACACATGGAAAATTATGTCCTGTTAAGCATTTAAGTGCTACATTTATTATAAAAGTTAAAAGAAAATAAGGGGGAGGCCAAATGAGAGAGAACGTTATATTTTTATAAAATGAGTAACAACCAGTTTCTTCTAAAAGAGACCCATTATCTCTGGATTATATTTATTAACCGGGAAACCAGTTTTTCCCGCGAGATTTGAACTCTTACCTGGGAATGAACTGAACTTGAACTAGTTTTCATGTCAATAATTGTAATCCATACAGCATGTATCTTTGTGTGAAGGCTGCCCTTGTTTATTAGCTGCACTTCTGCAGCAACATCTACAGGAGAAAGTAATTAAAATGTTGCCTTTGACACACTCATGTAGAATCCATGATTAATATTAAATTTAAAGTACTGTCTATGTACAAGTTCTGTACAAAAGAATAAACTGAATTATTTATTGTCTCTGCAAACAATTGAGTCCAGTTGCCAGTAATGAGAATAATTGATTTTAAAAGAAAAGCTAGTTCCTCTTTTGAAGTTCCTCTTTTCATTTGGTGAAGGGTGCAAAGTGGAAACGATCACCTTGAATGTTGAAGCAGTGAATACCCATCGAGACAAGCCTTCTGGGAGTACTGTAAGTCTTTACTGAAAATCCCTGCCCTTGATTCGGGGTTGGCAAATTACACAACTAGAGCCTGCATTAAAGATAATATTGCAAATCTGAACAGTCACTGTGGAGTGCCTGCTAGAAATCTTCCATCCATTTCAGGATGGAATCTCAAAAACTGCTTTTGAAGTATTGCCCCTATAAGGATAATTACCTTCTTTGAGCAGAACTATTGCAGGTATACATTTCCAGATATTTAGTTTGTTGTTTCCAAACATGAATGGGAGAGAGTTTATTTTTAAAACTGTTTAAATAATCATATTAGGAAAACTGAATGCAAAGTTTATCAATGCAGCCTTTTTAAGCTTTAGGGTGATCATCCCAATGTGTAATGATGCATTTCCCCCATTGTTATTGCTATGATCTGTCTTTTTAAGGTGCTCGTTCTATAATTCTTTAATGTGAGCTCTCTCTCATATTTCTAAAGTTATAAATAGCATTGGACAAAAGCCTTAAATAAACTTCTCGGTTGGCTTTAACTCTGGTTCACAAGAGCTAAAATGCTGTGGAAAGGTCAAGGTCACTGCTGTAACTGTGATCTGCCTGGAAAGCTAATCTTTCAAGGCACCATCATCAGTGCATTTGTGCTATTGCTGTTGGTTCAGCTTATGATCCAGATATATGTAAAAAGCAACAGAGGGTCCCATGGCACCTTTAAGACTAACAGATGTATTGGAGCATAAGCTTTCGTGGGTGAATGCCCACTTCGTCAGACGCATGCGAAAGCTTATGCTCCAATACATCTGTTAGTCTTAAAGGTGCCACAGGACCCTCTGTTGCTTTTTACAGTTCCAGCCTAACACGGCTACCCCTCTGATACAGATATATGTAGTTATCTGAGGCAACTAGAGAGGTTTTTTTGTACCCTGGTCTCTTCATACTGATACTCTTAAATTTAATAAAGACACATCTACGTATTCTGTGCAAATAAGGACATTCTGACACAGAAACTTAGGCACAGATAGTGGGGAATGACCCCTTATGACTATAAAGTGGATATGAACACCAACCTTAGCCATCAGTATGTTACGGAACAGAAGATAGTGGCAGTGTGAGAGCCAAATTCAGCCCTGGTGTGGGCGGTTGCACCTCTACTGAAATGCAGATGTTCGAACAGCAGTGAATGTGTAATGGCCTCTGCTGCTGTCCCCACCCACTCCGTAGGCTTCAGAGCCCAAGCTCCAGCCTGAGACATAACTCCAAAGTGCTGTCTACACAGCTAGTTTTAGAGTGCTAGCACGAGCCCCGCTATCCCACGTCTGTCGACCTGGGCTGGGAAGTGCCCTTCCATGGGTTATGTAAGCATACCTCGAGGCCCACATTCAGCATCCTACCCTTGTTCAGCAAAGCACTTAAACACATGCTTAAATTGTCTGCTGAATTGAGGCCTTACGGCCAAATTTTCAAAGGTTGCTTCAGTTATTGAGTGTCCACCTTTACATGCTGACACAGGGCCTGATAGTTCAGAGGTGCTGATCATTTGCAACCGCTAGGGTCCAGGTGTTCGCCATCTTTTGACAATCAGGCTCTGCGTGTTCATGTCGAGCACTCAAAAACTGCAGCACTCAGAGTTAAAGGCCACCTGCCAAATCTGGCTCAGTTAGACTGGTGTAAATCGGAAGTGATGCCATTACATTTAGACACGCTTTTGAAAACTTGGGCCTTTACCTCTCTGTGCTTTGCAAAGCGTATGTAAAGTGCTGTGAAGATGATTGTCATTAATACCTATTTCTAATCTTGTTGAACTTTTTGTGGCATCTAAATTGTCTGCTTATTGAGCTACAGGATGACAAAAGAATCCTAGATTGACAAATTTGGAAGTTGTAGACGGGCAAAAAGTTTTGAAGGTGTCATGCAAAGGAAACACCTGCATTGAAATGGACTCTCTGAGGAGATTCAGCAAAATTTCAGTGGCGAGTTCAATTTTGGCGTTTTATAATTTGCCCTCAAATTGCACTAACACTGTGACTTTGTTCCTGTGTGATACTCAGCATTGCCTCCATGAAAACAGTAGGAGCTGTTACTATTTGGTTCTTTGCTTCCCTGGCAAGATACAGCAGCTCTGAAAATAAATCCAAGTGCTTGGGGAAATTTTACTATCAATACAATTTTTTTTCTCTGCATCCTGTTTAAAAAAAATCTTGAACCCACAGAGATAAGGGAAATAAAGCTGTTACAGTGCAGTGACAAGAGAGCATTTTAACAGCAGCTACTAGACTAAAGCAGTATCTCAACTCTTCTCTGTGCAGTGGGTCTAAGGTAAAGGGAATAGTTAGAAATGGATAACTTTGAAGAAGGTGGCAGGTGAAATTTTATAGTTGAGGGGCCTGAATCTGTAGCCACCCAGAAGTTTAAATTTAGCACAACACCTGTGCACCATGTGAATTCTCAAAATAGGACTTCAGTGGCGCACAGAGTTTGTGCTGATTCTCTGCACAGAGGAATTTTTCTATTGACTTCCATGGGCTTTGCATTAGGCCTCAATTGGTTTGAATGGGAGATCTGCCTGCAGAGCAGAAGCAGGATTAGGTTTCTGGTTATGGTAAGTGGAAAGTGTCTCTGGCATCAGGAATATCTTGGCATGAACTTTGATTTCAGATTGTGGTTCTGCTTTTCATTCCTTGTAATATTCTTCATTTTCAATCAGAACAACCTTCCAAAGAGCCAACCCCCTGGAAGGATGAGAAGAAACAGCTTTACGCCTCTGGCCAGTTCGGACACAATAAAGCGCACACGAAATTACAGTGTTGGGAGCAGGCCTCTCAACCCACTGGGGTCTCTGCTATTCCCAGAGGCTCGAGGTGGGGCTGATCCGCAGAAGCTACAAGTCGGTGTTCAAGTGGTAACTCCTCTATCTTACCTCTCTCCCCCTGGTCAAACACAGAACTAATGGCCAAACAATTACTCCTGTTTTCCAATGGTCCTGTGCAATGCACAAATGAAATGTCTTGAAGTTTAAATGCCTTATCACCATCCCTGCTTTAAAATAGCTTCAGATTCCTTAGAGCCAGCAAATTGGGGTGCAGCTGCAATCGTGTAAGCATAAAATGCCCTGCTCCCTGCAGAGTGAATGCCATTGAATAACAATAAGTTCCTGGTTTGTGTTTTTAAAATACGATTGCCCTTTCCAGACAGGTGGATTTTTAAGGGACTCTCTGCTTGCCCGAATGTCATAAGGTATATGCAACAAAGTGACCCTCTGATCCAAGTGAAACTGATCGGCAGCTTTGCATGCACGATCTTGTTGCGGGGAGGAATAGTTCTGCCTCTTTGTAAATTGAAATGGATTAATCGGTTTTTGTTGGTCCGCGCTGGATGCTTAGTTTTTGCACTTCACACTGCCTAAATACTGAATTGTAAGTAACACTTTTAAAGCTGAGGTCCTGACTGACCAGTGTATCTCTGCTTTCACACTGGTGTTGCTTCGCTGATTTCCACAAGCAAAAAAGAATAGCGGTAACGTGACAATTTGGGCCCCAGTTCAGTTCTAATAATTCTACCGTGGTAATAGTAAAACACAAGTCTAAATTTTCAAAAGTGACAGATTTGGGATACCCAATTTTAAGACACTTCAAAGGAGCCTGATTTTCAGAGGACACTTGATGAAAATGGAGACACTCAAAATATCTAGTCACTTTTGAAAATCTGAGCTACATAGAGTATGTTTTAAAACCCGAAAACATCCCTTTAAACTTAGTACTAAAAACCATTTCTCCCTGTACTGACATTAACGTTGCAGCTTATCAATATGGAATACACTGGGTTGGACAGAGCCATTTAAATGAGCGTTCAGCCAAGAAGCTGATTGACTGGCTGGACTTCATTGCTGCTTTAGGATGCAGTTTCCATGGCTTGTATGAGGTAGTTGTTTCTTATACAAGCCTGCAATGGTCCCTCCTTCACAAGAGATTCTGGGGGTTGTTTCAGTTTTTCCTTGTTTGCTGCTCTGCTTTTACATTATTATTTTTTAGTCTTTGTTAAAATGCAGTATGAGCTATCCTGTGCTGTTTCTTTTTTCTTTGCAGCTTCAAATGGGAAGTGCTTGCTTGTGAGTATCACTGAACATAGCCTGTAGGCATTCTCTCTGGGTTTGTTTAGTAAGTAGCAATTCTCTTAATTATAATTGCATGGCAATCGTTGGGGGGAGGGGGGAAACAATGAATGCTTGGGGCAGAAGGAAATCATTTGTCACATAATAGTCCAGCAAATCAAAGAAAGGCCATTGTTGGTGGAGAATCTATTTATCATAGGTGAAATTCATCATCTGCAGAGGCAAGTGTGAGGGTTGAAATGGAATTTAATGATGCATAGGCTTCATGCTGGCCATTTGCAGAGGGGTGAATTTCACCCCAGATCAGCAAGATTACTGGGATAGATGAATGGTGTATCAGGCCCCAATACGTTCTGGGTGTAACCCCATAGAAATCATTCAGTGGAATTACACCAGGGGAGATTTTGGCCCTAGGTGCCTGTCTACAGCACAAGATGCTAGTAGCTGTAGTTTTGTTGTTGATCCATGCTAGAAATTGCCTATCGAGATGAATAAATGGCGAGTTACACACAGAGGTGGATGGCATGATGCAGCCCTAGTCTGCAGGACTTCAGAACCGTTTACATGAAGACTTTAATAAATTGGAGGAGGGAAAGTTCTGCCAGACATCTAGTAGTCTGAGCCAGGAACTTCTTGAGTTTTAATTCCTGCTGGGACACCAACTCTATGAGGCCTTGGGCAAATCTCTTACCCTATCTGCCTCAGTCCCCACTATGTGATAGGCAAGTATAATCTCGCAAAGTTTTTGTGATGGTTATTTAATTATAGCCTAGTCCCAAATGGTGCTGAAAACCCTCAACATCCATTGACTTCAAGTGGGGGTTGAATTAATTTCCCACCTTACAGGAGAAACTTGGTCCCTCATAGGATTGTGAACTTTGTAAAGTGCTTAGACAGTGAAGAATGCTATGTTAGTGTTAAGTATAATTATTAATCTTCACTATCAGATCCGATAATCCTACTGGAGGGGTGAATTGGATGGGGCTGAAGGATACTGTAGCATCTCTCTTTCTCACATCCAGTGAGAGAGGACATAAATAGTCTATTATCCCTTCTCTCCAGGGAGCCAGCAAACAACATCACCTGTGAGTCCTTGGTTTCTGTCTCAGCCACCAAGTGAGGCTGTCGAGCGAGAGGAATTTAGTGTCACACTGTACAGAATGGCCAGGAAATTACCCGTACTTCCCTTTGTGCCTGTGTTGCTCAGATCCAACCTTGCTGACCATGAGGCCCTTTCTTGTCCCTGCTTTAAATGCCTGAGTGAATGTCACTGCAAATGTTAATACAAATATCTCTTGATGTACTTGATGTTTCAGTTTATACCTTATCTGTGAAATTGACTTCTATAACTTTGACCTTGCATTTTATTTACCTTATTTGTGAAATGGATTGTGCAATGTGAGATTTGGTTTTATTTAATTTTGTTGTGGTTCTTAGTAGGTGTCTCTTTGGGTTTTGTATGTGTGTGTTTAATGTTATCACAGCATTTTTGCTTTCTCCTCTGGGGAGTTGTATCATTTTCTCCTATGCATTTGTTGCAACTCCATTTAAATGCCTGTGGTATTGCTTATTTGCTTGTTGTTGAATACTCTTTGCCTAGAGAGCTTTACCCATTGTGGTTGTTTGCCACAATGGATATGGAGTGGAAGTTGTTTTATGCCCAGTTGTAGCCATTTGGCATGAAATCTCTTTCTCTCTCCACTGATTTTTGACTGTGCCTGGAACGCACTTCTATACTCAACAATGTTACTGATGCTACATTGTATAAGTGACTTTGCTTTAAAGGAATATTCTCAAAAGAAGCTGAAAAATGTTTGCATTAGAACAAGGCCTTCAAAAAACTGTCTCTTCTTGTTGACCACCTTGGCAGCCAGAGAGGAATGTTTTAGAATTGGGGTCTGGGAGTCAAAAGTTATGGGTTCCATTCCATGGGTTCCACATTGACTAATTTTATGGCATTGATCAAGTCATTTAATCTCCCTGTATCTTGGTTTCCCATCTGGGGATAGTACCCATGTTTATAAAGTGCTTTGAGATCATCCGATGAAAGGTGCTATGTAAGTGCCAAATATCATTGTCGTGGACTTGAGGGGAGCTCATTTTAACTATTGATTTTAAATTAGAAAACTGATCTTGAAACAGCTTTTTAAAAACTCTGGTTTCCAAGGCTTTCTAATGGGGATCGTCTCAATCTGGTGTTGCATGTCAAACTGTCAAGATGACCGTGGTGGTCAGTTATTCTTTTTAACTTTATTAAAACACGTCAGTTTTATTTTTTATTTTTTTTTCATTTCATGGATCCAGTGGCCAGGAACTACCCCATGCAGATGGAAGTACAGACTACACTCTTCCAGACAATTCCTCTTAGGTGTTCCAGTCATTACATGGACCTAATGCACTCCCTCCCTCACACACACCCAAGACAGAATTTAACCCTATAGAAATTTATGTTTGCAATTCATCAGAGTTGCAAATACTTCTTGATACTGACAACATTATGTTCTGAGGAATAGATATTCTATGGCCTTTTCCATTTTATAGGCAATGCACTTGTCTTTCAGTTTCGTTGGTAGAAAAAAAAATGGGAGGGAGAAATGCATTTTTTCCCTGTGACACTGAAGTTAGATGCCTTGTCCTATTTGACAGCTTCATTTTCGAGCTGTATTGAAACTGCTTTTTTAAATTGTCATTTGCTAAGTTGCCTTAACTTACAGTTTGCACTTACGAATCGTATGCCAATTCTCTCTTTATGTAGAACTGTGTTCTGCAGATGGAAAGGAAAATGGTTGTTGGTTCAATTATTTTCCAGACATCTAACACACATAGTAAGAATGGAAAATTAGGGTTTCATAAAAGAGACTCCATTCATATTTCATTCTCAAAGACAGTACCAAAAAATGGAACGCTACAGTCAGACTTGGGTCTTGCTGTTTTCAGATGTCACTTAAACACCTCTTTCAAGCAGGGAAAGCTGTACTTTGTGTTGAATCAAGACAAGCACAACTTCCGTTCAGAATTGAACAACTTCCATTGAATGTCTACAGACGTTATGAACATGCATCTACAGGCACAATCAGAACTTGTAGTTACCACACAGTGATCTATCCAGGAGCTGTTTGTAACTCATCTTCTAACAAAAGGATTTTGAATTTAATTGCACTTTGTAATGAAAGTGAATCTCTTTAGCACTTTTACTGTGATTACGTAGCCTCCCTGTTCGTAACCAGCATTATATAGGCATACATTCCTTAGGATAAATGACTATGCTGTGGGTTTCAGGGTAACGTGCCTTGTTTTGTCTTTTATTCTCTCTATCTTAACATAGATTTTAAATAACAGATACAGAAAAGTTTTATTTAAATGATAAAGTGATGTTGTGACTGTTTTACCCAAGCTGCAATAACGCACAAAATGTCAATGGATGTTGCTAGATACTGAGTGAATGTTTTGGGTATTGTCAGCAAAGTTGTTATGCAGAAATGGCACCTTCTTAGTTCACTCCCTGTGTGTCTCTTCGTCTCATCTGTGGACTTTCCTGACACAAACATGTACTCATGGGAGGGCAAGATGGATTTTATTCTCCAACCCTCGCAGTGGGGCGGATCCTGTTCCCACTCACGTCGGTGAGAGTTTTGCCGTGACACATTCAGAGGAGCAAGGCCCAATGGAATGGTCAGGCTAAGGTCCAGTTGCAGAGTCTGTAGTCTGGGGATGAGGTGAGACAGAAGGGTCCCAGCTAGGTCTCCAGGTGGGAGCTTGTGTCACTGGCAACAAGGTGAATTGTCATTTTCACTTGTAAACTGAGCAAATAAGATTTCTGATCAACAACGGTGAAATTCACCCCTGGACTGAGGAACAAGGCCTGCGTGCTGCTTATGCCTGGCCTTTGTGCTGGTACTTTGCACAGAAATTAATTGTACCCTGAGGAAATAAACCTGCAGCCCTCCCCCGCCCCCAAATGCCATTTTAGCAATGTTATTTTCTAACCATAATCGCACTTTAAGCTCGAGTCCCTATATGAAGAAGCTGGTGGAGGGGGGGTGCAAACAAACTGATTGAATTTAGTTCAACACTTCGTGAAATTTAGTCTACAACATCCTTTTTTTTTTTTTTTTTTTTTTCTTTTTCCCTAATGGTTGTATTTTGCATTAAAACTCGGTCTGAATGTATTGCTATAGACACATTCTTTATAGAATACTAGCATCTTAGGCTGGCATTGGTTCGTTATAAAAAGTTGCTTGTTTTTTCTGTTTGTGTTTTTTTGGGGTGGGGGAAGTTTTATTTTTAATCAGATCTGATTTGTTTGTAAATCACACATGGAAAAATGTCGTGTCTGATTTTCTGAATGTTTTGTTTTCAAAAGAGTAAATGTGTTTTGGTGATTTTCATCATTGAATCAATGACTTAGTTTGCGTCTCTTTACTGCAAAACACTGATGATTAACCATAAATAAAATGGCACAGACTGCTTTACAAGATTGGGCCACAATCTTCAGAAGTGCCCCTTTTGTATGAAGGGCAAATGCTCAGCAATTTCTGCAATTCAGGCCCCTTTAAGGTGACTCATATTGGGCACCTAAATACATTAGTCACTTTTGAAAATCTTGGCCTTTGTATTTTAGTTTATATAACTGCGTGTCTGTAAAGTTACCTGCTAGTTTTGCTCACATGAATGCATTCTCTTTATAAAATGCATCAGAACATCGTCAGTACATTTCCTGTATGGAAGGAGCATAGTTGTAAAACCAGCAAAGTGTTTCACGAGGTTGATTTTTTTTTTTTTTTTTTTTGGCAAATATGGGCCTGCAAAATAGATATTGTAATGTTGTTTCTGAATATTTGTGTTGTAAACTTTCTTGTGGATCAGATAAATAAAATGAAGTAACTTTGAACCACTAGACTGCTTCAGTATTGTTTTTCTTCTCATCGCATGCTCTAATAAACTGTTCTACACTCCATGTGTGAAATGCCAACATTCTGATTTATACCCACTTTGCACAGTGATAAAGAATGATGCTAAGTGCGAGTTGGTGGAGACTTGAGCTGTATATGCCCAAAGTTCGCTTCCATCATTTCCCAAGTAAAACTGTGTCCTTTAACTGTAACACTTGAAGGCACCAACTCTATAGTTGTGATGTCATAGCCCAGAAGAGAATTACATGTCGTAAGTTTAGAGGAAGAACACTATGGGAAATGTGCAGAGATGTTACGATTTGAAACCGAGATGTATCTGAAGGAGAGAATTAATGAGCACAAGATTGTGGTGTGGAAGATATTTGTTCCTAGAAGAGAAAATGGGTTACCTCTGTTGTTGTCATGGGTCATGTGCTGCCAGCAAAACTCCCCTCTGAAATCAATAGGAATGGTCTTGAAAAGTGCTGGGACGTTATGGCTCTGTATTTCATACTATTGAAGTATCATACTTTATACTTAGCTATAGGTAGTCTCAGCTCCATTGTCCAGAGTGATTTCAATGGCTTATCTCTTTTCAGCTTTGCACAGTTATAATTTGTGCCTTTTTGATTTCTCATTTCTAGAGGAAGTCTGGGTTAATGTTGTAGAGGTCTTGGTTCCATCATGAACTTGGCTGAAAACTTAATGGACACTTGAAAAGACCAATCTCATCGTGGAATTAGAATGCATTGCCAATCTCCTGGAGTCAACATATTGGCTGGAGCTGCCTCTGCGGACATGGAAGTAGAGTGAGCCAGTTAACTATGCACTTTGGGCCAGTAACATGTTTTCAGCCCTCTTTAAAAATGATAAAAGTGTTCCTGGCTGCGAATGCTAGAATGATTCACAGCTGGGGCAGAAGAAGCCTCACCTTGGGAACTTACCAAGCCCCTTTTAAAGTAACTGTGTGTGGGAGTGTGATGCCTAACGTAATCTTACACTTTCTGAATTAAAACAAACACTCCCATTTAGTATTTGACATGGGCCTGACCCTACAGTGCAGCTTTGCCCTTGACTTCTGTGAGAGCAGGCTCCCCTGTTTTTATTTATGAAAGATATCTAGTGAATTAGAGACAAGTCACAAAAATGAGGAAGAGAAAGCATGTTGGAGGAAGAGACTTGTGGGCTGTCGCACATTTGCATCCCTGGTCACTTCCTGTCTAAATGCATGAGCTTTCATCCAAATCTACCATTTGCTTACTTGCTTTCATAGGATTAAAATAACACTGCAAAGTAAAGTTAAATAGCAATGTATTGTAATTTGACTACGCACAATAGGCTGTAATCACTTTGCACAACATGGTGAAGTTAATTATTTTTCTATTATGGGTGAGCTTTTGGGCACATCATTAGATAACTGGTATTTTTTTACCTGCCAGAATGTATGAATGTTGCTGCTAATATATTGACATTGTAACTTTTTAATCAATACTAATGAGGGGGAGAGAGATAGCTCAGTGGTTTGAGCATTGTCCTGCTAAACTTAGGGTTGTGAGTTCAATCCTTGAGGGGGGCCACCTAGGGATCTGGGGTAAAATCAGTACTTGGTCCTGCTAGTGAAGGCAGGGGGCTGGACTCAATGACCTTTCAAGGTCCCTTCCAGTTCTAGGAGATAAGATAACTCCATTAATTTATTTTTATTTTATTTATTTTTATCGGTTCCACAATAGAAACGTGTTTTAGGAAGTTGGGTCTGGTACCCTTACTGTGCCAGTAGTCCCCCTGCTTGCAAGGTAAGGCGCTAACAAGCATGTGTAGAACGTGTCAGAATGTGGCCCCCTGTGTTTAAGTTAAGTCCGATATCTTTATCAATCAATGTTTGACCTTAAATTCAGCTTGCAAAAGGGATATATAATTTTATAAATATATTAGTACTGGCAACGTTGTATTGAGCTTTCTTCTACAATGAAGTTCTTATACTCTGCACCTAGGTATAGGTGAATAACAGAATAGATGATAAAATGTGCTTTTAGATGTAGGAATACGTCTTGGCACATCTAAACTTACAAATGCATTCTTGCCTCGAGCCATTACTGATGTACGTATTTGGCTGGTGCCAGAGTTATTCAGGCCGAGTTCAGAGTTTTGTCATTATTAACTGAGAGGTGAACCCAGCGATATAATTTTTCATGCTGTCTCTTTCACCTCTTAATTAAGTGCTACCCATGTGAGTGAGTGCTCCAACATGAGGACGAGTTGCACTATCTTAGCCCTACTTAAAGATTAAGCACAACTATTCTGGCCTTGTGCGATGGGGTGTACAAACCCCACATTGAACAACAAGGGCTCCTTTTGGGTTCAGCCAGCCCCGCCCCACCACACGGGCAGCAAATGCTCCATTTGCTGGAGGAATTAAAAGGCAGCGAATTAGCTCATTTGGTGAGCAGTGCTGAAGGTGAGCAGCCCATAGCTCCAGTAGAACAGAACAGAGGAACAGAGGGAAACCTAAAGGCTCTGACACAGCTGCCAAAAGGGGCCCTCCTTAAGGGAAGGGAAGACCCACTGTAGAGACAAGCAAAGAGGGAAGTATCCGGTGGCCCTGGACAGTGGCAACTCCCTCTTGTTTCTGTTGATTTGGATTTCCCCACCAGGCAAAGACCTTGGCCTGAGGGGGTGACGAGTGGAAGAGGCCCAGGGAGGACAGCCGCAAGTAGCCATGGTTGCCAGGTTACTGCTAGCCTGAAGAGCCCTGGGTTGGAGTCCGATGGAGTGGGAGGGCCCGGGCTCCCCTCCCCACAGCCCCCTTGGCAGTCCGGGGTTGTGGCTGTGACCACTAGGCCACACTTCCCAACCAAACCCCGAGCGGGGACCATTACACACTGGTTACACCTTTTTCAATCTGAGGTAACTCCATTGTCAGTTGAGCCAGTTGAGTTACTCCACACGGATGTAACAAAGCTGAATCTAGCCTTGGTACGTTCCTAAGGAACAAATTTGTTAGTGGTGAAAGTTACATTTTTGCTGTGTAAGCCTGTCCAAAAACAAGCAGCAAAGGAGTTACACCATTTTCATGCCAGTGCCTGCAAAATAGGTGCACGCTACATTTGCACCAGTTTGATATTCTGTCAGGAGTCAGCTTAGCCAGGAACTAAGTGGTTTCATTGACTTCCCTGGTATTGTCCCAGAGGCTAGATTTTTTTTCCATCTAATTTTCACTAGCTTTTATGTCCAGTAGCTGTTAATACACAACAAGGCACTGTATCCTGCACTATGAAATAAGCACCGTCTATCCCTCAGGACCTTGCATTAAAATGCAATTGCTGTCTTCTTTTACATTTGGTGAGTTGCAATTTTTTTTTTCATGTCTTTCTTTTAATGATAGTTTTCAAAAAAGAAAAATGTTTTTCACTTGTGTGAAATCTTTTCCATCTTAGCTATGAGGTGTCAGGGGTAATTAGAATGTTGAAAAAGGCTTACGGAGATAAAAACAAATTAAATCAGGCTGGGTAACATGCATCCGAAGAAGTGAGGTTTTTACTCACGAAAGCTTATGCCCAAATAATCTGTTAGTCTTTAAGGTGCCACCAGACTCCTTGTTGTTTTTACATTTGTGTGTGCTTGATGTGATCTTGGATACTTGCAACAAATACATAAATGGGAGGGAGGGGTTGCACCAAGCTGTACAACAGAGGTTCCTGTCCTGAATGAAGTCACAGGCATAGTTATTTGGCTTTGAAAGGATGCTGTGAAGCCCAATTCTGCTGTCCTTGTGCAGTCAGAATTTTCATAGACTATCAGGGTTGGAAGGGACCTCAGGAGGTCATCTAGTCCAACCCCCTGCCCAAAGCAGGACCAATCCCCAGACAGATTTTTTTCCCCCCAGTTCCCTAAATGGCCCCCTCAAGGATTGAACTCACAACCCTGGGTGTAGCAGGCTAATGCTCAAACCACTGAGCTATCTCTCCCAATTTTGTCTGTAGCAGAAGTGCAGGATCAGGAAAACAGCATGTATGTTGCACTTATGTCCTTTTTCTATATCTTATGAGATGTTTGTCCCAAGAATACTTGGAATTTTGGTACTTTATTGCTTTTTAATTTTATGTTCAGGTAGAAGAGTACAGTATTTGCAAACCTACCTGGATATATTTTCTGTGTGCTGGTTGCAATTACACACAGACATTCACAAATGTTTGTTTATAATAAAGGGTCTCTACAAACAAATCTTGTTTCCCCTATGATTTTTCCCTCCAGTGTTTGCTGTAATCGGCAAAGCCTCCATTGACAGTTTGGGGTTCGTATTGTATGCAGGCATCATAGCACCATAATAATGTCTGGGAATATATAAAGTCTGTGGAAACCATTAAGAGAGTAACAGTTAACATGTATAAAGGAGACAAGACTGGTCTATGCAAAGTGGATCAATTATTGGTAAGGTTTGAGAATGACATTAAGTAGTTATTGCATCCACACCTTATACCCTCACTGCAATAATTCCCCCAAAATTATAATTGGCTTAAAATCATAGCTTAAAAAAAACAGTGGGATCTTTTTACTTGCATTCTGGTGTTCGAGCATGTAGGGTTTACATATTCAAGTTTTCTCTACAACTATAAGGATTATAAACTGTTTTTTTAGGAAAGCCTAGAGTCTCATATAATCACATGATTCCAGGAGAGGGGACTTTAAGAAAAACAACCGATATCACAAGACTTGTGATAAAATCATGAGCGTTAACCACACTGAGAGTCCCAAGATTTGAACATCTGCAGCTGGCAGCCAGGAGCGCTCAGTGGAGGGTTCTTTGACTCAGAAATTGACTTTCCCCATTAGTTTGACAACCCAAGTTTATTTAATATTCACACACAAGCCAAGGCTCAGATTTCCTCCCAACATTTGAGTAAGGGTGCAGGTGGGCTGGTATATAGTTGGCTTGGAGGGAAGGTCAGTGAGGGGTTTTCGAATCATGGTTTTGAAAAATATTTGTTTCTTTCAAATGTAAAATCTGACCTTGAGTATTTATATCAAGGTGTGGTTTACATTTTAAAAATTAACTAAAAATAAATAAACTTTCAAGTGAGCTGTTCTAGCAGTGGGATAGACTGGGAAGACCTGTGTGGGCGTGTTTGTGGATATCATGCTGTGTTTGATTTGGAAGGGTTATGAAAGTTAAGCGGCATTGCACAGGCAAACTTATTTGGTAGAAGGAGTGACTTGGCATTGTAACCCCAAGAAGTATCGCTACCTCCCCGCACAGTGGAGCACAGATCCTAGGTGTTCTTTACCTCCTGCCTCATGGTGTCAGTTACACAATAACTCTTTAGCGGGAGGGGATCTTTAGGGAACTCTGTTAAGTCCCCTGATGTCTGGTAGCCGCCCAGTTTCAGTGACTAACTTGTGAAATTCCTGGAGAAATGCAAGGGGGCAGCCCTGCACTGGTCTTGAAGCTGTAGGCTGGAGTAACAGTCCATCATAACAGCCAAGAAAAGGTACTCCAAACTGCAGACAAACATGTAAAGAGCCAGGGAGAAACACTAGTTCCCTGGCTGGGAAGCTGTTGAGCTCTAAGAAATGGGACAATGAGGAGTCCGGTGGCACCTTAAAGACTAACAGATTTATTTGGGCATAAGCTTTCGTGGGTAAAAAACACCACCTTTTCAGCTGCATACCCTTCCCTCCGACCCCCCGCACCAGCCACTGTATAAATGCCTGATGCAGAGCCGTGGATTAAGGAAACTGCATGATGCTCTGTGCCTGCCAAAGTTGGGACATGTTTTTGTCTAGGTGTTTTTGGAACCTATCTTATTCCCTGCTACTGGGTCCTGCAGTAGGTGCATGGAGGCTATTGTCTGTCAGACAGACTCCCAAGAGGTGACATGCTGCACAAAATAATTCTTTAGCTGTTTATAGTCTGTGCTGTGAAAATTGAGGGGAAGGCCTGTGGTGTGTGCTTGACATGAACCTGGTTCCTGTAGTGGACTAGTGATTAAATATTGACTGAGGTCAATGCCTCTATTGTGCAAAGCAGAGCTTGCCCAAACTTGCTCAGCAAAATAAGCCAATATGCAAAAAGGCATCTACAAAGTGAAAACTAACCCAGACTCTCTGCTTATTTTTTTTTTTAACCTGGGCTCAGGTAAAAAATAAATCAGTTCCACTTAAAATTGTTTCCCTCCTGATTTCTTTAAACCTTTGCTGCTGGGCTCTTTTGCTCCTAATTTGCTTTGTTTCTGTGCCTAAATATCTCCTTGATCACGAACCGCAATTTGTAAGAACATTTTCTCCGTGGATAGTGGGGGATATGGGAGAAGGATACCTTAACCTGTGTTTTATACCCCATTTCCAGGAAGCTTTTATTAAACTCTACTTCTTTCACTGGTTCTTGCTCCTGGTTTTGTCTCCTGTTTCTAGATCTTCCAGGATCTTTTTCCTCTGCTGTGTGATACGCTGGGAATCTAGCCTTTGGGACAAGAAGGGAATTAAAAGATGAAGATATGGCTAATGTTGTTCAATCTGGCCGCCTGGCTTCCTATTCTGTTCAGTAAATCCATTAAATCTACTTTCAGAGTAATACCAGAAATGCAGAAGATGGGACTGACAGTGAGGGGCTTTGTAAAGAAGCCTTCAGGGAGCTCAAACTTACTAACTCTTTTTGGCATTTCAAACCCTATTATGAATTTTGTTTTTTGCCTTGTTTGCTAAATGTTCCTGCACAATGGATATGATGAACAAAGGGGTGAGAGAAAAAAAATAAGAGTCCCAGTCTGAACCTTCCCAATCTCCAAATCAAACAGGACCTAGATCTTATTTTGAGGTCTAAAAAAAATTGATTGTGTAAATGTGGCTCAGGGATTTTGTAATGGGATAGGGCGCTTTTTCCTCTACAGGTGGCTGGTTGCAATCCAGCTCTGGTTCTAGAGTAGTTACCATGTGATAGATGGTCAGAGTCAAATGAGCTGGTTGCGTCTGGCTAGTTCTCAGTGAACAGGTGACCATACCATAGTAACCACCATAATTAGTTCTGGCTGGCTTTGGTACAGGGAGTAGCTAAGCAAAGAGGCCAGTGGGATCCTATCTTGCCTATAGGAGTAGGTCTTTTTCGGTTAGGATGCAGCACCTAAGGAGTGAGGGTCTGGTAGGCCTGCAGTGCTGCTGCCTCTGCCCTAACCCAGCTCACCACCTTGCAAGAGCACTTAACTGACTACAAAAGATCCGCTCCCACAGAGGTAGGCTTAAAAAAAAATGCAACTCACTGTAACCAGAGCTAAGCTCACCGTTTTGATATGCACAAGAACTCTCAAGTGGCTAGTTGCCCCTGCGCTCAGAGATCTGTGCTCCATCTGCTCGAGTATACGAGTTGAGAAATCCAATTAAGTAGACGAGAGATCTCCAATCGCTCTGCAGTGTAACTGGGTTACATATAGTGCTGCAGGGGCTAGTGTTAGATATGGATGCTATAGTGAGCAGCCATTGTAACCTTAGCAACAAGTCCTTGGCACCCTGTCCTTTGGCGTGGCTGCTTCTGCAAAGCCTAGAGTTATTCCCACTTACAAAAGAAACCTGATCAGCGCTGCAGAATTACTTTTATACAGCACAGATCCTATGCTAATATTGCACAGTAAAGGGGCATGTTCCTTCTTGCAGGGGGTGATTTTTTTTTTTTGCCAACCATCTCTTCTGTCTCTGCACAGGGGAATGAGAACTTCCTGATTGTTTTCCAGTTGTGCTGGGTTTTGTTTTTCTTTTTAAGCTGAAATTTGTGGAGTTAGTCCTAAGGTTGACAACAGCATTGCATCTAGTTGGGGAGCTGATGAGGGAAAATAAGTCATACACTTGTGCCAATGGTTACCGTCTTTTTGGAGAAAAAAATCTTTATTGTACGTCTTCCCAGGAGTGGCATGCACCTGCACCCATTTGTAAAGGTAACTCACCATCACTCCCTCCCTCCCTCTTCAGGTATGTTTAGCCTTTTGAAGGGCTAGGCCTGATCCCGTGACACTTATTACCCAAGCAGAATCATTAGGCAAGAGTTTAAAAAGTGACCGGTGTTTTTAGAGGTCCAACTGGAGATGTCTTGGAGGAGTCTAATTTTCCAAAAATATTGCGCACCTTCCCTCTTAATAAAAGCCAAGCCAAACCAAACCAGGCCCCTTTTAAAGTTTCACAAGTTGGGCATTCAGAGTCACTTTGGGAAACCTTGGCTGTAGGCCATTATTCAGTTGTATAGCCCTTGCATGGTCCTCTTTCTTCAGTGTCTCTGGAGAGGAGGTGACCAAAGCTGCACATGAGGCACCGTCCAGACACCCAATCCACCACAGCACCTGAGTTGTACCTGTAATGCTGTATACACTTGGGCCTCCTTTGTATCTGTGTCTGTAGGTTGGATGGGAGGAAGAATAGTTTTGTGGAAGATAAAGGGTAGATTTTAAGTGACAGGATTTGAAATCTTCTATTCCCAGTTCCGCTATAGACTCTCTGGATGCCCTTGGGCAGGTGACTTCATTTCTCTGCCCTTCAGTTCCCTCATTCTGCAAAAGGGTCAGATTAATATTTGCCACAGGGGTGTTGCACGACTTAATTCATGTTTGTAAAACATTGTTTAATTTCTGTCAACACTGTGCATGGTCCTTCCAGCTGTGAGTTCCAGAACTTTGGAACTCATGTGCAGCTTTGGTCACCAGACAAAAAAGATGAAGAAAGTGAAGCATTAGTAATGGAGAAAATAACACAGACTATTACTACAGCTGTGGTAAGAGGCAACAATGTCTGTGCTGCTGGAGTTATCAACTGCTTAGTAAGCACATAAGAGAGTGGAGGAGATAAACAGCAAATTCTACTGCTGCCGCACCTCCCTCACCCCAAGTGGGGAAAAAACAACAACAAAAGAAAAGTTTTTAACTTTGGGTTGAAAATTCCACATTATTGGCCTGACCTAAGGCCCTGAATCAGCTGTATGATGCAGTGCAAATAGGGTTGTTTGCATTCAAGTATCTATATCAAGGTAGCTACACCAATGGAAACTTCCGGTGGAGATGTGCTGCACTGGTATGAGATGAAACTTGCACGAGTATGACCCTCCCTGGTAAATTGCACTTGTACAAGCCCTATTTTTCACTGGTGCATTGTGTGAATATTAGGACTTTTGTTCCAGCATAATTGCATTGATGTAGTACATTGCTGTGTTTGTGTACTGTAAGGGTCAGTGGTTCACAGTAGTTCAATTCCCCACATAGGCTGCAACTTGTAATGTGATGGCCCATACGGGAATTTTAACTGCTGCAAACCTCTGATGCTCTGGAGACGCTTCCCAGGCCAAGGAGAGTATGTACTACACCAAAACAATGTGGTTCTTTGTCCACACCCCATCCCCATTGGTAGATGTCATGTAGAAGCTCATGGATTTGGTATACTCTGGATTAATAGATCTGGTCCTTCAGCTTTGGCAATAGAGGCTCATGCTCTTAGAGTCAGAGATCATGGGTTAAAACCCTGCTAGGGGCTTTTTGGCACTTTGATCAAATTTAAAAACACAATCAAGTCTGAGTTCTCTCTAGCTTAGTGATGTGCCTTCTATTGTGTGTCTCTTAGAAAAGTCAAAGCCTGTATGCTGCTGTCTGCGAGGATGTGCGTAAGATGGCAGAGTCCCTGTCATGTGGGACGAACTGGATTGAAACCAAATCTATGATGGAAATGGAGAAACTCTGCTTGGAAAAGCTAAAATTCCAGCTGGAGAGAGGGCAAGGCAACCAACCGATGTATGCAAAAGAGACCTAAATAAACGACTTGCCCCACTTGTTGGTTTGGTTTGCCTCCTTTTTAAGTTTTCATGTGAATTTGGTGCCAGTGAAAGGCGCTAGATAAGACAGGACTAGTGTGGGCAGCTGCAGAGCAAACTTCAACACTGTCCCAAGGTACTTCAACCCTTCTTTGCAAGGACCACGTCTAGGGGCAGGAGGGTTGTTCTGTCTCCATGGCCTGTTCTGTCCTTAACATCTTGGCTGAGACTGATAAACTGAGGGAAAAGGGGAGTCAGTTAGTACCAGTTTGAATTTTGTTTGTATAGTGGTGATCCCGGTCCACTGGGAACTAGAAAGACACCCACAACTCAATTCAGCTAGGCTACCCCAACAGCCATCCTCTGGTAATAACTCTTCATCATCAGTGACATGGTTCCAGTATGGAACCAGGTGACCTAGCGGTCAGTCCAAGCCCGGCAGTGTAAATGCTGACGGTAGTTGGGTGTTCTAATCCTTTTCCTGAGTAGCAGTGAAAGTAACAAGCAGACACTAGCATAAAATTATAGATCCCTTCCAATCCTACACTTCTCAATAGGTCATCTAGTCCAGTCCTCTGCACTCAAGACAGGACTAAGTAATAACTAGACCATTGCACATGCATATTTTAACAGGTTCTCCGGACCAGCAGAAGCAAAGAGCGCAACCAAGAAGGTGAATCCTCAGCCCCTGTGGTGTAACATTGCACAGTGGATGAGTTAATGTCTTCTGGTTAACCTAGCATTGGCTGAATAAACTGCTTCCTTGCTGGAGACAGGATCCAGGGCTATTGGTTATTCAGTTTTGACAATTCTTATGTTATCTTAAGATGCCAGGATTGAAGGCGTAAGAAAATGAGCTGCCCATTTAAAAACTCAACCATGCCCAAAATGAAACCAGTCTGAGGAGGAAGAAACAGGCACAGAAGCGCCAGATGCTGAAGACATTACTCAGTCAAAACACCCATGAACATCAGTGAGCATTTACCGTACAGATCTACTAAGAACCAAGTCAGGACTCCGGGATTTGATCCAGAATCAGAGAATCGTAGAAATGTGAGGGCTAGAAGGCACATTAAGAGGCCACTTAGTCCATCTCCCTGTGCTGAGGCAGGATTAAGTATACCTGAATCATCCCTGACAGGGGTGTGCCTAATAAATTCTTAAAAACCTCCCATGACAGGGATTCCCCAACCTCACTTAGTAATCTGTTCCAATAATTGCTTTTCCTAATATCTAACCTAATTTTTCTGTTGCTGTAAACTAAGTCGATTTCTTCTTGTCCTATCCTCAGTGGACAATTGATCGTCCTCTTTACAGCAACCTTTTACATATTTGAAGACTGATCTCATGCCCCCTCCTCCCCCTCCCCTCGGTCATGTCCTTCTCTACTCTAAGCATGTCCCATTCTTTCAACTTCCCCTCATAGTTCATGTTTTCTAAACCTCTCATTTTTGTTGCTCTCCTCTGGAGTCTTTCCAATTTGTTCACTTCTTTCTTAGAGCGTGGTCCCCAAAACGGGACCCAGTAATCCAACTGAGGTTCCAGCAGTACTCACCAGCCCTGAGTAGAGTGGAACAATTCCCTCCTCTGTCTTACATAGCAAACTCCTGTTAATACACACCAAAAGGTTGTTTGCCTTTTTTTGCAACAGCATCACACAGTTGATTCAGGAGACAAAGTACAGCATTTGGCATTATAGGCAGCGTGGCTGGTATTTTCAGAAGGGCTAAGGGGAGGGAGGTGCTCAACTGAAATTCAGTGAGATTTGGGGGCCCATTTCCCTTGAGCGCCTTTGAAAATTCCAGCCTGTATCGTTTTTGAATGAGTTCAGAGACACTTGGAGAAACTATTGGAAAAACCTCCATCATAAAATACCATCAGGTCAGGAGTCGTCTACTCATGATATACACAAACTGTTGTGGGTTTTCCACTTTCGTAAATTTCCCTTTCATAAATGCAAAACAGATAGCACTTGTAGTACAGTAGTTATATACCAGCTGGTGAGTCCACCAGTCTTTGTTTGCTCTTGGAACAATGAACTATTCAACCAAATTCCAGAGAACTCTGTAGTCATGTCATTTTCAGTAAAGAGTTGGCAGAATAGCGCAGTAAGTAAACAATTTCGACATCTGCTTGCGGTGAAATGAATGATCTAACATTTGATTGCAGGTTGAATAATTTACTTCCTTGTCATTTTAGAGGAGGAGTTAATCATTTATAGATAAGCTGGTGCACCAACCTTCCCCCCATTGCCCCAGATTGAAACCTCATCTCAATTTCACCATATCTCCGCACTTCTGTATGTGTAAGCATATTGTGCTAGCTTCTTGTTTAGCATGGTGATCCCTGGGTGCAGGACAGGCTAGACTGGAAAAGTCAGAGATCCCATTTCATCCTTCAGTAACCAAATAGACCTGAGCGCGCTCTGCCTCCTGCTGACAGACCTACCGGTAAGTTGACTGTGATTGCAGCTAGCTACTTAAGGCAACATTGCTCTGAGGGAAGCCCAGGGAAAATGGGCTGGGGGGGGGGGGAAGCAGGAAATCCAGAACCATTTATTAAACCTCAATATAATCGATTCTAGCAAATCTGCACCGATATTAGTAAACAAAGCCAGACTTCGCAGAAGAGGGGGAGCTAGCAAAGCAGAATAACAGCAAGAAGTATTAGGTTTAAGGGAACCGGGGAGAGGGAGACGAAGAAAGTGACTAGGTGAATTTACAAAAGAAGTACCAGTTGGAAGCTAATAACTTCAACAGGAGTCTCTTGCAGTTGTCTACATGGGGCACATCTTGTAGTCATGAGGTAAGATTGTTTTCAAAGACTCCCGAGGGACTAAAGCTCGTTTTCAAAAGTGACTTTAGACACTTAGGGTCTGATCCTGAATCATTAAAATCAATAGGAGTTTTGCCATTGACTTCCAGGGGAGCAGGTTCAAGCCCATAAATGCCTAAGGCACTTTTGCAAATGGGACTCAGGCACGCGCTACTGACTTGTACAAAACTCCAATTGACACTACGTATTTTTCACACACCTGTACATACCTATGGGTATAATATATTGCACAGCAGTTGTGCTGACTCCAGAGGGAGCTTTACCTGTCCATGTCTAATAGGGTTTGTTCCATGAGATTTATGAATAGAGCAATTTTTTTTCTGTCAGAGTATTCTAATGGACTTCGAGGACTATATAAATTCTCTGGAAAGTGCAGATCAATTTATGTCCCTCTGGCATTAATTTGGCTGCCTGGCTGGAAAGTGCCAATGTCCTGGCAATAACAAAGCCTGACAAACTGATAAGCAGTCGGCATGTATTTTGGGGACAGGTTTGTGCTTTGGGAGGTGTATTTGTTACCTGTTATCATGCGGAAAGCTCAGTTGTTAACCGAGGAGTCATATCGCTTTATGCAAAGAACAAAAAGGGTCTGAAGAGATACAATAAAACTTCCAAACAGACACAGGAAGTCACATTCTTATAAAACAATTTGCAATCATTCTTAAGCCTGAATCCTTCTTTCAGGTATGTTTTAACTTATTTTGTTACTGCAAATATCAGCTACATGTTGTACAGTGGTTATACGTAACTAGCTAATTTAATTGTTTAATAGGGGAGTAGAAATTAACATAAGCCTTTCCATTAATCACCAGTAAGAGACCCATGAGACTTAGGTAGCATTCATGCTCTCCCTCATCTAGTTTGAGTGCTTCATTAGCCCCATCCAGGGGTGAGAGACTGTGGTGTCGCAGTTTCAGAGTTAACTGCCTCTTAAGGTTTCAGGCTCCCTGCCATCACCTCTCTCCAGTGGAGACCTGCATCTCTTTCCCTCCAGGCAAGGAGTTTAGGCTTGCTATCCCTCTGCACCTTGCTGAGATTGCCTGTAATTAACCTTTTCCCAGGGGCTACTATAGTCTATACCAACTACCAACCAGCCTCCACAAAGCCAAATGCATTTATTCTTAGGGTAAAAGCACTACAGAGTAAACATACAAAAAATAAATAAAAGTTCGTATACGTACGGTAAAAGGATCCAGAGGTCCATCAGTCTTATGGGACCCTAGTAAGCTAAAGTCCTTCCAACGCTTTTGTAAGGGTTGAGGTCTCCCCTTGGACAGAGGGTCCTGTCCATTTGGTGAATCAAAAGGAGGCCACATGAGTCAGTTTAAACTCAGCCTTTTTATATCGGAATCACTTTCTTTGGCTGTGGAAAATCCAGTTTGACCTAGTATATATGAAGCTCCCCAGGGAGGTGTTCTCATCCTGAGTGATTCACCTTCATCACCCTCCCCCCCAACACATTATTTTTGGTTTCTGGAGGAGCTGTAGTAACCTTCCCCCACACCAAAGTGGCAAACAATCCCTGGCCCAGAGTGATACATAACCCATTCATAAAATGAACACTATCTGGTCCCCAAAGGTAATTCATGCAGTTGCAATATCTGTCACAATACAACTGAATGAAACAAATGCCTTTGACAGTTTGTTCTTTATCTATTCATGACTGTTTCTCTCAATGGGTACAGATGGGGAAACTGAGGCACAGAGCAGTGATGTTACTTGCCTGTGTCTGTGACAGCCAGTTAATGGCACAGTCAAGGATAGAACCCAAATCTCTTGAGTCCTAGGCCACTGCTGTCTCCTTTAAGCCACTCTGCTCTCCATTATCAGACATAGTAGGACTTGAGGATTGGAGGTTGGCTTGAGCCATGTTAATCACATAACTTATGAGGTTAATGCAGGGTGTGTTGTTGAACCCTGAAGTGTGCCAAGATTCAGGCATTTCTGTTTACCGTGCTATAAATGTGCCCTGGGAAAGTGAGATGTGAGGCAGGTTTCAGTAGATCGAAAAATTAAATAACTTCCTATTCATTTGGGATTTTATTTTTCATTTAAAGAAAAAACATGACTTCAAATAAAAGCAAATAAATGTGTCTGATTAAAGCCTGTAGGAATTATGTGAAACTTGCAGTCATAAGAATGGCCGTACTGGGTCAGACCAAAGGTCCATCCAGCCCAGTATTCTGTCTACCGACAGTGGCCAATGCCAGGTGCCCCAGAGGGAGTGAACCTAACAGGTAATGATCAAGTGATCTCTCTCCTGCCATCCATCTCCACCCTCTGACAAACAGAGGCCAGGGGCACCATTCCTTACCCATCCCGGCTAATAGCCATTAATGGACTCAACCTCCATGAATGTATCTAGTTCTCTTTTAAACCCTGTTATAGTCCTAGCCTTCACAATCTCCCCAGGCAAGGAGTGTCACAGATTGACTGTGTGCTGTGTGAAGAAGAACTTCCTTTTATTTGTTTTAAACCTGCTGACCATTAATTTCATTTGGTGTCCCCTAGTTCTTATATTATGGGAACAAGTAAATAACTTTTCCTTATTCACTTTCTCCACACCACTCATGATTTTATATACCTCTATCATATCCCCCCCCCCAGTCTCCTCTTTTCCAAGCTGAAGAGTCCTAGCCTCTTTAATCTCTCCTCATATGGGACCTGTTCCAAACCCCTAATCATTTTAGTTGCCCTTCTCTGAACCTTTTCTAATGCCAATATACCTTTTTTGAGATGAGGCGACCACATCTGTTCGCAGTATTCAAGATGTGGGCGTACCATGGATTTATATAAGGGCAATAAGATATTCTCTGTCTTATTCTGTATCCCTTTTTTGAATGATTCCTAACATCCTGTTTGCTTTTTTGACTGCTGCTGCACACTGCATGGATGTCTTCAGAGAACTATCCACGATGACTCCAAGATCTTTTTCCTGATTAGTTGTAGCTAAATTAGCCCCCATCGTATTGTATGTATAGTTGGGGTTATTTTTTCCAACGTGCATGACTTAACATTTATCCACATTAAATTTCATTTGCCATTTTGTTGCCCGATCACTTAGTTTTGTGAGATCTTTTTGAAGTTCTTCACAGTCTGCTTTGGTCTTAACTATCTTGAGCAGTTTAGTATCATCTGCAAACTTTGCCACATCACTGTTTACCCCTTTCTCCAGATCATTTAAAACCCTTGTTTTCTTATTGCAGGGATGTTTGACTTCACCTCTCAACTTTCCCCACCTTGCTTCTGTTTTTAATAGCCTAGGCTACACTCTCAGCAGGTGTAAATCAAGGTGACTCCACCGGCTTCGATAGAATAACCCCAGCCTACATCTGCTGAGGATGTGGCTAACTGACCTCTGTTGTAAAGTGCTTTGAGATCTACTGATGAACAGCACTATACAGGAGCTAGGTATTGTATTATGTTTATTATTACTTGTATGATCAAGCTCCTAGGAGACACAGTCATGGACCAGGACCTTAGGAGCTAGCTGCTGTACAAACACAGGACAAAGAGATGGTCCCTGCCCCAAGGAGCTTACAGTTTATGTTCATCCTAAATGTAAATGAAACACTTTACTCCCCCCATCCCCATATTGTTACAGATCTTTGGCCTGGAAAGAGATGTGCTAATTTCCTTGTTAGGTCTGCAAGAAGAGAACGTGACATAAAGAAAGATGCTATCTCTAAACCCTGGAAAACAGCGTTCTTACATAGTAGCCATTCCACTGTTACTTGCTGCTGCCTTCATTGTTGCTGTAAACAGTGAGTAAACATGAGTATCCGGCAAATCCATCTGGGTAAAATAAGAACCAGCCTGAACATCCAGTGAGATCTCAGTGTGAGGAACCTCTTTTTGGAGGTTCATATAACTTTGTTGTTTCCCTCTGATCGTTTTTCTTGCTGCCTCTGCACTTCTGGGCCTTGGACAGTCTAAAATCCCACTAGAAGTTTATCAAAAGTCTCACAAGAGACGAGAATCTTCCCAATGCCCTTAGGGCTTGATGTTTTTTCCACACCTTGTGCATTCATTTACATCAGTGCAAAGTGGGTGTAAAGTGCTTCCAAATGAGGATTATGGTGCAATGCATCCACTTTGCACTGGTGTAACTGAGTGCACAAGGTGTGAGGCAACAGTTAACTGGAGACCCTCCTCAAGTTCTTGAGATGTAAGAGGCTTGGATAAATGTGCATATTTGGGGATGATGAACAATCCGTGCTGGTGGCTTGATGTTCAGGATTTCTCAGGGTTGCATCCAAGATCGCAGGACACTTGAGGCCTCCCTCATCATGGGTGCTTATAACTGGGGGGATGACTGGTGGCAAGAGTAGGGCACAAAGTTCTCCTCGCGTTTTAAGGATCTATGCAGGACAACAATGGTTTCTTTTTGAGTTGATTCTAGCACTTCCCCCCCTCCCCCGACACACACCTTTTGGCCATTCCTTTCCTCTTTGTCCATCAGCTGGTGCCAATAGCGTAACAAGCACCAGGTCTGCGTCACCTCCAATAACTTACCCTTTCCCAGCTGGATTCAAAGTGTAGAATAAACTGGGTACAAGGGTACTAGTTTTGGTTCTACCTTAGCAACTCTAGTCCAGATGCTTATCCACCTTCTAGGACTCAGCCTGCAGTGTTTTGTGTCACAGCTGGAGCCGCAGCAACCATCACAGCGATGATGGGGAAGGACATATTATGTTCTGTCCAGACAAACTGCAGAGAAAATAATTCTTGCATCCTTATCCTCCCCTTACAGATAGGAAGATTGTTTTCCTGACTTTATGGAGAACTTAGCTTAGTTTGATGCCAAAAATGTTTTTTAAGCCAAATCTTTGAGGGAACCAGGTGGAGTAGCAGGGGTCAGTTAGGAGGGAGAACTCAGGTATTTTTTTTTTTTACGACCCTTCTAGTATTCCAAGAAAGGTCACTTTAGTAAATGAGGTCTGAACTATAGCACATTTTCCTAGTTACATATTTTTGACACCTCTGTTTTATCACTAGGTGATTGTGGTGTGCCACCGCGTTTTAATTTTGCTGAGCTGAAGGAGGAGTACAGAAATCAGAATAAGTTTGCTGCTGGTAACAAAGTGGAATACAACTGTCGCCCAGGTTATAGCAAGGTACAAAGATCCACTCTTCAGTGCATGAAATATTCTCAATGGTCAGATGCCGGAGAGTTTTGCAAGGGTGAGTATTTTGTTTTTTTACTTTTCTTTTTTTAAACTAATTGATTTTCATCAGCCCTTTTTGATTATAGAGCATAATGAGGGACTGTATGCCTGGAGGGAGGGGTTAAGTTCACTGATGTGATATGAAGGCTTTCACCACCAAATTACCAGTTCGTATCTGAAACCTGCTGCTCCTTGATCTTCATGGGCAACTCCAAAGATGTCTACAAAGGTTTCCTCCTGCTCTGAAGCTTTAAAACACAATGCTAAAAATGGATTTTGAACCTCAAATAGTAGACTACTCCAGGCTAGAAGATGTTCTAACTGTCACAGGTGAAATATTCACATGCACACATGGTAATGGAACAGAGTTTGATTTAAATAAGCACATATACAAATTCAAAGTTAAGACTGGCTCTGTATTCTGAGCTGGCAAAAAGTGAGTAGAGTTTTGATAGAGACAGAATCTTTAGTTCTTTTATGGTTACATTTTACTGAGTCAAGACACGCAAATAAAGACTAATTCCAGTCTTATTTCTTTCTAGCAAGATCATGCCGTCACCCTGGAGAGCCAGAAAATGGCAGACTTGTTATTCTAACAGATCTCACGTTTGGTGCAACAGTAAACTTCGTCTGTGAAGAGGGGTGAGTAATGGGCAGTTTGTGCGGATAGATTTATAGGTTATTAATTTCCAAAGGGACCATTATGATTATCTAGTCTGACCTCCTGTATAACACAGCCCAGAACATTTCACCTACTGATGATCAAACCCATATTTGTATTTGAGCTAGAACATATTTTTAGAAAGAATTCCAATCTTGATTTGGAGATTTCACCACATCCCTAGGTAGGTTGCTCAAATAGTTAATTACCTCCACTGTTAAAATTCAGGCTACATACAAGGCACAAACTGTTATCTCATTTCAGCTTCCAGCCTTTGGATCTTTTTATACCCTTTTCTGCTAAATTAAAGAGGCCTCTATTATCAAATCTTCTAGTTGTGTAGGTACTTACAGACTGTCCATGATCAAGTCACCTCTTAACCTTCTCTTTGAAAAGCTAAATAGATTGAGCTTCCTCCACCCTAATGAGGCATATTTTCCCGGCCTCAAATCATTCTTGTAGCCTTTTTCTGTGCTCTTCCCAATTTAATATCTTTTTTTGAAGTGTGAACACCAGAACTGGATTCAGTATTTTTGTGGTAGCCTCATGGCTGCTGTATATAAAGGTAATATCGTCTCCCGACTCATCCTGAATTGTCCCCTGCTTGCGTATCCATGTATCACATTAGCCCTCTTAGCTACAGCATCTCACTAGGAGCTCATGTTCACTTGTTTATCCACCACGACCCCTAAGTCCTTTTCAGAACCACGGCTTTCCAGGATACAGTCTCCCCTTCTGTGTGACCGGCATTCTTTTTTCCTAGACCTAGACCTTTGTATTTAGCTGTATTAAAATGCATGGTGTTCAGATGAGCCCAGTTTACCAAGCAATCCAGATAACTCTATAAAACTAACCTGGCCGTATCGTAATTTACCATTGCACCAATCTGTCATCTGCAGACTTCAATAGCAATGGTTTTATACTTTCTTCCAGATAATTGATACAAATATTGAATAGCACTGGGCCAAGAACAGATTCCTGGGGGACCCCAGTAGAAATGACCAGTTTAAGGATACTCCCACTCCCATACTCTCTCTTTTTTTGAGCTATAACAGTTAAACCAGTTTTAATCTATTTGATTTTTTTTGTATAGTGCTAGTTTTTTAGTCAGAACGGCATGCAGTATTAAATCTAGTGCCTTACAGAAGTCTAAGTATATTATTATATCAATGAGTTATCTTCATCAACCAAACTTCTAATCTAATGAAAAAAACAATATCAAGTTTGTTCCATAAAATTTATTTTCCATGAAACCATGAAAGCTGCCATCTTCTACTGATTGCACCCCATATCAGCCATTCCATGACTGCCTGGGATCAATGTCAAGCTAACCAGCGAGGGACTCTGGGATGGGGCATACAAACCCCAGGGAAAGGCTAATGAGCTGATGTAGGCTCAGTCAGCCCCACCCTGCTACACCTGCTGTAGGTGTCAGGTTTGGAGGGAGGAGTTAAAAGTAGAGCACACAGCTCAGCTGGGGGCAGACTGGGAAGGAGAGCAGACCTCCAGCTCTCACTCTGAGAGAGGCCTGGATAAGGCCAGGAATGGCTTGATAGACAGCTGCCTGCCAGGGCTTCCCTGAAGAAATGTGGGCATGACACAGGACTCTGTTTGATTTGTGACCTACCTGCTGGTGCTGAGTAAGTCTGCTGCAGATGGTGGCCTGCCAGAAGGGGGCGACAGATAAATAAAATACCTTCTGTTTCCTTACACCTGACTAAGGACCTGACAATAGTTTGTCTTGGAACCAGAAGCAACAGATTCCCATGATCCTACCTCCTCTTGCGAAGGCCATGATGAATCATGGGAGATGTATCCTGACCTGGGAGACCAACCTATATAGGAGAATGAGACATCCAAGCTACAGCTCCAAAGCGGCACCGTGGCAGCATTTTGGGATTAAAATATTTCAGTTTGGGGGCATTCTGTTTTTCCATGAAACATGGAAAATTTCTGCAGAAAACAGATGCTTTTTTAAAAAAAACCCATTTAATTGAAAATCCAATTTACCGTTGAAAAATAGTTTTGATGAACAGTTGTTGACCAACCCTACTAATGATGATGTAAGAGAATCAAAGCCTTATTAATGATGGACTAGGCAAGACATCCAATCTCAGTTTGTATCGTATAAATTCCATTCCCCCCTGTTTTATTCAGGTACAGACTAATTGGAAATGCAGAAAGAAAATGTGTGCTTGAAGGATCACAAGTTATATGGGACAAAGATATTCCATACTGTCAAGGTGAGTAGAGACTCTTAATAGCTTTATGGGGAAAGTGTAATCAGGGTTAGACAATGAAAAGCGTACTTTGTCCTGCTGGATGGATTCTGAAATACAACTCATTTATCATTTCACTGCACACTAAATTATTGAACGCTTAAGTTTTGTTTTCCTCTTGCACCATGTTGTAGAAAACCTTTGTTAGCTTCTGAATCTGTCTGTTTGTGGGGTAGAAGCACAAAAGACTCAGATTCTTGGTTAACAGAGCTTGGATCAGATCCCCAGCTGGTGTAAATTGAATCAGATCCTTGCTCTTCAGATATAGTATTAACATACTTATAGCACAATCTCTAAGCACTTTACAGATATTTTTATATTTAGAGATAACTTTGCCTGTCACTCATACGCAGCTATCCCTAGGATGGAAAGTGACAGGTGCATTTCACAGTAAAGAGCAGTAACTGTTTAGGACAGGGAGTGAAGCATTCTGGACTCCACTGAAACTGCAGGCAGAGTTTAAGGAGGCGGGATTAATTACCAAAATAGCTAACTCCTCCCTTTGGAGGAAGTGCCATAGAATCCTTAATACGCTTGAATGGGCAAGACCTTGATTTGATTTCTCCTCCCTTCTTCGGCTTTCATGACACTTCAGTCTGTGCATCCACTCCCACCACATCCTGGCGGCATAACTACATTAGGAAACATTGCCCGTTTTCTAGTCTTAAAAATCTTGTCTCCCATAGGGCCACAGGCATAACTCCATTGTAGTCAGTAGGCTAGGTCCTCTGCAGGTGAATCAGTGCTCCTCCCTTGATGTCAATGGCGCTACACTGGTTTTAAACAATCTAAGGTTTTGGTCCATTGCATTTCAGCCTCTTCTTCTCTCATAAGACTTTGGATATGACATAAATTAAATTCTCTCTTGCTTCCCTTCTTTCCTTTTTCCTGCCCCCTTCAGTGATACCATGCAAGCCTCCTCCAGAAATAGAGCACGGGACACATACTGGGACAACGATGGAGGAATTCAACTATGGGACATCTGTCACTTACCAGTGTAACACTGTAGAGAGGGGACAGGTTCCTTTCTCGCTTATTGGAGAGCCCTCCATTCACTGTACATCCACGGATAATGTAAATGGAGACTGGAGCGGGCCTGCCCCTGAATGCAAAGGTGATGGAATCCAATTACTGTAAAACAAGTGGCAGTGTGCACGTACACATTAGCAACGTAAGTCGTAACAGTGCCACTGCTTAACAGATTGTCCCCAGGACTCCTAATCTTATTCCCACCCCACAGCACATGTTCTTAGTAACACCCATTGGAGAACAGAGCCCAGTTTGAGATTTGGAGAGACACTAAGGGGTGCAGGGAATTACACTTATTGTGTCCAGATTGGCCTCAGTTCCCACGCACCCTGCCAAGAACTGCTGCCTGCTTTCTTGGTCTGCCCATGCTCTGTGTTCTAACCCCTTCCTCAGGCAAGGAGCCAGGAAGCTAGAAGAGGCAGTTGGTGTCAGTATGGGAGGAGGAAGTGACATAGAATCCTGGAAAAGCTCCATGTGGGGAGACAGGCTGGCAACATGAGACTGACTACTCACACGGAGGAGAGCTGGACAAGGTCTTCTGCTTCTCAAAGGGAGAAGCTGTGCCAAGACAGGGGATGGAGCAGGGCTTGGAGCTGGGTGGGGAAGGAGAGGAGAAGGATAGAGAAGTGGAATTTATTCAGCTTCTGTCCTCACTTAGAGTCCTCAGAAGAAGAATACTGGAGCTGATCGAAATTTTTTCAACAAAGTTTTTATGTCAAAAAAGTGCTTTTTTGGAAAAAAGCAAATTGTTTTGTGAAAAACTGTCAACTTTACTAAAAATGTTTGATTTTTTATGTTATTGTTTGTAATGTTCCCCCCCAAAAAAACAAACAAACAAACAAACAAACTCATATAAAATATTATTGAAGTGGCCATGGAACTTACTGAAGACCCCATTTTATGGGTGTTTATTTTAAAAATTGGTCATATGTTTGATAAGACAAATCTAATTTTTTGCTCACTCTAGAAACTATTCCTGTTGAGGTTTCTGCAGGTAAACCAGGAGCATATCTGCCTATCTTCTTCACAGGAGACCAGATCTGAGTGTCTGTCCGCTATAAGCACATCTGGAACTCTGATTGGAGAAATGACTTTATAATGTCCACAAATGATAAGCAACAAGACGGGGCAGTTCCAACAGCTCCTACTGCCCAATGAGACCTCTCTTGTCAAAGATTGTAATTATGTGTGTGCATGCTCTCTCTCCCCCCCCCCTTCACCCCCCCCCCCCACGCCATATCCCCACAATTGCCTGTGACAGAACTGCCATTGCAGGTGGTCACTAATTCAGCAGGTGTAGTTTGATACTTTACTTGAGTTAAGAAGAGGCTAGATGAAGACTAAATCTTGCCTACTAGGTTCTATCAAAACCGATGCCCCAAGGAATTTGAGAACATGGCATCAGACCCACTGATACTTTCCTGCTTTTCCTTAACACGATGTTTCTAATAAATAAATAGGTGGTTTCTGGGGTGGATTTGGCGGGGACAGGGGCAGGAGTGTTCAGACACGTCATGATATCTCTGCAGGGCCATGTGTATGTGCTTTCAAGTCTGTTCATATCCTCTTGGTAAATAGATCTGATTCCACAGAAGTATCTTCACTTTGGTTCCCAATTTTGGATTTAACAGTAAACCTCCCAAGCTGACACTGTTTTTCTTACACAGTCGTTCGCTGTGAACAGCCAAGAGTTGACCATGGAAAACAGATGACTGGATATAGTCCTGTATACACCTACAGAGCCTCTGTTCTGTTTGAGTGTGACCACCGCTACACCCTCAAAGGCAGTAACGTACTTCAATGCAATGAAAATAGTAGATGGGATCCTCAGTTACCAGTTTGTGAGCGAAGTAAGTGTCATATGGTGACGACCACCTCCTTCAAACTGACCCTGCAGCCCTTGGTCACCCAAGATTCAGGGACAGCCAGTTTGATGTCTCCTTTGTTTTAAGAGAGGAAATAGTGACTGCTGTGTAAGCTTGCATGCCACTGTGCTGACACAGCTCCATGATACTTCGGTTAAATGACTCGTATGCTGAAAACAGGGATTCGAGTTTTATTCTATTGCAGGCAGTGTTGCTCAGTGGATAGAGCACTGAAGTGGGACTCAGGAGACCTGGGTTCTATCCCTGCTGAGTGACCTTGGGCAAGTCACTTCCTCACTCTGTGGCCCAGTTTCCCCACACATTATATAAGTTCTTATACTGCACTCATCACCATAATATCTCAGTGCCATCCAGTATTGCATTAAATAATGTAACTATGCACCTAGCATGTGTTTATTTTGTTTTGCTTTTTTCCTCTCCTCCTCTCCTCGGGAGAGAACCATGTGCAGTGGAGTTTCTTATTTTGTGATAGGGTTTTAGGTTTTGGGGTTGTTTTTTTTAATATACATGTCTTTCAAGTCACATTCTTGTAGAGAAGAATTATTTCTCAATAAGATTTCCTTGTTATGTATGTCCTTAAACTTTTATTTTTACTCTTAGGTAGCTGTGATGACCCACCTTACATTCGTAATAGTTTTCAAAATCATTCTAACGGCAACTTGTTTCCGGCTGGGACTGTAGTGAAGTATAACTGTGTGAGAGGTTATGAGTTAATCCCTGGAATATCTGCGAGTGTTACCTGTCAAAAAGATTTTACATGGTCTGAACATCAAGAATTTTGTCAGAGTAAGCATATTAATCTTTGGTTTAGCTTTTTGTTTTAATGGAGGTACAGAATTAACACAAATTTAGAAAGCTGTACTCGATAGTTGATATTTGGTTCAAGTGTGTATGTGTGTGTGAGAGAGAGTGTGTGTGTGTGTCTTCTGGGAATTCTTACTTTAACAGTAGGAAGCAGGGTCATAGTTAATAGTTTACACATTCATGAACAGATCTGTTGTTCCCACCTACAATCTCCATATAACCTTAGGCAGATTATAATCAAGATGGCTTCTACACAATTTATTGTAACATACCAATCAATGTTTAGAACCCTGCTGAAAACCAAAATATCCTGCCAACCTCAATTCAAATAGTTACCCAGAAGAAAACTGGAGGGGTCGTACTCAAGCCACAAGGCACACCCACTAACACTCATGGCAGGAAGAAATGATTTGCTGTGTCTGTCGATGATATAAAACTTCCACTGAAAACCAGCCTCTTCAAAAATGTGAAGGAAATGCTGACTTTCTATTGCTAGCAAAATGTTCATTGTAAATGAATCTGCAGAATTGTTTTTGCTCTGATTTAACACTGGTGGTGGTGGTGTTTCACAGAAATTAGATGTCCATTTCCAAACATTCCCAATGGAAGAGCAATACCTGGAAAAGCAACCTATGAGTATGAGGAAAAGATTCGCATTGAATGTAATCCCGGTTACGCCCTCAAAGACAAGAATGGGTCGATTAAGTGCGAAAGTGATCGTGCATGGCATCCTCGATTACCAATTTGCGAACCAGGTATGTATAAACGATAAAGAACTGTGACGTGGTGACCTGCTGTCCCTGACCTACTTCCAAACAATGTAATTGCTGCATAGTTATATATTTATATTATGGTAGCACACGGAGGCCCCAGTGGGGAAAGCGGGGCTCTCACTTCGCTTCCACCCCCACCTCCTCCCTTCTAGCTTCCCCTTTTCTGCCTCTATCACCCTGAACCTCTGTCTCTCCCTTCAATCCTCTCCTGAAAGGTGCTGAGGATCCCATGCCCTTCTTAGAAGACTGACCCTGGTTTCCTGGCCAAATTCCAGCTCTGCCATTGCACTCTGCCTCCCTCTGTTTCTCCTGCAGTTTCAAAAGGATGTGGTGTTTTTCTTCACTTAGGCCCTCATTGCACAAAGTCCTCGAGCACATGCTTAACTCTAAGCAAGGGCGTAGTGTTGATTTCAGTGGAGCCACTTCCATGCTTAACATTAAGCACGTGTTCAAGTGCTTTGCTGAATTGGGACCTCGGAGAAGTAGCTGCATTTCTCTGGTGGATGAAATAGCTCTGGGCGTAACAGGTTGACCAGTGTGATAGAAATGCAGGGTCATTACAATGACTGACAGGCAGGCCAAATGCTACTGGCACCGAGACATTTCACAAACATTCTTTCTCCTCCCTTTCTCTACCATTCTTCCATCATGAGGCGAGGACACACAAAGGGAGTCAATGTATGTTGTTAGCTGCACAGAAGGAACAAAGCTGGTGAATGGCACTGCATGAGCTTACTAGTGGGATGTTGTTGTTGTAAGACTTTGGTTCATTCCAGCTCCCCCCCAGTTCATTCCAGGGTACTTGCCCAGTGGGGTGTCAGCAGATCTCTGGTAAAAGAGGAGAAAAGGAACTGGTGAAGGTTGGGGTCTGCAGGGGGCAGGCTGAGTTTTCTCTGAAGAAATCTGCAGGGAGAGTAGATGTATGAGTGACCATGACAGATCCCATTGTTTTGAGTTGTTAAGTACACACAGCACTCTCTAAACACACGGAAAACAAGATCCCTGTGCTTGTAGCTGGACTGGCTTTGTGACCCCCTGACTCCATCCATTTCAAAAAGTGGTTGGATGGTATCACTATTTTCCTCCACCCAAAGAAGGCATCACCCTACATGGTTATTAGCCAGCTCCAATTTCACACACACACTTTTTCTTGGTGTCCATCCATTACTCTTCTTTGAATGTTTTTAGTTCTTTAAATTAATCTGATTGACTGAATCTCACATTATAGATTCGTCTCTATTTTAAGGGGCTGTTGTTACAGTTTGCAAACCAGTTTGTATAAATGATGAAGAACTGATACAGTGACCTTCCAGCTCTGATTTTTTGAAAGGAACATCTAACACTCAAAGTGTAATTGCTGTGTATTTGTATATTTATATTATGGTAGCACACACAGGACTCAGTCAGGATCCAAGGTCCCATTGTGCTGGGTGTGAAACCTTGGGGGAAGTGTTTCTTCTGCTCTACTCCATGCTGATTAGGTCTAAACTGGAGTATTGTGTCCAGTTCTGGGCACCACATTTCAGGAAAGACTAATTGGATAAAGTTCAGAGAAGATCAACAAAAAAGATTAAAGGTCTAGAAAACATGACTTATGCGGGAAGATTGAAATAATTGGGTTTGTTTAGTCTGGAGAAGAGAAGACTGAGAGGGGACATAACAGTTTTCAAGTACATAAAAGATTGTTACAAGGAGGAGGGAGAAAAAATGTTCTCGTTCACCTCTGAGGATAGGACAAGAAGCAATGGGCTTAAATTGCAGCAAGGGCGGTTTAGGTTGGACATGACATTAGGAAAAAATTCCTAACTGTCGGTGGTTAAGCACCAGAATAAATTGACTAGAGAGGGTGTGAAATCTCTATTGGAGATTTTTTAAGAGAAGTTTAGACAAACACCTGCCAGGGATTGTCAAGAGAATACTTAGTCCTGCCATGAGTGCAGGAGACTGGACTAGATGACCTCTCAAGGTCCCTTCCAGTCCTACAGTTCTATGATTCTGTGTGGGGTACATTCTCCCCTACCTAAATGATGTCCTGGCAATGTGATATCTATGACGGGCAATTTTATCTTCTCTGTGTCTATCGGCATGCTCAAGCAGTACCAAAAGGTACATATAAGCGAGTATTGCCTGTGGGCCTTTACTCCCTAATGGCAGTAGCAAAATCCAGAACATGGTCCACAGATTGGGCAGATTGGCTTCTAGTTTTACTTCTTCAGCTAGGCACCTCTATAGAACTTCTCACAGATGTTGTTGATAGAATTAGGCAAATTCACCCCAGCTGCAGTGCAGAGCTCATCTGGTGAATTTCCTGGTGTTTGTGCTTCTTCACTTTGATCTTCATGGAATGAAGTATTCCCCTGCTACAGGATTTAGTTTGATTGTAGAATGGAATCATATGAAGATTCACCTCCTTCTACAATTTGTATGCTTGCATTAGCTACTTTTTAATCAAATTTTCCAGATTACTGGAATGTCTTCCACAATTCTACCTCCATAGCTTAGGAAACAGAAATGAATCCACAAGGACAAAGCATCTCCTGGTGCAGGATTGGATGGAACCTTCTCCCAACTCTGCCTGTACCTTGTAGATATGTAATTCACTTTCCAATTGCTGTAGTACCATATAGACTAACGACTTCCACCTATCTGCAATTTTCTCATTTACTGTGGGACTAAGATTGTGTAATACGTCTCTATCTCCCACTTCTACAGTAGACATGATTACTTTGGCATACCATTACCACTTGTTTGCCAACTGATTTTTCTCTGTTTTCTTAGTAGCTAAATTATATCCATGGCAAAGTCTGCATTTCAGGTCCTTCCCATGCTGCTGATAGGTTACTGCAGCTTGCCTCTGGTGTTGGATTTCAAAGTACAAATCAGTTGATAGCAAAGGATGCCGGCTAAGCATAGAAAGTATGGGGTCTCTCCCATTGCATCATTCTTAGCACAATTACATACCAATCCTTTAACTAGCAACTATACCTGAGGAAGATCCTTTTGTCCTTTCCTGCATGTTAGTGTTTACCCCATCTAGAGTATCTGCTTGTCAGCAACTGATTTATTAAACTGTATTGGGAGAATTTTCATAGTCTCCCATAAAGTCTCCCAGTACTTTATAACTATTCTTCATTAGCCAGCATTTAAAGAATGCTGTTTATTGAAGTTAGTGCCTGGACTATATGGCCGTACAAATAAATGCCTTTTGCAGTTCAGATTTCTTGAAGATAAATATGTTCTCTACCTTTAAGGACTAGCCCTGAGTTAAAAAGGCTTCTGCAGAAAGATTGCCCTGGATTAAGGGAGCTCTGATGTGAGAAGACATCCACAATGCCCTGTTCCCCCAGTGGTCCAGAGACCAGACAACATTGCCCCAAGTGTAGATGATGCTGGGTGAGGCAGAGGATGGCTGGGTTGGCCAGAGGATACAATTATTCTGTGCTTCCCTTAGCAGTGAGCTTCACTGTGATCGTTATAATGATCTTGTCACAGATTAAAGTTGTCATCCCACAACACAACCATTGAGTGGGAGCAGTAGTACAAATGCTTCTGGCACCCGCGTCAGTGTTGGGTCAGTTCTCAAAACACTGAGCACATGAAAAGAGAATTTTAAGCATCCATGAATTTTCAAAAAGCCAGATGAGGGATTAGAGAGACTGAGGGGTGGGATAATATCTGTTATTGGAGTTATTAGTTACTCGAGCATTTTCAGAACTGTAGGCCTATTTCAACGGGCAGCACTGGGACTGCTTTACACGTCACTCTGGCTACCGTCGGAAATGTGTGACGATCCCAGAACAGTGTCAGAAGACTAAAGCTAACCACAATGAAAAATTACATAGCCTGTCAGAACCAGCTCTGTCCCCTTCTTTCACCCTACACAGTCCTCCTCCTCACCAGTTCGAGAGGGATGGACATATGGGGAAAGGATGGCTCATTATACTGGGAAGGTGGTGTGCGGGGAAAGTTCAGTAGCTAGTGGGGATGGGTGAGGAATGTGGGGGACTCCAGAAGAGTTTCATAACTTGGAGGAGGCTTGGCATGTTCGTTCAGAGGGTTCTGACAGAACTCAGTGGCTATAGAAGGGGTTCAGATCTGGAATTTGGTGGTGCAGATGTAGCAGGGCCAGTTTAATGACTCAGGGAGCCATGCAGGGGGACCCTACTGTTGAAGTTGATGGGAGATGCAGGCCTTCACTAGTTTTCAGGGTCTGGCTCTAATTCTCAATAATTCAGTGTAGTTGACTCAATGCAATTAGTCAGTGTTGTGAGCATATGAACAATGATCCATGGGGCCCCTACAGGTCAAAGAGCTCTTTTAAGAGTATTTTGCATGTTGCTGTTTTTATCTTTGCTCTCACAATGAGATGGGTATGATGCTAATTCACAGCCAGAAACTAACAGAAAGTGCTGTCAGATTGTCAGAGATATTAGAGACTGGTGCCTCTCCAAGCACCTTTTTTTTTTTTGGAAATGTAGTGTCAAGAAACTCCACAGTATTTATGCTGCCTCCCTTCTTTTAGGAGATTTCCCGTTCTGTATAAATGCTGTATTTTTCCCTTTTATTCTAGTTTGTGAGCCACCTGCAAGCATCTCTAATGGACGGATCAACAGTGGCTGGAAAAATGATTTCTTTGTTGGCTCAAGTGTGAGCTACTCCTGTAACTCTGGTTGGTCACTTGTTGGCGTATCCTCCATTCGATGTATAGCTGGTGATGGGGGAACTCCGCGCTGGAATGCACCTGTCCCTAAGTGCAAAGGTGATTCAGTTCTTCATCGCACTAGAATGACTGAGATTAGAAAAGGGTGGAGGGCACATTGCAATGACCTGGGGGCTATTTAACATCTTAGCCCTTAAATACTGAAAATATGTAGAGCCATGGGCCAACTCACTGCAGACTCAGTGGCTATAGAAGGGGTTCAGATCTGGAATTTGGTGGTGCATATGTAGCAGGGCCAGTTCAATGACTCAGGGAGCCATGCAGGGGGACCCTACCGTTGAAGTTGATGGGAGCTGCAGGCCATCAGTACTTCTCAGGGTCTGGTTCTAAATCTCAATAATTCAGTGCAGTTGACTCAATGCAATTATTCAGTGTTGTGAGCATATGAACAACGATCCATGGGGGCCCTACAGGTCAAAGAGCTCTTTTAAGAGTATTTTGCATGTTGCTGTTTTTATCTTTGCTCTCACAATGAGATGGGTATGATGCTAATTCACAGCCAGAAACTAACAGAAAGTGCTGTCAGATTGTCAGAGATATTAGAGATTGGTGCCTCTCCAAGCACCTTTTTTTGGAAATGTAGTGTCAGGAAACTCCACAGTATTTATGCTGTCTCCCTTCTTTTAGGAGATTTCCTGTTCTGTATAAATGCTGTATTTTCCCCTTTTATTCTAGCTTGTGAGCCACCTGCCCGTGTCTCTAATGGACGGGACGACCGTGACTGGGAACCTGTTTTCCTTGTTGGCTCAAGTGTGACCTACGAATGTGACCGTGGTTGGTCACTTGTTGGCGTATCCTCCATTCGATGTATAGCTGGTGATGGGGGAACTCCGCGCTGGAATGCACCTGTCCCTAAGTGCAAAGGTGATTCGGTTCTTCATCGCCCTATAATGACTGAGATTAGAAAAGGGTGGAGGGCACATAATTAATAGTTTAGTTTACACATTCATGAACAGATCTGTTGCTCCCATCCACAATCTCCATATTACCTAAGGCAGATTATAATCAAGGTGGATTCTACACAAAATTTATTGTAACACAGCAATCAGTGTTTAGAACCCATCTGAAAACCAAAATATCCTGCCAACGTCAATTCAAATAGTTACCCAGAAGAAAACTGGAGGGGTCATACTCAAGCCCCAAGGCACACCCACTAACACACATGGCAGGAAGAAATGATCTGCTGTGTCTGTCAGTGATATAAAATTTCCACTGAAAACCAGCCTCTTCAAAAATGTGAAGGAAATGCTGACTTTCTATAGCTAGCAAAATGTTCATTGTAAATGAATCTGCAGAATTGTTTTTGCTCTGATTTAACACTGGTGGTGGTGGTGTTTCACAGAAATTAGATGTCCATCTCCAAACATTCCCAATGGAAGAGCAATACCTGGAAAAGCAACCTATGAGTATGAGGAAAAGATTCGCATTGAATGTAATCCCGGTTACGCCCTCAAAGACAAGAATGGGTCGATTAAGTGCGAAAGTAATCGTGCATGGCATCCTCCATTACCAATTTGCGAACCAGGTATGTATCAATGATAAAGAACTGTGACGTGGTGACCTGCTGTCCCTGACCTACTCCCAAACAATGTAATTGCTGCATAGTTATATATTTATATTCTGGTAGCACACGGAGGCCCCAGTGGGGAAAGCGGGGCTCTCGCTTCGCTTCCACCCCCACCTCCTCCCTTCTAGCTTCCCCTCTTCTGCCTCTATCACCCTGAATCTCTGTCTTCCCCTTCAGTCCTCTCCTGAAAGGTCCTGAGGATCCCATGTCCTTCTTAGAAGACTGACCCTGGTTTCCTGGCCAAATTCCAGCTCTGCCATTGCACTCTGCCTCCCTCTGTTTCTCCTGCAGTTTCAAAAGGATGTGGTGTTTTTCTTCATTGCACAAAGTCCTCGAGCACACGCTTAACTCTAAGCAAGGGTGTAGTGTTGATTTCAGTGGAGCCACTTCCATGCTTAACATTAAGCACGTGTTCAAGTGCTTTGCTGAATTGGGACCACGGAGAAGTAGCTGCATTTCTCTGGTGGATGAAATAGCTCTGGGCGTAACAGGTTGACCAGTGTGATAGAAATGCAGGGTCATTACAGTGACTGACAGGCAGGCCGAATGCTACTGGCACCGAGACATTTCACAAACATTCTTTCTCCTCCCTTTCTCTACCATTCTTCCATCATGAGGCGAGGACACACAAAGGGAGTCAATGTATGTTGTTAGCTGCACAGAAGGAACAAAGCTGGTGAATGGCACTGCATGAGCTTACTAGTGGGATGTTGTTGTTGTAAGACTTTGGTTCATTCCAGCTCCCCCCCAGTTCATTCCAGGGTACTTGCCCAGTGGGGTGTCAGCAGATCTCTGGTAAAAGAGGAGAAAAGGAACTGGTGAAGGTTGGAGTCTGCAGGGGGCAGGCTGAGTTTCCTCTGAAGAAATCTGCAGGGAGAGTAGATGTATGAGTGACCATGACAGATCCCATTGTTTTGAGTTGTTAAGTACACACAGCACTCTGAAAACACACAGAAAACAAGATCCCTGTGCTTGTAGCTGGACTGGCTTTGTGACCCCCTGACTCCATCCATTTCAAAAAGTGGTTGGATGGTATCACTATTTTCCTTCCACCCAAAGAAGGCATCACCCTACATGGTTATTAGCCAGCTCCAATTTCACACATGCACTTTTTCTTGGTGTCCATCCATTACTCTTCTTTGAATGTTTTTAGCTCTTTAAATTAATCTGACCGAATCTCACATTATAGGTTCATCTCTATTTTAAGGGGCTGTTACAGTTTGCAAACCAGTTTGTATAAATGTTAAAGAACTGATATAGTGACCTTCCAGCTCTGATTTTGAAAGGAACATCTAACACTCAAAGTGTAATTGCTGTGTACTTGTATATTTATATTATGGTAGCACACACAGGACTCAGTCAGGATCCAAGGTCCCATTGTGCTGGGTGTGAAACCTTGGGGGAAGTATTTCTTCCGCTCTACTCCATGCTGATTAGGACTAAACTGGAGTATTGTGTCCAGTTCTGGGCGCTGCATTTCAGGAAAGACTAATTGGATAAAGTCCAGAGAAGATCAACAAAAATGATTAAAGGTCTAGAAAACATGACTTATGCGGGAAGATTGAAATAATTGGGTTTGTTTAGTCTGGAGAAGAGAAGACTGAGAGGGGACATAACAGTTTTCAAGTACATAAAAGATTGTTACAAGGAGGAGGGAGAAAAAATGTTCTCGTTAACCTCTGAGGATAGGACAAGAAGCAATGGGCTTAAATTGCAGCAAGGGCGGTTTAGGTTGGACATGACATTAGGAAAAAATTCCTAACTGTCAGGGTGGTTAAGCACCAGAATAAATTGACTAGAGAAGGTGTGAAATCTCTATTGGAGATTTTTAAGAGACGTTTAGACAAACACCTGCCAGGGATTGTCAAGAGAATACTTAGTCCTGCCATGAGTGCAGGGGACTGGACTAGATGATCTCTCAAGCTCCCTTCCAGTCCTACAATTCTATGAATCTGTGTGGGGTACATTCTCCCCGACCTAAATGACTGATGTCCTGGCAGTGTGGTATCTATGATGGGCAATTTTATCTTCTCTGTGTCTATCGGCATGCTCAAGTAGTACCAAAAGGTGCATATAAGCGAGTATTGCCTGTGGGCTTTTACTCCCTAATGGCAGTAGCAAAATTAAGAACATGGTCCACAGATTGGGCAGATTGGCTTCTAGTTTTACTTCTTCAGCTAGGCACCTCTATAGAACTTCTCACAGATGTTGTTGATAGAATTAGGCAAATTCACCCCAGCTGCAATGCAGAGCTCATCTGGTGAATTTCCTGGTGTTTGTGCTTCTTCACTTTGATCTTCATGGAATGAAGTATTCCCCTGCTACAGGATTTAGTTTGATTGTAGAATGGAATCATATGAAGATTCACCTCCTTCTACAATTTGTATGCTTGCATTAGCTACTTTTTAATCAAATTTTCCAGATTACTGGAATGTCTTCCACAATTCTACCTCCATAGCTTAGGAAACAGAAATGAATCCACAAGGACAAAGCATCTCCTGGTGCAGGATTGGATGGAACCTTCTCCCAACTCTGCCTGTACCTTGTAGATATGTAATTCACTTTCCAATTGCTGTAGTACCATATAGACTAATGACTCCCCCCTATCTGCAATTTTCTCATTTACTGTGGGACTAAGATTGTGTAATACGTCTCTATCTCCCACTTCTACAGTAGACATGATTACTTTGGCATACCATTACCACTTGTTTGCCAACTGATGTTTCTCTGTTTTCTTAGTAGCTAAATTATGTGCATGGCAAAGTCTGCATCTCAGGTCCTTCCCATGCTGCTGATAGGTTACCGCAGCTTGCCTCTGCTGTTGGATTTCAAAGTACAAATCAGTTGATAGTGAAGGATGCCTGTCAAACATAGAAAGTATGGGGTCTCTCCCATTGCATCATTCTTACCACAATTACATACCAATCCTTTAACTAGCGACTATACCTGAGGACTATGCTTTTGTCCTTTCCTGCAGGTTAGTGTTTACCCCATCTAGAGTATCTGCTTGTCAGCAACTGATTTATTAAACTGTATTGGGAGAATTTTCATAGTCTCCCATAAAGTCTCCCAGTACTTTATAACTATTCTTCATTAGCCAGCATTTAAAGAATGCTGTTTATTGAAGTTAGTGCCTGGACTATATGGCCATATAAATAAATGCCTTTTGCAGTTCAGATTTCTTGAAGATAAATATGCTCTCTACCTTTAAGGACTAGCCCTGAGTTAAAAAGGCTTCTGCAGAAAGATTGCCCTGGATTAAGGGAGCTCTGATGTGAGAAGGCATCCACAATGCCCTGTTCCCCCAGTGGTCCAGAGACCAGACAACATTGCCCCAAGTGTAGATGATGCTGGGTGAGGCAGAGGATGGCTGGGATGCCCAGAGGATACAATTATTCTGTGCCTCCCTTAGCAGTGAGCTTCACTGTGACCATTATAATGATCTTGTCACAGATTAAAGTTGTCATCCCACAACACAACCATTGAGTGGGAGCAGTAGTACAAATGCTTCTGGCACCTGCGTCAGTGTTGGGTCAGTTCTCAAAACACTGAGCACGTGAAAAGAGAATTTTAAGCATCCATGAATTTTCAAAAAGCCAGCTGAGGGATTAGAGAGACTCGGGGGTAAGGTAATATCTGTTATTGGAGTTATTAGTTACTCGAGCATTTTCAGAGCTGTAGGCCTATTTCAACGGGCAGCACTGGGACTGCTTTACACGTCACTCTGGCTACCGTCAGAAATGTGTGACGATCCCAGAACAGTGTCAGAAGACTAAAGCTAACCACAATGAAATATTACATAGCCTGCTAGAACCAGCTCTGTCCCCTTCTTTCACCCTAAACAGTCCTCCTCCTCACTAGTTTGAGAGGGATGGACATATGGGGAAAGGATGGTTCATTATACTGGGAGGGTGCTGTGGTGGGACAGTTCAGTAGCTAGTGGCGATAGGTGAGGAACTTGGGGGACTCTAGAAGAGTTTCCTAATTTGGAGGAGGCTTAGCATGTTCGTTCAGGGGGTTCTGGCAGAACTCCACAGTATTTATGCTGCCTCCCTTCTTTTAGGAGATTTCCCGTTCTGTATAAATGCTGTATTTTTCCCTTTTATTATAGTTTGTGAGCCACCTGCAAGCATCTCTAATGGACGGATCAACAGTGGCTGGAAAATGATTTCTTTGTTGGCTCAAGTGTGAGCTACGTATGTAACCATGGTTGGTCACTTGTTGGCGTATCCTCCATTCGATGTATAGCTGGTGATGGGGGAACTCCGCGCTGGAATGCACCTGTCCCTGAGTGCAAAGATGATTCGGTTCTTCATCACACTAGAATGACTGAGATTATGAAAGGGTAGAGGGCACATTGCAATGACCTGGGGGCTATTTAACATCTTAGCCCTTAAATACTGAAAATATGTAGAGCCATGGGGCCAACTCACTGCAGATTCCTCCTTTGCAGCAGACCAAACACTCCCAGCTGGGATGCCCAGTGCCGGTGTCCTCTCTGCCCTGGACACATGATCTGTCCTGACCTATGCCCTAACTTATGCTTGATCCTCCCATTCCAAGCTTCCTGAATTCCTCCCTCAGACACACCCCTCATCTGACCCATATCTTGGTTTGTGGTTCCCGATCCAGCTGTCCTGATGGTGGCACTTTTAATGTAGAATCCCCTCCGTGTGTGTGGTGTCGGTATGTTTGTGGGGACAATCTGAGTCCAAGTTGGAAAGACCCCAGTGGTTTGATTTAGCAGCAGGAAGCTGGGGTGGAAGCAGCTAGCAGCATGTTAATGCACTGGCCACTCCATTGCCCCATCTGCAGTATTCCCATAATCCCTGGGGAGACCTTGTGGCGTCCCAGGCGGAGCGGATAAAGCACACGACCACTGTGGTTGCAAGCTGAATCCAATTCTGTTTATTACAAGCTTTCTTTTATAGTTTTTCTCAACATTACATAACACAATTAGGCTATAATAACACATTTACGGATTGGACAAGAAGGAGAATCATGTGTTTATCACATGTATAGCCCCACTCCGATTGGTTCAACCATTCCTTACATAAGGCCATGATTTGTTTACCTCATCTTATATAATACTAGACCACCAGGGGGCCTTACATAAGGCCATGATCATCTTATATAATCCTAGACCACCAGGGGGTCTTACATAAGGCCATGATCATCTTATATAATCCTAGACCACCAGGGGGGCCTTACATAAGGCCATGATTTATTACCTTGCAAGTGTCCCATCGTGACCCTTACCTCCTCATGGAACTTTTCATTAGGTTGGTGTAGGGATGATACATCCCCACACCTCCCCCCTTTTTCTTAAATAAGGCCTATAGGAGGGTTTAACTAACATTAGGACAATTACTAGCCACCTGACTACTTTTTTTGAACCTATAAAACTGACGACAGGTGACATTTAACAACTGGGAAATATATAGAGAACTATTAAAAAACATAATATTACATAAATACGAAAACCATTGGGGATCCGATGGGGTGGCCATGAACAAGCAAAAAGGGCTTTTTGGCCAGTTTGGTTTGCCCAGGTGATTCAAACATTTTGTCGTGGGTTAACAAAAGGTACAGAGTTTGGACATAAAAAGACCCCTGCTCCTATAATAAGGAGTTTGAACAAACAGAAGTACAGCATTATTAGGTGTTTAGGCTGTGACAAACAAGTGCAAGTCCGGTGCTGCGGGGTCCTGTGGATCCGGTGTCACTACTGGATAAGCCTCGGGCGCAAATTCCCCCTCTATATGGGCTTCCCTAATAAGTCCGTGCCAACGCCGTACGGAGTCTGGGGGGCCCGAGCCGCCCGGGATATTGTCCGAAGCATGTCGCAGGGTGGAAACATCGGATGAGCAAACGGGTTGGCGACATCCAGTGGCCGGTGCGTGGACACGTTATCCCGTCCAGTGCACCCAATCGCGCAGCCCCACAAACCACAATGAGGACAGGGGGTAGCTACATCATTCGCCGGAGGGATCTTATCCGGCGGTTTTTTCCTATATGTCTTTTCAAAGTTAGATAAGCCTGGCTCCGCCATTCTTTTCAACCTATTCCGCAACTTTTCACCCTGCCCCGGGAACTCCGCCCGGAACTTTGGGGTACAAACATCATTGGTGACAGGAAAGCCGGGCTGGTTCAGGGCTCGCAATGTGTGGGACTGCGGGGGATGGCTCTTACCGGCCAAATGGGACAACTGATTCAGCATGTCCTGTAGCTGAAGGCCCTGTTTGTACATTTTCGCCCGAAATTCTTGTAACTTATCCCCTTCTGGGCTTGAGACCTCCATTTTATTCGCGGGGTCGTCCGGTAACGGGACGATACTAGGATCAGCTTTGGGTACACCGGGGATGAGTGGTATGATAGTGTCCTTACCCCCAAAGAACTTACGGGCTCCCACCGGCAACACATAAGGCGGCTCCTCTTTTGGCCGAAAGAGGTCATTAATGGCCGACTGGACCTCAGCTTCTGCCGCAAGCGTCTCTATCAGTTTCTTAGATTTGCACCATATTTGGCTTAATGACACGGCCTTCTTGTTGCCGTGAGACACCGACTCCCAGAGGTCAGAGCCTAGACTTTCCCAGACTGCCTTATTAAAGACAGTATCAGGAGTAACAAAAAACCCGCGTCTCTGCCCCCATTTCAACAAACGGGACAACGCGTTAGAGGGAAGCTTCTCTCCCCGCTTTTTAGCGATGCGTAATAAAAAATCATGCACCGTCTCCTCCTCTGCAGAAAAAGCAGAGCCCATTTTATTAAATGCAGCCGCTCACCTGTGAGCTCACGAACGTCTCTCTCGGACGACCAGGAGCCGGTATCCTCCGGTACCTCCTGCCGCGGCTGCCACCTCCGCCTTTTCTCACCGAACGCTTTAGTCGGCTGTGAGCTCACGAACGTCTCTCTTGGACGACCAGGAGCCGGTATCCTCCGGTACCTCCTGTCGCGGCTACCATCTCCGCCTTTCCTCACCGAACGCTTCCGTCGGCTGTGAGCTCACGAACGTCTCTCTCGGACGACCAGGAGCCGGTATCCTCCGGTACCTCCTGCCGCGGCTGCCACCTCCGCCTTTTCTCAAACCATGTTCAGTTTTTGGTCGTGCTCCAGTTGACACTGAGCTTGGCAAACCATCTAAATCTTGGTAGCCTGCCCTCTTATTCCCACAGATTCCCTTTCTCTGATGATCTTTGTGAAGAAGGCCTGTTTCCACCTTAACAGGGCACGGCTGTTTGCGCTTTTTGGTAGAAGGAGTGCTGGAAGGAGAAGAGCCAGCACTGAGAGCCTCTTTAATATCTAAATTTAATTGTTCCAGTTTCTTCATGAGAGATGACATAGAGTCTGACCACTCAGATCCTTTTTCTGGTTGGATCTGCTTTCTTTTTGCTTAGCTTTTGAGACAACACCTGTTGGGTCTACTGTTTGAGAACATTGATCCCTGCTCCACTGGCGTCTGTGTCTAGTATGATCTCTGCTAGCTCACTCTGGGCAAAGTCCTGGCTGCCTTGATGTCCAAGCCGAATCACGTCGGGGTCACCATTTGTGGCGTCCCAGGCGGAGCGGATAAAGCACACGACCACTGTGGTTGCAAGCTGAATCCAATTCTGTTTATTACAAGCTTTCTTTTATAGTTTTTCTCAACATTACATAACACAATTAGGCTATAATAACACATTTACGGATTGGACAAGAAGGAGAATCATGTGTTTATCACATGTATAGCCCCACTCCGATTGGTTCAACCATTCCTTACATAAGGCCATGATTTGTTTACCTCATCTTATATAATACTAGACCACCAGGGGGCCTTACATAAGGCCATGATCATCTTATATAATCCTAGACCACCAGGGGGTCTTACATAAGGCCATGATCATCTTATATAATCCTAGACCACCAGGGGGGCCTTACATAAGGCCATGATTTATTACCTTGCAAGTGTCCCATCGTGACCCTTACCTCCTCATGGAACTTTTCATTAGGTTGGTGTAGGGATGATACATCCCCACAAGACCTGCCAGCAGTGCCAACGTCACCGTGACTTGATTTATTTCTTTATCACACTAGAATGACTGAGATTAGAAAAGAGTGGAAGGCACATTGCAATGACCTTGGGGCTGTTTAACATCTTAGCCCTTAAGTATTGACAATATGTAGAGTCATGGGCCAACTCACTGCAGATTCCTCCTTTGCAGCAGACCAAACACTCCCAGCTGGGATGCCCACTGCCAGTGTCCTCTCTGCCCTGGCACTTGTATGCATGATCTGCCCTGACCTATGCCCTAACTTTTGCCTGATCCTCCGATTCAAAGCTTCCTGAATTCCTCCCTCAGACCCACCCCTCACCTGACCCATTTCCTGGTTGGTGGTTCCCAATCCAGCTGTCCTGATGGTGGCACTTTTAATGTAGAATCCACTCAGTGTGTGTGGATGCCCAGAGGATACAATGATTCTGTGCCTCCCTTAGCAGCCAGCTTCACTGTGACCATTATAAAGATCCTGTCACAGATTAATGTTGCCATCCCACAATGCAACCATTGAATGGGAGCAGTGGTACAAGTGCTTCTGGCACCCGCTTCAGTGTTGGGTCAGTTCTCAAAACGCTGAGCACATGAAAAGAGAATTTTAAGCATCCATGAATTTTCAAAAAGCCAGAGGAGGGATTAGAGAGACCGGAGGGTGAGGTGATATCTGTTATAGGAGTTATTAGTTACTCGAGCATTTTCAGAACTATAGGCCTATTTCAATGGGTAACACTGGGACTGCTTTACATGTCACTCTGGCTACCGTCGGAAATGTGTGACAATCCCGGAACAGTGTCAGAAGATTAAAACTAACCACTATGAAAGATTACATAGTCTGCTAGAACCAGCTCTATCCCCTTCTTTCACCCTAAACAGTCCTCCTCCTCACCAGTTCGAGAGGGATGGACATATGGGGAAAGGATGGCTCATTGTACTGGGAGGGTGATGTGGTGGAAAAGCTCAATAGCGAGTGGGGATGGGTGAGGAACTCTGGGGACTCTAGAAGCGTTTCCTAACTCGGCAGAGGCTTGGCATGCTCGTTCAGGGGGTTCTGGCAGAACTCAGTGTCTACAGAAGGGGTTCAGATCTGGAATTTGGTGATGCAGATGTAGCAGGGCCAGTTTAATGACTCAGGGAGCCATGCAGGAGGACTCTACTGTTGAAGTTAATGGGAGCTGCAGGCCTTCAGTATATCTCAGGGTCTGGCTGTAATTCTCAGTAATTCAGTGCAGTTATTCAGTGTCGTCAGCATGTGAACAACAATCCATGGGGCCCCTACAGGTCAAAACGCCATTTTAAGGGTGTTCTGCATGTTGCTGTTTTTATCTTTGCTCTCCCAGTGCCGTAGAGGTATCATGCTAACTCACAGCCAGAAACTAACAGAAAGTACTGTCAGATTGTCAGAGGTATTAGACAGTGGAACCTCTCCAAGCACCTTTTTTTGGAAATGTAGTGTCAGGAAACCCCACAGTATTTATGCTGCTTCCCTTCTTTTAGGAGATTTCCCTTTCTGTATAAATGGTGTATTTTCCCCTTTTTTTACAGCTTGTGAGCCACCTGCACGCATTTCTAATGGATGGGACGACCGTGGCTGGAAAAATGTTTTCCTTGTTGGCTCAAGTGTGACCTACGAATGTAAACGTGGCTGGTCACTTGTTGGAGAATCCTCCATTCAATGTATAGCTGGTGATGGGGGAGCTCCGCGCTGGGATGCACCTGCCCCTGAGTGCAAAGGTGATTCATTTCTTCATCACACTAGAGTGACTGAGATTATGAAAGGGTAGAGGGCCCATTGCAATGACCTGGGGGCTATTTAACATCTTAGCCCTTAAATATTGAAAATATGTAGAGTCAATGGCCAACTCACTGCAGATTCCTCCTTTGCAGCAGACCAAACACTCCCAGCTGGGATGCCCACTGCCGGTGTCCTCTCTGCCCTGGCACTCAGACACATGATCTGCCCTGACCTATGCCCTAACTTATGCTTGATCCTCCCATTCCAAGCTTCCTGAATTCCTCCCTCAGACACACCCCTCACCTGACCCATATCTTGGTTTGTGGTTCCCGATCCAGCTGTCCTGATGGTGGCACTTTTAATGTAGAATCCCCTCCGTGTGTGTGGTGTCAGTATGTTTGTGGGGACAATCTGAGTCCAAGTTGGAAAGACCCCAGTGGTTTGATTTAGCAGCAGGAAGCTGGGGTGGAAGCAGCTAGCAGCATGTTAATGCACTGGCCACTCCATTGCCCCATCTGCAGTATTCCCATAATCCCCGGGGAGACCTGCCAGCAGTGCCAACGTCACCGTGACTTGAGTGCAGGGAGAAATTATTTGCCACATCTGCCCCTGGAAATCGAACTTTCTTGGAATGCACGGTTGAGAAAATCTGCAACTGGCCATGTGTTCCCCAATTGTTGGGATTGCATAGATAATGGATCAACAGCCATATAAATGTTGGGGCTTTGAACGTTTTAGACTTAACACTAAAATTATAGTTATTTGTCATTTCTCCTTATGAGTTTGCTGTCACGGGCCTATGGTTTGAAATGGAATAATAACCCTCCCAATGAACAAGTCTCCCCCTCAGAAAGTGTCTCTACTTTGACTTTGGAAGAAAATGTACCTAACCCACAAAGAAGCCCTCTTAGTGTGCAATAAGAGTGTCCCTGGGATGAGTTAGTGTGGAGTTAGCTATTGCCCTTTTAATTCACAGCCTTGCTATTTCACCCTAATTTCCCCATGAATTTCCCATGCAGACAAACCCTTTGTCTGAACAAAAACATTTTAAACTCTTTGTTTATTGGTGTTTCTCAGAGATTCTTCGTTGTCCAAATCCAGTGATTGAACATGGAAAACCGATCTTTATAAGTAAAACTGAATATACAGTTGGAAACAGTGTTGAGTTTCAATGTGAATCTGGCTACATCCTTAAAGGCAGCGAGTCGATCGAATGCCAGGCAAATGGGACGTGGGATCCTCCAGTGCCATCTTGTATTAAGGGTAAATATAAACACAACTAAATCATCCTGCTGAGGAAAAAATAGACTCCTATAAAACCTAGAAACCGCATCAGAGAAGATGCAAAGCCAGCAGATCTGTTTCTAGGTGGGGGTCTATTAGAAGGATCCCCCTGGGCATTGATTTACAAAGGCCTTTTCCCTCCCTGTCTTCTATCAAATGACCTCGCCCATCTCGGGGGAGATGGATCTGTTCCCTATAGACTAATCTCCAGGCCTTTTTCTAATCAAGGCTTAAATATGCCAATCAATAGAGCTTCACATCCCTTTTCTTGGGAGACTATTGAAGAGTCTCTTAGATCTCACTCTCAAGAGGCTCCTTCCTAGCGTTCAGCCTAAAATTTCCTTTCCTTAATTTCCTCCTATTAGTCCCAGCTCAGCCCCCTTGTAACATCCTCAACAATTCTCCCCCTTCTTCACAGGTACAGATGGGCAGCGGCGGTGGGACAGCGATTCCACTGCGAGGGAGACGTTGTGGGATGGTTCAGCAGTGGGACTGAGGCACTTGTTGGGGGACTCAGGGAGGGTTGGTAGGTGGCAGGAAGGTTGGGCTGTTTGCCTCGATGATTCTGGAAGGACTAAGCACCGTAGGAGGGTGATTTGGCTAATTTACTGACATGGGGCTTGATCCATCAGCAGCTCCCCTTAAAGAGAATTTACCTACACTTTAAACAGCAAGTGCCGGATTCTTCTGTAACTTCTCTGGCTTCCCTGAAGCTACTCCTCTCACTTACTCCACTGAGAACCAGGGCAATCAGGCCTTACATTTGTCTATCTAAGGTGTTCGTACTGTGCCAGTCACTGTGGTATCTTTGGCATCCTGCAGGATGAAATTCACTATAGAAGCGTAAGACGCTGTTAAGGACCAAGTTCTGCTCTTGGTTCCACCAGTATAAATCCAAGGTAACTCCATTGACTTCCATGTACTTCTCCCTCACTGCAGAGGAGGCTAATTCTGTAACAGACCAAAGAGGCTATTTTAAAAAAGGCCACAAGTGTGCCTGGGAGTGAACTGCATGTTCACAGTTGTCCCAAGTCTGCCAATAAGACCTCCTTAAATGAACCAACAAAGCACCTGTGCTCTGCTGCTCCATGTATGGACTTTCAGCTGCCAATTCTCCAGGAAATGCCCATGATACACAGTACTGGATGGGATTTCACTTGCACCCTTTTCTTGTTGAACTCATGATGTTTGTTTCTCCAGAGAGAGAGATGCACTGTGGGTTTGGTGTTACAAGCAGTTTATTTCTCTGAAAAACCAAAACAGCTGCAATGAAGTGAACTAAGGGCATGATTTACTGGCAATAAGCCCTATACACCGTGCATCTCCCTTTCGCACTGAACTGTCTTCTCTTCTGCCTTTTCCTTTCAGTTTGGTGTCCAAAGCCTGATGTGCAAAATGGAAGAATGGTCAATGAGTTAGATGAAAAAGAGAGTTACAACGTGAATGAAAACATTACTTTCAAATGCTCTCCTGGGTACCAATTTTCAGACCATTGGTATCAGTCTACAACAGACAGCTTGAATATTACATGTTCAGCTGATGGCACCTGGAAGGTGTTACACAAGTGTGTAAGCATCACAGTCCATTTGGGTTTCTTGATGCACCCTGTCCAATTTCTAGAGTAAAACATAACACTGTCTGAATGTATCTTTGCTTCTTTAAAATAATGAGGTCTGTTTGGCGAGGAAGATAGATCTGCCGTTGACACAACTTAAGTGGAAAAAATAAGTTGACCTGAAAGCAAACAAATCCCATCACTCCCCCACCCCATCTCTTTCTTGTATTTTAAGGGAGGAGGTTTTCGTCCTTTGGAGTGGCTGCTCCATGCCCAAAATAATATAAAATAGGTAAAATGTGGTTGTTAAAAATCACAACAGGAAGAAAATGTTATGCCCTATTATGAAGTAATAGCAGTCAGTGGTGTGGCACGTGATGTATCTTCTGTTGGTCTGGGGCCACAGTCTAAAGCAAATATCATGACTGACTGCTTTAGTGAGCAACTGCCAGGGTGTTCAGCATTGTACAAGTGTAAATGGAGCCCTGGTTCCTGTCCCAGGAGTTTACAGTCCAGTGCCTGATTCTGCAAGTTGCTCAGAACTTCCTCAACGTTGCTTAGCAGTCTCAGAGCCTGTAGAAGTTAAGAATTGAGGGCACTCAGCATTTATCGGGATCAGACCCTAAGTCAGGCACAGACGGTGTGAGATAGACACATGTAATATGTGTATGTGCAGAAATTGTAAATGACCAAAGCCTTCCCAAGATGGCTGCCAAAGCTGAGCACCCTGTCTCTCGGCCTCTCAGCCATTGCCACCCACATCTGCTGTCTCCAGGGCCAGAGAGGGAGAGAGCCCAGTTGCTCTGTTTCCTTGGCACTGGAGTCAGGAGGAGTCTGAGTGTCCAGGCTCTCTAGCTGCTGGAGCTTGGATGGAGTCTGTGTGGTCAGGATCTCCACCTGCTGGCTGGTGTGATCAGCCACGAAGCCAAAACATTTCTATTTGGGGGTCTCTTGAAGTAGAATTTTTCTTGAAACCCCTTCCCATGAAAAATGTCAGGGTCGTTTTTGCTTTTGGTTTTTTTTTTCCGGTTCAGGATGAAACTGTTTTAAAAAGCACAATATAGTTCACATGAAATTTTCATTTTCTGGCCAGCTCTAATTGAGAATGTGCAACACCTTTTGAGATCATATAATATGTCAGACACAGACTGTATGAGACAGACACATGTAACACACTGGATAATGGTTCAGATCAAAAAGGACCAAGCATGCTTATGAGGATAGGGCCTTATCTTCTTCAGCGTAATCACAGTCCCTCTGTTTCTATTTTACAGGAGAAGCAAATAATGTCTCCCCTGTGCAAGATGGTTCGCGAGATTGTAAAGTTTCTCCACTGCAGTATATCTCTGACAGAACTGAGAACCCGTCTAGAAGAACAGAAACTGTATCTGGAGATTCAGAAATTTAAGCGAGACCTAGAAAAATACCAGGAATAGCTGAAATCTGTGACCCATTACTGTGACAAACTGTCTCCTTTGGATGCAGTTTGTATAATTACTTTGTACATATGATGATTATTACTATTTGCAGAGAACTTGCTAGTATGTCTAGTGATCCAGGAAGAGATTAGCCAGTACCTCAGGAATCAGATTTTTTTCATGCTGTGTGCCAGTGCTTGGGGTTTTTTTTCTTTCCTTTCAATCTGACAAATGTAAGTCCCTACTTGATAAACTAGGGATTTCATCCTCTTATATGTTGTGGGGACTATAGTAAAAGGGTTGAATTCAGATTCCTTTCAATTCGAAAAGGGGAAGCAAGTTGAGAGAAACTAGATTAAAATGTACGGAAGTAAATGTTCAGTTGATGCAAGCATCAGACCCTATGCAGAATACACCAACAACCTTGAGCTTTCAGAAATCACCCAACTGTTGCATATATTTTACCTTAATGCATTATAACCCAAAAATATTTGAAGTAGTGAATGGCTATTTAACTGCCTGATTTCCATGAACCTTAAGGGCAACTCTGTTCACAAATCCCTCTGCCCCACTGTGAAAATGTAAAGCTTAAAAAAAGCCAGTTTCTGCCCTAACCTCTTATAAAAAAAGTTGGCAGTTTTTTTCCTTCCCAAACTGAACACATCTATTTTTGGTTGACATCAGTGCTGATCTCATCTGTAGCATTTCTATATCCTCTCTCACACTCCCACGAATCGATGGTGAAAATTTAACTGTAGACAGCAACCCGCTAACCATTTCCCCCTTGCCCAATGAATGATAGGGGTGTCCTCTAACCTACACCTTTGTGATCAAGCAATTATTTCTGCCCTGCCGGGCTACAATAAAGTGCAACTGTAAAAACTGCTGATTGTCTTTGTTTTTATAATTTTCTCCCTTTGGCTGTAAGACAGGAAGATGCCCAGCATGTTTAAAGGCTCCTTTTCCTGATGAATGAAGCACCAATATCTCGCACGGGCCAGTGAGCCGTCACACCAGGGACTCGAAGGGGCATGGGACAGCTCCTCCTCTCACACCTAGAGATGGTTAGAGTTGAAACTTATTTGGCCAGGTAGCTTAGGGGGCAGCTTGTTCTACTGCTGCCAGTGGTACCTGTTCTGTGGAATTACAGGGGAAGGTCCGTCTCCAGCGTGGTTCGGTTTGCGTCTGTAAGGCAGGGGGAGCTTTGAGTCAGATACATCCCCGGTGTAATGACATTAGCGGAGGTGGATGGAGTAATAGCAGGGATGAATTTGACCCACAGGATGAGTAGAAAGGATCCTTTGGTAACTAGACTGCCTCTTGTGTTTCAGAAATCATCACTGTTGGGGGTGCTGATCAGCACAGGGGGGCGTCGTGCTGCTGTATTAGAATAACTTTGTGATTGTCCCCAGAGCAGAACAATAACAATGCTGCGTTTCCCTTCCCCGGAGAACCCTTAGCTGTACAGCGCTGCAATGGCAGGTGCTTCTCTCTGCAAACTTTACACCAGCCAGCAGCTCCCTCTGTAAAGAAAGAACAATCGTGGGCAGCCTGCAGGGGGTCCTAGACATAAATACCCCTCTGTCTCGTTCTTCTGATGCCGCCCAGCCCTTGGAAGGGGGCAAGGGGAGGAAATGCTGTCACCCCCAGGTGTTTCCTATGCTGAGGGGGTGACCACAGCCTGCCTCTGTGACGGTACTAACTGCAGGTGTATCCGGCTCTACCCCTTGCCCTGTGTGCCATGAGCATTACGCTACCGTGGGGGCTGGGCAGCATGTGCACACTCTGCCCACCCCCTTCCTGGGCCCCTGCAGGTGCAGCGCACAGACTCCCATTTCCCCTTACCTCATGAGCCTACGGGTGGTCATGCCTGGGGTCCGTGTTGCACAATGTGCCAGCTGAGGAGCGGCTGCAGCCCTGCCTGGACTGCGCTGTCACCACCATTCTCTGGGAACTCACCTGGCACCATGATGTCACTTCCCTCTGGCTGGACTCTGCGGCTCCTGGGGACCCTGGTACTCATGCTGCTGCCCGGGGGAGCTCTCAGTGAGTAGGAGGATGAGCCTCTCCCTTCAATCCCATCCCCACCTTCTCCCCTCTCCTGGCTTTCCCCTTCACCCGCACCCGTTGACTCTCCCTTTGCTTCCCTCGGGCAAGCTCCTGGGCGCTTGTGGTCGCCGAAGATCCCATGCCATCCTTACCGCTCTGATCCTGGTTTCCTGGCCAAATTCCAGCTCTGCCCTGCTACATTTCTCCTCCAGTTCCAAATGGAGGCGGTGCTTTTCTTTCCTTAAGGCCCCATTCCACACAGCTCTTGAGCACGTGCTTAACTTTAAGCACACAGGTTGTGTTGACTTCCATGGGGCGACTCCCATGTTTCAAGTTGAGCTCACACAGTAAATGTTTGGACGCAACAGGTTGAAAAGTACTGTTTGGCCTGAGCGGTTAGCCAGTGCACAGGGTCTTGCAGGCTGTTTCTGTTAGAAGGAGAAATTGATGATCGAGCTCGGTGTTTCTCTGATGCAATCCTGTTAATTCCCAGAGAAAGGAGACAAAAGTCCTGATTCCCCGAAACCGCAGGAATCACACCGGAGACAGGTTTTTTGCTCACAGTTCCAAGCATTGTTTCTGCCAGCACACTACTGAAAAGCTCGCGCTCTCCGTTTTCTCTCAGCCCACATTACCAGTGCATTTCTTGCCATCTCCTTGGCTTTCCTGCTCCTTCTTTGTCTGCTTCTGGCTCCCTGGGCAGGTTCTTTCTGCTTGTTCCCTGGGTGATTCTGTTCACGCGCACAGAGCTGTCAAACAAAACTGACCAGTTTTGCATGCAGCCTGTGTTTGGGCAGTGGCAAGCTGCAGAGACACTTTTCAAAGACACCATAATAGAGGCCCAACTTCAATGTATACCCCAAATTAAAAAACACAGTAAAAGAACTGAAAAAGAACCACCGTGGCTTAACAACCATGTAAAAGAAGCAGTGAGAGAGAAAAAGGCATCTTTTAAAAAGTGGAAGTCAAATCCTAGTGAGGTAAATAGAAAGGAGCATAAACACTGCCAAATTCAGTGTAAAAATGTAATAAGAAAAGACGATAAAGTCATTGCGGAGAAACTAAATTAATTCTTTGCTTCAGTCTTCACGGCTGAGGATGTTAGGGAGATTCCCAAACCTGAGCTGTCCTTCGTAGGTGACAAATCTGAGGCATTGTCACAGATTGAAGTGTCACTAGAGGAGGTTTTGGAATTAATTGATAAACTTTACAGTAACAAGTCACCGGAATCAGATGGCATTCATCCAGGAATTCTGAAAGAACTCAAATGTGAAATTGTGGAACTATTAACTATGGTTTTAACCTGTCCTTTAAATCAGCTTCTGTACCCAATGACTGGAAGATAGCTAATGTAATGCCAATACTTAAAAAGGACTCTAGAGGTGATCCTGGCAATTACAGACTGAGAAGTCTAATGTCAGTACCGGGCAAATTACTTGAAACAATAGTAAAGGATAAAATTGTCAGACACATAGAAAAACATAAATTGTTGGGCAAAATTCAACATGGTTTCTGCAAAGGGAAATCATGTCTTACTGATTTATTAGAGTTCTTTGCAGGGGTCAACAAACATGTGGACAAGGAGGATCCAGTGGACATAGTGTACTTAGATTTCCAGAAAGCCTTTGACAAGGTCCCTCACCAAAGGCTCTTATGTAAATTAAGTTGTCACGGGATAAGAGGGAAGATCCTTTGATGGATTGAGAACTGGTTAAAAGACAGGGAACAAAGGGTAGGAATAAATGGTAAATTTTCAGAATGGAGAGGGGTAACTAGTGGTGGTCCCCAAAGGTCAGTCCTAGGACCAATCCTATTCAACTTATTCATAAATGATCTGGAGAAAGGGGTAAACAGGGAGGTGGCAAAGTTTGCAGATGATACTAAACTGCTTCAAGATAGTTAAGACCAAAGCAGACTGTGAAGAACTTTAAAAAGATCTCACAAAACTAAATGATTGGGCAACAAAATGGCAAATGAAATTTAATGTGGATAAATGTAAAGTAATACATATTGGAAAAAACAACCCCAACTATACATACAATACAATGGGAGCTAATTTAGCTACAACTAGTCAGGAAAGAGATCGTAGAGTCATTGTGGATAGTTCTCTGAAGATGTTCACACAGTGTGCAGCGGCAGTCAAAAAAGCAAACAGGATGTTAGGAATCATTCAAAAAGGCATAGAGAATAAGACGGAGAATATCTTATTGCCCTTCTATAAATCCATGGTAGGCCCACTTCTTGAATACTGCGTATAGACAGGGCCGGCTCCAGGCACCAGCTCAGCAAGCAGGTGCTTGGGGCGGCCAAGGGGAAGGGGCAGCATGTCGGGCTCTTCGGTGGTGGGTCCCTTGGTCCCTCTCGGAGGGAAGGACCTGCCACCGAATTGCTACCGAAGAAGAAAGTGGCGCTGTGGAGCTACCGCTGATCGCGATAGCAGCTTTTTTTTTTTTCCCCATCACTTGGGGCGGCAAACACCCTGGAGCCGGCCCTGTAACCTTGCCTTGGACAAAGTTATTAAGTGGCTTTCCATATAGCCAACCTACCCAGGAAAGATGCTTAACACATGGTTGAAAGATCATCATTGAGAAGCCACCATAGCAATCTGGAGCCATCAACTTTGATTGTCTCTTAGCTGCTGGCCCAACCCCAGGGAACAATGTTTTTTCTACAAAGGGGTACCAGCATGGCTGGTGGATCTGCAACTTCTCAGAATATGCACATGGCAAAAGAAACTATAATTAAGGGGAGGGGTGCTTCTCTGAGCATTGGGGCAGGCCATCAGCACATGTAAGATGGTCTGGCTGGAGAGAGAGAGAGAAGGCAGGAGGGACTCTGCTTAGCTTGAAACACTGACAAACCTTGGACTCGCAGAAGGGGTGAGATCAGACTAAAGGGGGCATCGCAGAACTTCTGTTGTTTTGCAAAGATCTGTGCCTCTCTCTAGGTTTCTTTTAACAATAAAGTGACTGTGGCAAAGAAATTCCGTTGCTAAGGCCTGTGCTCCTTGCTTCCTTGCCTGAAGGGGTTAAACTAGAAGTCCAGAGTGCCCACAGCCAGGTGGAACCCTGAGGGACTGTGTGCAAGTGACTGGGGAAGGGAGAATTTGGGAGGTTTGATTCACTGATTTCAGGGTCTACGGCAGCTGAGCTGAGGAGTCCTACAACCCCAGGAAGAGCTCGGACAGAAGGTCTGAGCCTGGGAGTGTGCCCTAAAGACCCAGAGCTAGAAACGTAACTAGAGTCTATCTAGAGCCAGTAGGGTGACCAGATGTCCCGATTTTACAGGGACAGTCCCGATTGTTGGGTCTTTTTCTTATATAGGCTCCTATTACCCCCCACCCCCGTCCCGATTTTTCACATTTGCTGTCTGGTCACCCTAACAGCCAGTGAGTTTAGAAGCATGTGGGAACCAGTGATTGGGGCCACTCACAGCAGACTGGTGTCCATTCAGTGCGATACTAGGGCAGGATGTGACCCCTGCAATCATTTTGCTGCAAATAAACTCACATATTACTAGATAAATCATATGTTCCTGCAAAGCTGGGACAAGATCCTTGGTGCTTCAGCACCAAAGCCACAGGTTTCTGCTGCCTGAGTCAAAGGGGACTCTTTGTTAGCTGCGAAGAGTGTAAGGACTCATTGTCTTCTTAACTTGCAATCAGCCATTACAGGGCAAAACTTGTCCATGTCTTTACGTATAGGCAGCACACTCACTAGATGCAACAATTTTAACTTTATTTAATTGCAACTTATTTTTCTTCGCATACTTCTTTCATACTCGTTTGCAAGGGGATGGAATGCTCAAATGTGCAGAGACAAGACATTTTGAGCTGTAAGGCCAATGTTTCAAGTTGTGGTAATTTTAGTGACCTTGTAACTCAAAAAGCAGCATGACCAAGTTTCTTCAGAATTCAGAGACAAAACTCTTTTGTCTCCATAGTAAACCTGGCAATTTTCAGGCTAGTTCAATTTTTTCTAACCAAAAATTATATGGAGCTGAAAAAAGAGGTTATCACAATTTAACTATGGAGACTTGAGCATGGTTCCATCATACTGCTGTTCATGCTAATTAAAATAAGGGGGGGGGGAATAAATATATATAAAACCAGATTATGCTAAGAAACTGTGAAATGAACAGTGTTACCTTAAGACAGCTGTGTTTTTCTTCGTTTCTATAATTTATCCATGATGGGTTTTCTCACTTCCCTCTTTCACAAAGTACATTGAACGGTGTGATGGGAAGGATTAAAAAATAACAAAACAAACCCAATACCTCTAAATCTTCCTGTTTGTCTGCTTTCTCACATAATTATGTTATTTTTCTTTTGGGTATGCAGTGTGGCACAACTGAATGGTTGCAGCATGTTGATTTTATATTGCTGAGTGCTACAGGCTGACGTACCAGGCTGCTGGAGTAGTTTTAAGTGTCTAAGACAGATATATTTTTCTAGTGTGCTTAAAAAGAACCCTTCAGCAACTGAAAATAATAATTTCTCATTTTTTTTCACTACGTTTCAAGGAGCGCTGAAATAAATGTTTTTAATTTGTAGTACAGGTCACAGAATTCTAATACAGAGTATAACACAGAATTAATCTTTTATATTTAATGTAGAGAAATATACTAAGGTATTTTAAAAGCAACGTACCATAATGGAGGACTTGCTATTTCTTTGTAGTACCTGAAGTAAAATTTAAAACACACAGAAGAACAGATTTAGATGCTTCAGGGATAATGCTAAATTAGATGGTTTGAGCATAATTTTACATACCATGCTCATACATATGCTTAACATTTTACTTAGCTATACTCAATTCCCTGTCTTGCAAATACTTATGTCTATGTGCAACTTTACACATGTAATGTCATTGAACTTAGTGGGCATACTCATGTACAAAAAGTTACTCAGGTACTTAAATATCCATATGATTAGGGCCTAAACAATGTAGATCTCTGGTCACTGTCAAATGTGAAACAATATCCATATTTTAATTGCTAGGGAATGGCTGCAAATTCAATTTTAAAGTCCATTTTAAATGTATTCACAAATGTTTCTATTTTTCATCAACATTTTAATGTACGTGATTTTTGTAAAGAAAAATAATGAAGCTGTCTGACTTAAATACAAGGAAATAGTTAACATATCTAGTGTATTGGCTTCCCAAGGAAGAAAATCTGAAAAGGAGATTTGAATGACAATCTTTAAATCTGCATTTGTTTCTGAACCTGTTAGTCTGATATTAGCTGGAACCCAAAGAAAAGCTGCCATCGACAATAGCTATCACATCTGTTTAGGCTATAAAGTTCCAGTTGAACAACATGTTAACTTTTTTTCCTATTATTTGTGTGGCTCAGAGGGACATCAGAATGTAAACAAAAATGTGAAGACTCATAGAGTAAAGAAATACTAAAGTATTATAGTAGTGCCTGCAATTTGGACCAGATGTTGTCCAAACATATCGAATGCAAATGGAAATATTCCTGTGACTTCAATAGGCTTTGGATCAGGCTTGTAGTGAGATAATCTTTGCTCAGAAGAATTCACAGTGTAAGAACTGAACAAACCCTTGAGGTAACTTAAATAAAAAAAGTAGTTAGGCCTATTAGAGAGAATTCCTAATCTAGACTTATTATTTGTACAGCCCATTCAACTGATAAAAAAAGTAGTAAATGTACACATAAAGTGCGTAAGTATCTTTCTTGGCAACATTTTCTGTACCAGAAATATATCTGGCTTTTGGTAGCTATTATTAATTGAAATACTGATTGTCAATTTCAACTCTGAGGTGATCTCTCATGCTGCTAGAATTAAAAGGAGATTTGTGAAACTCTGTAATGGGAGCAATGCTAGGTTTTTGTTGTTGAAGGGCTTGAGAGGGTTTTTGTTGTTGAGTGCTGTGCTGGGATAATTGGGGATCTGATTGCAGAGTGTTATGTTGTATATTTTTAAAATGAGCATTGAGGGTACCGAGTTTAGAATGGGCACTGTGTGTGTACAATATAAATGAAAACCAAGTAAAGAAGTAAAAGGACCAAACCAGCATTGTTTTTGGTGCCCTTCAATATATGCTTTTTAAATATTTTAAAATATGATGATAAAAACTACGACTGAAAACAAATGCCAGGCTAAAATAACATCAAAGATTTCTTATCTAAAAACCAGTGTGTCTTTCAGTTTGAGAAATCATGAGACGTTTGAGTTGAAAATCTGATGTTGAAAACAAAAGGACCCACTATGCTTCCAACTCTCTTGTGCCAGGGATCATACTGTAGCGCGCTGACCAAGTTATAAAGTGCATTTGGTGTCATCTGTCCAGCAGTTTGTACCAAACCATGCCACAGCCCTGGTCTTTACACAGTAAAGCAACATGTTTTGCTCCCATCCACGCAGGGCAGTAACCAGGGCCGGCTCCAGGCACCAGCGGAGGAAGCACTTGCCTGGAGCAGCACATGATAAGGGGTGGCAGAGTCCGAGCAGCTTTTCTTTTTTTTTTTTTTTTTTTTTGCTTGGGGCGGCAAAAATGGTAGAGCCGGCCCTGCGTATAGATGTGGTCTCCTCATCTCAAAAAAGATATACTGGCATTAGAAAATGTTCAGAGAAGGGCAACTAAAATGATTAGGGGTTTGGAACAGGTCCCATATGAGGAGAGATTAAAGAGGCTAGGACTTTTCAGCTTGGAAAAGAGGAGACTAAGGGGGGAGATGAATAGGGGGTTCTAACTTCTAACAGTGACCAGCATTTCCCTGGTGCCTGATCAGTGTGATTGTGACCGGAATACGACCACTGCTAATGTAATTGCTACTGAGCATAACTGACTTGGTGAGAGACTCTCCATGCGGGATCTGCAGTGCGCAGTCTGCACAGCCTGACTGAGGCTAGGTGTACGAGCTGGCTCAGGAACAGGAGTGCTTCTGGCTTGCCTGTGGGGATGTGCATGGAACTGACACCCAGTGCAGTGGTGCAACCAGTCTGATGTTTTGTTTTTTAAAAAAGAGGAAATTGTCACGGCAGTATAAGCCTGAATCTCACTGAGCTGAGACAGCCCCATGATGCTGCTGTTAAATGACTTTACTGTTGAAAACAGGGATTCCGGTTTAAACCATTCTATAGTTTGAAATTAACTTGTGGTTTGGACACTTGGTTACGTCTGTAGGCTGAGCTCATTGCACGCACCACTGGGCTTTTTTTGTTCCTCCATTCTCCACCACGAGATCCCTGTGAGCCACCCTCCCACCCCACTCTGTTTCCCACGGGCTGCACTGACAGCCCTGATGGCTGTAGTTTGCCCTCCAGTTTTAAATGGTACTGGGAGAACAGGCAGTGTTGACATGGCAGGTATTATGCTAGAAGGTGTTAATGGATGAGATCAACCAGTTCTTTGATCTATTGACAATTACCAGATGCAAGAAGCTCTGTTTGTTTCCCATCCCTCTTCCGATTGTCCACATTCCACCAAAATGAATAGGCTTCTGCCTACTGATGCCTAGAACACTCCCGGAAAGTTTGGAATTGATTAGATGTGGTGTTCAGAAGTTATCATGTTATCAACATGAAGAAGAGCTCTGTGCAAGCTCTAAGCTTGCGTCTCTCACCAATCAAAGATATTCCCTCACCCACCTTGTCTGTTTCTAATATCCTGGGATCGAGATGACTGCAACAACACTGCATGTTACAGACAAAGACAAATACAGTCTGGTTTAATGTAGGACCGTGCATTTCCCTTTCTAATTTGAAACGCAGGCGAGAATCCTATAGTGACTGCCACCCATATTCCCATTTGTTTTTGTTGTATTTTCTTTGCGGTTTCCTTGCAATGACTTGAGCTAAATTCTGAGCAATGGGATTGCATGGATCTGAGCGAGAGAGGGTAGAATATGGACCTCTGATTTTCCCCAGCTATGGCTCTCACATCACATTCTTGTCAAGGAGATTTCACCTCGATAGGTTTTCCTGGCTAAGTATGTCCTTATATTCTTCATGTTTTACCCTTAGGTTATTGTGTTGATCCACCTGACATTCCCAATGCTATTCTGAAGAGTAGTGTTGGCACATTGATTCCAGCTGGGAAGGTGATTAAATATGGCTGCCGCCCAGGTTATAAGCTGATCACTGGAATTAGGCAAGGGCATGTTACTTGTCTTCAAAATTCGACATGGTCTTCAGCGCCGAACTTTTGTCAGAGTAAGTATTTGGCCAAATTATCTTTGTTTCAATTGAGCAAATTTAACACCAATAGGGAGATTGTGCTTATACTCAGCTTGTTTATGGTTCAAAGTGTAGCGATGGGGTGAGAGAGAGAAGGAGGGATAGTCAGGGTCTTCTCTCCCTGCTAACACTGGGGATTATGGTTAGCAATTTGAGGTGCGATCCTCACTCCCAGTCTGGCCCTTTTACGCCAACTAAAAGGTCCAGAGTGCCAAACAGGTCTTTAAATGCCCCGGATCTGTCCAGAAGAGGACTCCACCCAAAGACAACAATAGGGCTGTCTTCCCAGAATCCTCTTGCAAGGCTTGAAGTAAGTGGTGTGCCAGTGGGAGGGGTGTGTTGGGGCATTTCACAGCACATAGCACTGCAGAGATTCTGGGTAAAGCTGAAGCCAAACCCATAGGCAGCTGCGCACAGGTCCCCAGGGCTGTCTGTGTGGAGCAGTCCAGTACTGGGAAGGTACAAAGGCAGCTTAAAGTTTGCATACACCCCGGGGCTATGAATTCCATGTTGTGCCTCTTAAAATCTGCCACTTTTACGTTTCTATGCTTACGGACAGATCTGTTGCCCCCATCCAGCATCTCCATCTGCACCTAAAGTAGATAGCGATCAAGATAGATCACAGCATATCACCTGCCTTCTTATACATAGTATGGCTATAACACAGCAGGTGCTACTCACTGAGTCTATCTGTGATGAAGGCCAAAAATACCCTGCCAGCTGCAATCAGAACAGCTGCCCATAAGAACAGTGAAAATGAAGGCCCAGGAGATAAAACTTTCTCTAAAACCAAACCTCTTCAGCAATGTCAAGGAAATGCCAATTTTCTATAGCTTGCAAAGCTTTCAGCTCCACCTGGTAAAATGAATCTGCAGCCACACAATTGTCTTTGCTGTGATTTAACGCTGTTGCTGTTGTTGGTGTCTCTCAGAAGTTCGTTGTCCAGCTCCAGATGTTAACAACGGAACACAGACACCGATGCCAGGACCTGGAGAGAAGACCTATGCGTTTGGGGACAAAGTTACAATTGAATGTGATTTGGGGTATGATCTCAAAGGCAGTATCAACGGAAATGCTCAGATTCGCTGCAAACATGATGGCACATGGGATCCTGCCATACCAGTTTGTGAACCAGGTCAGTAAAAATGGTGGATGACTGCCATTCTTCCAGCTCTGGCCTGGTGTGTCCTGTCCCTGGTGGGCAATCCTCAGCCCAGCTGTGACTACTAGGCCAGCCTGAGTATGCCCTAGGCCCTACAGGCTGGGACCCTGAGATAAAGTGCATCTCACAGCAGCCTTTGTTACTGAGGGTTGTATGGAGCTCCTGCTACAGATTAAAGATGCTATCCCCCTATGCTCTTCTTAAGAGAGGATAGTAGTGCAAATGAAAACTGCAGCTCTGTGTCTGAGGGGTGGAGGGCATCAGGTCTCAAAATGCTCAACACCTGAAAAGAGTTTTAGGCATCCAATTATTGTCACCCTAACTAACCTTCCCCTTCGCTAGTTTGGAAGAGATGGGCAGCTGGGGATAAGGATGTCTCTGTGTATCTACGGGAAGCTTCAGTTGTGGGTGTGGGGCTGAGGTGTTTGGGGGACTCAGCTGGTTTGGTAGCTTGGAGGAAGATTGGGAAGCTGGGAGAGCTTTGAGCAGCTGGAAGAGGTTCAGATCTGGATTTGGAGGAGTGGAAGTGTAATAGGGCCAATTTACTGAGTCAAGGCCTGACCTTCTGGTCAATGGAAGCTGCAGGCGTTCAGCATCTCTCTGGATCATCATCATCCCTGTTTCAGTGCTGTTCACGGAGCATGTGAATGACTGTCACAGCAGCCGAATGGCCACATAAACACTTAACCATCTTTTCATCATTTTTGTGCATGCTGTCCTGATGCCATGCACAGCAAGAGATGAACACCAAGATAGCAGGTTGTTGGACATACCTGGGGGGTTCTTTCAGGTATTATGGAAAGACTGTTTTTTCCCTGTAATGGCATCAGGAAAGGCTGGGAATCTGTCACCTCCTTTTCTTTTTAGAGATTTTTATCTACTGTATAAATAATGTATTTTTCTGTCTTCAATTCTAGTTTGTTCCCAACCCCAGAACATCTCCCATGGCCAGTGCAATGACTGGGGCAAGAGAGTTTTTTTTGTTGGCTCATCGGTAACTTACAAATGTGACAGAGGCTTCTCACTTGTTGGAAAAGCCTCCATTCAGTGTATCGCTGGTGATGAGGTCACTCCAACCTGGAGCGAGCCTACCCCTCAGTGCGAAGGTAACTCATTCTGCATTACACTAAAATTACTCGTATTGGGAAAGGGTAGAAAAGATTTCTGAATGATTTGGTGCAATGCGTCCCCATAACCCATCCACCCTCTGCCATCCCATTGCTGACCACTCCTTTCCAGTGCCTTAAATGTTCCCAGCAACCTACTCCCTGAGACGCAGGCTGCCAGTTTCCTCTCTCACCCAGCACCCATATATGTGATCCGCTGTTTGCCCCACATCCAAGCTAATGCTTGTCCTCCTTTCACACTGATTTCTCCACCACCTCTGCCTGACCCCTGTTCTAGCTACTGGTTCCCAGTACAGCTGTCCTGAAAGCATCCCCTTAAGCCTATAATCCTCCCTGTCTGCAATAGCAGTACGTTTGCAGGAACAGTCTGAATCCAAAAAGTTGAAATACCACAATGGCTTGATTTAGTAGCAGGAAGCTGCAGGGAGGAGTGGGCAGCATGGAAGCTGTTCATGTATTGAATGCTGCATTGTCCCATCTCCAGTATTCCCATAATCCCCCCCCAGAGACCTGCCAATAGTCAAATTTCAGCACAAATCTAGGGCAATAAGAAATGATCTGTTGGGACTGCCTGTGGAATTAAGAACTTTCCTTAAACACAAAGGTCAACAGCAAGATTAAGAAAATACGATGTTTTGTGGCCATGTGTTTTCACAATATTCAGATTGCTTGGAAGATAGATCCAGCAGTCATCTACGTGTCTTGGCTTTCATTGTTCCCTGTTTTAGACTGAGCACCAACATCTCTGCTGTTTCCCTCAGTGGTTGAAAATGGAAGGATGACTCCAAAAATATTTGTATTTACATCTAGTGTCCCTCTTGAGTTTTCTTGTAACAAAAGCTACCTGGTCAACGGCAGCAAAGAAAGCCAGTGCGTAGGTGACAGTAGATGAAATTTTCCTGTATCAGCTTGTGAGTGGGGTGTATATAATGAAGGGCTATGCTCTGACCACTTCTCTGACACACACACTCAGATTCTGAATAATTACAATGTATGGAGAGGTGGTGCGGTGCCAGCACATGGCCGGGCAATGGAGACCTCCGAGTTCTAATCCTGGTTCTGCCACTGTCTTCTTCTCAGGCTTTGGGCAAGTCTCTTTGCTGCTCTGCCTCAGTTTCTCTGTTTGTAAGATAGTTTTTTCCTTATTTGCCTTGCAGAGGTGTGGGGAGGATTAACCGGTACTTTAAGAAGACGTGCACTAAGTAATAAAAGGATCTGGAAAGCCTTGTTTGGTGTTTTGCAGAGACTCAGTGTCCAGACCCACATATTCAACATGGAAGCCTGAAATCTCCACTTCCACATAACTATACACACAGAACCGGTGTCACGTTTCAGTGTGATCCTGGTTACATCCTCAGGGGCGCTGATAAGATTCAATGCCAAGCTGATGGCAAGTGGTATCCGCAGCTACCCGTTTGTGACCCAGGTAAGTGTGGGACAGAGTAGGGTGATGCTCTGTGGGGGTCTATATTGGGGCAACTTTCTATAGTCTATCAAACTCATTATGTTGCATGTGATATGATTGAATGAATGTGATATGAATAGTGTGTATTACATTATCTGTCTGTCTTTTTCCCCTGGCTTCCTTTCTTCCATTTTATGTCTATCTAGGCTGCAGCCTTTTTCTGTTGAAGTTCCTTTCTCACTTTCTCTCGAGAATCAAATGAATGTCAGAGAGTTCAGACCCCAGGGAAAAGCAATCGGTGAGAAAAGACAGGGGCTAATTGCCCAGGTTTAATACTGAAAGACCAGGTGAGGCTTGCTGCGGAGAGCAGAGTCTGAGGCCAGTCAACACCAGATAAAAACAGTTCTGGGTTTGGGAGGTAATTCAAATGCTGGGGCAGTTAATCTTCATCTGCAGGCACTAAACTGGGAGGACTGCAGAGTGGAAAAGCTGGATTTTGATATCTGGGTTTTTGTTTATGGAATGTTTTGGTGCCTGTCCTTTCCCAGCTCAGGGGAGGACAAAGAAAACACCTTTCATGCAAGAGAGCAAGAAAGCGCCTATGACTTTCATTTTACAAATGAGACACCACCTTGAGGTATCCCTGTGACAGTGTAGAAGATGGAGATTCCTTATTGTCATAGGTGGTATCAAGACAGGCCTCCTGAAGTGCCCCTCCTGACTAGAAGTTGCTGTGCAGGCACCCACCTCAGTTTCCCCTTGTTAATGATCTTGCCGCTATGCTTTTTCAGTCTGATAATACCCCTGCTGAGGGCTAATTCATTAACATAAATACTTCAGAATATCTGCCCCACCCATCCAAAGTCATAACAGAGTACATCTCTAATGTCAAAAACAGGCTCTTCTTTAGCGTCCCTCTTGAGACAGAGAGCCAGGTTCCTACATTTCTCCGCAGTATCCCTTACCTGAACTCAAAACCCAAATCAAGTAGAGTAAGCAGTGTCCACCTACCCTGGCCTTCACAAAAATGCAAAGTAACCCGGCCACTCACCTTGTGCTCATATTCCTAATGCCCTTCTGGATTTTTCCTCAGTTCCTTGTTCCTAGTTTGAAACACTGACCAACAAGATGATTTCCTTGGATCTTCTTTCTTGGCTGGAGGAGGTCAATAGACTAACTTCCCTCCACTGCTCTCTTAGCCTTGAGCTTTTCCTGGTTCTCTTCCTCAAGCTGCTAACCACTTTTGTTCCTTGGAGAACTTGAGCAGTTCTCTCAAGAACTTTGACCTAATCTCAGCTTCCCCTTACTACCTACCCTTACCAATTGCTACTGGCCCCTTTATGTAGACTGTGTGTCCTTTCTCCAGTCCCCGTAGAAGGCCATTTGCAAAGCACAGATGGACAGGGCTTCCTTCTTAAATGGGCTAGTCCTCCCTGTGACCATATGCTTTTATATCATATGCAATGGTTTATCAATAATTAAATACTGATACTGTCTTCTGTTCGTATGAACCCTGATATGGTGATATCAATTCCCTGCCTTCACAGGAGACACATAGAGTAATTACAGCATGATCCCTAGGGGTCCCAAGTTGTCTACTCTTAATTAGCTGTCACACATGAAGTTTTTGGCTTTAATCTCTCTCTGCCTCAGTTCCCCCATCTGTAAAATGGGGGTAACATTGCTGACCCTACCTCTAGAAGGGTATGATGAGAATTCACTCACCGATGTTTATAAAGCTCCTCAGAAAGGTCCTCAGAAAAGGTGCTATACAAATGGAAATTTGCTATACGATCCTAACTCTTTATTCCATCTCTTCATAAGGGAAAACGTATTGTTTTCAAGCCTGGTGATGTATTTAACAATGTAACAGTTCTCCTTTTAATTCCATGCAGGGGCTAGCATCACGCTACTTCTCTACACATTACTGCTATTCATGTTTCTCATTGCTTACTATTACTGTCCCCTGTGAAGCAGGTAGTCATTGCAGTTTGTGTCCCCTCATAACTCTGCATCGTCGCGTACCCCAGCCCACAATTCAGCCCTAGGTGTTTTATATCATTGCAGTTACTGAACCAAATTCTGCGCTCAGTACAGTGGTGAGCAGAATGTAGGCCACTGATTTCCAGAGCTGGGTCTCACATGCCACATTCTTATAAGGGCGTTTCATTCTCCATAGGTTTCAGGGTTAAATGACTTTTACAGGTCCCTGTCTTGTTTTGGATTGTTAGGGAGATGTTCCTACCCGCCAGTACTTGCATATGCTGACAGAAACAATCAGAGAGAGTTTCTAGTTGGTACCGTAGTGACCTACTCCTGCAGACGAGGTTACACACGCATCCCTGGAGTATCTCCGCATGTGACTTGTCTTACAAATTTTACGTGGTCTAAACTCTCAGAACTATGTCAGAGTAAGTAACTCAATTTTCAGCTGAGTTTTCTTTGCTTTAGTTTATATACAAATGTAAGAGCAATGTAAGAGCTTATGGGGGGGGGGGCACTTTGGGGCCTGGTTGGCCTCCAGTTGCTGAGCACCTGCAGATCTGACTGCAGCTGGAGTTGTGGGTGCTCAGCACCTCTGAAAATCTGGTCCAAGAGACATTGAGCAATTGGCTGTGTGAATGTGTCTGTACCATAGACATGGTGATACCAGTGTGATGTGATGAACTGCATTTATTGTACAACTTTTCACATGCTCAATATCAAGGAAATGCCAAATTTCTATAGCTTGAAAAGCTTTCAGCTCCACCTGGTAAAACGAATCTGCAGCCACACAGTTCTTTGCTGTGATTTAATGCGGTTGCTGTTGTTGATGTTTCTCAGAAGTTCGTTGTCCAGCTCCAGACGTTAACAACGGAATACAGACACCGATGCCTAGACCTGGAGAGGAGACCTATGCATTTGGGGATAGTGTTACAATTCAATGTGATTTTGGATATGGTATCAAAGGCCGTATCAACGGAAATGCTCAGATTCACTGCAAACATGATGGCAGATGGGATCCTGCTGTACCAGTTTGCGAACCAGGTCAGTATAAATGGTGTAGAACTGTCATTCTTCCAGCTCTGCCCTGGTGTCTCCTGTCCCTGGTGGGCAATCCTCAGCCCAGCTGTGACTGCTAGGCCAGCCTGAGTATGCCCCAGTCCCCTACAGGCTGGGACCCTGAGATTCAGTGCATCTCAGAGCAGCCTTTGTTACTGGGGGTTGTATGGAGCTCCTGCTACAGATTAAAGATGCTATCCCCCTATGCGCCTCTTAAGGGAGGATAGTGGTGCAAATGCAAACTGCAGCTCTGTGTCTGTTCGGGGGCGGAGGGGCTCAGGTCTCAAAATGCTTAGCACCTGAAAAGAGTTTTAGGCATCTAATTATTTTCCAAAGGCTTTGTGAGGATTTTGGTCACTCAGAGGATTTTCCGAGCTGTGGGTGTATATACATGAGCCGCCCTGGGACTAGTTTAGCATCATGCTATAAAATGTGTACTAATTCCATGGGTGACCTCCAACGACTAAAACCAACCACTAAGAAAAACTATATTAACCATCAGACATAGGGTGAAGGGGATAGCACTAACTAACCTCCCCCTTCGCTAGTTTGGAAGAGATGGGCAGCTGGGGATAAGGATGGCTCTGTGTATCTACAGAGAAGGTTGAGGTGTGGGGGTGCAGCTGAGGTGTTTGTTGTGGGACTCGGAGGGTTTGGTAGCTTGGAGGAAGATTGGGAAGCTGGGAGAGTTTTGAGCAGCTGGAGGAGGTTCAGATCTGGATTTGGAGGGGTGGAAGTGTAACAGGGCCAATGTACTGAGTCAAGGCCTGACCTTCTAGTCAATTGAAGCTGCAGGCGTTCAGCATTTCTGTGGATCATCATCATCCTTGTTTCAGTGCTGTTCACGAAGCATGTGAATGACAGTCACAGCAGCCGAATGGCCTCATACAGGGCCGGCTCCAGGCACCAGCCTGGAAAGCAGGTGCTTGGGGCGGCCGCTCCAGAGAGGGGCGGCACGTCCAGCTATTCGGCGGCAATTCGGTGGATGGTCCCTCACTCCCGCTCAGAGCGAAGGACCTCCCGCCGAATTGCCGCCGCAGATCAAGATAGCGGCTTTTTTTTTTTTTTTTTGGCTGCTTGGGTTGGCCAAAACCCTGGAGCCGGCCCTGGCCTTATAAACACTTACCATCTTTTCATCATTTTTGTGCATGCTGTCCTGATGCCATGCATACCAAGAGATGTACACCAAGATAGCAGGTTGTTGGAATTACCTGGGGTGTTCTTTCAGGTATTATGGAAAGACTGTTTTTTCCTGTAATGGCATAAGGAAATGCTGGGAATCTGTCACCTTCTTTTCTTTTTAGAGATTTTTATCTACTGTATAAATAATGTATTTTTTACTCTTCAATTCTAGTTTGTTCCCAACCCCCAAACATCTCCCATGGCCAGTACAATGACTGGGGCAAGAGAGATTTTGTTGGTGGCTCATCGGTAACATACAGATGTGACAGAGGCTTCTCACTTGTTGGAAAAGCCTCCATTCAGTGTATCGCTGGTGATGAGGTCACTCCAACCTGGAGCGAGCCTACCCCTCAGTGCGAAGGTAACTCATTCTGCATTACACTAAAATGACTCATATTGGGAAAGGTAGAAAGGATGTTTGAATGACTTGGTGCAATGTGTCCCCATAACCCATCCCCCCTCTGCCATCCCATTGCTGACCACTCCTTTCCAGTGCCTTCAATGTTCCCAGCAACCTACTCCCTGAGACGCACGCTGCCAGTTTCCTGTCTCACCCAGCACCCATATACGCAGGGCCAGCTCCAGGCACCAGGTCAGCAAGCTGGTGCTTGGGGTGGCCCATGGAAGGGGGCGGCATGTCCGGGTCTTCAGGAGCAATTCGGCGGCGGGTTCCTCAGTCCCTCTCGGAGGGAAAGACCGGCCGCCAAATTGCCGCTGTGAAGAATGAAGCGGCGCGGTAAAGCAGCCGCCGATCGCAGCTTTTTTTTTTTTCTTCGCTGCTTGGGGCGGCAAAAATGCTGCAGCCGGCCCTGCATATATTTGATCTGGTGTTTGACTCACATCCAAGCTAATGCTTTTCCTCCTTTCACACTGATTTCTCCACCACCTGTGCACGACCTTTGTTCTGGCTACTGGTTCCCAGCACAGATGTCCTGACAACATCCCCTTAAGCCTATAATCCTCCCTGTCTGCAATACCAGTACTTTGCAGGAACAGTGAATCCAAAAAGTTGAAATACCAATTGCTTGATTTAGCAGCAGGAAGCTGCAGGGAGGGCGGGCAGCATGGAAGCTGTTCATGTATTGAATGCTGCATTGACCCATCTCCAGTATTCCCATAATCCCCCCCCCCAGGAGACCTGCCAATAGTCAAATTTCATCACAAATCCAGGGCAATAAGATATGATCTGTTGGGACTGCCTGGGGAAATAAGAACTTTCCTTAAAAAACAAAGGTCAATAGCAAGATTAAGAAAATGTGATGTTCTTTTGTGACTATGTGTTTTCACAATGTTTAGATTGCTTGGAAGATAGATCCAGCAGTCCTCTATGTACCTTGGCTTTCATTGTTCCCTGTTTTAGACTTAGCACCACCATCTCTGCTGTTTCCCTCAGTGGTTGAAAATGGAAGGATGACTCCAAAAATATTTGTATTTACATCTAGTGTCACTCTTGAGTTTTCTTGTAACAAATGCTACCTAGTCAACGGCAGCAAAGAAAGCCAGTGCATAGGTGACAGTAGATGAAATTTTCCTGTATCAGCTTGTGAGTGGGGTGTATATAATGAAGGGCTATGCTCTGACCACTTCTCTGAAACACACACTCAGATTCTGAATAATTACAATGTATGGAGAGGTGGTGCGGTGCCAGCCCATGGCCGGGCAATGGAGACCTCCGAGTTCTAATCCTGGTTCTGCCACTGTCTTCTTCTCAGGCTTTGGGCAAGTCTCTTTGCTGCTCTGCCTCAGTTTCTCTGTTTGTAAAATAGTTTTTTCCTTATTTGCCTTGCAGAGGTGTGGGGAGGATTAACCGGTACTTTAAAAGATGTGCACTAAGTAATAAAAGGATCTGGAAAGCCTTGTTTGGTGTTTTGCAGAGACTCAGTGTCCAGTCCCACACATTCAACATGGAAGCCTGAAATCTCCACTTCCACATAACTATACACACAGAACCAGTGTCACGTTTCAGTGTGATCCTGGTTACATCCTCAGGGGCGCTGATAAGATTCAGTGCCAAGCTGATGGCAAGTGGAATCCACAGCTACCCGTTTGTGACCTAGGTAAGTGTGGGACAGAGTAGGGTGATGCTCTGTGGGGGTCTATATTGGGGCAAGTTTCTATAGTCTACAAAACTCATTATGTTGCATGTGATATGATTGAATGAATGTGATATGAATAGTGTGTATTACATTATCTGTCTGTCTTTTTCCCCCGGCTTCCTTTCTTCCATTTTATGTCTATCTTAGATTGCAGCCCTTTTCTGTTGAAGTTCCTTTCGCACTTTCTTTTGGGAACCAAATGAACGTCAGAGAGTTCAGACCCCAGGGGAAAGCAATTGGTGAGAAAAGACAGGAGCTAATTGCCCAGGTTTAATACTGAAAGGCCAGGTGCGGCTTGCTGCGGAGAGCAGAGTCTGAGGCCAGTCAACACCAGATAAAAACAGCTCTGGGTTTGGGAGGTAATTCAAATGCTGGAGCAGTTAATCTTCATCTGCAGGCACTAAACTGGGAGGACTGCAGAGTGGAAAAGCTGGATTTTGACATCTGGGTTTTTGTTTATGGAATGTTTTGGTGCCTGTCCTTTCCCAGCTCCGGGGAGGACAAAGAAAACACCTTTCATGCAAGAGAGCAAGAAAGCGCCTGTGACTTTCATTTTACAAATGAGACACCACCAGAGGTATTCCTTTGATAGTATAAGAGATGGATATTCCTTATTGTCATATGTGGTAACAAGACAGGCCTCCTGAAGTGCCCCTCCTGACTAGAAGTGGCCCTACAGGCACCCTACCTCTGTTTCCCCTTGTTAATGATCTTGCCGCTATGCTTTTTCAGTCTGATAATACCCCTGCTGAGGGCTAATTTATTAACATGAATGCTTCTGAATATGTGCCCCACCCATCCAAAGTCATAGCAATGTCACAGCATAGTACATCTCTAATACCAAAACCAGCCTCTTCTTTAGCGTCCCTCTTCAGACAGAGTACCAGGTTCCTACATTTCTCCGCAGTATCCCTTACCTGAACTCAAAACCCAAATCAAGTAGAGTAAGCAGTGTCCACCTACCCTGGCCTTCACAAAAATGCAAAGTAACCCGGCCACTCACCTTGTGCTCATATTCCTAATGCCCTTCTGGGTTTTTCCTCAGCTCGCTGTTTCTAATTTGAAACATTGACCCACAAGATGTTTTCCTTGGATCTTCTTTCTTGGCTGGAAGAGATCAATAGGCAAACTTCACTCCACTGCTCTCCTAGCCAGTTCTCCTCTGCAAGCTGTGGAGAACTCCAGCAGTTCTCTCAAGAACTCTGACCCAATCTCTGCTTCCCCTTACTACCTACCCTTACCAATTGTTACTGGCCCCTTTAGGTAGACTGTGTGTCTTTTCTCCAGTCCCCTTAGAAGGCCATTAACAAAGCACAGATGGACAGGGCTTCCTTCTTAATTAGACTAGTTCCCCCTGTGACCATATGCTTTTATATCATATGCAATGGTTTATCAATACTTAAATACCAATACTGTCTTCTGTTCGTATGAACTCTGATATGGTGATATCAATTCCCTGCCTTCACAGGAGACACGTAGAGTAATTACATCATGATCCTTAGGGGTCCCAAGTTGTCTATCCTTAATTAGCTGTCAGACTTGAAGTTTTTGACTTTAATCTCTCTCTGCCTCAGTTCCCCCATCTGTAAAATAGGGGTAGCATTGCTGACCCTACCTCTAGAAGGGTATGATGAGAATTCACTCACCGATGTTTATAAAGCTCCTCATAAAGGTCCTCAGAAAAGGTGCTATACAAATGGAAATTTGCTGTACGATCCTAACTCTTTATTCCATCTCTTCCTAAGGGAAACCGTATTGTTTTCAAGCCTGGTGATGTATTTAACAATGTAACAGTCCTTTTAATTCCATGCAGGGGCTAGCATCACGCTACTTCTCTACACATTACTGCTATTCATGTTTCTCATTGCTTACTATTACTGTCCCCTGTGAAGCAGGTAGTCATTGCAGTTTGTGTCCCCTCATAACTCTGCATCGTCGCATACCCCAGCCCACAATTCAGCCCTAGGTGTTTTATATCATTGCAGTTACTGAACCAAATTCTGCGCTCAGTACAGTGGTGAGCAGAATGTAGGCCACTGATTTCCAGAGCTGGTCTCACCTGCCACATTCTTATAAGAGCGCTTCATTCTCCATAGGTTTCAGGGTTAAATGACTTTTACAGATCCCTGTCTTGTTTTGGATTGTTAGGGAGATGTTCCTACCCGCCAGTTCTTGCGTACGCTGACAGAAGTGATCAGAGAGAGTTTCTAGTTGGTACCGTAGTGACCTACTCCTGCAAACCAGGTTACACACGCATCCCTGGAGTATCTCCGCATGTGACTTGTCTTACAAATTTTACGTGGTCTAAACTCTCAGAACTTTGTCAAAGTAAGTAACTCAATTTTTGCCTGAATTTTTTTTGCTTTTGTTGATATCTAAATTTAAGAGCTATTAATACCTTCTTGCGGGGGGAGCGGGGACACTTTGGCGCCTGGCTGGCCCCCAGGTGTTGAGCAGCTGCAGATCTCTGACTGCAGCTGGAGTTGTGGGTGCTCAGCATCTCTGAAAATCTGGTTCAGGACACACTGAGCAATTGGCTGTGTGAATGTGTCTGTACCGTAGACATGGTGGTACCAGTGTGATGTGATGAACTCCATTTATTGTACAACTTTTCACCTGCTCAGCTGTCCTCTGCCCACTAGCCCTAATCAGATAGGAGAACTTTGAACACCCCAATTTTATAAGCAGCACCAAACATCTCTCTCTCTCTCTCACACTCACACTCACACACACACACACACACACAAACATATTACACACATAACTTAAAATACTGTGGCAAATGTTCCTTCCCCCCAAAAATATGGTATTTCCAAGCCCCTCCAGCCCCTCAGGATTACACTGGCTTGAGGTTCAGGATGGGCAATAATAAAAATTCAGTTCTGCACCACTGAAAGGATTGAAGTAGAATGTCTGGTAAGCTATCAGGGCTAGAAATAGGTGGGTGCTAGATACGGTTTAAAATCCAAGAATCCCCCTTTCTAGTGGGACAAACACTTACTATTAGGACCATATCAGGGCTCAGGATGGAGTCCAAGCTCTGAGACTCTCCCTCCGCGCACGATCTCAGAGCCCAGGCTTCAGTCCAAACCCAAACCCCTGCACTGCAATTTTATACCCCACAGCCCAAGCACCAGAATGAGCCTGAGTCAACTGACCCAAGCCAGACATAGCCACACCAAGGGTCTTTTCTCACCGTGTAGACATAGTCTAAGATCCTGGTTTTACGGATGGAAGATAAATAAAATAAAAACAGCACCAGTTAAATGATTAGCTGTAACCCATGGCATATCCCGAATTCAAGCCAGTGTGCTGTGGTGTAAAGGCTCTGTTAGCATTGAATATGGCCTGTGTAAATAACGTGTGGCTGTGCCACTCAAGAGTCTCTCTCAACCATCCCAAACTCAGAACGATAAAACCTTGTCACTCTGCACCATCCTGCAGTGTCCTTCTGGTATATTCTACAGAGCTTTCGGAGAAGACACTCTTAGAAGCCATCTTCCTTTTACTGTGACACCCATGAAACAAAACTTCTTTTAGAAACTAGGGTCTTTAAATAAATAAAAAAAAGTTAAGGAAATTGATGTTAGTGTCAGTGTTCAGATTCTTGCAAAGGGTTCAGACCTTGCTGGTAAAGTCTCTATTGTAGAAAATGTCTCTACTGTGAGCTTTTTCTTCTGTCTTATTCTGAGCAAAAACATCTAAACCTCCGTTGGTGTTGCTCAGAGACTCGTTGTCCAAAGCCAGTGGTTGAAAATGGAAAACAGATCTCTCCAGTGAAAACTGAATATACATATGCCAACCGTGTTGTGTTTCAATGTGATCCTGACTACATCCTCCGAGGCAGTGAGGGGATTGTGTGCTGGAGCGATGGGATGTGGCACCCTCCAGTACCATTTTGTGATAAATGTGAGTATAAACGAGAAGAGAAGAGAATCTACCATTCAGAAGAAATATGCCGCCACTGATCGTAGTAACAATGGCGGGAAGGCTATTTCAACGTTTAGGGGGATGTATTAGAAGTATCCTCAGAGGTTATTAATACATAGCCAAAGGGCTTTTTCATCTGTCTTCTATCCAATGACCTCGTCCAATTCTGGGGGAGGGGGATCAACATCTCAGTATTCCCTACAGTCTAATCTCCAGGCCTGCTTCTGGCTGAAGGTTAAATGTGCCAGCTGAAGGGACTCTCACCCCTTTTCTTAGATTATTGAAGAGTCTTAGATCTCACTTTCAGTAAGTTTTTTCATAATGTCATTGCTTAATTTGTGCCAGGGCTCAGCCCCGGCACCTCTGGGCTTGCTGCATCTGTTATGAAAGTAAAAAAAAAAAATTTGTTTGAGCCCCGGCACCTCTTTAATTACAAATTAAGCACTGCCTAATGTTCAGCCTAAAATTTCCTTTTCTTAATTTCCTCCCATTAGTCCTGGCTCAGAACCCTTGTAACATCCTCTACAATCACTCCCCTTCTTCATTCGGTATGGATGGGTGGGAGCAGTGGGGTAGCTCTTACATTGAGGGAGATGTTGTGGGCAGTGGGACTGAGACCCTTGTTGGGGGACTCAGGGAGGGTTGGTAGGTTGGAGGAGGGTTGGGATGTTTCCCTAGGCGATTCTGGAAGGATTAAGCACTATGGTGGGGGGGGGTGTCTGACCAATATACTGATCTTTCAAGCAGCTGAGCATCAACAGCCCCCATTAAAGATAATTTACCTGAGGTCTAAATACCAAGTGCTGGATTGCCCTGTAACTTCATGGGCTGCCCTAGTTGTTGCCTGAGTCAGTGAGAGGAGCATCAGGCCTTACATTGTTTCTATCCATTTGTAGCCTGTGGCCGACCTCCAACTCTCATGAACGGGCTGCACAATGGTGGGATGAAGGAATATTTCCCCTATGAATCACAAGTGACCTATAGCTGTGGAGACAGTTTGTCACTGATTGGAGAGTCCTCCATTTATTGCACATCTGATGGGGTAAATATGATGTGGAGCGGACCTGCCCCGCAGTGCAAAGGTAAGTCATTCCCCATGACTCTAAATTACAAAGGGTAGAGGGTACTTTCTGGAGACCCAAGTATAACGTCCCAACACTTTTTGTAAGTGGGGCTGAAAATGAGCAGAGCTGTCTGCCGCTCCTAATCCCTCCCACAATCCTCTTTGAAGTACAGGATTATCGCTGACGTGGGTGGTGAAAAACCAGGAGGGTGTGTGGCTATGACACCCAGGCTGCACTGACCCCAGGTATCCCCATCTGTATAGATCCCTGGGTGGAAACTAAAGCTTTGGGAGGTGCATTACCCCTCCTGGTCTGCTGGCAAACCCCACCCTGGAGTGCAGATGGCTCCACTGCTGTGTTAGCTGCAAACTGCCAGAGCTGAATAGATCCCACAGCTGTTAAAATAACCAGCTAGATCTTCCACCTGAAGGATCCCAGCAGGGGCAGCTGTTCTTGCAGCCCACACGGAATAGTGAGGGCTGTAGGAGCAGCAGGATTCCCCTGCATGCAGGAGATGCTTAACATGTACAGCCTGGCAGGTGCATCAGGGGATTTGCGAATGGGCTCTGAGATACTAGCCCCAGGCAGAGCTAGAGAGCAGCTAAGGAGGGTTACAGTGCCCCACCTAAACTGTTGGTCTGGAACCACCACTGAACCTCCTCCACCACAGAGCCCTGTTGTCAAACATATAAAAATTACCCCCAACCGTTTTGTTGTTTTCCCTCAGTGGTTCGCTGTCCGAGGCCAGAGGTTGAAAATGGAAGAGTGATGACTACAAGGCAAGCATTCACATACGGTGTCACTGTTCAGATCTCTTGCCCGGAAGGCTACCTGCTCCATGGCAGTCGAGTGAGTCAGTGTCAGGATGACAACACTTGGAATCCTCCTGTGCCAAGTTGTCAGCCCGGTCAGTGTAAATGATGAACTGAGGTATGGGGACTGGGCTGGCACGTGCACGCTGAGACCTAGGAACGGCACCATAGGGGGAGAGGTGGTCTGAGCACAGCACTGGAATCCAAGGCCCTTGAGTTCTTACCCTCTTCCTTCCCCGGGCCAGTCTCCCTGGGTGACTTGAGCAAGGGATTTCTCCTCTCTGCCTCCATTTCCCATCTGTAAAAATGGAGATTGTGTATCCCAGCTACCTTGAAGAGGTGTTATGAGGGTTAATTAGGAAAGTACTTCAAAGACAGATGCTAATTATGACTAATCATGCATCGCTGAAACTCCCCTGGCTATACCGTGGAAGGGAACCCAAAGAAGCAAATATTTATCAATGCAATATATATTTAAAAGGATAAGGAAGGGAACGCAAAGAAGCAAACCCAAAGTCTGCATTCTGTAGACAGTCCTCAAATAACCTTTCATGATTACTGCCCCCTGCCCCCAGAGGTGGTTGTTTCATTGGGGAAGGGGTTCCTTACAGTTATCTAAGGGGTTTGTACGGAGCTAGTTTCTGTGGTATCTAATCAAAGCCTTTGGCATTCTGCAGGATGAAAGTCACTATAGAAGCCTAAGACACCATTAAGGACCAAGTTCTACCCTTGGTTCCACCTGTGTAAATCTAAGGCAACTCCACTGACTTGCAATTGTCCCTCATTGAAACGGGGGTGGGGGGCTAATTCTGCAGTACCCCAAAGAGGCTATGTAGAAGAAGGCCACAAGTGTGCAAGGGAGTGAACTTCACATTCACATTTGTCCCAAGGCTGTCAATAAAATTTCCTTAAATGAACGAACAAAACACCTGTGCTCTGCTGCCCAAGTGTGGACTTCCAGCTGCCGATGACTCCATGAAATGCCCACGATACACAGCACTGGGTGGGATTTCACTCACGCCCTTTTCTTGTTGAACTCATGATGTTTGTTTTTTTCCAGAGAGTCACTGTGGGTGTGATGTTACAAGTAGTTTATTTCTCTGATTAAACCAAAACAGCTGCAGTGAAGTAAACCAAGGGCACGGGGTCTTAAGTAGAGCTGCCTCTTTCCATTACAGGCAATAAGCAGCACTCACAGTGCATCTCCTCTCACTGAACTGCCTTCTCGTCTGCTTTCTCCTTTCAGTTCAGTGTTCAAAGCCAGACGTGCAGAATGGAAGAATGGTCAATGCATTAGATGAGAAAATGTGGTACAACGTAAATGAAAGCATTACTTTCAAATGCTCTCCTGGGTACCAATTTTCAGACCATTGGTACCTGCCTACAACAGACAGCTTTAGTATTACTTGTTCAGCCAACGGCAACTGGACAGCATTACCCAAATGTGTAAGTAGGACACTCCAGCTGGATTTGTTGAAGTACTCTGCCCAATTTCTAGTGTAAAATAGAAAAAAAGTAATAACAAAACAGTGTTTTGCATTTCTAAAGTCTTAGTCCTCATTGTTTCAATGAATCAATGGGACCAAGTAGGGAGATGTGCCATTGATACAATAGAAGGGGAAATTTTATTGATCTGAAAGCAAAAGAATATCCTTCCTCCATCCCATCCTTTCTCATGATTTGAAGTAGGAGATTTTCTGCCTTTGTAGCACCTATTCCATGCGGGGGTGGGGTAGGTAAAATGTGGTAGGTAAAAATCACACAGGATGAAAACTTGGCCATATTATAAAATAGAGAGGCTTCCAATGCAGTCTAGGGTGTGGACATGGAATATCTTCTGCTGGGCTAGTGCACAGTATAAAGCAAATTTATGATTATTTTAATGAGTAGTTGCCAGTGTACTTAGCACTGTGAAAATGTAAATGGAGGCCAGGTTCTGGCTCAAGGAGTTGACAATCCAAGTGCCTGATTCTGCAAGTTGTTCAGAACCTTCTCAAAGTTGCTTAGAACTATCAGCCCCTATAGACGTCAATAAGAATTGAGGGTGTGAAGGCCTTTTCAGTATCAGGCCTGTGTCAGACAGACTGTATGATACAGATATAGGTAACCCACTGACTGAGGGTTCAAATCCAAAACGGAGCAAGCATACTTCAAAGGGAAAATCCTTCTCTTCTGCAGCATAATCCCAGTCCCTCTTCCTCTGCTTCATAGAAAAAGCAAAGCAATACTGAAGAATGTGCAGGGGCACGTGAGAGTAAAGAGTTTCTCCATTGTGATGTGCCTGTGATGGAACTGAGAACCCTGCTGGAACTGAAGAAACTGTATCTGGAGATTCAGAAACTCAAGCGGGAGATTAAAAAATTGTAATGACTGCTGAAATCTGTGATCCTCATTGTGTTAGGAAAGTGGAAGCAAGTAGAGGAACTAGATTGAACTGAAGGTTTATTTTCATACAAGCTTCAGACCCTGTGCAGCTGGAAATTTACGGCAACAACCTTCAGCTTTGCCATAATTGCTGCTTACATTTAACTTTTATGCATGATAACACATACGTTCACAGTGGGTGTATGGCCATTCTACTGTCTGATTTACATTAACCTTAAGGGCAGTGATGTTCATAACTCCCTGTGCACCACTGAAAATCTAAGGGATAGCAAAGCAATCTTCCCTGTCCTGTGGATTTAAACTCCGCTCAGCAGACTTTCTTCCCAGTCTGACCAGATCTAGTTTTGATTGATACCAGTGTTATCACCCGAGGCATTTTTATATCTAATCACACTCAAGAGTAGATGGTAGAAATTTAACTGTCGAGAAACAGCCTGCTAAGCCATTTCCCCATTGCCCAATAAATTGACCTATATCTTTTGTGATCAAGTCATTATTCCTGCATTCCAGGGCTACAATAAAATGCAATTGTTATAATTGCTGGTGGTTTGTGTGTTTTTTTGTTTTTTATAACTTTATCCCCCTGGCTACAAGACCTAAAAATCCCCAGTGTGTTTAAAGGCTCCTTTTCTTAGGAGTGAAAAACTGTCTCAATCTAGTGAACCGTCTCAGCAGGGACTGCAAGGACAGAGGAAGGAGTGAAGACTGGCTTTTCCTCTCACATCTGGAGGAGCTCATGGTTGAAGCATACTGGGGAAGTAGCATAGGAGACAGCAGCTTGCCTTTCTGTGGACAGTGCTGTACCTGTTCTGTGGAATATCAGAAAACATTGGTCTACAGCACTGTTATGCTGGTATCTTTACTCCTGTTTATGGAGCCAGCGAGTCAGATCCCCAAAATAACAGAGATGAATTTGACTCAGAGGATGAGTAGAAAGGATCCCTTAATAACTGTTAACACTGTGTTGGCCAGAAAAACGAGTGTTACATTCCCGTTCCCTGAGAATCGGTGGCCGTATGAAGCCAGGAGGAGCCGATTGAAAGAAAGCTGCAGAGAAGTAACATATAGGCCCAGAAGTTCCCTCCACCTCAAAATTGTAGCTTTGAGGGCTACTGAGCTCTAAGGGGGCATGATACTCTCGCAGGGTAGAGCAAATTGTATTTCCGGGAAGGATTAGGTGGGGACAAGGGACAGAAAGCAGCTGAATTCTGCACTAGGGGCTCCATAGAAGTTCACCTTAGAAGCTGCAGCTTGGGTGTGCTGAATCAGTGCAACTCAGGCTGCCTAGCCTACTTTTGGGGTGACACTAGCTACCTGTGTCACCCCCCTATACTCTGGAGAAGCACTCCCTGCTCCAAACCAGTCTCTGCCACCATGAAGGGACTCTGAATTTAATTTACCTTAGTCTATGACGCCTCTCTCTATTACTCTTCTACCCGTGGATCATAATACAACTTAGCTTTTCTCTGTAGACAAAGACCAGCAGAGGCCATTCAGTAGCGATCCATTTAGGTGGCATGAACCAAGTCAGTCTTGGCCTCTAATCACCATTTCTGAAGCTGAGTAATACATTATGTAACCCATACACCTTCTGGGCGTGGAGTTCTGTCCCATCTAGTGGTACTGAGACCACTTAAAGAGAGAGAAAAAATTAGTTTGCTCTACAGCCTCAGCTAACACCAGTTGGCCTTTAGCTCATGTGGTCGAGGCTCATACACTAAGCTCTTAAGGGCCTATGTTCAATCCTGTCTACTGGTGTCTGTCAGTGTTACAATTACACTGTAAGCAGGTCTAGAGACTAATTTTCTAGACCTTTTAAGTTAAAGAGGAAATGTGGCTACACAGAGGGATTCAATCTCTAGCCTATAACACAGCTGGGGTTGATTACTAGGGTTTATTCCTGTTAAAAATTGTGCTACTGAACTCTCAGCACGGAAAGATCAGGGAAAAAAGAGAGGGCAAACAGTTATCTCTGATGAATGTAACATACTGCACGTGCTCTGAAATTTAAAATGTGCATGCTTATGTAAATCAATCTGAATATTTATTAGTAGTATTAACATCACTGACCAAATGCAGGACCCTGAATGGCAGCCACCTGGATTTTTAGAGAGCATCTTGCATTGAGCAATATGTAAAAAGAGAGCTTTTCTATTCATCTGTCCTGGATATTTACAACTCTCGTCACAGTGGTATATAGCCATTGGGTCAAGGCTAGGAAGCCGGCAGGAGCAGAAGAGATGGAGAGGAATGTGAAGTGGGTGATCTGTTCCTTGCTGTTGAAATGTGCACAGACAACTCTGGAGAGTGAAGTTCTTCGTTTATCCTCAGCACCAATACAGCACGGATAGCAGCACTGCACACTCCCCCTGCCCCTATGCTGCTCTCTGCCAATGTGTCACAAACCAGACCTGTAGGGACTACCTTTAGGGGTGAAGTGGAGTTCCAGCCCCATAGCCCATTGAGTCCTTGGCCACTGCTGGGATCGCCAGCTATGGGTTTTGTTGTGTAAGCATGTTGCTGTATGGTGAACTGTAACACTTGCGGAAGCATACCAGAGATACTGGCATCAATAGCCCCAATTCATCCCTGCGCTTCTCAGCCATATTTTCCTGGGATCTGACAGCTCTACTTCCCCCACTACTGTTCCTGCAGGAACTTCCAACACAGCATGTGCACTAGGAATATTTCCAAGGCTATGGATATGTGGCCGAAGCGCTACTGCACTAAACACGGGGTCTGCAAATGAAAAAAAAATTGAAAGCTACTGCGCTAAGTGCTCGGGGTAAGCACATACCTCTGCTAAGTCTGTGTTTCCCTTACCTTAAAAAGACTGCCCATGATCTTGCCAGTCTATCACAACATGGGAGGTGGCCTATAACTACACCTCCTTCCCATGTTGTAAAAAGGGATTGTATTGAACTGTCTAGCCTCTCCCAAGCTTGCATGTCTGTGGCCGCAGCTACAGCTGCAGTGCTCTCAGTTTCTTTTGCCAATTTCCACTTTTGTCAAAGGAAACACAGAGTCAAAACATGAACGTTTATGGCCCATCCCCGTCCCCTGCTAAATTAGACAATGCAGTTTCTGAGCCTGTAACATACACATTACATAAAGCTTTGTTTTCTCGTCTTTCTGCCAAATGTTTGATTGCTCCAATGGAAAAAAAAATCTGCAAAGTGAGGACAGATGTTCAAGTCTTCACAATGATATTCCATGTGCTGAGCTCTTTTGAAAACAAAGCCCAAGGGTGTGTGTTTTGGAATTTCAGTTCCTTTGCTGCGCGTGTTAACGGTGACATTAAGATCAACCTCCGCCTGTGTTTGCTGTAACCAACTGGATTCAGCCTCAGCCAGCCCCGCCCCTTCTCTCCTAACCCCGCCTCCAACCAGTCTCAGCGCTATGCAGGCCCCGCCCCTTCTCTCCTGACCCCGCCTCCAACCAGTCTCAGCGCTATTCAGCCCCCGCCCCTTCTCTCCTGACCCCGCCTCCAACCAGTCTCAGCGCTATTCAGCCCCCGCCCCTTCGCTCCTAACCCCCCCTCCAACCAGTCTCAGCGCTATTCAGCCCCCGCCCCTTCGCTCCTAACCCCCCCTCCAACCAGTCTCAGCGCTATTCAGGCCCCGCCCCTTCGCTCCTAACCCCCCCTCCTACCAGTCTCAGCGCTATTCAGCCCCCGCCTCTTCTCTCCTGACCCCGCCTCCAACCAGTCTGAGCGCTATTCAGCCCCCGCCCCTTCTCTCCTGACCCCCCCTCCTACCAGTCTCAGCACTATGCAGGCCACGCCCCTTCTCTCCTGACCCCGCCTCCAACCAGTCTTAGCGCTGTTCGGGCCCCACCCCTCCGTCTTTCTCACTTGTGCCGAGCACGGCGCAGGCTGCGGTTTGGAGCTTCCTGCGCGCCCCTGTCATGTCCCCGGGGCTCCCCGGCCCCGCGCTGGCCCTGGCGCTGCTGCTGCCCGGGACTCGCAGTGAGTTGGGGGCTCGGCAAAGCAGCTCCGTGCGCCGTGCAGGGCGGGGCTCCCCGGGGCTGGGGGGCTGCGGACAGTCCCGGTGTGTGGGGGTCCCCCAGCGCATGAGCTAGGGGCTACCTGGGGCCGGGCCCGTGGGTTGGCCTTTCCTGTCACGGGGGGGGGGTCCCTTCCAGGCAAAGGGGAGCCTCTCTGCCTGCTCTGTGCGCTGGGTCCCCCTGAGCCCCTTCCCCGGTGCACGCAGCCCGGGACTGCCGCCTGCCCCCGGGGTTCCCTTGTTCTCCGGGTTCCCGCCATGGGGGAAATGCATGCGAGGGTTGGCCCTGATTTTTGTCTCTTGTGTTCCCCAGCTGTGTGGCTATTGCTGCCGGCCACGTTTTCAGCTCCCAGTTTAACCCCCCGAGGTGGGTGGGGCTGTCTGGGTCTGGGAAATCGGAGTAACCTCCCTGGTTGGGCTCACCTGGTCTGTCGCAGCTCCCTCTTCTCACATCTGATGGCTTCAGGATCCTTCTGGTGTGTAAAGCGATTAGACTAAATATGTTCTGTTAAAACGGGCTTTTGTTTTGTCCACAGGTGACTGTGGGCCCCTGCCAAAGCTGAATCATGCTATCCACTCTGATATGGATCGGGCAGAGGGCTTTCCTGTTGACACACAAGTTACATACAGGTGCCGTGATGGCTTTGTTAATTCCCTGGAAAGTCAGACATTGTAGTGTGCCTTTCAAACTCACAATGGTCAAACATCAATGAGTTTTGTGGTCGTAAGTATTTTATTTCTCGGGAATAAAGTTCCTTGGGCTGTCTTTCACTTCTGAAAAGATAAGACCTTTCCTATGTAGTGTAGTAGGTATAGTGAAAAATAGCTCTGCTCTGTAATGATACCCAAAGGGAAGGGGAAAAAATTTACATGAAGTTTAATGTCTTTCATCTAGTCTGGGAATATGAACACTGAAATGCAGGAATCCTAGTTGTATGCTTATTTCTTGGCATCACTACTAGGGTTATTTGGGTGGCCTCACTCTGCATTTCCATACTTAAACATGTTTTTGGGGAGATGGTAAGAGTAACCTTCACTCTGAATTTCCTGGATTTATAATACAGTAAAAGCTTTGTTATCCAGCATGTTGAGGGAATGGGAGGTGCCAGTTAATCAGATATTCCAGTTAATTAAGTGTTATACTTACTAATGGAATACCAATTTTCAAAGAATTAGAATACAATAAAATGAATAAAGTATAAAATAATATACAGGTACTTGTCAATCCAGTAGTAGTACTGGACTGCAGAGTGGTTGGTTTCTTGAAGCACTTAGGTATAAACCTACCATATAGAAAACTTTACCAGTAATCTTATGACACTACGTATCACTATGGGCAGCACATGAAATACACCTAGATAATTAAAAATACACTTAACACTAAAACTGTACTGAACATAATTTAATCTTTGATGATTCAGAACGCACTTCGGGATCTTGTGATGGCTCAGGGTCATCATTATCAACGTCAGTTATCATCATAGACGTAGAAGGTGTAGGAGATTGGGCTGAATCTGTAATGACCCAAAGACACACCATGGAAGCTGCTTTTTTGAATAAATCACTGATTTCCGCTTGCTTATTTGTCTTCTGTCTCTTGCATAAAAGTAGAGTGCAGAATGTGCAATTGCATAATCTCCTGGGCAGTATACTAGTCCCGGTTACTAGACTGAAGATTTGTATTAGGAGATATCAGAAAAGCCAGTTAATAGAGCTTTCTGGTCAGTAAAGGGTCGGATAACACAGCTTTTACTGTACTTGTTTTCCGGGCTAATTAAATCGCTCTCATTTAATTTACTCTAAATTACTGATATGTACTCTTGACATTCAATAAAAATTAACTTAGTTTTTATCTTGGAATATAATAAAAACAAAAACAGTAAAGTATATCATAATATGCATTCTGCAGTTTTCTACTGGGGGCCCATTCAGCATAGGGCCTATTTGAAAAAGGGCGTCCAAATGTGATTGTTAGTAACCTCCCTAAAGTACTGCTAAGGGAGTAATTAGTTTTCTAAACACTGAGTTTTGACCTATTGTTACAACAGACTGTTTTTATACCTGTCTTCATAGCCAAACCTTTATGATCTAATGCCTGTCTCTACTGCTAGGTAGCTATGGTACCCCAACAAGATTTAAGTTTGCTGCCTTAAGTAAGGAAGATGAGAGCAAGAATTACCATCCTGTTGGGATCACTGTGAGATATACTTGTCACCCAGGGTTTGAGAACATGACGGAAATGCTTCTTGTTCGTACTTGTCTTGAAAACTTAAACTCAGGGGCTTCTGACCATGTTTGTAGAAGTGAGTATCTTTTTTTGTTACTTTTGTGTCTCACTTGTTCCTAAAACATCTTTCACAATTAGGACCACCAGGCAGCTGGCTCCCAGTTTGCTAGCTTAATTGATATTTAGTTTGAAGGGCTGTTAGCCAGGTTTTTTCCTAGGATAAATTGCAATAGCTGTATTTCCATGAAATATTTAGCTGTTCTTAAAACTGACTGGAGAAGATCAAGTACCAGGATAGCACTGGCTGTATGAATACAGTATGTCTGCTTGGAATTTCTTATGGAAAGTCAATTTCTAATGCAGTACATTTCAACTAGAATAACCCTGGTAAATTACTTGTTGTAGGGGGGAGGAGGACTTTCTGCCATTGAGTTTCCCTGAGGATTATGGGAGGTTTCTTGTCTGTCTTCCATTAAAATGAATGACATGGACGGAGTATTTTTTTCCACAATGCTTGGTAACTTGTGGCACTTACTGCCACTAAATACTGAATCAAAGAATTCTGTGGGATTAAAAAAAAAAAAGGTTGTACACTTAACATGCATGGGGAAGGGATAGCTCAGTGGTTTGAGCATTGGCCTGCTAAACCCAGGGTTGTAAGTTCAATCCTTGAGGGGGCCATTTAAGGATCTGGGGCAAAAATCTGTCTGGGGATTGGTCCTGCTTTGAGCAGCGGCTTGGACTAGATGACCTCCTGAGGTCCCTTCCAACCTTGACATTCTATGATAAATAAGGATAAAAAGACATCAGGGGTATTTTACCTTCGGAACATAAGTCAACCATTAACTGTGGGGTTTTGACAAAACTGTCCTTCCCACTCTCCACCCTGGCTCCAGTTGGTATTTTATTGCATAATTACCCCTTTTGGTCTGGGCACCTTCAGGGTACAGCCTGACAGGGGTGGAGCACCTTCAGTTGCCACTGGTAAGACTGAGCCCTGTTTGGATTTTACACGTGTGTCCGAAGCCACTGTCAGAGAGATGCTACTGGACTAAAAGACCCTGTGATCTGGTTTGGTGTGACACTTACTATATAAAGTGGTCTGAGTGGACATGCAGCTATAGCCTTCCGAAGTATGTTGTTGTTGTTGTTAGCTCTTCTGTTTCCATCATGACAACACAAATTAATGCTAATCCTAGCCATGGTCTGTATTAGGGAAATCTTGTGGTCATCCAGGAGAACTACTCCATGGCAGAGCTGTTCCGATAACAGAATTTCTATATGGTGCAAAAATAGACTTCCTCTGTTAAGATGGGTGAGTGTCAAGGTGCCTCTGGTAGTTAATTCACAGAACTCTGATGTACAATTGCTGGCTAACTGCAAAATAATGCATGGTCTAACTTCAGAACCATACTTGGAGGTAGTGCTATTAACTGCAGCTTTGGGGTGGGCTCTCGTTTGGAAGTAGAGCTTTCAAACAGTTTGGTAGTATGGATTCTGACTCCACCCTCTCCACTTGAGTGATGAAATTGAAATGGGAAGAAGTCACGGCTGTGTGTAGAGGAGGGAGAACAGGGGTTTGCTGTGGTGCCTTTACTTTTTGCACCCGGTGTAGTTCAGTGAACACCAGATCCTGTCCAGATGGGTTATGTAGTGCCACAGAGTCTATAACAAGTCTAAAATCAGGCCCAGTATGTCCCAGTTCACATGCAGCTGGTCTTGAACTTAAATCTTTCCACATGGAATGCAAATGTTGTCAGGTGGAATTATCTGGTGGGTGGTGAGAGAGATTCTCAGTGGCCTGGCTTCTGATGGGCAGAACACTTCCTGGCTGAAATATTTGTGGGATGCCCTAAATTTTGTAGCATTGGTCCTGGGTGTGATTCAGGCCTAAGTATAACTTCTATCACAAACTAAACTTGGCACAAATATTTTTAAGCTTTTACACACAATAGAAAGTAGGTCCAAATTATGGTAGGTGTTTAGACAAATAGGTGAGCATAAAATGACTAAGTATTTTTTTTTTTGTTTGAAGAAAGTCCTGCATAGAAGGTGCAAAGTTCTATTTGAAAAAAGTACTCCAGTAAAATTGGTCTGTCAGTTGCCTTTGCAGCTACAAAGCACTTGTATGAACCACACTTTCCATCAATCTGTCACTTGGTTCAGATTTTGCATACATTGGTTTTAATCACGGTTTAGAGAACTGGAAAAGATCTTTAGTTGCGAAATGAAAAACAGCTCTGTACCAAAAACTGTTCTTTGTGTCTTTCCTATTAAAACCTTAATACCCCCTAACTCCAAACACACATGGTTAGGCCTGGTCTCTGCTTAATATAGGTTGACGTAGGTATGGCACTCAGGGTGTGAAAAATCCACACCCCTGAGCACCATAGCTATGCTGACATAACCCCTGGTGTGATTGTTCTTATCAAAACTGGTCAGAGGTTAAAAATACCAACTTTAGTCCATTTTATTCTATTCAGGTTCTTATAGTGCATCCAATAACATGGTACTTGAGCAACATAAGAAAAAGAAAACAAAAAGCAGACCGTATTATGTATCACAATTCCAAAACAAACGTTTCACCATCACTTCCTTCCATTCTTCCTCATTCTCCTGAGGTGACCTGAGGATGTGAGGCGAGTCTTGTGCCATATCTTGAAGGTCACCAAATCTGGGGTCTGGCAGACTAGAGAGAGGAAGTGAATTTTCATGCCTAGGCTTACAGCTAAAGCTTTCGGTTCTCACCTGTTTTTCTTTATTGTTAGGTAGTTGGATTACTCCACCACTGTTCAGATTTGCTGTACCACTGTACATTAATCAGAACTATTGTTCTGTCAGAACCAAGGAAAGATCTATTTGCCGCCAGAGTTACATGGGAATCTCTGGAGTATTACCCAGCGCCATGTGCTTTCAAAACTTAAAATGGTCAGCAGTCCCAGGGTTCTGTGGAAGTGAGTCTTTTTCCTTTTCTGTTTCAATTGATCTACAAGACATTCTTGTGCAGTTAGTATAGTCTTCCGTTTAGCGGCTGGGTCAGAGTTCGGTCCTAGCTGCATTGATTTTAACATCTTGAAATATCTTTCTGTTTTAAATGTTTTGCTTTCAATTCACTGGATGTCTCCTTGTTCTATTATGAGAGGATAAATAGGAGAGTCCGATTGACCCTCTTGATACTGTATCCAAAAGCAAGAGAACTTTATACAATACACATCAAAACCTGTTTCTTTCTCCATGGACAATGAGGCAATGGCCTAATATTAATCTCATTCTATACTGGCGAGATCTTTGCTATCCAGGGGAACAAGAGCATGGCAGAGCTGCTGCTATAACCGATTTCCAATTCGGTGCAAGAGTGGATGTCACCCGTGAAGAAGGGAGAGTGTCAGGCTGTTGCAAATGACTTTGGAATGAAAAAATCTTAAATCTCTTTTCCCAGTGAGCTTTCTGTAAACTTCCAAAAAAAACCCAAACTTTTGGACCCTTTTTGAGGAGGGAGGATCTGTAAAAATCCACAGTCTGGTGTCTGGTCTAGTACCAGTTGTGCTATTGGAAAAGTTCCAGTTTAGCTTTATGCTGCTGGAACACTTGAGGAGCTTAATGTTGTCCCCCAAGGATGCAGGTCAAGCAGCTGTCTTGACCTGTGACTCATGTAGTGGAGGTATGTGCTCTGAGACAGTGTCTGAAGGTTTGTGCTGTCAGCCTGGAGTCTGAGGCCTGGTCTACACTATGAATTTAGTTCGAATTTAGCAGCGTTAAATCGAATTAGCCCTGCACCCATCCACACAATGAAGCCATTTACTTCGAAATGAAGGGCTCTTAAAATCGATTTCTGTACTCCTCCCCGACGAGGGGAGTAGCGCCGAAATCGACATTGCCATTTCGAATTAGGGTTAGTGTGGCCGCAATTCGACGGTATTGGCCTCCGGGAGCTATCCAACAGTGCACCATTGTGACCGCTCTGGACAGCAATCTGAACTCGGATGCACTGGCCACGTAGACAGGAAAAGCCCCGCAGACTTTTGAATTTCATTTCCTGTTTGCCCAGCGTGGAGAGCTCAGGTGACCACGCAGAGCTCATCAGCACAGGTAACCATGCAGTCTGAGAATTGAAAAAGAGCTCCAGCATGAACCATACGGTAGGTACTGGATCTGATCACTGTATGGGGAGAAGATTCCGTATTAGCAGAACTACATTCCAAAAGACAAAATGCCAAAACATTTGAAAAAATCTCCAAGGGCATGATGGAGAGAGGCCACAATAGGGACTCATATCAGTGCCGTGTGAAAGTTAAGGAGCTCAGACAAGCCTATCAAAAAACAAAGGAGGCAAACGGTCGCTCCGGGTCAGAGCCACAGACATGCCGCTTCTACGCTGAGCTGCATGCAATTCTGGGGGGGCCGCCACTACTACCCCACCCCGACCATGGGTTCCAGGGAGGGGGTAATCTTAACCATGCCTGAGGATTCTGTGGATGGGGAAGATGAGGAGGAGGAGGAGGAGGACGAGCTTGCGGAGAGCACACAGCACTCCGTTCTCCCCAACAGCCAGGAGCTTTTTCTCAGCCTGACTGAAGTACCCTCCCAGCCCTCCCAAGGTGTTATCCCAGACCATGAAGCCATGGAAGGGACCTCTGATGAGTGTACTTTTGTAAATATAAAACATGGTTTAAAAGCAAGCTTTTTTTAATGATTAATTTGCCCTGAGGACTTGGGATGCATTCACGGCCAGTACAGCTACTGGAAAAGTCTGTTAACGTGTCTGGGGATGGAGCAGAAATCCTCCAGGGACATCTCCATGAAGCTCTCCTGGAGGTACTCCAAAAGCCTTTGCAGAAGGTTTCTGGGCAGTGCAGCCTTATTCCGTCCTCCCATGGTAGGACGCTTGATGACGCCATGCTAGTAGCAAGTAATCTGGTATCATTGCATTACAACGTCTGGCAGCATATGGTCCCAGTGTTTGCTGGCATTCAAGCAACATCCATTCTTTATCTCACTGTTATCCTCAGGAGAGTGATATCGTTCATGGTACCCTAGTTAAAATACGGGAATTTAATTAAGTGGACAGAGGTGGCTGTTCCTACTGGGCTGTTTGCCTGTGGCTGAATAGAAATCCTTCCCTGCAGTTAGCCAAGCAGGGAGAAGGGGGGGCAAGAATCATTGGCGCTGAGTTTTTTGTGTTTGGCTAGCAGGGATCTTCCCTGATACCAGCCATGCGGTGGGGGGAGGGATAAAGTGATCATCCCAGAGAATTGGATGGGGGGGGCTTAGTTTGGTTTCTGCTGCTGCACGTTAACAGGGAAACCGCAGCACTCAATGGGCTTTGCTTGGTATGTGGGAAAGGAGGGCGCTGCTTTTAGGAAGGCTGCAGAAGCCGAAAGACAATGGCTTACCGTGGCCGCATGCAAGCCGAATTCTGTTGCCTGGACCTGTGTCTGTGATCTCTAACACCAAAGCCGCAGGCACTCAATATTAAGATGCAAAATGTGACCTTCTACTGAAATCACATGTGCTATGTAATGTGAATAGTGTTGTTCACCGTGAAAGAGTATAAGCATTGTTCTGTAAAATGTATCTTTTTAAATACTTCTTTACCTTTTTTCCCTCTCTCCCACAGCTGCAAATTTTTCAAGCCTCCCTCCTCCGTCCCGAAGGCAATCTTAGAAAAAGGCGGCGAAAAAAAAGGACACGAGATGAAATGTATCTTCTGTTGGTCTGGGGCACAGTATAAAGCAAATATCATGACGGACTGCTTTAGTGAGCAACTGCCAGGGTGTTCAGCATTGTACAAGTGTAAATGGAGCCCTGGTTCCTGTCCCAGGAGTTTACAGTCCAGTGCCTGATTCTGCAAGTTGCTCAGAACTTCCTCAACGTTGCTTAGCAGTCTCAGAGCCTGTAGAAGTTAAGAATTGAGGGCACTCAGCATTTATCGGGATCAGACCCTAAGTCAGGCACAGATGGTGTGAGACAGACACATGTAATAGACTGTGTGTATGTCCAGAAATTGTAACTGTCCAAAGCCTTCCCAAGATGGCTGCCAAAGCTGAGCACCCTGTCTCTCTGCCTCTCAGCCATTGCCACCCACACCTGCTGTCTCCAGGGCCAGAGAGGGAGAGAGCCCAGTTGCTCTGGAGTCAGGAGGAGTCTGAGTGTCCAGGCTCTCTAGCTGCTGGAGCTTGGATGGAGTCTGTGTGGCCAGGGTCTCTGCCTGCTGGCTGGTGTGATCAGCCACGAAGCCAAAACATTTCTATTTGGGGGTCTCTTGAAGTAGAATTTTTCTTGAAATCCCTTCCCATGAAAAAATGTCAGGGTCGTTTTTGCTTTTTTTTTTTTTTTTTCTTCCGGTTCAGGATGAAACTGTTTTAAAAAGCACAATATAGTTCACATGAAATTTTCATTTTCTGGCCAGCTCTAATTGAGAATGTGCAACACCTTTCGGGATCATGTGTCAGATACAGACTGTATGAGACAGACACATGTAACACACTGGATAATGGCTCAGATCAAAAAGGACCAAGCATGCTTGTGAGGATAGGTCCTTATCTTCTTCAGCATAATCACAGTCCCTCTGTTTCTGTTTTTCAGGAGAAGCAAATCAATTCTCCTCCGTGCGACATGATTCATGAGAGTGTAAAGTTTGTCCACTGTGGTGTGTCTGTGACAGAACTGAGACCCCTGCTGGAAGCACAAAAACTCTATCTGGAGATTCAGAAACTTAAGCGAGACCTACAAAAATACAAGGAATAGCTGAAATCTGTGACCCATTACTGTGACAAACTATCCTTTGGATGCTGTTTCTATAATTACTTTGTACATATGATGATTGTTACTATTTGCAGAGAACTTGCTAGTACATCTAGTGATTGAAGAAGAGATTAGCCAGTACCTCAGGAATCAGATTTTTTTCATGCTGTGTGCCAGTGGTTGGTTTTTTTTTTTTTTTCCTTTCCTTTCAATCTGACAAATGTTAAGTCCCTACTTGATAAACTAGGGATTTCATCCTATTATATGTTTGTGGGGACTATAGTAAAAGGGTTGAATTCAGATTCCTTTCAATTCGAAAAGGGGAAGCAAGTTGAGAGAAACTAGATTAAAATGTACAGAAGTAAATGTTTAGTTGATGTAAGCTTCAGACCCTATGCAGAATACACCAACAACCTTGAACTTTCAGAAATCACCCAACTGTTGCATATATTTTACCTTAATGCATTATAACCCAAACACATTTAAAGTAGTGAATGGCTATTTAACTGCCTGATTTCCATGAACCTTAAGAGCAACTCTGCAGGGCTACAATAAAGTGCAACTCTAAAAACTGCTGATTGTCTTTGTTTTTATAATTTTCTCCCTTTGGCTGTAAGACAGGAAGATGCCCAGCATGTTTAAAGGCTCCTTTTCCTGCGGAGTGAAGCACCAATATCTCCCACAGGCCAGTGAGCCATCACATCAGGGACTTGAAGGGGCATGGGACAGCCCCTCCTCTCACACCTAAAGGTGATTAGAGTTGAAACTTATCTGGCCAGGTAGCTTAGGGGGAAGCTTGTCTTACTGCTGCCAGTGGTACCTGTTCTGTGGAATGACAGGGGAAGGTCCATCTCCAGCGTGGTTCGGTTTGCGTTTGTTAGGCGGGGGAGCTTTGAGTCAGATACATCCCCGGTGTAATGACATTAGCGGAGGTGGATGGAGTAACAGCAGGGATGAATTTGACCCACACGATAAGTAGAAAGGGTCCTTTGGTAACTAGACTGCCTCTTGTGTTTCAGAAATCATCACTGTTTTGGGGGTGCTGATCAGCACAGGGGGGCGTCGTGCTGGTGTATCAGAATAACTTTGTGATTGTCCCCAGAGCAGAACAATAACAATGCTGCATTTCCCTTCCCCTGAAACCCTTAGTTGTACAGCACTGCAATGGCAGGTGCTTCTCTCTGCAAACTTTACACCAGCCAGCAGCTCCCTCTGTAAAGAAAGAACAATCGTGTGCAGCCTGCAGGGGGTCCTAGACATAAATACCCCTCTGTCTCGTTCTTCTGATGCCGCCCAGCCCTTGGAAGGGGGCAGGGGGAGGAAATGCTGTCACCCCCAGGTGTTTCCTATGCTGAGGGGGTGACCACAGCCTGCCTCTGTGACGGTACTAACTGCAGCTGTATCCGGCTCTACCCCTTGCCCTGTGTGCCATGAGCACAACGCTACAGAGGGGGCTGGGCAGCATGTTCACCCTCTGCCCATCCCCTTCCTGGGCCCCTGCAGGTGCAGCGCACGGACTCCCACTTCCCCTTGCCTCATGAGCCTACGGGTGGCCATGCCTGGGGTCCGTGTTGCACAGTGCGCGGGCTGAGGAGCGGCTGCAGCCCTGCCTGGACTGCGCTGTCACCACCATTCTCTGGGAACTCACCTGGCACCATGACGTCACTTCCCTCTGGCTGGACCCTGCGGCTCCTGGGGACCCTGGTACTCATGCTGCTGCCCGGGGGAGCTCTCAGTGAGTAGGAGGATGAGCCTCTCCCTTCAATCCCATCCCCACCTTCTCCCCTCTCCTGGCTTTCCCCTTCGCCCGCACCCCTTGACTCTCCCTTTGCTTCCCTCTGGCAAGCTCCTGCATGCTTGTGGTCTCCGAAGATCCCATGTCATCCTTATCGCTCTGATCCTGGTTTCCTGGCCAAATTCCAGCTCTGCCCTGCTACGTTTCTCCTCCAGTTCCAAACGGAGGCGGTGCTTTTCTTTCCTTAAGGCCCCGTTCCACACAGCTCTTGAGCACGTGCTTAACTTTAAGCACACAGGTTGTGTTGACTTCCATGGGGCGACTCCCATGTTTCAAGTTGAGCTCACACTGTAAATGCTTGGACGCGACAGGTTGAAAAGTACTGTTTGGCCTGAGCGTTAGCCAATGCACAGGGTCTTGCAGGCTGTTTCTGTTAGGAGGAGAAATTGATGATCGAGCTCGGTGTTTCTCTGATGCAATCCTGTTTATTCCCAGAGAAAGGAGACAAAAGTCCCGATTCCCCGAAACTGCAGGAATCACACCGGAGACAGGTTTTTTGCTCACTGTTCGAAGCCTCGGTCCTGCCAGCACACTACTGAAAAGCTCACGCTCTCCGTTTTCTCTCAGACCACATTGCCAGTGTATTTCTTGCCATCTCCTTGGCTTTCCTGCTCCTTCTTTGTCTGCTTCTGGCTGCCTGGGCAGGTTCTCTCTGTCTGTTCCCTGGGTGCTTCTATTCACGGACATACGCACAGAGCCTTCAAACGAAACTGACCAGCCTTGCATGCAGCCTGTGTTTGGGCAGTGCCAAGCTGCAGAGACACTTTTCAAAGACACCATAATAGAGGCCCAACTTCAATGTATACCCCAAATTAAAAAATGCAGTAAAAGAACTGAAAAAGAGCAACCGTGGCTTAACAACCATGTAAAAGAAGCAGTGAGAGATAAAAAGGCATCTTTTAAAAAGTGAAAGTCAAATCCTAGTGCGGTAAATAGAAAGGAGCATAAACACTGCCAAATTCAGTGTAAAAATGTAATAAGAAAAGCCAAAAAGGAGTTTGAGGAACAGCTAGCCAAAAACTCAAAAGGTAATAACAAAATGTTTTTTAAGTAAATCAGAAGCAGGAAGCCTGCTAAACAACCAGTGGGGCCCCTGGACGATCGAGATACAAAAGGAGCACTTAAAGACGATAAAGTAATTGCAGAGAAACTAAATGAATTCTTTGCTTCAGTCTTCACGGCTGAGGATGTTAGGGAGATTCCCAAACCCGAACTGTCCTTTGTAGGTGACAAATCTGAGGCATTGTCACAGATTGAAGTGTCACTAGAGGAGGTTTTGGAATTAATTGATAAGCTTTACAGTAACAAGTCACCGGGACCAGATGGCATTCATCCAGGAGTTCTGAAAGAACTCAAATGTGAAATTGTGTAACTATTAACTGTAGTTTGTAGCCTGTCCTTTAAATCAGCTTCTGTTCCCAATGACTGGAAGATAGCTAATGTAATGCCAATACTGAAAAAGGGCTCTAGAGGTGATCCTGGCAATTACAGACTGAGAAGTCTAATGTCAGTACCAGGCAAATTACTTGAAACAATAGTAAAGGATAAAATTGTCAGACACATAGAAGAACATAAATTGTTGGGCAAAATTCAACATGGTTTCTGTAAAGGGAAATCATGTCTTACTGATCTATTAGAGTTCTTTGCAGGGGTCAACAAACATGTGGACAAGGAGGATCCAGTGGACATAGTGTACTTAGATTTCCAGAACGCTTTTGACAAGGTCCCTCACCAAAGGCTCTTATGTAAATTAAGTTGTCACGGGATAAGAGGGAAGATCCTTTGATGGATTGAGAACTGGTTAAAAGACAGGGAACAAAGGGTAGGAATAAATGGTAAATTCTCAGGGGTAACTAGTGGTGGTCCCCAAAGGTCAGTCCTAGGATCAATCCTATTCAACTTATTCATAAATGATCTAGAGAAAGGGGTAAACAGGGAGGTGGCAAAGTTTGCAAATGATACTAAACTGCTTAAGATAGTTAAGACCAAAGCAGACTGTGAAGACCTTCAAAACGATCTCTCAAAACTAAGTGATATGGCAACAAAATGGCAAATGAAATTTAATGTGGATAAATGTAAAGTAATACACATTGGAAAAACAACCCCAACTATACATACAATACAATGGGGGCTAATTTAGCTACAACTAATCCGGAAAGAGATCTTGGAGTCATCGTGGATAGTTCTCTGAAGATGTCCACGCAGTGTGCAGCGGCAATCAAAAAAGCAAAGAAGATGTTAGGAATCATTCAAAAAGCGATAGAGAATAAGACGGAGAATATCTTATTGCCCTTATATAAATACATGGTAGGCCCACTTCTTGAATACTGCATACAGATGTGGTCTCCTCATCTCAAAAAAGATATACTGGCATTAGAAAATGTTCAGAGAAGGGCAACTAAAATGATTAGGGGTTTGGAACAGGTCCCATATGAGGAGAGATTAAAGAGGCTAGGACTTTTCAGCTAGACTAAGACGCAAGATGAATAGGGGGTTCTAACTTCTAACAGTGACCAGCATTTCCCTGGTGCCTGATCAGTGTGATTGTGACCGGAATACGACCACTGCTAATGTAATTGCTACTGAGCATAACTGACTTGGTGAGAGAATCTCCATGCGGGATCTGCAGTGCGCAGTCTGCCCAGCCTGACTGAAGCTAGGTGTACAAGCTGGCTCAGGAACAGGAGTGCTTCTGGCTTGCCTGTGGGAATGTGCAATGAACTGACACCCAGTGCAGTTGTGCAGCTAGTTTCATGTTTTGTTTTAAAAGAAAGAGGAAATTCTCACGGCAGTATAAGCCTGAATCTCACTGAGCTGAGACAGCCCCATGATGCTTCCGTTAAATTACTTCACGGTTGAAAACAGCGATTCCGGTTTAAACCATTCTATAGTTTGAAATTAACTTGTGGTTTGGACACTTGGTTACATCTGTAGGCTAAGCTCATTGCACGCACCACTGGGCTTCTTTCGTTCCTCCATTCTCCACCACGAGATCCCTGTGAGCCACCCTCCCACCCCACTCTGTTTCCCACGGGCTGCACTGACAGCCCTGATGGCTGTAGTTTGCCCTCCCTGGTTTTAAATGATACTGGAAGAACAGGCAGTGTTAAGATGGCAGGTATTATGCTTGAAGGTGTTAATGGCTGAGATCAACCAGTTCTTTGATCTATTGACAATTACCAGATGCAAGAAGCTCTGTTTCCCATCCCTCTTCCGATTGTCCACATTCCACCAAAACCAATAGACTTCTGCTCCCGGAAAAGTTTGGAATTGATTGGATGTGGTGTTCAGAAGTGATCATGTCACCAACATGAAGAAGAGCTCTGTCCAAGCTCTAAGCTTGCGTCTCTCACAAAACAAAGATATTCCCTCACCCACCTTGTCTGTTTCTAATATCCTGGGACCGAGATGACTACAACAACGCTGTATGTTACAGACAAACACAAACACTGTCTGGTTTAGTGTAGGGCCTTCTAATTCGAAACGCAGGCTAGAATCATATAATGACTGCCACCCATATTCCCATTTGTTTTTGTTATATTTTCTATGCGGTTTCCTTGCAATGACTTGAGCTAAATTCTGGGCAATGGGATTGCATGGATCTGAGCGAGAGAGGGTAGAATATGGACCTCTGATTTTCCCCACCTTTGTCTCTCACATCACATTCTTGTCGAGGAGATTTCACCTCAATAGGTTTTCCTGGCTAAGTATGTCTTTATATTCTTCATGTTTTACCCTTAGGTTATTGTGTTGATCCACCTGACATTCCTAATGCTGTTCGGAAGACCAATGTTGGCACATTGATTCCAGCCGGGATGGTGATTAAATATGGCTGCCACCCAGGTTATGAGATGATCGCTGGAATTAGTCAAGGGCATGTTACTTGTCTTGAAAATTCGACATGGTCTTCAGCGCCGAACTTTTGTCAGAGTAAGTATTTGGCCAAATTATCTTTGTTTTAATTGAGCAAATTTAACGCCAATAGGGAGATTGTGCTTCTAGTCAGCGTGTGTATGGTTCAAAGTGTAGCGATGGGGTGAGAGAGAAAAGGAGGGATAGTCAGGGTCTTCTCTCCCTGCTAACGCTGGGGATTATGGTTAGCAATTTGAGGTGCGATCCTCACTCCCAGTCTGGCCCCTTTACTCCAAGTAAAAGGTCCAGAGTGACAGAACAGGTCTTTAAATGCCCCGGATCCGTCCAGAAGAGGACTCCACCCAAAGACAACAATAGGGCTGTCTTCCCAGAATCCTCTTGCAAGGCTTGAAGTAAGTGGTGTGCCAGTGGGAGGGGTGTGTTGGGGAGTTTCACAGCACATAGCCCTGCAGAGATTCTGGGTAAAGCTGAAGCCAAACCCATAGACAGCTGCGCACAGGTCCCCAGGGCTGTCTGTGTGGAGCAGTCCAGTACTGGCAGGTACAAAGGCAGCTTAAAGTTTGCATACACCCCGGGGCTATGAATTCCCTGTTGTGCCTCTTAAAATCTGCCACCTTTACATTTCTATGCTTACGGACAGATCTGTTGCCCCCATCCACCATCTCCATCTGCACCTAAAGTAGATAGCGATCAAGATAGATCACAGCATATCACCTGCCTTCTTATACATAGTATGGCTATAACACAGCAGCTGCTACTCACTGAGTCTATCTGTGATGAAGGCCAAAAATACCCTGCCAGCTGCAATCAGAACAGCTGCCCATAAGAACAGTGAAAATGAAGGCCCAGGAGATAAAACTTTCTCTAAAACCAAACCTCTTCAGCAATGTCAAGGAAATGCCAATTTTCTATAGCTTGCAAAGCTTTCCGCTCCACCTGGTAAAATGAATCTGCAGCCACACAATTGCCTTTGCTGTGATTTAACGCTGTTGCTGTTGTTGGTGTTTCTCAGAAGTTCGTTGTCCAGCTCCAGATGTTAACAACGGGACACAGACACCGATGCCTAGACCTGGAGAGGAGACCTATGCGTTTGGGGACAGAGTTACAATTGAATGTGATTTTGGGTATGATATCAAAGGCAGTATCAACGGAAATGCTAAGATTCGCTGCAAACATGATGGCACATGGGATCCTGCCATACCAGTTTGTGAACCAGGTGAGTAAAAATGGTGTAGAACTGTCATTCTTCCAGCTCTGCCCTGGTGTCTCCTGTCCCTGGTGGGCAATCCTCAGCCCAGCTGTGACTGCTAGGCCAGCCTGAGTATGCCCCAGTCCCTTACAGGCTGGGACCTTGAGATTCAGTACATCTCAGAGCAGCCTTTGTTACTGAGGGTTGTATGGAGCTCCTGGTACAGATTAAAGATGCTATCTCCCTATGCTCCTCTTAAGAGAGGATAGTGGTGCAAATGCAAACTGAGGCTCTGTGTCTGAGGGGTGGAGGGGATCAGGTCTCAAAATGCTCAACACCTGAAAAGAGTTTTAGGCATCCAATTATTGTCACCCTAACTAATCTTCCCCTTCGCTAGTTTGGAAGAGATGGGCAGCTGGGGATGAGGATGGCTCTGTCTATCTACGGGAAGGTTCAGTTGTGGGGGTGGGGCTGAGGTGTTTGGGGGACTTGGCAGGTCTGGTAGCTTGGAGGAAGATTGGGAAGCTGGGAGAACATTGAGCAGCTGGAAGAGGTTCAGATCTGGATTTGGAGGAGTGGAAGTGTAATAGGGCCAATTTACTGAGTCAAGGCCTGACCTTCTAGTCAATGGAAGCTGCAGGCGGTCAGCATCTCTCTGGATCATCATCCCTGTTTCAGTGCTGTTCACGGAGCATGTGAATGACTGTCACAGCAGCCGAATGGTCACATAAACACATAACCATCTTTTCATCATTTTTGTGTATGCTGTCCTGATGCCATGCACAGCAAGAGCTGAACACCGAAATAGCAGGTTGTTGGACGTACCTGGGGGGTTCTTTCAGGTATTATATAAAGACTGTTTTTTCCCTGTAATATATAGACTGTTTTTTCCCAGCCTCAGGAAATGCTGGGAATCTGTCACCTCCTTTTCTTTTTAGAAATTTTTATCTACTGTATAAATAATGTATTTTTCTCTCTTCAATTCTAGTTTGTGCCCAACCCCAGAACATCTCCCACGGCCAGTACAATGACTGGGGCAAGAGAGTTTTTTTTGTTGGCTCATCGGTAACTTACAAATGTGACAGAGGCTTCTCACTTGTTGGAAAAGCCTCCATTCAGTGTATCGCTGGTGATGAGGTCACTCCAACCTGGAGCGAGCCTACCCCTCAGTGCGAAGGTAACTCATTCTGCATTACACTAAAATGACTCGTATTGGGAAAGGGTAGAAAAGATTTCTGAATGATTTGGTGCAATGTGTCCCCATAACCCATCCGCCCTCTGCCATCCCATTGCTGACCACTCCTTTCCAGTGCCTTCAATGTTCCCAGCAACCTACTCCCTGAGACGCACGCTGCCAGTTTCCTGTCTCACCCAGCATCCATATATGTGATCCACTGTTTGACCCACATCCAAGCTAATGCTTGTCCTCCTTTCACATTGATTTCTCCACCACCTGTGCCTGACCCCTGTTCTGGTTACTGGTTCCCAGCACAGCTGTCCTGACAGCGTCCCCTGAAGCCTATAATCCTCCCTGTCTGCAATAGCAGTACGTTTGCAGGAACAGTTTGACTCCAAAAAGTTGAAATACCAATTGCTTGATTTAGCAGCAGGAAGCTGCAGGGAGGGCGGGCAGCATGGAAGCTGTTCATGTATTGAATGCTGCATTGTCAGGGGCGGCTCTATGTATTTTGCTGTCCCAATACAGCCGGCAGGCGGCTTTCGGTGGCGCGCCTGCGTGCGGTCCGCTGGTAATGCGAATTCGGCGGCATGCCTGCGGGAGGTCCGCTGGTCCCGCCCCTTTGGCGTCCCTGCCGCCGAATTACCGCCGAAGCCGCAGGACTGGCAGACCTCCCGCAGGCATGCCGCCGAAGTCAGCCTGACTGCCTCCCTCACGGCGACCGTCAGGCCGCCCCCCCTCCCCCGAGGCTTGTCGCCCCCCCGCCGCAGCTTGCCGCCCCAGGCACGCGGTTGGCACGCTGGTACCAGGAGCTGCCCCTATGCATTGTCCTATCTCCAGTATTCCCATAATTCCTCCAGGAGATCTGCCAGTAGTCAAATTTCATCACGAATCCAGGGCAATAAGATATGATCTGTTGGGATTGCCTGTGGAATTAAGAACTTTCCTTAAACACAAAGTTCAGCAGCAAGAATAAGAAAATGTGATGTTCTTTTGTGGCCATGTGTTCAGATTGCTTGGAAGATAGATCCAGCAGTCCTCTTCATGTCTTGGCTTTCATTGTTCCCTGTCTTAGACTGAGCACCAACATCTCTGCTGTTTCCCTCAGTGGTTGAAAATGGAAGGATGACTCCAAATATATTTGTATTTACATCTAGTGTCACTCTTGAGTTTTCTTGTAACAAAAGCTGCCTAGTCAATGGCAGCAAAGAAAGCCAGTGCATAGGTGACAGTAGATGAAATTTTCCTGTATCAGCTTGTGAGTGGGGTGTATATAATGAAGGGCTATGCTCTGACCATTTCTCTGACACACACGCTCAGATTCTGAATAATTACAATGTATGGAAAGGTGGTGCGGTGCCAGCCCATGGCTGAGCAATGGAGACCTCCGAGTTCTAATCCCAGTTCTGCCACTGTCTTCCTCTCAGGCTTTGGGCAAGTCTCTTTGCTGCTCTGCCTCAGTTTCTCTGTTTGTAAAATAGTTTCTTTCCTTATTTGCCTTGCAGAGGTGTGGGGAGGATTAACCGGTACTTTAAAAGATGTGCACTAAGTAATAAAAGGATCTGGAAAGCCTTGTTTGGTGTTTTGCAGAGACTCAGTGTCCAGTCCCACATATTCAACATGGAAGCCTGAAATCTCCACTTCCACATAACTATACACACAGAACCAGTGTCACGTTTCAGTGTGATCCTGGTTACATCCTCAGGGGCGCTGATAAGATTCAATGCCAAGCTGATGGCAAGTGGTATCCGCAGCTACCCGTTTGTGACCTAGGTAAGTGTGGGACAGAGTAGGGTGATGCTCTGTGGGGGTCTATATTGGGGCAAGTTTCTATAGTCTATCAAACTCATTATATTGCATGTGGTATGATTGAGTGAATGTGATATGAATGGTGTGTAATTGTCTGTCTTTCCCCCCCACCCCCCGGCTTCCTTTCTTCCATTTTATGTCTATCTAGGCTGCAGCCTTTTTCTGTTGAAGTTCCTTTCTCACTTTCTTTTGGGAATCAAATGAACGTCAGAGAGTTCAGACCCCAGGGAAAAGCAATTGGTGAGAAAAGACAGGAGCTAATTGCCCAGGTTTAATACTGAAAGGCCAGGTGAGGCTTGCTGCGGAGAGCAGAGTCTGAGGCCAGTCAACACCAGATAAAAACAGCTCTGGGTTTGGGAGGTAATTCAAATGCTGGGGCAGTTAATCTTCATCTGCGGCACTAAACTGGGAGGACTGCAGAGTGGAAAAGCTGGATTTTGACTTCTGGGTTTTTGTTCTTGGAATGTTTTGGTGCCTGTCCTTTCCCAGCTCAGGGGAGGACAAAGAAAACACCCTTCACGCAAGAGAGCAAGAAAGCGCCTGTGACTTTCATTTTACAAAAGCTAAACATGCCACCTGCAGTGTCCCTGTGACAGTATTGAAGTTGGAGATTCCTTATTTTCATATATCTACCTCTACAAGGGTATGATGAGATTTCACTCACCGATGTTTATAAAGGTCCTCAGAAACGGTGCTATACAAATGGAAATTTGCTATAAGACCCTAACTCTTTAATCCATTTCTTCATAGGGGAGTTTTTACTGTTTTCAAGCCTGGTGATGTATTTAACAATGTAACAGTTCTCCTTTTAATTCCATGCAGGGGCTAGCATCACACCACTTCACTACACATTACTGCTATTCATGTTTCTCATTGCTTACTATTACTGTCCCCTGTGAAGCAGGTAGTCATTGCAGTTTGTGTCCCCTCATAACTCTGCATCATCACGTACTCCAGCCCACAATTCAGCCCTAGGTGTTTTGTATCATTGCGGTTACTGAACCAAATTCTGTGCTCAGTGCAGTGGTGAGCAGAATGTAGGCCAATGATTTACACAGCTGGGTCTTACATGCCACATTCTTATAAGAGCGCTTCATTCTCCATAGGTTTCAAGGTTAAATGACTTTTACAGATCCCTGTCTTGTTTTGGATTGTTAGGGAGATGTTCCTACCCACCAGTACTTGCGTACGCTGACAGAAGCGATCAGAGAGAGTTTCTAGTTGGTACCATAGTGACCTACTCCTGCAAACCAGGTTACACACGCATCCCTGGAGTATCTCCTCATGTGACTTGTTTTACAAATTTTACCTGGTCTAAAGTCTCAGAACTATGTCAGAGTAAGTAATTTTCAGCTGAATTTTCTTTGCTTTAGTTGATAAACAAATGTAAGAGCAATTTAAGAGCTTATGGGGAGGCGACTTGGGGCCTGGTTGGCCCCCAGGTGCTGAACACCTGCAGATCTGACTGCAGCTGCAGTTGTAGGTGGTCAGCACCTCTGAAAATCTGGTCCAGGACACACTGAGCAATTGGCTGTGTGAATGTGTCTGTACCGTAGACATGGTGATACCAGTGTGATGTGATGAACTGCCTTTACTGTACAACTTTTCACCTGCTCAGCTGTCCTCTGACCACTAGCCCTAATCAGATAGAACTTTGAACAGCCCAATTTTATAAGCAGCCCCAAACATGTCACTCACACTCTCACACGTATATTACATACATAACTTTAAATAATGTGGCAAATGTGACTTTTTTCTTTTATCTTATTCTGAACAAAAACATTTTAAACTCTGTTGGTGTTGCTCAGAGATTCGTTGTCCAAAGCCAGTGGTTGAAAATGGAAAACAAATCTCTCCAGTGAAAACTGAATATACATATGCCAACCGTGTTGTGTTTCAATGTGATCCTGGCTACATCCTCCGAGGCAGTGAGGGGATTGTGTGCCGGAGCGATGGGATGTGGCACCCTCCAGTACCATTTTGTGATAAATGTGAGTATAAACGAGAAGAGAACCTACCATTCAGAAGAAATATGCCGCCACTGATCGTAGTAACAACAGCGGGAAGGCTGCCTCCCTACGTCTCAACTTCTAGTTGGGGATTATTAGAAGGATCCTCACAGGTCATTAATAAATAGCCAAAGGGCTTTTTCATCTGTCTTCTATCCAGTGACCTCGTCCAATTCTGGGGGAGGGAGATCAACAGCTAAGTATTCCCTACAGTCTAATCTCCAGGCCTGCTTCTGGCTGAAGGTTAAAAGTGCCAGCTGAAGGGACTCTCACCCCTTTTCTTAGATTATTGAAGAGTCTTAGATCTCACTTTCAGTAAGTTTTTTTTTTCATAATGTCATTGCTTAATTTGCACCAGGGCTGAGCCCCGGCACCTCTGGGCTTGGCAGTTCAGAGCCCCGTCACCTCTGGGCTTGGCAGTTCAGAGCCCCGGCACCTCTGGGCTTGCTGCATCAGTTATGAAAGTAAAAAAACAATTGTTTGAGCCCTGGCACATCTTTAATTACAAATTAAGCACTGCCTAATGTTCCGCCTAATATTTCCTTTTCTTTATTTCCTCCCATTAGTCCTGGCTCAGCCCCCTTGTAACATCCTCTACAATCACTCCCCTTCTTCATTCGGTATGGATAGGCGGCAGCAGTGGGGTAGTTCTTACACTGAGGGAGATGTTGTGGGCAGTGGGACTGAGACCCTTGTTGGGGGACTCAGGGAGGGTTGGTAGGTAGCAGGAGGGTTGGGATGTTTCCCTAGGCAATTCTGAAAGGATTAAGCACTATGGGGGGGGGGGGGTCTGACCAATATACTGATCTTTCAAGCAGCTGAGCATCAACAGCCCCCATTAAAGAGAATTTACCTGAGGTCTTAATACCAAGTGCTGGATTCCCCTGTAACTTCATGGGCTGCCCTAGTTGTTGCCTGAGTCAGTGAGAGGAGCATCAGGCCTTACATTGTTTCTATCCATTTGTAGCCTGTGGCCGACCTCCAACTCTCATGAACGGGCTGCACAATGGTGGGATGAAGGAATATTTCCCCTATGAATCTCAAGTGACCTATAGCTGTGGAGACAGTTTGTCACTGATTGGAGAATCCTCCATTTATTGCACAACTGATGGGGTAAATATGATGTGGAGCGGACCTGCCCCGCAGTGCAAAGGTAAGTCATTCTCCATGACTCTAAATTACAAAGGGTAGAGGGTACTTTCTGGAGACCCAGGTATAATGTCCCAACACTTTTTGTAAGTGGGGCTGAAAATGAGCAGAGCTGTCTGCCGCTCCTAATCCCTCCCACAATCCTCTTTGAAGTCCAGGATTATCGCTGACGTGGGTGGTGAAAAGCCAGGAGGGGGTGTGGCTATGACACCCAGGCTGCACTGATCCCAGGTATCCCCATCCGTATGGATCCCTGGGTGGAAACTAAAGCTTTGTGAGGTGCATTACCCCTTCTGGTCTGGTGGCAAACCCCACCCTGGAGTGCAGATGGCTCCACTGCTGTGTTAGCTGCAAACTGCCAGAGCTGAATAGATCCCACAGCTGTTAAAATAACCAGGTACATCTTCCAACTTCCACGTGAAGGATCCCAGCAGGGGCAGCTGTTCTTGCAGCCCACACGGAATAGTGAGGGCTGTAGGAGCAGCAGGATTCCCCTGCATGCAGGAGATGCTTAACATGTACAGCCTGGCAGGTGCATCAGGGGATTTGCGAATGGGCTCTGAGATACTAGCCCCAGGCAGAGCTAGAGAGCAGCTAAGGAGGGTTACAGTGCCCCACCTAAACTGTTGGCCTGGAACCACCACTGAACCTCCTCCACCACACAGCCTTGTTGTCAAACATATAATAGTTACTCCCTACTGATTTCCTCACTGGCTAGTGCCACCAGCCACTGGACCTGTGTTCCAGCTGATGTGTGAGTCTCACCCCCAGTCACTTATTCCCCCACCCCACTGACCCATCTCCTAGATCTGGTTCCCAACCCAGCTGTCCTGGAATCATCCCTTTAGGTATGGGCCCTTCTGGATGCAGCATCAGAGAGCGTTTGAGAGAACAGCCTGATTCCAAAAAATGGAATAACTCTGGTGCCTTGACTTGGCAATCGGAAGCTGGGGAAAAGAGAACAGCATTGAAAGCATTCACCCACATACCGAACCTGCTGTATAAAGTTTCCCCCCTCCCAATAGTCTCAATGTCATTGTGAATCGTCTGCTAAAACGTCAAGAATCTGATATTCTTATGTAGTTGTGTTTTTTTACTCCCCATGTTTAGTGTGCCTGGAAACAGATCAGCTGCTATTGAAGTGTATTGGCCTTGATTTGTTCCCTGTCTCAGATGTAGCACTAACTGTTTTGTTGTTTTCCCTCAGTGGTTCGCTGTCCGAGGCCAAAGATTGGAAATGGAAGAGTGACGACTACAAGGCAAGCGTTCACATACGGTGTCACTGTTCAGTTCTCTTGCTCGGAAGGCTACCTGCTCCATGGCAGTCGAGTGAGTCAGTGTCAGGATGACAACACCTGGAATCCTCCTGTGCCACGTTGTCAGCCCGGTCAGTGTAAATGATGAACTGAGGTATGGGGACTGGGCTGGCATGTGCACGCTGAGACCTAGGAACGGCACCATAGGGGGAGAGGTGGTCTGAGCACAGCTCTGGAAACCAAAGACCTTGAGTTCTTACCCTCTTCCTGCCCCGGGTCAGTCTCCCTGGGTGACTTGAGCAAGGGATTTCCCATCTGTAAAAATGGAGATCGTGTATCCCAGCTACCTTGAAAAGGTGTTATGAGGATTAATTAGGAAAGTACTTCAAAGACAGATGCTAATTATGTCTAAACACGCATTGCTGAAACTCCCCTGGCTATACTGTGGAAGGGAACCCAAAGAAGCAAATATTTATCAACGCAATATATATTTAATAGGATAAGGACCAAGCAACCCCGGTGTTTAGGTCCAAGTAGCTTTCTTCAGGAGTGGACCAGCTTTAATGATGGATTTTTCCAGTTTAGAAAAGGTGCTTATCAAGGACCCCAGGCTGCTAGTACCAAAATCTGAAAAAGTGGTGCCTTGTACTCCTCAACTGAGTCAGTGCCAATGAACAGCCATGACTTCTGAGCCTGCAAAAAAAAAAAAACCCCAAACCTTCTGACTGCCCTCTAATCAATTTGATATTGACCAGCCCTTCCTTGGCCAGAATGGCTGAGTGTGCGAATCCTCAGGTTTGACAAGTCTGGCTCCACAGTCACAGACTTGAAGCTCACCAAGGCAGACTCAACCTTTCTTCCTTCAGAGGTAGACACATTCAGTTCTGTAGAGTTTGCTCTGTGAGGGTTGGAGGTGAGATGAAGGAGTGGTGGGGGCTGTTTTCCAGCCCCTCTCTAATGCCGGAGGTTTTAGTGGGCATGAGAATCTGGTTTTCCATTCATGTCTGCATTCTGTAGACAGTCCTGAAACAACCCTTCATGCTTACTGCCCCCAGAGGTGGTTGTTTCACTGGGGAAGGGGTTCCTTACAGTTATCTAAGGGGTTTGTACAGAACCAGTCACTGTGGTATCTAATCAAAGCCTTTGGCATCCTGTAGGATGAAAGTCACTATAGAAGCATAAGACACTGTTAAGGACCAAGTTCTGCCCTTGGTTCCACCTGTGTAAATCCAAGGCAACTCCACTGACTTGCAATTATCCCTCAGTGCAACGGGGGTGGGGGGCTAATTCTGCAGTACCCCAAAGAGGCTATTTAGAAGAAGGCCACAAGTGTGCAAGGGAGTGAACTTCACATTCACATTTGTCCCAAGGCTGCTAATAAAACTTCCTTAAATGAACGAACAAAGCACCTGTGCTCTGCTGCTCCAAGGGTGGACTTCCAGCTGCCGATGACTCCATGAAATGCCCATGATACACAGTACTGGGTGGGATTTCACTCACGCCCTTTTCTTGTTGAACTCATGATGTTTGTTTTTTTCCAGAGAGTCACTGTGGGTGTGATGTTACAAGTAGTTTATTTCTCTGATTAAACCAAAACAGCTGCAGTGAAGTAAACCCAGGGCACGGGGTCTTAAGTAGAGCTGCCTCTTTCCATTACAGGCAATAAGCAGCACTCACAGTGCATCTCCTTTCACTGAACTGCTTCTCGTCTGCTTTTTCCTTTCAGTTCAGTGTTCAAAGCCAGACGTGCAGAATGGAAGAATGGTCAATGCATTAGATGAGAAAATGTGGTACAACGTAAATGAAAGCATTACTTTCAAATGCTCTTCTGGGTACCAATTTTCAGACCATTGGTACCTGCCTACAACAGACAGCTTTAGTATTACTTGTTCAGCCAACGGCAACTGGACAGCATTACCCAAATGTGTAAGTAGGACACTCCAGCTGGATTTGTTGAAGTACTCTGCCCAATTTCTAGTGTAAAATAGAAAAAAAGTAATAACAAAACAGTGTTTTGCATTTCTAAAGTCTTAGTCCTCATTGTTTCAATGAATCAATGGGACCAAGTAGGGAGATGTGCCATTGATACAATAGAAGGGGAAATGTTATTGATCTGAAAGCAAAAGAATGTCCTTCCTCCATCCCATCCTTTCTCATGATTTGAAGTAGGAGATTTTCTGCCTTTGTAGCACCTATTCCATGCGGGGGTGGGGTAGGTAAAATGTGGTAGGTAAAAATCACACAGGATGAAAACTTGGCCATATTATAAAATAGACAGGCTTCCAATGCAGTCTAGGGTGTGGACATGGCATATTTTCTGCTGGGCTAGGGCACAGTAAAAAGCAAAGTTATGATTATTTTAATGAGTAGTTGCCAGTGTACTTAGCACTGTGAAAATGTAAATGGAGGCCTGGTTCTGGCTCAAGGAGTTGACAATCCAAGTGCCTGATTCTGCAAGTTGTTTAGAACCTTCTCAAAGTTGCTTAGAACGATCAGCCCCTATAGACGTCAATAAGAATTGAGGGTGTGAAGGCCTTTTCAGTATCAGGCCTGTGTCAGACAGACTGTATGATACAGATATAGGTAACCCACTGACTGAGGGTTCAAATCCAAAACGGAGCAAGCATACTTCAAAGGGAAAATCCTTCTCTTCTGCAGCATAATCCCAGTCCCTCTTCCTCTGTTTCATAGAAAAAGCAAAGCAATACTGAAGAATGTGCAGGGGCACGTGAGAGTAAAGAGTTTCTCCATTGTGATGTGCCTGTGACGGAACTGAGAACCCTGCTGGAACTGAAGAAACTGTATCTGGAGATTCAGAAACTGAAGCGGGAGATTAAAAAATTGTAATGGCTGCTGAAATCTGTGATCCTCATTGTGTTAGGAAAGTGGAAGCAAGTAGAGGAACTAGATTGAACTGAAGGTTTATTTTCATACAAGCTTCAGACCCTGTGCAGCTGGAAATTTACGGCAACAACCTTCAGCTTCGCCATAATTGCTGCTTACATTTAACTTTTATGCATGATAACACATACGTTCACAGTGGGTGTATGGCCATTCTACTGTCTGATTTACATTAACCTTAAGGGCAGTGATGTTCATAACTCCCTGTGCACCACTGAAAATCTAAGGGATAGCAAAGCAATCTTCCCTGTCCTGTGGATTTAAACTCCGCTCAGCAGACTTTCTTCCCAGTCTGACCAGATCTAGTTTTGATTGATACCAGTGTTATCACCCGAGGCATTTTTATATCTAATCACACTCAAGAGTAGATGGTAGAAATTTAACTGTAGAGAAACAGCCTGCTAAGCCATTTCCCCATTGCCCAATAAATTGACCTGTACCTTTTGTGACCAAGTCATTATTCCTGCATTCCAGGGCTACAATAAAATGCAATTGTTATAATTGCTGGTGGTTTGTGTGTTTTTTTGTTTTTTATAACTTTATCCCCCTGGCTACAAGACCTAAAAATCCCCAGTGTGTTTAAAGGCTCCTTTTCTTAGGAGTGAAAAACTGTCTCAATCAAGGGCCTATGTTCAATCCTGTCTACTGGTGTCTGTCAGTGTTACAATTACACTGTAAGCAGGTCTAGAGACTAATTTTCTAGACCTTTTAAGTTAAAGAGGAAATGTGGCTACACAGAGGGATTCAATCTCTAGCCTATAACACAGCTGGGGTTGATTACTAGGGTTTATTCCTGTTAAAAATTGTGCTACTTGAACTCTCAGCACTGAAAGATCAGGGAAAAAAGAGAGGGCAAACAGTTATCTCTGATGAATGTAACATACCGCGTGTGCTCTGAAATTTAAAATGTGCATGCTTATGTAAATCAGTTTGACTATTTATTAGTAGTATTAACAGCACTGACCAAATGCAGGACCCTGAATGGCAGCCACCTGGATTTTTTAGAGAGCATCTTGCATTGAGCAATATGTAAAAAGAGAGCTTTTCTATTCATCTGTCCTGGATATTTACAACTCTCGTCACAGTGGTATACAGCCATTGGCAGTAGTGAAGGTAGCAGGGTGCAGGGGAAGCAGCCGCTTACCCTTAGCACATTTTCCAAAAGCGGCGCCTTAGTTAGGGGTGACCATGGCGCGAGCGGGCGGGGCCCGAGCTCCGCTCTGAAGCTGGCGCTACACTCCTGCAGACAAGGGGGTCAGCACGCCCGGAGGAGCCATGGGGAGGGGGCGGCACAGCCGGAGAAGCGAGGGGGGGACGCAGCATGGTGGCCCCCAGCGCGGCGGGCGGCAGCCAATGGAGGGGCAGTGGGCACAGCCAGAGGAGCGCGGGGGGCGCAGCATGGTGGCCAGAGGAGCGAGGGTGGGGGCGCTACTGCACTAAACACTTATTCACGGTTTCTGAAACCATTTCTTGCACCCATAGGCGGGCAGACAAGCCAGGGGGCTGCTCTGACCCATGTTGGAGCTGAACCATGTGCAGTCAAACCCAGAATAGCTGAGGCACAAAAGTTGTATAAAGCACAGGGCTGAATTAGGGCCCTCATGCTTATGGAGGCCAGCAGCAGGCATGGTGCCTCTAGGTCAATGGTTTTCAACCTGTGGTTCATGTACTCCTGGGGCTCCAGACAATGTCTAAAGGGTCCGCAAAAGACAGACTGAAAACTAAGTCATCAGAATTCAACTATATATACAGACAATAGATTTCCAAAGGCGTCCGCACCTCCATTTGAAATTTCCAAAGGGTCTGCAGCATAGTTTGAAATTTTGTAGGGGTCTGCAAATGAAAAAAAAATTGAAAGCTACTGCGCTAGGTGCTCGGGGTAAGCGCACACCTCTGCTAAGTCTGTGTTTCCCTTACCTTAAAAAGACTGCCCATGATCTTGCCAGTCTATCACCATATGCCAGGTGGCCTATAACTACACCTCCTTCCCATGTTGTAAAAAGGGATTGTATTGAACTGTCTAGCCTCTCCCAAGCTTGCATGTCTGTGGCCGCAGCTACAGCTGCAGTGCTCTCAGTTTCTTTTGCCAATTTACACTTTTGCCAAAGGAAACACAGAGTCAAAACATGAACGTTTATGGCCCATCCCCGTCCCCTGCTAAATTAGACAATCCAGTTTCTGAGCCTGTAACATACACATTACATAAAGCTTGGTTTTCTCGTCTCTCTGCCAAATGTTTGATTGCTCCAATGGAAAAAAAAATCTGCAAAGTGAGGACAGATGTTCAAGTCTTCACAATGATATTCAATGTGCTGAGCTCTTTTGAAAACAAAGCCCAAGGGTGTGTGTTTTGGAATTTCAGTTCCTTTGCTGCGCGTGTTAACGGTGACATTAAGATCAACCTCCGCCTGTGTTTGCTGTAACCAACTGGATTCAGCCTCAGCCAGCCCCGCCCCTTCTCTCCTAACCCCGCCTCCAACCAGTCTCAGCACTATTCGTGCCCCGCCCCTTCGCTCCTGACCCCGCCTCCAACCAGTCTCAGCGCTATTCAGGCCCCGCCCCTTCGCTCCTGACCCCGCCTCCAACCATTCAGGCGCTGTTCACGCCCCGACCCGCCGCCTTTCTCACTTGTGCCGAGCGCGGCGCAGGCTGCGGTTCGGAGCGCCTTGCTCGCCCTCGCCATGTCCCCGGGGCTCCCCGACCCCGCGCTGGCTCTGGGGCTCCTGGCGCTGCTGCTGCCCGGGACTCGCGGTGAGTTGGGGGCTCGGCAAAGCACCTCTGTGTGCAGGGCGGGGCTCCCCGGGGCTGGGGGGCTGCGGACAGTCCCGGTGTGTGGGGGTCCCCCAGCGCATGAGCTAGGGGCTACCTGGGGCCGGGCCCGTGGGTTGGCCTTTCCTGTCACTGAGGGTCCCTTCCAGGCAAAGGGGAGCCTCTCTGCCTACTCTGTGCGCTGGGTCCCCCTGAGCCCCTTCCCCGGTGCACGCAGCCCGGGGACTGCCGCCTGCCCCCGGGGTTCCCTTGTTCTCTGGGGTTCCTACCATGGGGGAAATGCATGCGAGGGTTGGCCCTGATTTATGTCTCTTGTGTTCCCCAGCTGTGTGGCTATTGCTGCCGGCCACGTTTTCAGCTCCCAGTTTAACCCCCCGAGGTGGGTGGGGCTGTCTGGGTCTGGGAAATCGGAGTAACCTCCCTGGTGGGCTCACTTAGTCTGTCGCAGTTCCCTCTTCTCAGATCTGGTGGCTTCAGGATCCTTCTAGTGTGCAAAGTGCCTAGAATAAATATGTTCTGTTAAAATGGGCTTTTGTTTTGTCCACAGGTGACTGTGGGCCCCTGCCAAAGCTGAATCATGCTATCCCCTCTGATATGGATCGGGCAGAGGGCTTCCCTGTTGACACACAAGTTACATACAGGTGCCGTGATGGCTTTGTTAAAATCCCTGGAAAGTCAGACACTGTAGTGTGCCTTTCAAACTCACAATGGTCCAACATCAACGAGTTTTGTGGTCGTAAGTATTTTATTTCTCGGGAATAAAGTTCCTTGGGCTGCCTTTCACTTATGAAAAGATAAGACCTTTCCTATGTAGTATAGTAGGTATAGTCAAAAATAGCTCTGCTCTGTAATGATACCCAAAGGGAAGGGGAAAAAATTTACATGAAGTTTAATGTCTTTCATCTAGTCTGGGAATATGAACACTGAAAAGCAACAGAGGGTCCTGTGGCACCTTTGAGACTAACAGAAGTACTGGGAGCATAAGCTTTCGTGGGTAAGAACCTCACTTCTTCAGATGCAAGACTTGCATCTGAAGAAGTGAGGTTCTTACCCACGAAAGCTTATGCTCCCAGTACTTCTGTTAGTCTCAAAGGTGCCACAGGACCCTCTGTTGCTTTTTACAGATTCAGACTAACACGGCTACCCCTCTGATACTGAAATGCAGGAATCCTAGTTGTATGCTTATTTCTTGGCATCACTACTAGGGTTATTTGGGTGGCCTCACTCTGCATTTCCATACTTAAACATGTTTTTGGGGAGATGGTAAGAGTAACCTTAACTCTGAATTTCCTGGATTTATAATACAGTAAAAGCTTTGTTATCCAGCATGTTGAGGGAATGGGGGGTGCAGGTTAATCAAATATTCCAGTTAATTAAGCGTTATACTTACCAATGGAATACCAATTTTCAAAAATTAGAATACAATAAAAAGTTTTCTATTGGGGGGCCCATTCAGCATGGGGTCTATTTTAACAAAGCGCATCCAAATGTGATTGTTAGTAACCTCCCTAAAGTACTGCTAAGGGAGTAATTTGTTTTCTAAACACTGAATTTTGGTTTATTGTTAGAACAGACTGTTTTTATACCTGTCTTCATAGTCAAACCTTTCAGATCTAATGTCTGTCTCTACTGCTAGGTAGCTGTGGTGCCCCAACAAGGTTAAAGTTTGCTGCCTTAAGTAAGGAAGATGAGAGCAAGAATTACCATCCTGTTGGGGGCACTGTGAGATATACTTGTCGCCCAGGGTATGAGAACATCACGAAAATGCTTCTTGTTCGTACTTGTCTTGAAAACTTAACATGGTCAGAAGCCCCTGAGTTTTGTAGAAGTGAGTGTCTTTTTTTTTTTTTTACTTTTATGTCTCACTTGTTCTGAAAACATCTTTCACAATTAGGACCACCAGGCAGCTGGCTCCCAGTTTGCTAGCTTAATTGATATTTAGTTTGAAGGGCTGTTAGCCAGGTTTTTTCCTAGGATAAATTGCAATAGCTGTATTTCCATGGAATATTTAGCTGTTCTTAAAACTGACTGGAGAAGATCAAGTACCAGGATAGCACTGGCTGTATGAATGCAGTATGTCTGCTTGGAATTTCATATGGAAAGTCAATTTCTAATGCAGTACATTTCAACTAGAATAACCCTGGTAAATTACTTGTTGTAGGAGGGAGGAGGACTTTCTGCCATTGAGCTTCCCTGAGGATTATGGGAGGTTTCTTGTCTGTCTTCATTAAAATCAATGACATGGATGGAGTATTTTTTCCACAATGCTTGGTAACTTGTGGCACTTACTGCCACTAAATACTGAATCAAAGAATTCTGTGGGATTAAAAAAAAAAGTTGTACACTTACCATGCATAAATAAGGATAAAAAGACATCAGGGGTATTTTACCTTCGGGACACAAGTCAACCATTAACTGGGGTTTTGATAAACTGTCCTTCCACTCTCCAGCCCTGACTCCAGTGGGCATTTTATTGCATAATTACCTCTCTTGGTCTGGACACCTGTGCAGGGTACAGCTTGCCAGGGGTGGAGCACCTTCAGTTGCCACTGGTATGGTTGAACCCCATGTGGGTCTTACTCGTGTGGTTCAAAGCCACTGTCCGAGAGACGGTACTGGACTAAAAGACCCTGTGATTTGGTTTGGTGTGACACTTACTATATAAAGTGGTCTGAGTGGACATGCAGCTATAGTCTTCCGAAGTATGTTGTTGTTGTTGTTAGCTCTTCTGTTTCCATCATGACAACACAAATTAATGCTAATCCTAGCCTTGGTCTCTATTAGGGAAATCATGTGGTCATCCAGGAGAACTACTCCATGGCAGAGCTGTTCATATAACAGAATTTCTATATGGTGCAAAAATAGACTTCCTCTGTGAAGATGGGTGAGTGTCAAGGTGCCTCTGGTAGTTAATTCACAGAACTTTGGTGTACAATTGCTTGCTAACTGCAAACTAATGCATGGTCTAACTTCAAAACCATACTTGGGGATAGTGCTATCAACTCAGCAAAAATCCTCCCACCCACACAGTGCAAAACTCCTGAGTGGGTTCACATTATTTCTGTTTTTAAGTGGGGCATTGTGATGGACTTCTGACAATTATATTAATGGAAGGTTTCAGAATGGTAGCCGTGTTAGTCTGTATCAGCAAAAAGAACGAGGAGTACTGGTGGCACCTTAGACTAACAAATTTATTGGGTTTTAGCCCACAAAAGCTTATGCCCAAATAAGTTTTAGTCTCTAAGGTGCCACAAATACTCCTCGTTCTTTTTATTAATGGAAGGTTACATTGACACCCATCAATCTCAACGAGGTTTTAACCCAACCCATAGTAAGGCTTCATCCAGGTCATAAGTCACCACTTGTAAACTGAAAGAATCCATTTTCCAAATTGCCAGACAGTTACACAAGCAATCAAAGCACTAGGTCAGAAACTTGATACTCTTCTTTTTTTTCTTTTTCTTTCTTTTGTGTGTGTGTGTGTGTGTGTGTTTTATTTAGGTACAAACTGATTGGGCGGCCTTTCATTCAATGTAGGCTTAAGGGAGATGAAGTTGAATGGAGTCAACTTCCAACTTGCCAAGGTAAGACTAATCCAACCTTCACTATACGCCTAAATCTGAGGCTTCTTTGGAGTAGGACTTACTCTCTAAAATCTCTCACAGTCCATTTGCCTCTCTCCTGTTTTGAATACTTATGTGGAGGGGCTGTCGGCTATGCTGTTCCTATGAGAAATGTTTTAATTTTCCTACTGTGGAATACTTGAAAACCTTATCACTGTTCCCCAAGGTCATGAAATCCTCCTTTCCTATGAGTAATGTTTGGGAATGGGTGTGCTCTGGTGAGAGAGTTTGCCAGGGTCCTATGTCATGGGGACTAGTGCCAGTTTGCATGATAACATTTAGAAGAGGATGGAGTAAAGCTTGAAAGAAGGAAGGCTTCTGAATCGGAGGGAGGAAACTCTCTCGAATTTGGTTAAAATACAATACTAACTACATTTCCAAATGGCTAAATATTTTTCTTCTTTTAGGGCTCTTAGATAAACTTTTTCTTAAGTAAATGTTTGCACTCTTAACTGAAACTTTTATTAATATTAATGAGACCAGGTTGGTGAGATCATCTCTTTAGGGCCAACTTCTGTTGGTGAAAGATAAGCTTTCAAGCTACATAGGGCTCTCAATATTACCTCACCCCTCTTGTCTCTCTCCTATCCTAAGACTAACACAGCTACAACAACACTCAAACATTCATATTCATGACCTTCTCTTTTCCTACAGTGATTACTTGTCCTTCCCCTCCTTACATTGCCAATGGGACATACGATGGCAGGGGTGTAGAAAATTTTGCTTATAACTCAACAGTAACTTACCGCTGTGACCCTGGGTTCCGGCTTATTGGAGCTGCCTCCATTCATTGTACAACAAAAGATAAAACAAGTGGAATCTGGAGTGGACCTGCTCCTGAATGCAAAGGTGAGTAATGTGTTTAGTGTCTTCCTCTGCTACTTTTTTGCACCAGGTAAAACTACTATTGATAGGCACAAAGTAACTTAAGTATAAGTTGCATGACCAACTTTTAAAGACATTAACAATGTTTCATCTTAATATGCACTGATATTTAGGAAACTGTCAGAGAGGGGCTGTTCATAAAAGAACGATGTGACACTTTGTTTTTTTTATCCCTCCTTTTGCTATAGACACAACTGCACATGTCCTATTAAAAGGAAATAAAACAAGTGATACTTTCTCAGGTGAGTTGGAAGAACTTGGGTTTGTTTAAAGATGTAGTTTCCACAATTTCACACTGTACACTACATTTTCATTCATTATTTCCATGGTCTAACTTGCATAATTTTTGAAAATGTTAGTGGTAACACTGCTGTGAAATTTTGGGAGTGAACTTAGTTATCTATCTGCCCTTTACTCCCAAGCACGTCTTATAGTGCAGGTAGTTTACTAATGCATGGCTTTGTGAACATAAGATGATGGGTGAAGAATACAGGAGGGGTTTAACAGGTGCTGTCTGAGGTCAGTAATATACTGATAAATGGGTTCAGAATAATATAAGGTCTGGAAGTGCACTGACGGAGGTTAGAACAGCCTTTAAGAGAAGGTATTTGCTTTGGAACAGATTCTTAACTAATATAAATGGTCATAGCTTCACTGAAGCCTGTAGAGCTGATATCATACACATGCTGCAAAACTCTCTATAAATACACAGTAACATTCCCCCAATAGTTGAACACGAATAAACAAAAGTGTGATTGGTGGTAGTTGTTTAACTGCTAGAAAACTAATTTTGTTTTTTAGAAATCCTATAATGTACTTTGGTTAGATGTAATCTTCTTTGATGTATTTGATTTTTTTTTTTTCCCCTATCAAAACTGGGCGGATGTTAAAAATACCAACTTTAGTCCATTTTATTCTGTTCAGGTTCTAATAAGGCATCCAATAACACGGTACTTGAGCAACATAAGAAAAAGAGAATAAAAAGACCGTATTATGTATCACAATTCCAAAACAAACGTTTCACCATCACTTCCTCCCGGTCTTCCTCATTTCCCAGAGGTGACCTGAGGACACGAGGTGAGTTTTGTGCCATATCTTGAAGGTCACCAAATCTGGGGTCTGGCAGACTAGAGGGAGGAAGTGAATTTTCATGCCTAGGCTTACAGCTAAAGCTTTCGGTTCTCACCTGTTTTTCTTTATTGTTAGGTAGTTGGATTACTCCACCACTGTTCAGATTTGCTGTACCACTGTACATTAATCAGAACTATTGTTCTGTCAGAACCAAGGAAAGATCTATTTGCCGCCAGAGTTACATGGGAATCTCTGGAGTATTACCCAGCGCCACGTGCTTTCAAAACTTAAAATGGTCAGAAGTCCCAGGGTTCTGTGGAAGTGAGTCTTTTTCCTTTTCTGTTTCAATTGATCTACAAGACATTCTTGTGCAGTTAGTATAGTCTTCCGTTTAGTAGCTGGGTCAGAGTTCAGTCCTGGCTGCGTTGATCTTAACATCTTGAAATATCTTTGTTTTAAATGTTTTGCTTTCAATTCACTGGATGTCTCCTTGCTCTATTATGAGAGCATAAATAGGAGAGCCCGATTGACCCTCTTGATACTGTATCCAAAAGCAAGAGAACTTTATACAATACACATCAAAACCTGTTTCTTTCTCCATGGACAATGAGGCAATGGCCTAATATTAATCTCCTTCTATACTAGCGAGATCTTTGCTATCCAGGAGAACAAGAGCATGGCAGAGCTGCTGCTATAACCGTTTTCCAATTCGGTGCAAGAGTGGCTTTCACCCGTGAAGAAGGGAGAGTATCAGACTGTGGAGAATGACTTAGAGCTGCTGGCTGACTCTGGAAACTGAGCATCAGAGGGTAAGCTCAAACTTACTCCAGGTTCGTGCTACAAAACCAAATACTCATAGTCAGAACTTTAAAACTGAACTTGACCAAGGATGGGCTGTGATTCACGGCCTTCCACACCTCAAACGAGAATCCAGCTCTGTCCCAGGTTTTAGTGCAGAGTTTCTGGATTTTGTGCCCACTGAAGTCTAGGCTGCTAAAATATTGGCTTGATGGGAGGATTTGTACTGCCTAGATCTCGAGTTGAAACAGATGATAGAGAATCTTATTTATAAAAGGAAACAAAGATACTAAAAGGGATTCCAAAACTTCTGGGGGCCGATCTTGAGTTGATGTAAACAGTCATAGCTCCACTGAGATGAATAGAACAATGAGGAAGGATTTTGCCTACTGCTGTAGTGAGAGTTGTTTCTTGCTATGTAATGTTCCCCAATCATGCTAGTACTGATTAGGTTGACAGTTACTTTTTATGGCCAGAAATGCAGTCCAAATTTCTGGACTATTGGACAAGTAATCAAGGAACCAGATAAACATGATCTTATTCTTCTTTATTCAGGTACAAGTTAATTGGACCATTTCTTCCCAGATGTGTCTGGAAGCAAAAGTTGTGTGGAATAAAGTGCTTTCAGCTTGCCAACCTAATGGCTTTAAAACGAGCTCGTAATAGCTTTAAAATGAGCTCGTGCCCAGAGATGTTGGCTTTGGTATGGAGCTGAGGTTAGAAGTAGCATAGATTGTTTGTTTGTTTTTCAGGGAGTGAAAGACTAGTAACCCTTATCGGTAAAATTCCTCCTTCCCCTAACTCTGACTACATGCTTAAAATCTAAAGTTCCTTTGGAATGAAAAAAATCTTCTCTTTTCCCAGTGAGCTTTCTGTAAACTTCCAAAAACAAACAAACTTTTGGACCCTTCTTGAGGAGGGAGGATCTGTAAAAATCCACAGCCTGGTGTCTGGTCTTGTACCAGTTGTGCTATTGGAAAAGTTCCAGCTTAGCTTTATGCTGCTGTAACGCTTGAGGAGCTTAATGCTGTCCCCCGAGGATGCAGGTCAAGCAGCTGTGTTCACCTGTGACTCATGTAGTGGAGGTATGTGCTCTGAGACAGTGTCTCAAGGTCTGTGCTGTCAGCCTGGAGTCTGAGGCAATGAGCAGTGCTTGGGAAAGGGTGAGGCAAAACTTGAGAAGAGTGTCTAATATCTGACGGCGGTAATGCCGTATTTTATCTTTCTAAAATACAGTTAGTAATTACACTAACAAATTACTAAATAACCTTCCCTCTTGGAATTTGGGACAAATAACAAAAAGCCTTTTAACTAATTAACTCTTAATTGAAACTTTTTTTTGTTTAATATTAAATGTAATAATTCCTCTTTACTTTAGACTCCTGCTATCCCTAATGTAATAGGTGGCAGAAATGTCGGAAGCTTTGCTTGTGCGTCTGGAGCAACATAGATGTGACCGTGCTTTGTCCTTCATTGAAGAGGCATCCATTTATTGTACAATAAAAAACCAAATGTACTCTGGCGTTGGCCTGCCCTGAATGCAAAGGCGACTAGCATTTAGTATTTGCCTCTTGTTCTACTGTCATGCACCAGGAAAAGTATTAATTACTAGGCAAGGACCTAAAAGGACCAATTTCCTCACATTTATCTTAAACATCTCAATAAATATCTTTTTAAAACTGACCTTGTTGGAAGCTTAAGCTTTATAGAACAGCTGATCCACCATAAATAACTTCTTGGGAGCAATTCTGCCTCTCCTAGTGCCTGCATTTTTTTTTTCCATACTTTAAAGTTCTAAGACACATCTCAGACCAGGACATGACTACACTATATAAACTGCTACAGTGGCATGGCTGAAGGGCTGCAGGTGCGCCACTTAGCGTAGACACTACTTATATCGACGAGAGAGGTTCTTCCATCCACGTAGGTAATCCACCTCTCCGAGGGGCAGTAGCTAGGTCAATTCTTCTGTCAGCCTACTATTAACCACACCAGCTGCGTGTCTCAAGTGTGAGAAATCCATGGTCCTGAGACATAGCTATGCTGATGTAAATCCCTAATGTAGGCCAGCCTCAGGACCATGCTTTCACCTACACTTGATATGTTTCTCCTTTGCAAAGCCTAACAACGGTTATGCCAATCTGGAAATACCAACCCCCCAACTTCCTGGGGGGGGGAAAGGCGGGAGGAGTAAAACGTTCTTTCCTCTTGCTCCATGCACAGGAGGATGTTGAGACCTCTTGCTGATTTTTTTTTTTTTGTTTGTTTTGTTTGTTTTTTTGTTCACACCAGTATTTTCCACCAATGTTCTGGGTGATCTTTATTCATTCCCCAAGAGCAATTTGTTTTCTCTCTCTACACATCTGAAAGCAAATTCCCAGAGTAAACAAAACAAGTTAGGAGTGGCTTGAGTAGATTTTCAGGGAGGGCTTATTTGTTTAGCCCTGCTTAGAGAAGCAACATCATATGTTAGATCCTAGTCAAATAGAGCTCATGGGTTTGTAGACTTTAAGGGTCTAAACCCACTACCACTTGTGAGATATAGTGGGCAAACCATGCACATCTAACACATTCTTTGAGTGTCATCCAGATTATTTTATATGTGTCGTTGTCACCCTGTTATGCAGATTTGTTAGTATGAAGACATGGATGTGGCCCTGAATTATAAAACCCTGATTTGTCACATGGTCATCCTTCCCCTTGATAATACTAAAAGGCATGTGTTCTACCTTGTGAAATTTGTGTAAAGTACATTTTGTAACTGATGGAAATCAAAGTCAAAGAAAACACTGAGTTAATTTGGTGGTCCCCACAGACTTGATTGCTCCAGCGATCCCAGACAGCATAGGGGATACCATTTTGCTCTACAAAATGGTATCCTCCGCACATGGGGTTGTGACTCAACTGCTGATGGCATGACCTCAAGTGGGGTCATGACCCATAGTTAGGAAACCGCTGAGTTAAGATATATGTTTAGCTCTTATGGATTATCTAGTGAACTGACTTCAACTAAATTTGGACACATGCCTAAATCATTACGTTTTAAATGGATCTCTTCTGGCATACCTCTTTTTCCCGGACCTTTCTTTCCTTTCCTTCTTTTCACTATTCCTTGAGTCAAAAAGCACCTAATGTCCTGTGGATTAATACATAAGGATAATCATTGTTTAACATTTTAAATTGCAGGAGCTCCTGAAGGCAACAACCAAGTTGGGTCCTTTTCTGCTAGGTGCTGTATAAACACTGGGTAAATGACAGTCCATGCCCTGAAAAGATGCATCTGACCCATTATTCACATACGTACAAACTTTTGATTTGTGAATGACAATACTCCAATGTTACCTATTTAATGCTTATTTGCAGTGCATGCTGCACCTCCACCTTGAAGTTGAAATGGGCTTAGTCTTCTTCTGGTAAACTGGACAGTACAGCTTGGTAGAGGGGAGCCTAGACACGTGTGAGAGATCCCTGAAGATTGCAGAAGAACTATGCAAACAGATATTCTGATGCTCCCATGACATTTTTACAAAGGACTTGTCGCATCCGAACACCTTTCTCTTCATGTCTGAAACATGAAAGAGCCCTGAAAAACCTGCCTGCCTTCAATGTTAGATAATCTCGGAGCAGCTCAGTTGCCTCATCCGTGCTGTACTCTTACTGCTAATTTCCAAATATAATATTTGGTATAAACTAAGGTATTACGTGCTGCTTCCATATGTATGGCTTGTTCCTGGGATCTGTTAACTGATATTCATGAGTTTTCTATTTCAGTTGACTTTAATTTCTTCTCTCTATATTGAGACTAGCCATTATTTTGGTAAGCAAATAAAAACATTTTTTAAGCTTTCAGTTTTTTTAATATTTCACTTTCTCAATCTCAAACCAATATTGCCTTCTTTGTAGAAAGCCACTGTAAGATACTTGAATTTCTGTGGGGCTGAAGTAGTTATTTGCCTATAATGCCATTGTCACGTTGTGCAGTCCATACGTTTTATAAAAATATAAGTGAATGTAATGTAACTGGGATATGCTTCATGCAAAAGGTCTCTTGTAAGGTATCATTACAAAGCTCATAATCTACTGAGGGTGATCATCCTATTTGTAGAAATGTACCACTCTTGTATCTAAAACTAGAAATATAAAATATTACTCTGAGGGCCTATTGTAATTTATGTAAAGTGTGGGCCATTAAGGATAGTTTGGAATCTTGATGACTCCTATTGTCTGCAGATGGCTGGGTTTACCTGTGAGTCTTCCTGTACATGTGTGTGCTGGCAAGTGAGTAATGAAGTCTTGGAATCCATCTTTAACTTCTGTTAGTCTCAAAGGTGCCACAGGACCCTCTGTTGATCTTTAACCTGGTGCTTTTCCGGGGGGGGGCGGGAGAGTGGAAACCCAGAGGGACAAAGGGTTCCAGCCTTATGCAAAAGACCTATAAAGGGGTGGAAGAGAACAAGCGGGGAGGAGCCATCATGAAGAATCCCCTAGCTATCACCTGAGCTGGAACAAGAGCTGTACCAGGGGAAAGAATTGTGCCCAGGCCTGGAAGGTGTCCAGTCTGAGAAAAAGCTTACTGAAGTATCTCTGAGGGTGAGATTATCTGTATTCAGTTTGATTAGACATAGATTTGCGCATTTTATTTTATTTTTCTTGGTGACTTATTTTGTTCTGTCTGTTACTACTTTGAACCACTTAAATCCTACTGTCTGTATTTAATAAAATCACTTTTTATTTAGTAATTTACTCAGAGTATGTATTAATACCTGAGGGAGCAAACAACTGTGCATATCTCTCTATCAGTGTTAGGCCTTGTCTACACTACGAGAGTAGTTCGATTTTACTTAAATCGAATTTTTGGAATCGATATTGCAAAGTCGAACGTGTGTGTCCACACTAAGGACAGTAATTCGACTTTGTGAGTCCACACTAACGGGGAAAGCGTCGACATTGGAAGTGGTGCACTGTGGTCAGCTATCCCACAGTTCCCGGAGTCCCCACTGCCCATTGGAATTCTGGGTGGAGCCGCAAATGCCTTCTGGGTAAAAAAAATGTGTCCAGGGTGCTTTTGGGTAACTGTCGTCATCCGTCCATCACTCCCGCCCTCCCTCCCTGAAAGCGCCGGCGGAAAATCAGTTCGCGCACTTTTCTAGTCAGTGACAGCGCGGACGCCACAGCACTGCGAGCATGGAGCCTGCTGCAACCATCACTGCAGTTGTGGCCGCTCTCAACGCCTCGCAACTTATCATACACCTTTCCCTGAGGCAGATGCAGAAAAGTCAGGCGAGGAGGCTACGTCAACGCGGTGATGGCCTGAAGTCTGAGAGTAGCACAGACCTCTCAGAAAGCAGGGGACCCAGCGCCGAGAACATCACGGTGGCAATGGGTCATGTTGATGCCGTGGAAAGGAGATTCTGGACACGGGAAACAAGCACTGAGTGGTGGGACCGCATAGTGCTGCAGGTCTGGGATGAATCCCAGTGGCTGCGAAACTTTCGCATGCGGAAGGGAACTTTCCTGGAACTTTGTGAGTTGCTGTCCCCTGCCCTGAAGCGCAATGACACCCGGATGCGAGCAGCCCTGACTGTCCAGAAGCGAGTGGCCATAGCCCTGTGGAAGCTTGCAACGCCAGACAGCTACCGGTCAGTCGCGAACCAGTTTGGGGTGGGCAAATCTACCGTGGGGGTTGTTGTGATGCAAGTAGCCAAGGCAATCGTTGATGTACTGCTGCCAAAGGTAGTCACCCTGGGAAACGTGGAGGCCATCATAGATGGCTTCGCAGCGATGGGATTCCCAAACTGCGGTGGGGCCATAGATGGAACTCACATCCCTATCCTGGCACCGGAACACCAGGCCAGCCAGTACATTAACAGAAAGGGATACTTTTCCATGGTGCTGCAAGCACTGGTGGACCACAGGGGACGTTTTACCAACATCTACGTGGGATGGCCGGGCAAGGTTCATGACGCTCGTGTTTTCAGGAACTCTGGTCTGTTTAGACGGCTGCAGCAAGGTATTTACTTCCCGGACCACAAAATAACTCTTGGGGATGTGGAGATGCCTATAGTCATCCTCGGGGACCCAGCCTACCCGCTAATGCCCTGGCTCATGAAGCCCTATACTGGCGCCCTGGACACTGAAAAAGAACTCTTCAACTACCGGCTGAGCAAGTGCAGAATGGTGGTGGAGTGTGCTTTTGGACGTCTCAAGGGGAGATGGAGAAGCTTACTGACTCGCTGTGATCTCAGCGAAACCAATATCCCCATTGTTATTGCAGCTTGCTATGTGCTCCACAATCTCTGTGAGAGCAAGGGGGAGACCTTTATGGCGGGGTGGGAGGTTGAGGAAAATAGCCTGGCTGCTGATTACTCACAGCCAGACAGCCGGGCGATTAGAAGAGACCAGCGGGAAGCGCTGTGCATCCGGAAGGCTTTGAAAGCAAAGTTCCTGAGTGAGCAGGGTAACCTGTGACTGTAAAGTTTGTGTATTGAGAAGCTAAACCTGCCCCCGTTTCTTTACCCAGTTAATGTTGACTATCCTATCCAGTTACATACCCCCTTCACCCCACTTCCAACACACGTTTCAAAATAAAAATAGTTCTACTTTGTTAAAGCACACCGTTTTCTTTAATACTGTATTCGCGGGAATTTTTTAAAACTGGGACGCAGACTGTGGTGCGGAGCGGGTGTACTGTAGTGGCGCGAATGCAGCTTCTAAACTCAAGGATTGACAGGCTCCGCTGCGGTGGGATGGTTGTTTCAACGGAGCCTGTCACCCCTCCTGATAGGGACTGTGTGTATGGGGGGGTCTATGTGACTTTGTGGCAGGGGGAGGACGGTTACAGATCCCCTGCTGTGTGGCTCTGTGATCCTGCCTAAGGACCGCCGCTTAAGATCTGTAACTGCCCTCCCCTGCCACAAAGTCACAGAGCAACCCACCCCCCACCACATAACATGAAAACAACCTCCCAGACTAACCAGGGTAACTAGTCACTGCATCACTGCACTATGTATGTGCCCTGCTGCTGTGCCTGCCCCCGACTATATACCCTGCCAAAGGTGACTGTCCTGTCGAATTACCAACCCCCTATCCCCCCCTCCTCCAAAAGAACATGATGGAAACAGTAGTTAACAGAAACGTATTTTTTATTATCAACCAAACATGGAACTGGGAAAGTGAAAATTGGACGGGGGCTTGTGTCAGGCGGGAAGGAAAGAACTTGTCAAATTTTGGGGAATGAGAGCCTTCTGCTGCTCGAGCTCTCTGCAGGGGTGGAGTGAGAGTTAGCAGGGACTCTGCCGCCTCTCCTTCTGTGCACTTTGGGTGAGGGGAGTATGGGACTTGGTGGCGGGGGAGGGCGGTTAGAGATGGACTGCAGCGGGGCTCTGTCCTCCTGCCTCCGTTCCTGCAGAACATCCACAAGGCGCCGGAGCGTGTCCGTTTGCTCCCTCATTAGTCCAAGCAGGGTTTGAGTCGCCTGCTGGTCTTCCTGACGCCACCTCTCCTCCCGATCCATGTTGGCTTGGTGCATTCGGGTCAAGTTCTCCCGCCACTGGGTCTGCTGTGCTGCCTGGGCTCTGGAGCAGGCTATAAGCTCCGAGAACATGTCCTCCCGTGTCCTCTTCTTCTTATGCCTAATCCGCGCTAGCCTCTGGGAGTGTGATGACAGGCTAGGTTGTGAGACAGTCGCAGATGGGGCTGTGGGAATGGGAAAAAGGGAGTGAATTCCTCAGAAAGATAAATGTAGTTGTGAACAAAGAACATAGTCTTTCTCTGTGAACAAGACCATGCACAGCACCTATCACATGCGCACTCAGCACAAGGTCGAATTCTCGGCCTTCGCATTCAGTGCCTGGGGTCTTCTAAAGCACATTTGAGAAGCCTCTCAGGAGAACGGAATTTCTGTTGCAGGCAGACATGGTAAGCCGTAGACTTGTGGCAGCTTAAAACTTTAATATTAGCAATGGCCTCATTTCACATTGAAATCAATGTCGGTCCCTGCTGCCAGCAATTCGGCAAGCAGGAAGTCTGCTCCTGTCCCACACCCTCGCGGCTGTCCCCGGGAACGATCCCTTTCGGCTGCCCCTCTCCCGCCTCCACCGCGTGGCTGCAAACCAGCGGTTACAGTTCTGTAAAGGAACGGCAAAGCAGTCCCAACACTAACATTCCCCTACCTCATTCAAAGCAGGTCATCATGAGCGACATCACCCTCATGAGGATCTCTGACAGCGAGAAAGAGCGAATGCTCCGGGAAAGCCTCCAAAGACCAGGGCCGTATGCCGCCATGCTGTGCAGAGCAATGATTCCAGAGTACTTGCTTGTCTCGTGGCGTGGCAACGTGTCCTACTACGGAGGACCCAATAAGGCCGCTCTCCCCAAGAACCTAATGCAGCGGATTTCCAATTACCTCCAGGAGAGCTTCCTCGAGATGTCACAGGAGGATTTCTGCTCCATCCCCGGACATATAGATCGCATTTTACTGTAGCTGCTGTAGCAGTGACTAACCAGTAGAGCGGCTTGGGCAGGACAATCATGCAAAACCGGACATTGCTAGATTTTTTTTCAATAGTTGCACTGCCCATGACTGAACCGTTAAGCTAATCAAACTAATCATGAGAAACCCATTTTTTAAATTGTTAATATTCCTGTTCTGTTACAAATAAATGTTTAGATTTTTACAACACTTACTGGCTGATCCTTCCCCAGATTCTGTGTCCGGGGTAACGGCTGGGGAGGGTTGGTAGGGGATCTCTGTAAGGGTGATGAAGAGATCCTGGCTGTCGGGGAAATCAGCGTTGTGAGCGCTGTCGACTGCCTCGTCCTCCTCATCTCCTTCCTCATCTTCCCCGTCCGCTAACATGTCCGAGGATCCAGCCGTGGACACTATCCCATCCTCAGAGTCCACGGTCACTGGTGGGGTAGTGGTGGCGGCCGCACCGAGGATGGAATGCAGTGCCTCGTAGAAACGGGATGTCTGGGGATGGGATCCGGAGCGTCCGTTTGCCTCTTTGGTCTTCTGGTAGCCTTGTCTCAGCTCCTTGATTTTCACGCGGCACTGCGTTACATCCCGGCTGTATCCTCTCTCTGCCATGTCTTTAGAGATCTTCTCGTAGATCTTTGCATTCCGTCTTTTGGATCGCAGCTCGGAAAGCACGGACTCATCGCCCCACACAGCGATGAGATCCAAGACTTCCCGATCAGTCCATGCTGGGGCCCTCTTTCTATTCTGAGATTGCACGGCCATCACTGCTGGAGAGCTCTGCATCGTTGCCAGTGCTGCTGAGCTCGCCACGATGTCCAGACAGGAAATGAGATTCAAACTGGCCAGACAGGAAAAGGAATTCAAATTCAAATTTTCCCGGGGCTTTTCCTGTGTGGCAGTTCAGAGCATCCGAGCTCGTACTGCTGTCCAGAGCGTCAACAGAGTGGTGCACTGTGGGATAGCTCCTGGAGCTATTAGCGTCGATTTCCATCCACACCTAGCCTAATTCGACATGGCCATGTCAAATTTAGCGCTACTCCCCTCGTCGGGGAGGAGTACAGAAGTCGAATTAAAGAGACCTCTATGTCGAACTAAATACCTTCGCGGTGTGGACGGGTGCAGGGTTAATTCGATGTAACGGCGCTAACTTCGACATAAACGCCTAGTGTAGACCAGGCCTTATAGAGGGCGAATCATTTCTGGGTTTTCCCTGCATAAGCTTTATGTAGTGTAAAACGGATTGATCTGGGTTTAGACCCCATTGGGAGTTGGGCATCTGAGTGCTAAAGACAAGCACACTACTGTGAGCTGTTTTCAGGTAAACTTGCAGCTTTGGGACAAGTGATTCAGACCCTGGGTCTGTGTCTGGAGCCAGACGGGAGTGTCCGGCTTAGCAAGACAGGGTACTGGAGTCCTGAGCTGGCAGGAAAAACAGGAGCAGGGGTAGTCTTTGCACATTGGGTGGCAGCTCCCAAGGAGGTTTCTGTGATCCAACACGTCACAGCCATGGAAAGATTTAGTAAGAGCAAAACAAATGAAGGAGTGTGTGTGTGTGTGTGTGTGTGTGTGTGTGTGTGTGTGTGTGTGTGTGTGTGTGTGTGTGTGTGTGTGTGTGTGTGTGTGTGTGTGTGTGTAAAAAAATCTAGCCAATAGGGGAGGGATGTGCAGAGAAGTAGAATAGTTTCCGTTGTTACATGGGTTCTGGAGTCCCCCTTCCAAGGTCTGTGGTTTTACAATCTGATTATCTGTGGAATTTCTTTATCGTATATCTAAATGTGTTTCTGTGGTTCTTGTGACAGGGGAGAACCCACAAAGGTGACAAAGTAAATTAAGCAAATACTGAGCTGTCTTCTCTAATGTCATCCTCAATAATTTAGGCTACAAGTAACAATAGTAGGATTAAAATCTGATAGAAGCGGTGTTATGGGAGAATGAAACTCAACATTACTGCAACCATTTTGTATCCAGCCACTGTTAGCTGAGAAGCAAATACCATAGTGTTAGGACTCTGAGAGGCTAGGCCAAATAGCTGCATGGTTGCAATTTTGCTAATCCAAATGGGAGGATGGAACAGTTAATGGAGCATGAGACTGGAAGGGAGTGTGGGGATAGGCAACCTTGGCTTTGAGCACCCCTGACATAAGTTGAATTATGGCTAGAAATGCTTTGCTGATAAGGAGCAATTTGCTGAAGGTAGGGAAATTACTACGGTGACTAGTAGGAGTCACTAAGAGTTAGCAATAAAACTTTAAAAGAATACACTTTGGAGCAGTTCAGAGGAGCTTTTATTTGGGGAGAGACTGACATCTTCTCCCCAGCAGCTGGATGTAAGGAGCCCCCCCTGAAGCACAGCTGTTGATCACTTGAAACCATTTCTGACTTTGGGTAACTATGTTGGGGATGCTCTAAACCTATTGCTCTTGCATGCATGTGTGTGCTTGAGATTCAATAAAGAAGATGATTTGGGGGAAAGCACTCTTGTTTGTATCAGTCATTTATCAGAGGGAGGTCCTGTCCCCCCATTGATTCCTGACTACACCTGGAGAAAACAGGTTAAGTTACCACAGCTTTGGGTTTGGAAAACCCTGGATAACAGTGGGAGTGTTTTTTAAAGTTACGGTTCCTTTTAATTTCCTCAAGTTTTCTGTTTTACAGTTAACTTTGGCTGGATTCTTAAGAGGCTGGGTAGCCTAAGCAAAGGTGATTGTACAGGGAATTGAAGTATAAGAACACTGTTTGAGTACTCTTCTGTTCTAACCAGAGGTTGCCGAGGAAGATGATTCTGTAGTTATGCCTGCACGACCTCTCCAGGCAGTGGCTATTCTTGTGCAAAATGAGACCTTCACTGGGTAGGGCAAGACTAATGCAAGTAGGAAACACATCCCAGTCAGTCAGTGGCCCAGGCCACCACGGACAAGAACAATAAACCTGACTGCCTTCATGACAAAATACAAGGCTCCATTGATTTTTGTTTTCTTATGTCACTCGTGCAATCTCACTCCAACTCCAGACACACTATTCTGCCTGTGCTTAAAATAAGGAAAAGAATGGGAGAAGGGAAGTTCTAATTTCTCTAACTCCCGAAAGACAAATTGCAAAATTGAATGGGGGCCGTGTAGACCATTCCTCTAGATTGTTTTGAGGGGTGCTCAGTTGAATCAGTTATAGGCTTACTTTCAATAGGTGTAAAAAGACAAACTTTGACAGTTTATAGCTTAACAGTGGGAACAAATAAGTGCTCCACTACAGTCATAAGTGGAGGTCAATAATAGCTCACTAAGACCACAACTATGCTTGGTATGACCCTGACTTCTATTGTCAAGCTTGCTTTCCTTGTGAGAACACGAGTTCCTGAGGTAAATTCCAGCCCTAATTTCTATGATGCTGTAATGCATTAGTGAAGCTAGGCTGTACCGCAGGAATGTCCAACTCATGCTGTGGACCGCGCTTAATTCCACTTTTAAATAGGGTGCAGAGGCCAGGTTTTATATTCAGGACTCCATACTTGCCACAACAGAAAGCTCAGCACTGAGTAATACAACTGGAGTCAGGTGTGTGCACAGCTTTCCCCAGGGCCCTTGCCACGGGGTGGAAGGTAGAGAAAAGAGCCTGGTTAGGGGATAGGATGTACATATCTGTACATATCTGCTTTGGTGCTGCAGTAAGAGGAAGGAGACTGAGCCAGAGGGCAGCAGAGGCCAGAATTAAAACTGACCAAGTACCTTGGGGGAGATAATGTGCAGATCAGTGCTGCTGTGTTTTGAATGCACAATGGAAGAGTCGGAAAGAGACAGCTCACAGTGCAACTCTAGCAAGGCCAAGCCCTAAGGCGGTGGGGCTGGAGTAGGTGAACAGACAGAGGTGCTGGAGAACACAGCCAAGCAAGGCAGGGTCAGGGAGTCTTTCTGAGAGGCGCTAATGAGAAGCAAGTTCTGTTGGTTGTTCTGATGGGTCACTTAGAGCTGAGAGTGGGTGAATTATTCAAAGTAGGCATTTCCTGCTGAGAGCAGGGTCTGCTTATAATGGCCTTCCCGCTTATATTGTGAACACAGGGCCAAATACTTAGCTGGTGTAAATGGGCATAAACCTAACTTCATCTAGTAGAGCCAGTTTTACCCCAACAGCGAATTTGAGACCCACTCTTTGCACTGTCCTTTGATTCTATCTCCACCCAAGCTCGGACTTCAGCTTCTTCACATTACACAGGGACAGTCGCACCCCCCTCCCCTCCCATTTTCACCTTGTGCCAAAAGCAACATGATTTATGCTTCTCTGGGCAGCTATCTTGCCTCTCTCCTTCTAAATTAAGTCATTCCATTTCCCGTATCCAAGTACAGACACAAATGTTGTGTAAAGTACACATCTCTGCCAAATACCTTTTGTGTCACTTCTTTTGTGCTCCAGGGCTAAACCCTTTCTCAGGAAGTGTCAGCCCAGGAAGAAAAATCTGCAGCGCTGTTTGGTTTTGGCCCTTCAGTCCTTCAGCTGCTTTTGTGTGTTCCTAAAAACATTAAAGACCAGCCCCCTGACAGTTTTCTTTGTAACTGACTAATTCAGCCTTGAAGTGACACTTTTAGTACAGTGAGATTCAGGCTGGTATTAAGACTGCCTTTAAGTATATATGTGTTGGAAAATGCACATGAGCGGACACGCCAAAAGGCAAAATACTGTTTCCACTTGCAGCAGGAGAAACTTTGTAGAATTTCGCTCCTGCTGTAATAAACATCTAGCTTTGATTTTTTTTTTTCCTTGAGTCAATTGAGTGCTTGTCAAAGTGAGGGGAAAATAGCACAGAGCCGGAGCAGCTACACCTACGCCCAGGGCACACTCCCCTCACCCAGCTTTGTCAGCCTCTTCACTCCTGAGCTGAGTATTCCCCCACTTCTCCTGGCAGGTGCCCCTTAATTCTATCTAGATTACACCTTTCTACTTAACAATTAATCCCTCCCTTCACTCCCCAGTTTAGGGAAAATAAAAAGTGATTCTTGCCCGTGATGCTCTTGCCTACTTCAGTCCAGGGACTCTGGTGTGTGGAAACAGCTAGTCCAGCTGAATTTTGCAGGGGCTTGGTGAATTGCATGAATAGGGACTAGGATGAAACCCACTAATAGTCACTTTGCTCTAGATCAGGGGTAAGCAATCTATGGCACGCGTGCTGATTTTCAGTGGCACTCACACTGCCTGGGTCCTGGCCACCGGTCCGGGGGCCTCTGCATTTTAATTTAATTTTAAATGAAGCTTCTTAAACATTTTAAAAACCTTATTTACTTTACATACAACAATAATTTAGTTATATATTACAGACTTATAAAAAGAGACCTTCTAAAAATGTTAAAATGTATTACTGGCACGTGAAACCTTAAATCAGAGTGAATAAAAGAAGACTCGGCATACCACTTCTGAAAGGTTGCCGACCCCTGCTCTAGATCCTGAATCTGGGTCTCCAAAAGCACAAGGGAGAGGCTGTCATCCACCGGCCCTCTGCGTTCCTTGAGAGTCCTTAACGCAAATGTTCATAGACTCATAGACATTAAGGTCAGAAGGGACCATTATGATCATCTGGTCTGACCCCCTGCATGCTGCAGGCCGCAAGACCCTTCCCTGGACTCTACCGTTGAAGTCCCCAATCCTGTGTTTTAGTGACTTCAATCGGCTGAGACCCTCCTGCTAGTGATCCCTGCCCCATGCTGCGGAGGAAGGCGAAAAACCTCCAGAGGCTCAGCCAATCTACCCTGGAGGAAAATTCCTTCCCGACCCCAAATATGGCGATCAGTAATACCCCGAGCATATAGGCAAGAGTCTCTAGCCTGACCCTTGTTGGCCATTATGCTGTTCATGTACCATTGCTTGGTTTTCCTTGGCTACTATGTTTTATCATTAAACCATTCCCTCCATAAACTTATCCAACTTAATCTTAAAACCAGACAGGTCCGTCGCCCCCACCGTTTCCCTCGGAAGGCCATTCCAATATTTCACCCCTCTGATGGTCAGAAACCTTCGTCTAATTTCAAGCCTAAACTTCCCCCCGGCCAGTTTGTATCCATTCGTTCTCGTGTCCACATTAGTACTAAACTGGAATAATTCCTCTCCCTCCCTTGTATTAACCCCTCTGATATATTTAAAGATAGCAATCATATCCCCCCTCAGCCTTCGCTTTGTCAGACTAAACAACCCAAGCTCCTCTAATCTCTTTTCATACGACAGGTTTTCCATTCCTCTGATCATCTTAGTCGCCCTTCTCTGTACCCGTTCCAGTTTGAGTTCATCTTTTTTAAACATTGGAGACCAGAACTGCACACAGTACTCCAAATGAGGTCTCACCAGTGCCTTATACAACGGAAGCAGGACCTCCCTATCTCTACTAGATATACCTCGCCTAATACATCCCAAGACCGCATTGGCTTTTTTCACCGCCACGTCACATTGCCGACTCATAGTCATCCTGCGGTTTACAAGGACCCCTAGGTCCTTCTCCTCTTCCGTTACTTCTAACCAATGCGTCCCCATCTTGTTAATTAGCACCAACATGGTTTGGTCTTTAGTTTGTGGCTCTAGCCAACAGATCAACATGTGCAAGTGTTCCAGTGTGATTTGTATGGAATGGACATAGTCCTTGTGTAATAACTGCTTCTCCCTGGGGATGGAGATCAATGGCGGACTTGAGGGCTATTTCCTTACAAGCCTTTTGGGCTGGCTTCAAAGACTCCAGAAGGGCTATATGGTGTCACTAGCCACTTCTCTGGGGAGTTTCTACTGTATGATTCTCTACTTGTTTTTGCAACATAGACCTGTTGCCATAATGATTAGCCCATTGAAAGGAAACCGTTATAATTGCTGTTCATGTTTTGGCTTATATATCCCCGGATCAACTTAGAATTGGGAATACATTTAATTTTAATGAAGCAAATTTCATTTGCGTGTATAAAACATGTTCTCAGCTTGTTCATCACTGAGGCATCTTAGCCAGTTGGGTAAATGCAGTATGTCAAATTTGGCTCTTATGCATTTGTATAAAAATACATTTTACCCATAGATGCCTTAGCATCTAATGTTACTTGTGTCATCTGTACCTTTCTGAATAGCTCTCAGATTTCATCTTAAAACTTGTTAATTATTGGGAAAATGTATGCACCGGTAAGTTGATGGAAGCATTGCAAAAGTTAGCAACCAATATTGCTAATATTACTCACGAGTATTTGATTAATTCTCTTTGGTATCTGTGACCATGCAAGCTGTGAACGCCTCAGACTTCATGAACTACACAGTGTTGGATCTGGGTTATTACTTGGATGGGGGACCTGGAAAAATCATTTGCTGCAAGAAATTATGCTAGTGCTTCAGTAGGCAGCGCTCTTCCCTCTGGATGTAGCAATGAAGCCGAGCATGATGTCGAGCGGTGCTGTTTCAGATGAGAGGTAAAACCAAGATTTTGACTGCTAGTGGCCATTGCAGATCCTAAGGCCATTCCTGCAAGAGTCAAAGCGTTCACACTGGTGTCCTCAGTTCCTGCCCTAAACTTATGTAAAGTTGCTGTGTGCTGTTAAACAGGAGTTACTTTGCTCCCCAAAGGTGGCTGCATTGTGGGAGGGGTATAAAAGACCCACAGTACAGCTGTGGCTGGCCCAGGTCAGTTGTTTTGGATACGGGCTGTGAGGCTATGAAATTGCTTTGTAAACATTTGGGTTTGGGCTGAAGCCTGGGCTCAGAGAGCCCAGAACTGGGGAGGGAGTCAGGCTGACCTGTGCTCTGAGACTCGGTGGAACAGGTTTTCTGACACAGTGTACACATACTCCCTGAGGGTGCTCAGTGCTGTGCTCTCCACTCCCATTGAAGTCCATATATGGGCAGCAGCTCCCATAAGATTCCTTACACCTTACAGGGTTGTGCCTGAAGTCCAGCGCTAAATGACACATCAGCAAGATTGACAGACCTGAAATGTGAATTCCTAACTAACCATCTTTCAGAAGTTCTGACCAGATCCTGAAAAATCTCTCAGACCCACGAGCTGGATCATGATTAAAATCCCAGTTCCCCTGGTAGGTGGAGAACCCCCCAACAAACCCCAAGTAGGCAGATGTATGTGCTACAACACCTGGCTTATGTGTCACTGCATGACGACTCATTGCTTTGGCTCAGAAAATGAGAATTAGTTTTTCGTAAACTCCTACCAGTCATTTGTTTTAGTTTATGGGCAATAGAGCTTCTCTGAGACCCCACTATGACACACGCTACCTTAAAGTAGCACCCTATAACCCCCATATTCATCTTTTATATATGGTGGTGATATTTCATACAAGGCATGTCAGGTGAGAGATCATATGGAAGGTTGTGATCTGCTGAAGCCCATTGTTCTGCCAAGGTATGTATATCATTGGTCTGTATGAAGTTTGAGATTCTGTTACAGTTGTTTTTGAACTATATTGTGAATTTGGGAGTCACCCACTGCTGTTTCTCCAGTAACAGTGAGGGAGGTGATCCACAGCCGGGTGGGGGTTGGGTGACCATGGATCAGCCGTGGAGTTGTGATTTACAGTTCTGTAGGAGAGTTGCGCAGTCACCACACACTGCGCTTTGCCCAACTCTGGGACTCAGCAAAGCCCACCAGGACATGTCTGGGCTAGTCTTTTCCAGGGTCATGCACTGAGGGTATAAAGTGGGGGACAGTGACATCATGCGATTACCTCTCTCCTCCTTCACCTACATTGACGGGATCAAGAACGTTGGGAAGACAAAGACTTGAACTGAGGAGATTGGTCCCAGGCTGAGACCATTGCTTGTGTGTTTTGCACCTTGTGCTATGCTGTGAAATGCATTCGTACAAATATATGGTACTTTCACATTACCCAGCCACTGACTTCATAGCTTAGGTCGTGCTGCTGTGATTTGGTTTCTGTCCAAGTAATTTGAATGCTCACTGCAGCTAATTTTCCTATGTTCGGTACGTCACAGTTATCAGTGCTTCCTCATAGGGTTTGTTTGTTTTCCATGTAACAGGTAATTATTTCCTTAACTGATTTGCATATTTTACAGTGTATTTCACCATAGTGGTATGTCTGTTGTGGCTACACTGTACTCGCTGTCTGGTGGAAGTCTGACCACAGAGTAATTGCGTTGCTGCGTTTACAGTGAATATGTCGTTACAGTCCACTTTCCATCACATTTTACAACTGGAGTTAAAGGGCCACTTAGGGAGTGGACAACCATGAAGGAAATTGCTCAAACAATGGTGAATGTTACACCAAGTCTTAGTGAACACTTAAAAGCACTACAAGTCTAACTATTTCTGTTAGGGGAGTGATTTTCACTTTAAAAGAAAAAGTTATACTGGTAAAAAGTCCTACTATGGATGTAGTTATAGTGGACAAAAGATGACTTTTGCTGGTTTAACTTATTGCCCAGCCCCTACAAGAGTCACTAGAATGCTATAAGCATCTTTCTGATATAGCTGAGCCCACAGTAGGGGAGACTGTATAACGTTCGCTCTACTGCTGTAGTTAAAGGGAGTACAACTTTTCTACTGTAAACAACTCCTGAGACTCTGATCCTGTGCTGTGCTGAACACCCTCACTGCTCAGGGACTGTCAAACTCAGTAACAGAACAAACAACAGGCACAAAGCATGGATGAAACTAAAATCAGCGATGTAGTGCTTAGAGTCACTGCATGTTTTCCGATTGACATTCTCCTTTGTGCACTTGGCTGTGTTGTTTTATGGCCCTGCTTGTCTCCCGCACTAGATCATCCCCCCCCACCCCTTCACGCCATCGGGACAGGAATGAGAGGAGAGAGCAGGGCGAGGGTACTGTGCATTCCTTCAGGGTAAAGTAAACGCTCCTTGGCCCCCTCACCTAGGTGAGGATGCAGTGACCCAGCGCCGGGAGAGGGAGGATCCTTGTGTGAGGCAGGAATGCGTTACTCATGAGCACAATCGCACACTTTGATCTTGAGCCACCCAGAAGTTTTACAACTTCAGGAGAGCTGGGCAAGGCTGCAGCTGCCAAACGTTGTCACACCGAAGGCGCTGGCAGGGAAGGGGGAGATTTTCAGCTCCCCTTGCACCATCTGGTTGCTGGGTTCCTCTGAGGGCCAGTGTAGCCCGCTGTGTAATTACAGCGCTGCACGCGGGCACCTCGCCAGAGGAGCAGAGAGAGGGGGCACCAGTGCGGCTCTCGTGCTCCCTGAAGCGGCCCTGCCCTGTTGTTCGCTTGGCAGCTGCTTGGTCTCGGCTTGGAGAATCGGGCCTCTCATGGTGTTTGTCGCCACTGCTGCGAGGCCGGCCCGCTGCCACCCACTCTGGCTCCTAGGATTTGTAGCGCTGCTGCTGCCCGGGGCTTGCGGTGAGTGTCTGGGGCAGGGGCGGCTGTGCTGGGACCCCTGAGGGGCCGAGAGACCCCAGCATGCCGGGCAGGGCTCCCTGCAGTCTGGGGGCTGTGGACAATCCCAGCCTGAGCCCCCGCAGGGGATGCCCTCACTGGGACTCTGCCGGACCACGCAGGGAGCCGCTCCCCAGGGGCTGGCTTTGGCCCTTAGGTTGTCTTTAGCTGTTGCTGGGGCCTTGTGGGGATCCCCGGGCTGTCAAGGGGGAAAGGGGGACACTTGTCTGAATCAGGGCCAAAACCTCAGTAACTGACGTGAATGGGGTGGGGCCCAGCAGACACAATGGGCTGGGCCCCAGATTTCTCTTGAGGGGTCCTGCACCCCTTCCTAGTTTAAACCCCTGGCTGTGGGAAACCAGCCAGTCTGTTCCCACAGGGTACTGGGGAACACCCTCCCCCTCACCCCCAGCTGGGGCTCATCAGGCCTGTGGCAGGTCCCTGGAGGGTTTAAGGCACAGCTGGAGGCAGTGGTGTGAAATTATTTAAAATAAATATCTCCTATTAAAATGAATTTGTTTTTCTTACAGGTCAGTGTGGGGCCCTGCCAAGGCTGAGTCATGCCCTCCCCTCTGATACTAATCGCACAGAGGGCTTCTCCATCAACACACAAGTGACATACAAGTGCCTTGAGGGTTTTGTTAAAATCCCAGGAAAGTCGGACACTGTCGTTTGCCTTTCAAACTCACAGTGGTCAAACATCGAAGAGTTTTGTGGTCGTGAGTATTTTATTTTCTTTGCTTAGGCTACCTTTTGCTTATGAAATGTCAAGTCGTGTCCCATTGAATAGGTCTTTTCAAAACTGCTTTAATAAATTCAATGCCAAGTCCAAAGAGGAGGATCCAAGCTAGGGCCTGGCTGGGAGCTGTGGGTGGTCTGGACAAAGAAAAGCTGGGATCTTGGGGAAGTTACAAATGGGAGGGGACAAGATTTGGATACAACCAGGGTGTGAGAGTTCATAAAAAGATCTGAGTCAAAAGTGATGACCACATTGCAGCTGAGCAGCTGATAGGATGGTGAGTTTTTTAATCAGTGGTGACTACAAGTGTAGAGAGGAGAAAGATTTGGGAGGGAACAAGGGCTCTTTTTTTTTTTTTCCCCCATGAATCGTTGAAGCTGCTGACAGGGCATCCAAAAGGGAGATTTAAGTCATCGGTATAAATGATCAGAGAGAGAGAGAGGATTCTCTCCTCAGCCCACCCTCTTTTCATTGTACACCCAATCAAAGTTTTGCTGAAGTGGTATTGGGAGGATCCACCAAATTGGACCTCAGGGTATGAGACTGAAGAAATAATAGGAAAACTGTGAGAGGATGGAATGAAAAAAAAAATAGATGATCATGACGACAGCCAATAATAGGGGTGGACAATGTTGTCAACAGGAGGATGAGAATGGAATGGAAGTTCTAGAACTGAGGCAGAAGGAAGATGCAGGACACTTCAGTGAGAGATGCTTCAGTAGACTGGAGAGCATGGATTCAGACTGGCGGAGGTCTAAGGGTTAGAGCTGGGAAAAGAAGACTGTGCAGCGGTTGTAAACGGAATAATCAGTTAGGTTGGAGATCAAGGGGAGAAGGAAAATCTCTCCTTGTCTTCCTTCATGCTGCCTTCCACCCATATCTTCTTTCTCGACTGTTTCCTTTTTCTTCTTCTTCCTTATTTTGTGCCATCTGCTGTGCTTGGAACAGCCCCAAATAAATGCCCAAGGTGCTTGCCTCTCTTCCTTAAATAAATTAAATTCCCCTCTCCACACAGACACATTGTATGATGTGTCTCAAGTACAATGATCATACGCCATTCTGTAACTGTACAGCTGACGCCACCAGCTCATAAACTTTTTGGCTGGGTACGTGTTACCTGTTTGGCACCCTTCATTTATGTTAGTGTCATGTGCACTGAGTGTTGTGTGTGCTTTACATATAAACAGAAAGCTAAAAGTACAGATTTTATTTTTACCTGCTTGTAGAGCTAAATAGTTCAGTCCTTGTTTTTTTGTTTTGTTTGTTTTATTGCTAGGCAGCTGTCCTGCCCCACCAAGGTTAAAGTCTGCTGTGTTAAGTGATGAGGATTTGAGGAAGAATTACTATCCTGCTGGGACCACTGTGAGTTATGTCTGTCGCCCAGCTTATGAGAGAACTGAACTGAGTCCTGTTACTACTTGCCTTGAAAATTTAACATGGGTGGAAGCCCCTGAGTTTTGTCTAGGTGAGTATCTTTTATTACTTTTCTGTCTCCATTGCTCTGCTAGCCATCTTTGGGCAGTTAGGACTGTCTTATGTTAAGCAGCTGGTTCGCATGTCAGCCCTGGCTTCTGTGACTTGTAGTCTGAAATATGATTTTGTTTTTGTCAATTGATTGTAAATTTAAATTAAACTTTAAATGGAAGTAGAAAAGTTAAATGGGTACCACTGAGCACTAGACAGTTAGTACTTCCCGTAGTTAAACTTCTCATTGTGTTTGTGGCCTTTTCCATTCCCTGTTCCGTAATGGGAGTAGAATATCACAGATAACGCAGTAAAGTTAATACCATGATGTGGTAAATGTCCATTTTAAAATGGTAAGCATTGTATCCTGGAAACCTACGTGTGATAGACTAAGTCATACTATCTGTTTTTGTTAGATTTCACATATTGAAAAATTCTACCCTCAGAAACAATTAATGCAGTATACAATGCAACCAAACTGAACCTTAGTATTAAAACTAAATCCAGTATTCAATAACAATATGTAGGGCAATGCTGATCAGATACCAAAATACATAGTAACATAAAGAAAAAACCTGTGTTTCATTGTGAAGAGCACTGCAAATTTTTTCAAACCTGCCTATGTCGAGACTGCATCTGTTAAATTCAGTACAAAAACCTACATTATTAATACAGGGTTAGAGGATCTAGCCAACTGAATAATCAACCTTAGCTCTGTCTCCTCATGTTTGAGTATTGGATTATAGCTTATTGTTTATCAAACAGAATATAATACTGTGGGAATTTCTTGTGTAGCCTTCAACACAAATACTCTGGCCTGCCTGATAAAGAAAATACTTTATGTGCATAATAGGCCATATGATTTTCTGTGCAAAATACTTTTTGTGCATCAGGGCTGAGATGTTTACCAGTATAATCGGAAGTGTTCCTTGCATCTTTCTTTGTGGCTGCCTGAACATGTCATGTCTGTGTTGATCTGTATGTGGAGATGCTGAATTTCTGATAGTGTGATCTTTATGGTAATACGTTTCTTTTGCTGGAGGAGAGCTTCACAAGTAATTTGTTGTCAGAGGCAGTGGGAATCTCTGCCACTGAAGTTGATAAGGTGATATGATTAGACATTTAATGTGAATAGAATATCCACCGTTAAATGAAATAGGATAAAAAAAGAAACGATACTGAAGTAGCCAGATCATTGGTCTGACATTCCCCTATTCTCTTCTAAATATGTTAGGGGTTTTTCCAACATCATAACATGCTAATATCAATCATGTTCTTTACTAGGAAAATCTTGTGGTGTTCCAAAAAACCCAGAACATGGCAGACCTGTTGATGCAACAAATAACCGGTTTGGTGCAAAAGTAAACATACTTTGTGATGATGGGTGAGTGTTGGACAACTTGATGCTGATTAATTCACAGACCTTATCTTGGTGTAGAACTTCTGGTGAGGACTGGAAAATTAAGACTAGAAAGTATGGTCTAACTTTCAAAACTTATTCTGAACCAGTGCTACAGTTGTGCAGGCCTGGCCTGGGGTACCTGTTTAAAAAGTAGAACCTTCAAACTAAGTTAGCCAAGTATGGTTCATGATCCCTCCCTCCTGCCCCCTCTTGAAAGATTAAGTTGGGAGGAAGAAGGAAGAGCTATGGTGTGGAAAACATTGGGTAACTTGCTCAGTTAATGTTTTATGTATGGGGTTGTGGGAAGTAAGATGGGGTTGAACATGACAGTGATTTAACAGCTGATAACTCTGTCAAGGCCCATTTGGTTGGTAGGAGCCATCATGGAATATTGGTTCAATTTCCAGCAATTGGGTGAGGACCTTTGGAAGGGAGAATTGAGATGTGCTGGCTAGAAGTGGGTTTTTCTGGCACTTTGCAGAAGGTGGTAGGAGAGGATTCTCAAGATGCCAGAGACTAATTCTTGGGGGACTATAGGAGTCCAGGCTATTGAGAACGAGTAGTTGAGACTTTGAAAGACAAGGGACCCAGTAGCTTGAGAGAAGAAAGTCTGAGTTGTCATCTATTAAAAAAAAAAACATTCCTTGTGCTTGAGAGGGCACCTCTAGTTGAACAGTAAATGAGTTCATGGGTTTACTTGTAATTAATAAAGCAAGAGTTTGTTAAACAAGTCTGGACTGGATCTATGGTGATTGGTTATTCCTGCCGTGGCCTTCAAAGAGCATCTACTACATTTATCAGCTCCTGGGAACTGGGTCCTTGGAATATGGGAGCAAAGTGAGAGGTGACACAGTATAAAACTTCCATGTGCAAAGTTTGGCGGTAGTAGCAGTTATCCAAGCCCAGGGTGTGGGAAACCTGGCATCGTGACATAGAGTATCATGAGTTTTACTTCAGTTTGTTCAAGTAGTTATTTTAAGAAGCTATTGTGGTATATGGTGAGTTGTAGCATCATTAGATTGTGGAAGAACTTTCTGGACTTGAAACAGTTGAACAGATGGTCTTTTACTGGCACGAAATACATGATACACGCATGAGTATCATGGTAAAAATTAATATGGTTTTGTTAGATTTTCTGTGATGGGATCAGAGTTCTCTTCAAACCCCACAGATTGAGAGATACAGAATGCCCTTCCCCGTAGGTTAGCCATCGGCCTTCTTTCCTGCTGATATAATCATGACAATTAGCCGTGTAATAGTGCTTTTATCAGCTATCAAAGAAGGTCATTATCATTATACCTGTTTTACAGCTGGAGCTATTGAAGCACAGAGGGGAAATACCTTGCCCAAGGTCATGCACAGGCCAGAGGCAGAATCAAGAATGGAATCCAAATCTCCTGAGTCCCAGTCCAGTTCTTTAGCCTTTAGGCAATACTTCATCTGAATTTCACCCACAAGAACATCCAAGCTATTGTTATGTTAATCATTTCCCCATGCAGTAGCATACAGGGACTGCGCACTGTGGAATTGTGTCTGCCAGTGAAGGCTTTGGGTTTAAATGGGCTGATTAGGCTTTGGACCTTTTAAAATGTTCAGGTTGTGTAAGAGTGGCAGCAGGGGGACAGCCCTTGGCCAGCTGTCTCCTCGCCCAGTCATTGCTGTCAGGAAAGGTTGTCTTTGGTTGTTACATTTTAAGTTAGAAGAAAACCAGTGGCCACTCGGCCATAAATGATGTTCGTGTCCATCCTTTCTGGTCCCTGCCTTCACACCAGACTGGTGAAAGAACCAGAAGAAACCATCTTTAATAGGTTTCAGAGTAGCAGCCGTGTTAGTCTGTATCTGCAAAAAGAACAGGAGTACTTGTGGCACCTTAGAAACTAACACATTTATTTGAGCATAAGCTTTCATGGGCTACATCCCACTTCTTCTGATGTACATCTTTAATAGGTAAACCCTCACCTGGCCCTCTAAATCTCCTTTCTAAAACTCTAGCATAGAAGGCCACGACCTTTAGCCTACAGTGTTAAAAAGTAAAACGTACGTAGTGAAAACCAAATGACTTAATTGCCAGTATTCAATACTTCCTGGCTAGGAATCAGCTAGACGTCTAGCTAAATGGTGTTGGCAATGGAGCGCTGTTGACTGTGGTAGAATACCAGATGTAAAATAGGAGGAGGAGTGGAGGAATTTAGCAGTCTGAGCCAAGGAGACCCACCTCCATTTATATGGTGAAGGTATAGCATGCTAATGGCTCACGTCTTGAACACTGTACTACAGATTGGAACTAAGAGGAGAGACATTCTCCTACTCACAAGTCCAAACCCCTTTGACCCATGTGAAAACTTTTTGAGAAGATGAACAGTCTAAAAACTGCTAGTTCACTTGACATGCTTCAAATTCAGGAACTGGTTTAAGGACTTCTTCCACCTGCTGGAGATGCAAGAAATAAGAGGCGCTAAAATGATACCGAGAGGAGAGAGACCTATTTGTTTCACTTGTTAAAGATTTAACAAAGATATCGCCCAGAAATTCCAAGCATCTGGTTAGTATAGACTTTAAGGTGAAAAATTTCTCCTGTAAACTTGGTCTTTGCAATCTTATATGCACCGATTTGCTTGTTCTAAATTGGCTTTAATTACTTGGGATTGCTACTCAGCATTGTTTGGTTACAATGATCATGCTGGTTCTTCTAGAGCGGGAATCACCTTACTCAGTAGTTAATGCCTTCTTTTACTGGCAGAAAAAACCCATTTCCCAAATTTATGGACTATTACAGGAGCACTTAGAGAACTAAGAAACTTTTTTTTTCTTTCTTTTCTTTAGATACCGAGTAAGCGGGCGACCTTTCATCCAGTGTTCGCTTAATGGAGATCAAGTTGAATGGAGTAAACTTCCAACTTGCCAAGGTAAGACAATCATCATGGTTTTAAGAAGAGCTCATGACTGGATGATAATGCAGAAATACCCCATCAGAGAGCTTTCATCTGTCTTTAATCTTATTTAATTTGGATTATAAGAGAATCTTGTAGATATTGTTGGGAGTGGAAAGACAGGCTGAAAATGTCTGAGGATCCATCATGGTGCTGATGCCTTTTGTAGAATTAACACTTCAAACAAACACAACCCCATGGGTCCCCTCCTTCCCTTCAAATAGTTCTTCTGGCACCATCTCCTGTACAGAATTTAGCTGGTCTAATGTCACCTAATCATTACTATATGCAGAATACTGAGATGGTGAGGTTTGGTTAGTTTCTCACTCTTCATTAAGTAATCTCTTTCTCCTTTAAAGTCTATCATCCTACTTTTTTTTATTTAGTGTAATTCCTCCTTGTTGTGTTCTCCTCTTTTCCTGTCCAAAAAACCTGAACTCCACATTCAAAATCTGAGGCTATTTGGGGGTGAAACCCAATATTAAAACCTCTTCCCAATTTATTTGCTTTAACTGTTTTTGTCCTTTTGGACACTACCTGAGCTGGGTCTGTCAACCTGACTATTGCCATCTGGTCTAGAACCAGATGCAGCTAGAAGAAATGTCCTAATTTAAGCTTTCTGCTTCTGGCACTTGTAGGAGCGCAACATTGTCCTTCAAGGATGTCAGTCAAGGAGCCCCAGCTCCTTCTGTCTGTTGTTAGAGGGGGGTGTATGTTCTGATAAGGTTGTCTCTTGAGGTTTGTTTCATAGGGTCAAAATCTGCTAGAAGAAAGGAGTTGGCTTGGAAAAGAGCTTGAAAGCAGAAAGCCCTCAGACTCTGAGGGAGATAATGCCTTGCATTATGTTACAATACAGTGCTAATTATATTTTCAAATAGCTAAATGGTTTTTCCCTTTTAGGGGAGATCATGGAGAAAGGTTTACTCAATATTTTCAATTCACCTCTAACTGAAATGTGCATTAATATTCATTATGCCATTCCCTTTTCTTTCAGCGATTACTTGTTCTCCTCCTCCTAATATTACCAATGGGATGTACAATGGCAGTCACCTGGAAAGCCTTGACTATAACTCCTCAATAACTTACAAATGTGACCATAATTTTTCACTTACTGGAGAGGCCTCCATTTACTGTACAACTAGAGATAACATCAATGGAGTCTGGAACGGGTCTGCCCCTGAATGCAAAGGTGACTGTCTGTTTTTATCTTCCTCTTATTCTACTTTCTCCCACCAGATAAAACAATATTTTGATTGCTAGGCAAACCCATAAACATGAGGAAATTCAGTTAGGCATTAATCATTTAAATATATAACTTGTGGGAAACGTAGTTGCTGTTAGAAACTTTAATCCTTAAAGAATGCTGACAATTCACATACACCCAAGGAGGAAGAGTTAAGATTGCATAGGTAACCTTAATTTAATCATTTTCTAACTTCTGAGTGCTCACTTCACAACATGAATAACTTTTTTCTACTGTGGGTTTTACGTAACTTCTGAGCTTTCTATAAAAAAAATAAATCTATATGTAAATATAATACACCATCCTCTGACTCCATGTGTCATCAGGGTTTGACTCTTGAACCTACAGCACTGCAGCATATCACATAAGCTAATGAACAAATTTTAATAGGTGGCAGCAGGAGTAAACTGTTATCTGAGGACCAACCACTAGAGGAGGATGCACAACACACTCAAACAATGAGTTTTGTATGAACGAGTAGCCTTATTTTACGAGATCTGGGTTCTCTTCCTATCTTGTGTGACTTTCATTCAGAGAGGATGCCTTGTTCAGTGATAACTTGGGGTTTGAAGGGCACAGGATTGTTAACATCAGTCAGTGGAAAAAAATGAGTTGAATTCCTCGTCTCCTGGTTCCCAACATGGTGCACCTTCTCCTAGGCCAAAGGGTATTTTGATGCAAGAGAGAATGAGGCATAGTGCTGAGTTGCCCACGGCAAGAACTTGCAGAGAATGCTCAGTGAAAACAGCATGTTCAGGGGATTTTAGAAGTCACTCTAGCAAGTTCTGATGAGTAAAACTGAAGGGAAATGACACAAACTGTTAACATCTAACTCATGGTGACAGCAAAAGGTGACGCCCTGATCCTTTCACATCCCTGCTGCAAACCATGGAAGTGTTAGAGCTCTTAAAAAAAAAAAAAAAGAAAGAAAAAAAAAAGAAAAAGAGAACTTTTGTAAAGGAAAGTGGTAGGCAGCTCAAGGTAGGGGTTGCTTTGGTCTTCCCCTAGAATATAGGAATGGGATCCCAGCAGCAGTCTGCAGGGGTAGCCCAACTGATAGTACAGGGGCTCTCGCTGTGACAACGTGTAAGTGGGATAAGTCTGTCTTGTCTCTAAAGATGCAGATTCCTGAACATTAGTTTGGCAAACTCCTGGCTCTGAATGGCCAGCTGGTGATGGGAGACTGGTGTAATGTTCATAGCTGCTTTTCCCTCTTCTTTTTGCCTTAGTCATAACTACCCAGGACAAACCCACAACTGTCCCTCCCGAAGGAGCAGAAGTAGCTGGTACTTCCTCAGGTAAATTGGAAGAACTTGGATTTGCTAAAAGTCTAGACTTTGGGGTTCAAATTTCCACTTGAATAAAAATGAAATGTACAGTGTGAGGGTCATTTTAATTTCTATAATTCTGCTATTCACAGGTGCAAAGATGATGATGCTCACTTAGTGCTTACCTAAAAACTTGACAGAGAGCTCGTTGTTCATTTGCACATTCACCCCAGCACTGATTACGTCTTTTTTCCCGGATAGCGTACTACCTTCCTTGGTTTGTGAGCATTTGTATGTTTACTCAGATAGGCACGTCAGAAGAAGAGTTTAGCAGCTGACAATGTAGGTAGTGATGCATTCCTGCCCCCAAATAAATGGGTCCAGAATCATAAAAGCTCTCAACCTGCACTAATAAGAGAGGAAAGAACAGTCTAAAGAAGAAATTCACTTTAACCCAGTGAATGTACAGTTTAACCATAACCAAAACCATGTTCTGTCACTAGCTATTGGCAGGTTTGGATGCTGGCAACCTAAGTGAAATGAGTCATAAGTGTCCATGCAAAAATTGGTCACTAGGCAGAGATGATTCTTTAAAGGCTGAAAGAAATTGCCCTGGAAACAGACTAAGGATATTTAAAGTAACCACTATTGGACACTGTTGCCTATTAGTGCAGATTTCACAATTTGTACCCCCAACAAAGTATAAACATTTAGTTTAGCGTGCTTGTTTTAGTTAGGTTCCGTGTGACTCAGGAATGGAGTTTTTGTTCTGTGGTTTTAGTTCAGTGGCAGAGAGAATAGAAAAGAGGTGCTGCTTGGCTTTGGGTTATTTGGATTAATTCTATGGCATCTCTTTGTTTTTAGTATACTTACATGTCTGGCAAGAGGTCATACCCATAAGTACAGAAGCAGATGTAAACCAACAGAACAAACAGCTAAAAATGATTTGTGTGTGTGTGTGTGGGGGGGGGGACTTCTTAAATATTGGGAGGTTTGCATCTGGGAAGTTTAAAGCAAAGCTGTGTGACCCATGTTTTACTGCCAGGGGCAAACGGCAGTTGGGATTTCAAGCTCTTTGATGCTTTTAGTCTTCCAGGACATCTTTATGGCCGAATTTTAGGGCTTCTAATCTGTCCGCTTTCTCTCAGTTATGCCATTCATAAAGCAGTGTCCTCCCTTGGCATTGGTGACTTGGTGCTCTCCTGGATTTCCTACCTCATTGTTCCTGCACCATTTCTTTTAGTGGGTTCTGCTCCCCTTTCCACTTTCCAAAGGATTCCCACAGCGCTCTGACCTTGGCCAATTCCTCTCAAAAGGAGAGTGACGTGGCCAATATGGTGGGTAAGGAATATTATTGTCTGGGCAGATGGATGGCAGCTCTAATGAGAGCAATGGGGGCAGGGACCTACTTTTTGTTGTGTGGTTCTACAGCGCTTAGCACAGTGGGGCCCTGAGTCATGACTTGAGCCCTCACATGCTATTGCAACACAACTAATAACAACACTATTGGCTGCAGTAGAGGGTGGCGTGTGAAAAACTTCCATCGCTCTATGGTGTCCAAGCACTGATCATTTCAGTGGCACAATCTCTCTTTCTTGGGTGTAGATTTTCCTGGGACAAAGACAGTTAGTCTCCAAATCCATACGGTTATCCCAAGGATGAGAATTCAGGAGTAGATAATTTACAGCTGAGAGAATTAGCTCTTGGAATGACGATGGGGGTAATGCACATAATGCGTGTGGATCTTCTGCTTTGTGCAGACTTGACCGTATACCCCACAGAGCAAAAATTAGATACAATGAAGTGGATATTACATTGGGAGGGGGTTGACTCCAGCAGTTATTCAGCCTGACAGTGCTTTCCCTGGCATGCTTGGGGGCTTTTCTTCTGTAAGCAGAGTCAGGATGAGCTCTACCCTGACATCTGGTGGTGAATTATGGCGAGTGTGGAAAAGAACTCCAGAGGCTGATCTTGTTTGCATAGGCACACCCACTCGCCTGGCAGGAAACAACAGCAACTCAAAGTGGTTACTTTGGCTGGTGTGGGATCCCCAGTTTCTCTGTTATTGGGGCAGGAAGAATAAAGTTTTGTTACCCTGATTCTGTGAATCAAGGCCAGTGGAACTGGTGTATGACAGAAGGACTGAGTGAGTCATTCACCATTACCTAAGTAGCATTTGCTTGTCAAGGGGCATGGGTTACAAAACCCAGTGAATTGAGAGAGGATGGGGACAGGTATTTGTACCTGATGGTGTGGCCCCCTCCCTGAGGGTGCTAAAAAGGAGACATCTGAGCTACCGATTGGGGCGCTGAAGTACATGGGCACAACCCCGTTAGTAGTGCCTGCAAGGACGGAGCAAGAAGTGCTTGTCATGAGTACTCGGCTGAAAGGCAGTAAAGGGGCATTAGCAATGGTAGAGCAGCCAGTTGAAGGAGAGCTCCCGGAAGGAGTGCTGGTCCCCAGTGGAGTCATAACCCTACCTGCTGAAGCCCAGGAAAAGGTGACTATACTGATTGCTAATGAAACAAGTCGAGATGTTGTTGTGAAGCCAGGACAAAAGATAGCGGATCTCTTTGAGCCTGAATCAATTGTAAAACCCCAGTGTGAGACTCAAGTTCCGCCAATAGACCCTGCAAAGTTTGACTTTGGAGATTCACCATTGTCCGAGGAGTGGAAAGATCGCCTGAGGAGGAAACTTTGTGAAAGATCCAAGGTGTTCTCATTGCATGAGTGGGATGTGGGATGTGCAAAAGGAGTAGAGCACAACATCAGACTACATGACTCTCGACCTTTCAGGGAGAGATCTAGGAGGATTGCCCTCTCCGAGATGGAAGATGTGCGACAACATCTTCAGGAGCTGGCTGCGAATGGCATCATTACAGAGTCCCGCAGCCCATATGCCTCACCCATTGTGGTGGTCCGTAAAAAGAATGGGAAAATCCGGATGTGTATTGACTACTGCACCCTAAACCGCCGTACTGTGGTTGACCAGTACACAATGCCCCGAGTCCAAGATGCCTTAGACTGTTTGCTGGGAAGCCAGTGGTTCTCTGTGTTGGATCTTCGGAGTGGATACTACCAGATCCCTCTGGGTGAAGCAGATAAGGAGAAGACAGCCTTCATCTGCCCATTAGGGTTTTATCAGTTTGAACGCATGCCCCAAGGGATCTCTGGAGCACCTGCCACATTTCAACGTCTTATGGAGAAAGTTGTGGGAGACATGAATTTACTGCAAGTGTTAGTTTATCTGGATGACCTGATAGTGTTTGGAAGAACCTTGGAGGAGCATGAAGAAAGACTTCTTAAAGTGCTTGATAGGTTAGAGGATTATGGTTTGAAGCTTTCAATTGACAAATGCCAGTTCTGCAGGACCTCAGTGAAGTATGTGGGTCACATCATGTCCCAAGAGGGTGTGAGTACTGATCCCGATAAAATAGAAGCCCTCACTACATGGCCATGTCCAAGTAACTACAGAGAACTCAAGACCTTTCTTGGGTTTAGTGGCTACTATCGCAGATTTGTGAAAAACTATGCTACGATTGTAAAACCTCTGAATGATCTTACCAGGGGATACCAGTCCAGCAGGAACAAATCTAAGACCAAGAATAAGGGAAGGTCCCCAAAGCCTCCTGTGCAGAGACACTATGGCCCCTTCGAACCATTTGGGCCACGGTGGGATGAGAGATGTGAAAGGGCTTTTCGAGAAATCATTACTTGCCTAACTCATGCTCCAGTCCTAGTCTTTGCTGACCCAAGCAAGCCATTTATCCTGCATACTGATGCCAGTTTGGAGGGTCTGGGAGCAGTACTGTACCAGGAAGTGGAAGGAAGACGTAAACCTGTAGCCTTTGCCAGCCGAGAACTGTCTGATAGTGAAACTCGCTATCCCACCCACAAGCTGGAGTTCTTGGCCTTGAAATGGGCCATCACTGAGAAATTTCGAGACTACTTATATGGTGCTCAGTTCCAGGTGTGGACAGACAACAACCCACTGACCTATGTGTTAACAAGTGCTAAGCTGGATGCTACTGGGCAAAGATGGGTGGCCGCTTTGGCTAGCTATGACTTCAGCATTCAATACCGATCAGGGAGAAGCAATGTAGATGCAGATGCATTGTCCAGGCGTCCACAGGCACCAGGAGTTGCTGTGATACCCACAGATGGAGTGAGGGCTATTTGCAGTGTGAGTCGCCGGGAGCCAGAGTCCCATGAGAGTCTTCATGGATGTGCTGCAGAAGCTTTGGGCCTGCCCCCTGAATGCGTGCCTTCTGCTTCAGTGAACTATATTGCGTTGGACCAATCTCCTTTGCCCATGCTCAATGCGGCTGACTGGCAGGAAGCCCAGCGGCAAGATATTGGCATTCATGATACACTACTTGCCAAAAGGGAGGGGCGAAGCCCAGCTGTGGTTGTCCCACCTAACCCGGAGGGTAAACTACTATTGAGAGAATGGACCAAACTAAAACTGATTCAGGGAGTGCTACATCGAGTGACCACAGACCCTTTACAAAAGCAACGAGCACAGCTAGTGCTGCCAAAAGAGTACAGAGCCCTGGCCATGAGGGCCCTGCATGATGACTTTGGACATTTAGGGATGGAGAGGACCCTGGAACTTCTTCGTAGTAGATTCTATTGGCCTCGGATGGCTGAAGATGTTCGCAGGAAATGTGAGACCTGCGCTCGATGTGTTCAAAGGAAAACTCTGCCCACGAGGGCTGCATATCTCAAGAACATCACCAGCACCAAACCTTTGGAACTGGTATGCATCGATTTCTTGTCTTTAGAAGTAGACAAGAGGAATATTGGGAACATTCTAGTAGTGACTGACCATTATACACGATATGCGCAGGCATATCCCACGCGTGATCAGAGGGCCACCACGGTTGCGCGAGTACTGTGGGAGAAATATTTCTCAGTTTATGGATTTCCAGCCCGGATACACTCGGATCAGGGGCGGGACTTTGAGAGTCATCTTCTGAAGGAGGTGCTGAGGATAGCGGGAATTAAGAAGTCTAGAACAACGCCTTATCACCCGCAAGGTGATCCTCAGCCAGAGAGGTTCAACCGAACCCTATTAGATATGTTGGGGACTTTGCGACCAGAGCAGAAAGCAACCTGGAGCCAACATGTTGCATATCTGGTGCACGCCTACAATGCCACAAAGAATGATGCTACAGGAGTCACCCCATATCTCTTAATGTTTGGACGAGAACCAAGATTACCCATAGACCTGTGCTTTGGTGTATCAGAGGATGGAGATAGCTATGAAACTCATCAGCAATATGTATCCCGACTGAGAGAAAAGCTGCGGGATGCTTATCACTTAGCTACATCTGCGGCTCGGAAGAACGCCGACCGCAACAAACATCGATATGATGCTAGGGTACGTCTGCAAGAACTCCAGCCGGGGGACAGAGTTCTGCTGCGAAATTTGGGTATTGCTGGCAAACACAAGATAGCTGACAGATGGAAGGCAATACCTTACTTGGTGATGGAAAAGCTAGGAGACCTGCCGGTCTACAAGATCAAACCTGAAGAGGGTCCAGGGCAGACAAAGACAGTGCATAGAAACCTTTTGCTCCCTGTGGGGGAATTGGTAGGCACCCCGTATGAGATGGGCCACAACAGGGCAACTGGGCAGAACGAAGGTGCTGGACCAAAGCCGCCCTCCAACGTGGACAGCCAGCCCCCTGCAGCTAACCTACCCCCATGCAGCACATCCGAGAGTGAGTCTGAGGAGGAAGACACAACCATGGTGTATCCTGGGATGGAGACAAGATTTCAGTCTCGATAGGCTGAATCAAAAGAGAGCTCTTCTTCTTCCGCCCTAAACCCCATGGCAGAAGTATTTAGGCCCATTCCTGACACCCCTGAGCGACTGGTGGGACCCCCATGTGATGACACACCCAGGTTATTGGACAGTGGAGACATACAGGTGGAGGATGTCCTGGGCACCTTGGACCCTCCACTGTTAGAACTAGAAATGCAGGGGCCTATGCCAGTAGCCGAGGGACCCTCAAAGGAAACCTCTCCATCCATCGTTCAAGAGGCTGTCCCGCGCACCACGGCAACAGAGATTCTCAATAGACGAGACAGGGTAATAAGACCAGTAAAACGGTTGACTTATGATGCACCTGGGGTAACTAGTGAGGAACCAATATGTTTAGCACACAGGCTTGTGGAAGCTAAAGTGGGCTATCTGAGGCCCTTTGGAGGGAACCAGTGAGTTGTTATAATAGGGAGTGTGATTTGTCGGGACGACAAATTTTCGGCTGGGGGGAGGATGTAAGCAGAGTCAGGATGAGCTCTACCCTGACATCTGGTGGTGAATTATGGCGAGTGTGGAAAAGAACTCCAGGGGCTGATCTTGTTTGCATAGGCACACCCACTCGCCTGGCAGGAAACAACAGCAACTCAAAGTGGTTACTTTGGCTGGTGTGGGATCCCCAGTTTCTCTGTTATTGGGGCAGGAAGAATAAAGTTTTGTTACCCTGATTCTGTGAATCAAGGCCAGTGGAACTGGTGTATGACAGAAGGACTGAGTGAGTCATTCACCATTACCTAAGTAGCATTTGCTTGTCAAGGGGCATGGGTTACAAAACCCAGTGAATTGAGAGAGGATGGGGACAGGTATTTGTACCTGATGGTGTGGCCCCCTCCCTGAGGGGGTTAAAACACCAATTGCACTACCTCCTCTCTCCACTGTTGAATGTCAGAGCTAACTTTGATTCCATTAGGAGTCTAGTTACAGACTGCTGAGCTGAGTTCACTTTGGGCCAATAGTGCACCCAGCACTGGGGCTCCCCTACTACTAGCTAAAATCACTAAGAGCTGAAATCACAAAAGAGCTAAAGCTATTTAAGAGCTGAGATCACTGAGGCTGTGTTAACTAGTGGGGGAGCCTGAAGCTATATTGCTAAGCTAACTTAGCTTAGCGGGGGTGAGCGGAGCGGAGCAGCTCACAGGTCGGTGAGCAGAGCGGCTGGAGGAGCAGCTAGCAGAGCAGAGCCTTGTGGGAGTGGCCCAAGGGACGGCTGGAGCGGAGCGAAGCAGAGCGGCTCACAGGTCGGTGAGCGGAGCGGCGCAGCTCACAGGTCGGTGAGCGGAGCGGAGCGGAGCGGCTCACAGGTCGGTGAGCGGCGCGGCTCACAGGTCGGTGAGCGGAGCGGAGCGGAGCGGAGCAGCTGCCAGAGCAGTTTGTGGGACTGCGGGTGGAGTGGGGCAGTTCGTGGTGAAGGCTGCAGTGGAACCCCACGGAGAAGCAGCCGGTTGGCCTCGGATCACGTAAGGTGCCCCTTAACACCCTGCTCACCCCCCCCCCTTTGAACTCTGGGGCTGCACTGATCATGGACAGAGACTTTGGGGGGTTGTCGGACTTTTGGGACTTTTGTGATTCTTGGGTTGCTGGACCCAAGAGACTTTGGGATTGGTGGACTTTTGGGACTTTGGTGATTCTTGGGTCGCTGCTTTCAAGAACCAACGGGAGAGGACATGGCCCAATTTGCTGGGGTGGGTCTTCGCTCATGGTTTGGTCTAAAAACTCTAGTTGTGGTGTTTTTCCATTTAATGCTGATGTTGTTTACCTCATGTTATTAAACACTTTCTGTTACACTCAGACTCTGTGCTTGCGAGAGGGGAAGTATTGCCTCTTAGAGGTGCCCAGGGGGTGGTATGTAATTGTCCCAGGTCACTGGGTGGGGGCTCGAGCCGGTTTTGCATTGCGTTATTGAAACGGAACCCCTAGATACAGAACCCGGCCCTTGTTGCTGCCAACTTAGATGGGCAGAAGGGTTACACTTCAAATGTCTTGGGGGGAGAATATGAGCAGTTGTGGATTTGATTCTTTCAAATCAGTATGTTTTGGCAATGTAAATCTGACTCCAGTCTGTTTGTGGAAGTTGATGTCTTTACATGCCTGGAATCTCTGCCGGCTTTTTGGTATTTAAAATAGTTGTGTGGAGAGCACCTCAAGTATTTAATAAAACTCTTTTCTGTACAGGTTCTGCATTGAACACAGCTGGCAACTCTACTGAGCCTGAAGGTGGAGGTGAAGTAGTGAGGGGAGAGAGAAAACACTTGAGCTGTTAGACTGGGTAGCGCAATGCGTGTGGTGAGCAAGGAAGCCTGGTTGTAGGGAGCTTCAGAACTGGAGCTGGCGACATCCTTTCAATTGTTTTTCAAATCTATTACACTAAGGAACCCCTGAATGTTGCTGATCCATGTGGCTGAATTATGTGCATGAGATTGGAATCGCATTGAATTTCTGCCCAGGGCTCGGGCTAAGGGATTGTTTAATCTAAGGTACTGCAGCATAGAGCTCTATCAAGTCAAAGAACTATTATAATAGGTGGCAGCAACAGTAAATTGTTATATAGATCAACCACTAGAGGAGGATGCACAACACAGTAAGACAATGGATTATATATGCACGAATAGCCTCATTGTACACACCGCGTAGCCAAATATATAGATTTGGCAAATTCTTTCGGTTAGGCTAAGTGGATGAGACTTGGGTCTGCCATATTAGAGATCTAGATTCTTTTCTTAGCTTGTGTAACTTTCATTCAGAAAGGATGGGTGGCTCAGTGATAGCTTGGGTTTTGAAGGGCACAGAATCGTTAACATCAGTCAGTAGAAATAATGAGAGTTGAACTCATCATCTCCTGATTCCCAACACGGTGCACCTTCTCCTAGGCCAAAGGATATGTTGATGTGAGGGATGGAGACGCATAGTTCTGAGTTGCACATGGCAACACCTTGCAGTGAATGCTCAGTGAGAACAGCGTGTTCAGGGGTTTTAGAAGTCCCTCTAGGAAGTTTTGATGAGTAAAACTGAAGGGAAATGACAGATTTTGGCAGATTGCAACTCATGGTGGCAGCAGAGGCACCATACTGAGCCTTTCACATCCCTGCTGCAAACCACGGAACTGTTACAGCTCTTAAAAAAAAGAGAGAGAACTTTTCTAAAGGAAACATTAGTTTGGCAAGTTCCTGACTCTGAATGGCCAGCTGGTGATGGGAGGCTGATGTAATGTTCATAACTGCCTTTTCCTCTTCTTTTTGCCTTAGTCATAATTATCCAGGACAAACCCACGACTGTCCCTCCCAAAGGAACAGAAGTAGCTGGTACTTCCTCAGGTAAATTGGAAGAACTTGGATTTGCTAAAAGTCTAGAGTTTTGGGTTCAAATTTCCACTTGAATAAAAATGAAATGTACAGTGTGAGGGTCATTTTAATTTCTATAATTCTGCTATTCACAGTTGCAAATATGATGATGCTCACCTAGTGCTTGCCTAAAAACTTGACAGCGAGCTTGTTGTTCATTTGCACACTCCATGCTGTCCTGGTTTTCCTGCCTCTCTCATTGTTCCTACACCATTTCTTTTGGTTATCAAAGCCTTTTGGTGGGTCCTTCTTCCCCTTCCACTTTCCAAAAGATTCCCACAGCGCTCTGACCTTGGCCCATTCCTCTGATATTCTATGATTCTAAAAGGAGAGTGACGTGGCCAATACCATGGGTAAGGAATATTATTGTTTGGGCTGATTGATGGCAGCTGTAATGAGAGCGATGGGGGCAGGGACCTCCTTTTTGTTGTGTGGTTCTAGAGCGTTTAGCACAGTGGGGCCCCCCATGCTTGGGGGCTTTTCTTCAAATGTCTTGGGGGGAGAATATGAGCAGTTGTGGATTTGATTCTTTAAAATTCAATATGTTTTGTCCTACGCTTGGCAAGATAAATTTCACTCCAGTCTGTTTGTGGGTGTTGATTTCTTTATGTGCCTGGAATCTCTGCTGGATTTTTGTTATTTAAAATAGTCAGCTGTGTGGAGAGCATCTCAAGTATTTTATAAAACTTTCTTTTCTGTACAGGTTCTGCACTGAACACAGCTGGCAACTCTACTGTACCTGAAGGTGGAGGTGAAGTACTGAGGGGAGAGAGAAACACTTGAGCTGTTAGACTGGGTAGCGCAATGCGTGTGGTGAGCAGGGAAGCCTGGCTGTAGGGAGCTTCAGAACTGGAGCTGGCCACATCCTTTCAATTGTTTTTCAAGTCTATCACACTAAGGAACCCCTGAATGTTGCTGATCCATGTGGCTGAATTATGTGCATGAGATTGGAATCACAGTGAGTTTCTGCCAAAAGCGAACTAAAAAGCCCTCGCTTCTAGTCAGTACTTTAGGGGGACCACAGCTACAAATTTGTTTCTAACTCAACTGGATTTCTTTTTATGCAGTGATTGTGTTTTTCTACCTCCTTTTCCCCCAACAACCAGTTTCCTGCCTGGTTTTAAAATGTTTTTCATTGGGCTTTATTTCAACCACAAAAACAACAACAAACTTTAATGACCAAACTGCATATTTCTGCCAAACCTACAGTAATGATGAACAATATGGGCATAAATGAATATGTACACTCCATTTTTCAGATTAACATTATTAACATTAAAGGCTATACATTTGTCAGTGTTGTATTTTTTGAGGGTAAATAGGGTTCAAAATTTCCAGGAGCCATTGAAAAGCCACTTCAGAGTAACAATGAAGGTCGGGAGTGCTATTTTAATCTTTCATGTGTTTCCCTTAAAATGTTAGTCTGAACATTCCTTTAACATGAGTCTGATTTCTAAATGCAAAACTCATTGACGTCAATGATTGTAGTTCTAAGCAGTCTGTGACAAGGAATTAATTAGCTATTCAGTATCTTCCACAGCCAGTGGTTAGACGATAAATGATCTTATTCTAGTAAGAACAGCAAAAGTCTGTCTCTTGAAACAATCTATTTGGGTAATTAGAAATACAGATTACAGCACTCTTTATATCTGTGATACCAGATAACATAACACTAACCTATGATGATATGCTAGGGCAAAAATTGTGCTACCTGGTCTAGACAAGCTGATTATAATGATTCTGGCCTTGCTTAGCATTTTGGCAAACGTACGACTGGCCAGTGCAGGCTTGGTAAATGAGAGCCTAGAAGCATGTGCAAGAGAACCCTTAACATCCAGAAAACCTTTAAACCCAGACTGTGTCCTCCATTTTCACAATGGTTTTCTTATTGGTATTACAAGTTACAAATGTGTACAATCCTTTGAAAAGCTGCTTTGCTTCATTATGAGGTTCTCTAGGGGTGAGATCATGGTTTCCAACAGCTAATGATTATCCATTTTAGAATGTGGTGTTTACGTGACTACCTTAATTGTTCATTAATAGCTGGTATAATCTAGGGTACTAAGTGTAGCTTCATATGCATGGATTGTGGATGAGTTCCTGTAGATTATTGACATGAATTTATATTTTAGCTCACATTTTTTGTTTCTCTCTTTAGGGCTTGGCATACGCATTGACATAGGCATTGGCACCAGTATTGGTATTGGTAAGTAACTTAAAACTGAAAAAAATCATTCAATGCACTAAAGCTATGACGGTTTTAAGATCTGGAGTCCAGGCTATTTTAATATTGCCCTTTCTCCATCTCATAATGTTTTCCCCCTACTTAATTACTAAAGACCCTGGGATTTAGGATTCTTGAACTTGTCTGCCATTTCTAACGTGCTGTAGTGCCATGTAAAAGCACTGCCATTCTCTGGAGAGAAGCTTGTATTCCTGCTCTTAGCTGTTTTCTCTTCACAATATTTGCCTGAGCTAGGCAGTCTGCTGTGATTTTATCTGAAATATATCTGCACAATATTGGTGGGGGAAAAGGGGAATGAAGAATCTCATTTCTTTATCCCCCAGGGAGATCAAGAAAAGGTTCAACTGTGTAGTTCTGTTTTGGGTGAGAATACTTCTGCACCACTTAGGACTGTGTATGCATGTCTAGTGCCTACCAAAAATGGAAAGGGCAAAAGCTAGGAAGGGAAGTTATAAAAAGAGCCAAGAAATCGCTTTGTAGGTTAGATTTGATAGTCTCATATTTTACAGGAAATTAGAAGGCTGTTACTGAAGTTCTCGGCATCCACAGTTAGTCAGCCTGCAGTGTTCTCCACATAACAGATCTTGATTGTTCAGTCATCATGCTCGTCTATTCAGAACACATTTCCCCCTTCCCTCCCAGAATTCCCACAATGTAGCTTAACCTTGGGGAGTAGACTGTTCCCTATGTATGAACCTGTTCACCAAAGCACTTCAGCAAATGCCTAAGTCCCATGGAAGTCAATAGGTGTTCGGTCATAGAGTATCGTTGTCAAGGAGAAGATCATAAAACCACTATCCATTTGGAGCTGTTCAAGCAGGGTTCTAGCAGTTGCCTGATCATTGGAGACTGTGATCTCCCTCTGAGAATATGCCAATCCAAATCACTCTGTAACCTACATCCCTGTCACATGGCTCTAAGATGCAGCTGACCCAGTGTGTACCGATCGGGGAAACTGTGCTCAAATCTCAATAGCAGAATTGAAACATGGTTTTAATTAGCTCAGTATGACCCCAAAGTAGACAGATTGGTAGAAGTTTTCATTTTAAGGTTCAAGACTGAGAGAGAATCCGATGAATTTGGTAGCTTCTTTATTATATCTGTTGGGGAAGAAATCAAGCAAGCCATACTAGATATTGAACATAATACATTCTATGACTCTTTGGTGGAGAACTTCAACACCTTGCAGGGGACTGAAGGGAAGAAGTTGAATTTAAGCTTGAACATCTTGGAGTAGATTGAATACTGAGCATTACTCTGGATGAGCTAGGAATCTAGACAAACCTTAAGCTTTTCCCCAGAAGCGTTAAAGACTTTGATAAATTAGGAGAGCCAACATCAGAGCCTCTTTCTGGATTAGGGTAGAGAGTTCTTGTAATGTTTGATCTGATATATGAGAGGGGCTTATTTATCATCATAAGGAAAAAAATTGTGTCCTATGATACAGATAATCTGTTAGTGATGATGAGAGCAAGTTCCAGAACTGTGGAGATTCAGAATTGTCTTTTCGCAAAATGTTGTTTTATTTAACTTTGTTACTAAATTGCTCTTTTTTTTTGTATTTTTAAAGTAGTTCTTGGTGCAGTTGCTGCAATGACACTACTGACGGTTTTGAAGAAAAATAGGTAAGCAAGCCAAGGATATAAGTATTTCCTTTTTGAGATTTACTCTGCTTGTTTAGATGACAGAGACTTTTCTTGCATGTAGCTGATGTCAGAAAAAATAATGTGTATGGTACTCTGAAAATTGCAATAACATGCGGCACTAAAGGGATGGCATTTAGTCGTTAAATGAAGATGGCATCTAGAATTACTTCTACATTTTTGCTCGTGATAAATTTGAGAGAAGTTTTATAAAGCAACTTAAGAGGGTTAGTGGAGAAAACAGTCCATTTATTTCACCTAATGCTTGTTGGATACTCCCGGGAAAATCTATTCCGTATTAAAGAACACTAGTATTAAAAGGGCTGCTGGTGTTTATCCTGAATGTTTGTTAATAGATAACTATGTTGGTCTATTGCATTTGCATTTCCTGGAATTAGCATTTTCCGTTTATACAGAAATCAGTAATGTATTGTGAAAAATCAGTCTATTTGAATAGTAAGTGTTTCGAATAGAACTATGTCAATTGCTTTATACACGTACAGCTTAATTCATTTGCTAAACAAAATAACAACACTACTTTGCAATATAATAGGGAAGTTTAGCCTATGCTTCACATTGACTTGTGGGAACAGACTAGTTACCATGCAGATTTTTTTGCATCCTATCGGAAATGCAGGATCTGCTTCAAGGCATCCAACTATTATCTAGCTTCTCCTGCAACCAGCTACCTGCAGTTTCCCCATACTTGATGTTTCCAAAGCATGCAAAAGACGCCTACTATAATACCACTCTTGAGTTGTGCAAAAGTATACCTAGATTGCGGGAGGGAAACAGGAGGAAAATTTGAGTCCTGAGGTTGTCATATTACAGCTGACATATGATAGCTCATTGTCCCTTCTCTTAGAATTCCTAAGTAACAAATGGTGTAGCTTATAATTGTCTTTTTCTTGAAATGTATCTGTACTATTACTTCAATAACCTCCTGCAGCAGTGAATTCACAAGTTCCCTACACGTTATGCATGTTTCTCACTACTTGGTATATTCAGCAGCTGTATAAAAGAATTCCTGAAAACAGAAACCTCTTAAAAAAAAATCCTTATTTTTAAAACAGCTACACAAATTTCTGGAAAATCAGCCCACAAACACTTTACAAAAACAAGGTTGTGGAGTTGTACAACTCCTTCCCCTCAGCAACACCTTATCCCTCTGGTCTAAAGAGAAAAATGTACAGACGAGAAATTGTTTTCATATTATGGGATGTTCCCCAAAATGTGTCATTGTTAGTTGCTGCCTCTGAGTATCAATAAAACAGCAATACTTGATTTGATCCCAAACAAGGTGAAGTCCAAAGCTTTCCCCCTTGGCATTAGCAGGTTTCCCACACACCCCACACAATCCCAGTGAATATTTTAATTTCTTGAAAGTGCGGGACATACGTTTTTTCAAATATGTTTTTGGTGTATTTTGGAGGAAGTTTTACAAAGAAAAACAATGTTTTTTAATATCTTGCTCTTGCTACTGTTAAAATTTCCAAGTAGTAAGGCTTCCACCACTTCCCCGGTAGAGAACACCACAGATTAATTCATGTTGCCATCAAAATATCTTCCCAATAGCCTAAATTTAATCTTAGTTCCTTTATAAATTCTAGTTTTATAAAAGCTCTCCTTTTAGAAACTATTACTTTTTTCTGTCTTTTATTTCTGCAAACATATTTAATCCAATTAGCATTCTCTCCTTTCCTGCTGTTCAGTTCTTATTTTAGAAATCCAGATCCCTGAAGCTCAAATTTCTAAGAAAATATGAACTACCAGTGGGTGAAACAAAATGTAAACTGGGTCTTGCAAGGCATATTTTGTAATAGAAAAATATCTTCCTCCACCTAAAAATATGTAGATGGCATCTTCTGATTCAATGTTATTTGAGAGAACAGGGTAGAATTATACAATATTAAATTCAAATTGAGAATATAATCTACATGTTCTTATTTCTTCTAACCTTCTCTGTCTTGACATGAACTGAAATATGTGACATCATTGTTGGGTTAACCACTAATATACTAGATTTCTTCTATATAATGTTTTTCTGCAAACACAACAGACTCGAACATTGTGTGTTCTTTCAGTCTTTTAAATGAAGTTAATTGAAAACCGATATCTGTCTAACATGTAAATCTCATCTCTATTTCATTACTTCCATATGTCCATTTTAAGATTGAAAAAGCAAATCATATTGTGTTCTTTGGGTGAAAAATAAATGCCAAAAACCATAAAGATTATAAGCAAATATAAGATTTTATCCTGTATGGGGACATGTACTAGCAGTTCATCAAATGGTTTATACAGATAGGGTAAACTAGTCAAATTCATCCCCTGAAGAGCTTTGCTCTTTTTAGTATATATCACAAAGAGGTTCAGAAGTTGATTTCATAAGGACTTTAGTACTTTACACAGTATTTGCACTAGCCATTGTTAAATAAGATTGATATTCAATATGACTAGTCACTGAAACTAATATCCCTCTTTAAAAATGTAGTTTACATAAATCTATGTAGATGTCCACTCCTGACACAGTGGGGAACTTCCAAAGGAATTCCTCAGCTCAGCTTTATTTTATAGTGAGGAGGGGGGACATGGGGGGCCCAGGAAGAGTTTGGTTCTTTTATGTAAATAACGTTTTTCATTGTTTGTCCTTGCAGTTACTAACTCTGCTTACTAATTAGCCCTAGCCCCTGTCATATCCATAATACATGTTTTCTCCTACTTTTTCTATTGTTAGAGAAATATTATGAACTTTGCTTTAACATGAAATTAGTTAAAATATATTTCTATTGTATGCTATTGTTACACATCAGGTATTTTTTTTCATTTAAAAAATTAACATCTACTGACTTTTTAATACAAAAACTAATATTTGTTCCTGAACATACTGTAAAGTACAACATATGGAAAGTTTAAAGTATCCTATAGACTAAAGTCTAAAGCTGTAAAAGACTAAAATATATAACTATTTTGATTTTAACCGTTATCTTTTTTTTTTCCAGGATGAAGGTTGGTGCTAGCTAATGGCTTACAAATTAACAGACATAATATTGGAAGAAAAGAATGGAAAAGTTAGGAAATAAGCTTCATACATTTGCACTGAATTTCTGTAGTGAAAATAGACCTCTCTCGGGCAACCAGAGTTCCTTTCACTACAACTTTTCTCCTTTGAATGGGACTTGTAATCGGAATCCACTGCATCTGAAAAAAGGAAGTGGATCATCCCTTTTGTCTTTAAAAACTGGTTTCTGAAGCAAGCAAAGGCAGTTGGCAGCATCAAAATTACTTGCTGTTCGTACATGCAGTTTGCTCCTTATTCTGCCTCTCCATAGTGCCAAATGTTTCACCTGTTAAAGAACATGTTGGCCATCTGAGTGTGGCATAGTTTGGATTGTGGGTTTTAGCTGTAGGTGACAAGAGAGCCTGTTTAGATGCCTGCTTACAGGCTTCCCTCATGAAGTGTGTAATACTAGTCTTTAAACCCAAATGTAAAGATGCCAGACTCTAAATGGAATGTTGATGTGACCTTTCTTCAGATTTAGATTTCATCTACAGATTTTTGTTGAAGTGAGAATCTCTTCAGATAAATCCATCTTTTGTTCCCAGCTCTATAGCTTCGGTTTCTTTTTACAAATTTGATACATAGTGTCTCCCCTAAGAGAAAAGAGTGAAGTGTGTGAATTTACATGGGGTTCCAGAGATGTTCAAAATACTCATCACTGAGTTTTTAATAAAATTTACTGAAAATAAGGCATCCTGTTTCTTTCCCTACAATCAACTAGCACTTTATAAGAGGTAAGCAATAAGATCAAAAGTGTATTCCATAGCAAGTTCTCCAGTGGTTTAGTAACTACATTAATTTTATGTTTTAGTCATCAAAAAAATGTCTTTGGAGGTCTGAAAACAAGCTTTTTAAATTCAGGAAATGGCACTCTCTGCTGGTAAGATGGAGGTGATTGTAATCCAATACATTATTATTTATTTTATCACTTAAAACCGGTTGTTTATATTCTTTTTTACAATCATTAACTATGTTGTTTTGTTTAGCAATATGCATAAAACTTTCCACAGGTGAAACTGTAACTGAAGGAATTTGTGGGATTTATAATGTCATCTTTCTAAATGTATTTTTCTTAAATAAAAGGAATACTGAATGAAGATTAGTATCCTCTTTTTCCATACTTATTACTATAAACTGATTATTTACAGGTGATGTTGAAATCTAACCCTCTGTCTTGATCCAGTCAAGAGCTGCTAGCAGAACAGAAGAAAATGTGTCTGTGTCCTCTTGCAAAAAAGCATCTCTCTTTTCTAGGGTACAGGGATATTTCCTGACAAATGTGAAAGGGATGTCATTTTGTTGAATAATTCCTCTTTGTCCGGGGTCCCACAGGATCTCTGTCAGAAGGAGATCCCACTGCTCTGGCATCACCTACAGCCACAACTTCCCCCTGGACCCTGCCTCCTGTTAGTGTGAACAAGCACTTTGAGGAGCAGCTGTAAATGGTGCTGTGGTGCATTCATCACGGGGTCACAGTCTAACAGGGACAAGAGCTTTTTGCTGGCTGGATGCATCTCCTGCTCTGGAGCAATGTGGGAGGGAAGGGTGGGAATATGCTTGCTTCCCACCCCAGTTCCCTGAGTCCAGACTATTCCCCGCTCCCCTCCCCCCCACATAATGGGGGAGATCAGGGACCCATCCATATACTAATTTTAAACTACACTTTGGTCCTATGCATTAGACCTCAGCTAGGGGTCCTGCTGATTTTTTTGGTAATGAAGCAGCAAAAAGGTTAAGAATGTTGGAACTGTGAAAACAATCTCTTATTTCTAGTTAGGGAAAACGAGCCTTGCAGTCTGTCCCAAGGGGCACACTGAGGCTATTACGATCCAAGTGTCTCTCTCTAATCTGGTGGCTTTGGAATTAGGTTTCTCTGAAAGGCCAAGAAGGAATATTTAAGGAGAGGGATGGGCAGTGACTAGGAGATTTTGGAGTCACATTTCCCATCAAAGGTGTCTCTCCTTTGATGAGGTGCTTTGAAATGTGTAACTGTTTAAGTATCTCCCTCATTCCGTCACAGATGAGACTTTCAAATGCAGGTTCCACAGGGAAGGAAATGACGAAAGGAAGGGAACATAAGACTGAGGAAGGACACTTGTGTGGTACTTAAACTACAGGAAGAGTAGAGAGACGCGGGTGTTTCCAACTCTGCTTTTGGCTCTACCACACGTTACGTTATTGATTTGTACTGCAGTAGCACCGAAGAGCTCCATTTGTGTACCAGGACTCGGTTGTGCGAGGTGCAGCACAAACACCGAACAACAACCAGTCTGTTGTAGCTACGGCAATACCCCCTGTCCAGTCAGTCTAGGTCAAAGGTTTTCAACCTGTGGGTCCACAGACTGTCTAGGATTTCCAAAGGGGGACGCATCTCCATTCCAAATTATTTAAGAGTCTGCAAATGGAAAAAGGTTTCACTGGTCTAGGTCATTGTATTGCTGTACTTTCCGTTAGCGTATTTGGTGTACGCTTGTTTCACTGCACTCCACATCCCATTTTAAAGCTGGATTTGGTTCAAATGGCTCCTTAGGGACTGCACACCTGAGAAGTAGTTGCTTGTTTTAAATGGTGTTAGACGTTTCTTGAAGGCTGGATCCTGCAAGTGTGCTGAGCACCCTCTGCTACAAGGAGTGGACAGTGCTTAGTACCTTGCAGGATGAGAGTCTGCAAAAGGATTTTCCTGTTCAGCTTGGGTTATTGTGAAATTATACTGTGATAGTATTCACCACCACCCTTCACTTAAGAAAGCCGCAAAGCAGGTAAGCACATCTCACTGCCGAAAACTAAGAACTATGCATCAGGAATGTTGGCGTTCTGGACCAAGGGACTTTACTACATACTGGTTTGTCTATGGATGTGTATGAGAAACACAGCACAAAGGGAGAGACAGAAAGAGCAGAAACCAAGACAGCCTGTACAAGCAGCATCAGCTGGTAACACAACACTGAGAAAAGCTTAGAAAATGGAGGTTTTGGGGGTACTCTGCTAGCTGAAATAAGTTTGGTTCTGCAAGAAAGGAAAAACGCACACAGTTTGCTTCCTCCTGGGTTGAAGGAAACAGGACTTTGTACAAAGTATCAGAGGGGTAGCCATGTTAGTCTGAATCTGTAAAAAGCAACAGAGGGTCCTGTGGCACCTTTGAGACTAACAGAAGTATTGGGAGCATAAGCTTTCGTGGGTAAGAACCTCACTTCTAACAGAAGTATTGGGAGCATAAGCTTTCGTGGGTAAGAACCTCACTTCTTCAGATGCAAGTCTTGCATCTGAAGAAGTGAGGTTCTTACCCACGAAAGCTTATGCTCCCAATACTTCTGTTAGTCTCAAAGGTGCCACAGGACCCTCTAGGACTTTGTACGTTCTTGGTAAATAAACAAGATTGCACCAAAGGTACCAAACTTCCATCATCAATTTCTCCTCCAATTTGGAACAACCTACAAGATCCCAAATTTTGGCTAACCGCTCAGGTCAAATGGCATAACAGTATTGACTCAAAACCAAGGCCACTAAAGCTTTACGGTAGAAAAGAGACACAGCAGTACTACTCCCAATCATTTTGTATTTGGACATGTTCACACCAGTAACTCTATTTCTTAAATACCTCGGGCATGTTTTCCTATAAACTAGGTAGTCATGTAAACACATTCCAGAAGGCTTGCACAGATACACCCCAACATAGATTTATGGTATAAACCTACTCCTTGAAGATAGGGACACACTGACCCCTCCAAAGATAAAGACAGGATGACAGGACAATAGCTAGAGATGTTTTGTTTGAACCAGCAGGTATGGGGTGTAGGGTTAGTAACACATTGGTCACACATCAGGAGTGCAATACATAACTTGTTTGTATCAATGTAGAAAGGAGGAGTTATAGGAGCGGCATCTTTGTCCAGTCTAGGGGGCAGCAGAAGGTCCCGCTGCTGATTCAGCCAATTCCATAGTGACGGACATACCTGTGTTCGTATCCCTGTGGCGTCTGCCGGGCGCTAGGACCGTGCCTCGTCGACACTAAACCTGGTCGAGTGCCTTTGCCTCTGAACCGAGTCTGTGATTTTTCCAGGCAGTTCTATCAAGGTCTGCTGAGTCGGCTACCTGCGTAGAGCCAGGACAGCGTACAGAGCACACATGCACGACAGCTGACAACAGGAGGATGGTTGTGTAGATCATGCCCTGGTTCTCTCTTCTCCCCTGCCCTCGTGCAGTTCCCAGTGCAGTGTCTGCTTCAATTATTATTTTGGCAGGCTCTCAGCATTTTTCCTGGAGATGCCCATGAGAGAAGGGACATGGTAACATCTAACACTTAATAACTCAGCCAGACCTGAATGGAATTTCAAAGCTGAAAGGAAAAGGCGCCCCTGTAATCTTGGCATAGATGTCAGCGTTTCTTCTCCTGGATCAGAGCTCTGCCTGCACATACTCTTCTCCCATCGGTGCCAACTGCGTGGATGCTGCAGGGCTGAAGCACCCTTGGGAAAATATTAGTGGGTACTTAGTACCAACCGGCAGCCAGCTCCCCTCTTTCCCCCAGCGCCTCCTGCCCACTGGTGGCCCTGCTGATCAACTTCTCCCCCTCCCTCCCAGCACCTACTCTCTGCCGCAATCAGCTGTTTTGCAGTGTGCAGCTGGCTCTGGGGGGAAGGGGGAGGAGTTGAGAAAGGACGCACTCGGGGGAGGGGGCAGAACTGGGCGAGAAGAGGCAGGATGGGGGCAGGGCCTGGGGCAGAGCAGGGGATTGGGCATCCCCCAGGCCCAAAGGAAACTGGCACCTATGTCTTCTCCTCGCACAGCGATAACATCCAGCACCTCCTGCTGGAGAGCGTTTGCAGCCTTGAGTCTCCATGATCAGCTGTGCTGGCGGGCTCTCCACGCTGATCAAACAGAAAATGAAAATTCTAAAGTTCCCGGGGCTTTAACGGGGAAGTGACTGTTTCCTGTGTACCTGGCTGATGTGCAGTGGAGTTGAAAGTGCTCTCCAGAGCGGTCACAGCGGAGCAATGTGGGTCACCTCCTGGAGACCAATTCATTTGAATTACACAACACGGTGTTTACACTATTCCCATGTCACCTAGTGGATGTCGAATCGAGCGCAATGCCTCTCACGAATGCAGTGTACAGAAGTTGACGTTACAGGCTGTCACGGAGTATTGGGGGACTCAGGGCCCTGCACCCCCGGCTTCCTGCGATTCACCATGACTCTCAGCCAGCCAGTAAAGCAGAAGGTTTATTTGGATGACAGGAATACAGTCCAAGACAGGTCTTGCAGGCACAGACAACAGGATACCTCTCAGTTAGGTCCAGCTTGGGGTCCCAGGGCATCCCAGCCCACCCCCCTTTGGGGGGTCAGAGCCATCTCTGCCTCCCAGCCATCTCTCCAGCTCGCTTCCCACACTCTGCCTTCAGCGACCCCTCCCACAGCCTTTGTTCAGTTTCCCGGGCCCCGGAGTCACCTGGCCTCCAACCCCTTCCTGGGTTCTCATGTTACAAGCTCAGGTATGTTCCCTCGGGCAGACTCCCATCCCCCGATGCAGACCATCCTAGCCACACTCGCCTGTCAGCATTCACACACCCCAGCAAGAACAGTCCCAGTTCGTCACACAGGCCACTTAGGTCGGCGGAAGGGACTCGGTAGTGTATACACATTATTAAATCGACCTAACACGGCCTATGTCGACCTAACTTTGTAGTGTAGACCAGGCCTTAGTCATCTGTCAAGCACCTAGCCTGTTTGGTTGTTATAAAATACCGTTGTCTTCACATTTCATGACAATGTTTACATTCATTTTGCAGAGAGTCAGTAAAAACTGAAAAATTAGTAAAGATTTTGGGGCAAATCCTGCAGTCTTTAAATAAGGACTGGATATGTACTGACTAAACAGCCATCAAAGTCAACAACTCTTGCTTAATTTAAGAATTGAGGAATGTTTTCAAGTGTTGGCCTATTGTTTGGGATGAGGAACAGGTGGCCGGGCTAAGGGCCTGCTTTACCCTGGGAAGGATATCCAGAGCCTGGGGAAAACAAACTGAGGAAAACACACTGGTATTCAACTTCTTTGTTAACTATCACCCATGCCCCTCTCTTCTCCCAGGGGCTCATTACTGGAGTCAACAGAAACAAAAGGGAAAGTAGTCATTTCAGTAAATATTTTCTGCTGTGTTCACCTTCACACAAGGCCTGGAGGGCTCAATATGGCTAATTGGGCCAATTAACTGCCCAGTCTGCACCTGGAGGAGACTGGGATTTAAGTAGATCAAGTGCAACTGGGCATGAACAGGCAGGTCCCATATAAACCAGGAAGCTAGCAACAGAAGGGGTTGGAAGGAGGGAGTCTTCAGTTGCTCCCTAGAAGAAGGGAAGTGTATGGGGAACTTGATGCCAATAGTTTATGGTTATTCTTTGGGAGAAGGATGTGTGGCTTGGTCAGGGCCGGCTCTGGCTTTTTTGCCACCCCAGGCAAAAAAGCCTCCAGCTGTGCCCCCGCCCCGGCGGCCGGACCGCCAGGGGGAGGGCGGCGAGCCCGGCCGGGGCTCCGCTCTCCCCGGCGGCCGGACCGCCAGGGGGAGGGCGGCGAGCCCGGCCGGGGCTTCGCTCTCGGGCCAGAGTGCCGTGCTGCCCCCCTCCAGGTGCCGCCCCAAGCACATGCTTGGTGGGCTGGTGCCTGGAGCCGGCCCTGGGCTTGGTGAGTCCAGAGAAGGGGGCGAGGCAGGTAAGGCCCAGAGGGAAAGCAACAAGGTATGGAGTAGGTCAAACCTTCTCCCCTGATGACAGGGCCCCTGAGCCAGGCCCTGGAAGAGAGGGTGGGCCTAGGTCCGTCTACTACAGTGGTTCCCCAACTTTAACAACCTGTGAACCCCTTTCACTAAAATGTCAAGTCTCATGAACCTCCTTGTAAAAATGAATATTTCCAGGGATTTTCTCCTTTACCCTGAGTATAAATTATAAAAGCCGAGATCTTGGAAATATAAAATTTGTTTTTATAACATGCTAATTATTATTAAGTGTCCCTGGCCTCTGTTGCCAGAAGCAGGGAATGAGCAAAAGGGGATGGATCACTTGATGATTCCCTGTTCTGTTCATTCCCTCTGGGGCACCTGGCACTGGCCACTGTCGGAAGACAGGATACTGGGCTAGATGGACCCTTGGTCTGACCCAGCAGGGCCATTCTTATGTTCTTATTTATCGTTACGGTATTTTTATTACATTATGAAAATGGCAACACTTTTCCAAGATCTCACTTTCGTAGCTTGTCTTATAACAGGCTTATTCAAAGTGATACAAGGCTCCCATGTTTCATCAAAGAGTATCAGATATGAAACAGCATGAAGGTATTTAAGAAAACAACTCAGAGTTCCTCCTACACAGGCATTCAGGTCTTGAGCAGTCCAGACAAACAACACACATTACAACAAAGCTCAAACTTGTTTGTCATAATAATTTTAAAAACAATACTAGCTGCCTATTTAATTTTAAAAACAGTAAAAAATATCCACCTCCCTTTCCATTTCTTATAAGGAGTCGAAGTTTAAATCTCCTCAATGTGGATCTGCTTGCTTTGATCCTCTTAGCTCCTGGAAGTCCATGGGCTCCGGGCTGCTGGCCCCGTGCTGCCCGGGATCCCTAGGGACACCTCTGTCTGCCATTAGGGAATTTTTTCCCAAGAATCCCCTGTAACTTTTTGTGAACCCCCAGGGATTCTCAAACCCCAGTTTGGGAACCACTGCTCTACTAGCTACTGAGGAAGTGGTATCAGCTGGGTAGTCCGTGGTAAGACTGCCTGAGACCATCTCTCATGAGAGAGTTTGCAAACCCAGATGGGGAAACAAATGGTGACTTGGCCAGGAGGCTGAGTCATGAAGAGGAGGCTGGGGTTCCTGGAGTGGAAAGATCTCCAGAGTGACAGATGATGAAAGAGACAATGCTATAAGAGGGCACAATACCTGGCCACAGCTAATTCCTGGGATGGCTTGGAGGAGGCACCACTAGTGGTGAGGTTACCCTTTGATATGCTCTCAGGCCCTCCTGGCACCCTTTTGCAGTCCCCTCACTAAACCCACCCGTCCAATTATTTTCCAACTAAATTATTACATTACACCCTGCTGATTGCCAATGGTCACCAGCAGGGCAACTGGTTTAGCACCTGCAAGCGTTTATCTTTGGGTGCCTGTGGATGCCAACCGTTTGCAGTGATGCAGAAGCAGCTTCTTCAAAACAAGGTACGATTGTCGGGGCAAAGGATTGGTGACACTACTTTCACTGCAGAAAGGTTATTGTGATTCTGGGGGAAATGCATCAGTATTCAGATTGTTTGCTAGAGACCAGTCATACCCCCCCTCCTCTCCCATGAGCTCAGGACTGGCATAAGCTGAGGGTTGAATTCCCCAGAACCCAAGAGCGAGGGGGGAGTGTGTTTTTTACATTCCTTGGTAACCACTTCCTTCCACTTAGCTGATAAACGAATGTTTGTACAGCGATTTGTCGTCCAAGTGACTATAGACAAAACCTGGATCCTGTTTCAGTTGTGCTGCTCACTTAGGGAACTGAACCCGCCCCATTTTAAGTGGCTTTATTCCTACTCCCCCTTACGCTGCCCCCTCGGCTCTAACGCGGTCGGGCCCTGGGTCGGGGGAGAGAGAGGATTGAACTAGCCCCGACAGGTGTTTGTCTCTGGAGGGCGGAGCCCCGCGTGGGAGACGCAGGGGGTCGATGGCTGCGGAGGACGGGGGAGGCTGTTGCGCTCCGCGCGGGACACAGAGCGAAGGGAAACCCGCGGCCGGCCGGGCACGTCACTTACATTCACCCTGATGCGCCCAAGCCCCGCAGCCGCTCCGAGCCCGGAGGCGCCCGGCGCGATTGCGCTGCGGGGTTATGCGGGCTCCGCGCTGGGGGGGGTCTGGGGGCGGGTGAAAGGGGCCGAGGGACGTGACGCTCCAACGGCCGGCGCGAGTTAAATCCGCGGAGCCCACGAACTGCTGCCCGCGCTCCGTGTAATGGGCCCACGGCCGCGCGTGGGCTCGGGCAGGGCCTCCCACGGGGCAGGCTGGGCGCTGAGCCCGGGGCCGAACCAGTGACCTCGGCCAAGCGCAGCCCCCGGGGTCAGGCACCTGCTGCCCGGACAGCACGTGGGTGCCCAGCAATGACACCAGCCCCGCCCCGCCCGGCTGAGACTCCGCCCCTTTCCCGCATGGCCACGCCCCCTTAGCCCTGAGTGTGGCCAGCTCTGGGGCTGCCACAGACGCTCCGCAGCCTTCGCCCTGCGAGTGCTCCCCGACCACCGCTGCCGCTGCCATGGTCTCGGCTCCGCGCTGCCCGCCCGGCGCCCGGGGGCTCCTGGCGCTGCTGCTGTTGCTGCCCCTGCCCGGGGCTGGCGGTGAGTGGGGCGGGGCTCGCCTCTCCCTGGCTGGCTGGCTTCGGAGCCTTCCCTGTCCCGCTTCAGGCTGGTCCCGCCCGCAGAAACCGAGCCTGGCCGCGGGAGCGGAACCGGCTCGTGGCCGGCTGGGATCGGTCCAGCGGGATGGACCGTAACGTGCACAGTCTGCCTGGGGGCTTGTAGGGCGGTGCCCGCTCCTGCCGGGGTGTGACAGTGACACTCTTGTACCAAACCCTCCAGCAAACCAGCCTCAAAGCGGCGATGGGAACAATCCAGCCACATTGTCCCCCAGGAAACGAGTTACAGGGATTGCCCAGATCGTAGAGTCTGTATCTTTTCTAGCTGACTTCCCCCCTGCTTCTGTCTGTCTCTATGGCTAGGCCAGTGTGGTTCTCCTCCGAGCTTCAGTTTTGCTGAGGTAACCGGGAGAACGTGGAGTCACTACCCTGTTGGATCCCGTCTGAGATACTCCTGTCGCCCAGGATACACTTTGGACCCTGGAAAGTCTCCTGTAGTTATATGTGATGCAGATTCAACGTGGTCATTAGACCCTGAGTTTTGTGTAGGTGAGTATCTTTGTTGCTTTTGCGTCTCAATTGATTTACAAGCCATCTTTTCCCCAAAACAAGGGAGTCCCAATTCTGTGACCGGTTCACTGTTAACCACTGGCTTCCATGAACATTTTCTAAATCCCCTTTAGTCAGTTCCTGCTTAGATTAATAGCTGGGTTTTTTAATGACATGTTTGTTTAAAATTCCCAACACTTGTGTCTTGGCAGGTCACTTTAAGAGCAGCTGACATACCAACTTCCAGTCATTTCTGTTTTCTGAGTCGACTGCTCTCAGATGGTCATAAGAGGAGGGATAGATTTACCATCTTTCTTGACCCTTTTTATGCATCAGCATGTTACAGATCCTAGACAGCAACTTCAGAATAATGCATTTATTGTCTACGAGAGACCCCATTGTCCATATGATGCTCCTGTGACTATTGGGAGGCATTCAGTGCCCACCAGTGATGATGCTGGATTTTGATATTTTACCTATGCTAGTCCATTTTAAATGGAGGTATAAAATAAAGGACATTTAAACCTTAACCTGCTTTAATTTCCCCAATGATCTTGGTTCTAACCATGTCACATCTTGTCCAGTGTTCTATGCAAATACTCAAATACAGCTACAACTCCAACTCACTGCAGTTAAATTCATCATGTTCATTGGATTTCATTCCTGGCTTGGGGAACATCACAAATTCTGCAACCAAGTGAAAAACCCTGGTGTACTGTCTCTTTTTGAAAAATTGAAGTCTCACTATTCCTAATGCCTATGTGAGGAGGAATGATTTATTTATTTATTATTGGTTATTATATTAGAAAACTAATGAATATAGAATTCAGCTATAGTAAAATTACTTTGCTAAAAGTAAACCCAGTATTGAATAACAATATGTATTACAAACTTGATAAAATACTAATTCATAATAAAATTCCTTTGGATTCCAGCACCACTCAAGTTTGGCCTAGTCATCCTGATGACAGCAGCCTGGGTAGGCTAGGGTGACCAGATCACCAAAGACAAATATCGGGACGCGGGAGTGGGTGACGCGGGGGGGGGGTGGCGGGGGGCGGGGCCAAAACAAACAAACAAACAAAAAAAACCCTTCCTCCGCAAGTGCTGGAGGGAGGCCCGGGAGACTCAGGGGAAGCGCGGGGCCGGGGTGAGTAACAGTCCGGCCTGGTCCCGAGCAGGCAGGACTCAGTTGGGTGGTAGGGCGAGGAGGGGGGCGGCCCGCGGGGCCAGGCGGTGGCTGTTCTCACCCCCGGCCAGCGGGACTCGGGAGCAGCCGCTGCTGCAGCTCCCACTGCCGCGGGGGGAGGAAGCGGCCATGGCGCTCCGCGGCTGCGGCTCTGGCGCCCCCGAACCCGGGCCTGCTGCGGGGACCCAGAAGCGCGCACGCTGCGCCCAGCCCAGCCCCTGGCCAGTCGCGTCTGGGCTGCTGCCCAGCTGGTGCTATCCCGCGGCGGCCCCGGAGTGGGGGCAGCAGGCCCCAGCCCCCCCGTCCCGCAGGGGAACGAACGGGGCTGGGCGGCCGATGCCTCCGCCCCGGGGCCGCCGCGGGATAGCACCAGCTGGGCAGCCCAGACGCGACTGGCCAGGGGCTGGGCCCAGCGTGCGCACTGCTGGGTCCCCACAGCAGGCCCCGGCTCGGGGGGTTCGGGGGTGCCAGAGCCGCAGCCGCGGAGCGCCATGGCCGCTTCCTCCCCCGCGGCAGTGGGAGCTGCAGCAGCGGCTGCTCCTGAGTCCCGCTGCCCGGGGGGGAGAACAGCCGCCTGGCCCCGCGGGCCGCCCCCCTCCTCTCCCAACCACCAACTGAGTCCTGCCTGCTCGGGGCCAGGCCGGACTCTTACTCACCCCGGCCCCGCGCTTTCCCTGCGTCTCCCGGGCCTCCCTCCAGCACTTGCGGAGGGAGGGGGAATGGTGAGCCCGGGGAAGAGGCGGGGATTCGGGGAGGGAGCCAATAGGGGGAGGAGGGGGCGGAGTCGGGGCGCGGGGGGGGGGGGGTGCGAGCACTTCCGGGCTCTAGGCTCCGGGGCATTTCCTTGTTTGTCCAGTGTCCCGACCGCGGACGCGGGACAAACAAGGAAATATCGGGACAGTCCCGATAAAATCGGGACGTCTGGTCACCCTAGGGTAGGCAGAGGAGAATTAGTGGGTTTGTGGGGACATGGGGCAGAGCAAGTGGTGGGGCCCCTTCCCACCCCTTCTACCTGCAGGCTCCCATCTTCCTCCCTGGGCACTCCAGCCAGGGAGTGGGGTCAGGGCATGGAGACTTGCCGGAACTCCTGCAAGACCATGTGCCCTGACCCTGCTCCCCAGCAGGAGCGCTGGGTAGGTCGGGGTGCAGGGGCACCCATTTTTCTGGGGGTCCCCAATTGGCAAAGGCCCCGTTGGGTCAGTGGTTAATCTGCCACTGTGGGTAGGCCAAATCTGAGTGGCACTGCAACCCCATGAGCCAGGTCACAACTCCACTTTCACAAATCTGATCCAGTCGCGGGGCAGGGGCCAAACCGTAATGACATTACAATCCTGGAGCTTGCAACGACTGAAGCAGAGAGACCAGCTCAGCTCAGCCAGCCCCTTGGCACGGGAACTGCAGGAACCACCACTGTGGGGTGAGTGCCAAGTAAGGTCCAACCCTCCTGGGATATAGGACCTGACCGAAACCACCCTAGGACCTCCATGCACCCACTATTTACTGGGTCATGACAGGCCGTAAACATTTAAAAATGGGTCCTCAGTCCAAAAAAGGTTAACCACTGGATTAGACCATTGGCTTGATCTGCCATAGTATTTGCTATGTTAGGGGGAGCAAGTTAGCATATCCCTTTTTCTTTTTCCCATTAAGGTCACATGAGGGAACACTAATATTAGTCTTGGTTTTTTCTAGGAAGACCATGTAAACCACTAGAACTAGAAAATGGCAGAGTGCATTTAACCAGTTTCCGGTTTGGTGCAACAGCAAACTTCTCCTGTAGTGAAGGGTGAGTGTCAAGTTGCTTCTTTTGACTAATTAACAGAACCTAGACTGGTGTGAAACTGCTGGTGAAGTCTGGCAAAATGAGACTAGAAAGCCTGCGTAACTTCACTTAACATAAGTGAGTGGTGTACTGTAAATCTGTAGCTATGGGCTGGGCCCTTGTTAAGAATTACACCTGCGATTTTCACAGGTGTTGAAGGACGCTAGCCACCCATTTATGGCTGTTCTTTGGTGGGAGATGGGCACCTAACTCACTCGGGTGCTTTTGGAAATCCCAGCCTAAACCTTCAACAGGTCATCCCAACTGCTGCTGGATCATGAGTCCTAAGGGAAAGCCCCACCTGAAGGGTAATGTGGCACTCACTGATCGGTGCCATCTCTGCCATGTTACAGGGACTGTTATTGGTCAGTCTTAGCATCTTGAATAGATGCTGGGATTGTAGGGCAGAATATTGCCCATAAAAGACAGCACCAGATAGAAGCAGACCTCTTCCTACGCTACAACAGCAAATATTTCTGTCCCTTCATGATAGATGTTGATATCAGGGCAGTGTCCAGTTCAGTTGTTGCTTTTGTCCATGTGGGTTATGTGACAAGCCTTGGGGGAATCCTAAATGGGTTTTGGCTTCATTCCACTGAGCAGGTGCTTTCTGGGGGTTGGGATAACTGAATAGATCGCATTGCATGGGGACCGAAAAACGCAACCAACAAATGCAGGTGTGTGTGGTGTGTGTTGTGGTGGGTTTTTTTTTTTTTTTTTTTTTTCCTCTTCAGTACATCCCAACCCCTGCTGCCAGGTCAAGCCCTCTAAAGTTAAGCCCTCTGTGAAGAGCAGTCAGATGTCTCTGGGTGGCAGCTGACCCTCAGTTTGAGTGAGAAGAGATGGTGGGGGAGGTAACTCCCTGATGGTTGCCAAACCCCATGCAGCCATCTAAATGCCTTTTTCTGTGGATTGGTTGTCAGCCTGCCTTCTGGGTGAAGTAGGTTGATCCACAGTTGAAGGATTTGTGGAGGTAGGGTTTCTTTGCAGTGGCCTACATGGACTGAAGGCCTTGGATTTGTGCAGGCCCAGGAGTTCCCTGGGTTTAGTGTGAGGTTGGGTCTTGGACAGTTAAGATGCCCAGGTTTTGAATATGGAAGGGAGATGGGGTCAGGTGGATGACAGCTCAGGGCAGCTGACTTCTCTCCGTCGCATCTGTCAGGATGGGTTGTCTTTAGGTCTGATTTTTATTTTACAAAACATTGCTGGGGAGGAAAGGTAAGGGGAGCTGCTTAAGCTGAGTCATTGACAACTGGGGTAACACAACTGGGCGTTCAGAGAAGCGATGTCTAGTACTGCTGCAGATAAAAGCACAGTAATTCTAAGGTGTAGAATGGCGGCAGCTCGCATTTCAAACACTCTCCTACATCCTAGAAACATCAGATGAGGCACAGCCCCCTACCCAGGAAGTCAAAACCCTTTTTCCACGTGAAAGCACCGTGAGCAGACCAGTCGTATCTATAATAACATGGTTTCCTGGGCATTTATTAAGTTCTATAGCAGGGATGATTAGAGCCCTCTTCCATCCTTTAGAGATATTTGCTCTCATTACTACTTGTATCACCAGTTTAGAAGAAGGATCACTTGTTCCCCTTTGCAGAGAATTAACAAGCATTCCCAAGCATCTGACTAGTGTAGACGAGAAGTGAGGGCATTCTCTTGTTAACAGTTGTACAAGCTTATACTCACCAGTTAATAGCTCTAGATTGCCTTTAATTACTTAGTGTTCCTTGGTCCTATAGTGTTAGACATATCCTGTTTTATAGTGGAGATGACCCTGATCAATCACTTGTCTTCACCTACTGGCATAAAGAAATCATGTTCCATCTTTCTGAACTGTAACCTAGTTACTTGCTTACTCAAGTAATAAACTTGAATCTTTTTTCTTTAGTTACAAATTAATTGGCCGGACTTCTGCCCAATGTGTGCTTGTGAAAAATGGAGTTGATTGGGATCAAGAGGCTCCATTTTGCAAAGGTAAACTAATTGTTTTAAGAACCATTCATGACTGGAGATGATTCGGCATAGCTGGTGCTACAGAGAAGTCTCTGTTCTTACGTCTTTTAATCCAAATAAGAGTAAAACTTGAGGATGTATGTTTGGTTGGGGAGAGAATGAAATCAGCCTGTGGTTCCCCGTGGTGTTTGGATGACTCCTATAGAATCAATGCTTAAAAACAGTCCCTTTTAGATTGTTTAATATTCATAATCCAACAGGCCTCATGGCACCTCTTCACTATTGTATCTGTGTAATCCTGCTGTTCACTAAGTAAAAGTCATGATGACTTCAAGAAGTTTTGACCCTTCCCAAACCTGATTATCCACTTAAAGTCTGAGGCTCTTTGGGAGTGAATCACAATTAATTTGCCTCTACTTTAATTTGATCTCTTGGATGCTTTCTGGGCTTGGTCTGTCAATCATGCTGCTGATGGTCCAATCTGGAATCAGCTGCTGCTACAAGAAATGTCCTGGCTTAGTTTTCTGCTGGTGGAACAACACTACCTCTAGAGATGCTGGGCAAGAAGTTCTGGCTCCCTGAGGCAAATGTTGGGAAGGGGCACGCTCTGTTAAGGTCCTCTTCCAGAGTTGGTGTTTTATGGAGCATCCCCCTTGAGCAATGGATGTACTGGGTAGGACCAAGCCTAAAAAGCAGAAAAACCTTCAGAATCTGAAAGGAGTCTTGCTTCAAATGTTAAAATGCAATGTTAAGTCCCCTTCCAAATGGCTACATAGCTTTCTGGGGGGATCTGAGACAACTTTCTTAGTGAAAACTCTCTTCAGTTCACCTGTAATTTGAACTTTAATTTTCATGTTAACATTCTTTGCTTCAGCAATACCTTGTCTTCCACCTCCTGATATCACCCATGGATCCCATAATGCTCTGAGTGGAGAAGAGTTTTTCTTTGGCTTAAAAGTAACTTACAAATGTGACCAGGGCTTCTCTCTTATTGGAGAGGCCTCCATTCATTGTACAATGAAAGATAATGTCAAGGGAGAATGGAGTGGGCCTGCCCCTGAATGCAAAGGTTAGTAGCATCTGTTTTTATCCCTTTCTTATTCTACTATCTCCTTCCATGAAAAACTATATTTTGAGAAGTCTGTATTTATTTCCCATAAATACATATCTTGAAAACTAGTTACTGTTGGAAACCCAATCTCTAAAGAAGGAATGTCACTTACTTATTTCTGGAAACCATTTTGCCTCTTGTACATCATGTTAGTTTGTCTCTCTTCAGTGTTCCGAGACTGACGTGAGAATTAACTGCAAACAGTTGACTTTAGGAAGAGAGAAACTCTTCAACTAGGGTTTTGTTTTTATGCCAGTATCCTACTATTCGAGTGCTAAAGCAGGTGGAGAGAGCCTTACAAGCAGGATTGTTTGGAAACCATATTTTTCAAAAGTCTCTGGGAGGGCTCCTTGGCAGTGAAGGCTCAGGCTTCTGTGAGTTCATATCCCAGCCATAAATTTCCTAGGAGGGGGAAATAAAGGTCATAGTACAATCCTCATTTGGGCGACGGCAGTGCTCACGCACACTATAGCTTTTAGCTAACAATGCATTTATGTACTTGGTATTCAAGCAGCTGCAACAACTTGGTTTTATTCTTGCTGAGTTACCCAGCCTAACAGCTGGGATGGGGGCTTTTTCAGAAGCATTGGGCAGGTTGATCACCTCGCTACTTTAATATTAACTCCCCCAAAAGCAGGGAAGTTCAGTTCCAGAATGTCGTTGTATGTAGATCTCTTCTAGCTTGACCCAAATTCCTGATGGCATCATACAATGATCATGTTTAACTCGTGCAGTTTACTGGAGGGTGGGGAAGGGTCCTGATAGTAATACAGTTGGGTGCTGTGGTGTATGTGGACTAACATCTTTTTTTAAAGGGAAAGTTCCAAAGTTGTATGACTTTATTTTAAAATACTTGACTACAGCAGGCATCAAAATGTATCAGGGCTTTTTTTCTCTCTCTCTCTCTCTCTCTCCCACACACACTCTGCTTCCTGTGCAAAACATTCTTATGCTGGTACTTTTAATTTTCAGTGGTCAAGTGTCCAGAGCCAGAAGTCAAAAATGGAAAAAAACACTCTGGGTTTGGACCTGACTATTCATATGGAAACATTGTAATATTTGAATGTGATTCTGGCTACACTCTGAAGGGTAGCAGTTCAGTTAAATGTGAAGCTAATAATTCATGGGTTCCATCTTTGCCAACTTGTCTACGTAAGTATAAGCAGTTGTGTGGAATCTTTTATATGATGTTTAGGAAGCTTATTGCTTTTGAGTAGCCATTTTACAGTGATATAAAGTTTGAGTGTCTGTGTCCCTCTTTCGTCGTAGGCATACTACATACTTCTCCTTCAGGAGGAATAAAAGATACTTCTGGTGAGTTGAAAGAACTTTTTTGGGGGGGGGCTATTTAAAGCTTCCAGATTTTTAGCATGTAGATTCTAAAAGACTGAAAATGGAAGTGTGAAATTCAGAAAGTAAATTTCATCTCTGTGTTCTGGAATTTTGTCATTCACAATTGCTACTGTAAGCAGTGTTCTCCCTCGGGTTTTAGGGCACTACATATTTTTTTTTCTACCCTTCCTTGCATGCTGTTCTCAAATGCACTTGAAACAGCTTACTAGCTGTCCTGAGCTGTGAGCATGTGTAACTTTCCTCATGAGGGCCCATAGGGTGAAGCATTCAGGAGAGGTTTAGCAGCTGCCACCTGAGGATAGTGATGCATTCAAACAAGGACTTGGCTTCAGATTTGTAACAGCTTCTGAATTTCTTCAACGCACTTCTGATTTCCCCTCCTTTCTAGTGATTGCACGTTCAGTGTGTGAGGGCTTTGTCTGAAGCCAGAGAGTTTGCAATAGTGGTACCCACTGGAGCAGTGCATGTGCCCTGAGCTGCCTCATTACCCTACCGATCTTCCCTCACTCCTGTCAGCTATTTCTCACTGTCTATGGTGAGTAGTCGGTCTCCAGTGAGCCCTGCACACGGGATTTTTCCTCTAATGAACTTGTAGCACTCATTGACCCATTGGGATTATTTTCTTAAATATTTTTCACAGTTAACTTGCAAAATTAACTCTTTATTTTTATTTTGTGGGGGTGGGGGAGAAAAAGGCCATTGCTAGTTAAATGCAATGTGTACATGAACATTGCACTGCAGTCACCAACATGAGGATTCTACTATGTGTTTATAGACTTGGTATCCAAGCAACTCCACCACCTTGGGCTTATTCTTGATGGGTTTCCCATAATCAGTGGGATTGTGAGGCTTTCAGAGGCATGGTTTGATGGGTTGATAACTTCGCTACTTAATATAAAGCTCCCAAAAGCAGGAATATGAACATAAGCTAAATTTAATGGCTTTAAGAACAGTCCATGACTGGAGATGCTGCAGTGTGACTGGTGTTAAATGTTGTTTGAGAGATTGTCTACACAGATTGCACTTGTGGAGTGCATGTGCCCATGTGTGCAAGACAGGCTCTTTTGAATAGCCGTGTCCACGGGGGCAGTGTCTGTTCCCTGGATGCCCTCGCACCATGTAGGTGAAGGTATAAAGGTCAGAGCACTTCAGCTGTTGCCTATTGGGTGAAGACTCATGTCTCTGTCCCTTCTGACTGGAATATCTACAGGCAGCACAGTACCCTCCTTTCACCATATATTTCCCAATTCAGACAGGTTGCCCAAGGACACCTGCTTGCTTTCTCTTCAGAGGGTTTTTAACAGGTATAATTGCTACTGTTATACGTACCTCACAGTTCTTCCTATGCAGGTCTACCTTATTTTTAAGTTTAAAAAGCATTAGACTCTCTCTGTATCCTGGGCTGACAAAAAGTGAGTAGAGTTTTGCTAGAGACACACCTCAACTGCTAGCAGAGCACCTCCCCCTCCCTGATTGAACGAACCTCGTTATCTCCACACTGATTTATACCTGCCTCTGGAGATTTCCATTACTTGCATCTGAAGAAGTGAGGTTCTTACCCACGAAAGCTTATGCTCCCAATACTTCTGTTAGTCTCAAAGGTGCCACAGGACCCTCTGTTGCTTTTTACAGATTCAGACTAACACGGCTACCCCTCTGATACTTGCTAGAGACAGAATCTTTGGTTCTTTTTTGGTTACATTTTACTGAGTCTAGACACACACAGACTAATTCCAGTTTTATTTCTTTCTAGCAAGATCATGCCCTCACCCTGGAAAACCAGAAAATGGCAGACTTGTTGTTCTAACAGATCTCATGTTTGGTGCAACAATAAACTTCATCTGTGAAGAGGGGTGAGTAATGGGCAGCTTGTGCTGATAGATGTATAGGTTTTTAATTCCCAAAGGGACCATTATGATTATCTAGTCTGACCTCCTGTATAACACAGCCCAGAACATTTCACCCACTGATGCCTGCATCAAGCCCATATTTGTATTTGAGCTAGAACATATATTTTTAGAAAATTCCAACCTTGATTTGGAGATTTCACCACATCCCTAGGTAGGTTGCTCAAATAGTTAGTTAATTACCTCCACTGTTAAATTCAGGCTACACACAAAGCACAAATCTCATTTCAGCTTCCAGCTGTTGGATCTTTCTATGCCTTTTTCTGCTAAATTAAAGAGGCCTCTTTGAAATCTTCTAGCCCTACAGGGTACTTACAGACTGTCCGTGATCAAGTCACCTCTTAACCTTCTCTTCAAAAAGATAAATAGGTTGAGCTTCCTTGAGATTTTCCCAGTCTCAAATCATCATTCTTGTAGCCTTTCTGCACTCTTCCCAATTTAATATCTTTGTTTGAAGTGTGAACAGCCAAATTGGAGTTAGTATTTGTGGTGGTCTCATGGCTACTGTATATAAAGGTAATACCACCTCTAACTCATACGTGGATACACCAGCAGGGGACAGTTCAGTATCGCATTAGCCCTCTTAGCCACAGCATCTCACTAGGAGCTTGTATTCACTTGTTCATCCACCATGACCCCGAAGTCCTTTTTCAGAACCACTGTTTTCCAGGATAGTCTTCCCATTCTGTGACCGGCATTCTTTTTTCCTAGACCTAGACCTTTGTATTTAGCTGTATTAAAATCCATGGTGCTCAGTTGAGCCCAGTTGACCAAGCAATCCAGATAACGCTATAGAACTAACCTGGCCTTATCGTAATTTACCATTGCATCAATCTGTCATCTGCAGACTTCAATAGCAATGGTTTAATACTTTCTTCCAGATAATTGATACAAATATTGAATAGCACTGGGCCAAGAACAGATTCCTGGAGAATCCCAGTAGAAATGACCACTTCAAGGATCCTCCCATTTATAATGACTTTTTTGAGATCTATCCGTTAAACCAGTTTTAATCTAGGTAATCAGTGCAACATTGGGTTTTTTATAGTGCTATTTTTTTTAGTTAGAACAGCATGCAGTATTAAATCAACCAAACTTCTAATCTAATGGGGGGAAAAATATCAAGTTTGTTTCATAACCTTTATTTTCCATGAAACCATGGAAGTTGCCATCCTTTACTGATCGCACCCCATATCAGCCATTCCATGACTGCCTGGGATCAGTGTCAGGCTAACCAGCGAGGGACTCTGGGATGGGGCATACAAACCCCAGGGAAAGGCTAATGAGCTGATGTAGGCTCAGTCAGCCCCACCCTGCTACACCTGCTGTAGGTGTCAGGTTTGGAGGGAGGAGTTAAAAGTAGAGCACACAGCTCAGCTGGGGGCAGACTGGGAAGGAGAGCAGACCTCCAGCTCCCACTCTGAGAGCGTCCTGGATAAGGCCAGGAATGGCTTGATAGACAGCTGCCTGCCAGGGCGTCCCTGAAGGAATGTGGGCATGACACAGGACTGTTTGATTTGTCACCAGTGACCTACTTGCTGGAGCTGAGTAAGTCTGCTGCAGATGGTGGCTTAACTAGGGACCTAGCAATAGTTTGTCCTGGGCCTAGAAGCCACCAAATCAGATTCCCATGATCCTACCTCCTCTTGCAAAGGCTATGATGAATCATGGGGGACGTAGCCTCACCAAGGAAACAAGCCTATCTAGGAGAATGAGGCATCCAAGCTACAGTTCCAATGTGGCACCATGATAGCATTTTGGGATTAAAATATTTCAATTTGGGGGCATTCTATTTTTCCATGAAACATGGAAAATTCCTGCAGAGAGCAGATGCTTTTTAAAAAAACAAAACATTTAATTGAAAATCCAATTTACTATCGAAAAATAGTTTTGATGACAATTTGTTGACCAACACTACTAATGATGTAAGAGAATCAAAACCTTATTGGATGTCTTGCCTAGTCCAGCATCAATCTGAGTTTGTATTGTATAAATTCCCTTCCCCCACTGTTTTATTCAGGTACAGACTAATTGGACATGCACAAAGAAAATGTGTGCTTGAAGGATCACATGTTAAATGGGACAAAGATATTCCATACTGTCAATGTGAGTAGAGACTCTTAATAGCTTTATGGGGAAAGTGTAATCAGCGTTAGACAATGAAAAGCGTACTTTGTCCTGCTGGATGGATTCTGAAATACAACTCATTTATCATTTCACTGCATACTAAATTCTTGAACGCTTCAGTTTTGTTTTCCTCTTGCACCAGGCTGTAGAAAACCATTAGCTTTCAAATTCTTCTGTGGGGTAGAACACAAAAGACTCAGATTCTTGGTTAACAGAGCTTGGACCACATCCCAAGCTGGTGTAAACTGAATCAGACCCTTGCTCTTCAGATATAGTATTAGATGCTTATAGCACAATCTCTAAGCACTTTACAGATATTTTTATATTTAGGGATAACTTTGCCTGTCACTCATACGCAGCTATCCCTAGGATGGAAAGCGACAGGTGCGTTTCACAGTAAAGAGCAGTAACTGTTTAGGACAGGGAGTGAAGCATTCTGGACCCCACTGAAACTGCAGGCAGAGTTTAAGGAGGTGGATTAATTAGCAAAATAGTTCACACTCCTCCCTTTCGAGGAAGTGCCATAGAATCCTTAATACACTTGAATGGGCAAGACCTCAATTTGATTTCTCCTCCCTCCTTCAGCTTTCATGACCCTTCAGTCTGTGCATCTACTCCCACACGCCCTGGCGGCATAACTACATTAGGAAACGTTCCCCATTTTCTAGTCTTAAAAATCTTGTCTCCCATAGGGCCAAATCTACAGCTGGTAAACTGGCATAACTCCAGTGTAGTCAATAGGCTTGGTCCTCTGCTGGTGAATCAGTGCTCCTCCCTTGATGTCAATGGCGCTGCACTGATTTTAAACAATCTAAGGTTTTGGTCCATTGCGTTTCAGCCTCTTCTTCTCTTATAAGACTTTGGATATGACATAAGTTAAATTCTCTCTTGCTTCCCTTCCCTTTACTTTCCTTTTTTTTTTTTCTTCTCCAGTGATAGCTTGCCTGCCTCCTCCAGAAATAGAGCACGGGACACATACTGGGACAACGATGGAGGAATTCAACTATGGGACATCTGTCACTTACCAGTGTAACACTGTAGAGAGGGGACAGGTTCCTTTCTCGCTTATTGGAGAGCCCTCCATTAACTGTACATCCACAGATAATGTAAATGGAGACTGGAGCGGGCCTGCCCCTGAATGCAAAGGTGATGGAATCCAATTACTGTAAAACAAGGTGGCAGTGTGCACGTACACATTAGCAACGTAAATCGTAACATTGCCGCTGCTAAACAGATTAGGAGTCCTGGGGGCACTCTTATTCCCACCCCTCAGCACATGTTAGTCACACCCATAGGAGAATAGAGCCCAGTTTGAGATTTTCAGAGACACGAAGGGGTGCAAGGAACTGCACTTATTGTATCCAGATGGCCCCAGTTCCCATGCACCCTGCCAAGAACTGCTGCCTGTCCACACTCTGTTCCAACGCCTCCCTCCGGCAAGGAGCCAGGAAGCTAGAAGAGGCAGTTACTCTCAGGCTACATCTACACTACAGGGGGGAGTCGATTTAAGATACGCAAATTCAGCTACGTGAATAGCGTAGCTGAATTCGACATATCGCAGCCGACTTACCCCGCTGTGAGGACCGCGGCAAAATCGACCTCCGTGGCTTCCTGTCGACGGCGCTTACTCCCACCTCCGCTGGTGGAGTAAGAGCGTCGATTAGGGGATCGATTGTCGCGTCCCAACGGGACGCAATAAATCGATCCCCGAGAGGTCTATTTCTACCCGCCGATTCAGGCGGGTAGTGTAGACCCAGCCTCAGTATGAGAGGAGGAAGTGACATGGAATCCTGGAAAAGCTCCATGTGGGGAGACAGGCTGGCAACACGAGACTGACTACTCACACGGAGGAGAGCCAGACAAGATCTTCTGCTTCTCAAAGGGAGAAGCTGTGCCAAGACAGGAGATGGAGCAGGGCTTGGAGCCGGGTGGGGGAGGAGAGAAGGATAGAGAAGTGGAGTTTATTCAGCTTCTGTCCTCACTTAGAGTCCTCAGAAGAAGAATACTGGAGATGATTGAAATTGACATAAGAACTTTGTTTGAAAAAGTCTTAATTTTTTTAAAAAGCATTTTGTGGAAAACTGTCCACATTACTGAATGTTTTATTTTTCATGTCATTGTTTTTAATGTTCTTCCCCTCACCCCCAACAACTGTCATAAAATGTTGTTGAAATGGCCATGGAACCTACTGAAAACCCCATTTTATGGGTGGTGATTGTTTTTGTTTTGTTTTGTTTTGTTTTTTAATCATATCTTTTGATAAGATGTATGTGGGAAACACATCTTTTTGCTCACTCTAGGAAACTATTCCTGTTAAGGTTTCTGCAGGTAAACCTGGAGCATAGCTGCGTATCTTCACAGGAGACCAGATCTGAGTGTCTGTGTCGGCTATAAGCACAGCTGGAACTCTAGAGAAATGATTTTATAATATCCACAAATGATAAGCAAGAGGACAGGGCAGTTCCAACAGCTCCTGCTGCCCAATGAAACGTCTCTTGTCAAAGACTGTAATTGTGTGTGCATGCTCTCTCCACAACCCCATATCCCCACAATTGCCTGTGACAACTGCCATTGCAGGTGGTCACTAATTCAGCAGGTGTAGTTTGATACTTAAGAAAAAGCTAGATGAAGACTAAATCTTGCCTAGTAGGTTCTATCAAAACCGATGCCCCAAGGAATTTGAGAACATGGCATCAGACCCACTGATACTCTCCTGCTTTTCCTTAACATGATGTTTCAAATAGGTGACTTCTGGGGTGGATTTAGGGGGTGGGGGGAGGGAGATAGGGACAGGAGCATTCAGACATGTCATGATCTCTGCAGGGCCTTGTGTATTTGCTTTCAAATTGGTTCATATCCCCCTGGTAAATAGATCTGATTCCACAGAAGTATCTTCACTTTGGTTCCCAATTTTGGATTTACCAGTAAACCTCCCAAGCTGACAGTGGTTTTTCTTTCACAGTCGTTCGCTGTGAACAGCCAAGAGTTGACCATGGAAAACAGATGACTGGGTATAGTCCGGTATACACCTACGGAGCCTCTGTTCTGTTTGAGTGTGACCACCGCTACACCCTCAAAGGCAGTAACGTACTTCATTGCAATGAAAATAGTAGATGGGATCCTCAGTTACCAGTTTGTGAACGAAGTGTCATATGGTGACGACCACCTCCTTCAAACTGACCCTGCAGCCCTTGGTTGCCCAAGATTCAGGGACAGCCAGTTTGATGTCTCCTTTGCTCTAAGAGAGGAAATAGTGACTGCTGTAAGCTTGCATGCCACTGTGCTGACACAGCTCCATGATACTTCGGTTAAATGACTCGTATGCTGAAAACAGGGATTTGAGTTTTATTCTATTGCAGGCAGTGTTGCCGAGTGGATAGAGCACTGAAGTGGGACTCAGGAGACCTGGGTCCTATCCCTGCTGAGTGACCTTGCGCAAGTCACTTCCTCACTCTGTGGCCCAGTTTCCCCTGTAAAACGGGAATGATGATACTGAGGTTCTTTGTAAAGTGCTTTGAGATCTACTGAAGAAGAGCTATGTATTGCTGTTTATGTATTGTATAAGTTCTTAAACTGCACTCATCACCAGAATATCTGAGTGCCTTCCAGTATTGCATTAAATAATGTAACTATGCACCTGGCGTGTGTTTGGTTTTTTTTTTTTTTCCTCTCATCGTCTCGGGAGAGAAGCATGTGCAGTGGAGTTTCTTGTTTCGTGATAGGGTGATAGGGTTTTAGATTTGGGGGTGGGGGGTTATAAATAGACATGTCTTTTATGTCACATTCTTGTAGAGGAGAATTATTTCCCAGTAAGATTTCCTGGTTACGTATGTCCTTAAACTTCTCTTTTTATTCTTAGGTAGCTGTGATGACCCATCTTACATTCGTAATACTTTTCGAGATCATTCTAACAGCAACTTGTTTCCGGCTGGGACTGTAGTGAAATATAACTGTGTGGGAGGTTATGAGTTAATCCCTGGAATATCCTCTGTGAGTGTTACCAGTCAAAAAGATTTTACATGGTCTGAACATCAAGAATTTTGTCGAAGTAAGCATATTAATCTTTGGTTTAGCTTTCTTTATGTTAATTTTGTAGCTCAATTAAAACAAAGTTTGGAAGCTGTACTCTATAGTCAATCTGTGGTTCAAAGTGAGAGTGTCTTCTCATTTCAGAGTAGCAGCCGTGTTAGTCTGTATCCGCAAAAAGAAGAACAGGAGTACTTGTGGCACCTTAGAGACTAACAAATTTATTAGAGCATAAGCTTTCGTGGACTACAGCCCACTTCTTCGGATGCATCCGAAGAAGTGGACTGTAGTCCACAAAAGCTTATGCTCTAATAAATTTGTTAGTCTCTAAGGTGCCACAAGTACTCCTGTTCTTCTTTTTGCGGATACAGACTAACACGGCTGCTACTCTGAAATGAAGATAGTGTTCTAGACTTTTCCTTTCAGTGGAACGGAGTGGCCAGATCACAGCAATGGCCATGTGATCTAAGAGGATGTGGGCTGGTATTTATCAAACTGTGACCAGACTTATTTTTTCCTTAACAGGCTATTTTATTTATTTCTAAGTTAGAGAGGGAGCTGGCAGTGATTCATATTTAGGTTGCCTAACATGTGCCAACTTGTATAAAAATACTTGTGAACTTCTTTGGGAAATTCTAACACCTCCATTGCTTACAGCGGACCTCTGAGGTATGACAAGAAGAAAGCCCTCAGATCATAGGAGCACCTTTTCCTTTCAGCTTTGAAATTCCATTCAGGTCTGGCTGACTTATTACCTGCTAGAAATTACCATTTCCCTTCTCTCACGGGCATCTCCAGGAAAATTGCTGACAGCCTGCCAAAATAATAATTGTACCAGACACAGCACTGGGAACTGCAAGAGGGCAGGGGAGAAGAGAGAACCACTCTATATGCATCCGAAGAAGTGGGCTGTAGCCCACGAAAGCTTATGCTCTAATAAATTTGTTAGCCTCTAAGGTGCCACAAGTACTCCTGTTCTTCTTTTTGCGGAAACAGACTACCACGGCTGCTACTCTGAAACAGGAGTGGGTGTTTGTTCTCACATCCCCCAGCTCCTGCAAAGAAGTGGTGATGAGACACTTTTTCTTTTAAACAGAAGTTGATACATATCTGTCTCATTTTATGCTGGGGTTACGTTCCGCCTAAAGCGAAAATCCCATATAGTCAAAATTACATTGAGTGTAATGGGGGGCGGAATCGCCCGCACTACAGAAACAGTATTTAAATTGTTCGTTTTTTGTTTTGTTTTGTTTTTTATTGTTTGTGTCGACCGCGACAGACCTGTAATTAAAACACTCATAGTTGCTTGAGTGACCAAAAGCACCAACCCCATAAAAAGTGGACTTTATAAAGCGTCATCTCAGGCTTTTTAAAAGCAGTCTCTGTTTTTGGAGGCCTGAGTGGGGTTTTTTAAAGACTTGGGCTTGGCAATTCTGTCACTGCTGGTGGCATTTACGTTTGCCAATTAACATTTGAAAAAGCTTGGAAATTCAAGAGAACAACCTGGTGGGTCTCACTAAACTACTGTATGGGGGGGGGGGGGGGGGCTATGTTTAAAGAAAGGAATTTTTGCAGAGTGAATTCTCTATTATTGCTGCAAAGAGAAGTTGCTCAGCTGTTGCAAGGTCACAGGTGTTTACTCGGATTGCCTTGTTCAACAGAACAAAGAGGATGGTTACCTGTGAATTTACCAAGAAGGGCTTGTTCCTCCTTCCTTGAGCACCCTATTAGCAGGGTCATAAGTAACCCCCATGTCCCAAAGGACTGTAAACTGTACAGGGCAGGAAGCAGAGACAATGCAAATGGCAGAAAAAGGCACAAGAACAAACTAAGGTAAATGTGTAGCTAGGAGGATTTTCCTCATCTATCAGCAAGTGAGTTAGAATTGTGCAGTTCATGAGCAACTGGAGGGATGTGGCACTTATAGATGGTGCTCATAAGTCCCGCACTCGTACTGGTGCTGTGGAAACAGCTGAAGGAGCATGCTGTCTATGCAGGGCTTCAGTTGCATTTCCTTTCACGCATTTCTCCTTCCTGAAGATCAGCACAAGAGGCAGGTATCTAAAACCCATTCTGTTAATTATCAAGTAACATGCACAAGGTTGAAGTTTCTATCCCATATTTAAAACTGCAGGCACTGGGTTAGCTAGACCTTAATCTTCTCCTGCAGATTCATGTTAAAAAATCAAACTCTCTCTCCCACCTGTCTATATATCACACACAGCTGCAGCACAGGGTGACCAGCAAGAGAGATGAGCCACAGCCAGCACCTACTGCCTGCAGAAACCTTAGTCTAAGCACCCATCACTGCCAGGCTGAACTAGCAATGCCACTCCTTGAGCTACTTTGCTTTCCACAACCAAATCTTTGTGCAACTTTTCATGAGTGATGTACTCGAGTAGTTGGATTCTAATACCTAAACTATTTAATCTATTCACCTTAATTTGGATTATTGCTGATGATGTACTCTAGGTATCATATGACTTTAAAAAACAAACTTTGTATTTGTGGATAATCTAAGCACTATACCCAGATGTACAGATGCTCTTTTCCCAACTTCTTATATTAATTTTATAATTTTTAATCTGTTTACTTCACTATCCCAGCCCCCCACTAACCTTTACCCAATTTGGTGCATTTCTACACATTTTATGAAAAAATGGTTATTTTCCTGCAGTTTGAGAGGCCTCAACTCCATCTTAAAGTGTTTTTTCCATTTCATAACCTCATTGTATGGAAAGTTTGAGCAGAATCACTATGCTATGGAACAGAGACATGCAGCTAACGTGACTCACATCAACTCCCCTTCATCTCAACTCAGCTCCCAACAACTTTCAATAGGACTTTTCCTCCTTAACTCAATCTCTCTTGAAAATACTATTGATGGTGTTTAAAATGCCTATAGCACCCACTGGTCCATCTACATTAAGCTTCCCAATGCTACCACCATTGGTGGCCTTGTGTACACTGAGGGCTGGTCTACATTAATACTGTAGGTCAGTTATGCAAGTTACATAACGTACTTGCTCTGAAAAGAGCTGCCAAGCGGGGGGTGCAGCTTCTTGACAACACCACACAAAGGGATCTGTTTGTTGAGCTGCATAAAGCCCTGCACTGATTCTCTGAGAGGATTCCCCCGAGCAGTTGGGGGAGGCAGGACCTTATTCCTCACCTCTCGTGACAGGGCCGTGCGAGAGCTTGTAGGAAGCCAGAGGCAGCTTTCTAGAGGGTTAATTCAGAAATTGCCTGTGGAACCTAGGGGCTGCGGCCTATGGCAGGAAAGAGCCAGGTGGTGGGTGGAGAGACTCTAGGAGGAATGCTATGGGATGGCGCTCTGATCTCCTCTTCACTCTGCTTCTTCCCACCCCCACCTTTGGGGTAAGCGCATCACCTTCTCCTCATTGTGGGCTGGAAACCAGAGATGGCAGGAGAGAGGTTGCCCACTCAGCTCATGCACAGGAGGATCCCTTGCAGCTCACATCCTCCTGCTTGTCCCAGCCCAGAGGAATGCATGACACCGAGCCTGGACTGTGACTGCATTAGTCGCCAACAGGGGAGTGTGCCGGGAGAGGACACATGTCTACACAATTTTTCTTGACTGCTGCGGCAGGGGGAGAAAGGCCCGATTCCATCTGGCTCTTTAGGACTCTGAGGAAGCTCTGGGCGCTGGAGAGAGGTCTGTGGACCCTCAGAATGTGCAGAGATGTGGCTCCTACCTAGTCCAAAGTAACCTGCCGTGCTCCCCCACAAGAACCATATTAACAGGCAACACTGCCTCTATTGCCTTGGCCACATGTATCGTTTCCTTTTTCTGGTGGCTTGTCCAGAAAAGGAGGACAAGAGCTCACTACTGCTACCACCTGGGGGAGTAGCTAGGTTGAGATCAGCTGGTAGGAGGAGGCAATAGCCCCAGAATCTGGGACTTCAAACCCCTAGAATGACCTCTTCCCTTTATAGACCCCTCCCCCCCCTCCATCATACACAGCTATTTTAAAGTTTAGCCTGATAGTAAAGAGACCCCTTTTCAACCCTTCACCACACAAGAGAAAGCCGGCAGCATTTGTCATTAACTATTTATTTCTCCTTTCCTGGCTCCCAAACTGCTTCTCCTCCCTACTGCCGCCAGCCACCTTCGAGTTCTCCCTCTTCTCCCCGGCTCTGCTCACTTGATTGCAGCAGCTCAGCAGATGGTCCAGCTTTACTCTTCCACTTCCATTCTTCTTCACTTCTTTGGGTGGCTGCATTTGCCATTGAGCAGGCTGATGGAAATACCCGAGTGCTCTGTCTAGGCCAGGGGTCTCAAACACGCGGCCTGCTGGGCTATTACTCTAGGTAAGCGGCTCCGGGCCAGAGCCCGATGCTGTCCTGCACCCCAACTCCCTGCTATGAGCCCCCTGCCTGCACTCCTGCCTGCACCCCACCCCCCAACCCCCTGCCATGAGCCCCCTGCCTGCACCCCACCCCCAACCCCCTGCCATGAGCCCCCTGCCTGCACCCCACCCCCCAACCCCCTGCCACACCTCGCACTCCCTCCTGCACCCCAACCCCCTGCCATGAGCCCCCTGCCTGCATCTCAACCCCCTGCTGCACCCCAACTTCCTGCCCTCAGCCCCCTGCTGCATCCCACACCCCAACCCCCTAACCAGAGCCCCCTACTGCACCCTGACCCCCTGCCTCACCAACTCCCTGCCCTGAGCCCCCTGCACCTCAACTCCCACCCTGAGCCCCTGCCACACCCCTCCTGCCCCCTCTGGGGGCAGGGCCGGGGACAGCGATGGGGGGTCTCAGTGATGCAGCCCTCTGGCCAATGAACTGGTCCTCAGGCGGCCCGCATGGTCATTTGAGTTTGAGACCCCTGGGCTAGGCTCACAGGCCCAGCAGCTAAAGTTAAGCCCCATTGAGAGCAGCGGGAGATTAGCCTGGAGTGTCAGGAATGGAGGCTTGGCCCATGGGGACCCAGGCACTGCCGCTGCTGCCACGTTCATGGTGAATCCTCCAACGCCTCGCCAAAGGGCTCTTCCACATTCTGCAAACTGGCCTCACGGGCTGACTGTCTAGGAGAACAGAAACCCTTTGTTAGAGCCAGAGAATCTCTTGCCACGGCTCCCTGAGTGTCACAGTGAAACACCTGTGAATCTCTAGGAGGCTCTCAAGCAGTTCCCTGCTCAGGCACTTGGCACCCACTAGCAATGGTCTCTGACAACAGCATTGCCAAGGGGAGCTCAGCAGATGATCCCTTCTATGGCTTCCTGAGTGGGAGGGAGGTTGGTCTTGTCATTTAAGGCCTAGTGTCAGAGTCAGGGCTCCTGGGTTCTCTGACTTCGGAAGTGGGTGGAGTTGGACTGGTATCAGTCCCATGCTTCCTTCCTGCCTCTGTCAGGGATGTTGCGTGTGACCTTGCAGCCAGTTGCTTTCTATCCCTATGCCCCAGCGAACAGGGATAATACTGACCCTCCCCTCAGAGGGGCTGGCAGGGGTCACCACTGTCATGACTCAAGTTGGAATGAATTGTGCTCTTGGTAGTGAAGGGCCAGATTCAGTCTCCATGAATGCCCAGGGGGTATTGTGGCCATGGTTTGACTCACCTAGCATTACAGGTTGTTTAGCCCGGTCCTGGCCAGGCATTGTGCATCTGCTCCTGGCCCTCTCTGGCACACAGCTCCATCACACACAAGAACATGGCCCACCACGGACAATCTATCAGCTCCCATCTGGTGTTCAGCTCCAAGATGGATGGGAAGCCCTAGCCGGACCATAGGAAGACAGGGGGGGGTGTTCTTTGATGGCAACTGCTAGAGCTTCAGCCTCTGCTCCCACCTCCACCCCCAGGCTAAGGGCTTCAAAAGTGGTCCCTGGCCCCAGGTCAACAAAGTAGCTGAGCTGAGGCCAGGGTGGGTGGAATTACTGCTGGGACTGATCCTAAGAGAAGAGCAGATTTCTCCTCTGCTCTAGGGAGATTCCCATAGGAAATGCAGCTGGGGTGGGGGCGATACAAGCACTACCCCTCAGCCCTTGAATAGTGGGCAACTGGGACTTTGGGAGCCAAGGGACTGGTGTATCTTGCTGGAGAGCAGAAAAGGGCATTGGAGAAATTGTACAAAAGTGAACATCACGGCTGGGTCTTGCCTAGTTTATCGATAAGAATATCATGCGAGACCGTATCAAATGCCTTACTAAAGTCTAGGTATAGATCTCAAAAAAGTCATTATAAATGGGAGGATCCTTGAAGTGGTCATTTCTACTGGGATTCTCTAGGTATACCACATCCACCGCTTCAATCTTATCCACAAGGCTCGTTATCCTATCAAAGAAAGCTATCAGATTGGTTTGACATGATTTGTTCTTCACGGCTGGGTCAAGGGCAGCCAGACCTACTGGTCAGAGCCAGAGTCCACACTCACATGACAGGAGTGGAGAGTCAGCCGGGTCAGGGTACTGGAAGATCAGCAGCAAAAGACAAACGTGCTATCACCACCACAACTCAGATGCCAGGAAATCAAGCCAGGGGAGAGGCAGCAGAACCAGGCAGAGGGAGGCTTACAATGGTTAGGAAGACCCGCAACACCTGTGCCAGCACTGCTACTGTCTCCTCCACCTGTGCCTGTAGCCAGACAGAGTGCCTAAGCATGGATGCCTCTACCCAGATCCTGGTGTGGTTTTGCAAAGACTGTAACTTGCAATTTCCACTTACTGATATCCAGGCTGGGGGGACCATCCAATGTGAAAGGTGCCTGCTGGTGGAATCTCTCAGGCAGCAGGTGGGAGAGCTACAGGAGGAGGTGGCTAGGTTGAGGAGCATCCGTATCCACGAGCAATTCCTCGACAGTGTCCATGTGGAGACAGCTGAGGTAGCTGTCCCAGTACACAGGACTGCTGATACACCACTGGTGGAGGAGGAGATGGCTCAGGGTGGACGCTGGCAGCTGGTTACTTCTGGCAGCAGGCAGTGCTCCACCCTTGCTCCGAACCCTCCTGCCGTGGTTATAGGTAACCGTTATGCTCTTCTTGATACAGGAAAGAAGGAATCACTCCCTACAGTAAAGGAGGAGAAGCCTCGTACCCCTAAGGCTGGAGAGTCTGCTGCCACCACTGCGAATAGGAAACGTAGGGTAGTGGTGGTCGGAGACTCTCTGCTGAGGGGGACGGAGGCGCCCATCTGTCGCCCTGACATTTCATCTCGGGAGGTATGCTGCCTGCCGGGGGCCCGTATCCGAGACGTTACGGAGGCATTGTCGAGGATTATCCGGCCCTCTGACTACTACCCCATGCTACTCATCCATGTGGGCACAAATGATACTGCGCGGTGTGACACTGAGCGGATCAAGAGTGACTACAGGGCTCTGGGAGCACGGGTGAAGGAGTTTGGAGTGCAGGTGGTATTCTCTTCAATTCTTCCTGTCAAAGGTAGGGGCCCGGGCAGAGACAGATGCATCATGGAGGTGAATGCCTGGCTGCGAAGATGGTGTCGCCAGGAGGGCTTTGGCTTCCTAGACCACGGGATGCTATTCGAGGAAGGACTGCTAGGCAGAGATGGCGTTCACCTTTCGAGGAGAGGGAAGACCTTATTCGGACACAGACTGGCTAACCTAGTGAGGAGGGCTTTAAACTAGGTTCGACGGGGACAGGTGAGCAAAGCCCACAGGTAAGTGGGGAACATGGAGACCGGGGAAATGAGTCGGAAACAAGAGGGAGTGTGGGCTATATTGGCAGAGAGAAAGGAGAGTCAGGAAAAAACTGGGAGGAAAGATCAAACCAGTATCTTAGATGCCTATATACAAATGCGAGAAGTATGGGGAATAAGCAGGAAGAACTGGAAGTGCTAATAAATAAATACAACTATGACATGGTTGGCATCACTGAAACTTGGTGGGATAATACACATGATTGGAATGTTGGTGTGGATGGGTACAGCTTGCTCAGGAAGGATAGACAGGGGAAAAAGGGAGGAGGTGTTGCCTTATATATTAAAAATGTACACACTTGGACTGAGGTAGAGATGGACATAGGAGACGGAAGTGTTGAGAGTCTCTGGGTTAGGCTTAAAGGGGCAAAAAACAAGGGACATGTCATGCTAGGCGTCTACTACAGGCCACCTAACCAGGTGGAAGAGGTGGATGAGGCTTTTTTCAAGCAACTAACAAAATCATCCAAAGCCCAAGATTTGGTGGTGATGGGGGACTTCAACTATCCGGATATATGTTGGGAAAATAACACAGCGGGGAACAGACTATCCAACAAATTCTTGGACTGCATTGGAGACAACTTTTTATTTCAGAAGGTTGAAAAAGCTACTAGGGGGGAAGCTGTTCTAGACTTGATTTTAACAAATAGGGAGGAACTCGTTGAGAATGTGAAAGTGATCATGAAATCATAGACTTTGCAATTCTAAGGAAGGGTAGAAGGGAGAACAGCAAAATAGAGACAATGGATTTCAGGAAGGCAGATTTTGGTAAGCTCAGAGAGCTGATAGGTAAGGTCCCATGGGAATCAAGACTGAGGGGAAAAACAACTGAGGAGAGTTGGCAGTTTTTCAAAGGGACACTATTAAGGGCCCAAAAGCAAGCTATTCCGCTGGTTAGGAAAGATAGAAAATGTGGCAAAAAACCACCTTGGCTTAACCACGAGATCTTGCACGATCTAAAAAATAAAAAGGAGTCATATAAAAAACAAGGCAAATACAAATTAGATGGGGCTACTATAAGGTGGGTGCATAACTGGCTGGATAATCGTACTCAGAGAGTTGTTATTAATGGTTCCCAATCCTGCTGGAAAGGCGTAATGAGTGGGGTACCGCAGGGGTCTGTTTTGGGACCGGCTCTGTTCAATATCTTCATCAACGACTTAGATATTGGCATAGAAAGTACGCTTATTAAGTTTGCGGATGATACCAAACTGGGAGGGATTGCAACTACTTTGGAGGACAGGGTCATAATTCAAAATGATCTGGACAAATTGGAGAAATGGTCTGAGTTAAACAGGATGAAGTTTAACAAAGACAAATGCAAAGTGCTCCACTTAGGAAGGAAAAATCAATTTCACACATACAGAATGGGAAAAGACTGTCTAGGAAGGAGTACGGCAGAAAGGGATCTAGGGGTTATAGTGGACCACAAGCTAAATATGAGTCAACAGTGTGATGCTGTTGCAAAAAAAGCAAACATGATTCTGGGATGCATTAACAGGTGTGTTGTGAGCAAGACACGAGAAGTCATTCTTCCGCTCTACTCTGCTCTGGTTAGGCCTCAGCTGGAGTATTGTGTCCAGTTCTGGGCACCGCATTTTAAAAAAGATGTGGAGAAACTGGAAAGGGTCCAAAGAAGAACAACAAGAATGATTAAAGGTCTTGAGAACATGACCTATGAAGGAAGGCTGAAAGAATTGGGTTTGTTTAGTTTGGAAAAGAGAAGACTGAGAGGGGACATGATAGCAGTTTTCAGGTATATAAAAGGGTGTCATAAGGAGGAGGGAGAGAACTTGTTCACCTTAGCCTCTAAGGATAGAACCAGAAACAATGGGTTTAAACTGCAGCAAGGGAGGTCTAGATTGGACATTAGGAAAAAGTTCCTAACTGTCAGGGTGGTTAAACACTGGAACAAATTGCCTAGGGAGGTTGTGGAATCTCCGTCTCTGGAGATATTTAAGAGTAGGTTAGATAAATGTCTATTAGGGATGGTCTAGGCAGTATTTGGTCCTGCCATGCGGGCAGGGGACTGGACTCGATGACCTCTCGAGGTCCCTTCCAGTCCTATAATCTATGAATCTATGAATCCAGTGGGGCTGTGGCCCTGACACAAGGGCTTTTCTGGACCATATGGGGCAGGGAGAGCTCTGCCTGGGCGCAGCGGGAATGAGCGGGGATAGACCAAGGAAAGGGGGCAGGGGAGTGGTGCAAGGGAAAGAGGTCCTGCCCCATATGAAGGAATTTGGGGGGCAGAGGGAAGAACCCTGCTCCACAGAGAGGGGAGAGAGTTTCTGTGAGTGCCAGGGGGCTCCATTTCCCCTTCTCGCTCTCCCAATCAGAGGGAGGCCACTCCAGCTGGCCCAGTCTGGTCCTGACCAGAGTCTGCAGGGTAGCAGTGGGCCCACAATAGGGCTGGGCGGTTTTCACGGGGTTGGGACTCACCAGCATGGCGCCTCCCGCTGGTCGCTCTGGGAATTAGCTCAGTTGATGGGGAACGCCCTCTGCTGTCAGCGTCCCATCCGTCTCTTGTCCTCCGTTGGCATCTGGAGCCGCGTTGCTCACCGCTTGACACTGCCCTTCAGGCCACTGCCCCTCCAGCAGTGCCCACTAGTCCATCCTCACCCCATTCCAGGGGTGGGGGTTAGCAACAGTCCTTGCACCTGCCTCGGTGGCCGACCGCAACCCCCAAAGCCTAGCCCCTTGTCTCAAGGGCCCGTTACAATGTGTCTCGGCCACCGGATGGCCAGACGCAGTACTGCCCAGCCCGAGATGCTGGTCTCCTGCTCTGGAGACAGACCTTCCCCCATGAAATTCTGGGACAGATGACCTGCTGCTCTCCTGGGCAGCCATTATATAGGGCCTAGCCTAGCCCTGATTGGCTGGCTCTAATCTCGGCCCTGATTGGCTCTCAGTAGGCCCTTCCCTGATTGGCTGACGGCTTGCACAGCCATTCTAGCCTACTCTAGTTCCCTCTCACATGGGGGTGGGGCAGCCATCCCACCACAAACCCTCCCCGTTAAAAAATGCTCACGGGGGAGGGGAGGAAAGGGGTCCCTATCGCCCCAGCTTCCTTCGTAGTGGGGCCTGCAGGGCATCCCTTTCCTCTCGCAGGCCCTCCAAAGTCTGGAGCGAGCTGCTTCCCACCTGTAGCGTCTGGGTTCCCCCTGTAGAACGCCCTGGTCCTACGTGGGGTCCTACTTCTCTTTGGGTTCCCACATGGGCCCTCCTGGCTCCTATGTGGGTTCCCTCATTTCGGTGGGGCCTCTCTGCCCCAGCCCCTTTCTCTCTAGGGGCCTCCGTCTTCACCACCTCTTCTCTGTGGCTGGTCTCTGACCGAGCCCTTGTCTCAGACACTCCCCCTTTCTGCCTCAGGGGGCAGTGCCTCTTTAAATGTCCCCGTTGGTGGCAGTGGAAGCACTTTCTGGGTCTTCCCCCTGCCACATCCCTACTCCTGCTTGTTTGGGCCCTAGCCCTTCCTTCTGGGCTGGCCCGGGCCTTGGGAGTCCTGTAGGGGCACTCTCTCTTCAGGTGCCCTGGCTCCCCACAGACCCAATAAGCTGGGGGCCCCCCTGTTACTATCACAGGGGGTGCCTTTTCTGGGTGGGGCCTCTCTGCCCCCTCCCAGGAGGGACACTCCCTCCTTTAGTGTCCCTGTCACCTACAGGCGAAGCAGTTCAGCGTTCCTGGCCTCTCGCCCTCGGTGCCGGATCTCTTGTTTGGTTTGGGTGCTGACCTCCACAGCAGCCAGAACGACTCCCTCTGCTGATCGGCAAGCCGAGCCACCCAGGCCCTCCAATAGAAGTCTCTTTTCTCCACCATTTTGGTCTCTCCATGTGGCACAATCTGCCTAGTCCGCTTGACGGTGTCCTTCTTCAGGCCACTTCCCTCCAGCAGTGCCCCCTAATCCATGCTCATCTCCTTCCAGCGGGGAGGGGGGAAGCAGGTTAGCAACAGTCCTTGCACCTGCCTCAGTGGCCAACCAAAACCCCCAAAGTCTAGCCCCTTGTCTCAAGGCCCGGTTGCAGTTTGACTCAGCCACCACATGGCCAGCTGCAGTACAAGTGGGAACGGGAGGACCCAGGCCCACCAACTACCCTGGGTCCCCACCCAGAGATCCTCTAGTGGCAGTCTCCCTGCTCTCCCCTTGTCCAACTGTCCCTGGGCCTTTCTATCAGGGCCCACAATCTGGCAGGTCTTGGGCCAGAGCTGTAGTATGCTCCCTTGAGCCTGCCCAGCACTGCTCTTTCAGAGATGCTGGTCTCCTGCTCTGAGGACAGACCTTCTCCTATCAAGGCCTGGGGGATACTGCCTGCTGCTTGCCTGGGCAGCCTTTATATAGGGCCTAGTTTAGCCCTGATTGGCTGGCTCTAATCTCGGCCCTGATTGGCTCTCAGTTGGCCCTTCTCTGATTGGCTACAAGCCTCTGCAGCTGCTCTGGCCTACTCTAGCGCCCTCTTGCATGGGGGTGGAGCAGCCGCCCCACCTCAGCGATCAGCTGTCGCAACCAGGCTGTGGCCTGGGCTGCGGGGCTGGCTCCAGGCACCAGCGGAGGAAGCACATGTCTGGGACGGCATTCGGTCCGTTCTTGGGGCAGCACAGGCCGGGCGACTTTTTTGTTTTTTGCACTTCAGCAGTTCGGGCGGCGGCAGTCCGAGCGTTGTTGTTGTTTTTTTTTCTGCTTCGGCAGTTCGGGTGGTGGCAGTCCAAGTGGTTGGGGTTTTTTTGGTTTTCTTTTTGCTCACTTTGGCAGTCTGAGCGTTGTTGTATTTTTTTTTTGCTTGGGGCAGCAAAAATGGTAGAGCCGGCGCTGCTGGGCTGAGGTCGCTCAAGTGGTCAGCCCCTCAACACACTGTATCGGGGGTGGCTCAGGCCTGGGCGGGGCCCAAGCACTCCACAAACAACCAGACTTCAAGGGCGGGCCCTGGCCTGGGTGGAACCCTGGCAGCCAGAAAACAGACAGACTTGACAGGGCTGGCTCTATTCTGGGCGGGGCCCCGGTGGCCAGCCAACAAACAGTTCCTGTCCTGGGCTAGAGCCTCCTTGCACCATGTAGGGGGTCAGCCACCCGGGGTGGGGTGGCAGGGGGACGCGGTCCCACCCTCCTCCCCCGCGTCCCAGCCCAAAGCACTGGCAGGGGCAGGATTGCTTGCCCCTGCGTCGGCGGGGATCCAGCCGCAACACGCCAACTGAGCCGCGCCGGGCTCTGCAGCCAGCAGCTCCCGGGCTGCCCCTGGGCTACTTCCTGCCTCCCTGGGGTTTGGTACCTGCGGCCTCCAGGCCTCTTCCGGCTCCTTGGGGTAAACCGCAGCGGGTACTCCGGGCCAGTCCTCGTCCATGTCTGGGGTTAGGGTTAGGGGACTCTGGAGAACAGGCCAAGTGTCCTCCTCTGTTGCAGGCTGTCCCCCAACTGTGGTGAAGGGCCGGCCTTTTATATTTCCGACCCCACGCCCCGGTCCTTATGGCGAGGGGGGCGGGGGGATATAGGCTCCGCCCTCCAGGGGGCGTGTAGAGGGGCCCTCGCTCTCCTGCTCGGAGGGAGGCCGCTCAGTTGCCACAGAGTCTACCAGAGGCCCCGGTGGCCAGCCAACAGGCCAGGGGGGTGGGGCAATATAGGCTCTGCCCTCCAAGGGGCGTGTAGAGGGGCCCTCGCTCTCCCGCTCGGAGGGAGGCCACTCAGTCTCATTACACTCCCCGTTTAGGGGGAGCAGGAGTTGCTGGTGGCCTTGGAGGCAGAATTCCTGCAGCGCCTCCGGCACTTGGCGCAAGTGCCGGATGATGTGAAGTTCGTTCATTATTCTGGCCGTGACGACCTCGTGCTGCAAGGAAACGAGGACCTGTCAGAGACTCAGATGCCCCCATGGAATCAGGGGGAATTAAGGGCCCCTGGGACCAGCAGCAATTCCACCCAGCACCCGCGCACCTCTGAGGGATGAAGTCTCCCTCCTGACCCCCAGAATGGAGTCTTGTTTTCCTTTCAAGGGACCTCCAGTGCCAACAACCTCCTTGTAGGGGGAGCTCCTGCCACCTCCCACCCAGTGCCCCTGACAGCTGTTCCACCTCCAATCCACAGCTCAAGTTCTCTGACCCCTCTCCTCCACCCCCACCCAGGTTGGGCAGGGAGGGGGCTCTAGTGGGGGGGCGGAGGGATTCTGGCAGCAGTGAAGTGGGATGTGGGGAGCTTGAGACCTTTCCCCAAGTTATCCCAGCCACTGAGGCTGAAGCCGCAGGATGGCAGCCCTGGTGAATGGGGCAGATCAGCAGCCCCTGCTGATTGAATCCTCCCGTTCTCTCTAGAGCGAGTCCAGCCCTGCCGGCAGCAGGACGAGCTTCCCCCACCCATGTGCCTCAGAACTGCCCGGTCAGTCGCCATCACCCCTCAGTCCTTGGCCTCCCAGGCTGCCAGTGACGGGAACAACTCCAGGTGGTGGCGCAGGTGACAGGAGAGGCTCGCAGAGGGCACGTAGAGGACTCTGCTGCCCTTCCCAAGAACAGAAGTCCGTGCTGAGGCAATGCTTGTCATTCATTAGCCTTGCTAACGAGCTGGGCTGGAACTGCTCCGGGGACAACCTCCTCCCTCCTGCTCATGGAGGTGAATTCATCTCCCTTCCCAGGAGCACCTGCTCTCACTCTCATTCCCCACCGGTGGCCTTGCTGCCAGGCCGGCGAATGGCCAGAGGATGGGAATCAGGCCTGGGCCCCGCCCCAATCTCCTGAGTCTAATGCAGCTGCTCACCGTGCTCCCCATCAGCTGCTCGGTTTGCCCCAGGAGGGAGTAAGTGAGGAGCAGCCCAGCCTGGCTGACACGCAGCAGGGGGTCGTGCATGGCCAGCACTGCTGTCTGCAGGAAGAAGCTTCTCTGCCCCTCCGAGAAGAATTTGCCAAAAACCTGAAACCAACCAGATGTGAGGCTTCAGCAGATTGCCCCGAACCAGGCTCCAAATCCTGGCCTAGAACGGCAACTCCGTCGCGTGGCTCCAGGAGGCAGCCACCTGCCTGCAGAGCTGTGCCATGCCCTGGCAGAGTGTCCTTACCTCCCCGACCCTGGCGGTGTTCTTATAGCCGAGGAGCTGGCTGTCCTCGTGCCAGTCCCAGCACCAAAGGTCTTCGACCTCACGGATGGTCAGCTCTGGGAAAGAGAGAGACACATACACATTGGTCATTCTGGTTGCAGGGCTTGTGTCCTTCCAATCCCATTGGTGGCTGCACGGTGGGCAGAGCCCAACAGAACTGCGGGGGTGGTGGAGAACACAGAAAGAGAGAGAGAGAGACTGATCCGCCAGCCGGGGTCACTCGGAGAGGAATTGGCTGGGGTCCCAGTCTGACTCGTCTAGCCGGGTTCCTTACCCCTCTGGCGCAGCAGGAGCTGGTAGAGCCGGTAAACCCCCTCCCTGGCCTGCCGGCTGATGTCCTCGTCTGGGTCACTGATGGACAGAGCCAGCTGGGCCACGTGGTGACCCATCCTGGGGAATTCGGCTGAGTTCTAATGGAAGGGAGAGGGAGAGGGGACTCCATCAGCATTTTCCTGTCAGCTCCCAGTCCCTGCCTGGGCCAGGACTCTCCTTCCCCTCAGCACCTCTGCAGGAGATGCTAGAGGATAGGAGCTAGAGCTGAATCCTTAGTTATCTCTGCCCGCAAGGGAGCCCGGAGGACAGAGATGTGGGCAGGGCCCTCCAGGAGGATTTGCTTCCGCAGCTGCTCCAGGATGACAAGAAGGCAAGAACCTGGAGCCTGCTCCCCTTACAAGCGAGAGTCACCACTTAACCAGGACAAGAAGAACTTGACCCAAGCCAGGCTCATTCTCTGCTCTGACTCTGCCTCCCCAAGAGGATCACTCCTAGCCCACAGCCCCTGCAGCAGCAGGTCCTCCAGCCCGTTGGAACCAGCCCCCCTACGCCTGGAGTCAGGAAGCTGGGCTCTGAGGCCACTTACGTCAAAGGCAGGGAGGGAGATGGCGGACGTGAGCAGGGCCGTGCTGCTCCTGATGGCCCTGGCTCTCTCTCGTGGCACCCTGGACACGGTCCAGTAGTTAATGTGCTGTGGGGAAAGGAGGCAGCTCAGGATTGATGAGGGGGTGCATGTGTAGTGCTAATGCCCCCCCCCCCCATCCCAAGGGGGCTGAGACATTGCATGCGGTGGGGGTGGAATATCTGATTCATTGACCGTAGAGTTTTAGAAGGGGACTCTTGCCCCCAGGACGATGCTTGTATCCTGCAGGTCACAGCTTGTCATTGTCTCTCTAGATTGGGACAATGCTTGGTGTCAGGGCTGGTCCCATCCTCCCTGAACTGCTGATTCCTGAACAGCTCCCCAGGAAGGAGACAGACCCCTCCCCCCTCCCTGGTTTTCAAGTCCTTGGCTGGGTGAAGGGACTGAGTGTGAGCACAATCCCCCCAGGAATCTCGGGGCCCGTCAGAGACAAGGGCTGATTCTCTGGGGCCCTCCTGTTTCTCTGGGAATGAGGCTGTGGCTCTTCTCTGAGGACCATCTTCTGGATCTCCCAGGAGGGGTTCAGACTCTCACTCCCCAAGCCAGCCGGGGGCCCTGTGCTTAGTGCTCCACACAACCAGGCAGAGCTCTGGCTTGAAGTCCCAGCTCCTTCCTCTGTCCTTCAAGGAGGAAGGGCCTGGCCCTTCATTGCACTGACTGCCCTGACCAAGGACGGCCACTGGGGGCCCAGCTAGGAGGACAGACTGGAAAATGGATCTAAGAGTTAAGATAAAATTGCCCCCACCCCATCATCGGGCTCACCTCCAAGATGTAGTGGAGCTTGTCCGTGTCTGGGGTCTTTTCCAGCAGGTTCCCCAGCATGGCGTCCAGGAGGTCTGGTATGACCCTATGCAGATCCTGCAAAGCAAGGGAGAGCCATGGGTCAGAGTTAGGGAAACTGGGGCTACACCTGCCACAGGATGGGAAGAGGGGTCTCTGGGAAGCACTGGTGAGACCCCCAAACACATATCCTGGCCTCTCTCATTCACATCCCACTGCAGGCAATTAGCAAGGATTCGGGCAGGATAACAGCTGGCTGATCTACCTGGACTTGGTTGGTGTCCGTCTGCGTGCCCAGGGTGAACACGGCGTGCAGGGTGGCTCGGAGGAGGTGGGTCTCCAGCTCCGGCTCCAGGGCAGGTGTCATGGTGCTGGCAAGAGAGAGGAGCCGGTATTAGACTGTGCAGTGCGGGGGTGGGACTGGCACCAACACGGACGTGAAACTGCAGGGAAATAGGCAGAGGCTGGCGAGAATGGAAACTGAGGCACCGAGCCAGGGAATGATAAGGCCGAGGTTTCCCAGACCGACAGTGGCAGGGCAGGAATGGCGCCTGTTCCCTGGACCCTGCTGCCCCTCCTGTATCTGATCCTGGGAGTCAGCCTCTCCCCAAAGCCATTGCAATGTGACTGGAGTGCAAAGAACAGAGCAGCCAGGAGAGAGTGAACCTTCCCCGCACCTCTGCCAGAGGAGCCCCCCTTGGGAGGTGAGCTGGGAGTGGGAGGGGCAGTGACTCCCAGCCACGGGTCTGAGCAGCACCGGGGTTAGGGGAACCGGGCGGGAGGGTCTCGGTACCTGAGGTTGGCCACAGCAACGAGGGAGTTGGCCAGGACGGCGTCGGGTGGGGAGTTAGGAGGAAGCTCCTCAATGAGCTCCTGTGAGACGCAAAGGAGACAAAGGAGCGTGTGAGATTCGGGCCTCACGGACACTCCCCAAGGAGGAGATTACACAGCCAGCAGGATCCCCCCAGCTGTCTCCCGCTCCTCCGATTCCTGCCCACTAGTTCTCCCGTCTCCTCTCCCCAATCTTCAGTCCCATCAATCCCTGCCCTCCGCTGCCCTCCAGCACCAGCCATCCCCCAACCCTCGGCCCGGGGAGACCCCTGCCCCGCCCATGTCTCTTTCCACCCTCCAGCTGCCGGGCGCTGTGTCTCGCTCACCACAATCCTCTCCGCCACAGCCGCCTTCGAGCAGTGTGGCTCCAATGTGTCCTCCCCTCTCTGCTGGGCAGCGAGGCACGCGGGGTAGATGGCCTGCAGGAACTCGAGCTGCTGCGCCTCGTCCTGCGCCCACCAGGATTGGGGTTAGGGGAGAGAGAGCCAGTTAGCCAGGGACCTCCCTGTCCCAGCCACACCAGCTGCAGGACTTAGGCCTGAATGGGGGATAGTGGGGACCTGCCTATTGTTCAAATCACCCACGACTCCTCCACAATCAGGGTCAGGAACTGGGACAGTGCCTGTGCGGGGAGGAGACCCCGGCTGGTGTGTGACAAACACCCCCATCTTGGGGGTCCCAGATCATGAAGGAGAAAGGTCCCGATTAGGGCCAAGACCTTCTGCAGGGGGTCAGGATGCTGGGAAGGAGCAGGACAATCTCAGTTCCAGCACAGCTGGGGAACGTTTGTACCTTTTCTCGGGCATGGAGCTGCTCTCGGATGTTCATGAGAGCAGCCTCCTCTGTTATCAAGTCTACCCGTTGTTCTTTCTCCTCGTCGTCCTCGGAGTCCCTGGCGGACGCTGCACCAGGGACAGAAGGGGACAAGGTGACTCCTGCTGCCACTCGGGGGAAGGACAGGGGCATGGTGGGACAATGTGTCCCCTTCCCACCTCCGGGACATAGGGCAGATTGGGCCCCACACTCCCCCCTCTCAGTGATGGCATCAGCCCCCAACTCCTTCAGGAGCCCATAGCAAAGAGACCCTCCCCACTGTCCTGGACTCCCTTGGAGGTGCCTCCCCCCACCCCCGCCCAATGGAGCACCAAGGACCAAAGTGGCAGCATCTAGTGTCGGTGGGGTTCACATGGCTCAGGCCAGACACCTGGGCTGGAGACCCGCCCCCATAGCACTGCTCGAGGGCCTGGGCCCAGGGTGTTCACAGCCCCCTTCTCACTCCTCCCCGAGCCCAGCCTGGCTCCTCACCTGGAACAAAGCAGACGCGTCCGTCGGCCAGGCTGCTGTCCGAGTCGCAGGCGCTGCTGCTGTCGGATGGGGAGCGGCCCGAGCTGCTGGGGCTGGCAGAGGGATCCTCCACCTCCTGCCCGGGGGAGGCTGGACGGTCCTCACTGACCGAGCAGGGCGATGCCCCCTGTTGGAAGTTGGGGCTGGGCGCCTGGGGCCGCTGCTGCCCACACAACAACAAGCCCCAGAGCCACCCTGCCCGGTTCCGCCCCTGGGCTGGGTCCTGCCTGCCCAGCCGCAGCCTGGCCCAGCTCCATTTTGGCCTGGGAGGTGATGCTCCCACCTCGGCGCCTGTGCCGGGAGCGGGTTTCCTCCGCCAGAAGGCTGGGCACTTCCACCTCCTGGCGCGGCCGGGAGCTTCTTCCCCTCCAGCGGGGACGGAGGGGCCGCTTCGCTCCTGGGGAAGATGGTGGCTGCTTCCCTCAGGCTCTGGGGCCACCTGCAGAGCCTTCTTCCTGAACCTCCTCAGGAGCCTGGCCATCCTGGAACCCAGCGGGGAGCAGGCGTGAGTCTGGGGTCAAGGCAGCCGCTCACTAACCAGCCTGTTTGGTCCCTCCCCATTCCTGCCCCAGCCGGAGCAGCTCCTGCTCCCCCCATGGGGGTGCAGGGAGGGCAAGCTACACACACTGACAAGAGTTCATTGCATGATCTGCTCCCCCTCAACGCTCCCCCTCATCATCCCTGGGGCTGCAAGAACCAGGGAATCTCGTCCTTTTCGAACACTGGGGTCAGTCACAAAGAAACTGGTCACTTTGGACAAGCAGCTCTCTCCTGCAACCCCAGACCACACTCACAGCCGGACCGCAGCAGCCCTGCAGCTCCACGACCCCGGCCGGACCATCGGCCGGACCGCGACAAGCCCCATGGCCCTGCATTCCTGGCCAGAGTGCCGTCCAGAGTGCGGCAGCCCCGCGGGGCCACCTCCCCCAGCCGGCAATCCGAAGTGCCGCCCCAGGAATTGGGCCCCGCACTTGCTAAAGCCGGCCCTGAACCCAGGAGTCCGGACTTCTCCTGGGAAACCATTCCCCACTTCAAAGTCCCTAGGCATAGCAAGGCCAGGGCCTCCTCGGTTCCCATTGATTTCCATGCTCAGCAGCTCACCGGGTCTGGCCCAGCTCACAGACTCTCAGCCTGGGGAACAGTCTCCCACAAGGGAAGGGCTGGGAGCCCCATTGCTGGGACCTTGCCAAACACACTGGAGACGGCTCTGGAGAAGCCCCTTCCCGGTCTGAGAGCGAGGCGGTCCTGGGGGCTGTTTGCAAATCCAATCTCCTTTGGGAGAGATTCTCTCCCCCTCTTTCTGCCTCTCCCCAGACAGACAGGGGACGCCACCGAGGAACCCTAATGCCACTCACTTGCTCTGGTGATGGAGCGATGGATGGAGGATGTTCAGGGTCGTCCCTCGCCCTTCTCCTCACTCTCCAAGCCCAAGGATGGCTGGAGAGGGTGGTGGTGAGCTGAGGAGTTACCCTGCCCAGGAAGCAGGCAGGGTGATGGCACGGGGCGATCGGCTGGCTGTGAAAACAAGAGTCTGTCTTAGTGCCAAGGGACAGAGAAACTCGGCCAGCAGCAGGGGGTGTAGAACACTGCCCTCGTGCAGGGGTGACAGCACCTCCGGGATCCCGACATCCCAGCACTTTACACATCTTCCTGGAGCCTCCCAAAGCCCCTGGGTTGTCGGTACTGCGACCCCAACCCCACTGATGAGAACCAGGCCTGGGAGGGGAAGCTACTGGCACAGGGTCACACCAAGTGTCAGAAGAATGGATGGGACCCAGCAGGCCTTTTTTCCAAGCCCCTTCGCTAAGCACTGCTGCACACTCCCTCCCACAGCTGGCAATTACAACCAGGCCCTCATGTCCGCTCCCCCTGCTTTGAGAGGGAGTGTGCTCCGCTGGAGTGACTGGACCAGGGGATTGGGAGCCAGGACTCCTGACTTCCATTGCTGGGTTTCCTCTTGGTTCCACTGATGGTTGTTTTCCTTTTCCTGTGGGACTTTGGGCACGTTGCTCCCCCTCTCTGGCTCTGTCCCTAGCAGTCAAATGGGGTTTTCATACTTTTCCACTATTGGAAAGTGCTGGGAAAAGCCCCCAGCAAAAGCTGCTCTGACAGCGCTAAGCAGCATCTGCCCATTGAAGGTGGGAGCGCACTGCCCAGGAGGAGGAGGGTTTGGCTCTGGGGTTTCACTTCAGCCCAGTCTAGAGAGAGGGGCCCAGCCATGGAGTCTGGCTCAAGAAGACCAAGTCTCCAATTTGTTAAGGGCGTTTTGAATTCCAATCCTGTGCTCCAAAGAGCTTGGTGTCATTTGCAAATTGTAGAAGCATGCTCTTCACTCCATTTTCCAAATCCTGAAGGAAAATATTGACTAGTACCGGCCCCCGGACTGATCCCTGCCGGACCCACTAGGTACACCCTCTCCGTTGGACAGCCAGACATGGAGAAGGGCTCTTGGAGTCTGGGCTTTCAACCAGCTCTGCACTCACATTTCACTGATTACATCTAGACCACATTTCCCTCGTTCGCTTGTGAGAATGTCCCATGGGACTGTGTCAAAAGCCTCAGTGACACCAAGAGAGATCACATCTACTGTTTACCCACCTCCGCTAGGCCCGGAACCCTGCCAAAGAAGGAGCTAGGATTGGTTTGGAATGATTTGTTCTCGACAAGTACATGCTCACTAGTAGGGTTACCATATTTTAATTTTTAAAAAGGAGGACACTCCATGGGGCCCTGCCCCAACTCCGCCCCTTCCCTGCCCCCAGCCCCGCCCCAACTCTGCCCCCTCCCCTGAACGCTCTGCCCCCTGCTCCTCCCCCTCCCCTGCTTCCCGCAAATCAAATGTTCGCGGGAAGCCTGAAACAGGGAGGCAGCAGATAGGTTGGGGCGGGGTGCAGCGCGTCCCAATCCGGCCCCACTGGCCGAGCGGCTCCCTCCGACGGCCGGCCAGCCCAGGCCAAGAGGCTCTGGCCCCGGCATCTCCCGCCCGGCTCGGGCCCTGGGGCGCTGGCCCCCGGCTAAGTGCCCGCACCCCCGGCCCCCGGCCGAGCACCACGCCGGCCCCGGCTCCCGGTCCAGCACCGCGCCAGCCCCCGGCCCAGCACTGTGGCAGCCCCGGCCCCCGGCTGAGCACCACACCGGCCCCTGGCCCGGCCCCCAGCCCAGCACCGCGCCAGCCCCCAGCAAAGTGCCTGTGCCCCCGGCCCCGGCAACGGCCGAACACCACGCAGGCCCTCCGGCCAAGTGCCCACGCTGGCCCCCGGCCTGGGCCCCGGCCCAGCACCGGGCCGGCCCCGGCCCAGGCCCCCAGCTGAGCACCGCACCGGCCCCCGGCCCAGCCCCCGGCCGAGCACCGCACCGGCCCCCAGCGCAGCACCATGCCAGCCCCACGCCAGCACCGCGCCGGCCCCCGGAAAAGTGCCCGTGACTCTGGCCCGGCCCCCGGCCGAGCACCGCGCCGGCCAATGGCAAAGTGCCTGCGCCCCTGGCCCCCAGCCCAGCACCGTGCTGGCCCCGGCCCCGGCCCTTGGCCGAGCACCGTGCCGGCCACTGGCCCAGCCCCCGACCGTGCACCGCACCGGCCCCCGGCGCAGCACCGTGCCAGCCCCAAGCCGAGCACTGCGCCAGCGCCCGACCCGGCCCCCGGCCGAACACCGCGCCGGCCCCCGGCCCAGCACTGTGCCAGCCCCGGCCCCAGGCTGAGCACCACACCAGCCCCTGGCCCGGCCCCCAGCCCAGCACCGTGTCGGCCCCCGGCCAAGTGCCCCCGCCCCCATCTGAGCACCGCACCGGTCCCCCGCCCAGCACCGCGCCAGCCCCCGGCCAAGTGCCCCTGCCGGCCCCCGGCCAAGTGCCCACGCCGGCCCCTGGCTCTGCCCCCGGCCTGGTCCCCGGCCGAGCACCGCACCGGCCCCCGGCCAAGTGCCTGTGCCCCCGGCCCCCGTCCCAGCACTGCGCCGGCCCCGGCCCCTGGCCGAGCACCGCGCCAGCCCCGGCCACTGCCCCCGGCCGAGCACCGCACCAGCCCCCGGCCTAGCACCGCGCCGGCCCCCTGCAAAGTGCCCGTGCCTCTGGCGCGGCCCCCGGCCGAGCACCGCGCCGGCCCCCGGCAAAGTGCCTGCGCCCCTGGCCCCCGGCCCCCGGCCCAGCACCGCGCCGGCCCCCGGCCAAGTGCCCGCACCGCCGTCCCAGCACCGCGCCGGCCCCCAGCCCCGCGCCCCTGGCCCCAGCCCCCGCCGAGCACCGCGCCTAGACAGCAAGGCGGTGGCAGAGCCAGAAAGAGAAGCCACCAGTCCTGACTCCTGTTCTAATGGACAACAAACCCCCCAGAGGCACGGCAGAGGGGAAAGGAAGCCAGTCCGGTCCGGTACAGCGTACTAGCAAGAGCCAGTACACCGTGCCGGACTGGACCGGCTTCCGCGGCGATGATTTAAAGGGCCCAGGGCTCCAGCCGCTGCGGGGAGCCGTGGGCCCTTTAAAGCGCCGCTGGAGCTCTGGCAGCCGGTCTCCCACGGTGATTTAAAGGGCCCAGAGCTCCGCGGTGGCTGGAGCCCCGGGCCCTTTAATTCGCCCCTGAGCCCCGCGGCTCCCAGCCGCCTCTGCAGCTGGTAGCTCCGGGGTGATTTAAAGGCCCTGGGGCTCCCAGCCACAGCCGGAGCCCCTGGGCCTTTAAATCTTGAAAGGCCCCGCCTCTTCCGGTTGAGGCCACACCCCCGCTCAGGACTCTGGTGAAATGATAAATCCTTTAAGTTCCTTTCACCCCTGGGCAGGGATAGAGCCCAGGAATCGAGATGATGGGGAAATTTAATTGAACCGTTTCTGTCAGAAAATCCCATTCAGACTAAACCAGTTTGTTTCTTGAACTCATAACAAGTGGGATGAAAATTCTTTACAAAAATATTTTCTTGCAAAACAAAAGCATCTCCTGTTTGTCACAGTGTGTTAAATTGTCTCATCGCACACAGAGGAGACACTTAGATCTCGAGAATTAGATAAGATGCTTCAGTCTGAGCTAAGTAGTTGCTGCTCTTATCAATTTCAAACTAAAATAAACTATTTCAGCTATTCTATTATGTCACAATCTGATCTGAGTAAATGCGATAGGACACCTCATATTATGCACTGCTCCTAGTGACACTCTCCAAGGGATCCCCATCCTCCACCCACCGTGAGGAAGGTAGGAGCGGATCATTATTATCCCTACTTGAAAGAGGGAGAAGCTAAGGTTGAGAAAGGAGAATTGACTTGTCTTAGGTCACACAGCCAGTCAGTGGCAGAGTTGGGAATAGGACCCAAGAGCCCTGATTTTCAAACTAACCATCGGATCTTGAATTTCCTGAATAAAGTGCTCTCAGATGAGTTCCAGACCAACAACAGTGCACAGTAATTATTCAGCAAGTATTTTAGGAGAACTGCAATGGTAGAGAGAATCATGAGCTGCTCAGAGACAATTCATGCAGAGAAGCAGCAAAATTCATCAAACCTAGAACTGCTTATGACTTATTGACTTGGTCTTAAAAGAGAACAGGGACCTGAGTCTCCTCCCTGTCAATAACCCCTGCTCAGCCAGTCAGGGTAGAGGCTGAGGACGGGAGGCTGAGGGTTCTCACCAGACAGCCCAAAGGATGGCTCCTCCGGCCATGCCGTTCTGCCCCCGCGGCCCCCCCCCCCTTGGCTCCTCCGGCCGTGCCGCCCCCCCCCCCCCTTGTGTGCAGGAGGTCAGGGCAGGCCAAGCTTCAGAGCGGAGCGTGGCCCTGCCCGCTGGCGCCATGTTAACCCCTGACTAAGGCGCCACTTTTGGAAAATGTGCTGAGGGGAAGTGGCTGCTTCCCCTGTACTCCCCTTAGATACGCTACTGGTGGGGATCACTGCCACCCACATTTTTGGGTGGACCTCCCACCGTGGGAACTGCAGAGCACTCCCCCGTGACACACAAACACACACCCCCTGGTGCTGGGAGGGGAACAGGGGAAAGGACAAAAGAAGCAAGAGAAGAAGAGAAAGGAGGGAGGGCTGGAGGAAAAGGGGAAACAAAAAGGACAAACCCCAATGTCCCCAGTGATTCTAAGGGACAAAATCCCAGGTGCGGAATAAAATTCTGCCTCCTCAAGCTCGTGTTTTCCATGCCTAGAATTCAACTCCCACCCGATGGATCAGACTGAATAGGTTTCACACCTGGAGGAGGCTCTTACCTTCTACACAGGGACGTCTGCTTTCTAGCGAAATCACGAAAAGGGAAGGAGAAAACTCGACAGAGGTTCCTCCTGCCGCTCACGTACGTGAACCCGAATGTTCTCTCAGTCCTCAAAGAGAGACCTCGAGATAGAGACGTGCTGAAGCAAAGCCACAGGAGTCTCTGAGCTTTCCTGGGCCACTCGCCTCTGTCCTGCCTGGCTGATGTCAGCATCTCTCTGTGAGGTCACCACCTTTGACCAATAGTCTGAGGTCCTGCAAAAGGCCTTTGTGATGTCACTGCCACGCCCCTCCCTTGCGGTGCTAATGTCCTGCCCCTGGCCAGGCACCTGGGAGCTTTGAGCTACTCCCTGTGGATCACCCCACTCAAGGCGTGTTCATTCTAGGAAGCGAGCCGGCTAGACAGTAAAACCTCAGACGCTGCTCCCAATGCCACACTCCGTTTTTCAGAAATTAGTAGACTTGATGGCCAGAAGAGACCATTAGAGCATCTAATCTGACCCCCTGCATGTCACAGGCCTCCTGTATGACACCATAGCTACTTTGGGGGCAAACACATTCCAGAAAGGCATCTAGTCTTCATTAAATGACAGCAAGAGAGGGCGAATCCACCACTTTCCTTGGTAGTTTGTTCCTGTGGTGAATCATTCTCGCTGTTGAATATTTGTGCTTTATTTGTAATATGAATTTGAGTGTCATAACTATAAAGAAGAACAGGAGTACTTGTGGCACCTTAGAGACTAACAAATTTATTAGAGCATAAGCTTTCGTGGACTACAGCCCACTTCTTCGGATGCATATAGAATGGAACATATAATGAGGAGATATATATACACACATACAGAGAGCATAAACAGGTGGGAGTTGTCTTACCAACTCTGAGAGGCCAATTAATTAAAAAAAAAAAAAAAAAAAAAAAAAAAAAAACTTTTGAAGTGATAATCAAGCTAGCCGAGTACAGACAGTGTGATAAGAAGTGTGAGAGTACTTACAAGGGGAGATAGTCAACGTTTGTAATGGCTCAGCCATTCCCAGTCCTTATTCAAACCGGAGTTGATTGTGTCTAGTTTGCATATCAATTCTAGCTCTGTAGTCTCTCTTTGGAGTCTGTTTTTGAAGTTTTTCTGTTGTAATATAGCCACCCGCAGGTCTGTCACTGAATGACCAGACAGGTTAAAGTGTTCTCCCACTGGTTTTTGAGTATTTTGATTCCTGATGTCAGATTTGTGTCCATTAATTCTTTTGCGTAGAGACTGTCCGGTTTGGCCAATGTACATGGCAGAGGGGCATTGCTGGCACATGATGGCATAGATCACATTGGTAGATGTGCAGGTGAACGAGCCCCTGATGGTATGGCTGATGTGATTAGGTCCTATGATGATGTCACTTGAATAGATATGTGGACAGAGTTGGCATCGGGGTTTGTTACAAGGATAGGTTCCTGGGTTAGTGGTTTTGTTCAGAGAGACTACAGAGCTAGAATTGATATGCAAACTAGACACAATCAACTCCGGTTTGAATAAGGACTGGGAATGGCTGAGCCATTACAAACGTTGACTATCTCCCCTTGTAAGTACTCTCACACTTCTTATCACACTGTCTGTACTCGGCTAGCTTGATTATCACTTCAAAAGTTTTTTTTTTTTTTTTTTTTTTTTAATTAATTGGCCTCTCAGAGTTGGTAAGACAACTCCCACCTGTTTATGCTCTCTGTATGTGTGTATATATATCTCCTCATTATATGTTCCATTCTATATGCATCCGAAGAAGTGGGCTGTAGTCCACGAAAGCTTATGCTCTAATAAATTTGTTAGTCTCTAAGGTGCCACAAGTACTCCTGTTCTTCTTTTTGCGGATACAGACTAACACGGCTATTACTCTGATAACTATAAAGGGAAGGGTAATAGCTGTCCTGTGTACAGTACTATAGAATCCCTCCTGGCCAGAGACTCCAAAATCCTTTTCCCTGTAAAGGGTTAAGAAGCTCAGGTAACCTGGCTGGCATCTGACCTAAAGGACCAATGAGGGGACAAGATACTTTCAAATCTTGGGGGGGGAAGGTTTTTGTTTGTGTTCTTTGTTTGGGAATGTGTTCGTTCTCGGGACTGAGAGGGACCAGACATCAATCCAGGTTCTCTACATCTTTTCTAAACAAGTCTCTCCTATTTCAAACTTGTAAGTAAATAGCCAGGCAAGGCGTGTTAGTTTTCCTTTGTTTTCTCAACTTGTAAATGTACCTTTTACTAGAGTGTTTATCTTTGTTTGCTGTACTTTGAACCTGAGACTAGAGGGGAGTCCTCTAAGCTCTTTAAGTTTGATTACCCTGTAAGGTTAATTTCCATACTGATTTTACAGAGATGATTTTTACTTTTGTCTTTAATTAAAAGCTTTCTTTTTAGAACCTGATTGATTTTTCCTTGTTTTAAGATCCAAGGGGGTTGGATCTTAATTCACCAGGAGTTGGTGGGAGGAAGGAGGGGGGATAGTTAATTTCTCCCTGTTGTAGATCCCAGGGGGGTTGGAACTGTATTCACCAGGAGTTGGTGGAAGGAAGGAGGGGGGATGGTTAATTTCTCCTTGTTTTAGATCCAAGGGGGTTGGATCTGTATTCACCAGGGACTTGGTGAAGCTTTTATTTTCAAGGCTTCTCAGGGAGGGAATCCATTGAAAATTGGTGGCAGCCGAACCAGAGCTAAGCTGGTAGTTAAGCTTAGAAGTTTTCATGCAGGCCCCTACATTTGTACCCTAAAGTTCAAAGTGGGGATCCAGCCTTGACAGTCTCTTTTCACCTTCCAGCAACTGGGTCTTGTTCTGCCTTTCTCTGCTTGATTAAAGAGCCCTTTAATACCCAATCTTTTCTCTCCATGAAGGCACTTCAACACTTCAATGAAGTCACCTTTCAATCTTCTTTTGATAAGCTAAACAGGTTGAGCTCTTTCAATCGCTCACTAGAAGGCATTTTTCTCCAGCCCTCAGAACATTTGGTGGCTCTTTGCTGCCCCAGCTCCAATTTCACAACATCTTTTTCAAAGGAGGACACCAAAACTGGATGCAGTATTCCAATATCGGTCTCACTGATGCTGTGTCACCTCCTGTGACGCTATTGACATAATCTGTAACTGTATAGATCACCGTTGTGACCACTGTTATATATTTGCAGCCAATATTGTATAAAGGTTGTCATGGAAGGGGTCTATGGAGAGGTTCTGATTGGCTGATTATAATTATGCTATTTGTATATGTATATCAGTTTTGTAGTTGACGTTCTGAATATTGGCTCTATACTGTCTGTATTTCAAGCTTGTGCTATGCTTCTGGGGAACACCCCAGACAAGTTGGTGTTAGTTCTGCCTAGCCTGCTTGATGGCCCACTAAGGACCATGAGCTATACAATTGACCCATTGAGAGAAGGTGGATACACCTTGTGACTCAGCAAGGCATGCAGGGACCTGCCTATGGACAGAACTCTAAGGTTTTTCTATGCCACATGCTGGATAGAGTGTTCTTGGGACAAAGAAAGCAAAGACCACACGGCAAGAGACTATAAAAGGCTGATGCCTCGTCTCCATCTTGTCTTCAATCCTGCTTCATAGCTCTGGAGGGACTTTGCTATAAAAGGAAGCTCTATACAAAGGACTGAATGACCCATCCCAGCTGTGGATGTACTCCAGAGACTTGATTTGAACCTGCAGTTTATTCTATCACTGCTACAAGCCTGAACCAAGAACTTTGCCATTACTGTATGCAGGGCTGGCTTTAGGAAGTGTGGGGCCCAATTTGAACATTTTAGGCGGGGCCCCAACAGGGATGATTAAAAAAAAATACGTAACCCCCCCCCTTCATTTCTTCCATGTATTATTTACTTTCCATAACTATATAAATAAAATTAAAATTACATATTACATACATTGCTAGCCGGAGGCAGGGCAGGGGCTGACTGGAGGTAGGGTCTGCCTGGAGGCAGGGCAAGGCGTGTGGGGCTGGCTGCGGGCAGGGGGTGTGGGGCTGGCTGGATACAGGGGCTGGCTGCAGGCAGGGGGTGCAGCAGGGGCTGGCTGCAGGCAGGGGCTGGCTGGAGACGGGCTGGTGGGGGTAGGGGGTGCGGGTCTGGCTGGAGACAGGGGCTGGCTGCAGGCAGGGTAGGGGGTGCGGGGCTGGTGGGGGCAGGGGGTGCAGCAGGGGCTGGCTGCAGGCAGGGGCTGGCTGGAGATGGGCTGGTGTGGGCAGGGGGTGCGGGTCTGGCTGGAGACAGGGGCTGGCTGCAGGCAGGGTAGGGGGTGCGGGGCTGGTGCGGGCAGGGGGTGCAGCAGGGGCTGGCGGTGGGCAGGGGGTGCGGGTCTGGCTGGAGACAGGGGCTGGCTGCAGGCAGGGTAGGGGGTGCGGGGCTGGTGCGGGCAGGGGGTGCAGCAGGGGCTGGCTGCAGGCAGGGGCTGGCTGGAGATGGGCTGGTGGGGGCAGGGGGTGCAGCAGGGGCTGGCTGCAGACAGGGGCTGGCTGGAGATGGGCTGGTGGGGGCAGGGGGTGCGGGGCTGGAGGCAGGGCAGGGGGTGCAGCAGGGGCTGGCTGCAGGCAGGGGGTGCGGGGCTGGCTGCAGGTAGGGCAGGGGCCCCCCTGCTTCTACCACCTTGGCCCTTTAAATAGCTGCTGGAGCCCTGGGGAAGCTGTGGGGCTCTCGTGGCTATTTAGAGGACCGAGACAGGAGAGGTAGCTGGAGCCCCGGCACTTTAAATAGCCCCCGGAGCCCCCTGCTACCCAAGGGCTCTGGTCCAAGCACTAGACTCCTCCCCATAAGCACCATAGCTTCCCCTTCTCCTCCACTGGTACATAAAACTACAAGTCCCAGAATCCCTTGCTTCCGCCATCCCACCTCCTGAAGTATCAGAGTGGTAGCCGTGTTAGTCTGAATCTATAAAAAGCAACAGAGGGTCCTGTGGCACCTTTGAGACTAACAGAAGTACTGGGAGCATAAGCTTTCGTGGGTAAGAACCTCACTTCTTCAGATGCAAGTCACCTCCTGAAGGGGCAGCCAATGGGCCGGAGCCGTTTGCTGATTGGCAGGTGCGCGGGCCAGTGGGGGCGAGCCCGTGCCCGGCGTGCAGTGGCAGTAGGAGATGGCGGCGCCGGGCTGGGAGCGGGCACTGCGGCTCGTGCTGTGCGCGCTGGGGCTGGCGCTCTCTGTGTATGCGCTGCACGTGGAGAGCTCGCGGGAGCGGGACCCCGGGTACCGGGCCATGTGCGACCTGAGCCCCTCCGTCAGCTGCTCCAAGGTCTTCACCTCCAGGTGAGCGGGGGGGACCGGCCCCATTGCTACCCCTCGCCCCATGGCATGACTCCCCCTCCCCCCATTGCAACCCCTGACACCATGACATGACTCCCCCTTGCTCCTCTGCAACCCCCCGCCCCATGGCATGACTCCCCCTCCCCCCATTGCAACCCCTGACACCATGACATGACTCCCCCTTGCTCCTCTGCAACCCCCCGCCCCATGGCATGACTCCCCCTCCCCCCATTGCAACCCCTGACACCATGACATGACTCCCCCTTGCCCCTCTGCAACCCCCCGCCCCATGGCATGACTCCCCTGTGCCAAGCACCCTTCAGAGCTTCCTGTGATAAACTGCGAATTTTGGACAATAGCGGGGTGCTAGGAAGGGTCACCCCCTTGTGTTGCTGTGACAATGCGGTTCTGGCGGAACCCAACTGAGAGTGCCAACTCAGGACAAATTGCTAAAACAGGGCAGTTACAGCCCAAGGCTGGGGTTTTTCCACCTCTAAGGCAAACCAAACCAGCCAGACTAGGAGGACTTCGGTCTCATCCCACTGGCTAACCGCAAGCTCACAAGCAATCTCCTTAGACACTCCAGTTTCCCAGTATAACCACCAGGGCCACACGTTATGGGGACAAATGGTTATGAAAACCAATACCCCAGTAAAAGAAAAAGGTTCTCCTGATCCCAAAGGACCAAGCCCCAGACCCAGGTCAATATACAAGTCAGATCTTATCCACAAATCACGTTGCTGCCGATCCTTTAGAATCTAAAATCTAAAGGTTTATTCATAAAAGGAAAAAGATAGAGATGAGAGTTAGAATTGGTTAAATGGAATCAATTACACACAGTAATGGCAAAGTTCTTGGTTCAGGCTTGCAGCAGCGATGGAATAAACTGCAGCTTCGAATCAAGTCTCTGGAATACATCCCCCGCTGGGATGGGTCCTCAGTCCTTTGTTCAGAGCTTCAGTTTGTAGCAAAGTTCCTCCAGAGGTATGAAGCAGGATTGAAGACAAGATGGAGATGAGGCATCAGCCTTATATAGTCTTTTCCAGGTGTAAGAACACCTCTTTGTTCTTACTGTGGAAAATTACAGCAAAATGGAGTCTGGAGTCACATGGGCCAGTCCCTGCATCCTTTGCTGAGTTACAAGGCGTATCTGTCTTCTCTCAATGGGTCCATTGTATAGCTGATGGTCCTTAATGGGCCATCAAGCAGGCTAGGCAGAGCTAATCTCAGCTTGTCTGGGATGTCACCCAGAAGCATAGCATAAGTTTGCCATACAGACAGTATAGAGCCAATATTCATAACTTCAACTACAAAACTGATACACGCATATAGACAGCATGATCATAACCAGTAAACCATAACCTTGTCCTAGACACCCCATTTGACCCCCTTTATACAAGATTTGGGTGCCACTACAGGACCTTGGTTGCAACAATGATCTATACGGTCCCAGTTTATGTCAGTAACGTCACAGTTGCCCCAGAGTAGCCTGGGTCAGAGCCCAGTGGGAGGCCCTGGGCTCCCCCACCATCTGCTGCGCCCTTCCCCCCAAAAGGGCCGAAACCCTGACCACTAGGCAACATCCCCATGAGCGAAGGCCATCACGAGGCATCCAACTTCCAAAGTTTGCAGAGGATGCGGGAGCAGAAAGGGGAGAGAGGATGAGGGTGGCTCTTGGGAAGAGGGAGAGAGGGAGCCTTATGGGAATCTGTTTACCGCCATCAACCCAAAGATCAGATCATTGATGCCTAGAATCTTCCCTGACATGTTGTAATTGATTACTTTGCATTTATCAACATTGAATTTCATCTGCCTTTTTGTTGCCCAGTCACTCAGTTTGGTGAGATCCCTTTGTCACACTTTGCACTCTCTTTTGGACTTAACTAACTTGAGTTGGTTTGTATCAGCTGCAAATGTTGCCACCTCACTGTTTACCCCTTTTTCCAGATCACTTAGGAGTATGTTGAACAGAACTGGTCCCAGTACAGAGCCCCGGGGGACACCACTCTCCATTCTGAAAACTGACCACTTAGTCAGACCCTATCTTTCTTGCCTTTGAACCAGTTACATATCCCAGAGAGGACCTTCCATCTTATCCCATTTTGCTTCAGAGCCAAGGGAGGGCCCTTCTCAAATGTTTTCTGAAAATCTAAGTACACTATATCCACGGGATCACCTTTATCTACATGCTTGTTGACTCCCTCAAAGAATTCTAGTAGATTCGTGAGGCATGATTTCCCTTTACAAAAACCATGTTCACTCTTCCCCAACAAATTATGTTTATCTCTGTGTCTAATAATTGTGCTCTTTATAATTTCACCCAATTTGCCTGGTACTGAAGTTAGCCTTAGTGGCCTGTAATTGCCAGGAGAATCTCTGGAGCCTTTTTTATGCATTGGTGTCATATTAGCTCTCCTCCAGGCATCTGGTGTGGAAGCTGATTTAAAGGACAGGTGACTTATTGCTGTTTAATTTATCAATTTGTTCCAAAACCAGTAGGGATACTGGTCCTTACTGAATAGTCAAGTCATGATCACTGGCCCCAGAGCAACCACGGACATCCAGTCCAGCGATCAGTTCATCTTTATCCAACACAAGGAGGCCCACAATAGAGTCACTCCTAGTTGGGCACAAAACTTTGTATTAGAAAAGTATCTATAATTTTTTAAAATGGCCAAGGACGATTTACTCCTGGCTACGTGAGACCGCCCCTGTCTGTCTCCCAGTAGGAAGTCCCCCAGGCTAACCTAATTTCTTCCCACAAGTCATAGACAGGTGCAAAAGGAGAAACATTTCCTGCTCTCTGGTTTGGATTCAGTGAATGGTGCCAGCCCCCCACCGGTTCATCTGCTGGGTTGTGTCAGTAGCAGCTTGATCCCTATCCATTCGAGGTCCGGGGTTCTCAATAACCAAGAACGTAAAACAGGTAACGATGTGTCTAATGCAGGGGCTCTCAAACTTCATTGCACTCCGACCCTCTTCTGACAACAAAAATTACTACACGACCGCAGGAGGGGGGACCGAAGCCTGAGCCCTCCCGACCCTGGGTGCGGGGGGAAAGCCAAAGCCCAAATCCCCCCACCCTGTGTGGGGAGGCCAAAATCGAAGCCCAAGGGCTTCAGCCCCAGACAAGGGGCTTGCAACCCGAGCTTGACTGCCTAGGACTGAGGCCCTCAGGCTTTGGCTTCCCCCTCAGTCAGGGGGGCTCGGACTTCGGCTTTGGCCCCAGACCCCAGCAAGTCTAAGCCAGCCCTGGTGACCCCATTACAAGGGGGTTGTAACTCACTTTTGGGTCCTGACCCACAGTTTGAGAACCACCTCCCTGCCCACCACTTTTTGTACCCTCTCTCCCCTACCTCAGTAGGCTGTAACCAGCGACATACCCATCGTCCCCCCGGGTTTCCCCATTTCCCCTCCCCAGGGAGAATTTCCATCTCCTCTTCCTTATTGCCCAGATTCCGCTGCCAAGAGCAGTGTTGCTTCCCTTCACGAGTGATATCCTGCAGGGCACATACACCACAGCACAGCATTCCCCTGCGTCCACACTGGTGTTCCTGGCTTACAGATAACCCATCCTGCAGTGAGAGACTCCATCTCCCGTGTCCCTTTCTTCCCTCCATTGCACGGTGCTGGGGGAGAAGGAGGACATGTCCCGAGGGCTGAGGCCCCATGGGATTGCTGGCGTTGGGGCATGCTCTCCAGGAACCCTCAAGTCTCTGCAGCATCAGAACAGCCTGGAGCATTTAGAGCAGAAATCCCTGGGGGAGTTAATGTTGCTCTAAAAAGAGCTGCCCAGGGGGGTGCAGCTTCTTGACACCACCACACAAAGGGATCTGTTTGTTGAGCTGCATAAAGCCCTGCACTGATTCTCGGAGAGGATTCCCCCAAGCAGTTGGGGGAGGCAGGACCTTATTCCTTACTTCTCGTGACAGGGCCGTGGGAGAGCTTGTAGGAAGCCAGAGGCAGCTTTCTAGAGGGTTAATTCAGAAAGTCCCTGTGGAACCTAGGGTCTGCGGCCTACGGCAGGAAGGAGCCAGGTGGTGGTTGGAGAGACTCTAGGAGGAATGCTATCAGATGGTGCTCTGATCTTCTCTTCACTCTGCTTCTTCCCACCCCCACCATTAGGGTAAGTCCATCACCTTCTCCTTACTCCTGTGGGCTGGAAAGCAGAGATGGCAGGAGAGAGGTTGCCCATTCAGCCCACGCACAGGGGGATCCATTGCAGCTCACGTCCTCCTGCTTGTCCCAGCCCAGAGCTATGCCTGTCACCGAGCCTGGACTCGGTGATTGCATTAGTCGCCAACAGGGGAGTGTGGTAGGCGAGGACACAACATGTCTACAAAACTTTTTTTGGACTGCTGAGGTGGGGGGAGAGGCCAGATTCCATCTGGCACTTTAGGACTCTGAGGACGCTCTGGGATCTGGAGAGAGGTCTCTGGAGCCTCGGGAGGTGCAGGTTTGGAGACATGTGGCGCCTACCTAGTCCAAAGTAACCTGCCGTGCTCTCCCCCCTCCCCTCAAGAGCCAGGTTAACAGGCAACACTGCCCCTAGTTCCTTGGCCACATGTACTGTGTGCTTTTTCTGGTGGCTCGTCCAGAAAAGGAGGACAAGAGCTCACTATTGCTACCATCTGAGGGAGTTGCTGGGTTGAGATCAGCTGGTAGGAGGAGGCAATAGCCCCAGAGTCTGGGACTTCAAGCCCCTAGATTGACCTCTTACCTTTAAAATAGCTGTGTAGGGGGCGGGGGGGGGGTGTCTATAGAGTTAAGCCTGATAGTAAAGAGACCCCTTTTCAACCCTTCACCACACAAGAGAGCCGACAGCATTAGTCATTAACTATTTATTTCTCCTCTCCTTGCTCCCAAACTGCTTCTCCTCCCTACTGCCGCCAGCCACCTTCGAGTTCTCCCTCTTCTCTCCCCGGCTCTGCTCACTTGAGTGCAGCAGCTCAGCGGATGGTCCAGCTTTACTCTTTCACTTCCACTCTTCTTCCCTTCTTTGGGTGGCTGCATTCGCCCTTGAGCAGGCTGATGGAAATCCCTGAGAGGGGCTGGCAGGGGTCACCAGCGTCATGACTCAAGTTGGAATGAGTTGTGCTCTTCGTAGTGAAGGGCCCAGATTCAGTTCCCATGGATGCCCAGGGTGGCTGTATTGTGGCCATGGTTTGACTCACCTAGCATTACAGGATGTTTAGCCCAGTCCTGGCCAGGCGTGGTGCATCTGCTCCTGGCCCTCTCATCACACACAAGAACATGGCCCACCAAGGACAATCCATCAGCTCCCATCTGGGGTTCAGCTTCAGGATGGATGGGGAGCCCTAGCCGGACCATAGAAAGACAGGGGGGTGTTCTTTGGTGTAAACTGCTGGAGCTTCAGCCTCTGCTCCCACCTCCACCCCCACGCTAAGGGCTTCAAAAGTGGTGCCTGACCCCAGGTAAACAAAGTAGCTGAGCTGAGGCCAGGGTGGGACTGATCCTAAGAAAAGAGCAGATTTCTCCTCGGCTCTAGGGAGATTCCCCTAGGAAAAGCAGCTGGAGTGGGGCGATACAAGCACTACCCCTCAGCCCTTGAATAGCGGGCAACTGGGACTTTGGGAGCCAAGGGACTGGTGTATCTTGCTGGAGATCAGAAAGGGGCATTGGAGAAATTGTACAAAAGTGAACATCACGGCTGGGTCAAGGGCAGCCAGACCTACTGGTCAGAGCCAGAGTCCACACTCACATGACAGGAGTGGAGAGTCAGCCGGGTCAGGGTACTGGAAGATCAGCAGCAAAAGACAAACGTGCTATCACCACCACAACTCAAATGCCAGGAAATCAAGCCAGGGGAGCGGCAGCAGAACCAGGCAGCGCATGGTCCAGAACCGGGAGCAGGCCTGGTGTTCAGTCAGCTTCGTGTTCCTGCTGCTGTCGTACGCAGGGCCAGGGGGCCAGTGAGCTTTCCTGGGACTCCTCCAATAGGACCTCAGGAGTGGAGCCTCAAACTGGGGCTGAACTTCATGGGTCCGAGGGAAGCAATTTTCAGCAGGCTTCGAGGTGGAGGGTTGGAGCGTGGCTGCTCCCATGAACCCTGCAGACCCGGGTTGGAGACCCCTGGGTTGTGACAGTGAGCGATCTCTCCCCGCTCAAACCTCCTGCAGCAAGCAACAGTCTCCAGGATCCTGGACACAGCCTCTGAGAATAAAAGGAGGATATCATGAGGAGAAATAGGGCTCTGTACCAGGGCTGGGATCCAGGGGCCAGGAAAGCTCCCAGCCAGGCTATGCATCGGGGATGCCATTTCTCCCCCAAGCGACCCACATGCCCCAAGCAGTAAATGGCTCTTACCTCCATGAGGGACTGGGGTCTTCCATCTAAGCCTCTTTGAGAGCCGGCATTGCTGGGATGAGGTGACCTGTCCCCACTGCTCCCTGACGTGACTCAGCTACAAGAAGCGCCCGTCTGGGAGGCTGTGCCAGATCCCAGGGCCTGGAAGACAGCTGGAAGGAGGCTCCTATTCCTGTCACACCCAGAGACCCCATAGAAGGGCCAAGGGGAGAATAAAGGGCAGGAGGTGAAGCTAGCCCTGAGCCTCTGTCCCACCCCCACCTCCTCAAAAGTGGAGCTTTCCGAGCTCCAGTGGGGCTGTGGCCCTGACACAAGGGCTTTTCTGGACCATATGGGGCAGGGAGAGCTCTGCCTGGGCACAGCGGGAATGAGCGGGGGTAGACCAAGGAAAGGGGGGAGGGGAGTGGTGCAAGGGAAAGAGGTCCTGCCCCATATGAAGGAATTTGGGGGGCAGAGGGAAGAACCCTGCTCCACAGAGAGGGGAGAGAGTTTCTGTGAGTGCCAGGGGGCTCCATTTCCCCTTCTCGCTCTCCCAATCAGAGGGAGGCCACTCCAGCTGGCCCAGTCTGGTCCTGACCAGAGTCTGCAGGGTAGCAGTGGGCCCACAATAGGGCTGGGCGGTTTTCACGGGGTTGGGACTCACCAGCATGGCACCTCCCGCTGGTCGCTCTGGGAATTAGCTCAGTTGATGGGGAACGCCCTCTGCTGTCAGCGTCCCATCCGTCTCTTGTCCTCCGTTGGCATCTGGAGCCGCGTTGCTCACCGCTTGACACTGCCCTTCAGGCCACTGCCCCTCCAGCAGTGCCCACTAGTCCATCCTCACCCCATTCCAGGGGCGGGGGTTAACAACAGTCCTTGCACCTGCCTCGGTGGCCGACCGCAACCCCCAAAGTCTAGCCCCTTGTCTCAAGGGCCGGTTACAATTTGTCTCGGCCACCGGATGGCCAGATGCAGTACTGCCCAGCCCGAGGTGCTGGTCTCCTGCTCTGGAGACAGACCTTCCCCCATGAAATTCTGGGACAGATGACCTGCTGCTCTCCTGGGCAGCCATTATATAGGGCCTAGCCTAGCCCTGATTGGCTGGCTCTAATCTCGGCCCTGATTGGCTCTCAGTAGGCCCTTCCCTGATTGGCTGACGGCTTGCACAGCCATTCTGGCCTACTCTAGTTCCCTCTCACGTGGGGGTGGGGCAGCCGTCCCACCACAAACCCTCCCCCTTAAAAATGCTCACGGGGGAGGGGAGGAAAGGGGTCCCTATCGCCCCAGCTTCCTTCGTAGTGGGGCCTGCAGCGCATCCCTTTCCTCTCGCAGGCCCTCCAAAGTCTGGAGCGAGCTGCTTCCCACCTGTAGGGTCTGGGTTCCCCCTGTAGAACGCCCTGGTCCTACGTGGGGTCCTACTGCTCTTTGGGTTCCCACATGGGCCCTCCTGGCTCCTATGTGGGTTCCCTCATTTCAGTGGGGCCTCTCTGCCCCAGGCCCTTTCTCTCTAGGGGCCTCCGTCTTCACCACCTCTTCTCTGTGGCTGGTCTCTGACCGAGCCCTTGTCTCAGACACTCCCCCTTTCTGCCTCAGGGGGCAGTGCCTCTTTAAATGTCCCCGTTGGTGGCAGTAGAAGCACTTTCTGGGTCTTCCCCCTGCCACATCCCTACTCCTGCTTGTTTGGGCCCTAGCCCTTCCTTCTGGGCTGGCCCGGGCCTTGGGAGTCCTGTAGGGGCACTCTCTCTTCAGGTGCCCTGGCTCCCCACAGACCCAACAAGCTGGGGGCCCCCCTGTTACTCTCACAGGGGGTGCCTTTTCTGGGTGGGGCCTCTCTGCCCCCTCCCAGGAGGGACACTCCCTCCTTTAGTGTCCCTGTCACCTACAGGCGAAGCAGTTCAGCGTTCCTGGCCTCTCGCCCTCGGTGCCGGATCTCTTGTTTGGTTTGGGTGCTGACCTCCACAGCAGCCAGAACGACTCCCTCTGCTGATCGGCAAGCCGAGCCACCCAGGCCCTCCAATAGAAGTCTCTTTTCTCCACCATTTTGGTCTCTCCATGTGGCACAATCTGCTTAGTCCGCTTGACGGTGTCCTTCTTCAGGCCACTTCCCTCCAGCAGTGCCCCCTAATCCATCCTCATCTCCTTCCAGCAGGGAGCGGGGAAGCAGGTTAGCAACAGTCCTTGCACCTGCCTCAGTGGCCAACCAAAACCCCCAAAGTCTAGCCCCTTGTCTCAAGGCCCGGTTGCAGTTTGACTCAGCCACCACATGGCCAGCTGCAGTACAAGCGGGAACGGGGGGACCCAGGCCCACCAACTATCCTGGGTCCCCACCCAGGGATCCTCTAGTGGCAGTCTCCCTGCTCTCCCCTTGTCCAACTGTCCCTGGGCCACTTCTCCTCTAGGCCCTTTCTATCAGGGCCCACAATCTGGCAGGTCTTGGGCCGGAGCTGTAGTATGCTCCCTTGAGCCTGCCCAGCACTGCTCTTTCAGAGATGCTGGTCTCCTGCTCTGAGGACAGACCTTCTCCTATCAAGGCCTGGGGGATACTGCCTGCTGCTTGCCTGGGCAGCCTTTATATAGGGCCTAGTTTAGCCCTGATTGGCTGGCTCTAATCTCGGCCCTGATTGGCTCTCAATTGGCCCTTCTCTGATTGGCTACAAGCCTCTGCAGCTGCTCTGGCCTACTCTAGCGCCCTCTTGCATGGGGGTGGAGCAGCCGCCCCACCTCAGCGATCAGCTGTCGCAACCAGGCTGTGGCCTGGGCTGCGGGGCTGGCTCCAGGCACCAGCGGAGGAAGCACATGCCTGGGACGGCATTCGGTCCATTCTTGGGGCAGCACAGGCGGGGCGACTTTTTTGTTTTTTGCACTTCAGCAGTTCGGGCGGCGGCAATCCGAGCATTGTTGTTGGTTTTTTTTCTGCTTCGGCAGTTCGGGTGGTGGCAGTCCAAGTGGTTGGGGTTTTTTTGGTTTTCTTTTTGCTCACTTTGGCAGTCTGAGCGTTGTTGTATTTTTTTTTTTGCTTGGGGCAGCAAAAATGGTAGAGCCGGCGCTGCTGGGCTGAGGTCGCTCAAGTGGTCAACCCCTCAACACACTGTATCGGGGGTGGCTCAGGCCTGGGCGGGGCCCAAGCACTCCACAAACAACCAGACTTCAAGGGTGGGCCCTGGCCTGGGTGGAACCCTGGCAGCCAGCAAACAGACAGACTTGACAGGGCTGGCTCTATTCTGGGCGGGGCCCCGGTGGCCAGCCAACAAACAGTTCCTGTCCTGGGCTAGAGCCTCCTTGCACCGTGTAGGGGGTCAGCCACCCGGGGTGGGGTGGCAGGGGGACACGGTCCCACCCTCCTCCCCCGCGTTCCAGCCCAAAGCACTGGCAGGGGCAGGATTGCTTGCCCCTGCGTTGGCGGGGATCCAGCCGCAACACGCCAACTGAGCCGCGCCGGGCTCTGCAGCCAGCAGCTCCTGGGCTGCCCCTGGGCTACTTCCTGCCTCCCCGGGGTTTGGTACCTGCGGCCTCCAGGCCTCTTCCGGCTCCCTGGGGTAAACCGCAGCGGGTACTCCGGGCCAGTCCTCGTCCATGTCTGGGGTTAGGGTTAGGGGACTCTGGAGAACAGGCCAAGTGTCCTCCTCTGTTGCAGGCTGTCCCCGGTCCTTATGGCGAGGGGGGCGGGGGGATATAGGCGCCGCCCTCCAGGGGGCGTGTAGAGGGGCCCTTGCTCTCCCGCTCGGAGGGAGGCGGCTCAGTTGCCACAGAGTCTACCAGAGGCCCCGGTGGCCAGCCAACAGGCGAGGGGGGTGGGGCGATATAGGCTCTGCCATCCAAGGGGCGTGTAGAGGGGCCCTCGCTCTCCTGCTCGGAGGGAGGCCACTCAGTCTCACTACACTCCCCGTTTAGAGGGAGCAGGAGTTGCTGGTGGCCTTGGAGGCAGAATTCCTGCAGCGCCTCCGGCACTTGGCGCAAGTGCCGGATGATGTGAAGTTGCTTCATTATTTTGGCCGTGACGACCTCGTGCTGCAAGGGAACGAGGACCTGTCAGACACTCAGATGCCCCCGTGGAATCAGGGGGAATTAAGGACCCCTGGGACCAGCAGCAATTCCACCCAGCACCCGCGCACCTCTGAGGGATGAAGTCCCCCTCCTGACCCCCAGAATGGAGTCTTGTTTTCCTTTCAAGGGACCTCCAGTGCCAACAACCTCCTTGTAGGGGGAGCTCCTGCCACCTCCCACCCAGTGCCCCCGACAGCTGTTCCACCTCCAATCCACAGCTCAAGTTCTCTGACCCCTCTCCTCCACCCCCACCCAGGTTGGGCAGGGAGGGGGCTCTAGTGGGGGGGCGGAGGGATTCTGGCAGCAGTGAAGTGGGATGTGGGGAGCTTGAGACCTTTCCCCAAGTTATCCCAGCCACTGAGGCTGAAGCCGCAGGATGGCAGCCCTGGTGAATGGGGCAGATCAGCAGCCCCTGCTGACTGAATCCTCCCGTTCTCTCTAGAGCGAGTCCAGCCCTGCCGGCAGCAGGACGAGCTTCCCCCGCCCATGTGCCTCAGAACTGCCCGGTCAGTCGCCATCACCCCTCAGTCCTTGGCCTCCCAGGCTGCCAGTGACGGGAACAACTCCAGGTGGTGGCGCGGGTGACAGGAGAGGCTCGCAGAGGGCACGTAGAGGACTCTGCTGCCCTTCCCAAGAACAGAAGTCCGTGCTGAGGCAATGCTTGTCATTCATTAGCCTTGCTAACGAGCTGAGCTGGAACTGCTCCGGGGACAACCTCCTCCCTCCTGCTCATGGAGGTGAATTCATCTCCCTTCCCAGGAGCACCTGCTCTCACTCTCATTCCCCACCGGTGGCCTTGCTGCCAGGCCGGCGAATGGCCAGAGGATGGGAATCAGGCCTGGGCCCCGCCCCAATCTCCTGAGTCTAATGCAGCTGCTCACCGTGCTCCCCATCAGCTGCTCGGTTTGCCCCAGGAGGGAGTAAGTGAGGAGCAGCCCAGCCTGGCTGACACGCAGCAGGGGGTCGTGCATGGCCAGCACTGCTGTCTGCAGGAAGAAGCTTCTCTGCCCCTCCGAGAAGAATTTGCCAAAAACCTGAAACCAACCAGATGTGAGGCTTCAGCAGATTGCCCCGAACCAGGCTCCAAATCCTGGCCTAGAACGGCAACTCCGTCGCGTGGCTCCAGGAGGCAGCCACCTGCCTGCAGAGCTGTGCCATGCCCTGGCAGAGTGTCCTTACCTCCCCGACCCTGGCGGTGTTCTTATAGCCGAGGAGCTGGCTGTCCTCGTGCCAGTCCCAGCACCAAAGGTCTTCGACCTCACGGATGGTCAGCTCTGGGAAAGAGAGAGACACATACACATTGGTCATTCTGGTTGCAGGGCTTGTGTCCTTCCAATCCCATCGGTGGCTGCACGCTGGGCAGAGCCCAACAGAACTGCGGGGGTGGTGGAGAACACAGAAAGAGAGAGAGAGAGACTGATCCGCCAGCCGGGGTCACTCGGAGAGAAATTGGCTGGGGTCCCAGTCTGACTCGTCTAGCCGGGTTCCTTACCCCTCTGGCGCAGCAGGAGCTGGTAGAGCCGGTAAACCCCCTCCCTGGCCTGCCGGCTGATGTCCTCGTCTGGGTCACTGATGGACAGAGCCAGCTGGGCCACGTGGTGGCCCATCCTGGGGAATTCGGCTGAGTTCTAATGGAAGGGAGAGGGAGAGGGGGCTCCATCAGCATTTTCCTGTCAGCTCCCAGTCCCTGCCTGGGCCAGGACTCTCCTTCCCCTCAGCCCCTCTGCAGGAGATGCTAGAGGATAGGAGCTAGAGCTGGATCCTTAGTTATCTCTGCCCGCAAGGGAGCCCGGAGGACAGAGAGGTGGGCAGGGCCCTCCAGGAGGATTTGCTTCCCCAGCTGCTCCAGGATAGGGTTACCATATTTCCACAAACAAAAAAGAGGACACTGGGGGGGGGGGGGGGAAGCCCCGCCCTAGCCCCGCCCCGCCCCATCCACTCCCTCCCACTTCCCACCCCCTGACTGCTCCCCTCAGAACCCCAACCCCCCCTGCTTCTTGTCCCCTGACTGTCCCCTGCTGAGAACCCCCTACCCTAACTGCCCCCCCCAGGACCCTACCTGTCCCCTGACTGCCCTGACCCTTATCCACTCGCATGGGTGGCAGGGTTGTAGAAATTTTGGTGGTGCCCAGAACCCCCCACCCCACCTGCCTAAGGCTCTGGGAGGAGGTCTGGGGTGCAGGTCCTCGGCTGGGGATTAGGGTGCAGGAGGGGTGCAGGTTCTGGGATAGAGTTTGGGTGCTGGGTGCAGGCTCCGGGCTGGGGCAGGGGGTGGGTGTGCAGGAGGGGGTGAGGGGTGCAGGCTCTGGGATGGAGTTTGGGGGTGAGAGGCGGTGCAAAGGGAGGGGGTGCAGGCTTTAGGAGGAAGTTTGAGGGCAGGAGGGTGTGTGTGGGAAGAGGGAGGGGGATTGGGAGGGAGTTTGGGGATAGGAGGGGATGCAGGGGTGAGGGCTGTGGGTCTGGGGATGAGGGGTTCATGATGCAGGAGGGGGCTCAGGGATGGAGCAGAGGATTAGGGTGTGTGGGGATGAAGGCTGGGGGGTTTGGGGTGTTGGAGAGGCTCAGGGCTAGGGTGGAAGGGCAGGGTAAGGGCAGCCTGTCTTCCCATTAGTGGATGGGGGCACTAGGACCTGGGGGCAGCAGACAGCAGTTGTCTGCCTGTACTGCCAGAGCCAGCACATGCAGACAAGGGAGAGGCAGACAGGGACGGGGGGGGACCCACGGAGGGGGGAATGCACGGAGTGGGGGTGGCAGGTGGAGGCTGGGGACCCATCCAACACTCCCCCGCTCCCTGACTGCCCCCCCCCTCCTCTTACCATTCTGGCTCCACGTGGGTCAGTTTCTGTGTTACACAGGACTACAGAGAGAGGGAGGGGGGAGCAGGGGAGGGCTCTGGCTGCTGGAGGCCAATGGGAGTGGGTCAATCGGCCTAGCCGCCCAATCAGCAGCCACACTCTGCATGGCAGGGAGGGAGGGAGGCAAGGGAGAAAAAAACCCCGGACATTTTAACCTTGTTACCAATTCCTCCCGGACGGCTATTTAGAGACGCAAAAGCCGGACATGTCCGGGGAAATACGGACGGATGGTAACCCTACTCCAGGATGACAGGAAGGCAAGAACCTGGAGCCTGCTCCCCTTACAAGCGAGAGTCGCCACTTAACCAGGACAAGAAGAACTTGACTCAAGCCAGGCTCATTCTCTGCTCTGACTCTGCCTCCCCAAGAGGATCACTCCTAGCCCACAGCCCCTGCAGCAGCAGATCCTCCAGCCCGTTGGAGCCGGCCCCCCCTACGCCTGGAGTCAGGAAGCTGGGCTCAGAGGCCACTTACGTCAAAGGCAGGGAGGGAGATGACGGACGTGAGCAGGGCTGCGCTGCTCCTGATGGCCCTGGCTCTCTCTCGTGGCACCCTGGACACGGTCCAGTAGTTAATGTGCTGTGGGGAAAGGAGGCAGCTCAGGATTGATGAGGGGGTGCATGTGTAGTGCTAATGCCCCCCCCATCCCAAGGGGGCTGAGACATTGCATGCGGTGGGGGTGGAATATCTGATTCATTGACCGCAGAGTTTTAGAAGGGGATTCTTGCCCCCAGGACGATGCTTGTATCCTGCAGGTCACAGCTTGTCATTGTCTCTCTAGATGGGGACAATGCTCGGTGTCAGGGCTGGTCCCATCCTCCCTGAACTGCTGATTCCTGAACAGCTCCCCAGGAAGGAGACAGACCCCTCCCCCCTCCCTGGTTTTCAAGTCCTTGGCTGGGTGAAGGGACTGAGTGTGAGCACAATCCCCCCAGGAATCTCGGGGCCCGTCAGAGACAAGGGCTGATTCTCTGGGGCCCTCCTGTTTCTCTGGGAATGAGGCTGTGGCTCTTCTCTGAGGACCATCTTCTGGATCTCCCAGGAGGGGTTCAGACTCTCACTCCCCAAGCCAGCCGGGGGCCCTGTGCTTAGTGCTCCACACAACCAGGCAGAGCTCTGGCTTGAAGTCCCAGCTCCTTCCTCTGTCCTTCAAGGAGGAAGGGCCTGGCCCTTCATTGCACTGACTGCCCTGACCAAGGACGGCCACTGGGGGCCCAGCTAGGAGGACAGACTGGAAAATGGATCTAAGAGTTAAGGTAAAATTGCCCCCACCCCATCATCGGGCTCACCTCCAAGATGTAGTGGAGCTTGTCCGTGTCTGGGGTCTTTTCCAGCAGGTTCCCCAGCATGGCGTCCAGGAGGTCTGGTATGACCCTATGCAGATCCTGCAAAGCAAGGGAGAGCCATGGGTCAGAGTTAGGGAAACTGGGGCTACACCTGCCACAGGATGGGAAGAGGGGTCTCTGGGAAGCATTGGTGAGACCCCCAAACACATATCCTGGCCTCTCTCATTCACATCCCACTGCAGGCAATTAGCAAGGATTCGGGCAGGATAACAGCTGGCTGATCTACCTGGACCTGGTTGGTGTCCGTCTGCGTGCCCAGGGTGAACACGGCGTGCAGGGTGGCTCGGAGGAGGTGGGTCTCCAGCTCCGGCTCCAGGGCAGGTGTCATGGTGCTGGCAAGAGAGAGGAGCCGGTATTAGACTGTGCAGTGCGGGGGTGGGACTGGCACCAACACGGACGTGAAACTGCAGGGAAATAGGCAGAGGCTGGCGAGAATGGAAACTGAGGCACCGAGCCAGGGAATGATAAGGCCGAGGTTTCCCAGACCGACAGTGGCAGGGCAGGAATGGCGCCTGTTCCCTGGACCCTGCTGCCCCTCCTGTATCTGATCCTGGGAGTCAGCCTCTCCCCAACGCCATTGCAATGTGACTGGAGTGCAAAGAACAGAGCAGCCAGGAGAGAGTGAACCTTCCCCGCACCTCTGCCAGAGGAGCCCCCCTTGGGAGGTGAGCTGGGAGTGGGAGGGGCAGTGACTCCCAGCCACGGGCCAGAGCAGCACCGGGGTTAGGGGAACCGGGCGGGAGGGTCTCGGTACCTGAGGTTGGCCACAGCAACGAGGGAGTTGGCCAGGACGGCGTCGGGTGGGGAGTTAGGAGGAAGCTCCTCAATGAGCTCCTGTGAGACGCAAAGGAGACAAAGGAGCGTGTGAGATTCGGGCCTCACGGACACTCCCCAAGGAGGAGATTACACAGCCAGCAGGATCCCCCCAGCTGTCTCCCGCTCCTCCGATTCCTGCCCACTAGTTCTCCCGTCTCCTCTCCCCAATCTTCAGTCCCAGCAATCCCTGCCCTCAGCTGCCCTCCAGCACCAGCCATCCCCCAACCCTCGGCACGGGGAGACCCCTGCCCCTCCCATGTCTCTGTCCACCCTCCAGCTGCCGGGCGCCGTGTCTCACCACAATTCTCTCCACCACAGCCGCCTTTGAGCAGTGTGGCTCCAATGTGTCCTCCCCTCTCTGCTGGGCAGCGAGGCATGCGGGGTAGATGGCCTGCAGGAACTCGAGCTGCTGCGCCTCGTCCTGCGCCCACCAGGAGTGGGGTTAGGGGAGAGAGAGCCAGTTAGCCAGGGACCTCCCTGCCCCAGCCACACCAGCTGCAGGACTTAGGCCTGAATGGGGGATAGTGGGGACCTGCCTATTGTTCAAATCACCCACGACTCCTCCACAATCAGGGTCAGGAACTGGGACAGTGCCTGTGGGGGGAGGAGACCCCGGCTGGTGTGTGACAAACACCCCCATCTTGTGGGTCCCAGATCATGAAGGAGAAAGGTCCCGATTAGGGCCAAGACCTTCTGCAGGGGGTCAGGATGCTGGGAAGGAGCAGGACAATCTCAGTTCCAGCACAGCTGGGGAACGTTTGTACCTTTTCTCGGGCATGGAGCTGCTCTCGGATGTTCATGAGAGCAGCCTCCTCTGTTATCAAGTCTACCCGTTGTTCTTTCTCCTCGTCGTCCTCGGAGTCCCTGGCGGACGCTGCACCAGGGAGAGAAGGGGACAAGGTGACTCCTGCTGCCACTCGGGGGAAGGACAGGGGCATGGTGGGACAATGTGTCCCCTTCCCACCTCCGGGACATAGGGCAGATTGGGCCCCACACTCCCCCCTCTCAGTGATGGCATCAGCCCCCAACTCCTTCAGGAGCCCATAGCAAAGAGACCCTCCCCACTGTCCTGGACTCCCTTGGAGGTGCCTCCCCCCACCCCCGCCCAATGGAGCACCAAGGACCAAAGTGGCAGCATCTAGTGTCAGTGGGGTTCACATGGCTCAGGCCAGACACCTGGGCTGGAGACCCGCCCCCATAGCACTGCTCGAGGGCCTGGGCCCAGGGTGTTCACAGCCCCCTTCTCACTCCTCCCCGAGCCCAGCCTGGCTCCTCACCTGGAACAAAGCAGACGCGTCCGTCGGCCAGGCTGCTGTCCGAGTCGCAGGCGCTGCTGCTGTCGGATGGGGAGCGGCCCGAGCTGCTGGGGCTGGCAGAGGGATCCTCCACCTCCTGCCCTGGGGAGGCTGGACGGTCCTCACTGACCGAGCAGGGCGATGGCCCCTGTTGGAAGTTGGGGCTGGGCGCCTGGGGCCGCTGCTGCCCACACAACAACAAGCCCCAGAGCCACCCTGCCCGGTTCCGCCCCTGGGCTGAGTCCTGCCTGCCCAGCCGCAGCCTGGCCCAGCTCCATTTTGGCCTGGGAGGTGATGCTCCCACCTCGGCGCCTGTGCCGGGAGTGGGTTTCCTCCGCCAGAAGGCTGGGCACTTCCACCTCCTGGCGCGGCCGGGAGCTTCTTCCCCTCCAGCGGGGTCGGAGGGGCCGCTTCGCTCCTGGGGAAGATGGTGGCTGCTTCCCTCAGGCTCTGGGGCCACCTGCAGAGCCTTCTTCCTGAACCTCCTCAGGAGCCTGGCCATCCTGGAACCGAGCGGGGAGCGGGCGTGAGTCTGGGGTCAAGGCAGCCGCTCACTAACCAGCCTGTTTGGTCCCTCCCCATTCCTGCCCCAGCCGGAGCAGCTCCTGCTCCCCCCATGGGGGTGCAGGGAGGGCAAGCTACACACACTGACAAGAGTTCATTGCATGATCTGCTCCCCCTCAACGCTCCCCCTCATCATCCCTGGGGCTGCAAGAACCAGGGAATCTCGTCCTTTTCGAACACTGGGGTCAGTCACAAAGAAACTGGTCACTTTGGACAAGCAGCTCTCTCCTGCAACCCCAGACCACACTCACAGCCGGACCGCAGCAGCCCTGCAGCTCCACGACCCCGGCCGGACTGTCGGCCGGACCGCGACAAGCCCCATGGCCCTGCATTCCTGGCCAGAGTGCCGTCCAGAGTGCGGCAGCCCCGCGGGGCCACCTCCTCCAGCCGGCAATCCGAAGTGCCGCCCCAGGAATTGGGCCCCGCACTTGCTAAAGCCGGCCCTGAACCCAGGAGTCCGGACTTCTCCTGGGAAACCATTCCCCACTTCAAAGTCCCTAGGCATAGCAAGGCCAGGGCCTCCTCGGTTCCCATTGATTTCCATGCTCAGCAGCTCACCGGGTCTGGCCCAGCTCACAGACTCTCAGCCTGGGGAACAGTCTCCCACAAGGGAAGGGCTGGGAGCCCCATTGCTGGGACCTTGCCAAACACACTGGAGACGGCTCTGGAGAAGCCCCTTCCCGGTCTGAGAGCGAGGCGGTCCTGGGGGCTGTTTGCAAATCCAATCTCCTTTGGGAGAGATTCTCTCCCCCTCTTTCTGCCTCTCCCCAGACAGACAGGGGACGCCACCGAGGAACCCTAATGCCACTCACTTGCTCTGGTGATGGAGCGATGGATGGAGGATGTTCAGGGTCGTCCCTCGCCCTTCTCCTCACTCTCCAAGCCCAAGGATGGCTGGAGAGGGTGGTGGTGAGCTGAGGAGTTACCCTGCCCAGGAAGCAGGCAGGGTGATGGCACGGGGCGATCGGCTGGCTGTGAAAACAAGAGTCTGTCTTAGTGCCAAGGGACAGAGAAACTCGGCCAGCAGCAGGGAGTGTAGAACACTGCCCTCGTGCAGGGGTGACAGCGCCTCCGGGATCCCGACATCCCAGCACTTTACACATCTTCCTGGAGCCTTCCAATCCCCCTGGGCTGTCGGGACTGCGACCCCAACCCCACTGATGAGAACCAGGCCTGGGAGGGGAAGCTACTGGCACAGGGTCACACCAAGTGTCAGAAGAATGGATGGGACCCAGCAGGCCTTCTTTCCAAGCCCCTTTGCTAACCACTGCTGCACACTCCCTCCCACAGCTGGCAATTACAACCAGGCCCTCATGTCCGCTCCCCCTGCTTTGAGAGGGAGTGTGCTCCGCTGGAGTGACTGGACCAGGGGATTGGGAGCCAGGACTCCTGACTTCCATTGCTGGGTTTCCTCTTGGTTCCACTGATGGTTGTTTTCCTTTTCCTGTGGGACTTTGGGCACGTTGCTCCCCCTCTCTGGCTCTGTCCCTAGCAGTCAAATGGGGTTTTCATACTTTTCCACTATTGGAAAGTGCTGGGAAAAGCCCCCAGCAAAAGCTGCTCTGACAGCGCTAAGCAGCATCTGCCCATTGAAGGTGGGAGCGCACTGCCCAGGAGGAGGAGGGTTTGGCTCTGGGGTTTCACTTCAGCCCAGTCTAGAGAGAGGGGCCCAGCCATGGAGTCTGGCTCAAGAAGACCAAGTCTCCAATTTGTTAAGGGCGTTTTGAATTCCAATCCTGTGCTCCAAAGAGCTTGGTGTCATTTGCAAATTGTAGAAGCATGCTCTCCACTCCATTTTCCAAATCCTGAAGGAAAATATTGACTAGTACCGGCCCCCGGACTGATCCCTGCCGGACCCACTAGGTACACCCTCTCCGTTGGACAGCCAGACATGGAGAAGGGCTCTTGGAGTCTAGGCTTTCAACCAGCTCTGCACTCACATTTCACTGATTACATCTAGACCACATTTCCCTCGTTCGCTTGTGAGAATGTCCCATGGGACTGTGTCAAAAGCCGTAGAAACACCAAGAGAGATCACATCTACTGTTTACCCACCTCCCCTAGGCCTATAACCCTGCCAAAGAAGGAGCTAGGATTGGTTTGGAATGATTTGTTCTTGACAAGTCCATGCTCACTAGTAGGGTTACCATATTTTAATTTTTAAAAAGGAGGACACTCCATGGGGCCCTGCCCCAACTCCGCCCCTTCCCCGCCACCAGCCCCGCCCCAACTCTGCCCCCTCCCCTGAACGCTCCGCCCCCTGCTCCTCCCCCTCCCCCTCCCCTGCTTCCCGCGAATCAAATGTTCGCGGGAAGCCTGAAACAGGGAGGCAGCAGATAGGCTGGGGCGGGGTGCAGCGTGTCCCAGTCCGGCCCCACTAGCCGAGCGGCTCCCTCTGGCGGCCAACCGGCCCAGGCCAAGAGGCTCTGGCCCCGGCGTCTCCCGCCCGGCTCGGGCCCTGGGGCGCTGGCCCTCGGCCAAGTGCCCGCGCCCTCGACCCGCAGCCGAGCACCATGCCGGACCCCCGGCCAAGTGCCCCCGCCTCCGGCCGAGCACCGCACCGGTCCCCCGCCCAGCACCGCGCCAGCCCCCGGCCAACTGCCCACACCCCCAGCTCCGGCCGAGAACCGCGCCGGCCCCCGGCCAAGTGCCCCTGCCGGCCCCCGGCCAAGTGCCCACGCTCCCGGCCCAGCACCGCGCCAGCCCCCGCCCAGCACCGCGCCGACCCCCGGCCCAGCACCCGGCCGAGCACCGCACCGGGCCTCGGCCCAGCACCGCGCCCGCCCCCGGAGCAGCACCGCGCCAGCCCCAGGCCGAGCACCACGCCAGCACCCGGCACGGCCCCCGGGCTGGGGGCCAGCGAGGTGCTGGGTCGGCGGTGCGGGCACTTGGCCGGGGGCCGGCGCGGTGCTCGGCCGGAGCTGGGGGCACGGGCACTTGGCCGGGGGCCGGCGCGGTGCTGGGCGGGGGACCGGTGCGGTGCTCGGCCAGGGGCGGGGGCACTTGGCCAGGGGGCCGGCATGGTGCTCGGCTGGGGGCCGGGGGCGCGGCCACTTGGACGGAGGCCGGCGCGGTGCTGGGCCGGGGGCCGGGGCCGGTGCAGTGCTGTGTCGGAGGCCGGGGCCGGCACGGTGCTGGGCGGGGGCCAGAGCGGTGCTGGGCCGGGGGCCGGGCCGGGGGCCAGCATGGTGCTTGGCCAGGGGCCGGCGCGGTGCTGGGCCGAGGGCCGTGCCGGGGGCCGGGGGCCGGCGCAGTGCTAGGCCGGGGGCCGGGGCCGGCGCGGTGCTGGGCGGGGGCCGGAGCGGTGCTGGGCCGGGGGCCAGGCCGAGGGCCGGCATGGTGCTTGGCCAGGGGCCGGCATGGTGCTTGGCCAGGGGCCGGCGCTGTGCTGGGCCAGGGGCCGTGCCGGGGGCCGGGGGCCGGCGCGGTGCTGGGCCGGCGGTGCGGGCACTTCGCCGGGGGCCGGCGCGGTGCTGGGCCGGGGGCCAGGCCAGGGGCCGGTGTGGTGCTCATCTAGGGGCCGGGGCCGGCACGGTGCTGGGCGGGGGCCGGCGCGGTGCTGGGCCGGGAGCCGGGGCCGGTGTGGTGCTGGGCTGGGGACCGGAGCCAGTGCGGTGCTGAGCCGGGGTTCAGGGCCGGCGCGGTGCTCGGCCGGGGGCTGGCGCGGTGCTGGGCCGGGGGCGCGGGGACAGGGGCCGGCGCGGTGCTGGGCCGGCGGTGCGGGCACTTGGCCGGGGGCCAGCGCGGTGCTGGGCCGGGGGCCATGCCCGGGGCTGGCGCGGTGCTGGACCGTAGGCTGGGGCGGGCTAGAGCGCGGCTCACTCTGGCACCCCTGGCCGAGCGGCTCCCCCTGGTGGGTGGCCGACCCAGGCCAAGAGGCTCTGGCCCCGGCGTCTCCCGCCTGGCTTGGGCCCTGGGGCGCCGGCCCCCGGCCAAGTGCCCCCGCCCCCGGACGAGCACCGCGCCAGCCCCCGGCCCAGCACCGCACCAGCTCCGGGCCCAGCACCGCACCAGCCCCGGGCCCAGCACCGCGCCAGCCCCCGGCCAAGTGCCCGCACCGCTGGCCCAGCACTGCACCAGCCCCCGGCCCTGCTCCCCCGGCACGGCCCCCGGCACGGCCCCCGGCCCAGCACTGCGCCGGCCCCCGGCCCTGTGTCCCCGGCACGGCCCCCGGCCCAGCACCGCGCCAGCCCCCGGCCCGGCCCCCGGCCCAGCACCGCGCTGGCCCCCGGCCGAGCACTGTGCCGGCCCCGGGACCCGGCCAAGCACCGCGCCGGCCCCCGGCCAAGTGGCCGCGCCCCCGGCCCCGGCCCCCGGCTGACCACCGCGCCAGCCCCCGGCCGAGTGCCCGCACCGCCGGCCCAGCACCGCGCCGGCCCCTGGCCCCGCGTCCCCGGCCCCAGCCCCTGCCGAGCACCGCGCCTAGACAGCAAGGCGGTGGCAGAGCCAGAAAGAGAAGCCACCAGTCCTGACTCCTGTTCTAATGGACAACAAACCCGGCAGAAGCACGGCAGAGGGGAAAGTAAACCAGTCCGGTCCGGTACAGCGTACCGGCAAGAGCCAGTACGCCGTGCTGGACTGGACCGGCTTCCGCGGCGGTGATTTAAAGGGCTGGAGTTCCTGCCGCTGCGGGGAGCCCTGGGCCCTTTAAAGCGCTGCCGGAGCTCAGGCAGCCGGGCTCCCGCCGTGATTTAAAGGGCCCAGAGCTCTGCGGTGGCCGGAGCCCCGGGCCCTTTAATTCGCCCCTGAGCCCCGGGGCTCCCAGCCACCTCTGCAGCTGGTAGCTCCGGGGTGATTTAAAGGCCCCGCCTCTTCCGGTTGAGGCCACACCTCCGCTCAGGACTCCGGCGGAATGGTAAATCCTTTAAGTTCCTTTCACCACTGGGGAGGGATAGAGCCCAGGAATCAAGATGGTGGGGAAATTTCATTGAAACCATTTCTGTCAGAAAATCCCATTCAGACTAAACCAGTTTGTTTCTTGAACTCATAACAAGTGGGATGAAAGTTCTTTGCAAAAATATTTTGTTGCAAAACAAAAGCATCTCCTGTTTGTCACAGTGTGTTAAATTGTCTCCTCGCACACAAAGAGGAGACACTTAGATCTCGAAAATTAGATAAGATGCTGCAGTCTGAGCTAAGTAGTTGCTGCTCTTATCAATTTCAAAATAAAAAAATACAAATAAAGTAAACTATTTCAGCTATTCTATTATGTCACAATCTGATCTGAGTAAATGTGATAGGACACCTCATATTATGCACTCCTCCTAGTGACACTCTCCAATGGATCTCCATCCTCCACCCACCGTGAGGTAAGTAGGAGTGGATCATTATTATCCCTACTTGAAAGAGGGAGAAGCTAAGGTTGAGAAAGGAGAATTGACTTGTCTTAGGTCACACAGCCAGTCAGTGGCAGAGTTGGGAATAGGACCCAAGAGCCCTGATTTTCAAACTAACTATCGGATCTTGAATTTCCTGAATAAAGTGCTCTCGGATGAGTTCCAGACCAACAACAGTGCACAGTAATTATTCAGCAAGTATTTTAGGAGAACTGCAATGGTAGAGAGAATCATGAGCTGCTCAGAGACAATTAATGCAGAGAAGCAGCAAAATTCATCAAACCAAGAACTGCTTATGACTTATTTACTTGGTCTTAAAAGAGAACAAGGACCTGAGTCTCCTCCCTGTCAATAACCCCCTGCTCAGCCAGTCAGGGTAGAGGCTGAGGACGGGAGGCTGAGAGTTCACACCAGAGAGCCCAAAGGATGGCTCCTCCGGCCGTGCCGTTCCGCCTCCGCGGCCCTGCCCCGCTTGGCTCCTCCAGCCGTGCCTCCCCCCCTTTGCGTGTAGGAGGTCAGCGCCAGCCGGGCAGGCCAAGCTTCAGAGCGGAGCGTGGGCCCCGCCCACTGGCGCCATGGTAACCTCTGACTAAGGCACCACTTTTGGAAAATGTGCTGAGGGGAAGTGCCTGCTTCCCCTGCACCCCCCCCCAGCTACGCTACTGGTGGGGATCACTGCCGGGGCACTATTTCAGCCCCACATTTTTGGGTGGACCTCCCACAGTGGGAGCTGCAGAGCACTCCCCCGCGACACACAAACACACCCCCCCTGGTGCTAGGAGGGGAACAGGGGAAAGGACAAAAGAAGCAAGAGAAGAAGAGAAAGGAGGGAGGGCTGGAGGAAAAGGGGAAACAAAAAGGACAAACCCCAATGTCCCCAGTGATTCTAAGGGACAAAATCCCAGGTGCGGAATAAAATTCTGCCTCCTTAAGCTCGTGTTTTCCATGCCTAGAATTCAACTGTCACCAGATGGATCAGACTGAACAGGTTTCAAACCTCAAGGAGGCTCTTACCTTCTACACAGGGACGTCTGCTTTCTAGCGAAATCACGGAAAGGGAAGGAGAAAACTCGACAGAGGTTCCTCCTGCCGCTCACGTACGTGAACCCGAATGTTCTCTCAGTCCTCAAAGAGAAACCTCGAGACAGAGACTTGCTGAAGCAAAGCCACAGGAGTCTCTGAGGTTTCCCTGGCCCCTCGCCCCTGTCCTGCCTGGCTGATGTCAGCATCTCTCTGTGAGGTCACCACCTCCCCATCACCTTTGACCAATAGTCTGAGGTCCTGCAAAAGGCCTTTGTGATGTCACTGCCACGCCCCTCCCTTGCTGTGCTAATGTCCTGCTGCTGGCCAGGCACTTTGGAGGTTTGAGCTACTCCCTGTGGATCACCCCACTCAAGGAGTGTTCATTCTAGGAAGCAAGCCGACTAGACAGTAAAACCTCAGACGCTGCTCCCAATGCTACACTCAGTTTTTCAGAAATTAGTAGACTTTTAGAGCATCTAATCTGACCCCCTGCATGTCACAGGCCTCCCGTATGACAAAATAGCTACTTTTGGGGCAAACACATTCCAGAAAGCCATCTAGTCTTCATTAAATGACAGCAAGAGATGGAGAACCCACCACTTTCCTTGGTAGCTTGTTCCTGTGGTGAATCAGCCTTGCTGTTGACTATTTTTGCCTTATTTATCATATGAATTTGTCCCTTTTCACCTTCCAGCCACTGGGTCTTGTTCTGCCTTTCTCTGCTCGATTAAAGAGCCCTTTAACACCCAATCTTTTCTCTCCATTAAGGCACTTCAACACTTCCATGAAGTCACCTTTCAATCTTCTTTTGATAAGCTAAAGAGGTTGAGCTCTTTCAATCGCTCACTAGAAGGCATTTTTCTCCAGCCCTCAGAACCTTTGGTGGCTCTTTGCTGCCCCAGCTCCAATTTCACAACATCTTTTTCAAAGGAGGACACCAAAACTGGATGCAGTATTCCAATATCAGTCTCACTGATGCCGTGTCACCTCCTGTGACGTTATTGACATAATCTGTAACTGAATAGATCACCGTTGCAACCACTGTTATATATTTGCAGCCAATATTGTATAAAGGTTGCCGTGGAAGGGGTCTATGGAGAGGTTATGATTGGCTGATTATAATTATGCTATCTGTATATGTGTATGATTTTTGTAGTTGACGTTATGAATATTGGCTCTATACTGTCTGTATTTCAAACTTGTGCTATGCTTCCGGGGAACACCCCAGACAAGTTGGTGTCAGTTCTGCCTAGCCTGCTTGATGGCCCACTGAGACCATGAGCTATACAATTGACCCATTGAGAGAAGGCAGATACACCTGTGACTCAGCAAGGTACGCAAGGACCTGCCTATGGACAAAACTCTAAGGTTTTTCTATGCCACGTGCTGGATAGAGTGTCCTTGGGACAAAGAAAGCAAAGACCACAGGGCAAGAGATTATAAAAGGCTGATGCCTCGTCTCCATCTTGTCTTCAATCCTACTTCATAGCTCTGGAGGGACTTTGCTACAAACGGAAGCTCTACACAAAGGACAGAATGACCCATCCCAGCTGTGGATGTACTCCAGAGACTTGAGTTGAACCTGCAGTTTATTCTATTGCTGCTACAAGTGCTACAAGCCTGAACCAATAACTTTGCCATGACTGTATGTACTTGATTCCATTTAACCAATTGTAGCTCTCATCTATATCTTTTCCCCTTCATGAATAAACCTTTAGATTTTAGATTCTAAAGGATTGGCAACAGCGTGATTTGTGGGTAAGATCTGACTTGTCTATTGACCTGGATGTGGGTCTGGGTCCTTTGAGAGAACCTTTTTTCTTTTACTGGGGTATTGGTTTTCATAACCGTTCATCCCCATACGGAGTGGTGCTGGTGATAATACAAGGGAACCGGAATCTCTGAGGGAATTGCTTGTATGACGTCCGATTAGCCAGTGGGGTAAAACCAAAGTCCTCTCGGCATGGCTGGTGTGGCGTGCTTTAATAGTAAAGGACACCCAGCCTTGGGCTGTGACTGCCCTGCTCCAAGCAATTTGTCCGGAATTGATACTCTTAGTAGTGTCCCGCCAGAGGCCGCATCGTTACAGGGGTCGTCCAGGATTCCAACTGGGAAGTCTCTGAAGTTCAGGACACGCTTCCTCAGCTAGGGGAAGTATGTAACCCACACACCTTCTGGGTGTGGTGGTGTGTCCCAGCTAGTGGCACCAAGACTACTTAGAGGGAGAGATAAAATGAGTCTTCTCTACAGCCTTAGCTAACAGCCAGGTGGCTTTTAGTTCATGCTGTAGAGGCCCATGCACTAAGCTCCAGAGGTCTCCGGTTCGATCCTGGCCACCGACGACTGGGATCTGTCAGCGTTACAGAGGCAGCTGCCATCCCAAGAAGGAGAGAGCTGCCATGCCACGCCCGGCCGCGAAGAGGTGCCAAGCACCCTTCAGAGCTTCTTGTAATAAACTGTGAACTTTGGACAATAGCGGGGTGCTAGGAAGTGTCACCCCCTTGTGTTGCCTCCAGAGTGTCCTGGGTCAGAGCCCAGTGGGAGTCCCTGGGCTCCCCCACCATCTGCTGTGCCTTCCCACCCCACCCCCTGGCCGAAACCCTGACCACTAGGCAACATCCCCAGGAGCGAAGGCCATCATGAGGCATCCGTCTTCAAATGTTTGCAGAGGATACGGGAGCAGAAAGGGGAGAGAGGATGAGGGTGGCTCTTGGGAAGAGGGAGAGAGGGAGCCTGATGGGAATCTCTTTTTATCGCCATCAACCCAATGATCAGATCATTGATGCCTAGAATCTTCCTTGATGTGTTGTAATTGATTGGATCTACATTTTAAACCGGTTCCCACATTTGCAGATGGAGAAATGTCAGCGAGTTGAGTGGAAGGCCATTGCAAGCTCAGCTAATTATGCAATGTGACTTATGCTCCATCTAACAAGCTCCTTAAACAATAGCTCCCAATTTTAATTCACATTGGCCTGTTTAGTGTTTTTCTCCAAAACACTTTCACTCATCCTTTTGGTCAGCTTTGGAAAGTTAGCCCTTTCAGTGCACCCAATATAAATATTGCTGGTTGGGACTCCCCTCTATTGGTCATAAGAACAGCCATACTGGATCAGACCAATGGTCCAGCTAGCCCAGAATCCTATCTTCCTACAGTGGCCAATGCCAGGTGCCCCAGAGGGAATCGACAGAACAGGCAATCATCAAGCGATCCATCCCGTCGCCCATTCCCAGCTTCCGGCAAACAGAGGCAAGGGGCACTTCAAGAGCATGGTTTTGTATGCCTGCCCATCCTGGCTAATAGCCAATGATGGACCTGTCCTCCATGAACTTATCTAATTCTTTGTTGGACCCTTTTATAGTCTTGGCCTTCACAAACATCCTCTGGCAAGGAATTCCACAGGTAGGCTATGTGTGAGTGAAAAAATACTTCCTTTTGTTTGTTTTAAACCTGCTGTCTATTAATTGGGAGACCCCTAGTTGGTGTGTTATGAGAAGGAGTAAATAACACTTCCTTATTTACTTTCTCCATACCTGTCATCATTTTATAGACCTCTATCCTATCCTCCCTTAGTCATCTCTTTTCCAAGCTGAAAACTTCCCGTATCCTTACCCACCCTTCTCCCATTGTCCCAATCCTAACCACCACACTTAGTTTGTGAGGTTGGCTGCAGTACAGACATTCTATTGAAGCCACTCTTTTAGTTTTACTTATCAGAATGCTTGTGAACCATAAGACTCTCTAGCTTGTTCCAAGCAGTTTTATAGTCTTAACTGCATCTGTTATTGAAAATGGGCTGAAAGATGGAGTGTCGCACCCATTCAGGAAACAAGTAACGAGGCTTTTGTTCCTTTTTAAAAACTAAAGCCACAGATTTGCATATTGAAGTGTATAGTAGAATATTTGTGTCAGAGAGAAGCTGAGCTGACTTACCTTCCCCGTGAACAGTGGGAAGCTGTGAAGCCAGATTTTTAAAAAAGTGGAGAAAGGTGAACAGACTAATGCACTTTTTGTCTGTGTGTACAGAACAGTCCTGTCACTTTGGCCATTTTCTCCACAATTTAACCTGAATATAAGTCATTGCACATTTGTCTGATGTTTTGAAACTACTTTGCATTTACAATGATACTTTTCACCAATGCTGACCCACATTCCAGCTTCATACTGTTTCAAGATGTTGAAGAAAAATATGGAGCCCATAGTCAAAGCAAAAATAAGTATCCCAAGGCTTAAATAGTAAAAGGCTTTTTTGTTTAGAGACTCTCATCCATTGCCTGATGACATTTCTATGCAGCATGTCTTAGTCTGTGAGCTCTTCAGTGTAGAGACCTGTTTCACTTGCCAAAAGCATCACACAAACCTAGGACACTGTGTAAACACCAGAGGAATAGTAAGGTCTGAAGTAAATCCAAATGCTTATAAAATGTATGGTGCACTTTAGAGTCCTTAATTGTTGCTTATAGAAAACAGTGCACAGTCAATGGATTCGATGCATTAAGCATAGAAAGAAAAGGCTGCATACTGAAGGCCAACGCTTGAGCCCAGTGAGATCAATGGGAGTTTTGCCAGTAACTCCACTGGGACCAGCATTTAGACTTAAATCTACTGTCTTTGGTTTCAATTGACAGTTTTGGGGTTTCATTTTTGAATCATAAAAAAATGTCACTTAGGGCTTGCCTGTGTGAGGAAATTGATTGGCATAGCTGTAGCAGAATAACTCTTGATATAATTCCCTCGTGGACACTCATTGTGGAAGAGTCCTCTTATTTCAAAATAATTACTTTGAAAGTAAACAATTATTCTAGAATAAAGTCACTTTTATTCCAGAATAGTGTGTCCACGTGAGGGAGTTATACTGGAATACATGTGTTCCAGAACAGCTATTCTGCTATAGTTATACCAGTCAATTTTCCCATGTAAAAAAGCTATTAGGCTACTTACCACTATCAGACAACCCCACTGTCATTGTTACAAGTCTTCCCCTGGTAGCACAAGAGTCCTGGAGTTGACACCTGGTTTGTGAAACTGCCCATTCTTAATCCCTGGATCAAGGACACGATGAGTCATAACACCTTTGTACTGTAGCTGGCATTCACAAATGCCTTCAATCAATTGAGAGATTATTTTACAGGACTGCAAGATCAGTCCCTTCACCTAGTACTTTGTGTGCAGGTTATTTTAATTGTAGTTCAGATTAGAAGTTCAGCGTAGGAACCTCTGCTCAAAAATATGGCAAGGTCTCCAAAGATGGAGGCGTCATCAGTATCTTGCATCACAAAATTATCAAGATTGTCTTTAAAGATGTGTTGCTGTAAATTCACAAATCTCCTTTCTAAACAAATATTTTCCCCCCTTATAGTAATATATTATAAATTCCAAACAACATTTTAAAGAAAGCTTTTGATTTAAAATCAGTATTTAAAAAGTTTAATCTGTAGTTTCATGCCTATTAAGTTATTTTAAAGTAAGTGACCCAAGAAGAAAAAATTAAATATTGAAGGCAAAATGGGTTAAAAATTACAAAGGGTTGTAAAAGAAGTTGATTGTATCTCTACTATAAGGTGAAGGACATTAAGTGCTATGTGTGTGAAGAGCAACATGAAGCCCTTTTTATAAAATCCATTAACTCCTCAAAATTAAAGGTTCCTTTCACACACACACAACCTTCCCAAACGTTTCCAGAAGACAGCTGTGGCAGTCAATGAAGCGTGCTCAGGAGGAAGTTCAGAGTCTTGTGCTTGCAGTTTCTAATCAAGGCAGGCTCAGCAGCCCTTGTCTTCTCCTCCTCCAGGTGACAGATTACTTAGTCAACTGCTCAGAAACAAGGATTTCCATGAAAGGGAAAGAAGGCCAGAGCATAATCTGAGGAGTAAGCATCCTTGATGCTGCAGCGTGTCTTGTTCATCTCAGAAGTCCGCATGCAAGTTATTTTCATGGACAAACAGCAGGAGGGCAGGAAGGAGGCCTAAAAGCTACAGTCTGGTGCTGTGTAAAGTTGAACTTAATGAACTCAACTGCTATAAGCATCTAATGGAAGCAGCTGCAGTAACAACGTCCGCTATAGGCTATGGCTTTGCATTTTCCCCTAGAGAACTTCGTTGCAAGAAGGTAAATTACCCACAAAGAAAGTGAAGGAAATGCTTCCATGTTCTCCAGGCAAAATCCTCGACCATGAAGAGAAGCGGTTTCCTGCCTGCAGAAAGGGATACACCAATGTTAAAAGAAAACTAGGTTCTTCTATGCTCCTACCAATGTTTAGAAACATTTTATTGCAATTTTATTACTTTCACTTGGACAAAAAGCAATCTTTTTGAAAATTTTACATTTCCTGGGGAAAGATTCTCAGATCAGCCTACTTTTAAAAAAAAATCTGTTTACAACAAGTCAAAATAAATAGCACATTGTAAACTTGTTCATGTCAGACTGTATTTCATACTGTATAATGTACATTCATGAGCTGGTAGGTATATTTGAAGGATAAAGGCAGATAGCTGTTGGTGCCATTGTGTTAAGTGTCAGCATTCTAAAGCGAAGCAACACCAGCAAAAGTCGGTTTGCATTATGGACAGCGACAGCCACAGGACTAAATGCGGATTAAACTGTAAGCAGAGCAGCCACCACAACACGCATTTAAGCAGACAGACCCAAAGAACTGTTTGAGCCTTCTTCTAGTGTGGTTAGAAGTACGTTGTACAGAGAGCAGATTTCCCCACAACTTTACAAACAAAACATGGTTTCAAAGCTAGGTAACATTTGACCCATGATTTCCATCTTCCTTTGTACTAGATGGAAACACAATTATATGCAAATAATGCTTCAGAACCGATTCTGTTGTTCTAGCTTCCAAAAATGGGGTATGACATTGCAAATGTGATCTGCTCATTTGCTACAAACAAAAGCTTAGACAAACCACCAGTGTTTGTGGTTACAGCAGGCCCTATTTTTATTCAAGCAATGGAGGAGCAAGAAGATTGGGAGAAAAGTAGTCAATTTTCCATTCACCATACAGTGTCTTTGCATTAGAGCAGTAATATTCAGATCTCTGTGGTTCAGGAGCCAATAGCAATCATCATTATCCAAAGGAGCCACAGTAATAGAAAATTAATATTATTCTCACAGTAAATAAGTTAATAACTCAGTGCAAGTTGGTAATTGGCTAACATAGTAAAAGCATCCTGATTGGTTAATAACTTTTAATATTATTTGCTGCAAAGACCTACAGGAGACACATTAAAGAGCCACTTACAGCTCTCAAGCCTCAGTCTGAGTATCTGCATTACAGTAAGTTAGAGCTGATATCATTCACCACAATTTTGACATTTTTATGTTGAAGAAATTGATTTAAAATAAGCCCATACCTGCTATGGTGCAAATGAATTTTTTTCTTCAGTTATGTGGACCAAAGGCATCTGGTTCTTGTTGTTTTCATGTGTATAGTAATAGCTGAATGGCGGAGAGGAAAAATAAAAGTTACATTTTCAAAGGAAAACTCTTATTTGGTTTCTTTTAAAAGGAGAGACTGGAAGTAAATTTATATTTAGACTCAAAACTAATTTCAGAGTTTTATGGCTGTTGAAGTTTGGAAAGTTGTTCTGAAGATATTTGAGGTTTCACTGATAACATCAGAGGACACCAAGATTAATTAATTTACCATCTCAGGCGGCGCACTCGGCACCGGAAGGGTCAGGATATCACGTGCTGCCTGCGCTGCCTCCGGCGTCGACGGTATCCTCACCGCAGGTGAGGCACGTGCGGACGGGACCGGACTACTCCGCTTAGCACGAGTCGGAGGTCTGGATCTTGAGGGGGATCGTGGGCTGCCCAACTCAGGTGTGGCCTCACCCCTATCGTTTTCTTGGCACCGCTGAGTCTTCCCTTGCTTCTTAGCGGGGGAGCGGTGCCGACTAGTTGATGGGGCATCGCTGCGCACCGATGACACGCCCGGAGCTGGATCGGGTCGGCGTGCCGGTGCCGGGGCCAATGCCAACTCCATTAGTAAGGCCCGGAGACGGATATCTCCTTCGCGTTTTGTTCTTGGTTTGATCGACCTGCAGTTTTACAACGCTCACTTACGTGAGTCTCGCCCAGACAGCGAAGACACTGAGCGTGGATCGCTTCTGGGCATAGAACTGCGACAGGAGTCGCACGACTTGAAGCCTGGGGCACGGGGCATGCCCCGAGCCAGGCAACTAACTAGACATTCAGACTACTAAGAAGAGTTGTACTACTAAGGTTTGCAGTGCTGCAGCAGAGCTGAAGCACTAAGTTCCGACTACCTTCACTGGCGGCAAGAAGGAACTGAGGGTTGGGGGAGTGTGCAGCTCCCCTTATAGCGCGATATAGAGGCGCCACTCCAGGGGTTGCAGCAGTGCTCCCCCACTACGGGTACTGCTAAGGGAAAAACTTCCGGCACCGGTGCACATGGCGAGCATGCACACCTACTGCGGAATACACAGGAGCAATCACTCAAAGAAGAAAATAAGGCTACCATAGGACATCGCAAGAAACTGAACATAGAGCAAGTGAGAGAGGGGAAAGGATTTTGGACCAGACTCTTTAAGACACTTTGTTTACAACTATTTAAGTCTAACCTCTGACAGTTTGGAGAAGGGAGAGAAAGGGTTTTTGTTTTTTCATAATTTTTAAACACCTTCTGCCCCTGCAATTAAAGTTTGAGGGTTCACAATACACATTCTCAAAACCACTTCCATTCCTAGTCCCAGAAAGTCTTCCAACAAAACTTGAGAGAACCATGTTACATCGCTGATATTTCAAAGGTAAAAAAGCAGCAGGGGAAAAAGGGGAAAAAAACCCTTTACATCTCTTTTCTCCTCTTTTCAAATGTTAGTATATTACAGAGAAACAAAAAAAAAAATTCTTTTTGGATCTAAATGGGAAAAATCCATCATTTCTTTGTATCATGCTAATATCCTGGTGACAGAAAAGAATGTTTTGGGTTTGTTTATTTTTGTAAAACTACATTATAATAATGCTTCTTCCAGAGCAAAGAGACTAGGAGGGAGAGAAGTTTTTTAAATATTATATATAAAGATTGGTATGTGAAGAACACTAAACTATCACCACCTGCAGACTCACAAAATTACACTAGTGATTACCTATTTCTTTTGCCCCATTGTTGCATATGGAGATCATGATTCTTTTAATGAAATGTTTGGCCAGCATTGAATGGTGGAACCAAAGAACAGTTCATACACATATTGAAATGAATGGAAATTTAGAAAAATCCCTCACCCTGCTTTCTGCGTAGACAAAATCCTCCAGATAATGATGGTAACCAGGAGAAGCAGCAGTACGCCACCTACGATCCCTGAGAGACAACAAGGAGAGAACTGAATTAGTTGGACAAATGGGCTTATGAAACACAGAAATAGTATTACTGGCCTTTGCAGATTTATAATTAACTCACAAAATCCCAAACAAAGTTAAGAGGTGACGGCATTCCTCTAACTGTACCACAAGGGTTTCTGAATCCTGAGTTATTGTCTGTGTTTACAAAGTTAACATTTCATATTGTACTCTTCTCAGGTTTTGATCTTTAGGCAAAAACATAACATTTCTCTATTCAAAAAGTTCACTGTGAATAAGACCATCTATTCGTGTTTAAATATAATATGTGGATTCGTAGTGGCACAAGCAAAAGGAGATTTACTTCATGCACAAATGGGTCACCATTCACAACCCACTGTCTAAAACCTAGAGCTCTTCAGACTACTTGAAATGAGGAGATCAACTATGTTCTAGTATATGAAAAACCCAAGCTACTGTGCCGCTGTAGCGCGTTAGTGTAGACGCTACCTATCCCATTTGCGTAAGTAATTTACTCCCCAAAAGGTGGTAGCCAGGTCAATGGCAGAATTCTTCCATTGATCTTGCACTGTCTATGCAGGGACGTAGGTCGGCTCACCAACTCCATTCAGGTGTGGATTTTTCACACCCCTTACTGACAGTGAAACCGAGCTAATATTTTAGTGTAGACCAGACCTGTGCCAGGTGCTCTAGAGGAAGCCCTGCAGCAAAATTGAAGAATGCTAACAAAGCTGACAAAAATCTTAGTCCAAGTGGCTTTGGTGCATACGGTTTTTGGACATAAAATAGTTGTTGGTTTCTAGGCAATGGAATCTCAAACCATAGGGAACTCCACCAGGAAGTGAGGTTTTTAAAGATTCTGATGATGGAGGTACTGTACTTTTCCTGGTTCACATGCAGTCTTGTAGAGAAGCAAAGGTTTGAAAGCTGGGAAACTGACTCTATGAAGAAGATTTAGAAACAATGGGCCAGATGTTCAACTAGGGTAAACCAGCATCTATCTGTCTATCTACCCCAGCTGTGAATCTGACCCCAAGTCTTTTTAGTAAACTACTTACCGAGGACTCCTGAGATGAAGTTATAGGAACCTAGAATGGGGGAAAGAAGGGAGAAAAAAAATTGAACTACTAGAATATGAAAGAGGAATCACAGCCACATGATTTCTTCAAAAAATATTTATCCAAACATTTTCTGTATCTCAGGCATGTTACAGATTTTATTGGTGAGAGCTAGAAAGCCACATTTATTAAAAGTCCTCCCCATAGAAAGGCTCTTGCAACTTTTAAAGGGAGATAAACCACTGTAACCCAATTGTCTCTGCCGGCACAGGAGAAAGCTCAGCACAGTATTGAGTGGATGAGCAAGAGAGAATCTCTTTCAGTTCACCTGCTAAATCAACCACATATCAACTGTGAGGGTCTTGGGAGCACGTCACACACACACTGAATTAAGCTGACAGGACAAAGTTGTTGCTTACAGAACTGCCTTTTACTGATAAGGAGAAAATTTAAAGTAAAGACTAAGGTAGGGTTACCATATTCAAACATTTAAAAAAGAGGACACTCCACGGGGCCCCGGTCCCGCCCCAACTCTGCCCCTTCCCCACCCCCCGGCCCCGCCTCAACCCCACCCCTTCTCCGCCCCCATTCCAACCCCTTCCCCAAAGTCCCTGCCCCAACTCTGCCCCCTCCTCTGAGCACCCCGCATTCCCCCTCCTCCCTCCCGCTCTGATCTTGGTTTGGGGTTGCTAAGTGCTTTCCTGCTCCCCACTCGCCTCGCAGCCCTTACAGCCTCTATGCCCTTGCTTGCCTGCCCTGCTCCTCCTCACCCTGCAGCCTCTGCACCCCCACTCCCCTGCAGCCTCTGTGCCCCCTGCTCCCCACTCGCCCTGCAGCCTCTGCGCCCCCTGCCCCTGCAGCCTCTGTGCCCCCTGCTCCCCACTTGCTCTGCAGCCTCTGCACCCCCCCGCCCCTGCAGCCTCTGTGCCCCCTGCTCCCCACTCGCCCTGCAGCCTCTGCACCCCCCCGCCCCTGCAGCCTCTGTGCCCCCCTGCTCCCCACTCGCCCTGCAGCCTCTGCGCCTCCTGCCCCTGCAGCCTCTACACACACCTCCCCCTCCGCTGCCTGCCCTGCTCCCCCCACTCACCCGGCAGAGGGAGAAATGCAGGCTCCACATGGAATCAAACACAGCCCCGCTGCTCTGTGGGGGAGGAGGGAGCGGGGGAGGGGGAGGGACTCTGGCTGCTAGAGGCCCTAGTGGCTGCGAGCGGCTTTCAATCAGGCCAGGCATCCAATCAGCCGCGCCGCACTCCGCAGGAGGGGAAGGGGGAAATCCCGGACATTTCTACTTAATTAGAAATCCCCCCCGGATGGCCATTTAACACTGAAAAAGCCGGACATGTCCGGGGAAACCCGGATGGATGGTAACCCTAGAAGGCATATTTTGAAAACTCCAACCTAAATGCAGTGAGTTTTACACAGAATAACATAACTGTCATGAAAAGCTCCCCTTGGGGAGCCAATCAGCACAGCAAAACAAAAGCCATGGTTATAACACTGATTGGTGTTCTCTACATACACTCAAACCATATTAGGACATCATATTATATTTTAGACAGGCCTCAAGTTGAGAGAATTTGCTTTTTACCTTCCCATATTTAGGGCCTGTCTACACACAAAAATCACACTGGTTTAAGTTAAATCAGACTTTAAATCAATGTAGTTAACCGGGTGCAAGCCTCCGTGTGGGCAGGCTTATATCTGTTTGAAAATTCTTATATTAGTTTAGCTTGCATTCATAATTTATAGGTGTAGGCTAAACTGCTGTAAACCAGGTTGGAATTGCTTTGAGTGCCCACACACAAAGTTGCACTAGTATGATTAAATCTGCTTTAAAAAAAAATAGCACCTTTAGTTAAGCCCTTGCAACTGTGTGGGGGAGACCAGGTATTAGTCTTTTTATTGTATGCGTCATGAAACAATTGATTCAGATATATTCAGGAGACATATACACACCGAGTTCATTTTGTGTAACCGTGTAGCTTTGTTCAAATAAAAATGTGAAAACCTTACATACAATCTCTTTTCTATCCTAGATAGCTACTGTCTACACAGCCAAAGAAACATTTTATCTTGTCTGCACACAAACTTGCACTGGTTTTACTAAATTGGGTTTAAAAAAAGACCCGTCTAGTGTTGGAAATCTCTGTGTAAAGCAGGCCTCAGAATAGACAGGGATTTGTGTTGAAGATTCTGCAAAGTGCAAATCTCATTTCAACCTCTATTTTCATTTGACCACTAGGTGGAAACCTAACACAGGGAATAAAAATCAAATATTCACCATCTATTGTTAGGCTTGCTACATTAGTTTGGAACATTAGTTCCAAATCGATATGTAGTTCCCACTACTGCCTTCTTGCCACCTTGAACTTCTGGGAATGCACATCTGAACTCTGAAATAAAGGTCAGCAAAAACAATATTTCAAGAAGAGGAGGAAAGTAAATTGCAGAAGATGAGATTGCAGGTTTTTTAGGTGTAGTCAGGGCCATCTCTAGAGGGGTGGGACTGACCATGCCGGGCAAATCGCACCAGTCTGCGGGGCCCCCCCAAAGTACAGGGCCAGGAACAGTCACCCCGATTCTCCATACCCAAGGGGACAGCTCTGGGTGTAATTATATTCACTTAAAAGTGACAAGAGCAAACATTTAATCTTATTACTGTACCAAGGTGTAATTTGCTGCCTTGTTACTGGAGGAATGTAGACATACAGGGCAAAATCCTGGCCCACTGAAGTCAGTGGGAGTTTTACCAGGATTTCAATTCATAGTCTGTTTCAGTCTTTAGTTTTTATGCATTAGCTCAGTACTGCATTGAAGCAGGAGAAAGACTTCAAGCTCTTCAAGGCAGGCAACTGCCATTTTATTTTTAGTTGGTTTGTGGGGGAAAAACCCATTAAGTCATTTCTGTCCTTAATGTTTTGTAGAACAGCACAAGCATGACAGGCCAAAATCAGAAAGGCTAAGGAACAAAATGGATTACACATAGCAGGGGACATAAAAGGGAATAAGAAGAGGTTCTTTAAATACATTAGAAGCAAGGAGAAAGACAACGGAAATTGTAGGTCATCTACATACTGGGGAAGGAGAACTAATTGATAACATCAAGAAGGTTCAGGTGTTTAATGCCTATTTTGCTTTAGTCTTCACTAAAAGGTTAATGGTGACCAGATACTCAAGATAATATTAACAAGAAGAAGGAAGGAAGACAAGCCAAAACAGGGAAAGAACAGGAGAAAGAACATTTGGATAAGTTTCATGCATTCAAGTCAGCAGGGCTTGATGAAATTAATACTAAGGTAATTAAGGAACTAGCAGAAGCACTCTCAGCAATATTAGCAACTATAGTCAAGAAGTCATGAAGGATGGGTGAGGTCCCAGAGGTCTGGAAGAAGGGAAACACAGTACCTGTCTTTAAAAGGGGGAACAAAGAGGACCCTGGGAATTATACACCAATCAGCCTAACTTTGATATCTGGAAAAGATACTGGAATATTAAACAATATATAATTACCTAGAGAATAACAGGATTATAAGGAATAGCCAGCATGGATTTGTCAAAAACAAATCATACCAACCAACCTAATTTCCTTCTTTAATAGGGTTACTGGCCTAGTAGATAGGTGGGAAGAAGTAAATGTGATATATCTTGATTTTAGTAGGGCTTTTCACACAGTCCTATATGACAGGGGTTCTCAAACTTTTTCTTTTTGAGGGCCCCCCCCAACATGCTATAAAAACTCCATGGCCCACCTGTGCCACAACAACTGGTTTTCTGCATAAAAAAGCCAGGGCTGGCAAAGGAGGTAGAAAGGAGGGACCCCCCCGCCACAAAGCTAAGTTGTTCAGGCTTTGGCTTCAGCTCCCGGTGGTGGGGCTCAGGCCCCCAGCGTCAGTCCCATGCAGCGGGGCTTTAGCTTTTTGCCCTGGGACCCAGTGAGTCTAACACTGGTCCTGCTTGGTGAACCCCCGGAAACTTGTTTGAGGCCCCCTGAGGGGCCCCGGACCCCTGGTTGAGAATCACTGCTATATGACATTTTCAATAAGAAAACCATGGAAATGTGGTCTAGATTAATTTCCTATAGGTGGATGCAAAATTGGTTGAAAGACCGTACTCAAAGAGTAGTTATCAGTGGTTTGCTGTCAAACTGGGAGGGCATATCTAGTGGGGTCCTGCAGTGGACAGTACCCTGGGTCTGGTTCCAATAAATATTTTCATTAATGACCTGGATAATAGAATGGAGAGTATGCATATAAAATGTGCAGATGACACCAAGTTGGGAGGGGTGCAAACAATTTGGAGGACAGGATTAGAATTCAAAATGACCATGACAAACTCGAGAATTGGTCTGAAATCAACAAGATGAGAGTCAATAAAGACAATTGCAAAGTACTTCACTTTAAAAGGAAATATCAAATACACAACTACAAAAGTGGAGTAACTGGTTAAGTGGTAGTACTGCTGAAAAGAATTCAGGGGTTATAGTGGATCACAGATTGAATATGAGATTCACATACTCGTTTTCAGTTGTGCCTAACAGCAGTGAGACAAACACACATCAAGGGTAAAGTTTCCTACCTACCTTCCCCTCCATCACATTTACATCTCCCCAAATACCTTTAACTTCATTTTCATTAGTATTTCTACACTATTCCATCTTCCTGCTGACACTTTTATAAATCCTTTCAACTGTAATCTTGTCCAGCAATGCTCAGAGAGCCGTGCTCTTCACCGGCATCAGAATGTAAATTCCACTGAAGTCAACGGAGCTTCTTGTGTCAGCAGTGATTATAGCCCTGTGTGTCCCCCTGGGGGATCTATTCCCAGCTGTGAATTTTGTGGCATTAATTGGTGTGTCTGAACATTCTTTCTTTTGCTTTAAATCCTGTCGAGTGACTGACACACCTACAGCCAAAGGGAAGAAGCCAACCAAAAATGCATTCACCTTCACATAGAGGAGAAGGGTGGCTCCAAGTTTCAGACGTGGTACAATAGATCGAAGCCTCTCCACGGAGGGCGTAGCCGGGTTCACAGCTGTAGTTCACGTATGTTCCACTGGGGAAAGTTGCCAATGGCTTGGCATTGTGCTTCCCTTTGACAATGACCGGAGGTGGGGGACACCGCAACGCTAACGGGGGAGAGGGGAAGAATCCTGTTTAAGAACAGTTTAAAATAGGCTGGTCTGCAGGAAGGGGAAAAGCCCAGGATGCATGTGTTATGTCAAACCCTCCATTCCACCAGTGATGCAACACATCCAAAAAAGATTAAATATCACCTATCTAGATCCCCCCAATCTTTTCCCAATCTGCTACTTTTCTGTTCCTACAAATTTCTCTTGACTCCCTTAAGAATCCAAAATAGAATTTGTTGAGAGGGGGATGAATTTTGTTGATTTGTGTTTCCATTCACACCGTTAGGACACTCAGTGAGACAGAGCATTGCTAGATCTCTGGCTGTCAAGAGGACAGAGCAGGATGCAGGCGATCAGCTATCACAGTGACGAGCACAGTCAAGAGATAAGAGGGTAGGTGGATATTTGTATTTTCCCCATTCACAGCTGAAAAGTGACCCCAGGATTCAAAGGACGTTTATTTTTTAGCCTCCAGGCACAACCCTACCAGATATTGATCATCTCAGTTACCAGCAGTCAACCCTGATTCACACTTACCCTGTATGCAGACTGGAACAGGAAGATCCCAGGTTCTGTCATTTCGGCACCGAATCTGACGGTTGCCAATCAGGTTGTAGCCAGGATCACATTGAAACCTAACTGTGTCCCTGGGTCTATAGACAGGTCCACGTGCAGCTACTTTTCTTCCATGCTCGATTTCTGGGGTGATGCAGAGAACCTCTGAAATTGAAAAGGTGCAGAAGGCGTCAGCCTGCCCGGCAAGCAGTGCTGTTCAGTCGGCGCTTGGTACCTGTGCTCTGCATTGGCTCCCTACCGGTTTCTGGGGAGAGTTGATGGTGTTGCTTTTAACCTCTCAACTGCAAACACTTTAGTGCTAGCCTGCCTAAAACCACATTCCACAGGGTACTATACTGCTCTTCTCATGGTGAATAGAGGCCACAGATTGTTCCCTTTCAGTGACAGAGAGAGCAGGGCTGGCGGAAGAGCTCCCTGTGAGGGACCCTCAATTTGGCGCCTACTCCTTGCACTAGGCGTTAAACAGTACAGGCCTTTTGCCTTTAGGACACACACTGCAAATCTTTTCTGTTCGCTCAGCGTGTAGCAAGGGTAGAGATTGGAGGCAGAGATCTCTCTGTCTGCCTGTGTGTGTGAGGGTAGCGTGGATATTCGTTTCTAGTGTTTGTAATTCATGTCAAGTGTGCCTAGGGTTTCAGACAGAGGCTTTTTAAAATATTTTCCTGTGGGTGTTTATCTGTTCACACGCACGTAGGAGTGCAGAGTGTGGATTCAGTGCCTTTATTTTCAAAAGCATTTATTTCACCATGTGTCTAATTAAATGGAGCATTAATTCCCTGCCATTAATTCCATTGCACTGGTGAGCTCGTCTTTCATGTTAAATCCTGTGGTAGGAGCTTCTAGGTAACAGAACATAAACACACCTTCACACTGAGGGGGGGGAGGGCTCCACGTTCCGGATGCCGTACAATAAATAGATGCCTGCCCAGTAAGGGAACAGCCGGGCTCACAGCTGTAATTTACAGACATTCCAGTGGTGAACACTGCCGAGTCCTGGACGCTGGGATTCCCATTGGCGATGGCTGGAGGAGAGGGACACTGCAGCACTGCAGGGAGGGAAGAGAGTCTTAACTGCACAAGAGCTCATACAGGCTCATCTATAGAAGGGAAAAGATCCTCATGCACATATTGAATCATGCTCAACACAACAGCAGTGAGGCTAATGCACACCAAGGGTAAAGCTACCTACCTCCAATCCCTCCACCTCATTCACATCCCCCCCGAATACCTATATAGCGTGATGAGTCAGTCATGTTTCTTGATACCCACTTATAGACTCATAGACTTCAAGGTCAGAAGGGACCATTATGATCATCTGGTCTGACCCCCTGCATGCTGCAGGCCACATGACCCTTCCCTGGACTCTGCCATTGAAGTCCCCAATCCTGTGTTTTAGTGACCTCAATCGGCAGAGACCCTCCTGCTAGTGATCCCTGCCCCATGCTGCGGAGGAAGGCGAAAACCTCCAGAGGCTCAGCCAATCTACCCTGGAGGAAAATTCCTTCCCGACCCCAAATATGGCGATCAGTACTACCCCGAGCATGTAGGCAAGAGTCTCTAGCCTGGCCCTTGTTGGCCATTATGCTATTTACGTACCATTGCTTGGTTTTCCTCGGCTACTATGTTTAACCATTAAACCATTCCCTCCATAAACTTATCTAACTTAATCTTAAAACCAGACAGGTCCGTCGCCCCCACCGTTTCCCTTGGAAGGCCGTTCCAATATTTCACCCCTCTGACGGTCAGAAACCTTCGTCTAATTTCAAGCCTAAACTTCCCCACGGCCAGTTTATATCCATTCGTTCTCGTGTCCACATTAGTACTAAGCTGGAATAATTCCTCTCCCTCCCTTGTATTTATCCCTCTGATATATTTAAAGATAGCAATCATATCCCCCCTCAGCCTTCGTTTTGTCAGACTAAACAACCCACAGACATGTTCCCAGCCATCTTAGTAAGGCTCCAATAGCTACTTCCACCCACCTGTTTATGCTCTCTGTATGTGTGTATATATATCTCCTCATTATATGTTCCATTCTATATGCATCCGAAGAAGTGGGCTGTAGTCCACGAAAGCTTATGCTCTAATAAATTTGTTAGTCTCTAAGGTGCCACAAGTACTCCTGTTCTTCTTTTTGCGGATACAGACTAACACGGCTGTTACTCTGAAACTTGTATATTTTGTGTTTGCAATGGAAATGCTGCCACTTTCAGATAATTTATTGGTTGCTTGGTTGGGGCCTTCTCTAACTTCCCTTATCTTGGGAGGGGGGTTAAGTCGGCAAAGCTGACCAGGACTCAGTTCTTCAGGGATCATTTGGAGAGTCTAAAAGCCCATATACTATGGAGAGGAGCATGGGAAACACTGGGATAGCTACACAGATATTTGCATTTCCCTTTTCAGATCACAAACCAATCCCACAGTCCTTTAGGCCTCCATACTCAGCCCTGCCAGATCTTACTCAATGCAATGGGATCAAAGATAACCCACCATCAAAGCCTTAGCCCTGGTCTACACTACGAGTTTAGGTCGAATTTAGCAGCGTTACATCAATTTAACCCTGCACCCATCCACACGATGAAGCCGGTCTTTTCGACTTAAAGGGCTCTTAAAATCGATTTCTGTACTCCTCCCCTGACAAAGGGATTAGCACTGAAATCGACATCGCCGGGCCGAATTTGGGGTAGTATGGATGCAATTCGAAGGTATTGGCCTCCAGGAGCTATCCCAGAATGCTCCATTGTGACCGCTCTGGACAGCACTTTGAACTCAGATGCACTAGCCAGGTACACAAGAAAAGCCCCAGGAACTTTTGAATTTCATTTCCTGTTTGGCCAGCGTGGCGAACTCAGCAGCACTCAGCAGCACAGGTGACATGCATTCCCCCAGAATGTGTCTACGTTCCCCCTATCTTCAGGGATCTTTTTGGAGAGTGGAAAAGCCCAGATACTATGGAGAGGAGCACGGGAAACACTGGGATAGCTACACAGATATTTGCATTTCCCTTTTCAGATCTCAAACTAATCCCACAGTCCTTTTGGCCCTGCCAGATCTTACTCATCACAATGGGATCAAAGATAACCCACCATCAAAGCCTTAGTCACACTTACTTCTTTCACAGACAGGGACAGGAGGATCCCATCTACCATCATCTTGGCACTGAGTCTCAGGGCTGCCGCTCAAGGTGTAACCAGGGTCACATTCAAACACAACGATGTCTCTCGGTCTGTAGGCAGGCTGTACCCCATTTGTTCTTCCATTCTCCAGTTCTGGGCTTACGCACGTGGCTGAAAGGAAAAGCATAACAAACTCTTTAGACTCTACCACACATGTAGGATGGAATGGGCAGTTTACCTAGTGAGCCATTTCCTTTGACAAGTCTTTTACTTCACTTTCATAACTATTTCTACACTCTGACATCCTCTTGTCACCTGTGTCAATTCTTTCAGCATGAACATTACCCAGCTGCACACACAGAAACATTCACCACTGGTACGAGCGAATGCAATGCCACTGAAGTTAAAGGAGCTCCTCTTGCCAACAGTGACTTTGGCCCGTTTGTCTCACTTGAAGTTTAGTCCCCAGCTGTGGAATTTGCTGAAATGGTGGCTTGTCTCAAAGTTCTTATGGTCTCTATTTAAATCCTTTTGCGTGTCTGACGCACCGAGCGAGGCAGAGGAAAGCAGCAAACAGAACAGAAACGCACCTTCACATTGAGGGTGGGGGTTGCTCCATGCTCCAGATGCTGTACAATTAAATGATGCCTCCCCAAAAAGGGAGAAATCAGGATCACAACGGTAATTTACAGACACCCACCACCCAGAAAAAAATATCAGGCTCCTTTAAGCATCACAAGTTGGACAACCAAAAAATCACTGGACAATTTAGGCTCACTATTTAATGTATTACAGTGCAAACCCTAATGGCTTGTTGCTTTTCTGAATCTTTTACTCATTTGTAACAATCTTGTCCCACCCCATTATAGAAAAGAGCTTGACTGCAAGACTATTGTCAGGGGGGAAAACAAAAGTTAGTTCATAATTATTCAGCATGTGGAAACTAGAAGGTCATCTTCTACCTCCAAAGGAAGAGTGAAATGTGAGTGTAGTTACTGGACAGCCTGCTCATAACTGATAAAAATAGTGAAATTCAGCAGAGGAAGCAGAAGTACCTGCAAAAGCTGTGGTGGACCAAGAAGTTATTGAATATCATCTTCTAAATCACTTCCAGTTCCCATTTCAAGATGGGATAGACATGAGGATCCTGAGCAGAGGAAGATAAAAGTGCTCTGCTTTCACCTTTAAGATACAGAAATTACCCTCAGGCAGACCCACGGCTCTTGCCAACTTGGGTCACTTCTCACAGCTGGTGCAGTTTGAGGAATCATAACCCCCAAATGCGTTGTGGGAAAGCACAAGAATTGCAGCAAACAGAAGGGACAAAGTTACTCACCTGGCATCCCCACTGCCCCCGACCTGGTTCATTTCTTATTCTCTGGGTGTGTTCCTAACCATTGGGACCGTCCACCTCTCCCCTCAAACCAGTCTGTAAAGTCTCTTGATTTGAGGTGAGCATAAGGCAGGACAGATCCAGACTGGGTTAGTGTTGGAGATCCTCACAGATGAGACAAAAGGGAAACCTGTTTCTAGATGAATAATACGAACAAATCAGAGTTTTGACACTTGCCTGGCTCACAGACGGGCAAAGGTGGATCCCACGTGTCATCAGTTTGGCACTGACTCAGACTGTGACCCTTCATGGTGTAGCCGGGATCACACTCAAAGGTAACACTGTCTTTATATGAATAGACACGTCTGTCACCAGATACTCTTCTTCCATTCTGGATTTGTGGGGCTGGGCATCTAACCTCTGCAAAAGAAACGCTTTAGCTGAAACAGGGCCAGAGAGAAAGAAAAAAATATCTCCACCCTACGCAGCTCTCAAACCTTGTTTAGGCTTTCAACATTTTCCATGTCACTTGTTGTACTAGCCTATATTACTCCTACTTGAAACTACAGATTGTTGTGGGAAATGTGGAGGCCACCCTGGGAGAAGGAGATGGAGATACACTGGTCACAGCGTAGGTCCCTTCATAGCAACTTTACAAGTATTCTCTCCTCAAAAAGTGTCCTCTGTACAATCCCCCTCACATATGCCTATAATCCTGTGAGGCTCTTGTGGGTAAAGTTCTGGCTCGGGACTTGGAGATCTGGTTTAAATTTTTGGCTGTGCCACTGACCAACTCCGTATATCACCCTGGATAACTAATCTCTGTGTGCCTCATTTCTCCCTCTCTGAAGTGGAGTTCATAATTCTTCCTTCCCTCTTAATTAACATTTGTGAGGCAAGCAAATGGGCACATGTAACCACATGGACAGACAGCTGTGACCTACTTAGGTAAGCACCTAGACGGACATTTGTAATTTACTTACTCTCACAAATGGGAACTTCACCACTCCATGCAACACGCATGCCAGAAATCTCACATCGTCTGTAAGGCTGTCCAATCAACCGGTGTCTGGAGTTAGGCAGAGGGGGTTATCAGTTGTTACCTATTCCTTTGACGTTTGTGTTCTCTTGTGAACCTCAGTTATTTGTGAAGCTCTTCTCCCCAGCCACAGCAGGTGGGGACCAACATCACCAACTACTGAGTGATAATCATAGGAGAAAAGGCTCCTTGCCAACTCAGAACTCCCCAGCCCCCTGTGGAATTAAACCATGGAACAGAATCCTATGTAGGCCCAATGAGCTGGCATTCTTTGAGCCAGGGGATCCAAATGTCTTTCTTGTGCCCTCAAGCCCTCCTCACCACATCAGCACTATCATTCCCCACCATGGAATCACAAGCCACAGGCAAACTAGTAACAGCATTTTCTCCCAGCACTTTCTGGCAGGTTGCTGCAGGAGGGGTATTATTATGCCTGATTGAGAGGGGGTTTGTTTTTCTCATGATGGATGAGATACATTTCTGTGGATGTGGGCCAGGGAGACCCAGCTGAGGTCTGGCTACCTTGAGATTCATAAACTAAGTCAATCATGACTGTTGTAACCCATGCAGGAGTAACTCCCCACCCCAGCAGAGAGGTCCAAATACAAAGACACTGTCCAGCAAACCTCAGCTGAGCTGGTTCTGGAGTTCAGCAGGCAGCTGTTGTTACACGCAGTGTCTGTGCAATGGCACTTTCTGCAGACACAGGCTCTTCCCTTTCGCCCCCACATATGACACGCTCTACAAGGGCACAAGCCAGCACTACAGCTGCAGACCTTTGTTTCTCAGACCCTGAAGCACAGTCCTAATCTTCAAAGGGAGAGGGCGAATGACTCCCTCTTCTGTCACCGTATCCCCAGTGCTCTCGATCGGGCACCGTCCCCAGCAGGGTTTCCCTTGGAGACACCTCATCGGTCTGGCAGGTGGGCAGTTAGTCGGTGAAAACCCTTCCACCCAACTCTGTACAGAAAGGCAGCCATTTCCAATGATTCAGAAGAAGAACTGTTCCCCTGTCAAACCAGGGGTAAAATCCAAGAAATTCCCAGGTTTGCCCTGGTCACTTGGATCCTACTCACAGGAAACATCTGTGCTCAGCCAGCACCTTCAGGCAGTACGGAAGAGTAAACTGCTTTCAGGAGTTGGGGGAATACGAGGATATCCCTTTGTGTTCCACAGCTGCAAGCTAAGCACAAGTAGTCAACTCAGGCAGTCTGACACTTACCCTTCTTCACACGTGAAGTTGACGGTTGACCCAAAGAGGAGATCTGATATAATAACTCTGCCGTTCTCCGGCTCTCCGGGATGACCACACAATTTCTCTGGTAGAGAACAAGGCTAGGATTAGACTTCTCTCTTTCAATGCTACAATTATTCCCAGGGATCTGTCCCTATTTAACACACTCCACAAAGAAGGCATTTAGAAGGACCAGAATCGGCACAGCTAGAGAACTTGACTAGTTACTATTAACTATTTAAAGGCACATTAGTTGTATCCAGGCTGCAAAATGTTATTGCCATTAAGACCTTTATCGAACAACGGAAACAAAATCCATGAAGATATTCACTTTTACAGAACTTGAGTGCTTCTGACCACCTTCGATTCTGAAGGCATGTAATAGTGGGTGGTATCTGCGGCTGTCTGCTGTATCCAGGCCGGCAAGTATAGTTGATAGTCTTCCCAACAGGAAAGTAAGACTGATTTTTATACTCGCTCTTCAGCTCAGCAAAGCTTAACCTCGTTGGGACACCACAGCCCTCTAGGAAGAAAGGAAATACACATGAGAAAAAAGAACCATATCTACTGTACTGGTATGTACCATATCAGGTGCAGGTAGATAAAACAACAGTGTTACAAAGAAACAACTGCGGATCTGCTTTATAAATATTCTTCTAGGTGTTACGCTAGGATTAAAGCCGAGGGAAAGAGAATGTTCAGACAAAGGTGCTAATGCAACAAAATCCATAGCTGGAGACTGAACCTAAAACAACACACACAGGGCCAAACTATTCACTGACACAAGAACCTCTATTTCCTAATCAACTAAAACAATATATGCACCTGCCCTGTTTACCTTTGGTCCCAATATCCATCCTTGGGCTGCCATAGTCCCAGGATGCTAAAATGTGCCAGTTTTCAGTAGTACTGTCAGCGAAAGACTAAAGAATCACAATAGTTGCTTCTGGCCTTAAAGCATATGACTCTATAAGTGCAGCAATGCCCAACGGAATTAATATCCACATACAGCACCATCTATCAAAGGACCCAAGCCCTTCACAAACTTTAATACAACAGCCCATTGACTCAAGATACTTAAGTTATCTCTTACTCTCATTTAGCGGCTGAGGTTATAGGACGAGTACACCTCACCGATGGCAGACGTGGGAACATAAATAACCACTCATCACACTGCCTCCACCATGAGTGCTGTCTTCTCATTGCATCTAGCAGTTTGTACACACCCACAGTACCACCCTGTGAGCTTTCAGACTGTTCTGATGAACGCATTCACTGCCACTTCCTTCATTTACATTTTCAAATTCAATTGTCCCATAAGGATATATTTGCATTTATAATAACAGCAAGTTTTTGGGTTCACACCATTAGTTAAACCACTGCAACATCTATGTGTGGACATGCCCTAAGAGTCTGCATAGGAGTTTGTCTATAGGGTCATTTCTTTTGCAGAGCCTTTAACTTCATTTTCATTAGTATTTCTACACTATTCCATCTTCCTGCTGACACTTTTATAAATCCTTTCAACTGTAATCTTGTCCGGCAGCGCTCAGGGAGCCGTGCTCTCTGCCGGCATCAGTGTGCAAGTTCCACTGAAGTCAACTGAGCTTCTTGTGCCAGCAGTGATTATAGCCCTGTATGTCCCCCTGGGGGATCTATTCCCAGCTGTGAATTTTGTTACATTAGCTGGTATGTCTGAAGATTCTTTCTCTTGCTTTAAAACCTGTTGAGTAACTGAGACACCTACAGCCAAAGGGAAGAAGCCAACCGAAAATGCATTCACCTTCACATAGAGGAGAAGGATGGCTCCAAGTTCCAGATGTGGTACAATAGATCGTAGCCTCTCCCCAGAGTGTGTAGCCGGGTTCACAGCTGTAGTTCACATATGTTCCACTGTTGAAAGTTGCCAATGGCTTGGCATTGTGTTTCCCTTTGACAATGACCGGAGGTGGGGGACATGGCAACGCTAACGGGGGAGAGCGGAAGAAGAATATTTCAGTGAAAATCTGAATCCTGTTTAAAATAGGCTGGTCTGCAGGAGGGGGAAAGCCCAGGATGCATGTGTTATGTCAAACCCTCCATTCCACCATTGATGCAACACATCAAAAAAGATTAAATATCACCTATCTAGATCCCCCTTCACCCACAAACTCAGATTTTCCCAATCTGCTACTTTTCTGTACCTACAAATTTCCCTTGATTGCCTTAAGAATCCAAAATAGAATTTGTTGAGAGGGGGATGAGTTTTGTTGATTTGTGTTTCCATTCACACCGTTAGGGTGCCCAGTGAGACAGAGCATTGCCAGATCTCTGTCTGTCAGGAGGGCAGGGCAGGATGCAGGCGATCAGCTATCACAGTGACGAGCACAGTCAAGAGATTACGGGACGGGCGGATATTTGTATGTTCCCCGTTCACAGCTGAAAAGCGACCCCAGGATGCGAAGGAAGTTTATTTTTTAGCCTCCAGGCACAACCCTACCAGATATTGATCATCTCAGTTACCCAGCAGTCAGCCTAGATTCACACTTACCCTGTATGCAGACTGGAACTGGAGGATCCCAGGTTCTATCATCTTGGCACTGAATCTGACTGCTGCCATTCAGGGTGTAGCCAGGATCACATTCAAACCTAACTGTATCCCTGGGTCTATAGATAGGTCCACGTCCAGCTACTTTTCTTCCATGTTGGATTTCTGGGGCGATGCAGAGAACCTCTGAAATTGAAAAGGTGCAGAAGACGTCAGCCTGCCCGGCAAGCAGTGCTGTTCAGTGGGTGCTTGGCACCTGTGCTCTGGACTGGATGGGGAGAGTTTATGGTGTTGCTTTTAACTTGTATAATGCAGTGTCATAAACATTCAGCTAAGGGTAGCATAAACTCCCTCTTTAGCCTGTAAAGGGTTAATTCCTCTTTTACCTGTAAAGGGTTAAGAAGCTCAGATAATCTGGTTGGCACCTGACTAAAAGGACCAATAAGGGGAGAAGATACTTTCAAATCTGTGGGGTAAGGTTTTTGTTTGTGTCTTTTGTTTTGTTCTCTCAAAGTCAGCAAAGGAACCAGGGCAGGGTAAATACATCTCCCTAAACCATATCTGGACTAAAGCATCTAGTATTGAAGAAATAGTAAGTAATAGCAAAGAAATGCATTAGATTATCTTTTGTTTTAGCTTGTGAATTTTCCCTGTGCTAAGAGGGAGGTTTATCCCTGTTTTTGTAACTTTAAACTTTTGCCTAGAGGGGAAATCTTCTGTGTTTGGAATCTTTTTGTTACCCTGTAATGTTATCTTCCATGCTGATTTTACAGAGGTGATTCTTTTATTTTTTTTTTCAAATAAACTTCTTTTAAGAACCTGATTGTTTTTCAGTGTCCTAAAGACCCAGGGAGTTCGATCTATGCTCATTTTGTAACCAAATTGTTAGGATATTATTCTCAAGCCTCCCCAGGAAAGGGGCTGTAGGCATTTGGGGGGATATTTTGGGGGGAGGTAGGGCTCCAAGTGGCCCTCCCTGAATGTTTATTTAAATCACTTGGTGGTGGCAGTGATCAAGGACAAGGTGGAACTTGTGCCTTGGGAAAGTTTTAACCTTAGTTGGTAAAAATAAGCTTAGGGGGTTTTTCATGTGGGTTCCCACATCTGTACCCCAGAGTTCAGAGTGGGGAAGGAACCCTAACATGGGGATACATGTGGATGCAAAGCCACTGAAGTGAAAGGAGCTCTTTTTGCCAGCAGTGATTTTGATCTGTGTGTTTGACTGGAGGTTTAGTCCATAGCTATGAAATTTGCTGAATTGGTGGCTGTCTCAAAGTTCTCACGGTCTCAGTTTAAATCCTCGTGTGTGTCTGACACACCAAGCGAGGCAAAGGGAAGCCAAACAGAACAGAAACGCATCTTCACACTGAGGGAGGAGGCAGTTCCAAGCTCCAGATAATGTACGGTGAAGTCATGCCTCCCCAAAAAGGGAGGAGCCAGAATCACAACGGTAATTTACAGACACTCATCACCCAGAAAAAAATATCAGGCTCCTTTAAAGCATCTCAAGTTGGGCAACCAAAAATCACTGGACAATTTAGGCTCACTATTCAGTGTGTTACATTGAAGTCCTAACCGCCCATTGCTTTTCTGACTCTTTTACTGATTTATAACAATCTCATCCCCACCCTATTATAGAAAAGAGCTTGACTGAAAGATCAGTGTGATGGGGGAAAACAAAAAATGGTTCCATGATTATTCCACATACAGGAACTAGAGGGTCATATCCCACATGCAAAGGAAGAGTGAAAAGCCTGTGTAGTCACTGAAAGGACTGCTCAAAATTGATAAAAATAGTGAAATTCAGCTAGAAGTTCCTGCAAAAGCTGTGGTGGACCAAGAAGTTACTGAATATCATCTTCTAAATCACTTCCAGTTCCCATTTCAAGATGGGACAGACACGAGGATCCTGAGCAGAGGAAGATAAAAGTGCTCTGCTTTTAGCTTTAAGTAGAGGTAAGAAATTCCCCTCAGGCAGACCCATGGATCTTGCCAACTTGGGTCACTTCTCACAGCTGGTGCAGTTTGAGGAATCCTGACCCCCAACACATTGTGGGAAAGCACAAGGATTGCAGTACACAGAAGGAACAAAGTTACTCACCTGGCATCCCCACTGCTCTCAGAGCCCTGCCAGCACTGCCCCCAATCTGGTTCATTTCTTATTCTCTAGGTCTGTTACTATGTATTGGGACCGTTCACCTCTCCCCTCAAACCAATCTGTGAAGTCTCTTGATTTGAGGTGAGCAGTGGGCAGGACAGATCCAGCCTGGATTAGCCAAAGCATGAGCCCCAGTGCCCTGGGCGGGGTAGCAAAAGCCCAAGAGCTTCAGCTCCAGGTAGGGGCCTGTGACCTGAGCCCAGCCACCGGGCGGTGGGACTCAGGATTTGGCTTCAGCTCTAGGCAGAGGGTCTCGGACTTCGGCTTCGATCTCAGTTACTCAGGAAACAGACTTGATTCACACTTACCCTCTGTACAGACTGGAACAGGAGGATCCCAGGTTCCTTCATTTTGGCACTGAATCTGACGGCTGCCATTCAGGGTGTAGCCAGGATCACATTCAAACCTAACTGTATCCCTAGGTCGATAGACAGGTCCATGTCCAGCTACTTTTCTTCCATGTTGGATTTCTGGGGCGATGCAGAGAACCTCTGAAATTGAAAAGGTGCAGAAGGCGTCAGCCTGCCCGGCAAGCAGTGCTGTTCAGTGGGCGTTTGGCACCTGTGCTGTGGACTGGCTGGGAAGAGTTTATGGTGTTGATTTTGACCTCTAAAATGCAAACACTTTAGTGCTAGCCTGCCTAAAAACACATCCCATGGGTACCATACTGCTCCTCTCGTGGTGAAGAGAGGCCCCAGATGGTTCCCTCTCAGTGACAATGAGAGCAGGGCTGGCAGGAGAGCACCCTGTGAGGGGCCCTCAGTTTGGCCCCTTGTTTTAAACAGTACTGGCCTGTTGGCCTTCGGAGACACACTTTACTCTTCACTCAGTGTGTAGCAACGGTGGGCATAGCGTGTCTGTCTGTGAGTGTGAGGGGAGCGTGGAGATTAGTTGCTAGTGTTCTAATTTATGTAAAGAGTGCCCAGGGTATCAGTCAGGGTTTCAGTCTAATGTGGTGTGTATGTGTGCATAGGAGTGCAGAGTTTGAATACAGCACATTTATTTTCAAAAGTATTTATTTCTCTAATTAAATGGAGCTTTAATTCCCTGCTATTATATTTGTTGCACTGGTGACCTTGTCTTCTGAGTTAAACCCTGTGGTAGGAGCTTTTTCCTCTTAGTTCTAGGTAACAGAACATGAACGCACCTTCACACCGAGGAGGGGGAGGGCTCCACGTTCCGGATGCCGTACAATAAATAGATGCCTGCCCAGTTAGGGAGTAGCCGGGCTCACAGCTGTAATTTACAGACATTCCAGTGGTGAACACTGCCGAGTCCTGGACGCTGGGCTTCCCATTGGCGATGGCTGGAGGAGAGGGACACTGCAGCACTGCAGGGAGGGAAGAGAGTCTTCACTGAAGCAGAGTTCATACAGGCTGATCTCCAGAAGGGAAAAGATCCATATGCTTGTGTTGAGTCATGCCCAACGCAACAGCAGTGAGGTAAATACACATCGGGGGTAAAATTACCTACCTCCATCTGGTCACATCCCCCCAAATACCTATAAAGCATGATGACTCAGTCATGCTTCTTGTAACCCTCAAACGTTTTCCCAGCCACTTTAGTAAGGGTCCAAGGGCTATGTCCACTGTATATTTTGTGTTTACATTGGAAATGCTGCCACTTTGGGACTATTTCTTGGTTGGTAGGGGCCATCCGTAAGTTCCCTTAAGTTGGGTGGGGGGTTAAGTCGGCAAAGCTGACCAGGACTCAGTTCTTCTTGGATATTTGGGAGAGTGGAAAAGGCCATATACTATGGAGAGGAGCACAGGAAACACTGGGATAGCTACACAGATATTTGCATTTCCCTTTTCAGATCTCAAACTAATCCCACAGTCCTTTTGGCCTCCATGCTCAGCCCTCCCAGATCTTACTCATCACAATGGGATCAAAGAGAACCCACCATCAAAGCCTTAGTCACACTTACTTCTTTCACAGACAGGGACAGGAGGATCCCATCTACCATCATCTTGGCACTGAGTCTCGTGGCTGCCGCTCAAGGTGTAACCAGGGTCGCATTCAAACACAACAATGTCTCTGGGTCTGTAGGCAGTCTGTATCCCATTTGTTCTTCCATTCTCCACTTCTGGGCTCACGCACGTCACTGAAAGGGAAAGCATAACAAACTCTTTAGACTCTACGGTATGTGTGGGATGGAATGGACTGAGCCATTTCCTTTGATAAGTCTTTTACTGTACTTCAATTTCATAACTATTTCTACACTCTGACGTCCTCTTGTCACCTGTGTCAATTCTTTCACTATGAACATTACCCAGCTGCACTCGCAGAATCATAATTCATGGTACGAGTGGATGCAAAGCCACTGAAGTTAAAGGAGCTCCTCTTGCCAGCAGTGACTTTGGCCCGTGTGTCTCACTGGATGTTTAGTCCCCAGCTGTGGAATTTGCTGAATTGGTGGCTTATCTCAAAGTTCTTGTGGTCTCAATTTAAATCCTTGTGTGTGCATGTCTGACACACCGAGCGAGGCAAAGGGAAGCCGCAAACAGAAGAGAAACGCACCTTCACATTGAGGGTGCAGGTTGCTCTAAGCTCCAGATGCTGTACAATGAAGTGATGCCTCCCCAAAAAGGGAGTAGTCAGGGGAGAGTTCTGCTGATTTGTGTTTCCATTCACACCTTTAGGACGCTCAGTGAGACAGAGCATTGCCAGATCTCTGGCTGTCAGGAGGGCAGGGCAGGATGTAGAGGATCAGCTATCACAGTGACGAGCACAGTCAAGAGATCAGGGGGTGGGCGGATATTTGTATGTTCCCCATTCACAGCTGAAAAATGACCCCAGGATTCAAAGGATGTTTATTTTTTAGCCTCCAGGCACAACCCTACCAGATGTTGATCATCTCAGTTACCCAGCAGTCAACTCTGATTCACACTTACCCTGTATGCAGACTGGAACAGGAGGATCCCAGGTTCCTTCATCTCGGCACTGAATCTGATGGCTGCCATTCAGGGTGTAGCCAGGATCACATTCAAACCTAACTGTGTCCCTGGGTCTATAGACAGGTCCACGTCCAGCTACTTTTCTTCCATTCTGGATTTCTGGGGCAATGCAGAGAACCTCTGAAAATTGAAAAGGTGCAGAAGGAGTCAGCATGCACTGGCAAGGGGTGCTGTTCAGTGGGCACTTGGCACCTGTACTCTGCACTGGCTCCCTACCAGTTTCTGGGGCAGGGGTGAAAGTAACTTACAGGATTTACCAGTACTGTCGGAGTCCTGGCGGGGGCATGGCCTCATCTGGAAGAGGCGTGGCCTCAACCAGAAGAGGCTGGGCCTCTCAAGATTTAAAGACCCTGGGGCACCGGCTGTGGCTGGGAGCCCTTGGGGCTCAGGGGCAAATTAAAGGGCCCAGGGCTCCGGCCGTTGCGGAACTCCGGGCCCTTTAAATCTGCGTCGCAGCTCCGGCAGCCGGAGCTGAAGGAGGGATTTAAAGGGCTGTGGGCTCCCCACAGGGCCAGGTGCTCTGGGCCCTTTAAATTCCGGCCCCAGCCCAGCCGCCGGAGCTGCGGGGTCGATTTAAAAGGCTTGGGGCTCCCCGCAGGCGGGGGAGCTCCGGGCCTTTTGAATCCCCGCCAAAGCCTGGCTGCTGTGGATTTAAAGGGCCCGGAGCTCCCGCCACTGCGGGGAGCCCCGAGCCTTGCCGGGCTGCCAGGGCCACCCCGGGGGGTGGGCAAGTGGAACAATTTGCCCCAGGCCCCGGGCCCCAGAGGGGCTCCCATGAGCATATAGTATTCTACAGTATTGCAACTTTTTTTAATGGAAGGGGCCCCCAAAATTGCTTTGCTCAAGGCCCCCTGAATCCTCTGGGAAGTCCTGCGGGCTGGGGTTGGGATTTAAAGTGCCCGGAGCTGAGCCCTTTAAATCCCAGCCCCAGCCTGGCCGCTGGAGCTACTGGTGGGATTTAAAGGGCTCTGGGCTCCCCGCGGCTGCGGGGAGCCCAGAGCCCTTTAAATCCCCGCCGTGGAAGCCGGTACATTCTGGCACGGTGTACTGCCTCTTGCCAGTATGCCGTACCGGACCGTACCGGCTTACTTTCAGCTCTGTTCTGGGAAGAGTTGATGGTGTTGCTTTTAACCTTTAAAATGCAAACACTTTAGTGCTAGCCTGCCTAAAACCACATCCCACGGGTACCCTACTGCTCCTCTCGTGGTGAATAGAGGCCCCAGATGGTTCCCTCTCATTGAGAAAGAGAGCAGGGCTGGTGGGAGAGCTCCCTGTGAGGGGCCCTGAGTTTAGCGCCTTGGTCTTAAACAGTATTGACCTGTTGGCCTTTGGGGGACACACTTTACTCTTCACTCAGCATGTAGCAAGGGTGGGGACAGCGTGTCTCTCTGTGAGTGTGAGGGGAGTGTGGAGATTAGCTGCTAGTGTTTTTAATTTATGTTAAGGGTACCCAGGGTATCAGACAAGTGCAGCTTTTTAATATTTCACGAATGTGGTGTGTGTGTGCATAGGAGTGCAGAGTTTGCATACAGCACATTTATTTTCAAAAGCATTTATTTCACCCGGTCTCTAATTAAATGGAGCGTTAATTCCCTGCTGTTAAATTTGTTGAACCAGTGACATTGTCTTTTGAGTTAAATTCTGTGGTAGGAGCTTCTTCCTCTTAGTTCTAGGTAACAGAACATAAACGCACCTTTACACTGAGGAGGGGGAGGGCTCCACGTTCCGGATGCCGTACAATAAATAGATGCCTGCCCAGTTAGGGAGTAGCCGGGCTCACAGCTGTAATTTACAGACATTCCAGTGGTGAACACTGCCGAGTCCTGGACGCTGGGCTTCCCATTGGCGATGGCTGGAGGAGAGGGACACTGCGGCACTGCAGGAAGTGAAGAGAGTCTTCACTGAACCAGAGCTGATACAGGCTGATCTCCAGAAGCAAAAAGATCCACATGCTTGTGTTGAGTCATGCCCAATGCAACAGCAGTGAGGCAAATACACATTGGGGGTAAAGTTACTGACCTCCATCCGGTCACATCCCCCCAAATACCTATAAAGCACGATGACTCAGTCATGCTTCTTGTAATCCTCAGACATTTCCCCAGCTACCTTAGTAAGGGTCCAAGGGCTATTTCCACTGTATATTTTCTGTTTACATTGGAAATGCTGCCACTTTGGGACTATTTCTTGGTTGGTAGGGGCCATCCGTAAGTTCCCTTAACTTGGGAGGGGGTTAAGTCGGCAAAGCTGACCAGGACTCAGTTCTTCAGGGATCTTTTTGGAGAGTGGAAAAGCCCATATACTATGGAGAGGAGCATGGGAAACACTGGGATAGCTACACAGATATTTGCATTTCCCTTTTCAGATCTCAAACTAATCCCACAGTCCTTTTGGCCTCCATGCTCAGCCCTCCCAGATCTTACTCATCACAATGGGATCAAAGAGAACCCACCATCAAAGCCTTAGTCACACTTACTTCTTTCACAGACAGGGACAGGAGGATCCCATCTACCATCATCTTGGCACTGAGTCTCTGGGCTGCCGCTCAAGGTGTAACCAGGGTCACATTCAAACACAACAATGTCTCTGGGTCCGTAGGCAGGCTGTATCCCATTTGCTCTTCCATTCTCCACTTCTGGGCTCACGCACGTCACTGAAAGGGAAAGCATAACAAACTCTTTAGACTCTACGGTATATGTGGGGTGGAATGGACTGAGCCATTTCCTTTGATAAGTCTTTTACTGTACTTCAATTTCATAACTATTTCTACACTCTGACGTCCTCTTGTCATTTTTATCAATTCTTTCAGCATGAACATTACCCAGCTGCACTCGCAGAATCATAATTCATGGTACGAGTGGATGCAAAGCCACTGAAGTTAAAGGAGCTCCTCTTGCCAGCAGTGACTTTGGCCCGTGTGTCTTGCTAGAAGTTTAGTCCCCAGTTGTGGAATTTGCTGAAATGGAGGCTCATCTCAAAGTTTTCATGGTGTCAATTTAAATCCTTGTGGGTGTCTGACATTCCGAGCGAGGCAGAGGGAAGCAGCAAACAGAATAGAAACACACCTTCACATTGAGCGTGGGGGTTGCTGTAAGCTCCAGATGCTGTACAATGAAGTGATGCCTCCCCACAAAGGGAGTAGTCGGGGGAGAGTTCTATTGATTTGTGATTCCAATCACACCTTTAGGACGCTCAGTGAGACAGACCATTGCCAGATCGCTGTCTGTCAGGAGGTCAGGGCAGGATGCAGGCGATCAGCTATCACAGTGATGAGCACAGTCAAGAGATGAGGGGGTGGGCGGATATTTGTATGTTCCCCATTCACAGCTGAAAAGTGACCCCAGGATTCAAAGGATGTTTATTTTTTAGCCTCCAAGAACATCCCTACCAGAGATTGATCATCTCAGTTACCCAGCAGTCAGCCAAGTTTCACACTTACCCTGTATGCAGACTGGAACAGGAGGATCCCAGGTTCCTTCATCTCGGCACTGAATCTGATGGCTGCCATTCAGGGTGTAGCCAGGATCACATTCAAACCTAACTGTGTCCCTGGGTCTATAGACAGGTCCACGTCCAGCTACTTTTCTTCCATGTTGGATTTCTGGGGCGATGCAGAGAACCTCTGAAATTGAAAAGGTGCAGAAGGCGTCAGCCTGCCCGGCAAGCAGTGCTGTTCAGTGGGCGTTTGGCACCTGTGCTCTGCATTGGCTCCCTACCGGTTTCTGGGGAGAGTTGATGGTGTTGCTTTTAACCTCTAAAATGCAAACACTTTAGTGGTAGCCTGCCTAAAACCACATCCCATGGGTACCATACTGCTCCTCTCGTGGTGAACAGAGGCCCCAGATGGTTCCCTCTCAGTGAGAGAGAGAGCAGGGCTGGTGGGAGAGCTCCCTGTGAGGGACCCTCAGTTTGGCACCTGGGTCTTAAAGAGTATTGGCCTATTGGCCTTTGGGGGACACACTTTACTCTTCACTAAGCGTGTAGCAAGGGTGGGCATAGCGTCTCTGTCTGTGAGTGTGAGGGGAGCCGCGAGATTAGTTGCTAGTGTTTCTAATTTATGTTAAGGGTGCCCAGGGTATCAGACAGGTGCAGCTTTTTAATACTTCATGAACGTGGTATGTGTGTGCATAGGAGTGCAGAGTTTGCATACAGCACATTTATTTTCAAAAGCATTTATTTCACCCAGTCTCTAATTAAATGAAGCTTTAATTCCCTGGTACTAAAGCTGTTGCACCGGTTACCTCGTCTTTTGAGTTAAACCCTGTGGTAGGAGCTTCTTCCTCTTAGTTCTAGGTAACAGAACATAAACGCACCTTCACACCGAGGAGGGGAAGGGCTCCACGTTCCGGATGCCGTACAATAAATAGATGCCTGCCCAGTTAGGGAGTAGCCGGGCTCACAGCTGTAATTTACAGACGTTCCAGTGGTGAACACTGCCGAGGCCTGGATGCTGGGCTTCCCATTGGCGATGGCTGGAGGAGAGGGACACTGCAGCACTGCAGGGAGGGAAGAGAGTCTTCATTAAAGCAGAGCTCATACAGGCTCATCTCCAGAAGGGAAAAGATCCATATGCTTTTGTTGAGTCGTGCCCAATGCAACAGCAGTGAGGCAAATGCACATCAGGGGTAAAGTTACCGACCTCCATCCGGTCACATCCCCCCAAACACCTGTAAAGCACAATGACTCAGTCATGCTTCTTGTAACCCTCAGACATTTTCCCAGCCGCCTTAGTAAAGGTCCAAGGGCTATTTCCACTGTATATTTTGTGTTGGCTGAAAGGAAAAGCATAACAAACCCTTTAGACTCTAATGCTCGTGCGGGATGGAATGGACCGAGCCATTACCTTTGATAAGTCTTTTACTGTACTTCAATTTCATAACTATTTCTACAATCTGACGTCCTCATGTCACTTTTATCAATTCTTTCATTATGAACATTACCCAGCTGCACTCACAGAACCATTCACCACTGGTACAAGTGGATGCAATTCCACTGAAGTTAAAGGAGCTCCTCTTGCCAGCAGTGACTTTGGCCCATGTGTTTGACGGGAGGTTTAGTTCATAGCTGTGAAATTTGCTGAATTGGTGGCTTGTCTCAAAGTTCTTGTGGTCTCAATTTAAGTCCTTGTGTGTGTGTGACACACCGAGCGAGGCAAAGGGAAGCCACAAACAGAACAGAAACGCATCTTCACATTGAAGGAGGGGGCAGTTCCAAGCTCCAGACGCTGTACGGTGAAGTGATGCCTCCCAAAGAAGGGAGTAGTCAGGATCACAACAGTAATTTACCGACACTCAACACCCAGAAAAAAAAAAAAGGCTCCTTTAAGCATCTGAAGTTGGACAACCATAAATCACTGGATAATTTAGGCTCACTATTGAGTGTGTTACATTGCAAGTCCTAATGGCCTGTTGCTTTTCTGAATCTTTTACTCATTTGTAACAATCTCGTCCCCACCCCATTATAGAAAAGAGCTTGACTGAAAGACCAGTGTGAGGGGGAAAAACAAAAAATGGTTCCACGATTATTCAGCATGCAGGAACTAAAGAGTCACATTCCACATCCAACGGGAGAGTGAAAAGCGTGTGAAGTTACTGAAAGGACTGCTCAAAATTGATAAAAATAGTGAAATTCAGCAGAGGAAGCAGAAGTTCCTGCAAAAGCTGTGGTGGACCAAGAAGTTATTGAATATCATCTTCTAAATCACTTCCAGTTCCCATTTCAAGATGGGACAGACATGAGGATCCTGAGCAGAGGAAGATAAAAGTGCTCTGCTTTCACCTTTAAGTTACAGAAATTCCCCTCAGGCAGACCCACGGCTCGTGTGAACTTGGGTCACTTCTCGCAGCTGGTGCAGTTTGAGGAATCCTGATTCCCAATACATTGTGGGAAAGCACAAGGATTGCAGCAAACAGCAGGGACAAAGTTACTCACCTGGCATCCCCACTGCTCTCAGAGCCCTGCCAGCCCTGCCCCCAACCTGGTTCATTTCTTATTTTCTGGGTGTGTTCCTAACCATTGGGACCGTCCACCTCTCCCCTCAAACCAGTCTGTAACGTCTCTTGATTTGAGGTGAGCGTCAGGCAGGACAGATCCAGACTGGGTTAGTGTTGGAGATGCTCACAGATGAGACAAAAGGGAAACCTGTTTCTAGATGAATAATACGAACAAATCAGAGTTTTGACACTTGCCTGGCTCACAGACGGGCAGAGGTGGATCCCACGTGTCATCAATTTGGCACTGACTCAGACTGTGACCCTTCATGGTGTAGCCGGGATCACACTCAAAGGTAACACTGTCTTTATACCAATAGACATGTCTGTCACCAGATACTCTTCTTCCATTCTGGATCTGTGGGGCTGGGCATCTAACCTCTGAAAAAGAAACGCTTTAGCTGAAACAGGGCCAGAGAGGAAGAAAAAAATCTCTGCAGCCTACGCAGGTCTCAAGCCTTTTTTACACTTCCATAACTTGTTGCACTGGCCCAGGGGTTCTCAAAATTCTTTACACCACGACCCTCTTCTGACAACAAAATTACTACACGACCCGGGAGGGGGGAACAAAGCCTGAGCCTGCCCAAGCTCCGCTGTCCCGGGCAGGGGGACCAAAGGCAAAGCATGAGCTCCAGCACACCAGGAGGGGGAGTCAAAGCCCAAGAGCTTCAGCCCCTGGTAGGGGGCCTGTGACCTGAGCCCTGCCACCCAGGGCTGAAACCTTCGGGCTTAGGCCACGGGCGGTGGGACCCAGGCTTTGGTTTCGACCCCAGGCAAAGGGGCTCGGGCTTCGGCTTCAATCTCAGGCACTAGCCTATATTATTCCTCCTTGAAACTACAGATTGTTGTGGGAAATGTGGAGGGCCACCCTGAGAGGAGGAGATGGAGATACACTGGTCACAGCGTAGGTCCCTTCATAGCAACTTCACAAGGATTCTCTCCTCAAGGTGTGACCAGGGCACCAATCTCCAAGTCATGGGTGCACCCCCAGAGTAAAGCCAAGGAGCTCAGTCCTACAAGGAACCAAGGGCCCTTCACAGCCAGTGACCTCAGACATTGAGGGAGCTCAGCCATCTGCACAGTCAAGCCCAAGATGCTTGAGGAAGCTGGTGGTCCCAGCAACCTACCCTCTCTTTATTACCGTTAGAAGTGCCAGCGTCTTTCAACCTGCCTACCAAACTCCTCCAAATATAAAATTCTACAAGTCCGGCTTATATTTATCCCAAGTGCATTAGTAATAAGAGGTCACATGTTTGGGACTGATACAGCTTTACTCCACCCCATTATCCTCTGCACCATCAAGCCTGTGTCCTTCACTCCTAGGGGGGTAGACTTTGCATCCACACCGAAGGAACTACTACTAAATGCTATGCAAGTTCTGCAGAGAGATCTCGCAGGATGAAGTCTTTTTCTTTTTAAGGAAGATTTTTCTGATGTGAATTCAGTTGTCCCTTCAAATGCCAAGAACAGAAATCCTCATACTAATGGGAAATAGAGCGCTACCATAACATCCCCCACTTTCATTCCCTTGTGGCTAGGATCAAAGGTCTTTAACAGCCTTAATAGAAGTTGTGACCCTACATGGGCTGAAAACAGAGCTCCTCTATGGGTGCATCCAGTGGCACCAGTTTCCATCTCAAATTTTTAGCCCTGCTCCAGAGCTATTCAGTCTCTAACATGAATCATGGAAATCTTGTGGAGATGTTGCCACGGGCAGGCACACTAAGTGCAGGGATTTAACTGGAGTCTCACCTTTGTGGGTTTGTCTGAACCTGGACTTTCTATACATGGAACAGCAGAGCAGGGAGGGGTTTTTCACCTATGCAAACCCTACCTCCACACCGAGGGGGACGCGCACTCCACACTCCGTTTAGCCCGTCCTCAGTTGTGCAGTGAATAGAGGCCTCTCCAATGAGCGGGTAACCATGGTCACATTTGTAGGTTACAGCTGACCCATAAGAGAAGTTTTTCATGAACTTGCCAGTGCGTTTTCCATTGGGGATGTCTGGAGGCGGAAGACACGGAATACCTGGAGAGACACAGGAGGAGTGTATTTTAGAATCAATACTGGTAGAGAAGCAGCTCCAGCTACTTGATCTGATAAAGAAATTTAGGAGCCCCTAGGTATGAAACCACTAGAATGAGCAAGGCCAACAGGTAATGCACCATAGGTAATTATACCCAATTCTCTCGAGCACTGTAAACCGCGAAAGAGACTTACTAGGATAACATCTAAATGGTCTACAACCTTCCTTCATATGGACTGTTTTAAGATCAACCTGTTGAAAAATGCATGATTTTCCTGCTGCACCATAAGCTGGTGAGCACGCCAGGGCATGTGCATGCCTTAAAGCACAGGTCATGAACTCCATGTCTGGTTTTGGATTAATGTAAGTGGGTATCAGGTAAACCTGTTACGCTACTTGGAAATCCAGAAAGGCCAATAACCACCTTGGTGGGGCATTTTTGCCAAACCAAGCTGAGTGCCTTTGGCAATTACTCAGTTATCAAAGAAAGACCAAATTCTGATTGCCAGGAACTTGACACAAACACATTTCTCTCTAAGGTACAACCCCCTTCAATACGGTCTTGTTCTTAAGATACTGGGATTGGACTCAGGAGACCTTTTGGTTTTGCTACTGACTAACTCCCTAAACGATATGTCACATAACCACTCTGTGCCTCAGGAGAGACCTTCCGGGATGGGGATTGTAATTCTTCCATATCTGTTTATTCACATTTGTGAGATTATTCAGAGAAGAGAGAGAAAGGGGCACCTAAGCACCTCGACAGACAGCTGTGACCTACTTACGCTCACAAATGGGAATATCACCGCTCCATGCAACACGCGTGCCAGAAATCTCACATCGTCTGTAAGGCCGTCCAATCAACCGGTGCCTGGAGTTAGGCAGAGGGGGTTATCAGTTCTTATCTATTTCCTTGGTGTTTGAGCTTTACTGTGAAGCTCAGTTCTTTTGGGAAGCTCTTCTCCCCAGCCACAGCAGGTGGGGACCAACACCACTGACTTTTGAGTGACCATCACAGGAGAAATGCTCCTTGCCAGAGCCGAACTCCCCAGTCCCTTGTAGAATTAATCTCTAGTACAGAAGCCTATGTAGGACCAATGAGCTGCTATTCTTTGAGCCAGGGGATCCAAATCTCCTTCTTGTGTCCTCAAGTCTTCCTCACCACATCAGCTGGATCATTCCCCACCACTGAACCACAAGCCACACGCAAACGAGTAACAGCATTTCCCCTGCGCTTTCAGGCAGATTGCCAAGAGGGGTTTTGTTTTTCTCATGATGGATGAGATACATTTCTGTGGATGTGGGCCAGGGAGACCCAGCTGAGGTCTGGCTACCTTGAGATTCATAAACTAAGTCAATCATGACTGTTGTAACCCATGCAGGAGTAACTCCCCACCCCAGCAGAGAGGTCCAAATACAAAGACACTGTCCAGCAAACCTCAGCTGAGCTGGTTCTGGAGTTCAGCAGGCAGCTGTTGTTACACGCAGTCTCTGTGCAATGGGACTTTCTGCAGTCACAGGCTCTTCCCTTTCGCCCCCACATATGACACCCTCTACAAGGGCACAAGCCAGCACTACAGCTGCAGACCTTTGTTTCTCAGACCCTGAAGCACAGTCCTAATCTTCAAATGGAGAGGGCAAGTGACGCCCTCTTCTGTCACCGTATCCCCAGCGCTCTCACTCGGGCACCGTCCCCAGCTGGGTTTCCATTGGAGACACCTCATCAGTATGGCAGGTGGGCAGTTAGTCGGTGAAAACCCTTTCACACAACTCTGTACAGAAAGGCAGCCATTTCCAATGATTCAGAAGAAGAACTGTTCCCCTGTCAAAGCAGGGGTAAAATCCAAGAGATTCCAAGGTTTGCCCTGGTCACTTGGATCCTACTCTACACAGGAGACATCTGTGCTCACCCAGCACCTGCAGGCAGAGCATTCAGCTGGCCAAACTGCAATTAAAGTTTGTACAATAAATGGCAGAGCATGAATGAAGAAAAGAGGGAGACTTACGCCAATCCATCTTTCCCTGCATAATAATAGGATATTGATTGAGCCAAGAAGATGGAGTGCTGCTTTAGTATGGAAGAGTAAACTGCTTTCAGGAGTTGGGGGAATATGAGGATATCCACTTATGTTTTACAGCTCTAAGCTAGGCACAAGTAGTCCGCTCAGGCAGTCTGAAACTTACCCTTCTTCACAGGTGAAGTTGACGGTTGACCCGAAGAGGAGATCTGTTATAATAACTCTGCCATTCTCCGGCTCTCCGGGATGACCACACGATTTCTCTGGTAGAAAACAAGGCTAGGATTAGACTTCTCTCTTTCAATGCAACAATTATCCCCAGGAACTGTCCATATTTAACACTCCCCATGAAACAGGCATTTAGAAAGGCCCGGAATAGGCACAGCTAGAGAACTTTACTAGCCACTATTAACTATTTAAGGACATGTTACATTTTGCAGCGTGGACACAACCTAGTGCCTCTAAGATCTTTATTGAACAATAGAAACAAAATCCATGAAGATATTCACTTTTACAGAACTCGAATGCTTCTGACCACTTTCGATTTTCAAGGCATGTAATAGTGGATTCAGTCCACGGGTGTCTACTGTATCCGGGCCGGCAAGTATAGTTTATAGTCTTCCCAACAGGAAAGGAAGACTGATTTTTATACTCGCTCTTCAGCTCAGCAAAGCTTAACTTCGTTGGGACACCACAGCCCTCTAGGAAGAAAAGAAATACACATGAGAAAAAAGAACCATATCTACTGTACTGGTATGTACCACATCAGGTGCAGGTTGATAAAACAACAGTGTTACAAAGAAACAACTGCGGATCTGCTTTATAAATATTCTTCCAGGTGTTACGCTAGGATTAAAGCCGAGGGAAAGAGAATGTTCAGACAAAGGTGCTAATACAACAAAATCCATAGCTGGAGACTGAACCTAAAACAACACACACAGGGCCAAACTATCCGCTGACACAAGAACCTCTATTTCCTAATCAACTAAAACAATATATGCACCTGCCCTGTTTATCTCTGGTCCCAATATCCATCCTTGGGCTGCCATACTCCCAGGATGCTAAAATGTGCCAGTTTTCAGTAGTACTGTCAGCAAAAGACTAAAGAATCACAATAGTTGCTTCTGGCCTTAAAGCATATGGCTCTCTAGGTTCAGCAATACCCAACGGAATTAATATCCACATACAGCACCATCTATCAAAGGACCCAAGCCCTTCACTTTGATATAACAGCCCATTGACTCAAGATACTTAAGTTATCTCTCACTCTCATTTAGCGGCTGAGGCTATAGGACGAACACACCTCACCGATGGCGGACGTGGGAACATAAATAACCACTCATCACACTGCGTCAACCATATATCTGTCTTCTCATTGTATCTATCAGTTTGTACACACCCAGAGTCGCACCCTGTGAGCTTTCAGACTGTTCTGATGAACGCATTCACTGCCACTTCCTTCATTTACATTTTCAGATTCAATTGTCCCATAAGGATATATTTGCGTTTGTAATAACAGCAAGTTTCTGAGTTCACGCCATTAGTTAAACCACTGCAACATCTATGTGTGGACATGCCCTAAGAGTCTGCGTAGGAGTTTGCCTATAGGGTCATTTCTTTTGCAGAACCTTTAACTTCATTTTCATTAGTATTTCTACACTATTCCATCTTCCTGCTGACACTTTTATAAATCCTTTCAACTGTAATCTTGTCTGGCAGCACTCAGAGAGCCGTGCTCTCCGCCGGCATCAGTGTGCAATTTCCACTGAAGTCAACTGAGCTCCTTGTGCCAGCAGTGACTATAGCCCTGTGCGTCTCCCTGGGGGATCTATTCCCAGCTGTGAATTTTGTTGCATTAGCTGGTGTGTCTAAACATTCTTTCTCTCGCTTTAAATCCTGTTGGGTGACTGACACACCTACAGCCAAAGGGAAGAAGCCAACCAAAAATCCATTCACCTTCACATAGAGGAGAAGGGTGGCTCCAAGTTCCAGATGTGGTACAATAGATCGTAGCCTCTCCCTGGAGGGCGTAGCCGAGTTCACAGCTGTAGTTCACATATGTTCCACTGGGGAAAACTGCCAATGGCTTGGCATTGTGCTTCCCTCTGACAATGACCGGAGGTGGGGGACACGGCAACGCTAATGGGGGAGAGTGGAAGAAGAATATTTCAGTGAAAATCTGAATCCTGTTCAAGAAGAGCTTAAAATAGGCTGGACTGCAGGAGGGGGGAAAGCCCAGGATACATGTGTTATGTCAAACCCTCCATTGCACCAGTGATGCAACACATCCAAAAAAGGTTAAATATCACCTACCTAGAGCCCCCTTCACCCACAAACTCAGATTTTCCCAATCTGCTACTTTTCTGTTCCTACAAATCTCCCTTGACTGCCTTATGAAACCAAAATAGAATTTGTTGAGAGGGGGATGAATTTTGTTGATTTGTGTTTCCATTCACACTGTTACGATGCTCAGTGAGACAGAGCATTGCCAGATCTCTGGCTGTCAGGAGGGCAGAGCAGGATGCACGCGATCAGCTATCACAGTGACGAGCACAGTCAAGAGATGAGGGGGTGGGCGGATATTTGTATCTTCCCCATTCCCAGCTGAAAAGTGACCCCAGGATTCAAAAGAACTTTTATTTTTTAGCTTCAAGGCACAACCCTACCAGATGTTGATCATCTCAGTTACCCAGCAGTCAACCCTGATTCACACTTACCCTGTATGCAGACTGGAACAGGAGGATCCCAGGTTCTATCATCTCGGCACTGAATCTGATGGCTGCCATTCAGGGTGTAGCCAGGATCACATTCAAACCGAACTATGTCCCTGGGTCTATAGACAGGTCCACGTCCAGCTACTTTTCTTCCATGTTGGATTTCTGGGGCGATGCAGAGAACCTCTGAAATTGAAAAGGTGCAGAAGGCGTCAGCCTGCCTGGCAAGCAGTGCTGTTCAGTCAGCACTTGGCACCTGTACTCTGCACTGGCTCCCTACCGGTTTCTGGGGAGAGTTGATGGTGTTGCTTTTAACCTCTCAACTGCAAACAGTATATTGCCTAAAACCACATCCCCCAGGTTCTGTACTGCTCCACTTGTGGTGAACAGAGGCCCCACACGGATCCCTCTCAGTGACAGAGAGTAGGACTGGTGGGAGAGCTCCTTGTGAGGGGCCTCACTTTGGAATCTACTCCTTGCACTTGTTCTGAAACAGTACAGCCCCGTTGGCCTTGGGGGAACCCACTGCAAATCTTTTCTGTTGACTGAGCGTGTAGCAAGGGTAGGGATTGGCGGCAGAGGTTTGTGTGTCTGTCTGTGTGAGGGTAGCGTGGATATTAGTTTCCAGTTTTTGTAATTCATATCAAGTGTGCCTAGGGTTTCAGACAGATGCTTTTTTCCCCAATATTTCCCTAATAAATGTACATCTGTGTACGCGCGCACAGGAGTGAAGAGTATGCATACAGTGCCTTTATTTTCAAAAGCATTTATTTCACCACGTGTCTAATTAAATGCAGCTTAAATTCTCTGCTATTAATTCTGTTGCACTGGTGAAGTTGTCTTTCATGTTAAATCTTGTGGTAGAAGCTTCTTCCTCTTAGTTCCAGGTAACAGAACATGAACGCACCTTCACACCGTGGGGGAGGAGGGCTCCATGTTCCAGATGCCCTACAATAAATAGATGCCTGCCCAGTTAGGAAGTAGCCAGGCTCACAGCTGTAATTTACAGATGTTCCAGTGGTGAACACTGCCAAGGCCCTGATTCTGGGCTTCCCATTGGTAATGGCTGGAGGAGAGGGACACTGCAGCACTACAGGGAGGGAAGAGAGTCTTAACTGAACCAGAGCTCATGCTGGCTAATCTACAGAAGGGAAAAGATCCCAGGCGCATATTGAATCATGCCCAACACAACAGCAGTGAGGCTAATGCACACCTGGGGTAAAGTGACGTACCTCCATTCCTTCCACCTCATTCACATCCCCCCAAATACCTATATAGCGCCATGACTGAGTGATACTTCTTGACACCCACAGACATGTTCCCAGCCATCTTAGTAAGGCTTCAAAGGCTATTTCCACTGTATATTTTATGTTTACTTTGGCAATGCTGCCACTTTGGGACCATTCACTGGTTGGATGGTTGTTTAGGTGGGGCCTTCTCTAAGTTCCCTTAATTCTAAGTTCCCACACTCAGCCAGCCCAGATCTTACTCATCACAATGGGATCAAAGATAACCCACCATCAAAACCTTAATCACACTTACTTCTTTCACAGACAGGGACATGAGGATCCCATCTACCATCATCTTGGCACTGAGTCTCGGGGCTGCCCCTTAAGGTGAAACCAGGGTCACATTCGAACACAACTATGTCTCTGGGTCCGTAGGCAGGCTGTACCCCATTGGTTCTTCCATTCTCCACTTCTGGGATCATGCAGGTCGCTGAAAGGGAAAGCATAACAAACCCTTTAGACTTTAACGCACATGTGGGATGGAATGGACAGTTTACCCACTGAGTCATTTCCTTTGACAAGCCTTTTACTTCAATTTCATAAATATTTCTACACTCTGACATCCTCTTGTCACCTGTGTCAGTTCTTTCATGAACATTACCCAGCTGCACACACAGAGCCATTCACCACTGGTACAAGTGGATGTAATTCCACTGTAGTTTGAACTGACTTTGGCCCGTGTCTCTCACTGGAAGTTTAATCCCCGGCTGCGGAATTTGCTGAATTGGTGGCTTATATCAAAGTTCTTGTGGTCTCAATTTCAACCCTTTTATGTGTCTGACGCGCCGAGTGAGGGAAAGGGAAGCAGCAAACAGAACAGAAATGCATCTTCACACTGGGGGGAGGGGGTTGCTCCAAGCTCCAGACGCTGTACGGTGAAGTGATGCCTCCCCAAGAAGGGAGTAGTCAGGATCACAACGGTAATTTACAGACACTCATCACCCAGAATTAATATCAGGCTCCTTTAAGCATCTAATTTGGGCATCCAAGAATCACTGGACAATTTAGGCTCACTATTAAGTGTCTTACATTGCAAGAGCTAACAGCCTATTGTTTTTTATGAATCTTTAATTCATTTGTAACACTCTCGTCCCCACCCCATTATAGAAATGAGCTTGACTGCAAGACCAGGGTCAGGGGGAAAACGAAAGTTAGTTCATGATTATTCAGTATGCAGGAATGAGAGGGGCATAGTCCACCTCCAAAGGAAGAGTGAAAACCATGTCTCATTACTGGAAGGACTGCTCAAAATTGATAAAAATTTCAAGTTAATTGTGAAATTCAGCAGAGGAAGCAGAAATACCACCTGCAAAAGCTGCAGAGGACCAAGAAGTTATTGAATATCATCTTCTAAATCACTTCCAGTTCCCATTTCAAGATGGGACAGACATGAGGATCCTGAGCAGAGGAAGATAAAAGTGCTCTGCTTTCATCTTTAAGTTACAGAAATTCCCCTCAGCAGACCCATGGCTCGTGTGAACTTGGGTCACTTCTCACAGCTGGTGCAGTCTGAGGAATTATAACCCAGAAAGGCATTGTGGGAAAGCACAAGGATTGCAGCAAACAGAAGGGACAAAGGGACAAAGAGCCCTGTGGCACCTTATAGACTAACAGACGTATTGGAGCATAAGCTTTCGTGGGTGAAAACTCACTTTGTCAGATGCATGTGAGAAGGGACAAAGTTACTCACCTGGCATCCCCACTGCTCTCAGAGCCCTGCCAGCTCTGCCCCCAACCTGGTTCATTTCTTATCCTCTAGGTCTATTCCTAACAATTGGGACCATCCAGCTCTCCCCTCAAATCAGTCTGTAAAGTCTCTTGATTTGAAGTGAGCATCAGGCAGGACAGATCCAGACTGGAGATGCTCACAGAGGAGACAAAAGGGAAACCTTTTTTTAGATGCATAATACGAACAAATCAGAGTTCTGACACTTGCCTGGCTCACAGATGGGCAAAGGTGGATCCCACGTATCATCAGTTTGGCACTGACTCAGACTGTGACCGTTCATGGTGTAGCCGGGATCGCACTCAAAGGTAACAGTGTCTTTATAAGAATAGACACGTCTGTCACCAGATACTCTTCTTCCATTCCGGATTTGTGGGGCTGGGCATCTAACCTCTGCAAAAGAAACGCTTTAGCTGAAACAGGGCCAGAGAGAAAAAAAAAATGTCTCCACCCTACGCAGCTCTCAAGCCTTGTTTAGCCTTTACCCTGTAACTTGTTCACTAGCCTATATTATTCCTACTTGAAAATACAGTAAGCTATGTGTCTAGCTACGCCAGCAGCGCCAGACCACTGTGATATCAGAAATAAGTTAACCCTTGTTGTTGGAATGGGTCAGTGGAGTGAGGGGACTGCCCAGAGAGTGGATTCTTTGGTCCAACTGCTGCAGTTCTTCCAAACCACCCACACACCACAATCACCACACACAAAGTAGCCTCTCTCCACAGCACACACAACTCCCTCGCCACCCACAGACACAAATCGGAACAACCGCCCACACTACACAACCAGCACACACAGTCAGCCCAGGCACACACAGCCCCTCACCATAGCACACATCCCTCAGTTCCTACCTGCACAAATTAACACAAATATCCCAGTGCCATACGTGGTTGCCCATATCATTGGATTAGGGTTTCTTAGAGCCATCTGCTTGGGGTGCAGAGCAGCTAGGAGAGCGGCCTGGGCATGCAATCTAGAAACGTAGACCCACCACCTCCCTGACTAACATTCCCCAGTGTCACCCTTTGCCGCTAGGGCGAAAGACCTTTAACAGCATTCCTATACAGTGTGAGCCCAGCTGCACTGCTAACTGACCTGCTCTACGGGTGCATCCAAAGGTACCAGTTTCCACCTCAAATCCTCAGCCCTGCTCTAGAGCTATTCACTCTGTCCAACATGAATCATGGAAATCTTGTGGAGATGTTGCCACGGGCAGGCACACTAAGTGCAGGGATTTAACTGGAGTCTCACATTTGTGGGTTTGCCTGAACCTGGACTTTCTATACGTGAAAGAGCAGAACTGGGAGGGCTGCACTCATTCAAACCCCACCTCCACACCGAGGGGGACGCACACTCCACTCTCCGTTTAGCCCGTCCTTGGTTGTGCAGTGAATAGAGGCCTCTCCAGTGAGCGGGTAACCACTGTCACATTTGTAAGTTACAGATGACCCATAAGAGAAGCCATCCATTATCACCCCAGTGTGCCTTCCATTGGGGATGTCAGGAGGCGGAAGACACAGAATACCTGGAGAGACACAAGATATTTAGAATCAATACTGGTAAAGAAGCAGCTCCAGTTACTTGATCTGCTAAAGAAAACTAGGTGCGCTAGCTATGAAACCACTGGAATGTACTAGCCCAACAGGCGACAGCCCAGGGATGTCTGAGTTGATTGGGCACTAATGTTACATAACTCACCAAACTGACTTACTAAGACAAGGGCTAATTGTCCAGACACATGCACTGATCATCGGAGCCTTAGGCGCATGGGAACCCAGTAACGAGAGAGTGCTGAGATAATGCAGAATTGGTCAATGCTACGCTCGGCTGATGCGGCAACTCATGGTTGGTCGAGGGACATCTACATAGAACACATCACTGGACATCGGCAATAGCAGGAGGGATGAGCTGGAGTGCCGATGAGAAGTGCAGTCAGGAAAGTAACTGAAATACTTTCCTCGTGCATTGTATTTTCTAAATGGACAACCAACCTAATTCTCAATTACTGAGGGACAATCTCCACCCATGGATATATTTTGCATTCCACAACCAAATCTCTGTACAACTTTCATAAGTGATGTATTTGGATTCTAATATCTAAACTGGATTGTTAAATCAATTCACCTAAATTTGGGTTATTGCTGATCATATACTCTATGTATCATATGACTTTTAAAAACTAACTTTATATTTGTGGATAATCTAAGCACTATACCCAGATGTACAGACACTTTTCCAACCTAAGTATTATATAATTTTTTAAAAAGTAGCTTTAATAACATTTTTATGTCTTACTGATGAGTAGACTGGTTTTCTGATTCACGATTGATTAACAACAAAAACTATTCACAGAAGTAAGGGAACTTATCTTACTACTGTTCTCTACCTGTAGTTTGAGACTGCCCTTTCATGGGCTACTTTCACTTCTCGGTCCCAGCAAATCCAAATGTCTCTGAGAAACAGAGGTTGCCTAGTACAGTGGTTCTCAGCCAGGGGCACAGGTACCCCTGGGGGTACGCAGAAGTCTTCCAGGGGTAAATAAAGATAAAGATAATGGATTTCAAGAAGGCAGACTTTAGCAAACTCGGGGATCTGGTAGGTAAGATCCCATGGGAAGTAAGTCTAAGGAGAAAAACAACTGAAGACAGTTGACAGTTTTTCAAAGAGACATTATTAAGGGCACAAGAGCAAACTGTCCCACCGCGTAGGAAAGAGCTCTTAAGCAGGAGATCTTCAATGATCTAAAAATCAAAAAAGAGTCCTACAGAAAGTGGAAACTAGGTCAATTACAAAGGATGAATATAAACAAATAACACAAGTATGTACGGACAAAATTAGAAAGGCCAGCATAAAATGAGATCAGACTAGCTAGAGACATAAAGGGTAAGAGGAAAACATTCTACAAATACATTAGCAGCAAGAGGAAGACCAAGGACAGGATAGGATTGTTACTCAATGAAGGGGGGAAACAATAAAAGAAAATGTGGAAATGACAGAGGTACTTAATGACTTCTTTGTTTCGGTTTTCACCACGAAGGTTGGTGACGATTGAACATCTAACATAGTGAATACCAGTGAAAATGAGGTAGGATCAGAAGAGGCTAAAATAGGGAAAGAAGAAGTTAAAAATTACTTGGACAAATTAAATGTCTTCAAGTCACCAGGGCCTGATGAAATGCATCCTAGAATTCTCAAGGAGCTGACTGAGGAGATATCTGAGCCATTAGCAATTATCTTTGAAAAGTCATGGAAGACGGGAGAGATTCCAGAAGATTGTAAAGGGGCAAATACAGTGTCCATCTAGAAAAAGGGAAATAAGGACACTCCAGGAAATTACAGACCAGTAAGCTTAACTTCTGTATCCTGAACGATAATGGAGCAAATAATTAAGCAATCAATTTGCAAACATCTAGAAGATAATAAGGTGATAAGTCACAGCCAGCATGGATTTGTCAAGAACAAATCATGTCAATCCAACCCAATAGCTTTCTTTGAAGGTAACAAGCCTTGTGAATGAGGTGGAAGTGGTAGACGTGGTATATCTTGACTTCAGTAAAGCTTTTGACACTCTCTCGCATGACCTTCTCATAAACAAACTAGGGATATGCAACCTAGATGGAGCTACCATAAGGTGGGTGCAAAACTGATTGGAAAACCGTTCCCATAGAGTAGTTGTCAGTGGTTCACACTCATGCTGGAAGGGCATAATGAGTGGCGTCCCGCAGGGATCAATTCTGGGTCTGGTTCTCTTCAATATCTTCATCAATTATTTAGATAATGACACAGAGAGTACACTTATAAAGTTTGCGGACGATACCAAGCTGGGTGGGGTTGGAAGTGCTTTGGAGGATAGGATTAAAATTCAAAATGATCTGCACAAACTGGAGAAATAGTCTGAAGTAAATAGGATGAAATTCAATAAGGACAAATGCAAAGTACTCCACTTAGGAAGGAACAATCAGTTGCACACATACAAAAAGGGTAATGACTGCCTAGGAAGGAGGACTGTGGAAAGGGATCTGGGGGTCATAGTGGAACACAAGCTAAATATGAGTCAACAGTGTAACGCTGTTGCAAAAAAAAGTGAACATCATTCTGGGATGTATTAGCAGGAGTGTTGTAAGCAAGACACGAGAAGTAATTCTTCCACCCTACTGTGGTGATTAGGTATCAACTCGAGTATTGTGTCCAGTTCTGCACACCACATTTTAGGAAAGATGTGGCCAAATTGGAGAGAGTCCAGAGAAGAGCAACAAAAATGATTAAGTATCAGAGGGGTATCTGTGTTAGTCTGGATCTGTAAAAAGCGACAAAGAGTCCTGTGGCACCTTATAGACCAATGTAGATAAATCTCTGATAATTTTCATATGACTTTACATTGTGCCTCTTTATATAACCTTGTAGTGGGTCTACTCATGTGTGACCTCTGTTTTCATGAACCTTTGTATCAAAGCCTCATGTAAAAACTTTACATTGAACCTTCGTATAATGTTATAGCCCCTAAGGATAGAATAAGATAGAAGAAAACTGTCTTTTTGCTAGCAGTAGAACAAGATCTTCCCCCCACTCTTAATCAATTGCCCTGTTGAATGAACGAGGTGTGAATGAGTAAAGGCGTGGAAGGCAGCACCTCCAGACAGCTGCAACCGTTGGAGAGGGGATGGAAGCCAGACCCAAGAACAATAAAACTTGTCAAGTGGGCTCACTAGAGAAGAGCAGACATACTGATGGCCTTGGGGGTTAGAAGCAAGCACCTTCTTTTGAAAACACCCTCTTTGAACAGCATTGGGACAACACCCAGAAGGAAGCAGCACAAAGGACCAATGGACACAGACACAGATTTTGAATCTGGTACAGATTTGCATGAGATGGAAGCTGCTATAAATGTGAAGTGTCTTGCAGGGGACCTTGGGTCTCGTCTTGTCAACATGGCAGCATCGATCGGATCGGCAGAAGCCCGGCTCCACCCCTCCCCCATCTAACTCACCTGGCCAGTGAAGTTAAGGGGAACATCTAATTGGTAACAACAACAAGACGGAGTGTGCTTGTGTGTGTATATGTGAGTGCATGACTGTAATATATATCATATGCATATGATACAGTGTTGATTGATACATGTATTACCAATAAATGTGGTGCTTTGCCTTATTCCCCCTGAAAAGATCCTGTGCAGTACAACAGTCCAGAGAACAGCAACAAAAATGATTAAGTATCAGAGGGCTAGCTGTGATAGTTGGAATCTGTAAAAAGTGACAAAGAGTCCTGTGGCACCTTATAGACTAACAGACGTATTGGAGCATATGCTTTCGTGGGTGAAAGTTTATGCTCCAATACGTCTGTTAGTCTATAAGGATTCTTTGTCGCTAAAAATGATTAAAGATCTAAAAAAACATGACCTATGAGGGAAGATTGAAAAAAATTGGGTTTGTTTAATCTGGAAAAAGAGAAAACAGAGGGGACATGATAACAGTTTTCAAGTACGTAAAAGGTTGTTACAAAGAGGAGGGAGAAAAATTGTTCTTCTTAACCTCTGAGGATAGGACAAGAAGCAATGGGCTTAAATTGCAGCAAGGGAGGTTTAGGTTGGACATTAGGTAAAACTTCCTATCAGGGTGGTTAAGCACTGGAATAAATTGCCTAAAGGAGGTTATGGAATCTCTGTCATTGGGGATTTTTAAGAGCAGGTTAGACAAACACCTGCCAGGAATGGTCTAGATAATACTTAGTCCTGCCATGAGTGCAGGGGACGGGACTAGACCTCTCAAGGTCCCTTCCAGTCCTATGATTCTATGATAAATCAACTCATCTAAATATTTGCCTAGTTTTACAACAGGCTACATAAAAAGCACTAGCAAAGTCAGTACAAACTAACATTTCATACAGTGACTTGTTTATACTGCTCTCTGTGTACTATACACTGAAATGTAAGTATAATATTTATATTCCAATTGATTTATTTTATAATTATGCGTGTTAAAAATTAGAAAGTAAGCAATTTTTCAGTAGTAGTGTGCTGTGTATTTTTATGGCTCATTTTGTAAGCAAGTAGATTTGAAGAGAGGTGTGACTTAGGGGTATGTAAGACAAATCAGACGTCTGAAAGGGGTACAGTAATCTGGAAAAGTTGGCCTAAATATACAGGAAGTGTGGCATCTCCACGCTTTCTGGAGGAGTTTTATATAATACTCTTTCGAGGAAGGGATTTCAATATGTACTGTTTTAAGATCAAGGTGTTCCATCCCAAACAAGCATGGAAAAACGCACTATTTTCCTGCTGCACAATAAACTGGTGTCCGGACTACCAGGGCACATGCATGCCTTGAAGTGCAGGTAATGAGCTTCTTGTCTAATTTTGGATTAATACAAATCCCTATCAGGCACACCTGTTACTTTATTTAAAATGCAGAATATCCAATAACCATCCTGGTAGAACACTGTTGCCATACCAAGCTCGGTGCCTTTTTCATTTACTCAGTTGTCAAAGAAAGACTAAGTTCTTATGGTCAGGAACTTGAAACAAGAAATTTCTTCCTAGGATAAAAACCCCTTCACACACACCTATCAACCCAAGATGCTCTTGTGGTTAAGGTACCTGGGACCTGGAGATCTGGATTAAAATTTTGGCTCTGTTATTGACCAACTCTCTATATCACCCGGGGTACATCCCTTAATCTCTCTGTTTCTCAGTTCTCCCACTCTAAAGTGGTGATCATAAAGCTTCCCTCCCCGTTTATTAACATTTAAGAGGCAAACAGATAAGAGACAGAAGTGCCCAAATAAGCACCTTGACAGACATTTGTAATTTACTTACGCTCACAAATGGGAACTTCACCACTCCATGCAACACGCAGGCCAGAAATCTCACATCGTCTGTAAGGCTGTCCAATCAACCGGTGCCTGGAGTTAGGCAGAGGGGGTTACAGTTGTTATCTAGTCCTTTGGTGTATGAGTTATCCTGTGAAGCTCAGTTATTTGGGAAGCTCTTCTCCCCAGCCACAGCAGGTGGGGACCAACACCACCGACTACTGAGTGATGATCACTGGAAAAAAGGCTCCTTGCCAACTCAGAACTCCCCAGCCAGGGGTGGCTTTATGTGTTTTGCCACCCCAAGCACGGCAGTGAGGCAGCCTTCGGCGGCATGCCTGCGGGAGGTCCGCCGGTTCCATGCCTTCGGCGTACCCGCCACCGAATTGCCGTCGAAGCTGCGGGACCGGTGGACCTCCTGCAGGCATGCCACTGAAGGCAGCCTGGCTACAGCCCTCATAGTGGCCAGCAGGCTGCTCCCCATGGCTTGCTGCCCCAGGCATGTTCTTGGTGCGCTGGTGCCTGGAGCTACCCCTGCCCCCAGTCCCTTGTAGAATTAAACCATGGAACAGAGTCCTTTGTAGGCCCAAAGAGCTGGCATTCTTTGAGCCAGGGGATCCAAAGGTCCTTCCTGTGCCCTCAAGTCTTCCTCACCACATCAGAGGGACATTCCCTGCCATGGAATCACAAACCACAGGCAAACTAGTAACATCTGCACTTTGGGCAGGCTGCTGTGGAGTTATTATTATGCCGCCTCCATTTTGGTTTTATAATTTTCGTGTTGGAGTGGATAAGATTTTGTGGGCCAGGCAGACCCAGCTGGGGTCTGGCTAGCTTGAGATAATCAATCATGTCAGTCGTAACCCAGGCAGGTGCTATAAGCCACCGCATCACACAGGTCCATATGCACATATATTGTTGACTAAAACAATGCAGAACTGGGTCTAGCGTTCAGCACCGACAGCTGCTATGGCTCTTTTCTGTGACATGGGACATTATGCGAGAAGAGATTCTTCCTTTTTCAATACAGACGTGACACTCCCTACAAACGTTCCAGCCAGTCCTGCAGCTGCAGCCCTCTGCTTTTCAGGCCACTGAAGCACAGTCTCAATCTTTCAAAGGAGGGGGCAGGCAACAGCCCTTCTGCCATCATATCCCCAAAGCTCTAACTCAGACGGCTCTCCGAGCTGGGTTTGTCCTTGGAGATAGATGGGAAGTTAGCCATGGAGCCCCTGCTCTGCACGGCCCTGAGGAAAGGCAGCCATTTCAAATGATTCAGAAGAACAACTATTCCCATGTCAAAGCAGGGGTAAAATCCAAGAGATTCCAGGGTTTGCCCTGGTCACTTGGATCCTACTCTCCACAGGAGACATCTGTGCTCACCCAGCACCTGCAGGCAGAGCATTCAGCTGGCCAAACTGCAATTAAAGTTTGTACAATAAATGGCAGAGCATGAATGAAGAAAAGAGGGAGACTTACGCCAATCCATTGTTCCCTGCATAATAATAGGATATTGATTGAGCCAAGAAGATGGAGTGCTGCTTTGGTATGGAAGAGTAAACCAGGAGTTGGGGGAATACGAGGATATCCACTTATGTTTTACAGCTCTAAGCTAGGCACAAGTAGTCAACTCAGGCAGTCTGAAACTTACCCTTCTTCACAGGTGAAGTTGATGGTTGACCCAAAGAGGAGATCTGTTATAATAACTCTGCCGTTCTCCGGCTCTCCGGGATGACCACACGATTTCACTGGTAGAAAACAAGGCTAGGATTAGACTTCTCTCTTTCAGTGCAACAATTATCCCGAGGAAATGTCCATATTTAACACTCCCCACGAAGAAGGCATTTAGAAAGGCCCGGAATAGGCACAGCTAGAGAACTTTACTAGCCACTATTAACTATTTAAGGACATGTTACATTTTGCAGCGTGGACACAACCTAGTGCCTCTAAGATCTTTATTAAACAATAGAAACAAAATCCATGAAGATATTCACTTTTACAGAACTCAAATGCTTCTGACCACTTTCGATTTTCAAGGCATGTAATAGTGGATTGCATCCGCGGGTGTCTACTGTATCCAGGCCGGCAAGTATAGTTTATAGTCTTCCCAACAGGAAAGGAAGACTGATTTTTATACTCGCTCTTCAGCTCAGCAAAGCTTAACCTCGTTGGGACACCACAGCCCTCTAGGAAGAAAGGAAATACACATGAGAAAAAAGAACCATATCTACTGTGCTGGTATGTACCACATCAGGTGCAGGTTGATAAAACAACAGTGTTACAAAGAAACAACTGTGGATCTGTTTTATAAATATTCTTCCAGGTGTTACGCTAGGATTAAAGCCGAGGGAAAGAGAACCTTCAGACAAAGGTGCTAATGCAACAAAATCCATAGCTGGAGACTGGCTCTAAAACAACACACACAGGGCCAAACTCACTGCTGAGACAAGAACCTCTATTTTCTAATCAGCTAACACAACATATGCACCTGTCCTGTTTACCGCTGGTCCCAATATCCATCCTTGGGCTGCCATACTCCCAGGATGCTAAAATGTGCCAGTTTTCAGTAGTACTCTCAGCGAAAGACTAAAGAATCACAATAGTTGCTTCTGGCCTTAAAGCATATGACTCTATAAGTGCAGCAATGCCCAACGGAATTAATATCCACATACAGAACCATCAATCAAAGGACACAAGCCCTTCACAAACTTTGATACAACAGCCCATTGACTCAAGATACTTAAGCTATCTCTTACTCTCATTTAGCGGCTGAGGCTATAGGACGAGCACACCTCACCGATGGCAGACGTGGGAACATAAATAACCACTCATCACACTGCCTCCACCATGAGCGCTGTCTTCTCATTGCATCTAGCAGTTTGTACACACCCAGAGTACCACCCTGTGAGCTTTCAGACTGTTCTGATGAACGCATTCACTGCCACTTCCTTCGTTTACGTTTTCAAATTCAATTGTCCCATAAGGATATATTTGTGTTTGTAATAATAGCAAGTTTCTGGGTTCACGCCATTAGTTAAACCACTGCAACATCTATGTGTGGACATGCCCAAGAGTCTGCGTAGGAGTTTGTCTATAGGGTCATTTCTTTTGCAGAGCCTTTAACTTCATTTTCATTAGTATTTCTACACTATTCCATCTTCCTGCTGACACTTTTATAAATCCTTTCAATTGTAATCTTGTCCGGCAGCGCTCAGGGAGCCGTGCTCTCCACCGGCATTAGTGTGCAACTTCCCCTGAAGTCAACTGAACTTCTTGTGCCAGCAGTGATTATAGCCCTGTGTGTCCCCCTGGGGGATCTATTCCCAGCTGTGAATTTTGTTACTTTAGCTGGTATGTCTGAACATTCTTTCTCTTGCTTTAAATCCTGTTGGGTGACTGACACACCTACAGCCAATGGGAAGAAGCCAACCAAAAATCCATTCACCTTCACATAGAGGAGAAGGGTGGCTCCAAGTTCCAGATGTGGTACAATAGATTGAAGCCTCTCCACGGAGGGTGTAGCCGGGTTCACAGCTGTAGTTCACATATGTTCCACTGGGGAAAGCTGCCAATGGCTTGGCATTGTGTTTCCCTCTGTCAATGACCGGAGGTGGGGGACACCGCAACGCTAACGGGGGAGAGGGGAAGAATGCTGTTTAAGAAGAGCTTAAAATTGGCTGGTGTGCAGGAGGGGAAAGCCGAGAATGCATGTGTTATGTCAAACCCTCCATTGCACTGGTGACGCGACACATCCAAAAAAGTTTAAATATCACTTACCTAGAGCCCCCTTCACCCAGAAACTCAGATTTTCCCAATCTGCTACTTTTCTATTCCTACAAATCTCCCTTGATTGCCTTAAGAATCCAAAATAGAATTTGTTGAGAGGGGGATGAGTTTTGTTGATTTGTGTTTCCATTCACACCGTTAGGACGCTCAGTGAGACAGACCATTGCCAGTTCTCTGTCTGTCAGGAGGGCAGGGCAGGATGCAGGCGATCAGCTATCACATGGACGATCACAGTCAAGAGATAAGGGGGTAGATGGATATTTATATTTTCCCTATTCACAGCTGAAAAGTGACCCCAGGATGCAAAAGAACTTTTATTTTTTAGCCTCAAGGCACAACCCTATCAGATGTTGATCATCTCAGTTACCCAGCAGTCCACCCTGATTCACACTTACCCTGTATGCAGGCTGGAACAGGAGGATCCCAGGTTCCTTCATCTTGGCACTGAATCTGACGGCTGCCATTCAGGGTGTAGCCAGGATCACATTCAAACCTAACTGTGTCCCTGGGTCTATAGACAGGTCCACGTCCAGCTACTTTTCTTCCATGTTGGATTTCTGGGGCGATGCAGAGAACCTCTGAAATTGAAAAGGTGCAGAAGGCGTCAGCCTGCCCGGCAAGCAGTGCTGTTCAGTGGGCGTTTGGCACCTGTGTTCTGCACTGGCTCCCTACCGGTTTCTGGGGAGAGTTCATGGTGTTGCTTTTAACCTCTCAACTGCAAACAGTATATTGCCTAAAACCACATCCCCCAGGTTCTGTACTGCTCCACTTGTGGTGAACAGAGGCCCCACACGGATCCCTCTCAGTGACAGAGAGTAGGGCTGGTGGGAGAGCTCCTTGTGAGGGGCCTCACTTTGAAATCTACTCCTTGCACTTGTTCTGAAACAGTACAGCCCTGTTGGCCTTTGGGGGACCCACTGCAAATCTTTTCTGTTGACTGAGCGTGTAGCAAGGGTAGGGAATGGCGGCAGAGGTTTGTGTGTCTGTCTGTGTGAGGGGAGCGTGGATATTAGTTTCCAGTTTTTGTGATTCATGTTAAGTGTGCCTAGGGTTTCAGACAGATGCTTTTTTTCCCAGTATTTCCCTAATAAATGTACATCTGTGTACGCGTGCACAGGAGTGAAGAGTGTGCATACAGTGCCTTTATTTTCAAAAGCATTTATTTCACCATGTGTCTAATTAAATGCAGCTTAAATTCTCTGCTATTAATTCTGTTGCACTGGTGAAGTTGTCTTTCATGTTAAATCTTGTGGTAGAAGCTTCTTCCTCTTAGTTCTAGGTAACAGAACATAAACGCACCTTCACACCGAGGGGGAGGAGGGCTCCATGTTCCAGATACTGTACAATAAATAGATGCCTGCCCAGTTAGGGAGTAGCCGGGCTCACAGCTGTAATTTACAGACGTTCCAGTGGTGAACACTGCCAAGGCCCTGATTCTGGGCTTCCCATTGGCAATGGCTGGAGGAGAGGGACATTGCAGCACTACAGGGAGGGAAGAGAGTCTTAACTGAACCAGAGCTCATGCTGGCTAATCTACAGAAGGGAAAAGATCCTCATGCGCATATTGAATCATGCCCAACACAACAGCAGTGAGGCTAATGCACACCTGGGGTAAAGTGACGTACCTCCATTCCTTCCACCTCATTCACATCCCCCCAAATACCTATATAGCGCCATGACTGAGTGATGCTTCTTGATACCCAAAGACATGTTCCCAGCCATCTTAGTAAGGCTTCAAAGGCTATTTCCACTGTATATTTTGTGTTCACTTTGGCAATGCTGCCACTTTGGGACCATTTGTTGGTTGGATGGTTGTTTAGGTGGGGCCTTCTCTAGGTTCCCTTAATTTGGAGGGGTTGGGGGGTGTTAAGTGGGCAAAACTGACCAGAACTCAATTCTTCAGCAATCTTTTTGGAGAGTGGAAAAGCCCAGAAACTATGGAGAGGAGCATGGGAAACACTGGGCTAGCTACACAGATATTTGCATTTTCTTTTTCAGATATCAAACTAATCCCAAAATCCTTTTGGCCTCCATGCTCAGCCATCCCAGATCTTGCTCATCACAATGGGAACAAAGATAACCCACCACCAAAGCCTTAGTCACACTTACTTCTTTCACAGACAGGGACAGGAGGATCCCATCTACCATCATCTTGGCACTGAGTCTCGTGGCTGCCGCTCAAGGTGTAACCAGGGTCGCATTCGAACACAATGATGTCTCTGGGTCTGTAGGCAGGCTGTACCCCATTTGTTCTGCCATTCTCCACTTCTGGGCTTACGCATGTCGCTGAAAGGGAAAGCATAACAAACCCTTTAGACTTTAACACACGTGTGGGATGGAGTGGGCAGTTTACCCACTGAGCCATTTCCTTTGACAAGTCTTTTACTTCAATTTCATAAGTATTTCTACACTCTGACGTCCTCTTGTCACCTGTGTCAGTTCTTTCAGCATGAACATTACCCAGCTGCACACACAGAACCATTCACCACTGGTACAAGTGGACGCAATGCCTCTGAAATTAAATGAGCTCCTCTTGCCAGCAGTGACTTTGGCCCGGGACTCTCACTGGAAATTTAGTCCCCAGCTGTGGAATTTGCTGAATGGGTGGCTTTTATCAAAGCTCTTGTGGTCTCAATTTAAATCCTTTGTCTGGCGCATGAAGCGAGGCAAAGGGAAGCAGCAAACAGAACAGAAACGCACCTTCACATTGAGGGGAGGGGGTTGCTCCAAGCGCCAGACTCCGTATGCTGAAGTGATGCCTCCGCAAGAAGGGAGAAGCCAGAATCACAACAGTAATTTGCAGACACTCATCACTCAGAAAAAAATATCAGGCTCCTTTAAGCATCTCAATTTGGGCCCCATAAATCACTGGACAATTTAGGCTCACTATTCAGTGTGATACATTGCAAGAGCTAACGGCCTATTGCTTTTCTGAATCTTTTACTCATTTGTAACACTCTCGTCCCCACCCCATTATAGAAATGAGCTTGACTGCAAGACCAGGGTCAGGGCGAAAAACAAACGTTAGTTCATGTTTATTCAGTATGCATGAACGAGAGGGACATATTCACAATCCAAAGGAAGAGTGAAATCCATGTCTCATTACTGGAAGGACTGCTCAAAATTGATGAAAATTTCAAGTTAATTGTGAAATTCAGCAGAGGAAGCAGAAGTACCTGCAAAAGCTGCGGAGGACCAAGAAATTATTGAATATCATCTTCTAAATCACTTCCAGTTCCCATTTCAAGATGGGACAGACATGAGGATCCTGAGCAGAGGAAGATAAAAGTGCTCTGCTTTCATCTTTAAGTTACAGAAATTCCCCTCAGCAGACCCATGGCTCGTGTGAACTTGGGTCACTTCTCACAGCTGGTGCAGTCTGAGGAATTATAACCCAGAAAGGCATTGTGGGAAAGCACAAGGATTGCAGCAAACAGAAGGGACAAAGGGACAAAGAGTCCTGTGGCACCTTATAGACTAACAGATGTATTGGAGCATAAGCTTTCGTGAGTGAATACTCACTTCATCAGATGCATGTGAGAAGGGACATAGTTACTCACCTGGCATCCCCACTGCTCTCAGAGCCCTGCCAGCACTGCCCCCAACCTGGTTCATTTCTTATCCTCTAGGTCTGTTCCTAACAATTGGGACCATCCAGCTCTCCCCTCAAATCAGTCTGTAAAGTCTCTTGATTTGAGGTGAGCATCAGGCAGGACAGATCCAGACTGGGTTATGTTGGAGATGCTCACAGAGCAGACAAAATGGAAACCTTTTTCTAGATGCATAATACGAACAAATCAGAGTTTTGACACTTGCCTGGCTCACAGACGGGCAAAGGTGGATCCCACGTGTCATCAGTTTGGCACTGACTCAGACTGTGACCCTTCATGGTGTAGCCGGGATCGCACTCAAAGGTAACACTGTCTTTATACGAATAGACACGTCTGTCACCAGATACTCTTCTTCCATTCCGGATTTGTGGGGCTGGGCATCTAACCTCTGAAAAAGAAACACTTTAGCTGAAACAGGGCCAGAGAGAAAAAAAAAATGTCTCCACCCTACGCAGCTCTCAAGCCTTGTTTAGCCTTTACCCTGTAACTTGTTGCACTAGCCTATATTATTCCCACTTTGAAAATACAGTAAGCTATGTGTCTAGCTACGCCAACAGCACCAGACCACTATGATATCAGAAATAAGTTAACCCTTGTTGTTGGAATGGGTCAGTGGAGTGAGGGGACTGCCCAGAGAGTGGATTCTTTGGTCCAACTGCTGCAGTTCTTCCAAACCACCCACACACCACAATCACCACACACAAAGTAGCCTCTCTCCACAGCACACACAACTCCCTCGCCACCCACAGACACAAATCGGAACAACCGCCCACACTACACAACCAGCACACACAGTCAGCCCAGGCACACACAGCCCCTCACCATAGCACACATCCCTCAGTTCTTACCTGCACAAATTAACACAAATATCCCAGTGCCATACATGGTCACCCATATCATTGGATTAGGGTTTCTTAGAGCCATCTGCTTGGGGTGCAGAGCAGCTAGGAGAGCGGCCTGGGCATGCAATCTAGAAACGTACACCCACTTCCTCCCTGACTAACATTCCCCAGTGTCACCCTTTGCCGCTAGGGTGAAAGACCTTTAACAGCATTCCTATACAGCGTGAGCCCAGCTGCTCTGCTAACTGACCTGCTCTACGGGTGCATCCAAAGGTACCAGTTTCCACCTCAAATCCTCAGCCCTGCTCTAGAGCTATTCACTCTGTCTAACATGAATCATGGAAATCTTGTGGAGATGTTGCCACGGGCAGGCACACTAAGTGCAGGGATTTAACTGGAGTCTCACATTTGTGGGTTTGCCTGAACCTGGACTTTCTATACGTGAAAGAGCAGAACTGGGAGGGCTGCACTCATTCAAACCCCACCTCCACACCGAGGGGGACGCGCACTCCACTCTCCGTTTAGCCCGTCCTTGGTTGTGCAGTGAATAGAGGCCTCTCCAGTGAGCGGGAAACCACTGTCACATTTGTAGGTTACAGATGACCCATAAGAGAAGTCATCCATTATCACCCCAGTGTGCCTTCCATTGGGGATGTCAGGAGGCGGAAGACACGGAATACCTGGAGAGACACAAGATATTTAGAATCAATACTGGTAAAGAAGCAGCTCCAGTTACTTGATCTGCTAAAGAAAACTAGGTGCGCTAGCTATGAAACCACTGGAATGAACTAGCCCAACAGGCAACGGCCCAGGGATGTCTGAGTTGATTGGGCACTGATATTACATAACTCACCAAACTGACTTACTAAGACAAGGGCTAATTGTCCAGACACATGCACTGATCATCGGAGCCTTAGGCGCATGGGAACCCAGTAACGAGAGAGTGCTGAGATAATGCAGAATTGGTCAATGTTACGCTCGGCTGATGCGGCAACTCATGGTTGGTTGAGGGACATCTACATAGAACACATCACTGGACATCGGCAATAGCAGGAGGGATGAGCTGGAGTGCCGATGAGAAGCGCAGTCAGGAAAGTAGCTGAAATACTTTCCTCATGCATTGTATTTTCTAAATGGACAACCAACCTAATTCTCAATTACTGAGGGACAATCTCCACTCATTGATATATTTTGCTTTCCACAATGAAATCTTTGTACAACTTTTCATGAGTGATGTACCCAAGTATTTGTATTCTAATATCTAAACTGGATTGTTAAATCAATTCACCTAAATTTGGGTTATTGCTGATCATGTACTTTATGTATCATATGACTTTTAAAAACTACATTTATATTTGTGGATAATCTAAGCACTACATCCAGATGTATAGACACTCTTTTCCCAACCTATGTATTATATATATATTTTTAATATTAGCTTTAATAACATTTTGATATCTTACTGATGAGTAGACTGGTTTTCTGATTCATGGTTGATTAACAACAGAAGCTATTTACAGAAGTAAGGGAACGAATCTTACTACTGTTCTCTACCTGTAGATTGAGACTGCCCTTTCATGGGCTACTTTCATTTCTCAGTCCCAGCAAATCCAAATGTCTCTGAGAAACAGAGGTTGCCTAGTACAGTGGTTCTCAACCAGGGGTACAGGTTACCCCAGGGGTACGCAGAAGTCTTCCAGGGGTAAATAAAGATAAAGATAATGGATTTCAAGAAGGCAGACTTTAGCAAACTCGGGGAGCTGGTAGGTAAAATCCCATGGGAAGCAAGTCTAAGGGGAAAAACAACTGAAGACAGTTGACAGTTTTTCAAAGAGACATTATTAAGGGCACAACTGTCCCACCGCGTAGGAAAGAGACGAAGTATGGCAAGAGACTACCCTGCCTTAACCAGGAGATCTTCAATGATCTAAAAATCAAAAAAGAGTTCTACAGAAAGTGTAAACTAGGTCAAATTACAAAGGATGAATATAAAGAAATAACACAAGTATGTACGGACAAAATTAGAAAGGCCGGCACAAAATGAGATCAAACTAGCTAGAGACATAGAGGGTAACAAGAAAACATTCTACAAATACATTAGCAGCAAGAGGAAGACCAAGGGCATTATAGGACCATTACTCAATGAAGGGGGAAAAACAATAACAGAAAATGTGGAAATGACAGAGGTACTTAATGACTTTTTTGTTTCAGTTCTACCAGAAAGGTTGGTGACGATTGGATGTTTAACATAGTGAATACCAGTGAAAATGAGGTAGGATCAGAAGAGGCTAAAATAGGGAAAGAAGAAGTTAAAAATTACTTGGACAAATTAGATGTCTTCAAATCACCTGACGAAATGCATCCTAGAATTCTCAAGGAGCTGACTGAGGAGATATCTGAGCCATTAGCAATTATCTTTGAAAAGTCATGGAAGACGGGAAAGATTTCAGAAGACTGGAAAGGGGCAAATACAGTGTCCATCTATAAAAAAGGGAAATAAGGACAACCGAGGGAATTACAGACCAGTCATCTTAACTTCTGTACCCGGAAAGATAGTGGATCAAATAATTAAGCAATCAATTTACAAACATCTAGAAGATAATAAGGCGATAAGTAACAACCTTCATGGATTTGTCAAGAACAAATTATGTCAGACCAACCTGATAGCTTTCTTTGACAGGGTAACAAGCCTTGTGGATGGGGTGGAAGTGGTAGATGTGGTATATCTTGACTTTAGTAAAGCTTTTGACACGCTGTCGCATGACCTTCTCACAGGGCCGGCTCTGGGTTTGTTGCCACCCCAAGCAAAAAACAAAACAAAAAAAAAAGTGCAGGACGGCCAGAGCCAGGGTGCAAACTTTCGGTGCCACTTACTTGGCGGCTGCGGATGCCTCCCCTGGACGCACTGGCTCGTGGGACTCCCTGCGCTGCAGATGTGCCCCAGGCAGTGGAGTGTGCGTCCTGACTAGCAGGGGGGAGGCGGAGGGAGCGGGGGGGAGTGAGAGAGAAGGGGGACAGCCAGCGCTTCCTTCAGCCGGGGCGCTCGCCACTTGGCCCCTTCCGCCGCACCGCCTGCCGGGACGGCTCCACGCCGCTCCCGCCTGCAGGTGAATTGAAGGTCGGCGGGGAGGAAAGGATGCGGGCTGCTGGGATTGCTGCAGACCTGGCACTGGGTGGGGTAGATAGAGCATGCAGCCCGCTCCCAGCAGGGCACTCCCCTCCTCCGTGCTGTCACCCCCTACAGGGCGGCTGGAGTGGCGAACCAAAAAAAAAAAAAAAGGGCGGCCGTGCCACCGTAGGACTGGACGGAATGTTGCCCCTTAGAATCTGCCACCCCAAGCACAAGCTTGCTTGGCTGGTGCCTGGAGCTGGCCCTGCCAAACTAGGGAAATGCAACCTAGATGGAGCTACCATAAGGTGGGTGCAAAACTGGTTGAAAAACCATTCCCAGAGAGTAGTTGTCCGTGGTTCACAGACATGCTGGAAGGACATAACGAGTGTGGTCCCGCAGGGATCAATTCTGGGTCCAGTTCTCTTCAATATCTTCATCAATGATTTAGATAATGACATATAGAGTTTGGGGACGATACCAAGCTGGGAGGGGTTGGAAGTGGGATAGGATTAAAATTCAAAATGATCTGGACAAACTGGAGATATGGTCTGAAGTAAATAGGATGAAATTCAATAAGGAGAAATACAAAATACTCCACTAAGGAAGGAATAATCAGTTGCACACATACAAAATGGGCAATGACTGCCTAGGAAAGAGTACTGTGGAAAGGGATTGGGCGTCATAGTGGACCACAAGCTAAATATGAGTCAACAGTGTAACACTGTTGCAAAAAAAGGGAACATCATTCTGGGATGTATTAGCAGGAGCGTCGTAAGCAAGACACGAGAAGTAATTCTTCCACTCGACTCTGTGCTGATTAGGTATCAACTCGAGTATTGTGTCCAGTTGTGCGCACCACATTTCAGGAAAGATGTGGGCAAACTGGAGAGAGTCCAGAGAAGAGCAACAAATTGATTAAAGATCTAGAAAACATGATTTATGAGGGAAGATTGAAAAAATTTAGTTTGTTTAATCTGGAAAAGAGAAGACTGAGAGAGGACATGATAACAGTTTTCAAGAACGTAAAAGGTTGTTACAAGGAGGAGGGAGAAAATTTTTTCTTCTTAACCTCCAAGGATAGGACAAGAAGCAATGGGCTTAAATTGCAGCAAAGGAGGTTTAGCTTGGACATTAGGTAAAACTTCCTAACTGTCAGGATGGTTAAGCACTGGAATAAATTACCTAGGGAGGTTATGGAATCTCTGTTATTGGAGATTTTTAAGAGCAGGTTAGACAAACACCTGCCAGGAATGGTCTAGATAATACTTAGTCCTGCCATGAGTGCAGGGGACGGGACTAGATGACCTCTCAAGGTCCCTTCCAGTCCTATGATTCTATGATAAATCAATTCATCTAGATATTTGCACTAGTTTTACAATGGGCTACATAAAAAGCACCAGCAAAGTCAGTACAAACTAAAAATTCCTACAGTGACTTGTTTATGCTGCTTTATATACTATACACTGAAATGTAAGTACAGTATTTATATTCCAATTGATTGATTTTATAATTATATGTGGTAAAAATTAAAGTAAGCAATTTTTCAGTAGTAGTGTGCTGTGCATTTTTATGGCTCGTTTTGTAAGCAAATAGATTTGAAGTGAGGTGTAACTTAGGGGTGGGTACGCAAGACAAATCAGACTGCTGAAAGGGGTACAGTAATCTGGAAAGGTTGAGAGCCACTGGTCTACTATACAGGAAGTGTGGCATCTCCACGCTTTCTGGAGGAGTTTTATATAACACTTTATTGAGGAAGGGACTTCAATATGTACTGTTTTAATATCAAGGTGTTCCATCCCAATCAAGCACAAAAAAACGTACTATTTTCCTGCTGCACAATAAACTGGTGTCCGCACTACCAGGGCACATGCATGCCTTGAAATGTAGGTAATGAGCTTCTTGTCTAATTTTGGATTAATACAAATCCCTATCAGGCACACCTGTTACTTTATTTAAACTACAGAATGGCCAATAACCATCCTGGTAGAACACTGTTGCCATACCAAGCTCGGTGCCTTTTTCATTTACTCAGTTGTCAAAGAAAGACTAAGTTCTTATGGTCAGGAACTTGAATCAAGAAATTTCTTCCTGGGATAAAAACCCCTTCACACACACCTATCAACCCAAGATGCTCTTGTGGTTAAGGTACCTGGAGATCTGCATTAAAATTTTGGCTCTGTTATTGACAGGGCCAGTTCTGGCTTTTTTGCCGCTGCACCGCCTGCCGGGAGGGCTCCACGCCGTTCCTGCCTGCAGCTGAATTGAAGGTCGGCGGGGAGGGAAGGATGCGGGCTGCCGGACTTGCTGCAGACCTGGCACCTGCTGGGGCAGACGGAGCGCGCAGCCAGCTCCCAGCAGGGCGCTCCCCTCCTCTGCGCTGCCGCCCCCTACAGGGCAGCCAGAGCAGCGAACCAAAAGAAAAAAAAGGGCGGCCGTGCCACCCCAGGATTGGACGGAATGCCGCCCCTTAGAATCTGCCACCCCAAGCACAAGCTTGCTCGGCTGGTGCCTGGAGCCGGCCCTGGTTATTGACCAACTCCCTATATCTCCCAGGGTACATCCCTTAATCTCTCTGTTTCTCAGTTCTCCCTCTCTAAAGTGGGGATCATAAAGCTTCCCTACTCGTTTACTAACATTTAAGACGCAAGCAGAGAAGAGACAGAAGTGCCCACGTAAGCACCTGGACTGACACTTGTAATTTACTTACGCTCACAAATGGGAACTTCACCAGTCCATGCAACACGCAGGCCAGAAATCTCACATCGTCTGTAAGGCTGTCCAATCAACCGGTGCCTGGAGTTAGGCAGAGGGGGTTACAGTTGTTACCTATTCCTTTGGTGTATGAGTTATCCTGTGAAGCTCAGTTATTTGGGAAGCTCTTCTCCCCAGCCACAGCAGGTGGGGACCAACACCACCGACTACTGAGTGATAATCATAGGAGAAAAGGCTCCTTGCCAACTCAGAACTCTCCAGCCCCTTGTAGAATTAAACCATGGAACAGAGTCCTGTGTAGGCCCAAAGAGCTGGCATTCTTTGAGCCAGGGGATCCAAAGGTCTTTCCTGTGCCCTCAAGTCTTCCTCACCACATCAGCAGGGACATTCCCTGCCATGGAATCACAAACCACAGGCAAACTAGTAACATCTGCACTTTTGGGCAAGCTGCTGGGGGGTTAGTATTATGCCTCCTCCATTTTGTTTTTATAATTTTCGTGTTGGAGTGGATAGGTTTTTGTGGGCCAGGCAGACCCAGCTGGGGTCTGGCTAGCTTGAGATAATCAATCATGTCAATTGTAACCCATGCAGGTGCTATAAGCCACCGCATCACACAGGTCCATATGCACAGATATTGTTGACTAAAACAATGCAGAACTGGGTCTAGCATTCAGCACCAACAGCTGCTATGGCTCTTTTCTGTGACATGGGACTTTATGCGAGAAGAGATTCTTCCTTTTTCAATACAGACGTGACACTCCCTACAAACGTTCCAGCCAGTCCTGCAGCTGCAGCCCTCTGCTTTTCAGGCCACTGAAGCACAATCTTAATCTTCCAAAAGGAGGAGGCAGGCAACAGCCCTTCTGCCATCATATCCCCAAAGCTCTAACTCAGACGGCTCTCCGAGCTGGGTTTGTCCTTGGAGATAGATGGGAAGTTAGCCATGGAGCCCCTGCTCTGCACGGCCCTGAGGAAAGGCAGCCATTTCAAATGATTCAGAAGAACAACTGTTCCCATGTCAAAGCAGGGGTAAAATCCAAGAGATTCCAGGGTTTGCCCTGGTCACTTGGATCCTACTCTCCACAGGAGACGTTGGTGCTCACCCAGCACCTGCAGGCAGAGCATTCAGCTGGCCAAATTGTAACTATAGTTTGTACAATAAATGGCAGAGCATGAATGAAGAAAAGAGGGAGACTTATGCCAATCCATCTTTCACTGCATATAAAAATGATATTGATTGAGGCAAGAAGCTGGAGTGCTGCTTTAGTATGAAAGAGTAAATTGCTTTCAGGAGTTGGGGGAATATGAGGATATCCATTTGTGTTCCACAGCTGCAAGCTAAGCACAAGTAGTCACCTCAGACAGTCTGACACTTACCCTTCTTCACAGGTGAAGTTGACGGTTGACCCAAACAGGACATCTGTTACAATAACTCTGCCATTCTCCGGCTCTCTGGGATGACCACATGATTTCTCTGGTAGAGAACAAGGGTAGGTTTAGGCTTCTCTCTTTCAATGCAATAATTATCCCCAAGATCTGTCTATATTTAACAGTCCCCCAAAAGATGGCATTTAGAAGGGCCCAGAATAGACATAGATAGAGAGCTTTATTAGTCACTATTAACTATTTAAAGATATGTTACATTTTTGCAGCATGGACACAACCTTGTGCCTTTAAGACCTTTTTCTAACTGAAACAAAATATTCACTTTTACAGAACTCGCGTGCTTCTGACCACCTTCCATTTTCAAGGCATGTAATAGTGGGTTGTAGCTGTGGGTCTCTTCCATATCCAGGCCGACAAGTGTATTTTGCAGTATTCCCAACGGGAAAGTAATTCTGATTTTTATATTCATTCCTCAGCTCAGCAAAGCTTAACCTCTTTGGGACTCCACAGCCAACTAGCAAGAAAGGAAACACACATGAGAAAGAAAAGTCACATCTACTGTGCTGGTACATAAAATGCAAACATGGCAGGTGCAGGCAGATAAAACAACAATTTTACAAAGGCCATTTCTACACTACCACGTATGCTGGCAAAACACCCCCTGAGTGACGTACATTGCACTGGCATAAGTGGTGGTGTGCACAGCACTATGTGCTTCTCCTGCCAACATACCTACCACCGCTCATTGGGGTGGTTGTATTCTGTCGAAGGGAGCGCTCTCTCCCGTCGGCATAGAGAGGCCACATGAGCAATCTAACAGCGGCACAGCTGCATCAGTACAGCTGTGGTGCGGTAACCTCGCTAGTATAGACATGGCCAAAGAAAGAACTGAGGATCTGCCTCATAACATTCTTCCAGATGCTAAACTAGTGATTAACACACCCCAGATTTCCATCTGGTTATAAAGATCCATCATTGGATTTCCTTAATCCAGTGTCATAAATTATACCCTTGTTCAGTGGTATTATCAGCTGGAGACTAAATTGTTATAATTATCCCTTTTGGCCTTAAAATATACGAAATAATTCCCATTGTAACCATATCCCTTGAGTCCCCATCTAGTGCTTTCTCCACTAGATCACACTGTCTCCTTCCTCTGAATCAGGCTGGTAAGCTAGAACAAAACATCTCATGTTTAATATTTATATGTTACCCCCCAATCCTACAACTGTCCCAAACAAGCAGACCCCTGAGCACAGTGACAGCTAACTGCAGGACCGGGATGCAAGTATTTACACTAAAGCATTCCTACAAATAAATGAATATTCAGACTGAGCTCTCCAGTCTCTATTAGCGGAGTTGGTGACTATTCTCCACGGACAGTTTTGATTGTGTACATGGAGCACCTGTTATCCTGATGTTCTGAAAATCTTTCCATTCCTTTAGATGGATGTTTGGATATATTCCCACAGAAAAACCTCTTACCCCGCAAACTCAGAAAACAAGGGACTGATATTTCAGAGACATTGCTTTCCTACTTAAAAATAAAAATAAAAATAAAGATTATATAAAAGTAACAGAAAAAGTCTTTACTAAACAGGGGTTAAAATCCCCTAGTCTGTGCCTGTTCCTTTCTACATACAAACTTTCATACTTTTTATTAATTAATATCTAATAAAAAAAATTCACACCAGTCCTATTACATTTTCTTTAATTCTGTCTTTTATTCTACTAACTTTTCCCTTTTAAATTAGATTCCCTTATCAGTTTTCTTTCTTTCTTAGGGCTTTCTATTCGTGGCTGTAGTACCTGACCACTTCCCATATTAGATAGATCAGCAGAGACAGAGGCAGCTAGAAGACTTAAGCAACCTTTCAGAAGTGGTGTGCCGAGTCTTCATTTATTCAGTCTAATTTAAGGTTTCGCGTGCCAGTAACACATTTTAACGTTTTTAGAAGATCTCTTTCTATAAGTCTATAATATATAACTAAACTATTGTTGTATGTAAAGTAAATAAGGTTTTAAAAATGTTTTAAGAAGCTTAATTTAAAATTAAATTAAAATGCAGAGCCCCCCCAGACCGGTGGCCAGGACCCGGGCAGTGTGAGTGCCACTGAAAATCAGCTCGCGTGCTGCCTTTGGCATGCGTGTTATAGGTTGCCTACCACTGTAATAGAACCTCTTGTGCTTTTCTTTTCCAAAGTTATAGGAAACGCTGTTTGGAGTGGGCTTTTTTGGAGAGGTTCAGTTATAGGAAACCGCTTGCAGGGGGAGTTTTTCATTACTTCAGTAAATATTATTGTCTGTTTTGTCTTCCTGCTTCTTTTAGATTAGGAGGCCACAGTTTTGCCTTCTAAATGTTTTTCATTAACTATTCTGCACCAAGTTTTGCAATGTACTGCTAAATGGTGCCAAGCTACGTTACTTAGCCCAGTGAAAGCCATTTAACTAGAGCTCAAGTACTACTGCTTGGTGCTTGCTTTGCTGTTCTTACACCAATCCTGAGGTGCTCCACTTCCCTAAAATTATTAACAACTTATCTGCAGACTGCAAGAAAAAGGGGCTATTTCTCTTATTTAGAACCCAAGAAACAATTATTGGAAAGAAATGTAAGTGAAAATAAAAGGCTTGCAGCTACAAAAATGAAATTTCTGAGCTTTCTGAATTCAAAGCAGATATCAGACTCCTTTATCAGTCAGATTTTAACAGCCTGAAGGCCACTGAAATACCACAATGACATCTGCAAAATTATAAATCACTGTTGCTTTCAGAATTGGTGGGAAACCAACAAAATAAAAAGTGATGAAGACTCACCGTTTAACACTGACATAAAAGCCTTACCCTGAAGCAAGAATCACTGCTGCATCTCCTAGACAATGTTAATCATACTGAGCACGTAACGTTGTCACAATCCTGTAGGATTATTAACTAGTTGCAGGATCAGGACTGAAGTGGTTACACTAAAGAGTTCCCATAAAACAATAAATATTATGTCTGGCCTCCCCTGCCTCTATTAAGAGTCTTAGACAATCAAAACTCTCGGAGGAGAATATCTGCTATGTGGAGCAACCATTATCCGGATAAAACAAAGGCATTCTTTCCAAATCAAATTTCATTCAGTAGCTAAGAAACCCTATAGTTTAATGCAGTGAACAAAGGAAATGGGGCACAACTATGTAATATTTTAATTCTTCACGTATCTTTCACTTCTGCAAATGAACGGTAGTGGTCTGATAGTGCTCATCGACCTATACTATATTTATCTATGTATAAAGTACTTCTATTTAAAAAATACAGTGCATCAAAGCTCACTCCCCACATCCTCATGATAAATGCCATTGCGATGATGACTTTCTTTAGCTAGTCAGCCAGTCACAACTGGGTGAAATTCCGTAGTCCCGAGCTAAACACGACTCCGGTGGTTGTGAGTGGGGAGTTATGCTTGAGTAAGGGAATTCAGAATTTGGTCTGCTGACCTAAAAGAACAAACAAGCATCTGGCAGCACCTTTTACATTAGAATCTCAAAACACTACATTAAGCCTATGGCTACATATGGCAGAGTACTTTTACACCCGTTTCCCAGATGAGCAAAAGGAAAGCACAGAAAGATCAAGGGCCTTGCCCAGGTGACAATGAATCTGGCCAGCCTAGTTTCATTGTCCCAAGGGGAGTGAAGGGTCAAATGTAACCCAGCAGCATAGAGGGAGAGAGACACAAGAGATGGTTTTGTGATCATTCTTTCCACTTTAAGACCCCAGGAGGGTGTGGATAAGGCAAGGGGAGAGCTGCTGTCAATACATGGCCTTTAACCCCGGAGTGTCTTCCTAGAACCTGACACGGCCCATTAGAATGGGCGCCCTGGGCACCAACCTTCACAGGCACCAAATCCCCCTTTTTGCCAGGGGGCAGAGAGGGAAGAAAACCGACAGAGAGCGAAGCGGGGAGGGGGAGAAATGGGCCCGGGGTGGAGTGGGTGGAAGGGGCCAGAGTAGGGAAGAGGCCGGAGAAGGAGGAGACCAGCGGGACGCGCAGGGCTCCAGCATCGGCCCCTCACCTGCATCCCGGGCGGCAGCAGCCAACAGCGCAGCGAAGCCGCCCAGCAGGCGGAGGAGGAGCAAGGCGCGGCGCATCCTCCTGCCCCGCTGGGTAGCAGCAAGTGCGGGGCTCCCGGGGCCGGCGGAGATATCCTGGCAGCCGCCTCCGCCCCGGGGGAGGGACCAGGGCGAGGCGGCGGTGCCAGGCGGGGGTTTCCGCGGGCGGCGTGAGAGGAACTAGCGCTGCCCCCCGGGGAAGGGGCAGCTGGGGGGCCGCGGGCTCCCTGCGCCGAGCCCCGGGCCGGGGGATAATCGCTGTTCCGCTGAGCCCGCGTGTGGGGGTCTCTCCTCGGTGCCAGCTTTGCGCCAGGCGCGGCAGGTGCATTCCCGGCTCTCGCCAAGGGGGGGTTTTACCATGTGCAGATGGGGGTCGGGCCATAAAACGTGGGAGGAAGCACAGGGTGAAATCCAGGGGTAGGGGAGCTCTGTCATTTACTGCTGCGGAGCGCGGATTTCACCTTTTTCTTTTTAAAAATCTAGCCCCTAAGTCCAACCATCCCTTAAATTGCCGCTTTATCACAAGTCTCACAGGAGTGGGTGTTTGTTCTCACATCCCCCAGCTCCTGCAAAGAATGGATTATGAGACTATCCACTTCCATTAAAAAATATATTCATAGTTGCTTGAGTGACCAAAAGGCCCCCCCCGCAAAAAGGGGGGGGACCCAAAAAGTGTAGGGACCCAAAAAGTGTACTTTTAAAAGCATTATCTCAGGCTTTTTAAAAGCAGTCTCTGTTTTTGGAGGCCTGAGTGGGGTTTTTTAAAGACTTGGGCTTGGCAATTCTGTCACTGCTGGTGGCGTTTATGTTTGCCAATTAACATTTGAAAAAGCTTGGAAATTCAAGGGAACAGTCTTGATAGCGGGTGTCACTAAGCTACTGTATTGGGGGGATATGTTTAAGGAAGGGAATTTTTGCAGAGTGAATTCTCTATTATTGCTGCAAAAAGAGAAGTTGCTCAGCTGTTGCAAGGTCACAGGTGTTTACTGTGATTGTATTGTTCAACAGAACAAAGAGGATGGTTACCTGTGAATTTACTAAGAAGAGCTTGTTCCTCCTTCCCAGAGCACCCTCTTAGCAGGGTCATAAGTAATCCCCATGTCCAAAGGGCTGTAAACGGCACAAGACAGGAAGCAGAGACAATGTAAATGGCAGAAAAAGGCACAAGAACAAACTAAGGTAAATGTGTAGCTAGGAGGATTTTCCTCATCTATCAGCAAGTGAGTTAGAATTGTGCAGTTCATGAGCAACTGGAAGGATGTGGCACTTATAGGTGGTGCTCATAAGTCCCACACTAGTACTGGTGCTGTGGAACCAGCTGAAGGAGCATGCTGTCTAGCGGGGGCTTCAGTTGCATTTCTTTTCATGCATCTCTCCTTCCTGAAGGTCAGCACAAGAGGCAGGTATCTAAAACCCATCCTGTTAATTATCAAGGAACATGCACGAGGTTGAAGTTTCTATCCCATATTTAAAACTGCAGGCACTGGGTTAGCTAGACCTTAATCTTCTCCTGCAGATTCATGTTCTCTCTCTCTCACACACACACACACACACACACACACACACCTCCTGCAGCACAGGGTGACCAGCAAGATGAGAGATGAGCCATATACAGCACCAACTGCCTGCAGAAACTTCAGTCTAAGCACACATCACTGCCAGGCTGAACTAGTAATGCCACTCCTTGATATATTTTGCTTTCCACAACCAAATCTCTGTACAACTTTTCATGAGTGATGTACCTGAGTATTTGGATTCTAATGTCTAAAATGTATTGTTTAATCCAGGGGTCGGCAACCTTTCAGAAGTGATGTGCCGAGTCTTCATTTATTCACTCTGATTTAAGGTTTTGCGTGCCAGTAATACATTTTAACGTTTTTAGAAGGTCTCTTTCTATAAGTCTATAATATAAAACTAAACTATTGTATGTAAAATAAATAAGGTTTTTAAAATGTTTAAGAAGCTTCATTTAAAATCAAATTAAAATGTAGAGCCCCCCAGACGGGTGGCCAGGACCCAGGCAGTGTGACTGCCACTGAAAATCAGCTCGTGTGCCGCCTTCGGCACGCGTGCTGTAGGTTGCCTACCCCTGGTTTAATCTATTCACCTTAATTTGGGTTATTGCTGATTACGTACTCTATGTATCATATGACTTTAAAAACAAATTTTGTGTTTGTGGATAATCCAAGCACTATACCCAGATGTATAGACACTTTTCCCAACCTATGTATTATATAATTTTTTTAACATTAGCTTTAATAAAATTTGTAAATGTTTTACTTCACAATCCCAGCCCCACTCTAACCTTTACCAAATTTGGTGCATTTCTACACATTATGAAAAAACATGATTTGTTTACTATTTTCCTGCAGTTGAGAGGCCTCAACTCCACCTTAAAGTGGTTTTTCAACAATTTCCATTTCATGACCTCATTGTATGGAAAGTTGTGAGCAGAATCACTATGCTACAGAACAGAGTCAGGCAGCTAATGTGACTCACATCAACTCCCCTTCATCTCAAGTCAGCTCCCAACAACTTTCAATAGGAATTTTCCTCCTTAACTCACTTAGGCTCTTTTATCAGAGGGGTAGCCGTGTTAGGGTATGTCTACACTACGAGAGTAGTTAGATTTTACTTAAATCGAATATGTGGAATCGATATTACAAAGTCGAACGTGTGTGTCCACACTAAGGGCAGTAATTAGACTTTGTGAGTCCATACTAACGGGGCACGCGTCGACATTGGAAGCGGTGCACTGTGGGCAGCTATCCCACAGTTCCCGCTGCCCATTGGAATTCTGGGTCGAGCCCCCAATGCCTGCTGGGGAAAAAAATGTGTCGAGGGTGGTTTTGGGTAACTGTTGTCATCCAACCGTCACTCCCGCCCTCCCTCCCTGAAAGCGCCAGCGGGCAATCAGTTCGCGCACTTTTCTGGTGAGTGACAGCGCGGACGTCACAGCACTGCAAGCATGGAGCCCGCTGCGACCATCGCTGCAGTTATGGCCGTTGTCAACACCTTGCACCTTATCATACACCTTTTCCAGAGGCAGATGCTGAGAAATCAGGTGAGGAGGCTACTGCAGCGCGGTGAGGACATGAAGTCTGAGGCCTGGTCCCCACTAAGTCCCCAAATCGGACTAAGGTACGCAAATTCAGCTACGTTAATAACGTAGCTGAATTCGAAGTACCTTAGTCCGAACTTACCGCGGTCCAGACGCGGCAGGAAGTCTCCCCCCGTCGATGCCGCGTACTCCTCTCGGCGAGCTGGAGTACCGGCGCCGACTGTGAGCACTTCCGGGATCGATCCGGGATCGATTTATCGCGTCTTAACCAGACGCGATAAATCGATCCCAGAACATCGATGGCGTGCCGCCGGACCCGCCGGTAAGTGAAGACAAGGCCTGAGAGTGGCACAGACCTCTCACAAAGCACGGGACCCACGCCGTGAACATCATGGTGGCAATGGGTCATGTTGATGCTGTGGAATGGTGATTCTGGGCCCGGGAAACAAGCACGGACTGGTGGGACAGCATAGTGCTGCAGGTCTGGGATGAATCACAGTGGCTGCGAAACTTTTGTATGCGGAAGGGAACTTTCCTGGAACTTTGTGAGTTGCTGTCCCCTGCCCTGAAGCACAAGGACACCCGGATACGAGCAGCCCTGACTGTCCAGAAGCGAGTGGCCATAGCCCTCTGGAAGCTTGCAATGCCAGACAGATACCGGTCAGTCGCAAATCACTTTAATGTCGGCAAATCTACCGTGGGGGTTGCTGTGATGCAAGTAGCCAACGCAATTGTTGAGCTACTGCTGTCAAAGGTAGTGACCCTTGGAAACGTCCAGGTCATCATAGATGGCTTCGCCGCGATGGGATTCCCAAACTGTGGTGGGGCTATAGATGGAACTCACATCCCTATCCTGGGACCGGACCACCAGGCCAGCCAGTACATTAACCCAAAGGGCTACTTTTCAATGGTGCTGCAAGCACTGGTGTACCATAGGGGACGTTTTACAAACATCAACGTCAGATGGCCGGGCAAGGTTCATGACGCTCGTGTTTTCAGGAACTCTGGTCTGTTTAGACGGCTGCAGGAAGTTATTTACTTCCCGGACCACAAAATAACTGTTGGGGATGTGGAGATGCCTATAGTGATCCTCGGGGACCCAGCCTACCCGCTAATGCCCTGGCTCATGAAGTCCTATACAGGCGCCCTGGACAGTGAAAAAGAACTTTTCAACTACCGGCTGAGCAAGTGCAGAATGGTGGTGGAGTGTGCTTTTGGACGTCTCAAGGGGAGATGGAGAAGCTTACTGACTCGCTCTGATCTCAGCGAAACCAATATCCCCATTGTTATTGCAGCTTGTTGTGTGCTCCACAATCTCTGTGAGAGCAAGGGGGAGACGTTTATGGCAGGGTGGGAGGTTGAGGCGAATAGCCTGGCTGCTGATTACGCCCAGCCAGACAGCCGGGTGATTAGAAGAGCCCAGCGGGACGCGCTGTGCATCCAGGAGGCTTTGAAAGCTAGGTTCCTCAGAGAGCAGGGTAACCTGTGACTATTAAGTTTGTTTAAAGAGAAGCTGAACCTGCCCCCATTTCTTTACCCACTTAATGTTGACTATCCTCTGCAGTTACATACCCCCTTCACCCCATCCCCCCTTCCAACACACGTTTAATAAAATAAAATAAATGGAACTTTGTTAATGAACACCATTTTCTTTATTACAGATTTCATGGTAAAGTGTTGAAACTGGGACGCAGACTGTGGTGGGGAGCGGGTGTAGTGATGGAAAGGACGCTTCTAAACTTGAGGAATGACAGGCTCCTGCTCCTAGAGTGGTCCGCAGTGGTGGACTGGTTGTTTCAACGGAGCCTGCCACCCCTCCTTTTCGGGACTCTGTGTGTGGGGGCTATGTGACTTTGTGGCGGGGGAGGATGGTTACAGATCCCCTGCTGCGTGGCTCTGTGATCCAGGATAAGGACCGCTGCATAAGATCTCTATCCGCCCTCCCCTGCCACAAAGTCACATGCTCCCCCCCCCCCGAACATGAAAACCACCTCCCAGACTGACCAGGGTGCCTAGTGACTGCAATGTGTGTGTGACCTTCTGCTGAACCTGCCCGTGTCTGTACCCTGGTAAAGGTGACTGTCCTCTCCAATTACCAACCCCCTTCCCCCACTTCAAACACACTCTCCCCTAAAAGAACATGATGGAAACAGTAATTAACAGAAACGTATCTTTTATTAGCAACTACACAGTTAGGGGATGAAACTGGGATGGGGGCTTGGGTGAGGCGGGAAGGAAAGGACTTATCAAATTTTTGGGAATGAGAGCCTTCTGGTACTTGAGCAGTCTGCAGGGGTGGAGTGACAGTTTTCACGGCCCCTGCCGCCCCTCCTTCTTGAGACTTTGGGTGAGGGGGGTATGGGAGTTTGTGGCGGGGGAGGGCGGTTAGAGATAGACTGCAGCGAGGCTCTGTCCTCCTGCCTCCGGTCCTGCAGAACATCCACAAGGCGCCGGAACGTGTCCGTTTGCTCCCTCATTAGTCCAAGCAGTGTTTGAGTCGCCTGCTGGTCTTCCTGCCGCCACCTCTCCTCCCGTTCGCTGTGTGATCGCTGGTATTGCGACATGTTCTCCCTCCACTGGGTCTGCTGGGCCGCATCGGCTCGGGAGCAGCCCATAAGTTCTGAGAACATGTCGTCCCGTGTCCTTTTCTTTCTCCGCCTAATCTGCGCCAGCCTCTGTGAGGGGGATGCCAGGGTAGGTCGGGAGACATTCGCAGCTGTGGCATGGGAAAAAGGGAGTGAATTCCTCACAAAGATAATTTTTTGTGAACTATGAACATAGTCTTTCTCTGTGAACAAGACCATGCACAGCACCTATCACATGCGCACTCAGGACAAGGTCGAATTTTCAGCCTTCGCATTCAGTGCCTGGGGTCTTGCAGTGGAGATCAGACAAGTGGGGCAGGACAGCGGAATTCAGGTAGCAGGCTGACATGGTAAGCCGTAGACTTTTGGCTGCTTAAAACTTAATTTATAGCAGTGCCCTCCTTTCACGTTCAAAGCAATGCTCCTATCGTTGGCCAGTTCCTGCTGCCGGCAATCTGGCAAGAATGAACTCTGCCCCTGTCCCACCCCCTCGTGGCTGTCCCCGGGAAAGATCCCTGTATGCTGCCCCTCTCCCGCCTCCACCGCGTGGCTGTAAACTGCCGGTGACAATTCTGTAAAGGAACAGGCAAGCAGTCCCAATAGTAACATTCCCCTAATTCTAAGCAGGTCACCATGAGCGACATCACTCTGCTGAGTATTTCTGAGACCGAGAAAGAATGCATGCTGCGTGAAAGCCTGCAAAGACCAGGGCCGTATGCTGCCATGCTCTGCAAGGCAATGATCCCAGAGTACTTGATGATAGCCTGGCAAGGAAAAGTTTCCTACCATGGAGGACACAGTAAGGCCGCTCTCCCCAGGAACCTCATGCAAAGGCTTTCCAATTACCTCCAGGAGAGCTTCGTGGAGATGTCCCATGAGGATTTCAGCTCTATCCCCAGACATATAGACCTTCTTTTCCAGTAGCTGCACTGGCAAGGACTAAAAAGTAGAGCACCTAGGGCAAACTAATCATGAAAAAAACATTGTTAATATTCCTGTTCTGTTCAAAATAAATGTTTACATGTTTAAAACACTTACCAACTGATCCTTCCCCTGATTCAGGGTCTGGGTTAATGCCTGGGGACGGCTGGTAGGGGATCTCTGTGAGGGTGATGAAGAGATCCTGGCTGTCTGGGAAATCAGCGTTGTAAGCGCTGTCGACTGCCTCCTCCTCCTCCTCACCTTCCTCATCTTCCCCGTCCGCTAACATCTCCGAGGAGGTGGCCGTCGACAATATCCCATCCTCAGAGTCCACGATCAGTGGCGGGGTAGTGGTGGCGGCCACACCTAGAATGGAATGCAGTGCCTCGTAGAAACGGCATGTCTGTGGCTGGGATCCGGAGTGTCTGTTTGACTCTTTGGTCTTCTGGTACGCTTGTCTCAGCTCCTTGATTTTCACGTGGCACTGCGTTGCATCCCGGCTGTATCCTCTCTCTGTCATGGCTTTTGAGATCTTCTCGTAGATCTTCGCATTCCGTCTTTTCGATCGCAGCTCGGAAAGCATGGACTCATCGCCCCACACAGCGATCAGATCCAAGACTTCCCGATCAGTCCATGCTGGGGCCCTCTTTCTATTCAGCGATTGCATGGTCACCTCTGCTGGAGAGCTCTGCATCATTGTCAGTGCTGCTGAGCTCGCCACGATGTCCAAACAGGAAATGAGATTCAAACTGCCCAGACAGGAAAAGGAATTCAAATTTTCCCGGGGCTTTTCCTGTGTGGCTGGTCAGAGCATCCAAGCTCGGACTGCTGTCCAGAGCGTCAACAGAGTGGTGCACTGTGGGATAGCTCCCAGAGCTATTAGCATCAATTTCCATCCACACCTACCCTAATTCGACATGGCCATATCGAATTTAGCGCTATTCCCCTTGTCGGGGAGGAGTACAGAAAATCGATTTAAAGAGACCTCTATGTCGAAATAAATAGCTTCATTGTGTGGACAGGTGCAGGGTTAATTTGAGTTAACGCTGCTAAATTCGACATAACCTCCTAGTGTAGACCAGGCCTTAGTCTGGATCTGTAAAAAGCAACAAAGAGTCCTGGGGCACCTTATAGACTAACAGATGTATTGGAGCATAAGCTTTTGTGGGTGAATACCCACTTCGTCAGACGCATGTATTTCCATTACATGCATCTGATGAAGTGGGTATTCACCCACGAAAGCTTATGCTCCAATAAATCTGTTAGTCTATAAGGTGCCACAGGACACTGTTTCTTTAGGCTCTTTTGAAAATACTATTAATTGTGTTTAAAATGCCCATAGCACCCACTGGCCCATCTACACTAAGCTTCCCAATGCTACCACCATCGGTGGCCTTGTGTACACTGAGGGGTGGTCTACACGAATGCTGTAGGTCAGTCTGAGTTACGCAAGTTACTTAACTGAAGTCAACGTAACTTGGGTTGACTTACAGCCTTGTCTACACCGCGCTGTGTTGATGGGAAACACTCTCCTGTCGACACAGCTTCCGCCTCTGAGGGAGATGGAGTAGACATCAACAGGAGAGCACTCTCCCATTGACTTAGCGTCTTCACCAGACCCACTAAAATCAACACCGCTACATCAATTGCAGCAGTGCTGATTTCGCTGGTAGTGTAGACATGGCCTGAGCCTTTGTCCTGCTTTCAGCCACTAGTGGTCTGACACCAATATAGCTCCATTAGTGCTCAGCCACAGTGTAGACAGGAAAACTGCTATAAACTGCAGTTTGCACTTATGCAGTTTACACCTACCCATGCTCGAAAACAAGCCGCACTAGTGCAAAACAAGGCTTAATAGGGCAAACCTGATGCTATGCTGGGGATTTGAATTGCTAACTGAAAATCAGGACACATCCCCAGTGTAGCTATGACCTTCGCAACAGTGGGAAATTAAAACATCTAAATCCAGCCACATCCTTCAGGTAATCTGAGCAAAGATAAAGCGTCATTAGATTCAACATCTTTGCAGTTTCTAATGAGTATCAGAAACCTGTTTCTATCACTTAGGACAGGATCCAACTAGGGGCCTCCGGAGCTTAGTGCACGAGCCTCTACCACATGAACTAAAAGCCAACTGGCTTTTAGTGAAGGCTGTGGACCAGACTCATTTTAGGTCTCTCTAAGTGGTCTTGGTGCCACTAGATGGGACAGACCACCACACCCAGGAGGTGTGTGGGTTACACTATCACGCTTGCATTTAGTTTGGATAGTATCTTACTGCACAAGTGACCCCACAGAAGCTATACACCAGGAGTCGGCAACCTATGGCACGTGTGCCAAAGACGGCACGCGAGCTGATTTTTAATGGCACGCTGGAGCCTGCCGGGACTCCAGCGTGCCATTAAAAATCCTGCCCAGCCCGGCCCGCTCTCCTCTGCCCTCCGCTCCCCCCGCAGGGGCAGGGAGCAGATGCATAGCCGTGCGCACAGGGTGGGCAAATGACCCCACTCTCCTGGCATGGCAAGCCGCGGGGTCCGCGCTCCTGGGCCGGAGCGCAGCAAGCTGCCGGCCCCTCCTGCGCCTTCTCCCCTTCTCTGGAGCTCTGTCGCCACGCGCGCAGCGCTCTGGGGGCCAAGCTGCCCCGCGGGAGCGTGCAGCCTCATCAGGCTCTGCGTGGAGCCTCATGGTAAGGGGTCCGGGGCCGGGGGGGTTGGATAAGGGGTCCGGGGCCGGGGGGGGTTGGATAAGGGGCGGGCGTGGGGGCAGTCAGGGGACAGGGTGGGTTGGATGGGGGGGTCTCTGGAGGGGGCAGTCAGGGAGCAGGGGGGGGTTGGATGGGGCATGGGAGTCCTGGGGTCTGTCAGGGGGCGGGGGGTGGATAGGGGTCAGGGCAGTCAGGGGACAGAGAGCAAGGAGGGTCCTGGGGGGCAGTTAGGGTGGGGGGGTCTCTGGAGGGGGTGGTCAGGGGACAAGGAGCTCGGGGGTTGGGAGTTCTTAGGGGGGCAGTCACCCAGCCCTCTGCCCTGAGCCCTGACCCCTCCCCCACACACACACACCCTGCCCTCTGCCCTGAGCCCCGCACACACCCCGGACCCCTGTCCTGAACCCTGTACCTCCCTCATACACACACGCCCAGCCCTCTGTTTGACTCCTTCATCCCACCCCCACAACGCTAGCCCTGACTCTGGCACCCCCACACATCCCCAGCCCCCCCTCTGCCCTGACACCTGCACCACCCCACATCCCCAGCCCCCCCACACCCCATGCACCCGCCACATCCCCATCCGGAGCACCAAACGGGAGCTCCTGAACCCCCCCCCCACATTCCCATCTGCACCCCTTGCATCAAATGGGAGCTGCCCAGGTAAGTGTCCCACACCCGAACCTCCTGCCCCAACCCTGAGCCCCCTCCCTCATTTTAGCTCCTGGCCCGACCCTTCACCCCCAGCCCTGTGCTCAGTGCACTGCCACCCTCAGCTCAGTGCAGAGAGGAAGAGAATGGACAGAACCAAGGAGAAGGTAGGTACCCACTGTATGTGGGGAGGGCCAGGACCCCAGACTGGCAGCGGGCTGAGTGGATGCGGCAGCCAGGATCCCGGCTGGCAGGAGCTGGTGGATGGAACCCCTGAGTGGCAGTGAGCTGAGCCGCTCAGACCACTGCCGGTCTGGGGTCCTGGCCGCCGGCCCCACACAGCCCGCTGCTGGTCTGGGGTTCTGGCTGCCGGATCCTTGCCAGCCGGGGTCCTGGCCGCAGGCCTCGCTCAGCCCGCAGCAGGCCTAGGTGAACAGAACCCCAGACCAGCAGCGGGCGGAGCGGGCTGCTGGCGTAAGATCAACATTTTAATTTCATTTTAAATGAAGCTTCTTAAACATTTTGAAAACCTTGTTTATTTTACAATAAAACACTAGTTTAGTTATATTATATATAGACTTATAGAGAGAGACCGTCTAAAAAACATTAAAATGTATTACTGGCCCGCGAAACCTTAAATTAGGGTGAATAAATAAAGACTCGGCACACCGCTTCTGAAAGGTTGCCGACCCCTGCAGTTTCCTGGCAGTCCATTGTTACAAGGCTGACAAAGTGCTACCCCTTGCTAGAAAGATCCATACCCTAGGAAATCATGGATTTTTTTGGGGGCGGGGGGTGGGGGGGGGAAATGGGAGGTGCAAAAAGTAGTACTAGTTTCATCTGCTCTGGAAAGCAGTGACCAGATCACAGTAGAGGGGTACATTTCAACCACATTTTTACATCGCTATTGAGACAGTTTCTATTTTAATGCATAGGGGGAAAAAAGTCAGGATGCTATCGTCTTTGCACCATATTCCTTTTATTCAGAGAAATTACTTAAGTAGAACAGAGAAATTCCAGTTTTTTCACTTGATAAATATGCTGCTTTCCAAGTAAAATTCTGTACAACTTGTATAAATACAAATAAATTATGTTTTCAGTGATCATGACAAAACAGCGTTTGGTGATGAACACCTTCTCACAGCAGAGAATTTCCTGAATGTAATAAGCTTGCTTTAAATGCTACCAAACTTATTTTCAGCTACTGAAATATAAAAATAAAGACATTTCATTTAGGCACGGAATCAGAAGAATTTGCTCACAAGTATAACCATTTTACTGCTTACTTATCAGAAAGTGCTCATAAGGAAACAGGTAATTTATTTTGGCTCTCGCTACAAGCTTAACAAATTTGTGTGGATTCTGAACACCCGAGTCTTACACACATCCATGCACTTCACCATGGGATGCCACACTGAGGCCACACTGAACACAAGACTTGGGGTAAGAATAGTTTGGGGTTGTTTTTTGTGGAGTTTCCTGGAGATGAGAGCAAAGGAACACTGATTATTCTGGAGATTTGATTTAAAAATGGAAGATACATTTGAATTAATAAAAACCTACAGCAGTTCAGCGAGTATCTTTGGCATCATTAATCTGTATTTTAAAAGGGATAATAAGTACTTCAAGATAGAAACTTCCAAATAGAAATCTCAACAGGCTCTTGCTTGCAACAGCAAAATCCACAACGCTGAATACAACTGTAGCGAGAGGAATCTGGGATCACGAGAGACGTTTAGTGCAATCATATGAGGTTTCCCTCAATTTTTCCATTTTCTTCCAATATCATGTTCACTGTCTGATGAACAAATTAGTAATCAGCACTGCCAGAATGATGGGCATCTTTCCTGCAAAAGCAAAATAAAGAAAGTTATAACCAAAGTAAAAATACATAATATCTTGACTTCACTCCAGATGTTTAGGATAACGAGTTTTTTCATTTTATGTTCTGTCTGAAAGATTTGTTTTGTTTATTTTAGAGTTACATTAACACAATTATAAACTAATTTCCAATTAAAGCAGAGTTCATGCTGTTTCTTCTCAGAGGCCACGTCCAAAACAGAAAAAAATTAATGAGTAGAATTAATCTGTAATCAAAGTTGGCAAACCATTGTAAGTTAGCTATTACATATCCTAAATACAGGAGAACTGGACTAGCTATGCTCCCTCCCCCTAACGCTCAACTGTTTAGAGCACTGGAAAGGCGAGGGAGTCATTTATAACATAACACTGTTTTAGGACACATTAGTTTCTTCCACTGACTAATCACATTCAACTGTACACCAAGAATACCATGTAGAGTCCAGTTGAAGAGTCAACAGAATGTTTGTAGCATTGTCAGGGCCCTGGGTTTCACAGTGAACCCACTATGAAACACACCACCACCACCTGAGCTCTTCAGCAGAGATTTGTTTAGCATCTTCTACCTGCTGGAAAGCTCCACATATACAATTACAACTTTTAGCTGATATAATACTACTACTCCTCTACTGAATGAAGTCTCAGATTTAAGGATATAATTGCAACCTTACACCAGAAATGAAAATCCAACCTGGGCTTTGTAGCATTAATATTCTTCTGGAGAAAATATTTGTTCTTATATTATCAAAATGGTAATATACTGAAATAACGTTTATATGTGAAGACAGAGCCGTTAATGACAAGTTACATCACAAGGACATAAGGCACACAATGCATTCATAACTGCTGTAGTTGACAAAATGGTTATATAGAAATGGAGAATTTAGTGAATATTCACATAAGTGTCACATTCAACATATCTGTTTAGGCCATGGAAGAAAGGTAACCTAAGAAAGTAATTTATAATCTCAATTTGTTATGCTGCATTATGTTCTTGCAGATAATGGTTCATCAGAACCTCACCATCTTTTCACATGGACATAAATATTTTCTATAAAAATACCTTTCAAGACCCAAGTTAGTTTTTTTTTCATGTTCCTGGAGATCACTGAAGTGCTGATTTGCATCATATGGGCTGAACAGCAGGAAAGGAGAGAAACTAATTCAATAAAATAGGACTCCAGAATTCAAGAGTAAAAAATCAAAGTGGCTTTTGCTTCTTTAAAGGAGGCTTTTTATATAATTAGAATGCCAAAGAAAACTGAATATTAGGAAAATTTTTGATGGCAATTTTTTTTGGGGGGGGGAGGGGGTGAAGTAGTGGAAGCCCTATTACCTGTAACTTTTAAAACTAGCATGGACTAAAATGGTAGAAAAAGTACTGTAGAGAACAATCCTGCCTTTACAGGAACAGGATGATTTGACAGGTCCTCTCTCTCTCTGTCTCTCACTTCTAGAATTCTATAGTCATGAGTTTAACTGGCTTAAAAAATCCTTAACATGTTATTTCCATATCATTAGATGATTAAAAAAAGTGAAAGATTAAAAAAAACTAGTTAATGCTATTTACTTTTGCATTTCTTTCAATGCACATAGAGAAAATTAACTTTCCAAGCACTAGCACAATGAAGCATTGCAGTGTTGCAAACTAAGAGAATGTTTAAATCCAAAATTTTATGTACAATTTTCTATTCAAACTCAATTGTGTAAGAAATCCCATACCAGGTAAGACCTATATGCACTCTACCCAGCTGTGCCCCTTTTAAAGGGGACACAGTTTTAGCTCAAGCTTCCTATCAATATTTATATTCATATTTCTGCCAATCAAACATCCCCAGGGGACTGCAGCAAACAGATGTCAAGCTTCAGGTTCACATGATTGGGTATATAGGACTAATTTATAATTAGTGTATGTGCTAGTACCCCTTTACTGAGTGAAGTCTCAAATTTATTTAAGCATATTGCTCTTCTAGAAAACATTCAAAAGAGCTATTAATAGTTTGACAAAAGATTGGTCAATATGCAAATTAATTAAAGTCAAGTATAAAGCTTAAAAGGGTTTCCTAAAAACTGAAGTTAAATTATTGGAAAAACCTATGGCTTTACTTTTTCAGACAGCAAACTGTTTCTGGGATTAAGTTAACACAAAAATACACAACATTAAACTTCTGAGTTTTAGATTTCAGTTGTGTGTTTTGACAAGTTAGGTAAAACAAGCCACACTGTACCATGTTCTGAATCAGGAACTGTTGGTCAGAATCCTGTTTCCTCACACAGAGAAAGTCATTTTTGTATGTGGACTAGCCTTGGCATTGTAAAAATCGCATTGGAATGCAAGAAACCAATGTACAAATTTTCTTCTCTAATGTGCGTGTCTTTTCCTGTTTAATAGACAGCTCTGGTTAAAACGTATAGGAGGACAAGTTACCTTATTTAGGCTAGTTCTTTCAAAACTGTCCCCAGTTAATCCTAGCAAGTCAGTATTTTTCATAGTCAGAGAAAGACTACATAGCAACATGCTACTTGCAAGTCATCTTAATATTGGATTTGTTTTATTCTGGCAGTACAAGCCCATTTCAAATGAGAGTATCTTTTCTTGGGAACTTCCAACACTAAATATTATTCAAAAGATTTTACTAATTGGGCTTCCAAATACAATATTACTGTCAACAAGCACCAGGCTTGATGGTCATGACAAAAGTGCAATACATCACAACAAGCATAAGTGTTGCTTCAGAGGGATAGTATCCAATAGCTCACGACTTGAATTATATTGTGCTTGAGCACAACAACTGGTCAATGTACCTCCTCTAAAAAAGCATAAAAGGATATCGAAGATAAAAGGAAAGCTGAAAGTGATACAAAGCAGAAAGGATCTCTAAAGTCAGTTACCTGTGTAGCTGGAGACAGCTCTAAATTAGCAGTTGTAGGATGCTGCACATCATCTCATTAGTTTAGACATGAGATGGGACACCATGTGCTGTTAAAGGCTTATGATCATTGGTCTTTGTTTACAGATGAAAGATTAAAATAAGCCTCAGCACCAGAATTCTCATTTACCCTACAAAAGATATTAGGCAGGTGCTTTGTTGAAATGTCCTGTAAGCTAAGAATGTTTATTACGTGGATGGGAAGATGGGAGTCTCTGCCTACACAGGTAACAAGCAATACTGCCATTTCTGAGAATGGTTATACAGTAGAAAGCAGGCTCCACAGCATTTAAGATATCTATAGCAAAGTTAGAGCTAAACAAAGAAATTTAGATTGAAACTAGATCTTGGGTGCAAATCAAAGGCACTTCAGAATCAATGGAATCCAAGGGAACTTCATATAAATGGCAGTTTTTCAAATAGTAACATTTTAAAGCCATTTTAAAAAGCTTTTACACAGTGTTAATTAGCAGCAAGACAAAATCTCCACTGTGAATGCTGTAGCAAGCAAAACTTGAACAGCAGATCAACAGGATTACGTTTTAAGTGAGCCATATTCACTTTTTACAAGCTTGAAAATGTTACAGACGATTCTGAAGACATTCTGGGCCTGAATCTCTGGGGGTCCATGGGAAAAAGCTCTGGGACACACACCTAGTTTGAGGATAACTCAAGTATTCCTATTTTGTTAATGGGAGAAGAAAATCAAAATAGAGAAGACACTTTGGGTTGGGGGATTGGGACAGACACACTAAGGCTGGAGATGCAGTTTCCAACTCGGGTAGACATAGCCCAGTGCTAGCATGCTAAAAACAGAAGTGTAGCTGTGGCGGCACGAGTGGCAAGACAGCCTTCCAAGTACAACGCCATTGCAGCTACACTTGTGTTTTTAGCATGCAGGCTCAATCCGAGTTAATGCAGGTATGTCTACACCTGAGCTCAAAGTTACATCTCCAGCTCCAGTGTAGACATGCACTAAGTTTCAGACCACCAGACACACCTCCTTCCCTCCCACTGGCCACGCTGAATGTGCCCTGATTTTTCCTTTTTACATGGATCTACAGTTTAAAAACGGAGCTTTAATTGTCCTTGGTTGTACAAAGGGAGTGATTTGTAGAAGCTGAAAAAGCTCTAGTGTCCCACTTTTAAAAGACTGGTATGTTGACAGGACAGAAATTGATTTCTATTATCTTAGAAAGAAGATTAAAGTATATAGTATGAAAAGGAGTGTGAGCAAAGTCCATCGATTCCCTACATTATAGCTGGGGACAGAGGAAAATGAGGTAGTGTAGAACCTTTTTGTACAGTGCTTTTGGGCTGCCTGTGCAGAATTTTTTTTGATCATTTATTCATTTTTCTATCTGTACTGATTTTAAAGTAATATTCTGAAAATTTAATCTAAACTGCTGAATTTATTAAGTTGTGCAAAAGTGACTATATGTAGTGAACCTCTGCCATGTCCTCCCCCCCCGCCCCGCCCGCCCGAGGCTGCTGAGGAGATGGGCTGAGGGTTAGCTGGATATTTAAGGGCAACTCTTTTGTGTGTAATACTAGAAAGTCCTACATTAAACATCCTATGTTAAAAAACATTAATAAGGCTGCAAAGTCAAGCACTCAGTTACAAACGGCAAGAATTAAGGCTGCCTGTACAACCTGAGTTGACCCCCATGTCCATACGCATGGTGATCAGTCTTTAGTTACACAATCACCTGCTGTTTTCTCCCCACAGGACCCCTGCCTCACTCAGTGCATACGACAGATATTACTCACTTAAGGAGCAGCTTATATTTTTTGTTTAGAAATGTGCTTAGAAGACTAACAGGGGATATGATCGAGGTCTCAAAAAATCATAAATGGCATGAACTAAGTGTTATTTACTCCCCCTCACATAACACAAGAATCAGGGGTCACCCAATGAATTTAATAGGCATCGGGTTTAGCACTAACAAAGAAGTACTTCACACAACAGAGTCAACATGTGGAACTTGTTGACAGGCCAAAAATCTACCTGGGATCACAAAAGAATTATGGTAGTTATGTCCATGGAGGATAGTTCCATCAATGGCTATTAGCCAAGATGCTTAGGGATGCAAGCCCATGCTCTGGGTGTCAGCACACTTGCCAACAGCTGAGACTGGGCAACAGGGAATCAATCTCTTGATCATTGCCCTGTTCTGTTCATTCCCTCTGAATCAACCAACAGTGGCCACTAGACTAGATGGACCATTGGTCTGACCCAGTATGGCCATTCTTATGTTGTGTTTTCTCCTGGTTGTACAGCTGTGGCCCCAGGCATTCTTTACTGCACACTCTTCAAACCCTGCTCTGAAGACAGACACATTAATTCCATTTCTGAATCACTTGGCTACATGGTTGTCACAGAACCCCTGTAAGATGAGGGGATATCTTCATGCGCATAAAAATTAAGCACATGTGGAAGTGCTGACAGGATTGGGGCTTGAGTTTCCACAGCTGCAGGGCTGGGATTTGGGGTGGGGGGATGGTTCAGGCAATTAAGCATGTGTTAGTTTTGCTTTGTGTAAGGTGGGGTTACTCAGCTTAGCAAAACACATTAGGATGTAAAGATATAAAACAAAAAAAACAAACAAAAACCAAACAAACCACAAAACAGTTCTATCCTAAACTTTCAGCATCCAATACAGATTTCTGCACAACACAAGATGTTTTCCAATAAAAGCAAATACAACAAATATGGTATTCAGCAGCAGTGTTTTTCTTAATGCAGACTAAATTTTCCTGGAATGGCAAAGTAGCATTACATGGAGCATGGCCAAGTTAGAGAAAATAGTCCATTTAATTCACTTAAAAGTTTCTGCACTTGGCTGCTGATAAAAAAAAATTTGAGATGTGATCCTAGAAAAGCCTCTAGGTATAGTTGGGAAGTGTCACTGCTTCAGAGCTGCTGGTGAGTGCAGTTGTGGAGAGCCATGCCTTTGCTTTCTCCTGGCATGCAGGTATGTAAGAAAAGATACAGGCTGCTAAACTAAACAAAAAATCACGTAAAACCTCAGGCTATATTAGCACACACAGCAATTGAACGACTACAGGAAAGAAATGGTGAACTACTCTGAAGAATTAGTGAGACATCAGGATCTTGTTTTGGCTCACCCTTTTCCCCCAAAGCAAGCTTTGTAGGTCACAATGGCAACAATTCCACCAGCCACCAATAAACCAATGACGACTCCTTGATGGAAAAAAGGAAACAGTAACCTGGTGATAACTATCAACTAGAACATTTATGGTGAAATCCAGCAAAAATTCACAAGTCTGGAATCCACTTGCACCAACGTCATCAACACCAAGATTATTCAAAGGTGAGTTTCCCATGCAGGGCCGGTTCTAGGTACCAGCAAAACAAGCTGGTGCTTGGGGCGGCACATTTTTAGGGGCGGCATGGCCGGCGCCAGAATGCCGCCCCCAATAATGTGCCCCGGCCGCCCTAGCTCACCTCAGCTGCTGCTGCCATGGCGTGCGAAACAGCTGATTCGCCCGCCGCTGCTCCCCCTCCCTCCCAGACTTGAGAGCCTGGGAGGGAGGGGGAGAAGCGGCGCCCGCACCACGGCCACTCGGAGTCTCTCTCGGAGGGGAGACCCCGAGTGGCCGCAGCGCGGGCGCCGCTTCTTCCCCTCCCTCCCTCCTAGGCTTGAGAGCCTGGGGGGAGGAGGCAGGGTTGGGGATTTGGGGAAGGGGCGGAGTTGAGGCGGGGCCGGGGTAATTAAAGAACGGGGGGGGCAAAATTGTTTTTGCTTTGCGCGGCAAAAATCCTAGAGCCGGCCCTGTTCCCATGAGTGCTTTAATGATGGTTTCTCTACTGAAGATCTCATATAAAGATTTCAGCCAAAATGCTATTCTTCTGAGAGAAAATTGAACAGAGACATTAACAAAATGTCCAATATTAGGGGAAAAAAAAAAAAAAGTCACAGGACTAAAACCTCCCTTCAAAATGGAGAGAAAGTTCCAGCTCTGGAACTAGAAAGGCAGAACAGTGAAATGTTATCCTACACTGTCAACTCCCAATGTCGTGTTTCTTTTCCGTTGCTTTTTCCATTCCCAGACATACACATGCAGTTTGCAGTAGTACCCTTATCCAAAACAGACCTACATAATTGAGCTTCTAGGGGTAAGATCTTTAATTCCCACTTCGACATCATATAAACCTGAATATAACAGCACTGGTTTGTGTACTCTCTTGGATGGTTGTTCTTCTGAATATAACAGTTAAGATGGAATATCAGCAGGCGACTCGGTTTAGGTAAATATTAATAAATCACAAGTTTATACAGATAGTCTAAATAAATGGATTTTTACCAGAAGTTGACCCATGGTAGATTGAATCTGGAGAAAACTGAGTGGGGAGCAGGGCAGAGTACAACAGCCATTAACATCTCTGAATAAAGAGGACAGTGATCAATTGTTCCCAACCTCCACTGGAAGGCAGGAGAAGAAGTAATGGGCTTAATCTGCAGCAAGGGTGATTTAGGTTAGATATTAGGAAAAACTTTGTAACTAACGGCAGTTAAGCACTGAATAAGCTTCCAAAGGAGGCTGTGGAATCCCCATCACAGGGGATTTTAAGGACAGATTGGACAAACCCCTGTCCGGGATGATCTAGGTTTACTTGGTCCTGCCTCAGCACAGGGGCTGGACTTGATGGCCTCTTGAGGTCCCTTCCAGGCCTATAGTTCTTGGATTCTTTAAGTCAAGCATCTGCCTCATGAGCTTTTACATGGCACCACCAGACAGGACATAATACAGCAGGGGTAGGCAACCTATGGCACGCGTGCTGAAGGCATCACACAAGCTGATTTTCAGTGGCACTCACACTGCCCGGGTCCTGGCCACCGGTCCGGGGGGCTCTGCATTTTAATTTAATTTTAAATGAAGCTTCTTAAACATTTTTAAAACCTTATTTACTTTACATACAACAATAGTTTAGTTATATATTATAGACTTATAGAAAGAGACCTTCTAAAAATGTTCAAATGTATTACCGGCACGTGAAACCTTAAGTTAGACTGAATAAATGAAGACTCGGCACATCACTTCTGAAAGGTTGCCGACCCATGTAATACAGTAACAGAAAAACTAGCTGCCCGGAGTAGATTCCTCATGTAGTGAAGCAGCGGGGAAAAAAATTGTATGAGATGAAGATAGTGGAACATTAAATATCTTACGCTATTACTGCATCTTACTACGTAAAGTTTGTGCATTGAATTATTTTTTAAATTTTAAGTTACTTACCAATAGTAATCATGGTACCAGTGTTCGGCCCTAGAAAGAAAAAATGCAAGGTGAGCTGAAGTGTGAAGTTATATGAATGCCAGCTAACTACAGGAATCCATTGATGAATGTTGCACCAATATGCAATACCTGAAGTCACACTCTAAATTTAACAAATAGACTCTAATTAATACCATCATGCAAATTACAGAATTTACAAGACATATTGGAAACCATGATCTGACCCCTAGATAATCCAATATTGAAAGAAGAAAGGCAGCTTTTCCAGGTATTTTATTACTTGTACATTATAACAGAGACATGATGACAGACCTGAGAATTGATAGGGCAAATCCTCTATAAAGATTTCCTCCATTATGAATGAATGCTCTCATTTGCAGAATTCTTGCACATCCTTCCGAGACCAGAGGGCCCTCCCCTCCACACACTGTCAGGATCTCATCTGCCAAATTCTGCACTGACCTGAAGAACAGCTCTGGGGAAGCTTGAAAGCTTGTCTCTCACCAACAGAAGTTAATCCAATAAAAGATATTACCTCACCCACCTTGTCTCTAATATCCTGGGACCGACGTGGCTACAACAAAACACTGCACACAAATTCTGCACTGGTCAGCCATATTTTTATCTACAGCGAAAGTCACTAGAGGTTGAGTGTTTGGATCAGCTACCACAAAACATGCCTCAACATGTAGCCAGAGGAGCCTTAAAAACCTCTAAGGATGGAGATTTCACCACCTCCCTAGGTAACCCATTCCAGTGCTTCACCACCCTCCTAGTGAAATAGTGTTTCCTAATATCCAACCTAGACCTCCCCCACTGCAACTTGAGTCCATTGCTCCTTGTTCTGTCATCTGCCACCCTTGAGAACAGCAGAGCTCCATCCTCTTTGGATGCCCCCCTTCGGGTAGCTGAAGGCAGCTGCTATCAAATACCCTCTCACTCTTCTCTTCTGCAGACTAAACAAGCCCAGTTCCCTCAGCCTCTCCTCATAAGTCATGTGCCCCAGCCCTAATCATCTTCAGTGCCCTCTGCTGGACTCTCTCCAACTTGTCCACATCCTTTCTGTAGTGGGGGGGGGGCCCAAAACTGGACGCAATACTCCAGATGTGACCTCACCAGTGCCCAATAGAGGGGAATAATCACTTCCCTCGATCTGCTGGCAATGCTCCTATTAATGCAGCCCAATATGCCGTTAGCCTTCTTGGCAACAAGGGCACACTGCTGACTCATATCCAGCTTTTCGTCCGTTGTAATCCCCAGGTCCTTTTCTGCAAAACTGCTGCTTAGCCAGTCAATTCCCAGCCTGTAGCGGTGCATGGGATTCTTCCTTCCTAAGTGTAGGACTCTGCACTTGTCCTTGTTGAACTTCAGATTTCTTCTGGCCCAATCCTCTAATTTGTCTAGGTCCCTCTGTATTCTATCCCTACCCTCCAGTGTATCTACCACTATTCCCAGTTTAGTGTTATCTGCAAACTTGCTGAGGATGCAATCCACACCATCCTCCAGATCATTAATGAAGATGCTGAACAAAACAGGCCCCAGGACCAACCCACTCCACTTGATACCGTCTGCCAACTAGACATCAAGCTGTTGATCACTACCCATTGAGCCAATCTAGCCAGCTTTCTATCCACCTTATAGTCCATTCATCCAAACCATACTTCTTTAACTTGCTGGCAAGAATACTGTGGGAGACTGTCAAAAGCTTTGCTAAAGTCAAGATATATCATGCTTTCCCCATATCCACATAGCCAGTAATCTCACAGAAGGCAATCACCCTTCTATCGTGGCTACAAAGAACCCTTTCTTTATAACCTTCGAAGGTCTTCTTAATCTCCAATGCAGTTTCAGCTAGCCTTCCACAAACTCTACTAAACAGACCATTTTGGGATGTTCCCTCGGACTGGTTTCATTGCTTATTTTGACTAAGCAAGTAAGCATCCCAAACAGCTAGTTGTTTGAGAGTTTGTGCAGACAGAACAACGTATAAGTGGGGAAATGGTTACTCAACTGTGCTGTAACTGTTCAAGACGTGTTGCACAGGTTTATTCCATGTTAAGTGTGCACATGCCTCAGACACATGAGCCAGAGAATTTTCTGTAGGGATGCCAGTCAGTATACCATGGAGTTGGGGCTCAGAGTCAATTTAAAGAGGGATTGTAGGAAACACCTTCCCAAAGCCTGCACCATCAGTAGAAGCTGTCGTGATGGCATAATGCTTGGTGAAAGTATGAACTGAGAAACAAGGAGCAGCTCTGCACATGTCCAACACAGGGACATTCTTCAAAAAGGGCTATTGAGAGGGCTTGTGCTCTTATGGAGTGCGCTGAAACCTTTGAAGGTGGTATGGATTTAGCAGCATCCTAACACATGATTATGCAGGTCGTAATCCAGTTAGGGATGGTTGGGGCTAAAACTGCCTGCCCCTTCATCCTTTCTGCTTATGCAAAAGATGTGGAGTCTTATCCAAATAAAAGGCAAGTCAATGGTCTGGTTAAGAGAGTTCAGATGCAAGAGGCTGGAGAAGTAAATGAAGCACATTGGATGTTCCCTGGGACCAGAAATGCATCCGTGAGAGATCCCAGACCGTAACTCACTCTGGAACAGAACTGATGGCACTTCCTGCTCTGCAGTGCATGGGGAACTTCCATGGTGGACCTAAGACTGGAATATTGATCTCTCTTAGTTTTCAGAGACCATTTGTGATCCATCCTGAATCATCTGGTAAGGAGTTCTGCCAGGCAATTCTGTATCCCAAGAAGCTGGGAGGTGTTGAATGTTACTGCATTCTGTACACACGAATTCCAAAGACTGACTTCTTTCTGGAATTGCTGGGTGACCCCGGCATACCCTTGTTCGTTTAGGTAAAAGCCTGCCATGGTGTTCTCCAATAGGACTTAAACCATCTTGCCTTTGATATAGGGTAGGAACACTGACAAGCTTTGAAGATTGCCTCAAGTTCCAGGGCATTTATATGTAGGGAGAACTCTTGAATCCATCAGATGTCCCAGCAATCATAGGCAAAGTCTTAGAGCGGTGTGTGTGTGTGTGTGTGTGTGTGTGTGTGTGTCCAGTGCCTGTGCCCTAGTACTTACGGAGGAACTGGAAGCTAGCAGAGTAATGGTGGTCTCTCCATTGATCAGACCTAGGCAAATATTGCCAGGGCCAATTGTACCAGAGATGGTATCGAGGCCAGTGCCCAGGCAAGTATTGTGGATAGGACTGATGCAGCAACCTGCACAGCAGTCTGAAGGAACAGAGAATCTGGCACCAACTAGCACAGGAGATCTTAAGCTGCAGCATATGCGTCTAATGTCTTCGGTACCAACAATGCTGATTGAACCTCTGGGAGCAGCTGTGCCAAGTGGAGGTGATTCCCAGCCCAAAATAATAGACGTACTGGTCTCAACAGCACAGTGGTTGGTACTGGAGTCACCAACTCTCTGGGTTGTAGGTCTCATAACAGTAACAGAGAACTTTGAGCCAGGGCAGGTCTCAAAGGACTATTCATAAGGAAGTCTAGCAACCTCACCTCCATATTTTTGGGTCCTCTTTTTGAAGGCCCTACATATCTGGCACTTTTCTCTGATATGACCCCCTCCCAGTCACTTCAAGTGCTGGGAAGGTGAATAAATAACAGGTAGTGCTACCCTGCCAATGCAACAGTGCATAAAACTGGGTGACTTCTGCATGCTAACACTCCAGTTCTGAGCAACTGCCTGGATGAGAAACCAAGAAAATGTTTAAGAAAATAATCCTAACAGGTCAGTGAGTGCTACAAATTCATTAGAGGAAAAATCCTGTGAGCAGGGCTCACTGGAGACTGACTACTTACCATAGGCAGTGAGAAATAGCGGATGGGAGCTAGGGCAGCTTGGTAGGGCAATGAGGCAGCTCAGGGCACATGCACGGCTCCAATGGGTACCATTTCCTTGTTGCTCGAATGCATCACTAACCTCAGGTGGGAGCTGCTAAACCTCTCCTGAATGCATCATCCTATGGGCCCTCATGAGGAAAGTTACACATGCTCACAGCTCAGGACAGCTAGTAAGCTGTTTCAAGTGCATTTGAGAAGAGGATGCAAGGAAGGTTGTGCTCTAAAACCTGAGAGAGAACACTACTTATAGTAGCGATTGTGAATGACAAAATTCCAGAACTTAGAGATGAAAAGTACTGTGTGAAATTCACACTTCCATTTTCAGTCTTGTAGAAACTACATGCTAAATGTCTGGACGCTTTAAATAGCCAAAAGTTCTTCCAACACACCTGAAGTATCTTCTGTTCCTCCTGGAGGGGAAGTTGTAGGTGTAGTAGGTGTTGTAGGTGTAGTATGTGTTATGCCTATGACAAAAAAGGGACACAGACACTCAAACTTTACATCATTCTAACATGGCTACTCAAAAGCAATAAGCTTCCTAAATATTAGCAAATAAGACTCAACACAATTGCTTATACTTACGTAAACAGGTGGGCAAAGATGGAACCCATGAATTGTTAGCTTCACATTTAACTAAACTGCTACCATTCAGAGTATAGCCAGAATCGCATTCAAATATTACTGTATTTCCATATGAATAGTCAGGTCCAAACCCAGATTGCTTTTTCCCATTTTTGACTTCAGGCTCTGGACACCTGACCACTGAAAAATTAAGAGTACCAGCATAAGAATGTTTTGCACAGGAAGCAGTTAGAGGAACAAAGAAAAAGCCTCGATACTTGACTACAGCAGATATGAAAATGTATTTTGAAATAAAGTTACACAACTTTCAATCTTTCCCTTTAAAAAGATGTTAGTCTACATACAGCACAGCACCCAACTGTATGGCTATGAGGCCCATCTCTTCTCCCCCGCCCCCCACCCCACAATGAATTGCATCAGGAATTTGGGTCAAGCTATAAGTGACCTACATTCAATGACATTCTGGAACTGAACTTTGCTGCTTTTGGGGGAGTTAATATTAAGTAGCGAGGTGACCAACCTGCCTAATGCCTCTGAAAAAGCTTCCATCCCAGCTGTTACGCTGGGTAACTCTGCAAGAATAAAACCAAGTTGTTGCAGCTGCTTGAGTACCAAGTACATAAATGCATCGTTAGCTAAATGCAATAGTGTGTGTGAGCACTGCCATCGCCCAAATGAGGATTGTACAATGACCTTTATTTCCCCCTCCTAAGAACTTTATGGCTGGGATATGAACTCGCAGAAGCCTGAGCCTTCACTGCCAAGGAGCCCTCCCAGAGAGTTCTGAAAAATATGGTCCCCAAACAATCCTGCTTCTAAGGCTCTCTCTCTCCTTCCTCTCCCCTTTAGCACGGAGTAGTAGGGTACTGGCATAAAAGCAAAACCTTAGTTCAAGAGTTTAACTCCACCTAAAATCAACCGTTTGTGACATGAGAATTAACTGTAATATTTGAACACTGAAGAGACAAAAAATACAGGATGGATTACAGGCAAAACTGTTTCCAGGAATGATTTATGAAGTGTCCGTCATTCTTTAGTTTTCCAACAGTAACTAGATTTCATGATATGTATTCAGGGGGACTAAGCACTAACTGAATTTCCTCAGGTTTATGGGTTTACTTAGCAATCAAAATATAGCTTTTCCTGGGAGGAGATAGTAGAATAAGAAGGGGATAAAAACTGATGCTACTAACCTTTGCATTCAGGGGCAGGCCCACTCCACTCTCCATTGACATTATCTTTTGTTGTACAATGAATGGAGGCCTCTCCAATAAGAGAGAAGCCCTGGTCACATTTGTAAGTTACTGCTGAGCCATAGGGAAACTCTTGTTCACTCTGACCAGTATGGGATCCATTGGTGACATCAGGAGGTGGAGGACAAGGTATTGCTGAAGCAAAGAATGTCAACATGAAAATTAAAGTTTACACTGAAGGGAGTCTTCACTAAAAGTTGTCTCGGACCCCTTTCAAAAGCTATGTAGCCATTTGGAAGGGTACTTAACATTGCATTGTAACATTTGAAGCAAGACCCCTTTCAGATTTTGAAGGTTTTTCTGCTTTTAGGCTTGACCCAACCCAGTACGTCCATTGCTCAAGGAGCATGCTCCATAAAACACCAGCTCTGGAAGAAGACCTTAACAGACCGTGCCCCTTCCCAACGTTAGCCTCAGGGAGCCAGAACCTCTTCCCCGCCATCTCTAGAGCTAGTGTTGTTCCACCAGCAGAAAACTAAGCTAGGACATTGCTTGTAGCAGCAGCTGATTCCAGACTGGACTATCAGCAGCATGATTGACAGACCAAGCCCAGAAAGCATCCAAGAGATCAAATTAAGGTAGAGGCAATTTAATTGTGATTCACTCCCAAAGAGCCTCAGATTTCAAGTGGATAGTCAGATTTAGGAAGGGTCAAGACTTTTTGAAGTCATTTTCATGCCTTTTACTTAGGGCTTGGCTACACTTCCAGATGTAGAGCGCCAGGAGTTAAACCGGCCCTTAGAGACAGCAGCAGGGAAAGTGCTGCCGTGTGTTCACACTGTCAGGTGCAAGCGCAGTAGCGTGGCCACATTAGCAGCTCTTGCAACGCCACAGAGAGCAGTGCATTGTGGTAGCTATCCCAGTGTGCAAGTGGCTGCAGCGTGCTTTTCAAGTGTGGGGGAGAGGGGAGTGTGACAGGGAGTGTGTTGTGTGTATGTGGAGGGAGAGACTGTGTTTTGGGGGACAGAGAGTGTGTCAGCATGCTGTCTTGTAAGTTCAGACAGCGGCAAGGGGAAGGAGGAAAACCCTGACATCAGCCCCCACCCCCAGCGCCTCTCTCTCTCTCACACACACACCCCCACACACCCCCACACACACCCCTGCCTCTGCAGCAGGAACATTCCACAGTAATGGTTTGCTTTGTGTTCTGGAGCAGATAAGCATGCCGGCTGTCAGAAATGGAGCTTTGAAAGGGGATATCCACATGCCTGCAGCTGAGTTCAAAACAATGAACAGAGTGGGCACTTGACTTTAGGGGATTATGCTTGGAGGTCAATCACAGCGCAGTAATGCAACTTGTCCTCCACACTGACACCCTGGCGTTTCAGCCAGGGCAAAGCAAGCTCTATGCTTCTCGTGGAGGTGGATTACTAGGGGTGCTCCAGCTGCAGAGTCCAGGCGCTATAAGGGCCTTGCCAGTGTGGACACCTCAGGAGTGAGGGCGCCCGAGGCTGATTTAATGCGCTCTAACTTGCAAGCGTAGACAAGGCTTTAGTGAACAACAGGATTACACAGATACAATAGCGAAGAGGAGCCATGAGGCCTGTTGGACTATGCACATGAAACAGTGCCAGGTGAACAATCTAAAAGGGACTTAAAAAAATTATGGATATATATATATATATATATATATAGATATAGCTATAGATATATAGATATAGATTCTGTAGGAGTCATCCAAACACCATGGTGAACCACAGTATGATTTCATTCCTCCCCCCAACTCAACTGTCATTTGGATTAAATGCCAAAGTAAGAACAGAGACTCCTCAGAAGCACCAGCTATGTTGCATCATCTCCAGATGTGAACCGTTCTTAAAACCATTAGATTAGTTTACCTTCGCAAAGTGGAAGCTCCTTATCCCAATCAACTCCATTTCCCAGAACCACACATTGGGCAGAAGTCGGCCCATTTAATCTGTACCTAAAGAAAGAAAAAGGGTTCAGGTTTGTTACTCATGTAAGCAAAGATCTAGTTAACCATCCAGAAAGATAGAACATGGTTTCTTTCTGCCAGTAGGTGGAGACAAACCATTGAAAAAGGGACACATCTAACACCATAGGACCAAGGAACACTAGGGCTATGTCTACACTTGCCATTTAAAGGGCAAAATGTCCCTTTTTTGTAGTGAAACTTAGAAGTTTCACCACAAAAAGAAAACCACCTTTACGAGAGACAGACAGTTCTTTCCGCTGTTCTTTTTGTGCTGTTATGAAAGTGAAGATACCTGTGTAAACACCTTTTGGCCTCCAGAGGATATCCCACAGTTCCAAAAGTCACCACTGTGGCCAGCATCTCCACTGCTCTGATGCCAGGTTAATGGATGTTAGCCCCTCCCTCTATAAGCCACAGGAAGTTTGAAACTATCTTTCCTTGTAGATGTGGCGGGAAAGCAGCCAGACAGCCTGGGGGTGGGGGTGGGGTTAAAAAAATGCTATGAAAGGAACAAGGAAGTAATGGGGCTGCTGGGATATGAAGCAGGGTAGCATGGGGAACTGAACAAGGACACAGAATGCCTTCTGCTCACACCCCCATCCCATAAGACCTAACGAGAAACCTGCACTGTGGGATAGCTGCCCTACAGCACTGCTCTCATCGTTGATGAAGTGCTGCTAGTATAAACACTAAGGCCATGTCTACACTACACATCTATATGGGTACAACTACCTTGCTCAGGGGTGTGAAAAATCCATACCCTTGAGTGACATTTATACTGCCCTAAACTCCCCACGTAAACAGCACTATGTCGACAGGAGAACTCCCGCCAACATAGCTACTGCCTCTTGGAGAGATGGATTAACTATGCTGACAGGAGAGACTCTCCCATCAGTATAGGAGCAGCTTTATATACAACAGTAGAGCTGCGCTGCTGTACGTGAAGGCCAGGCCCTGTGTAGTTAAAGGCAATAAAGAGCTACAAACCAGAGGATATAGATCCCAAAAGCGTTAGCAAGAGAGAGTCCTCGCTTCTGGGCTATGCTCATCAGATGCTTGGGAATACTTGTTAATCCTCAGCAAAGGGGAACAAATTACCCCTCTTCTAAATTAGAGATTTTTGCACTCCTATTGCCAAGAGGTGAAAGAAGACCCTACCACCTTTGCTACAGAACTCTTCAAATACCAAACACTACCCGGAACTTCCCATCCAGCACGTTATAGACAACATACCGCATGCCTGAAATAGCAACAACTGCTGTGGACCACATGCAACCACCTCACATCTTTGGATCTAGCCAAGGAATGGCAAAGTATCTGGACCTCATCCACTGTTCCAAACAAATACCCAGGAAACTAGTTATTTTACTGCTCACTGCTCACAGTGCTTTGACATGGAAAAAGGGTTTGGACTTGCTGAGTAGGAGACTGTCTCACATACGATGTTTCTAACATGTAGGAGGAAGTGTTGGAGCCGCTGACATTCTGCACCTTAGAGTCACTCTGCGTTTCTCTGCATAAGAACTAAAAACCTCTTCTCTGCCCTGTTGTGTCAGGCTGGCTCAGCTGAAGCAGCTCTTGTTACTTTTTCCTCCTACTTTTACCAATGCTGCCCCTGCTGGGCAGCCAGAAGCACTGCATCTTCAAGCCAATTCCCTGCAGCAGTCAGGCATTCCCCACCCAATGTATTCTGAGTTGGTTTCTTTTATGTCCTTCCTTTGAACCATCAGGGATGGCCATGGCTGAAGATGGGACACTGGATGGGAAAGGCCAGGACTCTGAGGTGGCATCAAGGACTCTCACCTCAGTGCTTGGCGGCTTGCTGGTTCTTGCTCACATGCTCAGGCTCTAATACGTGGGGTCGTTAAGAAATTTCCCCCCAGGTCAGATTGGCAGTGACAATGGGTTTTTTTTTTTTTTTCTTTTTTGCCTTCCTCTGTAGAATGTGAGTGCAGGTCACTTGCCAGGATTATCTCAATCTGTCTCACTTCAACATTTCCCTGCCATGACAGGGGCCCAAGGAATTTGTGCTCCTCAGGCCCTCCTAGTCTCTGCCCATGGCACATAATTGCTTAAGCACCTGAGCGCTGTAGTATTTTAGACTAGTTTGGTTGAGTTTAGTATGTGGGTCCCTGGGACGCGTTGGTGCCCTGTGATATACAGGACGTCAGACTGGATGATCTGGTGGTCTCTTCTGGCCTTAAGCTTTAAGACCTCAAAAATCCAAAACACACCTGCTCAGTGCAATGAAGCCACAAGTTATTTTTGATTCCCCAAGGCTTGGCCACATAACCCATATGAACAAAAGCAACAACTGCACTTGAGGCTATCCTGGGTAATACTGACAGCTATAAGGGAGGGACAGAAATATTTGCTATTGTGGAGCAGGAAGAGGTCTGCTTCTACCTGGTGTGGCATTTTATGGGCAATATTCTGCCACTAGCTCCCAGCACCCAGACAGAAACCCGTGTAACAAGGGAGAGATGGCACAGGTCAGTAAGTGCCACATGACCCCTCAATCTCATAACCCAATCCCTGCTAGATGATCTCCTGAAGACTCTAGGCTGGGATTTTAGACTCCCATCTCCCACTGAGCTAGTTTGGTGCCCATCTCCCACCTCCTTCAACTCCTTTGAAAATCGCAGGTGTAATTCTTAACAAGGGCCCAGCCCATGGCTACAGATTAATAGCACACCACTCACTTATGTTCTTGAAGTTACGCAGGCTTTCTACTCTCATTTTGCCAGACTTCACCAGCAGTTTTACACCAGTCTAAAGTTCTGTTAATTAGTCAAAAGAAACAACTTGCCACTCACCCTTCATTACAGGAGAAGTTTGCTGTTGCACCAAACCGGAGATCCGTGAAATGAACCCTGCCATTTTCTAGTTCTAGTTGTTTACACGGTCTTCCTAGAAGAGAACAAAGTTAATATTAGTGTTACTTCATATTACCTTAATGGGAGAAAGGGGATATGCTAACTTGTACCAAGTTTGTAACACACATTCAATACTGGGTTTTCTTTTAGTATAGTGAATTCAGTCTGACTGAATTCTATATTTCGTTATCAGGATAGAGCAACAATTTTTCAAAAAAAAAAAAAAAAAAAAAAGACAGACACTTACCACACCAAAGTGTTTTACTTTATTGCAGTATTTGTGATGCTCCCTATACTAATCAACAGGAAATATTATGAACATGATGAATTTAACCGCACCAAGCTGTAGCTGTCCAGTGTTCTGTGGCACCCACTTTAATGAAGTTAAAAGATGTGACATGGTAAGAACCAAGGTCATTAGGGAAACTAAAGAGGGTTAAAGCTTAGATGTCCTTTATTTTAGACCTCCATTTAAAGCTGACCCGCATAGGCAGAGTATCAAATTCCAGTAACTTCACTGGTGTGCACTGAACGCCTCCCAGTCACAGGAACATTGTGTGGACAATGGGGTCTCTGGTAGAGAAGAACTGCATTATTCTTAAGTTTAGATCTACTACTACGTAATGTCTTGTTCTAGAAAGGCAGGTATTCAGCACACGGCCCAAAAACTAGAAAGAAATGTGGTAAATCTATTCCTCAATAGGATTAAGAGGAGAGTATTCATCATGGAAGGCTGAAGTTACTGGAATTTTGTATTTTAGCTGCTCTTAAAGCAGTCTACACATATTAGGGAAGCATTCTGCCTTTTTAATTAAATACAGTCAACTACAAATAAAGAACTGTCCAAAATGTATTTAGAAAGTGTTTATGGATACCAGTGTCGAACTGTGAACCACTTACCCAATAGAAGAGAGATTCCTAACTGTGTCAAGATGGCTTGCACATCAGTTGAAATGGAAAAGCAACGAAGATACTCACCTACACAAAATTCAGGATCTACTGACCATGTTGAATTTTCAAGACATGTTACATAAGGAGACTTTCCAGAGCCCAACATGTATCCTGGGCGACAGGAGTATTTCAGTTTGGTTCCAACAGGATAGGAATTGTTCACTGGCCCAGACAGCTCAGCAAAACTCAATCTTGGAGGAGAACCACAAATGCCTAGCAATAGGGACAGACAAGGAAGGGGAAAAGTTAACTATGAAGGATATTCAGTAGTCTGTTGTAACAGAATACTCCTTTTTGAGATGCCACAAATGATTTTACTGGGGACAATTTGGATGTACTTGTTTTCATTACAGCCTTGAAGCTAGTTCACTGAATGGCCTTGATACAAAACTGCAGTACATTCAAATTTTACATTATTCACCATGTATACATCACCCTGAGCATGTCTGGTAATGCAAGGTAAGTACATTGTGCAAAACAGGACAGTCCTCCACCTCACAGGGCTTATGATCTAACGCAGGACAGCCTCAGAGACACTGTTGCAACCATACCAAGTGACATGAAAGGTGATGTACAGGGCAAAGGAGACCAAGGGAGCAATCTATAGAAGAGTACATGAAACATGTCTGGCATTAGAAACAAGTGAAAAGAGCTGGTGGAAAGCTCTCTCAGACAGCTGACTTACAGGTTCCATGCATTGCATGAGAAATATGAATGACCGGCATGAGGACAAGTGCCAATGAGAAGCAAAGTTGGGAAAGTAACTGAAATACTTCCTGATGTTTCTGTTGGTGCTAAACCTCTCACTGTGGAACTTGCTGACAGGCCAAAAGTCTAACTTGGATCACAAATGAATTAGTTATGTTCACGTTGGATAGTTCCATCAAAGGCTATCAGCCAAGATGCTTAGGGATGCAACCCCATGCTCTGGGTGTCAGCACACCTGCCAGCAGCGGAGAGTGGGCAACAGGGAATCAATCTCTTGATCATTGCCCAGTTCTGTTCATTCCTTCTGAATCAACCAACAGTGGCTACTAGACTAGATAGACCATTGGTCTGACCCAGTATGGCCATTCTTATCTTATGTTTTCTCCTTTACCTGGGCTTTCTTAAGGGCCATTTGGGGTCGTGTTCAGAGTAGGTTCTGCATAAAAAGGAGACTTACAAGAGGATACAGGAGCAACCCACTTATCTGAATGTGCTGAACAAAGCCACGCCACGCATGGAAAGACCTCAAAAGCAACAAAACAACTAGAGTGATTTTACAATGTTAGTTTGCAACAAAACATGCTAAAAAGACCCAGTCCCAAGACTGCTCCTTTTCTCTCCCCCATCGAAGGATCAAGCACTACCTCCTAGCACACTACTGACCTACGAAACAGACAAGCTATTTTACCCATTTTGTTTTCGTTAAGATTGCTATTGAGTTTGCACAGTGAAAAAAGTGTCCACATGCATTAGGTATATTACTCGTACGGCCATGCCAACAACTAACTCTTTGAACTAGAAGCCATCTACCCCTACACAAAATAATTAGTATTACAGTAGAGTTTTCAAGATAGATTATCTTCGGCCAAGTCAACGTACCTGGAGTGCCACACCCACTAGGAGCCTGTAAGTGTCTATTCCCTCGCTTGGCACATGGTCTCCCCCCCCCCTTCTCAAAAGCCATCCTCTCATCCCACCTATCCCTCCAAACTGTTCCCCTACCTCCCTTCGTTTGTAAGTTCTCCCAACACACCCCTGCCTTGTGTTTCTTCACTCCAACAGCATTCTTCACCCCCTCCAGCCTGGTTTGTCCCCTTCATTCCATCCTAACTTCTCTAACCAAGCTTATTAACTGCTCCTTCTCAGACCAGTCTCAGGCCTGTACTTCGCTTCATCCTCCTCTTCCTGTTAGAGGCAGTTGATCCTCTCAAGACTGTTTAACCTGGGCAATCCACAAGACTGTCACCCCTGGCTCTTTCCCCTCTGGCTGCCTCGGCAGAGTCTCTTGCAGGTTCCACCTCTTCACACTCTTCTTGGTCCCTCTTTGGGCGATTTCATCTGCTCACAGGATTTCAACCACCATTTCTATGTCGATTGCTTGCAAATTTACCTGTCTACTCCTTACTCATCTCAACCCATTCAATCCCACATCTCAGCCTGAGATCTCCTGGGATGTCTAAATTAGCCAAAATTGAAAATACACCAATAATGGTGACATATGAGGAACACAAGCCTATCTTGAGACTGCTGTATGTAACATCATGAATGTTATCTGAAAGTTAGTCAGCCTTTGACAGCATGCAAACCATCAGAGACCATTATATTGAGATGGACCGGATGATATGAGCCCCCAGACTATTCATAACATTATGTATCAATACATTTATTTGTGTTCCTGACTCACTAGAAGGATTTCCTGTGGAAACTGGATTAACTAGGGGGTGATGTAATGTAAAATCCCAAATCTGGTTATGTAGACAGCTCTGCCTTTTAAACCTTTCCTATGGAGAAAGGGGAGGTGGCTGGCTTTACCTGCTTTCAGGGAGGCCTGAAAAAAAAGTGGCAAGAACTTGGGTTGTCAGGGGCCATCTTGAACTGGTAGAGACCTTCATTTTGATTCAACATGACATTTGTCCAAGGGAGGACCCAACCCTGCTGAAGGGATGGAAGGACTTAAGTCTGCCAAGGTCCACAAAGGGCTGATGGGTGAATTCTGGTATGTTTAATATGCACATAAGCCTCTTTGTTTGATACGTTTTCTCCATATGATTTTGTCCTTAAATAAATGTACTCTGCTTTGAAAGAGCGTATTGGATTTTGGTTAACTATCATCATTATCCTTGTAGCACAGGGGCTAGGCATTTGTCTGACCCGCTTGGGATACCCAGTGGATTGCAGGGGAATGATGTGCTTGAAACGATGGCATAGAAGTTCACATATGCCAATGATTTGATACTTGCAACTCAGGTCTGTAGCTGTCAACAACGTGAAGTGACTTTTACACATCTGACTAATATCATGGAGGAGTACTACTTCCAAAAGTAGCAGTTGAGAAGCCAATCAGTAGTCTACTTCTCCTCTTAGCAGAATCGCACAAAACCACTGTCGAGTTTTGTGATAAAACTGAGTTACAACCCAGTCAACGTCTCAGTATCATTCTTGACTCTCACCTTCCATAACCATATCCAGAAAGTAGCCTCCAAAGCAAAGACTCACCTCAACATTGTCCAAAAAAAATAGCAGGAACAAGTTGGGGGATCTACAAATTGGTCCTTGTGTATTCAGTTGCAGAGTGCTGTGCCCAATGTGGACAAAAAGCTGCCACACCTAACTTGCGGATGGGCAGCTGAGTCAGACCATGTGAATCATCATAGGAACTTTAAAAATCAACTCTTCTACAATGGCTCTCTGTATTAGCCAACACTGAACCTCCAGCTATCCACTGAGATACAGCCATTGCACGTGAACTTAACACACCAAAGACTACCCGGAACTTCCCATCCAGCAGGTTATAGACAACATACCGCATGCCTGAAATAGCAACAACTGCTGTGGACCACATGCGGCCACCTCATCTCTTTGGATCTAGCCAAGGAATGGCAAAGTATCTGGACCTCATCCACTGTTCTAAACAAGCACATTAACACTGACCCCACATGCCGCCCTTGTGATTTCAATCTGCTACGCAGACTCTGGACCATACTCAACTGCACCTGAACAAACCACCCAAGATGCAGGTACTTGATGCACGAATGGAAAAATCAGAGACTCCCTTTCATGCGACTGTGGTGAGAACATCCAAACCACTGAACACCTCATAACACAGTGCCCCAAATATGGATTCAAAGGCAAAATGGATGATAGCCTCCTCTATGACACAGAGGAGGCCTTGAAATGCTTTATGGACTTAGAATTGCATCTGCAGATACCGTGAGTGAGGGGGGTAAAAAAGACAGGGGGGAGCTGTAGTCTAAATCTCCCAAGCTGGAGAGAGAAGGGATGCAGGTTGCTGCCAGAGAGAACTTATGGCTAGAGACCTGAGAGGATGTTCCTTGAGCAGACCCTATGCTCCATTGAGCAGACAATGGCTCCGTTCCACAGCTGCTTCTTGTAGCATTACAGCTACCCTATATAAAAGTCAAGCTCAGGGGTGGCCAACTTGAGCCTGAGAAGGAGCCAGAATTTACCAATGTACATTTCCAAAGAGCCACAGTAATACATCAGCAGCACCCACCCCCAATCAGCACTCCCCCTCCGCTCCCAGAGCTTCCCCCTCCCTCCCCGCACCTTCTGATCAGCTGTTTTGTGGCATGCAGGAGGTTATGGAGGGGGGGGGAGGAGCGAGGGCACGGCAGGCTCAGGGGAGGGAGGGGCCTATGACAGAGCCAGGCGTTGAGCAGTGAGCACCCCCTGGCACATTAGAAAGTTGGCGCCTGTAGTTCCAGCCCCGGAGTCGGTGCCTATACAAGGAGCCGCGTGTTAACTTCTGAAGAGCTGCATGTGGCTCCGGAGGCACAGGTTGGCCACCCCTGGTCAAGCTAAATTGCACATTTATTCTTGGTTAGGCATGAAACCATTAATCCTGCACATATTCACATTTGTAATAAGCAATCATAGAAGCATAGAAGATTAGGGTTGGAAGAGACCTCAGGAGGTCATCTAGTCCAACCTCCTGTTCAAAACAGGACCAATACCAACTAAATCATCCCAGCCAAGGCTTTGTCAAGCCGGGCCTTAAAAACCTCTAAAGATGGAGATTCCACCACCTCCCTAGGTAACCCATTCCACTGCTTCATCACCCTCCTAGTGAAATAGTGTTTCCTAATATCCAACTTAAACCTCCCCCACTGCAATTTGAGACCATTGCTCCTTGTTCTGTCATTTGCCACCACTGAACAGCAGAGCTCCATCCTCTTCGGATCCCCCCCTCCCCTTGAGGTAGTTGAAGGCTGCTATCAAATCCCCCTTCACTCTTCTCTTCTGCAGACTAAACAAGCCCAGTTCCCTCAGCCTCTCCTCGTAAGTCACGTGTCCCAGCCCCTAATCATTTTTGTTGCCCTCTGCTGGTCTCTCTCAAATTTGTCCACATCCTTTCTGTAGTGGGGGGCCCAAAACTGGATGCAATACTCCAGATGTGGCCTCACCAGTGCCCAATAGAGGAGAATAATCACTTCCCTCAATCTGCTGGCAATGCTCCTACTAATGCAGCCCAATATGCCGTTAGCCTTCTTGGCAACAAGTCACACTACTGACTCATATCCAGCTTCTTGTCCACTGTAATCCTTTTCTGCAGAACTGCTGCTTCACCAGTCAGTCCCCAGCCTGTAGCGGTGCATGGGATTCTTCCTTCCTAAGTGCAGGCTTCTGCACTTGTCCTTGCTGAACCTCATCAGATTTCTTTTGGCCCAATCCTCCAATTTGTCTAGGTCACTCTGGACCCTATCCGTACCCTCCAGCGTATCTACCTCTCCCCCCAGCTTAGTGTCATCTGCGAACTTGCTGAGGGTGCAATTCACCCCATCATTCAGATCATTAATGAAGATGTTGAACAAAACCAGCCCCAGGACCAACCCCTGGGGCACTCCGCTTGACACCAGCTGCTAATTAGACATCAAGCCGTTGATCACTACCCGTTGAGCCCGACAATCTAGCCAGCTTTTTATCCACTTTATTAATCCATTCATCCAATCCATACTACTTAAACTTGCTGGCAAGAATACTGTGGGAGACTGTCAAAAGCTTTGCTAAAGTCAAGATATATTTTGTCCACTGCTTTCCCCATACCCACAGAGCCAGTTATCTCATCACAGAAGGCAATCACCCTTCTATAATGGCTATAAAGAACCCTTTATCTTCTTAATCTCCAATGCAGTTTCAGCTAGCCTTCCACAAACTCTACTAAACAGTCCATATTTGGATGTTCCCTCGGACTGGTTTCATTGCTTATTTTGACTAAGCAAGTAAGCATCCCAAACAGCTAGTTGTTTGAGAGTTTGTGCAGACAGAACAATATATAGGTGGGGAAATAGTTACTCAACTGTGCTGTAACTGTTCAAGACGTGTCGCACAGGTTTATTCCATGATAAGTGTGCACATGCCTCAGACACTTGAGCCAGAGAATTTTCTGTAGGGATGCCAGTCAGTATACCATGGAGTTGGGGCTCAGAGTCAATGTAAAGTGGGATTGTAGGAAACACCTTCCCAAAGGCTGCACCATCAGTAGAAGCTGTCGTGATGGCATAATGCTTGGTGAAAGTATGAACTGAGAAACAAGAAGCAGCTCTGCACATGTCCAACACAGGGATATTCCTTAAAAAGGGCTATTGAGGGGGCTTGTGCTCTTATGGAGTGCGCTGAAACCTTTGAAGGTGGTATGGATTTAGCAGCATCCTAACACATGAATATGCAGGTCGTAATCCAGCTGGGAAGGTTGGGGCTAAAACCACCTGCCCCATCATCCTTTCTGCCAGGGCCGGCTCCAGGCACCAGCCTGGCAAGCAGGTGCTTGGGGCAGCCACTCCAGAGAGGGGCGGCAAGTCCAGCTATTCGGCAGCAATTCGGCAGACGGTCCCTCACCCCCGCTCGGAGCAAAGGACCTCTCGCCAAATTGCCGCCACAGATCGCGATCGCGGCTTTTTTTTTTTTTTTCTGGCTGCTGGGGGTGGCCCAAACCCTGGAGCCAGCCCTGCTTTCTGCTTAAGCAAAAGATGTGGCATCTTATCCAAATAAAAGGCAAGTCAATAGTCTGGAGCTTCTGCATCTTTGTGATGGTTAAGCTTGGGAAATGACACGGGCAAATAAATCGCCTGATGGAGGCAGAAAGGAGATGCCCCCAGTTTCTGACAAAAGTGGTAAGGTCCTAGAGAAAAACAGCATGATTTGAAAAGATGATCTAGGGAGAGTGACAAGGGCCTGCAGCTCCCAAAACCTCCTAGCTGATAATATGACCACTAAGGCGGTCACCTTAGCTTAAAGTTTTATAAATAAGCAGCAGGCTAAAGACTCAAAGGGCAGATACATCAATACTAATACCAGATTCAAATCCAAACCACTGGAATAAGTATCCTAAAACATCCAAAATTCTAGTAGTACACAGGAGATATTTCCTTGTCAAAACCATACTGGAAAAGGACTCCATTTCATACGGTAAGTGGATCTGGTGGATGGTTTCCTATTGTTCAATACAAAGTTCTGGTTGAGAGAGTTCAGATGCAAGAGGCTGTAGAAGTAAATACAGCACATTGGATGGTCCCTGGGAGCAGAAATGCATCCGTGAGAGATCCCAGACCGTAACTCACTCTGGAACAGAACTGATGGCACTTCCTTAGTTCTGCAGCGCATGGGGAACTTCCATGGTGGACCTAAGACGGGAATATTGATCTCTCTCAGTTTTCAGAGACCATTTGTGATCCATCCTGATTGATCTGGTAAGGAGTTCTGCCAGGGAATTCTGTATCCCAAGAAGATGGGACGTGTTGAATGCTACTGCATTCTGGACACAAATTCCAAAGACTGACTTCTTTCTAGAATTGCTGGGTGACCCCGGCATACCCTTGTTCGTTTAGGTAAAAGCCTGCCGTGGTGTTCTCCAATAGGACTTAAACCATCTTGCCTTTGATATAGGGTAGGAATACTGACATGCTCTGAAGATTGCCTCAAGTTCCAGGACATTTATATGTAGGGAGAACTCTTGAATCCACCAAAGTCTTAGAGCGGTGTGTGTCTAAGTGTGTGTGTCTAAAAGTCTGGCCGGGGTAGATAGGCTGTTGCCAATTAAGAATCTCCCCCAAGAACACTATTCTTTGCACCGGAGAAAGGATAGATTCACTCTTGGTCATCAAGAGGCCCAAGATGTCAAAGAGCAGCTGGATCCGTCTTAGGTTGTCTGAAATAGCCTCAAATCAACCAGTTGTCCAAATACAGCAATATCTGGAAATTGATTCTCCTGAGGCAGGCCAATGCATTCATGCATGCATGCAACTGCTATGCATTTTGTAAAGACCCTGGGGGCTGAAGACAGGCCAAAAGGAAGGACTGAAAAACTGGTAGTGTTTGCCTCCAACTATAAATGTGAGGAATCTGCTTTGACCAGTGTGGCTAGACAAATGGAACAGATATCCTGTAAGTTAAAAGCAAGATACTAGTCAGGATCTAGGGGAAGCATGCTCGAAGCCAGGAAACAGTGTGAAACTTCATTTTCTTTATGAAGTTGTTCAGCTTTCACAGATCTAAGACAGGCTCTCTCTTCACCTGCTTCCATAGCCATGCCTGTGAAAAGATCAAGAATACGTCCTCAAAAGGAGTGGGAGAGACTCAAGGCCTTCTATATATTGAAGGCAACCAATGAAAACTTGGGATTGAGAGGTGAGAAGAAATTATCAGTTAGCCATGGTGGTGTGGTAACAGGAGCAGTCACGGGAGACAGAGTGAGACCAGTGCTTGTGCCCCCAGTACCTATGGAGGAACTGGAAGCTAGCAGAGTAATGGCGGTCTTTTCGTTGATCAGACCTAGGCAAATATTGCCAGGGCCAATTGTACCAGAGATGGTATCAAGGCCAGTGCCCAGGCAAGCATTGAGGATAGGACCAGTGCAGCAACCTGCACAGCAGTCTGGAGGAACAGAGAATCTGGCACCAACTAGCACAGGAGATCTTAAGCTGCAGCATATGCTTCTAATGTCTTCAGTACCAACAATGTTGATTGAACCTCTGGGAGCAGCCGTGCCAAAGTGGAGGTAATTCCTAGCCCAAAATAATAGACGTACTGGTCTCAACAGTACAGTGGTTGGTACTGGAGTCACCAACTCTCTGGGCTGTAGGTCTCATAACAGTAACAGAGAACTTTGAGCCAGGGCAGATCGCAAAGGACTCATCATAAGGAAGTCCAGCAACCTCACCTCTACACCTCTGGGTCCTCTTTTTGAAGGCCCTACATATCTGGCACTTTTCTCTGATATGACCCCCTCCCAGTCACTTCAAGTGCTGGGAAGGTGAATAAATAACAGGTAGTGCTACCCTGCCAATGCAACAGTGCATAAAACTGGGTGACTTCTGCATGCTAACACTCCAGTTCTGAGCAACTGCCTGGATGAGAAACCAAGAAAATGTTTAAGAAAATAATCCTAACAGGTCAGTGAGTGCTACAAATTCATTTAGAGGAAAAATCCTGTGCGCAGAGCTCACTGGAGACTGACTACTTACCATAGGCAGTGAGAAATAGCTGATGGGAGCTAAGGCAGCTTGGTAGGGCAATGAGGCAGCTCAGGGCACATGCATGGCTCCAATAGGTCCCATTTCATTGTTGTTCGAATGCATCACTAACCTCAGGTGGGAGCTGCTAAACCTCTCCTGAATGCATCACCCTATGGGCCCTCATGAGGAAAGTTACACATGCTCACAGCCCAGGACAGCTAGTAAGCTGTTTCAAGTGCATTTGAGAAGAGGATGCAAGGAAGGGTATAAGAATAAATAGGTTGTGCTCTAAAACCTGAGGGAGAACACTGCTTATAGTAGCGATTGTGAATGACAAAATTCCAGAACTTAGAGATGAAATGTACTGTGTGAAATTCACACTTCCATTTTCAGTCTTGTAGAAACTACATGCTAAATGTCTGGAAGCTTTAAATAGCCAAAAGTTCTTCCAACACATCAGAAGTATCTTTTGTTCCTCCTGGAGGGGAAGTTGTAGGTGTAGTAGGTGTTGTAGGTGTAGTATGTGTTATGCCTATGACAAAAAAGGGACACAGACACTCAAATTTTACATCATTCTAACATGGCTACTCAAAAGCAATAAGCTTCCTAAACATTAGCAAATAAAAGACTCAACACAACTGCTTATACTTACGTATACAGCTGGGCAAAGATGGAACCCATGAATTGTTAGCTTCACATTTAACTGAACTGCTACCAATCATAGTGTAGCCAGAATCACATTCAAATATTACGGTATTTCCATATGAATAGTCAGGTCCAAACCCAGATTGCTTTTTTCCATTTTTGACTTCTGGCTCTGGACACTTGACCACTGAAAATTAAAAGTACCAGCATAAGAATGTTTTGCACAGGAAGCATTTAGTGGGAGGGTGTGTGTGTGTGTAGGGGAACCTAGAAAAAGCCTCGATACTTGACTTCAGCAAATATAAAAATGTATTTTAAAATAAAGTTACACAACTTTCAATCTTTCCCTTTAAAAAGATGTTAGCCATACAGTTGGGTACTGTGCTTTATGTAGACTATCAGGCCCATCTCTTATCTCCCCCACCCCCCTCCAGTGAACTACATCAGGAATTTGGGTCAAGCTATAAGTGATCTACATACAATGACATTCTGGAGCTGAACTTCCCCGCTTTTGGGAGACTTAATATTAAAGTAGCGAGGTGCCCAACCTGCCTAATGCCTCTGAAAAAGCCTCCATCCCAGCTGTTAGGCTGGGTAACTCAGCAAGAATAAAACCAAGTTGTTGCAGCTGCTTGAATACCAAGTACATAAATGCATTGTTAGCTAAATGCAATAGTGTGCGTGAGCACTGCCGTCGCCCAACTGAGGATTGTACAATGACCTTTATTTCCCCCTGCTAAGAACTTTATATGTGATATGAACTCACAGAGGCCTGAGCCTTCACCTGTCAAGGAGCCCTCCGCAAAGAGTTCTGAAAAATATGGTTTCCAAACAATCCTGCTTGTAAGGCTCTCTCTCTCTCGCCTTCCCCTTTAGCACTGAGTAGTAGGGCACTGGCATAAACTCTTAAACTAAGGTTTTGCTTTTATCTCCACCTAAAATCAACTGTTTGTGACATGAGAATTAACTGCAATCTTGGAACACTGAAGAGAGACAAAAAATACAGGATGGATTACAGGCAAAACTGTTTCCAGGAATGATTTATGAAGTGTCCGTCATTCTTTAGTTTTCCAACAGTAACTAGATTTCATGATATGTATTCAGGGGGACTAAGCACTAACTGAATTTCCTCAGGTTTAAGGGTTTACTTAGCAATCAAAATATAGCTTTTCCTGGGAGGAGATAGTAGAATAAGAAGGGGATAAAAACAGATGCTACTAACCTTTGCATTCAGGGGCAGGCCCACTCCACTCTCCATTGACATTATCTTTTGTTGTACAATGAATGGAGGCCTCTCCAATAAGAGAGAAGCCCTGGTCACATTTGTAAGTTACTGCTGAGCCATAGGGAAACTCTTGTTCACTCTGACCAGTATGGGATCCATTGGTGACATCAGGAGGTGGAGGACAAGGTATTGCTGAAGCAAAGAATGTCAACATGAAAATTAAAGTTTACACTGAAGGTGAACTGAAGGGAGTCTTCACTAAAAGAAGTCTCATATCCCTTCCAAAAGCTATGTAGTCATTTGGAAGGGTACTTAACATTGCATTTTAACATTTGAAGCAAGACCCCTTTCAGATTCTGAAGGTTTTTCTGCTTCTAGGCTTGACCCAACCCAGTACGACCATTGCTCAAGGAGCATGCTCCATAAAACACCAGCTCTGGAAGAAGACCTTAACAGACCATGCCCCTTCCCAACGTTAGCCTCAGGGAGCCAGAACTACTTCCCCGCCATCTCTAGAGGTAGTGTCGTTCCACCAGCAGAAAACTAAGCTAGGACATTGCTTGTAGCAGCAGCTGATTCCAGACTGGACCATCAGCAGCATGATTGACAGACCAAGCCCAGAAAGCATCCAAGAGATCAAATTAAGGTAGAGGCAATTTAATTGTGATTCACTCCCAAAGAGCCTCAGATTTCAAGTGGATAGTCAGATTTAGGAAGGGTCAAGACTTTTTGAAGTCATTTTCATGCCTTTTACTTAGGGCTTGGCTACACTTGCAGATGTAGAGCGCCAGGAGTTAAACCGGCCCTCAGAGACAGCAGCAGGGAAAGCGCTGCCATGTGTTCACACTGTCAAGTGCAAGCGCAGTAGCGTGGCCACATTAGCAGCTCTTGCAACGCCACAGAGAGCAGTGCATTGTGGTAGCTATCCCAGTGTGAAAGTGAATGCAGCGTGCTTTTCAAGTGTGGGGGAGAGGGGAGTGTGACAGGGAGTGTGTTGTGTGTATGTGGAGGGAGAGACTGTGTTTTGGGGGACAGAGAGTGTGTCAGCATGCTGTCTTGTAAGTTTGGACAGCGGCAAGGGGAAGGAGGAAAACCCTGACATCAGCCCCCACCCCCAGCGCCTCTCTCTCACACGCGCGCACACACACACACACACACACACACACACACACCTGCCTCCGCAGCAGGAACATTCCACAGTAATGTTTTGCTGTGTGTCCTGGAGCAGATAAGCATGCCGGCTGTCAGAAATGGAGCTTTGAAAGGGGATATCCACATGCCTGCAGCTGAGTTCAAAACAATGACAAGAGTGGCCACTTGACTTCAATGGATTTTGGGACATTTCCGGAGGCCAATCAGAGCGCAGTAATGCAACATGTCCTCCACACTGACAGCCTGGCATTTCAGCCAGGGTGCAGCAAGCTCTATGCTTCTTGTGGAGGTGGATTACCAGGGGTGCTCCAGCTGCGGAGTCCAGGTGCTATAAGTGCCTTGCCAGTGTGGACACCTCAGGAGTGAGGGCACCCGAGGCTGATTTAATGCGCTCTAACTTGCAAGCGTAGACAAGGCTTTAGTGAACAGCAGGATTACACAGATACAATAGCGAAGAGGAGTCATGAGGCCTGTTGGACTATGCACATGAAACAGTGCCAGGTGAACAATCTAAAAGGGACTTAGATAGATAGATATATTAGATTCTGTAGGAGTCATCCAAACACCATGGTGAATCACAGTATAATTTCATTCCTCCCTGCAACTCAACTGTCATTTGGATTAAATGCCAAAGTAAGAACAGAGGAAAGCACCAGCTATGTTGCATCATCTCCAGATGTGAACCATTCTTAAAACCATTGGATTAGTTTACCTTCGCAAAGTGGAAGCTCCTTATCCCAATCAACTCCATTTCCCACAACCACACATTTGGCAGAAGTTGGTCCATTTAATCTGTACCTAAAGAAAGAAAAAGGGTTCAAGTTTGTTACTCATGTAAGCAAAGAGCTAGTTAACCATCCAGAAAGATAGAACATGGTTTCTTTCTGCCAGTAGGTGGAGACAAACCATTGAAAAGGGGACACATCTAACACCATAGGACCAAGGAACACTAGGGCTATGTCTACACTTGCCATTTAAAGGGCAAAATGTCCCTTTTTTGTGGTGAAACTTCTAAGTTTCACCACAAAAAGAAAACCACCTTTACGAGAGACAGACAGTTCTTTCCACTGTTTTTTGTGCTGTTATGAAAGTGAAGATACCTGTGTAAACACCTTTTGGCCTCCGGAGGATATCCCACAGTTCCAAAAGTGACCACTGTGGCCAGCATCTCCACTGCTCTGATGCCAGGTTAACGGATGTTAGCCCCTCCCTCTATAAGCCCCAGGAAGTTTGAAACTCCCTTTCCTTGTAGATGTGGCGGGAAAGCAGCCAGACAGCCTGGGGGTGGGGGTGGGGTTAAAAAATGCTATGAAAGGAACAAGGAAGTAATGGGGCTGCTGGGATATGAAGCAGGGTAGCACGGGGCACTGAGCAAGGACCCAGAATGCCTTCTGCTCACACCCCCATCCCATCAGACCTATCGAGAGACATGCACTGTGGGATAGCTGCCCTACAGCACTGCTCTCATCCTTGATGAAGTGCTGCTAGTATAAACACTAAGGCCATGTCTACACTACACATCTATAATAGGTACAACTACCTTGATCAGGGGTGTGAAAAATCCATACCCTTGAGTGACATTTATACTGCCCTAAACTCCCCACGTAAACAGCACTATGTCGACAGGAGAACTCCCGCCAACATAGCTACTGCCTCTTGGAGAGATGGATTAACTATGCTGACAGGAGAGACTCTCCCATCAGTATAGGAGCAGCTTTATGTACAACAGTAGAGCTGCGCTGCTGTACGTGAAGGCCAGGCCCTGTGTAGTTAAAGGCAATAAAGAGCTACAAACCAGAGGATATAGATCCCAAAAGCGTTAGCAAGAGAGAGTCCTCGCTTCTGGGCTATGCTCATCAGATGCTTGGGAATACTTGTTAATCCTCGGCAAAGGGGAACAAATTACCCCTCTTCTAAATTAGAGATTTTTGCACTCCCATCTCCAGTAGGTGACAGAAGGCCCTACCACCTCTGCTACAGAACTCTTCAAATACTCAGAAAACTAGTTATTTTACTGCTCACTGCTCACAGTGCTTTGACATGGAAAAAGGGTTTGGACTTGCTGAGTAGGAAGCTGTCTCACATACGATGTTTCTAACATGTAGGAGGACGTGTTGGAGCCGCTGACATTCTGCACCTTAGAATTACTCTGCTTTTCTCTGCATAAGAACTAAAAACCTCTTCTCTGCCCTGTTGTGTCAGGCTGGCTCAGCTGAAGCAGCTCTTGTTACGTTTTCTCCTACTTTTACCAATGCTGCCCCTGCTGGGCAGCCAGAAGCACTGCATCTCCAAGCCAATTCCCTGCAGCAGTCAGGCAGGGATTCCCCCACGCAATGTATTCTGAGTTGGTTTCTTTTATCTCCTTCCTTTGAAGGGTCAGGGATGGCCATGGCTGAAGATGGGACACTGGATGGGAATGGCCAGGACTCTGAGGTGGCATCAAGGACTCTCACCTCAGTGCTTGGCGGCTTGCTGGTTCTTGCTCACATGCTCAGGCTCTAGTATGTGGGGTCCTTAAGAAATTTCCCCCCAGGTCAGATTGGCAGTGACAATGGGTTTTTTTTTTTTTTTTTTGGGCCTTCCTCTATAGAATGTGAGTGCAGGTCACTTGCCAGGATTATCTCAATCTGTCTCACTTCAACATTTCCCTGCCACGACAGAGGCCCGAGGAATTTCTGCACCTCAGGCCCTCCTAGTCTCTGCCCATGGCACATAATTGCTTAAGCACCCGAGCGCTGTAGTATTTTAGAGTAGTTTTGGTTGAGTTTAGTATGTGGGTCCCTGGGAAGCGTTGGTGCCCTGTGACATACAGGACGTCAGACTGGATGATCTGGTGGTCTCTTCTGGCCTTAAGCTTTAAGACCTCAAAAATCCAAAACACACCTGCTCAGTGCAATGAAGCCACAAGTTATTTTTGATTCCCCAAGGCTTGGCCACATAACCCATATGAACAAAAGCAACAACTGCACTTGAGGCTATCCTGGGTAATACTGACATCTATAAGGGAGGGACAGACAAATATTTGCTATGGTAGAGCAGGAAGAGGTCTGCTTCTACCTGGTGTGGCATTTTATGGGCAATATTCTGCCACTAGCTCCCAGCACCCAGACAGAAACCCGTGTAACAAGGGAGAGATGGCACAGGTCAGTAAGTGCCACATGACCCCTGAGGTGGGACTCAATCTCATAACCCAATCCCTGCTAGATGATCTCCTGAAGACTCTAGGCTGGGATTTTAGACTCCCATCTCCCACAGAGAGTTTGGTGCCCATCTCCCACCTCCTTCAACTCCTTTGAAAATCACGGGTGTAATTCTTAACAAGGGCCCAGCCCATGGCTACAGATTAATAGCACACCACTCACTTATGTTCTTGAAGTTAAGCAGGCTTTCTACTCATTTTGCCAGACTTCACCAGCAGTTTTACACCAGTCTAAAGTTCTGTTAATTAGTCAAAAGAAACAACTAGCCACTCACCCTTCATTACAGGAGAAGTTTGCTGTTGCACCAAACCGGAGATCCGTGAAATGAACCCTGCCATTTTCTAGTTCTAGTTGTTTACATGGTCTTCCTAGAAGAGAACAAAGTTAATATTAGTGTTACTTCATATTACCTTAATGGGAGAAAGGGGATATGCTAACTTGTACTCGTAACATAGCAAATTTCATGGCAGATCAAAGCCAATGACCATAGAGTCCAATCTCTGTCCTGTACGACAATGGCTACAGAGGAAAGCTTACAACCCACATTATAGATAATTTTCTAACGTGCCCTTGGGAAGTGGGGAGACGTGGAAGCGGGATGATGCTTCCTAATCCCACACAGACAGTGGTTGCCTTATATCCTGAATCAAGAGATTTAAGATCCCCTTGCAGATTTAGTACAAATGCAAATATTCATATTGTACATGTTAAGACCCAGATCCTGAAAACTCATATGCATAACCCTATTCATGTGGGTAGGCCCATTGACCTGAACTGGCAGCAATTACAAATAAAAAGCAACATAATACATGGGAAAAAGGACAGATGGCATAAGTTATGAAATGTAAAAATTGATATGGGGTTCCAAACACACCAGTGAAAGTAACAACTGGCATGGTTACAGACAATAAGGAGAAGGTTTTGAAGTTCTTTAGGAACAAAAGAAATCCTACTGTAAGAGAATGTACACATGTCCACCCCCTGGAGAATGCTGTAATAATCTTTGTACAAAGTATGCCTTGTGAGGTACTTGAAAATTTATAGTTTACTGGTCAATGTTGTCCTGATAAAATACAGGGAAATATTATAACGTCATATGCACTGTTGCCATGCATGCAAACCACAGCACAAGTTGGCAAATTGGTCTGTCTCAAATGAATGTGTGCTCTTCTTAATTTGCATTTAAGTAGTAAGCGGGAAGAAAAAAAAAAAAAAAATGAGGAAAAGCAGCAGGGAAGATATTTCCCTATAGACTTTTTGTCAGCTGGGAATGTTTTCCAAGGGGCAGGATTGACACTATAAAAAAGAAGGGAGGAACACTCCAAGGCACCCCTCCTCCCTCTCACTCTGGGTACCTGGCATTGGCCACTGTTGGTAGACAGGATACTGGGCTGGATGGATCTTTGGTCTGACCCAGTACGGCCATTCTTACGTTCTTATTATACTGTATCCATGCAAAGTGCTAACTTTATGACTGCACTGGGGAAAGAAAATTCTCAATGCAGACAAGGTATGTATAAATTGTGACCTATTTATTAAGGCCTGATCAATTCAGCAAAACAAGTCCCGCTGAAGTCACTGGGATTGAAGAATGCTTTGCTGAATCAGCCCCCGCCCTTGATAAATATAAATAAAGTATTTCCTCAAACCAGCAGGCTGGAGTAGGTGACCCTAAGGCTATTCAAGAAAGTTCCATTAGTATTAAATCATAATTTAAAACATATGCAGAAGAAGGCAGAGTTAAGGTTCATCAGCATCGAACTGTATATATCCTAACTAGTTTCTGTAGTATTGCATTTACTAGGGACTTCTGCATAGCATATAGCATATATAGTCTTGAGATGAGGAAACTTGCAAAAAATCTTTTTGTACACTTAACAATGAAGCCAAGAGAAGTATTCTCTAAGTTTAGTTATGAATTAGTATTTTGACCAAGTTTGTAACACACATTATTCAATACTGGGTTTACTTTTAGTACAGTGAATTCAGTAGGGCTAAATTCTATATTTCGTTATCAGGATAGAGCAACAATTTTTCAAACAAACAAACAAACCAAACAAAAACACAAGACCGACACTTACCACACCAAAGTGTTTTACTTTATTGCAGTATTTGTGATGCTCCCTATACTAATCAACAGGAAATACTATGAACACGATGAATTTAACCGCACCAAGTTGTAGCTGTCCAGTGTTCTGTGGCACCCATTTTAATGAAGTTAAAAGATGTGACATGGTAAGAACAAAGGTCATTAGGGAAACTAAAGAGGGTTAAAGCTTAGATGTCCTTTATTTTAGGCCTCCATTTAAAGCTGACCCGCATAGGCAGAGTATCAAATTCCAGTAACTTCACTGGTGTGCACTGAACGCCTCCCAGTCACAGGACCATTATGTGGACAATGGGGTCTCTAGTAGAGAAGAACAGCACTATTCTTAAGTTTAGATCTACTACTACATAACAAGACGATGTTCTAGAAAGGCAGGTATTCAGCACACGGCCTAAAAACCAGAAAGAAATGTGGTAAACCTATTCCTCAATAGAATTAAGAGGAGAGCATTCATCATGGAAGGCTGAAGATACTGGAATTTTGTATTTTAGCTGCTCTTAAAGCAGTCTACACATATTAGGGAAGCATTCTGCCTTTTTTTTTTTAATACAGTCAACTACAAATAACAAAGAACTGTCCAAAATGTATTTAGAAAGTGTTTATGGATACCAGTGTCGAACTGTGAACCACTTACCCAATAGAAGAGAGATTCCTAACTGTGTCAAGATGGCTTGCACATCAATTGAAATGGAAAAGCAATGAAGATACTCACCTACACAAAACTCAGGGTCTACTGACCATGTTGAATTTGCAAGACATGTTACATAAGGAGACTTTCCAGAGCCAAACATGTATCCTGGGCGACAGGAGTATTTCAGTTTGGTTCCAACAGGATAGGAATTGTTCACTGGCCCAGACAGCTCAGCAAAACTCAATCTTGGAGGAGAACCACAAATGCCTAGCAATAGGGACAGACAAGGAAGGGGAAAAGTTAACTACGAAGGATATTCAGTAGTCTGTTGTAACAGAATACTCCTTTTTGAGACGCCACAAATGATTTTACTGGGGACAATTTGGATGTACTTGTTTTCATTACAGCCTTGAAGCTAGTTCACTGAATGGCCTTGATACAAAACTGCTGTACATTCAAATTTTACATCATTTACCATGTATCCCTCACCCTGAGCATGTCTGGTAACGTAAGGTAAATACATTGTGCAAAACAGGACATTCCTCCACCTCACAGGACTTATGATCTAACGCAGCACAGCCTCAGAGACACTGTTGCAACCATACCGAGTGACATGAAAGGTGACGTACAGGGCAAAGGAGACCAATGGAGCAATCTATAGACGAGTACATGAAACATGTCTGGCATTAGAAACAAGTGAAAAGAGCTGGTGGAAAGCTCTCAGACAGCTGACTTTCATATTTCTCATGCGATGCATGGAACCTGTATGACCGGCATGAGGACAAGTGCCAATGAGAAGCAAAGTTGGGAAAGTAACTGAAATACTTCCTGATGTTTCTGTTGGTGCTAACCCTCTCACTGTGGAACTTGCTGACAGGCCAAAAAAGTCTAACTTGGATCACAAACGAATTAGTTATGTTCATGGAGGATAGTTCCATCAAAGGCCATTAGCCAAGATGCTTAAGGATGCAACCCCATGCTCCGGGTGTCAGAACACCTGCCAGCAGCGGAGACTAGGCAACAGGGAATCAATTTCTTGATAATTGCCTTGTTCTGTTCATTCCCTCTGAATCAACCCACAGTGGCCACTATCAAAAAACAGAATACTAGATGGACCATTGGTGTGACCCAGTATGGCCATTCTTATCTTATGTTTTCTCCTTTACCTGGGCTTTCTTTAGGGCCATTTGGGGTTGTGTTCAGAGTAGGCTCTGCATAAAAAGGAGACTTACAAGAGGATACAGGAGCAACCCACTTATCTGAATGTGCTGAACAAAGCTACGCCACGCATGGAAAGACCTCAAAAGTGACAAGACAACTAGAGTGATTTTACAATGTTAGTTTGCAACAAAACATGCTAAAAAGACCCAGTCCTAAGATTGCTCCTTTTCTCTCCCATCGAAGGATCAAGCACTACCTCCTAGCACACTACTGACCTAAGAAACAGACAATATATTTTACCTATTTCGTTTTCGTTAAGATTGCTATTGAGTTTGCACAGTGAAAAAAGTGTCTACATGCATTAGGTATATGACTCGTACGGCCATGCCAACAACTAACTCTTTGAACCAGAAGCCATCTACCCCTACCTAAAATAACTAGTATTATAGTACAGTTTCCGAGACGGATTATCTTCGGCCAAGTCAACATGCCTGGAGTGCCACACCCTCTACGAGCCTGAAAGTGTCCATTGACCATTGTCTGCAGATGGCTGTGTTTACCTGTTAGTCTTCCTGTATGTGTGTGTGCTGGCAAGTGGGCAATGAAGTCTTGCAGTGACATGTGATCATGTCACCTGAACTGGAATCCATCTTTAACCTGGTGCTTTTCCAGTGGCGGGGGGAGGGGGTGGAAACACAGAGGGGCAAAGCTTTCCCGCCTTATGCAAAAGATATATAAAGGGGTGGAAGAGAACAGAGGGGAGGGAGGAGCCATCATGAAGAATCCCCTAGCAATCACCTAAGCTGGAACAAGAGCTGTACCAGGGGAAAGAATTGTGTCCAGGCCTGGAAGGTGTCCAGTCTGAGAAAAACTTACTGAAGCATCTCTGAGGGTGAGATGATCTGTATTTAGTTTGACTAGACATAGATTTGCGCATTTTATTTTATTTTGCTTGGTGACTTACTTTGTTCTGTCTGTTACTACTTAGAACCACTTAAATCCTACGGTCTGTATTTAATAAAATCACTTTTTATTTAGTAATTTACTCAGAGTATGTATTAATACCTGGGGGAGCAAACAACTGTGCATATCAGTGTTATAGAGGGCAAACAATTTATGAGTTTGCCCTGCATAAGCTTTATGCAGGGTAAAATGGATTTATTTGGGTTTAGACCCCATTGGGAGTTGGGCATCTGAGTGCTAAAGACAAACACACTTTTGTGAGCTGTTTTCAGGTAAACTTGCAGCTTTGGGAAAAGTGATTCAGACCCTGGGTCTGTGCTGGAGCAGACTGGAGTGTCTGGCTCAGCAAGACAGGGTGCTGGAGTCCTGAGCTGGCAGGGAAAACAGGAACAGAGGTAGTCTTAGTACATTGGGTGGCAGTTCCCAAGGGGGTTTCTGTGATCCAACCCGTCACACAACCCCTCTACAATGGCTCTCTGTATTAGCCAACACTGAACCTCCAGCTATCCACTGAGATACAGCCATTGCACGTGAACTTAACACACCAAAGACTACCCGGAACTTCCCATCCAGCAGGTTATGGACAACATACCGCATGCCTGAAATAGCAACAACTGCTGTGGACCACATGCAACCACCTCACATCTTTGGATCTAGCCAAGGAATGGCAAAGTATCTGGACCTCATCCACTGTTCCAAACAAGCACATTAACACTGACTCCACATGCCGCCCTTGTGGTTTCAATCTGCTACGCAGACTCTAGACCATACTCAACTGCACCTGAACAAACCACCCAAGATGCAGGTACCTGATGCAGAAATGGAAAAGTCAGAGACTCTTTCATGCAACTGTGGTGAGAACATCCAAACCACTGAACACATCATAACAGTGCCCCAAATATGGATTCAAGGGTGAAATGGATGATTTATGGGCCTACAATTGCATCTGCAAATACTGTGAGTGAGGGAAAAAAGAGACAGGTGGGAGCTGTAGCCTAAAATCTCCCAAGCTGGGGAGAGAAGGGATGCAGGTTGCTGCCAGAGACAATGTATGGCTAGAGGCCTGGGAGGATGTTCCTTGAGCAGACCATAAGTGGGGAAGGGTGTCAAAATGCAGTTACCTCAAAATGGTGACAACCATACTAGAGAATTAACACTTTCCACCATAAAGTTGAGAGATTTTAAGAGACTGTTTTTACCTGTGGTATTTTCAGTGGTTTTCTCTGTGGGTTTTACAGTTGATCCTGTACAAAGAAAAACACGTACAAATATTTTCAGGTGCTAAGTGCATATCATCCTTGGAGTCAATAACTCATTCATTCTATCAACTCTGCATTCAGATAACAAAGAAAGCCAATCAAGTATAAAACTCAAAATCAAACCCACAGCTCTTAAATTACCCAGACTAAAGATAGAGATATGGCTGAATTCTGTATTTCATTACCAGGGATAGAGCAACTACAATTTTTCAAAAAAGACAGACACTTACCACACCAAAGTGTTTTACTTTATTGCAGTATTTGTGATGCTCCCTATACTAATCAACAGGAAATACTATGAACACGATGAATTTAACCGCACCAAGCTGTAGTTGTCCAGTGTTCTGTGGCACCCACTTTAATGAAGTTAAAAGATGTGACATGGTAAGAACCAAGGTCATTAGGGAAACTAAAGAAGCTTGAAGCTAGTTTACTGAATGGGCTTGATACAAAACTGTAATACATTAACATTTTACATTATTTACCATGAAAAAATCACCTGGGCATGTCTGGTAACGCAAGGTAAGTACATTGTGCAAAACAAGACATTGCTCCACCCACAGGGCTTATGATCTAAGGCAGCACAGGCTGGGGCTGAAACAATACAGAGTGACATGAAAGATGATGACGTACAGGGTAAAGGAGACCAAGATAGCAATCTATTGAAGAGTACATGAAACACGTATGGGTTTAGAAACAAGTGAAAACATATCGTGGAAAGCTCTCTCTGAGACAGCTGACTTTCATATTTCTCATGCGATGCATGGACACTATGACAGGCATGAGGACAAGTGCCAATGAGAAGCAAAGTCGGGAAAGTAACTGAAATTCTTCCCGATGTTCTGTATTGTATTGTCTAAGGGCAACAGATCCTAAATTCTCAACTACTGAGGGACAATCTTCACTCGTTGCTTTATTTGCTTTCCACAAGCTACTCTTAGGATAACCTTTTATGAGTGATGTACCCACATAATTGGATGCTAATACCCTAACCTTAATTTGGGATACTGCAAATTATATACTATATGTTCCTTCTGGTTTTCAAACCCAATTGTGTACTTTTGGAGAATTTAAGCATTATACCCAGACGTACAGTCTTTTCTTACCCGGTGTATAGATCATTTTAACATGAGCTTTAACAAAGTTTTTAAATCGATTTCTGCACAGTCACAAACCTAAGGCTACAACAGGAGAACTTGCTCATTTTATAATCTTTAGGAGTCCTACGCCCCAAACTTCGTTTTACTGAAACTAGTCCGCTACAGCAGCCGCACCTTTACCTGCTGTTCGAAGCGGCTTTTTCCTCCCCCCACTCCCGCCGCCTGCCTCCAGCCGCGGACAGGAGACACCCCAGCCCCCGGCTCTGGGCATTAACACTCTCACCCGCGGGGCAGAGTTTAGCCTCCCAGGCAGAAGCGCCCCCGGGGGCTCGAGGCTCGCAGAGAGGCGGGGCCCGCCCCAGGGGCCGGGCGGGGGCAGCGGGAACCTGTCGCTGCCGCTCGGGCCCCCTCCGCCCTGCTCGCCCCCTCCGCGGCGGGGGTCAGGCCGGGGGAGCCGCTGCGGCTCCGGTCCCCGCCCAGCCCGGTACCGATAGGGGAAGGGACCGAGGTAACTCCGTGCCCGAAGAGGGGCCGCCTGGGGGGGACTCCCCTCCTCGCCACGCCCCCCCCACTCACCGCGAGCCCCGGACAGGAGCAGCAGCAGCGCCAGGAGCCCCCGGGCGCCGGGCGGGCAGCGCGGAGCCGAGACCATAGCGGGGGCGGCAGGAGAAGTCACGGGACGGCGGAGCGGACCCAGGGCGATGCCGCTTCAGAGACCCCACCTTTGGCTCTGACTCAGCATCCGGCCCCGGCACCTGCCGGCAGGTGAACCAGCGGGGGGCGGGGCCAGCCGCGGGGGGCGGGGTCTGAAGGCTGCTGGGCGGGGCCTGTGTCCCTGCCGGGCGCTCGGGCGCTGTCCGGGCAGCAGGTGCTGCCTGAGCCGGGGGGGAGAAGCGAGCCCAGGGGCCTTGTCGCGGTAGCAGCGCGGAGCGCTCGTGCTCGGGGGCGCTGCGGGGCTAGTGCCCTTGTTCCAGCCGGTGCTCCCGCCTCCCCCGCTCGGCCGCCGCCAGCAGCCGCCGCCGCTCCCCCGGGCCGCTCCGCCCCATCGCCTCTCACGGGCACGCACGGCCCGGCTGAGCCCGCCCACTTCCCGGTTCGCCAATACGGCCAAGGAGCCCCGGGGACAAGCGCTAGACAGCAACAAACCCACCTCAGCGCGCTTTGCTTTCATAGAGGAGGAGTCGGGCAGCCCGGCCGAAATGCTGTTTGTTTAAATAAATATTGGCTTTGGCAGACTGGGCACACGCTACTTAATCCCCTACAAGCATTGGTGCCACACCTGGAGGCTGCAGCTGGCCAATACAAGGAAGCGGGTAGCTGATCAGATAAGAGAGAGAGAGAGAAGCTACTTCCCCTTTTGCTTCTAGCGAATTTAACGCGCAGGTTACAACAACAACGAGCTAGTGGAAGAAAGGGAACGCCCTGGGTGGTGGTGATTGAATCAGCACTGACGCATTTCCTCCAATATCGAAGGTATGTCTACACTACGGGATTACGCCGAATTTACAGAATTTGATTTTTGGCAACTGATTGTATAAAGTCCAGTGCATGCAGCCACACTAAGCACATTAATTTTGCGGTGTGCGTCCATGTAGCAAGGCTAGCATCGACTTCCGGAGCGTTGCACTGTGGGTAGCTATCCCATAGCTATCCCATAGTTCCCGCAGTCTCCCGCGCCCATTGGAATTCTGAGTTGAGATCCCAATGCCTGATGGGGCAAAAAACATTGTCGCTGGTGGTTCTGGGTACAGCCTCACCCCTCCCTCCATGAAAGCAATGGCAGACAACTGTTTCGCGCCTTTTTTCCTGGGTGAACTGTGCAGACGCCATACCACGGCAAGCATGGTGCCCGCTCAGCTCAAGACAGCAGTCATGAACATTGTAAACATCTTGCGCATTATCGTGCAGTTTATGCTGAACCAGAACCTGAAAAACCAGGCGAGGAGGAGGCTGCGACTGCAGCGCGGCAACGAGAGTGATGAGGACATGGACATGGACACAGACTTCTCTCAAACCGCGGGCCCTGGTGCTTTGGAGATCATGCTGTTAATGGGGCAGGTTCTAGCCATGGAACGCCGATTCTGGGCTCGGGAAACAAGCACAGACTGGTGGGACCGCATCGTGTTGCAGGTGTGGGACGATTCCCAGTGGCTGCAAAACTTTCGCATGCGTAAGGGCACTTTCATGGAACTTCTGTGACTTGCTTTCCCCTGCCCTGAAGCGCCAGAATACCAAGATGAGAGCAGCCCTCACAGTTGAGAAGTGAGTGGCGACAGCCCTGTGGAAGCTTGCAATGCCAGACAGCTACCGGTCAGTCAGGAATCAATTTGGAGAGAGCAAATCTACTGTGGGGGCTGCTGTGATGCAAGTAGCCAAAGCAATCAATGAGCTGCTGCTACCAAAGATAGTGACTCTGGGAAATGTGCAGGTCATAGTGGATGGCTTTGCTGCAATGAGATTCCCTAACTGTGGTGGGGCGATAGATGGAACCCATATCCCTATCTTGGCACCGGAGCACCAGGGCAGCCAGTACATAAACTGCAAGGGGTACTTTTCAATGGTGCTGCAAGCACTGGTGGATCACAAGGGACATTTCACCAACATCTACTTGGGATGGCCGTGAAGGGCTCATGACGCTCGCGTCTTCAGGAACACTAATCTGTTTAAACAGCTGCAGCAAGGGATTTACTTCCCAGACCAGAAAATAACCATTGGGGATGTTGAAATGCCTATAGTTATCCTTGGGGACCCAGCCTACCCCTTAATGCCATGGCTCATGAAGCCATACACAGGCAGCCTGGACAGTAGTCAGGAGCTGTTCAACTACAGGCTGAGTGAATGCAGAATGGCGGTAGAATGTGCATTTGGACGTTTTAAGGGTTGCTGGCAAACGTTACTGACTCGCTCAGACCTCAGCCAAACCAATATTTCCATTGTTATTGCTGCTTGCTGTGTGCTCCACAATCTCTGTGAGAGTAAGGGGGAGACCTTTATGGCGGGGTGGAAGGCTGAGGCAAATCGCCTGGCTGCTGATTACATGCAGCCAGACACCAGAGCGATTAGCAGAGCACACAGGAAGCGCTGAGCATCAGAGAAGCTTTGAAAACCAGTTTTATGACTGACTAGGCTACGGTGTGAAAGTTCTGTTTGTTTCTCCTTGATGAAAACCGGCCCCCTTGATTGACTCATTCTCTGTAAGCAACCCACCCTCCCCCCTTTGATCACAGCTACCTTTCAAAGGAAATAAAGTCACTATCATTTAAAAATCATGTATTCTTTATTGATTATAAAAAGAGGGAGAGAAGTGACAAGGTCGCCTGGGTGGGGTTTGGGAGGAGGATAGGAGGGAAGGAAAAGGCCACTTCAAAAGTTCAAAATAATGACAGCCTTTTGCTTGGGCTGTCCACTGGGGTGGAGTGGGCGGGTGCACGGAGCCTCCCCCCCCCCTGCATTCTTACACGTCTGGGTGAGGAGGCTATGGAACATGGTGAGGGGGGAGGGAGGTTATAGAGGAGATGCAGCGGCACTCTGTGATCCTGCTGCCATTCCCGAAGCTCCACCAGACGTCGGAGCATGTCAGTTTGATCATGCAGCAACCCCAGCGTTGCATCACGCCACCTCTCATCTCAAGCGTCTCTCCTCTCCTCACGTTCGTCCCTCATGGCCTCACGTTCACTGGCAGCTTTCCTGTACTGGGATAGGGTGTCCTTCCACTCATTCAGATGAGCTCTTTCATCGCGGGTCGATTGCATGATTTCCGAGAACATTTAGTCTCGTGTGCGTTTTTTTCGCCGCCTTATCTGAGATAGCCTTCGGGACAGAGGAGGGATGCTTGAAAAATTTGCAGCTGCGGGAGGGAGGGAAAAAAGGGAGAGAAGTATTTAAAAAGATACATTTTACAGAACAATGCTTATATTCTTTCACGGTGAACAACACTATTCACATTACATAGCACATGTGATTTCGGTACAAGGTCGCATTTTGCATCTTAATATTGATTGCCTGTGGCTTTGGTGTTAGAGATCACAGACGCAGATCCGGGCATCAGAATTCGGCTTGCATGCGGCCACGGTAAGACATTGTCTTTCGGCTTCTGCAACCTTCCTAAAAGCAGCACCCTCCTTTCCCACATACCAAGCAGAGCCCATTGAGTGCTGCGGTTTTCCTGTTAACGTGCAGCAGCAGAAACCAAACTAACCCCCGCATCCAATTCTCTGGGATGATCACTTTATTCCCCTCCACCCCCCCCCCCGCCCCGCTGTATGGCTGGTATCAGGGAAGATCCCTGCAGAAACCAAACTAATCCCCCCCATCCAATTCTCTGGGATGATTGCTTTACCCCTCCCCCCCAGCGTGTGGCTGGTATCAGGGAAGATCCTTGCTAGCCAAACGCAAAAAGCTCAGCGCCAATGGCGCCGCCCCCCGCCCCTCCCGGCTTGGCTAACTGCAGGGAAGGATTTCTTTTCAGCCACAGGCAAACAGTCCAGTAGGAATGGCCACCTCTGTCCCCTTAAATTAAATTCCCATATTTCAACTAGGTTACCATGAATGATATCACTCTCCTGAGGATAACACAGCGAGATAAAGAACGGATGTTGCTTAAATGCCAGCAAAGAGCCCTTTATGTCGAAGTAAATGGCTTTGTAGTGTGGACGGGTGCAGGGTTAATTCGATTTAACGCTGCTAAATTCGACCTAAACTCGTAGTGTAGACCAGGCCTCAGTGTCATGGAGGAATCAGGCTCTGATCTCAGAGCTGTGATGCATTCCAAAGTGCTGGGGTTTGCTGCTGATCCGACACAAGGGACTAAATCAGCGGTTCTCATAGACTCATAGACTTTAAGGTCAGAAGGGACCATTATGATCATCTGGTCTGACCCCCTGCATGCTGCAGGCCACAAAACCGTCCCTACCCTTCCCTTGACTCTGCTGTTGAAGTCCCCAAATCCTGTGGCTTAGTGACTTCAATTGGCAGAGAACCCTCCTGCTAGAGATCCCTGCCCCATGCTGCGGAGGAAGGCGAAAAACCTCCAGGGCCTCTGACAATCTACCCTGGAGGAAAATTCCTTCCCGACCCCAAATATGGCGATCAGTAAAACCCCGAGCATGTAGGCAAGAGTCTCCAGCCTGACCCTTGTTAGCCATTATACTATTTACCTGCCATGGCATGGTATTCCTTTGGCTAAAATCATGTTTTTCTATTAAACCATTCCCTCCATAAACTTATCTAACTTAATCTTAAAACCAGACAGGTCCTTCTCAAACTTTTGTATTGGTGACCCCCTTTCCTGCAGCAAGCCTCTGAGTGCAACTCCCCTTATACATTAAAAACACAGTTCTTTACATTTAACACTATTATAAATGCTGGAGGCAAAGCGGGGTTTGGAGGCTGACAGCTCATAACCCCCATATAATGACCTCATGACTCCCTGAGGGGTTATGATCCCCCCGCATCTGAGAACCCCTGGGCTAAATCTGGAAATCATTCCTCAGTCTTTAATCGGGCAAGAATCATTGACTGCAATGGGCGTTTAAAGAAGGATTGAATGGAAACCAAATGTAATCCACACACCTCCTGGGTGTGGTGTTCTCGCCCATCTAGTGGCACTGAGTCCACTTAGAGAGAGATTAGTGAGTCTGTTCTACAGATTTAGATAAGAGCCCTCTGGCTTTTAACTCATACACTAGAGGCACGTGCACTAGTAAACTCCAGAGGTCCTAGGTTCAATCCCACCTTCCAACAATTGGGGTCTGTTACACAAAGACAGGAAGATTTGCCCCCAAAGTGTTTATTTTTACTGCGTCTCTGCAAATGGAAAAAACTGTCACTGAGAACATGATATTTATGTCATCCACATGTGGGTTAGGTGCTTGTCTAAGACGCATCAGCCCTCTGCTGCCAGAGGCTTGAGCCGTTGCAGGACTGCGGTTGGTTTCAGTGGGGCTCCATGCAACTACCGGGTCTGCTCACACAGTACAGTTTGCAGGAATTGTGCTCACATTTGTTTTATGTTTTAAATAAAAAGCATATCATATTTTACACATCTCCTTTCCGCGGAACTCAGAGTGGGGTCATTACTGCGATCTGGCCACAAAGGCTAGCCACAGTTAGTCAGGCAAAGCATAACCTGGTAATTGTGAAATAATTATTTACAGTTAGGACACCTGTTCCCTTTATTTCTAACTCACAGAGGGAGCTGGTAGTGACCCCTGTATTGAGGGTGGCAATGTCTTTCTATTACAACAGAGTCTTGTGAAGTTAGATTTTCTCAACCATCGCCATTGTTAGCAGCAGCCCTTTGAAATTCAGCAGGCAGAAAGCGCTCAGGTTGAAGACGTGCCTTTTTTTGTGCCCCCTTCCAGCTAATTCCATTTATGGTTGACTGATATAAACTTTTTTTTTTTTAAGTACCAGTTCCCTTCACTCACTTGCATTTCCAGAAAAATGTTGGCAGCCTGCCAAAAAACCACCACAAATCTCCTACACCAGGGATCGGCACCTTTGGCATGCGGCCTGCCAGGGTAAGCACCCTGGCGGGCCGGGCTGGTTTGTTTACCTGCCGCGTCCGCAGGTTCGGCCGATTGCGACTGCCACTGGCTGCAGTTCGCCGGCCCAGGCCAATGGGGGCTGCAAGAAGTGGCGCAGGGTGAGGGATGTGCTGGCCGCAGCTTCTTGCAGCCCCCATTGGCCTGGAGCGGCGAACCATGGCCAGTGGGAGCCGCGATCGGCTGAACCTGTGGATGTGGCAGGTAAACAAACTGGCCCGGCCCGCCGGCGTGCTTACCCTGATGGCTCGTGTGCCAAAGGTGCCGATCCCTGTCCTACACTCTGCCACTACAGCAGCAAGACACTACACTAGGTGTGCCTGGGAGCTGCAATGGGGTTGTGGCAAACAGTGGGTCTGGGGCCCCAACCAGCCCCCATAGATAGCACATGGGTCGTGGTAGAGCATCTCCCACTCTGGGGGGCACCACACTAGGCAGGAGTAGACATAAGTGAGGAAGCCAGGCCTGGGCTCTTCCCTAATTCAGCTGTAAGGCCTCGCCACTTTCGGCATGAGAAAACACTGGCTACAAATTTATGTAATGAGCTCCGTAGTTCTAGTGGTAGCGATCTGTGCTCAAGTGTCAGAAATTGCTAGTTCATCTCCTGCTGATGAGCTGTATGAGGGGCTATTATAGTTGCATGCAATATATTTTTTAAAAATTCTAGGAAACTGTATAGAGTAAGTATAGGTATCTAAAAGGGTGTCATAAGGAGGAGGGAGAGAACTGCTGAGGAGTGTGAAGTTGGTAGGTGACCATTTAAACCAAATCCATCTGTAAAATGTTTGTGAAGAGCACTGTAACTAGCATACACCCAATACCTTAGCATTAACAGAAAGTGCTGCAATACAATGACCCAAAGGTTAGATTTTCACTGGACAGTGGGTATTGGTGTAGCTATTACAGACTTACCATGAAGATTAAATAATTGCAATGTATAATCCAGAAAATAGTAACTGGTTCAAAGGTAACTGAGCCCTTTATCAACGCACTGATAAATCATGTGATTTTCAGATAATAGGAAAATTAGTTGCGGTGAGGACTTTGCTTGCATGCTGTAAATGTCCTTCAAAATGCAGTAAGTGCAATACAGTAAAAAAATAAAAAAAAAACAACAACAGGTGACTGTGTTCACTGGAATGCAGATAAATGTGCTGAGGTATGCTCTATTTCTAATCGGCAGTGGGGTTGGGCATGTTGTTGAGGTCCTTGATCTTCCCTCTGCTACACACCTGTTCCTTTCATATCATTTCCTATTAACAGGGCTGGCTATGTGTAGCACCAGCTGGCTAAGTCACAGAGTAGGCAGATGAAATACACTATTTCCCCCATGAAAGCCTGTTTTTAACTCAGTGACCAGGGACACCTTCTGAAACAGACAAATGTACATTTAAAGAAATTCACATTAATCCATCATTTCATCTATTCTCTGATGGGATTCCACTTTTGCTGTGAACAATTAGAGATAATGAAATTTGGTATATTCACTAACATTAGCATAATTAACCGCTTTCCTTTGTGTTTGCATGTATGTCAGAAAGGAGATATTCTATGCATCTGCAGGTCTGACCCTGCAGCTGTTCTCTCACTGCAGCTTACAAAAATCAACACAGGCACTAGTATAATGCATATTCCAGCTGCAGACATGGATTTATCCTCCCAGGCTCCGGAGAGAGAGAAAGGTTTATCCCCATGTTAGAGATGAGGAACTGGAAGGGTAGAACCTGGATGCACAAAAGGAGTTAGGCATTGCGCTGCTGAGCACCTGGAAACGTTCAGGCCCCTTGAAAATCGCTGTGATCCACAAAGCCCGAGTTAGGCACCTCAGGGTCTATCAAAGGAATAGAGGGCGACAGGTACCTTAGACTGTGATCCACCAAAGCTAGCGCGCAAAGCAGGGAGCCACCTCAGCTGGCCAATGGGCGATGTTGAGGAGACACGGCTCTTCAGCCCCTCCCCGAGATAGGCAGCTAGCTTCGGGGACTCCTCCTCTGGAGTCAGGCAACTTCACTTTCTTACCGGAATGAGATCGGTGCCTGCCTCACTCTGTGTAAAATGGCTGGAGGTGGCATTAGCTGCACCCACCTGATAACATTTAGCCCCATAGTGAGCTCCTGGGATGTGGGGAGACCCAGGTACAATCCCCCTATCAGGCACAGGGGGAGAAAGGATTTGAACATAAGTCTCCTACGTCTCTCAGCAGAGTGCTGTAACCACTGACTATGAGCTAGTCTGATGGGGGCTCCCTCAGTCTATCCACTTGACACTGCTGCACTTCAGGGAAACAATAATGAAAGTGATTGGAGCTAGTGTCGCCCACCTGACTATCTGCTCCACCCAACTACAGAGTCTATCTGGCTCTATGACTATTTAAAGGACGTACCCAGAGTGGAACATTGAGCTAAAAGTGATAAGGGGGCACTGGCACCACCACCTTCTTCTCCTTCTCAGGGTTAGGCAGAATGTTTTGGGCATCACAGAGATACTGAAACCAGGTACGTACAATAAGGCCTTGGGCACCTAACTCCTTTTGTACATTCTGGCCCATGTGACTTACCCGAAGCTGTACAAAGAATCTGTGGGAGAGACAAAACCAGCTGAAAACAGAACCCACATAGCTTCTGACTCTTAGTCCTGTGCTTTATGCACACGAGCTTTCTTCACCCCCTTCCCTTTGCCAGCTTTTCCTGTGGAAGCTGCATGGGAAGGTTTCATCTGTGACAGGAAGTGGGTGTATTTTGTAACTACTGTAACTCCTTGCCTAAGTTTGTAGTTATGTTTCTGAAAAATGCTACTTTAAGCGAAATGATGTTAAGCGAATCCAATTTCCCCATAAGAATTAATGTAAATGGGGGGGGTTATATTCCACGGAATTTTTTTTTCGCCAGATAAAGCACATTATATAAATATACACTATAAGTTTTAAATAATTTTAAACGAACAATTTAATACTTCACCAATGATGATTGTGAAGCTTGGTTGAGGCAGGGGCATAGTGGGGTCGGGGCACAGAGGGCTTGCCCCGCTCTGCCCGCCCGGCCCTCCTGCTGGAGAGCGGGGTCGGGGCACGGAGGCTGAAGTAATGCGGCAAGCCCCCGCACCTTGACCCTGCTTCCCAGCAGGAGGGCTGGGCAGGCAGAGTGGGGCGAGCCAAACAATTTTATAATGGAACATTGCACGACTTAAAACAAGTATGTTCTCTAATAAATCAGCAACCTAATAACAAAACAATGTTAACTGGGACAACTTTAAATGAGGAGTTACTGTATTTAAATACCCCAAAGGAGTAGCACCTTACTCAAGGGAAATGACTCAAAACCTTTTTTACAATCTCTGCCTATCCCTCTCCTTAAATTTGTATCTATGGCCTTTCACATAAAAATACATATTTCCAAAGCCACCATAGAATAGGGAGATACTTGGACCATAATGGCCTTAGTTTATTGACCACTGGGGCAGACTACAAGGCTCTTTCCCCCTGTCTAGAAGAAGTTTTGGGACTGTTTTCAGAGTTCCAACCTTCTTAACATTTGTTTTTGCCACTGCATAGCAAAGAAACACCTGGAAGCAGGAGAGAAATTCATCTTAGTTCACTGAACTCCTCCTAGCTGCAGTCTAGTGCATAGGACCAAAATTTAGTTGTTTAAAACAAATACATGGATGGGCCCCTGGTCTGCCCCATTATGTGGGGATCCCTGTCGGGAGCAGGGATGTTGTGTAAGGGCTAGGGGAATAGGTGAGGATGCAGCAGGAACCAGGGCGGCTATTATGTAGATTCCTTCATTGATGTCTCCCCTGCTCTAGGGGGAGAGCTGCCTCTGTCTGACAAAGCCTGTGTTATGAATGCCAGGATCTTCTGCAGAAGTAGCTCTGTGGCATCACGCCTGGTCAGTTCACACCCTAACGGGAAGTGAGAGTGGGGGAAGGACTGCAGCTGTAGTTGATGTCACAGCACTGATCTCAGCTCTGAGCAGTGGGGATTGCCTTCCTCTGACAGCGATCCTGCGGGAGTCTGGCTAAATAGAACTGTCAACTTCTGACATGTTATGAAAATCCCTCCACACTAGTAAAGATACTTACCTGCAAGAGGAAAGGAGAGAACTTTTCTGTTTTGTAGTGATTCATAGAATATCAGGGTTGGAAGGGACCTCAGAAGGTCATCTAGTCCTAGACCCACCCCCTGCTCAAAGTAGGACCAATCCTCAACTATTTTTTTTTTGCCCCAGATCTCTAAACAGCCCTCTCAAGGATTGAGCGCACAACCTGGGTTTAGCAGAACAATGCTCAAATCCCTGAGCTATCCCTCTCCCCCCATTAGATGAGAGCACAGGACTAGATGTCAACATCATAACATAAGAACACAAAAACGGCCATAGCGGGTCAGACCAAAGGTCCATCTAGCCCAGTATCCTGTCTACCGACAGTGGCCAATGCCAGGTGCCCCAGAGGGAGTGAACCTAACAGGCAATGATCAAGTGATCTCTCTCCTGCCATCCATCTCCATCTTCTGACAAACAGAGGCTAGGGACACTATTCCTTACCCATCCTGGCTAATAGCCATTATTGGACTTAACCTCCATGAATTTATCCAGTTCTCTTTAACGCTGTTATAGTCCTAGCCTTCACAACCTCCTTAGGCAAGGAGTTCCACACGTTGACTGTACGCTGTGTGAAGAAGAACTTCCTTGTATTTGTTTTAAACCTGCTGCCCATTAATTTCATTTGGTGGCCCCTAGTTCTTGTATTATGGGAATAAGTAAATAACTTTTCCTTATCTATTTTCTCCACAGCACTCATGATTTTATATACCTCTATCATATCCCCCCTTAGTCTCCTCTTTTCCAAGCTAAAAAGTCCAAGCCTCTTTAATCGCTCCTCATATGGGACCCGTTCCAAACCCCTAATCATTTTAGTTGCCCTTCTCTGAACCTTTTCTAGTACCAGTATATCTTTTTTGAGATGAGGAGACCACATCTGTACGCAGTATTCAAGATGTGGGCGTACCATAGATTTATATAAGGGCAATAATATATTCTCGGTCTTATTCTCTATCCCCTTTTTAATGATTCCTAAAATCCTCTTTGCTTTTTTGACCGCCTCTGCACACTGCATGGACGTCTTCAGAGAACTATCCATGATGACTCCAAGATCTTTTTCCTGATTCGTTGTAGCTAAATTAGCCCCCCATCATATTGTATGTATAGTTGGGGTTATTTTTTCCAATGTGCATTACATTACATTTATCCACATTAAATTTCATTTGCCATTTTGTTGCCCAATCACTTAGTTTTGTGAGATCTTTTTGAAGTTCTTCACAGTCTGCTTTGGTCTTAACTATCTTGAGCAGTTTAGTATCATCTGCAAACTTTGCCACCTCACTTTTTACCCCTTTCTCCAGATCATTTATGAATAAGTTGAATAGGATTGGTCCTAGGACTGACCCTTGGGGAACACCACTAGTTATCCCTCTCCATTCTGAGAATTTACCATTTATTCCTACCCTTTGTTCCCTGTCTTTTAACCAGTTCTCAGTCCATGAAAGGACCTTCCCTTTTATCCCATGACAACTTAATTTACCTAAGAGCCTTCAGTGAGGGACCTTGTCAAAGGCTTTCTGGAAATCTAAGTACACTATGTCCACTGGATCCCCCTTGTTCACATGTTTGTTGATCCCTTCAAAGAACTCTAACAGATTAGTAAGACACGATTTCCCTTTACAGAAACCATGTTGACTTTTGCCCAACAATTTATGTTCTTCTAGGTGTCTGACAATTTTATTCTTTACTATTGTTTCAACTAATTTGCCCAGTACTAACTTTGGACTTACCAGTCTGTAATTGCCGGGATCACCTCTAGAGCCCTTTTAAAATATTGGCGTTACATTAGCTATCTTCCAGTCATTGGGAACAGAAGCCGATTTAAAGGACAGATTACAAACCATAGTTAATAGTTCCGCAACATCACATTTGAGTTCTTTCAGAACTCTTGGGTGAGTGCCATCTGGTCCCGGTGACTTTTATAGACTTTTAAATAGTTAATGAGACAGTTTCTATTAACAGGTGTGGAAAAAATATCAGGATGCTAGAGTCTTTATTCAGTATCCCTTTTATTTAATAAAAAGGCCTATTCCAAATAAGACGACGTAAATAACACAGATATCTTCAATTATAGTTGCTTCATTTATGGAAAAGATTTCTTCTTACAGCTAAATAAAACTCAAAGCAGCTTGCGGTCACAAAAAAGGATGTAAATAACATTTTAAATCTTTAAATCTAATAAGATAAATGACAAAGTGATTATAAACACCCCCTCTCAGCAGCAGTGTGAGACATTTCCTGAATATAAAAAAAGTTTATTTTAAGATCTACAAATACAGTTTTCAACAACTAACATATAAAAATAATGTAGGCACTAAACCACTGGAGAACTTCTCAGGAGGACACTTTTGATCTTACTGCTTACTTCTTATAAGAAAGTGCTAGAGGATTGCAAGGAAACAAACGTGATTTCTTATTCTCACATCGAGAGAATTTTTAGCAAAATCAGTAGTGAGTATACTGAGCATCTTTGGAACCACATGTAAATTCACATTACTTTTAATTTTCTCTTTGGGGAGACACACTAGATAGCAAGCTTGTGGTAAGAATACACATTGTGGAGCCGGTAACAAAAGCTGGCTTTTTTCTGTAGTATCACTTAAAAAAAAATCTGTAAATGGAGAGAAAATTTGAAGAAAGGTCACATGAAAGCCAAAACTAAATCTGGGTTAAAAAAGGAATGAGATAAGTACATGGAGGATGGCCAGGGATACAACCCCATGCTCTGAGTGTCCTTACTCTGATTGCCAGAAGCTGGGACTGGCTGACAGGGGATGATGGGTCACTCGATAACTGCCCTGTTCTGCTCATTCCCTATGAAGCACCTGGCTAGATAGACCATTGGTCTGACCCAGGATGGATGTTTTTATGAAGAATCTACAACATTCCACCTAGTGTCTGGCATCTTTAAATTTGTGTTTAAAGAGTAATACACACTCCATGATGGGAGCTTGTAAGTAGGGATCTGAAGAGACTCTCTTGCTGTCCACAGTTAAAGCTACAACTCACAATCCAAACCATGCCACGCTCTGATGGTGACTATGTTCTTTAAGGGAAAACATTTAGCACTATGGAAAGGCTGAATAAGGAACCAGCTGCATATTCAGAAGAACAAGTAATTTTGCTCCTGCTAACTGCCTTGCTTGCTTTGGAAGCCATTTTCAAGGGCAAGAGCAATGATCCACCTCCGGTCTTTCTGCTTTACTCAAATGCAGTGGATACCTAATACAAGTCCAGCTCAACAGAGGAGAGAAGTTGTAGTGAAAGTAACAGCAGTTACCTGAGAGGAATCTATTTTCACAACAGAAATTTCAGTACAAATGTAGGACATTTATCTCCTAACTTTTCCATGATTTTCTTCCAATGTCTGTTAATGCGTAAACCAGAGCCATCAGCCAGCATCATTTATACTGTAAAAGGAAGATAAACAATTAAATGAAAATAGTTCTATACTTCAGTCTTACACACATCTTTCTTTAGACTTCAAAGTATTCATTTAGGCTAAACTTTTCATTGGTTGGATTTTCAGTATTGTCAGGAACAAATACTAGTTCTTGTATTATGTGTAACTGCATAGAACAGAAACAGTTTAACTCATTTCAGGTTAAAGCAGAGGTTATGGCATATTTTTCTTAGTAGCAAAACCTTAGAAAAAGCAGGAGAAAACACGCATTGTGGATGTCACAGGCTAGGGTTAATTTGTCAGCAGAGGTAGTAACTGCAAGGGACAAACAACAAAAAAGTGACTGATGACGAGTGTCGATAATTACACAAGCTAACTAACAGAGAACTAGGCTATCCGTGAATCTGCTCTTCTCCCCACCATAAAACAAAGCTGAGCTGGAACATTCCTCTAGAAGTTCCGCTCTGCACCAGGAATGGCACCTACGTAGATTTATATAAATATTTTTATAGCAGGATATTAGTTTCTTCAGTGTCTAATCACATTGAATATTCTTATTTAACAATGGACCATGTGAATGTTGTGTAAAATACTGTATAGTCCTTATGAAGTCCACGTGAGCTTCTTTATGATATATACTAATCACAATTAAGCTCTTCATGATATATACTAAATGCAATTAAGCAATTACTTTAGTTCACATACCTGTTTTAAAGCACCATGTACTGTAACTACACACTCAGAGCGCCATATCATCCATCTGAGGAACTAGCACATACAATGCTGCCTCCTTACGGATGAAATCTTGAATTTGCTTATAATCTTTCTGGTTTTATATATTTATTTTTCACCCAAAGAACAACATACGATTTTCTCCTTCATTCTTAATAGGGGACTATGGAAGGCTACTGGGAGCACATCACACCTGACCTCTGCTCTCCACACTGGCTCAAAAGCAGCAGAAGCATGACTTGAGAAGCTGGGGGGCTGAGGTTTGGGTTGGGGAGGGTGCATCAAGGAGTCCAAGGCTCAGAGGGTTCATCTACACAGGGATACAGGGCTTCTAGCATGGCTGTGGCTGGTCCACGTCAGCTGACTCAGGCTTGGGGGGCTCGGGCTGCAACCTGAGCTCTAGGACATTCCCCCTTCACAGCGCTCCAGCCCGAGCCCAAACATCGACACAGCAATTTTTCAGCTCCGGAGCCCGAGCCCTGCGAGCCCCACTCAGCTGACCCAGGCCAGTCACTAAGTTTTTTATTCCTGTGTAGACATTCCCAGAGAGAGCCTGGGCAGCAGGGCAGGCACTCACCTTGGCATGGCAGGCTAAGGAAACGGTCAGGTCAGTGTCCCTGGTCCTGCTTCCCTACCCTGGGCACCCTGAGCAATCGCTCGCTCAGTACCCAGTCTTCTGCTCCGGAGAGGAAATGCCGGCCCCCTCTCACAATGATGTGGCTTCGCCCAGCCCAGTTCCAGGTACGTCCTCTGCCCAGTGCCCAGGGGGCGGGGACACAGGAAAAGCAAAGCCCGGGCTTCCCTATTTCACACTCTCCACAGGAACTGAGGAAATATTGCTTGGGGGGGAGGGGAGAATATAGATCAGCCCCCGCAATATTTCCACTGCAGAGGCGTTAGCCCCCACTGGCCCTCCAGTCCCGCTACCCCAGTACTGCTTTCACATAGAATACTGGATCACATTCAAGTTTTCTGTCCTTATTTTCAAGGTACTCTGTGGCCTGATATCTACAGCACTGCCTAAGGCCCCAGGACAAAAATCATGTTTGACAACTACGCTCCTCTACAATAAATATCAAGCTCCTCTGCATGGGAGATGTAACTTTCTCTGGGGCCGGGCTGAGACTGTGCAATGAACTTCCCCAGAAACTACACAAACCTTATCACCTTCCACTCCAAGTGAAAGATGCATTTATTTGAGCTGTCATCTCTAACAGATACATAACAAAATGTACCTTAAAAGCCATCACGTATGCTCCCCGCCCTCCAGAGAAAACCTACCAACAAAAGACAGTCCACTGGACTCGTTTCTCCCCTCGGGGAGAGGATGAGAGAATAACCACCACATGACAGATGTTAGTCACGATGCTTAACGCGCTAGCGGAAGGTGCTCAGATATGAGGTTGATAAGCATTGTATAAGAACCTATATCATAGCAGAAGTAATGAAATGGAAATAACATTTATATTAGACAAATACCTGTTTCCAACATACTGCATTTAACAGACAAAGCACACAAAGTCTTCAAGTTTGTTGTGGTTGCAGAAAAACATAGGCATGCAGTGTTTTAGTAGATAATCAAATAATATTACATGAAATATTTTTGCATGCAGTGTAGTTGTAGCTATCTCAAGCCCAGGATATTGGAGAGACAAGGTTGGTGAGGTAATATCTTTTATTGGACCCAGGGCCGGCTCTAGGCACCAGCGTTCCAAGCATGTGCTTTTCAAGGGCGGCATTCTGGCTCCTTGGGGGACGGCACTTTTCAAGGGGCGGCACGCGGCTCGCCGCCCTTTTTTTTTTTTTTTTTTTGCTTGGTGAGGCAAAAAACCTGGATCTAGCCCTGACTGGACCAACTACTGTTGGTGAGAGAGACAAGCTTTCAAGCCACACACAGCTCACCCACCTTCTCTCTCTCTCCAATGAAATGTTTTTGTTCATGACATGGAAGAAAAACGAAGAAATAACCCATAGAAGTAATTTATATTCTCAATTTGTATTTAATATCGTAAACTTCTAGCCTACTCTCCCAGATGACATTTAATCAGAAGACCACCACACCACCTGCATGCTTTTGGGTACAGGAAAATAATTTTCTATAAAAATAGATACCTTTGAAGATCAAATTACGTTTTGATTCATTCATATCGAAATCATGTTCTGTGGTAATTTGATGCTTTGGGGAATCCGGATTTACACTGTAACAACTGAATAGCAAGAAAGGGAGAGAACATTTGCTGAATAAAATATGTTCACATAACAAACAACTTGAATTTAAAGTAGTTTTTTTTTTAAAAAAGATGGAGCCTTTTTATAAAACTAGAACTGTTTAAAGAAAAAATTAGAGGCTGAATATTAGGAAAATATTTTGATTGTAAGATGTATTAACCAGTGGAATTCTCTACCAAGCACAGTGGTAGAAGCATTACCATTCTGGAATTTTACAGCTAGCAAAGACAAGATACTTAAACATTGTTTCCTTCTGTAAAATGCTTCTCAAAATAAAACAGACCATATTTGCAAAATCTGATGTCCCTTATACTTTTCAAGAACGTAAAAAATTCTCACAGGGATTACGTTTTAACAATACAGAAAAACAATATTCAGCATCAGGCATTTAATTTTTAGGTGTATATACCCTGTCACTAAGAGGGTAAGTGTTGTACAAGTAAATTTCACAAAACAAGCAATATTTTTGCCATGGGAACGAGGTCTCTTAGTCAGAATGTTATTCCCACACAGAGTCACTTCTGTATAGTATAATTTATCTTGCAGACTCAACAGCTCAATAAAAGCAAGAACAGATTAGTATTTAATTTGTTTTTTTTGTCTGATAAGCATATATTTTGCTACCTATATTTTGCCAGCAATATACAAACAAGACTGCAGTAACCACATTTAGGTTGGTTCTCTTTCAATATTGTTCACAGTGAAATTCTAGCACCCACTAGATTTCATAGCATGGAAGAAATTGCACATGACAACACGACGCATGAGAGTCAACAACATTGGATTACTTCTACTACAGTAAAAGCCCATTTCTGCTGGGTAAGTATCTTCGCTTATGAACTGCCAACACTGGATATTTTATTCAAATGACATTGCAAACTGGGCTTCTGAATATAAAGCTTATCTTAAACAAGCTACCTGCTTGATGATCATGACAAAACCGAACAGGATTGCATGATCATAAACTTCACTTCAGTGGGATAAAGTCCAATAGTCCACACTATTAAATAAGCCTCCTTAAAAACACTCACTAGAATGAAACATATAGTGAGAAATGAGAAGGAAAGTTGGAAATTCTAGAGGTCAGAATGGATTTCTGAAGAATTTCGTTCTACATGTTTAGGAGGGCATTGGACCAATGATTGTTTGTAGGTTGCTGCAGTCTATTAGCTTAGTCAGGGCTTGGACATCACTGGCTTTCCTTGTATGGATTCCAGGGAGTGTCATACTAGAAATCTCATTCACCATATAAACAATACTGGGCAGGTGCTTTTATAAATTCAGTTGTAAGCCATGTTTATGTGGGAAGGCAAATATGCAAATCTTTTCACAACAGTTGAGTAACCAAGTTAATCAGTAAAAGGCAGACTTCACACAATCCAACATGTCAATAGCAAAATTAATCTTTAATTAAAATAAAAATTAGATTAAAAATAGACTAGATATTAGGTGCAAGTCAAAGGCATCTCAGTATAAATGAACCCCAGGGGAATATTATTCAAGTGACTATGTTATAAAGCAGAGCAACTATTTAAAAAGCCTTTAAGCAATATTATCTGGCAGTGATACAAAGAAAGCCTGTACTGTGAGAACACAACTTCCTGAGCAGTTCTACACAAATCCCACTTTGGGTTTTTAATTTGCCATATTGATGTTTTGCAGGTTTGAAGACTGAGATGCCCCTTATGAGAAACATTCCTGAAGGTGCACACTTTGGGCCTTAGCCATAGCCACTCCACGTGCAGAATTCCTGCTGAAATAAACTAGAGCGCAGCTACGGGGTTGTGTCCCAGTGTGGTGCAACTTAAAAGGAGCAGACAGGGAAGGGTTAAAGGAAGCAAAAATTTGAAGGAATTTTGGACGAAACCACAGCAACAAAGAATTTCTAAATCTATCAGAGATATTTGTGTTTTCATGGTACCTGGAGCAGCCCAACACGCATCCATGGCTCTGTCTTGTTTTCGTGACATGCAGTCTTATTTATATAATCTTTTCCTTCTTGTGCATTTAAGACTTAAGCATTGATGAAGCAAAATGGTCATGTGTTGGACCACAGCATCAGCTAGTCCAACAATTTTCAAACTATGGTCCATGGAGCATTTTGCAGGCAGTCCACGGAGAGCTAACTGTTACATGATGCCAACTCTCATTCTAGTTTCAAACTGTTAAATCACAGTGAAAGACAGCTCTGGGACTCCGAGAGAGGGCAGGATCCCACAGCTTGGGCTCCAGTCTGAGCCTGAACGTCTACACAGCAATTTTCAGTCCTGCAGCCCTAGCCCTGCGAGCCCATATCAGCTGAGCTGGGCCAATCACGGCTGTGTTGTGGTTCTTTTATTCCAGACCAATTAAATATCATTCCTTCAACGCTGCATTTTCAGAGCACCATATATGTAACTTTTCCTGACATTCAGGTACATGCAAGAAAAGACAACCCCTGCTGAAAAGGTAGAGTAAAACTCAGAAGGAAATACCTGTTCATGCAGTAAGGAAATGCCATGAGGATAAGTTGAAAATTAGTAAAGAATAAAAATAAATCTTTGGCTAGCTTACCCTTTTTTCTTTTTCCATTTTTTATTCAAAGCTGCACATATTCCTTGAAGAAAAGCAAAAAAAAAAAAACAGCGATAAGGCAATGAAGTTATATTTTATTTAACATTTTGGTAAACACAGCTAGCAAACTTCACAGATAAGTAGTAGGGAAAAGCCCCTCTTGTATCCCAGATCAAAAATCATGAGAAGCCCTTTCTTATCCAGAAAATGGTTCTGATGTTGGATCTCCCAATTTATCACATCTTTAATGTGTCTGTACACGGCTGAATGTTTAGATTTCTAACTCGTTCAGAATAATGTTTAGTACTCAATCTAATTAACATTCAAGATGTTCAACCTTTCCATCATCTGTTTCCCTTCAAGCACCTCCAAGCTGTTTAAGGAATTTTCTCGACCAAACAGTCATAGGATATATTCTTAGGTCCAACTTTTAGTTTGGCTTATTTAATTTCTTCCTTGACTGCTGAAATATTTTAAAAGAATAAATAAAAATTAGGAAATGAATCCATCCGCATGTGTCAGATTCTCTCAATCTTGAACTTGCAAATGAAAACCTCTAATCAGATTGGGCCAGCTAAAACTACATTGAAATTCTGCTGTTAAGATTTCAGCACAGTTTTCCCTGACTAGCACACAGGGACTGTTGCATCTTAGAACCATTCAACAGGAATACAGACTGCACAGTAGTTTGGGTTTGCATATTCTTAATCCATGTGTGTGATAAATAAAGTGGGGGGGATAGCTCCCTTTGATGGACACCCAGCCAGCCACTTAGCTGTAAAATACCTCTTGGTAGCTGTTCTTTACTGGCTTTACCTGTAAAGGGTTAAAAAGTCCCCCAGGTAAAGAAAAAAAAAAGTGGGCACCTGACCAAAAGAGCCAATGGGAAGGTAGAACTTTTTAAAATTGGGAAAGAAACTTAGCCTTTGTCAGTTGCTCTTTGCCTACAGGGCTGTACCACACCCAGTTTGGGATTTTCACCCTTTGAACTTATTTATGGCCATGAAGTTAAGGGGCCATTACAGCTGGTGAAGCAGCAATGGGAGGGGGTTACATCTTCTCTAGGAACTAACATTTTGGACTTTGTAACCAACCTGCAAAACACCCTCAAAGGGTCTCTAGTCCTTGCTCGAGAAAACCTACAGGATGCTCAACAGGAGCAAAAGGCCTGGTATGATAAACATGCCAGAGAGCGTTCCTTCAAAGTAGGTGACCAAGTCATGGTCCTGTAAGCGCTCCAGGCCAATAAGATGAAAGCGTCGTGGGAAGGGCCATTTATGGAGTGCCTGGGAGCTGTTAATTACCTCATAGTGTTCCCAGACCCTACCCTAAACCTAAAGTATACCATGTTAATTCTCTAAAGCCCTTGATTTCTCGGGAATAAAAGGTTCTCCAGTTTACAGCCCAGGAGAGAGACAACACTGAGTGGCCTGAAGGAATCTACTATTACGGAAAAAGCAATGGTGGCGTGGAAGAGGTGAGGCTTTCCATGGCCCTTGGGTGGAAGCAGCAAAAGCAAATCCAGAAGCTGTGCACCAGCTTCGCGCCAATGTTTTCAGCCACCCCAGGACGGACAGAACGGGTGTACCACTCCATTGACACAGGTGATGCTCGCCCAAGTAGAGCCCAACCCTACCGGATGGCTCTTCAAGCCAAAACTGCAATAGAAAGGGAGACATAGGCGCCAACTTTCTCCGGCACCGGTGGGTGCCCACGCCCCTGGGCCCCTTTCTCCACCCCAACTCCACCCCATCCCCCCCCCATTCCAATCCCATCCCCAAAGTCCCCTCCCTAACTCCGCCCCCTGCCTGCCCCTATTGGATCCTTTCCCAAATCCCCACCCCTGCCCTGCCTCTTCCCCCAGCATGCTGGGTTCCCCCTCCTCTCCCATCCCTCCCTGCCCCACGAATGAGCTGTTTCATGGCACAAGCGCTGGGAGGAAGCGGGAGAAGCAGGACGTGGCGGCACGTTCGTGGAGGAGGCAGACGTGAGCTGGAGCAGGGGGGCGGGGCCACGGGGAGCTGCCAGTGGGTGCTGAGCACCCACCAAATTTTTTCCATGGGTGCTCCAGCCCCGGCGCACCCACGGAGTCGGCGCCTATGAAGGGAAATCAAAGACATGTTACAGATGGGTGTAATCCACCCTGCTGAGAGTGCATGGACCTGTCCAGTGGTTCTGGTTCCCAAACCAGATGGGGAAATCTGCTTTTATGTGATGTTGCTCTCTGGGCAGAAGAGACGGGGCAGCAGGAATGCTGTGTAAAGTTTGAACCAGATATGAAAATCATCAGATCATATCTAGAACTACTTTTAACAACCCAAAGGTGTAAGTAGATCAGAATGCTTAGCTAGACATGATCAGGTTTATTTCTGTTTATTTTCTTTATTTTGGCTTATGGAAGTCCTCTGTGCTAACCCCAGATGCTTTTGTTTGCTTGTAACTTTTAAGCTGAACCCCAAGAAAGCTATTTTGGGTGCTTGGTTTTGGAATTGCTCTTTTAAAATCTAGCAAACGCCTAAGTTCCAGATGTATTTTCTTTCTTTTTGTTTTTTTATAAAATTTACCTTTTTTAAAAACAAGATCGGATTTTTGGTGTCCTAAGAGGTTTGTGCATGTTGTTTAATTAGCTGGTAGCCACAGCTAATTTCCTTTGTTTTCTTTCTCAGCTCTTCCCTGGAGGGGGGGTGAAAAGGCTTGAGGGTGCTCCACAGGGAGGAATTCCCAAGTGCTCATCCCTGGATTCAAAGGCGGTTTTTTGCCTTTGGGTGGTGGCAGCATTTAAGAAGGTCAGAGAAAAGCTGTAACCCTGGGAGTTTTATACAAGCCTGGAGTGGCAAGTATTAATTTTTAAAATCCTTGCGGGCTCCCACTTCCTATACTCAGCGTGACAGAGTTGGGAATCAGCCGTGACAACATGGATCAGGAAAACTGCTAGAAACCTGCTTGTAACAGCCGTCTCTAGCATGGCTGTGCTCCAAGCACACAGGAACCTTACCCGCTGCTTGACAAAGCTGCTCTATGGCTCCAATTTAACAAGTCACTTAAACACAAACTTAAAGCACACACTTAATTCTGATTGACTTCAGTAGGATTTATACATACGCTTAAGTGCTTTGATGAATGGGGGCGTATACAGTGAAAAAAACTGTTCACAAAGGTTAAGCTATTTCGGCCTTTATGGGAATTCTTTGGAAAAGGGTTGCACGTGTGTTCAGAATTTGCTAGCATGATGACTAAACACCCAGGCTCTGGTAAGTGGAGCCCTTTGCACTGCAGACTGACTAACTGAATGGTGGGAACTTCATTTATATAAGCAACAACTTCCTTATTCTCATGATGCTAGACTGTCAAATCCAACCTAGGAAGGGCTTGCATGGATCTTCTGACAATTTCCCTTCCTGGCTTCTGTCCTTTCCATTGTTGGTGAGCACCAGACAAACACGCGGTCTAAGTGTGGAGGAAGTATTCTCACCCAAGACAGAATTACAGAAGTGAAACTTTTCTTGAGAGAGCAGGGGGAAATGAGATTCTTCACTCCCCTTCTGTTCCCCAGTATTGTGAACACAAATTTAAGACAGAATCACAGCAGGTTTCTTAGCTCAGGAAAATATTGTGAATAAATTAGAAGCCTACAGACAGAGAAAATAACTAAGAGTATTAATACAGACTTCTCTCCAGGGAACGGCAGTGCAATTTCAATCATGGGCATAAATTTTACATGGCACTACAGGGCAAAAAGATAGTCAATGGCAGAGAAATTCAAGAATCCTAAAATCCAAGGACCTTTAGCAGGAGGAAAAATGAGATCGAGGAAGTGCAATAGTAAAATAGCCTGGACTGTGGACCTCAAAACACAGTCATAGCTCTAGCTCAGGGGTCGGCAACCTTTCAGAAGTGTGTGCCGAGTCTTCATTTATTCACTTTAATTTAAGGTTTCGCGTGCCGGTAATACATGTTAACGTTTTTTAGAAGGTCTCTCTATAAGTCTGGGGTGTGTGTGGAGGTGCAGGGCAGAAGGCTGGGTGTGTGGGGGGAGGTCAGGGCAGAGGGCTGCGGGGGGGTGTGAAGGTGCTGGGTAGAAGGCTGGGTGCTGGGGGGAGGTCAGGGCAGAGGGCTGCGGGGGGGTGTGAAGGTGCTGGGTAGAAGGCTGGGTGGTGGGGGGAGGTCAGGGCAGAGGGCTGCGGGGGGGTGTGAAGGTGCTGGGTAGAAGGCTGGGTGTTGGGGGGAGGTCAGGGCAGAGGGGTGTGTGGAGGTGCAGGGCAGAAGGCTGGGTGTGTGTGGGGGGGAGGTCAGGGCAGAGGGCTGCGGGGGTGTGTGGAGGTGCTGGGTAGAAGGCTGGGTGTTGGGACGAGGTCAGGGCAGAGGGCTGCGGGGGGGTGTGGAGGTGCTGGGTAGAAGGCTGGGCGTTGGGGGGAGGTCAGGGCAGAGGGCTGCGGGGAGGTGTGGGGGTGCAGGGCAGAAGGCTGGGGGTGTGTGGGGGGGTTCAGGGCAGAGGGCTGGGGGGGTGGAGTTGCAGGGCAGAAGGCTGGGTGTGTGTGGGGGGGAGGTCAGGGCAGAGGGCTGCGGGGGGGTGTGAAGGTGCTGGGTAGAAGGCTGGGTGTTGGGGGGAGGTCAGGGCAGAGGGCTGGGTGTGTGTGTGGGGGTTCAGGGCAGAGGGCTGGGGGTGTGTGGGGGTTCAGGGCAGAGGGCTGGGGGTGTGGGGGGAGGTCAGGGCAGAAGGCTGGGTGTGTGTGGGAGGGAGGTCAGGGCAGAGGGCTGCGGGGGGGTGTGAAGGTGCTGGGTAGAAGGCTGGGTGTTGGGGGGAGGTCAGGGCAGAGGGGTGTGTGGAGGTGCAGGGCAGAAGGCTGGGTGTGTGTGGGGGGGAGGTCAGGGCAGAGGGCTGCGGGGGTGTGTGGAGGTGCTGGGTAGAAGGCTGGGTGTGTGTGGGAGGGAGGTCAGGGCAGAGGGCTGCGGGGGGGTGTGAAGGTGCTGGGTAGAAGGCTGGGTGTTGGGGGGAGGTCAGGGCAGAGGGCTGCGGGGGGGTGTGAAGGTGCTGGGTAGAAGGCTGGGTGTTGGGGGGAGGTCAGGGCAGAGGGGTGTGTGGAGGTGCAGGGCAGAAGGCTGGGTGTGTGTGGGGGGGAGGTCAGGGCAGAGGGCTGCGGGGGTGTGTGGAGGTGCTGGGTAGAAGGCTGGGTGTGTGTGGGAGGGAGGTCAGGGCAGAGGGCTGCGGGGGGGTGTGAAGGTGCTGGGTAGAAGGCTGGGTGTTGGTGGGAGGTCAGGGCAGAGGGGTGTGTGGAGGTGCAGGGCAGAAGGCTGGGTGTGTGTGGGGGGGAGGTCAGGGCAGAGGGCTGCGGGGGTGTGTGGAGGTGCTGGGTAGAAGGCTGGGTGTGTGTGGGAGGGAGGTCAGGGCAGAGGGCTGCGGGGGGGTGTGAAGGTGCTGGGTAGAAGGCTGGGTGTGTGTGGGGGGGAGGTCAGGGCAGAGGGCTGCGGGGGGGTGTGAAGGTGCTGGGTAGAAGGCTGGGTGTTGGGGGGAGGTCAGGGCAGAGGGGTGTGTGGAGGTGCAGGGCAGAAGGCTGGGTGTGTGTGGGGGGGAGGTCAGGGCAGAGGGCTGCGGGGGTGTGTGGAGGTGCTGGGTAGAAGGCTGGGTGTGTGTGGGAGGGAGGTCAGGGCAGAGGGCTGCGGGGGGCTGTGAAGGTGCTGGGTAGAAGGCTGGGTGTTGGGGGGAGGTCAGTGCAGAGGGCTGCGGGGGGGTGTGAAGGTGCTGGGTAGAAGGCTGGGTGTGGGGGGGAGGTCAGGGCAGAGGGCTGGGTGTGTGTGTGGGGGTTCAGGGCAGAGGGCTGGGGGGGTGGAGTTGCAGGGCAGAAGGCTGGGTGTGTGGGGGGAGGTCAGGGCAGAAGGCTGGGTGTGTGTGGGAGGGAGGTCAGGGCAGAGGGCTGCGGGGGGGTGTGAAGGTGCTGGGTAGAAGGCTGGGTGTTGGGGGGAGGTCAGGGCAGAGGGGTGTGTGGAGGTGCAGGGCAGAAGGCTGGGTGTGTGTGGGGGGGAGGTCAGGGCAGAGGGCTGGGTGTGTGTGTGGGGGTTCAGGGCAGAAGGCTGGGTGTGTGGGGGGAGGTCAGGGCAGAAGGCTGGGGGTGTGTGGGGGGGTTCAGGGCAGAGGGCTGCGGGGGGGTGTGAAGGTGCTGGGTAGAAGGCTGGGTGTTGGGGGGAGGTCAGGGCAGAGGGGTGTGTGGAGGTGCAGGGCAGAAGGCTGGGTGTGTGGGGGGGGGAGGTCAGGGCAGAGGGCTGCGGGGGTGTGTGGAGGTGCTGGGTAGAAGGCTGGGTGTGTGTGGGAGGGAGGTCAGGGCAGAGGGCTGCGGGGGGGTGTGAAGGTGCTGGGTAGAAGGCTGGGTGTTGGGGGGAGGTCAGGGCAGAGGGGTGTGTGGAGGTGCAGGGCAGAAGGCTGGGTGTGTGTGGGGGGGAGGTCAGGGCAGAGGGGGGGTGTGAAGGTGCTGGGTAGAAGGCTGGGTGTGTGTGGGAGGGAGGTCAGGGCAGAGGGCTGCGGGGGGGTGTGAAGGTGCTGGGTAGAAGGCTGGGTGTTGGGGGGAGGTCAGGGCAGAGGGGTGTGTGGAGGTGCAGGGCAGAAGGCTGGGCGTTGGGGGGAGGTCAGGGCAGAGGGCTGGAGGATGTGTGGGGGTGCAGGGCAGAAGGCTGGGGTGCTTGGCTCGTGGGGGTGCTCCCACCCCCTGCCCCGAGCGGCTCATGGCAGGGGGCTGGGAGGGATATGCCCTGTTCCACCCTCTTCCCCCAGGCTTCGTCCCTACCTCTCTCTGCGTCCTCTATGGAGCAGGGAGCACACTCGGCTCGGCTCTGCTCCGCTCCCCCTCGCAAGGGCTATCGCCGGCAGGGAGGAGGAGGGGTCTAAATGCACCACACTGGGGGAAGAAGCGGGGGAGGGGGGGAGAGCTTGGCTGCCGCAGGACCAAGCTTCTGCCTCCTGCCCCCGCAGGGAGAGCGGTGGGCGGGGGGGCTGAGTGGGGCGGGGGGCCGGGACCCCCCCCACCGCTCTCCCCTGCGGAGGTAGGAGGTGGAAGCTTGGTCCTGCAGCAGCCAAGTTCCCCCCTCCCCCGTTTCTTCCCCCAGCGTGGCGCTTTCTGGCCCCTCCGCCACTCCTCTCACCGGGCAGGCAGCGTGCCACTCAAAATCGGCTCGCGTGCCGTGTTTGGCACGCGTGCCGTAGGTTGACGACCCCTGCTCTAGTGTATCAAATTATTTTTTCAGTATTAGGTTACTTGCCAGTGCAGTTGTTGACGACCATGCTGACGATGATGCTGACAACGATGACAATTACAATGACAATGACGATGAGTGTATCAATACTACGCCCTAAAGAGAACAAAAATGTGAGCTAAAATATGAAACCATATTCATGTCAATAACCTACAGAAACTCATCCCCAATCCGTGCATATGAAGCCACACTTAGTACCCTAAATTATACCAGATATGAATGAAAAATTAATGGAATCACATAAAACACCAGAGTATAAAATGAATAATCATTAGCTACTAGAAACCATGATCTGACCCCTCGAGAACCTCCCAAAGAAGAAAAGCAGCTTTCCAAGGGATTGCATAAATTAAAATGACCCTCACACTGTACATTTCATTTTCATTCAAGTGGAAATTTGAATCCAAACTTCTAGATTTTTAGCAAATCCAAGTTCTTCCAATTTACCTGAGGAAGTACCAGCTACTTCTGTTTCTTCGGGAGGGACAGTTGTGGGTTTGTCCTGGGTAATTACAACTAAGGCAAAAAGAAGAGGAAAAAGCAGCTATGAACATTACATCAGTCTCCCATCACCAGCTGGCCACTCAGAGTCAGGAGCTTGCCAAACTAATGTTTAGGAATCTGCATCTCTAGAGACAAGACAGACTTATCCCACTTACATGTTGTCACAGGGAGATCCCCTGTACTATCAGTTGGGCTATCCTGCAGACTGCTGCTGGGATCCCATTCAGATATTCTAGGGGAAGCCCATAGCAACCCCTACATTAAGCTGCCTATCACTTTCCTTTACAAAAGTTCTCGCTGTTTTAAAAAAAAAAAAAAAAAAAAAAAAAAAAGAGCTCTAACAGTTCTGTGGTTTGCAGCAGGGATGTGAAAGCTCAATGTGGTGCCTCTTCCTGTCACCATGAGTTACAAACTGCCAAAAATCTGTCATTTCCCTTCAGTTTTACTCATCAAAACTTCCTAGAGTGACTTCTAAAACCCCTGAACATGCTGTTTTCACTGAGCATTCACTGCAAGGTGTTGCCATGTGCAACTCAGAACTAGGCGTCTCCACCCTCACACCAACATATCCTTTGGCCTAGGAGAAGGTGCACCGTGTTGGGAACCAGGAGATGATGAGTTCGACTCTCATTATTTCTACTGACTGGTGATAACAATCCTGTGCCCTTCAAAACCCAAGTTATCACTGAGCAACCCATCCTCCCTGAATGAAAGTTACACAAGCAGGGAAGAGCACCCAGATCTCTAATATGGCAGACCCAAGTCTCATCCACTTGGCCTAACCAAAAGAATTTGCCAAATCTAAATACACGGTGCATACAATCATGGAATATATCAGGGTTGGAAGGGACCTCAGGAAGTCATCTTGTCCAAGCCCCTGCTCAAAGCAAGACCAATCCCCAACTAAATCATCCCAGCCAGGGCTTTGTCAAGCATGACCTTAAAAATTTCTAAGGAAGGAGATTCCACCACCTCCCTGGGTAACCCATTCCAGTGCTTGAACACTCTCCTAGTGAAAAAGTTTTTCCTAATATCCAACCTAAACCTCTCCCACTGCAACTTGAGACCATTACTCCTTGTTCTGTCATCTGGTACCACTGAGAACAGTCTAGATCCATCCTTTTTGGAACCCCCTTTCAGGTAGTTGAAAGCAGCTATCCAATCCCTCCTCATTCTTCTCTTATGCAGACCAAACAATCCCAGTTCCCTCAGCCTCTCCTCATAAGTCATGTGGTCCAGACCCCTAATCATTTTTATTGCCCTCTGCTGGACTCTTTCTAATTTTTCCACATCTTTCTTGTAGTGTGGGGCCCCAAACTGGACACAGTACTCCAGATGAGGCCTCACCAATGTCGAATAGAGGGGAATGATCACGTCCCTCGATCTGCTGGCAATGCCCCTACTTATACAGCCCAAAATGCTGTTAGCCTTCTTGGCAACAAGGGCACACTGTAGACTCATATCCAGTTTCTCATCCACCTTAACCCCTAGGTCCTTTTCAGCGGAACTGCTGCCTAGCCATTCGGTCCCAAGTCTGTAGCAGTGCATGGGATTCTTCCGTCCTACGTGCAGTACTCTGCACGTATCCTTGTTTAGCCTCATTGAGGCTATTCGTGCATATATAATCCATTGTCTTAGTGTGTTGTGCATCCTCCTCTAGTGGTTGGACAATATAACAATTTACTGCTGCTGCCACCTTTTATAATTAGTTCTTTAACTTGATAGAGCTCTATGCTGCAGTACCTTAGCCCAAGCCCTGGGAGCCCGAGTCAGCTGGCACGGGCCAGCCACAGATTTCGAATTGCACTGTAGACATATTCTTAGATGTAAAAAGCATTATAATCAGTATTTCAAATGATCCAAATAGACTGTTTCAAGAGACAGACTTTAGCTGTCCTTACTAGAGTAAGGTCATTTAGTATCTTCTATAGCTGTTGGTTAGACATTAAATGAGAGTCCAGCAGAGGGCAACAAAAATTATTAGGAGGCTGGGGCACATGACATATGAGGAGAGGCTGAGGGAACTGGGGTTATTTAGTCTGCAGAAGAGAAGACTGAGGGGGGATTTGATAGCAGCCTTCAACTACCTGAAGGGGAGTTCCAAAGAGGATGGAGCTAGACTGTTCTCAGTGGTGGCAGATGACAGAACAAGGAGCATTGGCCTCAAGTTGCAGTGTGGGAGGTCTAGGTTGGATATTAGGAAACACTATTTCACTAGGAGTGTGGTGAAGCACTGGAATGGGTTACTTAGGGAGGTGGTGGAATCTCCATCCTTAGAGGTTTTTAAGGCCCGGCTTGACAAAGCCTTGTCTGAGATGATTTAGTTGGTGTTGGTCATGCTTTGAGCAGGGGATTGGACTAGATGATCTCTTGAGGTCTCTTCCAACCCTAATCTTCTATGAAATGGATAACTCCTTGCCACAGATTGAACAGAACTGCAATCACTGATGTCGAGGAGTTTTGCATATAGAAATCAGACTCATGTAAAAGCAATGCTCAGACTAAGATTTTTAGGGAAATTGTATGAAAGATTACAATAGGAACAATGAGGGAAAAGAGTGCTCTGAAGTGGCCTTTCAACGGCTCCTGGAATTACTGAACCTATTTGCCTTTAGGAAATACATCACTGACAAATTATATAGTCTTTAATGTTAAGAATGGCAGTATGATAAATGGAGTGTACATCTTCACTTGCACCCATATTGTTCATCATAACTGTAGGTGTAGGTTTACTGATGGCTTCAGTGTTGGCAGAACACAAAGTTTGGGTTCTTTTTTGTTGTTGTTGTATAAATAAAGCTCAATGAAAAACATTTTAAAAACCAGGCAGGAAATGGGGTAATGGAGAAAAAAAGATTTAGGGGGGGGAAAAAAACACAACACAGAAAGAAATCTAACTTCCTTTGTTCCAAGAAAATCTACAGCTAAGAAATAGAGTTTGTGCCACTGAAATGATCAGTGCTTGGACTCCATAGAACGATAGAAGATTTTCACACACCAGCCCCTACTGCAGCCAATAGTGTTATTAGTTTTGTCAAAATAGCGCGAGGGCTCAAGTCAATGACTCAGGGCCCCACTGTGCTAAGCGATACAGAACCACACAACAAAAAGTAGGTCCCTGCCCCCATCGCTCTCATTAGAGCTGCCATCAATCAGCCCAGACAATAATATTCTTTACCCACGGTATTGGCCACGTCACTCTCCTTTTGAGAGGAATCAGAGGAAAGGGCCAAGGTCAGAGCACTGTGAGAATTCTTTGGAAAGTGGAAGCGGGAGAAGGACCCACCAAAAGGCTTTGATAACCAAAAGAAACGGTGCAGGAACAATGAGAGAGGCAGGAAAACCAGGAGAGCATGGAGTGTGCAAATGAACAACGAGCTCTCTGTCAAGTTTTTAGGTAAGCACTAAGTGAGCATCATCATATTTGCATCTGTGAATAGCAGAATTATAAAAATTGAATGACTTTCACACTGTACATTTCATTTTTATTCAAGTGGAAATTTGAACCCAAAATTCTAGACTTTTAGCAAATCAAAGTTCTTCCAATTTACCTGAGGAAGTACCAGCTACTTCTGTTCCTTTGGGAGGGACAGTCGTGGGTTTGTCCTGGGTAATTATGACTAAGGCAAAAAGAAGAGCAAAAAGCAGTTATGAACATTATATCAGTCTCCCATCACCAGCTGGCCACTCAGATGTGAAAGGCTCAATGTGGTGTCTCTTGCTGCCACCATGAGTTACTAATTGCCAAAATCTGTCATTTCCCTTCAGTTTTACTCATCAAAACTTCCTAGAGGGACTTCTAAAACCCCTGAACATGCTGTTCTCACTGAGCATTCTCTGCAAGGTGTTGCCATGTGCAACTCAGAACTGTGCTAATTATTTGGAACAGAAAGCAACAGCCAAGCATGCCCCATAACAAGGTTTAGCCCAACCTATAAGAGTATGTATATTTTACAATAAAACTACAAAGTAGTTACAGTGTAATCATAGTATTTTTAATACATCTGAATTCCAAAATGAAATGCATTAATTCCTAACCCACTTTATCTTCTATTTCCTGGCATTTGTGACTGAAACTATGATATTCTTCAGAAATTAAAATATGACTTACCAGAATGTATGGAATTCTTCATAACAAAATGTGGATAAGGATCTGAAAACAGGATGGATGAGAAAGTAAGCAACATATATGTTGATCTGTGTATTTTTTCACTAATATATTAGAACTCATAAGAAATTATACCCAAGCAGAAGATAAGGATACACAGAAAAAAACAAAAACAAACAAAATGGTTACTTACCTGTACAATAACTGTTGTTCTTGGATATGTGTTATGCACACATATATTCCACTTCAGATATGTGTGCACCCTATGCACCTGAGTCAGATTCTTGTAGGCAGCAGTACCCATTGGGCAATGCGTGCTCTCTGTATGTCCTCATGCCTTTAACTGACAGCATACAGGGTCATTACACTCAAACCAGTGGGAGAGGTAGGTAGTTTGTGGAACAAAGAACAGTTACTGTACAGGTAAGTAATGTTATTTTTCTCCTTTGACTGATACATTCCACTTCAGGTGATTCCTTAACAGTACTCATTTAGGTGGAAGCAATTCAGAGTCTATCAGAACAAAGACTGAAGAACAGCTATGCCAAAGTCCACAAAAGCTTTAGAAACTACTGTGATGGCATAATGTCTTGTGAAAGTGTGAATTGAAGACCATGTGGCTGTTCTGCAGATGTCTATAATCAGGATCAAAGGGGTAGCCATGTTAGTCTGGATCTGTAAAAGAAGCAAGTAGTCCTGTGGCACCTTATGGACTAGCAGACGTATTAGAGCATGAGCTTTCGTGGGTGAATACCCACTTCTTTGGATGCATGCATGCTCATGCTCCAATACATCTGTTGGTCTATACAGTGCCACAGGACGATTTGCTTCTTTATGATCAGGATGTTACTTAAAAATTTTGGAGAAGTAGCTTAAGGTCAAGTGGAATGAACTGGAATTCTTTTTGGAGGTGCAACATTTGCCAGTTTGTAACAAGTCTAGGGGCAAAGCTTTTCTTGACCTGCTACTCACAAACAGAGAAGAATTAGTAGGGGAAGCAAAAGTGGATGGGAACCTGGGAGGCAGTGACCATGAGATGGTCGAGTTCAGGATCCTGACACAGGGAAGAAAGGAGAGCAGCAGAATACGGACCCTGGACTTCAGAAAAGCAGACTTTGACTCCCTCAGGGAACAGATGGGCAGGATCCCCTGGGAGAATAACATGAAGGGCAAAGGGGTCCAGGAGAGCTGGCTGTATTTTAAAGAATCCTTATTGAGGTTGCAGGAACAAACCATCCCAATGTGTAGAAAGAATAGTAAATATGGCAGGCGACCAGCTTGGCTAAACAGTGAAATCCTTGCTGATCTTAAACGCAAAAAAGAAGCTTACAAGAAGTGGAAGATTGGACAATTGACCAGGGAGGAGTATAAAAATATTGCTCAGGCGTGCAGGAGTGAAATCAGGAAGGCCAAATCACACTTGGAGTTGCAGTTAGCAAGAGATGTTAAGAGTTACAAGAAGGGTTTCTTCGGGTATGTTAGCAACAAGAAGAAAATCAAGGGAAGTGTGGGCCCCTTACTGAATGAGGGAGGCAACCTAGTGACCGAGGATGTGGAAAAAGCTAATGTACTCAATGATTTTTTTGCCTCTGTCTTCACGAACAAGGTCAGCTCCCAGACTGCTGCACTGGGCAGTACAGCATGGGGAGAAGGTGACCAACCCTCTGTGGAGAAAGAAGTGGTTCGGGACTATTTAGAAAAACTGGACGTGCACAAGTCCATGGGGCCGGATGCGCTGCATCCGAGGGTGCTAAAGGAGTTGGCGGGTGAGACTGCAGAGCCATTAGCCATTATTTTTGAAAACTCATGGTGATCGGGGGAGGTCCCAGATGACTGGAAAAAGGCTAATGTAGTGCCCATCTTTAAAAAAGGGAAGAAGGAGGATCCGGGGAACTACAGGCCAGTCAGCCTCACCTCAGTCCCTGGAAAAATCATGGAGCAGGTCCTCAAGGAATCAATTATGAAACATTTAGAGGAGAGGAAAGTGATCAGGAACAGTCAGCATGGATTCACGAAGGGGAAGTTGTGCCTGACTAACCTAATTGCCTTCTATGATGAGATAACTGGCTCTGTGGATGAGGGGAAAGCAGTGGATGTGTTATTCCTTGACTTTAGCAAAGCTTTTGATACGGTCTCCCACAGTATTCTTGCCGTCAAGTTAAAGAAGTATGGGCTGGATGAATGGACTGTAAGGTGGATAGAAAGCTGGCTAGATCGTCGGGCTCAACGGGTAGTGATCAATGGCTCCATGTCTAGTTGGCAGCCGGTTTCAAGCGGAGTGCCCCAAGGGTCGGTCCTGGGGCCGGTTTTGTTTAATATCTTTATTAATGATCTGGAGGATGGTGTGGACTGCACTCTCAGCAAGTTTGCAGATGACACTAAACTAGGAGGCGTGGTAGATACACTAGAGGGTAGGGATCGGATACAGAGGGATCTAGACAAATTAGAAGATTGGGCCGAAAAAAACCTGATGAGGTTCAACAAGGACAAGTGCAGAGTCCTGCACTTAGGACGGAAGAATCCCATGCACTGCTACAGACTAGGGACCGAATGGCTAGGTAGCAGTTCTGCAGAAAAGGACCTAGGGGTCACAGTGGACGAGAAGCTGGATATGAGTCAACAGTGTGCTCTTTTTGCCAAGAAGGCTAACGGCATTTTGGGCTGTATAAGTAGGGGCATTGCCAGCAGATCGAGGGATGTGATCGTTCCCCTTTATTCGACATTGGTGAGGCCTCATCTGGAATACTGTGTCCAGTTTTGGGCCCCACACTACAAGAAGGATGTGGAAAAATTGGAAAGAGTCCAGCGGAGGGCAACAAAAATGATTAGGGGTCTGGAGCACATGACTTATGAGGAGAGGCTGAGGGAGCTGGGATTGTTTAGTCTCCAGAAGAGAAGAATGAGGGGGGATTTGATAGCAGCCTTCAACTACCTGAAGGGGGGTTCCAAAGAGGATGGAGCTCGGCTGTTCTCAGTGGTGGCAGACGACAGAACAAGGAGCAATGGTCTTAAGTTGCAGTGGGGGAGGTCCAGGTTGGATATCAGGAAAAACTATTTCACTAGGAGGGGGGTGAAACACTGGAATGCGTTACCTAGGGAGGTGGTGGAGTCTCCTTCCTTGGAGGTTTTTAAGGCCCGACTTGACAAAGCCCTGGCTGGGATGATTTAGCTGGGAATTGGTCCTGCTTTGAGCAGGGGGTTGGACTAGATGACCTCTTGAGGTCCCTTCCAACTCTGATATTCTATGACATCATAATATCCTTTGGCCTAGGAGAAGGTGCACCATGTTGGGAACCAGGAGATGAGGAGTTCAACTCACATTATTTCTACTGACTGGTGTTAACAATCCTGTGCCCTTCAAAACCCAAGTTAGCACTGAGCAACCCATCCTCTCTGAATAGAAGTTACACAAGCAAGGAAGAGCACCCAGATCTCTAATATGGCAGACCCAAGTCTCATCCACTTAGCCTAACCGAAAGAATTTGCCAAATCTAAATACTTGGCTACGCGGGGTGTACAATGAGGTTATTCGTGCATATATAATCCATTGTTTTAGTGTGTTGGGCATCCTCCTCTAGTGGTTGGTCCATATAACAATTTACTCCTGCTGCCACCTATTATAGTTACTTCTTCAACTTGACCGAGGTCTATCCTGCAGTACCTTGGCCCAAGAGTCAAACCTCAATGACACATGGAGGTGGAGGACGGGACATTACTTTCACATAGACTTCTTTTTTCTTTTTAAAAAGCCCAGAAGTAACATAAAACCCACAGCAGATACAAGTTATTAAAATTGCAAAGCACTCAGTAGTTAGGAAACCACAGAATTAAGGTTACCCATGAGATCTTAATTTTTCCTCCTTCTGTGTACGTGCAGCGACAACCACTTTTTAAGGATTATGTTTGAAACAGCAGCCAGGTTTCCCACAAGTTATATCTTTAGATGATTAATGGCTAACTCAATTTCCTCATGTTTATGGGTTTGCCTAGCAATCAAGATATTGTTTTTTCTTGTGGGAGAAAGTAGAACAATAAGGGTACTTAACATTGCATTTTAACATTTGAAGCAAGACCCCTTTCAGATTCTGAAGGTTTTTCTGCTTTTAGGCTTGACCCAACCCAGTATGTCCATTGCTCAAGGAGATGCTCCATAAAACACCAGCTCTGGAAGGGCGTGTCCAAAAGGACAAAAAAGTTAAAGCAAATAAATTGGGAAGAAATTTTAATACTGAATTTTACTCTGAAATAGCCTGAGATTTTGAGTGCGGTTGGGTTGGTTGGTTTTGAGGAGAATAGTTAACAGGGAGGAATTACACTAAATAAAAGAAGTTGGATGAAAGACTTCAAAAGCAGCAGAGATTATTTGGGGAAGAATGAGAAACTAATCAAACCCCATCATCCCCGTGTTCAGGGTTCACGTCTGATTAGGTCGTTAGTTGGGCTGGAATCTATACACCAGATAACAAGCTCAAGGGGAATGCTCTGTAGGGATAGAGGGCTGTGCTTTTTTTTTTGGTTTGTTTGAAGTGTGAGTTCCACAGAAGTCACCAGCAACACAATGGATCCTCCTACACTTTCATCATGTCTCCCCCTTCCCAAAAATATCTAGATGATCGACATAATCTAAATCGAGTGAATATAAAACACACATGAAAGCTTTGTAACCAGGGCCGGCTCTAGTTTTTTTGCCTCCCCAAGCAAAAAAACAAAAACAAAAAACAGAAAACAAAAAACCGAGAGCGCAACTGCCAAAGCAAAAGAAATAAAAGCCACCCGGAATGCTGCCCCTGGAATTCTGCCACCCCAAGTACGTGCTTGGTTTGCTGGTGCCTAGCGCCGGTCCTGTCTGTAACAGTTACTCTGCAACAGCTCCAATCAGGAGTTCTTCTTAAAGCCATAAAAATAGCCTGACCTTCACAAGTTGGAAGTTGACTCCATTCAACTTGATCTCCCTTCAGCGTGCATTGGATGAAAGGCCGCCCACGTAATCTGAACCTAAAGAAAAGAGAAAAAGTTTCTTACCTAACTCTCTAATTATTCCTGTAATAGTTCAGAACTTTGGAAAAGGGGTTCTTTCTGCCAGTAAGTGACCCTGTAGGGTCATTCCTGCTGTAAGTACCAACATGATCCCTAGGACCAAGGAATGCTGAGTGGTTAAAGTCAATGTAGAACAAGCAAATAGGTGGTATAAGATTGCAGAGACCAGGTTAGCAGGTGAAATCCTTCCCCTTAAAGACTATCCTAGCTAGATGCTTGGGAATTTCTGGGCAATATCTTTGTTAAACCTTAGCAAAGGGAAACAAATAAGTCTCTTTTCTACACATTTTTAATGCTTCTTATATCTTACATCTCCAGAAGGTGGAAGAAGTCCCGAGATAAGTTCCAGAATTTGAAAAACACTAAGGAAATTAGTAATTTTTCAGACTGTTAATCTTCTCAGAGTGTTCCCATGTGAAAGAGGTTTGGATTTGCAGAGTAGGAGATTGCGTCACACCTCCCTCCTTCCAATCTGCAGAACAGTGCTCGGGATGTGGGCTGTTGGCATTCTACAGCTTGGATTACTGGCCCAGAGAAATGGGGAGCAAAGTACTAAAAGGGGTGTCTCTGTCACTCTGGAAGTCAGTAGCTCAGCCTGCTTAGTGCCATCATTCCTCTGCCTATTTTAACTCTGCTCTTCTACCAAAGAGTTGGCAACAGTCCACACCCAAGACCCACTTAGCTAGACCTCCAGCTAATGCTTGCACAGGAAGTACTGCATACTGGCAATGCAGTCACTTAGCCTTCATTACTTCCTTTAACACTACAGGCTAAAGGTCATGGCCTTATTTATTTGTCAAGGAGGTTTAGAGAAACAGATGAGAGGTGCACCTAGTAAAGCTGGTCTCTGCAGGTTCTTTCACTGGTCTGCTGAAAGGACAGGGGCCAACAAGGATAGACATGAACATCATGTGTGGCCTGGTGGCTACCGCTTTTCTTCCAACTTAAAACATGACACCCAAAGGCCACTTGTGCTGACAGCAACAACAGGGGGAGAAGACAGCTGCGCAAGGACTGTCCCGCTGCTGCCACTCTTTCAAAACCCGAACATCTCAATGTCCAAACCTAATCAGCCCATTTAAACCCGAAGCTTTCATTGGTGGGACACAATCCCAAGGTGTGCGGCTTCTGTACACTTCTGCATAGGAAAATGTGAAGCATCGCAAGAATAGCTTGGTCATTCTTGTGGGTGCAACTCAGATGCAGCATTGCCTAGAGGAAAAACCACTGGACTGGGACTCAGGAAACTTGGATCCCATTCTCATTTCTGCCTCTGGCCTGTGGGTGATCTGGGAAGTCACTTCCCCTCTGCGCTTCAGATTCCCTATCTGTAAAATGGGGTAAACAATACTGCCCTCCTTTGTAAAGTGATTTGATATCTGATAACAGCTCTTAAAATTCATAGTAATAGAAGGAACCTGGAGAAGTTTTCTAGTCCAGTCCCCTGCACTCAGGCAGGACTAAGTATTATCTACACCATCCCTGACAAGTGTTTATCTAACGTGCTCTTAAAAATCTCCGATGACAGAGATTCCACAACTTCCCTAAGCAATTTATTCCATAACCAGCCCCTCCCAATCATCCTGATCCCAGCACAGGGAATCTAACCCTTGTTGCCTGCACATACCACTTAAATGGGTGACACAGTGAAAAACAAAATTATATATTAATTAAAACGGAGACATCCATGCTCATGCCATGTGCTTCCCTATTCAATGACCTGATGTCCAGAAAGTACCTGCACAATCCAATGAAACTAGAAACCAATCACATATTATGGTAGTTTTTTCCAATAGCAGCTTGAACAAATTGAAGCACACCCCATGATACCGTAGCTGCACCTGCTTCCTCCCAACTTAATCTTTCAACTGAGGGATCATGATCCACACCTGGCCAAATTCAGAGTGAAGGTTATACTTTTTCAATAGGGCCCTGAAGCAGGACAGCAGATCTGTAGCACCTGCTCAGATTAGGTTTTTCAATTAGATCGGAATTTCTATTATTCATTTTCCACTGTTCACCAAACTAAGCTCTGTGACTTAATCAGCACCGGCTGCCCAACACTCACCCTTCATCACAAATGATGTTTACTCTTGCACCATACAGGTAATTTGTTGTATCAACAGCTCTGCCATGCTCTGGTCCTTTTGGAACACCACACGATTTCCCTAGCACAGAACAAGATCAGTGTTAGTGTGTTATGTTGATGCAACAAACTCTAACAGACTTAGAAGAGACTATGGCCGGTGTGACCAAACTGTGGCTCGCGAGCCGCATGTGGCTCTTTTACTGTTAAAGTGCAGCTCACGGAGCCCTCCTACCAGACTTGGCGGGGGGGAAAAGAGGAGCTTGGGACCTCTGCCTTGGAGCAGGGTGGTGGGCTAGTGGCTTCTGCCCAGCAGGGAGGCGGGTCTCAGGGCTTCAGCAGGAGCGGGGTGAGGCCCCGAGCCCCAGCAGGTGCCTCCTGTTCTGGCTCTTGAACTTCTGAAGATTGTTGTATGCGGCTCGAAGGGTCAGTAAGTTTGGCCACCCCTGGACTATGGCAATGGCAGACTAGCAGTGCAGTTAGTTCACTCTCCTCTCTGGGTTTTTTTTCCTACTTAACTGTGGATATTCTTATGTCCATATTAAGTGTTGAATTCTATCACTTTGTCAACTTCAATGGCAGAGACTCCTCCTACCTGGTACAGGGAGTTATTTGTGATGCTTCCTCTGGTGCCAGGCACTTATTACCAGACAGAACACACTATCAGCCATTCACCATGTCCACATGCCGAACAGAAGAGACATGCTGCATTCAGGGAGCCACAGAGAAAGCTACAAATAGCACTAATGAGTATATTGGGAAAACATCTCTGTCCTTGATGTGGACAAGGATTTTTACACATAAAAATATATGACCTATTATATACATGAAGTATTTTGCTAATCAGGCATGCCAGACTACTTGAGTCTAAGACTGCACAAGAAATTCACATCAGTATTAAGATATAGCCTAGGTTTGTCAAACAGAACATAACACATACATGCAAGGAGCTGCGGTTAAGGGTGATCATTCATTTGGCTCCTTCCTCTCACCCTGTATTAATGTAGGGTTTTCATGGAATACAACAGATACAGACTCAATATAGGTAGCTTTGCCAACACTTATGGTATTCTTCGCAATGCAGGCCATTCGTCATTGAAGTTTTGTTATGTATTTTGGTATTTGAACAACTTTGCCATACACATAGTTATTAAATATTACATTTATTTTTAATACGGTGATTGACTTTAGTTGAACTGTTTGCTGAATGAGTGGTCTCCGAGGCTAGAATTTTTAAATGTGTGAATTTTAACAACGACAAAAATAATACCATTATTCTCCTTCACATATAGCTTCCAGGGATACTGTGCTCACCATTTTTAAATGGTTATTTACCACAGTATGATATTAACTTTACTGCATTATTTGTGATTTCTGATTGCTGCTGGGAAGCACAACGAACACAACAAAAAACTTAACTACTGCACATGCTGTATAATGTTCAGTAGTACCCACTTTGCTTTCTCTCTCTATTTAAAGAGAAATTCAAATTTAACATCAAAACCTGACAAAAAAGTTTTTCAAACTAAAATTGACAAACCGGTGCTGAAATGTGAACCAGCTGCTTAACACAAAACACTCCTATCTGCTCACAGAGGGCCACTCGCTCAATGGAGAGAGAAAAGTGACAAAAAAGACACCCACCTCTACAGAACTCAGGGGCTTCTGACCACGTTGAATTCTCAAGACAAGTAATGACATGTCTCAGTTCGGTGCTCTCATATCCTGGACGACAGACATAACTCACAGTGGTTCCAGGAGGACAGTAATTCTTCGTCGCATCTTCCGCACTTAAGGCAGCAGATTTTAACCTTGGTATGGCACCACAACCACCTAGCAAAAACAAACAAACAACAAACAAAAACATGGTCTGAAAGATTTAGCTATAAAGATAGGCATAAAAATTGTACTTTTAGCTTTATGTTTATTTATAAACACACACACATATATATTTTAAAAAAAACAGAAACACAGCTCTATAACATAAGTGAAGGGTACCAAACAGGTACCCTGCCCCAAAAGTTTATAATTTAGAGGTAGGGTGACCAGATGTCCCATTTTTAAAGGGACAGTCCTGTTTTTTGGGAATTTTTCTTATATAGGCGCCTATCCACCCCCCACCCCCTGTATCGTTTTTTCACAGTTGCTCTCTAGTAACCGTATTTAGAGGCAGCAGCAGCTATTACAGTACAGCCTCAGAACTGCATATGAACATTAGAGCAGGACACTTTGCAAAATATGTAGGGGAAGGGAGATTTTTTAAAAATTATTTTTAAGGAAGAGAGGCAAGCAACTTGGACGAAGTTAACGTGGTGCTGCTCCAAATAGCAGGTGGTACGAACTAAGGAGTAAAAAAGAAAAGGAAGGAGCTAAGAGAGAGAGAAACGAATTAGTAGATTAAAGCATGCAGAAAGAGAAAGACAGATTTTCACCTGCACCTCATCTCCAATTCTAACTGAACATTCTGTTTACAACCACGGCACGGTTGTCTTCTTCAACTGCAACCTTGTGGCCCTCTCTAGTCTCTGTCCATCCTCTCCACTTTACTGAAGTCTCACACAATTCCCAGGGCCTCTACCCCACCCCATTCTCCTTGACCTCTTAGTGCCTTGGACACCATCAAGCATTTCTACTTCTTTTAATCCCATCATCTACTGGCTTTTGTCACTCCATCCTCTCACAGTTTTCCTCCTGACTCGTCCATCTCGTACTTTCAGATCTAGTTTGATGGATCCTCCAACTCTCCCCCAGACCCATCCCATCAGTGAGAATCTGCCAGGATTCTCTCCTTGGCCCACCCTCTTTTTCTTGTGCACCCGGCTTTGGGATCCTATCTGCTCTCACAGCTTTGGATGTGATCGTTATATTGACAACTCACAAAACTCCCGTTTGGATTCCCTGCCAGTAGCTTAAAGTGCACATGGGAAAAACAGAGCTTGTTCCCTTGCAAATTTTTCCTTCTCCACATCCTCAGTTGCCACTGATTGAACAAAATCATCCTTCCCTCAGCTGCTCAGGCCTGGCAGGGAATTGGGGCATGGGCTTACCTGAGGCTGCTCCCTGTCACCAGTGCAGCGGGGGTGCTAAGGCATGCTTCCTGCCTGTCCTGGCACCGCGAACCGTTCTGCACCCCAGAAGCGGCCAGAAGCAGGTCCAGCTCCTAGGTGGAGGCATGCAATTGGCTCCGCGCGACTCATTCCTGCAGGCACCGGCCCCCCCCCAGCTCCCATTGGCCAGGACACTTATGCAATTTTGTAATATAAGTGGTACTATGCAGCTAAATCATTTTCAAAACAGCTTTATTTCATATTTGCCTGGCAATGTAGCAAAACTGTATGAGCATCCTGAGGATGAAAGCATCCCCATCTAATTATGAGCAGTCAAAACTCAAATAGAAAATTACTTCCTATTCCTGTCCATCTAAACCGCACATTCCTGAATAAAGCCCAAGTCGTCTCATTGATGGATGTTCCCAGATTGCTTTGCAACGAGATTCCTGAATAAGCAGGTTAATTGAATATTGTCAGGGTAACAACCCTCCTGTATACAATACTATAAAATCCCTCCTGGCCAGAGGCACCAAAATCCTTTTACCTGTAAAGGGTTAAGAAACTCAGGTAAATTGGCTGACACCTGACCCAAAGGACCAATAAGGGGACAAGATACTTTCAAATCTTGGATTGGAGGGGGGAGAGAAGGCTTTTGTTTGTGCTCTTTGTTTTGGTGGTGTTCGCTCTTGGGACTAAGAGGGACCAGACATCAAACCATGTTCTCCAAATCTTTCTGAACAAATCTCTCATATTTCAAACTTGTAAGTAACAGCCAGGCAAGGCATATTAGTTTCTCTTTGTTTTCTCAACTTGTGAACTTTTCCTTTGCTAGAGGGAGGTTCATCTCTGTTTTGTTTTAACTTTGAACTAAGGCTAGAGGGGGTTCCTCTGGGCTCTTTGAATCTGATTACCCAATAAAGTTATTTTCCATCCTGATTTTACAGAGATTATTTTTACCTTTTCTTTTTAATAAAAGCCTTCTTTTAAGAACCTGACTGATTTTTCCATTGCCCAAAGACCCAGGGGGTTGGGTCTTTGCTCATTTTGTAACCAATTGGTTAGGATATTATTCTCAAGCTTCCCCAGGAAAAGGGGTGTAAGGGCTTGGGGGGATATTTTGGGGGACGAGGAACTCTAAGTGGTCCTTTCCCTGTTTCTTGTTAAATCACTTGGTGGTGGCAGTGTACCAGGTTTTAACCTAAGCTGGTAGAAATAAGCTTAGGGGGCTTTCATGCGGGTCCCCACATCTGTACCCTAGAGTTCAGAGTGGGGAAGGAACCCTGACAGCTTTGCAACAAGATTCTTGAATAAGCAGGTTAATTGTATATTGTCACTGATCCAGCAAGGAACTTGAAACTAGTCATTAAAGCTAATTTTGAGTAGACCTATTCAGTGGGGGAAAGTCTGACATTTCCATCAGCGAAGGGTGGCCCGAGCAAATTTGTTCCAGAGAAAATAAAATACTTACCATTACAAAACTCTCCAATGGTTGACCACTCTGCGTTTGAACGGCAAACTACAGTGTCTGACTTTCCAGGGATTTTAACAAAGCCATCAAGGCACCTGTATGTCACTTCTGTGCCGATAGGGAAGCCCTCTGTGCGACTAGTATCACGGGGGACAGCACGACTGAGCGTTGGCAGAGTCCCACACTGACCTATCAAAAAAACATAAGAACATACTCTCATGTTAATAGGAGAGAGATTTATTTTAAATAATCTCACACAGCCGCCTTCGCTGAAAAGGATCCTGACATGCCTTAGATGCTACAGGGACCTGCCACAGGCCAGGTGAGCCCCATTGTGGGGGTTCCTCAGGTTTTCCAGTAGCCTATGAGAACAGACAAGCCTCCCACAACCAGGGGTTTAAACTAAAGGCGTCTTCATGGCTGTGGTAGGTCAAGTTCTCTAAACAGGAATTAACCGAGCGAGAGCGACCGCGCTGCACAATAACGGTGGAGGTGCAGAGTGATTGGATTAGCAGCACCGAGTAGCTGAGTCCCCACTGCATGACGAGCTCCAGCCTAAGCAACTCTCCAGCTCCCACTCACACTCCACGTGGGCCAGCTAGTGGCCAACTCGAGCTGGAGAGATTCGTCCCTTAAACAAAAGCTTCTTTTGATCACCATGAATCCTGTGCTCAGAGCAAGAATGGGTATTTCTCCACCTTACAATCAGCAGTTTTATGTGGGGTTTTTTTCAGGGATGCCTGGGATTGTTTTCAGCACAGACACTGTAGAAAAAGGAATTTTGGGAAAGGAAAAATCATCAGTTCACTCATCTGACTGTTCCGAGAATCATATAAACGGCCAGGCCACTCCCGGAAAGACATCAGATGCCACAAGATGACTAGAGTGACTTTTACAGTGTTAGTATCTGACAAAACAGGCTAAAAGAAAAGAGGCCCAATCCCAGAATTGCTCCTTCTCTCTCCTACAAATATTTCAAATCTCTGTCTCTAACACACAAGTGAAAGTACCACTGAACAACCTAGCTAAGACAAACAAAAAAATGCAACTAATTTTACTCATTTCATTTTCCTTAATATTTCTGAGACTGCACAGTGCCAGATGTCCACATGCATGAGGTGTACTGCCCTTGTATCCACACCATCAATTAACTCTTTGAACCGTAAAAAATCTATTCTCCGCACAACTGTGAGGATTATAGTTCAGTTTTAGAGATGGATAATCTTTGGCCCTGTCAACATGCCTGGAGTGCCATGCACAATAGGAGATCCCCTGACACGTTGCCAGCTCACTAGAATCAAATGCGAACAAACTCTGGTCTCCCCCAATCTCAAAAGTCCTCCTCTGATCCCACCCATCCCTTCAACTATTGCCCCATATCCCTTCCTCTGTCCCATCAGTGAACATGATGTTGTGAAGGCCAAAAGTATAACTGAGTTGAAAAGAGAATTAGTTAAGTTCATGGAGGGCAGGTCCATCAATGGCTATTAGCCAAGATGGTCAGGGGCACAACCACATGCTCTGGGTGTCTTTAACCCTCTGACTGCCAGACTCTGGCACTGGACTGCAGGGGATGGATCACTCTATAATCGCCCTGTTCTGTTCATTCCCTGTGAAGCATTTGGCACCGACTACTATCAGAGGCAGGATACTGAGGTAGATGGACCATTGGTCAGACCCACTGCAGCCATTCTTATAGTCACTGCCTTGTGTTTCTGCCTTCTAACAGCATCCTTGATCCTCTATAACTGCCCCTTCCCAGACAAGTCTCATCCCCCTCCTCCTCCTCCTTTTCTTGCCTGAGTTCACTGATCAAATTCTTTCTTAATCCTGTCTGATCTGGCTCCCATTAGCCTGCACTCCCCTGCTGATCCTGTCCTCGCTAGGGACCATCTCATCAGCTCACAAGACTTCAGCTACCAGCTCTGCGCTGACTCCTCACAATACATCCAGCTGCTGGGGGCATCACCCCTGGAGCCAACAACTTATTCTCCCCACTTCCCAGCGAGACGGTGACAGGATGAATTACACTAAAACCAGGCTGAGAGGCCGCATCACCAATAGAGGAACCAGCACAGCCGGAGTAAAGCCAGGGGCCGGGTGAGCAAAGGGCTCCACGCACAGTTATCTGGGGTCCCACCCCAGACCCCGGCCCCGCACAGCCCCGCTGCAGACGGTGAGTTGGTTTCCCAGGCCGGGGGACGGGCTCTGGGGAGCTCCGGGCTTGTCTCTCACGGGCAGAAGCGGGGCCAAGACAAGACATCGCCCCGGCGGGTCTCTGGCAGCGGAAACACCCGCCCCGACGGGCCGTGGGGCCAAGCCCGCTCACACCTGTCCCCCGGCCCGGGCTGTCCCGCGGCCGCTCGCTCCCCAGGGCCCCGACTGGCCGGGCCGAGCCCCTGCGCCCGCAGCCAGTGGGGCGGTGCCGCCTCGGGCGGGGCTCGCTGCCCCCCGCTCCGCACCCCGCGCAGCCAGTGCGGGGCAGCCGCAGGTCCCCGCCCGCCGGCCCCGCGCAGCCCGGGGCACCGCCCGCTGCTGGGGCCGCCGCGACTCACCGCGAGCCCCGGGCAGGGGCAGCAGCAGCAGCAGCGCCAGGAGCCCCCGGGCGCCGGGCGGGCAGCGCGGAGCCGAGACCATGGCGGGGCCGGCAGCGGAGTCTCCGGGGCGCGACCGCTCGCTCCGGCTCTGCCGGAACCGTCGGTGGCTGGAGCTCGGGGACAGCGAGGAAAGGGGGCGGGGAACGGGGCGTGGCCAGGAGATGGCGGGGCGGGGCCTGAGAAGTGGGGGCGGGGCGCGTTGAAAATGGGCGGGGTTTTGTCACGGATGTGAATCCAGTGCTGGGGTCGAGGGGAGCCAGTGCTGGGGTCGAGGGGAGGGAAGAAGAAGCTAAGGTGGGCTCTGAGTTATTGGTTCGCCCCAGGGATCAGCATCGAGCCTGTGTCCCAGGAGGCAGGGAGAACTACCCAGGCACACACATGGAGGGGGCCGGCTCACCCCGCTGCACGTGTGGCTTGGTGGGTGCAGCCGTGGGCACATTACACGGACGGGCAGCTGCTCGTGGAGTCACCCACCAGATCAACCCCTCGTTTGCCTTTATTCATTAGGGTGTAAAATTGAAACATTTAAAGTGCTCTATGGGTTTCCCTTCCCGTCTGTATTCCTGAGTGGAACAACCTTCCCCGGTGCTGCTGCTGGAATTTCTTTGACGGAAATTCAAACATCAGGCATGGCTGGTATTTAATCTGAATATTGATGCATTTCCTGCACAGTCTCAGTGTTGAGGGGGTGGAGGGAAGGAAGAGGAAACAGTCCCATAATGCATAGACCTGGTCTATTCCACACGGCTATGTTTAGCTTCTGATCCAACACAGTAGGACACATGTTCTGACATTCTGGCAAGAGTTACTGACTGAAAGGGATGTTTAAAGAGGGACCGAGTAAGTACTGTGATAGACCCAGACCAGTCGGGTACAGGAGTCTGGTAGAGGGCAAATAAACTGGTCACTGGATGAGTAGTTTTCTGTTCCCTGAGTGACCAGAGCAGGGGCTGCAGTAGAGTAATCAGGAACCTGCTAGAACCAGTTAAGGCAGGCAGACTAATTAGGACACCTGGAGCCAATTAAGAAGAAGCGGCTAGAATCAGTTAAGGCAGGCTAATCAGGGCACCTGGGTTTTAAAAAGGAGCTCACTTCAGTTTGTGGTGTGAGTGTGAGGAGCTGGGAGCAAGAGGCGTAAAGAGCTGAGAGGGTGTGGGTGTGGGTGTGCTGGTGGAGGACTGAGGTGCACAAGTGTTATCAGACACCAGGAGGAAGGTCCTGTGGTGAGAATAAGGAAGGTGTTTGGAGGAGGCCATGGGGAAGTAGCCCAGGGAGTTGTAGCTGTTATTGCAGCTGTTACAGGAGGCACTATAGACAGCTGCAGTCCACAGGGCCCTGGGCTGGAACCCGGAGTAGAGGGCGGGCCCGGGTTCCCCCCAAACTTCCCAATTGACCTGGACTGTGGGTTCTTCCAGAGGGGAAGGTCTCTGGGCTGTTCCCCAACCCACAGGGTGAATCTCTGAGACAAGAAAATCCGCCAGTAAGCGCAGGACCTACCAAGATAGAGGAGGAACTTTGTCACACTGGTGTCAGCAGTGGGATTTTGGGGTGCACAGTGCGGCGGAAGAAGGAGGGTGATTAAAAAAAAAAACACAACAACAACAAAAAAACAAACCAAAAAAAAAAAGGGTTTATTTTTTTTTTCACCACAATGGATGACGTAGTGCGGGCACTGATACAAGCTACGGCGGCCCAGCAGGAGGCTACCCATGTCCAGGCAGCTGCCCAACAGGAGGCAGTGCGGCTGCAGCAAGAGACTAATCGCCTGCTGATGGACCTGGCTGATCAAGACTGAGCTATGTTGTGGGAACTGGTAAACCAGGTAAAGTCCCTTACAGACCTGAATCGCGGCCATGATGGGACGTGGCTCATACGGGCCAGCCATTGGCTGCAGAAAATGACGTGGGAGGATGATGTAGAGGCATACCTTCTGGCCTTTGAGAGGACAGTCCTACAGGAGGTCTGGCCTCAAGATTAGTGGTCTGGCATCCTTGCCCCATTCCTGTGTGGGGAGGCCCAGAAGGCCTACCATGATCTGCCTGAAGAGGCTGCGGCAGACTACCCCCAGCTGAAAGCAGAGATCCTGGCCAGATCTGGGGTAATGACAGCAGTGCGGGCCCAGCAGTATCACGGTTGGAGGTATCAGGAAGACAAAACCCCGCAGTCCCAATTGTATGACCTCATCCATCTCGCACGAAAGTGGTTGCAAACAGAGTCCCGGAGTCCGGAAGAGATACTAGCGGTTCTGGTCATCGACCGATACATGAGGGGACTACCACCAGACTTTCGTGCCTGGATAAGCCAGAATGAACCCTCCACCTATGACGAGGTTGTCGCCCTGGTAGAGAGGCGAAAGACAGTGAGGGAGCTGACCCGATCAGTTAAGGAAGAGGCACCCCGGGTTAAACTAGCAGCACCAAGCCCTAAAGTTCGGGTGACTGGGCCACCAGGAGGGCCCTGGTGGAAAAAGAGAGAGGCTGAAGGCCCATCAGAGGCCACAAAGAGTCGGAGCACTGAGGGAGAAGAGGATCGTGATGTTAGACTGCCCAAACCAAGAGACCGGGGAACGCCTAGGGCTCCATACAGATGTTATGCCTGTGGGGAGTGGGGATACATAGCTGCACAATGTCCCAATGCTGAGGAGCCTATGCAGTGTAACCTGGGGAACTGGGCAGATCCATGCTCCCTAATCCACCTTTTGGGGGTCTCACTAACCCCACATATGTATATCAGACCAGTGAAACTAAATGGGGTAGGGACCACGGCACTGGTTGATTCGGAGAGTGCTATCACGCTTATCTCAGGGAAGCTTGTGAAGCGTAGTCAGCTGCTGCAGGCTAAACGTACGGGGATAACATGGGTCCATGGGACAGTTAGTTACTACCCCACCATCCCAGTAAAAATTGAGATCCAAGGGAACACTACTGAGGTAGCAGCAGGTGTAGTCCCTAAACTCCCATACCCGGTGCTCATAGGGAGGGACTTCCCAGGGTTTGGAAACTTACTCCCAGTAGGGGGACTGGAGAAAGATGGGGACCCTACAATTGGTGAGGCATCCACAGCTGACTGTCAACCCCCAATCTTCTCTGAAATATCCCCACATTTGTTCTCCACTCCCAGACAGGGTAGAAAGACAAAAAGGGAAAGAAGGGCAGCTAAGGCCTTGGGAACCCGAATACTGACCCAAAGCCAGAGGGTCGCTCTTGTAGGTAGGTGGACCCGTGCAGCTGAAAAAGAGGCCACGCAGGAGGGAGAAGCACCTGAGTCTGACCCCCACCCTAATGCTTCTGAACCAGTAGAGGCAACAGAGACTGGGCCCCTAGATCTCGGGCAGATTAGCCCCGGGAGAGGAAATTTTGGACGGGACCAGGCAGAAGACCCAAGGTATGACAACATTAGGAAGGAGGTGACTGAAATAGATGGGGTCCCCGTGGAAGGGAAAACCCAGGGACCAGGACCCTACTCCATAATGAAGAAGGATCTCTTATACCGGGTTGCATCAGTACAGGGGCAGAAGGTACAGCAGATCCTAGTACCTCAAAAACACCAGAACGCTGAATTAAGTCTTGCTCATAGTCATCTTTTTGGGGGGCATTTGGGGGTAGAGAAGACCCTGGCACGAGTCCTACGACAGTTCTTCTGGCCCGGATACATGAAGAAGTGTGGAGGTACTGTGCCTCCTGCCCGGAGTGTCAGCTGCACAGTCCCCGTCCGCACTTGAGGGCGCCTTTAGTACCCCTTCCCATCATAGAGGTCCCCTTCGAGCGAATAGCCATGGACCTAGTGGGACCCCTGGAGAAGACGGCTCGGGGCCACCAATATATACTTGTTGTTTTGGACTAGGCTACTCGCTACCCAGAAGCCGTCCCCCTGCGGAACATGGCCTCTAAAACTATAGCCAAAGAGCTGGTGGGGATCTTTGCCCGAATGGGGCTACCGAAGGAGATATTAACCGGCCAACAAACCCCATTTATGTCGAAGCTAATGAAGGACCTCTGTACGCTGCTCCATATACGTACCTTGAGAACTTCGGTCTACCATTCGCAGACTGATGGGTTGGTAGAAAGGTTTAACCGAACCCTCAAGGCTATGATAAGGAAGGTGGTAAGTTGGGACAGGAAGGATTGGGACACCCTACTACCCTACCTTATGTTCGCTATCCAGGAGGTACCACAGGCCTCAACTGGGTTTTCCCCCTTCGAGTTATTATACGGGCGTCACCCCCATGGCATACTAGATATCGCCAAAGAGATCTGGGAAGAGGAACCCAATGAGGGGAGAAATATAATAGAGCATGTAATGCAGATGCGAGACCGGATAGCCCGGATTACCCCTATTGTACGGGAACATTTGGAGAAGGCACAGGAGGCCCAGCGAACCCATTACAATCGCCAGGCAAAAGTGTGACAGTTCCAACCAGGGGATTGGGTTATGGTGTTGGTACCCACAGCAGAAAGCAAGCTTCTGGCCCAATGGCAGGGGCCCTATGAGGTGGTTGAAACCGTGGGGGAAGTAACCTACAAGGTGCAGCAGCCAGGACGCAGAAAACAAGAACTGATTTATCACGTTAACCTTCTGAAACCCTGGCATGCACAAGAGGCATCCACAAGGGTCCAAAAAGACCTAACCCAGGAAAACAAGCCTTCCAAACAGGTGAGAGTGTCTCCCGATTTAACACCAGACCAGAAGAATGAGGTGTCTGAGATGATCTTCCGGAACCAAGATGTGTTCTCGACAAAACCGGGTCGAACAACCGAGACACATCACCACATCATCACGAACCCTGGGGCCAGAGTAACAATGAGGCCCTATCGGGTGCCAGCGGCAAAAAGGGAGGAAATAAAAGCAGAAGTAAAAAAAAAAAAAAAATGCTGGAGTTGGGGATCATCGAAGAATCCCACAGTCAGTGGTCCAGCCCAATCGTGCTGGTGCCCAAACCTGATGGCACCACAAGATTTTGCAACGACTTCCGGCGACTAAACGAAGTGTCCCAGTTCGATGCGTACCCCATACCTCGCATAGATAAGCTAGTGGACTGTCTGGGTAATGCCCGGTACTTGACTACCCTAGACTTGATAAAGGGGTACTGGCAGATTCCCCTTGCAGAAGACGCAAAGGAAAAGACTGCGTTCTCTACACCAGAGGGTCTTTTTCAATATACTGTCCTCCCTTTTGGACTACATGGGGCCCCAGCTACCTTCCAGCGCCTCATGGACAAGCTATTACGCCCGCATAACAGTTATGCTGCTGCCTACTTGGATGATGTGGTCATTCATACCCCAGACTGGGAAACCCACCTGGAGAAGGTGGAGGCAGTCCTCAATACCTTCAGGTGAGGTGGCCTTACATCAAACCCTGCCAAGTGCACTGTAGGGTTTACAGAGGCCAAATATCTTGGCTACATTGTGGGAAAAGGTCTGGTAAAACCCCAAGTGAACAAGTTAGAGGCCATCCAAAATTGGCCCCGACTAAGTCGCAAGAAACAAGTCCGGGCATTCCTAGGTGTGGTGGGGTATTACCGACGATTTATCCCCCACTTTGCCACAAGGGCAAGCCCCCTGACAGACCTAGTGAAAGCCGTGGACCTGATCTGGTGAGATGGTCTGACATAGCAGAGGAAGCATTCACAGCCCTATGGACTGCCCTCTGCAGTAACCCTGTACTGATAGCCCCTGATTTCACCAAGGAGTTTATCCTGCAGATGGATGAATCGGAAGTAGGGTTGGGGGCCGTTCTATCACAGATGGTCGGGGAGGAGGAACACCCAATTCTATACCTCAGTCGGAAACTCCTTCCAAGGGAACAAAAATATGCAGTGGTGGAGAGAGAATGCCTCACTGTAAAATGGGCCATGGAAACATTGCACTACTACCGGCTTGGGCGCAGATTTGTCCTCGTGACTGACCATGCCCCTCTTCAATGGATGCAGCGGAACAAGACGAACACAAGGGTGACCAGATGGTTCTTATCCCTCCAACCTTTCCAGTTCCGTGTGCAACGCAGAGCAGGGAGCCGTCATGGCAACGCCGATGGCTTGTCATGTGTGCACTGTCTGGCGTCCCAAGCTGCCCAACCCCTTGGCATTGAGCAGGGGGGAGGGATATGTGATAGACCCAGACCAGTGGGGTACAGGAGTCTGGTAGAGGACAAATATATTGGTCACTGGATGAGTAGTTTTCTATTCCCTGAGTGACCAGAGCAGGGGCTGCACTAGAGTAATCAGGAACCTACTAGAACCAGTTAAGGCAGGCAGGCTAATTAGGACACCTGGAGCCAATTAAGAAGAAGCTGCTAGAATCAATTAAGGCAGGCTAATCAGGGCACCTGGGTTTTAAAAAGGAGCTCACTTCAGTTTGTGGTGCGAGTGTGAGGAGCTGGGAGCAAGAGGCACAAGGAGCTGAGAGTGAGAGGGTGTGCTGCTGGAGGACTGAAGAGCACAAGCATTATCAGATACCAGGAGGAAGGTCCTGTGGTGAGAATAAGGAAGGTGTTTGGAGGAGGCCATGGGGAAGTAGCCCAGGGAGTTGTAGTTGTCATGAAGCTGTTACAGGAGACACTATAGACAGCTGCAGTCCACAGGGCCCTGGGCTGGAACCCAGAGTAGAGGGGGGGCCCGGGTTCCCCCCAAACCTCCCAATTGACCTGGACTGTGGGTTCTTCCAGAGGGGAAGGTCTCTGGGCTGTTCCCCAACTCACATGGTGAATCTCTGAGACAAGAAAATCCGCCAATAAGCGCAGGATCCACCAAGATAGAGGAGGAACTTTGTCACAGTACTCAGTAATGACTGCAGGACTTGGCTACAGTTTTTGTTAGTTTTCCTTTTTTTTAATGTTTCTCTGTAAAATCAATATAAACGGTGAGTCACCATGATTGAAGAAAATGTTGTATTGCACGGAAAACATGTAGTGCTTCATAACTGACTAAGAGGCAGGGTCTTTGTCCCACAAAGTTTACAATCTAAGGCCCTGTTTCTGTACACTGCTCTGTGCTGTTGCTCTGGGCTGAACTCCACCCATATCTCTAGGAAAGTGGCCTTTATCATCCTGAAATTCTTCCTCAAATGTCTATCACCACCACCATTCTGTCACACCACTCAGAGCTGGTTTGCCAAGGCCAGAAAGGGTGCTCAGTGGAGCAAAGCTGCTCCAGGAAAGCTTTATACACAATTAGCTTCTCAGAGTTATCCTTCTCTATGGCACTTGCCTCACAGAGCAGTGACTGGCTTCTGAGCCACTCATGTGTGTGATTCCAAATACCTGTTGTGACATGGTGAGTTGAGGGCTCTGTCACCCCTGTCCTGCACCCTAGGATGCCTTACAATGCCTTGTGGAAGTAACGCCCACCTGGGCCATCCACAAACAGCCTTCCTTCATGCAAGTCACAACCTGCCAACCACACTTGGGTTACACTCTGGCTTTTATCAACCTTGATTACTTCTTCAGGGTAAACCCAAGACACTCCCACTCCCAGATCTCCCGCTCCCGCCATGACATTCCCCTCTGGTTTTATCCAGACCCGTGATCTGCTAGGTCACTCCTATCCTTGACTCTGGGATCCAGCCTTACCCTGCTCTGCTGTGAGAACCTCCACTCCTGGGCTGTTCACACACAGCCTCTGGCATGTAAACTGCTCCTAGCTACTTGCAACCAAATGACATTAGCCAATCTCTCCGGTCCCAGACACAACCCTAGGAACTTCCATCTTGCAGTGTCCAGTTATGCCGGCTGGATGCTGCAAACTTATATGGAGTTTGTCAATATAACAAAGAAATTGATATGTACCAGGCTTGTTATCCCAAGGGGAGTGTCTGACACGCTTCAAACCAAACGCACTGCTTCGGGTAGAATAAACAGATATATTAACTGTAAAGATTTTAAATGATTATAAGTCAAAACATAACAAGTCAGAGTTGGTCAAATGAAATAAAAGCAAAACATATTCTAAGCTGATCTTAACACTTTCAATGCCCTTACACCACAGGCTGCCTGGTTGCTCTCAGCCAAGCTGTCCCTTTTGATCAGCGCTTCAGTCACTTCGTGTGGTGTCTGTAGATGTAGGTGGAAGAGAGAAAGAGAGCATGGCAAATGTCTCTCCCTTTTATCATGTCCTTCCCTCTTGGCTTCCCCCACCCCCGCTTCAGAGTCAGGTGAGCATTACCTCATCGCAATTCCAAACTGACCAAAGGAAGGGGGTGACTCCCTTGAGAGTCTAATTCTTTTGTTGCTGCCTAGGCCAGCGTCTTTTGTTCTTGTGAGGCTGGGCTGGGTTTGTCCCATACCTGCCCTGATGAGGTGTGAACTCCCTCTCTGCTCTTGAGAGTCTTTGTCTGGGCTTTAAGCCATCAGGATAAATTTTCAGCCTCATAACTATATACATGAAATTTTAACCCATAACATAACTATAACATCACTATAACAACAATGCTCGGTACATCTTAAGCCTTCCGAAGACACCCGACATGACAAACTTTGCATTGGATACCACACAATCATTTAACAAGGGGGTGCTGGGTGTTCTCCTGAGGTACAGAGCATCACCCCCCCGCCCCCCAAAATGATCTGGACAGTCCAGAGATAGTTCTGTTGTCCCTTTAAGGGAACAATACACAACAACTTGCTATCTCAAATTGAGTTACCCAGACAATGTAACTTAATTAGACTGGATTCGTTTCAATTAAAGCATAAAACAGGTTTATTTAAACTACAGAGAGATAGATTTTAAGGAAGTACAAGTAATGATGCATGAAAGTTAGAAATGGTTACATGAAAAATAAAGATTAAAAAGCTTCCTGGTGCTTAACTTAAACTGTACTTGATTCAAAAGTGAAGTCCTTACCCCATCCTATCAGCATTACAGACTGAACTTTTCAGGTCAGAACACCTCCCTCAAATCCAGCAGCTGTTTCTTCTGGTCTTGTCAAGTATAAAAAGGGAGATGGACAGGGAGAGAGAAGTGGCTTGTGGTGTTTGCCCCTCACTTTCAAGGGCTTGCATTTCCAAGGGGGAAATGAAATATAAAAGTGCTTTCTATTACAAATTCCTTCCGTGAGAGAGTCAGGCAGCAAAATTCATAACTTTACATATAATGCCACACACATTTTACTGTGATATTGACCAGTGAATTATGAGTTTTCAAGTGATACCTTACAAGGCATCCTTTGTGCAAATAATTATTATAATAGCATGTAGGGTGTGACTATAGGGTGCATTTGGTCACATGTGCATGCTCTTTGATGCTCTTTGACTCTATGCACAGACTCCTCAAACAGCTGAATGATGGGATGTGAGCAGAGAAATCATGGGATTTTGCCACTGTTATCTCAAGACCCAGAATGCCAGTGGTTTCTGGACAGCATCCCACAACATGCCATGAGAAGAATCCCAAAATGCGTAGAACCTAGCAGTGGACTAAAGCTCCATAGGATGCCTTCCCAGAATGCAGAGCACTTATTTCTACTAGTCAGTGTGAGGCGTATGCACGAATTCAGAGGGAAGTAGCTAAAAAAAACCCCACATCTGTGAGGATGCACTTATTTCAAAATAGTTATTCCACAACAACATACCCAATTTAATCCACAAAATTCCCACTATGTGGGCAAGCCCTAAGACCCCCTTCCTCTAATCTGTTCCATGCCAGCAGAGTCTTGCGTCCTGGCAGACCGGCAGCAGATTTCAATGGGGCTTCACACTGGTGCAGGGCTCTGCTCACATGCAGAAGTGGGGCCTACGTTTTTAGTTAAAATATAAAAGAAATGAAGCTAGTACTCTAGAACTCATCTGTTTGTGGAACTATGTGGTCACATCACTGCAATGACCCTACCGCTAAGGATGACTATGTGGAATTGAAGATGTGGACTGGTGACATTTTCTCCTTCACAAGCTATTTTATTTCTAAGTGATTGGACGAGCAGGAAGTGACTCTCATTGAGATTGCCTAGCACCACCCATTATTTATAAAACATGTGTGTGGCCTTTCCTGAGATATTTCCACATGGCCATTGTTTGCTGCAGATCTTGGAAATTGGTCAAGAAGAAAGTCCTCGGGTTAGAGATGTGCCTTTTCTTGGCCCCATAAAATTCCATTCAGGTCACCCTATGTTTTAACTAAAAATAGCATCTTATTCCAGACTTTCTGTGGAACTCAGGGTGGGGTCATTACTGTGATCTGACTGCAAAAGCTAAGCACATTTAATCATACAGGGTGTAATCTGATCATTATGAAATAAGGATAAATGGTGTCTGTTTATGGTTTGACATCCTGTTCCCTTTATCGCTAACTCACAGAGGGAGCTGGTAGTGACCCCTGTGTGAGGGTGGCGATGTCTTTCTATTACAAAAGAGTCTTGTGAAGTTAGATTTTCTCATACATCACCATTGTTTGCAGCAGACTTTTGGAAATTCAGCAGGCAGAAAGTGCTCAGGTTAGAGACGTGCCTTTTTGTGTCCCCTCCCAGGCAATTCCAATCATGGTTGGCTGAGATATCAACGTAAAAATAAAGAAATAAATCACCATTTCCCGTCTCACTCACAGTTCCAAAAAAATGTTGGCAGCCTGCCAAAAACCAACACAACTATTCCAAGTCCTACACTATGCCACTACAGCAGCAAGACGCTGCACTAGGAATGCCTGGGAGCTGCAACACTGGGTCAGGAGCCCCAAGAGCCCCCTTAGCTAGCACATGGGCCCCTATAGATCATCTCCCACTCTGGGGGCACCACACTGGGCAGGAGCTAGAGGCCAATGAGGAAGCCCTGGAGCCCACCAGTGAAAGAACCATCAACCTGAATCGTTAGTAGCAGAGGTGCTGGAACAATGTCTATAATGGGGGTGCTGTGAGCCACTGAACCAAACTGTAAACTCTGCATACAATGGAAACTACTTCAAGCCAGGGGGTGCGGCAGCACCCCTAGTTAGTAGAGAGAATCCCTTCTTAATGTTTTCCCACTTCATTGTCTCTAATATTTCTCTCTGTTGTAGGGTTACCAACCCTCCCGGTTTCACTGGAAGTCTCCTGGAATCAGGCCCTATTTCCCGGAGGCTACTGCAGCCAAACCGGGAGATTTGGGGCGCTAGCAGTCCGGCAGCTCAGCAGGGCTAAGGAAGGCTTCCTGCCTGCCCTTGCTCTGCACTGCTCCCGGAAGCGGCCGGCACCATCCCTGCGGCCCCTGGGGGGTAGGATGGGGGCAGGGGTCCCTGCACACTGCCCCTGCCCAGAGCGCCGACGCCGCAGCTCCTATTGACCAGGAACTGCAGCCAATGGGAGCGGCAGGGGCGGTGCCTGCAGGTAGTGACAGCGTGCAGAGCTCCCTGGCCCCCCCACACCTAGGAGCCGCTGCCAGAGGGATGTGCTAGTTGCTTTCGGGAGGCGCCCAAGGTAAGTGCTGCCCCTTTCTCCCTCTTCTGCACCTCAAGCCCCTCCCCCGGGCTCAGCCCAGAGCTAACTCCTACACTCTGAACCCCTTGACCCCACCCCCTTCAGCCCAGAGCCCGCACCCCTCCCGCACCTCAACCCCCCGCCCCAGCCCGGTGAAAATGAGTGGTGGGGGGGGAGAGCAAGCGAGCGATGGAGGGAGGGAGGCTGGAGTGAGCGGGGAGGGGGCGCCTCGGGGAAGGGGCAGGTCAAGGGTGTTTGTGCCATTAGACAGTTGACAACCCTACTCTGTTGGGCCCGCTGTCCAGTCGGCACAATGCAGAAAATCCACATGCATTAGCTGCATTACCCTTGTAATTGTTCTGAGAGCTAATTCTTTAAACTCTAGTAAGCTATCTACTCCCAAATTCACATCCTTGAGATAGTTGTATGGATTTGGAGACTCTAGCCCATTAAGAAGCAAGAAATGTAAGTTTTGTCTCGCTTAGATGATCAATGCTTGAATAGGCCAGTGTTAAGGTTTTCAGTCAATGCTACTTTTACAATTGATTATTTCTATTGCCGTAGTGCATAGGGGCCCCGGGAGGATCAGGGCCCCGCTGTGCTAAGCAGTGTAGAACTACACAACAAGAAGCTGGGCCCTGCCGCCCTTAGTTCTCATTAGCGCTGCCAGTGTGGGCAGCGTTGAAAAGAGCTCGATGAGAGGATTTGGTTCCAAAGATTCCAGCATTCAAAAACTGTCCCTTAGTCTCACATTTGAGTGCAATGCAACTGAAAGGAGAAAATTCACGAAGGGTCAGGTGCAGGCCAGCTGTGTCAGCTCAAGGGCCACATGAGGCAAGATGAACACTTAAGCTGATCACCTAAATTAAGCAAACACAGAGTACAGGGATAACAAGAGCTCCAAGAAATTCGCAGCTTCCATGAAGGAGAAGCACATTACATAAAAAGACAAACCCACTGAAAATCCTCTCCGACTGCTGCCTGCACGTGACAGACACAGCAGCTCTGTAATGTGGTCACAAAGCTCACAAGGACAAAACAGGTTTTTTTAACCCATATCACTTTTACTGGTTTCTTCTGCTGTGTTTACAGTTGGTTCTGTACAGAGAGAAATACTTTCACATGCTCCTATTAAACATTAAAGTTGGACTAAAAAAAATGAAGAGTTTATTCCTCAGCATCATTCATTCCTTTTCTTTCTACCCCTACATTCAAATCTCTCATCCAAGTCCTCACTTCCCCTCTCAATTATGGCAACACTCTCCTCTCGGACCTGCCTGACCCCTCTAGTTTATTCAAAAAGCAGACGCTAAGATAGTGTTCCTTGCCCACGTATGGACTATGTCACCTTCCATCAGCTCCACAGCATCAAGTTCAAGCTTCTACCAACCGACTACAGAGGCCTGCCTAACTCAGCCCCTTCCTACCTCTCTGACCTGGTTTTGCATTGCTCTCTGCCCTCTCAAAACCCATCTGTGCTTTTCCCCACACTAATATGCCCAAAGACCCTCAATGAGCTCATCTGCAAGGCCATTCCCCAATTTCCCCCTCTTGATGATCTACTTCTGCCATGATGCCTACAGGGAACTAGATAGCTGATAAGGGCAAGTTCAAGGAATTATTGGCATTACATGGCATCCAGGACCCATCTTTGGCCAGGTTAAGTTTAACCTATTAGCGAAATATCCATGAGGAAACGTCAGAAAGAAGAGCTGAAATGCAGAATTTGGTGGAGGGAGACAGCTCACAACTGGTGAAGTAGATCTGAGAGTCATCAGGATAAAGATGGTAGCCAGCAGCAACCACATCAACAGATGAGATCATTTAGCGAAGAGGCGCAGAGAGAAAAGAGAAATGGGCCAAAGTCAGAGTGCTGTGGGAATCCCATGGAAAGTGAAAGTGAGAGAAGGACCCCCCCCACCCCCCAAAAAAATAAAGATAGGAAAATCATGAGTGAACACCAAGGGAGGACACTGTTTTAAGAACAACATGTCTTAGACTATCAAAAGCAAATTAGATGTAGAGGAACACAGTTAGAGGCCCTATCATTTGGCCATAAAGGGACCAACATCCAGTTTACATTGACGTTGCAGGGGGTGATACAGTCCATGCCTGGGAGGTGAGATTGTGGGTGTGCACAGGTCTTTTGTGCACACCCAGCAAGGCTCAGCCCACAAGAGCTCTGAACAGATCTAAAACCAACCTCATTTTCAAATAATGCATATTCTCTACACCTTCTCATCCTGTGAGATCCCAAAACACCAAGGTGCCCTAAAGCTCCTGCAGGCTAGTGGGTCAAGCTCATCAGCCCTACGACAGAGTATACCAGCTGGTATACTCAACACTATTGGGAAGTGAGAGATTTTTGCCTCATACTGGGAAGGATTATAGCATTTGATTCCTCCTTGGCTCTGTTCCCTTAGGCCCAACCACCTCCCCTTTGCAGCTCTGTGCTCTAAAGTAGCCTTCCTATGTTCCTCTTTACCGCCTTCCTTTTCCATTTCCTTTCAAATGGCCAAGTGAACACAGGTCTACTGAGCTCCACCAAGACAAATACATAACTGGCAGCTGTACCTTTGGATAGCAGCACTGGGTCTGTGCCGATGAAAGAGTCTATAACAACATGTTTTATCCTGCTTGGAAACTCCTTTGTCCAGTCCAGATGGTCCCCTACAGATAAGCGGAGCAAAACAGATCAGGCCAGGCAGACCTTAAGGGGAAAAAAATGAAAGGAAGTGCAACACAAACAGAACCCCTTTTTGAACTACATACCTGATCTCCATTCTACCATGTCTAGGAGCACGATCAGGTGCCAAGTAGCATAATGACCTGATGAACAAAAGCTTTGGAGACCCTGAATTCTGCTATTAATTATAGAGCTCACCCTCCTTGCTTAGATTCAGATGGTGATCTCATCTTCAGGAGTGTAACAATGGGGTTATTCCATAGATTTCACTGGAGTTATCACTGGCTTTACACCAGTGTAAACATAATTAGAATCTGTCTCTTGGCATATAATGGGTAAGGCTGGACATATTAGGCCAGATTCCAGGCTGCTTTGTGTCACTCCATTCATAGCTCTCAACCTTTCCAGACTACTGTACCCCTTTCGGGAGTCTGATTTTGTCTTACATACCCATGAGTTTCACCTCACTTAACTACTGGCTTACAAAATCAGACAAAAATACAAGTATGTCACAGCACACTCTTACTGAAAAGTTGCTGACTTTCTCATTTTTACCATATAATTGTAAAATAAATCAATATAAATATTTTATTTACATATCAATGTACAGTATACAGAGCAATATGAACAAGTCATTTTCTGTATGTACTTTTAGTTTGTACCAACTTTGCTAGTACTTTTTATGTAGCCTGTTGTAAAATTAGGCAAATATCTAGATGAGTTGATGTCCCCCTTGGAAGACCTCTGCATACCCCCAAGGGTACTCATACCCCTGGTTGAGAACCACTGTTCTACATCATCCAAGAGAAAACATACGTTGAGGTGCCAAAGTAGCTTTTAGCTTTCCACAAAGGTACGTACACAGTCCGCTCCCTCCCCTCTCACACATTCCTGTCCTGGGCCTTAAAATAACACAGCCAAGTTCATGAAAGAGAATTCCAGGAGAAAAACATTCACCAATCAGTCATTTTGAGCACCAGGTAGTTGATACTTTTTCTTTATATTTATAGTTAGTTTTATTAGGGAACTTGGAATTCCATCGGCATTGAGGATGTTCAGGATCAGACTCTCAGGGATTGTCTATATTAGAAAGTTGTGCCAATTTAATTATATCAGCATAGATTCAGTCCCGTAGTGTGGACTCAGTTATATCAGTACAAAGGTGCTTATAGCTGTATAGCAAATCTCATATGGGCAAGGGTATAAGTTACACCACTCTAACTGCATCCATGTTAGAGCTTTTACCAGTGTAACTATTCTGCTAACACATCACACATCTAATGGAAATAGACATAGCAGTCAAACTTTGGACCAAGCTGTAGTGCAATTACACGTAGGGATGGGCGATGAGGCCAGTTGCCCTGAGTGCCAATTTCCAGCAGATGCAAATCAACATCTGGGTTGTGTGAGCGCATCAAATAGAGGTTTTAATTTTGCTCTTTGCTCTGACTTTGTTTTTTGCTCATCCATTTGCAGGGAACCAGAAAACAAAACACCTAGGGCCAGCCATAGGAATGAACCACTATTTAAACACTTCTTTCTTGGTTGTGGTATCACTAGCTGGGCATCTCAATTAAATCTAGTTGTAAAATTTGATGTGAGATGCTCTAACTAGCACACACATAGTAAATGCAGCAATACCTGTAGGTCAGATTTTCACCAGACACTGAGTGCAGTGTAGCGACTACAGACTGTTACCACTATTACTAACTGCACCTCTACCCCGATATAACGCTGTCCTCGGGAGCCAAAAAATCTTACCGCGTTATAGGTGAAACCGCGTTATATCGAACTTGCTTTGATCTGCCAGAGCACTGCTTTACCGCGTTATATCCAAATTCGTGTTATATCGGGTCGCGTTATATTGGGGTAGAGGTGTATATTGCAAAACATAAGCCAAAACAAATCAGTTGAGGAGGCAAAATACTTGTTGAAAGAAAAACCCTGTGATCAAGCACTGGCCAATTATTTGACCTACTAAGCATGGGAGAATTAGCTGCAACGAGCATTAAAAATTATATGATAGAAGGAAACAAAATTGCAGCACCATAAGCTATTCAAAACCTAATTGTTTGGGTAATCTGAAAATTCTATATATTTGTATGTGTGTATTTCTGCAAGGCTTCCAAGTACAAAACAAAAAGGAAATGCAGAATAAATGCATCCCCTGATATAATTTTAGCTATAATTTCAGTGTAGTAATTTCTAGGAAAATGGAAGAATTCCTCTGCTATTGTAAAGTCTTCAAGGACTCAATCAACTAATAGCATGTAGAGTTAAATCCCTTTACAGGGTTTAATTTGAAAGGAAGGTGGTATGAAGATTTCATGAAAGTCATCTAGCCAGTAAAAATAATTCAGAGTGAAACATTCTCTTTTTCATAGCAGAAAGACACACACTTGTCACGTGTAACATCTTTCTTCATGAGGGAACTTAACATGCTTTAGAAATTTTATTAAAAGGTACACACCATTACCATATATAACGTTTAGGATTCTAACCACATGTCGACACCTCTAGAGTGGAAGGCAGCAGCTGTTGAGAATTACCTTACATAGCAGTATAGGATAGGACAACAAGAATACTGTATCTAACCAAAACTACAGGAGAATTCAGGTAGTCAGATCTGCAGCTATATTAGGACATTGCATCCATCCAGATGCTAAGGGAAAGAAGCCATATACTGATTTAAAAGCATACATTTCCTGCAGCTTTAGCGTTTTTTCCTGGGCCTCCAGTCCACATATTTACACTGGCATAACCCTGCCTAGCATGTGGGATCTGATGAGACCACAGCCAATAGATATGGTGGGACCACGGGCACTGGAACTAGGCGTGTGGCAAAACCCCCTGGCTTGAGGTTGTTTCCATCGTATACAGAATTTGCAGTTCTGTTCAATGGCTTTCAGCACCCCCACTATACAAATTGTTCCAACACCACTGGGTGTGACTGCAGGACCCAAATTCTAAAAGAGACAAGGAGCATGTTTGGATCTCCCCAAACTGCACTTATAGGGGAGTGTAGGGGTTAAAATGATGTAAGCTACAAGCTCCTCACTGCAGGCTTACTCCCAACCACTCAGAAAACACTAACAGTTCATACCACTCCAAAGTTACACATGCCAGAAATGTTATTTTTCCTTCTACTGAGATAAATGATTACAAAGTGTAGAAATACTTAAACTGTAGAAAACTGACTAGATTAACAGCCCCTTTGTAACTAATCAGATATCCTCTTTACATATTCCAAATTCCACAATACCCAGCTTTTCTATAGCACTTTAGATCAGTATATCGCTAAGCACTTTAAAAAGGAGGTATGAACCATTATTCCCATTTTACAGATGGAGAAATGGAGGCATAGAGAGGTAGCTTTTAAATGGCTGGTGGGATATTTAAGGGCAGTACAGCAACTTTAAGAGGAATTTGAATGGAGAAGAAGGAAAGAATTTATGAAATTGTAATTTTTGCTTTCTGAGCCAGTGCAAGGAATCATGCAACATCTCACTCAGAGACACACCTCTGACAGCATGCACACCTGCCTTCCTACGCTCCTTGTGAGTACACCAGCCAGCAAGGGAGATGGGATTTTGTTTCAGAGATTTTTCAGGACCTGGTCAGACCTTCTGAAATGTTAACTCCTAACTAACAACCTTTTAAGTCTGTCAATCTTGATGACATGTCTTTTAGTGGGAGACATAGGACGCAGTCCTGCAAGATGCTGGGCACCTTATGGGAGCTGCTTAGTGTCCTCCACTCCCAGAGCTGCAAAAAACAAACAAACAAACAAAACAACACCCCCCTCCCAAAAAGAACCAAAAAACCCCCCAAGCTCCCCCACAAGGGGAGTAGCTACCAGCACTGTCTACATTGCCGCTTTACAGCGCTGAAATTTGCATCACTCAAGGGGGTGTTTATTCACCGCCCTGGGGGAGAAAGTTTCAGCGCTGTAAAGTGGCAGTGTAGACAAGGCCCAAGTCTCCACCTGTGTTCCTCATAACTGACAAATTCAGCTTCAAAGTGGTAGTTTTAGAACTATGGGGCTCACTTTGTCAGTAGGTGCACTTGCTCTGATGGAGGAGATGATCTGCATGTTCGCCAGTGTGGCGATGCTGTCGTGCTGGAAGGTGTTGGCGGTGCTCAAGAGGGTCTTTGTCTATAAATAAATCACAGATCTGATTAAAATGAGCGTGTAGTAAAAGCTTTTTTTTTCAGGCTAAATGGAAGGAACAATTAAATGCTCCTTTTATGTAGTGAGATAGCTGGAAATAACAGAAACTACCGCCCAAGGCAATGGGCCACATTGCAAGGCCAGATCAAATAAACAAAAATGTTACCTCAGGAAATTAAGAAGGAAGAGTTTCCCCTGGGAATGGTTGCAAATGCAGGGGAAGGGGACTGTGTTTAGTAAGCTGTATGTGTTAGAGGCAGAAAGGGCTGTGAGAAGGAGCTGAGACACCGAGCTTCTTGGGCAGAGGACATCCTGGAGAGGCAGACTTGGAAATAATGAGAAACTTCCTTCTGTTTGTACTGTGTTCAGGGAAAGAGCACTTGGTGTACATTCTTTGTAAACAGGACTTCACCAAAGAAAATATCCAACTCCTATCAGTTTCTCTTCCTAAGGGACACCACATTGCAAGACTAGTGGCTCAGGCCAAGGAATAAAACTGTATTTACACAGTTACAGTGAGCTGCCCACAAGCGACGTCAGGCTGAGCAACTCTGAGTATTTCAGGCAACCCAGATAGCATCTCTAATGTATGAGTACCAAGTAACTCAAGTCTTCAGTAGCTTTTTACCAAGAGTTTGAAATGTGCTTCAACTGGCACAAAACGTGGCAAAATGCTGTTTCCACTCAGAGCAGGAGAGGTTCGATAGAATTTCACTCCGGCTGCTTAAGCAACAACTGGCTTTTACTTTTTGTTGGCTAGTCAATTTAGCGCTGGTTAAAGGGAGGGAAGAATAGCACTGAGAAGAGGCACGTACAGCCAGGCACAGTGCAATCTTCCCCCACACAGCTTTGTCAGCACCTTCAATCCCCTGCTGTTCCTGGCAGGAGCTCCCGCGGGGCTGTGCCAGTGCTCCTTAGTTCTATCTACAACACACCCTTCTATTTAAATTAATCCCTCCTTCCACTCCCTGTTTTAGGCAAAGAATGGCATTCTTACCAGCAGTACTCTCTCCTATTTAATCCAGCGCCTCTTCTCTGGAGTAATGTTTTCCCTTGAGTTAAAGCACTGTTTATGAGGTATTTAAATCATTAGTTACATGTTTCAAACTAACTATCTCCTAGGAGATGGACATACAGATTCCCCAAAGAGAAGGATGACACAAGATAGACCCCTGGAGTGCCGTGGGGAGAAGGATGGCTTTGTGATTCAGGCAGCGGCTGGGAGTCAGGAGATGAGTGTTTCTTACCACTCTGCTGTCAGTTCTCCCACAGACTCGCCATGTGGACTTGAGTAAGTCTGAATCTTTCTGTGCCTCAGGTTCCTAGGGTACGTCTACACTTACCTCCGGGTCCGGCGGTAAGCAATCGATGTTCTGGGATCGATTTATCGCATCTGGTCTAGACACGATAAATTGATCCCGGATTGATCCCGGAAGTGCTTGCCGTCGACGCCGGTACTCCAGCTCGGCGAGAGGAGTATGCGGCATCGAAGGGGGAGCCTGCCTGCCGCGTCTGGACGGGCGGTAAGTTCGGACTAAGGTACTTCGAATTCAGCTACGTTATTAACATAGCTGAATTTGCGTACCTTAGTCCGAAGTGGGGGGTTAGTGTGGACCAGGCCAAAGTCTCTAATCTGGATATAAGACCAGCATACCTTCCTTCTGGGGAGGTGTAGGTATAAGTCTATTAATGTTTGTGTTGCGTTTCAATGGGCACCGGCAATGAGCCCAACCTCAGTGTGGGTTATAAACTGATAATGCATCAGCACCTTTGGCCTGGTCCCCACTAACCCCCCACTTCGGACTAAGGTACGCAAATTCAGCTACGTTAATAACGTACCTGAATTCGAAGTACCTTAGTCCGAACTTACCGCCCGTCCAGACGCGGCAGGCAGGCTCCCCCATCGATGCCGCGTACTCCTCTCGCCGAGCTGGAGTACCGGCGTCGACGGCGAGCACTTCCGGGATCGATCCCAGAACATCGATTGCCTGCCGCCGGACCCGGAGGTAAGTGTAGACGTACCCTTTATCTGCTTTCCTGGGAATAGTCAGTTTTACTGGGTAGTATTTGTTGCAAGGCCAGCAAGGGAAAGTGCACCTGAGACTCATGTATGAACATAGAAATCACCCTCTCTAGGTTGGGTGTGATCTGAACTGACACTGATCTGACAAAGGTCTGTAGAGGCACATTTCTGCCATGCAGTTAACTCACAACAACCAAACCAGATGTAGAAACCATGTAGCCTCGTAGCTCAAATGCTTCCCTTGAGCTCCCTGCCCTGGTTGTGGTCAGCACAGCCACCTTCTCTCTCTCTCCCCTCTTTGAAGCCTGGTGTATCCATTGCTGAGAATAGGTGGCAACAGTAGGTGCAGCTGAACCAGTGTTGAGCATGGTTAACTGTAAGTATAACTGAGGCAAATTGTGGTTTCGGTACCATTTCAGAGACCGTGGTCATTGCCAGCAGTGAGTAGCTTTCTTAAAGCGGCCATGGCCAGAGAGTCACGCGTTTCTTTTGCAGGGCTTTCAGCCTAAAGAAGCTCAGCTGCCCTTTAGCTTCCTGATCTGCCGGGCAGTGCTTTAATGTTGGTAGTGAAGACAAACCCACAGTCTTTCTCACCTCCAGCAAAACACAAAAGCAACAACAGAACTGGCAAACCAAAACCAAACAACACTGTGGATTTTGTTCCTTTGCTGACTGCTTCCTGATAAAAGGTTTTAGCTTTGGAGCAGGCAGGTACTTGGCAGAGAGGCATACGTTACACAATGTCTGTGTCTGTACTGAGACGGGAAATGGAATAGCTTCATTAAGATGGGGATGGGGGAGACTTGTCCAGAGAAGTGCCAAAAGAATTGGGATTTTTACGCAAGATGAAAAACGGGAGGGGAAGTGCAAAGAAGGTTCCTACGTAATGTGAAGACGCCGAAGTCTGAATTTGGGAGGAGACGGAAACTACAGTGCAAAGAGTGTCGCCTAAATTCACGGCCGATATAAACTGGCCTCACCCTAGTGCAGTTAGAGCTGTGCCTATTTACATCAGCTGAGAATCTGGCCCTGTGTTCACAGTATAGGAAGCTCACAGGCCATCAGAGGTGTAGTAGGAAGGGAGAGCCTGAAACATGAGGCCTGGTATCAGAGCCCAGAGGCCTGAACTAAAGCAGTAGTCAGGCCCTGCTGATATAAAGCAAAATTAGCAAAAGTGATCTGGCCCTGTTATAATACATGCCTGTTTGCAAGCTCACAGAACCTGAAAGAACAGGGCTGGTATTGGAAAACCACACACATTCCTAAGAAGTGACAGGGCACTCACAGAAACACGTTCCAGAAGGGTGGTACCAGAACACCCCATATCAAGTATGCTACAAACGCACTTCCCAAAGATAAAAGGAACATGTTGACACCTCCTAGAGATAAGGTCAGGATGACACTGATGGAAAGAGGTGTTTGATTGAACCAAGCACGTACAAGGTAAAGGGTGGTAACTAACCATGTCAGAGGGGCAATACGTAATGTGTTTGTATTGGTGTATAAAGAAGGGTCTCAGAGGGAGTGTCTTTGTCTGGCTGAGGAGGAAATGGAAAGTCGTAAGAACATAAGAATGGCCATAAGAGGTCAGACTAAAGATCCATCTAGGCCACTGTCCTGTCTTCCAACAATGGCCAATGCCAGATGCCCCAGAGGGAATGAACAGAACAGGTAATCATCAAGTGATCTATACCCTGTCTCCCATTCCCAGCTTGTGGCAAACAGAGGCTAGGGACACCACCCCTATCCATCCTGGCTAATAGCCATTGATAGACCTATCCTCCATGAACTTATCTAGTTATTTTGAATCAACATCTTCTGGCAAGGAGTTCCACAGGTTGACTGTGCATTGTGTGAAAAAATACTTCCTTTTGTTTGTTTTAAATCCCTTGCCTATTAAAGTCCTGCCATTCACAGAGCCGGTCCATTGTTACAGGCATACATGTGCTAGCGTAACTGTAGACATTGATCTGGGGAGCTAGGACCATGCTTTGTCAACAATAAACCTGTCTAGGTGCCTTTGCTACTGAAATGGGGCTGTGGTTTTATGGGCAATTCGACTGAGGTCTGCTGTGTCCCCTAGCTGCACAGAGCTGGGACAGCACACTGAAAGAAAACACACACACAGCCAACAACAGGCAGCCTACCCTGCCATAATTGGTTAATGCCCACTTTGCTCACAGCAGCCAACAGCATGTGCTTTATGGTAGCTCCTCTCAGAAAGAGTCTCTGCCCTCTCCTGCTTGGCTGTGTTCTCCTCGGATGGCAGGCCTTCTCCTCCAGCACCCGTCATCTCGGCTGCCTTACATTCTGTTCAACTCCCCCAGCCCCACTGCCTCAGAGCTTGGCCATGCTAGAGTTGCACTGTGAGCTGGCTCCTTCCTGCTCCTCCATTGTGCATTTAAAACAAAGCAGCACCGAATTGCATGTTTTCTTCCCCTGGGCACTTGGCCAGTTTTAATACTGGCCTCTCCTGTCCCTGGCTCTCTCCCATTGGCATTACTCCTGCACCAGCCCCCAACACAGGCAACGCTCATGGGCCCATCCCAGTCAAGGTCCATCAAAACAAGCTCAGACAGGTCCCACGGCACCTGACCCAAATAAGTTCACATACACAGAATGGGAGCAGAGCCTCAGATAAGCCATTGCTGCCAGCCAGTGGGTGAGACTACATAGATTTTTGGTGGGACACAAGGTATGTGGTATAGCATTGGGGTAGGTACCAATGCACCACATAGGATGCCTCTCCCCACCCTCATCACCAAAGGAACTGAAATATCAAAACCAAATATCTTCAGGCTGTGTTTTCCAATGGAGTGCAGCATGTCAAATGGTGTACATGTACATGAGCTCTTTTGAAAACCAGACCCTCACTTTGGTGCCTAAACAGGAGCTAAATTATTTTGAAAAATCAATTGCAGGGGCTGAGATTTTAAAGTCTGTCTGGCCCCAGGGTGGTGATGAATTTTCAGAGTAGCTCTTCGTGATAAAGCTTTTAGCTCTGCCGCGTGCAGACCTTTGGCAGAGACATGGAAAATGAAAGCCTTACATAATGTTTCTGTATGCTCAGAAACGGAATTATCTCATTTAGCAGGGGACAATGATGGACAAATATCCGCCCTCCTACACAGTGTTTCCTTTGGCAAAAGGGAACTGGAAGAAAAGCTGAGAAGGTCACTGCAGACCGTATCTGTGGACACAATTGTCAGCTCAGGAGGGGGATGGATCTAAAGGGGGTTTTTTGCATTTGGGTGGTGGCAGTGTTTACCAAGCCAAGGTCAGAGAAAAGCCATAATCTTGGGAGTTTAATCCAAGCCTGGACTGGCAAGTACTAGTTTTTAAAAACCTTGCGGGCCCCCACTTCCTGCACTCGAGGTGCCAGAGTGGGGATTCCGCCCTGACAGTTGTGGTCTGGAAAGCATCTGTTACCATGGAAGAATGCTTTATTTCAGCAGTGTTCTTTGTCGTAGTCTGATCTGGAAAATGGGGGGGCTAGGGGTGGGAAATCTCAGGAAAACAACTCATTCCCAGGTACCTTGCTTGAGGGCTGGCTATTGTCGTAAGTATTGTGAAACATAAAGGGGAGGCAGAGATTCAAACACTCCCTAGGATTCACTTGCAAATCGTCATCTTGTGCTCTAACTATGCAAAACTCATTAGGTACATAGCTCATTGCGTGGAGATGACTCAAAGAGCCACCCTTAGCACTGACGCAAACAAGAAAAGGTTGGGATGGGAACAGCGTGTAAGGCTTTCATTTTCCATGTCTCTGCCAAAGTCTGTATGCTGGCTACCCTACCTTGTGCAGGGCTGTGTTTGCGACCAAGAAGTTGGGCCTAAGCATAGTGCAGCACAGGTCCAGCCACATGTCCATGCCCTGGAAATGCCCCCAGGACACACTGTACTGGAAATCCCTGGCGGGAGGCATCAGAGCCGTCAGACCCATGGACTGTTTGGCTGAGAAGCAGAGAGATGAATTGGGCCCCGCCCCATGATTCCAGCCACCCACACTCAGGCACTACATCACTATTTGGCTCTGGCTCTAGGGACAATAACTGAGCCCTTAGGTTTCACATCTGAGCTTGGACAATAAGTGCAGATTGAAACAAAGAATGAGTAACTGACATGAATAGGGCGACTAAGCACCAACACCCTCAAAGTTTTATATCAGGGCAATAAAAGGCTCTTGGGTTAATCAGCGATGACACAGCAGGAAGATGAGTGCAACAAAGGGTGGGATCGCAATGGAATGTGCTATTGGTTGAACAATAGAAAATGCTGCTGAATCTCTCGTTAGATCTTTAAGGAGAATTAAACTTAGTTCACTACAATGTATTGTAGTGAGCAAGACACTAAAGGGCTCTGTTTTCCCCAGGAATCTGATTTTTTTTTTTAGCAAGTCATTTTGCTCCTTCAAAGAGTTTTTCTTGAATAGGGGGAGAGCTGTTCTAGAAAAGCTCCCCAGCAAGTTGGAAGGACCGACACTCACAGAAGCCAGGAGCCATATTCCCCTATGACTGAAGGGAACAGATTCATATCAGCAACTGAACAGGCCTAGTAGATCATCATATCCCATTCATCCCCTGCAGTGAGTACAGGCTTGTTTTAGCAAATTCTCCAGTATCCTGTTGTTATAAATAGAAAGCTGTGTCATGTACAGTCCCAGCGGAAACGTGTGACGACTTGTTATGTAAACATTAGCAGAACTCTATGCTGGGAAGAGTTTGAGGGACTGCTGTAAAAAGGCAAAATAAAGGGGTCCCTGAATTGAAAAAGTAATTCCTGCGGTGGTTCTTCCCACAACCGCTAGATTTCTCCACTTCTGGTAAAGATGCTCAGACATTGGAACTATTTCACAGGTAACAAAGGGATAAGGCCAGACTGTAGAAACAGGCCCTCTGCTACCCACCTGGCACATACTCACACCAAGCTCTACGTATGTATGGGTGCCAATAACCAAAACGTCTGTTAGCCCAACGGATCAGGACAACAGTCTTATCTCCACCAGCCTGCGATTATACAGGCTTCCAGGGCAAGTTTGTAAGATGACGAATGCACTTTCATAGCATACACAGTATAACCTTCCAAACTCATTTCAAGTGCTAATTAGACAGAAAACCAAGAACTGGGACCCAATCCTGCTGCCCTTACTCACATGAATCATCCTAGTGACACAACCTTCTCTTATTTGTGTCAGTGTTAAGGGTGGCTCTAAGTCATCTCCACGCAATGAGCTATGTACATAACTAGTTTTGCATAGTTAGAGCACAAGGCTACGATTTGAAAATGAATCCTAGGGAGTGTTTGAATCTCTGCCTCCCCTTCATGTTTCACAATACTTAAGACAATAGCCAGCCCTCAAGCAAGGCACCTGGAAACGAGTTGTTTTCCTGAGATTTCTTTTCCCCCATTCAAGCCTGTCATTTTTCAGATCAGATTACGACAAAGCACACTGCTGAAATAAAGCATTCTTCCATGGTAACGGATTTCCTAGAGCACAAGGCTATGATTTGCACAAATGAATCCTAGGGAGTGTTTGAATCTCTGCCTCCCCTTCATGTTTCACAATACTTCAGAAAATAGCCAGCCCTCAAGCAAAGTACCCGGAAATTCGTTGTTTTCCTGAGATTTTTTTCCCATTCAAAGATGTCATTTTCCGGATTGGACTATGACAAACCACACACACTGCCTGAAATAAAGCATTCTTCCATGGTAACAAATGCTTTGCAGACCACAATCCACTGATTTCTTTTCAATTCTCCCAGACCAGCTGACATACACAAACAGGAAACTGTCCCTGCCTGTATGATCTCAAACAGATCAAAAACAACAAGGAGTCCGGTGGCACCTTAAAGACTAAGATTCATTTGAGCATAAGCTTTCGTGGGTAAAAAACCCACTTCTTCAGATGCATGGCAGTTATTCACGGTTGAAAATGTCAGCTTCTCTGTGAGGTGTGTCTGGTTCAGAAAGTGATGCCATGTTTTCAAACTCAGTTTCTCGGAACAGGCACAGCAGGAAGTATGAATTCATTTGTTATCAATGGGAAACAGCTTATCTATGCATTTCTAATGGCTTATTTTTACTTGAAATATAGCGGGGACTAGCTAGAGCTTCATCATAAAACTACCCTGGGGACGTTAAAATGGCAACATTAATTCCAGTAACTCTTGTGTGGTTCTAGGGGAAGTTTCAATTTGCAAAACACAAACAAAACCCACAGCTGGTAGTCCCAGCAGTAACCAGGGGCTGAATGGGCCATGGACATGGAGCTCCCATCTCATCGAAGGTAGTCCCTACAGGGCAGGATTTAGGACATGTTGCCAGGGGCAGCGTGGAGAAGCTTACAGTGCTGCTACCCTTGCTGTACTTGTGTTGAGAATAAAGAACTTCTCTCTCCAGGGCTGGCCATGTAACATTTCAATAGCTATGAACAAGTCACCTACTTCACTTCCCTCCCCATCTGTTCGGCTCCAGCCTGCTTCTGAACCTTGACCCAATGGTTAGATGCCACCGTGATGAATGCTGAATAAATACCTGAGAGATATGAAAGCTCTTTGGGGCTGGGACAGACTCTTGATTTACATCATGTACAACACTGAGCAAACAGCTGACAAAAAATCCACCTTGCTGCCATTCTGGACCCTGAGTTTGGTAATTAGTGATGTTTATACGACCAGTATTCAGCCCAGTTCACACAAGCATACATCAATGTCAAACAACGAGGAGTCCTTGTGGCACCTTAGAGACTAACACATTTATTTGGACATAAGCTTTTGTGGGCTATAACCCACTTCATCAGATGCATGGAGTGGAAAATACAGTAGGCAGGTATAAATATACAGCACATGAAAAGATGGGAGTTGCCTTACCAAGTGTGTGGGGGGGTCAGTGCTAATGAGGCCAATTCAATTAGGGTGGATGTGGCCCATTCCCAACAGTTGACAAGGAGGGGTGAATATCAACAGAGGGAAAATTACTTTTTGTAGAGCTATAGCAGATTATAGTGAGAGAATGTGCTACACTCTCTCAGAAACTGCGGAACCACCTGATCAACATCCTGTACAGCAAACAGGAGAAGATCAAGAATGAACTCTCAAAACTGGAGACTCTCATAAACAAACCAACCTTCCACACAAACTTCCTCGTGGCTGGACTTTACAAAAACTAGCCAAGGCATTTACAACACACACTTTGCTTCTCTACAAAGGAAAAAGGACACTATCTATCTAAACTCCTACATGCCACAAGGGGCCACAACAGAGGTACCCTTAACTCACCCAACAATATTGTTAATCTATCCAGCTATACTCTTAGCCCAGCAGAAGAGTCTGTCCTATCTTGGGGCCTCTCCTTCTGCCTCCCCACCCCCACGAACATGATACAGTTCTGCAGTGACCTGGAATCGTACTTTCGCTGTCTCTGACTCAAGGAATATTTCCACCACACCACTGAACAGCACACTAACCCACAGAAACCTTCCTACCAATGCTACAAGATGAAGGATTCTGCATGGACTCCTCCTGACGGTCGAAATGACAGACTGGACTTCTACATAGAGTGCTTCCGCCGACGTGCACGAGCTGAAATTGTGGAAAAGAAGCATCACTTGCCCCATAACCTCAGCTGTGCAGAACACAATGCCACCCACAACCTCAGAAACAACTCTGACATTATAATCAAAAAGACTGACAAAGGCGGTGCTGTCATCATGAATAGGTCGGAGTATGAACGAGAGGCTGCTAGGCAGCTCTCTGACACCACATTCTACAGGCCATTACCCTCTGATCCCACTGAGGGTTGTTCAAGAAACTCCCTGAAGAAGCACAGGAACAAATCTACACAGATACACCCTTAGATCCCCAACCAGGGGTATTCTATCTGCTACTCAAAATCCATAAACCTGGGAATCCTGGATGCACCATCATCTCAGGCATTGGCACCCTGACAGCAGGATTGTCTGGCTATGTGGACTCTCTCCTCAGACCCTGCGCTACCAGCACTCCCAGCTATCTTCAAGACACCACTGACTTCCTGAGGAAACTACAATCCATCGGTGATCTTCCAGAAAACACCATCCTAGCCACTATGGATGTAGAAGCCCTCTACACGAACATTCCACACAAAGATGAACTACAATCCATCAGGAATGGCATCCCCGATACTATCACAGCAAACCTGGTGGCTGAACTTTGTGACTTTGTCCTCACTCACAACTCTTTCAGATTTGGGGACGATTTATACCTTCAAGTTAGCGGCACTGCTATTGGTACCCGCATGGCCCCACAGAATGCCAACATTTTTATGGCTGACTTAGAATAACGCTTCCTTAGCTCTTGTCCCCTTGCGCCCCTACTTGCACTACGCTGATGACATCATCATCATCATCTGGACCCACGGGAAGGAGGCCCTTGAAAAATTCCACCAGGACTTCAACAATTTCCACCCCATCATCAACCTCAGCCGGGACCAGTCCATACAAGAGATCCACTTTCTGGACACTACAGTACAAATAAGCTATGGTCACAAACACCACCCTATACCGGAAACCTACTGACCGCTATACTGACCTATATGCCTCCAGCTTTCATCCAGACCACATCATACAATCCATTGTCTACAGCCAAGCCCTAAGCTACAACCGCATTTGCTTCAATCCTTCAGACACCTACAGGATCTCTATCAAGTGTTCTTAAAACTACAATACCCACCTAGGGAAGTGAAGAATCAGATTGACAGAGCCAGAAGGGTACCCAGAAGTCACCTACTACAGTACAGGCCCAACAAAGACGGTAACAGAACGCCACCAGCCATTACCTACAGCCCCCAATTAAAACCTCTCCAGCACATCATCACCCCCCACTTGGTAAGGCAACTCCCATCTTTTCATTGCTGTATATTTATACCTGCTTACAGTATTTTCCACTCCATGTGTCTGATGAAGTGTGTTTTAGCTCACTAAAGCTTATACCCAAAAACATTTGTTGGTCTCTAAGGTACCACAAGGACTCCCCCTTGTTTTTACTGATACAGACTAACATGGCTACTCCTCTGAAACCTATCAATGTCAAACACATTCAGTATATTCCATTGATATCACAGATAGCAGTGAATGATCAGTCAGGAAAGGTAACAGTGACAAACCATTTTTAACAGGAACAGCAAAGTGAAATGGGCTAGAGATTGTATCCCTCTATTTAACCACATTTACTTCTTACACTTCAGAGGCTTAGAAAAATTAGCACATGGGGCTGCTTGTGGAGTGAAGTATTACTCAATCTGAGTAAGGGTGACAGGATTGGACCCAGAACAGTGGGGTAGGTAGTGCACAAAATGATTATTAGAGTGGCCTCTAGTGGTAGATAGGCACATAGAAAAGATCACATTGCCTACCTTCATCCAGGATAGCACAGGAAAGCAGCCGTGATGAGAAGTCAGAGGCTGTGGGTCAAATTCAACTCAGTCTCTCTGCAATTAGAGACACTGCCTGGGTGTGTGGGCGTGTTGCGATGGGATGCTGCAGAGTACAGGTGAGACAAGCAGCCAGAACCCCCCAGAGCACAGCTAACAGCCAGAGATGCAGCTTGGATGTGCAACTTCTGGGCTGAACTCCTAAGGATCCCCGGGGTGGATTTAAATTCCTGCTCCCTGACACCACTAGCTCTCCCAACAGCAAGTCACCCCATGCCCCACTCTGTGAGCTCAAAGAACAGGAGTACTTGTGGCACCTTAGAGACTAACAAATAGAACATATATTGAGGAGATATATATACACACACACAGAGAGCATGAACAGATGGGCATTGTCTTACCAACTCTGAGAGGCCAATTAAGTAAGAGAAACTAGATACAATCAATTTAGGATTGAATAAGGACTGGGAATGGCTGCGCCATTACAAACATTGAATCTATCTCCCCTTGTAAGTATTCTCACACTTCTTATCAAACTGTCTGTACTGGGCTATCTTGATTATCACTTCAAAAGTTTTTTTTTTCTCTTACTTAATTGGCCTCTCAGAGTTGGCAAGACAACTCCCACCTGTTCATGTTCTCTGTATGTGTGTATATGTATCTCCTCAATACATGTTCCATTCTATGCATCCGAAGAAGTGGGTTGTAGCCCACGAAAGCTTATGCTCAAATAAATTTGTTAGTCTCTAAGGTGCCACAAGTACTCCTGTTCTTTTTGCGGATACAGCCTAACACGGCTGCTACTCTGAAACCTGTGAGCTCAGTAGTGCTCCCAGGTCCAAGGAGACAGAAGCTTCCCCCACCTGCAAAAGCTGAGGCTGCAGGTTATTTCTCTGCTGCTGTTCTTTTTCCATTCGCTGCTCCTGGCTTTATACAGCTAAGGGTTCTCACTGGAGGAGACTGCAGCACTGTTACATTTCTGGCATAGGGACAATCACAAGTGACGTTATTCTCAGAGCAGCGCTATGCTATCCCTTCCTGATCAAAGCCTCCACGGCAGCAATGATTTCTGATACAGAATCATTTACCAGCCATGTTTCCTACTTATCCTATTGGCCAAATTAATCCCTGCTGTTACCCCAGGAATGTAGCTGAATCCGTGACCCCCCTGGGTCTATCAATGGTAGTAAAAAAAAAAAAAAAAAAATCTAAAAACTGGCACGCCCCCCTTATTCCACAGAACAAGCTTCCCTTCCACCACCTTGCCAGTTCAATTCAACCCGGACCACTCTAGGTGCGAGGGGAAGGATCAGTCTCCATGGGCTCACTCAGGGCAGGTCTTCACTACAGGGGGGGGTCGATTTAAGATACGCAAATTCAGCTACGTGAATAGCGTAGCTGAATTCGACCTATCAGAGCTGACTTACCCCGCTGTGAGGACGGTGGCAAAATCGACCTCCGCGGCTTCCTGTCGACGGCGCTTACTCCCACCTCCATTGGTGGAGTAAGAGCGTCGATTCGGGGATTGATTGTCGCGTCCCGACGAGACGCGATAATTCGATCCCCGAGAGATCGATTTCTACCCACCGATTCAGGCGGGTAGTGTAGACCCAGCCTTAGACTTCTCACTGGGCTGGAGGAGGAGGAGGAATTAGTTCTTCGCTCTCAGTGAAACAATCCTTTAAACACGCTGGGCATCTCCCTGCCTTACAGCCAAAGGGACAAAGTTATAAAAACAAAGACAATCAGCAGTTATTACAATTGCATTTTATTGTAGCCCTGCAGGGCAGGAATAGTTACTTGATCACAAAGATGTAGGTTACAGAACACCCCTATTGTTTATTGGGGAAATGGCTCAGACGGTTGCTTCTCTACACTTGAGATTGTATCATCTACTCCTAATGCGTGTGTGGCTGAGGACAGCTATAGAAGTGCCACGGGTGACAGCAGATTTCAAAAATAGCTCTGTTCAGTTTGGCAAGGCTGAGTGTCCCTAAAAGGAAGCATCCTGCTGACTTTGTAATTGAGCAGACAATGCAGAGAATAGGCTTTTTTCAGCCCCTACACATTTTTAGAGTGGTGCAGGAATTGATTAACATCACTGCTCTTAAGGTGTATGGAAATTGGGCATTTAAATACCCATTCACCACTTTGAATCTGTACGTTTTGGTGCATTAAAGTTAAATGTAAACAGTAATTGTGGGATGTCTACAACGCTGAAGTTCGTCTTGAGTTTCCTTTTGCATAGGAGCTAAAGCTCGTATCAACTGATAATTTGCTTCCATGCTACTTGGTTAACTTACCTAAGGAAAACCAAATCTCACCTCAATCCTTCACTATCACTATAACCCCTAAAACCTGTGCGAGGACCTGAAATCCCTAGTTTATCATCAAGTGGAAAATGAAATTTGTGAAATTCAAGGGGAAAGAACAAAAAATCCTAAAATATGGTGCCTAGGAAGGAAATCTGATCCCTGATTTACTGCCTATTCGGCGTTATTAGCAAGTTCTATGAAATCAGTAAGAATTATCCTTTGTGTAGTGTAATTATATGAACTGCATCCAAAGGGGAGACAGTTTATCACAATATGGATCACAGGTCTAAGCTAGTCATTGTGACTTTAACTTCTGCTTCAGCTTCTCAATCTCCAGATACAGTTTCTGCACTTCCAGCAGAGTTCTCAGTTTCTCCAGAGGCACACCACACTCTGCTCTCCGGAACCATCTCACACACATCAGAAGTGCTTGAGAAGGATTTGCCCTCAAGTATGCTTGCTCCTTTTTGAGTCTGAACCATCATCCAGTGTGTTACATGTATCTGCCTCGGGCCTGAGTATGCTGCGCACCCTCACATCCTAGTCAGTTCTACAGAAACTGACAGTACTAAGCATCAGTGATGAGGTTTTGAGCAACATAAGGTTCTGGCACATAGATTAGAAACACATTGGGCAGGAACCAGCCTTCCTTTTACATAGAGCTGAGCACACTGCGATCTCTCACTAATTAGTAACACACACCTGAATTGCCCAGAAAACCTGACTGTTTGTAATAGGGAAGTTTTCCTCCTGTTATGATTTTTACCCACCAAATTTTACTTTTTGCATGGAGCAACTGCTATAAAAGGAAGATTGCTTTCTTTAAAATAAGAGATGGGTGTAGTGAGGGATAATTTGTTTTGTTTTCAGATAAATATGGTTTTTCACCATATGGTGTATCAGTGGCACAAGTCCCTACCCAATCACAAAGACCTCATGAAGTTAAATCTTTGCTTCATTAAATCAGAGCATGGTTACTACTATCCTTTATATTAGAAATTGGGCAGGGTGCATCAAGGAACCCAACTGAACAGTGATATTGACACACTTTGGTAATGCTGTCCAGCTGCCGTTCGCTAAATAAGTAATAGTAAATCTGTCTGTGCCAGGCAGGCGGGAATGGCTTGAAAACTGGTACCCAGAAGAGCATTTGAAAGGAATGGTTTCATTCACACCATACCACATTTTTTCATCCAATGCATTGACCATGCCTCCATTTTGCACCTCTGGCTTTGGACACCCAACTGAAAAGAAAATGCAGAAGAGAAGGCAGTTCACTGAGAGGAGCAGATGCACTGTGAATGCCGGTTATTGCTTGAAATGGAAGAGAACAGATACACCCAAGACCCTTTACTCACAGTTTATTTCACTGCAGTTGTTCTGGTTTATAAACAACCCATAAAACCAGCTACCCTGTGAATCTCTCTCTCAATAGAGAAAGAGGGTCCATGACTGAGTATGGAGCCAACCATGAAGTGAATTGGAATAGCAGGTGTTCAGCACCTTTCAGGATTCAGCTCAGAGTGAGTATCAAGAGATCCAATCAACACCTACAATGAGGCATTCGATTCCAGGCCCACCATTCTACAAAACCAAGACCTAAAGAAAAGCATTTGAGTTAAACACAGAAATCCCATCCAGTATTTTATTGACTGGCATTTCGTGGAGGTGTCACCAGCTGGGGCAGCAGAGCACAGGTGGTTTTTGGGATCGTTAACATGCAGTTTGTTCCTGTGCACACTTGTGTAAAAACTTCTTCCCGTTACTGCAGTCGGACTCCTCTGCATCGAGGGACAAGTGCACGCAAGTCAATGGAGTCACCTGGGATTTCACTGGTGGAATGAAGAGAGAACTTGCTCCTTAACAGTGTCTTATACTCCTATAGTGACTTTCATCTTGAAGGATCCCAGGGGGCTTTTCTAGATACTACACGGATTTACACTTTACAGGAGCCCCTTCCCCACTGAAATGCAGCCTCTTCTAGGGCAGGGCACAGAGTCCAAGCAGACAGAGGTTCATGTTAAGTCTGGGACAAGGAACAACCAAAGCTAGTGCACTTATGGCAGCTGACCTATTTCCCAGGCAACTCACACTGAAAACCCTGCCACACAGGAACAGCAGACTAAAGCTTAACCTCTTACTAGAAATTTTTTTAAAGGAAATAGTCTCCAGGGGCATTTGCAGCAAAAAGTTTCTTCCTGCCCTGGATTTTCAATGATGTTGGGACGACTGGCAGGTTATTCCCACTTTTTGGAGTCAGGCTGTTTCACAAACTCTGATGTTACATCCAGACGACACCACATACCTAAAGGGATGATACCAGGAGAGCTGAGTTGGGAAACCAGAAACCTGGAGACGGATGACAGGCTGACCATATCCTGGACAAACCGTATGGAATTAAGATTAATTTAATTCAATGAAGTTTAATCTTATTAAATTAGGGTTAATACCTTGGGGTCCATTGTATTAAATGCAATTGTGAATGTGTAGTGGCATTGCACGTACCTTCTCTAGAGGGAGGGGGATGCTAGTGTACTTCCTCGGTTATCAGCCTTTGAAGGTGCGTATACCAGTTCATACTGGAGTCTCCAGGGACTGACAAAGAAAGCGTTTTTGGATAAATTGCTTGGTTTTTAACAGCCTCAGGGCTTTCTTCCTCATCCAGCAAATGGACAGGACCCCTTGTCCATGGAGGGCCCCAATCCTTTGGAAAGGGTTGCAAGGATCAGGTGCTTGTTCTGAGCTAGAGCTGTGATGAATTAATAACGAGAAGGAATCCCCCTTGGGTGGAAGATGAAGGACTATGCCTGCCAGAATCCAGAGATGTGGTGGGGTTAAATCTGTGAAGCTTATTAACATGCATGTTCTCCCTGTAATGCTTTTTAACTTTAAAATAAGGTAGACCTGCATAGGAAGAACTGTGCGGTATGTATAACTGTAGCAAGGATACCTATTAAAAACCCTCTGAAGAGAAAGCAAGCAGGTGTCCCTGGGCAACCTGTCTGTGCTGGGAAATATATGGTGAAAGGCAGGTACTGTGCTGCCTGGAGTTACTCCAGTCAGAAGGGACAGAGACACGGGTCTTCACCCAATAGACAACAGCTGAGGTGCTCTGACCTTTATACCTTCACCTAGATGGTGCGAGGGCATCCAGGGAACAGACACTGCCCCAGTGGACACTGCTACTCAAAAGATTCTGTCTTGCACACATGGTGCTCATACACTCCACAAATGCAATCTGTGTAGACAATCACTCAAAGAACATTTAACACCAGTTACACTGCAGCATCTCCAGTCATGGACTATTTTTAAAACCATTTAAAAAATTTAGTTTACAGTCACATTCCTGATTTGGGAGCTTTATATTAAGTAGCAAATTTAGCAACCCACCAAACCATGCCTCTATAAAAGCCTCAAAATGCCAGCTGTTAAGATGGGCAACCCATCAAGAATAAGCCCAAGATGGTGGAGCTGCTTGGATACCAAGTATATGAACACATTGTTAGCTAAATGCAATGTGTGAATGAACACTGCACTGCAGTCACCAATATGAGGAGTGCACAATGACCTTTATTCCCCGAAAGAAGTATGAGCCTTCATTGCCAAGGAGCCCTCCCAGAGAGTTCTGAAAAAGAGGGTTGCCAAAAAATCCTGCTTGTATGGTTTCCCTTCCCTCTTCCCCTTCCCTCTCCCACCCTTCAGCACTCAAATAGTAGGGCACTGGCATAAAAGCAAAACCTTAGTTTAAAAGTTTTGTTCTACTTAAAGTCAACTGTTTGTGAAATGAGAATTAACTGCAGTCTTGGAACACTGAAGGGAGACAAGATGACCACAGGATGTACAACAGGCAAAATGGTTTCCAGAAATCATTTGTTAAGTGATGTTGCTTCTTTAGCGATTGGGTTTCCAACAGTAACTAGTTTTCAAGATATGTATTTACAGGAAATCAATATGGATTTTCCTCAGGTATATGGGTTTGCTTAGCAATCAAAATATAGTTTTTCCTAGGACGATAGAATAAGAGGAGGATAAAAACAGATGCTACTAACCTTTGCATTCAGGGGCAGGCCCACTCCACTCTCCATTGACATTATCTTTCATTGTACAATGAATGGAGGCCTCTCCAATAAGAGAGAAGTAACTCACATGTGTAAGTTACTGCTGAGCCATAGAGAAACTGTTGTTCACTCTGACCAGTATGGGATCCATGGGTGATATCAGGAGGTGGAAGACAAGGTATTGCTGAAGCAAAGAAGGGCAACATGAAAATTAAAGTTTCCATTGAAGGTGAACTGAAGAGAGAGTTTTCACTAAGAAAGTTGCCTCAGATCCCCCCATAAAAGCCATGTAGCCATTTGGAAGGGTACTTAACATTGCATTGTAACATTTGAAGCAAGACCTCTTTCAGATTCTGAAGGTTTTTCTGCTTTTAGGCTTGACCCAACCCAGTATGTCCATTGCTCAAGGAGGATGCTCCATAAAACACCAGCTCTGGAAGATGACCTTAACAGAGCATGCCCCTCCCCAACGTTAGCCTCAGGGAGCCAGAACCTCTTGCCCAGCATCTCTAGAGGTAGTGTTGTTCCACCAGCAGAAAACTAAGCTAGGACATTTCTTGTAGCAGCAGCAGATTCGAGACTGGACCATCAGCAGCATGATTGACAGACTAAGCCCAGAAAGCATCCATGAGATCAAATTAAAATAGAGACAAATTAATTGTGATTCACTCCCAAAGAGCCTCAGATTTTAAGTGGATAGTCAGGTTTGGGAAGGGTCAAGACTTTTTGAAGTCATTATCATGCCTTTTACTTAGCAAACAGCAGGATTACACAGACACAATAGTGAAGAGTTGCCATGAGGCCTGTTGGATTATGAATATTAAACAGTGCCAGGTGAACAATTTGGAAGGGACTTTGTTTTTAAGCATTGATTCTATTGGAGTCATCCAAACACCACGGTGAACCACAGTATGATTTCATTCTCTCCCCAACCAAACATACATCCTCAAGTTTTACTCTTATTTGAATTAAAAGATATAAGAACAGAGACTCCTCTGAAGCACCAGCTTTGCAGCAGCATCTCCAGACGTGAACCATTCTTAAAATCCTTAAATTAGTTTTCCTTGACAAAGTGGAACCTCCTCACCCCAATCAACTCCATTTCCCACAAGCACACATTGGGCGGAAATCGGTCCAATTAATCTGTAACTAAAGAAAGAAAAAAGATTCAAATTTGTTACTGAAATAAGCAAAGAACTAGGTTACAGTTCAGAAAGATGAAACATGGTTTCTTTATGCCAGTAGGTGGAGACAAATGATTGACCAGGGTCATCTCTGCTATAAAACATGATATGTCTAACACCATAGGACCAAGGAACACTAAGTAATTAAAGGCAATCTAGAGCTATAAACTGTTAGCCAGAGTGTGCCCTCACTTCTCGTCTACACTAGTCAGATGCTTGGGAATGCTTGTTAATTCTCTGCAAAGGGGAACAAGTGATCCTTCTTCTAAACTGGAGATACAAGTAGTAAGGAGTGCAAATATCTAACAGGTGGAAGAAGGCTCTAATCATCCCTACTATAGAACTTAATAAATGCCCAGAAAATCATGTTATTTTAGACATGACTGGTCTGCTCACAGTGCTTTCATGTGGAAAAAGGGTTAGGCCTTGCTGGGTTGGAGGCTGTGCCTCATCTGATGTTTCTAGGATGTAGGAAAGTGTTTGAAATGCGAGCTGCCGCCATTCTACACCTTAGAATTACTGTGCTTTTATCTGCAGCAGTACTAGACATCGGTTCTCTGAATGCCCGGTTATGTTTATAGATTCTAGGACTGGAAGGGACCTTGAGAGGTCATCGAGTCCAGTCCCCTGCCCTCATGGCAGGACCAAATACTGTCTAGACCATCCCTGATAGACATTTATCTAACCTACTCTTAAATATCTCCAGAGATGGAGATTCCACAACCTCCCTAGGCAGTTTATTCCAGTGTTTAACCACCCTGACAGTTAGGAACTTTTTCCTAATGTCCAACCTAAACCTCCCTTGCTGCAGTTTAAGCCCATTGCTTCTTGTTCTATCCTTAGAGGCTAAGGTGAACAAGTTTTCTCCCTCCTCCTTATGACACCCTTTTAGATACCTGAAAACTGCTATCATGTCCCCTCTCAGTCTTCCCTTTTCCAGACTAAACAAACTCAATTCTTTCAGCCTTCCTTCATAGGTCATGTTCTCAAGACTTTTAATCATTCTTGTTGCTCTTCTCTGGACCCTCTCCAAATTCTTCACATCTTTCTTGAAATGCGGTGCCCAGAACTGGACACAATACTCCAGTTGAGGCCTAACCAGCGCAGAGTAGAGCGGAAGAATGACTTCTCGTGTCTTGCTCACAACACACCTGTTAATGCATCGCAGAATCATGTTTGCTTTTTTTGCAACAGCATCACACTGTTGACTCATATTTAGCTTGTGGTCAACTATAACCCCTAGATCCCTTTCTGCCATATTCCTTCCTAGACAGTTTCTTCCCATTCTGTATGTGTGAAACTGATTGTTCCTTCCTAAGTGGAGCACTTTGCGTTTGTCTTTGTTAAACTTCATCCTGTTTACCTCAGACCATTTCTCCAATTTGTCCAGATCATTTTGAATTATGACCCTGTCCTCCAAAGCAGTTGCAATCCCTCCCAGTTTGGTATCATCCACGAACTTAATAAGCGTACTTTCTATGCCAATATCTAAGTTGTTAATGAAGATATTGAACAGAGAAGGTCCCAAAACAGACCCCTGCAGAACCCCACTTGTTATGCCTTTCCAGCAGGATTGGGAACCATTAATAACAACTCTCTGAGTAGGGCTATCCAGCCAGTTATGCACCCACCTTATAGTAGCCCCATCTAAATTGTATTTGCCTAGTTTATCGATAAGAATATCCTGCGAGACCATATCAAATGCCTTACTAAAGTCTAGGTATACCACATCCACAGCTTCTCCCTTATCCACAAGGCTCGTTATCCTATCAAAGAAAGCTATCAGATTGGTTTGACACGATTTGTTCTTTACAAATCCATGCTGGCTATTCCCTATCACCTTACCACCTTCCAAGTGTTTGCAGATTATTTCCTTAATTACTTGCTCCATTATCTTCCCTGGCACAGAAGTTAAACTAACTGGTCTGTAGTTTCCTGGGTTGTTTTTATTTCCCTTTTTATAGATGGGCACTATATTTGTCCTTTTTCAGTCTTCTGGAATCTCTCCCGTCTCCCATGATTTTCCAAACATAATAGCTAGAGGCTCAGATACCTCCTCTATTAGCTCCTTGAGTATTCTAGGATGCATTTCATCAGGCCCTGGTGACTTGCAGGCATCTAACTTTTCTAAGTGATTTTTAACTTGTTCTTTTTTTGTCAATGACTCAGCTTAAGCAGCTCCCCTTACCTTTCCTCCCCAGCAATGTTTTGTAAAATAAAAATCAGACCTAAAGACAACCCATCCTGACAGAAGCGATGGAGAGAAGTCAGCTGCCCTGAGCTGTCACCCACCTGACCCCATCTCCCTTCCATATTTGATCTATGCACAATGGCACATTAGCCACTGACCGAACGGGGCCTTTGCCCAGAGGCCCTGTCCAATTGGGGCCCCCCAGAAAAATGGGTGCCCCTGCACCCCGACCCGCTCCTTACACCTACCCAACGCTCCTGCCAGGGAGTGGGGTGGGGGCGCAGGGTCTTGCAGGATTGCCGGGTGGACATGGTAGGACAAGTCTCCTCGCTCAACCCCGCTCCCTGGCTGGAGTGCCCAGGGAGGAAGATGGGGAGACTGCAGGTAAAAGGGGTGGGAAGTGCCCCCCCCCACTTGCTCTGGCCCATGGCCCCACAAACCCTTAATCCATCTCTGCCTACCCAGGCTGCTGTCATCATGACGGCTGGGCCAAACCTGAGTGGCGCTGGAATCACGGAGGTTGTAGCACCCAGAACAGGGAGGTGAGCCACAGGAGCTGCTATATGACCCTTTGAAACAAGCCTTCTGGCAACCCTATTTTATGTCCCGACCCACAGGTTGAGAAACGCTGGTCTAGTCTTATCTCCTTTCTGACAACGGCCATTCACAGAAGCTACAGAGAAACCTGTAAAACCTACATTATGGATAATTATGGCCACAGGTGGCCATATGGAAGGGGGAAGATTCCTCCTAACCCCATATCCTATTGGTTCCCCTCATATCCTAAAGAGGAATACAACTATAAGCCAACTAAATTATCCCAAGTGCATATATTTATATTGCCAAATTAAGGCCCAGACCCTGAAACACTCACATGCATAACTATATTCGCTTGGGTAGACCCATTGATTTACATGGGATAGTTCACAAGTGACATTAAAAACAGTTTTAAGTGTTTGCAGGACAAAAGTTTGAGTGTCTCATCCTTCTTTGAAGTCTACCAAGCTCTTTACTTCAAAGTCTCATGGCACTGAGTTCCATGGATTAATTATGCATTTTGTCAAGCAATTTCCTGTTATCAGGCCCACGGGAATCCTGAGTTTAGGCAAATAAAAATTGCCTTTTCCTCATTTAAGCTCAACGACAGAGATTCTCCTTGCCCCCTACAACAAGAATATCCTGAAAATTATTTGTGATGCTTTCTTCACTAATGAAAGCTTATTTCTACAAAGGATGAACAGTATCAGAAATTCACCATTGTTACATGGAGTTCAAAACAGAACGACCGTATCCATGCAAAGTTAGAACTTGTTATAATGACTGAGAGAACGTCTCGCTTGATTCAGGGAAGGCACAAAATTGCCTTCTGTTTATTAAGGAGCTGACTCTGTGGAACATTACCGCACATGCTAACGACCCAACAACTTCTTGCAATTAGTCACATGCTTAAGTCTCCTGAAGGCTAGAGTACAAGTGTCAAAGGCTATGCAAGTAATTCTCATCAGTGTTATATAATAGTATACAGCTCGATAGTATTTCTGGCAGGTTTCCACACCCCATTTAGGGCTTACGTCCTGCCCTGCAGTTCCAGTTCCTTTGGTGTCAAGGTTTGGCACTGTCAGCCATTTTGAAATTTTTTTTTTTTATTACAGTATTTTTTACATTTGAATGGGGGAATGTTGCATGCTTGTGCTTTGATACACTTGGTTGATTGTTTAGAGAAAAAGGTTGAAAGAATAGAGTTAAGAAATCTTAAAGATTAAAAAAGGTTTAGTTATGTTTAGAGGAAAAAAGAAAAAGGTTATTAAAGAGAAGAATGATTGTTTGGTTAGGTTTAGTATGGAGCGATGATTTTTAAATAGAAAGGAAAAAATAAGCACAGGGCAAAGAAAAAAGGTTTTAGAAAATACAAAAAAAAAAGCAAGAAGAGGCTGTTACTGAACACATGAGGAGTGAAACATCCTACTCCATCGACTGTCGGTAGTGCAATGATAGTTGTTCTGGGCGGTAAACCTTGGGCGCTAGCCCCGTCTTTCAGTGTTTTACAGCTATGTCACAGAATGCACTTTTTGAATCAATCCTTTCATACCAAGATTCTAAAACGAGCCTTTTAGAAAAGGACTATTGTTGGGTGTATTACTTGAAAAATTCTAGCCAATGAACATTTGACCGTGTGTATAAAACCACATATTTTTGCAAACGGCAGTTTTAAAATCGGTAGCCTAGACACAACGGCCATGTCCTTTTACAAGTTTCCTACAGATGTCAAGAAGCTGGAATTGCCCATGGGTGTACCAGCTTGTGTTCAGAAGAGAAGACCTATTTATACTTATTTTGCTAAAGAGGCAGACCTGGTTGCCTAACCCTGTGTTTCATCCTGAAATTGAACCCAAGAAACAGGATGACTTTATGGAGTCGTGGCTAGTTGTCAAAGAGGAAAAGAATAGAGTGAAAAAATGTGTTGCTGCTTTGGAGGAAGCGGACTTGAAGGTGGAGGTAAGGCCTTTTTAATAACAAATTGATGAAAAATTACAGATGTTTTATAAATATGTATGGTTAAATATTTGTTTTTTTATAGGTAGGAATGCAAGAAGAGTCTTTATACGAGGACATGGCAACCGAGGGACTGTTGGAGGATAGCAATGTTGAGAACCAACCGATAGACCCAGAGTCATGGAAAGACGGCGACATTGTTACAGTAAAAGCTTTACCAGTTGTGAAAAAATTACCACATTTGTGTGTTTAAAAATGATCTCTTATACACACAGCTGCAGCACAGGTTGACCAGCAAGATAACCTATTGCCTGCAGAAACTTTAGTCTAAGCACACATCACCGCCGGGCTGAACTAGTAGTATTTTACTTCACCATCCCAGTCCCTCACTAACCTTTACCAAATTTGGTGCATTTCTACATATTTTATGAAAAAAAAAAATTGTTTACTATTTTCCTGCAGTTGAGAGGCCTTAACTCCACCTTAAAGTGTTTTTTCAACAATTTCCATTTCATAACCTCATTGTATGGAAAGTTATGAGCAGAATCACTAACAACTTGCTTCTAACAACCCTCTTCTCGCCAATTTTTGTGAGTGAGGCCTGCCTCTGGCTCACAGCCCAGCTTTTGCTTAGCAGTGCCTGGAAGTACTTTGGTTCAGGCTTCAGACTAGGCCTCTGAGACAAGAGTTTATATTTCAGGGCCTCATCTTACTACAGCTCCATCAGTGCTCAGCCATAGTGTAGACAGGAAAACTGCTATAAACTGCAGTTTGCACTAGTGCAGCTTACACCTACCCATGCTTGAAAACATAAGCTGCACTAGTGCAAAACAAGGCTTGATAGAGGAAACCTGATGCTATGCTGGGGATTTGAACTGCTAACTGAAAAATCAGGACACATCCCCACTGTAGCTATGACCTTAGCAACAGTGGGAAATTAAAACATCTAAATCCAGCCACATCCTTCAGGTAATCTGAGCAAAGGCAAAGCATCATTAAACATCTTTGCAGTTTCTAATGAGTATCAGAAATCTGTTTCTATCACATAGATCCTAATCCTATTGTAACGCAGGCAGAATCGGACTGACTGTCTGTTAGCTAAGGCTGTGGACCAGACACATTTTAGGTCTCTAAGTGGTCTTGGTGCCCCTAGATGGGACAGACCACCACACCCCCCAGGAGATGTGTGGGTTATACTATCACACTAGCATTCAGTTTGGATAGTATTTTGTAGTACATGGCAGTGCGTTGTTACAAGGCTGACAAAGTGCTGCCCCTTGCTACAAAGATCCATGCCCTAAGAAATCGTGGATTTTTTTGGGGATGCAAAAAATAGTACTAGTTTCATCTGCTCTGGAAAGCAGTTAGTGACCAGATCACAGTAGAGGAGTAAAAATGTGGTTGAAATCTACATCGCAATTGAAAGTCAGGATGCTATTGTCTTTGTACCACATTCCTTTTATTCAGAGAAAAGACTTAAGTACAACACAGAAATTCCAATTTTTTCATTTGATAAATATGCAGATTGCCAAGTAAAATTCTGTACAACTTGTATAAATACAAATATGTTTTCAGTGATAGTGACAAAATAGCATTTGGTGATGCACACCTTCTCACAGCAGAGAATTATTTCCTGAATGGAACAAGCTTGCTTTAAATGCTACCAAACTTATTTTCAGCCACTGAAATATAAAAATAAAGACATTTAGTTTAAGCACAGAATCATAGAAGAATTTGCTCACAAGTATAACTATTTTACTGCTTACTTATCAGAAAGTGCTCATAAGGAAACAAAGGTCGTTTATTTTGGCTCTCAATACTGGCTTAAAAATTTGATAGTGTGGATTCTAAACACCTGAGTTACACACATCCGCACACTTCACTCTGGGATGCCACACTGAGGACACACTAAATATAAGACTTGGGGTAAGAATAGTTTGGGATTTTTTTTGTTATTGTTTTTGGAGTTTTTTGGACACGAGAGCAAAGGAACACGGATTATTCTGGAGATTTGAATTAAAAACGGAGGATAAATTTGAATTAACAAAAGCCTACAGCAGTTCAATGAGTATCTTTGGCATCATTAATCTGTATTTTAAAAGGGATAATAAGTACTTCAAGATCGAAACCTCCAAATAGAAATCTCAACAGGCTCTTGCTCGCAACAGCAAAACCCACAACCCCGAATACAACTGTAATGAGAGGAATCTGGGATCACGAGAGACGTTTAGTGCAATCATATGATGTTTCCTTCAATTTTTCCATTTTCTTCCAACATATTCACTGTCTGATGAACAAGCTAGTCATCAGCACTGCCAGAATGATGGGCATCTTTCCTGCAAAAGCAAAATAAAGAAAGTTATAACCAAAGTAATAATGCTTAATATCTTGACTTCACTCCAGATGTTTAGGATAATGAGATTTTTCATTTTATTTTCTGTCTGAAAGATTGGTTTAATACAATTATAAACTAATGTAACCCTAAAATTAACAAATTTCCAATTAAAGCACAGTTCATGCTGTTTCTTCTCAGAGTCCATGTCCAAAACAGAAGAGGCAGAAAAAAAAATTCATGAGTAGGATTAATCTATAATCAAAGTTAGCAAACAGTGATAAGTTAGCTGTTACATATCCTAAATACAGGAGCACTGGACTATCTATGCTCCCTCCCCGTAATGCTCAACTGTTAGAGCACTGGAAAGGCGAGTGGGTCATCTATAACATAACGCTGTTTTAGGACATATTAGTTTCTTCTAATGATATTATACAAGAATCTTATTCAACTGTACAGCCCAAGAATACTATGTGGAGTAATGTAGAAGAGTCAACAGTACTTTTGTAGCACTGTCAGGGCTTAGGGTTTCACAGTGAACACACAATGAAACACCAACACCACTTGAGCTCTTCAGCAGAGATTTGTTTAGCATTTCCTGCCTGCTGTATATAAGCTCCACATATACAATTATATCAGCTAAAAGTTGTAATATAAAGTCTGTATACTACTACTCCTCTACTGAATGAAGTCTCAGATTTAAGGATATAATTGCAACCTTACACCAGAAATGAAAATCCAACATGGGCTTTGTATCATTAATATTCTTCTGGAGAAAATATTTGTTCTTATATTATCAAAATGGTGTGCTCATTGCTAACAATGGTAATATACTGAAGTAATGTTTATATGTTGAGAGAGCTGATAATGACAAGTTACATCACAAGGACATAAGGCACACCATGCATTCATAACTGCTGTAGTTGACAAAATGGTTACATAGAAATGGAGAATTTAGTGAATATTCACATACGTATTATATTCAACATCTCTGTTCAGGCCAAAGAAGAAAGCTAACTTAAGAAAGTAATTTATAGTCTCAATTTGATATGCTGCATTATGTTCTTGCAGATAATGGTTCATCAGAACCTCACCATCTTTTCACACTGAAGTAAATATTTTTATGTAAAACCCCTTTCAAGACCCAAGTTAGGTTTTTTCCCCACGTTCCTGTAGATCACTGAAGTGCTGATTTGCATCATATGGGCTGAACAGCAGGAAAGGAGAGAAACTAATTCAATGAAGTATGATTCCAGAATTCAAGAGTAAAGACCAAAGTTGCTTTTGCTTCCTTAAAAGGAGGCTTTTTATATCATTAGAACTCCCAAGAAAACTGATGCTGAATATTAGGAGATTTTTTTGATGGCAATGGATTTGGGGGGGGGGGGGGGGCAGTAGTGGAAGCCCTATTACCTGGAACTTTTAAAAATAGCATGAACTAAAATGGTAGAAAAAAATCCGGCCTTTGCAGGGACAGGATGATCACACACACACACACACACACACACCCGTCTATAATTCTATAGTCATCAGGTTAACTGGTTTAAAAAAAAAATTCTTGTTATTTCCATATCATTAGATGATTAAAAAAAGTGAAAGATTTAAAAAAAAAAACTAGTTAATGCTATTTACTTCTGCATTTCTTTCAAAGTAATTAGGGATTTTTTTTAACTTTCCAAGCACTGGCACAATGAAGCATTGCAGTGTTGCAAACTCTAAGAGAATGTTTAAATCCAAAAATTTTATGTACAATTTTCTATTAAAACTCAATTGTGAAAGAAATCCCATACAAGGTAAAATATATATGCAATCTATCCAGCTGTGCCCCTTTTAAAGGAGGGCAGTTTTCCCTCAAGCTTCCTATCAATATTTATATTCATATTTCTGCCAATCAAACATCCTCAGGGAACTGAAGCTTCAGGTTCACATGATTGGGTGTATAGGATTAATTTATAGTTAGCGGATGTGCTAGTACCCCTTTACTGAGTGAAGTCTCAGATTTATTTGAGCATATTGCTCTTCTAGAAGACATTCAAAAGAGCTATTAATAGTTTGACAAGAGATTGGTCAATATGCAAATTAAAGTCAAGTATAAAGCTTTTAAAAGTGTTTCTTAAAAACTGAAGTTAAATCACTGGAAAAACCTATGGCTTTACATTTTCAGACAAACTGTCTCCGGGATTAAGTTAACACAATAACAATACAGAATTTTCTGCTGGAATATGCGTGTCTTCTCCTATTTAATAGGCAGCTCTGGTTAAAATGTATAGGAGGGCAACGAGTTACCTCATTTAGGCTAGTTCTTTTAAAACTGTCCCCAGTTAAATCCTAGCAAGTCAGTATTTTTCATAGTCAGAGAAAGACTACATAGCAACATGCTACTTGCAAGTCATCTTAATATTGGATTTGTTTTATTCTGGCAGTACAAGCCCATTTCAAATGAGAGTATCTTTTCTTGGGAACCTCCAACACTAAATATTATTCAAAGATTTCACTAATTGGGCTTCTGAATACAATATGACCTTCAACAAGCACCAGGCTTGACGATCATGACAAAAATGCAACACGTCACAAGCAGCATAAGTGTTGCTTCAGAGGGATAATGTTTAATAGCTCACGACTTGAATTATATTGCGCTTGAGCACAACTAGTCAATGTACCTCCTCTAAAAAAGCATTAAAGGATATAAAAAAAATAAAAGCAAAGCTGAAAGTGATACAAAGCAGAAAGGATCTCTAAAGTCAGTTACCTGTGTAGCTGGAGACAGCTCTAAATTAGCAGTTGTAGGATGCTGCACATCTCATTAGTTTAGACATGAGATGGGACACCATGTATTGTTAAAAGCTTATGATCACTGGCCTTTGCTTACAGATGAAGGACAAAATAAGTCTCAGCACCTGAAATCTCGTTTACCCTACAAAAGATATTAGGCAGGTGCTTTGTTGAAATGTCCTGTAAGCTAAGAATGTTTATTACGTGGATGGGAAGATGGGAGTCTCTGCCTACACAGGTAACAAGCAACACTGACATTTCTAAGAATGGTTATACAGTAAAAAGCAGGCTTCACAGCATCTAAGATGTCTATAGCAAAGTCAGGGTTAAACACAAAGACATTTAGATTGAAACCAGATCTTGGGTGCAAATCAAAGGCACTTCAGAATCAATAGAGCCCAAGGGAACTTTATTGAAATGGCAGTTGATTTTAAAGCCATTTTAAAAAGCTTTTACACCGTGTTAATTAGCTGCAAGACAAAATCTCCACTGTGAACGCTGTAGCAAGCAAAGCTTGAACCGCAGATCAACAGGATTATGTTTTTAGTGAGCCATATTCACGTTTTACAAGCTTGAAAATGTTGCAGACATTTCTGAAGACATTCTGGGCCTGAATCTCTTGGGGTCCATGGGAAAAAGCTCTGGGTCGCACACCTAGTTTGAGGATAATTCAAGAATTCCTATTTTGTTAATGGGGGAAGAAAATCAAAATAGAAAAGACACTGGGTTGGGGGATTGGGACAGACACTAAGGCTATGTCCATACCGGAGCTGGAGATGCAGTTTCCAACTCGGGTAGACATAGCCCAGTGCTAGCATGCTAAAAACAGAAGTGTAGCTGTGGCGGCACGAGTGGCAAGACAGCCTTCCAAGTACAGCGCCACTGCAGCTACACTTGTGTTTTTAGCATGCTAGCTCAATCAGAGCTAATGCAGGTATGTCTACACCTGAGCTCAAAGTTACACCTCCAGCTCCAATGTAGACAGACACTAAGTCTCAAACCACCAGACACAGCACCTTCCCCTCCCACTGGCCAAGCTGAATGTGCCCTGATTTTCCCTTTTTACATGGATCTACAGTTTAAAAATGGAGCTTTAATTGTCCTTGGTTGTACAAAGGGAGTGATTTTAGAGCTTTTTCAGCTTCTACGTGTCCCACTTTTAAAAGACTGGTATGTTGACAGGACAGAAATTGATTTCTATCTTAGAAATAAGATTAAAGTATATAGTATGAAAAGGAGTGTGAGCAAAGCACGTCGATTCCCTACATTATTGCTGGGGACAGAGGGAAATGAGGTAGTAGTGTAGAACCTTTTTGTACAGTGCTTTTGTGCTGCCTGGCCAGAATGTTGGATCATTTATTCGTTTTTCTATCTGTACTGATTTTAAAGTAATATTCTGAAAATTTAATCTAACTGCTGAATTTACTAAGTTGTGCAAAAGGGACTATATGCAGTAAACCTCTGCCATGTTTCCCCCCCTCCCAGGCTGCTGAGGGTTAGATGGATATTTAAGGGCAACTCTTCATAGTATTACACACAAAAGTTCTACGTTAAACATCCTATGTTAAAGGAACATTAATAAGGCTGCAAAGTCAAGCACTCCGTTACAAAAAGAAAGAATTAAGGTTGCCTGTACAACCTGAATTGAGCCCCCTTGTCCATACGCATGGTGATCAGTCTTTAGTTACATGATCACCCGCAGTTTTCTCCCCACAGGACCCTTGCCTCACTCAGTGCATACGGCAGATATTACTCACTTAAGGAGCAGCTTATATTTTGTTTAGAAATATGCTTAGAAAAGAGAAGACTAACAGGATATGACGGAGGTCTCCAAAAATCATAAACGGTATGAACAAAATGTTATTTACCTCCCCTCCCATAACACAAGAATCAGGGGTCACCCTATGAAATTAACAGGCAGCAGGTTTAGCACAAACACAGAGTCAACCTGTGGAACTTGTTGACAGGCCAAAAGTTTAACTGGGATCACAAAAGAATTACGGTAGTTATGTTCATGGAGGGTAGTTCCATCAATAGCTATTAGCCAAGATGCTTAGGGATGCAAGCCCATGCTCTGGGTGTCAGCACACCTGCCAGCAGCTGAGACTGGGCAACAGGGAATCAATCTCTTGATAATTGCCCTGTTCTGTTCATTCCCTCTGAAATCAACCAACAGCGGCCACTGTAAAAAGACAGAATATTAGACTAGATGGACCATTGGTCTGACCCAGTATGGCCATTCTTATGTTGTGTTTTCTCCTTGTTGTACAGCTGTCCCCACAGGCCTTATTTACTGCACACTCTTCAAACTCTGCTCTGAAGACAAACATTAATTCTGTTTCTGAATCACTTGGCTACACAGTTGTCACAGAACCTCTGTGAGATAAGGGTGTGGAAGTGCTGACAGGATTGGGGCTTGAGTTTCCACAGCCATAGGGCTGGGTTTTTTGGGGGGCGCGGGGAATGGTTCAGGCAATTAAGCATGTGTTAGTTTTGCTTTATGTAAGGTGGGGTTACTACGCTTAGCAAGACACATTCAGCTGTAAAGATATAAAAAAAACAAACGTTCTATCCTAAACTTTCAGCATCCAATACCGATCTCTGCACAACACAACACAAGATGTCTTCCAGCAAAAGCAAATACAACAAATGCGGTATTCAGCAGCACACTTCGCGTTGTTTTTCTTAATGCAGAATAAATTTTCCTAGAATGGCAAAGTAGCATTACACGAAGCATGGGAGAGTTAGAGAAAATAGCCCATTTAAATCACTTTGAAGCTTCTGCACTTGGCTGCTGGTAAAAATTTGAGATGCGATTCTAGAAAAGCCTCTATGTATAGTTGGGAAGGGTCACTGCTTCAGAGCTGCAGTTGTGGAGAGCCATGCCTTTGCTTTCTCCTGGCATGCAGGAAAGAAAAGATGCAGGCTGCTAAACTAGATAAAAATCAGGTAAAACCTCAGAATATATAAGTGCCGGCAGCACTTGAACGACGATAGGAAAGAAAAGGTGAACGACTCTGAAGAATTAGTGAGACATCAGGATCTATTTTGGTAGAGCGAATCTGGAGAAAACTGAGGGAGAAGCAGGTCAGAGTACAACAGCCATTAACATATTTGAATAAAGAGGACAATGATCAATTGTTCCCAATGTCCACTGGAAGGCAGGACAAGAAGTAATGGGCTTAATCTGCAGCAAGGGTGAGTTAGATTACATATTAGGAAAAACTGTAATGGAAGTTAAGCACTGATTAAGCTTCCAAAGGAGACTGTGGAATCCTCATCACGGGAGTATTTTAAGAAGAGATTGGACACATCTTTCAGGGATGGTCTAGGTGTACTTGGTGCTGCCACAGCACAGGGGCTGGACTTAAAAATGACCTCTCGAGGTCCCTTCCAGCTCTATATTTCTTTGATTCTTTAAGTCAAGCATCTGCCTCATGAGCTTTTATACAGCACCACTGGACAGAACATAATACAAGAAGAGACAAACTAGCTGCTTGGAGTAGATTCCTCACATAGTGAAGCAGTGGGGAAAAAATGGTATGAGATTGAGAAAGTGGAACATTAAATATCTTACGCTATTACTGCATCTTACTATGTACAGTCTGTGCATTGAATTATTTTTTAAATTGTAAGTTACTTACCAATAGCAATCGTGGTACCAGTGTTCTGCCCTAGAAATAAAAAACGCAATGTGAGCTGAAGTGTGAAGTTATATGAATGCCAGCTAACTATAGGAATCCATGGATTCATATTGGTGCAACATTCAATACCTGAAGCCACACCCTAAATTAAACAAATAGACTCAAATTAATACCATCATGCAAATTACAGAATTTATAAAGCATATAGGAAACCATGATCTGATCCCTAGATAATCCAATATTGAAAGAAGGCAGCTTTTCCAGGTATTCTATTATTTGTACATTGTAATAGAGGCATGACGACAGTGCTGAGAATTGATAGGGCAAGTCCTCTATAAAGATTTTCTCTATTATGAATGAATGCTCTCATTTGCAGAATTCTTATGCATCCTTCCGAGACCAGAGGGCCCTCCCCTCCACACACTGTCAGGATCTCATCTGCCAAATTCTGCACTGACCTGAAGAACAGCTCTGGGGAAGCTTGAAAGCTTGTGTCTCACCAACAGAAGTTAATTCAATAAAAGATATTACCTCATCCACCCTGTCTCTCTAATATCCTGCGACCGACGTGGCTACAACAAAACACTGCACACAAATTCTGCACTGGTCAGCCACATTTTTACCTACAGCAAACGTCACTAGAGGTGGAGTGTGTGAAAGTGAAATGAATTATATTAAAGAAATAGAATGAATTAAAGAATGCTACATGTACCTTTAAGTAGAAATGAGAAATGCTGCAAGCTAGGGGGCAGGAAAGCAGACATTAACTGCTTAATGAATTGCCCCACTTAAGGGCCATTGGTGAAGCATTAGCCTCCGATCCATAAGAGTTAATAAGGAAGCAGGATATGCATATTGTGCCCCATGCAAATTTTACAATTTTGCTCTCTGTCCCTTTGTTTAGTTCGCACCCTTTTATCTGTATAAATAAGACTGTTTGAATCTTGCATGGAGGCTCACGTTATCTGAATGTATTAGCAGAGCGCTGTGCTAACAAACAGAGTGGTCTTGACAAAATTGTGAGTCCTGATTCTAACTTTGACAAGTGTTTGGATCAGCTACCATAAAACATGTAACCACAGGATTAGTGACATCAAGTTATCTGCCAACCTGTACTTATTTGGGAGTAGAGAAGCAGAAACAAGAGAAAAGTGGTATTTTTATTTTGATACTCCTGCTGTCATTACCAGAGGATCAGTGAACTCAAGCCTAGCCATTACTTACAGAACAAAAAGTGAACTGAGTAGACATCTCATCGGAGTGTAGTTTGACACGACTACCCGTTAAGCCTGTAGTTGCTTGTGCCATTACTGTGCAGAATTCGGATTGATGGTTTCCTACAGCTGGCATTTTATACAGATATACTGAGTGAGTGGGCATCAGCAGGTGGGTATTATTATACAAAGACCAGTGGGGGGAAAAAGTAGCAAAGGAAGAGATAGTTCTGGGTGGGAGACAAGACTACTACAGAGGTACAGAAAGTAATTCCACCCTCAGACTTATAATTCACACCTGAGCATATGGGGCATTCAGGTGACCACTACCGTACTTTATGAAGCACTACATATTAAGTGCAAATTGAAGTGCAATAATTGAATGCTCCAGTTCAATGTGTCAACCAAAGTCTCTGTAATCCACCACGAGGATTCCAGGTATTTGATCACAGTGGTTTTTTGCTCCCTTTATAGTCATCAGGTTTACCTGGGCTCTTTAGGGCCACTTGGGGTTGTGTTCAGAGTAGGTTCTGCATAAAAAGGCGACTTACAAGAGGATACAGGAGCAACCCACTTATCTGAATGTGCTGAACAAAGCCATGCCATGCATGGAAAGACCTCAAAGGCGACAAGACAACTAGAGTGATTTTACAATCTTAGTTTGCAACAAAACTTGCTCAAAAGACCCAATCCCAAGATTGCTCCTTTTCTCTCCCATCAAAGGATTGAGCACTACCTCCTAGCACACTACTGACCTACGAAACACAGACAAGCTATTTTGCCCATTTTGTTTTCCTTAAGATTTCTGTTGAGTTTGCACAGTGAAAAAAAGTGTCCACGTGCATTAGGTATATTACTCTTACAGCCATGCCAACAACTAACTCTTTGAACCAGAAGCCACCTACTCCTACAAAAAACAATTAGTAATTAGTACAGTTTTTGAGATGGATTATCTTCGGCCAAGTCAACATGCCTGGAGTGCCACACCTCGCTTGGTACATGGTCTGCCCCATTCTCAAAAGCCATCCTCTCATCCCACTTATCCCTCCAAACTGTTCCCCTATCTCCCTTCATGTGTAAGTTCTCCCCACACACCCCTGCCTTGTGTTTCTTCACACCATCCTTCACCCCCTCCAGCCTGGTTTGTCCCCTTCATTCCATCCCAACTTCTCCAACCAAGCTTTTTAACTGCTCCTTCCCAGACCAGTCTCAGGCCTGTACTTCGCCCCATCCTCCTCTTCCTCTTGGACCCAGTTGATCCTATCAAGGCTGTTTAACCTGGGCATCTACAAGACTGTCACCCCTGGCTCTTTCCCCTCTGGCTGCCTCGGCCGAGTCTCTTGCAGGTTCCACCTCTTCCTCTTGACTTTGGCTTCGCTCTGGACTCATGCCCGCAATGCTATGCAATGACTGGAGAAGCATATCAGCTGCCACTGGACATGGTGTGAGGAATGCTAGGAGTTGGGAGTCCTGGTGCTACAGGTGATGAATACAGATCACACTATCATCACTCCGAGAGCTAGAACCATACTGGAGAGGACCCTGAAGGATGCCATCCGCTGCCAATACATGGAAAACCTGAAACAGAAGCCAGACCAGGGCAAGACATTCGAGAGGACGTGCAAGTGGGACCCCAGCAACCACTTCCTCCCTGGGGGCAGCTTCACCCGATTTGCCGACTGGAGGTTCATCCACAGGGCCCAGCTCAACTGCATCCCACTGAATGGGGCTGTCCGGGACAAGTGATGAAGGAAGCATGGCTACGCCAACGAGACGCTACCCCACATCCTGTGTAGCTGCAAGACCCATTCAAGAGTTTGGCAGCTGTGACAACACCATCCAAGATCGCCTGGCCAGGGCCATCCCACCGCCACTGGGGAAGGTTGCCTTGAACTCGGCTGTCAGTTCCGGGGATGGCAAACTGCGACCAGACATGGTCATCACCAACGAGGACCAGAAGAAGATCAGCATGGTGGACATCACAGTGCCCTTCAAGAACAGGACCCCAGCCTTCCACAATGCTCGAGTCCGAAAGGTAGAGAAATACGGCCCTCTGGCTGAAACCTTGAGCGCTAAGGGTTACCAGGTCCTGACACATGCACTGATAGTCGGAGTCGCAGGCACATGGGACCCCAGAAATGAGCGAGTGCTAAGAAAATGCAGAATCGGTCAATGCACTCGGCTGATGTGGCAACTCATGGTGTTGGATGCCATCAGGTGGTCGAGGGACATCTACACAGAACACATCACCGGACATCGGCAATACCAGGAGAGAGGAGCTGAAGTGCTCATGAGAAGCGCAGTCAGGAAAGTAACAAATCCTTTCCTCATGGATTGTATTTTCTAAATGGACAACCAACTTAATTCTCAATTACTGAGGGACAGTCACCATTCATTGATATATTTCGCTTTTCACAATCAAATCTCTGTACAACTTTTCATGAGTGATGTACCCGAGTATAAGGATTCTAATATCTAAACTGTATTGTTAAATCTACTCACCTAAATTTGGGTTATTGCTGATTATGTGCTCAATGTATCATATGACTTAAAAACTAGCTTTATATTTGTGGATAATCTAAGCACTATACCCAGATGTATTAGCAGGAGTATTGTAAGCAAGACGCGAGAAGTAATTCTTCTGCTCTACTCTGTGCTTATTAGGCCGCAACTGGAGTATTGTGTCCAGTTCTGGGCACCACATTTCAGGAGACATGTGGACAAACTGGAGAAAGTCCGGAGAAGAGTGACAAAAATGATTAAAGGTCTAGAAAACATGACCTATGAGGGAAGATTGATAAAATGGGGTGTGTTTAGTCTGGAGAGGAGAAGACAGAGGGGACATAACAGTTTTCAAGTACATAAAAGATTGTTACAAGGTAGAGGGAGAAAAATTGTTATTCTTAACCTCTGAGGATAGGACAAGAAGCAATGGACTTAAATTGCAGCAAGGGCGGTTTAGGTTGGACATTAGAAAAAACTTCCTATCAGAGTGGTTAAGCACTGGAATAAATTGCCTAGAGAAATCTCCATCATGGGGGATTTTTAAGAGCAGGTTGGACAAACACCTGTCAGGGATGGTCGAGATAATACTTAATCCTGCTGTGAGTGCAGGGGACTAGACTAGATGACCTCTCGAGGTCCCTTCCAGTTCTGTGATTCTATATACAGACTTTTCCCAGACTATGCCTTATATAATTTGTTTTAACATTAGTGTTAATAAAATTTGTGTGTTTTATGCCTATGACAAAAAGGGGACACAGACACTCAAACTTTCCTTTTGAGTAGCCATGTTATAATGATGTAATAAGCTTCCTAGGCATTAGCATATAAAATGTTCAACACAACTGCTTATACTTACGTAGACAAGTTGGCAAAGATGGAAACCATGAATTGTTAGCTTCACATTTAACTGAACTGCTACCCTTCAGAGTGTAGCCAGAATCACATTCAAATATTACGGTATTTCCATATGAATAATGGGGTCCGAACCCAGATTGCTTTTTTCCATTTTTGACTTCTGGCTCTGGACACTTGACCACTGAAAATTAAGAGTACCAGCATAAGAATGTTTTGCATAGGAAGCATTTTTTGGAGGGGGGGGGGGGAGAAGAGGAGGAGAAGGGGGTAGAGGAAAGAAAAAGCCCTGATACTTGACCACAGCAGGTAAAATATATTTTAAAATGCAGTTATACAACTTTGGATCTTTCCGTTTAAAAAGATGTTAGTCTACATACAGCACAACACCCAACTGTACGGGTATCAGCCCTCCCTAGTAAACTGCACGAGTTAATCACCATCCTTTTATGAACCCATCAGGAACTTGGGTCAAGCTACAAGAGATCTACATACAATGACTTTCTGGAACTGAACTTCCCTGCTTTTGGGGGAGTTAATATTAAGTAGCCAGGTGACCAACCTGCCTAATGCCTCTGAAAAAGCCTCCATCCCAGCTGTTAGACTGGGTAACTCAGCAAGAATAAAAGCAAGTTGTTGCAGCTGCTTGAATATCATGTACATAAATGCATTGTTAGCTAAAGGCAATAGTGTGCGTGAGCACTGCCGTCCCCCAAATGAGGATTGTACAATGACCTTTATTTCACCCTCCTAAGAACTTTATGGCTGTGGTATGAACTCACAGAAGCCTGAGCCTTCACTGTCAAGGAGCCCTCCCAGAGAGTTCTGAAAAATATGGTTCCCAAACAATCCTACTTCTCAGGCTCTCTCCCGGTCCCCTTTAGCAGTGGGTAGTAGGGTACTGGCATAAAAGCAAAACCTTAGTTTAAGAGTTTCTCTCCACCTAAAAATAAACTGTTTGTGACATGAGAATTAACTACAGTCTTGGAACACTGAAGGGAGACAAAAAAATACAGGATATATTAGAGGCAAAAATGGTTTCCAGGAGTGATTTATGAAGTGTCCGTCATTCTTTAGTTTCCAACAGTAACTAGTTATCATGATACGTATTTAGGGGGACTAAGCACTAACTGAATTTCCTCAGGTTTATGGGTTTACTTAGCAATCAAAATATAGTTTTTCCTGGAAGGAGATGGTAGAATAAGAAGAGGATAAAAACAGATGCTACTAACCTTTGCATTCAGGGGCAGGCCCACTCCACTCTCCGTTGACATGATCTTTCGTTGTACAATGAATGGAGGCCTCTCCAATAAGAGAGAAGCCCTGGTCACATTTGTAAGTTACTGCTGAGCCAAAGGAAAACTCTTGTACATTCTGACCAGTATGGGATCCATGGGTGATACCAGGAGGTGGACGACAAGGTATTGCTGAAGCAAAGAAGGTCAACATGAAAATTAAAGTTTACATTAAAGGTGAACTGAAGAGAGTTTCACTAAGAAAGTTGTCTCAGATCCCCCCAGAAAGCTATGTAGCCATTTGGAAGGGTACTTAACATTGCATTTTAACATTTGAAGTAAGATCCCTTTCAGATTCTGAAGGTTTTTCTGCTTTTAGGCTTGACCCAACCCAGTCCGTCCATTGCTCAAGGAGGATGCTCCATAAAACACCAGCTCTAGAAGATGACCTTAACAGAGCATGCCCCTTCCAAACATGAGTCTCAAGGAGCCAGAATCTCTTGCCCAGCATCTCTAGAGGTAGTATTGTTCCACCAGCAGAAAACTAAGCTAGGACACTGCTTGTAGCAGCAGCTGATTCTAGACTGGACATCAGCAGCATGATTGAAGTTAGAGGCAAATTAATTGTGATTCACTCCCAAAGAGCCTCAGATTTTAAGTGGACAGTCAGATTTAGGAAGGGTCAAAACTTCTTGAAGTCATTATCATGCCTTTTACTTAGGGCTTGGCTACACTTGCAGATGTAGAGCGACAGGAGTTAAACCGGCCCTTAGAGGCAGCAGCAGGGAAAGCGCTGCCGTCTCTTCACACTGTCAGCTGTAAGTGCAGAGGCATGACCAGGCCACATTAGCAGCTCTTGCAATGCCAAAGAGAGCAGAGCATTGTGGTAGCTATCCCAGTGTGCAAATGGCTGCAGCGTGCTTTTCAAATGTGGGGGAGAGGGGAATGTGGAGGGAGAGACTGTGTTTTGGGGGACAGAGAGTGTGTCAGCATGCTGTCTTGTAAGTTCAGACGACAGCAACAGGAATAAAGGGGAAACCCCGCCATCAGCACCATATTACACAGTGCCAGGTGAACAATCTGAAAGGGACTTTAAAAAAAATTGATTCTGTAGGAGTCGTTCAAACACCATGGAGTACCACAGTATAATTTCATTCCTCCCCCCAGTCAACTGCCATTTGGATTAAATGGCAAAGAAACAGAGACTCCTATGAAGCACCAAATATGCTGCACCATCTCCAGACATGAACTGTTCTTAAAACCATTAGATTAGTTTACCTTCGCAAAGTGGAAGCTCCTTATCCCAATCAACTCCATTTCCCACAACCACACATTTGGCAGAAGTTGGTCCATTTAATCTGTACCTAAAGCAAGAAAAAGGGTTCAAGTTTGTTACTCATGTAAGCAAAGAGCTAGTTAACCATCCAGAAAGATGGAACATGGTTTCTTTCTGCCAGTAGGTGGAGACAAACCATTGAAAAAGGGACACATCTAACACCATAGGACCAAGGAACACTAAGGCCAGGTCTACACTATCCATGTATATTGGTATATATACACACACATGGTTTCTGCCTGCCATCTTTCTGTGAGGAACAGTCACCCAATAGTAGTTGAGGGGCCAACTAACCTAGTTTGAGAGAGAGCCAGGCAAGTTTATGGGTGCAATTATATGATGGGGTTGCTTGTGATGGCAGGGCTCCGCAACCCCAGGGTGTGTTTCCAGTGTGTGTGTTATGTTCCTAACAGCTCATGCTTCAGGATTTTAGCTAGTCCCCTGCAGCAGTCAGGCAGGGATTCCCCACCCAATGTATTCTGAGTTGATTTCTTTTATCTCCTTCCTTTGAACCATCAGGGATGGCCATGGCTGACGATGGGACACTGGATAGGGGAGGCCAGGACTTGGAGGTGGCATCAAGGACTCTCACCTCAGTGCTTGGCTTGCTGGTTCTTGCTCACATGCTCAGGCTCTAGTATGTGGGGTTATTAAGTGATTTCCCCCAGGTCAGATTGGCAGTGACATTGGGGTGGGTCTTTTTGCCTTCCTCTCTAGCATGTGAGTACAGGTCACTCGCCAGGATTATCTCATATCTCACTTCAAAATATCCCTGCCACGACAGGGGCCCGAGGAATTTGTACATTTAAGGCCTCCTAGTTTCTGCCTATAGCACATAATGGTCTAAGCTCCCGTGGGCTGTAGAATTTTAGACTAATTTTGGTTGAGTTTAGTATGTGGGTCCCTGGGAAGCGTTGGTGGCCTGTGATATACAAGAGGTCAGACTGGAGGATCTGGTGGTCCCTTCTGGCCGTAAACTTTGAGACCTCAAAAATCCAAAACACACCTGCTCAATGCAATGAAGTCACAAGCTATTTTTGATTCCCCAAGGCTTGGCACATTAACCCATAGGGACAAATGCACCCGAGGCTATCCTGGGTAATGCTGACATCTACAAGGGAGGGACAGACAAATATTTGCTATTGTGGAGCAGGAAGAGGTCTGCTCCTACCTGGTGTGGCATTTTATGGGCAATATTCTGCCAGTAGCTCCCAGCACCCAGACAGAAACCCCTGTAACAAGGGAGAGATGGCACAGGTCAGTAAGTACCACACGACCCCTGAGGTGGGACTCTCAATCTCATTACCTGTGATCCAACCCCTGCTGGATAAGCTCCTGAGGGCTCTAGGCTGGGATTCTCAAAAGCACCTGAGCGAGTTTGGTGCCCATCTCCCACTGCCTGACAACTGTAGCTGGGAGGCTCTCTTCCTTCCACTCCTTTGAAAAAATCGCAGGTGTAATTCTTAACAAGGGCCCAGCTCATGGCTACAGATTTATAGCACACCACTCACTTACGTTTTTGAAGTTACGCAGGCTTTCTACTCTCACTTTGCCAGACTTCACCAGCAGTTTTACACCAGTCTCAAGTTCTGTTAATTAGTCAAAAGAAACAACTTGCCACTCACCCTTCATTACAGGAGAAGTTTGCTGTTGCACCAACCTGGAGAACCGTGACATGAACCCTGCCATTTTCTAGTTCTAGTGGTTTACATTGTCTTCCTAGAAGAGAAAAAGACTAATATTAGTGTTACCTCATATTACTTTAATGGGAAAAAAGGGATTCGCTATCTTGCACCTCCTAACATAGCCAATACCATGGGAGATGAAAGCCAATGGTCTTGGGAGTCCAGTATCTATCCCGTACAATGGCAGTCAGCACCAAAGGCTACAGACGAAAGCTTAAAACCCACATTATGGATAATTTTGTAACATGTCCATGGGAAGCGAGGAGAAGTGGAAGCGGGATGATGCTTCCTAATCCCACACAGGCAGTGGTTGCCTTATATCGTGAATCAAGAGAGTTAAGATCCCCTTAACTCCGAAGAAGTGAGGTTTTTACTCACGAAAGCTCATGCCCAAATAAATCTGTTAGTCTTTAAGGTGCCACCAGACTCCTTGTTGTTTTTGAAGATCCCCTTGCAGATTTAGTATAAATGCAAATATGCATATTGTACATGTTAAGGCCCAGATCCTGAAAACTCATATGCATAACCCTATTCATGTGGGTAGATCCATTGACCTCAACTGGCAGTAATTACAAATAAAAAGCAATATAATACATGGGGAAAAGGATAGATGGCGTAAATTATGAAAGGTAAAAATTGTTATGGGGAGCTAAAGACATCAGTGAAAGAGTCACAACTGGCCTGGTTACAGACAATAAGGAAAAGGTTTTGAAGTCCCTTAGGAACAAAAGAAATCCTACTGGAAGAGAATGTACCCCTGTCCACACCCTAGAGACTGCTGTAATAATCTTTGTACAAAGTATGCCTTGTAAGGTGTCTGAAAATTTATAATTTACTGGTCAATATTGTCCTGATAAAATGTATGACAACAGCAGAACATACGGCCTCTCATGTTCATATGTGAAGTTATAAGATTTCCCTGTATAATGTGAACTCATGTTGCAAACCACAGCACAAGTTGGCAAACAGGTCTGTCTCAAAGGAATGTGTGCTCTGCTTAATTTGTATTTAAGCAGTCATCAAGCAGGAAGAAAAAAAAAACCTCCAAAAAGTGAGGAAAAGCAGCAGGGAAGATCTTTCCCTATAGACTTTTTGTCAACTGGGAATGTTTTCCAGGGGGCAGGCCTGAAAAAGGAGGGACAAACACTCCCACGCACCCCTCCTCCCTCTCACTCTGTCCATCAAATCACTGCACTAGAAGAGACAAAGGAAGCAGCCACTATGCTGAAGAAGGGGCCCTCAACTAAGAAGTTTGGTCAGTAAGGCTGCTGAGAGCACATGGTAAGAAATTCTTTGAGTTTAACATAATTCATTAACTTGGGCACCAGTTGTGTTTTATTTTGACTTCTCTTGTAACCATTTTGGACTTTTGCCTCATTACTTGCATTCACTTACAATGTCTCTGTAGTTAATCAACGTGTTTGATCTAATCCAGTGTGTTTAAAATGTCTGTGAAACTCTATTTGGGTAACAAGATGTGAGCATATTATTTCTATTGTAGAAATACAAACTTTATATGAATTGTATTGCCCAACCCTCTCCTGGACCATCCAAGACATACTCTTCTGGAGGGGAAAAAAATGCAATGAATACTAGGAGTTTGTTGGGGTCACCCTGCAGTATAACCAAGGCTGGTGAGAGCCAAGGTATGACTGGCTGAGACATAGCTGGGAGTGACTTGCACACTGGAGGCTGTTTGTAAGCAGTCCAGACTGGAGGCTACAGCAGCAAACCATTGTGAAGGGCACCCAGGTTAGAGGGCAGGGGTGACATTCTCATTCGTCTGGATGATACATTGAGTCTACCATGCCTAGTAATGGTACAAACCTGTTACTAAATGGAGATGGTAAAACACTTATAATGCAGGAAAGGCAGCAGTGTTCAATAAATTTTTCCCTTTTGTATTTGGAAAGAAGCATGACAACGTAGTCTCATCACTAGAGTATGATGAAGTACTTTCATGTCTATTAGTAATTAAGGAGGAAGTTCAACTACATCTACTAGGGATAAACATTCTTAAATCAAAATCTTGGGATAACTTGCACCCGATCATTCTAAAAAGTTGGCCAAGGAGATCTCTAGCCCACTGATTAACTTCTAATTAATCTTAGAGTACCAGGAAATTCAAGAAGAATGGAAGAGCACTAATCTTGAGCCAGTATTCAAAAAGGGCAAGCAAAGTGACCTAGGTAAACTATACACTAGTTATCAGGATCTCACTCACAGGCATAATAATTTAAAGGTATTGTGGGATTCATCAATTCCAAGGGCAAATCTATTCTGACCTCTTGTGCAGTGTAGGGCCAAATTTTCCCAGTTCATAAGGAATTAAGAACAGAAATACAATACCTGACCTTGTTCTTTAAAGTTACAAATGTATTTGATAAATGTAACTGATGTAATATACCTAGACTTTTGTAAGCTGTTTGACTTAGTACCACACAATATTATAATTAAAAAATTAACACTTCAGTATCAATAGCACACAAATTAAATGGACTAAGAATTGGCTAACAGGGTGAGGTATACCTTTTATTGAACCAACTTCTGTCGATGAGAAACTTTCAACCTTACACAGAGCTCGTCTTCAGGTTTGGAAGACATTTCCCAGACGAAGAATTGTGGCGCGTAAGCTCGAAAGCTCGTCTCTCTCACCAACAGAAGTTGGTCCAATAAATGATATTATTGCACCCACTTTGCCTCTCTAATATCCTGGGACTGACATGGCTACACCACCACTGCATAAAACAACTGGCTAACTGACATCTCAAAGAGCAATCATCAGCGGGAATCATTATCAAACAAGCATGTTTCTAGTAGGATTCTGCAGGGATTGGTACTAGAGCTGATGCTTTCAATATTTTAATCAGTTGTCTGGAAGTATACAAAAATCACTTGTGATAAAATTTGCAGATGACACAAAGATTGGGGGAGTGATAAATGAGGACAGGGTAGTCCTACAAAGCAATCTGGATCCCCTGGGTCCGTTCAAACAAAATGCATTCCAGTACCGTAGAATGCAAAATTATACATCTAGGCACAAGAAATGCAGGCCCTGCCGAGAGAACGGGGAAACTATATCCTGGGAAGCAGCAAGTCTGAAAAGGACTGAAGTAACAGCAGACAATCAACTGAACATGAGCTCCCAGGGCGATCCTATGGCAAAGGGCTAATGAGATCCTTGATGTATTAACAGGGGAGCAGGAATAGGGTGGTGATAGCAATGCTGTATACAGAACTGCTGAGACCCATACTGGAATACTATACCCAGTTGTGGTGTCCACATTTTCAAAATAGTGTTGAAAAATTGGAGATGGTGCAGAAAATAGCCACAAAAAAGTATTCATGGGCCTGAGAAAATGCCGTACAGTGAGAGACTTAAAGAGCTCAGTCTGTTCAGCTTGTCAAGAGAGATTGAGGCAACATGATTACAGCATCTAAGGACCTTGTTGAGGAGAAGATAACAGGTATTAATGGGCTCTTTAATCTAGCAGAGAAAAGCACATCAAGAACCAAGAGCTGGAAAGTCAAGCCAGACAAATTCAAAATGGAAATAAGGCAAAAGTGTTGAATAGTGAGGGTGACTAACCATGGGAACAAATTACCAGAGGAGGTAATGGCAGATTCTCAGTCTCTTCGAGTCTACAAATCAAGACTGGCTGTCCTTCTAGAAGGTATGCTTTAGTCAAATACAAGTTTTTGGGCTCAGTAAAGGAATAACTTGGTGAAATGTAAGTAGCCTGTGATGTAACAATCCCTTCTAACATTAAACTCTATGAAGTAACCGACTATTCACATGGGCAACATTAAGCACATTTGTGTTTGCTGGACCAGGTTCTAAGTGTCTCATCCTTTTTTGAATCCTACCATGTTCTTGGCCTCCATTTTGTGGCAGAATGTTCCACAGGCTTGTTATGCATTTTGTAAATATTTGTTATTAGTTTTTTTGATACGTGAATCCTGATTTTAGACAGCTAAAAACTGCATGTTCCTCAGTCAAGCTCAGTGGAAGAGCTTTTCTTTGCCCCTATAAGAGTTATTTGTGATGCTTTCTCCCACAGGAGACTTATTTCCACGAAGAATGAACAGTATCAAAAATTCACCATATCTGGAGTTCAATATAGACAGACAGTATCCATGCAAAGATAAAGTTAGTACAGTCATAAAAAGTGCTGGGAAAAATCTCTCAATGCAGACAAGGCATGTAAAAATTGTGACCTATTTACTAAGGCCTGATCGATTCAGCAAAACAAGTCCCACTGAAGTCACTGGGACTTAAGAACACACTGCGTGCTTTGCTGAATCAGGGCCTATGTATAAAGTATTTTCTCAAGAGGGCAGGTCAGAGTAAGTGAGTCTAAGGCTATTCAAGAAAGTCCCATCAGTATTCAATACGACAAATTAAATCATAATTTAAAACATACGCACAAGAAGGCAGAGTTAAGGTTCATCAGCATCCAACTGTATATATCCTTACTAGTTACTAGTTTCAGAGTATATATAGTTTATATGTTCCATTCTATATGCATCCGAAGAAGTGGGCTGTAGTCCACGAAAGCTTATGCTCTAATAAATTTGTTAGTCTCTAAGGTGCCACAAGTACTCCTGTTCTTCTTACTAGTTACTGTAGTACTGCATTTACTAGGGACTTCTGCATGGAATATAGCACATATAGCCTTGAGATGAGGAAACTTGTAAAACTCCTACTGTACTCTTAGCAATGAAGCCAAGAGAAGTATTCTCTAAGTTTTGTTATGAATTAGTATTTTGACCAAGTTTGTAACACACATTCAGTACTGGGTTTACTTTTAGTGAATTCAGTATATTTCATTATCAGGGATAGAGCAACTACAATTTTTCAAAGACAGACAGACACTTGCCACACCAAAATTTTCTACTTTATTGTAACAGGTTTCAGAGTGGTAGCCGTGTTAGTCTGTATCAGCAAAAACAACTAGGACTCCTTGTGGCACCTTAGAGACTAACAAATTTACTTAGGCATAAGCTTTCGTGGGCTAAAACCGACTTCATCAGGTGCATGGAGTGGAAGATACAGTAGAGAGGTATAAATACACAGCATATGAAAAGATGGGAGTTGCCAATTCCTAACTATGTCAAGATGACTTGCACATCAATTGAAGGGGAAAAGCCACAAGACACTCACCCACACAAAACTCAGGGTCTACTGACCATGTTGACTTTGCAAGACATGTAACAAAAGGAGACTTTCCAGAGCCTAAAATGTATCCTGGGCGACAGGTGTATTTCAGTTGCGTCCCAGCAGGATAGGAATCGCTCACTACCCCAGGCAGCTCAGCAAAACTCAGCCGAGGAGAAGACTCACAAAGGACCAGCACAAGGCTAGGAGAGGTGCCGGGGGCCTACCCCGGGTGCCGGGGCTACTTCTCGCTGCCGCCCTGCTCGCCCCCTCCTGCCCCCCGCGGGCCGGCTTGGAGAAGGGGGGGGGGGGAGGCGCTTGGGTCGGGCGGGGCCAGGCCCCGTGTGGGCAGAGCCCAGCCCCAGGGATGCTGAAGTGGCGGCCGCGCTTGAGCAATAGGCCGGGGAGGGCCCAGGGGAGCCGCTGCGGCTCCGCTCCCGGCCCGGCACCGATGGGGGGACGGGGGGACTGAGGGGATTCCGTGCCCGGGCGCCCCGCCTCCCGTGGGCCCCCCAGTACCCGCTGCCGCACCCCCCACTCACCGCGAGCCCCGGGCAGGGGCAGCAGCAGCAGCGCCAGGAGCCCCCAGACGCCCGGCGGGCAGCGCGGAGCCGAGACCATGGCGGGGCGGGCGGGAGGAGTCACGCGGCGGAGCGGACCCAGGACGATGCTGCTTCGACGACGCACTCGCGGGACTGACTCAAGAAGCGGAGCCAGCACTGGGGGGCGGGGCCAGCAGCGGGGGGCGGGGCCTGTGTCACTGCTCACACCGGGCGCTCGCTGCCTGTGCCGCGGGGCGGGGCTGCGGGGTCAGCCCAGCGATCGGCGCCCGCCCCGGGCTCCAGCCCCTGCACCCACCGCCCCCGCTCGGCCGCCGCCAGCAGCCCCCGCCGCTCCCCCGGGCCGCTCCGCCCCATCGCCTCTCACGGGCACACACGGCCCGGCTGTGTCCCGTGGCGGGCCGGCGCCACTTCCCCCTGTCCCGGCGCTAGCGCCGAGGAGCCCCGGGGACAAGCGCTAGACCGCAACAAACCCACCTCAGCGCGCTTTGCTTTCATAGAGGAGGAGTCGGGCAGCCCGGCCGAAATGCTGTTTGTTTAAATAAATATTGGCTTTGGCAGACTGGGCACACGCTACTTAATCCCCTACAAACATTGGTGCCACACCTGGAGATTGCGGCTGGCCAATACAAGGCAGCGGGTAGCTGATCAGATTTTGTATATCTAAACAAGCTCCTTCCCCCTTTGCTTCTAGCGAATGTAACGCCCAGGTTACACCACCAAGGAGCGAGTGGAAGAAAGGGACCGGCCTGGGTGATGGTGATTGAATCAGCACTGACGCATTTTCCCCCAACATCTCAGTGTCTGTCATGGAGGAATCAGGCTCTGATCTCAGAGCTGTGGCGCTTCCAAAGTGCTGGGGTTTGCTGCTGATCCGACACAAGGGGCTAAATCAGTAATTCTCTTTTGTACCGGTGACCCCCTTTCCCGCAGCAAGCCTCCGAGTGCAACTCCCCTTATACATTAAAAACTTTTTAAAATATTTAACACTATTATAAATGCTGCAGGCAAAGCGGGGGAGGGGGGGCAGGGGTGACAGCTCATAACCCCCATGTATGAGAATCCCTGGGCTAAATCCAGAAATAATTTCTCAGTCTTTAATAGGGCAAGAATCATTGACTGCAATAAGCAACAGAGGGTCCTGTGGCACCTTTAAGACTAACAGAATCTTAAAGGTGCCACAGGACCCTCTGTTGCTTTTTACAGATTCAGACTAACACACCCCTCTGATAATTGACTGCAATGGGCGTTTAAAAAAGGATTGAGTAAAAGACAAATGTAACCTACACACCTCCTGGGTGTGGTGTTCTCACCCATCTAGTGGTGCTGATGTTCTACAGATTTAGCTAAGAGCCATCAGGCTTTTAGCTCATGCACTAGAGGCTTGTGCATTAGTGAGGTCCCAGGTTCAATCCCACCCGCCAACAATCGGGGTCTGTTGGTGTTACACAAAGACAGGAAGATTTGCCCCCAAAGTGTTTATTTTTACTGTGTCTCTGCAAATGGAAAACACTGTCACTGAGAACATGATATTTATGTCATCCACATGTGGGTTAGGTGCTTGTCTAAAATGCGTCAGCCCTCTGCTGCCAGAGGCTTGACCCTTTGCAGCACTGCGGTTGGTTTCAGTGGGGCTCCTCCATGCAACTACCGGGTCTGCTCACACAGTACAGTTTGCAGGAATTGTGCTCACATTTGTTTTATGTTTTAAATTTAAAAAAATACCATATTTTATACGTCTCCTTTCCACGAAACTCAGAGTGGGTCATTACTGTGATTTGGCCACAAAGGCTAGCCACATTTAGTCAGGCAAAGCGTACAGGGCCGGCTCTAGGCTTTTTGCTGACCCAAGCAAAAAAATGTTTGGCTCTCCCCCCCCAACTGCACCCTCCTGCCACCACAGTCCTGGGTCACTGGTAACTTGCTCCCAGAGAGGGTTATTCAGCAGGAATTTTGGATGTGCACAGAACAGACAGGATTGGTTCCCATATGGTTACAGAACTGCAGTAAAGTTAGGGTTACCATTCGTCCGGATTTACCCGGACATGTCCTCCTTTTTGTGCTAAAAATAGCGTCCGGGGGGAATTTGTAAAGCACTCACAATGTCCGGGATTTCCCCCCTCCCCCGGAGCGGCTGGGAGGGCTGCAGGAAAGTCCCGGGCTGGACTCCGGAGCAGCTGGAGAGGAGCTCCGCCCTGCATTCCAGCAAGTGTCTCAGCACAAAGTGCAGCCCTCCCCTTTTGCAACTGGGAGCGGTTACTGCCATGCAGCGTAGCAAAACGGGAGCGAGAGCACTTTGTGCTGATACAAGGACAGCTCTCCCCTGCAACCCGGTCCGGGCCAGGGACCGGGTTTTGTTGTGCAGGGCCAGGGACCGGGTTTTGTTGTGCTGGGGAGCGCAGCCACGTGTCCGGCTCGCACAGAGCCCAACACCCTGTTCTGAGCAGCAGGGTAAGGGGGGCAGGAGAAGGGGCAGGGAGGTTCTGGAGGGGGCAGTCAAGAAACGGGGGGGGGCTTTTTGGGGGGAGTGGAGAAAGTTTTGGGCAGTCAGGGTACAGGTAGGGGGTAGGGTCCTGGTGGGCAGTTGGGGGGGGGTCTTAGGAGGGGGCAGTTAGGGGACAAGGAACAGGGAGTCTTAGGTAGGGGGTGGGGTTCTGGAGGGAAGTTAGGAGCAGGGGTCCCAGGAGGGGGCAGTCAGGGGACAAGGAGCGGGGGGGTAGGGGGCTGGGAGTTCTGGGGGGGAGCTGTCAGGGGGCAGGAGTGGGGAGAGGGATCGGAGCAGTCAGGGGACAGGGAGCAGAGGGGTTTAGATGGGTTGGGAGTTCGGGGGGGGCTGTCAGGGGGTGGGGAGTGGTTGGATGGGGCGTGGGAGTCCCAGGGGTCTGTCTGGGGGTGGGGGTGTGGATAAAGGTTGGGGCAGTCAGGGGACAAGAGGCAGGGAGGCTTAGATAGTCCTGGGGGGCAGTTAGGGGCAGGGGTCCCAGGAGGGGGTAGTCAGGGGACAAGGAACGGGGGGAGGGTTGGGAGGTCAGGGGGGGCGGGAAGTGGGAGGGGCAGGGGCGGGGCTAGGGCGGGGCTTCTCTCGTCCTCTTTTTTGCTCGCTGAAATATGGTAACCCTAGTAAAGTGGAACAATTTTCAGCTTGTGTGATTGAAGGATATCTGGATGCATATTATAAGACTGTCCTACATAAATGAGGAAAAGTTTAGGTGCTTTTATTATTCCTTTGTTCCATTCTTTGTTTCTATGGGGAATTTGCCAATGCAATATTACTGTCTTCTTTTTAAACAAATAAAACTAAAACTAAAAGCAATGGCTGTTGAAAATAGCAATCCCAGTCCTAATAACCACTGGGAAGCATTTCTTGCTCAATTTATTCTACTTTTTCTACAGCAAGTTACAGTGGATCAGTATATTTGATTTGGGGGAAATGAAGTAACAGCTGCTCAAATTGAGCGTGAGCACTCCTGAATTTTGAGAGTGTTCAAATCTGGAAGGCAGGTGCTAGATTCCCTTTCTGAATATTAGCTAAAGCTGGAAAAGAAAAGTCAGTTTCTGCTTCCATGGCTCAGAAGTGTAAATCCTCCTACATGCCTGGTACTGTATCTAAAGCTGCCCAGGTCCTAGTAGAGCCTCCCCTCCCTTACTTTTCATTTTAAATTCTAGTGGGATCTCCCTTGCTAGGCTTCATATAGAGAGGTGCACTGTCCATTTAGTCCACCCAATTCTTTCTTTGGGGGAGAGCCCAGGGCTGGGGCGGCAGGAGATGTGGGTGCGGGTGGGGGGAGAGCCCAGGGCTGGGGCAGCAGGGAAATGCAGGTGGGGGCCAGAGTTGGGGCAGCAGAGAGTGCAGGCGGGGGAGAGTCCAGGGCTGGAGCAACATGGCGGGTGCGGGGGGAGCCCAGGGCTGGGGTGGGGGGGGCAGCAAAAAACCTAGAGCTGGCTCTGTCCCTACCATTCACAGCAAGCTGCAGCATGAGGTTTCAGTTCCACACTCCTTCCCCCTCCTTTTCCTGTTAATTGCGGCCAAGGGAATGCTGGGAAATGTAGTTCTTTCCCTGCTCCAGGGCAAGCTCTATAGGCAGGGAGCTAACCAACGAACTACAGCTCCCAGGGCCCCCTGTTGGTTCTCAACTCCGATGCCGGATTCTTGCGCCCCTGCAAATTTGCTGCCCCAAGTAACTGCTTGCTTTGCTGGTGCCTAGAGCCGGCCCTGAAAGCGTAACCTGGTAATTGTGAAATAAGGAGAAATGGAGTCTGTTCACAGTTAGGGCACCTGTTCCCTTTATTTCTAACACACAGAGGGAGCTGGTAGTGACCCCTGTATGAGGGTGGCGATGTCTTTCTATTACAAAAGAGTCTTGTGAAGTTAGATTTTCTCAACCATCACCATTGTTTGCAGCAGCCCGTTGAAATTCAGCAGGCAGAAAGCGCTCAGGGTAGAGACGTGTCTTTTTTTGTGTCCCTGCCCAGGCAATTCCATTCATGGTTGGCTGAGATATCAACTTAAAAAAAAAATCATCAGTTCCCTTCGCTCACTTGCAGTTCAAGAAAAATGTTGGCAGCCTGCCAAAAAACCCCACAAATCTTAAGTCCTTCTCTATGCCACTACAGCAGCAAGACGCTACACTAGGCGTGCCTGGGAGCTGCAATGGGGTTGTGGCAAACAGTGGGTCTGGGGCCCCAACCAGCCCCCATAGATAGCACATGGGTCGTGGTAGAGCATCTCCCACTCTGGGGGGCACCACACTAGGCAGGAGTAGACATAGGTGAGGAAGCCAGGCCTGGGCTCTTCCCTATTTCAGCTGTAAGGCCTCGCCAGTTCTGGAGGGAGAAAATACTGGCTACAAATTTATGTAATTAGCTACCACTAGAACTACAGAGCTATCTGTGCTCAAGTGTCAGAAATTGCTAGTTCATCTCCTGCTGATGAGCTAAATAAGGGGTTGTTATAGTTGCATGCAATAAAATTTTCAAAAATACAAGGAAATTGTATTCAGTAAGAACTCCTGCAGCATATAGGGACTGCAAAGGGAATGGTGTAGTCCGCACAGGAATTCCCCCAGTGCAGGGAAAGCATATGCTGGCATATGCAGCCCGAAAGCTGCCTCTCACACGGCCCCTGGTGTAGGGTACTGCCAAAGGCATGAAGCGAAGTGGCCAGAGCACTTCATACTTTGGAATTCTTGGCTGCAGGGGAACCCATTGGCAGCGGCAGTGGGAAAGCTGCTGAGGGTTCTGAGGAGTTGTGACTATTTCAGAAACAGGTGGGACCTGTGTGGGCGCGTAGTGCTCTAACATACACAGGAGGCTGCACAGGCCCTCAGAGCCTGAGAAGCCCGGAATCAGAGAGGTATGAAGGGGGCTTAAAGCCCCGACGTCCTGATCAACGCCTTGTGTGCCACGCCTCTTGTGAGCAGCAGCACAGAGTCTTGCTCATAGCTTTCAGTTGCAGCACTTCCTGTCAGTGAAGGTTTGAACTGTTAGTGGTCATGACAAGGCATTTCTGTTCTGGCTCTGAACACTCACCTTCTACATTAGTGACTCTCAACCTTACCAGACTACTGTACCCCTTTCTGGAGTCTGATTTTGTCTTACATACCCCCAAGTTTCACCTCACTCACTACTTGCTTACAAAATATAAGGGTGTCACAACACACTCTTACTGAAAAATTGCTGACTTTCTCATTTTTACCATATAATTGTAAAATAAATCCATTAGAATATAAATATTTTATTTACATATCCATGTATAGTATACAGAGAAATAGAAACAAGTTATTGTCTGTATGAAATTTTAGTTTGTACCGACTTCGCTAGTGTTTTTTATGTAGCCTGTTGTAAAATTAGGCAACTATCTAGATGAGTTCATGTACACCCTGGAAGACCTCTGTGTACCCCCAGGGGTATGCATACCCCTGGTTGAGAACCACTGTTCTACATCATCTAGGAGAAAACGTACATTGAGGTGCCAAAGTAGCTTTTAGCTTTCCACAAAGGTATGTACACAGTCCGCTCCCCAGGGCCGCCCAGAGGATTTAGGGGGCCTGGGGCAAAGTGGGGAAGCTGCGGTGCTTGTACTTACCTGGCGGTGGTCCAGGTCTTCGGCGGCATTTCGGCAGCGGGGGCGGGGGGACATTCAGTCGCTCCACGTCTTCGGCAGCACTGAAGGACCCGCCGCCGAAATGCCGCTGAAGATTCGGAGCGACTGAAGGGCCCCTCGCCGCCGAAATGCTGCCGAAGACCTGGACCGCTGCCAGGCCAGGGCTCGCGGGGCCCGGGGCAAATTGCCCCACTTGCCCCCCCTCTGGGCGCCCCTGCTGCTCCCTCCCCTCTCACACCTTCCTAACACAGCCAAGTTCATGAAAGAGAATTCCATGCGTAAAATATTCACCAATCAGTCATTTTGAGCACCAGGAAGTTGATACTTTTTCTTTATATTTCTAGTTAGTTTTAATAAGGAATTTGGAATTCCATCGGCATTGAGGGCGTTCGGGGTCAGACTCTCAAGGATTGTCTACATTAGAAAGTTGTGCCAATTTAACTATATCAGACAGGTAGAGACCCATAGTGCAGACTCAGTTATATCAGTACAAAGGTGGTTGCTTATAGAGGTAGAGCAAATCTCGTATGGGCAAGAGAATAAGTTATGCCACTGTAACGGCATCCATATTAGAGCTTTTACCAGTGTAACTATTCTGCTAACACATCACACATCTAATGGAAATAGCTAGACCAGTCAAACTTTGGACCAAACTGTAGTGCAATGTACACCTAGGGACTGGTGATGAGGCCAGTTGCCCTGAGTGCTAATTTCCAGGCAATTTCCTGCCTCTCTCTCTCTCCTTAAATTTGTATCTATGGCATTTCACATAAAAATACATATTCCCAAAGCCACCATACAAGAGGGAGATACTTGGACCATAATGGCCTTAGTTTATTGACCATTGGGGCAGACTGCAAGGCTCTTTTTCCCTAGCTAGAAGTAGTTTTGGGACTGTTTTCAGAGTTCCAACCTTCTTAACATTTGTTTTTACCACTGCATAGCAAAGAAACACCTGGAAGCAGGAGAGAAACTCATCTTAGTTCACTGAACTCCTCCTAGCTGCAGTCTAGTGCATAGGACCCAAATTTAGTTGTTTAAAACAAATACATGGATGGGCCCCTGGTCTGCCCCATTATGTGGGGAGCCCCATCGGGAGCAGGGATGTTGTGTGAGGGCCAGGGGAATAGGTGGGGATGCGGAGGGAACCAGGATGGGGAGCATGTATATTCCTTTTTGATGTCTCCCCTGCTCTAGGGGGAGAGCTGCTTCTGTCTGACAAAGCCTGTGTTATGAATGCCAGGATCTTCTGCAGAAGTATCTCTGTGGCATCTCGCCTTGTCAGTTCACACCCTAATGGGAAGTGAGGGTGGGGGAAGGACTGCAGCTGTAGTTAACGCCATAGCACTGATCTCAGCTCTGAGCAGTGGGGTCTCCTTCCTCTGACAGCGATCCCGCGGGAGTCTGGCTAGACAGAACTGAGTCAACTTCTGAAACATGTTATGAAAATCCTTCCACTACTAGTAAAGCTACTTATCTGCAAGAGGAAAGGAGAGAACTTCTTTCTGTTCTGTAACCAGCTAGCGATTAGATGAGAGCACAGGGCTAGATCTCAATATCACTTTTAAATAGTTAATGAGACAGTTTCTATTAACAGGTATGGAAATAATATCAGGATGCTGGAGTCTTTATTCAGTATCCCTTTTATTTAGGAAAAAGGCCTATTCCAAATAAGACATGTTAAATAACACAGATATCTTCAATTATAGTATTTTCAACAGTTGTAAATATTTCTTATTGCTAAATAAAACTCAATGCAGCTTGCAGTCACAAAAAAGGGTGTAAATAACATTGTCATCTGTTTTATAAGATTTAAAGATTTAAAAAGTGTTTGATTATAAACATCCTCTCTCAGCAGCAGTGAGAGACATTTCCTGAATATAAAAAAGCTTATATTAAGATCTACAAAGACAGCTTTTGACAACTAACATATAAAAATAATGTGGGCACTAAACCACTGGAGAACTTCTCAGGAGGACACTTTTGATCTTACTGCTTACTTCTTATAAGAAATTGCTAGAGGATTGCAAGGAAACAAACATGATTTCTTATTCTCACATTGAGAGAATTTTTAGCAAATCAGTAGTGAGTATTCTGAGCATCTTTGGAACCACACGTAAATTCACAGTACTTTTAATTTTCTTTTGGGGGGAGACACACTAGATATCAACCTTGTGGTAAGAATACACATTGTGGAGCTGGTAACAAAAGTTAAAAAAATCTGTAGATGGAGAGTAAATTTGAAGAAAGGTCACATGAAAGCCAAAACTATAACTGGGTTAAAAAAAGAATGAGATAAGTACATGGAGGATGGCCAGGGATCAGGGCCGGCTCTAGGCACCAGCGCTCCAAGCATGTGCTTGGTGCGGCTCTTTCCAAGGGGCGGCACTTCGGCTCCTTTTTTTTTTTTTTTTTTTTTTAATTGCTTGGGGTGGAAAAAGCCAGGAGTGGCCCTGAGCAGAGGAGAGCTGCAGCAGTGGGGGGTGCAGGGAGGGCTGCAGGAAGTAGCCCCGGGGAGGGGGGGGCAGAGGAACTGCCCCCCATCGCCGCAGCTCATCTCCGCTCCGCCTGCTCCCCTGAGCGCGCCGCCGCTCGGCTTCTCCCCCCTCCCTCCCAGGCTTGCCGCGCAAATCAGCTGTTTTGAGGCAAGCCTGGGAGGGAGGGAGGGGGGAGAAGCGGAGCGGCGGCGGTTCGCTCAGGGGAGCAGGCGGAGCGGAGGTGAGCTGCGGCGGTGGGGGGCACAGGAAGGGCTGCAGGAAGTATCCATGGGGGGGCGGGGGCAGAGGAACCGCTCTAAGGTGCCACAAGGACTCCCCGTTGTTTTTACTGATACAGACTAACATGGCTACTCCTCTGAAACCTATCAATGTCAAACACATTCAGTATATTCCATTGATATCACAGATAGCAGTGAATGATCAGTCAGGAAAGGTAACAGTGACAAACCATTTTTAACAGGAACAGCAAAGTGAAATGGACTAGAGATTGATCCCTCTATTTAACCACATTTACTTCTTACACTTCAAAGGCTTAAAAAAATTAGCACATGGGGCTGCTTGTGGAGTGAAGTATTACTCAATCTGAGTAAGGGTGACAGGATTGGACCCAGAAGAGTGGGGTAGGTAGTGCACAAAATGATTGGTAAAGAGTGGCCTCTAGTGGTAGATGGGCACATAGAAAAGATCACATTGCCTGCCTTCATCCAGGACAGCACAGGAAAGCAGCCGTGATGAGAAGTCAGAGGCTGTGGGTCAAATTCAACTCAGTCTCTGCAATTAGAGAGACTGCCTGGGTGTGTGTGCGCATGGCAATGCGATGCTGCAGAGTACAGGTGAGACAAGCAACCAGAACCCCCCAAAACAGAGCTAAGCAGCCAGAGACGGAGCTTGGATGTGCTGAGTCAGTGCAACTTCTGGGCTGATCTCCTAAGGATCCCCGCGGTGGATTTAAATTGCTTCCTGCTCCCTGACACCACTAGCTCTCCCAACAGCAAGTCACCCCTGCCCCACTCTGAGCTCAGTAGTGCTCACAGGTCCGAGGAGACAGAAGCTTCCCGCACCCGCAAAGGCTGAGGCTGCAGGTTATTTCTCTGCTGCTGTTCTTTTTCCATTCGCTGCTCCTGGCTTTATACAGCTAAGGGTTCTCACTGGAGGAGACTGCAGCACTGTTACATTTCTGGCATAGGGACAGTCACAAGTGACGTTATTTTCAGAGCAGCGCTATGCTATCCCTTCCTGAGCGAAGCCTCCACTGCAGCAACGATTTCTGAGACAGAATCATTTACCAGCCATCTTTCCTACTTATCCTATTGGCCAAATTAATCCCTGCTGTTACCCCAGGAATGTAGCTGAATCTGTGACCCCCCTGGGTCCATCAACAGTGGTAAAAAAAAAAAAAAAAACCCTAGAAACTGGCATGCCCCCCTTATTCCACAGGACAAGCTTCCCTTCCACCACCTTGCCAGTTCAATTCAACCCGGACCACTCTAGGTGTGACGGGAAGAGTCAGACTCCATGGGCTCACTCAGACTAATCACTGGGCTATAGGAGGAGGAGGAATTAGTTCTTCACTCACAGTAAACACGCTGGGCATCTCCCTGCCTTACAGCCAAAGGGACAAAGTTTTAAAAACAAAGACAATCAGCAGCTATTACAACTGGATTTTATTGTAGCCCTGTAGAGCAGGAATAATTACTTGATCACGAGGTGTAGGTTAGAGAACACCCCTATTGTTTATTGGGGAAATGGCTCTGATGATTGCTTCTCTACACTTCAGGTTGCTATCATCTACTCCTAATGCGTGTGTGGCTGAGGACAGCTATAGAAGTGCCACGGGTGACAGCAGATTTCAAAAATAGCTCTCTTCAGTTTGGCAAGGCTGAGGTCTGGTCTATACTACTCGCCTGAATCGGCGGGTAGAAATCGACCTCTCGGGGATCGATTTATCGCGTCCCGTCGGGACGCGACAATCGATCCCCGAATCGGCGCTCTAACTCCACCAGCAGAGGTGGTAGTAAGCGCCGCCGACAAAAAGCGGCAGAAGTCGATTTTGCCGCCGTCCTCACAACGGGGTAAGTCGGCTGCAATATGTCGAATTCAGCTACGCTATACACGTAGCTGAATTTGCGTATCTTAAATCGACTCCCCGCTGTAGTGTAGATGTACCCTTAGTGTCCCTAAAAGGAAGCATCCTGCTGACTTCGTAATTGAGCAGACAAGGCAGAGAATAGGCTTTTTTCAGCCCCTACACATTTTTAGAGTGGTGCAGGAATTGATTAACATCACTGCTCTTAAGGTGTGGGGAAATCGGGCATTTAAATACCCATTCACCACTTTGAATGTGTACGTTTTGATGCATTAAAGTTAAATGTAAACAGTAAGTTAGTCTTGAGTTTCTTTTGCATAGGAGCTAAAGCTCATATCAACTGATAATTTGCTTCCATGCTACTTGGTTAACCTACCTGAGGAAAACCAAATCTCAACTCAATCCTTCACTATCACTATAACCTCTAAAACCTGTGTGAGGACTTGAAATCCCTAGTTTATCATCGAGTGGAAAATGAAATTTGTGAAATTCAAGGGGAAAGAACAAAAAAATCCTAAAAAATGGTGCCTAGGAAGGAAATCTGATCCCTGATTTACTGCCTATTCCAAGTTATTAGCTGTATTAGCAAGTTCTATGAAATCAGTAAGAATGAGCCTGTGTGTAGTGTAATTATATAAACTGCATCCAAAGGGGAGACCGTTTAATCACAATATGGATCACAGGTCTCACTAGTCATTGTGACTTTAGCTCCTGCTTCAGTTTCTCAATCTCCAGATACAGTTTCTGCTATATTACTGTTTGTAATAGGGAAGTTTTCCTCCTGTTGTGATTTTTACCCTCCAAATTTACTTTTTGCATGGAGCAACTGCTATAAAAGGAAGAAAGCTTTTTTTAAAAATAAGAGATGGGTGTAGTGAGGGATAATTTGTTTTGTTTTCAGATAAATATGGTTTTTCACCATATGGTGTATCAGTGGCACATGTCCCTACCCAATCACAAAGACCTCATGAAGTTAAGTCTTTGCTTCATTAAATCAAAGCATGGTTACTACTATCCTTTATATTAGAAATTGGGCAGGGTGCATCAAGAAACCCAACTTGGCAGTGATACTTACACTTTGGTAATGCTGTCCAGCTGCTGTCCGCTAAACAGGTAATACTAAATCTGTCTTTTGCAGGCAGGCGGGAATGGCTTGAAAACTGGTACCCAGGAGAGCATTTGAAAGGAATGGTTTCATTCACAGTGTACCCCATTTTTTCATCCAATGCATTGACCATGCTTCCATTTTGCACCTCTGGCTTTGGACACCCAACTGAAAAGAAAATGCAGAAGAGAAGGCAGTTCACTGAGAGGAGCAGATGCACTGTGAATGCTGGTTATTGCTCGAAATGGAAGAGAACAGATACACCCAAGACCCTTTACTCACAGTTTATTTCACTGCAGTTGTTCTGGTTTATAAACAACCCATAAAATCACCTACCCTGTGAATCTCTCTCTCAATAGAGAAAGAGGGTCTATGATTGAGAGTGGAGCCAACCATGAAGTGAATTGGAATAGCAGGTGTTCAACACCTTTCAGGGTTCAGCTCAGAGCGAGTATCAAGCGATCCAATCAACACCTTCAATGAGGCATTAGATTCCAGGCCCACCATTCTACAAAACCAAGACCTAAAGAAAAGCATTTGAGTTAAACACAGAAATCCCATCCAGTATTTTATTGACTGGCATTTCGTGGAGGTGTCACCAGCTGGGGCAGCAGAGCACAGGTGGTTTTTGGGATCGTTAACATGCAGTTTGTTCCTGTGCACACTTGTGTAAAAACCTCTTCCCTTTATTGCAGTCGGACTCCTCTGCATCGAGGGACAAGTACACGCAAGTCAATGGAGTCACCTGGGATTTCACTGGTGGAATGAAGAGCAGAACTTGCTCCTTAACAGTGTCTTACACTCCTATAGTGACTTTCATCTTGAAGGATCCCAGGGGGCTTTTCTAGATACTACACGGATTTGCACTTTACAGGAGCCCCTTCCCCACTGAAATGCAGCCTCTTCTAGGGCAGGGCACAGAGTCCAAGCAGACAGAGGTTCATGTTAAGTCTGGGACAAGGAACAACCAAAGCTAGTGCACTTATGGCAGCTGACCTATTTCCCAGGCAACTCACACTGAAAACCCTGCCACACAGGAACAGCAGACTAAAGCTTAACCTCTTCCTAGAAATTTTTTTAAAGGAAATAGTCTCCAGGGGCATTTGCAGCAAATAGTTTCTTCCTGCACTGGAATAAAACAACCTCAGGGCTTTCTTCCTCATCCAGCAAATGGACAGGACCCCTTGTCCATGGAGGGCCCCAATCCTTTGGAAAGGGTTGCAAGGATCAGGTGCTTGTTCTGAGCTAGAGCTGTGAGGAACTAAGAACCAGAAGGAATCCCCGTTGGGTGGGAGATGAAGGACTATGCCTGCCAGAATCCAGAGATGTGGTGGGATTAAATCTGGGAAGCTTATTAGCATGCACGTTGTTCTCTCTGTAATGCTTTTTAAACTTTAAAATAAGGTAGACCTGCATAGGAAGAACTGTACGGTATGTATAACTGTAGCAAGGATACCTATTAAAAACCCTCTGAAGAGAAAGCAAGCAGGTGTCCCTGGGCAACCTGTCTGTGCTGGGAAATATATGGTGAAAGAAGGGTACTGTGCTGCCTGTAGATACTCCAGTCAGAAGGGACAGAGACACAGGTCTTCTTCATCCAATAGGCAACAGCTGAGGTGCTCTAACCTTTATACCTTCACCTACATGGTGTGAGGGCATCCAGGGAATAGACACCACCCCAGTGGACACTGCTACTCAAAAGTTCCTGTCTTGCACACATGGTGCTCATGCACTCCACAAGTGCAATCTGTGTAGATAATCACTCAAACAACATTTAACATCAGTTACACTGCAGCATCTCCAGTCATGGACTGTTCTTAAAACCATTAAAGTGAGCTTACATTCACATTCCTGCTTTTGGGAGCTTTATATTACACAGTGAAGTTAGCAACCCACCAAACCATGCCTCTAAAAGCCTCAATCCCAGTTGTTAAGATGGGCAGCCATCAAGAATAAGCCCAAGATGGTGGAGCTGCTTGGATACCAACTATATAAACATATTGTTAGGTAAATGCAGTGTGTGAATGAACACGGCCCTGCAGTCACCAACATGAAGATTGCACAATGACCTTTATTCCCCCAAAGAAGTATGAGCCTTCACTGCCAAGGAGCCCTCCCAGAGAGTTCTGAAAAAGAGGGTTGCCAAAAAATCCTGCTTGTATGGCTTCCCCTTCCCTCTCTCCCCCTTCAGCACTCAAATAGCAGGGCACTGGCATAAAAGCAAAACCTTAGCTTAAGAGTTTTGTTCTACTTAAAGTCAACTATCAGAGGGGTAGCCGTGTTAGTCTGAATCTGTAAAAAGCAAGAGAGGGTCCTGTGGCACCTTTAAGACTAACAGAAGTATTGGGAGCATAAGCTTTCGTGGGTAAGAACCTCACTTCTTCAGATGCAAGTAATGGAAATTTCCAGAGGCAGGTATAAATCAGTATGGAGATGATGAGGTTAGTTCAGTCAGGGAGGGTGAGGTGCTCTGCTAGCAGTTGAGGTGTGAACACCAAGGGAGGAGAAACTGCTTCTGTAGTTGGATAGCCATTCAGAGTCTTTGTTTAATCCTGATCTGATGGTGTCAAATTTGCAAATGAACTGGAGCTCAGCAGTTTCTCTTTGTATGGAAAGTTGTGAGCAGAATCACTATGCTACAGAACAGAGTCAGGTAGCTAATATGACTCACATCAACTCCCCTTCATCTCAAGTCAGCTCCCAACAACTTTCAATAGGATTTTTCCTCCTTAACTCACGTAGGCTTTTGAAAATACCATTAATTGTGTTTAAAATGCCAGTAGCACCCACTGGCCCATCTACATTAAGCTTCCCAATGCTACCACCATTGGTGGTCTTGTGTACACTAAGGGGTGGTCTACACTAATGCTGTAAGTCAATCTGAGTTATGCAAGTTACGTAACTGAAGTTGACTTAACTTGGGTTGACTTACAGCCGTGTCTACACCGCGCTGCATTGATGGAAACACTTTCCTGTTGATGTCTGTACTCCACCTCCCTGAGAGGCAGAAGCTGTGTCGCAGGAGAGTCCTCTCCCATCAACTTAGTGTCTTCACTGGACCCAGTAAAATCGACACCGCTGCATCAATTGCAGCAGTGCCGATTTAGCCGGTAGTATAGACATGGCCTGAGCCTTTGTCCTGCTTTCATCACTAGTGGTCTGACACCAATATAGCTCCATCAGTGCTCAGCCACAGTGTAGACAGGAAAACTGCTATAAACTGCAGTTTGCACTAGTGCAGCTTACACCTACCCATGCTTGAAAACATAAGCTGCACTAGTGCAAAACAAGGCTTGATAGAGGAAACCTGATGCTATGCTGGGGATTTGAACTGCTAACTGAAAATCAGGACACATCCCCACTGTAGCTATGACCTTCGCAACAGTGGGAAATTAAAACATCTAAATCCAGCCACATCCTTCAGGTAATCTGAGCAAAGGCAAAGCATCATTAAACATCTTTGCAGTTTCTAATGAGTATCAGAAATCTGTTTCTATCACATAGATCCTAATCCTATTGTAACGCAGGCAGGATCGGACTGCCTGCCTGTTAGCTAAGGCTGTGGACCAGACTCATTTTAGGTCTCTAAGTGGTCTTGGTGCCACTAGATGGTACAGACCACCACACCCAGGAGATGTGTGGGTTATACTATCACGCTAGCATTCAGTTTGGATAGTATTTTGTAGTACATGGCAGTGCGTTGTTACAAGGCTGACAAAGTGCTACCCCTTGCTAGTGTGAAAGTGAAATGAATTATATTAAAGAAATAGAATGAATTAAAGAATGCTGTATGTACCTTTAAGTAGAAATGAGAAATGCTGCAAGCCAGGGGGGCAGGAAAGCAGACATTAACTGCTTAATGAATTGCCCCACTTAAGGGCAATTGGTGAAGCATTAGCCTTAGATTGATAAGAGTTAATAAGGAAGCAGGATATGCATATTGTGCCCTATGCAAATTTTACAATTTTGCTCTCTCTGTCCCTTTGTTTAGTTCGCACCCTTTTATCTGTATAAATAAGACTGTTTGAATCTTGCATGGAGGCTCACATTATCTGAATGTATTAGCAGAGCGCTGTGCTAATAAAACAGAGTGGTCTGACAAACTATGAGTCCTGAGTCTAACTTTGACAATTTGGAGGTTCCACCGAGATGGCAACCGTCTTCACTGGGGCTGTGTGATTCCTGACCGTTTTTGTAGGACGACCGTGGTAGCCGGCACCTGGGCATTTGGCCCAAGCGGTCCTCCTCCTGAACGGAAGGGCGCACAACCACAGTGAGGTCTACGCCATCGAACCTGTTGGTTCCCACTCTGTTCTGGTAGGGATCCCGGGATCTGACATCAGGAATCTGGTCAGGTAATTATTTCTGTGTTTTGTCCGGACTGAGGACTATCCTGTCTCTGTGTCTATCTGTCCTCCTGTGGAGTGTTTGAGTCTGGGTGCCATCTCTGTCCGGGGATTGGCCGACCAAGGGGTTCCTGTCCCCACGGTCTGAGTGAGTGAAATCTGCACAATCGCAGCCGCACCGCACCTTGGGTAAAACCCTTGGTGTGAAAGCAAGGGCGATTGAGTCAGTAGCCTGTGGGCTCCTTTTGTGTGTTGCACCGGGCATCGCTCTGACGAACCCGAATTTCCTTCTTGTGTGATTGGTGTGTGTAAAGTCCTCCTGTATTGGTAACCAGACGTCTAAGTCGGGACAGTTCCCTAAAGGAACGCCGGCTCAGTTTTAGGAAGGGTCCGGACTCCTGTAAATTTCTGGAAAAATGGTCTAGGCTAACTCAGGGAGATCCCAAAACTCAGTGGCCACTGTTAAAACCTTGGAACAAGGACCGAGTGGACATCTTAAAAAAAACAAACTCGGCCAGCCTAAAACTAAATTGGCTAAAGGAGAGGTTAATTGTTTCATGCAGTGGTGGGAAGAGGCAAATCGTAGGTGGACAAAATCAAAACTCGCCTCTCTCAAATATTCAAATAATAAATGAAAAGCTTTATTAAAAGACTCCTCTCCCACCACCAGACTGAGCGCTCCCCTTCACCCTGTTCTCTGACAAAAAACAACAACCCCGGATCGATCCCAACTCCCTTCATACTCCCCTCTCATTGTAAAAAGGATAAAATGCCCCTTGTTCTGTTCCCCTTCGTTGTCTGCCTCAGAAACTGATTCTTTAGTGTTCCATTACCAATTCAGCAAGGAGGGTGGGCTCCTCAACTAGCCCCCACCCTTCCTGGTCCCTTTCCTTAAGCATTTCTTTCAAAATTGTGAAATGACCACACTAAAAAAAAAAAATGGTTCATTGGAAAAAGCAGGATTGGGTCCAGACAAGCAGGCAAGCAACAGATAAAGAAACTAAGAAAAAAAAAAAAAAAAAAACAGGTTGGAAGCCCTAAGGGCATAGTGTCAGGAGTAAGTGCAAGTATGAACCCCTGGAACAATACTTAAAATGGTGAAATCTGAGTTGATAACGGTGTCATTTTGGGAAATAAACAAGTGATTTAAGGAAAGAGAGTGAAAAGTTAACTCTACAGAGGCTGGAGAGAATTAAACAGTTAAACTTTGTGAAAATGTTTAAAAAGACCTTGTTAAAAGAATTCTTGGTTTCTTTGCAGCCATTCTAAAGGAAAAATGGGCCCTTTTCCAGAGGAATGTCTGTAAATAATCCAGGTAAAGAGACTATCTAATTAAAATCATTTGACTATGGACAATTGAGTCAAATTTGCTAAAAGAACATGGGGGGGGGGGGGTCTATTGGAACTTAACTGCCCCAAATGTATAAAGGTGATGTAATCTATGTACAGCTATGTAAAAACAAAGCAGTGTAAGAGGGATGTTAAGGGAGAGAAAATGTGTATGTATCTGTCTGTCTGTGGGAATATGTGAGGTTTGTAAAACTCCTGTTTTGTAAGTTTAAGATAAATTGGTTTTGTTTTGTTTATAATGCCACTAAAAATCCATTTGACTCTTTAATTCAAAGTTGCAAAACTGACAGACCTTTTTGCCAGACACAGGTAATCGGTGTTGGTTGACTTTGAGATCTGGTATTTAACCCTTAAGGGGTAACTTGATTCTTTACAAAATTTAAATGTTTTCAAATAAAGACCAAGTCATGACTGCAGCAGGACAGTCAAAATCAGAAAAATAGGGAGAGATTCTGGATTCTGTTTGTTTGTTTTTGTAACAAAATAGCAAATGAAAGCTGTAGGAAAAGAATAAAGACAGTGGCCTTCTGAAGCAACAGCAGGGGTGAGGTGCACAAAAACAAAAAGAAGCAATGTTAGAAACACCGAGCCTTAAATGGCTCTGTGTAATCAGACTGTCACTTTGATAAGGGTACATAAAACTCTGTAAGAACAAAAGAAACCGTTACACCCTAGGTAAAAATTAATATGGCTAATGTTTTAAAAGTTAAAGTATAGAAGGAATGTGCAGACGTGTGCAGTGTATATTATAGAGGGGGATATGTAGGAGCAGGATTTTATAATGTCCCATAAGAATTAATGTATGATTTGATTTCATCCCTGTCAGCCACCCTTTCTGAATAGCAGAAAGGAATGACAGACCAGAACAATCCTTATGACTGATTATGGTCACCCTTTTGTTTTAGAATAAGTTATAATGTCTACTATGGTTTCCTATATGTATTACAAAGTAGGCCTCTAGTTAAATATACATTTCTTTGTTTTAAGGTTTAGTAAGTAAGAAACAGGATTCTCTATTGTGTCTATGTTAAGTAGATTAGAGGAACATTGAAGGCCTGGGTCTCAATGTAAATTGTCTTGGTTATTGATTGTAAAACTTAGCAAGGTTTAATTTGCAATGCCTTTTTGCTCCATATAAAATACTACTGTTTGTATTCTCAATCTGTGTGAATAAGGAATGTATGCATCAGGAAAAGATAAGGTGTGAAGGCCATTGTTATATCCAGAGTCAAGGAAGAAGAAGTAAAGAGACTTAAAGGACATCAAAGAATCATCAGGTACTGCTTACTATCCAGATGGCCGTTAAACTGTCTGGCATCACAGCGTGCATACATGCTTCGCAGTGTAAGAAGGCACCCCCCAGCAAACCAATCACCTCAGGACCATGCAGAGTCAATTTTGACTCCAGAAGAAGACGTAGAGGAACAGCCTGCAATACCTTACCATCTACGCTCTCGTAAGGGTTGCCAGAAGCAGACGAGGACCTAAAGCAAGGCCCCAAAAGAAGCAGTAGTGAGCCTAGCGCCTGCTGCCTGGTGGATGTAAAACCGTGACTGCGGTTCCCTCAGTTGAGGTTGTCAGAACCGGAAGGGCCTTGCCTCCAACATGAGCCTCTGATGGCGCCTGTTCCTCGGCTGCTGGTGTCTTAAGGTCTGGGGAGTCCACAATGACAATTCTTTTATCCAGCAGCAAGTGTGGATAGCTCAGACCCTTAATATTTCTAATTGCTGGGTCTGCAGCCACATCCCAGCTCACTCTCAAGCTGGTGTTCCTGTCCTGGCAATCCCACTCAATTCCCCAGACCTCACTGGAGGACTTCATCCGTTTAACAAAACATGGAACAATGACGACACTTGGGAAGCAGTGGGAATAAATGTATCTAAATGGATAAGTGTGGTGGAGGGAAAAGGTCATTGGTGTTGGGTGTGTAATGGGACAGGGCTGGATCTGGGAAAAAGTCATTGCCTTCAGCATATTGTGGCCAATGGTGTATGGGATTATTCGAACAAAACTAAAGAGTGGCGGGCCGGGTATGGGGATATGAATTTTTTCTCGACCTGGGATCAAACAGAAAAATCAATCTCCTGTTCCCCCTACAGTAATCTTAGTGAAAACAATACAATCTTTCAATGCCATGCAAATAACACCACTCCTCGTAAGGAGAATTACCCTGTGCCCTTCGGAGGATATTACTCCTCCTTTGTAGGCACCTATGTGACAAATGGGTGCAACCGACCCTTCCCAGCCTTAATAGGCCATCATTGGGTTTGTGGGACCAAAGCTTATACTGTGTTACCAGCTTACTGGTCAGGAATCTGTTATCCCGCTCAACTCTTCCCACAATTCCAAGTGCTAGGGTCTTTCCCACGAGAACGCCTTCATAATTTCAGGCGAAGAAGAAGGGACTTATCAGATGCCCAATGGTATGTAAATAACATAAGCCCCTTGACCTGGGAAGAGGCCATTGGCGGTTCCCTTATCCCACTTGGGGGAGTAATACACCATGCAAAAAGGCTCCTAAGGTTACAAGCAGTAGTTGAAATAATGGCAAATGAAACTGGAGAGAGTTTAAAGACCCTGGCCAAAGAAACAGGGGCGATCTGACAGATGGCCCTCCAAAACCATCAGGCATTGGACATAGTGCTGGCGGCCAAAGGAGGGACCTGTGCTCTCATTAGAAAAGAATGTTGTGTGTTCATACGTGACAACACCAATGAGGTAATAGATTGTGCTAGTCACTTAGAACAAATCGCATATCTTCCCTATGAAGAGCTGAGTTCTTTATGGAAGTGGCTAAGTAACCTGTTAAATTTCTCTGGCATAGGAAACAGGTTGTTTCAGGGAGCCCTGACTATCCTGTTTGAAATCCTAATGATTTTTGTATGCTTTCAGCTAATCTCCTGTTGTATCCAGAATTGTGTAAGGTATGCCTCCCAAGTGACTGCCCCAAAACAGAGTGCTAATATGATGATTTCGAAATATCACTGATGAACGCAGAGATAAAGAACGATTAATATGTGGAACCCAGTAATTGTTGGTCTTTGCGTAAGCTTGACCAAAAGGAGGAATTGTGAAAGTGAAATGAATTATATTAAAGAAATAGAATGAATTAAAGAATGCTGTATGTACCTTTAAGTAGAAATGAGAAATGCTGCAAGCCAGGGGGGCAGGAAAGCAGACATTAACTGCTTAATGAATTGCCCCACTTAAGGGCAATTGGTGAAGCATTAGCCTTAGATTGATAAGAGTTAATAAGGAAGCAGGATATGCATATTGTGCCCTATGCAAATTTTACAATTTTGCTCTCTCTGTCCCTTTGTTTAGTTCGCACCCTTTTATCTGTATAAATAAGACTGTTTGAATCTTGCATGGAGGCTCACATTATCTGAATGTATTAGCAGAGCGCTGTGCTAATAAAACAGAGTGGTCTGACAAACTATGAGTCCTGAGTCTAACTTTGACACTAGAAAGATCCATGCCCTAGGAAATCAGATTATTTTGGGGTGGGAGTGGGGTGCAAAAAGTAGTACTAGTTTCATCTGCTCTGGAAAGCAGTTAGTGACCAGATCACAGTAAAGGAGTAGATTTCAACCACATTTTTACATCGCTATTGAGAGTCAGGATGCTATAGTTTCTACAATATTCCTTTTATTCAGAGAAAAGGCTTAAGTACAACACAGAAATTCCAGTTTTTTCATTTGATAAATATGCAGATTGCCAAGTAAAATTCTGTACAACTTGTATAAATACAAATGATATGTTTTCAGTGATAGTGACAAAACAGCATTTGGTGATGCACACCTTCTCAGAGCAGAGAATTATTTCCTGAATGGAATAAGCTTGCTTTAAATGCTACCAAACTTATTTTCAGCTACTGAAATATAAAAATAAAGACATTTCATTTAGGCACGGAATCAGAAGAATTTGCTCACAAGTATAACCATATTATTGCTTACTTATCAGAAAGTGCTCATAAGGAAACTGGGGTAATTTATTTTGGCTCTCAATACTGGCTTAAAAATTTGATAGTGTGGATTCTGAACACCTGAGTCAGACAGACATCCGCACCACTTCACTCTGGGATGCCACACTGAGGACACACTGAATATAAGACTTGGGGTAAGAATAGTTTGGGGTTGTTATTTGTTGTTGTTGTTTCTGGAGTTTTTTGGACATGAGAGCAAAGGAACACGGATTATTCTGGAGATTTGAATTAAAAACGGAGGATACGTTTGAATTAACAAAAGCCTACAGCATAGGGTTACCATACGTCCGGATTTTCCCGGACATGTCCGGCTTTTGGGGGCTCAAATCCCCGTCCGGGGGGAAATCCCCCAAAAGCCGGGCATGTCCGGGAAAATCGGGAGGGAGGGCTGGGCCGGGGTCACGGGGCCGGGCACGCGGTGCCGGGCCGGGAGCCGGGCCGCCGAGGGGGTGCGCGGGGCCGGGAGCCGGGGGGTCGGGCCGGGAGCCGGGCCGCCGGGGGGGGGGGGGTGCGTTGGGCCGCGGGGCCGGGAGCCAGGGGGTCGGGCCGGGAGCCGGGCCGCCGGGGGGGGGTGGTGCGTTGGGCCGCGGGGCCGGGAGCCGGGGGGTCGGGCCGGGAGCCGGGCCGCCGGGGGGGTGCGCTGGGCCGCCGGGGCCGGGAGCCGGGGGGTGCGCTGGGCCGCCGGGGGCCGGCCGGCAGTGCTGGGCGGGCCAGGGGTGGTCGGCCGGGGGCCGGGGCCGGCACCCCAGGGCCGCAGCCGACCCAGGCTGGAGCCGCCGGGGGGCCAGCCTGGGCCGCACCTCCTCCCCCCACACCGCCCCTTACCTGCCCAGGCTTCCCGCGAATTAAATGTTCGCGGGAAGCAGGGGAGGGGGCGGAGACTTTGGGGAGGGGGCGGAGTTGGGGCGGGGGAGGGGGCGGGGCCAGGGCCCCGTGGAGTGTCCTCCTTTTGGAGGCACAAAATATGGTAACCCTACTACAGCAGTTCAATGAGTATCTTTGGCACCATTAATCTGTATTTTAAAAGGGATAATAAGTACTTCAAGATCGAAACCTCCAAATAGAAATCTCAAAAGGCTCTTGCTCGCAACAGCAAAATCCACAACCCCGCATACAATTGTAGTGGGAGGACTCTGGGATCATGAGAGACGTTTAATGCTATCATATGAGGTTTCCCTCAATTTTTCCATTTTCTTCCAATATGTTCACTGTCTGATGAACAAGTTAGTCATCAGCACTGCCAGAATGACAGGCATCTTTCCTGCAAAACCAAAATAAAGAAAGTTAAAACCATAGTAAAAATGCACAATATCTTGACTTCACTCCAGATGTTTAGGATAACGAGATTTTTCATTTTATGTTCTGTCTAAAAGATTTGTTTTGTTAATTTTAGAGAGTTACATTAACACAATTATAAACTAATTTCCAATTAAAGCAGAGTTCATGCTGTTTCTTCTCAGAGGCCATGTCCAAAACAGAAAAGAGGCAGAAAAAAAATTCATGAGGTTTAATCTGTAATCAAAGTTAGCAAACAGTGATAAGTTAGGTATTACATATCCTAAATACAGGAGAACTGGACTATCTATGCTCCCTCCCCGCAACGCTCAACTGTTTGAGCACTGGAAAGGCGAGGGGGTCATCTATAACATAACACTGTTTTAGGACATATTAGTTTCTTCCACTGACTAATCACATTATAGAAGAATCTTATTCAACTGTACACCCCAAGAATACTATGTAGAGTACTGTTGAAGAGTCAACAGAACTTCTGTAGCACTGTCAGGGCCTAGGGTTTCACAGTGAATCCACAATGAAACACCAACACCACCTGAGCTCTTCAGCAGAGATTTAGCATTTCCTGCCTGCTGTATATAAGCTCCACATATACAATTATATCAACTAAAACTTGTAGCATATAGACTTTATATTACTCCTCCTCTACTGAACGAAGTCTCATATTAAGGATATAATCACAACCTTACACCAGAAATGAAAATCCAAGATGGGCTTTGTATCATTAATATTCTTCTGGAGAAAATATTTGTTCTTATATTATCAAAATGGTAATATACTGAAGTAACGTTTATATATTAAGACAGAGCTGTTATGATAAGTAACATCACAAGATAAGGCACACAATGCATTCGTAACTGCTGTAGTTGACAAAATGGTTACATAGAAATGGAGAATTTAGTAGATATTCACATGTTGCATTCAACATATCTGTTCAGGCCAAAGAAGAAAGGTAACCTAAGAAAGTAATTTATAGTCTCAATTTGATATGCTGCATAGTTGTATTATGTTCTTGCAGATAATGGTTCATCAGAACCTCACCATCTTTTCACATTGAAGTAAATATTTTCTGTAAAACCCCTTTCAAGATCCAAGTTAGGTTTTTCCCCCACGTTCCTGTAGATCACTGAAGTGCTGATTTGCATCATATGTGCTGAACAGCAGGAAAGGAGAGAAACTAATTCAATGAAGTATGACTCCAGAATTCAAGAGTAAAAATCAAAGTTGCTTTTGCTTCCTTACAAGGAGGCTTTTTATATCATTAGAACTCCCAAGAAAACTGATACTGAATATTAGGACATTTTTTGATGGCAATGGATTTTTTTTTTTGAGGGGGGGGGGCAGGGGGAAGTAGTGGAAGCCCTATTACCTGAAACTTTTAAAACTAGCATGGACTAAAATAGTAGAAAAAGTACTGTAGAGAACAATCCTGCCTTTGCAGGGACAGGATGATTCAACAGATCCTCTCTCTCTCTCACACTTCTATAGTCATCAGGTTAACTGGTTTAAAAAAAAAAATCCTTGTTATTTCCATATCATTAGATGATTAACAAAGTGAAAGATTTTTTTTTAAAACTAGTTAATGGTATTTACGTCTGCATTTCTTTCAATGTACATAGGGAATTTTTTTTTTTTACTTTCCAAGCACTAGCACAATGAAGCATTGCAGTGTTGCAAACTCTAAGAGAATGTTTAAATTCAAAATTTTTCTAAAATTGTATGTACAATTTTCTATCAAAACTCAATTATGAAAGAAATCCCATACAAGGTAAAATATATATGCAATCTATCCAGCTGTGCCCCTTTTAAAGGAGGGCAGTTTTCCCTCAAGCTTCCTATCAATATTTATATTCATATTTCTGCCAAATACCCCCAGGGGACTGCAGCAAACAGAGGTGTCAAGCTTCAGGTTCACATGATTGGGTGTATAGGATTAATTTATAATTAGTGTGTGCGCTAGTACCCCTTTATTAAACGAAGTCTCAGATTTATTTGAGCATATTGCTCTTCTAGAAAACAGTCAAAAGAGCTATTAATAGTTTGACAAGAGATTGGTCAATATGCAAATTAAAGTCAAGTATAAAGCTTTTAAAAGTGTTTCCTAAAAACTGAAGTTAAATCATTGGAAAAACCTACGGCTTTACATTTTCAGATAACTTAATCGCAGAGACAGTTTTCTAACACAAAAACAATACATGATTTTTTGCTCTAATGTGCGCCTTCTATTTAATAGATAGTTCTGGTTAAAATGTATAGGAGGACAACGAATTACCTCATTTAAATCCTAGCAAGTCAGTATTTTTCATCGTCTGAGAGACTACATAGCAACATGTTACTTGCATGTCATCTTAATATTGGATTTGTTTTATTCTGGCAGTAAAAGCCCATTTTAAATGCGAGTATCTTTTCTTGTGAACATCCAACACTAAATATTATTCAAAGATTTTACTAATTGGGCTTCTGAATACAATATGACCTTCAACAAGCACCAGGCTTGACGATCACGACAAAAATGCAACACGTCACAAGCAGCATAAGTGTTGCTTCAAAGGGATAATGTCTAATAGCTCACGACTTGAATTATATTGCGCTTGAGTGCAACTGGTCAATGTACCTCCTCTAAAAAAGCATTAAAGGATATCAAAAATAAAAGGAAAGCTGAAAGTGATACAAAGCAGAAAGGATCTCTAAAGTCAGTTACCTGTGTAGCTGGAGACTGTTCTAAATTAACAGTTGTAGGATGCTGCACATCTCATTAGCTTAAGACATGACATGGGACACCAGGTGTTGTTAAAGGCTTATGATCACTGGCCTTTGTTTACAGATGAAGGACAAAATAAGTCTCAGCACCAGAACTGTCATTTACCCTACAAAAGATATTAGACAGGTGCTTTGTTGAAATGTCCTGTAAGCTAAGAAGGTTTATTATGTGGATGGCAAGATTTGAGGCTCTGCCTACAGAGGTAACAAGCAATACTGCCATTTCTAAGAATGGGAATACAATAAAAAGCAGGTTTCACAGCATCTAAAGATGTCTCTAGCAAAGTCAGGGCTAAACACAAAGAAATTTAGATTGAAACTAGATCTTGGGTGCAAATGAAAGACACTTCAGAATCAGTGGAGCACAAGGGAACTTTAATTTAAATGGCAGTTTTTCATTTTAAAAAAGCTTTTACACAGTGTTAATTAGCAGCAAGACAAAATCTTCACTGTGAACGCTGTAGCAAGCAAATCTTGAACAGCAGATCAACAGGATTATGTTTTTAGTGAGCCATATTCACATTTTACAAGCTTGAAAATGTTACAGACTGTTCTGAAGACATTCTGGGTCTGAATCTCTGGGGGTCCATGGGAAAAAGCTCTGGGTCACACACCTAGTTTGAGGCTAACTCAAGTATTCCTATTTTGTTAATGGGGGAAGAAAATCAAAATAGAAAAGACGCTTTGGGTTGGGGGATTGGGACAGACACACTCAGGCTATGTCCATACCGGAGCTGGAGATGTAGTTTCCAACTCGGGTAGACATAGCCCAGTGCTAGCATGCTAAAAACAGAAGTGTAGCTGTGGCGGCACGAGTGGCAAGACAGCCTTCCAAGTACAGCGCCACTGCAGCTACAGTTGTGTTTTTAGCATGCAGGCTCAATCCGAGCTAATGCAGGTATGTCTACACCTGCGCTCAAAGTTACACCTCCAGCTCCAGTGTAGACATACATTAAGTCTCAAACCACCAGACACAGCTCTTTCCCTCCCACTGGCCACGCTGAATGTGCCCTGATTTTTCCTTTTTACATGGATCTACAGTTTAAAAATGGAGCTTTAATTGTCCTTGGTTGTACAAAGGGAGTGATTTGTAGAAGCTGAAAAAGCTCTAGTGTCCCACTTTTAAAAGACTGGTATGTTGACAAGACAGAAATTGATTTCTATTATCTTAGAAATAAGATTAAAGTATATAGTATGAAAAGGAGTGCGAGCAAAGTACATTGATTCCCTACATTATAGCTGGGGATGGAGGAAAAGGAGGTAGAGGTGTAGAACCTTTTTGTACAGTGCTTTTGGGCTGCCTGTGCAGAATTTTGGATCATTTATATCTGTACTGATTTTAAAGTAATATTCTGAAAATTTAATCTAACTGCTGAACTTACTAAGTTGTGCAAAAGGGACTATATGCAGTAAACCTCTGCCATGTTCCCCCCCGCCCCCTCAGGCTGCTGAGGAGATGGGCTGAGGGTTAGATGGATATTTAAGGGCAACTCTTCATAGTATTACACACAAAAGTTCTACGTTAAACATCCTATGTTAAAGGAACATTAATAAGGCTGCAAAGTCAAGCACTCCGTTACAAAAAGAAAGAATTAAGGTTGCCTGTACAACCTGAATTGAGCCCCCTTGTCCATACGCATGGTGATCAGTCTTTAGTTACATGATCACCCGCAGTTTTCTCCCCACAGGACCCTTGCCTCACTCAGTGCATACGACAGATATTACTCACTTAAGGAGCAGCTTATATTTTGTTTAGAAATATGCTTAGAAAAGAGAAGACTAACAGGGGATATGACGGAGGTCTCCAAAAATCATGAACAGTATGAACAAAGTGTTATTTACCTCCCCTCCCATAACACAAGAATCAGGGGTCACCCTATGAAATTAACAGGCAGCAGGTTTGGCACAAACACAGAGTCAACCTTTGGAACTTGTTGATAGGCCAAAAGTTTAACTGGGATCACAAAAGAATTATGGTAGTTATGTCCATGGAGGACTGTTCCATCAATGGCTATTAGCCAAGATGCTTAGGGATGCAAGCCCATGCTCTGGGTGTCAGCACACCTGCCAGCACCTGAGATTTGGCAACAGGGAATCAAATCTCTTGATAATTGTCCTGTTCTGTTCATTCCCTCTGAATCAACCAACAGTGGCCACTGTAAAAAGACAGAATATTAGACTAGATGGACCATTGGACTGACCCAGTATGGCCATTCTTATGTTGTGTTTTCTCCTTATTGTACAGCTGTGTCCCCAGGCCTTATTTACTGCACACTCTTCAAACCCTGCTCTGAAGACAAACATTAATTCTGTTTCTGAATCACTTGGCTACACAGTTGTCACAGAACCTCTGTGAGATAAGGGCGTGGAAGTGCTGACAGGATTGGTGCTTGAGTTTCCACAGCCGTAGGGCTGGGTTTTTTGGGGGGGCAGGGAATGGTTCAGGCAATTAAGCATGTGTTAGTTTTGCTTTATGTAAGGTGGGATTACTATGCTTAGCAAGACACATTCAGCTGTAAAGATATAAAACAAAAAAAATCCAAACCAGTTCTAGCCTAAACTTTCAGCATCCAATACCGATCTCTGCACAACACAAGATGTCTTCCAACAAAAGCAAATACAACAAATGCGGTATTCAGCAGCACACTTAGCGTTGTTTTTCTTAATGCAGAATAAATTTTCCTGGAATGGCAAAGTAGCATTACACGAAGCATGGGAGATCTATTTTGGTAGAATGAATCTTGAGAAAACGGAGGGAGAAGCAGGTCAGAGTACAACAGCCATTAACATTTGAATAAAGAGGACAATGATCAATTGTTCCCAATGTCCACTGGAAGGCAGGACAATAAGTAATGGGCTTAATCTGCAGCAAGGGTGATTTAGATTACATATTAGGAAAAACTGTAATGGAAGTTAAGCACTGATTAAGCTTCCAAAGGAGACAGTGGAATCCCCATCACGGGAGTATTTTAAGAAGAGATTGGACATATATCTTTCAGGGATGGTCTAGGTGTACTTGGTGCTGCCACAGGACAGGGGCTGGACTTAAAAATGACCTCTCGAGGTCCCTTCCAGCTCTATATTTCTTTGATTCTTTAAGTCAAACATCTGCCTCATGAGCTTTTATACAGCACCACTGGACAGAACATAATACAAGAAGAGAAACTAGCTGCTTGGAAAAAGAACAGGAGTACTTGTGGCACCTTAGAGGCTAACAAATTTATTAGAGCATAAGCTTTCGTGGACTACAGCCCACTTCTTCGGATGGGCTGTAGTCCAGAAAAGCTTATGCTCTAATAAATTTGTTAGTCTCTAAGGTGCCACAAGTACTCCTGTTCTTTTTGCGGATACAGACTAACACGGCTGCTACTCTGATAGCTGCTTGGAGTAGATTCCTCACATAGTGAAGCAGTGGGGAAAAAATGGTATGAGATTGAGAAAGTGGAACATTAAATATCTTATGCTATTACTGCATCTTACTATGTACAGTCTGTGCATTGAATTATTTTTTAAATTGTAAGTTACTTACCAATAGCAATCGTGGTACCAGTGTTCTGCCCTAGAAATAAAAAGCGCAATGTGAGCTGAAGTGTGAAGTTATATGAATGCCAGCTAACTATAGGAATCCATGGATTCATATTGGTGCAACATTTAGTACCTTAAGCCACACGCTAAATTAAATAAATGGACTCAAATTAATACCATCATGCAAATTACAGAATTTATAAAGCATATAGGAAACCATGATCTGATCCCTAGATCTTTCAATATTGAAAGAAGAAAGGCAGCTTTTCCAGGTATTCTATTACTTGTACATTGTAATAGAGGCATGACGACAGTGCTGAGAATTGATAGGGCAAGTCCTCTATAAAGATTTTCTCTATTTTGAATGAATGCTCTCATTTGCAGAATTCTTGCGCACCTTTCCGAGACCAGAGGGCCCTCCCCTCCAGACACTGTCAGGATCTCATCTGCCAAATTCTGCACTGACCTGAAGAACAGCTCTGGGGAAGCTTGAAAGCTTGTGTCTCACCAACAGAAGTTGGTCCAATAAAAGATATTGCCTTACTCACTTTGTCTTTCTAATATCCTGGGACCGACATGGCTACAACAAAACACTGCACACAAATTCTGCACTGGTCAGCCACATTTTTACCTACAGCAAACGTCACTAGAGGTGGAGTGTGTGAAAGTGAAATGAATTATATTAAAGAAATAGAATGAATTAAAGAATGCTGCATGTACCTTTAAGTAGAAATGAGAAATGTTGCAAGCTAGGGGGCAGGAAAGCAGACATTAACTACTTAATGAATTGCCCCACTTAAGGGCCATTGGTGAAGCATTAGCCTCCGATCCATAAGAGTTAATAAGGAAGCAGGATATGCATATTGTGCCCCATGCAAATTTTACAATTTTGCTCTCTGTCCCTTCGTTTAGTTCGCACCCTTTTATCTGTATAAATAAGACTGTTTGAATCTTGCATGGAGGCTCACATTATCTGAATGTATTAGCAGAGCGCTGTGCTAACAAACAGAGTGGTCTTGACAAATTTGCGAGTCCTGATTCTAACTTTGACAAGTGTTTGGATCAGCTACCATAAAACGTGCAACCACAGGATTAGTGACATCAAGTTATCTCCCAACCTGTACTTATTTGGGAGTAGAGAAGCAGAAACAAGAGAAAAGTGGTATTTTTATTTTGCTACTCCTGCTGTCGTTACCAGAGGATCAGTGAACTCAAGACTAACCATTACTTACAGAAAAAAAAGTGAACTGAGTAGACATCTCATCGGAGTGTAGTTTGACACGACTACCCGTTAAGCCTGTAGTTGCTTGTGCCATTACTGTGCAGAATTCGGATTGATGGTTTCCTACAGCTGGCATTTTATATAGATATACTGAGTGAGTGGGCATCAGCAGGTGGGTATTACTATACAAAGACCAGTGGGGGGAAAAAAGTAGCAAAGGAAGAGATAGTTCTGGGTGGGAGACAAGACTACTACAGAGGTACAGAAAGTAATTCCAGCCTCAGGCTTATAATTCACACCTGAGCATATGGGGCATTCAGGTGACCACTACCGTACTTTATGAAGCACTACATATTAAGTGCAAATTGAAGTGCAATAATTGAATGTTCCAGTTCAATGTGTCAACCAAAGCCTCTGCTATCCACCATGAGGATTCCAGGTATCTGATCACAGTGGTTTTTCGCACCCTTTATAGTCATCAGGTTTACCTGGGCTCTTAGGGCCACTTGGGTTGTGTTCAGAGTAGGTTCTGCATAAAAAGGAGACTTACAAGAGAATACAGGAGCAACCCACTTATCTGAATGTGCTGAACAAAGCCACGCCATGCATGGAAAGACCTCAAAGGCGACAAGACAACTAGAGTGATTTTGCAATGTTAGTTTGCAACAAAACATGCTAAAAAGACCCAATCCCAAGATTGCTCCTTTTCTCTCCCATCAAAGGATCGAGCACTACCTCCTAGCACACTACTGACCTACAAAACACAGACAAGCTATTTTGCCCATTTTGTTTTCCTTAAGATTTCTGTTGAGTTTGCACAGTGAAAAAAAAGTGTCCACATGCATTAGGTATATTACTCTTAGAGCCATGCCAACAACTAACTCTTTGAACCAGAAACCATCTACTCCTACAAAAAACAATTAGTAATTAGTACAGTTTTTGAGATGGATTATCTTTGGCCAAGTCAACATGCCTGGAGTGCCACACCTCGCTTGGTACATGGTCTGCCCCATTCTCAAAAGCCATCCTCTCATCCCACCTATCCCTCCAAACTGTTCCCCTACCTCCCTTCATTTGTAAATTCTCCCAACACACTCCTGCCTTGTGTTTCTTCACCCCAACACCATCCTTCACCCCCTCCAACCTGGTTTGTCCCCTTCATTCCATCCCAACTTCTCCAACCAAGCTTTTTAACTGCTCCTTCCCAGACCAGTCTCAGGCCTGTACTTCGCTCCATCCTCCTCTTCCTGTTGCACCCAGTTGATCCTATCAAGGCTGTTTAACCTGGGCATCTACAAGACTGTCACCCCTGGCTCTTTCCCCTCTGGCTGCCTTGGCCGAGTCTCTTGCAGGTTCCACCTCTTCCTCTTGACTTTGGCTTCGCTCTGGACTCATGCCCGCAATGCTATGCAATGACTGGAGAAGCATATCAGCTGCCACTGGACATGGTGTGAGGAATGCCAGGAGTTGGGAGTCCTGGTGCTACAGGTGATGAATACAGATCACGCTATCATCACTCCAAGAGTTAGAACCATACTGGAGAGGGCCCTGAAGGATGCCATCCGCTGCCAATACATGGAAAACCTGAAACAGAAGCCAGACCAGAGCAAGACATTCGAGATGACGTGCAAGTGGGACCCCAGCAACCACTTCCTCCCTGGGGGCAGCTTCACCCGATTTGCCGACTGGAGGTTCATCCACAGGGCCCAGCTCAACTGCATCCCACTGAATGGGGCTGTCTGGGACAAGTGATGAAGGAAGCATGGCTACGCCAACGAGACGCTACCCCACGTCCTGTGTAGCTGCAAGACCCATTCAAGAGTTTGGCAGCTGTGACAACACCATCCAAGATCGCCTGGCCAGGGCCATCCCACCGCCTCTGGGGAAGGTTGCCTTGAACTCAGCGGTCAGTTCCGAGGATGGCAAACTGCGACCAGATATGGTCATCACCAACGAGGACTGGAAGATCAGCATGGAGGACATCACAGTGCCCTTCAAGAACAGGACCCCGGCCTTCCACAATGCTCGAGTCAGAAAGATAGAGAAATACGGCCCTCTGGCTGAAACCTTGAGCGGTAAGGGTTACCAGGTCCTGACACATGCACTGATAGTCAGAGCCACGGGCACATGGGACCCCAGTAATGAGCGAGTGCTAAGAAAATACAGAATCGGTCAATGCACTTGGCTTATGTGGCAACTCATGGTGTTGGATGCCATCAGGTGGTCGAGGGACATCTACACAGAACACATCACCGGACATCGGCAATACCAGGAGAGAGGAGCTGAAGTGCTCATGAGAAGCGCAGTCAGGAAAGTAACAAATCCTTTCCTCATGGATTGTATTTTCTAAATGGACAACCAACTTAATTCTCAATTACTGAGGGACAGTCGCCATTCATTGATATATTTCGCTTTTCACAACCAAATCTCTGTACAACTTTTCATGAGTGATGTACCCGAGTATACGGATTCTAAAACTAAACTGTATTGTTAAATCTACTCACCTAAATTTGGGTTATTGCTGATTATGTGCTCGATGTATCATATGACTTTTAAAAACTAACTTTATATTTGTGGATAATCTAAGCACTATACCCAGATATATTAGCAGGAGTATTGTAAGCAAGTCACGAGAAGTAATTCTTCTGCTCTACTCTCTGCTGATTAGGCCGCAACTGGAGTATTGTGTCCAGTTCTGGGCACCACATTTCAGGAGACATGTGGACAAACTGGAGAAAGTCCGGAGAAGAGTGACAAAAATGATTAAAGGTCTAGAAAACATGACCTATGAGGGAAGATTGATAAAATGGGGTGTGTTTAGTCTGGAAAGGAGAAGACAGAGGGGACATAACAGTTTTCAAGTACATAAAAGATTGTTACAAGGTAGAGGGAGAAAAATTGTTATTCTTAACCTCTGAGGATAGGACAAGAAGCAATGGGCTTAAATTGCAGCAAGGGTGGTTTAGGTTGGACATTAGGAAAAACTTCCCATCAGAGTGGTTAAGCACTGGAATAAATTGCCTAGGGAGGTTGTGAAATCTCCATCATGGGGGATTTTAAGAGCAGGTTGGACAAACACCTGTCAGGGATGGTCGAGATAATACTTAATCCTGCCGTGAGTGCAGGGGACTAGACTAGATGACCTCTCGAGGTCCCTTCCAGTTCTGTGATTCTAGATACCGACTTTCCCCAAACTATGCATTAAATAATTTGTTTTAACATTAGTGTTAATAAAATTTGTGTGTGTTATGCCTATGACAAAAAGGGGACACAGACACTCAAACTTTCCTTTTGAGTAGCCATGTTATAATGATGTAATAAGCTTCCTAGACATATAAAATGTTCAACACAACTGCTTATACTTACGTAGACAAGTTGGCAAAGATGGAAACCATAAATTGTTAGCTTCACATTTAACTGAACTGCTACCCTTCAGAGTGTAGCCAGAATCGCATTCAAATATTACAGTGTTTCCATATGAATAATGGAGTCCATACCCAGATTGCTTTTTTCCATTTTTGACTTCTGGCTCTGGACAATTGACCACTGAAAATTAAACAGTACCAGCATAAGATTGTTTTGCACAGGAAGCATTTTTTGGAGGGGGGGGGGGGGGAGAGAAGAGGAGGAGAAGGGGGTAGAGGAAAGAAGAAAAAGCCCTGATACTTGACTACAGCAGGTAAAATATATTTTAAAATGCAGTTATACAACTTCAACCCATCAGGAATTTGGGTCAAGCTACAAGAGATCTACATACAATGACTTTCTGGAACTGAACTTCGCTGCTTTTGGGGGGAGTTAATATTAAGTAGCCAGGTGACCAACCTGCCTAATGCCTCTGAAAAAGCCTCCATCCCAGCTGTTAGACTGGGTAACTCAGCAAGAATAAAAGCAAGTTGTTGCAGCTGCTTGAATATCATGTACATAAATGCATTGTTAGCTAAAGGCAATAGTGTGCGTGAGCACTGCCGTCGCCCAAATGAGGATTGTACAATGACCTTTATTTCACCCTCCTAAGAACTTTATGGCTGTGGTATGAACTCACAGAAGCCTGATCTTTCACTGCCAAGGAGCCCTCCCTCAGAGTTCTGAAAAATATGGTTCCCAAACAATTCTGCTTCTCAGGCTCTCTCTCCTGGTCTCTTTTAGCACTGAGTAGTAGGGTACTGGCATAAAAGCAAAACCTTAGTTTAAGAGTTTCTCTCCACCTAAAAATAAACTGTTTGTGACACAAGAATTAAATGCAGTCTTGGCACACTGAAGGGAGACAAAAAAATACAGGATAAATTAGAGGCAAAAATGGTTTCCAGGAGTGATTTATGAAGTGTCCGTCATTCTTTAGTTTCCAACAGTAACTAGTTATCATGATACGTATTTAGGGGGACTAAGCACTAACTGAATTTCCTCAGGTTTATGGGTTTACTTAGCAATCAAAATATAGTTTTTCCTGGAAGGAGATGGTAGAATAAGAAGAGGATAAAAACAGACGCTACTAACCTTTGCATTCAGGAGCAGGTCCACTCCAGTCTCCATTGCGATTATCTTTCGTTGTACAATGAATGGAGGCCTCTCCAATAAGAGAGAAGCCCTGGTCACATTTGTAAGTTACTGCTGAGCCAAAGGAAAACTCTTGTTCACTCTGACCAGTATGGGATCCATGGGTGATACCAGGAGGTGGAATACAAGGTATTGCTGAAGCAAAGAATGTCAACATGAAAATTAAAGTTTACATTAAAGGTGAACTGAAGAGAGTTTCACTAAGAAAGTTGTCTCCGCTCCCCCCAGAAAGCTATTTAGCCATTTGGAAGGGTACTTAACATTGCATTTTAACATTTGAAGTAAGACCCCTTTCAGATTCTGAAGGTTTTTCTGCTTTTAAGCTTGACCCAACCTACTACGTCCATTGCTCAAGGAGGATGCTCCATAAAACACCAGCTCTGGAAGAAGACCTTAACAGAGTGTGCCCCTTCCCAATATTAGCTTCAGGGAGCCAGAACCGCTTGCCCACCATCTCTAGAGGTAGTGTTGTTCCACCAGCAGAATACTAAGCTAGCTGCTGCTACAAGCAGTGTCCTGATTCTAGACTGGACATCAGCAGCATGATTGAAGTTAGAGGCAAATTAATTGTGATTCACTCCCAAAGAGCCTCAGATTTTAAGTGGACAGTCAGATTTGGGAAGGGTCAAAACTTCTTGAAGTCATTATCATGCCTTTTACTTAGGGCTTGGCTACACTTGCAGATGTAGAGCGCCAGGAGTTAAACCGGCCCTCAGAGACAGCAGCAGGGAAAGCGCTGCCGTCTGTTCACACTGTCAGCTGTAAGTGCAGAGGCATGGCCAGGCCACATTAGCAGCTCTTGCAACGCCACAGAGAGCAGTGCATAGTGGTAGCTATCCCAGTGTGCAAGTGGCTGCAGCGTGCTTTTCAAATGTGGGGGAGAGGGGAGTGTGACAGGGAATGTGTATGTGGAGGGAGAGACTGTGTTTTGGGGGACAGAGAGTGTGTCAGCATGCTGTCTTGTAAGTTCAGACGACAGCAACAGGAGGAAAGGGGAAACCCCGCCATCAGCCCCCACCCCCTGCCTCTCTCACATGCACACGCCTGCCTCTGCAGCAGGAACATTCCACAGTAATGTTTTGCTGTGTGTCCCGGAGCAGATAAGCATGCCGGCTGTCAGAAACAGAGCTTTGAAAGGGGATATCCACGTGCCTGCAGCTGAGTTCAAAACGATGACGAGAGTGGCCACTTGACTTCAAGGGATTATGGGATGTTTCCGGAGGCCAATCACAGCACAGTAATGCAGCACACCCTCCACACTGACACCCTGGCATTTCAGCCAAGGTGCATCAAGCTCTATGCTTCTCATGGAGGTGGATTACCAGGGGTGCTCCAGCTGCGGAGTCCAGGCGCTCTAAATGCCTTGCCAGTGTGAATACCTCAGGAGTTAGGGTGCCCAGGACTGATTTAATGCGCTCTAACTTGCAAGTGTAGACGCGGCCTTTGTGAACAGCAGGATTACACAGATACAAGAGTGAAGAGGAGCCATGAGGCCTGTTGGATTATGCATATTACACAGTGCCAGGTGAACAATCTGAAAGGGACTTTAAAAAAAATTGATTCTGTAGGAGTCATCCAAACACCATGGAGAACCACAGTATAATTTCACTCCTCCCCCCAGTCAACTGCCATTTGGATTAAATGGCAAAGAAACAGAGACTCCTCTGAAGCACCAGCTATGCTGCACCATCTCCAGACATGAACTGTTCTTAAAACCATTGGATTAGTTTACCTTCGCAAAGTGGAAGCTCCTTATCCCAATCAACTCCATTTCCCACAACCACACATTTGGCAGAAGTTGGTCCATTTAATCTGTACCTAAAGAAAGAAAAAGGGTTCAAGTTTGTTACTCATGTAAGCAAAGAGCTAGTTAACCATCCAGAAAGATGGAACATGGTTTCTTTCTGCCAGTAGGTGGAGACAAACCATTGAAAAAGGGACACATCTAACACCATAGGACCAAGGAACACTAAGGCCAGGTCTACACTACCCATGTATATCGGTATATATACACACACATGGTTTCTGCCTGCCATCTTTCTGTGAGGAACAGTCACCCAATAGTAGTTGAGGGGGCAACTAACCTAGTTTGAGAGAGAGCCAGGCAAGTTTATGGGTGCAATTATATGATGGGGTTGCTTGTGATGGCAGGGCTCCGCAACCCCAGGGCATGTTTCCAGTGTGTGTGTTATGTTCCTAACAGCTCATGCTTCAGGATTTTAGCTAGTCCCCTGCAGTAGTCAGGCAGGGATTCCCCACCCAATGTATTCTGAGTTGGTTTCTTTTATCTCCTTCCTTTGAACCATCAGGGATGGCCATGGCTGACGATGGGACACTGGATGGGGAAGGCCAGGACTCTGAGGTGGCATCAAGGACTCTCACCTCAGTGCTTGGCTTGCTGGTTCTTGCTCACATGCTCAGGCTCTAGTATGTGGGGTTGTTAAGTGATTTCCCCCAGGTCAGATTGGCAGTGACATTGGGGTGGGTCTTTTTGCCTTCCTCTCAAGCATGTGAGTACAGGTCACTCGCCAGGATTATCTCATATCTCACTTCAAAATCTCTCTGCCACGACAGGGGCCCGAGGAATTTGTACATTTAAGGCCTCCTAGTCTCTGCCCATAGCACATAATGGTCTAAGCTCCGGTGGGCTGTAGCATTTTAGACTAATTTTGGTTGAGTTTCGTATGTGGGTCCCTGGGAAGCGTTGGTGGCCTGTGATATACAAGATGTCAGACTGGAGGATCTGATGGTCCCTTCTGGTCTTAAACTTTGAGACCTCAAAAATCCAAAACACCCCTGCTCAATGCAATGAAGTCACAAGCTATTTTTGATTCCCCAAGGCTTAGCATATTAACCCATAGGGACAAATGCAACAAATGCACCCGAGGCTATCCTGGGTAATACTGACATCTACAAGGGAGGTACAGACAAATATTTGCTATTGTAGAGCAGGAAGAGGTCTGCTCCTACCTGGTGCAGCATTTTATGGGCAATATTCCGCCACTAGCTCCCAGCACCCAGACAGAAACCCCTGTACCAAGGGAGAGATGGCACAGGTCAGGAAGTGCCACATGACCCCTGAGGTGGGACTCTCAATCTCATAAAACAACCCCTGCTGGATGATCCCCTGAGGGCTCTAGGCTGGGATCTTCAAAAGCACCTGAGCGAGTCAGGTGCCCATCTCCCATTGCATGACAACCGCAGCTGGGTGGCTCTCTTCCTTCAACTCCTTTGAAAAATCACAGGTGTAATTCTTGATACAGATTTATAACACACCATTCACTTCTGTCCTTGAAGTTAAGCAGGCTTTCTAGTCTCATTTTGCCAGACGTCACCAGCAGTTTCACACCAGTCTAGAGTCTGTTAATTAGTCAAAAGAAGCAACTTGCCACTCACCCTTCATTACAGGAGAAGTTTGCTGTTGCACCAAACCGGAGATCCATGAAATGAACCCTGCCATTTTCTAGTTCTAGTGGTTTACATGGTCTTCCTAGAAGAGAAGAAGACTAATATTAGCGTTACCTCATATTACCTTAACGGGAGAAAGGGGATATGTTAACTTGCACCCCCTAACATAGCAAATACCATGGCAGATCAAAGCCAATGGTATTGGAGTCCACTATCTGTCCTGTACGACAGCGGTCAGCACCAAAGGCTACAGAGGAAATCTTACAACTCACATTATGGATAATTTTGTAACATGCCCAGGGGAAGTGAGGAGAAGTGGAAGTGGGATGATGCTTCCCAATCCCACACAGACAGTGGTTGCCTTATATCCTGAATCAAGAGAATTAAGTTCCCCTTGCAGATTTAGTAGAAGTGCAAATATTCCTATTGTACATGTTAAGGCCCAGATCCTGAAAACTCATATGCATAATTATATTCATGTGGGCAGACCCATTGACCTCAACTGGCAGCAATTACAAATAAAATGCAACATAATACATGGGGCAAAGGATAGATGGCATAAGTTATGAAACGTAAAAATTGATATGGGGAGCTAAAGACATCAGTGAAAGTCACAACTGGCATGGTTACAGACAATAAGGGGAAGGTTTTGAAGTTCCTTAGGAACAAAAGAAATCCTACTGTAAGAGAATGTATCTTGTCCACACCCTAGAGACTGCTGTAATAATATTTGTACAAAGTATGCCTTGTAAGGTATCTGAAAATTTATAGTTTACTGTCAATATTGTCCTGATAAAACGCATGGCAACACTGTATGGGAAGTTAAAAGATTTCCCTGTATAATGTTTACTTATGTTGCAAACCACAGCACAAGTTGGCAAATAGGTCTGTCTCAAAGGAATGTGTGCTCTGCTTAGTTTGCATTTAAGCAGTCATCAAGCAAGGAAAAGCAGCAGGGAAGATCTTTCTCTATAGACTTTTTATCAGCTTGGAATGTTTTCCAAGGGGCAGAATTGGCGTTATAACAAAGGAGGGACAAACACTCCCAGGCACCCCTCCTCCCTCTCACTCTGTCCATCGAATCACTACACTAGAAGAGACAAAGGAAGCAGCCACTAAGCTGAAGAAGGGGTCCTCACCTAAGAAGCTTGGTCAGTAAGACTGCTGGGAGCATGTGGTAAGAAAACCTTTATTTTGAGTTTAACATAGTTTGTTAACCTGGGCACCAGTTGTGTTTCATCTTGACTTCTCTTGTAACCATTTTGGACTTATGCCTCATTACTTGCATTCACTTAAAACCTCTTTGTAGTTAATAAACTTGTTTGATCTAATCCAGTGTTTAAACTGAAGTGATTGTGAAACTCTATTTGGGTAACAATGTGTGAACATATTTCTATTGAAGAAATACAGACTTGATATGAATTTGTATTGTCCAGGAAAGGGCTGGGCAATACAAGACATACTTCTCTGGAGGGAAAAAAACCAAAAATGAATACTAGGAGTTTGTTAGGTCACCCTGCAGTATAACCAAGGCTGGTGAGAGCCAAGGTATGACTGGCTGAGACACAGCTGGGAGTGACTTGTACATTGGAAGCTGTTTGTGAGCAGTCCAGACTGGCGTTACAGCAGCAAAGCATTGTAAAGGGCACCCAGGTTAGAGGGCAGGGGTGACACTCATTCGTCTGGATGATACATTGAGTCTACCACGCCTAGTAATGGTACAAACCTGTTACTAAATGGAGATGGTAAAACAATTATGATGCAGGAAAGGCAGGAGTGTTCAGTAATTATTTCCCTTTTGTATTTGAGTATGATGTATGATGAAGTACTTTCATGTCTATTAGTAATTGAGGAGCAAGTTAAACTACATCTACTAGGGATAAACATTGTTAAATCAAAATCTTGGGATAACTTGCACCCAAGCATTCTAAAAAGTTTGGAAAGGAGATCTCTAGTCCACTGATTAACTTCTAATAAATCTTGGAGTACCAGGAAATTGAAGAAGAATGGAAGAGCACTGATCTTGTGCCAGTATTCAAAAAGGACAAGCAGAATGACCTAGGTAACTATGTATTAGTCAACATGATCTCACTCACAGGCATAATAATGTAAAGGTATTGTGGGATTCATCAATTCTAAGGGCAAATCTATTCTGACCTCTTGAGCAGTGTAGGCAGGGCCAGCTCCAGGCACCAGCGTAGCAAGCAGGTGCCTGGGGCGGCCAATGAAGAGGGGGGGTGGCACGTTCGGCCGCGGGGCCGTCACTCCCTCTTAGAGCGAAGGACCTGCTGTCGAATTGCCGCTGTAGAATGAAGTAGCGGTAGAGCTGCTGCCGAGCGTGGCTTTTGGGTGGGTGGCGGGGGGAGGGGGAGGGAGTTGCTTGGGGTGGCAAAAACGCTAGAGCCGGCCCTGAGTGTAGGGCCAAATTTTCCCAATTCATAAGGAATTAAGAACAGAAATATAATTAATACCAATCAATATGGTTTTATGGAGAATCAGGTTTGTTTGATAAACCTGAGCTAGTTCTTTGTAGTTACAAATTTGTTCGATAAATGTAACTGATGTAATATACCTAGACTTTTGTAAGCTGTTTGACTTAGTACCACACAACATTCTAATTAAAAAATTAACACTTCAGTATCAATAGAGCACAAGTTAAGTGGACTAAAAGTTGGCTAAGAGGGTGAGATAATATCTTTTATTGAACCAACTTCTGTTGGTGAGAAACTTTCAACTTTTCACAGAGCTCTTCTTCAGGTTTGGAATACATTTCCAGATGAAGAATTGTGGCGTGTAAGCTTGAAAGCTTGTCTCTCTCACCAACAGAAGCTGGTCCAATAAATGATATTATCTCACCCACTTTGTCTCTCTTATATCCTGGGACTGACATGGCTATACCACCACTGCATACAAGAATTGGCTAAGTGACACCTCAAGGAGCAGGCATCGGTACTAGACCTGATGCTATTCAACATTTTAATCAGTTGTCTGGATGTACACAAAAATCACTCCTGATAAAATTCACAGATGACACAAAGATTGGGGGAGCGATAAATGAGGACAGGGTAGTCCTACAAAGCAATATAGATCCCTGGGTCCATTCAAACAAAATTCATTTTAGTATCATATAATGCAAAATTATACATTTAGGCACAAGAAATGCAGGCCGTTCCTAGAGAACGGGGAAACTGTATCCTGGGAAGTAGCAAGTCTGAAAAGGATTGAGGTGATAGCAGACAATCAACTGAACATGAGCTCCCAGTGCATCCTATGGCAAAAAGGGCTAATGCGATCCTTGATGTAATAACAAGGGAGCAGGAGTAGGGAGGTGATCGCAATGCTGTATACATTCCCATGCGGGAATACTGTACCCAGTTGTGGTGTCCACATTTTCAGAACGGTGTTGAAAAATTGGAGATGGTGCAAAAAAGAGCCACAAAAAGGTGTTCATGGGCCTGAGAAAACGTCATCCAGTGAGAGACTTAAAGAGCTCAGTCTGTTCAGCTGGTCAAGAGAGATTGAGGCTACCTGATTACAGCATCTAAGGACCTTCTTGAGGAGAAGATAACAGGTACTAAAGGGCTCTTTTATCTAGCAGAGAAAAGCAGAATGAGAACCAAGAGCTGGAAAGTGAAGCCAGACAAATTCAAAATGGAAATAAGGCAAAAGTGTTTAATAGTGAGGGTGACTAACCACTGGAACAAATTACCAGAGGAAATGGCAGATTCTCAGTCTCTGCAAGTCTACAAATCAGGACTGGCTGTCCTTCTTGAAGATATGCTTTAGTCAAATACAAGTTTTGGGGCTCAGTAACGGGATAATTTGGTGAAATGCAAGTATCCTGTGTTGTAACAATCGCTTCTAGCATTAAACTCTATGAAGTAGCAGACTATTCACAGGGGCAACATTAAGCACATTTGTGTTGCTGGACCAGGTTTTAAGTGTCTCATCCTTTTTTGAATCCTACCATGTGCTTTGCCTCCATTTTGTGGCAGAATGTTCCACAGGCTTGTTATGTGTTTTGTAAATATTTGTTATTAGTTTTCTTGATATGTGAATCCTGATTTTAGACAGCTAAAAACTGCACATTCCTCAGTCAAGCTCAGTGGAAGAGCTTTTCTTTGCCCCTACAAGAGTTATTTGTGATGCTTTCTCCCGCAGTAGACTTATTCCCACGAAGAATGAACTGTGTCAAAAATTCACCATATCTATATGGAGTTCAATATAGACAGACTGTATCCATGTAAAGTAAAGTTAGGACTTTTTATGACTGTACTGAGAAAAAATATCCAAGCAGACAAGGCATGTAACAATTGTGACCTATTTACTAAAGCCTGATCAATTCAGCAAAACAAGTCCCACTGAAGTCACTGGGACTTAAGAAGGCACTAAGTGCTTTGCTGAATCAGGGCCTATATATAAAGTATTTTCTCAAGCCAGCAGGCCAGAGTAGGTGAGTCTAAGGCTATTCAAGAAAGTCCCATCAGTATTCAATACAACAAATTAAATCATAATTTAAAACATACTGTAGTACTGCATTTACTAGGGACTTCTGCATGGAATATAGCATATATAGTCTTGAGATGAGGAAACTTGCAAATATCTTATTGTACTCTTAGCAATGAAGCCAAGAGAAGTATTCGCTAAGTTTTGTTATTAATTAGTATTTTGTCCAAGTTTGTAACACACATTATTCAGTAATGGGTTTACTTTTAGTACAGTGAATTCAGTATATTTCGTTATCAGGGATACAGCAACTACAATTTTTCAAAAAAGACAGACACTTGCCACACCAACGTGTTTTACTTTATTCTAACAGGTTTCAGAATGGTAGCCATGTTAGTCTGTATCAGCAAAAACAACTAGGAGTCTTTGTGGCACCTTAGAGACTAACAAATTTATTTGGGCATAAGCTTTCATTGGCTAAAACTGACTTCATCAGATGCATGGAGTGAAAAATACAGCAGAGAGGTATAAATACACAGCATACGAAAAGATGGGAGTTGCCTTCTTTTCATATGCCAACAGAAGAGAGATACCCAATAGAAGAGAGATTCCTAACTGTGTCAAGATGTCTTGCACATCAATTGAAATGGAAAAGCAACAAAGATACTCACCTACACAAAACTCAGGGTCTACTGACCATGCTGAATTTGCAAGACATGTAACGTAAGGAGATTTTCCAGAGCCCAACATGTATCCTGGGCGACAGGAGTATTTCAGTTTGGTCCCAACAGGATAGGAATTGTTCACTGCCCCAGGCAGCTCAGCAAAACTCAATCTTGGAGGAGAATCACAATTGCCTAGCAATAGAGACAGACAAGGAAGGGAAAAAGTTAACTACGAAAGACATTCAGTAGTTTGTTGTAACGGAACACTTGTTTTTGAGAAGCCACAAATGATTTTATTGGGGACAATTTGGATGTACTTGTTTTCATTAGAGCCTTGAAGCTAGTTTACTGAATGGCCTTGATACAAAACTGCAGTACATTCAAATTTTACATTATTTACCATGTATCCTTCACCCTGGGCACATAAGGTAACGCAAGGTAAGTACATTGTGCAAAACAGGACATTCCTCTACCTCACAGAGCTTATGATCTAACGCAGGACAGGCTCAGCGAGACTGTTGCAACCATACAGAGTGACATGAAAGAAGGTGACGTACAGGACAAAAGAGACCAAGAGTACATGAAACATGTATGGGGTTAGAAACAAGTGAGAACAGCTGGTGGAAAGCTCTCTCTGAGACAGCGGACTTTCATATTTCTCATGAGATGCATGGAAACTGTATGACAGGCATGAGGACAAGTGTCAATGAGAAGCAAAGTCGGGAAAGTAACTGAAATTCTTCCCGATGTTCTGTATTGTATTGTCTAAGGGGCAACCGATCCTAAATTCTCAATTGCTGAGGGACAATCTTTACTCCTTACTATATTTGCTTTCCACAAGCTACTCTTAGGATAACCTTTTATGGGCAATGTACCCAAAGAATTGGATGCTAATACCTTAATCATATCACTGAATTTATTAACCTTAATTTGGGATACTGCAGATTATGTACTATATGGACCTTATGACTTTCAAACCAAATTTTGTAATTTTGGGTAATTTAAGCGTTATACCCAGATGTACAGACACGTTTTTCTTACCCTGTGTATTAGATCATTTTAACATTTGCTTTAATAAAGTTTTATATCTAGTCCTATACAGTCACAAACCTAAGACTACAAAAGGGGAACTTGCTCATTTTATAATCTTTAGGCGTTTTATACCCCAAACTTCGTTTTACTGACACTGCTACAGCTACAACAGCTGCACCTTTACCTGCTGTTCGAAGTGGCTTCCCCCCCCCCAACCACGGACAGGAGACACCCCCAGCAACAGGCTCTGGGCATTAACACTCTCACCAACGGGGCAGAGTTTGACCTCCCAGGCTGAGATGCGGAGCCCGCCCCAGGTGCCGGGCTGGGACTCTAGGCTCCGCTCCCCGCTCGGCTCCGATGGAGGGGCGGGCGGAAGAGAACCGAGGGGATTCTGTGCCCGGGCAGGTGCCGCCTGTGGCCCCCCTCCACCAAGCCCCACTCACCGCGAGCCCCGGGCAGGGGCAGTAGCAGCGCCAGGAGCCCCCAGACGCCCGGCGGGCAGCGCGGAGCCGAGACCATGGCGGGGCCGGCGGGAGGAGTCACGCAGTGAAGGCGGCGGAGCGGACCCAGGACAATCCTGCCTTGACAACGCACCCGCGGGGACTAGACCGGCGCCTGCAGTCAGCTGAGCCAGCGGGGGCGGGGCCAGCAGCGGGGGGCGGGGTCTGCAGGCTGCGGGGCGGGGCCTGTGTCACTGCTCACACCGGGCGCTCGCTGCCTGTGCCGCGGGGCGGGGCTGCGGGGTCAGCCCAGCGATCGGCGCCCGCCCCGGGCTCCAGCCCCTGCACCCACCGCCCCCGCTCGGCCGCCGCCAGCAGCCCCCGCCGCTCCCCCGGGCCGCTCCGCCCCATCGCCTCTCACGGGCACACACGGCCCGGCTGTGTCCCGTGGCGGGCCGGCGCCACTTCCCCCTGTCCCGGCGCTAGCGCCGAGGAGCCCCGGGGACAAGCGCTAGACCGCAACAAACCCACCTCAGCGCGCTTTGCTTTCATAGAGGAGGAGTCGGGCAGCCCGGCCGAAATGCTGTTTGTTTAAATAAATATTGGCTTTGGCAGACTGGGCACACGCTACTTAATCCCCTACAAGCATTGGTGCCACACCTGGAGATTGCGGCTGGCCAATACAAGGCAGCGGGTAGCTGATCAGATTTTGTATATCTAAACAAGCTCCTTCCCCCTTTGCTTCTAGCGAATGTAACGCCCAGGTTACACCACCAAGGAGCGAGTGGAAGAAAGGGACCGGCCTGGGTGATGGTGATTGAATCAGCACTGACGCATTTTCCCCCAACATCTCAGTGTCTGTCATGGAGGAGTCAGGCTCTGATCTCAGAGCTGTGGCGCTTCCAAAGTGCTGGGGTTTGCTGCTGATCAGACACAAGGGGCTAAATCAGTAATTCTCTTTTGTACCGGTGACCCCCTTTCCCGCAGCAAGCCTCTGAGTGCAACTCCCCTTATATATTAAAAACACAGTTTTTTACACTTAACACTATTATAAATGCTGGAGGCAAAGCGGGGTTTGGAGGCTGACAGTTCACAATCCCCATGTAATGACCTTGTCACTCCCTGAGGGGTTATGACCCCCCCCCCATCTGAGAACCCCTGGGCTAAATCCAGAAATCATTCCTCAGTCTTTAATCGGGCAAGAATCATTGACTGCAATGGGATTGAGTGAAAAGCAAATGTAACCCACACACCTCCTGGGTGTGGTGTTCTCACCCATCTAGTGGTGTTGAGACCACTTAGCAAGAGATTGGTAAATCTGGCTTTTAGCTCATGCAGTAGAGGTTTGTGCATTATTCCCGGCTCTTTGAGCTCTGGTCTACTCCGGTTTCTCCTCAGCTCTAGAGGTCCTAGGTTCAATCCCACCTGCCAACAATCGGGGTCTGTTGGTGTTACACAAAGACAGGAAGATTTGCCCCCAAAGTGTTTATTTTTACTGTGTCTCTGCAAATGGATCATACAGATTGTCACTGAGAACATGATATTTATGTCATCCACATGTGGGTTGGGGAGGAGGAATAGCTCAGTAGTTTGAGCATTGGCCTACTCAACCCAATATTGTGAGTTCAATCCTTAAGGGGGCCGCTTAGGGATCTAGGACAAAAATCAGTACTTGGTCCTGCTAGTGAAGGGAGGGAGCTGGACTCAATGACCTTTCAAGGTCCCTTCCAGCTCTGTGAGATAGAGAGGTATATCTTCATACATTTTAGGTGCTTGTCTAAGACGCATCAGCCCTCTGCTGCCAGAGGCTTGAGCCGTTGCAGGACTGCGGTTGGTTTCAGTGGGGCTCCATGCAACTACCGGGTCTGCTCACACAGTACAGTTTGCAGGAATTGTGCTCACATTTGTTTTATGTTTTAAATAAAAAGCATATCATATTTTACACATCTCCTTTCTGCGGAACTCAGAGTGGGTCATTACTGTGATCTGGCCACAAAGGCTAGCCACAGTTAGTCAGGCAAAGCATAACCTGGTAATTGTGAAATAATTATTTACAGTTAGGACACCTGTTCCCTTTATTTCACTACAGACAGAGCTGCTGGTGACCCGTGTATGAGGGTAGCCATGTTTTTCTATTACAACAGAGTCTTGTGAAGTTAGATTTTCTCAACCATCGCCATTGTTTGCAGCAGCCCGTTGAAATTCAGCAGGCAGAAAGCGCTCAGGTTAGAGACGTGCCTTTTTTTGTGTCCCTGCCCAGGCAATTCCATTCATGGTTGGCTGAGATATCAGCTTAAAAAAAAATCACCAGTTCCCTTGGCTCACTTGCATTTCAAGAAAAATGTTGGCAGCCTGCCAAAAAAAAAACCCCAACACAAATCTTTTAAGTCCTACACTCTGCCACTACAGCAGCAAGACACTACACTAGGCGTGCCTGGGAGCTACAATGGGGTTGTGGCAAACAGTGGGTCTGGGGCCCCAACCAACCCCCATAGATAGCACATGGGTCGTGGTAGAGCATCTCCCACTCTGGGGGGCACCACACTAGGCAGGAGTAGACATAGGTGAGGAAGCCAGGCCTGGGCTCTTCCCTATTTCAGCTGTAAGACCTCGCCAGTTCTGGAATGAGACAACACTGGCTACAAATTTATGGAATGAGCTGTGTAGCTCTAGTGGCAGTGATCTGTGCTCAAGTGTCAGATATATATAACATTTGTGTTTGCCACTGCATAGCAAAGAAACACCTAGAAGCAGGAGAGAAATTAATCTTAGTTCACTGAACTCCTCCTCGCTGTAGTCTAGTGCACAGGACCAAAAATTTAGTTGTTTAAAACAAATACATGGATGGGCCCCTTGTCTGCCCCACTATGTCGGGAGCAGGGGTGTTGTGTGAGGGCCAAGGGAATAGGTGGGGATGCGGATGGAACCAGGGTGGGGAACATGTATATTCCTTCATTGATATCTCCCCTGCTCTAAGGGGAGAGCTGCCTCTGTCTGACAAAGCCTGTGTTATGCATGCCAGGGTCTTCTGTAGAAGTAGCTCTGTGGCATCTCGCCTGGCCAGTTCATGCCCTAATGGGAAGTGAGGGTGGGGGAAGGACTGCAGCTGTAGTTAACGCCATAGCACTGATCTCAGCTCTGAGCAGTGGGGATCTCCTTCCTCTGACAGCGATCCTGCGGGAGTCTGGCTAAACAGAACCGAGTCAACTTCTGACACAATGCGAAAACCCTTCCACAAGAATAAAGATACTTATCTGCAAGAGGAAAGGAGAGAACTTCTTTCTGTTCTGTAACGAGCTAGTGATTAGATGAGAGCACAGAGCTAGATCTCAACATCACTTTTAATAGTTAATGAGACAATATCTTATTGCTAAATAAAACTCAGTGCAGCTTGCAGTCACAAAAAAGGGTATAAATAACATTTTAAATCTTTAAATTTTGTAAGACATATGCCAAATGTTTGATTATATACACCTCTTCTGAGCATCAGTTGAAACATTTCCTGAATATAAAAAAGCTTACTTTAAGATCTACAAGGACAGTTTTTGACAACTAACATAAAAATAATGTGGGCACTAAACCACTGGAGAACTTCTCAGGAGGACACTTTTGATCTTACTGCTTATTTCTTATAAGAAAGTGCTAGAGGATTGCAAGGAAACAAATGTTATTTCTTATTCTCACATTGAGAGAATTTTTAGCAAATCAGTAGTGAGTATTCTGAGCATCTTTCGAACCACATGTAAATTCACATTACTTTTAATTTTCTCTAGGGGAGACACACTAGATAGCAAGCTTGTGGTAAGAATACACATTGTGGAGCAGGTAACAAAAGTTGGCTTTTTTCTGTGGTATCACTTAAAAAAAAATCCGTAGATGGAGAGTAAATCTGAAGAAAGGTCACATGAAAGCCAAAACTATAACTGGATTCAAAAAAGAATGAGATAAGTTCATGGACGATAGCCAAGATGGCCAGGGATACAACCCCATGCTCTGAGTGTCCCTAGTCTTGGATTGCCAGAAGCTGGGACTGGCTGACAGGGGATGATGGGTCACTCAATAACTGCCCTGTTCTGCTCCTTCCCTTTGAAGCACCTGGCTAGATGGACCATTGGTCTGACCCAGGATGGATGTTTTTATGAAGAATCTACAACATTCCACCTGGTGTCTGGCATCTTTAAATTTGTGTTTAAAAGAGTAATACGCACTCCATGATGGGAGCTTGTAAGTAGGGATCTGAAGAGGTTCTCTTGCTGTCTGCAGTTAAAGCCACAACTCACAATCCAAACCATGCCCCACTCTGATGGTGACTATGTTCTTTAAGGGGAAACATTTAGCACTATGGTATGGAGAGACCAAATAAGCAACCAGCTGCATGTTCAGAAGGGCAAGCAATTTTGATGCTGCCAACTGCCTTGCTTGCTTCAGAAGCCATTTTGAAGGGCAAGAGCAATGATCTCTCCGGTCTTTCTGCTTTACTCAAATGCAGTGGATTCCTACTACAAGTCCAGCTCAATGGAAGAAAGAAGTTGTAGTGAAAGTTACCTGAGAAGGGTTTTATTTTCACTAAAGAAATTTCAGTACAAATGTATGACATTTATTTCCTAACTTTTCCATGATTTTCTTCCAATGTCTGTTAATGTGTAAACCATAGTCAGCCAGCATCAGTCATTTATACTGCAAAAGGAAGACAAACAATTAAAATCAAAATAGTTCTATACTTCAGTCTTACACACATCTTTCTTTAGACTTCAAAGTATTCATTTAGACTAAACTTTTCATTGGTTGTACTTTTCAGTATTGTCAGGAACAAATACTTGTTCTTGTATTACGTGTAACTGCATAGAACAGAAACATTTTAACTCATTTCAGGTTAAAGCAGAGGTTATAGCATTTTTTTCGTAGTGCAAAATCTTAGAAAAAGCAGGAAAAAACACGCATTCTGATGTCACAGGCTAGGGTTAATTTTTCAGCAGAAGTAGTAACTGCAAGGGACAAACAACAAAAGGTGACTGATGACAAGTGTTGATAATTACACAAGCTAACTAACAGAGAACTAGGCTGTCCGTGAATCTGCTCTTCTTCCCACCATAAAACAAAGCTGAGATGGAACATTCCTCTAGAAGTTCCGCTCTGCTTCAGGAATGGACACCTACAGAGATGTTCATTAGGGGGAGGGATAGCTTAGTGGTTTGCGCATTGGCCTGCTAAACCCACAGTTGTGAGTTCAATCCTTAAGGGAGCTATTTAGGGATTTTCTCCGGGGAGAAAAAAACAAAAACTGTCAGGGCCAGTACTTGGTATTGCTAGTGAATGGAGGGGACTGGACTCAAGGTCCCTTCCAGTTCTATGAAATAGGTGTATCTCCATATATGTATATAAACAACATTTTTATAGCAGGATATTAGTTTCTTCAGTGTCTAGTCACATTGAATATTCTTATTTAACAATGGACCATGTGTATGCTATGCAAAATACTGTCTAGTCCTTATGAAGCCCACGTGAGATTCTTTATTGTATATATTCAACACAATTAAGCAATTACTTTAGTTCAGATACCTGTTTTAAAGCACTGTGTACTGTAACTACACACTCAGAGCGCCATATCATCCATCTGAGGAACTAGCACATGCAATGCTGCCTCCTTATAGATGAAATCTTTTATTTGCTTATAATCTTTCTGGTTTTATATATTTATTTTTCACCTAAAGAACAACATATGATTTTCTCCTTCATTCTTAATAGGGGACTATGGAAGGCTACTGGGAGCACATCAGAGCTCTCCTCTGCGCTCCACACTGGCTCAAAAGCAGCAGAAGCATGACTTGAAAAGGTGGGGGGTGTATCAAGGAGTCCAAGGCTCAGAGGGTACGTCTACACAGGGATACAGGGCTTCTAGCATGGCTGTGGCTGGCCCACGCCAGCTGACTCCGACTTGGGGGGCTCGGGCTGCAACCTGAGCTCTCGGACATTCCCCCTTCCCAGGGCCCCAGCCCGAGTCCAAACATCTACACAGCAATTTTTCAGCTCCGGAGCCCGAGCCCTGCGAGCCCCACTCAGCTGACCCAGACCAGTCACTAAGTTTTTTATTCCTGTGTAGACATTCCCAGAGAGAGCCTGGGCAGCAGGGCAGGCACTCACCTTGGCATGGCAGGCTAAGGAAATGGTCAGGACAGTGTCCCTGGTCCTGCTTCCCTACTCTGGGCACCCTAAGCAAACGCTCGCTCAGCTCCCAGTCTTCTGCTCCTGAGAGGAAATGCCGGCCCCCCTCAAAATGATGTGGCTTCGCCCAGCCAAGTTCCATTCCCTGCCTCCAGGTATGTCCTTTGCCCAGTGCCCAGGGGGTGGGGACACAGGAAGAGCAAAGCCTGGGCTGCCTGATTTCACACTCTCCACAGGCACTGAGGAAATATTGCTCGGGGGGACGGGGAGGATATAGATCAGCCCCCGCAATATTTCCACTGCAGAAGCGCTAGCCCCCACTGGCCCTCCAGTTCCGCCACCCCAGTACTGCTTTCCCAGAGAATACCGGATCACATTCAAGGTTTCTGTCCTTATCGTCAAGGCACTCCGTGGCCTGATATCTACAGCACTGCCTAAGGCCCCAGGACAAAAATCATGTTTGACAACTACACTCCTCTCTACAATAAATATCAAGCTCCTCTGCCTGGGAGATGTAACTTTCTCTGGAGCTGGGCTGAGACTGTGCAATGAGCTCCACACGTAACTACACAAACCTTATCACCTTCCACTCCAAGTGAAAGACGCATTTCTTTGAGCTGCCGTCTCTAACAGATACATAACAGAATTCACGTTAAAAAGCCACCACGTACGCTCCCCGCCCTCCAGAGAAAACCTACCAACAAAAGACAGTCCACTGGACTCCTTTCTCCCCTCGGGGAGAGGATCAGAGAATAAACACCACATGACAAATGTTAGTCACGATGCTTAATGTGCTAGCGGAAGGTGCTCAGATACGACGTTGATAAGCAGGGTATAAGAACCTATATCATAACAGAAGTAATTAAATGGAAATAACATTTATATTAGACAAATACCTGTTTCCAACATACTGCACTTAACAGACAAAGCACACAAAGTCTTCAAGTTTGCTGTGGTTGCAGAAAAACATAGGCATGCAGTGTTTTAGTAGATAATCAAATATTATTACATCAAATATTTTTGCATGCAGTGTAGTTGTAGCCATCTCAGTCCCAGGATATTAGAGAGACAAGGTGGGGGAGGTATTATCTTTTATTGGACCAACTTCTGTTGGTGAGAGAGACAAGCTTTCAAGCCACACAGAGCTCACCCACCTTCTCTCTCCAAAGAAACATTTTTGTTCATGACATGGAAGAAAAAAGAAAAAATAACCCATAGAAGTAATTCATATTCTCAATTTGTATTTAGTATTTTAAACTTCTACCCTACTCTCTCAGATGACATTTAAACAGATGACCACCACACCACCTGCATACTTTTGGGTACAGGAAAATATTTTTGTATAAAAATAGATACCTTTGAAGATCAAATTACATTTTGTTTCACTCACCTTGAAATCGTGTTGTTGTAATTTGATGGTTTGGGGAATCCGGATTTACATTGTAAGAACTGAATAGCAAGAAAGGAGAGAACATTTGCTGAATAAAATATGATCACATAACAAACAACTTGAATTTAAAGTAATTTTTTTAAAAAAAAAAAGATGAAGCCTTTTTATAAAACTAGAACTGTTTAAATAAAAAATTGGAGGCTGAATATTAGGAAAATATTTTGATTGTAAGATGTATTAACCAGTAGAATTCTCTAGCAAGTGCAGTGGTAGAAGCATTACCGTTCTGGAATTTTACAGCTAGCAAGGACAAGATAATTAAAACATTGTGTCCTTCTGTAAAATGCTTCTCAAAATAAAACAAACCATGTTTGCAAAATCTTATGTCCCTTATACTTTTCAAGAACGTAAAAAATTCTCACAGGGATTACGTTTTAACAATACAGAAAAACAATATTCAGCATCAGGCATTTAGTTTTTAGGTGTATGTGTGTACCCTTTATAATTGTCCTTCACCAAGAGGGGTAAGTATTGTACAAGTAATTTCACAAAACTAGCAATATTTTTGCCATGGGAACGAGGTCTCTTAGTCAGAATGTTATTCCCACACAGAGTCACTTCTGTATAGTATAATTTATCTTGCAGACTCAATAGCTCAATAAAAGCAAGAACAGATTAGTATTTAATTTTCTTTTTTTGTCTGATAAGCATGTTTTGCTGCCTATATTTTGCCAGCAATATACAAACAAGACTGCAGTAACCACATTTAGGTTGGTTCTCTTTCAATATTGTTCACAGTGAAATTCTAGCACCCACTAGATTTCATAGCATGGAAGAAATTACACATGACAACAGGACGCATGTGAGTCAACAACATTGGATTACTTCTACTACAGTAAAAGCCCATTTCTGTTGGGTGAGTATCTTTGCTTATGAACTGCCAACACTGGATATTTTATTCAAATGACATTGCAAACTGGGCTTCTGAATATAAAGCTTATCTTAAACAAGCTACCTGCTTGATGATCATGACAAAATGGAACAGGATTGCATGATCATAAACTTCACTTCAGTGGGATAAAGTCCAATAGTCCACACTATTAAATAAGCCTCCTTAAAAACACTCACTAGAATGAAACATATAGTGAGAAATGAGAAGGAAAGTTGGAAATTCTAGAAGTCAGAATGGATTTCTGAAGAATTTCGTTCTACATATTTAGGAGGGCATTGTATAAATGATTGTTTGTAGGTTGCTGCAGTCTATTAGCTTAGTCAGGGCTTCGAAATTAAATTTATTTTAGAAGCTTAACATCACTGGCTTTACTTGTATGGATTCCAGGGAGTGTTGTACTAGAAATCTCATTCACCATAGAACAATACCGGGCAGGTGCTTTTTAAAATTAAGTTGTAAGCCATGTTTATGTGGGAAGGCAAATAGGCAAATCTTTTCACAACAGTTAATAAAAGATGTGTCACCTAGAAGGAGTAACCAAGTTAATCAGTAAAAGGCAGACTGCACACAATCCAACATGTCAATAGCAAAATTAATCTTTAATTAAAATAAAAATTAGATTAAAAATAGACTAGATATTAGGTGCAAGTCAAAGGCATCTCAGTATAAATGAACCCCAGGGGAATATTATTCAAGTGACTATGTTATAAAGCAAAGCAACTATTTAAAAAGCCTTTACACAATATTATCTGGCAGTGATACAAAGAAAGCCTGTACTGTGAGAACACAACTTCCTGAGCAGTTCTACACAAATCCCACTTTGGGTTTTTAATTTGCCATATTGATGTTTTGCAGGTTTGAAGACTGAGATGCCCCTTATGAGAAACATTCTTGAAGGTGCACACTTTGGGCCTTAGCCAAAGCCACTCCACGTGCAGAATTCCTCCTGAAATAAACTAGAGCGCGGCTACGGGGTTGTGTCCCAAGGTGGTGCAACTTAAGGAGCAGACAGGGAAGGGTCAAAGGAAGCAAAAATTTGAAGAAGGAGTTTTGGACCAAACCACAGCAACAAAGAATTTCTAAATCTATCAGAGATATTTGTATTTTCATGGTACCTGGAGCAGCCCAACACACATCCATGGCTCTGTCCTGTTTTCGTGACCTGCAGTCTTATTTATAGCATCTTTTCCTTCTTGTGCATTTAAGACTTATGCATTGATGAAGCACAATGGTCATCTATTGGACCACAGCATCAGCTAGTCCAACAATTTTCAAACTATGGTCCATGGAGCATTTTGCAGGCAGTCCATGGAGAGCTAACAGTTACATGATGCCGACTCTCATTCTAGTTTCAAACTGTTAAATCACAGTGAAAGACAGCTCTGGGACTCCGAGAGAGGGCAGGATCCCAGAGCTTGGGCTCCAGTCTGAGCCTGAACGTCTACACAGCAATTTTCAGTCCTGCAGCCCTTGCCCTGCGAGCCCATATCAGCTGAGCTGGGCCAGTTGCAGCTGTGTTGTGGTTCTTTTATTCCAGACCAACTAAACAGCATTCCTTCAATGCTGCATTTTCAGAGCACCATATATGTAACTTTTCCTGACATCCAGGTACATGCAAGAAAAGACAAACTTTGCTGAGAAGGTAGAGTAAATCTTAGAAGGAAATACCTGTTCATGCAGTAAGGAAATGCCATGAGGATAAGTTGAAAAGTAGTAAAGAATAAAAATAAATATCTTCAACTAGCTTACCTTTTTTTCTTTTGGTATTGTATAATCAAAGCTGCAACTATTCCACCTTGAAGAAAAACAAAAAAAACAGGAATCAGGCAATGAAGTTATATTTTATTTAACATTTTGGTAAACACAGTTAGCAAACTTCACAGATAAGTAGTATGGAAAAGTCTCTTGTATCTCAGATCACAAATCACGAGAAGCCTTTACTTATCCAGAAAATGGTTCTGATGTTGGATCTCCCAATTTAATGTGTCTATACACTGCTGAATGTTTAGATTTTTAGCTCATTTGGAATGTTTAGTATTCAATCTCCTTAACATTCAAGATGTTCAAGCTTTCCATCATCTGTTTCCCTTCAAGCACCTCCAAGCTGTTTAAGGAATTTTCTCAACCAAATAGTCATAGGATATATTCTTATGTCCAAGGCTTATTTTGGCTTATTTAATTTCTTCCTTGATTGAGGAAATATTTAAAAAGAATAAATAAAAAATAGAAAATGAATCCCTCCGCATGTGTCAGATTCTCTCAATCTTGAACTTGAAATGAAAACCTCTAATCAGACTGGGCTAGCAAAAAATACATTTAAATTCTGCTATTGAGATTTCAGCACAGTTTTCCCTGACTAGCACACAGGGGCTGTTACATCTTAGAACCATTCAACAGGAATACAGACTGCGCAGTAGTTTGGGTTTGCATATTCTCCGTCCACGTGGATCGGGAAAACTGCTAGAAACCTGCTTGTAACAGCCGCCTCTAGCATGGCTGTGCCCCAAACACACAGGGACCGTACCCGCTGCTTGACAAAGCTGCTCTATGGCTCCAATTTAACAAGTCATTTAAACACAAACTTAAAGCACATACTTAATTCTGATTGATTTCAGTGGGATTTATACATACGCTTAAGTGTTTTGATGAATTGGGGCCTATACAGTGAAAAAATAGTTCACAAAGGTGAAGCTACTACAGCCTTTGTGGGAATTCTTTGGGAAAAGGTTGCACGTGTGTTCAGAATTTGCTAGCATGATGACAAAACACCCATGCTCTGGTAAGTGGAGCCCTTGAAGACTGACTAACTAAATGGTGGGAACTTCATTTATATAAGTAACAATTTTCTTATTCCCACGATGCTAGACTGTCAAATCCAACCTAGGAAGGGCTTGCTTGGATCTCATGACAATTTCCCTTCCTGGCTTCTATTCTTTCCATTGTTGGTGAGCACCAGACAAACACACGGTCCTAAGTGTGGAGGAAGTATTCTCACCCAAGACAGAATTACAGAAGTGAAACTTTTCTTGAGGGAGCAGGGGGGAAATGAGATTTTTCACTCCCCTTTCGTTCCCCAATATTGTGCACACATATTTAAGACAGAATCACAGCAGGTTTCTTAGCTCAGGAAAATATTGTGAATAAATTACAAACCTACAGACAGAGAAAATAACTAAGAGTATTAATACAGGCGTCTCTCCAGGGAACGGCAGTGCAATCTCAATCATGGGCATAGATTTTACATGGAAGCCAAGGACAAAAAGTTAGTCAGTGGCAGAGAAATCCAAGAATCCTAAATCTAAGGACCTTTAGGAGTTAAGCAGGGGGCGGGAAATGAGACAGAGGAAGTGCAATACTCAAATAGCCTGGATTGTGAACCTCAAAACACAGTCACAGCTTTAGTGTATCAAATTATTTTGTCACTATTAAGTTACTTACTGACGGCGATGCTGGCGATGCCAAGGCCGATGCCGGTAATGACAAAGTGTGTATCAATGCCAGGCCCTAAAGAGAACAAAAATCTGAGCTAAAATATGAATCCATATTCATGTCAATAACCTACAGGAACTCATCCACAATCCATGCATATGAAACCACACTTAGTACCCAAGATTATACCAGAGATGAGTGAAAAATCAATGGAGTATAATAAAAATCGACATTATAAAATAAATAATCATTAGCTACTGGAAACCATGATCTAAGCCCTCGAGAACCTCCCAAAGAAGAAAAGCAGCTTTGCAAGGGATGTATCTTGTAATACAGGCAGGAAAGCGATTGCAAAAATGGAAGAACCAATCTCAGTTTAAAGGCTTTCTACAATATAAACCAAGGGATGTTAACTATTCTCGTACACATGCTTCTACACTCTCATTTTCCAAGCCTGCATTGGCCATCAATGTGTTTGCCAAAACACTGAGTAAGCACAGAATCATTACATGTGGGCTGTCTAGATTGGGTATCATAATATCCACCCTAGCATGTCGTCATAGATTAGTGTTAGGGTTCGTCTACATTGCAATTCTACACCTGCAGCTGGCCCATGCCTGGTTTCTCGGGCTAAGGGGCTGTTTAACGGTGATGCAGATATTTGGATTCGGGTCTGCGAACTTCCCGCCTCCCAGGGTCCTACAACCCCGGCTTGAGCCTGAGCCTAAACGTCTACACCACAATTAAACAGTCCCTTAGCCCGAGGCCCGGAAGCCAAGTCAGCTGACACGAGCCAGTCACAGGTTTGAATTGCACTGTAGACATATGTAAAAGGCCTTGTTATCAGTATTTCAAATGATCCAAATAGATTGTTTCAAGAGACAGACTTTTACTGTCCCTACTAGAGTAAGGCCATTTAGTGTCTTCCGTAGCTGCTGGTTAAACATTAAATGGGTAATTCCTTGCCACAGATTGAACAGAACTGCAATCATTCATGTCAATGAGTTTTGCATTTAGAACTCAGACTCATGTAAACTCAATGCTCAGACTAAGATTTTTAGGGAAATTGTATGAAAGATTACAATAGTAACAACGAGGGCAAAGAGTGCTCTGAAGTAGCCTTTCAATGGCTCCTGGAATTACTGAACCTATTTGCCCTTAGATCTGAACCTATTCACCCATGAGATCTTAATTTTTCCTCCTTGTGTGTACGTGAAGCGAGAGCCATTTTTTAAGGATTACATTTCCAACAGCAACCTAACTGTGGAACCTGGGGGCAGGGGAGATAGCTCAGTGGTTTGAGCCTCAATCTTCGAGGGGGCCACTTAGAGATCTGGGGCAAAATTGGTCCTGCTAGTAAAGGCAGGGGGCTGGACTTGATGACCTTTCAGGGTCCCTTCCAGCGCTCCCCCGGCCCCATCAGTGAGAATCTGCCAGGATTCTCTCCTCGGCCCACCCGCTTTTCCTTGTGCACCCTGTCTTTGGGATCCTATCTGCTCTGACAGCTTTGGATGTGATTCTTGTATTGACAACTCACACAACTCCCATTTGGATTCCCTGTCCAGAGCTTAAACTGCACATGGCAAAAACGGAGCTTGTGTTCCCTCGCAAATCTTTCCTTCTCCACGTCCTCAGTTGCCACTGATTGAACAAAATCCTCCTCCTCTCAGCTGCTCATGCCTGTAATCTGGGCATTATTTTTGACTCAGCCCTTTCTATGGACCCTCATGTCTGGGCTATATCCAAAGCTTGTCATTTTCCCTTCTTAAGTTTTTCAAGATCCAGCTTTTCTCAGTCCAGACTGCCAAAGCTCTCATCCAAGCCCTTATATTTTTCTCTATGGACTTGGATTTTCTTCAGGTTTTCTGAAAAATACTGTTCATCCCTCCACTGGGACTCCCTTCTTTACCACATCAAAAATAAGTTTTGTATCCTCTCTTTCACAGCACATCTCATCACAGCCCCGCCTTCCCTACCAGATGTCTCATCTCATGATGTCAACTACCAGCTGAGCTCTACCAACATACCCAACCTTCATCGCCTCTTAATCCAGGTCTCCTAGAGAACCTCCAGGCTTTCTTCCTTACCTGTCAGACAGGCTCCCTGAAAAAATTCATAGCTGCTACCTTAGCCTCTTAAAAAAAACCTATTTCTGCTGTCGTGCCTATAGAACCCTGCTATTTTATGCAAGCCAGAAACGAGGCAAGCCACACTGCACGCAGAGCTAATCTACATGAAAACATGCTGCTCTCCTACCCACCACTTTTACCCATTTGATTCATCGATTTGTTGCATCTTCTTGTTAATCTGGATTTTGAGTTCTTTAGGGCAGTGGTTTTCAAATTTTTTTTCTGGCGACCCAGTTGAGGAAAATTGTTGATGTCCGTGACTTAACGGAGCTTGGGATGAGGGGTTTGGGGTGTGGGAGGGACTCAGGGCGGGGCAGAGGGCTGGTGTGTGGGGGTAAGGGCTGCAGGGTGGGGCCAGGAATGAGGGGTTCAGGGTGAGGGAACGGGCTCTGGGCTGGGGCATGGAGTTGGGGTGCGGAAGGGGGTCAGGGCTCTGGGCTGGGGGAACATGCTCTGGGCTGGGGTGAGGGGTTTGGGGTGCAGGAATGAGCTCAGGGTTGGGGGGAGGCTCAGGGCTGGGGCAGGGAATTGGGGCATGGGGTTGGGGCACAGGCTTCCCTCGGGCGGCTCCTTGTCAGTGGTTCATGCCTGTTCTGGCACCGCGGACCATGCTGCACCCCGGAAGTGGCCACCTCGCAGGGTCCTAGAACTCCTAGTATGATAAATGGAATGTACATATTCACTTGTAACCATATTGTTCATCATAACTGTAGGTGTAGGACTCAGGTTTACCTAATGGCTTCAATGTTGGCAGAAACACACAATTTGGGTTCTTTTTTGTTGTTCCTGTATAAGTAAAGCTAAATGAAAAACATTTCAAAAACCAGGCAGGAAACTGGCTAATAGAAAAAAAGAGTTAGAGGGGGAAAAACCCACACAAAGAAATCTAGCTGATTTAGAAACAAATGTATAGTTGCGGTCTCCCAAAGTTACTGACTAGAAGGGAATTTTTATTTAATTTCTTCATTTTTGTCAGAAATTCAACGTGATTCCAATGTCATGCACATAATTCAGCCACATGGATCAGCAACATTCAGGGGTTCCTTAGTGTGATAGACTTGAAAAACAATTGAAAGGATGTGGCCAGCTCCAGTTCTGAAGCTCCCTACAGCCAGGCTTCCCTGCTCACCACACGCATTGCGCTATCCAGTCTAACAGCTCAAGTGTTTTCTCTCTCCCCTCAGTACCTCACCTTCCAGCTCAGTAGAGTTGCCAATTGTGTTCAGTGTGGAATCTGTAGAGAAAAGAAAGTTTTATAAAATATTTGAGGTGCTCCAAACACAACTGACTATTATAAATACCAAAAAGCCAGCAGAGATTCCAGACATGTAAAGACATCAACGCTCACAAACAGATTGGAGTGAAAATTATCTTTCCAAGCACAGGACAAAACATATTGAATTTTAAAGAATCGAATCCACAACTGCTCCCCAAGACATTTGAAGAAAAGCCCACACGCATGACTGAAAGCACTGTCAGGCTGAATAACTGCTAGGGTCAACCCCCTCCCAGTGTTTTACCCACTTGATTTTCTCTAATATTTCCCTCTGTGGGGTATACCTTCAAGTCTGCACAAAGCAGAAGATCCACACGCATTAGGTGCATTACCCCTATTGTCATTCCAAGAGCTAATTCTCTCAGCTGTAAATTATCTACTCCTGAATTCTTTTCCTTGGGATAACCATATGGATATTAATAATAATAAGCCAATTATAATAAGACAATAATATTCCTTACCCACAGTATTGGCCACGTCACTCTCCTATTGAGAGGAATCAGAGGAATGGGCCAAGGTCAGAGCACTGTGGGAATCCTTTGGAAAGTGGAAGGGGGAGAAGGACCCACCAAAAGGCTTTGATAACCAAAAGAAATGGTGCAGGAACAATGAGAGAGGTACGAAAACCAGGAGAGCATAGTGTGTGCAAATGAACAACGAGCTCTCTGTCAAGTTTGTAGGCAAGCACCAAGTGAGCATCATCATATTTGTATCTGTGAATAGCAGAATTATAGAAATTAAATGACTTTCACACTGTACATTTCATTTTTATTCAAGTGGAAATTTGAACCCAAAACTCTAGACTTAGCAAATCCAAGTTTTTCCAATTTACCTGAGGAAGTACCAGCTACTTTTGTTCCTTTGAGAGGGACAGTTGTGGGTTTGTCCTGGGTAGTTATGACTAAGGCAAAAAGAAGAGGAAATAGCAGTTATGAACATTACATCAGTCTCCCATCACCAGCTGGCCACTCAGAGCAAGGAGCTTGCCAAACTAATGTTTAGGAATCTTCATCTTTAGTGAGAAGACAGACTTATCCCAATTACACGTTGTCACAGCGAGAGCCCCTGTACTATCAGCTGGGCTACCCCTGCAGACTGCTGCTGCGATCCCATTCAGATATTCTAGGGGAAGCCCATAGCAACCCCTACATTGAGCTGCCTACCACTTCCCTTTATAAAAATTCTCTCTCTCTCTTTTTTTTTTAAAGAGCTCTAACAGTTCCGTGCTTTGCAGCAGGGATGTGAAAGGCTCAATGTGGTGTCTCTTGCTGCCACCATTAGTTACAAACTGCCAAAATCTGTCATTTTCCTTTAGTTTTACTCATCAAAACTTCCTACAGGGACTTCTAAAACCCCTGAACATGCTGTTCTCACTGAGCATTCTCTGCAAGGTGTTGCCATGTGCAACTCAGAACTGTGCATCTCCATCCCTCACATCAAAATATGCTTTGGCCTAGGACAGGGGTCGGCAACCTATGGCACGCGTGCCAAAGATGGCATTCAAGCCGATTTTTAATGGCATGCTGCTGCCTGCCGTGCCATTAAAAATCCTGCCTGTCCCAGCCCGCTCTTCTCCCCCTCACGTCCGGGCAGGGGGCAAGGGGCAGAAGCTTGGTCCTGCTGGCTCCCCTGCCTCTTCCCACAGTGTGCTGGGTTCCTGCCCCTCCTCCTCTCCGTCCCTCCCTGCCGGCCAATCAGCTGATGGCCCTTGCGAGGGAGGGGGTCGGGGAGGAGTGGAGTCACAGTGCTTGCTGCTCCTGGCGCAGGCAGAGAAGAAGTGGGGGCAGGGCCTTGGGGAAGGGGGGGGGTGGAATAGGGGCTTATCCCCTCCAGCCCCCTGTGTGAGCACCCCACGACCCCCCCTCACACACACTCTGCCCTGAGCCCTACACCCCCGCACACACCCCAGGCCCGTGCCCTGAGCCCTGCATCCCGCACACATCCCCCAGGCTCCTGCCCTGAGCCCTGTACACCCCTCACACACATCCAGCCCTCTGCTTGACTCCTTCACCCCCCGCACCCAAGATCCTGACTCTGACACCTCCACACATATCCAGGCCCCCCCACACCCCATGCCCTGACACTTGCACCCCCTCACATGCCCCCAGCCCTCTGCCCTGACTCTTCCACCCCCACATACCCAGCCTTCACACACCCCATGCACCCCCCACATCCTCAACTCTAGAACCCCCCACATTGCCGCCCCCACCCTGAGCACCAAACGGCAGCTCCTGCACCCCGCACTCCCCACATTCCCACCTGCACCCCTCACACCAAATGGGAGTTGCCCAGGTAAGTGCTCCACACCCAAACCTCCTGCCCCAACCCTGAGCCATTCTAGCTCCTCGCCAGACCCTTCAACCCCAGCCCTGTGCTCAGTGCACTCCCACCCTCAGCTCAGTGCAGAGAGAGAGGAAGAGAATGGGCCAGAACCAGGGAGAAGGTAGGTACCTACTGTATGTGGGCAGGGCCGGGACCCCAGACCAGCAGCGGGTTGAGTGGGTCCCGCAGCCGGGATCCTGGCTGGCAGGAGTCGGCAGATGGAACCCCTGAGCGGCAGCAGGTTGAGCCGCTCAGCCCACTGCCGGTCTGGGGTCCCGGCCACTGGCCCTGCACAGCCCACTGCCGGTCTGGGGATCTGGCTGCTGGTCCCTTGCCAGCCGGGGTCCCGGCCGCAGGCACCGCTCAGCCCGCTGCCGGCCTAGGTGAACAGAACCCCAGACCAGCAGCAGGCTGCGCGGGCTGGTGGCGTAAGATCAACATTTTAATTTAATTTTAAATAAAGCTTCTTAAACATTTTGAAAACCTTGTTTATTTTACAATACAACACTAGTTTAGTTGTATAATATATACACTTACAGAGAGAGAGAGAGACCTTCTAAAAAACATTAAAATGTATTACTGGCACGTGAAACCTTAAATTAAAGTGAATAAATGAAGACTCGGCACACCGCTTCTGAAAGGTTGCCGATCCCTGGCCTAGGAGAAGGAGCACCATGTTGGGAACCAGGAGATGATGAGTTAACCTCTCATTATTTCTACTGACTAATGTTAACACCCCTGTGCCCTTCAAAACCCTAGTTATCACTGAACAATCCATCCTCTCTGAATTAAAGTTACACAAGCTAGGAAGAGAACCCAGATCTCTAATATTGCAGAACCAAGTCTCATCCACTTGACCTAACCAAAAGAATTTGTCAAATCTAAATACTTGGCTACGCGGTGTGTACAATGAGGCTATTCGTGCATATATAATCCATTGTCTTAGTGTGTTGGGCATCCTCCTCTAGTGGTTGGTCCATATAACAATCTACTCCTGCTGCCACCTATTATAATTACTTCTTTAACTTGACAGAGCTCTATGCTACAGTACCTTAGGCCCAAGTGTCAAACTTCAATGACACATGGAGGTGGGGGATGGGACATTAGTTTCACATAGACTTCTTTTTTCTTTTTAAAAAGTCCAGAAGTTACATAAAGCCCATGTTATTGGCCACATCACTCTCCTTTTGAGAGGAATCAGAGGAAAGGGCCAAGGTCAGAGGGCTGTGGGAATCCTTTGGAAAGTGGAAGGGGGAGAAGGACCCACCAAAAGGCTTTGATAACCAAAAGAGATGGTGCAGGAACAATGAGAGAGGCAGGAAAACCAGGACAGCATGGAGTGTGCAAATGAACAACGAGCTCTCTAAGTGAGCATCATCATATTTGCATCTGTGAATAGCAGAATTGTAGACATTAAATGACTTTCACACTGTACATTTCATTTTTATTCAAATGGAAATTTGAACCCAAAATTCTAGACTTTTAGCAAATCCAAGTTCTTCCAATTTACCTGAGGAAGTACCAGCTACTTCTGTTCCTTTGGGAGGGACAGTTGTGGGTTTGTCCTGGGTAATTATGTCTAAAGCAAAAAGAAGAGGAAAAAGCAGTTATGAACATTATATCAGTCTCCCATCACCAGCTGGCCACTCAGATGTGAAAGGCTCAATGTGGTGTCTCTTGCTATCACCATGAGTTACAAACTGCCAAAATCTGTCATTTTCCTTCAGTTTTACTCATCAAAACTTCCTAGAGGGACTTCTAAAACCCCTGAACATGCTGTTCTCACTGAGCATTCTCTGCAAGGTGTTGCCATGTGCAACTCAGAATTATGCATCTCCATTCCTCACATCAACATATCCTTTGGCCTAGGAGAAAGTGCACCGTGTTGGGAATCAGGAGATGATGAGTTCAACTCTCATTATTTCTACTGACTGGTGTTAACAATCCTGTGCCCTTCAAAACCCAAGTGTGGCGGGGTCAGACCATCCCGCCTTATCCCGGACAGAGTTAAGCCCCAGGGATGGGCAGTGGAAGTTCCGCCTCCCTGGGAAGACTGGGCATGCTCCAGGTGCTACAGGAGTACAAAGGGAGGGAGACCAGCTCATTCTGGGCTGTAGTCCATAGGAGAAGGACCTGCCAGGGGGAGCTCTGCGGAGGGCCAGCCACAGCTGCTGATTGCACCGGGAAGCGACGCCGTCCACGGCCCGCGTGCACCCCAGCGATTGGAGGAGACCCGGGAGATGACCGGATCCGCAGAGTACCGAGGACCCGACGACTCCTGGGAGACCCCAACAGAGAGCCGGGTAGGAAGTGTCACCGGGAGGGTGACAGAGTGGTACCTTCCCCCCCGCGGGGAAACTCAGCGTATTGCTACCGGGGCTGTCATATCCCAACGATAAAGACTCTGGCCGCTAGGCCACGCTACCCTCCACCAAGGTTCGCTTTATGCACTCTAGCTGGTAGGCCCTACTGCCCTGTAGCCAAGGGCCATATTATACTGAGTAAACACAGAATCATTACACGTGGTCTGTCTAGATGGGGTATCATTATATTCACCCTAGCATGTTGTCATAGGTTAGTGTTAGGGTATGTCTACATTGCAATTCTACACCTGCAGCTGGCCCATGCTTGGTTTCTCGGACTAAGGGGCTGTTTAACGGTGCTGCAGATATTCGGGCTCGACAATTTCCCTTCCTGGCTTCTATTCTTTCCTTTGTTGGTGAGCACCAGAGAAACACACGGTCCTAAGTGTGTGGAGGAAGTATTCTCACCCAAGAGAGAATTACAGAAGTGAAACTTTTCTTGAGGGAGCAGGGGGGAAATGAGATTTTTCACTCCCCTTCCGTTCCCCAATATTGTGCACACAAATTTAAGACAGAATCACAGCAGGTTTCTTAGCTCAGGAAAATATTGTGAATAAATTACAAACCTACAGACAGAGAAAATAACGAAGAGTATTAATACAGGCGTCTCTCCAGGGAACGGCAGTGCAATCTCAATCATGGGCATAGATTTTACATGGAACCCAAGGGCAAAAAGTTAGTCAGTGGCAGAGAAATTCAAGAATCCTAAATCTAAGGACCTTTAGGAGTTAAGCAGGGGGCGGGAAATGAGACAGAGGAAGTGCAATATTCAAATAGCTTCTATTGTGGACCTCAAAACACAGTCATAGCTTTAGTGTATCAAATTATTTTTTCACTATTAAGTTACTTACCAACGATGCCAACGCCGATAACGCCGATAACGCTGACGATGCCGGTGGAAATGCCAACGCCGATGCCGGCAATGCCAGGCCCTAAAGAGAACAAAAATGTGAGCTAAAATATGAATCCATATTCATGTCAATAACCTACAGAAACTCATCCACAATCCATGCATATGAAGCCACACTTAGTACCCAAGTTTATACCAGAGATGAGTGAAAAATCAATGGAGTCTCATAAAACTCTACATTATAAAATAAATAATCATTAGCTACTGGAAACCATGATCTGAGCCCTCGAGAACCTCCCAAAGAAGAAAAGCAGCTTTGCAAGGGATTACATACATACATATCTTCTAATGCAGGCAGGAAAACGGTTGCAAAAATGGACGAACCATCTCAGTTTAAAGGCTTTCTACAATATAAACCAAGGGATGTTAACTATTCTCTTACACATGCTTCTAGGCTCTCATTTTCCAAGCCTGCACTGGCCATCAATGTGTTTGCCAAAACACTGAGTAAGCACAGAATCATTACATGTGGGCTGTCTAGATTGGGTATCATAATATCCACCCTAGCATGTCGTCATAGATTAGTGTTAGGGTACTTCTACATTGCAATTCTACACCTGCAGCTGGCCCATGCCTGGTTTCTCGGGCTAAGGGGCTGTTTAACGGTGATGCAGATATTCGGGCTCGGGCCTGCGACCCTCCCACCTCGCAGGGTCCTAGAACTCCTAGTATGATAAATGGAATGTACATATTCACTTGTAACCATATTGTTCATCATAACTGTAGGTGTAGGACTCAGGTTTACTGATGGCTTCAGTTTTGGCAGAAACATACAATTTGGGTTCTGTTTTGTTGTTTTTGTATAAATAAAGCTCAACGAAAAATATTTTAAAAACCAGGCAGGAAACTGGCTAATAGAGAAAAAAGAGTTAGGAAAACAAAACAAAACAAAACAAAAAAACCCACACAAAGAAATCTAGCTGATTTAGAAAAAAATTATAGTTACGGTCTCCCTAAGTTACTGACTGGAATGGATTTTTTATTTAATTTCTTTATTTTTGGCAGAAATTCAACGTGATTCCAATGTCATGCACATAACTCAGCCACATGGATCAGCAACATTAACGGGTTCCTTAGTGTGATAGATATATGCCATCATGTGCCAGCAATGCCCCTCTGCCATGTACATTGGCCAAACCGGACAGTCTCTACGCAAAAGAATTAATGGACACAAATCTGACATCAGGAATCATAATACTCAAAAACCAGTGGGAGAACACTTTAACCTGTCTGGTCATTCAGTGACAGACCTGCGGGTGGCTATATTACAACAGAAAAACTTCAAAAACAGACTCCAAAGAGAGACTGCAGAGCTAGAATTGATATGCAAACTAGACACAATCAACTCCGGTTTGAATAAGGACTGGGAATGGCTGAGCCATTACAAACATTGACTTTATCTCCCCTTGTAAGTATTCTCACACTTATTATCAAACTGTCTGTACTGGGCTAGCTTGATTATCACTTCAAAAGTTTTTTTTTTTCTCTTAATTAATTGGCCTCTCAGAGTTGGTAAGACAACTCCCACCTGTTTATGCTCTCTCTGTGTGTGTATATATATCTCCTCAATATATGTTCCATTCTATATGCATCCGAAGAAGTGGGCTGTAGCCCACAAAAGCTTATGCTCTAATAAATTTGTTAGTCTCAAAGGTGCCACAAGTACTCCTGTTCTTCTTTTTGCGGATACAGACTAACACGGCTGTTACTCTGAAACGAAAGTATGTCGCCAGCTCCAGTTCTGAAGCTCCCTACAGCCAGGCTTCCCTGCTCACCACACACACTGCGCTCCCCAGTCTAACAGCTCAAGCGTTTCTCTCTCCCCGCAGTACCTCACCTTCCCCTTCAGGTACAGTAGAGTTGCCAGCTGTGTTCAGTGCAGAACCTGTACAGAAAAGAAAGTTTTATAAAATACTTGACGTGCTCTCCCCACAACTGACTATTTTAAATAACAAAAAGCCGGCAGAGATTCCAGGCATGTAAAGACATCAACACCCATAAATAGACTGGAGTGAAGTTCATCTTGCCAAGCACAGGACGAAAGATACTGAATTTTAAAGAATCGAATCCACAAATGCTCACATTGTCTCCCCAAAATATTGGAAGAAAACCCCCCGAGCATGCCAGTGAAAGCACTGTCAGGCTCAATAACTGCTAGAGTCAACCCCCTCCTGGTGTTTTACCCACTTGATTTTCTCTAATATTTCGCTCTGTTGGGTATACCGTCAAGTCTGCACAAAGCAGAAGATCCACACGCATTAGGTGCATTACCCCTATCGTCATTTCAAGAACTAATTCTCTCAGCTGTAAATTATCTACTCCTGAATTCTCATCCTTGGGATAACCGTATGGATTTGGAGACTAACTGTCTTTGTCCCCAGTTAAATCTACACCAAAGTAAGAGAGTTTGTGCCACTGAATTGGTCAGAGCTTGGATGCCATAGAGCGATAGAAGATTTTCACACACCAGTCCCTACTGCAGCCAATAGTGTTGTTATTAGTTGTGTTGCAATAGCGCGTGAGGGCTCAAGTCATGACTCAGGGCCCCACTGTGCTAAGCGCTGTAGAACCACACAACAAAAAGTAGGTCCCTGCCCCCATCGCTCTCATTAGAGCTGCCATCAATCAGCCCAGACAATAATATTCTTTACCCACGGTATTGGCCACGTCACTCTCCTTTTGAGAGGAATCAGAGGAAAGGGCCAAGGTCAGAGGGCTGTGGGAATCCTTTGGAAAGTGGAAGGGGGAGAAGGACCCACCAAAAGGCTTTGATAACCAAAAGAAACGGTGCAGGAACAATGAGAGAGGTAGGAAAACCAGGAGAGCATGGAGTGTGCATATGAACAACGAGCTCTCTAAGTGAGCATCATCATATTTGCATCTGTGAATAGCAGAATTGTAGAAATTAAATGACTTCCACACTGTACATTTCATTTTTATTCAAGTGGAAATTTGAACCCAAAATTCTAGACTTTTAGCAAATCCAAGTTTTTCCAATTTACCTGAGGAAGTACCAGCTACTTCTGTTCCTTTAGGAGGGACAGTCGTGGGTTTGTCCTGGGTAATTATGACTAAGGCTAAAAGAAGAGGAAAAAGCAGTTATGAACATTATATCAGTCTCCCATCACCAACTGGCCACTCAGATGTGAAAGGCTCAATGTGGTGTCTCTTGCTGTCACCATGAGTTACAAACTGCCAAAATCTGTCATTTCCCTTCAGTTTTACTCATCAAAACTTCCTACAGGGACTTCTAAAACCCCTGAACATGCTGTTCTCACTGAGCATTCTCTGCAAGGTGTTGCCATGTGCAACTCAGAACTGTGCATCTCCATCCCTCACATCATAATATCCTTTGGCGTAGGAGAAGGTGCACCGTGTTGGGAACCAGTAGATGAGTTAAACTCTCATTATTTCTACTGACTGGTATTAACAATCCTGTGCCCTTCAAAACCCAAGTTATCACTGAGCAACCCATCCTCCCTGAATGAAAGTTACACAAGCTAGGAGGAGAACCCAGATCTCTAATATGGCGGATCTAAGTCTCATCCACTTAGCCTAAATGAAAGAATTTGCCAAATCGAAATACTTGGTTACGCAGCGTGTCCAATAAGGCTATTCGTGCATATATAATTCAAAAATATCTATATGATTGACAATCTAAATTGAGTGAATATAAAACACACATGAAAGGTCTGTAACAGTTACTCTGCAACTGCTCCAATCAGGAGTTCTTCTTAAAGCCATAAAAATAGCCTGACCTTCACAAGTTGGAAGTTGACTCCATTCAACTTGATCTCCCTTCACCATACATTGGATGAAAGGCCTCCCACGTAATCTGAACCTAAAGTAAAGAGAAAAAGTTTCTTACCTAACTCTCTAATTATTCCTGTAATAGTCCAGAACTTGGGGAAAGGGGTTCTTTCTGCCAGTAAGTGACCCTGTAGGGTCATTCCTGCTGTAAGTACCAAAATGAATCCTAGGACCAAGGAATGCTGAGCGGTTAAAGCCAATGTAGAACAAGCAAATAGGTGGGTATAAGATTGCAGAGAGCATGTTAGCAGGTGAAATCCTTCCCCTTAAAATCTATACTAGCCAGATGCTTGGGAATTTCTGGGCAATATCTTTGTTGAATCTTAGCAAAGGGAAACAAGTAAGTCTCTCTTATCCACATTTTTAATGCTTCTTATTTCTTACATCCCCAGAAGGTGGAAGAAGTCCCTAAAGAAGTTCCATTATTTGAAAAATTCTAAGGAAATTAGTAATTTTCCAGACTGTTAATCTTCTCAGAGTGTTCGCATGTGAAAGACGTTTGGCTTTGCAGAATGGAGACTGCGTAACATCTCCCTCATTCCAATCTGCAGAACGGTGCTCGGGATGTGGGCTGTTGGCATTCTAAACCTTGGATTACTGGCCCAGAGAAATGGGGAGCAAAGTACTAAAAGGGGTGTCTCTGTCACTCTGGAAGTTAGTAGCTCAGCCTGCTTAGTGCCATCATTCCTCTGCCTATTTTAATTCTGCTCTTCTACCAAAGAGTTGGCAACAGTCCACATCCAAGACCCACTTAGCTAGACCTTTAGCTAATTCTTGCACAGGAAGTTCTGCATAGTGGCAATGCAGTCACTTAGCCTTCGCTACTTCCTTTAACACTACAGGCTAAAGGTCGTGGCCTTATTTATTTGTCAAGGAGGTTTAGAGAAACAGATGAGAGGTGCACCTAGTAAAGCTGTTCTCTGCAGGGTTTTTCACCAGTCTGCTGAAATGAGAGGGCCAACAAGGATAGACATGAACATCATGTGTGGCCAGGTGGCTACCGCTTTTCTTCCAACTTAGAACATTACACCCAAAGGCCACTTGTGCTGACAGCAACAACCGGGAGAGAAGACAGCTGCACAAGGGCTGTCCCACTGCTGCCACTCTTTCAAAACCCGAACATCTCAATGTCCAAACCTAATCAGCCCATTGAAACCCAAAGCTTTTGTTGGTGGACACAATTCCAAGGTGGGCAGCTTCTGTACACTTCTGCATAGGATAACGTTAAGTATCACAACAACAGCTTGGACAACAAGGAGTCCTTGTGGCACCTTAGAGACTAACACATTTATTTGGGCATAAGCTTTCATGGGCTAAAACCCACTTCATCATCATCATTAGCCTACGAAAGCTTATGCCGAAATAAATGTGTTAGTCTCTAAGGTGCTACATGGACTCTTTGTTGTTTTTTCTGATACAAGCTAATACAGCTACGTCTCTGAAACAACAGCTTGGACATTCTTGTGGGTGCAACTCAGATGCAGCATTGCCTAGAGGAAAAACCACTGGACTGGGACTCAGGAAACTTGGATTCCATTCTCATTTCTGCCTCTGGCCTGTGGGTGACCTTGGGAAGTCACTTCCCCTCTGTGCTTCAGTTTCCCCATCTGTAAAATGGGGAAAACAATACTGCCCTCCTTTGTAAAGTGATTTGATATCTGATAACAGCTAGTTTTTATTACATCACCTGAGAAGAACGTACGAACGGCCATACTGGGTCAGACCAAAGGTCCACTGAGCCCAGGATCCTGTCCTCTGACAGAGACCAATGGCAGGTTCTCCAATGGGAATGAACAGACAGGTTATCATCAAGTGATCCATGCCCTGTCACCCAATCTCAGCTTCTGGCAAACAGAGGCTAGGGACACCATTCCTGCCCATCCTCACTAATAGCCATTGATGGACCCATCTTCCAGGAATCTATCTAGCTCCCTTTTGAACTCCGTTATAGTATTGGCCTTCACAACACCCTCTGGCAAGGAGTTCCAGAGGTTGACAGTGTGATGCATGAAAAAATACTCCTCATATGGAAGCCGTTCTATACCCCTAATCATTTTTTGTTGCCCTTTTCTGAACCTTTTCCAATTCTAATATATCTTTTTAGAGCTGGGGCGACCACCTCTGCATGCAGTATTCAAGGTGTGGGCATGACATGAATTTATATAGAGGAAATATGATATTTTCTTATTATCTATCCCTGATGGCTCAGCTACAGGAAAAGGCATTCTCTTTGTCTCCTAATCCCTGTGGGGTTTGAAGACAGAGAATCATAGGACTGGAAAGAACTTCGAGTGGTTTTCTAGTCCAGTCCTCTACACTCAGGCAGGACTAATTATTACGTAGACCATCCGTGAGAGGTGTTTGTCTAACCTGCTGTTAAAAATCTCCACAAATTCCCTAGGCAATTTATTCCATAACCAGCCACTCCCAATCATCCTGATCCCAGCACAGGGAATTTAACCTTTGTTGCCTGCACAAACAACCTAAATGGGTGACACAGTGAAAAACAAAATGATATATCAATTAAAACAAAGACATCCATGCTCATGGCATGTGCTTCCCTGTTCAATTACTCTGATGTCCCGAAAGTACCTGCACAATCCAATGAAACCAGAACCCAATCACATATTATGGTAGTTTTTTCCAACAGCAGCTTGATGAAATTGAAGCGCACCCCATGATACCGTAGCTGCACCAGCTTTCTCCCAACTTAATCTTTTAAATTAGATCGAAATTTCTATTATTAATTTTCCACTGTTCACCAAACTAAGCTCTGTGAATTCATCAGCACCAGTTGCCCAACACTCACCCTTCATCACAAATGATGTTTACTCTTGCACCATACAGGTAATTTGTTGTATCAACAGCTCTGCCATGCTCTGGTCCTTTTGGAACACCACACGATTTCCCTAGCACAGAACAAGATCAGTGTCAGCGTGTTATGTTGATGCAACAAACTCTAACAGACTTAGAAGAGACTATGGCCAGGGTGGCCAAACTGTGGCTCACAAGCCGCATGTGGCTTTTACACAGTGAAAGTGCAGCTCACGGAGCCCTCCTACCAGACTTGGGGTGTGGGGGGGACAGCGTGGGACCTCTGCCTTGGAGCAGGGTGGTGGGCTGGGGGCTTCTGCCCAGCAGGGAGGCAGGTTTCAGGGCTTCAGCAGGAGTGGGGCTGAAGCCCCGAGCGCCAGCAGGTGCCTCCTGCTCCAGCTCTTGAACTTCTGAAGATTGTTGTATGCGGCTCGAAGGGTGAGTAAGTTTGGTCACCCCTGGACTATGGCAATGGCAGACTAGCAGTGCAGTTAGTTCACTCTCCTCTCTGGGGGTTTTTTCCTACTTAACTGTGGATATTCTTATTGTCCATATTAAGTGCTGAATTCTATCACTTTGTCAACTTCAATGGCAATAGACTCCTCCTACCTGGTACAGGGAGTTATTTGTGATGCTTCATCTGGTGCCAGGCACTTATTACCAGACAGAACACACTATCAGCCATTCACCGTGTCCACATGCCAAACAGAAGAGACATGCTGCATTCAGGGACCACAGAGAAAGCTACAAACAGCACTAATGATTATATTGGGAAAACATTTCTGTCCTTGATGTGGACAAGGATTTTTGCACATCAAAATATATGGCCTGTTATATACATGAAGTATTTTACTAATCAGGCATGCCAGACTACTTCAGTCTAAGCCCTGGTCTACACTACGAGTTTAGGTCAATTTTAGCAGCGTTAGGTCGATTTAACCCTGCACCCGACCACTTGACCAAGCCTGTTTTGTCGACTTAAAGGTCTCTTGAAATTGATTTCTGTACTCCTCCCCGGCGAGGGGTTTAGCGCTAAAATCAACTTTGCTGGGTCGAATCTGGGGTAGTGTGGATGCAATTCGATGGTATTGGCCTCTGGGAGCTATCCCAGAGTTCTCTATTGTGACCGCTCTGGAGAGCACTCTCAACTCAGATGCACTGGCCAGGTAGACAGGAAAAGACCCTGGAACTTTTGAATTTCATTTCCTGTTTGGCCAGTGTGGCGAGCTGATCAGCACAGGTGAGCATGGAGTCCCAGAATCGCAAAAGAGCTCCAGCATGGACCAAACATGAGGTACTGGATCTGATCGCTGTATGGGGAGAAGAATCCATGCAGGCAAAACTCCATTCCAGAAGACGAAATGCCAATATATTTGCCAAAATCTCCAAGGGCATGATGGACAGAGGCTACAACAGGGACACACAGCAGTGCCGCGTGAAAGTTAAGGAGCTGAGGCAAGCCTACCAAGAAACAAAGGATGCAAACGGTCGCTCTGGGTCAGAGCCCCATACATGCTGGTTCTATGATGAGCTGCATGCAATTCTAGGGGTGGCCTCTACCACTACCCCACCACTGTCCGTGGACACCTGCAAGGGGAGAGTCTCACGCAACAGGGAGGAGGAGTTTGAAGATGATGATGAGGAGGAGGAGGTTGAAGGCAAGGCAAGGAGAGAATCCCTCTTCCCCGGCAGCCAGGAACTGTTCATCACCCTGGAGCCAAAACCCTCCCAAATGAAGCCGGAGAAGGAACCTCTGGTGAGTGTACCTTTGTAAATATAATACAGAGTTTAAAAGCAAGCGTGTTTAATGATTAATTTACCACGCCAAGCCAGTAGCAAGTAGTCTGGAATCATTGCAGAACAAAACCTTACAGCGAATGGGCCTGGGCTTTGGCTGTTTGCCTTTGCCTGAAAATAAATCATCCCCACTGTTAGCCACATGGTGGGGAAAGGCCCGTTCATAGTGAGCTGTTCGCATTTGGCTGACCAGGATCTTCCCTGATACTAGCCATGCAGTTTGGGGGGTGGGGTGTGTGTGTGAAGCAATCATCCCAGAGAATTGGGTCGGGGGTGGGGGGGGTTGGATTGTGCTGCACATTCATCCTAAAACCACAGCCCCTGCTTTTAAATGGCCAACCCAACAGGCTTTGCTTAGTATGGGAAAGTAGGGTGCTGCTGTTTGAAACCGTTCCCACATGTTATGAAGGTTGAAGAAGCTGAAACCCTTTGCCTTACCATGGCTGCTGCAAGCCCAATTCTGTTGCCCAGCCGAGCGTGTGTGATGTCTCACACCAAACCGGCAAGCACTCAATATAAGAGGCAAAATGCGACCTTGTACCAAAAGCACATGTGCTATGCAATGTGAATCGCTTGATTCAGTGTGAAATAGTCTTCCCTTTGTTCTCTAAAATATATCTTTTTAAGTACTACTCTCCTTTTTTTTCCTTCCCGCAGCTGCAAATGTTTCTACGCTCCCCCTATCATCTCTGTCCCAGAGGCTAGCGCAGATTAGAAGGCGAAAAAAACGCACTCACGACAAGATGCTCTCAGAGCTCATGCAGTCCTCCCACACTGAAAGAGCTCAGCAAAATGCATGGAGGCAAACAATGGCAGAGTCCAGGAAAGCGTTAAATGAATGCGATGAGAGGAGGGAGGAGCACGCTGCGAGGAGGCAGGATGCAATGCTGAGGCTAGTGGGGGAGCAAACTGACATGCTCAGGCGTCTGGTGGAGCTGCAGGAAAGGCAGCAGGAGCACAGACCACCGCTGCAGCCCCTGTATAACTGCCTGCCCTCCTCCCCAAGTTCCATTTCCTCCTCACCCAAACGTCCAAGAATGCAGGGGGGAGGGAGGGAGGCTATGGGCCCCCAGCCCTCCATCCCAGAGGATTGCCCAAGCAACAGAAGGCTGGCATTCAATAAGTTTTGAACTGTAGTGTGGCCTTGTCCTTCCCTCCCTCATCCACCACCCCACCCGGTCCTTCCCTCCTCACCCACCCCTCCCGGGCTATCTTGCAAATTTTCCCATTTGTGTGATGAATTAATAAAGAATGCATGATTTTGGAACAATAATGACTTTATTGTCTCTGAAAGCAGTGATCAAAGGTGGGAGGGCGGTTGGTTTACAGGGAAGTACAGTCAACCAAGGGGGTGGGTTTTCATCAAGGAGAAACAAAGAGAACTGTCACACCGTAGCCTGGCCACTCATGAAACTGGTTTTCAAAGCTTCTCTGATGCGCAGGGCACCCTGCTGTGCTCTTCTAATCGCCCTGGTGTCTGGCTGCACGTAATCGACAGCCAGACGATTTGCCTCAACCTCCCACCCCACCATAAATATCTCCCCCCTACTCTCACAGATATTGTGGAGCACACAGCAAGCAGCAATAACGATGAGAATATTGGTTTAGCTGAGGTAAACTGCGCCAGTGAGCTTTTAAACATCCAAATGCACATTCTACCACCATTCTGCACTTGCTACGCCTATAGTTGAACTGCTCCTTACTACTGTCCAGGGTGCCGGTGTATGGCTTCATGAGCCATGGCATTAAGGGGTAGGCTGGGTCCCCAAGGATAACTATAGACATTTCAATACCCCCAACGGTAATTTTCTGGTCTGGGAAGTAAGTTCCTTCATACAGCTGTTCAAACAGACCAGAGTTCCTCAAGATGCGAGCGTCATGCACCTTTCCCGACCATCCCAAGATCCTCCAGTGCTTGCAGCACCATTGAAAAGTGCCCCTTGCGGTTTATATACTGGCTGCAAAGGTGGTCCAGTCCCAAGATAGGGATATGCGTTCCGTCTATCACCCCACCACAGTTAGGGAATCCCATTGCAGCAAAGCCATCCACTATGACCTGCACATTTCGCAGAGTCACTACCCTTGATAGCAGCATCTCCGTGATTGCATTGGCTACTTGGATCACAGCAGCCCCCACAGTAGATTTACCCACTCCAAATTGATTACCGACTGACCGGTAGCTGTCTGGCGTTGCACGCTTCCAGAGGACTATCGCCACTCGCCTCTCAACTGTGAGGGCTGCTCTCACCTTGGTATTCTGCTGTTTCAGGGCAGGGAAACGCAAGTCACAAACTTCCATGAAAGTGCCCTTACACATGCAAAAGTTTCGCTGCCACTGGGAATCATACCAGACCTGCAACACTATGCGGTCCCACCAGTCTGTGCTTGTTTCCCGGGCCCAGAATCGATGTTCCACGGCATGAACCTGCCCCATTACCACCATGATGTCCAAATTACCAGGGCCTGTGCTTTAAGAGAAGTCTGTGTCCATGTCCTCATCACTATCGTGATCACGCTGTTGTTGCCTCCTCGCCTGCTTTTGCGGGTTCTGCACATACTGCAGGATAATGCGAGAGGTGTTTACAATGCTCACAACAGCAGCGGTGAGCTGAGCAGGCTCCATGCTAGCTGAGTGGGCTCCATGCTAGCCGTGGTATGGCATCTGCAGGAGAGCAGGAAAGCAGAGCTTCAGCGGAAGCAGTGGATGACAACGGATGACATGAGAATAGATATTTATACCAAACGACGAGAGGACCTGAGAGGTGGATTCATGGCACCAGGAAAGCAGGAGAGCAGAGTTGCAGCGGAAGCAGTGTATGACGATGGTTTGAAGACCTACTGCACAGTCTGCTGCCAGCAGCACCCAAGACACAACAGTGGCGGTGTCGGTGAGCTGAGCTGAGCGAGCTGCACGCTTGCCATGGCATGGCGTCTACGCAGAAAAAAGGCGCGAAACGATTGTCTGCCGTTGGTTTCACAGAGGGAGGGGAGACTGACGACATGTACCCAAAATGACCCTCGACAATGTTTTTTGCCCCATCAGGCATTGGGAGCTTAACCCACAATTCCAATGGGCGGCGGAGACTGCAGGAACTGTGGGATAGCTACCAGCAGTGCACCGCTCCGTAAGCTGATGCTAGCCACGGTAGTGAGGACGCACTCCACCAACTTAATGCTCCTTGCGCCTCTTGCTCCCAGCTCCTCACACTCTCGCACTACAAACTGAAGTGAGCTCCTTTTAAAACCCCGGTGCCCTGATTAGCCTGCCTTAATTGATTCTAGCAGCTTCTTCTTAATTGGCTCCAGGTGTCCTAATTAGCCTGCCTGCCTTAACTGGTTCTAGTAGGTTCCTGATTACTCTAGTGCAGCCCCTTCTCTGGTCACTCAGGGAACAGAAAACTATTCATCCAGTGACTAGTATATTTGCCCTCTACCAGACTCCTGTACCCCACTGGTCTGGGTCTGTCACATAAGATATAGCCTATGTTTGTCAAACAGAATATAATACAGACATGCAAGGAGCTGTGGTTAAGGGTGATCACTCAGTTGGCTCCTTCCTCTCACCCTGTATTAATGTAGGTTTTTAAATGGAATACAAGAGATACAGACTCAATATGGGTAGCTTTGCCAACACTTATGGCATTATTCACAATGCAGGCCATTCATCATTTACATTTTGTTATGTATCTTGGGGTATTTGAACAACTCTGCCATACATATAGTTATTAAATATTGCATTTATTTTTTAATACGGTGATTCAATTTGGTTGAACTGTTTGCTGAATGAGTGCTCTCTGAGACTAGAATTTTTAAATGTGTGAATTTTAACAACAAAAATAATACACCTCTACCCCGATATAACGAGACCCGATATAACATGAATTCTGATATAACGCGGTAAAGCAGTGCTCTGGGGGGGTGGGGCGGGACTGCGCACTCCGGCGGATAAAAGGAAGTTCGATATAACGCGGTTTCACCCATAATGCGTTAAGATTTTTTGGCTCCCGAGGACAGCATTATATCGAGGTAGAGGTGTACTATTATTCTCCTTCACATGTAGTTTCCAGGGATACTGTGCTCACCATTTTTAAATGGATATTTACCACAGCATGATATTAACTTTTACTTCATTATTTGTGATTTCCTATTGCTGCTGGGAAGCACAACGAACACAATGAAAAGCTTAACTACTGCAAGCGCTGTCTAACGTTCAATAGTACTCACTTTGCTTTCTCTCTCCATTTAAAGCTGAATTGAAATTTTACATCAAAACCTGACAAAAAGGTTTTTCAGACTAGCATTGACAAGCCAGTGCCGAAATGTGAACCAGCTGCTTAACACAAAACACTCCTATCTGCTCACAGAGGGCCACTCGCTCAATGGAGAGAGAAAAGTGACAAAAAAGACACCCACCTCTACAGAACTCAGGGGCTTCTGACCATGTGAAATTCTCAAGACAAGTAATGACAGGTCTCAGTTCGGTCTCCTCATATCCTGGACGACAGACATAACTCACAGTGGTCCCATTAGCATGGAAATTCTTCTTCTCATCTTCCTTACTTAAGACAGCAGATTTTAACTTTGGTACGGTACCACAGCTAGCTAGCAAGAAAAAAAAATAGGCATAAAATGGTACTTTTAACTTTCTATTTATATATAAATACACACCCACATATATATTAAAAAAAAAAAAAAAAACAGAAACACTAAGTGTGCACAACTCTGTAACATAAGTGAAGGGTACCAAACAGGTAACAGGTACCCTGCCCAAACGTTTATGATGTAGAGGCAGCAGCAGCCACAGAACAGCATATGAGCATTAGAGCGGGACATTTTAGGACTATTGCCTGGAGATCTGGAGAAAAGTGGACGATGGATCCTGGCTTCACTGGGATTTTCTTGGCGGAGGCCCCAGGTGCCATCCCTGGTTGGGCCCCGGCGTCAGCGCCCTGGAGGAAGCGTGAGGATGACTTGCAAGGGATCCGGGAGACCCAAGAGGGACTATGGGAGGGGCAGTGGGCCCTCCACAAACAGTTGGTGCAGCTGGCAAGGGAGCAGCGAGCCCTGGTAAAACTCCTCTGGAGGGAGTTTCTGAGGAGCCGCTGAGAGCGTGACAGAAAGTCGAGCGCCAAGGCCAGGAGGCCTGGGGCTAAGTGCTGGACTTGTTATGCCTGTGAGTGTCAGGGACATTTGAGATGGGACTATCCCTACTGGGTTGGGGGCAGGGAGACGTACCCAGAATAGGGGAAGAGACAAGACCCTGAGAAACACTGTTGAGTGAAGAAACCCAAGAGGGGATCAACATGTTGGGCCTCTGGGCAGTGAGGGCACCTGTGGAGGGATTGCCCAGAACCAAGGAACACGGCCCAGGCAGCCCAGAGAGGGCTAGGCCCAGGAAGGACTGGAAAAGGCCCAAGGCCGGGAGGAGGCAAGGAGCTTGCTTCTTCTGCCAGGAGAGGGGCCATATTAGGAGACACTGCCCCTTCAAGGGACGAGGGGTGCAGGGCGGGATACCTAAGGACCCTGGTGGGGGTGTGTGTGTGAAGGCCGGCAGGGTCAACACTGCAGTGGGAGCAGTAGACCTACCAGGGGGCCAGACCCAACGGAAGGTATCCGAGAAAGGTACTGCGACAGAGTGGGCCCAGCAGGAAGCGGGGGCCCAGACTGACAGAGAGCAGGCTACAGCGGGAACCCAGACCCTGAAGTTAGAGGGCCTGGGGGATGTTAGCCTAGGTATGCAACTGATGGCAGCAGAAGAGGCCTGCCGGACAGCGGAGGTGGAGCTACAAAAAGCCGAAAAGGGGAAGGAAGACCCAGCCTTAAAACTGAAGGACAGTGAGGAGAGGTGAGTGCAGCTGGCGGGACATCTCTGGGCTGCACAGGCTAGAGGACCCCCCTTCCCCCAGGCGTGGGATTTTGAGGAGGGTGTGTGTAACGGGGCAGTTACCCTGCTCCTGAGAGAAAAGGCTGGGCTGATGGGGAAGCAAGGACAGCTGGGGCCACGCCCCAATTAGGCCACAGCTGGCCCTAGCTAAGGGCTGTGAGCCAGGGGCTGAGTCAGTCTCTGCAGAGGTGAAAGTGAGCTGGTACGCTGTGCCGGACCGGACCAGACCAGTTTCCCCAGGCTGGTGCTTTAATGGGCCCGGGGCTCCCTGCAGCAGCACGAGCCCCGGGCCCTTTAAATCGCCTCCAGAGCCCCGCTGCTGCTACCCCGGGGCTCAGGAGCCCCCGGGTAGCGGTGGTAGGGCTCTGCTGGCGATTTAAAGGGCCTGGAGCTCCGCTGTGGTAGCGGCGGCCAGAGCCCCGGGCCCTTTAAATCACCCCTTAGTCCCAGAGCTCTGCAGCTGGTAGCTCTGGGGGTGATTTAAAGGCCCCACCTCTTCCACGCTCCCGCTCAGGACTCCAGCGTACAAGTAAGTCCTTTAAGTTACTTTCACCCCTGAGTCTCTCTCTAGGTGTGGAGAGAGAAGGGCCTGGCTGCCTGGGAGAAAAGGGTATTTGAACTGGAGCAGGGCAAGGGAGATGGGGCGCTCCAGTCTGGTAAACCCCCAGGCTGCAGGCCTTATACAAGGCCTAAAGAGAGGTACTGGGGTTAGGCAGAGGCAGCTGGTCCAAACCCCCTTTGCCAGTGATGAGTGGTTTAGAGACTGCAGTGAGCAGGGGCTAAGTGATGACTGGCAGTTGCCACTGAGGCAAGGTGGGGATAGGGGGTTCGGGGTTCCCCTGGGAGGGGAGACCCACAGCAGGGGTACTGCAGGGGAAGAACCCCGAGGTAAAGGGCACCAGGGTCCAGGCGGGACATGGGGCCTGATGCAGGTGAGCCACCGACTTGCAGAGGGCGCTCCGGGCTGAAGTCGAGCTAATTCCCAGGAGCACCAGCAGGAGGCGCCGCGCCGATGAGTCTCACTTCAGTACAGGGACAAACTGTCTCTTTATTACATATGTACAGAGCACAGCACAAGGGGCCCATGATACCCAATTGGGACCTTTATGCAATATTGGAATATAAGTGGTACTATGCAGGTAAATCATTTCTGAAAGAGCTTTATTTCATATTTACCTAGTGATGCAGGAAAACTGTCTGAGCATCCCAACCTATTTCTGTGCAGTCAAAACTCAAATATAAATTTACTTCCCATTCCTGTCGGTCTAAACCGAACATTCCTGAATCAAACACAAGTCATCTCACTGATGGATGTTCCCAGATTGCTTTGCAACAAGATTCTTGAATAAGCAGGTTAATTGCATATTGTCACTGATCCAGCAAGGAACTTGAAACTAGTTATTAAAGCTAATTTTGAGTAGACCTATTCAGTGGGGGAAAGTCTGACATTTCCATCAGCGAAGGGTGGCCTGAGCAAATTTGTTCCAGAGAAAATAAAATACTTACAACCACAAAACTCTCCAATGATTGACCACTCAGAGTTTGAAAGGCAAACGAGTGTGTCTGACTGTCCAGGGATTTTAAAAAAGCCGTCACGGCACCTGTATGTCACTTCTGTGCCGACAGGGAAGCCCTCTGTGCGACTAGTATCATGGTGGACGGCACGACTGAACGTTGGCGGGGCCCCACACAGACCTATCAGAAAAACATAAGAACAGACTCTCATTTAATAGGAGAGAGATTTATTTTAACTAATTTCACACAGCTGGCTTCGTTGAAAAGGATCCTGACATGCCTTAGATGCTACAGGGACCTGCCACAGGCCAGGTGAGCCCCGTTCTGGGGGGTTCCTCAGTGTTGTGTATTTGGTTGTCGTGGTTTTTGTTCCTATGGAAACTGAGTTAGATTATTTGGGGATAGCCCAGCCAGTTTTGGCTGGTTAGGTCAGCTCAGTATCTGTAAATAAATGGTTGCTTTGTAAGCTTGCTGCTCTCTAGTCTCAAGTGATTTCTTCCTAAACCTGCTACCCCCAAGGATATAACAAAGTGGCGACGAGGGTGGGATACCTGTGCTGCCCCAGCAACAGAAGGAAGTAAAAGTCAAGGTAAACAAACACAAACAAACAAACAAACAACTGCTTGTTGGCACGCACTCTAAGCAAAGCAGAAACTAACTATGCCCAAATCGAACGTGAGGCATTGGAAATCGTTTTTGGAATTCAAAAGTTTCATCAGTACCTGTTTGGGTGGAAGTTTACTCTTCTCACAGACCATCGACCTCTGACGTCAATTTTTGGACCCTACACAGGCATTCCCCCATTAGCTGCTAGTCGTATGCAATGTTGGGCACTGTTACTTTCAGCGTGTAGATCAATCTCTGATAATTTTCACATGACTCTACATTGTGCCTCTTCATATAACCTTGTGGTGGGTCTACCCACGTGTGACCTCTGTTTTCATGGAACTTTGTATTAAAGCCTCATTTAGAAACTTTGCATTGCCCTTGGTATAATATTCTAGCCCCTAAGGATAGAATAAGATAGAAGAAAAATTTCTTTTTGCTAGCAGTAGAACAAGAGCTTTCCCCCCGCCTCCACTCTTAATCAATTGCCCTGTTGAATGAATGAGGTGTGGATGAGCAAGGCATGGAAGGCAGCTCCTCCAGACAGCCTCAACTGTTGGAGAGGGGCTGGGAGCCAGACCCAAGGACAATAAAACGTGTCAAGTGGGCTCATTAAAGACAAGCAGACATACTGATGGCCTCGGGGGTTAGAAGCAAGCACCTTCTTTTGAAAACACCCTCTTTGCAGCATTGGAACAACACTCAAAAGAAAGCAGCACAAAGGACCAATGGACACAGACACAGAGTTTGAATCTGGTATAGATTTGCATGAGAAGAAAGCTGCTATAAAAGTGAGGTGTCTTGCAGAAGACCCCGGGTCTCGTCTTGTCAACATGGGAGCATCGATCCGGATCGGCAGAAGCCCGGCTCCACCCCCTTCCTCATCTAACTCACCTACCTGGCCAGTGAAGTTAAGGGGAGCAACTAATTGGTAACAACAAGACGGAGTGTGTTTGTGTGTGTGTGTGAGTGTAAGTGTAATATATTATATGCATATAATACAGTGTTAATGAATACATGTATTACTAATAAATGTGGCATTTTGTCTGATTCCCCCTGAAAAGATCCTGTGCAGTACTTTAAGTACAACCTTTTGGTGGAGAATGCGAAAGGGGAGCAAGCATAGAATCCACAGTTATTATAAAACTGGTGTGCACACCGCCAGCTTTAGCAAGCCTGGCACTATAGGAAAAAGAGCGTAAACTTTCAGTTAATTAACCAAACTCTGAAGGATATAGGAGTTTAGGTTTAAATTGTGTTATAGAGGTACATACACCCTCAGCCGTAGCAAGACTGAGATAAAGAGGAGAACTTAGTGTTTCTCACTCTGATCCGGGGAAGGATTTGTATAATTGGTGTATGAACCCTCGGTGGTAGCAGACCGAGTAATACAGAGGGAGGCTTAGCGTCTCTCCCTCTGGCCCAGAGTGGGTTAAAAATATAAGATGCAGATCTTGTTCTGTTAAACCAAACTCTGAAGGATATAGGAGTTTGGGCAGTGTAGTGTGGTTTATGTTTGTTTGTTTTTTTGTAAGTAATATTGTGGTAATTTCACAATTTTGAAAAAAATGTTTAAGAAACGGAACCAGGAAGGGTGGGGGCTAGTTGGAAAGCCCACCCTCCTTGCTAAATTGGTAGTGGAACAAGGCTTGTGCCCATGGAAAGGAACTGTTTATTGGAAAAAGCAGGATCGGGCCCAGGCAAGCAACAGATAGAGAAACTGAAAAACAGGTTGGGTACAGAGAGTTAAAACAGCACTCTCAAATCTTACAGCAGCAGTAACATCAGGAGAAGAAACATTTAAGACCCCAGAAGGGGGCAGACCTTTGGGACCCCTCTGGAGATTGGGAAGGGGGATATTTGGAATATTTGGGTAAATTCCTTCTCCCAGGGCCAAAATGCCATTAAAACAGTTAACCACAGTGCCTGCTTCTGCCTCAGATCTCCAGGCCATGGCAAAATGGCTGGAGATTTTAAAACAGAAATTTTTTTCTAGATGGAGTGTTAACCCCTTTTACTGAGAGAAAGGGAGGATTTACACTCACAAAAAATGCACCATTTAATTAGCATTTGTGCAGCCCCAAGTACCAAACACACTGTGGCAGAGACCAAGCAGGTTCTGCCAGGGTGAAAGCACTGTGCTAATTTGTTTCCAAGCTTCTATCTTTCAGGATCTGAACCAGAACATCAGAAGAGCTGGTACCAGCTGAAGAGTTATAAAATACCATGGTTATAGTGTCATGACAAAGTCTGTGTTCAGTGTTCTGTGTTGCATGTTCTGTGTCTGTCTCTAGTGGTGTCTTGTGCTAGCATTGGGTCCAGAAAAAGAGGAAATACTACACTAGACAGGGCAAATGTCTTTTCCTCTCTCATACTTCCCCCATGTCCATCCAATTTATCAATCACCACTTGTGTCCAAAAAACTTTGGTCCCCAATGCATCAGGTTTATTTTTTGTTAGGTTCTCTAATAGTCATTTTGTTGTTAATTTTTGTTCTTAATACATTTGTATTGTTAGTTACATTTGCTTGTATTGTTAATTCCACACTTTCCTCTATGCACTCTGGTTCTATTTCCCCAAGCTCTGAAGGGTAGTTCTTGGGCCCCCATAACCTGTAAGACCTTGGCCCATAATTGTATGGCCCCATCTTTCAGGTCCCCAGAAACCTCTGAGAACAACTGTTAAAAATAGGGAATTCTACAACATTTTAGCAACTAAATGTTAGTTTAAGTCCAAATCAGCTTAACCTTGCATAACAACTGTGGTACTCCTACAAAATCTTATTTGTTGTGTGTGCTTAAGAAGGTCCTGACCTCAGTGACTTTTTTTGTTTGATGGCTATTGCAGCATCAAACTTGGGCATCATTTTGTTTGTCAATGTACCCAATTATTGTAATGGTAATGGTTTTGCTGTATTTCCAATTATTATAATTATAATTGTTTGCATTTGTGTTTATGTTATATCTGGTGTTTAGTCAATTCTAATAGTTTTAGTTATATTCACCTGGTTATAATTGTTTGGTTTGTTTGCAACAAATACAAAAGATTTATATGGTGACCACTCAAGAATTGTTCTTGAGAGGTCAAAAGGGGGACAATGTAGATCAATCTCTGATAATTTTCACATGACTCTACATTGTGCTTCTTCATATAACCTTGTGGTGGGTCTACCCACGTGTGACCTCTGTTTTCATGGAACTTTGTATCAAAGCCTCATTTAGAAACTTTGCATTGCCCTTGGTATAATATTATAGCCCCTAAGGATAGAATAAGATAGAAGAAAAATTTCTTTTTGCTAGCAGTAGAACAAGAGCTCTCCCCCCCCCCCTCCACTCTTAATCAATTGCCCTGTTGAATGAATGAGGTGTGGATGAGCAAGGCATGGAAGGCAGCACCTCCAGACAGCCTCAACTGTTGGAGAGGGGCTGGGAGCCAGACCCAAGGACAATAAAACGTGTCAAGTGGGCTCATTAAAGACAAGCAGACATACTGACGGCCTCGGGGGTTAGAAGCAAGCACCTTCTTTTGAAAACACCCTCTTTGCAGCATTGGAACAACACTCAAAAGAAAGCAGCACAAAGGACCAATGGACACAGACACAGAGTTTGAATCTGGTATAGATTTGCATGAGAAGAAAGCTGCTATAAAAGTGAGGTGTCTTGCAGAAGACCCCGGGTCTCGTCTTGTCAACATGGGAGCATCGATCCGGATCGGCAGAAGCCCGGCTCCACCCTCTCCCTCATCTAACTCACCTGGCCAGTGAAGTTAAGGGGAGCAACTAATTGGTAACAACAAGACGGAGTGTGTTTGTGTGTGTGTGTGGGTGTAAGTGTAATATATTATATGCATATAATACAGTGTTAATGAATACATGTATTACTAATAAATGTGGCGTTTTGTCTTATTCCCCCTGAAAAGATCCTGTGCAGTACTTTAAGTACAACAAGCGCACACACATAAAATCAAATATCGAAAATCCACTCTGCACGGCAATGCAGATGGCCTCTCAAGGGTGCCTTTGCCGGTCAAACATCAAGATAGTGCCCAAAAGAAAATCTTCTATTTTGAACAGGTAGACAACACATCCATCACTGCTACTCAAATAAAAAAGGCAACTCGCGTTGACCCAGTATTGTCCCAAGTTATGGACCTGGTGATGCATGGAACATCTCGACAAACCTCTTCGGTCTCACCCAACCTTGTTACCTACATGTCCAGGAGGACGGAGTTATCAATCCAATCTGGTTGCTTGTTGTGGGGGACATGTGTCATTATCCCACCACTACTGAAATCACAGATGTTAAAACAGCTACATTCTGGTAACTGTGAAATAGTGCGCATGAAGGAAATTGCACGAAGCTATTTTTGGTGGCCTGGATTGGACAGTGCTATTGAAGAGAAGGCAAAAGCTTGTATGTCATGCCAGGGTGTGAGAAATGCACCCCAGTGGCACCCCTACACCCATGGGACTGGCCTGAAAACCCATGGCAATGTATTCACGTTGACTTCGCTGCCCCCCTTAAAAGAAGCATGTTCTTGGTGGTGGTAGATGCCCATTCTAAATGGCCAGAAGTCTCTATAATGCAGTCCACTACTGTAAAGTGTACTATCCAAAAACTATGGGAACTCTTTAGTCGTTTCGGTCTGCCAGAACAACTTGTGAGCGAGAATGGACCGCAGTTTGTCTCTCAGGAGTTTCAAAATTTTATAAAGGCAAATGGAATACACACATCACTTCAGCACCATATCATCCATCCACCAATGGATTAGCTAAAACATTTGTGCAAACAATGAAACAAGCTTTAAAATCGGCAAGGGGACAACACTCCATTCAAAAGCGTCTGGATACCTTCTTACTTTCCTACAGAAACACACCTCATGCTACGACCAAGGCATCCCCGGCCTTTCTAATGATGGGACGACAGCTGCGCACTTGCTTTAATCTGCTGAAACCTTCTGAACCTTGACAAATTGTGCAACGTCAGCAGCAATATCAAGTCATCAGATGGGCACCCAAAGCAAAAAACCTAACCTTTAGCTCGGGACAGCCAGTTTTGGCTTGAAATTATACTTTTGGAGCTAAATGGGTCCCTGCCACAATCTTCACTCAAACAGGACCTGTTTCCTACACAGTCCGGACTGCAAAAAATCTCACCTGGCGGCAACATGTAAATCAGCTGTTGCCAGGTCATGCCAGTCCTCAGAACACATCTTCAGTTAAGTTGTCTGACTTCACCTCTTCTGGCAAGACAACAAATCAAAAATCACCTGTTCCTAACTGTTCTCCTCCATTACTGCCGGCGGCTGAGATACCCCTTTGCCCGGCACGAGCTGATATCACCTCCTCACCCGTTCGCGCTGTGAACCCATTGTCAGGCCTGTCAGGTACTTTTGGGTGCAACAGCACCAGAAGTTGACCATAATCCATCTAGAGACAAAAAACCTCCTCAATGGCTGGATCTTTAGCTAGGGCGAACCCACGGTTATGGGGCAAAATAATCCCCAGGGTTTAGCTGGGAATGGAGACAGTCTACCCTCCTTCTCTAGTCTAGTGTTTGTTTTATTTAGGGAATGTTCTTATTAAGGGGGGAAGAATATGTTGTTTATTTGGTTGTCATGGTTTTTGTTCCTATGGCAACTGAGTTAGATTATTAGGGGATAGCTCAACCAGTTTTGTCTGGTTAGGTCAGCTCAGTGTCTGTAAATAAATGGTTGCTTTGTAAGCTTGCTGCTCTCTGGTCTCGAGTGATTTCTTCCTAAATCTGCTGCCCCCAAAAATATAACATGCAGGTTTTCCAGTAGCCTATGAGAACAGAAAAGGTTCCCACAGCCCGGGCTTTAAATTAAATGCATCTTCACTGCTGTGCTAGGTCAAGTTATCTAAACAGGAATTAGCCGAGCAAGAGCAACCACGCTGCACAATAACGGTGGAGGTGCAGAGAGCGATTGGATTAGCAGCACAGAGTAGCTGAGTCCCCACTGCATGACGAGCTCCAGCCTCAGCAACTCTCCAGCTCCCACCCACCACTCCAAGTGCGCCAGCTAGTGGCCAACTCGAGCTGGAGAGATTCATCCCTTAAACAAAGCTTCTTTTGACCACCATGAATCCTGTGCTCAGAGCTAGACTGGATATTTCTCCCCCTTACACTCACCAGATTTATTTGGGGGTTTTCAGGGGTGCCTGGGATTCTTTTCAGCATATAAAAAGGAATTTTGCAAAAGGAAAGATCGTCAGTTCACTCATCTGACTGTTCTGAAAATCATATAAACAGCCACGCCACTCACGGAAAGACATCAGATGCCACATGATGACTAGAGTGACTTTTACATTGTTAGAATCTGACAAAACAGGCTAAAAGAAAAGAGGCCCAATCCCAGAATTGCTCCTTCTCTCTCCTACAAATATTTCAAAGCTCTGCCTCCTAACACACACGTGAAAGTACCACTGAATAACATCGCTAAGATAAACAAAAAAAAAAAGCAACTAATTTTACTCATTTCATTTTCCTTAGTATTTCTGAGACTGCACAGTGCAAGATGTCCATATGCATTAGGTGTGGCCACACCACCTGTCAAGGCTGCTTCCCCACTCTGAACTTCAGGGTACAAATGTGGGGGCCTGCATGAAAACTTCTAAGCTTAACTACCAGCTTAGATCTGGTCCGCTGCCACCATTCCCAAAGCTAATTCTCTTCCCTGGGAAGCCTTGAGAGACTCTTCACCAATTCCCTGGTGAATACAGATCCAAACCCCTTGGATCTTAAAACAAGGAGAAATTAACCATCCCCCCTCCTTCCTCCCACCAACTCCTGGTGGATCAAGATCCAATTCCCTTGGATCTAAAAACAAGGAAAAATCAATCAGGTTCTTAAAATGAAGGCTTTTAATTAAAGAAAAAAGGTAAAAATCATCTCTGTAAAATCAGGATGGAAAATAACTTTACAGGGTAATTAAACTTAAAGAGCTCAGAGGACCTCCCTCTAGCCTCAGGTTCAAAGTACAGCAAACAGAGATAAACACTCTAGTAAAAGGTACATTTACAAGTTGAGAAAACAAAGTAAAACTAACACGACTTGCCTGGCTATTTACTTACAAGTTTGAAATAGGAGAGACTTGTTTAGAAAGATGTGGAGAACCTGGATTGATGTCTGGTCCCTCTCAGTCCCAAGAGCGAACGACTTCCCAAACAAAGAGCACAAACGAAAGCCTTCCCCCACCCAAGATTTGAAAGTATCTTGTCCCCTGATTGGTCCTTTGGGTCAGGTGTCAGCCAGGTTACCTGAGCTTCTTAACCCTTTACAGGTAAAAGGATTTTGGAGTCTCTGGCCAGGAGGGATTTTATAATACTGTACACAGGAGAGCTGTTACCCTTCCCTTTATAGTTATGACACGCCCCCCAAATCACAGATAGTGTTGGACAGCCAGTTCCACACTGGCTGTGATTTCTTCCTGGAGCTCTAGGAGAAAACAGAGTTAATAAGACACATGCACCTTTAGACATACTACTGATTATATAAAAACTAACAATATGTTCCTCATTCCAAGAACAATTTTTAACCAGTTGATTCTGGGAAACTTTCCCGGGAGAGTGCATCAGCCACTTTGTTAGAAGCCCCTGAAATGTGTTTTATTTCAAAATCAAAATCTTGGAGAGCTAAACTCCACTGAAGAAGTTTTTTGTTATTCCCCTTGGCGGTATGAAGCCACTGTAGCGCAGCATGGTCTGTTTGTATTTGGAAACGCCGTCCCCAAACATATGGGCGTAGTTTTTCCAGCACGTACACAATGGCGTAGCATTCCTTTTCACTGATTGACCAGTGGCTTTCCCTCTCAGACAGTTTCTTGCTGAGAAACACGACAGGATGGAATTCTTGATCCGGTCCCTCCTGCATTAAAACTGCTCCTACGCCCCGCTCGGACGCATCTGTGGTTACTAGGAACGGTTTGTCAAAGTCTGGGGCCCTTAGCACAGGGTCAGACATGAGTGTCGCCTTAAGCTGGTGAAAGGCCTTTTGACACTCATCAGTCCACTGAACTGCATTTGGCTGTTTCTTTCTGGTTAGGTCTGTCAGCAGGGTGGCGATTTGGCTGCAGTGTGGTACAAATCGCCTATAATATCCGGCCAAGCCTAAGAAGGATTGGACCTGTTTCTTTGACTTTGGAACCGGCCACTTTTGGATAGCATCCACTTTGGCCTGTAGGGCATTTATAGTTCCTTGACCCACCTGGTGCCCCAGGTAAGTCACTCTGTTTTTGCCTATTTGACACTTTTTAGCCTTAACAGTTAGTCCTGCCTGTCGGATGCGCTCAAAGACTTTTTCCAGGTGCTCCAGGTGTTCTGTCCCTGAGTCAGAAAAAATGGCCACATCATTGAGGTAGGCAACTGCAGATTCTCCCAATCCCGCTAGGAGACTATCTACAAGTCTTTGGAAGGTGGCGGGTGCATTTCGCAACCCGAAAGGGAGTACATTGAATTCATACACCCCTGCTTGGGTGACGAAGGCTGACCTTTCCTTAGCGGGTTCATCTAGTGGTACTTGCCAGTACCCTTTGGTTAAGTCTAAAGTAGAGATGAATTGGGCATGTCCCAATTTCTCCAATAGCTCATCTGTGCGTGGCATTGGATAGTTGTCAGGACGAGTTACAGCATTTAGCTTATGGTAGTCCACGCAAAAGCGTATTTCCCCATCTGGTTTGGGAACTAGAACCACTGGAGATGCCCATGCACTATTAGAGGGGCGGATTATACCCATCTGTAGCATGTCCTGGATCTTCCTTTGTTTAGCAGTTTGGGCATGAGGTGACTCCCGGTAGGGTGGGGTTCTAATTGGGTGAGCATTACCTGTGTCAATGGAGTGGTATGCCCATTCGGTCCGTCCTGGAGTGGCTGAGAAAATTGGTGCAAAGCTTGTGCACAGCTCCTTGATCTGCTGTCGCTGCAGTCGTCCAAGGGTCGCGGAGAGGTTCACCTCTTCCACGCCACCATCCCTTTTTCCTTCGTAGTAGACACCTTCAGGCCACTCCGCATCATCTGTTTCCTGGGCTGTAAACTGGCAAACATTTAATTCTCTGGAATAAAAGGACTTAAGAGAATTAACATGGTATACCTTAGGCTTTATGTTGGAGGTGGGGGAGGCTACGAGATAGTTAACAGCTCCTAGGCGCTCCTGGACCGTGAATGGTCCTTCCCACGATGCTTCCATTTTATGGGCCTGGAGCGCCTTTAAGACCATGACTTGGTCTCCTACTTTGAAGGACAGTTCTCTGGAATGTTTATCATACCAGGCCTTTTGCTCTTCCTGAGCATCCTTTAGGTTTTCTTTAGCAAGGGCTAAGGAGTGTCGGAGGGTGCTTTGTAGGTTGCTTACAAAGTCTAGAATGTTAGTTCCTGGAGAAGGCGTAAACCCCTCCCATTGCTGCTTCACCAACTGTAATGGCCCCTTAACCTCGCGGCCATACACAAGTTCAAATGGTGAAAACCCTAAACTGGGATGTGGTACAGCCCTGTAGGCAAAAAGCAACTGCTGCAACACTAGATCCCAATCATTGGAGTGTTCATTTTCGAATTTACGTATCATGGCCCCCAAAGTTCCATTAAACCTCTCCACCAGGCCATTGGTTTGATGATGGTAAGGGGTGGCAACCAAGTGATTCACCCCATGAGCTTCCCACAGGTTTTTCATGGTCTCTGCCAGGAAATTAGTTACCGAATCGGTAAGGATGTCAGAGGGCCAACATACCCTGGCAGAAATGTCTGCTAATGCCTGGCACACACTTTTAGCCCTGGTGTTGCTTAAGGGTACTGCTTCCGGCCATCGGGTAGCAAAATCCATGAAAGTCAGTATGTACTGCTTTCCTCTGGGTGTCTTCTTTGGGAAAGGACTCAGAATACCCACAGCTACTCGCTGAACTGGGACTTCAATTATGGGTAGTGGCTGGAGAGGGGCTTTAACCTGGTCTTGGGGCTTTCCCACTCGTTGGCACACCTCACAAGACTGGACATAATTAGCAACGGCCTTGCCCATTCCCTCCCAGTGGAAGGACTTCCCCAACCGGTCTTTGGTTCTGTTCACCCCAGAATGGCCACTGGGATGATCATAGGCTAAGCTCAAGAGCTTTACCCGATACTTAGTGGGAACTACCAACTGTCTTTGAGGATGCCAGTCTTCCTGGTGCCCACCAGAAAGAGTCTCCTTGTATAAAAGTCCTTGTTCTACAACAAACTGGGATCGGTTAGAAGAGCTGAGAGGCGGTGGGGTGCTCCGTGCTGCCGCCCAAGCTTTCTGAAGGCTGTCATCTTCTTCCTGCCTGGCCTGGAACTGTTCCCTTGAGACTGGAGACATCAGTTCCTCCTTGGACTGTGGACTGGGGCTTGGTCCCTCTGGAAGCGATGCAGGTGCTGGGGCTGTTTCCATTGACTGTGAACCGCTGTCCGCTGGTGCACTATGTGGTAACTCAGGCTCTGGCTGAGCCTCTTGGGTAGGGTTATCTGCTGCTTCCGCCAGTTCAGGCTCGCTGGTGCCCTCTGGCATTGGAGTTGTAGATGGGTTTGCAAGCGCTGGACTCAGTGCTGGCAATGGTTCTGGTGCCGGTTGCATTGCCAGTTCCGCTTCTGGGACTGGCTTTGGGTGGGTCTCTGGGATTGGATCCACTACGGCTGTTGCAGTCGTTGGCAGGGGATCCGGTTCCACCACCTTTGTCTGGGTCTCTGGTAACACAGATGGGGCCCTGGTGGACGGCTCAGGAACAGGGATGGGGGTGAAAGCTGGCTTAGCCTGGCTGCAGGTGACTATTCCCACCCTCTTGGCTAGCTTCACATGGTTGGCCAAGTCTTCCCCCAGCAGCATGGGGATGGGATAATTGTCATAGACTGCAAAAGTCCACATTCCTGACCAGCCCTTGTACTGGACATGCAACTTGGCTGTAGGCAAGGTTACAGACTGTGACACGAAGGGTTGAATTGTCACTGGAGCCTCTGCGTTGATGAGTTTGGGGTCCACTAGGGATTGATGGATAGTTGACACTTGTGCCCCAGTGTCCCTCCAAGCGATAACATTCTTTCCGCCCACTCTCAAGGTTTCCCTTCGCTCCAAGGGTATGAGAGAGGCATCTGGGTCTGGGGATCTTTGGTGTGATTGGGGTGTAATGAACTGTAATCGGTTGGGGTTCTTGGGGCAGTGAGCCTTTATATGTCCCAGTTCATTACATTTAAAACATCGCCCTGCTAAGGTATCACCGGGGCGATGTTGGTTGGTGGAGACTGGTGTGGTGGGGTGAGAAGGCGTCTGGGGTTTCTGTTGGGCTGTGGGTGGGGCCTTGGGTTGTCCCCGGTGGTAAGGTTTTGTTTCGGCTTGCCCCTTCTGATATTCGCTCCAACTGCTACTAGTTTTTTTCTTTTCTGCCACCTCCACCCATTTGGCTCCAATCTCCCCCACCTCGGTTACAGTTTTGGGCTTCCTATCTAGGATGTACCTTTCTATTTCCTCAGGAACACCCTCTAAAAACTGCTCCATTTTTACGAGGGAAACCAGATCTTCCAGAGATTTAACATTTGCTCCTGATATCCAGGCATCACAATTTTTGTCAATGTGGTAAGCATGCCGGGTAAATGACACGTCTGGTTTCCACCTTAGGGCTCTGAACCGCCAACGGGCATGCTCGGGTGTTAGCCCCATTCTGAGTCTGGCCTTGTTTTTAAAAAGTTCATAACTGTTCATGTGTTCCTTAGGCATTTCAGCCGCCACCTCTGCTAAGGGTCCACTGAGCTGCGGCCTCAGCTCTACCATGTACTGGTCTGTAGTGATGCTGTATCCAAGGCAGGCCCTTTCAGAATTTTCTAAGAAGGCCCCAGTATCATCGCCTGCCTTGTAGGTGGGGAATTTTCTGGGATGGGAAGGGGTACCTGGAGAGGGGTTGCTAGGATTGGCTGGTGTACCCGGCCTAGCCCGTGCTAATTCCAGTTCATGCTCCATTTCTTTTTCTCTCGGCTCCATAGCTCTCTTGTGGGCCTCCTCTTTGGCTTTTTCTTCAGCTTCTCGCTCGAGTTTTTTTAATTGAAGCAGTCTCTGATGTTTTTTCTCATTTTCTTCTGCTTCTAGTTTGGCCAGTTCTATTTTGTTAGCTACTTCTTTGGTAGTCATTTTCCTGTTTTCTTGTGCTGGGCCACACCCCTCTGCAGTTGACTGAAACTGGGATGCACTCAGCTCAGGCTGCTGCTGAGGTAACAGAGACTTTCTAACTAGCTATTTCCGAGGAGGCAGAAAGAAAAAAAAACAATTCAGCTTGTAAATTCCTTTTACCGACTGTTTGCTCATTGATTGAACCCTTCTCTTAACAAAGGCCCTTGCTAAAAAAAACTTAATACCTCTGCCTTCAGGCAAGGAGAGAGAAGATATGCATCTACCTTCAGCTCTGCTTTCCAAGCAGCTAGAAGGAAAAAAGAAATCTTACTGGCTTTTGGGTTTAAAATGAATCCCACCGCTCTGCCACCATGTCAAGGCTGCTTCCCCACTCTGAACTTCAGGGTACAAATGTGGGGGCCTGCATGAAAACTTCTAAGCTTAACTATCAGCTTAGATCTGCTCCGCTGCCACCATTCCCAAAGCTAATTCCCTTCCCTGGGAAGCCTTGAGAGACTCTTCACCAATTCCCTGGTGAATACAGATCCAAACCCCTTGGATCTTAAAACAAGGAGAAATTAACCATCCCCCCCTCCTTCCTCCCACCAACTCCTGGTGGATCAAGATCCACTTCCCTTGGATCTAAAAACAAGGAAAAATCAATCAGGTTCTTAAAAAGAAGGCTTTTAATTAAAGAAAAAAGGTAAAAATCATCTCTGTAAAATCAGGATGGAAAATAACTTTACAGGGTAATCAAACTTAAAGAGCTCAGAGGACTCCCCTCTAATCTTAGGTTCAAAGTACAGCAAACAAAGATAAACACTCTAGTAAAAGGTACATTTACAAGTTGAGAAAACAAAGTAAAACTAACACGCCTTGCCTGGCTATTTACTTACAAGTTGGAAATAGGAGAGACTTGTTTAGAAAGATGTCGAGAACCTGGATTGATGTCTGGTCCCTCTCAGTCCCATGAGCGAACGACTTCCCAAACAAAGAGCACAAACAAAAGCCTTCCCCCACCCAAGATTTGAAAGTATCTTGTCCCCTTATTGGTCCTTTGGGTCAGGTGTCAGCCAGGTTACCTGAGCTTCTTAACCCTTTACAGGGAAAAGGATTTTGGAGTCTCTGGCCAGGAGGGATTTTATAATACTGTACACAGGAGAACTGTTACCCTTCCCTTTATAGTTATGACACCACCCTTGTAGTCACACCACCAATAGTTCTTTGAACCATACAATCTATTCCTGTGCACAACAGTGAGGATTATAGTACAATTTTAGAGATGGATAATCTTTGGCCCAGTCAACATGCCTGGAGTGCCATTCACAATAGGAGACCCCTGACACATTACCATCTCACTAGAATCACATGTGAATAAGCTCTGGTCTTCCCCAGTCTCAAAAGCCATCCTCTGATCCCACCAATCCCTTCAACTATTGCCCCACATCCCTCCCTCCCTTCCCTTAACATCAGTGAACATGATGTTGTGAAGGCCAAAAGTATAACTGAGTTAAAAAAGAATTAGTTAAGTTCATGGAGGGCAGGTCCATCAATGGCTAATAGCCAAAATGGTCAGGGGTGGAACCGCATCCTCTGGGCTTTCTTAAACCTCTGAGTGCCAGACTCTGACACTGGACCACAGGGGATGGATCACTCTATAATCGCCCTGTTCTGTTCATTCCCTGGGAAGCATCTGGCACTGACTACTATCAGAGGCAGGATACTGGGGTAGATGGACCATTGGTTAGACCCACTACAGCCATTCTTATAGTCACTGCCTTGTGTTTCTGCCTTCTAACAGCATCCTTGATCCTCTCCAGTTCTATAACTGACCCTTCCCAGACAAGTCTCCTCCTTCTCCTCTTGTCTGAGCTCACTGATCAAATTCTCTTTCTTAATCCTGTCTGATCTGGCTCCCATTAGCCTGCACTCCCCTGCTGATCCTGTCCTCTCTTGGGACCATCTCATCAGCTCACAAGACTTCAGCTACCAGCTCTGCGCTGATTCCTCACAACACCTCCAGGTGCTGAGGGCATCATCCCTGGAGTCAACAACTTATTCTCCCCACTTCCCAGCGAGACGGTGACAGGATGAATTACACTAAAACCAGGCTGAGAGGCCACATCGCCAATAGAGGAACCAGCACAGCCGGAGTAAAGCCAGGGGCCGGGTGAACAAAGGGCTCCACGCACAGTTATCTGGGGTCCCACCCCAGACCCCGGCCCCGCACAGCCCCGCTGCAGACGGTGAGTTGGTTTCCCAGGCCGGGGGACGGGCACTGGGGAGCTCCGGGCTTGTCTCTCACGGGCAGAAGCGGGGCCAAGACAAGACATCGCCCCGGCGGGTCTCTGGCAGCGGAAACACCCGCCCCGACGGGCCGTGGGGCCAAGCCCGCTGCCCTGCCCGCTCACACCTGTCCCCCGGCCCGGGCTGTCCCGCGGCCGCTCGCTCCCCAGGGCCCCGACTGGCCGGGCCGAGCCCCTGCGCCCGCAGCCAGTGGGGCGGTGCCGCCTCGGGCGGGGCTCGCTGCCCCCCGCTCCGCACCCCGCGCAGCCAGTGCGGGGCAGCCGCAGGTCCCCGCCCGCCGGCCCCGCGCAGCCCGGGGCACCGCCCGCTGCTGGGGCCGCCGCGACTCACCGCGAGCCCCGGGCAGGGGCAGCAGCAGCAGCAGCGCCAGGAGCCCCCGGGCGCCGGGCGGGCAGCGCGGAGCCGAGACCATGGCGGGGCCGGCAGCGGAGTCTCCGGGGCGCGACCGCTCGCTCCGGCTCTGCCAGCACCGTCGGGGGCCGGAGCTCGGGGACAGCGAGGAAAGGGGGCGGGGAACAGGGGCGTGGCCATTAGAGTATGGGGGCGGGGCCTGAAACTGGGGGCGGAGCTTGTGTCACTGCTTTGGCCCCAGGCGCTGTCCAGGGAGCAAGTGCTGGGGCTGGAGGGGAGAAGAGGCTCATCTGCAAGGCCATTCCCCCAATTTCCCCCTCTTGATATCTACTTCTGCCATGATGCCTACAGGAAACGAGCTAGCTGATAATGGCAAGTTCAAGAAATTATTGGCATTACATAGCATCCAGGGCCCGCCTTTGGCCATCTTAAATTTAAACTATTAGCGAAATATCTACCAGGAAGTGTCAGAAAGAAGAGCTGAAATGCAGGATTGGGTGGTGGGAGATAGGTTACGATTACACTGGTCTACAATTTTTGAGAAGTCGGCTGCTTCAGAGATAAAATATGCTATTTATTATGTATAAATAATAATGTGATGTGCTGAATTCAAAGATTACAATTAAAACAACTGATTGGCTACTGTTTTGAAGATATTTAAGTTTTTACATTTTATGTCTATGTATATTGTGTAGATAGAGTTTTAATCATAAATTGTAAACCTAGGTCTTTTCATGTGTTTATGGTTGCTTTACATGATAATATTTCACCTGTCCTGTTTATGTAACACTTTAAAAATCAGCAGAAGGGTTATATAAATAAAATTTATTATGAAACAAAAGGCAAAAAACTATTATGTACATAATTTAGTCCTATTCCGTGTCTACTCGGTGCTTCTTGGCTTGTCTCTTGTATTCATTAAATGGAGCATCTCTTGTCACTGTCCAGCAATAGTCTGCAAGTATTGATGGGCTCCATTTGCCCTGATAGCATTTCTCCATTGTTGCAATGTCCTGGTGAAATAGCTCGCCATGTTCGTCGCTCACTGCTCTGCAGTTCGGTGGGAAAAAAATCTAGATGAGAGTGCAAAAAATGTATCTTTAGTGACATGTTGCAACCAAGGCTTTTGTATGCCTTGAGGAGGTTTTCCACCAACAACCTGTAGTTGTCTGCTTTGTTGTTTCTGAGAAAATGTATTGTCACTAACTGGAAGGCTTTCCATGCCGTCTTTTCCTTGCCACTCAGAGCATGGTCAAATGCATCATCTCGAAGAAGTTCACGAATCTGAGGACCAACAAAGACACCTTCCTTTATCTTAGCTTCACTTAACCTTGGAAATTTTCCACGGAGGTACTTGAAAGCTGCTTGTGTTTTGTCAATGGCCTTGACAAAGTTCTTCATCAGACCCAGCTTGATGTGTAAGGGTGGTAACAAAATCTTCCTTGATTCAACAAGTTATGGATGTTGAACACTTTTCGTCCCAGACTCCAATGACTGTCGGAGTGGCCAATCTTTCTTGATGTAGTGGGAATCTCTTGCACGACTATCCCATTCGCAGAGAAAACAGCAGTACTTTGTGTATCCAGTCTGCAGACCAAGCAAGAGAGCAACAACCTTCAAATCGCCACAAAGCTGCCACTGATGTTGGTCATAGTTTATGCACCTCAAAAGTTGTTTCACGTTGTCATAGGTTTCCTTCATATGGACTGCATGACCAACTGGAATTGATGGCAAAACATTGCCATTATGCAGTAGAACCGCTTTAAGACTCGTCTTCGATGAATCAATGAACAGCCTCCACCCATCCGGATCGTGAACGATGTTGAGGGCTGCCATCACACCATCGATGTTGTTGCAGGTTACAAGATCACCTTCCATGAAGAAGAATGGGACAAGATCCTTTTGACGGTCATGGAACATGGAAACCCTAACATCACCTGCCAGGAGATTCCACTGCTGTAGTCTGGAGCCCAACAGCTCTGCCTTACTCTTGGGTAGTTCCAAATCCCTGACAAGGTCATTCAGTTCACCTTGTGTTATGAGGTGTGGTTCAGAGGAGGAGGATGGGAGAAAATGTGGGTCCTGTGACATTGATGGTTCAGGACCAGAAGTTTCATCCTCTTCCTCTTCCTCGTCTGACTCAAGTGAGAATGATTCTGGTGCATCAGGAACCGGCAGTCCTTCTCCGTGGGGTACTGGGCATATAGCTGATGGACTGTTTGGATAATGCACAGTCCACTTTTTCTTCTTTGACACACCTTTCCCAACTGGAAGCACCATGCAGAAGTAACAATTGCTGGTATGATCTTTTGGCTTTCTCCAAATCATTGGCACTGCAAAAGGCATAGATTTCCTTGTCCTGTTCAACCACTGGCGAAGCTTTGTTGCACAAGTGTTGCAGCATATGTGTGGGGCCCACCTCTTGTCCTGATCTCCAATTTTGCAGCCAAAATAAAGGTGATCGGCTTTCTTAACCATAGTGGTTATACTGCGCTTTTGTGATGCAAAAGTCACTTCACCACAAACATAGCAGAAGTTATCTGCACTGTTCACACAAGTACGAGGCATCTCTGCTCACTTTGGCTAAACAGAAATGTGTCCCTTTGCAAAATCAAACACTGACAAATAAGAGAGCACGACACTGTATGATTTCTAGAGCTGATATAGGGCAATTTGTTCAGCAGAGTGATGTAAGCTTCGTTATGATTGCATCATCCATGACTTCTAGGAATAACATGATGCAATTCCTATCATGTATGACGCAATACCAGCTTCAGATTGCATCATTCATTGTTTTGCCTAAAAAGCAAGTACTGTCCAAACCCAGTCATAGATTTATTCATAGATCCAGTCAAAGATGTATTTTAGTCATTTCTGGTTTAAATTGAGATCCCTTCCCTTTATAACTCACTTATCCTCCGCCATTCCCAAGTCAAAGGTCGTATATACTGACCCAATAGCATATCTTGAAAACTAGAGCCAATCAACAATTTTAAGCATCATTTTCATTCTCAGTGACCCAGAATTAGTAAAGCTTGACTACATTTATTTCAGAAGCATTTTGGCTGTAGAGCAGTGTTAGTGAAGTAGATTTGAGAATCATCAGGATAAAGAAGGTAGCTAACACCAACCATGTCAACAGATGAGATCATTTAGCTAAGAGGCGCAGAGAGAAAAGAAAAATGGGCCAAAGTGAGAGTGCTGGATCATTATTAGCAATTGGTTTTACAGCTGATCCTATGACGAGATTACACGTAAATACACTAAAAATGAAGATGCCATGGAATTAATCGAAATAACCAAAGACACCACCTTTTCTCTATTCCCTCTTCTCCTGAGCTACAATCAGAGAACAAAGGCTCCAATCCAGAGTCACATAGAGCCTACCTAAAATAAGCAAGCTATATTACATACCTATACTTTTAGAGGAGTAAGCACAGGCCCTGCGGCTTCCTAATATTATTCGCCTGAAGACCAACATCCAGTTTGCATTGTCAGTGCAGGGGGTGATACAGTCCCAGCCTGGGAGGTGAGATTGTGGGTGTGCACAGGTCTTTTCAGCAAGGCTCAGCCCAAGAGAGCTCTGAACAGATCTAAAACCAACCTCATTTTCTAATAACGTATATTCCTCTACTCATCCTGTGGGACCCCCAAAACACCAAGCTAAAACTCCTGCAGGCTAGTGGGTCAAGCTCATCAGCCCTACTACAGAATGTGAGAAGGGGGCCATATACTCAACGCTATTGGGTTTTGCCTCATACTGGGAAGGATTATAGCATTTGATCACTCCTTGGCTCTGTTCCCTTAGGACACAACCACCTCCCCTTTGCATCTCTGTGCTCTAAAGCAGCCTTCCTATGTTCCTCTTTACCTCCTTCCTTTTCCATTTCCTTTCAAATGGCCAAGTGAACATAGATCTACTGAGCTCCACCAGGACAAATACGTAACTGGCAGCTGTACATTTTGATAGCAGCACTGGGTCTGTTCCGATGAAAGAGTCTATGACAACATGTTTTAGCCTGCTTGGAAACTCCTTTGCCCAGCCCAGATGTTCTCCCAGAGATAAGTTGAGTAAAACAGATCAGGCCAGGCAGATGTTAAGGGGACAAAAATGAAAGCAAGTGCAACACAAACAAGACCCCTTTTTGAACTACATGCCTGATCTCCATTCTACCATGCCTAGGAGCATGATCAGATGCCACCTAGCATAATGATCTGATGAACAAAAGCCTTGGAGTCCCTGAATTCTGCTATTAACTGTAGAGCTCACCCTCCTTGCTTAGGGTCAGATGGTGATCTCCTCTTGAGTGTAACATTGGGGTTATTCCATAGATTTCACTGAAGTGATCACCAGCTTTACGCCAGTGTAAATATAAATCAGAATCTGTCCCTTGGCATATAACGGGTAAGGCTGGACATGTTAGTTTTAGTGGGGGATGCAGGGCACAGTCCTGTAAGATGCTGGGCACCTTATGGGAGCTGCTTAGTGTCCTCCACTCCCAGTGGAGGGCACTGAGCGTCCTGCAGGACTGGGCCCTCAACGTCTGCAGCCAGGCCCTGGTTGCCCATCAAAGACATATCACTCTCACCTGCTATGTTATCTCCAGTGATTAACAACTCTGTATTATCAGATGTGTGTGTGTGTAGAAACAAAGATCCTGAGAATGCCACAGACAACAGCATAGATCCTAGTGTAAAGTGTTGTCTACGTTAATGCAGATCATGTAAACCAAGGCCGGTGGTGCTCTCCACTCCAGTGCAGACGATGCAAAGTAAGTCTGACTTGCCCTGGCTTTTACAACAGCCACAGTGACAACTAGCAAAATTTCTGCAGCAAATCAGACATGTCAGCAAGGCCCTGCCCAGAGTTTGAACTCTGTTGCGAGACTCTTGATTGCTAGGGTGTCATCAACTGTGACATAAGGGACGCAGTCTGGCCCCATTGCTAGTCTTGCCCTCCCCCTCCCCCTCCCCTAGCAGAGGCACTGGGCAAAGGGCATAGACACAGTTGCTTGGTATTTATTTCTCCGTGGGTACAATCAAGCCCTTATCTCATTTATTTTGCTCCAATGGCACAGGAAGCTAGAGGACTGTGATGGGGTGTGCAGATCTTTGGGAAACCCTGGTAGGGGAGCTGAATCACACCCCACACCTCACCCATGTGGTGTCACTTGGAGGAGATCCTGAGGAGCCAACCAGCAGCCTGGTGCCATGTGGGTTAATGCCCAGCCAGGCTATAGGGGCAGATCAGGAAGCTAAGGGCAGCTGAGCTTCTTTAGGCTGAAAGCCCTGCAAAAGAAACGCGCGACTCTCTGGCCATGGCCACTTTAAGAAAGCTACTCACTGCTGGCAATGACCACGGTCTCTGAAATGGTACCGAAACCACAATTTGCCTCAGTTATACTTACAGTTAACCATGCTCAACACTGGTTCAGCTGCATCTACTGCTGACACCTATTCTCAGCAATGGATACACCAGGCTTCAAAGAGGGGAGAGAGAGAAGGTGGCTGTGCTGACCACAACCAGGGCAGGGAGCTCTAGGGAAGCATTTGAGCTACCAGGCTACATGGTTTCTACATCTGGTTTGGTTGTTTTGAGTTAACTGCATGGCAGAAATGTGCCTCTACAGACCTTTGTCAGATCAGTGTCAGTTCAGATCACACCCAACCTAGAGAGGTGATTTCTATGTGCATAAGTCAGTCTCAGGTGGACTCTGTTTTAAGAACTGAGTGTCCAAGTGAGACATGGTTTTAACAGCAGCATGTCTTAGAGTGTCAAAAGCAAATGATATGTGGAGGAAGACAGATCATAGGCCCTAAAATTTGGCCATAAAGAGGCTGTTGAAAACAAAAGCACTTGAAATCCTATCAGACTGCCATGTGTGCAGGGCATATCTACTCTGTACCATGGTCATACAGCTGTACTTTCAGCTTCATGAATGCAAACCTCACATTTAAAGAGATTAAAAGTGGGGCTGTTTTTTTTTTAAACTTGGGTCATTATTAGCAATTGGTTTTACAGCTGATCCTATGACAAGACATTACACGTAAGTACACTAAAAACAAAGATGCCATAGAATTAATCACAATAACCAGTGAGCACCACCTTTTCTCTATTCCCTCTGCTCCTGAGCTACAATCAGAGAACAAAGGCTCCAATCCAGAGTCACACGGAACCTACCTAAAATAAGCAAGTTATATTACATACCTATACTTTTAGGGGAGTAAGCACGGGCCCTGCAGCTTCCCAATATTATTGGATCAGAGACCAACATCCAGTTTGCATTGTCGGTGCAGGGGTGATATTGTCCAAACCTGGGAGGTGAGATTGTGAGTGTGCACAGGTGTTTTGTGCACACCCAGCAGGGCTCAGCCCACGAGAGCTCTGAACAGATCTAAAACCAACCTCATTTTGTAACAACGTATATTCTCTACACCCTCTCATCCTGTGGGATCCCAAGACACCAAGGTGCCCTAAAGCTCCTGCAGGCTAGTGGGTCAAGCTCATCAGCTCTTGTACAGAATCGGAGAAGGTGGCCAGATACTCAACGCTATTGGGAAAGGTGGGGGTTTTGCCTCATACTGGGAAGGATCATAGCATTTGATTCCTCCTTGGCTCTGTTCCCTTAGGACACAACCACCTCCCCTTTGCATCTGTGGTCTAAAGCAGCCTTCCTATGTTCCTCTTTACCCCCTTCCTTTTCCATTTCCTTTCAAATGGCCAAGTGAACACAGATCTACTGAGCTCCACCAAGACAAATACGTAACTGGCACCTGGGCGTTTTGATAGCAGCACTGGGTCTGTTCCGATGAAAGAGTCTATGACAACATATTTTAGCCTGCTTGGAAACTCCTTTGCCCAGCCCAGATGTTCTCCCAGAGATAAGTTGAGTAAAACAGATCAGGCCAGGCAGATGTTAAGGGGACAAAAATGAAAGCAAGTGCAACACAAACAGAACCCCTTTTTGAACTACATACCTGATCTCCATTCTAAGATGCCTAGGAGCACGAACAGGTGCCAACTAGCATAATGATCTGATGAACAAAAGCTTTGGAGTCCCTGAATTCTGTTATTAATTATAGAGCTCACCCACCTTGCTTAGGGTCAGATATGGATCTCATCTTCAAGAGTGTAACAATGGGGTTATTCCATAGATTTCGGTGGAGTTAGCACCGGTTTTACACCTGTGTAAATGTAATCAGAATCTGTCTCTTGGCATATAATGGGTCAGGCTGGACATATTAGGCCAGATTCCAGGCTGCTTTGTGCCACTCCTGCAGTGTACAGGGACTGCAAAGGGAGGGGTGTGGTCCCCAGAGGAATTCCCCCAGTGCAGGGAAAGCATATACTGGCATATGCAGCTCGAAAGCTGCCTCTCATGCAGACCCTGGAGCAGGGTACTGCCAAAGGCATGAAGCGAAGTGGCCAGAGCACTTCATACTTTGGAATTCTTGGCTGCAGGGGAACCCATTGGCAGCGGCCGTGGGAAAGCTGCTGAGGGTTCTGTGGGGTTGTGACTATTCCAGGAACAGGTGGGACCTGTGTGGGCGCGTAGTGCTCGAACGTACACAGGAGGCTGCACAGGCTCTGAGAGCCGGAGGAGTCTGGAATCAGAGAGGTATAAAGGGGGCTTAAAACCCCGGCATCCTGGTCAGCGCTTTGTGTGCCACGCCTCTTGTGCATGGTAGCACTGAATCTTGCTCGTATCTTTCAGTCGCAGCACTTCCTGTCAGTGAAGGTTTGATCAGTGATCATGACAAGGCATTTCTGTTCCACCTCTGAACACTCACATTCTACATTAGTGGCTCTCAGTCTTTCCAGACTACTGTATCCCTTTCAGGAGTCTGATTTTGTCTTACATACCCCCAAGTTTCACCTCACTTAACTACTGGCTTACAAAATCAGACCTAAAAATACAAGAGTGTCACAGCACACTCTTACTGAAAGATTGCTGACTTCCTCTTTTTTACCATATAATTGTAAAACAAATCAACTAGAATATAAATATTTTATTAACTTATCAGTGTATTGTATACAGAGCAATATAAACAAGTCATTGTATGAAATGTTAGTTTGTACTGACTTTGCTAGTGTGTTTTATGTAGCCTGTTATAAAATTAGGCAAATATCTAGATGAGTTGATGTACCCCCTGGAAGACTTCTGTGTACCCCCAGGGGTACCCAGACCCCTGGTTGAGAACCACTGTACTACATTATCCAAGAAAAAAAAATGTACTTTGAGGTGAAAATTAGCTTTTAGCTTTCCACAACGGTATGTACACAGTCCGCTCCCTCCCCTTTCACACATTCCTGTCCTGGGCCTTAAAATAACACAGCCAAGTTCATGAAAGAGAATTCCATGCAGAAAACATTCACCAATCAGTCATTTTGAGCCCCAGGTAACTGATAGTTTTATTAGGAAACTTGGAATTCCATCGGCATTGAGGGTGTTCAGGATCAGACTCTAAGGAATTGTCTATATTAGAAAGTTGTGCCAATTTAACTATATCACAGATATAACTGAGTCCCGTAGTGCAGACTATCAGTACAAAGGTGCTTATAGCAGTATAGTAAATCTCGTATGAGCAAGGGAATAAGTTATACCACTCTACATCCATATTAGAACTTTTACCAGTGTAACTATTCTGCTAACACATCACACATTTAATGGAAATACCTAGACCAGTCCAACTTTGAACCAAGCTGCAGTGCAATGTTCACCTAGGGATTGGTGATGAGGGCAGTTGCCCTGAGTGCCAATCTCTCTCCTTAAATTTGTATCTATGGCCTTTCACATAAAAATACATATTCCCAAAGCCACCATATAAGAGGGAGATACTTGGACCATACTGGCCTTAGTTTATTGACCACTGGGGCAGATTGCAAGGCTCTTTTTCCCTATCTAGAAGAAGTTTTTGGATTGTTTTCTGAGTTCCAACTTTCTTAACCTTTGTTTTTTGCCACTGAATAGCAAAGAAACACCTGGAAGCAGGAGAGAAATTCATCTTAGTTCACTGAACTCCTCCTAGCTGCAGTCTAGTGCATAGGACCAAAATTTAGTTGTTTAAACAAATACACAGATGGGCCCCTGGTCTGCCCCATTATGGTGGGAGCCCTGTCGGGAGCAGGGATGTTATGTGAGGGCCAGGGGAATAGGTGGGGATGCAGCGGGAACCAGGGTGGATAGTATGTAGATTCCTTCGTTGATGTCTTCCCCTGCTCTAGGGGGAGAGCTGCCTCTGTCTGACAAAGCCTGTGTTATAAATGCCAGGATCTTCTGCAGAAGTAGCTCTGTGGCATCTCGCCTGGCCAGTTCACACCCTAACGGGAAGTGAGGGTGGGGGAAGGACTGCAGCTGTAGTTGATGCCATAGCACTGATCTCAGCTCTAAGGAGTGGGGATCTCCGTCCTCTGACAGCGATCCCGTGGGAGTCTGGCTTACAGAACAGAGTCAACTTCTGACACATGTTATGAAAATCCCTCCACACTAGTAAAGATACTTATCTGCAAGAGGAAAGGAGAGAACTTTTCTGTTTTGTAACCAGCTAGCGATTAGATGAGGGCACAGGGCTAGATCTCAACATCACTTTTAAATAGTTAATGAGACAGTTTCTATTAACAGGTATGGAAAAAATATCAGGATGCTGGAGTCTTTATTCAGTATCCCTTTTATTTAAGAAAAAGGCCTATTCCAAATAGCACATAGTAAATAGCACACATCTTCAATTATAGTTTCTTCATTTGTGGAAAAGATTTCTTATTGCTAAATAAAACTCATAGCAGCTTGCGGTCACACAAAAGATGTAAATAACTTTTTAAAGCTTTAAATCTTATAAAACAGATGACAAAGTGTTTGATTATAAACACCCCCTCTCAACAGCAGTGAGACACATTTCCTGAACATTAAAAAAAGCTTATTTTAAGATCTACAAAGACAGTTTTTGACAACTAACATATAAAAATAATGTAGGCACTAAACCACCAGAGAACTTCTCAGGAGGACACTTTTGAACTTACTGCTTACTTCTTATAAGAAAGTGCTAGTGGATTGCAAGGAAACAAATGTGATACCCAAGATGGCCAGGGATACAACCCCATGCTCTGAGTGTCCCTAGTCTCGGATTGCCAGAAGCTGGGACTGGCTGACAGGGGATGATGGGTCACTCGATAACTGCCCTGTTCTGCTCATTCCCTATGAAGCACCTGGCTAGATGGACCATTGGTCTGACCCAGGATGGATGTTTTTATGAAGAATCTACAACATTCCACCTGGTGTCTGTCATCTTTAAATTTGTGTTTAAAGAGTAATACCCACTCCATGATGGGAGGTTGTAAGTAGGGATCTGAAGAGGTTCTCTTGCTGTCTGCAGTTACACCCACAACTCACAATCCAAACCATGCCATGCTCTAATGGTGACTATGTTCTTGAAGGGGAAACATTTAGCACTATGGAGAGACCAAATAAGCAACCAGCTGCATGTTCAGAAGAGCAAGTAATTTTGATGCTGCCAAACTGCCTTGCTTGCTTCAGAAGCCATTTTCAAGGGCAAGAGCAATGATCTCTTCGGTCTTTCTGCTTTACTCAAATGCAGCTCAACAGAGGAGAGAAGTTGTAGCGAAAGTAACAGCAGTTACCTGAGAGGGGTCTATTTTCACTACAGAAATTTCAGTACAAATGTAGGACATTTATCTCCTAACTTTTCCATGATTTTCTTCCAATGTCTGTTAATGCGTAAACCAGAGCCATCAGCCAGCATCATTTATACTGTAAAAGGAAGATAAACAATTAAATGAAAATAGTTCTATACTTCAGTCTTACACACATCTTTCTTTAGACTTCAAAGTATTCATTTAGGCTAAACTTTTCATTGGTTGGATTTTCAGTATTGTCAGGAACAAATACTAGTTCTTGTATTATGTGTAACTGCATAGAACAGAAACATTTTAAACCCATTTCAGGTTAAAGCAGAGGTTATGGCATTTTTTTCTTAGTGGCAAAATCTTAGAAAAAGCAGGAGAAAACATGCATTGTGGATGTCACAGGCTAGGGTTAATTTGTCAGCAGAGGTAGTAACTGCAAGGGACAAACAACAAAAAAGTGACTGATGACAAGTGTTGATAATTATACAAGCTAACTAACGGAGAACTAGGCTATCCGTGAATCTGCTCTTCTCCCCACCATAAAACAAAGCTGAGCTGGAACATTCCTCTAGAAGTTCCGCTCTGCACCAGGAATGGCACCTACGTAGATTTACTTAAACAACATTTTTATAGCAGGATATTAGTTCTTCAGTGTCTAGTCACATCGAATATTCTTATTTAACAATGGACCATGTGAATGCTGTGTAAAATACTGCATAGTCCTTATGAAGTCCACGTGAGCTTTTTTATGATAGATACTAAACACAGTTAAGCTCTTCGTGATATATACTAAAAGCAATTAAGCAATTACTTTTGTTTACATACCTGTTTTAAAGCACCGTGTACTGTAACTACACACTCAGAGCGCCATATCATCCATCTGAGGAACTAGCGCATGCAATGCTGCCTCCTTATAGATGAAATCTTGTATTTACTTATAATCTTTCTGTTTTTATATATTTATTTTTCACCCAAAGAACAACATACGATTTTCTCCTTCATTCTTAATAGGGGACTATGGAAGGCTACTGGGAGCACATCACACTTGTCCTCTGCTCTCCACACTGGCTCAAAGCAGCAGAAGCTTGACTTGAAAAGCTGGGGGGCTGAGGTTTGGGGTGCGCTAAGGAGTCCAAGGCTCAGAGGGTACATCTACACTGGGATACAGGGCTTCTAGCATGGCCGTGGCTGGCCCACGTCAGCTGACTCAGGCTGGGGGGGGGGGGGAAAATCGGGCTGCAGCCCGAGCTCTAGGACCCTCCCCCTTCGCAGGGCTGCAGCCCGAGCCCAAACATCGACACAGCAATTTTTCAGCTCCAGAGACTGAGCCATGCGAGCCACAGTCAGCTGACCCAGGCCAGCCACCAGGTTTTTTATTCCTGTGTAGACATTCCCAGAGAGCCTGGGCAGCAGGGCAGGCACTCACCTTGGCATGGCAGGCTAAGGAAACGGTCAGGTCAGTGTCCCTGGTCCTGCTTCCCTACTCTGGGCACCCTGAGCAACCGCTCGCCCAGTACCCAGTCTCCTGCTCCGGAGAGGAAATGCCTGACCCCCCTCACAATGATGTGGCTTCGCCCAGCCCAGTTCCATTCCCTGCCTCCAGGTATGTCCTCTGCCCAGTGCCCAGGGGGGCGGGAACACAGGAAGAGCAAAGCCTGGGCTGCCCGAGTTCACACTCTCCCCAGGCACTGAGGAAGTATTGTCTGTGGGGGATGGGGGAACATAGATCAGCCCCCGCACTATTTCCACTGCAGAGGCGCTAGCCCCCACTGGCCCTCCAGTTCCGCCACCCCAGTACTGCTTTCTCATAGAATGCTGGATCACATTCAAGGTTTCTGTCCTTATCGTCAAGGCACTCCGTGGCCTGATATCTACAGCACTGCCTAAGGCCCCAGGACAAAAATCATGTTTGACAACTACACTCCTCTCTACAATAAATATCAAGCTCCTCTGCATGGGAGACGTAACTTTCTCTGGGGCCGGGCTGAGACTGTGCAATGAACTCCCCCAGAAACTACACAAACCTTATCACCTTCCACTCCAAGTGAAAGACGCATTTCTTTGAGCTGCCATCTCTAACAGATACATAACAAAATGCACGTTAAAAAGCCATCACGTATGCTCCCCGCCCTCCAGAGAAAACCTACCGACAAAAGACAGTCCACTGGACTCGTTTCTCCCCTCGGGGAGAGGATGAGAGAATAACCACCACATGACAGATGTTAGTCACGATGCTTAACACACTAGCGGAAGGTGCTCAGATACGACGTTGATAAGCAGGGTATAAGAACCTATATCATAACAGAAGTAATGAAATGGAAATAGGTATTTGTCTACTATAAATGTTGTTTCCAACATACTGCATTTAACAGACAAAGCACACAAAGTGTTCAAGTTTGTTGTGGTTGCAGAAAAACATAGGCATGCAGTGTTTTAGTAGATAACCAAATAATATGACATGAAATATTTTTGCATGCAGTGTAGTTGTAGCCATCTCAGTCTCCGGATATTAGAGAGACAAGGTGGGGGAGGTAATCTCTTTTATTGGACCAATTTCTGTTGGTGAGAGACAAGCTTTCAAGCCACACATAGCTCACCCACCTTCTCCCTCCAATGAAACACATTTTGTTCATGACATGGAACAAAAAAGAATAACCCATATAAGTAATTTATATTCTCAATTTGTATTTAATATTGTAAACTTCTACCTTACCCTCAGATGGGTTTTAATCAGAAGACCACCACACCACCTGCATACTTTTGAGTACAGGAAAATATTTTTCTATAAAAATATATACCTTTCGAGATCAAATTAGATTTTGTTTCATTCATCTCCAAATCATGTTCTGTTGTAATGTGATGCTTTTGGGAATCCAGATTTACACCGTAAGAACTGAACAGGAAGAAAGGAGACAACATTTTCTGATTAAATATGTTCACATAATAAGCAAATTGAATTTAAAGTAGTTTTTTTTTTTTTTTTAAAGATGGAGCCTTTTTATAAAGCTAGAACTGTATAAAGAAAAATTGGAGGCTGAATATTAGGAAAGTATCTTGATTGTAAGATGTATTAATCAGTGGAATTCTCTACCAAGTGCAGTGGTAGAAGCATTACTGTTTTGGAATTTTACAGCTAGCAAGGACAAGATACTTAAAACATGGTTTCCTTCTGTAAAATGCTTCTCAAAATAAAATAAACCATATTTGCAAAATCTGATGTCCCTTATACTTTCAAGAAGGTAAAAAATTCTCACAAGGCTTAAGGTTTAACAATGCAGAAAAACAATATTCAGCATCAGGCATTTCATTTTTAGGTGTATGTGTGTACCCTTTATCATTGTCCTTCACCAAGAGGGGTAAGTACATTTCACAAAACAAGCAATATTTTTGCCATGGGAATGAAGTCTCTTAGTCAGAATGTTATTCCCACACAGAGTCACTTCTGTATAATTTATCTTGAAGACTCAACAGCTCAATAAAGCAAGAACAGATTAATATTTAATTTTCTTTTTTTGTCTGATGAACATATATTTTTTGCTACCTATATTTTGCCAGCAATATACAAACAAGACTGCAGTATCCACATTTAGGTTGGTTCTCTTTCAATATTGTTCACAATGAAATTCTAGTCCCCACTAGATTTCATAACATAGAAGAAATTGCACAGGACAACATGACACATGTGAGTCAACAACATTGGATTACTTCTACTACAGTAAAAGCTCATTTCTGCTGGGTGAGTATCTTTGCTTATGAACTGCCAATACTGGATATTTTATTCAAATGACATTGCAAACTGGGCTTTTGAATATAAAACTTATCTTAACCAAGCTACCTGCTTGATGATCATGACAAAACCGAACAGGATTGCATGAGCATAAACTTCACGTCAGTGGGATAAAGCCCAATAGTCCACACTATTAAATAAAAAGAACGAGGACTACCTGTGGCACCTTAGAGACTAACAAATTTATTTAGGCATAAGCTTTCGTGGGCTAAAACAATGAAGTCTCTAAGGTGCCACAAGTACTCCTCGTTCTTTTTGCTCATACAGACTAACACAGCTACCCCTCTGAAACCTGTTACTATTAAATAAGCCTCCTTAAAAAAACCTCACTAGAATGAAACATTTCGTGAGAAATGAGAAGGAAAGTTGGAAATTCTAGAAGTCAGAATTGATTTCTGAAGAATTTCGTTCTACATATTTAGGAGGGCATTGGACCAATGATTGTTTGTAGGTTGCTGCAGTCTATTAGCTTAGTCAGGGCTTGGAAATCACATTTTTTTTAGAAGCTTAACATCACTGGCTTTACTTGTATGGATTCCAGGGAGTGTCATACTAGAAATCTCATTCACCATATAAACAATACCAGGCAGGTGCTTTTTTAAATTCAGTTGTAAGTCGTGTTTGTGTGGGAAGGCAAATAGGCAAATCTTTTCACAACAGGTAACAAGAGATGGTGTCACCTTGAAAGAGTAACCAAGTTAATCAGTAAAAGGCAGACTTCACACAATCCAACATGTCAATAGCAAAATTAATCATTAATTGAAATAAAAATTAGATTAAAAATAGACTAGATATTAGGTGCAAGTCAAAGGCATCTCAGTATAAATGAATCCCAGGGGAATATTATTCAAGTGACTATGTTATAAAGCAAAGCAACTATTTAAAAAGCCTTTATACAATATTATCTGGCAGTGATACAAAGAAAGCCTGTACTGTGAGAACACAACTTCCTGAGCAGTTCTACACAAATCCCACTTTGGGTTTTTAATTTGCCATATTAATGTTTTGCAGGTTTGAAGACTGAGATGCCCCTTATGAGAAACATTCTTGAAGGTGCACACTTTGGGCCTTAGCCATAGCCACTCCACGTGCAGAATTCCTGCTGAAATAAACTAGAGCGCGGCTACGGGGTTGTGTCCCAAGGTGGTGCAACTTAAGGAGCAGACAGGGAAGGGTTAAAGGAAGCAAAAATTTGAAGGAGGAATTTTGGACCAAGTCACAGCAACAAAGAATTTCTAAATCTATCAGAGATATTTGTATTTTCATGGTACCTGGAGCAGCCCAATACACATCCATGGCTCTGTCCTGTTTTCGTGACCTGCAGTCTTATTTATAGCATCTTTTCCTTCTTGTGCATTTAAGACTTATGCATTGATGAAGCACAATGGTCATCTATTGGACACAGCATCAGCTAGTCCAACAATTTTCAAACTATGGTCCATGGAGCATTTTGCAGGCAGTCCATGGAGAGCTAACCGTTACATGATGCCGACTCTCATTCTAGTTTCAAACTGTTAAATCACAGTGAAAGACAGCTCTGGGACTCCGAGAGAGGGCAGGATCCCAGAGCTTGGGCTCCAGTCTGAGCCTGAACGTCTACACAGCAATTTTCAGTCCTGCAGCCCTAGCCCTGCGAGCCCATATCAGCTGAGCTGGGCCAATCACGGCTGTGTTGTGGTTCTTTTATTCCAGACCAACTAAACAGCATTCCTTCAAGGCTGCATTTTCAGAGCACCATATATGTAACTTTTCCTGACATCCAGGTACATGCAAGAAAAGACAAACTTTGCTGAGAAGGTAGAGTAAATCTTAGAAGGAAATACCTGTTCATGCAGTAATGAAATGCCATGAGGATAAGTTGTAAATTAGTAAAGAATAGAAAAAATATCTTCGGCTAGCTTACCATTTTTTGTTTTGGTATTTTTGAATATAAACAATAACACCTAGAAGGAAAAAAAACAGGAATCAGGCAATGAAGTTATATTTTATTTAACATTTTGGTAAACACAGCTAGCAAACTTCACAGATAAGTAGTAGGGAAAAGCCACTCTTGTATCCCAGATCAAAAATCATGAGAAGCCCTTTCTTATCCAGAAAATGGTTCTGATGTTGGATCTCCCAATTTAATGTGTCTATACACTGCTGAATGTTTAGATTTTTAGCTCACTTGGAATGTTTAGTATTCAATCTACTTAACATTCAAGATGTTCAAGCTTTCCATCATCTGTTTCCCTTCAAGCACCTCCAAGCAGTTTAAGGAATTTTCTCAACCAAATAGTCATAGGATATATTCTTATGTCCAAGGTTTAGTTTGGCCTATTTAATTTCTTCCTTGACTGATGAAATATTTAAAAAGAATAAATAAAAATAGAAAATGAATCCCTCCGCATGTGTCCGATTCTCTCAATCTTGAACTTGAAATGAAAACCTCTAATCAGACTGGGCTAGCAAAAAATACATTTAAATTCTGCTATTGAGATTTCAGCACAGTTTTCCCTGACTAGCACACAGGGGACTGCTACATCTTAGAACCATTCAACAGCAATACAGACTGCACAGTAGTTTGCGTTTGCATATTCTCCGTCCACATGGATCAGGAAAACTGCTAGAAACCTGCTTGTAACAGCCGCCTCTAGCATGGCTGTGCCCCAAATACACAGGGACCGTACCCGCTGCTTGACAAAGCTGCTCTATGGCTCCAATTTAACAAGTCACTTAAACACAAACTTAAAGCACATACTTAATTCTGATTGACTTCGGTGGGATTTATACATACGCTTAAGTGCTTTGATGAACTGGGGCCTATACAGTGAAAAAATAGTTCACAAAGGTGAAGCTACTACGGCCTTTGTGGGAATTCTTTGGAAAAGGGTTGCACGTGTGTTCAGAATTTGCTAGCATGATGACTAAACACCCACACTCTGGTAAGTGGAGCCCTTTGCACTGAAGACTGATTAACTGAATGGTGGGAACTTCATTTATATAAGTAACAACTTTCTTATTCCCACAATGCTAGACTGTCAAATCCAACCTAGGAAGGGCTTGCTTGGATCTTCTGACAATTTCCCTTCCTGGCTTCTGTCCTTTCCATTGTTGGTGAGCACCAGACAAACACGCGGTCCTAAGTGTGGAGGAAGTATTCTCACCCAAGACAGCATTACAGAAGTGCAACTTTTCTTGAGGGAGCAGGGGGAAATGAGATTTTTCACTCCCCTTCTGTTCCCCAATATTGTGCACACAAATTTAAGACAGAATCACAGCAGGTTTCTTAGCTCAGGAAAATATTGTGAATAAATTACAAACCTACAGACAGAGAAAATAACTAAGAGTATTAATACAGGCGTCTCTCCAGGGAACGGCAGTGCAATCTCAATCATGGGCATAGATTTTACATGGAACCCAAGGACAAAAACTTAGTCAGTGGCAGAGAAATTCAAGAATCCTAAGTCTAAGGACCTTTAGGAGTTAAGCAGGGGGCGGGAAATGAGACAGAGGAAGTACAATACTCAAATAGCCTGGATTGTGAACCTCAAAACACAGTCATAGCTTTAGTGTATCAAATTATTTTTTCACTATTAAGTTACTTACCAACGATGCCAACGCCGCCAACACCGACGATGCTGACGGAAATGACGACGATGCCGGCAATGCTGGGCCCTAAAGAGAACAAAAATGTGAGCTAAAATATGAATCCATATTCATGTCAATAACCTACAGGAACTCATCCACAATCCATGCATATGAAGCCACACTTAGTACCCAAGTTTATACCAGAGATGAGATCTGTCAGGATTCTCTCCTCGGCCCACCCGCTTTTCCTTGTGCACCCTGTCTTTGGGATCCTATCTGCTCTGACGGCTTTGGATGGGATCGTTATATTGACAACTCACACAACTCCCATTTGGATTCCCTGTCCAGAGCTTAAACTGCACATGGCAAAAACGGAGCTTGTGTTCCCTCGCAAATCTTTCCTTCTCCACGTCCTCCGTCACCACTGATTGAACAAAATCACCCTCCTCTCAGCTGCTCATGCCTGTAATCTAGGCATTATTTTTGACTCAGCCCTTTCTCATGTCTGGGCTATATCCAAAGCTTGTCATTTTCCCTTCTTAAGTTTTTCAAGATCCAGCTTTTCTCAGTCCAGACTGCCAAAGCTCTCATCCAAGCCCTTATATTCTTCTCTATGGACTTGATTTTTTTCAGGTTTTCTGAAAAATTCTGTTCATCCCTCCACTGGGACTCCCTTCTTTACCACATCAAAAATAAGCTGCATATCCTCTCTTTCAAAGCACATCTCATCACAGCCCCGCCTTCCCTACCAGATGTCTCATCTCATGATGTCAGCTACCAGCTGAGCTCTACCAACATACCCAACCTTCATCACCTCTTAATCCAGATCTCCTAGAGAACCTCCAGGCTTTCTTCCTTACCTGTCAGACAGGCTCCCTGAAAAAATTCATAGCCGCTACCTTAACCTCTAAAAAAAAAAAAAAAAAAAAAACCTATTTCTGCTGTCATGCCTATAGAACCCTGCTATTTTATACAAGCCAGAAATGCGACAAGCCACACTGCATGCACAGCTAATCTACATGAAAACATGCTGCCCTCCTATCCACCACCTTCACCCATTTGATTCATCCATTGGTTGCATCTTCTTGTTAATCTGGATTTTGAGTTCTTTAGGGAAGTGGTTTTCAAACTTTTTTTCTGGCGACCCAGTTGAGGAAAATTGTTGATGTCCTTGACCTAACGGAGCTTGGGATGAGGGGTTTGGGGTGTGGGAGGGACAAAGGGCTGGGGCATAGGGCTGGTGTGTGGGGGTAAGGGCTGCAGGGTGGGGCCAGGAATGAGGGGTTCAGGGTGAGGGAGCGGGCTCTGGACTGGGGTATGGGGTTGGGGTGCGGAAGGGGGTCAGAGCTCTGGGCTGGGGGAGCAGACTCTGGGCTGGGGATGAGGGGTTTGGGGTGCAGGAATGAGCTCAGGGCTGGGGCAGGGAATTGGGGGGCAGGCTTCCCTCGGGCGGCTCTCTGTCAGTGGTTCATGCCTGTCCTGGCACCGCACACCATGCTGCACCCCAGAAGTGGCCAGCAGCAGGTCCGGCTCCTAGGCGGAGGTGCGCAAGCGGCTCCGCACGGCTCTCTCCCGCAGGCACCACTCCCCCAGCTCCCATTGACTGGGGCCTTTATGCAATATTGTAATATAAGTGGTACTATGCAGTAAATCATTTCTGAAACAGCTTTATTTCATATTTGCCACGTGATGCAGGAAAACTGTATGAGCATCCTGAGGATGGAGGCATCCCCACCTATTTCTGAGTCAAAACACAAACATAAAATTACTTCCCATTCTTGTCCATCTAAACTGCACATTCCTGAATCCAGCACAAGTTGTCTCACTGATGGATGCTCCCAGATTGCTTTGCAACAAGATGATGCTCCCAGATTGCTTTGCAACAAGATTCTTGAATAAGCAGGTTAATTGTATATTGTCACTGATCCAGCAAGGAATTGAACTAGTTATTAAAGCTAATTTTGAGTAGACCTATTCAGTGGGGGAACGTCTGACATTTCCATCAGCGAAGGGTGGCCCCAGCAAATTTGTTCCAGAGAAAATAAAATACTTACGACCACAAAACTCTCCATTGGTTGACCACTCGGAGTGTGACTGACTTACCAGGGTTTTTAACAGAGCGACGACCGCAGCTCTCTGGCATTTCATTAGTACCAGGGGGGACGTCATGACGGTGCCTTCGATGGGGCACACACAGATTTATCAGAAAAAGATAAGAACACACTCTCATATTAATAGGAGAGGGATTTATTTTAAAATAATTTCACACAGCTGCCTTCATTGAAAAGAATTCTGACATGCCTTAGATGCTAAAGGGACCTGCCACAGGCCAGGTAAGCCCCATTGTTGGGGGTTCCTCAGGTTTTCCAGTAGCCTATGAGAACAGACAAACTTCCCACAGCCAGGGGTTTAAACTAAACACATCTTCACTGCTGTGCTAGGTCAAGTTCTCTAAACAGGAATTAGCCGAGCGAGAGCGACCGTGCTGCACAATAACGGTGGAGGTGCAGATTTTGAACCCAAAATTCTAGACTTTTAGCAAATCCAAGTTCTTCCAATTTACATGAGGAGGCACCAGCTACTTCTGCTCCTTCGGGGGGGACAGTTGTGGGTTTGTCCTGGGTAATTATGACTAAGGCAAAAAGAAGAGGAAAAAGCAGCTATGAACATGACATCAGTCTCCCATCACCAGCTGGCCACTCAGAGCCAGGAGCTTGCCAAACTAATGTTTAGGAATCTGCATCTCTAGAGACAAGACAGACTTATCCCACTTACACATTGTCACTGCTACAGCCCAAGTACTATCAGTTGGGCTATCCTGTAGACTGCTGCTGGGATTCAATTCCTGTATTCTAGGGGAAGCCCATAGCAACCCCTACATTGAGCTGCCTACCACTTCCCTTTACAAAAGTTCTCTCTCTCTTTTTGTTTTGTTTTTGTTTTTTTAAAGAGCTCTAACAGTTCCATGGTTTGCAGCAGGGATGTGAAAGGCTCAATCTGGTGTCTCTTGCTATCACCATGAGTTACAAACTGCCAAAATCTGTCATTTCCCTCCAGTTTTACTCATCAAAACTTCCTAGAGGGACTTCTAAAACCCCTGAACATGCTGTTCTCACTGAGCATTCTCTGCAAGGTGTTGCCATGTGCAACTCAGAACTGTGCATCTCCATCCCTCACATCATAATATCCTTTGGCCTAGGAGAAGGTGCACCGTGTTGGGAACCAGGAGATGAGGAGTTCAACTCACATTATTTCTACTGACTGGTGTTAACGATCCTGTGCCCTTCAAAACCCAAGTTAGCACTGAGCAACCCATCCTCTCTGAATAGAAATTACACAAGCAAGGAAGAGCACCCAGATCTCTAATAGGGTAGACCCAAGTCTCATCCATTTAGCCTAACCGAAAGAATTTGCCAAATCGAAATACTTGGCTACGCGGTGTGTACAATGAGGTTATTCGTGCATATATAATCCATTGTTTTAGTGTGTTGGGCATCCTCCTCTAGTGGTTGGTCCATATAACAATTTACTCCTGCTGCCACCTATTATAGTTACTTCTTCAACTTGACAGAAATCTATCCTGCAGTACCTTGGCCCAAGAGTCAAACTTCAATGACACATGGAGGTGGAGGACAGGACATTAGTTTCACATAGACTTCTTTTTTCTTTTTAAAAAGCCCAGAAGTTACATAAAGCCCACGTTATTGGCCACGTCACTCCTTTTGAGAGGAATCAGAGGAATGGGCCAAGGTCAGAGCGCTATGGGAATCCTTTGGAAAGTGGAAGGGGAAAAGGACCCACCAAAAGGCTTTGATAACCAAAAGAGATGGTGCAGGAACAATGAGAGAGGTAGGAAAACCAGGAGAGCATGGAGTGTGCATATGAACAATGAGCTCTCTGTCAAGTTTTTAGGTAAGCACTAGGTGAGCATCATCATATTTGCATCTGTGAATAGCAGAATTATAAAAATTGAATGACTTTCACACTGTACATTTCATTTTTATTCAAGTGGAAATTTGAACCCAAAATTCTAGACTTTTAGCAAATCAAAGTTCTTCCAATTTACCTGAGGAAGTACCAGCTACTTCTGTTCCTTTGGGAGGGACAGTCGTGGGTTTGTCCTGGGTAATTATGACTAAGGCAAAAAGAAGAGGAAAAAGCAGTTATGAACATTATATCAGTCTCCCATCACCAGCTGGCCACTCAGATGTGAAAGGCTCAATGTGGTGTCTCTTGCTGCCACCAGGAGTTACAAATTGCCAAAATCTGTCATTTTCCTTCAGTTTTACTCATCAAAACTTCCTACAGGGACTTCTAAAACCCCTGAACATGCTGTTCTCACTGAGCATTCTCTGCAAGGTGTTGCCATGTGCAACTCAGAACGGTGCATCTCCATCCCTCACATCATAATATCCTTTGGCCTAGGAGAAGGTGCACCATGTTGGGAACCAGGAGATGAGGAGTTCAACTCACATTATTTCTACTGACTGGTGTTAACAATCCTGTGCCCTTCAAAACCCAAGTTAGCACTGAGCAACCCATCCTCTCTGAATAGAAGTTACACAAGCAAGGAAGAGCACCCAGATCTCTAATATGGCAGACCCAAGTCTCATCCACTTAGCCTAACCGAAAGAATTTGCCAAATCTAAATACTTGGCTACGCGGTGTGTACAATGAGGTTATTCGTGCATATATAATCCATTGTTTTAGTGTGTTGGGCATCCTCCTCTAGTGGTTGGTCCATATAACAATTTACTCCTGCTGCCACCTATTATAATTACTTCTTCAACTTGACCGAGGTCTATCCTGCAGTACCTTGGCCCAAGAGTCAAACCTCAATGACACATGGAGGTGGAGGACGGGACATTACTTTCACATAGACTTCTTTTTTCTTTTTAAAAAGCCCAGAAGTAACATAAAACCCACAGCAGACACAAGTTATTAAAATTGCAAAGCACTCAGTAGTTAGGAAACCACAGAATTAAGGTTACCCATGAGATCTTAATTTTTCCTCCTTCTGTGTACGTGCAGCGACAACCACTTTTTAAGGATTATGTTTGAAACAGCAGCCAGGTTTCCCACAAGTTATATCTTTAGATGATTAATGGCTAACTCAATTTCCTCATGTTTATGGGTTTGCCTAGCAATCAAAATATTGTTTTTTCTGGTGGGAGAAAGTAGAACAATAAGGATACTTAACATTGCATTTTAACATTTGAAGCAAGACCCCTTTCAGATTCTGAAGGTTTTTCTGCTTTTAGGCTTGACCCAACCCAGTATGTCCATTGCTCAAGGAGATGCTCCATAAAACACCAGCTCTGGAAGGGCGTGTCCAAAAGGACAAAAAAGTTAAAGGAAATAAATTGGGAAGAACTTTTAATACTGAATTTTACTCTGAGATAGCCTGAGATTTTGAGTGCGGTTGGGTTGGTTGGTTTTGAGGGGAAGGGAGGAGAATAGTTAACAGGGAGCAATTACACTAAATAAAAGAAGTTGGATGAAAGACTTCAAAAGCAGCAGAGATTATTTGGGTAGGAATGAGAAACTAATCAAACCCCATCATCCCCGTGTTCAGGGTTCACGTCTGATTAGGTCGTTAGTTGGGTTGGAATCTATACACCAGATAACAAGCTCAAGGGGAATGCTCTGTAGGGATAGAGGGATGTGCTTTTTTTTTTGGTTTGTTTGAAGTGTGGCTTCCACAGAAGTCACCAGCAACACAATGGATCCTCCTACACTTTCATCATGTCTCCCCCTTCCCAAAAATATCTAGATGATCGACATAATCTAAATCGAGTGAATATAAAACACACATGAAAGCTTTGTAACCAGGGCCGGCTCTAGTTTTTTTGCCTCCCCAAGCAAAAAAACAAAAAACAAAAAACAAAAAACCGAGAGCGCAACTGCCAAAGCAAAAGAAATAAAAAACCACCCGGAATGCTGCCCCTGGAATTCTGCCACCCCAAGTACGTGCTTGGTTTGCTGGTGCCTAGAGCCGGTCCTGTCTGTAACAGTTACTCTGCAACAGCTCCAATCAGGAGTTCTTCTTAAAGCCATAAAAATAGCCTGACCTTCACAAGTTGGAAGTTGACTCCATTCAACTTGATCTCCCTTCAGCATACATTGGATGAAAGGCCTCCCACGTAATCTGAACCTAAAGAAAAGAGAAAAAGTTTCTTACCTAACTCTCTAATTATTCCTGTAATAGTCCAGAACTTTGGAAAAGGGGTTCTTTCTGCCAGTAAGTGACCCTGTAGGGTCATTCCTGCTGTAAGTACCAACATGATCCCTAGGACCAAGGAATGCTGAGTGGTTAAAGTCAATGTAGAACAAGCAAATAGGTGGTATAAGATTGCAGAGACCAGGTTAGCAGGTGAAATCCTTCCCCTTAAAGACTATCCTAGCCAGATGCTTGGGAATTTCTGGGCAATATCTTTGTTAAACCTTAGCAAAGGGAAACAAATAAGTCTCTTTTCTACACATTTTTAATGCTTCTTATATCTTACATCTCCAGAAGATGGAAGAAGTCCCGAGATAAGTTCCAGAATTTAAAAAACACTAAGGGAATTAGTAATTTTTCAGACTGTTAACCTTCTCAAAGTGTTTGCATGTTAAAGAGGTTTGGATTTGCAGAGTAGGAGATTGCGTCACACCTCCCTCCTTCCAATCTGCAGAACAGTGCTCGGGATGTGGGCTGTTGGCATTCTACAGCTTGGATTACTGGCCCAGAGAATTGGGGAGCAAAGTACTAAAAGGGGTGTCTCTGTCACTCGGGAAGTCAATAGCTCAGCCTGCTTAGTGCCATCATTCCTCTGCCTATTTTAACTCTGCTCTTCTACCAAAGAGTTGGCAACAGTCCACACCCAAGACCCACTTAGCTAGACCTCCAGCTAATGCTTGCACAGGAAGTACTGCATACTGGCAATGCAGTCACTTAGCCTTCATTACTTCCTTTAACACTACAGGCTAAAGGTCATGGCCTTATTTATTTGTCAAGGAGGTTTAGAGAAACAGATGAGAGGTGCACCTAGTAAAGCTGGTCTCTGCAGGTTCTTTCACTGGTCTGCTGAAATGGCAGGGGCCAACAAGGATAGACAGGAACATCATGTGTGGCCAGGTGGCTACCGCTTTTCTTCCAACTTAAAACATGACACCCAAAGGCCACTTGTGCTGACAGCAACAACAAGGGGAGAAGACAGCTGCGCAAGGACTGTCCCGCTGCTGCCACTCTTTCAAAACCCGAACATCTCAATGTCCAAACCTAATCAGCCCATTTAAACCCGAAGCTTTCATTGGTGGGACACAATCCCAAGGTGTGCGGCTTCTGTACACTTCTGCATAGGAAAATGTGAAGCATCGCAAGAATAGCTTGGTCATTCTTGTGGGTGCAACTCAGATGCAGCATTGCCTAGAGGAAAAACCACTGGACTGGGACTCAGGAAACTTGGATCCCATTCTCATTTCTGCCTCTGGCCTGTGGGTGATCTGGGAAGTCACTTCCCCTCTGCGCTTCAGATTCCCTATCTGTAAAATGGGGTAAACAATACTGCCCTCCTTTGTAAAGTGATTTGATATCTGATAACAGCTCTTAAAATTCATAGTAATAGAAGGAACCTGGAGAAGTTTTCTAGTCCAGTCCCCTGCACTCAGGCAAGACTAAGTATTATCTACACCATCCCTGACAAGTGTTTATCTAACGTGCTCTTAAAAATCTCCGATGACAGAGATTCCACAACTTCCCTAGGCAATTTATTCCATAACCAGCCCCTCCCAATCATCCTGATCCCAGCACAGGGAATCTAACCCTTGTTGCCTGCACATACCACTTAAATGGGTGACACAGTGAAAAACAAAATTATATATTAATTAAAACGGAGACATCCATGCTCATGCCATGTGCTTCCCTATTCAATGACCTGATGTCCTGAAAGTACCTGCACAATCCAATGAAACTAGAACCCAATCACATATTATGGTAGTTTTTTCCAACAGCAGCTTGAACAAATTGAAGCGCACCCCATGATACCATAGCTGCACCTGCTTACTTCCAACTTAATCTTTCAACTGGAGGACTGAGGGATCATGATCCACACCTGGCCAAATTCAGCGTGAAGGTTATACTTTTTCAATAGGGCCCTGAAGCAGGACAGCAGATCTGTAGCACCTGCTCAGAATTAGGTTTTTCAATTAGATCGGAATTTCTATTATTCATTTTCCACTGTTCACCAAACTAAGCTCTGTGAATTAGTCAGCACCGGCTGCCCAACACTCACCCGTCATCACAAATGATGTTTACTTTTGCACCATACCGGTCATTTGTTATATCAACAGCTCTGCCATGCTCTGGTCCTTTTGGAACACCACACGATTTCCCTAGCACAGAACAAGATCAGTGTTAGCGTGTTATGTTGATGCAACAAACTCTAACAGACTTAGAAGAGACTATGGCCGGGGTGGCCAAACTGTGATTCGCGAGCCGCATGTGGCTCTTTTACTGTTAAAGTGCAGCTCACGGAGCCCCCCTACCAGACTTGGCGGGGGGCAGGGAAGAGCTTGGGACCTCTGCCTTGGAGCAGGGTGGTGGGCTAGTGGCTTCTGTCCAGCAGGGAGGCGGGTCTCAGGGCTTCAGCAGGAGCGGGGTGAGGCCCCGAGCCCCAGCAAGTGCCTCCTGTTCTGGCTCTTGAACTTCTGAATATTGTTGTATGCGGCTCAAAGGGCCAGTAAGTTTGGCCACCCCTGGACTATGGCAATGGCAGACTAGCAGTGCAGTTAGTTCACTCTCCTCTCTGGGGGGGGGTTTCCTACTTAACTGTGGATATTCTTATTGTCCATATTAAGTGCTGAATTCTATCACTTTGTCAACTTCAATGGCACAGACTCCTCCTACCTGGTACAGGGAGTTATTTGTGATGCTTCCTCTGGTGCCAGGCACTTATTACCAGACAGAACACACCATCAGCCATTCACCATGTCCACATGCCAAACAGAAGAGACATGCTGCATTCAGGGAGCCACAGAGAAAGCTACAAACAGCACTAATGAGTATATTGGGAAAACATCTCTGTCCTTGATGTGTACAAGGATTTTTGCATATAAAAATATATGGCCTATTATATACATGAAGTATTTTCCTAATCAGGCATGCCAGACTACTTGAGTCTAAGACTGCACAAGAAATTCACATCAGTATTAAGATATAGCCTAAGTTTGTCAAACAGAATATAACAAGACATGCAAGGAGCTGCGGTTAAGGGTGATTACTCAGTTAGCTCCTTCCTCTCACCCTGTATTAATGTAGGTTTTGCACGGAATACAACAGACACAGACTCAATACAGGGAGCTTTGCCAACACTTACAGTATTCTTCACAATGAGGCCATTCGTCATTTAAGTTTGTTATGTATTTTGGTATTTGAACAACTTTGCCATACACACAGTTATTAAATATTACATTCATTTTTTAATACGGTGATTCAGTTTGGTTGAACTTCATGCTGAATGAGTTGTCTCTGAGGCTAAAATTTTTTTAATGTGTGAACTTTAACAACAACAAAAATAATACCATTATTCTCCTTCACATATAGTTACCAGGGATACCGTGCTCACCATTTTTAAATGGATATTTACCAGAGTATGATATTAACTTTACTTAATTATTTGTGATTTCCTACTGCTGCTGGGAAGCACAACGAACACAATGAAAAGCTTAACTACTGCAAGCGCTGTCTAACGTTCAATAGTACTCACTTTGCTTTCTCTCTCCATTTAAAGCTGAATTGAAATTTTACATCAAAACCTGACAAAAAGGTTTTTCAAACTAACATTGACAAGCCAGTACTGAAATGTGAACCAGCTGCTTAACACAAAACACTCCTATCTGCTCACAGAGGGCCACTCGCTCAATGGAGAGAGAAAAGTGACAAAAAGGACACCCACCTCTACAGAACTCAGGGGCTTCTGACCATGTTGAATTCTCAAGACAAGTAATGACAGGTCTCAGTTCGGTGCTCTCATATCCTGGACGACAGACATAACTCACAGTGGTTCCAGGAGGACAGTAATTCTTCTTTGCATCTTCCGCACTTAAGGCAGCAGATTTTAACCTTGGTGGGGCAGCACAGCCACCTAGCAAAGAAGACACAGGGTCTGAAAGATTTAGCTATAAAGATAGTTAAAAGTACAATTTTATGCCGTTCTATTTATATATAAACACACACACACGTATATATTTTAAAAAAATAGAAACACTAACTGTGCCCAGCTCTGTAACATAAGTGAAGGGTACCAAACAGGTAACAGATACCCTGCCCCAAAAGTTTATGATATAGAGGCAGCAGCAGCTCTTACAGTACAGCCACAGAACTGCATATGAGCATTAGAGCAGGACACTTTACAAAATACGTAGGGGAAAGGAGATTTTTTAACAATTATTTTTAAGGAAGAGAGGCAAGCCACTTGGACCACGTTAACTGGGTGCTGCTCCAAGCAGCGGGTGGTACGAACTAAGGAGTAAAAAAGAAAAGGAAGGAGCTAAGAGAGAGAAAGGCATTGGTAGATTAAAGCGTGTACAAAGAGACAGATTTCCCCCCTGCTCCTCATCTCCAATTCTAACTGAACATTCTGTTTACAACCACGGCACGGTTGTCTTCTTCAACTCTATTAATGAATCATAGAATATCAGGGTTGGAAGGGACCTCAGGAGGTCATCTAGTCCAACCCTCTGCTCAAAGCAGGGCCAATCCCCAACTAAATCCCCAAATGGTCCCCTCAAGGATTCAACTCACAACCCTGGATTTACCAGGCCAATGCTCAAACCAACTTTGTGACCCTCCCCAGTCTGTGTCCATACTCTCCACTTTATTGAAGTCTCACACAATTCCCAGGGCCTCTACCCCACCCCATTCTCCTTGACCTCTTAGTGCCTTGGACACCATCAAGAATTTCTACTTCTTTAAATCCCATCATCTACTGGCTTTTGTCACTGCATCCTCTCACGGTTTTTCTCCTGACTCTTCCATCTCATACTTTCAGGTGTAGTTTGGTGGGTCCTCCAACTCTCCCCCACCCCATCAGCAAGAATCTGCTAGGATTCTCTCCTCAGCCCACCCTCTTTTCCTTGTGCACCTGTCTTTGGGATCCTATCTGCTCTCACAGCTTTGGATGCGACTGTTATATTGACAACTCACAAAACTCCCGTTTGGATTCCCTGCCAGTACCTTAACGTGCACATGGCAAAAACAGAGCTTGTGTTCCCTCGCAAATCTTTCCTTCTCCATGTCCTCAGTCGCCACTGATTGAACAAAATCACCCTCCTCTCAGCTGCTCGTGCCTGTAATCTGGGCATTATTTTTGACTCAGGCCTTTCTATGGACCCTCATGTCCTGGCTATATCCAAATCTTGCCATTTTCCCTTCTTAACTTCTCCAAGATCCAGCTTTTCTCAGTCCAGACTGCCAAAGCTCTCATCCAGTCCCTTATATTCTTCTCTATGGACTTGGCTTTTTTTCAGGTTATGTCAACCCCTTTTCTGTGCATCCCTCCACAGGGACTCCCTTCTTTACCACATCAAAAATAAGTTTCGTATCCTCTCTTTCAAAGCACATCTCATCACAGCCCCGCCTTACCTACCAGATGTCTCATCTCATGATGTCAACTAGCAACTGAGCTCTACCAACATACCCAACCTTCATCGCCTCTTAATCCAGGTCTCCTAGAGAACCTCCAGGCTTTCTTCCTTACCTGTCAGACAGGCTCCCTGAAAAAATTCATAGCCGCTACCTTAACCTCTAAAATAACCTATCCAAAATGAGGCAAGCCACACTGCACGCACAGCTAATCTACATGAAAACATGCTGCCCTCCCTCCCCACCACCTTCTCCCATTTGTTGCATCTTGTTGTTAATCTGGATTTTGAGTTCTTTAGGTCAATGGTTTTCAAATTTTTTTTTGGCAACCCAGTTGAAGAAAATTGTTGATGCCCACAACCCAACAGAGCTGGGGATGAGGGGTTTGGGGTGTGGGAGGGGCTCAAGGCTGCGGGGTGGGGCCAGGTATGAGGGGTTCAGGGTGTGGGAGGGGATTCTGGACTCGGGGGCGGAAGGGGGTCAGGGCTCTGGGCTGGGGGTGCAGGCTCTGGGCTGGGGGTGGGGATGAGGGGTTTGGGGCGCAGGAATAGGCTCCGGGTTTGCGGGGAGCTCAGAGCTGGGGAAGGTGATTGGGGCACAGGCTTACCTCGGGCAGCTCCCTGTCAGCGGTGCAGCTGGGGTGCTAAGGCAGGCTGTGCTGCGCCCCGGAAGCGCCAGCAGCAGGTCCGGCTCCTAAGCGGAGGCACACAAGGGGCTCCGTGTAGCTCTCGCCCACAGGCACTGCCCCCCCCCAGCTACCATTGGCCAGGACCTTTGTGCAATATTGTAATATAAGTGGTAGTATTCAGGTAAATCATTTTTGAAACAGCCTTATTTCATATTTGCCTGGTGATGCAGCAAAACTGTCTGAGCATCCCAAGGATGGAGGCATCCCCACCTATTTCTGTGCAGCCAAAACTCAAATATAAAATTACTTCCCATTCCTGTCGATCTAAACCGCACATTCCTGAATCCAGCACAAGTCGTCTCACTGATGGAGGTTCCCAGATTGCTTTGCAACAAGATTCTTGAATAAGCAGGTTAATTGTATATTGTCACTGATCCAGCAAGGAACTTGAAACTAGTCATTAAAGCTAATTTTGAGTAGACCTATTCAGTGGGGGAAAGTCTGACATTTCCATCAGCGAAGGGTGGCCCGAGCAAATTTGTTCCAGAGAAAATAAAATACTTACGACCACAAAACTCTCCAATGGTTGACCACTCTGAGTTTGAAAGGCAAACTACAGTGTCTGACTTTCTAGGGATTTTAACAAAGCCATCAAGGCACCTGTATGTCACTTCTGTGTTGATCGGGAAGCCCTCTGTGCGACTAGTATCACGGGGGACGGCATGACTGAGCGTTGGCAGGGTCCCACACTGACCTATCAAAAAAACATAAGAACATACTCTCATGTTAATAGGAGAGAGATTTATTTTAAATAATTTCACACAGCTGCCTTAGTTGAAAAGGATCCTGACATGCCTTAGATGCTACAGGGACCTGCCACAGGCCAGGTGAGCCCCGTTGTGGGGGTTCCTCAGGTTTTCCAGTAGCCTATGAGAACAGACAAGCTTCCCACAGCCAGGGCTTTAAACTAAAGGCGTCTTTACTGCTGTGCTAGGTCAAGTTCTCTAAACAGGAATTAGCCGAGCGGGAACGACCGTGCTGCACAATAACGGTGGAGGTGCAGAGAGCGATTGGATTAGCAGCACCGAGTAGCTGAGTCCCCACTGCATGAAATCATATAAACAGCCAGGCCACTCACAGAAAGACATCGGATGCTGCAAGATGACTAGAGTGACTTTTACAGTATTAGTTTCTGACAAAACAGGCTAAAAGAAAAGAGGCCCAATCCCAGAATTGCTCCTTCTCTCTCCTACAAATATTTCGAAGCTCTGCCTCCTAACACAAGTGAAAGTACCACTGAACAACATCACTAAGACAAACAAGAAAAAACGCAACTAATTTTACACTTTTCATTTTCCTTAATATTTCTGAGACTGCACAGTGCGAGATGTCCACATGCATGAGGTGTACTGCCCTTGTAGCCACACCATCAATTAACTCTTTGAACCGTAAACAATCTATTCCTACGCACAACAGTGAGGATTATAGTACAGTTTTAGAGATGGATAATCTTTGGCCCAGTCAACATGCCTGGAGTGCCATTCACAATAGGAGATCCCCTGACACATTGCCATTTCACGAGAATCAAATGCGAATAAGCTCTGGTCTCCCCCAATCTCAAAATCCATCCTCTGATCCCACCAATCCTTCAACTATTGCCCCATATCCCTTCCAACATCATTGGACATGATGTTGTGAAGGCCAAAAGTATAACTGAGTTGAAAAAAGAATTCGTTAAGTTCATGGAAAGCAGGTCCATCAATGGCTATTAGCCAAAATGGTCAGGGTGCAACCACATACTCTTGGTGTCCTTAAACCTCTGACTACCAAACTCTGGCACTGGACAACAGGGGATGGATCACTGTATAATCGCCCTGTTCTGTTCATTCCCCGTATAGCATCTGGCACAGACTATCAGAGGCAGGATACTGGGGTAGATGGACCATTGGTCAGACCCCTACAGCCATTCTTATAGTCACTGCCTTGTGTTTCTGCCTTCTAACAGCATCCTTGATCCTCTATAACTGCCCCTTCCCAGACAAGTCTCATCCCCCTCCTCCTCCTCCTTTTCTTGCCTGAGTTCACTGATCAAATTCTTTCTTAATCCTGTCTGATCTGGCTCCCATTAGCCTGCACTCCCCTGCTGATCCTGTCCTCGCTAGGGACCATCTCATCAGCTCACAAGACTTCAGCTACCAGCTCTGCGCTGACTCCTCACAATACATCCAGCTGCTGGGGGCATCACCCCTGGAGCCAACAACTTATTCTCCCCACTTCCCAGCGAGACGGTGACAGGATGAATTACACTAAAACCAGGCTGAGAGGCCGCATCACCAATAGAGGAACCAGCACAGCCGGAGTAAAGCCAGGGGCCGGGTGAGCAAAGGGCTCCACGCACAGTTATCTGGGGTCCCACCCCAGACCCGGGCCCCGCACAGCCCCGCTGCAGACGGTGAGTTGGTTTCCCAGGCCGGGGGACGGGCTCTGGGGAGCTCCGGGCTTGTCTCTCACGGGCAGAAGCGGGGCCAAGACAAGACATCGCCCCGGCGGGTCTCTGGCAGCGGAAACACCCGCCCCGACGGGCCGTGGGGCCAAGCCCGCTGCCCTGCCCGCTCACACCTGTCCCCCGGCCCGGGCTGTCCCGCGGCCGCTCGCTCCCCAGGGCCCCGACTGGCCGGGCCGAGCCCCTGCGCCCGCAGCCAGTGGGGCGGTGCCGCCTCGGGCGGGGCTCGCTGCCCCCCGCTCCGCACCCCGCGCAGCCAGTGCGGGGCAGCCGCAGGTCCCCGCCCGCCGGCCCCGCGCAGCCCGGGGCACCGCCCGCTGCTGGGGCCGCCGCGACTCACCGCGAGCCCCGGGCAGGGGCAGCAGCAGCAGCAGCGCCAGGAGCCCCCGGGCGCCGGGCGGGCAGCGCGGAGCCGAGACCATGGCGGGGCCGGCAGCGGAGTCTCCGGGGCGCGACCGCTCGCTCCGGCTCTGCCAGCACCGTCGGGGGCCGGAGCTCGGGGACAGCGAGGAAAGGGGGCGGGGAACAGGGGCGTGGCCAGGAGAGGATGGGGCGGGACTTGTGTCACTGGTTTGAACCCAGGCGCTGTCCGGGGAGCCAGTGCTGGGGTCGGGGGAGGGGAGAAGAGGCTGCGCTGGGCCCTGAGTTATTGGTTCGCCCCAGGGATCAGCATCGAGCCTGTGTCCCAGGAGGCAGGGGGAACTACCCAGGCACACACATGGAGGGAGCCGGCTCACCCCGCTGCATGTGTGTCTTTGTGGGTGCAGCCGTGGACACATTACACAGACGGGCAGCTGCTCCTGAAACCACCCACCAGATCAACCCCTCGTTTGCTTTTGTTCATTAGGGTGTAAAATTGAAACATTTAAAGCCCTCCACGGGTTTCCCTTCCAGTCTGTATCCCTGAGTGGAACAACCTTCCCCGGTGCTGCTGCTGGAGCTGTTTCTTTCAAAAGGTATAAAACCCATTGTTTGTACTAACCCAACTCTGTTCACTTTTTTTTCCTTTTGTGAACAAGCTGCATGTCACTTATTATATTAGGCCAAAAGAGTCTGGGTCGGGGCACTTAGACAGGGACTGTGTTAGTTAGATATTCTTATTTAAAAACGACTTCCTCTTTCTTTGACGGAAATTCAAACATCAGGCATGGCTGATATTTAATCTGAATATTGATGCATTTCCTGCACAGTCTCACTGTTGAGTGGGTGGTGGGAAGGAAGAGGAAACAGTCCCATAATGCATAGACCTGGTCCTTTCCACACGGCTCTATTTAGTTTCTGATCCAACACAGTAGGACACATGTTTTTACATTCTGGCAAGAGTCACTGACTGAAAGGGGTGTTTAAAGAGGGCCCGAGTAAGTACTCAGTAACGACTGCAGGACTTGGCTAAAGTTTTTATTAGTTTTCCTTTTTAAATGATTGTCTGTGAATTCAATATAAACACTGAGTCACTACGTTTGAAGAAAATGTTGTACTAGCTGACTAAGAGGCAGGGTCTTTGTCCCACAAAGGTTACAACCTAAGGCCCTGTTTCTGTACGCTGTTCTGTGCTGCTGCCCTGGGCTGAACCCCACCCCATCTCTAAGAAAGTGGCCTTTATCATCCTGAAATTCTTCCTGAATTTTCTGTCACCACCACCATTCTGTCACACCAGTCAGAGCTGGTTTGCCAAGCCCAGAAAGGGCGCTCAGTGGAGCGAAGCTGCTCCAGGAAAGCTTTATACACAATTCGCTTCTCAGAGTTATCCTTCTCTATGGCACTTGCCTCACAGTGCAGTGATTGGCTTCTGAGCCACCCACGTGTGTGATTCCAAATACGTGTTGTGACATGGCGAGGTGAGGGCTGTGTCACTCCTGTCCTGCAACCTACAATGCTTTACAATGCCTTGTGGGAGTAGCTCCCACCTGGGCTATCCACAACCAGCATTTCTTCATGCAAGTCACAACCTGCCAACCACACTTGGGTTCCACTTTGGCTTTTACCAGCCTTGGTTACTTCTTCAGAGTTACTGAAGCCTTGGTTACTTCTTTGGGGCGCTGGGTCGGGGAGGGAGGGCACACTATGCAGCTTTGGGGCACTGGGCTGCTCCAGTGCTCCAGCTATGGCACTGGTTGGGGGCCGCACTACGTGTCTCCCAGAAGCCGCGGCATGGCCCTGCTCTGGCTCCTACATGCTTCAATGGCCTCTCTGGGGCTCCAATGGGAGCTTTAGGGGCGGTGCCTGCGGGTGGGGAAGCGTGCAGAGCCACCTGGCCGTGCTTCTGCATAGGAGCTGGAGAAAGGACATGCCACTGCTTCTGGGAGTCGCTTGAGGTAAGCGCTGCTTGAAGCCTGCACCCCTGAGCCTCTCCTAATGCCCCAACCCCCTGCCCTGATCCCCCTCCAACCCTCCATGTTTGACTCCATGCGCTGACTCACCAAACAGCTGAATGATGGGATGTGAGCAGAGGAATCATGAGACTTTGGCTGAGTTATCAACTGCTAAAAATGTCAGTGAAACATGCCCAGGAAAATGTTTAATCTGCTACAATAATCGAACAGGACTATTCTAAACCTCAGCCCATGCATTGGGAATGGCTGGGAGCTGTCACAGGGCAGGGAAGGAAAGAAGCAGGCTGAGCTCCATTCAATCACTCTCTCAAAGTCAGTACATGTCCACCTCCCTCTTGTCCCCCAGGACATCCCTCAAGCTGGGGGAACCAACCCAGGCAGGCGCAGCCCCATTCCATGAGGGAGGTGATGGTGGTGAGAGCAGGGTTGGGCTGAGCTCCACCCACATCAGCATACGAACCCAGTGGCTGATGAGCTATTCTGGGATAACAACCTTCTCCTACTGCCAGCTAGTAGAGTTAGTTCTGTAGATTAAGTGGTAGCCGTCTGTGGTAGTGTGTGCAAGGGAGGGGCTTCCAGTTGTACATAACAGAATTAGTTAGCTGTTTAAAAAATACTAGGAAATTGTATTCAGTAAAAATCGATTTAGGTTGCAAAGTCAAGCACCAAGGAGTAGAATCCAGCATTTCTTAAGATTGCTCATGCATAACACCAGACTGGAAGCTGTATTTAAACAGCACCTAGGACACTGAGGTCCTGCTCCATGACTAAGGCTCCGTGGCCCTCTACTAATACAAATAAAGAATGCAATGAATCTGTGGTAGACCCAAAAGCAGAGCTGAAAACAGAACCCACAACTTCCGACTCTTATGCTGATGCTTTAACCAGGTAACCATCTTCCTCCCTCCCACTCACTCATCTCATCCTCTGCGGATACTGGATGTGAAGGTCTTATCTGCAACGGCAAGTTGTCAAGTTTAAAACTTTGACTATTTAACTACCTCAAAGCGGTGATATCTTAATCACAAGGAAATGAGATTCAAAACCTCTATGCACTCACTGCCTATCCCTTCTTTCATTTTCCATTATGGCCTTTCAGTTAAAAATACCTTTTAAATATCTGGTTTCAGAGTAGCAGTTGTGTTAGTCTGTATCCGTAAAAAGAACAAGAGTACTTGTGGCACCTTAGAGACTAACAAATTTATTTGAGCATAAGCTTTCGTGGGCTACAGACAGTTTGACAAGAGGTGTGATGATACTTAACATGGGGAAATAGATTCAATGTGTGTAATGGCTCAGCCATTCCCAGTCTCTATACTAGAGATTATACTCCTGGTCTTTTAAAATATCTGGTAGCTTTGGAAATACATATCATAATAGCCTGTTTACTGACCTCTTGGCCACAATAGAATACCTGTATTTTTCCTATTTAGAAAAAATAGCATTGTTTTCACAGTGCCAACTTTCTTAACATTCCTGTTCATAATGTAACAGGTGGTAGGGAGAGGAGGAGAGCTGCAGGTGAAGCCAGAGTAGGGATCTGAGCTCATTTGCAGTGGGTTCTTCTTCTGACATCCTGTGGGACATGGACCAAACAGGAATACTCCTCATCCAGATTACATCCTTTCTGACTGGTTAGGAAATCCATGGACCCTAGTAAAGTTGCTTATCTGCAACAGCAAAGAGGCAAATTTCCTTCTGTTCTGTGAGCAAATGGTGATTGGATCAGGGCCGAGAGCTAGATTTCAACCTCACTTTTAAATAGTTAACCAGACAATTTCTAGTAACAAGTATGAAAACAGAGTCAGGATCTTTATTCAGTATTCCTTTTATTTTTTTAAAAAAGGACATCCCAAATGAGACTTTGTAAATCCCACAGATTTCTTCAACTATAGTTTCCTCACCTGTAGAAAGATTTGTTCATATTGCTAAACAAAACTCAGTGCAGTTTGTGGTTGCCCAAAAAAGAGAAACAAACATGTTTTAAATATTACAAGAAAAATGCACCTTTATACTAAACACCCCCCCCCCCCCCCCCCCGTCAGGAGCACAGAATCATTTCCTGAATTTAAAAAGCTGGTTTTAAGATCTAAAATATGAAAATAATATCACTATAGTCACTACATAGTCTCTGTACCACTGGAGAATTTGCTCTGGAGAAGTACACTTTTGATCTTACTGTACTTTTTATAAGGAAGTGCTAGTTGATTGTGCAGATTGTAGTTTTGATGCTGCACACTGAAAAACTAGCTTCTGAAGCAAGCATGAGGAAGAACAGGATATTTTATACCACACAAACGTGTGTTAGGTGCTTGTCTAAAGAGGCATTGACCCTGTGCTGCCAGACCCTTGAGCCTTTGTAGAACCTTTGTTGATTTCAGGAGGGCTCCACACAACTAAAGGGTCTGTTCACACAGTACAGCTTGCAGGAGTAGAGCTCAGATCTGTTTTATGTTTTAACTAAGAATAGCATCTTATTCTGGACTTGTGCTTTCTGTGGAACTCAGGGTGGGGTCATTACTGTTAACTGACCACAAAAGCTAAGCACATTTAAGACAGGGTGTAACCCAATAGTTATGAAATATGGGGAAATGGTGTGTTTACGGTTTCACAGCCTGTTCCCTTTATTTCTAACTCACAGAGGGAGCTGGTAGTGACCCCTGTATTGACGGTGACTCTGTCTTTCTATTACAAAAAAAGTCTTGTGAAGTTAGATTTTCTCAAACATTGCCATTGCTTGCAGCAGCCCTTTGGAAATTCAGCAGGCAGCAAGCGCTCAGGTTAGAGATGTGCCCTTTTTTGTGCCCCCTCCCAGGCAATTCCATTCAGAGTTGGCTGAGATATCAACTTAAAAATAAATCAATAAATCCCCATTTCCCTTCTCACTTATAGTTCCAAAAAAACTGGCAGCCTGCAAAAAAAAAAAAAAAAAAAAACCAGCACAAATACCCTAAGTCCTACACTATGCCACTACAGCAGCAAGATGCTGCACTAGGAATGCCTGGGAGCTGCAACACTGGGTCAGGAGCCCCAAGAGCCCCCTTAGCTAGCACATGGGCCCCTATAGATCATCTCCCACTCTGGGGGCACCACACTGGGCAGGAGCTAGAGGCCAGTGAGGAAGCCCTGGAGCCCAGTGAAAGAACTGTCAACCTGAAACGTTAGTAGCAGAGGTGCTGGAACAATGTCTATAATGGGGGTGCTGTGAGCCATTGAACCAAACTGTAAACTCTGCATACAATAGAAACTACTTCAAGCCAGGGGGTGCGGCAGCACCCCCAGCACCCCTAGTTAGTAGAGAGAATCCCTTCTTAATGTTTTTCCCACTTCATTTTCTCTAATATTTCTCTCTGTTGTAGGGTTGCCAACCCTCCCGGTTTCACTGGAAGTCTCCTGGAATCAGGCCCTATTTCCCGGAGGCTATTGCAGCCAAACTGGGAGATTTGGGGTGCTGGCAGTCCGGCAGCTCAGCAGGGCTAAGGAAGGCTTCCTGCCTGCCCTTGCTCTGCACTGCTCCCGGAAGCAGCTGGCACTGTCCCTGCGGCCCCTGGTGGGTCGGGGGGGGTAGGGAGGCAGGGGTCTCTGCACGCTGCCACTGCCCCAAGCGCTGACTCCGCAGCTCCCATTGACCAGGAAGTGCGGCTAATGGGAGCTGCGGGGGTGGTGCCTGCAGCAGGGGCAGCATTAGCTGCATTACCCTTGTAATTGTTCCAAGAGCTAATTTTTTAAACTCTAGTAAGCTATCCACTCCCAAATTCACATCCTTGAGATAATTGTATGGATTTGGAGACACTAGCCCATTAAGACACAAGAAATGTAAGTTTTGTCTTGCTTAGATGATCAATGCTTGAATTGGTCAGTGTTAAGGTTTTCAGTCAGTGCTACTTTTACAATTGATTATTTCTATTGCCGTAGTGCATAGGAGCCCCGGGAGGATCAGGGCCCCGCTGTGCTAAGCAGCGTAGAACTACACAACAAGAAGCTGGGCCCTGCCGCCATTAGTTCTCATTAGCGCTGCCAGGGTGGGCAGCGTCAAAAAGAGCTCGATGAGAGGATTTGGTTCCAAAGATTCCAGCATTCAAAATCTGTCCCTTAGTCTCACATTTGAGTGCAATGCAACTGAAAGGAGAAAATTCACGAAGGGTCAGGTGCAGGCCAGCTGTGTCAGCTCAAGGGCCACATGAGGCAAGATGAACACTTAAGCTGATCACCCAAATTAAGCAGGCAGAGAGTACAGGGATAATGAGAGCTCCAAGAAATTAACAGCTTCCATGAAGGAGAAGCACATTACATAGAAAGACAAACCTACTGAAAATCCTCTCTGACTGCTGCCTGCACGTGACAGACACAGCAGCTCTGTAATGTGGTCACAAAGCTCACAAGGACAAAACAGTTTTTTTTAACCCATATCACTTTTACTGGTTTCTTCTGCTGTGTTTATAGTTGGTTCTGTACAGAGAGAAATACTTTCACATACTCCTATTAAACATTAAAGTTGGACTAAAAAAAATTAAGAGTTTTTTCCTTAGCATCATTCATTCCTTTTCTTTCTACCCCCTACATCCAAATCTCTCATCCAAGTCCTCACTTCCCCTCTCAACTATGGCAACACTCTCCTCTCGGGCCTGCCTGACACCTACCTTGCCCCTCTAGTTTATTCAAAAAGCAGACACTAAGATAGTGTTCCTTGCCCACGTATGGACTATGTCACCTTCCATCAGCTCCACAGCATCAAGTTCAAACTTCTAACCAACTGACTACAGAGGCCTGCCTAACTCAGCCCCTTCCTACCTCTCTGACCTGATTTTGCATTGCTCTCTGCCCTCTCAAAACCCATCTGTGTCTTTCCCCACATAATACGTCCAAAGACCCTCAATGAGCTCATCTGCAAGGCCATTGCCCAATTTCCCCCTCTTGACGATCTACTTCTGCTTTGATGCCTACAGGGAACTAGATAGCTGATAATGGCAAGTTCAAGGAATTATTAGCACTATATGGCATCCCGGGCTCCCCTTTGGCCATGTTAAATTTAAACTATTAAACTATATGTTAAACTAATATCCATGAGGAAGCATCAGAAAGAAGAGCTGAAATGCAGAATTTGGTGGAGGGAGACAGGCTATGGTTGGCGAAATAGATCTGAGAGTCATCAGGATAAAGATGGTAGCCAACACCAACCATGTAAACAAATGAGATTATTTAGCGAAGAGGCGCAGAGAGAAAAGAGAAGTGGGCCAAGGTCAGAGTGCTGTGGGAATCCCGAGGAAAGTGAAAGCGAGAGAAGGACCCACTCCCCTCACAAAAAAAAATAATGAAGGCACAAAGAGAAAGGTAGGAAAACCATGAGTGAACACGAAGGGAAGACACTGTTTTAAGAACAGCATGTCTTAGAGCAGGGGCCAGCAACCTTTCAGAACTGGTAAGCCGAATCTTCATTTAGTGATTCTAATTTAAGGTTTTGCGTGCCAGTAATACATTTTAACATTTTTAGAAGGGCTCTCTCTATAAGTCTATTATATATAACTAAACTATTGTTGTATGTAAAGTAAATAAGGTTTTTAAAATGTTTAAGAAGCTTCATTTAAAATCAAATTAAAATGCAGAGCCCCCAGGACTGGTAGCCAGGAACCGGGCAGTGTGAGTGCCACTGAAAATCAGCTCGTGTGCCGCCTTTGGCACGCGTGCCATAGGTTGCCTACCCCTGTCTTAGAGTGTCAAAAGCAAATGAGATGTGGAGGAAGACAGATTAGAGGCCCTAAAATTTGGCCATAAAGAGGCTGTTGAAAACAAAACAGCGCTTGAAAGCCTAGCAGACTGCAGTTTGCACATGGCAGATCTACTTTGTACCATGGTCATACAGTTGTGCTTTAAGCTTCATGAATGCAAACCTCACATTTAAAGAGATTAAAGGTGGGCCTTTTTTTAAAAAACCTGGATCATTATTAGCAATTGGTTTTACAGCTGATCCTATGACAAGAGATTACACGTAAATACACTCGAAACAAAGATGCCATAGAATTAATCAAAATAACCAAAGACACCACCTTTTCTCTATTCCCTCTTCTCCTGAGCTACAATCAGAGAACAATGGCTCCAATCCAGAGTCACACCGAACCTACTTAAAATAAGCAAGTTATATTACATACTTATACTCCCTTTATATTTTACAGGGAGTAAACACAGGCCCTGCGGCTTCCTAATATTATTGGACCAGAGACCAACATCCAGTTTGCATTGTCGTTGTAGGGGGGGTGATACAGTCCCAGCCTGGGAGGTGAGATTGTGGGTGTGCACAGGTCTTTTGTGCACACCCATCTGTAGCCGAGCGAGCCAGCTTACCTGCATTATATTTATTGCTTTGTTAACCTGCTTTATTATATTTAGTAGTAATGCAAGATAATGCAAAGTAATGATGATTAAAAACTCAAGTTCAGTGCACCTTTCTTTGATGTTTGTCTGTGTTACTGCTTTCCCTTCCTTACTAAGAAAAGTGGACATAATAGACTAAAGGCAAAGAACCAGAAAAGAGGAACAACAGCTGAGTGGAAAAAGAGGAAGTTCCCCTGCTGAGTTACAGTGAGTGTTTCTGACAGGCACCAACTTCTGACTGAGAGATTGCCTGGATTTTTCATTTAGATTCTGATTTAGAATTTTCAAAGATGAGTTACCTATCCCGGGTAGGGAGGTTACCCCCTGTGCGCCCCTTGGAGTCCCATCTGGGGTGCCATCTGTAGCCTGACCCAAAGTTGGGTCTATATAATTGTAATTGTAATTTAATGATAAACAGGTTTTTGTTCCAAGATTAGGCCCAGTAAGATTATTGTAAAATTATCATATAATGTGGGAACCCCGATGTGCACAGGTACAACACTCACACTATAGGAACTTTTCCTATATATAAATATATGATTTATTAATAATTTAGCAAAGATTATACACACACAAACTTAATAAGGTATATAGAGATAATACAGGAAGTACATATGGATGTCCATACTTACACCCCTATCTTTTATACTTAACTATTATCTTTCTTATTACCATTATTGTCCTCATCTTCCCCGGTGGCCATTATTTTGGCCCCTCCCAAGGCCTACATCTCTCCAACCTATTTGCCGCCCTGGGATGTTACTTTTATAGTAGGTTACGCTGCCGCTGCCATGACCAATGCCTATTTAATAGAGGTTCTTATTTGTATTTACTCCCCTTAAGGTATCCATTTTTATAGGTTAGTATATGTATGATGTTACCCTATTAGCATATACGTTAATTTGCTGTCACAGAACCTTTGCGGTCAGAAGTTCTGTTCGGAACCTTCCAGATGCTGATGTCAGCTATGTTTTGTGGGTGGCTGATGTCAGTATTTTGGACAAAATTCCCCCTCTGGCATGCCACTTTTAGTTCCCTATAACTTATGAGTTACTTAAGTTTATCGGCCTTAAGCCTCAGACTATCTACTAAAGCCAAATCTTATAAAAGCCTGTAGGTTCCTTGCATCACTACTAAATATAATAAAGCAGGATAACAAAGCAATGAATATAATACAGGTAAGCTGGCCCACTGGGCTACAGTCCCACCCTTGATAGAGTGTTGCCAATGAACCCTATCACCTAAATCAGGGCCTTACTGTATGTTTAAAGCCTGTGCCTTACATACACTAGATGACTGATGGAAGAGCCACCTGGCCAATTAAGATGTAGGTAAAAATGCCTATGGGGTGTAACAAAATTTAATGTGCCCGTACCCTTCAATTGACCATTATATATATATATATATATATATATATATATATATTTGGTCATTGCCATACTCGTCACTTTCGATAAATGTTACCCTCTATATATTTGGTTAACCAAGCGGGTTACCAATGGTGAAGATGACAGATTTCGTTAGTATTTCTTCTGGCCACACTGTGGTGTGTTCACCTCAAACATTACTTTGATGTACTGATTCCCTTGTTAGAACACCAGGGCCATCAGTGAAACTTTTTATGTTGGGAGGAATACTACCAGAGGAGGTATATTGCTGGGACAAAGATTCAACTACTATGACAGTAGTAGACATTTTTCAGGTGACCTACTGAGTGGAGCTGCCAAGTGACCAAATACATCTTCATCTGGATTTGACCCAGTTAATGAGGTACCATAATGCCATCTTAGTTAAATAAGAGTTTTAATTAGGGTGTAGTTATTACAGACCCTGTATTTGAGCTGCCCTCCATAGAAAGCTGTGGCATTTTTCAATAAGGATTAGAGCAAGTGGCTTTTCCTGTTTTATATTTAAAACCAATTTTTTAATACTACTATATTGCAACTACATATTTTTGATTAAATGTGGGGCTTTTTCAACCCATAATTATGCTATATGTTTATACTGTATGCAGAAATTTGATATGACATATGGTTTTTATGATATCTTTGATACAAGTGTAGCCACCTCCTATCCTGGAGTTATTGATGAGAGGATGGGTTTTTTTTCCAGGTTGCTACAGGTGACATGGTTACATGCGTTAGCTGAGGGTTACACCTTTACCTGGTATTCCCTTTTACCATGTTTAGTTTTTATACATATTATATTTCAATACATATGTATACACATTGATATTATTTGTTTAGGCAATGAACTTAATACTGTCAGTTTTGATTATTAATTTTTTCCCAAGTTTGATATAGGGGGGATGAAATTATATGGCTTCAAGGCAGGCACCAATATACCAAAGACTGTTCTTGCACCGGAGCAACCAACAGTGTTCTTATATTAATTCCTAAACAAATAAATGTCCATGAAGGGGCAGATGCTGAAAGGTGATTAGCAGCTGCATTTTCCATTGATGGCTATGGGAGTTGTGGTATTTAGTAACTAATCATTTCAATCCTGCTCCCCTTAATGTCAGTGGCAAAATTCCTGCTTGGTGGGAGACACTCAGAATTTTAAGGTGGTGGGGGATGAGGAGCCCCCCCACTCCAATTTTGCATTGCTCAGCATATGCAGATACAATTCACAGGCTCACCTATAGCATGTGAATTACTTTGTGTGTGTATATATATATATATATACACACACACACACAAAAGAGAACAAAAGGGCCATGTTATTACTCACCCCGTGAGACGGAAAACCCAGAGACCTCTAAAGGAGGCACAGACTGACATCAATTACAAATCTACTACCAACCAGAACATTTAGTTGGTGAGAGTTATCACTGGCCCTGAACCACTTCAACAGTTTTGATAGCTGCCTTTAGTCTCCCCCTTCCCAGGGAGAGCTTGGTTTTGTTCCTTTGACCATAGTGGAGTGGAGTGAAGCATTACTCAATCTGAGTAAGGGTGACAGGATTGGACCCAGAAGAGTGGGGTAGGTAGTGCACAAAATGATTGGTAAAGAGTGGCCTCTAGTGGTAAATGGGCACATAGGCAATGCGATCTCTCTCTTCACCCAGGATAGCACAGGAAAGCAGCCGTGATGAGAAGTCAGAGGCTGTCGGTCAAATTCACCTCAAAGAGGTGTGCGGGCGTGTTGCGATGTGATGCTGCAGAGTACAGGTGAGACAAGCAGGCAGAAAACCCCCAAAACAGAGCTAAAACAGCCAGAGACGGAGCTTGGATGTGCTGAGTCAGTGCAACTTCTGGGCTGAACGCCTAAGGATCCCAGGGATGGATTTAAATTGCTTCCTGCTCCCTGACACCACTAGCTCTCCCAACAGCAAGTCACCCCCTGCCCCGCTCTGAGCTCAGTAGTGCTCACAAGTCCAAGGAGACAGAAGCTTCTCCCACCTGCAAAGGCTGAGGCTGCAGGTTATTTCTCTGCTGCTGTTCTTTTTCCATTCGCTGCTCCTGGCTTTATACAGCTAAGGGTTCTCACTGGAGGAGACGGCAGCACTGTTACATTTCTGGCATAGGGACAGTCACAAGTGACGTTATTCTCAGAGCAGCGCTATGCTATCCCTTCCTGAGCAAAGCCTCCACTGCAGCAATGATTTCTGAGACAGAAGCATTTACCAGCCATCTTTCCTCCTTATCCTACTGGCCAAATTAATTCGTGCTGTTACCCCAGGAATGTAGCTGAATCCGTGATCCCTCTGGGTCCATCAACAGTGGTAAAAATGCTAAAAACTGGCACGTCCCCCTTATTCCACAGGACAAGTTTCCCTTCCACCACCTTGCCAGTTCAATTCAACCTGAACCACTCTAGGTGCGAGGGGAAGGATCAGACTCCATGGGCTCGCTCAGACTAATCACTGGGCTGGAGGAGGAGGCGGAATTAGTTCTTCGCTCTCAGTGAAACGATTCTTTAAACACGCTGGGCATCTCCCTGCCTTACAGCCAAAGGGACAAAGTTATAAAAACAAAGACAATCAGCCGTTATTACAATTGCATTTTATTGTAGCCCTGCAGGGCAGAAATAATTATTTGATCACAAAGGTGTAGGTTAGAGAACACCCCTATTGTTTATTGGGGAAATGGCTCAGATGGTTGCTTCTCATCTACTCCTAATGTACTTGTGGCATTTTTAGAGTGGTGCAGGAATTGATTAACATCACTGTTCTTAAGGTGTATGGAAATCGGGCATTTAAATACCCATTCACCACTTTGAATGTGTACGTTTTGGTGCATTAAAGTTAAATGTAAGCAGCAATTGTGGGATGTCTACAAAGCTAAAGTTAGTCTTGAGTTTCCTTTTGCACAGGGTCTAAAGCTCGTATCAACTGATAATTTGCTTCCATGCTACTTGGTTAACTTATTCAAGCAAAACCAAATCTCAACTCAATCCTTCACTATAACCCCTAAAACCTGTACAAGGACCTGAAATCCCTAGTTTATCATCAAGTGGAAACTCAAAATTTGTGAAATTCAAGGGGAAAGAACAAAAAAAAAAAAATCCTAAAAACAGCACCCAGGAAGGAAATCTGATCCCTGATTTACTGCCTATTCTGAGTTATTAGCTATATTAGCAAGTTCTATAACATCAGTAAAAATTATCTTTTCTGTAGTGAAATTATATAAACTGCATCCAAAGGGGAGACAGTTTATCACAATATGGATCACAGGTCTCAGCAATTCATTGTGACTTTAGCTCCTGCTTCAGTTTCTCAATCTCTAGATACAGTTTCTGCACTTCCAGCAGAGTTCTCAGTTCCTCCGCAGGCATACCACACACTTTGAACTCTCTGTTCTCAGGAACCATCTCACACACATCAGAAGTGCTTTGCTTGTTCTGTAAATCAAAGAGGGAACATGGTTATGCTGCAGAAGAGAAGGACTTACCCTCTCAAGTATGCTTGCTCCTTTGAGTCTGAACCATCATCCAGTGTGTTACATGTATCTGCCTCAGGGCCTGAGCATGCTGCGCACCCTCACATCCTAGTCAATTCTACAGAAACTGACAGTACTAAGCATAAGTGATGAGGTTTTGAGCAACATAAGGTTCTGGCACATAGATTAGAAACACATTGGGCAGGAACCAGCCCTCCTTTTACATAGAGCTGAGCACACTGCGATCTCACTAATTACAGCAGTAACACACTTGAATTGCCTAGAAAAATCTGACTGTTTGTAATAGGGAAGTTTTCCTCCTATTGTGATTTTTACCCACCAAATTTTACTTTTTGCATGGAGCAGCTGCTATAAAAGGAAGATTGGTTTAAAAAAAAATAGGAGAAGATGTAGTGAGGGATGATATGTTTTGTTTTCAGATAAACATGGTTTTTCACCATACGGTGTATCAATGGCATGTGTTCCTATCTGATTGCAAAGACCTCATGAAGTTAACCCTTTGCTTCATTCAATCAAAGCATGGTTATTACTATTCTTTATATTCCAAATTGGGCAGGGTGCATCAAGAAACCCAACTGGACAGTGATACTTACACACTTTGGTAATGCTGTCCAGCTGCCGTCCTGTAAACAAGTAATACTAAATCTGTCTGTTTCAGGCAGGTGGGAATGGCTTGAAAGCTGGTACCCAGGAGAGCATTTGAAAGGAATGGTTTCATTCACACTGTACCACATTTTTTCATCCAATGCATTGAGCAGGTTTCCATTTGGCACCTCTGGCTTCAGACACCCAACTGAAAAGAAAATGCAGAAGAGAAGGCAGTTCACTGAGAGGAGCAGATGCACTGTGAATGCTGGTTATTGCTCGAAATGGAAGAGAACAGAAACTGCGGGTAAAGGGTCTTGAGTGTATTTCACTATAGTTCTGGTTTATAAACAACCTGAAAAACCAGATACCCCGTGAATTTCTCTCTCAATAGAGAAAGAGGGTCCATGACTGAGTATGGAGCCAACCATGAAGTGAATTGGAATAGCAGGTGTTCAGCACCTTTCAGGGTTCAGCTCAGAGCGAGTATCAAGCGATCCAATCAACACCTACAATGAGGCATTCGATTCCAGCCCCATCATTCTACCAAACCAAGACCTAAAGAAAAGCATTTGAGTTAAACACAGAAATCCCATCCAGTATTTTATTGACTGGCATTTCGTGGAGGTGTCACCAGCTGGGGCAGCAGAGCACAGGTGGTTTTTGGGATCGTTAACATGCAGTTTGTTCCTGTGCACACTTGTGTAAAAACCTCTTCCCGTTACTGCAGTCGGACTCCTCTGCATCGAGGGACAAGTGCACGCAAGTCAATGGAGTCACCTGGGATTTCACTGGTGGAATGAAGAGAGAACTTGCTCCTTAACAGTGTCTTACACTCCTATAGTGACTTTCATCTTGAAGGATCCCAGGGGGCTTTTCTAGATACTACACGGATTTGCACTTTACAGGAGCCCCTTCCCCACTGAAATGCAGCCTCTTCTAGGGCAGGGCACAGAATCCAAGCAGACAGAGGTTCATGTTAAGTCTGGGACAAGGAACAACCAAAGCTAGTGCACTTATGGCAGCTGACCTATTTCCCAGGCAACTCAAACTGAAAACCCTGCCACACAGGAACAGCAGACTAAAGCTTAACCTCTTCCTAGAATTTTTTTTAAAGGAAATAGTCTCCAGGGGCATTTGCAGCAAATAGTTTCTTCCTGCCCTGGATTTTCAATGATGTTGGGACAACTGGCAGGTTATTCCCACTTTTTGGAGTCAGGCTGTTTCACAAACTCTGATGTTACATCCAGACGACACCACATACCTAAAGGGATGATACCAGGAGAGCTGAGTTGGGAAACCAGAAACCTGGAGACGGATGACAGGCTGACAATATCCTGAACAAACCGTATGGAATTAAGATTAACTTAATTCAATAAAGTTTCATCTTATTGAATTAGGGTTAATACCTTTCGGGTCCATTGTATTTAAACGCAATTGTGAATGTGTAGTGGCATTGCACGTACCTTCTCTAGAGGGAGGGGGATACTAGTGTACTTCCTCGGTTATCAGCCTTTGAAGCCAGCCCCCAGAGAGGTGTATATACCAGTTCATACTGGAGTCTCCAGGGACTGACAAAGAAAGCGTTTTTGGATAAATAGCTTGTTTGGGGTTTTTTTTTTTTTTTGACAGCCTCAGGGCTTTCTTCCTGATCCAGCAAATGGACAGGACCCCTTGTCCATGGAGGGCCCCAATCCTTTAGAAAGGGTTGGAAGGATTAGGTACTTGTTCTGAGCTAGAGCTGTGAGGAACTAAGAACCAGAAGGAATCCCCCTTGGGTGGGAGATGAAGGACTATGCCTGCCAGAATCCAGAGACGTGGTTGGGTTAAATCTGGGAAGCTTATTAGCATGCATGTTCTCCCTGTAATGCTTTTTAACTTAAAAATAAAGTTGACCTGCATAGGAACAACTGTGAGGTACGTATAACAGTAGCAATTATACCTGTTAAAAACCCTCTGAAGAGAAAGCAAGCAGGTGTCCCTGGGCAACCTGTCTGTGCTGGGAAATATATGGTGAAAGGCGGGTACAGTGCTGCCTGGAGATACTCCAGTCAGCAGGGACAAAGCCCCGGGTCTCCACCCAATTTACAACAGCTGAGGTGCTCTGACCTTTATACCTACACCTACATGGTGAGAGGGCATCCAGGGAACAGACACTGCCCCAGTGGACACTGCTATTCAAAAGATCCTGTCTTACACACATGGGGCTCATGCACTCCACAAGTGCAATCTGTGTAGACAATCACTCAGACATTTAATATCAGTTACACTGCAGCATCTCCAGTCATGGACTATTCATAAAACCATTAAAGTGAGCTTACATTCACATTCCTGATTTTGGGAGCTTTATATTCTGTAGTGAAGTTAGCAACCCACCAAACCATGCCTCAATCCCAGTTAAAATGGGCAACCCATCAAGAATAAGGCCAAGATGGTGGAGCTGCTTGGACACCAAGTATATAAAGGCATTGTTAGCTAAATGCAGTGTGTGTGTGAGCACTGCACTGCAGTCACAACATAAGGGGATTGCATAGTGATCTTTATTTCTCACACTGCCCCCACCCCACCAAAAAAGGCATGAGCCTTCACTGCCAAGGAGCCCTCCCAGAGAGTTCTGAAAAAGAGGGTTGCCGAACAATCCTGCTTGTATGTCTTCCCCTTCAGCACTCAAATAGTAGGGTACTGGCATAAAAGCAGAACCATAGTTCTCTTTAGGTAGAGAGAAACTCTTAAACTGTTTGACATGAGAATTAACTGCAGTCTTGGAACACTGAGGGGAGACAAGACAACCACAGGATGTACAAGAGGCAAAATGGTTTCCAGAAATCATTTATGAAGTGACATTCCTTCTTTAGAGATTGGGTTTCCAACAGTAGCTAGTTTTCAAACTATGTATTTATAGGAAATAAATATGGACTTTTCTAAGGTTTATGGGTTTGCTTAGCAATCAAAATATAGTTGTTCCTGGGAGGAGATAATAAATTAAGAGGAGGATGAAAACATATGCTACTAACCTTTGCATTCAGGGGCAGGTCCACTCCACTCTCCATTGACATTATCTTTCGTTGTACAATGAATGGAGGCCTCTCCAATAAGAGAGAAGCCCTGGTCACATTTGTAAGTTACTTTTAAGCCAAAGGAAAAATCATCTCCAATCAGAGCATTATTGGATCCATGGGTGATATCAGGAGGTGGACGACAAGATATTGCTGAAGCAAAGAATGTCAACATGAAAATTAAAGTTCGCATTGAGGTGAACTGAAGAGGGTTTCACTAAGAAAATTGTCTCAGATCCCCCCAGAAAGCTATGTAGCCATTTGGAAGGGTACTTAACATTGCACTAACACATTTGAAGCAGATTTCCCCTTCAAGATTCTGAAGGTTTTTCTGCCTTTAGGCTTGACCCAACCCAGTACGTCCATTGCTCAAGGAGGATGCTCCATAAAACACCAGCTCTAGAAGATGACCTTAACAGAGCGTGCCTCTCCCCAACATTTGCCTCAAGGAGCCAGAACCTCTTCCCCACCATCTCTAGAGGTAGTGTTATTCCACCAGCAGAAAACTAAGCTAGGACATTTCTAGTATCAGCAGCTGATTCTAGAAACTGGACATGATTGACAGACCAAGCCCAGAAATCATCCAAGAGATCGAAGTAGAGGCAAATTAATTCTGATTCACTCCCAAAGAGCCTCAGATTTTAAGTGGGTAATCAGGTTTGGGAAGGGTCAAGACTTCTTGAAGTCAATATCATGCCTTTTACTTAGCGATCAGCAGGATTACACAGATACTATAGTGAAGAGGTGCCAGGAGGTCTGTTGGGACGGGGGGGCTGGGGCCTGCTGCCCCCACTCCGGGGCCGCCGCGGGATAGCACCAGCTGGGCAGCAGCCCAGACACGACTGGCCAGGGGCTGGGCCCAGCGTGCGCGCTGCTGGGTCCCCGCAGCAGGCCCCGGCTCGGGGGGTTCGGGGGCGTCAGAGCTGCAGCCGCAGAGCGCCATGGCCGCTTCCTGCCCCCGCGGCAGTGGGAGCTGCAGCCGCGGCTGCTCCCGAGTCCCGCTGGCCGGGGGGGAGAACAGCCGCCTGGCCCCACGGGTCGCCCCCCTCCTCTCCCAACCACCCAACTGAGTCCTGCCTGCTCGGGGCCAGGCCGGACTGTTACTCACCCCGGCCCCGCGCTTCCCCTGAGTCTCCCGGGCCTCCCTCCAGCACTTGCGGAGGAAGGTTTTTTTTTTTGGCCCCGCCCCCCGCCACGTCACCCCCCCCGCGTCCCGATATTTGTCTTGGGTGATCTGGTCACCCTACCCACAGTGGTGGTTCCTGCAGTTCCTGTGCCAAGGGGCTGGCTGAGTTGGTCTCTCTGCTTCAGTCGTTGCAGCCTCCAGGATTGTAACATCACTACGGTTTGGGCCCTGCCCCTCGACTGGACCAAATTTGGGAGAGTGGAGATGTGACCTGGCTCATGGGGTTGCAGTGCCACTCAGTTTTGGCCTATCCACAATGGCACATTAGCCACTGACCCAACGGGGCCCTGGCCCAGTGACCCTGGCCAATTGGGGCACCCCAGAAAAATAGGTGCACGTGCACCCCGACGCACTCCATGCACCTGCCCAGCACTTCTGCTGGGGAGCAGGGTCAGGGTGCAGGGTCTTGCAGGAGTGCCGGTGGGCAGGGCAAGCTTCCGTGCCCCAACCCCACTCCCCGGCTGGAGCACCTGGGGAGGAAGATGGGGGACTGCAGGTAGAAGGGGTGACATGGGGCCCCCCACTTGCTCTGGCCCAGGGCCCCACAAACCCCTAATCTGCCTCCGCCTATCCAGGCTGTTGTCATCTTGGCAGCTGGGCCAAACCTGAGTGGGGCTGGAATCCGGGAGTTTTATTATTATGAATTAGTATTTTACCAAGTTTGTAATACATTGTTTCACAATACTTTTAGTAAAGTGATTTTAATATGGCTAAAATCTATATTCATTAGTTTTCTAAGATAATAACCAATAATAAATAAATAGTTTCTCCTCACATAGGCATTAGGGAATAGAGTAACTTCAATTTTTCAAAAGAGATAGTACACCAAGGTTTTTCACTTGGTTGCAGAATTTGTGATGTTCCCTAAGCCAGGAATGGGAAATCCAATGAACATGATGAATTTAACTGCAGCAAGTTGTAGTTGTAGCTGTATTTGAGTATTTGCATAGAACACTGGACAAGCTGTCACATGGTAAGAACCAAGATCATTGGGGAAATTAAAGCAGGTTAAGGTTTAAAATGTCCTTTGTTTTATACCTCCATTTAAAGCTGACTAGCATAGGTAAAATACCAAAATCCTGCAACATCACTGAATGCCTCCCAATAGTCATAGGAACATCATATGGACAGTGTGGTCTCTGGGAGATAAGCAGTGCCGGGTTTACAATGGCGCCAGTGGCATCATGAAGTCAGCCCCATGCTCAGAAGGGACCCCAGCCTGCTCTGCTTGCACTGTGCCCTGAGACCCCACCAGCCCACTGGCTCCCTGCTGCCCATCACTTGCTCCTCAGGCCAAGGGATCCTCTCTGCCCCCTGGCTCCACCCCATTCTCTTTCACCCTGGCCAGACTCCAGTGCACCTCTGGCTCTGGGCAGTCTCTACTTCCCACCATCTGTGGGGCCCCACCTGTCTCCCTGGAGCTGAACCCCCTGGAACTGGTACAGAAGTCTGGGTAGTCTCAGCCAGTTGCGGGGGTGGAGGGGACAGTTGGGGGAGCTTGGCTGGGCCCCTCCAGGCAAGTGTGTTTTGAGGGAGCCTGGCTGGGGCAGGCCCTGGCCTGGCTGATCGCGCCACTCCTGAGGGGATGGAGCGATTCCCCATCCTGGGACCAGCCTGGCTGTAGGGCCAGCTCAGTCCGGCAGACAGTCAGCTCCCAGAGGGCCAGTGAGTGTGGCTAGGAGGCAGGGCATGGGGGAGTGGGTCTCTGGTGGGCCTGATGGGGGTGCTCAGCTGTGAGGGGACAGGGAAGATCTGTGTGGGCAGAGGGCACTGGGTAGGGGTGGTGGTGTGCAGGGCGCTGTGCATTTGTGGCATAGCGGGTACAGGGGGCTGTGTAATGCAGTATGGGACCACCCGGAGGAGAAGGAGCATGCTGGCAGCACAGGGCTGGGAGGGGCCTTTGTGCATCTGGCAATGGCTGCCTTGTAAATAGTGCCCTCACACTGGGCTGGGCAGAGTGGGGTCACCCCTCCCATGCCCTTGGCTGGCCCCTGGCTTCAGGGACCAACCCCCCCACCATGCTCCATTGCCCCCATGGGGGCCCACAAATATGCTTGGTACCAGGCCCACGAAAGGTTAATCTGGCCCTGTGACAAGAAATGCATTATTCTGACATTGCTGTCTAGGGTCTATAACATGCTGATGCATAAAAAGGGTGAAGAAAGGTGGTAAATCTATCCCTCCTCCAAGCCTGAGAGCAGTCGACTCAGAAAACAGAAATGACTGGAAGTTGGTATGTCAGCTACTCTTAAAGTGACCTGCCAAGTGCCAAGACACAAGTGTTGGGAATTTTGAACAAACATGTTGTTAAAAAAACCAACTATTAATTTAAGAAAGAACCAACTAAAGGGGATTTAGAAAGTGTTCATGGAAGCCAGTGATCAACAGTGAACCGGTTACAGAATTGGGACTCCCTTGTTTTGGGGAAAAGATGGCTTGTAAATCAATTGAGACACAAAAGCAACAAAGACACTCACCTACACAAAACTCAGGGTCTACTGACCATCTTGAATCTGCATCACATATAACTACAGGAGACTTTCGAGGGTCCAAAGTGTATCCTGGGCGACAGGAGTATCTCAGACTGTGTCCAACAGAATAGCGACTCCACTTTCTCCCGGTTACCTCCGCAAAACTGAACCTCGGAGGAGAGCCACACTGGCCTAGCCATAGAGACAGACAGAAGCAGGGGGAAAGTCAGCTAGAAAAGATACAGACTCTACGAACTGGGCAATCCCTGTAACTCGTTTCCTGGGGGACAATGTGGCTGGATTGTTCCCATCGCCACTTTGAGGCTGGTTTGCTGGAGGGTTTGGTACAAGAGTGTCACTGTTACACCCCAGCAGGAGCGGGCACCGCCCTACAAGCCCCCAGGCAGACTGTGCACGTTACGGTCCATCCCGCTGGACCGATCCCAGCCGGCCACGAGCCGGTTCCGCTCCCGCGGCCAGGCTCGGTTTCTGCGGGCGGGACCAGCCTGAAGCGGGACAGGGAAGGCTCCGAAGCCACCGAGACAGGGGGAGGCGAGCCCCGCCCCACTCACCGCGAGCCCCGGGCAGGGGCAGCAGCAGCAGCAGCGCCAGGAGCCCCCGGGCGCCGGGCGGGCAGCGCGGAGCCGAGACCATGGCAGCGGCAGCGGTGGTCGGGGAACACTCGCAGGGCGAAGGCTGCGGAGCGTCTGTGGCAGCCCCAGAGCTGGCCACACTCAGGGCTAAGGGGGCGTGGCCATGCGGGAAAGGGGCGGAGTCTCAGCCGGGCGGGGCGGGGCTGGTGTCATTGCTGGGCACCCACGTGCTGTCCGGGCAGCAGGTGCCTGACCCCGGGGGCTGCGCTTGGCCGAGGTCACTGGTTCGGCCCCGGGCTCAGCGCCCAGCCTGCCCCGTGGGAGGCCCTGCCCGAGCCCACGCGCGGCCGTGGGCCCATTACACGGAGCGCGGGCAGCTGTTCGTGGGCTCCGTGGGCGGCGGATCTAACTTGCGCCGGCTTTGGAGCGTCCCGTCCCTCAGCCCCCGGGCTCAGAGGAGCTGCGGGGCTTGTGCGCATCAGAGTGTTAGAGCCAAGGGGGCAGCGTAAGGGGGAGTAGGAATAAAGCCGCTTAAAATGGGGCGTGTTCAGTTCCCTAAGTGAGCAGCACAACTGAAACAGGATCCAGGTTTTGTCTATAGTCACTTGGACGACAAATCGCTGTACAAACATTCGTGGATCAGCTAAGTGGAAGGAAGTGGTTACCAAGGAATGTAAAAAACACACTCCCCCCTCGCTCTTGGGTTCTGGGGAATTCAACCCTCAGCTTATGCCAGTCCTGAGCTCATGGGAGAGGAGGGGGGGTATGACTGGTCTCTAGCAAACAATCTGAATACTGATGCATTTCCCTCAGAATCACAATAACCTTTCTGCAGTGAAAGTAGTGTCACCAATCCTCCCCCCCCCACCCCCGACAATCCTACCTTGTTTTGAAGAAGCTGCTTCTGCATCACTGCAAAATGTTGGCACCCACAGGCACTCGAAGGAAATCTCTTGCACTTGCTAAACCTGTTGGCCCGCTGATGACCAAGACTGGCAACCACTAATTTTTTTCCATGGGTGCTCCAGCCCTGCAGCCCTGGGAGAAGAGTTTGTGCAGGCAGAGCTCCAATCCAGCAGAATAAACGCTGACATGTATGCCAAGATTTTGCGGGCCGTAGGGGAGAAGGGCTACACCAGGGACACGCAGTAACGCCGCATGAAAATAAAGGAGCTTCGGCAAGCGTACCAGAAGACAAGAGAGGCAAAGAGTCATTCTGGTTCTGCCCCACAGATGTGCCGCTTTTATGAGGAGCTGCATGTGATTCTCAGCAGCGACCCCACCACTACCCCAAAACGCTCTGTGGATACCTCCCAGGAGCCCCGGGTCACCTCGAGCAACAATGTGGAGACATTGTTGATGAGAAGGAGGAGGAGGAGAATGTGAGGCAGGCAAGCAGAAGATCCATTCTCCCCAACAGCCAAGAACTGTTTTTTACCCAGGAGCCCATCTCTTCACAGGACCAATTGCCGGCACAGCGTGATGCTGGGGAAGGCACCTCTGGTGCATACACATTTCCAGTCAAACCGTAGGGGTTACATGCTATTATTTTTAATGTTTACTTTCAACAAAAAGGTAGGTGTAGTGGGTATCAATGGCCACTCCATCTATGCAGAGGGTGCTCTCTGAAAAAGTCTGTTTATGTGCACTGGGATGGCCCAGGAATCCTCCATAGAAATCTCTAGGAAGTTTTCATGGAGGTACTCTGCAAACCACCAGGGTAGGACATTTTCCCACACCACTCCGGTATTAACTCATTTGGCATCATTGCGGCACACAGCATTGCAGCATAAAGACCAGGTTTGTACCCAGACGATTTCAGCATCTGCTCTCTTCCTGCCTCTGTTACCCTCAGGAGAGTGATATCACATATGGCCACCTAGGGGAAACGGGTGAAGTTTTCAGTGCTAGCCCTTAAACTGCAAACAATTCAACAAGTAATTCACCCCATTTGGTGAAATCTGGGACACACAACCACGATTTCCCAAGTGTGCCATGGTTGTGGTTGAAAGGAATCACCGTTTATTGCAGGGGTGGGCAAACTATGGCCCGCGGGCCACATCCGGCCTGCCAGACCTTTTAATCCGGCCCTGGAGCTCCCGCCGGGGAGCGGGGTTGGGGGCTTGTGCTGGTCCGTCACTCCAGCTAGGGAGCAGTGTCGGGGGCTTTCCCCATTCTGCGTGGCTCCTGGGAAGCAGCCAGCATGTCCCCCCTCTGGCTCCTACATGTAGGGGCCGCCAGGGGGCTCTACACACAGCCCACCCACCCCAAATCCCACCCCTGCAGTTCCTATTGGGTGGGAATAGCAGACAATGGGAGCTGAAGGGGCAGTGCCTGCGCACAGGGCTGTGTGCAGAGTCACCTGGCTGCGCCTCCATGTAGGAGCCTGTGGGAGGACGTGCTGTTGCTTCCGGGAGCTGCTTGAGGTAAGCGCTGCCAGGAGCCTGCACCCCTGAGGCACCAGTCTCCCTTCCCCAGCCCTGATCTCCCGGCTGCCCTCTGAACCCCTCGATACCAACCCAAAGCACCCTCCTGCTTCCCAAACCCCCTCATCCCCAGCCCCACCCCAGAGCCCACCTCCCCAGCCAGAGCCCTCACTCGCCCCCATGTCCAACCCCCCTGCCCCAGCCCTGATCCCCCTTCCGCACCCTGAACTTGTCATTTCTGGCTCCATGCCAGAGCCCACACCTCCAGACAGAGCCCTCACGCCCCCTCCCCCCCCCCCGCACTGTTGCACATAATTTTGTGAGCATTCATGGTCCACCATACAATTTCCATACCCAGATGTGGTCCTCAGGCCAAAAAGCTTGCCCACACGGTGTATTTCAACCAGCATTTGAAAAAAAGGGTATGTGGGGGGGTCAGCTTCCTATTTTTCTCCCTTCCTGCCCAACCCAGGGCTGCTTTTGTAAAAATCAAACTATTTGGGGGGCTTTACACTGGTGCCTGTCCTCAAGCACCATCCAGGTTGCTAGGGGACGGGGGGCTTTTCTGAAGTTGCAACCAGTGATCCCAAGGATGTCTTCACAAAAGCTACAACACAGGCCTCATGGCCTTACTCACCGCATGGAACAATGTGATGCCACACAAGCAGCCCTGCTGGAAGACAGAGAGTGGAGCAATTTGCAGACAGTCACACATCACCTTGACAGGGAGCTCTTCGACGTGCTCTTCTTATTGCCCTGGTGTCTGGCTGCTCAAAATTGGTTGCCGGGTGATCTGCCTGAACCCCCCACCCCGCCGGAAGCTTTTCTTCTTTTGTTTCACAGATATTATGGAACACACAGCACGCAGCAATAACAATGGGGATATTGCTTTAATTGAGGTCTAACCTAGTAAACAAATAATGCCAGCGGCCTTTTAAACGTCCAAAGGCACATTCCACCACCATTCTGCACTTGCTCAGCCTATGGCTGAACCCATCCTTACTGCTGTCCAGGCTGCCTGTGTCCGGCTTCATGAGCATGGGAGCAAGGGGTACGTTGGATCTCCTAGGGTCACGATTGGCATGTCAGCATCACCAATGGTTATTTTGCAGTCTGGAAAAAAAGTCCCTGCTTGCAGCTTTCTGAACAGACCAGAGTTCCTAAGATGCGTGCATCATGCACCTTTCCCGAACATCCCACGTTGATGTCGGTGAAACGGCCCCTGTGATCCACCAGTGCTTGCAACACCATTGAGAAGTATCCCTTTCAGTTTATGTACTCTTTGGCAAGGTGGTCTGGTGCCATGATAGGTATATGCATTCTGTCTATAGCCCCACCGCAATTAGGGAAATCCATTGTGGCAAAACCATCCATTATGTCCTGCATGTTGCTCAGAGTCGCTAACCTTAGCAGAAGTCTGTTGATTGCCCTGCAAACTTGGATCACAACAGATCCCATGTTAGATTTACTCACGCCGAATTGAATCCCCACTGACCGGTAGCAGTCTGGGGCTCCAGGGTTCGGGAAAGCTCTTCACACAGTTCCTGGAAAGTGGCCGTACGCATTTGAAAGTTCTGCAGCCACTGCTCATCATCCCATAGCTGCATAACGATGTGGTCCCACCAGTCAGTGCTTGTTTCCCAGGCCCAGAAGAGGAACTCAGCCGTGTCAAGGTGATGCGTGACTGTCACCAGCAACTGTGAATTGCTCTTCTCTCTGTTTCCAGCAGGGCTGCTTGCGTGCATCACATTGTTCCGTGCGGCGGCTCCTGTATCAGCTGTGTGAATACCGCAGGATAAGGCACGAGGTGTTTGTAATGTTCACAACAGTGTACAGCTGAGTGGGGTCCATGCTTACCGTGCTATGGCATCTGTGCGGGTAACCCAGGCTTATGAAAAAAAGCACGAAAAAGGCTTGGTTTGTTTGCTGTTGATTTCAGGGATGGGAAGAAGGGAAGTGCATCATGGGAGGCTAACGCCTTGTTCCCATAAGCACCCGTGCAAATGTTTTGCTCCCATGAGGCATTGCAAGCCCAACCCAAAATTCCACTTGACTCCATGCACAGTGCTGCGCTCCGTGCATTGGTGCAAGCCCTGCTCGTGAGGATGCACTCCGCTGACACAATGAGCATAGTGAGCATATGCAAGCTTGACTTGCTTAAATCGGAGGCTGGATGTCGACTTACATAAAATCGACTTAACTTTGTAGTATAGACATGGCCTAAGTGTAGACATGGCCCCATAGACTGAGTTTACAATCTCAGGTTCTGTTCCTGTAAACCAGAGGTCGGCAACCTTTCAGAAGCGGTGTGCTGAGTCTTCATTTATTCGCTCTAATTTAAGGTTTCGCGTGTCAGTCAGACATTTTAATGTTTTTAGAAGGTCTCTTTTTATAAGTCTATAATATATAACTAAATTATTGTTGTATGTAAAGTAAATAAGGTTTTTAAAATGTTTAAGAAGCTTCATTTAACATTAAAATAAAATGCAGAGCCCTCCCGGACCGGTAGCCAGGACCCGGGCAGTGTGAGTGCCACTGAAAATCAGCTCGCGTGCCGCCTTTGGCACACGTGCCATAGGTTGCCTAACCCTGCTGTAAACTGTTGTATGTTGCCAGGATCATGAGACTTCACAAACCTCCACTGATTTCACTGGCGCTCTGTAGAGGTGCAGGACTATGCTCACCCAGCACAGCTTGCAGACGGGAAGCCCAAATTCTTATTGACAATATAAAATAGATAATGAAGATAGTAAAAAGAACAGGAGTACTTGTGGCACCTTAGAGACTAACAAATGTATTAGAGCATAAGCTTTCGTGGACTACAGCCCACTTCTGGGCTGTAGTCCAAGAAAGCTTATGCTCTAATACATTTGTTAGTCTCTAAGGTGCCACAAGTACTCCTGTTCTTTTTGCGGATACAGACTAACATGGCTGCTACTCTGAAATGAAGATAGTGTTCTAGACTTTTCCTTTCAGTGGAACGGAGTGGCCAGATCACAGCAATGGCCATGTGATCTAAGAGGATGTGGGCTGGTATTTATCAAACTGTGACCAGACTTATTTTTTCCTTAACAGGCTATTTTATTTATTTCTAAGTTAGAGAGGGAGCTGGCAGTGATTCATATTTAGGTTGCCTAAATGTGCCAACCTGTATAAAAATACTTGTGAACTTCTTTGGGAAATTCTAACACCTCCATTGCTTACAGCGGACCTCTGAGGTATGACAAGAAGAAAGCCCTCAGATCATAGGAGCACCTTTTCCTTTCAGCTTTGAAATTCCATTCAGGTCTGGCTGACTTATTACCTGCTAGAAATTACCATTTCCCTTCTCTCACGGGCATCTCCAGGAAAATTGCTGACAACCTGCCAAAATAATAATTGAAGCAGACACTGCCCTGGGAACTGCACGAGGGCAGGGGAGAAGAGAGAACCAAGGCATGATCTACACAACCATCCTCCTGTTGTCTCTGAACGCTGTCCTGGCTCTGCGCAGGTACCCAGCTCAGCAGACCTTGATAGAACTGCCCAGAAAAATCATAGACTCGGTTCAGAGGCAAAGGTGCTCCACCAGGTTTATTGTCAACAAGGCACGGTCCTAGCGCCCCACAGACGCCACAGGGATACGAACCCAGGTATGTCCGGGCCCTTCTGCTGCCCCCTAGACTGGACAAAGATGCTGCTCCTACAACTCCTCTTTTCTACATTGATACAAACAGGTTACGTATTGCACTCCTGATGTGTGACCAACGTGTTACTGACTCTACCTGCTGGTTCGAACAAAACATCTCTAGCTATTGTCCTGTCGTCCTGTCCTTAGCTTTGGAGGGGTCAGTGTGTCCCTATCTTTAGGGAGTATGTTTATGCCATGAATCTATGTCGGGTTGTATCTGTGCAAGCCTTCTGGAATGTGTTTACATGAATACCTAGTGCCTAGTACTTAGGGTGTCTGTGTTTTAACAATGCCAGTCCAATTTTGCCAAGTTCACATACTGGACAAGGAACATGCAACACGGCCTGACTTTTGCTCAGAGTATGGCTTTTGCTGACTTTGATTCAGGCCTCAGGCCTTGTACCAGGCCCTGGGCTCCAGGCTTCCTCTTACTACTATACCTCCCAGAGCCAGGGGGCAGGAGCAGCAGCTGTCCATGGGGAAGATGGTGGAGGAGAGAGGGGGAGCTGAGCCATGCTTCCCTCATCCATTTGGAGATAACAACTTTCCACTGCTGTGAGTTAATGTAGTTAGTTCTGTAGCTCAAGTGGTAGTAGCCTGTACAGCCATGTAGCCGGGTGAGAGTTCAGAGGGAGTAGGTGTTAGTTATATAATAAAATGCCTTATATTTAAGAAAAAAACACACTAGGACACTTCATACAATGAGAGCTCTGCTCATATTGATTTTGGTTGCAAAGTCAAGCAGCTAAAAGTTAGGACATAGCAGAGACAAGGCAGCTCATACACAACAGCAGAGCTCAGAGAGCAACCCACGCAGCCTCCCTGCCAGTCCTGTGCTGCACCCACGACATGCACAACTGCAACCCTGGAATCTAGTGCAGGGGGGATGAGTAATCCCAGAATAGTAGAGACCTGGGTTCAGTTTTTCTCTGGGCCTCATGGGAAGGGCTCTGAACAGTGACAACGTTGAGGTGTTCATGTTGTGCCACTTGAATTTTCTGTTCATTGGGCCAAAGCGAGATTTCATCATGGGAAGCCCTCTATAGGGCAGTGGTTAGGGTGCTTTCCTGGGCTGTTAGCAGTCCTGGTTCAATTCTCCTGTCTGCTAGTTAGTGCAGCAGGCTTTGAACAGGGAGCTGCTCTGGCTTTTTTGTTGAAGCTGTTCCACTTTAACTATTAATTAGGCCCAAACAAGACTCAACAGTAAGATGCCCTCTGCAGCACAGTGGCTGGGCTAAGTACCTGGGATGGTAGAGACCCTTGTTCAGCTCTTCTCTGGCCTTTCTGAGATGGGATCTGAACACTGACAGCCCTGAGGTTTCCATATTGACACTGGTCCACTTTCAGTATCTGTTAATTGGGCCAAAGCAAGACTTAGGCCAAAGAAGCTCTCTATAGTGCAGTGGTTCCATTACTTGCCTGGGGTGCTGGCCTGCTTGGTTCAAGTTTCCCCTCTAATGCCAGAGATGTTTCATTTGAACAGGGATTTCCCTTAGTCTTGCTTGTTGGAGCCATTCTCCTTTGCTTAACTAGGAACTGGGGCAGGAAAAGGGCTAGGATCGCTCTGTAGTCCAGCAGTTGGGTGTTTGTTTAGGAAGTGGGAGATGTTTGGATTTCCTGGTTCAGAATCCTTCCTCTTCCCCTTTAGAAGGGGTTTGAATGGGGAAATCCCATCTCCCGGGTAGCAGATTCCTGTTTAGGTCCCCTCTGCTTTACAGGAGCCCTTGTCTTCCTGGGAAAAGGAGGGGTCTCAGACAGGGGTCTCTCACCTCTAGAGGGGTGGGGCAGGTGGGTGGGTGGGGAGGGGAGCTGAAGAGACGGGTGGGGCTAGTCCCTGGGAGGTAAGAGAGCCCTGTTCCAATCCCTTCATAGAGGGGGGATTGAAACTGGGATCTCCCACTACCTGGGCAGGTAGCTGGTTGCAGGGGGCAAAAGAGTGATTCCTGTTTTATTAAAAGTGCCCAGAGGTGTCAAATACTTTTCCAAAAGCCCTTCACTTCCGCAGGCACAGAGGAGAACAGAACTCACAGGTTTGACAGCCCAGGTGAACACCCAAAGCACTGTGCTATGGAGGGCTTCTTACTCTTAACACTTGCTCAGGCCCAATCAATAGTTTAATTAAAGTGGAACAACTTCAACCACTGAGCTTAAATCCCTTCTCAGCAAATAGAAGGAGGATTGAACCAAACTCTCCCATGGAGTGGGACAGGGAACTTCGGTCTGCAGGGCTGTTAACCTGGCACCATTCAGTAACACTGAATTTAGATTACAATTGTGAAAATTTAAGGTTCCCCTTGAGATATAATCAAGGCAATTATGTGATAACAAAACTGAAGTTAGATCCGTAAAGGAAACATCTAGTGAGTAAACAGCCTACAGCCGCACTCACTCAGGCCCCAGGAAATACTCCGTTCATGTTATAGACATACAAAATGTGAACAAGTTTATAGGAAAATATGCCAGAGGTATATAAGAAATACAGTGACTGGTGTGAACATGTCCAAATACAAAATGATTGGGAGTAGTACTGCTGTGTCTCTTTTCTACTGTAAAGCTTTAGTGACCTTGGTTTTGAGTCAATACTGTTATCTTGTTTGACCTGAGCGGTTAGCCAAAATTTGGGGTCTTGGAGGTTGTTCCAAATGGGAGGAGAAATTGATGATGGAAGTCTGGTACCTTTGGTGCAATCTTGTTTATTTACAAAGAACGTTCAAAGTCCTGTTTCCTTCAACACAGGAGGAAGCAAACTGTGTGTCCCTTTCCTTTCTCGCAGAACCAAACCTATTTCAGCTAGCAGAGTACCCCCAAAATCTCCATTTTCTAGGCTTTTCTCAGCGTAGTTACCAGCTGATGCTGTCTTGTTTTCTGCTCTTTCTGTCTCTCCCTTTGTGCTGTGTTTCTCATACACATCCATAGACAAAACAGTATGTAGTAAAGTCCCTCTGTCCAAAACACCAACATTCGGGATGCATAGTTCTTCATTTCCGGCAGCGAGATGTGCTTACCTGCTTCGCAGCTTTCTTACGTGAAGGATGGTGGTGAATTCTAACAGTATAATTTCACAGTAACCCAAGCTGAACAGAAAGATCCTTTTGCAGAATCTCATCCTGCAAGGTACTAAGCACTATCCACTCCTTGTAGCAGAGGGTGCTCAGCACACTTGCGGGATCCAGCCTTCAAGAAACATCTATCACCATTTAAAACAAGCAGCTGCTTCTCAGGTGTGCAGTCCCTAAGGAGCCATTTGAACCAAATCCAGCTTTCAAATGGGACGTGGAGTGCAGTGAAACAAGCGTACACCAAATACGCTAACGGAAAGTACAGCAATACAATGACCTAGACCAGTGAAACCTTGTTTTCATGTGCAGACCCCTAAATAATTTGGAATGGAGATGCGACCCTCTTTGGAAATTCTAGACAGTCTGCGGACCCACAGGTTGAAAACCTTTGACCTAGACTGACTGGACAGGGGGTATTGACGTAGCTACAACAGACTGGTTGTTGTTCGGTGTTTGTGCTGCACCTCGCACAATGGAGTCCTGGTACACAAATGGAGCTCTTCGGTGCTACTGCAGTACAAATAAATAAAGCAATTTGCAGTAGAGCCAAAAGCAGAGTTGGAAACACCCGCGTCTCTCTACTCTTCCTGTAGTTTAAGTACCACACAAGCGTCCTTCCTCAGTCTTATGATCCCTTCCTTTCATCATTTCCTTCCCTGTGGAACCTGCATTTGAAGGTCTCATCTGTGACCGAATGTGGGAGATATTTAAACAGTTACACATTTCAAAGCACCTCGTCAAAGGAGAGACACCTTTGATGGAAAATGTGACTCCAAAATCTCCTAGTCACTGCCCATCCCTCTCCTTAAATATTCCTTCTTGGCCTTTCAGAGAAACCTGATTCCAAAGCCACCAGATTAGAGAGAGACACTTGGATCGTAATAGCCTCAGTGTGCCCCTTGGGACAGACTGCAAGGCTCATTTTTCCTAACTAGAAATAATAAGAGATCGTTTTCACAGTTTCAACATTCTTAACCTTTCTTTTTGCTACTTCATTACCAAAAAGATCAGCAGGACTCGTAGCTGAGGTCTAGTGACTGGATCAGGATAGAAGGCTAGATTTCAACATCACCTGTAAATAATCAGTTTATAGTAATAAGTATGGAAAAAGACAGGATATTAGAATCTTCATTCAGTATTCCTTTTATTTAAAAAAAAACACATTAAAAAGATTACATAAATCCCACAAATTCCTTCAGTTACAGTTTCAAAGATTGATGCATATTGCTAAACAAAACTCAACATAGTTGTGATTATAAAAAAGAATATAAACAACATGTTTTAAATTATAAAATAAATTTATAATAATGTATTGGATTACAATCACCTCTATCTTACCAGCAGAGAGTGCCATTTCCTGAATTTAAAAAGCTTGTTTTCAGACCTCCAAAGACATTTTTTGATGACTAAAACATAAAATTAATGTAGTCACTAAACCACTGGAGAACTTGCTATGGAATACACTTTTGATCTTATTGCTTACCTCTTATAAAGTGCTAGTTGATTGTAGGGAAAGAAACAGGATGCCTTGTTTTCAGTAAATTTTATTAAAAACTCAGTGATGAGTATTCTGAACATCTCTGGAACCCCATGTAAATTCACACACGTCACTCTGATATATAGTGTCTCCCCTGAGAGAAAATTTGTAAAAAGAAACCGAAGCTATAGAGCTGGGAACAAAAGGTGGATTTATCTGAAGAGATTCTCACTTCAACAAAAATCTGTAGATGAAGACTAAATCTGAAGAAAGGTCACATCAAGAACCTACAACATTCCTTTTAGAGTCTGGCATCTTTACATTTGGGTTTGAAGACTAACATTATGCACTTCATGATGGAAGCCTGTAAGCAGGCATCTAAACAGGCTCTCTTGCCACCTGCAGCTAAAACCCACAATCCAAACTATGCCACACTCAGATGGCCAACATGTTCTTTAACAGGTGAAACATTTAGCACTATGGAGAGGCAGAATAAGGAGTCAGCCGTGTGTACAGAACAGCAAGTAATTTTGATGCTTTTGCTTGCTTCTGAAACCAGTTTTTAAAGACAAAAGGGATGATCCACTTCCCTTTTTCTTTTTGCTTTTTTCAAATGTAGTGGATTCCGATTACAATTCCAGTTCAAAGGAGAAAAGTTGTAGTGAAAGGAACTCTGGTTGCCCGAGAGGGGTCTATTTTCACTACAGAAATTCAGTGCAAATGTATGAAGCTTATTTCCTAACTTTTCCATTCTTTTCTTCCAATATTATGTCTGTTAATTTGTAAGCCATTAGCTAACATCGACCTTCATCCTGGAAAAAAAAAAGATAACGGTTAAAATCAAAATAGTTATAGATTTTAGTCTTCTACAGCTTTAGACTTCAGTCTATAGGATACTTTAAGCTTTTCATATATTGTACTTTCCACTACGTTCAGGAACAAACATTAGTTTTTGTATTAAAAAGTCGGTAGATGTTAACTTTTTAAATGAAAAAAAAAATTACCTGATGTGTAACAATAGCATACAATAGAAATATATTTTCAAATGATTTCATGTTAAAGCAAAGTTCGTAATATTTCTCTAACGATAGAAAAAGTAGGAGAAAACATGTATTATGGATATGACAGGGGCTAGGGCTAATTAGTAAGCAGAGTTAGTAACTGCAAGGACAAACAATGAAAAACGTTATTTACATAAAAGAACCAAACTCTTCCTGGGCCCCCCATGTCCCCCCTCCTCACTATAAAATAAAGCTGAGCTGAGGAATTCCTTTGGAAGTTCCCCACTGTGTCAGGAGTGGACATCTACATAGATTTATGTAAACTACATTTTTAAAGAGGGATATTAGTTTCAGTGACTAGTCATATTGAATATCAATCTTATTTAACAATGGCTAGTGCAAATACCGTGTAAAGTACTAAAGTCCTTATGAAATCAACTTCTGAACCTCTTTAGTATATATCACAAAGAGAGCAAAGCTCTTCAGGGGATGAATTTGACTAGTTTACCCTATCTGTATAATCCATTTGATGAACTGCTAGTACATGTCCCCATACGGGATAAAATCTTATATTTGCTTATAATCTTTATGGTTTTAGGAATTTATTTTTCACCTAAAGAACAAAATTTGATTTGCTCCTTCAATCTTAAAATGGACATATGGAAGTAATGAAATAGAGATGAGATCTACATGTTAGACAGATACCGGTTTTCAATCAACTTCATTTAGAAAGAACACACAATGTTCAAGTCTGTTGTGTTTGCAGAGAAAAAACGTTATATTGAAGAAATCTAGTATTTTAGTGGTTAACCCAACAATGATGTCACATGCAACATTTCAGTTCACGTCAAGAAAGAAAAGGTTAGAAAAAGTAAGAACCTATAGATTATATTCTCAATTTGAATGTATTGTATAATTCTACTCTGTTCTAACAAACAACATAGAATCAGAAGACACCATCTACATATTTTTAGGTGGAGGAAGATATTTTTCTATTACAAAATATGCCTTTCAAGACCCAGTTTAGATTTTGTTTCACCCTCTGGTAGTTCATATTTTCTTGGAAATTGGTGCTTCAGGGAGAGAACGCTAATTGAATAAAATATGTTTGCAGAAATAAAAGACATAAAATAAAAGACAGAAAAAATTAATAGTTTCTAAAAGGAGAGCTTTTATAAAACTAGAATTTTTAAATGAATTAAGATTAAATTTAGGCTATTAAGAAGATATTTTGATGGCAACATGCATTAAGCTGTCGTATTCTCTACCGGCAAAGTGGTGGAAATTTAAACAGTAGCAAGAGCAAGATATTATAAAACATTGTTTTTCTTTGTAAAACTTCCTCCAAATTACACCAAAAACATATTTGAAAAAAAAACGTATGTCCCACACTTCCAAGAAATTAAAATATTCACTGGGATTGTGTGGTGTGTGTGGGAAACCTGCTAATGCTGAGGGGGAAAGCTTTGGACTTCACCTTGTTTGGGATCAAATCAAGTATTGCTGTTTTATTGATACTCAGAGGAAGCAACCAACAATGACACATTTTGGGGGACATCATATAATATGAAAACAATTTATCCTCTGTACATTTTTCTCTTTAGACCAGAGGGATAAGGTGTTGCTGAGGGGGAAGGAGTTGTACAACTCCACAACCATGTTTGTGGGCTGATTTTCCAGAATTTTGTGTCGCTGTTTTAAAAATAAGGATTTTTTTTTAAAAGGTTTCTGTTTTCAGGAATTTTTTTATATTCAGTTGCTGAATATACCAAGTAGTAAGAAACATGCATAACGTTTAAGGAAGTTGTGAATTCACCGGTGCAGAAGGTTATTGAAGTAATAGTACAGATACATTTCAAGAAAAAGACAATTATAAGATACACCATTTGTTACTTAGGAATTCTAAGAGAAGGGACAATGAGCTATCACAACCTCAGGAGTCAAATTTTCCTCCTGTTTCCCTCCCGCAATCTATGTATACTTTTGCACAACTCAAGAGTGGTATTATAGTAGGTGTTTTTTGCATGCTTTTTGGAACCATCAAGTATGGGAAACCATCAAGTATGGGTAGCTGGTTGCAGGAGAAGCTAGATAATAGTTTGGTGCCCTGAAGCAGATCCTGCATTTATGACGCAATGCAAAACAAATCTTCATGGTAATTAGTCCGTTCCCCCACAAGTCAATTGGAAGCATGAGTTAAACTTCCCTATTATATTGCAAAGTAGTGTTGTTATTTTGTTTAGCAAATGAAATTAACCTGTATGTGTATAAAGCAACTGACATAGTTCTATTCTAAACACTTACTATTCAATAGACTGATTTTCTCACAATACATTACTGATTTCTGCATAAACAGAAAATGCTTATTTTCCAGCAAATGCAATAGACAAACATAGTTATCTATTAACAAACATTTAGGACAAAGACAAGCAGCTCTCTTAATACTAGTGTTCTTTAATACAGAATAGATTTTCCTGGGAGTATCCAACAAGCATTAGTTGAAATAACAGGGTCAGTGGAGAAAGCAGGCCCTTTAAGTTGCTTTATGACTTCTCTATTTTTGCTCGTGATAAATTTTAGAGAAGTAATTCTAGACACCCTCTTCATTTAACGACTAAATGCCATCCCTTCAGTGCCGTATGTTATTGCGATTTTCAGAGTACCATACACATTTTTTCTGACATCAGCTACATGCAAGAAAAGTCTCAGTCATCTAAACAGAGTAAATCTCAAAAAGGAAATACTTGTATCTTGGGCTGTCTTACCTATTTTTCTTCAAAATCGCCGATGCTATAATTGCAGGAACTGCACCAAGAACTACTTTAAACAAAACAAAAACAAAAAGAGGAGCAATTTAGTAACAAAGTTAAATAAAACATAACATTTTGTGAAAAGATGAGTCTGAATCTCCACAGTTCTGGAACTTGCTCTCATCATCACTGACAGATTATCTGCATCATAGGACACAATTTTTTTCCCCATATGATGATAAATAAGCCCCTCTCATATACAGATCAAACATCACAAGAACTCTCTACCCTAATCCAGAAAGAGGTTCTGATATTGGATCTCCTAATTTATCAAAGTCTTTAATGCTTCTGTGTACAGCTTAAGGTTTGTCTAGATTCCTAGCTCATCCAGAGTAATGCTCGGTATTCAATTTACTTCACATTCAAGATGTTCAAGCTTAAATTCAACTTCTTCCCTTCAGTCCCCTGCAAGATGTTGAAGTTCTCCACCAAAGAGTCATAGAATGTATTATGTTTAATCTCTAGTGTGGCTTGCTTGATTTCTTCCCCAATTGATCTAATATTTTAAACTGATCAATAAAAACTAGAAAAAGAAGCGACCAAATTCATCAGATTCTCTCTCAGTCTTCAGAGTAACAGCCGTGTTAGTCTGTATCCGCAAAAAGAAGAACAGGAGTACTTGTGGCACCTTAGAGACTAACAAATTTATTAGAGCATAAGCTTTCGTGGACTACAGCCCACTTCTTCGGATGCATATAGAATGGAACATATAATGAGGAGATATATATACACACATACAGAGAGCATAAACAGGTGGGAGTTGTCTTACTAACTCTGAGAGGCCAATTAATTAATTATTAGCTTATGCTCTAATAAATTTGTTAGTCTCTAAGGTGCCACAAGTACTCCTGTTCTTCTTTCTCTCAGTCTTGAACCTTAAAATGAAAACTTCTGCCAATCTGTCTACTTTGGGGTCACACTGAGCCAACTAAAAATATGTTTCAATTCTGCTATTGAGATTTGAGCACAGTTTCCCCAATCGGCACACACTGGGTCAGCTGCATCTTAGAGCCATGTGACGGGGATGTAGGTTACAGAATGGTTTGGGTTGGCATATGCTCAGAAGCCTGATCAATGGAGACAGTGGTCAGGCAAGTGCTAGAACCCTGCTTGTAACAGCTCCAAATGCACAGTGGTCTTATGATCTGCTCCTTGACAATGCTACTCTAGGACCGAACGCCTATTGACTTCTGTGGGACTTAGGCATGTGCTGAAGTGCTTTGATGAACAGGTGCGTACATAGGGAACAGTCTGCTCCCTAAAGTTAAGCTACATCATCTGTGGGAATTCTGGGAGAGAAGGGGGAAATGTGTTCTCAATAGCCGAGCATGACGACTGAACAATCAAGATCTGTTTTGTGGAGACCACTGCAGGCTGACTAACTCTGGATGCCGAGAACTTCAGTAACAGCCTTCTAATTTCCTGTATAATATGAGACTATCAAATCTAACCTACAAAGCGATTTCTTGGCTGTTTTTATAACTTCCCTTCCTAGCTTTTGCCCTTTCCATTTTTGGTAGGCACCAGACATACATATGCAGTCCTAAGTGGTGAGGAAGTATTCTCACCCAAAACAGAGCTACACAATTGAACCTTTTCTTGATATCCCTGGGGATAAAGAGAAAAATGAGATTCTTCCCTCCCCTTTTGTTCCCCAATATTGTGCAAACACATTTCAGATAGAATCACAGCAGACTGCCCAGCTCAGGCAAATATTGTGAATATGCAGACAGAGAAAACAGCTAGGAGTATGAATACAAGCTTCTCTCCAGAGAATGGCAGTGCTTTTACATGGCACCACAGCATGTTAGAAATGGCAGAGAAGTTCAAGGACCCTAAATCCCAGGGTCTTTAGTAATTAAGTAGGGGGAAAACATTATGAGATGGAGAAAGGGCAATATTAAAATAGCCTTGACTCCAGATCTTAAAACCGTCATAGCTTTAGTGCATTGAATGATTTGAAGATACTTACCAATACAAATACCGGTGCCAATGCCTATTGCAATGACTATGACAAGCCCTAAGAGAGAAACAAAAAATGTGAGCTAAAATATGAAACCAAGTTCATGTCAATAACCTACAGGAACTCATCCACAATCCATGCATATGAAGCTACACTTAGTACCCTAGATTATACCAGCTATTAATGAACAATTAAGGTAGTCACGTAAACACCACATTCTAAAATGGATAATCATTAGCTGTTGGAAACCATGATCTCACCCCTAGAGAATCTCATAATGAAGCAAAGCAGCTTTTCAAAGGATTGAACACATTTGTACCTTGTAATACCAACAGGAAAACCATTGTGTAAATGGAGGACACAATCTGGGTTTAAAGGTTTTCTGGATGTTAAGGGTTCTCTTGCACATGCTTCTAGGCTCTCATTTCCCAAGCCTGCACTGGCCAGTCGTACGTTTGCCAAAATGCTAAGCAAGGCCAGAATCATTATACTCAGCTTGTCTAGACAAGGTACCACAATTTTTGCCCTAGCATATCATAGGTTAGTGTTATGTTATCTGGTATCACAGAGATAAAGAGTGCTGTAATCTGCATTTCTAATTACCCAAATAAATTGTTTCAAGAGACAGACTTTTGCTGTTCTTACTAGAATAAGATCATTTATCGTCTAACCACTGGCTGTGGAAGATACTGAATAGCTAATTAATTCCTTGTCACAGACTGCTTAGAACTACAATCACTAATGTCAATGAGTTTTGCATTTAGAAACCAGACTCATGTTAAAGGAATGTTCAGACTAACATTTTAAAGGAAATACATGAAAGATTAAAATAGCACTCCCGACCTTCATTGTTACTGTGAAGTGGCTTTTCAATGGCTCCTGGAAATTTTGAACCCTATTTACCCTCAAAAAATACAACACTGACAAATGTATAGCCATTAATGTTAATATGAAAAATGGAGTGTACATATTCATTTATGCCCATATTGCTCATCATTACTGTAGGTTTCATAGTGTTGGTAGAAATATGTAGTTTGGTCATTAAAGTTTTGTTGGTTTTTTTTTGTGGTTTAAATAAAGCCCAATGAAAAACATTTTAAAAACCAGGCAGAAAACTGGTTGTTGGGGGAAAAGGAGGTAGAAAAACACCATTACCACATAAAAAAATCCAGTTGAGTTAGAAACAAATTTGTAGTTGTTGTGGTCCCCCTAAACTACTGACTAGAAGCGAGGGCTTTTTAGTTCGCTTTTGGCAGAAATTCAGTGCAATTCCAATGTCATGCACATAACTCAGCCACATGGATCAGCAACATTCAGGGGTTCCTTAGTGTGATAGATTTGAAAAACAATTGAAGGGATGTGGCCAGCTCCAGTTCTGAAGCTCCCTACAGCCAGGCTTCCCTGCTCACCACACGCATTGCGCTACCCAGTCTAACAGCTCAAGCGTTTCTCTCTCCCCGCAGTACCTCACCTTCCCCTTCAGGTTCAGCAGAGTTGCCAGCTGGGTTCAGCACAGAACCTGTACAGAAAAGAAAGTTTTATAAAATACTTGACGTGCTCTCCCCACAACTGACTATTTTAAATACCAAAAAGCCGGCAGAGATTCCAGACATGTAAAGACACCAACACCCACAAATGGACTGGAGTGAAGTTTATCTTGCCAAGCACAGGACAAAACATACTGAATTTTAAAGACTCAGATCCACAGCTGCTCATATTCTCTCCCCAAGACATTTGAAGAAAAGCCCCCGAGCATGCCAGTGAAAGCACTGTCAGGCGGACTAACTGCTCGAGACAACCCCCTCCCTGTGTTTTACCCACTTGATTTTCTCTAATATTTCGCTCTGTGGGGTATACCTTCAAGTCTGCACAAAGCAGAAGATCCACACACATTAGGTGCATTACCCCCATCGTCATTCCAAGACCTAATTCTCTCAGCTGTAAATTATCTACTCCTGAATTCTCCCCTTTGGGATAACTGTATGGATATGGAGACTAACTGTCTTTGGCCCAGGAAAATCTACATCTAAGAAAGAGAGTTTGTGCCACTGAAATGACCAGTGCTTGGATGCCATAGAGCGATAGAAGATTTTCACACGCTGCCCTCTACTGCAGCCAATAGTGTTGTTAGTTGTGTCACAAGAGCCCTCACGTGCTGAAGTCATGACTCAGGGCCCCACTGTGCTAAGCGATACAGAACCACACAACACAAAGGAGGTCCCTGCCCCCATCCCTCTCATTAGAGCTGCCATCAATCAGCCCAGACAATAATATTCTTTACCCACGGCATTGGCCACGTCACTCTCCTTTTGAGAGGAATCAGAGGAATGGGCCAAGGTCAGAGCACTGTGGGAATCCTTTGGAAAGTGGAAGCGGGAGAAGGACCCACCAAAAGATTTTGATAACCAAAAGAAATGGTGCAGAAACAATGAGAGAGGCAGGAAAACCAGGAGAGCATGGAGTGTGCAAATGAACAACAAGCTCTCTATCAAGTTCTTAGGCAAGCGCTAAGTGAGCATCATCATATTTGCAACTCTGAATAGCAGAATTATAGAAATTAAAATGATTTTCACACTGTACATTTCATTTTTATTCAAGTGGAAATTTGAGCCCCAAATTCTAGACTTTTAGCAACTCAAAGTTCTTCCAATTTACCTGAAGAAGTACCAGTTACTTCTGCTCCTTCGAGAGGGACAGTTGTGGGTTTGTCCTGGGTAATTATGTCTAAGGCAAAAAGAAGAGGAAAAAGCAGTTATGAACATGACATCAGTCTCCCATCACCAGCTGGCCACTCAGAGCCAGGAGCTTGCCAAACTAATGTTTAGGAATCTGCATCTTTAGAGACAAGACAGACTTATCCCACTTACATATAGTACATGGGCTTTCGCTGTGACAATCAGTTGGGCTACCCTGCAGCAGGGATGTGAAAGCTCAATGTGGTGCCTCTTGCCGCCACTATGAGTTACAAACTGCCCAAATCTGTCATTTCCCTTCAGTTTGACTCATCAGAACTTCCTAGAGTGACTTATAAAACCTCTAAACACGCTGTTCTCATTGAACATTCTCTGCAAGGTGTTGCCATGTGCAACTCCGAATTATGCATCTCCATCCCTCACATCAACATATCCTTTGGCCTAGGAGAAAGTGCCTTGTGTTGGGAACCAGGAGATGAGGAGTTCAACTGGGATTATTTCTACTGACTGGTGTTAACAATCCTGTGCCCTTCAAAATCCAAGTTATCACTGATCAACCCATCCTCCCTGAATGAAAGTTATACTGTCTAGGAAGAGAACCCAGATCTCTAATATGGCAGACCCAAGTCTCATCCACTTAGCCTAACCAAAAGAATTTGCCAAATCTAAATACGTGGTTATGCGGTGTGTACAATGAGGCTATTCGTGCATATATAATCCATTGTCTTAGTGTGTTGTGCATCCTCCTCTAGTGGTTGGTCCATATAACAATTTACTCCTACTGCCACCTATTATAATTAGTTCTTTGACTTGATAGAGCTCTATGCTGCAGTACCTTAAACAATCCCTTAGCCCGAGCCCTGGGAGCCCGAGTCAGCTGGCACGGGCCAGCCACAGATTTCGAATTGCACTGTAGACATATTCTTAGATGTAAAAAGCATTATAATCAGTATTTCAAATTATCCAAATAGACTGTTTCAAGAGACAGACTTTAGCTGTCCTTACTAGAGTAAGGCCATTTAATAGCTTCCATAGCTGCTTATTAAACATTAAATGAGAGTCCAGCGGAGGGCAACAAAAATGATTAGGAGGCTGGGGCACATGACTTACGAGGAGAGGCTGAGGGAACTGAGGTTATTTAGTTTGCAGAAAAGAAGAGGGAGGGGGAATTTGATAGCAGCCTTCAACTACCTGAAGGGGAGGGAGGGGTTCCAAAGAGGATGGAGCTCGGCTGTTCTCAGTGGTGGCAGATGACAGAACAAACAGCAATGGTCTCAAGATGCAGTGGGGGACGTCTTGGATATTAGGAAACACTATTTCACTAGGAGGGTGGTGAAGCACTGGAATGGGTTCGGTGGTGGAATCTCCATCCTTAGAGGTTTTTAAGGCCCGGGTTGACAAACCCTTGGCTGGGATGATTTAGTTGGGGTTGGTCCTGCTTTGAGTACAGGAGTGACTAGATGACCTCCTGAGGTCTCTTCCAACCCTAATATTCTATGATTCTATGAAAAGGGTAATTCCTTGCCACAGATTGAACAGAACTGCAATCACTGATGTCAATGAGTTCTGCATTTAGAAATCAGACTCCTGTAAAAGCAATGCTCAGACTAACATTTTTAGGGAAATTGTATGAAAGATTACAATAGTAGCAAAGAGTGCTCTGAAGTAGCCTTTCAATGGCTCCTGGAATTACTGAACCTATTTGCCCTTAGGAAATACATCATTGACAGATGTATAATCTTTAATATTAATGTACCCGTATTGTTCATCATAACTGTAGGTGTAGGACTCAGGTTTACTGATGGCTTCACTGTTGGCAGAAACACACAGTTTGGGTTGTTTTTTGTTGTTGTATAAATAAAGCTAAATGAAAAACATTGAGCTTTATTTATGTAACAACAATAAAAAAACCAGGCAGGAAACGGGGTAATGGAGAAACACAAACAAACACAAACACACACACACACACACACACACACACACACCCCTAACTGATTTAGAAACAAATGTATAGTTGCGGTCTCTCTAAGTTTCTGACTAGAAGGGAATTTTTATTTAATTTATTTATTTTTGGCAGAAATTCAATGTGATTTCAAACTCATGCACATAATTCAGCCACATGGATCAGCAACATTCAGTGGTTCCTTAGTGTGATAGATTTGAAAAACAATTTACAGTATGTGGCCAGCTCCAGTTCTGAAGCTCCCTACAGCCAGGCTTCCCTGCTCACCACACGTATTGCACTACCCAGTCTAACAGCTCAAGTGTTTTCTCTCCCCTCAGTACCTCACCTTTAACTTCAGACTCAGTAGAGATGCCAGCTGTTTTCAGCACAGAACCTGTACAGAAAAAGTTTTATTAAATACTTGAGGTGCTCTCCACACAACTGACTATTTTAAATATCCAAAAGCCATAGGCATGTCAAAAAGAGAAGTGCAGAGTCCTGCACTTAGGAAGGAAGAATCCCATGCACTGCTACAGGCTGGGGACCAACTGGCTAAGTGGCAGTTCTGCAGAAAAGGACCTGGGGATTTCAGTGGACAAGAAGCTGGATATGGGTCAGCACTGTGCCCTTGTTGCCAAGAAGGCCAATGGCATATTGGGCTGTATTAGTAGGAGCATTGCCAGCAGATGAGGGAAGTGATTATTCCCCTCTATTCGGCACTGGTGAGGCCACACCTGGCGTACTGCATCCAGTTTTGATCCCCCCACTACAGAAAGGATGTGGACAAACTGGAGAAACTGCTTATTAAACATTAAATGAGAGTCCAGTGGAGGGCAACTAAAATGATCAGGAGGCTGGGGTTCATGACTTACGGGGAGAGGCTGAGGGAACTGGGGTTATTTAGTCTGCAGAAGAGAAGACTGAGGGGGAATTTGATATCAGCCTTCAACTACCTGAAGGGGAGTTCCAAAGCGGATGGAGCTAGACTGTTCTCAATGGTGGCAGATGACAGAACAAGGAGCAATGGTCTCAAGTTGCAGTGGAGGAGGTCTAGGTTGGATATTAGGAAACACTATTTCACTAGGAGGGTGGTGAATCACTGGAATGGGTTACCTAGGGAGGTGGTGGAATCTCCATCCTTAGAGGTTTTTAAGGTCAGGGTTTACAAAGGCCTGGCAGAGCTGATTTAGTTGGGGATTGGTCCTGCTTTGAGAAGGGGGTTGGACTAGATACCTCCTGAGGTCTCTTCCAACCCAAATATTCTATGACTCTATGATCCCATTCACAAGATGATAAAGGAAAATTTAATCTACTGTCACCTATGCATTGGCTTTCTTTGCTGCCGTTGACTAGGGAGCTACACTGTCACAGGGATACCTCAAGGTGGTGTCTCATTTGTAAAATGAAAGTCACAGGCGCTTTCTTGCTCTCTTGTGTGAAAGGTGTTTTCTTTGTCCTCCCCGGATCTGGGAAAGGACAGGCACCAAAACATTCCATAAACAAAAACCCAGATGTCAAAATCCAGCTTTTCCACTCTGCAGTCCTCCCAGTTTAGTGCCTGCAGATGAAGATTAACTGCCCCAGCATTTGAATTACCTCCCAAACCCAGAGCTGTTTTTATCTGGTGTTGACTGGCCTCAGACTCTGCTCTCCGCAACAAGCCGCACCTGGTCTTTCAGTATTAAACCTGGGCAATTAGCCCCTGTCTTTTCTCACCAATTGCTTTTCCCAGGGGTCTGAACTCTCTAGTGTTCATTGATTCTCGAGAGAAAGTGAGAAAGGAACTTCAACAGAAAAAGGCTGCAGCCTAGATAGACATAAAATGGAAGAAAGGAAGCCGGGGGAAAAAGACAGACAGATAATGTAATACACACTATTCATATCACATTCATTCAATCATATCACATGCAACATAATGAGTTTTGTAGACTATAGAAACTTGCCCCAATATAGACACCCCACAGAGCATCACCCTACTCTGTCCCACACTTACCTGGGCCACAAATGGGTAGCTGCGGATACCACTTGCCATCAGCTTGGCATTGAATCCTATCAGCGCCCCTGAGGATGTAACCAGGATCACACTGAAACGTGACATTGGTTCTGTGTGTATAGTTATGTGGAAGTGGAGATTTCAGGCTTCCATGTTGAATGTGTGGGACTGGACACTGAGTCTCTGCAAAACACCAAACAAGGCTTTCCAGATCCTTTTATTACTTAGTGCACATCTTTTAAAGTACCGGTTAATCCTCCCCACACCTCTGCAAGGCAAATAAGGAAAGAAACTATTTTACAAACAGAGAAACTGAGGCAGAGCAGCAAAGAGACTTGCCCAAAGCCTGAGAGGAAGACAGTGGCAGGATAAAAACTCGGAGGTCTCCATTGCCCGGCCATGGGCTGGCACCGCACCACCTCTCCATACATTGTAGTTATTCAGAATCTGAGCGTGTGTGTCAGAGAAGTGGTCAGAGCATAGCCCTTCATTATATACACCCCACTCACAAGCTGATACAGGAAAATTTCATCTACTGTCACCTACGCACTGGATTTCTTTGCTGCCATTGACTAGGCAGCTTTTGTTACAAGAAAACTCAAGAGGGACACTAGATGTAAATACAAATATTTTTGGAGTCATCCTTCCATTTTCAACCACTGAGGGAAACAGCAAAGATGTTGGTGCTCGGTCTAAGACAGGGAACAATGAAAGCCAAGACACGTAGAGGACTGCTGGATCTATCTTCCAAGCAATCTGAACATTGTGAAAACACATGGTCACAAAAGAACATCACATTTTCTGAATCTTGCTGTTGACCTTTGTTTTTTAAGGAAAGTTCTTATTTCCCCAGGCAGTCGCAACAGATCATTTCTTATTGCACTGGATTTGTGATGAAATTTGACTATTGACAGGTCTCCTGGGGGGATTATGGGAATACTGGAGATGGGACAATGCAGCATTCAATACATGAACACCTTCCATGCTGTCCAATATTTTCGTGCTAAGTCTAAGACAATGAACAATGAAAGCCAAGACACTTAGAGGACTGCTGTCCTCTTCTAGACTGTCACAGGGATACCTCAAGTGGCTTGTTTAGCTTTTGTAAAATGAAAGTCAAGGCACTTTCTTGCTCTCTTGCGTGAAGGGTGTTTTCTTTATCCTGCCCTGAGCTGGGAAAAGGACAGGCACCAAAACACTCCATGAACAAAATCCCAAAGGCAAAATCCAGCTTTTCCACTCTGAAATCTTCCCAGTTTCGTGCCTGCAGATGAAGATTAACTGCCCCAGCATTTGAATTACCTCCCAAACTCAGAACTGTTTTTATCTGGTGTTGACTGGCCTCAGACTCCGCTCTCCGCAGCAAGCCTCACCTGGTCTTTCAGTATTAAATCCGGGCAATTAGCCCCTGTCTTTTCTCACCAATTGCTTTCCCCTGGGGTCTGAACTCTCTCTTTTGGGAATCAAATGAGCACCAAAGTAAGAAAGGAACTTCAACAGAAAAAGGCTGCGGCCTAGACATAAAATGGACATAAAATGGAAGAAAGGAAGCTGGGGGGGGGGAGGGAGAGACAGGCAATCTATTACACACCATTCATATCACATTCACTCAATCATACCACATGCAACATAATGAGTTTTATAGACTATAGAAATTTGCCTCAATATAGACACCCCACAAAGCATCACCCTACTCTGTCCCACACTTACCTAGGTCACAAACGGGTAGCTGCGGATACCACTTGCCATCAGCTTGGCATTGAATCTTCTCAGCGCCCCTGAGGATGTAACCAGGATCACACTGAAACGTGACACTGGTTCTGTGTGTATAGTTATGTGGAAGTGGAGATTTCAGGCTTCCATGTTGAATATGTGGGACTGGACACTGAGTCTCTGCAAAACACCAAACAAGGCTTTCCAGATCCTTTTATTACTTAGTGCACATCTTTTAAAGTACCGGTTAATCCTCCCCACACCTCTGCAAGGCAAATAAGGAAAGAAACTATTTTACAAACAGAGAAACTGAGGCAGAGCAGCAAAGAGACTTGCCCAAAGCCTGAGAGGAAGACAGTGGCAGAACCAGGATTAGAACTCGGAGGTCTCCATTGCCCGGCCATGGGCTGGCACCGCACCACCTCTCCATACATTGTAGTTATTCAGAATCTGAGCGTGTGTGTCAGAGAAGTGGTCAGAGCATAGCCCTTCATTATATACACCCCACTCACAAGCTGATACAGGAAAATTTCATCTACTGTCACCTACGCACTGGATTTCTTTGCTGCCATTGACTAGGCAGCTTTTGTTACAAGAAAACTCAAGAGGGACACTAGATGTAAATACAAATATTTTTGGAGTCATCCTTCCATTTTCAACCACTGAGGGAAACAGCAAAGATGTTGGTGCTCGGTCTAAGACAGGGAACAATGAAAGCCAAGACACGTAGAGGACTGCTGGATCTATCTTCCAAGCAATCTGAACATTGTGAAAACACATGGTCACAAAAGAACATCACATTTTCTGAATCTTGCTGTTGACCTTTGTTTTTTAAGGAAAGTTCTTATTTCCCCAGGCAGTCGCAACAGATCATTTCTTATTGCACTGGATTTGTGATGAAATTTGACTATTGACAGGTCTCCTGGGGGGATTATGGGAATACTGGAGATGGGACAATGCAGCATTCAATACATGAACACCTTCCATGCTGTCCAATATTTTCGTGCTAAGTCTAAGACAATGAACAATGAAAGCCAAGACACTTAGAGGACTGCTGTCCTCTTCTAGACTGTCACAGGGATACCTCAAGTGGCTTGTTTAGCTTTTGTAAAATGAAAGTCAAGGCACTTTCTTGCTCTCTTGCGTGAAGGGTGTTTTCTTTATCCTGCCCTGAGCTGGGAAAAGGACAGGCACCAAAACACTCCATGAACAAAATCCCAAAGGCAAAATCCAGCTTTTCCACTCTGAAATCTTCCCAGTTTCGTGCCTGCAGATGAAGATTAACTGCCCCAGCATTTGAATTACCTCCCAAACTCAGAACTGTTTTTATCTGGTGTTGACTGGCCTCAGACTCCGCTCTCCGCAGCAAGCCTCACCTGGTCTTTCAGTATTAAATCCGGGCAATTAGCCCCTGTCTTTTCTCACCAATTGCTTTCCCCTGGGGTCTGAACTCTCTCTTTTGGGAATCAAATGAGCACCAAAGTAAGAAAGGAACTTCAACAGAAAAAGGCTGCGGCCTAGACATAAAATGGACATAAAATGGAAGAAAGGAAGCTGGGGGGGGGGAGGGAGAGACAGGCAATCTATTACACACCATTCATATCACATTCACTCAATCATACCACATGCAACATAATGAGTTTTATAGACTATAGAAATTTGCCTCAATATAGACACCCCACAAAGCATCACCCTACTCTGTCCCACACTTACCTAGGTCACAAACGGGTGGGGGGGGATTGCAGAGGTGTGGGGAGGATTAACCGGTACTTTAAAAGATGTGCACTCTCTTTTGGGAATCAAATGAGCACCAAAGTAAGAAAGGAACTTCAACAGAAAAAGGCTGCGGCCTAGACATAAAATGGACATAAAATGGAAGAAAGGAAGCTGGGGGGGGGGAGGGAGAAACAGGCAATCTATTACACACCATTCATATCACATTCACTCAATCATACCACATGCAACATAATGAGTTTATCTGGTGTTGACTGGCCTCAGACTCCGCTCTCCGCAGCAAGCCTCACCTGGTCTTTCAGTATTAAATCCGGGCAATTAGCCCCTGTCTTTTCTCACCAATTGCTTTCCCCTGGGGTCTGAACTCTCTCTTTTGGGAATCAAATGAGCACCAAAGTAAGAAAGGAACTTCAACAGAAAAAGGCTGCGGCCTAGACATAAAATGGACATAAAATGGAAGAAAGGAAGCTGGGGGGGGGGAGGGAGAGACAGGCAATCTATTACACACCATTCATATCACATTCACTCAATCATACCACATGCAACATAATGAGTTTTATAGACTATAGAAATTTGCCTCAATATAGACACCCCACAAAGCATCACCCTACTCTGTCCCACACTTACCTAGGTCACAAACGGGTAGCTGCGGATACCACTTGCCATCAGCTTGGCATTGAATCTTCTCAGCGCCCCTGAGGATGTAACCAGGATCACACTGAAACGTGACACTGGTTCTGTGTGTATAGTTATGTGGAAGTGGAGATTTCAGGCTTCCATGTTGAATATGTGGGACTGGACACTGAGTCTCTGCAAAACACCAAACAAGGCTTTCCAGATCCTTTTATTACTTAGTGCACATCTTTTAAAGTACCGGTTAATCCTCCCCACACCTCTGCAAGGCAAATAAGGAAAGAAACTATTTTACAAACAGAGAAACTGAGGCAGAGCAGCAAAGAGACTTGCCCAAAGCCTGAGAGGAAGACAGTGGCAGAACCAGGATTAGAACTCGGAGGTCTCCATTGCCCGGCCATGGGCTGGCACCGCACCACCTCTCCATACATTGTAGTTATTCAGAATCTGAGCGTGTGTGTCAGAGAAGTGGTCAGAGCATAGCCCTTCATTATATACACCCCACTCACAAGCTGATACAGGAAAATTTCATCTACTGTCACCTACGCACTGGATTTCTTTGCTGCCGTTGACTAGGTAGCTTTTGTTACAAGAAAACTCAAGAGGGACACTAGATGTAAATACAAATATTTTTGGAGTCATCCTTCCATTTTCAACCACTGAGGGAAAACAGCAGAGATGTTGGTGCTCAGTCTTCGACAGGGAACAATGAAAGCCAAGACACGTAGAGGACTGCTGGATCTATCTTCCAAGCAATCTGAACATTGTGAAAACACATGGCCACAAAAGAACATCACATTTTCTGAATCTTGCTGTTGACCTTTGTTTTTTAAAGAAAGTTCTTATTTCCACAGGCAATCCCAACAGATCATTTCTTATTGCACTGGATTTGTGATTAAATTTGACTATTGGCAGGTCTCTGGGGGGGGGGGGGGGGGGGGATTATGGGAATACTGGAGATGGGACAATGCAGCATTCAATACATGAACAGCTTCCATGCTGCCCGCCCTCCCTGCAGCTTCCTGCTACTAAATCAAGCCATTGGGGTATTTCAACTTTTTGGATTCAGACTGTTCCTGCAAACGTACTGCTATTGCAGACAGGGAGGATTATAGGCTTAAGGGGACGCTGTCAGGACAGCTGTACTGGGAACCAGTAGCCAGAATAGGGGTCAGGCACAGGTGGTGGAGAAACCAGTGTGAAAGGAGGACAAGCATTAGCTTGGATGTGGGTCAAACAGCAGATCACATATATGGGTGCTGGGTGAGACAGGAAACTGGCAGCGTGCGTCTCAGGGAGTAGGTTGCTTGGAACATTTAAGCCACTGCAAAGGAGTGGTCAGCAATGGGATGGCAGAGGGTGGATGGGTTATGGGGACACATTGCGCAAAATCATTCAAAAAAATCTTTTCTACCCTTTCCCAATACGAGTCCATTTAGTGTAATTCAGAATGAGTTACCTTCGCACTGAGGGGTAGGCTCGCTCCAGGTTGGAGTGACCTCATCACCAGCGATACACTGAATGGAGGCATTTCCAACAAGTGAGAAGCCTCTGTCACATTTGTAAGTTACCGATGAGCCAACAAAAAAAACTCTCTTGCCCCAGTCACTGTGCTGGCCGTGGGAGATGTTCGGGGGTTGGGCACAAACTAGAACTGAAGAGAGAAAAATACATTTATACAGTAGATAAAAATCTCTAAAAAGAAAAGGAGGTGACAGATTCCCAGCATTTCCTGATGCAATTACAGCAAAAAACAGTCTTTCCATAATACCTGAAAGAACCCCTCAGGTATTTCCAACAACCTGCTATCTTGGTGTTCATCTCTTGCTGTGCATGGCATCAGGACAGCATGCACAAAAATGATGAAAAGATGGTTACGTGCTTATGTGGCCATTCGGCTGCTGTGACAGTCATTCACATGCTCCGTGAACAGCACTGAAACATGGATGAGGATGATCCAGAGAGATGCTGAACACCCACAGCTTCCATTGACTAGAAGGTCAGGCCTTGACTCAGTAAATTGGCTGTTACACTTCCACTTCTCCAAATCCAGATCTGAACCTCTTCCAGCTGCTCAAAACTCTCCCAGCTTCCCAATCTTCCTCCAAGCTACCAAACCCTCCGAGTCCCCCAACAAACACCTCAGCCCCACCCGCACACCTGAACCTTCTCTGTAGATACACAGAGCCATCCTTATCCCCAGCTGCCCATCTCTTCCAAACTAGCAAAGGGGGAGGTTAGTTAGGGTGACACAAGGGGGTAGCACTAGGTCTGAGGGGTAATATAGTTTTTCTTAGTGGTTGGTTTTAGTCGTTGGAGGTCACCCATGGAATTAATACACATTTTCATTGCATGATGGTAAACTATTCCCAGGGCTGCTCATGTATTTACACCCACAGTTCGGAAATGCCTTTGAGTGACTAAAATCCTCACAAGGCTTTTGGAAAATAATTGGATGCCTAAAACTCTTTTCAGGTGCTGAGCATTTTGAGACCTGATCCCCTCCACCCCTCAGACACAGAGCCGCAGTTTGCACTTGCACCACTATCCTCCCTGTAAGAGACTTGGGCATACTCAGGCTGGCCTAGCAGTCACAGCTGGGCTGAGGATTGCCCACCAGGGACAGGAGCCCGGTACCGGGCCAGAGCTGGAAGAATGACAGTTCTCCACCATTTTTACTGACCTGGTTCACAAACTGGTACGGCAGGATCCCATGTGCCATCATGTTTGCAGCTAATCTGAGCATTTCCGATGATACTGCCTTTGATATCATATCCAAAATCACATTTAATTGTAACTCTGTCCCCAAACGCATAGGTCTCCTCTCCAGGTCTAGGCATCGGTGTCTGTGTTCCTTTGTTAACATCTGGAGCTGGACAACGAACTTCTGAGAAACACCAACAACAGCAACAGCGTTAAATCACAGCAAAGGCAATTGTGTGGCTGCAGATTCATTTTACCAGGTGTATCTGAAAGCTTTGCAAGCTATAGAAAATTGGCATTTCCTTGACATTGCTGAAGAGGTTTGGTTTTAGAGAAAGTTTTATCTCCTGGGCCTTCATTTTCACTGTTTTTATGGGCAGCTGTTCTGATTACAGCTGGCAGGGTATTTTTGGCCTTCAGCACAGATAGACTCAGTGAGTAGCAGCTGCTGTGTTATAGCCATACTATGTATAAGAAAGCAGGTGATATGCTGTGATCTATCTTGATCACTATTTACTTTAGGTGCAGATGGAGATGGTGGATGGGGGCAACAGATCTGTCCGTAAGCATAGAAATGTAAAGGTGGCAGATTTTAAGAGGCACAACAGGGAATTCATAGCCCTGGGGTGTATGCAAACTTTAAGCTGCCTTTGTACCTTCCAGTACTGGACTGCTCCACACAGACAGCCCTGGGGACCTGTGCGCAGCTGCCTATGGGTTTGGCTTCAGCTTTACCCAGAATCTCTGCAGGGCTATGTGCTGTGAAATGCCCCAACACACCCCTCCCACTGGCACACCACTTACTTCAAGCCTTGCAAGAGGATTCTGGGAAGACAGCCCTATTGTTGTCTTCGGGTGGAGTCCTCTTCTGAACGGATCCGGGGCATTTAAAGACCTGTTTTTTCACTCTGGACCTTTTACTTGGGAGTGAGGATCACACCTCAAATTGCTAACCATAATCCCCAGTGTTAGCAGGGAGACAAGACCCTGACTATCCCTCCTTCTCTCTCACCACATCTCTACACTTTGAACCATACACACGCTGACTAGAAGCACAATCTCCCTATTGGTGTTAAATTTGCTCAATTAAAACAAAGATAATTTAGCCAAATACTTACTCTGACAAAAGTTCGGCGCTGAAGACCATGTCGAATTTTCAAGACAAGTAATACGCCCTTGCCTTAGTCCAGCGATCAGCTTATAACCTGGGTGGCAGCCATATTTAATCACCTTCCCAGCTGGAATCAATGTGCCAACCCTAGTCTTCCGAACAGCATTGGGAATGTCAGGTGGATCAACACAATAACCTAAGGGTAAAACATGAAGCATATAAGGACATACTTAGCCAGGAAAACCTATTGAGGTGAAATCTCCTCAACAAGAATGTGATGTGAGAGACATAGCTGGGGAAAATCAGAGGTCCATATTCTACCCTCTCTCGCTCAGATCCATGCAATCCCATTGCTCAGAATTTAACTCAAGTCATTGCAAGGAAACCGCATAGAAAATACAAGAAAAACAAATGGGAATATGGGTGGCAGTCACTACATGATTCTAGCCTGCGTTTGGAATTAGAAAGGGAAATGCAAGGCCCTACGCTAAACCAGACAGTGTTTCTGTTTGTCTGTAACATGTAGTGTTATTGTAGTCATCATGGTCCCATGATATTAGAAAGAGACAAGGTGGATGAGGGAATGTCTTTGATTGGTGAGAGACACAAGCTTAGAGCTTGCACAGAGCTCTTCTTCATGTTGGTAACATGATAACTTCTGAACACCACATCCAATCAATTCCAAACGTTCTAGGCATCAGTAGGCAGAAGCCTATTGATTTTGGTGGAATGTGGACAATCGGAAAAGGGACGAGGAGCAAACAGAGCTTCTTGCATCTGGTAATTGTTAATAGATCAAAGAACTGGTTGATCTCATCCATTAACACCTTCTAGCATAATACCTGCCATGTCAACACTGCCTGTTCTCCCAGTACCATTTAAAACAGGGGAGGGCAAACTATGGCCCGTCAGGGCTTTCAATCCAGCCCATGGGAAACAGAGTGGGGTGGGAGGGTGGCTCACAGGGATCTCGTGGTGGAGAATGGAGGAACGAAAGAAGCCCAGTGGTGTGTGCAATGAGGTCAGCCTACAGGAGTAACCAAGTGTCCAAACCTCTAGCTAATTTCAAACTATAGAATGGTTTAAACCGGAATCCCTGTTTTCAACCGTGAAGTAATTTAACGGAAGCATCATGGGGCTGTCTCAGCTCAGTGAGATTCAGGCTTATACTGCCGTGACAATTTCCTCTTTTTTTAAAAAGAGAACATGAAACTGGTTGCACCACTGCACTGGGTGTCAGTTCCGTGCACATCCCCACAGGCAAGCCAGAAGCAGTCCTGTTCCTGAGCCAACTTGTACACCTAGCCTCAGTCAGGCTGTGCAGACTGCACACTGCAGATCCCGCATGGAGAGTCTCTCACCAAGTCAGTTATGCTCAGTAGTAATTACATTAGCAGTGGTCCTATTCCGGTCACAATCACACTGATCAGGCACCAGGGAAATGCTGGTCACTGTTAGAAGTTAGAACCCCCTATTCAAACAACACCTGGCACAGACCTGTCATTCGCATCGTTCAAATTTGTGAGTGGCTGGCCTGTTAATCCTGGTAACGATCCTTCATTTCAATAACACTATTATGAAGGAGGTTGGGTGACCCTCACTGAAGCTGGTGGGCATGACCACAGCTGCCCTCCAACCAGGATAATTGTCAGACACAGTTAAGCTCCTTTATAGAGTAAGATGGATGAAACTATACATAAGAACATAAGAATGGCCACACTGGGTCGGACCAAAGGTCCATCCAGCCCAGTATCCTGTCTTCCGACAGTGACCAATGCCACATGCCCCAGAGGGAGTGAACCTAACAGGTAATGATCAAGTGATCTCTCTCCTGCCATCCATCTCCACCCTCTGACAAACAGAGGCCAGGGACACCATTCCTTACCCATCCTGGCTAATAGACATTAATGGACTTAACCTTCATGAATTTATCTAGTTCTCTTTTAAACCATGTAATAGTCCTAGCCTTCACAACCTCCTCAGGCAAGGAATTCCACAGGTTGACTATGCGCTGTGTGAAGAACTTTTTTTTTATTTGTTTTAAACCTGCTGCCCCTTAATTTCATTTGGTGGCCCCTAGTTCTTATGCTATGGGAACAAGTAAATAACTTTTCCTTATTCACTTTCTCCACACCACTCCTGATTTTATATACCTCTATCACATCCCCCCATAGCCTCCTCTTTTCCAAGCTGAAAAATCCTAGCCTCTTTAATCTCTCCTTATATGGGATCCATTCCAAACACCTAATCATTTTAGTTGCCCTTCTCTGAACATTTTCTAATTTCTAATGCCAGTATATCTTTTTTGAAATGAGGAGACCACATCTGTTCGCAGTATTCAAGATGTGGGCATACCATGGATTTATATAAGGGCAATAAAATATTCTCCGTTTTATTTTCTATCCCTTTTTGAATGATTCCTAACATCCTGTTTGCTTTTTTGACTGGCGCTGCACACTGCGTGGACGTCTTCAGAGAACTATCCACGATGACTCCAAGATCTCTTTCCTGATTAGTTGTAGCTAAATTAGCCCCCATTGTGTTGTATATATAGTTGGGGTTATTTTTTCCAATGTGCATTATTTTACATTTATCCACATTAAATTTCATTTGCCATTTTGTTGCCCAATCACTTAATTTTGTGAGATCTTTTTGAAGTTCTTCACAGTCTTCTTTTATCTTAACTATCTTGAGCAGTTTAATATCATCTGCAAACTTTGCCACCTCACTGTTTACCCCTTTCTCCAGATCACTTATGAATAAGTTGAATAGGATTGGTCCTAGGACTGACCCTTGGGGAACACCACTAGTTACCCCTCTCCATTCTGAGAATTTACCATTAATTCCTACCCTTTGTTCCCTGTCTTTTAACCAGTTCTCAATCCATTAAAGGATCTTCCCTCTTATCCCATGACAACTTAATTTACATAACAGCTTTTGGTGAGGGACCTTGTCAAAGGCTTTCTGGAAATCTAAGTATACTATGTCCACTGGATCCCCCTTGTCCACATGTTTGTTGACCCCTTCAAAGAACTCTAATAGATCAGAAAGACATGATTTCCCTTTACAGAAACCATGTTGACTTTTGCCCAACAATTTATGTTCTTCTATGTGTCTGACAATTTTATTCTTTACTATTGTTTCAACTAATTTGCCCGGTACTGACGTTAGACTTACCGGTCTGTAATTGCCGGGATCACCTCTAGAGCCCTTTTTAAATATTGGCGTTACATTAGCTATCTTCCAGTCGTTAGGTACAGAAGCTGATTTAAAGGACAGGTTACAAACCATAGTTAATAGTTCCACAATTTCACATTTGAGTTCTTTCAGAACTCCTGGATGAATGCCATCTGGTCCCGGTGACTTGTTACTGTAAAGTTTAATTCCAAAACCAAGAAGTGGGCTGTAGTCCACGAAAGCTTATGCTCTAATAAATTTGTTAGTCTCTAAGGTGCCACAAGTACTCCTGTTCTTCTTTTTACTTCAATCTGTGACAATTCCTCAGATTTGTCACCTACAAAGGATGGCTCCGAATCTCCCTAACATCCTCAGCCATGAAGACTGAAGCAAAGAATTAATTTAGTTTCTCCGCAATGACTTTATCGTCTTTAAGTGCTCCTTTTGTATCTCGATCGTCCAGGGGCCGTACTGGTTGTTTAGCAGGCTTCCTGCTTCTGATGTACTTAAAAAACATTTTATTATTACCTTTTGAGTTTTTGGCTAGCTGTTCCTCAAACTCCTTTTTCACTTTTCTTATTACATTTTTACACTGAATTTGGCAGTATTTATGCTCTTTTTTATTTACCTCACTAGGATTTGACTTCCACTTTTTAAAAGATACCTTTTTATCTCTCACTGCTTCTTTTACATGGTTGTTAAGCCACGGTGGCTCTTTTTTAGTTCTTTTACTAAGTTAATTTGGGGTATACATTTAAGTTGGGCCTCTATTATGGTGTCTTTGAAAAGTGTCTATGCAGCTTGGCACTGCCCAAACACAGGCTGCATGCAAGGCTGGTCTGTTTCGTTTGAAGGCTCTGTGCACATATGTTCGTGAACAGAAGCACCCAGGGACAGGGCCACCCTGAGGATTCAGGGGGCCTGGGGCAATGCGGGGGAACGGATATAAAAAAAGGCACCACCCGCTGTGGTGCTTGTACTTACCGGGCAGCGCGCCGAGTCATTTGCGGCAGTGGGTCCTTCACTCGCTCCGCGTCTTTGGCAGCACTGAAGGACCCACCGCCGAAGTGCCGCCAAAGACCTGGACCGCCACCAGGTGAGTAAAAATTAAAAAGGTGCCTCTAGCCAGGGAAGGGATTCTCGGCCAGGGCTCGTGGGGCCCTTGCAGGGCCCTGAGCCTAATTGCCCCACTTGCCACCCTTCTGGGTGGCCCTGCCCAGGGAACAGACAGAGAGAAGCTGCCCAGGCAGCCAGAAGCAGACAAAGGAGGAGCAGGAAAGCCAAGGAGATGGCAAGAAATACACTGGTAATGTGGTCTGAGAGAAAACGGAGAGTGTGAGCTTTTCAGTAGTGTGCTGGCAGGAACGAGGCTTCGAACGGTGAGCAAAAAACCTGTCTCCGGTGTGATTCCTGCGGTTTCGGGGAATCAGGACTTGCCTGCTTTCTCTGTGAATAAACAGGATTGCATCAGAGAAACACCGAGCTCGATCATCAATTTCTCCTCCTAACAGAAACAGCCTGCAAGACCCTGTGCACTGGCTAACTGCTCAGGCCAAATAGTATTTTTCAACCTGTCGCGTCCAAGCATTTACAGTGTGAGCTCAACTTGAAACATGGGAGTCGCCCCATGGAAGTCAACACAACCTGTGTGCTTAAAGTTAAGCACGTGCTCAAGAGCTGTGTGGAATGGGGCCTTAAGGAAAGAAAAGCACTGCCTCCATTTGGAACTGGAGGAGAAACGTAGCAGGGCAGAGCTGGAATTTGGCCAGGAAACCAGGATCAGAGCGGTAAGGATGACATGGGATCTTCGGCGAGCACAAGCGCCCAGGAGCTTGCCAGAGGGAAGCAAAGGGAGAGTCAAGGGGTGCGGGCGAAGGGGAAAGCCAGGAGAGGGGAGAAGGTGGGGATGGGATTGAAGGGAGAGACTCATCCTCCTACTCACTGAGAGCTCCCCCGGGCAGCAGCATGAGTACCAGGGTCCCCAGGAGCCGCAGGGTCCAGCCAGAGGGAAGTGATGTCATGGTGCCAGTGAGTTCCCAGAGAATGGTGGTGACAGCGCAGTCCAGGCAGGGCTGCAGCCGCTCCTCAGCCCGCGCACTGTGCAACACGGACCCCAGGCATGGCCACCCGTAGGCACATGAGGCAAGGGGAAGTGGAAGTCCGTGCGCTGCACCTGCAGGGGCCCAGGAAGGGGGTGGGCAGAGTGTGCACATGCTGCCCAGCCCCCACGGTAGCGTAATGCTCATGGCACACAGGGCAAGGGGTAGAGCCGGATACAGCTGCAGTTAGTACCGTAACACTGAGCACCGTACAGCTAAGGTTTCTCAATGGAAGGGAAATGCAGCATTGTTATTTTTTTACTCTGGGGACAATCACAAAGTTATTCTGATACAGCTGCACGACGCCCCCCTGTGCTGATCAGCACCCCAAAACAGTGATGATTTCTGAAACACAAGAGACAGTCTAGTTACCAAAGGATCCTTTCTACTCATCCCTGCTGTTACTCCATCCACCTCCGCTCATGTCATTACGCCGGGGATGTATCTGACTCAAAGCTCTAACAAACGCAAACCGAACCACACTGGAGATGGACCTTCCCCTGTAATTCCACAGAACAGGTACCACTGACAGCAGTAGAACAAGCTGCCCCCTAAGCTACCTGGCTAAATGTTTCAACTCTAACCATCTTTAGGTGTGAGAGGAGGGGCTGTCCCATGCCTCTTCGAGTCCCTGATGTGACGGCTCACTGGCCTGTGGGAGATATTGGTGCTTCATTCATCAGGAAAAGGAGTCTTTAAACATGCTGGGCATCTTCCTGTCTTACAGCCAAAGGGAGAAAATTATAAAAAACAAAAGACAATTGGCAGTTTTTAGAGTTGCACTTTATTGTAGCCCGGCAGGGCAGAAATAATTGCTTGATCACAAAGGTGTAGGTTAGAGGACACCCCTATCATTCATTGGGCAAGGGGGAAATGGTTAGCAGGTTGTTGTCTACAGTTAAATTTTCACCATTGATTCGTGGGAGTGTGAGGGAGGATATATAAATGCTACAGATGAGATCAGCACTGATGTCAACCAAAAATAGATGTGTTCAGTTTGTGAAGGAAAAAAACTGCCGACTTTTTAAATAAGAGATTAGGGCAGAAATTGGCTTTTTTAACCTTTACATTTTCAGTGGGGCAGAAGGATTTGTGAACAGAGTTGCACTTAAGGTTCATGGAAATCAGGCAGTTAAATAGCCATTCACTACTTTAAATATGTTTGGGTTATAATGCATTAAGGTTAAATATATGCAACAGTTGGGTGATTTCTGAAAGTTCAAGGTTGTTGGTGTATTCTGCATAGGGTCTGAAGCTTGCGTTAACTGAAGGTTTCCTTCCGTACATTTTAATCTAGTTTCTCTCAACTTGCTTTCCCTTTCTGAACTGAAAGGAGTCTGAATTCAACCCTTTTACTATAGTCCCCACAAACATATAAGAGGATGAAATCTAGGGTTACCATACGTCCGGATTTTCCCGGACATGTCCGGCTTTTGGGGGCTCAAATCCCCGTCCGGGGGGAAATCCCCAAAAGCCGGGCATGTCCGGGAAAATCGGGAGGGCTCAGCCGGGGCCTCTTTGGCCGGGGCCGGTGCGGGGCCGGGCCAGGGTCGCGGGGCCGGGGGCATGGTGCCGGGCCAGGCACGCGGGGCCGGGCCGGGCTGGGCGCGGGGCTGGGCGGGGAGCCAGGGGCGCGGTGTCGGGCCGGGCCCGCGGGGCCGGGAGCCGGTCCGGGCCCGCGCCGCCGGGGGGTGCGCTGGGCTGCGGGGCCGGGAGCCGGTCCGGGGCCGGGGGGTGCGCTGGGCCGCGGGTGCGCTGGGCCGCGGGGCCGGGGGGTGCGCTGGGCCGCGGGGCCGGGAGCCGGTCCGGGGTTGCAGGGCGCGCTGGGCCGGGAGCCGGTCCGGGATCGCGGGGCCAGGCCGCCGGGGGCCGGCAGTGCTGGGCGGGCCGGGGCCGGCACCCCAGGGCCCGAGCCGACCCAGGCTGGAGCCGCGGGGGGGGGGGGCAGCCTGGGCCGCGCCTCCTCCCCCTACATCCCCCTTACCTGCTTCAGGCTTCCCGCGAATTAAATGTTTGCGGGAAGCAGGGTAGGGGGTGGAGACTTTGGGGAGGGGGTGGAGTTGGGGCGGGGGCGGGGGCGGGGCCGGGGCCCCGTGGAGTGTCCTCCTTTCGGAGGCACAAAATATGGTAACCCTAATGAAATCCCTAGTTTATCAAGTAGGGACTTACATTTGTCAGATTGAAAGGAAAGAAAAAAAACCCAACCACTGGCACACAGCATGAAAAAAATCCGATTCCTGAGGTACTGGCTAATCTCTTCCTCAATCACTAGATGTACTAGCAAGTTCTCTGCAAATAGTAACAATCATCATATGTACAAAGTAATTATACAAACTGCATCCAAAGGAGACAGTTTGTCACAGTAATGGGTCACAGATTTCAGCTATTCCTGGTATTTTTCTAGGTCCCGCTTAAGTTTCTGAATCTCCAGATACAGTTTCTGTGCTTCCAGCAGGGGTCTCAGTTCTGTCAGAGACACACCACAGTGGAGAAACTTTACACTCTCGCGAACCATGTTGCACAGGGGAGACATTATTTACTTCTCCTGTAAAACAGAAACAGAGGGACTGTGATTACGCTCAAGACAAGGACCTATCCTCACAAGCATGCTTGGTCCTTTTTGATCTGAGCTATTATCCAGCGTGTTACATGTGTCTGTCTCATACAGTCTGTGTCTGACACATGATCCTGAAAGGTGTTGCACATTCTCAATTAGAGCTGGCCAGAAAATGAAAATTTCATGTGAAATATATTGTGCTTTTTAAATCAGTTTCTTCCTGACCCAGAACAAAACAAAAGTGACCCTGAAATTTTTCATGGAAAGGGATTTCAAGAAAAATTCTACTTCAAAAGACCCATATGAAGAAGTGGGTTTATTACTCAAGAAAATGTATGCCCTAATAAATCTGTTAGTCTTTAAGGTGCCCCCAGACTCCTCGTTTTTGTAGATACAGATTAACACAGCTACCCTCTGATACTTTTCATCCTGCGGGATGCCAAAGGCTTTGTTTAGATACCACCATAAGTTAGGGCATAGGTCAGGGCAGATCATGTGTACAAGTGCCAGGGCAGAGAGGACACCGGCAGTGGGCATCCCAGCTGGGAGTGTTTGGTCTGCTGCAAAGGAGGAATCTGCAGTGAGTTGGCCATTGACTCCACATATTTTCAATATTTAAGGGCTAAGATGTTAAATAGCCCCCAGGTCATTGCAATGGGCCCTCCACTCTTTTCCTATCTCAGTCATTCTAGTGTGATGAAGAAATGAATCACCTTTGCACTCACGGGCAGGTGCATCTCAGTGCAGAGTTCCCCCCTCACCAGCTATACATCGAATGGAGGATACTCCAACAACTGACCAACCATGGTCACATGAGTAGGTCACATTTGAGCCAACAAAGAAATAATTTTTCCAGCCGCGGTCATCCCGTCCATTAGAGATACGTGCAGGTGGCTCACAGGCTAGAATAAAAGGGGAAAATACAGCATTGACACAAAACGGGAAATTTCCTAAAAGAAGGGAGGCAGCATAAATACCAGGGGGTTTCCTGACACTACATTTCCAAAAAAAGGTGTTTGTAGAGGCACCAGTGTCTCATGCCTCTGACAATCTGCCAGCACTTTGTTAGTTAGCATCATACCCATGGCATTGGGAGAGCAAAGATAAAAACAGCAAAATGCAAAACACTCTTAAAATGGCTCTTTGACCTGTAGGGTCCCCAGGGATCGTTGTTCACATGCTGACAACACTGAATAACTGCACTGAATTACTGAGAATTACAGCCAGACCCTGAGAAGTACTGAAGGCCTGCCGCTCCCATCAACATCAACAGTAAGGTCCCCCTGCATGGCTCCCTGAGTCATTAAACTGGTCCTGCTACATCTGCACCACCAAATTCCAGATCTGAACCCCTTCCATAGCCACTGAGTTCTGCCAGAACCCCCTGAATGAACATGCCAAGCCTCCTCCAAGTTATGAAACCCTTCTGGAGTCCCCCGAGTTCCTCACCTATCCCCACTAGCTACTGAACTGTCCCACCACAGCACCCTCCCAGTATAATGAACCATCCTTTCCCCATATGTCCATCCCTCTCGAACTGGTGAGGAGGACGACTGTTTAGGGTGAAAGAAGGGGACAGAGCTGGTTCTAGAAGGCTATGTAATTTTTCATAGTGGTTAGTTTTAGTCTTCTGACACTGTTCTGGGATAGTCACACATTTCCGATGGTAGCCAGAGTGACGTGTAAAGCAGTCCCAGTGCTGCCCGTTGAAACAGGCCTACAGTTCTGAAAATGCTCGAGTAACTAATCATTCCAACAATAGATATTACCCCACCCCCCAGTCTCTCTAATCCCTCCTCTGGCTTTTTGAAAATTCAAGGATGCTTACATTTCTCTTTTCATGTGCTCAGTGTTTTGAGAATTGACCCAACACTGACGCGGATGCCAGAAGCATTTGTACCACTGCTCCCACTCAATGGTTGCACGGGGGGATGGCAACATTAATCTGTGACGGGATTGTCAAAGTTAGACTCATGACTCAGCTTGTCAAACCACTCTGTTTTATTAGCAGAGCGCTCTGCTAATAACACACACATAATGTGAGCCTCCATGCAAGATTCAAACAAACAGTCTTATTTATACAGATAAAAGGGTGCGAACTAAACAAAGGGACAGAGAGAGCAAAACTGTAGAATTTGCCTAGGGCACAATATGCATATCCTACTTCCTTATTAGCTCTTATCATCTAATGCTTCACCAAATCGCCCTTAAGTGGAGCAACTGATTAACAGTTAATGTCTACTTTCCTGCCACCTGGATTGCAACATTTCATACAGCATTCTTGAATTCATTCTATTTCTTTAATATAATTCATTTCACTTTCACAAAATCTTTATAATGGTCACAGTGAAGCTGGCTGCTAAGGGAGGCACAGAATCATTGTATGCTCTAGGCATCCCAGCCATCCTCTGTCTCACCCAGCATCATCTACACTTGGGACAATGTTGTCTGGTCTCTGGACCACTGGGGGAACAGGGCACTGTTAATCCATGGCAATCTTTCTGCAGAAGCCTTTTTAACTCAGGGCTCGTCCTTAAAGGTTTAGAGCATATTTATCTTCAAGAAATCTGAACTGCAAAAGGCATTTATTTGTACGGACATATAGTCCAGGCACTAACTCCAATAAACAGCATTCGTTAAATGCTGGCTAATGAAGAATAGATATAAAGTACTGGGAGACTTTATGGGAGACTGAAAATACTCCCACTCAGTTAATAAATCAGTTGCTGACAAGCAGATACTCTAGATGGGGTAAATACTAACCTGCAGGAAAGGAGAAAAGGATCTTCCTAAGGTATAGTCACTAGTTAAAGGTTTGGTATGTAATTGTGCTAAGAATGATGCAATGGGAGAGACCCCATACTTTCTATGTTTGGCAGGCATCCTTTGCTATCAACGGATTTGTACTTTGAAATCCAACAGCAAAGGAAAGCTGTGGTAACCTATCAGCAGCATGTGAAGGACCTGAGATGCTAAATTACATGCATAGCAAAGTCTGCTAAGAAAACAGAGAAACATCAGTTGGCAAACAAGTGGTGATGGTATGCCAAGGTAATCATGTCTACTGTAGAACTGGGAGCTAGATGTATTACACAATCTTAGTCCCACAGTAAATGAGAAAATTGCAGATAGGTGGGAGTCAGTCTATATGGTATCACAGCAATTGGAAAGTGAATTACATATCTACAAGGTATAGGCAGAGTTGGGAGAAGGTGTAGGGTTGGATGGAACAGAGACATGCTTTGTCCTTGTGGATTCATTTTTGCTTCCAAAGCGATGGAGGTAGAATTGTGGAAGACATTCCAGTAATCTGGAAAATTTGATTAAAAAGTAGCTAATACAAGCGTACAAATTGAAAGAGGTGAATCTTTATACGATTCCATTCTACAAATCAGATTAAATCCGGTAGCAGGGGAATACTTCATTCCATGAAGATCAAAGTGAAGAAGCACAAACACCAGGAAATTCAGCAGATGAGCTCTGCACTGGAGCTGGGGTGAATTTGCCTAATTCTATCAACAACATCTGTGAGAAATTCTATAGAGGTGCCTAGCAGAAGTAGTAAAACTAGAAACCAATCTGCAGACCATATTCTTAATTTTGCCATTAGGGAGAAAAGGCCCACAGGCAATACTCACTCACTATGTGCACGCCGATAGCCACAGAAGATAAAATTGCCTGTCATAGCTATCACACTGCCAGGACATCAGTCATTTAGGTCAGGGAGAATGTACCGCACATAGAATTGTAGGACTGGAAGGGACCTGGAGAGGTCATCTAGTCTAGTCCCCTGCACTCATGGCAGGACTGAGTATTATCTAGACAAACCCTGGGAGGTGTTTGTCTAAACTGCTCTTAAAAATCTCCAATAGAGATTCCACAACCTCCCTATGCAATTTATTCCGGTGCTTAACCACCCTGACAGTTAGGAAGTTTTTCCTAATGTCACGTCCAGCCTAAACCACCCTTGCTACAATTTAAGCCCATTGCTTTTTGTCCTATCCTCGGAGGTTAATGAGAACATTTTTTCTCCCTCCTCCTTGTAACAATCTTTTATGTACTTGAAAACTGTTATGTCCCCTCTCAGTCTTCTCTTCTCCAAACCCAATTATTTCAATCTTCCCTCTTAGGTCACGTTTTCTAGACCTTTAATCTTTTTTGTTGCTCTTCTCTGGACTTTCTCCAATTAGTCTTTCCTGAAAAGCAGTGCCCAGAACTGGACACAATACTCCAGTTTAGACCTAATCAGCATGGAGTAGAGTGGAAGAAATACTTCCCCCAAGGTTTCACACCCAGCACAATGTAGGGTGACCAGATCGCAAGAGTGAAATATCAGGACACATTGGGCAAGCGGAGGGAGGGGAGGGGAGAGGACGACAATGACAGACACAGGTGCACAGAGCCATGAGACGGGGCCCTAGGAAGCTGCGAGAGGGGTTGTACGGCCCCTGCTGCAGCCCGCACCACAAGCCACAGGACGAGGACACCTATTGAATTCAATGAGAATTTTGCATGTGAATTGATGTACCTAGTTCTGAGATTATAAAGCCAGAAGGGATCCGGTAATCACCTGGTCTCACCGCCTGTATAGCACAGACATAGAACTTTCCCAAAATAATTCCTAGAGGATAGCTTTTAGAAAAAGCTTTTAGATAAACACCATAACCCTTAGTATATTGTTAATCGTTAATTACTCTTACCATTGAAAAGGTATGCCTTATACCCAGTCTGAATTTGTATAGCTGCAACTTCCAACCGTTGGCTCATGCTCTACCTTTCTCTGCTAGACTGAAGTACCCATTATTAACTATTTGTTCCCCATGTAGATACTTACAGTCTATAACCAAGTCACTTCTTAACCTTCTTTTTGTTAAGCTAAATAGATTGAGGTCCTTGAGTCGATCACTATAAGGCATGTTTTATAATCCTTTAATCAGTCTTGTTACTCTTCTCTGAACACTCTCCAATTTATCAATATCTCCTTCTTAAATTGTGCACCCCAGAACTGGACACAGTATTCCAGCAAAAAGAACAGGAGTACTTGTGGCACCTTAGAGACTAACAAATTTATTAGAGCATAAGCTTTCGAGGGCTACTGCCCACTTCTTCGGATGCATATAGCGTGGAACATATATTGAGGGGATATATATACACTCATACAGAGAGCATGAACAGGTGGGAGTTGTCTTACCAACTCTGAGAGGCCAATTAAGTAAGAGGAAAAAAAATTTTTTTTTGCACCAGTGCCGAATACAGAGATAAAATAACCTCTCTATTCCTGCTTGAGATTCCCCTATTTAGGCATCTGGTCACCTTATTTCTGTAAGCATTTGCCCAGGTTTTTTTGTAAAAATCAAAACTGAACTGCCCCAGAAATTCTGGCATGTGGAATCATCGTGAAACTCGCATGGCTCCAACCCTGCTGATGAACCTTTAGATCCACTGCACAGACTTCTGCCACTTGAGCTAATGGAGTAAGTGATGGCAAAGGCAGTAGGTTGTCATCCTATATGTGATAGATCAGCTCTATAGGGGGATGAGACACTTTTTTTGCCACTGGGTTTCACAGATATCTGCTGACAGAAGAGGAACTGTGAAACTCAGGAATCCTGGGTCTATTCCAGGCTCCTGAATGGAGTAGTCAAAGACCCTTCTTCCCCATCCCCTCCAGTCTATGTCTATCCTATTGCTGTCTAACCCGCCCCAGCTCCTCATCTGATTTCAACTGCCCCCCACTACTGCTCTGGATTCCTTGTCCCAGTTTCCTGGTCCTGTCTCACTCTCCTCTCTCCCCGCCCCCATCCCTCAGATGGGATGTTCGTTCCAGACTGGCAAAATGATAAGGCTTCCCAACATTTCAACATTTCCCATTCTAAATTTTCGGTTGCTTAACTATAGGCTAGCTCTGCCTACAACAAAGCATATTCAGAACCTCTGATTAAAGAGATTATAAGTGTAGCAACCTCCATCATAGCTAGTCACCAAAGATTGAACCCGAGCCATCCAGACTTAAAAGCATGAGCTTCTACTACTTGAGTTCAAGATATAACTCCTTAGCTGGTAGCTATACAGTTATCCTCTAAAAATCCACCAGAGGAGGGCACAAAACACATGTTGGACAGTGAATTACAAAAGTGCCAAATATTATTATTAGACCTGCAATACTTTTCACAATGAACATCAGCGGAGGATAAACTGGGAGTTTAAGAATATTTGGAAAACAATTTTAGAATAATATTCAGTGCTGTGGTTTAAAAGAAAAAAAACCCTGTTAAAACTCATAACTTAGCAGTATTCAGTGTTGGAAAAAAAAAAAAACTTTTAGGAGCTATGGGATACAAGTTAAGAATGTTGAAACAGGAAGATGTTATGCTTAGTTACCACTTGGGCAAGGCGGCGTGCTATGTAATACTTGCAAGATTTCATTGTAATGTTTTACAATATATAGCAGCACAATGCTGATTCCATTGATATTGTTGAGCAATTCATGCTGATTTTATTTCAGCCCACATCTTAATAGTTTTGAATACTATAGATCACAATTTTCAGCTCAGTTGGTCTGAACATGCAGAGCTTTAAAACTGCTATGCTCTAAACTGTATATTAACTACAATTTTATAAACCTGCATGTCAGAGAACTGTGTGCCACTACTACTAGACAGTGGCACAAGGCAATTCAGTGTGAATCACAGCAAAGTAGGACTGGAAGGGACATCAACAGGTCATCTAGTCAAACCCCTGCACTGAGGCAGGACTGAGTAATAACAACACTAGACCATCCTTGACAGGTGTTTGTCTAACCTCTTAAAAAACTCCAATGACTGCTATTCCATAACCTCTCTAGGTAATTTGTCCAGTGCTTAACTACCTTTACAGTTAGGAAGTTTTTCCTAATGTCTAACCTAAATCTCCCTTGCTACAATTTAAGCCCATTGCTTCTTTTTCCTGCATGTCCTGAGTGAGACGGGGGTGAGTCCAGGCAGTGGGATTGGGGGGAGGTCGGTCAAGGAAGTCAGTGGGTGTGTGGGGATGGACCAGGGGAAGCAGGGTGCAGGAACTGAGGGGGACAGGACTGGGACTGGGGAAGTCAGGGGGGCTGAGGGGGATGGGATGGGACTGGGATGGGGGGAGCAGGGTAGGGGCTGAGGGGAGCATGAATGGGACAGGGTAGAGAGCTGTGTAGAGTGGGGCGGGGTGGGGTAGACAATGCGGCTGGGCTGGGGAGGGTCGGGGGGTTGGGGAGAGGGACAGGGTCTGGAGGGGATGAGAGAGGGGAGCAGGACTGTAATGGGGGGAAGTTGAGGGGGTGGGACAGCAGGGGGAGCGATGGGGGTGGAACGACGGGAGAGGCTGAAGAAGAGATTTGGGGTAGGGCAGGGACTGAGGGCAGTGGGTTCGGGGTGGGAGGTACAGGGGGGACTGCGGGGGAGGCTGAGGGAACAGGGTCAGGGTGGGGGCTGAGGGCAGTGGGTTGGATCTACACTGGCACCTCTCAGCATTGCTGTGCCGGGCGGCAGACCTGCGCCAGCGCTACCCTGGCAATGGAAGAGTCCTCAGTGGAAATGCAGACTTCATGACACAGACCCTCCTCGACACGTCAAACCTGATGCTGCTCTGGTCAGTCGCTAGGCTCTTGTCACTTTCAAACCCATGCAGGGTATCTGGCTCTTTTTCAGTTCTCAGGTTAAGAAAAGCCTCTGCATTTTGTGAGGGCTTCAGCATTCACATTCCTACTTCACAAACTGTCTGCCTGACACATTGCTCCCAGGGCATTCATCTTTATTCATTATCGGCAGGTCCATCAGATTAACGAGCAACACAATGGGGTCAAGGATTTTTAATGTTTCAAACCACTTTGGCCTCAACAGGGATAACAGCAAATCTGGACAGAGCAGATGTGTGTCAGGATAGGTTTGGGTATTTATTTATTTATTTATTTATTTAAAAGTGAAAATGTTTGGGTCTGAGCAAAGGCTGCAAACTTCCCTTTGGAAACCTTTGCTGATCTTTTGCCCCAGGGGCTAACGACAGCCTGGAATCCGGGACAGATTTCCACATCCATGCAGGGTGAGATGATGGGGGGAGGGGAGGGGAGGGACTGTGGGGGAGGCTGTTGGAACTGGGTCAGGGACTGAGGGCAGTGGATTGAGGGTGGGGGGCACAAGGGGGACACTGCGGGGGAGGATGAGGGAACAGGGTCAGGGTGGGGGCTGAGGGCAGTGAGTTGGGTGAGATGATCGGGGGGAGGGGAGGGACTGTGGGGGAGCCAGAGGGAACAGGGTCAGGGTGGGGGCTGAGGGCAGTGGATTGAGGGTGGGGGGCACAAGGGGGACACTGCGAGGGAGGCTGAGGGAACAGGATCAGGGTGGGGGCTGAGGGAAGTGGGTCTGAGGGGAGCCCCCCCAGAAGTACCTGCCAGGAGGCCAGGTGAGCCCAGCAGTGCTTACCTGGAGCGGCTCCCAGGAAGCATCCAGCAGACAGGTCCCGCTCTGGCTCCTAGCCTAGGGGGGTCGCGTCGCTGGCGGGTCGGGTCTGGTCACGTCAAGGGGGGCGGGGGGGACTCAGTCTCTCTGCCCACTGCTGGCGTCTACAAGCACCGCCCCCCCAGCATGCAGCCTCCCTGCCTCACTCCCTGTGTGCCTCGGGCTGCTGCTGCAATCGGTGGGGTCCTGCCGGCTGGGAGCTCAGCTGTGCAGCGCTGCCCCAGGGGCCCCCGAAGAACAAGTGAGTGGCGCCGCTGGCGCCGGCTTGCCGCGGTCCCCCGGATATCGGGACGCGGGACAAGTCCCCTAAAATCGGAACCGTCCCGTCAAAATCGGGACATCTGGTCTGATGTCAACAGGGCCTGGGTTTCACCCCGTGCTTCCTCCCACGTTTTATGGCCCAGACCCCCGTCTGCACGTTGTAAAATCCCCGCCCTTGGCGGGAGCCGGGAATGCGCCTGGCGCAAAGCTCACACTGAGGGGTGGCGCACGGGGCCCGTCTCGCCCTCCCCCGAGGGGCTGGGGGCAGCTGGGGCAGCAGCGCTAGTTCCTCTCACGCCTCCCGCGGAAAGCCCCCGCCTGGCACCGCCGCCTCGCGCTGGTCCCTCCCCCGGGGCGGAGGCGGCTGCCAGGATATCTCCGCCGGCCCCGGGAGCCCCGCACTTGCTGCTACCCAGCGGGGCAGGAGGATGCGCCGCGCCTTGCTCCTCCTCCGCCTGCTGGGCGGCTTCGCTGCGCTGTTGGCTGCTGCCGCCCGGGATGCAGGTGAGGGGCCGATGCTGGAGCCCTGCGCGTCCCTTTTGTCTACATTCAATAAATGACATGTGTCATGCCCTGTATGTCTACATTCCTCCAGCAACAAGGCAGCAAATTACACCTTGGTACAGTAATAAGGTTACATGTTTGTTCTTGTCACCTTTATAAGTGAATATAACTACACCCAGAGCCGTCCCTTGGGTACGGCGAATTGGGGCGACTGCTCCGGGCCCCGCAGGCTGGTGCAATTGGCCCGGCGCGGTCAGTCCCACCCCCCCTAGGGATGGCCCTGACTACACCTAAAAAACCTGCAATCTCATCTTCTGCAACTTACTTTCCTCCTCTTCTTGAAATATTGTTTTTGCTGATCTTTATTTCAGAGATCAGATGTGCATTCCCAGAAGTTCAAGGTGGCAAGAAGGCAGTAGCAGGAACTACATATCGATTTGGAACGAATGTTACTCTGGAATGTGACAACGGTTATGTGCTGGAAGGCAGCAGTCTGATACAGTGCCAACATGACTTTACCTGGGATCCTCCTGTACCAGTCTGTAGATCCAGTATGTATAGAATAAATGGGAAAAATCCATGCCCTGTCTTAGGTTTCCACCTAGTGGTCAAATGAAAATAGAGGTTGAAATGAGATTTGCCCTTTGCAGAATCTGCAACACAACCCCCCTGTCTATTTTGAGGCCTGCTTTACACAGAGATTTCCAACACTAGACAGATCTTTTTTTAAACCCAATTTAGTTAAACCGGTGCAAGTTTGTGTGCAGACAAGATAAAATGTTTCTTTGGCTGTGTAGACAGTACCTATCTAGGATAGAAAAGAGATTGTATGTAAGGTTTTCACATTTTTATTTGAACAAAGCTACACTGTTACACAAAATGAACTCAGTGTGTATATGTCTCCTGACTATATCTGCATCAGTTGTTTCACGACACACACAATGTAAAGACTAATTCCTGGTCCCCACACACAGTTGCAAGGGCTTAACTAAAGGTGCTGTTTTCTAATTTTTATTTAAAAAGCAGATTTAATCATACTAGTGCAACTTTGTATGTGGGCACTGAAAGGAATTCCAACCTGGCTTATATCAGTTTAGCCTACACCTATACATTATGAATGCAAGCTAAACTAATATAAGAATTTTCAGATATAAGCCTGCCCACACAGGGGCTTGCACCAGGTTAACTACATTGATTTAAAGTCTGATTTAACTTAAACCAGTGTGATTTATGTGTGTAGACAGGCCCTAAATATGGGAAGGTAAAAATCAAACTCTCTCAACTTGAGGCCTATCTAAAATGTAAGATGATGTCCTAATATGGTTTGAGTTTTTTGACTGTGTAGAGACCACCAATCAGTGTTACAACCATGGCTTTTGTTTTGCTGTGCTGATTGGCTCCCCGAGGGAGCTTTTCACGACAGTTATGTTATTCTGGGTAAAACTCACTGCATTTAGGTTGGAGTTTTCAAAATATGCCTAAGGGAATTAGGTGTTTCCTCAGGCATTTTTGGAAACCGCATACTTATTCTCTACTTAAAATGCTTAGAGAACTGCCTTTTACTGATAGGGAGAAACAACAACTTTGTCCTTCCAGCTTAACTCACTTGTGTGTGTGACGTGCTCCCAAGACCCTCACAGTTGATATGTGGTTGATTTAGCAGGTGAACTGAAAGAGATTATTTCTTGCTCAGCCACTCAATACTGTGCTGAGCTTTCTCCTGTGTTGGAAGAGGCAATTGGGTTACAGTGGTTTATCTCCCTTTAAAAGTTGCAAGGGCCTTTCTATATAGCTGGCAATATGGGGAGGACTTTTAATAAATGTTGCTTTCTAGCTGTCACCAATAAAATCTGTGACATGCCTGAGATACAGAAAATGTTTGGATAAATATTTGAGGAAATCAAATGGCTGTGATTCATTCATATTATAGTAGTTCAATTTTTTTCTTCCCTCTCCCCCCCATTCTAGGTTCCTATAACTTCATCTCAGTAGTCCTCGGTAAGTAGTTTACTAAAAAGACTTGGGGTCAGATTCACAGCTGGGGTAGATAGACAGATAGATGCTGATTTACCCTAGTTGAACATCTGGCCCATTGTTTCTAAACTTTCTTTATCGAGTCAGTTTCCCAGCTTTCAAACCTTTGCTTCTCCACAAGACTGCATGTGAACCAGAAAAAGTACAGTACCTCCATCATCAGACTCTTTAAAAACCTCACTTCCTGGTGGAGTTCCCTATGGTTTGAGATTCCATTGTCTAGAAACCAACAACTATTTTATGTCCAAAAACCGTATGCACCAAAGCCACTTGGACTAAGATTTTTGTCAGCTTTGTTAGCATTCTTCAATTTTGCTGCAGGGCTTCCTCTAGAGCACCTGGCACAGGTCTGGTCTACACTAAAATATTAGCTCGGTTTCACTGTCAGTAAGGGGTGTGAAAAATCCACACCTGAATGGAGTTGGTGAGCCGACCTACGTCCCTGCATAGACAGTGCAAGATCAATGGAAGAATTCTGCCATTGACCTGGCTACCACCTTTTGGGGAGTAAATTACTTACGCAAATGGGATAGGTAGCGTCTACACTAACGCGCTACAGCGGCGCAGTAGCTTGGGTTTTTCATATACTAGAACATAGTTGATTTCCTCATTTCAAGCAGTCTGAAGAGTTCTAGGTTTTAGACAGTGGGTTGTGAATGGTGACCCATTTGTGCATGATGTAAATCTCCTTTCGTTTGTGCCACTACGAATCCACATATTATATTTAAACACTAATAGATGGTCTTATTCACAGTGAACTTTTTGAATGCAGTAATGTTATGTTTTTGCCTAAAGATCAAAACCTGAGAAGAGTACAATATGAAATGTTAACTTTGTAAACACAGACAATAACTCAGGATTCAGAAACCCTTGTGGTACAGATAGAGGAATGCCTTCACCTCTTAACTTTGTTTGGGATTTTGTGAGTTAATTATAAATCTGCAAAGGCCAGTAATACTATTTCTGTGTTTCATAAGCCCATTTGTCCGACTAATTCAGTTCTCTTCTTGTTGTCTCTCAGGGATCGTAGGTGGCGTACTGCTGCTTCTCCTGGTTACCATCATTATCTGGAGGATTATGTCTAAGCAGAATGCAGGGTGAGGGATTTTTCTAAATTTCCATTCATTTCAATATGTGTATGAACTGTTCTTTGGTTCCACCATTTAATGCTGGCCAAACATTTCATTAAAAGAATCATGATCTCCATATGCAACAATGGGGCAAAAGAAATAGGTAATCACTAGTGTAATTTTGTGAGTCTGCAGGTGGTGATAGTTTAGTGTTCTTCACATACCAATCTTTATATATAATATTTAAAAAACTTCTCTCCCTCCTAGTCTCTTTGCTCTGGAAGAAGCATTATTATAATGTATTTTTACAAAAATAAACAAACCCAAAACATTCTTTTCTGTCACCAGGATATTAGCATGATACAAAGAAATAAGGCTCATGATGGATTTTTCCCCTTTAGATCCAAAAAGATTTTTTTCTTCTTCTCTGTAATAAATACTAACATTTGAAAAGAGGAGAAAAGGGATGTAAAAGTTGGGGGGGGGGGAGTTGTTGTTTTTTTTTTCCTTTTTCCCCTGCTGCTTTTTTACCTTTGAAATATCAGCGATGTAACATGGTTCTCTCAGGTTTTGTTGGAAGACTTTCTGGGACTAGGAATGGAAGTCTTGTTGAGAATGTGTATTTTGAGCCCTCAAACTTTAATTGCAGGGGCAGAAGGTGTTTAAAATTTACAAAAAAACAAAAACCCTTTCTCTCCCTTCTCCAAACTGTCAGACAATAGACTTAAATAGTTGTAAACAAAGTGTCTTAAAGAGTCTGGTCCAAAATCCTTTCCACTCTCTCACTTGCTCTATGTTCAGTTTCTTGCGATGTCCTACGGTAGCCTTATTATTTCTCTAGTTGCCAATAACTGAATTTCTAATAATAAAACCATTGAGGCTGCTCGGCTATGTAACAAAACAGCATTAAAGTGGAATAAGCCCCATTTTTTCCTATTTTGCATATCACCTTTAAATGAAGATTTCCCTCCCCACTTACACCAGCCCTCTTATATCAGAAGGCTTTAATATCAGAACCCTCCTCATCTTTCGTCTTGGTAAATTAATTAATCTTGGTGTCCTCTGATGTTATCAGTGAAACCTCAAATATCTTCAGAACAACTTTCCAAACTTCAACAGCCATAACACTCTAAAAAATTAGATTTGAGGCAAAATATAAATTTACTTCCAGTCTCTCCTTTTAAAAGAAACTAAATTAGAGTTTTCCTTTGAAAATGTAACTTTTATTTTTCTTCTCCACTGTTCAGCTATTACTATACACATGAAAACAACAAGAACCAGATGCCTTTAGCCCACATAACTGAACAAAAAATTTCATTTGCACCATAGCAGGTATGGGCTTATTTTAAATCACTTTCTTCAACGTAAAAATGTCAAAATTGTGGTGAATGATATCAGCTCTAACTTACTGTAATGCAGATACTCAGAGTGAGGCTTGAGAGCTGTAAGTGGCTCTTTAATGTGTCTCCTGTAGTTCTTTGCAGCACATAATATTAAAAGTTATTAACCAATCAGGATGCTTGTACTATGTTAGCCAATTACCAACTTGCACTTAGTTATTAACTTATTTGCTGTGAGAATAATAATAATTTTCTATTACTGTGGCTCCTTTGGGTAATGATGATTGCTAATTTGGCTCCTGAACCACAGAGATCTGAATCTTACTGCTCTAATGCAAAGACACTATGTTGAATGGAAAATTGACTACTTTTCTCCCAATCTTCTTGCTCCTCCGTTGCTTGAATAAAAATAGGGCCTGCTGTAACCACAAACACTGGTGGTTTGTCTAAGCTTTTGTTTGCAGCAAACGAGCAGATCACATTTGCAATGTCATACCCCATTTTTGGAAGCTAGAACAACAGAATCGGTTCTGAAGCATTACTTGCATATAATTGTGTTTCCATCTAGTACAAAGGAAGATGGAAATCATGGGTCAAATGTTACCTAGCTTTGAAACCATGTTTTGTTTGTAAAGTTGTGGGGAAATCTGCTCTCTATACAACGTACTTCTAACCACACTAGAAGAAGGCTCAAACAGTTCTTTGGGTCTGTCTGCTCAAATGCGTGTTGTGGTGGCTGCTCTGCTTTCAGTTTAATCCGCATTTAGTCCTGTGGCTGTCGCTGTCCATAATGCAAACCGACTTTTGCTGGTGTTGCTTCGCTTTAGAATGCTGACACTTAACACAATGGCACCAACAGCTATCTGCCTTTATCCTTCAAATATACCTACCACCTCATGAATGTGCATTATACAGTATGAAATACAGTCTGACATGAACAAGTTTACAATGTGCTATTTATTTTGACTTGTTGTAAACAGATTTTTTTTAAAAAAGTAGGCTGATCTGAGAATCTTTCCCCAGGAAATGTAAAATTTTCAAAAAGATGGCTTTTTGTCCAAGTGAAAGTAATAAAATTGCAATAAAATGTTTCTAAACATTGGTAGGAGCATAGAAGAACCTAGTTTTCTTTTAACATTGGTGTATCCCTTTCTGCAGGCAGGAAACCGCTTCTCTTCATGGTCGAGGATTTTGCCTGGAGAACATGGAAGCATTTCCTTCACTTTCTTTGTGGGTAATTTACCTTCTTGCAACGAAGTTCTCTAGGGGAAAATGCAAAGCCATAGCCTATAGCGGACGTTGTTACTGCAGCTGCTTCCATTAGATGCTTATAGCAGTTGAGTTCATTAAGTTCAACTTTACACAGCACCAGACTGTAGCTTTTAGGCCTCCTTCCTGCCCTCCTGCTGTTTGTCCATGAAAATACCTTGCATGCGGACTTCTGAGATGAACAAGACACGCTGCAGCATCAAGGATGCTTACTCCTCAGATTATGCTCTGGCCTTCTTTCCCTTTCATGGAAATCCTTGTTTCTGAGCAGTTGACTAAGTAATCTGTCACCTGGAGGAGGAGAAGACAAGGGCTGCTGAGCCTGCCTTGATTAGAAACTGCAAGCACAAGACTCTGAACTTCCTCCTGAGCACGCTTCATTGACTGCCACAGCTGTCTTCTGGAAACGTTTGGGAAGGTTGTGTGTGTGTGAAAGGAACCTTTAATTTTGAGGAGTTAATGGATTTTATAAAAAGGGCTTCATGTTGCTCTTCACACACATAGCACTTAATGTCCTTCACCTTATAGTAGAGATACAATCAACTTCTTTTACAACCCTTTGTAATTTTTAACCCATTTTGCCTTCAATATTTAATTTTTTCTTCTTGGGTCACTTACTTTAAAATAACTTAATAGGCATGAAACTACAGATTAAACTTTTTAAATACTGATTTTAAATCAAAAGCTTTCTTTAAAATGTTGTTTGGAATTTATAATATATTACTATAAGGGGGGGAAATATTTGTTTAGAAAGGAGATTTGTGAATTTACAGCAACACATCTTTAAAGACAATCTTGATAATTTTGTGATGCAAGATACTGATGACGCCTCCATCTTTGGAGACCTTGCCATATTTTTGAGCAGAGGTTCCTACGCTGAACTTCTAATCTGAACTACAATTAAAATAACCTGCACACAAAGTACTAGGTGAAGGGACTGATCTTGCAGTCCTGTAAAATAATCTCTCAATTGATTGAAGGCATTTGTGAATGCCAGCTACAGTACAAAGGTGTTATGACTCATCGTGTCCTTGATCCAGGGATTAAGAATGGGCAGTTTCACAAACCAGGTGTCAACTCCAGGACTCTTGTGCTACCAGGGGAAGACTTGTAACAATGACAGTGGGGTTGTCTGATAGTGGTAAGTAGCCTAATAGCTTTTTTACATGGGAAAATTGACTGGTATAACTATAGCAGAATAGCTGTTCTGGAACACATGTATTCCAGTATAACTCCCTCACGTGGACACACTATTCTGGAATAAAAGTGACTTTATTCTAGAATAATTGTTTACTTTCAAAGTAATTATTTTGAAATAAGAGGACTCTTCCACAATGAGTGTCCACGAGGGAATTATATCAAGAGTTATTCTGCTACAGCTATGCCAATCAATTTCCTCACACAGGCAAGCCCTAAGTGACATTTTTTTATGATTCAAAAATGAAACCCCAAAACTGTCAATTGAAACCAAAGACAGTAGATTTAAGTCTAAATGCTGGTCCCAGTGGAGTTACTGGCAAAACTCCCATTGATCTCACTGGGCTCAAGCGTTGGCCTTCAGTATGCAGCCTTTTCTTTCTATGCTTAATGCATCGAATCCATTGACTGTGCACTGTTTTCTATAAGCAACAATTAAGGACTCTAAAGTGCACCATACATTTTATAAGCATTTGGATTTACTTCAGACCTTACTATTCCTCTGGTGTTTACACAGTGTCCTAGGTTTGTGTGATGCTTTTGGCAAGTGAAACAGGTCTCTACACTGAAGAGCTCACAGACTAAGACATGCTGCATAGAAATGTCATCAGGCAATGGATGAGAGTCTCTAAACAAAAAAGCCTTTTACTATTTAAGCCTTGGGATACTTATTTTTGCTTTGACTATGGGCTCCATATTTTTCTTCAACATCTTGAAACAGTATGAAGCTGGAATGTGGGTCAGCATTGGTGAAAAGTATCATTGTAAATGCAAAGTAGTTTCAAAACATCAGACAAATGTGCAATGACTTATATTCAGGTTAAATTGTGGAGAAAATGGCCAAAGTGACAGGACTGTTCTGTACACACAGACAAAAAGTGCATTAGTCTGTTCACCTTTCTCCACTTTTTTAAAAATCTGGCTTCACAGCTTCCCACTATTCACGGGGAAGGTAAGTCAGCTCAGCTTCTCTCTGACACAAATATTCTACTATACACTTCAATATGCAAATCTGTGGCTTTAGTTTTTAAAAAGGAACAAAAGCCTCGTTACTTGTTTCCTGAATGGGTGCGACACTCCATCTTTCAGCCCATTTTCAATAACAGATGCAGTTAAGACTATAAAACTGCTTGGAACAAGCTAGAGAGTCTTATGGTTCACAAGCATTCTGATAAGTAAAACTAAAAGAGTGGCTTCAATAGAATGTCTGTACTGCAGCCAACCTCACAAACTAAGTGTGGTGGTTAGGATTGGGACAATGGGAGAAGGGTGGTTAAGGATACGGGAAGTTTTCAGCTTGGAAAAGAGATGACTAAGGGAGGATAGGATAGAGGTCTATAAAATGATGACAGGTATGGAGAAAGTAAATAAGGAAGTGTTATTTACTCCTTCTCATAACACACCAACTAGGGGTCTCCCAATTAATAGACAGCAGGTTTAAAACAAACAAAAGGAAGTATTTTTTCACTCACACATAGCCTACCTGTGGAATTCCTTGCCAGAGGATGTTTGTGAAGGCCAAGACTATAAAAGGGTCCAACAAAGAATTAGATAAGTTCATGGAGGACAGGTCCATCATTGGCTATTAGCCAGGATGGGCAGGCATACAAAACCATGCTCTTGAAGTGCCCCTTGCCTCTGTTTGCCGGAAGCTGGGAATGGGCGACGGGATGGATCGCTTGATGATTGCCTGTTCTGTCGATTCCCTCTGGGGCACCTGGCATTGGCCACTGTAGGAAGATAGGATTCTGGGCTAGCTGGACCATTGGTCTGATCCAGTATGGCTGTTCTTATGACCAATAGAGGGGAGTCCCAACCAGCAATATTTATATTGGGTGCACTGAAAGGGCTAACTTTCCAAAGCTGACCAAAAGGATGAGTGAAAGTGTTTTGGAGAAAAACACTAAACAGGCCAATGTGAATTAAAATTGGGAGCTATTGTTTAAGGAGCTTGTTAGATGGAGCATAAGTCACATTGCATAATTAGCTGAGCTTGCAATGGCCTTCCACTCAACTCGCTGACATTTCTCCATCTGCAAATGTGGGAACCGGTTTAAAATGTAGATCCAATCAATTACAACACATCAAGGAAGATTCTAGGCATCAATGATCTGATCATTGGGTTGATGGCGATAAAAAGAGATTCCCATCAGGCTCCCTCTCTCCCTCTTCCCAAGAGCCACCCTCATCCTCTCTCCCCTTTCTGCTCCCGTATCCTCTGCAAACATTTGAAGACGGATGCCTCATGATGGCCTTCGCTCCTGGGGATGTTGCCTAGTGGTCAGGGTTTTGGCCAGGGGGTGGGGTGGGAAGGCACAGCAGATGGTGGGGGAGCCCAGGGACTCCCACTGGGCTCTGACCCAGGACACTCTGGAGGCAACACAAGGGGGTGACACTTCCTAGCACCCCGCTATTGTCCAAAGTTCACAGTTTATTACAAGAAGCTCTGAAGGGTGCTTGGCACCTCTTCGCGGCCGGGCGTGGCATGGCAGCTCTCTCCTTCTTGGGATGGCAGCTGCCTCTGTAACGCTGACAGATCCCAGTCGTCGGTGGCCAGGATCGAACCGGAGACCTCTGGAGCTTAGTGCATGGGCCTCTACAGCATGAACTAAAAGCCACCTGGCTGTTAGCTAAGGCTGTAGAGAAGACTCATTTTATCTCTCCCTCTAAGTAGTCTTGGTGCCACTAGCTGGGACACACCACCACACCCAGAAGGTGTGTGGGTTACATACTTCCCCTAGCTGAGGAAGCGTGTCCTGAACTTCAGAGACTTCCCAGTTGGAATCCTGGACGACCCCTGTAACGATGCGGCCTCTGGCGGGACACTACTAAGAATATCAATTCCGGACAAATTGCTTGGAGCAGGGCAGTCACAGCCCAAGGCTGGGTGTCCTTTACTATTAAAGCACGCCACACCAGCCATGCCGAGAGGACTTTGGTTTTACCCCACTGGCTAATCGGACGTCATACAAGCAATTCCCTCAGAGATTCCGGTTCCCTTGTATTATCACCAGCACCACTCCGTATGGGGATGAACGGTTATGAAAACCAATACCCCAGTAAAAGAAAAAAGGTTCTCTCAAAGGACCCAGACCCACATCCAGGTCAATAGACAAGTCAGATCTTACCCACAAATCACGCTGTTGCCAATCCTTTAGAATCTAAAATCTAAAGGTTTATTCATGAAGGGGAAAAGATATAGATGAGAGCTACAATTGGTTAAATGGAATCAAGTACATACAGTCATGGCAAAGTTATTGGTTCAGGCTTGTAGCACTTGTAGCAGCAATAGAATAAACTGCAGGTTCAACTCAAGTCTCTGGAGTACATCCACAGCTGGGATGGGTCATTCTGTCCTTTGTGTAGAGCTTCCGTTTGTAGCAAAGTCCCTCCAGAGCTATGAAGTAGGATTGAAGACAAGATGGAGACGAGGCATCAGCCTTTTATAATCTCTTGCCCTGTGGTCTTTGCTTTCTTTGTCCCAAGGACACTCTATCCAGCACGTGGCATAGAAAAACCTTAGAGTTTTGTCCATAGGCAGGTCCTTGCGTACCTTGCTGAGTCACAGGTGTATCTGCCTTCTCTCAATGGGTCAATTGTATAGCTCATGGTCTCAGTGGGCCATCAAGCAGGCTAGGCAGAACTGACACCAACTTGTCTGGGGTGTTCCCCGGAAGCATAGCACAAGTTTGAAATACAGACAGTATAGAGCCAATATTCATAACGTCAACTACAAAAATCATACACATATACAGATAGCATAATTATAATCAGCCAATCATAACCTCTCCATAGACCCCTTCCACGGCAACCTTTATACAATATTGGCTGCAAATATATAACAGTGGTTGCAACGGTGATCTATTCAGTTACAGATTATGTCAATAACGTCACAGGAGGTGACACGGCATCAGTGAGACTGATATTGGAATACTGCATCCAGTTTTTGGTGTCCTCCTTTGAAAAAGATGTTGTGAAATTGGAGCTGGGGCAGCAAAGAGCCACCAAAGGTTCTGAGGGCTGGAGAAAAATGCCTTCTAGTGAGCGATTGAAAGAGCTCAACCTCTTTAGCTTATCAAAAGAAGATTGAAAGGTGACTTCATGGAAGTGTTGAAGTGCCTTAATGGAGAGAAAAGATTGGGTCTTAAAGGGCTCTTTAATCGAGCAGAGAAAGGCAGAACAAGACCCAGTGGCTGGAAGGTGAAAAGGGACAAATTCATATGATAAATAAGGCAAAAATAGTCAACAGCAAGGCTGATTCACCACAGGAACAAGCTACCAAGGAAAGTGGTGGGTTCTCCATCTCTTGCTGTCATTTAATGAAGACTAGATGGCTTTCTGGAATGTGTTTGCCCCAAAAGTAGCTATTTTGTCATACGGGAGGCCTGTGACATGCAGGGGGTCAGATTAGATGCTCTAAAAGTCTACTAATTTCTGAAAAACTGAGTGTAGCATTGGGAGCAGCGTCTGAGGTTTTACTGTCTAGTCGGCTTGCTTCCTAGAATGAACACTCCTTGAGTGGGGTGATCCACAGGGAGTAGCTCAAACCTCCAAAGTGCCTGGCCAGCAGTAGGACATTAGCACAGCAAGGGAGGGGCATGGCAGTGACATCACAAAGGCCTTTTGCAGGACCTCAGACTATTGGTCAAAGGTGATGGGGAGGTGGTGACCTCACAGAGAGATGCTGACATCAGCCAGGCAGGACAGGGGCGAGGGGCCAGGGAAACCTCAGAGACTCCTGTGGCTTTGCTTCAGCAAGTCTCTGTCTCGAGGTCTCTCTTTGAGGACTGAGAGAACATTCGGGTTCACGTACGTGAGCGGCAGGAGGAACCTCTGTCGAGTTTTCTCCTTCCCTTTCCGTGATTTCGCTAGAAAGCAGACGTCCCTGTGTAGAAGGTAAGAGCCTCCTTGAGGTTTGAAACCTGTTCAGTCTGATCCATCTGGTGACAGTTGAATTCTAGGCATGGAAAACACGAACTTAAGGAGGCAGAATTTTATTCCGCACCTGGGATTTTGTCCCTTAGAATCACTGGGGACATTGGGGTTTGTCCTTTTTGTTTCCCCTTTTCCTCCAGCCCTCCCTCCTTTCTCTTCTTCTCTTGCTTCTTTTGTCCTTTCCCCTGTTCCCCTCCTAGCACCAGGGGGTGTGTGTTTGTGTGTCGCGGGGGAGTGCTCTGCAGCTCCCACTGTGGGAGCTCCACCCAAAAATGTGGGGCTGAAATAGTGCCCCAGCAGTGATCCCCACCAGTAGCGTAGCTGGGGGGGGTGCAGGGGAAGCAGCCACTTCCCCTCAGCACATTTTCCAAAAGTGGTGCCTTAGTCAGAGGTTACCATGGCGCCAGTGGGCGGGGCCCACGCTCCGCTCTGAAGCTTGGCCTGCCCGGCTGGCGCTGACCTCCTACACGCAAAGGGGGGGAGGCACGGCTGGAGGAGCCAAGCGGGGCGCGGTGCTGGGCCGGGGGCCGGGGCCGGTGCGGTGCTGTGTCGGAGGCCGGGGCCGGCACGGTGCTGGGCGGGGGCCGGAGCGGTGCTGGGCCGGGGGCTGGGCCGGGGGCCGGCATGGTGCTTGGCCAGGGGCCGGCGCGGTGCTGGGCCGAGGGCCATGCCGGGGGCCGGGGGCCGGCGCGGTGCTAGGCCGGGGGCCGGGGCCGGCGCGGTGCTGGGCGGGGGCCGGAGCGGTGCTCGGCCGGGGGCCGGGCCGAGGGCCTGCATGGTGCTTGGCCAGGGGCCGGCATGGTGCTTGGCCAGGGGCCGGCGCTGTGCTGGGCCGGGGGCCGTGCCGGGGTCCGGGGGCCGGCGCGGTGCTGGGCCGGCGGTGCGGGCACTTCGCCGGGGGCCGGCGCGGTGCTGGGCCGGGGGCCAGGCCAGGGTCCGGTGTGGTGCTCATCTAGGGGCCGGGGCCGGCACGGTGCTGGGCGGGGGCCGGCGCGGTGCTGGGCCGGGAGCCGGGGCCGGTGTGGTGCTGGGCCGGGGGCCAGGGCCAGTGCGGTGCTGAGCCGGGGTTCGGGGCCGGCGCGGTGCTCGGCTGGGGGCTGGCGCGGTGCTGGGCCGGGGGCCGTGCCGGGGGCGCGGGGACAGGGGCCGGCGCGGTGCTGGGCCGGCGGTGCGGGCACTTGGCCGGGGGCCAGCGCGGTGCTGGGCCGGGGGCCATGCCCGGGGCTGGCGCGGGGCTGGACCGGGGGCCGGGCCGGGGGCCAGTGCGGTGCTCGGCCGGGGGCTGGTGCGGTGCTCGGTCGGGGGCTGGGCCGGGGGCTGGCGCGGGCACTTGACCGGGGGCCGGCGCGGTGCTCGGACGGGCGCTGGCGCGGTGCTGGTTGAAAGCCCAGACTCCGAGAGCCCTTCTCCATGTCTGGCTGTCCAACTGAGAGGGTGTACCTAGTGGGGTCCAGCAGGGATCAGTCCGGGGGCCGGTACTAGTCAATATTTTCCTTCAGGATTTGGAAAATGGAGTGGAGAGCATGCTCCTACAATTTGCAAATGACACCAAGCACTTTGGAGCACAGGATTGGAATTCAAAACGCCCTTAACAAATTGGAGACTTGGTCTTCTTGAGCCAAAGTCCATGGCTGGGCCCCTCTCTCTAGACTGGGCTGAAGTGAAACCCCAGAGCCAAACCCAACTCCTCCTGGGCAGTGCGCTCCCACCTTCAATGGGCAGATGCTGCTTAGCGCTGTCAGAGCAGCTTTTGCTGGGGGCTTCTCCCAGCACTTTCCAATAGTGGGAAAGTATGAAATCCCCGTTTGACTGCTGGGGACAGAGCCAGAGAGGGGGAGCAACTTGCCCAAAGTCCCACAGGAAAAGGAAAACACCCAGCAGTGGAACCAACAGGAAACCCAGCAATGGAACTCAGGAATCCTGGCTCCCAGTCCCCTGGTCCAGTCACTCCAGTGGAGCACACTCCCTCTCAAAGCAGGGGGAGCGGACGTGAGGGCCTGGCTGTAATTGCCAGCTGTGGGAGGGAGTGTGCAGCAGTGGTTAGCGAAGGGGCCTGGAAAGAGGGCCTGCTGGGTCCCATCCATTCTTCTGACACTTGGTGTGACCCTGTGCCAGTAGCTTCCCCTCCCTGGCCTGGTTCTCATCAGTGGGGTTGGGGTCGCAGTCCCAACAGCTCAGGGGGGTCGCAGTCCCGACAGCCCAGGGGGGTTGCAGTCCCGACAGCCCAGGGGGATTGGAAGGCTCCAGGAAGATGTGTAAAGTGCTGGGATGTCGGGATCCCTGAGGCGCTGTCACCCCTGCACGAGGGCAGTGTTCTACACCCCCTGCTGCTGGCCGAGTTTCTCCGTCCCTTGACAATAAGACAGACTCTTGTTTTCACAGCCAGCCGATCGCCCCGTGCCATCACCCTGCCTGCTTCCTGGGCAGGGTAACTCCTCAGCTCACCACCACCCTCTCCAGCCGTCCTTGGGCTTGGAGAGTGAGGAGAAGGGCGAGGGACGACCCTGAACATCCTCCATCCATCGCTCCATCACCAGAGCAAGTGAGTGGCATTAGGGTTCCTCGGTGGCGTCCCCTGTCTGTCTGGGGAGAGGCAGAAAGAGGGGGAGAGAATCTCTCCCAAAGGAGATTGGATTTGCAAACAGCCTCCAGGACCGCCTCGCTCTCAGACCGGGAAGGGGCTTCTCCAGAGCCGTCTCCAGTGTGTTTGGCAAGGTCCCAGCAATGGGGCTCCCAGCCCTTCCCTTGTGGGAGGCTGTTCTCCAGGCTGAGAGTCTGTGAGCTGGGCCAGACCCGGTGAGCTGCTGAGCATGGAAATCAATGGGAACCGAGGAGGCCCTGGCCTTGCTATGCCTAGGGACTTTGAAGTGGGGAATGGTTTCCCAGGAGAAGTCCGGACTCCTGGGTTCAGGGCCGGCTTTAGCAAGTGCGGGGCCCAATTCCTGGGGCGGCACTTCGGATTGCCGGCTGGGGGAGGTGGCCCCGCGGGGCTGCCGCACTCTGGACGGCACTCTGGCCAGGAATGCAGGGCCATGGGGCTTGTCGCGGTCCGGCCGACGGTCTGGCCGGGGTCGTGGAGCTGCAGGGCTGCTGCGGTCCGGCTGTGAGTGTGGTCTGGGGTTGCAGGAGAGAGCTGCTTGTCCAAAGTGACCAGTTTCTTTGTGACTGACCCCAGTGTTCGAAAAGGACGAGATTCCCTGGTTCTTGCAGCCCCAGGGATGATGAGGGGGAGCATTGATGGGGAGCAGATCATGCAATGAACTCTTGTCAGTGTGTGTAGCTTGCCCTCCCTGCACCCCCATGGGGGGAGCAGGAGCTGCTCCGGCTGGGGCAGGAATGGGGAGGGACCAAACAGGCTGGTTAGTGAGCGGCTGCCTTGACCCCAGACTCACGCCTGCTCCCCGCTGGGTTCCAGGATGGCCAGGCTCCTGAGGAGGTTCAGGAAGAAGGCTCTGCAGGTGGCCCCAGAGCCTGAGGGAAGCAGCCACCATCTTCCCCAGGAGCGAAGCGGCCCCTCCATCCCCACTGGAGGGGAAGAAGCTCCCGGCCGCGCCAGGAGGTGGAAGTACCCAGCCTTCTGGCGGAGGAAACCCGCTCCCGGCACAGGCGCCGAGGTGGGAGCATCACCTCCCAGGCCAAAATGGAGCTGGGCCAGGCTGCGGATGGGCAGGCAGGACCCAGCCCAGGGGCGGAACCGGGCAGGGTGGCTCTGGGGCTTGTTGTTGTGTGGGCAGCAGCGGCCCCAGGCGCCCAGCCCCAACTTCCAACAGGGGCCATCGCCCTGCTCGGTCAGTGAGGACCGTCCAGCCTCCCCAGGGCAGGAGGTGGAGGATCCCTCTGCCAGCCCCAGCAGCTCGGGCCGCTCCCCATCCGACAGCAGCAGCGCCTGCGACTCGGACAGCAGCCTGGCCGACGGACGCGTCTGCTTTGTTCCAGGTGAGGAGCCAGGCTGGGCTCGGGGAGGAGTGAGAAGGGGGCTGTGAACACCCTGGGCCCAGGCCCTCGAGCAGTGCTATGGGGGCGGGTCTCCAGCCCAGGTGTCTGGCCTGAGCCATGTGAACCCCACTGACACTAGATGCTGCCACTTTGGTCCTTGGTGCTCCATTGGGCGGGGGTGGGGGGAGGCACCTCCAAGGGAGTCCAGGACAGTGGGGAGAGTCTCTTTGCTATGGGCTCCTGAAGGAGTTGGGGGCTGATGCCATCACTGAGAGGGGGTAGTGTGGGGCCCAATCTGCCCTATGTCCCGGAGGTGGGAAGGTGACACATTGTCCCACCATGCCCCTGTCCTTCCCCCGAGTGGCAGCAGGAGTCACCTTGTCCCCTTCTCTCCCTGGTGCAGGGTCCGCCAGGGACTCCGAGGACGACGAGGAGAAAGAACAACGGGTAGACTTGATAACAGAGGAGGCTGCTCTCATGAACATCCGAGAGCAGCTCCATGCCCGAGAAAAGGTACAAACGTTCCCCAGCTGTGCTGGAACTGAGATTGTCCTGCTCCTTCCCAGCATCCTGACCCCCTGCAGAAGGTCTTGGCCCTAATCGGGACCTTTCTCCTTCATGATCTGGGACCCCCAAGATGGGGGTGTTTGTCACACATCAGCCGGGGTCTCCTCCCCCCACAGGCACTGTCCCAGTTCCTGACCCTGATTGTGGAGGAGTCGTGGGTGATTTGAACAATAGGCAGGTCCCCACTATCCCCCATTCAGGCCTAAGTCCTGCAGCTGGTGTGGCTGGGACAGGGAGGTCCCTGGCTAACTGGCTGTCTCTCCCCTAACCCCACTCCTGGTGGGCGCAGGATGAGGCGCAGCAGCTCGAGTTCCTGCAGGCCATCTACCCCGCATGCCTCGCTGCCCAGCAGAGAGGGGAGAACACATTGGAGCCACACTGCTCGAAGGCGGCTGTGGTGGAGAGGATTGTGGTGAGACACGGCGCCCGGCAGCTGGAGGGTGGACAGAGACATGGGAGGGGCAGGGGTCTCCCCGGGCCGAGGGTTGGGGGATGGCTGGTGCTGGAGGGCAGCTGAGGGCAGGGATTGCTGGGACTGAAGATTGGGGAGAGGAGACGGGAGAACTAGTGGGCAGGAATCGGAGGAGCGGGAGACAGCTGGGGGGATCCTGCTGGCTGTGTAATCTCCTCCTTGGGGAGTGTCCGTGAGGCCCGAATCTCACACTCTCCTTTGTCTCCTTTGCGTCTCACAGGAGCTCATTGAGGAGCTTCCTCCTAACTCCCCACCCGACGCCGTCCTGGCCAACTCCCTCGTTGCTGTGGCCAACCTCAGGTACCGAGACCCTCCCGCCCGGTTCCCCTAACCCCGGTGCTGCTCAGGCCCGTGGCTGGGAGTCACTGCCCCTCCCACTCCCAGCTCACCTCCCAAGGGGGGCTCCTCTGGCAGAGGTGCGGGGAAGGTTCACTCTCTCCTGGCTGCTCTGTTCTTTGCACTCCAGTCACATTGCAATGGCTTTGGGGAGAGGCTGACTCCCAGGATCAGATACAGGAGGGGCAGCAGGATCCAGGGAACAGGCGCCATTCCTGCCCTGCCACTGTCCGTCTGGGAAACCTCGGCCTTATCATTCCCTGGCTCGGTGCCTCAGTTTCCATTCTCGCCAGCCTCTGCCTATTTCCCTGCAGTTTCACGTCCGTGTTGGTGCCAGTCCCACCCCCGCACTGCACAGTCTAATACCGGCTCCTCTCTCTTGCCAGCACCATGACACCTGCCCTGGAGCCGGAGCTGGAGACCCACCTCCTCCGAGCCACCCTGCACGCCGTGTTCACCCTGGGCACGCAGACGGACACCAACCAAGTCCAGGTAGATCAGCCAGCTGTTATCCTGCCCGAATCCTTGCTAATTGCCTGCAGTGGGATGTGAATGAGAGAGGCCAGGATATGTGTTTGGGGGTCTCACCAGTGCTTCCCAGAGACCCCTCTTCCCATCCTGTGGCAGGTGTAGCCCCAGTTTCCCTAACTCTGACCCATGGCTCTCCCTTGCTTTGCAGGATCTGCATAGGGTCATACCAGACCTCCTGGACGCCATGCTGGGGAACCTGCTGGAAAAGACCCCAGACACGGACAAGCTCCACTACATCTTGGAGGTGAGCCCGATGATGGGGTGGGGGCAATTTTACCTTAACTCTTAGATCCATTTTCCAGTCTGTCCTCCTAGCTGGGCCCCCAGTGGCCGTCCTTGGTCAGGGCAGTCAGTGCAATGAAGGGCCAGGCCCTTCCTCCTTGAAGGACAGAGGAAGGAGCTGGGACTTCAAGCCAGAGCTCTGCCTGGTTGTGTGGAGCACTAAGCACAGGGCCCCCGGCTGGCTTGGGGAGTGAGAGTCTGAACCCCTCCTGGGAGATCCAGAAGATGGTCCTCAGAGAAGAGCCACAGCCTCATTCCCAGAGAAACAGGAGGGCCCCAGAGAATCAGCCCTTGTCTCTGACGGGCCCGAGATTCCTGGGGGGATTGTGCTCACACTCAGTCCCTTCACCCAGCCAAGGACTTGAAAACCAGGGAGGGGGGAGGGGTCTGTCTCCTTCCTGGGGAGCTGTTCAGGAATCAGCAGTTCAGGGAGGATGGGACCAGCCCTGACACCGAGCATTGTCCCCATCTAGAGAGACAATGACAAGCTGTGACCTGCAGGATACAAGCATCGTCCTGGGGGCAAGAGTCCCCTTCTAAAACTCTGCGGTCAATGAATCAGATATTCCACCCCCACCGCATGCAATGTCTCAGCCCCCTTGGGATGGGGGGGGGCATTAGCACTACACATGCACCCCCTCATCAATCCTGAGCTGCCTCCTTTCCCCACAGCACATTAACTACTGGACCGTGTCCAGGGTGCCACGAGAGAGAGCCAGGGCCATCAGGAGCAGCGCAGCCCTGCTCACGTCCGTCATCTCCCTCCCTGTCTTTGACGTAAGTGGCCTCTGAGCCCAGCTTCCTGACTCCAGGCGTAGGGGGGGCCGGCTCCAACGGGCTGGAGGATCTGCTGCTGCAGGGGCTGTGGGCTAGGAGTGATCCTCTTGGGGAGGCAGAGTCAGAGCAGAGAATGAGCCTGGCTTGAGTCAAGTTCTTCTTGTCCTGGTTAAGTGGCGACTCTCGCTTGTAAGGGGAGCAGGCTCCAGGTTCTTGCCTTCCTGTCATCCTGGAGCAGCTGGGGAAGCAAATCCTCCTGGAGGGCCCTGCCCACATCTCTGTCCTCCGGGCTCCCTTGCGGGCAGAGATAACTAAGGATCCAGCTCTAGCTCCTATCCTCTAGCATCTCCTGCAGAGGGGCTGAGGGGAAGGAGAGTCCTGGCCCAGGCAGGGACTGGGAGCTGACAGGAAAATGCTGATGGAGTCCCCTCTCCCTCTCCCTTCCATTAGAACTCAGCCGAATTCCCCAGGATGGGCCACCACGTGGCCCAGCTGGCTCTGTCCATCAGTGACCCAGACGAGGACATCAGCCGGCAGGCCAGGGAGGGGGTTTACCGGCTCTACCAGCTCCTGCTGCGCCAGAGGGGTAAGGAACCCGGCTAGACGAGTCAGACTGGGACCCCAGCCAATTCCTCTCCGAGTGACCCCGGCTGGCGGATCAGTCTCTCTCTCTCTTTCTGTGTTCTCCACCACCCCCGCAGTTCTGTTGGGCTCTGCCCACCGTGCAGCCACCAATGGGATTGGAAGGACACAAGCCCTGCAACCAGAATGACCAATGTGTATGTGTGTCTCTCTTTCCCAGAGCTGACCATCCGTGAGGTCGAAGACCTTTGGTGCTGGGACTGGCACGAGGACAGCCAGCTCCTCGGCTATAAGAACACCGCCAGGGTCGGGGAGGTAAGGACACTCTGCCAGGGCATGGCACAGCTCTGCAGGCAGGTGGCTGCCTCCTGGAGCCACGCGACGGAGTTGCCGTTCTAGGCCAGGATTTGGAGCCTGGTTCGGGGCAATCTGCTGAAGCCTCACATCTGGTTGGTTTCAGGTTTTTGGCAAATTCTTCTCGGAGGGGCAGAGAAGCTTCTTCCTGCAGACAGCAGTGCTGGCCATGCACGACCCCCTGCTGCGTGTCAGCCAGGCTGGGCTGCTCCTCACTTACTCCCTCCTGGGGCAAACCGAGCAGCTGATGGGGAGCACGGTGAGCAGCTGCATTAGACTCGGGAGATTGGGGCGGGGCCCAGGCCTGATTCCCATCCTCTGGCCATTCGCCGGCCTGGCAGCAAGGCCACCGGTGGGGAATGAGAGTGAGAGCAGGTGCTCCTGGGAAGGGAGATGAATTCACCTCCATGAGCAGGAGGGAGGAGGTTGTCACCGGAGCAGTTCCAGCCCAGCTCTTTAGCAAGGCTAATGAATGACAAGCATTGCCTCAGCACGGACTTCTGTTCTTGGGAAGGGCAGCAGAGTCCTCTACGTGCCCTCTGCAAGCCTCTCCTGTCACCCGCGCCACCACCTGGAGTTCTTCCCGTCACTGGCAGCCTGGGAGGCCAAGGCCTGAGGGGTGATGGCGACTGACCGGGCAGTTCTGAGGCACATGGGCGGGGGAAGCTCGTCCTGCTGCCGGCAGGGCTGGACTCGCTCTAGAGAGAAAGGGAGGATTCAGTCAGCAGGGGCTGCTGATCTGCCCCATTCACCAGGGCTGCCATCCTGCGGCTTCAGCCTCAGTGGCTGGGATAACTTGGGGAAAGGTCTCAAGCTCCCCACATCCCACTTCACTGCTGCCAGAATCCCTCCGCCCCCCCACTAGAGCCCCCTCCCTGCCCAACCTGGGTGGGGGTGGAGGAGAGGGGTCAGAGAACTTGAGCTGTTGATTGGAGGTGGAACAGCTGTCAGGGGCACTGGGTGGGAGGTGGCAGGAGCTCCCCCTACAAGGAGGTTGTTGGCACTGGAGGTCCCTTGAAAGGAAAACAAGACTCCATTCTGGGGGTCAGGAGGGGGACTTCATCCCTCAGAGGTGCGCGGGTGCTGGGCGGAATTGCTGCTGGTCCCAGGGGCCCTTAATTCCCCCTGATTCCATGGGGGTCTGAGGTCTGAGTCTCTGACAGGTCCTCGTTCCCTTGCAGCACGAGGTCGTCACAGCCAAAATAATGAAGCAACTTCACATCATCCGGCACTTGCGCCAAGTGCCGGAGGCGCTGCAGGAATTCTGCCTCCAAGGCCACCAGCAACTCCTGCTCCCTCTAAACGGGGAGTGTAGTGAGACTGAGTGGTCTCCCTCCGAGCGGGAGAGCGAGGGCCCCTCTACACGCCCCTTGGAGGGCAGAGCCTATATTGCCCCACCCCCCTTGCCTGTTGGCTGGCCACCGGGGCCTCTGGTAGACTCTGTGGCAACTGAGCGGCCTCCCTCCGAGCAGGAGAGCGAGGGCCCCTCTACACGCCCCTTGGATGGCAGAGCCTATATCGCCCCACCCCCCTCGCCTGTTGGCTGGCCACCGGGGCCTCTGGTAGACTCTGTGGCAACTGAGCAGCCTCCCTCCGAGCGGGAGAGCGAGGGCCCGTCTACACGCCCCCTGGAGGGCGGCACCTATATCCCCCCGCCCCCCTCGCCATAAGGACCGGGGCGTGGGGTCGGAAATATAAAAGGCCGGCCCTTCACCACAGTTGGGGGACAGCCTGCAACAGAGGAGGACACTTGGCCTGTTCTCCAGAGTCCCCTAACCCTAACCCCAGACATGGACGAGGACTGGCCCGGAGTACCCGCTGCGGTTTACCCCAGGGAGCCGGAAGAGGCCTGGAGGCCGCAGGTACCAAACCCCGGGGAGGCAGGAAGTAGCCCAGGGGCAGCCCGGGAGCTGCTGGCTGCAGAGCCCGGCGCGGCTCAGTCGGCGTGTTGCGGCTGGATCCCCGCCGATGCAGGGGCAAGCAATCCTGCCCCTGCCAGTGCTTTGGGCTGGGACGCGGGGGAGGAGGGTGGGACCGCGTCCCCCTGCCACCCCACCCCGGGTGGCTGACCCCCTACATGGTGCAAGGAGGCTCTAGCCCAGGACAGGAACTGTTTGTTGGCTGGCCACCGGGGCCCCGCCCAGAATAGAGCCAGCCCTGTCAAGTCTGTCTGTTTGCTGGCTGCCAGGGTTCCACCCAGGCCAGGGCCCGCCCTTGAAGTCTGGTTGTTTGTGGAGTGCTTGGGCCCCGCCCAGGCCTGAGCCACCCCCGATACAGTGTGTTGAGGGGCTGACCACTTGAGCGACCTCAGCCCAGCAGCGCCGGCTCTACCATTTTTGCTGCCCCAAGCAAAAAAAAAAATACAACAACGCTCAGACTGCCAAAGTGAGCAAAAAGAAAACCAAAAAAACCCCAACCACTTGGACTGCCACCATCCGAACTGCTGAAGCAGAAAAAAAACCAACAACAACGCTCGGATTGCCGCCGCCCGAACTGCTGAAGTGCAAAAAACAAAAAAGTTGCCCGGCCTGTGCTGCCCCAAGAACGGACCGAATGCCGTCCCAGGCATGTGCTTCCTCCGCTGGTGCCTGGAGCCAGCCCCGCAGCCCAGGCCACAGCCTGGTTGTGACAGCTGATCACTGAGGTGGGGCGGCTGCTCCACCCCCATGCAAGAGGGCGCTAGAGTAGGCCAGAGCAGCTGCAGAGGCTTGTAGCCAATCAGAGAAGGGCCAATTGAGAGCCAATCAGGGCCGAGATTAGAGCCAGCCAATCAGGGCTAAACTAGGCCCTATATAAAGGCTGCCCAGGCAAGCAGCAGGCAGTATCCCCCAGGCCTTGATAGGAGAAGGTCTGTCCTCAGAGCAGAAGACCAGCATCTCTGAAAGAGCAGTGCTGGGCAGGCTCAAGGGAGCATACTACAGCTCCGGCCCAAGACCTGCCAGATTGTGGGCCCTGATAGAAAGGGTCTAGAGGAGAAGTGGCCCAGGGACAGTTGGACAAGGGGAGAGCAGGGAGACTGCCACTAGAGGATCCCTGGGTGGGGACCCAGGGTAGTTGGTGGGCCTGGGTCCCCCCATTCCCGCTTGTACTGCAGCTGGCCATGTGGTGGCTGAGTCAAACTGCAACCGGGCCTTGAGACAAGGGGCTAGACTTTGGGGGTTTTGGTTGGCCACTGAGGCAGGTGCAAGGACTGTTGCTAACCTGCTTCCCCCCTCCCTGCTGGAAGGAGATGAGGATGGATTAGGGGGCACTGATGGAGGGAAGTGGCCTGAAGAAGGACACCGTCAAGCGGACGAGGCAGATTGTGCCACATGGAGAGACCAAAATGGTGGAGAAAAGAGACTTCTATTGGAGGGCCTGGGTGGCTTGGCTTGCCGATCAGCAGAGGGAGTCCTTCTGGCTGCTGTGGAGGTCAGCACCCAAACCAAACAAGAGATCCGGCACCGAGGGCGAGAGGCCAGGAACGCTGAACTGCTTCGCCTGTAGGTGACAGGGACACTAAAGGAGGGAGTGTCCCTCCTGGGAGGGGGCAGAGAGGCCCCACCCAGAAAAGGCACCCCCTGTGAGAGTAACAGGGGGGCCCCCAGCTTGTTGGGTCTGTGGGGAGCCAGGGCACCTGAAGAGAGAGTGCCCCTACAGGACTCCCAAGGCCCGGGCCAGCCCAGAAGGAAGGGCTAGGGCCCAAACAAGCAGGAGTAGGGATGTGGCAGGGGGAAGACCCAGAAAGTGCTTCCACTGCCACCAACGGGGACATTTAAAGAGGCACTGCCCCCTGAGGCAGAAAGGGGGAGTGTCTGAGACAAGGGCTCGGTCAGAGACCAGCCACAGAGAAGAGGTGGTGAAGACGGAGGCCCCTAGAGAGAAAGGGGCTGGGGCAGAGAGGCCCCACCGAAATGAGGGAACCCACATAGGAGCCAGGAGGGCCCATGTGGGAACCCAAAGAGCAGTAGGACCCCACGTAGGACCAGGGCGTTCTACAGGGGGAACCCAGACCCTACAGGTGGGAAGCAGCTGGCTCCAGACTTTGGAGGGCCTGCGAGAGGAAAGGGATGCCCTGCAGGCCCCACTACGAAGGAAGCTGGGGCGATAGGGACCCCTTTCCTCCCCTCCCCCGTGAGCATTTTTAAGGGGGAGGGTTTGTGGTGGGACGGCTGCCCCACCCCCATGTGAGAGGGAACTAGAGTAGGCCAGAATGGCTGTGCAAGCCGTCAGCCAATCAGGGAAGGGCCTACTGAGAGCCAATCAGGGCCGAGATTAGAGCCAGCCAATCAGGGCTAGGCTAGGCCCTATATAATGGCTGCCCAGGAGAGCAGCAGGTCGTCTGTCCCAGAATTTCATGGGGGAAGGTCTGTCTCCATAGCAGGAGACCAGCATCTCGGGCTGGGCAGTACTGCATCTGGCCATCCGGTGGCCGAGACACATTGTAACGGGCCCTTGAGACAAGGGGCTAGACTTTGGGGGTTGCGGTCGGCCACCGAGGCAGGTGCAAGGACTGTTGCTAACCCCCGCCCCTGGAATGGGGTGAGGATGGACTGGTGGGCACTGCTGGAGGGGCAGTGGCCTGAAGGGCAGTGTCAAGCGGTGAGCAACGCGGCTCCAGATGCCAACGGAGGACAAGAGACGGATGGGACGCTGACAGCAGAGGGCGTTCCCCATCAACTGAGCTAATTCCCAGAGCGACCAGCGGGAGGCGCCATGCTGGTGAGTCCCAACCCCGTCAAAACCGCCCAGCCCTATTGTGGGCCCACTGCTACCCTGCAGACTCTGGTCAGGACCAGACTGGGCCAGCTGGAGTGGCCTCCCTCTGATTGGGAGAGCGAGAAGGGGAAATGGAGCCCCCTGGCACTCACAGAAACTCTCTCCCCTCTCTGTGGAGCAGGGTTCTTCCCTCTGCCCCCCAAATTCCTTCATATGGGGCAGGACCTCTTTCCCTTGCACCACTCCCCTCCCCCCTTTCCTTGGTCTACCCCCGCTCATTCCCGCTGCGCCCAGGCAGAGCTCTCCCTGCCCCATATGGTCCAGAAAAGCCCTTGTGTCAGGGCCACAGCCCCACTGGAGCTCGGAAAGCTCCACTTTTGAGGAGGTGGGGGTGGGACAGAGGCTCAGGGCTAGCTTCACCTCCTGCCCTTTATTCTCCACTTGGCCCTTCTATGGGGTCTCTGGGTGTGACAGGAATAGGAGCTTCCTTCCAGCTGTCTTCCAGGCCCTGGGATCTGGCACAGCCTCCCAGACGGGCGCTTCTTGTAGCTGAGTCACGTCAGGGAGCAGTGGGGACAGGTCACCTCATCCCAGCAATGCCGGCTCTCAAAGAGGCTTAGATGGAAGACCCCAGTCCCTCATGGAGGTAAGAGCCATTTACTGCTTGGGGCATGTGGGTCGCTTGGGGGAGAAATGGCATCCCCGATGCATAGCCTGCCTGGGAGCTTTCCTGGCCCCTGGATCCCAGCCCTGGTACAGAGCCCTATTTCTCCTCATGATATCCTCCTTTTATTCTCAGAGGCTGTGTCCAGGATCCTGGAGACTGTTGCTTGCTGCAGGAGGTTTGAGTGGGGAGAGATCGCTCACTGTCACAACCCTGGGGTCTCCAACCCGGGTCTGCAGGGTTCATGGGAGCAGCCACGCTCCAACCCTCCACCTCGAAGCCTGCTGAAAATTGCTTCCCTCGGACCCATGAAGTTCAGCCCCAGTTTGAGGCTCCACTCCTGAGGTCCTATTGGAGGAGTCCCAGGAAAGCTCACTGGCCCCCTGGCCCTGCGTACGACAGCAGCAGGAACACGAAGCTGACTGAACACCAGGCCTGCTCCCGGTTCTGGACCATGCGCTGCCTGGTTCTGCTGCCGCTCCCCTGGCTTGATTTCCTGGCATCTGAGTTGTGGTGGTGATAGCACGTTTGTCTTTTGCTGCTGATCTTCCAGTACCCTGACCCGGCTGACTCTCCACTCCTGTCATGTGAGTGTGGACTCTGGCTCTGACCAGTAGGTCTGGCTGCCCTTGACCCAGCCGTGATGTTCACTTTTGTACAATTTCTCCAATGCCCCTTTCTGATCTCCAGCAAGATACACCAGTCCCTTGGCTCCCAAAGTCCCAGTTGCCCGCTATTCAAGGGCTGAGGGGTAGTGCTTGTATCGCCCCACTCCAGCTGCTTTTCCTAGGGGAATCTCCCTAGAGCCGAGGAGAAATCTGCTCTTTTCTTAGGATCAGTCCCACCCTGGCCTCAGCTCAGCTACTTTGTTTACCTGGGGTCAGGCACCACTTTTGAAGCCCTTAGCGTGGGGGTGGAGGTCCAGCAGTTTCCACCAAAGAACACCCCCCTGTCTTTCTATGGTCCGGCTAGGGCTCCCCATCCATCCTGAAGCTGAACCCCAGATGGGAGCTGATGGATTGTCCTTGGTGGGCCATGTTCTTGTGTGTGATGAGAGGGCCAGGAGCAGATGCACCACGCCTGGCCAGGACTGGGCTAAACATCCTGTAATGCTAGGTGAGTCAAACCATGGCCACAATACAGCCACCCTGGGCATCCATGGGGACTGAATCTGGGCCCTTCACTACGAAGAGCACAACTCATTCCAACTTGAGTCATGACGCTGGTGACCCCTGCCAGCCCCTCTGAGGGGGGGGGGGGGGTCAGTATTATCCCTGTTCGCTGGGGCATAGGGATAGAAAGCAACTGGCTGCAAGGTCACACACGACGTCCCTGACCAGTCCAGCTCCAACCACTAGACTCCAGCCACTTCCAAAGTCAGAGAACCCAGGAGCCCTGACTCTGGTCTTGTCTTTTAAGGCCTAACCTCCCTCCCACTCAGGAAGCCATAGAAGAGACCATCTGCTGAGCTCCCCTTGGCAATGCCGCTGTCCGAGACCATTGCTAGTGGGTGCCAAGTGCCTGAGCAGGGAACTGCTTGAGGGCCTCCTAGAGACTCGCAGGTGTTTGACTGTGACCCTCAGGGAGCCATGACAAGAGCCTCTCAGGCTCTAACAAAGGGTTTCTGTTCTCCTAGACAGTCGGCCCGTGAGGCCAGTTTGCAGAATGGGGAAGAGCCCTTTGGCGAGGCGTTGGAAGATTCACCATGAAGATGGCAGCAGCCGCAGTGCCTGGGTCCCCATGGGCCAAGCCTCCACTCCTGCCAATCCAGGCTAATCTCCCGCTGCTCTCAGTGGGGCTTGGCTTTAGCTGCTGGGCCTGTGAGCCTAGACCAGGGGTCTCAAACTCACATGACCACGAGGGCTGCATGAGGACTAGCTCATTGGCCCGAGGGCCACATCACTGACACCCCCCCTCGCTGCCCCCAGCCCTGCCCCCAGAGGGGGCTGGAGGAGTGTGGCAGGGGCTCAGGGCGGGAGTTGGAGGGGTGAGGCAGTGGGTGCAGTAGGGGGCTCTGGGCAGGGGGTTGGGGTATGGGGTGCAGCAGGGGGTTGGGGTGCAGGCAGGGGGCTCAGGGCAGGGGGTTGGGATGTGGGGTGCAGGCGGGAATGCGAGGTGTGGCAGAGGGTTGGGGTGCAGGCAGGGGGCTTGGCATGGGGAGGGAGAGGTGAGGTAGGGGGTTGGGGTGCAGTAGGGGCTCTAGGCAGGGGGGTGGGGTGCAGGATGGCATTGGCCTGTGGCCTAGAGCCGCTTACCTAGAGAAATAGCCCCGCAGGCCGCGTGTTGGAGACCCCTGGCCTAGGCCGAGCACTCAGGGATTTCCATCAGCCTGCTCAATGGCGAATGCAGCCACCCAAAGAAGGGAAGAAGAGTGGAAGTGAAAGAGTAAAGCTGGACCATCCGCTGAGCTGCTGCACTCAAGTGAGCAGAGCCGGGGAGAGAAGAGGGAGAACTCGAAGGTGGCTGGCGGCAGTAGGGAGGAGAAGCAGTTTGGGAGCCAGGAGAGGAGAAATAAATAGTTAATGACAAATGCTGTTGGCTCTCTTGTGTGGTGAAGGGTTGAAAAGGGGTCTCTTTACTATCAGGCTTAACTTTATAGACACCCCCCCGCCCCCATACACAGCTATTTTAAAGGTAAGAGGTCAATCTAGGGGCTTGAAGTCCCAGACTCTGGGGCAATTACCTCCTCCTACCAGCTGATCTCAACCCAGCAACTCCCTCAGATGGTAGCAATAGTGAGCTCTTGTCCTCCTTTTCTGGACGAGCCACCAGAAAAAGCACACAGTACATGCGGCCAAGGAACTAGGGGCAGTGTTGCCTGTTACCCTGGCTCTTGGGGGGAGGGGGGAGAGCACGGCAGGTTACTTTGGACTAGGTAGGCGCCACATGTCTCCAAACCTGCACCTCCCGAGGCTCCAGAGACCTCTCTCCAGATCCCAGAGCGTCCTCAGAGTCCTAAAGTGCCAGATGGAATCTGGCCTCTCCCCCCACCTCAGCAGTCCAAAAAAAGTTTTGTAGACATGTTGTGTCCTCGCCTACCACACTCCCCTGTTGGCGACTAATGCAATCACCGAGTCCAGGCTCGGTGACAGGCATAGCTCTGGGCTGGGACAAGCAGGAGGACATGAGCTGCAATGGATCCCCCTGTGCGTGGGCTGAATGGGCAACCTCTCTCCTGCCATCTCTGCTTTCCAGCCCACAGGCAGTAAGGAGAAGGTGATGGACTTACCCTAATGGTGGGAAGAAGCAGAGTGAAGAGAAGATCAGAGCACCATCCGATAGCATTCCTCCTAGAGTCTCTCCAACCACCACCTGGCTCCTTCCTGCCGTAGGCCGCAGACCCTAGGTTCCACAGGGACTTTCTGAATTAACCCTCTAGAAAGCTGCCTCTGGCTTCCTACAAGCTCTCACATGGCCCTGTCACGAGAAGTAAGGAATAAGGTCCTGCCTCCCCCAACTGCTCGGGGGAATCCTCTCTGAGAATCAGTGCAGGGCTTTATGCAGCTCAACAAACAGATCCCTTTGTGTGGTGTTGTGAAGAAGCTGCACCCCCCTGGGCAGCTCTTTTTAGAGCAACATTAACTCCCCCAGGGATTTCTGCTCTAAATGCTCCAGGCTGTTCTGATGCTGCAGAGACTTGAGGGTTCCTGGAGAGCATGCCCCAACGCCAGCAATCCCATGGGGCCTCAGCCCTCGGGACATGTCCTCCTTCTCCCCCAGCACCGTGCAATGGAGGGAAGAAAGGGACACGGGAGATGGAGTCTCTCACTGCAGGATGGGTTATCCGTAAGCCAGGAACACCAGTGTGGACGCAGGGGAATGCTGTGCTGTGGTGTATGTGCCCTGCAGGATATCACTCGTGAAGGGAAGCAACACTGCTCTTGGCAGCGGAATCTGGGCAATAAGGAAGAGTAGATGGAAATTCTCCCTGGGGAGGGGAAATGGGGAAACCCGTGGGGGGCGATGGGTATGTCGCTGGTTACAGCCTACTGAGGTAGGGGAGAGAGGGTACAAAAAGTGGTGGGCAGGGAGGTGGTTCTCAAACTGTGGGTCAGGACCCAAAAGTGAGTTACAACCCCCTTGTAATGGGGTCACCAGGGCTGGCTTAGACTTGCTGGGGTCTGGGGCCAAAGCCGAAGTCCGAGCCCCCCTGACTGAGGGGGAAGCCAAAGCCTGAGGGCCTCAGTCCTAGGCAGTCAAGCTCGGGTTGCAAGCCCCTTGTCTGGGGCTGAAGCCCTTGGGCTTCGATTTTGGCCTCCCCACACAGGGTGGGGGGATTTGGGCTTTGGCTTTCCCCCCACACCCAGGGTCGGGAGGGCTCAGGCTTCGGTCCCCCTCCTGCGGTCGTGTAGTAATTTTTGTTGTCAGAAGGGGGTCGGAGTGCAATGAAGTTTGAGAGCCCCTGTATTAGACACATCGTTACCTGTTTTACGTTCTTGGTTATTGAGAACCCCGGACCTCGAATGGATAGGGATCAAGCTGCTACTGACACAACCCAGCAGATGAACCGGTGGGGGGCTGGCACCATTCACTGAATCCAAACCAGAGAGCAGGAAATGTTTCTCCTTTTGCACCTGTCTATGACTTGTGGGAAGAAATTAGGTTAGCCCGGGGGACTTCCTACTGGGAGACAGACAGGGGCGGTCTCACGTAGCCAGGAGTAAATCGTCCTTGGCCATTTTAAAAAATTATAGATACTTTTCTAATACAAAGTTTTGTGCCCAACTAGGAGTGACTCTATTGTGGGCCTCCTTGTGTTGGATAAAGATGAACTGATCGCTGGACTGGATGTCCGTGGTTGCTCTGGGGCCAGTGATCATGACTTGACTATTCAGTAAGGACCAGTATCCTTACTGGTTTTGGAACAAATTGATAAATTAAACAGCAATAAGTCACCTGTCCTTTAAATCAGCTTCCACACCAGATGCCTGGAGGAGAGCTAATATGACACCAATGCATAAAAAAGGCTCCAGAGATGCTCCTGGCAATTACAGGCCACTAAGGCTAACTTCAGTACCAGGCAAATTGGGTGAAATTATAAAGAGCACAATTATTAGACACATAGATAAACATAATTTGTTGGGGAAGAGTGAACATGGTTTTTGTAAAGGGAAATCATGCCTCACGAATCTACTAGAATTCTTTGAGGGAGTCAACAAGCATGTAGATAAAGGTGATCCCGTGGATATAGTGTACTTAGATTTTCAGAAAACATTTGAGAAGGGCCCTCCCTTGGCTCTGAAGCAAAATGGGATAAGATGGAAGGTCCTCTCTGGGATATGTAACTGGTTCAAAGGCAAGAAAGATAGGGTCTGACTAAGTGGTCAGTTTTCAGAATGGAGAGTGGTGTCCCCCGGGGCTCTGTACTGGGACCAGTTCTGTTCAACATACTCCTAAGTGATCTGGAAAAAGGGGTAAACAGTGAGGTGGCAACATTTCATAGAATCATAGAATATCAGGGTTGGAAGGGACCTCAGGAGGTCATCTAGTCCAACCCCCTGCTCAAAGCAGGGCCAATCCCCAGACAGATTTTTGCCCCAAATTCCTAAATGGCCCCCTCAAGGATTGAACTCACAACCCTGAGTTTTGGAGGCCAATGCTCAAACCACTGAGCTATCCCTCCCCAGCTGGTACAAACCAACTCAAGTTAGTTAAGTCCAAAAGAGAGTGCAAAGTGTGACAAAGGGATCTCACCAAACTGAGTGACTGGGCAACAAAAAGGCAGATGAAATTCAATGTTGATAAATGCAAAGTAATCAATTACAACATGTCAGGGAAGATTCTAGGCATCAATGATCTGATCTTTGGGTTGATGGCGGTAAACAGATTCCCATAAGGCTCCCTCTCTCCCTCTTCCCAAGAGCCACCCTCATCCTCTCTCCCCTTTCTGCTCCCGCATCCTCTGCAAACTTTGGAAGATGGATGCCTCATGATGGCCTTCGCTCATGGGGATGTTGCCTAGTGGTCAGGGTTTCGGCCCTTTTGGGGGGAAGGGCGCAGCAGATGGTGGGGGAGCCCAGGGCCTCCCACTGGGCTCTGACCCAGGCTACTCTGGGGCAACTGTGACGTTACTGACATAAACTGGGACCGTATAGATCATTGTTGCAACCAAGGTCCTGTAGTGGCACCCAAATCTTGTATAAAGGGGGTCAAATGGGGTGTCTAGGACAAGGTTATGGTTTACTGGTTATGATCATGCTGTCTATATGCGTGTATCAGTTTTGTAGTTGAAGTTATGAATATTGGCTCTATACTGTCTGTATGGCAAACTTATGCTATGCTTCTGGGTGACATCCCAGACAAGCTGAGATTAGCTCTGCCTAGCCTGCTTGATGGCCCATTAAGGACCATCAGCTATACAATGGACCCATTGAGAGAAGACAGATACGCCTTGTAACTCAGCAAAGGATGCAGGGACTGGCCCATGTGACTCCAGACTCCATTTTGCTGTAATTTTCCACAGTAAGAACAAAGAGGTGTTCTTACACCTGGAAAAGACTATATAAGGCTGATGCCTCATCTCCATCTTGTCTTCAATCCTGCTTCATACCTCTGGAGGAACTTTGCTACAAACTGAAGCTCTGAACAAAGGACTGAGGACCCATCCCAGCGGGGGATGTATTCCAGAGACTTGATTCGAAGCTGCAGTTTATTCCATCGCTGCTGCAAGCCTGAACCAAGAACTTTGCCATTACTGTGTGTAATTGATTCCATTTAACCAATTCTAAGTCTCATCTCTATCTTTTTCCTTTTATGAATAAACCTTTAGATTTTAGATTCTAAAGGATCGGCAGCAGCGTGATTTGTGGATAAGATCTGACTTGTATATTGACCTGGGTCTGGGGCTTGGTCCTTTGGGATCAGGAGAACCTTTTTCTTTTACTGGGGTATTGGTTTTCATAACCATTTGTCCCCATAACGTGTGGCCCTGGTGGTTATACTGGGAAACTGGAGTGTCTAAGGAGATTGCTTGTGAGCTTGCGGTTAGCCAGTGGGATGAGACCGAAGTCCTCCTAGTCTGGCTGGTTTGGTTTGCCTTAGAGGTGGAAAAACCCCAGCCTTGGGCTGTAACTGCCCTGTTTTAGCAATTTGTCCTGAGTTGGCACTCTCAGTTGGGTTCCGCCAGAACCGCATTGTCACAGCAACACAAGGGGGTGACCCTTCCTAGCACCCCGCTATTGTCCAAAATTCGCAGTTTATCACAGGAAGCTCTGAAGGGTGCTTGGCACAGGGGAGTCATGCCATGGGGCGGGGGGTTGCAGAGGGGCAAGGGGGAGTCATGTCATGGTGTCAGGGGTTGCAATGGGGGGAGGGGGAGTCATGCCATGGGGCGGGGGGTTGCAGAGGAGCAAGGGGGAGTCATGTCATAGTGTCAGGGGTTGCAATGGGGGGAGGGGGAGTCATGCCATGGGGCGGGGGGTTGCAGAGGAGCAAGGGGGAGTCATGTCATGGTGTCAGGGGTTGCAATGGGGGGAGGGGGAGTCATGCCATGGGGCGAGGGGTAGCAATGGGGCCGGTCCCCCCCCGCTCACCTGGAGGTGAAGACCTTGGAGCAGCTGACGGAGGGGCTCAGGTCGCACATGGCCCGGTACTCGGGGTCCCGCTCCCGCGAGCTCTCCACGTGCAGCGCGTACACGGAGAGCACCAGCCCCAGCGCGCACAGCACGAGCCGCAGTGCCCGCTCCCAGCCCGGCGCCGCCATCTCCTACTGCCACTGCACGCCGGGCACGGGCTCGCCCCCACTGGCCCGCGCACCTGCCAATCAGCAAACGGCTCCGGCCCATTGGCTGCCCCTTCAGGAGGTGACTTGCATCTGAAGAAGTGAGGTTCTTACCCACGAAAGCTTATGCTCCCAGTATTTCTGTTAGTCTCAAAGGTGCCACAGGACCCTCTGTTGCTTTTTATAGATTCAGACTAACACGGCTACCCCTCTGATACTTCAGGAGGTGGGATGGCGGAAGCAAGGGATTCTGGGACTTGTAGTTTTATGTACCAGTGGAGGAGAAGGGGGAGCTATGGTGCTTATGGGGAGGAGTCTAGTGCTTGGACCAGAGCCCTGGGGTAGCAGGGGGCTCCGGGGGCTATTTAAAGTGCCGGGGCTCCAGCTACCTCTGCTGCCTCGGTCCTCTAAATAGCCACGAGAGCCCCACAGCTTCCCCAGGGCTCCAGCAGCTATTTAAAGGGCCAAGGTGGTAGAAGCAGGGGGGCCCCTGCCCTGCCCACAGCCAGCCCCTGCTGCACCTCCTGCCCCAGCCAGCCCCTGCCTGCAGCCAGCCCCTGCTGCACCCCCTGCCCTGCCTCCAGCCCCGCACCCCCTGCCCCCACCAGCCCATCTCCAGCCAGCCCCTGCCTGCAGCCAGCCCCTGCTGCACCCCCTACCCCCACCAGCCCGTCTCCAGCCAGCCCCTGCCTGCAGCCAGCCCCTGCTGCACCCCCTGTCCGCCGGAGCCCCGCACCCCCTACCCTGCCTGCAGCCAGCCCCTGTCTCCAGCCAGACCCGCACCCCCTGCCCCCACCAGCCCGTCTCCAGCCAGCCCCTGCCTGCAGCCAGCCCCTGCTGCACCCCCTGCCCGCACCAGCCCCGCACCCCCTACCCTGCCTGCAGCCAGCCCCTGTCTCCAGCCAGACCCGCACCCCCTACTCCCACCAGCCCCTGTCTCCAGCCAGCCCCTGCCTGCAGCCAGCCCCGCACCCCCTGCCTGCAGCCAGCCCCGCACCCCCTGCCCTGCCCGCAGCCAGCCCCTGTATCCAGCCAGCCCCACACCCCCTGCCCGCAGCCAGCCCCACACGCCTTGCCCTGCCTCCAGGCAGACCCTACCTCCAGTCAGCCCCTGCCCTGCTTCCGGCTAGCAATGTATGTAATATGTAATTTTAATTTTATTTATATAGTTATGGAAAGTAAATAATACATGGAAGAAATGAAGGGGGGGGGTTACGTGTTTTTTTTTAATCATCCCTGTCGGGGCCCCGCCTAAAATGTTCAAATTGGGCCCCACACTTCCTAAAGCCAGCCCTGCATACAGTAATGGCAAAGTTCTTGGTTCAGGCTTGTAGCAGTGATAGAATAAACTGCAGGTTCAAATCAAGTCTCTGGAGTACATCCACAGCTGGGATGGGTCATTCAGTCCTTTGTATAGAGCTTCCTTTTATAGCAAAGTCCCTCCAGAGCTATGAAGCAGGATTGAAGACAAGATGGAGACGAGGCATCAGCCTTTTATAGTCTCTTGCCGTGTGGTCTTTGCTTTCTTTGTCCCAAGAACACTCTATCCAGCATGTGGCATAGAAAAACCTTAGAGTTCTGTCCATAAGCAGGTCCCTGCATGCCTTGCTGAGTCACAAGGTGTATCCACCTTCTCTCAATGGGTCAATTGTATAGCTCATGGTTCTTAGTGGGCCATCAAGCAGGCTAGGCAGAACTAACACCAACTTGTCTGGGGTGTTCCCCGGAAGCATAGCACAAGCTTGAAATACAGACAGTATAGAGCCAATATTCAGAACACATATACAAATAGCATAATTATAATCAGCCAATCGGAACCTCTCCATAGACCCCTTCCATGACAACCTTTATACAATATTGGCTGCAAATATATAACAGTGGTCACAACGGTGATCTATACAGTTACAGATTATGTCAATAGCGTCACAGGAGGTGACACGGCACCAGTGAGACCGATATTGGAATACTGCATCCAGTTTTGGTGTCCTCCTTTGAAAAAGATGTTGTGAAATTGGAGCTGGGGCAGCAAAGAGCCACCAAATGTTCTGAGGGCTGGAGAAAAATGCCTTCTAGTGAGCGATTTTTAGCTTATCAAAAGAAGATTGAAAGGTGACTTCATTGAAGTGTTGAAGTGCCTTCATGGAGAGAAAAGATTGGGTATTAAAGGGCTCTTTAATCGAGCAGAGAAAGGCAGAACAAGACCCAGTTGCTGGAAGGTGAAAAGAGACTGTCAAGGCTGGATCCCCACTTTGAACTTTAGGGTACAAATGTAGGGGCCTGCATGAAAACTTCTAAGCTTAACTACCAGCTTAGCTCTGGTTCGGCTGCCACCAATTTTCAATGGATTCCCTCCCTGAGAAGCCTTGAAAATAAAACTTCACCAAGTCCCTGGTGAATACAGATCCAACCCCCTTGGATCTAAAACAAGGAGAAATTAACCATCCCCCCTCCTTCCTTCCACCAACTCCTGGTGAATACAGTTCCAACCCCCCTGGGATCTACAACAGGGAGAAATTAACTATCCCCCCTCCTTCCTCCCACCAACTCCTGGTGAATTAAGATCCAACCCCCTTGGATCTTAAAACAAGGAAAAATCAATCAGGTTCTAAAAAGAAAGCTTTTAATTAAAGACAAAAGTAAAAATCATCTCTGTAAAATCAGTATGGAAATTAACCTTACAGGGTAATCAAACTTAAAGAGCTCAGAGGACTCCGCTCTAGTCTCAGGTTCAAAGTACAGCAAACAAAGATAAACACTCTAGTAAAAGGTACATTTACAAGTTGAGAAAACAAAGGAAAACTAACACGCCTTGCCTGGCTATTTACTTACAAGTTTGAAATAGGAGAGACTTGTTTAGAAAAGATGTAGAGAACCTGGATTGATGTCTGGTCCCTCTCAGTCCCCAGAACGAACACACTCCCAAACAAAGAACACAAACAAAAACCTTCCCCCCGCAAGATTTGAAAGTATCTTGTCCCCTCATTGGTCCTTTAGGTCAGATGCCAGCCAGGTTACCTGAGCTTCTTAACCCTTTACAGGGAAAAGGATTTTGGAGTCTCTGGCCAGGAGGGATTCTATAGTACTGTACACAGGACAGCTATTACCCTTCCCTTTATAGTTATGACACTCAAATTCATATTACAAATAAAGCACAAATATTCAACAGCGAGAATGATTCACCACAGGAACAAACTACCAAGGAAAGTGGTGGATTCGCCCTCTCTTGCTGTCATTTAATGAAGACTAGATGCCTTTCTGGAATGTGTTTGCCCCCAAAGTAGCTATGGTGTCATACAGGAGGCCTGTGACATGCAGGGGGTCAGATTAGATGCTCTAATGGTCTCTTCTGGCCATCAAGTCTACTAATTTCTGAAAAACGGAGTGTGGCATTGGGAGCAGCGTCTGAGGTTTTACTGTCTAGCCGGCTCGCTTCCTAGAATGAACACGCCTTGAGTGGGGTGATCCACAGGGAGTAGCTCAAAGCTCCCAGGTGCCTGGCCAGGGGCAGGACATTAGCACCGCAAGGAAGGGGCGTGGCAGTGACATCACAAAGGCCTTTTGCAGGACCTCAGACTATTGGTCAAAGGTGGTGACCTCACAGAGAGATGCTGACATCAGCCAGGCAGGACAGAGGCGAGTGGCCCAGGAAAGCTCAGAGACTCCTGTGGCTTTGCTTCAGCACGTCTCTATCTCGAGGTCTCTCTTTGAGGACTGAGAGAACATTCGGGTTCACGTACGTGAGCGGCAGGAGGAACCTCTGTCGAGTTTTCTCCTTCCCTTTTCGTGATTGTACTAGAAAGCAGACGTCCCTGTGTAGAAGGTAAGAGCCTCCTCCAGGTGTGAAACCTGTTCAGTCTGATCCATCGGGTGGGAGTTGAATTCTAGGCATGGAAAACACGAGCTTGAGGAGGCAGAATTTTATTCCGCACCTGGGATTTTGTCCCTTAGAATCACTGGGGACATTGGGGTTTGTCCTTTTTGTTTCCCCTTTTCCTCCAGCCCTCCCTCCTTTCTCTTCTTCTCTTGCTTCTTTTGTCCTTTCCCCTGTTCCCCTCCCAGCACCAGGGGGTGTGTGTTTGTGTGTCACGGGGGAGTGCTCTGCAGCTCCCACTGTGGGAGGTCCACCCAAAAATGTGGGGCTGAAATAGTGCCCCGGCAGTGATCCCCACCAGTAGCGTATCTAAGGGGGGTACAGGGGAAGCAGCCACTTCCCCTCAGCACATTTTCCAAAAGTGGCGCCTTAGTCAGGGGTTACCATGGCGCCAGCGGGCGGGGCCCACGCTCCGCTCTGAAGCTTGGCCTGCCCTGACCTCCTGCACACAAGCGGGGGGGGGGGGGGCGGCACGGCCGGAGGAGCCAAGGGGGGGGGGCCGCGGGGGCGGAACGGCATGGCCGGAGGAGCCATCCTTTGGGCTCTCTGGTGAGAACCCTCAGCCTCCCGTCCTCAGCCTCTACCCTGACTGGCTGAGCAGGGGTTATTGACAGGGAGGAGACTCAGGTCCCTGTTCTCTTTTAAGACCAAGTCAATAAGTCATAAGCAGTTCTAGGTTTGATGAATTTTGCTGCTTCTCTGCATGAATTGTCTCTGAGCAGCTCATGATTCTCTCTACCATTGCAGTTCTCCTAAAATACTTGCTGAATAATTACTGTGCACTGTTGTTGGTCTGGAACTCATCTGAGAGCACTTTATTCAGGAAATTCAAGATCCGATGGTTAGTTTGAAAATCAGGGCTCTTGGGTCCTATTCCCAACTCTGCCACTGACTGGCTGTGTGACCTAAGACAAGTCAATTCTCCTTTCTCAACCTTAGCTTCTCCCTCTTTCAAGTAGGGATAATAATGATCCGCTCCTACCTTCCTCACGGTGGGTGGAGGATGGGGATCCCTTGGAGAGTGTCACTAGGAGCAGTGCATAATATGAGGTGTCCTATCGCATTTACTCAGATCAGATTGTGACATAATAGAATAGCTGAAATAGTTTATTTTAGTTTGAAATTGATAAGAGCAGCAACTACTTAGCTCAGACTGAAGCATCTTATCTAATTCTCGAGATCTAAGTGTCTCCTCTGTGTGCGATGAGACAATTTAACACACTGTGACAAACAGGAGATGCTTTTGTTTTGCAAGAAAATATTTTTGTAAAGAATTTTCATCCCACTTGTTATGAGTTCAAGAAACAAACTGGTTTAGTCTGAATGGGATTTTCTGACAGAAACGGTTCAATGAAATTTCCCCATCATCTCGATTCCTGGGCTCTATCCCTGCCCAGGGGTGAAAGGAACTTAAAGGATTTACCATTTCACCAGAGTCCTGAGCGGGGGTGTGGCCTCAACCGGAAGAGGCGGGGCCTTTCAAGATTTAAAGGCCCAGGGGCTCCGGCTGTGGCTGGGAGCCCCAGGGCCTTTAAATCACCCCGGAGCTACCAGCTGCAGAGGCGGCTGGGAGCCGCGGGGCTCAGGGGCGAATTAAAGGGCCCGGGGCTCCAGCCACCGCGGAGCTCTGGGCCCTTTAAATCACCGTGGGAGACCGGCTGCCAGAGCTCCAGCGGCGCTTTAAAGGGCCCACGGCTCCCTGCAGCGGCTGGAGCCCTGGGCCCTTTAAATCATCGCCGCGGAAGCCGGTCCAGTCCGGCACGGTGTACTGGCTCTTGCTGGTACGCTGTACCGGACCGGACTGGCTTCCTTTCCCCTCTGCCGTGCCTCTGGGGGGTTTGTTGTCCATTAGAACAGGAGTCAGGACTGGTGGCTTCTCTTTCTGGCTCTGCCACCGCCTTGCTGTCTAGGCGCGGTGCTCGGCGGGGGCTGGGGCCAGGGGCGCGGGGCTGGGGGCCGGCGCGGTGCTGGGACGGTGGTGCGGGCACTTGGCCGGGGGCCGGCGCGGTGCTGGGCCGGGGGCCGGGGGCGCAGGCACTTTGCCGGGGGCCGGCGCGGTGCTTGGCCGGGGGCCGCGCCAGAGGCACGGGCACTTTGCAGGGGGCCGGCGCGGTGCTAGGCCGGGGGCCGTGCCGGGCGCTGGTGCTGTGCTCGGCCTGGGGCTGGCACGGTGCTGCGCCGGGGGCCGGTGCGGTGCTCGGCTGGGGGCCGGGGCCGGGGCTGGTGCGGTGATGGGCCGGGGGCGCAGGCACTTTGCCGGGGGCTGGCGCGGTGCTCGGCCGGGGGCCGGGGCCGGCGCAGTGCTGGGACAGGGGCCGGGGGCACAGGCACTTGGCCAGGGGCCGGTGCGGTGCTCGGCCGGGGACCAGGCCGGGGGCCGGGCCGGTGCGTTGCTGGGCGGGGGACCGGTGCGGTGCTCAGACGGGGACGGGGGCACTTGGCCGGGGGCCGACGCGGTGCTGGGCTGGGGGCCGGGCCAGGGGCTGGTGTGGTGCTCAGCCGGGGGCCGGAGCTGGCACAGTGCTGGGCCGGGGGCTGGCGCGGTGCTGGGCCGGGGGCCGGCGCGGTGCTCGGCCAGGGGCCGGGCCGGGCGCTGGCGCGGTGCTCGGCTTGGGGCTGCCACGGTGCTGTGCCGGGGGCCGGTTCAGTGCTCGGCCGAGGGCCGGGGCCGGCGCGGTGCTGGGCCGGGGGCCGGGGGCGCAGGCACTTTGCTGGGGGCGGCGCGGTGCTCGGCCGGGGGCCGGGCCAGAGGCACGGGCACTTTTCCGGGGGCCGGCGCGGTGCTGGGTCGGGGCCGGGCCAGGGGCGGGTGTGGTGCTCAGCCGGGGGCCAGAGCTGGCACAGTGCTGGGCCGGGGGCTGGCGCGGTGCTGGCGCGGTGCTCGGCCTGGGGCTGGCACGGTGCTGCGCCGGGGACCGGTGCGGTGCTCTGCCGGGGGCTGGGGCTGGCGCGGGGCTGGGCCGGGGGCCGGGGGCGCAGGCACTTTGCCGGGGGCCGGCACGGTCCTCGGCCGGGGGCCAGGGCCAGCGCAGTGCTGGGCCGGGGGCCGGGGGCGCAGGCACTTGGCCGGGGGCCGGCAGGCACACTTGGCCGGGGGCCGGCGCGGTGCTGGGCTGGGGGCCGGGCCAGGGGCCGGTGTGGTGCTCAGCCGGGGGCCAGAGCTGGCACAGTGCTGGGCCGGGGGCTGGCGCGGTGCTGGCGCGGTGCTCGGCCTGGGGCTGGCACGGTGCTGCGCCGGGGACCGGTGCGGTGCTCTGCCGGGGGCTGGGGCTGGCGCGGGGCTGGGCCGGGGGCCGGGGGCGCAGGCACTTTGCCGGGGGCCGGCACGGTCCTCGGCCGGGGGCCAGGGCCAGCGCAGTGCTGGGCCGGGGGCCGGGGGCGCAGGCACTTGGCCGGGGGCCGGCAGGCACACTTGGCCGGGGGCCGGCGCGGTGCTGGGCTGGGGGCCGGGCCAGGGGCCGGTGTGGTGCTCAGCCGGGGGCCGGGGCTGCCACAGTGCTGGGCTGGGGACTGGTGCGGTGCTCGGCCTGGGGCTGGCATGGTGCTGCGCCGGGGGCCGGTGCGTGCTCGGCCGGGGGCTGGGCCGGGGGCCGGTGCGGTGCTCAGCCGGGGGCCGGGGCCGGCCCGGTGCTGGGCCGGGGCCCAGGCCGGGGGCCGGCGTGGGCACTTGGCCGGAGGGCCTGCGTGGTGTTCGGCCGTAGCCGGGGCCGGGGGCACAGGCACTTTGCTGGGGGCCGGCGCGGTGCTGGGCTGGGGGCCGGGCCAGGGGCCGGTGTGGTGCTCAGCCGGGGGCCGGGGCTGGCACAGTGCTGGGCCGGGGGCTGGCGCGGTGCTGGGCCGGGAGCCGGGGCCGGCGTGGTGCTCGGCCGGGGGCCGGGGGCGCGGGCACTTAGCCGGGGGCCAGCGCCCCAGAGCCCGAGCCGGGCGGGAGATGCCAGGCCCAGAGCCTCTTGGCCTGGACTGGCCGGCCGCCGGAGGGAGCCGCTCGGCCAGTGGGGCCGGATTGGGACGCGCTGCACCCCGCCCCAGCCTATCGGCTGCCTCCCTGTTTCAGGCTTCCCGCGAACATTTGATTTGCGGGAAGCAGGGGAGGGGGAGGAGCAGGGGGCGGAGCGTTCAGGGGAGGGGGCAGAGCTGGGGCGGGGCTGGGGGCAGGGAAGGGGCGGAGTTGGGGCAGGGCCCCATGGAGTGTCCTCCTTTTTAAAAATTAAAATATGGTAACCCTACTAGTGAGCATGGACTTGTCGAGAACAAATCATTCCAAACCAATCCTAGCTCCTTCTTTGGCAGGGTTCCGGGCCTAGCGGAGGTGGGTAAACAGTAGATGTGATCTCTCTTGGTGTCACTAAGGCTTTTGACACAGTCCCATGGGACATTCTCACAAGCGAACGAGGGAAATGTGGTCTAGATGTAATCAGTGAAATGTGAGTGCAGAGCTGGTTGAAAGCCCAGACTCCAAGAGCCCTTCTCCATGTCTGGCTGTCCAACGGAGAGGGTGTACCTAGTGGGTCCGGCAGGGATCAGTCCGGGGGCCGGTACTAGTCAATATTTTCCTTCAGGATTTGGAAAATGGAGTGGAGAGCATGCTTCTACAATTTGCAAATGACACCAAGCTCTTTGGAGCACAGGATTGGAATTCAAAATGCCCTTAACAAATTGGAGACTTGGTCTTCTTGAGCCAGACTCCATGGCTGGGCCCCTCTCTCTAGACTGGGCTGAAGTGAAACCCCAGAGCCAAACCCTCCTCCTCCTGGGCAGTGCGCTCCCACCTTCAATGGGCAGATGCTGCTTAGCGCTGTCAGAGCAGCTTTTGCTGGGGGCTTTTCCCAGCACTTTCCAATAGTGGAAAAGTATGAAAACCCCATTTGATTGCTAGGGACAGAGCCAGAGAGGGGGAGCAACGTGCCCAATGTCCCACAGGAAAAGGAAAACAACCATCAGTGGAACCAACAGGAAACCCAGCAATGGAAGTCAGGAGTCCTGGCTCCCAATCCCCTGGTCCAGTCACTCCAGCGGAGCACACTCCCTCTCAAAGCAGGGGGAGCGGACATGAGGGCCTGGTTGTAATTGCCAGCTGTGGGAGGGAGTGTGCAGCAGTGGTTAGCGAACGGGCTTGGAAAGAAGGCCTGCTGGGTCCCATCCATTCTTCTGACACTTGGTGTGACCCTGTGCCAGTAGCTTCCCCTCCCAGGCCTGGTTCTCATCAGTGGGGTTGGGGTCGCAGTACCGACAACCCAGGGGCGTTGGGAGGCTCCAGGAAGGTGTGTAAATTGCTGGGATGTCGGGATCCTGGAGGCGCTGTCACCCCTGCACGAGGGCAGTGTTCTGCACCCCCTGCTGCTGGCCGAGTTTCTCCGTCCCTTGACAATAAGACAGACTCTTGTTTTCACAGCCAGCCGATCACCCAGTGCCATCACCCTGCCTGCTTCCTGGGCAGGGTAACTCCTCAGCTCACCACCACCCTCTCCAGCCGTCCTTGGGCTTGGAGAGTGAGGAGAAGGGCGAGGGACGACCCTGAACATCCTCCATCCATCGCTCCATCACCAGAGCAAGTGAGTGGCATTAGGGTTCCTCGGTGGCGTCCCCTGTCTGTCTGGGGAGAGGCAGAAAGAGGGGGAGAGAATCTCTCCCAAAGGAGATTGGATTTGCAAACAGCCCCCAGGACCGCCTCGCTCTCAGACCGGGAAGGGGCTTCTCCAGAGCCGTCTCCAGTGTGTTTGGCAAGGTCCCAGCAATGGGGCTCCCAGCCCTTCCCTTGTGGGAGACTGTTCTCCAGGCTGAGAGTCTGTGAGCTGGGCCAGACCCGGTGAGCTGCTGAGCATGGAAATCAATGGGAACCGAGGAGGCCCTGGCCTTGCTATGCCTAGGGACTTTGAAGTGGGGAATGGTTTCCCAGGAGAAGTCCGGACTCCTGGGTTCAGGGCCAGCTTTAGCAAGTGCGGGGCCCAATTCCTGGGGCGGCACTTCGGATTGCCGGCTGGGGGAGGTGGCCCCGCGGGGCTGCCGCACTCTGGACGGCACTCTGGCCAGGAATGCAGGGACATGGTGCTTATCGCGGGGAGCGTTGAAGGGGAGCAGATCATGCAATGAACTCTTGTCAGTGTGTGTAGCTTGCCCTCCCTGCACCCCCATGGGGGGAGCAGGAGCTGCTCCGGCTGGGGCAGGAATGGGGAGGGACCAAACAGGCTGGTTAGTGAGCGGCTGCCTTGACCCCAGACTCACGCCTGCTCCCCGCTGGGTTCCAGGATGGCCAGGCTCCTGAGGAGGTTCAGGAAGAAGGCTCTGCAGGTGGCCCCAGAGCCTGAGGGAAGCAGCCACCATCTTCCCCAGGAGCGAAGCGGCCCCTCCGTCCCCGCTGGAGGGGAAGAAGCTCCCGGCCGCGCCAGGAGGTGGAAGTACCCAGCCTTCTGGCGGAGGAAACCCACTCCCGGCACAGGCGCCGAGGTGGGAGCATCACCTCCCAGGCCAAAATGGAGCTGGGCCAGGCTGCGGATGGGCAGGCAGGACCCAGCCCAGGGGCGGAACCGGGCAGGGTGGCTCTGGGGCTTGTTGTTGTGTGGGCAGCAGCGGCCCCAGGCGCCCAGCCCCAACTTCCAACAGGGGGCATCGCCCTGCTCGGTCAGTGAGGACCGTCCAGCCTCCCCAGGGCAGGAGGTGGAGGATCCCTCTGCCAGCCCCAGCAGCTCGGGCCGCTCCCCATCCGACAGCAGCAGCGCCTGCGACTCGGACAGCAGCCTGGCCGACGGACGCGTCTGCTTTGTTCCAGGTGAGGAGCCAGGCTGGGCTCGGGGAGGGGTGAAAAGGGGGTCTGTGAACAGCCAGGGCCCAGGCCCTCGAGCAGTGCTATGGGGGCGGGTCTCCAGCCCAGGTGTCTGGCCTGAGTCATGTGAACCCCACTGACACTAGATGCTGCCACTTTGGTCCTTGGTGCTCCACTGGGCGGGGGTGGGGGGAGGCACCTCCAAGGGAGTCCAGGACAGTGGGGAGGGTCTCTTTGCTATGGGCTCCTGAAGGAGTTGGGGGCTGATGCCATCACTGAGAGGGGGGAGTGTGGGGCCCAATCTGCCCTATGTCCCGGAGGTGGGAAGGGGACACATTGTCCCACCATGCCCCTGTCCTTCCCCCGAGTGGCAGCAGGAGTCACCTTGTCCCCTTCTCTCCCTGGTGCAGGGTCCGCCAGGGACTCCGAGGACGACGAGGAGAAAGAACAACGGGTAGACTTGATAACAGAGGAGGCTGCTCTCATGAACATCCGAGAGCAGCTCCATGCCCGAGAAAAGGTACAAACGTTCCCCAGCTGTGCTGGAACTGAGATTGTCCTGCTCCTTCCCAGCATCCTGACCCCCTGCAGAAGGTCTTGGCCCTAATCGGGACCTTTCTCCTTCATGATCTGGGACCCCCAAGATGGGGGTGTTTGTCACACACCAGCCGGGGTCTCCTCCCCGCACAGGCACTGTCCCAGTTCCTGACCCTGATTGTGGAGGAGTCGTGGGTGATTTGAACAATAGGCAGGTCCCCACTATCCCCCATTCAGGCCTAAGTCCTGCAGCTGGTGTGGCTGGGACAGGGAGGTCCCTGGCTAACTGGCTGTCTCTCCCCTAACCCCACTCCTGGTGGGCGCAGGATGAGGCGCAGCAGCTCGAGTTCCTGCAGGCCATCTACCCCGCATGCCTCGCTGCCCAGCAGAGAGGGGAGAACACATTGGAGCCACACTGCTCGAAGGCGGCTGTGGTGGAGAGGATTGTGGTGAGACACGGCGCCCGGCAGCTGGAGGGTGGACAGAGACATGGGAGGGGCAGGGGTCTCCCCGGGCCGAGGGTTGGGGGATGGCTGGTGCTGGAGGGCAGCTGAGGGCAGGGATTGCTGGGACTGAAGATTGGGGAGAGGAGACGGGAGAACTAGTGGGCAGGAATCGGAGGAGCGGGAGACAGCTGGGGGGATCCTGCTGGCTGTGTAATCTCCTCCTTGGGGAGTGTCCGTGAGGCCCGAATCTCACACGCTCCTTTGTCTCCTTTGCGTCTCACAGGAGCTCATTGAGGAGCTTCCTCCTAACTCCCCACCCGACGCCGTCCTGGCCAACTCCCTCGTTGCTGTGGCCAACCTCAGGTACCGAGACCCTCCCGCCCGGTTCCCCTAACCCCGGTGCTGCTCAGGCCCGTGGCTGGGAGTCACTGCCCCTCCCACTCCCAGCTCACCTCCCAAGGGGGGCTCCTCTGGCAGAGGTGCGGGGAAGGTTCACTCTCTCCTGGCTGCTCTGTTCTTTGCACTCCAGTCACATTGCAATGGCTTTGGGGAGAGGCTGACTCCCAGGATCAGATACAGGAGGGGCAGCAGGATCCAGGGAACAGGCGCCATTCCTGCCCTGCCACTGTCCGTCTGGGAAACCTCGGCCTTATCATTCCCTGGCTCGGTGCCTCAGTTTCCATTCTCGCCAGCCTCTGCCTATTTCCCTGCAGTTTCACGTCCGTGTTGGTGCCAGTCCCACCCCCGCACTGCACAGTCTAATACCGGCTCCTCTCTCTTGCCAGCACCATGACACCTGCCCTGGAGCCGGAGCTGGAGACCCACCTCCTCCGAGCCACCCTGCACGCTGTGTTCACCCTGGGCACGCAGACGGACACCAACCAAGTCCAGGTAGATCAGCCAGCTGTTATCCTGCCCGAATCCTTGCTAATTGCCTGCAGTGGGATGTGAATGAGAGAGGCGAGGATATGTGTTTGGGGGTCTCACCAGTGCTTCCCAGAGACCCCTCTTCCCATCCTGTGGCAGGTGTAGCCCCAGTTTCCCTAACTCTGACCCATGGCTCTCCCTTGCTTTGCAGGATCTGCATAGGGTCATACCAGACCTCCTGGACGCCATGCTGGGGAACCTGCTGGAAAAGACCCCAGACACGGACAAGCTCCACTACATCTTGGAGGTGAGCCCGATGATGGGGTGGGGGCAATTTTACCTTAACTCTTAGATCCATTTCCCAGTCTGTCCTCCTAGCTGGGCCCCCAGTGGCCGTCCTTGGTCAGGGCAGTCAGTGCAATGAAGGGCCAGGCCCTTCCTCCTTGAAGGACAGAGGAAGGAGCTGGGACTTCAAGCCAGAGCTCTGCCTGGTTGTGTGGAGCACTAAGCACAGGGCCCCCGGCTGGCTTGGGGAGTGAGAGTCTGAACCCCTCCTGGGAGATCCAGAAGATGGTCCTCAGAGAAGAGCCACAGCCTCATTCCCAGAGAAACAGGAGGGCCCCAGAGAATCAGCCCTTGTCTCTGACGGGGCCCGAGATTCCTGGGGGGATTGTGCTCACACTCAGTCCCTTCACCCAGCCAAGGACTTGAAAACCAGGGAGGGGGGAGGGGTCTGTCTCCTTCCTGGGGAGCTGTTCAGGAATCAGCAGTTCAGGGAGGATGGGACCAGCCCTGACACCGAGCATTGTCCCCATCTAGAGAGACAATGACAAGCTGTGACCTGCAGGATACAAGCATCGTCCTGGGGGCAAGAGTCCCCTTCTAAAACTCTGCGGTCAATGAATCAGATATTCCACCCCCACCGCATGCAATGTCTCAGCCCCCTTGGGATGGGGGGGGGCATTAGCACTACACATGCACCCCCTCATCAATCCTGAGCTGCCTCCTTTCCCCACAGCACATTAACTACTGGACCGTGTCCAGGGTGCCACGAGAGAGAGCCAGGGCCATCAGGAGCAGCGCAGCCCTGCTCACGTCCGTCATCTCCCTCCCTGTCTTTGACGTAAGTGGCCTCTGAGCCCAGCTTCCTGACTCCAGGCGTAGGGGGGGCCGGCTCCAACGGGCTGGAGGATCTGCTGCTGCAGGGGCTGTGGGCTAGGAGTGATCCTCTTGGGGAGGCAGAGTCAGAGCAGAGAATGAGCCTGGCTTGAGTCAAGTTCTTCTTGTCCTGGTTAAGTGGCGACTCTCGCTTGTAAGGGGAGCAGGCTCCAGGTTCTTGCCTTCCTGTCATCCTGGAGCAGCTGGGGAAGCAAATCCTCCTGGAGGGCCCTGCCCACATCTCTGTCCTCCGGGCTCCCTTGCGGGCAGAGATAACTAAGGATCCAGCTCTAGCTCCTATCCTCTAGCATCTCCTGCAGAGGGGCTGAGGGGAAGGAGAGTCCTGGCCCAGGCAGGGACTGGGAGCTGACAGGAAAATGCTGATGGAGTCCCCTCTCCCTCTCCCTTCCATTAGAACTCAGCCGAATTCCCCAGGATGGGCCACCACGTGGCCCAGCTGGCTCTGTCCATCAGTGACCCAGACGAGGACATCAGCCGGCAGGCCAGGGAGGGGGTTTACCGGCTCTACCAGCTCCTGCTGCGCCAGAGGGGTAAGGAACCCGGCTAGACGAGTCAGACTGGGACCCCAGCCAATTCCTCTCCGAGTGACCCCGGCTGGCGGATCAGTCTCTCTCTCTCTCTTTCTGTGTTCTCCACCACCCCCGCAGTTCTGTTGGGCTCTGCCCACCGTGCAGCCACCAATGGGATTGGAAGGACACAAGCCCTGCAACCAGAATGACCAATGTGTATGTGTGTCTCTCTTTCCCAGAGCTGACCATCCGTGAGGTCGAAGACCTTTGGTGCTGGGACTGGCACGAGGACAGCCAGCTCCTCGGCTATAAGAACACCGCCAGGGTCGGGGAGGTAAGGACACTCTGCCAGGGCATGGCACAGCTCTGCAGGCAGGTGGCTGCCTCCTGGAGCCACGCGACGGAGTTGCCGTTCTAGGCCAGGATTTGGAGCCTGGTTCGGGGCAATCTGCTGAAGCCTCACATCTGGTTGGTTTCAGGTTTTTGGCAAATTCTTCTCGGAGGGGCAGAGAAGCTTCTTCCTGCAGACAGCAGTGCTGGCCATGCACGACCCCCTGCTGCGTGTCAGCCAGGCTGGGCTGCTCCTCACTTACTCCCTCCTGGGGCAAACCGAGCAGCTGATGGGGAGCACGGTGAGCAGCTGCATTAGACTCAGGAGATTGGGGCGGGGCCCAGGCCTGATTCCCATCCTCTGGCCATTCGCCGGCCTGGCAGCAAGGCCACCGGTGGGGAATGAGAGTGAGAGCAGGTGCTCCTGGGAAGGGAGATGAATTCACCTCCATGAGCAGGAGGGAGGAGGTTGTCCCCGGAGCAGTTCCAGCCCAGCTCGTTAGCAAGGCTAATGAATGACAAGCATTGCCTCAGCACGGACTTCTGTTCTTGGGAAGGGCAGCAGAGTCCTCTACGTGCCCTCTGCGAGCCTCTCCTGTCACCCGCGCCACCACCTGGAGTTGTTCCCGTCACTGGCAGCCTGGGAGGCCAAGGCCTGAGGGGTGATGGCGACTGACCGGGCAGTTCTGAGGCACATGGGCGGGGGAAGCTCGTCCTGCTGCCGGCAGGGCTGGACTCGCTCTAGAGAGAACGGGAGGATTCAGTCAGCAGGGGCTGCTGATCTGCCCCATTCACCAGGGCTGCCATCCTGCGGCTTCAGCCTCAGTGGCTGGGATAACTTGGGGAAAGGTCTCAAGCTCCCCACATCCCACTTCACTGCTGCCAGAATCCCTCCGCCCCCCCACTAGAGCCCCCTCCCTGCCCAACCTGGGTGGGGGTGGAGGAGAGGGGTCAGAGAACTTGAGCTGTGGATTGGAGGTGGAACAGCTGTCAGGGGCACTGGGTGGGAGGTGGCAGGAGCTCCCCCTACAAGGAGGTTGTTGGCACTGGAGGTCCCTTGAAAGGAAAACAAGACTCCATTCTGGGGGTCAGGAGGGGGACTTCATCCCTCAGAGGTGCGCGGGTGCTGGGTGGAATTGCTGCTGGTCCCAGGGGCCCTTAATTCCCCCTGATTCCACGGGGGCATCTGAGTCTCTGACAGGTCCTCGTTCCCTTGCAGCACGAGGTCGTCACGGCCAAAATAATGAAGCAACTTCACATCATCCGGCACTTGCGCCAAGTGCCGGAGGCGCTGCAGGAATTCTGCCTCCAAGGCCACCAGCAACTCCTGCTCCCTCTAAACGGGGAGTGTAGTGAGACTGAGTGGCCTCCCTCCGAGCAGGAGAGCGAGGGCCCCTCTACACGCCCCTTGGAGGGCAGAGCCTATATTGCCCCACCCCCCTTGCCTGTTGGCTGGCCACCGGGGCCTCTGGTAGACTCTGTGGCAACTGAGCGGCCTCCCTCCGAGCAGGAGAGCGAGGGCCCCTCTACACGCCCCTTGGATGGCAGAGCCTATATCGCCCCACCCCCCTCGCCTGTTGGCTGGCCACCGGGGCCTCTGGTAGACTCTGTGGCAACTGAGCAGCCTCCCTCCGAGCGGGAGAGCGAGGGCCCCTCTACACGCCCCCTGGAGGGCGGCGCCTATATCCCCCCGCCCCCTCGCCATAAGGACCGGGGCGTGGGGTCGGAAATATAAAAGGCCGGCCCTTCACCACAGTTGGGGGACAGCCTGCAACAAAGGAGGACACTTGGCCTGTTCTCCAGAGTCCCCTAACCCTAACCCCAGACATGGACGAGGACTGGCCCGGAGTACCCGCTGCGGTTTACCCCAGGGAGCCGGAAGAGGCCTGGAGGCCGCAGGTACCAAACCCCGGGGAGGCAGGAAGTAGCCCAGGGGCAGCCCGGGAGCTGCTGGCTGCAGAGCCCGGCGCGGCTCAGTCGGCGTGTTGCGGCTGGATCCCCGCCGACGCAGGGGCAAGCAATCCTGCCCCTGCCAGTGCTTTGGGCTGGGACGCGGGGGAGGAGGGTGGGACCGCGTCCCCCTGCCACCCCACCCCGGGTGGCTGACCCCCTACATGGTGCAAGGAGGCTCTAGCCCAGGACAGGAACTGTTTGTTGGCTGGCCACCGGGGCCCCGCCCAGAATAGAGCCAGCCCTGTCAAGTCTGTCTGTTTGCTGGCTGCCAGGGTTCCACCCAGGCCAGGGCCCGCCCTTGAAGTCTGGTTGTTTGTGGAGTGCTTGGGCCCCGCCCAGGCCTGAGCCACCCTCGATACAGTGTGTTGAGGGGCTGACCACTTGAGCGACCTCAGCCCAGCAGCGCCGGCTCTACCATTTTTGCTGCCCCAAGCAAAAAAAAAATACAACAACGCTCAGACTGCCAAAGTGAGCAAAAAGAAAACCAAAAAAACCCCAACCACTTGGACTGCCACCACCCGAACTGCCGAAGCAGAAAAAAAACCAACAACAACGCTCGGACTGCCGCCGCCCGAACTGCTGAAGTGCAAAAAACAAAAAAGTCGCCCGGCCTGTGCTGCCCCAAGAACGGACCGAATGCCGTCCCAGGCATGTGCTTCCTCCGCTGGTGCCTGGAGCCAGCCCCGCAGCCCAGGCCACAGCCTGGTTGTGACAGCTGATCGCTGAGGTGGGGCGGCTGCTCCACCCCCATGCAAGAGGGCGCTAGAGTAGGCCAGAGCAGCTGCAGAGGCTTGTAGCCAATCAGAGAAGGGCCAACTGAGAGCCAATCAGGGCCGAGATTAGAGCCAGCCAATCAGGGCTAAACTAGGCCCTATATAAAGGCTGCCCAGGCAAGCAGCAGGCAGTATCCCCCAGGCCTTGATAGGAGAAGGTCTGTCCTCAGATCAGGAGACCAGCATCTCTGAAAAAGCAGTGCTGGGCAGGCTCAAGGGAGCATACTACAGCTCCGGCCCAAGACCTGCCAGATTGTGGGCCCTGATAGAAAGGGCCTAGAGGAGAAGTGGCCCAGGGACAGTTGGACAAGGGGAGAGCAGGGAGACTGCCACTAGAGGATCCCTGGGTGGGGACCCAGGGTAGTTGGTGGGCCTGGGTCCCCCCGTTCCCGCTTGTACTGCAGCTGGCCATGTGGTGGCTGAGTCAAACTGCAACCGGGCCTTGAGACAAGGCGCTAGACTTTGGGGGTTTTGGTTGGCCACTGAGGCAGGTGCAAGGACTGTTGCTAACCTGCTTCCCCCCTCCCCGCTGGAAGGAGATGAGGATGGATTAGGGGGCACTGATGGAGGGAAGTGGCCTGAAGAAGGACACCGTCAAGCGGACTAGGCAGATTGTGCCACATGGAGAGACCAAAATGGTGGAGAAAAGAGACTTCTATTGGAGGGCCTGGGTGGCTCGGCTTGCCGATCAGCAGAGGGAGTCCTTCTGGCTGCTGTGGAGGTCAGCACCCAAACCAAACAAGAGATCCGGCACCGAGGGCGAGAGGCCAGGAACGCTGAACTGCTTCGCCTGTAGGTGACAGGGACACTAAAGGAGGGAGTGTCCCTCCTGGGAGGGGGCAGAGAGGCCCCACCCAGAAAAGGCACCCCCTGTGAGAGTAACAGGGGGGCCCCCAGCTTGTTGGGTCTGTGGGGAGCCAGGGCACCTGAAGAGAGAGTGCCCCTACAGGACTCCCAAGGCCCGGGCCAGCCCAGAAGGAAGGGCTAGGGCCCAAACAAGCAGGAGTAGGGATGTGGCAGGGGGAAGACCCAGAAAGTGCTTCCACTGCCACCAACGGGGACATTTAAAGAGGCACTGCCCCCTGAGGCAGAAAGGGGGAGTGTCTGAGACAAGGGCTCGGTCAGAGACCAGCCACAGAGAAGAGGTGGTGAAGACGGAGGCCCCTAGAGAGAAAGGGGCTGGGGCAGAGAGGCCCCACCGAAATGAGGGAACCCACATAGGAGCCAGGAGGGCCCATGTGGGAACCCAAAGAGCAGTAGGACCCCACGTAGGACCAGGGCGTTCTACAGGGGGAACCCAGACCCTACAGGTGGGAAGCAGCTGGCTCCAGACTTTGGAGGGCCTGCGAGAGGAAAGGGATGCCCTGCAGGCCCCACTACGAAGGAAGCTGGGGCGATAGGGACCCCTTTCCTCCCCTCCCCCGTGAGCATTTTTAAGGGGGAGGGTTTGTGGTGGGACGGCTGCCCCACCCCCATGTGAGAGGGAACTAGAGTAGGCCAGAATGGCTGTGCAAGCCGTCAGCCAATCAGGGAAGGGCCTACTGAGAGCCAATCAGGGCCGAGATTAGAGCCAGCCAATCAGGGCTAGGCTAGGCCCTATATAATGGCTGCCCAGGAGAGCAGCAGGTCGTCTGTCCCAGAATTTCATGGGGGAAGGTCTGTCTCCATAGCAGGAGACCAGCATCTCGGGCTGGGCAGTACTGCATCTGGCCATCCGGTGGCCGAGACACATTGTAACGGGCCCTTGAGACAAGGGGCTAGACTTTGGGGGTTGCGGTCGGCCACCGAGGCAGGTGCAAGGACTGTTGCTAACCCCCGCCCCTGGAATGGGGTGAGGATGGACTGGTGGGCACTGCTGGAGGGGCAGTGGCCTGAAGGGCAGTGTCAAGCGGTGAGCAACGCGGCTCCAGATGCCAACGGAGGACAAGAGACGGATGGGACGCTGACAGCAGAGGGCGTTCCCCATCAACTGAGCTAATTCCCAGAGCGACCAGCGGGAGGCGCCATGCTGGTGAGTCCCAACCCCGTCAAAACCGCCCAGCCCTATTGTGGGCCCACTGCTACCCTGCAGACTCTGGTCAGGACCAGACTGGGCCAGCTGGAGTGGCCTCCCTCTGATTGGGAGAGCGAGAAGGGGAAATGGAGCCCCCTGGCACTCACAGAAACTCTCTCCCCTCTCTGTGGAGCAGGGTTCTTCCCTCTGCCCCCCAAATTCCTTCATATGGGGCAGGACCTCTTTCCCTTGCACCACTCCCCTCCCCCCTTTCCTTGGTCTACCCCCGCTCATTCCCGCTGCGCCCAGGCAGAGCTCTCCCTGCCCCATATGGTCCAGAAAAGCCCTTGTGTCAGGGCCACAGCCCCACTGGAGCTCGGAAAGCTCCACTTTTGAGGAGGTGGGGGTGGGACAGAGGCTCAGGGCTAGCTTCACCTCCTGCCCTTTATTCTCCACTTGGCCCTTCTATGGGGTCTCTGGGTGTGACAGGAATAGGAGCTTCCTTCCAGCTGTCTTCCAGGCCCTGGGATCTGGCACAGCCTCCCAGACGGGCGCTTCTTGTAGCTGAGTCACGTCAGGGAGCAGTGGGGACAGGTCACCTCATCCCAGCAATGCCGGCTCTCAAAGAGGCTTAGATGGAAGACCCCAGTCCCTCATGGAGGTAAGAGCCATTTACTGCTTGGGGCATGTGGGTCGCTTGGGGGAGAAATGGCATCCCCGATGCATAGCCTGCCTGGGAGCTTTCCTGGCCCCTGGATCCCAGCCCTGGTACAGAGCCCTATTTCTCCTCATGATATCCTCCTTTTATTCTCAGAGGCTGTGTCCAGGATCCTGGAGACTGTTGCTTGCTGCAGGAGGTTTGAGTGGGGAGAGATCGCTCACTGTCACAACCCTGGGGTCTCCAACCCGGGTCTGCAGGGTTCATGGGAGCAGCCACGCTCCAACCCTCCACCTCGAAGCCTGCTGAAAATTGCTTCCCTCGGACCCATGAAGTTCAGCCCCAGTTTGAGGCTCCACTCCTGAGGTCCTATTGGAGGAGTCCCAGGAAAGCTCACTGGCCCCCTGGCCCTGCGTACGACAGCAGCAGGAACACGAAGCTGACTGAACACCAGGCCTGCTCCCGGTTCTGGACCATGCGCTGCCTGGTTCTGCTGCCGCTCCCCTGGCTTGATTTCCTGGCATCTGAGTTGTGGTGGTGATAGCACGTTTGTCTTTTGCTGCTGATCTTCCAGTACCCTGACCCGGCTGACTCTCCACTCCTGTCATGTGAGTGTGGACTCTGGCTCTGACCAGTAGGTCTGGCTGCCCTTGACCCAGCCGTGATGTTCACTTTTGTACAATTTCTCCAATGCCCCTTTCTGATCTCCAGCAAGATACACCAGTCCCTTGGCTCCCAAAGTCCCAGTTGCCCGCTATTCAAGGGCTGAGGGGTAGTGCTTGTATCGCCCCACTCCAGCTGCTTTTCCTAGGGGAATCTCCCTAGAGCCGAGGAGAAATCTGCTCTTTTCTTAGGATCAGTCCCACCCTGGCCTCAGCTCAGCTACTTTGTTTACCTGGGGTCAGGCACCACTTTTGAAGCCCTTAGCGTGGGGGTGGAGGTCCAGCAGTTTCCACCAAAGAACACCCCCCTGTCTTTCTATGGTCCGGCTAGGGCTCCCCATCCATCCTGAAGCTGAACCCCAGATGGGAGCTGATGGATTGTCCTTGGTGGGCCATGTTCTTGTGTGTGATGAGAGGGCCAGGAGCAGATGCACCACGCCTGGCCAGGACTGGGCTAAACATCCTGTAATGCTAGGTGAGTCAAACCATGGCCACAATACAGCCACCCTGGGCATCCATGGGGACTGAATCTGGGCCCTTCACTACGAAGAGCACAACTCATTCCAACTTGAGTCATGACGCTGGTGACCCCTGCCAGCCCCTCTGAGGGGGGGGGGGGTCAGTATTATCCCTGTTCGCTGGGGCATAGGGATAGAAAGCAACTGGCTGCAAGGTCACACACGACGTCCCTGACCAGTCCAGCTCCAACCACTAGACTCCAGCCACTTCCAAAGTCAGAGAACCCAGGAGCCCTGACTCTGGTCTTGTCTTTTAAGGCCTAACCTCCCTCCCACTCAGGAAGCCATAGAAGAGACCATCTGCTGAGCTCCCCTTGGCAATGCCGCTGTCCGAGACCATTGCTAGTGGGTGCCAAGTGCCTGAGCAGGGAACTGCTTGAGGGCCTCCTAGAGACTCGCAGGTGTTTGACTGTGACCCTCAGGGAGCCATGACAAGAGCCTCTCAGGCTCTAACAAAGGGTTTCTGTTCTCCTAGACAGTCGGCCCGTGAGGCCAGTTTGCAGAATGGGGAAGAGCCCTTTGGCGAGGCGTTGGAAGATTCACCATGAAGATGGCAGCAGCCGCAGTGCCTGGGTCCCCATGGGCCAAGCCTCCACTCCTGCCAATCCAGGCTAATCTCCCGCTGCTCTCAGTGGGGCTTGGCTTTAGCTGCTGGGCCTGTGAGCCTAGACCAGGGGTCTCAAACTCACATGACCACGAGGGCTGCATGAGGACTAGCTCATTGGCCCGAGGGCCACATCACTGACACCCCCCCTCGCTGCCCCCAGCCCTGCCCCCAGAGGGGGCTGGAGGAGTGTGGCAGGGGCTCAGGGCGGGAGTTGGAGGGGTGAGGCAGTGGGTGCAGTAGGGGGCTCTGGGCAGGGGGTTGGGGTATGGGGTGCAGCAGGGGGTTGGGGTGCAGGCAGGGGGCTCAGGGCAGGGGGTTGGGATGTGGGGTGCAGGCGGGAATGCGAGGTGTGGCAGAGGGTTGGGGTGCAGGCAGGGGGCTTGGCATGGGGAGGGAGAGGTGAGGTAGGGGGTTGGGGTGCAGTAGGGGCTCTAGGCAGGTGGGTGGGGTGCAGGATGGCATTGGCCTGTGGCCTAGAGCCGCTTACCTAGAGAAATAGCCCCGCAGGCCGCGTGTTGGAGACCCCTGGCCTAGGCCGAGCACTCAGGGATTTCCATCAGCCTGCTCAATGGCGAATGCAGCCACCCAAAGAAGGGAAGAAGAGTGGAAGTGAAAGAGTAAAGCTGGACCATCCGCTGAGCTGCTGCACTCAAGTGAGCAGAGCCGGGGAGAGAAGAGGGAGAACTCGAAGGTGGCTGGCGGCAGTAGGGAGGAGAAGCAGTTTGGGAGCCAGGAGAGGAGAAATAAATAGTTAATGACAAATGCTGTTGGCTCTCTTGTGTGGTGAAGGGTTGAAAAGGGGTCTCTTTACTATCAGGCTTAACTTTATAGACACCCCCCCGCCCCCATACACAGCTATTTTAAAGGTAAGAGGTCAATCTAGGGGCTTGAAGTCCCAGACTCTGGGGCAATTACCTCCTCCTACCAGCTGATCTCAACCCAGCAACTCCCTCAGATGGTAGCAATAGTGAGCTCTTGTCCTCCTTTTCTGGACGAGCCACCAGAAAAAGCACACAGTACATGCGGCCAAGGAACTAGGGGCAGTGTTGCCTGTTACCCTGGCTCTTGGGGGGAGGGGGGAGAGCACGGCAGGTTACTTTGGACTAGGTAGGCGCCACATGTCTCCAAACCTGCACCTCCCGAGGCTCCAGAGACCTCTCTCCAGATCCCAGAGCGTCCTCAGAGTCCTAAAGTGCCAGATGGAATCTGGCCTCTCCCCCCACCTCAGCAGTCCAAAAAAAGTTTTGTAGACATGTTGTGTCCTCGCCTACCACACTCCCCTGTTGGCGACTAATGCAATCACCGAGTCCAGGCTCGGTGACAGGCATAGCTCTGGGCTGGGACAAGCAGGAGGACATGAGCTGCAATGGATCCCCCTGTGCGTGGGCTGAATGGGCAACCTCTCTCCTGCCATCTCTGCTTTCCAGCCCACAGGCAGTAAGGAGAAGGTGATGGACTTACCCTAATGGTGGGAAGAAGCAGAGTGAAGAGAAGATCAGAGCACCATCCGATAGCATTCCTCCTAGAGTCTCTCCAACCACCACCTGGCTCCTTCCTGCCGTAGGCCGCAGACCCTAGGTTCCACAGGGACTTTCTGAATTAACCCTCTAGAAAGCTGCCTCTGGCTTCCTACAAGCTCTCACATGGCCCTGTCACGAGAAGTAAGGAATAAGGTCCTGCCTCCCCCAACTGCTCGGGGGAATCCTCTCTGAGAATCAGTGCAGGGCTTTATGCAGCTCAACAAACAGATCCCTTTGTGTGGTGTTGTGAAGAAGCTGCACCCCCCTGGGCAGCTCTTTTTAGAGCAACATTAACTCCCCCAGGGATTTCTGCTCTAAATGCTCCAGGCTGTTCTGATGCTGCAGAGACTTGAGGGTTCCTGGAGAGCATGCCCCAACGCCAGCAATCCCATGGGGCCTCAGCCCTCGGGACATGTCCTCCTTCTCCCCCAGCACCGTGCAATGGAGGGAAGAAAGGGACACGGGAGATGGAGTCTCTCACTGCAGGATGGGTTATCCGTAAGCCAGGAACACCAGTGTGGACGCAGGGGAATGCTGTGCTGTGGTGTATGTGCCCTGCAGGATATCACTCGTGAAGGGAAGCAACACTGCTCTTGGCAGCGGAATCTGGGCAATAAGGAAGAGTAGATGGAAATTCTCCCTGGGGAGGGGAAATGGGGAAACCCGTGGGGGGCGATGGGTATGTCGCTGGTTACAGCCTACTGAGGTAGGGGAGAGAGGGTACAAAAAGTGGTGGGCAGGGAGGTGGTTCTCAAACTGTGGGTCAGGACCCAAAAGTGAGTTACAACCCCCTTGTAATGGGGTCACCAGGGCTGGCTTAGACTTGCTGGGGTCTGGGGCCAAAGCCGAAGTCCGAGCCCCCCTGACTGAGGGGGAAGCCAAAGCCTGAGGGCCTCAGTCCTAGGCAGTCAAGCTCGGGTTGCAAGCCCCTTGTCTGGGGCTGAAGCCCTTGGGCTTCGATTTTGGCCTCCCCACACAGGGTGGGGGGATTTGGGCTTTGGCTTTCCCCCCACACCCAGGGTCGGGAGGGCTCAGGCTTCGGTCCCCCTCCTGCGGTCGTGTAGTAATTTTTGTTGTCAGAAGGGGGTCGGAGTGCAATGAAGTTTGAGAGCCCCTGTATTAGACACATCGTTACCTGTTTTACGTTCTTGGTTATTGAGAACCCCGGACCTCGAATGGATAGGGATCAAGCTGCTACTGACACAACCCAGCAGATGAACCGGTGGGGGGCTGGCACCATTCACTGAATCCAAACCAGAGAGCAGGAAATGTTTCTCCTTTTGCACCTGTCTATGACTTGTGGGAAGAAATTAGGTTAGCCCGGGGGACTTCCTACTGGGAGACAGACAGGGGCGGTCTCACGTAGCCAGGAGTAAATCGTCCTTGGCCATTTTAAAAAATTATAGATACTTTTCTAATACAAAGTTTTGTGCCCAACTAGGAGTGACTCTATTGTGGGCCTCCTTGTGTTGGATAAAGATGAACTGATCGCTGGACTGGATGTCCGTGGTTGCTCTGGGGCCAGTGATCATGACTTGACTATTCAGTAAGGACCAGTATCCTTACTGGTTTTGGAACAAATTGATAAATTAAACAGCAATAAGTCACCTGTCCTTTAAATCAGCTTCCACACCAGATGCCTGGAGGAGAGCTAATATGACACCAATGCATAAAAAAGGCTCCAGAGATGCTCCTGGCAATTACAGGCCACTAAGGCTAACTTCAGTACCAGGCAAATTGGGTGAAATTATAAAGAGCACAATTATTAGACACATAGATAAACATAATTTGTTGGGGAAGAGTGAACATGGTTTTTGTAAAGGGAAATCATGCCTCACGAATCTACTAGAATTCTTTGAGGGAGTCAACAAGCATGTAGATAAAGGTGATCCCGTGGATATAGTGTACTTAGATTTTCAGAAAACATTTGAGAAGGGCCCTCCCTTGGCTCTGAAGCAAAATGGGATAAGATGGAAGGTCCTCTCTGGGATATGTAACTGGTTCAAAGGCAAGAAAGATAGGGTCTGACTAAGTGGTCAGTTTTCAGAATGGAGAGTGGTGTCCCCCGGGGCTCTGTACTGGGACCAGTTCTGTTCAACATACTCCTAAGTGATCTGGAAAAAGGGGTAAACAGTGAGGTGGCAACATTTCATAGAATCATAGAATATCAGGGTTGGAAGGGACCTCAGGAGGTCATCTAGTCCAACCCCCTGCTCAAAGCAGGGCCAATCCCCAGACAGATTTTTGCCCCAAATTCCTAAATGGCCCCCTCAAGGATTGAACTCACAACCCTGAGTTTTGGAGGCCAATGCTCAAACCACTGAGCTATCCCTCCCCAGCTGGTACAAACCAACTCAAGTTAGTTAAGTCCAAAAGAGAGTGCAAAGTGTGACAAAGGGATCTCACCAAACTGAGTGACTGGGCAACAAAAAGGCAGATGAAATTCAATGTTGATAAATGCAAAGTAATCAATTACAACATGTCAGGGAAGATTCTAGGCATCAATGATCTGATCTTTGGGTTGATGGCGGTAAACAGATTCCCATAAGGCTCCCTCTCTCCCTCTTCCCAAGAGCCACCCTCATCCTCTCTCCCCTTTCTGCTCCCGCATCCTCTGCAAACTTTGGAAGATGGATGCCTCATGATGGCCTTCGCTCATGGGGATGTTGCCTAGTGGTCAGGGTTTCGGCCCTTTTGGGGGGAAGGGCGCAGCAGATGGTGGGGGAGCCCAGGGCCTCCCACTGGGCTCTGACCCAGGCTACTCTGGGGCAACTGTGACGTTACTGACATAAACTGGGACCGTATAGATCATTGTTGCAACCAAGGTCCTGTAGTGGCACCCAAATCTTGTATAAAGGGGGTCAAATGGGGTGTCTAGGACAAGGTTATGGTTTACTGGTTATGATCATGCTGTCTATATGCGTGTATCAGTTTTGTAGTTGAAGTTATGAATATTGGCTCTATACTGTCTGTATGGCAAACTTATGCTATGCTTCTGGGTGACATCCCAGACAAGCTGAGATTAGCTCTGCCTAGCCTGCTTGATGGCCCATTAAGGACCATCAGCTATACAATGGACCCATTGAGAGAAGACAGATACGCCTTGTAACTCAGCAAAGGATGCAGGGACTGGCCCATGTGACTCCAGACTCCATTTTGCTGTAATTTTCCACAGTAAGAACAAAGAGGTGTTCTTACACCTGGAAAAGACTATATAAGGCTGATGCCTCATCTCCATCTTGTCTTCAATCCTGCTTCATACCTCTGGAGGAACTTTGCTACAAACTGAAGCTCTGAACAAAGGACTGAGGACCCATCCCAGCGGGGGATGTATTCCAGAGACTTGATTCGAAGCTGCAGTTTATTCCATCGCTGCTGCAAGCCTGAACCAAGAACTTTGCCATTACTGTGTGTAATTGATTCCATTTAACCAATTCTAAGTCTCATCTCTATCTTTTTCCTTTTATGAATAAACCTTTAGATTTTAGATTCTAAAGGATCGGCAGCAGCGTGATTTGTGGATAAGATCTGACTTGTATATTGACCTGGGTCTGGGGCTTGGTCCTTTGGGATCAGGAGAACCTTTTTCTTTTACTGGGGTATTGGTTTTCATAACCATTTGTCCCCATAACGTGTGGCCCTGGTGGTTATACTGGGAAACTGGAGTGTCTAAGGAGATTGCTTGTGAGCTTGCGGTTAGCCAGTGGGATGAGACCGAAGTCCTCCTAGTCTGGCTGGTTTGGTTTGCCTTAGAGGTGGAAAAACCCCAGCCTTGGGCTGTAACTGCCCTGTTTTAGCAATTTGTCCTGAGTTGGCACTCTCAGTTGGGTTCCGCCAGAACCGCATTGTCACAGCAACACAAGGGGGTGACCCTTCCTAGCACCCCGCTATTGTCCAAAATTCGCAGTTTATCACAGGAAGCTCTGAAGGGTGCTTGGCACAGGGGAGTCATGCCATGGGGCGGGGGGTTGCAGAGGGGCAAGGGGGAGTCATGTCATGGTGTCAGGGGTTGCAATGGGGGGAGGGGGAGTCATGCCATGGGGCGGGGGGTTGCAGAGGAGCAAGGGGGAGTCATGTCATGGTGTCAGGGGTTGCAATGGGGGGAGGGGGAGTCATGCCATGGGGCGGGGGGTTGCAGAGGAGCAAGGGGGAGTCATGTCATGGTGTCAGGGGTTGCAATGGGGGGAGGGGGAGTCATGCCATGGGGCGAGGGGTAGCAATGGGGCCGGTCCCCCCCGCTCACCTGGAGGTGAAGACCTTGGAGCAGCTGACGGAGGGGCTCAGGTCGCACATGGCCCGGTACCCGGGGTCCCGCTCCCGCGAGCTCTCCACGTGCAGCGCGTACACGGAGAGCACCAGCCCCAGCGCGCACAGCACGAGCCGCAGTGCCCGCTCCCAGCCCGGCGCCGCCATCTCCTACTGCCACTGCACGCCGGGCACGGGCTCGCCCCCACTGGCCCGCGCACCTGCCAATCAGCAAACGGCTCCGGCCCATTGGCTGCCCCTTCAGGAGGTGACTTGCATCTGAAGAAGTGAGGTTCTTACCCACGAAAGCTTATGCTCCCAGTATTTCTGTTAGTCTCAAAGGTGCCACAGGACCCTCTGTTGCTTTTTATAGATTCAGACTAACACGGCTACCCCTCTGATACTTCAGGAGGTGGGATGGCGGAAGCAAGGGATTCTGGGACTTGTAGTTTTATGTACCAGTGGAGGAGAAGGGGGAGCTATGGTGCTTATGGGGAGGAGTCTAGTGCTTGGACCAGAGCCCTGGGGTAGCAGGGGGCTCCGGGGGCTATTTAAAGTGCCGGGGCTCCAGCTACCTCTGCTGCCTCGGTCCTCTAAATAGCCACGAGAGCCCCACAGCTTCCCCAGGGCTCCAGCAGCTATTTAAAGGGCCAAGGTGGTAGAAGCAGGGGGGCCCCTGCCCTGCCCACAGCCAGCCCCTGCTGCACCTCCTGCCCCAGCCAGCCCCTGCCTGCAGCCAGCCCCTGCTGCACCCCCTGCCCTGCCTCCAGCCCCGCACCCCCTGCCCCCACCAGCCCATCTCCAGCCAGCCCCTGCCTGCAGCCAGCCCCTGCTGCACCCCCTACCCCCACCAGCCCGTCTCCAGCCAGCCCCTGCCTGCAGCCAGCCCCTGCTGCACCCCCTGTCCGCCGGAGCCCCGCACCCCCTACCCTGCCTGCAGCCAGCCCCTGTCTCCAGCCAGACCCGCACCCCCTGCCCCCACCAGCCCGTCTCCAGCCAGCCCCTGCCTGCAGCCAGCCCCTGCTGCACCCCCTGCCCGCACCAGCCCCGCACCCCCTACCCTGCCTGCAGCCAGCCCCTGTCTCCAGCCAGACCCGCACCCCCTACTCCCACCAGCCCCTGTCTCCAGCCAGCCCCTGCCTGCAGCCAGCCCCGCACCCCCTGCCTGCAGCCAGCCCCGCACCCCCTGCCCTGCCCGCAGCCAGCCCCTGTATCCAGCCAGCCCCACACCCCCTGCCCGCAGCCAGCCCCACACGCCTTGCCCTGCCTCCAGGCAGACCCTACCTCCAGTCAGCCCCTGCCCTGCCTCCGGCTAGCAATGTATGTAATATGTAATTTTAATTTTATTTATATAGTTATGGAAAGTAAATAATACATGGAAGAAATGAAGGGGGGGGGTTACGTGTTTTTTTTTAATCATCCCTGTCGGGGCCCCGCCTAAAATGTTCAAATTGGGCCCCACACTTCCTAAAGCCAGCCCTGCATACAGTAATGGCAAAGTTCTTGGTTCAGGCTTGTAGCAGTGATAGAATAAACTGCAGGTTCAAATCAAGTCTCTGGAGTACATCCACAGCTGGGATGGGTCATTCAGTCCTTTGTATAGAGCTTCCTTTTATAGCAAAGTCCCTCCAGAGCTATGAAGCAGGATTGAAGACAAGATGGAGACGAGGCATCAGCCTTTTATAGTCTCTTGCCGTGTGGTCTTTGCTTTCTTTGTCCCAAGAACACTCTATCCAGCATGTGGCATAGAAAAACCTTAGAGTTCTGTCCATAAGCAGGTCCCTGCATGCCTTGCTGAGTCACAAGGTGTATCCACCTTCTCTCAATGGGTCAATTGTATAGCTCATGGTTCTTAGTGGGCCATCAAGCAGGCTAGGCAGAACTAACACCAACTTGTCTGGGGTGTTCCCCGGAAGCATAGCACAAGCTTGAAATACAGACAGTATAGAGCCAATATTCAGAACACATATACAAATAGCATAATTATAATCAGCCAATCGGAACCTCTCCATAGACCCCTTCCATGACAACCTTTATACAATATTGGCTGCAAATATATAACAGTGGTCACAACGGTGATCTATACAGTTACAGATTATGTCAATAGCGTCACAGGAGGTGACACGGCACCAGTGAGACCGATATTGGAATACTGCATCCAGTTTTGGTGTCCTCCTTTGAAAAAGATGTTGTGAAATTGGAGCTGGGGCAGCAAAGAGCCACCAAATGTTCTGAGGGCTGGAGAAAAATGCCTTCTAGTGAGCGATTTTTAGCTTATCAAAAGAAGATTGAAAGGTGACTTCATTGAAGTGTTGAAGTGCCTTCATGGAGAGAAAAGATTGGGTATTAAAGGGCTCTTTAATCGAGCAGAGAAAGGCAGAACAAGACCCAGTTGCTGGAAGGTGAAAAGAGACTGTCAAGGCTGGATCCCCACTTTGAACTTTAGGGTACAAATGTAGGGGCCTGCATGAAAACTTCTAAGCTTAACTACCAGCTTAGCTCTGGTTCGGCTGCCACCAATTTTCAATGGATTCCCTCCCGAGAAGCCTTGAAAATAAAAGCTTCACCAAGTCCCTGGTGAATACAGATCCAACCCCCTTGGATCTAAAACAAGGAGAAATTAACCATCCCCCCTCCTTCCTTCCACCAACTCCTGGTGAATACAGTTCCAACCCCCCTGGGATCTACAACAGGGAGAAATTAACTATCCCCCCTCCTTCCTCCCACCAACTCCTGGTGAATTAAGATCCAACCCCCTTGGATCTTAAAACAAGGAAAAATCAATCAGGTTCTAAAAAGAAAGCTTTTAATTAAAGACAAAAGTAAAAATCATCTCTGTAAAATCAGTATGGAAATTAACCTTACAGGGTAATCAAACTTAAAGAGCTCAGAGGACTCCCCTCTAGTCTCAGGTTCAAAGTACAGCAAACAAAGATAAACACTCTAGTAAAAGGTACATTTACAAGTTGAGAAAACAAAGGAAAACTAACACGCCTTGCCTGGCTGTTTACTTACAAGTTTGAAATAGGAGAGACTTGTTTAGAAAAGATGTAGAGAACCTGGATTGATGTCTGGTCCCTCTCAGTCCCCAGAACGAACACACTCCCAAACAAAGAACACAAACAAAAACCTTCCCCCCCCCAAGATTTGAAAGTATCTTGTCCCCTCATTGGTCCTTTAGGTCAGATGCCAGCCAGGTTACCTGAGCTTCTTAACCCTTTACAGGGAAAAGGATTTTGGAGTCTCTGGCCAGGAGGGATTTTATAGTACTGTACACAGGACAGCTATTACCCTTCCCTTTATAGTTATGACACTCAAATTCATATTACAAATAAAGCACAAATATTCAACAGCGAGAATGATTCACCACAGGAACAAACTACCAAGGAAAGTGGTGGATTCGCCCTCTCTTGCTGTCATTTAATGAAGACTAGATGCCTTTCTGGAATGTGTTTGCCCCCAAAGTAGCTATGGTGTCATACAGGAGGCCTGTGACATGCAGGGGGTCAGATTAGATGCTCTAATGGTCTCTTCTGGCCATCAAGTCTACTAATTTCTGAAAAACGGAGTGTAGCATTGGGAGCAGCGTCTGAGGTTTTACTGTCTAGCCGGCTCGCTTCCTAGAATGAACACGCCTTGAGTGGGGTGATCCACAGGGAGTAGCTCAAAGCTCCCAGGTGCCTGGCCAGGGGCAGGACATTAGCACCGCAAGGAAGGGGCGTGGCAGTGACATCACAAAGGCCTTTTGCAGGACCTCAGACTATTGGTCAAAGGTGGTGACCTCACAGAGAGATACTGACATCAGCCAGGCAGGACAGAGGCGAGTGGCCCGGGAAAGCTCAGAGACCCCTGGGGCTTTGCTTCAGCACGTCTCTGTCTCGAGGTCTCTCTTTGAGGACTGAGAGAACATTCGGGTTCACGTACGTGAGCGGCAGGAGGAACCTCTGTCGAGTTTTCTCCTTCCCTTTTCGTGATTTTGCTAGAAAGCAGACGTCCCTGTGTAGAAGGTAAGAGCCTCCTCCAGGTGTGAAACCTGTTCAGTCTGATCCATCGGGTGGGAGTTGAATTCTAGGCATGGAAAACACGAGCTTGAGGAGGCAGAATTTTATTCCGCACCTGGGATTTTGTCCCTTAGAATCACTGGGGACATTGGGGTTTGTCCTTTTTGTTTCCCCTTTTCCTCCAGCCCTCCCTCCTTTCTCTTCTTCTCTTGCTTCTTTTGTCCTTTCCCCTGTTCCCCTCCCAGCACCAGGGGGTGTGTGTTTGTGTGTCACGGGGGAGTGCTCTGCAGCTCCCACTGTGGGAGGTCCTCCCAAAAATGTGGGGCTGAAATAGTGCCCCGGCAGTGATCCCCACCAGTAGCATAGCTGGCGGGGTGCAGGGGAAGCAGCCACTTCCCCTCAGCACATTTTCCAAAAGTGGCGCCTTAGTCAGGAGTTACCATGGCACCAGCGGGCCCACGCTCCGCTCTGAAGCTTGGCCTGCCCTGACCTCCTGCACACAAGCGGGGGGGGGGGGGGCGGCACGGCCGGAGGAGCCAAGGGGGGGGGCCGCGGGGGCAGAACGGCATGGCCGGAGGAGCCATCCTTTGGGCTCTCTGGTGAGAACCCTCAGCCTCCCGTCCTCAGCCTCTACCCTGACTGGCTGAGCAGGGGTTATTGACAGGGAGGAGACTCAGGTCCCTGTTCTCTTTTAAGACCAAGTCAATAAGTCATAAGCAGTTCTAGGTTTGATGAATTTTGCTGCTTCTCTGCATGAATTGTCTCTGAGCAGCTCATGATTCTCTCTACCATTGCAGTTCTCCTAAAATACTTGCTGAATAATTACTGTGCACTGTTGTTGGTCTGGAACTCATCTGAGAGCACTTTATTCAGGAAATTCAAGATCCGATGGTTAGTTTGAAAATCAGGGCTCTTGGGTCCTATTCCCAACTCTGCCACTGACTGGCTGTGTGACCTAAGACAAGTCAATTCTCCTTTCTCAACCTTAGCTTCTCCCTCTTTCAAGTAGGGATAATAATGATCCGCTCCTACCTTCCTCACGGTGGGTGGAGGATGGGGATCCCTTGGAGAGTGTCACTAGGAGCAGTGCATAATATGAGGTGTCCTATCGCATTTACTCAGATCAGATTGTGACATAATAGAATAGCTGAAATAGTTTATTTTAGTTTGAAATTGATAAGAGCAGCAACTACTTAGCTCAGACTGAAGCATCTTATCTAATTCTCGAGATCTAAGTGTCTCCTCTGTGTGCGATGAGACAATTTAACACACTGTGACAAACAGGAGATGCTTTTGTTTTGCAAGAAAATATTTTTGTAAAGAATTTTCATCCCACTTGTTATGAGTTCAAGAAACAAACTGGTTTAGTCTGAATGGGATTTTCTGACAGAAACGGTTCAATGAAATTTCCCCATCATCTCGATTCCTGGGCTCTATCCCTGCCCAGGGGTGAAAGGAACTTAAAGGATTTACCATTTCACCAGAGTCCTGAGCGGGGGTGTGGCCTCAACCGGAAGAGGCGGGGCCTTTCAAGATTTAAAGGCCCAGGGGCTCCGGCTGTGGCTGGGAGCCCCAGGGCCTTTAAATCACCCCGGAGCTACCAGCTGCAGAGGCGGCTGGGAGCCGCGGGGCTCAGGGGCGAATTAAAGGGCCCGGGGCTCCAGCCACCGCGGAGCTCTGGGCCCTTTAAATCACCGTGGGAGACCGGCTGCCGGAGCTCCAGCGGCGCTTTAAAGGGCCCAGGGCTCCCCGCAGCGGCTGGAGCCCTGGGCCCTTTAAATCATCGCCGCGGAAGCCGGTCCAGTCCGGCACGGTGTACTGGCTCTTGCTGGTACGCTGTACCGGACCGGACTGGCTTCCTTTCCCCTCTGCCGTGCCTCTGGGGGGTTTGTTGTCCATTAGAACAGGAGTCAGGACTGGTGGCTTCTCTTTCTGGCTCTGCCACCGCCTTGCTGTCTAGGCGCGGTGCTCGGCGGGGGCTGGGGCCAGGGGCGCGGGGCCGGGGGCCGGCGCGGTGCTGGGACGGTGGTGCGGGCACTTGGCCGGGGGCCGGCGCGGTGCTGGGCCGGGGGCCGGGGGCGCAGGCACTTTGCCGGGGGCCGGCGCGGTGCTCGGCCGGGGGCCGCGCCAGAGGCACGGGCACTTTGCAGGGGGCCGGCGCGGTGCTGGGCCGGGGGCCGTGCCGGGCGCTGGTGCTGTGCTCGGCCTGGGGCTGGCACGGTGCTGCGCCGGGGGCCGGTGCGGTGCTCGGCCGGGGGCAGGGGCCAGGGCTGGTGCGGTGATGGGCCGGGGGCGCAGACACTTTGCCGGGGGCTGGCGCGGTGCTCGGCCGGTGGCCGGGGCCGGCGCAGTGCTGGGACGGGGGACGGGGGCACAGGCACTTGGCCGGGGGCCGGTGCGGTGCTGGGCGGGGGACCGGTGCGGTGCTCAGACGGGGACGGGGGCACTTGGCCGGGGGCCGACGCGGTGCTGGGCTGGGGGCCGGGCCAGGGGCTGGTGTGGTGCTCAGCCGGGGGCCGGGGCTGGCACAGTGCTGGGCCGGGGGCTGGCGCGGTGCTGGGCCGGGGGCCGGCGCGGTGCTCGGCCAGGGGCGGGCCGGGCGCTGGCGCGGTGCTCGGCTTGGGGCTGCCACGGTGCTGTGCCGGGGGCCGGTTCAGTGCTCGGCCGAGGGCCGGGGCCGGGGCCGGCGCGGTGCTGGGCCGGGGGCCAGGGGCGCAGGCACTTTGCTGGGGGCGGCGCGGTGCTCGGCCGGGGGCCGGGCCAGAGGCACGGGCACTTTTCCGGGGGCCGGCGCGGTGCTGGGCCGGGGCCGGGCCAGGGGCGGGTGTGGTGCTCAGCCGGGGGCCAGAGCTGGCACAGTGCTGGGCCGGGGGCTGGCGCGGTGCTGGCGCGGTGCTCGGCCTGGGGCTGGCACGGTGCTGCGCCGGGGACCGGTGCGGTGCTCTGCCGGGGGCTGGGGCTGGCGCGGGGCTGGGCCGGGGGCCGGGGGCGCAGGCACTTTGCCGGGGGCCGGCACGGTCCTCGGCCGGGGGCCAGGGCCAGCGCAGTGCTGGGCCGGGGGCCGGGGGCGCAGGCACTTGGCCGGGGGCCGGCAGGCACACTTGGCCGGGGGCCGGCGCGGTGCTGGGCTGGGGGCCGGGCCAGGGGCCGGTGTGGTGCTCAGCCGGGGGCCGGGGCTGCCACAGTGCTGGGCTGGGGACTGGTGCGGTGCTCGGCCTGGGGCTGGCATGGTGCTGCGCCGGGGGCCGGTGCGTGCTCGGCCGGGGGCTGGGCCGGGGGCCGGTGCGGTGCTCAGCCGGGGGCCGGGGCCGGCCCGGTGCTGGGCCGGGGCCCAGGCCGGGGGCCGGCGTGGGCACTTGGCCGGAGGGCCTGCGTGGTGTTCGGCCGTAGCCGGGGCCGGGGGCACAGGCACTTTGCTGGGGGCCGGCGCGGTGCTGGGCTGGGGGCCGGGCCAGGGGCCGGTGTGGTGCTCAGCCGGGGGCCGGGGCTGGCACAGTGCTGGGCCGGGGGCTGGCGCGGTGCTGGGCCGGGAGCCGGGGCCGGCGTGGTGCTCGGCCGGGGGCCGGGGGCGCGGGCACTTAGCCGGGGGCCAGCGCCCCAGAGCCCGAGCCGGGCGGGAGATGCCAGGCCCAGAGCCTCTTGGCCTGGACTGGCCGGCCGCCGGAGGGAGCCGCTCGGCCAGTGGGGCCGGATTGGGACGCGCTGCACCCCGCCCCAGCCTATCGGCTGCCTCCCTGTTTCAGGCTTCCCGCGAACATTTGATTTGCGGGAAGCAGGGGAGGGGGAGGAGCAGGGGGCGGAGCGTTCAGGGGAGGGGGCAGAGCTGGGGCGGGGCTGGGGGCAGGGAAGGGGCGGAGTTGGGGCAGGGCCCCATGGAGTGTCCTCCTTTTTAAAAATTAAAATATGGTAACCCTACTAGTGAGCATGGACTTGTCGAGAACAAATCATTCCAAACCAATCCTAGCTCCTTCTTTGGCAGGGTTCCGGGCCTAGCGGAGGTGGGTAAACAGTAGATGTGATCTCTCTTGGTGTCACTAAGGCTTTTGACACAGTCCCATGGGACATTCTCACAAGCGAACGAGGGAAATGTGGTCTAGATGTAATCAGTGAAATGTGAGTGCAGAGCTGGTTGAAAACCCAGACTAAAAGAGCCCTTCTCCATGTCTGGCTGTCCAACGGAGAGGGTGTACCTAGTGGGTCCGGCAGGGATCAGTCCGGGGGCCGGTACTAGTCAATATTTTCCTTCAGGATTTGGAAAATGGAGTGGAGAGCATGCTTCTACAATTTGCAAATGACACCAAGCTCTTTGGAGCACAGGATTGGAATTCAAAACGCCCTTAACAAATTGGAGACTTGGTCTTCTTGAGCCAGACTCCATGGCTGGGCCCCTCTCTCTAGACTGGGCTGAAGTGAAACCCCAGAGCCAAACCCTCCTCCTCCTGGGCAGTGCGCTCCCACCTTCAATGGGCAGATGCTGCTTAGCGCTGTCAGAGCAGCTTTTGCTGGGGGCTTTTCCCAGCACTTTCCAATAGTGGAAAAGTATGAAAACCCCATTTGACTGCTAGGGACAGAGCCAGAGAGGGGGAGCAATGTGCCCAAAGTCCCACAGGAAAAGGAAAACAACCATCAGTGGAACCAAGAAGAAACCCAGCAATGGAAGTCAGGAGTCCTGGCTCCCAATCCAGCACACTCCCTCTCAAAGCAGGGGGAGCGGACATGAGGGCCTGGTTGTAATTGCCAGCTGTGGGAGGGAGTGTGCAGCAGTGGTTAGCGAACGGGCTTGGAAAGAAGGCCTGCTGGGTCCCATCCATTCTTCTGACACTTGGTGTGACCCTGTGCCAGTAGCTTCCCCTCCCAGGCCTGGTTCTCATCAGTGGGGTTGGGGTCGCAGTCCCGACAGCCCAGGGGGATTGGAAGGCTCCAGGAAGATGTGTAAAGTGCTGGGATGTCGGGATCCCTGAGGCGCTGTCACCCCTGCACGAGGGCAGTGTTCTACACCCCCTGCTGCTGGCCGAGTTTCTCCGTCCCTTGACAATAAGACAGACTCTTGTTTTCACAGCCAGCCGATCGCCCCGTGCCATCACCCTGCCTGCTTCCTGGGCAGGGTAACTCCTCAGCTCACCACCACCCTCTCCAGCCGTCCTTGGGCTTGGAGAGTGAGGAGAAGGGCGAGGGACGACCCTGAACATCCTCCATCCATCGCTCCATCACCAGAGCAAGTGAGTGGCATTAGGGTTCCTCGGTGGCGTCCCCTGTCTGTCTGGGGAGAGGCAGAAAGAGGGGGAGAGAATCTCTCCCAAAGGAGATTGGATTTGCAAACAGCCCCCAGGACCGCCTCGCTCTCAGACCGGGAAGGGGCTTCTCCAGAGCCGTCTCCAGTGTGTTTGGCCCTTCCCTTGTGGGAGACTGTTCCCCAGGCTGAGAGTCTGTGAGCTGGGCCAGACCCGGTGAGCTGCTGAGCATGGAAATCAATGGGAACCGAGGAGGCCCTGGCCTTGCTATGCCTAGGGACTTTGAAGTGGGGAATGGTTTCCCAGGAGAAGTCCGGACTCCTGGGTTCAGGGCCGGCTTTAGCAAGTGCGGGGCCCAATTCCTGGGGCGGCACTTCGGATTGCCGGCTGGGGGAGGTGGCCCCGCGGGGCTGCCGCACTCTGGACGGCACTCTGGCCAGGAATGCAGGGCCATGGGGCTTGTCGCGGTCCGGCCGACGGTCCGGCCGGGGTCGTGGAGCTGCAGGGCTGCTGCGGTCCGGCTGTGAGTGTGGTCTGGGGTTGCAGGAGAGAGCTGCTTGTCCAAAGTGACCAGTTTCTTTGTGACTGACCCCAGTGTTCGAAAAGGACGAGATTCCCTGGTTCTTGCAGCCCCAGGGATGATGAGGGGGAGCGTTGAGGGGGAGCAGATCATGCAATGAACTCTTGTCAGTGTGTGTAGCTTGCTGCTCCGGCTGGGGCAGGAATGGGGAGGGACCAAACAGGCTGGTTAGTGAGCGGCTGCCTTGACCCCAGACTCACGCCTGCTCCCCGCTGGGTTCCAGGATGGCCAGGCTCCTGAGGAGGTTCAGGAAGAAGGCTCTGCAGGTGGCCCCAGAGCCTGAGGGAAGCAGCCACCATCTTCCCCAGGAGCGAAGCGGCCCCTCCGTCCCCGCTGGAGGGGAAGAAGCTCCCGGCCGCGCCAGGAGGTGGAAGTGCCCAGCCTTCTGGCGGAGGAAACCCGCTCCCGGCACAGGCGCCGAGGTGGGAGCATCACCTCCCAGGCCAAAATGGAGCTGGGCCAGGCTGCGGATGGGCAGGCAGGACCCAGCCCAGGGGCGGAACCGGGCAGGGTGGCTCTGGGGCTTGTTGTTGTGTGGGCAGCAGCGGCCCCAGGCGCCCAGCCCCAACTTCCAACAGGGGCCATCGCCCTGCTCGGTCAGTGAGGACCGTCCAGCCTCCCCCGGGCAGGAGGTGGAGGATCCCTCTGCCAGCCCCAGCAGCTCGGGCCGCTCCCCATCCGACAGCAGCAGCACCTGCGACTCGGACAGCAGCCTGGCCGACGGACGCGTCTGCTTTGTTCCAGGTGAGGAGCCAGGCTGGACTCGGGGAGGGGTGAGAAGGGGGCTGTGAACACCCTGGGCCCAGGCCCTCGAGCAGTGCTATGGGGGCGGGTCTCCAGCCCAGGTGTCTGGCCTGAGCCATGTGAACCCCACTGACACTAGATGCTGCCACTTTGGTCCTTGGTGCTCCATTGGGCGGGGGTGGGGGGAGGCACCTCCAAGGGAGTCCAGGACAGTGGGGAGGGTCTCTTTGCTATGGGCTCCTGAAGGAGTTGGGGGCTGATGCCATCACTGAGAGTGGGGAGTGTGGGGCCCAATCTGCCCTATGTCCCGGAGGTGGGAAGGGGACACATTGTCCCAACATGCCCCTGTCCTTCCCCCGAGTGGCAGCAGGAGTCACCTTGTCCCCTTCTCTCCCTGGTGCAGCGTCCGCCAGGGACTCCGAGGACGACGAGGAGAAAGAACAACGGGTAGACTTGGTAACCGAGGAGGCTGCTCTCATGAACATCCGAGAGCAGCTCCATGCCCGAGAAAAGGTACAAACGTTCCCCAGCTGTGCTGGAACTGAGATTGTCCTGCTCCTTCCCAGCATCCTGACCCCCTGCAGAAGGTCCTGGCCCTAATGGGGACCTTTCTCCTTCATGATCTGGGACCCCCAAGATGGGGGTGTTTGTCACACACCAGCCGGGGTCTCCTCCCCCAACAGGCACTGTCCCAGTTCCTGACCCTGATTGTGGAGGAGTCGTGGGTGATTTGAACAATAGGCGGGTCCCCACTATCCCCCATTCAGGCCTAAGTCCTGCAGCTGGTGTGGCTGGGGCAGGGAGGTCCCTGGCTAACTGGCTCTCTCTCCCCTAACCCCACTCCTGGTGGGCGCAGGACGAGGCGCAGCAGCTCGAGTTCCTGCAGGCCATCTACCCCGCGTGCCTCGCTGCCCAGCAGAGAGGAGAGGACACATTGGAGCCACACTGCTCGAAGACGGCTGTGGCGGAGAGGATTGTGGTGAGTGAGACACGGTGCCCGGCAGCTGGAGGGTGGACAGAGACATGGGAGGGGCAGGGGTCTCCCCGGGCCGAGGGTTGGGGGATGGCTGGTGCTGGAGGGCAGCGGAGGGCAGGGATTGCTGGGACTGAAGATTGGGGAGAGGAGACGGGAGAACTAGTGGGCAGGAATCGGAGGAGCGGGAGGCAGCTGGGGGGATCCTGCTGGCTGTGTAATCTCCTCCTTGGGGAGTGTCCGTGAGGTCCGAATCTCACACGCTCCTTTGTCTCCTTTGCGTCTCACAGGAGCTCATTGAGGAGCTTCCTCCTAACTCCCCACCCGACGCCGTCCTGGCCAACTCCCTCGTTGCTGTGGCCAACCTCAGGTACCGAGACCCTCCCGCCTGGTTCCCCTAACCCCGGTGCTGCTCAGACCCGTGGCTGGGAGTCACTGCCCCTCCCACTCCCAGCTCACCTCCCAAGGGGGGCTCCTCTGGCAGAGGTGCGGGGAAGGTTCACTCTCTCCTGGCTGCTCTGTTCTTTGCACACCAGTCACATTGCAATGGCTTTGGGGAGAGGCTGACTCCCAGGATCAGATAAAGGAGGGGCAGCAGAGTCCAGGGAACAGGCGCCATTCCTGCCCTGCCACTGTCGGTCTGGGAAACCTCGGCCTTATCATTCCCTGGCTCGGTGCCTCAGTTTCCATTCTCGCCAGCCTCTGCCTATTTCCCTGCAGTTTCACGTCCGTGTTGGTGCCAGTCCCACCCCCGCACTGCACAGTCTAATACCGGCTCCTCTCTCTTGCCAGCACCATGACACCTGCCCTGGAGCCGGAGCTGGAGACCCACCTCCTCCGAGCCACCCTGCACGCCGTGTTCACCCTGGGCACGCAGACGGACACCAACCAAGTCCAGGTAGATCAGCCAGCTGTTATCCTGCCCGAATCCTTGCTAATTGCCTGAAGTGGGATGTGAATGAGAGAGGCCAGGATATGTGTTTGGGGGTCTCACCAGTGCTTCCCAGAGACCCCTCTTCCCATCCTGTGGCAGGTGTAGCCCCAGTTTCCCTAACTCTGACCCATGGCTCTCCCTTGCTTTGCAGGATCTGCATAGGGTCATACCAGACCTCCTGGACGCCATGCTGGGGAACCTGCTGGAAAAGACCCCAGACACGGACAAGCTCCACTACATCTTGGAGGTGAGCCCGATGATGGGGTGGGGGCAATTTTACCTTAACTCTTAGATCCATTTTCCAGTCTGTCCTCCTAGCTGGGCCCCCAGTGGCCGTCCTTGGTCAGGGCAGAGGAAGGAGCTGGGACTTCAAGCCAGAGCTCTGCCTGGTTGTGTCAAGCACTAACCGCAGGGCCCCCGGCTGGCTTGGGGAGTGAGAGTCTGAACCCCTCCTGGGAGATCCAGAAGATGGTCCTCAGAGAAGAGCCACAGCCTCATTCCTAGAGAAACAGGAGGGCCCCAGAGAATCAGCCCTTGTCTCTGACGGGCCCCGAGATTCCTGGGGGGATTGTGCTCACACTCAATCCCTTCACCCAGCCAAGGACTTGAGAGCCAGGGAGGGGGAGGGGTCTGTCTCCTTCCTGGGGAGCTGTTCAGGAATCAGCAGTTCAGGGAGGATGGGCCCAGCCCTGACACCGAGCATTGTCCCAATCTAGAGAGACAATGACAAGCTGTGACCTACAGGATACAAGCATCGTCCTGGGGGCAAGAGTCCCCTTCTAAAACTCTGCGGTCAATGAATCAGATATTCCACTCCCACCGCATGCAATGTCTCAGCCCCCTTGGGATGGGGGGGGGCATTAGCACTACACATGCACCCCCTCATCAATCCTGAGCTGCCTCCTTTCCCCACAGCACATTAACTACTGGACCGTGTCCAGGGTGCCACGAGAGAGAGACAGGGCCATCAGGAGCAGCGCGGCCCTGCTCACGTCCGTCATCACCCTCCCTGACTTTGACGTAAGTGGCCTCTGAGCCCAGCTTCCTGACTCCAGGCGTAGGGGGGCCGGTTCCAACGGGCTGGAGGATCTGCTGCTGCAGGGGCTGTGGGCTAGGAGTGATCCTCTTGGGGAGGCAGAGTCAGAGCAGAGAATGAGCCTGGCTTGAGTCAAGTTCTTCTTGTCCTGGTTAAGTGGCGACTCTCGCTTGTAAGGGGAGCAGGCTCCAGGTTCTTGCCTTCTTGTCATCCTGGCGCAGCTGGGGAAGCAAATCCTCCTGGAGGGCCCTGCCCACATCTCTGTCCTCCGGGCTCCCTTGCAGGCAGAGATAACTAAGGATTCAGCTCTAGCTCCTATCCTCTAGCATCTCCTGCAGAGGGGCTGAGGGGAAGGAGAGTCCTGGCCCAGGCAGGGACTGGGAGCTGACAGGAAAATGCTGATGGAGCCCCCTCTCCCTCTCCCTTCCATTAGAACTCAGCCGAATTCCCCAGGATGGGCCACCACGTGGCCCAGCTGGCTCTGTCCATCAGTGACCCAGACGAGGACATCAGCCGGCAGGCCAGGGAGGGGGTTTACCGGCTCTACCAGCTCCTGCTGCGCCAGAGGGGTAAGGAACCCGGCTAGACGAGTGAGACTGGGACCCCAGCCAATTTCTCTCCGAGTGACCCCGGCTGGCGGATCAGTCTCTCTCTCTCTCTTTCTGTGTTCTCCACCACCCCCGCAGTTCTGTTGGGCTCTGCCCACCGTGCAGCCACCGATGGGATTGGAAGGACACAAGTCCTGCAACCAGAATGACCAATGTGTATGTGTCTCTCTCTTTCCCAGAGCTGACCATCCGTGAGGTCGAAGACCTTTGGTGCTGGGACTGGCACGAGGACAGCCAGCTCCTCGGCTATAAGAACACTGCCAGGGTCGGGGAGGTAAGGACACTCTGCCAGGGCATGGCACAGCTCTGCAGGCAGGTGGCTGCCTCCTGGAGCCACGCGACGGAGTTGCCGTTCTAGGCCAGGATTTGGAGCCTGGTTCGGGGCAATCTGCTGAAGCCTCACATCTGGTTGGTTTCAGGTTTTTGGCAAATTCTTCTCCGAGGGGCAGAGAAGATTCTTCCTGCAGACAGCAGTGCTGGCCATGCACGACCCCGTGCTGCATGTCAGCCAGGCTGGGCTTCTCCTCACTTACTCCCTCCTGGGGCAAACCGAGCAGCTGATGGGGAGCAAGGTGAGCAGCTGCATTAGACTCAGGAGATTGGGGCGGGGCCCAGGCCTCATTCCCATCGTATGGCCATTCGCCGGCCTGGCAGCAAGGCGACTGGTGGGGAATGAGAGTGAGAGCAGGTGCTCCTGGGAAGGGAGATGAATTCACCTCCATGAGCAGGAGGGAGGAGGTTGTCCCCGGAGCAGTTCCAGCCCAGCTCGTTAGCAAGGCTAATGAATGACAAGCATTGCCTCAGCACGGACTTCTGTTCTTGGGAAGGGCAGCAGAGTCCTCTACGTGCCCTCTGCGAGCCTCTCCTGTCACCCGCGCCACCACCCAGAGTTGTTCCCGTCACTGGCAGCCTGGGAGGCCAAGGACTGAGGGGTGATGGCGTCTGACCGGGCAGGTCTGAGGCACATGGGCGGGGGAAGCTCGTCCTGCTGCCGGCAGGGCTGGACTCGCTCTAGAGAGAACGGGAGGATTCACTCAGCAGGGGCTGCTGATCTGTCCCATTCACCAGGGCTGCCATCCTGCGGCTTCAGCCTCAGTGGCTGGGATGACTTGGGGAAAGGTCTCAAGCTCCCCACATCCCACTTCACTGCTGCCAGAATCCCTCCGCCCCCCCCCACTAGAGCCCCCTCCCTGCCCAACCTGGGTGGGGGTGGAGGAGAGGGGTCAGAGAACTTGAGCTGTGGATTGGAGGTGGAACAGCTGTCAGGGGCACTGGGTGGGAGGTGGCAGGAGCTCCCCCTACAAGGAGGTTGTTGGCACTGGAGGTCCCTTGAAAGGAAAACAAGACTCCATTTTGGGGGTCAGGAGGGGGACTTCATCCCTCAGAGGTGCGCGGATGCTGGGTGGAATTGCTGCTGGTCCCAGGGGCCCTTAATTCCCCCTGATTCCACGGGGGCATCTGAGTCTCTGACAGGTCCTCGTTCCCTTGCAGCACGAGATCGTCACGGCCAAAATAATGAACCAACTTCACATCATCCGGCACTTGCGCCAAGTGCCGGAGGCGCTGCAGGAATTCTGCCTCCAAGGCCACCAGCCACTCGTGCTCCCTCTAAACGGGGAGTGTAGTGAGACTGAGTGGCCTCCCTCCGAGCAGGAGAGCGAGGGCCCCTCTACACGCCCCTTGGAGGGCGCAGCCTATATCACCCCACCCGCTTCGCCTGTTGGCTCGCCACCGGAGCCTCTGGTAGACTCTGTGGCAACTGAGCGGCCTCCCTCCGAGCAGGAGAGCGAGGGCCCCCCTACATGCCCCTTGGAAGGCGGAGATTATATCGCCCCACCCGCTTCGCCTGTTGGACTGTTTGTTGGCTGGCCACCAGGGCCTCTGGTGGACTCTGTTGAGACTGAGTGGCCTCCCTCAGAGCAGGAGAGCGAGGGATCCCCTACACACCCCTTGGAGGGCGGAGCCTATATCGCCCCGCCCCCCTCACCGTAAGGACCGGGGCGTGGCCGGAAACATAAAAGGCCGGCCCTGCACCACAGCTGGGGGACAGCCTGCAACAGAGGAGGACACTTGGCCTGTTCTCCAGAGTCCCCTAACCCTAACCCCAGACATGGACGAGGACAGGCCCGGAGTACCCGCTCTGGTTTACCCCAAGGAGCCGGAAGAGGCCTGGAGGCCGCAGGTACCAAACCCCGGGGAGGCAGGAAGTAGCCCAGGGGCAGCCCGGGAGCTGCTGGCTGCAGAGCCCGACGCAGCTCAGTCGGCGTGTTGCGGCTGGATCCCCGCCGACGCAGGGGCAACCAATCCTGTCCCTGCCAGCGCCTTGGGCTGGGACGTGGGGGAGGAGGGTGGGACCACGTCCCCCTGCCACCCCACCCCGGGGGTCTGCCCCCCTATACGATGCAAGGAGGCTGTAGCCCAGGACAGGAGCTGTTTGTTGGCTGGCCACCGGGGCCCCACCCAGGCTAGAACCAGCCCTGTCAAGTCCGTCTGTTTGCTGGCTGCCAGGGTTCCACCCAGGCCAGGGCCCACCCTTGAAGTCTGGTTGTTTGTGTGGTGCTTGGGCCCCGCCCAGGCCTGAGCCACCCCCGATACACTGTGTTGAGGAGCTGACCACTTGTGCGACCTCAGCTCAGCAGGGCTGGCTCTACCATTTTTGCCACCCCAAGCAAAATAAAAAACAAAACAATGCTCGGACTGCCAAAGCGAGCAAAAAGAAAACCAGAAAAACCCCGAACCACTTGGACTGCTGCCACCCGAACTGCCGAAGCAGAAAAAAAAAAAACAACGCTCGGACTGCCGTCGCCCAAACTGCTAAAGTGCAAAAAACAAAAAAGTCGCCCGGACTGTGCTGCCCCAAGAACGGACCGAATGCCGTCCCAGGCATGTGCTTCCTCCGCTGGTGCCTGAAGCTGGCCTCGCAGCCCAGGCCACAGCCTGGTTGCGTCAGCTGATCTCTGAGGTGGGGCGACTGCTCCACCCCCATGCAAGAGGGCGCTAGAGTAGGCTGGGGGAGAGAGGCCCCACTGAAATGAGGGAACCCACATAGGAGCCAGGAGGACCCATGTGGGAACCCAAACAGAAGTAGGAACCCACGTAGGACCACAGCGTTCTACAATGGGAACCCAGACCCTAGACGTGGGAAGCAGGTGGCTCCAGACTTTGGAGGGCCTGCGAGAGGAAAGGGATGCCCTGCAGGCCCCGCTGCGAAGGAAGCTGGGGTGATAGGGACCCCTTTCCTCCCCTCCCCCGTGAGCATTTTTAAGGGGGAGGATTTGTGGTGGGGCGGCTGCCCCACCCCCACGTAAGAGGGGGCTAGAGTAGGCCAGAATGGCTGTGGAAGCTGGCAGCCAATCAGGGAAGGGGCTACTGAAAGCCAATCAGGGCTGAGATTAGAGCCAGCCAATCAGGGCTAGACTAGGCCCTATATAATGGCTGCCCAGGAGAGCAGCAGGTAGTCTGTCCCTGAACTTCATGGGGGGGGGAAAGGTCTGTCTCCAGAGCAGGAGACTAACACCTCGGGCTGGGCAGTACTGCACCTGGCCATCCGGTAGCTGAGACAAATTGTAATCGGTCCTTGAGACAAGGGGCTAGACTGTGGGGGTTGCGGTTGGCCACTGAGGCAGGTGCAAGGACTGTTACTAACCCCTGCCCCTTGGAATGGGGTGAGGCTGGACTAGTGGGCATTGCTGGAGGGGCAGTGGCCTGAAGGACACTGTCAAGCGAGGAGCAACACGGGTCCAGATGCCAATGGAGGACAAGAGACAGATGGGACACCGCCAGCAGAGGGCGCTCCTCGTGGACTGAGCTAATTCCCGGAGCGACCGGCGGGAGGCGCCATGGTGGTGAGTCCCAACCCGGTCACAACCGCCTAGCCCTATTGTGGGCCCCCGCTACCCTGGAGACTCTGGTCCGGCCCAGACTGGGCCAGCCGGAGCGGCCTCCCTCTGAGTGGGAGAGTGAGAGACCCCTACAGGGAACTAGTGGAAGGGGAAATGGAGCCCCCTGGCACTCACAGAAACTCTCTCCCCTCTCTGTGGAGCAGGGTCCTTCCCTCTGCCCCTCAAATTCCTTCATATGGGGCAGGAGCTCTTTCCTTCGCACCCACTCCCCTCCTCCCTTTCCTTGGTCTATCCCCCTCCCATTCCCCGTGCGCCCAGGCAGAGCTCTCCCTGCCCTATATGGTGCAGAAAGACCCTTGTGTCAGGGCCACAGCCCCACTGGAGCTTGGAAAGCTCCACTTTTGAGGAGGTGGGGGTGGGACAGAGGCTCAGGGCTAGCTTCACCTCCTGCCCTTTATTCTCCCCTTGGCCCTTCTATAGGTCTCTGGGCGTGACAGGAATAGGAGCCCCCTTCCCAGCTGTCTTCCAGGCCCTGGGATCTGGCACAGCCTCCCAGACGGGAGCATCCTGTAGCTGAGCCACATCAGGGAGCAGTGGAGACAGGTCACCTCGTCCCATCCAAGCTAGCAATGCTGGCTCTCAAAGAGGCTTAGATGGAAGACCCCAGTCCCTCCTGGAGGTAAGAGTCATTTACTCCTTGGGGCATATAGGTCTCTTGGGGGAGAAATGGCATCCCTGATGCATAGCCTCTCTGGGAGGTTCCCCTGTACCTGGCTCCCAGCTCTGGGACAGATACTTCTCCATCATCATACCACCCTGGTTTTGTTCCTAGGAAGGGGCTCTCCAGAGACATCCTCGAACCTGGACAGAAGCTGCCGCCAAATTGCCGCCACCACAGAAACGCGTGTGCCGCCATAACGGCACACGGACTGCCCCCGGCATCTGCGGCAGCAATTAGGCGTGCTGCTTGGGGCGGCAAAAACAGTAGAGCCAGCCCTGGCTGCTGGCCCCACTCAGCCCGCTGCCGGCTGAGTGAATGGAACCCCAGGCCAGCACCAGGCTGAGCGGTGGCCGGGACCCGCAGCCTGCCATTTAAAAAAAAAAAAAATCATCTTGCATCCCACCTTTGGCATGCATGTGTTAAGTTGAGGACCCCTGTTCTAGTGTATTCAGTGTACACTGTGTGTCCAGTCTCCTGCCAGCAAACTGAAACCACCCCTAGATCCAGAATAGGAATCGCAGTTCCTGTGCGCTGCCCTGAATGGAGTCTAGACCATGGGCTTGGGGAAGGCCAACATTCACATCCAGGTAGATCCTCAATCTACTCCTCTGTCCCAGGAGCAGGAAGGCCTCTGGTTCCAGCTCTCTTGGTAGCTGGAGCTGCAGTGGGCCATTGGGCCACCCGTGGTCAGGGCAGTCAGTGTTTAATCAGTTACCAATCCATGAGAGGACCTTATGATGTATCTGTAGGGCACAATAATTCTTCATTGAATCAATTGCTTATTCTTTGGGGTTCAGACCCTCTGTTCTCCCCCTGAGGTGACAGAACCCTGATTGTCACATCTGTCTTTCAGGCTCTGTCCCAGCCTGTCACCCAGATCCTGCAGCCAGCCCAGCTCAGGGAGCAGTGGGGACAGGTCATCTCATCCTGTCAAACCAAGCAACATGGGTCCCATTGAGGCTCAGATGGAAGAGCCCATGCACCTCCTGGAGGTAAGAGCTGTTCAATTGTCCTGCCACTTAGGGCTCTTGCAACAAACAGAGGGCTCCTGCTACATATCCTGGTTGGGAGCTTTCCCTGTCCCTGGATCCGGTCCAGAGCCCTATTTCTCATCATGATACCCTCATTTTATTCTCAGAGGATGTTTCCAGTATCCTGGAGACTGTTTTCTGCTGCAGGAGATTTGAGCAGGGCGAGAACTCGCTGTCACCACCCAGGGGTCTTCAGCCCGGGTCTGCAGGGTTCATGGGAACAGCCACACTCCAACCCCCCACCTGGAAGCCTGCTGAAAATTGCTTACCTCGGACCCATGAAGTTCAGCCCCAGTTTGAGGCTCCACTCCTGAGGTCCTATTGGAGGAGTCCCAGGAAAATTCCCTGGCTCCCTGGCCCTGCGTAGGACAGCAGCAGGAACAGGAAGCTGACTGAACACCAGGGCTGCTCCCTGTTCTGGACCGTGTGCTGCCTGGTTCTGCTGCCGCTCCCCCGGCTTGATTTCCTGGCATCTGAGTTGTGGTGGTGATTGCACGTTTGTCTTTTGCTGCTGATCTTCCAATATCCTGACCCAGCTGACTCTCCACTCCTGTCATGTGAGTGTGGACTTTGACTCTGACCAGTAGGTCTGGCTGCCCTTGACCCAGCCGTGACATTGACTTTTGTACAATTTCTCCAATGCCCTTTTCTGCTCTCCAGCAAGATACCAGTCCCTTGGCTCCCAAAGTCCTAGTTGCCCGCTATTCAAGGGCTGAGGGGTAGTGCTTGTATCGCCCCACTCCAGCTGCATTTCCTCTGGGAATCTCCCTAGAGCAGAGGAGAAATCTGCTCTTCTCTTAGGATCAGTCAGGGACCACTTTTGAAGCCCTTAGCGTGGGGGTGGAGGTGGGAGCAGAGGCTGAAGCTCTAGCAGTTTCCATCAAAGAACACCCCCCTGTCTTTCTATGGTCTGGCTAGGGCTTCCCATCCATCTTGGAGCTGAACACCAGATGGGAGCTGATAGATTATCCGTAGTCGGCCATGTTCTTGTGTGTGATGGAGCTGTGTGCCAGAGAGGGCCAGGAGCAGATGCACCACGCCTGGCCAGGACTGGGCTAAACAACCTGTAATGCTAGGTGAGTCAAACCATGGCCACAATACAGACCCTCTGGGCATCCATGGAGACTGAATCTGGGCCCTTCACTACCAAGAGCACAATTCATTCCAACTTGAGTCATGACAGTGGTGACCCCTGCCAGCCCCTCTGAGGGGGGTCAGTATTATCCCTCTTCGCTGGGGCCTAGGGATACAAAGCAACTGGCTGCAAGGTCACACACAATGTCCCTGACAGAGGCAGGAAGGAAGCATGGGACTGATACCAGTCCAACTCCAACCACTACACTCCACCCACTTCCGAAGTCAGAGAACCCAGGAGCCCTGATTCTGACACTAGGCCTTAAATGACAAGACCAACCTCCCTCCCACTCAGGAAGCCATAGACGGGACCATCTGCTGAGCTCCCCTTGGCAATGCCGTTGTCAGAGACCATTGCTAGTGGGTGCCAAGTGACTGAGCAGGGAACTCCTTGAGAGCCTCCTAGAGATTCACAGGTGTTTCACTGTGACCCTCAGGGAGCCGTGGCAAGAGACTCTCCAGCTCTAACAAAGGGTTTCTGTTCTCCTAGACAGTCAGCCCGTGAGGGCAGTTTGCAGAATGTGGACGAGCCCTTTGGTGATGGATTAGAGGATTCACCATGAAGGTGGCAGCAGCGACAGTGCCTGGGTCCCCATGGGCCAAGCCTCCATTCCTGACACTCCAGGCTAATCTCCCCCTGCTCTCAGTGGGGCTTGGCTTTAGCTGCTGGGCCTGTGAGCCTAGACCAGGGGTCTCAAACTCAAATGGCCATGTGGGCAGCCTGAGGACCAGTTCATTGGCCCGAGGGCTGCACCACTGAGACCCCCCCCATCGCTGTCCCCGGCCCTGCCCCCAGAGGGGGCAGGAGGGGTGTGGCAGGGGCTCAGGGTGGGAGTTGGAGAGGTCAGGCAGAGGGTTGGGGTGCAGTAGGGGGCTCAGGATAGGGAGTTGGGGTGCAGGGTGCAGGAGGGAGTGTGAGGTGTGGCAGAGGGTTGGGGTTCAGACGGGGCTCAGGACAGGAGGTTAGTATGTAGAAGGGGTGGGGGATGCAGCAGGGGCCTCAGGGCAGGGAGTTGGGGTGCAGCAGGGTGTTGAGGTGCAGGCAGGAGGCTCAGGGCAGGGGGTTGGGGTGCAGTAGGGAGTGCGAGGTGTGGCAGGGGGTTGGGGTGTGGGGTGCAGGTGGGAGTGCAGGCAGGGGGCTCATGGCAGGGGGTTGGGGTGCAGCAGCGTGTTGAGGTGCAGGCAGGAGGCTCAGGGCAGGGGGTTGGGGTGTGGGGTGCAGGTGGGGGTGCAGGACAGCATTGGGCTCTGGCCCGGAGCCGCTTACCTAGAGAAATAGCCCCGCAGGCCGCGTGTTGGAGACCCCTGGCCTAGACAGAGCACTCAGGTATTTCCATCAGCCTGCTCAATGACAAATGCAGCCACCCAAAGAAGTGAAGAAGAATGGAAGTGAAAGAGTAAAGCTGGACCATCCGCTGAGCTGCTGCAATCAAGTGAGCAGAGCCAGGGAGAGAAGAGGGACAACTTGAAGGTGGCTGGCGGCAGTAGGGAGGAGAAGCAGTTTGGGAGCCAGGAGAGGAGAAATAAATAGTTAATGACAAATGCTGCCGGCTTTCTCTTGTGTGGTGAAGGGTTGAAAGGGGGTTTGTTTACTAGCAGGCTAAACTTTAAAATAGCTGTGTATGATTGGGGGGGTGGGAGGGGGTCTATAAAGGTAAGAGGTCACTCTAGGGGTTTGAAGTCCCAGATTCTGGGGCTATTGCCTCCTTCTACCAGCTGATCTCAACCCAGCTACTCCCCCAGGTGGCAGCAGTAGTGAGCTCTTGTCCTCCTTTTCTGGGCGAGCCACCAGAAAAAGGACACGATACATGTGGCCAAGGCAATAGAGGCAGTGTTGCCTGTTAATATGACTCTTGTGGGGAAACACGGCAGGTTACTTTGGACTAGGTAGGAGCCACATGTCTGCACATTCTGAGGCTTCAGGGACCTCTCTCCAGCGCCCAGAGCTTCCTCAGTCCTAAAGAGCCAGATGGAATCGGGCCTCTCTCCCCCTGCCGCAGCAGTCCAGAAAAAGTTGTGTAGACATGTGTCCTCTCCCGGCACACTCCTCTGTTGGTGACGAATGCAGTCACAGTCCAGGCTCGGTGTCATGCATTCCTCTGGGCTGGGACAAGCAGGAGGACGTGAGCTGCAATGGATCCTCCTGTGCATGGGCTGAGTGGGCAATCTCTCTCCTGCCATCTCTGGTTTCTAGCCCACAGACAATGAGGAGAAGGTGATGCGCTTACCCCAAAGGTGGGGGTGGGAAGAAGCAGAGTGAAGAGGAGATCAGAGCACCATCCCATAGCATTCCTCCTAGAGTCTCTCCAACCACCACCTGGCTCTCTCCTGCCATAGGCCGCAGCCCCTAGGTTCCACGGGCAATTCTGCTCTAGAAAGCTGCCTCTGGCTTCCTACAAGCTCGCACGCAGCCCTGTCATGAGAGGTAAGGAATAAGGTCCTACCTCCCCCAACTGCTCGGGGGAATCCTCTCAGAGAATCAGTGCAGGGCTTTATGCAGCTCAACAAACAGATCCCTTTGTGTGGTGTTGTCAAGAAGCTGCACCCCCCGCTTGGCAGCTCTTTTTAGAGCAAGTAAGTTTTGTAACGTGCATAACTGACTTACAGTATTAATGTAGACCAGCCCTCAGTGTACACAAGGCCACCAATGATGGTAGCATTGGGAAGCTTAATGTAGATGGACCAGTAGGTGCTACAGGCATTTTAAACACCATCAATAGTATTTTCAAAAGAGATTGAGTTAAGGAGGAAAGGTCCTATTGAAAGTTGTTGGGAGCTGACTTGAGATGAAGGGGAGTTGACGTGAGTCATGTTAGCTGCATGTCTCTGTTCCATAGCATAGTGATTCTGCTCAAACTTTCCATACAATGAGGTTATGAAATGGAAAAACCACTTTAAGATGGAGTTGAGGCCTCTCAAACTGCAGGAAAAGAACCATTTTTTCATAAAATGTGTAAACATGCACCCAATTTGGTAAAGGTTAGTGGGGGGCTGGGATAGTGAAGTAAACAGATTAAAAAATATAAAATTAATATAAGAAGTTGGGAAAAGAGTGTCTCTACATCTGGGTATAGTGCTTAGATTATCCACAAATACAAAGTTTGTTTTTTAAAGTCATATGATACCTAGAGTACATCATCAGCAACAACCCAAATTAAGGTGAATAGATTAAATAGTTTAGGTATTAGAATCCAACTACTCGGGTACATCACTCATGAAAAGTTGCACAGAGATTTGGTTGTGGAAAGCAAAGTAGCTCAAGGAGTGGCATTGCTAGTTCAGCCTGGCAGTGATGGGTGCTTAGACTAAGGTTTCTGCAGGCAGTAGGTGCTGGCTGTGGCTCATCTCTCTTGCTGGTCACCCTGTGCTGCAGCTGTGTGTGATATATAGACAGGTGGGAGAGAGAGTTTGATTTTTTAACATGAATCTGCAGGAGAAGATTAAGGTCTAGCTAACCCAGTGCCTGCAGTTTTAAATATGGGATAGAAACTTCAACCTTGTGCATGTTCCTTGATAATTAACAGAATGGGTGTTTTAGATACCTGCCTCTTGTGCTGATCTTCAGGAAGGAGAAATGCGTGAAAGGAAATACAACTGAAGCCCCCGCTAGACAGCATGCTCCTTCAGCTGGTTCCACAGCACCAGTACTAGTGTGGGACTTATGAGCACCACCTATAAGTGCCACATCCTTCCAGTTGCTCATGAACTGCACAATTCTAACTCACTTGCTCATAGATGAGGAAAATCCTCCTAGCTACACATTTACCTTAGTTTGTTCTTGTGCCTTTTTCTGCCATTTGCATTGTCTCTGCTTCCTGCCCTGTACAGTTTACAGTCCTTTGGGACATGGGGATTACTTATGACCCTGCTAAGAGGGTGCTCTGGGAAGGAGGAACAAGCCCTTCTTGGTAAATTCACAGGTAACCATCCTCTTTGTTCTGTTGAACAAGGCAATCCGAGTAAACACCTGTGACCTTGCAACAGCTGAGCAACTTCTTTTTGCAGCAATAATAGAGAATTCACTCTGCAAAAATTCCTTTCTTTAAACATAGCGCCCCCCCCCCATACAGTAGTTTAGTGAGACCCACCAGGTTGTTCTCTTGAATTTCCAAGCTTTTTCAAATGTTAATTGGCAAACGTAAATGCCACCAGCAGTGACAGAATTGCCAAGCCCAAGTCTTTAAAAAACCCCACTCAGGCCTCCAAAGACAGAGGCTGCTTTTAAAAAGCCTGAGATGACGCTTTATAAAGTCCACTTTTTATGGGGTTGGTGCTTTTGGTCACTCAAGCAACTATGAGTGTTTTAATTACAGGTCTGTCGCATCTTAGGCGCATTTAACATGCGCGATTTCAGCTTTACGCGGTCGACACAAACAATAAAAAACAAAAAAAAGAGAGAAAAAGAACAATTTAAATACTGTTTCTGTAGTGCGGGCGATTCCGCCCGCCATTACACTCAATGTAATTTTGACTATATGGGATTTTCGCTTTAGGCGCTGACTGCGGAACGTAACCCCAGCATAAAATGAGACAGACATGTATCAACTTCTGTTTAAAAGAAAAAGTGTCTCATCACCACTTGTTTGCAGGAGCTGGGGGATGTGAGAACAAACACCCACTCCTGTGAGACTTGTGATAAAGCGGCACATTAATGGCTGGTTGGACTTTAGGGCTAGATTTTTATAAAAGGAAAAAGGTGAAATCCGCGCTCCACCGCAGTAAATGACAGAGCTCCCCTTCCCCTGGATTTCACCCTGTGCTTCCTCCCACGTTTTATGTCCCAGACCCCCATCTGCATGTTGTAAAATCCCCCCCCTTGGCGAGAGCCAGGAATGCACCTTCAGTGCCTGGTGCAAAGCTCACACTGAGGGGTGGCGCACGGGGCCCGTCTCGCCCTCCCCCGAGGGGCTGGGGGCAGCTGGGGGAGCAGCGCTAGTTCCCCTCACGCCCAGGGCCGTCCTTAGGATTTATGGTGCCCTAGGCGGGATTATTAAACTGGTGCCCCTGTGCCTGACTTGCTCTTAACAACACAAACAGAAGCTTACAGTATTGGAAAACTTGCCACATGCATGTTATTAAACCCAGTTTAACTTAATTAAGCACACTGTAATGCTGATGGACTAGCACTAAAGAAGTAGCGCTATAGAAAAAATTCTGATTTGACAGAACAATGCAAATAATATAATTTTTTTAATTTGTCAACATTTTATTGGAAATTTATATGAAGAGGTATTGAAACAAGGATTTGTTTTTAATTAAAAGCAATCTTTCTGGCTTTTTTGGCTGCAAAAGCAGTAATAATGTCATTGTATGACAAAGACAAAGTGATGTCTTGTTCGATTGCAGGAATAGCAAGACCAGTCAAGCATTCCTGACTCATTGTAGAACGGAGATAGTTTTTAATGAGCTTTAGTTTTGAGAAACTCCGGTCTCCTGATGCTGCTGTTACAGGAATTGTCGGTAGAATACGAGGGGCAATGTACACATTAGGATATATGTCAACAAGTTTGCTGGTATGAATCAACTGTACAATGTCCATCACCGATTTTGCATGTGGCAACATTGGTGACAGTGTCCTCAATTCTTCGTACAGTTCAAGTCCATTTAAATCAGAACGATCACCGTGCTTCAGGAGGCTCTCTAGGTTCTTGCGCTGTGACCTTGAGCTAGTGTGAAGACACTTCTCAAGGCGCTCTGCCCTGACTGAGATACAATAGAGTTGGAAACCCAGGTCATTTTTACAAAGCCACTTTTTAGTTTTAAATGTATAGTGGGCATCAGTCTTAATGTTAGTTACAACTCTAGATCAACCTTCTACTGTAAATAGATCAATGGCATTATCCAGTTTAATAAGCTGGGTTTCCAAGCAGTGGGGATTTATAACCCCTAGTTTTACTCCTAGGTAAAGCACAAAGTGACCAAAATGAAGTCAGCACAGAATCATCTCATCTAGATTAAGGTAGCACAGAAATGTTACAGAAGTCCTATTGTGCCTCATTTTTGTTTGGAAAGACGTGAGCAATAGCAGCACATTTTGGGCACTGCCAGAAATACATGATAAATCACTGCCTCTAAAGTTCCATCAAAAACTGACATTTTCACAGCTCTAGCATGATCTACTACACAGATTCTTCACAAGGAAGTGTCCCTGGCCTTTTTAACTCATATTAACCATGTATTTACTTTATGAAAGTTGGACAAAACATTGTGAAAACGTAAGACATTGGCTGCCCAACCTCTGGGCTGACAAAAGCTATGCTGACTCACTGGGAAAAAAAGCAAGAGAATCTTAGTACAACATATGGTCACTCTATACCAGGGGTCGGCAACCTTTCAGAAGTGGTGTGCCAAGTTCACTGTAATTTAAGGTTTCCCATGCCAGTAATACATTTTAACATTTGTAGAAGGTCTCTCTCTATGTCTATATTACATAAATAAACTATTGTTGTATTTAAAGTAAATAAGGTTTTTAAAATATTTAAGAAGCTTCATTTAAACTCAAATTAAAATGCAGATCTTATCAATTTAGTGTGATCCTTGCCTGGGATCCTTGTCTGGGGTTCCAGCCACCAGCCCCGCTCAGCCCACTGCCGGTCTGGGGTCCAGCTACTGGCCCTACTCAGCCCACTGCCGGTCTGGGATTCCATTCACTCAGCCGGCAGCAGGCTGAGCGGGCCGGTGGCAGGCTGAGCAGGACCGGCGGGGGTGCTGAGTGCCTCAGTCCGTTGCCAGTCTGGGGTTCCGGCAGCACTCAGCCTGTTGCTGCTCTGGGGTTCCGGCTGCCGGCCCCTTGCCAGTCGGGGTCCCAGCCGCCAGCCCTGCACAGCCTGCCGCCGGCCCCGCTTAGCCCCGCACCGGCCCCGCTCAGTCCGCTGCCGGCTGAGTGAATGGAACCCCAGGCCGGCAGCGGGTTGAGTGGCTCAGACGGGGTCTCAGCCGCCGGCCTGCTCAGCCCGTTGCCAGCCTGGGGTTCCTTGGGGGTCCCCAGGCCAGCAGCAGGCGCTGAGTGGGGCCAGCGGCTGGGACCCCGGCTGGCAATGGGGCAGCAGCCGGAACCCCAGAGCGACGGTGGGCTGAGACGCTCAGCCTGCCGCGGCGTGCCATCAAAAATCAGCTCGTGTGCCACCTTTGGCACGTGTGCCGTAGGTTGCTGACCCCTGCTCTGTACACTAGTAAGGAGATGAGCATATTACAGTTGTTGGAGGCTCTATTTAGCAGTAACAGGGCTATAGGAAAGTCAGTCAACATTTTTTTGTTTCTCTGATGAAAACTGGCACACTCCCTGCCCCAAACCAAACTTGTCACAAATAATTGTCAACAACTTAATTTTCTGTTTTTGGCTAAGATATTGATTTTTTTTTTTAAAAAAACTATTGAAACAATTCAGGGATTGTTAGCAAGCATTTTTAGCAAATAAAGTTGTGAAATGACAATCTAAATGGCAACACAGTCCTGCTTTCATGCTTGGCTCACCCCCCAGCCTGCTGGTCCAACAGCTGCAGTAGAGGAGGAGATCGGTGGAAAACTGCAGGACCCCAAAATCCACCTCTTGGGGTGCAGAGTGGCAACAGCAGCAGCAAACCCTCAGGTCCGATCACACGCCAATGGGCACCACCGCCAGCCCCACGGACCATGGTGAAGTTAGCCCAGCATCTGATCTCAGGGACGGGGCACCCATGGAGCCACAGCAGCTCATCCTGCCCTGCGCAGCTCCCCCCCCGGATGAGATGGATCGCTGCCAGCCCGGGGGAGAGACGCGCTCCCCAGCGAGGGTGACCAGATCCAGATGTCCTGATTTTATAGGGCCAGTCCCGATATTTGGGGCTTTGTCTTATATAGGCACCAATTACCCACACCTAGGGTGACCAGACAGCAAGTGTGAAAAATCAGGACAGTGGGTGGGAGGGGGGGTAATAGGAGCCTATATAAGAAAAAGACCCAAAAATTGGGACTGTCCCTATAAAAGTGGGACATCGGCTCACCCTTTCCCAACCCCCTGTCCTGATTTTTCACACATGCTATCTGGCTATCCCCAGCCCAGCCACGCGTGACCATTCCCATCCTGGCTGGCTGCCGAGGAAGTGAGTTACTTTCACTTCCATTCCTCAGCAGGCAGCCTGCTTGCCTCCCCTCTACCCCCAACACCTCACCCAACCCAGCCCTGCCGGAGGGGAGGAGAGAGAGAGAGAAGGGTGCTCCTTGGCGGGGGGAGAAAGGGGGAGTGCTCAGTGAAGGGGGGGGGGAGAAGAATGGACATTATGGGGGACAACAAAGGATACTGGTGCCAGAGCTGCCGAGCCTGCCTCACCTCACGCCGGGGGGAAAGAGTCACACTCACAGGTGAGTTCCTTCCCCCACTACTTCCCCTTCCCTTCCCAGAGACCCCAGCAGCCAATCCCCTCCCTCAGACTGTGCTGCATTCGGCTCTCTCTAGCACCCAGCAGCCCTGCTGTTAAATGCTCCACTGCTTCCCCTCTGTCTGGGCTCCGGGCAGAGCGGTGCCCCCAGGTAGCGTGGTGCCCTAGGCGGCTGCCTGTTCTGCCTATGGCTAAGGACGGCCCTGCTCACGCCGCCCGCGGAAAGCCCCCGCTTGGCACCGCTGCCTCGCCCTGGTCCCTCCCCCGGGGCGGAGGCGGCTGCCAGGATATCTCCGCCGGCCCCGGGAGTCCCGCACTCGCTGCCGCGCGACGGGACGGGAGGATGCGCTGCGCCTTGCTCCTCCTCCGCCTGCTGGGCGGCTTCCCTGAGCTGTTGGCTGCTGCCGCCCGGGATGCAGGTGAGGGGCCGATGCTGGAGCCCTGTGCGTCCCGCTGGTCTCCTTCTCAGGCCCCCTTCCCCCGCTCCACCCCGGGCCCATTTCTCCCCCTCTCTGCTTTCCTCTCTCTCGGTTTTCTTCCCTCTCTGCCCCCTGGCAGGTGCCTGCAGGTGAGTGGAGCCAGCCCTGGGTGTTTTATCACTCGGGGAAAGTGTTTTCGGCAACCCCCCAACACCACCACAAAAAAGGGGGATTTGGTGCCTATGAAGGTTGGTGCCCAGGGCGCCCATTCTAACGGGGCCGTGTCAGGTTCTAGGAAGACACGCCGGGGTTAAACGCCATTTATTGACAGCAGCTCTCCCCTTGTCTTATCCACACCCTCCTGGGGTCTTAAAGTGGAAAGAATGATCACAAAACCATCTCTTGTGTCTCTCTCCCTCTATGCTGCTGGGTTACATTTGACCCTTCGCTCCCCTTGGGACAGTGAAACTAGGCTGGCTGGATTCGTGGTCACCTGGGCAAGGCCCTTGATCTTTCTGTGCTTTCCTTTTGCTCATCTGGGAAACGGGTGTAAAAGTACTCTGCCATATGTAGCCATAGGCTTAATGAAGTGTTTTGAGATTCTAAGGTAAAAGGTGCTGCTCAGATGCTTGTCTGTTGTTTTAGATCAGCAGACCAAATTCTGAATTCCCTTACTCAAGCATAACTCCCCACTCACAACCACCAGAGTCATGTTTAGCTCGGGACTACGGAATTTCACCCAGTTGTGACTGGCTGACTAGCTAAAGAAAGTCATCATCGCAATGGCATTTATCATGAGGATGTGGGGAGTGAGCTTTGATGCACTGTATTTTTGAAATAGAAGTACTTTATACATAGATAAATATAGTGGGTCGATGAGCACTGTCAAGCCATCACCATTCATTTCCAGAAGTGAAAGATACGTGAAGAATTAAAATATTACTTAGTTGTGCCCCATTTTCTTTGTTCATTGCATTAAACTATAGGGTTTCTTAGCTACTGAATGAAATTTGATTTGGGAAGAATCCCTTTGTTTTATCCGGATAATGGTTGCTCCACATAGACAATCAAAACTCTCGGAGGAGAATATCTGCTAAGACTCTTAATAGAGGCAGGGGAGGGCAGACATAATATTTCTTTTTTTATGGGAACTCTTTAGCGTAACCACTTCAGTCCTGATCCTGCAACTAGTTAATAATCCTACAGGATTGTGACAATGTTACGTGCTCAGTATGATTAACATTGTCTAGGAGATGCAGCAGTGATTCTTGCTTCAGGGTAAGGCTTTTATGTCAGTGTTAAACGGTGAGTCTTCATCACTTTTTATTTTGTTGGTTTCCCACCAATTCTGAAACCCAACAGTAATTTATAATTTTGCAGATGTCATTGTGGTATTTCAGTGGCCTTCAGGCTGTTAAAATCTGGCTGATAAAGGAGTCTGATATCTGCCTTGAATTCAGAAAGCTCAGAAATTTCATTTTTGTAGCTGCAAGCCTTTTATTTTGACTTAAATTTGTTTCCGATAATTGTTCCTTGGGTTCTAAATAAGAAATGACCACGTTTTCTTGCAGTCTGCAGGTAAGCTGTTAATTTTAGGGAAGTGGAGAACCTTCAGGGTTGGAGTAAGAACAGCAAAGCAAGCAGTAGTACTCGAGCTCTATTGAAATGGCTTTCCCTGGGCTAAGTAATGTGGCCAGGGCCGGCTCCAGGCACCCCTTCTCTCTCTCCCCCCACTCCCTCCCCCTCACCCTGCAGCGCAGGGAGTCCCCCTGCACCCTGGCTCCGGCCGCCCCACAGGTTTTTTTTTCCCCTGTGTTGCCGCTCCGGCTGTGCCGCAGGTTTTTTGTTTTTTTTTCCTGCTTTGCTGGAGGTTTTTTTTTTGCTTGTGGCGGCAAAAAAGCCTGAATGTAGCTTTGCACCATTTAGCAGAACGTTGCAAAACTTGGTGCAGAATAGTTCATGAAAAGCATTTAGAAGGCAGCATTGTGGCCTCCAAATCTAAAAGAAGCAGGAAGACAAAATAGACAAGGAGAAATCCCTCATAGCCACAATAATATTTACTGAAGTAATGCAAAACTCCCCCTGCAAGCCGTTTCCTATAACTGAACCTCTCCAAAAAAGCCCACTCCAAACAGTCTTTCCTATAACTTTGGAAAGGAGAAGCGCAGGAGGTTTTATAATGTCTTCTAGCTGCCTCTGTCTCTACTGATCTATCTAATATGGGAAGTGGTCAGGTACTACAGCCACGAATAGAAAGCCCTAAGAAAGAAAGAAAGAAAGAAAGAAAGAAAACTGATAGGGGAATCTAATTTAAAAGGGAAAAGTTAGTAGAATAAAAGACAGAATTCAAGAAAATGTAATAGGACTGGTGTGAGTTTTTTGATTAGATATTAATTAATAAAAAGTATGAAAGTTTGTATGTAGAGAGGAACAGACACAGACTGGGGCATTTTAACCCCTGTTTAATAAAGACTTTTCTGTTACTTTTCTATAATCTTGATTTTTTTTTTTAAGTTGGAAAGCAATGTCTCTGAAATATCAGTCCCTTGTTTTCTGAATTTGCGGGGTAAGAGGTTTTTCTGTGGGAATATATCCAAACATCCATCTAAAGGAATGGAAAGATTTGCAGAACATCAGGATAACAGGTGTTCCATGTGCACTATCAAAACTGTCTGTGGGGAATAGTCCCCAACTCTGCTAATAGAGACTGGAGAGCTCAGTCTGAATATTCATTTATTTGTAGGAATGCTTTAGTGTAAACTCTTACATCCTGGTCCTGCAGTTAGCTGTCACCGTGCTCAGGGTCTGCTCGTTTGGGACAGTTGTAGGATTGGGGGGTAACATATAAATATTAAACATGAGATGTTTTGTTCTAGCTTACCAGCCTGATTCAGAGGAAGGAGACAGTGTGATCTAGTGGAGAAAGCACTAGATGGGGACTCAAGGGATCTGGTTACAATGGGAATTATTTCGTATATTTTAAGGCCAAAAGGGATAATTATAACAATTTAGTCTCCAGCTGATAATACCACTGAACAAGGGTATAAGTTATGACACTGGATTAAGGAAATCCAGTGATGGATCTTTATAACCAGATGGAAATGGGAGGTGTGTTAATCACTAGTTTAGCATCTAGAAGAATGTTATGAGGCAGATCCTCAGTTCTTTCTTTGGCCATGTCTATACTAGCGAGGTTACCGCACCACAGCTGTACTGATGCAGCTGTGCCGCTGTTAGATTGCTCATGTGGCCTCTCTGTGCCGACGGGAGAGAGCGCTTCCTTCGACAAAATACAACCACCCCAATGAGCGGTGGTAGGTATGTTGGCAGGAGAAGCACATAGTGCTGTGCACACCACCACTTATGCCAGTGCAATGTATGTCACTCAGGGGCTGTTTTGCCAGCGTACGTGGTAGTGTAGAAATGGCCTTTGTAAAATTGTTGTTTTATCTGCCTGCACCTGCCATGTGTGCATTTTATGTACCAGCACAATAGATGTGGCTTTTCTTTCTCATGTGTGTTTCCTTTCTTGCTAGTTGGCTGTGGAGTCCCAACGAGGTTAAGCTTTGCTGAGCTGAGGAATGAGTATAAAAATCAGAATTACTTTCCCGTTTGGAATATTGCAAAATACACTTGTCGGCCTGGATATGGAAGAGACCCACAGCTACAACCCACTATTACATGCCTTGAAAATGGAAGGTGGTCAGAAGCATTCGAGTTCTGTAAAAGTAAATATTTTGTTTCTGTTGTTAGAAAAAGGTCTTAAAGGCACAAGGTTGTGTCCACGCTGCAAAAATGTAACGTATCTTTAAGTAGTTAATAGTGACTAATAAAGCTCTCTAGCTATGTCTATTCTGGGCCCTTCTAAATGCCATCTTTTTGGGGGTGTTAAATACGGACAGATCTTGGGGATAATTGTAGCATTGAAAGAGAGAAGCCTAATCCTAGCCTTGTTCTCTACCAGAGAAATCGTGTGGTCATCCCGGAGAGCCGGAGAATGGCAGAGTTATTATAACAGATGTCCTGTTTGGGTCAACCGTCAACTTCACCTGTGAAGAAGGGTAAGTGTCAGACTGCCTGAGCTGACTACTTGTGCTTAGCTTGCAGCTGTGGAACACAAGTGGATATCCTCGTATTCCCCCAACTCCTGAAAGCAGTTTACTCTTTCATACTAAAGCAGCACTCCAGCTTCTTGCCTCAATCAATATCATTTTTATATGCAGTGAAAGATGGATTGGCGTAAGTCTCCCTCTTTTCTTCATTCATGCTCTGCCATTTATTGTACAAGCTTTAGGTACAATTTGGCCAGCTGAATGCTCTGCCTGCAGGTGCTGGGTGAGCACCAACGTCTCCTGTGGAGAGTAGGATCCAAGTGACCAGGGCAAACCCTGGAATCTCTTGGATTTTTCCCCTGGTTTGAAATGGGAATTGTTCTTCTTCCGAATCATTTGAAATGGCTGCCTTTCCTCAGGGCCATGCAGAGCAGGGGCTCCATGGCTAACTTCCCATCTACCTCCAAGGACAAACCCAGCTCGGAGAGCCGTCTGAGTTACAGCTTTGGGGATATGATGGCAGAAGGGCTGTTGCCTGCCCCCTCCTTTTGGAAGATTAAGATCGTGCTTCAGTGGCCTGAAAAGCAGAGGGCTGCAGCTGCAGGACTGGCTGGAACGTTTGTAGGGAGTGTCACGTCTGTATTGAAAAAGGAAGAATCTCTTCTCGCATAATGTCCCATGTCACAGAAAAGAGCCATAGCAGCTGCTGGTGCTGAACTCTAGACCCAGTTCTGCATTGTTTTATTCAACAATATCTGTGCATATGGACCTTTGTGATGCGGTGGCTTATAGCACCTGCATGGGTTACAACTGACATGATTGATTATCTCAAGCTAGCCAGACCCCAGCTGGGTCTGCCTGGCCCACAAAAACCTATCCACTCCAACACGAAAATTATAAAACCAAAATGGAGGAGGCATAATACTAACCCCCCAGCAGCCTGCCCAAAAGAGCAGATGTTACTAGTTTGCCTGTGGTTTGTGATTCCATGGCAGGGAATGTCCCTGCTGATGTGGTGAGGAAGACTTGAGGGCACAGGAAAGACCTTTGGATCCCCTGGCTCAAAGAATGCCAGCTCTTTGGGCCTACATAGGACTCTGTTCCATGGTTTAATTCTACAAGGGGCTGGGGAGTTCTGAGTTGGCAAGGAGCCTTTTCTCCTATGATATCACTCAGTAGTTGGTGGTATTGGTCCCCACCTGCTGTGGCTGGGGAGAAGAGCATCCCAAATAACTGAGTTTCACAGGATAACTCATACACCAAAGGACTAGATAACAACTGTAACCCCCTCTGCCTAACTCCAGGCACCGGTTGATTGGACAGCCTTACAGACGATGTGAGATTTCTGGCCTGCGTGTTGCATGGACTGGTGAAGTTCCCATTTGTGAGCGTAAGTAAATTACAAGTGTCAGTGCAGGTGCTTACATGGGCGCTTGTGTCTATTAACATTTAAGAGGCAAGCAGATAAGACACAGGTAGGGAAGCTTTATGATCACCACTTTAGAGAGGAAGAACTGAGAAACAAAGAGATTAAGGGATGTACCCCGGGTGATATGGGGAGTTGGTCAATAACAAACCCAAAATTTTAATCCAGATCTCTAGGTCCCAGGTACCTTAACCACAAGAGCCTCTTGGGTTGATAGGTGTGTGTAAAGGGGTTTTTATCCCAGGAAGAAGTTTCTTGTTTCAAGTTCCTGACCATAAGAACTTAGTCTTTCTTTGACAACTGAGTAAATGAAAAAGGCACTGAGCTTGGTATGGCAACGATGTTCTACCAGGATGGTTGTTGGCCATTCTGTAGTTTAAATAAAGTAACAGGTGTGCCTGATAGGGATTTGTATTAATCCAAAATTAGACAAGAAGTTCATTACCTGCACTTCAAGGCATGCATGTGCCCTGGTAATGCGGACACCAGTTTATTGTGCAGCAGGAAAATAGTGGGTTTTTCCGTGCTTGATTGGGATGGAACACCTTGATATTAAAACAGTACATATTGAAGTCCCTTCCTCAATAGAGCGTTATATAAAACTCCTCCAGAAAATGTGGAGATGACACACTTCCTGTATACTAGGCCAGTGGCTCTCGACCTTTCCAGATTACTGTACCCCTTTCAGCAGTCTGATTTGTCTTGCATATCCCCAAGTTACACCTCACTTCAAATCCACTTGCTTGCAAAACGAGCCATAAAAATATACAGCATGCTGCTACTGAAAAATTGCTTACTTTAATTTTTACCACATATAATTATAAAATCAATCAATTGGAATATAAATACTGTACTTACATTTCACTGTACAGTATATAAAGCAGCATAAACAAGTCACTGTAGGAATTTTTAGTTTGTACTGACTTTGCTGGTGCTTTTTATGTAGCCTGTTGTAAAACTAGGCAAATATCCTAGATGAGTTGATTTATCGCAGGATTGGAGGGGACCTTGAGAGGTCATCTAGTCCAGTCCCCTGCACTCACGGCAGGACTAAGTATTGTCTAGATCAGTGATTCTCAAACGTTTGTACTGGTGACCCCTTTCACATAGCAAGCCTCTGAGTGTGACCCCTCCCCCCCATAAATTAAAAACACTTTAAAATATATTTAACACCATTATAAATGGTGGATGCAAAGCGGGGTCTGGGATGGGGGCTGACAGCTCATGATCCCCCCATGTAATAACCTTACGACCCCCTGAGGGTCCTGACCCCCAGCTTGAGAACCCCGGATCTAGACCATTCCTGACAGGTGTTTGTCTAACCTGTTCTTAAAAGTCTCCAATGATGGAGATTCCACAGCCTCCCTAGGCAATTTATTCCAGTGCTTAACTACCCTGACAGTTAGGAAGTTTTTCCTAATGTCCAACCTAAACCTCCCTTGCTGCAATTTAAGCCCATTGCTTCTTGTCCTGTCCTCAGAGGTTAAGAAGAACAATTTTTCTCCCTCCTCCTTGTAACAACCTTTTACGTACTTGAAAACTGTTATCATGTCCCCGCTCAGTCTTCTCTTTTCCAGATTAAACAAACCCAATTTTTTCAATCTTCCCTCACAGGTCATGTTTTCTAGATCTTTAATCATTTTTGTTGCTCTTCTCTGGACTCTCTCCAATTTGGCCACATCTTTTCTGAAATGTGGTGCGCAGAACTGGACACAATACTCAAGTTGATACCTAATCAGCGCAGAGTAGGGTGGAAGAATTACTTCTCATGTCTTGCTTACAACACTCCTGCTACTACATCCCAGAATGATGTTCACATTTTTGCAACAGCATTACACTGTTGACTCATATTTAGCTTGTGGTCCATTATGACCCCCAATGCCTTTCCACAGTACTCCTTCCTAGGCCGTCATTACCCATTTTATATGTGTGCAACTGATTGTTCCTTCCGAAGTGGAGTACTTTGCATTTGTCCTTATTGAATTTCATCCTATTTAAGTCAGACCGCTTCCACCCCATCCACAAGGCTTATTACCGTCAAAGAAAGCTATCGGGTTGGACTGACATGATTTGTTCTTGACAAATCAATGCTGGTTGTTACTTATCACCTTATTATCTTCTAGATGTTTGCAAATGGGTTGCCTAATTATTTGATCCACCATCTTTCTGGGTGCTGAAGTTAAGAAGACTGGTCTGTAATTCCCTGGGTTGTCCTTATTTCCCTTTTTATAGATGGGCACTGTTTTTGCCCCATTCCAGTCTTCTGGAATCTCTCCCATCTTCCATGGCTTTTCAAAGATAATTGCTAATGGCTCAGATATCTCCTCAGTCAGCTCCTTGAGAATTCTAGGATGCATTTCATCAGGCCCTGGTGACTTGAAGACATCTAGTTTGTCTATGTAGTTTTTAACTTCTTCTTTCCCTATTTTAGCCTCTTCTGATCCTACCACATTTTCACTGGTATTCACTATGTTAGATGTTCAATCGTCACCAACCTTCTTGGTGAAAACTGAAACAAAGAAGTAATTAAGCACCTCTGCCATTTCCGCATTTTCTGTTATTGTTTTTTCCCCTTCACTGAGTAACGGTCCTATCCTGTCCTTGGTCTTCCTCTTGCTGCTAATGTATTTGTAGAATGTTTTCTTGTTACTCTTTATGTCTCTAGTAGCTCGTTTGATCTCGTTTTGTGCCTTGGCCTTTCTAATTTTGTCCCTACAGACTTGTGTTATTTGTTTATATTCATCTTTTGTAATTTGACCTAGTTTCCACTTTCTGTAGGACTCTTTTTGAGTTTTAGATCATTGAAGATCTCCTGGTTAAGCCAGGGTGGTCTCTTGCCATACTTCCTATCTTTCCTACGCAGTGGGATAGTTTGCTCTTGTGCTCTTAATAATGTCTCTGAAAAACTGCCAACTGTCTTCAGTTGTTTCTCCCCTTAGACTTACTTCCCATGGGATCTTACTTACCAACTCACTGAGTTTGCTAAAGTCTGCCTTCTTGAAATCCATTATCTTTATCTTTATTTACCCCTGGAAGACCTCTGCGTACCCCCAGAGGTACAAGTACTCCTAGTTGAGAACCACTGTACTAGACAACCTCTGTTTCTCAGAGACATTTGGATTTGCTGGGACAGAGAAGTGAAAGTAGACAATGAAAGGGCAGTCTCAAACTACAGGTAGAGAACAGTAGTAAGATTAGTTCCCTTATTTCTGTGAATAGCTTCTGTTGTTGTTCAACCATGAATTTGCAAACCAGTCTACTACTCAGTCAGATACTACAATTACACTTCTCTTAGGCCAGGTCTACACTAACCCCCTAATTCGAACTAAGGTACGCAACTTCAGCTATGTGAATAACGTAGCTGAAGTTCGAAGTACCTTAGTTCGATCTTACCTCGGTCCACACGCGGCAGGCAGGCTCCCCCGTTGACTCCGTGCTACTCCTCTCGTCTAGCTGGAGTACCGCAGTCGACGGCGAGCACTTCTGGGTTCGACTTATCGCATCCAGACAAGACGCGATAAGTCGAACCCAGAAGTTCAATCGCTCGCCACCGAACTACCGGTAAGTGTAGACCTACCCCAAGTAAGTCAGTTTGGTGAGTTATGTAACATCAGTGCCCAATCAACTAAGACATCCCTGGGCCGTCGCCTGTTGGGCTAGTACATTCCAGTGGTTTCATAGCTAGCGCACCTAGTTTTCTTTAGCAGATCAAGTAACTGGAGCTGCTTCTTTACCAGTATTGATTCTAAATATCTTGTGTCTCTCCAGGTATTCCGTGTCTTCCACCTCCTGACATTCCCAATGGAAGGCACACTGGGGTGATAATGGATGACTTCTCTTATGGGTCATCTGTAACCTACAAATGTGACAGTGGTTTCCCGCCCACTGGAGAGGCCTCTATTCACTGCACAACCAAGGACGGGCTAAACGGAGAGTGGAGTGCGCGTCCCCCTCGGTGTGGAGGTGGGGTTTGAATGAGTGCAGCCCTCCCAGTTCTGCTCTTTCACGTATAGAAAGTCCAGGTTCAGGCAAACCCACAAATATGAGACTCCAGTTAAATCCCTGCACTTAGTGTGCCTGCCCGTGGCAACATCTCCACAAGATTTCCATGATTCATGTTAGACAGAGTGAATAGCTCTAGAGCAGGGCTGAGGATTTGAGGTGGAAACTGGTACCTTTGGATTCACCCGTAGAGCAGGTCAGTTAGCAGAGCAGATGGGCTCACACTGTATAGGAATGCTGTTAAAGGTCTTTCACCCTAGCGGCAAAGGGTGACACTGGGGAATGTTAGTCAGGGAGGTGGTGGGTGTACGTTTCTAGATTGCATGCCCAGGCCGCTCTCCTAGCTGCTCTGCAACTCAAGCGGATGGCTTTAAGAAACCCTAATCCAATGACGTAGTAACTAAGGGATGTATGCTGCATAGAGGGGCTGTGGGGGGGGGGGGCGGCTGGTTGTGTTGTGTGTGCGGTTGTTCTGATTTGTGTTTGTGGGTGGGAGGGCGTGGAGTGTGCTGCGAGGAGAGGCTATTTTGTGAGGGGTTATTGTGTGTGGCGGTTGCGGTGTTGTGTGGGGGGTTTGGAAGAACTGTGGCAGTTGGGCCAAAGAATCCACTCTCTGTGCAGTGTCCTTCATGCGACTGACCTATTCCAACAACAAGGGTTAACTTATTTCTGATATCACAGTGGTCTGGCGCTGTTGGCGTAGCTAGACACATAGCTTACTGTATTTTCAAGTAGGAATAATATAGGCTAGTGCAACAAGTTACAGGGTAAAGGCTAAAAAAGGCTTGAGACCTGCGTAGGATGGAGATATTTTTTTCTTCCTCTCTGGCCCTGTTTCAGCTAAAGCGTTTATTTTTCAGAGGTTAGTTGCCCAGCCCCACAGATCCAGAATGGAAGAAGAGTATCTGGTGACAGACATGTCTATTGGTATAAAGACAGTGTTACCTTTGAGTGCGATCCCGGCTACACCATGAAGGGTCACAGTCTGAGTCAGTGCCAAATTGATGACACGTGGGATCCACCTTTGCCCGTCTGTGAGCCAGGCAAGTGTCAAAACTCTGATTTGTTCGTATTATGCATTTAGAAACAGGTTTCCCTTTTGTCTGATCTGTGAGCATCTCAAACACTAACCCAGTCTGGATCTGTCCTGCCTGATGCTCACCTCAAATCAAGAGACTTTACAGACTGGTTTGAGGGGAGAAGTGGATGGTCCCAATTGTTAGGAACAGATCTAGAGGATAAGAAATGAACCAGATTTGGGGGCAGGGCTGGCAGTGCTCTGAGAGCAGTGGGGATGCCAGGTGAGTAATTTTGTCCCTTCTGTTTGCTGCAATTCTTGTGCTTTCCCACAACGCATTTGGGAGTTATGATTCCTCAAACTGCACCAGCTGCAAGAAGTGACCCAAGTTCACACGAGCCATGGGTCTGCCTGAGGGGAATTTCTGTAACTTTTATTTTCCTCTGCTCATGATGCTCATGTCTGTCTCATCTTGAAATGGGAACTGGAAGTGATTTAGAAGATGATATTCAATAATTTCTTGGTCCACCACAGCTTTTGCAGGTACTTCTGCTTCCTCTGCTGAATTTCACTATTATCTCGAAATTTTTATCAATTTTGAGCACTCCTTCCAGTAATTAGACATGCTGTTCACTCTTCCTTTGGATGTGGAATACAACCCTCTAGTTCCTGTATGTGGAATAATCATGAACTTACTTTTGTTTTTCCCCCTGGTCTTGCAGTCAAGCTCTTTTCTATAATGGGGTGGGGACGAGATTGTTACAAATCAGTAAAAGATTCAGAAAAGCAATAAGCCGTTAAGACTTGCAATGTCACACACTAAATAGCAAGCCTAAATTGTCCAGTGATTTTTGGTTGCTCAACTTGAGTTCTTAAAGGAGCCTGATTATTTTTTCTGGGTGATGAGTGTCTGTAAATTACCATTGTCGTCCTGACTACTCCCTTCTTGGGGAGGCATCACCTTCATTGCACAGCGTCTGGAGCTTGGAGCAACCCCCACTCTCAATGTGAAGGTGCGTTTCTGTTCTGTTTGCTGCTTCCCTTTGCCTCGCTTGCTGCGTCAGACACACAAAAGGATTTAAATTGAGACCACAAGAACTTTGAGACAAGCCACCAATTCAGCAAATTCCGCAGCTGGGGACTAAACTTCTAGCAAGACACAGAGGCCAAAGTCACTGCTGGCAAGAGAAGCTCCTTTAACTTCAGTGGCTTTGCATCCACTCGTACCATGAATTATGATTCTGCGGGTGCAGCTGGGTAATGTTCATAGTGAAAGAATTGACACAGGTGACAAGAGGACGTCAGAGTGTAGAAATAGTTATGAAATTGAAGTACAGTAAAAGACTTATCAAAGGAAATGGCTCCGTCCATTCCATCCCACACGTGCGTTAGAGTCTAAAGGGTTTGTTATGCTTTCCCTTTCAGTGACGTGCTTGAGCCCAGAAGTGGAGAATGGAAGAACAAATGGGGTACAACCTGCCTACAGACCCAGAGACATTGTTGTGTTTGAATGCCACCCTGGTTACACCTTGAGTGGCAGCCCAGAGACTCAGTGCCAAGATGATGGTAGATGGGATCCTCCTGTCCCTGTTTGTGAAAGAAGTAAGTGTGACTAAGGCTTTGATGGTGGGTTATCTTTGATCCCATTGTGATGAGTAAGATCTGGGAGGGCTGAGCATGGAGGCCAAAAGGACTGTGGGATTAGTTTGAGATCTGAAAAGGGAAATGCAAATATCTGTGTAGCTATCCCAGTGTTTCCCATGCTCCTCTCCGTAGTATATGGGCTTTTCCACTCTCCAAAAAGATCCCTGAAGAATTGAGTCCTGGTCAGATTTTCCCACTTAAGCCCCCTCCCAAGTTAAGGGAAGCTAGAGAAGGCCCCAACCAAGCAACCAAGAAATGGTCCAAAAGTGGCAGCATTTCTATTGTAAACACAAAATATACAGTGGAAATAGCTGTTGGAGCGTTACTAAGATTGCTGGGAACATGTCTGTGAGTGTCAAGAAGCATGACTCAGTCATAGCGCTATATAGGTATTTGGGAGGATGTGAATGAGGTGGAAGGAATGGAGGTCGATAACTTTACCCCTGGTGTGCGTTAGCCTCACTGCTGTTGTGTTGGGCACAACTCAAAATGAGCATGTGGATATTTTCCTGCCTATAAATTAGCCTGTATGAGCTCTGGTTCAGTGAAGACTCTCTTCCCTCCCTATAGTGCTGCAGTGTCCCTCTCCTCCAGCCATTGCCAACGGGAAGCCCAGTGGCTGGGACTTGGCAGTGTTCACCACTGGAATGTCTGCAAATTACAGCTGTGAGACCGGCTACTCCCTAACTGGGCAGGCATCTATTTATTGTACGGTATCCGGAACTTGGAGCCCTCTCCCCCCTCGGTGTGAAGGTGCGTTTATGTTCTGTTACCTGGAACTAAGAGGAAGAAGTTCCTACCACAGGTTTTAACTTGAAAGACAAGCTCACCAGTGCAACAGAATGAATGGCAGGGAATTAATCTCCATTTAATTAGACACATGGGGAAATAAATGCTTTTGATAATAAAGGCACTGAATCCACACTCTGCACATATATACACCCACAAGAAAAATATTTTAAAAGCGTCAGTCTGAAACCCTATGCACACTGGACATGAATTACAAACACTAGAAACTAATATCCATGCTCCCCTCACACACACAGACAGACACACAAACCTCTGCCTCCAATCTCTACCCTTGCTACACGCTGAGCGAACAGGAAAGATTTGCAGTGTGTGTCCTAAAGGCAAACAGGCCTGTACTGTTTAACGCCAAGTGCAAGGAGTAGGCGCCAAACTGAGGGTCCCTCACAGGGAGCTCTCCCGCCAGCCCTGCTCTCTCTGTCACTGAGAAGGATCCATCTGGGGCCTCTGTTCACAACGAGAGGAGCAGTATGGTACCCGTGGGATGTGGTTTTAGGCAGCCTACCACTAAAGTGTTTGCATTTTAGAGGTTAAAAGCAACACCATAAACTCTCCCCAGAAACCGGTAGGGAGCCAGTGCAGAGCACAGGTACCAAACGCCCACTGAACAGCACTGCTTGCTGGGCAGGCTGACGCCTTCTGCACCTTTTCAATTTCAGAGGTTCTCTGCGTCGCCCCAGAAATCCAACATGGAAGAAAAGTAGCTGCACGTGGACCTGTCTATAGACCCAGGGACACAGTTAGGTTTCAGTGTGATCCTGGCTACACCCTGAATGGCAGCCGTCAGATTCAGTGCCAAGATGATAGAACGTGGGCTCCTCCAGTTCCAGTCTGCATACAGGGTAAGTGTGAATCAGAGTTGACTGCAGGGTAACTGAGATGATCAACATCTGGTAGGGTTGTGCCTGGAGGCTAAAAAAGAAACTTCCTTTGAATCCTGGGGTCACTTTTCAGCTGTGAATGGGGAACATACAAATATCCACATACCCCCAATCCAAGGGTAGGCAACCTATGGCACGCGTGCCGAAGGCGGCACGCGAGCTGATTTTCAGTGGCAGTCACACTGCCTGGGTCCTGGCCACCAGTCCGGGGGGGCTCTGCATTTTAATTTTAAATGAAGCTTCCTAAACATTTTAAAGCCTTATTTACTTTACATACAACAATAGTTTAGTTATATATTCTACACTTATACATTTTAACATTTTTAGAAGGTCTCTTTCTATGACTGGCACGTGAAAACTTAAATTAGAGTGAATAAATGAAGACTCGGCACACCACTTCCTAAAGATTGCCGACCCCTACCCTAATCTCTTGACTGTGCTCGTCACTGTGATAGCTGATCACCTGCATCCTCCCCTACTCTCCTGACAGCCAGAGATCTGGCAATGCTCTGTCTCACTGAGCGTCCTAAAGGTGTGAATGGAAACACAAATCAACAAAACTCATCCCCCTCTCAACAAATTCTATTTTGGATTCTTAAGGCAGTCAAGGGAGATCTCAGGGGACAGAAAAGTAGCAGATTGGGAAAATCTGAGTTTGTGGGTGAAGGGGGATCTAGGTAACTGATATTTAATCTTTTTTGGATGTATTGCATCACTGGTGCAATGGAGGGTTTGGCATAACTCGTGCATCCTGGGCTTCCCTCCCCCTCCAGACCAGCCTATTTTAAGCGCTTCTTGAACAGGATTCAGTTTTTCACTGAAATATTCTTCTTCCCCTCTCCCCCATTAGCGTTGCCGTGTCCCCCACCTCCGGTCATTGTCAAAGGGAAGCACAATGCCAAGCCATTGGCAGCTTTCCCCAGTGGAACATACGTGAACTACAGCTGTGAACCTGGCTACGCGCTCCATGGAGAGGCTTCGATCTATTGTACCACATCTGGAACTTGGAGCCACCCTTCTCCTCTATGTGAAGGTGAATGCATTTTCGGTTGGCTTCTTCCCTTTGGCTGTAGGTGTGTCAGTCACTCAACAGGTTTTAAAGTGAGAGAAAGAATGTTCAGACATACCAGCTAATGTAACAAAATTCACAGCTGGGAATAGATCCCCCAGGGGGACACACAGGGCTATAATCACTGCTGGCACAAGAAGCTCAGTTGACTTCAGTGGAACTTGCACACTGATGCCAGTGGAGAGCACGGCTCCCTGAGCGCTCCCAGACAAGGTTGCTGTTGAAAGCATTTATAAAAGTGTCAGCAGGAAGATGGAATCATGTAGAAATACTAATGAAAATGAAGTTAAAGGTATTTGGGGGAATGTAAATGCGATGGAGGGGAAGGTAGGTAGGAAACTTTACCCCGATGTGTGTTTGCCTCACTGCTGTAAGGCACAACAGAAAACGAGTATGTGGATCTCATATTCAATCTGTGATCCACTATAACCCCTGAATTCTTTTCAGCAGTACTACCACTTAGGTCTTGGCTACACTGGCGCTGTACTGCGCTGCAACTTGCTGCGCTCAGGGGTGTGAAAATGCCCCCCCCACCCTCCCGAGCGCAGCGAGTGCAGCGCTGTAAAGCACCAGTGTAATCAGCGCCTGCAGCGCTGCACGCTCGCTCACAGCGCTGCAAGCTACTCCCCTCGGAGAGGTGGAGTACTTACAGCGCTGCGAGAGCTGTCGTGGCAGCGCTGTGAATTGCCAAGTGTAGCCAAGGCCTTAGCTACTTACTCCACGTTTTGTAGTTGTGTATTTGATATTTCCTTTTAAAGTGAAGTACTTTGCAATTGTCTTTATTGAATCTCATCTTGTTGATTTCAGACCTATTCTCGAGTTTGTCAAGGTCATTTTGAATTCTAATCCCGTCCTCCAAATTGCTTGCACCCCTCCCAAATTGGTGTCCTCTTTTTATATGCATACTCTCCATTCTATTATCCAAGTAATTAATGAAAATATTGATTAGTACCAGACCCAGAGCAGTGACCACTGCAGGACCCCACTAGATACACCCTCCCAGTTTGACAGCAAACCATTGATAACTACTCTTTGATTATGATCTTTCAACCAGTTTTGCACCCACCTTATAGTAAATTAATCTAGACCACATTTCCATGGTTTTCTTATTGAAAATGTCATATAGCAGTGTCCCCCACCAGGGGCCCCTGAGGGAGCCTCAAACAGGTTTCAGGGGGTTCACCAAGCAGGACCAGTGTTGGATTTACTGGGGCCCAGGTAGAAAGCTGAAGCCCCACTGCATGGGGCTGAAGCGTGGGGCCCTGAGCCCCACCACCAGGAGCTGAAGCCAAAGCCTGAACAACTCAGCTTTGTGGCGGGGGTCCCTGTGGCATGTTGTCCTGCTTTCTACCCCCTAATGCTGGCCCTGGCTTTTATATGCGGAAAACCAGTTGTTGTGGCACAGGTGGGCCATGGAGTTTTTATAGCATGTTTGGGGGGGTGGGGCTGAAAAAGAAAATGTTTGAGAACCCTATCATATAAGACTGTGAAAAGCCCTACTAAAATCGAGATATATCACGTTTACGTCTTCCCACCTATCTACTAGGCCAGTAACCCTATTAAAGAAGGAAATTAGGTTGGTTGGTATGATTTGTTCTTGACAAATCCATGCTGGCTATTCCTTATAATCCTGTTATTCTCTAGGTAATTATATATTGTTTAATATTCCAGTATCTTTTCCAGATATCAAAGTTAGGCTGATTGGTGTATAATTCCCAGAGTCCTCTTTGTTCCCCCTTTTAAAGACAGGTACTTTGCCCTTCTTCCAGACCTCTGGGACCTCACCCATCCTTCATGACTTCTTGACTATAGTTGCTAATATTTCTGAGTGTTTCTGCTAGTTCCTTAATTACCTTAGTATTAATTTCATCAAGCCCTGCTGACTTGAATGCATGAAACGTATCCAAATGTTCTTTCTCCTGTTCTTTCCCTGTTTTGGCTTGTCTTCCTTTCTTCTTCTTGTTAATATTATCTTGAGTAACTGGTCACCATTAACCTTTTAGTGAAGACTAAAGCAAAATAGGCATTAAATATCTGAACCTTCTTGATGTCATCAATTAGTTCTCCTTCCTCAGTATGTAGATGGCCTACAATTTCCGTTGTCTTTCTCCTTGCTTCTAATGTATTTAAAGAACCTCTTCTTATTCTCTTTTATGTCCCTTGCTATGTGTAATCCATTTTGTTCCTTAGCCTATCTGATTTTGGCCTGTCATACTCGCGCTGTTCTACAAAACATTAAGGACAGAAATGACTTAATGGGTTTTTCCCCCCACAAACCAACTAAAAATAAAATGGCAGTTGCCTGCCTTGAAGAGCTTGAAGTCTTTCTCCTGCTTCAACGCAGTACTGAGCTAGTGCATAAAAATTAAAGGCTGAAACAGACTATGAATTGAAATCCTGGTAAAACTCCCACTGACTTCAGTGGGCCAGGATTTTGCCCTGTATGTCTACATTCCTCCAGCGACAAGGCAGCAAATTACACCTTGGTACAGGAATAGGATTACATGTTTGTTCTTGTCACTTTTATAAGTGAATATAACTACACCCAGAGCCGTCCCTTGGGTACGGCGAATTGGGGCGACCGCTCCGGGCCCCGCAGGCTGGTGCGATTGGCCCGGCGCGGTCAGTCCCACCCCCCTAGGGATGGCCCTGACTACACCTAAAAAACCTGCAATCTCATCTTCTGCAACTTACTTTCCTCCTCTTCTTGAAATATTGTTTTTGCTGATCTTTATTTCAGAGATCAGATGTGCATTCCCAGAAGTTCAAGGTGGCAAGAAGGCAGTAGCAGGAACTACATATCGATTTGGAACGAATGTTACTCTGGAATGTGACAACGGTTATGTGCTGGAAGGCAGCAGTCTGATACAGTGCCAACATGACTTTACCTGGGATCCTCCTGTACCAGTCTGTAGATCCAGTATGTATAGAATAAATGGGAAAAATCCATGTCCTGTCTTAGGTTTCCACCTAGTGGTCAAATGAAAATAGAGGTTGAAATGAGATTTGCCCTTTGCAGAATCTGCAACACAACCCCCCTGTCTATTTTGAGGCCTGCTTTACACAGAGATTTCCAACACTAGACAGATCTTTTTTTAAACCCAGTTTAGTTAAACCGGTGCAAGTTTGTGTGCAGACAAGATAAAATGTTTCTTTGGCTGCGTAGACAGTAGCTATCTAGGATAGAAAAGAGATTGTATGTAAGGTTTTCAAATTTTTATTTGAACAAAGCTACACTGTTACACAAAATGAACTCAGTGTGTATATGTCTCCTGAATATATCTGCATCAGTTGTTTCACGACACACACAATGTAAAGACTAATTCCTGGTCCCCACACACAGTTGCAAGGGTTTAACTAAAGGTGCTGTTTTTTTATTTTTAAAAGCAGATTTAATCATACTAGTGCAACTTTGTATGTGGGCACTGAAAGGAATTCCAACCTGGCTTATATCAGTTTAGCCTGCACCTATACATTATGAATGCAAGCTAAACTAATATAAGAATTTTCAGATATAAGCCTGCCCACACAGGGGCTTGCACCAGGTTAACTACATTGATTTAAAGTCTGATTTAACTTAAACCAGTGTGATTTTTGTGTGTAGACAGGCCCTAAATATGGGAAGGTAAAAATCAAACTCTCTCAACTTGAGGCCTGTCTAAAATGTAAGATGATGTCCTAATATGGTTTGAGTTTTTTGACTGTGTAGAGACCACCAATCAGTGTTACAACCATGGCTTTTGTTTTGCTGGGCTGATTGGCTCTTCGACGGAGCTTTTCACGACAGTTATGTTATTCTGGGTAAATAACATAGGTTGGAGTTTTCAAAATATGCCTAAGGGAGTTAGGTGTTCCCTCACGCATTTTTGGAAACCACACACTTATTCTCTACTTAAAATGTTTCTCCCTATCAGTAAAAGGCAGTTCTCTAAGCAACAACTTTGTCCTTCCAGCTTAACTCACTTGTGTGTGTGACGTGCTCCCAAGACCCTCACAGTTGATATGTGGTTGATTTAGCAGGTGAACTGAAAGAGATTCTCTCTTGCTCAGCCACTCAGTACTGTGCTGAGCTTTCTCCTGTGCTGGCAGAGACAATTGGGTTACAGTGGTTTATCTCCCTTTAAAAGTTGCAAGGGCCTTTCTATATAGCTGGCAATATGGGGAGGACTTTTAATAAATGTTGCTTTCTAGCTCTCACCAATAAAATCTGTGACATGCCTGAGATACAGAAAATGTTTGGATAAATATTTGAGGAAATCATATGTGATTCATTCATATTATAGTAGTTCAATTTTTTTTCTTCCCTCTCCCCCCCATTCTAGGTTCCTATAACTTCATCTCAGTAGTCCTCGGTAAGTAGTTTACTAAAAAGACTTGGGGTCAGATTCACAGCTGGAGTAGATAGACAGATAGATGCTGATTTACCCTAGTTGAACATCTGGCCCATTGTTTCTAAACTTTTTTTATAGAGTCAGTTTCCCAGTTTTCAAACCTTTCCTTCTCCACAAGACTGCAAGTGAACCAGGAAAAGTACAGTACCTCCATCATCAGACTCTTTAAAAACCTCACTTCCTGGTGGAGTTCCCTATGGTTTGAGATTCCATTGCCTAGAAACCAACAACTATTTTATGTCCAAAAACCGTATGCACCAAAGCCTCTTGGACTAAGATTTTTGTCAGCTTTGTTAGCATTCTTCAATTTTGCTGCGGGGCTTCCTCTAGAGCACCTGGCACAGGTCTGGTCTACACTAAAATATTAGCTCGGTTTCACTGTCAGTAAGGGGTGTGAAAAATCCACACCTGAATGGAGTTGGTAAGCCGACCTACGTCCCTGCATAGACAGTGCAAGATCAATGGAAGAATTCTGCCATTGACCTGGCTACCACCTTTTGGGGAGTAAATTACTTACGCAAATGGGATAGGTAGCGTCTACACTAACGCGCTACAGCGGCGCAGTAGCTTGGGTTTTTCATATACTAGAACATAGTTGATCTCCTCATTTCAAGCAGTCTGAAGAGTTCTAGATTTTAGACAGTGGGTTGTGAATGGTGACCCATTTGTGCATGATGTAAATCTCCTTTTGATTGTGCCACTATGAAGCCACATATTATATTTAAACACTAATAGATGGTCTTATTCACAGTGAACTTTTTGAATACAGTAATGTTATGTTTTTGCCTAAAGATCAAAACCTGAGAAGAGTACAATATGAAATGTTAACTTTGTAAACACAGACAATAACTCAGGATTCAGAAACACTTGTGGTACAGTTAGAGGAATGCCTTCACCTCTTAACTTTGTTTGGGATTTTGTGAGTTAATTATAAATCTGCAAAGGTCAGTAATACTATTTCTGTGTTTCATAAGGCCATTTGTCCGACTAAGTCACTTCTCTTCTTGTTGTCTCTCAGGGATCGTAGGTGGCGTACTGCTGCTTCTCCTGGTTACCATCATTATCTGGAGGATTATGTCTAAGCAGAATGCAGGGTGAGGGATTTTTCTAAATTTCCATTCATTTCAATATGTGTATGAACTGTTCTTTGGTTCCACCATTCAATGCTGGCCAAACATTTCATTAAAAGAATCATGATCTCCATATGCAACAATGGGGCAAAAGAAATAGGTAATCACTAGTGTAATTTTGTGAGTCTGCAGGTGGTGATAGTTTAGTGTTCTTCACATACCAATCTTTATATATAATATTTAAAAAACTTCTCTCCCTCCTAGTCTCTTTGCTCTGGAAGAAGCATTATTATAATGTATTTTTACAAAAATAAACAAACCCAAAACATTCTTTTCTGTCACCAGGATATTAGCATGATACAAAGAAATAAGGCTCATGATGGATTTTTCCCCTTTAGATCCAAAAAGATTTTTTTCTTCTTCTCTGTAATAAATACTAACATTTGAAAAGAGGAGAAAAGGGATGTAAAAGTTGGGGGGGGGGGAGTTGTTGTTTTATTTTTCCTTTTTCCCCTGCTGCTTTTTTACCTTTGAAATATCAGCGATGTAACATGGTTCTCTCAGGTTTTGTTGGAAGACTTTCTGGGACTAGGAATGGAAGTCTTGTTGAGAATGTGTATTGTGAGCCCTCAAACTTTAATTGCAGGGGCAGAAGGTGTTTAAAATTTACAAAAAAACAAAAACCCTTTCTCTCCCTTCTCCAAACTGTCAGACAATAGACTTAAATAGTTGTAAACAAAGTGTCTTAAAGAGTCTGGTCCAAAATCCTTTCCACTCTCTCACTTGCTCTATGTTCAGTTTCTTGCGATGTCCTACGGTAGCCTTATTATTTCTCTAGTTGCCAATAACTGAATTTCTAATAATAAAACCATTGAGGCTGCTCGGCTATGTAACAAAACAGCATTAAAGTGGAAAGCCCTATTTTTTCCTATTTTGCATATCACCTTTAAATGAAGATTTCCCTCCCCACTCACACCAGCCCTCTTATATCAGAAGGCTTTAATATCAGAACCCTCCTCATCTTTCGTCTTGGTAAATTAATTAATCTTGGTGTCCTCTGATGTTATCAGTGAAACCTCAAATATCTTCAGAACAACTTTCCAAACTTCAACAGCCATAACACTCTAAAAAATTAGATTTGAGGCAAAATATAAATTTACTTCCAGTCTCTCCTTTTAAAAGAAACTAAATTAGAGTTTTCCTTTGAAAATGTAACTTTTATTTTTCTTCTCCACTGTTCAGCTATTACTATACACATGAAAACAACAAGAACCAGATGCCTTTAGCCCACATAACTGAACAAAAAATTTCATTTGCACCATAGCAGGTATGGGCTTATTTTAAATCACCTTCTTCAACGTAAAAATGTCAAAATTGTGGTGAATGATATCAGCTCTAACTTACTGTAATGCAGATACTCAGACTGAGGCTTGAGAGCTGTAAGTGGCTCTTTAATGTGTCTCCTGTAGTTCTTTGCAGCACATAATATTAAAAGTTATTAACCAATCAGGATGCTTGTACTATGTTAGCCAATTACCAACTTGCACTGAGTTATTAACTTATTTGCTGTGAGAATAATCATAATTTTCTATTACTGTGGCTCCTTTGGGTAATGATGATTGCTATTGGCTCCTGAACCATAGAGATCTGAATATTACTGCTCTAATGCAAAGACACTGTATGGTGAATGGAAAATTGACTACTTTTCTCCCAATCTTCTTGCTCCTCTGTTGCTTGAATAAAAATAGGATCTGTTGTAACCACAAACACTTGTAGTTTGTCTAAGCTTTTGTTTGTAGCAAATGAGCAGATCAGATTTGCAATGTCATACCCCTTTTTTGGAAGCTAGAACAACAGAATCCGTTCTGAAGCATTACTTGCATATAATTGTGTTTCCGTCTAGTACAAAGGAAGATGGAAATCATGGGTCAAATGTTACCTAGCTTTGAAACCATGTTTTGTTTGTAAAGTTGTGGGGAAATCTGCTCTCTATACAGCGTACTTCTAACCACACTAGAAGAAGGCTCAAACAGTTCTTTGGGTCTGTCTGCTTAAATGTGTGTTGCGGTGGCTGCTCTGCTTACAGTTTAATCCGCATTTAGTCCTGTGGCTGTCACTGTCCATAATGCAAACCGACTTTTGCTGGTGTTGCTTCGCTTTAGAATGCTGACACTTAACACAATGGCACCAACAGCTATCTGCCTTTATCCTTCAAATATACCTACCAGCTCATGAATGTACATTATACAGCATGAAATACAGTTTGACATGAACAAGTTTACAATGTGCTATTTATTTTGACTTGTTGTAAACAGATTTTTTTTTAAAAAGTAGGCTGATCTGAGAATCTTTCCCCAGGAAATGTAAAATTTTCAAAAAGATGGCTTTTTGTCCAAGTGAAAGTAATAAAATTGCAATAAAATGTTTCTAAACATTGGTAGGAGCATAGAAGAACCTAGTTTTGTTTTAACATTGGTGTATCCCTTTCTGCAGGCAGGAAACCACTTCTCGTCACGGTCAAGGATTTTTGCCTGAAGAACATGGAAGCATTTCCTTCACTTTCTTTGTGGGTAGTTTACCTTCTTGCAACAAAGTTCCCTAGGGCCGGGGTGAAAGTAACTTACAGGACTTACTGGTACTACCAGAGTCCTGAGGGGAGCATGGCCTCATCTGGAAGAGGCATGGCCTCAACTGGAAGAGGCATGGCCTCTCAAGATTTAAAGGCCCTGGGGCACCAGCTGTGGCTGGGAGCCCCAGGGCCTTTAAATCAACCCTGGGTTCCCAGCTGTAGAGGTGGCTGGGAGCCCCCGGGGCTCAGGGGCAAATTAAAGGGCCTGGGGCTCTGGCCGATGTGGAGCACTGGGCCCTTTAAATCCACGCCCGAGCCCAGCTGCCGGGCTCGGGCGTGGATTTAAAGGGCCCGGAGCTCCCGCGGCTGTGGGGAGCCCCGAGCCTTGCTGGGCTGGAGCCGGGATTTAAACAGCCCGGAGCTCCCGCCGCTGCGGGGAGCTCCGGGCCCTTTAAATCCCAGACCCAGCCCAGCTGCCGGAGATGCGGGGGGATTTAAAGGACTCGGGGTTCCCTGCAGCCGCGGGAGCTCTAGGCCTTTTGAATCCCCGCCCGAGCCCGGCTGCCGGGCTGGGGCCGGGATTTAAAGGGCCCAGAGCTCCCGCAGCTGTGGGGAGCTCCAAGCCCTTTAAATCCCGGCCTGAGCCCAGCAACCGGTGCTGCGGGTGGGATTTAAAGGGCTCTGGCCGGTGTGGTCCGGCACGGTGTACTGTCTCTTGCCGGTACGCCATACCGGACCATACCGGCTTACTTTCACCTCTGCCTAGGGGAAAATCCAAAGCCATAGCATATAGCGGACGTTATTACTGCAGCTGCTTCCATTAGATGCTTATAGCAGTTGAGTTCATTAAGTTCAACTTTACACAGCACCAGACTGTAGCTTTTAGGCCTCCTTCCTGCCCTCCTGCTGTTTGTCCATGAAAATACCTTGCATGCGGACTTCTGAGATGAACAAGACACGCTGCAGCATCAAGGATGCTTACTCCTCAGATTATGCTCTGGCCTTCTTTCCCTTTCATGGAAATTCTTGTTTCTGAGCAGTTGACTAAGTAATCTGTCACCTGGAGGAGGAGAAGACAAGGGCTGCTGAGCCTGCCTTGATTAGAAACTGAAAGCACAAGGGTACGTCTATACTTACCTCCGGGTTCGGCGGTAAGCAATCGATCTTCTGGGATCGATTTTATCGCGTCTTATCTAGACGCGATAAATCGATCCTGGATCGATCCCGGAAGTGCTCGCTGTCGACGCCGGTACTCCTGCTCCGCGAGAGGAGTGGGCGGAGTTGACGGGGGAGCTTGCCTGCCACGTGTGGCCCTTTGGTAAGTACCTTTAAGTTCGAACTAACGTAGCTGAAGTTGCGTATCTTAGTTCGAACTGGAGGGTTAGTGTGGACCAGCCCCAAGACTCTGAACTTCCTCCTGAGCATGCTTCATGGACTGCCACAGCTGTCTTCTGGAAAAGTTTGGGGCGGGGGGGGTGAGGAACCTTTAATTTTGAGGAGTTGATGGATTTTATAAAAAGGGCTTCATGTTGTTCTTCAGAGACATTGCACTTAATGTCCTTCACCTTATAGTAGAGATACAATCAACTTCTTTTACAACCCTTTGTAATTTTTAACCCCTCTAAAAATAAGACTAGGATTCAATTTTGCCTTCAATATTTAATTTTTTCTTCTTGGATCACTTAGTTTAAAATGACTTAATAGGCATGAAACTACAGATTAAACTTTTAAAATACTGGTTTTAAATCAAAAGCTTTCTTTAAAATGTTGTTTGGAATTTATAATATATTACTATAAGGGGGGGAAATATTTGTTTAGAAAGGAGATTTGTGAATTTACAGCAACACATCTTTAAAAACAATCTTGATAATTTTGTGATGCAAGATACTGATGACGCCTCCATCTTTGGAGACCTTGCCATATTTTTGAACAGAGGTTCCTACGCTGAACTTCTAATCTGAACTACAATTAAAAGAACCTGCACACAAAGAAGCAAAAGCCTCCTTTAAACCAGGTAAAGAGACTGATCTTGCAGTCCTGTAAAATAATCTCTCAATTCATTGAAGGCATTTGTGAATGCCAGCTGCAGTACAAAGGTGTTATGACTCATCGTGTCCTTGATCCAGGGATTAAGAATGGGCAGTTTCACAAACCAGGTGTCAACTCCAGGCCTCTTGTGCTACCAGGGGAAGACTCGTAACAATGATAGTGGGGTTGTCTGATAGTGGTAAGTAGCCTAATAGCTTTTCTACATGTGAAAATTGACTGGTATAACTATAGCAGAATAGCTGTTCTGGAACACATGTATTCCAGTATAACTCCCTCACGTGGACACACTATTCTGGAATAAAAGTGACTTTATTCTAGAATAATTGTTTTCTTTCAGAGTAAATATTTTGAAATAAGAGGACTCTTCCACAATGAGTGTCCATGAGGGAATTATATCAAGAGTTATTCTGCTACAGCTATGCCAATCAATTTCCTCACACAGGCAAGCCCTAAGTGACTTCTTTTTATGATTCAAAAATGAAACCCAAAAACTGTCAGTTGAAACCAAAGACAGTAGATTTCAGTCTAAATGCTGGTCCCAGTGGAGTTACTGGCAAAACTCCCATTGATTTCACTGGGCTCAAGCTCTGGCCTTCAGTATGCAGCCTTTTCTTTCTATGCTTAATGCAGACTACTGCAGAGTCTCCAAAGAATGTGCACCGTTTTATATAAGCAACAATTAAGGACTCTAAAGTGAATTATACATTTTACAAGCATTTGGATTTACTTCAGACCTTACTATTCCTCTGGTGTTTACACAGTGTCCTAGGTTTGTGTGATGCGTTTGGCAAGTGAAACAGGTCTCTACACTGAAGAGCTCACAGACTAAGACATGCTGCATGAAATGTCATCAGGCAATGGGTGAGAGTCTCTAGACAAAAAAGCCTTTTACTATTTAAGCCTTGGGATACTTATTTTTGCTTCGACTATGGGCTCCATGTTTTTCTTCAACATCTTGAAACAGTATGAAGCTGGAGTGTGGGTCAGCATTGGTGAAAAGTATCATTGTAAATGCAAAGTAGTTTCAAAACATCAGACAAATGTGCAGTGACTTTCATTTAGGTTAAATTGTGGAGAAAATGGCCAAAGTGACAGGACTGTTCTTTACACACAGACAAGTGCATTAGTCTGTTCACCTTTCTCCACTTTTTTTTAAAATCTGGCTTCACAACTTCCCACTGTTCAGTGGGAAGGAAGTCAGCTCAGCTTCTCTCTGACACAAGCATTCTACTATATACTTCAATATGCAAATCTGTGGCTTTAGTTTTTAAAAAGGAACAAAAGCCTCGTTACTTGTTTCCTGAATGGGTGCGACACTCCATCTTTCAGCCCATTTTCAATAACAGATGCAGTTAAGACTATAAAACTGCTTGGAACAAGCTAGAGAGTCGTATGGTTGACAAGCATTCTGATAAGTAAAACTAAAAGAGTGGTTTCAATAGAATAGCTGTACTTTAGCCAAACTCACAAACTAAGTGTTGTGGTTAGAGTTGGGACAATGGGGAGAAGGGGTGGTTAATGGTTGGGAAAGGGAGAGAAACATAGATATGCAACTAAGAGTCCTGTGGCACCTTATAGACTAACAGACGTATTGGAGCATGAGCTTTCGTGGGTGAATACCCACTTCGTCTGATGCATGTAGTACATAGATATGCAACTGTCGCTCACTGGGCGTATGGTCAGTGCTTAGAGCAGTGGTTGAGGAGCCAGATGCAATCACCATTATCCAAAAGAGCTCCAGTAGTGTGAATTCATGGTTTCATTTACTAGAGCACTATCTATTCATATTTAAACAGTATGACATGAGAAATTTAGTTTTTAAATATTCTCACAGCAAGATGACTGACCACTTATAAAAATGTTATCAACTATTAACACACCCAACAGCCTGATTGGTTATGCTACAAAGCGCTGCTCTTGACACAGGTAAGAGCCATTTGTAGCTCAAAAGCCTCAATCTGAGTATCAGTGGCCTACAGCAATGGGACTCTGCTCTCCAGTGGGGTCTAGGTATCATACAAAGCTAGTGTAACTAGGGTGACCAGTTTTCAGAGTAGCAGCCGTGTTAGTCTGTATCCACAAAAAGAACAGGAGTACTTGTGGCACCTTAGAGACTAACAAATTTATTAGAGCATAAGCGTTCGTGGACTACAGCCCACTTCTTCGGATATGCACGAACGCTTATGCTCTAATAAATTTGTTAGTCTCTAAGGTGCCACAAGTACTCCTGTTCTTTTTAGGGTGACCAGGTGTCCTGATTTTATAGGGACAGTCCCAATTTTTGGATCTTTTTCTTATATAGGCACCTATTACCCCTCACCCCCAATCCCAATTTTTCACACTTGCTGTCGGGTCCCCCTACGTGTAACATTTAGTGGCAAGCTTTTAAGTGGCATCACTTATTGGAGCAAATATTCCTCTCTCTGCTTTTGGACTAGGACTAAACTCCTTTTTCCCCCTTCCTTAAAGCCTGTTTATCCCACCAGGCAGCTCGAGCAGCAGAACAGTTTTCCCAGCACAAACACATGACCGGTCCCCAGCCCTCCCCCTACCCCGGGGAGGGGCCTTGTCCCACCCCCAGCCAATGATTAAAACAACCCACAAGCCCTATGACGAGAGAGGGGCGTGGCCGGGGGGGGGCGGGGCAGCGCCGGCTGGGCGAACCCCGCAGACTCCCCCGGGGGAAGCAGCCCGGCCCCGCCCGAGCGCTTCCCGGGCGAGGCGGCCGCAGCCTGTCTCGCGCTCCTACGCAGCGCGCGCGGCCGCTCCCTCTTCCGGCTCTTGAGCGCGAGCGCGCTCCCCCTCCCCTCCCCCGTGGCACGCGCGCGCCCAGCGCCTTATGTCATCCAATAGGCGGCGGCGACGGCTCGGTTCCGCCCATGCGCAGTGTGAGGCGGGGCGTGGTTCCTGGATGCAGCGCCATGGAGCTGCTTCGGGCGCGCTGGGCTCCGCGTGTCTCAGCGCTGCTGGTGCTCGCGCTGCTTCCCCGGGGAGCGCTGGGTGAGTGTCGGGGGCCAAGGGAGCTCCCGGCCCCGCCCCCGGGCTCCCCTTTCCCTGCGCCGGGCTCCGGGCGAGCAGCGGGGGGAGCCGGGACTGGGGCTGCAGCTCTGCCCGGGGGCAGGAGGGGAGTGACTCCGGCGGGGCGGGGGTCTGTGCTGGTGGAGGGGGGTCCGGTGCCCGGGCTGCCAGTGACGGATCACTTGGTTCTCCCCGAGCCGGCCGGCCAGTGGTGAGTTGGGGTCCCCCAGCGGCCAGACCCAATTCATTGCTGTCGCCGTGGGCAGGGGTCTGGCGGTCGTCCCCAGCGTGGCTGGAGATGCTGGAAGTGGTGCAGTTCTTCTGCATCGCCTCCGGTTTAAACGGTATTGGGCATCCACCTGAACAAAATCACCCAAAGGGCCGTAATGCATAGAAACCGTGCTTAATTTTGACCAGATTTGCAGGCCGTCTACATGTTCTGCATTTTTCTGTACTGTTTTGACTTGGGTTAAAGGAAAAGTCTGTAGTCACAGGGCAGTATGAGCTGAAAGGAAATATTAATTGGGCCCAGGCAAGAAGGAGAAGTTCTCTAGTCTAGTGGGTAGACTATTCATGTGACATGGGGGTTCAATTTCTCCTGCCTGCTGAGGAGAAGAAGGGGTTTAGCTTGGCATCTCCCAGTGTAGGCTCCTCTTTTAATTAGCTATGACTTGGTGGTCCAAATATGCAGATCACTGTTTTGCCCCCTATGGGTCAGGCTGTGGGAGACCCCTGTTAAAACTCCTTCATGAAGGGATTTGACCAGGGGTGTCCCACACCCTACACCTAAGAGAACCTGAGAGGTGGGGGATCGTTGTTTCCACCTCCTCTGTTTCCAGAAAGACAAGGGCCTCCTGAGAAAGGAGGGGATTTAAACAAGGGCCTCTCATCTGGGAGGTGATTCAGTCTTGTCCAAACCTCCTCTTAACAGGCTGAGGGAGGATTTGAAGTGGGGTCTCCCACTTTCTATGTAAGTAGCCTACCCACTGGGCTACAGAGCGAGCCTAATTTTCTTGCTGGTCCAATTACTATTTAATTAAAGTGGAATAGCTTCAAGAGGCAAAAGTGAGGGAAGCTCCCACTTAACCCCCTTTGTCCTCATCTGGTAGAGGGCAGACTTGAACTAGTAACTCTGAGTTTCCCAGGAGAATAGCCTAACTGCTCTAGCATAGAGGGCTTCCCAGAGGCAAAACCTCAGGAGCTCCCATTTCAAACCACATCTCATCATCATCTAGTACAGGGAGAAATTGAACTAGGAACTCCAAGTTTCCCCACTGGGGTAGCTTAACAAGTGTAACATAAATGGCTGCTTGTTTTTGTTTTGGCCCAATTATTATTTAATTAAAGTGGAATAGCTTTAAGAGGAAAGATTCAGGGAGTTTTTGAGTCAAATCTTGTCACCTCAAGGGGAGATTTGAACCTGTATTACTAAGGCTCCCAGGGCATCATCTCAGCCACTGTGCTATAGAGGGTACTTGTTTTTTTGGGTCAATTTAACTGGTATAGGTTCAAGAGGCAAGACTGAGGGCGCTCCTATTCAAATACCTCCTCATTTCATAGAGGGAGGAATTGAATCAGCAAATCCACATCTCACAAGCGAGGCACTGAACGCTTCTATTACAGAGGACTCTTAGTTCTTTGCTTGACCCAATTAATATTGAGTTAAAGGGGAACACCTTCCCAAGGCAAGAGCCTGCATCTCATCAGATAGAGGGAAGAATTGAATCCACAGCTCCGGCAGTCCAAGGGAGTAGCCTACCCACTCTATTGTAGAGGACTTGTCTATTTTGCTTTGGCCCAATTATTATTTAATTAAAGTTGAACAGCTTGAAGAGAGAAGGAGTTGCTAGTTTATCTGCTACATGGGGAAATGGAACCAGCATTAGCTAAGAGACCTCAGGGGGAGAAGCCTAACCACTGTACTATAGAGGCTCCTTGGGAAGTTATCAGTCCAATTTATAGTTAATTAAAGCTTCAAGAGTAAAAACTGAGGGAGCGCCCACTTCAAATCCCTTCTCCTCATCAAGTAAAGGGAGGAATTGAAGCAGCATCTTTAATGCACCACGTGTTTAGCCTCACCACTGTACCATAGAGTGCTTCTCACTTGGACTTTGGCCCCCTTAATATTTAATTCACGTGGAACAGCTTCAAGAGGAAAGACTTGACGAAGCGCCCGCTTCAAATCCCTTCTGCTCATCGAGCCACATCTTCAAAATTCCACATGAATAGTGTAACCACTATATTACGGGGGTCTTCTCACGTGCTTTGGCCCAATTAATATTTTCTTCAAGTGGAACGGCTTGAAAAGGCAAGCTAACAGGAGCTCCCAGTTCAAATTCCTTCTCAGCTGGTAGAGGGAGACGCCTCTCCAAGAGCCTACGAGAGTCTCGTAACCACTCTGCTATTGAGTGCTTCTTGGGCTTATTTTGGCCCAATTAATATTGAATTAAAGTGGAACAGCTTCAAGGAGACAGCCTGAGGGAGCTTCCAGTTCATGTCCTGGCAGCTAGAGGGAGAAATTGAAGCTGGGGTTCTCCAACACACCAAGTGAGTCCCCTAACTCCCTCACTGTAGAGGGCTTAATTAACATAGCCCAGCTTCAACTAGAAAAGAACACCCCTTTGGAATAGCCCTTAATTCAGTTATTAGGCCATATGCATTAAGTGCTGACAGATCCATATTCATCTCCTTTCTTTTAAGATAGGCAGGGAATTAAACCATCTGTCATGGTACAGGCTACGACCCCAACCACTAAGCTAACAGCAAAATGGAAGATTGCTGTCATCTCTCCTCAGCTGTTTTGTGTGGTGCTGGGCAGGTACCTAGCAATTTCACAAGACATGGTTTAGGCACTTAAGTCAGCTGCCTTCAGGCAAGGATTTTGTGGCTGTGGCTTTCAAGCAGAGACGGACGCACCTCACTCCATGAAAGGCAGCACTTAGCATTGCCCTGATCAGCCATCATCTCACATCAAAGATGATCCAACCATCTAGTAGGCAACTACATCTCTGCTGGTTGAGGGCTTTATAAATTACAGGCATTACTTTGAATCGATGACCTGACCTAAGTAGCATGTGCTCAGTAACGCTAGCAAGAGTTAAATGTAGGTAATGTGGCATCTTTATTGTACAGTGGTAAGAACCAAGTATCTCTAGATAATGTGCACTGCAAATTGTTTGCTAAAAACAAAACAAATGAGGAAATGCCACCTTCAATGGCCTCCTTCAGGCAGCACCTAAAAAGTGTATTTTATCAGTCACATATATGGAATCATACAACAGTTCAGTATCTTCCAGTGGCCCCGGTCAGCAATGGGTGGGTAGCAGATGGCACAGGACACCTTGTTGGTAAAGTGAGGGTGCTGTCAACTGCTCCAAAAGCCACCCTCACCCCTGTCTTGTGAGAGTATGTGTGCAGGAAGGAGCTGTGAATGCCTCAGGTGTGCTCTGATGCATGCCACTGTGATAGTGACAAGTGTAGCAATGGAGTAGTGAACACATTGGACCCAGATTCTGAGGCAGAGTAAAAATGTTTCAACTATCTGCAACTTACTGTGAGCATTTTTCTGAGTAAATATAGCTCAAAGTAGTTATGTTAGCCATTCAGTAGCTCAGAGTTACAGGTAGGGGTTAATTAAGAATACAGAGCTATACTTAGTTATTCACACAATATATTCATACAAGACATTGTACAGCCCTGCTACTTAGTCATCACTTTTACATTAGTAATGTACATGTATTACCCTGTGAAGTTACAGGGGTACCACGTGTGCTTTAGACTTATGGCTCCATCTGAGCAGATAACATATATTTCTGAGGTTGTATAATTAAGGGGTAGGGATCTTATCTGCATAACTTCATAAAATAGAAAAAACTTTTCTGAAATGAGACCATTCTGCAAATGATAAATATTTTGATGTATTGTATGGTACAAAGAAGCTCGTACTGTCATGTGAATGTAGACTTTGGTTTTAAGAAAAGGCAAAGTAGTACAGGAAAATGCATAAAATATACCACGTGGGGCTAAATAAAACTCAAACATTCCAAAACAATGCACTATGTAGTCAAAATAGTACTGTCAATTGTATTTAGAAACTATCTGCCCATTTTGGTCAAAATTAAACTATGTTTCTATAAGTTACAGCCTTTCTGAGATTTTGATTTTTGCTGATTGGATGCCCGATAACATTTAAACAGTACATGGTATAGAAAAACTGCACCACTTCCAGTCTCTGCAGCCACGGTGGTGATGACCACCCGATACAGGGAGACGTGATAGCACTGACTTTTTTTTTTTTTTTTTTTTTTTTTTTTAAGCTAATGGGTCGTTTGTCCTTACATCTAAGGCATTAGAAAGCTGCAGGAACAGTCTGGGAAGTTCTGTTTTTGACATTTCAATTGAATGCATCTGATTAGTTTTAAGTGTTTTGTAAAACATCACAAGCTTAGTGTAATTTTCAGATTCATTTCTTCTCTCCTTTAAAAAAGTGTGTCACATCTGTTGGTGATTAGTGGCTTCTCTGTAAAAGAATCAGATTTTTTTCCACTGTAGTCTGTTTTTTCTGTCTGCATATCTGTGTTGTCCTTCAGTCAGGCCCAGGCTCTAGCATTCTGGACAACTGTTGCTAGGTTCCACTGTGTGGGAAAGGAAAACAATCAGTGAGAAAACACCTTTAAGATTTCAAAAGACTTCTATGGTTTATTTTTAAATGGAATCTAGATATTTAAACGACAAAAAGTGAAACAGCCCTTCAGCTGACATTAGCCGTATACAAAAGTAGGCAGACTATACTTAACTAGTGACACCACACTGATAAACGAAGGGCAACTATTATTTTTGGAGGTTGATTTTATAGAATAATTCGTTTTAAAATGTGTAATGTAAAATTATCATCTTATGTGGTGAAGACTCTTCAATACGTAAATCAACTCAAAGGAAACTGTCTCTAATTAAACAATTATAGCAGCAGGATATGAACTCACATCTCCTCCACCCTATTCACTTCACAATCTTTCTAAGGCTATTCCAATTTTAGCATTGGGTGGAGATTGCAAAGTCCTGCACCCATGTAATCACTGAAGATCCTACATCATTCTTAAAGCATTCATCCTGGCTTTCGGCTCAAATTTAAGTACATGAGTGCCAAATTGACTTCAGTGGGGCCACTCCCATGCTTAAAGTTAAGCACATGCTTAAGTGCTTTGCTGAACTGGGGCCTTGGTGAAATAGGAATATTTCATCTGCCAGAGAAATGCAGCTAACAGGTTGAAAAGTATAATAGAAATGCAGGATTACTACCATGATTAACAGGCTGGCCAAACGCTACCAGCATAGAGGCCCTTCACAAACATTCTTTTTGGTCTCTTCCTTACAGGTCTTCCATCTTAAAAAGAGAAGGCACATAAGGGGACTGAATCTATTGTTAGCTTCACAGAAGAAACACAGTTGGTGAACGCTACTGCATGAGCTTACTTATGGTTTTTCATAAGACTTTGGTACATTCCAGATCCCACTATGGAGAATAACTAGGTTATTCTTCTAGCAGGGTGTTAGCAGCTCTTTGGCAAAAAATAGGAGAAAAGGAACTGGAGAAGGTTGAGGTCTGCAGTGGGCAGGCTGAGTTTCCTTTGACGAGATCTGCAGGGAGAATGGCTGTATGAGTGATCATGACAGATCTCCTTTTGTACGCAGGAGTCTGTAAAATACAGAAAACACGATTAATAGGCAGCAGATTTAGTAATAGGCAGCAGCGTTAGAACAAAGAAAAACCAAGTACTTCACACAAGGCACAGTCCACCTGCAGAACTTGTTGCCATGGGATGTGGTGAAGGCCAAAAGCATAACTGGGTTAAAAAACGAATTAGATAAGTTCATGGAGGATAGATCTATCAACGGCTATTAGCCAAGATGGTCAGTGATACAACCCCATACACTGTATTCCCCCTAAACCCCCAACTGCCAGAAGCTGGGACTGGATGACAGGATGGATTATTTGGTAATTGCCCTGTTCTGTTCATTTCCTCTGAAGCGTCTGTCACTGACCACTGTCAGACACAGGATACGGGGCTAGGTAGACAATTTGGTCTGACCTAGTATGGCTTGTTACTATAACTAGATTGCTTCCTGACCCCAGACTCCATCCTTTTTCAAAATGTAAGTGTGGGGTAGCAGTATTACCCTTCCACCCAATGAAAGCAGCACCCCACACTCCTATTAGCCAGCTCCAATTTCACACCCAAACTTTTCCATCAGATGGTAATGTTGTAGTGCCTAGGAGCTCCGGTGGTACTCTAGGGCCCCCATTGTGCTAGGCGCCGTGCAAACACACAACAAAAATATGGTCCCTGCCCCAAGGATATTACAGTCTTAAGACAAGAGTTAACAGATGGACAGAGACAGACCAGTGGAGGAGTACAGGAGAATAGACGATATTGGTCAACATGATGGGCTGTGGTCTCAGCACACCAGCAGCCTAATTATTACCAAATTTTTTGGTAGGCAGCATGGCACAGGAGAGATTTGAAGGGAGATACGTGCACATGTTACCTGGGAGTTCCTCCCAACTATGAAGAGCAGCATGGCAAAAGGCACGAAGAACGGGCTTATTTGAAGATTTAACAAGTGGGCTTAGAGGCTGGCATCATAGTCTAATTGGAGGTGGGAGTTGACTTTTGAGACTGAATGAGAGATGATAGGGTTGGGATAGGTCATGAAGGGCCCTTGAAAGTGAAGACAAGTAGCTTATGTTCATGACAACGGAGAAGACTGAGCCAGTGAAAGAATGTAATGATCAAAGCATGGGCTAAAGAAATGATCTTTGCAATAGCCTTCTGAATGGTTATGAGTGGGGCAAGATAGCATTTGTCAAGGCCGGAAAAGGATGTTACAGTAATCATGATATGAGGTGGTGAGAGCTTAGACAAGAGTTTTAGCTGTGTGTGTGGATGGATGGAAAGTCTATCTTAAAGACGTTGTGCAGAAAGAATCTGCAAGACTAAGGCTTTTTCTACACTACCTCTTTTGTCGGTGAAACTTTTTGTCCATCAGGGGTGTGGGGGGGAAAAAAACCTCCCCTGACCAATATCAGTTTCACCGGCAAAAGTGCTGGTGTCAGCAGGAGAAGCTCTGCTGCTGACATAGGTAACGCTATTGGGGGTAGTTTGTTTAATTTGACGAGCAGCTACACAGGAGACCTTACAGTTGTACTGCTGTAAGGTCCATAGTATAGACATAGCCTTAGACATATCCTGGATGTGAAGACTTAGACCTCTCTCCAAGTTCTCCTTTGAATGTTCTTAGGTCTTTAAATCTGACTCACTGAAAATCACTTGAATTCATTACACTACATCATTAACAGTTTACCCTTTACTGTTTATGCTGGTGTAGCGGATGTTTATTTGGAATCTGGACTTTCAGCATAATAATGGTGAAACCTAATGACAAATGTAACCCACTAGATACTAGTAACCAAGAAATGACTTTTTTCCAGTTGGAGTTCATGTAATTAGGAACATAAGAGCATTAATCTTGAATCATTAGGCAGTTGATACCAGTACCTTGCCATTTTTTACCAATGCCAAACCACCAACTGATAGTCTTCCAGATTTCCTTCCTGTTAATACCATCTTAAAATACAGGCGCAATAAAAATTAATGTTAAAATACCTGGAAGTGAAGACACTTATCTTTCTTGAAATTGGGTGGGCAGATATCAGAGTTTTGCAATGGTAAGCTGTTTTGAACTTTTAACAAACAAACACACACCATTGTTTTTGGAAGTTCTTCCTAAGACTCTCGTATCTTAAGAAAAATTAAGAGCCAATTTTCTCTTTTTATTCCATATTTCTTTTCCGTTTTAATTGTGATATTTAGTGACAAGTTAATCTGTCTTTTTGGGTAACTTAACTTTCTTACTCCTTACTTAAAAAACGTAAGCGTCTCAGGGTACATCTATACTATAAGCACTACAGTGACACAGCTGCAGTTACGTTGCTGTATTGTAGACACTTGCTAAAGTGACTGCAGGGGATTTTTCATCGCTGTAGTAAATCCACCCCCTCGAGAGGCAGTAGCTAGATCAACGGAAGATGTCTAGTAGTATCTACATCGGGGTGGGCAAACTTTTTGGCCCAAAGGCCACATCTGAGTATGGAAATTTATGGCAGGCCATGAATGCTCACTAAATTGCGGGTGGGGGTGCGGACTCCGTCTGGGGGTGTGGGCTCTGGGGTGGGGCTGGGTATGAGGGGGTGGGAGTGCAGGAGGGTGCTCCAGGCTGGGACCGAGAGGTTCAGAGGGTGGGAGGGAGATCAGGCTGGGGCAGGAGGTGGGGCACAGGAGGGAATCAGGGGTGCAGGCTCCGGGCAGCGCTTACCTCAAGCAGCTCCCAGAAGCAGCGGCATGTCCCCCCTCCGGCTGCTACACAGAGGTGTGGCCAGGTGGCTCTGTGCGCTGCCACGTCCGCAGGCACCGCCCTTGCAGCTTCCATTGGCTATGGTTCCCAGCCAATGGGAGCTGTGGGGGCGGTGCTGGGGGCAGGGGCAGCGGGCAGAGCCCCCTGGCTGCCCCTATGCTTAGGAGCCAGAAGGGGGACGTGCCACTGCTTCCGGGAGTCGCGCAGAGCCACAGCACACACGGAGTGGGGCAGGCCCCAGAACCCGCTCCCTGGCAGGATCTTGAGGGCTGGATTAAAACATCTGAAGGGCTGGAGGCAGCCCCTAGGCTGTAGTTTGCCCGCCCCTGGTCTACATCATAGGTTAGGTCATCTTAACTGTCTCTCTCAGCAGTAGCTCAATCGATGGGAGAGGTCTCTCCGATTGCCCTAGAGCAGCGACACCAGCAGCACAGCTGCATTTCTGCAGCTGGGCCATTGTAAGCTCTCTAGCGTAGCTAGCCTACACCTCCCACTATCTATCATACTGCAAGTGCATCACAGTACAGAGACCGTTATGGATGCTGTGATTCCTTGATTTGTCTGTGACTTCTCTGTATTTGACTTCCTGCAGGAAGGCTCTAAGTGGGTGGGTTGCTAACCCTCAGGAGGGGAGGCCCCCTGGGGAGGTGTTGAAAGGAAGCCTGCCTGTTACAGGGTATACCACTCACCTCTGGACTGGTGCCTCCTCCTGATACTCTGGGGATTAGCTCAAGGACTACCCCGCCCCCACAGTTCACACATTGTCACTCTATCTGCCTGTAGCTCCTCCCACAGCTTCAGGAACCATAGCGTTCTCTTCATGGCTCAACCCTCTGGCCGTGTCACTGACTGTGCGCCCCACTTCCAGGGGTGGTTTAGCCATCAAGAATCCTAGGTAGTCCTCTCGCTCACTGTCTCAGTACTGTTCACCCAGTGGCTTGTAGGGGAACCTAGGCTTGCCCTCTATTCTGGGTTCTAGCCCTCAGCTCAGCAGTCTGGACCTTCTCTCTCTGGTCTCACTGCTCAATCCCTGGGCTACTTCCTATTTTTAGTTCCCCTTTCCTTCCTAGGCCTATCAGTTCCCAAAAGTCTCTTCCCAGGAAGTGACTGCAATCTCCACCCACTCCACCCTTTCCGTTGTGGGCTTTATAGGGCCCGCCTATTCCTGCCCAGCTGAGCCTTTTTAATCAGGTGCCAATATTTTTCGTCTGCAAAAACAGATTGTTCTTTGAGTGACTGTTCACACAGATTCCACAATTGGTACACATGCACCCCCTGGGTTGAAAATCCAGTTCTTTTTGGCTAGAAGTGTCCATTTAGCTGCACCTGTACCCTTTTCCATTGCTTCCCTCTCCCAGAGGGTACAAAGGGTGGAGTGGGCCCAGCCACCTCTCACTTTCTTCTTACTTCCCATGGCCGCAAGACAACCCCACACACTGGCTTTTTCTCTCTGCTACCTCCAAGAAAGTGGACAAAAGATATCAGTGTGATATTCCCGAGGATACAATCTGGACAGATGGTCAACTGTCCCCCCTCAATTCTCCAGTCTGGGATGCCTTGTACACTGTTTTGCTGTGAGAACCACCACTCGTGGCCAGATCTCACACAGCTTCAAGCATGCAAAAATCACACCCAGCTGAATTACATGAATGCTCTGGCCAGCCACTCATGAATTACATACAGGGCACCACCAGCAACTTCCCAGTCCCAGATCTTGCCCCTAAAATGTTTTTCTTGTACTGCCAACCTCTCTACTGAACAATGCAAGCTCACATAAAGTCCATCATTTCATCAATGGAAAATGATGTGCACAAATCTTGTTCTCTCAAGTGGAGATTCCCAAATACTTCAATCCAAACACACTGGTTTAGATAAAACAATAAAACAAGTTTATTACCTACAGATAGATTTTAAGTGATTGCAAGTAATGAGGCATAAAAATCAGAATTGGTTAAAAAAAAAAAGAAACAAACAGCAAAATGCAAACTAATACCTAATTTCACAAACTAAGCATGCTTAAAAGCAAAAAGGTTTGCCTCCCTGCCAGCTTATAGCCATCTGGATGGATTACTTCAGCTAGGACCTCCCCCCAGTTCAGTGATGCTTCCTTTATGTTTCAAACATTGATGTCATGAATGGAGAGAGGTGATTTGGGAGCTTCTGTTTTTCAGTCTTATACCCTTCTCCCCTCTTTGAGGCCTACCTACAGCTGGGGTTCAGGCAACAGTCTGTTTACATGGAAACCCCCCAGTTGTTCCTTTGCCATTATGTAAAGTTCTAGCTCAGGGGTAGGCAACCTTTCAGAAGTGATGTGCCAAGTCTTCATTTATTCACTTTAATTTAAGGTTTCGCGTGCCAGTAATACATTTTAATGTTTTTTAGAAGGTCTCTTTCTATAAGTCTACTTTACATACTACAGTAGTTTAGTAATATAATATGAACAAGGTTTTCAAAATGTTAAAGAAGCTTCATTTAAACAATGTTTAAACAAGCTTCAATTAAAATGCTGATCTTACACCGCCAGCCTGCTCAGCTCGCTGCCAGCCTGGGGTTCTGTTCACTTAGGCCAGCAGTGGGCTGAGCGGAGCCTGCGGTCGGGACGCCGACTGGCAAGGGGTCGGCAGCCGGGACCCCAGACCTGGGGGGGTTCAGGGGTCAGGGCAGAGAGCTGGAGGTGTGTGGGGGTGCAGGGCAGAAGGCTGTGGGGGGGGGGGTTCAGGGGTCAGGGCAGAGGCTGGGGCTGTGGGGGTGCAGGGCAGAAGGCTGGGTGTGGGGGGAGGTGGAGGGCAGAAGGCTGGGTGTGTGGGGGGAGTTCAGGGGTCAGGGCAGAGGGCTGGGGGTGTGTGGAGGTGCAGGGCAGAAGGCTGGGTGTGGGGGGGAGTTCAGGGGTCAGGCAGAGGGCTGGGTGTGTGGGGATGCAGGGCAGAAGGCTGGGTGTGTGGGGGGTTCAGGGGTCAGGGCAGAGGGATGGGGGGTGTGGAGGTGCAGGGCAGAAGGCTGCATGTGGGGGGTTCAGGGGACAGGGCAGAGGGCTGGGGGTGTGGGGGAGTTCAGGGGTCAGGCAGACGGCTGGGTGTGGGGGCGGGTCAGGGCAGAGGGCTGGGGGTGTGTGGAGGTGCAGGGCAGAAGACTGGGGGCGGTTTCAGGGGTCAGGGCAGGGGGCTGGAAGGGATATGCCCTGTTCCACCCCCTTCCCCAAGGCCCTGACCCTACCTCTTCTCTGCTTCCTCTACAGAGCAGGGAGCACGCTGCCACTCCTCCCCTTCCCCCTCGCAAGGGCCATCAGCTGATCGGCAGCAGGGAGAGGGAGGAGGAGGGGCAGGAAAGCACCACACTGGGGGAAGAAGCGGGGGAGGAGGGAAGCTTGGCTGCCGCAGGACCAAGCTTCTCCCTCCTGCCCGTGGAGGGGAGAGCGGTGGGCGGAGGGGGGTGCTGAGTGGGGCTGGGGGCCGGGACCCCGGCAGGCAGCAGCGTGCCACTCAAAATTAGCTTGCGTGCCCTGTTTGGCACGCATGCCGTACGTTGCTGACCCCTGTTCTAGCTCATGCCCTTCTTCCTGCCAGAGAGTGGCCACATGGTAGACCATTTGATTAGGTTTGGGCCTGTTTTTCTAACTTTGGAACATGTCACAGCAACATTATACAGTAGAGTGTTCTAACTTTACATACAATGTTGCCACACATTTTACCAGGGCAGTAAGGTCCAGCAGATTGAGTTTTCACATGATGCCTTGTGATGGGGTCTATCTACTCTGCATTGGGCCCCCAGGGCTTAACTGTGCATTGCAGACTGAGGAAGCCACATCCCTCCATCCCTGCTGAGCATGCCCAGCCTGGAGACCGGGTATAAAGGGAAGCAGCCCAGCTCACTTGGGCTGGACTGCCGAGGAGAAAAGATGTGTATTGTGAGCTCCCTCCATGGACCTGTGGGAGCCCCAGGTCACAGAGGCTAGGCATGCTGAACCCTAGGTGGACACTGGACAGCCAGTGGTTATCTGGGAGGGGACTGAGTTGCTGCAGACCTTCCCAACAGATGACCCCTGAGCACCCATGGACTGCTGTACTAGGAGACCAAGTAGGAAGTGGCCCAGGGGAAATAGACACTAGTCTGGTCATGAGACTGAAAAAATCTCACTGTTTTGGGCAGATCCCTGCTGACCCAGTGGCACAACACTCTGCCACTGTTAGGGCCCTGGGCTGGGTCCCAGTGGAGTAGGGTGGGCCTGGGTCCCCCTGCTGCTAGCCCCCACTGGGGTGGCAACGCCCCCACCTTACACCTAGAGCGTTGCTGTTGTCTACCATTCACCAGAGTCAGAACACTAGACTACTGAGACTGTGTATGTGTTAGCTGCTCTGCCCTGACTGAGGGCCTGAGATCCTGAGTGGTGGCGCAATCTACCCTGACCACTAGGTCATGCTCCCTGGTAACAGGCCCTAGGGGACTCTGACTGCTAGGTCACACACTCCTGTTTTGTGTGTGAAGCTATCAGAGACTCTCGCAGTTGAGGCGTAAGGTCCCTGCTGACTGTATGTGATCAGACACCCCTTGATGGGATTTATCTACCTAGGATATGCCTCAAAAGGCATCCTTTGTACAAAATTCGTCGTCATTTCTTAAAAAGAATGAACATGGTGTGCAGACTGTCAATCAGGTCCCCTCAAAGAGGCTTAAATATTTTTGAGCTACCTACACCTGGCTCTGTGGTTGTACAAGCTGTACAGGACAAAACAGTATGGTCCTCTAAAGTCCATCCCTCGAGAGAGACTCCTTGCCTCCTCTCTGAAAAGCTTGACTTGTTTGGCTGAAAGGTCTGTTTTCCACAAGCCTACAAATGAGGGTAGCAAGGTACTAAGCATTACGGGGGGTGGGGGGGGGTGTTAAACTGGGATGGACTGCCCAATTTTGTGGATAAGCTATCCAAGGAATACTAGGAAGAACTGAAAACACTTTTGGCAGAGGTCTAAAACTGCCAGAACTTCTCTGCAGACTGGATGTGTCTGACACTGCAGACTGGATGTGTCTGACACTGCAGTGCAAACAATGACCATTGGAATCCCTGAGGATTGCAATCCTGGCAATTCTCCTAATAGAAATTGCAACCCTCAGGGATTCCAAGAGGCAAAAATTGAAGACCTTCCAACTGAGGGCAACATTGAGGCACTCCATACTCTGAAGGATTGATTGCAGGGCTGCTCTGAGCCCTAAGGAGTGCAGTGTCCCAACCCATAAAAGAGAACAACAAAAACAGCCAATAGTTCAAGCAGTGCTCCCTGATTGTCTGAACCTCTGAAGAAAAAGCAGAGATTTCACCAGAGGCAACCTCTGCAACTTCCTCAGCTGCTCCACAATCTGGGGCTTTGAACAGACAGCCCCCTCTCCCCACTAATGTGGAGTCCTAATCCTCTGGGATTCTAGATTGTCAAACTGAGAGATGGTTGGGTCTGCACCATCTTTATGTCCTGGGCGTGGTCAAGGATTGATCAAGGATCCAGGTATGGCCCCAACAGATCCTGCTAGCCAGAAAGATTCCAGTCTCTCTAGTGCCTGGTGTTCTTGTGCACCAAGAGTGGAATCTGTGTCCAACACATCTTGAACCATAAATACTGTAGATGAAGTAGCTATTCCTTTACTGCAGAGTAAGCATCATCATTAAGCACCATTTAGTGGAAAGTTGCAGTCTGATGTGCAGCCTTATGTTTCTGCAGATTTCTTGTTTGCATAAGTAAACTGGTCAAAATGCTACAGATTTAGAGAAATGTCGTCGAAAGTGGAGTTGTCACACTGTCATAATGTGAAGAAGCAGATCAAGAAAAAGGGGAGAGAATAAAACAAGTAATGGGATGACTGCTAGATCATAATTTTTTTTCAACAAAGATCCTTGTTGATTGGACTTGAATCAAATTGATTCTTGCGGTTGGACATGCAATTAAGTTAAGGGGCCGGTATCTCTGAAAATTGCATGCCACGGTGGCAGATAACACTTGCTTTCAAACTTTGAGTTCTGTTGATCTTGCCACTGCTTAACTAGTCACGCTTGTTCTGTGGATTTAAAGATTTTTTTTTTAAATAAGTATCTAAACAGAGTATTGTATGTTCATTTTTCTTACCTTGTGCCTCACAGCTTGGTAGTGCGAGCTACTCGTTGTACTCCTTGTTTTAAGATTTCAAGCGGGGATTTCAAAAGAGCCTAAGGAAGTTCTATGCCCAGAACCCACTGAAACTTTCCTAGGCTCTTTTGAAAATCCCAGCCTCTGTCAATTAAGGCTTAGTTAAAACAAATATAAACTAAGAGTTTATGGTTTTTTTCCAAAGTTACAATGTTATTTTTTTTTTTACATAGGTAATTGTGGTGCCCCACCAAGGCTAACCTCTGCTGAGCTGCAGGACGAGTTTAAGACCCAGACAGACTTTGCAGTTGGGACCACAGTGAGATACAGCTGCCGCTCAGGATACCAAAGAGTCCCTGGAGTGCCGCCCACTCTTACTTGTGAAAGAGACTCTGTGTGGTCAGAACCCAAAGAGTTTTGTCTAAGTAAGGTTTTTCTCCTCTCTGCCACCCCTCCACACTCGGGGGTCAGAAAACACTAACAGGTTAAAGGCTCTTCTGGATTGGAATGAAGATTTTGTAACATTTGATGATTTGGAGCTTGAAAGGGACAAGGTTTTTCAAACAGAATTGTTTGTTTTTAGGAGGAGCATAAAGCTTCCCTAAAGACTCAAATGTAAAACTAACACAGAAGATGAAATTCTGGTTTACTTGAAGTCAGTGGCAACACTTCCATTCAATAGGGCCAGGATTGCACATGGTGATTAACGCAGACATTGCATGTAGTTATTGATAAAAGCGTGCCAAGCCCATAACTTAGTGATCCTGATTGGCATTGCTGTGATGGTGATATCAGTTAAATTGTTTTTCTTTCTCTGTGGAAAGTGCTATGTGGAGGGCTGTGCTTTCCTTGAGAAAGGAAATGTTGGGTATAATTCTTTAGCTCTCACATCCTTCTGGAAAGTATAAGTGCATCTTGCAGGATAGAGCTCTTTAAGTCAGCCACAAGTTTTGGCATCTGGTTGTATTATCTTCTGTGTAATTCACTTGATTTGGGTTCCTAGTAATTTGAAAGTCATCTGGTGTATTAGCAGGACTCAATCTGTAGCTTGGCAATGTGATAGCTTATAACCAATAGGGATATTATTTCACTAAAAGGGCACTGATCTTCTCCATTCCACTCAAACTCCACAGTATGTAAATTCATCATATTTGAGGGCCTTTTTCTTGTCTTCATAGGCTTTTTAAATTAATGTAACACTTAGCTTTAAATTAGTTACATAGGAAAATGTGGGTCACTTATTGTTTGCCTTTAGTTATCTTTTCTAACAGAACATAGAAAGAAAGATCTAATTCCTGTTTTATTCTCTTTTTAGGGAAATCATGTGGACATCCAGGAGACCTAGTTAATGGCAAGGTTCATATCACAGATCTCCTCTTTGGTTCAAGCATTACATTTTCTTGTGACGAAGGGTAAGGATGTCAAAGTGAGATTTTTTTTTTTTTTTTTTCCCAGTACTTTTCTCCTTCCTCTGTAGACAATTGTACTGTCTAGATGTCAAATTATGACAAACCTTCAGCAGGATATTCTGGAGTAAGAAGTTTCTGAAATAAATAGCAGAAACTTTTTAGCTGTTCTGCATTTTCAATGTAAAGAAGGTTGGGTTAGTGTTTCCATTGTGTGAACCTACTTTTTTTTTTTTTTTTTTTTTAAGTATCTTGTATTCAAATTTGAAAAGATATTTGCTTTCAAATCTTGGAATGACTTTTTTTAAACAGGGTCCCCAAAAGCTTTTTTAAATAGGCCTCCCCTTTATAAACATTTTTGGTGTTTATATTTTGTTAAACATCTATAATTGTATAATTATGTACATAGGGCAGAATTTTGTAATTTGTATTAACTTTATCTGTCTCTTTCAGGATGTTTGGGATATAGGGTCATGCATCAAACAAATACAATCAGAATGCACTGAGCTCGTAAACTGAGTGTTTGTTCTGAATTTGGTAGCCATTATTTTCCTCCCCCTACAGTATCTTTGGCATTGCTTTGGTAATTTTCAAAGAATCAACAGTGGTGACTGGGGTATCTATAATATGTAAATCTCAGATGTTGATCCTTCTGTTAGCTGGAGTCACTTTTCTCACTTGCTATTTTTTGGCTTTGATCAGAATACTTAGCAAAATAAGTAACTCTTGTCTTTATAATGAGAATGGCATCACCTGAAATTCAGTGTGTCATTGCCATCTGCTGGTAGAACAGAAGTATACTCCAAATATCTGAGCTGATGGTTTAGAAGTTCAGTAATTTAAGAAATTTTGCCTTTTAAAAAAATGTTCTTCTTTAGGTTCAGATTAATTGGATCGAAGACTATTCAGTGTGTGATTGATGGAACAAGGGTTATATGGAATCATGAAATTCCATTTTGTGAAGGTAAGTGGATTTTATACATTCTGTTCTGGTTATGCCAGTTCATGCAACTAGTTTTGGTAAATTGTCTTTAAGATGAATTCACCAGTAAAGAAAATAAGTATTGTTAAAATGTTCAGTCTTGTGTTTATTTCACCATTTTAAAAGCTAATGGAGGTACCAGTCTGAGGAATACTATGTTGAAAATGCCCAAAGATTAGGGATGGCTAGCTCATATGGGTCGAGTTCACTCACTTATTGAAAATCAGGAGTAAACTTTACCTGTAGAATAACTGGTAATACAACTGTCAATTTGTGATTAATAGTCTACATGGAATTTATGGCCACGTGTCAAATTCATTTTGTCTAAATTACATTGAAGAAAATTGTTTTAAAACTGATTTGTTTCTGACTGATTTTAGGTGAACAGGATACGTTTTCATGTATAATCCTGATACAAAGGAAGTAACACAGGATTATTGGGTATCACAGTAGGCTTTTTTCCCCATGACTTATTTGTAGAAAATGTGATGAATTAAACTTTTGTTTTGCTGTGTTCTTCTTCAGATTTATTGTATGTGGGAGCTAAAGTCATGCTTGCTTTTTTCAGACTCTTACGACATTTTATTCATCCAGTGTCATAAGTGTATTTAATGGAAAATATCTATTTGCTGCTATTATGGAAGTTCTTTTCGGATACATTTTAATGGCAAGCTTGTCAGATTATTTCATTCTAGACTAAGTTCTAGATTTTTGCATACATTAGGGGCTTGTTCTTTTAATAGTTATTTTTGAATCCTTATAAGGAAAAGGATTCCAATATAACTTCACTCTATACAGAGGTTAATCAAGCATAGAATCTAACTGCATTTCTAGCAAAAGTTGTATTACACTAACGTTTCCTTTTAATGTCCATAACATTTACATTTTTACTTCCGACCTCTAGTTTCCTGTGTAATAGAAAAGCTTGTTATCAAAATACACTCAGGTTTTCCAATTAAATATCAGGAAGATGTTAACATAATATTAATAACTTTCCTTCAGAAGGCAGCGAGGAAAACAAGTCAGTGATTTCCAGTGCAAATGCATCTACTTTATTCAGGTTTTCAGAGAGCTCTTTTTTCCCCCTGTTTTCTGTTCATCTACCACTTTAGCATCTCCTTTCCCCATTATTCTGCTAACATAAAATTGTATTTACATCTCCATTTTCTCCTTTTCTGACCTTTTTGGTGGTAGTTTTGCAATTATTAGTTTGCACCACAAACCCCCATTATCAAATAGTTGAGCTGATTGAATGAAATCACTTCAAAAAGTGTATTAGACCCATAAAATGGGTCAGATTGCAAGCTTACATGCATCAGATCTTTTGGAAATCCCCTTGCCTTGAATAATATTGCTGTAAAAATTAGTAGGCTTCTGTAATTCTTTGCACTAGCCTGAATGACTGTTGCCCTATTGCCTGTAGACATTGTACCTTGTTGTAGTTGTGCTGCTTGTTGTGATGTCAGTTTTTCTCCCTTCCATTAAATGCTTCTTTCTTTACTTTTAATATTTTCTAGAAATTCCATGTCGTCCACCTCCAGAAATCGAGAATGGGAGGTACAACGGTGACCCTAATAATCACTACACCTATGGATCAACAGTAACTTACAGCTGCAATACAGGAGGCACAGAGAGATTCTCACTTATTGGAGCAACATCTATTTATTGTACAGCTGACGAAGACCAAAATGGAATTTGGAGTGGAGAGCCCCCTGAGTGTAAAGGTCACTATTTTTTGTAGCTTCTGTAAAGTCATACCAAAAGGATACTCAGATTTAAGATTAAAGATCTCATCTGGATTAAATAGGGCCCCCCAGATCTCTTGTTTGTGTTTTGTCCTTAACTTTGAATTCCTTTGCTTCTGTGGTATTGGTTCAAATCCCGAACCTTCACATATCACGTTTCTTAGTTGTTCAGAGGGGTATCCCTCCCTAGTTTCCTGCTGTTTAGTAACGTTTTCAGATACGTGGCACCAGTAGATATGTAGTTTTCTTTAAAAATCCCCAATGCTAGATAATCCTGTCTCTTCCACTGAGTTTTTAATCTGAAGAAAAAAAATCAACAATGCTGAACTGCTTGGGATAGGAGGACAAATAGTTTTTGCTGCTAAAAACTTGTAGTGCATCCTTTCAGAACTTTAAAAGGAGTGGTAAAGCTCTCTCTCAGCTCAGTTTTCATCTCGCCCTGGATTCCTCGCTGTTAACAGTCCTCAAGCACTCCTTTGGCAAGCTCAACATCATGTGCTTGTATTTATACTGTGCAGTAACATTACAAGCTACCCAAAGCACAAGACTCTTACCTTCTCACTAGGGACAGGCTGAGGGATGTTATCTCCCTGTGATCCTGGGCTTGACTATCCCTTCCTTCCAGACTACCTCTCTTCCTATCCTCAGCTGGTGAGCTGAACCACCCTGTTAACTGATTAATCACCCAGTCCGTAACCAGTTATCTCCCCAGTTTGCCCCATGTGGGGGCACTTTCCAAGTCCCTAAACTGGTGAGTCAGCTTTAGGCTACTCCCATTCTCACACAGATGTTATGTTCGTATTTCACTTGAGTTTAAACAATGGTATGACATCAACACTTGACAGATATGCAGGCGCATTGCTATTAAGATGAGCATGGTATTCTAACCTATGTAGAATATAATCCTAATGAGTCCAGCCAGTCAATCCCAAACTGATTTGGACCATGTTTGTATTAGTGACAAAGCTTGGAATTCTCCCTTCTCTTTGTAGTAGCACTGGATAAGTTAGCTTTGTGTTGCTGTCAAATTGAACAAATCTCATCCTCTGCAAGGGATAATGAACTAGTAGTAAAGACAGAAGGGACCAGCTCCTCAGTTGGTATAAACTCGTGTAGCTCCCTTGAAATCAATGATTCTGCATAATTACCCCAGCTGAGAATTTGGACCAGGACCAGGGATCAGTTTTTATAAAGCAGATTGAGACACTTGATGGAAAGTGTAATCATAGGATGGGCGAGAGGAAATGAAAGAATATAAATTTCGATACTAGCAGGACAACAAAAAGCAAGAATACAGTAGAGTTGGATCTTGGTAATTGGGAGCTGAGGAATGAGAAGGAGAGTAATGTTGATTGGTCAAGGGCAACAGATCTACTAAATGAAGAGTGCAGACACAAAGAAAAGGGTCATAAGACATAAACCCACTAAGTATGAGTAGCAATGTAAACATTTTGTCACTTGGGCATATGGACACCCTCAGTAAAATTTAGGGTTTTTTGTCTGAAGTGAAATTGTCATTGATCTACTTAGAGTGTCACAAATAGCAAGGTTAAGGAAGAAATTCCTGTAGGGTTACCACAACCATGCTATTTCTTGGACTTGTGAAATATGAGTGCAATTAAGTATAGGGTTGTGATTTAATATCTGTATGCATCTGTTTGGTTACTTAGTTGAAAGTTCATTTTGATATATGTAAAAACATGATTTTTCCCTTGTCTAGCTCCTAGGCAGCCGTTGTAGAAATAAACGTTAAAATTAGGTCAGGGGGAGAAGGGGATGCAGAATTATAGCCACCATTTATTTAAAAAAATGTAAAGAGATGCTATTCATATGTTTCAGGGCTTAAATTCATCTTTAGAAGATGAGTTTTTCACATTCTTATCCATTTTCAGTGGTCAAGTGCAGTAATGTAGAAGTTGAAAATGGGAGAAAACAAAGTGGATTTGGTCCTTCCTATACATATGAAGACGCCATTACATTTGGATGTGATGCTGGCTACTTCTTGGTTGGCAGTAAAGTGATTGTATGCCAAGCGAATAATTCATGGTCTCCTGCAATACCAATTTGTGAAAAAAGTAAGTGCAAATGAGATTTGATGAGAGGTCAACTTCCCTTACACATTGCGCACACAGCATTATAAAAATCACACTTGTTCTTCCAAGACTTGGTTGGACTATAAGGTTGTTTAGAGTGAAGAAAGGAAGTGTAAATTTTAGACCTAACATGGGATTTCTCCAAAGCTCCTAAGGGAGTTCACCTCTACAAGCAGGTTTGGGTTTTTTGTAGGCATTCAGACATTTCAGTAGTAGCAATAGTTGCTTCTATTGAGAATGACAAATACAATTGAGTGTTGGTGTACTGTTGGCAGCTGAGCACAAAGTGTTTAATTCTCTGGAGTGATTTCCTGTAGATATTGAAGAGGAAAGCGGATAGCATGGATCCCTGTAAAATCTCACAGATGAGGGCCCTCCATTAGGAGGAGCAATTAGCCATCAGCAATTGAGTTTCAATCACTTGATGACGGAGTCATCTGCTCCTGCTATGTCCTGTAGATGGATTAGCAGTTTGTTTATGGTCCACTGTTTCAGAGGCAGCATAGAGGTCACATAATATGAGCAATCTTGCCTATGTCCATGATCACAAGACGTTTGTCATCTTGTGCCCTTAGAACAGTCTCTGTGCTATGTCCTGGTCCAAGCCCTAATTGTGAGGCATCCTGGTCACATGCTGTTGGAACTTTCAGAACACATTGCTTCTGCTCTGATTTGTGAAAATGTATGTATTTTTACTACAGGAATTTGCAGTGCCCTAGAGTTCCCACATGGAACAGTGCTTCCATCAAAATCTCAATATCTCCATGGAGAATCTGTTACCTTGACCTGCGATGCAAATTATTTCTTGCTGAATGGTGCAAAATCGATGACTCTTCGCTGCGAAAAGAATACATGGGATCCTCCTATACAAACTTGTCAAAGTAAGTAATGGTCAAAGTTGTCATGGTCCTTTCCACCGTTGCTTCACAGGCATGTGCATTAACACAGAGGTTGCTTCTGCAGATTCTAGGCCCTAGGAAACATTACCATTAAACTCCAGTTTAGGATAAATAGCTTTTAATTGTCAGCTGTTAGGGTTTCTGCATTGAGGGGGGAGTTTAAGGTTTTGATTTTATCTGTCAATGTATGCGGTGGTTACTATTTAAGTTATTTTGCCCAGGAATGGGATGTTGAAGAGGTTTTCAGGGTCCAGTTATGGCTTCTTGAGGATTGGGAAGCTACTGTTTCTTGCAAGGGGCTTGGTAGTTATGGAAATAGTACTTCTCGGAGAGAAGCATAAGTAGTAGCCATAGTTCCCTACTGGCCTTTACTAGCCAGGAAGGGCATGGACCCATTTCACAGCTTGTGGTTTAAATATTTTCCAGGGTTTCTTGAGCTACGGCTTACGTGATGGAGTCTTGCTGTTGGGTTGTGGAGCAGATAATATGATCTGGTCAGGGGTGGATTTCTTTCCCAGTTAAGTTTGACTGATCATATATGTAACTATCAGTGAAGTAAGCTGAGTGCTCTTGGTAATGGTCAATTCTTGGGTCTGATGTCTGGGCTGATTAACCTGAGGGCTATGAGAAATAGCTCTGCTGTGATTGAGACTCGCTGATGGCAGAGTAGAATGCTCTCTTTGCTGCCTTCACTGCAGTGGCAGTCATGGAAGAGCCAATGCTGCTGGCAGGTGGGTTCAAAATTTTATTCATTTGTGTGCTTTATTTGCCATAGTTCATCTGTGAACCATGGTGATCTTCTTAGAGTGGCGGAGGAATTGAGCAGCTTGGGGCCAAGGCATCCGTGACAGTGGACGTTAGATGTGCTAACTCATTGGCAGTTTGGCCTTGCACATGTGTGACTTGTGCAAATTTAAAACCTAGAGAGTTCAGGAGTCTTTAGGAGCATACTAGCTGTGGTTGTTCACTACCCTGGTGGGAAGCAGGAAGGCTCTGATCTTTGCCTGGATGAGGAGGAGGTGGTGGTCAGACCAGGAGAGTAGTACATTGGTGGTGTCTCCAATAGCCACTGCTAGGCTCAAGGTAGGATCTAATGTATGTCTGGCTGCATGTGTGGGCCCAGAGACTGCCTTGGAGAATCCCACATAGGGCAAGAACAGATATTTGTGTAACATCCACTCAGGCTAGGTCTACACTGGGGGGGGGGGTTTCGACCTTAGATACGCAACTTCAGCTACGTGAATAGCGTAGCTGAAGTTGCGTATTTTAGGTCGACTTACCTGGCTGTGAGGACGGCGGCGAGTCGACCGCTGCCGCGCCACTGTTGACTCCGCTTCCGCCTCCTGCCGCGGTGGATTTCCGGAGTCGACGGCAGAGCCATCGGGGATCGATTTTATCGCGTCTTCGCTAGATGCGATAAGTCGATCCCCAATAGATCGATTGCTATCCGGCGGGTAGTGAAGACGTGCCCATAGACAATGTGGAGGATGAGATCATTAGGACAAGAAATCTTCACCCCTTGTCCACCACATGGAGTTGAAGTTCATCTTCGCTTTCAAGGCTGTACAGAGTTGTCCCTTGCTTATCTGTCCTTCTCTCATTTCCTCACTCCATGCACTTCATCAGTGATGTTAGCCTTGATGCTTTGTCGGACTTCCTCTCTAGCATCTGTATATCCTACCTATGGACCACCCTTCTTGAGCTGTTCTGGGAAGACCTCCTTATACAAATCCCTCCTTAGGAGGCCCTTCTAATATGCTTACCAGAAAATCAGGCAAATCTGCTTGCATGTTTTATTTTTCATATCCTGCTTATCTTTTAGAACATTAGCTCTTTGCACCACTGTCTGTCTTTACAGCAGGAGGGAAGAGATGGGCAGTGTAGGGAATAACTACCATTGTCAAAGGACAGGACATCGAGCTGGGTGAATAATAGTTCCCCAGCTTCTGGGATGTATGAGCTGAGCCACCCTATTAACTGATTAATCACCCACTCCTTAACCAATTATCTCCCCAGTTTGCCCCATGTGGGGGCACTTTCCAAGGCCCCAGACTGGTGAGTCAGCTTTAGGCTACTCCCATTCTCACACAGATGTTATCTTTGTATTTCACTTGAGTTTAAACAATGGTAGGACATCAACACTTGACACATGTAGGCACATTGCTTAATGCACTAATGGAAGGCATTCTGTTGTTATGATGAGCATGGTATTCTAACCTATATAGAATAGAATCCTAATGAGCCCAACCAGCCAATCCCAATCTGATTTGGACCATGTTTGTATTAGTGACAAAGCTTGGAATTCTCCCTTCTCTTTGTAGTAGCGTTGGATGAGGTATCTTTGTGTTGCTGTCAAATTGAGAGAATCTCATCCTCTGCAAGGGATAATGAACTAGTAGTAAAGACAGAAGGGACCAGCTCCTCAGTTGGTATAAACTCGTGTAGCTCCCTTGAAATCAATGATTCTGCATAATTACCCCAGCTGAGAATTTGGACCAGGACCAGGGATCAGTGTTTGTAAAGCAGATTGAGACACTTGATGGAAAGTGTAATCATTAGGATTGGTGAGGGGAAATGAGAGAACATAAATTTCAATACCAGCAGAACAAAAAACAAGAATACAGTAGAGTTGGATCTTGGGGATTGAGAGCTGAGGAACAAGAGGGAGAGTAGTGTTGATTGGTCAAGGGCAACAGATCCACTAAATGAAGAGTGCAGACACAAAGAAAAGGGTCATAAGACATAAACCCACTAAGTATGTGTAGCAATGTTAACATTTTATCACTTGGACATATGGACACCCTCAGTAAAATTTAGGGTTTTTTGTCTGAAGTGAAATTGTCATTGGTCTATTTAGAGTGTCACAAATAGCATGGTTGCGGTAAACCTACAGGAATTTCTTCTTTAACCTTGCTATTTCTTGGACTCGTGAAATATGAGTGCAATTAAGTATAGTGTTATCTGTTTAGTTACTTAGTTGAAGGCTCATTTGATATATGTGTAAAACATGATTTTTTCCCTTGTCTAGCTCTTAGGCAGCCGTTGTAGAAATAAATGTTAAAATTAGGTCAGGGGGAGGAGAAGGATGCAGAATTGCAGCCACCATTTATTTAAAAAATGTAAAGAGATGCTATTCACATGATTCAGGGCTTAATTTTTTCTTATCAATTTTCAGTGGTCAAGTGCAGTAATGTAGAAGTTGAAAATGGGAGAAAACTAAGCGGACTTGGTCCTTCCTATACATATCAAGACGCCATTACGTTTGGATGTAATGCTGGCTACTTCTTGGTTGGCAGGAATGAGATTAAATGTCAAGCGAATAATTCATGGTCTCCTGCAATACCAACTTGTGAAAAAAGTAAGTGCAAATGGGATTTGATGAGAGGTCAACTTCCCTTACACATTGCGCACGCAGCATTATAAAAATCACACTTGTTCTTCCAAGACTTGGTTGGACTAGAAGGTTGTTTAGAGTGAAGAAAGGAAGTTCAAATTTTAGACTTAACATGGGATTTCTCCAAAGCTCCTAAGGGAGTTCACCTCTACAAGCGGGTTTTGGTTTTTTGTAGGCATTCAGACATTTCAGTAGTAGCAATAGTTGCATCTATTGAGAATGACAAATACAATTGAGTGTTAGTGTACTGTTGGCAGCTGAGCACATGGTGTTTAATTCTCTGGAGTGGTTTCCTGTAGATATTGAAGAGGAAAGGGGATAGCATGGATCCCTGTAGAATCTCACAGTTGAGGGCCATCCATTAGGAGGAGCAATTAGTCAAGTGGTTGAACTCAATTGCGGATGGCTGAGTGATCTGCTCCTGCTATGTCCTGTAGATGGATTAGCAGTTTGCTTATGGTCCACTGTGTCAGAGGCAGCACAGAGGTCAAGTAATATGAGCAAATCTTGTCTATGTCCGTGATCACAAGAAGTTTGTCATCTCGTGCCCTTAGAAGAGTCTCTGTACTATGTCCTGGTCCAAGCCCTATTTAGGAGGCATCCCGGTCACATGCCGTTGGAACTTCCAAAACGCATTTCTTCTGCTTTGATTTGTGAAAATGTATTTATTTTGACTACAGTAACTCCAACTGTATGCGGCACCCCACAGTTCTCAAATGGACAAATACTTCCATCAAAACCTCGATATGACACTGGAGATGGTATTACCTTGACCTGTGAGGCGAATTATGTCTTGTTCGATGGTGCAAAATCAATGACTGTTCACTGCAAAGGAAACAATGTGTGGGATCCTCCTGTACCAACTTGTCAAAGTAAGTCTAGATAGGACTGTCATGGTCCTTTCCACAGTTGTTTCACAGGCATGTGCATTAACACAGATGTTGCTTCTGCAGATTCTACGCCCTAGGAAACATTACCATTAAACTCCAGTTTAAGATAAATAGCTTTTAATTGTCAGCCGTTAGGGTTTCTGCATTGAGGGGGGAGTTTAAGGTTCTGATTTTATCCTTCTATGTATGCGGTGGTTACTATTTAAGTTATTTTGCCCAGGAATGGGATGTTGAAGAGGTTTTCAGGGTCCAGTTATGGCTTCTTGAGGATTGGGAAGCTACTGTTTCTTGCAAGGGGCTTGGTAGTTCTGGAAATAGTACTTCTCCGAGAGAAGCATAAGTAGTCGCCATAGTTCCCTATTGGCCTTTACTAGCCAGGAAGGCCATGGACCCATTTCACAGCTTTGTGGCTTAAATATTTTTTAGGGTTTCTTGAGCTATGGCATACGTGATGGAGTCTGATGGCATGGGCTGCACCCTCAGCAAGTTTGCAGAATACACTAAACTGGGAGGAGTGGTAGATATGCTGGAGGGTAGGGATAGGATACAGATTAGAGGATTGGGCCAAAAGAAATCTGATGAGGTTGGACAAGTGCAGAGTCCTGCACTTAGGACGGAAGAATCCCATGCACTGCCACAGACTAGGGACCGAGTGGCTAGGCAGCAGTTCTACAGAAAAGGACCTAGGGGTTACAGTGAATGAGAAGCTGGATATGAGTCAACAGTGTGCCCTTGTTGCCAAGCAGGCTGACTGCATTTGGGGCTGTACAAGTAGGAGCACTGCCAGCAGATCAAGGGACGTGATCATGCCTCTATTCGGCATTGGTGAGGCCTCATCTGGAGTACTGTGTCCAGTTTTGGGACCCACACTACAAGAAGGATATGGAAAAATTGGAAAGAGTCCAGCAGAGGGCAACAAAAATGATTGGGGGCTAGAGCACATGACTTATGAGGAGAGGCTGAGGGAACTGGGATTATTTAGTCTGCGGAAGAGAAGAATGAGGGGGGATTTGATAGCTGCTTTCAACTACCATAAAGGAGGTTCCAAAGAGGAAGGATCTAGACTGTTCTCAGTGGTAGCTGATGACGGAACAAGAAGTAATGGTCTCAAGTTGCAGTGGGGGAGTTTTAGGTTGGATATTAGGGAAAAAGTTTTTCCCTAGGAGGGTGGTGAAGCACTGGAATGGGTTGCCTCGGGAAGGGGTGGATTCTCCTTCTTTAGAGGTTCAGGTCAAGCTTGACAAAGTCCTGGCTGGGATGACTTATTTAGGGATTGGCCCTGCTTTGAGTTGAGGGTTGCACTAGATGACCTCCTGAGTTCCCTTCCAACCCTGATATTCTATGATTCTTGCTGTTGGGTTGTGGAGCGGATAATATCTGGTCAGATGAGATGTCTTTCCCAGTTAAGCTTGACTGATCATATATGTAACCACATCGAGTTCAAGGTTAGCTTTCAAGGCTGTAGAGCTGTCCCTTGTTTATCTGTCCTCCTCTCATTTTCTCACTCCATGCACTTCATCAATGATCAGAGGGGTAGCCGTGTTAGTCTGAATCTGTAAAAAGCAACAGAGGGTCCTGTGGCACCTTTAAGACTAACAGAAGTATTGGGAGCATAAGCTTTCGTGGGCAAGAACCTCATTTCTTCAGATGCAAGTGAGGTTCTTACCCACGAAAGCTTATGCTCCCAATACTTCTGTTAGTCTTAAAGGTGCCACAGGACCCTCTGTTGCTTTCATCAATGATGTTAGCCTTGATGCCCTGTGTGACTGCCTTTCTAGCAACTATCTGTATATCCTACCTATAGACCACCTTCCTTCTAATATGCCTACCAGAAAATCAGGCAAGTAATCTGCTTGCTTATGTCTTTCAGAACATTAGCTCTTTGGACCACTGTCTTTGTCTTTACAGCAGAAGGGGAGAGATTAGTAGTTATTCCCTGCACTGCCCTTGTCAAAGGACAGTACATCGAGCTGTCCTGTGAATGATAGTTGCCCGGCTTCTGGGATGCATGTCCTTGGCCGGACAAGATAAATGTTGTAGTATTGACTCATTAAACTACTTAAAATAAATCTCTTAACAAGAGTCCAGGGCAAGTCATCCCTTTATTTTTACTACAGTAACTCCAAGTGTATGCAGTGCCCCAGCATTCCCAAATGGAAAAATACTTCCATCAGAACCTCAATATGTCACTGGAGATGGTATTACCTTGACCTGCGAGACAAATTATGTCTTGCTCGATGGTGCAAAATCGATGACTGTTCACTGCAAAGGAAACAATGTGTGGGATCCTCCTGTACAAACTTGCCTATGTAAGTTGAGATAAGACCGTCATGCTCCTGCTTCAGAGGCACATGCCTTAACACATGTTGCTTTTGCAGAGTCCAGGCATGAGGAAACTTTTACCTCTTACAAGGTAAATACAGTTTCTGTACTGAGGGTGGAGTTAATCTATTTAAAAGGTAAAACAAATGTTGAGTGACAAGTATCTTAGAGGTTCTAAAACCATGTGCTTTCGTGTCCTCTTAGATCTGAGGCAAAGGGCTTTTGTTCACAGGAGCACTGCAGATAGATAATGTCTGTTTCATCATCTGTGAAGCACTTTGATGTAGACAGGTGTGGAATAAAGGGGGGAGGGGTTACAGATTTTTTTTTTTTAAATTGTGTATTTAAAAGATGAAAACTATTTTAAAGGGTGGGGCATAGCACAGGCACAACTAAAGTGTTTGTTTGTTTGGCTTTGTTGGTAACTAGTTATCTTGCATAAAACCACATTAATGTACCAACAATTAATAGATGCCCTCTAAGGAAGTAAAATGGAATATTTAGTATGTGGGGTTTAATTTTCATTTAAGTGGAACTTTCACAGGAGCTCTGGCTCTCTGCTCCCTTTGATTTTTTAGAAAGCCCTGATGCCAAGAGCATCAAAGAATGCACTCCCCAGAAGGGGACTGCAGCATGCTGCACTCTTCATATTGGAGGGGAATAAACTTTTAATAAAGCTCCTTAAGTGAAATGACAAACAAAGTTTTTGAACCTTTTTCTGTCCTAATATCTTCTCTATTGATGGAGATTAGCTCCACAGTGTGTGAGGGGCTTGCAGACGGTTGGATGGCTATTTTAACTCTTCCAGTGCTTCTCATTAGCTCATCTGTTAGGATAAGCATTGTATAAATGCCTATAAATACACAATAGTAAATCACTGGAAATAAACAGGCCATGAGACTGTAAGATTCCTGTCTACATATTGTGGCTGTTTTCCACTCCTTTAGTAAACCGATGCAAAGTACTCAAACATAAACAATGTTGAGTAAGTTATGGAACAGGTACTCTGAAATGTGCTTAGTTCTTACCAAAAGTAGCAGAAAGCTCCAATATGATATATCAAGTATCAAAGGGGTAGCCGTGTTAGTCTTAAAGGTGCCACGGGACTCTCTGTTGCTTTTAATATGGTATATGTATTTTAAAACGCATGTGAATGGAAATATTTTTAAAATGGGATGCCTAATCTCATTTGCACTTGGGTTTTGTATTACTTTGTTTTCACAAGTGTTTTTTCACGTTTTTAGTTTCAGGTGTTTGTCCAGAGCTAGTCATCCGTCATGGGACAGTAAAGTCTGGAGCAAAACCTCCCTACTCTGTTGGAGATCATGTTACAATTGAATGTTCTACATCATACACTTTGCATGGTGAACCTAATATTCAGTGCACTAATGAATTTCAATGGAAGCCTGCAATTCCAGAATGTAGACTAAGTAAGTATAAATGTGAAATTCTAAAAAATTGTCCAAAAAAATTGTGATACCTGAATGCTATTTGGGATTCAGGAAGTTGTCCTTGGGGACACATTTTCCCATTTAAGAGGTGGTGTTAATGCACATTGTTTAAGGAGTTTTGGGGTGAGACATGGCTAATGCCTTTTTATTCTAAAGAGATTATATAAATTACCCTTTAGATTTTTTTTTTCTTTTTTTATGTAGTCACAGTACCTAGAAGACGATTCAGTTTGTCTTATTTTTAATTGCTTCTTGTCCTAATTTAACACTTTTGCTAGATTTTCTTGGAGACAATCCAGTAGAGATAAATATATGTACACCTGCTTGTAGGCTTGTGTAATTACCATGCATGCTCTTAAATTGAATTCACTTTGTTTACTCTAGGTGTGATCACCATTGTCATCATTATTGTTGGTAAGTACCTTCTGAACACCAAATGAGATACAGTGAAGCTTGCTTTATTTCATTTATAGAATCCGTTTTTTACTTCTATTTCAATTAATTGTATGCAACTGCAAGAATCTACAGTGATTTGGGTGTTTGTCATTGAATTACATGCATACTCCTTTACAGATTTGCAAAGTTTCTGAAAAAACTGATTAGGTGTATTAGCATCAACTGCTATAAATCATAGTTTAAATAGAGTGGGGTTTTTCTTTGTTCCTCTATAATAACCGGTGGGAATACTTTGCTAAGTTCTGCAAAGAATTTGAAGCACATTTTTAGCTTTGTATTGGAACTTGTTGGGTTTTGTTGGAACTATAATTAGGCAATAACAGGTCCACAATCAACCAGCTGTGCCTCCCCAGCTTACAAAAGGTTTTTTCTCTTCTCTCCCTCCCTCTTTAGCACTTGGTTTTCAATTTTGTTTTACACAGTCCACAAAATATAAAAGAAAAAGTTGAAAAGAAAGATCCTCTCTTGGACTCTCTCCCATTCTTACCTCAATTCTGCAACTCTCTGGCCACCATAGAGCATGGTTATTTTAACAAGCAGCATTAGGCATAGTCAAGGTTTACTTACAACTGGCACATCCCCTTGTGGCTGCATCTGGGGATTAGCTCTGCTGAGGCTGACATCCCCTTCCATCACTTGCTTATGCCACAGTCATTCTTGGTCTCTAGGACTCAGTGCTTCCTCTCCATTGTTTGTTTGGCTGTCCAGACAGATTACTGTACAGCTTTTCCCTTTTCAGGGTAACAAAGTCACCAGACCAGGTGCCATTCCAGGCAGTCTTATGACTCAAGGTTGTGCCACTCTCCCAGTGGCTGGTAAGGAAACCCAGGCCCTCTCACTACTACAGCTTCTAGCTCAGGGACCCTACAATCAGGAGCCAAGGTCTACACCATCTCAACTCTTGCTGCCATTTCCATCGGTTGCTTCCTACACTGCCCTCTGCTGGCTTTCTTCTCCCCACCCTTCTGGGTCAGGAGCCTAGGTCTTGAGCGTCTACTTCCCCAAGTTTCCACCATCTATCTTCACTAAACTCGGACAATGACTGCGAACTTCCATGTTACAGCTCTTTTTGCTCATCCTTCCTGGCTTTATACAAGCCCCACCTACTCCTGCCCAGATGGGCACTACCTTCAATTAGTGCTTGTCAGTCAAGTCCCATGCTGCCTACCAGGTTAATTAGTCCCTTCTGAGCTACCTTAACCCCTTCATGGGTGGTTATCTTTGATAAGGTGTTCACAGCACTTCTTAAAAAAGAGAGAATGCCAGTGAACTTCCTGTAATGCAATGGGTGCAGCTGCTTTACCAGTTTGGGTCTCTGCTTTTTCTTCTCCTGAGATGATCCATTCAATAGCGTAGTGTGCTTTTGTGCACTAAGTGAGTATTTAATACTTTTGATTAAAGATTCAGAGGTGGGGGAGATTGTATTGTGGTTGAACACCGTATGTTGCTAAAAAAGCATCATGAACTTCATTTCTAAACCTGTGAAACTTGTTAATCGTGGGGGTGTTCTTGGGCTAACAGTGACTTGTCACCCAATTAATTTTTTTTTTCCTTTCAAGTAATTGTAATCGCTGCAGTGATACTGGTGGTTACTTGCATCTATAAGAAATATTTTTCACAAAAAGGGTAAGTCTACACCTGTTCCTTGTATTTGTTTGTCAGCTTCCTGATACCTTTTCTTTTTTGCATGAGCAAGTACTGTAGCTTCTTGAGCTTTCGTTAGCCTTTGTATTCACTAACATGAAAGATTCTAGCTTTTCATCTATTGTTATAAATGGTCAGTCTTTAACCTATTCTCAATTGGCTCTAATCATTAAGGTTAATTCACAGCTTTTTATGTGGGTAAAGACTGCCTTACTATATGGGAAAATATGTTCATTTAAGTTCATAATGCCACTACATAAATCCATGGTGCATCCTTCAAGGTGTGGGTGTATGCAATTCTGGTCACCCATCTCAAAAAAGATATTTAAAATGGTAAAACGATAGAGAAGGGCAACAAAGGATGATGAGGGGCCTGGGACAGCTTCTGTATGAGGAGAGATTAAAAAGACTAGGACTGTTCAGCTTGGAAAAGACCCAACTGGGGGTGGGGGAATATGATGTACAAAATCATGACTACTGAGCAGAAAGTGTTTTACCCCTTCACATAACACAAGTACTAGGAGTCACCTGATGAAATTAATAGGCAGCAGGTTGAAAACTAGTAAGGGAATACAGCACACAACCTATGGAACTTGTTGTCAGGGGATGTCATGAAGGCCAAAAGTATAACTGGGTTCAAGAAAGAATTAAATAAGTTCATGGAGATGTCCATCAATGGCTATTAGCCACAATGGTCAGGGACACAATTCCATGCTGTGGGTGTCCCTAAATTTTCAACTGCCAGAGGCTGGGACTGAACAACAGGGGGTGGATCACTCTATTAAATTGCCCTGGTCTGTTCATTTCCCCTGAAGCATTTGGCACTGGTCACTGTCAGACAGGATACTGCGCTAGATGGACCATTGGTCTGACTAAATATGGCCATTCCAAGGTAGGCTTAGTTCTGACACAGGACTTTCTTGTGGAAGGAATATGCCTATGCCCTGCTCAGAAGCACACCAGTTTTTTTCCCCCAGTGATTTAGATGGTAGAACACCCTTGTGCCATTCTCATTAGTTTTTGTTACTTTGCTGCCTCCAGGGCAGTTGACATCAGTAGGGAAGACTCTGTAGGACACTGCTTGTCTTTTCAAAATATTTTATTTTTCATGTCCATCTATTCCTCAAAAGTATCTTTCATCTCATCAAGAAGCCATTTGAATAAATGTTTAACAGGTAAATTAAATCCCCCTACACACCCACAACACAAGGGAGAGAGCATGCACTTGTATGTAATGTTCTATTTTTATTTTATACAATACTTTCATATAATTCATAATACAAAATAGTAGGTAGTATAGAAAAACAAGATGTATTTATTGGGTAGTTTCAAAATTTAAATACTATACAAGTGTTTGACGTTTCATTTGTATAGATTTCTAGCAAACCTGTATAGTGACAGAAGTAATTTTTTAAATTAAAAAAAGAAAATAGTGAACATTAGAACCTGACCTTGTTCTGAGAACAGTGGACCCTGCATCCATGCAGTTCTCAGGCGAGGACTGGAGCCTAACTTCTTAATTCATAAGTTGTTTCCTCTTTGTAATACCTTGCATACATTTTTCATGAGGTCCACTTTCTAGGACAAGTTGTCGTTTTTTGTTTTGTTTACTATGGTAATAAGCATTTGTTAGAATCTTGGGGGGGGAGGGGGTTGGGGACACAGAACATACTTTCAAAAATATTTAGTGTAGAGAAATTCAGAGGTATGTAAAGAACAAAATATAGGGCTCATTTCACCTGCTTAAAGTTGGGCATGTGTTAAGTGCTTTGCTGAATAGTATGGTTGACTTCAGAATTTACCTTTTAAGTGCTTTGCTGGATCCAGAGCATTAGCGCACCATGTGGTTTTTTCATTAAATATGCTCCATGAACTTGACACTTTTTTTTTTAATGCAAGATCCAGGTTAATATTTAACAAATCAAAATGAGTTTATGCCCCCACTTGTCGCGCGTGTGTGTGTGTTTGGGGGGGTGGGGGGGATGATTTTAAAACAGACCATTCAACAGACTGTTTTGGCTCCAATATTTGATATAGACGAGCTTATTTTGGAAATCACTGCAGGCACCAAACTCTGTATTCAGTTTCTAAACTTCTTAAGGCTCCCATAAAAATAAATAATCTCACCACCTATTTCCCTCTTTCCTCCACTCCCTTGGGCTTAACTCACCATGCATAGAGAATATTAATCAATTAGACTTTCCCCCCCCTCCTCTGCTGTTCAGCTCATACCAAACCGATGAAAACTGCAAAGAAGCATGCATTTTAAATACTAAAGTACCAGATGAAAGTGAAGCATCTGCATTAAAGAATTAATTGAAACATTAAAAGGTATATTTTGTTTAAATTTCCTTTCCACTTGAAAATGTCCATATTAGATGGCTTATTCATATTTCCAAGGGAAATGTGGTATGTAACTGCTATGTATTAGGTGAAGACCACAAGTTATTTTCATAGGTCTTCCTGTATGGTATGTGTTGTAGTGGTTTGTTTTTTTGGTGGACTAATTCATTTACCTCCTTTGATAAAGGAGAAATATTGTCACTTCAAACCTGGTGATGTACAGTGGTCCTTATCAGATGCAATTTGGTTTTAAGTGTTTTTAAAGGCATGCATGAAATATTTCGGACTTTCATTTTAAAAGTATTAGTGGCTTAAGTTTTTCAGTAATTTTATTTTCATAAAATACTCTAGTTATTACAAGGAAGTAATCATAGCAATGTAGGGCTGGATGAGACTGCAAGAGGTCATCTAGTCCAGCCCCCTCACCGAGGCAGGACCAAGTACACCTAGACCATCCTTGACAGTTTTTGTCCTATCTGTTCTCAAAAGCCTCTAATGATGGGGGTTCCACAACTTCCCTTGGAAGCCTATTCTAGTGCTTAACTATCCTTATAGTTAGAAAGTTTTCCTAATAGCCAATCTAAATCTCCCTTGGTACAAATTAAACCCATTACTACTTGTCCACCTTCAGGGGACATGGAGAACAAGTGATTACCGTCATCTTTGAAACAAAAAAACCCAAATAGTATTAAACGTAAACTACTAAAAATAGAAAGTTTTTTTTAAAAAAAGTTTTGACTTGGTAAGGAAACTGTTTCTATGCTTGTTGCATTTAAATTAAGATGGCTAAGAGCAGCATTTTTCCTTTTGCATAGTAAAGTTTCAAAGCTGTATTAAGCTTTGAAAATTTCAGTTTATTTATGAGTCATCTCGATTATCCCTTCAAAAGCTTTTTTTCTCCTGCTGCTGATAGCCATACCAACTGTAAGAGGCCAATCAATTGAGATGAGCTACTTCCACCTTGTCATGTTCTCTGTATGTATAAATATCATCTGTCTGTGTGTTCCATTCTATGCATCCGAAGAAGTGGCTGTAGCCTACGAAAGCTTATGCTCAAATAAATTTGTTAGTCTCTAAGGTGCCCAAGTACTAATGTTCAGTTGAAAACATTATGGTTCTTTCTAAAGTTTACAGAGTTAAACATTTCAGTTATGAACAACCTCCATTTGCAAGTTGCTCATAACTGAGGTTCTACTGTACTTTATACAGGACCACGAGGTTTTGTATCAATTAATTAGCAACAATTGTGGTGGTTATTACACCTCAATTGAGTCAAAATGTTTATTTCAAAATCGTCAGTTATATTTCAAACATTGTATCAGAACAAGGGACCAACCTGCTGCTTTTCACTGTGCTCAGTGATGACAAAGTTCTGGCAGTGTTAACACTCTACATTTTACATGCAGAGATAACAAAACAGTCCTTTGAAACCAGGGTTTCCCTTTATCCCAGTCTCAAATCCTACAGTATGGCTTCCAAGAAGAAGGTGGTAATGGATTGGAGATCTAACATCTCAATCCTGGCTGCTTCTAAAAGGTTTATTGGAAGGACATTAGATACCTTAAATTTTTTAACTGAAACTCTTTTCTGTATTGGAACTTTGATAAATTTTAGGTTAGTTTCAGTTGGACAGTCTGGACTACACATTACATCCCTATGTACCATTGTAGGACAGTCTTTGACTACTTTAGAATGGTGTTTCTTATTAAGACTGTAGATTAGCTTGTGCCTCTCCTCTTGTGGAAAGGAAGGTGCTCTGATCATCTTTTGTTGTGACAAATCTAGAAATAGGTAGTCGTCATTTCCGTATCTCCTGGGCAGGACACGGTGATCTGAAGTAACAGCAATAAGAAGTGTTTACAGTGGTAACTTACGAATTCCAGTTTGCAGTTGCCAGGAACTCCCCATGGGAGTCGGGAACCTAGAGCAATAACACTTCTTGGCCGTTATTCTAACCTTCTCCCCCCACAAAAAAGTAGATAGAAAGGATCATTAACATTTGGTCTGAAAGTCTCAGCTTCGTTTAATAATCCTTTAATTTTTAGATATATTCTAAATACTGACACAATCCGTTGTAGGTACACACTGGGGTTTAAATCCTCACGTGTTGGGATGCTAACCATAATGTCATTGGACCACAAAAAAGAGAATTTTGCTCAAAACTGTGTTTTTTAGGGCAGCGTTTGGTTCTTAATTTTTGCCACTGGTTCACATGCCTCCAAGTCTTAAATATGCTTAAGGAAGTGACTTCTCAGGAGCATGGCATTCCTAGCTAATTGTCACAATGTTGGTAACTGCAAAAACACTAAGAATTTAACGCTGTTTATTTTACAATCTCTTCAGCAACCAGAATAATCCATATAACAAATGCATTTCAGGAGAGCAGAAATGCAGGATGTTGTCATTAGCAGTTATCAAGCTGCTAAAGTTTAAAAAAATAAAGAAAAAACCCAAAGTCATAAGAGCCTATTTACATTTTAACTTTTTATAAGTGTACCAGCAGCCAGTATGTCTCTGAAGTAATAGAAAAGCTGAGTTGCAAAATATCACCAGTTTTGTTGTTACAAAGGAAGAAATATGCTAAATTACCAATTAAAACGAATAAGATTGTACGAAAAATCTAAATTCTAATTCTTGTTTTTGCAGGAAAGATGTCTCCACTTCACTTACTGCTCAGTACACGTCATGTAAAACCTGATTGGTGGGGAAGGGGCAGTGGTGAAAGAATTAAGCGAAAGGACTGCATTTGCACTATATTTCTGTAGTGGAATATTTAGCCCCTACTTTCACCGGAATTGAAGATGCTTTCATCTTAGATTTTCTTCTCCTTTTGTGATTGACTGCTATAGGCATCTTTACCAAGGCAGAAAGCCAGAACATATACCAATGCCATCCCTTTTAGCTCACTTGTCTGTGTGTGAAATTAACTTATAAAAAGCTTTGTGTGTCTCACAGCAGCCTTGCAGCATCTTCCTGCGTCCAGAAGAGACTATGCAATGAGAGTGTGCTTGGTAGGTTCTTCGTACGATTTATATCGCATGAGTGATCATACTGTTTAAATTATCTAAGTCCCTCTATTTTAGGAAGGTGACTGTGCCTATTGAGAGAGATGGTGCTTAAGTTATGAAAATTAACTTAAGTTTTGCACATTAGTTTTCATATAGGGAATAAACTTCTCTTGCTGTCCACTGCTTTTGGATATACTGTGCATCTAAATCAGGTTTTTGTAACCTTCCTGTTAAGGCAATTCATTGGTCTTGGTGTGCAACACGGGGGAGCCTGGGTAGTAATTCTGTCCCAGTTAAGACTGCAAAGGACCTCCTTGAATGGGGAATCAAGAGCATGACCACATCAGAAACATCCTGTTGCCACTCAGATTTGCTAGCTAATGAAGGTTTCCCACTGGAAGTGATGGAAGATACTTAATTGGACAAAGTGCTGGCAAATACACTCTTTTTAATTGCAATATAAATACAATCTTGAGGTGGAAGTTGGATGAGGAAACACTTTTTTTTCCCTTGGTGAAGGACCAGCCAACACTTGTAAATTTTTTTTTTTTTTTTTTTAGTTGTTTCAGCTGACATTAGGGATGTTGGATGGGAGGTTTCCTACTGGAGTTGAGTTCTTGGTGCATATCTGAAATCAGATACTTAAATCTGTTTTTCTTCCCAGAGATTTGGCTGCTGAGTTCAATCCAAATGTATAATATTATGAAAATTGTCTTGATCTATCTCATAGCAACGTGTGCCTAAGCTAATAAACCTTTTCTTTTACCACAGACCATGTAGGCAGTTCTGTTATAGGGTCACTTTCCCACAATTTAATTTTTTTATTTCAGATGTTCATTGTTCTGTGTGATATGGATGTATATATTTGTATTAGTGCTATGAGATCTTATTTATTCAAACACAGTAATAAAGTACTATCTAACATTTCTGATAAAAATGTTAGACTGTGGGGCATACTTAACAAGGAAGGGCTAGATTCACAAACTTTTTGGGGCCAAAAAAATCACACCGTCTAGGCGGGCTGTGCAATGAGTCAGAAACCAGCATGTTTAAGATGCTCCTTGTATAACGTAGCCAGTAGGTGGTACAAAGCCAAGAGGTAGGTGCTAAGCTCTACCCCTTTGAGATTGGCACCTCCCTGCTCTGAGTCCTGTGGGGTGAAGTACCTATGCTGTATGCTGTTTTTGCAGGAAGTGGGGGGTGGGGGGCAGGGTTGCTCAAGCTTGCATGCACTCCGCATTTATCCATCATGCAACAGCTTCTACGTTGATCCAGCAAGAAGGAGCAAGTATGAGTGACTCAGTAACCTAATGATTAGAGCATGCACCTAGGAGCTGGACATCTGCTCCAGTGACTTTTTAAAAAATTATTCGCCATGCAACAGTTTCAACTGGATATACTGAAAGAATCCTATATCAGACGAGGGCACTCACTGAGCAATGGCAGATCCCTGTTCAAATCCCTTCTCTCCCTCAGGGGGAGAGGGGACTTGAACCATTGGTCTCCCAGGTGAGTTTCCTTTGAACTTTTAGCCTAGTGAATAGGGTAATCTGTGCCCTCCGGTCATTTTGTGTAAGCTCATCTCTAGGGGCCTGATCCAGCAGGCAAGGTTTGAGCATGCTTACCAGATAGTCCTCTCACTCATCTCTGGGGTCCTATCTACCTTTTCCTGGTTTATACACTGTTCTGGGGCTTCAGCTTTAGTTGCCTACATCCTTTTGTGAATCTAACCCAAAATGTCAACTACTAGTCTTTTTGCTTATCAAAATAGCTTTAACAGCTAGGACCCTGGTCCTGCAAAGACTTGCTGTAAATAGTCCCACTATGTGTGTACAAGAAAACATTGTTACAGACTGGGGGGCTAGTGGGGTGGAATTGCTTTCTAAGTACAGGGTATATTAGAAATGCCTCTATCAATCAGGGGATTGTTTTATAGTGCCTTTCAGTGGTAAGGGGGCAGGGGAGAGCTATTTAAAATGCAAGGCAATTGTAAAAATGGTAGTGTGATTTTAACCATCTTCCTTATTTAGTACTATTCAGTTTATGAACACAAGGATTTGTCTTAATGTAAAGTCTAGTATCCAATTGTATTATTACTAATAAAGAAAAGTGATTTTTTTAAGTGAAGTGTGACTGTCACTCAAATTCTCCTTTGATTTTTAATAAGCAGTATGCCATGTAACAACTAGTCTGACTTATTTCAGAAATGTCAGATTTTGCAATTTCACTCAATTTTTTTTTAAATGAAAAAAGGTGTGATATCTAGTTTTTATCAATCATTTTGCTGGAGAAAAAATACTGTTTTGGGTTGTCCTGAATCAAAATGAGTTACTTGCACAGCTCTACTCCATACATAGTTTATACTACGCTCTTACTGGGTTGCAAAGTATCACCATCCAACAGGTAGATTAAAACTGCATGAAGTAATAGTCAATCTAAACAAGTTATTGCAAGTATTAATAGCTGTAGAACTATCTTCAGATATAAATTTAACTGTCAATTATTAAACATGCTGGAAACTGGCCTGGGGGAGTGAAAAGAAACCATACTTGTACCTGTCAGTCTCTACCTGGGCCAGAGGCCAATACCATCTTGATTTAAAGAAAAACTAAATCAAAGTAGGTCACCCAGATTTGAAAGACACTCTGCAGACCAGTAAAATAGCTATTTGTAAGTCAACAAAAAGTAGTTTTTTTTATTTTTTTATTTTAGAATATACACAGCAGCACCTCCTTGTCCACTGAACAGGAAGAATCTGCACTACCATGTGGGTGAACCAAACCCTATTCCTTCCAGTTCAACAGAATACAAGCACAAATATTACATTAATACACACAGAGCAAGATGATACTTTTGCTGACAGCATTTTGGGATCTCCATGATGTGAATAATGGAAACTCAGTTTTTCCCCTCTCCACAAGCACCTATAGTGTTGCTTTTCCCCCTACATCATAACCGATTTCAAATGGTGCTAGACAAAAACTGAAACTCTGAACACCAAGAGAGATCGGTCAGCCTGTGTAAGAGAGATTTTCCCAGCTCAAAGAAGGGGGGGTTGTCACAGCCACAGGTCCGTTTGAGGAAAAAACTGCTGTACCAATGGTTTGACTGGATGCTTCTGGACACACAAGCCTCTGAAAAATAGTCAGGCTAGTTTCTTCAAACTACCTTAGAACTCAGTATCTTCAGTGGTCTGCATTAAATATGGGAGGGTTATGGCTTTACTTGTCACAGGAGCTATTGGAAAGAAGTAGTCCTTGAATTTTTGTTTTTTAAACAGTAACATCTTTCTTTTTTCAAGAAAATAGCTTGATATTCGGTACATGAGCTTCCATCACCTACTGGTAAGAGAAGGGGTTATAATTTCAGGACTTGCTGAGTACCTGTAGTTCTTACTGACTTTATCACTACTGAAAAACAGGCCCTAAAATGAATGCCATGATTTATTATGGCACTAATGGATATATGAAGTTACCCATCATACCAGTCACTTAAGCTTCCCATATTGCTTATCTAGATATAGTACTAATCGCTCTTCAGTATTCACAACCTGCTAAATAAGTGCTTAAGTTACCTTTGTGGATCCTCATCCTTCAAAAGTGTCTATAGTGAAAACACTTAAAACCTATTGAAATCAGTAAGTACCTTTGTGGATTACTCATATCCTTAATTGGGTAAAAATACATTCTAAAGCAGTTCTTCCTTGCAACAACTCTAAATATGAGTGTTGGATTTGTAAAACAGATAGCCTGAGTGGCAAGTTTTGAAGCATCCCTTGTGTGTGTGTCAGTTTGGTTATTTACCAGGCTAAAACTAACTTGAATCGTTGACCCATTTGATGAAGTTAGCAAGCTGCTTCTTGGATCTTCTTTTCCCATGCTGCAATTCTTGCTCCTAGAACACTGATTTCAAATGGTGCTAGATACAAAGATGGGAAAATCTAAGCCACCATGTGAAACCAGCTTCCAGAAGAAGACATCTCTGCATGGCCACCATCTAAGACAGAAAAACAGACGCCTTCAAAGTCTATAAAAAAAAAAAAGCTTTTTTTAAAATTACAGCAGTCGATACGCCACAGCTGTGGGAGCAAACTGGCAAGTGCTGACAAACTTTAGTCTTTAGATAACAGCATTAGTCATCATATAGAATGTCAGATATAAGTACCCCTGATAAACACGAATTCGGATATAAGTCTATATATAACACGGTAAAGTGGGGCTGCGCACTCCAGCAGATCAAAGCAAGTTTGATAGAACACGGTTTCACCTATAATGCGGTAAGATTTTTTGGCTCCTGAGGACAGCGTTATATCAGGGTAGAGGTGTATTATCAAAATGGCAAGATACCTGATTTAAGAAAATCAAAGTGGAATTATAGCAAATCCAGTAACAACTCCCCGCTTAACGTCCTCTCACTTAACGTTGTTTCAATCTTGCGTCCCTGCTCCATTTTATATATATATATATATATATATATATATAAGTTGTGCAATGCTTCGCTATAACATCGTTTAGCTGCCTGCTTTGCCCACAGCTGGCAGCCCCCCACGCACCTGCCAGGGGCAATCAGCTGGTTTGCTGCTGGCAGGAGAGAGGAGCAAGGATGCAATGTGCAGAGTAAAGGGGGTGGGGGAGAGAAGAGATGGGTTAAGGTTGACTTGCAAATCCTGAGTGATGACGATCCTGACGGAACGCAGCTCCCAAGTGATTGGGAGAGTTGGTCATCTAATGTCTTGCTATAAAGAAATTTACCAAGAAGAAAAAAAAGGAAAGCAAAACAAACAATCTCTAGATGTGTTTTTTCAAGTTCAGAAAGTTCAGCAAGAGGAGCAGCCGGACAATCCACCCTCTGACTCCGCCACTTCAACCCAAGCTTCATACTCGCAATGATGATTGTAGTATTGAATTGTTTTAAACAATTTTAAACAAGCAATTTAATACAGGTATAAGTTTTAAATTTATATAATGCCTTTTGTCTGGCAAAAAAAAAAAATTTTCCCTGGAAGCTAACCCCCCCTATTTGCATTAATTCTTATAGGGAAAATGTATTCACTTAACGTAGTTATGTTCCTGAAAAATGCGACTTTAAGCGAAATGACATTAAGTGAGGAGTTATCCATTTAACATATATAGGAAGTACAGTACGTAAAGAAAATGAATAGCATGGCAAGCTAATATCACGGTCATGCAATGTAAATATCCACACTTCTTTTAGTCTAAATGTTGTTACAGGATTCTTGTTCCATATTACATACCACCAAACTTTGAGCTGAGGCATTCAAACCCCTCCATTGCCTTTGTCCCTTATTTCAGGCTGAGGCTTGGTCTACACCTAACGCTTAGGCCAACCTAGGTACATCACTCAAGGGTGTGAAAAATCCACACCCCTGAGAGACACAGTTAAGCCAACCAAAGCCTCACTATGGACAACAAAGGGGGTGGATATGCTACAGAGACGGAAGGATTTCATCCTCTAGTAAGTGTTTGTTTACACTTCAGAAGGCTAGCTGCCACGTGCTGGGTAAACACTCAGTCTCATATCCAGATGTGTGTACAGCCACACCCTCTTCCTTTCAATAATAGTGAAAATAGGCCCATATTTTTGTTTTTTTACTTGTGATTACACCTGTCACAGGATTTTTTTTTAAACCAACGTACTTATAAATACAGACATGCTGATGCAGATGTAGCTTTTGTAAAGACAGAGTCATAGGTGTTTACTAGTTCTGCATGTGCGATTTGCCAGGAATGCAAATCCGTTTTTAAAGAAGAAAGCATAGGTACAGGAAGTACATCTGTCCATCTGATCTTGCTGGCTAGAGGTCTGCAGTTCCACGGACTGACCTTCTGGGGGCGGAAAACAGCTTTGCAGTCTTCAAAAAAGATTTCATGGGAACAATGCTCAGTACCAGAAAAATAATTAAGGGCTATGAGAAAAGCACTGAGAGTTCATAGATTCTAGGACTGGAAGGGACCTCGAGAGGTCATCGAGTCCAGTCCCCTGCCCTCATGGCAGGACTAAATACTGTCTAGACCATCCCTGATAGACATTTATCTAACCTACTCTTAAATATCTCCAGAGATGGAGATTCCACAACCTCCCTAGGCAATTTATTCCACCCTGACAATTAGGAACTTTTTCCTAATGTCCAACCTAACCCTCTCTTGCTGCAGTTTAAGCCCATTGCTTCTTGTTCTATCCTTAGGGGCTAAGATGAACAAGTTTCCTCCCTCCTTGATACCTGAAAACTGCTATCATGTCCCCTCTCAGTCTTCTCTTTTCCAAACTAAACAAACCCAATTCTTTCAGCCTTCCTTCGTAGGTCATGTTCTCAAGACCTTTAATCATTCTTGTTGCTCTTCTCTGGACCCTCTCCAATTTCTCCACATCTTTCTTGAAATGTGGTGCCTAGAACTGGACACAATACTCCAGTTGAGGCCTAACCAGCACAGAGTAGAGCGGAAGAATGACTTCACAACACACCTGTTGATTCTGGGATGCATTATGTTTGCTTTGTTTGCAACAGCATCACACTGTTGACTCATATTTAGCTTGTGGTCCACTATAACCCCTAGATCCCTTTCTGCTGTACTCCTTCCTAGACAGTCTCTTCCCATTCTGTATGTGTGAAATTGATTTCTCCTTCCTAAGTGGAGCACTGTGCATCTGTCTTTGTTAAACTTCATCCTGTTTACCTCAGACCATTTCTCCAATTTGTCCAGATCATTTTGAATTATGACCCTGTCCTCCAAAGCAGTTGCAATCCCTCCCAGTTTGGTATCATCTGCAAACTTAATAAGTGTACTTTCTATGCCAATATCTAAGTCGTTGATGAAGATATTGAACAGCGCCGGTCCCAAAACAGACCCCTGTGGTACCCCACTCGTTATGCCTTTCCAACAGGATTGGGAACCATTAACAACAACTCTCTGAGTAGGGTTATCCAGCCAGTTATGCACCCACCTTATAGTAGCCCCATCTAAATTGTATTTGCCTAGTATATCGATAAGAATATCATGCGAGACTGTATCAAATGCCTTACTAAAGTCTAGGTATACCACATCCACAGCTTCTCCCTTAACCACAAGACTCGTTATCCTATCAAAGAAAGCTATCCGATTGGTTTGACAGGATTTGTTCTTTACAAATCCATGCTGGCTATTCCCTATCACCTTACCATCTTCCTTCCAAGTGTTTGCAGATGATTTCCTTAATTACTTGCTCCATTATCTTCCCTGGCACAGAAGTTAAACTAACTGGTCTGTAGTTTCCTGGGTCGTTTTTATTTCCTTTTTTTTTTTTTTTTTTTTTATAGATGGGCACTATATTTGCCCTTTTCCAGTCTTCTGGAATCTCTCCCGTCTCCCAAAATATCCTATTACTAATCACTCTTTGTCCTTAATGGACACCGTCTTAACTACAGAACGTTAAGTCAATTTTTTTGTTGTTGCAAAATGGTCACGGTCTCAAAATGTAGGTTCGTGAATAGGACAGCATTAAATACTCTTCTATTACTGAGCCCCTGCTTGTCCTGGAAACTGAAAAGAGCCAAACAGCATGTAAGGATCATTAGCCCAATGCGGGTAGGCTCCTATCTTTAAACCACGTTTGCAGCTGTTTAAACTGAAGACACTTCCAACTAAAAGGAAGTATTATAGCGTTTGACAGAACATTGTTCAGATCCATCCACACTGACCTACCATAGGCAACCACTGATCCAGTCATGTGCCTTGATGAATCAACTTATGGCTGACAAGTCCAATGCGAGCGTGACACAGCTTGTTACAAATTTCAGATCCAGGCGTTGTCTGAGTTGGAGTCCAAGATTACAGCACACTTCCTTCTTTCTCACTTTGCTTTCATCCTCTGGGTCAAAGCTGCTTCATGAGGAGCTGCACCCATTGCCAGAGTGTCCCTCCAGATTGGACAGGGTTCTGCTCACTCCTCCCAGCTTTCTACGCTGATGTTGAACGACTTCACATAATTTTTGCACACATTGTGGTACTACCATAAAAGGCGACCACTATTTAGAGCCATCTCAAAACTCGCTTTACAAAATATTCTTGGGGATACGGTCTCCTCCCAGTCTTCCGACATGACTGAGCCATCGCAACCTCCTCTTCTTGATAGTGGTTTCTGTGTGTCAGTCCTGCACACTCCAGCACTTCTGTGTTTGGTATTTTGTCTTCCCACTTAATTTCCAGGATCTTGTGTAGGCATCTCATGTGGCAGCTATTCAGTCTCCTGCTGTGCCTACCACATGTAGCCCACATTTCTGACAGCACACAAGTGCTCTCGTAGATTCGCATCTTCACCTCAGAGAAACGTGCATGGAATAACAGAAAACTGTTGACTAACAGCCCAAAATTCTTAGCTGCTTTTCCAATCCTGTTAGCTCAGTCTGAGGGTCAAGATTCCTGCCAATCATAGCAAAAGCTGTTGACGATGCCAAGAGATTTACCCTCCAGAGTGATGTCAGGTATTGGTTCTTCCACCCTTCAGTATACAATCAGTCTTCTTGAAACTAATTGTTAAGGCGAAGAGCCGAAGCTCTTGCATAACACAGAAAATCTACCAAAGAGATTTTTCAGGGAAGATTGACTGTGGGTAACCAAGGCTGCGTCTCCTGCAAACGGGAAATCTCTCAGAACCAGCTTTCTCTCCTTGGCTTTCCCTCTAAACTGAGTGATATTGAACAAGCCTCCCTCTAGTCTAGTTTGCAAATAAATGCCATCATTGCTGTCCTTAAATGCATGAAGAAGAAGGAATGATGTAGTAGATGTTAAAGAGCCCAGAGGCTAAGTAAGAGACACCCATTTCACCCCGTTGTTAATGTTAAAGGCATTTGAGTCTATGTTTTCATACACTACAGTTGCTCTCATACCTTGATGGAATGAATGATATTCTATAATTTGGGGAGGACAACCCAGTTTCTTCAGAACAATAAAAACCATTACAAAACACATTTCCAACATGGTGTGACTACTTCCACGCTGGCTAACCAAGCAAGGTTCAAGTTTTTTAAACTGGCTTTGAATAATGTTCAAAATAACACTTAGCTTTTCAGTTTGGGTACTCCTCCTAAGGCCCATCCCAAAATAACATTTCCCAGAGTTCCAAAAGTCTCCCTATTCAGTTACTTCCTAGAAATGTATATTTTAAAATAGCTGCCTTTATCCTACCTAATCTGCCAATCTGGGTGAATCACTCCGTTTCGTTTGCTAAAAGCTGAAGTAATGAAGAGCCATACATAACTGGGCCTGATTACTAAAATTATTTTGTATAATTCCATTCTTCTCCCAGTGATTTTCCAGCTGGAACTCTACCAGCCCCTTTTCAGCCATTAAAAACATCTCCTTAGTTGAGGGTTAGACCACTGAAATGCAAAATCCTGAAACTAAGATTTGTCAGTTCATTTCATCTACGTTGCAATAAAAAATACCACCCCCTCAAGTTTCAGCAGATCACTTTTAAACACAAACCATTCACTTGGGCTTGGGAGAGAAAAGATGAACCCTTTCTTGGCTGAGTGGGACAAGCCCAAACTAGCCTAAATGCCTGCCTCTGTTAAAGACACACTTGTGCCCATTTAACACACAAAAAAAGCCCAGAAATAAACCTGAGGGAGTGGGAGATAGAGCCTTCTTTACAGCTGTCCTAGGCTGTGAAGCACAATCCTGAAAGAAATAATAATTTCATGCTTGTCCTCTATAGATCCTTCTGTACGTCTTCACTCCTCTTTGCCAAAGCATTCCCTAAAGAACCTGAGAAACAGGGGAGGAATAGATGAGGGTTAAAACATAAAACAGGAGCAGGATCAAGAAAGTGGTCTGCCGACGTAGTTCATGCTAGACTTGTTGCAGTATTATTTAGTTGCTACAGGAAGGTTTATAACATGTGATTTAGAAATCCTGATAGATGAGATTGTTTGTGCTGCAGATACAATTTGAAAAGCTTGAACAGAAATTACCCACGAAAACTAAAAATCTAGGGGTTATTAAATGAAAAATATAATTTTAAGAAAAGATGAATCAAAGAGTTAAACAATGTACTTCTGATATCCAGGGAGACTGCTGGTATCAAGTACAACTAGGAGAGAATACACCAACTATGTCAGTAATCAGTCAACAGGTTAACAATAGAACACTTTTCTGCAGAGCAGAATGAGATATCTAAGTGTAGAGTAATTTATGTAACAGATCATGAAAATTCCTGATACATTCCATTGATGTTACAGGACCAAGATTGACAAGGAGGCTATTTAAAACAACCCCCACCATCGCTTCCTTCAGTGCCTTCTGTTTTTCATAAAGATCTCCACTAAAGAAAACAGCCGGCAACATCCAGGAGACAACAGAGAACTTCAATCAGCTAGGCGTGGGAATTTAATCAGAAAAAAGTGAATGATATTGCGAATTGTTCAAAAACACTTTACTAGATTCCCAAAAAGCCACAATCCCGCAATTGAGGAAGAAGGCCGTATTGATTAAAAAAATGCCTGGTTTAGAAAGGAAGAAGTGACAGCAGCTATAAAAAATACAAAAAGTTATAACAAATGGAAAAAAGGGGAAGTTGATAGTAATGAATATAAATCAGAAGCTAGAAATTGTAGAAAATTGATAATGGAAGCAAAGGGTCATAAGGAGAAGTATTACTCTGGGGGAATTCTGCGCCACTGCACAATGCAGAATTTTGCAGAAATTAATGTTGTGCACGCAGAATTTCCTCCCCCCCCGAAATGGGCTGCAGTGCTGCAAGCCACCACCAGGGGCCACTGGACCTGGCAGAGCCCAGCTCACACATAGAAGACACTGCCAGGAGGAAGGGGAGGAGGAGCTGGAGGGTACCCGGCAGCCACAGTTCCCCGCCCGCTCTGAGAGAAGGAGACGGCAGCGCACAGGAAACGCTACACAAGCCTGGGACCAAGCATCAGGCTGTTTCTCCCTCTGGATCCCTGGGCTCTGAGGGCAGGTGTCTGGGCTAGGGGTGGCCCTGTGGCTGGGCTCTGCAGGTAGGGGGTGCGGGTACCTGGAAAAGGGGTGCCCCACATCTGACCTCTGGGGGGAGGGAGTTTGGATGTATTGGCTGGGGGGGCCACAGCTGGGCTCTGGCAGGAGGGGTTGTGGATATCTGGCCCCCTAGCTGGGTTCTGTGGGGGAGGGGGGCAGAGAAACAGGAACTGGGTTGTCATAAGGGTTTCTTTAACTCTCTACTCATGGGGAAATTTTTATTAAAGACATACTTGCTGACAGGTATTTTGAAATAAATTACCAAAATAATTGAAACCGGCGTGATTATGTGGTGTTATTTTGACAAATAAAATTTGAAGCATTTTAAAATATTTTTAGGTGTCGAATTCCCCCAGGAGTAGTCTATGACCAGCAGATGTGAGGACAATAAGAAAGAATTTAAAAGTATATTGGGAACAAAAAAGAATCCTAACAAAGGTACTGGTCCATTACTAGATGGAAATGGTAGAATTGGTCAATATAAGGCAAAAAAAGCATAAGTGTTCAATAAATATTTCTGTTCTGTATTGGGGGGGGGAAACCCATAACAATCTCACCATATGACGACACACTTTCCATTTCACTGGTATCATAGGAGGATGTTAATAGCAGCTATTAAAGTTAGACATTTTTGAATCAGCAGGTCCAGTTAACTTGCATCCAAGAGTTTTTAAAGAGCTGGCTGAGAGGCTCACTGCACCATTAATATTGATTTTCAGTAAGTTTTGGAACACCGGAGAAGTTTTAGAAGACTGGAAGTAAGCGAATACTGTGCCATTATTTAGAAAGGGTTAACAGGAGGAATCTGGGTCATTATAGGCCTGTCACTCCAAAATCAGTACCAGGCAAGATAATATAAATAATTTAGGACTATTATCCCTGAGCTTGGCTCTACCTTGGCTCATCAGGGTCAGTTTGACACAATTCCCTGAATACAAACAGGTCTAGTAATGCACTTTTTTGTTTCCCCCCAGTCAACAAAATTATTAGGTGGAGTTGAAACTTTTTCTGGTCACAGATAATTCATAGATTCTAAGACCAGAAGGGATCAGTGTGATCATCTATTTTGCCCTCCTGTATAACACTGACCATAGAACTTCCTCAAAATAATTCCTAGAGCATATTTTAGAAAAACATCCCATCTTGATTTTAAAATGAAGAATCCACCACAACCCTTAGTAAGTGGTTCCAATGGTTAACTATTCTCTGTTAAAAATGTACATCTTATTTCCATTCTGAATTTTCAGTCTAGCTTCAACCTCCAGCCATTGGATTGTCTCATATCTTTCTCTGCAGATCATTTTTCTTCCTTTCCTTCCCTGGAAATTACCTCTGCTCGTCACCTTCCTCTTCCAGAGTCCATAGTTATGGCTAGCACCATGCAGTATGGTAACCATCATCTGTGGATAAAAAAAAGCACAATGATCACTGCAGGAAGTGCCATTAAAACCAGTAATTGTAACATTTGGAACTGAATGTACAGCTTCTCACTTGGGCACCAAAATTTAGGCACCCAGAATCATTAGATACTTGTGAAAATCCAGACCTTATGACTCCATATTTAAGCACCAACATTAACTGCCAGATTTTCAGAGGTACTGAACACCCACAGAGCCCATTGACTTCAATTTGACTACATTAGTGCCTCTGAAAATCAGGCCACTAATTTGTGTGTTTAATTTTCAAAGTGCATATGTAAGGCTAAGATTTTGTCATGGATATTTTTAGTAAAAGACATGGACAGGTCACTGGCAGTAATGAAAAATTCACAGAAGCCCATGACTTGTCCCTGACTTTTACTAAAAATATCCATGGGGACTCGGAGCTCCAGGGTCCCCCTTTGCTGGTGGCACTGAGCAGCGGGGGTCCCCTCTGCTGCCCGCGGTGGCCACCAGCTTTGGGGGTCCCCGCTACTGCTTGGGAGCTGTGGGGGTCCACCCGCTACTCGCAGCTCCCTGCCTCCACAGGTGGCAGGGGACCCTGCAGCTCCCAGCCGGCGCTGGATTCCCGGACTAAATCGCAGCCTTATGCATAAGTGACTTAGGCCTTACTCAAAACAGGACTTAGGCTTCTAAGCCACCGAGGAAGCCAACTAAACCAAACTTTTAACCACATTTGAAAATTTTGACCAAAAGTCTCACTCTGCTATTGAACACTTACTGAGAAGTAAAGATAGCACTTCACAGGCTCAGTCACACACCCACTGAAATCAAAGGGAAGAGTCACATGGCCTTCAGTAGGGAGTTAGAGCAGATCTTTAATAACGGCTCATCTTAATACCACTGCTGCTTTTACAAATTACAGCAAAGTACATATACATTTGTGCTAAAAATTCTTATAAATAATTAAAATCAAAACACTCAATCACTACCTCTACAGAAGGGACATAGATTGCCTTTAAGAACATCTACCTTTAGAATTGATTGACTTTATATTGCAAGGAACAGCACCTCTGAAGATAAATAGCTACAACTACTATATTTCTTCAAGACCCAACAAAATAAATAATATAACAGGTCCTGAGGTACAACAATTTATTTGTAACTAAATTCATGATATACAGACAACTATTTTTTAAAACCTCAAACCCATCTTTGTCAAAACAAATGAAGGAAAATATAAATTCTGTGATATCGTATGTTTGATTTTCTTTTTATATAAAATTCAGTTATTAGCTAATTCACAAAATATAATGATCCATAATGGGCCTCGCAATTAATGAGTTTCTGCTGTACATTACACACAAATTGCATTACTTTCAGATAATTATCACGTCTTTCAATTAATACTTCTCTTTCTGTTTATTAAATCATCCCCAGAGGCTTGACTTGAAAAACCTTTTCACTGTTTTTCTTATTCCAAAAATAGTAGTAGTTTGGTTCTGACATGTAAAATAACTCAGCAATTAAACCAAGGTATTGCTTTAAATTCATCTGATATTTTTGAAAACAAAAACAAAAGAAATTTTGTTACAATACCAGCATATTAACTTCCTATTTAATCTAATTACAGTCTTTAATTCTTGCAGAGGTTTCTTGACAAGAGGACTTGAATGGTAGTGAAATGAAAAGCCAAAGTTTGATAGACGAACAAAACATTTTCTAAAACTGTATTCTTCACAGTATTCCCTACTGCTATATTGAAAACTACCTAAAAAGCTGAGTCTGACATCTACTGTGTGTTAAAAACGGAAAACAAAATATTACCTTTCTGCTGATTCTTAAACAAACAAATTTTTTTTTTTTTTTTTACTGTTTAACCACTGTTTGTGAAAAACTCCAGAATAGTAGGACACACTGTTTCTCACTCTCCTTTTTTGTAACCTACTGAGACCAATGGGGTTTTTAATCCATGTTTTCTTCAAGTCAAAGGTTCAGTTATTAAGGTACAGCAAAGACCAGCAGAGTTTACCCAGAGTTCCTCTCCATTTGGCAGATATGCATTCCCCCCCTCTCTCCCACTTTCAAAGGTTTTACAACAGTATTGCTTGTGGTGGAACTAATTAAATTCTTAAACAAAACAAAAGTCAGAATCAATGTACTGCTTTGCAAACACACCTTCACCTTTCTTTTTCGAAAAGAAGAAAAACATGTAGCAGAAATGTTAACTATTTTCACCTTTTCTAAAAGTCTGATCAGGTTAGAGAATATGGTAGGCAAGACATTCATTGCTTTGTAATTTGTATTTTATTTTTTGAACTTTAAAGCTTAGTTGAAAAGTGTACTGTACATTGTTGGTGCTAGTTGATGGTGCTAGTAGTTGGTGCTAGCATGCAGTTGATGGGAATATTACCCAGTATGTACGAGGACAGTTGGCTGCAGATCAAAAACAATAAAAGGAAACCCCATCATCTTACATTTAAATCTGGGGCTAATCTATTTTCTTCAAATTAGAGAATATGCTATTTAAAAGTGCATAAATCCATCTGCACGCTTTGTGATAAAATAAAAAGCAATACATATATATTACCTATCAGACAGACTGTAAGAAGAATGATCTGTCACAGAGTTAATCATGGGTTCAAATTGACTCTCCTTACACACCCAAAACTCCCACTGACTTCAATGGAAACTGAGTAACAGATAAGGAAGTTGACTCAAAGCAGTTGTTTGTTCCTGTGTATACCTGCCACCAACCACATAGAAATACGCACTTGTGGGAAAACTGCCCTGAAAAGGCGGTTCTGTCCAGCAAGCACTTGAATATAGATGTGTCACAACAAGCCATTTGGATTGCCCAAATGAGAAAGCAAACCTGCAGGCTGATTTAAGAGAGAGACAAAAAGGCTGATGTTTTGGGCAGCTGGAGCTCTTGGATTTGCGAGAACCCAGCCAGTTACAACAAGTCCAACTCTGTAAGGGGCTGGAAACATGCCCCCCTCCCTCGAATCTTGGTTTCTAGGAGAGTTTGTGGTAATTTGTAGCAGAGTAGATGCAGGAGTGAGCTGTTAGAACCAGGTCATGGGTGGTCAAAGCAGGAGTTAGGCCGAGTCGGGTCCCAGAGCGCAAACCATGAGTCAGGAGGCAGGCAGGGTCACCCACAAGGAAAAGTATATATAATCTCCTTTCCTGGGGTAAACGGTGTCCCACAGCTACAATGATCACTCACTCTTGTCAGGTATTTACCCCATGTCTATGCCTGCCTTCTGCACCTGCTTTCACTCTTACTTAATCTTTTCCTAACTAGTTATCTGTATTGTTTCAATGGAAGTCAGTAATAACATGTGCAGGCCTGGTCCTTCATGCAAAGAAAATAAATTCCTAACCTAATTTTCATAGCAAGCTGAAAGACAGATCTGAAAAAGACAGATTTTAATTCTGGCACTGATTTTTATCTAACCTTATTGCCTTTGATTCTTTTGTCTCAGTTTTATTTCTGTTAATCACCCAGAATGGGATTTTCAAAAGCTCTTAAGGGCTGTTTTCCCACAAGTGTGTATTTCTAGCTCAAAGAGGCTACAAAGGCAGAAAACGCAATAAAAATGGGGGATTTTAACTATCCCCATATTGACTAGGTACATATCACCTCAGGAAGAGATTCGGAGATAAAATTTCTAGACATATTAAATGATGGTTTCTTAGAGCAGCTGGTCCTGGAACCCAGAAGGAGAGGGGCCATTCCTGATTTAGTCCTACCAGGAATGCAGGATCTGGCCCAAGAGGTGAATATAGTAACCGTAATGTAAATCAATTTAATATCCCTGTATGGGGAAAAAATGCCAAAAAAACCCATCACTGTAGCATTTAACTTCAAAAAGGGGAACTATACAAAAATGCGAAAGCCAGTTAAAAGGAAATTAAAAAGAACAGTCACCAAGGTGAAATGCCTGCAAACTGCAGGGAGAGTATTTAAAAACATCACAATTAAATTTATACCACTCAAATTAAATGTATACCCCAAATAAAAAATACCAAAAAAAAAAGTAAGAAACCAAAAAATGCCACCATGGCTAATCAGCACACTAAAAGATGCAGGTAGAAGCAAAAAGGCATTTTTAAAAAACGGATGTAAAATCGTAGTGAGGAAAACAGAAAGAAGCATAAAACGCTGACAAATCAAGTGTAAAATGTACAATAAGGCAGGCCAAGAAAGAATTTGAAGAGAAACTAGACAAGGACACAAAAACTAACAGAAAACAAATTAAGTACATCAGAAGCAGGGAGTCTGGCAAACAGTCAGTGGGGCCACTGGATGATCAATGTACTAAAGGAGCACTCAAGGAAGTTGTGGAGCAGCTAAATGAGTTCTTTGCAGTGGTCTTCATAGCAGAGGATGTTTGGGAGATCCCCACACCCAAACCATTCTTTTTAGGTTACAAATCTGAGAAAGTGTCCCAGATTGAGGTGTCAATAGAAATGGTTTGCAACACATTGATAAATTTAACATTAATAAGTCATCAGGACCAGATGGTATTCACCTAAGAGTTCTGAAAGAACTCCTATATGAAATTGTAGAACTACTAACTGTGGTATATTACCTCTCTCTTAAATCAGCCTCTGTACTAGATGACTGGAGGATAGCTAATGTGACACCTGTTTTAAATACAGGCTCCAGAGGTGATCCTTACAGACCAGTAAGCCTAACTTCAGTACCAAGCAAATTGACTGAAACTATAGTAAAAAAACCAAAATTATCAGACACAAAACATACATGATATGGTGGGAAAGAGTCAATACAGCTTTTGTAAAGGGAACTCATGCCTCATCAACCTATTAGAATTCTTTGAGGAAGTCAACAAGCATGTGAACAAGGGTGATTCATTTGATATCGTGTACTTGGACTTTCAGAAAGCTCTGACAAGGTCCCTCATCAAAGGTTCTTAAGCCAACTAAGCAGTCATGGGATATGAAGGAAGGTCATTTCATGGATCAGTAACCAGTTAAAAGATAGGAAACAAAGGGTAGGAATAAATGGTCAGTTTTCACAATGGAGAGCGGAAAATAGCAGGGTCCCGCAAGGATCTCTAATGGGACCAGTGCTGTTCAACATATTCATAAATGATCTGGAAAAAGAGGTAACCAGTGAAGTGGTAAAGTCTGCTAACAGTACTAAATTACTCAAGATAGCTAAGTCCAAAGCTGACTGTGAAGAGTTTACAAAGGGACAACACTAAACTGGGGGACTGGATGACAAAATGGCAGATGAAATTCAGTGTTGAAAGTAATATAGTGAAAAGTAATATACATTGGGAAAAATAATCCCAACTCTACATACAAAATATGGGGTCTAAATTAGCGGTTACCTCTCAAGAAAGAGATATGGAGGTTACAAACCTGCAACTTGAGGTTCTTCAAGATGTGTTGTCCCTATGTGTATTCCACATGTGAGATACGCATGAGCACCATGTGCCTGCATCTGGAATTTCTTGCAAGTAGTGTCCACTGTCTGGGACAAATGCCTTCGCTCTCCTCATGCTCCCCACCAAGGGCACTAATGGCAGTGTGGGCCAACGCCTCGCCAGTGTCCCATTCCCAGCTGCAGCAGAGGAGACGGAAGACGGATAGCGGAATACAGATAGGGACCACGCATCTCAAAGAACCTCCAGTTACAGGTAAGTAACCTCCATTTCTTCTTTGAGCGATGGTCCCTATGTTAATTCCACATGTGGGAGATTAACAAGCAGTTGTCAGACAGGAGATGGGTGCAGGGACACAGAAGTGATAGCTGACTGCAGTACTGCTGTCCCCATAGCCGTAGCCACAGCTGATGACTGTACCAGGGCGTAATGTCTTGTGAAAGTACGCAAAGAGCTCCAAGTAGCTGCTCTACATATCTCTAGAATGGGTATGTCCCTCAAAAAAACAACGGGTCTATGATGGCCTCGTTGATAGGGAGCGCCACTGGACTGGGCTCAGAGGGCAGAAGAATGTCTAGTAAGCTGTGCTGAGGAGCCTGAATTTCCTCCAGCTATATTTGTATTTCTGCCACTATCATGTGCATGAATTCTTGGTGTTGTTCTGGCAGAGGAGATGGAGTGACTGCCTCGTCCGATAACAAGATTGTTCCCGGAACCACTGGAACCGACTCCCCTTCCTCCTCTGAATATGCTGAAGGAGCTGGTTGCGTATGGCTGGGTGATGGCAAGCAGGACTCATGCACTGATCCTGATTGTCTGGATTAGGACTCCCACAGTCCCTAGTATTGCCAGCAAGATGGATCAGCTGGTGGGGAGGAACCCATGGCATAGGATACCACCAAGCCCTTGGCCAATTGTGTCTGGTTGGAGGTTAGAACCCTGACCTCCTAGGCCTTCTGTCTGGGGCCACCTCTCCTCAGCGCCAGAGACACTCCTGTGGAGCCTCTAACTCATCAGAAGAACAGGCCGGATGCCTGATTACTGGTGGGACTGACAGTATTGATGGCTGGGTTTCAAGGGTAGCCACGAAATGGCATGGACCAAGTGAATAAGGAGTTGTTATTTACCCCTTTGCATAGCACAAGAACCAGAAGTCACCTGATGAAATTAATAGGCAGCAGATTTAGAATTAACATAAGGAAGTATTTCTTCACACCAAACAGTGTCAACCTGTGGAACTCATTGCCCGCGGATGTTGTGAAGACCAAAACTATAACCGGGTTCAAAAAAGAATTAGGTAAGTTCCTAGAGGATAGGTCCATCAATGGCTATTAGCCACGAAGATCAAGGACACAACCCCATGCTCTGGGTGTCCCTAAACTTTCAACTGCCAGAAGCTGGGACTAGACAACAGACGGTGGATCACACAAAACTAACTGCCCAGTTCTGTTCATTCTCTATGAATTATCTGGCACTGGCAATTGTTAGAGAAAGGATACTGGGCTAGATGAACCATTGATCTGACCCAGTATGGCCGTTCTTATGTTGTTCTTATCCCATTACCCTCTACTCTTCTATAATTCATCATAATTAGAAATTTATAAGAACAATATATTAAAAAGTCACCCTCATCACAAAACCCCCAAAAGGTTGAGGAGATCGAGTAGGGGGGTCAGGGGAAGTGTTCATTTAAAAAAAATACTCGGAAAAAAATTACAGGCATTTAAACTGAGGATGGAAAGTTTGAGATGTCGGTCAAGTTTTGTACAAATGGGTTCTGCCTCCCATGGTTGTGATCTTACAAAGCAATGGTCATGTAATGGAAAATGAAGGCACTCAAACCTCACAGAACCCAGAGCAGTGGAGTAATAGTGATGTGGCAATACTATGTACAGTTAACTGAATTTTCAGATGCTGGGCAACTTTGGAGTCAGTGTTGGCACAGTCTAAAATTTTATAATGAGAAAAGATCACTCTGAAAAGAAAGTTTTTTCTCTGTATCTATAGTGAGACTATTGAAAGTTCATAATTTTTCCTCCTTTTTCCAACATTAAAGAATAATTCCGATATTCTGGCTTTTAAATATGTAGCTTATGCTTCTGTTCTACAGCACAAAATGATCATCCCTCACGTTTAAGTCCTACAGGTGAAAAAATGATGGAGGGAAGGAATTAGAAACTAAAGTCTCAATCCAGCAGAACACTTATTAATGTGCTTAACTTTAAGCCTAATCCTGTGTTTGTAGTTAAGCACATGCAACAGGATGCCCAGCTAACTCTTCCAGTGCAGGATCCAAATTAAAAAAAACAGTTTATGTTAACAGCTACTCATATTTAACTGCCTCCAACTTCTATAAACTCCTCTTTGCAGACTGTCTGTCAGGTCAGAAGAGAGGTTTGATCCAAAATAAGAAGATACTACAGCACTGCTTTTACATTCACCAAAAGCTTGTTCAACCAGCCTCTTTTCCCTCCACTAAAAAATAAAAATAAAAAAAACACTGTTGGTTCACACTTGCAGAGATTAATGCTAGTGGGAAATACCAAGCTCATCAGACACGCAGCAATTTTATAACCTGCACAGGGAGAGAAAAAATAGTCCTCAAAAGTGTTTATATTTGTTTTGGCTTCTTCCTCCTTATAATTCTCCAGCCTTGAGCTTCAACACAAGCCAAACCACGTCAAGTGAGCCAAAGGTAATGCTAAGCATGCACTGTTGAGGTCATTCTTAACCCAACTAGAGACATTTGCATATGAAAATTACGAACTGAAGATAAAACAAAAATTAAAAGTAATCTTCCTGTGTGTAAAAATAAATTAATAAAAATTGAATTGTGCAGAATATATTTACATTAATGGATAGTGGTTCCTAAATTGGAGGATATGCTGTAGGAGGCCAAGCATTAAGGTTTAAACATCTCATTTCCTTGGAATCACAGGTTCAAATCCTACCAAGGTCAACTTAATCCATGTTCCTTCTTAGGTAAATAAATTGAGATCCATGCAATTAGCGGTCTTTCATATGTAATTTGGCTCGGTCTAGACTCGCAACTTATGTTGCTATAACTACATCGCTTCGGAGAGTGGATTTTCCACACCCCCGAGCAACGCAATTATAGCCACCTTACTCCCAGTGTAGACAGTGGGAGGGCTTCCTCCACTGATACAGTCACAGCCTCTTGGGGAGATGGAGTATGTACACCAATGAGAAAAGCCCTCCCATCGGGATAGGTAGCATCTTCACTAAAGTGCTACAGCAGCACCACTGCAGCATTTTAAGTGTAGACAAGCCCTTTAAGAAGAGAAGCTGTCTGTTCTTCATGGACATTAGAAGCTCCCATGGCAATTTTCAGAAGAGTGGTATTTTGCCTTGATGCCCTGGCCAGAATTTGTCATCCTACCAATACTGTGCAGCATTCTGAAGGTAGTTTTCTAAGGTAGCGGCAGTTCAGTGGTGCTGTACTACACACAGTGTGTCTACGTACAAAAAATGGTATGTTCTTACCTCAGGTTAAAACAGCTGTGAAGACATGGCATCTTAGCTTTTAACTCACATTAGCAGGGTGCGTTCAACCCCAGGCTGCCATATAAGGCTTTAACTATCAGAATTAAGCCCACATATTTACTGCCCAGATTAATTTACAGTCCAAGTATGACATGGCAAACACATGCAAACAAGACATTGGGAATTATTAGGGATGAGGGAATACTTGATGAGCTGGTCTTAATGGCAATATCTGGAGGAGGAAGTTGGTGGACCGGGGGGGGGGGAGGAGGCGGAGGCGGGGGCGGGGGGGAAGAGAGAGAGAAAGTAAAAGGTACTTAGCTCTTGGATCTCTTCGGCAGCTCAAGTGCAATACCTTTCCTGCAATATATCCAGCAAGCTACATTATCTGGCTTTAAAGATGTAAGTATGAAAAGAAAGAAATGTCCCCATTGTCACAGAGATATTGTATCAAGCTCTTTATCAGCACTGATGATGTTAAAAAAGAAGCTTGTGGGCTACATTTAAAATAAGTGTTTCTCAAACAGATGGTGTTTAAAGAAACACTCTAAAAATGGTCTATTTGATGTTGTAAGTTGTGTTTATTAGTAAAGGGCTCCACTTTTTACTTTAAAAGACAAAACAATCCCTCACCTTTTCTGTTTCTCCACTCCCTCTTCCCTCTCTCCACTCAAGGTTTTTGAAGGTCATGAAAAGTGTCAACGCAGACTGGGCAATGCTGACTTCCTGGACTCTTATCATGTATGTAAATTATGTTACCATGTAAAATGATTTGCAACAACTAAGCTGTACTACATCATTTTTCACTTCAGGTGAGACAGACCCAGAAGAGGTTATGAAACAACAATTATACGCACTGTTCATAAGTCATGGGAACATATTAAACCACTAGAAAGGTGAAGTGAAAGCTACTGCTTTGTTTAGGAATTCACACTTTTACCTTGCAACCACTTTCTCTGGAAAGAAATAACTTTTAACCTGGCTACCTGGCTGTTCAGTTTAACACCAAACCAGGAAAACACTTGTGAGTGATTCTATTTATTTTTTTACCCCCTGAAGTTATTTTATGCTGATGAGAACTACTTAAGGTTGAGTACTTTATTCAAACCAGGTGCATCCTGGGCAGCCTCCATCCTGCTCCACCTTGCACTTGAACCTGGGAACAAGTGACTAATTCAGTCTCCACAATCCACTCAGTCCTTGGCCTGTGCTGAGAGTGCCCATTATGTTGGTGTTTTTTGTGACAGGGATACTGACAGATGGAGGACACCAAATAATGTAATATGGGCTGCAAGCATCCATCTAATGGAAAGAGCTTTCAATAACCATCAAACTGAAATGGATTGAAACAGGTTCATCTGGAAGACAATGGGTTAGGAGCCCTATAACAAACTCTAAGGCCTGGTCCATATTTAAATATTGTATTGACCAAGCTACATCATTCAGGGCTGTGAAAAATTTTGCCTCCACATGCTGTACTTGGGGCACTCTAACCACCAGTGTAGATGCAGCTACATTTAGCTATCCCTTCTCAGAGAGGTGGATTAACTACACGGACCGAAAAAAAATAACAAATCCTTCCGTCAATGTAGGTAGTGCATCTGCTGTGCTGCAGTTGCACTGCTGTGGCACTTGTAGCATAGACACAGGCTGAGTTACCCATCCCCCCGGTGCTAAACTGCGCGAACTTCTGAAGAATTACTGCACTGAGAAAGTGAAATATCCAATAAAGGGAGGCTTTTGGGGCACCTAGCTAAGAGAGAAGACTAACAACATAGAATAGTCTCGTGGATGCTTGGCTAACAGTCCCATTGACTTAAGGTTGACCTAATTAGTTTTATAGCTTTAAAAACACTGGATATCTCAGCTGAATACTTCAGCCAGCTCTCTACCTCCATGGAACCAATGCTTTAGATTCCCAAACTGTGGTACATATACTCCTGGGGGTACATGAGACATCTCTGGGGGGGTACAAAGGAGAAATTGTGTAATGGTGGGTTTATTATTTTATTTATTGCATTTTTCTAATAGACTACTCAGACAAAGCTTTTAAAACTCGGTGGGAATTTGTTATATAAAATATGGTAGTTAATTGACTTTATGATGTGTCAATGAGAACACCGATACAAGGAGACGCTGACGTACAAAGCCCTCACCTCCAATCACCATACAGTGCAGGTTCAGTTGCCTGGCAACTGTCCAGTTTAACTGAGCTCAGAACTTAGTCAGGGTTGTTTTTTTTCCAATTGTATACATCGCACTATAACTCTATTTGTACATAACAGTGAAATATAGGCCGATGGCTCAAGACAGGCAGTGCTATGAAGAACACAAAGTATCAGTAGTCAGACAGGTAAGGGAACGCAGGCAATGAGTAGATCTGGAAGGGGTATGCAATAAGAAAAGTCTGTGAACCTCTGCTTCAGATTAATACAAAAAGGAGGGTAACAGGTTTGTGTTTGTTTTCATATACTAAACATGTCTAGGTATGTAATGCACAGGCTATTTCATGCACATCAGCTGTAATTCTTCCTTTTTCACATCAGGTTAATTAGTACAGTCATTTAGCAGGGCCTCCAGCTAAACAAATAGTTTCAAATGCAACAAGTACATATTTTACAAATAACTTGACAATAAACTTTGCTGAGTGCCTCTCAGCTAGGGAACTACAGGGATAAATGCAAACACCAGCGCGCGCGTGTACACACACACACACACACACACACACACACACACACACACACACACACTTGTATTAACTGGGCTTCAGTTAAAAACTGCCCAGGCAGCACTGAACAGACTCCATCCATTGCTCAGAGTAAGACAATAAGATTAGCCAAACTAATTTGCCTACCTGCCACCAATGATCTACAATATTAACTACATAATAGGAAGAGGCAGGATCTAGTAATGAAAGCAGGTAAATGCATATCAGAAGACCTGGGTTTTGTTACTAACTCGAAACTGACTTGTCCGAGGTCATACAAGACATCTTGGTGCCTCAACTGCCCCATCTTTAAATAGGGATAATACTTACTTACCTTAATAAAGCACTTTTTGATTCTTGGACAAGAAAGATGTTAAGTGCAAAGTACTATCATTATAAGCTAATTTCCTGATGCATTTCAAATCCATCCTTGCTACAATATATCCATCTGATAGACAACAAAAATGTTAATGGTTCGGCTGGAATGAAGAGTGTCAGAAAACAGACAAAGGATGCAGCGGAAATACCGCAAGCCATAATAACTAGGGGGCCACACACTTTTTTGCTTCTGTCAGTGAAGCTCACTGCACACACCAGGGGGTCCTTGCGTCCCTCCATCCTCCCCGACCCACGCCGCCCTCCCATCCCCCTCTATTTCAGGGGCTTGTTGCAATCCCTCCACCCCGTGCTACAGGCTCTATGTCCCCTATTCTCTACTCCATGCCAGGGACTGTGTGCAACCCCAGTCCTCCCCATGCTCTGTGTGAACCCCGCTTCTCCCCATACCAGAGTCCCACATTCTCCCTCTGCCAGGGATTATGTGTGCCCTCCCCCATCCATTCTTCTTTTCTTTCTCAGACAACATTTTTGAAGTGAATTGGGAGGACAGACAGAGCTAAAATGAGGGGTAGATAGTGTTATGCTTGAATGTGTTAATGGCTGCCATCTACCAGTTATCTGATCTGTAGACAATTACAGAGGTGGCTGAAGCTGCTAGCTCTGCTATCCAGAGGTTAGGGGTTCCATGTATCTCCAATTTCCCTCTGCTGACTTTAACCAAAATCGATACGGTTCTGCCCATCGAGGTCTAGAACATTCCCTGAAATTTTGCCATCGATCCGACATGGCGTTCCACGGTTATCACATTACATCCAAACGTCCAAGCACAGAAGTGCTATCAAGTTGGGTTTTTATAGCCCCTTTCACACATAACAGCACTTCACAAATGTTAATTAAATGTAGTGACCCCTTTGGGAGGTGGGTATGTATCACTCATCTTATAGATGTATGAATTGAGGCACAGTGATTTTCTCAAGGTCACACAGTAAGTAAGTGGCAGAGTCCTGACTCTGCGTGCCCTCCTCTAACCATTGGACCACATTGGAATTCTTCTACGAGATGCAGCCAGCTAAAGTAGAGGTTTTCGTTTTGTTTTACAGCAGCACTTATAAGTGCAACAAGGAATACGTGAAGACTAATGCTATTTCATGGTGTTTCAGCGTGCCCTGCTTTCAATTTGTTCTGCTGAAAGGAATTAATGGCCAAAGTCCATTTGAAGACAAGCATGGACAGAAAACAGCTCAGAGTGGTTTGGAACAGAAAAGAAAAGGAATTCCAGTTTCATTCTCTGAAAAATGACTGTTAATAGGAAGCGAGTGTGATTCATGCGCTACAGATGACAAGATGTATTATTCAAAAAGCATTCAGCTGAACTAGCAGCCATTTTGTTTTGTCAAGCTGAAATTCAAGCAAGGCGAGAGCCAAATTCAGACAGTGGTGTGGGGGAATCATTCCATTGCTTCAGTGACAGCACCCCCAGCTCGGAGATAGAGGCTCTCTCCTGCTAGAGTAGGCAGATAGGGAGATACATGCATACACACATACAGGGCCAAATCTTCAGCTGGTGTAAACCAAAACAGCTTCTGTGCCATCAGTTCTAAGGGTCAGTGATGTCGACGCTATGAACTAGAAATCAGCATACTTCAGTTAAAGCCATTTCAGTTAAACACAGACATAAAAAGCAGAGAATCTGGCTATGACTACACTACCGCTCACATCAATAAAACTTTTGTCGGTCAGAGGTATGAAAAACACACACCCCTCCCCCGACCGATTGACAAAAGTTTTACCGAAAAAAGTGCCAGTGTAGACAGCGCTTTGTTGATGGGTGATGCTCTCCCGCCAACAAAGCTACTGCCCCTCGCTAGGGAGTAGTTTTATTTTGTCAGCAGGAGAGCTCTCTGCCTTCTGTCTGCTGCCTTCCATCCCAGAAGTGACTGCAAAATGCCTTGGGATCCCTTGCTGGTGAAATGGAATTTTTACATTCTTCCCATTACTCCTAATCTAAATCAATCACTGCAAACTGATAATCTCTATGGAGCAAAGAAGCACTCTTCGGCAACAGCTTGACTAATGTTTTCCGTTGATAAGAGGCTCAGGTAATAGAACCGCATGGATGTGCTATGGTTTAATAATCTCAGCCATAATTAGCCAGACCTTTGCAGAATGCTGTCGTGGAGCATTTTCTGGTTACCCTGCACTCAGAAAGACAATGTGGCACAGCACCCAGGATTCCATACATCTCACAGCCTAGTCCCCAGAACTGTCAGGAAATAACCACATTCCGTATTCAAGGTGATCTGTAAAGGAGTAAGAAAACCTTAAGGCAAACGTCAGCACCGCCAAATTTTTATTTTGCTTTCCAGCAATTATTTTGACTCAGACACTGGATTTAGAAACAAAAACAGGTGTGGGAGACGACTTGACTTTCTGTAGTTTGCTTACCTAAGAAAATGTGTCTTGGAGCAAGAAGACTTCAGGGCTTCTGTTCCGCCTTGTGGGCACTCTTCATCCCCACCAGCTATGGTCTTCTCTTGGACGTCTTCCAGGGATGACGCTGTGTCTGCTGGTTAGACTAGAGGCTGACTGGATGGACCAGTGAGGATGTGCACTTTCAGCAGTGCACACTGGAGAGACTCATAGACTCATAGACATTAAGGTCAAAAGGGACCATTATGATCATCTGGTCTGACCCCCTGCATGCTGCAGGCCGCAAGACCCTTCCCTGGACTCTACCGTTGAAGTCCCCAATCCTGTGTTTTAGTGCCCTTTCTGTCTCTGGAATCTAATTTTAGTGGGTGAAATAATTGTATCATATCAATATATCACATCACAAGCATTTTTCCCAAAACTCCAAAACATTCTGCTACCTAAAACACTGTTTAAAGATTTCCCATTATACTCATTCACTTTTCACAGAGTTAATGCACATATTCTGAAGGTGCAACTTAGGCAACAGTGTTTGAAAATGTGGCTCTGCATACACACATGCACACAGTAAACAAACTTCCGAAAATGGATTACTTCCCAACATCTGGAACACATAAGTATCTTGTCTGGCTTTGGCTACTTGACCAGAATGTTAGTTATATTTTTAACATCACAAACCACCTGCCACACTACAGAATTGTTTTCTAGTGGCGGTAGTTAGAAATGTTATGTAATCTTAATATGGTGGAGAAATGCAATAACTGCATAGAAATTTTCAATGGTTGTGTATCCTTGTAGGCTGCCCAATAGACACTTCACGGTTCAGCAGCATGGCCTCCAAGTGTTAGTAAGACACTTGGATAAGGAAGGATCGTTCATATGAATGATTTTCCCTGTTATCCTGAAAGAGCCTGTATGGCAGGAAGGAAATACACTTTGTGGGACTTTGCATTTGAGAGTACTTGCTAGAGAGTGGTTTAAGGCACAGATCCAAGTTGGCACTCTCCTGTGGAACTACTGGTGCTATCGCTCACCTTTAAGTCCCAATTCCTACCACCTCCGCTGGATGGAAAAGGGGAAAGATGGAGTGTGGAACAACTCATCTGTGAGAGCTATCCCAATTCAAATCAGGCAACTATAGCATAAACCTCCACACACCCTGAAATGACCCTGCTGGAAAACATCCTCTTGCCTCTGTAATATATCAGAGAGACGCTACTTCCCTAGTTGCTCACACTGTCCCTGGGGAAGGGACAGCACTAGACAGTCTGCAGGAGCTTTTCGGCTGACACTTGGGCTGGTGGGGAACAGCCAGCAGAGGCATGGAGGAATCAGTATTGTGAACTCCACAAGGCAGACACGGGTAGAAATAAGATTTGTCTTTGAATGCAAAGCTCCTGGCAGCAAGGTTTTCGTTTTCCTACGTTCTATGTTTGCAAAGCACCAATACATACTGACAGTCACTAGAGCAGAAAATCATGTTTAAACCCTGATTTTCCAAGGAAAGTAGCAAGCTTCAAAACAACAAAAGAGAAGAACTGTGCATTAAATATTTGAGTTCTTGCAATATTCAACACTTACAGCCCCAAGAGACAAACAGGAAGTGGGCAAGGAGACAAACAGTGGATCTGATGCTGAACCAGTGAACCTATGTTGTGAAGAGAAATGGAAAGCCCCAAACTGTTGCAATGCGTCATGACATGCAAATCATATTCCTAGTTCCAGCCAACCCTCTGCTGAAAGGGAAGTTATTTTATTAAACAAACAATAGCACTAGAAGTGGCTTCCATGGCACTGACTCAATTATTATTTGCTTTATTAAACTGTTCAGTGGTGATTTATTCAGATCTCTCTGATCACCCTCACTGACCAATCCTGGAACCTGAATTCTTGTAACTTTTATCTCTATTATAACTATTCTTATCTATTTTATCTCCACACAGACTGTAGCTTGCAGAACTTCTACATTTTAAAGGTTTCATCCTCATTTGTTGACCCGTTCAGCCAACTTCTATTTGATGTTATGCCAGCTATTCAAAGCTGCTGCAACCAAAAGAGGGAACAAAAAAACAGCGTCCCTGGATAGGCAGTAGCTAGTTTCAGCTAAGGGGAGTGAGGCTCCTCCTCCAGTTTCAGTCTTTCCTTCTCTTATTGTACCAGTGCACAGATTCCGTGTTAACTTGGTCAGAGCCAGAGCCAGAGCCAGATCTCACACTAGTGTAAAATCAGGATCAAGTAACAGAAGCAGCCCCTCACCATTCCCACTGGGGGGTGGCTTATCCACTTCACCTCAGGCTTCATAGCATGAAGAGCCACCTGACTAAACAACATAACCAAACTGTATGGGCGACACATGGACTGCCAGCCCCCAGCTGTGCCCCTTCCACCCGAGACCCCTCCCCTCCCCCCTTGCTGGAGCCCAGAGCCCCCCACCATGGCCACTAGCCAGCGGCCCCAGTCTCCCCACCCCACAGTCCCAGGAGGGCGGGCAGCACAGGCGGCCCCAGCCTGAGCCAGGGCCAGGCACAGGGGAACTGGAGCCAGAGCGGGAAGTGGCGGGGGGAGGAGGGGGGACCTGCGAGCAGAGCGTGGGCAGGGCCACGCCTGGCTGTTTGGGAAGGTGCAGCCTTCCCCAGACTATGATACCCGCCACCCATGCCACAGTGGCCTGAACGGCTCAGAGCACAAGCAGAATAATGGCAACACAAAATAACTCTGAAGGGAATTTTCAGGAGGACTGAACATCAGAACAAAAGAGGAAGTGCTGGGTGTGGGTCTGAACAAGAGACATTTGAAACATCATAATTTTAAAAGCTACACATCCTCTTTTTTCAGAAAAAAGCTTCTTGTGTTGGGAAGGATCACTAACAGTGAAACCAACCTCTCTCCCTCAACCCCTTACACCTGGTATCGGTTACGTTAAAGCATTTTTTTAGGGCTAAAAAGCGACCATGTACAAATGGTTCCTGCTGCTCCCTGTGTCTCTGAGTCACATCTGCTGATCTTTAATCCTGTTAACCCCATAGGAGCTCATGCAGCTACGGGAGAAACATCTCACACTTTTACCACCCCCACCCCCCACCCCGCTTATGTAACTATAAACATCAAGGGGGTGCATCTGTCCACCGCAAAAACTTTTTGTGGTTGAGCTCCTCAGCGACTTTGCCTGCGTCTATTTTGGCCAAAAAATGGTCACATAGCTAAAAGTTTAAAACCCACCAGTTTTCACCTATGTACAGCGTTTTTCTTCTTATATGGCAACAGTAGTGGGGAAAAATTTGCATCAATAACGTCATTGATGATTCATACACGAGTTGATTAGCTGTATGACTTATGGCCATCAGTTCTTTAGGCGGTAAGAATAATTTGCATCTCGCCTGACAGAAAATTATTGCCCGCTAATCCAGAAAACTGCCAGAGAAAAGGCTGGGTCAATATCAAACGCTGCCTACGAGTCCAAGCACTACAGTTCTAAAGTGAGCTGAGGTTTCATACTGTGGGCCTCAGTTATACTTGGCCTAGGCCACCGATTCTACTGCCAGGTTTTGTAAAAGATATTCAAAAGGCTGCTCAAGTTATGTTCAAATGAAGAGAGGGCAGGCACACACTATTTATTTTAAAAAAATCCCACAATAACTTGCCCAAAAAGAAAAATTAATTTTTCAAACAAATCTCAAATTCTCCGCATCCACAAAGGAACTGAGAGGGCAGATGCACCTAGGACTGTCTCATCAGATCACCACTGATTGTTTTAAGTTAACCTCTAAATAAGCAGAAGTTGCTGAGGAAAATGCATATTTGAACCTGCCCAGCTGGCTTTGACCGAGAGCAGTTACCAACTGAAGGAACCCATGCAAAATGAATTCAATAGCGTAGGTCCCTTTCCCAGAGAACAAGGGACAGATTCTCTTCTGCTGATAATCTCTGCTTGGTACAGGTGGGGCCAGGAGAGTCTGTTATGGCTCCCTGATTCCGTGGGCTGACCTGTGCCAGCCCCAGTGTGTGGGACAGATTTACGCCCCTGGAGAATTAGCAGAGCTCCATCTTGTCCGACACATCCCCTATGCCACGGCAACTATGGGCAGCTGGCCCAGGGGCCTGTTCTGCTGGCTTTATACAAGCGGATATTTCCTCACCACCACAGGAATTCTCATCTGGACAGCTAGAGCCAGAATCCAGATACAATCTTACTGTTCTACTAACCACTGCGTGCAGTGTTTACTACTGCAAATAGTCTCATCAAAACCAATGGGGATCCGCAGAGTACGAGATAAGGACAAGAAGCCTGCATTTTCAAATGTCACTTGAATTTTTGGGTGCCCAATTTAAGACAGCTTAAAGGGGCCTGGTTTTCACAGGGCAAGCACTCAGCACTTCCTGAAATTCAGGCCCCTTTCAAGTCATCTCAGTTTGGGTACCGAAAAAACAGGAGCACCCAAAATCACTAGCCACTTTTAAAAAGTTAGGCCAATAGTCTCTGCAAGATCTGATCTGAAAATCACAAAAACAACCCTACACCCTGCTCTCACTGACACCCAGTCTCAGCAGAGAGGCCCAGCATAGGAATGGATCATGAAGACTGAATTCCCCTCTGACTGATGAAGGGAGCTGCCATCCATCCTGAGGGCCAGAGGATGAGGAACTTATGCCTATATCTGCTCCTTTTCGATAGGCTGCCAGTTCTGCACTTTTCATTAACACTAAATTATATATTCTATATGTAAATGCAGGGGACAAAAAAAAAAAAACAAACTACTGTTACCAGAAGCAAAACCTCTTGAAGAAAGGGAAATTACGATGTACTGTAGCAGAGCACTGACTATTTTCTGAGTAAGAAAGAGTTAATTGAAACAGTCACATTAAACTTTGGAAACTTGGCATTACTCTTTTTTTTCCCTACTCATTTATTCCAAAGAACCCTCCTCCTCCTCCTCCTCCTCCACAGCGCTACTCATGTCTCATTAAGTTCATAGCTACTAACTGTCACACCTAGCAACCATTCCCTCAGCATGAACTAGTATTCATTTCAGATTGTTCATCTCTTTCAAGATGGCCAGTTGCTGCTGCAAGCTTTCCCCATCACTTAATTTAAGCAAAAAAGAAGACCCCTCTTGTACCAGCTATGTCCCCCTGATATTTTCAAGTCATCGTTTCAGAAAACAATGACTTGATAATATGATACACCAAAGTGGTACATCATAAGACAGTCTTCTAAAGCAGGAACCACGTAATACATTCTAGTTGTTAAAATAGGAACTAGTCTAGTGAACTACTAATGATGGGAAAGCATAATTACTGAAGATTAACATCATGACACATGGAATTTCAGATTTCCACAGCATGCAATAAAACGACCTTCTAAATGCCATCTGATTTATTTTGCCCTCAAACTTTCTGTTCTTGATGCTGAACTAGTTGTGTTTTCTCACCAATCACAACCAAGGGGACTGATTCTTATTGCCATGAACCTTACGCAGTCATTTGTATGTCCAAAGAGCATGTAATCAGAATAATAGTGTCTCACTATGCACCGGAGTAAATAATAATGACACAAGGGGAAGGCAGGGGAGAATCAATCTCAAGACTTTTCAGAAAGCAGACAAAAATGCAACCTTATCTTCAGCCTTTCTTGTGTTTCTTAACTCTATGCATCCTTGTTAGTTTTACATATTGTGTCCCTTTGTCAAACTGCACCTAAAAGTGTGAGGGGAACAGAAATATTAGAAGACAAAAAAGGAGGAGGAGGAGGAGCAGGAGCAGGAAGAGATCATATCAGAACAATCCTTGTGAACAAACAGATGAGGACAGGAAAATGAAAAGAGGAATTATAAGTAAGATTTGCATGTTGGCTTGAGACCATGTTCTAATTTAGATGTCTAAGTAATTCAATGTCTGCAAATCTTTGCCTTCACTCCAAGGCTTTCATCTAAAGAAATCTCTCTCCCACAAAATGTGTTAAGGTCAAGAATTATTTCTTACGTTCTTAAGTGCTGGAGCATTGTCGAAGCCCTTTCGTTACCTCATTAAATCTTGCATCTGAAATCTGAGAGGGGAAACCACGTTGAATGAAATACGGGCTCAAGCTTTTTAAGAACACAGAAGCTGCACACTCACACACTAAAGATTAGAGGGCACTTTAATCAGTCTTGTACTGTTCGTGCTCCAAGGTCTCTGACCGCAACCAATGATAGAGCCACAGAAAAGGAGCAGAGCCAAAATGACTTCACAAAACAGCAACTCCAGTTAGTTATTGTATTAATCAAAACCATACCCAGCGCAGTAGTCAGAGAAGGGACAGGACAGGGGGGAAGAGGAACATCAACAATGTGGACTAACATTTACAAAAATACAATGAAGCCACAGAAACGTGTAATGGTTCACTTGTTTTCAGTCTCAGTTGAATTGCCATAATCCTTTACGTTACCCCATGTCAGTAGGAATTTGCAGTCAATTGTTTTAAAGCAGAATTCAATTCAATATAGATGCTGTTCAGTGTCAGAGCCTACATGCTTTCCTGTATCTTACCAAGTTTCCTTTCATGAAAAGAGGAATCTCTGATAGCTGATGCGGTTCTTTCCAAAGTCTGTGGCTTGCTTGAGCATCTAATACAGGATGTCCATGAGGTCAGGCAGCACTGGGGAAGAGGAAATATAAAAAATAAGAACAGTTCATGATTCTGCAATAGGTTAGCAGTTGCCTGGGAAACAGAAACTATGTGTAGGCAGAATTCACCCTAACAAAGTGAGTGTGTGCACACACAGTATCTACACACCCCTCCCTGAGAAATAAATAACCAATTAGATCCATCTGGAATATTTCTGCTGAAAAGTTTTCAGCAAAAAATAGAGGGTGGGTGTGGAACTTCCACAAATGTATTTTTTCACAATTTTCAGCCAGCTCCAATAATGCTCTGCATGTACACAGCCTCTTTCGGGAACTAAGGGCTTCATGGACATTAAGGCCCCTTTGCAATACTCTGGTAGCATGAAGGGGCCTTAAATTGGGCAGAACCCACCCCGAGAATCACCCCTACACAGGGACCTTCTTAGCTGGCATAAAGCCTCTGTACTGGCTCAGTGTAGATGGCAGACTGGAGGCAGGACCAGAGTCCACCATGTTACAGCTATTTTCTTCTTCCCAATTCCCACGGGGGGGGCATGGAAAGCAGAGTGTATGTCTAAGTAGCCCTGAGGCTACTTACAATGATCCCAGAATACAGGGACAAAGGTGGTTTTAAGCGTGCCACAATCCATCCATTCCCAGAGTGTTAATTGAGGATCAGACCCTAATTTTCTCAACACCTCTGAGAGGAAATACCCCCATTTTACAGGGGGGGAGACTAAGACACTGAGGAAATGTGAATTACACACAAGGTAATATAATGAGTTAATAGTAGAGCCAGGCACAGGACCTGGGGATCTGGTGTAACAAGCAGTAGCACATAGAGAGAATTGAATTGGGTGAACTTCTGAAGCTTGGGTTGAGATTTCCATGTGAGGAGATGTGTAACTCATGCCCACTCAGTGTGGCACTCTGTCCTCCTCTGCCTCACTCAACCACTATGTGACCCAACTCCTGGTCTTCTCTGCTACAATTATTAGTTCACCATGCCTCTCTTAGTGAGCAGTCTCATCAACCTAGGCTGAACGGCAAAAGTCAGAGATAGGCTAGCCATTATTATTTTTGTTTCAGTGAACTTAATGCTGGTGAAAGGCGACAGACAGCGTTCCATACTCCAGCACTGTCTATGGACAGGATAGGAGCAGGCTGTGACAATCTTCCCACTTAGTTCAAAAGTTTCCAGTGGAAGTTTTTCTTGAGCAGGAACTGAATAAAAACAAGAGAGCATGCCCTTAATTATTACAGCCCTGACAGCACCCTACACTTATATTCATTGCCCTACTACTGTGATATAGCCAATGAACTAAAACAACATAGAGCTCTGATCCTGCAAACCTTACTCATAGTAGTAATCCTGGAAGCCCATGAGACCTTCCACAAGCAAAGGTTGTAGGGCTTTTTGTCCCATTCTATCCTAACGTAATAACAGGTGAGCCAGCATTTCTGTTCCAAATAGACCAGCAGTTTGAACTCCTGTGCAAGTGAAAGTTAGTCTCCAAGATGCCAGCGTACCCACACATATTTACCTTGGAAATATCTAACTGGGCAGAAAGATTGAGATGCAGATTTTTTTAACTGAGTAACAGACAAGGGTTTGGTTTGGCCAGTCACTAGTTTTAAGAAATATTTTAAAATATATATTTTTTTAAAAAACACGGAGAGAACTGAATAAAGTTTGGTACTGTCAGGCAGAAGTGGTGGGAAGATTTTTTTGAAATGGTGGAGATATTCGAAAAGTGGTTGCTACGCAAGTGTTGCAGTCACATTCAAAGCAATTTCTCTTATGCGTAGCTGCTGCACTGAACCCATGTTACTGCATGATTAACCCTTGCTCTGCCAAGTGGTTTAATATGGCTAGTGGTTTCAATTCATGTCAATTTTTGTTAGGGAAGGTCAATTTTAAACAGGAAAGCAGCTTTTGAATGATCAGAGCCATATTAAAACCGTGTTAAATGGAGTATTTAGCTTGTATAGCATTATCCCCCCACCAAATAAAAGTCCTATTCCCTCCACCAGACCAAGAATGTATGGCTTAGCGCAGCGGAGCCTTCCATGGGTCAGAATCCCACTGTCCGGGCTGCGGATCGGCAGTAGATTTGCCAAGGTTAGCACGGTGGAAAAATCGGTGGAAGCCATGCTGTTGCAGTTCCACTTGTGCCCGCTCCTCCCCCTCTCTGCAGCAAACTGGAAGGAGCGCCCACAGAGCACAGCTCTGCGTCACATCCATCTGCAGCCTCCTAATGCCCTGCCAGCCCTCCCATGCAGGAGTCAAATGAAGAGTTAATATGGACCAATATGCTTTTTATTGGACAAGACAACCCAGTAGAACACTATGATCCACTGGTCATAGATCATAACAGTATCATTCTGATTTGTCTCATGCCAGGCCTAGAAAGAATAAATGACATCATATGCAACTGCAAGCCAATGTTAACTCGCTTCACTGCATTTAGACACACCAACTCATATGGCATGTAAGTTCACCCCACATTTTATGGCCTTGCCATAGGGGGCTACATTACCTTCTATGTCTAGATGAAATGGAGAGGGTTAAAAAAAAGCTTGAATAACTTTGCCTTAGTGGGTTAAAATCTAAGGGGTCAAATTCAGAGCTGGCTTGTGAGGATGAAATTCCACTGAAGTCAGTGACTTACCACAGGCTTTAAAAGGAGCGATGGGTTGAAATTAAGTGAAGGGAAATTGCAGCTGTTAAGGAGAAATGCCGAGTGGTCAGCTCTACTAGACTGTGGAAGTGCATCCCAAGAAAAGCACTAGCAGACTCATCACTTCAGCCATTTAAAGCTAGCCTGAATAACACCATAGAGAATATACTGTAGTGAACAATCCTCCACTGGACTAAATGGAACCCAAAGGGTCTTTTTCAGTTGCTAACTTCTATGAAATGTCTGTTTCTAAGGATTAGCAAGGGAATTCAAGCCTTTCCCTGTGCCCTTGAAGGGAAGGTGAGCCACATGCATGTCACCAATCAGTGGCTTGGCACAGAAGGGTTCTAGAAGGGTAGGCCCCTAAAATGATCACTGCCATACAAGCCCTTGATGCAAGGCCATATAGCAACATGCTATCTGTAGTTTAACGCGTATTAGAACCACTCCTTCTGCTTTATTTTGCAGATCCCTCAATTGAAACTGTTCACTAAAGAGACTCAGAACTTTCATCTTCTGGCCACATGTCTCACGCTTAGGGCCGTGTGGTCCTTAGCTGGTCCTCGAACCATTACATTTTCCTTTCCTCCACAGAAACTACCCTTGCACCTAGGGGGTTGAAGCCAGTGCTCCATGTATGGATGGGCTGCAAGAATGCAGGCAGTTGTGACGCATGTACGTGGATCCCATGTATCTGTCTGAGGATGGGGGAACCAAGCTGCCAGTGTCCAAATGTTGTCAGTCTAACACATGCAACAATGGTTCAATGGCGGCTCTGAAGTGAATGAATTTCATAATCACGCAGCCACTGGCTTCATATTTGAAGACAAACCTTCTAACCCATTTGCCCTATATAGAAAGTGTTGTGCTTGGAGATGAAGGGATGTATTTAGCTAGGAAATATCTGCTTCTTGGAAAGCTTAAGGTCTGAATCATGCTGTGTTGGCTTGGTTTTTCAGCAGACAAACTACCACATAGGTTTTCTTGTGGGTGGAGAGGCAGCACAGCCATCAGAATTAGCAGCTGGGTTTCTTTCCCATGAAAACTAAGTAACAATGCCACTCCACACTAGGGGCCCAGAGTTACTTGAAAATATCACTGGCTTGTACAAATGGAAACACCTGCACAAAATCAGGAATCAGCTGGTCAGACAACAGCGCACCAAGGGACTGAAAAGCCAGTAAGCAGTGACTAGCACTAAGAATATACAAGGGACTGTGCCAATTAAATGGTCACTGGCAGAAGCACAATCAGCAACCCGAAGAATTTGAGTGATAAATATGTGAGCAGATATGCAAATATGGATGGCTTTTTATTTATTTATTTTTTGCATAGGTGCAACTTAGGTGTCTATGTTTGAAAATCCACTCCCTCTCGCCTACCAGTCCAGGAAAAAGGGTTTTTACCAGTTCTGAAGATCAGCTCAGAGCACAAAACTCAGAACTGGATTTCAAAATACCGCCATTTTTGATGGTTATTTAGATTTAGGGTTTTGGTTTGGCCCATTACAAAAGTAGAGACCATTTGCAAAACTCAGAGACAGGTGCAGAGCTTGATCATCATCACTCCAGGACATTTGGTTCTAGTACCTGTTAGTGGCTGATGGTGAGACAGCAGAATGACCTTGCAGGAGGTGGTTGATGGTCCACCCTGCTGTGGAAGGTAACTCTCTCTGGGCATGAGCACAGTTATTCCAAGATCGATCTCTGCATAAATTATATAAAAACAATCAGTATTTCTTAATACTAGTAAAACCATTCCATGAGCCAACATAAGTATCTATTGCTCTTTTCCAGCAAAAATTGTAGGGGGGAGGGAGGGCAGGAGAAACAATGGAATCAATTTCCCCTCTATAAACCAGGGCACCAATGCAACTCGGAATTGGCATTTTATATGGAAACCCTGTGATCAGCCACATCACCAGCCATAAGTATCAGCTATAGCTAACCACTGCGGCATATGTCCCAACGCCAGGCATCAAAGACTGGTAATCCCTGGCCACACCCATACCAACTACAAGAGAACGCAATGCACAGGGTTAAAAAAATCCTAAAGCAAGATGTGGTTTTCTCAATGGTTTGGGGGTGATTTCTGGTGGGTTGGGAAGGGGACAAAAATCTAGTATTTGGATGTTTTTAATAGATTTCTCCAACAAAACCATTTGCTGAAAGAACATAACCTCCTCACAGCATCAGCAAAGCTTCTGTCACAGAGCCCAACGCTGTATTTATACAACATGGAAATTAACAGCAGCAGCACTGCAGGCTTAGAATCTATTCTGCAAGCAACAACATGGCTAGCGGCGCTGTTGCCTCCATTTGGATTCCTCTGCTGCTTATGAGGGGTGAAAATGGTGGATGCCGATACCACTGCTGCTTTGGTTATGGTTACACACTATACTACCGACGTTGAATTTATGTCTCTATGAATCTCCGTTCTAAACCTCACCACTCCGCTCCACAAAGCGGAGACTCCCATCACCAACAAAACAGAATGCGTCACAGATGTAACACGACCATCAGCAAAACAAGTGCAGGAAGAAATCATGGCCGCCCGTTCAGAGCCCTGCTCAGATGCAAAAAAAAACCAAAAAACCCAACACTGGAATTTTCAAGGCCTGTGTTATCGGGGAGACCACACTGGACGATCGCGATGGTCCCTTCTGGCCTTGGAATCGAAGAAAAACATTAAGGTAATGAGTTCAAATGCATAACGCCGTCCATTGGAAGGTCTGAAAATGATTTACAACAGGGTCCCAAATTGTGACTCCTTGCATGGTAAACACTACTATGGAAATCAGTAAGGGTTTTGCTTGAGTAAAGACTAAATGATTCAGCTCATTAATGAACAAAGCTTCACAATACCCCTCTGAGGCAGGTATGATAAACTCCATTTTACAGAAGAGGAAGCCAAGGCACAAGGAGGTAAAGTGACATGACCAAGATCACACAAAAGCAAGTAAGTGGCAAAGCCAGGAATAGAAACCAAAATTCCTGACTCCTGTTCAGTGCTTAACCACTAGACCACTTTTGACCAATTGATTGTTCATACCTCTAACACACTTACATTAGTAACTCCAGCCACATGATCTGAATGAGTCAGTTTTCCCCATCACCCTATAGAAAAATACCATGCCTCTGCCACTGCCTTATTTCAGATGATCCTTTGAGTCCCATAGATTTAGCTGCAGCAGGTAAGCTCAATTCCCACATGAACATGTGTTTAGCAGTGCAACTAAACTTAAAGGTTAAAATAAGACAACAAAAATGAGTCACAAAGGCAAACATCTCTGTAAGCAGCTGAGAAATGAGAAAAGGAATAAAAATGAACCACTCTCCATGCCTGAATATGGGTGCTCAGAAAGGATGCTTGCTCTTTGTTGAGTGGAGGGGCTGCCAACTGTACCTCCTTCTCTAAATCCAATCCCCAGTGGAAACCCCAAACAGCATGACAAACACCATTATTGGGCACTGTATGTTGCAAGTTAATACGGAGCCCCCAGCAATGATAGGTGGGAAAACAAGGGGCACCCGTATACGTGACATTCAGCAAAATGGACTTAACCCACCAGTCTCCCAAGCAACAGCTCTTAACCCAGCTGCTGCCTTGTACAAATGCAACTGCAGTATTGTGCCTAGATACGTATATGTATTGTGTGCTCTGCAGTAAGACGAACAGACACATATTGTTACTGCCGTTCCGCTGCTCTGCGGACCTGGCACTGCAGGAAGCAAGGAGACTCCAAGGGAGCCAAATACACAGGGCGAGGGATCAGCGAGTCATCAGGGGCATTGGCAACCGCATTAAGAGAATTTTAAATTCACTGTGAACCTTGGAAGAAGGAGGAGAGGTGAAAAACGCAGAGATGAACACGAGGAGGGAAAGAGGGGAGCGGATCAGTTATCCCCTCTGGCTTGTTGTTTTCCCTCCTCCTGTCTCCTACCACTTCTCCCTCTTTGGGAACGGTCTACTCCCTCCTTTTTACTGCCCCAAGACATTGAGCTGGAGGCAAGAGAGCAAGGCAGGTGCTCTTTAAGACCTGATGAAATCAGCACTGGAAGGGTGTGCGCGCATGTATCTACATTATATAAAAATCAGGATGCACTATAGGAGACAAACTACTATAAAAGAAATCAAGAAAGAGAACGCAATACATCTGATCTGGTTCTAAACCCAGCGATTGTTGCTAAATCACTATACTTGGCTCTTTAGATGTCGGTAAGTTATACATTAAATGCTTGTACCCCCATATTCTTGAAGTCACTTCACATGAAAAAGGGATAAGGAATAACTCGCCCTGCTGAATAATCAGGCAAGTTACTACTCCTCTGCAGAATCTGGATGGCTTCCTGAGCAAGAAGACCCAAGCTCAAATGATTTGTCCACAGAACGTCAGAGGAGAACTGAAATCTCCACTGTCGATCACTTCGAGGAGGCAAGGGAGGGTGAGAAGATAGCAAAATATAGTTATGAAAAAAAATGTCTTCCTGTTTGTCTTGGCCTCCTTACCCTCTTTTCCAGGTCCCTCCCAGACCTGTGCTGTTGGTCAATAACAAGAACTTAATATCCTTAGAGGGAAGAGAAAGATACATAAAAGTCTATCACTTTCCTCTGGTCTGACTGACACGTCACTGTGGCTTATTTTGCAACAACAGGAAACTCACCTGTCACTGAAGTAATTCAAGCTACGAAATACTTGGTTCTGGCAGTGTTATTTGCATAAATAACATAACAAACCACCTCCAAGAGTTTGTCACATTCTTCCCTTGCTTTTTGTTACTTTGCATAACTGAAACTGCAAGAGAAAGAGAGAGATTTCAAATGCCTGCCTTAAAAAAAAAGGAAAAGAAGAGAAAACCCAGGTGATTTTAGTCACAAAGTGTTTGGAACTGATTTGAGGCAAGTGAAATCAACATTTAGATTTGACACCCTGCCCTCAGCCAATCCAAGAGAGCTTTTCACCTGCCATCACCCCTTCTACCAATAGGATCAAGTGTTTAGGCTCAGAACCCTCCCCAGCCAATCGTGTGCAAGCTCAGCCACTTAGTTAATGATGCAGCAGTACAGGGAAGACTATCACATGTGAGCTGGAAGGCTGCCAACATGGAGACACGGAGAGAGCAAGGTAAACAACTTTCCAACGCCAAAATGATGACATTTAATCCCTAAACCTTAGCTTCCCTTCTCGACTCATCCTTAACCCCTTTCTGCTAGTCTGGAAGCCTCTGAAAGGCGCTGTGTACCTGTCCCCCTGATGCTTTTAAAAACTGGACAACATGCCCTGCAATGATCACTGCGTCACCATTTACCACTTTCTGAACTACGCAGTGACAAACCTCCAAGCTTTAAAATGCAGAGTGTCTATTAATCCCTGCACCAAGCCCTGGCCGATGTGCCAGCCTTTAAATAAGTGGGAGGGAGGAATTTAAAAAAAAATTATTTAACGACAGCCTCTGCAAAGTTGTCATCTCCCCCCACGACCACCACCCCCAGCTGCCTAACAGCACCACAGGCAAGAGCGACATTCGTACCACCTGTGCCATCGTTCCATTCAGAAAACGGCTCTGACGCAGAACAGTGCAGTAACATCCAGCCAAAATCATAATAAAACCACTCCGGGGTTTGAACTTAGAGGAGTGGGAGGGAGGGGGGCAGAAGAACCTGTAAATAAATAAAATAAGATGCAGTTCTAACCCAATCCCAATCAAAGGGTACGTACGTGGAAAAGACGGACCCCGAGCCGAAGACCTCTGCCCGTTAAACATCTGCGCAGTCCTTAGCCCTTCGCTCGCTCGCTGTGCAGCGCCGCAGAATAGAATGTTCCAGAATTTTCCTCCCGTTAACCCTTCCGACGTCTGCCCACCCTCCCTCCCCGCGGGATTAAACGCATCGTGTCTCCAGCATCGTCAATGGGCGAACCCTCCAATATCAATTAAGCCAAAATAAATTTTTTAAAAATTAAGCTGGCCGGTTGCAGGAGCCCAGTCCATGATGTTATTACTTCTGTCTCTCTCTCTCTTGCTGCCTCTCTCTCTCCCCCCTTGCTGCAGCAGGGCTGTTGCTAGTAGACCTATCGAGGGAGCTTGCTCTCTCTCTCACACTCACTCTCTCTCTCAGAGCTCTGTGACGCAGCTCAAAATTCTCCAGGCTGCTCCCTGTGTTATAACAGCGGAACTGCAGCTTTCCCAGGAGAGCTGATGCCAACAATGCCAGGGCCAGTCAAATCAAGAAAGTCAGTCACTGCTGGACTCTGCACCTCTGCCCTTTTCTTGTTTTTATTAATGCTCCTCACCTCCGTTTTTTTGCTTTGGTTCCAAACCTCTCACGATTGCATCTTTTTCTCTGCTGCTTAGTCACACCTACTCGGTTAACTCTTTTGGGGTCGGTAGTCAGCAATGCAAATCTCGAACAAGTGCCACTGACAGCATGGACAACTTTGTGGTGGTTTTTCTTTTTAAAACCAAGGTAAATCCTCTCCCGTTCCTAAAAGAAAAAGAAAAAAAAACAACATTCCAATGGCATATTAATGCTGTTTGATTAACTCTTTCAGGGATAGGAGACATGGTTTGACTTTGGGAAGTAACGCACTTTGGCCCAGAGCCCGCAAATGTTCACGCACGTGTTTAACTTTACGCACAATGGGACTTCAAAGGGACTACTCACTTGAGTAAAGCTATGTGTGTGTGTAAGCCTTTGTAAAACGGGGATGTAACCGGATGTCCCAGGATGGGTTTTTGGCAGCTGGGCTGAAACCTTGGACCTCTGGATCTGAAAGCATGAGCCTCAACTGCCTGACCTAAAAGACCCAGCTGCATTAGCCCAAAAGCTGTAGCAGATTCATCAACCTTGTGTGTTATAACAGCAGAACTCCTAGCCACTTGAGGGAGACAAAGAGACAAACTACGTAAGTGTGGGTTACTGTAAGTATTGGAAAATTGTAAGCTCTTCCCTTTCCATCCACACTGATTTCAAAAATGTGTTAACCAGATAAAATGAATGCTTTTGCCCAGAGTGAAGATTTTGAGGCTCATGACGACATTGCCTGGGTCACCAGCACTACTAGTCACAGTCCAGGAATCTTCATAATAGCTAAAAACATCAGCACAACCCTGTATGGGTTAGGCAAGCAAAACATTCCAGAGGGCTTGGACACAGCTCCTCAGGCAGCAGGCTGAAGGTTAACCCTAGTGAGTCATAGCTAGCTCCCATGTTCGGCAAAGAAAGTTGGACGCTCAGATTATTTATCTTCAAGAACTAGGGCAGTGGTTCTCAAACTTTTTTCTCGTGGACCACTTGAAAATTGCTGAGGGTCTCAGCGGACTACTTAATGATCTTTCCAAATGTTGTTTGTACCATTAGCTAAATATTGTAAAGCGCTTTGGATAAAAGCACTATATATAAAAAAAAAACGTAATTAACTTTTTTTGTTCTATAAATAAAAGCACACAACTCATATTTTAGTATCAGTAGTCTTACCTTTCTAATGCAAAGAATGTGCCCTCTCTCTTCCGCCGCAGCAGTCCCCGAGCTGGGGCTGGGAAGGAGGGCCGTCTCTCCCCAGCAGCTGCAGCCCTGGAGCTCGGGAAAGTCGCCTCTTTCTCTGGCTGCCGCAGCCCTGCATGTCCCAAATTCCCCCCACCCCCTCTTCTCACCTCACTGCCCCTCATACCTACCACCTATTCCCCCCAAGGCCACCACCTCACCTTACAGGTGCATCTTCTCCAGGTCCAGACTCCTAATTAGTGGAGGCACACCTGCGCGGCTCCACTAATTAGGTGGGTGGCCCTTCATTCGTTCGTGTGCAACTGCCCAGGAGCGCACCTTAGAGGGAACTATCCGCAGATCACCTGAACGGAGCTTGCAGACCACAGTTTGAGAACATCTGAACTAGGGAAACCCAGAGGAAGGCTAAGGCAGGTATAGCATTTGAGAAACCAGACAGCTGTGTGGATGCTAGTGAAAAGCCAACAGCATATGAAAGAATCTGCGCAAGAAAGAGCATCTGTATGGAAAAAAATAAATACAGGAGAACACCACAAAAAATTGATACACCTGCCATATTAATACGAGATTTCAGAATGGGCTGTGAGTTTGGGGGTTTCAGCACAGCTGAGGCTGAAATAACCAGTATTTTTTCCTTCAGAGTCTGAGCTATCTTGGGATTCCTCTGTACTATACTGAAAGTGACACCTGTTGCATGCAGACATGAACAAGAATAATTGCAAGGTCCCAATTTATAAAATAAAACTCTGCCAAAAGATGCAAGTCACAGGAACCATCTTATACTGGGGGAAAGACTTTGACTTGGAGTGAGGAGCATTCCCCCTCCAGATCACCAAACTACCAGAAGCCAATACAAGAAATATAGATGGTGTGTTGTAACTGCTATAAAGAAACCCTGAGTATCCCGAGCTTTGTAGTGACCCAGCAAGGTCACTTTCCATCAATTGGATGCAATGAAACGTGGCTGCATGCGTACAGACGGACACATGGTCACCTGTGGAGATTGAGCCTAAGACGTTCATCACCAAAGCCACAAGTTTCTGCCACTTGAGCTAAAGGAGATGAAAGCAAGCAGCCGGTAATACAGAAGCGTGAACCAGCCACTTGAAAGAAACATTGTCACATGGATGTTATCGCCAGCGGTATGATTTATTACATAGAAAATACCTCACACAGCTTGCTAGGCTGGTTCCATCTACCCTTACATGTCTCATGAACCCCACTAACTTCCAAGGTCAGACCCTGATTTCTTCCCTCACTCTGCATCCCGCTGATTTAGAATAGCACCAGTAGTGTGCCATGTACTATGCAGATACACAAGAAGAAAAAAATCCCTGACCCAAAGCCCTTAGAATTACTATTTATTCTGTGGTAATGCCTAGAGGCCCCATCAAAATACAGATCCCATTGGGCTAAGTACTGCATTGAACAGATCAAGGAAAAGGACAGGGGAGCAGCAGAAAGAAGGGCACTATTGTACTGCTCTTAGCACACATTTGGTCAGTGCCACAGTGTTTAAAAGGTGGGGATGGGGGGGGGGAGTGGAGTTTTGACATATTTTTTAGGGTTTATTTGGGGCAGGGAGAGAGGTTGGCTCTCTTTTATTTGTGTTTCCACAGAAAGAAATCATTTATTTTAAAATAACCAAACATGGAACATTTCTGGCACATTGCCAGAACATAATTATTTATATTCTGGTAGTACCTGGAGGCCCCGAGCAGGGATCAGGGCCCCAGGGTCTGGGTGCTATACAGACACGGATAAAGGAACCCCGAAGAGCTTGCAATTCAACTGAAATTCAACTGCATGATCTGATGACTGTACCCTCATCATCCCTCCTCATTCCTTCTGATTGCTCCAGCCCCTGTTGCTTCTTTTTTTTTTTTCAGTTGAATTGCAAGCTCTTCGGGGTTCCTTTATCCGTATCTGTACAGCACCCAGACCCTGGGGCCCTGATCCCTGCTCGGGGCCTCCAGGTACTACCAGAATACAAATAATTATGTTCTGGCAATGTGCCAGAAATGTTCCATAACAGGGGCTGGAGCAATCAGAAGGAATGAGGAGGGATGATGAGGATACAGTCATCAGATCATGCAGTTAGGCATGTTAGCTACCACACTATTGGATGCTTACAAGGTTTGGGTTTTTTTTTTGTAAATATAAGCAAGCAAACAGATATCAGGACTCCCTACTGGCCATCTACCTGTTATTAGCTGGCAATTTTCCACTGGCATCATGGTAGAAGTAGAGTGGTGCCTTTTATCAGTAAATCTGGCAAGTGCAGGATTAAACTTTCTATGCTAATTCATCAAAAACGTTTCTGACATTTTAAATTCTTCCCCACCCTCTCCCATGTCATTTCCCTCCCCACCACCAAAGGGAACACGTTCTCAGCAGCAGTGGGCTTCCGTAACTCCAGATTTCACACATGAACACTTAAGGATCCCATTCCAGTGGTATTGTGGGCGATATAAGAATCTAAATAAACCTGCTGTGCACTCACTAAGAGAGGTCCTTGGTCTGATTTTAGCAAAACTCTGACTCAAGTGGTACAGTAGATGATTGCACAGGACTTTCATCTGACCACTAGCAAACCCTTAGCTCATATTACCTCTCGAGCACAGGAAACTACAATTATTAACATCAGGGCAAGTCCTGTTTAAAAGCCCAAGATCAAATCATCCAAAGGCCTAAGCAGTGCCAGACAAATTCCTGCCCAAGAATAAATGGAGAGTTGCAGCTGTTGTGTATGTACAACCTCATGACCTCAATCTCCGTGTCAATGACGTTGCAGCATGGTGCCTTGGGGAACAATCGGCAGTAAACTGAAGAAGCCAGAGATCAAAAGAGAATGGGGAAAAAACGTGCAACTTAATAACATTGCTTAGTACTGGTACGGCTCTTCCACTCTGCTGAGTGCTTTGCAAACATGAGCACCATTAAAATGTGCCAATTCAGGGCTACAAAGTCATTGGCTAACTAGATCAAACTCCTTCAGAGGAAGATGCAAGAAGAAAGTTACGTGGGAAACAGTTTCCTTTCCCACAAAAATTTTTGAGAGTTCAAAAAAAGTTCCTGTCCCGAATCAGGACGAAACATCAAAATCTCAAAAATTTTCATGAACTGAATTTTTTTTTTTTAAATATAGTTCAGGTCAGATCAATTGAAATGTTTCGTTTTGATTTCAACCCACCTTCCTTTTTTAAAAAAAAATTATAAAACGAACAACCTAATCAGGTAAAGTGACCTTTCTTCACTTGAAACAGAAGCTGCCAGAATGTTGTGGCTTTTAAAGGAAACGGATGGGAAATTACATACACACAGCGTCTTAAGACACTGTTTTAATGACAACAGAAGCATGGAGTTGACCATGGAAATGTGCCATTCCAAAACATGGGTGGGTATTTACTTGAGCAAATACTGTCGTCTACAAGGAAACATTTATAATGGACTACATTGTATTGTATTGTATTCCAAGCCTAATCTACAATTGGAAAGTCACCTGCACCTATTTTAGAAAAGTAGTGACTAGTAATGGGCCAATATCCAAGAGTTAGGTTCAGATCAACTGAGAAGATCATATCAAAACTAGTTTGGTCTTGGAATGTCAGAGAAACTGGTTCCTGTAAGATTTCCAGTTCCTCCCAGATTAAGATAGGTCAGAAGGAGTAACGATACCACCTCTTTATCATCCCCATTCCAAGCCACATACACTGTTCTCTGTTAGGCTCACAGTATTTTATTTCTGTTCATGGTCATGGCTAACACCAGAAAGAACTGTCATGAACACAAATGTAAAAAAAACCCAAACAGACACTTGCAAATACCCTTAAGGTCTTCATTCCATGCACCTGCTTGTGAGTGCACAACTAATTGCAACCACAACATCGACCCACACAATTTTGCATGCACCAATACTACATATGCACTGTTCCGTGTGTTTTATGCATTCCCCTCTGTGCCTGACTCACAAAGATCTGCTCCAGTTCCCAGCTAGAAGACTAGATCCCAGAGGTTAAAATTTGGCCCTAGTTTAGAGAAAACACAGTCCTACAATTTACTCTATTAAATTTGAGCAACACAAACTAAAGACAACATTCTCTCTCTCTCCCTCCCTTTCAATGAGATGGTGATGCATTAACATGGAGGTCATTTCAGGGAAGAGTCCACCTCCCTGTGTTGGTGTTGTGTCCAATGGCACTTAGCATCTCAGGATAATAGCCCTGTTCATCATTCCACTTCACACCTGGCAGTGTTTTGTACTCTGTAGCAGTCAGTAAAGGAAGCCCTGCCAAGACGTTGGCATGTGTGGCCCTAGAGTACCCAGACCACTTCACACTCCACGGGACAATGAAAGGAAGCAGAAAGCCTTCCTGAGCACGAGGGTATGCTAACCTCCAAATCTAAGGAGCCAATGGTGCTGAGACAAACATCATTATTTCAGCTATTAGCTGCTAAGAATAGAGCCCACAGAGGTGCTCTGAGCAACTGAGGTGCACTGCCAGCACAGTTGCAGGTAGCAGAAGTTGCAATGGAAGCACAGAAATAGTCATTCTCTGCACTCAGCAGGTTCACGAGTCACTGACATACAAAAGGGACATACACAAACCAGACAGCATGTGCCACTGGGCTGGACTCTCTGGTGAGGGTTGAGGGTCAGTGAGACAGCAGGGTTGTGCTGGGGAGCCTGCTTTCCACTAGGTAAACACCTCTCCTATAATAAAAAGTATGGGAGCCCTGACATGCCTCCTCTCACCATGAGATTCCCACCTCCACCGTGCACTGTCCCGGCCCCACAGAGCAGAACGCTTCTCCCAAGGGAGATGTCTACTCCAGATATACCCGGCCCTTTCATACTACTCAGAAATGGGAGCTCCTCTCCCAGCCATGCATGTTCCTCACCTCTGGAGTTATGGTGGACCTGTCCTTCCTCCCACTGATAGAGCGAAGTGGGCAGAAAAGAAATTGCCCCCCATATACCCTGCTACACAGAAGAGAAGTGGAGGCTGTTCAAGAACTGACCCTCTCCAAGCCCTGAAAAGAAGCTTAAGGGGGCTGAAAAAATGTTTTTTTCATGAGAAGTGACTGTTTTCCGTGGAAAATTTTGATCTTTTGTTGAAAAGCCAAAGGCCCGAAAACCAAAATATTTTGATTTGAAAATATTGCTGCAGTACCTCAATGGGAGCTGTAGTTTGTTTGCTTGTCATGGCTGGACTACATCTCCCATGATGCCCCATGGCCAGGGAATGGTATGTACTTCCTCCCCCCTCCAAGAGGGGAAACTATGGTGTATCATGGGAGATGTAGTCCCACCAGAGAGTCTGGCCCATAAAGGCGAATAGTAACTTGAGGTACTCAAACTTCAACTCCCATGAAGCCCAGTGGCAGTATCATCAAACCAAAAGAGACTAATTATTGGATTTCTGCCCCAAATCAGAATTTTCCATAGAAAATTTAGACAAAAATTAATTTGCTTTAGTCAACAGTTTCCATGGAAGGAAACACCATTTTTTCCACTAGCTCTATCTCCTCTCACTGTTGCAGCGTTGAGGATGGGAGGCTCATGAATCTGACTGGGCCTGCCCCTTCCACACCAAGGAAGGTAGCCCTGCTCAAGCCTCCCTTGCGGAGAGAAACAGATCTTTTCACCCACAAGCAGAGCTCTGGCAGACTTGTTTGGAATGGATCCCAAACAACATTCAACGTAAGTAAGAACCCAGCCCCACAGCCCTTCCTAACCTAGTCCAGAGCTCTCTCAACTAAACCCTCTGCCTTTCACAAGCACTGGAAAGGATCTAGTCCTCTAAGAAGTATTGCAAACAACAAAATATTACCAGGAAATAAAACAAACCAAACCAAACAACCACCTCAGGACTAACAAGTCCTTATCCATGTTCAATCTGCATTAGTTTCCATTGCCTCCTGTCTGCTAACCCTCTACTGGTCACACTTAACATTAAGATTCCATTTAGAAATACTTTATAAAGGCTAATACACGGGTAATAAATGTTTTAATACATGTTTAATCAATTGTTTGCATGACCAAGGGGTCAATAGGTTGCTCCTATTGATTTCACAGAATTGTTTGTTTATAAAAATTTCCCCCACAAAATCAAAGTATTTCCATTTTTCAGTTCAAAGCATTTCAAAATTTCCTTTTATTTTTTTTTTTTTAAAGTTAAAAACCATTTAAGAATGCTCAAAATCAAAGTTTTTCAATTTGCTGAAAATTTTTAAAAATTTCACTACTGGTCCAACCTGAAATCAATTCCTCCCCCCCGCCCCCAACTTTTCGCAATTGCCAACAAACTGAAACATCCATTATTAGCTCAAGTCTACTTACTACTCATGTCTGTAACATGATTATGACGACATCTATTAACCATGTATAAATGGACATTTAATATAAAGTGTGCCCCTTCAACCACAATAAACCCTTCAGGCCTCAATTTTCAGATCCAAAGAGAGATTCCAACACACACAATTAAAGTCAATGGGAATCAGGGAATGGGGGAAATCAGACCCCATGTTTCTTTATCTGTCTAAAGAATCTAACCGACTTCAGTGCTATACTGTGTTAATAATTAATTTATTGTTCCTGCAGGTTATATATGTAACCCATAGCCTGATCTACACTAGAAAAGTCACACTGATGTCACTAGACTGGTTTTAAACTGATTTAGTTACAGCCGGGCAGCTTTTCTAATACAGACAAGCTCTGTGTTACTCTATTGCTGTATAGTCTTGCATGAAGTAGGATTTCTATTTTACACATATAAAGCCAATTCTTACCTAAAAACAAACTTTAAAAGGACAAGGCAATCGTCATGCTCGTTGGTGCATCTGCAGAGAGAGAGAGTCAAGATAGACAGACTTAAAGCAACACCTCAGCTGGGACATGGACAAGGCACCAGACAGTTTGCTGATATGCTAAAAATAGATTAATCCCAATTACTGCCACACTTCTACTTTTTCAAGGTTTCCTGTTTCACTTCCTTAGATGAAAGCCTGTGTGAATGGATAGGGTGAGATTATCAACCCACCGTGGCAGAAGGAAGGCGGGGCCTGAACAGACTCATTTGTGTTGCATAACTCCGGGAACACACAGTCCTTCAGCTGAACTAAACAGAATGACCGCACACTTCCCTTGATCCAGTTGCCTTTCGGTACCATAAGAATTCTGATCAATAACCAGGCTTTCAAATCCATCTTTCCCCAATACTGAAAAACAAAAAGGTACAAAATTATCCCAACTGAAAAGTAAGTTTCAGATGAGTGTTTTTTTGTTTGGCTAACCCCTCCGAAAAATCATTTTCCTGTCAAGCTTTCTGAACCCTCCTACCGATTTTAATAGAGAATTCTAACTCTGCTATAGAAGTCTATAGGATGGCTCAAAAAGGCTCTAGAAAAATCCCATTCTCTATTACATTTTATAGGGCCTTAGAGTAGAGTAAATTCTATAAATCCTTATTCATTCTTATTAATTTCTAGAGGACTTTCAAATAATGGAAAGAGACAATGTTATACAATACTCAGGATTTCTTAATGGATTAAATTATACATATTATAAAATACACACATACATTTAAATCCATCCTATAGACCTTAACAGTTCATTTGTCTGATCAAATCCTTTACACTTATGAAAACATATTTTTTCACCCTAAAAGAGGTGTAATAAGGATGGCAGAGCTGGGAAGGAGGGACAGGGAATCTAGCTGAGAAAATCCTTTTTAGTTTTAAGTACAGTCTTGTTTTAGCTATGTTATTTTATTAAATATTATTTGTATTTAGGATAGTTTGGAAAACAAGAATTCAGTTTTGTGAAAAACGTTGAGGTCTCAATATTTATTTTCAATTCTCCATGGGATCAATTAGACCTTTTGAAAATTTTCATAAAAAAACAGAGACCTGCACCACCACCCCAAAATAGCCAGGTGATTAGGGCACTCACCAGGCATATGGGAGACCCAGGTATACCAAGTCCCTGGTCTGAATCATAAGCCCATATCCCAGGCAAGTACCACTGGGTCATTGGCTAATTTGGGGGTTTCTCTCTCTCTGGACCCGAGAACTGTTACCCTGGCCACTTGGCCAGTGTTTCTCAACAACCGGTCCATGGAGCAGCGCCGGTCCCTAAGATCTCCCTGACACAGTTCAGGAAGGCAGCAAGCTGGTTCCTGGTTTCATAAAGGTTGAGGAACACTGCACTAGACCATACAGGCTCAACCAAACAATCCCCAGGAAGATGCCAATTTGTATGATTCCCCAGAGTGGGAGAGGGGAGGGGGCAGAGATCATGAACAAACAAGACAGGGACTTTGTTCTTCGATCCTACTTAACAGATGGCACTGTAATAACCTAGCAAATATGTATCCTTTATCTTCTGGATATGCACATTCAAGTACCTATTTGGAACTGTTTTTGTTTTTAAATCTGCAGCGGCTGATTTGGAGAAATGGTAGGGTTTACAAAATGACTTCAGAATTCATTGATTATTGCTACCTTAGACCTAGCACTAAGGCCCTGATCCTGTAAAGACATATGAATGAGCTTGACTTTATGGAAACGAATAGACCCAGAGTTAAGCATGTGTGTTAGTCTGCCTTAAACTATGAAAACCTTGATATCTCAGGCAACTAGTCACCCTTTCAGTATGAAACCACAACAAATGATACACTTTAGAAAATGGCGAGGGAAACTGTTATACAATCAGATCCACATCAACTAGTCCTCGTAAAAAAAAAAAAAGGGAATTTTGAGTGCACAAAAATTTCACGAAACCATTCTCTCTTCTTGTTGGAAAGTTTCAAATCTGGAAAGGTTTCACCCTAGCTGTAGTATCAACAAAGCGAACCCCTTCTTTGTCACAGATTTCCCCACCTGTCTGTCCTATTCACCTGTTGTCTCCCACCGTCAGCTGAGATTATTTATTGTTTTTAAACAAAGTCTCTGCCCAAAAGAATTATATTATGTTTGTACAGCACAGTACACCAGGGGCCCATAGGGGTTTTCAAATTAAAAGTATTTATAATAAAATGATAGTTTCTGAAAGGATGCGCTTATAAAATTGGGATGTGAGAAGTCTTCCCCTTAATCCCCCTAAAAAAAATTATTTCTGAGTCAAGTCTTTCTAGGCCAATTCCCTCCTCAACCTTTTTTTTTTTTTTTTTATTTTAAATACGGGAAGCTAATGTACAACTATAGGGATATAGCTAATACTAAAAGGTAGGATAAAAGAATATTAGATTCTTCCATAGCATCATTCATTTGAGGACCTCAAAGTCGTCGTGAACTAGACATCATGGCTATGAGGGATGCTGAATACAAAGCTGCAGCCGGTAAACAAAAATTCTATAAAAAGTTTTTTTCCCCTTGGGCAGGATTTGGTCATTTAGCAAGACCAGAATCTGTCGCAGATACACTTCAGTTTGTTTTGAAACTTTTCTCTTCTCAAAAACTGGATGGAAAGTTTTACAAAACAAAACAAAAACAAACAAAAAAGAAAAGAAAAAAGCCTGTTTGTCATGCTTCAAAATATTTTTTTGTTTCTCTCTTTCACCAATTTTGATTGGTCAATGTAGTTCCATGGGTTTTTTGCGTTTTTTTTTTTCTCCCCAAAATGGAAAATGTATTTTAAACAATTTTCTTGGAAAACTCAGAAAATGGAAAAAAACTTACATATTTCAAGACAAAACAGACTGAAAAATGCTTTTAGATTTGCCAGCATTTCTGCCAACTACGGTTCTGATTTGTTTTTAAACTAGCTGCGTCTCACAGTGAGCATGACTCAGCATCCCTTTGTCCCACGTACAGCCGGGAGAGCTGCAGATCACATTTTAGCCAGATGGAAGGTTGACATCCAGGTCCTATACAAAGATCTGGCTGGAATCACCCCAAATCAGAACCCAATATTTCTGCCAATGTAAGAAAGGAGAGGGAAAAGAAGTGTATTGGGGCAGGGGGAGCACACTCATTTGCTTGTTCTTTTATGCTGTGTGAAGGTGGTCTCATGGCACTGATATTTCTTTGCAGTTCACCTTTAAGAATATATACCACAGAGAATACATTTTTTCCATACAATAAACAATGGTGTGAGCATTATTTGATTTGTCCAGTGGAATCCGCTGAGCACAAACCATTGCAGCTTAAAGCTAAGTTCTCATCACTCTGCTTTCCTAAAACCCCACTGGCAAAGCAGGGAAACTAAACCATCCTCAACAGACCAAGAGCCTGATTATCAGTGGGGGCTTCAACCAGGACTTCACTTGTATCTGCATGTGTAATATCGCTACACTAATGTGCACGTGTGCAGGAAACAGATTCTCATATGTGGACATACAAATCCCATTGTAAGTAAATTCTAACACCTGCACGTACAAATCTCAGTGCACAGACCTCGATGCATACACATGCAGACCTCAATGCACAGATACCTTTCTAACACAGGTTTATACTGCCGCCCATTTGTACTAGCTGTGTGCCTTCCATGTAAATTCATAGCAGAGTCCCTAGTGGACTTCATGGAGTCTCGGACATCTTTTGGGGGTAAAAACTGATTGGAGGAGGGGGTTTGATTTTTTTTTAGATTTTACTAATTTCCCTCTCCCTTTGTTTGTTTGGGTGTTTCTTGATTAGAGGGAGTGTTAGTGTTATGCTTACAGTGGAGGCTTTTTTCAGAACGGTTTTATTTTAATGCTTCCAGAGCCATCATTGTGCTGTGAAGCAACCAGGATTGTCACTGATGTCACCTGTTGGTTATGATCGCAATTATTTTGCCCAAGAATGGGAGGATGGAGATAGGACAGTAGGTGAAGAGATCTTCAGGGCAAGTGATGGCTTCTTGAGAACTGAGGAAAGTATTGTGTTTTTCAAAGGATTTGGTAGTTGTGCTTCTCTGAAGGAGGCACTGATTATTTCCATTAGTAATGGGCATGGTTGTTCTTCATGGACTTTTACCAATCAGGAGGATCATGGATTCGTTTCGCAGGCTGTGGCTCTTCTATTTTTCAGGGCTTTCTGAGCTTCGATGCTGAGTGCACAGATTTCAGTGCATGCATACATACACAGGCCTCAGTGAACAGACATTGCACACATGTGCAAACAAGAGGCAATCAGACACTGAAAAAAACAGGCCAACGCTTTACACAGAGTCTTACTCTTCAATATTCAGAACGTAACTACTCCAAAAAATGGAGGCTGCACAAGGAATTAAAATTTCGGGCACATCAATAAGTGATAACAGGTCGGACAGCAGTGGCAGGATCTTTCTTTTGTATTCTTTCGGTAGGTTAATTTATACTGACCCCAATTCCATTCTTCAGACTGTTACATATAATTATTTCTATTTAGTAAGTTTCAAGAAGTAAACCTACAAGTGATGTGTTGGGTGAGGACTCAAGGATTTATGGTGGCCCCCACTGTGGTTATTTCAGAGTAGCAGCCGTGTTAGTCTGTATCCGCAAAAAGAAGAACAGGAGTACCTGTGGCACCTTAGAGACCAACAAATTTATTAGAGCATAAGTTTTCGTGGACTACAGCCCACTTCTTATTGTCTCAGGTGTGCGTAAAATGACGTGAGATGCTGTGTTTGATGTGACAATGACCTGGGTTGACCCGAAGCCCTAGTTTCTATATGTAACCAAGGTAAACTGAATTATCAGCAGAACTGCACAATAAACCAGTTGTGACTACACCCCATTTGTTACTGCTGTACCTGGAATCCCACCACCTGGCAGTACTTGCACCTTTTCAAAGATGCCCACCAGAGTTACATTCTCTTATGAAAGGTGGGTCTTGTGTGCGGCATTATCATTTCTAATTTTTTCTAATTTAAACTAGACTGAGTTGGGCTGAGAGGAAATAGGAAGAAATCAGAATGCCATTACAGTTCATACACAATACTAGCTCTCAGGAATATGATTAGTTACTTGGCAACCAGAAGAAGGTGTGCCAGAGTAAACGGGACACAAATACATGCACGCTAGCTTCAGCAACAGAAAATGGATGAGAGGAAGGTCATAGTTCGTCTGGCTCATCCAATTTTGTTGTGGAACAGTTTTTAGAACAACGCACCTGGAAACAGCCTCTCATGACTTTAATACAAAGCAGGATCCTTCCACACCATTTCTGTGCTTTCCAAACATTCACTTCATGTGATGCTGTCTTATCAAGCAGGGAATACAAAAATTGCATGCCTCAAGTCGGCAAGTTATGCGTATAGTGACTCTCCACTTAGACAGAAGCTTTCCTGACCGAGGAAGAAAGATGATCTGATACCATGCCCACGAGTGCAGTACAAATTGCTAGACAGATTAGACTAGCTTGATAGAGTTTACTTTAGGCAGAGATTCAAGTGAAACCGTCAACTCAATTTGAGCCCAACAATTAAGATTTTGTAAATAAACAAAGCACTTAGCTTTTGCTAAACCTAAATCCTTAGAAATGCTTTACAGGATTCAATTGTATTGTCTAATTCCATCAAAGAAAGTTAAAAAGCAAATAAATTTTCCTCTGCTATACTTCCATACCAAAAATCTCAGCACTGAGGACCTGAAAGCAAACTATAAATCAAAAGTGAAAGCAATTTAGTTCATCCTCATAATCCAAACCTAAAAAAATTGCAAAAAAGTAAACAAACACCACAAATAGTGGAAAGGGAATTGAGTTTTTTAAATTCTTTCAGTTTTACCAATCTAAAATATTATTAGTAACATAGGTGACGAAGTTTCATTTGTTTGTGGTAAATTATTTTTTTAAATCTGACAATCTTCCTATCACTGTAACCAGCATTGTAATTAGTGTGATGCACTAAGACCGTGCCTCTCAACCAGGGGTTCATGGCCTCCTAGCCACGAAGCAGGTTCCCGGGTGGGGGGCCCAAGCAGGACCAGCATTAGACTCGCTGGGGCCCACGGCAGAAAGCCAAAGCCCCTCTGCATGGGGTTGAAGCCCAGGTCCCTGAGCCCCACCACCCAGGGCTGAAGCCTGAGCAATGTAGCTTTGTGGGGGCCCCTGTGGCAAGGAGCCCCAGGCAACTTCCCTGCTTGCTACCCCTAATGCTAGCCCTGGCTTTTATATGCAGAAAACCAGTTACTGTGGCACAGGTGGGCCGTGGAGTTTTTATACTATGTTGTGAGGGCCTCAGAAAGAAAAAGGTTAAGAACCTCTACACTAAGACAAGACTTTCATTCCACTTCAGTATTAATGGAGTTCTGCTACACACTGACTCCACTGTGAGTATAACATCAGAGACTCAACTTCCTACATGTTGTAGCTGCCATTACTGGAATGCTGTTACTTCTAACTTTTGCATCAATGAAAAAGTTCATGTAGGCAAATATCACTATTGGTTCAAACATGATATTGTTTCAGTAAAAAAATACCAGTTTAAGAACCCTACTGCTCAACTCAAAGTAAAGCATAGCATTTCGGAAAACTGATCTCCAAAACAACTTTTCTATATCATCATGATAACCACTTCAGTAGCAGATTTCATTCAAGGTTCACAAATAAACAAAATATCTATACAATCATAAATAAATCTCACAACACCTCTCTCAAATAAAGGCTATTCTAACCACTTTCCTGGAACACTGAGACAAAGACAGGGGAAATGGCTTCCCCAACGTCACATACTGAGCGAGTAGAAGAGCTGAAAACCAAAGCCAGTAGTCCTCACTGAGTCCTCAGCTCTTACCATAGACAACACTCCCCCTCTAATGAGATTTCACCATTTCCCCTTCATGGGGGAAGAAGCTAATCTCTTCTGGGCCCCTCCCCTCCATCTTTTTCAAGAAGTTACTATAGAATCAGAGAAGCAATAATAAACTAAAAGGAGTTGGCTGTACCGGAGCAGAGACATCAGTCAGCCACCAGCCAAAGCTCTGATGCGTGGCGATATGTAGTGTCTGCTGGACCTGTCAGAGATGCAGCATAGTCATTTGCCTACTGAGGTTTGTCCTGCTGCCCTTCCGATTGTCCTAGTTTTTTACCCTTAGGATCTGCTTCCTTCATCGCATGCCCCAGAGATTCCTGTCTTGTCAAGGAACAAAGAAAATGTTTAAAGGAAAGCTATAGAAACCTGCTAATCAGAGCATAAATCTGTGGCGTTTTTACATAGCAACATTCATTCTTCACATAACATTGTACTTGGTTCCCTGTAAGCCACGGAACGTGTGAGAGGTAGCTCAGCGCATGTTATGAAGTATGGGATTTTACGCTGTGATTTGAAATTCCACAGGAGATGGGCACCTAACTCCCTTAGGCTCCTTTGAAAATCCTACCCAAATGTTCTAGTACGTTATGAACTAAAAGCTCTAGAGCGCCACAGCCTTGCATTGGATCCTGATAAGATGGTTGACTGAGCTTGGAAAGATAACGGGCCCAAAAGTACAATGCCAGAGCAATATAAAGATGCCTTCGTTTTGAGGAGAAACCAAGCCCATAAATGGAAACTTGTGCTGGAAAGTGTCTTCTATCATTTAGCATCTCCCACCATTAAAAGTAATCAATTTTAAAACTAGGCTTTTTGGTGGAGCACTGGGGCAGGGGGAGAGCGGAGGGGAGTCTAGAAAAGCCGATGAGATGTGGCAGGTGAAGATAAGTCTGTCAGATGCTCATGTCCCCAACACAAAAATTACTGAGAGACTAAAATCTTGGTCTTTCCATCTGGCATATGTTCTTGGGGTTAGGGTTACCCAACCAGAGTTCCATTTTCCATGATGGTTTTCCTTTTCCACGGTTAAAACTAAGAACCACCAGTGTCATCATTACCCACCCCCCCTTCCACTTTTTCCAACAAATGCTTCTATGACCGGCTGCCTGGGATGCACCACATTGAGAACGCCACATGCAGGGCAGGCTGCAAGAAACAGGGTAGACAATCCTCCCAAACTGGTGGTTATTCTAGAATTAGATTCACCAAACCAGTAACAAAAGAGTTTCTATAGCACCACACTGGTTAACAAGAAGCCAAACACACACACGGTCCCCTTTAGGCATTCCAGCCCTTGGTTCCCATCCAGACAAACTGGTCTAATATAGCGAGAGGTCACTGAAAACCCAATTCACCATATCTGAGATTTTACCAATCCCAAAGGATCAGACACTTACCGCCAGGTCAATATATATCTCAGATCTTACCAACATATCACGCTGTCAGCCAGTCCTTAGTAAACGAACTAAAGATTTATTAATAAAGGAAAAGAAGAGTTACTGAATGGTTAAAGAATCATACACTACCAGTGATTTCCAGTGTTCATAGATCAGGATCACAGCAGTGATGGAACAGACTGCTGGCTTGCAAAAGTCTCTCTGGTAACTTCCAAAAGATTGGGAAGTCCTCAGTCCATTGTTCAAAATATTTCTTTTCATTGTAAATCCAGTCCGGAGAATTGGCGCGGGAATGAAACAAAATGGAGATTTCTCAGGTGTCTTTTACATCCTCCGTCACATGCATGGAAATTTACTGTCCCAAACCAAGCCCACAGCCTCTGTGTGTGGAAAGTTACTGGCCCAAGACGGAGTCCAGGGTAACATGCCCTTAACCACATGTCCTTACATGCTTTGCTGACTCACAGAGGCAGCCATTGCCCATATTCCTTCTGAGGCGTCCACAGGCCAGGCTTACTGGCAGGATGAATTTCTTTAATTGCCCATTGTGAGTAGGGTGACCAGATGTCCCGATTTTATAGGGACAGTCCCGATATTTGGGGCTTTTTCTTATATAGGTGCGTATTACTCCCACCCCGGTCCCGATTTTTCACACTTGCTGTCTGGTCACCCCAACTGTGAGAGTGGAGTGTCCTTAATGGGGCATCAACACATAGCTGTCTAGTCTGTCACCTTCCCTCCATTTTCAGATCTTCAAATCGGGCCCCTGACAGTTTGCTGTTATCTCATATTGAGGTTGTTAAAAGGCAGTGACTATTAGTATTTTGGTGTATCTGGAGTTGTAAGAGGGAAGTGACCCCATAGGATGAAGTGTCTGTTAAAAGACAACACGCATCCCAACCATGGAAATTATAGATAGTTTATAACCTGCTGTATTTGTCCAAGGACCTAGAAAAATGATTGTGCTGAACCTGCAGGAAAACTATAGATCGCGAGAGTAGGATTTTCAAAAGCACTAGCCTAATTTTTGAAAATACCACCCTAAAATGACCTATATGATTCACCGTAGTCTGGATTTAGACATTGTTACATACACATTTGTCTTGTCTTATTTATGCTGTAAACTCAACAGAGCATGGAACATGCCTTAATCCATGTTTACAAAGCGCCATGTGACTTTATCATGCTGTAAAAACACATTAGAGAGAAGTTTTGTGACCTGCTAAGCCAAAGTTCATATTCATTTCATAGTCTGATACAGCCAACACTGGAAACTGGTTATCCATGCACACTAATATGTTTTTAAAGAGCACAAAACTCACATTATGTAGTAGGTTTATCCTTAACGGGCAATGCATTGTGAAAGCATCATGCTGGTTTGTATGGAGGGGAATACTACTATAAGAACTGAACTAGATAAGAAAGGGCAGTGTTGAAACAAGAAACAATGAGTCATACTTTAAAGACACACATCTTCAGAACACTAATTTAATACACCTTAGAACACAAGGAACAGAGCTTTCTTCTGGAAGTTGCTCTATGCAATAAGGCATTTAAACAGAAATCTGCAGAATCAGTTAGTTCCGTTTACCAGGATGCATGAGATGGAAAAATCTGTCACCTTTAGGAAACCAATACATAAACTTTGGGCCAATAGCATTCACAGTGGCTTCCATTCAAATGATCATGATGCACATATTGGCGTTTATGTCATTCCCAAATGACTGCAGGGCTGGAGCAAATTGTGAAAGAAAGAATAATTAAATTAATTGAGGTACATGGTAAAGGGGTATAATGCAACGTGGGTTTACCAAAGTTCAATCATGACAGACTAACCTGATTTCCTTCTTTTATCGAAAAAAAATCAGGTATTTTCTCAAAGAAGGACAGTAGATCTAATATACTGGGACTTCAGTAAAGCATTTGACATAATACCATATGGAAAATTATTAGTTAAATTAGGGAAGATAGGGATCAGTACAAGAATTAAAGTGGATAAGTAACTGGCTAAAGGGGAAAAGACAGCTGGCTGTGCTGAAAGGTGAATTATCAGAATGGAGAGAAGTTACTAGTGGAGTTCCTCAATGATCAGTCTTGGCATCAGTCTTATTCAACATCTTCATTAATGATCTTGGCACAAAAAAGTAGGCACGCACTAATGAAATTTGCTGACGATACATAGTTGGGAGATACTATTAATACAGAGGAGGATTGGAATATTATACAGGAAGATCCAGGTGAATTTAAGGACCGAAGTGACAGAAATGGGATGAGATTCAATAGTACCAAGTGCAAGGTGATGCCCTTACGGTCTAATAAAAAAAAAAAAAAATTCTCCTGGGAGCGCATAAGCTGGAAGCAACAGAGGAGGAGAGAGACCTGGGTATGTGGGTTGATCACAGGGTGACTATGAGCCACCAATGTGATGTGTGTGTGAAAAAGGCAAATGTGATCCCAGGATGTATCAGATGAGGCATTTTCAAGTATTAATACTATTGTACAAGGCACTGGTAAGACCTCATTTGGAATACTGCCTACAATTCTGGTCACCCATGTTCAAAAAAAGATTAATTTAAACTGGACCAGGTGCAGAGAAGAGTTACTAGGATGAGCCTGGAAGAGCCCGACTTGTTTAGTTGAGCAGAAAGAAGGCCAAGAGAAAATACAATAGCTCTCTAGAAATATAAAAGGGGGTAAATACCAGGGAGGGTGAAGAGCTAGTTAAGCTAAAGGATAATGCTGAGGCAAGAACAAAATGATATAAACTAGCCATGAATAAATTCAGACTGGATATTAGAAGGTTTCTAATCATCAGAGGGGTGATGTTCTGGAATAGCATCCCGATAGTAGGTTGGAGCAAACAGCACAATTAAATTTTGAGAGAGCTAGACAGATTTAGGAGTGCAATTGTATAACTGCATTGCTTGTGATAAGGGGGTGGGAATCAACAGCCCTGGTGCTTTTTCCAGGTCATATCTTGTGTTCCTAAAAGCACATGCTTCAGATGGTCACCTGCAGAGGTCAGGAAGGGTTTTCCCTCCCTTCCGCCCAGTGTATGCTGTTTTTTTTCCATCTCCTTCCTCTGAAGCATCAGGGATGGCCAGGACTGGTTTTGGGACGTGGGACACTGTAATCCAGGGCTCTGAGGTGGCACAGAGTATTCTCTCAGGTGCTTGGCTGGCTGGTTGTTGCTCACATGCTCATGGTATAACTCAGGGGTTGGCAACCTTTCAGAAGTGGCGTGCCGAGTCTTCATTTATTCACTATGATTTAAGGTTTCGCATGCCAGTAATACATTTTAACGTTTTTAGAAGGTCTCTTTCTATAAGTCTATAATATATAACTAAACTACTGTTGTATGTGAAGGAAATAAGATTTTTAAAATGTTTAAGAAGCTTCATTTAAATTAAAATGCAGAGCCCCCCCGGACCGGTGGCCAGGACCTGGGCAGGGTGAGTGCCACTGAAAATCAGCTCATGTGCCACTTTTGGCACGCGTGCCATAGGTTGCCTACCCCTGGTCTAACTTATTGCCATATGTGGGGTTGGGAAGGAATTTTCCCTCGGGTCAGATTGGCAGGGACCTGGGGGAGGGGGAGGGGGGAGTTCACCTTCCTCTGCAGCATCTGGGTATATCTCACTTAAGCATTTTCCTGCCACTGCGGCGACCTCAGCAGATACTGGTGCACCTCAGTACTTCCTATTCTCTGCTTGTGGCACATAACAGTCTAGTCTCATGTGGGTTGGAATACTTTGGTCTAATTTCAGTTGTTGGGTTTAATGTGCAGGTGCTGGGTGGGGTTGGTGATATAGAGAAGATTGCGGTACAAAGGGGGTCAGACTAGATGACGTGACCTTCTGACCTTAAACTCCATGGGTACATCTACACAGCCCACAGCAGGGAGTCTCAGAGCTGGGGTTGACAGACTCAGGATTGTACTATCATGCTAGAAACAGCTGTGTAGAAATTGCAGCTTGAGCTGGACCATAGGCTCTGAAGCTTCGGAAGGGGAATGGGCATCAGAACCCACACTCCCGCCCGACCCGCAACGTCAACACAGCTATTTTCAGCACAGCAGTGCGAGCCCAAGCCTGTCAAGCCTGCTGCGGGCTGCAACTCAGTGTGTAGATGTACCCTATGATTCTATGACATTACTTATTAGGTGACAAGAAGTGAGCTCAAACAAATTCTTAACAGACAGATGCCGTATAGCTTTGGAAACACTGCAAAGAAGAAGAGACCTGAGTGAAGTCCTCAAGAACACAAGAAAAAAAACTGAGGCTTGTTTGAGAACTGAAAACCACCACCTTTTAATAGCGCATGAAAAAAATACAGTACTTGACTTTCCATCTCCATGGTAACCTCCTCCCTCAAATTGCTTTGATTTGTTTTTGATTCCTCTGGCTTCTTGCTGGCCTTGGAACCAAGCAGCCAAGGCTGAAGCACTGGTAGCCAAAGGACAGAAGATGGGCTTTGCAACTGTTCTTTGTCTTCAGCAGCAAGTGACTGGGGGGGGGGGCTTCCCCTTCCCCTCAAGGAAAGGTCTGTGCCATCATCACCAAGAAGAATACATGTTCCCGTGAAGCAAGCTAAAGGCAAATCACCTCAATAGGATGACAACAGGTGACATGCAATCTGAGTAAAAGGGCTGTAAACAATGGCTGAAGCTGTTACTGGTAGGGGCCAGGCCTTGATAACTTCTTCCAGCAGGAGACCTCCTGCTTCTGGAAGATTTATGTTGGCATCTGAAACTACAGACACACTTACCCACTCCAATCTCCTGAAGTTTTAAAGAGTGAGCCTTCCACGGGACTAGCAAGAGCCTGGAGGAAGATAACAGATTCTTGGAATATGGAGATTAGATACCATGGTGATAAATGCTATGTACAAAATTAAGATGGGGTGGGAGCTCCACATACAGCTACTATGGAGTTTAAGGAGAAAAATCTCTAGTGAAATTCAGACAATTTCTCCATAATCTGTTCCAGAGACGTACGTGTGTGTGTGTGCGCGCGTGTGAGGGTGGGAGGGAGACGCACATGCGCACACACATTCGGATACACACAGGACTTTTTCCATGAAGGGCCCTCAACTCTAGAAAACTCAAGACTTCTTTGTGTTTTCGTTATTCTTTATATAGCACTGTAATGGGGTACGCTCACCTCTTGCGAGCGCCCCTGGTCAAGTGTATGCATGCCTGCAATTTTTCTCAATTTCCTTTGCTCATAGTGTCCCGTCGGCTGCTGTGCTCATCAGGCGGGTCTTCGGTGACTCAGCCCTCCGGCCAAGTCACACACTGTCCATTTGTGAAACAAACAAACCCCTTCCAGGGCACACAGTCCAAAATGTCCTCAATGTCCTGCAGCCCTCCCTAGGCTCAGTCTTCTAAAACAGAAGAACAGGGTCCATCACGGTACCCTCGCTTGGTTCGGCTAGATTGCAAGGCTCCTTCTCTGGAACTCAGCAGCGCCCCAAGGGCTTCTTCCCTGGGGACTCCTTGCCTCTACTTGAGTCTTCAACGACCCCAGCCTTCCTGCTGAGCCACCCCCTTGGGCTCAGTTTGCTGACCATAGTTCCCCGCTGAGTCAGTCCCAGTAACTACCTGCTTAGTCCCTTGCAGGGGTCCTGCATCCAGCCCTGCTAGCAGCTGCTCTGTCCAGCCTTACAGCTCCGGCAGCCAGCCAGGAGCAATTTTTGCTCCCCCGATCCCTGCAAGCAGACTGAACTCACTCTGGCCCAGCAGCTCCTTTCATATGAGCCTGTTGGGCCCTGACCCGGTGGCTCCTTGCAGCCCCTCTCCTTGGCTGTATCCCACACAGCTGCTCTAAGCAGCTTGGAGGACCTCTCTATTGCTCTTTTCTGGGGCAGGGTGAGGCGGGGCTGTGAGGCCTCCAGCAGGGGGCCTCCAGACCTAGTCCACCCCATCATAAGCACCCAAAATTGTACAAGAGGCCCTACAGCAGGGGTCAGCAACCTTTCAGAAGTGGTGTGCTGAGTCTTCCTTTATTCACTCTAATTTAAGGTTTCACGTGCCAGTAATACATTTCAACGTTTTTAGAAGGTCTCTTTCTATAAGTCTATAATATATAACTAAACTATTGCTGTATGTAAAGTAAATAAGGTTTATAAAAGGTTTAAGAAGCTTCAATTAAAAATTAAAATTAAAATGCAGAGGTCCCCGGACCAGCGGTCAGGACCCGGGCAGTGAGAGTGCCACTGAAAAATCAGCTCGCATGCCGCCTTTGGTACGTGTGCCATAGGTTGCCTACCCTTGCCCTACAGCCATAAGAAAGGCTTCTGTCTCAGAGAGTTACATATAAGCCCTTTCGTTGTTCCCTTTTCAATTTGTGATTTTTCACATGGGGCTGTTTATATATTGTATCTTCCACGTGTGGTTGGGCATTACTCTCTCATGGTTTCAGATCTAAAGCATTTAGGCACATTTTCCTATTTATGATCTTACATTCAGACATTACTTTCCACCCAGGTGGATCCCAAAATCTTCAGAAACTTTACTAACTGTACAATCTAGGAACAGGTGTCAGTCCACCCACTAGTCAACTGCAGCCACTTCTGGGATAGAATGCAGCAACAGCACTACACAGCAGTTTAAGACATGATAACGCATCCAAAAGAAACTTCACAGGGAAATGCTTGGGTGCTCCATAAATAACAATAAAAAATACCTGAGGAGGTCTTGGAGTGTTTCAGAGTTGAGGGCCCTCCACAGAGAAAGTCCTGAGCGTGTTAGGATGTGCATCTCTCTCACACATGACTAAGGGTAGGTTAGGTGACTCTGAATCTCCATACAAATGGCCAATATATCGCTACTGCTTTTTGTTTTTGCAAACTTAGCATCCTTTCCATATAACGTCTCTAGGGAGCATGCAAGCCTCAGGATCATTGTGAGGACAGATGAAGAGGAAAGTTGTAAATGTGAACAAGCCACACCTGACACCTTTTGAAGAGTGAGGCTGGAGGTGAAAATAGCAAAGGGCTAAAATAGATGATATCACAGAACCGAGAGGCCATTAGAATACCTGCAGGGGACCTAGCCAGGGCAACAGCGAGGAGCATTTACCTTACTGCAGTCAAAAGCAAGGCCTTTCAGCTTCAGGCTTCAGCATGAGCACAGAGGTATCTAGGAGAAGGTGGGTATAAATCATTGATTAGAAGGAAGCACGTCCAGTGGCTAGAGAAGGAGAGACTGGCAACTAAAAGTACTCTGCTCTCTTACTTGCCTTCTCCTTGGCCAAGTCACTGCACCTTCCGGACTCAGCTTCCCTACCTGGAAAATTGGGATCAAAAGACTTACTTTCAAAAGTGACCTGAGACTTTTGGGTGAAATGGTGCCATCTAAATATTGTTATTTATTACAAGAGAGTAAATTCCAGCACTCAAGGCCCTCCACTGAGACTATCCTATGCCTGCCATCAGTGCTTTAAGATCTTTATCAGTTTTCAGCCAACTACAGATAGCAGGCCTCTTCCATTTCTATTAAGTCTCTCTTTTCATCCAGTTCAGCATTGGCCCCTTCAATATATTCCCAAGAGCCTTGATTGGTAACAATAGCGGGATATTTTAGGTAACTGTCATGCACAGGCCACACTGCTCATTGCGTCAATGCTGCTATTGTAGTGCCACACTTCTCCTCCTCTTGTAAAGCATGTGGGCAGATACTTAGGGGATGCAACATCCCTAACTCAGGAAGGCAAGAACAATGCTATTCTATAGACCAATGCATCAGGATTCTCCAATTTGAGGGAACAGCAATAAGGAAGTGAAATAAATCTCGCCTCCATTACAAAGGCTTGGTAAACTGGAATCTTAGGCCACTAATGCAGCAGTCTGATACCTGGAAGAGATATTTTGTTAAATGTGCATCATGAGAACAAATCTGTTGATGCAAGAGAACCCTGAGCTTCTTAAAGATTAAAGTTCCTAAATTAAAAAAATCTACTGCAACAATATAATTGGGTCACAGCTACAATACATGGGAGCGTGCAGTACGGTACCAAAAGATGCACCGAGAAATTTAAAAAAAAAAAAAAAAAAAAAAATAAATAATGGAGATATCCCATCTCCTAGAACTGGAAGGGACCTTGAAAGGTCATCAAGTCCAGCCCCCTGCCTTCACTAGCAGGACCAAGTACTGATTTTGCCCCAGATTCCCAAGTGGCCCCCTCAAGGATTGAACTCACAACCCTGGGTTTAGCAGGCCAATGCTCAAACCACTGAGCTATCCCTCCCCCCCTTCTTTTAGGGAGGGCATCTAACCTCCTGCAATAGCAGCAATGGATGAGACAATCTGTTGCTGCAAGGTCTCTCTCACCACCTATTTCTCGTCCCTATTAACATGCATACCTACCATACCAGCTTGGCCTGCAGCGATTCATGTGCAGCGATCCAGTCAGCTCTCAGCAGGGTCAGGCTGCATCAGTACATGAATGGGGGAATTGTAACAAAACACTTCTATGCAGCGGAAGATAGTTCTGGTGGTTTAACAGGTAACATTTTACCTTCTGTAAACGCACTGATCCACTGCCCTAATGGGGATACTAGAAATCAAAAGTGCTGTCTTTCAGATGAGCCCTAAAACTGAGTTCTGATCCCTTCTGCTCATGAAAAGATCCCACGGGGTTTTTGTTTATTTGCTTGCTTTGCAAGAACAGGGGTATTAACACTGGTCTCCTAATAAATGTACCCCTGAACTGAAGTTCTCCTTGCAATTTAAATTGAGTAAAGCCATCCTTACCTTCTGTCTTCCGTCGTTATGTAATGTTAGTGTGGAGATTTTTTCCAAAGGCAAAGGAATCTCCAGGTGCCCAGCTCTCACTGAAAGTCAATGGGAATCGGATGCAATACGCCAGCTTGCATCTTTGAAAGACTCCTCTTGAAAAGTAGGCTTTCTACATATGCTTGGAGTAGGGCTAGGATCCTCTTCTGTCCTATCATGCAAGTTGATGATGTTTAACCAGGAATGATTTTTCAGCCTAACGTGATCCTATCTTTTATATATAACTCAAATCCTTTTTCCATGAAAAACAAAACTAATAATGAAGACAGGAAGTCCTCAATCACTCTAGATAAAACTGGAGTCATAATTAAACAGGTTATGATACACGTGCAGAAAAATAGAAAGTTAGCAAACCGAAAGCAACAGTTGTATTTTACTAATAACATAATAAAAAGATGCAAAGAAATATAGGAAATAATTTCACTAGGTTTTTCCTTCTAGTGCCTCTTGATGCAGAACCTGTTTTATTATATTAATTCTTTAGTTATAACAAGCTTTTTGGAAAGAAGTTAATCCAAATTAAATATTTAAACTAAAAAGAAATTAGCTAAAAACTATGAATGGTAAACCTGTTTATCTGGGCTAAGGCAACTACAAGGGGAAAAGCCAGTTTATTAACATTTGTCCCAACAATCTTTTTACAAAAGTGGTCTAAAAACAAACTACATCATGTACACGGGGACAGAAACAATGCATACCAGGTAGAAAACAATCCATTGCTGTAAAGTTATTATTAAGTTCAATGAAGTGATTGTTCCTGAATATGCAAAGCACTCGCACACGTTGCTGTAAAGTGCTGGTTCTCAACCTTCTCCATATCATAACCTGATGTTAAAACAGAAACAAGTTTTGAGCCATCCCCCACACCTTATCATCTTGCCATAAAGAAAGAGCACTCCCTATAAAGTAACAACTGCAAAAAAGGCAAGAGAAATTAAGGGAAAAGACAGGTTTTGCAAAATCATGCCAACATTTTTTCATCAGGACAAATTCATCATAAGCTAATTCTGATTATTTTTTAAACCTTGCTTTTTCACACTGAGGCAGAGCTAGCTTACAGGGAAACATGCTCAAACTGGGACAAATCCACAAAGCACTTACACATGTGCTTAAGTGCATTGTTGAGTGTGGACAGATTTAGGCATGTGCTTAAGTGCTTTATTGGATGGGGACAGCTGTTTGTTCAAAGTACCCGCAGCATTTTGTGATTATCCAAGACTGCAAGAATTTGGGGGCAGGGATTTCTTTTTTATTATCCCATGTTTGTATAACGCCCAGCACCAAGCGGTCCTGCTGCTGAGGCCTTTAGAGGCTTTCACAATACAGATAATAGACACTGAAATAATTATTATCTCATCCATCTTTAGTGCCTTCGATTCGATTTCATGTAGCACTGTAAGTGCTCCCTGCTCCAAGGAGCTTACCCTCTAAGCTTAGAGATGGCATAAGAAGTGAGAGCAAACACGGTATAAGGGGAGAAGGCAGGAAATAGAGTTGGGGGGTAGAGGATAAAGGTAATAAAGATCCCAGTGTTATTAAGTTTACCTCATGCATGTCATTTATTTGTATCTTTTGCTCTAATTGCCATTTACCTCTGCCCTTGTTATTTGTTGTCCTGATGAAAGCAGTGGATCTTTCAGATGGATGCAGGTGTGGAGTGGGAAGGGTGTTGGATGTTCAGGGATTAAGAGATTGTTCTGCCCACAGGAGGTGGCCTGGCAGTAGGGATCAGAATGGAAATGCTTGGGCGGGCATTCAGGCTGCATCACAAGAGCAGGCCCACGTTTCCAAGACAAGGCAGGCAGGATCAGAGAACGAAACATGAACAGCATTTCACCAGGCCCCCACAAGCTGTTCTTAGCATCTTGGTAAACATCCAGCATCCTGTGACCCTGAGAGGATTTGGGGGAGGGAGTTGAAGTAGAAGAATAATTTTTTTTAACCTCTCACTGAAGTTATTAAGAGAACCTTAGGCAGCCAGCATTACCAGCCAGCCCAGACGGAAGCAAACAGCAGCCTCTGCTAATGCAGAGGAGCTGGGCTGGAGAGCCAGACCTCCTGACACAGCTCCACTCTGCAGCTAAGCTTCACAAGGAGGTGGCGCTTCCTCCTCTGAACTGGGGGCATGATTTGCATCATCATTTCATGGCTGCTGTTGCCTCAGTAACCGTGACAGTGCGCGCACACAGACAACAGCGTAGAGCACAGAACAGAACGTTTCCCTCTCACTATCTGATGGGGTTGTTTTTTTTTTTAAAAAACAGGATGGCTCAGGCTGTTCCTGTCTTTTAAGCAGCTCCACTCATTCATCCATTTTAACTGGGTCACCGTTTGCATAAGTTGAATGACCTCTAATTAGAAACAAAACACATTCCCTGTTGTCACTGCACCCCAGCCTGCCATTCATTTTTATTTCCTTCCAATTTGCTTGGGTTATATTAATCATGCCAGCGTTTATGTATTTGAATATGGATACAGCTGTCTCGGACACACCCAGGCATTTGAACTGTTATTCCTACATTCCCCCCTCCACCGCCACCACCAACCTGCCACACAAAGTGCAAGTAACAGGGGTGCCGTTTCCGTAGAATTGTTTGCTGTCTGAAAAATGCTCTCAGCTCCCAGATTTATATCACAATAATAACCCTTTACACTCCCCTTGCACCTCTCATCCAAGGATCTTAGAGTACTTTACAAACATTAAGCCTCCAGGCACCCCAGTGAAGCAAGGATAAGAAATTGGCACTAACAACATGTGGCATATAGATGCTGAGGGTACAAGAGTTTCTCTTACTAAATGCGGCACTGGAATTTTGCTTTTTTTACTTGCCTTATTTTCGACCCCATTTTAGCCGTGCTGGTGATGGGATGTCTCCGTCAGTACTGCAGTGTCAAGTTCTGCTACATCAGCTATTCTCACATCTTTAGCACACACCCCTTTCTTTATCTGGTCTTCAGCCTGGAAGATTTTCTAGGGTAACAGCTAGTCTGTCTACTGGTGTCACAAGGGGTTTGCTTCTGCCTTTTTAACATGTCGACATGTGAAGGTGAGGGGCAGATCATGATGAAATCTGCAGCAAGCATCTTCCGACCTAAGCACAGAGCTTCCTTCCTCCCACCACTCCCTGAGCGTGTTTGTTTCAGGAATGAAAAAGTCCTGCAGAGGCTCCCAGCCCTGCTATTGGCTCTGCCAGATACACCTCTGCATTCTTATTTGCTGAGCAAAGAAAAGGAAAAGGGAGGGGGGGGGAGAAAGATATCATCTCTAAATGGTCTTAGATTCAAAACAAACCCAGGTTCCAAGGAGCAGACATTCTCAAAGACATCAATAGAGAATCTGGAACTAAAAATAAAGATATCCAAAGCTCTCTTGCATGGTGTCAAGTATCAGGGGGTAGCCGTGTTAGTCTGTATCCACAAAAACAACAACGAGTCTGGTGGCACCTTAAAGACTAACAGATTTATTTGGGCATGAGCTTTCATGGATGCATCTGAAGAAGTGAGGTTTTTTACCCACAAAAGCTTATGCCCAAATAAATCTGTTAGTCTTTAAGGTGCCACCAGACTCGTTTTCAAAAGATCTGTCTCTCACACACACACAAGAAAATAATCTGATCATAGGTCTGTGCTCCCAAGAGGATGTTGTGTTTGTGGATTATGAAACTACTGCTCCACATTGCACCAAATTGTTGGGAGGGCACGCCGCAAACTCTCTGCATGGGCAGGCATTTTTTAAAAAGTATTTTGAGCTTAAACTCAAAGGACAGCAGTGGAAAGACATGAGCTGCCGCTCAGTGAATGTAGTCTAAATCAGTGTCTCTCAGCTTTTCCAGACTGCCATACCCCTTCCAGGAGTCTGATTTTTCTTGCGTACCCCAAGTTTCACCTCACTTAAAAACTACTTGCTTACAAAAATCAGACATAAAAATACAAAAGTGTCACAGCACACTGCTACTGAAAATTGCTGACTTTCTCATTTTTACCTTATAATTATAAAATAAATCAATTGGAATATAAGTATTATATTTACATTTCAGTGTATAGTATATAAAGCAGCTTAAACATGTCATTGTATGAAATTATAGTTTGTATTGACTTTGCTAGTGCTTTTTATGTAGCCTGTTGTAAAACTAGGCAAATATCTAGATGAGCTGATGTATCCCAGCATTGAAAACCACTGGTATATGACAACAACACTTAGCTCTTTTCATTCGTAGAGCTCAAAGTGCTTTAAAAGGAAGCTAGTTGTCATTATTCCCATTTGCAGGTGGGGAAGACAAAGCCCAGGGAAATGAACGGACTTGCCCAAGGTCATCCAATAGGTCAGGGAAAGAGCCAGGAATAGAACCCAGGGCTCCTGGATTCCCAACCACGGCACTACACTCTCTTCAACACACACACACAAATTACAGCAGAACCTCAGAGTTATGAACTGACCGATCAACCACACACCTCATTTGGAACCGGAAGTACGCAACGAGGCAGCAGCAGCGACAAAACAAAAGTAAATACAGTACAGTGTTAAACGTAAACTACTAAAAAACAAAAAAGTTTAAAAAAGATTTGACAAGTAAGGAAACAGTTTCTCTGTTCATTTCATTTAAATTAAAATGGTTAAAAGCAGCATTTTTCTTCTGCATAGTGAAGTTTCAAAACTGTATTAAGCCAAGGTTCTGCTGTAAACTTTTGAAAGAACCACCATAATGTTTTATGCGGATTTCCCTCTGACCAAACCACATGGTGTGTCATGGGAGTCACATGACTGTGCACATGACAGGGACATGTAGTCTGGCCAGGCAGGGAACTTGGCCTAATGGGGAGCATGGAGGTATCAGCTAGGGTGACCAGACAGCAAATGTGAAAAATCGGGATGAGGGTGGGGGGTAATAGTATCCCCATATAAGAAAAAGACCCCAAAATCGGGACTGTCCCTATAAAATAGGGACCTCTGGTCACCCTAGATCAGCTTCCAAACTACAACTCCTACCGGGAGTGAGCCATTAGGGGAAAATGAAGTTTAATATTAATCTAGCTCAAAAGATCGGTTCAAGAAACCAAAATGAAAAATTTCAATTTCTGAAACTTTTCAATATTTCTAAATTTTTCTTTTAATTTCTGTTCTGCAAAACATCTTGATTGAGAATGAAAACAAATGTTTAAGTGTCATAATACTGTCGCATGGGAAATTCTGAATTTTGCCCTGCTCTAGTACTATGGTATATATAGAGTCATACCAAGAGTAGGGTTATGTATACAAGAGCGTATGGCTGTATGCATACAGAGGAGCAAGCCCTTCTGGGTAAATCTCATAGAATTTAATATGGATGAAACCCATAAGGTTCTGAGAAAATTACTCAAAGCCCGCTAGAACTGAAGAAACAATGAAATCCATTCTGGAACCATTCTAAAGAAAACAATAGCAGGCTATTCATGACTCTTAAAGTTGATTTTAAAATTCTGTTTCTAAGATTACCACTGTCTTCAGTTCTATAAATTTCATCTATTGATGTAGATGGATGTCAGTGGATCTCAAAGCGCTTCTCAATCACTAATGGGATTTCTCCTCACAGTCCCTTATGGTAGGGAAACATTATCACCCCGTTTAAAGATGGGGAACGGAGGCACAGGGTATGTTTAGTGATTTATCCAATATCACAAAGGCAGTCTGTGGCTGAGCTGGGAAGTGAACTTAGAGTGCCAGGTCCACTAGACCAAGAGGAAGGATGGCCCGGCAGTTAGGGCACTATCCTAGGACTTGGGGAAACCTGGATACAATACCCTGGTCTGCCACAGATTTCCTGTGTGACCTTGGGTGAGTCACTTGGCATTCCTCTGTCTCAGTTACCCATCTGTAAAAACAGAGATGATAATACTTCCCACTCTCACAGGGTGTTGGGAGGATAAATACATTGTGAAGAGCTTTGAGAGCTACAGATGAAAAGCATTATACAAGAGCCAGGTATTACTGTTATTCCTACTGCATCATTTCCATAAGGGTGGCTATGTATTGGAGGACAGTATTCATATATGGATGTATCACTTATTGATCTCCACACAGTCAACATCACAGGCTGGTGTAGCCAAGCAGGCATTAGCATGGACACCTACATTCATGACAAGCATAGGTGCCAGCATAGCTGAGTGCAGGGAGACATGCAGATGTGGCTGAATGCTGCTCTGCTCACAGATACAGGATAAGCATTGCATATGGAAGCAGAGAGATCGGTGGAAAGTTCCCAGAGGAGTCGGCCTAAGAGGAATGAAGCAGCAGCCTCTACCTTTATGAAGCAACCAATGGGCACTCTTGGCATTTCAGCAGTGAGCCTTTGCAGAGGATAAACTGGAGGAAGGAGAAGGGTAACCACCTGTACTGAGCTAAAGAGGGAGACCATTGCACCTGCCCCCACCCTCCACTCTATACCCTGAGCTCTTTGCATGCACTGTCAATAGCAAGGCAATCCTGCATATGAGGCATTTTTTCAGCCTGGCACATACTAATCTGAATTGGACCAGCCTGCCCCATGCAGTAACCTGCTGCTGGGCTGGACTGTGCACTGGATTTCTGCAGTTACAAACACCACAATAAACTCTAGAATCTGAAATAATTAAAACAAAAAATGCAACCCAATCTAATTTACTGTGTGTCATTTGTGTTTTATGCATTTGCATTTTCAAGCTGTTTGAACTGTGAAATCAGATTACTTAGTTTCACTTGGTTGGTGCTTAAATGCAAAGATGATATATAAGGTTTGTTTATACTCAAGACTAGAGCAGGGATGTTAAAAAGAGCCCAGTGAAGTTAAGCATCCAGCTCCTATTGAATTCAATAAAATCTGGGCCCTTAATTCCTCCTGGAGAATTCTCTGAAAACCCCAGCCCTAGTTCCTGCATGCCAGGGCTCAATGCTATTGCCTCCAACACAGGCAACTCCTTTTCTAAACCTGTTAATTTATTTTTCTTTAAAAACAAACATTTCTATTCATGATGCAACAAAACCATAAACCCTTAATGTCGGTTCCCTTTAGCACAACTAGAAAGAACATAAATTATGTTGCACAACAAACAAAAAGTATCTGAATCATTTTCCTGTAATTGGCTACTAAGAACTTGTACCACTAATTAATCTATTAATTAGGCATCTTATCATCTTCAACATGTTAGCAAGTTGCCAAAGCAGGAACTAGCCTCTGGGGCAGGCAGGTGATAAGAAAAGCAGGAAGATTCAATTTTTATTTTTTTATTTTTTTAAGTTGTTTGTAAAATAGGAAAAAAGTGCCTCAAGTTAGAGACCCAGAAATAGGTAATAAATATAAGTGAAGTTCCTGAAACATCTCAAACTAATTTACAAGAATAAAAATAGAACCTAAAAATGAATGTATCAGGTGCATCAGCAGGTTCCTGTAAGGTATCTTGCACTAGAAAATAAGAGGTGCACAGAGTCTACAGAGACATATCTATAACCATTTCCATGATATGAGCACAAGGCTACATTTCTGTAACAACTAAGCACCCGATCCAATCCACTTTAAGTGAATGGGAGATTTTTCCTCAGTGGGAGTAGGACTGTGCTTCCAGTGAATTTCATAAATGCCAACGTTTGACACGTTTTAGGCTATGCTGGAATGCTTAAGAGCATGGATGGATGGAGTTAAAATAGGAACTTTCCCTGGGTGACTTCCATAGCAGTTCCTGCTCATGAAAGGAGCTGGCTTGATGACCCTGTCGACTGAATTTCACTTTATCCATAACAACACACTGGCTAAGAGCGAGTCTGCTCTTTGGTATCTAATCCACAGCGAAAAGAGCCTACCAGTGCTGCCAGCTAAGGGAGTTATACAGTAGAACCTCAGAGTTACAGACTGACCAGTCAACCACACCCCTTATTTGGAACCAGAAGTACACAATCAGGCAGCCTCAGAGATGACCAAAAAAAAAATTATATATATACACACACACACAGTTCAGTACTGTGTTAAACGTAAACTACTAAAACAATAAAGGGAAAGCAGCATTTTAATTCTGCATAGTAAAGTTTCAAAGCTGTATTAAGTCACTGTTCAGTTGTAAACTTTTGAAAGAACCATAACGTTTTGTTCAGAGTTATGAACATTTCTGAGTTACGAACAATCTCCATTCCCAAGGTGTTCGTAACGGAGATTCTACTGTACTCATAAATGGAAAGACTCTCACTGCCTTCAGTGACAATTGGCTCAGGCCCTATCAGAACAAAATTAAAATATATTTCAGAATAGCTACAGGAGTTTGAGGAGTTTTACAGCAGTTATGGTGGGAATATGGAAGGGTCCATTGCCTTGCAACATACCAATCTCAACAGTATAGTCTCAGATAGTAGAGACTGCCTAGGAAAAGTCATGTCCCCTGGGAAAAATCTAAGGAGTTATAGATAAATTAAATTCTGGGAAGTCACTGGGCCTAAATGACTTTGCCATGCAGAGTCAAAACAACTTGCTATTTGTTGACTCCAGTTTATTTATGACTCTCTGTACTTTGCCTGCAGCAAACACCTGTTTCAGGTAACTTTTGCCATCCAAGGATATAAGGTTGAGATTAGTTTGCTGAATTATGGGTAAAGAACTTGTAGAACTCAAGGATTTAATTCCAATCTGTAGGATTTTATCCTTGGTTGAGCTCCTTGATGGCATCTATTTGGTTACCTAGCAAAAACCTATCACTATAGACTACACATCCTTTGGAAATCCTGCTCTAGTTCTATCTAATTCCCTTAGCCTGGGCAAATTCTGTTACTATGTGTTTTATGTAACTGACATTTTATTTTTAAATCTCTCACAGAGTTGCCTACTTTAGAGCTGTATCTACACTAGGGACATTTTTTTTCCAAATATGTTAGTGCCAGTTCATTGCCATTGATGTTAGTAACACTGGGAGCCCTAATCTATTTAGTCTCTAGTCCTCCAAGGAGTCATTCAGAAAAAAAGCAGGGGGGGCAAGACATGTCTGATATTTCTAACAAAAAAAAAATCAAAGCAAAAAATTCGCCTTGGAAAAAAAAAAAAAGGCCTTTGCGGGCCTTCTTTCTATACAGTAAAGAAGCAAAAAGGGACACTTCTTTCTGTCTTTGTGGGTCACCTTTAAATAATTTCTCCAGAGGATCCAAAATGGGAAGGGAAGGATATTGCAGAGACTCAGTGACTTGAGTTTAAGGGAAAAGGTCAAACCCACTATAAGCAGAACGAAAGAAATTGCATTGCTAAAGTATCAGCCCCGAGGGACTTCTGGAAGGTTGAGAGAACAATGTAAGTTTCAGATGAGATAACGAGTGATGGAGATGTGTCTGCTCAGTCTCAAAGGCCTGGTCTACATTAGGAAATTAGGTCAGTGTAACTACCTTGCTCAGGAGTGTGAAAAATCCACACCCCTGAACGACACAGAATTCTCCCATCAACCTTGCTACTGCCTGTCAGGGAGGTGGAAAACAACCCCCCCGCCCCAAATAGCGTTTCCACTTGCAACAGTCTGCAGCCATCTGGCTACTGCTACTTTTGACATAAAAGCTTTGATTTGTAAAAGCCTAACTTATCCTACTGCTGCTAAAATGGAGATTACTTACCTGTAACTGGTGGTTCTTTGAGATGTATGATGCCTATCTGTATTCGACACATGGGATAAACATGCACAATACATGCCGGAGTCCAGAATTTTTTGCAAGCAGCATCCGTTGGCCCACCTATGCACCGTAACTCTCCTCGTGCTTCGAGCCAAGGGCGTAAAAAGCAGTGGGGGCTGACATCTCTCCAATTTCCCGTTCTTACCGCAGTTCAAACAATCCACAGCAGAGAGGACACAGGGTGGGTAGTGGAATACAGATAGGGACCACATCTTGATGAACCTCTAGTTATAGGCAAGTAACCTCTTTCTTCTTCAAGTGATGGTCCCTATGTTAATTCCACATGTGAAAGATTAACAAGCAGTAGTCAGACAGGAGATGGGTGCAAAGACACAGACGCAATACCGGACTGTAGTACAACTGGACCAGAGCATATCTTCTTGTGAATGTATGCAAGGAGTTCCAAGTAGCTACCCTATGTATCTCCCGGGGGGGGGAGAGGGGGAAAGGGGTGTGTCAAAGCTGCAGCCAAAGTAGTTTGCCCTTTAGTGGAATGATCCCTCATCTCCTCCAGAAGGGGAACATTAGCTAGTTAGTAAGAAAGGGTAATACCACCCGAGATCCATTTTGAAAGTCTCTGCGTTGATATAGCTTGACCTCTGGATCGCTCTGCTATGGGAACAAATAGCTAGGTGTCTTTCTAAAATCCCTTGTTCTCTGTAGATAAAAGCCTTTCAGACATCTAGAGAACACAGCCATCTCTCTTTATCTGAAGCATGGAAAAAATACTGCTAAGTGAATTGCCTGACTCTCATGAAACTCAGAAATTACTTCAGAAATTAATCTAGGGTAGGGTCGTAATACGATCTTTTCTTTATAAAAGTTAGTATATGTTATGTCTGTTGTGAGTGCTCCGAGCTCACTGACTCTTCTGGCTGACATTATCGCTATTAGAAAGGCCACGTTCATGGATAGATTGGCCGTAGAGCCTTTGGGTGCTATTCCTTGGACTGCTCTGTAACCGCCTGCACCACTAGGGAATTTGGCGGAGGGTGAGACAACAAAAACTCTCCCCTCTAGAACGGAACAAAATACCACTTCATGGCCCTTTTAGGGGTGGGAGAACGAGAAGCAGGAATGTTCCAAATTGTCTTCGTTGGGTCCACGATGGCCTCATTGATGGGCAGGGCAACTCAACTGGAACCGGAAGACTGCAGAACGTCTAGTAAACTGTGCTGAGGTTCCTGGACTTCCTCAAGCTGATTCTGTAGCTCTGCAGCCACCCTGTGAATGAGCTTTAGATATTGTTTAAAGTCACCTGGAAGAAATGGAGAAGAGGGAGGAACCACCTCATCCGGTGAAGCTGACGAGATTGCTCCCGGAACCATCAGCTCCAGCATACCTTCCAAAGGGGCCGAGTGCGGCTATCTGGGCAATGGCAAATAGGACTCCTGCACCGATTCTGGGTGTCCAGAGTAGGTCTCCCATGGTCCCAAATATTGCCAGTAGGATGGATCAACTGGCAAAAGAGGATCCCAAGGTATAGGGTACCACCTTCTCTTGGGCAATTGTAACTAGTCAAAGGCCAGAACCCTGATTTTCTGGGGCTCCTGTCTGATGCTGCAGAGACTACTGTGGGGCCCATGTTCCTAAGCTTGTGTTCAGAGGGACGCTGCCTGCATGTGGAGAATCTGATTGGGGCTTCACTACCGTCTCCTGAGATGTTTTCTGAGTCTCAGTTCCCAATCATCACAAGTTCTCGGGGGCCAGGGGGAAGAGCAGCAGATGCTGCACTCAGCAGAAATATGTACCTCGCCAAGGCAGCAGAGGGCAGCACTGCTGTTCGTCACTCACCAAAAAGGAGCAAGGGCAGGAAACACAATTTTTGAACCTGGGCACAATCTCAATCTTCTCAGGGGGAAAAAGTCCCTGGGTGGGGAAGAAAATGGGGACACCACTTTCTAACTATTCTATGTAGACTATACTATCAAGACTACCAAAACGATGTATATACAATATCTTACAGCAATGACTCAGCAAAAAAGGAGCTGAGGATACTGAAGATTCCGACTCAGACCCATGCAGCAGTAAGAAGGAAATGGAGAAGCATTGGCCAGCACCACCTTTAATTCCCTTGGTTTGGAGTACAAGTAGAGATATGACATGTGTAGGCCAAAGGACACTGCTTGCAAAAAAATTCCAGACATAGGCACATGGCGTATATGCATATCCCACACGCAGAATACACAGGTGCAATACACATACGGACCATAACTTGAAGAAGAATGAGCCTTTACATATGTTTTCATCCCCAGGTTTAAATCGAGGCCATATTAACATGTTTGTAGAACCCAGTTTCTCAGCTCTCATTTTTGAAAGCTTATCTCAAGGGACAGATAATCTCATTTACCTCTGCTACCACAAATCAAAGCACCAGCAAATGAAATAGATTTGCAGTCTAAGATTAAAGAGCTAGAATTAGAACTCTTGCAACGAGCAGATAATGAAAACAATTTTAAATATAATATTTCTGGGGGGGGGGACCCCACACAAATGTTTTTGTCTTTACCTGGAAAATAAAGGGGAATATATAATTACAGGTAGATTGATTACACACATACATACTACACCCCGTGCTTGTCCAACAGTTAAGAAAAAAGAGGAGAATGGGAAAAGAAACCTATTTTTGAATGCTGCCAATTATCTATTATGGTAAACATTTTATCCATTTAGATATTAAACAGGTTGTTGGATGACTCTGAATAAACACAATATTACAGACCTAAGTATACAGTTGGGTGGGATAAAGGGGGATTCAATGAGGAAATTGTTCAAGCTTAAATTTATTTGCAGGCTTCCAAGCAGGGGAAAATTCCCCAAGCCAGAGAACAACCCATCCTTCAAATCAATGCTTTGCTAGTTTAACTTTTCTTTTTGGCACCGTTACAGTTTCCATTCACCTTAGGTTTGTCTAATATAAGATGTCACCCTTCCTTTAAGTGAGTGTGTATTTCACTTTGAGCAAAAGGCGCAAGGATCCCTGAGCGCGTAGGACATATACAAACATTCTATAATAGAAGGTTATATACACTGAGGGTATTCCTGGCCCTAATGAAATCAGTAGGAAAAGTCCCATTGACTTCACTAGGGCCAGGCTTTCACCCTAAAGAGTCAGGAGGATTGGTTTTGTCCAAGAAGACTAAAACTCAATAGCAGAATGACACAAGCAAAGGAAAACTTAGACTGACTATCTGGAAGCCATGAGAGGCAGGTACTGCTACCTCAGCAGTTAAATGACTTGCCCAGTGTCACACAGGGTCAGTCTCTGAGAACAGAGGGGTGAAATCTAGGCCTTGTTCAAATCAATGGCCATTGACTTCAGTCAGGCCAGGATTTGACCCCCGGAGTACCACTTGATCTCTCCAGTTCTGGTCTCCAGATTGGTGTGTGACTTGGGAGGGAGTACAATTTTGGAAAAAGAGAAGCTTTACAAGCAAACAAGAAGAGGACTGTTGCATTAATGGACCCCTGATTTGAATGTTCCCCAATTCCTGTAGTTTGTGTCACTAAGGCCCCTGTGTTTATCACATATTTTAATGTTTCTAACATTAGAGAGACATCTGTTGGCTTGGTTGCCATGGTCACTGAAATTTAACATCATATCCCCAATCAACGACCCCTACACGAAACTCAAACTGCTTCTGATGGGGGTCACAGCTCTGTATAAATATTGTAGCCTGAAGAGAAGTATTAAATCTGTATTAGCCAAGTAAAACCAGCAGGTGGCAGCCCTGTTACACATAATCTATCCCGAGCTACTCATGCTTCAAGGGTACATGGATATCTGAATCTCCATCCATTTTATTTTAGGTAGCTGATTATTTAAGGAAATTAATTCAACTGCATTTTTAAGCACAAAAGAAACAATGCACATGATACAGTGAATAAATCTAATAACTTAGGTTAAGATTGCCAATGCATTCCAGGGAATTTAGACACATACACATCATCTTGTTAATTGTAATGGCAGGTATCTAAAATTTCCATTTAAAAAATTCAAAGAAACAAGAACGTTTTTCATTTGCACTGAAATTTTTCAAAGAATTGTTTTTTGGGGGGTGGAGGGGTCAAAAAAAAAACCAAAAATCAGAAAACTTCTGATTTTGATAAATAACAAAAAAAAATCTGGTTTCAGTTGTTGAAAACCAACATTTTTTAGCAGTTTTCTAAAATGATAAACAGACACGTTCTAATGAAAATTCCCATTTAGTCAAAAAACATTTTTTTTGTCAAGAAAAATGTTTTGACAGAAATTTTACGCCAGCTGTACTCTAGATGGCTTTGAAAATCTATATACACCCTCTTTCTTCTTTCTTGGGCTTTACAAATTAATTTGGCAATGAACTGAAGTCCATCCTCTCTGATGGCTCAGTGTGAAATTACCAGATGGTCCATGCCTAAAGGAGATGTGTCCACATCATACTTGCTACCAGCAGGACTGGCACTAAATGGCAACTTCGGGGGCATCATCAGAGATGCTGGAGATTGAATGGACCATTGAGATTTTAGCATCACTCAATAGAGAGCAAATTGGAGCTGCTGCTGATATTCTATTACAGTAGTTCTCAAACTGTAGGTCGGGACCCCAAACTGGGTCATGACCCGATTTTAATGGGGTCACCATGGCTGGCTTAGACTTGCTGGGGCCTGGGGTGGAAGTCGAAGCCTGAGCCCCACCACCTGGGGCCAAAGCCAAAGCCCAAGGGCTTCAGCCCTGGACAGCGGGGCTCAGGTTATAGGCTCCCTGTTCTATTGCATCTGTTTGAAGGCCACTGAAAAGCAGTTTGCTGTTAAACTAGATTGTATAAATCCTATGTTTATAGAGTGCCCTTCAGGAAGAAATGTCCAAAAATACTTTGCATTTAATCAAAGGTGATTCAAGAGCAAATCCACAGATAAACTATCCTAAGTTTCAGGGTAGAGGGTGACAACTGACCCGATCTTTTCTCTCTAATAGGTGAGCCAATCTGGTTCCTCAAAAACTTTGAATCGGAACTCTAATCCATCTTTGCACATTGTAACTCTCTCTCTCTCTCTCCCTCCAAGTTGTACACATTGATCACTTCACCCATCACTGAAATGCAGCCACTTTAGGCTGGAACGTGGCAGCTAATTAACAGCTTATAGCTACAGTGCATTTTATAAAGTTATTAAACCTCTCCGGAGCACGTGATGGTGAGAGGTACACCCAACTATTTGAGACTGGACTGAAGACCTCTGATCTCATACCTCAGTCACAACACACCCCTTCATGCTGGGGTATTTCGCCCTACATGGAATTACTGCACCCCACTTTAACACCTTAATTGCCTAGCAGACTAACTGGCATGTAGCTGATGCAATAAATGAGCTTCAGTTCTCTCCAGTCTCTACATTATTGCATCTGAAACCATCCTCCCTCAAATTCACATCAAATGTCCCAGTGGTTCCAAATGCCTAAGTGCTTTTAATTGGGCACTCACAGAAAGGACTGGGGTTGAAACATCTTATGAGGGACCAGCTGAGACAGGTCACCAGAACATCTGCTGCAGGATGAGCTCTCATCCCACATCGATATCTGAGGGAAAAAACAATGGGTACCAGTCATGTGGCCACATAGCTTTCAGCTGCCAAGCAAAGGGTCTGTGCTTTCCAGCACCAAGACATTAGCTCCATTGTGAGAGGCAGATGTGGGAAGTACTTGGGGCTCTCCAGGTGCAAAATGAGAGACCTGATCCCACTCTCACAGCTGAGTCCGATTCAAAACCCAGTAGTTAATATCACATGCCCCTAAGAAGGTGCCCTTCATCTTAGAATCTGGTGGAGCATAAACAAAGGTCCCATCCTCACATCTCATCCCACTTGGACTGCTGAAGGGTGAAGTTAGGACCTATGGGAAACAGTTCATAAGAACAGTGGAAAGTGGAGCAGAGAAGCCAGAGAGAGATGAGGAACTGTTTTTAAGTTAGCTGTCAGCTCTTCTTGCCAAAAGGCAGTAAAAACATCAACTCATTTCAGCCTTTCACTCTGTGGGTGGGCAGAACTGAATGGAGCCTTAAGGTAAGGCCAGAACAAGGACTGCAGGCAGCATGGAAACATTTACCATCAGCTTGTTATTTTCTTAAGGGAAACCTCATATCCCCACACACACCAGCCAGGGGAGGGTTGTTTGTGGCTGAATTAATTAGTTCCAGGCTGGAGAGAATGCAAGACACCATTTCGTCAGTCTCTCACACATACACGCATGCGCTGGTTCACTCCCTGGTGTGTCAGCCAAGACTGTGGCCAGCTCATAAGGATAAAACTGAGTGCCAGGAACTAAGACTTCTAACCCCAGGTCTGTCAACAATGCCCTCTGCAACTACAAGCAAATAATTTAAACACTGCCTCAGTTAAAGTGGAAGTAGTAATGCTTAACTAAATTCTCCTACCTCCATCCCAGTTAATATTTATGTGATATACTTATTAAGTGTTTTATGTCCCATTGCAATGGTTGGTCCACAGAAGAGGATAATGCTGAGATCACAAAGACCCAGGACACTGTGGCAGGCTGAATGCAAGATTGCAGTACAGCAATCTTGGAGATCAAAACCATGACTCAGATCCCCAAAATCACGAGATTGGCCCCATGACCCATGAGATTTTAAAATCACCATCAAGCCTGGTCTGTCTTTTGACTTTTAACTCCACTCTACTCTTCTGGCAGCGTGTGCGTAGGATAATTTCACCCTTTAATGCACACAAAAAATGCACGCCTCTCCCCAACCACTCAGAAGGAGACGGCACTTGCCTTCTCCTCACCCCACAGAGGAGGGAAATGCAATCCATTTCCCACTACGCTCATGACTCTCTCACTCGCCTTCCCCGGACAGGGCAGCACCATCTCCCCAACTCCCCTTATCCACCACCCACCCCAGGCTGGGGGAGCGCCCATCTATCGCCTCCCTCTTTCCCCCACATCCTGCTGCACCACCCCCACCAGCCTGCCCCCACACCCTCTGCACCTCCCCTCAGCCTCCCCCAAGCCCTCAAATCCCCCTACACACTCCCACCTGCCCCCATAACCCCCTGCCCCTTTCAGCCTCCCACATCCCATAACCTGTACCTTCAGCCTCCCTCCTACCACACCCCAGTGCTTACTCCCCCTCATTCTCCCCAGCCACCTTTCACAGGGTCTCTGCTGCTCCTCACAGTCCCTGAGTCCTGTGCAGCCCCAAGAACCATACAGTGGCTGGCAGCCATGTTGCCTGGGGACGTGGCTTTCAAGCACATTGAGACTAGGGGAGGTGTCAGACATCTTTCTTAAGGGCAGCCTGCCTGCCTCTGCAAGAGACAGAGGGGAAAATGGCAGCCATCTTGATGGCTTCAGCCCTGCTGCGAGTAATGGCCGATGGCGGCCATTTTGAATAAGGGAAAATTCCTGAGCTGGTGCCTTGCATCATGTTTACATGAGACAAGTGAAAAAACACCCCAAAATCGCAATACTGCAATTAACACCACAGATAAAGGCACATTACTGCTGCCAGCTAAGGGACATTATTCCTTTGGCTCAAGTAATTGAGGCTTATGCTTTGGAGTGGGCAGTCCCATCCACGTCCACTACCAGCTAACTACCATGGATGGGGGGTTGTTAAAGTGCATTTAAGTTTCCCCATCTGTAAATTGAGACTAATTTTATTGATCCCCTTTCTACAGTGCTCTGAAACCTGCTGATGAAAAGCACTATACAGGGGCTAGGTACTGCTATTGTTAAATCATTAAGCAATGTAGAACAGCCAAGTATTACTGGACCTGCTGCAACTACCTAAGTTTTGCAAATATTGGATCACACCATTGTTCCAGCTAACCCGATGTCCTGCCGCCTGCAAATGCAGCCAACACCCTCCTGCCTAAGGGGAAGGCAAGAAGTCCCATAAATTATTTGACACTGTAGGCCTCTGTGTGTGCGTAAAATAAACAGCACCGCAGCATGCCATTCAGTTCAGCTTGCCTTGGCATGCGCACTAACAAATGTCATACCATGTTGCTGCTCCTTTGATTAAGGGAAGGAACCTAGCTCTGGTATTTTGAACAGCGGAAGATGATGATTTTAGTAGTATTAAAGGAACTATGGGGCTGTGTCCATGACACACACCGGCAATAGCACAAAACCCAAACACCCTTGCCCCTCCCTGCTCACTCCATCCCCCCTCCCTTGGTCGGTCACTCTCCCCCACCCTCACTCACTTTCACTGGGCTAGGGCAGGAGGTTGGGGTGTGGTAGGGTGTGATGGCTCTGGCTGGGGGTGCAGGCTCTGGAGTGGGGCTGGGGATGCGCGGTTTGGGGTGTAGGAGGGGGTGAGGTCTCCAGCTGGGGGTGAAGGCTACAGGGTGGGGCCAGAAATTAGGGTTCAGGGTATGGGAGGGGGTTCCAACCTGGGGCAGGGGCATAGGAGGGGATGAAGGCTCCAGTCAGGCAGCACTTACCTCAGGTGGCTCCCGGAAGCAGCTGGCATGTCCATACAGGGCCCCGGCCGCAGGCACCGCCCCCGCAGCTCCCATTGGCCCTGGTTCTTGGCCAATGGGAGCTGCAGCGCCAGCACTCTGGGGCAGCACATGGAGCCTCCCTGGCCACTCCTGTGCCTCGGAGCTGGAGGGTGACATGCCGGCTGCTTCCGGAGCTGCGCGGAGACAAGGCAGGCAGGGAGCCTGCCTTAGCCCCGCTGCATTGCTGTCCAGACTTTTAGCGGCCTGGTCAGCAGTGCTGACCCTAGCCACCAGGGTCCCTTTTTGACTGGGCATTCCGGTCGAAAACTGGACGCCTGGCAACCCTAACTTTCAGTCAGCAAGGGATGGCTGGAGGCTGCGGGTGGTTAAACTGTTATTGGCAATGATGTTCTCAAAAATAAGATCTTGTAGTGGGATCTGCAAGGAAGGAACCTACGTCATATGATAAGGAGGGAATAACAGAGCCTTTGTTTGGCTTGAATGGGACGTGCCTGCGTTTACACACACAGAAAAAAATTCCAGACGCTCCAAGCACAGCCTTTTCCAGCCTGGACCTCACTGCAGGTTTGCACCCCCACCTCCCCTGTGATCTGCATTTCCTTTGGTCTTGGCTGCTCTGAGGAAAGCTTTTATTTTGCCAGTGCAATTTACTCTATGGTTTTGTTGTCTCGGCTTGGCTGCAGAAGGTGTCCTGGTATCTGAGAAACGCACCCCGTATCGATTAGATCTCAGACACATCGGGGCATATGGCACAGGCTCATTCAAAAAATCAGCTGCTCTGTAACGTATCACATTTATAGTGTCTATAAGAGAGATTTCCTTGTGCCCTGTGGAAGGGAAGACGGAGCCCAAATCTGAGAAAGCCATTCACTTTTCCTGCATATATTTTATCTGCAGGATTCGTTACTGCAGGAGATCAGAGAACCATGAACTGCAGAGGAGCTAAAAGGAAGCATTCATTGTTAGAATGAGGGTAGCAGCTAGAGGCCCCAACCAAGATCAGAGGCCCATTCTGCTAAGCAGTGTACTTACACATAGCAAGAGACAGGTCCTGTCCTGGAAACACAGGGAAGTGGAACTGAGACCCAGAGAAAATAAGTGACTTGCCCAAGTCATACAGGAAGTCTGTGATAGAGCTCGGAATAGAACCCAGAACTCCTGAGTCCTGTGTTTCAACCACAGGACCAACCTTCCTTCTTCCTAGGCCTTGCTTTACAGTGTGAATGTAACTCACCCATGTTGGGATGTGGGAAGTGGGTTAAAATGAAGAAACAAGATTACTATAAATAGCTAAAATAACTCCTATTGAGTCCCTTGTGTGTGCAAAATTCCCACTCTAACACAAAGGGTCTGAAAATTAGGGTTTAACTGATCTTCTGACACCCATGTTAGCTGCAGAAAAGATGAGCCCAAAAGAGATTATGTGAGTTACTTGCCCAAGGTCACTGTGCAAGTCAGTGGCAGAACTAGAGATAGCCACTCGGAAGTCTGGGTTCCCCGTCCCATGTTCTGACCAAAGGACAGCACTGCCCTCACGAAAATGCAAAGTTTTGGCAAAGAAGATTTTGGAGTCGCTGTAATACTAAATATAATAACCTACCTCTTATAGCATGCTTTTTGTCAGACGATCTCAAGGAGGTCAGTATTGTTATCCCCATTGTACCAAGGGGGAAACTGAGAAACAGATAAGGGAAGTGACTGGCATAAGGTCACCCAACAGACCTGCACAGAGCTGGAAACAGAACCCAGATATTCTAGGTTCTGTCCAGCATTGTGTGAGCTCTATCCATGAAGCCGCACTGCCTCCCCAGACCTTTCATGTTCTCCACTGAGAGGATGCAGCAGCATCTTTAGAGTTGAGGATCCACTGGCATTCCCACAACAAAGCCCCATAATATTTACCTAGGGACTTTTCTGGTCTCATCAACATGCAAAAAGGAACAAGATTTTTATTTTCACCTTCCATATTTAAAACATAGTCTATGCTCTGAGCCCCCCAGCCGAACAATGCAGCAGGCTGAGTGGGTACAGGGGATCATTTTTCCCAGGCTTCTGCAGACAGCTAGGCACCAGTAAGCAACTTAAGGACTGAGAGATGTCTTAACTCTGAAATGCTTTGCTTTTGCTTGTTTGAGTCAAAGCCATAATCTATTTAGATAACGTTGCTAATGCCTCAGTTCAACATTCTACCATTTATTCTGGCCCCAGAGACCAAGGCACAGAGCAGGGGAAACATTTTTCAAGGGAAACCTGAGTTTTTACTAGTTGATCAAAAAAGAAACTGGTCTATGGGGTATGGGGAAAGGAGGGGAAAAGAAAGTTACTTAACATCTCTAATTAACAGAAATTTGGTCCCCTCAGGCAGCTTTAGCACTGTCCAGCAATCAGCATCTAAATCAGATTTGTTAGACAAGACTAGTCCAATTCACCCCTGGTTGTTGCCACTACAGAATATAAAAGGTTGCCCATTTTAAAAATGGACAGGGCACTAGGAAACGTGCAGTAGGGAGCAACACCTCAATGGCAGGAAGATGGATTTGGGTGGCCCTATAGGTCTTTCGAATCGCGAGCTTTCATGAGTCCATGCAGACGGCTTAGATAGTAATATGCTGTGCATTTCTGTAGCACCTGTCAGTCAAAGCATATGCCAGACTCTCTGGGCACCCCTCTGCTCTGGATATTATAGCATCCACATCAGAGATGAGCAAACAGGAAGGGAAAGGTTCTGCGGCTTAACCAAAGCCTACCATGTAGAGCAGAGGTAGACAACCGGCAGCACGCAAGCTGATTTTCAGTGGCACTCACACTGCCCGGGTCCTGGCCACCGGTCCGGGAGGGCTCTGCATTTTAATTTAATTTTAAATTAAGCTTCTTAAACATTTTAAAAACCTTATTTACTTTACATACAACAGTAGTTTAGTTATATATTATAGACTTATAGAAAGAGACCTTCTAAAAATGTTAAAATGTATTACTGGCATGCGAAACCTTAAATTAGAGAGTGAATAAACGAAGACTCGGCACACCAGTTCGGAAAGGTTGCTGACCCCTGATGTAGAGCAGGTTAGAGGCACAACCACAAATGAAACCCCAGAGTCCGGACTACCAGTCCTTTGCTCTAACCGCCCATCCTCCATGAACCCCAAGAGCTAGGCGCTACGAAGGAACAGCTCTACGGGCCTGGCAGAGAAAGTTGCCACACTGTCTTATCCATGCAGGGATACACAGTACTATTTGCTCCACACCCTTTGGGGAGATTCCAAAAGTGAAGCTCACTCTAGGATTGCTTATGCTGTGTGGTGATATTGGGCAAGAGCACCTGTGATTTGTTCTGACCCTGTTGGTTCAGCAACAGCCATGGTACAGCCTGTTCTTACCTTTCCTTTGAAATTCAGCCTTTTATGAGCAGACACTCGGTCACTTCTGTCCTCCCTCTGTACCGTGCCCCACTTGCAGCAGAGAGAGAGTGAGAGTGAATTTCAGCTGTGGGGCAAGTCACTGGGTTGGGGCTCACCAGTTCTTCTTTTCTGAGGGTTACTGTTTTGCTCCAGCCATACATGGGCACAAAGGAGCCATCTTCACTGCTGGTCAAAGCTGGGTAAAGTGGAACCAGACCTAGCAACACTTCTGGTGCAGACACATGGGGAGTTTTAGAAGCTGTTGGGCTGGGCTTATTGCTGTGCAAAGAGCAGAGGGGAGAAAGGAACACTTTGTAGCCTACACTCTGTGTGAGCCGCTAGACCAGTGTGGCAGCTCTACCAGAAGAGCCTGCCCACGGTACGTTTTGTTATCCGGATCCTTTGGGTGAAGCGGTTCAGAAATAAACAGAGTTGAAGAATGTTTTAAACCAAAAAGTTCATTCAGGCTAGAAGCCCTGCACTGAGTGTCTTAGGCAGCAGCTTCACCTCATTACCACAACCCATTCCACCTGTTTCTGGTCAGCAGCACAGCCTAGCAAAGATTAACTCCTTGTCTGCCAGTGCTGGGGCAGGCCTCTGTACCCTAAGATACCTCAGAAAGCACCATTGCCGATCATCAAATAGGCTTTCCATCAGCCCACAAGCTGGTGTTTCTGCATAGGAAAACTTTAAAAAACTAATGTCTCCTTACCCATTTAGGTCCCCAAGCCTTCAAAACTGAAACATGGGAATTACTTAATGCAGTTGAAGACAATGGGACATGCATAATTTTATACAGGTCAGCGGATATTAAAGGTTACAAGATTGGCTGGAAGCTATGTTCTTTATCCCCAAAGCAGGATAAGCAGCAAAGATTGCTGACTCACCCATGCATGGCCTTAGGACTGGTGTTACAAAAGATTTTCACTGGCTTTGCATTTCTCTCGCAGACATCATGATTTCTCAGCACAAATAAATCCATATTCATTGTAACTGAAAAATGCACATAGAAGACCCCTGCTCTCTGGGATAAAATGTACATTTGGATAATGAAACATGATGATCTACACATGTTTCTCATGCAGATCAGGACAGCTTGGTCTTGGGGACAGGACTGGGAATCAGGAGCCCTGGATTCTATTTCTGGCTCTATCACTGACCTGCTGGGTGACTCTTGGGCAAGTCATTGCATTTCTCTGTGCCTCAGTTTCCCCTCCAACCCTTTATCTGTCTTGCCTATTTAGAATGTAAACTCTTCGAGGCCGGGACTGTTTCCAATTATTGTATAGTGCCCAGCGTGATGGGGCCCTGATCTCAGCTGAAGCCTCTGGGCAGTGCCATATTACAAATAATAATCATGGAAAAGGCTACCTTTATGCAGCTTGAAATTAATCCTTAGCAAAACACACACAGGTGCAATTACATCTGACTCAAATCTAAAGCCCCAGTCCTGCAAGTCAAAGGGGTGCCCCTGTGGATCAGCTTGCAGCACCCAGCCTAAGACATTTAGCAAGGAATAATATGTGCATTGTAGACAGCAGATAATCAACCATTAAGAGAGTGTGAGAGTTTAATTCGGGGGGATTTTTTGAACATATGATACATGTTTTTCACTTGCTCTGAATCCATTTGCTGAAAGAAAGAGAGAGAGAGAGAGTGTGCAAGCAAGCAAAGAATAAGAAACATCTTTTACTTATGCTATTTCTACTGGAAAGCAACTTCTTAGAGGAAACACATTCTTTTCTTTGTCCAGGCAGTTAACTGAGCCAGACACAGTTGCCAATGGAATAAACACTCCATTGTTTCAAGAATACAACAGAAAAGTTGGGTTCAATTCTCAGCACTTTTTACTGACAGTATTTACAGATCTGGTTGTAAAAAAGAAAACAAACAAAACTTAAAATCAATAGTTTTTGTATTTTTACTTGACTTTAGTGCTGGTAAAAAGGGCCTGATTGACAGAAATTGAAATCCTTCTCACTAAGCACAGTATGATGAGGCAGAAAGCAGCCTGTCCCCACATCCCAGGCACCTGTGAGTCTCAGGCCTAGTCTTCACTTACCGGCTGGTCCGGCGGCACGCCATCGATGTTCTGGGATCGATTTATCGCGTCTGGTTAAGACGCGATAAATCGATCCCGGATCGATCCCGGAAGTGCTCACAGTCGGCGCCGGTACTCCAGCTCGCCGAGAGGAGTACGCGGCGTCAACGGGGGGAGACTTCCGTCCGCGTCTGGACCGCGGTAAGTCCGGACTAAGGTACTTCAAATTCAGCTACGTTATTAACGTAGCTGAATTTGCGTACCTTAGTCCGAAGTCCGGACTAAGTGGGGACCAGCCCTCAGTCTTGACAAGGAATGGCAATAACCTTTAGTAGTGAGAGGGTATGTCAGTTTTCCAGTCCTATTAGTCCTCAGCCCCAATGCCAAAGCTGCCAAGAATGGAGTCTGTTAATGCCAATGGTGATGGTGTGTCCCCTACTCATTGTACACGGGCCACCAATACATGGATCATATAGCAATGTCTTTGGTCAACCACCAACCTGGGCTTCATTGGAATCCGTGACATAGAGGTGAAAGTCAGTGAGCCAGCCAGTCCCCTTTCTTCAATTAAATTTCTTTTCCCTTTACACATACCTGCTCCCACATCCCGCAAGGCTGTGCCCAGGGCAGGGCTGTAGCTGCTACAACAACACTAGTCCTACTGATAGAGGCCTCCACCTGCAACTAGCCAAATTGTGGCCTGCCTGGTCAGGAGACCAGGAACCACACAGGCTACAGGCAGCAAATATTCATGGGGACTGGCTCCATCCTACGTGACATAAGTAGGTCTGTTGGACTTCACCCTTTACTGAATGATATGTGACTCCTGACCCACACAGAATGGGCTTGGCTTAAACCACTTTTTCCAAGAGAACAATCTCAAGCTCACGAGGAGGTAGAGATTGCTCCTGGCCTTAACACTTCAGTGTTGCTGAGAGGCCTTTTCTTTGTTCTTAAGAGTGAAAATCTTTCCCTGTATGTTTTTGTTTTTTTATATACAACCCCCTATTACTAGGGAAGGCCAAACATCTATTAGCAGGACTGAGGTTTCTTTTCTTTATGACAATTTTTTGGATTCTTTTAGGAATGCTTTGATATCTACATATTTCCAAGGCCTCATGGTGGGTAACAATGCCAACTCCTTCCACGTGGCTTGACAATACTGTTGCAAGCACTCAAAGTGAGGTGAGTTGTCTAGAGCAGTGTCATATGCTCTTGTACACACACACACACAGAGATTGATCACTCCCTTCACCTTCAACTAGTGCCTCCAGTCTATAGGAGCCAGATACCAGAGGATTCACTGCAAAACAACTATACACATGCTGAGGGATGCGGGGGAGAGATAGTAATTCAACTCCAAGTCTATTCACATCTCAATACCAGACTCCACCTGGAAAGCTTTACATACAAGTTCCACAAGAGCATTAAACATTGAGGCCTTGGCTACACTTGGGGATTCACAGCGCTGCCGCGGCAGCGCTGTGAAACGCGAGTGTAGTCGCGCCGCCAGCGCTGCGAGAGCTCTCTTGCAGCACTGCAAGTACTCCACCTCTCCGAGGGGAATAGCTTGCAGCTCCGCGAGCGAGCGTGCAGCGCTGCAGGCGCTGATTACACTGGTGCTTTACAGCGCTGCACTCGCTGCGCTCGGGGGGGGGGGGGGGCGTTTTCACACCCCTGAGCGCAGCAAGTTGCAGCGCTGTACAGCACCAGTGTAGCCAAGGCCTAAGAGGATATAAAGCACAAGAAGGGGCATTAACTTACTAATGTTGCTGAGAGAGGAAAAGGCTGCACTTAAATACAAAGATGAGGCTAAACCAAACTATCACAGCGAAAGACATTACAACTTCGGAGGTGATGGTAGTCAGACCCCAGATCCCTATATTGTAATGGGCCCAAGCCCCTGCTGGAATTTGAGTTGTTTGTAATCTGGATCCATGTTTTTCTGGCTTGAGCCCATATCTCATTAGAAGCAATTCAGTTGCTATATAGCACTCCTTATTTTTTACATATAACAATGAGAGCACTGAACCAGAGTAGTGGTACATGGATGGGACTTGCAGTTTTGGGGCATTCACTTTTGTAGTTCAGAGGATGGTAAGGGGAGGCCATTTTCCCACTTTTTGGAAGTGTCTCTCACGCAGACAGCCCCTGATTCTCCACTGGGAGGCCTGGAAGCTAGGTTAATAGCATGTGTCTTTAACAAGAGACAGTAAAATGCTCCATCTGCTCATGAAGAATTAAACTCCCTCCCTGCTCCCTTCCCTTCCAAGTAAAATCAGTATCAAGCCAATTTCTTACAAAGCTGACATAGCTCTGAATTTCCAAATATCTTCCCCAGCCCTTGCTTGGGTGGTTTGACTGCTGATCACATCCCATTCTCTTCTGCTAAAGGAAGAGCAAAGAATCCTAGCCCACAACCCTAGCCCTGTATTAACCCCTAGAAGCTCCTTGCTAGGATAGGTCAACACTGTACAGCACAGTGTACAAAGTCCCACAGAGTGGGACTTTGGAGTTCTTCAGATAAAAAAGGGTTATATTTTCCCAGCCATCCAAGGGATAATCTCTCCCTTACCCCCTGCTCCTGTCTCTTCTCCCCCACCCCCCTTCAAATCATGATAATAAGACAGTCCCCCTGGCACATTTCACAGTTCAGTGTCAGCCACAATGTGCTGCTTGGCTGAATGTCCATTTTTTGAGGATGCCTGTCCAGTCCCATTCTTCTGAGCCCCTCTGTTGAGATTTGGCTTCTCCTGCGGCTCGGAGTGCTCTTGGGAGGCCACGGTGATCCCTGTATTTCCCTGGCTACCGTTTTCAGTGTAATAGAGGTCTTCATCCTAAATGGGTACATAGATAACAAATGCAGAGTTAGCAAAAGGAAAGGATGGACAGCAGCCAGCATAGATGCCAAGCAGGAGCTGCAAGGCTGTGAACACCTGCATGGCACATAATAGCAGCAGGCAGGGATACCAGCTTCTGTCAACAGGTAGGTGGTAGGATACAGGCCTGAACTGTGGCATTGCAGTACTAGGGTTAGGCCCAGTCAGAGAGTTATTTCTTCTCAATGACCTAAAAAGCAGAACACCCTGGTTTTTGTGCTGTTCAGATAAACAGGACTAGGCTCTGCCTTCCTTGGGAGTTTGCACACCCAGCCCTGGTTTCTCCAGCTCTATTTTCCACATGGGTCAGGTAGGAAACATTTGGCTTATATTCTTTCCTATCTTCAGCCTGCAACTCAGATAAGCAGCTTTCAGTAATGAGATAGCAGGGGCTTAAGCCACACATTCGACAACTTAAATTTGGATACCTGTGGTGGTTTACACAGACACATATTATTATTACCCATCTAGTCAAGTGCATTAAGAAGCAGAGGCAGGTTTCACCTGCTTCTGAAGCAGAAGGTACGAGACAGTGTTGTAGATCAGACTAGATGGACCACTGCTCTTGTTCTGCTGTGACAGCTCTGATGGCCCTAAGTGCAGCAGATCTGACAATAAGGCCAACAAGAGCCAGGGGCATGGGGCTGTAGGTGAAGTACACTTGCCAATAGAGTGTATCAGGAAGGAGATGAAGGCTGTCAGAGTCTGAGGCCCTCTATTTGCCCACAAAGCCATGTACAGCATAGACGGCAGGAGGGCAAACTTCCCACCCACACAGTCCCCTCCCAATATGCCTCAGTCCTGCCCTGGACTGGATATCTCTTACACATAAGTGGAGTTCAGGATCTATGGCCCAATTTACTTTTTGGCTTCTTTGCTGAAACTGTCAACTGTGGTGATGGTGGTGTTTGAGATAGAGACACCTGTCCACTGGAAACTGGATTAAGATCACCAGGCTTATTTAACATAGGGAACACCAAATCACCATTAGATACCAGTGACTTCCAGTCACGGCCAAGGTGGGCCAGGAGGTTGGATCCAGTGCCCTAGAGGTGACAAGCTCTGTATCGCATTACCAAGCCCCTGACCATATCATCCACTATACATGCACTGTCATTTGCATTCATGCATTTGGCAGGATCCATCCCAGAATACTGAACTCTATTAGCCTCCCACTGTATAACTGCACATGTGCAACTAGATGAACATGCTCTGACTGCACTTCATAGAAAGATTCAAGTCTCCATAAATCAGTGATAAAGAAGGAACCCCCGGAACTCAGCAAAATCTGTAAGAGGAAAAATATATATAGGAAAATATTTTCTTTCTTTCTTGATATTCTTTATTATCCCCATTTGTTAAATGGGGGAAACAACCTTTATTACAGCATAGATACAAGTCAGATGTATAATTTGATTTTTAAATGTAATGATTGAAGAAAAGTATTTCATTTTCAATGGCAAATTCACAAGCTTTCAGAGTCTCTGGAGGAGTCTTCCCAGATGAGTTCTTACTGCCAGGCCAAAAAAAGTGTTAGACCTGGAAGTGATAGGGAGCAAAGGGTAGTTATCCCCAAATGAACAGTCACAGAATATTTAATATTAGAGAGGAAGAGAGATTTCCTTTCACTCTTCATGATCTGGGCTCTAGCACAGCTGTTTATGCCTCTCTTATCTCCATCTCCCCATTCACCACTCTCAGGCTGGATCAGTCACAGGCTCACCAAGTTTTCAGTTTCCCTGTCAGCCTGCCTGTAGTGGCACTTGTTAAGGGGCTTATTTTTTTTACCCTCTTACTTCCCTGGTCCTTCTTGCATGAACAGAGAGCAACAATACTCTAAGCCCCCTAACAGGTTGACTAAATTTCCTTTTACATGTTCTAGGTTCTTTCCTTTCTCTGAAGGTAATAAAAATATGAAAACAAAATTGTATTCCTAACAGCCCAATAGCACCTTATTTTTATGTAACTAGTTTAATATGTAAAAACGTAACCGTTCACGTCTCAGTTTATGGCTGCCTCTGCTGCTTAACCAAAGGCCTTACTTAAACTAAAAACAAAGCCCCAGGCTTTTGTCCCTTACACATACAAAGAGTAATTTTAATTCTCTCTTTTATACCTCTATAACTAGCTAAGTAATAAGAATACACCTACATTCTTAAAGTATAGGCCTTTACAAACAGGCCTGAATATCTATATCCTAACAGCACTCAAAGCAACAAGCCATCTTGTCGCACCTATTGATACTTTCATAAGCTATAGGCAACTTGTACAGAACATAAGCGGAGCCTCTCTCTCCCCCCAAACAGAGACTGTTAGTGGCGCTTAGAGGTCTTTGCCAGTGGGTCACTCCCTTAGAGAGCTTGTGACTCAGTTGCACTCCCTCCTCTGCATTCCTCCTGTATTTTGGTTTCTCTCTACTTGTTGTTTTGCCAGCTATAAGCACTAACCAGCCTCTCTCCCCTGGGGCTCCAACTCCGTCGTTTCATAAGGAAGTATCCAGCCAAACTCAGAAACGCCAGCAAGAGTCCAGATGTGACCAAGGCAATCAGCGTGTTCCGGGGAATGTTCTGGTGGCGTCCAATACTCTCCAGTTGATGGGATTTTATTCCAATCTGGAAATATACCAAACAGAGCCAAGAGTCTCATAAACAGGAAACCCGTGCATGCACATCTGCTGAGAGCACTCCATATTTTAAAGACACAACTTTGTCTTCCACTCCAGTTCTTTTTAAATATATAAATAAACACACTGTATATATATATACACATATACACACACACACACTGTATAAACACACACACACACACACACACACTCACAGGGCTTGACCCATCTCCCAAGGAAGCCAGTGGAAAGACACTCATTAGCTTCAGTGGGAGTTGAATCAGAGCGTTAGAGCCAGGCTGACAGCCCCCAAGTCCAAGATTCTCCCTCCCCAGGTCAGCTACAGCACAGGCCAAAGCAGTGCAAGCTTTCCCCACACTGCCCCACCACTGTGCCTTACCCCTGACCTGCAGGCACCAACTCTAGGGGTAAGAAATCCACTGGGCATTCAGTCCTTGGCCCCTCTGCTGAGACGGACAACTTTTCTGGATGAGAAGCAATGCAGAAGCACACAGGTTTGTATAATTATTATTCTCTCCATCTCCTGGACCCTGGCTTGTGCACTTTGCTGAGCCTACGCACCCAGGATTGAAGGACCTCACAGCTCATTTGCATTCTAAGCATCCTCCTCAGTTTAGCTCCCCTAAAAGGAGTTTTTGACCACCATGAGAACGTTATGTCCTTGAGACTTAGAGCACAGATGCAAGAACTTAGTTCATGTTTAGCTGCTGGGTGCCATTTTTTACAGGCACCTGGAGTTCGGCTTTACAAAGTATTGCAACCTCAGTGGTGTATACGGAAGATTAATGTCAGTATAGCACTTTGAAGAGTTATTATTGGTACCCAGGTCCTTTAAAAAAAAAACTACAGTACATGACAGTAATCATCCAAAGCACTGCAGCAGACAGTAGTGATACCGGAGGACTCCGTGGTAATGGCTGTAGAATGCTATAGTGAGCGTGTGCATATACACACACACATATATATATAGACACACACACACACACACACACACACACACACACACACCCTGAATTTTCAGAAGTGACAAGTGATTTTCGGTGCCCAACTTGAGACACATTATAAGGCCTTGATTTTCAGAGGGTGGGTGCGCAGCTGTTTTTAAAAATCAGGCTCCTGTAAAGAGCCTCAAGTTAGACACCCAAAAATCACTAATTACTTTTGAATATTTAGCCCCCCTCTTTTTTTTTTTTTAAATAAGGGATACACTGGCAATGGGTGTTTCATACATATTTTGAAGTAAATAAAGTAATAAGAGATTCTGCTACTGGGCTTAGAAAACACTTGATAGTGACTTCAGAAAGTTCATGAAAAAAGAACAGGAGTACTTGTGGCACCTTAGAGACTAACAAATTTATTAGAACATAAGCTTTCGTGGGCCCACTTCATCGGATGCATATAGAATGGAACATATATTGAGGAGATATCTATACACACATACAGAGAGCATGAACAGGTGGGAGTTGTCTTACCAACTCTGAGAGGCCAATTAAGTAAGAGAAAAAAGCTTCTGAAGTGATAATCAAGCTAGCCCAGTACAGACAGTTTGATAAGAAGTGTAAGAATACTTACAAGGGGAGATAGATTCAATGTTTGTAATGGCTCAGCCATTCCCAGTCCTTATTCAATCCTAAATTGATTGTATCTCGTTTGCATATCAATTCCAGCTCAGCAGTCTCTCCTTGGAGTCTGTTTTTGAAGCTTTTCTGTTGTAAAATAGCCACCCGCAGGTCTGTCATTGAATGGTCATTCAATGACAGAAAAGCTTCAAAAACAGACTCCAACGAGAGTGCCACAAGTACTCCTGTTCTTTTTGCGGATACAGACTAAACACGGCTGCTACTCTGAAACCTGTCAGAAAGTTCACTGTCTTCCCAGAGGGAAAATGCTGAAGTGATTCTGGTTCCAGGATCCCTAAACAGATGTGGCTTCTGGTTAGGTCTACAAAGCCTCAGGAATTCCCTGTCAGAAGATTTCTACAGGATGAGTGTAGGGCTGCCATCTGTTCTGGTTTTCCCAGGCTCATCCATTTTTGAGGTAGCTGTCCCAGGAAATCTGTTGGGGTGCTCAGTAAGCACTGTCAGCTGTCCAGTTTTATGGGGTCAGGATCATCCCAGAAATGTCCTGTTTTATGTACCTCAGAGGTGTCAACCCTAGACGACTGGCTCATTCAACATTTTGAGCCCCTTTTGTATCAACCTGTGTGTTGCAATAGAATATGGCAGCATTCTTTGAAGTGCCACCTTGTTAGTATTGGAGGACCTACAAGGCACCATCGGAGGTGTATAATTCCTCACGTACCAGGGACATAAATCAGTGCTTAGATCAAAATATGTTTAGAGCACATAAACAATTTGATTAGTGCAGACAGTGAAAGATCCCCTTGTTTCTCCCCAAAACAGATACAGCCTAGTAAGCCTCCTCTACACATTGACTGACCTCTGACCACCTCTAGGGAACAAAGGGGTTTGATCTCTACAGCCCATTGGTGTCTGTGTCCTGTGACTGCCAGCCAGAATGCCCATTAAAGCGGCGTGGTGCTGTGAATACCTATGCACTGGTATCTGGACTGAAACCATCTTATTTACATTTGGTCACCAAATGCCCCTGAGATAGTGACAGTTTTCAGTTACCACCAACCTGGGCTGGATTTGAACTATCATTAAAAGACTACTTTATCCTAGCCCACAAAGCCATCCAGTCTCCCATGCTTAACTAGCTTAAAGCATTTACCTTCATTAGATCAGGCTGCCGTACTTGGAGGAGCTTGTCTATTGCATCTGCATCTGCAGTTTTCAAAACAGAAAGGTTGTGACACAAATGCCAACAAGTGAATACCTGCAGTTTACATCAGTATTGAAGAGACAAAGGAGAAGCTGTGAACTCCCCACTCATTCTGCAGGAAATGCTGTGACTCAATATAAGCCAAATACATCTCTGGTTAAACTCACTTAATAGAGAAAGGAAAACACAGTTACAGAGCTGATATGTTTTCTGAGAATTCTGTTTTCTAATCTGTGCTTTAGTGTTAGCATATGTTCAGATACCCCCAGCTCTGCCTCTACAAACAAGTCATATATCCCCACTGCCCACCAACAGTTAACCTCCCTCTTTCCCACAGAAGTCCCCACTTTCCTTCCTATCCCCCATAAACAGACACAGTGATCACCACAAAATCCAGAGACATTGGTTCCACTAACCTTTAATGCCAGCCTGAATGAGCAGCATGCAGGAAGGATCCACCTCAGATTTGGCGAGTTCAATGTGGCATGGGGGAGAAGAGACGTGATTGTAGGATGAGGTTGTGTCACAAATCACCATACTTAAATTTGCTCCCTTTGTCTTTAGAAAATTATTCTGCAAAATTTCCAGAAAGAAAGAGTTATTAAAAGAAACCAGACAAACCCACAAATGATCTCCCTCAATGATATCTAAAATATATCACTAGCTTGTATTATTGTTATCAATCTATCATTTATATTGCAATAGTGCCTAAGGCCTTCTTACCAGATCTGGACCCCATTGTGCTAGGCATTGTACAAACATATAGCCAACACCAGTCTAACATCAGCTCAAACTGGGAAGCAGTCTGATCCAACAGACTGAGCAATGGACTGGGAGCCAGGGACCGCAAACATCAATTCTTCCTCTTCCACTAACTTATGTGGCGTTGGGTGAGAAATGTCACTTCTCTGTGCCTGTTTTCCCATCTGCCAAATGGGAATTTTGATACTTACCTACCTCACAGAACAATTTTATGCTTGTAAAGTAAATTGTAAATATTAACAAAATTTTAAAATTTTATTTTTACCAAGCCTAAATTTGGGATCTAAGGTGCTTAGGTGTGTCCCTTTAAATCTCAGAATGAGAAAGAAGCCAAGGGGGCCTTTATTGTTTTGAAATTGCAGGCACTGTCTGCCCCATTGTCATCAACTAGGAGAAGAGGGAAATAACAAAGAAACATTGGCCTTCCTGTTTAGGAAATGCGTTTAGTATTTCTGATGGGTTGTTGATCAAAGACCGAGCAAAGAATAAAATCTTCTCGCTTTGAGCATTAAAACGACCCCTCTACTTAAAAACAATAGTGGCTCTTGGGTGGAGGAAGGGAAGAGTGGATTGCAGCTTTTTCCTCCTCTTGACCAACTTGTACACCAAACAGGATGGACCTTCTCCTGAAACCTGTGTGCACACATACTCGGGATTGGGATTAGGGCTGGACTTTGCTAAAACAGGGTCACCATTTCTTAAAATACTCTATCATGGAGAGGGCTGGACAGCTCAGAGTGGCTGCTTAGCACTTTCTAAAATCAGGCCCCTCAAATGTGTGTCCCATTGGGGACCCAAAAAATGGAGGCACCAAAATCACTAGCCCAGTGGTTCCGAAACATTTTCCGTGCATGGCCCCATTTTTAGCTATATTGCTTCCCGTGATCCCAAACAGCATGGAGGGTGCCATTTAAAAATGACAGGTTTCAGAGTAGCAGCTGTGTTAGTCTGTATCTGCAAAAAGAACAGGAGTACTTGTGGCACCATAAATTTGTTAGTCATTTAAAAATGGTGTCTTCCATGCAGCATGACCTTGCATGCAGCAGAGATGGATTATGGTTTTGTGAGGCCCTGGGCCAGAGCAAGTGGGCCCCTCCTTCCACCTGCAGTCCCCGCAACCCCTCTGCCCCCGTGACTCCTGTCAGGGAAATGGGGTTAGGGCATGGGGGCTTGCTCCCCTCCCCGGCAGCACTCCTGCCAGGAAGCAAAGTTGGGGCGTGGGGGTTTGCCCGCCTGGCAACCCCACTCCCTGGCAGGAGCACAGGCAGGCAGAGCGAGGCAAGCCCCTGAACCCCAGCCCCGCTCCCCGGCAGGAGTGCCGGCTGGCTGGAGTGGATCCAGGTGCGAGGGTGCCCATTTTTCTGGGGGCCCCCCAATTGGCCAGGGCTCCTGGGCACAGGCCCCATTGGCCCAGTGGCTAATCTGCCACTGGCATGCACATACGTGTGCAAGGTGATGTTGCATGGAAAGCATCATTTGGTAGAGCAAAATAGCCTCCTCCATGCGGTTTGACCCTGAACATACAGTACATGTGACATCATGCTGTGTAGAGGACACCATTTTGTAAAATGTACACTTTGAATTGCCGCAATCACATTTACTGATGGAGCTATCCCACTTGGGGTTGCAACCCAAGGTTTGGGAACTGTTGCACTAGTCACTTTTTAAAAACATTGGCCTAGCTAAGCGCCAAACAATACAAAACCTCCCAGTCACACCAGTAAAACTATTTATACTGGCTTGTTGTGAAAACAGAAGGTTTAAAACAACCAGTTAGTACTATTTCCATATAGTTTGTTTTGGGGTTGGGGGACTGAGATGGGAGGAAAGACCTGTGTATTTTCTTTTGTCTGCTGTGGAAAGAATACTTGAGAGTGTTAGAGTTTCCTTTGCATTTAATGAGACGGACACCAGATTATTGCATGCGTGCCTTGGGAAAGGCCAGCAGGAAAAAGGAGAAACGACTCAGCGCCCTCTATCTACTCTCCTCTCAGACAGTTATCTGGTTCCCAGGTTCAGCAGCTAACCCAGCTTGGAGGCCAAATAGTTTTTTCCATGCAATGATTAGTTAGGTGGAGGCATGAGGAGAGCCCTGCCATGGGATAAGGGTTTCTGGAAAAGCCATTGTTAAAACTGGTGTGGTTTAAAGCATTTCATATTTGGGGATTCCAAGTATACGAGCAGTCAGATGCGACTTGCTAGAGTAGCTAGAATCCAAGGGCAGAGGACATGTGTCAGACATACTGAGTGATTTGCCCAAGGTCACATGAGAAGTCAGTAGCAGAAGCAGGAATTGAACACTGAGTCCCAGTCCAGTGCTTTAACTCCAATACCATGCTTTAAAATTTATTTTTATTATTTTATTTTTAGTTTTTTAGATTTTTCAGCATTTCATTCAGTCCTAAGGGTGAGCACAATTAACAGGACTCATTTACTAACTTACCTTTAACTAAATACACCCAATTTCTTGGACAGTGAATCTCAATCAGAATATAGAAATATATAAAACCTCATATCTGACAATGCTGTCTGTTTACTGCCCACTAGATGGCATCTGTGTTTATGGTCACTCAATCCCATAGGGGTTTCAACATGAATTGTTGCTAAAATACTTTCAGCATGAATGTAAACAGGCAGAAATGCCAGTTAATAGGTAATTTACAAGGAAAAGTCAATAGAATAAGAATCTAGCTCCCCCCCCCCCCCCCCTCCAAGTGATCTCAGTGTGGCTGGCTAGTAGAGGTAAAGTTAATCACTGTAATTTCACACCAGTTGGCAGTAGGGTGACCAGACAGCAAGTGTGAAAAATCAGGACAGGGGGTGGGGGGTAATAGGAGCCTATATAAGAAAAAGACCCAAAAATCGGGACTGTCCCTAGAAAATCGGGACATCTGGTCACCCGAGTCAGCAGTCCCACAAGATTCTTTACCATCTAGCATTTGTCTCAGGTCTTCACTTGCTGCACAGTGAGTTTATTCCCCTCCAACTGCACCTGAGCTGATCCTTCCCCATTAATCTCATCTTAGTTTTACAAATAAGTAATTGCGCTAACAGTTTCCAGTTGGACCAATTCAAACAGACCTGGGATACCCTTCAAAGCCATTGAACTGGGGCAGTGAGGCCTAGGTTCCACTGTACCCCCCTTGTCTGATCCAATTTCCTCTCCATGCCAGCTGGCAGTAAGGGGAGAGGAGGATGGTGAGGTGGAGGAGATAACGTGTGCAGGACTGGTATATGTGTGTGTGTGTTTGTGAATGGTGGTTTCCTGTTAAATAGGAGGAGACAAAGGAAGTTGAGGTGGCCCCAGGTTGCACCATGATGGAGGGGGACATGACTGAATTCCTCCTGGTGACTCTTGTTGTCTCCGCTGTGCTCAGTCAGCAGCAAGCGGTTTGCATTCCCCACCCCATGGGAATGGAGCACAAGCCGTAAATACCACACTAACACGCCAGGCACCATCAGCTTTGCTGGCCCCTTGTGCCTGCAAGTTTGACATGATGGTAAGAACCTGCCCCCAAGACCTCACACTGTTCCCACGCGGCTTTAAAACAAGTGGCCATTCAGCCTACCTGCAAAGATGCTACTTACACATGTGTCGGGCTCACTGAGATGCAAGCAGATCACTTTGGGCTTCTTCACATGTTTAATATTCTGACAAGCAGAGGTGTCGTAGGGCTAGAAAGTAAAACAAAATACTGCTGCATTTGTAAATTGCATAGGTACAGAGAGACAGGTCAGGACACATGGCTGCATCTCTCAGGCAAGTCTTTGAAGTTCCTAGATAACAGGTGTCTTTCTATTTCTATATTCAGAATGGTTGGGATTATGACCCCCAAACCCTATTTTATCATGGAGTTTTCCAGGCCACCTCTTGTAATTACACTGCAGAAGATGGAGTGGACAGGCAGTCTCTACAGAGCTGTTCTCTATATGACCTGCATGTATCCAGGTTCCCTGCAGTGCATCCTGGCCCCTAGGTGTAGCATAACTGCACCAGCTCTGCTGTCTGCAGCCTTTACTTGGATTCAGCCCATTATGATTCACATCCTTAGGCTGAGGTTGCTTGCTCTGCTCCCCAGCTGGTTGCTAGTCCTTAAAAACTCTGCAGAGAAAGGTTCCAACCCCACCTCTCTGGCAATTCTAGCCCTGTAACATCTATTGCCAAAACAGCCCTATTGAACCTATCCCCTGTAGCCTGCTTGTTTCAAGTTGAAAAGCATCATTGTGGTAATAGACATGCCCTCTGAAAAACTGTTTTAATGGCAAACCTCACTGTCTCAGGAAGGCAGGACAGAGCAAGCGGGAACAGACTGAACTGCAGCAGGGAAGATGTAGCCAAAGGACATGAGATCATTATGGCTGGAGATACTCCAGACTAGGCTAGAAATTCATCTATTGGGGATAGTTTGAAGAGAGTGAGAACAATTCTGCAGCAATGTCAGAGGCAGCCCACTGTAGGTTCCTTGCAGCCCAAAGAAATCTATGATATGCACTGCCCTACCAGCCGTTCCACTAGAAATGTGTTTGTATCAGTTGCTGAATCCCTTATAATACACTCGTCAATCCGAGAGGTGTGTTTGGTCTGATGATGTGCTATATCTAGGCATTCTGGCAAGGGGTCCCATGAAAGACAGCGCCAACCAGTAACCCCTGGCAATTCTCTAATGCCTTCAGGGGATCTCAGAACCATTAATGAATATAGCCTCAGAGCACCTGAGGGATAGGGCAGTCTCATTAGCCCCGTTTCACAGAGAGGGGGAAAGTGACCTGCCCAGTATCACAAAGGGAGTTTTTGGGAGGGCTGGGAACAGAATCAAAGTCTCCTAACTCCCAGTCCTGTGCTCCAGCTACAAGGCTCTCCCGTATGTGTGCAGCACTGGTTCTGGTTTAACACAGCATGGTACGAACAAACCACAGCTTCTGAAGAAAGTCTTCAGGAACAACATGCTCACCATAGCTCATCAAATGCATAGTCAAGCACTTCCTCCTACCTTCACTGTGCTACTAGGTGGGGGTCCTGTGGTAGCTGAGTGGGAAGTTTGCTCTGTGAGGACAGTAGTAGTGGCTGTCGAAACCATTTCCAAAGTCATGGCTTGTGCTGTCGTGCTGAAAGGAGCATGTGATGTGTTCGGCTGTGAATCGGGAGATGTTTTCACTGACACTGACTGGTCTGACACAGCCATGTGTGTTTGGGTGGGTCCTGCGGAAGTCGCAGGGCTGGTGTCTTCAGTCACTTTGGTCATTTCAGTAGTACTTGCTTTTCCTACATAGAAAAAAATAGGAGTATGCTTAAGGCCTCTCGAATCAAAGCTTGTCATTGTAGTGACTGAACTGCAATATTGATTTGTTATAGTCAGTGGTACTAGAATGTATTATCGGCTGTAGAAAACATGCACATTAGATTTGCTTCATAGTTACCGAATTGTTACATGCATATAAGCTGCTTACAGTAGGCTAATATTCTGTGTGTATTCTACAAGAGTGTAACGCTGCTATTGCCTGGCTCACCCCCCAACGCTGACCTCCCCAGTGCCACCCCTGCCTTCTCACTGCACTCAGAGCCCTCAAACAAATAGATCTGTTGATTTAAAAAAAAAAAAAAAAAAGGAAGAGTATGTGTCTCTTTTTAAGATCCTTCAGCTTGAATCCCCTCAAGCCCCTGCCCTATGGCAGAAAGGCAGACATCTTACCTTTAAAGATGCTGTATGCAGAACTCAGAAAGGGAGCGCAGAGACATATGAGATAACCAGGGCATCTGATCATTATAGTTTAGCCTGCCTGCAGTCCCAGATCTAGTGATCAGACCGCTCCTCCTAAGCATTCACTTTAAAGCAAAGATGGGTTCAAGCTGCAAGTCTTGGATCTAAATCCACACTTCTCTAAAGAACAGAGGTGAGTGGATTTGGGTCCACTATAAAGATAGGAGCTGGAAGCAGCCTCTGGAATACTGAAGTATTTCAGGAGCCTGGGGACAAGTTGGGGTTCACATCCGTGGTTCCATACTGGACTCATTTCTAAAATATCATTTTGGTTTAATCGTGAATTAAAAGCCCATTTCGATGAGACAGCCTGTTCTAAATCATCCTTTCGGTGCCTGCTTAAAGTTTCATTTTCACATCTTGTAAATTCAATCACTAAAGCACATCAGCAAATGGAAATTGCAGAGAGCATGGAGAATAATTAGCAAGTTCAAATCAATTTCCCATACCTTCTGGTGTTGGTGAAATAGTTTTAGGCTCCATCGTTTCTGTGAGAGTGACAGTTGTTATTGCTGGTGTTACACTGGTGATAGTAGCATTCATCGCTGAAGGTGAAGTAGTGACTGATGAGCTGTGGTTGTTTCCACCAGAAACTTTATTGTCTGCGGGGGGCGGGAAGGAGTGTTAATTTATAGCTAAAAACACGATATGGCATCTGTTCTAAGAGATGCAGACTGACAGGACTCTGATATTTCACTCACATGCAACATGAGAGTCTCTTTCTGAGAAGAAATAAGTATGATTTTTGCAATGTTTCTTTTGTTTGTTTGTTTGTTTTTACAAGGGGGTTGGGTTTGGTTGCTTCTTCCCCTTTTCTGTTTGAAGGCTTCTGATCCTTGGGCTGCCCTCTTGGCACTGACTGTCCTTTTGACACTCGGATCTTGGGCAGCAGAGGAGAGAGGTTTAAGCCCCCCACATCCCACACAGATACACACTGTCCCCTAACCTTCATGAAAGGATGACAGACACATAGACTTTAAGGCCAGAAGGGACCATCATGATCATCTAGTCTGATCGCCAGCACATAACCCACTCCTATTATAGACTCATAACCACTGGCTGAGTTACTGAAGTCTTCAAATCATGGTTTAAAGATTTCACATTACAGAGAATCCACCATTTACACTCTTTTAAACCTGTAAGTGACCCACGCCCCATGCTGCAGAGGAAGGCAAAAACCCCAAGGGTCTCTGCCAATCTGACCCAGGGGAAAATTCCTTCCCGACCCCAAATATGGAAATCAGTTAGACGCTGATCATGTGGGCAAGACCCAGCAGACCAACACACCCAGGAAAGAATTCTCTGTAGTTACTTAGAGCCCTCCCAATCTAGTGTCCCATCACTGGCCATTGGAGATATTTGTTACTAGCAGTCGCAGATCGGCTACATGCCATTGTAGGCAGTCTCATCATACCATACATACTCTCCATTAATTTATCAAGATCAGTCTTGAAGCCTGTTAGGTTTTTTGCCCCACTTCTCCCCTTGGAAGGCTGTTCCAGAACTTCACTCCTCTGATGGTTACAAACCTTTGTCTAATTTCAAGTCTAAATTTATTGATGGCCAGTTTATATCCCTAAACCATTCCCTTCCGCAACAGGATCACTGTACCAGGACTGCCCTGGAGATTGACCACCACTGAGCAGCCCCATGCCAACTTGTGGAAAAGCTCTCTCTGCTATCCTCTGTTAATTATTTGGCTTTGGAAACATTTATTATTTATTCTTTAAAGGGGAGAAAAGGGATTTTTAATAGCTCTTTTCACAAGTAGACAGTTCTTTTCCTTTCCAAAAAAGATTAACAGCCTTATAATTCATATGGAAGAAATTCAGAGACCAGACAATCGAACTGGGGCACATCAAAGGCTCAAATGTTAATCTAGTCTCTGTTTGCAACTTTAAACAAGAATCAGAGTAACAGCCGTGTTAGTCTGTATCCGCAAAAAGAAGAACAGGAGTACTTGTGGCACCTTAGAGACTAACACATTTATTAGAGCATAAGCTTTCGTGGAAGAAGTGGGCTGTAGTCCACGAAAGCTTATGCTCTAATAAATTTGTTAGTCTCTAAGGTGCCACAAGTACTCCTGTTCTTCTTTTTAAACAAGAATGGAGCAGCAACTGGACATGCTGGTCCTGATCCTACATTAAGCCCATGGGAATACAGGAGTCCAGCTGTGCAGAGCTCTGTGCAGGACTGGACTGTACACTGGCCTAAATTAATAGGTTTGAGAGGAAAGATTCAGCATTTGAAAAAGACCACGTGTGTGCTACAGGAAAAAGAAATGGAAATTTCAAATATATTCACATTATTGCAGGTACAAACTCCTTCAGGGCTTGATCCAAAGCCCAGTGAAGTCAATAGAAACATTCCCAAAGGCTTTGAATCAAGTCCTTGTTGACTAGAGATGTTGCATCTCTTTGAGGTAAAATGGAACATTTAGAGAATCATCAAATATTTGAATGTAAAAGTTTGTATATTTCGTAGTAATCACATGCTGCGAGATAAATATGCCACCTTTGACTTTGCTTATGTGATATCTGAAGCAAGCCTTAAACATTGTTGAAGACTTTTTTCCTCCTGTTTTTCATGCTATTTTATTCCTCTCTGGAAACCTATTTCTGTTCTCCACAAACTGGTTCAATACCTACTTCACATTCTATGTGTTTTTAGATTCTTGTAAAAAATACATTGATTGTCGCATTAGTTTCTATCCAGTAGTGACTGAACTCTAAAACTTGCAAGATAAATTATTTCACCATTATTCATTTTTTCAGAACCTAACAGAGATATTATTAAGTTCTTTATCAGCTGCTGAGTATTCTAGCCCTGATCCAACAAAACACTTGAACTTGTGTTTAACTTTAAGCATGTACGTAAGTCCCATTGAAGTCATGCTTATATACATGCTTAAAGTTCAACAAATGCTTACTGTTGTTTTAAATGGGAATATTTTCCTGAACTGGAGCCTTAGTGCTTTGCTGCATTGGGCCCATAATGTTCAGCCCCTGGGAGGATTGAGCCCTAAATCACTTTATGGGATTGATTACAGAAATGGGCTTAATCCGTGCTGTTGTCAAGCTAAATATAAAGGAAATATTTTACAATCCAGATTAGGTAATAGACCCTTTAAGAAAGAAAACTGACCCTTGTCTTGTAACTTCATTAGATGAAAATTGCCAACTGTTGATACTGGAAATTCTAAAGTCTGAGTATAGGGTTATGTTAAGAAATATAATTGTGATTGTGTGTGCGCACATGGGAGAAATATTGGAATGCCGAGGAGTTGCCAGCTACACAAGCAAAACACATGAGGAGGTAGATTCAGAAGACCGTGTTGAGATGTCTCTGGCAAGTGTTTGGGAGCATTTCAGTCCTCCACAATTCATGCCTCATGTGAATCCTTCATAATCTTGCACAACATGCAGTCAGTACTGAGAAAAACTGGAAGGATTTTGTCATGAGACAATGAAATGATTGGAAAAGAATATAAAGAAGGGAGAGAAATTCATTGCAAATAAGAATGACACAAATGTTACAAGGAACCCATTACAAGACAGGCTTCAGGGGCAGGAATCGTATTTCAAATAGGTCTTGCTAAAATAATAAATAAACTAATGAAAAGATTAATGTATGTGATGCCTTTCATTATAGGATGGAGTCAGATTAACCAGTTAGAACATAAAAGAGTGGGTGAACTGGGATTCAGTTTCTGCCTTGAGAGCATATCTGATGGCGAACTGACACTAATCTCAGTCATAGGTAAAAGGCAGAGAAGAATTTTGAGGCCAATGTAAAACTTTCCATGGAAACCCAGAGAGAATTCTGCATAATGGGAGATAATATAGGAGGGCCTTACTACAGACTCCTGAGAATAGGCTTGGTACATACATTCATAGATTCTAAGGCCAGAAGGGACCACTGTGATCATTTAATCTGACCTCCACAGGCCAGAGAACTCCCCCAAAATAATTCCTAGGGCAAAGCTTTTAGAATAAACATCCAATCATGACAATTAAAAAATGGTCAGTGATGGAGAATCCACCACAACCCCTGGTCAATTGTTCCAATGGTTAATTACTCTCAGTGTTAAAAATTTACACTTTACAATTTACTCTCAGTTTGTCTAGCTTCAACTTCCATTATTATATATTTGTTCCCCATGTAGGTACTCATAGACTGGAATCAAGTCACCCCTTAACCTTCTCTTTGTTAAACTAAATAGACTGAGCTCTTTGCGTTTCTCTCTATAAGGCAGGTTTTCTAATCCTTTAATCATTCTTGTGGCTCTTCTCTGAAACGTCTCCAATTTAGCAACATCCTTCTTGTAATGAGGGTACCAGAAATGGACACAGTATTCCAGCAGTGGTCACATCAGTGTCAAATATAGAGGTAAAATAACCTCTCTGCTCCTAGTAGAGATTCCCCTGTTTATGCATCCCAGGATTGCATTAGCTCTTTTGGCCACAGTGTCCCACTGGGAGTTCATGTGCAGCTGATTAGCCACATAAAATACCACAGAATTCACCCAGCAGCACATTCCAGGGAGAAATCAAATATTCCATTTTAATAATCAGTTGGTGTATTCTAAACATAAAAAAACTACTCAACTGCCATGTCAGGATGGATAAAGGGTCCATCTAGTCAGTTATTCTGTCTCCAGTCAAGGCTTGATGGTTCAGAGGAAGGGATAAACCCCTAAAATATAGCTAATTATGCAATACACAGGGTAGTGTTCAGCATTAAACACCAACAATCAATTCTATGAGAGTAGCTTCAGAGTGCAGCCCCCCATCTTTGAGCTTCACAGACCTTTGGTTCATTACTGAAGTTCAATTCAGGCAAAGTCCTGCAGTCCACATAGGCTGAAAGGACGTTGACATTAAAGGCAGTATTGTTTGTATAGGGACGGCATGATTGGCCCTCACACTTTTAGCCAAACTGATCTGTTAATTCAAGGCCCTCATCCGGCAAAGAGAACTGCACAGTTAGATCCCTGAAACCACGTTCAATGAAGTTGCAGGATTGGAGCAACTTTGTGTCTATGGATTTACTGCAACTCTGCATCCTCATTGAAGAAAACGTTCAGGCTACATTCCATGGCATCAACAACATAGAGGAAACTCACAGCGACCCCGCACCCTGTCAGATATTTCACACACAGTTCATAGTCTTTCCAACGCATAGGGGCGGCATTAACATCTGAACACTTTGTGTACCTTTTCCTCCTCGTGCCTATGTTCAGAGTTTCCTTCATGTTGGCAGCCTTAGTATATGGAAATGGTTACAATGAGGTAACTGTGAAATCTATCCTCCATCTGTACCCCCAAAAGAGAGCGAATACACACAATGTTAACGGGCAGACCACAGAACAGCTGCACGCTCTCTCTTAACCCCTTGCTGGCAATGAAGAAGACCCCTGCTTTATTCATCTGGAGCAGCAAAAAGCGCCTGATACACACAGATTGTACCAAGTCAACTGGTTGCATCTCCATGGTGCTTTCTCAAGTGCTTTGCATGTGCTAACATCACACCTTTAAATATTAGTCTATATGAGACCTGAAAAGGTTTGTGTCGTTTTAAAGATCTTCTCAGGAAGGGGAAGGTTTTCATAAAGAAGAGGAGGTATTTATGTGTAGATATTATCCCAACCAGTTATGTTCTCAAGAAAACTTATATCCTGCATTTTTACTTGTCTTCCAGTTAAGAAGAAAGCATAGATGACAATAAGAAATGTGAGAGGCATTTATTAGAAAACATAATATTGGGAATGTTAGCGTTAATGAAATAAGCCAAGCTGCCATCCCTGGCTGAAAGTTTTTAGAACAGATACAGCCTGGAAACTGGCAGTGTAAGCTTTCTTCATATACAACATGCCTCAGACTTGCTCTGGAATGACTCCATCTAACGGCAAGAAGGAAGTTCAGTCTCCATGGCCCGTTCTATTATTATCCCGTCTACTTGCCTGGGCCCAGATTTTCCAAAGAGCTCATCTCCTGTTTACTCACCAGAACAAGTACCCAGATTTTCAGGAAAGGTTATCATGCTGCATGTGCACTGGGTGCTGAGCACTTTTGAAAGTCTAGCCCCATGGAAGCCTACTGTGATACTCATTTTTCTGTATCCCACTACCAGCCTCTAAACTAACCATTCCCCCATGAAATGCACTTCCATGACACCTTAAAAGTAGAGATGGGACTGAATTACGAAGCTCACATCCAAATCTGAATTGTTCCACTGTTCAGCGGTGTTTGGATCTAGGGTTTTGGTTTTGGCCAGATTTCTTTTTAAACAAAAGAGATATTCTTTCCAGGAAGGAGCCCAATTCAAAAATGTTAAATCACTGAGTTTTCCTGATAACAAATCACAACCAGGAGGTATGATGTCATGCCCAGAATAATAATTAACGTAATGTTAAATCTCTCCTTTTCACACGGCTTTGTGTTTACATGGACATCAGCAGGAAACTTTACCTCATTAGAATGACATAATTCCTTTTACTTGACTTCCCAAAGGGCCATAATCACCCAGACAAACACCTTTGAACTTTTCCAGATGTTTATAAAAATACAAGAGCTGTTTGGCCAAAATCTTTGCACCAACGTGTATCATAAAACAAGGACTGGATCTTCCTCCACCTTAATTTGCCTTTGGATTTGCTCAGTTTTATTATGACTCCTTTTCTCCCCTTGCCTCTCCAGCACATGCAACCATTTTAATACAAGAAGTATCAAAGTGTTTTGAAGCTGTAGGACTATAAAAGTCTCTAACAATGCAGATGGGAACTGGGATACCACGCCTAAGTGGCATTTGGCTAAAAACCTCAATCATTTATTGCACAGCACATTCTCATTAGTTTTGCAAAACTTGTGTGAATTTTATTAAGGACTTGAGAATTAAAACCAAATGAAACTTTAAGCATGAAGCAATCAAAGTCTAGTAAGGCTAGCAGGGAAGGGAGTGATAACTTAGTTTGTGTGAGAATTCACCTCCAAATTAGTTGTAGGGGACACAATTTCACAAATATTTATTTTAGTCACCTTTTTACTACCCTAAAACAAAAGAGTATCCATCCAGTACTTTGGACATCCTTGACAATCTGATAAAACTAATTAATAAACAGACCTGGCACTTATCCCAGATCAAATAATCCGGCAACAACATAAACACAACAAAACTTAATTGACTTACCCTCATCATCCACACCTGAGTTCTGCACCAGTGCTACCCAGCCCTACCCAACACCCATCTCGTTACAGTAAAGCAACAGACTCAGATCAACAAGGGGCAGTCTCTGCAGTTTGTATCCCATTTTGTAGTATAAGGCAGTTAAATACAGGATTTTCTTCCTCTCATCTGCATCTTCACAATGACTAATGTACAACCTGTGGAAGTAGCTGCCTCTTCTATGATGACAATACTAATTAGCCTTTATATAGTACACCTCATCTTCAAATCACTTGACAATCATTTTGTCAAGTTCATCTCTGCTTTAATACTTTAGACTTCAACTAATTAATCCTTACAAAAACCTTGCAGGGTAGGTATTAGCCCAATTTTACAGATAGACAAACAGAGGCAGAGCTTAAATGACACACAGCTAAAGCCACAAGGGCAGAACCAAAATGAGCACGTAGGAGTTCCTGGTCCTTTAAGGGTACGTCTACACCGCAATTCAACAGCACCTTAGCTTGAGCCCCGTGAGCCTGAGTCAGCTGGCATGGCCTAGCCACAGGCTTTTAATTGCTGTGTAGACATACTCTAAGACTACACTTCTGCAGTCAAAGTATACAGGTACAGTAAGTGCATTGGGTGTCAGTAGGCTGTGATTCAGGACCTGGTGTGTTGGTCGGAATGGGGAAGCAGTGGAGAAAGAGGGCAGAACAGAACTACAACAGTGTGAACCAGGTTTCAATGTTTGCCTTTCATTAAGCCAACAGCTACAATAAGCAGCACCTTTTGGGACTTTGAGCTACATTACTCATAAAGCTCTAGTTTTACTCCTCTCCGGCCATGTGGCAGGAATTCAAGTGGGTGGCGCTCCCTTTCCTCTGGAAATATCTGATAAAATCCCCTTTTTTTCCCCTTTTCCACACAGTCCCAGACAGGATATGGGTGTGGATCTGCAGTCACGAATGACACAAAGAAAAGCGCAAAGAGAATGTGGGGAGGAGGAGGGTTGACAACTCAAACCATTACATCACTGCAGTCAGCCGTGAGCAGAGTCAGCCAATCAACACTTAACCCTGCTCAGTCAGAGCCAGTAAAGAGGGATTTTGCTTTGTCTTGTAGCCTGACTTAAGTTGGCTCTTAAATAAGCCACTGACCTTAGGAGCCCTATTTCTCAGGCAGCTTCTATGATGCTTGTGGCTTGTATATTTATGACAATCAGCCTCCTAGAAGAAGTTGAACCTGAATTATCGTTCCTCCTTGGCCTCACCAATTTTCAGCACTTAAACTCCTTTATTTTGCGGGATCTTGGTAAAAGAATAAGTACTTGAGGATGATCACATGCAGAAACAGGTTGACATATGAAGCACAGTGATGCAGCACCACACTCTTAGGTACAAACACATATAGTTTGCATGAGGTACAAATACATACAGGGTCTTGCACTAATGTATCATCTACAAGTTTTAATACATGCACTAATAGGACAATTCACTGCACTGTCCACCGGTAGTGCATACTTTCTAGCGTATATACGTCATCATTCTTGCAGTTAACATTGTAGCCATGTAAAAATCACGTAGAGCTGAATCTTGGCATACAGAAACATTCCTTAAATGTCAACAAAGGTTTGGTTTGGGTTTGATTAAAGTCACAGGCAAAAGTCTTTATTTTAAACTAACAGGTTTGCCCATCTCTAGTGATTCAGCACCATATTATGATCTCCTGATCTATCCCTTTGGTGGTGTAGCTGGAATGTACAAACCAAAGTAACCCCCCCCCACATCATTTTTAAAATGCACGTATCAATTGTTTTTAGCATTTAAAAATAAACTAGAAAGGCCAAGTAGATATTGTGGACAAATATTTCCCACTTAGCAGCTTTCACTCAGAAGGATCCCAAGATATAATGCAAGTTATATTTACATACAGCACTGGCTGAAATGCAGCAGTTCCTGGGATGCACAGCACCCTTGTACACCCTTGTGGGTAAGGGACATTTTGGCTTCTGACTCTAAGGCTATGTCTACACTACAGCCAGGATTTACGCTCTGAGATCGATCCACCAGTGGTCGATTTAGCGGGTCTAGTGAAGACCCGCCAAATCGACTGCAGATCGCTCTCCAGTCGACCCCTGTACTCTACCCCCGACGAGAAGAGTAAGGTAAGTTGACAGGAAAATTTCTCCCATTAACCCCCCCGCGGTGTAGACCCTGCGGTAACTTGATCTAAGGTACGTTGACTCCAGCTACGTTATTCATGTAGCTGGAGTTGTATAGCCTAGGTCGACTTACCGTGGTAGTGTAGGTATAGCCTTAGGCAAATGCTCAAATGAGAGGATAGATGGTTTTGAGGGGACTCAGGAGAAAAGGGTTCTACTCCTGCCTCTGCCATGGACCCACTCTGTGACCGTGGGTGAATCACTTTGGGATTAATTTTCAAAAGTGCTCAGACGGTGTGGTTCAAAGGTTTTAAAACTTCATAGGTTGACATGGTGCTAGGAATGCATCCAACTAGCTTAGCTATGAAATGTAGCCCAGCTGCCAACTATCAGCCCACAATAGAATTACTTAGCTCTTATATAGAGCTTTTCATACATGAACGTCACACGCTTTGCAAAAAGGTATCATTGTCCCCATTTTACAAATGGGGAATTTGAAGCATCAAGGTGAAATAACTTGCTCAAGGTAACAAAACAGGTTAGTGGCAGAGCCAGGAATAGAACCTTAAGTACCATATCTAAAATGTATGAAAAGCAGTTCTTGGAAAGACAATAAATTGTTATAGGAATAAATCTGAATTATAGTTTAACATTTAGATTAGACAAGTACTGAATCACTCCTTATTAGCCTTCAAGTAATGTGTTTCATGATTCTGGATTTGCTTTTACCCTGAACCTATTCTAATCTTACTTCAGAGTCTGAAAAGATATGGCAACAAATTTTCCTTTGGAACAGCATAGAGCTGCTCTGTTTTCATTTACTATATGTCAGTGGGAAAGAGGGAATTCTTAGCTTGCTATATAAGCCAATTTGTACATAGCTCTTGAAAGGCATCCTTCTATTGTTTAGCACGGAAGTGGAGAAATGTTGCTGGGAAACAAGATTAAAAGCCAAGGGAGAGATCAGCAAGGAAATTGATTAGGAGATGTTTGCTTTGTTAAAGTTGTGCATCTGAGCTGGGTCGTGACCCAGAGAGGTGCTGAACACCTACAGCTCAGAGGTCAGTAACAAGTTGCAGGTCCTCAGAACTATGCAGGGACCTACACTTAACTATGACGTGACAGACAAATTATTCCACTAGAAGATGTTCCATCACCTTGCTGCCTAGTCTGCTATGGTGCTGGAATAGGACTGTCCCCAGCTTGTTTAAAATCATGTTCATTAAGGAAGGAACAAGTGCCTTTACATCACTACAGCACCTACCGCAGAAGGTGTGTCTTTCTCTCTCCCGATAATCAACCTAGGTACTTATCTGGTCCATTGGAACAACATGAGTTCTGCATTATGTGCACATAGGTGCAAGAGCATGCTGAGTTGTAAATGCACAATTGACGTTACTGTTTTTTTATTCTAAAGAATATGTGAATTGTTTCACTCTCAATTGATGTTTTCATAGATATTATGTTACCAAATCTCAATTCTCTCTCTTTGGTAAAGATCCTGCTGCATTGCACGAAGAGATAAGAAACTGGTTATAACTAGGTTTCAGAGTAGCAGCCGTGTTAGTCTGTATCCGCAAAAAGAACAGGAGTACTTGTGGCACCTTAGAGACTAACAAATTTAAATTTGTTAGTCTCTAAGGTGCCACAAGTACTCCTGTTCTTTTTGTGGTTATAACTAGTTCGGTGGTGTTGGGCAAGACAGACAGGGGCTCCAGAGTTACTATCCATTTCCAGGGAAGGGAGATTAGCTTAGCTGTGGACTACGGGTGACTTGGTTGGAGGCTGCATGCCACTGACCTTTTGCTGACTGACCCATGGTACATAATAGAGTGATTTTGGAGAAGTCTGTCAGTGCATATAGGCATAAACTTTTCATATGGTTTGTGATTTTATTGCAATGCTAGAACTTGGGCAAATTTCAGTGAGAGGTTGGGCAAATTTGGAATGGGCTGGGGCCTGAATTTCAGGTAGAAACAAAGTGAAATTGGATGAATTTGACCCCAAGGCAGGTGTTTTGGTTTGTTTTGTGGTTTCTGTGACACTCTGCACCCCACATTCAGCATAGTAATATGATTATGATATAATTATGTGGCATCTTGTACAAGGTATGCCTTGTAAGGTATCATTCTAAAAGTCTTGATCTGTTGAACATTATCTTGTTGGACTGTATGCAAAGTTATAGAATATCAGGGTTGGAAGGGACCTCAGGAGGTCATCTAGTCCAACCCTCTGCTCAAAGTGGAACTAATCCCCAGACAGATTTTTGCCCCAGATCCCTAAATGGCCTCCTCAAGGATTGAACTCACAACCCTGGGTTTAGCAGGCTAATGCTCAAACCACTGAGCTATCCCTCCCTCCTGAATACATAATTTTGCTAGGTACTGTATGTGTTACTGAAAGATGTTGTGAAGTTTAAAACACCCACAGCTAGCCTTTCAGGTACAACAATGAAGAAGCTAGACAGTGCTAATGACCCATCAGCAAAGACAACTGACCTTGGAAAAGGTTTATCCTCACCGGGGAATGTTTCAACCAGCCTATGAGTAATGGATGCTACGACTCAGCAAGGCATGCAAGGGCATGTGACCAGACCACATGACACTGAACTACATTTTGGTACCTGTATTTTTCTACAAGCTGGGCTGGGGACTTAGCTTGGAACAAAGGGTTCCCACCATATGGAAAAACTATATAAGGTGGGGAGTGACATCACCTCTTGGCCTCACTCCCCCCCACAAGAGAACTCCTGGAAACATCTAAGGATCAAAGACTGGATAGGGGAAAGTGCTGGTCCCAGGCTAACGGGATTTCTAGCCTGTGTATGGAAATTTGGTGAACTGCTTGTATCATCAGTAAGAGTGAGAGATTGCTAATTCAAATCTTATCTATCTAGTATATTAGGCTTAGTTTGCATTTTTGTTTATTTGATAGATAATCTGCTTTGAGCTGTTTGATATCACTTACAATCACTTTTAATCTATCTTTCTGTAGTTAATAAATTTGTTTTATCTTAACCAGTGCGTCTTTAAGTGAAGTGTCTGGGAAAATCTCAGCTTGGTTAACACAGGCTGTTTTTTCATATCTTTGCCATATTGAGTGGGAAGTGAACTATATTAATGAACTTGCATTGCACTGTGCAATGCAAGCTCATTCTGGGTTTATACTCCAGCAGGGGTGCAAGCCCAGGGAGCTGGGAAATTGTTGTGCTCCATTATGAATCTATGAGAGGCTTAAGTAAGGCACTCAGGTAACTCAGTTGGGTGTGTGGTGCCACCTGCTGTTGTGTTGGGTGATAACAGGGCCTGGAGAGCTGGCTGAATCACCAGTAGAGCAGTGTGAGAGAGACCAGCCTTGCTAAATTGTTAGGGGGCACAGCGGTTCCAACGGCTCCCAGACTGCATCCCGGGGATAACAACCTGTCACAGGTTCCCAGACCTTTATCTCCTCCTGACCAAAGAGGTTTGTTTGTATGAATCCCTGCAAATGACCAAATTTTGCACAGCACCTGCTATAAGTCTTCCTGAATGAAAATAAGGCCTTAGGAGCAGCTTATTGTGGTAACAAGTGACTAGAAGGGCTAAGAAAGGAGGAAGGGGAAACAACTTGTAGAATTAAGAGATGTGCAATAGAGCCTGTGCTTAGATGCTTGAAAACTGATGGCCAGAACCACTTCCTTTGCAGGAACTGGTTTTTAATATCATGCCACTGAGTTTATATATTCTTCTAGTTTGTGGACACCTGAAAAAGCTCATGTACTAGAAGCCACCAAAAAGGCAGCATTGTCTATGGACTAAGGTAAGTAACTAGGATATAGAACTCCTGGGTTCTGTTTTCACCTGTGTAACTGATTCACTGTGGAACCTTGAGACATGTCACCTAGGGACTTATTTCACAGGTGCTAGGCACTCTCAGCTCCAACAGAAGTCAACGAGAAACACAAGTGTTCAGAATCTCCGAAAATCATGCCCTTAATCTCTCTGTGCTTTATTTTACTCTTATATGGAATGGAAATAATACTTTTCTATCTCACTGGGGTGTTCAGAAACTTACAGATTTGAAGGCCAGAAGGCACCATTATAATCATCTAGTCTGATCTCTGCCACATTCCAGGCCATAGAACCTCACACCCCTATTCTTGTAGTAGTGGGGCCACAGTCATTGGCTGAGTCACTGCAATCCTCAAATCTTGATTTAAAGACTTCAAATTACAGAAAATCCACCATTTACCCTAATTGAATCAGCAAGTGACCCATGGCCCATATTGCAGAGAAAGGCAAACCACCCCCAGGGTCTCTGTCAATCTGATTTGGGGAATTCCTTCTTGACCTTAAATATGACCATTAGTATGTGGGCAAGACCAGCCAGCCAGACATGTGGGAAACTAATTAACTATTTGCAAAGCACTGCAATATCCTGTACAAGTGCAGAGTATTGGCTTGGCTAATAAAAGGTATCATATTTTACAGTATGTGCATTTTCTCTCAAAGTCCATTGCAGGTACAAAATTAAAAAATAACCCACCCTCCTCCCCCAAATCCTATCACTTGATAATTTTGCCTTTACCTTTTTCCATCTCACAAGTGACTCAGATTTCTAATTCCAGAGGTATACTGTTGCACAAAAGCTTTGCTTACCACATACCTCAGACAGTCATACAATGCTGAAACACACTTTAAAGGTTTCTTCATACTGCACTTTCTGTAAGTGCATACTAAAGGGTGAGATAAAATGGCTCAAACGAGCAATATGTCATGCCAGCTTGATAGAGGAGTGAACCTGATCCTTTTTGAAATATTAGCAATGAAACAAGAGACAGAAGAGCACAATGTAACTGATTATTTAAGAGGATCTACTATCTCACATTTCATTGATAAAGAGGAATATAAAGTAGGTTGGGTACCTACAGGATCTTGGATGTTATTCTAATACAGCATATTCGGACAAAAAAGTCCCCTTATAATTTATTACACCAATCTTCAATAGTATTAAGATTTTTGGTTTTAGATTAAATACATGAAAAATCTATCAAAGAGTTAAATATTGCTTAAAAAAAACAACTAAAACCCAACAAACAAAACACCCTACACAAAACAAAAACTTACACACCAAAAATCCTTAGAATTTCTCTTTTTTGTTTTTTCCCCTGGTGCTGAGTGTTACTTGTGGAATTAAGAAGGGTGGAGGATTCCCCATAGTCACAGAGAGTTCATCTGAGGAAGCAAAGGTTTTTTTGGAAGCGAGCAGATTTTTTATAATACCAGGTGTTGTAGTTACACTTGTTTTTTAACTAAGTGTTTAATGCCTATAAAATAATCATCACAAATTAGAAACCTCTGTCCTTTTAGGCTAATGCAGAGCAACAAATGACACACATTCATTAGAGGTACTTCGTACATTTACATCTTCCTTATAACATGGTTTCTAATGGGATGCTTTCAGATCTTGGTTCCCAACTCTGCTTAAAGCTGTAATAATTCCTGTTCAGAACACTCATTTTTGGCTGTTTTGGGGCAAATGGACTGGGGAAGTGTCCTTCCTCTACATATAATGTCCTCAATATAATGCTCTCCACATAAATCTGCTCCAATTTTATTGAACATACATTATATCACACTTATAGTACACTGACTCTTTTCCCTACCTTGCTATCCAAGGAGCAGTAGTACAGAGAGGTATTTCCCTGTTCATTATTTCGCCTCCACCACCACCCCCCAGCTACTCTATTTTGTGCTTAACGCATTTAGTAGCCATAAATGTAGCCTTTTTATGTTTAATACTCACCCATCAAGCTCAGAACATAGAACATTGTCCAGAAAAGCTGCTTCCTCTTTGTTGCTTTTAAACTCCCCAGTAACAACATCCCTGCTGATTACTTACAAGCAAAACTGGATATTACTTTAGTACTCTTGGGTTTTTAAGTTCTGCTGCAGCTCTGTTGAGACCGTGTGCAGCTCCCCTTTAGTTCAAATCTTTGAGGCCAGTAACATATGGGGTGGAATTCCCTTGCACGGGTTATGCTTGTGGTTCCAAATTATGAGGTGGAGATTGTCCAAAGCGTGATCTAGCTTTAAATAGTTCATAGCAATCTCACTATCACATTGTTAACTTTTTCCCCTCCCCTATATCCTTTTTTTTTTTTTTAAACATGACACATGCTTAACTCTTTCATGGAAGCTGATTCCTTTCACTTTAAAAATGAAGAGAGATGTACAATTTGCATTACACTGAAAGTGAGCATAATATGGCTTGTGTAGTTAAAGTAAAATTCCCCTTTTACCCTGATTTAATATAACTTGAAAGCAGTATAAAAATATGAAATTACATATCCACCCACACCCACCCCTGTATGGTAATATTGCAGGAACTTTGAAGGCGTTTAGAATCTGGGATTTTTTGAGTAATTAAATTAAGAATGAACCTGGGGCCAAACCCATCACTGACTGAAATAGGAACAATGCCGTTTACTTCAAAGCTGAATTCACTTAGGCCAGCAGTGAACATGGTTCACAGATGAAAGGGCTTTGAAACTTATGGTCAGTATTGGGACTGAGTACCTTCTAGATAAAAACGAGTTCTGAAGCCTTGGAGGGAGGCCTAGACGCAACCGCCTGCAGCTTACTTCTGTTGATAACAAATGCAGCTAAGGGTGCAAATTCATGAATTCTAAAGGCCAAATATTTGGTTTTCGCTGGTACCCTGATGAGAAATGACAAGTCATTTCTAGCAAGAATGATTTAACACACTCAGGGAAAAGGATGTCTTACATCAGTCAAGTAAATCCCCTCCTTACTCCTTTCAATTCAGATGGAGGGCAAGTTGCTTTTTCCTGCCCATTTTCTCTGTTTCCTGTTCTTCTCTATTTAGTTTGTTTCCTTTTCCTTTCCTTCACTGCAAAAAATAACCTTAGAACAGGAGACTTCCCATTTTTCAAAATAAGGGTTACATCTTAACAAAGAATCTCACAAACATCTTCCTTCCCAGTCATGATTGTGCCGCACCCCCCACAGCACCACTCCCCCACCTGTTTGTGCTAACTAGTTCTACTTAGGTAGAAATTTAGCATTAGGAAAGTATTTACTGTAATTTTAGCTGCCTTGATGAATTTTAGTAGGTGGAAAGATGAGTCACCACCTTTTGACCAACAAACTCTCCATGGATCAACAACAAACACACACCAGACAAGTTTGGGAACTTTGTTCCAAGAATATACAATCCATAAACTTGACAGGCTGCTCTCATAGTCATCCTGTGGATGGTGAACTCGACTGAAGCCATAAATCTGAGTTCTGGTCCTGGCTGTGTCACTAACATTGTGGTCTTCACTAAGTCACTTAAACTCTGACTCAGTTTCCTCCCCCATAAACTGACAATAACCATTCGCTCCGTTTGTAAGGAACTTTGAGATCCTCAGGTAGAAAGACACTCTGTAAGTGCTATATATAGTTCTGACTTCACATTGGTGAGACTCAAAAGTAAATCGATCAGAATCAATGGAGCAGACTGAGGCACTAGACCCTAGAGCGCAATTTGGAGATTTGTCAAAGGTACAAATTGTTCCTTTAATATTATACATTTTAATATAAGAAGAAAAAAAACTACTGTTGTCCGGCTTTTCTATAAAAACTTCACTTTTCAAAAAAATCTATTTAATCTCCCAAAATTAACAGTATGGAAGATTAAGAAATATTTGTTCTGTTCAGTGTGACAAACTGCTGAAAAAGTAAACACTGAATTGACCTTAATTTTTGTTTTTGATGCTATAAAAACACACATTTATTTTACCAAAGAAGTCAGTCTTAGCAAGATGCCTACCTAACAGGTTGTACACAAAATAAAGAGGGCAGAGAGAGAGAGAAATAAAGGCACACTCTCCAATCTAATATTTTCTATTTGGATGCCTTTCATTCCTGTTCTGCCCCCAGACACCTTACTGCCATATCTGGGACTCCGCCACCCCGCCCCAAATGAAAATATAGTAGTGTTGCAGACTGTTATAAGCATTAAGAAAATACATCTGTTATGGAACTACCATGTGAAAGGAAATCCCTCAGTAGATTGTGTTTTAATTAGGGCTGTTAATTAATCACAGTTAACTCACGCAATTAACTCAAAAAAATTAATCATGATTAAAAAAATTAATTGCACTGTTAAACAATAGAATATCAATTGAAATTTATTAAATATTTTTGGATGCTTTTCTACATTTTCAAATACAGTATATCGATTTCAGTTACATCACAGAATACAAAGTGTACAGTGCTCATTTTATATTTTTTATTACAAATATTTGCACTGTAAAAATGTTAAAAGAAATAGTATTTTTCAGTTCACCACATACAAGTATGTCGTGCAATCTCTTTATCATGAAAGTGCAACTTACCAATGTAGATTTTTTTTGTTATATAACTGCACTCAAAAAGAAAGCAATGTAAAACTTTAGAGTCTACAAGTCCACTCAGTCCTACTTCTTGTTCAGCCTATCCCTAAGAGAAACAAGTTTGTTTACATTTATAGAAGGTAATGCTGGCCGCTTCTTATTTACAATGTCACCTGAAAGTGAGAACAGGCTTTTGCATGCCACTGTTGTAGCTGGCGTCGCAAGATATTTATGTGCCAGATGCGCTAAAAATTCATATGCCTCTTCATGCTTGCCATCGTTCCAGAGGACATGCGTCCATGCTGATGACGCTCGTTAAAAAATAATGCATTAATTGAATTTGCGACTGAACTCCTTGGGGGAGAATTGTATGTCTCCTCTGTTTTACCGGCATTCTGCCATACATTTCACGTTATAGCAGTCTCAGATGATGACCCAGCACATGTTGTTCGTTTTAAGAACACTTTCACTGCAAATTTGACAAAATGCAAAGAAGATACTAGTGTGAAATTTCTAAAGATAGCTACAGCACTTGACCCAAGATTTAAGAATCTGAAATGCCTTCCAAAATCTGAGAGGGATGAGATGTGGAGCATGTTTTCAGAAGTCTTAAAAGAGCAACACTCTAATGGGAAAATTACAGAACCCGAACCACCAAAAAAGAAAATCAACCTTCTGCAGGTGGCAGCTGATTCACATTATGAAAATGAACATACGTGGGTCCACACTGCTTTGGATCGTTATCGAGCAAAACCCGTCATCAGCATGGACGCATATCCTCTGGAACGCTGGTTGAAGCATCACGGGACATAATCTTTAACGCATCTGGCATGTGAATATCTTGCAGTGCCGGCGACAACAGTGTCATGCAAATGCCTGTTCTCATTTTCAGGTGTGTAGCGGGGTGGACTCCTGCTCCTGCAGGAAGGGTTAAATCCAGCCCTGCAGAGGGCTGGGGCTGCGGAAGAAAAGCTACCTAGGCTGATTGGGGAAGTAGCCGCAGCTGGGCCACACTAGGGTTACCATATCTAACAAATAAAAAAAGAGGACCCTCCACGGGCCCTGGCCCCGCCCATTTCCCCACCCCAGCCCCACCCCAACTCCGCCCCTTCCCCGCCCTAACTGCGCCCCCTCCTCCCTCCCACTCCCAGCCACGCGGAAAGGGCTGCCCGAGCGCTACCGGCTTCACGGTTTGCCGGGCAGCCCCCAGACTCTGCGCCCCCAGCCGGCTCTTCCCCAGCACAGCTGGAGCCCGGGAGGGGAAGCGCCCAGGAGGGGGCGCAGGGTCTGGAGGCTGCCCGGCAAACCATGAAGCCGGTAGCGCTTGGGCTTCGGGCAGCCACCTTGCCTCCGGACCCTGCGCCCCCAGCCGGGCACTTCCCCTCCCGGGCTCCGGCGGCGCAGGGTCCGGAAGCATGGGGGCTGCCTAAAGCCGGTAGCGCTCGGCTCTTAAACAGAGCCGAAGAGTCGGGGAGGAGCAGAGCCGCCGCGGCCGGAGGCTCTGCTCCTCCCCTGACTCTTGGGCTCTGTTTAAGAGCCGGGCTGCCCGAGCACTACCGGCTTCGGGCAGACCCCATGCCTCCGGACCCTGCGCCCCCGGCCGGGCACTTCCCCTCCCAGGCTCTGGCGGTGCAGGGTCCGGAGGTATGGGGGCTGCCCAAAGCCCGGAGTGCTCGGCTCTTAAACAGAGCCGAAGAGTCGGGGAGGAGCAGAGCCGCCGCGGCTGGAGGCTCTGCTCCTCCCCTGACTCTTCGGCTCTGTTTAAGAGCCGAGCTGCCCCAGCGCTACCGGCTTCGGGCAGCCCCCATGCCTCCGGACCCTGTGCCGCTGGAGCCCGGGAGGGGAAGTGCCCAGCCGGTGGCTGGGGTCCGGAGGCAAGGGGGCTGCCTGAAGCCCATAGCGCTCGGGCAGCTCGGCTCTTAAACAGAGCCGAAGAGTCAGGAGAGGAGCAGAGCTGCCGCGGGAGGGGAAGTGCCTGGCCGGCATTTTCCCGGACATGTTCGGCTTTTTGGCAGTTCCTCCCAGACGGGGGTTTGAGTGCCGAAAAGCCGGACATGTCCGGGAAAAAGAGGACATATGGTAACCCTAGGCCACACCCCAATCAGGCCTCAGCTGGCCTGTATAAAGAGGCTGGGAGCAAGAAGCTCAGCAGTCTCTCTCTGCACTCACAGAGAGAAGGGCCTGACTGCAGGGAGCAGAGTCATGGTACCTGAGTGGAGCGGGGCTGGGGAGCGCCAGCCTGGAAAGCCCCAGGCTGCAGCCTAGTATTAGGCCAAGGGGTACTGGGGGTTGCAGAGGGCAGCCCAGGGGTAGGCCAAGGCAGCAGGTCCAAACCCAACCCTGCCAGTGATGAGTGGCTGATACTGCAGTCTGCCCCAGAGAGCGGGGGCTAGTTGGTGACTGGCAGTAGCCTGATGCTGAGGTGAGGTGGGGTTAGTGGGTGGGGGTTCCCCTGGGAGGGGAGACCCAGTGTGTGTGGGTACTGCCAGGGGGCAGCACCCAGAGCAAGGGGCACTGGGGTCCTGGGAGGGACATGGGGGTCAGTGCGAACGACAAGGCGGATCACTGGCCTGCAGAGGGTGCTCCGGGCTGGATTGAGCTGATTCCCCAGAGTAACCAGCAGGAGGTGCTGCAGGGGTGAGTCCGACCCCTTACAAGGTGACATTGTACCCAAGAAGCAGGCAGCATTATCTTCTGCAAATGTAAACAGACCTGTTTGTCTGAGCGATTGGCTGAACAAGAAATGGGACTGATTGGACTTGTAGGTTCTAAAGTTTGATATTGTAGAAAACATCCAAAAGTATTTAAATAAATGGTATTATATTATTGTTTAACAGCGTGATTAATCACAATAATTTTTTTTAAAATCGCTCGACAGCCCTAGTTGAATTATATCCATTTACTGGTATGATAAAGTTGTAGTGGCTTTTATTTTTAATTTAGGACAGGAAAATGTCTCCGGGAAGGAAACATCTGTTGTGAAAATATTTGATCCAAGCTCTATATATAGGCTTCTTTTATGTTTTAACATTTTTAAAAAGTTAGCTGACAGCTCTACAGCTGTGATAAAAAGCAATAAAAAAACCCAGTAAACTATAGCATACAAATATATACACATAGACACACGTAACTCCTTGAGCTGGACATTACATCCCTAACCCTTTGCAAAGTACACTGGGAGTGAAGGAGTGTAAAAGTCTATAGAAGTGCTAAGTCTTATTTTAAGAAAGGCGGTGAACTGGTTTTATTAAAATAAGAAATTAGCCTGAACTGCAATGGTCAAATCCAAGCTTAACAGATATCAGTGTGCTCAAATCTAGGGCACGGGTTTGGCCCATTATATAGCTAGGACTATACTTAATGTTTTTAGATCTGGATAAGAATTCAAACTGTCTGCAAATCAGGAATTGCACAGATAAAGGAGTTTGATTTGGGACCATCTCCTGTTAAAATATGAATCCACTGAGCAATCCTCCATAATTATAACCTGGGCTGAACATTTCCTCAGCACATAAAACAATAATAAAATAATCAATCTGGAATTTCAGATGAATGGGAAGTATTTTTCCTGTTTTTCATATTCTCTTTTAGTTAACAAACAGAAAATACTTATTTATCTGAAGAAGTTGTATTTCATGCATATACTTCACAATGTCTGACTAATCTACTTCTAGATGCATGAACTTGTCTGCTGCTGGAGCTCAGAAAATACATTGGGTCCACCTTCTATATAAAATAAATTTACAGTGCATAATATGTTATGTTTTCATTTCTATTTTCTGGTAATGTCCACATGGAACATAAAGGGTAATAGAACAAGCTGGACAAAATAATATATGGTAACTGCCCTGAACAGTTTAAAATCTAGTGTGACAGGCAACAAGTGACTTACAAACAGTAGAAAGGAACAGAAAGTGAGATGAATTGCAATTATGCACTCAAACAGGATGAAAGAATACACAATTTGTACGTTGAAGCCACATTACAAAGATTTCCTGAGAAGTTTTATGTTCTCCTTTATTGATTCACTAGTCACTGTACACTAGACAGACAACTGTGGAGTCTTTTGAGTTATGCACTGATCTTCTCTGATTAGCCACAACAATACCAGAGGCAACTGAATTTTCCATGATCCTCAGAGAGGCTATTCAGACAACTATGACTGTGGCAGACAGGAAAAATTAAAAAAAAACCACTAAGCATCCCCTTCAAATATGTTAGATACCCAATAAAGAAGTATCTAAATTAGTTAGAGAATTCACAGTTAAACAGCCAGGCAAGATAACAGAAAAAGAAGAATTCCAGTGTGACGTTGTGCAGTCTATATGGTTTTAAAAAACATGATAATAAGTGAATATAATGTAACTGGGATAATTTTAGAAAAATATGGTAAAAAGTTAATATAACGTAACTGGGATATGCTTCATGCAAAAGGTCTCTTATAAGGTATCATTACAAAGCTTATAATCTACTGAGTATGATCCAATTTGTATAAATGTACCACTCTTGTATCTAAAACTAGAAATATAAAATATAACTCTGAGAGCCTATTGTAATTATGTAAAGTGTGGGCCATTAATGATGGTTTGGAATCTTGATGACTCCCATTGTCTGCAGATGGCTGGGTTTACCTGTGAGTCTTCCTGTACATGTGTGTGCTGGCAAGTGAGTAATGAAGTCTTGCAGTGACATGTGATCATGTCACCTGAACTGGAATCCATCTTTAACCTGGTGCTTTTCCAATGAGGAGGGGTGGAAACCCAGAGGGACAAAGGGTTCCCGCCTTATGCAAAAGATATATAAAGGGGTGGAAGAGAACAAAGGAGGGAGAGGAGCCATCATGAAGAATCCCCTAGCTATCACCTGAGCTGGAACAAGAGCTGTACCAGGGGAAAGAATTGGGTCCAGGCCTGGAAGGTGTCCAGTGTGAGAAAAACTTACTGAAGCAACTCTGAGGGTGAGATTATCTGTATTTAGTTTGATTAGACATAGATTTGCGCATTTTATTTTATTTTGCTTGGTGACTTACTTTGTTCTGTCTGTTACTACTTGGAACCACTTAAATCCTACTGTCTGTATTTAATAAAATCACTTTTTATTTAGTAATTTACTCAGAATATGTATTAATACCTGGTGGAGCAAACAGCTGTGCATATCTCTCTATCAGTGTTATAGAGGGCGAACAATTTATGAGTTTGCCCGGCATAAGTTTTATGCAGGGTAAAACGGATTTATCTGGATTTAGACCCTATTGGGAGTTGGGCATCTGAGTGCTAAAGACAAACACACTTCTGTGAGCTGTTTTCAGGTAAACTTGCAGCTTTGGGGCAAGTGATTCAGACCCTGAGTCCGTGTTGGAGCAGATGGGAGAGTCTGGCTCAGCAAGACAGGGTGCTGGAGTCCTGAGCTGGCAGGGAAAACAGGAGCAGAGGTAGTCTTTGCACATCGGGTGGCAGTTCCCAAGGGGGTTTCTATGATCCAACCAGTCACATCCAGTCCTAGAGGTAGCTCTGGATTGACAGGGATACATTTCTAGATCTCAAAAAACTTGTGCTTGAACTGACTGGAAGTACGCCATAGAGCAGAGAAATGATTAGGATGATGGTAACTAAAAGTATTGAGTGAGAAAAATTTCATTTCCACAAGATCCCGCCTTGAAATTAGCCCAACTCCCAGTCTTCAGCACCAACCTGTGGTATAGAGCAGGAGACCTTGAAGCAGCAGGATGCAGAGTTTGCTCGGTTTGGACTTGGTTGTGCGTGTGAGTAGGGCACAGTGACGGGACAGCTAGAAGGACAAACCCTTAACTCTGCAAAGAGGCTGGTTTCTATAACTAGCTTTCAAATGGGCGAGTAAGCTTGGGAAAGTTGCACACGCTAGTTACAGGGAGCTCACTTTGGACTTTGGCATTAAGAGGGCCAATGCGAAGAGGGGGAAAAGGAAGGTGACCCGAACCCCGATTACAGGGCGGTCACCCTTCCTTCACAAAAATCCTACTTTCTTTAAACAGGGGGAAAGAAGTCACAAATGTAAAAATGTCTGGAAATGAACAGGTAAGGGAGTCTCCCATTACCAGGGAATCCTCCATCCCTCACCAACACCCTTCCTGACTTACCTGTCTACCCCACCAAGAACATTACAACTTTGGACAATGGGCTAGAGGCTAAAGCGCTGAAAAGGAGACACCTCCATTCCCTTCAGTAGAGGGTGGTCTCTTTGCCCAGAAAGTGTCAGCGGCCCAAAACAGGCTAGAAAGGGGCGGCCTGAACCCTTCTTACAGGGAGAGGTCAATGGCACGGGGCATTTTAAAGCTTAGCTCCTAAAGAGTTGAAACCCCCAGAGACCGCTACCCTTCTTAAAGGGGGGTCTCTAAGCCTTAGCTACCTTATGGACCCCCTCAAGCATTTTTGCTGGGAAGGGATGGACCTTGATCCCTGTTTACAGGGAGGTCCTTTTACCTGGCACCTCAAGGGGGATGACGCTTAAGTGGAAGTCACGAGTCCTCATGACAGGGAAGCCCATGTGTGCAAGGTGTGTGTCCTTTTTCTCTGGCTTCTGTTTCCATTCTCTTTTCCTGCTGCTTCTTTGGTGCTTCTGTCTTCTTGTCCGTTTTCTCTTTTGAGTTGCTAGAGAGAGAGAGAGAAAAGAGGAGAAGCAAGGTGAGGCGTGGGTTTCGTACACACGACTGCCACATCAGTTCAGATCAAATGGACAAGGCCCCTTCTTGAAATTAGCCCAACTCCCAGTCTTCGGCACCAACCTGTGGCATAGAGCAGGAGACCTTGCAGCAGCAGAAGTCAGGGCCAGCTGGATGCAGAGTTTGCTTGGTTTGGACTTGGTTGTGCGTGTGAGTAGGGCACAGTGACGGGACAGCTAGAAGGACAAACCCTTAACTCTGCAAAGAGGCTGGTGTCTATAACTAGCTTTCAAATGGGCGAGTAACCTTGGGAAAGTTGCACACGCTAGTTACAGGGAGCTCACTTTGGACTTTGGCATTAAGAGGGCCAATGCGAAGAGGGGGAAAAGGAAGGCGACCCGAACCCCGATTACAGGGCAGTCACCCTTCCTTCACAAAAATCCTACTTCCTTTAAACAAGGGGAAAGAAGTCACAAACGTGAAAATGTCTGGAAATGAATAAGTAACGTAGGAATCCTGCTGTCTCTCCCATTACCAATATAACCTCCAGCATTCTCCAATAGCCTTCTTCTATAGTTCTAGATGTGAATACCATATCATTTACCTATACCTTCTTTACAGGGATGATGGTTCTTTTTGTATAGCTTTGTTTTCCATTCCCTTTTAATGTACTTCATTTGATTCTTGTATCTTCCTGTGTATTTTTGTTGTTCTACAGAGAGAGCGAGCGAGAGAGAGAGAGGGGTGAGGAGAAGTAAAAACATTAGGTTTGGGCTCAGCAGATACCATAATCACAATGTAAATTCAGTCAACATAAGCTCCATTGTGTTTTCTGCCTAGCGCCTCCTGCCCGGTGAGCTTAAGCTGCTTCAGGCTTTTCCTGCCCACTGCCTCCTACCCAGTCAGCGGAAGCCACCTGAGGGTTTTTCCACCCAGTGCCTCCTGCTCAGTCAGCGTGAGCCACCTGACGGCTTTTCCCACCCAGTGCCTTCTTGCCCAGCCACTGCGAGTTGCCTCAGGGCTTTTCCCACCCTGCAACTCCTGCCCCGTCAGCGCAAGCCACCTGAGGGCTTTTCCCGCCCAGTGCCTCCTGCCCAGTCAGCGCAAGCCGCCTCAGGGCTTTCCCCACCCTGCACCTTCTGCCCAGTCAGCGCAAGCCACCTGAGGGCTTTTCCCGCCCAGTGCCTCCTGCCCAGTCAGCGCAAGCCTCCTCAGGGCTTTCCCACCCAGCGCCTCCTGCCCAGTCAGTGCGAGCTGCCTCAGGGCTTTCCCCACCCTGCACCTTCTGCCCAGTCAGTGCAAAGTGCCTGAGGCTTCTCCCACCTGGTGCCTCCTCCCCAGTCAGCACAAGCTGCCTCAGGGCTTTTCCTACCCAGCCAGTGTGAGCCACCTGGGGGCTTTTCCGCCCAGTGCTTCCTGCCCAGTCAGTGCGAGTCACCTCAGGGCTTTTCCTGCCCAGCGCCTCCTACCCAGTCAGTGTCAGCCACCTGAGGGCTTTTCCCGCCCTGCGCCTCCTGCCCAGTCAGTGCGAGTCGCCTCAGGGCTTTTCCTGCCCAGCGCCTCCTACCCAGTCAGTGTCAGCCACCTGAGGGCTTTCCCGTCCAGTGCAAGTCGCCTCAGAACTTTTCCCGCCCAGGGCTTCCTGCCCAGCCAGTGTGACTCACCTCAGGGCTTTTCCTGCCCAGCACCTCCTGCCCAGTCAGCGCGAGGTGCCTGAGGCTTTTCCCACCCAGTGCCTCCTGCCCAGCCAGTGCGAGTCACCTCAGGGCTTTTCCCGCCCTGCACCTCCTGCCCAGTCAGCGCAAGGTGCCTGAAGCTTTTCCCACCCAGCACCTCCTGCCCAGTCAGCATGAGCCACCTGAGGGCTTTCCCACCCAGTGCCTCCTGCCCAGTCAGCGCAAGCCACCTCAGGGCTTTCCCCACCCAATGCCCCCTGCCCAGTCAACACGACCTGCTTGAGGCTTTTCCCACCCAGTGCCTCCTGCCCAGCCAGTGCAAGTCAACTCAGGGCTTTTATGCCCAGGGCCTCCTGCCCAGTCAAAACGAGCCGCCTCAGACTTTTCCTGCCCAGCGCCTCCTGCTCAATCAGCGTGAGGTGCCTGAGGCTTTTCCTGCCCAGCACCTCCTGCCCAGCCACCGTGAGTCGCCTCAGGGCTTTTCCCGCCAAGCGCCTCCTGCCTAGTCAGCGTGAGGTGCCTGAGGGCTTATCCCTCAGTGTCTGCTGTCCAGCCAGTGCGAGCCTCCACAGAGTTTCCTGCCCAGCACCTCCTGTCCAGTCAGCGCGAGTGTCCTGAGGGCTTTTCCCGCCCAGCTCAGGAATGCCTCCACACCCCTTCCATCTTCACCAGCACTCATCACAGACCCCACCCCCAAATCTGAGACAGCCCCTCACTGCACACTGTTCTCAGCATCAGAACCCCACTCACTGTTATCCCCAGCTCCTCCCAACGCCCCATCTCAGTCCCAGGACCCCACCCCAACTGCAGTCCCTTGAGTCTCACAACCCTCTTCATCCTACTCCACCATTCACGTCAGTAAGAGGGACCCGAAACAACCATGACCAGAGCCACCAGCATCTATTTAAGGAAAGTAGAAAAGCAACTGGTTCTAGTACAGCCACTCATCTCAACCCACACCTCCCCTCACTGGGCACTCACTCCCAGCCAAAGAGCCCGCTATCTTTCCTCCACTGCTTAAGAGTTGCCCCAAACTACATTCCCCACTAAGTCACAACCCACCCCCACCACCTCAGCTTAGTCCCTAACACCAAGAACCTCACAGATGTACCATTTAGTAGAAGCTGTTCAACACCTAAGACATGCAGAGAGCAGCATCTTTACTTTGCAACCTGTCCGGAACAGGAGCCTCTCCATGAGTCTCCTGCCCAGTCAGCACAAGCCACCTCCCGCCCTTCCCAGCCAGCGCCTCCTGCCCAGTCAGCGCAAACCGCCTCCTGCCCTTCCTGTCTGGTGCCTCCTGCCCAATCAGTGCGAGTCGCCTCAGTGGTTTTTCCGCCTGGCATCTCCTGCCCAATCAACGCAAGGTGCCTCAGGGCTGCCTGCACAACCCCTGCTCCTCAGCCAGAGTTTCACCACAGATTGCCTCTCAGATCTGAGTCAGCCCCTCATAGCACTTTGTCTCTGCCCTAAGATGTCCCCATGCTAGCACCCCCTGGCTCAACCCCTCCCCCGCATTATACTCATCTCCCACTAGGGTGACCAGATGTCCCGATTTTATAGGGACAGTCCCAATATTTGGGGCTTTGTCTTATATAGGTGCTTATTACCCCCACCCCCGTCCCGATTGTTCACACTTGCTGTCTGCTCACTCTATCTCCCACTCACTGCACCCCCTCAGCCATAGAGATCCCAATCGCCATGAGAAGGAACCACCACCAACCTCAGAACCTCCCAGGACCAGCTAGTTTGGTCACAACCAATGGTCCAAGCAACTCAAGAGCACTTTGCTCAGCCCCATGTCCTCTAATTTGGAGCGGGGTAAAGGTGCTTCACAAATGGCTGAGTCAGCTCCCCCTTCTGGCTTGGAAACTGCACAGGCTGCACCCTGGAGGAAGAGCACAGCCCTAGTTCTGCCACTTCCCCATTCAGGTCAGAGGTCGTGGGGACTTTGCATGTGCTGCAGAATAATTGCCCCGGGATTGCAGGGGAGAAGAAACACAGGCGCCCAGGACAGGACAATCACAGGCTACAGCCAGAGAAGTTTTGCTCCCTTATTTCTTTTCATAGTTCACATTATTAAGAAAATGTTTCTATTGAAGCCAGTCTATTCCTTTCTGATGGTTAGCTTTCTATTGCTAAAGATCACTCTGGTGCTGTGGTTATTATTTATTGCTTATTTATTTATTTATTTTGTGGAAGCACCTAAGAGCAGGGCCTTCACACATACATACAGTCACACCAAAAAGACAGCCTCTGCCCCCAAAGCTTTTATCTGTTCTCCTTTAAACATTTTCTCCTCTATTTTAAATAATTATCTCCTTGAGACAGACATCCAGGTCTTCCTATATGTTTACAAGATACTGTGCACAAAAGGAAAGGCTGTAGACCATACTGCCTCGCTACTAGCTACAAACCATTGGAAGGAGCCAAAAAATAGTATTAGGAACCTGCAATTGAGCTAGATTTTTTTTTCTCTTTCCAATTTAAGCATAAATCAAATATTAGATGGGAAATAAAAGATGTCTGTTCACTCCCATATTCCCATATGGTTAAAAGTTAGAGGATTTTGTTAAGAGGGTGTGAAATATAGCTCCTAAATTGCATAATAGAATAAAAAGATCTATATGTCACGTCGACATGAATTTGACTTACTACTATTTGTTATTGTGTAATAGATGGCATCACTTATTGATTACCGTACAAATGTCTCTCCAGGATTCTGTATCAAGTGACTGGCTTTGCATTTGCAGTGACTCTTGGTTTAGGTTTCAATTTCAAATGTTAAGTATATTTGCTTTTCTTTCAGTGCTGTTAGGATCACTCTCATGACAGGTTCATAGCAGCTACTTTTCTCTTTTCTTAAAATGCCCCAGCATGGCAGTGTGTGTTGGAGGCATCCTCTTTTGGATAGACAATAGGAAGGCCAAGAATGTTATACAGCTGTTCACAGGATTAGGATAGGTAAATGGTGCAAAGAAAATCTTGGTCATCAGCAGATTGCTTTCAGCTACCTAAGGAACATAAACACAGCACTGAAAAGAAAGTGCCAGTTGTCAAGGAATGTAACAGAAATAACTGTATGATGTTAGAGCAGAAACAATTGGCCGAGCATTATCCACATAACCTAATGGTGGCGTCTTAAAAGAGGTGGGAAGGCTTTTGAAATACCCAGTAGCATGGTATGAAGAGCTGTGGATTATAAAGCTGAGCTGTAGTGTAAGACATTTAAAGACACATTCAATGAGCAAAAAGAACAGGAGTACTTGTGGCACCTTAGAAACTAACAAATTTATTAGAGCATAAGCTTTCGTGGACTACAGCCCACTTCTTCGGATGCATATAAAATGGAACATATATTGAAGAGATATCTATACACACATACAGAGAGCATGAACAGGTGGGAGTTGTTTACCAACTCTGAGAGGCCAATTAAGTAAGAGAAAAAAAACTTTTGAAGTGATAATCAAGATAGCCCAGTACAGACAGTTTGATAAGAAGTGTGAGAATACTTACAAGGGGAGCTAGATTCAATGTTTGTAATGGCTCAGCCATTCCCAGTCCTTATTCAATCCTAAATTGATTGTATCTAGTTTGCATATCAATTCCAGCTCAGTAGTCTCTCCTTGGAGTCTGTTTTTGAAGTTTTTCTGTTGTAAAATAGCCACCTGCAGGTCTGTCATTGAATGACCAGACAGGTTAAAGTGTTCTCCCACTGGTTTTTGAGTATTATGATTCCTGATGTCAGATTTGTGTCCATTAATTCTTTTGCATAGAGATTGTCCAATTTGGCCAATGTACATGGCAGAGGGGCATTGCTGGCACATGATGGCATATATCACATTGGTAGATGTGCAGGTGAATGAGTCCCTGATGGTATGGCTGATGTGATTAGGTCCTATGATGATGTCACTTGAATAGATATGTGGACAGAGTTGGCATCGGGCTTTGTTACAAGGATAGGTTCCTGGGTCAGTGTTTTTGTCAATTAATGGACACAAATCTGACATCAAGAATCATAATACTCAAAAACCAGTGGGAGAACTTAGGATACAATCAATTTAGGATTGAATAAGGACTGGGAATGGCTGAGCCATTACAAACATTGAATCTAGCTCCCCTTGTAAGTATTCTCACACTTCTTATCAAACTGTCTGTACTGGGCTATCTTGATTATCACTTCAAAAGTTTTTTTTCTCTTACTTAATTGGCCTCTCAGAGTTGGTAAGACAACTCCCACCTGTTCATGCTCTCTGTATATGTGTATAGATATCTCCTCAATATATGTTCCATTCTATATGCATCCGAAGAAGTGGGCTGTAGTCCACGAAAGCTTATGCTCTAATAAATTGGTTAGTCTCTAAGGTGCCACAAGTACTCCTGTTCTTTTTGTGGATACAGACTAACACGGCTGCTACTCTGAAACCATTCAATAAGCAGGCTGTCAGTTCCTGCCTGAAGCATTCAGAATGATTTCATTATCCCATACTCTGAGACCCCACCTTTACGAATAATCCTGTCCTTTCCTGGCTGCCTTGATTAGTCACTTGGGCTTTCTCTGTCTGTGCTGCCGCATTTCCTGGTATTCTTTTCTTTCACACATGAGCTTGAATGACAGAAAACAGCAGGGCCATCCAGATTTTGGTTCCTGATCTTAACTTGGCCTTTGAAAAACTGGCTAAAAATAGAACAGTTGGCTAAAAATAGGACAAAAACCAGTCTGCTACCCATTGGGGTGTGGGAACCTGAAAAGTTTTTCATTGGGAATGGCAGTCAGGACCAAATTAGATGAAGCCTATTTGTTTTCATGACACATTTGTTTCAAAACTCCTTATTTATTGATAAGTATTTCTGTGACATTCATCACCTTGGTATCTCTGCTGATAGTTTCTTTTCTGTTTTAAAATCCAGATTTGGGAATGTATGTTTTATGTGGGCCCGGTGCAAACAGGAAATTCAGCAACCACCCCAGGGGAGGAACAAAGGGAAAAAATAATCGCTTAATAAAGAGGGATCTTTAGTTTCAAGCAAAAGCACAGCCTTACTTTAGAAGAGTTTAGGGAAAAAAAGGTTCCCATCAGTGCTATCACCAGTTCATCTGAACTGCTCTTAAGAAGCATCGGGCCCTAGTGTAGACAAAGGCTCTGTTAGCATCTGACATTTTTACCACTATGTCAATTCAACCTGCATTTTTAAATTGGCAAGATAGCAAAAAATGGTCAAAGCTGGTGGAATCTCGTCCAATGAAAGCTCTCACTGCCCAGCAATAGAGATGAGAATTTTGTTCTAAAATTCCTTTGTGCAGACACCGCCTAATGATCAAAAAAATCACGTTAAGAACTGTAGCAGGAGATTTTTAAGTAATTGTTTTAGGGTTGCTGCTTATTGAAGGGGAGTGTTTGGTGCAAATCATATTGCTTAAAGAGAAAATTAGATTCCCCATACTTTCATCTCTGGGTTTGTCTATATTACTACGTTTTATTGTGTTCAAACAGTTGTGTTTATTGAGTTAGCTGACAAACAATGAACACAATTTGCCACTGTTTATACCAATCGGCCAGTAATATTTGGCCTCTTGGCAGCTAATTTGACTCTTCACAGTCATATCTGAATACAATAAGATTTTGTAATGTAAACAAGCAGTTGGGAGGGGGAGTATATGAGAAAGAGCACATAAGTGTGATTGTTTCTTTCCCTTTTGTCCTTTCCTATGTTTATTAAATTAATTCAAGAGGTGAGCTTTCCACCTTCATGACCACTTCCATTTAAAGTGACTTTATTACAGTTTTATAGGCTTATGTATTAACATTATTTTCTTCCTTCTCGCTCATCAAGATGTGGTTGTGTAAAAAGGACCAAAATGATGGACACACACACAATCTTTCTGAAAACAAATAGTTTGTATACACAAGGTAAAGAAGTCTAGACTGAACTTTTTCAGGATGTTGGGCAAAGCATCCCAAATTTCACACGGCTCGGTGATGAAGGCTCACTCACATGGACTGTGATTTTGTCCAAATATCTAAGGGTAATTTGATTTAATTGTGAATGATGCAATAGACATATGGTAAGGAAGTTATCTGCCAGGAAACATATTGTCTGTAAGTATTTTAGCAGCACCATCAATACATTCAGCAGCCAGGTGGTGTACAATGATTTCACATCCGTCATTTCCCCACCTTAAAAAAAAGTCAGTGTTTTTGGATAGACTAGATCCCTGCATTCCTGCCATAATTCCAAGACACAAGAGCTACCGACCCAAGAAAACTGAACAAACTTGTATAAGAAACCTTGGCTAAATCATCACACTGAACATTCAACTAGTCACGTTCATCCAGTAATTTCAAAGCACTTTAAAAATATAATCCAGAATTTCTCAACTCCCATATGAAGCTGGTATGCATACCCCCATTTTATAGACTAAGAAACAGACACACCAGCAGAGAGATGAAGTGACTTTCTCTGTGCCACACAGCACGTCAGGAATCAGGCTGGAAAAAGACTTCAGGAGTCATAGCCCCCACTATTACTGCCAAACCCACTGCCTCTTAAACAAACAAATACAACATATGATTCGTGGTTCTGCAGATGACATCCAAAAAATCCCTTATGTCCATAGCATTCGGACCTGATCTTTAAGTGTTACAGATATGCCAACCTCTATCCTAAATAGAAGACACAAGAAACAGCAAAGGAAGAAGCTGGGGGTCTGATGAACTTTCTTTTGTTAGTATGTCCCTATTCCCCTTAGTAAAGCTTTAGAGATACCCTGAAATCTGGCCTTTTGTCATGAGTGTATCAACTCACCAGTGCAAAAGGACACATGGGACCAAATCCTGAGAGGTGCTGAACTCGTATGGACACTAATGGGAGTTGGAAGTGTTCAGCAGCTCTTAGCATTTGGCCCATGAGGAGCAATATAATTGCTGTTCATCTTAAGAAAGGGATAGTTGGCCACCTCTAACTACTGCTCATGTTAACTAGCATTCCCTCATTGTTTCCTTGTGCTCCCTTCCCCTTCCCCTCCTTACATCAAGCTGTTATCAACAGCCTTATACTTCAATTGCAAGCTCTTTGAGCAGGAATTGCCTCTTTACACAGTGCCTAGTGCAGGGGTTGGTAACCTTTCAGAAGTGATGTACCACTGAAAATCAGCTCACGTGCCGCCTTTGGCACGCGTGCCATAGGTTGCCTAACCCTGGCCTAGTGCAGTGAGTCCTGGCCTCTAGGCATTGCCACAATAAGAAATGATAAATAAAAATAATGATGTAATCTTTTACCAAGGCCTGCTCTGTGCAGAGTCTGTTTTTGAGAGACTGCCTGCCTGATTTCTAAAGCAGGGGTTCTGCCTACCCTCCAAAGAGTGGCTATTATTCCAAACCTTGTGATGTTTACCCACCACTTATTTTCAAAGGAACATCCTCCAGGGAACGTCTACCTAAACTGCAGCTAAAAGCGTGCCTCTCAGCTCAGGTAGACAGACACCACACATTAGCTCTGCTTGATCTAGTGCGCTAAAAACAACAATAAAAAGAACAGGAGTACTTGTGGCACCTTAGAGACTAACAAATTTATTTGAGCATAAGCTTTCGTGGGCTACAGCCCACTTCTTCGGATGCATAGAATGGAACATATAGTGAGGGGATATATATACATACAGAGAACATGAAAAGGTGGGAGTTGCCCTACCAACTCTAAGAGGCTAATTAATTAAGATGAGCAATTGTCAGCAGGAGAAAAAAACATTTGTAGTGATACTCAAGATAGCCCATTTAAGACAGTTTGACAAGAAGCACTTTTGCAACAGAAAAGCTTCAAAAACAGACTCCAACGGAGAAACTGCTGAACTTGAATTAATATGCAAACTAGATACTATCAATTTAGGCTTAATTAGAGACTGGGAATGGCTGAGCCATTACACACATTGAATCTATTTCCCCATGTTAAGTATCCTCACACAGGGCCGGCTCTGGCTTTTTGGCCGCCCCAAGCAAACAAACAAACAAACAAACAAACAAACACAAACCTGCGGCGCAGCCAGAGCCAGGGGGAGGGGGAGGGAGCGGGAGGGAGAGAGAGAGAAGGGGAGCGGCCAGGGCTTCAGCGGGGCGCTGCCTCGCGGCTCCTCCCGCCCCGCCGCCTGCTGGGAGGGAAGGACGTGGGCTGCCCTATCGGGTTTGCTGCACTGCAGGGCGCTCCCATCCTCTATGCCATCACCCCCTACAGAGCGGCCGGCGCGTAACAACACACACACACACACACACACACACACACACACACACAAACAAAAGCGGCCGTGCCGCCCTAGGATTGGGCGGAATGCCGCCTCCTACAAGCTGCCGCCCCAAGCACCAGCTTGCTCGGCTGGTGCCTGGAGCCGGCCCTGTCCTCACACCTTCTTGAAAAACTGTCTTAAATGGGCTATCTTGAGTATCACTGCAAAAGTTGTTTTTCTCCTGCTGACAATTGCTCATCTTAATTAATTAGCCTCCTAGAGTTGGTAGGGCAACTCTCACCTTTTCATGTTCTCTGTATGTATATATATATATATATCTTCACTATATATTCCATTCTATGCACCTGATGAAGTGGGCTGTAGCCCACGAAAGCTTTTGCTCTAATAAATTTGTTAGTCTCTAAGGTGCCACAAGTACTCCTGTTCTTTTTGCGGATACAGACTAACACGACTGCTACTCTGAAACCTGTCAAAAACAACAATGTTGACATTGCGGCACAGGTGGTGGTGACATGAACTAGCCATCCAAGTATGGACCTAGCAGGTCAGGTGGGTTTGTACCCAATGTTCCTAACTGCAGTGTAGACATATTCTAAGTATGATGTTGGCAAACTAGCATTCATCATGTACCTTGGACCACATCTTTACTGCCTCTTCACCTTCCCTGGTGATCAAGGGACAATCTGTGCTCCTACCTCTATATTTTTAAGGCGCTGTTTCTGAGTCATAAATTGCACTGTACTGATATAATGGATACAAGAAGCCTTAACATATATATTATGGCCCCATGCAATATTAGGGGTTTCTGCTTAGGGATAAAACGTCCTTTGAACTAGAAAGGTCTCAGATTGATCATGCCCTCATAGAAGCTTTTTTCCTCTTTAAAGTCTAGAGGGAACAGCTTTAAAAATAGCCACAAATGGGACACCCGTCATTCTGGCAAACAGGTTTGAAAGAGACTAATCTGTCTGAAAGCTTCACTATCTCCGGAAGCCTCAGTTCCACTCAGGCAGTCTGGAAGAAGGAGATAAGCATCTGTTTCATAGCCTTGGAATTTCAGGAGTTAGCTATTGTTTGGCTGTTCACTTCCTCCTTGACGGAAAAGGTACAATCCAGTTGCTTATAGCTGTTTTTGCCTGCATTTGTACACAACAAAAACTGCCTTTGTGTTTAAATACAAATCAAAAGGATACAGTTATATTATTTATTGTTTGAAAACATTTTCTGTGCTCAGTTTTAATTTCTGTGGTCAGTTATTGGGAAAAAAAGAGGAATACTGCATTGAGGCTGATTTAAGGAATGTTAGAACAAACAGGCTAATATGCATGTCTTATCACTGCCCTCTCGTGGAATAAATCAGAACTGCTCAGTTGTGAATCGTAGATCATGCAAACCCAATAGCTACTCTCCTTTTGCTCAAGTGTTAGGGGCCTGCAATTTTGGAGAAAGAGGATCAGGATTTATTATTGCTGTCCTCATCAATTCTAATTGACCACACTGAGTACAGCATAATGACAACATTCAAGAGCTCAGATATGCTGCAAAGGCACTCAGTAGGAGCCATTTACATACCTAGATTATTAGCTAGAACGCTGAAGACTTAAGTGACCAGCATTTTATAACAACAGATTAAAAACTCCAATGCAATTTTTGAAAGTTATGGTCGGGGGAGAAAGATATTTCTTTGCAGCTTTAACAGGGGAGAGATTTGAGAATCATGTGAGGAGCAGGATAGGAATAAACTACATCAATGTTAACGTGGTATTTAAAGATCTGAGCTAGAAAACAAAATGTTGAGGGGAGTAGATAGACAAGGGTCCACCTTCCCTTTTAGTTCATGGATGTCCTTGCATGGTTTTGAATTAAATCTTATCATTTATAAGGCCTTGGCTTTGAAACCTTTATTGCAGATTTTGAGAGAATCTCTTCTTGAATGACAGGTTTCAAAGTAGCAGCTGTGTTAGTCTGTATCCGCAAAAAGAACAGGAGTACTTGTGGCACCTTAGAGACTAACAAATTTACTTCAGTATAAACTTTCATGGGCTACAGCTTACTTCTTCAGATGCATCTGAAGAAGTGAGCTGTAGCTCACGAAAGCTTATGCTGAAATAAATTTGTTAGTCTTTAAGGTGCCACAAGTACTCCTGTTCTTCTTGAATGGTTTGTTCTGGTAAACATGCTCTGTGATAGAGTTTCACGCCACATGATCTAGATACACTCAATATGGCAAAATAGTCCAGAGGCAATCCAGGGAGCTACAAAATCTTGCATTTGTGACTCAGAAAGGCGCACTCATCCTTTTAGGTGTTTCTACACTATGAAAATTAGTACTTGTATTACAGCAACAGCCAGCAATGGTGCAGCATCAACAGTACTAAGGCACTAAAGAAGTTATGCCACCATGTCACAGAAAACCTCTCAGCGAAGGTTTTCCGGACACAGTGGTTAAAACAGCACCCTGTCAATTCTAGTGCTCATGTTGTTGCTACTGCCAGTGCAGCTGAACTGTTGACAACAATTACTGTAATACTATTAATTTTTCTAAGGTTGACAGGGCTTCTAAGTAGAGTTGGTGGGAAACTTAGTTTAGTCGGAAAATGCCAATGCGCTGGAGCAAAATGTTTCATGAAAACGATTGTAGGTTCAGCAAAACTTTTTGCTGAAACACAGGTAAGTTTCCATGGAAAACTGCAGGTGTTCCAGGGTGTTCAGCCCCACAGCAAAGAGCCTGGCTGAAGGCAGGGTTCTTGCAGCTGTTACACTCCCTGATGTGCAGCAAGGAGCCTGCCAGCCCCCAGAATCTGGGCTGGGGCTCTCAAAGCTGGCTAGGCTCCTAGCTCTGCCAAGCTCCTTGTTGTGGAGTGGGAAGCCTAGAAGCCCTGAGGAGCCCTGCCAAGGCTTCAAGGCTCCCTGTTTGGAGCTGAGAGCCTAAAAGCTCTGAGAGCCCCAGCTCTAACCAGGGCTTGGCTCCCAGCTCAGCAACAGGGAGCCTAGAAGCCAGAGAACCCTGGCAGGGCTTCTCAGGGCTTCCAGATTCCTTTCCATGGAGCTGGGAGCCTAGAAGTCTTGGGACTGGTTCCCCAGGGTTTGTGGCTCCGCTTGGGACAGCCCTGCCCCACTGACTGCCTTGGGGCTCCCACATTCTCAGGTCAGCTGGCTGCCAGCTCCAGAGTCAGGCAGCCCAGGGTGCCAACTAGGCTGGGAATCTGGAAGCTGTGGGGTTCCAGGAACAGTCTGTATTGCACGGTTGCCCAGAAGCTATAGACCATGGGAACCCAGGCAGCAGCTCAGTGAAACTGACATTCTTCTCAGTTTCATTGCTGCAATTTATTAAATGCAGTTCTGTAATCCACAAAAATGTCAATTTCGTATTTCATTTTGGAAACACGGGGTTTCAGTATTTCTGAAATGAAATTTTTTATTTTGCTAAAATAATTTGGCAAATTTGGTTTCACTCTGATGCAGAATGAACCCAAATTCCAAAAAATCTGAAATTTCTCCCAAACCAAAGACCACGAGTTTTGGCCAGCTCTACTTTTGAGTCAACAATGAACCAATGCCCTACTATTGTTTTAGGAATACTCTGTTACTAGTGATGCCACGTTTTAGATGAGGTTTTGAACCAGATCCTGTATTCATTTCAAGATTTCATGCATTTAGGGCTCAATCCTGCTCTTGCTGAAGCCAATGGGACTTTTACCATTGTCTTACTAGGAGCTGGATCAGACCCTCCAAGTGATAGATCATCAGAGGAGAGAGCTATTTCCTTTTACAGTGCCCCCATGGTGTGATAGAAATTTTAAATAAATCATTGTAGCCAAGAATAAAAAATATCAGGAATATTTAAGATATACTATAGAGGTGCAATAGAAGCATTAATTAATGTTGTAACACTGGTTACAGGCCAAAGGGCTTGCAAGATATTTAGCTTAGCCAAACAAGGCCTCAGGCTGAGGAATAGATTGACATGATTAGCTGACCAATGAATTGCCTTGTATTGGAAATTGTGCTGCTACAGTAAATAGATGTGTTAAGTGCTGCTGTTTATGAAAAATGTATTGCAATGCATCAGTTAAAACCACAAGATGTCATTTAAAGGTGATTGTAAGTGTTTGGAGATTTTTGCAGACGGAGTGTCAGCAATGTGCTAACCAAAAGTTTTTATGGTGACTGAGTGATGCAAGGGTTACTGAGTATTAGGGGAACTAATAAATTAGCTTATGAAAATGAGGTATCCCAAATTTAGTGGGGTGGGGAAGTATAGATAAAGAAAAGGATGAAACTTTTATAAATACATATAACCCTAGTGAGCATCAGCATAACATATTATAAAAGTTGTATCCTAGCCTGTGTGCCTGGGGAGATGCCAGTATGACAGCCACTGGTGATGATGATTATGAAGATGATAAAATAATAATAGTGACTGACAACCACCTAATGATCATCACGCCCACTTCGGGGTTCCCCACAGCAAGATGCAAGTAATACAAGTTCAAATTATCGAGCATCCTTTCTCTTTTCTGTTACGTTTCAGTGCTTGTGACATTGTTTATCTGCTCGGTAAAGTCATTAATCAATGGCCATGTGAGTCATTATAACCATTTCTTGTGTGGTCCTAGGGTCTTTCATTATGATATTCTTTATAGCAATACTCACCCTATTGCCCCTGATACTGTAGCTGATCAAGAGATCCAACTCTTAACAACCCTGCAGTCCAAAATATGAATTGGCACATAACCAATATCTAATAACAGGCTACATCATTAATAAAGATCCTATAACATGTTTTTGCCAGCGTATGGATGTTAACCCTGGCCTCCTTGCAAATTCTGCGATGGGTAATTACTTCTGCGTCCCCAAATCTCTCCTACAGTTTCAAATGAAAAGGTTATTCTTTACTTCTTGTCCTAATTTGTTTGTGTAGCCTTATTGTACAGCTGCTGTGTTACCTCCCATAAATGACTGCATTTCAGTGGTACTCTATGTACCATAATTTTGTAAAACACAAGATCCTTTGGGAAGGAAGATGCTGTAATTTTTTTGCATATATCTATATAAAAGTATCTGTACCTAATCTTTATCTAATCAAATGTTTAGTTGTTTTCACCAGTGGTCTAGAGCTCAGAGCCATATGGAAAGCATTCACAGAGCCGGCATAATTCCTTTTTGCCCATATGCTGATTGAATTTGACTAGCCAAGTTGACACAAAGAAGTTTGATCTCCACCCTGTGTTCATGCACATCCATCGTGGAGCCCTTCAGAAACAAACTACTGCATTCCTTTCTGCATTGGTTAGTCAGTCAGAGAAGTGCAGTTTTTTAGCACCACTTCTCAGCTTGAAACATTCTGCTTTTTTTATTTTTGTTTGTTTCCTTTCCTCTGCCAGACACTTTGTATTTAAAATATGTGTATGGTGGGCCGGGGGACAACACGCCAGAAATTAGATCGCCCAATAAATATCCCTTCAGCAGCCAGGTCCGTCATTCTCATCCTGAAAGGAGAGGTCCAGAACTGTGCATTTTTATGGAGATCTGATTTAGGGTTAACTAAAAATATATATATTAAAAAGCTAGTTTTAAGAGTTCTGGATGTTTAAAAGAAGCCACCTGGAAGCTTCCAAAAGTTTATCACTTGACCAGGCTCTTAAATTCAGTTCTGTCAACAGCACTTGGAGTGTGGCTTTTATAGTGTTATATATGAGGTGGCTATAAATTTTCTATATAGTTGGTCTACACAAATTTGCAAACGTTTCAGGCTTCAAGTTTAAAGAGTATTTCCAAAACATACTTATGGACGGGATTTTAAAAAAAGTTTATTTTGAATAAAGATCTGGCCTCTTCATACTCCTTGCATGCCACATTAAACAAGTGTTTGTGATTTATTATCCCCCTCAACAGGCACTGCTCATTCGCTCACAGCCAACAGATCCTCCCTGCTCCCAAAAAGCATCAGTAGACAAGAATATAATTGTTGCACTTCCGATGTGTAGGATATGTATATTTTATTATAAAATGTTTTTGGAAATAAATATGTCAAGGTTATTGCAGCTGTAATACCTCTGTCAGCAAGTTCAGGGGGCTTAAAATAGACTACTCAGTACAATTGTTCTACTCAACGGTATCTGTGCTCAGTAACTCTGAGTGCTGGAGAGAGGGAATATGAAATACCTACAATTGTACATTCAAGTAGAAAGTCTGCATGGGGAACAAAATGGCTCAGCGATAGTATACCCTAGTGACTTTCACCTCTAGGTTGGTGGTTCAAATCCAGCCAAAATTGGTAAATGAGTGTGTGTTGTTACCAATTTATGGATCCGTCTAGTTGTTTTTTTAAACTAGTATACTTTCATCTTAAATATACCTTCATTGAGCAAATCAACTTAATAGTTTTTCCATTAACTGGATCCCCAAATGTATAGTTTCAGCAGAGAGGCCAAAGATTGAACTGGCCTTAGTGTGTGCACACCTTTCTCATTCCTAGAGGTAGGTCCGTTGGCTAGGGCTAGGCAATGCATAGAAAGAAATGCACTGCCACTAGACTTACCTCTCCTGTGGCTAGAGGATTTCAGTCTCCAGAATTGTGAACATGGCATTTTACTGAGGACTAAGCACACTTGTATGCACAAAAAATATGCCACTTAAAACAGTTATGCTCATTAGTAAAAAAGGCAAATCTTTTAGAGCTGCAATATTGTTGTTTCTGTGAGGAAGATGTACAAGTGCAGGCCCTTAGAAAACAAGGTTAAAATAGTGAGAGAAATAAATTACTAAGAGGCAGATATATTAACAACCGTAATTTTTCTGAGTTCTACGGGGAAGGACCTATATTTCCAGGGGAAGGGAATTCTGTGCTCCTGACAGAGAATGGGGGAAAAGCCACAATCTCCCCAGTTTTACCTGTTTTGAACTGAAAGCAATATGTAACATACCAAACGCTGCAGGAAGAATAAGACTCTGACAGGGTCAATGGTTGGTCAAGAGAGAGAAGTGCTGAATGAAAACCTCTATTGTATTTTTAAGACAACTCCTATCACTCTTCTAAAATAAGGAAAACTAGACCCAAAGAGGTCACATCTCACAATAGGTGACAGTGGAAGCAACAACTTAAAGAGCACTCCCGCACCATTACACAATACATCCCATTAACAGAGAAGCAGCCAGCTAGTTAAGGAATCTATCAACTGCCTTATCCCAAGAAAAGGCTGCCAGCAACATTAATAAACGCTGTTTGAAAACCTCTTTCTGGTCCCGCTTAAGTTGTATGAGCAGAGAGGAATAGCTCTAACTGAAGGTATGGAAAGGTCTCAAAAGGGTCAGACCGTTTATGTATTTGTATCTGAACAGAGAGACCACCTCACTTCCACCCTGGGTAGTTCAGCTTTAGGTTTCCTATGGAGGGATTTTCAAATGGATATCCTTGGGTTTCAGAGTAGCAGCCGTGTTAGTCTGTATCCACAAAAAGAACAGGAGTACTTGTGGCACCTTAAGAGACTAACAAATTTATTTGAGCATAAGCTTTCGTGGGCTATAGCCCACTTCTTCAGATGCATAGAATGGAACATATATTGATATGAAATTTGTTAGTCTCTAAGGTGCCACAAGTACTCCTGTTCTTTATCCTTGGGTTGGTTTTTCTTCTTCTGGGATAGTCCGTACATTTAGATAAATATACATCGCATGGCAAGTTTGCAAAACCGATTCCCAAAGAGAAGCAGTAAAGGAAAGAAGGACAGACAACTACAGATGAGAAGACAGAAATAAACTGGCCTAGTTTCCATTATTATTTATCACTACATTTGCAGTGTGTCAGAGTCTCATTAATCTGGTTGGTGTTGGTTTCATTGACTGCTCTTTACTGCTGTAGAGTCCAAAGTACATAAGTAAAACAAACAGTAACATAACAAAATACCAATAAAAATCATTAAAGCATAAGTCTCATAATTTAGCACACAGATTAGCTTCTCCATTCAGATCTGCAGATTGCTGATTGCAATTTATTTCACCTATTTATGGATATTGTGTGAAAGTGTGAGTTGAATTTATTACTTAGATATTCCATCCATCACTGTTACAGCACCAAGTCTGTCTCACTGGTGCACCAAGCAGATAATATTAGAGATAGATGAGAGATGCTTAATTTAACCTTAATTTCTAATAATATTATTTGCACCCCATATATTTTAAATGTTATAAAATTGGTCATTTCTGTAATTTTAATCTAATTGGCAAATATATATTCTTGTATTGGGTTTCATCTAGCAACTGCAAATTTATGTGTTTTATGTAATATTAGAAGTGTATATAATTTTATGCTAAAACAGTCTCTGTTCAGAAAAAATCCAGGACTAGAATAGCAAAGGGCATTCCAGGTCACGAATGAGGGGCATTCACAAAGCTGCACAGAGAAACCCCCTGCTATTCTAGCCCAAGGTAACAAAAGCCCAACTTGAGGTACTTATTCACAGGTGTGTATGTTGGTTTCTGGGGGGAGAGGCCAGGAAAGGAATGATAGGGGGTGCCTAGATGTGAAGATAAAGATCATGAAGAAGATGTGAAGATCTGCAGCGATGTGTGTTTTGGGAGAAATTACATATGGCTCTAATCAAGGCTATTACTAGTCCCTAAATTTCATGAACACTAACGTCTGGATCCTACAACTGGTGCATCACATGGGCACAGGGGTCTGCCTGTGTGGATCCAATTACTGGCTCAGGGCCTAAATTAGCTATTTTATTGAACTGAATTGTATGTGGAAAAGTGTGCTTGAGAATTACCTATTTGGGTTTTGCCCACCATAAGCAATGCTGCTGGCATGCAGGGTGCTGTGCAGACAGATCTGGCATCTGCCTACATGCATATCTGGCATAGCTATTTGTATAGTCAGCTTTTCTTTGATTTGGAGGCAAATTCACCCCACTCAGTTGCAGAAATGGGGACCCAGCCATATCTACAAAAAGCTTTGCTTCCCGGGAGAAGGACAGTCCACAGGTGAGGGCACTATGCTAGGACTTGGGAAACCAAGGTTCAATTCACCATTCCATCACCATCTTCCTTTGACACCTTCGGTAAGTTCTTAGCCTTTCTGTGCCTTAGTTCTCCATCTGTACAACAGCACAGGGGTATTGTGAGGACAACTACATTAAAGATTCTGAGACACTCGGATACTGTAGTGAGGGGGGCCGATATACGTAAAGCTATGCAAGTAATTGATTTTTCTAATCATTGGCTGAACTGAAATATTGGGAAAAAACAAAAACCCTAAAAACTCATTTGTGGTGAAACAAGAACTTTTCATTTAATTTTTTTTTAAACTTAAAATAATAAAAGGGAAGTAAAATTCAAAACAAAAAGTCATTTCAAATTGAAAAGACAAAATGTTTCTTTTAGAAAAAATCAAAATGTAGCATTTACATTTTTTTTCAGAATATTTTGTTTGTTTGCTTTTTGATTCAAACAGTTAAGCAAATTTGACATAAATTCATGAAAACTTTCTGGCTGACTCAAATGTGTGATTTTTAGAGAAAAATGTTTAATTCAAAAAATTTCACCCAGCTCAACCTATAGGTGCCACAAATAAGGCACTTGTATTGTTGCAGAGCTTCACGCTTCAGCTGCCAATATCCCTGTGATGGCAAAGGCTTGAATTTCCTTGTATATCACCATCCCAAATCCACTGAGTGAACAGAAGACAGTTCACCAGCCAGTTTGCATTTTCAGGCAAATAGTTTCTCTTTCAACTCAACCAGAACCTAGGGGGAAAAACAGCATGGAGGAGGATTCTATGGTGCAATGCTGCCCCTTTGTGGTAGTATTTGTTTTTACAGCTTTTTAAAAATCAAGGTCTCTTATTTATTTAAATTTGTATGCAGGGTTGTAGCCATGCTGGTCCAAGAATATTAGAGACACAAGGTGGGTGAGGTAATATCTTTTACTGGACCAACTTCTACTGGTGAGAGACAAGCTTTTGAGCTTGCACTGAGCTGAAAAAGAACTCTGTGTAAGCTTGAAAGCTTCCCTCTCTCACCAACAGAATTTGGTCCAGTGAAAGATATTGCCTCACCCACACTCTCTCTTTATTTAAATTTAACATTTTTCCTCACTGAGACAGCACCCATAAATGCACACCTGCTGTAGGCATCCCAGAAGGAATCACAATAATCTAATCTCACACCAGCACAGAACAAAATTTAAATATCTAAATCAGGGGTTCTCAAACTGTGGGTCGGGACCCCAAAGTGGGTCCCAACCCTATTTTAATGGGGTTGCCAAGTCTGGTGTTTGCCCTGGGCCCCAGCAAGTCTGAAGCCCAACCACCCCCACACCCGCCCCGGCCCCAGCCCAGGGCTAGGGTGACCAGACAGCAAGTGTGAAAAATCGGGACGGGGTGGGGGGTAATAGGAGCCTATATAAGAAAAAGACCCAAAAAGTGGGACTGTCCCTATAAAATCGGGACATCTGGTCACCCTACCCAGGGCAGAAGCATCTGGGCTTCAGCTTTGGCCTCAGGGCGGCAGGGCTCGGACGGGCTCAGTCTTCGGTCCCACCTCCTGGGGTTGTGTAGTAATTTTTGTTATCAGAAGGGGGTCTTGATGCAATGAAGTTTGAGAACCGCTGATAGATAGAGAAATCCACTGCAAAGGGTTTCAGCTAACACCTTTCACTCAAGGATTTCAAAGCTCTATTCCAGCAATAATTAAGCCTCACAGTGTCTCCCATTCTTATCTGATATAGGGAAATCAGTGCACGGAGAGGTGAAATGCCTTGCTCATCAACACAGTGAACCAGGGGCAAAGTGAAGGACCGAACCGAGAAATCCTGCTAGCATAGAAGTTTGAATAAGTTTACAAAATGGCCTGGAATAAGCCTACAGGGCCTCCCAGGTGTTTTTGTTGCTACCCAAAGTCTTAATCATCTGTTGCAGCCCAACAAACAAAACGATGGGCCAGCCAAGTTCATTACTTCTTGTCTATGTGTGCACCTGATTGTACCTCTTAAAGATGGAGCCTAGCTGCACAATTCAGATCCAGCTTTTGAATGCTCCATGTTTGAGAGACGTTTTGGTTCAGGCTTATATAAAGTATCAGAGGTCACTGAATCATAAATTAATTGGAACTCTGGTAACACTCAGGGATGGGTGACTTTCAAGGAGGTTTGGAAATGCACCCAAAAATCCAGATGCTCAGACCAATCTCATCTAAATAACTGGAGAAAACATTCAGGCTGAAAAATCTCACAAAACAGCCTCTGTCTCATATGATCACTGGTGATTCTTGCTTCTTTTAGGGCTGCAAGTACCATTCTCTCTCAGAATGTCTCACCTCCAGTTCTGGTTGGAACCTGAAAGCATGAAGATTCATGGCAGAAGAGAAAAGGAACTTTAAAGAGTTAAACTTTATTAAAACGTTAAAAATGGTTTATGTTTGAGCACTGGGCAAGAAGTTCAGACCACTGTGACAGTCTGTATCCCTATGTTCACCCCCTTTACAAAACTATAATAGATTTTGGAGTATGCCTTGTGAGGTATCATTTGAAAACTCAATGTGCTGATCATTATTGTCCTGGTAAAATGTGTGTGGCAACATTGTATGTAAAGTTTTAAGATTCTACTGTATATTAGATTTGTTTTACCTTTTATTTACTTGTAACCAATTATGACTTTTATGCCTCATTACTTGTAATCACTTAAAATCTTTCTGGAGTTAATAAACTTGTTTTAGCTAAACCAGTATGTGTTTTGATTGAAGGGTTTGGGAAACTTCATTTGAGATAAGATTTATGCACATCATTTTCTATTAATGAAGTGATGGACATTATGTGAGCTTGTGCTGTCCAGGAGAGGGCTGGCCACTACAACATGCACATTTGTGTGGATAGCACTCATATAGTACAGCTGGGAGTGATTTAGATGCTGGAGGCTGTGAGGGGGCAGACCAAGAGTGGTTGCTGTCACCACGAAACAGTATAAAAGGTACCCCAGGTTGGAGAATTGCGGGACACAGCTTGTACCCTAGATAACATCACAGCCACTTAATAATAAACTGTAGGATTTGTAGAGTACTTTTCATCCATATATCTTCAAGCACTTTAGAAAGGAGGGAAAGCAGAAGCACCTAGAGGGAAAGTGATTTGCCCTGGGTATCATAGCTCGTAAGTGACAGAACCCAGGTCTGAATTCCAGGCTCACACCTTATCCTGTTGGACATTGTTGACTCCTCCCTAATTTGAATCCCTGAGTAAAAACCTTCCTCTTGCCTCCCACACAAGTTCCACTGGGGCAAGCCAAATGTGGCTCTCTCTTGTGTCAAATGAGAAGCTGCTAAAAAAAGAGCATGTTCTGATTTTTGTCTGAAAATGCTCACAATTTCCAGGAGAAGGAGGAGTTTAATTTAACATTGCTTGTGCAATAAAAAGAAAAAAAGGGGCTGAAAAACTGAATAATCAAGTGTGGTAGTAACTGATCCATTAGGCATAATTGGATAGTCTGACATTGTCAGAGAAGCAACATTAACCAGGATTAGAAAAAAGCCTACATTGCCGTCATTTGCAAGAAGAAAATCCCCTCTGGCTGTAATTTGTGTAAAGTAAGCACAGTCTAAAGGCAATGACAGTGTTTTTCAAGGGGAAAGAAAGTATTTGTTCTAAAAAAAAAAAAAAAAAAAAAAAAAAGATTTACTGGTTGGAACAGATACATTATGAGATCACTAATGTTTGGGACACAGTAAACAGTGCCACACCACTATGGCTTGTAGTCTTTATGGATCCTGCAAACTAAACAGGGTAGGGCCTGTCAGTAGCTGGAGGGGAGACCTGAATGCAATGCTAAGTACACTAGATGTATTGGTGACTCAGTAGGGGAGGTCTTCACTCCAAGTCAATCCTACACCCATGACACAGCATGGGGCACTGTAGTGCCAGAAGTGGTACCTTTTACACCAGATGTAAAACCAATGGCAGCTGCTAAAGATCCATTGGCACTTTTCAAGACAGTAGGAACACAAAGAAGCTCTCATCTCCACCCTGGTGGTTTTTAATAATCAGCAATGCTGCATTTTTGCCAGGAAACAGGGTCTTGAGGGTAGAGCCTTTCCACATCTCAAAAGAGGATTTATCTGACTGCCAGGACAGGTCAACCTATCCATCATTGTTGATTAAACATGTGACACACCAGAGCACCTGGTACTGGAAGTTTGGAATTGGAGTCACCAGATGGTTTTGTTTCATGGCCTTGTGCCATTATTATAAACCCAAACACTTGCTCTCAAAAGATCAGCTGGACAGCACCACACTCAGAGAAAGGACTGGTTTTTCAGGGCTGGGGAAATCTGGACTGATTTTTCAGCCTCCTCTGCTGACAGCTGGTTCTGATGGAAGCCAGGCAGATGCCAGAGCATGCACACACACACACCTTTTTAAGGCTTTGAGCCAAATTATGGCCAAAAGAGAGTGCAGATAAGAAGCCGAGATCTTCATACCATTGTCTAGCTGGGTAGAACTTCCTTCCAGGGTACCACTGGATTGAGGCGCATCATGTCTGTGGAACCACCAAAGGATCATCCCTCAAATCAATTCTATGAATGACAAAGATTAAATCAGATCTTACATCTAGGAACCACACCAATGATGAGACTAATGAGACAGGATGTTGCTTTTTAAAAAATTTTAAATTTAACTCTCTTTAAAAGCTTGCGCTAGCAATTATGAGTGCATCGCCTAATTCAGACACCATCTATCTATTGATGTGTGTTTGTACCATAGCAGTGGCTGGGAAGGTTGCAAATTCCCAGGTACTTTCTGATGACATATAATAAGCACAGACAAGAGAGACCTATGGTGAATAATAGAACAAAAAGCTTCCAGAAGCACTGAAAATCAAACTGCATAGGCAATCAGACATCCAGGGAAACCTCACGGGAAACTGTGGAAAGGGCATTTTAGGAATACAGCATTCCCCAAGGAAGAATTGGGTGTGCGGCAGACGGTTACCAGAGGGATATGTTAAAATCTAAACACTTAGGGAAAAAATTGTAAGTAAAATTTTACTTACAATTTCATAGTAAACACACATCATTTACATACTATTAGTGATGCCCGGCTAAGGAAGAGGCATACAAAGAACACCCAGACTGTTAGGACACTGAAATCACAGGACAAATCTGAGACTGTACTGACAACCTGGGCAAAATGACATTCCAATGAAAGCAAAATGACCTTTCCAGTGACAGGAAAGTAGCTTTCTAGTGACATACATAAGGACCTATTTACATTATGGCAGCATCTAGAGACCCCACTCAAATATTGGAGCTCCACTGTTCTGGGTGTTGTGCAGACAAATAAATAAATAAAAATGAGACACTCCCAGCAGAGAGCTTACAAAGTAGCGTCTTGCGCCTGGAATTCTGTGCAAAGGTCCATTGACTTCAACTGGAACAATCCCACATGCAGTGAATTCAGGATCAGGCTACGGTATTAGGCAGTTCACAATAGGTGGATGAGACAGTGGCTATTGTCTATACTGCACTCAAAGGGTACGAATACAGCATGAGTAGATGTATTGAGCTAGCTTTAACCTAGCTAGCTCGGGTACCAGCACTGTGAAATTCAGCGCAGGCGACCCTCTGAGTAACAACCCAGGGTTCCTGATGGGCTTGTACAGCCTTCATTGAAGCACATGCTGCTGCAGCGTCACTGTTCCAGCACCTGAGCTAGTCAGATTAAAGCTAGCTTGTGTATATGTACTCAAGCTCCAATCACCTCCATGACTGCAGGATAGACATACCCCGAAATGGGGGAAGGCTGGATTTGGAGGGTGAGGAAAGAATGAAATGAACAGAGTTTAGTAGAATAACGGGAGTCTCAGCTCATCCTTTGACAATACCAGAATGGAGTGACTGAAGTTGGGACAAATTTGTGTGAACACTTTAGCAATTTCTGTTCAGTGATTTCACTCTCACAGAATTGCTCTATGTGAAATGAAGATTTAAAACAGTGAAAGTGAACTTTTGCATGGTTTTACTGGACAGCCCCCTTTGCTTGGAACTCAGTGTTTTTCTTGAAATGTCATCCATTTTTGAGTGAAATTCGGACTCTTCTTCTAGGACAACTATGGAAATAAAGCAAGTTCAAAAGTTGAGAATTTTTAAGACAAACAAACAAAAGCCCTAACAAATAAATACAAAGTGGAATGTTCCATAAAACATTTACAGCAAATTACATGAAACATTTATAGGGGAAAAAATGCTATTACACACACACACACACACACACACAAAATCAGCTTTCAAACATTTCTTATGCATCTGATATAAAGCAATCATGTATTGCTATTTCTTCATTTTTATATTTTACTTTTCCTTTCTTCAGCAAGTATTTCAAATTAAATGGTCAGATGTGCAGAGTCAAACAGAACTCTGATCTGAAGTTATGAGTTCTGTACTGAACGAAGAGCTCTGTTTTAATATATTCTGAGCCTGGCAAAAACAGTTCCCCTGTCCTCATTCTGCACTGGGATATCAAAGAGATATTTCTCAGACATCCTGACAGATAAGAATGGCTGTTAATTTACACATTTATCTATTTTATCTGGGTTATCTAAGCAAGTGGGTTTCACTGACATTGAGGGCTGACCATATATTCATAATCAGTTTCAAAGTGGATATTCTAATTTCCTCCACTCACTCTCTCTCTCTCACACACAACACACATGGATGTAACAGGACATGAAAAGGTAAGATGGTCTTCAAAAATTATCCTTCCTTTGTCTTTTCTGTCCTCAGAACAGGGCCAGTTGAGGATGCAGCGTTTCAGAGTAAGCTGCCTAGGGTTGAGAGATCACAAGTATTCTGTTTTTATTCCAAAGATGACAATCATTGCAACATGAATTGGGCAAATGCTCCGGGAAAATATATTTCAATATTCTCTAGCAATTTTGGGAACCCAAATATAACAGAGTTGTATTAAGTATCAGAGGGTAGCCGTGTTAGTCTGTATCTACAAAAACAACAAGGAGTCTGGTGGCACCTTAAAGACTAACAGATTTATTTGGGCATAAGCTTTCGTGAGTAAAAACCTCACTTCTTCGGATGCAAGAGTTGTATTAGTACATTTGTAACAAGACCTGTAAGGGTCACCTGTGAGATCTGAAAGCAAGACTAGCAACAGTGCACCAACTTCAACCTCAATTAGCTAAAGGAATAACTGCACTAGTTGGTAACATGAGAGAATTAATGTCCCCAGATGGACTGGCCAGTAGAGTGGGATGCAAGAATCTCTAGCATTAGAAAAATTAAAAACATACTAGAAACAAAGTGAAACTGATTGGTCTAGTCTGCATGAAGCAATGTGCAAAAAAGTAAATAAACAGCAAACGCAGTGGAAAGTAAATAAAATGTTTTAGAACTCTTGCCCTTTTAACCTAATAGCAACCCAGGTGAGGAACTGAGAAAAAAAAAGGCTATGTGATTTCTCTTGACATTGTCTTTTTGTTGTCTTTGGGTCATCTCTGTGTAAAGGCCTCCCAGGCAAACCCTGATCTGGCAGATTCCTAGGTGAGAGAGACAATCCAATGTGCCCATTATTTTATTATAACAGGATCTGGAATCTGATGGGGCTGGAATAATTTTGCAATAAGAGAGAGCCTTTGGGGCCATAAGCAGCATTATGAGGCAGCTGAAGTACCTTTAAATTGTCCCATTTACCTTGCTCTCATCTATCTTGATGTCCCATGGTCTAGAGGTTACGTATATTTGCAATGGGCGATAATCATAGGTGCATTAGAAATTCCCAAGATAGAATAAGCCTCCCTTGCCTAATGATGAATTAATTACTCCTAATTTTTCCAGAGATGTAGGAAGGATGTCGAACCTGATGGATGCTTGCCGGGTGCAGTAGATTTGTCCTTTCTTTGCTTGAGCTGACAGTTTGTCAGCTGCCAAACATCATTAAAGGCAGGCTTGTACCAACCCCCCCTAGGTCATAATGGGGGTATTTTATCAGTGGCACTGTCTACTGCTTGGGTTGCTATGCTGATAAGAGTTCTGCAAGGAGCAGCTTCCAGCTGAGATTAAGTTAACTCATTTTCTACACAGTTTAGCCCAGGGGAGCTTTCTAGTTGGCTCAGCTGGTAGAATTGCATACAACCTATGAAGCAAGACTGACCTGGTTCACAGCCCAGGTGTGGTAATGTGCAGAATGCACACAGCCATCCTAGCCACTGGACTGTGGTGAAATTAGCTTTAGCACTAGCTTCCCCCAACTATTTATTATCTCCACCTGTTGTTGTTTATCTTACATTTATAAGATAAGCGCCTTGGGGTAGAGACTTTTTTTTTTGTTATATAGGTGTACTGTAACTTCCACTATGGGGCCTGATGCAAATTAATAGCAGCATCCAGCCACCAGCTGGTATACAATACTCTAATCAGGGAAGAAGTGGCACGATACAGCGGATGACTGGCTACTATTAGTCCATGCTACCCATGGCAATGAGAGGCAAAGGAATTAAAACTGCCCCTGGAGATTACTGTGGTATAGACAAAATCTATAGCGTAGTACTCAAAAAAATACCCCATGTCCATGCTGGTCAAGTAACCCATGCTGGTTGTTTCAATACAAGCCTGCTTTCAGAAGTGCTCTAGACAGGGCATCTCGGTTCTTGATCTAAAAGACAAATGCATTTGTTTACAGAGGCAATTAAAAGGCTGAAAGCTGAAAAAGAAAAAAAGAAAAAAAAAAGTTGCTTCTCCGCCCCCCAGACATCTACCACTCATGTTACTCTGTTCGTTTTCATGTATGACCCGATGTTGAGTACAAGTGAAACTGTAACACGCTCAGCTGCACAGAGACCTGGGCAGACTTTCTTTGACTTTGACCTTGATCTGCTGTACATAGTCAGCTTTCCAGTCGGGAAATGCACACAGCTAGTGACCGTGTGATACATGTTTACTCTTCCATGGGGACTTATGGATGGTTTACTCCTAACCCAGTATTAATAGCAAATGTAGTTCCTCCAATTACAATTTTTCTTTCAGTATCTTCCTTCTCTGCTCCATCAAATGCACTTTCCCCCTATGGTACCAGACGTTGCTGCACCAGAATTACTTTGGCTGAAGGTCCTGACATCTTGCACAATAGCCTCCGTCAGCTGTTTGTATGAGAGACAGAGCTCTAAAATAGTTTTCACTTGTACAGCATTTAATGTAAAGGATCTCAAAGCTCTTAAATATGCTATTAAAGGTTGTCAAAGCTTTTAAAGTAAGCCAAAATTATCCTCATTTTACACAGGGGGAGACTGACACACACTTAAGGGAAATGACTTGCCCAAAGACACACACATTCAGTAGAGAATCAGGGGGGAAAAAAAACTCTGGTGTCTTGATTTGAAATACCCTGGTCAGACTATGCTTGCTATCAGTACGTTTATCAATTCAAACATCAAGCAATAAACAAGAAAAATCATTTGTCCTAAAAATGAGAGATTTATTTGGAGACACAAGGTGGGCGAGGTAATCTCTCTTATTGGACCAACTTCTACTGGCAAGAGAGACTAGAGATTAATTTAGAAACTTGTAACTGCTCATTCCTGGACAACAGAGTACCCCATACCAGTTCAAACCATTAACTAAAACTAAACCCTTTCTAACAAGGCAATTAAAATACACAGCCCCTACCCTCAATGTCAAAATGAGCTAGAAGTCAAACCAGGGCCGGCTCCATTATTATCGCGATCTGCGGCGGCAATTCGGCGGAAGGTCCTTCGCTCCGAGCGGGAGTGAGGGACCGTCCGCACAGCTGGACGTGCCGCCCCTCTCCAGAGCAGCCGCCCCAAGCACCTGCTTGCCAGGCTGGTGCCTGCAGCCGGCCCTGAGTCAATCAAAGATACATGTGTATAATGGACACCGATGAGAAGCAGGTTCTCCCAAAGATACTGCAATCAATTACCAATATTATGTATATCACCACCCTCCGCTGGGAAGAATAAGAGCTGCTGAAGTTGGATTCATAGCTCCTATACTCCTGATCAGTTAAGGAGATTCTTCTTTAGTTCAAGTGGTAGGGCTGTGCTTTCGTTACAGCGGGATCAGCGTTCTCTCTCTGCTGGACTAAGGACTTCTGAGCAGCAGATGTTGTGCAGCTTATTCATTATGAAACTCCTGGGCAGGGAGGGATTTATTACTTTACACTCCCACCCCACACCCAGTCTTGGAAGCTTGCTCAAGTCTTTTCTTCCTTCAACGGCTATAGAAAAATGACAAAGGTAAACTGGGAAGCCTCCCCTTCTCTACCCTTTTATTCAAACAGAAACAAAGGGAAACAACCTTCCTTATTAAGACTACCCAGCCAGTGGCTCTGATCTCTAGCAAATTCAATCAGAAAGTTTAATAGCAAGCAGGGAACAGTGAGGCTATTGGTGAAGCCTTCTATGTTTGCTGCTAGGAATGCAACCACTGAGGCTGCTCCCATTCACCTCTCCACTCCCTTCTTGCTTCTGGAGACACTTCCCCACCGGGTGGGACACACAACAGGCCCTTGTGAGTGAATCTTTCCAGCCCCACAGCTCCCAGATGGTAATTAGCTGCCAGTTTTCATGGCTGAGCTGGGGACAGCTCAATTACTATTTTAGAGTAAGGACACGATTCTATCTTCAGTTCCATCAGTGTAGCTCTACTGATTTGGATATGATTTCATGGGTGGAATTGAGGCTTGGCCCACCATGTGCGTTTCTATAGATGTGGGTGGTGTGGTGAGGATGGTGCTGCAGTGGGTTAAGCGAGTCAGCTATTCCCCTCTAAAGGCTCGGGTTCAAATCTTGTTAGTCACAATGAAAATGACTTTGCTCTCAACCCACTCTCAAGGGAAGCCTTTATAACCATAATTATTATTCAGCACAATTCAACAAGCCTAGTGGTTTTTAGTGACAAGTGCGCAGTGTCTGGAACAGAAGAGTGCACAGTTGCTGCAAGAAAGGATGGAGGTGCATTGACAAAACTGAGCAGAATCCCAGGACTGGAATAGCAGCGGGCACTGCAGGTCAGAATGAATGTACAACAAGGCAAGATATAGGCATTATATGCTGCAGCCAGAAATATGATGGGGCTTTGGCTTTGCAATCAGTCCTTGCACTCCCAACAGGTCTGATTTGAGGTTTACAGACTCCACACCAAGGGCACAGCTACACCAGAGTGTTTACAGTGGCACAAATGCAGCTGCGCCGCTGTAAGCTCTCCAATGTATCTGCTCTAAGCCCACAGGAGAGAGCTGTCCCATCATCTTAACTATTCCAGCCCACAAGCAGTAGGAGCGATGTTGGGGGAAAAACTCTCCTGCTGATATAGAGTCGGCATATCTTAGGTCGCTTCAGGGGGATTCAGACCCCTGAGTGACATAAGTTATGCTGACATAAGCTGCAGTGTAGACATAGCCTAAGACCAAGGGAGTTGTGGAGCTGTATTAGGCAAGGAGGCCGCCCCTCAGCCCCTGCAGAGCATGTTCCAAATGGAGGACTTCCCTAAAAGGGAACTGTGACAGTCAAGCAGGGAAGAGTGAAGGAGACAGCCTGCAGGAAGGCACCCAGCCTGTAGCTTTGAAGACAGAGGGATCTACAGGGGATGGGCATGGATTGTGGTTAAGACCCGACTGGGAGGCTAAGGGCCTAACTCCCTTTTCTCCCCTGCATTCTCCCTGACAAATAGGAACTGAACACTGAGGAGTGAGCAGGGAAGCCCCAGTTCACTGTCTGAATGATTGAGAGAGTGTGAGCAACCCTCAACTGAGAGGGAAGCCAAGTGCTAAGACCACACCCCAAACTGAAGAGAAAACCAGGGAGGTAGGAAGAGGGTCAGGGGAGGCTGCTCTGTTGTACCAGATAGAGGGGACTGAGACTCTTCTAGGGTGGTCACTCACATATTCCTGGTATACCAGACATTCTAGCACTTCCAGGAATGGTGTGGACCAGACCCTGCACCTGTCTGGGTGACTTCTATGCACAGTGCATGCAAGGTCATGCTGCATGGGGATGTCATTTTCAAGATCAGACTCCCACCAGCCTGACCTCACATGCAGTGCATGTACCAGTTTTGTCCCAATAGCAGACAGAGGACAAAAACAGCCAAAGAGGCCTGTCTAGTATTAAACCAGACAAACGGCCTCCCTAGACTCTCCTCCTCCCCCGTCGGACCCTAGAGGAGATAGAGGGCCCAATCCTCCTCCATGGCACCACATCCTCCGGCCAATCAGGGGAATCCATGGAGCCCCGGGGAATGGTGGACTATAGCTTGGCAGCCAGGCCCTCCAATTGCCAGCAAAGCCACCCCAAGATTCTGGGAGACTTGAGCCACTAGGCATGCTGACCCCAAGTGAAGACCACTACAAAGTCACAATTAATTGTACCAGGTATGGCTTTTAATGCTGCATAATATGATTCAGGCTGGGGCAGTCAGCTTAATCCTAGGAAGGGTATGCTGTTTTGCACCTAGAAGGGCCTGAACTTGACACTTTCCCTGTTTATCAGCACTTTCTCTCCCACCCTTGATAACATGGCCCCACACATATTGGAAACTACCAAGAGTATGAGGGCCCAGTAGCTATGCACAGTCATTTAGTTAAATGGCTCCAGTGACAAGGAGCATGCAATCAATAAGGAGGGGCTAAAGCTCCATTGCTTACATGAAGCTCTTCACGAGATAGCTTTGGAAATACAGATCTCTCAGGATCACATCTTGATGGGTTTGTTAATCATTATAGAGCTTTTTTGCACTGTTTTGCCAGAATCTTGGCTCATTAGAGTAGTGGCAGACTATCAATAGAGAGCCTCCATTATTGGAGACATTCCTGCATAATTTGAAAGCGGAAAGCCAGGTCTAATGCCTGGACACCTGGCTTCCATTCCTGTTCTAACACTAACTCACTTTGTGATCCTGGGCAAATCAGCATGTGCACCTCAGTTTTGCCACCTGCAAAATGAGGAGACCACATGGCTCAAATGGGTTGCAACAGGATGGTAGTTACTATATTCCCCAACAGGGCGGCACTGCTCATCCAGTGATCCACTCAGTCAGATGGGCTCAGAATTCAACACAGATCAGCTAAGTACCTTCTGTGGACTCCTTGTGTCTTGGAGTCTCCCTGCTCTAGCCATGCTCCGTTATCCAGGAAACGCTGCTGCATCTATAGCTACTCAGCGAACCAAACTATGGAACATGCCACCAGCTCCCAGCACTAGCAGCTGTCAAAATGCAGCAGCTTTATAATTAAAACCAAAACAAAAAAGCACAAGAGCAAGCCTCCAGCCCTCCACCTGGGGTCTACTATGCTCCAGCCTCAGACTGTGGCCAACTCTTCTCTTCAAAGCCCTTCCCTTCCCATGCTCTATTACTCATTTCTTCCCTGTATAAATATCAGCCCTCAAGGAGTTGTCTTTCTGTTTTTTTAACCCCTCTCTGCGGTTCTTGAAATTATTTGGGAAATTACAGAATAATTGGTCACCAAATCCTGGAGAGCAAATTAAACATCAGGTTTGTAAAATATTCTAATAAAGCAGATGGTATTACAGGCATGTAAATCACCTCCCATTTTTAGTGCATCCGTGCTGATTATCCATTTAGGAGCAGGTTAATCCTGTGTAGTATAAACACTGGGAAGGAAAGTACACGCTGATCTCCCTAATTGATAAGATGAATAGGCTAATATGTAAAAAGAACAGGAGTACTTGTGGCACCTTAGAGACTAACAAATTTATTAGAGCATAAGCTTTCGTGGGCTACTGTCCACTTCTTCGGATGCATATAGAATGGAACATATATTGAGGAGATATCTATACACACATACAGAGAGCATGAACAGGTGGGAGTTGTCTTACCAACTCTGAGAGGCCAATTAAGTAAGAGAAAAAAAGTTTTTTTGAAGTGATAAATCAAGCTAGCCCAGTACAGACAGTTTGATAAGAAGTGTGAGAATACTTACAAGGGGAGATAGATTCAATGTTAATATGTACAGCTCCAGAAAGGGGAAGGTTTCCATCTATTGTAAGCATATGGGGCAGCTGGCAAAGTTCTCTAAACTTTAGGATCAGAGCTGTGCTCAGTGGCTGGATGCAGCTCAAGAATACTTTCCCAATTTCCTAAACGCCTCTGCCCTTTTGAATTTCATTTTCTTTATGAGTGAATCCCGTGCTGGTTAAAGGTGCTCGGCTGAGGAATTAAAACCTCTGTTTGTCCCCAGAAAAGGTACAGCACAACCATTGGCATGACAGGTTTCCCTTATACTGCCCTAAAGCTAGCCTGGAGAGACTGCCAGAGTTCAGTCTTCACAATCCATTCCATTCTTGGCCTCTATGGAGACTGCCATCATGGGAGCCAGGCAGTGCCATTTGTGATGTGGCCCCACTTCCCTTAGGGCTTGTCTACACTGGCGCTTTACAGCGCTGAAACTTTCTCGCTTTCTCGCTCAGGGGGGAGCAATCAGCATGTCTTTATATTTTTCCTACCTTGTTCTGCTTCCCCTCCTTTCCCAACAGCCCCTTGTGGCCCTCCACCAGCCCCTGCGAAATGCCCTTTAGACCACGGTTTCTCAAATGCGTCCACCAGGGGATTTTTCTATGGCCACGACTGCTTCCTGGGCGAAGAGGGGATGGGGGGGGGGGGGGCAAAGCTGCAGCCTCTCTCTGCAGCGTCCAGCTGTTGCTCCTGGATGCACTGCCTTGGCGATTGCTGGTGTCACAGCACAGCATCCTGGGGGCTCCAGGCAGGGGCGGCACATTACCAAGGGCGGCACAATGCTGGAGCCCCAGCTCCGACCTGAGGCAGTGTCCTGGGCTGGATCCTAACCGCCCTGTTGTTCCCTGACCGGGTGCCGCCGGGGCTGTGTGGCGGGGCAGGGGGAGCCAGCTCAGTGGGGAGTGTGTCCCTGCTGCTCTCCCAGGGGCAGTGGCCAGCCCCCCTCAGGCAGGAGCTGGTAGCATGGCCCTGCCCCGGTCGCGGAGCACAGGAGGTGGCGGCGGAACATGGTGGCCGGACGGGCCGTTCCTCCAGCGCCGGCTGCGGGCTCCTCCTCAGCTTGTCCCCGCCTCCTCCTCCTCCCCCCTGCACCGCCTCCTGCCCGGGGAGGGGAGCGGCAGCCCGGGCTGAGCTGAATTTGTGCCGCTGCTCAGGCCAAGCCCACAGCCGGCTCGTGGGGGTCCTGGGGAGCGGGAGGCCCGAGCACACTGCCCTGCAGTCACCAGCCACCGGCTGCTCTGCCCCGACCCTGGCAGCCGAATCCCGCAGCCACCCCGGTTCGCTACACATGAGAGCTACAGGCGGTGCGCCCACCCCCCAGGCTGCTGGCTCTATCCCCGGCCACACCGCAGGGTGACCGCCTGGGACTCTGGGGTGTTGCTGAGGCTGCTCCAAGCCAGGCTCCCCGGGGTCCGCTGCCCCTCCAGCCACAGGGGCCCTAGGCCAGTGTGAGAGCCAGGCTGCAGCCCTGCTCTCAGAACCTTCTCCCCTCCCCGCGCTGCATAGCAAGACGTGGGACCGTGGGCAGGGCTGCTACAGCCATTTCAGACTGGGATTGGTGCCAGGGGAGTGGAGGTGATTGTGCCTTGGCTGGAGAGACCAAGCAGCCCCCCACTGCCCGTTGCTTGCTCCTGCTGGCATGGGGCTGCAACGCCCAGCTTTAGAGGGCAGTGCCAAGCCCCTGGGCATGCTCGTGGGGAAGGAGAGACAGGAGGCAGAGCTGTTTGGTGTCTCCCACGTAGCTCCAGGCCCCTCTGGCTACTTGGCAGCGACAGCCAGGCTGGATAGCCGCCAGCAGCATGACTTGGTCCGACCCGGACAGAACACATGAGCCCTGGGGTCGGCGCTGACATCCTGCTTATGCCAAGGCCTCCGGCGCAGAGGCAGCCCTAGCTCTGCCCAGGGAGACACAGCCCAGGTCACTCCATGGTCGGCCCAGTGAGTAAATGAGTACACTAGTAGGAAATTGTTTTATTTCACTAACAACAACAAAAATGAAAACAGAATTTGTAATTTTAAACAGTCAAAAACAAAACAAACAAAACAAACCATTGCAAAGTGCAAACGTGTAAAAGCCAAAAAAAGTGGGAGGGGAGGGGCAGCCAATTTTTTTTTTTTGCTTGGGGCGGCAAAAAACCTAGAGCCGGCCCTGGCTCCAGGTAGCGCATCTGCAGACACGTGGGGCCGGGGTACGTGCTTTCCTAGGGGTGGAAGGGCTTTGGGTTTCAGCTTGCCAGGGCTCCGGGGGCAGGCTTCAGCGCCTCTCCCTCCCTGGCTTCAGCCCGGGGCTCTCTGTTTCAGTCTCCACACCTCAGCCCCTGTCTCCAGTGGCAGACTCTGGACTTCAGCCTGAGATGGCAGGGCTCCAGCTTCGGGCTTCAGCCCTGGGGCCATGGGGCTCTGGCTTGGAAAAATTGTCAGAGCGGCTACCAAACAATTTGTTAAGAGAACCCCTGCTTTAGACCTCCCCCTGTATATTTGCAGCTTCCCTGATGTGTCCCACTTCTTCAAAATGTCAGCCTTGAACAAATGCATCAAGAAAGGGGGTTATATCATGATCTGCCCATTGACTCACTGTTTTGTAATTGTACAGAAGCCACCTCCTCCTTATAAATGCATGCATGGGAACTTTAGGCTGACCCCCATCCCTATGCAGGCAGAGAGCATCTAGAGGTAAATTGTATTTCAGATGCCCTGTCCTTTAAACTAGGCCAAGTAACATCCTTAATGCACTGGCTTCTCTCTGCTAGTTATACAGCAGCATGTAAATTCTTTGAAAGAGTTGCTCTGAACCATTCCCCTTTCCTTAATATTCTTGTATTTCCAAAGCATCTTTCAGCCCAAAGTGCTTTATAACCCATCAGATGTACTTAAAAACACCACTGAAATACAGCCAGGCTCTGGGGTGGAAGGCAGCAACTCAACAGCAGGCAACACATGTGAATGTGGGTCACACAGCAGGTGTGGTGGGAGGGAGGAAGGACGGACACAAAGTCAAACATTTTTTAAATAGACAGGGTATTATTAGTGTCCATCCAGAGCAGATCGCTCAGGTTTCAAGATCACCATGTAGCTAACTTCATGGAATTCCGTTCATCTGCCTTGGAAGGATCAAGGGCAGATGAATTGACCACGGTGACTGAGCATGAGGCTCCACTGAATTGAAATATTTCACCCCTGATGGGAAGCCATCCCTGTATCATCACAGCCCAACTGCTTGCCTAGGGGCAGCAGAGTAGAAGTTGCCTACACAAGGATGAGCATGAAAATCCTTGAGTGTATCTGCAGTCTTTTTTAAAGGATTAAGCTTGCAGCCTCACCTCAGCACTTGTTAACTTGTGGTTTTTAATCAATTTTTGTTTGTGAATTAAACAAAACAAAACAAAAACAACAACAAAAACCCCACCATCCTCCCGCCCCTGCTCGTATCTTTTCTAGTCACCTTCCAAACTCAGCAGCTGTGAAATATTAATTGTCTCATTTGAGGCCTGTCATAGCTGACAGAAAACATCAAGCCAGCATTCACTGGGTGTAAAACATTTTCCACACACAATGCAAAGATCGCCTTACACACTGAGGGAAGGCTATGTTTAATATCTTGGCTTTTCCCTTCATATCTATCCACCATAGAGCCTGGCCTGGGAAAAAGAGAGAGAGAAAGGGAGGAGAAGCCATTTAATTGTTGCAGATCTCAAAGGCCCTATTCCACTGCCTATGATGTTGCTGAAGTAGCCTAGATTCCTCCTGCCAGGCTCCTATCATGGAACAAAGATCTCTATTTATTCTGTCCATATTTTCTCTAAACCACCTTGCTCCAAGTACAACCTAGCATCGCAACAGTTGATGTGCTCTGGTAGCTGTAGATATTGCTGAAGGCCTAGCATAGAGCCATAGATAATATGGACCCATGAGGAAAGTCAAGAGTGAAAGGAAGAACTCATTGACCCACAGGATTTTGTGATGCTGCCAAATGCATCCAAAAATCAGAACATGCAGCAGGCGCATGATGGCTGAGAAAGAGTCCAAGGCAGTATGACTGTGCTGAGGGAACTCTGTGATTGAATCTCTTCTACTAGGCAGTAAACTGGCACTGAAAGGTTTAAACTAACCACCCAACATACAGTAAACCTTTCCATGTAGGAGTCAGATCTCTGCATGAGCTGTATGTGTGTCTATGGGAAAACAGCAAAGGGGTCAGAAACGCCTACTGACATGTGAGGATGAGGGGTGTCCACCTAGGGTCTCTGGCTATTGCAAGAAGGTTCCTGTTTTGATGTACAAGTCCAGCTGTGCTGCAACCAATGTCACAATGAAGGCTATGATTGCCAGCTAAGATGTACAGATGCTCTGCCATGACTAGAACCCAGGATTTCACATGCCGGAAACACAGCTTGTTAATCACCTGAGCCAACGGAGAAGCTCTATTCGTTGTAAGCAAATCAGGAAATCAATAAAAAGCAACCCACATATGAGCAAGTTTGACATTCCATCTAGATGTCATGGTGTAATCAACTTTACACTGTGTCCTGCATGGGGCGTTACCAGGGAAGGAGGCATCCCCAGAGAACATATCTGTACGTGCTAAACACACACACACACAAATTGCATCTTGGGGAAAAATTCTTGGCATTGCTTACTATTAAGGGCTGTCAATGTGGCTGTTATTTATCTTTATTTTCTAAGGTGCTTTGAAGATGCTAATGTTTACAGGAAAAGGCACATAAGCATCCATGGCCTCCATCACCAAATAAAGGAATGCTGTATGAAGTTAGCATCAAAAGGGTTTAAAAGGAACAAGACAGATGTGGACTGTGGAATTCAGACCCTTTATTTCTTCTGAGGAGGTTGTGTCTATGTAACATAAATATATCCCAATACACTCACACACCCCTTTAGACTTCTATGGATGAAAAATGCTATTTGGGATCCAAGTTATTATTTTAGTATATAATAACCTATCAAGCTCTGCCACTGCTCAGCTGTGTGACACTGGACAAGTCATTTCCATCTCTGTGCCTCAGTTTCCCCCTCTGAAAAGTGGGAAGAATTATACCTGCCTTCTTTTATAAAGCATTTTATATAGCATTTTCTTCTGTAGTGCTCAAAGAGCTTATTATTAATAACAATAGACTTCATAATGGAACAGCAAAATCAGCTGCCTAGTAGAGGTGGGTGTTAAAATGTTGAAGAGCATTTAACTGGAAAACCAAGGGATATTTTAACGTGGCTGCTTGAGACACAGAGATGCCTGTGGTAGGTTTCACTGTAATATTACAATTGCAATCAGTGTGCTATATTACAACCCCGCCTCCCTCAAACTCAGCAAAGACGAGACAGAAAACCATTACTGTGGGGCTGGGTATTGTTGAACTGTGCATATGTAGGGTTGGTTTGGAAAGGAAGTGCCAGACAATAGCAAAGCAAAAAACTTCTGCTGTGAGAAACGCAACATGTCTCCCTTTGCCAGGAGAGCAAAAGATACCAATCTGCACAGCTGGCAATGAGGCTAGCTCACTCTCTCAAGCTCACTCCCGGCAGGTAATTTAGGGGAATTGGCAAGTGGGGGAGAAAATTCTCTCCTAGGGAGTGACAGAAGAGAACATTAGCACAGAAGATGTTGGGAGAATCCCATGATCAGAACCTTCTGAAAGTCAGCAGAACAGTTTCTTAAATAGCTGAGATGCTGCAACATCAGCTGGGGAGAGACAGGGCAAATAAGCAAAGCCAAGGCACATCTGAGTGGTGATCATGTATCAGAGTTTCTGCCTTTCAGCATTAATGGCATGGTCTGTGTTTGATGGGATGGCAAGACTTCTTCCTGGGTCATGTGAATGTCTAGTGATCAGAGCATAGGACTGGGAAATAGGATTCCATTCCGGGCACTGCCACTGACCTTGGATGAGTTGCTTACTATGTACTGTGTGCGTAAGGTGACTTCCTTTCCCTCAATCTTTCCAGCAAGACTAACCAGCAGGGCCTTGCCTACTGACTCCCCAGAATGCTCTGGGATTGTCTTTAAGGCTGCAACCCAATTACCTCCCCTCTTGAGAGAGGTGCTGATAAGATGCTGGGAACACTAGAGACTATGCTGAGTGAGCTTCCAAATCACTTCCTGCTCTCACAGTACCTCCTTGCCCCTTCCCAGTTGTTGGTCTTACCTGCATCGGATTGTCTGTGAGGTGAGAGTGCTCTCATCCAGTTGCTAGATAGGGGTATATTACCTATTGATAATTAACTGGGATAGCAACTTCATCTAAAAAGGGAACACTCACAAAACACCAAATCAAACAACTGTATCTTTCTCAGGAACAGCCAGGGCTTTTCCATCTGTTTCTTCTTGTGGCTGGATGAAGCCGCTCTCTTCTCCTCCCTGGACGCAGAGTTCCCTCCCACCACCCCCTACTACAGACTTAAGACCACTTAAGATTCTTGCTGTTGATGATTAATGTTATTACACAGGGCAAAGGCTCTAACGTTGCTGTGGCTTTTCTTGGAATCTGCTAACATTTTAAAGTTATTTTGTAAACAAGGAGTATTCAGCAGACAGCTGACAAAGTGGTTCCCATCCAACAGATCTTTCGAGACCTCAGGTCAGGGTTCTGAGGACAAGAGTCCACCAGGGGAAATACCACTGTGAGCAGCTCTATACGGACTCCCTTGTTAGCTGTCTGAGAGGTGCCAAGGCCTGACTGGGTCAGTGTGACTGAAAGAAAGTGGCTGTTTAGGGCACAGCTCAGATTCATTGGTAAATGGGCAGCAAGGGAAGCTTTCACAGCTACTTCCTGTGTGTAACCTGTATCTACAGATCTTGAGCTTCTAAGGTTTTCAATCCAGCACCTTTCACAAACACCAAATTCACATGAATTCAGACTGAGAAAAATGTCTCCATTTTCTACAATGCCCGTCAGAAGATCTGCAGATTTCACATGCCAGAGAAGCACGTGTGGTATCCTCCTATAGCAGTTGTTCTGCTAGAGCAGTGGTTCTCAAACTTTTGTACTGGTGATCCCTTTCACATAGCACGCCTCTGAGTACGACCCCCGTTATAAATATATAAAAAAAAGTCTTTTTAATTTAACACTATTATAAATGCTGGATGCCAAGCGGGTTTGGGGTGGAGGCTGACAGCTCACGACCCCCCATGTAATAACCTCGTGACCCCCTGAGTGGTCCCACCCCCCGGTTTGAGAACCTCTATGCTAGAGGGTATCTACTAGTGTTGCTACTGCTAAGCAGCAGAGGTCTGTGCTGCATTGCTGAAGATCATGGATTCAAAGCCTGCTGACAACCCATATGGAATCTTGTTACACAGTCAGGTCAATTAGATCTATGCCATATTGAACTTTCAAGGTACATTAAACATCTGAGAAATCCCCAAAAGCAAGGAAATTCAGAGCCCAGGCTGCCATCCCATCCGCTAAGTTAGTTAGAATACATGCTTATGTAAGCACTTAAAAAGATCAAAATTAGATTATGAGAAATAGTGATTTTCATTGGGAGCACTGCTGGCTCTGTCCAGCACAAGATCAAATGAAATTGACAGTTGCAAGGCAGGCTGTGGAATCGCATTCCAGATATCCCAAGAAGATGCAGATTACTTCCTGGTTTAGTTAAAGACCAGAAACAGAAATCTCACAGGAAAGCCCTACCACTCAAGTTTATTAACCAATCTTCAAAATCAAAGATTTGGATGTGTTCAGATGGCCACCCTGTCTGGTACATATTCTGCCACCATCCACGCTTGAGTTCATGTATAGAATCCAGAAAGCATTCTCCCGCCGAATGAAAAACAAGTCTTGTTAAAAGAACAGGAGTACTTGTGGCACCTTAGAGACTAACAATTTTATTTGAGCATAAGCTTTCGTGGGCTACAGCCCACTTCTTCGGATGCATAGAATGGAACATATATTGAGGAGATATATATACACACATACAGAGAGCATGAACAGGTGGGAGTTGTCTTACCAACTCTGAGAGGCCAATTAAGAGAAGAAAAAAAAAAAACTTTTGAAGTAATAATCAAGATAGCCCAGTACAGACAGTTTGATAAGAAGTGTGAGAATACTTACATGGGGAGATAGATTCAATGTTTGTAATGGCTCAATCCGAAGAAGTGGGCTGTAGCTCAAATAAATGCTCAAATAAATTTGTTAGTCTCTAAGGTGCCACAAGTACTCCTGTTCTTTTTGCGGATACAGACTAACACGGCTGCTCCTCTGAAACAAGTCTTGTTAAGTGAGCTGATGTGCTACAGCAAAGGGGAGTGAAATCTCCATTGCAATATATCAGCTCATCTCCAAAGATTGAAGCACAGGCACTTGCCTGCCTACTGGTAGCAGTCATGTCATTTAGAAGGCATAAAACAGGGAGACAATTTCCCATCTCTAGGGGCTGTGATGCTGTATGATTGAATATGACCATTTATATAATTGATACTACCGTTGTTATACAATTGCAACAAAGCTAATACAAAAAGTGTATCATGTAAGGTGTCCATGGAAAATGTACAATCAAATATGATTATCCTGGTTAAATTCAGGCACAGTAGAACCTCAGAGTTACGAACACCAGAGTTATATACTGACCAGTCAGCCACACGTCATTTGGAACCATAAGTACACAATCAGGCAGCAGCAGACACACACGTATGCACACGCACGCAAAGCAAATACAGTACAGTACTATGTTAAATTTAAACTACTAAAAAAATAAAGGGAAAGCAGCATTTTTATTCTGCATAGTCAAGCTTCAAAGCTGTATTAAGTCACTGTTCAGTTGTAAACTTTTGAAAGAACCACCATAATATTTTGTTTAGAGTTACTAACAACATCCATTCCTGAGGTGTTCATAACTCTGAGGTTCTACTGTATCATCTTTGCACCTAAAGTTATGAATATTGGCTTTGTATTTGTATCTAAAATGTGTTTGTTCCTGGGTGACACCTCACACAGATTTACATCAAGGCTAGACAGCTATGTGTTGATGGCCCATTAAGGACCCGTCACTCTGACAATGGGCCATTGAAGTGTGCCTATGGAGGCTGCATTTTTGACTTCTTGTTAGCCGTGTAGTGGGTCAGAAGTTCACGTTTGTTACAGGCTTGGTATAATCTAATGATAGAATAACCACCAGCTTGGAGTGAGTCTGCCCTATTTCTCAGCCATCTATCCTGAATTTGGCATTCTCAGCTGTGACCCAGTGAGGGATGGTGACAGGTGCATCATCATCTGAATGGATGGGGTCCTGATTTTAAGGAAGATCGATTTTGGAGCCTCAGCTACACAGTCTTGGCCCTTTCAGATTGCAGGCACTTCGATGCGTTGAAAAATACATAGGTAGGTAGAAGGGAAATATAGTCCTGGAAAGAAACTTAGCTGTGCAATCGAGGTTCCTCAGATCATCACCTGAGTATATAGCAAGATCCACATAGGTATGAAAGCCATCTTCCCTACGCTGTCTCCTCAAAGAGCTGACAGGGAAGAAAGATCTCCTGAGAGGCAACTGTATGCTCACGCGCGCACACAAATTTTTAGCACCTCCAACTCAAACAGATAAAAGTGTGTAGATTTTACTGGATCAAAGGTGAACAGCCTGCAGAAGGGGAGATCAAGGACTTCCCAGCCTCTGATGGGCCTCAGTGGACATTCCAGAGCTGTCAGGATGGCTCTTTGTGACACTTGCCAAGAAGCCAGATGCTTTAACTGAAAGAATATTTCCTAATGCTTGGCAGTCATTAACTCCACTTGCTGATTCCACTACTGGGAGAGGCAGACAAGGGGGAAGGAAGGAGAGAAGGTATCCAATGTGATTATTATTTCACAGCTCTAAACAATAAGCATTCTTACAAACAACAGCAGCAACATGAATGATTAGCAAGGTGACGACTGGAATAATGGAGGAACAATCCTAATCTAATTTATTAAGCTCTAAGAGTGTGATGTGCTGGGGAGCAGTACACTCCCATCTCAATGCAAATACTGAGTTCAGAGGCAATGCTAACTAGCCGTTAGAGAAAGTGACAGTCAGGACTCCTGATTTTGCTTCAAGACTCCAGTCGAGACTTACTCAATGACCAACCTTGGGCAAGTCTCTTAACATCTCTGTTCCTTTCCCCATTTTACAAATGGGGATAATATTAGGGTGCTGTGAGGGTTAATTCTGTAAACACTCAGATCTTCAGTTGAGAAAGTATGGGTATGCAAGTGCTAACCATTAATATACACTACTCCCCAATTCTCCCTCCCCCAGCCAAATTAACACTTTGGTTCCCACTTTGGTCCCTTTTTAAGCATCTTCCTTTTGCATGGCAGTATATTTCATGTATTCTCACTTTAAAAATTGTCAAACTGATCTCTAAGGGATAGAAATAGACTGCCCTATGGCCTCATATACACATCCCAGAGATGAATGGGGAAGCTGCTCCTAATGGCTGGGCTTAGAGAAAAATTGCACAGGTTGACCTTTTGTTACACTGGAAAGTGGGACCAAAAACCTCTTATTTACTTAACCTGAAGGGGACATTCATGTTTTAAGAACAAGAGGTTGTTTTTCCAAGTTCCTTTCACTTGAACAGCGTAGTGGGGAGTTGGAGGGAGAGGACAGGGAATAGATTTTGCACAGGATTTCAAATTTATAGTTTCTGAGAGGAAGAGATGACAATACAGGAGGGAAATAGCTTTGGATTTAATTCTCCTAACTATGCATGATCTTTTTATGTGCATGTGTTTAGCACCCCTAGCATCCTGTTCCCCTCCCCCATAACCAGCTCTGCAATTCATATTACAAAAAGCAGGAAGAGAGGAACCCAAAAGGAGGTGTGTTTTTTTAAATTTCACATCAGATAAAGGTGCTGGAGGAGGAAGTCCTTTATTTGTCCCTAGCACAAGTTTCCCCCCTACCAATCCGTGCCAATATTTTTCAATCCCAAATAATCTGCAGGGATCATCTCTAGAGCAGAGGTGGGGTCCTACTCCTAACTATTCAGCCCTTTATCTCTCTGCTGAGATTGCCAGCTAGTGCTATTTGCTTTGGCAGACGTCTTTCACTCAAGACTGGACTGAGACCCCATGAACATTCCACATACGAGTCACTCAACAACCACCCGAGTCTACCCACCAATGCTGCCATTAAGCCTTTGTTGAGTCTGAACTTTTGATGAGCTTAAACTTAACCCAGACTTGATGTCTCTGTCTGAACTTTTAACCGAAGCTCTGACCTGCGAACTACTCATGACACCCCCCCCTCCCCTTAAGTAGCCATCTCCCCTTATCTCTTTTTGAATATACATTTTAACCTGTTTTATCCTGTAAAATCTTGTTTGATTATGCATGACCATTATGATCTGTTAATCACTTTGTTTACTTCTGTGTATAAATATTGATGCTCACCCCTAATAAATTTGCCACACTTACTCTGAAGCTTTTCAAGCTAAGGATAGTGTGAGCCCGTTGATCAACGAATTGGTGTCTGGTCTCTGACAGATTGTGAGCCCCATACCAACTCCGCACGAACTCGGGTGCTGGAGAGGTGAGTGAGGACTTGCTTTTTACCTAACAATTTGGGGGCTCGTCCGGGATTTCCTTCTGGTGCGGTGCCTCTGTCCAGTGGTCAGACCACTCATATACGAATTGGCAGGCGCCACGGGAGATTTCTCCCAGCCAATTCAATATTGAGGGGTCGTGTACTGGACAGCAGGGTAAACGCCAGTTGGAGGGCTCCTGTCAGACACCATGGGTCAAGGGACTAGTGTGCCTCTTGAGAGTCCGTTGGGGATTGTAAATAAGTTATGGAACGAAGGGAAACTCCCAGTACAGACAGGAATGTCTAGGAGAAAGTTGTACACACTGTGTGTAAGGAATTGGACTGGGTATACCGCGGTATTGGCCAACCCGGAGATGAGGTGGCCTTCGTATGGCTCTTTCGAACAGGCTGCCTTAAGAGGAGTAAGGAGCCAGATCGAAAAAGACCATCCGGGACAGTTATGTTACTGGTTTTGTTGGGACACAGTAGCAGAGCTGTGGAAATCTTTAAAAATTATGGCAGTCAGGTATTCTCCCGAGAGTGAACCCCCCTCCATGTTATTTCGATGAAGGGTGTAAACCACGGCGTGTTTTGACTCGTCAGTTGGTCCCCACTGCACCTGCCCCTATTCCTCCGCAGGGGGACTCTCTCCAGGGTGCAGAGGGGAATCTGCAGGACTCCAGGTCGGAATCTCTGCAGAGGGATAAGGGGGAAATGGAAGGGCACACCTCGGGAGGAATAATTACTAGGCAAATGACCAAGCAGATGCAGCAGGTTGCATACCCCTCCCCTGGGGACGCCCAGAGGGTCCGGTCACATCCGCAGATACTTACACCAGGGACGAATACACCCCTGCACCACCAGCTCAGCCCGTTCCCCAGGCCTGGATCAACTACGGGCAACAGCAGCAGCTGCAGCAAACTCAGCCTCCTCAATGACGGTACCCCGGGGGCAAAGGCAAACAATGTGATGGTCTTATTTCCTTAATGTCTTTAGCCGGCTCCTTCCTCACGTTCTCCCCTCCCAGCAAAGAGCCTCGTCTAACCCTTTCAGTCCAGGGACTGCCTGTCTCCTTCCTCAATGATACTGGAGCTACTTTCTCTCTTTTAAATCATGCCCCCTCTCCCTGGCTATCCTCTGAGGTTAAAACTGCAACTGGGGTGGAGGGCAACCCAGTCTCTGGGACTCACTTTGCCTCTAAATGTTATTTATGCTGATAAATGTTTTTCTCACCATTTTCTTTTTTCCCCAGCTTGTCTGATCCCTTTGATGGGCCGGGATTTACTCTGTAAGCTTGAGGCTACTTTAACCTGCACTCCTGAAGGGGTAGGATTATTGATGACAGTGTTAGGAGATTCGGCCCCAACTCAGGGTAATTGGGAACCCCCCCCCCTCTCCCCTGACCTCACTGACTTGCCTTTAACCCTCTGGGGAATTTCTGACACTGATGTTGGCCTGCTCCTTTCAGCAGAGCCAGTAAGGATTCAAGTGAAGCCCTCCTTAACCCCCCCGTCAGTCCCTCAATACCCCCTGTCGTTGGAAGCCCGGGAGGGCATCCGCCCCATTATCGAGGGATTCATTGCACAAAAGCTAGTCCGCCCTCAGCGCACCCCCTGTAACACCCCTATACTGCCTGTCAAAAAGCCTCCTAAAAAGGACGGAGACCCTATTCGTTGGCGCTTTGTACAGGATCTACGGGTTGTTAATCAGTATGTGGTCCCTTTTCATGCAGTAGTTCCTGATCCAGCTACTATCATCAGCCAAATCCCCTGGGATGCTAAGTGGTTCACTGTTATTGACTTAAAATCAGCCTTTTTCAGCATTCCTGTGCACCCAGACTCTCAGTATCTCTTTGGTTTCACCTGGGAGGGACAAAGTTATGTCTGGCAACGACTTCCTCAAGGCTACAGAGACAGCCCCATGATTTTCAGCCAATGCCTCCGCCACGACTTGGAAGGCTTCACCAGTCCGCAGGGATCCACGTTAGTCCTATACATAGATGACATCCTATTAGGTAACCGCGAAGAAGCTGCCCTCCACATCGATGGTAAGGCACTTTTATTATACCTACACACCAGAGGCCACAAGATAGACCCTAACAAGATTCAGTGGGTCTCACAGAAGGTCCGATATCTGGGCTTCCTGTTAACCCCAGAGGGGAGACAAAGGGACCCAGTCCGCATAAAGACTATCCAAAACTGCCCTCTGCCAAACACCAAGAAACAACTTCAAGGTTTCTTAGAATTAATTGGCTTCTGTCACCCCTGGTTGCCGTCCTGCGGGGAGTTAAGCAAACCGCTCCACCGACTCACTGCTAACCTTGCTCCTGACCCTTTGCAGTGGTCCCCGGACACAATCCAAGCCTTTCAGTTACTCAAGGACAGTGTGGCCTCCTCCATGTCTCTCCGCCCCCCCCAATTACAGCAACCCTTTCACCTTTTTGTCCACGAGAGGGGCGGAATTGCTAGTGGCGTCCTTACCCAGCTGAGCGGGCCCCACCATTTCCCGCTTGCTTTTTACTCTCAGCAGATCGACCCTGTCGCTCAGGGAACCCCATCCTGCACCCGGACTCTGGCAGCAGCTGCCCTGCTGATCACAAAGGCAAAGAGCCTGACCCTGGGTCATTTTACCACGGTTTGGACCTCTCATGCCTTGTCAGCCCTTCTGCGTAGGGGCACAACCCAAGTCTTTTCGGCCCATCGTCAGCAACAGCTAGAGGCCGAACTCTTAAAAGACACTAACCTAATTTTTGAAAGGTGTGGGCCCCTTAATCCAGCTACCTTGCTTCCTGACCTGCCAGTCCTCCAGGATCAGCACGACTGTTTGGAAGTAGTTTATAGCATCTTACAAATAAGGGACCTGGCTTATGCCGGATGGCTGAGCCTGCCTCCCTCGCTCCACATACCCCGTGGCAGTTCACTGGCACCATGATAAGGGGGGTCACTACGGCACGGACGCCCTTGTGGACACCATCACTCGCTTTTGGTATGCTCCAGGCATTCAACCCTACTGCCTGTCAATAGTGAAAGCATGCAGCACATGTCAGCGTAATGGACCTGCTCCGCCTCTTAACAAAATTAAGGGTGGAAGACCTCCGCCTGCTGCTCCATTTCAACATCTTCAAATTGACTTTGCAGATATGCCAAAGGCTTTTGGGAAAAAGCACCTCCTTGTTTTGGTTTGCCCTCTGACTTCCTGGGTCAAAGCTTTTCCTACTGCTAATTGTACTGCTGCCACAGTGGCGAAGATTCTCCTTAGAGACATTGTACCCCGTTTTGGCATCCCTCTCGTGCTTGACTCAGACCGCGGACCTCACTTTACTGGTCATGTCCTTGGCTGTTTAGAACAAGGACTGGGCATTTCACACTCCTTTCATACACCCTACCACCCTCAGTCTAGCGGGAAAGTTGAGCGTATGAATAGGGAGCTTAAGTTTACATTGGCTAAATACTGTCAGGAAACAGGGTTAAAGTGGCCTCAGGTACTTCCCTTGGTCCTGTTTCACCTTCGTACTCGCCCAACCCGTGTATTGGGATTATCCCCCTTTGAACTGCTCTATGGACACCCCTCTTTCAAAGGCGGGGCGCTACCACGTGCTGATGTTTCACTATTGGGAGGGGATCATATGACCGCGTGCCAGTTTCTCTCCCTACAGGCTCGCCTCTGTACCCTTTGGAAAGCCTCGCAGTTTTCCCAGACCGTGCCGCTGGAAGAACAGATCCACCCGTTCCAACCAGGGGACTTCGTCTGGGCCAAAAAGTTCATTCGTGGCGACACCCTCCAGCCGAGGTTTACTGGACCCCACCAGGTTCTTTTAACAACCCAGACTGCAGTGTTCCTGGAAGGACGCAAATCCTGGATCCACCACTCCCACGTCAAGCCAGCCGTAGTGGACCACAGTGACGGACCAGCAGCTCTTGCCACCACTGAGGACACTGCCTCCGACCAGTGGACCAGCTTACCTCTTTCAGACATCAGACTTAAATTGACTCGGGAAAAATGAGAGGACCTTTTATTCTGACAACTGTATGTTTTTTATTATGCCTTTTTAGTTTATTTTCTACTTATGAAGATAATGCTTTTATTAGATATTCCCATGAGGTTAAAACTCGTATTTTAGGAAATAGAAGTAATTGCTGGGTATGTACTCAATTTCCAGTAAATGCAGAACAGGGACTACTAGAATCTTTAACCAATGAAACTGCGACCCTATTTGAGAATCAGGCCGGGGAAATGTCCCAGCTGTGCCAGTTAGCTTTGCAAAACCACATGGCTTTAGACATAATGTTAGCAGCCCAGGGAGGAACTTGTGCCCTCATAAATGAAGAATGCTGTGTTTTTGTAAATGACACCTACTCTGACACTTTTCAATGTACCAAACATCTAAGGGAAATGGCTAAGAACTACTCCTCTGGCCAGCCACCTTATAATTGGTGGGGAGCCTTATGAAATTGGCTGCCTGGATTTGGGTGGGTTAAAAAAACTCTTGGTGGGTATTGTTGGGGCCATAGTAATCCTTATAATACTGTGTTGCTGTATTCAGTGTGTCCCCTCCCTCATAAACTCATGTAGGTCAGTTTATTCTTTTCCTACTTCAGCCAAGGGCCTTACTCTCTTCAAGTTGGCCCAGGCTGAAATTGCCAAGCGGCCCTTGGCTCCTTTAAATGGGGTGTAGCTTTTGGTAAATAGTTATCCCAAAGCTACAAATGGAGGAATGTTGAGTCTGAACTTTTGATGAGCTTAAACTTAACCCAGACTTGATGTCTCTGTCTGAACTTTTAACCGAAGCTCTGACCTGCGAACTACTCATGACACCCCCCCCTCCCCTTAAGTAGCCATCTCCCCTTATCTCTTTTTGAATATACATTTTAACCTGTTTTATCCTGTAAAATCTTGTTTGATTATGCATGACCATTATGATCTGTTAATCACTTTGTTTACTTCTGTGTATAAATATTGATGCTCACCCCTAATAAATTTGCCACACTTACTCTGAAGCTTTTCAAGCTAAGGATAGTGTGAGCCCGTTGATCAACGAATTGGTGTCTGGTCTCTGACAGATTGTGAGCCCCATACCAACTCCGCACGAACTCGGGTGCTGGAGAGGTGAGTGAGGACTTGCTTTTTACCTAACACCTTCATTTCTAGGTGTTACAAGTTTCCAGCTACCTGTACCCCAGTTTATTAATCCTGCTCCCAGGAAGGTTTTCCTCTGCCACCAGTTAGTTAATTCATTGTCAACATTTGCCATTATCGTTATTTCTGATCTTACATGAGTGGGATTTTTTTTTGTGTGGGGAGGGGGGACAGAAACTACAGCTCAAGGGTTTGATCTCTCCATCCCTTGCAACAATTATATTGCCCTCATTAGCTTTTGCCAGGTCCCATTTCCAAGTCTTACTAATAATGGTGCTATCTAGCAGGTCATGCCATGAAATGAATGATTTTGCATCTTCTGTGGTCTTCCTGCTTCAGGACTGTGGACCCGACAGCGTAACATCCCCTTTTCAATGCGATTCCCTCCTCTCCCTCTGCTGCCGATTTGCTTGGCAGGTGTGAAATATTAATTGCTTCACTGGGGAACCGGACTCACTGTCTGTCGCATTTGACTGAAATATCATTCTCTGCTGCAAATATAATTACTGGGGGTCTGGATTTTAAAAATAGCCTCTCGCCTGTCTGTTAATTAGGAGCCACGCTTTGCTACATGCAGAGATATTTTGGTTAATTATGAAAGAAAAGGACAAATTTGTCACATCTTTTGTTTTCGTTCCACTGTGTCTTCTAGTGAGAACGGTGCCAAGATATGATGGGCTGCTCAGCCGACAGCACCAGATGCTCACTCATAAACAGGAAGAGGGTCATTGCGGATTAAGATTTCAAATCTTTAGGGTTTTGGTGTGTTTCTTACATTCTTCTTAATGCAAAAGACAAAAACCAGGATCTTTACTTGGGTTCAGACTCAGCCTAAATAAGTCTTTAAAACCACTCCAAGGTCTGAACAATGTAATACTTCTACAGAACCTATTGCCACCAAGGGCAGGTCTACACTACCGGGCTAAGTCGACCTAAGTTACTAATGAACGATGTAGCTGGAGTCGACGTACCTTAGGTTGACTTATTACGGTGTCTACACCACGCTGGGTTGACGGGAGAAACTCTCCCGTCAACTTACCTTATGCTTCTCGTTCCGGTGGAGTCCTGGAGTTGACAGGAGAGTGATCGGCGGTCCAGGCTAGCTGGCCCAATTACGTACATAGAGTTTCAGACAGGATTGTACTTGAGACGGCTAGACCATCCCACTGCCTACGCAGCGGTGGCTATAGTGCTTTTTTTAGTATGCTGGCCTGATCAGAGCTAGCACAACAGGTAAGTCTACCTGTTATTTCCAAGCTGGAAATTACACCTCCAGCTCCAGTGAAGACACACCTGAAGATGGTGCATCCAAAGAACTGCCCCTGCTCAGGCTGTACCTGTTAATTCCCAAAGGATAGCCTATCAATGCTGCACCTCCCAACACTCTGGGTCCTCAGAGACAGCAGCACTACCATTGATGGAACAGTAGCAATGAGCCTTTGCTCCATATTACACGAAGACCCTCCAATAGGGACTTGTTTCTGGAGTCAAAGCTGGAGATGCAGGGAGTTCCATTTTTAAAAGGGAGCCATTCTAACTTGGTGCTAGTTCAAACAGGGCAGTGATGGCAGGTTAGGAAATATCAGATGAAAATGCTAACAAAACCTCCCATTGGCCTTATGTGCTAATAAATAGTGTTAATAAACCTCTGGAAGAAGAAAGGCCTCAACATCAGTGAGGGGTACTGCAGTTACAGGCACCGTTTAAAAGAAGATAGCCAAAAGCAAAGAGCTTAGTGCAGGGGTCGGCAACCTTTCAGAAGTGGTGTGCCGAGCCTTCACTTATTCACTCCGATTTAAGGTTTCGCATGCCAGTATTACATTTTAACGTTTTTAGACAGTCTCTTTCTAGAAGTCTATAATATATAACTAAACTATTGTTGTATGTAAAGTAAATAAGGTATTTAAAATGTTTAAGAAGCTTCATTTAAAATTAAATTAAAATGCAGAGCCTTCCCGGACCGGTGGCCAGGACCCGGGCAGTGTGCGTGCCACTGAAAATCAGCTCACGTGCTGCCTTTGGCACGTGTGCCATAGGTTGCCTACCCCTGGCTTAGTGTTTACGGTGCACCAGGCCAGCACACATCTGAAACAGGAGCGAGGCAAGCAGGGCTTTTATGGGTTGTGAAACTCACTGGTGTGTGGTTAGTCTATGTAGCACACACTCCCGATAAGCAGAATTTTGTCTTTTAAGGCAACTCAAATTAATGTGACTCTAGGAAATCAGCAAAATGATCCAGTGGCTTTTAGAATGCCTTTTACCATCTGTGCATGAAACATAGTCTCAGCTGACCGGCTCTGTAATAGTTTACAGCCAACATCCTGCTCCGCTGCCTGTTATCTGTATATCTTGAAAAGAATTGCAATTTTTGTTCATGGACCTGAACAATATAATATTGGATTTTTCTCCTTATTCTCTCCCCACCCTTCTTGTCAAAGTGAATTTAGCCCCAAAGGTTGTGATGGCACACCGTTCATTGAGTCTAAAATTCTGCATTTATTCTCCCAGCCAGTACAGTGCAAGCTTTCCTCATACTACTCCCTGCCAATGCACCTCTATCCTACGCTGGATAGATCAGCCTAATGGGGTAAGAAGAGATTTTTTTTTTTTTTTAATTATTATTCCTTGGCCTCTGAGTTTACTGCTTGGTGCCAATTCTGGTGGTAGTTTTGTGACATGGACACATGCTCAATGGAACTAGGTTCTGGTTCAGCATAAACTGCACGATAACGCGCGAGGTGTTTACAATGTTCATGACTGCTGTCTTGAGCTGAGCGGGCTCCATGCTTGCCGTGGTATGGCATCTGCATTGTTCACCCAGGAAAAAGGCGCAAAACAGTTGTCTGCCATTGCTTCCCTGGAGGGGGGGGAGGATATACCCAGAACCACCCGCGACAATGTTTTTGGCCCCATCAGGCATTGGGATCTCAACCCAGAATTCCAATGGGTGGAGGAGACTGCGGGAACTATGGGATAGCTATGGGATAGCTACCCACAGTGCAGTGCTCCAGAAATCGACGCTAGCCCCGGTACATGGATGCACACCACCCAATTAATGTGCTTAGTGTGGCCGCATACATTCGACTTTATACAATCTGTTTCCAAAATTTGAACTATATAAATTCGGATTAATCCCGTAGTGTAGACATACCCCAAGAGAGGATAGAACCCAGCTCTAGTTAATAGATGCAGGTAACTATGATAAAAATCTAAGTTGTCTTTTCAGAAAGATGGCAATAGTGACACTATTCTTGGTCTGATGCTTCCATTTTTCTGGTACTCGATTTGCATGTGTTGGTAAAGGGGAGGGTGAGTGTGTCCCTGCCTCATGCCATGCAGTCCCTCTTAATTCCAAAAAACATTTAATTGTCATTTCTGTTTTTATGAAAGATAAAGGATTAGCAACAATGCTTTGCATTAAGGTAGCATTTATAAAATGCTTTATAATTATTTATGGTTTCAGAGTAGCAGCCGTGTTAGTCTGTATCCGCAAAAAGAAGAACAGGAGTACTTGTGGCACCTTAGAGACTAACAAATTTATTAGAGCATAAGCTTTCGTGGACTACAGCTCACTTCTTCGGATGCATATATATATATCTATAATTATTTATGAAATTATCCAGCATTTTATAGGCTGTGTGATAAACTGATGTATTAAACGGGCATAGTAATTATTTCAGCAATATTAAATGTTGCTTTGTCAAATAATCATTTCATAAATATGAAGAAAGCATTCATAGGTGGCTTCATAATTTAAGATGTTACTGGATTAGTGACACAAAAATCCGTATCTTTTTTCCTGAAGACACATGAAACTTTTTGTCTGGCTGCAAAGCTCCTATATCTTGAAAATTTTATATATAATTTAAGTATTCATTACAGAGGTAATTTTGGCATCCAACTGGTAAATAAAAACAATACTAGAAGGTATTTCTTTAGCCTGGAATTGTGCAAACTTTGTTCTGTTTCAGAAATTCTCCCAGAGTCTAAAATAAATATGCCATAGAAAATGGCCCCTCTTTAAGATGCAGAATTTAATGTTAGAGTATTACAATATTTAGAACCAATACCTTGGATTCAGACTGCCAAAATATGGTAACTTTATGATTCATATCCTCCAGGAATGATACATAGACATGAAAATTGGGCTGGGTATTCCCCAAGGGGAACGGTTTTGGAGGTTTAGTTGCAAAATTTACTTAAACTGAATCCTGATACCATGGGGATGAGCACAGCATTAGAACTAGAACAGGATATTGTGGATGTAATGTTGTCAGGGAGTTTGGGGGAGACAAGGCCCTGCACCCTCGGCTTCCTGCGATTCACCATGACTCTCAGCCAGCCAGTAAAACAGAAGGTTTATTTAGACAACAGGAACACAGTTCAAGACAGGCCTTGCAGGTACAGACCACAGGACCCCCTCAGTCAGGTCCATCTTGGGGGGGCAGGGGCCTCCCCTCCATTTTCCCAGCCAGCTCCAAACTGAAAACTCTCCAGCCCCTCCTCTCCCTTTGTTTCTTTCCTGGGCCAGGAGGTCACCTGATCTCTTTGTTCTTCAACACCTTTAGTTGGCACTTTTGCAGAGGAGGGGCCCAGGCCATTAGTTGCCAGGAGACAGGGTGTTGGCCATTCTCTGTGCAGACAGGATCACGCTGGCCCCCTAGGGCTCTGCAACAATCACACACCCCTAGACACTCAGAAATGCATAGAGGAAACTGAGGCACCCACACAGCACTCAGGAAAAACATTAAGAACATTCCCTCTTCGTCACAAATGTACATACATAAACACCCACAATACATGTGCACTCTCTCCCACTCATACACACATGGCGCACACAGCTTGCAAATGCAGTTTGTATCCTGCTTTGTGTTCTGCTACTGTAAATATTGACGATACAGCATCTTTCCTGGATCTCATCACTCCTGCTTAGGGCTGTAGGCTATTGTTCTGTAGCACAGCTCTCAAATGCAGCTATAAAGGTAAAGTCTCAAATGAGAAAGAAAATGTTAACTGTCACGGGGTGTGGGCTATCAGGCGAATCTCCAGAAAACAGCATGAAGCTCTCCCATGTTGTGGCAGGCGCTGGTTTGGCTGCCAGGATCCAAACCACATTCTTATAGATTCATAGATAGATCCTTAGATTCCAAGGCCATAAAGGACCAGCAGTGATGGAAACTCCCTAAAAGTGGGGAGACCACCAGCACCCAAACTGTGGCCCCGCTCCCCATGCTGCCCCTTCCACCCAAGATTGTGTCCCCCGCTTGCTCCTCTCTGCCCCCTACAGCCCATCTCTGACCCTTACGATCAGTAAAAAATGGGAGGGCAAGAGGGGCCGGGGGAATGAAGGTCCCACTAACTAAGCAGGAAGTGAGGGAGGAATGCAGCCATGCTCCACCCCACAATGCCCTGGGTAACCCAGTTAAACCCCGCCCCACATCCAGATCACTTTACTACAACAGCCTTGAAGGAGATCTCAGAAGCAAAACTGCTTTAAGCCGGCTTTGAAGGGGAAAGCGCCGCTTCTTTCTGGCTGCTGGCTGCGCGGCTGCCCCTGCTCCTCCACGGGCCGGAGGACTCAGGGCTGCATTCCAAAAGGGGCTTTAGAGCTGCAGGCCAGGGCCCCAGGGCCCCCTTAGCCCAGGGCCCTGAAGCCCCTGAAGCCCCTAAAGCCCCTGCGTTCTAGGTGGCCTGCCTGCCCTGGGGGAGGAGAGGGGCAGCTTCCCTGCTCGCTCTCTTGCTCTCTCCTCCGGCTGCCCTTTTTTCCCCTCCCCCTTCTGGCGGTGCTCCTCCCGCCACGCCCCCCAATGGATTGTCTTGCACACACCCGGGCGTGCGTGCACCCCACTTTGGAGACCATTGCTCTAAGGAACTATTGAGATCATCTAGTCTGACCTCCTGCATAACAAAGGCCATAGAACTTCTCCAAAATAATTCCTAGAGCAGATCTTTAGAAAAGCATCCAATCTGGATTTAAAAGTTGCCGGTGATAGAGAATCCACCACAATCCTTGGTAAATTGTTCCAGTGGTTGATTATCTTCATTGTAAAAATTTACATTTTATTTCTCTTTAATCTCCTCAGCGACCCTATATTGTCGCTGCCCTGATTCCTCAAGGGATAAGCCAGAGCAACTACCACTTTGGATTTCAGGAAAGTTCACATCCAGACTTGGTAGCTAGGCCCAAGGCCTGGAACGAAATGGACCAAATCCCTGTAGCTGAATGTTGGGGGTAATTCAGATCCATAACTGAATTTCACGGCTCAGATTCTTCTCCAGTAGAAAGATCAAAAGCTTCTAAAAGTAACAAGTGCAAAAAAAGGGGCCCCTAGTCTCATTCAGTGCCACTATCTTTATGTAAAATCCAGGAAGCCCTTGCTAATTGGAAGCAGAAAAAGCTGAGGAGCATGCTAGCAGCGTTACTCTAATTGTTCTCACAACAGTGCTAGATCTGATGCCCTGTTTGTTACATTTCCCCCTTTGGGTCATACTACCTGGGCCCTTTCCCATCCCAGTAAACCAAACCACTAATTAAAGGCCTTACTAATGGCTGGTCTGTTTCATGATGCCTACAAGAAGTGAGCAAACAGCATCACGTTACCACATTATACACTCCTCTGGATTTCCCAAGCTCTCTTGTCTTCTCTGTATATATTGACTGCAAGGCTGTTGGAAGTCAGGTACTCTCCCATTTTGTGTCCTGAATAACGCCAAACACATTGAGGGTATATAACAAAGAATAATGTTTACCTCAAGGATACATTAGAGATAGGTGAACCAGTTCAGTTAAAGCAAACTGGCTCTTCCCTCACCCCAAGACCTTCATTCAAAATCCCAGGGGGTTGAAAGTGTTCAAGTCAATGCTGTAAAACAGAAAGGATGAAAACCCTCAGGAGAAACTGTCCTTGCAAGATTTTGCTGGTCAACATGGCAGAACAACATCGGTAGGATAAGCATTCTCCTTCCCCACTTTTGGAATCAAGGGACCTGGTAAGGCTCCCCCTGAGACAGGTCACATTTTCCCATAACATCCTGCCACTCTTATGTCATCTGCCACTGAGAGAGCAAAACCTCTACAAGTTCCAATATACCATCAGACAAACCGGAGAATGAATTATAGCTTTAAAAGCCAATCCTCTGCCTGCCTTTCCCTTCTTCCTGCCCGTTGAATAATATTTGGAAGAGTGGCACAACTTATATAACCTGGAGATGAAGATTTTAAAAAAATCAAGACCAGCAAAAATGTACATGAATTATTGAAACTGTAGCTCATAAAGGAAGTAGCGAGTCTTTATTTTCAGTAAGTGACCTGGGAGTAGAAAAATGACAATATAATGGTGTTCAGGCAGACCAATTATTTCATCGTGATGGAGGAGCATAAAGTTTATCACTTTGATTACTACCCAGTTTTTTTGCCCAAGTTTAGAGACTAATAAAGCTCCTCCCTGTGGGTTTCTGATGCTCTGTCTCTCCAGTTGGAACTGGTTCCTTGTCCTGAGGTGAAGGAAGGAGTTTGTCTTGGCAGATGTTTGGCGTTCTCTAAGGGTATGTCTCTATGGATCTGGGAGCACACCTCTCAGCTCGGATAGACCGTCACATATTAGCGCTATGTGAGCTAGTGCTCTAAAAATAGCAGAGTGGATGTTGGGGCATGGGAAGCAGCACAGACTAGACACCCAAATACAAGCCTGCCTGACGCCTGCGCTTGGGTGCTCCTACGTCGCTGCCTATGCCGCCACTTTCACACTGCTATTTTTAGTGGGCTAGCTTGAGCAGAGCAGGTGCAAGCCTGTCTGCTCAGGGTAGGAGGCTCGCTCCCAGCTGCAGAGCAGTGATACCCTTCGATTGCTACTATTTTTCACCAAGTCTCACATACTGAAGGGAATGCATGAGAAACACTAGGAAGTGTCTAGAACAGCAGTGAGGACTTGCCTTGTGGCGGGAAAGCCAGCGAGAAGGAGGTGTCCTGCATTCAGAGAAGTAGTCAGATTCCCTTGCACTGTAATCCCCCATCTTCTTCTAGGACCAGACTCTCACAAACTCTGAAACTAAGCAAGTCCTGCAGGCCAGACGCTCCCTGACTCCCTGCAGGACAGTATAATGTAGTATCCTGTGGGACATCAGAAGCTCGGAGATTGGCTATGTATGTGCATTTTCCATACCATAACGGATATGGAATAGCCAAAAGGAGTTTGGGAGCACCTGGAATCCAAATCTTGCATGTTCAGGGGTTTTAACTGGAAACCTAGACTCTCTTGTAACTGCTATGTTTTGTCCCTTAAATTATTAAGACAACACAAAGGAGGAAATATTGTCTAGTGGTTAGAGCAAAGGACTGGGAAGCAGGACTCTTGGTTTCTGCTTTGACTCTGCCATTTTCTCATTGCATGACCTTGGGCAAACCACAATCTCTCTGTGCCTTAACTTCATTATGTGTCAAACAGAAAAAAAGGTCTACCTGACAGTACTGGAGAGGCTTAATTAAGATTTTTGAAGTGCTTTGAGATCCTCAGATGAGAGATGCTGGAAAAGGGCAAAATATTAACACCTTAATGGATACATCAGGTGTTTTTCAAAACACAAAAAGAAGGAGCTGCTGGAGCAACTGCGGTGGTTTGGAAAATATTTTAACAAACTTTCTTCTACACGCTCCATTGTAACATTGAGTTCAAGCGTCCCAACTCCCTTGGGTACCAGAGAGGGAGCTGCTGCCTACCCTAACTCTAGCACCATCTTCCAGATGTTTTTATTTACTGCCCTGTATTACTATGATCTGGTTAACGTGGTGTTACCATTTCCCCCTACTGGATAGAATCAGTACATCTCAACCACGCATCATAGGTCCTAGTCTGCTAACATAGACTAAAGCGGTAGGGGCCTGTGCTTTTGGAGGACAAAGATCTGAGTTCTGTCTCTGCTGTAGCCTTGACATTTTAGTGGCCATAACAACAGCTGTGAAATCCTGAGTGACTATGGATTTATTACTGTTTACGGGCCCAATCCAGCTCCCAGTGAAGTAAATGGAAAGACACCTCCTGACTTCTATGAGCATTGGATCAGGTTCTATATCTGTAACATAATTCAAGGTTTTTGAACAGTTTCAGCAGAAAGTGCTAACAGAGACCAGTTGACCACCTGAAATAATAGAGGCAGGAAAGTTTTCTCCTTTCCTAAGAGGTAAACAAGCAGGGTCATTCTAGCTGGGACCTCTGATCGCCAACAGACAATACATCTTTTACGAAGAATCTAAAAACAATATATAAGTGGTGAAATTTTCTGTGGAAAACGTCTAAGGGGCAGGGAGCAGCACTTCTCCAGCTTGATCTGTTTTGGGATTTCCTTGATTCCTTAGTAGTTATCATCCCCTAATTCTACTGCATCAACAGAGATGCCTTTTATGCAGCCATTTCCATTTGAGTATGTTGGCATGACACTTTGCCCGCATAATATGTCAATATGAGGCACTTAACAAGAGTGAATAACTTTTATCTGGGGGAAATGTATGGCTTAAGTGCTTTAAAAATGCAGGCATCACTCACCACGTGCACTAGTTCTTTTTGGATATTACATCCATTAGATATAATTTCCCCCTTTTTGAAGAAAGATTAGCATATTCTCTTTGTCAATCAGTTTCTTGACCTTTGTGCCATCAGTTTATCTAAAGACAGAGCCACCCTTATTCTGGTGCCCGTTGCTTTTCAGACCCTCCTTCATGCCACAACATAAGAGCGATATTTTTGACATTTATATAGCAACTTTCCCTCGAGGGAATCCAAAGCCCTTTACAAACTGCACCAAGGACTCACATGCAACCATCACTTGGGTAGAGTACAGTAGTTTTTGAGAAGCACACAGCAAATCTACATAAGAGTTTGGGACAGAAAATGAAGAAAATAGAATCCATTTAAAACTATGTAGTAGGGGAATTCAGGGAGGCACAATATAATTATCCAATACTGGAATTTTGTTACAACACAGCAAAATATAAACACAACAGGATTTTTGATGCCCAGCACCGGTTAGAACAGGGGTTCTCAAACTGGGGGTCGGGACCCCTCAGGGGGTTGCAAGGTTATTACATGGGGAGTCGTGAGCTGTAAACCTCCACCCCAAACCCCGCTTTGCCTCCAGCATTTATAATGGTGTTAAATATATAAAAAAGTGTTTTTAATTTATAAGGGGGGGGGTCGCACTCAGAGGATTGCTATGTGAAAGGAATCACCAGTAAAAAAAGTTTGAGAGCCACTGGTTAGAACCTTAGTTCTATATCTAATTTAAAAGACAGCACTTACAGCACCCCTAACCTAGTACCATGCTGGGATATAGGTTTTATGATAATACAAAGGGGAAAAGTGCCACCTACTGAATCGCTTCTTGTACCACTATGGATTTCCCTTAGAGGTCTCCCATGCAAGTACTTGTCAGGTAAACTGCTGCTTAGTTTGTGAAGTTAGGCAAGCAGATTACTACAGCCTAGCAAAGAAAGCTGCCCTTGTGCTGATAGATACAGACCACTTAGGCAGTTTTGATAACCTTACCAAAATTAGATTATTTTTCCACTCTTTGAGAATTCCCACATCTGCTACATCAGCACTTTCTTCTTGTAAACTCATAGCTGAAGTCCCAAGAAGCTTTCACTAAGTCCAGGGTAGTGTTATCTATCACAGCACCGCAATATTTGTGCCAGAAACCATCCATCACAAGCAGATCTGATCCAACATTCATACCACAATAATTGCATTCAGTGAGGATGCTTGTGCACAGAGCATCTGGGCAATTATAAGGACTAGCTTCAATGTGTAGGGTATAGTGCCTTAATAGTGGCACCGTAGGGTCTGTAAATTATGCACAAAATCTGTAAACACACAGCTCTGTAAACTCGTCTCTCTCAGACAAGAGAATAAGGTGTCAAAGCTCAGAGGTGACAAAATAAGGAACTCAGTCCAATCCCAGGATGTAAAGTAAAACAGGCTTCTTTTCTTAAAGGTGAACTGAAATGCTTTAAACAAACAAACAAAACAGTTCTATGTATGAGGCCTCAGGCCTTACCATACCATAGTTCCAAAATATATTGATATATTTTATTTTCAGTTCTGCATTACAGACCCAAACCAAGCTCAAGAACCCGAGCTTTCCTTGCACTGGTTGATTGGCTCATATTTAAGACTTTAAATGAAGCAGAGTACCTCTACAACCTGTTCTAGTTTCTTGTAGTTTAAAACAAAGTAGCATAAACTCAAGCATTGCTTAAATTACTTATCCCTAAGTCATGCAGTAAAGCAGCTTGACTAACTGGTATACTACAAATATAGGAACAAGGGAAGGGCTGATAGCTCAACCTCTAAGTTACCTGGGAACTTAGAGACAACTGCTTCATTGTCACATATTCTTTTCCACTCTTCTCTTTTACTATAGTGCCATATGGGAGCCAGAAAGCTCCTTAGGCACACAAACTCTCCTCAAAACGCTCTCTGAGCACCTAACAATAGCCTACAGTTGGAAGGTTTGCTCCCTATGTTCTTGACTAGAGCAAGGCTACAGAAGCCTGCTTGGGAGCTTGTACAGGTGCAGTGATTAGAGCTCATTACCAGCTTTGAGCTAGCAAAGTTGACTGGGAGCTCTAATCACAGGGATGGTGGGAAGAAGTGGGCTGTAGTCCACGAAAGCTTATGCTCTAATAAATTTGTTAGTCTCTAAGGTGCCACAAGTACTCCTGTTCTTCTTTTAATCACAGGGAGCTACTGGAAAGGAGATCCTTATGAGGCAATAGGAGAGAGCTTAGGATCAAACTGCCAAGGGTCCTATTTGTAGCTATTTAAGGGCTGACTAGAGACCTGAACTTCTACAAGACTTTTGTTTGTAGTGTGCTGCAATATTGTCTCCTGCACTGCATCATCCATACACTGATATTATCTTGCTTTTCTGAGAGCACAGATAATGAAATAAAAACCTTTCACTTCACTTGTAAGACTATTTAAGTAATGCGCTCAGAAATGCATTTAGACTAACCCCTTCCCCCATCCCAGGCTTTCTGTGTCCTCTTGGTTTTTGCTGGGGTTGTTATGCTGGTAACAAAGTGATAAGATACCAAGTTACCGAGCCTCAGTGGGCTTGCATGGGATCAGGGTTGGAGAGACAGCAGGGAACCCATCTTTTAGAGCAAAGCTGGAACTCTAAGCTCCTCATAGCTCATATTAACTTGTAGCTAGAAATAGAAACTTTACACGTCTGTGTGCGCAACATGCTTCAAAGGTAAAAGTCACCCAAGGAGTCTTCACAGGCTCTAACGTCCCTCTCAGGGCCCACAGAATGCCTTCGTGGTGCCATGACACACTAGTGTGACATCACTGTCTGGTTGGCAGAAGCACTGGTAAACCTAAGAGATGGAAAGATGGACAAAACAAACTGACTCTTAAAAAGGGCTGCACTTTTCCAGCCCTTGTGTTCCTTCTGTATATGGATGTGTTTTATTAATTCCCCTCTCCCCCCCGAGTGTTTGTGTTTTCCCTCTGGTTTGTTTTTCTGCCCTTTTTTTTTTTTTTTTTTGGTCCCTTTATCCACCTACTTCTCAGTCCAAAATGTTTATGCTTTTCTGATGTGGCCTTACTCCCTTTTCCCCTCTTTGTCCCTGTCTGCCCCTCCCCCTTCCCCATATCCTTTGTTCTGTGAACCTGCCAGCTTTTCTTATGCAGATGAGGAGTATGCTGAAGGCTGAGTGGGGAAGTGCATGAGTTTGTGGTTGTCAGCGTCCAAATACAAAGGAGCCGAGGGCCTTGGAGTTTGCGGGGCGAGGGGGGGGGAAGGAGTGTTGAATGAGCCAAAATGCCTTTCTCAGAGACCTTGGGAGTGGCTCATCTAGACCCTGGATCATTAGAAACCCGAGAGCAGCCGCAACCGAGCTATGCTATTGTCAGGTGCACATATAAATTAGCCCCCTAATTATACCATGTTCACAATTGCACTGTATTAATCACTCTCGAATGCTAATACCGCTTCTCCCTACCATCCCAGCCTCTGTGCACGCGAGGCCCCCCACTGCCACTCAGCACAAAGGTTTTGCTGGCGAATTAGCGAGCACTATTATGGTATGTTTTTCTTTCATTTTGAGGTTGGGCAGCACTCTCTGAAATGACAATAATTAACCCAGCTGCAAAACATGGCAAGCTGAGCAAATCCCTGTCATTTCCCTGAATGGGAGGCATTTGTGGGAGCCATTCCTTTTAATAAGGGTCTTTTTTGGGGGGGGGGTGTTGTTGTTGTTGTGTTTTTGGCATTGTGATTGCAATAACAGATGCTGGAGGAGAGCGAAGTTTTAGTTCTGAACCTCTTGGTCTGCTCATTATTGCCACCGACTGCTGCCACTTTTGCCCCTCCAAAGCTGGTGTTTAATAAGCCTCGCTCAGCAGCAAGTATCAATTAATACTCAACCACCTTGGCTCAGGCTGAGTAACTGCAAAGCCATCGAGTTAAAGAAATAATAAGTGGAGAGCAAACCCTCATGTAATCCTTCACCACAGGGCAGCCACAACAAACTGGGGCTCTGCTGTTAAGTCAAACTTGTGTTATTCATGATGGGGCCCTCGGCTCTGTTTTCCCTCTGTAACCCGTAAATAGTTCCGCCTCTAAGCCATCTGTAATATTTCAGATGGCTTATTTCTGAGGCATGCTGCGAGAAGGAAATCTAAAGCCCTAGTGTATGTAAATGGGAACCTGTGCAAATGCACTCAGGAGCTCTGGGGAATGAGCAGCTGTGATTTGCCAAGCCAACCAGAAAATTAAAAAGATTGTTTTACAAAGATGCAGAGGAGGTGAGTGTGTGAGAGCCCTTGGCATGCGCAGGGCTGGGTTTGGCTTCCAGGCAAGCTACTGAGCCAGGATCTTTGGCCTGATTCTCAGCTGGTAGATGCTGGTGTAAATAAGGCGCGACTGCATTGTAGTTACATTGGTAGAAGGGCTGTCATTGGTTCTTCTATCCCTTATGATAGGGATCTAGTCACATCTTTGCGGCTGCTTTTGTTGTCAACAGGGATTCAAGGGGCTCTAAGCTGCTGGATGGAGGATGTGTCTGAGACTCTTTCCCCTTTCTAGGCCCACTGTTCAAAGGGCAGAGTAAAGCACATCTGTGAGTCCTTCCCTTTCCCTGCTCTTGGTAGTGAGAAGAAATCAGGGCCCAGCAGTAGCTTTTCTACTCCCAACGATAGAGGGGGGACAGCAGCTCCCCTGGCGAGTTACTAGGCAGCACATGATTGGGTCTCCAAGTAGCCACTTTTGCCTAAAATATACTGCAGCTGAAATGAATTCATGTGCTGCAGACAACACAATTCTAGGGGAATGTATCATACACAAACCCAGGGAGCTAGGACTAGAACCTTTATCTTTCAGTGTTGTAAATTCAAGCCCTGCCACTTGAGTTAAAGGCACACTTTCTTAATCTGTAGTAGTGATAGGTCCTTTATCCTCTGTGTGTATAAGGTGGCACAGCAATTCTCGGGACATGACAGAGAGTGAGTGGGAGGTTTTGGGGATGCTTTTAGGATCCTTCACCCCCCCCCCCCGCCCCCATAGGGCTAAGTGTGCTTCTTGCAGCGGGTTAAAAGAATTCACCTACACTCTAATTTAATGAAGTGTTTTAAATGTGGATTTAATCACAGCATTTAGGCCATGGTCACTGCATTCAAATGGGTGACTGGAAACATCTTTCCTGCGCAGGCAGTGCCACCGCATTCTTATTAATCCAGAAAAATCACCTCTGTATTCATCAGCTAGTGTATTATTAATCAACTCATATCCATTACCCAGCTGCTAATCCTCCAAAGGATTAACTCCCTCCCCGATGGGCTCCTTGCGTCTCCTATGCGGGTGCAATATAAGACAATACCCTTTGGAATCAGTGGCTCATTCAGGATTCCCTTGGCACGGAGCACTCACCAGTTTAATGACCCAATATTATTTAAAGGGCAGTTGTTGTTTTATTAAAAAAACGTAACTCTGATGTTTGTTTGGGATGTGTTAGTGCGGTGCAGAGCCCGTTTCTGATGTGCATCCTATTACCTAGTTACATTCGTGGCCCCCAGCATCATCAGATTATCTGAGCACCTCACAGACAGTACATTTAGCCTCACAACGCCCCTGCAAAAGAGGAAAGAATTATTTCTCTCCCCTGCCCCCCCCCCCCCACTGTGCAACTGGGGAACTGAGGCACAGATTGATTAAGTGACTTGCCCAGGGTCACAGAAGGAGTCTGTGCCAAGAATAGCACCTAAATCTCCAGAGTCCCAGCCATTACTACTACTACGTCTATTAATTAGTTGTATCATGGCCGCGCCTGCAGGTTCCAGCTAAGACTATGGCCCCATTGTGCTAGGTGCTGCATGTACACATGGTGAGACAGCTCACGCCAAGGAGAGCTTGCAATACTGTTGTAACCACGCAAGCTTTCTTTTGCAACCATCGGCCTAGGCAGAGCGCTCCGACCAACCCCGTAGCAACCCCCAGGTTTATTTCCCTAGATGTGCTTGAGCCTTTCTGATGCTTGAGCTGTTTGTTGTCTTTCCATGTGAGAAGATTTGCACCATTTCCCTTCTGTGTAAGGTGCTTGAACTCTGACCCATGCCTGTCAAAGGCTAAAGTGCTATTTGAGAGAGCTTATAAAATATGCATAAGGTCTGTGACCTAGTCTATAAAGTCCTGTACTGCCTGAGGCGATGCCTCTGTGGTTAGCTCAGAGAGACTGCAGGTTCCTGCTTCAAAAATCAAATGTCAGAAGAAAACTCATTCAAGAGCAACTTCCCTCCCTCCTTCCCTCTAAGAGCATCCCGATGCTTCCCTTTGTAGGCACTGAACACAGCACAAAGAATGTTTATGCATTTATATCTCCTTCTCAAAGCCCAGTGTAATTGCGTTCTAACAAAGGCGAAAATGCTCTCTCTTCTTTAGGACCCGGATGGCATTTGGCATGGAATTTCAATTCAGAAAGTGCGAAGGAGACAGCTTCCTCCAGCTTCATCTGGGATACGTGCTGCCACCAGGACACAAAGGTGCTTCTTTGAGCCTCGGCTGCATTAGCAGGTAAAATATGTGTAGCCAGAGACAAGCCAGCCAGCCTACAGGGACTCTGTTAATGAATGCATTGGTACCTGGTGCTTCTATAGCACCTTTCATCCCAGGCTCTCAAAGTGCTCTACACATGTCAATTAAATCTCCCAGCACCTGTGTTAGCTCCACTGTATTTTACAGATTGGGAAGCAGCGACACAGAGAGGTTAAGCGAATTAGTGAAGAACATGCTGAGTTAGTGGGAACGCTGAGAACAGTACCCCGGGGAAAGAAAAATTCCCTTCACAGCAGGAATCAATGGGTGATATTCTCTAGCTTCTGCGACCAGCAGGTTCGATTAGATGATCATGGTGGTCCAGCCTGCCTTCTGCCTCCCCTGCTCTAACCACTAGACACCACTTTTCATTCCCAGCAACCATTTAGAATTGTGCTGGGAGAGGGGCAGGTGGAGTTGGATGATTCAGGGGTTTCCATAGTAAAGCTGTTTTCAGCTGTCAGCCTAAGGTAGGAATGTGGAAGCCTCTAAATGGCAGATGTAGTAGTATCAGAGTGTAGCTTGATCCCAGGCTGTGTGGTGGAGGAAGAGGCAGGGTGAAAGTTGTTGGTTCCCAGCCCCTGTAAAGAGGGCAGCGAATAGCGATTGTCTGGAAGACTGCAGCTGGGCAAAGTAAACTGATTGCTTTAAAAATATAATTTTTAAATGAGAGGAAACGCAATTGATTTTGTGTGTTTAAATGCACTACAGAGTGGAAAATCCATTTTTTCCTTTTAGGCACTGCACAGACTGAGTGAGATCCAATCCTTCTATGCTCCTCCAAACCTGCTCTCCCCACCACCCAAGGCACAGACAATATGGGAGAAGTTAGGAAACACACACACACATACACCCACCCCGCAATCCCATGCGGACATAATTACAAAGCTTTAAAAACTTCCTCTTAATAGGTCGGAGTGACAAGAAAAATGAATGTTTTATTGAGGAAATAACATGATATAATTACAAACGTCTCCTGCACTTGGCACACAGACAAGGAGGCCGATTTTCAAAAGCAATAAAGGTGAAATGGCTGGCATAAAACTCCTGTAATCAAATGTAAAAATAATAGTGCAGTTCATTAATATCAAGACAAGCTAATGGAGATGGTGTTCTTAATTATCAAATACAGCCATGGATTTAATTTTTACCTGAGTCGTTTAAATTTGGTCGGTTTTTTTCCTTTTCATAGATGCTATGCCGCAGGGCAACACTGAACATTTGTAATTGGATTCCATCGCTGGAGTTAATTATAAAGAGACAATAAAAACTGCTTGGCTTCTATTTTAGTAACTATTACTTTTGTGTTAAAATCCTTTGTTTGGGGTGGGGGTAGATATTTGTAGTTTTAATTTAACATGAAAGCTTTGTACATATTATATCTGTGCATTTATACACAGACATGTTACACACATATATAGACACACATTTTATATTATATATGTGTATCTGTATTAGTGTGAGTGTGATATATATATTTATATAAAATATACATATCACATCGCGCACACACAAAAAATATGTATATACACTCAGCGCCATACCTATATATAATATGATATGAGGCAGGAAGACAGATTTCTTTGCTCTTCTGGGAGACCAGATTTCCCTAATAAAGAATTTAGCTTCATTAGCCAACAAATAACTCTGCCCTTTAGAATCTAATGAGCACATTCTCCCACCCAACCCCACATGACTCAGTAGCTGAGAAACTCAGAACCCATAAGTAGTAGAGTTTGGTGTTCCGTAAAGCTGTTTTAACTAATTCATAGCTACAAGATGTAACAATGTTGTGCCAGAACAATTCTGCATTGGCAGGGGAGAGAGCAGGGTCTAGGTCAGGGAGGTGCATAAGCATAGAATCTCAGGGTTGGAAGGGACCTCAGGAGGTCATCTAGTCCAACCCCCTGCTCAAAGCAGGACTAATCCCCAGAAAGATTTTTACCCCAGATCCCTAAATGGCCCCCTCAAGGATTGAACTCACAACCCTGGGTTTAGCAGGCCAATGCTCAAACAACTGAGCTATCCCTCCCCTCTTTAAGCACATGCATAGACCCATTGACCTCAAGGTGTGCACACGCTTAAATACCTTGCTGGACTGTGGTCTAGATCAGTTTTCCGCCAGTCGCAGCATTCTGTAGCACAAGTGGTAAGTGAGATTGTCTCATAGCTCCCATCTGTAAGGAACCAGGGACTAGAATGCTGGTCTGCAAAGCCTGGGCTGGCTGGTATTCCCATAGTACCACCAGGAGGCCCTCCAGAGGCACAGCCATGGAGCACTATGGAGAGTAGGTGCTGCGGGAAGCGCTGCCCAAGAGACCCAGAATGACTGAGCCCTGCGGCCCTCTGATTGGCCAAGCACCCTATTTTAACCCCAAGGGTTGGCCCAGGAAGTTGTCTGGGCAGCCACATAGAGTTTAGTCTATTGCCATGCTCGACTTCGCTTGATCTCTGGCCTTTGACTCCAGCCTGACTCTTGCTTACATAACCTGGCTCTTGTGATTCCTCCAGCTCCTGCCTGGTGACTACTGTCCCTGGTGGCCAGATCTTAGCCCAGCTGTGACTGCTAAGCCAGACCACTTACGCCCTGGTCCATTACACCATTTTAGCTCCCCCATGGTGTGAGAACCAGTGAGCTAGGGGACCTGATGGGTCCTTGTCATTTCTATATCCCTGATAATTTACTCTCAAAAGCCTGAGCGTGCACATTCCCTCTTTTGAAAAGAGGCTTGAAAGCTGAAATGAAAAATGTACAGAGAAAATGGATTCTCTCTGCTTTCAAAATAATCCATGTGAATTGTTTCTAATGATGCTGTCTTGGAAGAAATATAGTATTTCGTGGGTGAAAAATTTCTTATGAAGCAGCTGAATGATGCATTTTTGTGTCAGAAAACTATTTGCAAATGCATCAATATCCTTGTGTGACCACGAGAGCAAGTAGAGTAGTAGCAGCTCAGTGCTAGATACTCCAGAAGTGGTGGTTTTCTCCAAGTCCCTTAACGATCAGCACTATGGGTTTTCTCCTGGTATCTATGAGAAAAACTTTATCCATGAGAACATGCCAATCATCAATTCTAGGAATTCACCATAACAGATCACACTACAGTTCACTCGAGCATAATATCCTGCTTCCAATACCTGATGCTTTAAAGAAAGATGAAAGCCTTACAGAGTGCACCTGGCCAATTGTGCAAAGATATATATATATATATATTATGGAGAGAGGGGTAAATTTCCTCTCTGATCCTCAGGGAAATCAGCTTATACATGAAGGGCTCTATCCTGCAAGATGCTGAGCATTCAGGCCCTGATCCATCAGTGCCCTTAAACCTGTGCTTAGCTCTAAGCATGTGAGTAATATCTCTGACGTTAAGGATGTGCTTGAATGCTTTGTTGGGTCGTGGCCAGAGTACACAGCACCTTGCACCTCCTGAAGCAAGAGATCTGAATTCCCCTATCCTATGATTAGAAATATTAGTAATGGTCAGAAAATTATTATATTTTCTGAGCCATAAACGGAGAGCACAATGCCATCACATAGTACCAGGTGCTATTGCTAGTGTGTTCAGTGCTTCCCAAATGCTGAGTCAGTCTGGGACATAATATAAATAATCAGATTCTACTAATGTCACGTTGGCTTGGGGAGGGGAGTTCACGCATTACACCTGAAGGGGGTTACTTATTGGCCAACAAGCTAAATCCATTATTAGGGGAATAAACATTCTGCTTGCGAATCTTTCTCCCCAGGGGAGAAAGAAATTCTGAAGTTTTGTACCTCCTCCCCCAGTAGTTTTATAATATATTTCGCTGTCTGTCACCAGGAGCTCACGTTAAATTTAAATTACAAATGCATTAGCCATCTATACATACTACCACAAAAGAATATTTATTGGAATAAAAGGCAATAGATTTTTGAGTTATCATTCTCCGTTTTAAACAACTGTCTGATTATATCCAATTATGTGTTACGCTCAAGCTAGGTGTTTGTAGAAAAAGAAAGATGTTGGAGTTTAAAACAACGTCAGGTCAAAATTGATGCCATGGTTGTGTTTGATAATTAAAAAATGCCACCTCCATTAGCTTGTCTTGATAAGCAGACAGGCAGACGAATGCATGTTCAGAAAACTTTCTGCTAGTCCAGTGACTGTTTGAAACTAATAAGCAAGGGTTGCATCAGTATATTCAGAAGGTAAAATGAAAGCAAGCCCAGTACAAATGAAAATGAGGGATTCGTGGATAAGAAAACTAAAAATTAGGGACTAGAGAGTAAACAAAAAACCATGCTGCTGCTATTTCATGAAGAAAATAAACCTCCTCTGTATTAAAATTGCCAAGTGCAGCCATCAAAACTAAGCAAATAGTTTCTGAGACAGCTTGACATTAATACAGACAGATGGGAGTGGAGGAGGGTAAGGGCTGGTGTTGGTGCAGGGACATGGAGATGAGACTCACCGAATGGAGCCATGATTACTGGGCCAGAGACCAAAGCACTGCAAGATGCTAACAGATCAGCAGTAATTTTGTTCACCTCACTTAGATTTTTTTTTTTTTTGGTACAGTTCCCTCTTTTTATCCACTATTTGTCAGAAATGGCTCATTCTTGCTGTCTGTGGATTTGTACCTCACTCCGCCTGCTGTCAGGCACAACAGGACCCTCCACAACCCACATCCCCTCTTTCCCTCACAGTGCACATAAGAATCCCCATCCAGTAATCCACTTCCATCGCTAATGGGCAAACACCTCTCCCACAACACAGACCCGTACATTGCAATCACATATATCCCACACACTGCACCTTCACTACCAACGTGCACTCAGTCACACGCGCACGGCCTCCGGCCGCGTGCAAACCCAAACCCTCCTTCACCAAAGAATTCAAAGCTACACACCATAAAAATGTATTGGCGTGTGGACCGCAAAGCAGCACGGTCTGTTGTTGAGACTCAAGGCTGTAGTGAGATCCTCCCCTAGTGTAAATGTTCATAGCTCCACTGGCTTCAATAGAGTGATGACAATTTGCACCCGCTGAGGATCTGCCCTCTAGTCATTGAGTTAGTGCTCACATCAGTGCTTAAACTATTACGGTGCCAATTGTCGAAAGACGACGCCGTCTTGAAATAGCAGTTTTGTAGCTGGAGTTATGGTTTGTTGTATTGGAACAAGGACAATTTGGTAGCTGCCTGCCAGAGGCCAGTTGCTGGAGGCCAAACTGTACAGTACAAGACTTTATAGACTAGGTCACAGCCTCATGCATATTTTATAAGCTCTCTCAAATAGCACTTTAGCCTTTGCCAGGCCTGGGTAGATAGCTAACAGGAGAATGGTACTGGGGAGTGACAGGCATCTGCTCTGTCGAGGGAGGGTGCTATGTCCTCCACCTGTAACTATGTCCATCTTGACTGGGGGTCACTCTAGCAAAACTGGTATTAAGGATGCTGTCAAAGGGAGATTAAAAGGCCCAGAGGAGGTGGTGAAGTGGAAAGACTGGAAAGGAAGTAGCCATTGGAAAGGGAAAAATATTCTTTCCCATGAGCTTTAGGCTCAGGAGTTCCCTTGGGGGTGAAATTGAAAGGAACAATTGATTTCTGAAGTTGCCCTTTCAGTGACTCGCTCGAAAGGGAAAGCACGAGGAATCTGTGCAGCCAGCTAGCTTGCTGAGTTAGACATGAAAAGCTGACAGGGCGAGGGCTTTACGCAACAGCACTATCTGCATTTTATATTAACTTTACTAAGCATTGTTTGACTTTGCCAGTGCAGATGGTGCCCTGTGAAGTGCATCCCACATAAAATGTAATTCTGATTAAGTATAGTTTCTGCTGTTCATGTGAAGCTTTATCTAGCTTTGAGGGAAACAAGACAAACTGACCTGCCAAAGGATCATATTGTCTCACTAACGTGATATATTTGCATTGGCTTCACATAGGAGCGGAATACGGCTGCCTATTAGCAAAACACTAAAATAGGCAGCCAAGATGCCATATACCTGCATAAAACAATGTCCTGATCAGATGCAGCACCCAACTCTTTGCTGTTATCTGCCGTGTGTGGTGTTTAGAGCGTTCACATCCCATGTTGGATTTATCCTCTTTAATCTCCCTCTAAATTAAAAACAAGCTAAGCCCCTTTTTGGAGATGTTACAGAAAACCACGTTTCCTTTTTATGCTTCCTTAAAGAACTCCATTTTTCTGTCTCTTCTCATCAACCAGAGTAATTTTAGGCTGTTAGAGAAAGTTCATCGCTGTAATTGCAACCATATTGGTCATTAAAGTTGACAGGCTGTTGAGCAAGTCACTCATCGATTCCCACCACTCAGCAGACAGCTCCCAGCGCTTGCTAAAATGTTAGTTTGAATTTATGAAAAGGAAGCAAATCCATGTCACCTCCAGGGAGGGGAGAAAGCTCAGACCTCATCCTTGCCTTTATTTGTAAACAGTATTCACATGCTCCTCCCCTAAGCAGATTCAAACTATTCATTATTTACCTTAGCCCATAAAAGACCCCCTAGAGCTCTCTCTTATGGGATGAAGTCGGTAATGCATTTGGGAAGGAGAACTGAGCTCTCCTGCCTCTGAGTTGATAAAACAACAAACCTCACATGACATTCCTGAGCTTAAGGATATTTAAGAAGGATAATGGCTCTTTGTATTTACATAGAAGGATCTCAAAAATTGAAAGAGGTGGGCATTATTACTATCGGTTTATAGGTGGGGAAACTGAGGCATGAAGCGTTTCAGGACCTGATCCAGTGGGAGTCATTACACTATCCATGGATAATTGATCTGGCCCTAGACGAATACTAATGTCGTTCAGGCCCCAATCCAGCAAAGCACTTAAACATGTGAGTAGTCCAAAGAGTGGGACTTATCCTCAGTTGGTGTAAATGTGAAGCTATGACAATATACAGAAGCCGAGGCGCTGCCGCCATATATGTCAGTGCTTGGCTGGCTCACGGGTTCTGTGATTCAGTGGCATAGCTGGAAACCGAACACAGGAGTCATGACTCCCCATTCATTGTTCTAACCACTGGACAACTCTGCCTCCCACTTTGACACTCTACAAGTTAATATGTCTGTCTGTCTATCTGGGGAGGAGGAAAGCTTTTAAAAGAGATTTGTGCACGATAGATAAATTGTCTCATCTCAAACAGATATAAAGCATCCAGCCACAGGGAGTTATTTCCGAAATGCTTCAGATACAACCACTTGTGGTTGTGTTTCCCTTCACCGTTCTCTTTCGTCTGCTCTTGATGAAGAGGAGCCATTCCGGGTTATCTTGATCTCCCATGTTTTTTTGGCTCTTTAGGACAAAGATAAAAAGAGAGATTCTTTAGCAAGTTGTTACCATGTGTCCTCCCTCCTCACTTCCATTCCAATAACAAGGAAAACAACTTGATTTACTTCACTTATTACTGGAAAAAATATTCTCTCCTCACCCCCATTAATCATAGACCAAAAAGTGTCTTTTGTATGTTTGAAGCTAGGGGGCAATGTTTTACCTTCTTGTCCAGCCTTGTGGCTTCCAAGCCCTTGGCATGCTATGGAAATAAATCTGACATTAAAATACTTCATTTTGGATCTCCGGTTACGGATTTATTACTGGTGCGACGTAGCAAGTAAATACTTCTTGCAAGTATTCTCACCACATACAATGAATCCCACACACTCCATGCTAGAAAATAAGGATCCACTTGGGATTTTTTTTTTATCCAGTAAACTTTATTTATATATAACAACAGTACAAAGTGAGTCCTTGGCTTGCAAAATAGGAGTGTTTCATATTTACAATAGGTACACAATCATATATTAGAATAACAAAAAAACCTTTTTTCCTTGGAACATTTTTAAATACTTAAACTTTCTTACATTTTTTTCCACAACACTTGTAAAAACAACAAAAACCAGACAACCATCTTTAAAAAAAATATAATACAGAACTCCAGTGTGTCAAATATAAGGGGAAGGGAGGAAAAGCTAGAGAAAGGTTACGGTTGTGTGGGGGTGGGCAAAGTATGCACTTCAATTTATTATCCATGACAACTTGCCTTGTAACTGGTATGCATTTATTTTTAAGGGATGGGTCAAACAGAATAAGAAGCCGTTCCACCCCCAGCAAATCTTTATCCAAAAACTCAAACCAATCCTTTTTTGAGCTTCAAGAAAGTTTGGTTCCCATTTCCTGCTCACCCCCTAAACCCATTTTCCATATCAGTGTCCCTGCAGAAGGAGCCATTAACGAATGAGCACTCTCCGTGGTACCATAGGGGTATCTTGCTGTAGTACATTTTGAGTATAAGAAATAACATGGCAGAGTCAGTATTATGGAACGATGCTTATTTACTTTTTGATGGCTTCCCCTATATGCACATCCATGTACTGTCTGACTGGAAATGACAAAAATACTACAGGAGAGGCTGTTTTCATCATTTCCCCAGCCCATCTGCAGCAGGAAGTGCTAGAAATCTCAGAAGAAAGCCTGCGCAGGAGATTTCTGGTTTGATTTTGCAGACCTAAGAGGCCTGGAGAGTTCAGATAAGCATCCCAACTTCTGGGTTCTTTACTGGAACCCGCCAATCTGAGTTATTTGCCCATTGCGCGGGGGAGGGGGAAGACTTTTTACACAGGAGGGGGGAAAAGGCTGGATAAGACAAAGGCAAATGGGACTCTTTAGACTGAAAAAGATAAACACAGAGACAACTTCAGTGTCAACAATACAGTCAAAACAAATGGTGTCATTTGAATTGTGGCCTGATTTGTTTCATGTAAAGCCCCCAAAGCGACGAGTCTCAGATATCCACGCAAGGTGGTGAGCTGCTTGTTTAGTCCAGTCTGTGTTTGTTACTAACCGGGGCAGAACACACGAGACTCGGGTGCGTTAACCACTCACCTACTGCTGATGCAGCAGAAAGATATGCATATGCAATGGAACCTTGACCTGCTGAAGGAAAACCCTCTTTCTGAAAAAAGAACAGGAGTACTTGTGGCACCCTAGAGACTAACAAATTTATTAGAGCATAAGCTTTCGTGGACTACCGCCCACTTCTTCGGATGCATAAGTACTCCTGTTCTTTTTGCGGATACAGACTAACACGGCTGCTACTCTGAAACCTCTTTCTGAAGATTATCCCCAAGCTGTCATCACAACGTCCCCGCACATCTGAGCCATTGCCAGCAGGTACAATAAAACATTGAGGGGATCACAAAGGGTTGTAGAGAGCTTACGAAAGCTTGATATAAGATGTTTGTCCTTAACATAATTGGGAAGAAATGCTCACCATCTATTTTTGTACTATTTGGCTTCTCACATTGTCTTGAACTAGAACAGGAGTGTTGGAAAGGGGAGGATTTTTGTGAGGCAAGAAAAAAAAAAATCAAGGTCTTCCTTTCAAACTGGGAGCCTTTATGAAGGTAAGAGGTAACCATGTCCCTTGCAGAAGGGAGTCCCTTGCACTATTGCTTACTGGAAATTGAACAGTGACGTTTCCCTTCTGTGAAGCCTTTTAAACAGAGATAAACACGTTCAAAGCCTTCACAGTTTCAAAAACTGCCCCCCTTTTAAAACTAGCCTGACTGGCCTGCATTTCGATTTTGCATTTTGGGTTATTCAGCCCAGTGGCTTCCGAATAGCGTTGCCTTTAGAAACGTCAGTGCATAGCTTTACATTTTTAACCCAAATGATTCCCCCAAGTAGTATCTAATCTAAAAAATGGGGCTGCCCCATCCGCATTAACATTGCGGGGCCCTTTTGCTACCACATACATTAGCCCTGTGCCTCTCACCTGCTGATCCTGACAAGCCTGGGATAAAGGGTTAAAGGCTGAAGGGTACTTAGGGTGGGGATCAAGTTTTCACTGAAGACACATTCAATATACAGATCAGACTGTTCACCAAGCTTTATCTAGCAAGTAACTATATACAACATCACAGCTCTCTGTATTATTGGCTTAAGGTTTATGGTACAATGAAATACTGAAATATGAGGACTGAAGCTTTGCTGTATTTTTAATGCATCTTTGATGTTGGTTATTTATCCTTCTCTGAACATTTTTTATGTCTTTTCTCCAGAGTGCAGTCACCATTGAGTTTCCCCCTGATGTCCCAGCTCATTCAAGTCATTCTGTTTTTGTTTCATTTAGACTGCTGAATTGAGTCCTCCTGACAGGCAAATACTGAGAGCACTGGAAACTGAAAGGAGAACTGCCAGCGACAGGGGGAAAACACAACCCTGCTGCTAATGGGAAACATTCTAGGCGTAGGCTAAAAAAATAATCAATGTTACAGGAATAATTCTTAAGGATGTTTTACCCCTGTCAAATTCCTGAAATTGGGAGGGCATCAGAGCAGCACACAGACCAGCTTCCCTTCACCTCTTTTGGAGTTGTGGGCACTCAGCGTCTCTGGCAAATCAGACTCTTTATGTGCATCTCATGTAGGGCAACAAAAACGGAGGTATCCCAAATCAGTAGCTAATGCTGAACTCTTGGATCTTAGGCTTGGTCTACACTACCCCCCCTAATTCGAACTAAGGTACGCAACTTCAGCTACGTGAATAACGTAGCTGAAGTCGAAGTACCTTAGTTCGAACTTACCTTGGTCCACACGCGGCAGGCAGGCTCTCCCGTCGACTCCGCGGTACTTCTCTCGCCGAGCTGGAGTACCGCAGTCGACGGCAAGCACTTCTGGGTTCGACTTATCGCGTCCAGACTAGACGCGATAAGTCGAACCCAGAACTTCGATTTCCAGCCGTCGAACTAGCTGGTAAGTGTAGCCAAGGCCTAAGCAACATGTCCAGGGTCACTCTGTGAATCAGCAGTAGGCAAGAATGGAACCCAGAAATCCTGACTCTCAGGCTCTCTACTCTAATCCTTAAACAACATTCCCAGCCAAATTGTCACATGTAGAGAATGTAGTGAGATTTTTGGTAAAAATCCATTTAAAATGTTTATTAGCAATAGAATATATTATTTAAGTGGAGTTGTGTTGTCTGGGTGTTTAGACTGCATAGGACAGGCATTGCACGCCAGGGAGAGGAAGGATTCCATCGGCACAGGAGGAGAACAGCTGCATGCAATGGCCCTATTATGCCAGAGCACCAGGAAAAGATTTGCATCCTAAACATTCAAAATAGTGAGTTAGTCACACACATCTCCCTTTTCTCCCTTTGCCTACAATGTTTCCCATTAGCAGCAGGGCTGTGGCTAGTTTATTTAAAATGCTTGTTTGTCATGACAGTTCTTAATATAGCTACAGGGCATTCTTAATATAGCTAGACGCTATGAAGGCTTCAGCAGTTTTCCTGTTCTGATTTCTCTTGCTTCACTTTAAGCACTGGGAGATCCCCTTACCCACCCTCTATGGGAAGAAGCAGGCAATATGACCTCCACATCTCTCTGTCATAGCATTTTGGTGCTAAAGAACAAGGTCCCAGCAGACGCAAGCCTGCTGATAAGCTGGGACTCTTGTATAGGGTTTTTTAATAAAGGCTTTCAAAGTGGAAAGGCATTTGGTTAGCACTTTGCTACCCCTTGGAGTGGGCTCTTTGATGGCTCAGGATACTGCTCACGAGCAGAAGATTAAATGGAATTATTTAAACAGCAGCACCAGACACAGAAATTCCAGAAATGACAGCTTCTGCTCGGATGTCAAAACCCTTGAAACAAAGCAGGCTAGTGACTCATAACACCAAACCAAGTTTGGCCTTGTGCAGGGAAGCACTAAAATGGATGTGGAATCATTTCATCTAAGGCAAACTCAGTGCCTCCCCACCAACCAAACCTGGAGTCAGTTGCCTGTAGTACAAAGAAAATACCATTTTGAGATCTGAAGCTTTACTCACAAAGAAGCTGAGAACAGGGCAAAGACTGCCAGGGCCTTGCCCTAAAGGGACAGGCTGTTTCATACCACAAACTTCCTTTAAACTTCCATTATATAGGCGAATAATAGAAAGTAGAGATGGAACAGGCTTGCTAGGTCACATCTAGTCTATCCCTACTCCAGCTTGTGTTCCCTATACTATACCTCTAATTCCAGTCCCATTTTACCTGCTTTAAGTACTGAGGCTTCTGCTGCTTCCCTTGGGAGACTATTCCACAGTCTAACAGATTTTACTGTTTGAAAAATGCTCCTGGTAATCAGTTAAACATTTTCCCCTTTTGCTCAGTTGGCTCCAAATACCCCTAGTTATTAACCTCAAATATTCTCTCCCTACTCTGTGCTTACAAGTATTCAAGGAATATAGATAGTTATATTATCCCCTTACTCATCACTTAGCCAAGTTATACATGTTCAGCTCTTTTCATCCTTCCTCATAAATCAATCCCTCCAGGCCCTGTAATCACTGTAATTTTTCCCTAATCTTCTTTACCTTTCAACAGGATTAGGAATAATATACAGCCTCTTTTCAAGCCACCAGCCAGCAGAGGGCGAGAGAGTTGCTAAGGGACAAAAACAAAACAACTAGGCAGGACTGACATATTTCATCCAGCAGAGTGGTAAAACACCCACGCACAACCATGGACATGGTATTTCTCCGGTAAAGAAATCTTCTGCAGAGAGCTGCTCAGGCAGACACACCTACATAGATGTGCAGGGGATCTAGGCTCTGTAATGCACTCAGGATTTCAGCCTTGACCGGAGAAAAGAACTCAACAAAGGAAGAAAACCTGAGGAACTGGACATAGAGAAGGGCAAAGAGTTTGTATGATGTTTCCTGCCAGGAGTCAAAGCTCAGGGAGATGCAAAAAGCCAGCCATTCCAGGGAGAAAAAGTGGTGTAGGCCTTGTTAAATAAAGGATTTAAAATGAATGGACATGAAGGCATTTGGGCCATTAGGTGCTACACAGAGTTGAGTGGATACTGCAAACTATCGTTCACTAACGTTCTGGGTGAAGAAAAACCAGGCCTTTGCTTTCACAGTCTTCGAACCTTATCGTCAGTCTGGTGCAAGTAAGCATTCAGCACAGAAGTGCTTGGGAGCCATCCAGAAAGCAAAAATAAGACCATTTGACTTGGCTGACCAATTGGGGAACTATGAATACCTGAACCAATGGTCATAGCTTGTTTGCAGGGCTCAAAAACATTCACATAAACCATTTGGTGGACCTTTGTGAACAACAAAAAACAACCAAACAAAAACACCCCGTCAGAACCGAATTTTTTAGGGGCTATCACAAATGTGATGTGCTCCAATCTTCTGTAATGTCAGCAGCAAACATGTCAGGTTAGCAATTGCTCTAATGATTGGGTATTAAATTTATCAGCTACACAAAACACTGTGATGTTAGGCCTTTACCAGGACAGCCTCGACATTTCTACATGTCCTCTCTTTGACATCAGGCTCACCATACAGGCAAAGGGTCCCTGAGAAGGGAACTCTCTTGGTAACGGGCAGCCTGTATTCTGTGCTGCTTCTCAGATTCCTTTCCTTGCCCTGCTCTCCCAATATGTCAGTAAATCAGAGCCTTCTAGTTGCAAAGCTTAGGCTATTGTGAATGTCAAAAGCTTTGGCTTATTGCGCAGGGTCAGTCATTAGTATTTCTTTCAGGCTATTAATAGGACCCAGAGAAACTCTCAAAGGCGGATTATCAGTAGAAAGTGAACTTGGCATGGTTTTTAATGAATTGTAATTAAAACAGCAAGTTTCCTGAGTACTTCTCTGAACGTTTTTCCCCTCCCCTGCCCCTCTGTTGGCTGCATTTAGACTAGAAACTAACCGTCTGGGGCTCTCACTGTGTAGTTAATGTAGTGTTCTTAACCTACACAGCAATAATTTGACACAGTCCTCTCACACCCTTCTGCTGAAATGGTGCAGGTTGTCAGGCAGTTATCAAAATGGAATTTTCTTTGAGACACAGATTGAGCGCAGATTAAGGCCCCGATCTTCCATATGGATCCATCAGTATGGATCCTTGCACCCAGGGGGAGTCCCAACAACTTCAGCATGACTCTGCATGAGCCGAGTGGTCCATGCTGGCAGATCCCAATGTATGATGTTTAAGCAAATGCAGATGAGAAGTATTTGATCCTCTACTAAGAGAGCTGATTCATACTGCCCAACACTGTGGTTATGAGTCTCTCTGATGTCAGTAATATAGGGCCTCCCTTCACTTCTCACACCCTTTATTAATCTTTTGGGAGCATATTGATTGAGTCCTGCTGCTGAGAGATTGTTTTGCTTGGGTAGCAGCAGGATTTAGCCCCCAGACCTGCAAAGTACTGGGCACTCTTGACCTCACTGACTTCAACCAGGTTTTGAACAGTACTTTATATTCAGAAACATTAGCTAATGCTCATGCACCCCAAATTATTAGTACTCTCTCCATTTCAGGGATGGCGAAAGAATCAGAGAGAGATGACAACTAGCTTGGGATCACGCAGCGAGTCCATGGCTAGCACACACTGCCTCTCCACAAGGAGACTTAAGGCTGGGCATTTTCAAGTCTGGTTTTGATTCCATTAAACAAACTCTGGTAGCTATTTTGCTGCAACCACCAAGGCTCATATGGTCGATACTTCTATTTCCATTAGGTCTAATCACCTCATCCTCCCCCACTGCAGACTGCACAAATATCAATATTTATTACAGAGAGAAATATTTACAGCATTCCATCCGCCTCTTGGCACTCTTTAAAGGGACAGGAAAGCTTTGGTTTCTTTTAAAGGAAAGACACTCACAAACATTTGCCTTTCGCTGTCCATGAAAAGATGGGCTGCTTTGGCCAGTTAGAAACTGAACCTAACAATGAGATACAGAGACAAAGATGACAATGTTGGCTGGCACTCGGAGTGCGTCGTTTTGGACTTTCTCTCACGGTGAGTAAAGATTCTCCCTCTCCCCAACAACAACAAAAAAAAGTCCTATGCTTCACCTTTGGGTGACCTTGCATATGCTGAGAGAAAAATGCAATTGGAGTCTGTCCTGATCTTATGTGTAAGTATAAGAGTGTCTCAAACAGAAAAGCAATAAATATGTTATCTCGCTATGTCTACGCTTTTCAAGTATCACTTGCTGTAAACATTGGTTTTAGTTTGTTTGTTTTTTTTACTGCAAGAAATCACATTGTGGCTGGAACAAAATAACACTAGTCAACTAACAGCCCAAGCAACTAAGTCAGTCTCAGCCCAGCTCTGCTCGACTGTACAAGATCAGCCAATTGGTTTTGCTTAAATTGCACCTGTAGAAACCTACAATGCACCAATTTCAGTTTAAACAGTATATGACTTCCTTAGTTTCAAATGCCACGAAGGGCAGAACATTCTTCAGGAACACGAGTGCAGCAAACAAAAATACCGCGGAATCTTTACACCGGAGTGGAGCTGTGTGTTGAAATGGAATGGAAATAAAAGAGAAAAATGTTTAAAATCAGACCCACCATCATTCAACAGTAAGTGGGATTTGAAAAATATATATATAATATCTATATATTGACACTATATAAATACACAGATAAAGCTGGATTTCAAGACAAACAGGTTAGATGATCTGATGGTTCTGTAATTCAGGTCAAGTTCTTTCTGGTGCCACTGGATTTATTTCCAGCTAAACTATTATCTTCCTTTGTGTAAAAAGGTTTGGTGCAAACTTGTGCTCATATTTTTTAAAAGTTCCCAGGAACAGGAATAATTTCATTTTCCAATTTTTCGGATTAGCATAGGAGTCTATTCGCAGAATGTCTGAGCCACACACCACAGGAAACTGACGAGTGAGAGAGAGAGAATTTGGAATTGAATTTTGTTGGCTGAATTATCTGTGTGGCCACTGTGGTTGCTTTCATTTTTTTCTTTCCCTTTTTTTTTTAAACCCTTTAAATACAGTTTTCATTATTTCCTAATATATATCAAATGATTTTCATGCAAAGTAGCAGTCACGGAGGCATCCAGACTTCTCAGGTTCCTTCCTTCCATACATATGACTTGAGGAATTACTCCAGCTTGACCCTATTTTGCATTGAGATGCACTGTCCTTTTTGCTGTCCTTTCAAACTGGAATCTAAATGATTTTGAACTTAATATCTGGGACAATCCCTGCTTCCCCCAGAGGATGTTTCAGTATTTCTATGGGTCCAGTGCCTTCCTTGCTTGTTCATACTCTTCGTTCCCAAGAGTAACTAGTTCCTTCTCCTGGTCCTAGGAGCACCATCTCCTTTCTTCAGCTCTCGATAGACATGGCACAGATAAGCTGTTCTACTTTGTATGCCAAGCGCTGCCTGCGCGCCTGCTCATCTTGCTCCAGTGCCCCGATGATCTGGTGCAAAATAAACACAATTAATGCAAACATTCCAGAAAGGAGAGAAAAAGAAAGAAGGGAGGATGAGGGGAATAAATAAATAAAGAGAGAAAAATACTCAGAGATGGACTCTAGGTGTTCATGATAACACGCAGCAAAGATACCTAGGATGGGTCCAGCGTACTGAACTCCCTTCCCTGGGCAACACAGCGGCAGTGGTTAGTGAAGCTGGTAAAACGGAAGTACTTGGGGCAGACTAAGTTAATGAAGCTGGGCCAGTACAAGCCTTGCCCAGGAGTTGGGAGGGTCACCTGCGGCTTACGGGTCACTCCCCCATCTGAATGCTCTCCGCGCTTGGAGGGCTGAGGCTGGCCTGTTGCTGTCAGTCCCTCCCCTTAGTTTTGTTCCTTCAAAGAAACTTAACTAAGGAAAGACAAACAAAGCACTGAGTGCTCGTCCATTCCCAGCCATGCTGATTTATTTGTTGGACTGTTTGCTGCATGTTATACTATCAACACAATCATTCCCCTGCTCTTGTACCGTTGACTCTACATCCCCTGTCTCATTTAGCATGAAAGTTATGAGGTTTTAGTCCCTAATCGGAAGATGGCTGTGGCATTGTATCATAAATGCATACATGCAATTAAATGACAAAAACCTTCCTTTTAATGGATGTAATTGCAAAACAGGTTCTTCTCACAATGAAAATGAAGGGGTGGAACAGATGGCGAGAACTTGGTTTCAAGTGATGCATTCATTAAAGGAGCCCAGGCTGCCAGCTTTGCTGTGACACGAAATTTGTGCCATATTGGAAGTTCCCTGAGGATGCTGGAATTTGTGAGAGGGTTCGCTGGGGCAGGACGATTTTTCCCTGCATTTGGAAGTGGGCTGCACTGAGGGGGCACCCAGGATCAGGAATTCAGAGCTGCCCACACAATGCTTCAAGGGGTTGGCTCTCATGGGATGTGCTGCACTGGCAACTCTGGAGACCAAACCGCCTACGGATGCACAGCACAGATACGGCATTGCTAGCAGCAGTGCAAGCTTCAACTGTGCTGCCCTACCAACCAGCTCTGAGGGATGAGGGGGGAAATTGGCCTCCAGTCCCCATTCAGTCTTTGGCCTCCCTTCTGAGACTGCCAGCCAGGAAGCCAACTGTGCTATGTGGAGAAGCCTATTCATGCCAGGAACAGGACTGGGGCTAACCACCTGTCCAGGGTGACTTTCAGTCACTACCAAGCCAGAGTGGAACTGAACTGCCGACCTAGAGGTGAAAGGCCCCGTATCCCACTTACACCCAGAGCCACCTCCCAACGGACTCTATCTGTCTAAGGTGGCTTGGTGGCAGGATTGCAACATATCCTGTGGCCCGGGGGTGGGGGCCTGCTCACCTCTTCACTGTACTTGCTGACATAAGAGTAGATCTCATTGAGCGCGCTCAGCATGTTGAACTCAATGGCATGCAGGCGCGACTGCTCCGCGAGGTAGGCATTCATATCCTGGTCACTGATGGCTGGGAGCTTTGCAATGTCTGCATAATACCTGGGGAATGAAAGGTGAGAGACTAGTGAAAAACATATTGGCAAGGAAGGGCACCATGTACGCAGCAGGGATGCCAATGCCTCCTGAATGTAAAACCCCCAGGGTTCAGTCTTAGCTAGCATTCATTGCCCAGAACGGGGATCTGCAGTTCTATCTGGCCTTTGTGAAGCCAGCAAGGCCTCTCCTCCCTATTGCACCTAACCAAGCAGGAGCCACGGTGAATCTGGCCCTGTGCATATCAAAGAAAACATTTTACCCCACACTGAAATGCAGCAACTTCTGGGGTCCTGGGAACAGAGAAGCTTTATGACTCTGCACAGTAATACTATGTAATCTCCATCCAAAAAGTACACCAAAGTGGAGAAACTGCGGGATAATACCTTATCCAGTGGAAACTACAGGGGGGATTGGTGTGAGGCAGACAATAATGATCTGAACTGCAATCTGGGTCAGGCACCAAGGCTAACACTCCAAGACAGTGCCATGGGATCTTTAATGGTTGAGGTCTCCGTTGCACACCTAATCTGAAAGTCAGCACCGGCCATAGCAGCATGCGTGTTTGAACTGTACTGTTTGCTCTCTCCCTTTCAACCATCCTACCATGTTTGCTTGGGAACCTGCCAACTGGGAGGCAAACTGGTTCACCATTCATTCGTGGTCAGCATAAAATTAGCGAGGAAACCTCTCATTTTAGTTTAAACATTACCATTAAAAATTCTTATTATTCGCTACAGTCCTCTGATAGGGAGTCAAAAACCAGCAAGACTATAGGTGACACACCTGTCCAAGCAGAACATAAGAACAGCCGTATTGGATCAGACCAATGGTCCAGCTAGCCCAGCGTTCTGTCTTCTGACAGTGGCCAATGCCAGGTGCTTCAGAGGGAAAGAATAGAAGCATCCGGCAGAACCACCATTGTCCTCCTGCAAATGCTCCTCTGCTGCGAGACCTCCGTAACACCTGACAATGGTCAGATGGCTGGCGTGCTGTGAGTGCTGTTTATCATACTGACCAGCATCGCCTCCTTGTGCTGCCCTTGTCTGTCTGTTGTATTCACCCCGGCCCTTCATCTTATATTTAGGCTGGAAGCTTTTTGGGACAGGCACCATCTTTTTGTTGGGTGTTTGTACAGCGGCTAGTGCAGTGGGGTCCTGGTTCACGATGGGGGCTTGGCAATAATGATGCTTGCCATTGATTCAGAGGAAGAACACCACCAGCACCATGTCATCTTCCATCCAAGATCTCATCGGCTCCAATGCCGTTTAGACCATGGAATCAGGCTACGTGATGCTATGGCTGCAGGTCCAGCAATGCACATGTAATGCTGACAGACCTTGGCAGGTGGGATTGAACCTGGGACCTCTGAAGCTAAATGCATGAGCGAAAAGCCACATGCCTCTTAGCTAAGGCTGCAGCAGACTCATTAATCACTAGATGGTCTAGGTGCCAGTACAGCAGGACAAAGCCACAGGCGCCGACTTCCTCTCTTCCTGGGGGTGCTCAACACCCAGCTCTGCCCCAGGCCCGCCCCAACTCCACCCCTTCCTCCAAGCCCTCACCCCTGCCCGACCTCTTCCCGTTCTCTCCCCTGAGCACGCCCCATCCCCACTCCTCCCAGCGCCTCCTGCATGCCGCTGAACAGCTGTTCTGCGGCAGGTGGTAGGTACTGGGAAGGAGGGGAAGGAGTTGACCAGCGGGGCTGCCGGCAGGCAGGAGGCGCTGGTAGGAGGGGTGGAGCTTGGCTGCCATTGGCTGCTAAGCACCCGCTAATTTTTTTCCATGGGTGCTCAAGGGCCGGAGCACCCATGGAGTCAGTGCCTATGGACAGAGCTCTGCATCAAGCAGGCATGGGTTACACACGCACTACAATGGCTGACCAGGTGGTGCAATGAGACAGCTGCTGCTGCTCCTAACCATGCTCCTGCACTGACCTACCTTTCTACCCAGCTCTTGTAGCTGGGGATATCCTTGGCATAGAGCAATTTGTTGGAGGGGGAGTCCTTGCCCAGGCGGTGCTCTGAGGTGGAACAGGAGTCCATGAAGGTCTGGGCGACGACAGAGAGGCAGGCGTCTGTGATGCTGCCTTTGTGGATATCGAACACAAACTGGGGGTTTTTGATTACGTTCACCCAGAACCGGAGAGGGAGGCTGCAGGAAAACAAAGGAATAAAAGTAAGTCACAAACCCTAGAGACAGGAGGGCATCTTTCTTTCCCATGTATTTCAGGTCCCGCAATGATCTGCTCAGGGCTATAAACACTAAGTGGCAGTAATGGCCCCACAGTCTGTAATGGTACCCTAAGCAGAGCTGAGTCCATCTCATTAACAAATCCGGGCCAGGCTAGTGGCCTCTTTTCTTCTCTGATTTTCCAGCCACCCCTTGGCCCAGCCCCTGCTGACCCTGCCCACTCTGGAGTGGCTGCCATTTGACTTGGTCTTGTTCCACATCAAGGGGCTGCCAGAAAGGCCCGGGTGCTGAAGCCAAGTGGACTGCAGGAACCGTACTATAAGGCAGAGAGGAAACTCTCCATTTTAGGAGAGCCCCCAGTATTTGCCAGTGTTGGGTGCTGGGGTTTATGAGGCGATCCAGGGGGCTCGGGAGGTCAAGTGCAGTCTGTTAGTCTGTATCTCAGCGTGCTTTAGAGCGAAGGTCTGTGGCACTGAGCTGGTGCTACTAGAGTCCCTGCAGTGAGCAGAATCCAGGGCCTATTCCCAGCCCATCACCCTGGAAGAAGCACATCAGGTATCTCTGCCTTCCCCTTACCCCCAAATCCTGGGCCTTGGTAATCAAAGGAGAATTATTCTTCCCTTTTCCTTTGGCTCTGTAGCAGGATCAAAAACCAGCTGCTGCTTTCTGTTAGCTTTCAAGTCCCAGCTCTCCCTAGCTAGCCAGCTAGCTACAACCAAGGCTTCAGCCTTAACCCTTGGAGCACTGCAGATGAGTTGCTCAATGCCAACGCACAGCAGAGTCTCTTGTCAGTGGCCTCAACCCTCCACATGCTCCCAATCGCTGCTCTCTGCATGATGGCCCTGAACTGCTTCCAATGCTGACCGACTCTCCGGCTACTTCCCAGACCCCCCTCAGTTGGCTAAACCGCCTTCCCTCTTCCAAGCTTTCACACCTGTTCTCAATACCCCCCTTCCCTCACATCTCACCCTGCACCCCTCCCAGCTCTCCTGCTACTTCTAACAGGTGACCTGAGTCTACAACCCCAGCTACTAAAGTCTCTCAGTTTCCAGGTGGGCTCCTCCAGGAGATCTGATGTGGTCTGAGACTTAACCCTTTCCTTTCTCAAAGGAGCCATGCCTGGTCCTTTTCTAGCTGATGGAGCACAGGGCTCGAACTCCTGAGTGATACTCCCATCTAGGGTGACCAGATGTCCTGATTTTATAGGGACAGTCCCGATTTTGGGGGCTCTCTCTTATATAGGGTCCTATTACCCGCCCACCCCCGTCCCGATTTTTCACACTTGCTGTCTGGTCACCCTACTTCCATCCCTAACGCTGACCTTGGTAATATCTGGGACAAACCACTTCCCCTCTCAGTGCCTCTATTCCTCTGTCTGACAATGCTCGGCGCTCTCCTAGGGGCATAGCAAGCACTCACTAATGTTTGGAGAGTGCTATGGAAACGTAAAGACACAGTGAAGGCTCAATGTAATGATTAGTTTGAAAACTAGAATTTACACCTCTGCCCTGACTCCTCCTTTGTTCCTGTATGCAAAGCTGTACAATGGCTGTGTCCCCATCAGCAGCCGGAACCCAGGTGGTTTGATGGCGGTGGTGGAAAAATCTTTGTTGTTCGACACCGTTTCCCTTTATAGCTTTAAGAAGTGTCATTTTATTCAGGATTCAAACATTTTATCCTAATAGCTCCTTCTTCTAAAGCTTTCAATAAATTGTTTTTAGCTTCCTACAGCCTTAGCAGGGAATCCGGCTTTTGCAGACATGATGATTAGAGGCTTTTTAAACCACGAGGGACTGGTGGAAAAAAAAATAAAAAATCTTCAGGGGGCTACCATTTGTTATGGATTCCCCACCCCCGACTCCAGAGGTAAATTTCTAACCCACGGAGCTTTTAATCCTAAAATAACAGCAAAGGCAAAGATGTAATAGCTCCAATTGTTTTGAGAACTTTGAGTCCAAGCTGCAGTTTGTGTCAATTGAACACAGTTTAAGTGTGAGCTCCACTCATCTGCTCTCTCTTCCCTTCTCCCTCGCTCCCTGGAGCACGGCTCCCGAAGCATTTGGGAAGGAGCAGCTGCTAACTGAACTGTCACCTCTGAGCAGTAGCAGGCATTTCCCTTTTGATAATATCATACATGTAAGGTATGGCTGTTAACTACCTGCCTGTATACAACCCAGCCATTTCCAAAATCTCCTCTTCTCTTTATTGGAGGGCAGGGGTGGTCTTGGGGTTAAAGAACTGGACTGCGATGCAAGACACCTTTGTTCAATTCCCAGCTTTGCCACTGTTCCGTTGTCTGTCTTGTCTATATAGATTGTAAGCTCTTTGGGGCAGGAGTTAGATTTTATTGTGTGTACAGAGGCCTCTAGGAACTACTGGAGTACAAACAACAACAATTAATAATTCCTACCCCTGGAATGAAAGGAGGGATTTGGAATTTACACTCAAAACCACATTTGTCTGAGTGGTGAGGTGAAAAAGGTTTGTAGGAGTGGTATTAGTTTATCCTATAATAACCCCTAAATAATTTAACAGGCAGTTTGCAGTTTCCTGGATGCTTCATACTTAGAAAAATTAATCTGTTAAAATCTGGTTAATCTCAGTGCTAATTTAGCTCTCTGTGGCACTGTCAATAACCTGTAGCTTCTCTGAGGTTGGAGATCAACAGCAGGAGCTGGTGTACAGGCCAGGACGGAGATGCACTGGCAGACCTGTCTGTGTGGTGGGGGTTCCTGATTTGAATCACAACAGGTCAGAATTGAAGTACGTCGTCACAGCCGCAAGGAGGTCCCAGAATTGGGACGGCACAGGTACTGGAGGTTTGGATTGAAGAGTATTAGCAAAGCTTTGTATCGGGGTGCCTCCTTCCATTATATCTGAGGGCAGCCAGAATGTGACAATCACCCCAAGTGCAAAAAATGCAAAAGTTCACTGAAAATGAAAAGAACCAGGTTTGAGACTCCCAGACAGAAGGACAGGGGCAGGGTTTTGCACAAAGGAGCTTATGCTGGCATCTTCCTTGACAAGGAAAAAAGGGAGGTGTGGCAGCAGCAGGTTTATTCTGCGAAGCACACGTGCACTCTGAGCTGCCTCCAATTACACAGACGATGTCCCTCCTCCTCCCGCTCCAAGCCCCATCCCCGTGTTTCCATTCTTTTCCAGGTTGCGGATAATTGCTCAACAGTGGGGTCCACCCCCACTCCCCATGCTCTTACCAATTGCTCTTCCAGGTGTGCCTCACATCTGTGTCGTAGATGCCGTGCTTATCTGCTTGCTCATCCAGGAAATCGAACATGTATTTTATGGCCAGTGGGAGCGCGCTGCCTCGGTGCACAGTACTGAACAAGGTCTCGAACAAGTCATCCACGAATTTCTGCAGCGTACCCTAATGGGAGCAGCAACCAACGGGGTGATGGGAGGGATGTATGCACACTCGGCTAAACAGCAACAGCAGGAGGGGACACCAGATGGTGACACGGGCTATGCACAGCTCCAGAAAGGTATAGGTATAGACCCTATAGGAATACGTAAGGTATATGTAACCTTATAGGAATGGGCTGGCTGCACTTCTGAGGCACATGGATTTTATTCTTAATGTTAAGCACCTTTTCTTTTGCTTCTGAAATGCAATCTGGGCTATAACCATTGCTGAGGGCATTACAAAAGGATTGCAGATTCCCTAGGCTGAGGAGACGGGTAAAGCATTTACAGGCATGGTAGCGTCCTTCCAATTTTTAGTGGCCTTTAGTGCTGGTGAAAGGATGGAGCATCTAGAAGTTTAGGAGCGATTGCCAGGAAACCAGGGCTCTATTTCTGGCTCTGTCATTGAATTGTTCCGTAACTCCCGGCACATTTATCCTCTCTGCACCCCCGCTCCCCCTGAGTAAAATGGGGATAATAACGCCCAATTCACAGACAGGTCGCAAGGCTTCATTAACGGACACTAAAGGCTTGAGACAGGGGCTGAGCATTGTGTCTTTACAGGCCTATTTATCCATTTTCCAGGCAGACTCTGGTGCATAGTGATTACCTTTGTCGCTAGGAGCCTAGTCAGGTAGATCTCAGACACCATCTTACTGCCTCGGTCGCCCTCCTTCTGGTCTCCATGGTCATGGTTTTTGACTAGGTGCCAGACTTTCACTCCGCTCTCTAGGTCAGGGGTGATCATGGGTGCCCTGGAGCGGAGGCTGTCTGGGCTGCCGGTGTACCGGAATGTTGAATCTGAACAGAAGGGAAGAGAAGCTGGTGATGTCCAAAGGAAGCAGCTTCTATCACTTTTCTCTGCCTCTCCTTAGTAGATTCCCCCCTTCACTGGATTGTTTGCAGAGCAATTCAATAGAATACATTGCAGACACCATTTAAAAAAAGCAGCATTTGCCACAAGTGGCCACACAGGAAAGAGTGAGGGGCAGGACTTTGTCTCCGGGGAGGAAGGGGTTAACTCCAGCTGAGCAGCCCCTTGTCCAGGGGAAAGGGTAGGAGAGTGGCTGTTTGAGAGAGGGAGGTGGAAGGCTGCCTTTATGATCATCAGATTGGGCACCCAGGGCTGAACAAACCTTTGCTTTCTTGTTGTAAGTACTAACCTTTGCTGATGGGGCAGCTCTATGTGTTTTGCCGCCCCAAGCACAGCAGTCAGGCGGCTTTCGGCGGCGCGCCTGTGGGTGGTCCGCTGGTCACGCCGATTCGGCGGCGTTTCTGCGGGAGGTCCGCCGGTCCCGCGGCTTTGGTGTACCCGCCGGCGAATTGCCACCGAATCTGCGGGACCGGCGGACCTCCCGCAGGCATGCCGCTGAAGGCAGACTGACTGCTGCCCTCACAGGGACCAGCAGGCCCCCCCCACCCCGCGGCTTGCCGCCCCAGGCACGCGCTTGGTGCTCTGGTGCCTGGAGCCACCCCTGTTTGCTGACTCTACATCTGCTGGGTCATCATTCCAACAGCTTGCACTGGTGGTGATGTTGCCTTCTAGGCAAGGACACAGAAGCCTGGTGGTATCTCAGATACCAGTGGGAGTGGGTAACTATGTCCATGTGATGTCTTTGTAAGGGGGAGGGGCACACTTTTGAACACTTTTTCATGACATCATACCTTTAAAATCTGGCAAGTTTATTTTATACACATTCCTCAAGGTGACTGTGTCATTTCAGAGAACTTGAGCAGCTCAGACTCTCTTATTATAGTTTCAAACGCCATGTTCTCTATCCTCCTCCCAGTATCTCCCCCCCCCGCTACCTTGTGCTCCAGTCCAGGTCCATGTATGTGTGTGAAATAAGAAAAATGAAATGAAACAGAGACTGCACAACACAAGGGAGTACTTGGGGAGTGTCAGTAACAACATGTGGCTAGCACACAACTCTTCCCTACAGTCATCTGTTACTGTCACAGAGCTCCATGGGCCCTTTCTTCTCATTCAGATTCTGGGACTCTTCCTAACTGGTTAACCTGATTTACTCACACGCAGTCCCATCAAAGCACAGCCATTCCTCACATGCTTAACGTTAAGCATGTGCATGAGTGTTTGCAGGATCAGGGCCTTAATATCAGCTCTCTGTAAGTCTGATTGCAGCTGCCCGGCAACATCCAAACAGGGCAGAAGCTGTGTTAGTTTTAAAACAAGTGATGTGGTTCAAATGTAATAAAAAAAAATCAAATTAAGAAGTGACTGAATTAAACAGCAGACCCATGATAGGCTGTATCTGCAGTGTGTGGTTGTATCCGTTTGGCCCCTGTGCAGGCAAGGTCGGGGGAGGGAAGGAACGTAAGAAAGGCCATACTGGGTCAAACCAAAGGTCCATCTAGCCCAGTATCCTGTCTTCCGACAGTGGCCAATGCCTCTTCTTCCCTGCAGGAGCCCTGATCACACCCCTTACTTTCACCCCCTTGCTCAACACCCAACCCTTCCTGGGGAGCTGGAATAAATTCCTCTTTGGAGCATGGGTAAGGTGCTCCCTTAATCACTCCGCTCACTGCTTAGTGATACGAGGTGCTTCAGTTCCCCAAGGAAATGTATTATCCTGGCTCCACCCACCCACTATCCATTCAGCCTGTGGCCTGGGGCAGAACGTTCTGGTGAGACTGTCAAACCAGCACACTATCTCTCTCTCTCAAATGCTTGCTTTGCTGTGGCCAACTCAGCCTCCCAAGTCTCCACTCGCCTTTCCCAGCACCAGAAAGAGTTAAGGGGATCAGCACAGAGAAATATAACAGTTATTACAAAAGTTGGTAAAGTTTCATCCCTGATTAATACGCAGACAAATACAAATATTCCAGCCAATTTAATTAAAGCACGAGGGAGAAAAGGGGGGGGGGGAAAGGCTGGGAAGCATCTAGTAATTCTATTTTTAAACATGGCTCTGTACTGATGCATAATATGGAAAGTAAATCTGCATCCTCATTTGCATTTTGTCTGCAAAATTAGAATTATTAATATTAACATTAGCAAAGATCATGCATACTTGCAGTTCACAAATGCTCTTGCACCTGATGCCGATGAATAAGCATTGGCATTACTTCCCCAAGCTGGGTCCCCTCCCCACTTCACCTGAAGAACAAGTGGAACTAAGAACTCTCACTTGCATGGATTTTTATAGGTGGCAAACAACCCTTGCTATGGTGCACAGAGTCATAATACTGTTCTGCTAGCTGGAGGGTCTCACACCATTCAGATGGCGCTGCAGAACTCTTCCGTGATGGTACTCGGAATAAAGATTTTGAGAGCCAGGAAACTGGGAAAGGAGGTGGGTCTGTCAGGAGAGCTCTCTTTGGCTAAACAGTACATAGAATGAAAGAGCTGAAAAAACCTGTGCGCCAGGGACTCCTCCACCATCCTTTATGAAGGTGTATTATTACTAGTGTGTATACAAAGCTATAAATGCACTTGGCATCTAACAGGCTCAATTATTCAGACTGTAAACTCTTTAGGGCATTGTCTGTAAAATGCCTACCCATACTGCTATGCAAATAATAAATAACATTCCCAGTTCCCATGTGTGTAAAGTCTTGCCTGCTGAGTTAAGAATACTCTCACTTGTTGATTGGAACTAAGCAAAATGACGAGCTGAGACCAAAAAGCTTGTTCCACTAATGATTCCAGGCTGGAGTCTAAAGAGGAGTCTAGCAGTGGAAAAGTCAGGTCGCTGCCTGTGAGCATTTAAATCCCCAGCACTTAACCCTGCTTCTTACCGTATCTGCTAATGGAGGTTCGAGATATGCTGGCAGAGGCGGGGATGTTATAAGAGGAGGTCTGTTTAGGAACGAGTGCCACCACAGAGCGGTCTGACACCTGGTAAGGCAAAGAGACAGAAGAAAGCGGATGAGTGAGATTAGACCACCAGGAGGCACTGCCGCTGATGCCACCTTTGGAACGTAGAACACTGCCTGCTAAGTGCCTGAAGGCTGTAAGTTTTAGAATCCAGACTTTGCAGGGAGCTAACAAAATGACACCTTGGTCATGAGGACAGGGAGAAAAAACCGAATCACAGTAGCCTGCTGTTTTCTTAACACAAGAGAGATACTCCTCTTTATCTTGTTGTGTCCTCTGCTGGATTCAAGCCCCTGAAGGAAAGGGATGATAAATGAAGACATATTGAAGACATTTTTGGTCATTTTGATTTAAGATTACATTTTATCCAATAAAAACGGAAAATCTCAAGAATTGTTGCAATCCAATTAAAGTAGTAACGCAAAGGGAATAAAACAGCTATAATAATGTTATGGACCATAAAACACTCTTATTAAACCATTTTTTATTTTAACAATTTTTATGAACTTTAAAAGTTTGATTTACAGCTGAACAAGTCATAAAACCATCTTTCAGGATCTTAAATTGTCGGGCCCTCTATTACACCAAAAAAGGATTAAACGCTGGAAAGTCAAACTATAAATGAACATTAGCACTAACGAGATTCTGTTATAGCAGGTTTTAGTGGCAGCGTTTAATTTTACCCTCCCTATAAATCTAATAGTCATTGGAAATTTTTAACTTATCTTCATTAATTAAGAATCTACAGATTTCAATGGAATAGACCTTAGCATTTTTTAAATTCTGAACTGAAAACCTTATGATGCAGTATGGCAGGGGAATAGGAAAGTGAACCCTACAGTATCTTCAAGTTGATGTGCCTTCTAGGGCTTAGCCAATGATTTACTTGAGAAGGGTGATGGGTTACACAAAGAAAACATCCCCTCCTTACCCCAAATTATCTGTCCCCTAGTTCTAAATACTCAATTTGCCAGCCAGGATGCATTATTCCATAAATCTGGATACTGGTCTGAGTAGGTGCTTCCCTGGATAACTTATTAAGGACTCCTTTTCTTCTCGTGCAGTGACACCCATTCATCCATCATCTCTCCACCAATCACTCTGGAACTTCTCTCTCCATGCTGGTCTTGCTCTGACAAGCGGCATATCGGATTCTCTCTCACAAACCATCTTGGATGGGTAAAATGAACTGCTTATTCTTCCTCCTAAACCCTCTCCCCACTTTCATTTTCCTGCACTATTCTTCATACCACCTCCCTCCCTGTCAGCCTCATCCCTTGAGCACTCATCTTTGACTTCCCACTACCTGTACACATCCAGGCTCTCGTCACATCTTGCCACTTGACTCTCCACACCATACCGAAAATCTGACCCTTCGATTCTGTCCCGGTGGCCAAAACACACGCCTGGGCCCTGGTCAACCCCTCGTCCCTTATGGGCTCCCTGAGACCTTTATCTCTTCCGTCCATTCTGTCCAAAAGGCAGCAGCTAAAATGACCTTCATCACTCGATCAGCCCCTGTCATTCCCTCCTTTGAAGCCCACCAGTGGCTTCCCAATACAACAAATCTGAACTTCATATCCTCTGCAAGATCCTGCAAAGCTCTGTTCAAGCCTCCTCTTGGATGCACTCCTCCTCCTCATTCTAACCCCTCCTAAAGACTCCTATTTTTGCAAGGTCCAGAGACTTTAAACCTACGTTGATTGTCACATTAGAGGAGACACAAGCAGCATGGCTTAGAACTCTTTGGGGCAGATTGTACAGTGGCTAGCACAATGGCGCCCTGATCCACGACTAGATGCCTGTAGGTGGTTACTGCCAAACAAATGACAACCCTGGTGCAAGGGGGTGCAATACTGCCCGATGAGACAGAAAACCAAGATTCTGACCACACGTGGTCACTATGGAACCCTGAGCACTCTCCCTGAATATAGGTGGAGTCACAGTGGTGTTGAGGGAAACTTCAACTGGGATGATTACATTCCACCTCCCTAAATTCCCCCTGCAGTTTCAAACTGAAGGTAGTTTGAACAACTACTGCCAGTGCAAAATAGCTGGCACATTCCACCTTAGTTGCAGGAAAATGATCTCTAATGTATAATGATCTGTAAGTGCTTTGGGATCCTTCAGGATGAAAGAAGCTATATAAATGTCAGTTATTATTAATAAATAATAATAATAATATGGCTTCATGTTACACACAGCAAAAATGAAGTATTTCTATTTGGCTAAGTACAACACTTCACACCTCTGTTATTTCCCCTCTTCCCACCCCCCACCTGATTTCACCCAATTTATTAAGTCACTGGAAGGAACGATCAAGTGGTGATATTATTTTCTTAGGCTGTTATTAGCTGCCACTTTGGTTTAATTTCACTACGGTGAAATCTAAGCATTCCAGTGCAAGGAATACAAAGGAAGCTCTGGATTTTCATACAAAGATGCAATAATTTCCAGGCTGCGGTGGTTGGATACGGTTTCATCAGAGCTGTAGTTAACTAGGAGAGAAGTATTAAAAATTCCACACACACAGAGGGAGCACTCTCGCTCTCTGAAGTTTGGGCAGAATGACTCTTGTCAGCTAAAAAACGCCAGTGTACAAATTAGCATCAGATGCAACACGCATTCCTTTCCCATTCTGCCTTGCTGCCACCGCACTCTGATAGAACCCTGGAGACACACGAGAAATTGACTGACTTTGTTTTACAACTTTACAAATATGCTGGTTCTTCCACTGGCTTGAAACATGCCATGTGAAACCCCTTTAAAAATAATGATAAAAAACAGAGTGGGGAGAACAACAGACAAGCTTGTCCAGCTAATACCTTCTTTATTGACAGGGCCTGGCAAGGATACCAGAGCAGCTAATGAACTACAGCTTTGGACATTCAGTAGCCAAACCACTATAGGTGTCTGAGTCTCATTTTCCATATGAATTTTCCCTGGCTGTTGCTAATTTTTCATTTAAAATAGTCTTCTAATCTCTCAGCCCTTCCAGCCTCCCAGTGAGCGATGTCTCTTCATGGTTTGCTGCCTCCAAGTTAACCCTGCGCAAGCCATTGTAAATCATTTGATGTTAAATTCCAAGTGGTTCATTTTTCTTGGGTACGTCTGTGTGAGCATATACTACAGAGTTTAACAGGGATAGGGCTCTACAGAAATGTAGTATGATTCTACAGAAATTCTTCTAAAAGCCCTAGAGAATTTAACAGTGAATGAGACCCTTTCTACAGGTATTTTTAAGCCATCATACAGAATTCAGCAGCAGGGATACAGCTCTCTATTCAATTCTATAACACAGTTCAAAAATAATCTATAGAAAGCTGATCATTTCCTATTAAATTCTATTTGATTTTTCCATACAGGGGATGCTTGTGAAAATCAGATTAATGGCTGGGTAGACAAGATTATCAGCTGATGATGATGTAGGTGGGACGTTATCGTCATTAAAAAAAACCAGAAAAAAAAAATCTTGCCTTGAAGAGCTGATGAAGAAATGTGGGATTAAGAGAAAGACATGGAATTAAATCATCAACCTAATAACAAGTGATTGCTGATACTGTCCAACAAACTAGAACCTGCAGCTGTAGCCTCTTAAAGTATGATCATGCTAAGCAGGAGTAAAGCTGGATTAGTTCTTGGATGGGAGACCTTCACAGAATCAGTACTTAGGAGCTGCAGGAATTGTGTCACTTGTGTTGGCAATTCACCGATCCTTTTGATTCAGTGTCCCAGTATAGCGGTAAGGGGCTTGTCTTTCAGCTAACACTTCCAGCATGTCCTAGTAGATAGACAGAGCACTGGACTGGTACTCAGGAGACTGGGTTTCTATCTCTAGCTCTGCTTCAGTTTCCCCATCTGTAAAATGGGGATAAAAATAGTGACCTTCTTGGTAAAGGGCTTTGAAATCTACTGATGAAAAGTGCTACACAAGAGCTAGGCATTTTATTTAAAGCAAGATTCTGACCACTCATGGGTCCCGAAGATGCCATGGCACTTCTGCCAGAGTCGAGGTGTTAGCTCCGCTATCTTATCCGAATTACAAGGCCACGCAATGAGTCAGTGGCAGAGGCAAAATGCTCAGTCTACTAGCCAATGCTGCCTCTTGAAAAGAACACAAAGGAGCTTAACACGCAACGTGTTTGCAGCATGATGTGCACAGCAGAAACAGCAAATGCTGCTGCAGACATCAATTGCACTACTCCCCACACAGCTCACTACGTCTTCAGGTCTCAGCGTAACATTGCTTCGCACGAGGGAAAGAACAAGTGGAACATTGCACTACTCCCCACTCAGCTCACTACGTCTTCAGGTCTCAGCGTAACATTGCTTCGCACGAGGGAAAGAACAAGTGGAACATTGCACTACTCCCCACACAGCTCACTACGTCTTCAGGTCTCAGCGTAACATTGCTTCGCACGAGGGAAAGAACAAGTGGAACATTGCACTACTCCCCACACAGCTCACTACGTCTTCAGGTCTCAGCGTAACATTGCTTCGCACGAGGGAAAGAACAAGTGGAACATTGCACTACTCCCCACTCAGCTCACTACGTCTTCAGGTCTCAGCGTAACATTGCTTCGCACGAGGGAAAGAACAAGTGGAACATTGCACTACTCCCCACACAGCTCACTACGTCTTCAGGTCTCAGCGTAACATTGCTTCGCACGAGGGAAAGAACAAGTGGAACATTGCACTACTCCCCACACAGCTCACTACGTCTTCAGGTCTCAGCGTAACATTGCTTCGCACGAGGGAAAGAACAAGTGGAACATTGCACTACTCCCCACACAGCTCACTACGTCTTCAGGTCTCAGCGTAACATTGCTTCGCACGAGGGAAAGAACAAGTGGAACATTGCACTACTCCCCACACAGCTCACTACGTCTTCAGGTCTCAGCGTAACATTGCTTCGCACGAGGGAAAGAACAAGTGGAACATTGCACTACTCCCCACTCAGCTCACTACGTCTTCAGGTCTCAGCGTAACATTGCTTCGCACGAGGGAAAGAACAAGTGGAACATTGCACTACTCCCCACACAGCTCACTACGTCTTCAGGTCTCAGCGTAACATTGCTTCGCACGAGGGAAAGAACAAGTGGAACATTTCCGAACCGTACAAATGTCGGGTATGAAAGACGGGATGACTTTGTGGAGGTAGTGGTTATTTTCACTAGAAATGGGCCAGAACAACCCTTTGGGAAAGTTTGGATTGGACTTTTGCGCCCATTATGATTTTTTTTTTTTTAAATCAAACTGGTTCTCCCGTCCCTACTTGCCTGCTGATCACAAGTTCCCTTGCTCCTCCCCACCTTCTCTTATTAATCACTTCTTTTTCACTCCCACTGTCTTGGGGCACATCTACCCTGGCGCTGGGGGTGTAATTTCCAGCTTGTGTAAACACTCTCAGACTAGCTTTGATTGCGCTACAGTGTTCAAAAGAGCAGTATAGGTGCAATGATGTAGGCGGCAGGCTGAGTTAGCTACCCTGAGTACAATCCCATCTGAGACCCTAGGCACATACTCTGGCATCTAGCCCATCCTGCTGCAGCTACACTTATTTTTAGCACACTAGCTCAATCAAAGTGAGCACATGGGCCTCAGGATACATGGCCCAAGCCAATCCTAATTTGTGCTTGCCAACTTAAAAGCCAACTGTGGTGGCCGTATCTGTGATGTGCACACCAATCTGCTAGGAACTGAGCTAAGACCCATGAAACTCATTTCAAAGAGAGGCCACTGAATAGCCATGAGATAAGTCACCTTTAACAAACAAGCAAAGTAAAAAGGGAAAGGTTTCTGTTCTACAGGCAACTGACTAGTACCTCATGGAAAGATCTGCTTCTCTTGAGAAACCATTCTGCTCAGAAAGAGAAGTGTCCTTGTACTACACTAACCTCCTTTCTTCTAGTGTCTGATTAGGAGGGTTACTGCGAGGTAAGTTGAAGCTACAGGAAGGCTATGGACAGGGGATAAATGAAAGTCCATTAGGGGTGCAGTACCAAGCACTGGGCTTCAAGAGCAATGCCTCTACTAACTAGAAATCAGTTTCATGGGGGGTTGGATACAGTTCCACTCCAACACATTCCTTCTCCCCTACAGCAGAACATTCCAGCATGTGGTAGACAGATAGACCTGGCTGAGTACATACTTTCATATCTCTCTCTCTCTCTGACCTACCATAGTTAACACTTTCTAGCTGCTCAACTCTCACCCAAGGCAGGCTATGCTTGGCTGGTGTCATGAGCGTAAGCCATGAGCAGTAAGAGACGGAAAGAAGCTCGTAGTCCATCCTGGTCACTGTGGGATGCAGCGTCTCCGCTAGCATTCTGACCAGTCTAGTTTCAAATGACCCCAGTGGTGGGGCTCCTGATGCTTCTCTTGGGAGACTCATAACAAATTTCACCGCTTCTCGATTAAGAAACATTTCCCAATGTTCAGGTTTACGTTTACTGTGCTTGGGGCTATATTCCCTTGACCGACGGCACACTCCTCTGACTGTCTTTAATGCTGAAACTGTGCGATTGCTGCACAGGACACAGGGTGAAGGCGACACCCCCTTGTTCCTAAAAACTAGGTGCCTTTGGTATCCCCTGAACGAGAACTGAGAATCAACATGTAGGAAGATTGAGAGTGAGAAACTGGAAGAGAGTAAAGTGCCACAAGTACTCCTGTTCTTTTTGCGGATACAGACTAACACGGCTGCTCCTCTGAAACCTGGAAGAGACTAGTCGTCCATGTAGCTTGGTGCCCTGCCTCACTGGATCAGATGGTTAGTCTGCCCCCATAGTGCCTGGTGGCCTATAGACGATGCTTCAGAGACAGAAACCCCTCTCCCTTCCTATACTGCCCTCCCCTTTTGCTCAATTAGGCTTCCATTTCCAGGCCTGGGTCTCTGACATGATAGCCCTCTGCAGCCCCCACATCTTTAACCATGACAGCGCAATCCTCTCTCTGCATACCCAGTCTATCTGGTGAGAGAGGCTGGCATTTTTAATTTAGTCAATTTTCAACTCTGCTAGTTTCTGTAAGATGTGTGTCAGGGCTGCTTTCTCGTCTAATGCACGAGCACACTGAACCATTCTGGTTTATCATAAGAACGTGACCTCCCTGTCTGTCTTGTTAGACGAGACGCCGAGGAATTAAATTTCTGCTTTTCTTTCCCTTCCGCTTGGCTGCTTTCTGGGAGCTCTGCGTCAGGGATGGTTTCTTACCTGATAATGCATCAGGGTGTTTAACCGCTTCCAGTCGCCCTCAATCTTGGTGGTGATGTCTTCATCCTGCAGGACCACACGAGCTATCCGGCCTTGCCGCCACTCTGAAGGGAAGGCAAGAACAAGCAGACATGATGGTCAGGGATGAAAAGCCACCCGCCTCTTCTGTCCACATCAGTCTCATGTGACACTGTATGAGAGATGAGTCTCTAAGAGGCCAAGCTCCCAGGAAGGGGTGTTCAGTGAAAGGGCTGACTTCTGCTCTTGATTATTCCTGTGCAGCCCTAGGGAAGTCAATGTGGGTTGCTTCCTTGCAGCTGAGAGCAGAATTTTCCCCAGAGTGGGGGAATGTAATTATATTTTGGGGTGTTTATCTGAACTAAGGGTCCCTCCCGCCAACACTACTGTAAATATATGGCCTTGGAGATGAAGGTGCCTTGTGTAAAAAGTCTGAGGTGTCAGTCACTTGCTCACTGGACAATCGCTCCACTAAGACAGTTTTCTAGGGGACATTAACAGGGTCTGCAGAGTGCAATGGCTAAGACAGGTAAAGAGTTTGACCCAGTGTTGTGTCCTGCAGAAACAGCATCTCCACTGGGTGAGGGATGTCGTGTGTGTTTCTGGGGGAGGTGGGGGAGGTAAGGATAGAGCAAGTGTGCACAAAGCTAGCCATCCTGGCTCTGGCCAATGCGATCCGCTTCCTGAACATTACAAATCTCTCTAAGAACTACCTCAATACTGGCTACCTCTCTAACTCCCCCCACACACACACTTCTCACGGGGCAGGGATGTTCTTACCCAAGTCCATGTCGACAGCCCTTGGCCTTTGGGAATAGGGGACGTTTTTGTACACCGCATCCAGAATCTTCTCTTTGACCTGTGTGATGGTGTCGCAGTTCAGCACCTTCACGGGGATCTCTGGGCTGTTCTCGTTATCGGGGTTCACACAGTTCAGGATCTAGAGGGGGAGAAGTCATCTCAAACGGCTCTCAAAAGGGCATCAGAGAAACATCCAGCATAACAGTGACAACGTTCATCGTGGGACAGAGACACTTAACACTGAATTCCCCTGAAAAGCCAGAGTCTACATTCATATCACAGCTGTATATCATATCATAGCATATCACAATATCTAGAGTCTCCTTGGGAAGCTCATTAAACTAAGAGCTTCAGGATGTCCATTGGAGTTATGTTTAGGGGAAGGCAAAGGCATGGAGAGCTATAGATATAAAAAAGGATGACAAGTGTCTGCGATTCCACATGTTAACCCTGATTTTCCAAAATTCAGCAGCCAGGGCTGTTCGCACACAATCAAGTTAGGTACATACTTTATTTGCACATGGTCCTGGCACCCTGAGGTTTTGAAAATCGGGCCCATAACATTACGTGCACTTACGTCTTACAGATTATTGCACATGTGGGCCACGATGTTGGAGTATGGGTTGAGCTGGCTGAGAATTTGGGCCATAAAATTGTGTATTTCCTGCTTGTGCTTTTGATGAAGGACCAATTCTGACATGAAGCAGGTAGTTCTACCCTGGGGCATCAGAGCTGCATAGATCCTGCCATTCCTGTATGGCTTCTCTTCACTTACAGTAGGTCACTTCAGCTGGAGAGGACGCGTACAGTTCAAAGCCAGGTCCCACAGACAGCCAACTCACCAATGTTTTGTACTCAATTTGCTGCCGGATCAGCTTGTCCTCACTCAGAGAATAGCGTGCCTCCCCTGTGATGGCATCGATAGGGCCCTTCTCCATCTGCTGCTTGATGGCACAGTACAGCATGAAGAGCGGCTCCCCAGCGCACTCCTGTTCGACAAGACACACAGCAAAACCAAAATCTAGGTGAAAGTGCCTCTTCGGCAGGACCTTATCCTAATGTATATGCTTATCTTTAAGCAGGTGCACGGTGCCACTGACTTGATCTTAACAACCGAAGTAAGTGTCTGCAGGTCTGCGGCCCAAAGCAGCACTTGGAGAGGAAAGCCAACGCCAAGGGCCCATTACTCAATGTGGGTATCATCCTTGGCTTGCCTCCCCACTGCTGGAGAGAAGGAATCTGAGGGTATGTCTACATTACAGCTGCTACAGCAGCACAGCTATGGTGCTGCAACTATGCCACTGTAGTGCCATAGTGTAGACTCTCCCTATGTTGATGGAAGGGGTTTTTCTATCTATGTAGCTAATCCACCTCTCCAAGACGGCAGACGTCTTCTGTCGACCTAACTGCTTCTACACTGGGGGGTTAGGTCGACCTAACTATGGTGCTCAGGGTGTAAAATTTTTCACAGTCCTGAATGATGTAGGGAGAGGAGTTGTTTGGGGTATTCCAGGGGGTACAGCGAGGTGAAATGGGATTACACCAAGCAAGGAAAGTTACACTGAACAGTAAGGCAGGCACATTCCCCATCAGAGAGATCCAACAGCCTGTGCACAGGGCTCCAGGGAAGTGGTAGAAGCTCCATTACCTGGGTTATTTTACATTACACTGAAAAAAGCAGTCAAGAGTTGACTGTAGGGAACTACACTTTCCTGGGTATGGCCTGGACTAGATGACGCAAGTAGGTCTTTTTCTGAGGTGTGAAAGCCTCCTACGTGTCCTACACATGCAGCCCATCAGGGCTCACTGCTGGATGGCGATGATAGTCTGTTCCTTCAGCTGAACAGAGACAGGGAGACATGCACCAGGCATGCTTCATTGCAGGCTTGTCATGCACAGAACATTTCAAATGTGCAACATGCAACCTCAGGGTTGAACAAAGCTAAACACAGAGATGGTTAGCTTGGACTCCGCTAATTTAACTACATCTCCAGATGCACATAGCACAGGTCTTATTTCCAGATCTCTGCTCTGCTATTGTCTCCCCCTTACTTTAGGCCTTGTCAGGCATTTGAAAGGCTGGAGTCACCCACTAGGTCTTGGGCAGGAGGAGAGCTATGGAAGCATAAGGAGAATGGGTAAAGACAGAAGAGGATCTCCACTCAGTCTCCCCCTCACCTTTAAGAATTTATGGAGGAGGAAGGCAAACCAGTTAGTCAACATCTTCTCAGCCACAGACTCGGTCCTGGAAAAAGACGAGAAGACATTTCATCATGTCTATTTAAAAAACTCAAAATAAATGACTTCCTGTCACACCAGTGGCCCCGCATCTCAATAGTGCGGGAGAGCTGGGAAGTTTAAAAGCAACTATGGACAAAAGCAAATCTGACTTCTTGGACTAGTCTCACCCTCTCAAACTGAGTGAGGTATCGCTAGTTACAGACTCTCAGCATCCCTTAGCAGATAGGGCGGCACTTTTCCCACAGGCCTTTGGCCATGTGACCATCTTCTAATCACCCTCTCTGAGTGAACAGTGCCCATCTGGAGCACAAATTCACAACAACATTAAGATTCTGCACTGGAGGATCTGGCATCATTGTCCCTCAGCCCTGCCCCCTCCCACATTTAGCTGACAAGTGTATGCAGATTGCTCAGGAACAGAAAGGAATAAAGACCAGCTGACAGCCCGTCATGAGCCCCTCTGACAGGGATGCCTGGTGGCACTTTAACTCCTTGCACGTGGTGCAAATTATACCCTATGGCTCAGTAAATCACTGGAATTTGCAGTGGTTGCTGGCAATCAGGGACAGCAGAGTGACAATGGCAGGGGAAATTGCAGCTTTCTCTGCAGCCCCACCCAGCATTCTCTCCCCACATTGTGCCCAAGATTATCTCTAATTTAAATACAATGGCTCCTAATGATAGTTTTTAATGCTGGCTCTGCAGGATTGCTGGTCTCTCTTTAAAGAGACACTGTTCCTTTTCTTGGAAATGGGGAAAAGCTTTTGAAAGCAGCACTGGGCTGGTGACAGGACGAGGGGCCCCCTCATCTGTGAGACCCTGAACTGTGCTGCAAACGTGTTCAGAAGCGGCTGTCAGGCAGGCTTCCAAGAAATGGATGTTGCTAGCATGGCTATAGATCAGTGGACAAGGATGTTTCTTTTGTTGCCAGCTGTGCTAGCTGAGAATTCGACATTGGTGAGGCCTCATCTGGAATATTGTGTCCAGTTTTGGGCCCCACACTACAAGAAGGATGTGGAAAAATTGGAAAGAGTCCAGCGGAGGGCAACAAAAATGATTAGGGGTCTGGAGCACATGACTTATGAGGAGAGGCTGAGGGAACTGGGATTGTTTAGTCTCCAGAAGAGAAGAATGAGGGGGGATTTGATAGCTGCCTCCAACTACCTGAAAGGGGGGTTCCAAAGACGATGGAGCTCGTCTGTTCTCAGTGGTGGCAGATGACAGAACAAGGAGCAATGGTCTCAAGTTGCAGTGGGGGAGGTCCAGGTTGGATATTAGGAAACACTATTTCACTAGGAGGGTGGTGAAGCACTGGAATGCGTTACCTAGGGAGGTGGTGGAGTCTCCGTCCTTGGAGGTTTTTAAGGCCCGGCTTGACAAAGCCCTGGCTGGGATGATTTAGTTGGGAATTGGTCCTGCTTTGAGCAGGGGGTTGGACTAGATGACCTCTTGAGGTCCCTTCCAACCCTGATATTCTATGATTCTATGAATGTGCTGTAAATGAATCCCCGTCCTAGGCGGTCTAGCTCTCTGTGTACTAGGGCTTTTCTGATCCTGCCCAGCATTACTCTTAGGCTGCCTTTAGTACTTGGGATTAGCCCCAATTTCAGCTATCGGTAACAGCAGCTGCCCTTTCAGTGCCCACTCCATCTTGCAAAGCCTGGCTTTCCTTGTCTAGATACAGTGCTACTGGTCACCCGCCGTAACCTCAGGCTGTGTCTACACTAGCCACTTTTCTGAAACGTTTCCCAGCCTTGCTTAGGGTGGCTCGTACAGAGAGTGCTCCAGGCAGCTACTGGCATTTAATTCATCACAACTCTGCTCTGACTGGGTCTGAGCAGCCCTGTGCATAACTAGCCTTGCCTAGACTAGTGCTATCAGCAGTAGAGCAGCACTGGTAATGAATTAGGGGCCCTATTTTTGCCAGTGTAAACAATGCTGCAGGCGCTGTTTAGAGCAGGGCATTAAAAACTATTAGCGTAGAGTCATAACTAGAGAGACACCACGGTCTAGTCTAGTCGATGTAGAACTGAACTGAGACTCAGGAGCAGGGCCGGCTTTAGGAAGTGCGGGGCCCGATTCGAACAGTTTTGACGGGGCCCCGGCAGGGATGACTGAAAAAAAAACGTAAAAAAACACGTGGGGCTTGTACTCACCGGGCGGCACTCCTAGTCTTCGGCGGTGGGTCCTTCACTCGCTCCGGGTCTTCGGTGGCACTGAAGGACCTGCTGCCGAAGTGCTGCTGAAGACCCAGAGCGAGTGAAGGACCCGCCGCTGAAGTGCCGCCGAAGACCCGGAGTGCTGCCGGGTGAGTAAAAATTAACAAGGAACATCTAGCCAGGGAAGGTATTCTCGGCCACTTGCCCCCACCCCAGCGGCCCTGCCACTGGGCGCGGGGCCCTCTTAGGCGCGGGGCCCGATTTGGGGGAATTGGTGGAATTGGCCTAAAGCCGGCCCTGCTCAGGAGACCGTGGTTCTAGTCCTAGATGAAATGCTGATGGGGCAGCCGAGTGACCCCCTCTGGTCACAGCTTCCCCTCTCTCATTCAGGAATGTCTACACTGCAAAGTTGTGGACAAAACTTTTGTCTTTCACCCCGGGAGGGGGGAAGGGGACACTTTTTTTAAGTACCCGTGAAAAACGAAAGTTTGCTGACGCAAGTGGCAGTGTGAACAAGGCTTTGTCGGCAGGAGCGCTCCCCTGCTGACAAAGCTAACGCCGCTCATGGGGCTGGAAGTATTTTGTCGCAAAAGTACCGACAAAGAGCGTTTACACATGCTGACATTTAGCGACAAGGCTGTGTCGACACAAGGCCTTGTCGCTAAAAGCTGCATGGTGTAGACAAGCCCCCGGTCTGTCTTGTCAGACTGTGAGCCCTTTGGGTCAGAGACTGCCTCTCACGGTGTCTCTGAATAGTTCCCAGCATTCTCCAGCTCTTACTGGAATACAGATGACACTACTAATGTAAGAGGGTTTGTGCTAACAGCAAAGCTGGTTGAATAGTAAACAGAAGTTACAGATTCACCAGTATTTCAGCCATCAAAAGCAATGAGTTCTATTTGCTAGGACACCAGGAGTTATATTATCCACACTTATCAGTATATAACATCTGGAGAGTATTCATGAAATGTCTGTAAATCCTGAAATAATTGAAACAAATGATTGTTTGAAAATTCATGCTGGAAAGTGCCATATTCATTGTTCTTCTGTTGAAAATTTTTCATACATCCAATCAAAGAGGAGATATAATAGCACGTGACTTAGGCAACCAACAACCAGCCACGAATAAAGAAGAGCCAGTAACAAACAGTCAAATCAAACAGCAGGAGAACACCACAGAATCTGACAACTATTCCTCCAGGTTATTTGGTGAATGTTAACATGGTAGAAAAAAAATCAGGATCAATCTGTGAAATGTTTGCTAATTGAGAAAGGGCTAACTTCCTAAGGAATATTACTAACGTACAGCATGACCAGTTTTCGTAAGTTAATTTCAGTTTAATGCAGAATGAAACATACCGTCCCTCTGGATGCTACAAAAATAATCAGGTTAAACAGTTGTGTGGCACAACTGTGTTATAATATGGTTTCTTCTTACCTGTGTGGACAGAACCTACCCCCCTGCGCCATGCCATAGCCCTGTTAGGGAACTGTGTTCTAACCCTGACAGATACATAACTACAATACTTCACGCTTATACATTCAAAAAAATTTTGAGAACAAACATTACATTAAGCCCTTAACTATTGCTGACGGTACCAGCATGTCCCAACATTCCACTGACTCGATAGTACACCTGCGGTACAACTGTCATTGCAGAAGGTATCAACACTTAAGGGGTTAACATGCTCAAATTCTTTCCTCAGCTGAAGCAAAAAAGCCACTTCCTTCATCAAGGAGTCCAAGGAGTTGGAGAGTGCCTAGCTCTGCACAAGCCTTAGCCTGTTGTGTATCTTTTCCCTGCCCTCATCTACCATGGTTAGTCTTTGAAATCTGATCCGTGCTGGAGGTCTCAGCAAGTCATCCTTTAAACTCTGTCTGCTGTGTTTTGGAGTGACCTCCCTTTCTCTCTGCTGTGTCAGAAGAGGTCTGCTGAGCTGCAAAAACAGCTCCTTCAGAGTACTGCACTAGCCCCGGCCTCAGCAGATATCATTTTTAACTCCGTGGTTGGCCTGGTATCTGGAATGCTGTTAGAGATCTGTCTCTGAAAATACAAAATAAACTCCTGAAGATTAAGGCAGCAGGGGACAATCCCCAGACTCAGAGAAAACCCTTTTCACATTGACCACATAAACGAGGGCAAAGTACACTCCGGAGACAACTTTCCAAAAAAGCCCGACACCAGAAACCAAAGCCTCTGGCTGCTCCTCTGACTCACTGGGGTGCTGGAAATAAAACTAAATAAAAAGGATCAGGAAAACTCCAAAATCAATATTTAGGTTACTAATTTTCCCTTGTTTTGTCTAGTCTCTGAACTGCCATATGCTCTCTGTGCCAGGGATGAGGACAGTCATTTGATTTAATGTCAGCTTTCTTTCAGTCTCCCGAGGGGGAAGAGCAGAAAGGCGAAATAAAGAAAGAAGGAAAGGACTGAACACCAATTATCAAGTGCTGCCACCAGAGAGCTCAAAAGTAAAATAAAATAATTTCTCACTTTGTGGCGTCTCATTCATTATTAACTTAGAACAAAATGTTCTAACTTGGAATGTTTTGCATACTAAACAATACCCCAGGAGCTCGCAGATCCACAGGGCTGGAAGAGACCTTTACTTTGTAGGTTTCCAACGGAAACATCTGGATCTTCACACCACAAAGCTGGCTTTCAAGTTCTTAGGCTTTGTTTCTTCTGGATCCTTTGCATTCTTGCCTCTTTTAAATGACTGCTACATACTGCTAACCCCTTTGCTGCTGCTAGAATGTGTATGTGCCACATGGCCACCCTCCATCCCTCAAAGCAGCATCAATCCAGGTTGGTACAGCAGCAAAGGGGAAGCAGGTTCTTTATAAATGTGCAGCAGGTGCTCCATTTCTCAGACAAAAGGGGTCAGATGGAATAAATGTACAGAAAGGGGGAAAAGATAGAAGGGTACATAGTGCTGGAGAGGTTTCTTTTTTCCTACATGGAGACACCTTAGGAGACCAGCTGGATGATAGGAGCACTGGGTGGTTTGGTCTCTCCATAAATGCCAGACACTGGTGTACCAGGTCCTGGGTCACACAAGGCAGAGGTTCTGCAGAGTTTCCATCTACAATGAGGATTTTTTTAAATTCTCCAACCGCTGGTTTAGCCACAGTGCAGCTCTGTCTGTGCTAGCAACAGGCTTCAGGGCTCCAGCCTTTTTCACCACCATGTTGCCTGGCGTTGCTCAGGGCACGTACAGATGACATGGTGGTAAAAGTGCAGGTGGCTGGACTATGCTGGCACTTTCCTCATTGCAAGCCCTGGTGAAGCTGCACCAAGACTAGTGCAGTGGCAGAAGCATTTCAGAAAGTTCTCAGCGTTCATTAGGCCAGTGGGTTGGAAACCTGCGTTTCATCCCAAATGCTTCCAAATGATACATTGAACCTGTAGCCACCCTCTGTGTTTGGGGCACCAGCAACGCAGGCAAGAAGGCTGGCATTTTCAAAGGGGGTCCAAATCCCATTGAATTTCATCAGGAGCTGGGCAGCTAACTCTGTTGGGCTCCTCTGAAAATCCCAGCTCACATGCTTAAAACGGGAGAAGAAATTGGCACTGAAGACAGTGGGACAAACCCCTTAAGTCTTTACAAAAAATGCCATGGTGCCCTATGGTAGGTTTCTCTCTCACTTACAGCCGTGTAACTCCATTGATATCAGCGGGGCTACTTCTGACTTACACTGGTGTAACTGAAAGGGAAAATTGAGCCCTCAGTGTCAATGCACAGCTGGCAGGACATGTTCTATGGTTTCAACTGAAAGCCCCCTCCACAAGTGAGCTACCTAGAACTCAGTCAGTCTGCCTCAGTAGGAGGAAGTGACTGGAACTTGGACCTGTAGCTCCATCGAGTGTAAGCATGTCACATATGAAGGCTGGATCTGTAAGGCATCTCTCCATGTTGCTCTTCCATCCCTGCTCACTGTATCCCCCAGCTATGCAACTATTTGCATTTGCAAAGACCTTAGTAATGCCCAGGAGTGAGAACAATCAAATTAAAAGCAAATTTAAACGGAGGATAATGAAGGCTCTTTGGGTTCATTTGGTTTCCCTGCGTCACCTGCCATATCTGGGAGGAGAATTCACAGAACTAACCCACAGGTACTCAGTTCTGATAAAACAGAGTCAATAACCACCTCCTCCCGCCCCACTGTCAGGCTCTCAAATGCCGCTGCTGCTGCAGAGGAGACCTCGTTCCCCAGCTCCTTGTGTATGCATTGGAATGACACCATCTGCGTCGAGTACCGATACTAGTCTTGCGTGTGGCTGGCTATGCCATATGCAAGACATACTCGCTCGACACTCCGGCACGTGGGTGAGTAGGGGTTCAGGCAGCTCCACCCTCACTCTGCAAATGGCATTTGAAACAAACAGGCCACATCATTATATCTAGAATATGAATTCCACAGAGAAGAGCAGGAAAGTGCCCTCATGAGCCCATTCTTAAAAGGGTAACATTAATCCTGTGTTTACATGGCAAAGCAAAGACAGGCCATAGTAGATAATGTTTTCACCCCTCAGCTCATAGAGAGCCGAGAAGCGATGGGTGAAAACATTATCTACTATCGCCTGTGTTTACATGGCAAAGCAAAGACGGGCGATATGCTACAAGAGCCTTTTAAATGGCCAAATAGGGCTGATGGGTGAGAAATAACCCCATTCAGAACCATGCGGGGTGAGTCTCTTTCCCCCAGTCTATTTACAAGCCCAAATGCTGTTTACCATTTACCATGATGTTCATGGCAGCTAATGGAAACAGAAGCATATGACTGGGGAAGTCTGAACCAGGATAGTATCAGAGCGGTAGCCGTGTTAGTCTGAATCTGTAAAAAGCAAGAGGGTCCTGTGGCACCTTTAAGACTAACAGAAGTATTGGGAGCATAAGCTTTCGTGGGTAAGAACCTCACTTCTTCAGATGCAAGTCAATGTCTTGCATCTGAAGAAGTGAGGTTCTTACCCATGAAAGCTTATGCTCCCAATACTTCTGTGAGTCTTAAAGGTGCCACAGGACCCTCTGTTGCTCTGAACCAGGATAGAATCCAAATCTTTCAGCAGGTGACTTGTCATCTTTTAGATGAACACATTTAGCTTACAAGTTTGTGTTGGCACCAATATACCACAAAGGATGAAAGGGGGATGTCAGTGCAGGGCTGCACCGAGGGGACTGGATGGCTTGGGGGATTGGAAATAGGATATGAAGACTTTCATATCTAGATCACTGGTTCAGGCTGCTTTCAGGATGGGGCACTATTGCATAAAACTGCAGGTCAGACCACATTAGCTACCCCCGGCACTGAAAGCTCAACCCCCAGCCTCTCACTGCCAAAATAAGAGCCACACAAAGGAGTGGCTGTGTTCTCTCTCTGAGCCTTCTTTACGGTAGAAGAACATTTGCTCCTGGCTTAACTCCTTTTCCTGCCTGTACAGAGACTCTGGGTCTGAACTGCTCCCGTGTCAAGGCTGGATCCAACACAATCCCTCCAGCCTCTGAGTTTGAGAAACAAAGAAAAAAATCATACATGCTTCAAGCCGGCAGAAATTCAAAGAGAGTGATGGCTTGCCACACACAGTCCCTGTGGGTTTGGCCCTTTCTCTGAGGCTGGTTTTTCCGTCTCTGGCAATCGGACTATGACATTGCTAGGCGGGCTCTGATGTGGTTCACTGTGTTATGAGCAAAACCTACTGGTGGTGGTAATGGGGTGAGGGACAGGGGATGGGAGGGGGATAGTGCTGAGATCACCAGCCTTGTATTTTTAGAGCACCGTGAAAAGTCATTATTGATGGCTCAGGCTGAAGACGCTTTCACAGCGACTCATCAAACCACGGGGGAAATTAACACAGCTTCCATTTCTGAGATGAGTTATTGCCTCTGCAAACACGGCCAGATTTAGAGCAATTTCCTGCCAAGTATATTCATTGTGGCTGGAGGAATCCCTGAAAACTCCCCCAAGCTGTGAAATACTCCCCGTTGCTTTTGGCTGCTGGCTTCAGTGTGGCGATGGCTCCATTTGTGGACTGGTGGACAGTGGGTGAGCACAGAGTGGGCCCTTCCTGCATTGCACAGCAACCCATGAGGCAAAGCTGAGACACAGTGGAATAGAACCAGGGTGACTCCTATGCAACAGGGCCCTGAAATGCCGTCAGTGCGAGTGGAGGGACACGGACGGCTCAGGGAAGCGGAAATAGGAGGCAGCCTTTTGCCTCAGAGTCACGGGTGCCAATCTGACCCCGGTTACTAAATTCAATTTTTGTCTCATCTGCAGACTGTGTGTGTGACCTGGGGTGAGTCACTTCAGCTGCCATTTACCTCAGCTCCCCAACAGTAAAATGGGGAAGTTCCTTCCTTATTGGATGGGGGGGCTGTGAGGATAAAATCTATTAATGACTGTGAGGTGCACAGATACTGTAGGGATGAAGGTCAAGTAAGTACCTAGATAAATAGAACAAAAGCCCTTATATCACAGTGACACTGCAACTTTTGTTGCGCAGCGTCATCAGAGATGTGTAGGACTGATTGGGCCACGGAGGCTGAACCCCTAGATGTGGGCCAGAAAAGGTGTGAAGTGAGGTGAAGGTGTTTTACCACTGCCCTCTCCCTGCCAGCCCAGACTCTGGGTCTGTTACTTACCCTGTCCATCTAGGCTTTTATGCCATGCTCATCTTTAGAATATCTGGACCCGGCTTAGCAGATGCTCAAAAGCGTGCAGAACTGTACAAACATGCAAGAAGGGAGGTCCCTGCTCTGACGAGCTTGCGGTCTAATGAAGCAATTTATAGACACAGATGAAGGGATGCAATCAGGTGCTTATAACTCTGGAACCTTTTCCCCCATACAATTCCCTCACATTTAAAATGAAAAAAAAAAAAAAAAAAAAAAAAAAGCATAAATGCCAAGGTTTTTCCCTTTCGCTTTGATCTGGCACAGGCTGATTAGAAAAGCTCTGCACTCAGAAAGTGAACAGAGCAGCTCAAACGAGATCATGCCTATTGTGGTCCCTGCAGTGGCGCTCTCCTAGGCCCTGCTTCAACCTCTGAAACAACAATTAAATGCAAACATGCAACTGGATGGCCAGTGTTTTACAGGCACAACAGCCACATTGTGTCTCCAGTAACACTCACTCTTGTGCAGTGGATGCCCCTAAAAAAGCAACAGCCAGTGGGCTGTGATACGATGTGTGAGCTCACCAGCATATTCCCCATATTTAGAATAAGATATTCCACAAATACCAGTGTCCAAAGCAGACACTGCAGGCTAGTGAATACTGAGGGGTGAGCAGTGCCCACTGTAGCACTTTGTATTACTCATGGGCAGTGTTTGCCTTTAAGATTTAGTGGAACCCACTGTTCTGGGTTCAAGTGATGTCTCCTGATGTGCATCACTTAGAATAACATCAAAATCTTCTCCTCCTTTTCCAAATCCCAAATTATCTGAATTAATTCCATGTTGCCCCCACTCTCTTTGGACAAGCAGGGTGCTACTCTACAGAAGAAATGTGGCCAAGATGCAAAAGCCTCCACAGCAAACTCTCTGTGTGCCTGTCTGCCCTAACGCCGCACTAACGTAGCCTTGAACAGGAGAAGAGCCGGGACTGGCAGCAGAATCAAACACATAGAGGAAGGTGAATTCTAAGAAACACGCGGTGTGCTTTTATCTCAATGACTATGGTGCCTTCACACACTCAGATCAGCTAGGGTGCAGGATACTGGCCAAGATTGCCCCAGATCGCTCTCCCTCCAGCCCCCACACCATTTCCAAATCCCAAGGGAATCCCTTTGCTTTTATTCTCACTCTTAACCCAGTTTCCTCCATCTGGCACCTGCTTCCCCTGCCGCCCAGCTGGAAGATGGACTGAGGTGCCGGGGGAAGAGAAATGGTCTGACGATGAGATACCAGCGTAACCTCGGGGGTCACTTGGCACCAATGAGACTGATGGTGCTGTCAGCCTTCACTCAATGATGATGAGAGGAGGCCTCCAGTCCTGGCTCAGCTCACTCCACTTCATGGGCTCCAGGACACCCCATTTGTCAAGCAGGACTCTCTAGGGATGGAGGTGTTGGCACACCGTGAAGTTTCAGTCATGCTACATGGACTGGTGGCAGAAAGAAAAATGCGGTGCTCCATTGGGAGCCTCCAAGAGTCCATCCATTTCCCTTCCCTGTCTCTAGTAACATGGGGTTAACGCGATCTTATGTCTTCATGGATGGTTGCACAGCGTCTTAAACTTGATCCAAGAGCACTATTACCTCTCGTACTTCTCTCTTTCACTCCTAATCCCCCACTGTCCCTCTTGACCCCACTCATTCCTCCCCTCCTTCTGCACAACAGAACAGGGCACTGATGAAAAGCCCATCAGCCCTGTCCCTTTTTGTCTTCCAGTTGCTTCCTCCATGGCCGAGAGCTTGCGGGGACAAGGGGATATTCTTGATTTAGAGAAACCAACCCCGCCCCAAACAGCCAAAGACAAAAAGGAACCACTCTGAGCAGGGTCCCCAGTCCCTTCGAGCCTCCCATCCCCCAAAGTGAATAACAAAGAAGTGACAAATCCAATCTCTTCAAGATAACCAGGTTAGAAGCAAGGGGAGCTGCCCACCAAGAAACCACCTGGGCTGGGAATAAAAAAACTGACATCTGGAAAACGTAGAGTAAAATTGCTAATGTCCCTGAAGGTCAGGGGTCAGCCTGCCAATGCTGAGTAATGCGTTTTAACTGTCAAGCTGTCCAAACCTCTACCACGCACTCTCGCTTATTACTGTCAACCGGGTCACCCAGACTGGAGCCACTCTCCCCCCATGCTGAGCCTTCCCAGGGCTCCCAGTGCAACTAGATGGAAAGATCAAACCTGGATCTCCCCCTACCCACTCCCCTCAGTATCTGAGAGGCCAAGGGAAGTGGGAAAAGCAATGAATGAAAGCATGATGGGAGTTGCACATGGTGAGTTCGTTCTGCACTTCGAGGGTCTGTCTGGACTGGGGTTTCCTTGCTACCCACTGCCAGATCCTGCTATATGCAACTTTTCTTTGGGACTTGCCAGTGTGCATGTGTTGTAGCCATGCGGCTTTTTCTCTCCCCCTCCCCCCCCAGCCAAGGCTCTTCCCTGGGTGGAGAGGGGACAGCAACTGCATGATGTTGGTTCCTTTATCTGGGCACGCCCCTGCAGCTTCCTCCCCCTGCCGCTCATCTTACCTGCGCAGGAGCAGTTTGGGGTGATTCTTATTCTCCAGGTTCTTCTCAATCAGGTCTGAGAGCAGCTGCTTCAGCACGTCAGTTGCGTATTCCAGTTTTCCCTGCAGGCCTGTCATGATAAGGGAAGCCACATTGCCACGGTCACGCATGGAGAAGCTACGCTGCAGCTCCAGGGTCCGGATGAATGTCAGCAGAAACACCTTGTTGTTGATTAGCTGGGCAAAGAGCTTCAAGGCCTTCTCCACATTCTGCTGCCCGTTCCCTTGGACCTGTAAGCAGAGGACAACAATCTCAGCAAGCCACTGAAAGACACAGTGCTCCTATCTCTAGCTCTAGTTGCCTTCACCATTGCTCTGAATAAGGCTCGCTGAACACTAATGCCTCTGCTTTGAGGCTGAAAGCCCTACAAGTGACATACATTTTGTACTTGCTCTGCAAAAAAAGAAAGAAAAAAAAGTGACACTCCCATAAGTAAATTAATTACTAATTTAGACTATTGCTTTATTATAGAGAAACAGTAAAAAATTAATTGAGGCTTTCAGCCAGTCCTGGTGTTAAGTAATTCATTATGAGTCAAAATGATAAACTACATTAAGCAATTCTTTACTAAACATCTTGGAGCCGTATATATTGGTTCTACTAACGTTATATAATTAAACAACTGTGTAATTGGCAACACATTTATCACTCCTGCAGTTCTGTTTTTCATAAGTGAAACCAATAAAAAGTGGCCACATTTGTTAGAAAAAATCAGCTTACTTGGCAATTTAAATAATAAACATCATATGCGGGACTGGAAAATTTTGAAGATTGGCAATGGGAGAAGTCGACTCAAAAGCAGCCTGGCTGAGTTTAGTGCTTGAATTGTGGCCAGCTGTTTGCTGTTAGAATTTTCATCTAATTCATTAATTTTAATTAGATTTTTTTATTATATTAATAATCTCTTATATTTCTACAATGTCTTTCATGTCACAGGATCCCAAAGCGTAACTTGATACAAATGATACACAGGGATCCCTTCATCCACCGGTGAAATGCAGCCACCTCTAGAGTGATATACAGTGATTGCTCGATAGCACACAGCACTGTTTGGCCAAGAGCACATTTAACTGGAACTTGAAGGGGGGGATTTATGGAAGCAGAACACAATTACCCACACTGGAATCTGGCCAGGATAGCAGGAGCAACACCTGCTCATGTCAATGATACCAGGGCAAATATAATGACCAGAAGTGGTCAAGGCCTCTCTTTTACATCTCATCCCAAAGATGGTAGGTGAGTCCTCAGCTGGTGTCAATCGGCATAGATCCATGGACCTCGCTGGAGCGATGCCAAGTCACAAGAGTTGAGAACTAGCCTAATACCTCCAGGGCTTCTGATGCCAGGCTGGGGCACTAAGTCAACACCAATTCAAAGGGAAGAGTGCTACATGATAATTGGTATTACTTTCTGCAGCACCAGTGTTTGCTTTGAAGGCCTCCTATCCAGGTACTGACTCAACCCAATCTAGTGTTGTTTGCAGGGTTCTGAGGGGAACACAGCACAAGGCAGTGAGGACTGAAGTTAGCATTGACACTGAAATTTTAATGAATGGCTTATCTAAAAAAAAAAAAAAAAAAAATTGGTGGGGAGGGGATGAAAACTGCAGAGGGACAGCAAATCCTGGGCCAGGTCATCCCAAGGTGAAAAGCTCATCCCTTGCGGGAGCACAGTAATAAATCAGGAGCATGGTGTAGCCGGATACTCTTTGCTTTTCTCTCCACAATAAAGGGATTAAAAGAGACTTTAAAAAGACACTGATAAGGAAGGCAGCCAGTTTGCTGCTGGGTTTGCAAGATCCAGGGTGGTGCTTTAGCGATGAAAATAAAAAAACAAAAAAAAACAAAAACCAGCCCCAGAAGAGAGCAAGAGGAAGCAAGCCGTGTGTTAAAGAGATAAAATGCCAGGCCATTTGTTAAAATGAACTCTGTGCTTATTTCACTTACCCTAGCGCTTCTAATAAGATTCAACGAGGGAGGTGGGAAGGTGCTTCACAGCTCTGTGAGTTTCAATCTAGCTTCCCAGAAGGGACCAGGAAAATAGTCCAAACTACGTAAGCACTAGGAGCAACGGAGAGAGGGAGAGCACGCGGCCAGCCATTTCATTACCTCCAGCTCACGCAGGACGGGGTGGTCCTCAATGCCAGGGAAAAGGACCCTCATGGCATATGTCCGATAATCAAGGTATGGGATCCCAGAGCGATCCAGGTCACTGGTTAATTCATTGATGTCTGTCTGCAGCTCCGCAAAAGCTATTGTGGGGGGAGGGGAAGGCCAGGAGGAGAGAGAAAAAGAAGTGCAATCAAAGGGGACCATGGGGAATTGAGTCTAAACAACAGGGGCTTTGGGAACAGCCAGCAGTCTGCCTTCCTGGCAGGCAAATCCAGGACAGCAAATGGGCCATCTTGGGAAGCTGGGTCACTGTAGGACCTCACTGTGTCGCTCAGACATGCCATCATGGCTGGGAGACACTTTCACAGCAGCAGCAGAGAGAGGGTGTGTGGGTGTGCACAAGTATGTGCAAATACTGTGCAAAGAACAGATGCTGAGAACAAAAGATGTTTGCTAATTTGTATGCAGTTCACACCTTGTGTACAAGCACCTAAAATACCTTGAAAGGCTCCATTTAGAAATAAGGATACTATTTTTAAATTGTTGTGCCTACCACATTCTCTCTCGTTCTTTCTCTTCTCTACAAGTAACACCACTAACCTAATATCATGCTTCAGGGCCTAAAATGCAGGCTGCAGGGGTCAGGAAGTTATTTATCTGTCCATGTATGGTACAGCATAGTCATAGATATTATGGAGGTTCGTGTAATGGGGAGTGGAGGTGAGGTGAAGTGAAACATAAGATGCTGGATGGAGTACTATACTTGATGGACTGATGCTTCCATCCATAGTTTCTAGGACTCCAGCTAGGATCTCCTCAACCATGAGTCCATATGTCTGTCCTACATTCATGTCATTCTTTGCCTTGTTTGCAAGGGCCTCCTCATATTTTGTTTGGCTGTGTGTGCTGATGCAAATTTCAAGAACATGAATATAGATCATTCTCTGAAATTTGCTGCATTCTGTTTATTTTTATTTTTCCCCTTGATCCACAAGCTCCCTTCAAACTAGATGAAACATCTTTTCTAGGATGCACAACAGCAAACCTTCCCAGAATGTTCTTTTTTTTCCTGTCAGAAGTCAGCCCCAGGTTAGCCTGCTGCCGCTTGGCTTCCAGCAAGCATCATTTAATTTCCATCTTTGTATCCCTGCTGGGATGCCAAGCCCAGCCTGCCTTGTTGCTAGGGCCTAGATTCCTACACTCTGAAATTTGTAAGTGACAATTTCAACGAGTTAAAACAAGTACAAGGTTTCTCAAAAACAAATCGAGGAGGAGATTCTTTCTATCCCAAAGGTTCTGCTCTTGCTAGCTCGATGGCCGCTGCTGGGAAGAGTTCATTTTTTCACCTGCAGTTATGCTGCCAAAAGAGAAATGTGATTACTAACTGAGATTTTTATCTAGAGAGGTTATTTGTCTGAACTCCTCAATCTCTTTGATGCAGAGCATGCTGCATAGAAGACAACCTGGATCGTAGCCACATGCACCCCGTGGTCCTTGCATGAACCCTCTCATATGCACCCCACACCACAAGTGCTCACTCTCCTCTGCAAAATGTACTGACTCCCACTTTCTCTGAACCTACGCACACCCCATTTACAAATGCACAACACCCTCAACACAGGCCTTTGAATGTGTATACATTGATTCTCAGTCACCCAGTGTACAAATTAGCTTCTATCCCTACCTTTCACCCCATGTAAAAATGCACATCCCTGACACAGCCCCGCAATGCAGTACCCCCAATACACTCACCCCCCACTCCTCTACCGTCTCCCAGAATGTAACCTTTGACAGCAAAGCCAGAGCACAGGAGAGCAGCCCTGTGGTGCCTGCACCTCTCTGCACTACGTTGCCAGCCCGTTTTCTCCTCGGTATCTAGGACGCTATGCTGGGCTCCAGGAGGCAGGCTTCCAGCAGGTGCAGTGTGGACTCTTTTCTCTCTTTGTGGGCCAGGATTATTCCACTTTCTAGTTCTGTCTCATTCCTTGCCAGAACCATACAATTCCTATGGGGTCAGAGTCCCCTTCTGTCCATACGAAACCCCTTCAGCAAGAGGCCATTAGAGAATGAGACATATTGACGAGGCACTGTGGGGCCTGAGCAGTTTCCACAATGTAATCTCGATGCGTCACTTAAGCAGGATCAAGCTCTAATCCTATTCTCCGCACATTAGGCTGTGTCTGCATCGGATACACTCGTTACGGCCTGCCCTAGTTGTGGGGGCAGGCGTGCTTGCCTCGAAGGCGCAGAGACTCTCCCGCTCTCTGAGCCCATGAAGGGAGACACTGACCTAACCTTTGCTCTGAAGCTATAAACAGGCTCAGGAGGCCTTAGATTCAAACCAGTTCACCTGCAACATGGTATGAACAGGAGCTGGTTACCAGGGAAACTAGACCTGAGACTAGGTACTAGAGCTGGCATCAAATCAATGGAGCTCAAGGAGAGGGAAACTCTGCTAGGCCATATGAAGTTTCTCAGGAAAAGGGGTCAATTTATAAACTGATTGTCTATTTTTCACCATGGTGATTTTTTTTTTTTTAATATAACATATCTGCCAACATGTAGAGGAGAAGACGATTAGTTATGCTGAGCAGGAAAGGGGAGAGGTAGAGAAATCTGCATATAACATGAACTCACCAAAGAATAGAGCTCATTTAAGGGCTGTAGAAAATTCAGAGCTACAGTGCCACGATATAGAAAGCGTCTGGTGTCTGTGTGTATGAGTGTGATTGCGTATGTGTTCATGTGTCTGTGCAGGACTCTGCCTGTGTGTTTAACTATAGCCCTGTCTACACTAGGGGATTTGAGCAAAACATTCCCACTGGCGCTCCCACTGGTTCAACTGCCCTGAAGCTGGGGAGGCCCTAGTGGAGACAAGGCTCTGGGGACTTCTGCAGGTTTTACCACCGTGTCATTTAACTAGCTCAGAGCCAAAAATGCTCACACTTTCATGGTTCTAGGGCTCCTTAACACTGATGCGGCTGATCTTGTGGGAATTTCCCACTGAAATCCGGTGGGGCAGACCAGGCCTGTGTGTGAATGCATATCCAGGCATTTCGGTGAGTGAATGTGCCATTTTCAAATGTTCCTGTAATTTAGTTGAAATAGATAAAAGGAGGTGAAGTGGATTTAGCGCTTACCAGTGAGAGAAGAGGAGCAGTAGCAAAGCATACGTTCCTGACTGACACAAACAAGCCATGGACTGCAGCTGCATTTTTTTCCTGACATGAAAGCACCTAGAATTCCTCAGAAGTCACCCTGTTCTAGTCATTTGTCAGTGCCGTGACTATCTGAAGCCCTGGAAATCCCAAAGGGGGAGGCTCTGGTCTAGATTAGACCATTTTGCAATAAGATGAAGGGACATCCTTAACAGAGGCTTGTGTGAGGAATCCAGGCAGAACTTGGACACAAACCCAGGATTCCTTCAGGGGCTACTTTCCAGGAGGATGTTTCTCCTTCTCCTCCATGACCTTAGATGGTGAAATCCAGGCACCTGCCTGTGTGGGCAGATTGAGGAAATCATTAGAAATCCCAGCTTGATTTCTAAAGAAACCAACTGGGCCGACGTGGCAACACTTCCAGGAAGCCTTGCCTGAGTCTGCAACCAATACGTTCTATGAGGGAGAGAGACGCCAGATCCAGGCTAGCTGGATCTCATCTCACATCCCCCTCCGACTTTTGTTTTTCATTTTCATGCTAATTCTGTCCTGCTCTGATAGCCCTGCAGACCCCAGGACACTGACAGCTCTCCCATTGCTGTCTCAGCCCTACCCTGGGGTGAGAGGGGGGAAAAAGGGGCTCCCATTTAAGTGGGGCGCTCTGCATCCACAGCTCCTCTGCAGATGCGATGGTGCCAATTCCAATGCGGACACTCTTCCAGTAGGAAAGGAACAGAGCCGTCAGCTCGGGAGTGAGTGAGAACCTCTCCAGTTCAGACACTGGGGGGATTTTCAATTGGCACGTCACATTTACCAATTGGTACGTCACATTCCCAGTAAGGAAGTGGAAACCATTTCTTGCCAGGTCTGTGAGATTTGGAGATGGCTCGGGGCAGTTCAAATGCCTGGGTGACATGGGCAGGTTACACAGGGCTCTCAGAACAGAGACGCCTACCTGGCATTTGGAGTTGCACCTTTGGCCTCCCTGTAATTTCTGCTAATGTGCACTGCCCCATGTACGCTGGCTTCGGGGAATGCAGTCACGTCAAAGCCCATTCCCCTTTGCCCCGTCCTGAACACAACAACAACGGGGTACTGACCCTCCTTGCATTCCAGGGCCACCCGAGACTCCAGGTTGTCCATCTGCATCTGGAGCCTCTTGAGGGTGAGGTCGTTCTCCCGGGACTTGCGCTTGTAAGCGATGAGGACGATGATGACAATGATGAGAAGCAGGCTGCCTCCCGCCGCAATGCTGACGATGGCGGGCAAGGTCAGCAGGCTGTCCGAGATCACATTCACCGAGCCAGGGGAGAAGACGATGCCGCCCACGTGCACCTAGCCAAGCAAAACACAGGGGGGCTCAGCCAGTGGGCTCTGCCTGCTGTGACCAGATGAGGGGCGGGGGGTGCAGTTACACCTGCTGGGGCTGGTATTTGGGTGAAGAACTGATCAGCCTTGAGAGTATCTCCACCCCTTTCAGGCAAAGCCAGTGTGCTTCCCACGTATTTGATACTCTACATTAACTATAAGCTCTTCCGAGAACCACTGGGTCCCCCGTCCTAAATTCCTTTGTCGCTTAGTCTGGCTTCCCAGAGACATTGGGCTCTCCCCATCTATTCTAGCATGTGCTCTCTCTATAGGTCCCGTCAGCACAGTGTGAAGGCACCCAGTTTCTTCCTGCTGCCCCAGGATCTGTCTTGTTTGGTCAGTTTCAGCTGCTGCATGACAAGACATACAAGTGCTGTGAATGCAGCCTGGTGCTTTCTCCAACATCTCACTCTGTCCCCGGGTTACGCTGTTCTGTACTGATATCTGATGGAAAATCTCTGGTCCTCGCTTACAAGCTGAAGAAATCTCTTCTCATTTACTCCCTAATATTTTGGATGCTGGAGCAGAAAACGTCTCTCCATTTCAATCTTTCCTCCATCATGCTGGAGGTTATGCTGTTCCTCTCTTGTTCCTTGGCCTGTACTTTCTCTCTCCCATTTCCCATGTCTAGCTTACGGTTACTCATCGTGCACTTGGGAAGACGTTGTCTTTGTTCACCACCTTTCACTGTGGAGAGGTTTCTGCCACTACAATAGCTTTGACCTCTCATCATGAAGGACACTGGATTCACCCCCAGAGCTACCACTGCTCACTCCTGACACAGTCCCAGCAGTGCTGCTGACCACACTGTTCTGCTCACTCATCCATGCTGGGGAAACTGATTTCTGCCCTAGTGGTTATCTCAGCAGGAGAGAAGAGCCAGGGACAAGAAACAGGGGCCTCTGAATAACTGGTGCTCACTCCTCCTGCTCAGATGCCTGATAGATTTTCTCTGCTCCCAAAGCCCCTTTCTTTATTGATTAGGGAGATCATTCCCCAGTCTGCAAAGATGCCGTCAGAGGACATGGTAAACAGTCTGTCTCAGTCACAACTAAGACCATATGAACACTGGCTGCCTTCAAAAAAAAGGGCACAGCCTATTTGAAACACACAGACAGCTTCAGTTCATGATAAATACGTCAGCCTTTCACTATCTCAGGCTTTGTTCTTATTATCTGATGGCTCCATTTGACTTTCATTTCACAGGCTTTCAACTCCCTTTTGTAAACTGCGGACATTAGAGACAGAGTGACAATTCCACTGGCAAAGGAGTTCAAGGAAAACCAAGTAAGCGGGCTGGGTGAGAAGAGAAAAGAGAAGAGGCTATATATGAAAGCTGTGGTATAAACAGACTGGGGGTTAAAATGGGTTAGGGTTTTCTTGAATGTGCCAAGGCCTTAGATATAAGCAACTGTCAGCAGGGAAGCTCTAGTGTGAATTATACTGTGATATTTCAAATATGTTTTGGTTGCTGAACTTAAAGAAAAATAAATCACAATTAAAGCCTCATTTGAGCTCTACCCAGACACTTCAGCAGCTGCCCACTTGGTCTCTAACGGCATCAGAGAGGAGTAACACTGCAGTAAATGAAAACACAGGAGCTGCCATGCCGGATCAGATGCCAGCCCATCAAATTCAGTACTCAGCAGTGGCCAATCTCTGATGCTTCAGGAAAAGGCAAAAATCCCCCTAATACACCTGGCCAATTGTACCATGCTATCCACAGAAGCAAAATTCCTTCCTGACCCCTGCAGATGTTACAGGAAATTCAGTTCATGCCTTATGGAATGAACAACAAATAAAGAACGGTGAAAGAATATGATAAGAATATGATACCTGGTACTGATGTCCTGCTGACACAAATACTTGAGTTTCCTGGAATCTCTAGCAAGCCCGGATAGTAGGAGGGCATCTCCAATGAGAGGATAGAGATTTCCTCCTTTCTAATCCACAGCAATGCTTAACTTCCTATAAACAGCCATAAAGGGAGGTAAATCCTATCTGATTCCTGACAACTCTAGGAGAAATGGCACTCAGCTGCCTCAGTGAGCCATGGAAGGAAGGAAGGCAAGAGTAGATACATAGGTATATAAGGTAGCTAGATGGTGTGTTTTGACCTCACCATAACTTTGTGCTGCCCGGTGAGGTTGGGGGGCTCACACAGCAGTTGGGTCTCAGACACAGTGACAGCACAGGGGGTATCTCCAATCAGGACAGTGTAGTTTAGCTTTGCTCCTCCGGAAGCTGGTGGGCACAGATTTTTGCCCTATTGACAAAAGGTAGAGAAGACTGTATAAAGATTCAGCATGTTCCTTGGCCATTACTATTCTGGCCTTTATCCTCAGTCATAGCTTGCATGTGCTTTGAAAGGAAAGCCTGGGTGTCATCCCTTTCCAATTTCCACTGGCTTCTCTCTCCAGTTGGCAAAACATTTCTATATCATTTACACCCTAGGTCCCAATAATGGAGGGTGGAGAAGACAGGCTTAAAGGGGTATTACTGTGTCTAAGGATTTGTCTACACTAGAACCTTCCCCGCAGCAGTGCTTTGAAGTGTGAGTGTGGTTGTGCACAAGTACTGGGAGAGCACTCTTCCAGCACTCCTGGTAATCCACCTCCACAAGAGGATTAGCTCCCAGCGCTCAGAGCCTGCCTATACTAGCGCTTTAAAGCACTCACACTTGCTGCGCTCAGGGGGGTGATTTTTCACACCCTTGAGCCAGCAAGTTAGAGCGCTATAAAATGTAAGTGTAGACAAGCCCCAAGGCTATGTCTACACTGCACAACTTACAACGGTGCGGCTGTGCTGCTGCAGCTGCGCCGTTGTAAGGTGTGCTGTGTGGCTGCTCTTTATCGCTGGGTGAGAGCTCTCCTGACAACAAAATTAAAACCACCTCCAACGAGGGGCGGTAGCTTCATCGCCGGGAGCGTGGCTCCTGCGAACACCGGCGCTTTTCGTCGTTAACACGTTTGTCGTTCAGGGGGGTGTTTTTTCACATCCCTGCGCAACAAAAGTTTTAGTAATGAAAGTGCCAGTGTAGACATAACCTAAGCTTGTTGTACTGATGTGTCTCAGGCCCGGTGTGTACCTTCAATTGACACAATTATGTCAGATAGAGATGTGATTTTTTTTTTCAAACCAATAAAAGCTATAATGTAGACACCGTTATACCTGTGTAAGATGGTACGGCTAATTTTCTTTGCTAAACCAGAATAAGCTATACAGATATAACCACTTATATACTGGTATAATGGTGTCCACACTTTTTGGGAGGGTTTTTGCGCGTCACTTTAACTATGCTGGCACAGTTAAAGCAACAAAACTTTTTAATGTAGACAAGGCCTCAGATTTGTGAGGGCCTCAAGCTAATAAAACTTTACTTGGTACAGTAGGGGCATGATTTTTTACAACACTACTATTCTGGAAAAAGCCCCAGTGAAAACACAGTTATACCAGCAAAAAAGTACTTTTGCCCATATAGCTTATTTCATAAGCTATACCTGCAAAAGCACTCCTGCGTCTACATTAGGAGGGTGTGCCAATAACTATACCACAAACCTTTTTCTAGTGTAGACAAGGCCTAAGAATGTGGGCAACTGAATTACCCAGAGAAAGTTCCCCTGGGCTCGGGGATTTTCCCCACACTGTATAAGGTAAGGAGTTTTTACCTCCTCTTCCTTCTTCACTTAGGTCATAAACTAATGGCACCAAACTCAATCAAGAAATACTTGATGTTGCTACAATATCTTTCAAACCAAGATGCTTATGCAGCACCATATAAATACTGCCACATCTGGAGCGTGCTGCACAACAGGGAAAAGGAGGGAAAGTTTGCTCTACAACACTAGAGCAAACCCCTGCTCACACAAAAAGCCCTGCACGGGTCTTTAAAATTCATGCAGAGCTGGCAGTTTTTAAGGTCTCATCTGAAAGACCCTCAGAGTAAAGTGCATATACCTACTTGGGAAGGGTGAAGGGCTGAGTCAACCTGTGACATCAGGGATCCTGTGTATTTCAAACCTTCCCCTCTCATCACGGAGTTTGCCAGCTGACCAGCAACTCTGTAACAAGGTCTTGATCCACAGCCCTGCTCCTGGGGCTTAGACTTCACTCTTTCCCATGCCATTCGTTTCCCATTCCAGCGTATGCAGCTTTCTGAACTAAAGAGAGAGCAACTGGACTGTGCAAACTACTGGAACTAACATCTCCGGCATTCGTACCTTGAGGATGATGGGCGATCCCGGCTTCTGATCCAAAACCCCAGTAGGGCTCAGAAGCTCAAATGTTGGGTTTGGGTAGTAAATAAACTTAGTGTCATTATAGATCAGCAGGGATTGCACGTTGTTAAAGACAAAGCCAAATTCGTCCGGTCGCTCGACAGCATCCAAGCCAGGTCGGTACTCAAGAGTGAGGGGTGGAGCTAAGCAAGTCAGGGTAGTTGTGTTCACAATCTTACAGACCTGGACAGGAAAGGGAAACAAGAGAGGAAGATTAACACTTTGAATGAGAAATCTCTTTTACTGTCTGATCTTTGCCCAGACATACCACCCAGTGGCAAATTAACTGACTTCTATGCAGTTACACTCATTTAGGCTTTGTCTACTGTATGGTTGCTAATTGTCTTTTAAAACCCTTACACTAGAGCTGAATTTGGCCCTTTCAGACTGGAAGATACCTAAGACTCCAAATCTATCCCAGATGAAACAGGCCATTGTCATCAGACTGGTTTACTGGCCTCTATCTGAAATAGCTGCAGTCCTATTCCTAGTGGGACAGGTGCCCACAGCATAAAAGCTACCATTACAGTTGCTGGCCTCAGCACAGGGTATGGGAGGTGAATTTTCTTCTCAGTTTAGAGCTGGTCTTTCCAGGGCAGGTCAGAGACATGGGGTTAGAGGGACAGCATATGGGAAACTGAGAAGGGTCCAGAGGGGTATCACACAGGAAGGACCATAGTTCTGCTAACCCACTGGCAATAATGTGAAAGTGTTACCAAAGCTAATCAGTGCAGCTCACACGCATACACACACACAGACACTCAGAGTTGCAAGATGTTAATAAAACCTCTTGCAGGCACTCTCTTTTGTGCTGATCTGAGCCTGGCTGCAGTCATTGCTTTTAAAAGCATGGCACTCAGTAACTGTGAAAGGGGTTTCAGCTGCATTTGTTTATCTTATGTCTCTCTCTCTGCAACTTGACGAGTAGGAAAGAGGAGAGCAGAATAGAATTTGCCTTTATGCTGAGCCTGTGAACAGCAGGTATCTTTTTAAACTTTACAATGCAATGAGTTAGGGACTGAGGACCAAATTCAGAGGAGCCTACACTAGTATGAGTGAGTGTGAGTGGGTGTTACTGACATGTCGTGGGTGGGTGGAAGTGAAGGGCTGTAGCAGGAAAAACAGACCATAAGAGGCAAAAGTGGTGCTTATGGAAGTCAAATCATGTCTCTCTCTCTCCCTCACGCACACAGGTTGACATAATACAGTCAAGGGGATGTCAGCATTTTCTGAAGGAAACCTTATTTGAAATATTTGCCTATAAAAGTTACCCTTAATGGCTGAAAGCCAGCCAGGAGATTTTGTGAGGAGCAAGTTGAGGGATAGTCTGCATCCCTAGCACCTGAGGCTGTCATGTTATTTGTTCTCACATTCTACTGATCCTGGCCAGTACTTGAAGAGGACAGGAATGCCCAAAGGCTGTAACCAGTTATGTGGGTTCTACAGAATTTTGCAGTCTTCCTTCCAAATCAGTACTGAATTACCAGCACAGCTAGGGTTACCATACGTCCGGATTTTCCCGGACATGTCCGGCTTTTGGGGGCTCAAATCCCCGTCCGGGGGGAAATCCCCCAAAGCCGGGCATGTCCGGGAAAATCGGGAGGCTCGGCCGGGGCCTCTTTGTGCGGGGCCGGGGGCATGGTGCCCGGCCGGGAGCCGGGCCGGGGGCCAGGCCGGGCCAGGGTCGCAGTGCCGGGCCGGTCCGGGCCCACGGGGCCGGGCCCGCGGGGCTGGGAGCCGGGAGCCGGGCCCGCGGGGCTGGGAGCCGGGAGCCGGGCCCGCGGGGCTGGGAGCCGGGAGCTGGGCCGGGGTCGGGGAGCTGGGAGCCGGGCCGGGGTCGGGGAGCCGGGAGCCGGGCCGCGGGGCTGGGAGCCGGGCTGGGGTCGGGGAGCCGGGAGCCGGGCCGCGGGGCTGGGAGCCGGGTCGGGGAGCCGGGAGCCGGGCCGGGAGCCGGGCCGGGGTCGGGGAGCCGGGCCGCGGGGCTGGGAGCCGGGCCGGGGTCGGGGAGCCGGGCCGGGGTCGGGGAGCCGGGCCCGCGGGGCTGGGAGCCGGGAGCCGGGCCGGGGTCGGGGAGCCGGGAGCCGGGCCGGGGTCGGGGAGCCGGGCCGCGGGGCTGGGAGCCGGGAGCCGGGAGCCGGGGTCGGGGAGCCGGGAGCTGGGTCGGGGAGCCGGGAGCCGGGCCGCGGGGCTGGGAGCCGGGAGCCGGGGTCGGGGAGCCGGGCCGGGGTCGGGGAGCCGGGAGCCGGGTCGGGGAGCCGGGAGCCGGGCCGCGGGGCTGGGAGCCGGGGGGTGCGCCGGGGGTGGTCGGCCAGGGCCCGAGCCGACCCAGGCTGGAGCCGCCGGGGGCCAGCCTGGGCCGCGCCGCGCCTCCTTCTCCCTCCCCCTTACCTTACCTTACCTTACCTGCTTCAGGCTTCAAGCAGGGGAGGGGGCGGAGACTTTGGGAGGGGGCGGAGTTGGGGCGGGGGCGTGGGCGGGGCTGGGGGCGGGGCCGGCCCCCCCGGGAGTGTCCTCCATTAGGAGGCACAAAATATGGTAACCCTAAGCACAGCACTAGGGAGGGTTACAGGAGTAATACAAAAAACAGAGTTCTAATCTCTCCTGGTTTCTAATGGCACTAAGTTACAGGGACCCTTGTATGCTAGCTAAATTCTGACTTGGCTAATTGCATTCTGCCTCTCTAAATTCCCTCTGCAGATTCTGATGGATTGGTATTTAGCCAGAATCATTTGCTTAAGCTTGAATCATTAAAGTCTCGTTTTTGGGAGAGTTTGTGTGTCCTCTAAACCAGCACAAGGACACAAGAGTGGAGCTGGAGATAGAGCTTCAAACTGAAAATGGCTTAAGCAACTAAAGAATCACAAACCAGATTGCTAAGTACTTTTTTCTCTTCTGCTGCTCTGTATTTGCCCAACACATCTTTGAACTGGACCCATAATTAATGTCTGGTCTTGGCTACACATTTGTGATCAGAGACAATCTTTTAATACCAAAGGGACAGAAGAATAATCAACTGATACTGAAGGATTCTAGGTAAAATGAAGGTCAACTCCTGCTGCGCTGAGGATGCCCATTGCCCCCCCTTTCCGTATGGGGAAGAGTTTGTTTGGAGGCAGAGCATAGCTTTCTTTGCTAATTTATTTAGAAACCAGGCCCTATAAAGCTTCAGGGGATGTTTAATTTGGCCTCCCTCCACAAACAGAAGATTTAATTCCACTCAGATTGTGTATTTAGAATTATCTTTGTAATAATAATAATAATAATAATAAAAAGCAAAGCTCAGATCTGAGCACGGGGGAAAGGGAAAAGGCATGACTGCTAAGTAAGTAACCCTTCCCAGGATAACACTCAACAAGTTCAGTTTTTTTGCAACATGGAAAGAGTATTCTCAGGTTCAATTGGTGATGAATGTTAAAGTGAGCATACATCTCATTACAGCGTGCATGGCAGGGCTGGCTCCAGCATTTCTGCCGCCCCAAGCAAAAAAAAAGCCGCGATCGGCGGCGGCAGTTCGGCGGCAGGTCCTTCGCTCCTAGAGGGAATGAGGGACCTGCTGCCCCCGAATTGCCGCAGGTGCCGCCCCTCTCCCTTGGCCACCCAAGCACCTGCTTGTTAAGCTGGTGCCTGGAGCCGGCCCTGGTGCATGGACACTACTTAGACCCCGGCAAACCGAGGTTTGCTTCAGCTCGGCTTCCTTGAGTGGAAAGAGCTAAATTAATATTAAGTGTTATTTCTGCAGCATCAGGAAGGACAGAGCACTGGACTGTCTTAAGAGATCTAGATTCAGTCCCCAGCTCTGCCGCAGACCCCCTGTGTGTCCTTGAGAGATTCACCTCATGTACGCTGTGCCTCGGCTCTCCATCTGTAAAATGGGGAGGATACTTCCTCAGCTCACAGGGATCTTGAGATTTAGGTGCAAGTTCGGGGATGTACAGTTTCTTTTAATGGTTCTCGCGGATTGAGAGCCACTGCTCTACTGCTTAGTCTTGTACCAATTCCACTAACCCCACTTCTATCCTTTGAGCAGAGAGCCATTTCCTCCCCAACATGGTGGAATTCAAAAGACTCCTGAACCATTCACAGAACACCTCAGCAAGCTGGGCCTGTTCTCTTCCCTACATTCGATATTCCTTCCACTCTCCCCACAAAATCTGAAACACCTCCCTTCTTAAAATCAGTCGGGTACCTCTATACTTATCTTCGGGTCCGGCAGTAAGCAATCGATCTTCTGGGATCGATTTATCATGTCTTGTCTAGACGCGATAAATCGATCCCGGATGTGCTCGCCGTCGACGCCGGTACTCCTGCTCCGCGAGAGGAGTACGCGTAGGGTTACCATACGTCCAGATTTTCCCGGACATGTCCGGCTTTTTGGGTTCCAAATCCCCGTCCGGGGGGAAATCCCAAAAAGCCGGACATGTCCGGGAAAATCGGGACATGCGGGCCGGCGGTGCTGGGCCGGGGGCCGGGGCCGGGCCGGCAGTGCCGAGCCGGGGGCCAGGCTGGCGGTGCCGAGCCGGGGGCTGGGGGTGCCGAGCCGGGGGGGCTGAGCTGGGGGTGCCGGGGCCGGGCCGGCAGTGCCGAGCCAAGGGCCGGGCACCGGCAGTGCTGGGTGGGCTGGGAGTGCTCGGCCGGGGGTGCCGAGCCGGGGGCCGGGCCGGCGGTGCCGAGCCGGGGGCCGGGCCGGGGACCGGCAGTGCTGGGTGGGCCGCGGGTGCTCGGCCGGGGGCCAGGCCCTGGGCCAGCACCCCAGGGCCCAAGCCGACCCAGGCTGGAGACGCCGGGGGGGCCAGCCTTGGCCGCGCCTCCTCCCCGCACTCCCCCCTTACCTGCTTCAGGCTTCCCGCGAATCAAATGTTCGCGGGAAGCAGGGGAGGGGGCGGAGTTGGGGCGGGGACTTTGGGGAAGGGGTGGAGTTGGGGCAGGGGGCGTGGGCAGGGGCGGGGGCGGGGCCCCGTGGAGTGTCCTCCTTTTGGACACTGAAAATATGGTAACCCTAAGTACGCAGAGTCGACGGGGGAGCCTGCCTGCCGCGTCTGGACCGGCAGTAAGTTTGAACTAAGGTACTTCGACTTCAGCTACGTTAATAACGTAGCTGAAGTTGCGTATCTTAGTTCGAAGTGGGGGGTTAGTGTGGACCAGGCTGACCCGGGAGCGTCTCTGTGCTGAGCAGATCTAAAAAGTCATTTTGCTTCAGAGTGAAAGCAAAACTGTTCCCACTAAATAAGAATAATAAACTGGATGTTTACAGCATTCTGGGCGCCTCGTTCAAGCTCATAAAACGTCCAAATGCACAACAGCTCAAACAGATAGAACAGGACAAGATGAATGATAACCGTCATTAGATAACGTCCAGTCGCTGTGTTTGGTGTCATGGCAGCACAAAGGCTGTTACCAGACATTATTTGGACAACATTTCTAGCTGCCAAAAAATGCAGAAATGTTTTGTTCAACCCGAAACAAAATATTTTCAACTTTTTCAGTTCAGCCAGAGAAGTAGAAAAACAGGTATTTGCAAGTGTGACAGCCTGGGACTACTCCTTTGCCGAAGTAAAGTAAGGGTTCAATCTGTGCTTCCCCTTGCCAGTTCTTAGGGACGAAAGCTCCGCTCAATTTGCTCTCAGGGAGGTCAAGAGAGGATAAAGGACATCAGCAGCTCAGCCAGATACCAACCTGCATCCGTATGCAGTAGGCTGAAGGGTGGAGGTTTTACCGGTTTTTAAGGCAAAAGAAGGGCATGAAAGGGTCTAGCTAAAGAGCAGCACTGCGCACTTGGCACCCGTGCAGTGGCCTGGGTATGCTGCCAGCCGTTCTGCTGAGTGCACCTGGGGAGAATGCAATTTACACAGTCTGGGCCCAAAGAAAAAAAAAAAGATTACAGTTCTATTTGTTCACTTTTTAAACTTTCCATGGTGGTTTATGACATGTGGGACAAATGGTTTACATAAGGGGCTCAGTTAGAGCTAACTAGGAGAGAGGCATCAAAATAAGGCTGAGGAAACACACACAGCCCCATGCACACAAGTCCCTAAAGAGCCACAGTCCAGCTCACGCAAGGGGTACCTTACTTTCTGCACACCAGCTCCCTTCCGCATGTGAGCATCTGGGGCTTTGCAGGCACAGGGGCCACATGTGCATTTCTGTGTCATGCTGCAAAACTGGGATCAATGTAGCCACTAAAAGCAAGTGCTGTTAGAGACACCTACTGCAGTGGTATGAACACCCCATTACAGCAAGCCTGGCTGTTCTTGAACAATTGGTTGGTGTGACCTGCATGGTGCAGCTCCCTGCCTTCCTTTGTCCCCAGCAGTCTTTTCCCCTTGAACCATCCCATGTGACTGGAATGCAAATCTTTCATTTCATACGGTGGAAGGCATCTTAGCAGGGAAGCAGCCTCTCAACTTATCTCGTGACTTGATCATTGCAGCAAAAGGGAAAAAGCAGCTTGAAAGCTTTTTGTTCAGTGGCGGATTCCCTCCTTCCCCCCCCGGCTCCCTTGTGTGCTTGCTGGGCCCAGAGCTGCTATGATAGGAGCTGTATTTATGGCGCGACCGATACAGAGGGACTACTAAAAAAAAAAAAAAAACCAACAAACCCCAAGCTGGCAATTTCTCATTGCAAACCTAGCTGTGGGCCTGCACAAAAGGAGCAAGGCAAACTGAGCCTCTGCAGAGCAGCTGGGAATTAATATCTGTTCTGTCTCCCCCCTGAAACATGCCTGCAGAGATGAGTCCTGATGAGCCCGCATGGCTGCTGCCTGCTGGGAGGAAGAAGGGCTCTCAGGCTGGTGTACGGGGCTCCTGAGAGCATGGAAAAACCGAGGGCGATTTCCAAAAGAAAATGAATTTGCAAGGCCCCGGGGAGGAATTAGACATTGATCTTGAGGAGATGGACCAGATGACCTAATAGGGCTCTTCCATGTCTAGCTTCTGAGACTTCCTGGCAGTTCTGTGCTGGCCCAGGGCAGCCCCTGTACCGTACAGCCACCCCTGGGTCACTGCAGAAGTCATTGCCCATTGTCTGTGTGTCAAACTCACTCTGTATACTCAGCGCCCTCCCCTGCTGTTGGTTTTTGTGCCTCTCGGATGATATATAGCTGGGCCTCACAATGACACAAGCGCCATGTGTCTCAACGATCCCCGACTCCCTGCTGCTTCCCATCACTATGGGCCTCCACGGCTTGAAATACTAACTCTTCCTCAGCAATCTCACCAACAATGCCCATTTGGAGCACCCGGTCCACCTTGCTCGTCATAGGGCCATTCAGTAGCACGGGGCTGAAGGCACCAACTGCAGAACTCCCAGGCCCATTGCTGACCTAGGGAGTAAGCAGTCAGGTGCAAAAAAATCCAAGCCAGGCCATGAAAGACAGCTTCCTCTCTTCAGGAGCTGCTGCCTAGGGGCCATGAGGGTCTACGCTGGGGGTGTGACTGTGGCAGCAAGCCAGATTTGCATGCATTCAGCCAGCCTGCTTGCCAGATGGGGAACTCCACTAAAGGGTTAAGTCAGTGCTAGCACCTGGGGTCCCCAGCTGGTAAATACAACAAACACTAGAGGGTAAAGTTGACCTGAGCACAGGCGCCCTCCCCCTAATGACAAACGAAAAGCTATATCAATTAATAACCTGTCCTGACCACTCTCTTTATTATAGCGGCACTGGGACAAAGCCTCCATCAGCACTTACGCTTTACAATTCACTATCTCAGGCATTTCTACCTTCCCTGTGCAAATGAGTTCATCGCTCAGATGCCCCAGTACACAGTATCTCAATCTCCGATCACAGCTCCTTTTAGAAATCCAGTTAAACAAAACAAGCCAACAATTCAGCTGGGACAGTTATAAATGGCAGATGCTTGAAAACACCTAAGAGGCCTTTCTGAGTTTGAGGTGCTTATATTTAATTAGAAAATTAGATCTGACGAGCGTTAACCAATACGATTCTTCCTGCTACCCAGCATTTATATAGTGCTGCCAACGTACATGGTGTTTCTCAAAAACGGAGGACGGATTGGATTGACTGTGGGTGGTTCTGAAAAGAATTCACAAAAAGCTATATAAAAATGTAAGATGCACATACGTTCCAGGTGCTTCCAAATGGGATGCAACAGCTGTGCCACTGAATGTATCAGACCAGAAAACACATGGACGGCTGAGCAGGCTGGACTGGTCGAGGCAGAATGCACCTGCGCTGTTGCCCAAGCTACTAACATCACGTTGGGTTCAACAGTTACTAGGAGGTAAAGGTGGGGCTACTTATCTCAAGAGGGCTAAAGGGGAAGCCAACTGCACTTTGATGACATCTACTTACATTGACAGACTCCTTGCCATTGTACTTCACACGGATCCTTGGCTCCTGAATCACATCCAGGTTGGACCCCGTGACTGTCAGAGGCGTGTGTCCGCTATAGAGAAGCATGAACACCAGATTAATGAGGTTTGGCGGGGAGAGCGGCAGCAGCATATAGTGACTGTGCTCCAACAACACAGAGGCTTGTTGATCTCAGAAAGGTGTTTTCTGTGGACTCTACAGGAACTAGGTGACACAGGGGATTAATACACTATCGCTCTGTCTCTGGGGAGGGATGTCTCTCAAGTTAATTGGATTTTCTGGTCTTGACTGTCCCCCAGTGGAGAGTCACCTCCTACATAACACTTCAAGGCTCGGCACAAACAAAAGCAGCAGGATGAAAAAATAAACAATCAGGACCAAATAAATAAAGACGGTAGATTAGTCACAGTGTTTAACGATTTATACAGTGAGCCTTCTAAGTAACAGGGTGCTGCACGATGAATGGCATGGGCTATGAAGGGATTGTTATTTCTCCCACTTCCAGATCGCAGCCACCTCTGGGGTTGGGCACAGCACAGACACCACACACCACATGTAGCAGAGGCTTGGCAGGACAGGGATGACAAATAACCTGTCTGGTTAGCCACATGGGAATGTAGGGAAGCAGAATGTCATGAGCCAGGTTAGAATATGGCCATGATTCTGGTGCTAATACCTCCAAACTTTTGCAAAAAGCACCATGGGATCTTTTACTCTTTGGTTTTCCTTCTGCTTTATTTGCTGGAGAGCACCTCCAGTAGCCCAGCACCCCCACCTTTCTAAAGGAAATACCAGCTATGTCTCTTTTAGCATCTTTACCAGTGATTCAAATGAGCCTACAAAACCCCTCTCACGCAAGACACCAACTCACCCTTGATTTCAGGCTGCAGGGAGGACATCACTTTTAACCCGCCTTGGTCTTTTTCCACAGGAGACACTTATTTCTCCCACTGGCCATTTTTTTTTTTTAAATAATGGAATGTGAAATTAATGGCCCTGTTTCATCCCTTGTGCAGATTCATGGCGTTACACCGGGGATGAATTTGGCCTAGCTTTTTAACACTCCACACGTCAGAGTGACGCTGCAGCACCTGCCATCCTGTCCCTAGCAGTGAATCTTGGATAAAACAGAGCATTTTGATTAGCATCAGCTTTTTTTTTTGTTTGGTTGCTGCTGTTTTTTGTTTCATTCCAGACTCTCCAGAGCTACAAGACGGAGACTTTAATGAGCAATTGTGCACTTTGTCAGCAGATGGGAGTGATCTTGGGGCTTTATTTGCTCTCCCAGAATCTCTGCACAGATTGAGACTGTTGTGATTGCCTTGGTAATTACAATTGGTTTAATAACTCTGGACCTGATTTTCCATCTCAGGAAATGTGGATGCTGTAGATGTTTGGCAAGGACTGATTCAGGACCCTGCGTGGGAGACATGGTATTCCAAATAGGCTTTCTTTTGTCCTTACCTGGTATATCCTGAGAGAGGAGACTGAAGGCATGTCTACACTGCAATGTAAGCCCACGGTTCAAACTCAGGCTCATGCCTAATCCCCCTTCCATTTATACACACATTGCGCTAACCCAGGGATCGGACCCTGGGTCCCAAGGGGATGGAGGGTCTGAGCCTGAGTCAAGCTGGGACCCAGGGTTCAAGCCTGTTGCTTTGCAGTGTACCTGCAGTCCCACTTGACTCATGCTGTGGGAGTCCACCAAAAATAACTCTCAGTCCCATGGGCTGACTTTCTTTGTCCTCTGGACAGTCAAGTTTGGAGGACAGTCAAGTTTTCCTGCACTGAGCCACAAACAAAGGGCTAGAGCATCCACATTTTGGGAGGGTGCGAGGAAGTCTGGATATGGGTGGTTGGACTCAGGCCTGCATAATGCAGTTGTAGATGTTGGTGCCCCAGGTTTGGACCCAGGGTTCAACAATTCCTAACCTGGGGTTACAAATGAGTGTAGACGCTCAAGCCCTAGGTTAATTTGAGTACTACTAACACTGGACTTACAATGAAGTGTAGACATACCCGAGGTGTTTTTAAAAGGGTTTTCTGAGCCTCTGCAGCCACCGTACAAGGATGCAGCTTCTAGCCCTCACCCTGAAGCTGAGCATCTCTAACACCCAGTGACTTTCAAGAGAGGGGAGGGTGCTCAGCTCCTTGCAGGATCAAGCCTGAAATAGCAATGTCTTCAATACTGACACAGGTGAAATAAGCCCTGGGTCACCTGACTCCAGCTGGCTGTTGACAAAGGCAGCCAAACAAGCGAAGAGAATTCAAAAAGTATTCTCCCCAAGGGGGTACGTTCTAGGACTCTGAGCCCTGAACCATGTTTTCTAGTAGGTGAGGGACCAGGAAGGAGCATAATAATTTTTCAAGTTAGTGTGGATTCCATGGCATGAGAGTTTCCAGTATGATTCCTAACAGGGATGGAGAGCAAAGCAGGTCACATAAAGGACAAAACAATGCTGCTGCCTAAAATGCAATCAGAGCGGGTTTGCAAAAGATAAGGTTCCTCTCCTTTATATGTTGTTTTTTTTTTGCTGTACATGAGCACATCTGAATTCAGGTAAGCACTAGAGATGGATCCCAACCAGAACACTGGATTGCAGCTTGCGCAGAGTATGGGGTAAATTTGGCTTGGGGATCATCTCTATGTTTGCAAACTTATCCAAACAGCCGATGTCTGCAGGAATAGGCTGGCAACTGCATGGGGGGCGGGGTAGTCCTTCTCTACACTTCCTGCTTCCAGGTGAACCAGGACCCTGGTAGGAAAGGCCTCCTGCATGGTATTTCAACATTGCCTGCCTCTGGGCGGAATATGGGGAAGAGGGAATGAAAAATAATGGAATATCTTAAAAAACACTCCCCTTTGAGTCCAGGGTGAAGGCCTAGACCAGTTCCCATAGAATCCAACCAGCTTGCACATCTCTAGTTCTGTTATATCTGGTGAGTTAGCTTCTGTGCCATGCACTCGCTCCCACTGGGGAAGGAGATGTGAAGAAGCTGTGAGACTCTTGTTACCTGGCTATGCTCCACTCAGGTTCGATGCGCTGTACTCTGGGGTCATCAATGTATTCAAATTCCAGAGTGCTCTCTAACTGCGCCCGGTCCACACTGACAGAGACATGGATGGGGCCCAAGCCATGTGCTGACGGAGCAGAGACACACACAATCTCATTCATGGACCTCCTGTGAAAAAGAAACCAGAGAGCCATTAGCCAGAGAGTATCCGTGCTACAGGAATGGGAACCCTCTTACGTTTCCATAGTGCCGCTCCTCCAAGGGAAGGCTCTACATCCACTGCAATCACGACTCCTACCACAAATGCAGCCGTTTCTGGGGTGGGATGTGGCAGCTGTTAATAGCCCAATAGCAATGCTGCCCACCAGTTTAGGACAGGAAGTGAATAATGTGCTTTCCAAGTGGGGAGGCAGGTGCTCTGGACACTGAGAATTCATTATCACCACAAAGGAGCAATGAAGTCTCCATGCAAGTGGAGACCCCTCCTGCCTATCCGAAGAGAAAGTCAGACTCCCTGAAATTACTCTTTGTGCCAAGTGGCAGCCTCCCACATCCCTCTGTGAACCTGCTGCCTTCTGCTGGGCATGTGAAAGCAGATGGCTGTTTTCCAAGTGAGATTTGTATGCTTATTCAAAAGCCAAATCCTTCCCCCCCGCCCCATGGCACACATGGACCTTGAAAAGCAGCCAGTCTCAACCTGAGAAGGGCCGGGCAGAACTAGAACAATATCATTACTCTCTTTGCAGCTTTGTTTTCCTATCTCCCATGTGGAACTGGGAATGAACCTCAGGACTTGATGCCTGGTGGTTGGACAGACCAGACCATCTGCTTCCCTAAGAGCCCCAAAGAACTGCTACGTGGGCTGCTTAGCAACATGCTTAAACAACAGAAAGGGATCTGTTCGTGGTGAGAGTAGGGGAATGAGAGTCAGAACACCTTGAGTTCGTCTCTCAACTCTGCTACTGATTCACTCTGTGACTTTGGGCAAGTCACTTACCATCTCTGTGTCTCAATTCGTTCATTTCTGAGACAGGTCTAATAACACTTGTGTAGTTTAAGAGGCTAGGGTCTACACTAAGGGAGGGGGTCGATTTAAGATACGCAAATTCAGCTACGTGAATAGCGTAGTTGAATTCGGCGTATCCTATTCGACTTACCCCGCTGTGAGGATGGTGGCAAATCGACCGCTGCGGCTCCCCCGTCAATGACACTTACTCCTCCTGAAGAGGTGGGAGTACGCACGTCGATTCGGGGGTCGATTTATCCGTCTAGATGAGACGCGATAAATCGATTTCTGAGAGATCGATTTCTACCCGCCGATCCAGGCAGGTAGTGTAGACTAGCCCTAAGTGTACAGTGATGTTAGTGTTGGCATGAAAGATGCCAGACTGACAGCCCTGGAGATCGAATCCTGTATTTATCCACAGATGGCATTGATAGTGGTAGGACAAATTTGTGTCTCAACTCTGACCTGGAGAGAGGAGAGGACAAGGCAGGCTCTATGGCCCATTTAGTCCTGGGCCTGATGCTGGGAATGGCAACAAGGGGAAGGAGACACTTAGTGCCAATCACAACAGAGCTACTTGAAAAAAAGACTTTAAATCATTTGGATTAAATTTGGTTTGGAACCTTGTCTCCCACTGTCTCTTCCATCTTCCTTTTAACCCTTTCCTCCCATCTCCTCACTCTTCCAACTTGATCTATTTTAACAGAGAATACATTCTTCACTGTGTGTGTGTGTGTGTGTGTGTGTGTGTGTGGGAGGGGGGGGGAAATGACTTGCAGGGCCTGTGTGGGGAGTGGTGGGCAAGAGCAATAATTCTTTGCCAACCGTCGTTGCGACAACTTGATTCTGTGAAAAGGAGCCCTCTTTTCATTCCTTTCCTCCACTCATCTCACACATTCTGGGAATGGCACCCCAGATAGTCACACAGCCAGCATTGTTCAGAAAGCACTCACTGCTCTTTCAGCTGCCTTTTATCTCCCACATCCCCTCATCCCAGTGGCCTTGCATTGGTGCAGACGCTCTAGTGTGCCGGAGATCAGAATTCACAGAGCCCTGCTTAGTCCTTCCATGAGATTCAAAGTGACGCATCACTGCTGGCAGAGTCACTCTGAGCTCCCTGTGATCAGTTAATTAGCTTTCTGTGCTATTATTATGTCGTCATGGTGAATCTACCCACTCTTCCAAGAGACGGGAGAATGGCGGAAGCTGTAATTAGAGGGAATCTCATTAGAAACTGCTTCATCTAATCAGGCTCTCCCTCACCTCTACAACAATTCGAGTTCATTGCCACAAAGCAGGCCAAGGACAATACGGACCACAGTGTGCCACTGCATGGCAAGATGGTGTAATTTATATACTGCTGTTTGCTGTGTTTAAGTTGCTGCTTGTCTGATGTAATTAGAACATGCAGATAATTTAAAGCGTGGCAGGATTTTGCAGGTCAGTATCTGCAGGTGGCCTGGAAATAATCATATAGTTAAGGGATTAGAGTATGAGGCTAATTCTGCCCTTGAATGCACACATGCCAGTTCCTCTGATTTCAAATGCAGCGTGTGCATCTGAGGATGCAATCTGGCCCTATGTTTGGGTAGAAGAGGAACTGATGATAAATAAATGATCATGTTTGACCTTTAGGGAGGAGCTCACTTACACAGGATGATCTCAAAGTGTTTTATACTCCACGCAGGGCCAGCTCCAGGCACCAGCAAACCAAGCAGGTGCTTGGGGCGGCACATTTTCAGGGGCGGCATTCCAGCCAGCCTTTTTTTTTTTTTTTTTTTTTTGCGCTTGGGCGGCAAAAGCCTAGAGCCAGCCCTGGCAGCAGCAGCGCGTCCTGCATGGGGGGTGCCCTGGGGCCGCTGTGGTTCGTGTCAGGGAGCAGCGCCTGCACCTTATGGCCGGGCGGGCTCCGAGTGCGGGACACTCGGGCTGGGGGCTGCCCCTCGGGGCACACGGAGCCGCCTGAAGGTGCCGCAGGGCAGCCGGCCCCCCAGCGCTGCAGCCGGGGCTAGGCGAAGCGGCCAGAGCCGCCCAGGGACTGCGGCAGAGAGGCCAGGAGCAGCAGCAGGAGCGGGGTCATAGAGGGTGGGGTGCTGCCGTGCGGGGCTCCGCTCCCTCTGGGGCTTCCCTGTCCCAGCTCCTCAGCCCTGCTGAGGCGTGGCCCGGGAGCCCCACTGCTTACCCCAACCCTGCCAGTGCTGGAACGGCTGGAGGCGAGGGGGGAGCGGGCGGAGTCAGCGCTGGTGGGGGGAAGCCCAGCACTGGAGCGGCAGGGGGTGCAGGTGGGGTGGGAGAGCCCAGAGTTGGGGTGGCAGGGGGTACGGGTGGGGGGGGAGCCCAGGGCTGGGGTGGGGGGCAGCCAAAATTTTTTTTGTTTGGGGCGGTAAAAAACCTAGAGCCGGCCCTGACCCCATGAAGTGTGGTACTCTAGATAAGCAATAGTGTTATCCATTATAGAGATGGGGAAACCGAGGCACAGAGAAGGTGACTCTCCTAAGGTCAGGATGAATCAGCAGAACTGGGAACAGATGTCAACAGTCCTGATAAAAAGCACCATTCTAAACACTCAGCCACAATCTCTCTGAGATGTGCTGTCCAATATGGAAAGAGGTGGGTTATTGGACTATACTGCCCCTTGTTCTAATCTGGCCTGGCAGGAAGTAGGATATTGGATTAGAGTTTATATCTAAGCTCTATGGGGCAGGGACTGTTCCTTCCTACGTGTGATTGCACAATGGGACCCTGACCCTGACCAGGGCCTTTGAGTGAACAATACGAATAATAATAATAGACAGACGCTTGCTTTCTGCTGGTACAGCCGGCGGTGGAGCACTGCCCTAGATGGACCCTTGTGCTCCCTCAGTGGGCGCAGAAGGGACACATCCCCACTGCCCTGGAGGAGCCTCTAAGCGGATGAGCTCCTTCATCAGGTGGCATTTGTGGGCAGTTGGCCTGATTTCATGACCCCAAACAGAACATTTTCCTGAAAGAGCAGATTCTTCCTCCGTTCCCCCCTCTCTCACCCTATAATCTTATACACCCTGGGTGGAATATTCAAAAGCACTCAGCGTTGGACTGACTCGTCTCCCAGTGGGGTTAGTCAGTCTAATGCTGAGCACTTCTGAAAATCCTACCTGTGCTGTACAAGAGATATGAAGAGCATGTCCCGTTCCAGTGCATATATATTCCATGTACACTATGCAGTCATGTATGCAGCGCCTGCTGTTGTCGTATGGAATGGATAGTATGTTTGGGCGGGATTACAGCTGCTCAGGACGGACTGGCTTGAGGACTATTAAAAGGGATTCTACAATTGCTGTGATGTTTGTTTGGGATTTTTGGAGGGGACATCATTTTAATATGCAAATCACGTAAGGGGATAAAATTAATATACATCGAATCAACTCATTGCAATGGCAGAGTCAGCCGCTCTCACGGACAAGATGACATCATGGGATTAATGAGAGGACGGGAGTTTGCAGCTTGGAATAGTTTAGAAGCTGCACTAGGGTGGGGTGAAGGGATCACAACACAGACACGCTCTGCCCCTTCTTACCCATAGAATTCGCAGGTCTGGTTTCCCAGGAACACAGACACGCTGCTGCCGGCACCCAGGTAGTGGCCACTGATGGTCATCATGGTCCCTCCAGACTCTGGGCCACGGCTAGGGCTCAGGGAGCTCACCGCTGGCTCCTTGAGAAGGAAAGGAAAGAAGAAGGTCACTGCTTTTGTCTGCTGGGATCAAGCCAGGATCAGATCATGCCTGAGGGAATATTGAGGCACATCAGAGAGAGTCTCCTTATTCTCAGTTCATAGGCCTGGTGCCACAGCGGCCCTGAGTAGCTGGGAATAGCATATGCAGGGAAACTCACCTCAGCCTTCACAACCCAATTCAGCCGCCAAATTCTAACAAGTCTCAACTGAGCATGTCCAAACTAGGATTTTTTTTTCAAAGGTTTATAACTCAGCTAAATATGGATGTTTTTCCCCCACAGAGAAACAGCAAAAGGCAAACTCCTAACAGGGCAACCTTCCTGCCAAATGTCAAGTCTTTACTCCAGATGGTTAGGATTTGGCAACGTTATAATCAACAGAAAACAGAGTCTTATAATGGGAAGTGTTGGGCAACCTTAACTATATGCAGCACTATCAGCTCTGTCCATAATACACACAAACCAATAACGAGAATATTGTGGTTGGAGGGTCTATCTCCCATCAGTGACAGAAAGAGTTATCTGGGCATCCCTGGGAGTTTACAGTCCTATATCCTCTTTGACATCACTGTTTCTGTTGTAACAATGCCAGTTTTTATACTGCTTGCATCAGTGAAGGCTACTTATTCCTTTTAAGAGAATCTGCAGAAAGCAGGTACTTTTTTGTTTTCAATCAATGGATATAACCAAATTTTTTCACTAATGCTTCCACATTACCACTTGATGACTCATCTGCAAACTGGCAGCATCCCATCTCCAATCCCTGGGTACTACCTGCTTCATAGTAGAGTCAGCACATTGAGTTGGTGCTGTTTTCTCCATTGCTTTCAAACCTCAGCATATGCTTACAGGTATCAAAGGAATTGACAGACTGGATTAGACCAGCAATCTATCTAGGGCAGTATCCTGGCTCTGAAAATGGTTGGTAGTGGATGGTCCATTGGGAAGCACAAGGAACCTCAGAATGGACAAATATGGAATAACATGCCAAGAGAGGAAGACTTCTTCTCAAGCAGTTCATGGTTGGCTTCTCTCTCTGACCCAATTTTATCTTATCTAATGACAACACCAATACAATATGGTTTGAATATTAAAAACAACATGATGTTTATCAGTGGATTATAAACCTGAACCTCGGATACAGCAAAGAGAAGCAATTCAGAACTGAATGGACATGCCAGCAGTTAAGCAATTGTTTAAATTTCCAAATTCAGAGTGGCTTTCAGTTAAACTTTCATGGACAGTCCCAGAACTTAACTGAGCTAAAACTTGACTGGCAAATTAATACGGACCTGTAAGGATACACTGTTCCATGCTGATAGCAAGATCAACTTCCTAGAATAGTACAGTAATGGTAGAATTAATTTGTCACTGGCTGATAAGAATTTTAATTATTGTAATTTGGGAATTATTATTTCTAGATAAAGTAAGCACTTTGTGTTGAATTCGTTCTGTTAAGCTTTTTAAGCACTACCATAAAACCACCTTTATTTTACTTTCTGCAATTTCTCTGTTTTTAATCTTTAAAATTCTCTTGATTAATAAAGCTTAAATTTAAGAACTCCTGAGTGGGTGTACTTTAGCTATACAACCCCAAATTCATGAAAAATTACTTATCCGGTGTGTGCTTTATATTCTAATTACTGTAATGTTCTCTCATTGTGGTCACTCTTCTACATATATAAACCCTTTATGAATCCTACCAAGCCCTTGGCATCAGTAAATTGTGGCAAGGAGTTCCACAGGCTAGCTATGCATTATGTTAAAAAAAAAAAATCCCTGAATCAGTTTTAAATGGGTCACCTTTTAATTGTTTTGGGTGTTGCCTTGTTCAAGCATTACAAGACAGGGTAAAAGGTGTCTTTGAAAATTCAGGAAGCTTCCAAGAGGTAGCACCCTGAACAGAGTGTAGACTCTACCTTCAAAAGGTCATTCTCTTAAACAAATGAAAGGGGGAAGAGCAGGTGCTAGGGACATTAAAAAAAAAATTCTATAACCTCCCCCAGCCAAAATACCAGGGCTGCAATTAGGCAACCAAATAGGATTTCCCCATTTCTATCTTGTATCATTCTATGTAAATTATGGCAGATTTACAGATAGGCTCCACCTCTCCAGGTAAAATGGGCATCACTAAGTTGACAGCATAGATCCTGCAGCATATCAGTCCCCTAATGAGCTCATTAAGGCATGAACCCTCTCAGAGTCGGAACAGAACTCTGTTTTAAGGTACCAATCAATTTTATTACTGTATTTAACAGAGTTTGTGGCTGTGCAATGGGGTGGAAAAAAACCCCAAATAGCAAAAGGAAATTATTTACTTGAAGGTTTTGATGCCTGAGAAAAAGAAATGATAATAAAGGAAGTGCTGGAAAAAAAGGGACAATGCAAGGAGCAATAATGCTCAGCATATGTTTAACAGGTTGCTGCAAGGTATTACTCCAAGATTAATTTTTGCAATTACTTTCTGCTGGGCCCTGGTTATTATTTAACCCAAACCACAAGAGAGTTCCTTCTGTAGGGCTAGGAAATTTTCCTTTAAAAACTGGCAATCTGAGAAAGACCAATAAGACGCCCATTGCCTGTTACACTGGAAACTGGAATATTCAGGATAACCCAAAGAACTGCCCAGGGGCAGGGATCTGCATGGCTAAGGAGAATGGGAAAAGGACACAGGGCTTTTCACTTCAAGGCTATCAAATCATCCAGCCCAGGTCCCTGATACAGAATACTATCTGGTGGCAGGGGCGGCTCTATGTGTTTTGCTGCCCCAAGCACAGCAGTCAGGTGGCTTTCGGCGGTGCGCCTGCGGGTGGTCTGCTGGTCACGCCAATTTGGTGGCGTTTCTGCGGGAGGTCCGCCGGTCCCGCGGCTTTGGCGTACCCGCTGCCGAATTGCTACCGAATCCGCGGGACCGGCGGACCTCCCGCAGGCATGCTGCCAAAGGCAGACTGACTGCTGCCCTCACAGGGACCGGCAGGCCGCCCCCCGCAGCTTGCCGCCCCAGGCACATGCTAGCTGCTCTGGTGCCTGGAGCCGCCCCTGCTGGTGGCTGTTAGTGGCCTGTGGGAAGGGTGTCAGCTCTATTCCCAGTAGGCTGGTGTCCACATCACAGCAACTACTGCCACACCTGGCAATACGCGAGACCTGTTGTTGGCAGTCACAGGAGAGAGGCCAAGGACTCAGTGGGCAATGGAGACTGAACTTCCCTCTCAGCCTTAGAGCTCGTGCCTCTAGGTTCCGCCGCACCGTTGGGAAAGGTTGTGTTGGTGCATCTCATGTTACAAGTGCCCTGTGCATATACAGTAGGCTTAGCTGACCCCAGCTGAGAGCTTGGCTCCCTTCATTAGCAACATATTCATACAAAATTTAATCAGGTAATGGGCAAATGTGTTTAAAGCCCGTCTTTATTCAGTAAAGGGCTTAAGCACAAGCTTAAATTTTAACATATGCTTAAGTGCTTTGCTGAACTGGAGCCTTGAATTCAAGTTTCCCTGTCTATAAAGTGGAGGATTTTAAAATGTGCTTCTTTTGATAGAATGGAACCCTGATTTTATCATCACAACACTAAAGACATGTGTTGTGTTTTTAAAGTTTGTAAACATGGACTGATGAGTTTTAATTAACATTTGTGAAGTGCTTTAAGACCCTCAGGTAACAGGTGCTACAGGAACGGAGCAGACTGCCCTCCTCCTCATTGCCTTCTCTGGTTACACTGATGTTCAGACTCTCTCCTTCACCAGGCCAGTAGCACATTAATATTTTGCACCAGTGCAACGTGGTTGAATAAATACAATCCATGGCAATGTGGTGCTCATAACACTGACAGATAGCAGGAGCTGGCCTCATTTATCTATCAATTAGTTTACAAATTGTGGACAATTGGTAAGTGCTAGCATTTCGCTGCATGCACAGATTCCACTCAGCATAAAATCAATGTGGTTGGATAAAGTGCCCTGTGAAGGCAAAAATGGAGATACAAAAAGCCCCAGCTGTGTCTCGCAAGTTTATGAATCAAAAGGCTGCTAATTAAATAAAGGAAAGACGCAATGATCACTCAACAAACGGAAATCCACTACCCCAAAGAGCAGCTCTTGATTAAGTGCATGGATGGAATCGACACTGAATTAGCATCCTAAGAGGAAGTCATTCGATATCGGGATGCAGAATTACTCCATTCCCAAGGTAGGCTGCAGGAGAAATTTAAATATGTAGAGACCGACAGTAAGTCAGATATGTTTAGTATTCATGTGCGAATGATAAAAAATGACTCGGTCGGGCCTTCAGTATCTTAGTTTGACAAAGGTGATCCCTGGGTGGTCCCCAGGTAGTGATCAACAGCTTGATGTCTAGTTGGCAGCCGGTATCAAGCAGAGTACCCCAGGGGTTGGTCCTGGGGCCGGTCCTGTTCAACATCTTTATTAATGATCTGGATGATAGGATGGATTGCACCCTCAGCAAGTTTGCAGATGACACTAAGCTGGGGGGAGAGGTAGATATGCTGGAGGGAGGGATAGGGTCCAGAGTGATCTAGACAAATTGGAGGATTGGGCCAAAAGAAATTTGATGAGGTTCAACAAGGACAAGTGCAGAGTCCTGCACTTAGGATGAAAGAATCCCATGTACAGCTACAGGCTGGGGACCGACTGGCTAAGCAGCAGTTCTGCAGAAAAAAACCTTGGGATTACAGTGGATGAGAAGCTGGATATGAGTCAGCAGTGTGCCCTTGTTGCCAAGAAGGCTAATGGCATATTGGGCTGCATTAGTAGGAGCATTGCCAGCAGATCGAGGGAAGTGATTATTCCCCTCTATTCAGCACTGGTGAGGCCACATCTGGAGTACTGCGTCTAGTTTTAGGCCCCCCTGCTACAGAAAGGATGTGGACAAATTGGAGAGAGGTCCAGCAGAGGGCAATGAAATTGATCAAGGGGCTAGGGCACATGACTTGTGAGGAGAGGCTGAGGGAACTGGGGATATTTAGTCTGCAGAAGAGAAGAGTGAGTGGGTATTTGACAGCAGCCTTCAACTACCTGAAGGGGGCTTTCAAAGAGGATGGAGCTCGGCTGTTCTCAGTGGTACCAGATGACAGAACAAGGAGCAATGGTCTCAAGTTGCACTGGTGAAGGTCTAGGTTGGATATTAGGGAACACTATTTCACTAGGAGGGTGGTGAAGCACTGGAATGGGTTACCTAGGGAGGTGGTGGAATCTCCATCCTTAGAGGTTTTTAAGGCCCTGCTTGACAAAGCCCTGCTTGGGATGATTTAGTTGGTGTAGGTCCTGCTTTGAGCAGGGGGCTGGACTAGATGACCTCCTGAGGTCTCTTCCAACTTTAATCTTTTATGATTCTGAACACGTACAGTGGAGAGCAGCAAGAAGCAACACAATAGATTTATCCCAGTAAATTAAATACAAAAGTAACATGTCTTCATTATTCTTCCCCTCCCGAGAAAGAGGAAAATTGTGAACAACATGACACCAGTTCCATGGCAGGATAGTACCTAGCTACAGGATGAACTTACATTAACATAGTGCTTCTGCTCAGAGGATCTCAAGATACTTTACAAACAGGACCTAATTGAGCTCAACAATTCTGTGAAGCAGGTAAATAGTATCACCATTTAACATGCAGGGAAAATAAAACAGAAGTCTGGGGACATAAACTTCGGCCAGTGGAAGCCACAGGGGCTCAGCATGTCTGAAAAAATCAGACCGCTTGATTAGGTGCTTGTACAACATCACAGAGAAGTCAGTGTTAGAGTCATAATTTGAACTCAGGACTTCCTGGCTTCCCATCTCACACCCAAGCCACAAGTCCATCAAAAGCACACTCCTAGTATGTGTATCAGCCAAAATCAGAAAAGATGCTTTGGCTCGCCCATCCCTCCCACTGGTTTTGCCCAGGTACTCACCACAAACATGTACTGTTGTGAGGATGTGGCCATGAACTCAGGTTTGCACTCTCCGATGCAGAGGCGCACTGGACCGGAACTGATCCCTGGGAGTGCCTGCCCCATCTCACACACAATTCTGAAAATATAAAACCCACAAATGAGACCCTAGTAGGTAGATGCAGCAGTGACTTACTCAGCTGGATGGTTCCCTTTCTCCCTTTATTTTGACGTCTGCTGCTCTCCCCTTTCGAAGGAGCTAATTACTATTTTTCCCCCATGTAATAATTAAAAAAAAAATCAAAATTAGACATAATTATTACAAGCTGTAAACTCCAGAGCAATGCAGAGCACTAATGGCAAATATATTAGCCTGAAGCAAAGTAAGTGTGAAGTCCTCAGAGTAATGAATGAGTTCATTAAGGAACAGCTCACATTGTGGGTTCCTGTTTAATCAGAAGTGGAGAGACCCATTAGGAGATGACAGACACGGGCCTTTGCGTAGAAGGTAAGTTTACTCCTTATACTGATGAAAGAAGGTTAGTGGAACTGAATTGTATGGATACAGTATTCTTCACCTAGTCCAGATCAGTACCTGAGGATAGGCTCTCAGGCAGGGAAGGGGTAAAAAATCATAGCATTTAGAATGTGAACATGAGATACTCAATAGAAACGTCATGGATCAGGATGGCAGCTCAGGATGGTGGTCAGGAGAGAGGCAGGAAAGAAAGTGTGGCAAGGCCCCTTCTGCCTGGCTGGAGTTAGCGCTCCCTCCTCTGGCAGGAACAGGGCCTGGGGTAAATCAGCCCCACTCTGGAGCATGTCTGTCTTTCCTCTTCGGGGTTTGTTTCTCAGCGCCTGCCCGGTAGGCGTCTGGCAAACAAAGGGAAACAAGTCTATAACACATCGAAACAAAAGGGGAAATACCTTTCCCTGCCCTCCTCACTGGGGCAGGGGTTGTCCTGCCACTGGCCCCGGGGTGTCAGTCCTTCCCCTAAACAGGCACTGGGTTTGGGGTGTCTCCCCTATGGGAAGGAGCGCAGTCTCTCACGCTGGAGAAGCCTATCTCCCTGCTGCCACCAGCCTTGCAACAGTTTGTCCCCCCTCCCCAGGAGAGAGGTTTTAACAGTTTTCAGGCAGCCCTTACTTGGACTCAGGTGTCCCTAGCTGACCTGAAGTAACCCCTTCCCAGCTTGTAGGAAAAAGGGCCTTTAGCATTCTAGGGCTAACATATCTGTTTCCCCAGACCCTCCTGCAGTCGTCCGGCCTGCCGGTGTCACAAAAGGAAGATCTTGATCCTGCCCTTGGTTGCATGACACAAATCTCCCTGGGTCACATGCAATACCTGATTTCACCAGGACAGTGGCAATGGGTAACATGTACTGGAAACAGGAACCAGATCATTCTTTGTCACACCAGCGGATTCAATAGGCAGTGAGCCAAGGTTTTCAAAGCCACCTCAGCCAGCATGGATCCTTAGCAATGCCTCAAAAGGGATGCTGCCGGGAGTCATTCCCACTGTGGTGTTAAAAAAACAAAAACACCAGAGCAGTTTGCTAAAGCCTGGTAACCAGAGAGACTAAAAGTGAACAGCCTAGTCTCACTGACCAGGTGGATGGGAGTGAGAAAGGTGAACAAAGAGGATCAACTGTGAAAAGCAGATTAAGCACTAGGTAGGTACGTGGATGGATAGATGGCATGGGATATATAAATATATTAGATAATGGAAAACTCTGCTGCAGTAACTAACTGGTCCCTGCTGGTCAGTCCCAATGGAAAGGCCAAGGGCGGATGGTGCATAGATACCGAACTCCCTACCAGAGCAAGGTTGAAGATATATTGGCCAGGAGAGTGTGGGGAAAGCTTGTACTACCGCTGCTCGTACTTAGATAAACAGAAGTCTTCAGTCTCTGAAGTGATCATTTGAGCAGCTCTCACCCATGCTAGACTCACTAGCGAATAAAAAGGATTTAAAGAAAAAAAAAAAATCTGTAGACAAAACGCGCAGCTGATGCTAGGAGGCTTAGCAAAATACAAACATGCTAGCAAAGAGCCTTAATGTGAAAACCATTATCACTACACATCAAAATGGGTTTCCTATAGAGACGCTGCCTTTGGAGAACAGAGGCTGAAGTGTCTCCGCTGTGTGCCTAAATTTGCCACGCTTTGCTCTCTCTTCCCCTTTCAACTCGACGGAACTTTCTCCCCGGAGCAGCATTTTGCTGCTGCTTCTCCATGAAGGCAGGAGCAGCAAGAAGAGAGTGATGTTGTTCTGGCACGGGCAGTCTGTGGGAGATGGGGAATCATGACAGGCTGAGAAAGCGCTGTGCCCCTGTCTCAGACAGGGCAGGGGCAAGGTGGTTGTGACTGGGAGATTGCTCCTCAGTGTTGCTGCAATCTTGCGAGAGAGAGAGAGAGAGAGAGAGGACAGTCATTATTCCCTCCACCAGATGGGCAGCCAAAACCCAGGGACTAGTTGCAGAAGCCACAAAGAAAGGGTGGTGGGATCCAGGTTTTATTCCAAACAGGGGGACGGGGACACCAGTGCTGGATTTCAGCAAACTCAAGAAAAGATCAAATGACCAAATATTAGCCAGTAATGTGGACCTTTTCATTACTCAGCTGCCCAAATAATACCTTTGAGTAGCCCCAGAACAAGTAACAGGGCACACGTCATTGCATACACCATCAGGCATGTTGGGAATGAGGAATGGTGGCACAAGCTGCTATGGTACGTCTGAGCTCTGATTCCTAATCCAGGCCAAACTCCCAGCAGGTACCCTCCTACAAAATGATGCACTCGACAGAGCTGTAGGGTGCTGATTTCTGGGCTAAGTGGCCCTTTAACCAACATTATCCTAATTGCCAGCTGATAGATTGCATGGCTGGAACATATGGTGAGTCATTACAGTCTCGGAATTCAGTCTGCCCACAGAACCCTTCAGAGGGTCCTTTTATCCGGATTCATCTTTAAAAGGCAGCTCTCATGCTAACACTTGCTGTTATCTGCCCAGGATAAATGTTTTAATGATGTTAACAAACTTTTGAAAGCTTAAGAGCTGCAATTAGAATTGTCATTATAAAATCAGGATTTCATACTATCAAAGGAGGATAATTTTATAATCTCCCATCCCTGATTTCAAAAATAAAATACTACAGTTTTATAGCATAACGGAGAGAAATCACCATGTCTTACAATGGTATTAGTGCACTGCTTTGAGTCATTAATATAATAAAATACTAATAATACTTTGCAGTTCGGTAGCATCTTTCCACCAGTGATCTGAAAGCACTTGACAAATCCCAAGGCTATGTCTACACTCAGAGCTAGGGGTGTGAATGTGCTGCTCACGTACACACTCATTGAGCTAGTGTGAGTCCAAAACAGCAGCATAGGCAAGGTAGCTCTGGTAGTGGTGGCACGACTGAGCTGTGCCAAGTACAAACCCACCTGAAACTGTGGATAGACACTTGGCATGGCTCAGCCATGCCTCCAAGGCTGCCTCCCGTGCTACCGCGGCCAAACTGATCTTTATACTTGCCTTAGCTTAATGAGAATGAGCATGAGTATGTGTGCATGAACAGTGGCATCCCATCCCGAGTTCGAAGTGTAGACATAACCTGAGCTGCTCACAGTCCCCCCCGCCCACTAAGAACAGTAGATAATGTTATTATCCTTATTTTAAAGATGTGGAAACTGAGGTACAGAGTGATTAAAGTAACTGGCCTAAACTGACACAGCAAATAAAGGGAAGACCTTGGAACAGAACTCAAAAATCCTGACTTGCAGTCTCCTGCTCTAACCACTGGACTATATTATTTAAAATAAGGGATCTTCCCAGCCTGAAATCTCTTCTCCCTACCTCCTGGAGTGACCGAACCCCCCATTTCAGTTTACAGTACCAGCATCGCTGACCTGAGCGGCAGGTAACTGAGATGGACTTAGACTTCACTCGGTGTTTACGAGCGAATGGTCAGGGGAATATGATCAGGGCTAAGCCTGACTATCCAAAGGGGAACTCAAGCTGAATGTAATCCATCAGAGCTCACCAGAGCAATTCTCCCTTGCCCTGGCCTTACAGACAAGTTTATCTTGCTGAGCAGGTCGCTATCCTTTCTGCAAAATCTGTATTTAGTCCATGTGAAAGGAATTGAGTCCCCAGGAACAATGTACTTTAGCTAGGGACAGCACAGAAACAGCTCAGGTAGTGACTAGGCATGAAAGGGGAGCTCAGTCTTCACAGCCTCTCTGCTGGGACTGCCAGCAAGGGGGTGAATTAAAGCCAACTGCTTTTAGTGACAGACACGTCCTCTGCTTTGAGAACTAGACTGAGACCCGCCAAACTCATTTCACTCAAGCCATCAAAGAACAACCACTTTCAGCGGCTACAGACCCTGGGACAGATCCATTCTCAGTCCCTTGGGTTTCTCCTTCTCTCCGACTTGCTCCGACAGTGCGGCACTGTATCTGTATGAGCTGCCAGAGCACCTTGCCAGTGCAGTAAAGATTACTCAATAAAAGAAGTTGCTTAACATATTCCATCTTGCCCACTCTGCATGAATGCACCCCCTACTCTCGTAAGCATCTTGGCATCTTGGCTAACATAAAATAGAACTTCCAGAAAAAAAAAAACCCAATCTGAAATGGGGACATGTGTCACTTTGGGAGGTTTATTTGCCTGTCCTCTGTTACACGCCTATTTTCTAATTTTCGGCTGACATTTTTCTCAGTGAAATAAATGAATTGACTCCAGCGGAGGCCTATTCGGATTAAACTGCTGTCACCGCCTCACACACCTAACAAATGGTTGCCTGCCTTCAGCAGCGCGGGATGCATTCCAACCGGAGGGGAGGGAGGTGGGAAGGCTGAGGGTAAACAGCAAGGTGCTCATCAGAAAAGTTGCTTAGCAAAGCAGGAGCCACGGTGCAGAAGGAAACAAAATGCTTAATAAACCTTTAAAAGGGCCGGTTAGTGCCTGGGATGAAATCCAAGCATGTGATCCTTAGCAGGTGTAAACTGGCCCAGCCCCATTTAAGGCAGGAGAGCTACATCCGTTTACAACCACTGAGGATCTGGCCCGCAAGGCACTGCCACAGTTCTGCAGAGCAGGGAGGAGAGAGGCAGGCAGTGACTGGAGCACGTCTCTGACTCATGGCCTGTGCTTTTGCTTTCATCACGAAGAACAGGCCTTCGGAAGGGCTGCTAGATCGGGTGCTGTACACCAAGACGCCAGGAAACTAAAGGCATCCGCTAGTGAACTCTAAGAGCCGGGCCAAGTGCACTTACTGCTCCGCGATGACGTACTGCTCCTGCAGGGGAGTGCACTGCACCCCCGCCACCTGCACGTTGTGGGCAATCTCGGAAAAATCCAGCCCCAGGTTCACGCCATGGATCGTCACCCGCGTCCCTCCTTCTGGGGGCCCTGACACTGTCAGGATCTGGAGAGGAAACAAAATACAGCATCTGCATTACTATCGCCTCCTGGCAGGTGCCTTGAGCCTGCTCATGTCCTGGCACTTTCTTTGCACCAGGTCTGGAGGGATCCCTCGAAGGGCTGGCAGCTGCAACCAACCGACCGGCAGCCTATTAATGCTGCAGACAGGAGGGGAGATGATCCTGCCAACTTCTCCTCACCGTTTCCCACCAGCAGAGGCTGAAGAGATGCAGCATGGTAGGAAAGAGTTAATCCATTGTACTTCCTCACAGCGACTCTGCTCCTGCAGCAATAGGGGTGCTGTGGGCCTGCCTGCAGGTAAGTCTGCACAGCTGCATGCAGGAAGCTTGCACAGCCCCCTGGCGTGATCCCACAGCACTGACCCGCCGGTGACTTACTGTGCACACAGGCACCATTGGGGGCTGCCATTCGCTCTTCAGCCCATTGGGGGAGTAATGCCAATTCATTCATCAACACAGGGAGATAATGGGGAAATAACCCAGGGATCCTCTCAGACCCACTGGGCTTTGCAGATGGAACTTGTTTACGGCACAGTGGTTCATTCACACAAAGACCTTGGCTTTACCCCGTCAGGACCTAGGAGAGTCTTTGGATGGTTTCCCCACAAAGCCCAGTGCTTCCTTCACCTGTTTTGCTGTATAATGAATTTTATCACGCAAAGCTGAACGCAAACACCGAACACTGCAACCGACATCATTTCCACCTGGCTCCTCGGGGCGGCCAGAGACTCCCATCATCATCCCCAGTCCAGCACACCTCTCTCACTTCCATGCCCCATATCACGCCCAGACATCTTGCAGTAGTCATGGGAGCCAGCGTCTGTGCCTACTGTGCCGGAACCGACGATGGCTGGAGTGCTGCAGCTGGCAGAGGCCTGAACAATATTAGCAGCAGAAATATCTGCTAGAAAGATAGGATCAGCTCCCTTTTTATAGACTTATATACAAGATCATAACCTTAAAGAAGTGGGCTGCTGCTATGGAGAACTTCATTACGTTCTGCCTTGGACGGTCTCTGAATTTTAATACCACATTTTATTAGTGAGTAAGGCAACGAGAAGCACTTCAAACAACTCTTTGAAATGCTAAAGGGTGAGGAGTACATTCTAAAGATGTCCATTTATAGTGTATCTCAATCATGATTACCTCCGTTCCAATTGCAATAGGATTTCATTAAAGATCACTCCCCCTCCCCAGCCTGTGGCATGCACTAGGATAGTGAGAGGCCATAGGATTGGGACCCAAGAGACCTCGGTTCTATTCCTGGCTTTTCCACTGGCTTGCTGTGAGGCCTTGGGAAAGTCTCTGTGCCTCAGGTCTTTGTCTGTAAAATGGGGATAAGGATAGAGACTCTCCATTTGTGAAGCACTTTGAGACGGACTGTGAAATTGCTAGTTAAGAGCAAAGGATTATTATTAATGCAAGATTGACTTAATCCCCAGCCTTTGGTTACCAGCTCCAGCTTTCTGACCCTCCCACCATCCTACCCAACTTTTCGGACCGGCTGCCCACTTTCCCCAGGAGCTCAGAACAGCTTCGTAGGTGGGATCTGAATTGTTAGTACATGGAAGGAGATGAAATGTAACACATGAACACTGATAATCATTCATGTTGGCAAATACAGAATATCCCGCTGTTTCAGTAGCTCATCAAAGCAGCCCTCGTTAGAACCCCCGCATATCATGTTCTATTACATCCCCTGGCTACAGATTTAATTGGCATGTGCCCCATCCCGTGACCTCTATGGATGATCCCTTTTTAAACCCCTCCACTTACCTAACACTGGCCTCCTCACATATCCACTACCAGCAATGCAGGAGCCTTCTTCTCCGCAGCATCTGCTGCCTGGAATAGCCTCCCTGTATCTTTCTACCTCATTTTTCTGTTTCCCGTCTCCTTTCAAATCTCAGCTGAAACTATTTCTTTTCTCCCTCCCTTATATGTCTTAATTTCTCTCCCTTCACCTCTGCTCCTATTTATTATTAACTCTGAAGCTGTATGATTTAATTTGGCAAAATGTTCTGGGTTGCAACTTGCTATATAGACCACACGATATACAGCTGCATTGTATTTTAAAATACCGTTCTCTGCACTGCCTAGGCCTCAATTTCTCTCTCTTTGCACTCTGGGTTTTATGACTGAAGGCTTTAATTTAGTCACTATATAGTGTCTGTTGCAACCGCTGCTTTCTGAAACTCATACCACGTAGCATGTCTTGTACCACTTAGCTCTGCAAAGCACCGTGTTCCCAAAGAAGACACTATACAAAAATCAAGTTGTATTGTATTATATTGAACATTGACAGCCCGGGCTGCTAATGTTGACACTGCTAGTCACACATAACCAGAACCCAATTCCTGACAGTTTACTTTCCTTACGACTGTAAATTAGTTGAAACCCTACTTATTGCAGTATTTACACTACAGGATGTGTTGACTTATCACACATCCAAAAAAACCACCCCTGTGGCTTGCCATTTTCTGACCCAACTGCAACCGACAAAACCAGACCGTGTGGCCAAACAAAACAACGTTTTTTTTATATTTTTTATTTTGATAATGTCCTGACCTGGAAAATGCCCGAACCAGATTTCCATTCGACCTAGATTTTAGGGGCCGCTAACTGAACAGTTTTGAAATAACTGTGCCAAAGAGCAGCCCCAGGGTTAGAACAGATGCATTCAATTAATTACAGCTGGGGAGATTCAGTCAAAACCCTAGAAAGGAGCAAAGTCTTAGAGGTCCAGTTGTGCAGAACTTCGGTGACCTCCTCTGAGCAGAACTGGACTCGGCCTGTGCACGGCACGACGCAGTGCGACTGCCATGCTGAAACGGCAGCAGCAGCTGGACTTTGGGTTATTTTTTTACATACCATGGTCAGACCCTATACTTATGTGGATGCACAACCCAATTATGCACAGCAAGTCTGACCCGAGGCTGCTGCTGACATCACGGTGTCTCTCGAATTTCAGCGACAGCCAGTCACACTTGGGGGATGCATGAACTGGAGACAGGAGATTCTCGTTAAGAATAATCTCATTTTCTGTTCTGAGATGCAGGAGGAAACAGTCTCCACGTAACAAGACCATCTCATTCTATTTAAGACCTCTTCCCATGTGTCTACATTGTTATACTGTGCTCATCACCAGGGTATTTTAGTTCTCTCTTGCGAAGACAAATCCTGACGGTTTCTAGAACATCTGTTATATCAATTAAAATGGGATTGGGAGTAAGCACTCCTGGGTTCTGTTCCCAGCTCTGCAACTACCTCATTGTGTGGCCTGAGCAAGTCACTTTCCCGCTCTCTGCCTCGGTTTCCCCATCTATAAAATGGGACATAGTAGGCTTTGCATAAAAGGATCAGCATCAGAGACTAGTAGGTGAAAGAATAATGTTTTGCATTTGCATAGATCTTATCTTCATAAAAGTGCAGGAATATCACCAAAGTGACCGGAGAGATGATATTATAAAGCCTGGGGGAGCTGCACCAGTGCAAATGCCTATTGTACACAGGCAAAGCCACTGTTCGCACTGGTGCTGCTTACTCCAGCTTGGAACCAGGGTAAGCTGCAGCAAAGCAAAAGACAGCTTACCCTGTTTGCACTGATGTGGTGACGCAGCGGCTGGAATCAGGGCAAATCCTCAGTGCAAGTCAGTGTGTTCTGCACTGTCCAGCCTTCTCCAGGGCAGTTCAGATATTAGTGGTCCATTACCCCTGTAAGGGGTCAATATTCAAGTTTACTGCACCTCTACCCCGATATAACATGAATTCGGATATAACGCGGTAAAGCAGCGCTCCGGGGGGCCGGGGCTGCACGCTCCGGCGGATCAAAGCAAGTTCGATATAATGCGGTTTCACCTATAACGCGGTACGATTTTTTGGCTCCCGTGGACTGCGTTATATCGGGGTAGAGGTGTATTTTAAATGGAGTTATCAAGCAGTTCAGTTTAAACACAACACTGGATTAGTTTATAATGAAAAAAAATAAAACAAGATGATTTAACTACACAGAGAAAGAGCTTAAGTGAGAACAAGTATAAGGTATTAAAGTCAGAAATGGATACAAGAGAAATAAAGATAAGTTTTAGCTACCAGAAACGTTTTAACAAGCTAGACTTGGTTCCAGGCAAAATCCTTACCACAGATCACAGCAACAGGGCTGACCAAATTCTCAGGTCAGGAACTCCCCTAAGTCAGAGGGCTGGTTCCTTTGTCATCTTAGATGAAAGAGAGATGGGGAGAGAAAGCTTGGGGTGCTTTTGTCCCTCGCTTTTACAGTCCAGTCACCCTTTGAATTGCATTTTCCTGAGGTTTCAGAGTGGTAGCCATGTTAGTCTGTATCAGCAAAAACAACAAGGAGTCCTTGTGGCACCTTAGAGACTAACACATTTATTTATAAGCTTATGCTCATATAAATTTGTTAGTTTCTAAGGTGCCACAAGGACTCCTCATTGATTTTCCTGAGGGTTACCCCTGATAAAGTGCCTTCCAGCTGTGAGGACGGAGACATGGAATCTTATGGTGAAAGAAGTTCCATGTTGTTTGCTAAAATGCAGATCGACCTGTTCCTGCCCCACTTTGTTGCCAAATAATGGCCAATTGACCACTGATTGTCAATTAACTTTGATGACACCCTGGTTCACCCCATCCCCAGACTTGTCTGGTAAACACCCATTAGTCATCATTTCAGCTTATGTTCTTAACTCTTTATACAAATGTCGTACATACATTACACAAGAATATTGATGATCAGCATGTTATTAGTTTTTAAATGATACCTCACAAGGTATACTGTGCACAAAGATTACAATGATGTGTAGGGTGTGAATACAGGGGTGCTCTGGGTCACAGATAGGTATTACTGAACCTATTTTAGAGACAGGGAAACTGACACAGAGAGCAGAAGTGATTCATCTAGAGTCACCCCACAGAGCCAGGACAAGAACCCAGAAGTTGTGACTCCCAGTCACCCCTACGCTAACCATCAGACCCCATTTCCCTCTCAGAGCAGGGAACAGAACCCAGGAATCCTGATTCCCAGCTCTCCCGTCCTTACCTACCATTAGAAAGTTCCCTCCCCTAAGGTAGGATCCAGTTTTTTTAGCATCATTAATGTTTCCTGTGACCCCAGTTGGGTTGGTTCACCATTTTCAATGTAAAACAACACAGAGCTACAAAAAGCAGGGTCTGTGTGTGGGATGGAGATGTGTCTTACAGCTGATCCTAAGGATATCCTTGCTACAGTCAGAGGTGAGCCAGACAGTCCTGCAGTATAAGCGACTATCATACCCCATCACACTCAGCATCAAAGACACAACAAAAAAGATAAGAGTCCCAGCCACGCAAAGAGTGGCAAAAAAAATTACCAAAGTGTCATTTACCTTCTCTCTCTTCTTTTTTGTCCTTTTATTTTTTTATTATGTTCTAAGCTAGCTGGATCCCAGCTGATGAGCCCAGCAGGGACCCAGCACATAAGCATCCCTAGCTCCTCATCCCGGCATGATCCCTCCTTGTCTCTGTCTTAGCTGATAGCACATTCAGAACCTAATTGTTATCTCAGCAGAGCAACTCCATTATTCAGCCTGACACTACCCCCCTTTAGCTGTTTGTTGCAGTGATGTTATATTAATGAGGCCTGCAAATAAATGAATAGGAGATCAGAGAGCTGCTTGTTCTCAAGAAAACTGGTTTTTTATTTATTTATCACAGAGGCTGCAGACATTAGGGAAGTTTTATGCTGTTAAAGAAGGGACACTGCTGACGGAGGCAAGAGCATAGACTCGGGTCCTGTAAACCAGTGCTTCTCAAGCTATCTGATGTGGGGGACCCGGCAATTTTTTTCCCCAATGTGCCAGGGACCAGTGCCATATTATTACCCTATTCAACGCTCTTATGAGGAAACTCGCTGTGGACCTGCAGCCGATGGCTCACGGACCGGCACCCGTCCATGGACCACCACTTTGAGAAACACTGCTGTAAACGGAAGGACTGCATGTTAACTATAATTCATTTCCTTTCATTTCAGTGACAACAGGGTTTCTCTTTGGCATTTACATATCTCCCCGTGATGCTGGGAACCTGGATGCAAGTGCACTGGGCTAGGGTATGAGAACTAGAGCACTGAACTGACTGGAGAGAGGGAAGCTAACTGCAAACAGGATAAATGGTGAAGAGTCTTTCAGTGGGAATGATTCAAGAGCTTAGTTACACGGGCCAGTATAGGGGGTCAAACTCGGCGCTCTGTTCCACTGGTGCAACCCTATTGAACCCTGCGCTAAGGGTCTGCCTGTAGGCTCCCCTAAAACTCAGACCCCTGAAAATGGAAGACATTGATTTGTTAGCACAAGCAGAACCATATCTTCTGCTCGTGTCAAGCTCAGAGTCCACTTAGGTCAATCCCCTAAGATTCAAACATTCCCTGGAGAGACCCCTCGTGCCTCCAGCTTTGAAGGAGACACACAGGCCGGGTGATGGAGGCAACCAATCTGCAATAACCACGGCTAAGCTATGCTCTCTTTTACTTGGACGGAGACCGCCGATATTACTTTCCAAGTTGGACAGTGATAAAATATTCTATGGCAGTGCCCAGCCCACAGCTAGCATGAACACCGCAGGGATGGAATCTCCAGCTCAGAACACGAGCAGCTTAGCTGCAAGTTGTTTTGTGGTTTTATTTCTCCTGCTTAACTCAAGGAGAAGAAAATAAGACTTCTTAAATGTTACAACTGTCTGAATCATTTAGTATGAGGGAAACTGCCGGCGGAGCCTATTTTGCTCCTGGCGTCTTGTAACCCAGCCTTGTGCAAACAGTACAAATGCTTGTGGGAAAGAGAGGGAGTTGCATTCTGTTGAAGGGGGAGAAGGGAGAAGTTTATTTATTGTTAAAAGATTATTGAAAAATAAAAAAGGAAACAAAACGCCTCTGAGATAAAAGATCTCTGAACCCATCAGGCTGGTAGAATAGGAGTTAGCATCACATGGAAGTGAGCAGGTGGTGCTCTCAATTCAATGGCTACATAACCAAGGTGACATTCACCCCTGGGCAAAGAAGCAGCGCACACAGCCTCTGCACCACTTAATTGCACCTTAAGTCTAAATTTAAGCATATGCTTAAGGGTTTTGCTGAATCAGGACCTAAGTAAACACAAGGGCCTTAAACCATGGTTCAGTGGGAGTTAAGAGCCACAGGGGCCTTGTGCTTTGTGCCCAGAGTGAATTTCACACAGGGAGTGATCGTTGTTGGTGCCTTGAGAGGTTTTTGTTAATTCCCTGCATGCCCTTTTTTATTTTAAATTAACAGACACTGGCCTGTGGAAATTCTGCGGCCATGCTACCCGAGCCGAGGCTGCTGCAGGTTAGAAAAACTTCCAGGCTGGCAGTGCCTCCTGGTTATTAGAAAACAAGTCAAATGAGCTTGGGGACGTCTGAGTAGCCCCATATGGGCATCTCACCTAAGATCAAGCATGGAGCTCCTTACCCGGGTGATCCAGCTCTGGTTCGACCAGTCCTAGACGACCAGTACAGGCCTTCACCCATCAGGGGTAGGTAAGCAGAGTACCATGCTGCTATGTGAGGTGAATCTTTGGAGTGAGCCCTTACAAACTAAGGTTCATTCTATCGAGGCACCTCTAATAAAGCCAGGGCTTTGTCCTTTGCCAATTTCCCCACTCCCTCCACCAATGTGTTTGTACACCAGCTGGTTGCCCCAGAGGTGGCTGCATTTCATCGGTGCACATTCCATATTCTGTATGGCGTTTTGAGATCAGTGATGCTGAAAAGGCATGATGGAAAAAGAATACATTATTCAGTCGCCAGTGAAATCAGCCCCTCCCTGTAGACTGGGTAAGGTTATAGCACAAGTTATTCCCTCATAATATCTGGGGCACTCGGGAGATAACCGTTCTGGATTCCTGCCTGTGGACACAAGTGTCTAACTCTATGGTGATAACTGGAAGAAACATAAGCGCAGACACTGAGTGTACACACGTGTGCATGTCCATGTATGCACCTATTGAGGTGTCTGAGCTCCAGCAGAAGGGTGAGCTGGAGAGAAATTCATGTTCAGACGTTCAAATGTTAGATAAGGAGAATATTGCTAGATGAGAGACTCACTTGCCCATACTAGAATCTCATGGATTTCACTTGACAAGGCCATATTCTGCTCTGTTACACCAGCGTAAACCCTGAGCAGCTCCACTGAAGTCAAAAGCGTTACTCCAGATTTGCAAAGAGAAGAATATAGCCTCTTCTCTCTTTCGCTCTGCTGGAAAATGTAACATTGCCTGAATCCTCCTTTTCTGTTGAGGTTAATGTTTCTCATGATCTTAAACTGCAGGGAGTTAGTGAGCTTACATAGAGCTGGAGAAAGCATTAAATAGGAAACCAACGAAAACTTGTCACAATGGGTCAGGAGTCCTATCGCATTTCAATTTGCCAAGGGTTTCCTTTTCTCTAGGTTGAGCTGACTATGAGCTCAGATGCACCCTGGTGGCTGCTGTCAGGGACAGCCATCGATGATTCCAAGGCGAATTTTATTACAGCGAGGGTGCTGGAGGGAAAAAGAGTGACCAATGAGCTCCTAATCTGGCTTTTATACAAATCAAGAGACTCTTGGACTGTTCCCTGTTGGGGAAGGCCTAGAACATACTCTCTTGGGGTGGGTCTGTCAAAACCAAGCTACAGCCTGTAAAATAATCCAAAATTGACGTTTGATTTAGGAGAGGCAGCAATCCCTGAACTCATTCCACCAAGCTCGGCTGCTTGATTTCTTAACCTGCTGATCTCTTTGTACAATCAGCACCGCCATTATCCTTGCTTTTCTATAGCCCTGCAGAACTAGTACATTTTAGTCTCTAACAACCAGCAGTGGTGAAACTGCACAAGAGATGGGGATGCAAGATCTTTTCAGCTAAAAGCTGTGATTTCATTGGCTGAAAGGCATCTGGAGGGGGCCACATATCAGGCTCCAACAACAAAGGATGACATGATAGGGCCCAAGTATGAAAATCACCCATGTTTTCATAAGACAGACAGGGTGGGGAGAGTCGGGGGGGGGGGTTACTGAACTCGGGTGGCTAACCAGAATCTCTGCCAGAGACGCAACATCCATGCAGCTATTTTTAGTGCACTAGCTCAAACCCTGCTACCACAAGTCAGTCTACCCAGGCTGGGAGACTCCCTTCCAGCTGCAGCACGGGACTGGCAGGTAGTATCTCCTTTTACCAACTCCCTCTGAGGCCTAGGACCAGTCAAACTCTTTGGGCCACATTCAGCCCTGGTGCAACCCCACAAATCTACCCCAGTGCTTAATGCTTGTTTTCTCCCCTCCCTCTCGGTCAAAGGAGGATAATGATATTTACCCGGCTCACCAGAGGTTGTGACCATTAGCTAAAGTCTGCAAAGTGTTCAACAGAGGAACAGCATCACGTAAATGGTAAATATTATTGTGTTTTTAGAAAAGCTCTTGTGTCTGTTTCTTGCTCACAATTTGATGATGATGGAGTGAAATTAATCAGAACCTGACACCTTATAATAATAAGTGTCCTTTCTTGTCAAAAAGTAACAAATTGAAGCATGAACAACAACAACACTGAAAATACAAGGAGGGAGAGGAATGATTTAAAGGGGAAGAGATGAAATGAGGAAAGTGAATCTGAGGAACAGCTTCTGAACCATCACAGGTGTCAGGGCCGGCTCCAGGCACCAGCTTGCCAAGCAGGTGCTTGGGGCGGCCACTCCGGAGAGGGGTGCATATCCAGCTATTCAGCGGGAATTCGGCGGACGGTCCCTCACTCCTGTTCGGAGCGAAGGACCTCCTGCTGAATTGCCACCGCAGATCGTGATCACGGCCTTTTTTTTTGCGCCGCTTGGGGCGGCAAAAACCCTGGAGCTGGCCCTGACAGGTGTTAGTCTGTAGTGTGTCCTCCAAAGGGCAGTAGTGAAAGCACCAACTTATGAGACACACCCCAAGTCTACACGAGACAGCTGCAGGACCTGGATTCAAGCTAACAATAGCAGTGAAGACAGTGCAGACTTTAAGGCAGGCTATGAGTGGAGTCCATAACCAGGGCCTCTGCTGGGCTTGTACTACCGTGCTGAAAGCCGTGCTGTGGTGTCTGCACTGCTATTGTTTCTCACACTGGCTGGATTCAAGCTAGTTCAGGTAGGCTAGCTTGTGAAAAGCTTTTGCTGTGTAGATAAACCCCTAAAGCCCTGGGATCAGAGAAAGCACTGCAGAATAGACTCAAGAGGAGACGCCCTGATTTCAGACAGCCACTGGTGTACCTGCACCCATGCAAACCCTCAGTGTAGACAGGCAACTGGTACTTGCCCTGGGGCAGCTTATTCCTAGTTAAAACCAGGCTAAGCTGCACCGTTACGTTGGCTGCCCATAGCAGCTTGCCTTGTCTACACCAAGGGTTTGCACTGATGGCAGTAATGGCCAGAGCAGTAAGGTCTTGCCCCTTCTAACTTCTATGAGTGTGTGAAAGAGGATCTCATTTTAATTTGTTAGTAAGTTGAACCCAGCTCTGCAGACTAAACAGATATACTTAGCCATCCATTTAATGAGAACATAGGAACGGCCGTACTGGATCAGACCAAAGGTCCATCTAGCCCAGTATCCTGTCTTCCGACAGTGGCCAATGCCAGGTGCCCCAGAGAGAATGAACAGAACAGGGAATCATCAAGTGATCCATCCCCTGTCGCCCATTCCCAGCTTCTGGCAAACAGAGGCTAGGGACACTATCACTGCCCATCCTGGCTAACAGCCATTGATGGACTTATCCATGAACTTATCTAGTTCTTTTTTGAGCCCTGTTATAGTCTTGGCCTTCACAACATCCTCTGGCAAAGAGTTCCACAGGTTGACTGTGCATCGTGTGAAGAAATACTTCCTTTTATTTGTTTTAAACCTGCTGCCTAGTAATTTCATTTGTTGACGTCTAGTTCTTGTATAATGAGGAGTAAATAACACTTCCTTATTTACTCTCTCCACACCAGTCATGATTTCATAGACCTCTATCAGATCCCCCCTTAGTCGTCTCTTTTCCAAGCTGAACAGTCCCAGTCTTTTTAATCTCTCCTTATATGGAAGCCATTCCATACCCCCAATCATTTTTGCTGCCCTTTTCAGAACCCTTTCCAGTTCCAATATATATATTTTTTGAGATGAGGAGACCACATCTGCATGCAGTATTCAAGATGTGGGCATACCATGGATTTATACAGAGGCAATATGATTTCCATTCTAACCACTGAAATATACAAATACATGGCATTGTTCTATGACTATCTGTATCAAAATTTGAACACTGAGGGCTTGGGGTCTGATCTACACATAGAACTTCTACACCTAGATGTTCTAATGGTCCCCTCTAGCCTTAAACTCTGTGATTCTAGGACAATGATTTATTTAAAGTAGTGCAACCCCCCTGTGTGAACAAACTTATTTTGGTGTAAACCAGCCTTATATTGGTTTAGCATAAGGCCACTATGAACAGCTCTCTGCTAAATGGAAAATAAGCCACTCAAACCGTAAAAATGAATTTGCAGGGTTTAACTAAACCTATTTAAAAACGGATTCAGGTTAAACTGGTGCAGCTTGTGTGTAGACAAGGCCTTCATTAAATTGGTGCAAGTCTGTGTGCTGAGAAGGCCTGATTGTCCCTTGTGCAGCCATTCTGATTTGGTAACATTTTATGCCCACTTTACATTCATTTTGCACAGGTGCGAATGGCAACACATAGTGCAGGGCAATGGAAAATTAGACCCTAAATTTGTATTAGAAACTAGCTAAGCAAGAAATCAAAGGCTTCCTGGATCCAACACTCTGATCTGGCCCCCAAGAGCCACCACCAACAGTACAAGCATCACCCCAACAACTGCTTTATAGTGAATAATTCCTCCAGGAGACACCTCGTGTAGGGTCGTAACTCCCTCCCTGTAATCCAGAGAAGTCAATTATAGACTAATTACCTCCCTGGTTTAATTAGTATCCAAGGAGCAGGGCATAGCGGGCACCCCAGTGCTGAGGACACATCCAGACAAATGACAGAGAGGGAATGGTCGGCAGTGAGGGCGTAACCCCTGGTCACACGCTAAGGAAGCAACACATTAATTTTGCGGGAAGCACTGAAGTGTTTTATTCATTCTTCTTCAGTGCAGAATGGAGGATATCTTGTATCTGGGCCAGAAAGGAGGCAGCCAGGAGCAGACACAAATCAATCTGGCATTTCAAGCATGATGAGGTTAAACAGAATGGGCCAGGGATGACAGACAGGCGGACTCGCTGTGGCTGGATTCTCTTACCTCGGTGATGCGGGGATTGGAGCACTTGACGTTCCTGCTGGACCAGTCGAGCCAAGGGTGAATGGGGGAACTGCAGTGCTGCCGGAGCGTGCACTTGGCCTCTCCGCTGCACCAGCCGCATTCGAACTTCTGATCTGCTTTCAGGCACAGGCCGCAGCTCTCCCGCTGGGCGGCGCATTTGTACAGGTGAACTGGGGAGAAGGGAGAGGCGCGGACTGAGCACTGAGCTGGAGACTAAATCTTCAGGACCAAAAGAGCGACATGTGCTTACGGTATCAGTAGAGATGAAGACAGCCCACAATTCCCCTTGACTGATGAAGAGAAGAGACCACCTCATGGAGATGCTTGAAAAAGATGTGTGTGCGGAGGGCGGGGGGAAGAAGGGGAATAGGGCCTGTGGGGGTAATGAACTGAAAGGTTACCGATAGATCTGTCTTGTACCTAAATGGCTGTAAATATTCTGCACAGCTCGCAGGGTACCGTCTCTCACATTTGTTTTTCAACAAGCCGATCGCTCCCTGCCTCTCGCTCTCTAACTCAGCCGTTTCTGATTGCCCTGACCACCGCGGCTGCCCAGGTGACTAGTGCCAGCTGGGACAGAAGCAGCCCTGTTGCAAAGCTGGGCAGCGTAGTTGGAGAACCACAGGGAATGTTAGTCAGGCTCATCAGAGCCACGCACGGTTTTGTTGGCAAAGGAGCTTTTAAGCCTTCTCATTCCCACTTATCCTTTTTCCAGATGTTCTCAGACATTATTGCTCCCATGCTTGCTTTGGAAGGCAGCGTTGAAAACCTCTTTGTTTAGTTTACTCCATTGACCTAAACCAAGAAAGAGCTCATTGAAACAATGTCTCCATTTCCAGGGAGCTTGGCAGGGTCTCCCAACAGGGCTCCAACGTATCAGGTTCCTCAGAAAATTTCAAAGCATTCAAAAGCAAAATATAACTCCTACGTGGATAAACAGGAACCTGTTAAATTGATGTCCCTGCTTCAGCAAAATGGGACTATTAACAGGTATTCTTTTCAGGGGGCTCAGTCTTTTCAGTCTATTTTGCTCTGCAATATACTAGATTTTGTCTCACAGCCATTTATTCTGGTACCGGCTCTATTTTCCTACTGCATTCCTCCTATAGCTGGAAGTATAACAGGTTTCTTTCTTTATCAGGACTTGGCTGCACTAGCTCGCTTCAGAGCAGGGCAAATGTAGATTTTCGACAGGTCAGATCTTTTAACAGGTCTTTTCTAAAATGAGCGTTGTGGCATCCAGAAGCAAAGTCCACATAATGAACTGCAGTATCCATATGGACTACTGCTATTACCGAAGATATAATAAGAGGCACATACAAAGCGCACACTCAATTTTCACATGATCAGAGGTTTTAGATCTAATATCCTGGTTAAATCTACTTCCCTAAAATTATCACAGGCAATTGCGTTTGAGTGATGGGCAAGTGGTATTCCCATGTACAACTTGTAAAACACTTGGGGATCCTACAGGGTGAAGGATGCTATATAAAATACAGAGCTGTAGGGAGGCCCATAGATATTTTCAGAGGTGATAACGCTAGGTTAGGATCGATGTGCCTTGGTAAGTTAATGTATGAAGAAAAGCTTGGACTGCTGCTGCCCATGTTGTGTGGAGAGACAGAGGGTTTTGCAGTCTGTCCAAAGGTGAAGTTTTTGCTGTTGCAGATTTCTAGTCACTTGTTATTTATGCTTATTGCAAATTATTCTCTCTCCTTGCACTCCCAGGCCTGTTAAGTTCATGCTCCATTCCCCTTGTCAAACTATGCAGCACTATTGTACAAGTGTGTCCCATTGGGATTCCCAGATTTCAGTGCCCAACATGAAAACCTCGCCTCAACCTTGTGGATGGCTCAAAGTAACGTGATATGAGAAGCACAGGTCACATCGTACTGATCTGTGACAGAGGGGTTTGAGGCAGCCACATGTGACAGAGATGTCTCTGAGCTGGCTGCCGGTCAATGTGTTTAGTAAAGATTTCCTTTTTGCAGTGTACAGGCTGCTTTCACTAAGGGCCAATTCTGTAATGCTGAGGGTCTGGGCTATGGCTAACTGTGGGCTAGAAATCTGGGCAGAGTCCATACTGGGATCATAATGATGCTGGATACAATGGTGGTGTAACTTGGCTGTGACTAGCAGGGTTCTAACCCAGTCTTCCTGTGAATAGAAATTCCTTTGTCTAGAAATGGGCTTGACCACACACTCCCCCACAAGCCCTTATCAGGTCCCCTCCACCACATGACTCAAGGATAAGACACTGCAGCAGTAAACAGAGCACCCCTTACCTTTCAAATCCTCTGGGTTGTCAATAATGAAGTTTCCATTCCAAACCACAGCAAAATCCACTGCTAAGTTGCTTATGTCCATCCCGTCATAGAGATACTAAGGAACAAGATAAGAAAAATGTTTAGGGGATGTGGTTGGGAGGATGTGTCAGGAAGAGACACCAGGAAGGAAATGACACAAATATATATATTTATAACTAACAACTTTTTGCTTAAAAACACATGATGATGTCTAAGTGACCAACAATTCTAACTCTCATTTCTAGGATCCTGCTTTGGGTCCACATGGTGAGACTCATTTCTCCTTGCCAGAGAAAGATAATTAAAATCAGCTGATGGACCCTGCAAGAGGTAATAGATTAATTATCCCAGACACACTGACTGTTCTCATAAATACAGCCCCACTATTTAATGAGACTAGACTGAGGCTCTACACAGTAGCACTTCTGCCCAGGAGACAGATTGGGACAACTTTCCGTCTAACACCACACTCCCTCAATGTAATCAGGAATGTACAAATGTGCTGCAAAGATCTGACAACTTACTAAGGAAATATTTCAGTCAGTGCGCCCTATTCAGGGTGGAGAGGAGGAATTTTCTAAGTTACCAGTTCAAATCCAGATCAGGGTAGCACTGCCTGGAATGTATATGGGCGGATGCCCAGAGGCCATACAGATGAGTTTGGAGGTCTCAGACCATTCTCCTAGTAGACACTTCACAAGTGCCATAGTCATAATTAGCACATATTGGGCCCTATGCTGGCAGTCTTTGCAGATCAACCAATGACTCCAATTTTCCCACAAGGAAAATGTCAATGGGACTGTAAAAAGCAAGCATATTAAAGAAACCCCACCAAAACGCTTGACTGTTTAGTGTTCCCTTCCTCACAGATTATTTATCCACATTTGTTCTACATCAGCCTTCATGCTGTCGAGCAGGATGTGACCTGAATGGAATAAGTACAGGAATAGGACTCACGAGGTCCAGCGTTCTAATCCCAACTCTGACACTAGCTCCCCATGTGGTCTTGGGCAAGTCACTTAGGGCTTGTCTACACTCAGAAGTTGCACTGGTTTAATGTAGATCTACTTATACTGGTTTAGCACGTCCATATACATTTACCAACGTGAACTAAACATTACAAGCCTGGATTAAACAGATATCAAAGTGGCCTCACCCACATAGAGTTGCTCTGGTTTAACTAAGTCAGTGTAAAACCACACCTCTAGTTGTATTGGTACAACTTTGTGTGCAGACTGGCCCTTAAACTGTCTGCCTCCAGTTTCTCATTTGTATAAAAGGATAATAGGATTTCTCTAAAGCAGGGCTGCTCTGAGTATTTGTTAGGTAATGTTTATAAATCACTTTGGATAGGAAAAGGGCTATTTAGTATTATTACATTTATTATCTACCCTGCTATGGGGCCTACAGAGAGCTAGTGAGGCACAAATATCCAGGAAAATGTAAGACAATTTAGAACCTGATTAATAAGCTAGGAGTATCTGCATGGATTGTTAAAGTAGATCCTGAAGTTCCTTGTTCCACCATCTAGAACAAAGCAACTCTAGCTATCTGTCCATGCAGCCTTCTAAAACCTTCACTGATATATGACTAGAGATCAGAGACCCAAACTTCTTCACCCAGCCCTTTTTCCATTTGTAGACTAGTGTCTTCTGCAAACAAACACAGAGGCACTTCCTCTGCAGTTTGGAGAATGGCCTTTGTGAAGAGCTGAGATCTGCATTGTGCTGTGAATGCAGCAGAACCTGGGTTTTGTTCCCTATCACGTGCAAGAATGACTGCAAAAAGCGAGAGCCTTCCCGCTAAGAAGTATGATGATATTCTCTGCTAATGGTTCCAATGGCGTTCCTACAGCTTGAGAAGTTGCTGTAGAATCTCTTGGGCTTTACTTTCATAGGCTATGCCACGCTGCCACAATGCAGACCAAGCTGCTGTCGCCCCTTGTATGCATGTCTTTAGTGGTTTCATTCAGAGAATTTGTATCACTCTGCGGTGCCACGTCTGCTCCCCCAGCTGAGTCCCATTTCCCTCTTTCCTAGCATTGCACATTCCATTAAGCTGCGGTGACCTGGAATTTGACAGCTCTCTGATAAGAGGCCAATAATTCTCTCTCTCTCTCCTGTGTGAATTAGCTTGCCTTAACACCTTTGTTGTATTCTTCCCCCCACCTGTCCCTGTCTCGCCTTCACTGACCCCCCCCTCAGTCACTTGCAGATAAAGGACCTTCACCCAGCCAGTATTATAATTAAACACCTCACATGCCTACAGCAGATTCCCATCTAAAATTCAGGATTAGTTTAACCCCTAGATTTTTTTATTCCTTCTGCCTCCCCTCTCCCATTTTCCTTTCATCTTTTTTCTCTTCTAGTTAAATTTGCCTTATTCACAGTGTCTCCTCGTTGATGTCAACATTAGGGTGACTGCTGTGTTAGAGGTAGGATGGCTGGTTTAAATAAAATAAAGAGGCATCTCTAATATCGGTAAGTGGAAGCATTGCCTAGTGGTTAGAACACAGTGATGGGTGCCAGGAACAACAACTGATTCTAGGCCCAGGTCTAACACTGACTTCCTCTGTGGCCATGGGCAAGTTATGTAACCTCACTTAGTTCCCTCATCTGGAAGTAAAGATAACAATACTTACCTACCTCACAGCATGTGGCAGCGTTAGTCGATGGTGCAAATTCAGCCCAGGAGCAGGCTCTGCAGCTCCCTGATAACCTCATCCATTCAACTCTAAAGCTTCTGCAATCCAGGACTCACTTGCAGCATGGCCATTGGCTGTTGGGCCCCCTTTATCCTACCCCTCTCCCATCACTGCAGCCGCTCCCCTCTCTCACTCCAACAATCCCTTCCCTTCTCCCGCGTCAATCCCCAGAGCACCGGCTCCTTACCGAACTGTTCTGGCATTGGACGCTGGAGCTGTTGAAGCGCAGAGCTGGCACACGATGAATAACTCCTTGAATGTTGAGGACACATTCATACCCACGCTGGCCAGACTGGGGCTGGGGCAGGTTTCTGGCTTTCAGTGTGATGGGCTTCACCTCCCCTACTGGGATCAGAATCTCTTCTGTGGGAAACAGCTGTGGACAGTCCTGGGAGGAGCAAACATGGAGACAAAGGTGCTCCAGTTAGTAGGGGGCCACTTACCTTTATATAACATCAGGTCTGAACACTCCTGAACTCTGGGCATTTGGAACATTAACCTGGATCTAAATTGGATGGCTGTTTACCAGGCAGGGCAGCCAAACATCCCGCACTTGGAGTCCAGCATGCACCCCGGTATATTTGATCACAGACAATTCTCTTTGCATTCTCAATCGGCCCACAAGACAGAAGATTAAGTGCAGGGAAAAATAACCTTCAGCAATATTTTCTGCGCAGGATATTTTCATTGCAGCCACACAAGAGGAGATGTTATTATGCAGGAAATATATTGAAGCAACATTGTTCTTCCTGGCTTGCTGTGGGCTATGCATTTTATCTCCGGAGACACAAACCCTGAGAGTACCCCCCACTCCTCTCTTCCCCCACAAGCTAGGGGCAATGCATTATCAATTGCTTCTGCTTCCCAACTCCAGCAAAACCCAATTTTACTGGGAGGCGGATTGGATCCTCCTAACTACACTCTGAACACTCATTCTAGGTTTCATTTTTAATCAGGTTTCATTCCTGGGGTGCACATCAGTGTCTGTTGCTTCAAAAACAGACTCATCAGCATGGGATATGCTTCCCTTTTGCGACCTGGTGCCACTTCTTTCTGTGTTTTATTTTAGCAAAATTATTTCTATATCCTATCAATTTCACAATCTGTAGCCCCAACTCCATAAACCTATTCCCCTCTTCTCTCTTACCCTACCCCATCATCCAACACCTCTGGCTAGTCTCCAACTGACCAGCTGGACCTGTATGCAGCAACAGAGATGAGAGGGAAATGATTTTCCTGACCCATGAACATTTTTGAGATTTCAAATATTTTCCCATTCTGCATCCGGACAAAACTGAGACCTTTCAAAAGTTTTCACAAAAAACAGAGAGAGAGGGAGAGATTGACCCCTCCCAATATAGCCTATAGCCTGGTGGTTAAGGCACTGAGATGGGATGTGAGAAAGCCAGGTCCAAGCCCTAACCACTGGACTACAGGTTATTCTGGGGTGGGCTCTTAATTCTCTCGTTTTGACTAGAAAGCCCATTCTGGGCTCAAGAAACCTTTCCAACCAGAGTTTCATCGACACCAATCCTTACCTGCAAAAAGTTTTGGTTTCAATTAATTGACATTTTCCAAAGAAAACCCCACGTATTGAGAAATTTCCAACTAGCTCTCTGCAGAAAGCCGAAGGGGTCACCAGTACAGATCCTCTCTTAGCTCAGTGACGCACGAGTGGGACTTCTGCCACCTGCAGCTGGGCCCAGAAGGAAGCTGAAGGGCTGAGGTGCTGTTCCTGTATGTGAAGCCGCACCTTCCACTCCCATCCACACTGATGGGAAGACAGAGGTGTCCAAACGCTCAGAGATTTGGTTAAAATAAGCACCCTGAAGTTTAGGGCTGGTATTTTCAAGTAGACCCAAGGGAATTAGCACCCAAATCCCAATGAATTCAAATGGGAGATAGACACCTAATGCCCTTAGGCTCTTTAGAAAATCCCAGACTAGATGCTTCTATGAACTCATCTTGAGTCTGCAAAACTTGGTCCCAGCTCTACAAACTGGTACAGATTGGGTCACGGTCCTGAAAGCCCGTCGGCAAATGCTAGCTGTAAAACAGATACTTGATTCACAAAGGGTCCAATTCTGCCATGCTTCCTCGCATGACATTCCTGCTGAGCTCAGTGGGCATTCTGTGTGCTGAGAGCTAATGCGTGCAGGATGGGGCCCTCACTGAGGGGGAAATGAGGAAACAAAATCAGGCTGCTCTATGCATAGCAATCCTAGTTTACACTGGTACGTGAGGGGGATGAGTGGAAAGGTTGCACGCTTAGCGTGGATGCTCCAAAGCTCTCAGCATACTGTGTAGGCAGTAAAACTGCCCACACGTATTTGCAGCTACATCCACAGATCTGTTGCAGTCGTTCACTGGAGATATCTCACCGTGCCAGATATAAAGCAAAGCTAGCTAAGGAGATGCCATCTCTCTAAAAGGATGAACTTTGATGTTGCTGGAAGCCAGGATGCTAACTCCCCTTCTTCCTCGTAATATCCTTTAGGCCTCAGGAACTTAAGCCCCTAACTCTTCTGGAAATGGCCCCTTTAGACTTCCTAGAGCTTCCTCAGATTACGCCTGGAAACAGCAAACCCGGCCTGTCATCCTACAAAATCCTTCTGTTTCATAAAGGGAACCTATGATCCTGACAGGCAGGAGGGAAGGTGTTTCTCTGTGGTGGCTAAGTGATTCAAGCCAATGGACAGCACAAGCATTTCTCGATCTGGATTCAAGATTCTAGTCACCTTCGGGATGGAATCTGGAGCTGTGCCAAGAATAAAACTCTCCTCGTCAAATGCAAATGGTCAGAGTGTTATAGAAAAAGCCCTAAAGCACCATCCTCCTGCCAGGTCAAAGTTACAGCAATTAGAAAAACAACAAGGAGTCCGGTGGCACCTTAAAGGCTAACAGATTTATTTGGGCATAAGCTTTTGGGGGATATAACCCACTTCATCAGATGCATGGAGTGAAAAATACAGTAGGCAGGTGGCACCGGACTCCTTGTTGTTTTTGTGGACACAGACTAACACGGCTACCCCCTGATACTGAAGAACTGGAATTAATTTGCAAACTTGACACCATCAAATTAGGCCTGAATAAAGACTGGGAGTGGCTGGATCACAATAAAAAGTAATGTAATTTCCCCTCTGTTTATATTTACCCCTTCTTGTCAACTTTTGGGAATGGGGCACATCCACCCGGATTGAATTGGCCTCGTTAGCCCTGGACCCCTCACTTGGTAAGGCAACTCCCATCTTTTCATGTGCTGTATATTTATACCTGCCTACTGTATTTTTCACTCCGTGCATCTGACGAAGTGGGTTATAGCCCACGAAAGCTTATGCCCAAATAAATCTGTTAGTCTTTAAGGTGCCACCAGACTCCTTGTTGTTTTTGTGGATACAGACTAACACGGCTACCCCCTGATACTTGACAGCAATTAGAAAGGAAACCAAGAAACCAGAGGAGACTCACAAAGTGGGAAGGGGGAGCTCAGCTGCAGCCCCCAGGGTTGGAGGGGGTGAGGGAACACACAGAAATTCCACAGCAGGCCTTTCCTGCTCCAGTCTGGAGAAACACGTATGGAACTGAAAATGACAGAGCAGGGAATGGGCTCTTTTCGCCACAGGAACCAGCAGCCTGCCTCCTCGAGAGCTAACAGACTATGACAGATTCTGGGGAAGAGCCTAATATGGCCTGGGATTTAGAACTGGGCCCCCACTGTCTTGTATCTAAGAGTAAGGTAAATGGGTTCCTCGCCTATAATGACAGAGATGAGGGGTTCCTAACAGCTACCCAGAGAGTGGTAAATGACCCCAGATGCAGCACCACACAGCCTGGGCCAAACAGAGAGGCAGTCTCCACTGTCATTGAGTTTAATGGCCCACTGTGGGGAGGTAATGGACTCCTTCCTGAGCTGCAGAGGCTTCCAATACTGACCAGAGATCCGGACAATGAGAGGACTCAAGTGAAGACAGACCCGAATCCTGAATCATTTCACAAAACAAGTAAGCTTTGGGGGTCCTCAGCTTGAGCTGGGTGAAGTGAAAGTTATTTAATCTTTGAAATGTGCCCGATTTGTGAAGCTGGAAACATTTTATTAACTTCTCCATAGAAAACCAGACACAAATATTTTCTCGGCGTTTGCATTAAATGAGCAAACAACAAATCAAAATGCTACCATGCCACAAACTGTGAATTTGGGAAAAGTGGCAGGAAAAGGTGATAGCCTCTATTTAAGCACGTGGCTGGGAGTCAAGAAGTCCTCAGTTTGGTTCCCATTTCCTGTCCCGGCCTGGCCTTAATAGCATTATTTAACATGTGTATTGTGGTAGAACCTGGAGACCCCTAGTCAGGGATCAGGGCCCCATTGTGCTAGGTGCTGGACAATGGGGCTACACACAATGACAAGACAGCCCAGGCCTCAAAGGGCTTCCAATGCAAGTGTCTGATGAGAGACAACAGGCGATTACAACGAACAGATGAAAGTAATTAACAAAACTTCACACTTCTGGGCACCTAGAGATGTCGTTAAATAATTTAAATATGCAGGATATCAACTGTACAAACAACATTTAGTAGTAAATATCATTACCCTCATTCTACAGATGGACAAACAGACTCCATCAGGTGAAGTGATTCTCCCAAGGTAACATAAAACCAGGATTAGAAGCTAGGTCCCTAAATGCCAAGGCAGGATTATTTAGCTACAGTATTTACATGCCCCCTACAATTGCAGTACCTGAGCACCTCTCAGTCTTCAAAGTATTTGTCCTCACAACCTCCCTGTGAGGCACCGATGGAGGACTGATGCCCAGGAAAACCTAAGTGACTTGTCCTGTGTCACACAGGAAGTCTGTGTCACAGCAGGGCACTGACCCAATGGGTCTGAGTGCCAGGCTAGTGTTCTGACCATTGGACAACCCTTTCTATCAATTAAACTAACTCATCGAGAGGCAAACACCACAAGAGCATTGCCACCAGGATCTGGCTCTTTCCATCTATGCAAGGAGGAAACCCACGAATTTCATTAGCGACCATTAGGCAGGCTGAATGAATGCCCTGCCCAGCTCACAGCTATACTGACGGGATCTCATCTCTTCACTGACTCAGGCATGTTGTAAATGAGAAACAGACGCTGGCCAGTATGGGAGAGCCAGTAGCTTAAGTTGCTGCCTCGTAAACTCTTTTTTTAATGGCACTTTTCCCTGTATATTTTTTATTTTATTTCTAACAGGCCTTCCACGGATTAACAGCCAAGAGTGATTTTAAACTCCAGCAGAGGGAAAGATGGCCATCCTGGGGGGAAAAAATGACCGCTCCTCCGATGTAGTGACTTTACAAGCTGAAAGGGAATGCTTACTGTTTTAAGCATTGACTCTGACATAGCTAATACTTGGGTATCACAAGTTCAAATCACAGCAGGGCTGATTCAGCATTTATACGGCTAAGAATCATGCTGCAAGGGCTCTCTGAAGAGCTGTAGGCACTTTTAAGAGCTTGTGCAATTGTCTAAGACAGGGCTTTCCCCGAATGTCCTTGAACAAAAGTTCCTTCCTTGTCCTCTCTGTTGTGCATAGAAACCAGCCTCCACCCCAGAGATGACTGCATTTCAGTGGGGCTGTATTTAGCTGCTCAACTCCCTGCCCCAACAAAAAAAAAAACACACAACCCAAAACAACCTTTAACTGTGTCGCTGCAGGAGAATCTCAATATTTAGCCCTGAAAAAATGAATATGTTATGGACCATTATCCTTCTTGGCAACAATCATTCACTAGACAAGCTGAGTGTTGAAGAAATTCTTTTTTCCTATAAAGGAGGAAAAAAAACAGAACTCACATTTTTCATATATCTGTAGAACTGAAATAGCTAGTAGCAAAAATTTTTCTACCATCATTAGAGGCAAGTAGGACCTAATGGATTTTTTCTTTTAGCAAGGGTTTCACTGGGAGAAAAATGTCACATTGGGATACTGGGGAAAATAAAGAGTCAGTCAGATTATGAGTGCACTCTACTCTGGGGACAAGGGAAAAAGTGCAGCCCCTATATGTTGTTTGACAGCTACAATGATTGTATTAATAAGGGGACATAAAGTTTGGAATGGAGGGATATTCAGGGAGATTCCACATTACCAACAGCACAGGCACTTGTGGGGACCACATCGCTGCTGGCCGTTTTTACTGAATTTATCAGATGAGTGATTGAAGCTACAACACCTGCAGGGGCTCGTGGAGGGTGCTGAGTTTTCTCAGAAGTTGCATACATTACTGAAAGCACCATCGGGGCTGCTCCATTCCGTTTGTGCCAGTTCCAATCCCAATTCTCTGCTTTGCTTTCGGTTCTTTTAAAAAAATTGGTCGCTGCAATAATGCACAAGGTCATCTGTGCACACATGCATTTGCATAGCCTACGCACGTGATGGAACATATAGGTATGTGTCACTGCATTAATGCACCTGGGCACCTGCGCGTGTGTTTGTATGCTCTGTATTCACGACTGGGTATCCAGGAATGGGTAATTGTTTTTGTGCAGACATGTAGACTTGTGTGTGTGCCTGTCCAGATACAGTCTCTCCTAACTTATCCATTATGAGTGAGTTTTTAATCACAATTATTTAGTCTGGGATACACTGCACACTGTATGAATACCTCTTCTATTGTTAATAAACGTCAGATGTTTATTGATGTTTTCCAGAAATTTCATAAGGAGGGGTGTGTGTCCACGCATTCACATGCACACCGCTTCCCTCTACTGGTTGGAATACAAAAAGCACAACTGGCACAAGCCCTATAAAGCTGACAGCTAATGGAGATGCTCCTTTAACTCAAATGGCAGGTGCCTGTGCTGCTGCTGCTGAGTTTTATCACTGCTGCTGCTATGAAGTTCTGAGTGTCCCTTGAGTGCTCCATAAAAGAGAAAGAGATGCTGTCAGCAGAATACGTGATTTGTTCCATAAGTTTACTTTCTTTTCTCATTCATGAGACGTAAATCCTGGAGTGAGTTAGAATGGGCATTAGTACCTCCACTCTCCAATGCAAGAGTGACACATTTTATAGAATGTCCTGCCTATGAAATATCTACACACACAATTTACAGAGATGATCATATTTTATGCTTCTACTCCCAAAGATCCCAAAGGAACTATACAAATTCCACACCAATGAAATGCAGCCACCTCTACTGTTCTTACTCAGGCAAACTACCCTAGAATTTTGGGGCATTTCCCTTGAGTGAGGCACTTATTTAGGGCTTTCCATATGAGGAGCATCAAGTAATTATGCACAAAAGTTATAAGCATTAACCCATGCTAAAGCACTCAGACCTAGATCCTGCTCTCGCTGGTGCAAATCAGGAGCTGCTCTACTGATGTCAAGGGCATTGCCCCAGATTTAACCAAATGGAAAAGAGAACAGAATTTGGCCCTCAGAAGCCAAGCATGGAAAGAAGAAACTGAACTGATTCAGTGGTGGATTCTCACTGGTAAATTCTCTATTACATGACCTTTTGTGCTCTATGAATTCAGTTGCAACCTGTGTCTCGGCCTGTATTTTGTAAAGTGTCACGTGTATTTACAGCACTGAGATAAGTAATAATAAATAATAATAAATTAAAAAACAGCAGTTTAGATCAGGTTATGTCTAAGTGGTGTGGTAGTGTAGATACTACATTGACGGAAGGGGTTTTCCTGTTGTTGTCATTAATTCACCTCTGCGAGAGGCAGTAACTAGGTTAACAGAAGAATCCTTCTATCGATCTCGCTGTGTCTACACTGGGGATGAGGTTGACCTAAGTATGGTGCTCAGGCATGAAATGTTTCGCAGCCCTGAGTGATGTAGCTAGGTCAACCTACGTTTCAGGTGTAGACCAGGCCTTCTCCAGTGAATGTATCCCTTTGCAACTCGTGCCTGAGACGCAATCCTGCTCCCATTGTAGTCAGCGGCAAAGCTCCCTTGACTTCAATGGGAACAGGATCAAATCCCTGCACTTTATCTTGTCATCCCCTGGAGTTTCAGATCGGTCTCTCCCTCCCATCCCGCTATCACTATTTCCTGCGCCCCTGTTCCCAAACAATGACGAGCATTCCAGGCTCTAGCTGATACAAATCTAATGATTGAAAAAAATGTTACCAATAAACCCAACCACTCAGTTTCAAAGCTGGGAAGAGTTAATCCTCCTGTATAAGGCTTTTCATTGCTACTAGTTCTTTTTCCTGAGTAATTGCCAAATAGCTTCACCAAACTTGTCTCTCCAGGAGTCAGGCCTGATCCAAAGCACACTAAAGTCAATGGACAGACTGCCACTGACTTCAGGTAAGGCCCCTAGTGTGCTCCTCCAGAGCGAACACACTCCCGCTCTTAGAGCCCATGTATTTAAAGGTAGGGATTTCAGTGTAAAAAAAGGAAGCTTCAGCTTTATATTATTTCTTGCAAGGAACTTTAAGCATCCCTGAAAGCACCAATAGGCACAATCAGTTGTAAAGACATCCCTCTAAAAGCAATAATAACTCAAACCTAAACCCGAAAGAGTCAGAATGGATATGAAATTTGGCTCTCTGTAAGCTCTCAGAGCCTGAAACACTCCATCTCCCTGATTCAGCATCTCACACATGGAAATGATATTATCTGCACACAGTGGACATCAAAGAGGGAATGGATCCCACATCCTGGGAAACTAATAGGATTTATTTGGTTCTCTCCCCCCACTGGGATGGGGCATAAGAATGTATTTATGTATCTACATCCCTCTGTGTCTGCATGTTTTATACATTTACACAGACATATTTTATACCCATAATCACCACACACACGCACAAAACCCCAAGCTCCTCACACACATTAAAATCATGTTATAGGTCCAATTTGAGTCTGCAGAAGTGGGGAAATTCAGCTCAAGGCTCCATCTGTTTTGCCTCAGGGGCTAAAGCCATATAAAGTGAGACAGTCAGTGCTATGAAATCCCTCTGCTGTCTCATCTCAGAAAGCCCTTGTTTTTGTGGATGCAGGTGGGCCCCAGGCCTCTGTATTTTCAGCACCTTGAGCAGGGATATTTAACCATGCGACTTGTATTGATATTAATGAAAGTCATGTGGCTTAAAAAAAAAAACCACTGAGGAATTAAGTAGTTTGTTGCTTTAATTCTTAGAGAACTGGAAACTGTTTTCTAAGGGTTTTGATTGGCTGCGAGGGGATGCTCCACCTGGGATGAAGGGCAGTTTCTGGCAGATGTCATAAATCAGGATCAATCAGCTCTGTCATCAATCAGCTCCGCTTGGAAAAGCGGCTCTGTATTACTGTTATCGTGGGATTCCATGCTTACGGTGGCAATGACTCCAGATCAAATGTGCCCCATTTATAAGCAATATGATTTTTTAAAGGCTCAGGACCACAAATTCAAACTGAGAATCAACACGCTCAGTTCTTTCCTTCTCATGCATCATCACCAGCAACAGAGGTTCTGCAGGCCAAATTCCACCGCTCAGTGACACTGGGCCAACCCAACTGTCTTCAGATTAAGCTATCAGAGACATCTGTGCCAACTACCATCCGCCAGCAGGCAAGATTACACAGGTGTAGTTGCTTAACCCAGCAATCAGGTTAGAGTAAACAATGCTGATGATGGTGCAAATGGAGGAACAGCATCCAGGTCACTCCCTAGTAGCTTTGTCAGTTCTGCAGGGTGAGCAGCAGGAAAAAGCAGCACAAGATTACTTTAGTCATTATAGCCAGCAGATCGGACTCTGAACATGAACTGGGAGCAAATCTGTGATACGAAGGTGCCATTTCACAAAGTCACCTTGCATCGTGGAACCCCATTTTGAGGGCTCTGGGTTCTATTCGCTCTTTAACAGAAACTGGCAAGTCCTAGTAGCATCAAAGGAGTTGCATGAATGAATCCTGTTGGAAAATAGATCCCCAAGGACCAGAAATAGCTGAGTTTTCCCCCCTAGGAAACAGCAAATTAAATTAAACTTAAAACATGAGAATAGTTCTAAACCCATACGAGAGTGTGTGCGTGCAAACGCTTCTGCGAGAGCAAGTGTGCATAGGTGTGAGAGTGGGCCTGCAGCATGTGCTTCTCTTTGGCCATCCTGCCTTCATGGAGGCAGTTCTGGCTCCAATATTGTTGCTTATGTTCTGTTTCCAAGACAATAAGCCCTCTGTTATGAAGGCAATGATGTCTGTGAGCACCAACTTTTTACTAGGGCCCAGTGAGATCATTGTGATCTGAACTGTGTTAAGTGAGGAAACTTTTTCCCAGACAATTATCTGACCCCATGAATTTGCAGGAGTGAAGTGCCCATAATAAAGGCAGTAGGAATACATTTCATTTCCGTTTTTTAAAAAGGCAGACAAATTAGCCTTTGGTGGTTGCATTTGCATGTGTGTTCATGGGTGCAGGGTAAGTGGACCATCCGCATTATTATCATTACCCCACATCAAAGGCATCAGACAGCACATAGCCTGGATCTTACCAGTGGATGCTAAGAGAAGATCCACCAGCTAAACGAGAGAGGAAGAGCGACAGAGACCTAAGGAAAAGGCCTCCCTATAATAGAAATAGGAAGTGGTCCTCTAATTCCTGTGATTAGAGCAGAAATGGGAAGTCAGGACTCCTCGATACTATTCCTGATTCTACCACACACTCACTGCGTGACCTTGGGCCAGTCACGTCCTCGCTCTATCTCCAGTTCCCCACGTGTAAAACTGGGAAAATAAAATACCCTACCTAACCCTACCAAGGGTTTTGAGATGACTGGACTGAACGTGCTGTGGAAGTGTAAAGCATAATTGCAAAGCCATGGAAAAGAGAGAAAACGCTGAGCGGGAAGAGAAGAAAAAAAAAATCACATCACTAAAGAGTAGCAAAAGCAAAGATTCTTGCTCCCTCTTGCTCCCTTGAAAAGAAGTTACTTGGTTTTGTACCAAGATGGTAAAGCTTTCACTTTGTCTCCAGGGTGGGAGTTTCTCCTCAGGCATCTTCACACTCTGCTGCTTGAAACACTTCTTTGAGGTAAGTGCCTCCTCTCCTCAATTCTTGTAAACGGCTGACAAAGGCGGCAGCACCTGTTCACAATTACCTTCGCTGATCTCTTCACCGTTGCTGATCCCCCACTGATGTACGCACACGTGTAACTCGTTTATGTTTCTTACTTTGTATTACACGTCTCTTGGCATCATTTTAACCAGAGAGGCACATGGGTTGCTTTAGTCTCGCATTACTTGTTGATTTCATTAGCAGCCCAATGAGCTTCTAAAAAGCGATAAAGGGAACTTTCATGGCTCAGTGTTCTGCTCTCTTCCCTCTCACTTCCTTAGCCATTTCCTCCTGGTTTTCAGAAGCTCGCCCCATTCAAAGCATTTTAGCCTCAGGGGAGCCATAAATCAAGTAAAAGCTGGCAGCCTCAGTGGTCACTGGCTGACCTCAGGCAAGACATTTTGTGGCCCTCTGTCGGAAGGACACTCCATAAACATGTGCCTGCTGCAGATGTTGTGAAGGCACAGATGTAGAAGCAGTAAAGGCATGGACCAAAAGCCTGCCAGAATGGCAGAGATCATCACGATTGTTATTTCTAAAGGCAGCCACAGCTGTACTCAGCACCTCCCAAAATAGAAAGAAGATGTGATCCTTGCAGAGGAGTTTACAAACTCAGAGCAGACACCACAACGGGCTGTGAAGTGTCATTGTTCCGGCTAACAACTTGGCAATGCATGTGGTGTCTGCAGTGGAAGGAGCGAACAGCTGCTTTGTCCTGATCTCACAGAAGTGGGACTATTTCTTTGTTCGAGGGGCAGAAATCCCAAATCAAACCATTATCCAGTCAGGCCACAGTCAAAAAATTCAGACCTGGAAATGCAGCCCAGTCCATAAGCCTCGGGGATTCCTCCTGCCAGCTCTGCAATTGACTTGCTTTGTGATTTTGGAAAGCCATTGGTGCTCTGTATGCCTCATATATAAAATGGGGTTAGTGATGCTCACCCACTTTTGAGATCCTTGGATGGACAGTACTAAGTGAGTGCTGATTATTAGTTAGTCTGAATGTACCCAAATCTCAGAGGTGGGATCAATTCAGGCCCATTGCTATTGTTAGATGACATTTTCCTGCTTTGTTCTTATTTGCTACTGCCTCGGCACGTCCGGGGACCAGCTGAGACCAGACCAAACACAGAGAAAAATGGGACAAGAGCACAGCTCTTTGCCAGAGAAACAGGAGAACTTCTTACAAACCTCAGATACGCCAACCATATCACACACTGCTCCACGGAATGGCCGGGTCAGCTCAGAACAGAAAAAGCCCAGTAAGAAAACATTTCCTAACCCAGTCCCAATACCTCAGAAATATTGATCCGTCCTTCCTGAAATGAGCAAGTTGTGGGGTCATGAGTGCAAAGGTTCCGATATTTGCACCAATGGCAGCGGAAAGCGCTGTTCACGCAAGACAGGCACCTGTAGAACCAGAGAAAGAAATAAGGTCTGTGTTACAGAGATGATTATCGGGAAATGAACTTGACATTGGAACAGAGAGGACTATCCATCGGAATATACACAGGTTTATACATACGAAGAAATGCTCCTGGCAGAAAACTAAGACAAAATCGCTAAAAAATCAGGGACCCAATAACCTCCATGCCAAACACAGCCTCAATTATTTGCTCCTATTTCTGCATCCCTCAACAGTTTCATCTATTTAGACTGGAAGTTCATTGAGGCAGGGAACAGTGGCGTAGCCAGGTGGAGGGAACAGGGGGAGCATAAAAAAAAAAAAAAAAGGTGCCACCCGCTGTGGTGCTTTTACTGACGGGGCGGTGCTTTTACTCACCCGGCGGCGCTCCAGGTCTTCAGCTGCACCTTGGCAGCGGGACCTTCACTTGCTCCGCAGGTCTTCAGCGGCATTTCCTTCAGTGCCACCGAAGACACCCGGAGCGAGTAAGGGCCCACCGCCAAAGTGCTGCCGGGTGAGTAAAAATTAAAAAGGTGCCAAGATGCTCAGTGGGGGAGCGGCTGCCGCCCCGCTCCCCCCCAGCTATGCTACTGGGAACAGTGGACGTACATATCTGTGAGGTGCCTAGCACACTTTTGGCACTACAGAGGTAACAGATAATAATGCAATGTTAAGTTTAAGAAATCAAGCACTCTAAAGCCCAGGATTCTGCCCCTCATGCTCTAAAATATAGCCAGTCTTTACATGACTTATTAATACAAGCTGAAGCATTTTTTACAACATGACATAAGGTACAAGAAAAAACAATACAGTGCAATCTTGACTGATTTTAAACCTCAATGGTATCTACAAACAAGCCAGGGTTGAAGAAAATTGGCTCACTTGTTTTCAAAAATTGGAAATATTTAAAGTCATTAACTGTAAACATTTCTATTTGGCCTTTTTCACTCCAATTCAAACCTGGAGCACATTAGATCGCTCGGGGCACAGCAAGCATCTGCGCTTGATGTCGGATGAGGCCAATGGTGCAGGACATGGTTTTTGACATGGGGTGAGCCGGCCAGTCCAGGAACTGGCTGAGTATTTACTACCTCACACCTCCTAATCTGCTGACAGTGAGCTGGTGGCTCATAACAATTGTTGATATTTGCAATAAAGCTTCCTTTGGTCTCAGAAGTGGCTCTCCTATGTGACAGGCCATTTCTTAGAGCAGGTCTATACTAGGAAATTAGGTCGGTATAACTACATTGCTCAGGGGTGTGAAAAATCCACACACCCCCAGTGACACAGTCAAACCAACCTCCCCCACCCTGTAGACAGTGGCTAGGTTGACAGGAGGATTTTCCCCTCGCCCTAGCTACCGCCTCTTGGGGAGGTGGGGTACCTATGCGACAAAACTCCTCCGGTCAGTGCGGGTAGTATATTCATCGACGTGCTATCACGGCGACACTGCAGCATTTTATGTGTAGACAAGCCCTCGGTGACTGTCCATTGTCAGCATTTCGTACGGTTTCCAGGGATTCTTAATGACCCAAAGGCATGGACTGTGTGACTGAAGGGGGGATATGCACCCCTGTTCGTGTACTGGACAGACAGCCAATGGTCTGTTATTTTCTTTCTAAAGTTACTGTCACTAAAATGCATATTTAATGGCTTCTCCTCTTTACTTCTGAGTTGTATTTTCCTTCTTAAGCATCTGTAATGACTTAATAGCTAAGGAAGCTTATTCTAATCATGAAAATGCAAATCTGGATAGCAATATCAAGTGCCGTGAGCTTATTTAATTACTCCTTTATTTGACCCATTTCTGTCTCCATTTCGGTTTGCTGCACTCCTGCCCTCCCACCTTGGACCTGACCTTTAGCTTTCCGATCTGGGGTAGAAGGGGCGCTCTGCTTGGCTTAGCACGGCTGAGACTACAGGAGGAGTGTCATTCTGATGATCAAGCCCAAGAGTTTGGTTAGGCGCCTGTCATTGTAATGTGTGGTTTTCTTGCTGCTGCCTCAGCTCCACTCTGTCTCAGCTGGGAAGGGGCAAAGGTTGGACAGGGAGTCGCAGACAAGTGACTTCTTGAAAGCTCATCCACAGTGAGTGGCTCGGCTCTTTCATGAGGAGAGTTTCTCACACAGTCGCTCCCTCACCCCACCAAAGTCCCCTCAGAAAGCAGTTTCCATTTAAAATAAAAGGGTCCCCTTTGCTTCTAAACCAGGAAGCATCCTTGCCCCACGTCATCTGGGAACCTCTCACTCTGAGAAAGGGCTTAGTCCCTGCTAGAAATGGGCCCCAAACCAGAACCATTTATCAGATTCCCCAGCCCTCCCTTGAACTTTGTGGGGCACTTGCATTAATGGACCCCAGATCCAAACCATCCCAGCTTTTAGGCTTGCAAAACAAGAACCCAACTGATGAGGGTTAGTAAAATCACTCCACCCCTGCAGACTGCCCCCGTTTGACAATGTACTACACACAGCTGGACGTACCATCTGTGAGAAACAGCGGAGTTCAGCACACTGCACCTTCCATAACCCAGAGAAGGAAAAGTCATTCCCCACACCGCTATGCAGCCAGAAGGGGCAGAGTATCCTCCACTCCCAAAGTTTGGCAATGGGCAATGTCTCATCCAGGGGCTATGAGCTGGCCTTCTCTCTCTCTCACGTGATTGGTGAGCTTTCTTCCAGCATGCCTGACTCATGCCCCTGGTGAACTCAGACAGCAGCGCAGGGCAGTGTAGTTTTTATGGAAGACACACTTTTAGCACTTTGCTTTTAAGAATTAGTCACTTATGCCATCTCTGACCCCTGGTGTAATTTCCTGTTAGAAAGGGATGAGGGCAGAGTAGACCTATTGCCTCATCTGGTTCAAATCTCCACTCCCAGGTAAGGTTAGGAGCAGCAGGAACTCCAGCCAGATCTCCGGAGGGGACATCCTTGTTCCGGCCAAACTGGTGGCAATTCAGGGAAGAGCAACAAGACTGCATAAGAGACTTGAAGGACGGATATACAAGGAGGGGAAGAGAAAGGTTGCTAAAATCCATTACGCTTGGCTAAGGGATGAGGAAGTGGGGACATCACTGTCTACAGGGATATGAAAGTACAGGGGAGAGCATGCAGTCTGGATTTGCCGATGGGCTATAACTGGGAGTAATGAGACCCATCTATTGAGGGACTCATATTGGCACTATCTCGGTAGTGCCTGAGCTGAAGTTAAAGGCAAAATGTAGGCTGAATGCCAGGAAACGACATGAAAGCCAAGCTTACTAGACTGTGGAAGAGTCTCCCAAAGGAGTGGGAGAAGCCCCATTACCTGGGTCTTGAAAACTAGGCTGGACAAAGCAATGCTGAATAGAAAAGGAGACGACCCTGCTTGGACACTCCCTGGCCCCTGCCAGCAGGATAAAGCAGGCAGGGCTAACAGAGCATTTCCAGCTCTAACTTCTACCATTCTGGAGCCAGCTGTCCAATCCCTGGCAGTAGGAGCTGCTTCCCCAGCAGAGCAGTTCAGGTCTGCCTTTCATTAGCTGGTCTTTGGCACGGTATTCACAGTCTCCCGTGTCCTGCACATGTTTCACTTTGGTTGTGCGAGGTTTCGGTTTGTCTGTTCCCACTGAGATATCTATAAACACTTCAGAAATTTTAACAAACTCCAGCCAGCAGCGTTCTGCCTCAAGGGCTTCTGGTGGAAAAGCTGCTGTGGGGAACACGCTGCTGCACTGCTCAGCCATCTCAAGAGCAGATTGAGAGCCAAGAGGCACCTGTGTCTACTGTCTGCCCTGCCTGAGGCAACTGACAGGGCCTGCACTCGCCTGCTACGATCTTTACTGTGAAGCTGAAAGGAGCTCAGAGCTTTGTGGGGCTTCTCTGGCCTGATCTTAGGGGAAGGAGACACAGCAAAGGCGCCATCTCTAGTAGAAACATTTTCTCCCTGTGTGTCTGAAAAACAAGCTGAACAGCAAACCCCAGCCTAGTTCCCTTCACTCCATGCCTGTGCTCTCCTGGCACAACCACCCTGCCCCATCCCCCTTTGTCTTCCTTTTGAGAGTCGACAACAGAACACATCCCTGCGCTGTCTTAGCGGTTTATGGAGGGAAAGGCCTCTGAGTCTCCTATAGATACTTGCAGCTGCTTTATAGGGAACTCCCAGGCACTTTCTTCTCTCCCTTTCCCCCCAGCTGCCTGTGAGAAAGGATGGAGTTGAGCTCACAGTTGCAGGATCATGCAGCTTGGGGGCACCAGCAGGTCAAGCTTCTTTCAGACACATTCATTCTCTGCTAAGGCAGATAAATCTTGGTGCTCTCGGAAAAGTTTCCACATGATGGGGATCTCTTGGTTTCTCTCTGTCGCTGACGACCCTGAAAGGTCAGACTGCCAGCATCAAGCCAGAACCTCCCCCAGCGCGTGACTGAAAATCTTATTCCTCTTCTGTTTTAACCCTCTGTGCTGCCCCACAGCATTTGGCCGATGTCCATCTTGGTGGCGCAAGAAGGGCTCTTGGTGGCACAATACACCTCAGAGCAGTTCTGTAGTCTGGCACGGCACACTGGGTGTCCTGGGAGGAATCCTGTCTCCCTGGGGTGTGCATCAGCTGTGGCACTCAAGAGGTTAATAAAGAAACCCATTCCACTATGTACTTGGACAGCAGGCTCCATTGTGGGGGGTGTGGGAGAAGAACCAGGGGCCTGGGTCTGGGATGCTGGTGGGGAGGGAAAGTGGGAAAGGAGAGAGAGGGTGTCTTACAATTGGTGAGCACTGCAGTTGTAGAATTTGAACTCCGTGCTGACGAACATCTTGCCTGTCTCCTTGGATTTCAGCTGGAGCTCCAACCCGAACCAGTCTGGAAAGAGAGGTGGGAGGGGGATTACACCAGAAATAATGGCGATTGTAATGGATGAGGTACTGGTTTTCTCTCAAGGCAGGCTTGACGATTCGCAGAGCCCCCCCACTTCTGGTGTGGTGTGGAGAAAATCAAGCACCTCTGCTCCCAGTGGTGCACTAGGACACCAGGCTGCACCGGGGGTCTCTGAAAGCTAAGGGTCTCTGAGCAGCCAATAATCCACACACTGTGTATCCTCTGGGGATGTCAATGGAACATGCCGTGCTGTTCCATGGCTGGCCAGTGGAAGCTGCTACGAGAGCATGACACGGCCTGTCCCAAAGCTCCGGGGAAGCTGAGTCAACTGGCTCCATGAACCACCCCCCCACAGTCAAATCACACCTAATGAGGTGGGAAAACACACTAGAGAGGTAGGTTCGCACTCCACCTTAGGTCACAAGTGAAATGAGTGTGGTAGTCTCATCACATTCCCTAGAGGAGGTTTCCCTTCAGCATAAACTCACCACAGGACTGGGGATAATTCACAGTCTATCCTGAAATGTAGCCCAGGATGGGATGTTGCAGGCAAGGACTGGAGGGCATTAACAGAGCTAAATAAGGGCTCACTATTGGAATAATCAAGAATAAACTGCCCTAGCTGAGCTGTGCGAGGGAGGTTTGCTCTTCACTTTCCTAGCTCTCTCCAAGCCCCTAACTTTCACGAGCACTCAAATTCAACATAACATTCTACATATAGGAAAATATCAGCAGGAAAGCACAGATGACACCTGGAAGCGCGCCAAGGAGAAAATGAGTTTAGAACAAGTAGCATTCTGGTTCTGGAGAGAGGGAGAGGGGGAATATGACAGCAGTGACATTAATGAAGAAACAACCCAAAGATCAAAACCAAAAAATAGAAACCTCATCCACCTACTCACAGCGACTGAGTCAGGCCTGAGTGCAGCAACCCCCACACTTTCACCTCCCACATCTGCCTAGCACGAAGGGTGAGTTCCCTGGTGGGATGAGAGACAAGAAGGTAGCTGACTTGAAGATTCCCCAGTTATTGGGGTTTCTTGGGTACAGCCTATATCCTGAGGATCTGGGTTGGTACCGGATAGCCACTTCCGACCCCATTCCTGGATGGTTTGTCATCCCGCACAGCATCACCGGGGTTCAGGCAGGATTGATATACAGCCCAGATGTGGTCTGCTCTGCTCTGCCTGGCAGCTAGATCTAGACCTGCTCAGTACTTGCTGGCTCCTCTCTCCCGTAAGGTGAATAGACAGGCGAAACGCAAGGCCACCAGGCAATACTCCAATCATGAAATCAGCTCACCTTGGTCCACAGGAATGGCGGGGACATCTTTAGGGGCCGGTGAAACGCAGACAACCTGGCTGCCGGAAACTTGGCCTTCCACCTCAGTGAGGTTTCCAAACAAACAGGTGATTCCAGCTGACAGGTCTGGAGCATCGCTCACCAGCAGGCTGAGCTGGAACAAGGGAAAAGGAGAGAAAAAGAAAATACAACCAAGATCCCATTAGCGGTCAGCACTACCCAGAGTTCCTTTTAGATTTTCAGCACCTGCTGCTTCTCTGTGGAGCATCAACCCTACGCAGAGAAAAAGACCAGACATGTAGCATGCAGCCACTCCTTTCACTGTAACCAGAGGAGGAAAGGTGGACAGTGTTGCAATTTTTTTCTCCACTCATATATGATGGCCATACAGTCCCCTCTTTAGCCAGTCCCTGGGAAAAGGGTGGCAGGTGTTCTGGGACCTGCCTGTCCCAGTGCATCACCTGGAGCAGAGCAGGTGGGGAGGGTGTGCAGCCGCTTAGAAAGGAACAGCTGGGAGCCTATGGGCAGCTAGATCCTCCCACAGGGACAAGTAATGGCAGGGAAAAGAGAAACTTTTCCTTCAATGTTTAACGGAGGCTGGCAGTTGCTCAGTGAAAATGTGGGCCCTGGGGCCGGATTTGGGAATGTGGGTGTCTGTGTGACCTCTGACTCCCTTCCCTTACCAACCCCTTCGTGAACCTGAACTCCATGTTCATGGGAAAGTATCTGTAGGGGAAAAAAATGGCTGTCATTATGATTCCGAGCCTGTGTGTCTGGAGCACTGTCTGTCACAACTGAGCTACCCTGGCCCATGGGACTGAGGGCCTGCGCACAGAGTCGCCTGCCACTTGTACCTACCGGAAGGCTGTGCTCAGACACAGAGATGCTGCTGGGCTGCACAGTGACACTCATGCACTGGTTGATGCTGGCTGCAAATCGGTACGGCTCATCTGCTCGCTCGCACTTGTCCTTCCGGGAGCACCTGATATACACACAAGTGTCAGTGCAAAGGGACACCTGATGAACTTATCTCTGTCTGTCAAACAGCAGGGGGTGCCACTGTTGGTCGGGACTGTGGTGCAGCAGCAGAGCTGTTGGAGCGGAGCCCAGCATTGGCTGGATAAGTGCAGCAACAGGGGATAATAATGACCAGGACTGAGGTGCATCGACAGAGCTCTGTGCACAGATTCCAGGGCCAGTATAGCAGGTGCAGAGGCTGCAGATCAGAAAATAAATGCACTAGCAGACACATTTGGGGCAGGGAAGAGCAAAGAGCCTGGGGATGAAAAGACCATTGGGTGCTGCTAGGAGATGTGCACAGTCCTACCCAAACTGTGCCTGATTTTTAGCAGTGTTGAGCACCCACAGCTCCCACAGACTTCAGGTGGATCTGTGGGAACTCAGCATTTCTGAAAACCAGCCCCACTATATCTGGCTCAGATCAACACTCTGAGCTCCTCATTTCTGTCAGCAACAAACTCACAATCCACAGGCTACCTTAAATAGAAAGCAATAAAAGGCATTAACAAGACAGCACCTGCACTTTAATTAAAAGAAAAACACGCGGCTAATAAATCTTCTCTTACAAAGCCAAGGGTCTTGAAGTGCTGGAAGCTGTAATTTCTTATCCCGAGGCTGGAGACACTAGAGTTAAGTTCAGTTGTCATGCCCGAATCTCCCTGACTCTCCCCACCCTCCTTCCGCCTCGCAAAGAAACCATTAAGTGTGCCAAGCTGAATGATGAGTGCTGCTCCTGGAGTGTGCCGTGCTGCGTGCTCATCACCAAAGCCATTTCACTGTGGAGAACCTCAGTGTGGACTGAAATTCTGATTCACAATCAGAGCTGCTCTCTGAATCAGGAGAGGTGAAGTAAAAAGGGCTAATCAGTTCCCACCTCACGACTCTGCCCCATGATTGGAAATTAAGGAGCCATTCAGCAAAACAGAGGACTGAAAATGCTACCCTGCAGTATGCGGAGTCAAGCTGCGACCCTCCCTGCAGCTGTAAAGCACGTTTATTAGGGCAGTGCTTAGGGACCAATCCAGATTGGGGCCCCATTGTGCTAGGCACTGTACAAACACAGAAGGGTAGCGAGTCAGAGGCTGGATAATTTTATGACCATCCGTATAATTGCGGTTACATAAGCTAATATAAAGGGGCCAACTACAGCCAACTGTGGTGATGTGAACACCTGTTCACTAGGAACTGGATAGAGACTCAGCAACTTATTTTACACAGAGCAATTACCATTAAAGTAAGCATTACCAGCTGTCCCTGCATAGCGGTATCAGAGAAGTAGTACAGTGCTCTTCTATCCTATGGTACACGGGGAAAGCAGAGTCTTTCAGATTCCACTATATAGTAGTGGCTGGCATATGTTGAATTTTATTGGTGTCAACGAACAGTCATCAAAATGATATCAACTTTCACTTACTGTTAACCTCCGAATGCCATTACCAGTCTCCTGAGACCCCCATTCAAGTGCTTTTCTAAGCACCCATTTGAATGTATTTGTTACTTTAAACAGTAAAGTGAGTGCTCTTCTCCCACTTAGGACTGGAGTCAGTGGAAGGAATACTCAACACAAAAGCAGGTTTGGCGGTTTTGTTTTCCTTGTGGCAGGGCTGGGCGCAATCTTAGGTAAACATCTACATTAGCAGACACACTGACTGTTTCACAAAGAGTCTTAATCTCCCGGTGCCAAACCTCTCCTAAATGAGGTGACAAGAGCCTGGCGAAATAGGGACTCAAACAAAAAAAGGGAGCTACCTTCATTGCTGAAAGGCTGTTTGCTTCTGAATAAGAAAAGCACTGAGGTTCCCACTTTCCCTTTCCATACCTGACAATTGATGTAGCTGTCCTCCCCCCCTCCCCCACTTTCCCTTTTTTGGAATATAATAATGGATCTAAATATGAATGCTGCTAAAGAAAAGAATTATTGAGGTTTAAGTGAATCTGTAAGATAGCTTGAAAGTGAGCTCTTGACTGGAGCCTTTATCTCATTGACTCACTGGAATGGCTCTTTTTTATCATACTATTTATGGCAACAGCCCTAACAGAGATAAATAGGTCTGTAGACAATAACATACTTGCAGAGAGCAGCATATAGAGAGAGCCTTGCAGGTTGCAAATTCCACTGGACCAAGGATACTCAATCTCCTTGAGGCCTTTGCCTACCTCCCAAAGAGCAGAATTGCTGGAGGAGGAGGAGTAAAAATTAACCTCTCTGTCTTGATTATAAAGTAAAAGAGAATGAATGGAGATCACACCCCAAGCTGGATCTTGGGAATACTGTACATGAGGCAGGTTGCTCATTCTTTTGGATGGCGGTGAACCAAGGGATCCAGCGGCCTGCTAAACCCAGCGTTGAGAGTTCAATCCTTGAGGGGGCTACTTAGGGATCTGGGTCAAAATCAGTACTTGGTCCTGCTAGTGAAGGCAGGGGGCTGGACTTGATGACCTTTCAAGGTCCTTTCCAGTTCTAGGAGATAGGATATCTCCATTAATTTATATATTTAAAAGGAATCATACTTTTCCCTTGGCCATTTCTTGTAGGGATTTTTGGAATCTCATGTTATGTCCCAGACTCCTGGAAGGCTTCTTAAATCAAGGTGCAAGACAGTGTGTGCTGTGTCCTTCTCCAGTGGGAAGTCCCCTACCCTGCTACCGCTACCAGCTAATGGATTTACACCCTGAGCTCAAATGTTAGTGGCCTGTGCCGTGGTGCTGATAATCGGTCCATAGAAAAATTAACACCACAATTAATTGGCAGCCTAAAAGGTCTTCGGGCCAGCGGTTGTCTTCCTATTCAGCCCTGCAGTGCCTAAGGGTATGGCTACCCAGCAAGTGGCAGTCTGCAGTAGCACATTTTAGAGCCCCGGTCTACGCACTCAGGCTCATGCTATGGCGCTCCTCATAGCTGCGTAGACATTCGGGCTTGGGCTGCAGCTCAGACTCTGAAGCCTAAGAGACGGGGATGGGCTTCACAGCCACAATATCTACCCAGCTGTTTTTGGCACTGCCGCACGAGTCCTGTGAGCCTGCGTCTGACAACCTGGGCTGTGAGACGTGTTGCCGTGGGAGGCACAGATGTACCCTGACATGGGTGCTACCGTAATGTAACGAACAATCGGTAAAGGCGAAAACCTGCATTGAAATGCTTACTTATGAACTACAATGTGAAATCAGACTCAGCTAATCCCCAGTACGCCTCCACTGTATGTTTGCCCAGAGCACAATCTCTTCTAGTCCAATAAATTCCAGGTCTTCCCCTTGCTTCTTCCATCCCTACCCCAACCTGCCTCCCAAAACCTCTGCAGGGGATTAAGTGGATGCAGAAGCTGTTAGTTCAGCTCATTTCACCCTTTTGGCTTTGATTTTTATTCCTCTGTCTCATGGGCTTGTGCAGGTGAAAGTATGTAAAGGCATCTCCCCTTGTCGTCCTCTAGATGGAATATAGAGAATTGTGGTTCTGCTTCTGTGTGACCTAATAGATCTGACCCTTTAACCCAAACACAAGCAGCTCCTGCTTTTAGATCCAGAGATCATGGGTTTAATCCCCATGGACGATTTAACCAGGGGCATCATTACACTTAGCTTATAAATTTACACGTGCACAGTGCCAAGAACAAAGGGGCACCAATCCCTGACTGGGACCTCTAGGCACAACTGCAATAGTAATATTAAATAATAAACAATAACAATAATAATACGCTGTAGTCACTCAGAAATTGAAGACAGCAGTAGGGAGAGAACTCAGATCCTCCTGGTCACTTAGAGTTTTATGGCAACAGTGGATACAACTGAGATCCTCCTGCACTAAAAGGGGCAGTACAGAGCCTATGACACACACTCCTGACTCCATCCAGCAGAGGTCAGTGGTGTCTGTGTCTGTCTGTCTTTCCCTCGCATACCACTTCATGACACTGTTATGATTTCAAGAGCCAAACGCTTTAGTTGTCTTGGTAATCACTCAAAGTTCTGGCTAAGCACCCACAAGTTCAGATTCTGATCCGAGCATCCCGAGTCTGCAAAACGGTCCATAAATTCCACATGGATAAACTGTTTCATAGGATCCCCAGCTCACCTTCCCTGCTTCTGGGTGAACCAGGAATACAGCGTTATGACAAAGAACTTCTGCAGCTGTTTTGGTATTTCTCTCACCATCCAGGACCCAGAAGTGCAGAAGCAGACTCAAAATAGAAAAAAGGTGGGAAAAGCGGTTTGGTTGGAATCCTGGGCCACTTTACTGTCACAAGGGCTTTATTTTCTCGGCACTCTGCCTCTATCTCAGTTTCAATTTCCCCAGCCCGCTAAACCCCCTCTTTAGTGTCTCTTTTTGTCAGCCCTCTGTGAATGCAGCGTGAGCAGCACATCCTGACCTGTGACCTCCCCACCAAACACAGAAGCAGCTGGCCCATCTGGCAGGAGTGAAATGTAAAAATTAGAGGACAGAGATGACAAATGAAATACAAACACACCGGCATTGGGGGCTTCCAAACAAATATGACAGCGGCTTCAGTAACAGCAAGATAAACTAAATTATTTACAGCTTCAGACAGGGGCTAAAAAATGATCATTGCTCTGCGCAGACAGTGGGAAGGCAGAGAAACTCCAAGGAAGGGTCAGAAAATAACAGCAGGGAAGAAGGCGTTGTAGTGGCCTGCATACTGCAGGCTGTTGGCCAAATTTAGCCCTGTACCTCAATGCATGGTCTGGCTCCCCCAACCTTCCTGATCTGCTCCCCTTTTATCTTACCTCTGTATGCACAACACTCCACGCCCTGGCCTGAGTTCTCTTCTTACAAGCTACCAGTCCCTATGTTGGGCAAGGGAAAGTCATTTAATTGTTCAAGAAGGGGGACTGGGAACATGAACTCCTGGGTTTTGCCTATCCTGCCACTGATGTTTTGTGTGACCTAGAGCAAGTCATCATCATCGTTTGTATTCAGTAGCACCTGGAGGCTCAAACTAAGATCAAGGTCCTATTGTGCGAGGTGCTGTACATGCAGTGAGAGACAGACCCAAAATGCTTACAATCGACCTAGTCATGACAGCCACAGGGGGGCAGAAATGAAGCCTCTTCATCTCTTCATGCCCTACTCTTCTCCTCTGCAAAATGAGTATAACAATCCTTACCTTCCCCTCCCTGGTGGGTTGTGAGACTTAATTAATTAGTATTAGCAAAGGACATAGTGATCCTTTCACCTTCCAGCTCTAATCACCAAACAAAGTGAGACTTGTAGTGGGAGGGTATAAACAAAAAGAGCCATAGCTTAAGCAGCAACTAGACAGAGAACAACCTGACTGGGAAGTCCCCCTGTTTATTAAGGTCCCCCGCAACACATCCTGGTCCTGTCTGGTAACACTGTGGAGCACCCAGAATGCTATAACCACTCCATAGGACTGATTTCAAAGATTTGTAGGTCCTGTGATATTGCCTACAATGGACAGAGTCAATGTGGGGTTGGGCAATCTGGTCTTAAAGGGAGAAGCAATGAAGAAGGAGGAAAAATAGACAAGCTAAGACCGTTTCAGGAATTTGATCCAAGAGCGCTAAATTCTTCACTGCTGTGCATTCATTTACACCCAGGCACAGGGAGTGCTGAGTGCTACCAAACCAGAATGATAGTGTCTCACACTTGTTCTGCACAGGTCTAGGTAGCAGCAAGGTAGCAGAGCATCAGGCCCTGTGACTACTGGTTATTCTCGTAAAGTTTCCCTGAATGTGGCAACTGAAATTAAATACACGGTTCCCCAGGTTGTGGGAGTGCAGATACCCCCGTGCATACAGGTCTCTAATCCAGTCCAGATTTTGTATATAAGCCTTTACTGCTCTCCTTCTCGCGCCCTCCTAACACCTGCTGCTTCGGCGTGTGGCCAAGAGCTATTGTGTCGGTCCCTGAACTCTGTCCCTCTGCCTCTGCCCCAATTTCCACCCATTTAATGGGAGCGCTTTGCTGGCTGGCACGGAGCCAGAAGGCTTTCGATGCCTTTCTACCAGTGTGCTCCAGGTTTCTCCCCCCAAGTGCGCACGCCGGGTCCCCCTTCCGCTTTAGCAAGTGAACACTATTGTGCAGAGAGAGTGCACAAACACCGCCCGAATTCAGAGACCCAGTTTCCTGAAGCGCCCCGGAAAAATCTTTATTTCCTTTGTCTCCACTGACATGAGCTAGAGCTGCTGGTCTCAAACCTAGCACAGTGCCTCAGCCTAACCCACAGTTTCGTTGCTTTGCTGGGTTTGGCCCACTGCCTGAAGCATTCCGTTTGCTGACATTCCAAAGTAGTGGTTAAATAGCCTCCCCTTGCCACCCGTAAAGAGCCAAATCCTCTGCTCAGGTGCACAGGTGAAACCTTCCTGATGTCAATAAGGTCATATAGTCCACCCCACTATTAAAACCCCCCTCCAATTCGGAACAATTAGGGATTTGGGTAAATAACAAGGCTGTGTGAAACTAGTGGGCTTCCATTCCCATGAGTTTCAGTTCATGTGGTTTCAGGCTCTTTGACATTCACTTCACATGCTGGATTTATTCCCCATCTCCTAAATCTAGGGAGTATATTTTCATTTTTAATAGGACTTCCGTGATATTCAGTAGCATTCACCCTGCAGTGCAAGGAATTCCCCTGTAGGAAAAGAGCGATTGTAAAAGGCTGGTACTGTATTCGTTTGTTTGTTTTTTAATATCCACATACAAGAAGAGTTCAGGTTTTTAAGGCTTCTCTTGCAATAAACCCATTAGTTCAAATCAAACGGCTGATGATGGACTTACATGTGGTGAAGAGTGCACCAGCCACAGTGAGGGTCCCCTGAGCTCAGACATTCCCCACAGGTGGTGTATTGCTCACAGGATTCAACAGGAACCCTGGACACCTAGAAAGGAAGTAAATAAACATGTTCATTGCATTTTCACTCCCCTTGTCTTCACAATAAACAAACAAAACAGCAGCAATTAGCCCTTTTATCGGGGCTTTTCTCTGAGGACTGCAAAGCGATTCACAAACTTGAATTAAAGACTAAAAAAATCCTTGTGGGGTAAATCAATACTATGAAACATTATACCCGTTTTACAGACAAGGACACCAAAGCTCAGAGGTGCTCAGTAGATTGCCCAAGGTTGCACAGCAAGTCAGTGGCAGAGCTGAGAACAGAACCCAGTACCCTGTTCTAACATGTTCGAGAAAGCGACTCTCAGTTTTTCTTCCTATAGAAACGTAGGGGTACGTACGCGACAGCTAGCCCGAGGTGCAGCCCCTGCTGCAGACGCCACACTGCTATTTTTAGCGTGCTAGCTTGTGCAGACCTAGCATGTGTCTGTTCACTTGCAGTTGGAAGCACGCTCCCAGGTGCAGTGTCGGTGTACCCTGTGTTTCACGCAGGCTGCGGGAAAAATTCTTAGCAGGAAGGTTAGGAGGAAATAAAATTCCCCAAGAGGATAGGGAACGGCAGTGCACGTTTGAAGAGCAAATACTGCCATTTTGGTTTTGCTTTGCTTTCACCCTTCAAATACTGTAATTGAATTTTGGACCCGTAATAACGTTTTCAGTGATGCCTGGTTAAGATAAAATTGATCAAATTTCAAACTTCCATCCCTAGGCTGGTAGCTACAGAGATTAGGAAGGAATTATTCCCTGGTATACAGCACTGAAAATTAGTGAGATGTATTATAAGGGTCTTCATCTCCTTTAGCAGGATCAGGTATGGGTCCATACTGGCCCTGAAGGGCCAGTAGTCTGATCCAAGGGGATAAATCCTAGACTTCAGTGTTTCATAGGCCTCCTAATGGCCCTCGATACAGGGGTGAATTTCAGCCTGGGAGAGCTTCCTATGAGCACATCTGGATTCCATGAGAATCTCCGGGCAAGAACAGACGGTTACTCTTGGATCCTCAGTAAAGTACTCTCAATACATAGCAGGACAAGCCATATTAAAACAAGTGGCTGTAACCCTGTGCAGTCACAATTCCATTTCTCAGGATCACTGACAAGACATCTTCAGATAAGGGAGTACAAGTTTCTCAAAACCAGACAATGGGGCTGCCTGGCCTGTCTCACAGGGGCAGGAGAGAAAAGAAAATGAAGAGGGAATGCCTCTGTCGCCAGGGATTTACAAAATCACCAGGAATCTGGCCAACAGCAAATAACTTCACACAGTAATCTTCATGAACAGAAAAGGTACATTTACACAGGTGAGATGTTATAAGGTCCTGACCCACTTGTCATAATTAACTCCCCCCGAAGTACTGCCTACAAGATGAGGGCTTTAACCCCAGTGTCATCACCAGATTCCAATCTGGCAATTATGCTTTGCCTCTTTTAATCCCCTCCCTGCAGTTTCAACGAGATGAGGTATTTCTCTCCACTTCCTGTCCTAAAGCCATCGTATGGGCTTCTGCATAGAGTTCAATAGCTATCGCATTCCACCCCAGAAGAAGGTGTGTTTCAGCAGCGGACTCATTGTCACAAGACAGCATTGAGGGCAAGAACTTAGCAGGATTCAGCACAAGGACTGGACATTTATCTGGGTCACCAGAATATCCAGTCTCAAAATCAAACTAACAAAAGTTTGGGAAGGGACATAAGCCCTCCTGCATCCTAATCGCTAACGAACAGGGCGAGAAGGAGACATTCCCTGGGGCAGGTTATCCCATCATTGCTTACTGTGAGGTGTTACCTTTCTCTGAGGTGCTAACCACTATCAAAGACAGTATATTGGACTAGACGGACCTCCGGTCAATCCAATATGACAATTCATATGAAGTGAGACTCATCTATACATTTTAAAAAAAATTATATACAGTCTATGAAGTGCTGTGGGATCCGTTGGGGTGAAAGATGATGTGTAAATGTTTTTGTTAATACATAATAATAATAATAATTATTATTACTACCTATCATGTTTTATCAACAGCAGAGACACAAATGTCCCATTTACAATAAATAGTAACATACAGTCAAGCTTGCCTGGCAAAGAGGCCTAGCAGAGGGGGTGATCGGGGCTTAGCCTGTGCAGACAGATTGCACAGCAGTCTGGGGTGAGCACATCAGAGGCTCTTGCTGGTTTGTGTTAGTGAAATCTGTCTGCTAACGCACCGGCAAATGCTCTCTTTGGCAGCCGGAAGGCAGAGTTCTAGTCCAAGGAGCCAGTCCCAAAACCGCCCCCACGCGCACAGTTGTTTGGAGGCGTAAACATGTGCTGGGATGGTCCAGGACAGGACGTAGACTGCTGGCTTCCATATGGCTCACAGAAACAAATCTTGGAGGTACTGCTTGCAAGCTGGGACTGGCAAGTCAGACTTCAGCAGGTCAGCAATCCACAGTGACACAAAGCCTGTATAAGCCAGAAGGTTTTGACTGAGTTGGGAAGCAGAATTATACCCTCATGAAGCCCCATCCCCTCCACTGAAGAGGCGGCCATATTTTAACATAACCCTGCCAAACCTTCCCTTCCCAGGAGACCATACAAATGCACCCAGGAAGAGACCATACTGTGTCGTAACACACCATCTCCTCCTTGGAGGTGACTGTCACAGCCCACTCTGTACCTGCCCCAGTAGGCAGGATGCCTCAAGTACTATTAGTTATTTAGATATTAAGCAATGGGTTTGGGTGGTAAAAGTCTATCTGTCTGTTTCTCACCTGCTCTGCACCTTGTGCAGTCACGGACACCGGTGCAAACAGCCAGTGTAATCAAATATAGAATTCTGAGTTGGCAGCATTTTATACTGATTTTGCATAGGGCTATATGGTGACACAAGGTACAGGGCAGGGGAGAACCATGTTCTGTGTACCAGATTCACCACTATGTAACTTCAATGTGTTACACCAGTGCAAGTTCCACTGATGTCATTAGAGTCACAGCAGCACATAACTGGAGTAACAAAATGGTGAATCAGGCCCAGAGAATTCATGTCCATGGAGGATGTGTATTCTTGGTTGTAATTTTTAATGTCTGTGCCAGTCTGAGTGTCAGAATGAGGCATTTCACAACTTGAAATAAATACTAAAAACCACCACCACACCTACCCTTCTACGCTCCCCCTACCCCCCAAAAAACAACATCCCCCCCACCAGCTCTTGGCTTCAGATTTTGGCTTGTAATAAAAAGAAGAAAAAAAGATTGAAAGGCAAATATTCAAGGGAAAAGGAGCCCCTGTGGTAGAAATGAAAGTGAACAGAAAAAGGATCTTTTATGTTTAAAACACTGCATGCTCAAGTAGGCGGGAGAAGAACATTTCTGATTCCTGTTCCAGTTCACCTCTCCCATGGCAATTGCTCTTTGCCGGGCTCTGGTGTATCCGTTACACTAACCAATGGGCTCCCTTCCGCTCTGCCATCCAAACAGAGCCCTTGTGCAGAGATAACTAAAGCGAAGTGTGCGGCCTCTTTCCTTGGGTTTCTGGCTCCTTGTGAGTGATTTCTGCAACTGGCTGAAATTAAAACAACTGTCTGCATTACATTTGCTCTGTCTATCAAAACACGGCCTCGCTCTCAGCAGCTGGGAAGTCAGGGGCTGAAAGGAAGCAGTGTCTCTCTGAACAAAGGCCACTTTCACGCCAAATGTTGTTGATATAGTGAGAACCCAGTTCCTCTCTAAACATGAAACCAATAGGGCTGCTTTTCTTCTTGTTTCCTGGGCCCTACTTAACAGCTTTAAAAAAATTATTATATCTATAAAATTTATGTTGCGCCAGAACACTACAGAGCCGTTTCGGCCTGGAATTAGCCAGTGCAGCAATTATGGAGGCCTTTTGGGTCAAATTCAGTGGTGATGTAAACCGTGGTGGAAGGTACACGCCGTTTGTAAGAGGCAAAGCTGTGCACAACATGCACCCATTCGGGATCCCAAGGGCGTGCAAGGGACAAACTTACACATGGAGAAGGGCGATGTAGGAAAAGGAAACAATCGGAGGGTGTGATAAGGACACAGGAGATCTGGGTTCAGTTCCTGGCTCTATCATATGCTCTGTCTGTCCAAGTCTCTTCCTCTCTGCGCCTCAGCTCCCCATCTGTAAAACGGCAATAATGATGTTCTCTCTCTCTCTCATCATTTGTCTGTCCAGTCAACCTAGTCTGTAAGGGGCTCGCTCTCGTTAGGTGTCTGTACAGCTACTAGCACAATGGGGCTCTGATCTCACAGGGCCAGTAACTGCAACTATAGCACAAATAGATGAGTACCCATCTCTTTCTCTCTCTCACACACATACACATACACACAGACAGACATACCCCCTCACCCTTACGCTGTCTGCAACATTCCGAAGTTCAGCCCTACTGTCAGAGGACACCACACCGTTGTGGTTATCCAGGTACTTATAAGGTCCCCATCACCACTAATAGATTAAATATGCCTATTCTGAATTTCTGTATGTTTTAGAGGCAAAAATTGCCATTTGATAGAATTTTCTTGTGACACAAAAGGAAGCCTGGTGAAAATTCAAGGCAACAGAGTGTGTACTGGCTGTGACCAAGCAGTTAAAATAAATGCTTTCTTTTCAGCCTCCCAAAGAAAGGGCAGGGAGAGAGAACGGGACTTCCAGAGCCATGAAACTGACCAGGAAACTAAGAATTGAATCTTATCCCAAAGTTGGAATCTGCCTCCCTCTCTCGTTCAGGATGCCAGGATGGAACAACGTTCCCTGCAAACATCCAAGTCTCCTGATGGCAACATGGGAGCTGCTATGAAAGGTTGTCTAGTGCTTGGTCAGCACTGGAGCAGAGGGGAACATAGGCCCATGTGTGCGAGAGAACAGTTGCCTCCATGACCAGGCTTCTGTTCCCCACACTGGGGAGTTTCTGAGTACCTGTTGTGAAGATGGAAAGTCAGGTGGCTTCATGATTCTAAAGGTGCTAGTCTACACCAGAAGTGCTACAGCGGCACAGCTGTACTGATGCAGTTGCGTTGACGCAGCGCATCTGGTGAAGACGCTCTATGACGACGGGAGAGAGCTCTCCTGTCCGCCTAATAAAACCACCTCCGTGAGTGGCAGAAGCTCCGTCGGCGGGAGAAGCTCTCCCATCGACAGCGCTGTCCACACCAGCGCTTATGTCGGTGTAACTTATGTCGCTCAGCGGGGTGGCTTACTCACACCCCTGAGCGATGTCGTAAGTTATATCGACATAACTTGTACTGAAGATGAGCCCTAACCTTCTCCCCCTCTTCACCGGGGCTCTGAGCATTTGTTCTCCTGATGCTGTTTAATTTTATTCTCGGAATTCCCATCAGTCATTGACATGGCTGCTGCTGACATCACGTGGTGCTTAATTAAACCAGTTGTCATGGAATAACATGCAAGGGGGGGGAATTTTTCCTCTCTTTCTTTTTTGTTTCATTTTGCAGTGGTAAAATGGGCTCCGACTCCCCTTAAAGGGGCTAGCCAACCTAGGCCAATACTGTTTTACAGGACCTGCTCTTAGGAATCTACAATAAATTTAGATTAGGCTCCTTTTCACATTCGTAAAGTGGTGTCTACTCTTACAGTGCTATAGAAATAATAAATGCCAATAGCAATAATTATTACAATAGCAATTGTACAAATAATTTATGTCATGAATTTCGCCTCTTTTTCTGCTTGTGGAACATCCATGAGTAAATATGAATGCCAACAAATGTATTTACTATTCAAAATTATTTGACAAATCTTTTCAAATTATGTACTAATTTTGAATAGTTCATACGTCAGATGGGACCATGTAGCCTGACCTGCACAACACAAGCTATAGAAGTTCAGCCAGTCATCCTTGCATTACAACCCACAACTTGTGTCTGACTGAAGTATATCCTTCAGAAAGAGATCTCAGCAAACTCTTCCACCTGCATTGGTTCACTATGATCACGCCAATAAGTCACCTGTTATTGTTTCTGTTCCCTAATTGGAAGAGTGCATATACACTTCTGGAGTGAATTTCCTATTTGTACTCCACCACACAGCTTTAAAATCACTCCTTGCAAACAAACGTTCAAGCCTGAAACTGATGAAATATGATGAAATATCCAAAGAGACATTCACAGAAAGAAAACACAACAGGATTGTGAACACAGATGAAGCAAAGTCATTTAAACGTTTGAGAGAATATTGGAGGAATGTTTTTTTGCAACACTTGCCCCATCATATATTTGCCCAGCTCTCACAATTATAACACATAATCCACTATCCTTGTAATCTGAAATCCAAATACACCTCTACCTCGAGATAACACGAATTAAGGTATAACGCGGTAAAGCAGTGCTCCGGGGCGGGAGGGGGGCGCTGCGCACTCTGGTGGATCAAAGCAAGTTCAATATAGGTTTCACCCATAACGCGGTAAGATTTTTTGGCTCCCAAGGACAGCGTTATATCGAGGTAGAGATGTACTAAGGATTCCAATGGACTGTATGTAGAATGTCCAGAGTTTGGTGAGTAAAAGCACCGAACTCCCATTAACAGCAGGCATTATCATGTACCCCTATCTCTAGAGCTCTGCATGGATACAAAATTAGTATCTGCATCCGACCCGCAAAAAATGGTCCGCAGATACCCACAACCCCATCCACGGCTGGGGATATAAAGCGGATATCCGTGGATTTGCAGGGGTCTAACTATGTCATCACGCACAGTTCTGAAAGCTTATTTCCCTCTCAGAAGCACAGGGATTCCCTTGCTCCTTACAAAAGTCGGGTGGAAATACTTGCTTGTGTTTTAATTGTTTTCAAAATGTTCTCTGCCAGGCTAATTATCATTATGAAACCGAAGTGTTTGTGCGCATGAAATGCCGCATTAGGGAGAGCAGATAAGGAACACCATGTTTCAGCCATGTAGCTGTCTGCAGGCTGAGGGAGAAACAGCATGGATCGGAGTTGATTTAAAAAACAAAACAAAGAAACAATGTGATCAGACAGAAAAATGAAGGATTCAAATGAATGTAATTCACACTGCCATGAAAGGATAGCAACAGCCTGGCAAAAACTGAAAGAAAGCAGGAACATCAGTCATATAAAACGGACCGGCCCAGCTGGAAATAGCAATGCTTAGCAAGAGATGAAGGTTTGATTTCTGGGCCTGCTCTTGTTTCCCAAATTGGCAGGGGCTGGGAGAGAATGCCTTGAAGTTGATTAGTTTGTTTTCCCTCCATCTCGGCCAGGGATCACTGAAAGACAGAAAAGAAAGACAGAAGGCATTGTCTAAAAGATACAAATAGAGGCAGAGAAAAGGCAGGAGAGAGAGAAAGAGAGAGAGCACGCAAATGGGAAAATCAGAAGGAATGAAAAGGAGGGAAAGGAAAAAAGAAAGAGAAAAACACACATGAGAGCAAGTGACTGATGGAACGTAAGTATGGAAATGCCTCCTCCTCGGCGGATCACAGTGCTAGCTATTGACACTCAGTGAAAGCATCATTTTTAGAAGCATAACTGCCTGTGTCCATGGTGGTCAAATATCATTTCAACACAGAGATTGTTTTCTGACAATTGGAGCAAAGGAGCTGCACTGCTGTGCCTCCCCTAGCCTCCAAGTATGCTTATTAGCACATACACTTCCACCTGTCCCCGCATGTGGACCAATCACTCTTTGACAGAGACGGGCTGACAGGTTCGGGGGTAAAGTGGGAGCTCACACAACAAGCAGCTCTTCTCCGCAGCGAACGCAGAGAGGGGGGCAGGAATGCAGGCATCAAAAGAACGGCTTCTTCAGATTTTTATGGCCACAGGTGGCACGAGCGAGGAATGAAAGGCGTTTCTAGCCGTAACCAGACGCAGCAGAACTAATGAAGTCCAAAGCTGTTCATTTCACATAGTGGTAAAGAGGCTGATTGACTGGCACCTGTCCACAATGAGCCAGTGGAAAGAACAGAAGGAGGGAAGCAGGGAAAAGAGACAGAGCTCCCTTATATGAGCTGCATCGTGTGTACTGAGCAGTGCCACAGACCCAGAGAACTTATCACTGGAGGGGGCAAGGGTGGGGAGGGAAGGGAAGACAAGCTTGAGCACCAAAACACCAGCTGAAGTTACTGGGAGCTGTAGCTACTCAGCACCCGTGAAACTCAGGCCCAAACAGCATGAGAGTCCACGTAGCCCATCCCACCTCACCTTGAGCAAGTCACCGTATCACTGTAATATCTGATCGCCTTCCTAACATCTGTCACATGTGGTTTATTCTCTCTCACATCCTCTCCCCAAGAGCAGAATTGTGTGCACAGAGTAATGGTTGGTTTCGGTAGCGTTTTGTTTTTTTAAATGCCCACGCTGCTCTATGTGGCAGGCCCAGTGTGCCTGGCCCTGAGAGCAGAAGGTGGGGTGGTTTAGGATGGGCCTTAGTCCCTGGCGGAGTTTGTTCCGCGGTCTCGGACAGGTTGTCTCCTGCGCTGATGAGCTTTACCCTGACAGTGGAAATTTCCGTTGTGCCTGAGGAGTGGAGCTGTTGACGATAGGCCTCACCTCAGAGAGTTATGCTCTTTTAGCGATGGTCTTCGACAGAAACAGGCTTACATTTTTAGAAATGGAGACTAATTCTGGGTGCCTTGAAACCACTTGGGCTGATTTTGGGGTCTTTTTCTTATACAGGCTCCTATTACCCCCCACCTCTGTCCCGATTTTTCACGTTTGCTGTCTGGTCACCCTAACGCCAACTGACTTGAAAACGAGGCCTGAGGTGTCTGAAGCTGGGCGCCCCAATAAAATGAAGGCACCTAGAATTGGCCGCCAGTTTTCCAAATTTAGAACCTGATCCTACAACTGTAGACCATGATGCCTCAACTTCTTGCACAAAGGTGGGTTGCTGAGCCCCACGCAGAAGTCTGCTGACTCCAGTGAGGCTGTGTGAGGGAGATAGTTCAACTCCCACTACAGGACTTAGCCACAGGCTTTAGTTTCTCCATCAGTCATTTCCCTCCCGTTGATAAAACGGGGTTAATACCCACCCCACATGGGTGCGGGGAGGATGGATCAGTGTGTGCAAGTGCTACAAACATTAAGCACCACACCACAATCAGATGTATTAAGGACAATAGCTAAGAAGCCAACGCTCACCTGGCGTTTTTTCTCTCCTTTTCCAACGGGAGTCTCAGTACAACAGCGCGCCCTACCCTCCCTTTACTGCTTGTGCTTCTTTATTTGACACAGCAGCTTTGGCGTTGAGTTTTTTACTTCCCTAATTATGAACCTCATTCCCGGTAATTAAATGATAAAAGACTCATTACTGCTTTCCTTGACTGTCTGACCTGTAACAAAATAAAAAAAAAATAAAAATGGAGACTTTCCAAATCCTCTTAAACACCCCTCCCCCGTTCCACAAGAACCTTAAAAATAAATAAAACAGTCTGGCTCCAATAAATAAATAAATAAATAAATAAAGTAGAAGTTTCCACATTTTATGACTGCTACCAACACAAGCAGCTGACCTCTCTGACTAGGAGCCAGCCCATGGGGCATCCCATAAGTATGGCGTATTGCCTGGAGACCCATTGCGGGTAGTGAAGTTCAAACAGAAAATCTATTTTTAATGACTTTGGGGAGTGCTGTGGAGATGCTGAGTAATTCAATGTAATTAAAGCTATCTATCACTGAGTGAGTAGGAGCCGAAAGTTGATGAACTTTTCAATGAGATTTTTCCCCCCTTCATTCATAAAATCATAGCCATGGCTCCAGCAGGAATCATAAAACAAAACAAAAAAAAAAAAATGGGAAGAACTCTCACCAGGTCCAGCTGTTCATGCTTCAGGGTGCCAGCATGGGATGAAGCTGGGGGAAAATAAAGAACAAACCAAACTTTCCCCCAGTATTTGTGAAAAGTTTGACAAACTTTTTCTTTGATGCTTCTGCTGCTGTCTCCTTTTCCCCAGTCCTGCTCAAATATTGAGGCTCTCTGGGATATATTTTTCTAAGGCCAAGCAAAAAGCTTGGTCACCATATCGGGCTGAGAAGTACATTGTGTTCCTCATTTTAAAGATGGGCCAGAACTAAAACCTGGGGTCCCATGAGCCTTAAACTTTGGGAGAATTCAGATCCAGAGTTGAATTTTGTGGATCAGGCCCAAATAATGCTGATTTTTAATGCAGAACCCCCCGCCCCCCATGTAAAACTGACAACAATCACACAAACTTCAAGGAAGGAAGGAAGGAAGAAGCTACTTAGTGTGGTATATAGGGCAATAACTAGGACAAATGAGAGGCAAGTGAAAAGGGAACATTTAGACAGGATAGCGGGAGAAACGTCCCTACAGTGTGGTCTGTTACACTGTGGATTAGACTCCCACGGTAAGCGCTAGGAAAATCAGCACCTGGGCCATTTTAAAATGAGACTGGACAAAGCACTCACAAACACACTGCAGGAAACAATCTTTCTTGGGGATGTGATTTAATAAGTCTCCTTCCGTCCCTCACAACCCTCGTTGTGAATATCAGCATATTGCTTCTAGAGAGCAAACAGAAGTTTAATTGTATCTTAATGTTCAGGAAAGCGAGGGGCCCATCAGCAATGGGCAGAGCTAGTCAAAGGGAGAGCAGATTCTCTTCTAACTGACCCACTGCACCTTGTTTTGACTTGGAGCACAGCCAGCTATTCCAGTAGTGGGCGCTCTTGTGGGGTTGACCAAAGCACCCCCAGACCAAACCTGCAGCACCCCCAGGGTGTTTTAGACCTCTCCATTTGTAGTACTGAACTAGGGTCTTGAGAGCACTCCTTACAATTCTCTCACTTTCACACCCATCCTGCCTGGTTTGCAGCTATGTATCCTGCCTGGTTTGCAGCCCAGTGGGGAGGATCTGGCAAGCAGGAGAAGATTTCAGAACCAGGAACAAAACTGCCACAAAATTAACCCTTTGTTTGATGAACTCCAGGGAAAAGCATTACGGATGGAGAAGAGAATTGAACTGACTCAAGCCCCAGTGGAAAAATCCAGAGGGCAAAGTGGAAAGGTGACTCTCACACAGAGAGGTCTGTTTCTCCAAAGGGTGACTGTCAAAGTATGCACAAAGCCACACAAGCACCTGCTGCAGGATGCTTATTCAAAATCATCTTAAAAGGCAAGAACTGATGGTTTGCTCCGGTGCTTCATGAAAAGATTCTAAATCCGCCACTACTTTCCTGAAAAGAAAGCCAGGGAGACCACACAAAGTCACTGCAAGGAACCATCTGTGCCTCGTTCTGGCTCCTGAGCATGTGTGCCAACGTCCGCAGGAACTACACAGCTATTTTTAATGCATCCTTTACATAATGGATGAGAGGCAAAGCGAGCTCTCCAATGGACGAGCCCTTGTGAAGGAACCTGCTCTCCATGACATGCCAAGCCCTCTGGACGGCTCTTCCACCAGCAGCTCTGGTGCTTTGTTACTTTGGAACAGACAAGCGCAACAAGAGCTTGGCACAGCTGCCAAACCCTGCCAAAGGTGCAGCATTTCAGAGCCAGAATCAGCGCTCAGGCAGCCTATTCTTAAAGGCTCCACTAGTTGAAGAGTGCATGAGCTAAAACTCATAGTAATGCCTGGATATTTTAAACCCACTACGTGCTTCCGTACAACCCCTCTCCTAAGGCTGGGGTTCCCATCTTGGAAGGGCAAGCCTTTTAGCTTCAGTAGACAATTAGTATGTGGTAAGAGAGTCCCATCCAGGAGGCCATCCAAATACCCCTCCCTTTTCAAAGCTGACTTTGCAAGGCAAACATCTACCCATCCAGCCTCTTATGCTGTCCCCATCTGAATAACAGACAAATAATACTCAAAACCATACAGATGTGTGCACAAAACAGCAAACTGCACATGCCAACACGTACAACCATGTGAAAAACATTTACTTGTGAGTACAAACATGAGTGCATGTGCAAACCACACATTTGTGGCCACAAGTAGGTATTTTTCACATGTAACTGCCTATCAGCCCTCGTGGTTGGCTGCTTTTGCACTTTGACAACATGTTTTGTTGAGGCAGTCACACGGTCACATGTGTGCACTCACTTTCCCCATGCGTATTAGGCAGCAGCGTTTGAGAACGTACAGTTCTAAGGCACCAGCACCGCAGTGTGTTTCACGGTAACTGATAGAAGTGCATGTGCCCAGGAAGGGGACAGATGAGGCGGGGGCTGCACTGACAGATAAAGAGAAAGCAGCCATTAGAAAATAAAACCCTTTCTCCCCGACTCCTCCCCAGCTTAGCAGAGAAAAATGTTACCCAAACAATCTGAAAGGTTGTCAGAAATTGAATCAGCAGCTGCAATTTTTGGAGGGGAAGCTAGGAGGTGGGAGCGCAGGCCATATTTACAGACGTTTCCATGACTACAAAGAGATTATTCAATTACAGCGTTAGCAGGAGAGTGCAGAAGGAGTGTCCCTAAAACTCTGGTCCATGCAATCTTTCTGATGAGTCTCTGGGCTTGTCCAATAGTGCTCAACAAGCTGTGTTATAAACTATACAGTGCACTAGCCTTGCCACTGCACACTAGAAGTTCGGTAGTGCGCTTTGACCTACTGTGGTTTGACACAGGAACAGATCAAAGTGCATTCCAGAACTTCTAGTGCCCGGCAGGAGGGTCCACATGACCCGTTAGTGCATGGCAGGCTAGCGTGCTGTAGATTTATACCTCAGCTTGCTGTGCATTAAAAGCTTGTCTAGCCAAGCCCATAGTCTCTTTGGGTCTGTCTACACTGTCAGTAAAAACCTGTGGACAGCCCACCCCAGCTGTCTCGGGCTAAGGGGCCATTTGATTGCAGGGTAGACATTTGGGGGTCGCCTGGGCTCTAGGTAGGAGGGTCCCAGAGTTTAGGCGGGCAAGCCTGAATGCCTACACTGGAATTAAACAGCCCCTTAGCCTGAGTCAGCTGGCCAGCTGAGGGTTTTTAACTGCAGTGTAGACAAACCTTTTCTGGCCAGAGGAACTATATTACCACCTTTCCAGGAAGAGCTGTATTTAAGTACCCTTGCCTTGCCAGCATAGCTTCCGCAGCTCATAGAGGCAAAACTTCTCCGTGTGTATCTGTCTCTCTCCTATGGATACTGCACCTTGGTCTCCCAGATGCAATAAAATACCGTATTGCTGCCCTTAACATAGCCCTGCCAGACTCCCAGGAGAGGGCCTGAAAAACAGAATGGAGCATCTCTTGGGAAAGCAAGGGAGAGAGACAGAATAATACAGATCCCCAAACACGCCTTTAAATCTGGCTTTCAATCCTACTAGTCTCAAACCAAAGGTTCTCCCATCAAACCAAGGCCCCAGCTGGCAGGGCTCAGGTTTGGGGTGGACCCTGTCATGGCAGACAGAGCACAAATAGCTTCCTGTGGTTTACCACAACTCAAGTTAATCATTAGATCCGTGTGAGGTGTCAGAGCAAGATGTGCCAGAATAACAAGATAGTATGGGAAGCTCTTTTTCCCATTCCCAGGGGAAATATATGCTCATGTAAACCTAGAGGAGGAAAAATTAGTTTTCATATGAAATAAGAGCTGCTCACAATCATTCACCCAACACTCCATCTATTCAACCTGCCAGCTCCTCCACTGCCCCGGGCAAGCAGTCCTGAGGCTCACAGGCTTCAGAGGGCAGGATGTGGTACAGACAAAGGGTACCACCTGCGTTGCATTGCCACGAATTCCCTGCCTCCCACTGCTCCGGGTGGGCTGTGAACGTGCCATTAGTCATTGCAGCTAAAGTGCTGCCGTAGTGTATCTGACCATTGGGCCCATCTAATCTGGAGTCCTGCCTCTTGCCATACTGCCTGGGGCCCATTAGATCTGTCGAGTCCCGCAACCCCACTCAGGCTGTAGCTCAGCACCATGGGAGCCCTTTCCTGGTTTCAGTTATACACACAACACACGTCCTACAGAGAACAGGAAAACTTCCTTCCCACCCCCAACATACAGATCTTCTCTTTGCAACAACACGATCAATGTGAAAACGTCACACACAGTATTTTGAACATTTCAGACGGTGCACAGTCAGTCATTCTCAGGGCCACCAGCGGACAAAGGTTAGCCCACTGCAATCCAGCATGAGTGTGTGTGTGTGATGATCACTGATAGAAAATGGGCTGGCGGCATCAGTGCATCCCCCAGTGCTGTACACAGAAGTCTGCAGCTGGAAAGCTGATCCTCGGTAGAACAGAACAACCATGCATCACATCCATGTGGCAGCTGGTACTCAGAAGCCTGAAGCCGGGCAGTGGAAGTTCATAGATGTGACACACATGACGTTAGGATGCATCTTTTTGTATTCGGTTAAAAAATAATCAGACAAAGTATTTTCACCAATGAATTTCCACACATTTCTGGAGTCAGTGAACGCGGAAAAAAAATAACATTTATCATAATTATGACAAGTCTGACCACAGATTGTGTGCACTACATACATATATAGCCTCTATAAACACCACCCCCAACATCACTACGGCTGCTTAACTCGACTGTTGAAATCTCCCTTACAGTACACTGGGTTTGCCAGAGACACTGCCATATAAGTACTCCTATGTGCCTCCCCTCCCCCTGATAAAGACCAGTGCTGGGCTGACTCTTGTGTCATTACACCAGCAGTGAATCTGGTCCAGTGACCAAATTTATTGGACCAAATAAAGTATATTTATTGACAAAGAAAGAAAGAGGGAGAGACATGCAGAGAAGCTAATAACTAGGAATGAGATGCTAAAACTGGGATCTCAGCAAACAATGACAAAATCGTGTCAAAGTAAATCTACATCTATTCTCATCTTGAAAACTACCAGCCCTTGTGACCACATGAACCAGACCTTTCTCCTTGTATTCTAGGCTTTTCTCCCCAAATCACAGGTGCTGCATCCCTTCTTTAGGAGAAGGCAGCATGACACAACCCAGCACTTCTACAAGAATCTGGCAACTAGGTGTAATTTTTTTAAACGGAGACAGCTGATTACAGATTCCCAAACTCCTGCAACTTCCCTCCTTTGTTTGGCTTATAATGTAGCAAGTTACAATACCCCCCCCACCCCAAGGGGAAAAAATAAAAACAGACCAGACCACACCACAAACAATTCCAGTGCTAAGAATAAGCACTTTGGCTTTTAATTCTGAAATTGTGTTTGTTGTGTGTGTTTATTTTTCACAATGCCCTAAAATTACTGTCTTCGACTGCAAAACACCCCCAAAACAAAACAAAAATGCAAAGGGGCGATTTGCCTGTGCGCGGTTCTGTGGATAGAGTGTCATGCTCATTTGATCAGTGATTAGTACTGCAGTTATATATCTCAAATCTTGGATAAATGGACCTCCACGGTGGCCCCAGACACTACACTGGGCACAATCGGGGGGGAGGGGGTGGGGAAGAGAACGTATCTTAGTTGGTGCCCAAGACGGTGTTTCAATTGAGTTACTCTCCATTTACATTAAATGAAGGCGAGAGGCGAATCAGGACGATGGAGGGAAAATAAATGTGGATGCCTATGATGCTACCTTTACAAAGTCACTTTTCTGACTATGCCCCCAATCCTGTAGTGAGCTCCATCTGAGTCGAATCCTTCCCCTGTGCAGAGTTTGTTTCAGGACTACAGCCAAAGGCTATCCTTCTCGTTCATTTCCTAATACACTAAATGCCTTCAATCCTGTTGATGCAAATGTGAATTCAGGGTGCTTGGCACCTTGCAATATTGGGCCCTTAAGGGAATTTTAAGGGAATAGGCACAAGGCTGTGTTCCACAACTGGTGGAAGGGCAGGGTTAAGGCAGATGGCCTGGAAATGGAACGGGGAGGTCCTTTCTTCACTCTCCTCCCCCCTGAAATGGCTGGATATCAAATATGACAGCATCCCTCAGATTGCATTATTGCTTTTATTTGAAGTGGCTTTCCTATAACATTGCAATAACTGGCAAGTTGCACAGCAAGACCACACACTCTGACATGGCCCCTCAGACAATAAGACTCCTCCGTTGCGTGACACTGATTAGTCCCAAGCCTCAGAGGGACTAATTAATAAAGATAAAAGGGGAACAGCTTTTCAAAATTTCCAGACTCAAGTGGGGATCAATCCAACATAGTAAACTTTGATCTCAGATCAGTTCATGGCCTTTTTCATTTGCTGCTCTGACTTGCTGCCATGTACCTAAAACACATACCCAATGGCCATGTAAAAGTTTTAACAGGATCTTAGAAAATTAATTACGGTGAACAATTATCATGTGTCTCTCTCTCTCGCTCTCTCTCTTTTTGTGTGCAAGTGGCAAAAATAGGATTTTAAATAATTTTTGGAGTTGTAAGTGATGTAATTAGGTGTTCAGTGAACACTTACAATGGAGTGCTTATTAAAATTACTGTTTTAATCAGAACGTTGCTGGAGAATCATTAAGAGCACAACGGTTTGATTCCCTGGAACTCTAATTAGACCTGGACTTCTTGCTACCCGGGGGAGCCACCTGAACTGAATCCATCTCAGCCTTGTGCTCAGCACCACAGGTGATACACTCTCATTTCCATGCCTGTTGGGAGGAAGCTTCGGTGCTGTTATGCAGTGACCTCGTCAAAGCTTCCTTAATGTATCGCAGGCAGAGGAAGTGGAGATCTGTGCCGGAGAAAGTGCTTAGGTTGCTGAACAGGAGTCTGAAAAACAAGGGAGTGGGAAAGAACTGCCCTGAAATACAAAAGATCCCATCCTGCTTCCCCCAGGAGCGATTCAGAATCAAAGCTCCATCTAAAGTCTTTGCTTTAGTCTGCAGCGTGGTTTCTTTGGTCAGATTGCAAAGTTCACCTCCAGGAAAATGCATCTGGGGTTCTGTTGTCTCCTTCTGCGACCAGAGAGAGTCTCAGGCTGCTTTGAAGCATCTTCTTGAATTCTTCTGTGCAATGCTTTGTATGGCTATAGGCAGGGAAAGTCTAGGTTTTTCTTAATTCTGTCTTCTAGCACTCCTGGCTTGGTGCCACTAGTGGCCACATTCTTTCTTGCACGGAATTTGGTGCACCCAAAAAGGAGCACGCCTCAGAACACGTATTGCATGACACACAGCAAAGCACTCCCCCCTCTCCTTGCCCTGCCCACATGCCTGTGGCCTGAAGGTTCATTTCTAGGGCCTTGTCTCCAATGGCATTTTAGCTATCCATGTAGCAGCATTGGCAGAAACCCCTAGTGCAGACAGGGCCGGCTCCAGGGCTTTGGCTGCCCCAAGCAGCCAAAAAAAAAAAAAAAAAAAAGGCCGCCTGCGATCGCGATCTGCGGCGGCAATTCAGCAGGAGGTCCTTTGCTCCGAGCGGGAGTGAGGGACCGTCCGCCGAATTGCCGCTGAATAGCTGGACGTGCCGCCCCTCTCTGGAGCGGCCGCCCCAAGCGCCTGCTTGCCAGGCTAGTGCCTGCAGCCGGCCCTGAGTGCAGACAGCTTACAGCAGTGCAGCTTACCCCAGCTTGAAAGTAGGGTAAATCACGACTATCCCAAGAGTTTGTCCTGCCTGGTACAGCTGCTCTGGCACCTCAGTTCGCTGAGTAGACATCCTAGCCATGAGAACAGAGTCCAGTTTCCATGCCTCATTCGTTAATAGCTTATGAGTTTCAGAGCTGCTGAGAGCACACAGCTCCCATTGGCCTCAGTTGGAGCTGCTGCTCAGCACGTCTGAATATACAAACCCGGTATTTATCTAGGAGAGGAAGGCTGGCCCAATGGTTAGGGTACTAGCCTAGTGCTTAGGAATCTGCTCTTCCACAGATTTGCTGGGTGATCTTGGGCAAGTCACTTAGTCTCTCTCTGCCTCGATTCCCCATCTGCAAATTGGGAGAACAGCATTGCCCTACCTTATAGGGGCGTTGTGAGGACAAACACATTCAAAGATTAGCGAGGCAAGGCGGGTGAGGGAATATCTTTTATTGGACCAACCTCTGTTGGTGAGAGAGACAAGCTTCCAAGCTACACTGAGCTCTTCTTCATTCAAAGATTGGGAGGTGCTCAAATACTACTATGATGGAGGCCATATAAGTATCCATGAAAGCTCGATCGAGCCCATTGGGAATTATCCCCTAGAGCGCTTTATAAACAACGGAGAAATTTTTCAGAATAGGGGATCTGATTCTCATCGACATGAAGACCGCTTTGTACTGCTCCGGCAGTGCAAAAGTATTCCCATTTTACGCTGCCAGGGAGATGTTAAGAGGCCTTAGTGCCAATGAAAATTGGGCACTGGGTGTCTAGAATTAGGCATTTAAATTCATACTGAAACACCTAAATCCAAGGACTTGCCTTCACGATCCATTAGTACCAGAAAAGTGTGAATTCTAGCTTGCAGCAACGTGTCATGCCCTAACGGGCCTGCGTGGACCCTGCTGGTTTACATTGAAAGTTCCCTAGTGCTTGTTAATGTAGTACTGTTTGAAAGTGGGACCATGTCAATGCGCACTAGAGAATTTTCACTGTGTGCCAGCAGGGTGCACATTGGCCCGTTAGTGAGTGACACACTAGTTCGGACTACAATTCACACCCCACTAGTGCCAGCTAACACACTGTGTAGACAAGCCCTAACTGGCCTGATTTTTAGTGATTCTGAGCACCTGTGGCTTAATCCATCCATTTCCCCTCTATGATTGCACAGCTGCACAGAATCACTCTTCCTATAAACCACAGGCTAGACAGCACCAGTATCTTCCCCCAGCTCGCCTAAATCTCCTGAGGTCCAGTTAAGGTGTTAAAAAGGATTGGGGCAGGCTACGATTAAATAGAGTAGTTTAAAATGACAGACTTCTAAAATGGGATTACAGTCTTAATGAAAACAGTAATGAATGAAGGAGGCATCCAAACATTACCCATAAATATCAGACAAATAGACTAGATCCCTGGATACTGCATCTACAAACCACATAAAATGACTTCAGTTACTCTACATCGATAAATAAGAAAGCTATATTTAATGTTAAAACAGATTCCCCCCCTGCTTCTTTTTGAAGCTGGGTTTCTTGATTTGGATGCTGCCACCCAGGGGGAAATAGTTCATTCAGAAGCTGAAACACGCATCAGGGCTTCAAACCCCCCACCAAAAAACAACCAGCGTTAAAAATCAATCATCTATGCCAAGACACATTATTACAGCAGTCTAGTCGCACAAGCTGTGATTATTGTTATCAATACCCTCAGTTCAGCCTTTCCGTTTCTGCGCGATAGCCCCACTTGCACTGCCAAGTCACTTCAAATCTGACACGCACAACATCCCCGTGAGCCCCTCCGGAGCTCACACTCCCTCCATATGCTGATTGTTAAAACTGCCCAGATTCTTCCAATTGCCTGTTGCGTGTGGGGACGGTGGGATTAAACCCTAGGCAAAACCAACCCTGATGAGTAGGAGGCTGGACAAATCTCCTCCTGGGTACGCTGACATTACATTATTGATAGTGAGGGTGGGGTGGGTAATGCAATATTGACAGCCAGACGTGCCAAGGGGAGGAAGCTGAACCTGCATAGTGACACAGCACCAAACTCTTGTTGGTTTTAGCCAGCCATCTGGTCTGCTGGATCTCATGAGAGCCCCAGAGGGCACAATTATTCATGGCAGCTCCGCCTCCTCCTTGGAAATGCTGCAAAGAGTGCTTTCCAGCTCTGCTGCCTTGGGGCTAGGGTCTTTGTGGCTCTGGTAGCCCCGATGCTGAATGGAAGACACTGCTATGTGGTTAGGTTAACTCCAGCCCTCAGGGCCACTAGTCGGTAGACGAAACTGGGCTACCTCTCTGATACAGTAGAAGTGTATGATCTTTTAAACGCTGTATCAGGCACATGTGGTTATAACATCATTAATCCTTTGCCCTCCCCTATCACCCTGGAATCTGAAATTGCCTTACAAACAATGAAAAGCCCTCTGTGGGCTAGGTAAGTATTAGCCTCCTTATTTTGCAGATGGAGAAACTGAGGAAGGGAAGGGTGAACTGACTTGCTCAAGGGTGCAAAGTGAGTTGGTCGCACAGCTGGGAAAGGAACTCAAGTCCTGAGTCCCAGAATTGTGCTCTAGCCATTAGAGACAAGGTCTATTATATGGTCCCAAACCGATCTTTAGTAATCCAACTCATTTTCCTCAGCCAGGATGCATCCCATTGGGGAAATGAACAAGAACTGGTTGAACAGAACTCCTGGTAGCTTGATTTTAAATACAATGAAGTACCAAGGATTCATTAAGTGCTGATGGGGGAGGGGAAGGGAATGTATGTACTTTATAAATATAAATTAACTTCCCAGACAGGCAACAAGCCCAGTCCTTGTGCTTTCCCATCCGGAAACAATTGTTAAAGCAGACAAGTGAAAAGGGAAGAAGCCTGGGTGCACAGTTATTCCTGCAGTGCAGGGGACAGGTGACCTTTCCAATGCTGTACTACTTGTATAAATCTTATATAATGAAATAAAAAAAATAATTAATAAATAAAGGTTAAATCACTTCCCACAGCAGATTTATACCAAGAACGACGTCTGTGCAGACAATGGGCCACTTTACACAACAGGCTTTTAACTTTCCTTTCCTAAATATGAGGCTGTCTCTTAACTGGCCAACCACCAGATGAGGGATAGGAGCCCTTGAAACCAGGGCAACTTGCCAAAGTGAAGGCAGGAGAAGTAGTGCTCAACTGCGGTTTATGTTAAACACACAATTAAGGTTTTCAATGGGTCTGACCATTTCACAAGTCACAACACGGTGGTTTTAGCCGTCAGACCTTCTCCCGAAAACACTCCCAACCTCCCGGGACTTGACTTCAATTCTTGATCCCACCAGCAAATCAGCACTTGAAACACACTCTCTTCCTCTTCTCTTGCACACCGCAAAGCAAATATTGATGCTTGAGGTTTGGAAGTGCCTATGGGAACCAGAGGAAAGGACAGACGAGGGCCTCCCACTGGCCTAAATAAAAGCACGAACAGCAGACAGAGCCATGGAAGGGCTGGTCAAGGAATTCAGCTGCAGGCCCACAGTCAGGTTAGGGGAACCTTACCTGCCCTTCCTCAAGCGCTGTCACCACATAGGAGAGTGAGAATCAGAGCAATTCTGGGGCTATGGCAAAACCTGGAGGAGACCCAGTGTCTCAGAGGGCTCTTGTGGCTGGCAACAGGAGAGAGTTAGAAGCGGAGTTTTGCTGAATTCGCAGTGCCTCCTGCTAGCCGTCACCAAGCTCCTTCGGTACAGATTGCAGAGACCCAGCAGGCCATGGTCGGGATGAAAGCAAGAAGATCTTTCTTCCTGTCAGGGGCGGCTCCAGGCACCAGCGCACCAAGCGCGTGCCTGGGGCGGCAAGCTGCGGGGGGGGCCTGCCGGTCGCCGTGAGGGTGGCAGTCAGGCTGCCTTCAGCGGCATGCCTGCGGGAGGTCCGCCAGTCCTGTGGATTTGGCGGCAATTCGGCGGCGGGTACGCCGAAGCCGCAGGACTGGCGGACCTCCCGCAGGCATGCCGCCGAAAGCAGCCTGACTACCATGCTTGGGGCGGCAAAATACATAGAGCTGCCCCTGCTTCCTGTGTACACAGACTCTTACCTCCTTGCTCGGTGCCTTCTAGGGGCTGCTCTACACAACCACACAGCACAATATCCCACTTTCTGAGAAAGGGAGAGTGATAAAACCTTCATCCAAACTTCACATTAACCACCACCTCGCAGGAATGAAACAGCAACACAAAAGAAGAACAAACAGCTTTAGGAAGGACAGGGTGCACTGCCTGAACCTTCAGCTTGTATGACATAGATTTATTCTGTCCTTTTAAGACATTCAGCTCCTAACCCTCTGACTTGCTTGAATTCTCAGCATTTTAGTGGGTTATAGCCCACGAAAGCTTATGCCCAAATAAATATGTTAGTCTTTAAGGTGCCTCAAGGACTCCTCATTGTTTTTGCTGAAACCTGTCAGCGTTTTATGTAATCCTCTAGGAATGAAGAAGGCTGACTTTCTCTGGCTGCATATCTCTTTTCCACAAGAGGATCTGGAGGACATACCAGCAGTTCTATGTGGAGAGCTAAGGTGTTATTCACAGATGCAATCTTAGGTAGCAATTAGGGCATATTGGAGGTCCATCTGGTAACACAATGACACCGGTTCCAATGGATGATTCCTGCTGGCACCCTAACCAAGTAGGGATTAAGGTGTCCTGGCATATCCCTACATTGTCTACTTTTCTTGACACTCTTTTTCACCCAAACGTGATCTCCTGGATTCAGTATTCTCAAGGATCTTTGTATCACCTGTCAAAGGCCTTCTTCTGGCAGTTTTATATTCAATCCCATCCTGACACCCTGTAGAGATTGCAGAGACCCAGAACCACATGGCTGGGATGAATGCAAGACTGTCTGTTTCCTGTTTACCCAGACTCTCCCCTCCTGGCTGTATGCCCCCTAGAGCCTTCCCTAGACATTCACTAACACCACACCTTTGACTTCAGCCACGTCGCCATCTTGACATGAAACCAAAATGGTGGCCCTTTGGGTGAGAAGACAGAGCCATAGGACGGGTCTGTGTCACTGCCACGCTGAGGAGCATCTACATGCATGTCAGTACGTTCCAGCAGCAGTAGCACTGAAAGGAACCACCCTTCCTGACCTCCAGACTGAAGGAAAGCTGCCATAGCTAGAGAGAGTTAGTGGGACATGGGCAAGGGAAGAAATAGACGCTCCAAGATAAACCGGTGAGGGATAGAACTAGGAATGAGCAAACTGATTCAAGCTGAATCAGAATCAAGAAGATTCAGTTTCCAACCAGATTGGAAACAGGATAGAGGAGGACTCTCATGAAAGAGCCTGTGATTTCCAGGCCATATTTGCAGCCTCAAGCTATTGAGTTAGTTCAGGTCAGAGTGATGGGCTTGAGCTGGAAAGTTTGGGCATAGAACCAAACTTCCCCAAATCTCCATGCAATTGGAGAGGTCCAGAACCGGTGTCTCAGTTTAGGACCTCTTAGAGACACAGAGTTGGCTCTGGTGTTCTGGTCTGAACCTATCCCTAACTTGGAGAGTCATCCGAGCTGAATCTCTGGATTGTTTGAGCTCACTCAATGTGAGGAAAAGGTGGAAAGAGCTGGTGCACCTTTCTAGGGGAAGTTAAGAGGAGATACAGTAAAGACCAGGGAAAGCAGAGGATGCAGGGCCATGGTAAGGGAATGGTGAGGGGAGAGGTTGGGCCCAAATGACTCCCTCAGTTTGGGGAAAACAAGCACATAGAATCTGAACAGTAATTATTGTATAACAACCTATCCTGCACACCCCAACTCAGAGCCCTTTCCTCTTCATGATTACTGCATTTCCCCTATGAATAGCAAGAGGACTGACAACGGAGGCAGAGCAGCATGTGTCTAATGGATGAGGTAGATGAGAGTGGAGCTTTGCTTTCCCTCAGCTGCCCTCCTGGTGAAAGCCTGAATGAGAGCAGCTGTTGCAAGCAAGGTTCTCTGCAGGACAGCTTGCAAGGAATGGGGTTAATAGGCCTGCCCCATGTGTGACCTCTCCTTCCTCTCTCTGAGAACCCCTAATTACCAGGCAACAGGAAAAGGGACAACCTGCAGAGCAGGCCCACCTGACCATCCCAGCTCCACCCCCAACAATCGATCCATCCATCGCAACCTGTGGTGTTGAAGGAAGGAATTTTCCCTCCGCTGGAGCATCAGGAGTCCAAGAGACCCAGCTTCTCCCATCCCACCCACATGCTGAGCAAACTAAATAAGGCAAAGCAAGCTCTGGAAAAAAGGGACGCACCAGCAGGCACCCTCCTCCAAAACACGGAGTAGCTAGGGAGAACCATAAATAAATAACGAAAGAAGGCCTGCACAGCTAAGATGGCGTGGGGTAAGCAGACAGATTACTCTATTTCTGATACACCGACAGCCTGACAATTGGCAAATGAACCTCCACGGTTATCTGTTTCCCCTCTTTATTCTTCTCTCATAAAACTGGCAGGAACAGGGATAGGAAAGAGACGCAGGCAGCAGCCGAGTTGAGTATGAAAAATGAGCAGCATATGCATCAGAGGCAGCCAGAGCAGGGAGCTCGCTATGGAGCCAGGGACCTCGGCAGCATTCTTCACACTCCCCTGGTATCTTCAGGAATTCTCTTCAGGTGGGTTATTTTCTGCAGCTGAATTATTAACTCCCTGCGTGCCTTACTGCAGCATGCGCGGTGGGAGGCCAGTATAATTAAGGAAGAAACTGAAGCTATAATGCCACCCATGACTGAAGGGGTTTGTGGGGGGGGAGGGTCTATTATTATCTGTATTACACATGCACCTAGAGACCTTAACAGAACAGTGCCCAGTTGTGCTGTGCACTGTACACACACCCACATAAGACACCATCACTCCCCCATGGCACTTACAGACTAGACAGACAAAACATTAATTATTCCTATTTCACAGGTGAGGAACTGAGGCAGATGGAGATTATGTAACTTGTCCAAGACTGCACAGTGGAGTCTGAGTCAGAGCTGGGACTTGAACATAGTTCTCCAGGGCCTTAACCACAAGATCTTCCATTCTTCATTACTATTTTTTCATGCCATTAGTACAGATTTTGAGCCATCTCTGAGGTACGGCTGAGACCCACCTCTCCCTCTCCTCACCAAGTCCCAGGGGTGCTTGCCACAGTTAGCAAACACCAAGACAAAAATGCCACATTTTGTCTAAATCCATTGTTCAGATGAAAAACCAGAATTGCTGAGGAGGAAATGCCCTGCCACCCACGCTGAAAGGGATCCCACATGGCTAACTGGCAGTGGGCAGAGCACGGCAGGGAACCTTGCATCTGCCTCTCCAGAATAGACCGGCAGGCTGTGCTCTGCAACAATGTGGGCTTTGTTTTCTGGTCTGGCACTTCCCATGGTGTCAATGACATTGAAAAGGTTTGATTAGCTCCTTCTGTCTGTTTCCTTGGCATACACCAATATAATTTAAATAACCCAACCTCAGCACTGTCCCTCCATACCTTGTTTGTTACTGCCATAATTATTCAATGGCTGCTCTTCCCGGATGACGGTACTAGTAGAAATCAACAGCTTCCAAATCCTGTTGACCTCTGTTCCTACTTGGCCTGCAGCTGCAGCATCTCCACCTCACAAGCTCATCTCACATCTCTCAAGCTGAGCTCATCTCACAAGCTGAGCAGGCCTGAGACCTGTCAGAACTCCCCATGGGGAACTGGTGCTAGGAAAAACTATGGCAAGCAGTGCACTGAAGTGCTGCGTTAGATGCCACTTGTCCCTCTGAGTCCGTATAGAAGCAATGCTACAGGATGGTGCTGAAGCATGTTGTGCTTCTGAAAGTGCTGCTCTCGGGTGAATTGCAAAACTGAGGTCCTGAGCATATGGTAGATTTTAGAGCTAGAAGGGACTTATGTTCATCTTGTCTGATTTCCTGCATAACACAGGCCAGAGTATTCCACCCAGTGATTCCTTTTGGCCATTACAGCTCCTAAGAGACTGTGTTAGCCCATGTCTTCTGGACCAGGTCTAATGCGGAGACTGGCTACACCTCTACCCCGATATAACGCTGTCCTCGGGAGCCAAAAAATCGTACCGCGTTATAGGTGAAACCGCGTTATATCGAACTTGCTTTGATCCGCTGGAGTGCACAGCCCTGCCCCCCCGAGCACTGCTTTACCACGTTATATCCGAATTCGTGTTATATCGGGTCGTGTTATATTGGGGTAGAGGTGTATCTAAATTCCCCTTGCAGATACTTCTTGTCCTAAATGGTCAGGCTGTGCTCTCGTGCGTCATTAAACAACTACTGTGTTCAAATCTAGAGATGGCTGTATTTCCGAAGTGGTGAAATGATCCTTGTCTCTAGCGTCTGTCAACTGTTTCAAGGTTCTTCAGGATAAGTGTGACAGAAATGCAGGAAGAAATTTACAAAACTGCCCAGTGGATCTGGATGCACAACTGCATTTAATTTCAATGGCAATTGTTCATTGAAATCTTTGAGGCAGTTTTTTAGATCTCAGCTGCATACTAGTAATGTGTTCCTAGTCTGACCATTGACCACCAGTCATCTGATGCGTGAAAACTATTGTAGTTCAGATAAACCTTGGTAGTATTGTTTTCTAACGAGCTCATATTGTCCTTGCTAGTCAATCTTCTGCCTCTGTCTGTCATTCTACCCATTTGTATATCAGCCCATCAAGCTGTCAAAAGTAATTTAGGAACCTGACCACCACTGTGAAAAATGAACCCTCCTAAGATATCTAAAGCCTTGTAATTCTGACACAAAATGAACCATAAGCCTTTCCCCCCAATGGTGAAAACCATAGCCTTGTGGCTGTCATCGCACACAGGAACCCCTTTGAACCAGATTAGTGGATGTTCAGTTACAACAACACACCAGAGACAAATGTTACAGTACAATATATCTGCACAGAAAACAGCTCAGTGCAGATATACTGAAATCTCATCTGGGACATGCTGCAGGAGGCCATGTCAAAAGGAAATGCGAACCGAATGCTGCTGAGTATTTGGTGTATTCAGCTTGCGTTGCGCACAAGGTAACAGGAGAACTTGGAGCTCCGTTTCCATATAGCACCACATCAGCACTTTGATAGTACAGGCACCTGCCACTCTTTCACCCCACGTGCAACAACCCTGTCTTTGTTATCAGAATAAAGATAACTCTTGTTTGGAGCAACTTAGGCCTGGTCTTCATCTGTTGTCTCTTGTCTTATACCTAGATTGTAAGGTCTTTGGGGCAGGGTCTGTCTCTCTGATTTGTGTTTGTACTGTGCCTATGACTGGTGCTACTAGGTGCTATGATAATACAAATGATAAACAACAACAAGAAGTCTCGGGGGAACATAGTGAAGACAATACACTTTATTTTTACCATGAGGAAAACGAGGCGAGCTCAGCACTGTGCTGTAACCTGGGCTTGACTTTACTTAGTTTACCTGTGTTACCACCTCAGGATAGCTCCCATTCTCTCATAATGGAGGGGCTTGGCCATCTGCTCTGGTCCCACAGCACTGCACACTGCATTGCCGCCCTTGGCTTTGTGCTTGCACTAAGCTCCCATGTGTTAGCTACCCCATGGTAAAAAATACACCATTTTTTAGCAGTGAAGACAAAGCCTTAGGAGAAAGATATTGGTGAAACCTTGAGAAATTCCCTCTCCAAATTCCACCTTTAACTTTCTTATTGCTTAAAAACCTTTTCCTGGGCTTGGCTTTCACTTAGTCTAGCCAAGGTTCTTATACAAAGCCCATCTCCATGGTATCAAAATTTCTAGCTTGTTGACTCTTCAGGGAAGTTCCTTAATTTTGTATTCTCTCCATTTTATGTTTATAAAATAAAAAGCAGTTGGACGCAGTATCAGGGAAGTGGCTGCAGGTTGCAAGGCTGGATGAGACACTATGGGCCACATGCTTCTTTCCTTCATCTTTTGCTTTAGCACAGGGGAAGGACATTTTGGGGGGAGTTGCCAAGGATGAGGCATTGTATGAGAGAGGAAGGATGATTCAGTGTTAGGGCATTAGCCTGGGACTCCAGAGACCTAGCAATTCCCCATGACCTTGGGCAAGTATTGTAGCCTCTCTCTGCTTCAGTTCCCATTCTCTAAATTAATTAGTTGTTTCATTATGGTGACTGGCCAGAATTCAGGCTAGAAACAAAAAGCTGTATGATTCAGATCAAACTGCTCCATCCTTTGTGAGCTCTATGGGGTAGAAGAGACAGGTTGGGTTGTTTATAGCCAGGGGTTACAATGAAGGTTGTCACTAATGAAATAGTAGAAGATATTACAACAATAATGATACTTTTCACCCCCACAGCACTGAGGCCATAAAGTCACCCACACACACTCACTAATGGAGCTGGTCAGAATTTCCCAAATTTCAATTTTATTTTTAAATGAAAATGTTGTGAAAACTTAATGAAAAGGATTGAAATTTGTAAATATAATTGTCTTCTCATTACTTGCTCAGGTCTACTGATTGATTAAGCCTAAACACACTGAAGAGGCAGACAAATGCTATTTCCATTTTACACAAGGGAAAACTGTGGCAGAGAGGGGTTAAATGACTTGGTCAAGGTCACACACTACATCAGTGGTGAAGTCTGGTATGGGACCCTGGAGCTGTAATTCAATGCACCCCCAACCTAACCAACATCCATTGCTTTCTCTCATAATGGAGGGGCTTGGCCATCTGCTCTGGTCCCACAGCATTGCACACTGCATTGCCGCCCTTGGCTTTGTGCTTGCACTAAGCCTTGGAGTCTTCATTGCATTTCATTTTCTGCTAATATAGGGTTTGGAGATTCTGTTTCAAATCTTGGTTTCGGAACGTTTGCTTGAATAGCCCAGTCCTACGAGCTGCTTTGAATGCAATTGCCAATAAATATACGGTCTTCAAGAGTCAAAGGAGAGCACCCTTAAATGAGAAGCAGTCTAGCAGCTGAGACACAAGGGGAAATGTACCCCTTAGCTGATGGGAACAACTTTTCTATCAAATTCAGTGGTCTGGTTCTCTCTTGATTAACAGCACCCTGGAGCTTACTAGCCCCTTTGTCTTCCTAGTGCTGGGTATTTCCTGGGCTGCTGTTTGTTAGACTATTTCCTTGGTTACCTCCATGCTTATTGTTCTCTGGGGCATTAGCAGTGTATCTTACTGATGCTCACCCCTCCAGTACAGTGCAGTATACCACCTCAGGCTACTGTCCACCGTGAGTTGGATCAGCATACAGGAGACCTATGAAGAGCAGCAGGATACTATATTGTAGGCAGCAATGCTGGTTATTCAGCAAGAAGTCTAAGTCCAGTCCACATCATCAACACTCTCGGGCTAGGGGGTGCTGCATGGCTGGAAGGGCAATCAAGATGAGGAAAAGCAAGATGGTGAACATTTGTGGTCACTGAAGATTTTCTCAAGAGTAGGGGTATTCAACCTGGTGTCTCAGGCACACATCTCTATTTAGGAGAGCATTTCAGCACGTGTTCAAGTGTGATCATGAATCAAGGACTAAGTTAAAACCCACATAATTACATTTAGTCTCCCTAAATTCCCCAGGCAGTTTCGATTACATCCAGTATTATTCTTCAGTTCCTGCCCTCAGCAGGTGTTTATCTAGGTGCTTTTAAATTTGCTAATCTCTGTAGTATAGGAGTACAATTGCGTTGGTGTGTGGTATCAAACAGCTGTCACTTTCTAGCCCAGAAGTGGCTGCATTTCAGTAGTGGGGGAAGTGATCCTTGTGTGTAGCTTGTAGATTGGTTTGTAAATTGTATTAGGGTGAAAGACGCAGTAGTATAAGCACTTTACTAATATACTGGCAGATGCTACACAAAATTCCTGATAGGTAAATGAAGGCTATTAATAATAAAGCAGCTCCTCTTAATTTCCAAATCTTTGTGTTTATACTTTTATTCTCCTAAAGGACAGGGATAAAAGGATTTTTGAAAGCTTCCATGAAGCTCCAAGACAACTTCTTTCCAGTGCCCATGTTGCACTAAGCTAGGAGCCAAGGGCAACCTTTATGACTATTTCTGTGAAAAGTGTTTAGCCAGTTAGGAACTCCCTTAGGTTTTTACAGCATAAATTAAAATTCAATGAATTCCCCACCTGACCTTTATTTGAACATCTTGTTCCTAGCAAAGATCCTACCTGATTTACTGGAGGGGGGGGGAAAATCATACAGGAAATCTAACAGTGACGAAGTGAAGGCCTTTAAATGTCTACCTGGTGGCTGTGTTCCTGCCTTCTCCCAGCACACAAAGTGTGCTGCCGTTAAATACCTCTCATGTAACAGTAACTGAGCTTCGGGGATGGTGTCCCATCCCTCTGAAATTACCAGATTGTGTTACATCACCCAGAAACGGGGGCAGCTTCCCGAATCATTGTAGACAGATCAGTGTGTTGGAGAAGCGTGGTTCCTGCTATGCTATAGCCATGCTCCAGTGCTGTCAATGCAGCACCCTTCACCAGAACGACAAATCTATCCTGAACAATAATACATAAAAAAGTAGCGCTCTTTATACTACAGACATGGCAGGGACACACTTGCCTCATTTTTGTCTCTATTACTGCTGCCGTAATTTCTCCCAGCACACTTGGGAGTCTGTGGGATGAATTCGCTGCCGGTATAATGCTCCACATATTTCAATATGCCAGGAATGAATTTGGCCCCACGTCTTCATATTTCACCACACTCCTAGTAATCAGCAATGGAAATAATTTTTTGTTTGGCTGTTCTGATGTTGCCATCTTTTGTGCATATCGAAATGACAAAGACATCAGGGTCCTCAAAGTCCGATTGAAGAATAACTGGAAATCCAAAGTGGCATTAAATGTTATTTTCTAAATAAAACGCATTCAGTTACAGAACATGGGACTGTAAAGCATTATGGAAGATTAGTTAGTGTTTTTAAAAAGATGTATTAAAACCTTCAGAGCCTTCATTATAGGCAAAGGATACCCTGCATTCACTGGGACAAACAAGAGGTAAAGAGAATGCAAACAATGCAAATATTCCAGCAGCCCCTGCTATCCCAGAAGGGTCTGGATGCATTTTCTGTAGTGGATTTTTATCTGAGCTGTCACATTTAGTTTTGTTCTGGCACCTGGAAAGCTTATATATTTGTCCTCTTTATATGGCTGGCAAGCAAAACCAACTTTGCTTCCACCAACCACCATTTGCCACTCACACAAGTTTCTAGACTTATATTTAGATGTAACTAGTTTTGCTTATTAAAAAAATACAACAGCAGTCTATAGTAATTGTCTGAAATGCTCCAGTAACTCAGTTATAACCTTGTGCGTTGGATCCTTACTATAGATTAATACAATATTTTCTTCATACAGGGATGGCGTAAGTGTCTAAGGTTCATTAGTTAGACCAGGGATGGCTCAAGAGTTCCATATTGTTCTTGTAGATCTGCAGGTTTGACCAGAGCTCTCTTGTTCTCGGGTGTACTGAAACAGTGACAGACACGGGAGGAAGCACTGAGAACTCCAAACAAACTCCAGGCTAACTAGAGGTGGGGCAAGAAAAAAAGAAAATCTCCTTTATGTCCTCCCATTAGCCAGGGAAGATGAGGAAAGGAGGGAGAGAGAAGAAACAACACTGAAGAGAGAAATAAAATAATCCTAATTCAATGTCTGCAGTGCGGTGTGGCATCAATAAGAGCAAGCATGGCACAAGGACAAGCTAAAACGCTACTCTGCAGCTATTTTGATGACAATGTGACCCCAAGGTATCGGGACGCTGGGCTCCCTGACTCTTCCTAGCAATCTACAGACAGCATGTCTTTGTGTGTGTGGTCTGGATCTGAAAGCAACTCACTGTCACTGAAAGCAAGTCATAGTTGTTCATTAGGAATTATATTAATAAGACCAACAATGCAACATACAGGTCTGTCTCATCTTACGCTGGGGTCACGTTCCACGGTCAGCGCGTAAAGCGAAAACTGCGTATAGTCAAAATTACATTGAGTGTAATGGCGGGCGGAATCACCCACACTACAGGAACAGTATTTAAATTGTTATTTTTCTCTCTCTCTCTTTTTTTTTTTTGCCGACCGCGTAAAGCTGAATTCGTGCGCGTTAAAGGTGCGTAAGATGCGACAGACCTGTATGTACACACAACGACCCCTCGCAGTGGACTCAGAAAAACAAAGGCCAAAGTCAATCCTACTTTACACAATAGGAGCTGGTAAATCGGGGCTTAACAACAATGTAGGATCCGACTAAACACAACACTGAGTGGGATCGGATTCTACAGCAGGCACATTCACAGCCTACACAGATAATGAAAGTTGAGACGCATTTATCTAGGATACTTTGTTTCAAATGGTTTTCTTAACAGCTCCGGTCCCTTGAATTTATACATATTGCCAAGTGAATTGTGGTGATGGCTTACACGATGTGACTTCATTAATTTATTTAGTTAGTTAGCTAGTAATGCTTTAAAATCAGACCGGGTAAGACTCTCTCTCTCTTTTTTTTTTAATAGTCTTTTGTTTTAAGAGAGAAATAAACTGTTTGCCACTTTAATCTGCTAAGGAGAGTACACAATGAATTACTGACCTGAAGCTGATCTCAAAGAACAATGACAGCATCTCGGCTTCACCAATAAATACAGGCATGTGATGGGGGAGAGAAGAGAGCAGCTTACACAACTGAAGATGGATTTATCCCAGCCTCTGCTATAAGGCTGAGCGCTGGGAAGCCAAATCCCTCTCTCCCAGGGTTTCATTAGCTGGGAATGGCTTTCTAACGAGATTTACACAGTCTAGCCTAGAGCCTACACATCTCGTTCTGAACCCAGAGACAATAACATCAGGGAGCTAAGGAGATGCCTTCTTTCTCTCTGGTCACCCATAATTCAAGAATGTTACACTGCTGCCACCAATATGATTACACTGAGTGCAAAACGAAATAAAACCTGGACTTCTATAGCATTAAGGATCCTATTTCAAATAACCTAAGCCAGAACAATTTATAGTTTTAGGGACCCAATCAGCTTTAATTCAGGCCATTAAGAAAAAATATGAATTCACCAACTGGGGTTGGAATGACATTGTCACCTCTCCTTTCAGTGACACTGAACCCGGACTCAGCTGAACTGTATTATTGCTGTACAGCGCTGGAGCCTGAAAATTCCATGTGGAACAGGAACTCAATGTTATTCAATGGGATCCACCCTGCAGAATAGGGGGATTTTGGGGCTTCAAGGCTGTAGTTACACTGCACTTCTGTAAAGCCAATAGGACAACTAAAGTAAGCATGTGCTTAAGTACTGTGCTGGATCAAGACCTTAATGTGGTTTGTAATGGCTTTGTCTGCATCCTCTGCTGAAACACTAACCCAAAACTCTACACTGGATCAAAACCAGATCCCCCTATACCACAATGGTATATCAGGGGGACATCTTCTCCAAATTCCCTGCTACCTACAGAGTCATGCACATTTAAAACACAGGCCTAAATGTGGAGAAATCAAATCAAAGATAGGAGAGTGCCCATTCCTCTCTGTACTGTCAAAGGAATGATGTTTCTAGCACTGTTTCTCCAAATGCATGATATTCCTGTGTGGACAGCTCTTTCTGAAAGGAAGGGTTTTAAGCTAATTCATTCTGTGGGTAGGAACGTTTGCCTGCTCTCATACAGTCCCAGACATAGGAGGAGTTCTTTTTTTAACCCCACATAAAAATATTTATCATCATGTTCTTACGAGGATGCTAATAGCACCCAAGACACTGGGACAAGTCGCCTGCCTATGAGTCACCTCTTAAAGAGGTGTGTGTGGAGGGTGGGGTGGGAGGAAACAATTAACCAGCATTCTGTAGAGAAGAAAATGAAAATATCATCCATTAACTAGATTATGAAGTGCTGGCCATATTGCTGCATCTTAGATCATCAGTGGTGCTCAAACTGGAGCAGAATATACCACCAAGTGTTCTTCAAGGGGGTGGACCCACCAGGGACTGGATTAGCTCATTTCAAAGGCATGCTGCAAACCCCACCTTTTCCCTGGGCATTTGTCACTGGAAGATGGTAGGGTGCAGCAGGCTGGCTCAGGGTTTACTGTTATTGCCAGCGTCACTGACTTGTTAGTGAAAGTGGCACAGGGCTTTATGAGCAAATAGTTTACTTGGGCCATTTTGTACGTCATATGATGATGATTTAATTATTTGTATGGTAGTAGCACCTAGCAACCCCAGTCCTGGATCAGGGCAGCATAGTGCTAGGCACTGTACAAACAGAACCAATATCCAGTATCTGTCCCAAACAGCCTTTAATGTTGTAAAGTACCTACGGCTCAAATAAAGCAGAGCTATGAAATTGTATCCAGATCTAAGTTTTTAAATCTTCCCCCCACTGCCCCCTATGTTTGAGGTTTGTTCCAATCTTGGCTTCTGATTCACTGCTGATATGTACTTCTTAAATCCACACATTTACTCTTTGGGATTTTGAACGGTTCTTTTAATTCAATTATTTCACAAAGCATCTCAGTTCATTTGGAAAACCTAATTTGGACTCCTCCAAATCTTTCACTGCCATGCGTGACAGAACAGCAGGCACCCATCCCGCCCATGTGATGTGCTAATAATGCAAGTCACTTCAGCTTTCTGAAGACTTCACTTCATTTCCATTTGAAGGGAACGTGAATACTAATTAAACAGACAGAAGGGCATGGAACAGGGAAATATGTGTTGCAAGAGAAACTGGATAGACAAACTCTGAAGAAGAGCCAAAGAGAAAGAGGATGTGTGATTGTCTTTGGTGGTGCATCTTTGATATTACCTTTAAATATCACATAAACCAGATCAGGCACCTAAAGCCCGTGTGTGTTTTGGACTCCCTCTAGGGCCTGACAATCTCCTACCTCCTGTTTTGTGACACACATGAGCACTTTGGTGTCAGTGATATAAATATATAAATAATATTTTGCTCTTGACAAAGACTGTATAAAGCAGCATTTATGTTGGGAGCCGCCCAACAACTCTGAAATGCCTGTAGTGACTCCTCCACAGTTGAGTGCCCCGATAAATTTGCTTTTGGGCTGGCAATCCTCAGAGTATGAAGATAACCATAACCTGAAGCATAATCTTTTCTCTGCTGTCTCCTGGATTTAAAGAAATCACCCATTTCCATCAAACAAAGAGCGCCGAGCAATCACGCCAGGAAGATTGGATTTTAGATGGTGGCCCTGCCCAATTACATAGCCCTCTGTGAGCATGGCAAATCAACCCTGCCGGCTCTCAGTGTCTGAATCAATGCCTAAAGAGTCACTGCATTGCCAGTGTCACAATCTTGTTGCGCTGCACAAAGTTTTGGAATATCTGAGTTAGGAAAGGTGCTGTATATAGCTGGGACAGGTCAAAAAGGCCAAGTTTTGGCTTTGCGAAACCTCAGCCCATTTGGCTTCTCAACAGAAAAACAAGGGGAGGTTCGGATCCAGGCTCCAGCTAAAGTTTAAGGAGGTTTGGAAAAACTATTTTAGTTTAGGCTCAAATTAAAAAAAAAAAAAAATTCTATTACAATCCAAAGATACAACCTGGCAGCAGTGATGCATACGAAATCTCACTTGAAATATTGGGGTTGCCATACTGGATTAGACCATTGCTCAGTGAAGCCTGGTAACAGGCCCCTTGGCAGCGGCCAGTTCCAGCTGTTTTCGAGAAAAGAGAACATACAAGCTGTAGTGCTTGTGCATCTGGCCAGTTGCATGACGCTCTATTCCCTTTCACACTAGCTTCCTATTTGTGTGCGTGTGATTCACTACACATGTTTCTTTGGCTAGAAGAGAGGGAACCGCATTTCAAGAAAGATGTGGAGAAATTGGAGAGGGTCCAGAGAAGAGCAACAAGAATGATTAAAGGTCTTGAGAACATGACCTATGAAGGAAGGCTGAAGGAATTGGGTTTGTTTAGTTTGGAAAAGAGAAGACTGAGAGGGGACATGATAGCAGTTTTCAGGTATCTAAAAGGGTGTCATAAGGAGGAGGGAGAAAACTTGTTCACCTTAGCCTCTAAGGATAGAGCAAGAAGCAACGGGCTTAAACTGCAGCAAGGGAGGTTTAGGTTGGACATTAGGAAAAAGTTCCTAACTGTCAGTGTGGTTAAACACTGGAAAAATTGCTTAGGGAGGTTGTGGAATCTCCATCTCTGGAGATATTTAAGAATAGGTTAGATAAATGTCTATCAGGGATGGTCTAGACAGTATTTGGTCCTGCCATGAGGGCAGGGGACTGGACTCAATGACCTCTTGAGGTCCCTTCCAGCCCTAGAATCTATGAATCTATGAACAAGAAAAACCGGAGAAAGATGTACCAACTCACTTGAAATTTGACTGAGCTGATGAATTTTTAACCCGGGCAAAGGAAGTTTGGAAAGTTGGAAATTTTTCCAAAAAGATTTAAATTATCTGATCAATGAAAATTCTCCCCAAGGTTTCCACCGGGGATAGAGAAAGAAACCATTTCAGGAAGCACTTTCCATATGTGACATGCAGTTTGGGATTAGCTGGAGAAGAGTAAATGGTTTTCAAAGTGATTTTGTGTGTTGGAATCACTAGTTTATGAAGGGTTTATTTTTTAAAAAGAACCACATTTTTAAAGGCTCTGTATAAATGACTGCATCTGGGGAGGCCGTGCTCACATATGACAAAGGTGTTATAAGCTATTCCCCATAACAAACCCTTGCACATTCCCTTCTGTCCTAAAGACACAGCTCTTCATCACTGTGGAATACTGCAGTATTTTTTTGCTAAGACTGGAAGGGTGGTCCATTGGTTAGGACACTAGCTTGGGAGTATGGAGACCTGGATTCAATTTCCTCCCTATGCTACAGACTTCCTGTGTGACCTTACACAAGACACTTAGCTTCTCTCTGCCTCAGTTTCCCCATCTGTAAAATGATGGGACTTCCCTATGTCATAGGGCTGCTGTGTGGTTAAACACATTAAAAGATTGTGACATGGTTAGATATTATGGTGCTGGGGGCCATATAAGTACCAAAGATAGATAAGGGTGGGACAACCATGACAGCTGGAGAAATCGTGTGTATATTCCTTTCTCAACCAGCAGATACAGAGAGAGAAAGGAATGGAAACGGAAAAAAAAAATGTGTGTGAAGAGCACTTTCTAAGCCAAGTCTCACTCAGCATGACTAAGGGGAAGGAATCCCGGGGGTCTCTTTTAGCCTGGTCACACTCAGCATCTTCCAAGTCTTCCCCAGGCTGTGCGGCTACATCACAGCCCCCCGCCCCCACTTATTGCTGTGCGCTTGTTTCCTTTTAACCTTTCGTTTGGCAGTAAAAATAGAATCATCAGTTTGCTCCACTTTCTGCTTCTGCAGAATAGCCAAACTGGAAAAGGTGGTGGAACTAGGGTGACCAGACAGCAAGTGTGAAAAATCGGGACAGTGGGTGGGGGGGTAATAGGAGCCTATATAAGAAAAAGACCCAAAAAACGGGACTGTCCCTATAAAATCGGGACATCTGGTCACCCTAGGTGGAACTGCCAGTCTCCAGCTGCTGGCTGGTTTAAAGCTGGTGGGCTTGGAAAGAGTCAGGCCCTCCGAACAGGGATATACATTCCATGAGACATTTTTACCAGACCTAGAAACTGATGTGCATTCCTTCCACAAGTTACACAAACAGGAAAGTTCGTCTTGTGATTAAGGCATAGGTCTGGGACTCAGGAGACCTGGGTTGAATTCTTGGTGCTGACACAGACGCCCTCTGTAACCTTGAGCAAGTCACTTCATCTCTCTTTGACTCTATTCCCCACCTGTAAAACACTTCCTACCTCACAGGGGTATTGTGAGAATAAATTCATGAGGGACTATGAGACACTCAGATACTATAGTGATTTAAGTAGTTAGATGGGGCTGACAGTACTTTGCTCAGCTACACCACCTTGCAGAAACACATCTCACCACAGTATAGAGGGGAGTGAGTTTGGTCTCAACTCTAAAATGAATCAGGTAAGCTCTCTCTCTCTTTTATAGATGGATAAACTGAGACACAGAGAAGTTAAATGAGCAGCCCCATGAGCCCAGACCAAACACTGAAGTCCTGACTTCCAGCCATCCTGTTCTAACCACTACAGAACCTCACCAAAGCATTCAGGATAAAATGAGTATAAAACCCCAATGCTTGGAGCTGGGGATGTGGGTGTGTCCCCACAGGAATTCCGAAGGGACCTCTGCCTATTTCCCATCAGACATTCACCCTCCAGGTCTGCTGAACACTGTGTTCCCGCTCCGTCTGGACACTAACAAACTTGGCAGGTTCAAAGCCCCTGACTAAGCACTGGGCACTGCTGTTACTGGCATGATGCCTTCCCCCTCCCCTGCTCCCTTAAGCCTCGAGGTGGAGAAGGGAAGCCAGAATGTTTAGTCTACCTGGCACATTCCTGAATTTCTAGAATAAATAGAAGATTATTAATGGAGCTGCTTTTCCCCATCAGGATAGCCCGGAGATGCCAGAGTTATCTAACAGTCCCTGAAGAATGTCGGAGACGCTGTGGGGTTTGGGCTCTAGCAACTCCTTATGTGAGTAAAGATTCTTGCTTTAGAAGAGACCTTGACACAGGGCTGCACTGAGTTTATAACCTAGCACAGAGCTGGTTCGAATGTCAAAAGCCGCTGGGTTTTCAGTACAGAAACCTCCAAAGGTTTGGACGCTGAGCTCAGCTATCCAAAGCCCTTGAGATCTCATAACCGAATTCCCACACTCTTCTCTACACACACACACACACTTCTGGCACACTAGCTTGAGTTAATCTGCAAATTTCCATTAGAAAGCAAGGTTTGCTGGGAAAATGGTGGCGGTGAGGAATTCACAAACAATTTCCACCTCCATTTTCCAACCAACTCCAACATTTACATGTAGTACCAACTGGAAACACTGCCATAGCCCCCTCTTCTGGGGTTTGTCAACTATTTCATTGCCCAGCTGGAGTCTGCAGAAACTTTCCCCTGAACGTTTCAAAAGCTTAAAGAGTCTGGTTGGAACTGGATTCTCACCATTATGATTTGTGTGTGTGTGTGTGTGTGTGTGTGTGTGTGACAGTAGCAACAAAAAGACCCAGCTGAGATTATGGCCCTGTAGTGCAAGGTGCCATATATACACATAGAGAGACATTCCCTTTCCCAAAAAGTTTATAATCTAAATGGGTGAGGGTCCAGGGTTTCTCTTATTTTGAATTCCAATTGTATTCTTACATTAGAACTGCTTGTACCATCACTATTTAAATATTCTCATCCTATTCACCCTATGTGGTCCTCTTGCCACCCTCTCCACTCCGTTAGAGTGCTATTTCCTTATCAGGGCATGCAGGAGTTACTTACAAGACACATTCATGTTAGTAAGAGTTACTTTTGGAACCCACGTTCCCAGATCAATTATGCAGAGTGACAAAATGATCATGTTAGGGAATCTCACTCCTTTCATTCAAGGAGGAAAGACCCATACAGGACAAATGTTAGTTACATTGCTTGATGCATGCCTGGAAGGCATTCAGGCACTACAGAATCACAGAAACGTAGGCCTGAAAGGAACCTCAAGAAGTCATCAAGTCCAGCCGCCTAGTAAATCGAGACCATTCCTGCAGGTGTTTGTCCAACCTGTTCTTAAAAACCTCCACTAATGGGGACTCCATAACCTCCCTTAAAAGCCCATTTCAGAGCTTAACTATCTTTAGTGAGAATGTTTTTCCTCATATCTAACCTAAAGCTCCCTGGCTGCAGATTAAGCCCATTACTTCTTGTCCTACTTTCAGTGGACATGGAGAACAATCGACTCTCTCCAGTTTCTCCACATCTTTGCTAAAGTGCAGCACCCAGAATTGGACACAGCACACGGGCCTCACCAGTGCAGAGTTGAGAAGGACAATCACCCCGTGTCTTAAATACGACACTTCTGATAATACAACCCAGAATAGTAGTAGCCTTTTTTGCAGCTGCATCACACTGTTGATTCATATTAAATGTGCAATCCACTATAATCTCCAGATCCTTTTCAGCAGCAGCACTATCACCTAGCCAGTTATTCCCCATTTTGTAGTTGTACATTTGATTTTTTTTCTTCCCTAAGTGCAGGACTTTTCTTCCATCTTCACTGAATTTCATCTTGTTGACTTCAGACCAATTCTCCAATTTGTCCAGGTTGTTTGGAATTCTTATCCTGTTCTCCAAAGTACTTGCAACCCCTCCCAGCTTGGTATCTCCTGCACATTTTATAAGCCTACTGTCCACTCCATTATCCAAGTCATTAATGAAAATATTTAATAGTTCCAGATCTAGGACTATGGGGAACGGTGCAGTATAAGAACCTGAATAGAACAGAATCCCCAACCCATTTTGGGGAAGAAGTATGTCAGTTGGGGTTGCTTCTCCCCCCAGAACTTCATTCTGCAGGAGGGTCCTAGGGCCCCACTGGGTTAAATCTACCTAGCGATTTAGGCTAGATATCAGGCTAGATTTTCTTGCCTCCTTCATGTCAGAATGACTGCAGGAAATTATGCTTATTGCTGTGTTTTTCTCCTTTCAATTTGGATGGGAACCAGCAAGTGTCGAGACTTAACAGAGTCAAAACCAGCCTAGCAATCACATTTTGCTGAACTTTTCAGAAGCTCAAGAAAAAAAGAAGTTTGCTTAGAGTTTTATTTAAAAAGTTCAGATGGATCTGAATTGGTTTCAGAGCTTTCAATCTCCTTTTAGCCATACATTTCAGCCATGTAATACTAAGCTGGTATTGGATGGAGTCCAAGCAAGATCAAGGAACTAAGATGTTGTCAGGGCGAGACAAGTGGTAGACTGGGTTGTAGTTTTCTCCCACTCTGGTACTGCTGCCAAATAGGAAGGATGTAAGATGCCAATTTGAGTCAGGGCAGGACCTTAAAGGCCCCAAGTTGCCACTTGCACAGCGTATGTCTATGGCTAGCACGGCATGACATGACTTGCCACCCATCCCTGACAAATCCTCATGTCTGTGTTCAGAGGAAGATGCCTCAGTAGGGGAAGGGTCTCTGTGCCTTCTACATTTACTTCCCGCAAACTTCATAATAATAAAGTGATACTCTATACTGTATCCCTTTTTCCATTTCACCCTTCACTGAATCATTTTATGCATCTATTCCCATTGCTAATTCAAACTAATTAAAGTGTAAAATAGAATAATTTGTGCAATTTCAGAGCTCCTCTCTCCATATTGTAAGTTATGTTTCTTTTCTGTTAGCGCCCAGTGTGAACAATTCCCCTCCTCGCCGGCTGAGTAGCCGCCAAACTCATTTGCTGAGAAGCCTCTGTTACAGCAGCACAGGATGGGGGGAAAAAAGCCCTGATAGAGAAAAAGGAATTTGAGGTTTGCTTTTAAATTTCATAGCTGAGCACTTTCTGAAATGGACAATGTGAAATTTCAGATTTCTCCTTTAAGTAATTATCCGACTAGGGAATACGATTTCCTCTCTCATTATTCTTATAGCAGGGTGAAACCCTGACAGAGACTTGTCTGGCGGCCTGCCTTCAAACTGGAACCAGGGGGTCCCCAAGAGCCTCCCCCCACTTTCTGAATACTAAGGCTGAGGTTTTTCAGAATCACAGAGTGATTTTAGTTGTCTCCTTTTGTGGAGCCCGACTTCAGACACCATAAAGGTGTCTCAAATCCGAGACCCAGAATCACTAGCCACTTTTGAAAACTGCAGTCCAAGGTTCTAGGTTATCTGAATGATTACGTTTGGGGTTAAACCCTGGCCGCACTAAAGTGAATGGCAGCTTTGCCACTGCCTTCAGTGGGACCAGGATTTCCCCAAGGTGTGCAGAATCAATTAGAAGCTAGTAGCGGAAAGGATTTGTAACAGCTTCATTCAGACAGTGGAGGCACCAGCCCCAACTTGTCACTTCAGCACCGTTACTACTGGAGCGGAGGTTCAGGAGGATAAGCGGCAGGCTGGGGGGTGCAGGGAGTTACAGTGCTGCTAGCCCTTTCACCTCCGCAGACCCAAGTATAAACCTTAGCTCAAGTCACACGTGAGAACAAGTTGGGTGGTCTCTGCCTACTCCATTCATATTGCAAGAGAGTAGGCCAGGGTGGCAACAGCAGTGCGGACCAGAGCTGGGTGGGAGGCGATGGTAAGAGCCCTGGTGCCATCACTTCTTTGTGCACAGAGTTCACCGACCAAACAGAGATGAGGAAGGTGAGGTAAGATTACCTCTCCCTAATATCCTGGGACCAACATGATGGCTACAACACTGCATACCCACAAAACAGAGTTACTTCCCACTGGAACAATCAAAACACTGAACAGCAAAAGCATATTCATTAAAACGCCAGGGCAGCAACATATCCCTTTTACAGAAGGAGAAACTGAGGCACAGAGAGCCTGCAAGCTGCCCGAAGTCACACAGGAAGTCAATGGCAGAGCAGGAAATAGAACCCAGGAGTCCCATGACTCCCAGTCCTCTGTTCCAATCACTGGACTAAGCAGATAATGTATGAAGAGTTGTTTTGTAACATCCTGGGCTTGGGAGAGGCCAAGAACAGATTCCCATGCTGATTAAAAAAAAAAAAAAGAGAAAGGTTCATTCTATCCATTTAAAGCCATTTGAGTTAAGTGGAAAGACATCCACTTAAGAATATCCCGGTATCCCGCACACATGCCTCTGGATATTAGCATCTTAAATGGAGAAAAATGTATTTGCAGCCACAATTTGCTTTCAAAAAAACAAGTGCTGGAGGCTAATATTTTGCATGTTGGTCAGTCTTCAGTTCTGCACCTGTGAAGCGACATGCACACACAGAAACCAAGGCACAAAGCAAATTCAATATTTACTAAGCCATGGATAATAGGAGACCTGCCATCTGCAATCAAAAGCAGCTAGATTAATAAAGCAGCAGTGGCAGTTTGAGTTGAAATGTATAACATTGGATTAAGTTTCCTTGTTCTCATTCTGGCACAGAAAGTGAGAGACCAAAGCACTGCCAGCAGGTAGACCAATCCTGGGCATGACACAGGCTAGTAATGGGGAACAACTCATCTAGAGTGGTTTTAAACCTTTACCCACTATGAAGAAACTGTCATTTATCCCCCTTGTTAAATTCGTGTGTATTAAAGCTTTGTGAATGTGTGTATGTATGTGTGTAAGCATGTGTATAGTGAGGGAGCTTTGGAAGTATTTCAGGGCTGTGGCTGCCTGTCTGAAATTAAACAATAGGTCTGGGGAGCAGGAGACATTGGAAAGGGAAGCAAATGCAGAGGCTTGTGCATGCTGGCAGCCCTGTGGCTGTGACTGGCAGGGGGAAAATAGATACACAAAAAGAAAAGAAAAAAAAAAATCAGACGCTGAGAGCAAATGTAGGGAATGCATAGAAGAAAGAATCGGGTGAACAATGCTTAAAATATGCCATATTTAGATAAACTTGCTGACTATCTGACGTTGAATGTTGATGCTGGGGTGAATGCTTTTTAACCATCTTTCTGTTCTATGAAAGCTCATCATATAAGGGACTGATCCTGCAAAGACTTACACACTTAACTGTGCACCAGTGAAAGCAATGACACTCCTCAAGTGCATAAATCCTTGCAGGATCAGAGCCTTAGAAATACCATGAAATTGACCCAGACAAGGATAAATTAAGAACCACTGCTATGCATATATGACAAATTGATTGTCAGCAGGGAAGAAAAATGAGACAATATGTTGTCCTGCCTGGGTTTTTGTTTGTTTGTTTGTATTTTTAAGATCAATTAATGCTAGTTAACATATCCTGCTTGCGAGGTAGCTTTTCTTAATGACCTCAGATTAATTTTAGCTCGATTTTTTAATTATCTCTAATTGTCTACAGAAAACAAAAACAAGCTGGATTTTTAGGCTGAAGGTAGTCGAACGTGACAAAGTCATCGGGTAACACACCAATAATGTGCTGTTGAAAGCATCTCTCTGAGCCACACCCCTAAGTCTACTAGAGAGACTTTTATGGAGATCTGTCCTTTCCCATTTCCTGTTGCCGCATTCTGTTACCCAGCAGCACCTCTTGGTCACCTGCCCCCACTTGTCCTCCCCATTACTGCGTAGCACCCTTAATGCAACTTTGGCAGTTATTTATGTAGAAAATTAAAAAATAGGGAAGTATTTTTAGACATTTTAATGTGGAAATAAGGAGGAAACAGTATCATGTGACCAACCAGCTATCCATAGATCAGTCTAAGAATCACTGCCCTACTCACGTTTAAAAGAGTTGGTCAAAAAAAAAATGGCCTTTTTAGAAAATGAAGCACTTCCTGGAAGTTTGTTGTTTTTTTACCCAAAAGATTCATTTTTCACAAAAAGGATTCATGACTTCTACCACCCAAATGCTTTTTTCTGAAGGTTTTGACTTTTTTTTTTAAACACACACACACACACACACACACACACACACACACACACACACACACAAGTTGATAAAAAATTGGAATAAAAATTTTGTGAAAAAAATTGAATAATGGGTTTGCTGAGAAACATGCAAAATGGAAACAACTTCAAAATGTTAGATGCATTTATTTTCACATTTTCTGACCCACTCCAATCTTTACCTCAACACCAAAAATATTTGGAGGGTGAGAAGAATCTAAATGTTTTGTGGGGATGTTTCTGCTAATGTGTGAAAAAGATGGCAAGAGTTCAAGAGGTTAGATGCCCTGACTCCACTTACTCTCATGGTGAATTGTCACCCCAGCACAACTTGGCCTTAGATGGGTCAGGATTTACTACCCAACTGGAAGGCTGGAAGTGAAGAGGGAAGGTATAATGGTACCATGGGAAGCCTACCTGGCTACTTCAACAGGCTTTTTAACTACAAGTTATTCCTTGTAGAAGAAAAAAGGGTCTTCAGCATCATTTGTCGTTTGCTTTAAGCACAAGGGAGAGCATTACTTTGCATTTGGGGTAAGATTTTTCACAAGCACTTAAATGACTTAGGAGCTCAATGCCCAGTGACTTTCAATGGGACTTGTGCTCCTAAATCACATTTGAAAATCTCACTCTTTATCATTAAAACTATGTATTTCTCCTGGAGACTAGAGCTACGCAAAATATGGTGGGTGTGGTCCACAGGTGGTTCATCCAGAATGCTCTAGTATCTCACCTGTAGGTGTGTTCATGAACATTGATTTCTACAGCTGGTCAGAAAATTTTCCATCAAAACAGTTTTCTGCCAGGAAATGCCGTTTGGAATTTTTTTTGCAAAACCATATTGATTTTGATGAAATTTCATGTAGGGAAAAATATTGGCATTAGATCAAAACCCAGAGTGTTTTGACACAGATTACACTCCGAACCAACAATTGGCCCATATCTGTCAGAAAGGCTGTCTGACCCCCAAACCTATCCAGCAATTTGGGGCCACCCCTACCCTAGCAAGAAAGAGAAGCACACACTCCTGTCTCGCAGACTTTTTGGCAAACTTGTGTGGAATTTTGGGTTTGTTACAAACCGCCTAAGCTGGTCAAGCTGCACATGAGACATGATAAGTCCTACCTTACCCAGCATTTACGAGCACAGAAACTGAAGCTTTGCAAACTGGATGCTTGGTTCAATTTGAGAGGAGCAGTGAATCTTTAAGTAAACTAGATTCTGAGTGTGTGTATCTGAATCCAACCAGGCCACTCTCCCTGCTTTACTGGACTGAACATTGCTAAGATTATGCCCAGCGAACTAGCTGTTCAGTAAGCAGATAACAGAATTAAAATTTTAATCAGTTTGTTGTCCCCCCTTTATGACTCCAGATTTTTTATCAATCTTGTGCATTTTTATTGTGTTTTCTCAGTTTTCTTCAGGACACCCTCAGTATTTATGGCCTCTCTGTCCAGGATTGATGTTACTTCCTTGTTTTTTTCAGTCCTCGCTCCAATTCCAAACCCTTTTAAATCATCTCGGCATCTTCTGCCCTCCTCCCCCACACTCCGTTCAAAGCAAAGAGCTTATCACAGGATCTATATGTCTTGGAGTTATACAGGATGGAGAGTTATACCACAAATTATTCCCAGAGACTCCTGCCGGTCTGCAGCTCCTGACATGGGATATTTGCCAGGCAAATATTTCACAGCTAACAGAAGAGACACAGACCGTTTCTTCACATAAAGCCCTGATGGGGCATAGTGCAGTTGCACTATGTTTTATTCCTATTCTGCAAATAAACAGGGCAGTAAGCAATCACCGGAAGTAACCTTGCTTATGAGAGTTTGCAATCCCCTCCCCACATTCTATTGCAACTGATCTGTAGGCATTACAATGGTAGGGAGGAGGCTGGGTGGCATAGGGGGTTAGCTCACTAGCCCTTTAACCCCAAATTCATACATACACATGTATGTACATATATACACCTCATGAGTGCACTGGTCCATCTCTCAGTGTGGCTCAGTGACAGAACTCCAGCTTTGCGTTGTGATTAATGGCAGCTTTTGTGTTTCTGTGGTGCCTTCTGTCATTAAAGCGATCTGCAAACTAACTAATCCTTGGAGCACCCTGGTAAGCTAGTACTTTCCACAGTTTGTGGATGGGGAAATTGAGGCAAGGAGAGGTCAAGCGTCTGGCCCAATAACACACACAGTGAGCCAGTGGCAGAGATGAGCATCAAATCCAGGAGTTCTTGTCTCCTAGTTCCATGCCCAGTTTGCATGCACCTTGATTAAGGTAACTGAAGGTAAGTGTCTGGACATCACTCACTGAGACAGGCAGAGAGAGAGAGAGAGAGCGCGAATGCAAGGAAGATATCAGCCTGTGGCTGCAAACCATAAAGGAACCGAGATTAGAATAAACCTGGGTACTGATTAGAAAACCACCTACTCCCTAATCTCCTTCCTTTTACAGCTGCCTATTGTGGAACAAGAGACCTGACACAAGCCCCCTAGAGCAGTTGTTAATTAACTGCTACCGGTCAAACCTACCTGGCATGTGCATACTGTAACCCATTACAGCTTCAGATGAGGTTGAGAGGAAATCTCTGTAGGCACATAAAACAGCTCTCTCCACCCCTTTCATTCAAATAACCTTCAAGAATCAATCTCTCCACCTCCCTGGCTCTTCCATGGCAGAGTTCACCTGCCTCCCACTGGCTCTGAGGGAGAAGGCCCATCATTTATATGGGCAGGCAGGGGCTCAGTCCGTTCTCTTCTTTGACTGCCTTGCCCTTCTTGTTGGGACGTGAGGGGAATCTATAGGGGCTGGCATTAATCTTTTCCACCTCCCACCAAGTGACGGGCGGGAGTGCAGCTCTGCTCATAATATTCTGCATAAGGGTCTCTGAACTACATCAAACTGGTATAAAAATGTCACATAAGCCATGAGAAATCACTCATGTGCTCTGTTGCTCCCCCACCCCCTTTTAAATTATTTCTAAAGGTAAAATTGGGATACCCACCAGCGATTCCCAATCAAGTAAGGATGAAAGGGCATGAGGCAGGATTTGGGAACCGCAGAGACCGGACTCTCATTTACACGAAGGTCCCTTTACGCCGCTCTGGTGGTGCCAAGGAGCCCTAATGGAGTTTTACACCCACTTGCACTCCAGGGTGGTGTGAAAAGGACAGTGTCTCTCCATCTATTGCATTTCCATGAGTCTCGTCACTGAATAGATGAGCCTCACAGTCATTAATGAATTTTATCCTCCCCCAAGCGGATGATTTTTATTTCTATTATGGCAGTGCCTAGGAGCTCCAGATCTTTGCCCCAAAGAGCATCCAATCTAACTAACTAACCAACCAAGGGTGAGTTTGCTGGCAGGAATGTTCATGGAGGCAACAAAGTTTACATGGATACTGAAGAATGTTTATGGGAGATACAGTCTGGATTTGTAAAGGCAAGTATTCTTCCTAGAAATCTCATTCTAAAAGTCATACTCCTCCAATCAGGGAAGAAGCACATACCATGTGACCTACGCATCCAAACAAAATACGAACAAGCTACAAATCAAGAGTTGTTCAAAGAAACTGTTGAGAAAATAACAAAGAACAAATAAACTGGAGAAAAATCACAATCTGTTTACAGACAGGAAGAAGGAGGTGAAGTCCAAAGAAATTACTTGCTATGACTTGTTCATCTTTCTCTGTTTACAGGTCAAGATCCTTCCAACTGCTGCTGTTGCACACTATACCTGGTGTCTGGCAGACTATCACTAATAAATAATAATTAATAACAGTAATAATACTACTACCACTACTACCACCACCACCTAGTTCTTGTAGAGCACTTTTTCATCAGTAGATCTGAAAGCGCTTCACAATCTTTAATACGTTTATCCTCACAAGACCTCTGTGTCACGGCAGTGCTATTATCCCCTTTGTGCAGATGTGAAACCGAGGCACAGAGAGGCTAAGTGACTTGCCGAAGGTCACACAGGAAGCCTGTGTCACTACTTACAAAGATTCTGCCGTCAGAATTCAGCTGACAGCTTTTATATAAATTAGAAAGAGAAAAGACCTAGTAAGCCTCATTTCCCCTCACTAGTTCAGGATTATCCCCTACAATCAACTGCAGTATTGTGATCAGCCCTTTTTTAAATGTCTCATCAAGTCTCATCTAACTAAACTGTAAGCTTCTTGGACCAGGGGTTGTCTTTTGCTACGTGTTTGTACAGCACCCAGCATGCTCTTGGTCAGGGGTCTATTTGCTACTGTAATAGAAATAATATTATTAGCTCTGCATGACTAACAGGAACCAGAGCATCTGTGGACCTGATTATCCTGATGCTTACATCAGTTTCACACCAGTCTGTGTTCATTCATTTCAATAGTTGCTCATGATTTACACAGATGTAAGTGGGGGCACAGTCAAAGTTGCGGTCTATAAAAGCGCAGCTATGACTTGAAGGTGGACAGAGAGCAGACATATTGAGTAAGAAGGGGTTACAACCTTGCAGTCATAAAATTTCTTCTGCCCTGCAGGGTAAATTTAATTGAAAAGCTCTGAGTTTCGTTTACAAAAAGGCTATTTCCTTCATGACAGGTGGACAATTAAGGCTCCAGGACTGCATTTTTATAAAGCCTCTTTACTAACTATAACTATCACTTTAAGGGTGTTCCTAGCAAACCGCAGTCAGATCCTCTCTGAAGAGGAGGAAACCTCAGAGCCTTCCTTGCACATGCAGACACCGTTGGGGTTGGGTTTATGATAGATTTACCATTAGAAAGAAAAGTCTTTAATTCAGAGGCTCATGGCAGCCCCCAGACATTTATGACTGCTCTGCTCTCCCAGTGTCATTAACCCCTCAACTGCTGCTTAATCATTGCGGACACATCCAAGGTGGAACACGTCTGCATATGCTGCTGAATGTACAAGGTGCATCCTTCTGCCTCATTGATTTCAGCAGGGGTCAGCGAAGCAGGCAGAAGGGCCAGCAGCAGCAAGGACCTTAAATTCAGAATTTTATTTCATTAAAAAAAACCCTGCTACTTGAATTTAGGTGAGAGGCAGTTTATGCTGGGCACAGAGCTAAAACTGGCATTCCCTCATCACAGATGTGCCAATGCATCTCAGTCTTGATCTGCAACACCTCCGGCTATTCCTGTCCTGAAACACCACATAATTCTGCCAATGCATCTCAACCCTGACCTAGAGCACCTACTGCTATTCCAGTCTTTGGACATTGCAGATCTGCCCACGCATCTCAGTCCTGATCCGCAACCATTGGAGTTACTTCAGTACTGGCCCCCGACAGACCTCTGCTAATACAGCTTGCCTCCTAGCGCTATTTAAGTCCTGTGCGGCCTGTTAGCGAAGATGTTGTTTGGTGGAATGGGGCTGAACTTTTGGGGGATTGAATTTCTGCTATAGACACACTTCTCTTATAACCTGAGAGCTATTTAGAGCAAAGTGTACAGAGGACTAAGACTGCACCCCACGTAACACACCCTAATAATAATTTCTAAAGCATACATTTGACAGTACCCTGAAGACAGCCCTGGAAATGGAGTGTCTCTTTCCTTGTCTGCCTTTAAACTGGGCTATAGAGTAGTTGGTGCTGCTCCTTTACTGTTAAAAAGACGTGAGAGAAATCAAATAGTCGGCACTGGAAAACGCTGGTGACAGAACATGAAAGGGGCACATGTGGACGGGAGCTAAATTAGAGTGAACTGCCACCACTGGGAAGTGTGGGGGTAGGACAACGAGACAAAAGCCACTGTGAAGGTGGAACCACCATACACTCGATGGCACTCCAGGCTCTCGGATTAGACACCTGTTCTTTCCAATTCATTTAAGCGTAAACCTGATACCAGCCACCTTTAAATGTGCAAGATGATGAGCTTTTTTTATTGGAAAATAGCCCCACAGCCCCACTTTGATATGGCTTCTGGATTCTGTGTAATACCAACCCAACACAGATCCTTTTATTTCACCTCCTAGTTTTCACTAGTATCATCAGTGGTGTTGGTGAAGAGACACAGCTGAACAAGCAGGGATGTGCATGTGTTTTGGTGGACTCTACAAAAATGGTGGGGTTTAAAAAGTTGGTTACAGAGAGATGCTAAATATCTGTTTAAAAGGGGAAAGAGTAACATGCATCATAGAATCTGGATGACCTTCCCCACCAGAACAAATAATTTCTGGCAGCTCTACTTCAAGGTTAAACTACCTGTCCGTGTCCCTTTAACTTGGGTAGAAAACAGAGTGAAATTTCCTCTGGGACTCAAGACCTTTAAAGACATTTTTATTGTGCATTTTCAGTTCTTTTAAAGGCATTTCCCACTATTTACAGCCTCACAGCTTCTGCAATTGATGGGTCTTTCTGCTTTTCTCAGTACTGACCCCTTTTAAATCACTGGGGACCTTTTCTGCACAGGATTCAAGGAAAAAAATACTACCCCGCATATTTTGCTGAACTATCACATCACCAGGATATAGGGATGCAGGGTTGTAAGGAGAAAGACTGATGGAGAATTCCATATAGAATGATGCCCTATGATCTCTAACTCCAAATCACAGACTTTTACCACCTGGGCTAAGGGAGTAAGGGCTCAACCTCCACCCCCCCAAATGTAAATTTGTAGACTAAATACCTTTGGGGATATGGGCCTAAGTCAGGTAAGTAACAGGGAACGCAGCAGGCATCTATCATTTGTGGATTACTAACACAGGAGACACAACAGCCATTGCCAGTGCAATGCACGTACATCTACAGCTCATAATAGAATTTACGCTCCAGGTATGTTTCATTATTTACTAATTCTCTCCACATCATTTTGCTTCACAATTAAGCAAATTAGCAACTTTGATGAATATTTAGGCCCTCTCGCCTCATAAGAGATGAGTTGGAGGCATCCCTGCTGGATTTTCCTTGGAAACCTATTTCAAACTCAAGTTGTTTTTTCTCCCTTCTATGGGTGCGTGTGAGAGATAATGTGGTTCCCCAGGAAAATGATGGCAGCATCCATGTTTTAAACTGGGGCATTTGATTTTAGAAAAGTCACACCGCTCCTTGCAATGTTTCGTTTCTCTGCCTGGGCATAGCATCATGGACTCAATGCCAAGTAAAATAAACTGAAGAAATTGTCTAATCCAGTGGCCTAGTGCATTCTGGGAAGAAGTCCTAAATTTGTAGCTCTTTATAGTAGTTTCTATTACTAAGTTGCTATAATCAGATGACTTAATTAACTACAGGGATGTTCTTTTTAGGGAGAAAGATTCCCTGCTCCTTCTATAAACCATTTATTCTCTGGTATTAAATAACTTTCCAGCTAGAGAATATATTTTTCTCCCGCCGCCTCCTCTGCTCTGACATGATTCACAGATGATCTTTTGCAAATGACAATGAACTAACTAGTGTGACTATAATACTACTACCTAGCTGTTATTCAACACTTTTCATCTGTAGATCTTAAAACACTTTACCAAGGAAGTCAGTAACATTATCCCCATTTTACAGATAGGGAAAATGAGGCACACGGAGAGGAAGCGACTTACCCAGGGTCATTCAACAGGCCAGTGGCAGAGCCAGGAACAGAACCCAGGTCTTTTGAATCCCAGTCCAGTGCTCTGTCCACTAAGCAACACTGTCTATTGTGTCACTGCCTTCTAGTGGATGGACCCAGAGTGGCTCACATATGTATCATAGGCTCTATAATGCAAACAGCTAATGGATATTCACCTTTAATTCAAGTGGAATTGGCCTGTGTTTTTACTGTAGGAGGATCTGGGTTCTATCACTGAGGAGCTCTTAGTGGCCATGCTGTGCAGCATGGTGTAGGATAGCACAAAGCACGTAGGTGATTATACATTTGTTACTGTTGATTTGCAATCTCAAGACCTTTTGTAATACCTCCCACTCTCCTCCTTGTTGGGGAATTTCATAGGCACACTACAACATGGCGGGCTGCAGCCATGATTTAAAAAAAAAAAAAAAATACATTCTGACAAGTAGCCTGACTCTTCTAAGTTGCTCTGGTCCCAACCGATAACTATGAGATTGTGATCCCTTGTACAACCACCTTCTAGCTGTGCCATTCAGATGTCAGGCTGAGACCGAGCTCTGAATAATTCCAGGAGGAGGCTGAGGAGGTCAGAAGGAATTCAGCTGCGAAGGAAACGCAGGTGCCCTTCCTTCTAGTTGCAGAAGCTGTGGGCATTTCCTATTCTAACGGTAGGGGACTCAGACTGACTTCCCATTCACCACAGAAAATAGATTAGGGCCTTCGGGCGCTCTGTAATATTAAAACAAGAACACACCCCGTGTCATAAATCTGAGACAAGCTCCCAGCCCTACTTATGGTAATGAGTCTTTCATTACCACCTTTTCAAGCAGGGTGGATTTGGGGGGGAGGGGCATTTCTGTGCTCATAGGTGCAGAAAGCTCCACATTCGGTATTGTGCCTCATAGTGACTACGGGGTTAACGCAACATGGAAAAATCCATTGACATCTGGACCTCTTCAGATGTAACCTCCCACCCTCCCCCAATCACAAAGCACCAGCTCTATTAATCTGTATTATATCGTTGTGAGTGATGGCCACTAAAATGCTTAACGGAGTCAGTGAACCCAAGAGCCTGGCTTAGCGGTTGGGACCACTTGTGTTTCCTCATCTCAGAGAGGAATGGCTCATACAGCTCTGTTACAGTTGAGGTCCTGTATTATTAACACTGTGTTGGCTCCCTTAAGCAACAGACTCCAGTGGACTGCAGGCCATAAATTGCCATCATAATCATTTTAGTTTTGCTTCGTACAGTCTGGTTCCTCTTTTCAGAGGGGCAGTTTATCATGCTCATAAACAGGTTCAGAGGACAGGCCCCGCAGACGGTAAATATTGGGGAATCTTAGAGGAGCTGACACTGCCAGGAGGCAATGACTCAGTCGCTGGTTTTCTCTCTCTGTATCTCTACTTGAAATCTCACTTTGGTTTGGAGTGAGTTAATAGCCTGACCTCTGATCTGGGCTCACAAGTGAGATGAGTTTTAACTTTGTCAGGCTAGTCTTCCGTGGCGTGAAACAGTCTCCAAGAAATTGCTGCCTGATTTATCACAAGCAGCTTTTTCTGTTCCAGGGGGTAGGGTAGGTCAGGACTGAGGAGCACGGACAGAGCTGAGAGCCTGGGAAGATGCAAGTCGGGACTAAAGTGCATTAGCAGAGCTCTAAGAATGTAGATAAAGGAGCTAAGTACTTAGATGACCCTCATCGTATAAGAAATAACCATTAATACATATAGCCTCACAACACCCCTGTAAGATAGGAAAGTATCCCTATTTTAGAGAGAGGGAACTGAGGTACAGACTAAGTGACTTGCCCATGATCATGCAGGAAGCCTGTGGCAGAGCCAGGAATAGACAGCAGTTCTCCTGAATGTCAGTCCAGTGCCCTATCCACTAGACCACCTTTCCCAGTATATGTGCACACATGCCTGAGACTAGAATCGAAGGAGTAGCCAAAAGTCCAGATTGGGGTAATTCACAGAGCTCAGGACTAGCACAGCAAGGGATGACGTAACTGAACACTTAGTTGCATTGGAAGAACTTGCTTGCACAGCATCTGCCCGTATCACGTCCTGGTTCCAGCCCTGTTTGCAACAATCACTCGCCTTCATAAGCATTTAAAAAAAAATCATCTCACTAAATCCAGAAAACAAACAAAAATCATAACGGGCATTCCAACAAAGCTATGCAAAATCAGCCTCCTGCCAAACTTGCTGAGGGGAATGAATGGGTGAGTCTTGTGCTTGGGACATACTTTCCTAGCAGACTACGATCCAAATCCCCAAACCATATTTCGCTGATGGCAACTCAGCCCAATCTCCATTTCTTACAGCCAATAACGTGCTAGCATGGAGGGAAGTTCTTTCACCCCTCATGCACAAATGGCTGTCTCTAGTCAGTTAAGCCTCCTTTGGCAGTGTACCTACCTGTACTGACTCAGGTACAGTGCACAGGAGTAAAGCTGCAGCCACGGAGGTGTAGAAGAGCACTGCTTACCTGTCTTTCCGACATGACATATAGATACTTCTGGTCGGTGGAGAAGGCCATGTCTCGAAGGATAGGGCTCCCGTCCTTGAAAACTGAGACCATTTCATATTGAATTCCACCATGGGGGGGGCCATCTGCTCGGATCTGGAAAAAAGACAGGCAGATGACAGGTTATGTCACTACAGCTAAATGTGCAAAAGCACAGGCAGGCTAGAAACCAAATGCAGAATCAGTGTTTGCATACTGGAGACATAAGGCAAGGAATGCTCACAACCAACGTGAGGGGGCATGAGTTAAAGCTGAGGCTCTTTCTACATCTCACTGCAACATTACTTCCACACACTATGAGAAATAGTGAGACTTCCAGCTAGGAAATGTGAAAGAACTGGGAAGCTGGCATGGTGAAACGGCAACTTCACAGGCTGATCACAATTGTCTCACTATTACCTTGCTCTCGTCCCACCTGGCTGTTGGATTCAGATGTTGCCTTTGGTCTTAAGCTTAGATTGCAAGATCTTTGGAGCAGGGACATTGATCTTTGTATGTACAGCGCATGGCGCAATTGGACCCTGGTCTCTGGGTGCTTCCACAATAACAATGACAAATAATAAAGAAAACCTTTCCAGAACCTCAGCTGATATACATTTGTGCCATTCCATTGACTTTATGACTCTACTGAACTTTGGGGAAAAGGAAAGAGATTTAGAAAGAAATTGTCTTTCAACATGTGTCTCCTATTGAATCAGAGATGAACAATAATACACCCTGGATTACGGAAAACCAAAACCAAACAAACAGGTACTCCACTATTACTTTTAAGCCTGCCCTATACACAGGCACTTGGAGCTAGATATCCAAAAGTGCCCAGCATGCAACCTGCACCCAGTGAGAGTTGTTCTTCTGAAAATCTGACCACTAAATGCTTGGATGGGAGCGGAGCTCTTTGGAAATCTGATCCGGATTGCAGATGCTAAGGCTGTGTGAAAATTTTGCCCATGGATTCTAATCCAATTTATACTGGTATAATTCCATTGAGTTCAGTGAAGTTACTCCTGATTTGTACTGGCGTGAGAGGAGAATCAAGGTCTTTATGTTTATACAGTGACGGTATAACTCATGTTCCCAAAAATAAACCATTTAAAATTATTGACTTCCCATTTTCCCACAACCCCAAATTCAATATTACATCTGTCAAAATGGGGGAGCTGATCGTTTTTAGGAGTAGGAGTGGTAAATGTTGCATATTGATTTAGAGACAGAAACTGGATCTGATCTGATTTACAGTGGTCACTCTTCTATTCTAGTCAGGTTCCTCTACTGCTCATCGCCATGGTATCGGAGCTCCTTTCAGAAGTGCATTAAGTGAAATGACTATCATTTGTCACACACATGCTTCTTTCTGTCTTCCTTTCTTCTCTGACTCAGGGACAAAATTGTGTGTGAATTTAAAAAAAAACACACACACACACACCTTGGATGTGATTTTCAAAAGCATCTAATTCTAAGTGACTCCAGATCACACATCCTATTGAAATGGGACTTGTGCCTCTAAAATCACTCGTTCGAAATTCACCCTTTGGTTACAGTGGATCTCCCGCAATGCATACTGGGTTTGAGAGCAGAACCAGCCCCAAAGTTTCATGCTATCAGAGCGTCCAAGAGGAGGACTGACTCATGCTGACTACCATACCTCCTCCCCAGTGGGGATGTCCTTTAAAATATGAAGACACTAAGGACTGAGTCTGCCACGTTCCGAGATGATATGGTCCTCTGAGATGATATGCCAAATTCACAGGTTCCAGCAAGAAACATCTAGCCAAAGCACAAGCTGCCAAGCAGATGGAATTATAGCTCAGTGGTCACATGGCTTGTTCAGTTCGAAGATCTCCTAGTCTTTTGGCATGGTGATTTGAAACTGGATGATACAAATCCCTCTCCCTGCAGGAAAACCCTACACAAGCTATAATCAACCCCACTGCTGGTGAAAGCATGCCGCTGCTGAGATCACACCACCTCTTCTAAAAATTAATAATTTATGGCTTTGGGGGCTGGGAGGAGAATAAACAAACAATTTACATTATGTCTTTCCTAGTAGGATTTGCATATTTAAATAGCAATTTGATTGCAACATGGTGTCTACATAACACCAAACTGAAAACACTGGCAATGGTCAGGCTGGGAGATTAGACCAGCCATGCGAGCCAATGGCTCCACAGTGCACACTGATGGCCCAGTGGCTCTCTGTGACAGAGATACTGTTACATGCTGGCCAGCAAACCATAATCTGCACCAGGCGCTTTTAAAGCATGTGCACGCTGCCCTGCTAGGAAAAGGAAACACAGGGGGACCAGAGTCTTGGAAAAACCTCTTATCGCTAAGAAGCCATTTGCTGCAGACTCATGCTGGGCTGTCTTGCTGGATCCCAGCCTGCTGCTCAATTACTGCTGGGGCTGAGGCATGAAGAATCCAGGTTTGGAGGAGGCTGAATCTTCAGAAAAGGCGATGGGGCTTGTGGAGGAGGCATGGAACAATTCTTATTTATCTCACAGGCAGCGTGCGGCACGGGGTGGGGGGAATTCCTGTCATGAGATTAGGATTCAGAACTGGGAACCAGGAGAGCCTGGGATCTAATCCTTGACTCTGCTACAAACTCACTGTATAGCCCCTTGTCAAGTCACTGCAAGGGGAATTGTGGGTGGCTCAGCACCCATGGAAAAACTAGGCCGTGTGTCTGAGCCTCAGTTTCCCTGCCTGTAAAATGAGGACAATAACCCTGATCCTCCTTTGTTAAACACCCAAGGCCTGTTTGCAAAAGCTGCCATGCCAGTGTGAAATGCCATTATCAGACTCATAGAAAAGGGAAGTCACCCGCATCCCATCACTAAATACAGCAACTTGTTTGGAAGAGCCATGGGGTGCCTCCCTGCCAGACTAGAACAGCGAGTTGCGTTTGGATGTGCTGACGTGTTTATTTTCTGGGCATCTCTCCCATCTCTTCACCTTTTAATTTTTTTCTTACTAATGAGCAGAAAAGGAACCAAACTGAATCTGAGTAGAGAAAAGGAGTTTGAAATCTGCACCTAAACCCAGATCTGAATTCCATTATTACAGACTCTTTAGCAAACTGCCCCAGACTTTTAGAGTGGGAAAGTTGGATAAAGATAGAGGAGCAAATCCTGTTGTGAATTACACTGGTATAAAGACACCCCACTGACTTCATGAAGTGCAGAGAGACAAGGGCAGAATTTCATCTTGAATTTCCCAGGGACAATGTATAACGTAATTGACTGCCATGGATTGACTCTAGCATTATGCTGCTGTATCTGAGAACAGAGCTGAACCTTGTGTCTCTCTGGAGCTCACCTGTAGAGCTGGGCGGGAAATGGATTTTTCATCTTACAAGAATTTTTGTGATTTCTAAACATTCCCAGTCTTCACTGGGATGAAACTGAGACCTTTCAAAATTTGTCATGAAAAAACAGAGAAAAGGAGGAGAGCGAGTGAGAACCACCCCAGAACCAGCGGTCATGGCACTCATGTGAGAAATAGGAAAACCAGGTTCAAGTCCTTGCTCTGCCTGATTTATGACAGCAAGTCCCTGCTCACACATGTACTTTCTCTCTGGTTTTGAGCAGAAATTCCATCCTGGACCCGAGAAACCCTTCTGATAAAATACCCTGTTGTGGGACAAGTTTGCGGTTTGAGGAAACAGCCTTTTCTGATGAAAAAACTGTTTAGTCCAAAAATTCCCAACCAGCTATATTCACCCGGTCCCACAGCATGGTCACTGCAAGTAAGCTTCTCTGTATGCCATCACAGCTATTTAAACGGCAACCAGCACTGAGATCCCAAGCAGAGCGTAGTGAAATCACATGAGGAATAAACAGCAGGAAGCGAATCTCACAAGCTAGAAACGTTTCCATGAAAATATCTGATTGAAGGCAAAACGAGGGGGGAGGGGAATACGGCACATGAAGGAGCAGAAAACTTTCTAAAAAATCAACTGTTTTACAAAGTTCGTCCCTGGCATTTCAGCAGCTCTTTATGTCGCCCCCGTCTCTAGCAATGAGGTCAGACAGGACTAATAAAAAGTGATGCCACTGGACAGACCTACTGCAGTCAATTGTTGGTTGTTGCAATCAAATTACAATTAAGGGTGGATTTGGCACTATGTTTATGAGTCTGCCCTTTTAAACTAGACAAGAGTGATATCTAGTCAATGGACCAGAGCAATGGGACTCAGGCTCCCGAGGTTCTAATCTGGTCTCTGTCACTGGCTTGGTGCGGGACATTGGGCTTCCCCTTAACTGGGCCTCATCTGCGCAAATGGAGATGAGAATATTGACCTCCCTCAAAGAAGCAGCCAAAGGCCAACTAGTGTTTGTGCTTGGAGATTGCTGGATGAAAGGGGAAAGGGGGAGAGCCACAGTATATTGCATGGATAATGAATGCTGAGAATATGCCCCATAAACACTATCAGCCACATGCACCTGATACATGATCGGCTCTTATTCATTTGGGCAGGTACTTTCAACAATACTGATGATTATTCTGCTCTGGAAGGGATGGCAGTGCTGGGATAGTGCTATCGGCCACAATGGTGATGGATTCGCCATTACTCACTCTACTTTCTGTTGACGCTTAAAACCGACCAAAGAAAGAATTTAAGGCTTGTGGGTGGGGGAGTGGGGGGGAAGAGTCCCATGATGCTTTGTAGATAAGCTAATTTTAAGGAATGGAATTTTTCTAAGTAATAACCTTTAGAAATTGCTGCAGCAGATATAGGAATATTAACCACAAATATGTGTCAAAGGTATGAAGAACTGAACAAGCCATGTGACCACTGAGCTATAATTCCATCTGCTTGGCAGCTTGTGCTTTGGCTAGATGTTTCTTGCTGGAACCTGTGAATTTGGCATATCATCTCAGAGGACCATATCATCTCAGAACGTGGCAGACTCAGTTGTTAGTGTCTTAACAACATAACCCCGCAAAAGGGAATACGCAATGACTAACTAGATGGCATCGAGGCAGCGGCAAAGCTGCAAGGGAACACAGGACTTAGAAAATAACCTATGATAAGAAGTATATACTAAAATGAGGAAGTGGATAAGGGTTGGCATGATATGCAATAAAGAGTAATAAGGGTATAATTGCCCTGAGCAAACTGGAGGAAGTAGAGACCATTTGGAGTCTGAATGCAGGCTGTCAGCGAACTACAGGGCAGTTTCTCCATCGGTGTTGGGAGCTGTATGTCTCTCTGTATATGTGCTATCTTTACTCTTAATCAATGCAAACAATCAAGTGATTTATATGAGGTTTTTTATTATTAAACCAATCTGGACTTGAGAGAACCCCTCTCACTAAACATATACTCACAATTCAATCTGTGTTTAAGTTGAAGGTTCCAGGACTGTACGTACCTCAGTCATTTAAACTGAGGTGCAAAATCAATCCCACACTGCTCCTTTCCTCACGGAGTCCTTGCATCAGCACAAGCTGCCAGGAGCCATGCAGTTGATCTAGTGCCCTCTATAACCTCCATGCTCAGTTAGTGACTCTTGCCTTTACCAGCTGCTATGTATGTCTCCAAGCCTAAAATGTTCTCTCAGCATCTATCTTCCTCTCTCTCCATCCACCCATCCTTAAACTAGCTGTCTAAAGCTGTTTCCACGGCAACAGTCTTTAAAGTCCTTCCGTAAAAACGTCTGATTGTAATTTGTGGTGCATTTACTGGCAGCTGCCAAGCCTGCTGGGGTGGCAACTTTCACTCACAGAGACACAGCCTGACTGGAGTCTATGAGGAGGGCCCTCTGTCATTTCCCACTGTTCTCCCATTTCCTTGACGAACAGACATGCCTCTTCCTAGTCATCTTAGAGACAGGGAGGCCTCATGGATCAGGCACTGGACTGGGACTTAGGAGATCTATGCTCAGTTCCATGTACTCCCTGTGTGACCTCAGGCAACACACTTAACCTGTGCCTCAGTTCCTCTTCTGTAAAATGGGGATAACAACAACAACTCCCTTTCCCCACCCTTTTTTCTGAGCAAGCCACAAACTCTGTGGTTTGTGGTCTCTTACCATATGTATGGACAACACCTAACACAGTGGCATTTCGCAAGACTGCAGGCCAAATGAATGGTTAGGGCCCGGAGTATATGCAGTTCACATAGACTCAGTCTAGCAATAACAGTAGAATAAATGCATGCATGAGAGAGAGAGAGAGAGCTCTGCAGTATCTAACGGGTTAAAACTGGAATGGGGTTTAGGAGGGGAGGTAACCAGCCAGATGAGCTGTGTGGCGCTCACACAGCTGGTTGCTTTTAATCTGCCCTCTGAGCTGCTATTCGCCTGTAGAGAGTCAGTTATATTAAACTCTGTGCCTGGAGGAAGATTTGTCAGCTCAGGTACAAGAGCTCTGAGAATGGTTACAAGAGGCTGTGGGGGTCTGGGCAGGGAGTGCACTAATTGCAATGGCTGAGAGCGAGGCAGCTGCAAGCGGGATGTGTGGTCTGGGTTCATTTGGGCTTGGGCTGCCGGAGAGAAACGCCCAATAAATATTCACCAGCTTCCAAAAGGGACCCCGCTCTCCTAGGGAAGAGGCATTCATTTCAGCTCCATTTCTTTCTGTATCTGGCTCCTCCTGTGTGCTGTTATTACATGCACTAAACTGCCGCCCTTCACCTCTCCCAGAATCTGGGAGAGGTGAAGGTCAGGAGCGGCGCCAGGGTTTTTGCCGCCCTAGGCAGCAGCGCTCCTCCTCTGAGCATTCAGGGGGCCTGGGGTCTTCGGCAGCGGGGGTCCTTCCGCTCCGTGTCTTTGGGGCAATTTGGTGGCGGGTCCTGGAGCGAATGAAGGACCCGCCCCCAAATTTCTGCCGAAGATCCGGAGCAGAAGAACCCCCCCGCCGCCGAATTTCTGCCGAGGGCGGCAAAATGCTGCCCCCCAAATCCTGCTGCCCTAGGTGACCGCCTAGGGTCGCCTACTGGAAGTGCCGGCCCTGAGTGGTTCCTCCTCAAATATTCCTTGTGATATTTTAGGCCCTGAGTGGAAAAAAAAAATCACCCTATATATTAATTTCCGGGGATCTTTCATCCAATACGCCTCTTCGGAGGATAGTCACACACCAGCTAGAACTGCTTCTCTCCTTTCTGATTGGCCACAAAGGGCCACTCTCCTCCTTCCAGCTGAGAGACCTGAGAAGCCATTTCGTTCTTGAGTTGTCCAGTAGTAGCTCAGACTTCTCTGGCAATTGTCTTTGCCCCCAGAACCAAGCACAAAAATCTCTGAACTCCAGCTTCCTGGCCTAGCGTCACTAGAATCTTTCCCTCATTCTTCTCACAGGACAACCCCCAAACCAGGTGTCTAGCGCCACAACACCCAACCAAGCAGTGGAAGATGTGTCCGTTAGACAGAACACTCTCATCCTGACAGTTTGGTTTCCTTGGCAACAAATCATGATGTCACAATGGAAAAATGATGACTTCAGTGAATGGGGAAGGAGAAAAAGGGATCAACTCCACGACAAGAAGCTTTTGTTGATATTTGGAGAGTGAAATAATTTCTCGAGCCAATTTATGGGCATTCATGCTGCAGCACGAGCCTTTCCAGTGCCTGGCAACTGTGTCAATAAACACGATGCCACAGACACCAGGAAGAGGAGACCTAGTTTAGTTTAACACCCAGGATTCAGGATGTGGTGCTTGCAATATTTAGTCAAGCTCTTAGGAGTCAGGCCTGCCAGTTGGGATGGCAGCACTTCAATTAACTGCAGGAGCATTTGGCTCAGCTGGCGATGGCTCAAGGTTCCAGAAATATCCATTTCACACAGAGCATGCTCAGAGCCTTAGCACAGACATTAGTGCAATTACTCCCATAGTCACGTGACATCACCACTTTCACGTAGACACCAATATTGCCAACTCTCACGATACTTGGGGTACGTGCGGGTAGCGATCGATCTGTCAGGGATCGATTTATTGCGTCTTGTCTAGACGCGATAAATCGATCCCCGAACGCGCTCCCCGTCGACTCCAGAACTCCACCAGAGCGAGAGGCGGTAGCGGAGTCGAGGGGGGAGCCGCAGCTGTCGATCCCGCGCCATGAGGACCCGAGGTAAATCGATCTAAGATACATCGACTCCAGCTATGCTATTCACGTAGCTGAAGTTGCATATCTTAGATTGATCTCTCCCCCTTCCCCCAGTGTAGACCACCCCTTGGCGTTTCCCATAAAGCCTCAGCTCTTGGAGTCATGAGATTACTGAGAATCTCATAGAATTCAGGCTGCAAGGAACTTTGAGAGGCCATCTACTCTAGGCCCCTGCGCTGAGGTAGGACCAAGTATACCTAGACCAGCCCTTGAATGCAGCGTAGTGCAGCCTCGTGACCTGCACCTGGGGGCCGTCACGAGGGGTGTGACGGCCCCAGTAGGGGGGCCCAGGTCTGCCCAACTCCACCGGCCCCCGACCCAGTGGCAGCATGGTCCTACACTGGGTCAGCAGAGAATCCCATCGAAACACGCCGACCTCATGAGGGTGGGAGTTATCACTTGCTCACCCCTCCCTGAGTCACTTCCTACTGGCTTTCCTGCAGCAGCAGTATATAGGGCATCCAGGCTCCTCAACACAGGATGCTCCCTGCGGTTCCAATGATGGCAGGCCTCTGATACGGGTCTCGGGCTCTTCAGCTCCCGTAGGTAAGGACTGTAATGGCTCCTGGGCTGGAGCCTCTACCAAGCGTCCTTCCTCCTTGGCAGTCAGCCCAGACTGAGCTAGGCTGCTCTCTTTTATACTGCAGCAGCAGTTGGAGCGTGCCCAGCAGGGTCGAGGGGGCGTGCTAAGAGTGCTGCCTTAACCCCTTCCACTCCAGTGCGGGGCCAGTTCACCCCATCACAGTCTGATAATTTCATTCTTTACTATAGTTTCAACCCATTTGCCTGGTACTGTTTGGGAGGCTTCCTGTTTCTAATGTCCGTAAAAAAATTGCTGTTAGTTATTGTTTTTAGGTAGTTGCTCTTCAAATTCTCTTTTGTCCTACCATATTATACTTATACACTTGACAGAGTTTATGCTCCTTTCTATTTTCCTCATTACAATTTGACTTCCAATTTTTCAAGGATGTCTTTTTGCCTCTAACTGCCTCTTTTATTCAGTTTAGTCATGGTTGCATTTGTTGGTCACTTACTTTCCCCCCTCCCTTTTTCTATTTGGGGTATACAGTTGGTGTTTTTAAATATAGTGTCCATGCAGTTTGCAGACATTTCACCCTTGTGACTGTTCCCTTTAATTTGTTTAACTAGCTTCCTCATTTTCAGGAACTTCCTCCTTTTGAAGCTAAATGCTACTGTGGTGTGTTTCTTTGGCATTTTTTCCCCTACAAGAATGTTAAATTTAATTACATTATGGTTGCTATTACTGAGCAGTTCAGTTATATTCATCTCTTGGACCAGATCCTGTGCTCCAGTGAAAGAATAGCCAGATAGATAGTAGGAGAAGTTGGTGGAGACTAAATGATGAAATCCCAAAGAGGATAAGATGCTCAGCACATGGATATGTTCAGCAGTTTGGAGAACAGAAGAGAGGAGGATGAGGATGGAGCAGAGGCTCTGGGATTTGGCTGCGAATCAGAGGAGTCACCTGGGACGGATATAGCTCTTTCCTCAATCACTTTTGATGTGTGTTTGCAAATATGCTTGAAAAGTGCCAAACAACACACTCTGCAAATCCAAATATCAGTGCTTGGCTCAGAGTATACAGGGCCAGCAAAACGCGCACACACGATGAAACAGAATGCATTTCAATTCAGAAATTGCAGTTTTTCAAAAGGCATTGTGGAGATTTATGTGGCTAATACCCCTACAATACAGACTGCAGGCATAAGCTCTGCATTATCTTAAGAGATTAGCAAAATACCATATTGTGTCATGTATATGTTGCAGTGTAGCACCCCCGGTGACAGTGTGTGATCCATTCAAGGCTCTAATATGACATGAAGCTCCTATTTGCCTATTGTATCAATGCTTCCGCTATGTATTTTGCCTGGCGTTACAATGATTACTGTACCAAAGCTAAGATGCAGCTGGATCTCCTTCCAGTTCCTCCCAGCGGGCTCCCATTTTAAAGGGCATTAACATTCTTTGTGGGAACTTTCCATTATTAAAATTACCTGTCTCTTTTCATTATGAGTTTTTCAATGAATCTCCTGGTTAAGCGCTCAGTGCCAAAAAACCAGCAGCATCAGTCTTTGTCCATGAGGACTGACTTCCTGCCTCAGATCCTAAGAGCAACGCAAGGCCAGTTGACGTTAACTTTTCAAGAGTTGCAGCTACTTTTCCTCGTGCACAGGCACACGAGAGGAAATGGACTCAAAGGCATCTGTATTGTTAGCTACCTACGTAGGTGTGACCTGCCCTGGAGAGACTCTGCATGTGCACAAAAGATATGCTGCTGAAATGACTCTCCAGGTAAGGAAGCGAGGGGCACTGAGCGTGTCAGTTGCTCCTCTGCTATTTGCACATAACAGTGGCAAAGCAAAAAGCGCCAGCAGCCCTGGAGCCTTTCCTGCTGGGGTTTCTAGCCCGGCAGGGTGAATGCCATTGAATAGCATTAAGTTTCTGTAAAATGGGTATCCCTGGTGAGGTTTTAGAGGCTGTGGAACTCTACACCAGTGTGTCACTGCATCTATTACTGGAAATGAAAAACAAAGCAGCACAGAGACACCGTCTGCTCCTGATGCCTGTCCTTGCAGAATTAATATGACAACTTTTTCTGTACTTTCAGCTGTACACCTCTACCTCGATATAACGCTGTCCTCATTATAGAGCCAAAAAATCTGACAGCGTTATAGGTGAAACCACGTTATATCGAACTTGCTTTGATCTGCCGGAGTGCGCAGCCCCGCCCTCCCGGAGCACTGCTTTACCGCGTTCCATCCGAATTCGTGTTATATCGGGTCGCGTTATATCGGGGTAGAGGTGAATGAGGCAGCTCTCCTGACACCTTGCTTTGGTGATGGGAAAATCCACCGTGGAAAACAACATGATTCTGGCTGGAGCAAGCAAAGGCCTACAATCCTATCATACCTTTCCCACCCCACATTCTCTACAATTCTGTGGACTTTCCCCTGCCTAGTTCTGGTGCTGAACAAGGATTCTGAAAACAAGGCGTTCAGCAATGCAAGCACTCCCCAAAGACAGGATGAGATAAACAAACATCAGCCTGAGTCTTCCTGTGTGTGGCTCTTTCAAACACTCTCTACAGAGGCTATTTACATTTGCTAATCCAATTTAATTAAACTGGGCAGTTCTGCAATCATATCAAGCTTAAAAAGGAGGTTAGATGCACATGGTGATAGAGTATTTTTGCCCTCCACTTAACTCGCTTTTTTTCAATCCCATTTTCCTATTTAAAGGTAACCCCGCTGGGGTTGCATATTATCAGTGCTCCCATATCATCTGCCTTTACAATGCCCACTGAGACATTAAATGCAGCATTCTGACGTATTGACAATTCTGGCACCCCAATACACTGGGCTAAATCTGCACCGTGCAACCTCAATCTGTATAATGAAACCCACAGCTGCCCATACCACTCACAGGGAAGCAAGGCCCATGGAGATTACAAGTTGCTTCATAAAATACTCCAGCTGCTCTTTGGACCCAATTCAGAATTATCCTGTGGACACAAAACCTGACTCAGCTGTCACTGATGTCAGTGACAAATCTCCATCAATCAATTAATCCCCCCAACATTGCTGTGAGCTAGGTTAGTACCTTTTTACAGGGGACTATAATGAGGCATAATAAGGTCAAGTGACTTGGACAGAGTCATATGACGAATCAGTGGCGGAGCTGCAAACACAACCCTAGAATCCCAACTCTTAGGTGCCCACTTGAACTGCTAGGTGACATTCCTCTCCATTTATACCCTAGTCATTATTGGACTGAGATTATAAATGGGGCAAAACCCAACCCTAAAGAATTTGGGCCTTAATTCTCCTATCGAACCCTTTGTTCGGACATAGGAAGGAACAATAGTGGTGTGATTAAATACCCAGTCCCATGCATGGGAAGTTTCCCTCTTGAAATTAAAGTGAAATAGTAATCCTATTAAGTATCTTTCCTTTAAATCATAGAGATGTCCGTGAGGAAATTAATGACAACCTGTTACATGCACATTCAATTCAAATCAGCGTATCCAATTACCTCCATTACCTGGAGGCCCCCTCATATTCCAGTCTCTTTTGCTCCTGTCATATTTTCTCTATTTAGCCCTAAATTATGGTGGAATAGAGTCATTCTTGGTGGTGTCTTCTCCATTTCTCCCCCTGCAGATGTTACTGGGTAGGCATCAATATGGGGTTCATTTCTAAAGGTCACCAATTTGCTGTGCTTAATGGCTGGTAGAGAGCGAGCCCCTGAAGAGCAAAATGAGCAGCAAAGGTCCCCTCTCCAAAGCATGAGAAAATCCATAAACTGCAGAGCCACCTTGTCGTGATAGAGATTAAATACATCAGCCAATTCCCTGCATGTTTCCCTTTTTGAACCTCTAGGGGATCATCTGGGAAGATGAGTCTGTACTGTTAAGAGCCCCATGCAAAAAATGAAGCCATTTGCAGCACACAAGTGGTTACACTGGTCCTACAAAACCCAGCAACTATGCTACATGTTCTTGAGCCCCAGCTACTAGCAACGTATCAATTAGTTATATTTACACAGAGACGTAGACATAAAACACTCTTGTAACAAGTACCATAGGGAGGTCCGTAGGTAGGGCTAACGCAGAGTAGCAAGGCTCCCAACACAAGAGTGAGCGGTAGAGCATTCAGCTGTGGGGCAAAGGGGCTACGTCTCTCTCAGTGTCCACATCAGTGGCAGAACCTTTGTGCTGCATGTAAGTTCCAATCGGACAGTTGCAGAGCCAGGAATGAAAACCTGTAGTGGCTCTCAGGCTCAGTGCCAGACACACTCACTCCCCTTCAAAATGAAATCAAATATTGAGAATGGGGTCTGTACTGCTGCAATAATCCCATCGTGCTACGGTATGCATCACGGTAGTGCCCGAGCACGTCACAGACACAAACTGAGCAGCTCTGTGGGTAAGGAGGTGTTATTCCCATTTTGCTGATGAGGAAACGGAGGCACGGGGAAGGGAAGTGACTTACTACTAAGGTCACCAAATTAATTTTACTGCCTGTTTTACATAACAAGCGATTGGGTCAGCTGAGAACAGAACCCAGATGTCCTGACTCCCAGCCCTGTGCCTTAATCAGATCCTTCATCATCTTCAGAAACCGCAGAGTCTTCAGCTCCATGCCAGTGGCAATGGCTCATCCGGATGATGCCACTCCTCTCAAGACAAAACAGAGGCAGCTGGTAGGTCCAGGGGCCCTTTGATATGATGAGTCATAACTATCCTGACCAAAAGCACCACGAAGGCTGATGAGGCTTTACTTGCTTCCTGCCCCATTCATGCTGGCCATGGCTATCCAACACAAGCGTATAGCGACAGCATTTGTCAGGGTGCTTGCTTTACCCTGGCAGTCTGAAACAACAGCAGCAATTGACATGAAAGCTTTGAGTCAAACATGCCGCCAAGCAGAGATGGTTGAGTTTGGGCTGCAAATCCAGCCTGACAGATCAGCTCTTCTTCCTTCACGCTGCTGGGCACAAGGCAAACTAAGCAACAAGCCAGCGTGAAGCCAGGAGAGTCTGACTGTTTGGATTTTCCAACCCCAAACATTTTCCTACGCTATCCTCTCCCCTATTTAAGAGATGTTCTAGGCATGTGTAGATGAACTTGCACTACCCGTTTCATTAGGATGCCGGATTTCCTTGCGGACAGAATTGAGGTTCCTCTCTACTCTCATGCAATCCTTATTTCTGGGGACTCCCAACTACATTTGTTTGTGTGAATGTGCATTTATATCTTTAAAAGACAGAGGGAGGTGGGTAGGGGAGTAAGACAGCCATGAAGCAGATCAGAATAAGTTGGAGAGTAAGTTAGTGAGTTGCTGTGTCTGTAGCTGTACACTGGGTGCTTAGAGCAGGAGGAAGAGATCGGAGATCAAGCCTGAGTTTATTTTTACAAGGCTCCATGACCCAAATTATTTATAGATCCCAGGCTTTTGTGACTTCAATACTAATGTCAAATCTCTCTCTCACTCACTCACACACACACACACACACACACACACACACACACTTCCCAACCCCATAGTGCTGGCAGCGTTAGCTAAACGATTAAAGTCACAACCCAGGGACATGGAGTTCCCTGGAGAAAGTCTCTCAGTCTGTCCAGAACTGCTGCGATAATTGGAGAGCAGCACAGAAAACTGGAACTGCCTCCCTCTGCTGCCACCTCTCCTTCCCACCATTGTGCTGAACTGGGGCAGAAATAGGAGGCACTGAGCAAGTGGGCAGGGCAGGACTTCATTTCTATTATTTGGAGCAATTGCACCAGCAAGTGCCACCAAACACAGAAATACCAACCAAGCAAATGCACCCAAATTAACTCTCACTCGCAGCCGTTTCAGCACCAGGGGGTTGAACAATCTGCATTTGACTGTGAGGTTCCCATTTAAAACTATTGCTTTTCCCACTTGTTTTCTAAGCATGCTCCATATGCCTTTTGTCCAGCACAGGGGGAATGCAATTAGCACAGAGTGCATAAAAATGGAGAGAGACTTGACTGCTTTAAATCCCTTCCCATTGTACACGCCAAGTACATCCAAGGGCATTTTGGGCAAGGACGGAGAACGAGTCAAACTCTCCCTCCTGAAACTGGCACTGCAGACAGTCAGATGTCATGCCAAGGGAAGCACAGATCTCTTCTGTTTCAGCAGAAGCCCACATAACCCCTGGCAAATGACAGCTAGTTGTAACGCCGACGCTCAATCTACCGCTTTGCGAGTGCGCCTATGAGGCTGCTTCAAAGAGGCTCAGATATCTTACTGCAGAAAAGGGGTCAGTCAATTCAGCCTCTCTTATTTGCAGGTTTGAAAGAGGTAGGGAAGTGGAACCAATTCCCTGAGCAAATGCTTCACCACCCCTGTCCTGCATGCATGAGCACACACTGGTATTTGTAGAATAGTTGTAACTGTGTCGGTCCCAGAATTAGAGAGACAAGGTGGGTGAGGTGTGCTAAACAATCTGCTCCACCTTGCTTTTAGCAGCGGTGCTCGAAGTACCTTTTCCACACCTGTGTGTGGCTCGAAAGCTTGTCTGTCTCACCACCAGAAGTTGGTCCCATAAAAGCTATTATTGCACCCACCTTCTTTCACTTTACAATAGCACACTGATGTGCTATTGTAACATCTCTCCTGAGTGCAGCTGGGCCATGTGGAAGAGATCTTGCTTGTGAGCAGTGGGGCTGGGCATACTGGTTTGTTATTGCAGGGTTGCTTGTGAATACTGGAGCTGTGAAATCTGATTTGCAAATGGAGAATTATTTACAAGTGCTGGCACTGTGTATACTGTTAAGTTATTGTAGGGCTGTGGATGATCAGTGGTGATGTTTATTGGGCACGTTGCTGGTAACTTATTTTTACAAAAAAGGACCAGTTAAAAAAACTATTTCTCAATCTAGAGCAGAGCCTATACAAAGAGCTATAGGCCAGAAACAGAACAGCCTTTTCCAACCCTTTAAATAAACACAGACTTCCATTATCTCAAAAAACAGTTCTGACTAATGGACAACTCAGATGCTTTGGCTAAGCTGAGAGCAAGAAACTCATCTCACACCATCCCAGGAGCTATACTTAAGCATCCTAAAATAAAAAGTACTCATCAGTCCCCCCGGGCTGCTCTTTATGGCAGCAGCTGCAGCACCGATCTGGTGAGTGAAACACAAAGGAAAAGCAGAGAGAAGCTTTGATGACAAAGCCAAAGCAAGTGAAAGGCAATTGCACTGCAGTGCTAGGTGCTCCATGACACGGGAGAATACATCACACTAGCCAGAGAGCAAACTTTTCCAGTTCAGCAAAATTTGAGGGGGAAAAATTCAAGCCATTCACTGAAAGTTCTGCATAATTAAAGCAACAAAAAGGACGTTTTTTCTTCTCTTTAAATATTTTAAAGACCTTTTAGAGATTTCTTTCTTTCGTGGTTTCCTTTGTAGTTCCTTCCAGCATCTACATGTATAAAGGGCAGGTGGGGCTGGGCTCTCTCTTTTCCAACAACAGTCCTCCCACACTCTGCAAAGCCCCCAACAGATGGCTCGTTTGTCTCCCTGCTTCTGAGTTAGGCACTAAAACTCTGAGGACAGTGCCCCACTGGATGCTGTGATCCAGACAGATCTCACCTGGTAAGCAGGGCATCTCTCTCTCTCCTCCCCCATCATTCCCCCCCTCTCCCAGTCAACCACAGCACCTCGCTATATTTACCCTCACAACACCGCTGTGAGGTCAGGCAGTGTTGTTGTCCCTGTTGTACAGACTGGGAACAGAGGCGCAGAGAGACTAAGGGCTTTATACACTTACATTTTATAGCGCTCTAACTTGCTGGCTCAGGGGTGTGAAAAATCACCCCCCCTGAGCGCAGCAAGTCTGAGCACTTTAAAGCGCCAGTGTAGACAGGCTCTGAGCACTGGGAGTCAATTCCCTTGTGGAGGTGGATTACCAGGAGCGCTGGGAGAACTCTCTCCCAGTGCTCGCGCGCGACCACACTCGCACTTCAAAGCGCTGCCGTGGGAGTGTTGCCGCGGCAGCGCTTTGAAGTTTCCAGTGCAGACATACCCTAAGACCTTGTCTGCACTTAAAAGTTTTGCTGTTTTAACTGTGCCGGCATAATTAAAGCAGCCACCCTCCCCAGTGTAGACACAGTTATACTGGTATACAAGTGCTTATGCCCACGTAGCTTTTTCTGGTTTGGCTACGTGAAATAAGCTCTACTAGTATTAAGCATCTTATACCAATAGAATTGCATCTACTCTAAGGCTTTTACTGGCATAACTATGTCGGTGGGGAAAAAAATGTCAACACCTCGCCCCCCTCTCCCCCCCCCAACATGCTGGTAGACTTTTTGATTGTGGATCAGGCCTAGCAGACTTGCCCACGGACACAGTGGAAGTCTGTGGCAGAGCAGGGAAGTGAACCTAGGACTCCCACATCCCAGGCTAGTGTCCTAACCACCAGGTTAGGTCAGTATTCAGGTAGGAGCATGTAGGTGGTGCCGTTCATTGGCTAGGTACTGCTTCCCACCCCCCCCCCCGCCCACATCCTGACTGAACATCGCCATGGCCCAGGGTGATGCTAGAGGGTGTCATGCAGCTGGAGGTGCAGGCTTTCTGATGGTCATTAAATCAAGATGCTGACCATCTGGGGGCCTTTAAAGATTGCATGGCCTTTCTGCAGGAGACTCATGCGCCCAAGTTTGGAAGTTTTATCACTGACGTCAATAGGATTTGGATAAAGCCCTTTACTGGGTTCAAACTACAACTCAGACACCATGGCAACAGGTGCCAGCAGAAAACCTTAAGAGAGAGAGAATAGTGCAGCTTAGGCATCCCTCTCTCCCTTACGTCTTCCCTCATTTCCATTCTCTTCCTCCCATCTCCCCCACCCCACCCCTTCTTCTGTAGGGAAGATCTTCCAAGATAAAACAGGGAGGGATGTAAGGAGGCACCACACAGAGACTAATCAGCAGCCCCAGCACCTTTAATTTATTACTGCGTGAGAGGCTTGTTGAGAACAAAGCTGGCAGTTCGGAAGATCGCTCCTTTAAAAGATTTTTTATTTGAAAAGCTGTCAGCTCGCACCTTGTCACATCCCTACTCGCAGGAGAGGAACTTTAATAATGTGTCACCTCATGCAAATGAGCTCCTAATTAATTAAGTACTATTCTTCCGGGGATGGATTCATTAGAATCAAATTTGGACAGATGGGTTGGTTAGGTTAGGGCTGTATTGTGTTCTACTTTAAATCATCTGGCTTTGGAGTCTGGGCACTGGAGATGGCCTCAACGGGCAAAGCACACGATTCCTACAAAGTTCTTGCTTATCACCCCTTCGTGTGGAAGGAATGCCAGTTCTATGGATACATCTCTCTTTCCTCCAGACTCGTCTCTCCACAGACCCTCCGCATTTTGAAGGATTTCACTCATTGCAGACTCCAGGTTATCTACGTTCCACACAAATCTGACATACCCTTCTGTTGTTAAAAAGGATTTACTTTAGAAATAAAGAATTGGGGAACTGAGTCATAGATTTTAAGACCAGAAGGAAGTTTTAGATCATCTAGTCTGACCTCCTGCATAACACAGGCCATAGGATTTGACTCGGTTATGTTGAGCCCAATAACCTGTTTGGCTAAAGCACCTTTCAGACAGGCACACCGTCTTGATTTGGAGACATCAAGAGGTGGAGAATCCATCCCTTCCCTTAGTAGTTTGTTCCAATAGTTAATCACTGAGGGTATGGAGACAGCTCTTTTCCCTCCAGGCACTTTTCACACCCCCAACGTTTTTTATGTTTCCAGCATAAATAATATGTGGGTGCCACTTCTTCTGGGTCTCTGTAAAGCCCTAGGACTCACATTTGGGCTGGACTGGGTTGATAAAGAAATCGCATAAACAATTCTGCCCTTAACACATGAAGAAATGGAAGGGTCACAACTAAAGCTGCTTGAGAAAACAAACTTTTCACCAAGATTTCCTTTAACTTTTTTTGGTTTTCTAAACAGAAAATTGAATTTTCAATGAAAAATTCTATTAAACTCAAAATTTAGAAATTTTTAACCAGCCCTTGATATGACCCCGTGAGGTGCATCATCTCAGACAGAAGCAGAGTAGGCCAAACAATGGAGGGGAAATTGTTCTCCCCCCTTCTTTGTTTTTTTAAATTGCGAGAGTATCAATGAAAATTTTCAAAGAAATTTCAAGAGTCAGAAGTTTTCCGCCAGCCCTCCACACAAACGCTTTTTGCTGCCACCTCTTTCCCCATGTCTGGCACTTATTCAGGGCAACAAAGGGTTAATATGAGATCTGACCAGTTGCATACCATGTCCCCATTTTGCTGACAATCTTAGCAGAAAGGCCAATCCAAATTCCCCTTTCACCTGTCCAGAGAAGTCCACATAGACCTGTACAACTTAGGGCCTGATAAACCCAGCAAAATCAATGCAAGTCTTTCAATGGACTTTGGACCAGGCCCATAGTCAGGGGAAGAGGTGGGTATGGCTCCTCAGTTCCTATAACAACCCTCTCCTCCCCTCCAAAGTCCCTTTGGAGCACTCATTGTGAGGAGGGAACATTACCCGGCTGTTGCCTGCCTGGCACAATTTCTGCAGGTATGGGACTTGGGCTCCAGGGCCGTCAATCTGACATCTTCCACCAATATCGAAGTCCCTTATGAGTTACCCATTGAACATGCAACCACTTGAAAGCATCCAGGATATTATTCACAGAGAGGCGACAGCTCGGGGCATGTCTGCTGAGCATTAAAAACCAACCCGCCCCAAATTTGTTCCTTAATAGAGACCCCGAAGGTGCATTGACTTCCTTTTTTCTTTTGTTAAACATTAAGCGCCTTTTTCCCCCTCCACCTTCTATTATTACTTTTAAAGAGATGGCTCTGCGCTTCTCTGGGGAATAGGAATCATTAAGTGAACAGCACTTGGCTGCACGCAAGCTTTACATTTTGGCATTGAGCAAGGGAAGCCATCAAACAGACTAAGAACTGGTCTCAGAGAGAAGGGAATCGGGTAGGTGTTCTTATAGCATCAGGCACCCCATACTGACCCTTTCTGTAATGCTCTTTCCTCGCCTCCTTTGCTCTTTCCTTGACCCATCTCTGCTGCTTGTGCTTAGTGATGCCCTTACCTGACTCCTTCCACTCGGAGTTGACGTGTAAATGAAAATACAGCTACGCTAAGAGGAGGATGTGGCTGCCACAGCCCAAGTTATTTCTTTTAAACACCCTGTGTCCTGTCTGTGCCGCACATGCTGGCATTGCCTCACGAACAGATGCTAAACAAAGGCTGTTCCCGTGCAATGTGAGCCCCGACATTTGCCTAGCAAATTCTTGGTGAGAATGGACTGACACGGCGCTCCATGCAACTCTCTTGCCCTGGACGTGCCGAACGCCTGGGTCACATGCTGACTTGTTTCCTTTTTTCCATCCCCCCCCTTCTCCCCTTTGCCTTCGCCTCAAGGCTGCTGGGAGTTGGCAGGCATCCACTTGGAACTCATGAACTCTCCAAGGACAAACAGGAGCCATCACGCCTCATTCTGCTTGATGCCCACAACTTGCAATTAAAGATGAAAATGTTTTGGGTCGTGCAGGTGGATTTCTTTTTTTGTTTGGTTGGTTTTGGAAGCCATGGGCTGAGCCTAGGTACAAGGGTTACTGTTCAGGTGCATTCCAAGTTCTGAGTAACTGAATGAAATAATCACGGCTGACAGACAGGCACCAGAAGAGGCAGATATAATGAACACAGCACACACATTCCCCAACAGCGATTAGGTTCTGCCAGCTGCCCGGAAGAACTGCAGGTACAGGAAGAGTTGGCAAGGGAGAGGGGGTCAAATCAGATGCCTTCGTAGCTGGTGGTATTGCAATGCATCATGGAAAGGAGAGGATTTCCATGGGACACACAGCCAGGGATGCCAGGGGCAGGACAGAGCTATACAGTTCAAGCTTTTTAAACGCTTTGTTTAAAAGAAAAAAAATGTGTGGACTGGCACCCAGTGTGTGTCCAGGAGAGGGCCAGCCTCACCTTTCACTACCATGCCATGTGACTCAGTCCTCACCGGAAGGGGTCTCCTCTAGGGTGAGAGAGGGAAGTCAGTCAGTCAGTCAGATACCATTCAATCCTTGGCCTCGCTGTTGAGACTGCTGACAAGGGGCCCAGGCACCAACTCTAGTGATGGCTTTTGCCATATAGACGCCCATTTACTGGGAACGGAACTGAGATCACAAGCAATTAAGATCGATGCTTCATAAACTTTGCTTCGGAGACCCAACATAAAGCCTTTTCCTATGCACCTCAACTAACCACCTGCCTCCCCCCCCGCCCCCGTTTCTTTTGATGAAGGGTATGTACATCAAGATACTCATTTTTGCTAGGTCAGCATTTGCATGCAAGCCAATGCCTCCCCCACCACAATCCCTGCTCTGCTTGTTAACATGCCACAACGTGATCTTGCTGGGGGAATTTTAGGGGCGTAGGGCACTTGCTGTAATGCAGATTCTGCATTACACACTGAACTGCCAATAAGGGATTTGTTCCAGAGTCACCTCAAAAACCATAATACCCAGCTCTGATAGAACACTTTTCATTACTTGATCTCAAAGCACTTTACAAAGGATTATTGGTATCATTATCCCGGTTTTACATATGGAAAAACTGAGGCACGGGGAGATTACTTACCCAAGATCCAGCAGAGATTAACACTTTCAACCTGCTTTACAGGGGAAAGAGGGGCTGTAGTGCTTAACCTTTATAAAGTGCTTTTTGATTCCTCGATGGAAGGTGCAATAGGGGAGCAAAGAGTTGGTATTATTCATGGCTATGGATATGTAGGGAGACCAGATGTCATGCTTAAAACAGATGGTCACATCCCATTTGTGGTTCTTCACTGGAAAATCCCAAAATAGAGCCCTATCCCTGTTATCCATTCACACCTCACCTGTGCCCGCAGCTGAACAATCTGATACTTGGTGTCAAGATCTCTCTCCCTACATACAGTCTTATGGCAATAAATTTCACAGCTGAGGGGATGGTCTGCTGGTCTTGGGTGACCATGTAACATGGAATAAAAAGCCACTCACAAGGCTATTTAATGTTAGGTTAAGTTGGAGCCAGTAGCAGCTGGCAATCCCTCCCAGAGGAAGAGCCAAATGACTGTCCTAGACTGTCACATGATTAGCAAAGTCCCTCTGTTTCTCGCATGCCAGCACTCCTAGCTACTCAGCCAGGAGTCAGAAAAAGTTCCTGGGGGAATACGCTTCCCCTTCTTCTTGAAATGGAGCTTCTAGAATGCAGACTTTTAAAGGACATTGGACCACATCCTGGAGAATACACTGCAGGGCACACGGCTGCATGAGGCCCCAGGACATAATGATGGATCGGGCAGTGCTGTCAATTCTAGTGGTCACAATATTTGGATCTTTTTCTTAAAGTCCCAGCTCCAGGAGTCATGCTATTCAGAGAGAATCTCTTCTTTTGAAAAATACAAAGGAAGTTTCTAACTGTCATAATTCCAGAGAACAGCTTGAAAATGTGACCCCTAAGGTTCAAAGCCCTAAAGGCGAATAATTAAACCCTCTCTCTCTCTCTCTCTAATGAAATTGGCTTATCATATATTGAGGGGTGACTCGTGGTTTTTGAATGCCAGTAGTTGGCAATACAGATCAGGTGACGTAACAGGCCTGCCCTGCATATGAGAGAGAAACACCGAGCTGTGGTGGGAGAATCAATAGTTCTAACCTCTGCTGGGCCACACGATGTTAGTCTGTTACAGAGCCCGGCCGTTCAGCTCACGCTGTAGAACTTTATGCCTCCAGCTTTTGGAGGTCACCACTTCAATCCCATGTGTTGGCTAAGATGGCTGCTGTCACACAGGCTAAATCCACTCAGAGCTGCAAGTAACCCGGAAGCTAACAGAGTTGTGTGTGTTCATGACAGGATCTCTCTCTCTCTCTGGATGAAGTAGATCCCACAGAAAGCAAAAGTCAGAAACCCCAGAGACAGTCTGTGGGTGGCAAAGCTGCTTCTATTGATCTTGAGTTTTACTGAAGTTGTGTTAAGTGAGGTCCTTGAAGGACAAGACGCAATCACCGCCACGCTGGTCTCCAGAGAGTCCAGGGCAGGAGTGGTGCAACCCAGCAGCGCAGAGCTCTGGCAGTATGTGTCAGCACTCAAGTAACCAAGCTCCCTGCTGTCTCTCCCCATCCCCTGTGCAGAGATCTATGCTGGAGCTCAGCTCATCTTTATTTAACAACCCAACAGGGGACACATGATGTGCCAAGGTTGCTCCTGCTCATAAGCAGACGTCTGGAATCCAGACCAAGTCTGAGTTAACCAGGACAGGCCGAATTGAGAACTGACACACACAATGAGCACTTGGGCTGTAACGCTCCTCACAGGAAGTTTGTTTATTTCGGACCCAATCCTGGAAGAGTTAAAGCTTCCTGGTGGGAAAGCTCTGAAGTATGAAGAGAGATTCAGCTCCCATTGATTAGACCAGTTCATATCCTGTGTTCTTAAGTACAGTCACAGCAACTGAATCCCCCAGCTGTCAGTGACTGGCGGCCCCAGTCAAGTTCATGCTCGTTTCTGGGCAAACACAGAGGAAGAGTCCCTGGCCCAGTGAGCTTCTCTTGAAACTCCGAATTGGGGGAGATCGCAGCTGTGAACAGTCTCTCTCTCCAGTATCTGCATCTTAGTCTGCTGCAGGGGGTTAAAGCTTGTTCCCGCCTCTATGAGCCCCACAGGTACAGTATTAAACCCTTTCCCAGCTTTAGTGCTCGTCACCGAGTAAGGCAGATCAAATAGCACTGGATAGTCTGTGCATGCAACACACAGCGTGACCAAGATTCCAGACTAGAGTCCCCTTGATGGACCGTGGAACTGAGTTTACACAGTGGCTGTACCCTTCCATTCCTGCCCCCAGGGCAGTCAGTTGACTGAGGCAAAACAGAATTGGGCCTATATGAAATGGATGAGAATCAGGGTGGGAAGGGGGTGCAAAGAATAGGGCTAGTGGACTGGCTCTCTTCTGCTCCTGTGGCCAGGTCTCTGATGCCCAGGGACAGAATTCAGGTTCAAGTTCAGGAAGACTAATGAGATTAAACATGATTGCTACTCTGTTCATAACCTCCGGGGCAGCGACCCAGGGCGACTAAGCTTCACTTTGGACTACACCATTATCGCTATCCAGGAATTACACTTCGCACTCAACCAGCACCCCAAACTTCAAGTAACTTGGCCTTCTAGTGCCTCTGAGTTCCTGATGGTTCTGGAGCAAAATCCTGGATCCAGATATCGGCAAACTCCAGCATTAGCACTAGGGAGCACTGGGGATGTTCAGAGCTTTGTTCCATTCCATTTAAAACGAAACCACAAAGAGGTTACCTGACTTGCCCATGGCCACACACCGTCACTCAGGCAGACAGTGTTTTGGCTCTCAGACACACCCCAGAATCCATAGAGCTGAAGCCCCAGCATCTTCTTTCGAGAGCAGCTGATGGAAAGGAAACAAATGCCACAAAAGGTGCCAGCTCAAATGTGGGCTCAGCCAGGAATTGGAATGAGCCCGGATATAGACTCTTGAGGGTGTAACATGAGATGCTTCTCTCTGTGCAAGCCTTCCCTGGGTGTGATTCCTGGAAAAAAAGGCACCGATACTAAGCCGACTAAAATCTGTGGAACACCCGCCGTTGACCTCAGCGGCTTTGGGTCAGCCCTAGAGTGAGAACAGCACACTTACCTCTCTGTCAGTCTAAGCACTTAGATCCCCACCACCACCGCCACTACTGTAGTTTCTCAGCATCTAACATGACTATAGGGACATAAACAGTAGAAGAATCAACAATATGGTCCCCAGTTACCTGATGATGAATGTATGAAAAAAATTCACAGACAAGCAATAAACTGAAGTGCAGCTGGTGTGTTAGGCTTCTCCAAACTGGAGAGCGGGCTAGAAAAGTTAGGAGGAGCATGTCAAGACTAAGAGGCGTCATAACCTAGTAATAATACCACCTAACAACTTTTCATCGTGACCTCCATTTAACAGATGGGGAAATTGAGGCACGGGAAGGGGCATGACTTACTCATGATCACCCAGCAGGCCTGTGGCAGAGCCAGGAATAGAACCCAGGTCTCCTGTGTCTCAGTCCAGTGCTCTATTCACCCCTAGGACCAACCCGAAAAACAGGGAACACAACCTCTCACCATGTAAAGATGCAGAGTGAGATTTTCCCTGGCGCTCAGCGTTAGTTTAACTCTGCTCCCACCGAAGTCAGTGGGAATGTTACTGGCGAGGACAATGGGAACAGTTTAACTGGATAAATTTTTACCCATAGTTTCTCCAGGTACGGCTTTGCTTTGTGAGGACAACACACGCTGTGAGACGAGAGGGAAGAGTTCTGTACCAGGCCTGTGAGAAGCCTCCCTAGAAGAGAGCTGGCTCTTCTTTCCCCGTTCCCTAAAATGCCTGCATGCCTATAAGCACACATCCAGCCAGCTGCGCTAATCCTTCCCCCTGCCCATGGCCCAGAATCAACATCGCCGCACACGTTCCGGCAAGGGTCCATGGGCGGGACAAAGCTACACCACATTACTGCTTTCACTTCCATAATTGACCTGTAGATAAACACAAGGCTTCCGCCTTAATCCCCCTGCAGCCTCATGAACATCAGCCCCGCTAAATTTTTCATGTAATTAAGAGAAAAACCCTAATCCAGTGTAATTAGCTCCCTGATTGCCAACATGCGGCAGAAAACCACTGTTTGAACAGCAATTCAGGTCTAGCTGGTTAGGCAAATACAGTGTGTGTGGTTCAGTAATTTAACACTGAGACAATCCCCTCCCCACTGTCCTTGTAGGCTTGTTTTTCTAACCGGCACTAAATGGTTTCATGATTGTAATAGGCCCAACAGCCCTGGAACGGCTGCCCCCCTTGTTTCCTCAGGAGAAGGGATTCTCATCAGATCCCTGTAGGGTTAGCAGGAGAGCTGGCAGAATAATTCCTAGAGCGATATTGGTTGCTAATTTTGACACGCCCCTGGCTCCATCTGTATCCTAAACTGCAAATCATCAGATTACTTGGGCCAGTGTTTTCACACCTCACTGCCTACATTTCAGCTCTTAAATCTGTATTTAGACCTCCCAAGAAAAGTGTCTCGATTCTGAAAACTGCTGAGCATCTGTAACTCCCATGGAAACCAATGGGAGCTGCAGGTGCTCAGACTTCTCAGGTCAATTCAATTCAGAGGCTGAGATATGGATTTAGGAGCCTAACTTTAGGCAGCCAAGTGTGAAAATGTTGGCTTAAGAGAAGTGAATCCCTTGGACCAAAAACGAGCCTTTATAGCCTTTTCGTGATTTGTTACTTTGTCCATTGTATTCATTCATGCAAAATTTAAAGGGTGCCAGGTTAATATTGGGCTGATCAGCGGGGGGCACAAGTGAGGGGTGAAGGGTTATATGACAATGGTGGGCTGGCTGTACCCTTCATCTCCCCATTTCCAACCTCTTTAATGTCTGGGGCTTCCCTGAAGCAGAACTTTTGAAAAGGAAATATTTTTTGGAGGCATTAGCTGGGCCGTTTAAACAGACTGTCAACCGTCACTCTCTTTGTATTGAAGTTTTTTGTTTGGGAATAAAATGTTATTCTCATCTCTCCTTGTCTGGGTTAATATCCATCTTGAGACCAGATCCCCAAGCCTAGAAGACCACAAAATAGCTAATCCACTTTCTGTAGAAAGGAAGGTGAAGTCCATGTTAACAGCTCCAGCTTTGCTCTTACATACCCTGAGCTAACCTCTGAGAAATATTCGTTTACATGCTCTGGGATGTGAGACCTAAACAGATCTGTTTTCAAACCTCTCACTCTTATTCTATCTCTTCTGTCAGTGGACTCTCTATGGAAGGCAGGCCAAAAGGTTAACAGCATGAATGGGTGAAAACAGGGATTCTGCCTGCAGAGATCCATGTTTGGGCTTAAGGCTCTAACATTCTCAGCATCACCCTCCTTCTGCTCATTACATGGGAGTTCTATAAACACACCAGCAGCGAGCAGCTAGAGACTGCCTTCTTATTAAAGGCTGGGATATTTGTTTATACAAAAATACAATGGTAATTTCTCAACCTGAAGGCTCCAGTTAAAGAGAAGCCCCTGAGGAGAGCAAGCACGGAGGCTTGTTTGCATTGCAGAAGTTAAGCCAATTCCTCCTCCCCCACCCATCCCAAGTTGAATTTTTCACACAGGAAGGCATTGCAGACAAAGTATTGATTGCAACCAGAGCCTCCTGGTTTGATGGCAAAACATCAGTAAGAATTTGTGTGTCTGATGATATGTAACAATTTGCTGCTGTGCCATAATTCCCCTCCCAAGACAACAGTGCTTAAAAAGAGAGTCAAATATGTCTCAGAGGAGCATCAACCTATTCAGCTAGAGAATCCATGAGTCCCATGTTCTCTCTTCCCTAGCATCCCCTGCAGGCTGATGCAGACAGCACCACTGGCACTCGACTGCCATGTACACGGGAATATAAGAATCGCCAAACTGGATCAGAAGAAAATACAAGAACCCTGCATGCACCACTCCCAGGCCCTCTCATTGCAGATCAGGCTGTACAGGTGATACAATAGCTGGTAGGGCTGGTGGGAAAAGGAAGATTTGCTCCAGGATCCAGACTTTCCAAAGATATCACAGACAAAGATCTATGATTAGATTGGAAACACCAATCTGTGCTGGGGAATGGGTTAGCAGGAGCATACCAAAAACAAGTTATGAGCTAACTCAGAACTTTGGTCCAAACTCAAAACTGTTTTTTTTTTTTGAATGGGGGGAGTGCTACCTCCCTCTTCTTCCATTTTCACAGCTGCCTCCGCCCTTCTGCATCCTGCCTGGATTTGCCAAAACACTGTAAGAAACAACAGTTTGAGAGTATTTCTAGCCTGACTGGAAGCAGGAAGGGAGCAGAAATCTCACATGAAAACCTGTCCCTGTGTGTGGGAATTTGCAGAGCTCAAGAGAGTTGGATACTGTTTGGACAAACTTCTGCTCATTTAAATCAAACTGCTTGAGATTTGACTGGCACCAGTCACGGACACACCAAGAGGCATACCAGTGCCTCTTCAGATCACTTGGTGCAGCACAGCAGATGAAATCTGAGTGGGGTTAGACACCGGGAAAAACACCTTTCCTTGTCAGGAGGAGATCAGCTCACTCCCTTTTACTGCCATCCTCAGTGAGTTGGGAGGGATTCTTATAAGCTTCTGGCTGATTTTGAAGGTTTTCTTGGAATCCTTCCCCTACATCTCTTACAGAGCTTCTCTCTCCCCACCCCCAACAGAAGCTGGTCCAATAAAAGATATTACCTCACCCACCGTGTGTGTCTAACATCCTGGGATGACACAACTACAGCTACACTGCATACAGAGCACAGGTGACATTTCAGAATCCATCACCAAGGGCTGGAAGCAGAACCCATTGAAAAACTGAAACAAGTGTCTATTCATTTCTGAGCTGACCTGCTGTCTGAAGTCCACGATAGCTCAATGCGTAGTTAACCCCTTGAGTTCCAGTGCATGGTGCACTAGCAACCAGAGGTTCTCCAGATTTCAGAGACATGCAGATGTACGAACCATGGACCATAGGGCAACTCTGTAGGATGAAAAGTATGAGCCCTTGGTATGTAGCCAGTTCCCAGGGCCTCCGTTTTTTCCGACTCTTAGTTAACTAAACTAATTCAGGGCAGATCTTTCCACTTGCATAAATTTGTGAAAACAGAAAACATGAAGAGGGCACCCTCAGACTGCTTCCTAGGTACCTCTGGCATTTCAGGCACAAACTGCATACAGAAAGAGTCCGTTTCCACACAGTCTGAACTGAGTTTGGTAAATCTCAATCCTTTCTTCTCACAGCTCCTGCACTAAGCAAAACACAGTGCCGGGGACTCATTTGCTAATGCGTTCCAGACGGGATATCAAATTTACACATTGTGGTAGATGTGGTCTGAGGGACAGTGTTTCATTTTTCTGTCTCATTACAGTTATTCCAGCTTCTATTTGGTTTCAGAGAAATCACTCCTGCCAGAAAACCCACCATGGAATGCTGATGAAACATGAGTCTGCCTCGCCACTAGTTTCTAGTCTCCTTTCCTGAGATCCAGCACTAAGTCCCCTCCCCATCTCCCACGTCTTTAGAAAGTGACATTTCTAAGGTCTGCAGAGAGCAGCTTCCAAATGAGAAGAGCTTAGCATGGCTCCCTTCTGTGCATTCAGGGTCAGTTACCTTTTGGTTCACTTGCGCCAGGAAGGTCTCAGTGGTAGGAGCAGTGAGAATCCTAATTCCGAGTCCACTCGCCAGATGGCGAGGAATGGGAGAGATTCTGCTTGCAGGCTATGACCATTCTAGCATGTTGTGCTACCACTTGGCAGGTGAGAAAGCAGCACTCAGATCAGTTCAATAATTTTTCAGCAGCCTTTTAAACATCCAGAGGATGGTGAAGGTGTTACAAAACACAACTGGGAGTTGATTTAAGTGCTTGATTTATGAGCCAAGTAAAACTGTATCTAAAGTCAAGTCCTAGGGATGGTAAAACAACAGATTGCGTCTGCCTTTCAAATCACACTTCAAATGCCGCAAGGTTAGTGACGGCCACACAACTGTCTTGATATGTGACTGTTTAAATATTAAGTGAAGTAGCGATTCCAGGGAAGGTAAAATATAAATGGGAGTGCTACATACTTATCACTTCTCTGCCTGGATTCCAAGCCCCATCAGCCACTGCTGGTCTCTGAGGAGGAGAGGTAAGGTCATGGAGTTCAGCGGGGCAGGCAATGGTTTTCCCATCTTGCGAATATTTTCAACATTTTAGAAATGTTCCTGTCCCACATTGGGACTCAACTGGGACCTTTCAACATGTTTCATGAAAAACCAGAGACAGACATCCCAGAACAGCCAAGAGGTCTGGGCACTCACCAGGTTCTGGCGGAGCAGGTCCTTGACTATTCTTGGTTTGACTATTCGCAGCATCTCTCTCTACACCTATAGCCTGGACCCGAGAAACCATTGCAATTAAAGTGTCATCACAATCAACCATTTCCCACAAAAGGTGGGATTTTAACAATCTGACAAAAACCCATTTTGTTGAAAAATTCCAGATGAAACAACGTTCAGCAGGAGAACCCCTGACCAGCTCTAGTCATGAGATTCTCAGCTAAAAAGGCCTGATTTAAAAATCCACTGCAGACCATTGGAGTCTTTCCATTGACATCAATGGACTTTGGATCAGGGCCGTTAGGAGATTTAAAGCTGGGCCAGGGTGAAACAATTTTTTTGAGGGGCTGGGGAGGGAACAGAGCCTTAAATCTTCACCTCTGTTGAACTTAAATTTAAACTCCTGAAGTGTGGACACATAACTCGCAAGCCACTGGACTCTGAGGTCAACTCCCTGAGATACTAATTCTCCCCCCCCACACTCCTCCGCCCCCAAATTTGAAGCTCAAAGGATACTAGCATTTATTTTCATTTCTCCCCCTGAAGAATGAGCGCAAAAGTTCTTAATGCTTTTAGAAAGAGAGCTACAGCTTTAGCCAAAAATCTAATACAGCCAGAATTGCTATGAAAAAAATACCATATGGATCAGATTTTCCAAAGAACTTAGCACCCATAATTGGGCCAGACTGTCACAATACCCCAGTACATTGGGTGCTCAGCTCTTTCAAAAATCTGTTCCCACATGTGGGGAAGGATTAGCAACTGTTAGCATACAAATAATTGCTACCCACTCGCTTCCCTGACACCTCGCAGCTCCACCCCACCATAGTGAGTGGTATTTTTCATTTATTTATTTTACAGGTGATGGTCTTACTGGATGCTGCTCCCAACATACCCATAGGGCTGGAGCAGCCATGAATACCGAGTCCCACACCACCACTCCGGCCTCAGCTTCCTTAGCTCTCTCTAATGGAGGGAGCACATTGCACAAAGGCATTGCTAAGAGGCTTGTGGATTGTGTCAGTTTTGACAGAGCTGCCAAGCTACCATCCTGTCCCCAGTGCAGAGGGAATTTAGGGAGGGCAGGACATGGTCCACACTTGAATTAGGTTAGGAATCTGGGATTAACCTCTGCACTCTCAAAAGTGTGTTGTGGGAAACAAATCACAGGGCTCACAATGACGTTGGTTTAATGTCTCATCTGACAGACATTAGACCCCTTCACAAGAGGCTGGGGGATTGGCACAGTACTGCATCCCTCTCCCGCCCCCCTCTCTCCCCCATCACCGACACGACCTCCCTGCAGCACGCTGAGTCTTCCTTGGCAGTTTCACATCCTCGTACTGACCTGACCCTACCCTGCTAATTCATTGCTACTCATTTGCTATTCTCTTTCTGGACCCAGTTACATTTAGATGTTTTTGCCATTGGCAGCAGAGCATCTCCGCAACCTCACCACCCTTGGAGAGGAAGAGTCACCAGAATTCTCTCTGCAGCTGCTGTGTCCTTATTTTGCAGTCTGAATCCCTGAATTCTGGGGTTTATCATTAGTTCAAAGAGATCATCTCCATCCACCCCATGTCTCCCCTTCAGCATCTTTGCAAACTTCAATCATATTCTCTCTTAATCTCCTTTCCTCTTGAACGTTAGCTGAAGGAGCCAGTCTGCACCACCCCAGCCAACCTCTTTGCAGTTAGCGGGACTCTGCTATTTGCTGTTAATTATCAGGAGAGCAGGACGGTTTTGTGCCTCTCCCTATCAGCTTTTCCCTCCTATCACACCAACATAAAAAAGCCCACATCTGCATAATTTAATTTGCTAATGAATTGCAGGCCCGACATTTTGTTGCAGTGTCATATTTTATTAGTCATGTCGTGGTTTGCATTCAGCTTCAGAGAACTCTCTGGGAGACTGAAACCACAGGACTGCCACTTTGCCAGTCTCGGATTCCTAGGACTGGTAATTTGAATGAACCAAGGAGCCCGTTCTTTCTCTCTCTATTTCTGTTCATTTAAAGAGCTGGCTGCACAGAACGGCACTCGGTATTTAGATTAGTCTGTGGCAGAGCCAGGAACAGAACCCAGCTTTTGAGTCCCACTCCAATGCCTTAACCATGGCGTGAACTTGCATCAAAGGGCTCTTCCACTCAGACCCTTTCTGCTACAAAAGTTTTCGGGAAAGCACCATTTGAGACTGTTCTCCTACATTCTTCTAACCACGACAGCCAATTACAAACAGCAGTAAGTTGTTGTGAGGCTGTGTCTACACTAATGAAACAATTCCAACATCGCTATGTTGCTGTAGCTATGCCAACAGAGCCCCGTAGTGTAGCTGCAGTAGACAGAAGGAGTTTTTCTGTGGGGGTGAGAACACCACCTCTCTGAATGCTAGCAACGTTGGCGGAAGCCCTGTTCTCTGTCAACATTGCTGCATCTACACTTGAGGTTTTGCCAACACAGCTATTGCCAGTAAGGGATTGGTTTTTGCATGCCACTGACCATCATAGCTATGCCAATATAACATTTCAATGTAGACCAAGCCTGAGTGTGTCTATCTTACATATAACAACAGTCCTATGCCCTGGCTCTCTGCTCATCTCTTTGGTCTCTCTGCCTTTAGCCAATACTCCATTACTGCTACCCTGAGGGGCAAGCCGGAGCACTGAAAAAATGCAAACCAGAAGCACACAGTACCCATCCGCTTTAGTGTCTCACTCCCCTGGTTTTCCCCCTGTCCAAGCTCCCTCCTTGGGCTGTGTTACTCACTCCATCTGCAGTTAATTCCAGACAAGTAAAATACAAACAAGAGCCTCGGCGTCCCGAGGCCACCCTTTCCAAATCAAAGTCACAGCCAACAGCAAAGGAAGGTAAGCTGCCTCCTGCTCTCCAGTGCCTTTGGAAGCCAACCAGCCAGCACGGGAGCCTCACCTATGTCTCGCTCTTTTCTCCCGAGGAGTCGGCACTTCCATTAGAACAATAGGCTCTGCCGGGTAAGAACACAGCTGACCCTTTATGCCACAGTCAGAGTAGCAGGAGGCAGGTCCCTTGCCAACCTTCGCTCTAGTCCGACAGCTGCACGGGGGCTGCATGTTTTGCTTTGCGGAAGAGGGTCTGAATGAGCTAAGGGTGCACAAAGCCTCTATGAGCTCCAAAGGGCATCTCTACCCCATTACGTTCCCCTGGGTCACCTCAGCTTCTCCCCTCCTTTCACACCATGCTTGGAACAGCCTCTCCACTTCCCACATGCCAAGCACCCTCCCTCTTCTCTAGCCTCATTTCTAAATCTTGTAGTGTCTCTCTCATTGCCAGCGAGGTCACTGCATCTTCCGCAGTGGGGCCAGCACTTCCTAAGCCCATTGGTCGCCAGAGATGGAACTCCTTGGGGCAGGGATCTTGTGTGTAAAAGCATCACACGCGCAACACAGGAGGGAGAGTAATTAGCAGCCAGGCAGAAAGTCGGCCCCTGGAGTCTCATCTTAGGTGGCATAGGACTTGGGAGTGCAGCGGCTTTCAGGGTTGTTGGGTTTGACTTGATTAGTTTAACGGACTCAGACATGCATTTAACAATTTATTACCGGTATGAATCCATCGTGACCTTATGAGCCTATTGGATTTTGCCAGGGTTAGTTTGAGTGGCATGTGTGGAGGTGGGCAGTTCTTTATGATGCTCTCCTCTAGGGAGCCAATTTGCTTCAGTGCTTCCCCCCACAGGATGCTAGCAGAAAGCCTGTTGCACCCAGTGCACAGCTGATGTTCATATCTGGACAGGGCACCTACACAAAACGTGTGAGCAGGGCATGGGTTTCTAATGAGTCGGCTGCAAACCCGGCCCTTTCCTTAAATTAGCAGAAGGTGCTGCCCCCATTTATGAGCTGTGTTGGGCAATGATTTCCAATGAAAATCTGTATTTTATTCATTAGGTGTCTGCTTTGCTGCTGAATTCTTTAATGCATTTCCCAGCTGTATCAATGCATAGCTGCAAAGGAAGCCATTAAATCTGAATGCATGTAACTTTTCTGGTAAGATGCATTCTTCACAGGAAGTTAGTCTGTAGGTTAGGGGTTTATGCAGCCCTCAAACCCAACCTGCTATTCTCACTACTCTCTAGGAAATATTTCCCTTCTCCACCTAGTGGGAAAAAAGTAAATAACATGCTGGGAATTAAGAGTCAGAGGCTGCATCGGCCTGACAAACCCATCAGGATTGTAAATGATTGTGAAGCAAGGTCCATCTGGTGACACTGCTGGGTTCCTCCATCCTTCACATAGGTTGGCAGGGATTGCAAGGAGCGAGCACTAACACTGCTGGGCTTCAACTTAGTGCATTGCCAGCAGCTGTCAAGGAGATAAGATGAGAATAAGAGCGAGGATCATTTGCATTGTTGCAAACTCTTCTTCTGGGCTCATTTACAAATCTTGGTGCCCCAGTCAACTCTGTATTGATGATTCTCTCCAACCTTCCCCCGCCACTCCACACTTCTTGGGCAATTACAACAGAGATTTCTCTGGCACATGCCTTTCCCTACCACGTACGGAAATTAGAAAAGCAGTGTCTGCATGCCAGAAGATTTATTCACCTGTCCTAACTGGCAAAACAGATTGGTTTTGACGGACATGCTAGGATGTGCAGCTGCATTAATGAACGGTTTAGCATGGAAACTGACGGAGCTGTTCACCTCACGGATGTTATTAGCAGAAGTTTATTTAAAGCCAACTTTCTGGTTGTGGTAAGTTTATTTATTGATTGGCACCGGCAAGAACAATCATTTCAGGCTCTTTCTTTGAAAAATAATAATTGACTATAATATTTTAGAGAGACATTTTCAACTCCGAAGACTTTATGAATCACACGCTTCATCATTGAAATGCAGCCACCTCTGGGATGGAGAACTAGGTAGGTAACCAGCACAGAGCATGGGAAAGGATGAATCTGTGCACCAGAGTAAAACCCTACTCTTATCAGAAGTGCCATGGGATTTTTTTTTCAGGAGCCAACAGGATTTGTTTTCAAGTTCTCCTGGGAAAGACTGCCCTCAGACGGCATGCAGCTCGGAGGATGAGGGCCTCCTGCTAGAGTTTGAACCAGTAGTTGCAGATAGTACTATCTTATAACCCTGTGATGGGGTTATTCCGAGCAAACTAATTAAACTCCCCATCAACTGCGTAAAAGTTTAACTTTGCCCCTGAAAGATGCTCAGATATCATGGTGATGAGCACAATATAAACCATAGAGGGAGAGATTAGATACATGCTTCCATAGTCCTATTTTCAGCCAAATATTCCATTTAAAAGAATTTTAAACTGGGGCCGATGGATCTGAAAGCACCCCGTTGGGAGTCACAGAGAAGCCAAAGACTCGATGGGCTATGGAAGCTGCCTTTATAGTGAAGCCCTGTAGCATTTAATGGAGACGAAGCCTTTTGGATTGTATAGAAATGACTCTGAAGCCCTGTAGAACTGAACAGAGAATGAGCCTGCCCTTTTTTTAAACCACCCTCTAGAATTCTATAATGGGTTGTAATTTTCTATTACAGTCTATAGAAGGGTTGCTCCTCCTCTTTCACCTATAGAGGGGACTGGTCTTCAGCTCAGCACCTTGACACACTCACAGGGCCTCACTGAGAGGAAGTCATCTCTGCTATAGATGCTCTGTAGGTAATATGGGGACATCAGGCCCATTGGAGAGGCCCCTTTCACCAGCAGCAGATTCACTTAAAAGGAAATAACTCATTATTTATTAGCATCCTCATACGTCTAGCAGCACTAATGGGCTCTGCTGTCTTACCACTGCTCTTGTTTTGAGACCTGGAAAGCTGAGTGAGAGGGGCCCTAGGTTAAAAACATCATCTCTTACACGCAGAACATGTTTGTGTTTGGGTCTTCTCAGACACAAGGTCCCTGAACCTGATTGTAATGTAACTGAGCAACACACTTGTTTTATACATCAGTCTGGCAAGGACATGCTTTCAATTTCAGCAAGTGCTAGAATGAGTGGACAACAGGGGGAAATGTGAAAGTGGCAAGGAAAAGCAAGGAGAATTAAAACCCGCAGGACAACACTGCTACAATTTGTGTTCTGAATACTGTACGTCTATTCCTATGAAAATCTATACAGCTGCTACTGTCGCATGCACTCTTCTTACAAAGCATGAAATTAAAATTCCTCTTTGGTATCATATTGCTGCGCTACATAGTGACTCCAGACTAAGCTAGCAGAGAATTTATCCTTTGGCTTCCTCAGTCGAGTTTGTGCTGGGATTGGAAGCCAATGGGTTGAGGGAGACAAGTCTATTGCCCACAGTAAAAAATCCTACTTCCAAAATAAATCCCACAGAAATATTGTTGGCCTGGAGTATGACTGCTGGTGCTAATTTCACAGTGTAGTTTCACATGCATAATTCCCCTCTCCCCTGGGCCACTTTCCTTCTTATCTTTCCAGAACAAACTCAACATGCAGGCTAATTTCAAGGAGCGTTTCATCCACCAGAGTCCAGCCAAATGTCAATGGATCTGCTGGTAATGCAAATTGAGCCAATCATGCAAAACAAGGGTGCTTATGGATTCTGCAGAGTGGCAAACAGGAGACAGGTAAAGGCTGCAGGGAGGGGAAAATGATTTTCCACTGCTTCACACCTTGTGTCATTTGCAGGTATGCAGAGTGAGTGGGATTTTTCAAAAGAACCTAAGTCATGTAGGAGCCTATGTCCCTTTAGTTTTCAGTGGGACCTGGACTCCTGAGCAACTTAGGCATTTCTGAAAATCTCACCTCTAAAACTCCACCAAATCGGAATTCTGCATTCAGACCATTCACAGCCGCTTTGCACAGAAGTAAATGATGACAGAAGATGCAAAGCAATAGAGAATCATCCCTGAATATCCAGGGAAGCTTTGACTTCATTCAGGTGTTTTTCAGTGAACTCCAGCACACCTCCTATCAGGTATTCCCTGCTCCCAGGAGCTACTGTCACAGAATTAAATATCAACAGATGTGCTAGGTGCTGTACAGGAGGTAAAACGGGAACCCTCCCCGTCCCAAAGCATGCCCAATTTAAGGCCTCAATCCTGCAGTCAGCTAGAAATGTGCAGACACCGAGTTCTGCCTACACTTGAGCTCATTGCAGGACCAGGGCCTAACAGATCTGAAGATGGGACATGCTGAGAAGCCCTGAGGAGGGAATAATGGAGGGTTTTCTTTGTTTGGATTTCTGTCTATCTAGGTACTTACACTGCCCCTAGCACCATAGGGTCTGAGCACTTCACAAACCCTCAGTGAGATGCAGAAGCATAGACCCATTTTGTAGATAAGGAGCTCAGGCAAAGGGACTTCAAAGGCCTACCCCCACAAACACTTAACTTTACATAACCTGACTAGTCCCATTGACTAGTGAGTGAGTAATGGTGCCCCAAGTCACATGGGAAGCTGACAGCAAAGCTGGGAATTGACGTCACATTTCCAGAGTCCCAATCCATGGCCTTAACCCCCAAACCATCCAATTCGCTTCCGGTGGGCATTGCCTATCAAATGAGTTCTACACAAAAGCTTACCACATGGGGAGGCCAGAGGCTTGGCAAAGAAGACTGTAAGGAGAATGGGTTTGCCATTTGCAAGGAGTAATCAAGCTCTGAAACGTGATCTGACACTTTTATAAAACTCTTTCATTTTGCACTTCTCAGAAAGTTGGGGTAACGGTGGCTCTGAGATAATTTGGGGACAAAAGGGTGGGGAGGGGCAGGACCCTGATTAGCTGGGTTGGCTGAGATCCTCCCAGAAAACTTTTCAGATCATGCAGCGGGACTTAAGAAGGTTTCCCTATTATGTATGCACAGAAACAGCAAGGAAGAGCAGGGAATCTATATTGTGCTAAAACATGATATAGAATTAATCCCCCCAGGTAACAGAATTCCTCATAAATGGCAAATGGGGAGATAGCCACAGTATTATATTTTATCACACTTTCTGTCAAAATATCCCCTGCAGGGAGCCTTTCAGGAGATGGTATCACAAGCAAAGCCTTATTTGGGAAGGATGATTTGAACTAGACAGCAGCAAACTATCAATATGTTCTTAGTGAGATGGGTAGATAGAAGACACCTTACAGCAGTGTTAGCAGTACCTAATGGAGTCTTGCTCTCCCCTGTGTAATGCTGGTTCTTATTTGTGTGGGTCTATACACAGCGCATACTATATATTTTAATGATATTGTAATGTGACTGCCTTACACTGACATGATGCTTTTCATCCGGAGAGTCTGCCAAACACTTTACACGTGTATAGGAGGGGACTAACTTTTTCCTATAAAATGCAGCGAATAATTGGCCGATACAGGGCAGCTTACCCAGCAATGCTAAACACAACAGTTGAGAGGAGGAAGCAAAGACTAGCCAGTTGGATTTTAAGTAGGTAATGCAATATGGCCAGGACACTAGCACCCCATCGCCCATGAAGAGCATCACGAAATCTTCAAAGTCCTGAGTGGTCAGTATTCTAATCTTTTAGGGAACACTGCCCACAGCATCCTAGGACATTGGGCGCAGTGCTGCCCCAGATGGAAAAGCACCTTCCATAGATGTACCAATGCCACTGCCTGAAATGTGCTGGGTTTTCCTTGGCCTCTCATCCAAGTACTGAATAGTCCCAACAGTGCTTAGCTTGTGAGCGCTGATAGATGATTAACCTGTGGGGATGAGTTGGGGCAAAGGATTCTTTTTCCTGAGGACTCGGAACTGGGTGTGTCTCTGTGCCACGTGTTCTTTCTTGGTAGGCTCATAGGCCTTCTCTGCACTAGGGATTTGCCCCGGTTACAATCTGTGGTATAGCTGCACTGCTTTGCCGATCTACAATAGGGTTTGCACTGGCGTGGCTTCCTCCCCAACCCCCTGCCCCCGCCAGTGGCTGTAGTTGGAGCAAACCTCCAATGACGAGACCACAGTTGCATTATTTCTCTATGAAGTGCTGCTGGGTAATAAGAGCTTAGAAAAAGCTCCTATTGGTAAATTGCTGGTTAATATTCCATTGTCCCCAGACCCATGCAGCAGAAAGCCATGCCAGCAAGGGGCAAATTTAGATGTCCGGCAGCTTTCAGAGGCAGATGCAACTCCTTCCCCTCATCCCTGCCTTCAGTTATGAAAGCAGCCTCCCCTGAATGCAGATAAAAATAGTCAGTGCCCCAGCTGGGCTGGCCTTGAGTGCTTCTGCCTCGCTAGGCTTGGCTTTGCGGCCGCTCTTGTAGCGGCACTCCCGAGTTCCTGTCAGTCATTGAGCTGGAAGGAAAAGGGTTTGATTATTGGACCCACCACATCGTTGGTGACCCAGATCAGTGACCCCTACCCTGTCACTCTGTATTTGACGTGGATGTTTTACATATGGAAGGGCTGAAGCCATTCCAATGGATCCAAGCCATGCCCTTGTGCAGGTTAGATGATTGGTTCATTACAGCAGCCACAATGTCACCTACGTCTCCTGCCCAGGGCACCATGCTGATGTCAAGGTAATGCATGAGGCTTTTACATTCAGGGTGAGATTTGCGGGGTGGGGGGCAGGGTGTTTACCACTGTTTCCAAATAGACATGTGTGCTCCTGGGTTGGAAAAGTGCTGATACGAAAGAAAATGAGATGCTAGAACCCCATCGCATGATCCAACGTCAGCGCCAGGTTTGGATGGAGCCTGGGCTTTAAGAAAATGGAGTTCATGCGAGTACTGAGTCCCTGGGGAGAGTTTACAGTTTTCATCGGGAAAATCATTTCCCCATTTCCTCTGCCTGCTTAAAATCAACCTAACCAGTGCAAACCCCAGTCCTGGCTTTCACAACAGCTTTTCCAGCCGGATACAGCCTCAGGTGATGGAGCCATACTGCAATGTTGAAATGCAGCCAGTTCTAGGATGGAGGGAGGCACAACACACTCCCCAGCAGTGTGGCAAAGGAGAAATGAAGGGCGTTGAGGCCACCTCCTCCCTACAACAACCTGGAATCCTTAATACCCGTACAGGACAGTGCCTCATTTGTAAAGGTCTCATCCACGAGAACTACACTGAGGAACAAGTCACAAGGTCAATAGACCTGTCTTGGAAGAACAAAGGGCTGCGGGGGGCCCACCTGGATTGGAATGCACAGCTGGAGGAGTGACAGGGTACATTTTCCAATACCCCCAAAAAGCCCCTTCCACAGCCCTTGTGCTCGGGGCATACCATACACCAAGAGGTGGAAGCCCCTTGTTAAAACATTGGCATGACATTACTACAGCACCTTGCGCTGTTGCACATCCCTCCCTTGGGGATAGTACCAGAGCTGTGTCTCAGTAAGCAAACAGTCAGAAGAGAGTAGCAAAGTGAATTAAGGCGAGTGGCTGCAGTTTGGCACTTTAATGGGGGTGTCCATGAATTACAGAGACATCGATCAACGTGACTGCATATCAATCAGACGGCACTAACTTACCCTGACATGGGGCCAGGGAAAACGCTCCCCATACCCCACAACAAACGTTAATTATTTACATCCCCGGGACTTTTTCAATTATCTCTCCAGCAATGAGGGAAGGCATCCTGCTCTTCTGAGATATTGATTAAAGGGGGAAGAAGTTCGGAGGAAGGGGGAGGTGGGGAGAGAGGGAGGAAAGCACGATTAGCTCAGGCCACCATGAGCTTCTTTAACGGGGAAATAAAAAGGGCCTGATCATTTGCTGGGGCTAATCTCAGACAGCCCCGTCTGGACTCATTTCATCGCCGTATGTTGCAATACTTCCCTAGGCAGAGTTAGACATCAGTACAAACCGGAGTCCATAAGGCAGGTGTGGCCGTTACCTGCCTGCTGCCTCTATTACACGGTTACACAATGAAATGCCTTGGTAGAGCTGCAGACTGGAGAACTGTGTGTGTACCTGGCTGGTGAGGGTGTGCTACAGGCCCCCCGCTGTGCCAATCCACAGAGGAGATGAGCTGTTACTGCCCACAGATATAGAGCCTGGCCTCTTTAGCTCAAGCTGTAGCAGCTCCTGCTTTTATCTGTGAAGGTCCCTGGTGTGTTGGTCAACAGGGTGGCTGTTACATTTGCAGGTGGAACAAGTGCACCAGGGGCAGGGGCAGGGGCAACACAAGCTTCCCTTGGCCCCACTCTGCCTCACTCCTGCCCAAGATGAACCCCACTCCCATGTAGTGATCCGGCTCCATAGCACATTCAGTCATTGGCTACTTTGCTGTGGCTGCCAGTGTTGATGCCAGCTAGGTTGTATTTTGTGAGACTTTCCCACTAGGAATTGGATTGAAACTACCCACTCACGTTACATAGGCCAGTGAACCACCATCAGCTGGCATCAACCTTACTCATGGCATGGATTTGAATCCATGGCCTAGGGGTAAACAGCCGTGAGCCGTTTGTCAGGTCTTCCTTACTTGAAAAGAAGAACTTTTGCAAACCTCTCTGTGCATAGAGGCACTGCTGAGCCTGGCACGACCTGATTGTGTGAAAAATGAAAAGTAACCATCTGGATTCCTGTGATGAAGACGGCCAGAAAAAATTTGGAGCAGGTTCTGTTCTGCAGGAAGCTGTAGAGACAGGGTTGCAGTGACAAGAGCTGGCGCCAGAGTGAGGTGGGAGACTGGAGAGTGGAAAGATTTTGGACACAAAGGCTTTTGCCCATCAGGACACTAGCTCCATTCCAGCCCAGGGAGGTGACTAGTGACTGGAAGTTGTTGCCCTTCCAATGGTGGGTTGGCATCCTGTGTGGAACCAATTAGTGATCTCAGGGTGTGGCCACATCACAGTTCGGCCCTTCCTGAAGTTGCAATGCAGGGGCCAAAGATGGATGGGGCCAGAAAGGGGGGGGGGGTTGATCTGGGGGCCCACTCATTACAGCACACAACAAGAGCTTGGGAGATCTCGATTCAAATCCCAGCTCTGCCACAATCTTCTGGGGCGACCCTGGGCAAGTCAATCTCTCCATGTCCCATTTCCCCAACCATAAAATGGGGATTATAATCCTTAATTTCCTCCCAACCCGTTTCCTGTCTATTTAGACTGTACATTGTTTGAGGTGGGGATTGTCTCTTAATTGTGTGTATGTACAGCATCTTGCACAATGGGCCTTAATCTTGTTGGGGTGGGTGGTTGCTATTGTCATGCAAATAAAAAACAGCCACCTCTAGATGGTTATTATGGGGGCTCAAGGCTGAGTACAATAGGGGGAAGGGACAGTAAGGAGAAGTTTGCACCAGTGCTGTCGATAATAGGTAATTGGCTCCAGGGCTAGTCAATCCAGCACCTTAAAAATAAAAAGAAATGGATCCAACCCTAGATCTTTTCTTTCAAGGGAGTTTAATATGGGGCATAGAGGGGTTTTGTATCTTTAAAACCAGGGAGGCCAATAAAAAACAATTGAGAAGAAAACAAAGGAGTCCTGAGAGCAGCACAGCTCCCAAAATATTATCCAGATAGTATTTCAGAGGAGCTCCTTTAGCTGTTCCCAGCCTACATAGTAGTGGTGTTACGGTCCCTTTCTATCCTGTTGTTGTTGCTGGTGGGAAATTTGGGGTCTGTTAGCCTTGAAGTGAAGCCATGGGAGTCAGGCACATGTACATGTGCTGGGTTACCCACGGCCAGAACTGAGAAATACAATCATACTATCCATGCTTAATTTGTAATGAAAGAGGTACCGGGACCCGAGCATTTTTTTTATTTTAAACTTTCATAATCGATGCGGCAAGCCCAGACAGGCCGGGGCTCTGACCTGCCAAGCCCAGAGGTGCCGGGGCTCAGCGCCGGCACAAATTAAGCACTGCATACCATGCTCCCAGTCAGATTCTACCTAACCCTTGATAACCTGTTTCTGACTGGCTGAGTTTTAGAACACAGCCAATCAGATAATCCATTTCCTGACTGCCCACTAGGCTACCTCTTATGCAGAGCGACGTGACTAAGTGGCTGGATAATAACTGCTCATCTTCACCTCTTCCTGCCCTTACACTGCCATCCTCGCCCTGCAGCACCTGTGCCTAGACAGGATACTGAGGCAGGGAGGGAACGTCCATCCCAGGTACCAGAGCCAGCGGGGGGATAAGCAATAGGAACATGCATGGCTGGGGAGATAAAGAGGCAGATCTCCATGCTGCTAAGTGAAAAGAACAGCAGTACTTGTGGCACCTTAGAGACTAACAAGTCTCTAAGGTGCCACAAGTACTCCTGTTCTTTTTGCGGATACAGACTAACACGGCTGCTACTCTGAAATGCTGCTAAGTGTTAGGGGCTGGAGGAGACAATGACAATTTTCTCTTTGGGGCAGATGTTCAAAGGAGCTCCGTACCATGGCTGCACATCAGATATCCCATCTCCTAGAACTGGAAGGGACCTTGAAAGGTCATCGAGTCCAGCCCCCTGCCTTCACTAGCAGGACCAAGTACTGATTTTTGCCCCAGATCCCTAAGTGGCCCCCTCAAGGATTGAACTCACAACCCTGGGTTTAGCAGGTCAATGCTCAAACCACTGAGCAGTGCTTCTGAAATTAGATGCCTTAGCTGAGCTCTTGACAGTTTGTCCTTACTGGGGGTGCTGAGCCCTTGGAGTCTGGCCCTTTAAAAGGACAGTGCTGGAAGAGTCCTGGGATTACCAGGGTGACCCACCAACAGGACAGTCCCAAATTGCTCCTTTGGTGGAAAAGAAATATAAGGGCACTGTCTGACTGGCCTTGAGAAATAACCCATCTGCTCCCTGAACCTTTATAAAGGAGGAACTCAGTACCTACTGCTACCTGCAGGCAGAGACGGAGACTTGACCCAGGATGTAGGAGAAACAGGTGGATTGCAAAGGCAGTTTGGGCTCCAGGACTCACCTGCCGTCCCGATGCCCCTGATAGCAATAGGGTACAGCGCCTCTTTGATGCTTTAATGAATTCATTAAAAGTATTTTTAAATTAACTCCAGCACACCTCGTATCGCCTGCATTCCCCGCTCCCAGAAGCTACTGTAACAGACTAGGGGTTTGTTATATAATTAAATATCAACACATGTATCTCATGCTCAGCATAGTTTCTGTATTTGCTTGTGCTAATTAGGATGTGAACTAAAGAGTCTCACAGAAGAAACTTAACGTGCTTGCAGGCTAATTTTCCTTGAAGGTTTGGATAGTCAAATCCCATCTCTCCCAACTCCATCTTCCTCTCCAATCCCCTCCCCTAGAAAAGGTTGAACTGAATTTCTCCCCCTCCTGCTCAAATTAACTCATCTCTGATACAGCAGGGAGAATCTTCTCTCACATCGCCCTACACCCTCCCCTCTCTCGGATGCAAATCACCATACCTCCCGCCCTCCCTCCCTCCCTCTCTCTCACACACACACATACACACACACACCTACCTATCATACTCCAACCATTCCTATCATAGGCATGTGCACACACACATACATAGTGTGCTAGGTGTAATTTCAAGCAATTTCCCTGCCAGTCACTCTGCCATCTCATGTAATCTCCCCCCAAAGGGGATCAGAGATTCCATGGTGCCTTCGCTTGGCCATAAAGAATGCAAATCACATCCCCTGATGTTTTTGAATAATGCAAACTCAGAGCAGCCGGCAGAACCCAGGGTAGTGGGTTGTCCATTAACTGCTTGTTAGCTCATGTTTGTGGTTACTGTGGCTCCGGATTAGATGGGAGATACATAATGAGCTTCAGAAGCACCTGGCCAAGGGAAAGATTTTGTTTAGAGAATCCAAATTATCAGCTTCTTGCAGGTACCGTGTTTAAACCTACTGGGAAACTGTCAAAAATTTGTCATGTGGTACTACTTATTCAAATGGGCTCCCTGTTAGCTGTGGATTACTTTCCCTTTTAACATCTGGAATAGCAGAGGAACACAGGAGTCCCCATAGCAGATTAGGACATCAGCTTTGGTATCTTGTCTCCTGCAGGGTCCAATCCCTGATGGTTGGAGGGAGGAAAACAAAAACAAAACCACTAATCTATGTGACAAATTGCACCATGCTGTATCATACCCACAGGGCCCAGTCTTGCTCTCATTGAAATAAATGACAAAAGTCTGATAAGAGCTGGACTAGGTCCTTTCTCTAGCCACCTGTCGAGCCGTGTGTCTTGTGAGATGCAGTCCTAAGAGAAACCCTATGAAGTTGGATTCATAACAAGTCAAAGCAAGGGCTTATGTTTCTACAGAACACTAAAAAATTCCAGCTGGAACGCAGCATTACCAGGAATACGGGTTAATGACTACGTTTTCCCCTTAATACCGATTGTGGTTATTTAACAGCCCTATTGGCAATTACCTGCTGACAGCATTATATTTCAGACCCTTCCCCAACCCATGACTTCGGTTGAGGTTAAAATTCGTCATGATCTCGTATGCATCTAAATATGCCTAATATATTCTCTTTATGCGGAGTTCTCAAATCCACCTGGGTGAGAAGATAAATGCAATTGGCCAATGAACTTTCCATTCCAAGCCCTGGAACTAATTAGCAGCCCTAAGTCTCAATCCACATTTACCTCTCTCCTTTGCTTGTTCTTTAAATAGAAACAATGAGAAAGAGCAAACTAAGGAAAGAGGAGAAAAATCAAAGGAGAAAGAAAGCAGACCCATCAGAAGATGGTACTAGACACATTTTTTACCTTTTCAATACAGTGGAATCCTGATTTTGGGAAAGTTCTCAGGGGATGCTTGAAACTTCTGTAAAATCATTTTTCCCGCTGTAAAAAACACACTCACGCTACAATAGCATGTCAGATTAAACAGAGATTTGTACATAATGGGAGTCTTCTGTTATGCAAACCACAGTTTTTCCCATACATCAATCTACAGATGAAATATGAGTTATCACAGATGCTTTGGGTTGCTAGTACAACCTATGGATGGGCCAATTCCTCCCTTGATACATATGGCAAATTATCACCAGTGCCAACGGGAGCTACCTAGACAGGTAAGAGTGTGACACACTCTATACAAATCTCCAATTAGTATTTAATTGTCCAAACAATAGAAGCTACCTAGACAGGTAAGAATGTGACAATTCTGGGATAAATTACTCTGTATACCTGGGCAAACAGAAGCGTGAGTGAGGGAGTGTGTGGAGAGAGAAAGGGGACGGCACTGATTTAAGAGAACAATAATGAAGTGCACTGCAGGAACTGCAAGCTCAGGAAGGCAGAGGTATCTATCCTGGTGAAATTAACACAATGGAACTTCTTATTTTTTAAAAATAATACACACCCTTTTAAATTAGATTGAATTCACATGCGATAACTCATCCTTCTCCTGCTCTTTAACAAAGTCTGGAGAAAAGGACTCCATCTATCCAAAAACATGTGCCCAAGCAGAATTTCCATCAGCTCTTAGTGCTCGAACTACAGTGCTGCTGGGCAATACTCAGGAGAACAAAAGCCCAAAATGTTTACATCCACATCCCGGCGTTCACAGGGGAATGAAGAGAAATTAACACCATTTCTATTGCTTTGGGCTTAGATACTACATCACATAGATGGCAGTGTGATAGATAGATCTTAGAAATACCATTGGTAGAACATGCTGGGAAATGACATATAAGTGACATGCAGAAAGAGCATTCTGGGTAAAGATATGCAGAGCTTTTTCTAAAAAATAGAACTAAGAACTAAGAGACCCCAATGGGCAAAATCCAGAACCTTTATGCAGTTCTTACTCAAGCAAAACCTATCAGGGTCAAAACTTGTGAAAAATAGGTCATGCTGAGTATTAGGACTGGCTAATCACAGAGTAAAGGAAGCCGATGGAGCTGAGTACTAAGGGAAAGTCCCGATTGCTCCTTGCTCAGCACTAGTTTGGATGTGACTCTTTGGTGTTAAGTTATATATTTCTGTCAGGCCCAGTTTACTAAAGACTTCAGCTCCTCTTGCCTCGCACCAGCCTGGGAGCAGAGAGAGCAAACTGGACTGTGATGCACAAAGGTCAAGTTCAGCATAGTGAGGGAAGGTTGGTAAGACCAAGACCCTGCTGTTCTGTATGTCAGATCAAATCTCGTGTGTGTGTGGGGGGAAATCACATGGAAAGTTTAAAAGAGACACCAGACAAGAAAGCCCCAATGACAAGAGATGCTGTCAGAGGTTGCAGGATCAGATCTTTGTGGCTGACAGGGAGTGAAATAGTTGTATCCCCTTAAAGATTGGTTACCAAATCATCGCAAAAAGATGGAGTAAACCATCTCCACAGACAGGCAGGTCTCGGGCAGATGCTGGTCTCCAGAGAGTTAGCGAGCTTTCATGCAGGGCCAGTGCCACGCTCCTTCTGAACCAGCTGCTAGCAGGGATAGGGAATGGAAGCAGCAATCTGGTCCTGTGGACAGTCAAGTTTCTGGGCTGGTCGTGAGCAATATAATGCAACTAGGGAATCTCAGCATTCTTTATGCAGAGGAGTACCCCAAAAGAAGAGCGGGCTTGCGGTTAAGGCATTTGACTGGACTCAGGAGCACCAGATTCAATTGCCATCCCTGCTGTAACTCAGTTACCCATCTGTAAAATGAGCATAAAAATTCTACCTTGTCTATGCAGATCATAAGGTCTTTTGCGGGAGGAATGGTCTCTGTGTGTTTGCACAGCTCCTTACACAAGAGGTGCTTAATCTCAGCTGAGGCTTCTAGGTGCGACCATTACACTAAATTCAGAGAATGACCTGCTCCTGTCTGGAGTCTTGTCCCGGTGAGGAGGAGGCAACCTGCTACTCTTTCCCCGCTACCAAACCGGAGATTCTGCTGCAGGCAAGGGAAACTCCACGCCTACTTTAAACTCACAAGAGATTCAGGGTTTGGGTTTGCTTCCAATATCAGGAGGAGGTTTGTCCAGCTCAGGCTGCAATTTTTATACCAAGTAATTAATCAAGCCTAAAACCGCTCATGGCTTTAACTGCTGCTCCTCTTTGTTGTTTGAATGGTTCAGGTTGGGAATCCCCTCTGGAACCCTGGTAATAGGAAGTCACCTCACTAGCAACCCCTATTTAGTTTCCTCTGCATCTAAACAGCCATGCCAGGAATATCTGACACCTGCTGCATCTGGCATGTGGGGGTGTATGGAGATACTGTTCCGTCTGTGCTGCTAACCAGTCCTTAACTTTGAAGGATGAGGATTGTGTATCTTTTACAGGAGGCAAAGACCCATAACTCATAGGTACCATGCCAGTGACTTATGAAGGTCTTTTTCATGGGTGAAATATCCTTTATTTGTGGTGGTTTTAATTTTTCATCCTTAAGAGCTGCATCGGGCTATTTTGAGTGCACTTAGCCCTTGAAATCCTGGCAGTTTCCAGACTGCCAGCCAATGGGATGCCAAGGAAAACATACAGATAGATTAGACAACCTTTACTGCATGTCAGCAGGCTCCAGAGACTAGGAAGATGGTCTGAGATCTGCAGAGAAGGGAAGGAGGCCCACGGTAGAGGGAGCATGACACAGGAATGCTTAGTAGAAGAACCAGGACAGCAAAGAACAATAAAACTGCTACACAAAAGTTTCCTGAATATTATTTTTCTAAATCTTTGTACTTTATTTGCTGTATTTTTAGATGAGTCTCAACCTCACCTCATTCGCCCTTCTCCAGAAATAACTTGAAGGCTGGGGTTCATTTCTGAAAGCAAGCCACAGAATGCATGGTAAGGACCAATTCCCCTCCCTGCTATTTTATGGCAGGGAAGAATACAGCACAGCTTTCATTAGCTATTCTCCACCTCCTCCTCCTCCTCCCTCACCCCCACATTTTCCTCCATAGAGATGGCATTGTTTTTCTCTAACTTTCCCATCCTGATAGATGCTGACAGGTAAATTGTTCTCAGCACCACTAGGCTGCTGGAAGCTGATAGTCAACTGATTTTTCCGCCTTAACATGGAGGGTTGTTTCCTCTCCCCCCCCAGGTGAATATATTTTTACAGTTCGGCTTTTCTTTCCCTTAAGGAACGACACACAAAGATTTGTATTCTCCACAACCTCAAGAAAAAGCGAAAGGAACTTTAAACAAAAGCCGACATGCCTTGAAGCAATTACCACGAATCTGAGTGGGGGAGTTGGGAAGAGATTATTTATAGAGATTAGCCTAGAGTGACTGACAAGATGGTGTGCACCAGTGTTTGTTTTAATCAGAAACAGGCTCGGGATGGAATAAAAAACCCACAGCCACCCACGGAGCAGAGCCTTTCAGGTTACCTAGGTTACCAAACACTCCTCTTTTTCAAAGAGCTCCTCAATTACTCATGGCCACTTCCAAGGGGAGTTGATGCTTCCACCAGATACTATGGAATGTGCCTTCTGCTACCACCGAGGCACCCAGATACTATGGGGATGGGCAGCAATACAAAACCTGACGACAGATCAAAAGCAGTGGGGGGGATTTTCAAACGCACCCTGAGTCGGTCTAACTGCTCCCACAGAAGTCATTAGCCCTCAGTGTCGGCCCAACCCTGCTGCCATTGAACACATCAGGAGCCTTGAAACATCCCAACCCAACAAGTGTATAGGGTGCATTCTGGGAGTGAGTGTTCATCAGGTTTGTGTGACTCACAGGACTTGCGTTCGAGTCTCACAGCAGGACCTGGTCACGAAGCAAGTGCCGACACGGTGATTTAGTTGAGGGCATGCTGTATTGTTAGAGGTTACAGACCTCAGAGAAGTTAAACAGCCTCTGGTGGCTGTCCAGGGACTGAGGCTAGAGCAAGGAAGGAGGAGGCAATATCAGAGTTCAAGTCCCTGCTTTGTCATCGACTTGCTGTGACAGGTCACAACCTATCTGCAGCTCACAGGGGGAGGCTCGACTCAAGACAGAACCTCCTACTCCTTGGACGAAAAACATTTCAACAATGAAATGTACCTTTCACCACTGAGGTTGCGTTACCCATTTTGTGCTTCACTCGGTTTAGATAGTGAAACCAGACTAGTTAACCTGGTTTTCTGGCTCCTAAGAACTAGTGCAACGTGGCCATGGTTGCATTTGCAAACTCCACCAAGGTATGCTAGAAGGACACCATCAACTCCTCCTTTAATCAGCTATCCTCCCTCCCCACCCTGGACTTTAAACTACTTTCAGGTCCCACATCTGCTGTTCAGTCTCCCTTCCAACTGTCCTGGCTTCAGCCACATTTTCCCATTTTAAAAAAATGTTTTTTCTTTCCCGTTGCTTCGCGAGAGCCCCAACACACACCAATGACAAAGAGAATCATACCCCAGAGTGACAGTGTAACCCTATCTTGCATGGCTTGTGGTCACCCTGACAAGACCTAAGGCGTCTGTCTTCTTCTTACATTTTGGCGAGACTTCTCTGACTTGTTGCGCCAACAAAGTCTCATTGAATTGAGCGGAACTGACACCAGCGGGAATCTAACTCTACACAACGTGCTGTCAAATGCACAGCAAACAAACTGGGAAAAGGGAGAGAAATACAGATCACCACGTCCCTTTCAGCTACATGTATGTCTGTAACACAGTAAATAACTTTGCAGACAGAAGGATGATTTTTAAGTCCCTCAAATGTCATGAGAATATTTCTATTATTATGAGATTTTGCAAAGCCTCTTTTTTTTTCCTTTAGGAAAAAATAATATCCTACAATTTGGGCCTTCATTCCTGGAAAATATTTTCACACACACAGAGCTATACATTCCCTATACACACAGGCAGATTTTTTGCAGGGAGGGATGACCCTTCTATTTAGCTCAGCAAGAAGATGTAGAAATCTTACATTATAGTTAAGAACGATACTCTGTGCCTGGGTCCTACCACAGGCATCATCCCTCTGACATGTACCCAGCTTCCACGCCACCTCCTTCCCCTGCCTTGCCCAGTGCAACTTTCACTGCTGCTCCAGATGGCTGCACATAACCAAAGTGAATCAGACTGTGGTTATGTCAGGCTGTGTAAACAGTGTCGTTGGAGTGGAATCTGCTGTCTGAAGATGAGCAAAGCACCCAGTGCAGTCCTGAAGCCACTGAGCCGCCTGCAGCATTTAATCTAAGATCTGGGGAAGCCAAACTCCGCACACGCGTTCCTGCTGTTTATCTTTTGTGTAGCGCTTTGTAGCACTGCATTTCTCTGATGGAATCAGTGCCTCTCAAGTGAGCACCAGTTCAATGTCAGCTAGATTCTGTTTCTGAATAACCCCAGAGAGGATATTGACTATTTCTCTGTCCTTCCCCTGTAGCACCAGCAAATGAGCAGAGAGAGAGAGAGTGTGTGTGTGTGTATATGTATATAGAGACCATACTTTTGCATTTCTGCTGCCCATCTTCCTAACAACAGGGTATTCATCCGTAGAGGGCACCCTGTGTGTTAAAGCCAACCAGAGTCGTTCACAATAAGCAGGGCCGGCTCCAGCATTTCTGCCGCCCCAAGCAAAAAAAAAAAAAAAAAAGAGCCGCGATCAGCGGCGGCAGTTCAGCAGCAGGTCCTTCGCTCCTAGAGGAAGTGAGGGACCTGCCGCCCCTGAATTGCCGCAGGTGCCGCCCCTCTCCCTTGGCCGCCCCAAGCACCTGCTTGTTAAGCTGGTGCCTGGAGCCGGCCCTGACAATAAGGTGCCTCTCCAATAAGGAGCCTGCTCTGTCAAATTGCTATGCAAGATAAAATGTCTCATCAGGAAGTTAGGGAGCATGCAGACATGAAAGCTAAACAATAACATGCATCTGCATTTCAAAGACCTGCACATGCCTCCACTTTGGAAATCTGTCACACCAAATAGACTACCCTGCTACTTTTACAATATGGAGGGGACTCTAAAAGTGGTTAGCATGTCTTCTGAGCTGCACAAATGGTAAACCACACTACAGCCAGGCGAGGATCTCATTAAGACAGGACAGCTTGGTCAGTCTATTGAAGACAAGGCATTCTGGGCCAGATTTTTAAAGGCACTGAGATGCCTAAAGATGTAGCTATTCTGAACGACACTGTTTACACCCACTAATCCGGGGCACCGCAAGCTGAGTTTGAAAATCATTTCTCTTCACATAGTTCAGTTTTGTGCCAGTGCAGCTGTGACAGAAGGCACCACTGCCCACCCGTCAGTCAGGCCAGATTCCCTTCTTTGCAGGGGGTGACTATTCCGGGAATGTTCATGCAGTGCTGAGCACTTCTCTCTGTCTGGGTCCTCCCACAATGCAAACAACATGCAGGGATTCATGTCATTTTCCCAGTGCCTTCTGAAATAATTCATCTCCTCTAGGTGCTGCTTTTGTATCTGCTTGTTGCCTAGGGTGCTGGAGATGGTTCCTTGGACATTAGTCCCCAGCACAGACAGCTTTCAGAGCTAACACAGCAGCAACTTGGAGGCATGTAGTAGAGCCCACAGGATCTTATGGTGCATCACAAACGATGGACATACAACAATCAGTTCACTCATTGCTGAAATGCTGCCATCTTGTCTAGACTAGAGCTGAAGGTGTGATGTTCGTATGTGTTAGCTAACACGTTTTAAAAGTCTAATGTATACAAAGCACTCTAGGCCAGAGTTTTAAAGGCATATAAGACACCTATAGATACACATCCAATTTACTTATTTTAATGGGCGTTAGGCTGCTTGGGGCGGCAAAAACCCTGGAGCCGGCCCTGGCTAGGACCCAACTCAACTCTTGTGAAAAGTGCCACAGGTCAGGATCTTTAATGACCAGAAGAGGGCAGGCCTTGCAGTTTACATCTCGCATAGCACCTCAGCCTACCATGCTGGGGAATTTATTAGTGGCTCATAAGAAAAGATTACCTCCCAGTGAAGCAACATCACAGTTCACCACAGCACCCAGGAGACATCCTATCCCAGTTCTGACCCTGCTTCGCTTGTGAGATCTAACAAAACCAGACTCCGGGATGGTACAGCTGCAGATCACAATAACATGCAATCTGTCTACTGGGAGGACCGTCGCAAAAAAACAGAGGCTCAGTGATTTCACTAGCTTTGACCCTGGATGAAGACTGAATTGTGCCAATAAAAACACTAACAGCTGAACAGGCCTGGAACAGATGTACGAGGAGCTTGGGGTGAGGAGGGGAGTGGAATTAAATTAATCCCTTCATTATCAATTTGACCCCTGGAAAAAACTGAAGGAATGGTTACGAAGGTTCACTGTGGACCTCTAATGCCAAGGAGATCAGCTAACACAGCATCTGCCAGCCCAGACTGGTTCTGCTCTAATCTCTACCCTTCCAGCTGGGACTGGAGTCAAGCGGGTCTACTTGAAATCACACATTCATACTGATGAGCTGTGCCATGCACTGTAACCACTCGTAGAGCAGAGTCTACCAGAGGAGCATTGGGCTGCTTGTGACAGAAGGAACCACCAATATTGAGGGCTGGAATTTGTGGTTGGGGTGATTTTTGGGTGCTTGGTTTCCTCTCCTGTTCTGGGGAATTTGCTAGGTTTACTTTTCTTGGTACTGGTATTTGTATAGTTAACGCAGAGCCCTGAATAGGCACATGTTACTGTCCGTTTTATAGACCTCTAAATACATAACTGCAAATAAATCTGTGCATATTTCCAGATATTAGCTGAGCCCACGGGAAGGGCTTGGTTACCCTCTGTAGAATGGGAGGGGACATAGGATCAGCTTCCTTGCAGCTGGCTGGTTTGGGAGGCTATGTTAGAGGGGAGCACAAAAGAAGGTGCAGATCTTTCTCTTTTCGGAGGAGGGAGAGCGCATCTGATTGATTTGGGATTTTATGAAAGTGATGATAGGAGCCAGACATAATGCAGATGGAAGCCATAAAACTTCCTCCATGCAGTTCTGCCAGTGCCTCTCAATTTGGACGTGCAGCCACACCCATTGCTTTTCCAGTGCTGGATCTTACACATACTGCTCAGTCGATGTCCCTCGGTCCTGGTCTGGTGACCCCAGACATGTGCTCAGCTCTGGCAATGCCCCTCAACCTCACCCCCCCCTGCTAATCCAGCCCTGGAACTCTCCCGAGCAGAGGCTACCTCTTGACTGTCTCTACAGAGAGAAGAACAGGAGTACTTGTGGCACCTTAGAGACTAACAAATTTAGTAACAAATCTAAGGTGCCACAAGTACTCCTGTTCTTCTTTTTGCGGATACAGACTAACACGGCTGTTACTCTGAAATCTACAGAGAGAGAATACCAAACATTTCATTTTTCAAGCTCTCTTGAGAGGAAAAAGGGCCTCGCATTAACTCACCGTGTCTCCAATGTCTGCCTAGTTTAGAGAACAGAGAACTGAGAAGAGAAGGAGAAACAACAGGCAGAAGCGTGGCAGCGCAAATGACTGTGAGGATGAACTTTCCAAGACCCAACTTGGGCCAGTCTGAGACTCTGGTGCAGCAAACACTTAAGCATGTGTCTACCGTTACTGCAGCAAACAGTCCCGTTGGCTTCAATGGGACTACTTATGTAGGAACATTACACACATGATTAACTGCAGGATCGGGGCCTTAGACTGGATCCGCTTCACTTTGCAAAGGGAGTGACTGAGACAACCTCTCTGATCTGAGCAAGGAACATCCCATACCTTGAGGGCAGATTCTACATGGCAGAACAAAAGCAATTGCACAGTGCGGAGAGATTTCTACTACCACAACCCAATCCCCTCTGCTGAACCGCCTGCCCAGCACACGGGGCCCCTCCAGTTCAGAGCAGCTGTTGCAAATAGATATTGAAGTAAAACAAACAAACAAACAACACCCTGTCGTTCAGGGGATTAGTACTTTGAACAAATTTCACTTTGCAGGAAAATAACTGGGGAGCTCAGGGAATAGAGCGCAAGCCTCTAGCTCTTCTGCACAGCAGTGAGGAGCGCAGCAAGCAGGTAACAACCACCCACATTCAGTCTCAGGCTACTGAATGGAGAAGCTGGTATGAGGACATCTCAGAAAAGCAGGCACACCTGTGGAAGAGGGGCCAGCGGGATTCGCCCAGCAAACTGCTGCATGCTGTTGCCATTCATGGCACAGAAAGGCAGATAAAAGCAGATTTATCTGCCAGAGAATAAAAGCACAGGATTCTCAAAAGGGGCACATTCAGAGGTGACTTGCTAGGCTCCTTCACTTCTCTAATCCCTCTCAGAATTGCCAGTATTATCTGTGTGCCCATGCAGGGGGAGAGTTGCAGGGCACCCAAAAGGAGTAAAAGAACGGAGGCTCTTTGAAATGCAGGGTCCGGGCCAAGTACTGCGGGGGTGACTCACAGACACAGAGAAGAGATGAAAGGAGATGCGGCCAGAATGCTGAGCCAGGCAACGAGCCTGCTGCTGGTGAAGATCAAGAGGAGAACGTTGGCAATATTTTGGATGTGCTTCAAGGAGATGCGGAGACCATCTGGGTTAGGCAAGGGAAGGGCAGGATGCCAGGGAGAGATCCAGGGGAAGTGGAGTTGTAACTTGAAGGTGCATCCAAGCAGCAAGGGCTAAGCAGTATGGGAGAAGACTACTGTTCAGAGACTGACTGTCTTGGAGTGTCTCCCTGCCCTGGGAAACTCTACTTCCTAGGGTGAAAGGAAGAAGGAGGCCGACTGAAATGTAACACTGAGTTACCAGCTGTTCTGTCTGGGTGGAGGATGCCGGCGACCCTTCTGTACATTCTTTTGCCCAAATTTCATTTCTGATTAAGCAGCGCTCTTTTGCCCTGGACTGAGAGAGCCTGGTGAGGCTGTGTGCTATTTGCATCCTTTCTTTGTTTTTATTTAAAAATATCACCATTAAAACCAATTGACCAAGCTAGGCTAGCTTGTGCTGAGTAGCTACATGGTCCAGGTTTCCTCACAATGCACTTTTCCGATCCAGGAAGAAGGCAATTCCCTTTAAAACAAAGTTTGCACTGAATGCAGGTGAAAGATGCTGGGCTTATGGCCCTGGGGAACAAGGGCCTCGCTTGATCAGCAGGACAAGGCAGCTCAGGCATCAGGAGGGTAAGCGTCTGCCATACTGCCCCAAGTTACGCTGCGTGACCTCCGGCAAGTCACTCTTTTCTCTGTGCCTTTGTTTCCCTATCTGTAAAGCAGGGTTAACAATGCTTTCCCCACTTTCGTGAAATACTTGGAGATCCACACACAGAATACAAGTGCCAAATATGTTTAATTATTATTATTGTTCAGTCACCTGGCCCAGCTGGGCTTTGACTTCTCTGCTTAGGTTGCCATTAAGAGCCATCCGGGATCAGTGCCCACGGTAGTGGGTTCTTGTGATGTGGACACCTGCCCATACTGGGAACTGGACTGAGACCCAGAAACTCATTTTTCCACAGAAAGTTAACAGCCATCAGATGGTAATGCCTTTTGGCATCTACTGACCTGGGCAAGATTCAAACCAGTGACCCAAAACAGAAGTTCTCTCTTTCATGCACCACCCCTGGAAGCCATCCACCATCCCTGCTTCGGAAACAAGGAGCTTATAAAGGAAAGCCAAACAGACCCTTAGCTCTAGTGCAGCAGTAACCCTATCAGCATGCGCTGGAGATAAAGGCTTCTTTTTCCTTGGGAGGAATCAAAGCCTCATTGAGAAGTGAATTATGAATGAAACCGTAAGCTTTTAAACTTTTAACCTGTGTGTTTCTAAGAAAGTCTCCATTTAGGAAAAGACAGGTCAGGATAGAACAAGGGATCCAGTGGAAGATGGTAAATTTTTCAAGCTTTTAAAATAAACCTGTTTAAACTAAATATTTCATTTTCTGATCCTGCCGCTCTCAAGCCAAACAGGAAACTATAATCCGTGTTGACTGAAGACTCAATTAAATAAGACTGTTGGACCTAACTTACTTACATTTAGCTTGTGCCCACCTTGCAAATGCATCTGAGTTCTCCCTTCCTCCAGAATTCCTCAGTGGGGAATACCAGAGGCAATCAGTTGTCTCGATGTAGTTTTCTTTTGTTCACTCCCGTGTCATATTTCCAGGTGATTTATGAATGTGCCTGTGATACACAAACTGCCTAATGACTTACTCTCCCTGCTGAGAGGTAGGTCTCAGCTGAAACACTGCATGGAGGTTACCCTGGGAATCATCATAAAAGAAATTTGGAATTTTTCATCACATGCTTCACTCTATGTTCTAGGGCAAGACATGAAGGAGAAACCAGTTCCTGTACAGATTATTTATCCAGAACGAGAGGTACTGAAAAGAAAGTCCAGTGCTTGGCCATGGTCAGCAAAGCTTATGGCAAGATGTTGACGTGAAACTAGACATTCAATGAAACAGAGGTCAAAACACTTTATACCGAGGAAGTCAGAGGTCCTAGGGGGCAGTACAATGGGAGTGGGTCTCAGGAGAGAATAAACTATGTAGTGAAGGGCAGGGAGAGAATGGCTGGCTCAGGGAAATGGTAAGGGAATAAATCCAGAACTTTCACCTCTGGGTCACTCCTTCAAATCCACCACAGGTTGGTAGCGACTGAAAGTCATTGCCACTGAGAAGGCTCTTCAACGGCCTGTACCAACCGGGGCTCAATCCATTTCCTATTGCAGAGGTGGCCAAACTGCCACCAGCACAACTGGCTCTAATTTGGGATCTCATGGAGGCCAAGGACTGAATGAACCATGGAGACCAAGCTCCTCTCCTGCCCTTTTAACTGGGGTATCTAATTCAGGGATGAGGCAAGTTGTCATCAGGGCAGAGCTGGGAGAAGCTTTCAGAAAAACGAGCAAAGGGCAGAGGAAGTACAGGAGACCAGTATAAGGTTTACAGGCAACTTTTAATGAGAGAGATAAAAATGTGAGTTTGTTAAGATTACCTCGTAAGAAACACTTGTAATGTGGCACAAGGTCCATCTAGAAACAGCAACACAGAGGGATAGATTATAGTTAGAAGCTGTAAACCTCATCCTTTTGAGACTTGCCTGCATCAGTTTTATTACAATATCTTTCATTGTGTGATGAGGGAAGCCAGGCATTTTAAAGAGCAAGTAAACCAAAGGCAGGTCACGTACTGGGAGTTTACTGCCTCCTGGGATTAAGGTCAATCATCATGGAAGGGAATTTACAACTACATAAAATGTTTCAAACCTCAAAAATCAAAGGTTCTTTGGTACAATCTCTTGTGGCTTTCTGCAGTTTCCTGGATTGTGCTGTACCAAAACCCCCGATCTGAAGACCTCCATATTTTGGGGGAACTCTGTCCCATCCCTAGACTAGATATCAGCTCTCAGCAGCAAAGTGGAAACTGCAATGCTAGGATTGAGTTATTTATAATTAGAGCTGTGAAGAACTGTTCGATCTGAACTGAAGAAGTACTTGAAATCAGCCAGACGTTGTGCCTGGCTTGAGTTTGCAAGCCAATTGGGGCTCCCTAGAACTTTTCAATGTCTGCAAACTGTCCAACAAAACCTCTGATGAACCTCAGCGTGAATAGCCCCAATATTTCTACACCTGCCGTTCATGCTGGATTTGGAATATGAATCATATTTGCTGGGGAAACATCTGATGTGGCAAATGACAAGAGGTTTTCCATTGCAGCCACTAGTGCCACTTCTAGACAGACCCATTTGAACTTGAACCCTAACTAGGGGCCTACAATGAGATCTGGGCCTGGGAAACTGGTGTTGATTTCAACTTGAATCTTTTCAAAACTTCAGGACGTTGCAGACCTGATCCAGTGGGATTTGGAAAGGGGCCTCCCAGCTGGAATTCAGAACAAGGGATCCAAAGGGGGTTAGGATTCTTGCCTTTCTGGTTTCCAGATTTGCTGATCACCTGCACCTCCTGTTAAACTTCAGGGCCTCAACTCTTCTGAAAACCAGGCCCCCTTTTCGGTGTCTTGAGTTGGGCACCCAAACACTAAAGTCCCCAAAATTAATGGCAACTTTTGAAAACGTTGCCTCAAATCTGGAACAAGATGGCTGGACTGGCAGTCTGTGCTCAGGTGACTGGAGGAGATGGGGCTATTGAAGGATAAGACGGAGGTGCAGCAGAAACCCAGAACAGGAATGATAGAAGATACCACGGGTCAGGATTGAGGGGAATTGGCCAAGCTGTGCAGTGGGAGAAGTTTGAGACACGAATGGCAGAAGGTGCTACAGATCAAGACTCAAATACATTAGCAAGGGTTAGTGGGAGGAGAGGGGGGGTGGGACCCTGGGACAAGAATAGCAAGGGGTACTTCTGGACAAGCATAAAATGCACTGAGAGAGGTAGTGGAGCCCAGGCTGGGATGGGAGGAGGTGATGAAGATCAGGAGTGAGGAGAATTGTCAGAGCTAAGGGCGGCGACGGAAGTGGGGGTAGGCAAAGCTGTCTTAGGCTCTGCATGCATTAGGCTTTGCTCTATTGAGTGCTAATAAAGCACTTTCATTTTCAGAGAAAAATCAATCACTCTAAAATTATAAATAACAGAGATGAAAGTTAAGAGTAAAACTAAACAAAACCCCAGGTGGCCTCTTGCCCAAGGCAGCTGCTACTAATTTTAGTCTCCCTGGGGTTCCCAGCTCTGTTTGGTTCAGCGACTGTTCAGTTTTAGATGGTTCGTTGTGATGAGACTGCTTAAAACTAGAGAACACCAGAAAGACCCAGTCACAAGGAAACTCGGTTTTCCTTGGGGGTATGAAGGAGCTGGGATCTGTGCTCTGCCTCCATCCTACTTTTCTGACACACTTGCTGTGGTACCTGCACAGGCGGGTTGTCAAAGGTGCTGGAACAGTTTTTATAGGGAGGGTCCTGAGAGCGATTGAATCAAACTGTAAACCCTGCATATGAAGGAAACCACTTCAAGCCGGGGGTGCAGTGGCACCCCCAGTTCCAGCACCTGTTCTGGGTTGTCTGCGAGGCCTCCAGGAGAGCTGCAGTCAGCTGCCAAATTGCCATTTATTGGCCTCTGTGTTCCCTATACTCTGTGGCTGAGATTACTTTGGGCATGCACCCTTCTATGGCTAGGTGCAACCCCCTCCCCCACTGCCTGAGACAGCGCCACCCTCCCCCTCACAATGGTATCTCCAGGACCACCAAGCATCAGGTGCTACAGGTGCCTTAAAAATAAGCTCTTCTCCTCTGCTTTCAGTCAACAGAGAATGGCAGGGAGTTTCTCTGTGCTGAGGTTACAAAGTAACAGCCGTGTTAGTCTGTATCTGCAAAAAGAACAGGAGTACTTGTGGCACCTTAGAGACTAACAAATTTATTTCAGCATAAGCTTTCGTGGGCTACAGCCCACTTCATCAGATGCATAGAGTGGAACACACAGACCGAAGATATTTGTACGTACAGAGAACATGAAAAGATGGAAGTACGCATACCAATTGTAAGAGGCCAATCAATTGAGATGAGCTATCAGTAGCAGCAGAAGAAAAAACTTCGAAGTGATAATCGAGATGACCCATAGAAGGTGTGAGGAGAACTTAACATGGGGGGGAGGGGAGAATTCAATTAGTGTAATGACCCAACCATTCCCAGCCTCTGTTTAGGCCTAAGTTAATTGTGTCTAATTTGCATATTAATTCGAGTTCAGCAGTCTCTCTTTGGAATCTGTTTTTGAAGTTTTTTTGTTGCAAAACTGACACCTTCAAGTCTGTCACTGAGTGATTAGAGAGGTTGAAGTGTTCTCCCACTGGTTTTTGAATGTTATGATTCCTGATGTCAGATTTGTGTCCATTTATTCTTTTGCGTAGAGTCTGTCCAGTTTGGCCAATGTACATGGCAGAGGGGCATTGCTGGCATATGATGGCATATATCACGTTGGTAGATGTGCAGGTGAACAAGCCCCTGATGGTGTGGCTGACGTGGTTAGGTCCTATGATGGTGTCACTTGAATAGATATGTGGACAGAGCTGGTATCGGGCTTTGTTGCAAGGATAGGTTCCTGGGTTAGTGTTTTTGTTGTATGGTGTGCAGTTGCTGGTGAGTATTTGCTTAAGGTTGGGAGGCTGTCTGTAAGCGAGGACTGGTCTGTCTTCCAAGATCTGTGAGAGTGAGGGATCATCTTTCAGGATAGGTTGTAGATCTTTGATGATGCGCTGGAGAGGTTTCAGTTGGGGGCTGAAGGTGGCGGCTAGTGGCGTTCTGTTATTTGCTTTGTTGGGCCTGTCCTGTAGTAGGTACTCTGGGTACTCTTCTGGCTCTGTCAATCTGTTTTTTCACTTCAGCAGGTGGGTATTGTAGTTTTAAGAATGCTTGATAGAGATCTTGTAGGTGTTTATCTCTGTCTGAGGGATTGGAGCAAATGCAGTTGTATCTTAGAGCTTGGCTGTAAACAATGGATCATGTGGTGTGTCCTGGATGGAAGCTGGAGGCATGTAGGTAAGTATAGCGGTCAGTGGATTTCCGGTATAGGGTGGTGTTTATGTGACCTTTGTTTATTAGCACAGTAGTGTCTAGGAAATGGACCGCTTGCGTGGATTGGTCTAGGCTGAGGTTGATGGTGGGATAGAAATTGTTAAAATCATGATGGAATTCATCGAGGGCTTCTTTTCCATGGGTCCAGATGATGAAGATATCATCAATGTAGCGCAAGAAGAGTAGGGGCGTTAGGGAACGAGAGCTAAGGAAGCGTTGTTCTAAGTCAGCCATAAAGATGTTGGCATACTGTGGGGCCATGCGGGTACCCATAGCAGTGCCGCTGACTTGAAGGTATATATTGTCCCCAAATGTGAAATAGTTGTGGGTGAGGACAAAGTCCAGTCACCAGGTTTGCCGTGATGGTATCGGGGATGCTATGCCTGATTGCTTGTAGTCCATCTTTGTGTGGAATGTTGGTGTAGAGGGAGTCTACATCCATAGTGGCCAGGATGGTGTTTTCTGGAAGATCACCGATGGATTGTAGTTTCCTCAGGAAGTCAGTGGTGTCTCGAAGATAGCTGGGAGTGCTGGTAGCGTAGGGCCTGAGGAGAGAGTCCACATAGCCAGACAGTCCTGCTGTTAAGGTACCAATGCTTGAGATGATGGGGCGATTTCCAGGATTTCCAGGTTTATGGATCTTGGGTAGCAAATAGAATACACCTGGTCGGGGTTCTAGGCATGTGTCTGTACAGATCTGTCCCTGTGCTTTCTCCGGGAGTTTCTTGAGCAGATTCATAACATTCAAAAACCAGAGGGAGAACACTTCAACCTCTCTAATCACTCAGTGACAGACTTGAAGGTGTCAGTTTTGCAACAAAAAAAACTTCAAAAACAGACTCCAAAGAGAGACTGCTGAACTCGAATTAATATGCAAATTAGATATAATTAACTTAGGCCTAAACAGAGACTGGGAATGGTTGGGTCATTACACTAATTGGATTTTTTTCCCCCCATGTTAAGTTCTCCTCACACCTTCTATGGGTCATCTCGATTATCACTTTGAAGTTTTTTCTTCTGCTGCAACTGATAGCTCATCTCAATTGATTGGCCTCTTACAATTGGTATGCGTACTTCCACCTTTTCATGTTCTCTGTATGTATAAATATCTTCGGTCTGTGTGTTCCACTCTATGCATCTAATGAAGTGAGCTGTAGCCCACGAAAGCTTATGCTGAAATAAATTTGTTAGTCTCTAAGGTGCCACAAGTACTCCTGTTCTTTCTGTGCTGAGGAATGCTCTCCAGCACCAACGTTAGCTCTACCGAGAGGAAAGGCAACAGCCTCACAGAAGCATCTTCTGCAATAGAATGTATTTAAATACCTAATGAAGGAATAAATCTGGAAGGAGACATTTACTGCATACTTATTCACACAGCCTGTGTGCACACAGGAGCAAGGGTGGGGAGTAGAGAAGGTTTCGTGCTGCACCCGCAATCCTCACAGAGAATCATGTCGTAGTGTCATGAATAGAGTGAGATTCTATTAAATCTACCTGTCAAGGAGTAAACGGCGTGCTCCCCGTGACATGGTGCATTCCACAAGACATGTCTCTGCTGAGACAGGATCCAGCATCTTACAGACAAAGGCCTTCCCATGGCCCCAGAAGAGCAAACAATAACCTGGGAGACACAGAAATAAGACTGGACCACTTACAGAGCTGGTTTGGATCTACAAGGCCCTGTATGACTTGGACCTTTCCACTCTCTCTGGGATCAGCTACAGCATGTGAATTGAGAGCTATCTGGATATCCCCAAAGGCAATGCGGGAAAGGTGTTTTCAGCACATTTGCTTCCGCAGAGCCATCTCTAGACTAGATGGGCACAGCTCAAGGCCTATGTGATCTCATCAGACTTTGAAGAAGGAGGTGGAGCAGGGAATGTGTGATGGACTATCAAGTGGGGGCTGATATTCAGTACTCCCGGAATGTGTGATGGACTATCAAGTGGGGGCTGATATTCAGTACTCCCAATGGGCTGTTGGAGAGTTTATACTACATGTAATAAAAGACAGCCCTGGAGCTCAGAGCACTGAACAGCGTATTGTTAACAATCCAGATCAATGAATCGGATGGTAAGAGCTGCAGCAGTTTTACCATATTCACTCCGGGAAAACCGCTGCAGAGATCATAACTCATGGGACAGACCACTCCCTAAAACCTCAACAGAGTGGGACAAAAAAGAGCAACTGCAGATTTTATTGCTGAATGCAGTATGATGGTTGGGACTAGAGAAAGAGGACCGGGCTTCAGGAGGGACCTAGTTTGGTGGGATACCTGAATGCAAGCTGGAACAGGACATGCACAGTAAAGATCTCTTTCCTACAACTCTACCTGACTGCTGCATCGCGTATGGCTAAGGAAACCATGAATTCGGTCAACAAACAATTTCCATTGGCCTGCTGAGGAAACAAGCCCAGGTGAATGCTCTGGCTGTGTGCTGTTCATTCTGGCTTTTAAAGTTTACAGACAAAATAAGTGCAGCTGTTAGGTGCCAGGCAAGCTGCCAGAGCAGCCCCAGGGTGTGCAAAATCTGCCCCTTCTCCCACCTTGATATGAGCCCTTTGGGCTCAGACCTCACATAAGCGGGTGCATCAAAAGTAGAAGCACACTTGGCATTTGACAGCTATTCCAAAAGGGAAAGCACTTGCACCTCACTGCATGACTCCAGCATGAGAACAGGTAGCACATAGCATGGGAAAATCCAAGCTGGAATTGCATACAATAGGCCCTAGCATCTATGGGATTTTTCCACCTGCTGTTGAAGCATCCCATTATTGGGCATTGTGGGAGGCAGGATACCTGACTGGATGGACCAGGCCTCCTCCAAACTCCCCTGTCCTGCAACTCAGGGTCTTGCTACAGACCAGTTACCCAACCCCGTATGGCAAGAGACAAGACACTGGATTGGGATGGATCATTTCCTGATCCTATGTTCTTAGGAGCCAGTGAGGGCTGTGGAAAGTAAGGAAACAAAAGAAATATCTGAAGTGATACGAAGAGTGTGAGGGGGCAGGGAGGGGAGGAGAACAGGGAGCCCAACTGCACTGTCACAGCTTGCTCCCCATTAGCCATAATTAGAGGGTGAGCTGCAATATTTCCCAGTCACTCTGGGACACATGAGCTACTTATTTTCTGAAACTGAAACATCCAGCATCTATCTTTGACATAATACAAGCTCTGGGGGCTTGCTGTGAGAGAAGGGAAGCTTTCATATAAGGCACAGAGGGACCTGCAAATACCATCCTGGCTCTTGTGTTCTTCTCTGTCTAGCACTAACCCTTCAAACCGGCTCAAGGAAATCTGCGTTTGGCCACTGCAGGGAGCAACTCCTGAACGCACGCTGGGGCTGGGTCTCCTACCTGCCCTGATTTTGGGAGCCTCTCTGCTGGATTGCTAGGGGCTGCACATGTTAAAGTCGTTAAGGCTGTGGAGGGGAAATAAGATTAAAGGAGCAAAGCATCCTAGTCAGGAGCTGTCAGCAAGGCGACTCCTCCAGAGCAGGAAGGGAACGTGATGATTTGTGGCTCCTCTCTGACCCACAGCCAGGTCACACTAACTAGAGAAAACAGAGTTCACTGGCATCTGTAGCCCCCTGTTCCCCTCAGTCCAAGCCCCCATCCCCTGGTCTTTACAAAGGAAGGTGCAATCAGTGCTCATGCCAAGGGAGCCCCCGCTCCACACCCACACCGCAAGGATCAAACTGACCTGCAGCTGGCTATAACGCAACCTGCTCTCTCCCCTCCCTGCTTCCGTGGAGGGCCTTGACCCAACTTCAACCCCCTATAGGGGACACAGGGCTGGAATTGGAACGGAGGAGCACGCTTGCTGCAGCCGCTTCTGTGATCTCCTGCCACCAAGTCAGGGGCTCCTCACACCATTCCCCTTCCGCCAAGGATAAGAAAACACTTCCCTTAGCTTTTTGCACAGCAGCACCCCAAAATCTAATGGACAACTTTGAAAATGCAGAGTTAAGTTGCAGTCCCAGCACCGCACATCATGAAAGCATGGCCAGGATTAGAACCCAGGTGTGCTCTTCCGGTTCTGAGCCCAGCCCAGGAACCCTCGCTTCCAAGGAGCATGCGCCTGGGTATTCTTTAGAGATCACACACTGCTCTGAAACAGCAAAAGAGGAAAGAATGAGCAGAGCTGAACAGCCCAACAAAAGTGCATTCAACAGGGAAAGCGCTTCCCAAGCTGATCACATTTCTCAGGGTTAAGGCCAAGAGAGGGCCACGTCCCACCTGTCTGAGCAGCAGTCACCTGAGAACCATGTAAAGTGGGAGAGAGTGGGAACCTGCAAGGAGGAGGGACAAATGCCACAGGAACTCTAGGATCCGCTTGCGCTGAAATCCCATCTGTTTTATTGGGAATGGGGGCAGTGAGATATTTGCCCGAAGGTGCCAGGAGCCCGTCTCAACCTCCCAGGAGGGTTAGGAATCATTTGGCAGGGCAGTGAGGGTGCAGTGAGTGCTGGGTGGTGTTGATTTAAAGCAAGAACTTAGTTGTTCACTTGTATTTTGCATTTCAGGAAACTAAATGTACCAGCGAATATAAAAAAAAAAAATCAATGCTGCCCGATGGAGCATTCCGACATGCACCCACTCACTTCCCAGCATGCATGCAGCCTGGCTTTCCAATTCAGCCAACGCCAGGCATCCAACAGCATTGCTGCACTTCGCTCTCATCACCCGGCTTCGTTTCAAAATGAAGTCATTCTCAGCTCCACCTCTTTCCCACCCCTCCTTCCCCCTGAAACAGGGAAGGTCGGCTCTGAAATCCAGAGGTCACCAGGAAGAAATGTGCTAAGGTCAGAGGTGAGAGAAGCGGAGAGGTGAGGAATTTCACCACCTCCCTTCAAAGCATTTGCTTTGCACCAGCTGTGGCGTGGCCCGACCAACGACATGCCACCATATTTTCTATAACCACCAGCAGCAAGGCACCCCTGCATTGTTAGGGTCAGCACACTTTCTCATTGCGCCACAGGGCACATTAGACTTACAGCCACTGGGACTAACTCCTGGCAACGAAGACTTCTGGGCAAGCAAAGAATTGCCTCTCACTAGACATCACAAAACAATCCCCAAAACATCCTCCCTCCTAGTCTGACCAGCTGCAAGGCAGCCTCCTAGCCTTCCAACACCACTCCCCACCCCCTTGCACATTGAGGGGTTTTTGCACACGTGGTTAGATATTAGGAAAAACTTTCCAGCTATCAGGGAAGTTAGGGTTACCATATGTCCGGATTTTCCCGGACATGTCTGGCTTTTTGGTCCTCAAATCCCCGTCTGGGGGGAATTGCCAAAAAGTTGGACATGTCCCGGAAAATAGGGAGGGGTCTTGGGGCTGGAGCCGCTGGGGCCAGAGCTGCTGGGGCCGGCGCCACTCGACCACGGCTGGTGCCGGGCCGGGGCCAGACCTGAGCCGCTCGGTCGGAACCGGGACCCGAGCCGAGCTGGGCCAGAGCCGCTGGGACCGGGGCTGGGGGTGTTCAGCCGCTGGCCAGAGCTGCTTGGCCAGGGCCGGTGCCCCAGGGTGCTCAGCCAGGGCTGTGGGTGCTCGGCCAGGGCTGGCGTGCTTGGCTGGAACTAGGGCCGGCGCCCCAAGGCCCGAGCCGGGCCGGAGACGCCAGGGCCAGAGCCTCTTGGCCGGGGCTGGCCGGCCGCCGGAGGGAGCTGCTCGGCCGAGGGGGGGCAGACTGGGCAGGGGAAGGGGCGGAGTTGGGGTGGGGCCGGGGCCCCGTAGAGTATCCTCCTTTTTTTAAATTAAAATATGGTAACCCTAAGGGAAGTTAAGCTCGGGACTAGGCATCCAAGGGAGGTTGTGGAATCCCCGTCACTGGAGATTTTTAAGAACAGGTTGGACAAACACCTGTAGCTATACCAATATAAATCCCTTGTGTAGACCAGGCTGAAACACCACATGCAAAGAGCCTGCTGGAAAGCTGCCAGCATGTTTTGGGTGGCCAGTATATCAGCATGGCGGGCTTCCCGGAAATCCTCAGGCGACTTGGGTGAATTCAGACGGTCAGAGTCGCTGTTCAGCCCGCAATCCCTGTGAGACCCTCAGCTTCAAAGCAGCAGCAACGCAGCAGGAAAGGGGCCAGAGTGCTAAACTCTTCCTGGCCCTACTGGAGATACCACATTCATTCCTGGCCATGGGGGCCTGGCTTCTTTAAGTGACCGGGACTGGAAGCCCAAAGCCAAGAGAGACTGGGCTCTAAGAAGCAGATGGGGAGGAGGTTTAAGGGGCTCTGAGATAACCCCCGGGAACCCTCCGAGGCACAGCTAGGGCAGCTTCAACCTGAAGTCAGCAGGGCCCAGCCAGCTCAGTCCATCACAGAAGTATGGTTGTGACAAACTACTGCAGCCAGATATACTAATGCCCTACCAACAGGGTACACCATTTAATTCAGTGCTTCCCACTGACCAGAGGGGCTCTGCACTCACTACCTACCACCACCACCAGAGTTATGCACAGCTCTGACCCAGTGCCCCAGGCCAGGCAAATGAGCAAAAACCAAAACACGCTATTTATCTGTCATTGCCTCATAAAACAATGGCCCTGCTGACCTATCTGCTGCTAACCTTCTTCCCAAGCTCAGCTCAGCGGCCAATAAAAGGGAGCAGCAGTTACTTAAAACCTGTCAAGAGAAAAGCAACAGCTGGTTCTCGGACCTGACAAGTAAAATGGCCCCAGGTAAGAAAGTCAGAGGGGCACAGGAGCAATTAGTGAGCATTAGGCACCACATCTCCAGCCTCATCCTTTAAGCTACTGACCTCATAGGAACAGTGATATTTTCCTTTCCTTACACAATCCTTCTATATGAGGGTTGCCTTAAGGCTGAGAGGAGGATCCCGAATGAAAAAGCCCTACAGACGTCGCTAAAGCATGATTACCTTTCAATAGGGGGTTGTGTATTATTTTTCAGCTACCCTCTAGGAGAATTATAATCTGCTGCTATTCAGTTCCATATGGTAGTTCAGAAAAACGATCGAAAGGGGATCATTCTCCATTCAATTTCATAGAAGTTTAGCCTAACGCCTACAGAGTCCTGTTGACTTCTGTGAACACCACCTCTGCCTCTGCTTTAGCTCCTCTCACTAAGGCTTTGAGGGGCTTCAGGGCTCTTTACCCATCAACTCCTTTCTTTGGGAGTTAGGGGTTTCTCTTTGCTGCAGGTCTGTGTGAAATTACCCAACCAACAGGAATCTTAAGGCACACATCCACACACACAGAGAAAAATCAACCTAAGATTGATTGAAAACGAAGGGAACGTGGAACTAAAAGAAAAGGGTTTGCTTAGCATATATACAACCTTTACACTTCCCTTAAGCTAAACCCAGTAAGGCGCTCTCAGAAACAAAGATCTCACACGTCTACAAAACAAGTCCCTGTTCTGACGTTGCCTTATCAGAGTCAGCCTCAGAGAGAGGTGAGTGACACCTTCCATCCATCAACCAGGATAATTAATCCCACCACTGGGTCAGCCGCCCACATGTCTGGACAAGCCTCTTCTTAAACAAAGGCAGCTACTTCTGCCCTCCAACCGTGCTCTCCAGTTACCCATGCACACAACGGAGTTTGGCCTCCACATTCCATTTACAAGAGGCAAACAGGGCTGGGAACCATTAAGAATAAATATACGCTCTCATAATGTCACCTGTCATCCCGTCGGTCCCAACACTTCCTACTGAGTTGCCACTGACAGGAAATTTGATGCCTATGTGCATTAGATGACCTTAAGACTTTAGATAATTGGGACTGCAATAGGTTGAATAGATACAGCAAATGTGAGAGTGCAGGCTGGGGCATTCACTAAGAAAAGTGCCCTACAAGGCTACGTACCCTAGAGACTGCGCACAGAGTAGGTCATCTAGGAGCAAGGGAAGGGGCTGCTTGCCTCAGGGCAGCCTGTGATGAATGCATTGGCAAATGCACAGCGCGGTTACGGAAGGTAAGAGACCTAAGGACTGGGTCCTGTGGGCAGTAGAGCACCTCTGGCAAGAGGCAGAGTCCCCAGTTCTCAGTTGCTTTCATTGGGTGGCCACTCAGACCCTTATGGGATCGGGATGCTAGAGAGGGAGATAGTGGGCTTGGGTTGCTAGTCTGGCATCTGCCGGCATGCAACAGAGCTAGGGCACAGGCCCCTCTCAAGAGCAGCAGGGGTCAGAGGTGCACTGTAGAGGTGATGAGCCTGCTCCCCAAAGAGTGGGGGGCCAGGGAAGCAGATGCCCTTCAGTAGCATTCAGCCACCTCTCTTGGCCACTGCACTTCCATGTTCTCTCCCAGCTTGCAGGAGGAAACAGGTGCTGTGATTGCAGGGTATGCCCCCCCTCCCCAGTCCCAATGAAGGGCCAGATACCTACAAATATCTAGGAAATGAAACACCCTTTAGTTCAACTCTCAGCACTAGTGCTGGAGACTGGGGGGAGGATAAGGGTCTCGCTGCTAGTGTCGCATGGTGCGGGGGGCGTCTCTCTCCAGGATCCATCTCTCTTGCTGTGATTATGCTGCTGCTGTTCAGAGAGAGAGAGAGCGAGCATGCATCCCGTGGCGGATTAATGATTTTGCTGCCCCTAGGCCCTGAAATAATTGCCGCCCGCCCGCAGCCCCGCCCCGCCTCCACACTTTCCCCACCCCCATTCCAACCCCTTCCCCAAAGTCTCAGCCCAACTCCGCCCCCTCCCTGTCCCTATTGGATCCCTTCCCCAAATCCCCACTCCCCCTTTCCCCAGTGCGCCGCATTCCCCCTTCTCCCCCCTCCCTCCCTGCCCCGCGAAACAGCTGTTTCGCGGCGCAAGCGCTGGGAGAGAGGGGAGAGAAACAGGATGCGGCGGTGCGCTCGTGGAGGAGGCAGCGGTGGAGGTGAGCTGGAGCGGGGGGGGAGGGGGCGGGGAGGGGAGCTTCTCCATGGGTGCTCAAATTTGCCGCTCCTGCAAATTTGTCGACCTAGGCGATAATACGCCGCTGCACGCACCTTGTGCACCTTCTGGCTGCACACTCCAGCTTCCAAAGTAAAAAAACAAAACAACCCTTCACCCCCCCAAAGAAGCTAGCAGGAGTGTAGTAATCCCAGTGCCCTAACGGAATCAGAATCAACTTTGCAGTGAGGCATCAGGGTAAATAAACAAAAAGAAGAAAACCTGTCCTAGATGTGGCAGGCGTCGCGCAGTGTGTAAGCGGCGATGTTTGCTCACTTACTGGCTCTCAGAAAGGATCAGTGCATTAAACAAAGACAACACACAGCTTCTCCTTGGGTGGGAAGACAGTTTTATAACCGCACGTTGCTGAAGTTTGGAGCTAAAGTTCAGCTCTTCTGGCAATACAGGCCTCCTCTGCTCTGGCTTTTAGTACTTTATCCTCCCCACCAGTGGAATGGTGCCAGTTTGCTCCCTACAGTGTATATTCCAGTATTTTATCCATGACCTAAATAAGGAAGCTTGGGAGACTAGATAATAGTCAAATAGGGTAAATTGCTTAGGTGATATTTCCTGTTATTCAGCCTAAAATTTAGAGCCTAATTATTATTTTATTTGGTTATAGTAGCACCTAGGGGCACTGAGTCAGACCAGAGCACCACTGTGCCAGGTGCTGCACGTATGCATTATGAGAAACAGTCCCTGCCCTGAAGAAGAGGCAGAAAGTGTGGGAAAAACAGGCACAGAGAAGTGATGTGTCTTGCTCTAGGTTGCCATCCGAACTAGAACTCGGTCACCTGAGTCCCACCCCAGTATCCTATCCACTGGGCCACACTTCCTCAAATCCTGAGAGGAACTGAAATCCTGCTAATCCCACTAACGTCAGTAAGAACTGCAGGTGCTCATCACTCTTCAGGTTCTGGTCCTTAATGATAGTTCTGGTATATCTCCTTGTGCCACCGCCCCTCTTCCTCTCCCTCCACATGGGTTACACATTTCAAAACACTCACACAGCAGATGCTTGCCGTATCTCACTTAGTCATCACTTGGCTAAGCTATGCAGACTTCATTTTCGGCATCTCATTCCAGTCCCTTAAACCTTTGTATTGCTTGTCTGAGCCCCCTCCAATTCGGGAGTCCTGAACTAACACTGAGTGCCTAAATGCAGACTTTACCAGGGCCACAGAGGAAGGGACTGTCATCTCCCTGGATGCTTTGGGTATGCAGTCCAAAATGGTATAAGCATCTTTTTATCTGCATTAGTGCCTAAATCCGCATCCAGCCCTATTGTCTTTTTCATTAACGCCGCTTTCCAAGTTTGTACCTCCTGCTGCCTAAAAATCTGTGGTCAAAGTAAACCGTTTAAAGACGCTTTGAAAAGATTTCTCTCTGCCCAGGATTTTAATGGGATCTTCCTTTTGCTGAGAGAGGTGGAGTGGCTCCCATTCACATTAAAGAGACACACACCAAACATCTAAGCTAACATGCACCCTATTGTGGCAAAAGCATGGTGAACTGTGAATACTCAGAACTTCAGCTGCCTCCTTCTGAACTAAGTTAATACAAGAAACATTTTCACGGCAGTTTTCAGATGTGTCGTCAGTCTGAGTGTGCCCAGTCTGTGTATGACAATCCAATTATTTCCAGGACAGAGGGCACAATCCTGAGAGGTCCTGGAGATCCTGAGGACTGAAGCATTGTAACTGAAAGTGGGGAAGTTGCTGCGAGAGCAGAAAATCATGTTTTCATTCAACTATCCCTAACAATAAAGAACCAGGGAAGAGAGAAACACAAACACAAAATAGCCCATTTGTGCTATAGAGGCAGAAATACTTCTAAAAAGAGGGATTTTATCAACATTTTCCAGAAGGCGTCAGCTGTTCTTTAATGGTCCTGGAGGAATAACACAAAAATCTCACTGAACCTTAGTTTCTCAGTGCCTCTGATCACAGGTTTCTCAGCAATCACAGTCTAGATGTGGGACACAATTAAAAAAAAGCGCCTGTTTCCTCTAGCAAATATCGAGCCACTATTCCCATCCCTTTTACTGGGTATTTTGGCTGCACTATATTTTGGGTTTTTTTCCCTTACAAAGTTATTCTGAAGATACCCTCTGCCCCATTCCCCTGAACAACAGGGATCTGATGGTCTTCTCATTTATACCAAGTTTACACAAGTGAAACTCCATCAACTTCAATAGAGTTACTCTTGATTTACATTTTGTTTTGCCTAAATTCATATTCATGTTCTCTCTCACACAGAGCTCCTAAACAGCTGAAGCCTTATGTGAGAAGAGAACAACTGCTGCTTTTGCATAGTCACCCTGCCACCACTCTCTGCACAATTCATTGCTTTGTAAGGTATGCTGAGATGCCTTCAACAAAGAAGGCACTCTAGGAAAAGCACATTCTAGGCCACCCTCATAGACTCATAGACTTTAAGGTCAGAAGGGACCATTATGATCATCTGGTCTGACCCCCTGCATGCTACAGGCCACAAAACCGTCCCTACCCTTTCCTTGACCCTGCTGATGAAGTCCCCAAATCCTGTGTCTTAGTGACTTCAATTGGCAGAGAACCCTCCTGCTAGAGATCCCTGCCCCATGCTGCGGAAGAAGGCGAAAATCCCCCAGAGCCACAGCCCCTGGCTGTAGCTCCTCCCATGGAGGTACAGAAGGTATAGAATGAAGTCTGAAAACTACAGCATGCAAAAATGCCACAGGACTCGCCATTGAGCTCCCTCTTGAGTTCTCACTAGAGCCACTTACCTCCAAGGAACCGACAAGCTACACCTTGAGTCATATCCAAAGAAGGCTTCTATAGGGCAGTCCATCAGCACTGTCAGCAAGACAGCGCTGAGTGCAGGGTGATAATAGAGGAGCTAAAGCAAACGGATAAGGAACCACTTTAAAAAAAAAAAATCAGCTTCCTCTGAAGTCAGAAGGCCCACTAGCAAGGAAGACTCATGGTGTAAAGAGCTATGTTACTGTGAAGTCAAGAGGGTGATCGTAACCTTCTCTCCAGAGCTGCTCTCCGTAACCAGGGTTTATTGCGAGGATTCCCTTTAGGCAATTTGCTTCCATGTTAAACTTTCCCTTTTAAGTTTAAAACGTATTAACGTGCAGAGGAGAGCTGAAAGCCACCGCTTGTCCTTGCTTCTGTTGCAGGAATCCCATTTCCATCTGTATCTTTAACCTGTCTACACTGTTATCACAACAATGCTCACAACACCAGTGTCCAAGTGCAGAGTACTAGCAGAGTTTCTTGGAGGGATAGGATCAGGGATTTTCTCCTATGGACCACGCCTGCCAGCAGTGCTACTGACTAACTCCACAGGGACCTTTCTGCACTGCAGGGTGTTACTGTGATACAGGAGCAACCCTCCCAGGTGGAACAGGTAGATGGGGATTAAGTATGTTTGAATGTGTCCTCAAACTGTGCTTCAGCCTTGGGCAGATCAGGGCTGTAGTATGAACCAGGGACAAGGTTAAAAGTGGTTAGAGAGTCCTGTCTGATCTCAGAGAGAGAACTGTAACCAGGTCTCCAGCTTTGGGAGGCTCTGCAGTGTATATGGGGCCCATTGCCTCTTCCTTTTTCCCCCTCACAAGTGAAATTTAATATCATGTTTGTGGTGGGAGGATGGGGGAGGGAAAGATATATGAGCCTCCCTTTCCTCCCTAAAATAATCTGCAGCTGAGATGAAAAATATTTAGGGTGACTTTTTTTTTTTTTGAAAAAGCACCCAAGTCCCATTTTCACAGGTTACTTCGGCACTTCGGAGTCCAAGTTTGATTAAAAGTCAACTGGACTTAGTCTCCTAAATCACACGGGTGACTTTGAAAAGGTCACTCTTCATCTCTAATCAGGGTGGCATAAAGCCAAAGGGCCACTGTTGCATCTCTTTGCAAGCTGGCCTAGTGAGAAACTGTGCGCCCCCAAATACAAATTGAGAGGTTGGCCACAGTGCTCCCAGACTCACCAGAGTGCATCCTCCTGGGAGGAGAGGGCAGAGTGCTAAGTCAGTGCACAAATCCTCTGCAAGACGAAATAATGACTTACTTGGTGCACTTCTTTCTTTTCTTTAAAAGCTTGGCAAGTGTTTCTCTAGCCAAGGCAAGTGAAAGGCAGCGGGCTTTTTCCATGACATGGTAACACAATAAAAAGCCAGCCAAGTCATCAGTTTTACACTCAACTTGTCGAGCTTTTCATACCACCTTTGAACTCCCCTTCCAGTACTGGTGTATTCATTTGCTTATAATGTAACTAGAGAATCAGATCATTGTCTCCCAACTACCAACACCACATACTTAGCTTATATTTATTACACTGATACTTCGGTCTTGCACACTTTTGCAGCACATTTCATCATCAATTAACCCGATGGTAGAGATGGGTAAACTGATGCAGCCAGAGATTCTGCCAATTAAAGTCATGCAACAAAGATCCAAGCGCTTATGACTCCCAATCCCCAGCTCTTACCACGGGAGGAATAGAACCCAGGAGTCCTGACTCCCATCCCCAAACCGCTTGCCTGAACTCCTCCACTCAATAAGCTGTAATAAGAGGGAGAGAAGGGGGAAAAGAAATGTGTGTCCTGGATGAAAGGCCCTATTTGCTTACTCCAAGACACCTATGAGGGGAAAATATTAGAAGTATGTAGTCAAATCTCATGGCATCTAAGATGAAGTGCAATGTGAAAGCACTGTGGGCTGAGGGAGAGGGATTTCTGCTTTGGCTTTTAATTAAACACAAACTGGGACAAGTCTGCAAATCTCCAGCAGAAAGCAAGGGTGCTGCAAGAAACTCTGATGTCTGCTTAGATAAGCAGAGTTTAAAAAAACCCTCACACATTGTGATGCCAAGGCTGGGAAAACGGTGGCATAATAAATTTCTAAGGGAGCCATTATTACACCCAGGTGCCTGAACTTGGTCAGCAAACTGCGAGACATCAGCATTCTTTCTGAGGAAGCCTCTAAGGGGCCAGGGTAGAGGGCCTCTCCATCTCAGTGCTCTGCAAGGAGGCATCCGATAGACAGGGAACAGCTGAGAATATTCACAGACCCTTTCCCCCCTTATCTAAAGTCGCCTCAGGCAAAAATTAAGTAAATGTTTAATCCTAAACGCATCATGCAGCTTTTTTATTTGCTTTGGAGGGCGGAAAGGGAAGGACAGAAGCTGGGGGTGGGGGAGTCATTGCAGTGATTCAACATATGGAATTAAAAGAATTAAAGGCCAGATCCCCAGGTGATGTAAATCAGGGTACCTCCATTTAAGCCAATAGAACTGAGGATCTGGGCCCTGGCCTTTTCGCATCCTGACAAGTGTCCCATTGCTTGTGATATTTTGGAAGGGGATTTGCAAGAGGAACCAAGGGGAGTTGACGATCGAATTCCCCATTGTATCTTTGAAAACCTCTCTCAGATTCTTTGGGGGCAGGAATCATCTTTCAGTTCGGTGATTGGACAGCATCTAGCACAATGGGGCTCTGGTCCATGAATGGAGCTTATAGGTGCTACTGCAGCATAAATTAAGTAACAACAACCGGGAAATACAAGGAGTGGTAATGAAGGGGGAAATGGAATGGTTAAAGCAAAGAGCAACCCTGGTAGCCCCCCTGTCTCATACCTTGGCAGGGATGGGGCTAGGAGGAAAATGCCCCTCTAGGTCACCTAGTAGGGTCTGCTGACATAGGCTACAGTATGGAGAAATTACAGCTGTTCTCAGCATTAAAGGTTTGCGTGAGTTGCAGATACAGCCCTGGGGAAAATCCCAATACATTTCCCAGACTAAAACTCAGCAAAAGTTTGAACCACCACCCAGATTTTTAGATGGGTACTCACCACAAAACCACTAAGTTTTACCTCCGAGAAAGGTGACCTATGTGGATGCACCACACCCAGGAACAGAAGGGGATTAACATGACAGACCCACTAACAACATTCATCCCCAAACAACAACATCCATCAATGTAATTCCTCTCTTAACCCACCCTAAAGCTAAGCTAAACTTCTGGCTACAAAGAATGCTGGGGCTTGAGCTGGGAGCAGGAGAGGGAGGCAAAGATTCACGACAGAAAAAACTGCTAATTCCCTTATTGTTGCGACAGTAACAAGATCTTGGGGGTGGGGGGAAGCTTTATCTGCTTTCATGGCAATTATTTCCCTGTCACTCATTGCAAATCCAGACCCCCTCGGACAGCCAAGCAAGTCCTAATCCAGCAGGGGATCTCAACAAATGCGATTTTATCCGGGTCCCTGGGTCTCTGGCTCCCCTCACCCTTATCAGCCCTCCCAATCAAAGCCAGCTCTCTTTTCAACCCATCTCTCTGGATTAGAAGAGGTGCCTTTTATCAACTGCGATTTAAAAACCAAACAAACAGAACACCAAACCAAAATTGCCTGCCCCTCGCTAAAGCTTGGGCAGGTTATATTCTCAGACATCCTGATAACAGGAAACACATTCTTGTTCTGTTATGGAAATAGACATGTACCTCCACCATCGTTAAAATCCAGTCAGAGCTTGCTGGGCTGAATCCGACAGAACATGGTGAAAAATCTGTTGCCTCTGTTATGCAGGAGTTGAGCCTAGAGGATCATAATAGGCTCTTCTGACCTTAAAAATCTATGGGTCAGATCCTCCGCTGGTGTGATTCAGTGTTACCCTATTGATTTGAATGGAGCTGTGCTGATTTACCTCAGCGGAGGATCTGCCCCTATGAATAGAATGGGAGAGTGATGACATTTTAAGGAACCTGTGTGGAGTGACCAGGAATCTGAAAAGAAACCCCTCCGCCCTCTCCCCACACCCAAAGCACAGGAGGACCACACGCCCGCTGTTGAGCTGATGCTATCTGGCTTCAGTTGCATGCCTGCATTCAAGTCACTAGCCTCTGTCATAGACCTATGGCTAAAAACAAAGGCAAGTGTTAGCAGTCAGCATGGGCTGGACTATAAGCAATGGGGTCTGTCCTGTACTGGACTAGAAGACACAAACTCCTTTATAAAATGGTTTTGCATTTATACGGTTCTCTTTCAACACCCCGAACGACTAAAGTTTTAGGACAGAGCCTAAGTCAACTTCCCCTCGGACACTCAGAGTACCTCTTAGCCAAGACACTTATAATACTGGCCTAGGGCTCTCTTGGGACCCCCAAAATGGGGATTAGGATGCCCATATCCTAATATCCACAAATTAACAAGGTGCTGAAAGATTTCAGCTTTCTAGTGGACAGGGCGGCCCCAGCACATTCTGGCATCAGCTGCAGGGGAGGAGAACTGGCTTTTTGTTTGGTTTTTGGTCTTTTCATTTGCTGAAAAACTCCATCTGTCCCCTCCTTGACACAACAGGAGCAGAGAATTTGAGGAGTGTAAATCTCCTCCCGCCCCCCCCCCCCCCTTTATTACTTAGGACTCAGAGCATAATTAGGACAGCAGTATTGACAGTGATGGGGAATTGTTCTCCCTGGGGGCTCTACATTCCAGCCAGCAGACCATCAAACAAAGGAAATGCCTGCTGATTGGGAGTGCCAGATGGATATAGGGTGTCCCCTCAACTGAATGCCTGCAGTCTCCCTGCCATGTGCTGTAACCCTGTTGCAAGCTACAGGATCAAGCAAGGATGGTCCTGGGATGGGAGACCACAACAAAGCACCTAAGGTGCTGCCAGGAGTGGTACTGGGGATTCAGAAGCAGATGCTCTTTCCTCTGAGACAATACAGAGCCCAAGTGCCGGATGTAACACAGAGGACGCATCTCCTAGCCTCCTGGCAAAATTCGAGCTCAAGTCATCATATCCTGCCTCCCTGCAGTTTCAGAATGCCATTGCAATACGATTTAACTCATCTAAACAAGGGCTGCTCAGTCTAGTGTTTAGAGAGAAGTCCAGGGAGACCAGACTCTAGGGTTCTATTCCTGGCTGCCACATACTAACATAGCAGGTGATCTCAGAAGTCCCTTCACCTCCGTATGGTCATCTTGTAACACTGTTACCATGTTCCCATAGCAGGGATGACGCAGTGTGACTGTGTTAATGAGCGCTCTTTGAGAGCCTTGTCTGAGAGGCACCAGTGAAGCACTGACACGGCAAGCAAGTGAAAAGTAACATGTTCAGCTTTCCCCTTAATAAGCCACTGGCAGCAGAATGACTAGCAAAATCAAACGTTGAATTAGTCATCAAATGTTAACCCAGTGCTGCTAGCTAGCATATTGCAAACACTTCATAGTCAATCAGGAAGGAAAGCGTCCCCAATCAGAGGATCAAACTTTTATTTGAAAGAAGAACTTGTTTTATGGAAATGTATCTTCCTCTCTTTGCTTTCAACAACTTTGGGGGGGGGGGGGTGTGAGTCTCACTGTTTTCAATTGTAGTGGCTTGGATCTCAGGATTGGCTCCTTTTCCGAGCGGCAGATGCAAATCAATTTCTAAGTTAGTGGTGATGGCCAAATGAGGACCTGCTTAACAGGCTCAACTGCTTTTAATGAGCTGATTCGGGGAGCGAGGGGGGGAAGAGGCGGAGGCAAGATGAACAATTACTACCTACAGTCATTCAAGTGCTTTGTGCTGTCTGACTTATGTGCGTTCTAGAATGCTCAGGCTGATGGGTGGGAGGCCTGCAGGCAGGTTTATGAGATTAAAGCCCAGCACACAATAAATAATTCATCAACGTACTGCAAAAAAACAAACCAAAAATAAAACCCCCCTCACAATGTACAATAGCTACTATCTCGAGCAGTATGATGTGTACATACATTTTAAATGCACACCACTTTCATCTACATGTATCTATTTGATGCAAAGGCACGTAGGCAAACAAGAGGATGAAAATGCGGGTGGTGGTGGGGGAAATCACCGGCAACATGAGAATAGGGCAAAATAGTCAATCCACTCAGTAATTGTTCCAGGCTGCTGTTTCTATCTGCGCTTTTCTGTTTGAATGTGTGTGTATCCAAAGAATCTGAAATCTTCACTCAGTCAATTATTCATTCATATACGTATTATACACAGGCCACCTTTTATGGAGTGGAATGGGCTCATTTCAGTTGCCCTTTGCTTAGTGACATACTTACCAGTGGAAAGCAATGGAAAACTTAGTATAAATAAAATGCTAACAATGTTCACAGGCTCTAGGACCCTGTGAGGTGGGAGGATTCCAGAGCTTGGGCTGCAGCCCAAGCCCAAACATCTACACTGCAATTAAACAGCCCCTTAGCCCAAGCCCTCCCCCCCCTCAAGCCTGAGTCAGCTGGCATGGGCCAGCAGTGGGCGTCTAATTGCAGTGTAGACATACATCGTCTAAGTGATTTACTCAAGGTCACATAATCAATGGCAGAGCTGAGAATAGAACTCAGGAATCCTGCACCCTGTCTCACCGCCCTGCCACATTTCCTTGCTCTAACCGCTAGACACTTCACCTTCCCTACTTTAATGAGTAGTGGCTGAGGTTTCTTTGTTCAATCCCTAGCGAATGGGGAGAAGTCAGACAATGGTCTTGAAACCATAGACCAAGGTAGAAGAAAAACCATGTAGAACAATATGTTTTCCACCCCCAGAAAGTTTTTCAGTGTTCAGAGCTAATAAATAATTTAAAGAGGAAGGTGGATAAAGGGGAGGGGGGAAGGGAACCAATACATCTCTGGATGTCTATGTTTAGCCTTAGAGAGAGACAAGATGGATGAGCTAATACCTTTTAATAGATACATGTATCTGCTGGTAAAAGAGAAGCTCCACAGAGCTCCTCTTCAGGTCTGGGTTTAGCCTTCATCTTGAATCTCTTTCCCGCGATCTCCCCTTGCTCCCGTTCCCTTCTCATCCTAGTTCCACAGAGAAAAGCCTGTGATCCCATCACAGATCATCAGGAACTTCCACAGCGCAAAACTATTCCTAGTGCAGTGCTGTACTTTACAGCGTCTGGGAGATTTCATACCACATGCAGTGCTCCCTGAAGACACAAGAAACACAGACATCTGCCGTTCCATGTGGCTCTTTCCAGTAATATTTAAAAACAAAAACTGGATGGTGGGGAACTATTCGTCATAAAATGTATAATGGACTAATGCTAATATGCAGACTGGCTCCATCTAATCATTTTGGGCAGATGTTAAAGTGATGAATTTGCCTTCTCAAATCATATAGTGTTTTCTGCCGTGGCTTACACATTTCTATACATGCCACTGCTGCTGCCCTGGCTAAGGGCAAAAAATAATAGTAACAGCAAATGGATAGTAAACTTGATCTAAGGACGGAGTAGAAATTAACAGAAGCATCAGTCAGCTGGATGGGCTTGTGTGTCTGCCCAGACAGTGCTGCTTTTGCCTTATGCTTCCGTGGGATTTTGCTCCCTGACTTTTTATATCCCTGACACATGCCAAGATGTGTATGCGCGCATAAAAGGCCTTTCAAGATGGTGGCCCCTCAAAGGCAGATGTACATATAAAAGTTTTGTAGCGAAAATCCATGGTCTTGTAGGACTTAACAGTTGTCACTATGCTGCAGTCCACAAACACAGATCTTCATAAGACTCAGATCCTTCTCCTTCAATCTCAGCAATCTTGCAAGAGCCCTCCAAACTGGAGTGAAGGAAAGTCCCCATTACTGTTAGTAGTATTGGGTCTGTGATAAAGGGTTGCGCAGTTCTGATTCTGTCCAATAGAGGGCAGTGGTGCACATACTCATGTATGTATATAAATTCACAACTCTGATGATGGACACTAAGAACCACAGATTTAACAGAGACACCGGTTTTATGGCTCATTACAACAATTTGCAACACACCCTACTGCCTGCCAACCCTTAACTGCCCATTTTATTTTAAGTGGTCTTGTCACGGGTTGGATCACAGAAACCCCCTTGGGAGCTGCCACCTAATGTACCAAGACTACTTCTATTCCTGTTTTCCCTGCCAGTTAAGGACTCCAGCACCCTGTCTTGCTGAGCCAGACACTGCCGTCTGCTCCAACACAGACCCTGGGTCTGAATTACTTGCCCCAAAGCTGCAAGTTTACCTGAAAACATCTCACAGAAGTGTGCTTGTCTTTAGCACTGAGATGCCCAACTCCCAATGGGGTCTAAACCCAAATAAACCTGTTTTACTCATAGATTGTTCGCCTTCTATAACACTGAAAGAGAGATATGCACAGTTGTTTGCTCTCCCAGGTATTAATACATACTCTGAGTTAATTACTAAGTAGAAAGTGATTTTATTAAATACAGAAAGTAGGATTTAAGTGGTTCCAAGTAGTAACAGACAGAACAAAGTAAGTCACGAAGCAAAATAAAATAAAATGCGCAAATCTATGTCTAATCAAACTGAATATAGATAATCTCGCCCTCAGAGATGTTTCAGTAAGTTTTTCTCAGACTGGACACCTTCCAGGCCTGGGCACAATTCTTTCCCCTGGTACAGCTCTTGTTCCAGCTCAGGTGATAGCTAGGGGATTCCTCATGATGGCTCCTCCCCGCCTTGTTCTGTCCCACCCCTTTATATATCTTTTGCATAAGGCGGGAACCCTTTTCCCTCTGGGTTTCCACATCCCCCCCCCACCCCGCCCCACCCCACTGGAAAAGCACCAGGTTAAAGATGGATTCCAGTTCAGGTGACATGATCACATGTCACTGCAAGACTTCATTACCCACTTGCCAGCACACACATATGCAGAAAGACTTACAGGTAAAACACAGCCATCTGCAGACAATGGTCCTGGTTAATGGGAGTCATCAAGATTCCAAACCACCATTAATGGCCCACACTTTGCATAATTACAATAGGCCCTCAGAGTTACATTTTATATTTCTAGTTTTAGATACAAGAGTGGTACATTTATACAAATAGGATGATCACACTCAGTAGATTATAAGCTTTGTAATGACCTTACAAGAGACCTTTTGCATGAAGTATATTCCAGTTACATTATATTCACTTATTATCATGTTTTATAAAACCATATAGACTGCACAACGTCACAGGTCTCCTATAGCATGTGTGAAACCCTTATACTTAATCTGTCCCACCTTGTATTTAGCTCAGACACTTTGGTTACTTTCTCCAGACGTGAAGTAGATCTCTGAAGCTCAAAAGCTTGTCCCTTCACCCACAGAAGTTGATCCAATAAAAATCACCTCACCTACCTTGTCTGTCCTATGTATAGATACAAACATACACACACACACAGCTAGTTTAGTATAATTGCTTTTCATTTTTTTGAGGTGGAAGGATGGTCTTATATCTCTGAAGATCTGGAATTTTTTTAAAAACCTGAACACTATTCAAGTTTATAGGGGAAGGGGAGAAAATAAAAAAAATACCACCTCTTTTTTCCTTTTACCTCTTTAACAGTCGCAATAGGTGACCTTAATGCATGATTGACATGCTGCGACCTGGGTGCCATTTCCTCACCAAAGCCTCTTTTGCCCACCTTCTGGTACACTGGGTAAATGTCCCAACTACCAATCACCCATGATTCGATGACCATCGCTGTACAATACTGCCCAGATTTCAAGAGGCCTCAGCTCCTATTGAAGCACCTAATTGAAGTGGTCAGATTTTCAAGTGTTCAGCCACCCTCAGGAGCTCCCATTGTCCTCAATGGTGTGTGAGCAGGGGAATTCTCCACTGTTTTCAATAGGAGCTGCTGGATGCGGAGCTCTTTTGAAAGCCTGGAAACGTAGGGTTTCCTTTCCATAGGGAATGCTCCACTTTTTCTTTCTAATCTCTCCCACGATTCCCTGACCCAAACTGCCCCATGCCAATAGCCCAGGGCTCCTGAGCAAACACATCAGCATGTGGCATTTTGCATTCAAATTCTGTGATTTCTCGGTTTTGCCTTTATGTTTTCCACAGGAGTTTTTTTTTTTTTGGTCTCAGGGAGGCATGTATAGGGGGGAAATGACATGGTCTTCTCACAGTATTTTTGCCACCCAGGGATTTAAAAATGCTACAAACAGAACAGATCTCATGTTATTTTGACCTCAAGATGGCATTTAAAAAAGCCTCTTGGAAAAAAAGTACTAAAAAAGCACAAATTCTTGACACACAAACAGAATTACAAGAACTCGTGTACATTCCTACTGGGGTACCAGTGTGGTAAGAAAATTCACCAGGAAGAGCTAAGAGAAAGCGAGATGCACACACTCACAAGGCAGGCGGCCAGGAACTCCAGGGGTCTAGGCCGTTTGCTGTGCCTGACTCCCTCGGTGGCCTCTGGAGAATCACTTAACCTCGTCCCCTCAGTTTCCTCATCTCTAAGATGGGAATAACAACACTTTTTCTCACAGAAGGAGTGAGAGGACTGATTAGCTTCCGTGGTACTTCAGATGAAGGCATAAACATGCAGCTGGCTCTGAAAGGACAGGAGAATCAGTCCTGATTGGTAGCCACAAGTGTCTCTCTTGTACCCTGAAATAGAAGGATCAATGCTCCTTGAAACTGGTTTACCCTAGCTGTGCCAGTTTGAACTTTGCTGAACTACCTGCCTCAAATGGAGGAAGTAAAGATGAGTTAAAAGGAGGACATATTTCAGCTTCAAACATCTCAGAGGCACTAATATCAGTGTGCGCGCGCTGGTGATGGTGTTGGGGCGGGTGTGAAGGAAAGGCAGGGTGAGCTGAGTTTTAAAATTATGAACACCACCTTGGCAATGTCCTTTTTAATTACATTAGTGCTAATCAAGTTCCATTGCCATGGTTCACCTGCCCATTTGGAGGCAATGCATTGCCAACTACACAACAGAAGCCGGAGCTTTGGCTGGAGCTTCGCTCTCCGGTGGACCAGTGAGAAAGGAGAACGGTACATAGGAGTCAGAGGACACATGTTCTGGACTAACATGGTGCTCATTTTAAGGAGCACTAACAGGGAGGTTAGGCAAAAATGGGGTTTAGTGACTGGCCTTGTGCCATTGTAGGGTGACCAGACAGCAAGTGTGAAAAATCGGGACAGGGGGTGGGGTGTAATAGGAGCCTACATAAGAAAAAGACCCCAAAATCGGGAACGTCCCTATAAAATCGCCAAAAGAACAGGAGTACTTGTGGCACCTTAGAGATTAACAAATTTATTTGAGCATAAGATTTCGTGGGCTACAGCCCACTTCTTCGGATGCAACATAAAATCGGGACATCTGGTCACCCTATGCCATTGTGAGTGCTGAGTGAAGTGCATGGGAAGTGAGCCAAAAACAGGGATGGTGAAAAGTTACATAGGAATTGCCATAGTGGGTCAAACCAAGGCTCAATCTAGTCCAGTATATTGTATCCAACAGGCCAGTACCTGATGCTTCAGAGGAAGGTGAAATAGGCAGCTATGGGATAACCTGTCCCCGATGAAAGTTTCCTTCTAACTCCCATTAGTTAGAAGTTGGCTTGTGCTTTATAGCAGGAGGGATTATATTCATTCCCAAACTCTTGGTTACATTCTAATCCTTACTCCTAGAACTCTGAATATTCCTGTTTCGCAGCTAAATGTCCAATCCCTTTTTAAATCCTGCCAAGCTCTTGCTCTCAATGATAGTGAGTTAGGATAAGTTAATGTGATGTTTAAAAAAAGTCTTCCCTCTCTTGGGTATTTGCCAGGTAGCTGCCACTTCAGTGCTATAGCACCAAAATTACAGCGAGCCATGTGCATTTGGAGATGTCCAAGTTGAACTCCTTGCTGGTGGCATTGAACAATCTTTGGCTGCAGGGTAACTTTTCAGTATCGGTGAAAGCGGGATAAGGTTTACGGAGGGTTGGGAAGCAGGACTGAATATTTCAGCCAGTTGAGGTTGACGTATGGCCCTGGTGGGTCACCACACCATCTTTGTCGTTCCGCCTCAGTTGCAAAGGGGCACAACTTGGTTTTCTTTGTCCGATTTCACACTAAGTTTTTGGGGTTCATCTGAACCCAAAGTAGAATCAGAGAAATATCAGTGCCACATGAGCCAAAAACAAAGATTTAATTGGGATTGGTCCTGCTTTGAGCAGGGGGTTGGACTAGATGACCTCCTGAGGTCTCTTCCAACCCTAATCTTCTATGATTCTATGAAAGACGGTCTCCTGTGAGCCTACACTGCCAATTCTCACAGAGCATTGCCCCACAACTACCTGCGAGCCAGCCCGCTCTCAGCACTCTCCCTTCCGTCTCTCAAACAGCTACAAATGTCAGTCCCGGCGCTCTTTAAAATATGCTTATTTTGAGATAGCCCCTAAATGCCATAGCCAGAGAAGGAGAGCTGGGGGTGGTAGTAAGGACATTCTTGATTCCTTGATGGAAAACACAAACAAAGCCAAATGGACTTGGCAGCTTTCTACCCTGGGGCGCTCTCACAGCCCTTACCCCCACTCCCTGCTGCCTGGGTCCCTGGCATAGTCATTCCTCCAGAGCCTTGGTGACAGCAGTGTGGGAAATCCATTTAACCCTTCCCTGCTTCCCAGAAACTCATTTAAATGCTCATCGGGCCATTTGAGAAGATGTGTCTTCAGGGAGCCAGAGAAAGAAAGAACTCAATATATTTTCTCCTCTGGAAAGCTTTCTGACTTGCCTGCCTGCTCTCATTATAACCACTAGGCCCAGCACGAAAAATTTGGGCCCCTGGTACATGTGTGCTGGGGCCTCCCTCCTTCCCACTTCAAGACAGTTAAAGGCTTTGGGTCCCCTCTGAACTCGTTCAATTGGCCCCTTCTCTCCCCTCTCATCAGCTCTGATACCCACTTCATTGGAGATGGAGCAGCCTGGGCAGGGCCGGCGCTAGGTTTTTTGCCGCCCCAAGCAAAAAAAATTTTGGCTGCCCCCCACCCCAGCCCTGGGCTCCCCCCCCGCACCCGCACTCTGCCCCAGCCCTGGACTCTTCCCCCCCCCCAAACCCCCTGCCACTCCAGCTCTGGGTTCCCCCCCACCAGTGCCCTCCCCCCCACCCGCACCCCCCTGCCGCCCCAGCTGTGGGCTCTAACCCCGCCCCCCCTGGGCCAGTGCAAGGAAGTTTCGTGCCCTAGGCAAAACTTCCACCTTGCCCCCCCCGCCCGACCTGTGGCAGCTCCCCGCCTCCCCCTCCGCCCTGAGGCACCACCCCCGCGGCAGCTGCCCCCCCCCCGGGGAGCCGTGCGGCAGCTCCCCACCCCAGCTCACCTCTGCTCTGCCTCCTCCCCGAGCATGCCGCCCCCACCTCCCAGGCTTGCGGCGCTAATCAGCTGTTTGGCGCCGCGAGCCTGGGAGGGGGGGAGAAATGGAGCGGCAACTGCTCACTCGGGGAGGGGGCATAGCAGAGATAAGCTGGGGTGGGGAGCTGACGCACGGCTCCCTGGGTCTGGGGGGGAGCTCCTGCGGGGCTCCCCACCCCAGCTCACCTCTGCTACGCCCCCTCCCCGAGCACGCCGCCCCCGCCGGCAATGCCAATAATTGCATGGAGCGGCCGCTGCACTGGGAGAGGGAGTCTGAGCTGCACGTGTCAGCGCGCCGCCGGCAGCCCAGCCCAGGAACACTGTAAAAAAAAATTTGGAGGCACCGCTTTTTGGCGCCCCCAAATCTTGGCGCCCTAGGCAACCGCCTAGTTTGCCTTAATGGTAGCACCGGCCCTGCACTTACCCTATATGGGTTCCAGTGTGGGGTGGTATCATAAAGCAGTTACAATTCATACTCATTGTTGACCACATCCTGAAAGAAATCTTTCCCAAACCCTCTCTTCTGGCTTTCAAACCACGCCTCAACCTTGCCAACTTCATCATCAGAAGCAAACTCCCCACAGACCAGAACCCACCAATTCAAAGCTGCACCAGTCCCTGCTCTAACAGATGCAAAACCTGCAGATAAATCTCCATTCCTACAATGATCAGTACCCCCCACAACACATTTTTCAAGATCCATGGGTTCTACACATGCCTATCACAACATGTGGTGAACCTCATCCAGTGCACTAAATACCCCAATAATAACTAAATGGGTGGAATGAGACAATCACTACGTTCTTGAATGAACTCACACAGGAAATGTCTAAAAGACAAAAACACCATCTCGCCCACGGGCGAACACTTTTCACAAACCAATCGCTGCATATGTGACCTCTCAGTCCTCATCCTCAAAGGAAATACGCACAACACCTTCAAAAGACAAGCCTGAGGGAGCTTAAATTCATAACTTTGTTAGATACTAAAAATCAAGGACTCAATAAAGGTAGTGGATTATTGCTCATTACAACAATCTATAACCCACTAACCCTCTTTTGTCCTACCACTGCAGAGTGTTAACTGCCTCCTTCACCTTGAATGGTCTCTTAGAACATGTGAACTCCTTATGCTGAACTATCTGTTCCACCTTATATTTAGCTCTGACACTCTGAGGATCTTTATCAGACCTGAAGAACAGTTCCGCCCCCGCCAGCAATGACAATAATTGCATGGAGCGGCTGCTGCGCTGGTAGAGAGAGTCTGAGCCGCACATATCAGCGCGCCGCCGGCAGCCCAGCCCAGGAATGCTGTAAAAAAAAAATTGGGGGCACCGCTTTTTGGTGCCCCCAAATCTTGGTGCCGTAGGCAATCGCCTAGTTTGCCTTAAAGGTAGCACCAGCCCTGCACCCCCCCCCCCCCCCACCTGCACCCCCTGCCGCCCCAACCCTGCGCTCTCTCCCCGACCTGTACCCTCCTGCTGCCCCAGCCCTGAGTCACTGGTAACTCGCTCCCAGGGCGGGTCATCAGCAACCCGCTCATGACCCTCAGCCCAGGGTCCCTCCAGCCGGGACTCCTGCCTCCAGGACCGGCCAGCAATTGAAAGGGCAGAGCCTGGGGGACTGCCCTGGCAAGGGGCTGAGGAGCAGGGGCAGGGCAGCCTCAGAGGGAGCGGCTGGCGGGGAACGGAGCCCTGGAGAGCGGGATGTGGGCCCCGCACAGCAGCGCCCCGGGCACCTGTCCCCTCTATGGCCCCGCTGCTGCTCCTGGCCGCCCTGCCGCAGCCCCTGGGCGGCTTGGGCTGCTTTGTCCAGCCTGGCCATGGGGCAGCCCCCAGCCCAAGTGTCCCGTGCTCCATGTGTCGGAGCCTGCCGGATGGCCCACCCAGGCCCGGTGGCACGAACCACAGCAGCCCCAGGGCGCCCCCCGCGCACGACGCGCTGCTGCTGGACCCCAGTCTCGAGACCAGCTTTGGCCACCCGCTGCGGCTCTTCCACCTGGACTTCGGCGTCAGCTTGGGGGCCGGGACAGCGTCTACCTGGGTGAGCGCCCGCAGGGCCGCCCCCACCCCAAAAAATAGGATGGCCCAAATGCCACCCTGCAAATGTGCCGCCCCAAGCACCTGCTTGCTTTGCTGGTGTATAGAGCCAGCCCTGAGCCTGGGTTACCTTGAACTGTGACTTGCTAACCATAACTTACCTCGAAACATGCTCATTATCACAACTCCACATCCTGTTCTGCTCCAATCCCTTTTCATGCATCTCAATGCGCTAACTAATTAAAAGTAAGGCTCCAACTTCTTCTGGCTGCCAAGAATAGCAAAGCTAGGCTAGTTTGGGATTGCATGCAGGCACAGTTTGTGTTACAGTAGGACCCATGCTAATAGCTCCGGGGCTTTATTTGTTGGGGTCTTGACTTGAGAGTGCCCTTTCTACCCAAGGGATGGGTGATTATTGGGCAAGACTGGAGAGTCCATGGTTAGAAAGATATTTCCTAGGTCCATTCCATACTGTAGACAGAGCAATCCCAGGCAGACAATGTGATGGCAGCCAAATTCCTGCCCCCTTGATATTCATGGGTGAGAAATTAAGTGCCCAGTTTCTAGGAGCTTGCAGTTATGCAAATACTCCTGTCAAGCAATAAACCTCTCTATCTGCAATCTAGCGTCTCTGCTGGGACACAAACAGCTACATTCCCAATGGTGATGGATGGATCTCAAAAGGGTTGGGTCAGCAAAGCCTCCAGTATTCAGACCTGCATCCAAAATGGGGTAATTGCATTGGAAAGACTATTCTAGTAGATGATTTTCATCTGTTCAGCAAGCATCTGCAGGTTCCTTTGGCTTCCCCACATGCGGATATGAATGACTTCTAAAGTGCTACAGAGTGTGTATGTGGGCTATAATTAAGAGTAAATTGAACAGATAAGGTCATCATCTGTCGGACAGAGTCATATAAGGGTAGGGTCCAATATACATTTCATTCTGAAAGGCCTACTTTATCCCCACCAATAGAACAAGTTAAATCAACCAAACTGAATAAACTATCATATACCAAGGAGAAACATCATATTTAAAGTTTGCCTTTCCCCTGATTGAGTCGAATCATAGAATCGTGGGACTGGAAGGGACCTAGAGAGGTCATCTAGTCCAGTCCCCTGCGCTGTAACCTGAGTAATCTGATCAGTTATCACTATTCTTTACTAGAGTGCATGGCACTATTCTTTATTAGCCTGCATGGCAAATGAGTACAAGCAGCATTATGCACTGTGAATTCAGACATTCAACAGGTCAACAAAAATGCATGTGTAACCACAAAGTCTTGAGTTACACAAATACAAATATCTTATGTTTCTAGAGCATCTTTAATCCAAAATGATGCCAAAGCACTTCACAGATGAGATACATGATGAATTGCTTCAGGCAGCACTGAAATGCAGCCACAATCACCGCAGAACACAACCAGCTGTTTAACAGCTTACAGAAACACTCCACAAGGTTAGGATAGGATGTGAAGAATACCATCATATCCAGTTGAAACTGCAAGGGTCGGAGACAGTATGTTAACTTAGGTATGGTATACAAAATGTAACTGTCTGAATTGAATTCTGGCCAGGTCACCAGGACAAAATGCCCTACTATTGAGAAAAATCTCATGGGATCTATACTAACCAAGATTTCAGTTTTATATCTCTTCCAAAAATCTTTATGCACCTCGAGTAGTACAACACCCACTACCAATGTACAGTGACAAGGGTTCAGAGAGACACATGCTATCTGTTGGATCACCAATAGCATCTTTGCTTTTTCCTTGGAGATCTCCCATCCAAGTACCTGTGACCCTACCTAGCTTGTGAGACCACAGGCAGTGGTGCCATGGGCTGCAAGTCATCACGTGAGTCTCTTTTTTCTTGGGGTAGGTATAAACAACATGATGGGAAAATTATATGCATACTTCTCTGTCTACAGTGCCTCAACATTTATTTATTCTTGATCCCAAACACGGCCCTTCACTGATGTATTACATATACTATGATACACTACCTCTTGGGATGGAATACAAGATTGATTTGTACTGGCGAGCCATGCAGCTACCCTGGTCATTCCATTTATCCTGCTGTGTGCAAACTGGGGACGCAGCAAGGGGCAGAGCCCCAAAGGAGGAATATGAAAAACGCAGGATGGGGGAAACAGATGGATGCAAGGAGAGCTGAAAGATAGATTGCGAAACCAAAAACTGCATTAGCCTTTCTCCTACCTTGAAAATTGATGCTTATTCTCTTTCTCTCTCATAGAATATCAGGTTGGAAGGGACCTCAGGAGATCATCTAGTCCAACCCCCTGCTCAAAGCAGGACCAATCCCCAGACAGATTTTTACCCCCGTTCCCTAAATGGCCCCCTCAAGGATTGAACTCACAACCCTGGGTTTAGCAGGCCAATGCTCAAACCACTGAGCTATCCCTCCCCCCCTCACATGTCTGTGCCCCAGAAAGCCAGCAGAACACTACTGTGAAGCCTACCCTGGGCCCGGTCCTATGCTCCTTACTCAGGAAACTCATTCAATTTCAGGCCCTATGTCAATATCCATGTTAGAGGCGGGTCCCTCTCAATATAGAAAGTATCATTTTCACATTAGTCTTACCATCTACTAGGCAAGCTGCATTAGCGGAGTGCTGAGGATGCCATTTTCCATCAGGAAAAAGACAACTAGCACAGCGGCACTTAGCTTGGGGCCCTATTAATAGCGATCCTAATTATATGGCTGCAAATTTAATTCATAGCAATGATTAGCGTCAAAATCAAAGGCATCACGCATCAATATTGATGGAATTGTATAAGGCCCATAAACACAGAACAAGCAAGCAGACACATTCGCCCCCTGCAGTTGCTGGCTGTTAACTGTTGCATTAATGTCTTTTCTAATTTTGCTTGATGGAAATTGCTTTATTCCAGGAATCCAGCCTTGTGAATGGTTACATCCTTAATACAAACCTCCCACCTCCAAGAAGTAGGGGTCTTTTGAAAAAGAACCTTGGACTATCGAGTTGCTTGGAAAATAGGGTCCCAAGTACCCATGCTTTATCCAATAGGTCTTGGCCTCATCAGCACATTTGCTTTGTATGCACTTAAAGAAAGCTCACGAGGAACAATGGTTCTCAAAAAAGAGAAGACTGCTGGAGACCATCCATGGGATAATGGGCTAGCCCTTGTGCATTGTGGGAAGCATTGTGGGGGGAAGGGAGGATTGGAGAGAAGGAATTCCAAGCTAAAAAGAGCGATGCATCAAGCATTAAATGGCATAAATTTAACTGCCAGACCCTCTCTACAGAGACTAGCCATGTAGCAATGCGTGCAGAGGTTCGAAGAAGAAGAAGAAGAAGAAGAAGGCTAGTTTAATTAGCCTTGTGTTAAATTCTAGAAGTTGGGCACCAACTTTAAATAACACATCTATTTTTCCTGAATCATGGAGTAGGGCTTTGTCACCTTCCCCCATCATCCCAGTATTAAGGGACGCAGACAGTTTTATGTGTATTTTATTGCTCATGGAAGCAGCCAGACTGACAGTCATGTTCATCATACCCCTCCAGTTCCACAGCACAGGCATGAACACAGCCCATGAGAGGACAAGTTCCACCTGCACCAAACTCCCCCAATGTGCTTTGTCTCAACCCTAACTTTGAGGACCCCTAAGAGTGGCCACAGGGGGAGTTCAGTTTTCAGAATCCATTCACAGTCCTTGATCACACTGCTGGGAATGGCAACACAGAAGCCAGCTAGTGCCACTTGGGGTGGCAGTTCTGTGATGTGAACCCACTACCCTACTGAGAACGAGACTGAGCCTACCACAATTCATTTCACCTAGACCGCCAGCCAGAGCCATGTGTAGGAAACTTACCTGGTTTGAATTCAAGACCTCACTCTAGAGGTGAGGGGCTCTGTGTCCTCAACCCCCTGAGCCATCTACTCCTCCCCACACACCTCCTAACTTAGAGCCACAGAAACTTTTTCCTTCACAGACCTCTTGCTAAGTTCATGAAACACCCAGGGGTGAATGTATCACAGAGCAAAAGGCCTATGAGGTCCACTCTAAAAAAGATCCCTTTATTCGAATGAAGCCTACTATATCACATAGGATAGGGCGTGGAAAGCACAGAGATATGGTAAGAAAGCACTGGGACTGACTAGTGTAATTTGAAACTCAGATACAGCAGGATTAAATTAGTTAGGCTCGAATTGTGCCCAGTCCATTAAATATTTGTTCCCATGACTCACGCCTGCGAGGGGAGCTTTTAAAGCTGACCTCTGCTTGTGTGTTGCTTGCAAACCCAATCAGACAACTCGCTGCCACTTGGAATGTTAGCAAAGCATTATTTCCAGACATCAAGACCTTCCACCTATGTACAATATGCTTGGCAAAGCCATTCCTCATGTTAAAACCTCTTGGCATCATGCCACTTAAAAATAAAGCAGCAGACTTGCTGGAATTCAAGGCTTGATTATAAAGAGAGAGAGAGAAAATATACCCACCCACACAGGTTCCCCTCCCCACTCTCCCATCCTATGCAGGGAATTAACCCCGAGACAGCTACACTATCTGGGTACGTCTACACTACCTGGATTGGCGGGTAGTAATTGATCGATCCCCGATCGACTCCAGAACTCCACCATGGCGAGAGGCGGAAGCAGAGTCGACGGGGGAGCGGCAGCCGTTGATTCCGCGCCGCGAGGATGCGAAGTAAGTGATTCTAAGTCAATCTAAGATACGTTGACTTCAGCTACACTATTCTCATAGCTGAAGTTGCGTATCTAGGGCTAAATCCATACTACCCACCTGATTCGGCGGGTAGAGATCGATCTTCTGGGATCGATTTATTGCATCTCATCTGGACGCGATAAATCGATCCCAGAAGCGCTCCCCAGTCAACTGCAGAACTCCTGCTCGCCGAGAGGAGGAAGCGCTGTCGACGGGGGAGCTTGCCTGCGCCGCGTGGACCCGCAGTAAGTAAACTTAGTTCAATCTAGGAAACGTCGACTTCAGCTACGCTATTCTCGTAGCTGAAGTTGCGTTTCCTACATCGATCCCCCGCCCCAGTGTGGACCAAGCCTTAGATCGATTCTCCCCCCCTCCCCCCAGTGTAGACCAGGCCTTAGGGCAGTGCATTACATCTACAGGAACAACTCCCACTGAAATCAGGGGGAAGTGGTGTGGTTTAGAAAAATGATTATCAACCCTACCTACACCCCAGCCTATGTTACCGTAATGCAAAGATTCAGGGACTCACCCCCGCATCTCACCATAAAGAAAGGGAGAGTCGTCACGATCCCTCTGGATCGGTTTGTGTCCCCCCCCAAGCAGAGAACCCCTGGTCTGAAAGTTAGAGTAGGGGACAGAGTCAGGAGACCAAGGTTCTACACCCAGTTCCACCACAAGGCACTTCTGTGATCTCGGGCACATCACTTATGGCCTGACTTTCTGAGATGCTGAGCACCCACATCTCCCACTGAAGTCAATGGGAGCTGCAAGTGATCAGCACCTCCGAAATCCAGGCTATTATCCTCTCTCTGTCTTAGTTTCACCCTGCGTAAAATTGAGATAATATTGACCTACTTGCCAGGGGGCCTGTGGAGCATCACTATACAATCGAAGTGCTTTGAGATCCTTAACTGGAACGTGCTGTGTCATATGAACAAATGTCAATGGCTCTGTTTTGACCAGCACAACATACCTTTCACTCAGTTACCAACAATCACGTCTCTTCCCTAACCCCCGGCTTCAGAAACAACACCCTTCTCGCTCGGCATGGATAAAGCTGGATCAACACTCCCCCACGTGTCCAGCATTCACTAGACTTGTCACAATGCCTCCCTCTCTCCCTCCGGCTGGATGGAAACTGTAAATAAACCACCCAGGCTGCCCAGTGCTGGCCTTCCCCAAGCTTCCCAAAGCCCAGCTTGCTGGACCCTGTGGGGATCATAAAGCAACAGAACAAACAGCAAGGGAAATGAGCCAATCTCATTACAGGAGACGCAGCATTAAGCTCTCTGTTTCAGAGACCAGAAAACCCAAACCCTCCTCTCTCTTTTAATAGTGGGAGCTTAACGGGAGGAATGAGAGAAGATGTTTAAAATATAACATATGAATCACCAGGGACACAGAGAAGAGCGGGTAGGGGTAGGAGTGTGTTGTAGCAGTCATTAAAGATTAATTATATATGAAGTCTGAAAGGTCCAACCCCGTACAGAGAGGAAAAATTTACACTTGGGGGAAAAGAGCTGAGCTGACCCAGCGAACTCTTCTCCTTAGTACTGGGGACGCTGAACGTGCCTGGTTGGGAAGAGTTAAATCCGCTCAGCTCGGTGATCTGATCTTACACAACACAGTAGCTGCTAGTAAGAAAGGTTTGCAGCCGTACTGGGTGATTTACAGCAGAGCAGCCATAAAGAGGAGTATAATGTGATTGCGACCATAAGCATTTCCTGGGGTTTGGGGAACTCAGACCTTGTAATAGTCTCCTTTGGGAGAGATATGCAGAGAGATACACAGACAGACTCTCCTCAGGAATTTCACAGGAACCAGCTAGCTGATTAGCTAATGGGAAGTAGGACATCACCGAAAGAATGTGGCTTTTTTTTTTTTTTTCCAGTGATGAATTCTCACAGGGGAAGCATGATAAATTTAGAAAATTTCATAGCTGGCTCTCTGACTCCTCCCCTCCAGGGAAATTCCAAAACAAAACAAAAAACCCTCAGAAAGGACTGGATTGAGACCACTAGCTCATTTCTACTTTAAACCACCCAATAACTCTCAGAAGGCAGTGGCTTTCCGTCACCACTGGTCTCAGCGGATATGCAGAGTGATGACTTGGCAATAAAAACCTATGTGGCACTTTTCATCTGTATATCTTACAGTGCTTTACAAAGGTGGGCAAAGCATTACTATCCCTGTTTTACAGATGGGTACACCGAGGCACAGAGGAGTTAATAGCCTGCTTTTCAGTGGTGCTGAGAACTCTCAGCTCCCATTGATTTCAGGCCCTTAGCGTCTCACCCACAGTCACAGAACGAGTCAGTGTGTTAACTCCCAGGCAGATCTTCAATGCCCTGTCCTGTGCCCTCTCTGATGGGCCATACTGCATTCTCCAGAGGAAAACTGGCAATGATCTAGACATAGCATCAAGCAACAGGTGCTGCTAGCAGAAAGGGCAACGCTAAAAAGAAACAATTATTGGAAGGGGGACCGTAGGTGGGTCATGACCTTTGAATTCCCTCCCTAGCCTCAGTGAGCAACATTCTTTGATAATTAGAAGACTTGGTCACCTTACTATCACAGTCCACTTATTTCACAGCTCCGGCTTAGGCTACTTGGCTTCTCTCTCTGCTCCTAGTTACATTTTGCTGGCCTCTGCTCCGTAGGTGTGGCCGGAAGCTCCACCGGACATAGCTGTGTCCGAAACCTGGAAAGCCAAAGAGCTCTCTTCTTCTGCGCCTGTCAGTGTGTGAGAAAGCAGCTCCCAGCTTCTCAACCAGGGCTCTTGCCAAAGAACCGGACAGATATCTACCCCCCCTCCTTTTTCCTTGGGTTGCTTTTTCTCTTGGCAGATCTGTGTTAAACTCCCAGAACTTGATGGAGTGAAGCATTTCCCATAAAGATTCCAGGGTTTCCTAATGGGCTGTGCACAGTCCTTAGATGGCAGAGTAATCAGCACCTGGATTCTGTCTACTGCAGCCAAGATATCACCAGCGGCACTATGCTTCTCTCCTAGCCCACCATTTTCATGTCCTTTGTGCAATAAGTCACACCAAAGGGATAAGCCCAGGTCCTTTAGACTTCAGCAGTGTTACACATTTAGGCCTGGTCTACACTGGGCGGGGGAAGGGGAGAAATCGATCTAAGTTACGCAACTTTAGCTACGTGAATAACGTACTTAGATCTACTTACCATGGTGTCTTCACTGCGGTAAGTCGATGTCTGACACTCTCCCGTCGACTCCGCCTGCACCTCTTGCCCTGGTGGAGTACCGGAATCGATGGGAGAGTGCTTGGCGGTCAATTTATTACATCTAGACTAGACACGATAAATTGACCCCCGCTGGATCAATTGCTGCCTGTCGATCCAGCGGGTCATGTAGACAAGCCCTTAGTTAGAACTCTACAACTTCAGTAACTCAGCTTGAGGTTATGGGGCTATTACAGGCAGGGCCGGCTTTAAGCCGATTCGGCCGATTCCCCGGAATGGGGCCCCACGCCTAAGAGGGGCTGCCAGAGGAGTGGGGGAAAAAAAAAAAAAAAAAAAAAAAGAGCAGCCGCGTCCTGCTTCTCCCCCCTCCCTCCAGCGCTTGCGCCGCCACACAGCTGATCAGCGCAAGCCTGGGAGGGAGGGGTGAGGAGGAGGAATGCGGTGTGCTTGGGGAAGAGGCGGGGCCAGGGCGGGGATTTGGGGAGGGATCCAATGGGGGCAGGGAGGGGGCGGGACTGGGGGGGCAGGGCGGAGATTTGGGGAGAGATCCAATGGGGCAGGGAGGGGGCGGAGTAGGGGAGGGGCTGGGACGGAGTTGGGGCGGGGGGGGCGTGAGACAATTCACGTCCCAGCGTGGGGCCCCGCACCTGCTAAAGCCGGCCCTGATTACAGGAGTGGGTGGGCGAGGTTCTGTGGCCTACAATATGCAGGAGGTCAGACTAGATGATCATGATGGTCCCAACTGGCCTTAAAGTCTGCAAATCTATGAACAGAGGGAGCCCACTGGTGGTAAGCCACATGGGGATAAAAGGACAAGGAACTTAAGCAACAGTTTCTGTAAAGGGAACACTGTGGTTGCAGCAAGCGCATTGGGCTGCAAAGTCCAAGACAAGTGCAGAGCAGAGATTCTAGGTGAGTGTCAGGAACTCAGGCCACACCATCCTTTTACCACCTCCTGTTGGCTCCATCATGGAACTGCACTGGAGAGGTTGTCAAAGGGTGTTCAAGGAGAGGATAGGAAGCCATGCTTTCAGGCTTCCTGCCCAGTGAACAAAAGAAATGATAAAATACGGGTAGGGAAAAATAAGCAGGAATAAAAATGTCAGAGCTAGTGATGGTGGAACGTATCCATGCAGTGTCCCCCATCAGAACTGGCTTTGAGTTCAGGAGAGAGTTGCTGCCTACTTCCCATGCATAGGAGGCTTAACATTAGGGGTTCTTGGGTCATATATTGCTGAAGGTGTCCTGCTTGGGTAGTTTGCAAGATATGGAGAGGCTATGTTCCAACCCTTGCCTAGTGAGAGCGGGGATGCGTAATAACTCCATTGAATGGAAACAGGAGGCACAGGTCTAAACAACCTGAGACAGTGCTGAGAAACGTTAAATAAAGATGCTTGGCAGATGCCATGAAAGGTTTGGACCAAACTCACAATTCTCTGTTTGCCATTGTCCTGAGCAACAGGTAAATCTTGAAACTCCCTCTTGCCCCCAGCCACTTCCCGCTAATGGAGCAAAACCGATAAACAGGGATAGATTTATTCCGCATCAAAAGGGAAGTTGTTTAAAAGGTCTCCACTGTATAAATGGCATGAGGGATTAAACCATGCCGGAAAGAACGCTCCTTCTGTAATCCTACATAATTAATGGGATGTGATCCTGCTCAATACATTAAATTCCCAACATGCAGGCACAAGCTGTTTGCTTTAACTGACTTTAAACGAGGCCCTCCCCCACCCACCAAACATGGTAAACAATATGCACAGTACACACATGCCCTCCTTTACCTGGCTGGCTGGGAACTAAACAACATATGTGTTTGCAACGTGGTGTCTGAGGGGCCTGTTCTATTGATTCTGCCATACTGCTGCCGCCACAGAACTAGCGGGAGCTCTGTGAGAGAATCACTGGGTCTGAGCTGGGGTGTAGTGGAATAGAAAGCTTGGTACAGCGGTGCCCCAAATGGATGACCTCAAGAGTTGCCTTTGCATCTTGTCAGCAGCCAAGGCTACCATCAAGGTACTGCTGTTCAGCACTTACACAGCGACGAACAAATATTAATGAATTGATGCCATTAAAAAAAATGCAGACGTCCAACCATAGTATGTGCTTGCCCGTGTATCTTCCTGGATAGGGAAGGGAGACTCTCCCTGCTGTTTACGGACACCAGAAATAATCTCCCACCCCGCCCTGCCTCTTTCCCTGGTGCTACATTAGACCTCACTCCAAAAGCAGTTTCTGCCTTCAGTTGACCTGAAAAATCTGTCAGTCATGCTGAGCATCTGACTTGAGGTTGGATTCGGATAAACAATCTCTGATTTTGCACCCAAAAATAAACTTCACCGCACAAAATCAGGCCCACAGATTTAAAGGCTGTGTTGAGGTCATGTAAGGCTACCAATAAGTGGATAAACCCTGCTGTGATGCCTTCCAGTCACTCCCGCCTGGCATTGCTTAGGCAAATGATGAGCTGTGACTTCTGTGTTTCTGTTCAGTTCTGCTCATTTTGTTACCTCAATCTTTCTTCCTTCCCCCACCTGTTCTTTCCTCCTGTATGTCATATTGACTCAGCTCGCTAGGGCAAGGACTGTCTTACATATCTGTACATCACCTAGCCCCATGGGGCCTTGATCCATGACTGGGGCTCTTCCGGCTAGTGAAATATAAATAAAAACAAACAACAACGTAACAGCAGAACATTGTATTTTTACCTTCTAATATATTTGAGTGAGTGGTGATATTCACTAGCCCTGCATTATCAGGGGATAAAATAATTGTGCTGCGGAGGACTGAAGTGGCATCTGATTGCGGGCTAACAAAATACCAGACTAGGAGTTAGGAGGAGAAAGATCTCTGTTGTTATACATCCATAGGTCTCTTTCCATTGTGTTTTTAAAGCACTGACATCTGAGGCCAGGTCTGTACTATCAATTTACATCGCTATCACTATGCCACTCAGGGATGTGAAAAATCCACATGAAATCCAGTGATACTGACCTAATCCCAAGGTAGACAGCGCTCGGTCCACAGGAGGGCTTCTCCCGTAGACATAGCTATCGCCTCTCACACAGGTGGATTAAGTAAGCCGAGGGGCAAAGCTCTCTCCACGCAGTGGAGTCTTCATTGAAGTGCTACAGCTGCGCCACTGCAGCATTTTAAGTGTAGACCTGCCCTGAACAAAAGCACCGGTACCAATCCAGGCATCATTCAACAGGAAGAACTGGATTAACGCATTTTATCAGCATTGTATCAGGCTTAATCTGGGTTTTACAACCTGATCTTCAAAAGGAGTGTTTGAGAAGAGGAAAAAGGCCAGTTCAATCACAGAATCATAAGTTTACCACAGCAAGGCCTCCTGCTCCTTTGAGGGAGAAGGAAGACTGGGTATTTCTTTGCTTTGGGCAACTAGCCCTGCTTTTGTGATGCAAACAGGAAAGAATTTTATCTTGCACAGCAGATCAATCACCCAGAGGTCTATGGGAAGGGTGGGAAGTGAGAGGCAAGGCTAAGGCACAGAGAAGCAATATGACTTTGCCCTGAGGCTTAGTTTCCCAAAGGCAGCCAAGTTAACCCATTCATATCTCTTCAAGACCCATAAATCCGCAATTTTATCACCACCAAAGCAGGGCACGCAAGAGGAGCAGAGCTATGAGAGTAACTGATTTTTTTTGGTCTTTCAGCCATACCAAAAAAGAAAATAATACTGTAATTACGAAGCATAGTCTGGTGTTGAACAGAGTGTTTAATTTAATCTTTGGGCTTCTTGAAACTTAAAAAAAAATTAATAAGCCAACGTAAATTTTGAAATGAGGAGGGCCCTCAAATCAAAAACTTGAAACTTTTTGGTTTCAGATTTTTTTTTTTAAACCAAAACAATTTGGCAAATCTGACCTGAATTTGCAAAAGGTTTTGGTCAAACCAAATCTGCATTTTTCCGTGAAAAATTTCAGCCAAAAAAATTCACTCAGCTCTCCCCGGGAGTTCTTAACCCACACAGTCTTCCCACTAGGGGCAGCTTTTGTAAATATCTGCTGACAGAGTACAAGCCCACCAAGAGAGATTTGTGCTGACTCAGGCGGATACAAGCACCACGAGGGAGTAACACCAAATCCAGAGCTCAGGCTGGTGGCCATCAATAAGGATGAAGCCAGTGGGAGACTCTCATTACTAGGGCTGACCTTATTGTATATTTGCTCAAGTTTCAGATCCCTCTGGGTTAAAGTGTAAATCAGCATGGCTCCATTGATGGCAGTAACACCAGCCAAAGATCCAGATCTCTCTGGACCATCACGCTTTGTTTTGCCCACTAGGCCTGTGTGTTAGGAGTACAGCAATACTATCTATAAACCCCTATGACATTTCACAACGCATTTCAGGGGAAATCTTTCTCACCTGCCCTTATCAGAGTGGGTCAACGGAAACCCTGGAGCTTTGATTGTGATGGGTGCAGCTCAAAGGGCATTAGTAGGAAATGCTCTAGGCCCGAGGCCTTCCAGCAGAGCATGGTGAACACCTAAAAACATGCTCTGTGATTATCTGCGCTAACAAAAATTGAATTCGCTTCTGTTCTTGTGCCCCTGTTGCAATCACTTTCTGGCAATCTTCTAGCAAGCTACTTGGCTGTCAGAAACTTGCATGGAAATAGCAAATTTTTCAACTCACAAAACACACAGGTCATATTCACCCAAAGAGTCTTTCACATTGAAAATTGGAATCTAAAAGTTAGTGACATTCATCCAGCCAGGAAGCAGGAGTACCTTCATGAGACAGACAGTGTAAATTTTGGGCATTGGATAGTTGGAAGGAGCGGCTTATGAACAATCTACTGACTAAGAATCATTGTGAATCAATTCAAGATTATCCCCCACTGCCCAAAGGTCATTCATGAACAGAAGCGTCTGGGTCCACTGAATAAATTATTTGTGCCGATTTACTACTTGCTGAGTTCTACCTCACAGCAACCCTGAGTCAGTTCCTCTCTCGGTTCAGGCCAAACCACTTCTTCAGAGCCAAACTGACTCGGGCAGCACCTTCCCACAGACGTGCCATGTGTCACATAGCAATACAATGAAAAAAACATCGTCTCTCAGACTGGATTCCAACAGACAGCACAAGTAACTGCTGGACTAATTCTGGGAGCCCTTTGTATTCTTAGAGTGAGTCACGCACTCCTCAGTGGCCACAGTCATACAGTGGGCTGACTTAGCAATACCTGTTTGACAAGGCGGGTGAGGCAATATCTTTTATTGGACCATCTTCTGTTGGTGAAAGAGACTAGCTTTTGAGATCCACAGAACTGTTCTTCAGGTCTGAGAAAGATCCTCAGAGTGTCAGAGCTAAATATAAGGTGGAACAGATAGTTCAGCATAAGGAGTTCACATGTTCTAAGAGACCATTCAAGGTGAAGGAGGCAGTTAACACCTCTGCAGTGGTAGGACAAAAGAGGATTAGTGGGTTATAGATTGTTGTAATGAGCAATAATCCACTACCTTTATTGAGTCCTTGATTTTTAGTATCTAACAAAGTTATGAATTTAAGCTCCCTCAGGCTTGTCTTTTGAAGGTGTTGTGCAGATTTCCTTTGAGGATGAGGACCGAGAGGTCACATATGCAGCGATTGGTTTGTGAAAAGTGTTCGCCCGTGGGCGAGATGGTGTTTTTGTCTTTTAGACATTTTCTGTGTGAGTTCATTCAAGAGCGTAGTGATTGTCTCATTCCACCATTTAGTTATTATTGGGGTATTTAGTGCACTGGATGAGGTTCACCACATGTTGTGATAGGCATGTGTAGAACCCATGGATCTTGAAAAATGTGTTGTGGGGGGTACTGATCATTGTAGGAATGGAGATTTATCTGCAGGTTTTGCATCTGTTAGAGCAGGGACTGGTGCAGCTTTGAATTGGTGGGTTCTGGTCTGTGGGGAGTTTGCTTCTGATGATGAAGTTGGCAAGGTTGAGGCATGGTTTGAAAGCCAGAAGAGAGGGTTTGGGAAAGATTTCTTTCAGGATGTGGTCAACAAAGAGTATGAATTGTAACTGCTTAATGATACCCTATATGGGTTCCCGTGTGGGGTGGTAAGTGCAGGGCCAGTGCTACCATTAAGGCAAACTAGGCGGTTGCCTAGGGCACCAAGATTTGGGGGCGCCAAAAAGCGGTGCCTCCAAAAATTTTTTTACAGTATTCCTGGGCTGGGCTGCCGGCGGCGCGCTGACATGTGCGGCTCAGACTCCCTCTCCCAGTGCAGCGGCCGCTCCATGCAATTATTGTCATTGCCGGCGGGGGCGGCGTGCTCGGGGAGGGGGCGTAGCAGAGGTGAGCTGGGGTGGGGAGCCCTGCGGCAGCTCCCCCCCCCGCGGCAGCTCCCCACCTCAGCTCATCTCTGCTACGCTCCCTCCCCGAGCGCGCTGTCGCCTCTCCACTTCTCCCGCCTCCCAGGCTTGTGGCAGCAATCAGCTGTTTGGCGCTGCAAGCCTGGGAGGGGAGGAGAATTAGAGCGGGGGCGGCGTGCTCGGGGAGGAGGCGGAGCAGAGGTGAACTGGGGCGGGGAGCTGCCGCACGGCTCCCCGGGGGGGGGGGGCGCCTCAGGGCAGAGGGGGGGCGGGGAGCTGCCACAGGGCTGGGGGGGGGGGGGGGGGGGGCAAGGTGGAAGTTTCGCCTATGGCGGGAAACTTCCTTGCACCGGCCCTGGGTAAGTGATAACTAGGGGTGTATAGTTGAAGGGTTTCTCTTTTTCCTGTAGTGAAGTTGGTAATCTTGGGCTATTTGGGTGGCCCGTTCCAACATAAATTGGTCCAATTACCTCACTTGCCTTGTCTCTTTAATATCCTGGCACCAACAATATACCGGTGGCAGGTATAGAGTATGCAACAGCCAGTGCACTGCTGAGGCCAGTATTACACATGGTTGAATGGAATGGATAATAGGAAGCAGAGCAAGGTGCCTGACAAGATCTCAGCTGCATTCCACTTTGTATTGGCTTAGAGAGATTTTTGAGTCCCAAACCTTGGTGCAATGAGAAGATATTGCCTTGTCTGACTAATTTACGTCTCTTCAAGGACCCGAAAGGACATTTTCCACATGCCTTAAACTTTGACTTGCCACTAAGCGCTGTATCATTCCAATGCCTGGTGTCTCTGGGTTCTGAGCGAGACTACATTAAATGGTGCCCCATCACCAGTACAGATGCAGGAGAGTTTGCCTCACATACCACTTGCTTCAAGTACCTCCCTAACTCAAAGCCTCGGACTTAATCTCATACTACCTCATAACTGGCAACTGAGAAAGAGATCTCAGGAGCAGTACAAAGGTGGCAACAGCCTGGCAGATCAGTGTTCCTGGGGAAAGGGAGAAGGCACTGATCCAGGCTCTCTGGAGTCACAGGAGCAGCCTTACCTTCTTCAGCTTGCCACTCTTGGTCCCCACGAACACCACGCTGTAGCCGTTGTAGACGTACGAAGCGACCGAGGTCATCCGGTCACGGCTGGCGGTGAAGAGGGTCACCCCCTCCACGGGTGTGGAGCCTCCCAGTGGCTGGTTAATGTCCAGCCCGCAAAAGTTGTCGTCTATCGGGACTGGCTGGAAAAGACAAGGCATTGGGCAAGGGTGAGCTCGAGGTGAAGGTGAAGTGCTCATCCAAGCACCCAGGCTCAGGCAGAACTGAACGCACAGTTGTAACCATGGGGTGAGCGCACCGAACTTCCCCACACAGTAACTGGGTGTTCACAACAACCCCCTGCTCACGTACAGCTGGTTCATCTCCCTAGGAGCTAGGGTCACAGCCATTCTCCCCAGCATGACCCAATGAACATCTCTCCTTATTTTTGTAATCTAGGCCAAGCAGCTGCGTGGCTGGCATGGGTACAGGCCACGGTGGGTGCACCACACGCTAGCTGCCAGGAAAGCCTTCATGGACAGGACTGATGAGAATCCCCACCATGTCATTAACAGAAAACCATAGGGGAAAATGGTTTCATTAGCTCTCTTGATTCTCTCCCCTCTCAGATCCAAACCCTCTCCCCCCTATTCTGTCCTGGTGCATTCATGTCCCAAGCTGACGCTGTGTCTCTCTCCTCCACTGACTTTACCTCCCTCTAAATAGTCTTGGTCGGATTTCTGGAGGTCCTGATCACCTGCAGCTCCCAGTCAAGAAACAGGAGCTGCCAGGTGCTTAGCATCTCTGAAAAAAAAATCAGACCAGCTGCCTTTTCAAGGGCCTACGTCAGGGGAGGAAGATTGCCTAGAGTCTTGCACTGAAGATCATTCAAAGCTTCTTCTGCATTAACCAGAGAGGTCACAGCACATCAGCACAAGCCATTTCTTCCTCCCCATCTCAAACCCCAAGAAGATCTGAGCGGGCCGTTTCCACAGCATGGCTGACCTAGGGAGCCAAGGAAGAGGACAGAAAACTGACCCAGCCTCACTCACACAGGAATATGTCCCTAATCCACCTCGCTGGCCCCAGGATGTGCTCCAGCAGCCTTGCTCACACTGCACTGGACTGTCAAATCCATTCATAAAAGGAATCTGCTGTTCTCTCCTCCCCCCATCCCACTTCCCGAAATGACCCAGTGTCACGCAGACGGGTCAGCAGAGAGTCACATGGCTGGGGCCAGCGATTGCCTTCCACTGGCAATGAGCCTGCAATGGGTCAGCCACAGGAAGTGCAGGTGTTTGCTCTCTACCTCTGCCCTCTGAGCATAGAAAGGAAGCTGCCATTTCCTCTCAGCTACTCATTTCTTTAGGGAAGCAGCCACCTCCCTCCTGTGCAAACAGCCTGACTTCATGACAGATTTAACACTCCGGATCTCCTCGTTACATTCCCCGAGTGAATAGGATGCTGGTGCAAGGTGCCAGCCAGACTGGCTGTTCTTAAGAGGGACAGTATTTATCAATGCCCCCCCATGGAATGGACCCTGGCAATGCAGAGTTTCCATACTCCTGGCCAACCCTGTCCCATCCTTTGAATGCCCCTATCTGATCTAAAGGGCTGTTTAGTACCTATGTTCTGCTTTCAATACAGCATGGTCTAGCACAATGTTTTCAACCTTTTTTCATTTGAGGACCCCTACAAAATTTTGAATGGAGATCTCTCCTTTGCAAAATCTTAGACATAATCTGTGGACGTCCAGGGGCCCGCGGACCAGAGGTTGAAAACCACTGTTCTACGGTAATGACAACGTTTCGTGGACCCCTTAGACATAGTTTTCAGATCCCCAGGTTGAAAACAACAGGTCTAGCAGATAGAGAACTGGACTGGGAGTCAAGAGCCCTAGCCTTTATTCCCAGCTCTGCCACTGACTTGTGGTGTCCCCTCACTCTGCCTCAGTTTCCCCTCTGTAAAATGGGGATAAGGATGCTTATAAAACACTCTGAGACCAATGAAATGAAAGACTCCATATTATAGCTAAGTATTGCTAATTGATCACTTTGCTGAGCCTGCCCAAAATGGAATTAATGCTAATTAGTGCCGTTTGTGATGTGGACATCTACCAACTAGGATTGGGATTGCAATTCACCAACTCATCTCCCAGAGGAGCCGCTGAATAGCTACCAAATGCCTTTGAATCACTATTGGCTGCATTAATTTCAGCAGGTTAGATCTGAAAAGCTCAGTGTCTCGTGGCCATCTTCCGCACTATCCACTCACCTGTTGCCCCAAAATTCCCTCTCTGTCCTCATTTAGCTCACATTTTTTCTTGGTACCCGAGAGTTGGAAGCCAAACTGAATATGTTATGGTGAAAGGAGTTTCCAGGGATTGAGATGGCTCAAAAGGAATCTGTATGGTATGTAAATCAAGATCTGAACTAGCAAAGTAACAGCACAGAGTGTGCAACTTCCATTTGCATTCACCTGGTTAGTTGTGTTTGCACTATACTTTCCTGCTGCAGGCTGGGAGAGAGAGGCTTTGGGTTAGTCTGATTTTGGAATCAGAATGGGCAGCTGGAAATAGCAGAATGCTTCTAACAAGCTGTGACTTTTTAATCTGTCTACCTAGCTACTTCTGTGGCCCTTCGCACCCTAATCATCTCACAACATTAAGGATTTAATTCTCACAATCTGAAGTAAGGAGGATTATTATCCCTGTTTGGTATTTGGGGAAACCGAGGAACAGAAAGATCAAGTAACTTCCCTAAGCTGACTCAGGGCGTCTGTGGCAGGGCCAGGAATTGAATCCAGGTTTCCCAAATTCCAGTCCAATGTCTCCACCCCAAGACCATTCTTCCCTACCAAAATGGTGTTAGGAGTGAGATTGATTTCTCCAGAGCAATAGTGGCAATGTACTACAACCATCCTTACTGCTTTGGTGCACTGGACATCCTTCCCCAGGAGCCAGTTGAGCTCCAAGTTGCCTTCCCCCTGGTAACAGGATTGCAGGCGCTCCTTGATCTGGCTGTTGATGGTGCGGATGGGGAAAACACAAAGAGCCGAGTCATCAGGAGGCTGGTGATACTGCTTCTGCCCCTTGGAGAAGATGGCAAAAAGAATGTCATCCTGGGCTGTGATGTTGAGGGCATTGGCCAGCACGTCCCCTGGCTTGGAGAGATAAGCCGCTTGCAGGAGGCGGTACTCCACATCCCCCTTGATGCAGCCAAAGGGCAGCGAGACGTAGGAGTGAAACTTGGGGTCATTCTTACAGAGGCGGACGATGCGGGACGTGTAGAAAAGGTCATTGGCCGAGTTGATGGAGACTCCCTCGGGGGTCTCCGGTTGCACCGTCAGGAAGTAGACAAAATTGCTGCTGGCGAACCCGTAGATATAGAAGATGTCGAAGTGTGAGACCAGGGCCAGCGTGTCCGAGGGGATCTTGATGAGCGATGAGACAAAGTCGCTGTGGAGCTCGTAATCCAACATGGCTGATGACTCCGGGTCCCGCGGCAGCTTGCGGCTAGAGAGGGTGGGGAAGTAATCCTGCTTGCCATCCACTGCAGTGCCGATGAAGAGCTTGCCGTCCTCGCCGTCGGAGCGCACGATCACCCCATACATGGTGCCTGTCTTGTTGACGCTAGAGAGGTAGTGCTCCTTCTTGTGGGATGGCTCCACCAGGATAAAGAGGTCGTCCAGCCGCAGCAGCTTACAGACGCCCTGGTAGAGGCTCCCGCAGGCCAGCAGCCGGTTCTCTGAGTAGTCAATGATCAACAGCTTGTTAACGTTGTTGGTGAGGGTGAGGATCTCACTGCAAGGCTGGACAATGAGGGGCGGGTAGCAGGACTTGTTGTCCTCCTCCGGGCCGGTCTTGTGAGCCACCAGGATGGTCAAGTTACCTGAGAGCTTGTAAACCCGGTTGATGGCTCCAATGTAGACTGCCCCGGTGCCCTGATGGACGGTCAGGTGGTTGAAAGTCCAGTCGCGGTTCTCTGAGTGGAAGGTGTTGAACAGGGCAGTACTGGCTGCGTTCCGGGAAAGTGAGACCAAAAAGAGAAAAACCACAGCTGCTGACCAGCCATCGGAGTCCAGCATCCGAGGCCAGTTCTTCCTCTGATCCATCCTGGGGCAGAGGAGAAGAGAAAGGGGAGGGTGAACTTCCAAGCTCCCTGTATGTGTCCCTTGCCCTGGCGAGGTTCTTCACATGGTTCTGGAGAGGGGAAAAAAAATACACACAAAGCAAAGGATTAAATCCAGAGAGTGCCCTGTAGACACAATTCAAGAGAGACTTTTTAGTTATACAGTCCTTGAAATAAAGCAAGGACATCTCTAAGCCCAGCCAGCATTAAGCAGGGTTCCTAACTTATTGGAAAACCGGTCAGGCTCCATGTTTTGCCACTCGATTTTGCCGCTGTGCATTAATTTGTTACGTGGTTTAACTGTTTATAATGGGCTCGGTGCCTGCGTTCACGGAGTGCAGGAGGAGATAATCAACCTCAGCCCTGGGACAAAGATTCCACAGTTCATGCACCCAACCATCAATCTAAATCTTGGCTGAAGGCACTTTTCCTACTGGGTATATGACTGTAGGCGAGGGGTAAGTAAGAAGTGTTTTTTGCCTATAAATCCTGTCTAATTGTAATTAATGATGAAGGTTAAAGTTTCATGCAGACAAGTACAACTTGCATTTATACAACAACGCTTTCCGTGCTTATAACAGTGCCTCCTCTCTGCCTCTCACCACTGCAGAGGTCTATGTACCCTGCTGCCTTTGAGCCTGAAGGATCCCAAAGCAGCCTTTCCAAGGATTACTTCACCCACCACTGAAACGCAGCCACCTGCTTCTGGGCTGGAGGGGTATGGTAGCTGGGTGAATTAATATTGACATAGGAGATTTGCACAAACTCCCTACACTTGTGAAATTAATCCTGGGATCTTTAAAGCCTATGCAGAGGAGACAGGACTTTGGGGTGCAAGGTCTTGTCCAAAACATCCACTAGATAGTAAACTGCTTGTGTACTCTGGGTGGAGGTCATAAATACAGAATCCCATGGAACATCAAAGGTCTTCTTTCATCTATATGGACACGTAGCTGAAGGCCTGCCTCCAATCAAAGAGCTCTGGCCAAAATCTGTTTGGGTGAGACATGAAAGAAAGCAAGGGACCTTACATGGAAGATGTGTATTTGGAGAAAGCAGTTGATAGTCCCTAAAATTTCCCTTCCCGTTATCAATACCATTAAAAGTGTTGCAGTCATCAGCTCAGTGCAAAAAATCCCCATGGCCTCAGGGAAAAGAGCTGGCTGGAAAGAGTATTCACATGGGAGTGGGATCAAGGGAAGAGGCAGGTGAGAGGAGAGCCCTTCATTTCCAGGGCACTTTCTGGGAAGCAGCAACAAAACGTGGAGGCTTCCACGTTTGATTTTCTGTTTCTTTATAAAATGCAGGTGGCAAGAGATGATGCAAGAATCCTTCCCATTCCCAATGCAGTTACTCTACCTTGTGATTCATGGGCAAAATCTAGGCGACAAGCCAGAGGAGCCAGACCACAGCAAGATCCCATGTATTTGGATGGCCACCTGCAGCTATCCAAGAACCTGGTCCTGTAGAGCTACTAGCCGTGCATGTAGAACATCAGACTTTGAGTTGATGAGGTTACTTGAAAGTCCACAAAAGCACCCATGCTCCAAGATCAGCCCTGCCCTAAAGCATGTACTTGAGAAACTCCAGTCTGAACAGGACCTGTGATCAACGGGACCTGTGAAACCAAGTCAGTGAGGCAGAGGAAGCAGAGTCTGGGAAGGAGGTGACACTTTGCAAGGTGGTATCTGTCCACCTACCCTGAAGCTGCCTCATCACCGCAGTATTCAGGCAGAGGCATTGATGTTTCGCCCTGCCCCCCTGGCTGAGGGGTAAACTGTAGGAGGAGGAGTGGGAGGAAGAGAGAGAGACTCCAGAGGGATGGGGAAAGGTGAACTCTAGACTCCATCCTGGGGCAACTAGATGGGGAAGTTCTAAAGCAGAAAGGAACTACAGAGAGGACACTATGATCTCCATCGTCCCTCCAAAACCAGCCAACCAAAGCTGTTAGGAAGTGAGAGCTCCCCAAACCACCTGTATCTGAGCAAGGAAAGAGCAGGGAGAACCCTTCCTTGCATCAGTGGGATTGGTCACCGTCTGCACAGAGGAAGGAGCACATGCCTCTTTGCCAAAGCTAGCTACCGCTGCTGGGATAGGCAGGGCTATGAGCACAGAACCTGGGCTGGCACAAGCAAATATCCACTTGCTGCTAAAAGGGGCATGACAATTTAGGATCTCAGCCAGTCTCCTCCCCCATCACTCCTGCTTTCTAGAGATGGCATGAGCTGCCTCTTCTCATCCTTCTGAATTTGGCCCACTCCCCTTCCTTCCACCCTGAGTGTCACTCAAAATGGGAAACTGAAAAAAAAAAATCTGCCTTTCTCCAGCCCACTTGTGCACCTCTTGTTTAAGTTTCACAACCCATTGTGAAGAAAACTTGCAATCCCCATTTTACCAGCAGGGAACCTAAAGCACAGGAAAGTTAGGGGACTTGACCAAGGCCACACAGTCGGGCTGTGGTAGAGCCAGGAACAGAACCTAGCAATCCTGGCTCCCAGCCCCTCTCTGTACCTAGATGATCATACTAGATGAGAGCCTGGAATTCTCCCAGCAGCAAAGTGCTCAGCGTCACTGAGTTTTCTCCTCCTTCTCCCCTTGTACTCCCCTAGAGCTGAGACTCAACCTGATTGAGGTCAGTCTTGGCTCTTTAGTGTCAGCAGGGCAGTGCCTGATTCGCTGTGACAGACAGGAGCTGAGAGGAACCATGCAACTCCTTCCCCCCCCCCCGACCGACTTTCCTCCCTTTGTCTCCTTTTGATCTGAATGCTGGTCATCAGCTGCTCAGAACCTGCCTGAAAAAGCACAGGTTGGCAGAGAGTGTTCAGGACTTCCACTTATCCTCTGCTTTCAAAAGCTCTCCTTGGCCGTGGACAAGGGAAAGAGGTTTCTACTCTGCAGCTACTGCTGTCATTCGAGTAGCTGTGAGAAGGGAGCAGTGGTGGGGTTGCTGCTGCTGGAACAGGGTATGTTTTGGCTGCATGAATAACTGAAGAGTGAATCAACAGTAGCATGCCACATGGCATGCCCTAGTGACACTCTAGCCTCACCAGATTCAGGATGTGGACTGGATTCAGATGAGCCCCCCTGGAAATTCATGCATCAAGCTATATGCATCCGAAGAAGTGGGCTGTAGTCCACGAAAGTTTATGCTCTAATAAATTTGTTAGTCTCTAAGGTGCCACAAGTACTCCTGTTCTTCTTTGTGCGGATACAGACTAACACGGCTGTTACTCTGAAACCTGGAAATTCAGATGCTTCTCTGAAGTTTATCTTAATTTTCCAAACCACTTGAGTCTGCAGGGCAGTTCATGCAAGGCTTCCAGGATTCTTGGTCATGCCCAAAGTACTATGGCAACAGCCTATCTTGGCACTTCAGCACTTCTGGCTCATTAGTTTTAATTAATTGTATTATGATAGAGCCTAGAAACCATAGTCAAGGCTCTATACCCCACCGGTGAAGGCACTGGACAGACGTAAGAAAGGGTACGTTTGCACTGCAACCGGAAGTGCACTTACAGCTTGTGTAGATGTACCCGAGTTAGCATGGGTATCAACTGCAGCGAAGCCCAGCCTGTCCAAAACTCCACCGAGACCCTAGGACTGGTTCTTCGACAGCTAGCCTGTGCCAAAGTCCATGGTGCTGTCGCTTCACTGCTACTGATGCTGGAGCTAGCCAGAGCAAAGCTAACGTGGTGATGTCCACATGTGCAGCAGACAGAGCCACCGACAACGCTGCCCAGAGAGTTTACAGTTTGAGTGTCCGACAGGAAGCAACAGACAAATGGGGGTGCGGATTGGGAGACTGATGCAGCAGTAGAGTGAGTACAGCTGTACAGAAAAGCAGAAGCCCTCCAACCAGTACCAGACAGGAGTGATCCCAGCAGAGGTAGGTTCTAAGGAGGGACTGAGAAGGGGATAAGGTGTCAGACGCTAACCGCTAGGGCATTACAGCACGAAGGGGCAACTTGAGAGCCCTCGCTCCTTCCCTTTGTGCAGTGGTGCAGCTGCAGTGAGATGATGGGGGTAACATTGCCCAAAATAACTAGAAGTCCCATTTTCAAGCATCAAGGGGTATGTCTGCCTTTTGAGCTGGGCGGGGTGGGTTGATTCCCAGCTCCCGGAGACATACCCATGCTAGCTCTGATCAAGCAAGTGTGCTAAACACAGAGCATAGCTGTGGTGGCAAGAGAAGAGGCTAGCTGCCCCAAATATGTGCCTCGGGCCTAGGATGGGTACATCTACGGGGCAGCTAGCCCCTCCCACTGATCCTCCTGCCAGGGCTACGTTCTATTTTTAGCACTTCAGCTTGATCAAAGCTAGTGCAAGTATGTCTCCTTGAACTGGGAATCCCTCCCTCCCCGCCACCCCCCAGCTCCTAGTGTAGATATGCCCAGAGGCGCTTGGGAACCTCAGGGTATGTCTACCTGCAAAAACAAAAACCCCACCCCCCTGTGGCAGCGAATCTCAGAGCCAGGGTCAAAGGAGCCGGGCTTGCAGGGCTGTTGCTACAGGGCTAAAAATAATAATGTAGACGTGGCTCCAGTTCTGAAACCCAGCAAGGGGAGGGAGGGGTGTCCTCAGACCCTGGGCTCACGCCCGACCAGGAACATCTACACTGCTATTTTTAGCACTATAGCGTGAGCCTGAGTCAGTTGACTCCCGGTCAGACTCGCTGCCGCAGGGGGTTTGTTTTTGCAGCGTAGACGTACCCTGAGTGTCACAGACAGTGAGTGAGGAGGGCTCCGAAGTGCCCATCTGTCACCCCAGCAGAAGGAACGGAGGCTGGCGGTACAGACCATGTGCGCTTGCCTCCCAAAAAGGGAGAGATGCTGCAGCCTAATCTCCCCTCGCCCTCATTTTAGGCTGTTGAAGGGCAGCCCTAACTCCTCATCCGTCTCCCACTCCTTCAGCAGCAGCCGACTTCTGAGGAGAACAAAATGCAACCTTGAGCGGCAGAGATCATTCCACACCTCATCAGCGCTCCCTCCCTCCAGACACTTGACAACAAGACCATTTCAAAGCTGATGGGGTCTAGTTTGGGCCTGGGGGACAACAGTGGGGTGGGGCTGGAGCCATCCTGACATCCCTTCCCCCACTTCCCTAACACATACACTCAGTCAGCTGTCAAGCGGAATTAGGAACCGTAAGGCTGGGATTTCCTTAGGAAACAGGCGGCTTGCCTTGGGAAAGTGCTGTCTGCGTGATGCAGGCTTACATCGGAGAGCGTTTCATCCACCCTTCCGGGACCGCACAGAGAAGCAGAGGGATTTTTTTTGTTTTAAAAAGCCTTTCTACTCCCCCCTCCCCCCGCACGCTTACATTATTTTCTCTGCTCTATCCTGACCATTCACCCCCTTCCTCAGCCACGTGAGCCCCAGGGTGGGACACAGACCCTTAAAAATGAGACCAGATGAGTCCTTATACTTCTATAGCACCTTTTGTGCCTAAGGGTCTCAAAAGTTCTACACACGCCACACCTCCTAGCTCTATTATTCATGCCGAGTTAGCTGATAGAGGCTCCACTGCAAGTCCCTCCTGCAAAGAGCTTGTAATCGAAAAAGGAAGCATCGTTTCTATTTTACAGATGGTGATGTGAGGCACAAAGAGGGAGCTTTTCAAAAGCACCAACTTCCACTGACTTGGACTTGCATCTAACTGCCTTTTGCAAATCTTCCCCAGAGAGATTACGTGGCTTGTCCACGGTCACACAGGGAGTCTGGGGCAGGCAGGAATTGAAGCCAGATCTCCTGAGTCCTAGAATATCAGGGTTGGAAGGGACCTCAGGAGGTCATCTAGTCCAATCCCCTGCTCAAAGCAGGACCAATCCCCAGACAGATTTTTACCCCAGTTCCCTAAGTGGCCCCCTCAAGGATTGAACTCACAACCCTGGGTTTAACAGGCCAATGCTCAAACCACTAAACTATCCTGCCCCCCAAATTTTTTAAACTGGAAGAGACCCTGAAAGGTCATTGAGTCCAGCCCTCTGCCTTCACTAGCAGGACCAAGTAGTAATTTTGCCCCAGATCCCTAGGAGGCCCCCTCAAGAATTGAACTCACAACCCTGAGTTTAACAGGCCAATGCTCAAACTACTGAGCTATCCCTCCCCCGTGCCTTAGTCACAAGGCTACCCTTCTACCTGGGAACAGAAGAAAACAGGACTGACATATAGGATGGGAGAAGGAGGGAAATTCTGGCCAATGATACCGGGGGAAAAAAGTCTCCTTTCATGAAAAGAACCATCTGTTCTTTAAATAATCATACAGAATAGAGTTTTTAAGCTCTTCTCCAAAAGGCAAATACTTCTCCGATGATGGTGGGACAAAGGCATAGATTAGCTACTGGATTTTTCATCAGCGTCACCTAGCCATGCTCGGAGCAAGTCTACCTGGCATGGTGCTTAAACTCTGGCTCCTGAGCTTACAGCAGCTGTCCTGCTGGTGGTGGCATTGGTAGAGCTGAACAACTGGAAATTTCAACCCCAAAAATTCTAGTGCAGACAAGGCTGTGCAGCAAACTGCATGGAAATCAACGTAGCGTCCGTGGAAGGATGAAGAGCCGAGTCAGCTGCGCTGGGATCCGATTGCACCTGTTGTGCTAGGGAGTCTAAAGTATTTCAAACCTGATGTTTTAAGCCACCTCTCGGGCTAAAAGGCACCAGCAGAACGGGCCAAATGCACAATGCAGGATTTAGTGCTTTAAGACAGTCATAATCTTCCACAAAAGCCTCAGTGTCATCACCCCATATTTCTGATGCAAATTGTTTCACAAGAGCAACAGACAGGAACACCATGTTTGTGGTGGCTGGAGGTCATTTGGGGTGTAAAAGAAGAGGTGTCTGAGAGCTGAAACCCTTCAGGTATTGTCCAGATCCACCAGGGAATAAACAACCGATCCAGATGGCAGGAGAGGAAGGTCTATTGCGTAGGGCACTGCACTGCACTGGGACTCAGGAGACCTGTGTTCACATCCCAGCTCTGCCAAAGACTCCCTGGGTGTCCCTGGGCAAATCACTTATTCTGTGCCTCAGTTCCCAATTGGCAAACCAGAGGTGATGCTTCCCCACTGCACAGGATTGTTATGAGGATAACATCTGGTAATAATTATGAGGTGCTCTCAGATCCTATGGGAATGAGGGCCACATAAGGACTTAGAAGGCAGATTTCAAGAGGAAGATCTAACTGTATTAGCAAATAATCCACCAGGAGATATCTTGGGAGGGAATCACATCCATACTTGACCGCTGGGAGAACCAGCTCCCCATTATTCCTTTACACATTGTCTTGGTGCTGGTCCCTTTCCCAAAACAAACAGCCTCTGGGATCCAGCAAAATGACTCTTTGAAACAAGCACTGTAATTCAGTTGCAAGCGTCAGTGCACATAACCCAGGTACTAACTGCCAATGAAGTGATGCCGGAAGTGAAGTGCCAACCAGTGCTAATGGTTAAGGACTGTGACACAGCAGTGTTGGATGGGTCTGCCTCGGCAAGCAAGGTCTACATTCCAAAGTAGGTTTCACCCTCTTTTTGAATATCCCTGTTAATTTACCAGGCTAAGATTCTGGCTGTACCATCCATTGTCTAACCACCTCCCATTCAGCAGTGCAGGCTTGAGTCATTTGGAGCAGCCCAGGACTTACTGCGGGATAGAGCAGAGAGCGCTCACAGGGAAGAAAAGACAGAAACAGGGGTGCACTGAGATCCAGCACACAGGCACATCACCAAGGTAGCAAGAGGGAGCCCTAGGGCACTAGGAGCAAAGCCTAAAATGCACGTTGCAATGCTTGGGAATAACTCTTCTAAGGGCTCCAGCACAGAATGTTTTGCATTTCACCAAGGCCTTTATTCGGCCTTTGCAAAGTTGTATAAGTGTCCTTCTCCCATTTTACAGAGGGAGAAAACAAAGGTAGAGAGAATAACTTGCCCAGAGTTGCACAAACCAATGATAGAAAGGGGGACAAAATCCTGGTGTCCTACCTCTTTGGTTTGCTCCTTTACGCACTAGACCAATGCTGTCTCCAAACCAGAGCTGGGATTTGGAAAGATGAAACATTTTCAAGTTGTCTAAATGGCGTATGTGAATGTCTAATTGGCTAATTCAAAGCACATCTTAGGAGATTTGATACTGCCCATTACCGTAGCAATCTAAATGGCTAAAAATGGAACAGCAGCTCAGTTTGGAGAAAAGGCCCAAAGTGCATAATTCTCCATCCTTTACAAATCTGAGGACAGGATGATTGCAGCAACCAATCTTATCACACTATCCCAGTGCAAGACGTGCTCGTCTCCAGCTTAGCATTTCAGGCTTTGGTTTATTGAATCACCCTCAGGAGAAAGAGTCCATTTTGCAGTCTGTGGTAAAATTGCCTGTTCCATTAGTAAGCAGTGTTAAGTCTTTGCTACTCTGGGTGTTTGGCATCAGTGTCAGACTACAACAAATGCAGTTAAAACAGTGCAGTTCCCCTAGTATCGACACGCTGTATTGGTGTGAATTGTAACTTGCACTAAGGCAGCATAGGGGTGAGGTGTAGTCATGTAAACCACCGTTTATACCAATGCTGGGCGTCTACACCAGGGCTTTGCACTAGTACAGTTACACTGATGCAAGAGAAATCATCATTACAAGGCCTTAGAAACCACGGACTGAATTCCTCTGTCTCTCATACGTGGTCTCCCCCACTTCAGAGTAAGAGAGCTTGCACTACTATTGCCTGTGCTATGAATAAAGACAGGACTTTACTCTCCAGAGCTCCCCAATTCAGCACCTCTCACTTGCAGGCAAATGAAGATTTGATTGACTCTGATATGGTTTTCAGTATTTAATTTGCTAACGCTCCCAAAAATGTACCACTCACAAGCGAGTGTCACTGAACGGACACTTGCTTGCTAACCTTGGGAAGAGAGACAGGTGTTTTTGAAAGGTAAATAAGCCACTCAATCCCCGAACAGCCATCACTAATCTCATTGTTAGCGATAAGACAGGGCAGAGGTAGCTGAATTAGAAGCCTGTAATTGCCCGAAGTGATACTTCCCTGAAATGCCCACTTCATATTTGTGGTCTCTTAATTTTTACCTCTGGTTGTGGCAATCTGAGGTCTCTCTCCAAGTGAAGCTGTGGCTCCCGATATTGTAAGGAAGGCTGTGGCAGAAGAGGAGTCACTCTGCATTGAACTTGAATGAGAGAGTGGAAACAGAGCAGAGTCAGCCGCTAACCTTTCAGATCAGCCTCACTCGCACATTTCCTCTCATTAATTTTCCAAGCAAATGTTTTTTTAAAACTCTCCCTTTTCTGGCTTGGGAACATTTCAAAAGGGCAGAATCAAGTGGCTCCCGGGTCTCTGCTCTGAGGAAGGCTCTCCACGCTGCTAACTGCTCTTCAGGCATACAAGAGTTGCCGATAACCTGCAGTAAACACTGATGACCTGATCGCAAGCGCCACGCTTTCGGGGCAGCTTTCTTCTTGGATAAGATGACAGCACAGCCTGAAAAGAGACACCGAGCGGCCTGCATGTGAAATTAGCAACAGCGTTGAAGGCTAGGAATGTCCTGCCTTGTTGTTTTAGGCGGAAGGAAATACCAGGAAACTGGACGCAGGGGAGGAACAAAGGAAAACATTTACACAGATTCCGGATGTGCAGGTACAAGGATCCCACTGAGCAACAGCCAGGCAGGCTGCGGAATAACTCCAGTTTGCTCAGTTTAATGTGTAAGAAAGAACCGCCCCCCTGTCCCCTATGTACCAAGTGAACCACTGAATTGTGGCATCTCAGAACCCAATACCCCCTAGCCAGAACCGAGTTATTAGCTGGAACAGTGCATGTCAGAAGGGAACTCTGGTCATTGCTGTATAGAGAAGATTTCTCATAAATGATGATCTCAAAGGCCAAATTAGATCTTCCCCCTCCCCCCCCCACACACACTAAACACAGCTCAATCAAAAACCACTTCTCTCTACCCCATACCAAGGCAAAGGGGTTTTCCATGGCAGAGAACACAAACTGATGGAAATCTAGAAAGCAAAGAAAGAATTTCACTGGATTGGAACGGGCCATGAGAAATTCTTGCTTAAGGGAACTCCGTTACCTCCTTCCCCCTTACTAGCCCCGGGTGCTCTTGTGAACATCACTCTCTCAGAAGGAGCAGAGGAGGATAAACATTTATCTAGGGAACAAATGAGTACTAAATCAATATTGTTCAAGTAACCAAGGAACCAGGGCTGCGATTGTCCAAGGAGGGAGTTTGGCAGCTAAATTCCATTGACGTGCAATGGGAGTTGTGTGCCTAAGTCCCCGAGGCCTTGTCTACACTAGGAAATTAGGTTGGTCCAACTACGTCACTCAGGAGGTTGAAAAATCCACATCTCTGAGCGACGCAGTTAAACCAACCTAATCCCCGGTGTGGACAGCGCTAGATTAACAGGAGAATTCTCCTGCCAACCCCAGTTACTGCCTCTCAGGGAAGTGGAGGATGGTGCTGTGCCGCTGCAATGTTTTCAGTATAGACAAGCCTATGAAAAAGGGTATGTGTGAGCTCACACGCAGTGAAATCCTAGCAAAAAGAGAAGGCACTTGGTTATTCTCATATGTGCCAGGAGGTTGAGGTGAAGAGTAGGAGGAAGCCTTGGGTTTCCTTTTATCTGCTAACTCATATTCAAACTACAAACCTGTCTTGTTTTCACTAGGAGTTACCTCAAATTAGTTACCATGTGTTGGCTAACACATGATGAGAACACACCTTTTCCCCTAGTGAGATGAGATGCACCCTCAGGCTTCTTTGGAAACCCTGCTCAAGGTGTCCAATACCTGACAGCCACCAATCAGAGAGGGAAGGGGACCACATCCTCCCGATCGTCACTTTATTGCCAACGTATGAGAGCTGGTGAGAAACTTTTTGATGAAATGTTTGTCAAAAAAGAAAAAAAAGCCTTTTTGTCAAAGCTGAAGTGTTTTCCAAAAACACAATCGATTTTGATGAAAAAGGACGTAGAGAGAGAAAGAGCGTGCATGAAAATCTAGCCTTTTTGATCAGAAAATGCACTATGCAGAACAAGGCTGGAAAATAACAGTTTCATGATGCACAATGTTTAATGGTTTTGAAATGTATTTTTGTTCCTTGTTGGAAGGAAAGCAATTTTGTTTCATAGAACCCTTTGAAAAGTTCTGTTTGCATTACAACCAGGAACGAAAACAAATGTCAACGTTTTTTGTAAACCAGAATTGTCGTGGTCTGGCCAGCTCTATGCTGTGCCTTATTTTGCAAAGTGCCTTTCACAACTACGACATTCTCAATGGGTTTTGCAAAACTACCATGAATATTAACCTAGAGAGAGAAATATTAAAGAGAAGGAGGTACACTTTCAGGGGAGATTTAAAGAGTACCAGTATACAAGGAGGTTATCCCTGAGGCCTGATGCATCAGAGAAAGTGGATCCGGCACCAGGGATGATGAGATTGTGTGAAGGCACAGACAGGGGGCCTGTGTGGAGTGCAGTAGAGATAAGACAGGCTTTGTGGCACAGAGAGCTTCAAAACCCAAGGAGGGCAATTTTCAGTTCAATCAGGAGCCAGTGGAGAGGTCTGAGGGCAGCTATTCACAGCTGGAAGAGTTAAACACTGAGTTGGATGCTCGTGCGGGGAAAACGGGCGTGCTTGGGCGAGTGTAACTCGGATCCTTAATACTATTTGATGCCTTTTTTGTTTTTGTGAGCAGGGTATAATTTAGTCTAAAATGTGACCTTAAAAGCAATCTGGGATCCACTTGGCAATACAAAGTGAAAGGGAGAGTAAATTCAGGGACACAATATAAACTCGGGCATCTGAAAGGCTTCACTTAGACTGAAAGGAGTTATCTGGTATTTAAATAATTATTAGATTGAAGGCATAATCATGGGTCTGAGCTGATTTTTTTTCCCCCACTGTCATCCTAATGGAGACTATAATATTATTATTCAAATGCCTATGATTCTCATTGAGGGGGGAAGGAAAAAAAGGGCTCATTTAATCTCCATGTGACAGGGCTGCAGGAGGCACGATTAGTCATTTCTCTTATTTCAGCTGTCACTCACTCCCAGACGCTGCAGATTGTCATTAGTGTTATTTTATGCACGCGATAAAAAAGGGAAAATTAAAACAGAAATAAAGGAGAATTTTCTGCAGAAAGTGACAGGACCAAAGGAACAATTTAGATGTCGCCGGTGCAGCAGCTGCGTTCGCTTCATTAAGACAGAATCTTTTTTAAAAGGGTACAGTTAGCCATATAGGGTTTAATGTATGCATGAATCCCCCTTTTTCCCCCTGTAGAGACTGGCTGTGCTCAGCTTTCATTTAGCCCTCCAGCTCCCTGGCTGACCCCATGGCCAGTGTATTTGGAAAGGCATAAAGATCCTAAGATGTAGGATTTTGCATTGCCTTGAACCTGGGCATTGCGGAGACAAAACACTATGAATTGTGATTTGGTAGCGTTTTACATTCATTGAACTAGGATTCCCCACTCACTTATATGGGGTCCAATTCACCACTGTCCTGCACTTTGTGTCGTCATTTACGCCAGTGCATTTTGCACGGACTTCACAGTGACTAATGTAAATGACTGTGCCAGGGGAAAGCCAAAGACAGCAGGCCTGCCACCTTTTGTGCTTTAGGCCAAGGGAGTGAGAGTTACACTCAGATCCCCATAGCAGGTCTACACTCTGATATCCAGCTCTCTTTATGAGGACCTTGGGAATGTAGGATCTGGGAGCACACAAATCCAAGCACAACATTTTGCCCAGGCAGGGAAATGGGTAGATATTAGGGATGTAAAACCTGCTCTGAGAGACTCTCCCAATCCCCCTGCTATTGACCCTTCTTCGGAACCAAACTCAGAACTCTTGTGAATCATGTGACTACATTTCCCCTACTTCTGCCTTCTGGCTGGGACCAGCATTGCTGAAATACCAGAAGGAAGCAGCAGCCATACATGCAGGTGTCCAACACCTCACAAGAAGGTTTGCTCTGGCTAGTTTTCCAGCCCAGCTCTTGCAATACATCTTAATGCTGACTAAACACCCCTTGGTAATCCAACCCCAAACAGGTTTGCGAGTGTCTGGACTCACAGCCCTGCCAATTGCTCCAAACAGTCTTTCTGATCCCTGTTGGCTTCTGGCGGAAAGTCAAAAGAAAGTCCCTCTGTTCCAGAAAGAAAGTTAAATAGAAAGCCTCATTCCATTTTTGACTTATCACTATCTCACAATGACATCACATAACACAGAGGGACACTGCACCACATTCAGCTGAATGCATGCTTGCTCTCTGGATGAATCCTGGCAGTTACTCTGTCATTACCGTGAGCAGATGAAAGAGGGGCAGACAGAGGAGAGATCCATTTAGGTGCAACTCAACTGGCTGTGGGAATCTCTTTGGACCTGTCATCCAATACAAGATAACCCTTTGCGGGGCTTTTCGTCAATTTCAGTTACCCTTTATTCAACTCCCACATTATCTTAGCACCATGAAGCCCTGAAAGCAAGGCTGTAATTCAAAACAGTGCACATAAGTTTGGCCCTCATTCCCTCCCGTGCCAGCTATTCCCAGGACTTCCCCTTTCAGACCTGCCTGTTGAATCCTCTTCCTCTCCCTTCAGAAAGGAGGAGAGAGGCTCAGCCTTTTTATCTTTGATGAACTGGAGCAAATGAGATCCATCTGGTCAGGGTGCCTGGATGAGTCAGCAATGTAGCTCTGCACTTCTGCAGGGCTCTTGATGCTTCTGCCCTCTTGCAGGGGAAGACAGAGGATGTTGTAGACCGCAGAAGTATCTACCACCATACAGCACATAGGACCTGAACTTTCTGCCACATTCACCTGAACAGAAGTCCACAAAAGACAAGCAGCTGGGAGAAGTAAGGCACAGCATTAAAATACTGACCAACTTCTAACCTGTACAGAGATAGGCTTCCATCACTTAACTTCCCTATTCATTTTTCTCAGTTTGTCCCAATGGGCTGCTATCAAGGCCTGGGAACCACACAGAGTCTTGAGAGATGCTTAGCAGAAAAATAAAAACCCTTCTCATGTTTGTCTTTCTCTTAATGCCATGAAAGGTTGGAGTTGTCCTATTGACTTATGAAGCCTCTTCAGAAATTTAAGAGTTTGGGGTGGGGGTTTGGCTACAGTTACCCTCTGCTAAGCACTTTCTAGTCCGCTGGCTGATTCTGCCCTACGTGCTGTGTACAGTCAAACTAAGATTCATTACCATGAGGCCAGGAGCAGGGAGTTATGCTAGCTCACCCTGCTGACCTCCTCCATATGTCACAGCATGTCAGAAATTCCCCAGTATTCCCTTTATGGTAAAAAGGGTCATCAAAAGGGCAGGCCTTACAAGCTACATGGTATAAACTAAAATACAAGGACCATTAATTTGGAGCAGTCTCATCCCTTTACCATCCTGACCTCTTTCGTGTGTGCTGAGTCCAGTTCAATAGATAGCAATCCGAGGGGAGGACTGGGAAGAGGGGCAGATAAAGAGTTTATCTGTTTAATAAATACTCCATTCTGGAATAAGTGGGAGCCTGGGTGTCTTGCATATATCTCTACAGAACAGATGCCCTGATCGGTGGGCTTCCCAAGCCTATCAGGGAAGGCTGTGTGGTCTAATAGATGAGGCACTGGATTGGGATTCAGGAGACCTGTATTCTGCACCTGATTCTGCCACTGACCCTTTGTTTAACCTTGGGAAAGCCACTCCATCTCTGTGCACCTGTTGCCCCTCTCACTTTTTAATCTATCTTGTGTATTTAGATTGCAAGTTCTTTGGGGCAGGGACACTTCCTCACTCTGTTTGTACAGTGCCTTGCACAATGGGACCTCTCCTCACTACTTTAAGGATATGTCTATACTTGGAACTGGAGGTGTAAATTCCAGCTCAAGGAAGCACACTCACACTGGCTCTGATCAAGATAGAAACAGCAGTGGAGCTGAAGTGGCGGGTACTGCAGGACTAGCTAGCTGCTCAAATATGCTTAGTGTCCTGGATGGGATCATACCTGGGGAGGCTAGCCCCTTCTTCCGCTTGCAATGCTGCAGATACACTCTCCTCTTACTATGCTTGCTTGATCAGAGCTACTACAGGTATGTCTCCTCGAGCTGGAATTTGTACCTCCAGCTTCAAGAGGTAATTCAAAAAATAAATACCAGTTGCCATTCCAGAAAATATTGCCCCCAAAGTCAAGGAACCAGACTGTTCCCAATTAGAACTTTTCCTCATTCTATCTATAGATCAGATATGCCTATTAGGGAAGGGTCCTTGTCCACCTCCACCTGCCACACAAACATGAGAACATTTCTGGAACCTAATCTAAAGGGGGAAAGGGGGAGGAAGAGAGACATTTCTAGAGGTTCCAAAAGGCTCAGTTAAGCATTTCTCCCCAGGTTTCCTATCCAGAACCTGAACAGCAAGGGCCGGAAACTTAGCAAAAAGCCCATTCTTGCAAGACAGCAGTCAAGAAGTTCAGAGAGCTTGGATCAGCACTGGAACTTTTGGGAGCTTTTCAGAGAATAAACCTGGAGTGACATCCTGGTCCCATCAAAGTCAATGGCAAAACTCCCATGCCATCAACTTCAATGGGGCCAGGATTTCATTATTGATCTCTAAAGCATCAGAATTTCACAAAAATCTTAATTTTGTAACTAGTTCCGACCCACCTCTACACCCCTGGACTTGGGGAAGTTTCCATTCTAGATCTGAACTTTGTGGCTCTGCCCTCATCTTTAGATATAACTGCAGTGATCAAAATATGGAATCCTGGTTTGCAGACTCCACACTATTATTAGATTGAGCTCCACTCTAATACAGCACAGTATCTATCTGCTCTACCGCTCAGAAACGTTACTTCACATCCATAAGAGTGTGTTTAGCTTGTTTCCACCGGTAGGAAAAGCCCCAATACATTGGATGAAGGTTTCTTCCCCAGAGCCAAAATGCTGTAGTTTTCGAGGGACGTGTGAAGGCGGGGCCGGCTCCAGGCACCAGCGCAGGAAGCAGGTGCTTGGGGCGGCCAACGGAGAGGGGCGGCACGGCCGGCTCTTCGGTGGCAAGTCCCGCAGTCCCTCTCCGAGGAAAGGACCTGCCGCCGAATTGCTGCTGGAGAATGAAGCGGCGGCGGCAGAAGTGCCGATAGTGGCTTTTTTCCCCCCCCCTCGCTGCTTGGGGCAGCAAAAATGCTGGAGCCAGCCCTGTGTGAAGGTAAAATTCTGCACACCGCGAGGAAAGGATATTCCCATGTAGAAAGTGTTCCATGACAGACAGAAAATGGTCCAGGGCTTCCTTCAGTGGTAGGGTTACCATATCTAATAAATAAAAAAAGAGGACCCTCCACGGGCCCTGGCCCCGCCCATTGCCCCGCCCCAACTCTGCCCCTTCCCCGCCCTAACTCCGCCCCCTCCTCCCTCCCATTCCCAGCCAGGGGGAAAGGGCTGACCCAGTGCTACCGGCTTCACGGTTTGCCGGGCAGCCCCCAGACCCCGCGCCCCCGGCCGGCACTTCCCCAGCGCAGCTGGAGCCCGGGAGGGGAAGCGCCCAGCCGGGGGCGCAGGGTCTGGAGGCTGCCCGGCAAACCATGAAGCCGGTAGCGCTCGGGTTTTGGACAGCCCCTATGCCTCCGGACCCTGCGCCCCCGGCCGGGCACTTCCCCTCCCGGGCTCCGGCGGCACAGGGTCCGGAGGCACGGGGGGCTGCCCGAAGCCGGTAGTGCTCAGGCAGCCCGTCTCTTAAACAGAGCTGAAGAGTCGGGGAGGAGCAGAGCCGCCATTTCCCCGGACATGTTCGGCTTTTTGGCAATTCCCCCCGGATGGGGGTTTGACTGCCGAAAAGCCGGACATGTCCGGGAAAAAGAGGACGTATGGTAACCCTATTCAGTGGATCAATACTAGTAACCCACACAACATTTGGTCTGAGTGCAGGGCTGTAATTCAACAACATATGTCTAGCTCTAATGCAGCACTTCTCATCAATGGATCTCAAAGCACTTTACAAAGGAGGTCAGTTTCATTATCCCCATTTTACAAATGAGAAAACTAAAGCACAGTGGCAGTGCTATGAACAGAGCTCAGGTGCCACTCCAGTGCTCAAAGCCTTAAATCATTTCATCCAGACTAACTGCAGGATGCTCTTGCATTTTGGTCTCCCCAAATTTCATCATCAGCAGCAAGAAAACATCAAGTTCAAGGTTTGTTTTTGTTTTTTTTTAAATCCCGATATTGTTCTCACAGTTTAAGAGTCAATCCAATGGCGTACTTCAGAATTCGATGCAAACTAAAATTACACAGCATGATATGATCTGAAATCATTATGATATTGCAGGATAAAGGTAATTACTAGGACACCTACAGCTGTTTGGGCATCTTTTTTATTGCTAAAGAAAAATAAATAAATAAATAAATAAAAGTAGTTATAAGTAATTAAACTAAAGAGGCCTGACAACCTCCCACATGCTGGGCCCTGAATGGTTAATTATCATGCTGCCAGAACAGTTCATGAGTCTTTGTTTCGTTCATGAAGAGGAGGGACTGAGTGCAGGCACAATGAGATGAGGAGCTTTGGTCGAGTCCCATTCACAGCTCTGCCATGTGCCTCTGTCCCCACCTGAAGATTCTCCTGCTAGCCCAGCTCGGAAGAGAGGAATCCAGTTGCACCTTTACACACTACAGTTTCCACAGAGAAACACCCACAGGGCATTTAACACTCCAGCTAGCTGTGAACCCAGACAGCTCCTAGTGACAAGAGAGGCTATCAAAAACTGCATTTTCCAAGTGGCAGTAGTATGGTGGTGCCTATGCTAAGGTGAGGAAGATACAGCAGTGACTGCATCACAGAGGTTTGTTTATTGAATGGCACTGGCAGCAGTTAACTCTTCGAATAGCTTGCTAAAACCATTCCATATGCCAGGTTTCAGAGTAGCAGCCGTGTTAGTCTGTATCCGCAAAAAGAACAGGAGTACTTGTGGCACCTTAGAGACTAACAAATTTATTAGAGCATAAGCTTTCATGGGCTACTGCCCACTTCTTTGGATGCATATATATGCACTTTACAAAGGAGTATATATATGCATCCGAAGAAGTGGGCAGTAGCCCATAAAAGCTTATGCTCTAATAAATTTGTTAGTCTCTAAGGTGCCACAAGTACTCGCATTCCATATGCCTCATTTTCTTATTTCACTGCCCATGGAGGGTCTCCCCACAAAACTGGCTCACATTTCACTAAGACAGCCATCACCACAACATCCTTAGCGCTAACTCTAGCAGCCAAAATCAATAATCACTGGTGACCCTAACGGCCACATACCCGCCGCCCTGCCTCTTCCTCATGGCTGCTTATTCATGACGATGGTATTTTGCAGGCTAGTTCACAGCTCTCCGGGAAAGAGATAGCAGGGCAAAGTACAGTATTGTGACTATTGCTTCCTCCAGGACTGGGGTGGGGTGAAGGAGGGGAGAATGAAACCCAGCTGTGAAAAGGCATTTCCTTGATAACAAACAGAATGGCATGAATTATGTACAAAATGCACTCAGTTTGTCCGGACTCAGATATTGTTTATGCAACAAATGTACCGGACGAGCCTTCTCTTTCCCCCTCCCTTTCCGTATCTCTCTCCCACACATACACCAGCCTGTCTGGGATAAAGGGAAGCAGAAAAACCAATGAGCAGGACTTTGGGCAAGTCCCTTCCTAGCAGTTGTGATGGCATGTTGCCTTTTTAGGCAGCATGGTTTAGTAAACTGAACAGGGGACTGGGCAGCAGGAGCCTGGTTCTAGTCCTTACTGCCACTGTGCCTGGCTTGTTGTGTTGCCTTGGGCAAGTCACTCCCCCCCACCCCGAATCTTTGTGCCTTAGTTTCCATGTCTGTAAAATGGGGATAATGCTTTCCTCACTGGGGATTGGGGGTCTCTGAGGTTTAGTTGATGAAAATGCTCTGAAATCATCAGGGGAGCGGTACTACATGCAAGCAAGCCAGCACGGCTTCCTGGTTAGGGCACTGGAGTAAGAGTCAGAAAACCTGGTTTGGTAATCCACGCCATGCCACTGATTCTGTGTGACCTTGGACAAGTTGCAGTCATGTGTCTAGCACAATGGGGCCTCTAGGCACTATTGTGATACAAATGAACATGGACACAGCTAACTCTATGAATTGCAGCTCAATGATGCTGTCACAGCTGTGGTGTGCAATGGCACAGGAGGTATTCCACGCTAGAGATAAAATCCTGACCCAAATGAAGTCAGAGGCAAAATTCCCACTGACTTCAATGAAGCCAGGATTTCACCTTAAATCCCAGCAGAATCCCAGCTCTGGCTGCAACATATGAACTGCATCCAGCTGTCCATCTCAGCCGGAAACACTCTCTAAATTTAAGTACCAACCAATCCAAAAAGAGAACCAGCAAAATTCACCACCACCCTAGAACACCTGAGTAGCAGAAACAAGACACCTTTTCTTCTCATTGCACTGTTACCCAGCACCTGTTATCTTGTCGAGTACAGCTGGCAGCTTTTCGGCATTAAACTTACTGCTGCAAAACGGCTTCTAAATTACTCAAGATCAGTGGGGAAGGGGCTGGGAAGAGAGGAAAGATGGCTTTATTCACCATGCAACCATTTAGCACAAAATCCAGTGCAGACTCTGCAGTTTTTTCTTATTGCCTTGAAAAATGAAAAGAGAGTCGCAATTTGGCCATTTTTTTCCAACCTTAAAAATGTTTCATTCAAGTTTTGGGAAGGGGGAGTGGGTTATTTCATCCAAACCCGAGTAAATGGCTCAGTTGCTTTGAACGATGTCACACCTCTAGCTGGGTGCTTATATCACTATAGCATCTGAGCATCTCACAGTCATTAATGGATTTTATCCACATCATCCCAGCGTGAGGTAGGATTTTATAGATGGGGAACTGAGTCACAAGCAGATTAAGTGACTTGACCAAGGTCACACAGTAGGTCAGAGGCAAAGTGGAGAACTAGCCCCTTGTCTCTTGAGTCCCAGTCCAGTGCTTTATCTATTAGATGACCTCAGATTGCCCCATGGTACACCACCATGGGAGAGGATCAGAGAGTGGCCTTGGAACTGGAGGAGGAAAATGGGTGCTCTCTTCTCCTGGACCCACTCCAAGATCAGTGCAGGCAGCTAACGAATCCCAGTTCCAAATTAAATGGGTCCCCAACCACATCTAAATAAAACCCCAAGCCTAAAAGCCTTTGGCTGTGCCAGCTAGCAGAGCATTGTGGTGTTTATTATCCCGAATACTCCCCATGGCAGCTAGATGTACTTACACTGCAGCCGCAGTGCCGTTACCTAGATAAACAAGGAAATTGTACATTTGTTAAAATTAGGTTCTGAAATGCTGAATCCCCAGCTGTCCGGCTATAGAGTTCACTCAGCCGGCAGCACTGAAATTATTAAGAACATACAACTGCGTGTTTGTGCACAGTGCAAATCCCTGTTTGGAAGATGATCTGTGGTAACATGATCTGTGGTTCCATTTCAGGCGGGCAGGTATCTTTTCAGCATCTGAAATAAGCACTGAGCAGCATCAACTGAAATATAGCCCCTAACAATGGCCATCCCTGCTCTAGTTCTTATCATTCTGGGGAAGGGAAGGGATAACTTAGCCATAAACGTGGCGGGGGAGGAGCAAAAGTGCACGGAAGCACTCAAATGGAACATGTTTTGTGGTTAGCATGGGGCCAGGCTTCCTGGGTGTTATATTCCACTTCTGCCACATTTGACTTTTCCCCCTCCACTCCAGTATATAAAATGTGTTTATCACAGCCTCTAAGCACACATTAGTGGACATTCCAGTAGATTGCCAGATTCCTCCCTATTGGTCTTTGTTGGTTTCAGTAGCCCCAGGACCCAAGAGATCCAGTAGGCCAGCTACTTGGTTCCAAAATCTAGTCATCAATTAGAATACTGGGATTTCCATTACGAAATTACTACTGTTTATTTCTGTAGTGCCACTGGTGTGCATGGCATCTAATAGACAGTAAGGGAGATGCAAGTGTTAGAAGCCCTTAAGTTAACAGCCAAACTAAATTGTCTATGCCAGTACAGAACATCTCACGCCACTAAAGAACCCTTTAGTGTGCATCAAACCTGCCTGGCTTTGTGCATAAACTTTAGTGGACATTTCGGGCCGTGAAGTGTAACCAACTTTAGGGGAGTAACTTCGCCTCTCTGGGCCTCCATTTACCCATCTGTTAAACTGCCTCATTAGGGTGTTTGAGGCTTAATTAATGTTTATGGAGAGCTTTGAGATGCTGGGGAAATGTAGTGCATTGGTATGAACATGACAGCTCCTTCCTAGTTTGCTGCAGAGAGTGACAACTGGCAGCTGTGGGAGAATTCAGAGCAAATGGGACAGAGATTGAAAATCCTCTGCAGCTCTCCAGTGGCTTCTCAGCCTTAACACCAACTCCTGCCAGTAGGGCTCAGGCACTGACAGGTGGAGTCCTTCCAGACATTGTAACTTGCACCCTTTGAGCTCAGGCTAAGAGGAGAGTGACAGCTGAAGAGCCCCTGAGTCTAGTTTATTCTCAGCGCCTTCCCAAGGAAGCAGAGGAGCGGGCAATGCTTCCCACCATGAAGAGCACATTAGCATCCCTCCAGCAGGATTCTGATGTAGATTTCTACCTGGGAAAGTGGCTTCTTCCCATTCAGCTTCTCCCTGCTTTTCAATTTCAGAGCGCTGGCAGATCACTGATTAATTCAAGCTTATTTAATAACCCTTCTGTTTAGATGAAACAAGCTGTCTTGTTTTCTTTATTTTTAACACTGACTCTTGTTTCTTCGCTAAGGATTGTACTGTCATTTAGAAACTTCTCCCTCTCCAACCAAGCTGATAACAGGATGGAGAAAGCAGCTGCTTAGGCCTGTGCATAACAATGAACAGAGGTTACCACCAGGGCCGGCTCTAGACACCAGCAAAACAAGCTGGTGCTTGGGGCGGCACATTTTTAGGGGCGGCATGGCCGGCGCCAGAATGCTGCCCCTAAAAATGTGCCCCGGCCGCCCTAGCTCACCTCCACTGCTGCTGCCGCTCGCGCGCCGCTCCTCGCCCTCCTCCCAGGCTCTCAAACCTGGGAGGGAGGGGGAGATCCCGAGCGGCCGCGGCGCGCGAAACAGCTGATTCGCGCACCGCTGCTCCCCCTCCCTCCTAGGCTTGAGAGCCTGGGAGGGAGGGGGAGAAGCGGCGTCCACGCCACGGCCACTCGGAGCCTCCTCCTCCCTCCTAGGCTTGAGAGCCTGGGGGGAGGAGGCAGGGCTGGTGATGTGGGGAAGGGGTGGAGTTGAGGTGGGGCCGGGGGTGGGGTAATTAAAAAATGGTGGGGCGGGGGGGCAGCCAAAATTGTTTTTGCTTGGGGTGGCAAAAATCCTAGAGCCGGCCCTGGTTACCACGCAGGAGGCAGGGAAATAACCAAGGACGACTGGACGGCATGATGCGGTTCTGAGGGCCCAAAAGCCTGCCCAGGGTAGAGTGACTGACCCATCTCTTATTAATTTTGGTGGTGTCCAGCAGGCTAGTTGAGATCCAGGCACTGTACAAACACAGGGAAAAACAGTTCTCCAGCCCCAGAGAGCTTACAAACCAAACGGACAAAATAGAGGGAGCGTGAGGAAACAGAGGCACAGCAAAGCAAAGCAACTTGCCTAAGCAGCAGAGGTAAGTATGGAGCCCAGGGTCTCCCGTCTCCTTGTCCAGTGTTTTGTTTGCTAGCCCATAGTGCTACCACCTTTCCCGCAAGCTCTCATGACGCTCTTGCTTTATGGACGAGAGAAGCACCTCATAAAAACCTGCAAAGCCACTGCACTCCTTCTTTAAAACTCACCCGTGCTGCGATGCTTACCAAACTATTGGCAATGGCTAGACAGTGGCATCTCATGACTGCGGCTTATTAGACCAAATACACTTTTTTCACTCTTATGCTGTCTCCCCTCCATCTGCATTTTGTATATTGGTTGTATCCACCTGCTGTCGCTCAATGTGCTTAGACCGCAAGCGCTTTGGGGCAGGGACTGCTGTTTGGGTGTCTACAGTGCCTCACACAACGGGCTTCCAACCCCTGACTGGGGCCTCTTGGCTCTGCTGACAATACATCCAACAAAATCTTGACTCACTTGGGAAACAAGTTTAGAAGTCTCAGCTGTCTCCGGCCTGTTTCAAATTCAAAGCTGCACTTGTCTGTAGAGCAACTGAGTAATTTCCTTCCTACATCCAGACTATACTGGACTAGATCCAGCAGTGGCTGTAATGCAGAATATTCACCCAGGACTTGTAGGACCATATTTCACAGGGAAACAGCAAAATTTGCCTATTTCCAAAATGCCTAGAGCTCCCCACCCCCTCTGTTCCATCAGAATAATCTTCCTTTGGACCCACTCACAACAGTCTTCTTTCAGTGAATGCAACCAGCACCATATGGCCCTCAGTTAATTTCACCCTCTCTGCACTGCCAGTAGAGTGCTGTGAAAGGCCACGGTACACACCAGTGCCAGCAGTCCAGATTGGATGTGCATTACTTTGCATTTATCAATATTGAATTTCATCACGATCTGCCATTTTGTTGCCCAGTCACCCAGTTTTGTGAGATCCCTTTGTAACTCTTCGCAGTCAGCTTTGGACTGAACTATCTTGAATAATTTGGTATTGTCTGCAAACTTTGCCACCTCAATGGTTTACCCCTTTCTCCAAATCAGTTATGAAAATGGTGAAAGCACTAGTTCAGATCCTTGGGGAGCCTCACTATTTAACTCTCTGTGAAAACTGACTATTTATTTCTACCCTTTGTTTCCTATATTTTAACCAGTTACTGATCCATGAAAGGACCTTCCCTCTGATCCCATGACTATTTACTTTTCTTAAGAGCCTTTGGTGAGGGACCTTGTCAAAGGCCTTCTGAAAGTCCAAGCGTACTATATCCACTGGATCACCCTTGTTGACACCCTCAAAGAATTCTAATAGATTGGTGAGGCATTTCCCTTTACAGAAGCTGTGTTGACTCTTCTCCAATATACTGTGTTCATCTATGTGTCGGATAAATCTGTTCTTTATTATAATTTCAACCAATTTGCCTGGTAGTAAAAAATTAGGTTTACTGGCCTGTAATTACCAGAATCATGAGATTTTTTTATGTAGGAGACGTGTGTGTCAGACAAGCCCGGCCAATTGTTTTGGGTCAAAACCAAGCAAAATTAAATGGTTTCAAGTTAAATTTTGCCTTTGAACCTCAGAACTTTAACTGAAGCTCTGAGGATGAGAACCCATGTAAAATGGAACCCCCTCCAGACTAAAAGTAATGTGTTTTACTTAGACGTCGGGAAACACTTTCTTGATACAGGCCCAGTCCTGCTTCCATTGACTTCAGTGAGAGCAGGGGTAAATCCTCTGTTAGGCAGTGATAAGGTCCATAATACTGTTAAGCGACTGAACTAGCATAGATCACAAAACAAACTGAGCTGCAAGGAAATTAACATTACATCCTATTCCGTAGCAAGATGGCTGGATTAGATAACCTGGCAATGCATGTTTATAGATGGGATTTTGCAGAAGAGGCAACAGGAATTGCCAGGGATTAACACATTTAGGACTCAATATTTTGCTTTTCTTCATGTTGCATTTTGCATTATTTGGAAAAGCTTTTTAAAAATAAAAATAAAAAGAGGGAGAGATGGTATCAGATTAGCCAGAGGATGCTTGTTTGTCAACTGTCATTTGCAGCCTTAAGTAAGAGAGACAAAAGTAACTACAAGAATTGCCAGCTGAAGGAAATAAACCTCTACTTCAAACCCCTAAAGTGAGAAAAATCAGACACACAAAGAGAGCACCTTTGTATTCCACTTTATGGGGTTGTTTGCATGCTCCCTATTGTAGGTTGCTTACGAAAGCTAGAAGCTGCACAAACTGGTTTCTTCCCATGGGACCCCAAAATTAGCCGTAAATGTCACAATTAGGGTGATCAGGTGTCCGGTTTTCGCCCAGAGCACACGGTTGAAAAGGGACCTTGGCGACTCCAGTCAGCACCGCCAACCGGGTCGTTAAAAGTCCGGTCGGCAGTGCGGCAGTACTAAGGCAGGTTAGTCCCTACCTGTCCTGGCTGGCACCACGCTGCGCCCCAGAAGTGGCCAGCAGGTCTGGCTCCTAGGCAGGGGTCCATGGGGCTCCATGCGCTGCCCCCGCCGCGAGCATCGGGTCTGCACTCCCAGCCAATGGGAGCTGGGGTACCTGCAGGCGAGAGCAGTGCATGGAGCCTCCTGGTGCCCCCCTGGCATGGTTCCAGGACAGGCAGGCAGGTAGCCTGCTTTAGTCCCCCGAGCAGCGCCACTGACCAGGAGCTGTCCAAGGTAAGCCCACACCCCAACCCTCTGCCCCATGCTGAGCCCCCCCCCCCAAACCCGGAGCCCCCTCCTGCACTCCAAACCCCTCATCCCTGGCCCCAGCCCAGAGCCCTGTCTCCCCCTGCACCCCAACCCCCTGCCCCAGCCCAGAGCCCCCTCCCACACCCTGAACCCCTCAGCCCCGGTCCCACCCCAGAGCTCTCACCCCAACTCCCTGCCTCAACCTGCAGCCCCTCCCACACTCCGAATCCCTCGGCCCCACCCTCCAGCCTGGAGCCCCCTCCTGCAGCACAAACCCTCATTCCCAGCCCCACCCCAGAGCCCGTTCCCCCAGCCGGAGCCCTCACCCTCTTCCACACCCCAACCGCCTGCTCGAGTCCAGTGAAAGTGCATGAGGGTGGAGGAAGAGTGAGCCACCGAGGGAGGGTGAATGTAGTGAGCAGGGGGCAGGGGCAGGGCCTCGGGGTGGGGGCAGGGCTAGGGTGCTTGGTTTTGTGCAACTAGAAAATTGGCATCCCTAGTTACAATGGGAGCTGCTGGTCGCTCAACACTTTAGCAAATCCAGCCCAAGCTGTGGATGCAAGTAGAGCTGGGATATTTTGATAAGCCATTTCTTTCGGTTTCCAATAAAAATAAATATTTTACAGGAAAGGGTTGGTTTCGACAAATTTATCAAAAAATTCTAGAAAAAAAGTTCTGATATTGTCCAAATGTTTTGTTTGGACATTTTCCAAATGTAAAATTTTGGTTTTCTAGTTTCAAACAACTTTTCATTTAGAAATTGAAGCTAATTGTGTTAAAAAAAAAAAGTCAAAATTGAAGTGTTTTGAAATCAAAATGGAATGTTTCGACTGACCCAAACCTTTTTTAATTTGGATTTTCAGTTCACAGAAGCTTTTGAGATTTTGACTTTTCATCCTGTTTTGGGATGGGAAATTATTCAAAATATCTACAATTTTCTTGGCACAGGAAAACTGTTTCCTTCCCAGCTCTAATGCTAGGTACTTGAAAATCTGGCTTGGCACCCATTCAAACTGATATATCTTAACTCACCAGCCTAAATCCTAGATCACAAGCTCCCTGAGGCAGGGGCTGTTTCTGTGTTGTTTGTTTGTATAGTGACTAGAACAGCGGGACCCCAATCCCTTGTTGGGGTGCCTAAGCACTACCATAATACAAATAATAATCAGTTTCCTGTCACCCCACATTTCAACAAGGGGATTCATTGGCACCAAATATTACGATGTTTTTTTGTGATGTGGATGGCTTGGGACCTGAATTATCATGAGTGATTCTGATTGTTCAACATGAGAGATCTTTAAAGGAACCTGATTTGCAGGAAGCAGGTGTTCAGTACTTCTGAAAAATGGGACCCTTTCAAGTTGGGTATCCAAAATCACTATTCACTTCAGGAAACATCGGCCTCGTCCACCAGGAGTCAGACTGACACTCATATAGACAACCAACCAGCTACCGGATGGTGGTAACTTTCAGCCACTGCCACCCTGGGGCCAAATGAGAAGCGGGGAGGTCCAGCTGCAAAAATCAATTCAGCTCCTGCCCAACTTTCTAGCACCAAATCCTTAAAACAGAGTTTCCCAGTGGCCTACGATCCCTTGAGCATGTTTTATTTCTTTAAACAAGTTACAAAACATGCTCCCAAGCCCTTAAATAGCAGCTGCCTTTGTCTCTTCTGGAGGATTAGTTCTAGCACATCCCAGCCCGTGACAATCTGTGACCACCTCAAAGTCAGAAAATTTATTTGGTGGAACTGATGTACCAGAACAGCCCATGCCACACAATTTCTATGCCTTGAAAAACCCCATTACCCAAGACCTTGCATCAGAACATTATTACATCCTGAGCAGACAAGCAAATAAGGGCTCCAAATCCTTTCTTCAGCTGAGCTCAAAAGTGTTTGCAGACTCTCCGTCGTTGCTATGTGAATTTAAAGCTTGCACAGACCAACTGCTACTGCACAAGCACTTAGAGCCTTGGGGAACAGGGGCTGTGCTATGTCCACCAGCCTAAACAAAATAGAACATAGCACATTGGTCACAGAAGATCCCATTGTCTCTGCTGGAGTTAACCCAGCAATAGTGGTAGAAAGCTTTAAGGTTAGGTATTGATAAATGGTCGATAAGAGAAAAATTCTGTAATGGAACTTCTGTTGCTGTACCACAGTCCAGCTAAAGGATTATTGACAATGCAAATTCTCCCCCACCCCCAGCTCTACCATCTTTCATAAAAGGATCCCAAAGTGAATTACACCTTCACACACCTGCAAGATAGACAAATATCAAACCCATTTCATAGACAGGGAAACAGAGAAACACCACAAAGTGCCAGATTGTCAAGTGAATTCAGGGTCAGATTGACAACTGTTCTGCACCCACAGCTGGGGCCAGGTTTCAAAAAGAGCTCAGTTCCCATTTAGATACAAAAACAACAGCCAGATTTTGGCAAATGCCCAGCACCCACCCTGCCTAACTCTTTCAAAAAATCAGGCCCTACATTTGTGTCCTGAGCCCTGATGAAAACTCTGGCACTTGTGTCTTGACCAAAGTCTCACACTGGCTGACCAAAGAATGGAACCCAGAAGTTTTGACTCCTTGTCCCTGTTTCTAACCCATTGACAACAGTGCTTCTGAAAGAGAAAGTCAAAACACCAGGAGAAATGAATTATAGTGTTTGGGTGCTGGAGTAAAAGATGATGTCTGTGTCCCTGTAACTCAACAAGTTAGTGGTTCCTCATATCTTTGTGCACTTCGCTAACCTAAGAGCCCATGCCATCCACTTGCACATGTTTCATCACAAAGCCAGATGACTGAGACACCTATAGGATAGATAAACTCACTGAGGCCTCCCTTCCTGAATAATCGGGGTGAGGTTATTTTGGGTCCTCCATCCTAGCTGGAGTGAGAATTTGAGATTGGATGCTGCAATGGGGAGAGTTGACTGTGTTATAACATCATGCTAGCATGATGCTGTAATGCAAAGATTTTAGTATACTTTATCCCAAGTGTCCAATAGACCACACACACTCAGTTTCTAACTCCAGGTCCAGCCAATCTGTCAGAGATGGCAGCGCATGAAATTATCAATGTGTAATAAAGTGGTTTTAAAACTTACTATGAATACACTTTCCCCATCCTCCTCCACTTTTTAAAGCTTCTATTAAAAATAGAGGAAATTCACTGGCAAAAAAAAATGTTTAAACAACATTAATGGCTGTGACAAACCAGTAAAAGGCAGGAAATTTGAGTATGAGGCCAATGCTCCATCCTGCACTCTTGCCATTGTGCTTTTCGGGGTATTTGGCAGCTGCATGAGTTAAAGAGACAGCTTTCCATCTCTCGCTGTCCTGCTAATTCCAACAGATCTATCCAGTCTCCAAGAACAAAAGTATTTGATGCATCTAAATCATATTTACTGTCTGTGCTACCATATAAAAGCAGCTAAAATGCTGCAGGTACTGTGCCTAGTGCTACTTTTGTAGTATTCTTTAGAAAGCAGGGAGCCTTGGAGTCCAGTGAAGTGAATTTCATTTAACAATTTTAACTGTGCTGCAAATGCTCATGACTTTATCATGAGACACAGTGTGACAGTCTATACCATTATGTTCACCACTTTTACAAGACTATGATAAATTTTATATAAAGTATGCCTTGTGAGGTATCATTTGAAAAGTCATAATCTGCTGAACATTACCGTCCCAGTAAAATATGTGTACCAACATTGTATGTGAAGTAATCAGATTCTATTATGTAGCATTGCTGTAATGTACTCCAAGTTTAAGAAAAGCAGGCCCCAAATTCTCAGAAACTAAAGAGAGACCAACACCCAGTCCGGTGCTAAAAGACTATCCCTGTTTAAGCGGCCATTCTCCAGCAGGGGGAAGGCGTGAATAAGAAATTTAAATTCCATCACAAGGACAGTTTTGTGCACCTGAGACTGCTTGTCACCTGCACCCCAGTTGGGGGTAATCCTCAAAGAGGGGAGAGAGGTGTAAGAATGAGGGAGAGAGAGGCCTCCAAATCACCTCTCCCCCTCCATCTCTACTCATGGCAGCTACGACACTTAAAAAAACAAAGAAAGCATCATTGAACTGGGAGAGCGGTGATCCTGGCTGGAAGGTTTGGATCTGCTGTGAGACAAAACCTTTTTGCTTTTAAGTTCACTTAGCTTGTTAAGTTATTAGCAGGCATTTTACTCTTATTTCTTTTGTAACCAATCCTGGCGTTTAAAATCTGTCTTTCTGTAGTTAATAAACTGATCTTATTGTTTAATCTTAACCAGTGTGTTTGGATGAGTGTGTGTGGGATACTCCATTTGGGATAACAAGGCTAGTGCATATCAATTTCCTCTGATGAAATGATAAACTTTTGATGAACTTGTACTGTTCAGAAGGATACCAAGCAGTATAAGACACACATTTCTGGGGTTGGGACTAAGAATTTGCAGGTGTTGCCCTGTATGTAAATTCATGTAACATAGCTGGGAGTGATTTTGCATGCTGAAGGCTGCATGAACAGGCCAGGAGTGGATGTTCTCCCAGAAAAGCTGTGTAAAAGGCATCCTAAACTAAAGAATTAAGGGGACAGCTGTTCAACAGTCCAGATTGTACCCTGGGTAATGTCAACACATTACTTGATGGTTTTCTTAAAGTCCCAGCTCCTGGAGTCATGGGAATCTTGGCTTTCCTTCTTTTTAAAAGTAGGTTTCTAGCCTCCTGATTACCAGCCTTTCTCTGTAAAGTTGAACTCCACAGCCTCACAAACCAGGAGGCAAATAAAAAGAACCCAATCTTTTAAAAACCTCATTTTTAAGCCAATCTCAAAACTTTGAGGGGCCATACCCATTAATTTTGAGTGCTTAAGGTTGGCAATGCTTCATACACAACATGATAAATTAACTGGATTTAATATCTGTAACTTTAAGAGCATCCCAGTGCCAGAGGGCAAGGGGCGCATTGGTACTAGGTAATGAGTTTCAGCTGGCCTGACCAATTCAGTATATCCCAACTCATTAGGGTTATAATCTGTATCTAAAAGGTGTCATGTAACATGGCACTGGAAAACTCACTGACCACTAATAGTCGTGCATGATGAATGTGGTGTGTATTAAGAGTTATGGATATTTGCTTAGGCAAAGATCTTTCACCACGGAAGGCAAGGGAGGGCAGCCCCCTGGTGCTTCTGTGGGAGGCCCTGATTGAGAGAACATCAGCCATGGGAGGAAGAACAAAGACTGGTAAGAAATCTACCTTGAACAAAGACATTCAGGGTAGCAGGGCATGTGGTGACAACCCTTTACTTGACCAGATTGCAGTCCCAGATTGCTGACACGGTATCTTATTCATAGGACCACTACACTCTGGTCTTGTGTACACACAAACTTGTATTGGTTTAACTAAATCGGTTTTAAAACAAAGCTCTAGTTAAACTGGTACAAGTTTGTGTGTAGACCAGGCCTCTCCTCCTTTCTCCTGCCATCTTCCTGTTAGATACTGGTATCCTTTGTGGGGTCAGATTACATAGGACTCCTACCATGGGAACCAAAGACCTGAGCCATGGAGCTGCCACCTTCTGTCTAGCTTACATGTTGCTGCATGTTGTCCCAAAGCCAAGGGCAGCTACTGCAATGCGTATCAAGCTACATCCTGATGACACAAGTGAGTCTACCTAAATCAAAAACTGCAATGACTGCTGCATTTTGAGAAATCTCTTACAAGCATTTGTTCCCCAGCTCACCAAGCCTGGATAGAACATAGATAACTTGATCCAAGCTGAGTTGGGCCCTGACAGCAGCTTTTGGAATAAATCAAGGTAGAGCCACTTTCTTGAAAGTCTCCTCATGTAGAAGAGCAAGTGAGTAATCAGTGACGCACTGCCTGAGAGACTTCCTGTTTTCTCCAGCATTACTGGACTTCCTGACACAAGGTAAAGAGCAGTCAGAGCTCTGTAGCTTGACACTGATCAGTAGCTGCTGCTGAATGAATTAAAATTGCTGTTTCCAAATGGTGGTAATTGCCAGTCAGGATCTGAAAACTATAATAAGCTGTTTCCTTTAGCTCTCCATGATGCATACGGAGAATAGCCTCTCCCTGGACCATTAGCCTGCCTCCCTGCAAGGTCTGTGCTGGGAAAATGAAGGCTAAAAAAGCCCTTCCTCAAGTGGTGTGGGATTTGGATGTGCATCTGTAACCTACTGGGCAGTGCGTTTTACACTTTCTCTTCTGTGCAGCTGCCCAGAGGACATGAGGCTGTTACAGCCACAGCTGCGGACCCTGACTCTTTGGGGCTCAAGGTTTTGTCTCTGGAGGTCTCCAGTTCAGTCCCTGGTGTTTGTCTTGCTGGCAGCCCTCATGCATCCATTTGGAACTTGTCAATAGCACTTTGGGGTCACCGCGAGGGGTCCAAGGCTGGATGTGCTCACTAACCTGCTGCCCGGGGTGCTCAGAAGCCAGGCACTGCACCACACCAAGGCTCACTCCAGCCTGCTAAAAGAACGTTGTCCCCATAAACTCAAGCCACACATGCTGGCCCTTATGAGCTTTGGACTGGATGTACTGACTTGTAACCCGTAGGCTGCTCAGAGGACCTGGACTCCTAGCATTGAGCCTACATTTGTTGTACAAATGTGGTGGTGAAAAATCACAAAGCGACAGACTTTCTGAACAGCCAACACTGAAAGTTTTAGAAGGTCAAACCCTTAGGCCTAATCCACACTAGAAAAAGTCTGTATCGGCAAAACTTCCTAGTGTAGACGCAGCTTATGCTGGCAAACAAAAGCTACTTCAGGTATACCTTACACTAGTTCCCCCAAACAAAATAAGCTAGATTGACAAAAAACGCTGGTATGATTGTATCTACACTAGGACGTCTCTCGGTACAGAAATGTCGTAAGAAACCCCACCCCAACGGTCATGACTATACCATCCAACGTTTAAGTGTAGAACTGGCATTAGCTTCATTTAACCAGCTGGGAGACAGTTGTGAAGTGCTGGCTGGCTCCCACCTCACCAGCAAAACAGCTGCACTCCAGGTTTGAGCAAATGTTTCTCTTAACACTCACTAACAGAGGATGGGGATGCACAAGCTCACCAGGCTGCGAGGAAGGAGACTTTCCTTTCCTGTTTAGCTTTCGGTGCTGAAACAACTGTTGTCTCACTCACAGTTTGGAGTGGACCCCCACTTGCCCCGCTCCGCCATCCCTCGGAGGCTTAATGTGTGAGCCTCTGGCTAGAGCAACTCCTGCCTCTCCCTCTGCAGCTCACTCCCAGAGCATCTGGTTGTTTCATTAATGAGCCATAAGAAAGGAGCAGCAGCAGCAGGAGGGCGAGGTGAGAGGTCAACGTAATATTTACCCAGACGTCACCTTTCACTTTTGCGCGGCGGGGAAGTCACTTCAAAGCAAAGGAAGGGCTGCGAGAAACATCCCGGGTCTGCTGGGGAGGCTGTGCTCACATTAACACAATAGAGCCACTTCCAGCCCAGCTCCTGTCAGGCAAGGAAGGCCCCAGGAACTTCTGGCAGTGCTTCCAAATCTCTGGTCCATAAGCCAGTATAGCCCCCTCAGACTGTTAGGAGTCTGCCTATCCTTCCCTCTCTAATGCCACTGCTTGGCCTCCCGCTCTTCCATAGAAGCCCTAGACCGCCACAGGCAACCAGGCAGCTTGGGCTGCTGGACCCCAACTCCAACCCTCCTGGTTCTGAACACCCTTCATTTCAGAGCAGTTTGGATTTTGGGGCTAAACCCCAGTACTGCAAGCCACCCAGGCTCTAGGCAGGTTAGAGTGCACAGCGATGGGTGGGAGGCCAAGGGAACTGGCAGAAGTAGTCAGGATCTCTGGAGAGCTTGGAACTCCCATTGATCTCCAATGCACTCATTGCAATTCTCTAGGAGACCCCAAGGTAGACAAGAGGCGGCCCCACAAATGGGCCCGTTCTTCAGGGCAACATTTTTAAGGCACCCTAATGCCACAGGCCACCCTGTGTGTGAAACCAAGTGGGTAGAATGGGGACATGCCACAGGTAGGATTTTTAATTTCCAGGCAGAGATATCTCATTTGGTGACTGACCTTGTGTTACTGAGCGATGTGTTTGTACATCAAACCTTTTACTAACCCCCTGCTAAGGTAGTGTGCTTGTGCTTAAAGCAGGATGACTCCTGAGTTCTATTCATGGCTCTAGCAATGCCTTACTCAGGGCCGGCTCCAAGCACCAGTCCTCCAAGCATGTGCTTGGGGCGGCACCTGGAGGGGGCGGCGCTCACCTGGGGAGAGCGGGGCCCCGGCCAGGCTCGCCGCCCTCCTCCCAGCACTACGGCCGGTCGGGGAGAGCGGGGCCCCGGCCGGGCTCGCCTCCCTCCCCCCGGCGCTCCAGGTAGCTGGGAAGACCGGGGCCGCCCTCACCCGGCGTACTGGCTGGTCGGGGAGAGCGGGGCCCCGGCCGGGCTCGCCGCCCTCCCCCGGTGCTCCGGCCGGCAGGGAAGAGCTGGGCTGCCCTCCTCCCGGTGCTCCGGCCGGCCGGGGAGAGCGGGGCTGCGGCCGGGCTCGGCGCCCTCCCCTGCCGCGCTCCCCGCTGGGGGGCAGGGGGCGGCGGGAGGCTTTTTTGCCTGGGGTGGCAAAAAAGCCAGAGCCGGCCCTGGCCTTACTGTGAGAAAACCACCTCAGACTGCCTCAGTTTCCTGATCTGCAAACCAGCGGTAGAATTTACCTGTCTCCTACAGCTGTGGAGGAGAAGCTTAATACATGTAAAGCACTTTAGTATTGGATAAGAAGGATGAGAGAAATGCCAAAAATTGTTAACAGTGTCTAAGGCAAATCATTGCTTTAACATTGTCCTCCAGGGTATCACGCTTGGAGTCCCACCATCAAACCTTTCAGTGCCTTGCAAACACAGGACGAGCTCTGTCAAAATCAAGATGCCCAGCCACCTAGCACTATTCTTTCACACAAAAGCCACTTGGAACGTCACAGAGACAGTGGGGATAGAACTCACATCCCAAAGGCACAGTACATTATCCCCTCAGCTCAAGGAGAACCTCCATTAGCTCTTAGCACCGAAGGGCCTATGACACATAGCTGTGTAACTCCAATTCCATCCAGCTGGGCAATGGTGAACACACAGGTATAATGGCATTTCACCCCGGAGGATGCCAGCTACGTTGGGACAAACCCAATGGTTTGGCTATTCCTGCACAGACTGCAAGCTGCTCCCTATATTCCTGCTACAACAAAATGGGTATATTCACCTGAGCGGCCTTTAATCTCCTCTGTAGATTGCTGGTGCTCTTCAGACAAGGGACTAGAGAACATACCTCATTTGCTTTCCCGTTGCAGCGGAGCAGCCTACATCTGCATCGGGCAGGATGGAGGGCTTGGCTGACAGGGCTCAGCCCAGCTCACTATCACTCTTCCTTTTAAGATGATCTGGACTTTTTTTTTTTTTATAATGTGACTCTCATGCCTTTTATCTCCTGCTCTGAATGTAATTTTAGCCCAGGCAAAGCAGGATTAAACTTTCATAACATGATACATTTATCTCGCTTTTCATCCCCTTCGCCTCCCCCTTCAATTTCACCCAACGAGAAGCAGAGATTATACCGAGAAATATGAGAAGGGATATATCAGATCAGAACAAGGGAGGCCACTTTTTTCTCAGCACCCCGTCTCTGGCACGTACCATCCCATTGAGCAGCCAGAGTCACCATTTAGCCAGCAAAGTTAGGCTAACGATATTTCTCAACCCAACTGAAACACAAGGTTGGATTAAAACTCAGAGAAAAGACCCAACAGAGAACACACAGTGGAAGATTAGATTAGAGACAGACATCATTGACATATGGTATGCGCGCTTATTTCATCTTACTTTATTTATTTATTTTCAAGTCTTGCCAGAGCAATTTTACCACCACCTGAGAACATCTCACCACTGCATTCAGGCCACAGCAGGGGAGGCAGGAAGACAAACCATGCTGAGACGATTCCAAGAGCATCTCTCTCCTGGATAAAGGGGGTGGGGGTTGGATGAGTGTATAGGGGGCGGGGGGGGGGGGGGGACCATCAGCTACAGCCACTCTGATTTATCTGGGAATTTTTGAACACATTAAAGTCTTTCTGCCTCTCCCAAAAGTGCTGTTTCCAGTAACAGGTAGGTCTCAGCAAAATGGTGGGTCAAATTCTCAGCAAGTGCTGCTCATCTTAGTGTCTCCTTTCACCATAAGGGACCAGTGGCACTCAAGTGATGAGATGGCCAGTTTTAGTGCCTTCCCAAGTTAAATTCGGTGACAGCTCTGCTTGCTGCCCCCCCCCCCATCCTTTTTTAAACTCCCACAAAAGCAGCTCTTTAGTACCTTTTAGCCTGAACTGCAGGAGCCCCCCTCTAGTGGAGTGAGATGGTATTTCAGGTGGCCCACAACCCAGTCTCATTCGCTCTTCGAGCAATAACTGTATCGTAGAAAATTCAGTCCCACTCAGACTCACAGCCCAGCCTGGGGATGCATTACTTTGACTAGCTCATGAATTGTTACTGCTCTGCTGTTTGGCCTGAGCAGTTCCCAAACTGCTTAGGCCAAAGGTGGATTTGAATGATGAATCCTGGTGTAGGGAGGGGAGGAGACGAGTGGAAACGAGAGTGAAACGATGGAGCGGGAGAGCACAACTTTCATTCTCAGTTTGTTAGATAAAGATCTTTTAGAAATAACCCAGAACTAAACGGACAATAAAATCCCTTTGCAAAGCAAAAGCAGGGTGGCTTTTTCAGCAGGTTTTTAACCCCCAGAAGCCTGGATTTGAGAACAAGGCTCAAGTCACAAGTGACAAGTTTGACCTGCTCAATTCAGCCTTCTACCATAGATCTAATTCCTTAACAAACCCGATTCCCAATTCTGGAAAAAAATTGGGTGGGTGTAAGGAGTTGGCATGCAGCAGCAGCCTTGCTACAGGCTAGCGCAGCAGAATGCTTGGGGACAGCATCCCTGCCACATGCCCTTCTCTTCAAAACACCCCAATAAATATACATTTTTCCTTTAGCTAAAGAGAAAGAATATGAATATAAAATCCTTTTAGGCAGCAGCAGCCTCCACTTTCCCAGGCCAATACACTGCCTGGATTCTTCTTGTGTTCCCAATTTCTCTTCTATATCCTTGAAGCTTTCTAACAAACTAGTCTTCACAGACAAAGAACTTTCCACTGCCTCAGCCCAGAATGCCTTTTAGTCTTGCAGGCAACTGAAGTTAGATCTTATGGAGGCAAAGAGGGAAGACGCATAGCTCTAAGAAGCCAAGGAGTAAGTGGACATACTCAGGTCACGTGTAGGATGCTCTTGGCCATAATCATAAAGGCACCAGGGATCCAGTCATCAAGACTGTGGCCAAATCCTAGGAAAAAAACTTGATAGTACCTTCCCCCCCACTTCCCCTCTTGTCCTTTGTTGTCCTCCTAGCCAAGCTGGTTAAGAGATTAACACTCTAAAAACCACATTTACTTTAATTAGCCATGAAATCTTTATAAGTAAGTGAAAAAATGTTTCCCTTGAGGGATTTTTGTCCATTCATCACTGTTTGAATTACAGGGGAGACAGAGAGAGATGGGGGGGAAAAAGGGGAAAAAATTAGAAAATTCAGATCTAATGAATTAATAGCAGAATGCCCAAAGGGGAAGCGGACTACGACTATAAAATGCAAGCAGCTCAAAAGGGACGATTCGGAATTATTTCTAGTTAACCGACTGTAACACAACGCTCCGGTCTCTTTATGATTTGGGTAGCTTGGCTAGCAGTCCCTGGCTCTCTCATTGGTAGTGATGGACAGAAGTACATTGTGCCCCCCAGGCTGTGTGTACAGACAGCTGTGTGCGACTCTACCAGGAGACAGCTGGGTAAGGAGGGAGATAGGCTAGAAACAGCCATCAGGCCCCTTGCACCTGATTTTTAATGATTATTTTACCCCGGGAAACCATTTGAGAAGGGCTGGGGTGGGGGTGGGGCGAAGCAGGGAGAAAATCTTGCCACAACTTAGACCCATAAATATTTCATAGCACCGGCATAAGAACAACGATTATATTGCTGCCAGCTCCTTTCTTGTGTATTTTAAACATCTCACCGCCTTCCACTTTCTGTCTCCCCCCCCTCCCCTGGTTTGTGTGTTTCTTGTAACAGGCCCATGAAATAAAGATTAGCTGAATAATCAAGAGTGTTTAGAAATGTGAAAGGGCCGTCTCAGGAGCACCACAGGCTCATCACTCTCAATTTTTCCCCCCCTCTTAAGAATTCCAGAGACAGAGGAAGGAAGCAAATTTTTCATGTGCTTAAAAAAAACCAAAACCTCAGGGCTGGAATGGGAGCGGGGTGGATGGGCACAGAGCTTGCTGCTCCTCATAGCAAGGGATCACTAGAACAAGTATGAGAAGAGGAGACATTCTCCACCGCTACCCCGTTACATTTTTATTGTTTGAGCTGCACAGGGCCAATTAAAACAACTTGATCAGTGCAGCATTTGGACTGAAGCATGGGGGTGGATGTATGTAATTTTCCTGCCTGTGATGGATTTTACCTTTACCCGCTAAACCAGGCCTCCCTGAACAAAGATACTTCGAGAAGACCTGGCAACCTGTGGCATGCATCATATTGGCACCAAAAAGCAGGCCTGGCATTTTCCCCTAGAATCTTCCCTCCACACGTACCCTGCAGCACCCAGCCCTTATCTCCCAAGCAGCCTCAGTGGAAAGATTCACCTATAACTTGAGAACACCAGTGCTAAAATCCACCCAAGCCACTGAGTCATTCCTTCAGGACTTGCTCCAGGCTTCAACTGCACAGAGTTTCCACCGCTGGTCTGGAAGCGCTGAGGCTCTGAGGGGCCAGTCAATGGGAGCCCTCATGGGAGTCACATGGCTTCCTGAAACACCCCACAAACGGCTCCCAATGTCATTTCCATTTAGCTGCTTTGCAAGCCAGTTTGTCACATACCAGTGCGATTTGCTGTGGAGAGTTAAAGAGCAGGACAGTTGAAGTCATCTCTTCTCCACTGTCACATATACCCAGGTGTACAGTGGTCAGAATCTATTGGTTTTTTCCTCCTGGTATCTAACCACAGGGGTGGAGGGGGGGAGTTCAGGTTGTTCTGCTGAGGAGCAGGGGAGAGTTGAGGGTTAACAGGACAAGTAACACAGGGTGTGATGAAAAGCACCCGGAGAAGCTGTTCCTATCATGTTTGTGGATTCTGTGCGGATTCTAAACAGCATCTGTTACCTGTTCCCACTGCACAAACTTGTTATAAGCCAGGGGGAAACTCCACAAATAATTACCTCCAATAAAGATATAAAGGCAGTGAAGAGTAAATTGGGTTACTTTATCTTCCTGCAACGAGCACAGCAGAGATGGTTAGGCGAGTTGAGTGAAGTGCTGTATTTTGCTATACAAGCCATTTCACAAGAGAAATTGTACATTGTAGTTACTCTTTAGCTGAACCGTTTTTCCAAAATCAAAGCTATTTCGTTCGGCTCCCTGAACCGCTCTTAACTATGCTATTGCACTCAGAGTGAATGGGAAATTGGCCAAGGACAGCAGCGGAGGTACATTATTTTTATAAAAGGGCTAAAATCTCTGTGTTTGAAAAAAAAAAAACCCAACCCCTCTGTTCTGAAGAGGGCACCGATTCTCTTTGAGGCAGCAGGCTTTCAGCTGCAGAAGTAGGTCATTTGACTTACTCATGTCTCTGAAAGTTATCAATGGGGCTGTCCAGCAAAGGAGAGCAGAGCCCATCTCCCAGAACTCAGCTACCAGCTATCAAACCGAATCGTCTCGCCACTGAAATGTTAAGAGCTAGACAAATAATGGGGGAAACCCCTTAGTAATGGGATTTTGTAGCCTCGTCCCCTGCTAACACTGCATCCTCTCTCCCCGCTGAGACAATACCCCGAACTACCGATCACACATGCACAATTGCCCACCCATCACTTACTAACCCCCCCCCCCCCTTAATGCTAGCCTATGACACTGCTCGGAACACAGAATTATTAACTCAACCTCTTCGCCCCAGCCACACAAAGTATTGACGCGGCTCGCACAGAAGAAAGGCTGGTTGGTATTGGGCTATTCTAGGTTACACTGGGGGCACGAAGTCGAGAGGACAGTGTGCGTACATGTCCTGTGTATAGAAACAAGCCGCCCTTGCCATTACACATGGGCCAGCCAAACCATTCAGGGGTTGACGGGACTGAGGAACACACAGACAGTACCTCGGACTTCTTTGGAGAAAGCACAGACTGATTCACTTCTAGCCCCCCCTGCCCATCCAACTTCCACGAGAGATTTTGCAGCATTTGGGAGTTTTCGTGGGAACAATTTTTGGTATTCACGAGCGCTTAAAATAAATAAATAAAAAAGTCTCTCCTTGTCAATGGCAACGTTTTGTTTGCTTGTCTACTCGGATGCACTTCCTCCCCCTAGATCATGACTGCCTGGGAGAAAAATGAAGCCGCTGAGATTCAAGGAGGAATAAAATACATTTATAGAATAGCTAAACTAAGAAAAAAATAATGAGGAACCTAAAACGGAGTGGGGGGGACGGGGGTTCTCTTGATGTATCTTTATTTCCAATGGATGAGGAAGCGTGTCAGGATGCTGCCTCCACACACCCTCCCCTCCAGAGGTGCAGGTTCCCAAGTGCACTGTCTGGAAAGACAAACATGTCACTAACGCTTCCAGCCAAAGCCACGCAGCAACACATGGGGCTGGAGCCCTTCCGCAGGCACACGTTACACACAGCCCTGTCCACAAGAAAGTGGCTGGGGTCCTCTATGGGGGGCCACTGGGGGGGGATCTCCCTCAGTCCCTCCTTTCCAAATGCATTGTGTGATTGTATCAAATGACAAGGGGGGGGACTCTTGCACCCCAGAGATGCATGCAGAATAAAAGGGGGCAGGCGGAGGTTGAAGGCACAAGCCCCCCTTTGCCAGCCCCGGCTTGATGACTTACCAAACCTCAAGGTCCGCTCCTGTCCGTCTCCTTGGGGGGCGGACAGCCTCCCCCCCCCCGCGCCTCCTCGGAGTTAGGGAGAGGCGATCCGCCCGGCCCCCCGATGCATTAACATCCACAGCAAGTGCCCAGCTCCTGATCTGTATTCCTGGAGGCTCCCTGCTCTTCCTGGGATCCGCTGCTCTGCACCCCGGTGCGGCTGGCTGCCCAATTACTGCTGTGTCGAAACTGTCCTTATTCCTCGCCTTTGCCCACCGAGCCCTCTCCTCGCCCCCCTCTGGCATGAGCCACCCCGGGCTGCCTGCCCTTCCCCGCTCCCCTCCTGCGGGGAGCTGTTTCCCCCTCTCCCTCTTTCTCCCAGCCGAATTTCCCAGGAACTGTGGGGCTCCTTCCCCCAGCTCCTGCCTGGCACTGGAAGCTCATCCCCCATCAGCAGCAGGCTGGCTGGCTGCTAAAGCCTGCCTCCCTGTATTACCATGGAGCTCATTAACATACAGTGTCTGGGCTTAACCCTTTCCCGGCCGAGCCCCGGGCCTCCCCGCGCCCCCGGCGGGGCCAGCGAAGAGAAAACGGGACTGGGAATTCGGCCAGGTGCTGAGCGAGACCCGCCCGGCGCTGCCGAGAACCTCCGTCCCCACCCCAGCGAACGACTCCAGAGAAAACGCGGCGAACCCAGGGGCTGGGCCGGTTTGTAAAGAGCATTAAAAGGCACCCGAAACTGGAGCCGGCACAGACACCCCACAACCTGCCTGGCTCACCTCCGCCTTCCGGCGCCCGCGTTTCAGACCTTGCCCCCATAAGGGGGCAGGTGTGATTCGAGGGAGCTGAAGCTGCTTTTACATTTTATCTTAACGCCCCCACACAGTTGGTCAGGATGCTCGCCTGGTGGGGTCAGCATCTCCTGCCCTCATTTGATACAGGCCACTGAGCAGTGAACAGGCTCCATAAATAACCCATTGCCAATCCCCTGAACGCTCCTGCAACCCACAGTTATGTATCTATAACCTTCCTATCTCCTGCAGACTATCAGCTCTGAGATGCAGGGAGCAGCTAGGGAGTTAATGAGGGAATGTGATCCAGCAATCATAGAAAGGGTCTGACAATCCTGACTCCTGGGGTCTAGTCTGAGCTAGGCCATTGACTTGCTAGGTGAACTTGGGCATTTTATTATTAGTTGTATGCTGCTGGAATGAAGGAAAGGAAAAACACCCACCAAAGATGTGTGTCTTATGTGCCTCAGTTTCCCCATGTATGACAAGGCGGGAACCTCACAGAATTGACATAAGGCATAAGAACTAGCCTTTGTAAAGCACTTTGAGATTCTTGGGCCACAAAGAACCATGTAAGTGCGAAGAATTATTAACCAGCAGCTGGGGAGACCAAACAGAGTTAAAGCACCCCACTTTCCACAGTCCACAACCCACTCACACTGCACTGAAACCCCCCAGTTCTGTATCCCCCATTCTGTCGTCCTACACTAACTGAGCACTATTAAAAAAAGTTTAGCTCCAGTCGTGTGGGCTGAGCATTTGGAAATCTAGGCCTACAGGTCTTGGCACCTCCTACCTGGGAGATCTCCTTTTACTCCTCATACACCACTGCAGGTGTGATCCCTGTAATTATGCTATCTGGGCCCCAGCTTACTATAAGAGAAGGGTCTGCTAGAAGAGTAATCTCAGACCCTTTTCCTTTAGAAAGTGCTTCCCCTTTTGGCCTGAATTAACCAAACCTGTTGTCCTCCAGGCCATGGTGGAGGGCAGCTGAAGAAGAAGGGGAAGGGAGGGTGATTTGGGTGGTTATTTTGTGCTATTACACATCATGGCATTGCTGCTTCTTTTTAACATATTTGTCAGAAGTACCTATTGCATCCCGCGAGGGGGCTGTTCTAGGGTAAATAAATAAATTAAAACTATTTTGTTAAAAACAAACAGTCCCCATTCCTCTCCTTAGCCACTGTCACTTCCCTCCTGTACCAGAGTTAGGTACTGCCCTCCCACCCACACTGGTGGGTTGCCAGTAACTAGATGGTTGTCAATGGGGATTTAAGCCATGGGGTGTACTGTTGCCTTGTGTTATGTCTCTGGAAAGTTACCATGGCATAGCATAGCATGTGGAAGCGCCTGAGTGGGGTGATCTCAGAGTTGGAGAGGGACACTCTTTAGATAAGTCCTTTGACTGATTTAGAGAACGATCACATCTGGGGAGACACTCATAGTAACTGAAAAGCAAATTAAAATAAAAAGGGAAAGGTACATACAAGAACAGCTAAAACTTTCAATCCACTCTACTCACTGTCATGGGGAGACAGACAATACAGCTACCTACAGGACTTCCCAGCTCTTGGGGGAAGAGCTCCTGAACATTCCCCACTCAGCACTAAACTAAGAGCAGCTGCCAAAGGCTGCTATTTATTCAGCAGGGCCAGGTCATATGGCTGCCTGGTGCTTAAAGCTACAACCACACAGGTGTATATTTGAAATGAACACACTTCATCACGGAGAGCAGAAAGCTACAGCCTGACTTGGATCCCAAAAGGATTCCCAGGCGCTACTTCCTAAGCTTTTTAATAAAGGAGAGACTTTAATCAATCCACACTTCTGCCCACAAAACCAGGAACACAATCAAGGGGAAGAAATTAACGCTAGTGTAGCGATTCTCTAGCTGCCCTCTAGTGGCAGGTCACATGTCTGCAGCTAAAAACACCTGGGAGAGAGAGAGAAGGGAAATTTCTTCCCTGAGCTCTTCATGTTCCCTCTACCAGGAGTATAAAAGCAAAACAGGCTGAGTTGCGTGTCAGAAAGGAGGGGGCCAGTGCAGTCTCTCTCCCTCTCAGCCCCTGGGCTGCCTTTTCCCCCTTGCAGGAGTGGGTAACTGGGTTAGGGATGTTTGTTGTTTTTTGGATCTTTTTTGAGGCTGGTGGGAAGGGGAGAGGAATCAAACCTACAAACCTATTTCTGTTGCTTGCAACTAAAGTTTAAAGGAGCTTCCCAATTTGGGAAGGTGGGGGTTGTAAAAGAGGATAAACTTAATTCCTCCTCCAGGGACAAAGTCACACAGTAGGTTGTGAATACTCCTCTGCTATGGGTCAAATTTCTCCCCTGCCTATGTCTACTAATATCCATAAAAGGATTTTCTTTTTAAACACATCCCCTACAATTCTGCAGAGCATAGACAGGAGGTGTCCCATCTCACCTTTTCTACTTAAGGGCCGGATCTCATTGCAATTGAAGTAAATAAGACTCCCCCCACTGACTTCACTAGGACTTGGCGTGGACCTGTATTGGGGATATTTTTGATGTTCTGCAAGGATACTATAGGAAACAGCTGTTTAGATCAGGAGGGTGCTCAGTGTCTACAAGGACCATACCCTTAGCAAGCTCTGCTCTTTCATTATTCTGTCCCTGCCTGATATATTGACTGTGTCTTTCATTCACAGCAAACTGCACTAAATCCCATTACAAATACCAGCTTTGGTTAAATGCTTGTCCTGCTAATGCAATTTCTCCTTTCACAGAAAGCAGTACAAGGCGGGTCAGAGCGTCTCAATCATTTCTCTCCTCTTTGCAGGACTGCATCCTGTTTATTATTTATTAGTGGCAAATTGTTTTCAGGGATGCAGGGTCTATCTCCTGCTAATTACAGGATTTCTGAACTAGGGAGCAGAGGAGGCCATTGTATGATGCATGTGAGGAGCCAGGGTTTATTTGGGGGCACAAAGAGCAAAACAGCATTGGTCTGGGATTCACTGGGGGCCGTCACGGCTAGAGAACGTGAGCTGATGAACGATGCCATTTGCATGACCAGTCCTGTGGTCAGATGTGCTTTAGGCATGGCATGTCCTTACCTGAAACAACTTTTGGGGAAATCCTCATCTGGATTTGTGTCCTCCCATCCCTGAAGCTGATGATATGTACTAGTGCCTAGGGATCACAGGAAGCCCCCTTTCGTCGCTAGAAGCATGCAGTAAATATCAGTATTTATTGTGTGGAGTTGGGGTGGCGAATGGGAATGTAAAGGGATGTAGGGAGGGAATATACCTATTTGTTGTATTAATGTGTGTGTGGGTGCTGCACGTTTGTGGGTCTGTGCCTGTGTGTGCATGCGTATGCATCCTGTGCATTTCTGTATCTGCCGTGCCAGAATTGTGTGCATGCGCATCTTGTGTGTTTGAGTATTGTTTTGCATGCATACTATGTATTGCATATAGGTGTGTGTGGTGTGTAGATGGAGTGTGTTTTTGTTTGTGTATGGTGTGCTGTGTACTTTGTGGATTTGTTCGTGTGTATGTGTTTTGGGTATTTACGTATTATATTTTGTGTGTGTATTGTGCCTTTATTTTGCAAACGTGTGTATTTGCATTTATTTTGTGCAGTTTTTGTGCCTTCATTTTGTGTACATCTTTTGTGTATGCTTGTTTGTGCTTTGCGTTAATATTGTGCCAGCGCCTTGTGACTATATGCATGCACGTGTATATTTCTTTGGCATGTGTGCACTTTTGTTTGTGTGATACGTTGCATACACATCTAAAAAGAAAACTAACAGCACTGCATGACATCCCTTTTACTGGCTGTTGTGCTGTGAGCTGATTAGAATCCATATTGCTATGACATGTGGATGGGCTCCCAGCACCCACCTGGGAATGGTTTCACTTTTCAGCCTTTTCTCCAGTGGGTCCAATCACGGCATCTTACAACCAGCAAAGAGACACCAGGGGCAAGTGGCTGTGGGTAATTTACAGGCAAAATGAGGGTGAATGGAGAAAATAGATCACAGGGAGGCAAGGAGCTGTCCCTGTTGGGAACCAAACGGGCAGGACCTGCATGAAGAGCAATAACTCACCAAGGTGTCTGCCTCTGTGGCCCCTTTCGCTGGTACTCTCCAGTATGCAAATCCCAGTTTCTGGTGTACTTTATACAGTAGCTTGGCTCTTAGAGCTGCAAATCAAACAGGGCAGGACTGGAGTCCTTTTCTGCTAACCACAAGCCACACTCCCCTTTCCTCCCCTGCTTTGTGAGCAGCGCCAGGGGGAAGAGAGTCTCTTGAACATGCCCTTCTATCACACCTGGCAATAGCAGCCCTAAGCCTGGTTCAACCAGGAGTCCTTAGGTGCGGTCTCCCAGCAAGCCAAGCTCCCTTTCCGTCTGACCAAGCGGGATTTGCATAAGGGCTGACTGGCCTTTGTAGGGGGTGTAGCCTGGGCTCCTTCAGGCGAGGGAAATAAAGTGTAGTAAAATGAATGAGATGCAGCGGCTTAATCCTGTGCTATCTTTGCTTGCATTGGCTCAGAATAACTGAGAGGGAGGGAGGCTGGAAAGATAGCGTGCGCGCACACACACACACACACACTCTCTCTCTCCCTCTCTCTCTCTCTCTCTGTACCGGTCTTCAATCATTCCTAGTGGGAAAAGCAGGAATTGCTAGCTTGCCTGTGGCCACTTCTTGTAACTTGCCTCTTGTGGAAGGTAAAGGAAAATGTTTGTCTATATATAGGCTTGGAAGGCATTTAGATTTTGAGCGGTAAATGTCAGAAAACATCGATTTCACCAAACACACAGCCTGCTGCCAAAATATTTCCATCGCCAGTGCTCAGAATTTACCGACAGGCAAATGAAGAAAAATGCTGCTGCAGCACTTTGAGGAGAGTTCGAGTTAAGGGTATTTACTTTGTATATTTTGACATGTGATGCTAACAATTTGGGTTGGATCTGTTCTAAAGCTTTAGCTTGTAAAATCTCAGTGTCTACAGTCATTAAATAATTATTGTCTGCTCCCTCCAAATTTCCAACAAACTGTGAAAATTTAAATCAATAAAAAATGAAAAAAAGCCTTGAAAATAAGCACTGATAATTTTTCAAAACTATAAAAAACCAAAACCCAAATTCTACCAGGCTTATCTATATACAGTCGTGGCCCCGAGTCTCCCCTACTTACACATCCACTGGATAGAGAAGTGCATCACATACGTAAGCAAATGCACATGCATGAGAATTGGGCCTGAATCAGATCCCCAGACCTGACTGCTCTTGAACTCTGATTAAATCTGGATTCAGACTTGGTGCATATGTCTTCAAAGGCAATGAAGCAGGTGTTTGAATGGAGATCTTAATTAAGTTGGGGCTGGGTTGGAAGCTGAAGGGGTTAAAAAAAAAGTAAAACAAGGGTGATGTCATGGGAGGGGGGTCTACTATGGATCACCAAATGAGGAAAAAAGAGGTGGATGAGGCTTTTTTTAAACAATTAACAAAATGGTCCAAAGCACAGGACTTGGTGGTGATGGGGGACTTCAACTAACCAGAAATCTGTCGGGAAAGCAACAACACAGCAGGGCATAGATGATCCAACAAGATATTGGAATGTATTGGAGACAATTTTTTTGTTTCAGAAGTGGAGAAAGCAAGGAGGGGAGAGATTGGTTTAGATTTGATTTTGACAAATAGGGAGGAACTGGAACTTGAGAATTTGAAAGTGGAAGGCAGCCTGGGTGAAAGTGATCATGTAATGGTAGAGTTAATGATTCTAAGGAATGCTAGGAGGGAAAACAGCACAATAAAGATAACGGATTTCAAGAAGGCAGACGTTAGGAAACTCAGGGAGTTGGTACGTAAAATCCCATGGGAAGCAAGTCTAAGGGGAAGAGAGTTGCAGTTTTTCCAAAAAGAGACATTACTAAGGGCACAAGAGCCAATTATCCCACTGCATAAGAAAAATACAAAGTATGGCAAGAGACCATCCTGGCTTAACCAGAAGATCTTCAATGATCTGAAACTAAAAAAAAAAAAGTCGTACAAAAAGTGTAAACTAGGTCAAACTACAAATAACAAGTATGTAGAGACAAAATTAGAAAGGCCAAGGCACAAAATGAGACAAGGTAGACCCATTGCTCAATGAGGGGGTGAAAACAATAATGGAAAATGGCAGAAGTACTAAATTACTTTTTTGTTTCAGTTTTTACCAAAAAGATTTTTAACAACTGGACATCTAACATAGTGAATGTCAGTGAAAATGAGGTAGGATCAGAGGCTAAAATAGGGAAAGAACAAGTTAAAAAATAAGACAACTTAGATGTCTTCAAGTCACCAGGGCCTGATGAAATACATCCTACAATACTTAAGGAGCTGACTGAGGAGATAGCTAAGACATTAACGACTATCTTTGAAAAGTCATGGAAGACGGGAGAGATTCCAGAGGACTAGAAAAGGGCAAATATAGTGCTCATCTATAAAAAGGGAAATAAGGACAAATAGGGAATTACAGACCAATCAGTTTAACTTCAGTACTGGGAAAGATAATGGAGGAAATAATTAAGCAATTTGCAAACACCTAGACGATAATAAGGTGATAAGGAACAGTCAGCATGGATTTGTCAAGAACAAATTGGGTCAAACCAACTTAATAGCTTTCTTTGACAGGGCAAGAAACCCTGTGGATGGGGAGAAGCAGATGATGTGATATATCTTGACTTTAGTAAGGCTTTTGATGCAGTCTCACATGACCTTCTTATAAACAAACTAGGGAAATAAAACTAGATGGATCTACTATAAAGCTAGATGCATAACTGGTTGGAAAGCCATTCCCAGAGAGTAATTATCAGTGGTTCACAGTCAAGCTGGAAGGGCACATCAAGTTGGGTCCTGCAGGGATCAGTTCTGGGTCTGGTTCTGTTCAATATCTTCATCCATGATTTAGATAAATGCATAGAGTACACTTAAAAGTTTGCAGACGATACCAAGCTGGGAGGGGTTGCAAGTGCTTTGGAGGACAGGATTAAAAGTCAAAAATATCTGGACAAACTGGAGAAATGATCTGAAGTAAATAGGATGAAATTCAATAAGGACAAATGTTAAGTACTTCACTTAGGAAGGAACAATCAGTTGCACACAAAAAAAATGGGAAATGACTTTGTAGGAAGGAGTACTGCAGAAAGATTTGGGGGTCATAGTGGATCACAAGCTAAATGGAGAGTCAACAGTGTAACACTGTTGCAAAAAAACCAAACATCATTTTGGGATGTATTAGCAAGAGTGTGGTAAGCAAGACAGGAGAAGTAATTCTTTCGCTCTACTCCGTGCTGATTGGGTCTCAACTGGAGTATTATGTCCAGTTCTGGGTGTCACATTTCAGGAAAGATGTGGACAAATTGGAGAAAGTCCAAAGAAGAGGAACAAAAATGATTTAAAAAAGGTCTAGAAAACATGACTTATGAGGGAAGATTGAAATAATTGGGTTTGTTTAATCTGGAAAAGAGAAGACTGAGAGGGGACATGCTAACAGTTTTCAAGTACATAAAATGTTGTTACACGGAGGAGGGCGGTAAATTGTTCTTGTTAACCTCTGAGGATAGGACGAGAAGCAATGGGCTTAAATTGCAGCAAGGGAGGTTTAGTCTGGACATTAGGAAAAACTTCCCATCAGGGTAGTTAATCACTGGAATAAATTGCCTAGGGAGGTTGTGGAATCTCCATATTTGGAGATTTTTAGGAGCAGGTTAGACAAAAACCTGTCAAGGATGGTCTAGATAATACTTAGTCCTGCCATGAGTGCAGGGGACTGGACTAGATGACCTCTCAAGGTCCCTTCCAGTCCTACAATTCTATGAGTCAGGTTTCAGGTTTCCATCTGATAGCATCAAAATCTCAGCAGCTTGTTCTCACATGATTTCAGCCCCAAAAGGCAGATATCTCACAAGTCTGGCATTTGTCTCAAGATTCCCCCCATCTCATGGTGAAATTTAGCAAGAAAGGTTATTCTAATGGGACTCCATCTGTTTCTGCACTATAAAATAACCGCCCCCCATCATATGCCTGTGCCTACGCCCACACCCACCCACCCACCACACAGTGCTTTGGAACAAAAACTGAGGGACCATATCAGGTCTAAGCATTTGAATCCATGTCTGAATCCCCGAGATTTTAAGGGGCCCATCTCTAATTCACACAAACACACGCACATATACAAAACACAATGGACAATCACATGCTTATATACACAAAAACACACAGAGCCACTTATGCACCCCCCTGCACCCTCCCCCACCCCAGGAGAAAAACACTAAATTGTGAGAGTTGCAAATATTAGTTCATGCCCGACCATCCTTGTTGCATTATCAGTCTGATCTCCTGATACCCGCCATACGTGACCAGAGAGGCCCTAGGAATCAACCACAGCAAGAGCAGTGTTGCAATCTATTGAAACCATAATGGCCACATCCTCCATGAAGTGAGGCTTGCTGCTGCTGGAGACACAAGGTCAAGGACATTTTCAAATTGACACATACGTAACCATGGCTTCACTATAAAACCTTTAGATCATGACCGGTATGCCATGCCATTACTCTCCCAGCCCCTAGAGCAACACTAGCCAAGGATTCCATTCCTAGGGCGAGATTGTGGCTGTGTCATGGCGGGCATGTATCTGTGCCATCCCAGGAACAGCACAGGGAAGATATCACTCCTCCCCTGCTTCTACCTTCCTCTAAGCAGGGATGGGGTAATTGGCTATTGGCCCTTACCAGAAGAAGGCTACAGTACCCATGCCAGCTGGTGCATTGGTGGGGAAGGAGGATGCTCTAATTTATCCTGGAAGCCAGGCTAGTGCCTGGACAGTCAGGGTCAGGGGTGCAACGTGGCTCAAAACCACCTATATATCCTTCTCCTGAGTTGCCCTGAGAGCTCCTCCGCCACAGCTCAGGCCCTGGGCTGTAGTTTGCAAACTAGTGTCTTCTAACAGCCTGTAAAGCTGGGAGTCGGAGAGAGAGAGAGAGAGAGAGAGAGAGAGAGATCGATCAGCTGCTTTAGCACGTTCATGTGTGATTTCTCTCTTTTCCTCACTTTGATAAACTCCCCTGCTTTAGTGTGCAAGGGTCATGGGATCTCTCTGAGCCATGCACTTCCTTAGGCCTTTCGAGCCTTCCAACACTCAGCATTTCATATTCTCTAAAAGGCCTGGATAACATGGTTGTGTGTCAGGTTTCAGAGTAGTAGCCGTGTTAGTCTGTATCAGCAAAAACAACGAGGAGTCCTTGAGGCACCTTAGAGACTAACAAATTTATTTGGGCATAAGCTTTCGTGGGCTAGAACCCACGTCGTCAGAGGCAATGATGAAGTGTGTGATGGCTGTGTGCGTTTCTCCTCTAGTGTTTTTCTGAGTATTCACAGACTTATGCAATAGCAAAAGGCATTAGTGTTTGCTGTATAATTGCCCTCCCAAGGATAGTAACATGGATTTTGTTTTCAACTAATTTCTTAAACAGGCAAATCTCTCACTTTTTCTTCCACGTGTCCATTTAGGACATTGCACCAGGGTTACGGAAAACGGAATCCAGGACCACAGCTGATTTGGATTTAAAACAGCTGTTTGACGTTGTTGGGAGAGAAAAGAGTGCCATCTATAGGTTCCTGAGCAAACCAAGCACTGCTTCGTCTAGGGAGATTTCATTCAATAGTGACGATGCCAATTGCTGACAGCTTTTAGCTACTAGCATCGTATCTATCCGATACAATATTCAGAGCTAATAATTATTCAGCATTAATCACTACAATAAGAGAATAGAAGGCAGTTATTTAGAAATGATTGCTTCCACTCAGTTATTACCTCTGACAGTAAAAGGAAATATCAAATAGTCAAGTCCACATAGACACATGAAGCAGAGTGAAAGATCAACGGGAATGTAACCTGTAGTTTATGCTATTTTTCTTCTTTAAAGGAACCTTGTGAAGTAATTTTGCATATTTTTTGCTCTCTGTTGTTCATAGTATCTCCTTGAAGATTGATAGAATTTTTCTTTTCCTTATCAATTTTGCCCCTTTCCCACTATCATATTGGCACATGGAAGCATTTGTCTCTTCCCCCTGTGATCTGAATGGAGCTGAAATTAACACGGAATTTTTTTTAAAAACTAAATATGTTTTCCTTAAGTTCAATGACAGGAGAACAGAATGTATCACTCCCGAGTTACAGAATACCTTGTTACTGTCAAAAAAACACAATTGCCAACAATTTCAGTACCGAGTTGGGATATCAAAAATTGAAGGCTCAGATAATATGCCATTTTTAACCGATCTCATCAGGCACCTAAAAATAGCCCGAGAACAGGGCGTGTTACGGAGACAGGAGGAAGTATTGAAGAATTTTGCAAAATACTAAGAATGTTTACAAAGACATTTTAGGAGCATATACTCTGCCATGTCTTTATGAAAATGTTAATTAGGTGAATAGACAAATAAGGTTATGAGAGAGGCAAGTGAGTAGGGAAGAAGCAACATCTTTGTCTGGTGTATTTCCTTCTCTCTTGCTCTAGCAGCAAACTGTAACGAACTAGCTGGTGTGTATGTGTGTGACTGCCCTCTACTGGGTAAAATCCAAATGGCTCAGCAAAGTCACCAGGACCAGATGGCATTCACCCAAAAGTTCTGATGGAACTCAAATGTGAAATTGCAGAACTATTAACTGTGGTTTGTAACCTATCATTTAAATCAGCTTCTCTACCAAATGACTGGAGGATAGCTAATGTGATGCCAATTTTTAAAAAAGGCTCGAGAGGTGACCCCAGCAATTACAGGCTGGTAAGCTTGACTCCAGTACCAGGCAAACTGGTTGAAACTATAGTAAAGAATAGAATTGTCAGACACATAGATGAACATAATTTGTTGGGGAAGAGTCAACATGGTTTTTATAAAGGGAAATCATGCCTCACCAATCTACTAGAATTCTTTGGGGGGGGGGGGTCAACAAGCATGTGGACAAAGGAGATCCAGTGGATATAGTGTACTTAGATTTTCAGAAAGCCTTTGACAAGGTCCCTCACCAAAGGCTCTTAAGCAAAGTAAGCTGACATGGGATAAAAGGAAGGTCCTCTTGTGGATCGGTAACTGGTCAAAAGATAGGAAACAAAGGGTAGGAATAGTCAGTTTTCAGAATGAAGAGAGGTAAATAGTGGTGTCCCCCAGGGGTCTGTACTGGGACCAATACTATTCAACATATTCATAAATGATCTGGAAAAAGGGGTAAACAAACAGTGAGGTGGCAAAGTTTGAAGATGATACAAAACAATTCAAGATAGTTAAGTCCTAGACAGACTGTGAAGAGCTACAAAGGGATCTCACAAAACTCGGTGACTGGGCAACAAAATGTCAGATGAAATTCAATGCTGATAAATGCAAAGTAATGCACATTGGAAAACATAATCCCAACTCTACATATAAAATGATGGGGTCTAAATTAGCTGTCACCACTCAAGAAAGAGATCTTGGAGTCATTGTGGATAGTTCTCTGAATACATCCACTCAATATGCAGCGGCAGTCAAAAAGGTGACCAGAAAGTTGGAAGTCATTAAGAAAGGGATAGATAATAAGACAGAAAATATATTGCATCTATATTAATCCATGGTACACCCATATCTTGAATACTGCATGCAGATGTGGTCGCCTCATCTCAAAAAAAGATATATTGGAATTGGAAAAGGTTCAGAAAAGGGCAACAAAAATGATTAGGGGTATGGAACAGCTGCCATATGAAGAGAGATTAATAAGACTAGGATTTTTCAGCTTGGAAAAGAGACAACTAAGGGGGATATGGCAGAGGTCTATAAAATCATGACTGGTGTGGAGAAAGTAAATAAGGAAGTGTTATTTACTCCTTCTCATAACACAAGAACTAGGGGTCACCAAATGAAATTACTAGGCAGCAGGTTTAAAACAAACAAAAGGAAGTATTTCTTCACACAACACACAGTCAACCTGTGGAACTCTTTGCCAGAAGATATTGTGAAGGTCAAGACTATAACAGGGTTCAAAAAAGAACTAGATAAGTTAATGCAGGATAGCCATTGATGGAACTATTAGCCAGGATGGGCAGGGATGGTGTCCCTAGCCTCTGTTTGCTAGAAGCTTGGAATGGGCGACAGGGCATGGATCACTTGATAACCTGTTCTGTTCATTCCTCTGGGGCACCTGGCATTGGCCACTGTTGGAAGACAGGATACTGGGATAGATGGACCTTTGGTCTGACCCAGAATGGCTCTTCTTATGTGTGTCGTTGGCCTGATATTGCTAATATTGACGAGCCATTGCGGTGGAGTGGACGGAAAACTGGCCTGGACATCAGGAGCTTGAGGTCTAGGACTCACTGTGTTGCTGAGTTGTGGATGTGATCTTGGGCAAGTCACTTCATTTCTATGTGCTTCTGTTTCCCCATCTGCCTTGTCTAATTAGACTGTAATCTCTTGGGGGGCAGACTGTTTCTTACTACGTGCTTGTACCACACCTAGCACAATGGGGCTCAAACTTGGCTGGAGCCTCCAAGCACCTGGAGCTGGAGGAGGTGAGTTGGAGACCCACTGTGGCTGTGAAGTGATGAGTGACCATGGAGTCTTGAGTGGCCTGGATCAACAACACTGGGCCAGATCATCCGCCGGTGTAAATCAGCCCAGCTCTATTGACATCAGTGCAGCGACACTGATTTACATCAGCTGAGGAAAATGGCTCATTATCTTCAGGCCAAAGCATCAGCCCATCGTCATTACGGATCCATAACTAAGCCTGCAATGTCCTTTACTTGTGACCATGCAACACATGGACTTCAATGGGGGCAAGGAGGGCGGAATAAAATTCAACCTGCCCTCTTTAATTCTCTTAACATGCAGAATGCTAATTACATTTCTGCTTTGCCGACCCTTTTCCACAGAAAGCATGGATATGCTATTTAGACCTGCTACACAAAACTATTGGTGCTTCAAACATATTATGGCTCATTATCATCATCTTCGCAGGTTTATTGTACTAATACTCAGTGACTAGCATTGCCCTGCAATTTGAGCAGATCCAAGCAGAGTAGCTTTCAGGTAGGCTAAATATCAAAATGACAGTAAAACAAGCAGCATGCCAAGTTTCAGTGCAATGACACACACATCCACCTCATTCACGGGCCCCAAATGTTCCAGTAATGTGACCATTATATGTCTAAACACCACAAAGGTCTGTATAACTCTTTCCACAAATATCCTGTTGCATCCTTGTAATTGACATTTCTGGGGCTGCATATTTCCCTTCAAATTCAACTGGGGCCATATTCCCAGAAGGCAAGTGCTCAACACTTTGAAAATCAAGCCCCTTTTAGGGCTCATAAGGAAAAAAAACACCAAAACCCCCCAGAGACCCCCCAAATCACTAGTCACTTTTGAAATCTTCGCCAACAGACTCTGTATTCTATTACCAATTGCCCCTGAATCATCAAATGCCTTTAGGCTGCTTTTTGTTGTGTTCACTCTAAAACAACCCCACGAACTATGGCTCTTTGAATGAAATTTAAAACACCGGTTTTGTTTTGTTTGAACAAGAGGTTATTACACATGGGCCGAGAACGTCAGAAGGCTTTGAGTACATGGCTTACAGAGCAGGGAGGGGCGATGCATTCACCCAATGGACTGTAACTGATCAGAATGAGCTATTTCAGGCCGTTGTGTCAATCATCGACTAACTAACTGAGGAGTCTTTACACAGCCCTTGACATGAAACAGAAGAGCAGTTACTCTAGCCTGTCCTGCTACAAATCTGCATTTTAATAATCTCTAAGGGCCAAATCCTGCCCTCGGATGAGCATTCCCGGTTTGCCATCAGTGGGCAGCAGGCACAAGTGGGATGAAATAATTCCTTTCCCATTGTTATTGTTTTACCCAAAGTCAAGTTAAAAGTTCCTATTGATAAAAGCCTAGAGATATTCAGAGTTCAATCTGAACTGGCACCATGGATGTCAGGTGTGCTGTTTTGTCTCATAAGATCTCAGGGTTGGAAGGGACCTCATCTAGTCCAGCCCCCTGCTCAAAGCTGGACAAATCCCCAGACAGATTTTTTTTTTAACCCCAGTTCCCTAAATGGCCCCCTCAAGAATTGAACTCACAATCCTGGGTTTAGCAGGCCTATGCTCAAACCACTGAGCTATCCTATTCTCTCCTTTCCTCCATTATTGTGGGCTTGGGCTGTCCCTGTAAACCTTGGGTTCACCCACTCAGCTCTGATTTGCTTGCTCTTGCAGGTTGAAGCTGAATTGTCAGGAATGGCAGTGGGGTTTTCCTTCTTGAATATCATTCATTATTTTTATTCAGCAGCATCTAGAGGCCCCAACGTGCTAGATGATGTAGACATACACATCATAAATGATGGTAGTCTTTGTTCCAAAGCGCTTACAATCTAAAGAGAATCACTCTTGCCTGCAACTGTCACTATCACAGGGTACATTCGTTGAGTCTTAGGACCCAGGTTTTTAAGTTGCCAGAACTTACAGTTGGGGCCAGATTTGCAGAAATCTCAGTAGCCAGCAGGTCCCATTGTGACTCTTATAGCTACATTGTTGAGAGCTGAGCACCCAGTGTGAACCCAGTGAGCGGAGCTCTTTGGAAAATCTGGCTCGGAATGTGCTCGCGAGCATTTCCGAATGTTTTGCTTAAGCGAACTTCTTCAAAGTGTGAGAGAAGTTTAAATCCAGGGTTTTGGTTTTTTAGCTCACCCATAACATGACCAGATAAAAAAAAGGAGGCCTTTTGCTTTTATGTGCTATATTCAGCACACCGTGTGGGCACCTCTCAGACTAACCACATATACACAGTAATCATTTATATTGCCAAGTCTGAAAGGTGGGCACTGTTATTAACAGGCTATTTTAAGGATAAAACTACACTATATACATCACCGATAGCAATCATTTGGCATCTTTAGCATTATCCTCAAAGAAATCATTTCAGACCTACTGTCCTAATGAAAACAGATTGTGGAGCACATATTGTCTAGAATGGCTGGAACTATGTTTTTTATCCGGCAGTATTATCTCCTTTAATGATCCTTTATCTAGTGTATTTTTATTAAAATACAAAACAAGCTTCATGAAACCCTAATTTCATCTTTTCTCCCACAGTAATTCAAGGATCAGGATTTTTCGCTGCATAATGGAAGGAGGAAAAAAAGGGCTGGAAATCCTTTTTTTGGTGGGTATATTATTGTTAATCTTTCTGCTGAGAGTTTTATAAAGCATTTTGTAAGGAACTGAGGAACACTGTGCCTCAAATCTGCATATCATTTCATATTCTTTTGCTGGATTTTCATCCTTCCTTAGGAGTTTCTTTGTGAGGGGCGGGAAGCGTAGGGGGGGGGCATTCATAATCAAATACAAACATGGAAGTTTAAAAGAAGCTCCATTCTCTTGCGGGAGCCCAGCCAGGCTCAGAAAGGAGGGGGAAGGTACGGGTTTAAGGTTTTTTACACAAATCCTGATAAAAGCCATTAAGAATATGAATTTATTTATTTTTGAGAGAATATCATTCATTTTTTTCGACAATTTGGTGGAGCTGCTTCTAGTCGAATGTGTCCCCACCCCACCCCCCGAATCTTGTGTGTGTGTAAAATAAGACTTAACAATGCACCTTCCCACTACATGCTGCACATCAGACAGTGCTCCCCCGCTTTTGTGCCTGAACAAATGTTCCCCTCTCCCATTCTACCCCACAGTGGCAGAGAAGTCTGCTCTGAGTCAGAAAGACAAATCACAGAGGGAGACTTATTTTGTGTGTGTGTGTGTAAGTGATTATTGCGGAAAGATCTGTCAGCTTTAATTGATGTATTGGATTCTGTATGATAAGGGTATCTAGGGAGTTTTCCCACTACGGCCAGATATATAAAAGGGGGACCTCCTACAGTTCCCTTCTTTGGTTCAATAGCCGGCAAGGGGCCCACGGATGTTGGGGGATTAATGTTACAACAGAGGGAAAAAGGCTGCCTTTCAATATATTTTAACATTTTATTTCACCAGGACCCCAATTAAACATTCCCTGTCTGAAGAGCCCAGAGATGAAAGCAATAGCAATGAAGTTAAAAAAAATAATCATCCCTTTGGAGCTCTGTCCATACAGCATGCTCGCCTCTCTTTTCCTCACAAATGATGGAGAAAGATATAATGGAACTGGGAGAGAAAAAAAAAACCCACACCACAGATAAAAGTGCCCCTGGTGGAGGTGTGATCCATGCTCCCCTCCCAGCCTCTCCGCAGCTCATCTCGCATTCACCAGGACACATGCTGCTTCCTTGTGTGCATTGCTGTAACTCAGTGCCCAAACTTTTCCCGTCGCGCCCCCCTCTTACCGATATGGAATCAGTCTGCACTCCCTCTTCTATTACTGAACAGCCAAGGCTTCCTCAGTAGAGAAGCTTGGGCTGAAGGCAGAACTTGAGATAGGGGAGGAGCTGGGGCTAGAGACGGAGCCGGGCTGTGGGAGGGGGAGGAGCAGAAGGTGGAGCTATGACTGGGGGTGGAGATTGGCTGCGGCTGGGGTGGAACTCCACCCTGCCACACACCCCATCAAATGTTCCTAGGGAGGAGCAGAGGGGGCGTGCCCCAGAGTTTGGGGACCACTTCTATAACTGCAGTGAGCTTGTGGGGTTGGTAGCTCCAAAGACTCCTGCCTGCTGTCTTCAATGGGCTTTGGAGCAGGCCCTTAGAGCACGGTGAGTCTGGCCCTTCAGGTCCAGGTGAAGGGGATGAGGTCACATTCAGCTCAGCTGTCTGGGCCATTTCTGGCTCATATTGGAGAATAAGTTTTCAATGATGTGACCTTGAAAAAAAGCTCTTCTGGGTATAAAAGGTGAACTTCACCCCAGTGCACAAGGCCTAGCAGTTAATGAAGACCTCCAGTAGCACGCAGAACAGGATTTCAGTGTTGGACTGACAGTAATGGGGAGAAAGCCTACACATCTGCTTGGACAACTTCAATGGCTTTTCCAGGGTGGTTGACCTCGTGCTGGTGGTCTGCCTGGAGCGGTCAATCCAGCACTGCATTAACACTTAGATGAAGAACGGAACACCTCTGAACAGTGACAGAGCCCAGCAGTGACAGTAAAATACCCCCACTACGCCTCAGGCGTGTTCTGGACAGGCTACCCCTGGGGATGTTCTGTCTGCAGGACCATTCAGTCCTTGGGTTCACCATGGAGGCTGCCGACAAGGGGGACAGTTGTGAAAGGATGGTTGTTTTACTAAATGTAGATTCCTGTTCACTACAAATGGACTGAGACCATCAACTCCTTTCATAAAGCCACTGAAGAGCTACAACTTGGCAATAGCTTTCAATGACTGCCGACCTGGGATGGATTAAAACTAGCTACCATGTAAAAACTAGCTACACCAAGGGCCAGATTCTCAGATAAATCAATGTAGTTTTGTTGAAGTTATTTATATCAGCTATGGATCTGGCCCCCATCCATTCTGCATCTCATTATCAAGTTCCTGACCTATCAAGGCATCATGGCTGAGCCCATGAGTCTACCAAGAAGGGATTCCTCTCATGACTTGCTGAGAATACAGGGTCTTGGTAGCACTTCTCGTGGAGTAAAAAGTACAGCCCAACATGAGTACTGGTGGTGGAATTTGGCCACAGATTAATAAGGGGCCAAAATTTTGAATGAGGTAATAACAGAAGAAAATAATTAATAAAAAATGTCCAACTGCAAATTCCATTATACTGACACCGTGATTGACATTATAAATGACCCCATGTGCTATGCAAGCTATGAACCCTGCTGGTCATATGGGTAAGCAGACCAATCACCTATTTCAATCCAAGTGAGAAGGATGGACTAGATCAAAATAGAAAGGAGCAGTGTAGTCTGAAATCCTCTGACTCTGCCAAGGCCCATTTCCAGTTCTTCCCTCGTTATTTGGATAAGCTGAAGGTTTAAATGAGAAAGTTTTCCTTGGCAAATATTTGTTGGCACTGCAACCCAACCTACTAAATATACCAGCCCAGACAAAGAGAAAAGACCGCTTCCAATTATAAATGCTTAGATATTTCTGATGTTGTTTGGGCTAGAGACAGAGCTTGGGGGGAAGTTTTGATTGGCAACGGAGGAAACCAAAGAAATAATTTTGCCAACATCTGATGAACTTTTCAAATTCCTGAATGATTCTGGCATAGGAATCTTCTCAGCCTTCCATTTCCCTTGGCATTTTCAGGGCTTGAATCATTCTGAATTATCATCAGTGGTCCTGAAAACAAATCCTAAATCATATTTATTTGTTCAGTGTTATAATTCCAATTTACACAGGAGCTACAATAATGAGTGCCTTCTACATAAGAGGTTACTAAGCACTGTTACACGTACTGGTACTTAACGCTTTTGCCACTGGTACATGGCTGGCTGCCTGCAATACATGTCTAGCTTCCTGAAACGCAGCTACAGCCTCTCTACCACCACTGCCTACTTCCCATAAAATTGTTCCCATGTAATTGAACTTAAGCTACTGTGACCCCCAGCCTTGTGAAATTGGCCCCATTACATGATATAGATGCAATAGGGTTTAAAGAGGCTGGCATTCAAGTTCTTTATTAGGGAATAGAGGTCGCTGCAGGAAAAGTAGAGAACATTTTTTTCTGGATGGTGCAGCTGAGATGTACCCTGGTAATCTAGTAGAGTTGCCTGGAAAGGTTGGGAACCGCCAATATCATGTAACTTCAGTGTAGGTGTTCTGCAGATTCTCTGTGTACTCACGTGGACCCAAAGTAGACTCTTCCCTCAGCAGCCACAGAACCCATGCGCATAGCTCCTCTCAACCTCACCACCATGTTCAGATTACACTAGTCTACAATTTTTGAGAAGTCGTCTGCTTCAGAGATAAAATGTGCTATTTATTATGTATTTTGATGTGCTGAATTCAAATATGACAATTAAAACAACTGATTGGCTACTGTTTCTAAGATATTTAAGTTTTTACATTTTATGTCTATGTGTATTGTGTAGATAGTAGAGTTTTAATCATAAATTGTAAACCTAGGTCTTTTCATGTGTTTATGGTTGCTTTACATGATAATATTTCACCTGTCCTGTTTATGTAACACTTTAAAAATCAGCAAAAGGGTTATATAAATAAAATTTATTATGAAACAAAAGGCAAAAAACTATTATGTACATCGTTTAGTCCTATTCAGTGTCTACTCGGCGCTTCTTGGCTTGTCTCTTGTATTCATTAAATGGAGCATCTCTTGTCACTGTCCAGCAATAGTCTGCAAGCATTGATGGGCTCCATTTGCCCTGATAGCGTTTCTCCATTGTTGCAATATCCTGGTGAAATCGCTCGCCATGCTCGTCGCTCACTGCTCCGCAGTTCGGTGGAAAAAAATCTAGATGAGAGTGCAAAAAATGTATCTTTAGTGACATGTTGCAACCAAGGCTTTTGTATGCCTTGAGGAGGTTTTCCACCAACAACCTGTAGTTGTCTGCCTTGTTGTTTCAGAGAAAATTTATTGCCACTAACTGGAAGGCTTTCCATGCCGTCTTTTCCTTGCCACGCAGTGCATGGTCAAATGCATCATCTTGAAGAAGTTCACGAATCTGAGGACCAACAAAGACACCTTCCTTTATCTAGCTTCATTTAACCTTGGAAATTTTCCATGGAGGTACTTGAAAGCTGCTTGTGTTTTGTCAATGGCCTTGCCAAATTCTTCATCAGACCCAGCTTGACATGTAAGGGTGGTAACAAAATCTTCCTTGATTCAACAAGTGGTGGATGCTGAACACTTTTCCTCCCAGGCTCCAATGACTGTCAGAGTGGCCAATCTTATAGCAGGGATCGGCAACCTTTCAGACGTGGTGTGCCGAGTCTTCATTTATTCACTCTAATTTAAGGTTTCGCGTGCCAGTAACGTTTTTAGAAGGTCTCTATATATTATAGACTTATACAAAACTAAACTATTGTTGTATGTAAAGTAAATAAGGTTTTAAAAATGTTTAAGAAGATTCATTTAAAATTAAATTAAAATGCAGAGCCCCTCGGACTGGTGGCCAGGACGGGCAGTGTGAGTGCCACTGAAAATCAGTTCACGTGCTGCCTTTGGCACCCGTGCCATAGGTTACCTACCCCTGGCTTATAGGCTAGGCCCCTGAGTTAGCAGTCTATCCATATTTAGAAAAAAGCACTTGAGCACATTTTTAACTTCAGGGATGTGCTTAAATTCTCTTAAATTCAATGGCACTTAAGTATATACTTAGAATTAAGCATGTGTTTGTGTGCTTTGCTAAATAGAGATGGCCTGGTGAATTGGTGCTTTAGATTATAAACTGAATAAAGATGGCATAAGGAATAGATAAGACAAAGGAAAGATCGTCATCCCAATTTTAGAGACAGGGAACTGGGGCACAGAAAGATTAAGTTGTCGCACAGGTCTGAATGGAACCCAGCTCTTAAATCCCATTCGAATGCCGTTTTTAAAAGGCCACTGTTCCTGTCATATAAACACTACTATAGTATTCTACAAGAGCATATTTTCCTCCTTTCTCGATCTACTGGAATCCCTGATAAAAACCAACAGAATATCACCACAATTTAAATGTAAAAGTCATTTAAATTTACAATAGAAAAGTTTTACGGAGGCTAGAAGAAGAAAAAAAATCCATTCAGTGTGAAATCCTTATTTAAAAACAATTCTACAATGCTCTTACTCATTATGTGTATTGTGGTAGCACCTGGAGACCACAGTCAAGGACCAGGACACCACACCACTGTACTAGGTACTGTGTACTCACATATTATAAAAATAAAAAAGACACCCCATCCTAAAGAGCTCACAATTTCAGTTCCGCTATAAATGGTCCAGAACACCACAACTTACAATAGCAATTCAGCAGGCTTTAGGGGCATCACTGTAGTAAATGCTTCATAGGAGAATCCAGTTAGGTTTGTATTCTGCACTGGTGAGCTCCTGTCTTTCTTTTCATTAAAAGAATAAAATAATTAATGATTATTGTTTGTTTCTTGATGAACAAACAGGCCAGGGCCACTTCTTCTTCCCCCACCAAACAGGAGAGGAAAAAATGTCATAGCTCATTAATAAAAACAAGGCAACCCTGAAAACATGAATGTGCTTCCAAAAAAAAAAAAAAAAAATGGAACCATTTGTTACCTAACAAAGGAACTGGCAAAGACACTCTTTGATGTTAAGGGAGGACGATTTGTTCTCATGGGCCAATGAACATCCAAATATTTACAAGCTGTTCTCAGCAGAGTGATTGCAGTTAGGCCCGATGCTGTTGTACATGATTGGGGCGGGGGGGGGGGGGGAAACTGCGGGGGGAATAGTACAGAGAGGTACTTCAAAAAACAGAGCAGGTCTCTTCATTAGCTGAGAGATTATTTTAGTGAAATCTATTCCCCCCTTTTAGTATCGTGTTTTCTTTTATGTTAATTTTGTGCCAGCTTAAAGTTGAATTCCTTGATCTGCAACATCTTTAGCTTGAATTTTTTTCTCCTTCTCTTACCAGGGAAATGATTTGAAATCATTTGCATTTATTGCCGCGAGTCTATGGCCTCATCTGCAGCCTTTAGTCTGACTGAATTGCTTTTCTGCTTCACGAGACACATAGCATGGAGCTGGAGCATGTCCCTTTGTCGTTCCGCTATAGTCAGAAACAACCTACTTGGCTCCTCTGTGTTTTTATCGTATTGATCATGTACAAAATGGATAATACACAAAATTATATTACCAGATGCAACGATCTGATGCATCTTATGGACCAAATCAATTGCTTGGCGGGGGGGAGGGAAGGAATCTTGCTCTCAAAGATGATTTTCCTCGCAAATAGGATTCTCATCAACTGAAGCACACTCAGGAGGGAACTCGCATTTCCAGAAGTCTTCTCCAAGACCAGGTGTGCACATGTACGTATGCCATGCAAAAATCACTTGTTTGGAGGGAGACTTGCTCCTTTTTGATTAACTTTAAAGTGGATTAAAAAAAAAAAAGCGCATCTCTATTTCATGTTTTTAACCTACAGAGAGGCCTGAGAGATACTGCCATGATACATGGAAACACGGCGTTTACTAAAGAAATCAGCAACAACGACAGACACAAACAAATAGGCTTCTATACCCTCTGAGTTCTAGTTTAGTCTCCCTTGTTCACCAGCGGCCACACACTGCCTGGAACTCCACACAGCACAGAGAGAAATTTAGTGGCTGAATAATACAGTGAAGGTAAAAGTATTAGTACAGATATTAGGTACCCTTGGATTAAATAGGACAGTATCTACCTATTAGAGTGGTAAACATTTCACTAAGGCCTGAGCTTTCTTACTATTATGACAGGCTGGTGGAAATAGGCATTGGAAAATGCCTGAGACTCTATTAACCTGTCTTCTCAGAAGCTTTCATTCATGGATATACCTTTTCTTACACAAAAAGACTTCTGGCTCAATAGATGCTTGTGCTCTTCTATGAATGGAACTGGTGGCTTCTTTTCCCCTCCAGTTATCTCCCAAGTCCTCCTCTCAATACCTATACATGCCTAAAGCACTCCTAACCTCCTACCGGAATTAAACCAGGCTGCCTAGAAGTAACTCAAGCAAGAGAACTTTTAGTCATGAGTAATGACACCAAAATGAAGCAAGGATATGAGACAACAAAGCATTATTTGGCCTTCTGGAGGGCCATGAGCTCTACAAGGGGCGGTGTTTGCATACAGTGGCAGACTGTTCCCTCGGGCACCCTAAATGGGACGATTCTGAACATAACACCAACTCATAAAATGAATGGGCCACACCCAAGAAATACAGAACCCATCTGGGTCTGATTTTGTGCAGTACTGAGCACCACCAATTTCCTGTAAAGAAAGTAGGAGATGAAAGCTCTCTGCACGTCATAGAAGGGGCTCAGAACCTCTTTGTATCAGTTTCCTTCCTTTGCACTATAAAGTGATTGGTAGGAGTCAATCGCCAAGGGAGTTCAAAGGAAATGGTTGTACATGTACATGAATGGACTATAACACAGAGTGAGATCCTTTCTAGGGGTTATTCTTTCCTCCTTTCCCCCTCCTCCCACCGCCAACCATTCTATGGAATTCTATAGCAGGGATAGAATCCTCCATGAAACTCCATAGGGTGGTCTGAAAAGCATTCATTTTCCAATTAAATTGTATAGGGTTTTTCCATCAGGATAAAAAGCCATGGCTCTCAAGTCACCATTCATAGAATATCAGGGTTGGAAGGGACCTCAGGAGGTCATCTAGTCCAACCCCTGCTCAAAGCAGGACCAATCCCCAACTAAATCAACCCAGCCAGGCCTTTGTCAAGCCTGACCTTAAAAACCTCTAAGATACCCATATTACACTCTGCTATTTACTCCTTTGGGGCTTGATAAAGCAGCAACTAGGAGAAAGCTCTGAATATCTGGTTTGGCTTTCCCGTCCTATCTAAGCACCAGCAGCCTCAGATTGTTCTGGGTGGATGGTTTCTTGGCAATCCATTCGCTCACATTTAGAATGAGATGCTGTAACTGGTGCTTAGACTCTACAACAGATGTAACTAATTAACAGAGCCCTCCATGCAGTGACCGTCTTGCTGTCCACGTGAAATTCAAACCAGGATTCTCACAGTATACAGGAGACATGGCAGCCAAATGGGGCCTGATCCCTCTAGCCCAGGCAGTAGGATGTTTGTTCATCTGGTCTCAGCTGGAAGCTGCTCTTTGGCAATTTGACGTAGGTCACATTTGTGTGTGAACTGGCTACAGACGATTGAGGGCCTGATTCTGCATGCTTTACTCGGGCTAAACCCAAACTCAGCTCAGTAATTCTGCTCAGCGCTGAGCTAATATTTTAAAAAGCATAATGTGTCAAGTGTAATCCTTACCCACAATGGCAACCTTCCTCATTCTGATTTCAGGGCAAGGTACTAAGTGCCTGAGTAAGGACTGTAGAATAGGGCTGTGTATTTGTAACGCCATAATGGTTCAGTGCGTGTCAGACCCTCCCTCTACTGGCTGCTCCACTTAAGAAAATAGGAGCCTACTAGGGTGACCAGACAGCAAGTGTGAAAAATCGGGACGGGGGTGGGGGGGTAATAGGAGCCTATATAAGAAAAAGACCCCAAAATCAGGACTGTCCCTATAAAATCGGGACATCTGGTCACCCTAGAGCCTACTGTAGCTACCAACTAATGCATGTATTGTTTGAGTTCCAGTGATAGAGGTGCAGGCATTCAATGCTGCAAGTACCAGATTCAGTGCCTGCTAACAACCTCTGCTGCCTTTGTTACTAGGGAGATGAGCCTTTTAATGAGCTTAGCCCCTTGTAATAATAATTCTTGCATTTTTGTAGCACATTTAGCCTGCGGATCACACAGGGCTTTACAAGTGTTCTTTAATTAAGCAGAGACTCGTAAAACTGATGAGAGAGGTATTATTAACCCATATTACAGGGGAGTAAATTGAGGCAACGGGCGCAGAAGGGACTTGCACACAGTCAGTCAGCGACAGAGCTGGAAACCAGGAGTATCTGGAAACCCAGGAGTCTTGATCACCAGTCTGCTGCTCCAGCCAAATGTCAGCTCATCTAGATACTCACGTATTTATTGAATATAGGGGCACAATAACTTGGTTTCAATGCTATAACTTTCTGCTTGTTTGTCCAATCAGTCAACTGGACTAAAGACCAGTCAGTTGTATGCAACTTATAGAAACTTTAGAAGAGCATTTGTATTTTATTTATTTTAAGGTGGCTTAGCTAGTAAGTCACTGCAATAAAAGCTCCATTAACCTCTCTGCTTTTCGTACATATGAGCTGGAATGATTTCAGTGTCATGAGTAGAAATAAAGAAATCTGATCTTCATTTTTCAAGCAATTAAACTTTGTAAAATAAACTGTGTGCATTTCATTAAGGAAATGGGTCCATCAGAACTGGGAGCGCCACTTATGCACATGTTGACAGAATGAGTTCTTAGCAATATATTTACAAACAGCTATTAAAAGGCCCATGTATATTGTCTATATATATTTTTCTTTTTTATATGGTATTTGGTTAAGTAGTTTGCCAGTCTGACCTGACTAGCTTGTCACAAGGGAGGGAGAACCTTGATAAATTTATTCTTACCTTAGAGAGATGCTATAAGTGGGGGAAGGCCATGTTACTGAGGTCTTTATCAATCAATCACTGGAGCATCTGAAAACCAGTATCTGCAGTGTGTGGTATCTTGCAGTGTGAAATTCACCCAAATATAGAGGGCCAGCCTAAAACCTATGCACTCTTTACCTATGCTCATTTGTGCACCTTTTCCATTGAAATCCCTGAACCTGATCCCTTCTCACTCAAACTGGCTTTAATGGGGCTACTCCTGATTTACACCAGTGTAAGGAAGAGGAGAGTCATAAGAACGGGCCTACTGGGCTGGACCAAAGGTCCATCTAGCCCAGTATCCTGTCTTCCAACAGTGGCCAGTGCCAGGTGCCCCAGAGGGAATGAACAGAACAGGTAATCATCAAGTGATCCATCCCCTGTCACTCATTCCCAGTTTCTGGCAAAGAGAGGCTAGGGACACCATTCCTGCCCATCCTGGCTAATAGCCATTGATGGACCTATCCTCCATGAATTTATCTAGTTCTTTTTTGAACCATGTCTTGGCCTTCACAACATCCTCTGGCAAGGAGTTCCACAGGTTGACTATGCATTGTGTGAAGAAATACTTCCTTTTATTTGTTTTAAACCTGCTGCCTATTAATTTCATTTGGTGACCCCTAGTTTTTGTGTTGAGAAGTAGCAAACAACTCTTTCTTATCTAATTTCTCTACACCAGTCATGATTTTATAGACCTCAATCAGATCAGTCATTACACTGTACAAAACTGGCATGATTCAGAGGGAGTTACTCTGGATTTACTTTGGTATAAATGAAAACAGGGCCTCACTAGCTAAGACAGGACGAGGAAACCAAGTGCCATCTTCCAAACTTGTCATGTAGGAATTATGATAAATCTAAGAGTGGCGAGGGCTATGCAAGTATCTAGATAGAACACTATTGTAAAAATATTTAATGAGATGATTGCCTGGAAGTCAGGACTTTTGGGTTGTCCTCGTGATCGTATTGCTGTCCCGCTGTGTGACCTCGAGCATGCCACTTCACCCATCTGTGACTCAGATATGACAGCATCTGCCTATGAAACAGATAAAGCCCGGCCAAGGTAATGCTATTTATGAGACGCCATTAACTATTTGCCCAATGCTTTGAGATCCTGGGCTGAATAGCACTATAGCAGCACAAAGCAATTACAATTGTGGTAGCCTTTTTCTGCCTTCCCAAATGCTTTACCTCCCTGGAGTAATTTTGGCCTGCCTCTAGCAGACTCACTCTCATTTTTCTCTTTGGCTAGACACCATGTGGAAAGTTCCATGTGTTCCTTACATTTGATTGCAGCAGCATCTGCTGATTAATGACAAAACTACTGAGAGCGCGGGGAAGGAACAGCTTTAGTCTGTGCACTCCTCTGTTGATGGACTCAACCATTTTGATCTTCTAGGACATGCCATTAGGCTAATTTTCTAGAGCAATTTCCTCCTCTCTCTCTCTCTGTCTCTCTCTCCACTATGGTGCCAATTTAGCAAAACAGTTAAGCATGTACTTAAGTCAGTCCCTACTGAGCAAAGAACTTCAGCATCTGCTTGAAGTCAATGGGACCGAAGCACATGCATACATGTAAGCCCATCTTTAAGTGCTTTGCTAAACCTCTATCAAGATCTTGAACATTGCCCCTCTAAATCTCCTTATGTCTCCAGACTAACAATTAAAAATCTAGATTAATTGAAGATATGATTTTTTAAAAAAATTATCTGCAGATATATTTCTCCAATCGCCAGGCCAGTTGTGCAGATGGGCAACAATTAGTTAAACTATTCAATGGATTCATATTTTAATTTAAATTAATCAAATTCTTTGTTGAATGTTGTTAATCAGCTGTACCAGGGAGTAAATTCTGATGATAAAAATACAGGACCATGATCTGCTGGCACTAAGGTCCTTGTAGATTTGTCAGCTACTGAGCTAGTATTCCTAGATCATAAGGCCACAAGGATCATTAGATCATAGAATATCAGGGTTGGAAGGGACCTCAAGAGGTCATCTAGTCCAACCCCCTGCTCAAAGCAGGACCAATCGCCAGACAGATTTTTGCCCCAGATCCTTAAATGGCCCCTTCAGGACTGAACTCACAACCCTGGGTTTAGCAAGCCAATGCTCAAACTACTGAGCTATCCCTCTATCTAGGCTGACCTCCTGCATGACACAGGCCATAGAACTTCACGCAATGATTTCTATATTTAGCCCAATAACATGTACTTGAACTGTCAAGGAACCCACATCCAATAGGGTTTGGCTCCTGAGCCTTCATTATCTCCATCCTAGACCTCTACCATTTGAACTGTGTAAGTTACAGCAGCAATGTTTCAATGGAGTCATTTTAAAAAGTCATTTAGGCCCCAATCTTGAAAACACTTATGAAGGTGCTTTGACTTCACTAGGACACTAGTGCACTTAAAGTGAAGCACATGCATGTGTGTGTGCAGGATTGGGGACTAATCCAGCGAGGCTGAAATTCGCCCATCTGTAAATGGCTCATACAATCCCCACTGTGCAAGCATGAGTCTTAAAGTCCTCTGACTCTCTGTGTAGAGGTGAATTTCACCCACAGAGAGAAGCTGGAACTCAATAGGAGGAATGGGGCACTCCGTCCGTCATTAGCTCTACACGGAACAAGGCAGAATGCCTTTGTGTGGTCATTGCTGGAGACTCAATAACGAGCCCTCCAATCCCATCGTCTAAGAGAAAAGGGCTGATGTTTGGAAGTGAATCCTTGGCTCCCACGGCATCTATAGGTAGCTCCTTCTCTATTTTCAAATCTCTTCCTCGGACCTCCTGCCTCTGTCTCGGTCATGTGTGTCTTGGACAAATAGCAGAACGGTGACTGAAAAAATCCTTAGTCAGGTCCCACGACCTGGCCACAGCCACTGACTCTGATGCTTTAACTGCTATTTGAATACTGTTGCTAGATGGAATGCAGTGGAAGGGATTGGTTGTGGGGTTGGAAGTATTCCTTTGCAACACCATGACATACACTATGAGTGGGAGAAACCAGGAGGAGGTCAGGAGTGGAATGCTACTCTGAGCTCTGCTGCTACCGTATCCCAAAGATATAAAGCATGGAACTCTCACTCTAGTCTCTTTCCATTGTCTGTTCACTTCCAATATGACTCTATGGGCCCCAATGAAAATGCAACATTCCTCAGGTGCCTGCAGTAACCCTGGTATCTTTCTCTTAGACTAGGAGATGCTGAGGTAGCACAATCACTGCATGTGGTCGAGTCTGAGTTTAAAAGTGACTTCTCATTCATTCCATTCACAGTGAGATTATCGGATGGTGGGGTAATTGCAGCATGCACAAACTCCGCAGTCTAGATTTTCAAAACAACTGCATATTGAGTGCACATTGGGCGCTGAGCTCTTTTGCAAATCTGACCCCACATGTTTGACCTTCAATGTAGTGTGGAGGAGAGGGAGGAAATTGTGTTTGATGGACTGTCAGTTTCAGGATAACTGCGCCTCTGTGATCCCTTGAGGACATCCACTTAAGGTTTCCGGCTCCCAGCCATCATATCTTGTGTGCAGAGACCCAAGCCTCTCAATGCCAGACCAGGGTTTGAAGGCTATTCAGCTCCTTGCCTTACATTGTGATAGATAACTCCAGCAAAGCAGTCTAAAGGTTTTGCTTTCACTCAGAGGTTGACAAACGGTGTACTGCGAGTAGTTACAAATAACCATCCATCTCTTTCTATGCCAGCACCCTTTTTCTTAAGGTAAAAACATTACAGAGATAACATACCGAAAAACCAATGAGAGTTCCTATATGCATGCTAAAGGTTTGCCAGAGGTCACCCATCAGTCTCATGGGGTCCCAGGAAACCAAAGTCCTTCCAACCGAGTTGCCTCCATTCCCCAGAGAGACAGCCATGTTCATTTGCTGGATCAGAGGGGAAAAAAATCCCCTGAGCTAGTTCAAACACAGACTCTTTAAGCAAAAGTCCTTTCCCCCCATGTCTCTGGAAAGTCAATTTGAATCAGTATATGTAAACCTCCCCAAAGGGTGGCACCTCTCTGGAAGAGTTTACAAGGTGAGTGATCACCTTAATTATACTTGTGGCACCTTAGAGACTAACAAATTTATTAGAGCATAAGCTTTCGTGGACTACAGCCCACTTCTTCGGATGCATACAGTGGGCTGTAGTCCACGAAAGCTTATGCTCTAATAAATTTGTTAGTCTCTAAGGTGCCACAAGTACTCCTGTTCTTCTTTTTGCGGATACAGACTAACACGGCTGTTACTCTGAAACTTAATTATACTTGTCCATCCCCATTTTAGTTCCTGAAGGAACTGTGGTAACCCTCTCCTATGAAGTAGAATACAGTCATATGTACAAACCCTAGCCCACAGGGATACATAAACTTACTACAATATGTTCCCCCACAGATACCGCCTGCGGTTGCAATATCTAACAGACTCTTTTTTTTTGCTTGCTGAATCTCTTACTTTACACATCTGAGTTTGTTACTCTCCTCTTTTTGGTCTATTAAATCTCTGGTGAATAGACATTCATAGAAATTATTGAAGTGCCTCTGTATTCTGGGCTCTAAGATGGAACATGCGGCCAGTAGAAAACCGATTTTCTTAGCCTTTTGCTTGCTAGCAGTAAAGTGTGTGAATCTAATCAGAAGGCTAATCAAATATACAGTGCTCCTCGAGCTAGGTATGCCACAGAATTAAATGCAAGCATTGGCTGATGGACTGCAGCACATGAAAAGCTTGATGCATGTCATATGATTGTTTTCTTTTCATAGCGTTCTAACGGGATGCTAGATACTCAATGTGCATTCTTCCCCAAAACAGAGAAATATTAAAGCATGTTAAGTTACTGCATAGGATTTAATCAGAACCCAAAGCAGGGGCAGGGGCATTTGGATCAAAGACTGAAATGCATCACTACGGGCTAGTATTGGTGGTGTAATTTTTAGAGTGATACAAAAATGCTATCGAAAGACCTACAACTAAGCAATAGTCTGAGTATGTGTATACCAATATGGAAAGTGGAGGCAGCCAAGTGGGTATTTCATGCTTTAGAGACAGTGGAGGTGAAAATTCTGCCAATTCTAACCAACCAACAACCCCCCCCCCACAAAAAACAAAACAAACAACCCCCCCTCATCACTTCTAAGAGGCATTTGAGTGTGAGCAAATCTCGTAGCCCTCCACACGTTTGCGGGGCTCAAATTTCTCCATCTCTGTGCAAGGTAAGAAAGAAGACAGAAACTTACTACAGATTCAGTCTGTCAAGCCTATGTAGGGTGACCAGACAGCAAGTGTGAAAAATCAGGACAGGGGGTGGAGGGTAATAGGAGCCTATATAAGAAAAAGCCCCAAATATCGGGACTGTCCCTATAAAATCGGGACATCTGGTCACCCTAAGCCTATGAGGGTAGCAGGGGTATTACGGATCCTCCATTAAAAAAATGAAATGGTCATCATTGCACGGTGCAGCTTGAGATGCTGTCACACAATTGAGACGTAAAACCAAAGTCCTGACCACAAGTGGTCATTATAAATCCTATGGAACTGTTCACAGATTTGGTAGCTCTGCAACGCTGGACAATTTCCAGCTCATGCAGTGGCATTCTTCCTCCCGAAGTCCCCACTGCAATCAGAAACAGATCCAGTATTCTTCATTTCCTGGTCTTAAACTCTACAGTATTGCTGCATGCCATATTTCATCCCGGAGGTGGCTGCACTGTAAGAACAGGTCTATAAAGCATCTTTCGGGGCAGGAGGTGCTGTACAAATTCATGTGACTCATTTTTCTAGGAGCCCTGTAATAAAGTAACTAGTGGGGGGGGGGGGGCACATGCTCTCTACTGGGTGGAACTAGAACTGGGTTCTATTGACCCTACACTTCCAGCAACTTTATGCAGTAGTGGCTTGTGCTATGGGAGCAGGAGGATGTGTCTTCTCTTCGCAATCTCATTGTGAAGTTCGGAGGACCATGCCCGGCCACATAGTGACAACCATGAAGCTCCTAAGTAGCTCTAGATTAGTTACAGTATTAAATCAATTAATGTAACATTTGCAGAGCTGGGAAGAGTCACAGGGAAGCTGTTGGGCATGTGAAAGGCTTAAAATGTTTTCCATTTAAACACAAGGGTTAATGACAGAGAATAGTTAGAGAGCCGCTTTATAGACCAGAGAGGCACGACCAAGAAAGAGCATTTACCCTGGGCCTGATTGGCACCAGCAACAGACTAGGTGTTTCCACCATGAAGGTTTCTGAAGGGTTGTTGAGTTTACCACTCAGATAAGTTGGGTACAGTAATATTCATTTATAAGTGAGCATTGATCAATGTGCTGCCAGCACACAGAGGGTGGGGAGCCAAATGTAACTTACACACTGGAAGGATTTTTATAGTTATGCTGTAGGATGAGTCAAGCCACTTGGCAGTGGAGTGCTGAGAAAGCTCCATGACTAGTACAAAAAAAGGTTCCCGCTTTAGATTAGATCTCAGCATTGCTACTGAGCAATGATAGGAGAATAGGGAAATCCCACGTATGCAAACAGCCACAATTGCACTAACACCAATAGCTTTTTGTTCCAGACATGTGGGGAGATGAGTGGCTCTTTCTTTCAAGCTGTGAGCAGACCTTGTTGAAGTTTGACTGTGTTGTGGCTTTGATGGCAGACTGGGCCCTGCCACCTCCCCTAGCTGCATGGTGTCATCTGCATACATGCAAGTCCTGGCCTCTGTGCAAAAACAGGCAGCTCATTAACGAGCATCTAAGAGTTGCAGCCCTCAGAGTAGAACCCCTGAGGCACTCTTACTGCTAAGAGGGAAATCAATGTTGTTAATAGCCACTTCCTGTTACCAGCAGGCGAGGTAGGGCTGGAAGTTACACGGCCTCCTTTGGAGAATAGACCAGAGGGCTACTGTCTGTTAAACGGTGTTTACACTGATGAAGAATCTGTTTGTTTTCATTTCTGTCTAAATCCAGCAAGGCAGAAGCTGATTGTAAGTGAAAAAGTCAGGCTACTGTGAGGTATTGCAGAAGAGCTCAGATGATTTAAAGGACAAGGTGAACAACCCAAAGGTAGAAAGAACAATGTGGCTTTATTCCCAGAGGTATCAGAGAAGCAAATACCCACCAGCAACCACACACTACAGAACAAAAACACTAACCCAGGAACCTATCTTTGCAACAAAGCCCGATGCCAACTCTGTCCATATATCTATTAAAGTGACATCATCATAGTACTTAATCACATCAGCCACGCCATCACGGGCTTGTTCACCTGCACATCTACCAACGTGATATATGCCATCATGTGCCAGCAATGCCCCTCTGCCATGTACATTGGCCAAACCGGACAGTCTCTACGCAAAAGAATAAATGGACACAAATCTGACATCAGGAATCATAACATTCAAAAACCAGTAGGAGAACACTTCAACCTCTCTGGTCACCCAGTAACAGGCTTAAAGGTGGCAATTTTGCAACAGAAAAGCTTCAAAACCAGACTCCAACGAGAAACTGCATATTAATTCAAGTTCAGCAAACTAGATACCATCAATTTAGGCTTGAATTGAGACTGGGAATGGCTGAGCCATTACACACATTGAATCCATTTCCCCATGTTAAGTATCCTCACAGCTTCTTGTCAAACTGTCTGAAATGGGCTATTTTTTCTCTTAATTAATTAGCCTCCTAGAGTTGGTAGGGCAACTCCCACCTTTTCATGTTCTCTGTATGTATATATACCATATATCTCCTCACTATATGTTCCATTCTATGCATCCGATGAAGTGGGCTGTAGCCCACAAAAGCTTATGCTCAAATTTGTTAGTCTCTAAGGTGCCACAAGTACTCCTGTTCTGTTTTTAGAGAAGCTTCTGTTATATTTCAGATGTTAAGGGCCAAACAAAGGCCAACTGGTAATATCTGTATCACCCCCTAACCCTCACACTTGACAACAGAGGCGACACAGCCTTGCACTAAGGAGATGAGGCGGTACGGTAGTGGTGTATTCCCTTCTACCTGCCTACAAGTCTGATTCTGCAAAATCCTCCTCTCTCTCTCTCAAGTCTGGTCAACTTTCTATGCCAGCCACTCAGTGCACTCTGGCCAGCTAGAAATTACTAGAGCTGGTCAGGAATTTCTCAACTAGAAAATGCCAATTTGCCAAAAGAGAAACTTTTGCAGAAAGTGATCCTTGGGAACTTTCTTGGAAGAATTTTGAAATGTTCACAATATTTAATTTCAACCTTTTTGGACACAAATTTTTTTGGCTTCCTGGTTTGAAACAACTTTTCCTTTCAAAAGTTAAGCTAATTATAGGTGGGGAAAACACTCAAAACCAAAATGAAACATTTTGATTGACCAACTGTCCTCCCCCCCACCCAATTCAGACAATTTTTCAAGATTTCAACATTTTATCCCAATTTTGGACAGATTCAACCCCGCCCCCCTCCAAAATTTTGACAGTTTTCACAGAACAAGAAACCCATTTCCCTCCCAGCTCTATTACTTACTTTCCTTGCAGAAAAGAAAGGATTTTCTCCCTTTGATAGGAGCTAAGTGGGCTCCTTTGAGCACAAAGTGACTGCCAGGTGGTGATGCTCAACACTTGGTCATAGAATATCAGGGTTGGAAGGGACCTCAGGAGGTCATCTAGTCCACCCCTCTGCTCAAAGCAGGACCAATCCTCAACTAAATCATCCCAGCCAGGGCTTTGTCAAGCCTGACCTTAAAAACCTTTAAGGAAGGAGATTCCACCACCTCCCTAGGTAACCCATTCCAGTGCTTCACCACCCTCCTAGTTGAAAAGTTTTTCCCAATATTCAACCTAAACCTCCCTCACAGCAACTTGAAACCATTACTCCTTGTTCTGTCATCTGGTACCACTGAGAACAGTCTAGATCCATCCTCTTTGGAACCCCCTTTCAGATAGTTGAAAGCAGCTATCAAATGCCCCCTCATTCTTCTCTTCTGCAGACTAATTAATCCCAGTTCCCTCAGCCTCTCCTCATAAGTCATGTGCTCCAGCCCCCTAATCATTTTTATTGTCCTCCACTGGACTCTTTCCAATTTTTCCACATCCTTCTTGTAGTGTGGGGCAGAGCCCACCTTAGACTCTTTAATATGCCTGTCACTGTAATATGAATTCAGCACCTTAGTATCCTTCATATAGGCCCAGCTTCAAATTCCATCTTATGTGAAGATGAGTTTGGTTGGCCCTGTTGATTCTCATTTACAGCAGACATCAGAAAACTACACATAGGCCTACACCAAAGTCAGGCATCCATTTGCCCTTGAATGCTGGGGCTATTCAAACTCCACATGCTGTCCCCCTTTGCAATAGGAGAATCAAAACCCTGGATTCTAAACACCAATGGATTTCTGTTCCCAGATCTAGAGCCTGCTGTTGCAGCTTAAGCCTAAGTTCACAGAAACCTGAGGTACTGTGCAGTACAGCTCTGCACACTTGGCAGTCCTCCGCTCAGGAGAAGTAAGGCATGAGCCCAAGGAGGTCAGGGCTGAGGTGTCTTGATTATGTGATACTTAGCGTTTTGGCCAAGTGTATGGAGTATGTTTGCTTTCAGGGCAGGGAAACTTGCTGAAAAGTACTTAGTAGCTGCAGAGAGAGATTTGCTGTAGATTTTGTCCAGCAGCTAGAAAAATGCCATCAGCCAGGAGATTGGGGGAGGGGGGAAGAGGGGAGAGAGACACAAAATAACTCCCTTGCTAAATATTCCCTTTGGTGGCACAAAATGTGAACTCAAAGTGGCTGGAGATAATGCCAGAGAATTCCTGAGCGATGCCCAATTCTGCTCTGATGTAAATTGCCCGAGGGACCTTCTACCCACAGTTTGCTTCAGCCCTCCTGCAGCTTTAACTTATGCCCAAAGTTGGGCAACTGACTATCACAGTGCCCCATCTGCTCCACATCTCCACTATGCCCAAGCTTTGTTCAGGCCTGAGGGCTTGATTGCCACTGCGCGTGATTTTCCGAGTAACCGAGCAACCATAGCTGCAGTCACAGGGAAGCTTCAGGTGCTCAGCCCCCATGAAAAATCAGTCTCAAGTTGGGCTCCCAGCAATGGATGTACCGACAGTCCATGGCTACTTTTGAAAATGTGGCTCCATGTATCTGGCTCAAGCTCACGCAGTGAAATGAGTGGCTTAGAACCCAGGATCTCCAAGTCCCTGCTCTAACGACTAGACACCTCTGTCCTACATATTTTGTTGATTTCATTGTGTTTTAATAAAAGGATTCACACGTCACACATTTTTCAAAAAGAAAGTGTCGTTTAAAAACGGTGCACACAGGAGGCAATGTTGGCCCAAGGAAGAGAGGCATCCTCAAATACCTAATGTGGAGACAGATGCTGGCTGCTCTACCCATTGGAATGGGTTATATAAACGGGCATGCAATTGCTGGCTTGGTCACTCTCCTGAATGCCAGAGCCCATGCTGAGCTCACAGGCCTTGCTTCTCACGAAGTCTGGTTAAATTCACACATTAAGCATGCAGCTTGATTGAAAGGAGCAGGCAGTGGGGATTTTTGGAGCTGCTGTCTATGTAAGCCATCTGCACTCTGCTTTTCGCAGACGTGGGGAAATGTGCACAGATCACGACTGGTTGCTTTGCTTTAGTTTTAGGTGACTGAATTGCCCACGAACCGTCCACTGTAATTTCAATTGCCTCTTGACACACAAGGCCCTTGCACAGCTCGCCTGATATATGTCACTGAGCGCTTGGGGGCAAGCTGGGGTGGGGGATTTTGAATTTATTCCCCCTCCCCCCCTGCATCTCTCTCTCATTCCTCTTTGCTGGAGTGAGACAAACCTACTGAGAAAAAGCACATCTGGTGATTTAATGGGCAGCATGGAGTAAAGCGGAAGAGACTTATCCCTTGGTTTGGGCTCCCAGACTCTTGTACAGTGGGGCCACTGAAATAAATACATGACGTTTGAATGAACAAACAAGTTTGACATGATGACTCTAAAGCTAGTGAGTGCATCCCTGTTTACACAAATCCCGCATACATTGCACAAAGGCTGACAGGCATTCTTCAAAACAGCCTTCTGATAAACCCACAGCGTGCACGCACCAATCACCCAGTCATCCTGCTCTGCTGCTCCAGTATGTCTCCAGGGACTTACAGGAACCAGCTCCCCACTCCAGGTGATGCAGTCGGTCAAAGCACTAGCCACCCGGCACTGAAATCCTGAGATCTAATCCAGCTGCTGTTAAATGTCCTCACCAGATCTCAGACTTCATCCTGTTCCTTAGACTCTCTAGAGGGCAAAAGACAAAGAGCCAGATTGACAAAAGGCAAGTCAATGATTTGATGTTAGTGGAAGTTGGTCAACTGCCCTGCTCAGGCACTTTTGGGAAGAAAAAAAAAATCATACTAGGTACCTCTCTGCATCTTTAGACACCTAAATACCTTTGTAAATCTGTCCAAAAATGACTAGTTTGGGCTCAATTTAAGACAGGTGCCACAAACATCTGAGGAATCTCTCTTATAATAAACCTACTCACTGCTCTCCTTTAACAGTTTCACTTTAACTTTGCCCCTTCTCCTAACAGAAGGTGTGCGGGAAGGGGAAAAATCTAACAGTTTAACAGCTTCTTTCTATTGCATGGGAAGGGAAGCCCCCACTTGCCCCCTGCCCATACTAATGGCATTTTGCTAAATTCTGCCCTAGCGTAAATCAGGAGTAACTCCACTGAAGTCAATGAAATTACACTGGTGCAAATGAAGGTGGAATTTGGCTAAGTATAACTAAGGCAATTCTAACCCTGATTTCATAGGCACTTACTGTTTGCTGCTATAATGGGGGGGTGGGGGGAGAAGTGTCTTATTTTAATGAGGCTAAAAGTTAATTAAGGAATTCTTAGCTTTACTGAATAAAACAGTTTTTTTGGGAAAAAGAATGACTTGGGTGCCAAAATATCCAGAACAGTGATCATCATTGTTCAGATTTAGCTTGATTTCCTCAAAGGAATCGGACAGACACCCGGGCAGGATTGGGTCCTCACATAATAAAGCTGCAATAATGCTCCTCTACCTCTAATGATTTTATTTTGGCTCTGGCCCTGTATGAATTATTTTCCATCCAACCACGTCTTACCTTGGTGTCATGTCTTGTATCCAAATATGGATATAGCAAGCACAATACCCAAACAAAAGATTACTACAGTGATGATTGACAATGCAGCTTGGCAAATTGTTCATGGACAGTCGTGTTCGGTGACGGTAAGTCAGCAGTACAGTGGACTCTGATTACTATACAGCAATACACACACACACACAGTCAACTGCATTCTGGCATCCTGAGAGCTTATACAGCATATGGAGGAAGAGTAAAAATAATAAATACAATTCTGTACAATTCTGGCCCCAAAGCAAAACTATGGGCCAGATTCTCAGCTGGTGTATGTCAGCAAACAACTTTGATGTCAGTGGAGCTATAATGATTTACACCAGCTGAGGATCTGTCCCCATAGCTGCAAATCTGTGAGGTGCTGAGTGGTTTCGGTTCCAGCAACACATAGGTTCAGGCTGCAGCCACCTCTAAGGTGGAAGGCAGAAGCACCAATTGCACACAACATTCCAGTACAGACAAGGGAAATTCTGAGTAAAAGCAAGGTAAGTCGCCAATACTTACAGAAAGTGTCTGATTCTTCAGAGTCCTGCCCCCCTTGTGCAGCCATTTACATGAGTGCAAAGTGAATGCAGAGCAATTATGAATGGCTACCATTCTCCTTTATGTTCATTTTACACCCACTTTGCATCCGTATCAATGACAGGCAAGATGCAGGCCAATGGACAAGCCCTGTGTCTTTAACCTGAGATTTTCCAATATTTACATTGCAAGCTCGTTGGGGCAGGGACTGTCTTGTTGTTCTGTGTTTGCACATACTCCTAGAACAATTGGGCCCTGGTCCATGGCTGGGGCTCCTAGACTCCACAGTAATACAAATAGTCATCCAGATCCTTTAGTTGGCTTGGACTCATGTTAGCTGTAATGTTTGCGCTGATCACTAAGGACCTCAGTGTACCCTGAAGTCACTCTGAAGCTATACAGCGAATATCATGCAATTCAAGGGCAGGGCTTGGCTAGTCCAGAGGCCAGGATTTAATGCCTTATTTCCAGGAAGTCTAACTATTTTAAACCAAATACTTTGCCAGCCTTGTGGTGTTAGGTACTGAGGATACATACCAGGGCTTGAAAGGAGGAGGAGTCAGGGGAAAGCACAGCTTCCCCTTCTCTTTCTGGCTTGGGTAGACAGTGTTCCCCCCACCTTGTCGGGGAACAGCTCCTACAAAGTGGTTGGCAGTCACTTGGTGGGATAGTCAAACCAAGACCCAACATGAGTCTGAACTTCCGTCCCACATCCTTTATCCCAAGGCTTGTTTGATCAGTAAACAGAGTATTCACAAGACCGTGAGTGACAGAGGGCTGACTCACTCGCTACAAGCTCCAAAGTGAGGGGACACATCCTGCTCTCCAGATAACTCCTCTCAAGACCTTTCCTCAATCCCCCTCCTTCCACGACTGAGCCAGGACTCTTCCTTTATATAGTCCCAGAAGACAGTCATGTGACACTTGGTTAACTGACCCCTCACCATCACACACCCCGTCTGGAGACTACATCTCCCAAGGAACCCCTAGTTTTACAGGGCCCAAGAGACATAACCGGTGGATTGGGATGTGTACATGCACCCTTAGGCCTATGGCCTGCCTCTGCTCTCCATTTTACTTGCCACACATCCCTGAGCAGAACCACAGCTTCTATTTATCCGTTATCCTGTGTTAAATGAATTAAAAATGACTATGAGATGTCGCGTCTGAGCCCCCAGTCCTCAGAGGAGATATGGACTAGGCGCCTCACTATGGGAATGATACGTGCCTCCGATCTATTGAGGTGCCATTATATGCCATCAGTGTGTGCTCCCCACTGCTCTGTGGACAGGCATGAGGGAGCCCATTAATGTCCAACATCAGCAATTCCAAAGGTCAAAGTTCAGATGGGCCATGAAGACTGAACCCAGATAACAGGAAGCTCTAGTCACCAGGGCTGTTAATCCAGCACCCCCGAAACACAAAGATTGTGTATTTAAATTTAAAAGAGGAAGATATAATTTAAATGAGAAAATGTTCTTGTTTGGTTTTTCCTGGGCTGATAATTCTCTTCCTTGCTTGTGTCTAAGGCAGTCCCCACTTTGCCCTTGGCCTGGTTTATCCAGCTGCTTCAAAAAGCCTCTGAATTTTGTTCTTGTTTAGTTAGCATGAATTCGAGTGCTGAAAAAGCAACATTTCACACATTCCCTCTAATCCACTGACCAGATCTCTGTGGAGTGCTATAAGGCTGATGTCCCTTTGGTTTGAGATGAGACTATAGGATGATGAGTAGGATTTGGCTATGTGGACCATTTTGGGCCTCACCCAGGTTCTGCTGACTCTGTCAAGAGGTGGAACATGAGTTGAGGGAAGTGCAGTCTGCTTAGCTGTGTGTCTTATTTCCCCCCCCCCCCCCCCCCCCGCTGCTTCTCCTCACTCCATTCACTCCTGAAGTCCTTTCTCTAGGCTCGATCAGACCCCCAAGGTCCCTACCGCATGGGATACTGGATGCCTCCCTCTCTCAAAGTCCATGGAAGGTGCAGGATCTGCACATGATGGGCAGCAGGCATCACTGGAGAGGAGTGGACAGGCTAGAGGGGACGGGAAAAGCCACACACCATCATTTCACAACCCCCTAGAGATACAGTCTCAGGATAGAAAATAAACTTTTGTGGAGGCTCTTCACTCCATAGTGGGTGGATCCCCAGAGCTCCAGCAGCAGCCCTAGTACACAGCTCCATTAGAGATTTGCTGACAGGCCACGGAGGTGGCAAGGGTTGCAGGAGAGACAGAGCTTGAGGAATGGCACAGAACCTGTCTGTGACTGTCTCAGCCTCCTGGCATCCAGGTGATTACTTAAGATCCACAGGGGTTGTGGTGGCCCCTGTGCGATACTCTGTGTGTGGAGAACAGCTTTTTCCATCCAGTGGAATGAGTAGGGAGAACCGTCTGCCAGGGAACCTTGTCAATATTTCCTCCCCCTGAACTCCCTCCTGTAAGATTTTTCTTGAGATCTCAATTTTGACTCAGTCTTTACTCTAGCCAAAGGGATTTCAAATGGAGTTAACCAGTCCTTAGTCAGGATAACAACTGAAGCGAAGATTTTAAAAAATGGGCCAGCGATGTTGGGTACCTTAATTTTTTGGTGCCCAACTTTACACAGCTTAAAAGGCCCCTTGAAGATGTTTAAAGTTGGGCACAAAAAAAAAAAAAAAAAAAAAAAAAGGATGCACTCAAAAAAATCACTAGTCATTTGTTAAGATCTTGGCCAAAATTAGAACTTCAGGATCTGGGCCATAGATTGTGAACTCCATTAGTAGAATTAGTAAAGCCCTTTGGAATCGCCTCAGATGAAGGTTATATAATATAAATCCAGCTGAGATTACTCTGAGCAGCTAATCTGACCTCCTTGTAAACATAATCCATTCAATTTTGTCCAATAGACAGAAATATCGTGAATCTTCTGCAGTCTGGGGGGAGGGGGGGATTATTTTCTCTCTCACAAACCCATCCACCCACCCCATGATCACTACTTGAGCCAAACAAAAATTCAGAACAAGAGGCTGATCACAGAGGAATGCGAGAGCAAAAGATCATTTTGGCCAATATTGTTTTCTGCAGCTTTCCTCTCTCCTTGTTAATCTCATGCAGACATCCAGTTATATGTCATGCAATGATATCTCGCTATATATTTAGTAACCCACTTCTCTGGCAGATAACAAGATACTCCATCATTGAAAAAATAAATGAATTCATTTCTGGCTCGTGTAATGAGTTAGATTAATGTATTATCTTTTCAGTTCAGGGACCTCAATTTAAATCCTTTCCTGTTCAACTTGATCAGGAAAGATTCCAGCCTGGCCCCAGTACAGAAATTAGTCTCTACAGTTTAAGTTGTTAATAATTAATTTCACTTGATGGCTCCTGAAGCTGAATGAAATGTATGCAGCTAGGAGGTTTGTAGACCCTTTCACCTCTTTCCCTTCCTCAGGCGTTTCTTTCATTTTCAACTCTTTCTCCCTGGTCTTTTCCCATCTTCATCCCTTCTCATTACTATTCCCCCTCCTCTCCCATTTTAAATGTTTTATTAGTTTTAAATGAAATCCATAAACATCAGATACAAATAAATAAGAGGAAGGGAGAGGAGATAGGGAGGCAAGTGGCTGGATACAAGTTTGCGTTTATGCTTCGAGTACAACCCGCATACTATATTTTTAATAAATATGAACAAAAGAGCATTACATACATATAGAACTGCACTACGTGGTAATTAACACAGCAACAAATTATAGTAGATGTTATTTTTTCAGTACTTTGTGGTCTGCTTTTCTTACTCAAAGTCTCCAATATGAGTAAGGCAAACAGGATTCATATACTGTTTTCCACTTTTGCGCAGAGATTTTTCCATCCTTGCTTTCCTTCTGATCAACATCAGAGCAGGAGATTGGGAATTTGAGCTCCTGATTTCTAGTTACTGCCTCCATCACTAACTTTCTATTGGACCCTTACCATTCTGTGCTGCTTGCCCATTGATAAAATGGGTCTGGCTGCTTTGGGAGGCTTAATTAATAAAAGTGCATAGGTCACCGAGTTCTTCAGATAGGAAGTGCTTTAGCTCTGCAAGGTACTATTCATTTTGAATTAGTCTCAGACACAACCTGTCTTTAACCTTATCACCTGTCTATCAATCTTTAAGTGATTTCATGGACTAAGATATCCCAGAGTCTGCTACATGTTAAGCCTTTTACATTTTTCTTTCAGGATCTTTATAAACATGCCGATTCAGGACTTGGTCCCTCAAAAGAGAGCTAAATACATTTGCTATTTAGTGAATAAATTAACTGTCAAGCAAAGAGGTTAGCTCATTTAACCCTGTGAAGGCCACAAGATGCAATTCTGTTCAGCCACATAGGACATGGTGACAGTTGTTTTATTGAAATCCTGATCAATAATTCATCCGAAAATGCTTTATCTTCCCAATACTCCCCTTGCACATCTTTTCAAGAACACTACACTATGTATATTTAATTGGTTAACTGAGGAAGAAAATTCACCTTGAAGGTGAATAGCTTCAAAGAGTGGAGGTCAAGGAGATGGAATCACACGAGGAACACTTGGGCAAAATTTTCCCCGAAACAACAAAACAAAAACAAAAAAAACCCACTGGAAACTGCTTGGTGAAATCAGTTGGCTTGTTAAAAAACAATTTGAAAGTAGAAAATAAAATAACATCAGTAAAGGGCTTTTGTAGCTGGTGCCTTTTATGGGAGCTTGAACCAGTTGTCTCAGAGCTTTTGTCACTTCTGTCATCTCTGTTTTTGGAGTGTCTCTTATGACTAAAGGAATTTAGACAGCTTAAGAAAAAATGGTTTCATAGTTGGTTTAGTATTTGAAGAGGCAGTGCGTGTATTTGTCTATAAAAATTGCACTATTATACACAGATGCCAAATGACGACAATGCAGAACATACTCCCAAATCATGGGGGAGTGGTGGAACTTGGTTAAACTAGAGTTAAGGTTTCCTCTTTAAAACAACATCCCAGCTGAGGCTGAGTGGCAGGTGAGGAGTAATTCTAATACGGTATTATGTATTCCAACAATAAGATTCAACAGTGACCTGGGAAACAATCATGTATCAGAGATGGCCTGACCTGCTGGGAACTTTAGCATGAGCAAAATGTCCACCATCTTGAAATGTCACATAATTCATTAATGGGAGAAACTGATCTGAAACTCAAACCAGCCCAAGCAGAACTGGGTTTTAAGATCTGAACACCTAGGATAACCTAAACCATGTGTTTTTTTGAAAATGGGATTTAAACTATATACTCTTGGGCTGATAATGTACAATTATCAAGCATCTAGTTCCATCTGAGTCATGGAGGGGAAAGCCAAATACCATAAAAAGGTTGCTGAAGTTACAAGTGAAGTTCTGTTTGCCAGAAGCTGGGAAATGGGCAACAGGGGATGGATCACTTGATTACCTGTTCTGTTCATTCCCTCTGGGGCGCCTGGCATTGGCCACGGTCAGAAGACAGGATACTGGGCTAGATGGACCTTTGGTCTGACCCAGTATGGCCGATCTTATGTGAGGGCCAAGATCCCTCAAATGAAGTCCTGGGTGCCCAATCTGAAACACCTTGGCCTGATTTCCAGAAAGTGCTGAGCGTCTGCCCTCTGAAAAAACAGACCTCTCAGGTCTCAAATGAGGGTTCCAAAACTTGAATCCCCTAAAAAATACCTCACATTATGTTTGCAAGTCTTGGCCAAAGGTTCTGCCCTGAAATGACACAGCCTCGGAGAAGATAGGGGAAGTGGAAACGATGATATAATCTCTTACATGGCAAGCACTGAAGATGACATGTTGGAGAAAAAGACAGTTCCCACGCCTAAAGAGGGTGGCCAGGGAATGTGCATAAGCATTCAGTGTTGGACTAACTTTCACCAACCTCCCACCAACCTCAGTGGGAGTGGATTCAGCCAGTGCCAAGTGCTTTTGCAAAGCTCACTTTTGCAAAGCTTATTCCAGAAATAGTACAGACCTGCCTGTGGGCTAAGGTCACTCAGCATCTCACAGGATTCGGCCCTAAAATACAGTTTAAAACCAATTAAAGGCAGGTGGCTTAATCTTCAGCACAGGAGTAGTCCTGCTGAAGTCAACAGTCCAGTCCTTTGCTAGATTGGGGCCTTCATAACTGCAAAAAAACTTTCAACTGCAGCTGCTTGGTCAATGCACTTAAAGGCCATGTCTACACTATGGAATTTACCTATAGCTGACAATAGGGGTCGCCAAGGGGTGCAGATAAGCCAGTGCTGAATACAGCATATACAAGGGGCTGACCATATAGGGTACGGAAGGGGGTGGAGAGGGATTTAATTCTAATCTAATCTATTTTTAAAATTTAGCCGTGTACTTATCTGTAAGCCACCGTCATCCATTCTCAAACTCCCTCTGCCAAATGTAGCTGTAACCCATCACCCCAACATAGTTACAGCCCAGCAGGGTGGCTGCCTAGTTCTGGCAGAGTAGCATCCACAGAGTGGCCGTGCAGGACTTGGACAGCTTTGATCAGAGTGTAAGTTTGGGCTGCGAGTCCCCTTACAGAGGGAACAAAGTGATGGGAACCCTTTGTTGCTGTAAACTGCATCAGGCAGGTGAACACGGAGCCGTGAGTGAGAGAAGCAGAACAAGTGGGGAATTCTTCATTCAGACGAACGGTTTCTAAATGCATTTAGTGAAATACCCCTAGCGAAAACCTCTAAACTGGAAATGATCAAAGCTCAATTAAACTGTCATTTGGCTGGAGCTACACTGACAATAATGTCCGTCAGTCTTTCAGTTCTGTTCCCCCATTACTCACCCTGCTCACCAGCAATTATCTTACCGATACTGGGAATTATTATCCCCAGCTTAGCAATATCACTGCTTATGGGTAAGCACCAGAATGGTGAATGGGAAGAATTAAAGGCGCTCCAGATTCACTGTTAGTTGATCCTGCAGGCAAGCATGTGGAAAAATGGCACTCTGGATTTTTCCGTTTCTCTTTTATAAAACAATTTTGAAGGCATCTGCAGCCTATAAAGCATTTCCAACCTGGCTGCCTTCTCCTTCCCACCCCCACCACACAGTAGGAATAACCTTAGTTAAGATGCTCGGCACAAACCTCCAAATGGCTTTGTTTAATGAGAGAAAAACTGATTCTCTCATGTCTTCGTCACCTGGGACACCTCCTTAGGGATTTTAATCTCTGCTGCTCCAGGAGCAGAATTAGAATATTGGAGGAGTTGCTCAAATCCAATGCTTTCCTGTCAATATCTAGAGGTTACGTAAATCTTACTTTACAAAGGGAAATACACAGAGCATTTTCATGCCCTGGATGTAATGTATGAAAGTAACAGATCTTCTCTCTATCACACACACACCTTTCCCTTTCTTTCATCTCTTCTTAGCTATTTTTTCCTGTTTTGCAATTACTCCTTTTTCCTCTTCCAGCAACCCCCCATCTCACCTTGCCTTTTCCTTTCCTTCCACTGTCTTTGAGCCTCAAATTGGCTAGGAAAAACAAAGTGAGTGCCCCAGCCAACTCTTAGGGAGAGAGGGAAATCTGAAATACATCCAACAGGGATGTGACAACGTTCATAGGAAAACAAGTCATTCACCTGGTCTTCAGACAGTGCTCCATTGCATTGCCCTTTCATACTTGACTCTATCTCATCTACAGAATTTAAACCATAAGACCATGTAGCATAACCGTATGACTAATCTCATGACACCCCTCATTCATAGCTTTTGATCTGCAAGAGTTTTGCAGGTCAATGGAGGAGGTTTTACTAATGTCCCTTTCAAAATGTCACTTCTTAAGGATGATGATCTGCTGGATCACGCTTCCAGCCATGATGGGTTCTGTCTTACTTTCTCTTTAGCCTGTCTTTTGGGGAATCCCTTTCCCTCCCTTCGCCCAGGCTGCTTTTTGAGTTAACTTACAATTAAAAAGTAAGGGGTACACTACTGAGGCCAGGAACGTTTTGTTGTTCTATTGCTGGACAGCATCCAAGACTATGGCGTCCTGGTCCAGCCCTGGGACTGCTCGGCAGTATGGTAATACAAAATAATAAGCCACCCGATAATCTGGCCTCATATGTTTATAGGTAAAAGATAGGCAATTGTACATTGTGAAACCAAAGGCTTCCTTCTGAGCTTCACATTAATTCTATTCATTTCACACAATGTGTTTTTATACATAGTCCTTTTGTTTCCTAACTTAAGAATTTTCCCCCCATTAAACAGATTATTATAGCACCAAAACTGAAAGGAGGAAAGCTTAGGGCTTTGTTGCAAATGAATTTGTATGTTGAAAGCTGGAGTAAAACTACTAATGCTAAATGGAGATAGTCTGAGCCTCATGCACGTAGTGTTGATTGAGGCATTGTAGATTCACAATTGCAGGGAACTAAGTGCTGTTGGTCAAGGACTTCTCTGTTCCTGGCTTCTTTTAAAAAAAAAATTACCTTGGATCATTCAGGACTTATGAATGTACCAGTCTCAGAAGGCTGAAGAAAAACAGATGCAGACTGGAGATACCTGGAGAAATGATACCCAGTGTACCCCATGGAACCATCTTGTAGTGAAATCATTGGACCAGGTCCACTTACACCAGCTGAGAATTTTTGTAAAAAAAAAAAAAAAAAAAAAAAAAAAAAAAAAAAAAAAAAACACCACACATCTTCATTACACGGGGAGCATGCTGCTTAGCAAAGCAATTTGGAGCTTTCATTCCAGTTCACTACAATTACCACCATGTCAGGGAACCCAGTTACAGAAGGACTGTTCCCTAAAGAGTTATAGCGCAGTTTGATTTTGCCTGTGCAGATGAGACCATCCCCTGAAGGGCTGTAGCAGGGTTTCCTCAACATGGGTATAGAACCATTCGGTCTATTCTAGAAAGGCAAAGCCAAACCATATGCCAAGAGTACAGTTGGATACTATGTAATGGTCACATAGACAAGGCTAAATCCCAGGGCTTGTATAATCGTACTTCAATCATTGTGGATCAGGACCGCAGCTGGTGTAACTTGGAATAGCTCCAGTGAAGTCAATGACCTATGCTGTTTTATATCAGTTGAAGATCTGGCCCAGTGACTCAAATGAGAGTTTTGCCTGAGTCAGGACTGATTAACTATCGAGTAAATACCGTTGGTTTTGGCCCAATAGGTGGGAGTTGCATTACATCCAAGCTCATAGAAATACAGACATTAAAAAAAAAAAAAAAAGAAAGAAAGCTGGTAGGTCTTCTCTCTAGTCCAACTCCCTGTCAATTTTCTCTGGTGATTTTAGTATCAGGGTACATGTGTATGCACATATATGTTTGTGTGTATGTCTACCCACTCCCCACATATGGTCTCGCACAAACCTGTTATACAAATAAGAAGGGGAAGAAGAGTCAACACCCTTAAACAATTTATCTTCTAATTTTCTATAGCAAAAATTAAAACTGGATGAGATCCGGAGATGAAGGAGAGATTGGTTTGCATTAGTTTCTCTGCATGTCACCTTGCTCCTAGCAGAGTTTTAATAACCATGTTTATTTGAATAGTTTGCTGATCACACTCATCAATTCTAAAATGCAGACTCCTGCCAGACAAATTTATAACCCTTTTAACATGATCAGACATGGGAATGTGTTCAGACTTGTATGAGGCAGGGATAAATCAGGTCACTATGTTCTAGGTATAGTTGTTTGTTAGGAGTTTGTATCACTAATGCACAGAATCCGCATAAAATGAAAAAGAAGTCTGTTACCAATATCTATTGGGCTATAGTCAATTCCAAAAGGACAGTGGCAGGATTAACCCCAACCAAGCTGTTTGAAAATTGGATTTTTGACTTAAAGGTCCAGAAATATTTGAAAGTTTTTACACTTTTTTTTGCAAAAAGAGTTTTGGGGATGTTTGATTAACTCTGTTGGTGGAGAAATAATTAATCTTACAGCACATGGAAAAGACATGTAAAGATAACTCCTCATATAAATAGAGGCCTGAGCCAAAGCCCATTGAAATTATTGAAAGTTTTTCCTAGTGTCTCAGTTCGAAATATGGAGGCTGCTCTAGCTCTAAGCTATTCCATTTGGTAACAGTCCTAACGGCACAACCCACCACCCAGGGGTTGTGGAGTGACACAGGAATGACTTACTGTACTGGGAAGGGACAGGCAGTTCCTGCTTTCTTTGTGCCACTTAAGAATTTGTCCAGGATTCTCTAATCAGAGCTATGTGGGAAGAACTTGGTGATTGTACAAAACCCACTGATACTATTAACTGAGGATCTATGGAAGCACCTACTAGCAGAGAGACATTTGCAGAATTGGGGCTTTAGATTAAGACCGGACCCAACCAGTAGCTGTAACAAGCAGACAGAGAAGCAGATAACAGTGATAATCACACGTTTTGGCAAAGTAGAGTGTACAAACTAGGAAGAGAGGTAGTGGTGGTGATTTGGTCAAGATGGCCAAGATTTTGGGATCACGTTTTGCTCATGGCCGCCTGGGGGCGGGGGGGGGGGGGGGGGGAGAAATGTAACTGGCCTGGGCGTTTGGAGGAAAGGAGATGCTGGTCCTTCAAACTGCAGAACAGCGAGCTATAGCCATGTCTTCCCACCCAACACTGATCATAGGTGCTTGGTATTGTGAGGAAATTCACCCCTGTCCAGAAGGTTCACACCAGACTTATAAGCCCCCCAAACTAGGTGGTTTAAATGGGACTTAAGTGGTGTGTAAGCATTGTCTGGGCCCTCTGCATGGCGTGGATTTCAAGGGCAGATATGAACTGAAGCTATATGCCTTTGGACCAGTAATGCCTGGGATATTCTCTTAGTCTGCATGAAAACTGCTTAAAGCCAGTTAGGAAAGACACCTGATCGGATATTCAGAGGATGCATATTTGTATGTCAAGTCCATCCGCAAGTGCCCCTAAGGGAGATGGAGAGGCATGTTTTCTTTCCTCCTGCGACTCTTATTGAAATCAAACCAAGCTAGTTTATTTAGACAAGAATCAGACCCTGAACGTTGTATGTTCTCCCCCCTTCCAGCACTTTCCCTTCTCTGCCTCCCCACAAACTCTGGTCTTTGAAGCGATCTCCATTTCATTTGCAAACTGATTTCATGATGGAGCAGAAATGCCAATCAATTGTACAGCCATCAGCAGGAGAGCATCACCAATCTACATTAGCCAGCTGGGCTGCTTTCCAGGGCATCTTCTACAACACATGAATTATTACCAAAACATTACTGCTGTCAGCACATTCCTCTCTACACAACTTCCTATTATTATTTTTTTTTTGGCGGACAATGCTGAAATTTTAAACAGCTCAATCTTGCTAAACTCAAGCAACTGACTGGTGCCTTCAGGATGAACTTTTCCTAAAATCAACAATAATCCTTCTACTGAGGAGAACAACAAAAAACAAACAATCCTTTTCTTTCTTTTGTTTTGTGTCTGGTCTCTTTACAGGCTCCAGCTTCCATTCTAATTTGCCATAACAGCCTTTTATTTGTCTTGCAAAAGAAAAAGAAAAGACTTAAGAGATCCTTAAGCTTTAGTAACAGAGTATGGCAGCTTATAAATCAGACCCATGGAAGGCAGGGTCAGCAAGCACAACGACTTGCGTCTTAGCTCATAAAATATGTGTGTGCCGAGTACCACTCACTTTAAAATTGCTGCTGCGATTCATTCATGACAGGCAAGAGGCAGAGATAACAGACAGAGCCTTGGAACAAACAAACAAACAAACCCCAAACAGGTAGGGAATTTAGTTTCCCTCCTAATTGTAGGTTCTTCTTTTGGCCACTAAACCACCATCAGATGGCGATGACTTTCAGTGATTAGATTGGCCTGGTCCAAAATTGGACAACTGCCAACTTATGACAGCTCCTGTGAATTTTATGCACAGTCCCACTGACTGCAAAGGGACTGATCATCTGCATAGGGGTAAGGTAAAGCATAAGCATTTGCAGGATCATAGCCTTAGATACAAAAAGTAAGATTTTCAGCAATGCTAACGTATCTGAGGAACCTAACAAAGTGGGACTTAGGAGAGAAAAACATCTTAATTACCCTTAGATCCCTGTGTCACTAGGTAACATTTTTAAAAGGTCCTAAAAGTCTTTGTATCACAGGCCATTACTGATCTCTCGAGCCAAACTATCCCTCACTTCCCGTATTTTATTCATCTGAAGAGATTCAGAGATTCCAAGGCCAGAAGGGACCATTGTGATTATCTAGTTTGACCTCAAGCATCGCACAGGCCATAAAGCTTTCCCACAATAATTCCTAGAGCAGATCTTTTAGAACAACATCCAATCTTGATTTAAAAATTGCCGGTGATGGACAATCCACCATGACCCTTGGTATGTTCTTCCAATGGTTGATTATTCTCACAGTAAAAATGGACACCTTATTTCCAGTCTGAATTTGTGTAGATTCAGCTTCCAGAGATTGGATCATGTTATAACCTTTCTCTGCTAGATTGAAAAACCAATTATTAAATATTAGTTCCCCATGTACTTACAGACTAATCAACTCACCCCTTAACCTTTGCTCTCTAAAGCTAAACAGATCGAGCTCCTTGAGTCTATCACTGTGAGGCATTTTTTAACCCCCCAATTCTCATGGTTCTTCTCTGAACCCTCTCCAATTTATCAACATCCTTTTTGAATTGTGGGCAACCAGAACTGGACACACCATTCCAACAGCAGTCACACCACCAGTGCCAAATACAGAGGTGGAATGACCGCTCTACTTGAGATTGCCCCATTTATGCATCCAAGGATTGCATTATCCCTTTTGACCACAGTGTCATACTGGAAGTTCACGTTTAGCTGATTATGCACTAACACCTCCAAATCTTTTTCAGACTCTCTGCTTCCCAGGATAGAATCCCCCCACATTTAAATATGGTCTACATTCTTTGTTCCTATATGTATACATTTAGCCATCTTAAAATACATATTGTCTGCTTGCACCCAGCTTACCAAACAATCCATATTGTTCTCTCTCAGTGACCTGTCCTCCATTATTTACCAGTCCCCTAATTTTTGTGTCATCTGCAAACTTTATCAGTGATGATTTTATTCTCTTCCAGGTCATTAATAAAAATATTAACTAGTGCAGGGCCAAGAACTGATCCCTGCAGGACCCCACTAGAAACACACCCATTTACTATTACATTTTGAGATCTATCACTTAGCCAGCTTTTAATCCATTTAATATGTATCATGTTAATTTTATATCTTTCTAGTGTTTTTAATCAAAATGTCATGTCGTACAAAGTCAAATGCCTTAAGGAAGTCTAAGTACATCAACATTATTATTAACCAAACTTATAATCTCATTAAAAAAAAACAAGTTAGTTTGACAGGATCTATTTTGCATACACCCACGTTGACTGGCATTAATTACCCTCCTTTAATTCTTTATTAAAATCAAGTCCCATATCAGCTGCTCCATTATCTGTGATCAATGTCAGACTGACAGTCCTACAATTATTGGGGTCATCCCATTTGCCTTTTAAAATATTGGAACAACATTAGCAGCTTTCTTCCAGTTTTCTGGACCTTCCTTGGTGTTACAAGACTTATTGAAAGAAACAAACAGTGGTTGAGGCATCTCTTTTAAAACTCTTTGAGGTAAATTATCTGAACCTGCTGATTTAAAAATGTCTAATTTTAGGAGCTGCTGTTTAATGTCCTGAGACACTAGTGGAAAAGAGTGTTATCATATGATATGACTACATCACCTGTCTTCCTTCCCCCCCACCCCCCGAAAAATACATAACAAGTATTTATTGAACACTGCCTTTTCTGTATTTTTGAGAATTCTACCTTTTCCTTCTAGTAAGGTACCAATATCATTGAGATTCATTTTGTTTCTAATATACTTAAACATTATTGCCCTTAACTCTGCTGACCATAGCTTTCTCTGTGGGTCTCTTGGCTTCCCTTATCCATTTTCTAGAATTCCTAGCTTCTGCTTTCTATTTGTTACTATGAACTCCCCCCTTCCATTTTTTCAATTTTTTTTATAGCTGCCTTCATTTTCCCTCTAAACCAGGCTGTTTTTTAAATTAATACAGCCTTCTTCCTCAATTGTGGCTTTTTGGGCATCTAGTAAGGTGTTCTTAAATGATTCCCAATTATTCACATTTTTCTGATTAATTTTTCCTCCCCGCTTATTTGGCTTATAATTGTGAAATTGGCCCTGCCAAAGCACCACGTATATATATCACTGATCTGGACTTTGTTCAGTTTGCACATTGTAAATAATATCAAGTCATGATTGCTTGTACCCAAGGTACCATTAATTTTTAATTCTCTGATCAGTTCCTCTTTATCTGTGAAGATGAGGTCAAATATAGAATCCCTGTGTGTTGGCTGCAACACTTTGAGGTAGGAATTTGTCATCTACAATATTTAGCAATTCTAAGGATGTTTTAACACTGGCAGCACGAGGCCTCCAGCATGTCACTCAAATTGAAGTCCCCCCATGATCATTCAACTTTTTCCCCCCCTACACATTGCAGATAGGTGCATAAGGAGGCAGTCATCCCATTCCCTAGTGCAATTCGGTGGTCTTTTTGCAGATACCAACTAATACTCCATCTTGTGTTTTATCTGTCAGGACATTGATCAATAAGCAGTCAAGATCATTATCTTCTCAGTGACTCAAACAGGTAATACCATTTTTGACACAGTGCCACACCCCCTCCCCTTTTGCTCACTCGATCCTTCCTAAATAGGTTATAATTCCAATCACAGCAATCATCCCACCAGGTTTCAGTAATATCAGCTAGGTCAAATTTATGATAATAAATGAGCAATTCCAGTTCCTCTTGTTTATTACCCAAGAGGATCATGGGAAGCATCCAAGAATCCTAAGAGTTTTGCTGTGTCTAAGAGATGGAGATAAAGGTCATACTTTAAATTATGTGAATCAGATGAAGATGTCATTTAACTCTAGGACGACAATTATGTTGACAAAACTTCATCTGGTTATTAAGCACAGATGTTTAGTTTTCATAAGTCTTGAGCTGAGAATCTTCTATTGGATTTTTTTTTTTTTTTAAATAAAAATCCAGTAAAAGTCCCTAACACAAAATAATCAGGGCTCAACATACACATAAAATAACCACTGCAATTAAAAAAAAAAATCTTAAAGCACTAATTAAACTGAAATTGATTGTATTCAAATAACATTTATTGAAGCTTTAAAAGTTATGTAACATGAATATTTCAATAAATATTAAATATGTATGTGCTTTATTGCTGGTAGAGCTTCGATAAAGTGCTTTAATTAATTTGACATGAAAAATAAATGGAGTGAGATATGTTATTTTTATTTCCCCTCCTCCTCCCCATATCTACAGGTAATTATTTTCCTCTCACTTACACTGGTATAGATCAGAAATAATTCCACTGATGTCAGTGAAGTTATACCACTCTGAAATTTGTTCTGCTCTGGATCAGAAATGTCAGCATAGTGTGACAGCTTGTTCTCAAGTTTTCCAGCACAGACCCAAGAGGTAAAGTTTGGATGATTATTATTTGTATTCCAGTAGCTCCTAGAGACATTAATTCAGATCAAGGCCCCATTACGGTAAGTTATACACACACAAAAGAAATTCCCTGCCCTGAAGAGTTTGTAATCTAAATAGACAAGAATTATTATCCCCATTTTACAGATAGGAAACATACACAGATATTAAGTGATTTGACTGGGACCAGGTTTCCTGAGTCCCAGTCAATGGCTTATCCCTTCTTTCAAACAGTGGGAATGAGACTCTGCATAGTGGTTGTTTATCCACACCTATCTCACCCTCTTGGTTATTGCTGCTAGAAAAAGAGGCCAGAAAATCAGATATTTAAATGCGCTAAGAAGCTGAACCTGCTACCAAAATGCCCAGAGGTATTTCAGTAACAGGACCTGTGTGGCACAGATAACTGGATGCTTAATAACTGACAATGACGGGGTACGGTTTAATCAAGTGGCATCACCAGAATTCACCATCAGGGAGAGATAAAGATGGGGCCAGATCCTGCAACCTGTGCCTTTATTCAGTCAAAAATCACCAACTGACTTCAACTTCCCGAGTAAAGTCAACCAATGAACCCAGAATCGGGGCTTCAGGATCAGCCCCCAAGATATTAGCTACGGGCATCAAAGGAGACTGAGAAGATAGCACAATATCGATGGTCATCCCAGGACCCTGGGCTCTTGTCATTATAGAAACCCAGTGTAAGGAGAGCAATTGGCACATCCTACGGAGAACTCAACAGCAGTGATGTACTTACATATCTACACACGCACACACCCCTCCTCCACATTGTGCCAGGCAGATGTTTTGGCCTGACGTTGTCTGATTGCCAGCTGCAGACAGGGTTGTGCTGAGAATTTTGCTGCTCTTCCATAGTTAGGGTAGAAGGGCGAGCTAGAATACATTAATGTGTGCCCAACCTACCCGTTTCTGCCTCCTTCTATGAATTGAGAGTTAAAGGGACAGGTGCAGCATCTGGGATGTTTTTCCATATTCATTTTTAAGAAAGTGTGGAATTCAGCACTGGCTCTGCTAAGCAGGTCTCTTGGTCTATCACATTTTTGCCAGCAGTGATGTCATGCCACCATCTGTATACTCTCTGTGCTGGGCAGAGAGGAATCAGATTGTACATAGAAACCATCTGGTGGTGCTGTGTGTGCTGAGGGCAGTCGGGGTGCTTGGGATAGGAAGGAGAGAACTCAGAGAACAGTCCTTTCTGTCACAGCTGAATGGACAGTTCCCAGGGCATCTAACGGGGGTCTGTCCCCTGCAGGTCCATTAGATCTTGCATTATAGAGATTTCCTTCCACTGTTATAGGCACAGATTGCATTTGCTTTGATAGCATTGCCCCAATTTGGGCACAAGAGGCCAAAGAGACAGTCAGGAGATCTGGTTTCTGTTCCACAAATGCCAGCATCCCCTCAAAATCCATGAAGGGCAGCATTCCTTATGTCAGTAGTTCTCAAACTTTTGTACTGGTGAGCCCTTTCACATACCAAGTCTCTGAGTGTGACCCCCACTTATAAATTAAAAACACTTTTTTATATATTTAACACCATTATAAATGCTAGAGGCAAAGCGGGGTTTGGGGTGGCGGCTGACAGCTCACAACCCCGCCCCCATGTAATAACCTCATGACCCCCTCCATCCCCCTGGGGTCCCAACCCCCAGTTTGAGAACCCCTGCCTTATGTGGATGACTGAAACTTTTTAAACAAAGAATATCAGGTCAGTGAACAGAAGTGATACCATGCGATTTTAGGGTTCTCAATTATACACTGGCATAAACCCAGAAAAGAGTCACAGAACAGAGCAGAAACAGCAAACATCGATAGCGTGAAAATTGGTCCAATCTATTGGTTGACTAGTTAAGCATGCTGATCACAACATCGAGAGCCATTGCTAAACCAACATGGGGCTAGATTCCTAACACACAGTGTGGCTAGCTGTAGAAACTTCTGGAGTTGAATAAGAGAATAAACCTGAGACTTATAGAATGTGCAGTTCAGACTGAGCGAGGTCACCAGTAGCTTCATAATTTCACTCTCATGAGACCTCATCTAAACATACTTCAGCTTTTCCCGAGCTGGTGAAAACATGACTTTGTTTTTTTGGCCAACTGTGCAAGCAGCTGGGGATTTTCCTCACGGAGCTCTGGTTATGGCTCCCAGTTTGTCGGCATGGAAGCACCTTTCGTTTTATCCCAGTAATCGTTATCCTACAGCTGGCATCACATGCAGGGTTTGGTAATTTTTTTTAAACTGTAGAATGAAAGAGACCAACTGGCAAGTGCAAGTTCTAAAAAGCTGTGAGAAACAGGTTCCGTCTGTTCCTGTTAACAGCTTCAGAGAGGCTTTAGCTGGAATTTCCTTGTCCTCCACACTCAGACTGGAAGAGGCACAGGCATTCCTGGGATGGCTTAGCTGTCTGACAGCCGTGCCAGGTGGAGTCACAGCCTGGTCTGCCAATCAAGCCTTTGAACAGCCACATTGTCCAACTTCCACTGACAGATGGGTTTCTCTCTCCATTGTATCAAGCAGCACCTCCCTCTCAGCTGCACTCCCCACCCCGAAACTCAGCGCAAAGAGCAAGGGTACAACAAACAGACACCAAATTAAAGTGAAGGAAACCAAAAGCAAAAAACTCTTTAGTAGGGGAAAGAGCTGGTCCTGGATAAAGGAGACATTGTTACTGAGGCTGCTTTGTGCCACTGAGCAAACACACAATGCAGTGAGCAGATAAGTTAACCACTGCTCCTTAATTAGCTCTCCCTGGAAGTGATATCTGGAGTAATGAAAATTCCCTGTAACTTGCATCCTGAGAAAGCTCCAGGAAGTGGGACGTGCTTGCTTTTTGTGCCTTAGGTTGTGGATAAGCAGAGAGACACATTTCAGGACTGTGCCTTATGCCATGAATGAAGGTGACAGGGAAAGGGAGCATTCCCTAACTATTGCTGTGACAGAGCCTTCCTTTAGCAAAGCCCACAGCGCTAACATATACCCATAATTCCTCCCTTTGCCAGCAGATAGTCACTAGAACAGACCACGCCCTTTAACAGTAGAGTTTTGGCATGCTTATGAAATGGGAAATACCAATGTGTTTTCTAGGTCCTGGATTATTAGCTGTCTGTTGCCAGATGTTCATGCTCACTCAGTACTGTATGGTTTAGAGAAGAGACATGGTCCTTGCCCTACACAGTTTTCAATCCTTGCTTCCCATCCTTTGGGAAGTGCAGTGATGCTCTGGCAACTCCAATTTTTTTTTTGCAATATAGGCCATTACCTTCCCCACCCCCCACTCCCTGCTTTGTGACTCTAGGGGCCCTGTGCTGTTATGGCACTGTTCATTAGTTTTGTTGTTGTTGTTGTTGTTGTTGTTGTTAAGAGCCTATAAGTACAAAGACAGACAGTCCCTGGCTCCCTGGATACCATACAATATTAGGGACCGAGTAGAAGGATGCACTAGGAAACTCAAAGGGAAAGAACCTGAAATTTGGGTTCTCTTTTTGTTTCCCTTATTTTTAACTCTCTTCTGGTGGGCACTGGGAGAATCATTCCATATCTGGACATATAAAAAGAGTGCCTTTCGGGAAATAAGAATGACATAGGTATGACCGGCCTACATTCTCTTTTAGGAGGCTTCACCCCTTTCAAACGTTGCTCCAAGTATTCACAGACATCATGATCTCTCAGCTCTCCATACGCCACAGTAAGTAGGAAACAAACACCAGAATAGTGCCGGTGATTTGCATTTCTCAGATTCTGTCTAAATGAAGAACCAACTCTGCCAACTGAGATTCTTTACAAGTTCTTAGCCCCACCAGATGGGAAATGTGTTTTAGGTAAGGGGGAATTCTCACTCTCCACACTATATTAGAATCCAGAAAATGAACACATTCTGATATTTCAAGAACATTCAAATAAATAGCAACCACCCACTTGATAGATTATCCGAGTGTTGATAAAGGTATCTGGGTATTCACCTGTGGGCTGAGGCAATACAAGAAATACCTACCATTAAGGGCTTAAAGGGTAATTAAGTTGCACCAGGCATTGTGTGAGCTCTCTGCACTGGTGTGAATTTCACTGTAAGGATCCAACACTGCTGTTAATGGAACTATTCCTGATTTCAGGGCCTAAGTGAGGCAGCTGTTTGTATCGGTGGGGGTTATGAGGGGGCCAGAGCTTGCCATACCTAATATATGCTCCTCAGAAGTTCTGGAGGCTGGATCAAGATGATGCCCTCAAGGAGAGGGAACCGAAGTCAGCAAACTAACCATTAGAACAGCTCACCAAGGGATGTGGTGGATTCTCCATCACTGGAAATCTTTATTTCTCGAAAGACATCCAGTCTTGATTTATGCTGTAGCTGAATCACAAGTTTTTGGGCTGGAAGTTGATCTCTGTGTCACGCAGAAGGTGTGACTAAGGCTAGGACTATACTACAGCTTATGTTGGCAGAACGTACATCGCTCAGGGGTGTGAACAAACTACCCCCAAGGTACACCAACATAAGCGCTGAGAGCGTCTCATTGGTAGAGAGCGTCTTCACCAGAGGCATGCAGCAGCGCTGTATGTATAGCCATGCCCTAGACCAGAACAGTCCCTTTCTCAGCTTAAATTCTGTGGGAGTCTAGGTATATATCCAAACTATTCAAGCCCGTGTACTCCGCACCAGTAGCCTGGAAGTGGCCCAGTGTACTGGCCCTGATTAACACAATCTCTGACGCTCTGTTTGCTGTTGTCAGGGCACTCAATATAGAATACTGAAACACTGCTAGAAGAAAAAAAGACAACATTCAAACTCCGATTTTACGATATGTTAAACATCACATCCAATAGCTATTACTTTTACTGTCAGGCAAACAACTTGGACAATCCATCTTTCTTTTCAGACAATATTATGTCCCCCCCCCCCCAGATGACACTGCATTATAGCATTTTTTATTTATCACTAGGGGTTTTTAGGCACTGATGTTAAAAAACAAGAAGATAAAGGATAAGAGCTTTGTGTTTGTTTGTTTGTTATGAATGTCACATTTTATCAAGATTGGCCTGTGGTTCCTGTTTAGATATTGCAAAGAATGGGTTTATGATTTCCTTCCTGGCAAGCTGGAGTCTCTGCAGAGTGCAATCCCTGTCATAATCAAAACAGAATGTTCTCACTTTCTGTTTTACTCAAATGAGGGAGAGTAGGAGTGATCCAGGATACAGCCAAAGTCATCTGAGGTCTAACACACAGACTAGGGTAACAAACCCTACTATACCCTCACAGGGGCCAGGATAGGAGCATCCACATCACTGCCCTACGAGATTCTTTGGGCCTGCAAATCCTGCTGACCAACCACTACAATAGAACCAAATAATATGTGTTCGCCCGCAGGCTGATGCAGTTGTCAGCTTAATTGACTGACTACACCTAAGGTTGAGAGAGTCATCAGTATGCAGTGTTGCTGCAGCTTTGTTGGTTAGAAACAAGGTGGGTGAGGTAGTATCTTCCATTGGACCAACTTCAGAAGTTGATAAGAAGATATTACAATCATCAGCGTCAAAAAGGTCAAAAGGTTCCCAGGTGTCAAACAAGACCACATAGCCAAAATGGATGCCTACTATAGCTATAAGGTGTTATGCCTCCAGAACACACAGAGAGGGATTAAAAATTGCCACCTCTGGATTCTTGATGAGCTTGGCCATCGAAAGACCACACAAACAATATCCATGACCATTTCCATCAAACCTGATGTGGTGATAATAAATAAATAACTAAATAAAATAAAATAATATCTATGACTGATAAGGATATTGAAGTCCTGACTGTGGACAGATATTGATGACATTTCTATCACATCTGTCCAAAAACTGCCATGCAAACAAACAATCCAGTTAGCTAGCCGACATAACCTTGGACATGACAAAATGTGGGTGATCATCAGTGACTAAAAGTCACAGGCAAGTCATGCACCAGTCAAGTGCTGAACATCAGTCAATACATTGAAGAGGGCATGGTTAACAGGAGCCGTGTTTGTTGACCTATCAGCACTTTTGTCAATACTCTTCAACATCTACATGAATGATCAACCCATCTATCTCGGAAGAAGAAGTTTTTTCTATGCTGATAGACTATGCGTTACTGCCAGTGCCCAAGGCAAGGGTCTTACCCAGATTGAAGCTTTTTTAATATCGGTGCAGTCTGAGCTCCCAGTCAATTATACCAAGAACCAATTGTGTGCCAACCTAGCCAAAACACAAGTGAAGCTCTTCCATCTTTGGAACTGTGAAGCCAAGAGATACCCCATTCCAGATGATGATGAGTTATCACTTGCCTGTTAAAATCCTATCTACCTCTGAGTGACATACTCTCTCCTGCAAAGCACACATGGAGAAGACAAAAGGCAAAATATGGACCCAGAACAACATACACAGGAAGCCTGCAAATTCTAAAAGGGGAACCAACCCAGCAACACTAAGAGCCACTGTGCTTGCTACTTTGCTATTCGATGGCCCAATACGCATACCTGCTATGGGAAAGATTGGATCATGCAGAGAAGCTGGACCCTGTGCTAAAGGACAGCTCTCACAACAACAAAGGATGTCTAAAACTAACAAACGTGACCAGCCTTTACGTGTTTGTCAGAATTGCTCCACTTGCTATTAGGAGAGAGGTCACAAGCAAAATGTAATGATTATGACAGATCGAAGATACCAGACATCCGCTACATGGCCCCACTGCAGCAGTCAGTCAACTGAAATCATGGAAAAAGCTTCCTAGCTGCAATGGAACTGCTTAAAAATTCACCAACTACACAACTGGAAACGTGTCACATACAGCTAGAAATATCCACAAAGATGACAAATGCACACTGAAGAATGCCTTTCCATGAACGTGGAGAAGGACTGGGTGACCTGAAGATGTCTAAACCACCTCTGAACAAGATTTGGCAGGTCAAAAATCTCAATGTGTGGAAGTGGGGATATTCCAGTGCCCAGACATATGTGACTGTGGTGAAACAGAAACCATAGAACATTTGCTGTTCTGCCAGCTCCTGGAGGAACCGTGCACCATGGAAGATCTCACCAGGGCTACAGAATGGGCCAGATCACATGCCCAACACTGGAAAAAAAAACTGATTATGTTGCAAGGACACAAGAAGAGGAATCAATCCTCATGCTTCAGGGCATAAGATCACCACCTTGAAGAGTCAGAAAGTAATTTAAACACACACAGTTATAAGACTAGGTTGAAAGTCACCTCTTTGCAGAGGAAGAGACAGAATGCCTATTCACCACCAAGTTCCAGTTCTTCTACCGGGCTGTGGCACAGGTGTGAATTTTACCTCGTTTGCCCTAGTGACAATACGTATGCCCAGAATCTTGGAAAGTTTGCCTCTACCAGTCTGTCCCTCTTTGTGACCCAGTTGCAGTGGTTAAACAGAGAGAGGGTGATGCTGGCAAATGGGAATTGGTCTCATTGACTTTGACAGCTTTTCCTTCCCTGAGCCAAGGGAAGTCGTTTTCAGGGGGTATTATGCTGGTTACATGCAAAAGCATTCAAAGCTGTACAGATGTCCATCAAAAGTCAGTCTCTGACTCCATTAAACACTTGGGCTGTCAGCCAGAACATGGTCACATCAAAAGGCTCCATGAATTATTACAAAAGCATTAGGGAGTATAAACAGAATGATTTCCTCTGCAATAATGTTCAGTTGCACTGGAAATACAAAACAGAAAGAAGGCCAAAGGATTTTATGCTTATAAAAGTGACGGTAACACACCAATCTTAGTGCAAGCTCCTCACTCTCACACACGTGCAAACGTATCATCATCTGGTATAAATCAGACATCCATTGAAGACTAGGGAGCTAGGCCAATTTACACTAGCTGAGGAAGTTACCATTAACAGCTTTACATATGGACTAATTACTATTTTTATTGTCCCATCTGAGTTGATGCTCCATGAAAGATCTATTTATTCTCCATTTAAAAACATTCAAAAATAGCATAGCATGAAATACAGAATATTGTGTGTTATCCTATAAACACACTTATTTACTATATGCCATATAGCAAGTAGTATGCTACTTCAGGATCTTTTTAAACGGAGGTGTTAAGCAGACCTTTCATAATAGCTTTAGGTAAGGATTAAGTAAAAGCTATTAACCTTCTAATGTCTGTACAAATATTAATATTCAAAACACTCCCAGGATGTACATGATATTATCCCCATTTTACAGAGTGGAAAGCTAAGACCCAGAGTGTTAAATTGGTTTGCCCAGGCTAACACGGCAGTCAGTCAGAGAGAAGTATTATAATGCATGAGTTCCTGGCTCTCAGTTCAATGTTCAGTGCAGCAGACCATGCTGTCTCTGTAAAACTATACTTTGATATTTTTTAAAGTTTACTGTAAAAAGCAAAACATTAGTTGAGGGTTAAACTTTTAGTTAATGGTTTATCTTCCCTCCCTTTATTAAACATAGCCCACCACTTTGTTTACAGACTAGATTTTGCACCATATGGACGCTTGCTGGAATGTACAGAGATTTCCTGGATAGGGAGACCTCAGTCATTCCTGCCTTTCTAAAGTTCCGCCTACAGTTTCTCCCCTCACATCCAAGCTATGCTAAAATCTTGCAAGTTCTTCCTGCATAACATCTCTAAGATACAGCCTTCTCTATCCTTCCACAGAGCTAAAACTCTCATCCAGACTTTCAGCATCTCACCGCTCAATTACTGCAACATCCTTTGTTCTAGCCTTGTAAAATGCAACCCCACCCTGCTCATCCCTATTCGGAATGATGCTGCAAAGGTCATTTTCCTAGTTCGTTGCTTGGACCACATCACCCCTGTCCACTGGCTCCCCTCTTTATGTCCATGATGCCTACGAAAAGCTTGATAATGGTTAGGCTGCAGGAACACTAGGACCATTGCCTATTGAGTCTCCCGCCCCTTTTAACTATCGGTTGCCTTTTCTTATACTTAGGGGCAGGAATTGTCTTTTTGTTCTGGGTTTGAACAGCACCTAGTGCAATGGGGTTTGGTCCACGACTGGTTCCCAGGCATTACTGCGATAATAATAAAATTGACTTCTGTGCAAAGGGGCAGCACAAAGCACGTGTGGCAATTACATCTCGTGCCAACCCTCCGGATAGGAATTCAGTGGCACCCAAGCCTTGTGTTACAACCCGTACTATGCAAAGTACCTAATGCTCTGGAGGTGCTATACAAATAAGTAACAGCAGCAATTATGGGATGGCTATTAAACAGATGCCATGTTTCACTCCACAGGGAGCTGCATTTCAGTTTATTTCTCTGTGTTTAGATTGACTATGAGAGGAAGTTTTGGAATTGCTTTGGGATCCTTTTGGACATATGTAGATTTTTTTTTTTTTTTAAAAAAACAGACCCCAATTGTCTTTCTTCCATTACACTATGGACAAATGGTCAGAGGAAATTATATGGGTGGAAACTAGAATGCTGGTGGGATAATGTGGACAGTTTGCCTTTTGTGGTAGCTCAAATCCCACAAGAGACAATGTGTGACTTATTTCATGAAAGAAACAAGATATCTTCCCAAATCTATCCCAAAGATCCTATAATTAGCTGGCACGATGGCTTCCTGGAGAAAGTAGAGCTACAAAAGGCAGCTCAGGGCATCTAAAAGGGGAAGATTCGGCTCTGAAAAACCTTCGCTCTTCGGGGGTGAGAGTTATCTTCCTTTACTATAATGAAAGCCCTCTTGTTGGAGGACGTTGGACAAGCTGCCTTTAATGGGGTTGCTATTGCAGAGGTAAAGCATTTTATATGGAACCAGGTTTACATTATCCTGCTATTTGGAGATCTAGCTTGCAATGCTGTTCAAATCCTTTAATCCATAAATAGGATTCCAGCCAGAGCTGGGCTGCTTTCCAAAACTGTAATCTCCAGTATATGAATTATTACAAAAAGATTAGGGTGTTTCAAGTAATAACATTTCAAATAAATCAGCTTTCATGGAGGAACAACAAACTAATATTGGAAATAACAATATAAAGACATTTATATCGCTACTTGCTAGAGTAACTTCACGAACCAGGGGTTGGATTCTTTTCTCATTTACGTGCTTCTCTTTGAGAAAAGTACCTTTACATCCATCATCTCATGGTGGGGGCTTTGCTACAAAGAAAGTGGGGTGCTCCCATTTTATTCCGTCTCCCTTCAAATAAACCAACAAAGTGCCGGTTCTTGTTACCCAGAGGTTTAGGGACATGGCTGTCAGTGCAGATAATTTTGTTCTCGCCTTCAGCTCTGTGTAATGGTACACCTCTACCCCGATATAACGCTGTCCTCAGGAGCCAAAAAAAAATCTTACCGTGTTATAGGTAAAACCATGTTATATCGAACTTGCTTTGATCCACCGGAGTGCGCAGCCCGGCTCCCCCGGAGTACTGCTTTACCACGTTATATCCGAATTTGTGTTATATCGGGTCGCGTTATATCGAGGTAGAGGTGTACATTGAGGATGGACAGATTATCTTGCTGGCCCGAGTATGTCCACTCACCACCATTACAACAACGATGGACTCTGGATTTAATTATTATTTCTATTGTGAAAAAAATCACTGCCAGCCCCTACCCCAGGATTCAGGCACCATTCTATTAAGGGCAATACAAACAAACACCACAATGACAGCCCCTACCAGAGAGAGTTCCCAAGCTAGGATTTAGACAATATGCAGTTCTGCAAAGTGGTTAGCACATGCTTGAGTGCCTTGGTGAACACGGATGCTGTGCTGAATTGTGGTCCATGTGAATAAATAGACAAATGAGGTTGGTAAAGGGCTGGAGGACAGGGTCTAGCAGATAGTGCATTGAATCACACCCTACACATTAATATTTGGCTTTTGCAGCTGTTGTAATAGGAAAACACCCCCTTATTGCGCACACACGCACCATTATGCAGAAGTATAATGGTTTCTTATCTAGTTCATCATGTTATTGTTTAGAAATACTTTCATACGATGTGTCCTTATCCTGCGTAGCTTTAATGCAACCTGTATCCCAGACAGTAAAGCAAAACAGCCAGAGAATTCCAATATAAATAAATACATACAAAACGAAAAGGTCAGTGAAGGGGTACATGCGATGGGAAAGATTTGAAAAAAGATGGAGCATCCCTTCAAGAAGCAGAGATTGAATCAAGTGGTTCCTCTAACTGCACGATGGCTCAAGGGGGACCTGAACGGTGCATAGGTTTTATGCACAGGGTTGAGCGGAGATTCTTCTATAGCTTCAGAAGTAGGAGCTTGTACTTTTGAAGCAGGAGGATCCAAGTTGTAGCCCCACTGCCAGCCACGAAGCTCGAGGTCACTTGGTGATAGCTTTGACATCCGAGGTAGCCACGGATTTATGACACCACACTCCCATTTCCACGGGCTAATGAATAAGTGACACCACCTGGTTCCTTATTTATCCATTTGTGATATTTACTGGGCAGTTGTAGAGATGATTATTAATATTTGATGGGGAAGTGCATGCCAGCTTCCTGATTTACACTTATATCAATAAAGATGTGGCCATTCAGTTGAATGCAATATGGGCTCGGTATATTTCTTTTTTATGTTTTCTTTAAAGCTACAAACATACTAAAACCGGCTCTCCTTAAATATTGGTCTCCCCACACGCCAGCAACCTAGCCTTTGTTTTCAGACTTGAATCCAGGACCAGAGAAATGAGAATGCTATTGAGGCCCCCAAATCACCACTGAGCCATACAGTGGCCTATATGGAGGCCCATCAAAACCAACAGGTCTCTGGACAGTTCCTCCCACATGGATCAGCTTGTGGGATCAGGACTGGAGGCTTATACTGTGCCCCCCAGCGTCTGAACTAAAGCCCTTTGAGATTAATGGGAGCCTTTCTATTAACCTCAATGGGCTTTGGGTCAGGTCCTAGTGTCCTGTTCCTGCAAACAAACGCATGAGTTTTCCTATTGAAGTCAATGGGCTTTGAGTGAAACATGTACACAAGTGTTTGCAGGATCTGGGCCTAAAAGTTACATCTTGGCTTCACTTATGTATGCAAACCATGTTATCACTGTACGGCATAAACAGCCAATGATCTGTATAGGAGTCACCAGATGAGAAACCTCGCCCCTCCGCCCCCATAAACAACAACAGCAAGCCACAATCCCTTCTCCCTCCACAAAATCCCCCTACCAATGACCCATCTATTCCAAAGTGATTCCTCTGACCATGTCCTTTACCAAATGAATCCTCAGATTAGCAGCTATGGAAATTTACCCTTGCATCCAATTTTCTTTGATTGTTCTTATTCTCGTAAACTATCCCTCTGGAGACCTTCAAAAACCAATCAACTAAAACTCCCGAAATTAGATTTTAATAAAAATAAACCCCGAACACTATCAGAAACAGCTCTCCCTTAAATAGATATTTTATCATTAAAATATTTGAGGATCTTCATAATTTTTTGGCCCGCTTCGCTACGCATTCAACTGTGATTTATCCAGGACATTACTCTCATATGATAAATTACACTAGGGAAAATGGATAGCGAGTGAATCAGGTGCATCTGATTTTATCACCCTATGATGAGGAAAATTAGAACCAGAATTGATTACATTTTAAAAAATTGCTGTTAATTTAAGGAAAACATTAAATCATACAAAGCATGAGCAGCGCTACTGTCAGGTTAGGTCCACAAGTTCTTCTGGTGTGGATTTAAAAAACAAAACAAAACAAAACATATTTTTGATAATTACATGACCATCCTTGTGGCTGTTTTGGCAAGGAGCTAAGTAAATCCCAGAGTGAAACACCTTCAGTGCAGGCTTTTAAAAAAGACACACACAACAACTTCATCCTTTTTGTATCCTCATGGATAGGAATGCAAACAATCCCTCATCACATGAAATACAGCTCTCTTTCCCAACCTATAATTATAGTTGCTGCTTGCTAAGGTGGCGAACAACATTCTAGTCAAAGACTCTGTCTGCATGTCCATTACACAGCCAGTGTTATTTTTCCCTTGGAATTCATTTCTCAGCCATTGCAAATAGAGTTGAAACTTTTATGTACAGGCTATCAGCTCAGAGAGGAATTCTTCTTCTTCCAAAATTAAATAAATCAGATCAAACTTAGTGACTAGCTTCCCCAGCCACCTCAAATAAAATTCCCAGGTTTTCATATTTTTGTTGGTAGCGTCTCAATGCCTTGAACTTGAAAACGAGGAAAACAAAGCTTAGTAAACATTAGGGGGGGAATTCAGCCCTGTGCAGAGAGCTAGCACGAGGCATATTGCACCAGTTAAAACTTGCATAAGGACTTAAAATAATACATAAGTAGCACATAGACTTTCTGCACGGAGGTGAACTTCATTCAAAGCATGCAGAGTCACTTCTCTGACTATATTATTCTGTGTATTATCAAAGCACCTTGGAGCCTCCTTACCCCACTGTGCGAGGTGTTTTACTTTTCAGACCTCCCTTCCTCTGACGGAAGGAGGATGGTCTCATGATTAGAGTGCTAGCCTTGTGACTTGCAAGGCCTGGGTTTGACTTCCTCACAGACTACAAACTTCCCACGTTACCTTGAACAAGTCACGTAGGGCCAGGTTTTAAAAATGTATTGCGGTGCCTAACGATGCTTTTGAAAACCCCACTAGGCACCTAAATACCTTTAAAAAGCTTGCAGCAAGATAGCAAACTTGAGTTCTCTCACTGTAAAAACACCCCTTTTTTGGGAAGTGAAGACAAAGCCATTGCCTCTCTGAGCCTCTGTAAAAGGGGGATAGTAGCATTTCCCCACCTCACAGGGATGTTGCAAGGCTACGTACAGGAAAGACTGTGCGGCACTCAAATACCTATGGGAATTGGGGGCCATATAAGTACTAAGATTAATAGACATCCACTGCCTGTGCTAGCGAAAACTAATTTTTGTTGTACTCCTAGCCTTGAAGCCACTATTGCTATGGGAGGGAGAGCAGGTTTCTGTTACCACTCATGAATCATTGTTATTTATTGCAGACCAGATTGGGCTGTCCTATCCATGAAGTATAGTACCTCACTCCACAAGCAGTACGCAATCTGGGGTTTGTATTTTTGTGTGCAGTAGCACCCACTACGTTCTCGTCACTTACAAACATATAGGAAAACGTTGTCTTTGCCCCCCAGAAGCTCACAGTCAAAGAGTGCAAAGCCTTAAACTTGACATTATTATAGTCATTGTCAGTTCAGACTGCAGAATCTTATTACATCTATAACTGGTGTCAAGTATCAGAGGGGTAGCCGCGTTAGTCTGGATCTGTAAAAAGCAACAGAGAGTCCCATGGCACCTTTAAGACTAACACATGTATTGGAGCATAAGCTTTCGTGGGTGAATGCCCACTTTGTCAGACGCATCTATAACTGGGTAACTTGTGATTTTGTTTCCACTGAATATATTTCCATGGCATCTACCTATCAACAAGAGCTGCAGCCATTTTGTCAGGTAGAACATTTTAGAGGTCCATGCATTGGCTTCTCCCTCATAGACTTGATTTTTGTTCTTTCTTGGTTTTGTGTTTTCCTTAAACTGAAATAAAAGCCATGGATAAGTATATTTTGTATATGGCAAAATTTAAGTACTCTGACTGCTAATGATATAAGAAATCAAAATAACAGTTTGATTACCAGATTCTGGGCAGTGTTTGCAGTACAAAGTCTGAGAAAAGTGAGCTGTTTGACACAGAACCGTTGGGAGAGAATGTGGAGTCCCTGAGGCTATTTTCACAGTCTTTGCTCATTACACAATCACACTTTAAAAAAGAGAATACCAAGCTTATGTAATTCTGGATACAGTTCCTCCCCCCCCCAAGAAAAGAAAGACATTTGGCTTAAAACAGTACAGAATACATACAACCATAGCGTTTCCTTACCTTGTGTGCAATGAACTGAAATACTGCAGGAAGCCACCAGCCATAGGAGTTTTTCCATTTGCATCAAGCTCTCCTCAAGTGAACCCTAAATGCATCTCAATTTGTCTCCCTGCACAATTTATCAGGCAACAGTCCATCATGGAGTTTGATAGGACTCTTTGGCAGTTCCCCAGAGTCTGGTATAGTCCTTAGAATAAAAGAGAGCAGATTGCCCGTATCCCCAGCTCATTCACCTGTCAGAGTTCCCTGCGGAAATAGATAACTCTCCAGCTGGACACAGCCATGCTTCCTGGCAATCCCTGCAGTGAAGGCACACAGCTATGTTGTTCTCCCCCTGCTAACTACCTGTGTTAACCCTCTCCCTTCCAGACACTGAGCTGCCAGTATTAGTGCAATGGCAACTATTATCTTAATTGTTTGTACAATTGCACCTTAGAGGCCCAAGCTGTGACCTGGACCTCACTGTGCTCGGCGCTATACGGATATATACCCTGTCAAGGGCACCCTCTGACCTGAAGAGCTTAAAGTCTAAGTAGACAAGACAGACATAGGATGGGACCAAGGTATTATTGTTATCCCTGTTTTTACAGAAGGGGGAACTGAGGCACAGAGAGATTAAGACTCCATTTTTAGGGGTAGGGACCATCTCTTTGTACAGTGCCTGGCACACTGGCCTGTTGGTGCTAGTGCAATACAAACAGTAAATGACTTACCCAAGGGTACACACAGGAAGTCTGTGGCACAGCCATAAATTGAACCCAGATCTCTGGAGTCCCACACCAGCAGCTCAACCATGCCAACAACCTTCCTCCTTCCTAGAAAGCCTCTCTTTAGTGCAACCAAGAGAACGATTGTCCTTTCCCAGTTCAAGTCCCATCAGGCTGGTTGTCCTTGTCAGTGTTCTCAAGGTCAGAAGTAAAAATGAATGCATGGGTGAAAATGGGACCGGGGCAGTTGAGTTGCAGGGAAAAGGGGCTCTCCCTTGATTTTGCTCGTTGGTTTGATCCTGTTAAAGTGAATAATGCACTGCAGCCTTCTGGACAACAACTTTAGAGAGCAACAGTAAGTGCTCTTCATCATCATCATGATCACCCTCAGCTGTTCCCACAACTTCATTGCTCACTGGGGGGCACTGCTGTGTCATGGCCCCTTTATCTTATCCAGGGCTTTCTGCCTTCATACTGGGCCCCAGTTCTCGCCCTTCTGTCCAGTTCTCTTATGCTTTTCTGTCACTAATATACAGCTCATTTCAAGATTACATTTGCCCATCTGTTATCTGTCTTGCTGGCTGTGTCTCTTACTTGTTGCCATTTGTCTCTCCTCATCCTGTTAATGAAGTCATTTGCTGGCTTGGTATCATATTCAGTTGATTCAGTCTCTTCTTTTCCTCTGCAAGCAATTCCCTCCTTAGTACTGCTTTCCACCTTGCTCACAGTCTGGGCCTCCTGACTGCATGTTCATTGGTTGGTTTCTGCAATGTGCAGGATGATGGTTATTGCAAAGGTTCTGTTCACTTAAAGTCATGACCTTTTTAATGAAACATGTAGATCACCACAAAATGGGTGAGATGATATGCCCCTAGAAAGAAAATGGTTGTGAACTGGCTTGTGTCCGCACTACTGCCCTCTACTCGATGGAATCTGAACTGCTCAACCATGTGACATAGTCCCTGTACTGCTAACAACTTATGAAGATTCTACTCTAGAAACCTGAGGAGGAGGCACTGAGCAGAAGGAACTAAGTGTTTTCCCTACAGCTGTCCTAAAATTGTGAATGGTCATGGTCTAGTGGTTAGGGCATTAGGTTAAGCCTCTAAAGACCTGGGTGCAACTCCTTACTCCTTAGGTAAGTTAGTCTTTCTGTATCTCAATTTTCCCTTTGTAAAATGGGACTATTTGCACTACTCTACCCCAGAGGGGAGGTAGGAGAATATATTCATGAAAGATTATGGAGTGATCAGATACTATGGTAATGGTGGCCATACAAATAAATACCCGAACTATGGAGTGATGACAGTGAATTCTTTGGTAGCTGCAGAGTTGATGCAGTTTTTCTATTGCAATATGTTCTATGGGGCTAGTGTATTTGATCCTAGCATTCTCAGAGCTGCATGAGTGCAGCATTTTTTTTTAAATAGGATCCCCAGGTATTTGCATCAATTTGCTAGAAGTCCTGCTGCTGGTGACAATCCAGGCCTTTTTTTTCCCAGATACTGCATATTTGTCTGATTTCTCTGTCCTTCAGCCTTGGCTAAATGTGGGAGTTTGCTCCCTGAGTAGGAGTGTAACTAGTCAGTCTGTCCATCTCTGAAGACTCCACATACTTTGTATTTTCAGCCTCTAGGTGAAATTGACCAGCATTGTCCTTGGCTTATTCTGTGGATGCAAATAACAATGTTTTACTGAATTCACTGACATTTTTAATGCCTATCATTATATACTGATTTGGCTAGATTAAATAAAAGCTACCTTGCTAAGTTTCTCCTTGTAACTCCAGTGTGTTTTCATCCTACTTAAAATGCTCACAGAATCAATGAGGCTTTTATGCAAATCTTACTCTTTGGGTACTGCACACAGCAAAAAATAATAACAACATCTGACAAAGTTTATTGTATTAAATAGAGGGTTGAGAATTCATTTAACCTACTGTACTCAAAGGATCTGGCAGCGCTGAAAAAAAACAAACAGAAATAAGCACTTATCACTGAATTCACTTGCTATTCATATGGATGTCACGTGTACGTCTCAACAGAAGTTCATGTGCAATTCAACTTTAATAAATAGATGCTTAAAATAATGCTTTGTAGAATGTATCCATCTTAATGTATTAAACTTAAAACCTCAACTCATAAGCCAGCAGAATTCAACCCAGCAGGCTATACACCTACAACTGAGACTTTTTGTCCAATAACCCCTAGACAACAGCATTAAAGTGAAAATTGTAATAAGTCTCAACTCAAAATATTCTAGTGTTGGGATCTGTCAGAGCTTTGGATAGCTTATAATTAGAGAGTAAAGAATCGGTCAAGTTTGGTGCTGGGCTCATTTCCAAATGTCTGAGTGTGAAATCTTCACCCTGCTGCAGCACCTCTGTGTCAAGAAAAAGGCCTGGAGCAGCCCTAAAATTCCCAGTTCCACGCAGGGGCGGATTCCCCTGATGCAGGCACTGTGGAAGAAGTCCATAGGCTATCCCCACAGGATCCGCTCACAAGCTCCTGCTTATAGGGCAGTAGTTCTCAACCTTTTTTCATTTGCAGACCCCCTAAAACATTTTAAATGGAGGTGCAGACCCCTTTGGAAATCTTAGACATAGGTTAAAAACCACTGATCTAGGGCATGCCAAGGTGTGGCTAGGGTGGGAGGGGTAAGTCAGGGCGGGGTCACATTGTGCAATGCTGTGACCCATAGGGCAGCCTGAGGACAGGTTTTCATAACTTAGACAGGCCCCTGGACAGCTCAGAATTGGGCAGGGGAGGGATGGAGTTTAAAGGGTGACTTAAAGCCACCTTACCCCGCCTTCCTTGAGCTGGTGTAGGTACAGCACAGACTCCCAGCTTAGGTGCTTATCTAAAGCCCTTGAAATTGACCTGGCTAGTGCATGAGAACATGGCCCTTAAGTACCTCTGTGTCCTGACCAGCATGTAAAAGTAAAATAAATGTATCACTCCCCTTCTACTCCCAAAACAAACAAACCCCCACCACCACCACCAAAAAATGCCCAAACCTTCAGCTTGGGCTCTGTGCCAAAAAGAGGTGGAAGTCAGGGCGGACTGTTTCTCTGTCCATTCCGCAGATACAGTAGGCCTGATTGTGAGCTCATTCACACCAGGATTTTTTTGGCCCAGTAATTTCAATGGAGTTATTCCTGATTTACCTGGTTGTAAGTGAAATCAGAAACATGCCAAGTGCATTTGAATTTCCACATCATTGCACGTGTTTTGAAACCTCCCCTCTCTTTTCCAGGTTTCATTGATGGATTTAGAACCTGACTACCTCCGAATTTTTTTTTTTAATTCTCTCTCTCTCTCTGTCTCTCCACCTAATCTATCTGTCCAGCTATCAAGTGCCCATAGCTGTAGTATCTGAGCAGTAAACACAGTAATTTAGATCTGCATAGCATTGCCCATAGAAGACATCATGATGGCATCTGTTCTTTTGTGATTTTTTTTCATGGCAAAACCTTAGAATTTCTCCCTCAGGCACAAAGGTTCTCTTCAGCTAGCAGCTGTGAACGGAGCACAGAGTCAAGATGAGGACAAATTTACTTTACTGTGGTTTTGTTTTCCACATTTTTCTGAGCAGAGCAATGATCCAAGGACAGAGCCTTCCTGACCCTGGTTACTGCAGGAATTTCTGACCTCGGCATAATATGTATTCATGTACTGCAAAATGTAGGCAAAATTGGATGAGCCAGAGGACCAACCTTTAATTTCCTTTCAATAATAATAATACCTAGCTCTGATATCGTGCTTTTCATCCGTAAATCTCAAAGTGTTTTTCAAATGAGATCAATGGTTAATCTGAATAGGAAACTTGCTCCTTAATATTATTTAAAGTCTGTTATGTGTATGGCATAGTTTTTCACTTCTATTGGGTAGAACCACCAGCGTTACATCATCATAAATCTGCCTTTCCCCTCTTGTAAAGATCCGACTAGTTTTCAATGAGTCAACCACCAGTGCAAGGCTGACACTAGAGTACCTATGATGTACAATACTGCTCTGAACTCAATTCCAAAAAAATATTCAACACAGAGAGACTTGGCTCCAACAGGAAAAAAACCCACAACTCGAACATTTTAACTCTCCAGAATAACCTCAGAGGAAGGGTGCAGTGTAGATAGAAAACAAATGCATCCTGAACACTATTTGAGGAAATCAACAGCCAGTCTAAAAATGAGCTTGACAGGTCCTAACAGATGATAAAGCATATGAACTACTTTATGTAACAGTAAGTACGGCTTAAAGCATCTTCCTGCTTAACACCACCTCTGGCTAGAGTGTTCGGGGAAAAGATATCACCCAATAACTTTATTGCTGAGCTTACAAAAAGCTATGCTCATATTTATCCTTACATTGACACAATGACATGCTGTTAAGACAGCAGTATTTCATGCGTACATAGAGTTTGTGGATGGGACTAAGTATATTTATAGTTAAAAGATACATGTGTTAACTATATACACAGCAGTGTGTGTATATCACATACAGTGCAAGATGTATTCTACATAGGGAGAATGTATACAATAGAATACAGTTAATGCAACAAGTTAAACTCTGCTGGCGTAAGGGACAGAGTGAGGATTCTGAGTCAGTCCCAAAGAGCAGACAATGCAGGTTTTGGCTAGATTTTGTTTTTGTTAGGAACAAGGCCTTTTCGTTATAAGACCTCAAAAAATAAAGTGCGGGAAGTGGGGGAGGGAATTTTGATTTCCCCAACTTGTCATATAGAGGATCTGTGTATATATTGGGTAGTTTCAAGAAAAAAAAACCCAAGCAAGTGAAGTTTGATGCTTTCTCTCTCCCTACTGGTGATCAGAGGCACTTCAAGTCCTCAAATAGGACGACCGAGGTGGCCTGCTGCGTTGAGCCAGTTAAAATTTTTTTTGTGGGAACTTTTGTTGAAAAATGGCTTTTTGACAAAAATGCAAATGTTCATGAGAAAATTTCCATTTTTTTTCAAGTTTCTGCTGGAAAAATGAGTTTGCAACACCGCAAAAATTTAGAGAAAAGTTTAAATGAAAACTATTTTATTTACTTTTTCATGAAAAAATAAATGATAGTTTTCAAGCAGATCTACTGCTGAGGCCGCATGGAGCACCAATGTAGTCAATAGCCTGCATTCTATGATTGGCAGGACTGGGGCCGGATTCTGCAATGGAGCTGGTGAGGTGGTTGTGGCTTGCGTTCTAATGTGATGTGCACAATAAAATGAGACTTTAAGCAGACAGGTTATTTTTTAAAAACAAAATGTAATTGTAACCAAGCAAGACCTAATCTTTTCCATCTATCTATGATTCTATGGCCCTGATTCAGCAAGGAACTTAAACTTATGGCCAACTTTGAGGTCAACAGGACTGTTAACGTGCTTAACTTTATACACATGCTTAAATATTTTGCTGATTTGGGGGCCGGATGTTGGGAGTAGGGTATGTATGTTGCTGTTTTATGGAGGGTTTTCCTTTTGTGTTTTTTCTCTCTCACTGCTATTGCAGATGTTTTATTTAAGCACAGGGCCTCTTCTCCTTTAATAATTAATTTCTGTGTTAGTTTATTGTTCAGCACTTGGCTTTCTCCAGCCCCACACTGGCTTCACAATAAAAAGGTACCATTATTTTTATTAATGCCCACAGTCATAATTAAACAAACATACAAATGCTCTGCTTCTTTGAAGTTCATCATCCCTTTTTGGGAGCAGTACAGTCTGTCAAATTTCTCAGCGTCAGGCTCCATCATACAACAGAGAATCTCATGCTTCAGTGTGTGAGCCAACTGCTAACTAAAGGTATTAAGCAGAAATGTTTCCTATGAACAAGTTATTCTAGAACCGCCTGCTCTATGGTTTTTGCACCTCTCTCTGAAGCACCAGGGTCTAACCAATGTCAGAAATGATATTGGACTAGATAGACCAGAGGTCTGATGCAGTAATAGCAATTCCTATGTACCTAATGTAGGTGGGAAAAGACATTTCTTCTTTTTTAGGCGTGAGACTATGAGAAGCAGGCAATTCCCAGTATGCTTAGTGTCTTAAAAAATGACAGTAGCAGCCTAGATCTCATCCTAGAACCTGTTAACTGAATGTTAGGCGTTTCCCATTTGAAAAAAAGTGGCCTCTTATAAACATCTGAAGTTTTTCCTGCTACTTTCATGCAATTTTTCAGTTTCATTACTTAGTCCTTTTTAAACAGAATTGAATTTCTTTCATCGTCACAATTTTTTCTCTGGTCATCAGATTTAAAGAAGAAACCGAGGTAACTTTGAAATGTATTTCTCTTCCATCCTGCTGTACAATGTGGCTAACAGATTCTTCCCACTCCAATAAGAATTGTAAATGTGACCCCTGTAAAGAAATGCAGCCAATGTCATTTCCTGTAAAATATAAGACAGTGAAAGACTGTACTTTATAAAGCTAAGTACACACAGGATTATTATTTGAGCTAATTAAGTAGAAGGGATTATCTCTGATAAAGAGGAGGTGGCCATAATAAAATACAAGCTAGGGAGGGAAGTAATGTGATGTCAGCAGAATTTTTTTTCAATCTTGGGGATCTATATTCTTGGATCCAGCTCTGCCCATCTAGGGGCAGATGAACATCCATTTCCTCTCTCCCATATCCTCCACACTCCATAGGTTGGCAGATAGAGTTTGGCCAATGTATTGTCATTCTGATGAGCAAAAGGGAAAGTAGTGGCTTCCCCTCGCTGCCCCCCACAAGAGGCAGAAAATAGCAAAATGCAATAGGATCTAAAACTAACTCAGACAAGTTCAGGCATAGGAAACTTTTTTTCCTAGACATGTTCACAGATGATCCATATTGAGGCACCTATGACTGTCAGTAGCTCTAAACATCAAGCCACTCTTAGTTCAGTGTCCAAATATTGACCGGGGTGTGCAACGTAAGGCACCCGATTGTGTAACTTTTTGCTGTTGCTCATACCTGCTCCCTTGGAGTGTGAAGTTTCTATCAGGGGACTGTGAAATCTCACTTAATTAATATCTCCCCCCTTCTGAATTCCCATGAAAACTCACTGAGGTCCAGTGCTAGAGGGAGAAAAATCTTCAAAGATAAATGACCAGCAAGCATGCAGCCTTATAAGATACATAAAGTTAATCTTAAAATGAATGACACTGAATGATGGAGAAAATGGTACCTGCTATGACAGGTACCTAGAAAGAAAGTTATTAAACACTGCAAAGGTATTGTGGATTTTTTCAGACAGGTACAGTTTCTTGTTAGAGCCCACATTTGTATGCAGAAACCACTTCTTAAATCTTTGAAATGGTCATTTTCATTGGTTGTCCCTTTGTTCTTTATTATAAGGAGTCAGGACTCCTAAGTTCTATTCCTGATATATTCACTGACGCATAGTGAGACTTTGGGCAAATATCTTTGGGTCCTACTTTTAAAATCAAGAACCGTAGCTATTTGGGATTATTATATACACACAGCAGTGTTGGTGCAAACTCAATATGAGCCTTTGCAAAAGCGTGAATATCCCTTGGAAAAATGTGGTCAGTCAGGGTCCAATTTGTAAATGCACTGAACATGGGTCTAATTCTGTTCCCACTGAAGTCAGGGGACATTTAAACCATGGACTTCACAAGGAACAAATTAAGTCAGCACTGCACACTTTAGAAGATTCCCACCGTAAGTTCTTGACCTCTGTTTTTGTTTCCAGCATTAGCTTAGCTGGGCAGTCCATTCATTTTAATCACCTAGCCTCTCCAAGTTGCTTTTCCAGTAATATTCCATTTTGGCATGTGTGGTAGCTCAGAGAGGAATATATTTTACAATTTCAAGTTCAGCTCAACTTTAATTGGAAATTCTCACACACAGTAAATGATGAATGAGTCTTTCAATAATGTTTTGTTGACCAACACATGCACGATATGTCAGGTGTCATAAAAGTAAGAGAAAACCATATGCAGTAGAAAAATCTCATTAACATCAGCTGCTACAATCATCCTCCCTCCCAACATAGGCAACAAGTCCTATGAATTTCTAATATACTTCCTCAGTTATTGCTCCAGCCATGCTTCCAATCCTAACCTGTCAGATGGTAGAATGTGGAGACCTAATGTTTGCAGACATTCTGAGAAGGTTGGGAGTAAAAAGGAGGTGGAAATTCCAGATTCTTTTGAGCCCTCTGCCTTACTTCCAAGAAACCAAGGGACAAGTTGTACTTGTCAATAATGCTGTTTAATCAAACCTTCAGCTAAGGGTGTGTCACATTGTGAGACCCTTGGGATCTTCACCTCATAGAACTAGAGGCAAGATACTGTATTCTCTGTAGAGTGCTCCGTCCTCACATCTAGAGCGCATGAAGTGAAACTCAGCCCACAGGGCCAGATCCTACAAGCTGACGCACTGAAGTGAGTATTATTTGTATTCCAGTAGCATCTAGATGTACCAAGGGAGGGTGAGGCCCCACTGTGCAGGGCATTGTACAAACACAAAGTAAAAATTGTTGCCCTGAAGAGCTCTACAATCTAAGACACAATGGACAGTGTGGGAAGGGATGCAGACAGGGAAAGCAACTAGCCTGAAGTCATATGGCAGATCAGCAGCAGAGCCAAGAAAACAATCCAGGTTTCCTAAATCCTGATCAAAACATCTGCACTGGACTAGAGTGTCTATTTTAATTAGCAGAGTAGCTCGTTGGTATCAAAACATCGTGCCTTTACCAACAGCTCGCTTCAGTGGCTTATTGACAAGAGTCTAGAACCTGTAATGAGGAATCCAGCAAGATGCGGCATCAAAAGCCACAGGATTACTGGTGTGATGCGCAGCACTAGTAAAAGTTGCAGAATCTGATCCTCTGTTATTCCATGTGTAGAGTCACCGCCAAGGAAGAGGGATACTGGATTCAGGAATGCTGTGAATTCCTAACTGCAATTGTTATTACAGCAATCATTCAAGGAAAGCATAGTACCAGGCTGTAGTTGCCTCAAGAGAAATATAGTAAAATTACATCACTCTCCCTTTTGGTTGTCAACTCTTAGGCAGCACTCCAGCAAGCGGTGCAGTATTAAAAAAAAAAAATCTGCACAGACAGAAAAGTTTCTGATTTTCCCAATTCTTGGCAGCAGTTGACAAAAAACTCGGACTCTGCTATAGAGGGTTTGATTTTTACTCAGCGGAGTATATCTCACTTTGTCAAGGCTGGTGGCACCCTTGGCCTTTCCCATTAATCAGTGTGTTCTCTTGCCTCTCATGAAAGGCCAGACAGAGTTGATGGCAGCACTCTGATCTCATCGGCTGCCTTCCCTTAGCAAGAACGACCTCATTTTCATCTACTCTGACATTTTTCTTTCCATTAGTATCCAAGGCTAGAAACAATTTGTCCAGGTGCTTGCCTTTTCCTTTTCATTCCCACAGTAGAGCAAAGTGAATCATAAAAATCTTGGAAAATAGAGATGGGAAAAGACCCATTAGACCTTCAGTTCTTCCCTCGGGACCCGTCTAGGCTTGATTCTTACACTATTCTAGCGCTTTATCCAGTCTAATACTGTGTCAAAGGATTTAGACAGCAGGAAAATTTAGGAATTCAACTCATCCTTTTGGTTATCAGCCAGATTCTGCTCTTGATTAAAACAAGGGGGAAGGCTGAGTAAGTCTGCTGAACTCTAAATAATTCAGGATTTACAATTCAGGGGTTTGGTCTCAAACTTGTCATAAAGCATGTTCAATTTTTCTATTATCCTGAATGAGGACTACTCATTTACATTTCAGTAGTGCCCAGTGTGCGATCAGATAGTAAGTCATGGTGTCTACCCCCAAAGAGTTGGCTAATGGAAATGTTATGCATTATCATAAGTGCTTAAGTGACTTGGGAGCTTAAGTCCCATAGACTTTCAGTGAAACAATGTTGTGTTGGTCAACAAAACAAGTCCCTTAAGAACTAAAGAGGCTCTTTAGTTCTTAAGGGACTTTTGAAAATGGAGCTTAGGTACTTCAGAACATTGTACCTTAAATCACACATTGTATAAGATATCCCATCAAATAGACAAATGAAAGTGTATATATGGACACTGACACAGAACCAAAGGACAAGAGGCATCATATAATGAGACATAAGGAAGACTTAGTTGGCGGGAACACTGGGGGCCTCAGTGCACAAATTAAGGAATTCTGTCATTCCTGATTTTGAATAAATTATGAATTAAGACTAGGATTTTCTAACATTCCTAGCAATTTAGGACCAGTAGTCAACAAGACTTGAGTTCTTGCATCGCTTAGCTGCTATTAAAAATGCCACCCTTAATTAAAAACAGTGAGCGTGTGTGTAATTTTAATCCAGTCACTGTATGCCAGAATACAGAACTATGACAGATATGGAATTTGAGTCAATGTAATCTTGGTTTAACCCTCAGTCACTTCCACCCTCCCCCATCCATAGTGTACTGAGGACTTTCACTATGGATAAACTGAATCTGTAGGGCTTCTTTTGTTATTCACAAGCCATTCTGGATGTAAGAGAAAGATTTTCAAGCGGGGTCAGCATTGGGCTAATGCTACTCCCAACAGAATCAATGTTAAAATGCCCATTGATTTCTATAGAAGCAGACTTCGGGCAATGCTGAGCATATCTGAAATCCCACCGGAATTGTGCAATTTTCAAGGGTGGTTATAGGAGTTAGGTGCTCAAATCCCACTCGAATTTAAGGGGGGTTGGGAATAGAAACAGCATTTGGTCCCTTTAAAAATCCCAGCCTAAGTTTGTCTGTCTGGCCCATAATTGCAGAAGGGAAGAGAGGCAGGAAATAAACATGGACACAATGGACCAATTGAAATCAAAGGAGGTACTCAGACCCTAAATTCAAATATCTGTGCAACGTATGGACACATGTGGTACTCTGCAGGTTTATAGGAAGACTTTTCCCCAGCCTTAAGAGCATGATTTAGGAGAAGAGATGCTTTGCCATATGTGCTCAGTCTCGGGAAGTGGTGGCACAACTGTGAGGAGAGAAAGGCAGTGATGTAATCCCGAATGGCAGAGGAAAGATCAAGGTCAGAGCACCCCCCCCCCCAAGTGTGTTAGAAGGCCATGAGTCAGACCACACTAGGAGCAGCTGCATCCCCATTGAATCCCTCTTCCAAGAGGGACTATACTGTGTCAGCTCATTTGAATAACGTTAGCAGTGGACAGGCTTAGATCATTCTGAATTTTGATCCGAGTTTACAAAAATTGTCCCTCCTTCATATAAAGAGGTGTTATATAAAATAGCCCCCGATTTGCTTTCAGAGATCATCAACCCCTTTCCATTATCTGCTCTCCTATATTAAAGGAAGACTTTTGACTTCTTTAGTTGGGAAAAATTCATTTAATTTTGCCAAACAACAGGGACTTCTCTTCATGTTTAATACCATTTTCGGTGCTTTGTTCCCTTTTACCTAACACAAGTCTCAGGTAGAAGCCCCCCCTCTGTGATAGGCTCATTCAGTACTCTGCCTTTGGAGCAGAGGACAGTTTTTTGTTAGAGACGGATCAAAAACCTGGCGCAAAACTGCTGCCATATCACATCACATAAATGCCAGATATCAGGTTGAATCTGGTCCATTCAATGCATGTACAGCCACAAAGACATTTTCCAAGTTACTTGGAATTACTGTGCTCATCACATAATGAGGGTGTCTTAGGCTAACTCACACTCCATAGTTAGCAGACCAGGCGATTGGCAAGGAGCTCTTTAGAGAGCACCCGTAGAGGCACCTGCATTGTTGGAGGGCAAGAGAGCATCCCACAGCCCAGCTGTGAGCAGGTTCCCATTTTGTAATTAGTTCATGGTGGACAAATTAACTGACAGATTAGAATCACTCGAGATGGATCTTGCTGTTTTATACAATGGAGGACACAATAAGTAAAGGCATGTGATACGAGTCCCCTTACAGTACAAAGGATTCAGTTGTACAGGTTGGAGCTGGGGAAAGGGCTCACGTATTCAAACCCTGGATCATCCTAGCTCCTGCAAAATTATGAATAAACCCCCCCACATACTGGTTTATCATTTGCAGTCACAGTTATTGACATGGTTAAGGCGGCTTCATTTTATCAGTCTGTACTGATTGTGGTTCTAGTACTTTGCAAGCACAGCATCTTTCACAGGAGAATCACAAAGCATTTACAAATGTGCATCGTCTCGTGCTCGCTTTCTCTCACCTGGGTTAATTATTTTTACTTTTTCCAAAACTGTTGTAGCAGCACACAAACAGTCCCAGAGAGACACTTAGCCCAGCAACAACATTTTAACACACCGGCACATTTTTAGAAAAAGTAGAGGAAGTGAAAAGGGATTGCAAGATTTAGCTATTCCAGGAGTGCCATGTTTTTAAATACTATTTCTGTTTGGATATACTAATAGGTCATGTATTTATTCTCTGTGCGGCACCGTGCTGAGCACAGCATGCTTTATTTGTATTGCAAAAGCATCTATAGCCCGGTGGTGCAAGCCAACGTAGAAACAGACAGAGAGAGAGATGGTGCCTGTCCCACAGTGCGGGAGGGGAAAAGAGCCTTGCTCAAGATCAAGTTGGGAATAGAACCCAGGTCAAAGAGATGTCCAGAGAGGTGAAGTCATTTAGCCAAGGTCACAGAGCTCAAAAATGGTTGAGGGGGCAATAACCCCCACCCCCCTTCAGACTCTCATTCTAGAGCCTGGTCTACTGGATCCCACTGCCTAGATCTCTGCCCTCTTCCCAGCTGAAAGACACAATTTCTTACTTTTGACTGCATCACACCTCCCCCGTCAACCATGGAGAGAACAGCATCTGTCTAAAGACTATCATATTATCTTCTGCCAACTTCATTATTGAATACTAAACGTTCTTTACAATAATTTATTCACTGGTAACAACTTAGGGCAGAATTGCTATTTAATTAATTACAGAGATAGGATTCGTGCTGACTTGATGGATCAGCATCTAAACAGGCATGATGTTGGCAGAGATCACAGCGTCGACTATGCACAAGGGAGTTTGGCCTCTGCCGGTCTCTAGAACTCCCATTAACAGTAACAAGCATTAAAGAGAATTCCACACACACACACACACACACACACACACACACACACACACACACGACAGCAAACCATTGTGTTTGTTAGTTTGAAAGCACCCGCAACAAAAACAATTCCAAGCACTACAGGATGAACGATCCAGCAACCCAGATAAGAGCAGAGATTATATGTGATGTTCAAAGGAGGGCATGGCATTTCCCATAACTGCCTAGAAATATGGGACAGTTTCCTTCATTTTACTGTATGTAATTGATATCAGGCCAGGAGCTGCTGGCAAATTAAATTTTACAACCCATGACATACCAAGGCCTTGACTCAAAAATTACTTGTGCTTTGCTCTAATTATTCATGTTTTACTGGTTCAGAAGTTAGGGATGTATGCCATTTATTTTGCAGAAAAAGTGATTTGCCGATCGACAGCAGCAGGAAACACAGAAGTGAGGGGCTCAAACACTGTGGAGCTTCTGAACGAATAGCAAAATGGAGAGCTGTCAGGGGGAAAACAGAAAATAAAAAAGAAATCAGAAGGATAATAGAGGATACATTTGGAATTATACATGCTAACAGTGGTTGTCATATCATGCTGCTATTCTAATCAGCAAAGGTCAGGAAGGGATTTGCCCCTCCCCACATGGAGCATTACAGAGAGTTCAAAGAAACTGGTGCTGGCTATTACAGAGAGTAGAATATTGGATCTTTTTAGATTAACAGTCTGCTCTATTAGGGTGAATCCTACATTTCAGTGACTGAACTTTTTCAGATCCAAAAAAAAAAAAAAAAAAAGTTATTCTATATAATGCTACAAGATTTGTCCCCGACACCAGCAGTTCTCAACCTGTGGGTCATTGCCTCCTGATGGAAGTGTATGGAGAATTCAGTAGAATGATTTCCTCAGGCCCTTGCAATTGACTCCTTTTGGGTGCCAAAAGTTCTTCAAACTATTGACTTGATCCTTGGAGCAAAGCATCATGGGAAGTGGCACAAGCAATTCTGGATAGCATGTGAGTGGGATTGGCTATAAACAGCATAATGGACGGTCATGTTCTGAGGAAAGTCAGAAGCACTTACTATGGACAGATCCTCCCTGTAGCCCATGCCACACTATGATTGACATTGGAATTGGTCAGGTTTTTCATTGCAAATAAATTATTCCACAAATTGAGCTATTTTTCTCCTGTTCATCAATTACACTTGAACCCATTCTGATTTTCAGTCGTGTTTAGGGTGACCAGACAGTCAGTGTGAAAAATCGGGACGGGGGCAGGAAGGGGGAGGAGAGAAGAGGAGCCTATGTAAGAAAAAGACCCAAAAATCGGAACTGTCCCTATAAAATCGGGACATTTGGTCACCCTAATAGTATTGTAGTTATTCCTCCATACTATGCATTCATCAGCTGGGGAGATTTGCACACGTTTACTTTGGGCCAGACTCCTCAGCTGGTATAAACTGGCCTAGCAGCATTGATTTCAATGAAAGTTTTTGTTGGTGCATGAGGTGGTTTGTTTTTTTTGGAGCCACATGTGAATACAGAAGTCTGTATTAAAAAAGACCCCTTGGAATAGTGAATAAAGACAGTCCAACTGAGCAGCCACTTAGATATTGAACAAACGTTTGCCAATGCTAACTGTGCACAATTAGACCATCTCTATTTGAAACAACCAATACAATTGTTTCCTTCAACAATGGATACAGGGATTGCCTTGAGTGTGTGTGTGTGGGGGGGGGGGGGGGGCACTGAGGGATACTGACATCTTGAAGTTTGAAGAAGAAAATAATGATGGTAGGAGGGAAAGCAGGTTTCCTTGTTAAGCTACATTCGAGGAGAACTCAGAACTCAAAGAAGAATGTGGATAACTGATTAAGAGCCAGTTTCTCATCAGCAGCACACAGCAAATCCCTTTAATGGAACATTAATTGTCTTCCGCAGGGGGAGGGAGGAACATTTATTTGAAGATGAGTCAATATTTTGACTCCTGTCCTTTATTAGGCCTACAGTGAATATATAAACCTTTCACTGAAATGCTACTTCATAGAAACAACATGTATTTCTCAGTATAACATGGCACAACAGGGTATTTCCCTTCCTTCCCTTCCCCAAACAAGGCTATGAATTGTAAAAAGGTCAATCTGTTTTGAACTAAACTGAGAAAATGAATTTACAGTGCAAGTTGTCTTAGATGTTGTTTTCTTATCAACTCCCTTGGCCATCTGCCTATAGAGCGTAGCACATGCCTGTTCTATAATATGCCCTGAAATCTCATCTAGGTCAACTCTTATCAGGAATCTGGTGTTTGTCAGTTGGCTGTCAGGGCATGTTAATAAATTCCTAACTTAGGTAAAGATGTGTAATTGCCTATTCATATGATTTTAACACTAGGAGAACACTTGACCCGTCTCAAGTGCCTTTTGAGCGAGGAGCTCAAATAGTGATGAAATTAATGAAGCCTGAACATTGGGAGTAAAGTCCTTATTTAATGCCATTGCACAGATTGTTAAACTGAGGCAAAGAGGACTAAATTCTGCTCTCATTTACACGCTCAGAAGTCCAGAGTGAGATTCCTTTGCAGTCATTGGGGTTATGCTGGGTTTACACCCAGCGTATTTGATGATGGAATTTGACATCATTAGTGTTACTCCAGATTTATGTAACACAGCAAGATGTGTCTTTAGCTAATGATTAGAGATAGGCATGCAAAGTGATGGGGCCTAAATTGCTAGGGAATGGGACAGAGTCAGGAAGCCTGGCTGGAGTTCCAGCCCTTCCACTGACCTGCTGTGTAACCCTGAGCACCCTGTCTCAGTGTCTGTCTGTCTTTTCTATTTAAGATTCTCTCTATAGGGAAGGGATAGTTTCTAATTACAGGTTTGCACATAACCTAGGAAAATGGATCCCTGATCTCAGATGGAGATTCTGAGAATTATTATAATACAAACTATAAGACAGGAGTGATGGCTATATGGATGTCTAACATAATAATGAAAGAAAATATACTATACGCCTGAAAACATGAGCCATTTAATTCACTTGATGTCTGGAAGACCAAATAATAGAAACGGTTTCAACCTGACAGGTGTACATTAAATAGGGCATTATAATGCAGAGATGTTACTAACCATTGTGGATACTTCAATAGGTGCTGATATCTATCAACACATGTTCCATACACTCACTCTCGATCGCTTGTCCATCCATCCCTTTGTTTTTTTTATAGTGTCCATAGCCCTCCTATAGGGATCAGTACTTCGATAGGAGTGTAATGTAAATGCCTGCATGGATAGATAAACCATATAATGTATCTTTCCTCTTTTTAGTAAATATCTGATAATCTTTGTTAGAGACATTACCCACTAATCTTATTTTTCCCTTCCATAGCCATCATACCTCCCCCCAACCATATGTTATTAGATGACATAACATTCACTTTGGAAAAAAAATCTATTATTCAAACTGAGTGGCTTAAAATTGAATTGCTTACATGGTAATGAACCTTGGCTTCTGTTAAAAATAAATCCCTTTATCTGCGCTGCATTCTCAGGTCTGCATTTTCTACAGAAAGTCCTTTAAAATACTCTGGACCTGAACAAGATCGAATGTGACTTTTTAAAAACAGAATGCCTGGTCCTCTCTGCTTTCCTCTTTGGGCCGACAATGGGAGATAAATTCGCTCCACAGGAATCTTTTGTGGGCCATGCTGCTGAGGTAATTTGCAGTTTGCAGTGGAAAAGGCATCTTACGCTACATTTATCACCCCCTGCCGCTGGCTACAATTCAACCCACTTTGAGCCACTGAGCAGAGGTACTGAGTGGCGCTCCTGCATTATTATTCCACATAATAATGGGTGTGCAGGGAAGCAAGAGACAAATATACAGTACATTCCAGAAAGGCTCAGCTGGGGAGGGAGGTAGAAGAGCCAGGGGGTAGGTGGGAGGAGAGAAGGGAAGATCATTTGCAAAAAACCACACACACACACAGTCAGACATGGTCTCATTGTTTTAAAAATCAACATTTCTTACTCACCTAGCAACAGTTGATATCATTGCCTGTCTCTTACAGCAGATTTCAAGGCTGGGCTGATTGAAATGAGCTTTTTCCAGTCACCAAGATCAGGATCTACTGGCAAGAGTGAACCCCCCCCACCCACATCTGCTACCTGCCTTTAAATATTCAGTAACTTCCATGCCTGAGGCCCCCTTTACTCTCCAGGGGCCCAATCCCAACATCGACTGAACACCCTCAACTTCCATTTACTTTAGTGGGTCTTGGGATGCTCAGCACCTCTCAAGAAGCATCCGGTACTGTGCAGGATTCGGACTCTATATTTTAAATTTTAAACACATGCTTAAGTGCTTTGCTTGATAAGAATGAACTTAAGCAAATGCCGAGTCAGGACTTCCTGGTTTACATTAGCATGTGTCAGCTACATTAAGGCAGCTCCCCGGCAGGTGTTGCTGGGGTAGTCAATGGAGCTATACCAGTTTACACATTTTGAGGGAGCGTACAGCGCAGAGATCTTTGTGCAGCTCTCTTCCTTCCTAGCTGCACCTCTCCACGTACAGAGACACGAGAAATGTATGAAGTCAATCCAACTGAAGACATGATTCAGAAATTAACATCCAGCAACAGCTCAGGATTTATGGCAGGACAATTTGAAGCTAAGGGCAGATCCTGTTTCAGCTCTTCAGTCTTTAGGGTTATACTAAAGGGATAGTAATCAAATGCAAGATGGAGGCCTCCCCTCATGCAATAGCTGGGAAACAATATTTTTGTTTTGCCAACTGTAATAATATAGTATAGAAAGAAAATATTACTCCTTGACCTAGCATGCTAGGTCATGCTTTAATAGCATCGTTTCAAGTTTTTGTTCTTTTAGTAATACACATTATTTCCAGTTACCTACAGTGTGGGCCATATTTAATTTACAAGAAATTTACTCATGACCCCTATTCAATATTCGTATTGCAGTAGCGCTTAAGCACTCCAGTCAGGGATCAGGGCCCCACGGTGCTAGGGGCTGCATAAACACAAAGGAAGAACCTGTCCCAGAGCTCTCACCATCTAGGACAAGTGAGGTGGCTATGGCTCCGTGAGTCAAAGCTTGCCAGGAGCAAGGCATCTCAGGCCATGAGCTCCTGCTTATCCAGTAACAGTGAATTGAAATTCAACTCAAAAATAGCTGTCTCGGCTTTTAAATTCCTTAACAAAAATATTTGTTGCACATTTTCAAGGAAGGTGTTAGGCCCTGACTCAGGCCTGGCTGTTTAGGGTAATGACTGGGAAATTACTCTTCTGCCTGATCTTCACCCAGCACCCCACCACAGATGCAGCAGACAAGCCTCATATGGTGCATTCTGATTCGCTACTGCATCTCCTGGCCCTTCTAGTTGCTGGAGGACCAAGTCATGTTGGTTCCACTAGTACCAGGCATGAGTGGATTGTCTAGGTTGTGCTAAACTCAAATCCCCTCTTTCTCTGTTGACACTGCTTTTGGGCAGATGTGTCAGGGCAGCGATGCCTCCAGCAGGAAGCAAAGAAGGTCTGGTGCAACCATCACATAATGGGTAGTTGGAGATAACTCTTACTCTATTTTCAAGAGCAAAAAGAACATGGTGTCAAACTATTACCAAGCATGCCTTATTAATTAATGTGTGTTGTGGTAAAGCCTAACTGTCCTGATCAATGTCTTGTTGAGCTAGGCATTGTGCACTAGAGCTGGTTGAAACTTTTCAAATATTTGAACTTTCAAATATTTGAAATTTCAGCAAAAAAAAAAAAAAAAAAAAAAGCATTTTCCCACATTTTGACCAGCTCTAATGAGCATATAAATGTAATGCCTGCCCTGAAGAGCTTACACTCTTACTTTTATTCATGCCTCTTCCTCCTACCCTTTACCTGTTTGTTTTCCTTTTACACCTCTCCTGAGGGTAGGAAGTGTGCCTTCATTTATGTTTGGAAAGTGTTGGTGCTAATCAAGACTAGTATTAAAAACACCACTGCTACTGCTTTTTGCTTTCATAGAGCATGCCACTCATGCATCTCCAAGATCATCAAATGATGTACACTTGCCCATAATGACTTAAGCCTCACCTCTCTGGGAGGCAGATATGTATTGTACGGAGTTCACACCTGCTCAAGATTTCGTGATTGTCTTTATGCTACATATTGCCGGTCCTAGGAACGTCATGGCAATGGCAGGATAAAACTCAGATCCTCCTGGCTCAAAAAAAAGCAAGGCCCTATTGTGACAATATAGCAGGTCCCTTTAACATCCTTGAGAAAAATAAAAACAAAAACAAACTTTGTAGTATTAACTTTATGTATTAGTGGAATGGGACTGTAGGTAACCTCTCTCATAACCTCTCTTGGGAGGAGATGTGAGGCCTGGACTTCAAAGGACTATACTGAAAATATGTGTCAGACAAGAATGGACTTTTGGACAATAAGGGTGAAGTGGATTTTCTGGAAAATACCTAGGAAGAAAGGTTAATGCAAGTTTCCCCACCTCTGGTTATGCAAAAACCCAGGCTTTTGAAGCTATGCCCTGTGGAGAAGGCATTGCCTGTTCCCAGAGAGAGAGCAAAGGCCCGAACTTTATAAGATGACAGGTGAACTGCCTAGTCTGGGTTCTGAACTTGAGATAGTTCTGAACTTGTAACCACGGGGAAAACCCAGTTGTGGGTTTGACACCTACCAGAGCCCAAGACTGGAATTGGGGTGACCTCTGACAAGCCTTTTAGCATGCATGTAGGTTCCGGTAGTGTTTTAATGTTTTCTCTGTAATGAGTTCACCTTAAGAATAAGTACGCTTGCTTATAATGAGCTGTGTGGTAACTTGTAACTGCAGGCAGTTATGCTGTTCACACCTCTGGAAAGAAAGCAAAAGCACAGATGCTAGTCCATTTAGGCAGTCTGGCCTGCTGGGAATCTCAGTGTAAATCAGGTACCTATGCAGCTTTAACACCCCAGTTGGGAGGGAGGGACAGAGGGAGATGTGGGTTTCTGCCCAAGTGAGGTGACAGCCAAGGAGCTGGAAACCTGCAAGTGCCCTTGAGAGAGAGCATGGAGGAGGAATACAGGTGTGGTTGCCCTGAACTGACACACTTACCTCTTGTGATAGCATTGTAGGACCTATGACAGTTGGGCAGTTCTGATACCATCCATTAGAGGGTAGTGGTGCTCTGCTGGAAGGCAGCTGGATACCATGGTGATGGGCATGATGTTGTGGCTTGGCTAGTGCATCTTCTATCCACTTCATTACAATGTTATCTCAGTTTTACATAGGGGGAAGTTGAGATAGAGAGGCTAATAAAGTAGTCCAAGGGCACACAAGTCAACAGCACAGCCAGGAATAGAAGCCAGGAGTTCTGTTGTTTAGCCCTTAAAAGCTACCCTTCTTCCCATGTGCATGCATGCACAGAAAACTCAATCTTGATTTCAGCAAAAAACTACTGTATTCCACAGTGATAAAACAAAATACAGTAATAAAACCTTTTCAAATGGTAGCAGATTACTATACAATAGTTATCTATGTAGGAACAATTTTAAAAATAAAGTACAAATCAGTTCCAATGCCTGAGTGCTTCCTCCCAGTCTCAGAACCAGAAAGGGGGTGGGCGGGGGGGGAGAAGAGGGCTTTCATTAAATGCAGCTTGCAGGCAAATACAGTTTTATACTGTAGTCCTATATGCTCTCAACCCTGTGCTTTGTTGGCAATCTTTGGTGAGTGGCTCAGGTAGCAAGCTTCTGTTGAGAAGACCTCCTGAGCATGTTAATTGTATGAATACTTCAGACATGCACAAAAAAGTTACATTCTTCTCATGTTTCAGTATTTTACATCTGTGGGGATTTAAAAAAATAAAATAAAAGGAAAAAAAATAGCGTCCAATCTGAAGATGTTGGGTTTGATCATTGGCTTACCTTGTCCTTGGTCCTTTACAGTTATTGTCAATGCCCCTGTTTGACACCTGTCATTATAATTCCATCATACAATCACTCCCCGTTCCCCATGCAGTTAGCTCTAATGGTTATGCCAATATTAATTTCTCTTTTCCAAAGGAAGACAGTTCACATACATAGTAATTATAGATTGAATCATTTAACTGTAGCCAGAGGTGAATTTTGCTCATGCTTAGCAGATCTGCAGAATGTCAGGGGTTCAGTCTGACTGCTTGCAGGCCCACCACAGAATATTCTGTTTGCATGAAAAAGGGTGAGTAAGCTCTCCTGCACAGTTTAGCTTTGGCACAGCTGACATACCACAAGACCTTGTAGTAATGGAGAATTTTAAATTACCCAGACAGCTGTTGGATAAGTAATATCGCCAAACAGTTTCTAATAAGTTCTTGCAATGTATTGGGGGAAGTTTTTGTTTCAGAAAGTGGAGGAAGTAATGAGGGGGACAGCCATTTTAGACTTGATTCTTTGCAACAGGGAGGAAATGATAGCAAGGGGGGAGGAGGAAGGCAATTTGGGTGAAAGTAACCCGGAAATGATAGATATCATGAATCTAAGAAAAGGGGGCAGTGAACAGCAGAATAAGGACAGTAGATTAAATTAAAAAAAAAAAAAAAAAAAAAAAAAAAAAAAGCAGACTTTAGACTCAAAACTAGGGTGACCAGATGATAAGTGTGAAAAATCAGGACAGGGTTGGGAGGTAATAGGCACCTATATAAGATAAAGCACCAAATACTGGACTATCCCTTTAAAATCGGGACATCGGGTCACCCTAGTCCAAACTGATAGATAAAGTCCCATGGGAAGACAATCTAAGGCAAAAAGGAGTTCAGGAGAGCTGGCAGTTTCTCAAGGAGACAATATCAAAGGCACAACTACAAACTATATCTGTGCAAAGGAAAGATAGGAAGAGTATTAAGAGGCCAATATGGCTCCAGGAGGAGCACTTTGGTGACCTGAAAATCAAAAAGGAATCCTACAAAAAGCAGAAACATTGACAAATTGCTACAGAGTACAGAAGAATAGCACAAACATGTAGGGACAAAAATCAGAAAGGCTAAAATACAAATGAGTGACACCTAGCAATGAACAACAAAGGCAATAAGAGGAGGTTCTTTAAATACACTAGAAACAACAGAAAGATGAAGAAAATGGTAGGTCCTCTACATAGTGGGGAAGGAAAGCTTGTAACTGATGCCAAGATGGCAGAGGTATTTAATGCCTATTTTGCTTCAGTCTTCTCTGACAAGATTAATGGTGACCAAATACTCAACTCAATTAATATTAACAAGGGCAAAGGAATGCAAATCAAGATAATGAAAGAACTGGTTAAAAGAGTATTTAAGGTAAGTTACAAGAATTCAAGTTGATGGGGCCTGATGAAGTTCATCCTAGGGTACATATGGACGTCTCTGAAGCAATGATCTTTGGGACCTCATCGGTCCTCCATGAGTTCTCAAAGGAGGAGAAGGGCAAACTTGGAACCTATCTTTAAAAAAGGGAACAAAGAGGATCCAGGAAATCATTGACCAATCAGCCTAACATTCCAGTATCTTTCCAGATATGGATAAGTTATTAAACAATACATTTGTAAGCACCTAGAAGACAATAGGGGGTTAAGGAATAGCCAACATGGATTTGTCAAAAGTAAATCATGCCAACCTAACCCAAGTTCCTTTTTTGACAGGGTTACTAGACTACTGGATAGCAGGGAAGCAGTAGATGTGATACATCTTGATTTTAGTAAGGCTTTTGTTTAAAAATGCCATGTGGGACTGTATCAAACTAGAGAAGCCTGATCTAGATGAAATTACCTTAAAGTGGGTACACAACTCATTCAAAGACCATACTCAAAGAGTAGTTCTCAATGGTTTGGTGTCAGACTGGGAGGGCGTATCTAGTGGGGGTCCTGCAGAGGTCTGTCCTGGTTCTAGTACTCTTAAATATTTTCCATTAATGACTTGGATAATGGAGTGGAGAATATGCTTATAAAATTTGCAGAGGACCTCAAGCTGGGTGGGGTTGCAAGCACTTTGGAGGACAGGATTAGTATTCAAAATGACCTGGACAAGTTGGTCTGAAATCAGGGCCGGCTCCAGGCACCAGCCCACCAAGCATGTGCTTGGGGCGGCGCCTGGAGGGGGGCAGCGCAGCGGGGCCCCGGCTGGGCTTGCCGCCCTCCCGCCGGCGCTCCGGCCCGTTGGGGAGAGCGGAGAGATCCGGCCAGGCTCTCCGCCCTGCTCCCGGCGTTCTGGCTGCTGGGGAGAGCGGAGAGACCCGGCTGGGCTCGCCGCTCTCCCCCCGGCGCTCTGGTGCCCTCCCCTGCCGCGCTGAGGTGGGGGTTGGGGGCGGCGGCGGGAGGAGGCTTTTTTGCCTAGGGCAGCAAAAAAGCCAGAGCCGGCCTGGTCTGAAATCAACAAAATGAAATTCAATGACAACTGCAAAGTACTACATTTAAGGAAAAAAGTCAAGTGTACAACTACAAAGTGAGGAATAACTAGCTCTGTGGTAGTGCTGCTGAAAAGGATCTGGGGGTTATAGTGGATCACATATTGAATGAGAGTCAAATGTGATGCAGCTGCAAAACAAAACAAAAAGGCTAACATTCTGGGGTGTACTAACAGGAGTGTCATATGTAAGATACTGGAGGTGATTGTTCTGCTCTACTCAGCACTGGTGAGTTCTCAGCTGGAACATTGTGTCCAGTTCTGGGGTGCCACACTTTAGGAAAGATGTGGACAAATTGGAGAGTCCAGAGGAGAACAAAAAAGGTTTAGAAAACCTGACTAAATGAGGAAAGGTTAAAAAAAACTGGGCAGGTTTAGACTTCAGAAAAGACTGAGGGGGGACTTGGTAAGTCTTCAATATGTTAAGGGCGGTTATAAAAAAAGATGGAGATCAATAGTACTCCACGTCCACTGAAGATAGGACAAGAGGTAATGGGCTTAATCTGTAGCAAAGGGGAATTTAGGTTAGATATTAGGAAAAGATTTCTAACTTTAAGGGCAGAAGAGTTCTGGAATAGGCTTCCAAGGGAGGTTGCGGAATCCCCATCCTTGAAGGTTTTTAAGAACAGGTTGGACAAACACCCGTCAAGGATGGGCCGGGTTTACCTGGTCCTGCCTCAGTGCAGGGAGGCTGGACTTGATGGCCTCTCAAGGGCCCTTCCACCCCTATATTTCTATGTGTAATCTCAAGGATGTCCTATCACCACACAAAGGAAGGGCTAGTGTGCATCCTTGTAATGGGGTTCCACTCACCATTAGCCTACCTCTTTGCATCCATGTCAGGCAGTGTAGCTCTTCCTGCATGACGGTACCCCATTGCTGCTTGCTGTGCAAGAGCCCCTCTTCTGGTAACTTAGCTCTCCAGGCAGGTCCACTCCTCCCAAGGTTACAAAGTCCAACAGGACAACTGTCCAAATGCTGTTGCCAGACTGGTTCAGCCCTTCCTCAGGCTCTATTCCACTGTACCAGCGACTAGCAATGGAATCTGGACCTCCTGCTATGCCAGCTTCAAGTCCAGGTACCCTACTACCAACAATCCAGGTCTATTCAGTCCCAGTGGATGTTTCCTTGGGCTCCTTCATATCCAGCTTCCCTATCTTCTCCATCCTCATGTAGCAGGGTGCATTCCACCCCTACCCCTTCACACCACAGAAACTGGTTCAGACGCTACTGGTAGCATGTTCGCCATGCTATTGATTTGAGTTCTCTCCATCAACACCCTTATTGTCCCATACAAAAGTAAATAAATCTATCTCATAGAACTGGAAGGGACCCTGAAAGGTCATTGAGTCCAGCCCCCTGCCTTCACTAGCAGGACCAAGTACTGATTTTGCCCCAGATCCCTAAGTGGCCCCCCTCAAGGATTGAACTCACAACCCTGGGTGATACTGTACTATTTACAGTATCACTTGTGCTGTAGGCCTGCTCCTCAGGAGCAGAGGTTTCTCTTCCCTGAGGCTTCTGAGAGACTGGTCACAGCTAGCCCTGTTCCTCCCTCTCTGGCACTTACTTCCTGTCCTGTTTATCTGTCTTGAGCTGATTGGCGAATTGGCTCACCAAGCCCACCTGCCTGATCAGCTAACTGCCTTTAATTGTTCTAATCAGCTTTCTAAGGATTGGGTGCAGGTGAGGGGTAATAATTGGTGTCAGAGTTATCCGAGTGTAGGCTCACTTATTAATTCCCTGCATGGTATCAAACCTGGTTCTGAGTTTACCACTGGAGCTTACTCTACTTCCTGTAGCCACTTCACCCTGGGGGGGTAGCCTCTTACCAGACAAGTTACTGCAGGACAGGCTCAGAATGGCTTACTCTCCTCCTATATGTCCTCCTTGTCCCTGAGGACCTGCCTCCCAAACTTCTTCCCACTGCAGCCCCTGTCTGTTCTCAGCTTCTTGGCTTTATACTGCTTCCCCAGCTGGCTTCACTCTCCATTAACCACGGCCTTCCTTCTCACAGTTGATGACAGGTCATCTAACAATCCCCTGCACATTTACTCCAAAATCAACCTTCGAGATGTTTTGATAGCTTCCTTCCCTGCCCCTCGACCTCCCTCATTATGTATTATTTTTGTGCTGCCTGCACATTGAAAGAACTTTGGGGTTTTGCTTATTCTCTAAACCAGACCTGTGAACCCTTTAAATTTATCCCGCATCTCCAGTCAGTGGTACCTGGAGAGAAGAAACTCTGGAAGGCAAGTGTACTCTGGAGAAAAAGAATTGGTCCCAGAAGCCATAAAGGGGATTATAATTCCTAATGAGATAAGGTACAATGTTTGAAAATGCAGTTATCTGGCTTCAGGAGGGTGCAGGATGAGTAAACCAGAACTGGGACAGGAACACAAGAAGATTGGAGACGTTTCCTCTAAAAAGGACAAAGCTTCTAATCTTCAGGAAAAATACAACTGCAAGCAAGATCAGAAGGAAAGTAACAAAGAATTGGGAAAAAAAGTGAGTGCAAAGAACAGGGATTTACCTTGATGTTTGTAAATGTAGCTCATTTTAGGACATAAAGGTAAATCCCATGATGTACTGAACAGTACAGCTATAGGGCTGGAGGACTGAGGGCTAGGAAAAGCAAAGAATAACAAAGAATATAAATGAGTTAAGGCTCCTGAGTTGCATTTGAAATTGAATTGCTTGGATTTCCTGGTAAGAGAGAGCTTTTTGTATTATAATAACTATAGACTTGTTTTGAAGGGAACATGCTAGAGTTGGCCAGGAAATGGACTTTCAGCTCAGCAAATGCTTGACTGTTTGGATAATTTGTTAAGGAAATGATTCCTGCCAAGGAGTAGGGGTGCTTAGGGTAGATTAGCTGATCCAGTTCCTTCAAAAGGTACATCAAAATCTACACATTCCCGCTGAACATTTCACTTTTTGACCAACTGGCATTTTCCATCTGAAATATGGAAATTTTTGGATGAAGCAATCGGCTCTAGACCATGTCATCATACCAACAAGAGTTTAAAGCATGAGTTCTCAATGTGGGGGTTGCAAAGAGGTGTCAGCGGGTCATGACCACTCTATGCTTCCCATATCACTAAACAGAAGACAAGTCCTGGTTACACAGAGGTGGGTTTCCAGGTAAGGGTGTGGGAGTGCCTATTATTGAAAGTTTGAGACATATTGGTCTAAAGGATCAATTTGTTTTTATCAAGCTGATCTCTCCTGTGATATTTACCCAGGCGGCCAGCAATGAAACGGATTCCAGAATAGAAGAGTCTGCCAGCAGCAGGTTTCTTTACCATATTACCTTTGTAACCTGTGGTGATGGGAGTGGCAAGGCATAGCCAGCCTAGATGCTGGCATGGGATTTTAGGATGCTTTTAGATCACACTACAGCACAGCACAGGCATTAGTCCAGGAGCAAAGAGATAAGCTCAGGAGCTATCTAATGCATGCGTGTGTGTGTGTGTGTGTGTAAGTATAAATGCCAGATCAGAGAGAGTTCAGTATTTAAATAAAATGCAAATAAAGTGATTATTTGTACAGGATTGATCCAACTCAGTCCCATATCTCTTGCAGCGTTTATAGGGGGAAGAAAATCAAATCAGACATAGGTTGCTTCATTTCCCCACACTGAAATTCACCACTGTGCTGGAAGCCAGCACAAGGCCAGTATACCATGTAAATCCCACTCAAAACAGAGCTTAAGTGAGACTTTAGTGCATAAACCTGGTGCTGGCCCACTGAACAGGAGGAAATTCATCCATGAAACCGAACAATCTAGTGCTAGACATAAAAACGCCTTGACCATGCTTTTTGTTGTCCAAGAATTCTCCAATGTAGCGAGCACCATTTTTAAATCTGTAGGTCCCCTGCTATATATTTGGTGTAGATATAGTACCTTGAATTAAGTACTGCCATGCTTCAAGTATGAATCCTGTCTCATGCTTCCAATGCCAAGTTTTCAGTAGGACTCATGAAATGCATGCTCAAAAATTATGAGCACATGGGTCATGCATGCACACTCCCTACTTTTTTATGCACAATTCCATGTGTGCCCACAAAAGATAAGGGTGAAGCTGTGGATGTGGTATACCTAGAGTTTAGTAAGGCATTTGATACAGTCTCGCATGATATTCTTATCGATAAACTAGGCAAATACAATTTAGATGGGGCTACTATAAGGTGGGTGCATAACTGGCTGGATAACCGTACTCAGAGAGTTGTTATTAATGGTTCCCAATCCTGCTGGAAAGGCATAACAAGTGGGGTACCTCAGGGGTCTGTTTTGGGACCGGCTCTGTTCAATATCTTCATCAAAGACTTAGATATTGGAATAGAAAGTACGCTTATTCAGTTTGCGGATGATACAAAACTGGGAGGGATTGCAACTGCTTTGGAGGACAGGGTCATAATTCAAAATGACCTGGACAAACTGGAGAAATGGTCTGAGTTAAACAGGATGAAGTTTAACAAAGACAAATGCAAAGTGCTCCACTTAGGAAGAAAAAATCAGTTTCACACATACAGAATGGGAAGAGACTGTCTAGGAAGGAGTATGGCAGAAAGGGATCTAGGGGTTATAGTGAACCACAAGCTAAATATGAGTCAACAGTGTGATGCTGTTGCAAAAAAAGCAAACATGATTCTGGGATGTATTAACAGGTGTATTGTGAGCAAGACACGAGAAGTCATTCTTCCGCTCTACTCTGCTCTGGTTAGGCCTCAGCTGGAGTATTGTGTCCAGTTCTGGGCACCACATTTTAAAAAAGATGTGGAGAAATTGGAAAGGGTCCAGAGAAGAGCAACAAGAATGATTAAAGGTCTTGAGAACATGACCTATGAAAGAAGGCTGAAAGAATTGGGTTTGTTTAGTTTGGAAAAGAGAAGACTGAGAGGGGACATGATAGCAGTTTTCAGGTATTTAAAAGGGTGTCATAAGGAGGAGGGAGAAAACTTGTTCACCTTAGCCTCTAAGGATAGAACAAGAAGCAATGGGTTTAAACTGCAGCAAGGGAGGTCTAGGTTGGACATTAGGAAAAAGTTCCTAACGGTCAGGGTGGTTAAACACTGGAATAAATTGCCTAGGGAGGTTGTGGAATCTCCATCTCTGGAGATATTTAAGAGTAGGTTAGATAAATGTCTATCAGGGATGGTCTAGACAGTATTTGGTCCTGCCATGCGAGCAGGGGACTGGACTCGATGACCTCTTGAGGTCCCTTCCAGTCCTAGAATCTATGAATCCTAGAATCTATGAATAAAAGGCAAATTTTGCACATGCTGAACAGTTGCATTTGCAAATGTTGGGGGTGCAGTCCAGGAGGCTTCCTGATAATTTGGCTGGGAGATTTGCAAAAAGCACATTCTTAAGTCAGGAGAGCAGTGTAGAAAAGCCTAATAAAGGTACACACATAAACCATCTATCTGGCTCCCCAGTGTTCTGTAGCAATTAAGGGCAAAATTTGGTCTTGAGACATTTGGTGTATATACACAGTAGTGGGCAGCCACTGATACTGAATTGATAGGAGTAATATCAACAACTAAACACTAGATAAATTAGATTAGTCAGTAGTTTCAGTTACAATCATGTTCCCACTGCTAATTCAGCCTGCCTGTTTGATTTACTGCAGGTCTTCTAAAGAAAACTTTCAGAGGTCTATTTGTATTCAACTCCTAGACAGGCATCCGGATTTAAGGAGAGAACCATATGCAAGTGTGAAGGGAGCAGATGCTACATCATCATGTGTAATTTAAAAGAAAAAAGGAGAGGTGATAGATGGACAAGATTGCATTCAGCATCAAGAACCTTTCTATTGCATTCACAAAAATGCTGTTCTGCTTACAGCTTTGCATCCCATGCCAACGCTCTGGCTGCCTTCCAGGTTAATGGCACCAAAGGCCACCTCTCTTCCCAGATGTCATCTTAATTTCATATCCTTGCTACTGGCTCGCTCACTGATTGAGATTCATCTCATGAGTGATGCTTTTGTACTTCTAGCTAAACCATCATGAATGGGATAAGCTTGGGGCTTCTTCGGATGATGGGGTAATTCTCTGTGGCACCAATCTTCTACAGATCTCTTAAGATTATTTAATGGCCAACGTGAGAGGTTCCAGAACCAACCACTATTTCTCCCTGTCAAGTTCCTACTTGGGGGGGGGAGAGGGGGGAGCCAGAATTGAACTTCTGAACCTTATATCAATATCTACTTACCTTAGACGCTCTGCTGCAAAGATGGTCCTAGGATTCATAAGACCAAAAGTTGACTTCCCTGCTCAATCACAGGCTATGTCTACACTGTAACCAGGTAGGTATATCCACTTCAATCTAGCTAGCACAGCTAAAAATAGCATTAAAGACACACAGCCTTTAGCATGGGCTAGCAATAGGAGTACATAGGGGGAAATGCAGGCTTGTATAGCCAGAACCCTGCAAATCTGCAGAAATTTATAGACCATATTTGTGGATAGATGCAGATCCAAATTTTATCTCTAGAACCCTACAAATCTGTGGCTATCCGCTTTTTATCCATGGATATCTGCAACCATCCACAGCCCATGTTTGCAGATTGGATGTAAATACTAATTTTGTATCTGTGCAGGGCTCTATGTATGGTCTACGCTGCTATTTTAGCCACCCTAGCAAGAGTAAAGCCAAGCCAATAAGTCAACATAAGCAACACGTGTTTCAGAGGGGTAGCCGCGTTAGTCTGTATCAGCAAAAAGAATGAGGAGTCCTTGTGGCACCTTAAAGACTAACACATTTATTTGGGCATAAGCTTTCGCGGGCTAAAACCCACTTCATAGGATACACGCAGTGGAAAATACAGTAGGAAGATATATACACACACACACACCATGAAAAAAATGGGTGTTGCCATACCAACTATAACGAGACTAATCAATTAAGGTGGGCTATCATCAGCAGGAGAAAAAAAAAAACTTGTAGTGATAATCAGGATGGCCCAATTCCAACAGCTGACAAGGTGTGAGCACCACAGTGTTTACACTGACACTGCGTCGGCCTACCTATATTGACCTTGACTCTATGCTGCTTGTGAAGGTGGATTTAGGTGGCGCACAAGAGGCCAGGGTAAGAAACAAACCAACCACCACCCTCACCCCCAAGGGTACTGCAGGATGGAGGACAGATGCCTTATCAGACCTATGAGAGTGTCCACAACTGGAGAGCGCAAACATTGCTGGGGAGTACTAAAAAGGTGTAGCAGAGCTTTGTGGGGGCGCCTGCTGGGGAATGGCAGGGGTGTAGAATGGGTAGAGCTCAAAGGAGAAATGGCATATGGCTTGCCTGCTTGAATCCCAGTGCTGTCAGCCTTTCAATTCCAAGAGCACCAAATTTCACCCTCCTCCCATGAAGAGAGATTGAAAAAAGAAAAATAAAAGTAATCATTTTGTAATTCAATACAATACTAATCAATTGTGACAGGACCTAGAGAATATTTTCACGGTGCCAATTACTTAAAGGGCAAAGATGCCATACCACTATTAAAATGATGGCACAGACAGCTCTCTAGGACATTGTGGAACAATGAATTAAATGCTGTTCAACTTGTTCAATGAAATAAAGTATTGGATCATTAACCTTACCAATGTCAATGTGTTGTCACTATCAAATTCAACTAAATGAGTGTCCAAGGTAATAGTAAAAAGCACACTTCAGACCAAGAAATACATTAATACATTATTGGCTGCTAATAAAGAGAGAAAAACTCTAATGCAGTGTGAGCAACATAGAAAGGAGCTAAAAGTGTGTTTTAGAGAGGTAGTCACATTAGATGGGGGTGATGGAAAGATCTGTGTTTGTAGATTCACCCCCCAATGTGTGTGCACACATACTTATATGCAATGCATGAATTTCCTTATTATATAGATGAGGACGCTCCTTTCATCACTCTTCCTTTTTCTTTCTTGCCACTTCCCTATTCAGGGTCAGCAACTTTTATAGCCTTCTTCCAAAACTCATGATCATTCACCTGACTGTTGTGCAAAATGGTCTACGGTCTGCTGATGTTCAATCCACATATAATCTTTGGACTCCCCCATCCTTGTCTTCTTCCACTCAGTTATTGCAAGAGTCATATTACCAATGTATCTCAGGTCTCTGCTGGACATGTCCATTCCAGCATGGCCTAGCCTCCCACAACTGGTATTCAGTTGAGGCCACCTGCATTAGGCCCATCACCACATCCTTTTGTTTCCTATCACAGAGCATCCTGCCATTTGACTATCTCAACATGGTCAAGGGGAAGGCTTGGCACTGGGGAGGCAGGAGGGAAAGGCTCCATCAGCTGGAAAGCTGAACCTTTCCCCACTGCCTTGCCCCCGCCAGAGCCTTTCCTCGCTGCATTGAAAGGCTTGGAGCTGCTGAAACCTTTCCCCACTGCTTCCCCTCTGCCAGAGCCTTTTACCGACATGAGTAGCTATGCCACACAGAGTGGAAGTATCCTGCTTTTCACCATGGCATGTCGCTACACGTGCACTACATGCTGCCACCAGTGATGTGTAGTTCTCTATGGCTACGTTCCTGGTGTGCCCTGAGCTCCTCTTACGGTTGTGCTCCACACTGGACCCTGGGAACAATGTTGTAGCATTCCTGTCCAGACATTCCCCTATTGCCTGTTTTTAATACGGGGAGGCAAAAATATGTCTCAATATATAGGAATCAGTTCACCCATCACTGCAAAGCAGCCACCTCTGAGATGGAAAATGGCTTTTAACAGTACAAAAAAACCCCTACACATTGGAAAAAAATATACTATAATTGAAAATGCCCGTGACAAAATAGAAATGATCAAATGGTATCTGCATGCTGTTACATTTCAATATTAAGATAAGAAATGTTTTCCTTCTTTCTGCTCATTCATGAGTGAAAGGGTATTAGTGAGGGTGACCTTGCCTTCCTGAGACACTTGCAATTCTATTTTAATTTAAAATAAAATGAAACTAAGACAATATATAGATTTAAGACAGGCAGAAGTGTGAAAACATATGGATATTGGCAGTGACTAGTGTTATTTCTGGGTCCTTTTATATTTCGTGATAAATGGCTTAAATGGGGTAATTTAAAATTGCAAATTCTTTTTAGAGAGCCTGCATAAGCTCAGCTGATGTTAGAGGTGCCTGTCATCAGAAGGGTTAAATACTCATGGTACTTGCTAATTACCTTATCACCATTACTAGTTCATATTAACTCTACCCCAGCATCCGATTCATTAGCGTATCCTATGTTACTATAGCATGAGCTAGAAACAAAACCTGTTTTTAAAAGAAACCCCTGAAATATCTACGTTCAGTTCAGATTCTGCTTAAGATAATATAGCACAAGCAGCATGTCCAGAGAGCACAAAGGGTGAAATGGCCAGCACACAACCTAGGCACCACTTAAGTTTAAGAGGAATTAAGTGGCGTGTTCTTTCCTGTGTAGCCTTTTGCTGGCCCTTTGCACAGGAATGAATTTTACCCTTTAAAAAAGTCTCATTTGGCCACCAAGGAGAGGGATTTTCAAAAGCACTCAGCATTGTTGAAACTCTGTTTCCATCAGAGCCAATAGGACTCTTACCATTGACAGCAAAGTGGGATTTTCAGCAGTGCTCAGCATCCCGGTAGCTCTGCTCCCATTGAAGTCAATTCCCCCTGCCCCCAGAGCTTGTGCAGTATAGATCAGCTGCTTCCTCATCAACTTCTTATCTAGTCATAGAACAGGGGCCTTCCTTCTAAAATGAGTAATAATAATATATGGAGATATACCTATCCCATAGAGCTGGAAGGGACCCCAAAATGTCATGGAGTCCAGCCCCCTGCCTTCACTAGCAGGACCAAGTACTGATTTTGCCCCAGATCCCTAAGTGGCCCCCCTCAAGGATTGAACTCACAATCCTGGGTTTAGTAGGCCAATGCTCAAACCACTGAGCTATCCCTCCCCCCTGTACTAGCACCTTGTCTTCAGTACAGTTTTGTTGGCTATTTTATCTTGTATACCCACAAGTGACCAAAAGGGTATGTCTACACAGAAGTAATATACCCACAGCTGCCCTGTATCAGTTGACTTGGGCTAGGACTGCAGGGCTAGAAAATTGCCGTATACACCTTCAGGCTCGGAGACATTCAGGCTTGAACATCCCAGAGCCCAGGTTCCAGCCTGAATATCTGCATTGAAATTTTGTAGTCCCACAGTCCAAGTCCCACCCCCACATGCTGACTCAGCTGACATGAGCCAGCCATGGGTGTTTTACTGCAGTGTAGACATACCCAAGAGAGGTCTCACATGGAAATTTCTTAAAATTTTGGACATGTCAGCAGCACCATCTAGGATGGAGAGCACAACTGCATTGTGCAGTTACGTCTTTGAAGGAAGGTGAATGCCATAAAGTCTACCTGTCTTGAAAGCACCCCCACTAATCATACTCTACTAGACAAGGATCCTAAGTCTCATATCCAAAAAGCATAGCCACTTACAATTATCTGCATGACTGTATGGCAGAAACATGGCAATGTGTTTATTGCTGTGCCATTACTCCTTACATTTGGTTTAATACCCTGTTTGTGGTGATGGTGGGTATGTTTCCTCAGCTTTGAAACACTCAATTGTCAAGCCAGAGTTTAGCGAGACAATTCTAAAGAAGAGAGGTCATTCATAGGTGGCACTCAAGTGAGTTGCAAGTGCTTGGTCATCTACAAAGAGCTGAATTTCTGAGACCTTTGTTGATCCATGCCAACAGGATAGATTAAAGAGTTTGCCTGGAGCAGAATTTCATCTTTATGCCCAAGGTTAGTTGCTTCATCATCTATTGCTGCAAAGCCTAATGTCCGAATAGTGATGTGAAGAGGATGCTTGTTGCTATTTGAAACACCTACATGACTGGATGGCATTCCACCTGCAGAGACACTTCTAACCCTGCCTTCATGGGTTGTCATATAATTTTATTGGGCTATCCAAATCTTCAAGAACCTAACGAAGAACAGGACTATCAAGTTTGTCAGGTCAAGACAACAAAAGGGCTTTCTATTTATGCTCCCTCAACTTTCCTGTGGTTGATGAATAATAAAGTGGACTAGTTACTTAATAGGCCAAACACTATTATGAGTTACACCAGATGCTATGGACGATGAACCAAATTCAAAGGGAATAAATAGGCACAATGAAATACATTTCAATAGAGTTAATTGTTAAGAGTGGATGCAAAGAGCAGCCAGATGATGACATTTATAGTTCACATCAACAATCTTTATGGGTCCTGCGAAGCCTAGGGACTATGCTATGTAGTCTCGAGCACTTTTTACTTTCACCTTATCTAATAACTATCTACATAAATACACAATTCTATAACAGTACTTGCCTATCCTGGGTTATAGTTTGACTTGAAGAGTTATGGCATGCTAATCATGATACAAATAATCTGAGAAAGTTTAGTGAAATGTATGTACTGGATGCACCTGGCAGGTGACATTCATTCCTGTGAAGAGAACCAGCATGAGGCCTGGATACCACTACAGTCCCACTCAGGACAAGCATTAAGTGCCAGATTTTGAGCAGTCTTCTTTCACTGAGTAATAACTTACTCCATGAATAGCCCCATTGATTGTGGAGTAAGATACTCTTATGTGAGCAAGGAGTTCACACACAGATGCTAAACTGGGACTTCAGTGCTGTGTAGACCTTATCCTGGTCCTTTGCACAGAGGTGGGGCTTCAGGGCTTTCATCCTTGTTGCATATATTTCTATTCTTCACTCAAAACTGCATTGTGCTTCTCTACTCACCTTCAGCTCTTAACCCAAATTTTCAGTTGACTGAGTTATCAGCATTGGCTCAATGTGACATCTCTTAGAAATACTTAGAAAGGAACACGATACCATTGTCCTAATGTAAGAAAATGTGCACTCCACATGATGGATCACTTGCTAGATGTAATGCTACGTTTTTGTCAGGTTCATTGTGCCACATCACATTCCGGACTATCTGAAAATTTAAAACCAATTAGAAGTCATGAACCACATCACTGATCAAACTGCTCATGCTTCAGCTCATCTAGAATATGCATATTGTATTCCTACTGGCTGGCATATGGGACATAATTTTTCAAGATGTGCTCATTGGTTATCTGGTGTCCCTTTAGGGGCAAGATGGTTCCACTTATCAAGCTGACCCTGTTTGAATGTCTAGTCTCCTATTCCCCTTGTAGGCATTCTGCATGGATGGTCACCTCCTCCATTTTTATCATTTCAATATTAGGAGATTTACAAACTCACTGCTGAAGTGAGAATTCCTTCATTATGAGTATATCACCCATTGTGGATTTGGAAAGATATTACTGCCGTCTACAAGGGTAATGGGAAGTTGGCATAAGAACGGCCATACGGGTCAGATCAAAGGTCCATCTAGCCTAGTATCCTGTCTTCCGACAGTGGCCAATGGCAGGTGCCCCAGAGGGAATGAACAGAACAGGTCATCATCAAGTGATCCATCCCATTGCCTATTCCCAGCTTCTGGGAAATAGGGACACGATCCCTGCCCATCCTGGCTAATACCCATTGATGAACCTATCCTTCATGAAGTTATCTACATTTTTTTTTGGAACCTTGTTATAGTCTTGGCTTGCACAACATCCTCTGGCAAGGAGTTCCACAGGTTGACTGTGCATTGTGTGAACAGGCATAGGTGTGACTGGCAGACAGTTTCATCGTTTATGGAGTCCTGTATTGTTATTTTTGGTCACTACCTCCCTGGGTCGGGAGTGGGTAATTTGCGCGCCTGCTGCCTTCCTTGGATGTGGTAGCCGTTTCTCAGGCTCCCTCTCCAGAATTGAACCCCGATTTCCCGCTACCGATGGTCACCCTGGTAGGCACAGGAAGTAGCATCAAAAGTCTATGTCCTGCCTCCTCACAGCCATCTTTCCCTGGGCTTTCTCCCCAGCTCTCTTCACTAGTCTGTTCTGTTGAAACAGCTGCCTTACTTCACGGGAAGGCTGGCTTTTATATTTGCCAGAAGGCATTGCTCAAAGTCATCAGTTCTCTCCATCATGTGTTGATTGAGGGAAGGGGGGTGGGGGAACCAGGCATTCAGCTTATCCTGTGACAAACTTTTACCAGTGAGGCTCCTTGTCAAGTCCAGCTGTGAAGAAAAGCTTCCCACATGTGATCGCATTGCCCAGGGGAGCCCTTTTTGAGTCAGGACATGTAATTTATACCACACCACACTAGCACTAATGACATTGTCCTTTAAATATATAGGGACATATGGACAATTCCAGTAGGGAACAAAGGATATCTTTAAAAAAAAAAAAAAAAAAAGGATGCCACACTGCTACAATAACTGCAGATCATAAGTTTAGAACTTAGTCTTGGCACGCTGAATTCTGTGTAGAAGTGTGCTAATGTCCTTTTGGAGCCAACACAGCAGAAGGACAAAAAGGGATATGGAATGGGGCTTAGTCTGCCAACTTTAAAGCATCTAAAATGAGTGACCCTTTTCAAAGATCCCATCAAGGTTTTGAATATGCCTTTGAAATTCCATGGAGATTCTCCTTATTTCAGAGTAAAACAGGCCAAATGGAACAAGAATTGGCAGGTCGGTGTCAGAGAGCAAGCGAGGCTATTTTGTGGTTTGGAGCTGTTCCATGTTGGATTCCTCGATCAAGGAGCATTAGTTTCAAATTAAAGTGTATCCCTTCACTTGGATTAAACAATCCTAGCCCTCTGGGCATGGTAGAGAGAAAGGAACTGGAGTCTGTTTTTAGCACCTATTGCTTTAATGATTTCAGTTTGCAATACAGCTGCATTATACAGTTATTGCTATGTTCCAGTACATTTAACACCTCCTAAATGTGAGTAAATGAAAAACCACATCTACTACCGTACTCTGTTTTGCAAGTGAAATGTTTTTATGACTATTTTTTATACTGTGGGAGAAGAATTGCAGTCTGAAAGAAATCTGAATTCTACTGATTTTCATTTGCCCCATATTTTATATTCCCTGGCATCCCAAACAGCTGGGGATTAGGGTGACTTGCAGTGAGGCCTCCTGGGTGAGATTAATGTGACTTTTAGCTGGCGCAGGAATGTCCTTATGAACATAGGGGGAGCAAAATCTGTTGCAAACCATTGCATCTCTATAGCTGACTATGCATCTGAAATACTGTATCTTTTGTTTGTGATTAGATGAATCAATAATGGCATTTTCTACAGTGCCATTATCTATAGGATTTCTTAATGCTGTTCCCTACAATAAGTCTTGCATCCTATTGATCTGCAATATTAGTATAAGGTGGTGGTGGCTGCTTTAAGTTCAACTCAGGTTTGGGGGTTTATTTTAAGCTCTTAGATTTTCTGTTGTCTCCCATCTTTTCCCCCACTTCCTTATCTCTAAAAAAAAAAAAATCTAAACCCTTGGATGGCTACTCACCCCTGTTAGCATTTCAATCCCATGTTAGTCCCAATACCCATTTCATTCTAAAGCAACCCCTGGTATCTCATTGTCCACTCAGTGTTCATGCGCTGTTCAGAGTACAGAAAGAGTGCTGTAGACTCGAGTGACCCTTTGTAATTCCTGCACTGAAAGCTTCTGGGTGTGAAAATATGACCATTGTATAATGGGAGGGGCAAGTTCTCTGCTGGTACAAGTGGCCTTTGTGCCACTGAAGTCAATAGAGTTTTGCCCATTCCCAGGAGAGAGAGTTAGGCCTGAATGTGTGTCTGGCATTTTTCACCTGTTCCCCAGTTCTTCCCTAAGATCAGTCACCAGGTCCCACAGTGTATCGCCATCACCCTCATGTTATATTAGGTGTTCAATATTCAGATTATTCAATATGTATTCTGCACGGTGGACCAGAAGGCAGCAGTTGCATGGGAACTCAGCTATGCTCTACACGTTGAGAAATACCTTCTCCAGCATGGTATTCTGCTATCTAGGATCTGCCCTGATTCCTTGCCTACACAGCAGAGAGCCCCCTCTGTACACAACATACACTAATCCCCCTAGCCTAAGTTACATCATCATAACTACAGATCCTGCTGTTGGAATACCAATTCTTAATAGGACAGACAAGCATTTTGCTGCGTCTAATAAGAATTTCCAGTTTGTTGGAAAGTGGACTGGGTTATGGGGCAGAATTAAGCAGGCTGATGTTGGAAATTTAACGGTTGATTTTCATAGTTTCTAGTCTTATTTTTCCCCTCCAATATCATTCTACTTATGATGCTTTAAAGTAAAAAACTTATTCTCATCCTTAACTTAGGAAAGGATATTGTCCAGGAACATGCAAAACAATTTAAGATTCTTGCATGGAAATTTAAACAGCATCTCTTTATGTTCCTGTCACAGATTTGTTCATGAGCAAACACACTCAAGAGGCCATTGAGAACCCCCTAAAACAGTTCTGCTCATCTGGACCATTGGGCTTTAGGCAGAACTAGAGCTTCTGTGCTATACCCAGAACTAGGACAGGTGAAGGGCAAACCTCAGTTGGCAAAAGTAAATGGGAACCAGAAAGGCTATTCGATAACTGCTATGTAGATATATTTACCGGCATAATTGATGGATGTAATTTTCCTCCGCCCTTTCTGCAATTTACACTTCAAGAGCCAAGCACTTAATATATTGTAAGATGAATGCTGCAATGAAAGTGCTTACAAAACAGTGAATATGGGAAAAATAATCAGGAGACAAAAAGCACAACAGGTCTTTGAATCAGAAATGGTGCTAATTCCATAGAGGAGTCTGAAGAGCTCTGGACAAGTGCTAAAATAAGCTGTTCTTATGCTTTAAGACCTAATCTATCACTTTTTTTTATAAACAGGGCAATTTCATAAAGATAGATTTGGTGCTTTGATGTTACAGTGAGTGCCCAAGGGAAGGCAGATAAAGGGCAATAATATAACTAATGGGAATAAACTCTATAGCGTTAACTCATCAGGAGCATGGAAGGAAGCACAAATTGGTAGGTATGAGTGATAAAACTTTTAGTTAAATTTTTATTCAAGATTTTCCGGTAGAACGCATAAAACTTGGATGAAACAGCGCTACTTGCTAGTGTACAAACAAGTAAGCCAACATGGGTTGTTTCAGAACATAGCTATATTAGCAAAGACATATTTTACACTTCTCCTCCTGTCCTTCCCCATTAGATCAACTACCCAAAAAAGAAAGGGTTGGATTCTGTGCTCGCTTGGACTGCAGTATCTAGTTAATTTCATTAACTTTCTGCAATATGCCATTCAGGTACAAAGAAAACCATCCCTTAGGGGAAAAAGGAAGGGGTCTTGCACAGTAAGGAAAAAAGTCTCACTTTTGATTTATTGGGTCAAATGTGTTGCTGGTGTAAATGGGTATAGCTTAATTTACTTCAATTCAGCTTCACTCATTTATCCCAGCGGAGAATTTTCTCCATTTATTCTTCGGGAGCAATAAGTAGCAACACAGCAGAAGTAATGCGGAGTGGGTAATCTGACAAAGCAACAACAGGAAGAGAAAAGACAGCCCAGGGGTTCCAAACGCCTAAGGTCATTTCACAAGCGAGGCATGTGTGTTCCCCAGCCGCTTCCATGGAATGCGACCATCATTTCCTGCCAGTGCTGTCAAACTCACATTGGGAAACAAGACGTGCATTTATTTTCCACTGGCCAAATACTGTTATGGTTCATTAGAAAGTATGTAGTGCTTCTGATAGCCAAAAGTGCTGTACTAACATTAACTAATTAATCCTTGCAACACAATCCTGGTGATAGGCAAGTTGGTATCACTATCCCCATTTTACAGAGGCTGAGCTGGGACAGAGAAGTGAAGTGAAGTGACTTGTCTAAGGCCTTGTCTACACTACGAGAGTAGTTCGATTTTACTTAAATCGAATTTTTGGAATCGATATTGCAAAGTCGAACGTGTGTGTCCACACTAAGGACAGTAATTCGACTTTGTGAGTCCACACTAACGGGGAAAGCGTCGACATTGGAAGTGGTGCACTGTGGTCAGCTATCCCACAGTTCCCGGAGTCCCCGCTGCCCATTGGAATTCTGGGTGGAGCCGCAAATGCCTTCTGGGTAAAAAAAATGTGTCCAGGGTGCTTTTGGGTAACTGTCGTCATCCGTCCATCACTCCCGCCCTCCCTCCCTGAAAGCGCCGGCGGGAAATCAGTTCGCGCACTTTTCTAGTCAGTGACAGCGCGGACGCCACAGCACTGCGAGCATGGAGCCTGCTGCAACCATCACTGCAGTTGTGGCCGCTCTCAACGCCTCACAACTTATCATACACCTTTCCCTGAGGCAGATGCAGAAAAGTCAGGCGAGGAGGCTACGTCAACGCGGTGATGGCCTGAAGTCTGAGAGTAGCACAGACCTCTCAGAAAGCAGGGGACCCAGCGCCGAGAACATCACGGTGGCAATGGGTCATGTTGATGCCGTGGAAAGGAGATTCTGGGCACGGGAAACAAGCACTGAGTGGTGGGACCGCATAGTGCTGCAGGTCTGGGATGAATCCCAGTGGCTGCGAAACTTTCGCATGCGGAAGGGAACTTTCCTGGAACTTTGTGAGTTGCTGTCCCCTGCCCTGAAGCGCAATGACACCCGGATGCGAGCAGCCCTGACTGTCCAGAAGCGAGTGGCCATAGCCCTGTGGAAGCTTGCAACGCCAGACAGCTACCGGTCAGTCGCGAACCAGTTTGGGGTGGGCAAATCTACCGTGGGGGTTGTTGTGATGCAAGTAGCCAAGGCAATCGTTGATGTACTGCTGCCAAAGGTAGTCACCCTGGGAAACGTGGAGGCGATCATAGATGGCTTCGCAGCGATGGGATTCCCAAACTGCGGTGGGGCCATAGATGGAACTCACATCCCTATCCTGGCACCGGAACACCAGGCCAGCCAGTACATTAACAGAAAGGGCTACTTTTCCATGGTGCTGCAAGCACTGGTGGACCACAGGGGACGTTTTACCAACATCTACGTGGGATGGCCGGGCAAGGTTCATGACGCTCGTGTTTTCAGGAACTCTGGTCTGTTTAGACGGCTGCAGCAAGGTATTTACTTCCCGGACCACAAAATAACTCTTGGGGATGTGGAGATGCCTATAGTCATCCTCGGGGACCCAGCCTACCCGCTAATGCCCTGGCTCATGAAGCCCTATACTGGCGCCCTGGACACTGAAAAAGAACTCTTCAACTACCGGCTGAGCAAGTGCAGAATGGTGGTGGAGTGTGCTTTTGGACGTCTCAAGGGGAGATGGAGAAGCTTACTGACTCGCTGTGATCTCAGCGAAACCAATATCCCCATTGTTATTGCAGCTTGCTGTGTGCTCCACAATCTCTGTGAGAGCAAGGGGGAGACCTTTATGGCGGGGTGGGAGGTTGAGGAAAATAGCCTGGCTGCTGATTACTCACAGCCAGACAGCCGGGCGATTAGAAGAGACCAGCGGGAAGCGCTGTGCATCCGGAAGGCTTTGAAAGCAAAGTTCCTGAGTGAGCAGGGTAACCTGTGACTTTAAAGTTTGTGTATTGAGAAGCTAAACCTGCCCCCGTTTCTTTACCCAGTTAATGTTGACTATCCTATCCGGTTACATACCCCCTTCACCCCACTTCCAACACACGTTTCAAAATAAAAATAGTTCTACTTTGTTAAAGCACACCGTTTTCTTTAATACTGTATTCGCGGGAATTTTTTAAAACTGGGACGCAGACTGTGGTGCGGAGCGGGTGTACTGTAGTGGCGCGAATGCAGCTTCTAAACTCAAGGATTGACAGGCTCCGCTGCGGTGGGATGGTTGTTTCAACGGAGCCTGTCACCCCTCCTGATAGGGACTGTGTGTATGGGGGGGTCTATGTGACTTTGTGGCAGGGGGAGGACGGTTACAGATCCCCTGCTGTGTGGCTCTGTGATCCTGCCTAAGGACCGCCGCTTAAGATCTGTAACTGCCCTCCCCTGCCACAAAGTCACAGAGCAACCCACCCCCCACCACATAACATGAAAACAACCTCCCAGACTAACCAGGGTAACTAGTCACTGCATCACTGCACTATGTATGTGCCCTGCTGCTGTGCCTGCCCCCGACTATATACCCTGCCAAAGGTGACTGTCCTGTCGAATTACCAACCCCCTATCCCCCCCTCCTCCAAAAGAACATGATGGAAACAGTAGTTAACAGAAACGTATTTTTTATTATCAACCAAACATGGAACTGGGAAAGTGAAACTTGGACGGGGGCTTGTGTCAGGCGGGAAGGAAAGAACTTGTCAAATTTTGGGGAATGAGAGCCTTCTGCTGCTCGAGCTCTCTGCAGGGGTGGAGTGAGAGTTAGCAGGGACTCTGCCGCCTCTCCTTCTGTGCACTTTGGGTGAGGGGAGTATGGGACTTGGTGGCGGGGGAGGGCGGTTAGAGATGGACTGCAGCGGGGCTCTGTCCTCCTGCCTCCGTTCCTGCAGAACATCCACAAGGCGCCGGAGCGTGTCCGTTTGCTCCCTCATTAGTCCAAGCAGGGTTTGAGTCGCCTGCTGGTCTTCCTGACGCCACCTCTCCTCCCGATCCATGTTGGCTTGGTGCATTCGGGTCAAGTTCTCCCGCCACTGGGTCTGCTGTGCTGCCTGGGCTCTGGAGCAGGCTATAAGCTCCGAGAACATGTCCTCCCGTGTCCTCTTCTTCTTATGCCTAATCCGCGCTTGCCTCTGGGAGTGTGATGACAGGCTAGGTTGTGAGACAGTCGCAGATGGGGCTGTGGGAATGGGAAAAAGGGAGTGAATTCCTCAGAAAGATAAATGTAGTTGTGAACAAAGAACATAGTCTTTCTCTGTTAACAAGACCATGCACAGCACCTATCACATGCGCACTCAGCACAAGGTCGAATTCTCGGCCTTCGCATTCAGTGCCTGGGGTCTTCTACAGCACATTTGAGAAGCCTCTCAGGAGAACGGAATTTCTGTTGCAGGCAGACATGGTAAGCCGTAGACTTGTGGCAGCTTAAAACTTTAATATTAGCAATGGCCTCATTTCACATTGAAATCAATGTCGGTCCCTGCTGCCAGCAATTCGGCAAGCAGGAAGTCTGCTCCTGTCCCACACCCTCGCGGCTGTCCCCGGGAACGATCCCTTTCGGCTGCCCCTCTCCCGCCTCCACCGCGTGGCTGCAAACCAGCGGTTACAGTTCTGTAAAGGAACGGCAAAGCAGTCCCAACACTAACATTCCCCTACCTCATTCAAAGCAGGTCATCATGAGCGACATCACCCTCATGAGGATCTCTGACAGCGAGAAAGAGAGAATGCTCCGGGAAAGCCTGCAAAGACCAGGGCCGTATGCCGCCATGCTGTGCAGAGCAATGATTCCAGAGTACTTGATAGTCTCGTGGCGTGGCAACGTGTCCTACTACGGAGGACCCAATAAGGCCGCTCTCCCCAAGAACCTAATGCAGCGGATTTCCAATTACCTCCAGGAGAGCTTCCTCGAGATGTCACAGGAAGATTTCTGCTCCATCCCCGGACATATAGACCGCATTTTACTGTAGCTGCTGTAGCAGTGACTAACCAGTAGAGCGGCTTGGGCAGGACAATCATGCAAAACCGGACATTGCTAGATTTTTTTTCAATAGTTGCACTGCCCATGACTGAACCGTTAAGCTAATCAAACTAATCATGAGAAACCCATTTTTTAAATTGTTAATATTCCTGTTCTGTTACAAATAAATGTTTAGATTTTTACAACACTTACTGGCTGATCCTTCCCCAGATTCTGTGTCCGGGGTAACGGCTGGGGAGGGTTGGTAGGGGATCTCTGTAAGGGTGATGAAGAGATCCTGGCTGTCGGGGAAATCAGCGTTGTGAGCGCTGTCGACTGCCTCGTCCTCCTCATCTCCTTCCTCATCTTCCCCGTCCGCTAACATGTCCGAGGATCCAGCCGTGGACACTATCCCATCCTCAGAGTCCACGGTCACTGGTGGGGTAGTGGTGGCGGCCGCACCGAGGATGGAATGCAGTGCCTCGTAGAAACGGGATGTCTGGGGATGGGATCCGGAGCGTCCGTTTGCCTCTTTGGTCTTCTGGTAGCCTTGTCTCAGCTCCTTGATTTTCACGCGGCACTGCGTTACATCCCGGCTGTATCCTCTCTCTGCCATGTCTTTAGAGATCTTCTCGTAGATCTTTGCATTCCGTCTTTTGGATCGCAGCTCGGAAAGCACGGACTCATCGCCCCACACAGCGATGAGATCCAAGACTTCCCGATCAGTCCATGCTGGGGCCCTCTTTCTATTCTGAGATTGCACGGCCATCACTGCTGGAGAGCTCTGCATCGTTGCCAGTGCTGCTGAGCTCGCCACGATGTCCAGACAGGAAATGAGATTCAAACTGGCCAGACAGGAAAAGGAATTCAAATTCAAATTTTCCCGGGGCTTTTCCTGTGTGGCAGTTCAGAGCATCCGAGCTCGTACTGCTGTCCAGAGCATCAACAGAGTGGTGCACTGTGGGATAGCTCCCGGAGCTATTAGCGTCGATTTCCATCCACACCTAGCCTAATTCGACATGGCCATGTCGAATTTAGCGCTACTCCCCTCGTCGGGGAGGAGTACAGAAGTCGAATTAAAGAGACCTCTATGTCGAACTAAATACCTTCGCGGTGTGGACGGGTGCAGGGTTAATTCGATGTAACGGCGCTAACTTCGACATAAACGCCTAGTGTAGACCAGGCCTAAGTGACACGGAGTCAGTGGAAGAGCAAGACTAGGGCCTGGTCTACACTAGGCGTTTATGTCGAAGTTAGCGCCGTTACATCGAATTAACCCTGCACCCGTCCACACCGCGAAGGTATTTAGTTCGACATAGAGGTCTCTTTAATTCGACTTCTGTACTCCTCCCCGACGAGGGGAGTAGCGCTAAATTCGACATGGCCATGTCGAATTAGGCTAGGTGTGGATGGAAATCGACGCTAATAGCTCCGGGAGCTATCCCACAGTGCACCACTCTGTTGATGCTCTGGACAGCAGTACGAGCTCGGATGCTCTGAACTGCCACACAGGAAAAGCCCCGGGAAAATTTGAATTTGAATTCCTTTTCCTGTCTGGCCAGTTTGAATCTCATTTCCTGTCTGGACATCGTGGCGAGCTCAGCAGCACTGGCAACGATGCAGAGCTCTCCAGCAGTGATGGCCGTGCAATCTCAGAATAGAAAGAGGGCCCCAGCATGGACTGATCGGGAAGTCTTGGATCTCATCGCTGTGTGGGGCGATGAGTCCGTGCTTTCCGAGCTGCGATCCAAAAGACGGAATGCAAAGATCTACGAGAAGATCTCTAAAGACATGGCAGAGAGAGGATACAGCCGGGATGTAACGCAGTGCCGCGTGAAAATCAAGGAGCTGAGACAAGGCTACCAGAAGACCAAAGAGGCAAACGGACGCTCCGGATCCCATCCCCAGACATCCCGTTTCTACGAGGCACTGCATTCCATCCTCGGTGCGGCCGCCACCACTACCCCACCAGTGACCGTGGACTCTGAGGATGGGATAGTGTCCACGGCTGGATCCTCGGACATGTTAGCGGACGGGGAAGATGAGGAAGGAGATGAGGAGGACGAGGCAGTCGACAGCGCTCACAACGCTGATTTCCCCGACAGCCAGGATCTCTTCATCACCCTTACAGAGATCCCCTACCAACCCTCCCCAGCCGTTACCCCGGACACAGAATCTGGGGAAGGATCAGCCAGTAAGTGTTGTAAAAATCTAAACATTTATTTGTAACAGAACAGGAATATTAACAATTTAAAAAATGGGTTTCTCATGATTAGTTTGATTAGCTTAACGGTTCAGTCATGGGCAGTGCAACTATTGAAAAAAAATCTAGCAATGTCCGGTTTTGCATGATTGTCCTGCCCAAGCCGCTCTACTGGTTAGTCACTGCTACAGCAGCTACAGTAAAATGCGGTCTATATGTCCGGGGATGGAGCAGAAATCTTCCTGTGACATCTCGAGGAAGCTCTCCTGGAGGTAATTGGAAATCCGCTGCATTAGGTTCTTGGGGAGAGCGGCCTTATTGGGTCCTCCGTAGTAGGACACGTTGCCACGCCACGAGACTATCAAGTACTCTGGAATCATTGCTCTGCACAGCATGGCGGCATACGGCCCTGGTCTTTGCAGGCTTTCCCGGAGCATTCTCTCTTTCTCGCTGTCAGAGATCCTCATGAGGGTGATGTCGCTCATGATGACCTGCTTTGAATGAGGTAGGGGAATGTTAGTGTTGGGACTGCTTTGCCGTTCCTTTACAGAACTGTAACCGCTGGTTTGCAGCCACGCGGTGGAGGCGGGAGAGGGGCAGCCGAAAGGGATCGTTCCCGGGGACAGCCGCGAGGGTGTGGGACAGGAGCAGACTTCCTGCTTGCCGAATTGCTGGCAGCAGGGACCGACATTGATTTCAATGTGAAATGAGGCCATTGCTAATATTAAAGTTTTAAGCTGCCACAAGTCTACGGCTTACCATGTCTGCCTGCAACAGAAATTCCGTTCTCCTGAGAGGCTTCTCAAATGTGCTGTAGAAGACCCCAGGCACTGAATGCGAAGGCCGAGAATTCGACCTTGTGCTGAGTGCGCATGTGATAGGTGCTGTGCATGGTCTTGTTAACAGAGAAAGACTATGTTCTTTGTTCACAACTACATTTATCTTTCTGAGGAATTCACTCCCTTTTTCCCATTCCCACAGCCCCATCTGCGACTGTCTCACAACCTAGCCTGTCATCACACTCCCAGAGGCAAGCGCGGATTAGGCATAAGAAGAAGAGGACACGGGAGGACATGTTCTCGGAGCTTATAGCCTGCTCCAGAGCCCAGGCAGCACAGCAGACCCAGTGGCGGGAGAACTTGACCCGAATGCACCAAGCCAACATGGATCGGGAGGAGAGGTGGCGTCAGGAAGACCAGCAGGCGACTCAAACCCTGCTTGGACTAATGAGGGAGCAAACGGACACGCTCCGGCGCCTTGTGGATGTTCTGCAGGAACGGAGGCAGGAGGACAGAGCCCCGCTGCAGTCCATCTCTAACCGCCCTCCCCCGCCACCAAGTCCCATACTCCCCTCACCCAAAGTGCACAGAAGGAGAGGCGGCAGAGTCCCTGCTAACTCTCACTCCACCCCTGCAGAGAGCTCGAGCAGCAGAAGGCTCTCATTCCCCAAAATTTGACAAGTTCTTTCCTTCCCGCCTGACACAAGCCCCCGTCCAAGTTTCACTTTCCCAGTTCCATGTTTGGTTGATAATAAAAAATACGTTTCTGTTAACTACTGTTTCCATCATGTTCTTTTGGAGGAGGGGGGGATAGGGGGTTGGTAATTCGACAGGACAGTCACCTTTGGCAGGGTATATAGTCGGGGGCAGGCACAGCAGCAGGGCACATACATAGTGCAGTGATGCAGTGACTAGTTACCCTGGTTAGTCTGGGAGGTTGTTTTCATGTTATGTGGTGGGGGGTGGGTTGCTCTGTGACTTTGTGGCAGGGGAGGGCAGTTACAGATCTTAAGCGGCGGTCCTTAGGCAGGATCACAGAGCCACACAGCAGGGGATCTGTAACCGTCCTCCCCCTGCCACAAAGTCACATAGACCCCCCCATACACACAGTCCCTATCAGGAGGGGTGACAGGCTCCGTTGAAACAACCATCCCACCGCAGCGGAGCCTGTCAATCCTTGAGTTTAGAAGCTGCATTCGCGCCACTACAGTACACCCGCTCCGCACCACAGTCTGCGTCCCAGTTTTAAAAAATTCCCGCGAATACAGTATTAAAGAAAACGGTGTGCTTTAACAAAGTAGAACTATTTTTATTTTGAAACGTGTGTTGGAAGTGGGGTGAAGGGGGTATGTAACCGGATAGGATAGTCAACATTAACTGGGTAAAGAAACGGGGGCAGGTTTAGCTTCTCAATACACAAACTTTAAAGTCACAGGTTACCCTGCTCACTCAGGAACTTTGCTTTCAAAGCCTTCCGGATGCACAGCGCTTCCCGCTGGTCTCTTCTAATCGCCCGGCTGTCTGGCTGTGAGTAATCAGCAGCCAGGCTATTTTCCTCAACCTCCCACCCCGCCATAAAGGTCTCCCCCTTGCTCTCACAGAGATTGTGGAGCACACAGCAAGCTGCAATAACAATGGGGATATTGGTTTCGCTGAGATCACAGCGAGTCAGTAAGCTTCTCCATCTCCCCTTGAGACGTCCAAAAGCACACTCCACCACCATTCTGCACTTGCTCAGCCGGTAGTTGAAGAGTTCTTTTTCAGTGTCCAGGGCGCCAGTATAGGGCTTCATGAGCCAGGGCATTAGCGGGTAGGCTGGGTCCCCGAGGATGACTATAGGCATCTCCACATCCCCAAGAGTTATTTTGTGGTCCGGGAAGTAAATACCTTGCTGCAGCCGTCTAAACAGACCAGAGTTCCTGAAAACACGAGCGTCATGAACCTTGCCCGGCCATCCCACGTAGATGTTGGTAAAACGTCCCCTGTGGTCCACCAGTGCTTGCAGCACCATGGAAAAGTAGCCCTTTCTGTTAATGTACTGGCTGGCCTGGTGTTCCGGTGCCAGGATAGGGATGTGAGTTCCATCTATGGCCCCACCGCAGTTTGGGAATCCCATCGCTGCGAAGCCATCTATGATCGCCTCCACGTTTCCCAGGGTGACTACCTTTGGCAGCAGTACATCAACGATTGCCTTGGCTACTTGCATCACAACAACCCCCACGGTAGATTTGCCCACCCCAAACTGGTTCGCGACTGACCGGTAGCTGTCTGGCGTTGCAAGCTTCCACAGGGCTATGGCCACTCGCTTCTGGACAGTCAGGGCTGCTCGCATCCGGGTGTCATTGCGCTTCAGGGCAGGGGACAGCAACTCACAAAGTTCCAGGAAAGTTCCCTTCCGCATGCGAAAGTTTCGCAGCCACTGGGATTCATCCCAGACCTGCAGCACTATGCGGTCCCACCACTCAGTGCTTGTTTCCCGTGCCCAGAATCTCCTTTCCACGGCATCAACATGACCCATTGCCACCGTGATGTTCTCGGCGCTGGGTCCCCTGCTTTCTGAGAGGTCTGTGCTACTCTCAGACTTCAGGCCATCACCGCGTTGACGTAGCCTCCTCGCCTGACTTTTCTGCATCTGCCTCAGGGAAAGGTGTATGATAAGTTGTGAGGCGTTGAGAGCGGCCACAACTGCAGTGATGGTTGCAGCAGGCTCCATGCTCGCAGTGCTGTGGCGTCCGCGCTGTCACTGACTAGAAAAGTGCGCGAACTGATTTCCCGCCGGCGCTTTCAGGGAGGGAGGGCGGGAGTGATGGACGGATGACGACAGTTACCCAAAAGCACCCTGGACACATTTTTTTTACCCAGAAGGCATTTGCGGCTCCACCCAGAATTCCAATGGGCAGCGGGGACTCCGGGAACTGTGGGATAGCTGACCACAGTGCACCACTTCCAATGTCGACGCTTTCCCCGTTAGTGTGGACTCACAAAGTCGAATTACTGTCCTTAGTGTGGACACACACGTTCGACTTTGCAATATCGATTCCAAAAATTCGATTTAAGTAAAATCGAACTACTCTCGTAGTGTAGACAAGGCCTAGAATTCAAGATTTCTTGAGCTTCATAGTCTGAGAGTGAAACACCCCCCTATACAGAGGGACAGTACCAGGCGTAGAAACCACTTAAGCCATATTTGTAAGGTCTTAAATACAATGATCCATATCACATAAATTGTGCCAGTGGTGATGGTGAGTTAACAGTCTCAATGAAGAGGCTGAAGACTAAAGGGGGAACAGAGACTCAACTCCACTTTTACCTGTACAGTCATGCTGGCATTGAGAGAGAATGAGAATGAATCTGGCAGTGTAGCTGCCAGGAATGTGCCTGGTCTCTGGATCAAAAAAACAATCCAGTCTCCAAAGTCCAGAGCCTGCATTCTAATGCACATGTCCAAAGAACTCTGACTTCTGTGGCACCCAGCTGAGGAAAAGGGGCCACTGCATACATCACAAAGCAGGATCGGGACCCCAAGATTGTAGTAATGGCACCTTTCACTGGCACTAAATTCATGAAGAAAAAACAAAAAGATGCCTAGTGCAACCATAGGTTAAAAAAACCCACAGCATTGTATCAATATCATAGCATCACACCCTAAATATCAAAACTAATCACAGTTTAATCCTATGAAATCTTTTCTATATTGTCCAATAGATTTCAAATACATTTAAGATAAAGATATGGAAAACCACATACTTAAAATATGTCCTGAATATATTGGTTGAAATATTCCATTGAGGAAGAAGAGTGCGGGAGGGGGGAGGGGGGGAAGGGAAGAGAACTCTGCTTTGTCAAAATGATAGATTTGGTGTAAAACTCTATGACAAAACATCCAACTTGCTCAGTTTTAATAGGGTTGTCAGCAGTGAATGTTATCTTAACTTATGAAAAAAATATAAAAAAATGCCTTCTTGTTGCTCCATATATCATGATGAACAATAGTCCAACAACAACAAAAGCAATCATTCCTAAATCGGGCTTGTTTTCTTGGGGTGGGGGGAGGGTGGGGTGGAGGATCATCAGTAATGAAGTATGAAAAACATTGAAAGACTTATGCTCACAGATATTAGCACAAAACTAGATGGCTTGGAATTATTCTTTTAACCACAATAGATAATTCTTGAATGATGTGCCCAACAAAGACAAATCCTGCAGCCAGAGGAAGTCATCTATTATATTAACAAGTATATTTGATTCCTTCAAAGCAACGTGATTCAATTGAAGCTTCAGAGACAGTGGAAAAGTTAAATGCCTGCTTTTTAGAAATGATTTCTGTGAAGGGGGAATAGTTGACAAAAGTATGTCCTGGAGGGGGTGGGGGAAAGAGGTGATATCTGTCCAAACTCAGGACCAAATTCTGAGGTTCATATTCAAAGGTAACTCGATCATTACTCAGGCAGACTCCAAGAGGTGAAATTCACCCCACGCAGAGGGACTGGCACAAGGCCTAGCATGCAAGTCCCATTTAGCCTCAAGGGCACAGCTCTTCACTCCTGGACTTGTACGTCTTCCTTCCTTCCTGCAGAGTCAGCAGCTAGACACAGCCTAGCCCCATAACTTTCCTGGGAACCAAATCCAAGCTCCGATTAAGTGTTTCCCTAAGAATCTAGGTAGGATTTAAGCCTCTTAGGTTCTGTATTGCAAAGCTTTGAGTAAGGGCCCCTTCCTATGAGCACTCCCCAAGAGGCACATTGCTTAAAGAAACAAACTTCCAGTAACCCAGGGTAACACTTTCAAAACTGCTCAAGTGACTTAGGAACCTATGCCCCATTGATTATCATTGGGATGTAGGCTCTTAAGTCACAGCCACTTTTGAAAATGTTACCCCCAGTGTATTTTGAGACCATTGCTGTGCTCAAGAGCAACGTGCACAGCCATTATGTGCTCTGTAGCAATGGTCAATACTACTCCCGGTGTGTGCGCACGACAGGTGTTGTTGCATTGTGACTGCACGATATTGCCACTGTAATTTGCGGGCCCAGTCTCACAATCCTTACTCATGTCAGCAGTCCTGTTGAAAGCAGCAGGACGACTTGCATGATTAGAGGTTTGCAGGATCAGACCCTAAGCAATCAGGATCCTGCAAACAAAGTCCTGCCAATTTAGTAGCGCAGGATTGCACTATGAGCTCCTAGCCACAGTGTGTGTTTTTGTCCATGGGTTTGTACACACACTGAACACACTAATGATGCTCAGGGAGCAGCCCATTATAATAGCAGCAGTGGGAGGAAGAAATAGCTGCAAGCAGCCCAGGCGAGAGAAGGAAGTTATTTGAGATGAGATTTGGTAAAAGACGGCATGTCAACAAGGGGCACAGAGAAAGGGAGGGTGTTCCAGATCACAGCAGTTGCGGAGGAATAAGCTCATACATCAAACTGTGCCAAGCTGTGCTCCACTAACAAAGACTGAACTGGGTTCAAATGAACAGAGGGAATTGGGGAAGGGACTAGAGAAATGAGGACCAAGATGTTGGAAGGAGAAAGTGAAAGCAGGATTCTGAAGTGGATGGTGCGGCATGGGGCTGAGTGTGACATGGCTTTCTCCTTGGAACATCTGAGAAGGGGTTCAGCAACATTTTGCACATGCTAGTTAGCAGATTCAGCACTAGCGGCGGAGTAGTACCTTGATCTGTGAGCATTCCCACAGACATCTATGGAACAACCCATGGAGTAGATGCTACTCAACCTGAGTAAAGGTAGCAAAGTCTATCGCAGTAGAGCTGGGTGCAGGCACCTAGAAGCAGGTTATATACCTGTAGGATCCAAGGTAGAAGCAGTCCCTTCTAACCAAATTCCCCAAAGCCCCCAGAAATCTGCCCACTTATTCTACCTAATGAAGAGCAAGTAAATAAGAACCAAAGAAGGGCTGTGTTAAAAGTCTCAGGATTTCTCAGCTGGTGGGGGATTAGGCATCTTTCAGGTCAGCGAAACAAACCTCATTCTTCTCCTTAAGAGTTGATTTTCATTTTCCTTTCATTGCAGGACTTCCCTGCCTCCCCTGCTGGATAAATGATGCTGAATCAGTACTGCATCACGTACTGAGAAATGAAGAAAAAACTGTCTTTTTCCATGTGGTAATTTTTAGCCAAGGGAGCTGGTGCTGTCTGAGGGGCCGCAGGCCTTAACTTGGATTGTTAGCGGGCAGAGTCCTAAATCTGATAAAGTGTGAGTGCAAAAATAGACGTGGGGAGAGGGCGAAGACAAAGCAAAGGAAAAAGCCATGCACCAACAAGACAGGTAGTTGAGAGCTGAAGGGTTAATCCTGCAGCCCTTGTTCACATGAGTGCCCCCTTCTACTCATTGGGATAACTAAGATGAGAATGATATTGCAGAATCAGGCCCTAAATCAAAGAATCATTTCACTGAGCGCCCAGGGATGCATTTGTGCGGCATCATCCAAACTCTCCTACGGCCCAACAGCACACCTCAAATCCAGCCATCAAAACTCATTATGCAGGACGCCTGAGGCTGTAACAGTGGATTTAAATACAGAACAGCAAGCTGGATTAGAGTCCATGTTACTTAGCCTGTCCCTGCCCACTACCCTTCTCCTTAAAAATGGATTTTTATACTCGTGGAAGTTCCCAGGCTGGCTGCTTAGGAAATGGACATCTGGTTACACACAGAATGGGGTCAGCATGGGCTGTGGCACACACCCCTTCCCCATCAGGTGCTTAGGAAGCTCACCCACTCCCACCATAGTCAGGTAAGAGAGAAGTTCAATCCCCAACTCTCATTCAAACCTTGACCTTTGTGCCTGCTTGGAGGCGCACACCAGTCTCTGAGGAACTAGCTAACACTGTGGCCACTGGAGGATACTGCCTAGAGAGTCAGTTATATCAAACCGGGCTTGATTCTGAGCCGCAGCTCAATGGTGAAAGTTTCTGTATCCATTACCCAAACCCTCAGTCATCCTGCTTACCTAATCTCAGTGCTGTAAGAGTGCCCTTAATCCCCATTTCACAGAAATGAGACAATAGAGCTGGGTGACACTTCGTCCCAAAGTTTTTTCCGGGGGTGAAATGTTTTTCAGTGGCTAGTTGTTTTGTGAATTCATGTCAGTTTCATTTAACTGTTAAAAAACACTGAAACAATTAGGAAAACAATGTTTTGTTTCAACTTCTCAAATGAAACTCATTGCATTTGAAACCACATACCCTTTCAAAATTTTCTTGATTATTTTTAAAGTCAACACCATCGAAACTGATCAAAATCAAAGCAAAAAAAGTGTTTACATTTGCCAAAACATTTCTTGCAACTAAAAAAAAAAAAACCTACTTCAAAATTGCCAATGAACCAAAAACCAATACTCACCCAATTCTAACAAAAAGGCAAAAAGTACTTGGCGTTCATGAAGCATATGAGTGGCAGAGATTGGGAGGAGGAGGGGGAAGGAAGAACTCAGGGGGCCTGTTTGGCTTCCTGTTTCAGCCATTAGACTCCATTGCCTGGCTGAACTTGGTGTAGAACTCGATTCCTGAACACAAGTTCCTTGCAGCTTATCATTAGAGTCCCTCCCACGGTTGCAAATGTTCTCCTTCAGATTGAGGAGATGAGACGTTTAACAGCCATGGGAATCTGCCATTATTAAAGCACCTGGAACGACTGTCACCTCGTGTTTCTGGAGGAGTAGAGCGCTAACCCATGGCCAGGCTCTCTGCACTGAAGGAGGAGGCAGGCTGGGGGAAATCTGTTCTGGAAAGCGTGCACAGCCTGGAACAAAACAAAACCACCAAACCAAAGAAAGTTAATTGTCAAGTAAATTCAATGTGAGCATGTCACTCTGTAGCTCAGGCTCTGCATCAGAATCCCGTTCCAGTACGTGCAGTCTTTCAACAACCACCAAAAATAATAATTCCCCACCAGTGATGGGTACAAACCCTTTTTGGTGCTCTCTCACTAGTTAGTGCATTGGTGCTGGATGCCAGATGCAGCACCGCTTGTTTAGGCTTGCAAGCAATTTCATCACCTTGGAAATGCTACTGGGGAGGCCTTGAAAATGAAAACATTTTCAGTTCACTTAATGATAGCCAGAATTGAACATTTAAAAGGCATCAGCTTGATAAGCGCTAGGGATTTGTGAAAAACTGAACAAAGTCGAGTATCAGAGGGGTAGCCGTGTTAGTCGGAATCTGTAAAAAGCAACAGAGGGTCCTGTGGCACCTTTGAGACTAACAGAAGTATTGGGAGCATAAGCTTTCGTGGGTAAGAACCTCACTTCTTCAGATGCAAGTAATGGAAATTTCCATTTCGGAACAAAGTCGGTCATTCAGAACCAGCAGAGATGGAGTCGAGACTGGCTTGGTGGCTTCTCTCTTTCCTTCCATCTGTATATCTGTAGCTCCAGATGCATTTGTCCGGGTGGGAGTTCAGTTGAGCTTACAGTTGGTGCTTATAGTTCACAGCTGCACAGGGGCTTTTGCTGGTTCAGGTACCCGTACACTCCACCATCCCCAATCACTTCAGCTTCCAACTAACCCAAAACCTCCAAGTACTATGCAGCCAAACACCAAAGCTTTTCCTTGTTTAGAGCCCAGAGTATCCCAAATCTCCACGTTTCATTTTGGGTCCACATGGCTTGATTGCCCCATGTGGTAGAGAAGAGACAGGACTTATGTGCAATGACTATAAAGAGGATTCTGTACAGAGGCTGCTAGATACAGACTACTCTGTGGTGCTCCTTGGTTCCCATACTGACTAAACATATCCTGTAGTGCCTAGTGTCCCGCTAAATCCTGGCCCAGACTACAGTCGTGAAGGGATTAGTGATTACAACAAATAGGAAAGTTCCACATTTCAGAGACCTTTCAGTGAGAAATGTGATGGGATGTTCCATTTTGTAACTAAAACCCCTAACCGGATGAGTTCACCACTGAGTGTTGATCCTGTTGTGTTAACCATTTAAAGACTCTGGAATTCCTTCCTTTAATGAAGGATTTTCCACTTAGATTCCTGTAGGAACCTGCTAGTGACCTGACCCATCTTTGTGGCATTACTAGAAGAGCGAACTGAGACCCTCCCTCAAGTGTTCGCTCACCCCAGAGGTAGCTCCATTTCTACCCAGGGGAAAGTGATTGTAGAACCCAGCTGACCCCCTCCTAGCATGTTCGGAATGTACCATTCCTCAGGTTTGCTCTCAGGATTAGCTATACTGATATATGTGCTTTTACTTGAATTAAGCAGACTGGGTTTGATTCTCGACTGCCTTATGAAGTTACTTCTACCTTGGACAAAATTGGTAGAGATTCTCATTTCTACTATGGTTCCCCTGGCACTGCCCGCAAGGGGGAGTAAACGCCAGAGCAGCATGTGGGGGGCCTTAGTCTAAATGAGAATCAGGCCCAGTGAGCACCAAAGGGATATTAAGTGCTACTGCATCAGAATTATCCACTCCCTCCCGCTGGTGGTAGCATTTTACATCCACTTTGCTTTGGTGTGAGCCCCTGCACATGGCAGGAGAGAGCATCTCTCCTTCTAAATCTACCAGGACTCTGACTGCAGAAGTGGCTCTGCTGAGAGTAACAAATTATCACCTTATCGCCACCCACTTCTATAGCATTACATTTTATTGCTTCTTGATTTTTTTTTTCCTAGGCTGACCACAGCCTTTTATCATTATGTCTGCACTTCATCACAGCTTTATGGCCCATCATTCCCTCCCCCATCTCACTCAACTGGTCTGTCCCCCTTTCCCAAACAACAATTCTTTATAGACACATCCTCTAGTTTATCTGCTGATATTCCTCAAGGTTCAGTTGCTTCCTCCATTGTTATTTGCAATTTATCTGATTCCAAAACCTGACATCATTCCTTGCTGTGATATACTGTTGCCCGGCTATTGCTTACCATGTGCAAGCTTATTATTCTGCAACAACAATTTTTTTGCTACTCTCCCAAGTTTAGAGCAGCATTTGTTGAATTACAAAATTTGATGTCTGCAAAACATCACCCCATCTGCACAGATAAGACAGAATTCATTACTGTAGGCTCTACCATTACTTGGAAGAATTTAGGTCAAATTGCTTTGTCCTTGGACAACATATCCTTTTGCTATTAACTCTCTGCGCCCTCAGCTCTTGCAGATGTTCTCTTCGGACCTATAACAATCAAAACGCCCAGTAAGGTGATAATGGAAACCTTCAAGCCCATCAGCTGGGTTTATCAGGAGCAACACTTTGGCCTTGCCTTTCCTACCTCCTTCTGTTATATATTCTCCACAATATATAACAGAAGGATTATTCTCTATGCAGGCCAGTTGTCATAGACTCATGGAATATAGGTAACTAGCTGTCACTGACAGGTGCATGACAGCAAGAATAAAGAGTAGGTTCAGGAGTATGCAGCTAGATAGGGACTTATATTAATAGCTAAGGATATTGTTGGGACGTAGGTGGTATCACTGTAAATAGATGGGGGAAATAAAACTAATGAATCCTATTCTATCATCCTGCATTCATTTGTCCCCATTTTATATAAAAGTTATGAACAAGTGGGTGACATGAGATTATACAATAAGGTATGGAGAATAGCTATTTAGATTTAAAGACACTTACCCAAGACTTTAGGAGCCCTATCACAGTTAGTAACATGATAAAATGCCAACAGCAAAAATAATAATTTCAGACAGGAACTTCTCCAGCCAGCCACCCACCTACAACAAAACTCCTATCTGACCCTTCTTTGTTCTGGGAAAATTCTAAGAACCCTGTCAAACAGACCTCTTTCGTAGTGTGCCCAGAAGGTCAACAGATTCCAGATAAGGATACTTAATGGTTCTGTGGTAGTACCTTTCATCCACAGAACTCAATGTGCTTAAAAATATTGATCAGTTACTTTATGGAACCATCCTATGAACTAGAGGTTGTATCTTTTTACAATTTACAGATGGAGACTACATTACAGAGTGGATTAGTGGCATACTGATCACAAAATGAGGACACAGAGCCAGCGGTAAAGTTTAAGGTGTTATTAACCAAGAGTCCTGATGCCCAACCTGCTGTTATAACCACCGGACTACACTCTCCCAGAAAGTGGATGAACCAGGATTCTTGATTCACAAAACAATCAGAAAGAATAAAAGTGGAAACAAAGGTGCTTGTCAGGTGCCGGATATCAATTCACACCAATGGTACAGCTACAACATTTAGGAGCGAGACACTTGCTCAAAAAGAGAGAAATGATGGATAGGATAAAGTGCACAGAGATTGTCCTGGAAGCAGGAGTGGGCAATCAGTAGCAGCATTCCCTTTGATTAGCGAGGAAGAATGCTCAAGTCCATGGCCTGAGACCCAGGACATGTGGGTCCAATTTCTATCTCTGCCACAGACTTCCTGTTTGATCTTGGGCAAAGATATTTAGGCATCGAACTCCCATTGAAATCAAGTGTGGTTAGGCTTCTTTGAGGATCTTGGCCGTAACCTTGTGCTTCAGTTTCCCTGTTGATAATGATCCTTCCTTTCCACATTGTCTGTTTTATCTACTTAGATTATAAGCTCTTTAGGGTAGGGACTGTCTCTTACTATGTGTTTGTACAGCTCTTAGCACAACAGTTGGGGGCTCTGAGCACTACAGTAATAAACATAATGACTTAACCGAGAGCAGGATTTGACTGTTTTGTGCAGTCCCCGCATTCCCAGGATTGTGTGTGTGAAAGAGAGTATCTTTAGTGTCAATGCCTTGTGGCACATCAATATTCTTACCATAGGTATTTGTCAAGCACACAGCGGAGGCTAGTTCCAACACCACCAGCTCCCATTGATCCACTGTATGGTAGGTTTGCTGGATTATTGACAAAGTGCTCTGTAATCATCCTGCTGTAACAAGAAATGAAACAAGACAGGCCTGACAAATGGGGGACAGATCAGATGTTTGTCACACATTAAAGACCCCATCACTGAAGCTGCATGCCAGATTAAAAGCAATATAGGGAAGCAGACAGGCTCTTTGCTGTAACTGCCTTCAGCTTCCGTTTGCACTGTGCCATGGGAATTCTCATCACTGAGACTGGGAGGTGTTCTCTCTTTGCCATCAGGTTCCACAAAATTGTGTGCTGTTAAATAGGATATTGCATTCCAGGGGTGGCGGAACTGCAGTGACAAATGAGCGAGTGATGAATTCCCTCATTGCATATGTAAAGCCCTTTAGTTGAGATGCAAGGAACTACAAAATTTAAGATCATCAAGTATTATCAAGCATGAATATAGAACAGGAGTACTTGTGGCACCTTAGAGACTAACAAATTTATTAGAGCATAAGCTTTCGTGGACTACAGCCCACTTCTTCGGATGCATCGGCTGTAGTCCACGAAATCTTATGCTCTAATAAATTTGTTAGTCTCTAAGGTGCCACAAGTACTCCTGTTCTTTTTGCGGATACAGACTAACACGGCTGCTACTCTGAAACCTGTCATGAATATAGAGGCAAGGAAAATGAAGCATAATGTGTCTGGGTAGTAAAGAAAATGGCAAGCGTTTGGTTGCGAAACTGTGGTTTCCTAGGGCGATCTCAGCTTAAATGTTGCATGACCTGCTAATGGGAAATTTGAAGACTGGAGGTGCTATTTGTAAGAGCACCTCTAAATTGTGGGGTCATGCTCTCTCTCTATATTTATGTGGAAGAGGATGTGCAAATGCCATTCTGGATTCATTAAAAGGAGTCAATTTTATGCAAGTACAGTACTTACTGAATGCAAGTAACCATGGCAGTAATGCAAGAAGCGAGAGATAAGGAGGACCAGATCTTCAGTTGATGCAAGTCAGTGTGCTCCAGGAACTATGCCAATTTATACCAGCCGAAGATCTGACCTAGAAACTAGGTGGTATAGTCTACAGCCAGAATTCTTTCATAGCCTCCTATAGTCACACAATAGGACACTTTTTAAAAATGTTGATAGACAGCTCTGAAATTGCCAAGACAAGCCTGTTTTGCAACCCACATGCCACCTACAGACCAGATGTTTTTTTGTTGAGGGATGTCAAAAGCGTTACAGAGACAGACCCATTAACCTTAATCCATTATACAACCACCTACAGGGCTCATACCATTTCTTAACATACAGAAAACGAGAAAGGAATGGAATGCACTTGGTAAAGTTTGTTTGAATGAAATACATAGGTCTCATAAGCCACACATGCATTAGCCAACAGGGGTACAGTAGGATAGGATGTATTTGTAGACAGCATCCTTTCATTACAGAAAAGAGTCAGACATGCTAAAGGAAATGGGAAAGTTTTAAGATGCAATAGTAAGAATGTGACTTTCATGGCTCAAAAGGAAAGTATGCATGTTGGGGGACCAGGGTTAAGCGGGAAGGGGTTAGCAAGTAGATAGGGCAGCTCTCTCCAACTGCCGTGAAGAGAGAGATACAGAGCAGGAAAAAGGAGTGGAGGAAGTGGTGCGGAATGCGGTTTGGAAGGGGTCCAGTAGAGAATAATAATTTTGAACTGAATGAGGTAATAAGCTAGTGAAGGTGATTGACGCAACACTGCAGAAAGAGGAGCCGAGTAAGTGGGCACAAACATTTTCTGCCACCCCTGGCTGGGGTACTCTCCACTCAGTACTTTTAGGAAGCATTTGCATGTGCAGAAGAACAATGTGTGCATTAGCTCCACTCTTATGGAAACTATATACTATCAGTAATGCCTAGAGCGCCTGGCCCCATTGTGCCAGACACAGAACAAAGAGGTACAGAACAAAGAGGTACAATCAGAGTGGGTGAGGAATGACTTGTACATTATAAACTTGATTTGGGGGGGGGATGGACACATCCCTGGTAATTCCAGTCTCTAATTTCTATATGTGTCTGGTTTACTAAAGAGCTGGGCTGGTTGAAAAGAAGGAAGATCTTTGCACAAAAATGTAGTCCCCTCATTCATTGAAATTTCAGATTTTCATCAAAATAGCAAGTTTTTGGAAAAAAATAAGTAGCTTCTAGGACTGGTCAAGCACCTCTACTTAACTCTCTATCATGATACAAAATCCTAGCCAGCCATATGGTAAGTCATCTAGGGCCTATTCCAACACCCACTGCAGTGAATAAAGACCATGGGAATCTTTTCAATGGATTTGATCCCTCAGTTCTCCTTTTCTTCTGTATGTCAGAATAGGATTGTCCCATACACTATTATTTTCTAGTCAGCTATTAAAACATCCCAACCAATGGTGCTGCCATCACTTATCTTGGGATACTGTTCTACACTCCAGTAGATATTTGGTAGTTCTAGTAGCATCAGGACACTTTCATTGTGCTGGATTTTAGTTATTCTCTTTGAAAGTGCTACCATGCTGCATGGCAACGGTAGCACTGTTTACACACACAGCATTGTATATCAAAAATATAGCTGTTTCCCAATTACTGAGATACCCCATTGAGTAACACAACTGTGGATTCCAGCTTCTGAGAGGGACTGTGTAGTCATCATGTGAAATGCAAAGCGCAGACAAGATTGCAAGAGGTGTACTGAGAGTAAAGCACAGCTAACAAATACCATTACCTACCTTTCTAACAATTTCATTTTACTACTACATGAAAATAAATTCACAGCAGCGCAGTGCTTGCGTGGCAACAGGAAAAATAGTCTTTTGAAAGTCTTGCAGAAGCAAACTAATTGGTCTCAAACCTAAATCATAAAAGACCTGTAATTATACTGCTCAGAATTAACACAGAAGGCTGCCTTAAAAAGTCCATTTTCAGTAAATTTATACTATCATAAGACCTGTCGCTTCTGAGTAATAAAAACAGAGATGCTAAGTTAAGCTTTGTGTTATCCTGTTTGTTCAGATGGTGCTTATGCCAGCTGTATGCGGCAGAAAAGCACTTTTCAATTTATTTTTATTGCTTCTTTCTAAAAGCGTTCCATTAAAGGAATATTACGCTGTGTGAAGTTTCAAACCACCGTCGGCAGTTTATTTGCTTGTTTTGCTGGAATGGAATAAACAGTTATTTGCAGTAACTGTTATTACAGCTTCATGCTTGCAATACTATAATTAAGAATCAATAACTGTTTATCCAATGTACCCCACTCTTTTCCAAGGGTGGTAACTTGTCTGTTTCTAAATTTGAATGGATACTTGGGCCTTACAGGTTATCTGCTCACATGGAACTTCCATTTTACAAGAGAGGTTACAAGGAGATTCCCACCTGTTCCGAGATGACAACTTCTAGGAACACTGATGAGGCTCTTGCAATAACCAAATAGAGCTGGCCAGGATTTTTTTTTTTTAAACCCATAGAAAATTGAAACTCCAAAAAACTTGAAATCAAAGTTGGCAGAACCCAAGAATGTTCCAGGTTTTCAAATATATTTGTCTAAAATTGTGAAAAGTTTTCATTTTCAAAGAAACTCCAGTTTTCAACGTCCAGATCTACAGATCTGTGCTCAGATACACTTGTCTTGGTCACCTAAAACTAACAGAGTGTGACTTCATTGCTCACAGCGGTGCCTGAGCACTACATAAACTGGATTTACCACAGGAGCAGCTCAAGGAGGCATCATCAGACCACCCCTCCCCCCCATATCTCCCAAGACAATCCCTTCTCGTTTCTCTGGAAATTATGAACTTCTTCTTGACCTATCCTAGCAATAGATTGCCAGTACAATGCCTACACTGGCTCAGCAACTCTTGCTAGCAAGTGGAAGAGGAGGGAGCCAACTCTCCACCCATTCCCTACCTCTTTATGTCCACCTGCTCCAGGGAGCAGGCAAATAGTCCTGCTTGATCACAGGGGCAGTTCTAGCTTTTTTGCTGCCCCAAGCATGGCAGGCAGGCTGCCTTTGGCGGCATGCCTGCGTGAGGTCCCCAGTTCTGAGGATTCAGTGGCATGCCTATGGGAGGTCCGCCGGTCCCACGGTTTCGGCTTACCTGCTGCCGAATTGCCGCTGAATCCGCGGGACCAGCAGACCTCCCACGGGCACACCGCTGAAGGCAGCCTGACTGCTGCCCTCGCAGGGACCGGCAGGGCACCCCCCGCGGCTTGCCGCCCCAGGCACGCACTTGGAGCGCTGGTGCCTGGAGCCACCAATGCTTGTTCATATGATCCTGGACTCAGAGTCCAGGAAACCTACATGGGAACGTAAGGGGATGTTCTTAGTCTTACTATCTAGAACATGTGCATTGTCTGAATAAGTTTCCCAGAAGTGATGATGAACTCTGTAAGCTTGTCCCTCTCACCAACAAATGTCAGTCCAATAAAAAGATATTACCCCACCCACCTTGTCTCTCTAGTAGAATACTAAGTAAATTGCAATAATCTAACTTTAATCAGGGTTCTGTTTTGCAACTTTTGCAATCAGCAGGACCACTCATTCATGCTATTCAGTGAGTAATGATAGCAGAGCTAACCAGACATTTTGAATATTAAGTTGGTTATATATATATGTATATATTACACACACACACACACACACTGGCTTTTATGCATCAGATGCATTAAGATGAGCAAAGACTATCAGCAAAACTATATAGTGGGCAAACATTGTATGGAACATCCTGCATTGACATGGAAATGGACATGGACCAGCTGATAGATTAGGCTTTTCCCATATCTACTTCTATCAACAGAAACTCTAGATTGAAAGTAGAGCCCAAAAGTGTACTAGAGAGTTGACAATATTGTAACAGAACTTTGGGTTATTTTTTTAAGCTGATCTAGCTCAACCACAAGGTATGGCCTTGATGCAGGAATCACTGGGTGAAATTCTATAGCCTATGTTATACAGGAGATCACAGTAATCCCTTCAGATCTTAAAAATCTATTCATCTACATGTATATAGTCTAAGGTTAAAGCAATACTAGCACACCTGTCACTGGTGATAACTCTGACCCTTTTTGGGTTCAGCTAAGGATGGGTTCATATAAACACCCCAAGAGAATCTCTCTCAGGCAAGCTATTTTCCTATTATGTCATGAAGGAAAACTACAGATCTTTATGCTCACTTATAATTACCTATTGTACTGGATCTGAGAAAGAGGACACTAGAACCAAAGCATTGCCTTTTCAGAAGGCCTCCAAATGGACCTCAGCCTGTAGAGTCCTTTGTTCTCCTATTGTTCTAGGAGTAGGTAGGCGCTCTCCCTTTTCCTTTGGCATCAGATCACGTTAGGAGTCATTTAACCCAGTTCATAAGGCCCTTTCTCAGAGCTACAGCAACAAAACTTCTAGTCAGCAAAACAAAAGTCTTTATGGCCCAGGTGAGGCTCATGGCCTGGAAGCTGCAGCACCCAGCATGGCTTCTGGTCCCCTCTGCCACACAGCCTTTTCCTGTTTATATAACCCAGCCCCAAGGGTGGGGCAGGCTGCTTCTTGATTGCACCCAGACTGCTTTGGCTGTTGGCTCCAGGTGACCCTTAAAGGGATAGTACACACTGCCTATCCTATAACTTACATTTACATTAATATTTAAAAAATGTCCATGGTGAATTCATGGTCCTGCTCAAGAAGTCAATGGTAAAACTCCCATTATTTCAGTGGGGCCAGGACTTCACCCCAGTTTTTTTTAACACTTAGAAAGTGTATAATTGACAGTCCAGCAAAATCCGAACAAGGACACCAGTTATATGACTTCTTTCCTTGTGTTTAACTAAATTTCATGGGACTTGGAGGAAGTAAGGAAGAATGTAGAAAAGGCTCTGGTAATCATTCTGTGTTCATATGGCTAGAAGACTAGCTGCAGTTACAGCATCTCTGAAAATAGTTCTTTTAACAAAGAGACAGTTTAGTTTTACAAGATGGAGTCCTTTCATGTTATTACCCACTACATGGTGGCAGAGTTCAATCTAGTGAGACCCCCAGCAAGGTAGAGAGTTTGAGTAACAAGCAAACAAAGAAGGACCTAGAAACAGAATGAACAGGCAGCACCAAGGGACTCAGCTGACCAGGAATGCTGGATTTCCAGTCAAAACACCTTGCAGAAGTACGCAAGCAATGGACACAAGAACTGAATCTATATACAGAACTGACCTTGGAAGAAAATGAAAATAAAGCTTGTTTACAATTTAATTTAGTAAAAGGAATGATGAGTGAGACACTGTTGCTAGTATTCCAATAGAATATAAGGGACATTACAAGGAGATTTACACCTCAAGGCCAAGCTGATGTTAAACATAGAACCCCATGTACAGTTCATAAGGCTACCAAAATCCAGTGTTCCATTAGCCCGGATGGAGCCACAGAAGATGGACCGGCCAGCCTGCAAAGAAGCATTACCTCTCCTGAAACTAGCACAGAGTGGATTAGCATCTGAACATTGGTGAGAAAACCTTCATGTAAATGGAGGATCTGCACTGGCCAAAACACACTGAACAGAGCACTGAAAACAAGTCAGTACTTATTACCCATGACTGAGGATATAGTGCTTAATTTGTCCAGCTCAAGTGTGCTCGCTATTTGGGATATCTGAATGTGCCAGAACGGATTGCTGTTAGATGAGCCACCTGGCAACCTTTGCCTCACCTTTTGGAGAGTGGCTGCTGGATTCAAATGCTTATGGACAACAGCCCAGCCCCAATAGTGTTCCAGTGTAAACTGGGAGTCCTAGTTCCTCACCCAGACTTCCAAGTGATAGCTGATGACATTCTCATTGTAGGAGACGATGTCGAGGAAGAGGCCATCCAAGACCATGACTCCGAACTGCAACAACTCTTGCGGTGCTGGGAGCAGAGTAACAGGCAAGCTGATCGCTGCAGACAAGCTGAAGATGAGAAGAACTCAGATCCCCTGCCTCGAACGTCTTTCTTCTGGGGGACTCCATGGGGAGCCTGAGAAATGGAAAACAATTAAGGAAATTCCTAGACCACAGGATGTGGCAGGAGTCTAGTGATTTATAGGGAGGCCAACTATCTTTCAAGGTTCTAGCCTCTGTTGTCAGAAGCTGGGAATGAGTGACAGAGGATGGATCACTTGATGATTACCTGTTCTGTTCATTCCATCTTGAAGCACCTGGCATTGGCCACTGTTGGAAGACAGGATACTGGGCTAGATGGACCATGGGCCTGACTCAGTATGGCCATTCTCATGTTCCACACCCCTCTCAGAAACCTGGTATTTAACATGGCACTATTAATAGATGCAAAATATAATCAGATATCTTAAACTCTTGTTCTAGAATGGCTGAGCTATCAAACAGAATTGTTGCAAGCTTGGAGACAAATTATTACAGGAGAGCAGTGTTTTTGAACCCAACCTTTTAAAATTACCATTTAAATAAATGACTTGGATGAGTAGAGTATGTAAAGGAGTTTTCCAAGCTTTTAGATGTTATTAAATTCAGAGACAATAAATATTGAGAAAATGCTCTAATAAGAGGGGGAAAGCATACCCGATTGATATTTTTTTTCCCATGCCATTAAGTGCAGTGCAGTGTCAGACATATCATAGTGTCTGGAGCAAATTGGAAGGTTATACTTAAAGTAATTGTTACCTAATAAAGGTTAGAAAAATGGACAGCTAGTTCTTTCTGTCTAAGCCTTTAAAATTTCTCCACACACTAATCTTTTCCCCTATGGTATTGCACTAACCATATTAACAATTTGATTTTTTATCGCTGTAGAGGCACAAATTCACTCCCCATATTATCAACCTCAGAAAAAAAAATTGAGAGAGGAGATGTGTCTCATTTGAGCAGTAAAGGCAACAGACAAATCTCCCCACTCCTTGGTTAGGAAACACAATTAAGTGGATTAGAGTAGATGCTCTTGAAAGAAAATTGGCTGGAGTGAGATGTGAATAGCCCAAAAGATGAACTATTAAACAAAAACAGCAACAGCCCATCATTCCCATCACCTTGGGATATGGTATTTGGGAAGAATTGGCTTGGATATTCCTCTGCTGGGTACAAATGCATGTGAGTGTAATTCTTAAACCAATCAATACAAGTCTCTAAAATGAAAGACTTGAAGCCATCAAAGGCAGGAATTATATCTCAGATGAGAAATGTGTGCAGGTTTTCTTGGCTGACTGTCAGACCTTATCCACAGACTGCTCAGCCTGACAAACTGTGGTTGTAATATACACTTACGTGATTCAGAGCATAAAATGGCAAACCTATACTCCACTTGTCTCCCCTAAGCTACAGTAAGCACAGCTGGGTTTGGTCATTACTAGGATGGGACACAACCCAAGAGGGTTCAGATAGTGTAGTATTGATTTGCTTGGTGGTGCTTTTTCTTCCAAGTACATACTCTACCACTGCTCAGTTGTGGTACTAAAGGGGCACTGCTATTGGTGCTGCCATCTTTAAGATGAAACATTCATAGTCATGGGAAAAAAATCTCATGATACTTTTTCGCAATATTAGGTTGTTACACCTGTATCTTGGACAAGTGACAACTGAGGAAACTCTGCATTCCCAAATACCCACTCTTGGTGGTATGTACATTATTGTACAGTGGGACAACTGATGAGTGTTCACCATAGAAATGCAGCCAGCACTAGGGTAAAAAAGTCATCACTATGTACAAAGTTCTCTGGGGTTTCCTTGGGGTTGTGGAATGGCATAACCACGACAAATTAGGACAACATTTTCAAAAATGCCTAAGTGACTTAGGAAACAGTCCCATTGATGCATAGGTTCCTAAGTCACTTAAGAATTTTTGAAAATGTTGACCCCCCAATACTTTGCAGTTGAATAGCTCCTTTCATCTAAAGATCTCAAACTACTTCAACAAGGTTAGTAGGCAGTATCATCCCTGTTTTAAGGAGGTAAACTAAGGCACAGAGATTAAGTGATGCCTTAAGCTTCAAAATGCAGGCTATCACAGTCAGGAATAGACTCCTGGCTTTACTGAAGTCAGTTGGAGTTTTGAAGTCGATTTCAGTAGGGCCAGGATTTCACACCAAGTCTTCTGAATGCTAGTCCATTGTTCTAGCACCCATGCCTTACGCAATGGGGACCAGGCCTCTAGATACTGCCAAAATACAAACAATAAATAGTGATGATGAACATGAAATATTACCTTCTCTGGGCTCTCACCTTAGGAAGCAGTGAACAGGATATTCTCTGCCCTTATGAGTTTGGACCCTTCGTATTCATATCACACATAAATGCTAGTACTGCTTTAGCCACATCAGGTTTTACGATCTATTAAATATAAGTAAAAAATCATATCAAATCAGTGTCATGTCTTAACTGATGTCATCTTTCATCTTCCTAATGATGCAGAAGATCAAAAATAATTAAAAATCATTCTGTGGGTTGCAACCTAATCTGTCTCTCATGAAATAAAGAGGAATTTATTCCTCTCCTTAAGAGAGACATATTCTGGTTTGTGAAAGGGCATAATTAAGAATGGGATTGTTCACAGGAGAACCCCCCCTCTCAGATTCTCTCCACTGAATTTTGAGGGCTGGTGGGACAACAAGGATCAGGAAGAACATTTCCCAAAACCATGATCCAGAGCACATAAAAGAAATTGGATGGGATTGAATAATATACATTGTGCAAAGCAAAAAAAGAGCTCTTAGCAGTGGCATTTATTTGAAATGTATATTTTTCCAGTAGGCTTTTTCCAAATAAAAAGGGACTAACAGAACTTGGTCTATTATAAGATAGAAGAGGAGATCCCTGCTGTTAGTATACAGGTCTGTTTGTTAGCCTGGGATAGAATTGTGGGTTTGACTTTTTAATACTCATACTAATGTGTGGACAGACACTGATGTTGCTTCTGCCTAGTCAGATGGATTTGTTAACACAATCGGAACAGATAAGAGCAGTTAAAGTGTTACTCAGAGCACACTTTAAGATTGCCTCAACCCCTCTCTCAAGGCAAAAATCAAGCAACCAGTTAGGAGGGGCAAAGGGGCTTGGAAGGTATAAAACACTAAAGAAATGTCTGTCCCTGCCCAGAGCACAACCTCACTCCTTACCCCTCCAAAGAGATGGGATGAAGACCCCAGACCCAAAATGGAACATGACCCTAAGTTGTAAGGGGTGGATTGTGGGTGTGCATTTCAGGTATAATTATGCCTCTGGAAGGGGCGGGGAGACATGCGGGGGAGAGGGGGGAAACAAGGCTCTGCAGCGTCAGAGTTATGGAACACATTTGCCAGAAACTAACCCCAATAAACATCACATTGTCTACATTTTGGACTTCTGGTCTTCTGCATGACAAGAACCAGGGGAGAGGGTTAAGGGAACGCCTTCTAACACCTGCTCTCATGCAAAGGAAGATCTCCATGCACAAGAGAAGGCATCTCCGGATTGCAATCTCATCCTAAAGACTTCAAGTATAAGCATCATGGAACAAAATGGCTGGATTTACCCCTTCACATAAGAACCAGTTGTCACCTAATGAAGTTAATAGGTAGCAGGTTTAAAAACCCAAACAAAATCACATATTTCTTCACAATGCAGTCAAATCCATGGAACTTGTTGCCAGGGGATGTTGTGAAGGCCAAAACTATTACCAGGTGTGCAAAACTAGGTAAGTTAATGGAGGATAGGTTCATCAATGGCTGTTAGCCAAGAAAGTCAGGGCTGCAACTCATACTCTAGGTGTCCCTACGCCTCTGGCTGCCAGGACAGGACAACAGGGGATGGATCACTTGACAATTGGCCTATTCTGTTCATTCCCTCTAAAGTATTGGCCCTAGTGACGGTCAGAAGACAGAATACTGGGCTAGATGGACCATTGCTCTGAAGCAATATAGCAGTTTTTGTCTTCCTGGGAAGGATAATGAACAAAATTCTGCTGTCAGCAACACTGCGATCAATTTAGACAGAAGGGCTTGATCTTTCAAAGTGTTCAGCTCCTCCTGGGAGCTGCTGAGAATCCTCAGCTTCCACGGAAGTCAAATGAGGGTGGAACACCTCACATGAGCAATTCAGTACCATAGAGGTTTAGGCCCTGACTTCGATGCAGTTACTTTGAATCTACACAAGTGTAGCTGAGAGCAGAATTCGGCCCCATCTAACTCTGATGAATGGCCAAATGTTGGAATTGAACCTTTTGTTGCATGGAGTCCAGGATTTACAAACGTGGGGTCAAATTCACTGTTATGACCTATGAATCCCATTGGCTTCAGTGGGGTTGCAATGGTTTTACTGACAGCAGAATTTGAACCTCTTTGGATGAATAGATTACTTGAATCTTTTGATTAAATCTTGATTCTGGTGCCAAAGGGCTGAACAGATTGGTTTCCCTGAGCCTGTTTTTCTCCTTCCTGGGATAATAAATACAGCTACGTAAAAGAAAGGACACATACAAATGGCTGGTATCAGAAAGCCACTCTTTAATGCCATCCAGATAATGTCATAGTACTCAGTCTTCCTAAATTTAAATTATTAGCAATGACCAAGCTTTGCTCCCTCTTGATGCATCACTTAACCTTGTAATCAGAAAATCTATCCCATTCTCTGTCTTAGATTGATGATGTCACATTACACTTGTTTTTTTCTGCCAGACGGAGCAATCATGCTGGAGTGAATCAGGCCTGAGTGTAGCTGTAGAATGCCCATCATGAGTGTGATTAATATCGTTGATTCTATTGGTGAGCTAGAGCAGGCTTCTCAGAACCTACTATATTTTGGACATATTAAGATGTTGCTAATAGATTTTTCTCTGCAAAGAATTTCATTCATAACCTTAATGTTATAACAGGGTTTTTTTGAATTTTAGATATTACTACTACTAATAGTAACAATAATGAAATCATTGTTTTTCCAGCCTAGTAGAAATTTGATTCCCCCCTCCGGTAACTAATCCAGACATGGTTACAGAGCCCTGATATAAGTGTCTTTGGCCTAATGCATTGCTATTTTAAGTCATAAAAGCATCTGACAATCAATACTACATTCACCCTCCGAAGACCAAATGCAGGGTTATTTGTTGTTTCTGTCTCTGGGTCTGATTCTCCTCTCACTTATGTTGGTTTTACACTTGTAAAACTCCATTGACTCCACAGGGTTATTTCTGATCAATGCCAGTGAGAGAGCAGACTCCATCCTGACAGTAACTCTGCCCCCCACCCCTCACCATAGCACTGAAACTTCTTCCAAACATCAGTCATCCTTGGAACATCCTTAAGATGCAGGGAAGTATTATCCCATTGTACATGTGACAATGGAGTTTTGTTACAAGAAATGAGCCAGAAATGACACACCAGATGCAAACATCTTCCAGGCTTTCAAAGTTTGAGATCTGTACTTGGATCTGTGAATGACCCCTCAGCATAGTGAGCCAAACCAAACCACAGATCTGAATCCCTTTAAAAACCAACATTGAGTTCTCAGGTGAAATACTGACCCCTCTGAAGCCAGTGGCAAAGCTCTAATTCACTTCGACGGAGCCAGCATTTCACCCTTGTAGTTTGGGTCCATCTCTACTTCTATCCTGAAAAATGCTCGATTGCTCCTCTGTTACTCTTAAACATCAGGAAATCAAAATGTACCATTGCCTGACAAACTGAAGAAGCGATTCAACTAGAACTGCTTGTAACCTAATAAACGCCCCTTGTATGCAATCACCCAAGGGAAAGGTGCCTTCAGTTTATACAGACTGAACTCAGCAGGCCAAGTAGAACAATAGTTCTCTCATACTACATTGGCAATGCACTAGATACTAAACACACCTTAGTCAGGTTTAACTGAAAGATCTTCCTTCCCAGAGGAGAGACTAAAACCAAACAAAAAACCTACACGGCCCAAGTTAAAATAAGATAAACTGTCTCAGCAAAATATCCTGTTGGAATATATGTTTATGTTTACTCACTCCTCAGTATTTTGGGAAATAGAATTTTAACTTGCTTTAGAAAAGAAGAAACATGTTAGGCTGTAAAAAATCCTAAAAGCTTGCAAACTGTTTAGGAAAAAAAAAAAACATACATACATTTGCACAAGTTGTTCACTTCAGAAAAAACTGTTTGGAAAGATTAGAATGTTTATTGAATGTCTTCAATTGCAAAAAAAAAAACAAAAACAAAAAACAAAAAACCCCAAACAATCCCCCCACATTTAGATTGGGTACCATGTAATCTTTTATTTGATTGGATATGTTAAGCTTCAATTCAGGGAATTCCAGGGGAAAGAGCTTGCCCTGTTTGATCAGTTTAGCCAACACTACTGGGGGTGGGGGTGGGGGTTGGAGGCGGGGGGAAGAGGAGGCATGTGTATGGGTGATTTTTTTTTGCGGCAAGTTTTCAATGCTAAGATCCTCTCTTGGAAAAAGAAAAAAGGCCCATATTCACACAGGATTCAGGCACTCAGCTAAGACACACTCGCCATGGTAAGAACCTATATAGAATAAAATGGAACAGAACGGACTGTCCTGAGGAGAAAAGTGTGATTAACAGCAATATTCTGTGAAAGTTGACCTATATTTTCAGTAGTGAAATGTTTAAAAAAAAAATCCCTAGATTTGAGTGGTCTTTTGGGCCCTAACTCTGTAACAATCTGGTGCAGAACCCAGGTGTTTGAGTCTGCACTGCTAGGTGCAGTTGAAGGATCATGGCCTTAGTTCATAGCTAGTATCTTACAAGCCTCCTTATATTCCAGCCTGTTTAGGCAAGTTGCATGAAGTGCATGGAGCGACTAACCAGGCTGAAAGCCTGGAAGTATACCTGAAGAAATACAAAATTCTCGTTTTCACTAGATTGAAACGCTCCTTTTCCATTGTTGCTTAAATCAGGCATTTCCGTGCACCGGTGGAAGGACTATAATGTACACTAACAACATACACATTAAAGGGGAGCAAAGATCAGTCCTATAATGTTTTCCATGTCTGTTCTTTAGAGATTAAAAAAATCCAAAACATCAATCAGATTCATGTCACACGGAAAGGCCGATTTACAATCCAAACTTACCCTCCCCAGCCCTGTTGTATCCCACAATCTTGAGTCTCCCTTCACAGTTTACGTGGCTCTTTTGGCAGAGCTGCCTATAATCATGCTCAAAAGTGATGTGTATATTTTTATCTTTTTGTACTCCCTGTGATGGAAGAAACATTTCTGGTGTTTTTTTTTTTTTTTTAAAGCCACCTTGGTTATAAAGACTGACTTCAAATCAGCACTGACCTTTTGTTCAACAGCTACTGAGGTAAAAACACATAAAAACGTCCATTTAGATATTGGTGGGAAAAGGAAAGTTCATTGATTTTCTTAGTTTGCCAAGCTCAGTGGGCTTTTACGGGTGTTTGTCTCTGCAGAAAGAGACAGCACAGAGTGTGGGGGGCTATTCTTTATTCCCAGCTAAAATTAAAACTGTGCTTCAAAATTGATGAGATGTCTGTTTGAGGCAGCATGCGGAGTTCTCATTGAATTTTGCTGGCTCAGTCATCTTTTGGATAGCGGACAGAAGGTTTGTTTAAATTAAAGTGTTGCTTGGCCAATCTTCTCCAGCCAAAGGGCCCTTTACAGTTTTTTAACCTATTTGGAGCTGGGGAGAAGTCAGTCTTGGGAGCCAGTTTGTTGGGCAAGTGTGCCATTAAGACCCAGCCTGTGGAGGGTTCACTGAAAACCAATGCAGAAGAGGTCTGAGGAAGCTAATGGTTTCAAAATCCAAACAAATATTCTCGGACTCAAATTCTATGCATGATTCATCCAACTCTCACGTAGTGTTTTAAGATGGTCTCAATTTGTGGTTATCTGTTGTACAGTAGCTCTTAAGTGCCCCACTGTGTTAAGTGCTGAGCCTCCACGCCAGCCGCAAAAAGTTTACAATCAAAGTGTACAAGACAGACATGTGGGAGAAAGGAAGTACAGACTGGGCACTACGGCACAAAAAGAGTAAGTAATTCCCCCAAGCTGCTTGTGGATGGTTTTGGTGCTGCATCTCCACCTCCTCAAAGGGACTTTCCTCTTGCCTTGTCAAGAGCCTAAAGGGGGGCACTCCTCTCTGGATTCCATTTCTGAAGAATGTGCCTAGGACTAACGAAAATGGGATGCCAGGAAGGTTAGGGGTGTGCAAAATGGTAGGATAAAGAATGGTCCTGAACCCTCATCTACCATTTGAATCAAGCTTGGAACCATTTTGGAGAAAACGTAGGTAATGCATTTCATTTTCACTGCATCCCTCCTAACTTTGATGTTCTGGACAGGACCAGACAAGCTGAAATACCTTGGAAACTTTGGATACATCTGTTCTGGTCAGAAGCAGAGCTGCTAGAAAATTCTAGAAAGCCTGTTCTCATAAGGAATGAGATCCATGTCTATGGAGCGGTACAGAACAAGGCTTATGGACCCCTTACATCCTAAAAATGGGGTTTAAAGGTGAACTTAAGTGTTGCATAAATCCTTGTATTGATCCTATTCATGGGGTGAATTTCTGCCAAGATTTCCATACTGCTTTCATATCCAGGGAGATGCAGTTAGATTGCAGATGCCTTTTTGATGTTGTTGGATTTATCATCATGAAAGTAAAAGAGAAAGATGGACAGAAGCAGAGACTATGTATGCCTTGGGGAAATGTCAGGTTGTTTCACTAACAATGCAAGGAAAAGGATTAACAGCTCAAGAGTATACCTGAGTGGACATAAATCATCTATGGATATGACAGTTTACATAGAAGCATAAGTTTCCAATTGCCTATTTGTTTACCTGAATGTTCTCAGTTTAGCTGGGTTGTCAATGTCATAATTTACTGAGAACTCAGCAAATCAGTCTAGATTTGATTCTGTCAAAGGTAACCTCTAAAATAGATCGGTGCTACAGAATAAGCCAAGGCATGCCAAGTGCTGGCTCTGTTCTCAATGTGGATGCTGCCAGCCTGGAGTACATGGCATCAATTTCATAAATGAGAACTTGCAAGTGACATGAAGCTACTGTTCCAAAGGACCTCTTATTTCATAAATAGAATGGCAGTTTGGCTCTTCTTTTTGTCAGGAATATGATCTGAAATATTTTGGTGGAGAATGAACAATTATTTGTTCTATAAAAGTTTTTACCTAGCAATAGTAAGGTTTGGAACTGGAGGAATTAAATGGATGCATCCAGCATCCATGGAAGGGTAAAGTTGGGAAAGGCAGCCTTCAGATGTATCCTGAAGCCAGGCTTCAAGTTGAGGCCAAGAGATTAGCCCAGGTGGTGTATGGACGCTGCAGTGCTTCCAATTAGGCATTTCATTGGTTAAATGGGTCATTTGATAGTTGACAGGAGAGTTTTGGGAGTGAGCACTGGACACATGTAATATACTATGTGGCTCATGTCTCCCTCTAATGGCTGGACTAAGAACACAAGAGTGGGTTACTTAGGCACAGCTCAAGGATTTATTCCTTTCAGTCAAGTGTTAAAAGGTTTCTGCTTTCAGTGCTGCAGGTCCTGGATTCTGTCTTCCACTGGTATCTGTAAGGATACAGCCACATCACCAGAAGGTTTTCTCTGGTACATGCCTGAACCCAAAATCGAGTTCTGAGCAACCTTTGTTTTTTCAGGGATTAAAAAAAATCTGAATTTGAATCATATCCAAGTTTTGGGTCACTATAATGGGCCCAACCAAACTTGGAATTCAAGCCCCCCCCCAATCCCAAACAAAGTCTATGGCTTCAAATTTAGACTATGATCAATATATTACAGTTCAGGTATACAATGCACACAGAGGATTCAACACTGACCTTTTACCCATCACTGTTAAGAGGAACTTGAGAAATTATGGTATTTGTTTATATGAGTACGATACAGAGCAACAAAATTAGACCAATGTCAAGTTTGATCTATCACTAGTACAAATATTAAACTAAGCAAAATGTACCAAGAATTTCTTTAATGAACAAACTCGGTTGAGGTGAGTGCAAGAGTGGAGGCAGAAGTGGCACCAGCCTGAAATATAGGCCAAAGTGAGGAGATAAGTAGACACAACACCACAAGCCACACTACATTGGAAATATCCATCTATAGTGACTTTTTCTAGATCCAAGAAAAAAAATGTAAAGAGCACAGAAGGTAAACCAACCCATTTACCACTTGGTCTGCTTTTCACGTTGTATCCAAGCCCACCCGCTCCTGCACCCATGCTGTGGGGGACCACAGTGAGTTTTAGTAGGGTTATCACAATGCAGGGAATCCTTTCCTCAGATTGAACAAACTAGGGGTTCTGCATTACTTTTAATCAGGCTTTCAGGAGAGTATCCATGTTCACTAGAGGGCTCAGTGCACTTCAGAATAGCACAACCCCAACCCCGGTTTGAACACTTCCATCTTCTCATCTCAACTGAAGCACTGAATTATAAGTGTTAGACAGGAAGGGGAAACCACTAGAATGACCTGAACTGCATTACAAAAGGTGGGAGGATACAAACCGCTTGAGGTGAAAGATTAATTAAATGAAATAGCTACACCACTTCCCATCTGAGGAAATGCTTCATACCGTGGGAGCATGTTGTATAGCATCAGTGGTTTCTTCTTTTCATGCAAAAATCCAGGTTACTACAAACATGACTCCTCCTTGGCTCTGAGAGCTCGGGGGGCGGGGGAGATGACATGGGGAAAGAGATGCTAAATGAGTTTGGTATGCAGTGGAAGACTAACAGGATTCTAGATCAGATTCTCATCTGTTGTAAGTTGGCTCAGCTCCACAGGCTTCAATGCACTAGAATATCTTGCATGAATAGCCGATCAGACCTTCTGACCTTCTCTCCCTCACCAAGTTAGGATTGAGTTCAGGTTCCAGGCTCAACTCAGAGCAGCACTCACTCTTTTACAAAGAACATAATCCCTCACATCTCCCTGCCTATCTGCTTTTATTTGATGAGGTGGTAATTACACAAGGTTGGAAAAATTTCAAGTTTGGAAATTTCAAACACACACACACACACACACACACACACAACACATCAGAAAAGTTTTGTCAAGAGCATCATTGTTTTTTGACCAGCATGAGTGCTGAAATAGACTTGGGGCCACATGGGACTTCCCATATATTACTAGGTTGCACATGTGGCTGCTCAGAATTTCAAAGTGACGGCAGGTATAGAACTCAGTTCCTAAATCTCCAGAAGTGCTTAAGCTAAAGATTATTTCCTCTAGCTTTAGTAATGGAGGATAAAATATTTTAAGCACCCAAGCAGTTTAGAAGCCTAAACCCCATTTTCAAAAGTGATTTGGGCACCTAGGAACATCCTACATGGAAAGTCAATGAGACTTAGGAACCTAAGTCACTTAGGCACTTCTGAAAATGTTAGCTGTAGGGTCTATGACACACAGGTGAACAGTTCTGATTCCAGCCATTAGAGGGCAGTGGTAACAGATGCACCTGTCCATTACAAAAGTGATCAGAGTATGGATTCCTTTTCAGGGGCACTAACTGAGGCAGCTGAATCTCTGGTGTAACTGCTGGTTTCCAATTAGCAGCTACATTTTCTTCACTGGGATCAGAAGAGATGGACAGCTCTCGGGAGGCAGCTATCACTTTCATCTGGAATGGTGACACTTCATTCCCACATAGGATTTTGGGGACCAGTAGGAATAGATTCTATTGTACATGCCTTTTTCTTCTGGCCATACTGGAAGTGTGGGGAACTGCAATGTTAGGAGAAGAAGAATATTGTTCATATTTTCAAACAGACTAGAAAATAGCTGAATATTTTCATTAAAATCCATTTCCTAAACAAGCTTGTTTAAAAACATACTAGATGAGCTGTAATTCAGTTTTGACCCAGTATTTCAGACTCCACCAGTTTTAGGTACATTAAACGGATTACATGGTATCCCTCTGGAATTCAGAAGTCATGCAGTTGACCCACTAAAAGAACATGGATTATGAAATAAAAAATGATGGAATGCCTCAGTGGTTAGAGAGGAAACTGCAATTGCAACTAGTTAGTTTTGGAAATTTCACCTGCATTGGGGCGGGGTGGGGGGGATAGGAGGGAGGAGGGGAGCTCTCTTAAGCAGAGAACATGTCAGTGAATCTAAAGACCCTCCAGGCTTATAGGGATGGCTGGAGGGATTTATCGACCGTGGTTTTACAAACAGTAGGGAATTTAAAGTGTTCCCCTTGTAGCTAGTAAAGTAAATTTTCACGTTTGCAGGCAAAGCTTAAAACATAAAGGCTGAGGGCTAAGTCTTTACCCTCTGCTCTGCTGGTACCCGGGGATGAGAAGAGAGCTTCATTTCCTCCTTTGCACTCAAGCAAGCGTCAGAAGGGGAGTGATTATAATCAGCAGGATTTCACCCAGGGAGCACATACAGGATCAGGCCACTGGGCTGGATACAAATTCACGAGCTACAGAAGAAACAGGATTGCTCATTAACAGTCCCCTGAATGCCTCAGACTTACCCTGGCCTGCCCTTCATTGGGGCCATTTCAGCAGAAGCTTAAATAAATGGGGATAAAATTCACATGGCCAACACTCCAGCTGATTGTGTCTCAGTCCTTTGCTCTCCCTCTCCTGCAAGGGACACAGAGAGATCCAGCAGGTGCCAGATTGTACAGGACTCCAGTTTTCTTTAGTTGTTTACTATTTGGCAGCAGCTAGAGGTCAGGATCCTATGGTGCTAGGCACTGTATAAGAGTCTATTAAAGACAGTCCCTGCCTCAAAGAGCTTACTGTAAACAAAAATATGCATAGTGCTGAGCAAATCATTTTGCAACACGTTTATTGGACAAATGCAGATTCTTTTTCTGCTCACATAAAATTCAAGAGCAGGTCATGATTTTCTCAATTTAGATCCCCCCCCCGTTTTTTTTGTAGAATACTTTTACCTTTATGGATCAGTCTCCAAGATCTCTGTATATAGGCCATTTGAGCAGAGTGGTTTAGTTGTGATTGGTCAGAAAAGTCAAAAAGATATTTTCTGTCCTGATTGGGGGACAATTCAAGTGCTCTTGACCTATATATTTGTGTGCGTAAATTTAAAATGTTTTCCATGAGTACGTAGGGGTGTGGCTTGAAAATGAATGTGTGCGCCCGTAAAACAGGATTGCATTTATGCTCCTAGGAAGAGAATGCATGTAAATGTGACCATGGCCACAGGTACATCACTTAGAAATTCAAGTAATATTTAATAGATTCATAAATCGTAAAGCCAGAAGGGACCATTAATTCATCCAGCCTGATTTCCTGCATATCACAGGCCACAGAATTTCATCCACTGTTTGGGATTATCACTAAAAGACCAGAAAATTAGTTGAACACAAGAGGCAGAGTTGGGTTCTAGTCCTGTCTGACCAGTCGTGAACTTCACTAAGTCATTTCTCCTCTCTGTAGCTCAGTTTCTCCAGCTGATGATTGGGGACAATGGTACTTCCCCATCTTTGTAAAGTGTTGTGAGATCTACAGAGACTGAACACTATGCAAGACCCAAGTGCTACTTTTCTCAGCTGTTTTAGCCCATCACTAGTGCAATATATCACAAGGGCTGTGCAGTTTCAGCCTCAAAGCACTGAAAGATCTTGCATTTTGTGGCATGAAAAAACAAAACAAAACCAACAATTCTGTTCTCCAGTGAACACAATTAATGAGTTACATAATGGGGAAAAGGAGTGGAGCATTACAAACATTTAATTGAGAGGATAGTCAAACTGACCCACAGTGAGCGCTTCAATTAGACTCACTGAATATCACTGGCAACAGGGTATGCTAACAGTAGCCACACAGCATGGCTCGAAAAGGAAGATGCTCAGACGCTCATTAAATTACTTTTCCTTAAAAAAAAAAAAAACAACACACAAATAAAGAGGGAAATCTGTTCATTGCATTTCATATCACATGCTGCTCTGCAAAAGTATTTAACCTAAATGCTACAGAGGTCACGCCTATCTGTAATGTAATTGCATTGAAAGGAGCTTGATTTGCCCTAAGTCAAAGGCTAACTTGGCATTACCATGCAAGTGTATTTAAATGAAACCTATCCAAGGCTACAACGCTACATTTTTGGAAAATAAGTCAAGTCCATTGGTTGTGAGTGGATGCTTTGAACTATTAATTGGAAATTGTGTGTGTGTGTGTGTGTGTGTGAACTTAAGATAGTAAAAAAGGATCAGTCAGTGAGTTAGAAAATTACTCCAGTCCTTAGACCATGTCAAACTAAAGCAAAAGAATGAAATATTTAAAGTTCCCCTTTACAGATCATGGGAGATAGGGCTGCAGTGATTGGCTGCCCAGAATTACGTCCGTCTTGCTGTACAATGAAGATATCCTGTGCTGGGATTGTGCTTCTCCCCAGTTTAGAATTTATCTGGAGCATCACAGCCTATTCTGCACCCCCCCACACACACCCCTCAGGGAATTTAGCATTTGAAAGGTGGCAGCCTTGGGCACTGACCACAAAAGAGGTACAGCATTGGCATCAGCAAGGCAGGCTTCTGGCGAGGCAGTTGGTGTGCTGACACCGCTATTAAACCAAGCATATTGGTTTCCGTTGTGCCTTGCCTTTCTCCCCTAAGCCACCTCTTGTCTCTTTAGTCTCCTGGGGTCTCTTGTTACACACCAACATTATAAGCTCTTTGGGGGCAGGAACTGCCTTTTACTACATGTGTACAGTGTTTAACACACTAAAGCTCTGATCCCTGACTGGGGACTGCAGGGGCTACTGCAACACAAACAATGCTGCCGTCTTATTCTTCACCTTTGGAGCCAAGTGGGGTGAATGCAGACTCCATGAATCTTTTTAAGTTCCCAGCCACCCTGCTGTGGCTGCCTACAGTGCTGTTCCGTTTCTAGTAGAGGTGCCAACAAAGATCAAAGTTCCCTACATGTAATCAGAGACAATCACTGCCCCAGAGAGCTCACAGTCTAACTAGATGAGGCAGACAAGTTGCGGGATGGGGAGGGAAGAAGAACAGAGGCACAGTGAGGTGACTGAAGAAACTTGCCCGAGGTCACGAAACAGATCGGTGGCAGAGCTGGCAAGAGAATTCAAGTGTCCTGATTCCCAGACCAGTCCCCTACTTTATTATGACTCGCTATCGTCTTGCCCACTTGTAACTCAACACACTCCACTGTCTTGTTTCACAGAAGCCAGCAAACAGCTCAGATTCTAGCACCATTCACTCACTGCTGAATTAGGGTAAATTTAAACTGCTGACCTAGTGGTGAAAGGCTCCATATCTCAAATTTCCAACCCCATGAGCCATCTAGTAATAAGGAACACGCTGAGGATAAGGAACATCTAGGATACACTGATTAATAAATAAGCAATAAAATGACCTAGAATAGATTAGGGAATGACATAAAGCAAACACTGCAGGAAGGTTAATTGTTGGGAGGGACAGCTCAGTGGTTTGAGCATTGGCCTGCTAAACCCAGCGTTGTGAGTTCAATCCCTGAGGGGGCCACTTAGGGAACTGCGATAAAAATCTGTCTGGGGATTGGCCCTGCTTTGAGATTTTTAATTATTTGGGGGGAGGGATAGCTCAGTGGTTTGAGCATTGGCCTGCTAAACCCAGGGTTGTGAGTTCAATCCTTGAGGGGGCCACTTGGGGATCTGGGGCAAAATTGGTACTTGGTCCTGCTAGTGAAGGCAGGGGGCTGGACTCGATGACCTTTCAAGGTCCCTTCCAGTTCTAGGAGATGGGATATCTCCATTATTTTTTTTTATTTTTTTTTCTCCTCCCTTTAGCCTAGAGGAACGCTGTAAAAAAACCACACAAGAAGAGGAGACATGTAAGGAAAGGAGGGCTTGATACAAAGCCTATTGACATCTATGGAAAAGGCTTCTATTTGCTTCAGTGACTTTAGATCAGGTTAATATAGACCAAAGGAATCAGACAAAACTACGTACTGGATCCTTATTACTGAGGTTATGTTATCAAATGCAGAGGGGATAGGTTAATGATGATGAATTGCAGTCAAGGAACCAAAACTGACAATACATCTCTCCTGGGTTTGGATTAAATAGCTCCGAGGAACTGGGCTCAAACGACTGGGGCAAAATCAAATATGTCGCAGTTACAATGATGATTCACGTGTGCTGGCTTCTTTACCAGTTCGAACTCCCGGAATGAAATTCCATCACCGGTGTGAAGTGTGTGCACATTGTGTAAACATACCTCTTATTGAAATGGATAATGTTACGGGCTAGAAAAAAAAAGGAGATACAAGCCAGAAGTATGGATAATGAGAATTTTAAGCAAGGGTGGGGAAGAAGCATGCAAAAAATCAGATCTGGATCAGGGACGCAGGGAAGGAATATTTCTGGTGCCACTGTCTTGCATTTAGCAAGGTGGTTAAGAATATATTCATCAGTTCAGAGTGTCATTCACACTACAGCCCTTGTGGCTACGTGAAGGAGCATTATAGTAGTTACCAATTATAAAACTCCCTTTACTCATGCAGCACAGTGAAAAGTGGTCTCAGTGATGAAGACCAAGACTGAAGATATTACAGCTGGTGGTAACTTATTAGGTCACATCTAGTCCATTCCCCAACACTCCCCTGTGCTGTGCATTGTGGTTTCCCTCCATTGCTGTGTGTAGACCACATTTCCATGTCTCAGGAAAGGGGGCCTCCCCCCACTGCCTTTAGACTACCCTACAATATGATAAGATCCAGCAGTCTAGTAGGCCTAAATTTCCCTTCACTTAGTTTTATCTCATTGCTTCTAAATATAAATCCTTGGGCTACAGAAACATTTCCTCTTTGGTGTCCCGCCTTTTCAGCTCTTTGGGTAATTATTATTCATTACTGTATTACTGCAATTCCTAGATTCCCCAGCCAAAATCCAGGCCCCAGTGTGCTCGGCCCTGTACAAGTTCATAGAGAGAGACAGAGAGCCTTCAACTGAAACAGACAAAAAAATATGTATTGTATAGAGGGGGAAACTGAGGCACACAGAGATTAAGTAATTTGTTGAAGGTCACAATTCCTGGCTGTGGACCGAGTGGCATCCTCGCTTTATCTGAATCTGTAGATAGTGCATAGGGTGGGGATGGTAGACACAGATGAAGTCAGGAAGGAGATGGTTAGGAAGAGATTCCTATTGCAGCTGCAGTTACTATCCCATGTAACAGAAGGGCTGAGCAGTAGGGAGGGGACAGTGTTGAGAAAGTGGTCATCTCTGTCCCTCTGCAGGTGGATGTCACCTGCTAGGTTCAGGGCATGAGGATATTGGATGTGTGGGGCCCTATGTGACCACAGAGGTAACACACACTCTTGGCAGTGGGCCTGTGTGTGTCTTGGTGAACACCCCAGAAAGTGCATTTTTAGTTCAGTGTATCGTGCCCATGAGGCAGCTCAGGTAGGTGAGCTTCTCTGAACTCAAAGTGCCCCTGGTATCATTGAGCCAGTGGTTAGCATGGCTTGCTGAACATTCAGCTAATTTTTTTGATCTTTGGGTAATTGTTCCATGATTGGTGGTGCCAGAGGATTAAAGTGCCACCCGAATGGGAGCGTTCAGGGGAGCGCGCAGAAGATTCATGTCTTTATTGGTCAGACGCTGGAAATAAAAAATTAATGAACATAAATATTGATTGGTACAGACATGGAAATCAATGTGTACGTTTCCTTGCTAAATGGAACAGGAACAATGTTCTACAGTATTTGGAAGCGTGAGAGACAATGGGTTGAGGTGAAATGCAACAGGGCCCAGCAAAATTAAACCGGGCAGCAGGATGGCAACTGAAATGCTATCTGAATGCCAAGGAACACAAGCTAAATTTGGTTAAAAATTAACCAAATATTTAGCTTATGATTTCTATAGTTTTAAGTTAATACATTTCTGAAGCCAAACTTCACACACTCCCCATTAACCCATAGACGGCACATTTGTGCACAACATCAAAGCAACTTTAACTTTGTCACTATGTTGATGTCCTGAGGGGCAATTTTTTTTTTTTAAACGTTGCAGCATTTTTATTAAAATCCACCATTTACTAGCCAGCTCTTATACACAGATCTTTAATATTGCACTTTCAAAATTTAAAAAAAAACCCTGCAACAAATAAAACCCTTATACTCTTTATGTATTCCATTTTGCAAGCTGATTGGTTACTTCAATAAAAAAAATAGAGGGAGCATAAAAGTAGAGCTTAGAATGAACTTTAATTTCAACTATAACTAAATGGAGTCAACCAATGCCTCAGGAATGATAAGAACAGCACCTGCAGCTGCACAAGGGAACATAAAAAGTACAATCCTCATGCTTTGGGGTATAAAGCGACTGGGTCAGGAAGCAATTTTCTTGTGTATATTGCTCACAGGACAGAGGCATTATGGGAGTTTTGCAGCTTTCTCTGAAACGTCAAGTGCAAGTCTCGATCAGAAATAGGATACCAGACAAGGGAGACATTCACACTTTTTAGTAAGGCCTTCCTACAGGTTGCTCCTACGATATAATTTCAAATGAAAGGCCTGATCCTACATCCTTAATCCAAATAAAAATCCCATTGATATCAACATGGAAACTACAGGACCAAATTAGCTACACATAATTAATTGTTTTCAGTAGGGCAAGGCTCAAAAAAGGGAAACAAATATTTATGTGTATGTGATTTCAAGTTTCTAAGTTCAAGACTGCATTCTGTCAGATGATCATTATGGTCCCTTCTGGTCTTCAAAAAATAAATTTATAAATTAATACAAAATAAATGTGATAATGAGGCAGGGGATGGAAGAGGAGAAAAGTATCTTGGAATCACACCCTCTGCAAAGTTCTCCCCCCTCCTTCTTTGGTGGAATTTTATAAAAATAAATCTCCATTTGAATGAGTTATAAGTGAAGGGAGTCCCTCACAGTAGTCTCTCCAGTATGAGAAATGTAACAAAGAAGAGATCGTTCAAGTCTCATTCCATTTGAGCAGTAAGAGGCGGTTCTAATTTAAGCCTGTAAAAGACTATCATGTTTATCAATTATATAATTAATAAAGTAAAAGTAAGTTTTGTTAAACTCAGGAAATAGCTGTGTCTTTTGGTGCAGAGCTAAACCGGCCTAGAATACTGACAGTCTCCAGACTACCAAGCAAATTTCTGAGGCCTCATAAAGAACCAAAATTGCTAAATGTCACTCACCTCCAGAGGCAGAGAAAGACTGCAACAGTTGTAATTTATGTATGTTAGTGTAGCACCTAGAAGCCCCATTGTAGATCAGGCCCCATTGTGTTAGGCACGGTACATACATACAGTCAGACAGTTCTTGCCCTGACGTGCTTACATTCTAAACAAACAAGACAGACAAAGGGTGAGAGACCGAGGGTTAACCTCATTTTACAGATGGGACACAAAGAGATTAAGTAACTTTCCCAAAAGCACACAAGGAATCCACAGCAAGGCCAGGAATTGAACCCAGCTTTCCTGATCCTCACCAGAGTGTCTGAACTACAAAAGCATCCTTCCCCTCAGCTTTGGCAGGGCCGTAAAAAGACGGTACCTCCAACTTCAATCCAGCCTTTTCTGGGGGAGACCCACCATTTGCCTCTTTAAAAAGCATGTTTCTGCATTAGGAGCACTGAGGCTAGACTCCAGGTGAGACTCTGCCTGGACACAGCAGAGGAATTGATGAAGTGTGTGTGAGAGATTCTTTAAACAAAGAACCACCAGTCAAAAGGGGGAAAAAAATCTATTTCCAAGGCACAGAAATGGGGGTAGTTTAAAGCATGACGTTATAATGAGGGACTATTAGGATGTAGGTTAATGAGGCCATTTGTTTTTCCCTGTTGCCAGCACTGGTCCAAGGAGCTCTATAAAGGAGTGCCAGAAGGGCTGTAGTTCTTCAGTGGGCAGCTAGTTCCCTAGCCCTTGTGGTGAGTCGCTATTACTGTAACTTGGCTTGCGATTCCTCACAACACTTCCTGAGAAATTAAGTCTTTCTTTGGACATGTGCTGAATGTGCTCACCACACAGGGATGGACCCAGATCATCACTACCCATAGGGATACCTAGGGGAGGGCTTTACAGTTACCTTAAAGAGTCACCTGCAAATCTTTCCATTGAGTGAAAGGACTTAGGTTTCCATACCGGTGCAGCTTTTCAACCCTCCATGCGGCCCTGCATGCCTTCTCCCTAGCCTCTGTGGCCTTTTCAGTTCACAGCCTCTCTATTGAGACCACCACCAGAGAGGTCAAACATCAAACTATAGTAATGGCCGCACAACACTAGAAACTGATCAGAGACCCAACAAATTCATTGCACAAAGGCTACCAAACAGCATATGTGTATGTGCACTCTCGCACACGTATATAACAGCAGCATATACCCACCATCTGGATGCCTCCTTAGAGCTAGGTCTGCAGATTGGCTCTCACTTGGTCTGGTGCCCCTTTCCATCAGTTGCTCACATTGCAGCCTGGCTCTCTGGGAAGGGGGGAGCTTCATGACTGAGCCCCTCCAACCAGGTCACTAGTTAGCCCTCCTAGGGTGTCAAAGTCCCTCTGGACAAGCCATCTGTAAGCCATATCAGGTAGTCTTCTAGTCCAAGTCTACATCCAGGGCTACTTTCCCAGAAGCTAGCTAGTACTTTCCCTGGCCTTCCCATTACTCCAAGTTCCCACCCAGAGACCCTATACTTAACAACCACCATCTACTCCGTCTCAGACCCTGTTGCTGTTTTCCTTGGGCTCCTTCCTTCCTCACTTCTCTGGCTCCTAGCCCACATCTAGGTTTAATATCCCAAGCTTCTTCCACTTGCAGGGGCTACTTCCCCATCTTGCCAGACTCTGTAGGCCAAAACCCCACACATTTCTTCCTCCTTCTCCCTGATCAAGTCCCTTTCTCTCTAGGGAGCAGCTAGAGAGCTCTTACCTCTCTACCAGCCCAGTCTGCCCCTGCCCAGCTGGGCTTCATCTTTCATTTGACTTTTTCCAGCTCTGGCTCTTGTCCAGGTGCAGCCTGAAAGGTTAATTGGCCCTTTTAAATCTGCTCAATCCTGGAACAGTGTGAACACTCCACCGCACATGTATGTTAGGCATTCCTAGTAGCTTGGGGTCTAGTCCATTGAAATCAATGTAAAGATTCCTGTTAATGTCAATGGGGTTTAGATTAGGCTCTTGATGATGGTGGCTAGGTAGCTTTTCAAATATGCTTCTCTATGTTTGGCTGTTACATCAGATCCAAGCAGGATAAGGGGAGCACTAGTCTAGGGAAACAAAGGGGGAATTTAATCAGAAGGTGAGAGCTAGATGCCAGCTGCACCTGTTGGTACAGTGCTGTGATGTGCTACTCATGACTTTGGGCATGCAGTTCACTCCTGCTAAGGCCTCAGAACTGTTTGCTTGTTAGTTATTAATGTGGAGAGTTTACTATCATAAAAAATATGTAGCAATAATCAGCCTCCACTATCTAAATTAAATCTCTCAGCTGTAAAAAAGTCTGGGGCTATCACATAATTCTGCTCATGAAAGCAGCTTCTAAAGTGGATTTGGGTGCCAAGGGTGGCCTGAACTGCAAGGTAGTAATATTCAGAAAGTAAAAGATCAGCGAAATGGGAGCACAGGTATTAATTTCAAGGAAAACTTCCACTTATTTGTGATTATTATATAGTGTACGTATGTAATACCATGGTTCAGTAATTAAAGTCAGAATGATTTATGAAGCTGCAATATGGGATGGCTTGGTGGAGTTGGCTACATTATAAACTGAATTCAGTTGGAATAGTTTATTCCTATGGTAGGTCTTTTTTGGACATCCTCGGTATCCTGGCCAAATTCCAACGCAAGCAATTAGACCCTGCCCATCTAAATTCCAACTGGAGTTTTCACTGGGTATGGTATTCTTCACTACCTGGTATAAAATGTAGTGTAGCATCTCTGTGTATTGTTAAACAGTTGCCACTTTCCATCCCCAGAGGTAGCTGCATTTCAATGGTGATGATGAGTGATGTCACAGCAGTGGTTTTATAGACCAGTGACTTCCATGCAATAAATGTGTGTCAATCCTGACTGGCTCAATGCAAGAATATCACTCGAGCTTCTCCTCCTGAAAGACAGACCTTAAAGATTGAGATTTTAAAGCACATGATTAGGGCATCAGTGTTCTCTTTCCACCTCTGGCATTGAATTGCTGTGTGACCATGGGCAACTCACTTTGCTATGCGGTGCCATCTGTAAAGTAGGGATAATATCGACCTACCTCAAGGGGAGCTGTGAGTTTTACATTAATTAATGTTTACAAAGCTCTTTGATATTCTTGTAGGAAGAAATGACAGTATAGAAATATTAGCCAAGATTTTCAAAAGGGACTAGTGATATTGAATGCCTTAATTTCTGGGAGCCCAACTTGAGACACCTTAACATGACCTGATTTTCAGAGAGTAGGTGCTCGGAACTTTGTGAAAATTATGCCCTTTTAGTGTGTCTCACTCAAAATTCCTAAACTAGGTGAACTCAACACTGGCCAGCTTTCAGATCAGGCAGTTTCCAAGAGGATGAGCTCAGAGCGCAATCAATATACTGCCACTGCCCCATGAGAAACTAGTTTTCACCCTACTCTTAAATTGCTGTGATGAAATCCAACACTGTAACAACAGAGCAATACCTGCCTGAATTATGGGTGGATGGCTAGGCATCCATACTGACACCAGAAAAGGACCAGAAGCCCTCAGATGTCCATGCCTACCCACTTCTGCAGTGATTTACATTTTTAATTTTTACATTATGTTCTTTGAAGGCTCCTACCTAAAAACTCAGGTGTGTCGTGATTTGGGCAACAATCAAATGCAAACCATATCTATCAGAATGCAATGTACTGCAAATGGATCAAAATAAAAATAGGAGGCATCTAAGAAACTTCTGGAGAGGAATGAGTTATTTTTTTTTGAGTAATGCATGAAAGGGGCCAACATAGCTCATAAACTGAATCCCAGTGTGACCGATTCCCAGTTATTTTGGCTTCCATGAGCATAGGTGATGTTTTTGTTTCAAATATTCCATGGAACTGTGCATCATGCAACAAAGTAATATATCGTGTGGGAAAAGGGGTGTTGTGGTGGTTGTATTTCAGTGCTGTATAACATTTCAGTGTTTCACTGCATTCCAATATAAATAGCTGCAGTGTCCCATATCAGAGCTGGGTGCATTTCAGCACTGGTTGAGAGATTCCTGTGAAACATCTGCAACATCCCACCCCAGAAGGGGTGCAATCAGAATTTTGTTAAAGAGGGGCCCAGCTTTCCTAAATTTGAGCACTGTTGCAACCTGATGCTGATGCACAGGGTCTCAACACCATTCAAATTTGACCCAGCTGTCCTTCTGTCATGCCAGTGGCAATAGGTTTCCACCATTATGCCATCTAGCTCTGGTGAAGGGTCCCCATATGCCTGCCCACCCACCCTTGTTGTTCCTCTGCACCCCAGTAGAAGATGTTTTACAATGGTGGAGGCTCCATGCATAAAAATCTGCCACATTGCACCCCAGAACATGCTGCATTTAAATGGTGTGTGGGGGGGTAATTTCCATAGATACAGTACTTGATGCACAGAGGGATATTTCAGGACGAAGGGTGTTGTTATTGTTGGATGTGTACTAATGATTATTTAAAATTGAAATAAATTGCAAATAATATTTTCACATTTCTGTATATTGTAAGTCCAGAAACAGTTAGTAAATTCTGTTTGCATAACATATTGGGCACTCTGAAAATTACATTTTGCATCTAAAGGACTTTTCAGTGCTGAATTCAGAAACATTGTGGATGTACTTAGTGCTGATACTTACATAACTCTCTCTCGAACTCACACACGCGCGCTACACTGCAGTGGGTGAATTACCCAAAGGGAAAAAAATGAATCGTTCATTTAAAAACAAAATGATAATACATCACTTATTTAATCAAATGTACGTGGTTCAGTAAACAGTACATCAACTAATGAACCCAATGGATCCCCTAATGAGACAGATGGATCACCTGCTGAAAACATGTCTCTCAAACTAAATCACTCTGTTTTGGCTGTTTGTCTTGATGTAGGATCTAGGTCATCTTTGACCACTGATGCCAAAAACGCAGCAGGATTTAAAAAAAAAAAATGATTAAACATTCATATGGATAACAGGACTATCCAGAGGTATAATAGTGAGAATAACAAGCAATAGAGTTTTTGAAGGGATATAAACCCTGCTGTTTCAGGGCATAAAAATAAATATTGGAGGTTGGAAACCAACTTCCCCTGGGGTAGGTTATCCCATAGCTGCCACTGCAGCGTTTCTTGCGCCTTTTTTTGAAGCATCTGGTGCTGTCCACTGTTGAAGACAGGAGACTGGGCTGGATGGACAATGGGTCTGATCTGGTCTGGCAATTACTATAACCCCATTTTACCTTAGTCCCAAGAAGTCATGATCTCCCCCCTTATGAGACTAAGATTATATGAGGCTCATATATGTGATTGTTTAAAGCTTTACACATGCCACAAGCCTCACATTGGCATCTTATTTCTGTTTGCGACCCCTTTCAGTTGAGTCACTGTTTTAAATGGAGCTTCTTTTCAATGTTTTCTCCCCCATCAACGATTGTTCTTATTTCAAGCATCCTTCTTACCTTCACCTATGGCCACATAAACTGTTGTCATAACCTAGCACGTGATGGGCAGTATTCTACATATGAACTTGGTCTGTAGATTAGATTAAGTAAACCGTTCTATCTATCTAACCAACCAACCGCATCCCGCTCCAGGATTGGAATTAGTCAGCACCACCTGATTAAATAAATATAAGCTAAAACTAATATAATATATACTAAAATATGACCAGTACCTCTGGACCGTGTTCTGCCAGCGACTGAATCTGACATGTCAATTAATCATTGAAACAGATGCATCCAATAGAGAACCTGTTGGCCCAAGTCTTCTGGAGCTCTAGGAAAAGAAAGGATTTGGTGCCCTCATCCCTTCAAATTTGCCTCAGAGTCCATGGCACTAGTTGGAATGGGGATCTCACCGTTAGATACGAGAGGCTCTGATGTCCACATGTGGGTTCATCACAGTTGATGCAGCAGTATTCTAATGCCTATTTGATGTGGAGTCTATGTTTAAAGCTGGTTCTGAGGTCTCAAAATGCATTGTCACTGCAAGATATTGAGGATCAGCAGCAACAGAGGTGCAACTAAAGCTCGGGAAACTGAAAAGCTAAGAAGTTTGGGGGATTTAACCCCTTGAACTAGCTTGCAGGTAAAATTTCCTAAGATCACCCCATTTATAACTGCAACTCATCCGCTACCTCGTATATAATTTTCTTTTTAGAGTGTGTTATGTACTCATGCAAGACACGCTGTCAGCAGCCATTCAAATGGGTGATGTACAAACAGTGTCTCTGCAGATTGAACTTCAAGCCATCTAGTGGTTTTCCAGTGCATAAAAATGGTACTGCAAAATCTATTCAATATTACTCAGAGGTTGACATATTTTCCTATAGTGTGCAGTGTTGTTGTAGCTGTGTCAGTCTCAAAATGCATTGTCACTGCAAGATATTGAGGATCAGCAGCAACAGAGGTGCAACTAAAGCTCGGGAAACTGAAAAGCTAAGAAGTTTGGGGGATTTAACCCCTTGAACTAGCTTGCAGGTAAAATTTCCTAAGATCACCCCATTTATAACTGCAACTCATCCGCTACCTCGTATATAATTTTCTTTTTAGAGTGTGTTATGTACTCATGCAAGACACGCTGTCAGCAGCCATTCAAATGGGTGATGTACAAACAGTGTCTCTGCAGATTGAACTTCAAGCCATCTAGTGGTTTTCCAGTGCATAAAAATGGTACTGCAAAATCTATTCAATATTACTCAGAGGTTGACATATTTTCCTATAGTGTGCAGTGTTGTTGTAGCTGTGTCAGTCCTAGGATATTAGAGAGACAAGGTAGGTGAGGTAATATCTTTTACAGGGAAAGGTACTCCCAGGGTCACATCTAACTACAAGATGAAACAGCTAGTTTAACACCTCAAATGGTCCCTTAGAACATGTGCTAACTACTTATGCTAAACTATTTGTTCAATCTTGAATTTAGCTGTGAGTCCCAGAGCTGAAGAAGAGCTCTGTGTAGCTCGAAAGCTTGTCTCTCTCACCAACAGAAGATGGTCCAATAAAAGATATTACCTCACCCATATTTTCCTATAGTTCAGTTGGGTTATTCTGAGTTAAATGCAGTTTTCTTTTTCTTTTTTTCTGCTATCTTCTGTTCTTAAATGTTCATGTCAAGTTGACTGCAGAGTGAAAATATGTACAAAGTACAGTAACAAAGGAGCTATATAGGAGAGATCTATTAATAGTATTGTTAGGTATATTCTTATTCCATCAGCACCATCAAGCACAGTCTACATATGCTAAGCACAGTCTACATATGTACATAAGCACAGTCTACATATGCTAAGCACAGTCTACATATGGAACATACAGTCCTTGTCTTGAAAAGCTAATGGTTCTCTGTATTGCACTGGCAGGAGAAAATGATTCAATGTTTGTACATGTTCTTTGCACCTCTAATTTGTGTAATTAATCCTGATAGTTAGGAAGTAACCATGACCAACTCAGGAACCAACCAGATATTTCTTCCTCAGCATCATTGCTCTCACCATTGAAAATCAGTCATGCTATAGGCACAGATCAAGAAAGCAGGAGTTAGTACAGAGGACCTGAAGTCTTAAGACACTGGGGCTCAGTTCCCATTTCTGTGTTAGCTTGGGCAAATCACTTCACCTCCCTGTTTGCCCAACTGCAGGAACAGCTCCAGGGTTTTGGCCGCCCCAAGCAGCCAAAACAAAAACAAAAACAAACAAAAAAAGCCGCGGTCGCGATCGCGATCTGCGGCGGCAATTCGGCAGGAAGTCCTTCGCTCCCAGGCAGAGTGAGGGACCGTCCGCTGAATTGCCGCCGAATATCTGGACGTGCCGCCCCTCTCCGGAGTGGCCGCCCCAAGCACCTGCTTGAGAAGCTGGTGCCTGGAGCTGGCCCTGCCCAACTATACCCACTTGAAACAGGATCTTATGAGATTCTTTTCTAGGGAATTGTGAAAGAGCTTGTCTGTACTTCTGGGCACACCAGGGGAATTGGGGGAAGGCACTAGAGAACTATCAGCACTCAGACAATTTAGCCTGTCCCCTTACTCCACATTGGGCAGGTTACCAGCTTGACTAAAAGTGGCACCTGAGTGACACCGAGCCACCCAGCTGGGTCAGCTATCCCGGGATGAAAATGCCACCAAATTCGGGTCAGGGCTGTGCGTATGGATGGGAGAGGTGGTTAAGGGACAAGACTTTAATTAAAGCCTGAGTTAATTCTGCAGCAAAGACAGACCCTTTAAAGAGTGGGAGGGGAAGTGACTTATGCAAAGCTGGGAATAGACTGCTCCTCACTCCCATGGCAGGACCCTAGCCAATGGACCACACTGATTCTTAATAAGAGTATGACTCATATTTCTGTGGAACCTTCACTGAAGTGAATGAAGCAGCAGGACATGTGAAGCATGTTTGCTCAATGTACCACACTTGGAATATCATTCAGCACCAAAGCAGTTAATTATATCCTTCCCGTGGTCAAAACCCCTATCAGAAGTAGTAGTACTTCCTCAGTAAGAAAGTGTGCATCAAAACATTCATTTCACCTTTAACTGTAAATTCACTTCATGCCAAAGGAGTCTCAGCAGAGATTCTACACTTCGCCTTTCAGCAGAGAATACTCTTCCCATCACCTCTTAATGTGACTTGTGACCCCTCACCTCCTGGCTGTCACTTTCCTTTCAGCTCTAGTTGATACAGCTGACCCTTTTTTCTTTGTTAATTACACTCAACGTGTCTAGCAACCAGAAAAGAACCTTCAAAATAAAAAAGGAAAGGAAGAGATGAGAAGGACCCCCAACACCTTCTAGCTTTTCAAAGCAGCCTCTCTCTCTCTCTCTAATGCTTTAGAAATGAACACCTGACGATGAAGGCCACTAACATCACGTAGTTCATGGACATGCTGTACGCAGTTCTCGCCTTATACCAACGACTCACAAGTAAAACTCTAGCTGCTACTGGGCTGGATTCATCAAAGGAAGAGAGGGAAGATATTTAGTGACTGCTTCAAAACATATTTAGTAGGGGTGGTGTGGGCTGCTGGAATAATAAACCAGGAAACTACGGAAAAGACTTGTTGTGATGGCACTCGGCTGGGACTCAGATTCAGATCTTGTTTCTGACACAGATGCCTTGTGTGATCTTGAGCGAGTCATTTCATCTCTCTGGATCTTAGCTCCCCAGCTGTAAAATGGGGATATAAAACTTCCTTTGTTTGCCAATTTATCTGAGGAATTACTATGTTTCTCTGTTACTATGTTTTTGTACCAAGTCCAATCAGCCCCTGATATCAGCTGAGGCTGCTGGAGCTACTGTAATATAAATGATGATAAAGGCTGCTATTTATTCATAGAATGGGTACAGAACAGGTAGAGACGTTGGATGACCAAAGGGATGGGTGTTTAATTCACTGGTTCAAATCCAGCCATGGTCAGTTTTGACCTAAAGTCATAGTTATCTGACAATTGCTGAGGGGCCTGTGTGAACTCAGTCAGAATCTCACTCTAGTTTCTAGTAGTCAGGTGTCAACATCCCCTCTGCTGGCAGTCTGTGTAGCGAGCGAGGCAAAGGACAGAATGGGCCACAGAGACTGAGCTCTGTTCTCACACCTACAGAAGGTGTCCCTCCAAGTTTGGCCAGGCACTGGGGACACATAAGAGAAGCTGTACCTCTTCTGAAGATAAACTGGGGACTCTCATCTTTGCAGAGTTCTCCATCTGGCATCTTTCACCGTTCTCAGGAAGAAAAGCAAGCACGTGTTCATACACATAGCTCCTGTGACAGACCCAGACCAGTGGGGTACAGAAGTCTGGTAGAGGGCAAATATACTGGTCACTGGATGAGTAGTTTTCTGTTCCCTGAGTGACCAGAGCAGGGGCTGCACTAGAGTAATCAGGAACCTACTAGAACCAGTTAAGGCAGGCAGGCTAATTAGGACACCTGGAGCCAATTAAGAAGAAGCTGCTAGAATCAATTAAGGCAGGCTAATCAGGGCACCTAGGTTTTAAAAGGAGCTCACTTCAGTTTGTGGTGTGAGTGTGAGGAGCTGGGAGCAAGAGGCGTGAGGAGCTGAGAGGGAGCGCTAGCGCTGCTGGGGGACTGAGGAGCACAAGCGTTATCAGACACCAGGAGGAAGGTCCTGTAGTGAGAATAAGGAAGGTGTTTGAAGGAGGCCATGGGGAAGTAGCCCAGGGAGTTGTAGCTGTTATTGCAGCTGTTACAGGAGGCACTATAGACAGCCGCAGTCCACAGGGCCCTGGGCTGGAACCCAGAGTAGAGGGCGGGCCTGGTTTCCCCCTAAACCTCCCAATTGACCTGGACTGTTGGTTCTTCCAGAGGGGAAGGTCTCTGGGCTGTTCCCCAACCCACATGGTGAATCTCTGAGGCAAGAAAATCTGCCAATAAGCGCAGGATCCACCAAGATAGAGGAGGAACTTTGTCACACTCCATATCTGCTAAGGAGGAGTTCTGGGATAAGCAAAGCAGCTTTGGACTCAGGGTGCATTGGCAGAACCCATGTGATTTCTCTCTCTGTAGCTGTTGGCACTGCTGGACTTGTTCACAGTTAAAGCCTCAAAAGCTAATGTAACCGGGGAGGAAACAATAACAACCCTGAAAAAACCATCCCGGTGTAGGGACGAAGCTGGTATCTTTTAGATGGCAGCTCTGTAAGCCTTTTGTACTACTGGCGGCAGAGCCAATGGAGCATGTTTTAAAGCAGCTTTCAAACTTGCTCTTCTCCTGACCCTCAGCCCTGTTAAAATGCCTGCTTTCCAGACATCATAAAAGAGGAGGTAAAAAGGGCAAAGTCAGCACAAAGAGCCACCACTGGATTAATGCTGACCGTCTGAATACACTGGAAAATGCTAACTCCACCAGGCTAAGGGACATGCCACTTGGTGTGCGCCTCCAGGTCTGCCAAGATTGGCTGGGGGAAGCAGAAGGGCATAAGGAAGGGAAGGTCTAGGAAAAGCTATTTCCAATTTTATCCTATGGCTCCACTACTGATTTCTTTGCCCCCAGGGCAGAGATGCATTTTGGTTTCTCAAAGCACAGTGACCTCGCTGCTGGCAGGCTGCATAATACCTGCCTTCAAGTGCACAAAGCACAAAGGAGTAGGAGTAGGAAGGGGGGCTTAGCTTTCGGAGAGGGTGGGGGTGTTAGTAAAGGGTGACGGAGCTTTGGGTTACCACTGAAAAACAACCGACAGGCAAATCAAACCCAAGGCACTGGAGGCTGCCCTCAGCCTAAACTGAGGACTCAGTGGGTTCTGGAATAGTAGGATGTCAAGAAGTTTCCCTTATTTCCTTTTCTTTAAAAAATTCTCTTAAGATTTTCTGCTGCCGTTGGCTTTATAGTAAATCAAGGGGTGGTGTGTGTGTGTGTGTTGGAGATATTTACAAATTAGAAGGCTTCTACCGTGAAGTTCTGAGTGCCCTCACCTCTCGGAATCAATAGAAGTTGCACTCAACGCCTCTCAGGATTGGTGTTCTGTAGCTGTCGCTAGCACTGCATGCTTTCCGATGGTGACAAGGCCTTGTGTTCTGTCATGTTTAATAGGTGCCTAAAATTCACCTGGTATAAAACTGAACGTTGTCAAAGGGGGTGTCTGTCAGGATAGCCCCAAGGGCCCCATGTACATTGATCACGGTAGACTGGATTCTCACTTACACAAAGGACACCGTGTGCCGCACTAGCTGTGCAAAGCGGCATTAAGTGACAGCACAGTGTAAAGTGGTCTTGGCGTAAAGGAGAGTCCGTCTCTGTGTTTCACACTGATGTGTGCGAGCCAGTATGCGTGCCTGGTTTTGAGTTACCGCTGGCGAGACTGTTCCCATGAATCCCTGCCAAGCCAAGCCACAGATTCTGTTCTAAGGCCTATGAACTCACCCACGTTTGATGCTGGTGCCGCTCCATTGGTATCATTCTCAATCCACACCAGTGGTAAGGACAGCATCAGCCCTCTGGTAGCCATCTGTTTGTGTGTGTGTGTTTCTTGTGCACATGACCTTTTAGGTATAAGCTTGCTTGCTGCGTAAAATATTTAGACTATTTTCTCAGCCATTCAAGTCATTAGTTGTGTGGAGCCCGACTTAATATACAAAGAGGACACTATTCATTAATATTTATTACCCCTGATTTGTTTAACAAAATACGTAGCATGCTTTTTGAAGTAGGGAATTTCTAACTGCAGAAGACAATCACTATAAATGATGTGTGTGGAGTACACACAGCCTATGGAAATAAAAGGACAGATAATTGCATGTAGTGTGATGCTTCAAAAAGTGGAGGGCTCTGTTGGTTAAGGATGGCGTCATTTCAGGTGATTGTGTTTATAAACCTGTCATGGCAGAGAATATTGCAAGCGCTGTGGTCAGGTGTCACATGGTTTCGTCTTCCCATGCTGCCCCCCACCCAAGATTGTCTGTCACCTCCCAGACAGATCACTTGATGCGCTGTATCAATTAGTTAGTGATAATGATGTGGAGGGAGCTGTCATTCATTGAGTGACCACTGACAGCTCAGCAGTGCTCTGAGCTGAAGGAGGCTGAAGGCTGGTTGGGCTCCTTGTTTACACCATGTCCAGGCTGTTGGATTTATGGATGAAAGAGGATAAATAAAGTTATGATGTCCACTTGAGTGCAGAGGTGAATTGAACATCATATGATTAGGCTTGCTTCTGCTTCAGTACCCAGAACAAATAGTGATTTGAGTGGCTTTGTAATATAATAACTATAATCTTCTTGGGTATATGACTGGCCTGCAAAGTTGAAAATATCACCATAATCCAAATGACCCAACAATGCTGTGTAAATACCTCTGGATATTTCCAGTGACTGATATGGATGTTTGACAGGAGGAAAAGAGAGGTGGCTTCATTTATATTAGTTAAATATATTAGTTACATCAGGGCTGATTCTTAGCCTATCTCCATTGACTTCAGTGAATTATTAAGTCTTGTTCTTTTATATTCACGGGACAGTCCCAGAGTGTACACGGATGCCCCATCACATCCGGTGCAGAGTTAGTGCTGCCAGTTATTTCACAAACTGGTCTCAGTGCCTATGTACTAAGGATGGGCAGAAACCAAAATCCATGATCTGGCCATCCTGAAGAAGGATATGTTTATACATGTCTATGCAAAGAGGTATGGTAAAGCAGACGCTATTCCATATAGAGATTGGGTATAATTGCAATTCAAGATAAAGTGCAGCCCATCTGAATATACAACAGGCTGGATAAATATTATATTTGTGGTTTCCATAGCAATTTTGGGGGCGGGGAAGAATCATAGTTACATACATTCCTTTTCCACCAGCATTTATCTTTTTAGTATTGTTCAAATGAGAGAGAGAGAACTATTAAGAAATTGAAAGGATTTCAAGATGTGTATTATCCCATGAGTTAAGATGGGGAAAAAAACTGTTCATAAAGCAATTTTTTTAATTTGATCTAGAGTTTATTTTCCCCTTTGCTGCATTTTTTTTCCCTTTGGGAGCTATACATACATAAAAATTGACCTGCAAAGAATTTCACAGCAGACAGATTTTTCCAGAGTGAGCAACAACTGACAATGGAAGGTGAAGGGGAGAGATTTAGCAATATGGAGGGCTGCTTGGGTGGGAAGGATTGGGCACTGATCCCCATCATTTATCAGGATGGACCAGTGGGCTTTCAGAAAATGAAAACAGAGCAGGGACCTTCACATTCAGATCCTGGCAATATTTTAAGATTTTTTTTTTAATCACTTTTGCTGAAGACTATATTTCCCGAGCTTGTGGCCAGCACTGGAAATGGAAACACCAAGCATTGTGGGAAGACATCAGTATATCTGGGCTGACCCCATAGAGGAAGTTCTGGAAATCTTGTCAGAAAGTCTGTCCAGGTGAGATTTCTAGCTGGATGGTGCAGACTCAGATAATCTTCTGATAAGCATCTGCACTTCTGAATCTTTATCTGAGCCTTTAAGCCTTCTGAGATTGGGCCTTTGCTAAACATTTCTCAGTGTATTTCAATACTGCTAGCTCCAAATGTTCAAAAACCACGAGTCAGGCCACCCAAAATCATGACATTGGCTTACAAATTGGGAGACTTTAAAAATTCATGATGGTGATTTTGTTTAATTTGCATGTGTGTTTTGAGCCATTAGGAGTTATGTTTTCAACCTTTTCTCCACAACCAGAAGGACTAGATAATTTTAAAAAATGAAATCTGAGGTTCTACCATAATAACATGATTCCTGGAGCAAGGGCTTTAAGAAAAACACCAAATATTGTAAGATTCATGAGAAAATTTGACAGTAGCAACAGTGGTATGGGTATTCCAGGCCTGGAGCTATTGATTTACTTAAAGCTAGGCCTGGAGTGATAGGTTCCGTTCTTGTGAGTTTGCATCATTGAGTTGCATTCAAATGAGCTATAACCTAATTTCAGAGGTGAAAAAAGGCAATCTAAGGCAAGGCAGGTCTAATTATTTGTCAACAGGGAGATCATGTGGTCCAGTGCACACGGTACTACACTGGGAATCAGGCGACAACGTTTCTGCCACTAGCTTGCTGTGTGATCTTGGCCAAGACGCTTCCCCTCCTTATGCTTGTGTTTCCCTTCCTATTATTTGTTCATTCTGTGTATGTAGATTATAAACTCTTCAGGGCCGTGACTGTCTCCTACTCTGTGTTTGTGTATAGTGCCTAGTACAATGGGGTCATTAGATGGTACTGTAATTAGAATTAGTTACAGCTATAATAGGGTCAAAAGACCAATGACATTGACCTTAACGTTTATTTTAAAATTTGAGTATAATTGTTGATGGCACTTCTAGGGCAGATATATTGTTTCTGGGGGATATTCCAGTTAGTTACATAAATAAATAAAATAATGTATAGAAGTATAATCAGTATGATTGGCAAGGCAATCTAGCAGCTAGAGCACAGGAACGGGAGGTAGTTTCCTGTGTTCTAGTCCTGCCTCTGACACTTATTCAGTGTGTGATCTTCAGCCATTTACTTAGCAATGCTTTGTTCCTCAATTTGCCTACCTGCTAATTGGGAAGAATAGTTACTGACCTCTGGCGGGGAGGCTGAGAAAATTAATGAGTGTTTATAAAATGCTTTCTGGAATGATAGAAGTGGGAAGTATTATTATAAAGGAAACAACAATAGTGTGGCAGAGAGAGAGGGTTAATACGGCAACACTCCCAAGTCTCCCAGCCTTGGTGTCTGCTCCCTCTGCATTGCAGTAACGCAATGGCATTTTTGGACTAGCTGATTTTTGGTGGCTGCATTTACGTTTGCTCATTGATTTGTGCAGTTTAAGAGGATATGAACTGCTGTCGTACTGAAGCATGGTCCTGTAAGTGAGGAACTAATTCTACAGGCCTCAGGGTACATGTGCCATTGACCATAAATCATATTTAGCAAACTTGCTTTCAGGAACACTTTGTGGTGCAGTGTAGCACAGGAGAGGCTGGACCCTGCTTCTCAACAGGCCTGTATTCCAGCCCCACCCTGCCATGTTTGCTGCCATTTAACGTCTTATCTGAAAGAATAAGGTAGGCTGAGGGCTTCCTGGCATGTTCTTCACGATCAGGACCTTGGAGAGCAAAATACCCCGTGAATGAAATGCTGTTTGCTGCCATTCCTTCCCTCTGAACAAGGTTCTGCCACCCTTATGCATTCTATCAGTTACCTTACTGCATGGCTAGTCTGACTGGAAATGGAAGTTCCTACTGGGGAGAAACTACTCACAGAGTAAGGTGCTGTTCAGTGTGAATAAGGGTATCAGAATCTAGCCTTGTGAAATTATACCTTTCACCACTGCATCTGCTCAGCAACTCACGCCCCGACTCTGCCCTTAGCCAGGCACATTTAAAAATCTACTGGGGATATGGCACTGAAGGCTGAGGGAAACTTCATGAGCTTGGCAGCACGTCCTGGATTGTACAAGCACTTCAGAATCAGTAGCTCCCTTTTGCTGAAGGAGTAAGAGCTGGAGACGGTGGCAGCTTTATTTGTATTACAGCCATAGACCCCGGGTTGCACCGTGTTTCAAAACAAGAAAGAAAGGGGAGATAAGGGGTCTAGTAAGTCTTTAAAATGTGACACATACAGTAATTACTTTACTTTATGTTTGAATCCAGCAAATATCTATTGATTGTTTTTCACTCAGCACCTGTCCCCAACCTCATAAACATGCTGAGACTGTGTTTTACTATGTGCTTTGACCACAATTGGACTTATGGCTCGATTAGCACCAGTTAAGATCAAAGTGGCATTTTTTTTTTTGGATTCTGGCCTAATGCGGCAGATTAAATTCTTTGCCACTGGAGACTTTGGCCATTTCACAGCCTCTAGCCCCACTGACGTGCATGACAAGAAACAGCTTCCATATTGGAATGACAAGTCTCCCTTCCGCTGAGCTGACTGGCAAGACAGATGGCTACAGCAGTGCTGTGCATAGAGCAATAATAGGATGCCTTGAATGCTCCGTGTGGTGCAATATGGAAGGAGATGTGTCCAGAATTAAAGAAATGTGTCTAGGCTACACTATATGTATTGCTCACAGTGTAGTTATATGGCACAGACAGCAGAGCATTCCAGGAAAGATATGTAACAGATAAAAGATTTCTGTTTTAATCTCAAACTACCCTGGTGGTATTTTAGCTCCTGAGATGAACCAGAAGCCCAGATTGTAGACCTGGAATTATAACCCTCTGAATGTTTGTGGGTACTTGGATTCAGGGTTCTAATTCAGCATATTACACATTCTGGAGCCAGCTGTGAAATTCAGTTCCAATTGTAAGTTCTGATTTTAATTATCCACCCATTCCCAGTAGCACAGTAAAGAGGTATGCAGATCTGGGACTAGTTTGGGCTCATCTCTATGCAGTAGCTCTTCAGACATTCATTATAATTCCCAGAAGCACACAAAAATCACTCTTGGTTACAAATCTGAACCTCAGGTTGGTGTTTGCCAAAACCTCTCAAGTGAACCTGGCCTCATTTTCAGGGATGAAGGAGGAAAGATTTAGGATTTCACTCAGAGCTGTGCAATGCTTGGCGTCTTTGCACAGAGTCAGCTAGGGATGGTCCAGAACCCAAGCCCTGCATCCAAACACTTTGATCTTAGAGGATGTTTGGATTCAGAGCTGAACTTTGTGTTCAGGCCCAGTTCCTAGATTCAACCTGAAATCAGGCAAAACATGGTGCTTTAGGGTTTGTTTTGGGCAGGTGGAAAGATATTCCCAGGGAGGCTGGGACCAAAGTGAAGATACATACTAACCCCTGCTAACCAGAATAGCTGAGTTGCCCACAGAAAACCTGCATGCTTTGCCATTAACCCTGTCTCCAAGGGTCTCGCTTCCCCTTTTATATTTTACATCCATATCCCAGACCAGACAAATTCTATAATCACCAGATACCATTTCCCTTTATTCTGCACAGCGATCTTAGATCCCATTAGCATTTATCACATTGACAGAAACGTCCCCTTCTTTCCCTGAGGTGCTGACTGCACCAGGGCGACTGGGGAGTCTAATAAGTCGTCTTGCTGGCTAATCAGCCACCTGAGGCAAACATGAGCCATCTCCAGCCTCCAATACAGATCTTGTAGTGCTAGATACTAGTAATGAAGCAGCTCATTGCTGGATGAATGGTCTTAATACAGCTTTCAAATTTCGTTCCCTCCAAACCCTTGGAAGCTTTGTTTCAAGGACTGGCATGTAAGTACAATAGGTCGAATTCCTTCTCACCGTAACTCTACTGGCTTTAATGCTGTCATCATCATCTGCTCTACAACAATGCCTAGAGGCCTTGACTGGGATCTGCACAGGCACAGAGTAAAAGGCAGTTTCTGCCCCGAAGAGCTTACAATGGCAAGACAGACAAAAGGGGTATTATCATTATTTTAAAAATGGGGGAGCTGAGGCACAGAGAGAGAGGAAGTGACTTGACCAAGGTCACACAAGGAGGCCATGGCAGAGCTGGGAACTGAAGCCAGATTTCCTGTGTCCCAGAGTAGTGCCTTAATTACAAGATCCCACTTCTGCTCACAGGACTTTGGGCTGCAGGTGAAGGGAAATAATAGAGAGCCGTGAGTGGAGCATTGGGAACTGTTCGCAATGAAACCATAAACACATGACATTGGTAGCACACCAGCTGCTTAGACATTGCTAAGTGTTTTGTAGGAATTGCAGTAGAGATGAGTTGCAAGGATGAAACTGAAGGAGCATAACAAGGTGGCTTCACAGATTTTTACAGGGAGCTCCTCCCACGCGTAATGGGCAAGACAGAACACCTAAAGGCATCTGCTGGAAAACCGGACTGCTGGGTGATTAAGACTGGCACACTGGAGGCAGGGGTCAATGACTTGACTACATATCAGAGATGCTAAGTAGAGTGGGGCAAAACTGTGAAGAGCCTTAAAAGGGAGGACATGTAGACTGATGCAGGGGAGAAGTGTGATAGATGCAGTTTGCAAAGCACTATGTTTCCATCTGTTATGAAAGGTGAGAAGGGCCGGATTACTGACAGCTCCCATTGTCTTTAATGGGAATTGTGGGTGCTCTGCAACTTTGGAAATCAGGCCCTGTATGCACGTGAGATAAATAATTACTATTATTTTAATACATTGCTTTTTTTTCTGACACATTTATGCAGTTTTTGGCCAGTGGTGTTAGAAAGAAAAGAACCAGAAAAGAACATGGGGGGGAAAAGCAGCCCCAGACTGAACCCAGATAAACTTTGGCTGTAACCTCGCTATGCAAAAGGGTATATTTGGAAATGAGTTTTCCCAGTAAAACTCTTCTGTTTCAGCCTCTAGGAGCCTGCAGCTAAATAGGAGAGAGTTATTAAAACTGAAACAGGCTCTATCTAAAATCATCACTATTGTTATCAGTTATCTGAGGTTTTAACAAAACGGAATTGACTTGGCCTTTATGGGGGAAAAAACCCACAAGCGGGCAAAGAGGCACAAGGTCAAATGAAAGGAAACTAAATCATCATATTGACCTTGACTTTTAACTGGCTGATCCCAATCTTAATGTGACTTAAGGTGGTTTGGGGTGACCTTCTTAAGGCTATCTGAACTCTGAGAAATACATTTTGCTCAAAGGGAAAGTATAATGCAGGATTCTTAGGACTTGGCATTTGGTCATTTAACAAAATAACATGCTTAAGTACTGCCTGAGATTTTGTTATAGGTGAAATTCTGTGCCTTGTATAATGCAGGGTGACAGAGTAATTGATCATAATGATCCCTTGTGGCCTTGAAATCTATCAGTTGGTAGCTACCAATCCATTTCCTAATGGATCAGGTGTGTCTGGTCTATGGCATAAAACCCATTCTCATGCCAGCTACCCTTCTATCTATTCGCGTATATGCACAGCATTCATTGCTGTATGAGCGCTCGCTAGTGATATCATCTCAGGGAACTGCTATAGGATAGGCTCCTCTTCCGCATGCACGCCATCTAGGTCAGATTTGGGATGATGGGAGCCGGACAACCAACACTCTGAGGCCAATGCTTGACCTTTTTCTGCAGGCTGAAGACTTCACTTGCCAATCTGGAGCCTTTCACCAACACTAAATTCACTTTGAAAACTTTTTTTAAGTATCCTTCCAGCTGTTGAGTTAGATAGTGTTACTCAAATTAGGTAGGAGAAAAAAAAGTCACAACATAATGAGCCTCAAATGCTAGCTTCAGGCACCTTCATATTCAAGGTCTTTAACACCAATAACAAAAATGTTCTATCTGTTCTCTGCCTGTATAAAATGGTCATTTAAATAAACATTAAGTAAGCCAGGAATCACGGATGTTGTGGTAGCATTTTGTTTCTGGCAGACATAAAGGTTCAGTTCTTATATTATAAAAATACGGTATGTTTTAGAGAAGGATGATGTATATTAAAAACAAAAATCCTCTCATGCTTGCCTCAAGTTGTTTGCTTAAGCATCATTCATAGCAGCTGTCTGCTCCTATTCCAGACAGGTTCTTTGGAGGGGTAATCCCACAAAGACCAAGGATTTAGGGTGGGCAACTTGGCCCTTAAATACTGAGCCATTACATGTAGTCTAAGCCATTTTGTGGGAGGCTGGGAGGAGGAGTCAGTCTTCTGCAGCGTGGGATTTTCTCTATTTTAGTATTTTTTTTATTCTTTTACTTTTGGGAAGGGGGGGGGGGAGTTAACCATTTAAAGTTCCAAGTTTGCTAACCAGCTCCCCTTTGCCGAGGTGCAGCTGTGTGAGCAAAGCTGCCAGGGTAGAAATATAGGAATCCCGCAGTTGCACATAACAGTCCAACAGGAGAGCAAAAGCTGAAGTCCTGATTCAGCAAAAAGCTTACGTACATGCTTAACTTTAAGTGCATGCTCCAACCCCATGATCTTCAATGGGACTTAAGCACATTCTGGCAGCCTTAGTGCTTTGAGGAATAGAGTTGGACTTAATCACTTGCCGAAGAGGTTTGCTAAATTGGGGCCCAGAGAGGACACATCTCCATTATTCCTCACACTGGCTGCACCTATTACCCTTTGGGAAAAGATTGGTCACTCTAGGCTAAATTTAGGCTGGATAGATGAGGCAAAATTCTCTGTTGCCAATGGAATTCCAATCAGCAGAGATGGACCACAGTGTGAATCTCCACATCCCACTCTGAATTCCCAGAGATTTCCAATTTCTGCCCTCATGCAATTCTTAACTGATATCTCAGAGGTGCTAAGGGCTCCCAGGAGACCCTGGGAGCGGTGGTTGCTCAGTACCTCTGAAAATGAGGCCCGAAGTAGACTGAAATCACATGTATCCCAACTTTAAGGCCCCATGTCCATGTAAAGGGGCTTTAGTGTAAATAAGCATCTGGACCTCAGTTTCTGGGATGGTTGGAACCTGAAACCCATGGGCTAAGAAGCCCTATTTATCAAACAAACAACCAAGAATGGCTTGCAAGACATCAAAGAATTAGATAATATGGAGGATAGGTCTATCAATGGCTATTAGCCAAGATGGTCAGGGGCACAACCCCATGCTCCGAGTGTACCTAAACCTTTGATTGCCAGAAGCTGGGACTGGCCGACAGACGATGGATCACTCAATAATCGCCCTGATCTGTTCATTCCTCCTGAAGCACCTGGCACTGGCCATTGTCAGAAGACAGGATACTGGACTAGATGGACCATTGGTCTGACCCAGATGGCCATTATAATGTTTACCTGAGAACAAAACCACAGAGCTCCCCCCATTTTTATAGTCAAAACCATCCCTGTGTGGCAAGGCAACCCGAGATAGCCGGTGTGTGTCTGAGATATAATGCTTCTCAGGGTTGCTCCAGAAGATGTAGTCTAGCCCCACGTGAACTGCCCAAAATCACAGTGCCAGTCAATGGCAGTGATGCGTATAGAACCCAACTGTCCTGAGTCACACAGGTCCTCTGTTCTAAGTGCCATATTCTCACCCTGTATCCCATTTGCACTTCAATGAAAGCAGCCCAGGTGATGAAGAATAAGAAACATCTACTCGGTCACTTGCTCATTATCTTACTGGGTTGTTGGCTTTTGTTGTTAGCTACTTCCCAAAGATCAGGATGAATCAGAAAACTAAAGGATGGAATAACCTAGTCCATCCCTCTTCCACTGCAGGACATTGATGTATTAGCTCTTCAGGGCAGGGATTGCATCAGTTGTCTTTTAGACAGTAGCTAACATAGCATAATAGGGCCCTGGTCCACAACTGGGGCTCTTAGACACTACCACAATATAGATAATAATTGTTGGTACTACCAGAATACAATGAATAATGAGAATAATACGCCTCTGCTATATGGTCCTATTGCTACCTATTGTAAGGTACAATCAAGCTGCCATGAAACTTTAAGACCTGGACCTAGCCCAAATTAGTTGTTTGCTGCGAATATTTCATCCTGTGATAGTCATGACCTTGACTTTATAACTCCTATGGGAGAAGGGAAAAAAACGACAAGAAGAACATCATTCCCTGAGCTCTGTAATCTGATCATATGAACATCTCTGGTTGCTGTATAATGTGCACATTTGAAAATATTGAGGGATGAATCAGGATAGAAAGTGATTAAGTTACTGCACGCCTGTGCAAGTGATATGGATTCTTGGTGTCTATTTTCATTTCAAGGGCTGTGCTTTTTCATTTTTTTCTGAATAGCACACCATCCTTGTCTTTAGAGCAACTTAAAAGCCATGATTGCACAAACCGTTGCATGCCATGTGGCAAATATAGATCACATGAAACAAAGCCTGGTGGATTGTTTTTCTCACCCACCTGCTTAAAGTTTGTTTTGTTTTTCCTTTTTAAATTAAAATTGATTTTATTTTATCCTACAATTACACACAATGTTGGGTTCCATTGTCCTTTTTTCCTCTCCGCTTCCCTCTCCGGGACAAAAAATTCAATCCTAAGGAAAAAATAATGGGAGGATAAAAGATTGGGCTTGGAAGTTATCTCTTGCATGGATGTCCTCGTGAGAAGGCTGCAGAAGGTGGCTACCAGTATGTTTTAATTAACTATCTCCATACATTCCAGCTGTTTGACTATTGTAGAAAGGCTTGTAGCAGCAACAGGAGGGGATGTTTTTTTTTCCTCTTTTCCTCTCCATTTTCCACACTTAAATCCATTCTTGCTTTAACTCTGCCCCCATGCAGTTATACACCTGAGGATGTTTGATATTCACATTGAATCAATACTATGATTTATGCATAAAAGCTCAGAAACCCTGCAACACAATTGTGCAAGTAATTTTCCATAAACCAGACTTTAAGCACTTGCCAACAGGCTAAATTACCTTCTTGTTAAGTGTTGTATTTTTGTTCTTGCTGCTTTCTTCTCTTGCGTTCATGCCTTAATATTGATAAGTGTTCTCCAACACAGGAGCACATTTGCATTTTTTTTCCTCTAAACACAGCCCAGTCAGGCACATCAAAGGCTCCTTTTGTTCTTTCCCTGCTGCACTGTTTTCTTAAATTCAGAACTCGATTTAGAAGATAGCTGCATGTGTCGGGCTGAAGGAAATGCCTTTCAGTTATGCACTGCATGTAACAGTGTTTGCCAATGAGAGACCTACCTCTAAGGCTCAGAGCAGTTCAGTTAAATACTCAAAATGGCCTGGAAAAGCCTTTTTCTGCAAGATTTCAAACAAGAACCTTTGTGCTTTCTCCCAAGCTGAATCTCAAACGTGGAAGGAGCTCCCTATAAATGCCCGCAAAGCCACTTCATTGAGTCTTTCAATTCCCTCCTGAAATCTCTCCTTTATCATGATACCTACAGAAAACTTGACAACAGTTAAGCAGCTCACAAGCTGGTACCATGGCTTATCACACTGTCAAAATTGCCTCATTGTTTCCTTGCACTCACCCATCTGTCTGTCTCCATCTGTTATCTCGTCTTATTAAGTTGGGGCAGGAACTGTTTTTTCTTCTTTGTACAGCATCTAGCACAATGGTCCATGTACTAGTCCATGACTGGGCTCCTAAGTGCAACTGCAATACAAATAGTAACTCCGCCCCGCTTCCCTCTTGGTCTAGGGCAGGGGGAGAAGGTAGGATATCAGCGGAAGGTGCTGCTTGAATGGTGCCATTTAGTCCCTCCTTCTTGTACCTGATCGGCTACTCTAACCTGCAAGTATGAAGGTGGGAAGAGCAGTTGGTGGCATGGAACCAAGAGTCCCCTCCTTGTCTGGTTGTTCACAGGGGGAGGATCTATGGAACAGAAGCTGCATTTTGCACCAGGATCTATGCAGGTCACACTTGAAGTACTGCCAATCACAGAGATTCAAAAACCAGCAGGCCCCCAAAATCATAGGATTTTTTTAAAAATGCTAATCACTTTTTCCTTTGCCTTCTGGTTTCTGAGCCTCTAGTTTGCACTTGAGTCACATTTTCAAGTGTTTTCTTTGCAACAGCAAAAGCGAGAAACTCGCTGTTTTTAAAGTCAAAGCTGAGAGTCTCACCTAATCATGTGACCCTAGGAGCTGGGGCTTTAAGTAAAACACCAAATATCATGAGACTTGTGACAAAATCTCAAGAGGTGGCAACACTGTTTAACTTGGCCAAGGTGGGGGTGAGTTGTCGAGTAAAACGGGGGGCACAATGCAGCCCTAAGGACTTGATACAAAGTCCATTGAAGTAATGAGTATGGAAGTCCACCCACTGATGCTAGTGGGTTTGGGTCATGCCCTCAGTGTGTGCCTGGCAATGAGAAAAGAATGGAGGAGAGGCAAAATGGATACATTTTACAGGTCATTTTTCCTGGCAGTCATTTGTAACTCCCCTTTATTTATTCCATCTTCTTCCCCTTCATCATCCTAAACTTAAAGGTATTTTCTATATGTAAATTCAGCAGTGAGGTGGTGGGATAGAAGGTATGAACAGATTGTTTTTCTTCTCATCCCACAGATAGGGAGCAGTACAGCACCATCATTCATTCTTGTCCCTGGCTTGTTCCTCCATTAAGCCCAGCCCAGCCATGTCTCTGTGTACGATGTCCTGCTATCTAGTCGATGGTCAGCGTCTAGGTTGGACTGACTTTGGTTGCATTTGCATTATTTCTTTTAGCATCCTTTCATCTGATTAGCATCTACACTGTCCCCACCATCGTAATCTTTATGACAGGAGCTAATCCTGTACCCTGACTTCATCCCCTAGTCTCCTCCTCACTTCTTCCATCTTCCAAAACACTGATCTCTACTGCCTCCAGCATTCTTATGTCTGCTTCACTTAATGCAGCTGCTTCCAGAAGATAGAGTTATTCTTTTAGAACATAGGTGTGATACATTTTTCACTTTAATACCAAACAATGTTTTTATCAGCCCATAATTTCATCAACTTCTGTGCAGCACTTGTAGCTAAAGCACATCTCCTTTTAACCTCATCCTTGATAGTCTCATCACCATTGATCACACTTCCTAGGTACACATAAGATTTCACTTGTTCTACAACATCACTGCTGTTGTATTTCAACACATTATCGATTGTTCCTTTACGAAGCTTCAACCACTTCATCTTTTTGGCATTTATTGTAAGTCCAAGGTGGTTACACCAACTTTCCATGGTAGCAAAGAGTATCATCATTAATTCAAATGTCTGCCAGTTGTATAAATGTCATCTGCATAAGTGAACAGATGGTTGGATTTGTTCAAGTCATTGTGTTAAGAAACAACCACCAAACAGAGTTTGGATTCCTTCCCTTCAAAATGAATTTCTACAGATCCCAGACACAGGACTTGTAGATCAGTATCTGCTGTTCAGGAGCGGCTGGAGAGAATCCCAGTGGAAAAAGGTCAGGTTTTATGTACGAAGATTTAAAGCAATAATCAGGTTTCTGCTTCAAGTATGTTTGTTGCTCAAAAACATAATACATTAATTTAATATTAATGGTATTCTAATATCCTTTAATGAACTTGGTTCTTTACAATCTAAAGAAAAAGAGAGGGGAAAAGGGAATTATATTCTTTTTTCTATTTTTACAAGAATTACCCACCGTATAGCAACCTTTTAAATCAATTTCATATTTTCCTTGTAGTTCTGAAGATAGAATGAAATACAGATTTATTTGAATATCCAGCTGCATCCACTCTACTTCCCCATGATTGCAAATTCAAGGCAGCAATGATAAGCAGGCATGATAGGGCAGAAAGGGATAGGAGGCTGAAACAATATGTGATGTAGCTGAAGCCAAATTTCCAAGTTCCCTGTAATGAAACTGTGCATGTATTTAGCATCCTTGATTAAAGGCTCCCTGAGTGATTCACAAACAATTAATTAATTAACTCCATCCTGTCAAGGTAGTTAAGTATTATTGTCTCCATTTGACAAATGGTTACACTGATGCACAGAGCACTAAAATGACTTATCCAAGAGCACATAGCAAGTCAGTAGCAGAGATGAGCTGAGAATAGCAATCTGGAGTCCTGATTCCCATCTCCTTGGTCTAACTGCTGGAAACACTCACTCCCCTCCCTGCAGGAATTTTCTTAATAGACATGAACACCAGGAGCTGTTGGAAATATGATGTTAAGAACAAAATCCTTAAAATGTTGGAGAAGTTCATCTTAAAACCACCACCTGGATAATGCTGTCAAATGGAACTTCATAGCCACTGATGTACCAATTATATTCTCTTTACCTGCTATTGCAAGCTCATAGTCCATCATATAACCCTCAAATATCATGTCTCCACCCTCATTTGGTGAAAGAAAGGAAGAGTGCAGATAGCTCAGAATGAAAAGGCCATTTATAATGCAGTGCCCTGTGGAGTAGAGGCTGTGAGTGTATTTGGCATGGCTTGGGTGACTGCAAATGAAAGGGGATGATTTTCCAGCATCACAGTGATGAGCCCAGCATTTGGTCCCAATTCATCAGATCATTCCAGTTCATCAAAACCCAGTGCACTTACAGATTTGCTCAACTTTCAATGTGTGTTCAAATCCCATTGACTTTTATAGAATGTAGGCAAAATTTTACAGTTAAACATGTGCTTAAGTACCCTGTTGAATCAAGGTCCTGTGTATTTAGGCCTCAATTCAGCAAAGCACTTAAGCATGTGCTTTATTTTAAGCATATGAATAGTTCCACTGATTTAAATAAGTCTGCCTTAAGTTAGGCACATGTATAAGTCCCTTGCTGAATCAAGGCATAGACAGATAGTGCTCCCTTTAGACTGATTTCTAAATTGCAGAAATTAGAGATGGAAAATTCTTTTAAGCCATAAACTCACTCCTAGCTAATGCAGGATTGTTCCTTACAATTTAGTATCTCATGCTTTGGTCAGCCCAATATAAATTACTCATGGTCAATGGAGCTTCCACCATTTCCCTTGGGAGACTTTTTCACAGTCTAGTGGGCATCACTGTTTGAATTTTTCACTGATGTTCAGCATCTCTTTCCATTTTCATAATCTTATCCCATCACTCCTAGTTATACCCCCTGTGCAATGCTTCTCTCTTCTTGATGTTTACATCCTCCAAGTACAAGAAGATGGATAGTGCAGAACTGCACATATTTATCTGTTAGCCTTTTGGGGCTCAACCGTCATCCAGACCATTCAAATGATGACAGCCCTTTGAAAAGAGAATTGTGTGTTCTGGATTAGATATATATATTCAGTGGCTAGGGGTTGGGTTTGATTATCTAAATACTCCTTAGCACTTTATGATGAAGTTAAGGAAGGATTGGTATTGCCTTGAAAGCAATCCAGGTAGAACTTCTTTATAGAAAGAAAGGTCTAAAACATGAAACAAATTGCCAAAGGCAGCAAGAAGAAACAGCTGGGCTAAGGTTTCAGTTTACTTGCCCAAGATCAAATCAGTAAAATATATTTAAAGTAATGGGATCCAGCGTGATTTGATGTAATATCCTAACTATTTTAAACATGTTGCACTGGCTTTAGTTAATTCCTTTAGACAGCAGGGGGGGAAAACGAGCACATCTTTTAAAGGCTTAGATTTTCCACTACACTTGACCTTAGCCCCTTCTCCCCCCAAAAAGGGGTGGGGGCAAGAAGTGTGAAATTGATGGGATCAAGTTCAATGTATCATTTTAGTTTGGGGCACATCTTCTACAGCCACTGTCCTTGCTCTGGAGCAGACCTTTCATAAATCACAGAAGAACCTGTATCTTTTAAATCATTGCTCACATTAATGAGATTAAGTTCTTTATAGACTAAGAAGAAATCTGCCTGCCCTTATCCTCTACGACACATTACCTGCACGGACCCCCATTAATTGTAGCAAAGTCTCATTTACCCTTAGTTCAGTCTTTATTATTCTGGTTCAGAGATGACCTTAGCCTGACTGCTTAATGTGATTCTCTGTGACTTTAAGGAGGCTGTTTTTCCCCCAGAGGATCACAGCATTGCTGACTTGCTAAGAGAGTTTTTGGAATGCAGCCCATCTTTTAAAATGAAAAGTGCAATATGGTCTTGCTAAATCAAAGTGGGCGTTAAAGAAGGATCATCTCATGTGATAAGAGATCATTTTGATCAGTTCCATCTGAACAAAATCAAACTTCAAGACATGCTACCAACCCAACTAACCATTGTGTATTTAAAACGGTCATAATTGATGGTAATAGGCAGGAACTTTGTCATGTAAAATTTGAATCACTGAGGTCTGAGTACCAGTCTTCATACTGAATATTGTGCATCACTGAAGATATTGCATAGCACCTAGCGGGACAGGCTGAACCATCCAAGACACCAGGAGCCACATATCCAAACTAAGCTTCCAAAGCCCTGGCTGGGATGATTTAGTTGGTGCTGATCCTGTTTTGAGCAGGGGGTTGGACTAGATGACCTCCTGAGGTCTCTTCCAACCCTATGATTCTATGAAAAGCAGGACTACAAATATTTATTAATACGTCCATTTGCATAAGCAGCAACAGGGTTTTGTACAGATACAGGCACATACACACAGAGGCACTTGTGTGTGCAGTATTCCACGCAGAACAGCCCCGGTGTGAAAACAAATACACCTTTTTATGACAGGTTTCAGAGTAGCAGCCGTGTTAGTCTGTATCCGCAAAAAGAACAGGAGTACTTGTGGCACCTTAGAGACTAACAAATTTATTAGAGCATAAGCTTTCGTGGACTACAGCCCACTTCTTCGGATGCATAGAATGGAACATATATTGAGGAGATATATATATACACACATACAGAGAGCATAAACAGGTGGGAAACAAAATCAAGACAAAAAAAGAGGTTTGTGTTTTTGATTTTTTTGGGTTGATTTTTTTTCAGACCAAAGAGCACACCTTGCCTTCATGTGGCTTGTGGAATTTCCCCTGATACGAATGGGAATTGCCCATACAATATGAGGGCATGCTGTAGACTCCTGGGGCAAACTGACCTGAGCATTACTATTGAAAACAAATTTGTTCACCTCTTCATTGTAAAGGGGCCACACTTAATGGCCAAATGTGGCAAGCAAAGATCACAGACCCTTGAAAAGCCCCCATTCCACCACCGTACTGGGAGGAAGGGCTGACTCACAACCTTCCCTCGCCCTGTTCCTCCTACCTAATTCTGCTCAGTTGGAGGGAGGATGATAGGTCCCGGAGGTATGTGAGCCATGTGGTTACATCTTGACAGAGTTACAGTGATAACCCACGAAGGAAATCAAAGCCACAATGAAAAATGAGACATTTGAGAACTAAAGGGTATTACAGTCCATTGTATTAATGTTCTAGGATTAGGATTACAACATGACACCCTAAACCACAGTTATCAGTGTTTCCTAGTGCTGGGTCCTTAGTCTGCATTTATTACTGGAATGGACATTTTAAGAGCAGCCCTCTCTAACCTCATCACTTCTCATTACAACAATCAAACCCTTCAAAGATAACCAGCAGCGGAGCTTAAAACTCCGTGTCATGACCATTCAAAATTCAACACAGTAACACTTGGAACAAAAATGTATTTCTGTTCATACCAACCCATTTCCCTGCACCCAGAGGGAGTTACAGCTGCCATTCCCTCCCCCTTTTGCCCCCCCCGCTCTTGTTATTGCTCTTTAGCGGGAACAACCTTGTCAAGTGCCCTTCCCCCCCCCGCAGCTGGATCACGGTTTTCTTTTTGCATTGGGAGACTTCAATTCCCCAGGACGGGACAAGGGCTGCCGAGTGGCAGGTTTGTTTCAGCACAGCAGTACAGAGTCCCGGGTCCCCCCGTGTGTCTCAGACCCCCGTCTGAGTGCTCTGCACATGCAGTTGCCACATCCTGTGTAGATAGATGGAGAAAGAAAACTCATCTCATCCCCATAATGGGTAATATTGTTCTTTTGGCAAAAAACACACTTTGTATAAGGCCTTCTTGACACCATTTTCATTACCCCTGTAATGGGCCATGGTACAGCAAAACAGTTTCACCAGCAAACAGGATTAGTTTCGTCCATTATATTTTCAAAAACAAATGGCAATGCTGGGAATAGTGCCATGCTAATTAATGGTTGCTTAGCCCCCCCAATGTGGCTCCATCACAAACTGGCCGCTCTCCAAAAACTGATGGCTATTGGCTATTACAGGGCATATTGACTTTGCTGATTTTCTTTTTCCCGGTTCTCTTATTTTCCGTATCTTCCTCGTTTTCCCGGTAGTTTTCTCCCCCAACTTTGTTTTTATCCTTTGGCAGCCTCAGTTGCCTCTGGCCAGAGAGAAAAAATATGTGGCTTCTGCTGAAGTTCATACCAGCTATGCTCTGTGAGTCAGCAGAGGGAGCAGGGAAAGGACTAGGGAAAATTGCCACTGGCGTAATAGAATATCTTCCCTTTTTCACAGAGACCAAAATGAAGTGAAACAAAATGCTTATCTTACCACCATTACAGACCAACGGAGAGAAATCTAATCCCATCTAAATCACAGGTTAAACTTCATCCCTGTCCTTCTCTGGCTATTGGGCCACATAGACTCATAGAAATGTAGGGCAGGAAGGGACCTGGAGAAGTCATCAAGTCCAGCCACCCTCAGCTGGTGTAAACTGGGCCCAGTCCCTTTGAAGTTAAATGTTAAGAGATACATATAAAGAGCTAAACATGAGAAACCACTTGCTATGCAGGTTTACATCAACTGAAAATCCGGCCACCAGGTTCCCTGCTTTACCTGTTGTATTAGCTCCCACTGACTGAAGCAGATGGGCAGATGTCCTACTGGAACCCACGGCGTGAACTAAAATAATCCAGCATTCATGTATTATGGTGATTAACTGGACAATCATTAACTCTTGTCAACCAGACACACACCTCAGAGCAAGAGAGCATTGGCTCTCCAAAATTAGGACTACGTGCACCTACTGGAGAAAGTTCATTGGCCTAAAAGGGAGTTGAACTTCTCATTCAGAGCCCCACGTTCTCATTGGGTTTCACTGAACCTCCCTCTGAAACATCTGGCATTGGCCACTGCCAGAGATCCATCTAGGGCAGTGGTGGGCAACCTGCGGCCCACGGGTCACACGCAGCCCATCAGGGTAATGCGCTGGCGGGCCGTGAGACCGTTTGTTTACATTGACAGTCCGCGGGCACAGCCTCCTGCAGCTCCCAGTGGCTGCGGTTCACTGTTCCCAGCCAATCGGAGCTGCAGGAAGCGGCACGGGCCTGTGGGCCGCAGGTTGCCCACCAGTGATCTAGGGTACTGCCCTGTCTCTGAGTATGAGCTAATATGGCAATTTGTATGTTCCTGTTATGAACAAGCCTTTCAAATACTTACTGAAGCCCAGTTTCAGCCTCCCATAGAACTGACTTACAATGTCAGGGGCTGTCACTGAAAGGCACCTGAGCACGGAAAGGCTCAAACTAGTTAGAAGTCACTGCTAAAGATGCTCAGAGAAGTGTCCCCAGTTTTATCTTTGGCAGGTGGCTGGAAGGAGAGAGGTGCACTGTAGATCCTGTTTCAATATTGATCACGGCAGTGTTAAAACTGAGGTCTGTTGACTTGTCTGTGATTCTGCAGTCTCAATATGTTGCTACATGTTTTCCTGGAGATGGGAGGAAAGCTCCTTGAGTTATGATGTTAATAAGAGAAGCACAGGAGGAGTTTCTGGTGTTCAAACAGGAACCTAAGAAAGAACATTTTTCACTAGCAGTGGCCTCTGGATACCCTGTGCTTTTTAAGATTTATCCATCAGCTGTGCTGACGAGCCTCTAACATAGGGCCTCTGGAAACTAGTTAACTGTGGTTCCTGGAGCTCTCTCAAGAGTATGTTTACATTGTTACTTCAGTCTCAAAGCAGCCAGAAATGATGCAGCCGTATACAGAGAGCTGGGTGGTCTGCAACATTTCAGGGGTCTTTCTAACCCATATGTCCTGCATAAAAGCACTGATCCAGCAAAGTACTTAAGCATATGCTTAACTTTAAGCGTGCAAGCTGCCTCTTTGACATTAATGAGACTACTTGTAGGCTTAAAGTTTAGCATATGCTTAAGGTGTTTTACTGGATCAGGGCCTTAAGTAGGTAGTGCTTCCTATCACTGACTGCACCAAGTTGCTGAAGATAGTCTTCAGTTCTGTTCAGTGGCAGGATTTGGGGTCAGGAAGGAATTATCTCCCTGATTAGATTGGCAGAGACCCTAGTGGGTTGTGGGGGTTCACCTTTCTCTGCAGTGGGCGCATGGGTCCCTTCCCAGTTTGAACTAGAGTAAATCTACAACTTGAAGACTTTAAGTCAAGATTTGAGGTCTTCAGCAACTCAGCCAGAAGTTACAAGCCTATTACAGGAGTGGGTGGATGAAGTTCTGTGGTCGGGATGTGCAGGAGATCAGACTAGATGATCATGATGGTCCCTTCTGACCTTAAAGTCTATGAGAAAAATTATTACCAGTTATATTGCTGTAGGGTTCAGATGTCCCATTCAGGATCAGGGCCCCATTGTGTTGGGTGCTATACAACCACATGGCAAGAGACAGCCCCTGTTCCAAGGAGCGTGCAGTCTAAGACAAGGGAGCTACAAAGGGTAAGGAGAGGGAAACAGGCAAATACATACAGTTTTTATGTACGTATGTACATTTGTTTTTTTATTGTTATAAATAAATAAAGCAAGAGCCAGTTACCCCAAAATGCTCAACCAAGCCTGGAAACACAACAGAGGCTTTTAAAAGAACCACACTAAAACACATAACATAGTAATAGGATTGGTCACCACTAGATCAGAACAACTTCATTATCTTGCTATCGGCTAGGTCAAGTACATGACACTTCAGAAGCCCCCTCTTCCCACTCTAATACATTTGGTCACTGTGTAGTGACCTGCATGGGGAGAACAAATCCTTCCTATTCCATACAGTTTACAGGATACCTTGAAGCGTGAAACTTGTTTAATCTTATTATTTAAGGGACGAATCCAGCCCCACATCTGTGGCTGCAGAAGACTGTCAAGGGAAAAGCAAAATTAAATGATGCACTCAACAATTTCAGTGAGGATGGGAGTGATGTCCAGGGGTTAGAGCAGGAGACTGGGAGTCAGGACTCTGGGGTTCCATTTGTAACTCCGTGTCAGAGTGCAATCTAGTAGGCATAGCAGGGAACAGGGAATCATGGGTTTCAGCTATGCCTCTCACATTGATTAGCTGTTCTTAAGTCACTTAAACTCTCCATTCCTCAGTTTCCCAGTGTATTAAACAGAAACAATATCATTTACCTCTGAGAGAACTGTGAGGCTTAAAGCATGTATAGGGCTGTAGGGCTTTGGATGAAAGATGTTGTAAAGTATTCTTATTGTGAATCCCAAGAGCTCTACTGTCAGACATCCAGACACAACCTCAGAGATTTCTAACAATTCAACCATTTGTCGTACCTTGCTCCACTTACATGAAGGAGTGAACTATGCGAGGAGGAGGATCCAGTCACCTTCTGTTACCAATCTTAAGACAGGATATTAATTTTTAAAGAAAAATAGAGCCAGGCTTTTCTCGCTCTCCCTTTTTTTTTAAATCAACTCCCATTTGTTTTGGGTTTTTTTCCCAAAAATAACTTAGGGATATTTAATAAAAGCAAAGTCTGTGGTAATTTTTCAGGAATTGCTGCCAATCCACAGAGGCCTTCTCTTTATGTAGTTTTGGGTTTCACTCACTATACCGTCTTGAGGGTAGAAACAGCTTTTTCTTTGTTTTTATCAGAGTTGGGTGATGACCACAAATCATCACCAGTGAATATTCATTCACATTTCAAAAAAATATATTGGCTTGCCTGGATTCGTATCCATTTTGCATTCTCTTTCTGTATAGTTCCCAGTGAACAAGTTTATTAGAAGGAATTTTTTTTTGAAACAATTCATTTAAAGTCAACATTGAAAGATATTTGCAGATTTCAAATTAATCACTGCACCTGATTTTAAGGATTCTTCTCTTCCACTCAGGGTGTAGATATAGAACATCTGATCTACGCATCCTGTGAAAATCTCTTACATTTTGGAATATCTACTATATTCAACAAATTGCTTATAAATGGTCTATGGACTGAGAATTATTAGCAGACTTCTTTGCTTGTACATGCTATAGTCTGTACATGGAAGAATGCTGTAAAGCATCGTAAGTCAGATTTGCTCATCCCCCAGTGCCTTAAAGGAAGGATCAAATCTTTAATTATTAAAAGGCAGCTAAACTGCTGGTGCTTCTCTGCCAAGGATAGAAGGTGAAATTCACCTGGTGCAGAGGAACAGCTCAAGGCTTATGGATGATTAAGAGTCCTATTTTGGGGCCTTAAGTAATTCACAGTCCTCATGTTAGCCCTCAAGACAGGGGCGAATTTCATCAAGGATAAATATGTCCATTGTGGAAGTATCTAAAATTCTTGTCTCCCTTCCAGAAATCACACTGTTAGAATCTGACTAATGTTATAAAACAGAACAGTAAATGCGCTCTCAGTACTCACTGCTATGCTTTTAAAAATATTTCCAGCCACACTGTGCATTCAAAACTATACTCCAATATATTCATGACACCTTGTGAAACTGAATATTAATACAGAGTGAAAATTGGCCTATTTGAATGTAATTTAAATCTATTTTCCATTAAATTAGAATGATTTTGTCATAACATACATGTATGCTATAACATGCAAGTGTCATACCGTACCATACAAGTCTATCTTCCATATCATGGTAATTTTCAAAATGGATTTTATTTTAAATCTGGTGTCCATGTTAGATTTGTTTTCTTAACATGTGCCAGGCAGTTTTTACGACTTATTTAATACACACATGATTTTTTCATATGAGCACTGAACCCTAGATAAAGCACATTATGTGAGGGGAAGTACCATAAGAAGAGACAGCCTGAGCCATGCTAGTGAAGAGCTGAATGCTGGTAGCAATGCCAGTAACAGCCTCTTCCCAGTTCAAAAACTCCTGAAGTTCTGTCAGTGAACTATTTGAATCCTATTGGTTATATGTCGCCCAGGGGAATGTCTGCTGAAGGATGCGATTAATGGTCTGGAGCATGATTCCCTGCAACAAGCTTTCATTTCAGAGCTGAGATCTCTGCATTCACTATATAGACTCCTGCGACACTCTGTTAACACCTGCCATGAAAGTGGTGCATAAACCAGCCTGTCTAAATGTTGGTCTTCTCAGCAAGGGAGCAGTTTCAAAGCAGTCTGGAAAGAAGAACCAGAAATCAGATACCAGTAATGAACAGCACCTGTAACCCAGCAACCAAGTGGAAAATCTTATCATTAACATTGCATTACAGTCCAAAATATGCTGATCACCTGAAGGGAAATGATAAAAGGTTTCTCTGGGTTCCAGCCAACCTGAGGGAGGGATCGACTACAGAAGCTGAGATGCACAAAGTTTCTAAGATACTTTTTATTCATGGGCTTCCTTTAAGACATGCATTTTCTTTATAGTGTTTCTTTGACTAAGGAAAGAAGGTTTATGCAGGAGAAGAGGAGGTAAAGAATAATATGTCACAGTGAATGACGCTATCATGACACACACACATGCCTTCGTTGAGGATTAAGGCACTAGGGCAAAGGAAAAATGACCCTAGGTTCTGAGCAATATGGTTCCCTCAAACAACTCCTCCCCCCTAAAGCAGGGCCGCCCAGAGGATTCAGGGGGTCTGGGGCCTTTGGCAGCGGGGACCCCTGCCGCTGAATTGCTGCCGAAGACCCGGAGCAGAAGAAGCTCCAGGGCCTCGGGCCCCACAAGAGTTTTCCGGGACCTCCGGAGCGAGTGAAGGACCCTGCTCCAGGGGCCCCAAAAAACTCTTGTGGGGGCCCCTGCGGGGTCCGGGGCCTGGGGCAAATTGCCCCACTTGCCCCCCCCGGGCGGCCCTGCCCTAAAGTGTGTTCTGATTCCACTGTGAGGATGACATAGCTAGCACAGAGACCACCTCAACTCCCCTTAAAGACAATGCAAAGATGCCCATGGACTTTAAAAGAGGTTGGATCAGTCCCATGTCAAATGAAAGAAAAACTATAGCAAGGTGAAGTATAGATAATGAGGTTAATAATACAACAAAGTGATGAGCAAACCTCAAAATAATGGCAGTTTGGGTCTGGTTTAGAAAAGCACCCCAGGAAGTTTGGATGTTTGTCTGCCCTAGCAAGACCTCCTAGGCTAGTGGCTGGCGAGGAAGAAAGGAAACATCCTCTACACCAGGGCCGGCTTTAGGAACTGCGGGGCCTGATTTGAATACTCTTCGGCGGCACTTCGGCGGCAGGTCCTTCACTCGCTCCGGGTCTTCCGCGGCACTGAAGGACCCACTGCCAAAATGCCGCCGAAGACCCGGACCGCCGCTGGGTGAGTAAAAATTAAAAAGTTGGGCGCTCTTCCTTAGGGCGCGGGACCCTCTTAGGTGCAGGCGCGGGGCCCTCTTAGGCGTGGGGCCCGATTCGGGGGAATCGGCCTAAAGCCGGCCCTGCTCTACACCTTGCATCACTCATATAATGTGCACTCAGAATGTTAAACCCTGTGCTTGGGGGAGTGCGGGGTCTGCTGCCTCTGGAATCAAACCTTAAGGAGAGGGAGGGGATACAGAGAGCCATGTCTCTACCCTATCCCTATGCACCAGGTGCCCAGAGGAGTGCATGATGTACATCTGAAAGGGAGGTAAGAAGCACAAGCAGGGAACTTTGGGAGCCACTGAACCTCTCCGAGGTAGGATTCCTCCGGGTGTTCCCACTGCACTGTGCCCAGAACAGGGTTCCTGTTAAATGTCACAGTGCAGCCCTACAATTCTGGAAATGCGGCTCCCCTTCACAAGGCTGTGTGCTGTTCAGAAGGTGAGTCCAGCACGTCTGTCCTCTGACAGAGGTGAGTTTAAATGACCAATATTCTGCCTTTCTGCATCCATAATATTTTCATGCGTCAGAAAGGAGACAATTAATAGTTGATGGGCACAGCTTCTTCATCTGTTCCCCCCCTCTCGAGTTTAAATAACGTGTCCTCCAGTTATTCTTTTCCATCGACACAAATGAAACATATATAAACAGCAACAACAGGTTTGAGAGACTTGGATTGTATTTCTAATTTCTAAGTCTCCTCTACAGAGATGATCATTCATGCTGTGTCAAATCTGCAATGTGTTTTTTTGTTTTGCAGAGATGCACAACATGATCCAGATTGTTGATGCAATTGTTATATAATGCTAGTTTCCTGTGGACAGTGCTTTCATACATGATTTTCAATATAGGGAAGATAGTGGCGTATTTACTTATCACCTGCATTGGCCAAAGCCAGAGGCAACATTAACCAGAGGTAACATCCAGAGCCCTGGTGTAGAGGATGTTTCCTTTCATCCAGAAGTTGAGAGAATGAAAGAGAATAAGATGCATAGATGCTTTTTAATGCTTTTTTCATTTTTGCAGTGACACAGTTTAGGGCTTGTCCACAGGAAGACATCCAGAAAAATTAATCCAAATTAACTAAAGGTGTGAATTGAAAGTGGATTATTTAAACCACATTAAACCCCTGTGTGAACAGCCTTATTCAGAATTAAAGTGACCTTAATGTGGTTAACTTAATTCACTTCTAAAGTAATTCTGAATAACATAGGATGGGGCCCTCTATCCTGGGAAATGGTGACTCTGAAAAAGATTTGGGGTCATGGTGAATAATTAGCCGAACATGAGTGCCCAATGTAAGGCTGCAGCCAAAAGACCTAATGCAATCCTTGGATGCATAAACCAGGGTGTCTTGAGTAGGAGTAGAAATGTTATTTTACTTCTGCATTTGGTATTGGTGTGACCACTGCTGGAACATGGTGTCCAGTTCTGGTGCACACAATTCAAAAAGGATGTTAATAAAATGCAGAGGGCTCAGAAAAGAGCCACAAGAATGTTTAGTATTTCTGTGAAAGCAGTTCTTCCAGAATATCCTCAGCAGATTGGTGATGATGAGAGAAAGTCAGAGACATACAATGTTTGACTGGGGAGAAAATCAAGGGAGAATATAATTTAATCCAGATTGGCAAAACTGCAAGGGTATAAAATACCACCAAATCAGAATGGATACACCAACTTTGCACTCACTTTGTGCTGGCGTGATTGCATGTGGTGCTCCACTGGTTTGCACCTTGTGTCATCAAAGTCTTCAGTATTACACTATGTAATGGGATCTCTGCCTCCAAACACTGCAAACACCATTACAAATATTTTAGAAATAGTTATAAAAACAAAATTCAAAGTCTTTCCTGGGGATTCAACCTCTTTTTCCTTGGTGCCCCAGTTTCCTTTTGCTTGTTTTCTTTACAATCTAACTACCTACCATTAGCTTGGAGCAATCTGCTGAAGTTTGTGCATCAACATCTTACTTTGTTAATTGTGCATTCATTTCCAAGGGGATGGTTAGGTTTAATGGGGATGGAGATTGAATCACGTGCTAGCAAGTCTGGGGACATGTGGGAGTCAGAAGAAAACTAAAGATATGTTTATTTGTTGCTTTAAAATAATCAGGAACGTTTCATTGGCTGTTCTGAAAATTAAAAAATATAGTTAGGGCAGGCCTACCCTACAGAATAACTTCGGTATAACTACATTGCTCAGGGGTGTGAAAAATCCCCAGAGTGATGTAGTTATACCAACCTAACTCCCCTCCCCCCGAAGACAGTTCTATGTCAGCGGGAGAGCTTTTCCCATTGACATAACTACTGCCTCTCATGGAGGTGGATTAACTATGCTGAGAGGAGAGCTCTCTCCCATTGGCATAGAGCGTCTTCATTAAAGCTCTACAGCGGTGCAGCTGCATGAAAACGTAGACCTGCCCGACTTAGGGTACATGTTTACTTTCTATCTATCCTTGTTTTTCTTCCGCTCGCTTGAATTCTGTAGATACATTTAGTCAAAGGTTGAAGCTCCTTTCTGGCTCCTTCTAATTGCTCCTTACGAATTGTTTGTGGGGTAAAATTCAGCCCTGGAGTAAGTGTGAGCCTCTCCACTGCAGTCAGTGGAGTTGCATCTGCTTTCACTGAGGCTGAATTTGGCCTTAGTTTTTCATAGGCCTTAGAATCATAGAATAGGACTGGAAGAGACCTGAAGAGGTCATCTAGTCCAGTCCCCTGCACTCGTGACTGTATATTCTGTATACTGTACATCCATTCTGCTTTTACTTCCTTGAAGAAATTAGCCTGAACCAAACCACTGCTCTAAGCACCCCCCAAAGCTTTGGTTTGAATCCAAATCTGACTCAGGCAACACGGGATCTTTTCAGCAACATACTGTAGGAAACAATCCTCCTGCCTGGTCAAGGACATGGGCAAAGTGAGTTAATAGCTCTTGACTTATTTTGTGATGAATTATGCTGGGAAATAATCAGAGTACAGAGTGACATTTTTCCAGTAATGGTAGGCAGATTTAAAAATAAAAAAGAAAAGTTTTTTTTCCTATCAGATGTGAAACTCCAGATGTGCAAATATTATACATGAGACTTGGTGGCTCACTTTGCACAGAGGATCATGCAACCACACTCTCTGGTATCAAATTTGCACTCTCCAACTCATTTTGCTTCAAGCTGTGGATTCTGATGAACTCCACACAATCATGGCTAGTCTAACTCAGGGAAATGGGATGAACAGTACTTGCTTCCCTGTCTCACAATGATGTCTTTCATGAATTGACATAGGACTGGAAGGGAGTTCCCACGTCTTCAAGTCCAGTCCCCTGCTATCACAGGCAATCCTGTTATATCATCCTTTTCATAAATTTATCAAGCTCTGTCTTAAAACTAGTTAGAATGTTTGCCGTCGCTACTCCTATTGGAATGCTGTTCCAGAACTTCACTCGTCTCATGGTTGAAGCTAGGTTTTATTAGGATAAGGACAGGAGCTAGGTATGATTAAAATAGCTCACAAACAGCACAAGGGAGTCATAATTTATTATTAGTGATTATTTAGCAGCTCTAGTCAAGGATCAGAGCTCCATTATACCACAAACTAATAAGAAAATAGTCCCCATCCAGAGAGCTCACAATCTAGGTTTATGATAAGGCAGATGAAACAACAACGTGGGGAAGCTAGAAAGTGGGAGGACAAGGTACCAGGAAACAAACACAGAATTGCATCGTAGGCATTAATCTCAGCTCACAACCTGCCTAATCCTAGTGCTTCCCCTTCTCCATTTTTGCATTTTATTTGTGATTACCTCTGGGCCACACTACCCTCTGAATTTAAAAACACAGTAACTGCCATCAGAGCTGCATTGCTGTGCCATCTAATTAAAAACCTCTGCAGAGCACTTTTTTTTTTTTTTGCACATTTGATATGTGTGTGACATTCCAAATACAACTTTCATCTCAGAAACTCAGACTGTTGCCATAGAAATTGTAGCAGGGGAGTCTTTGGGTTGTTAGCTTGTGCCCTCAGGGATTACAAATACTCAGAGACCCTGCTGCTTGCCACGCTCCCTGCCATTTGCCTCAGGAGAGGCACCAGCCGGGCTGGAGTCACACACACAGAGCAAGAGGCAACTCTGTTGGTCTAGGAGATGGGTTATTTACACACACACAGCCATACACAGGGAAATTCAGAGTACTTGTTGGCACAGGGAACCATGAGCCAGCTCTGAAAGAGCATGTCTAAGAAGCTAAATGAGTGTTTAGAATAATAATAATCTTCATTACTATAGCAGCCTTTGCCTGAGGATCACAGGGAGCTTTATAAATACTAATTAATGAAGCCTCAGGACAGCTCAGTGAGACAGGTAAGTATCATCACTCTCATTTTACAGGTGGGCTATGCTGAAACCCTAGGAAGGGCGCACAGCTCATCTTCGTCAGAGCCAGACGTAGAACCCAGGACTCTTAATGCCTGGTTTCGCCTGCTCTTTCCACCATGCTTCCCAGAGCCAGGTATAGAACCCAGGAGTCCTGATTCCCAATCTCCGGCTCCACATGCTAGAAACATTGCCTGTTTCCGTAAGTGTTACTGAAAAATGCAAAATAAATGCATAGGACCAGAGCTCAGGAGAGCTGTGCCACTTTCCAGCAGTTCGGGGTCTGGCCCACAGAGTCAAATCCTCCTATTAATAGGGGAGGGCTGGGGGTCAGGTGAATTGCACCAGCATAACTGAGTGTAACAAGGGAATTTGTCTATAAGCTGAACCCTCCGCTCCTTTGATTGGTCTGACATATTTCCCTTTAGAACATCTTAGCTTCTGTGTGAACTCGTCTATCCTGAAAGGTCAGGGCACTACATAGTACTTTGCATTATCTCATCACTGCTTCCCCTGGTCCCCCACAGATCCCCTGGAGTAATCATCCCTTCAGCACTTTTTCCACAATGCTTTGACACTCCCAAATCCAGCAGTCTCTTCTCTGGACTTTAATTAATGAGATAACAAAAGGGAAACACCCAAAGAGTGAACCCCCCGAGTTGAAGACTTTATCTGCTTTTTGCAGCTGCATCTTTTTTTTTCTTTTTTTTGAGCTGCATTCCAAGTCCCGTCAATACCATTTCCCATTAAATTAAATAGCTTATTGACTGGTGAGAGACGTGGCCATGAGGCTGATAGGATCCGAGCGCAGTACTTTCTCAGTGCAAACAATCACAGGTCACTGCACAGTAAATCAGTTGGTAATGGAGTTTGAACTCCGAGGATCAGTTCTGTGTACCCTTTTTATTTGTTTTTAATTTGTATCAATGGTAATTCTGTCAGTTTCAATTTATGTGATGGTAGCAGGTTGTGGAGCAGTGGAAACATCATTTGTCTTCTTGTTAACCATTGAGTACACGGTATCTTGGCAGCCAGGTGTTCCAGACCTGCTCAAGTGTCAAAAGATTTCCAAGAAGCAGCAAACTCCAATCCTGGTTTATTTTCCCATTATTTTTTTCCTTAGTGACAATACTGGGACTAATTCCTGTGTGTAAATGCTCCCCCACATTAGAACAAGGGGTTGCACAGCCTAGCCCGTTGGCCTCTTGCTGCCACATTGAATTGCAAACTCATCATGAGTTTAATGCCCGTACTTCCCGTTCAGTGCTGGCTCTGTCTTAGGCCTTGTCCACGCAGGTTCTTGCATTATTGTAGCTGCACTGGTGAAAAGCCCTAGCGGAGACCAGCTGAAAAGATGTCAAAAGCGACTTGCACTGAAACTGGAGTAAGCGGCACCGATGCATCTAATATATGGTCTTGGAGTGGTACGAAACCCCCCCAAAAAACCCAATGTGGAAAAGATACCACTTACCAGTTCCCTTCCACATCACATGTCTCTTTACTAAAAACTCTCTAGATGCTTTAGGCCTTACAGTCACCCCTCTGCACTAGTAATGCCGGGTCCCATGTCATTTGTGCATATGGTACCCCCCCCCCCCGTCCCCATTACTCCCTGCTTGTTGAGTCTGAAGCTCTTTTTATAAAAACAACCTTCCCCGGATTAGCAGTGGCAAAGGTTTGCCCCTTCATTGCTCATGCATCTGGCTCCTGGAAGCCTTTAGTTGCTTAATGGATTCATTGAAGAGATAATATGAGGTGATTGTATGTCAGGATGTTAAAACAGTGATAAGACATTGCACTAGAACAGCATTATCTCCACTAACTGCTTTATAATGGTCAGGGAATGTCAATGGAAGTACATATGATAGTCCCATAAACACCAAATGAATTCATAGTGACTAGGTTAAGTCATTTAAAGTGTTGCCAAGACAAGAGGTAGCACTTCATCTTTGTGGTGCATATTTGCCTAGCATGGCAAAGGGAGATGTGCAGATAAGGTCTGTCTGTAGAGTCACACACACACACACACACAGCTTCTCTACAATATTTTGGGAATTTACACGGAAGTGTTAGGAAAACTGTCACTTGTGTAACTTCTTTGCAACCAGAGTGTGATTTTTTTTTTTTTTTTTACAATGTTATTAATCATAGACTGGAATGGAACCAGCTTCGTAAATACATGGGCTCCTGTAAGAACACTCAGCAAAGGTTTGCTTGGGAGACTCATAGGAGTACATTTGAAACATTTATTTATCTGTCTAGGTTTTTATATGTTCCTCAGCACCATAATATCTGAGCACCTCATTCCATAACAAACATTTACAACAGCCTGTGAGATAGGGAAGTGTTGCTATCACCACATTACAGAGGAGGAAACGGAGGCACAGACTGACTAAGGGCCACATTTTCCAAAGGGATTAGCACTTAACATGCATAAAACGTGCTGAGTGCTGTTATTATTATGGTACGTAGGCACTTCAATCATGGACCAGAACCTCATTGTGACAGGTGTATACAAACAGAACAAAAAGATGATCCCAACCCCATATTGGTTACAGTATAAGACAAGAGACAACGGGGGATACAACACAGAGACATGAGGAGCACAAGGGAATGTTGAGACAATATTGGTCGGCATGAAAAGCGGTTGTCTACAGTACATCAGCTGCCTAACCACGGCTGAGTTTTTGATAAGTGTAATAGCAGAGGAGCGTTTTAAGCAGGGATTTGAAGGTGCCAGTGAAAAGGCCCTGTGAATGTTTGTGGGGAGCTCCTGCCATGTGAGGAGCAACATGATATAGAGTACAAAATATTCTTTTGGAAATTGACTTAAATGACTTGCCAGAGAACCTGTGGCAAAGCCAAGAATTGAACCAAAAATCTCATGCAATCCCATTCCAAGTGCCTTAACCACAAGACCAACCTCAAAAGTTGAGATAAGCTGAGAAGAACAATCTTAGGATAGGGGTTCGTGTTTGGGACAGACCTCACCATTTGACCAATCCACCCCTTATTCCATGAAGAACAGAACCTCATTTTCTGATCAGATGTCTCAAATGCTTCCCAGTCAGAAGAACTAGGATATTTTTTCCAAACCATTCACAGTACATCTTGTAATTCCTGGTATCCTTACCTATCCTCTTTCTAACCAGAGTCCTGGCTGGCTAATGCAGTCTACTGGAACTCTTGTTTATCTGGAGATTAGTGAAGGCAGTATGGGGGGTGGGGATGGAAGTGGGGAGGGGGAAATTGGCTAATGGAATCTTGAGGGCCTATTAGGAAATAATTGATCAGAAAAGAAGTTCTTTGGGGATTTTTTGTTTCTCTGATTTGTGTCCCTTGCCTTCTTCCCGACAGGTTCAGAAACCTTCTCAGTGGTGCACCAGCTTTGCATCAAATCCCATCATGCTGATTATGTTCTGTGATGCAATTTAATGCAGCATGATGGTTCCAGCCCTGTTTGGTCTGTCAGAGCATGGCACATTTCCGGAAGCGGGAAGGCAGCGTCGGTGTTTGGTGAGAAGGGCGTTGCAGGGAGTTTGTAGGGTAACTTCAGCTCCATTACAGCTCTGTTTGCTCACTAGGCAGATGCATATTTTTGGCTCAGTTTGTGTAAAGTGTGTGTCCAGTATTTGGGTTGCACTCTCTGTCAGCAAGTGAGCAGGGGTAAGTGCTGTACATACAATTAATAGGAGCAGAGCACACAGACTATGATGCAAAGTCACACAATAAACCCAGATGCACTCCCAGAAACAGAGTCCGTGTATGTCTGTCTCTCACTCACACAAGCCGTATCTACACTAGATAAAAATGAATAGGTATGTTAAAAAACCCCAATGTAGACAAGGCAAACTGTAGCTTTAACAAGGGCTAGCTGATTGAAGTAAATCCTAGGGGTCAGGAAAGGGTTTAACTTGACCAGCTAACATGTTAAAACTACAACTTCCCTTGGCTATACAAAGATTTTAACACTGGTTAGCCTAATGTGTTAAACGCACCTCTTTCTTCCCAGTGAAGGCAACACCACAGACAGGCAGACACACATACACCGTCTCTCAAGTACATCCGCATAAAGAACTGTGTATTGTTTTGCCAGCCATTCAAAAAGTCTGTCCTATTCAATGTAGTTCACGGGATAGGGCATTTGGCTTACAGACCTCCCAAGGAGCATAAACCAGAACAAATCCTTCTTATAACTAAATATAGCTTTTGCCCTTTCCCACTCCCCACAGCCCACTCCAGTGCAGCAAACTGATCACAACAACAGTAGCACAGGCAAGAGAAACTTTATGAAGTCAGAATGTGGAGTTATTGATCAGAAAGGGGGTGAGGGAAAAAAACACCCAGAAGCGGAGAGGATGGAAGGCCATTTCTGCCAGTCAAAACTCCCAGGAGAATCCTGGGATGCAGACTGTAGACATTTTCCTTGGGCCTGCATTTAACTAACAGGGAATAAAAGGCAGGTGGAGACTTAACCATCTATTGAGTGTTTGACATTTACAAGAAATGTTCTGTTGTCATTATTTAAACGGCAGGTTCTCTGAATAGATTGTACTATAAGGACATAGTGGGGCAGGATTGTAACTTTCAAATCCAGCCCAAGTATGGGGCTGTGCCCCAGCAGTACGTCGGGAACTGGACTGGGACTCAGAGTCTAATTTGGTTTCTGTCCCCCATAGCGTGCCACTTGTCCGGGTTTTCCCAAGTTCATCCCTTTTTTGGAGGTAGCTGTCTCAGGAAACCTGAAAGGGGGATCAGTACGCACTGCTGGATCATCCCAGGTTTTGTATTTCATGGGTACAACCGTAATGTCCCCCTTGCTCCAGTGTGAATGTATCACTGAGAGCAAAAGGGATGGTTCATGTTCCTTCCCACTCTGCACCTGCTCCAGTGCACTGATCAGCCTGTTAATGGGGCAGAGCTAAGGCCAATTCCTACCCCTTCCTATCCCCTATGTGCCTAACCCCACAGGAAGGGGAGTAGCAGCCCAGTGGCTGTTGCTATCTTCCCTGCAAAGACTCCAGTAATGTGAGTAGCCCATGTAGGTGAGGAAGGATTTACTTATACCCCATTATCCCCTGCATGGGTGTGGTGTGGGGCTCAGAACTGAGCCCTTGAAGAGTGGATAACCAACTATTTGCTGCTGGAGAATGTGGCATCCAAATATGACCGGCTTCAGAAACTCTGGGATGTGAAAGGGTTAAAATGCTCTTACTAAACGAGAGGTCATCAGGGGTCATCCCTGCACTGCCAACAGTGCTGTGAGGGTGGAGGAAAGATTCTAGCTTGGTATGACTCTGCGTTGAAAGTGCTAAAGTTGGAGACGCTCGTCTCCCTGACTAGGGGACCATGTCTGCCAGACAGTGTGGATTTCACCCTAAATAAAGCCAGTCCCTCTAGCACCCCGCCCATAGGCCATGGCTCCAGGAGACCTGTGCTTTGGTGCTAGTACACTGCCGTCATTTCAACTTCTGGGTTACCATGAGTAGCATGTACACTTTGGAAAATCTGGCCACTGGTGCCTAAGAGCTCTGCAGGTTGGGTGCTGAACCCTTTAGAACATCAGTGTATCCACATGTTAGTGGGAGCTGCTTCATGCTGAGTGCTTCTGAAAATCTGGCCCCACTCCATCACACTTTCAGATGCTTATTCCTTTGCTGTGGTGGACCTGAAGTCACTCCCCCTCAGCATCTGTCTCAGTCCATCACACTCCACTTGGAAAGAAGACTGAACTATTTCTTCTGCACCAGTGGTGTTAACACAACATCATTATTTATCCGGCATTGCCTGCCTCATTTCATAGCTCCATTTCTCCCTTCATTCTTCTTCAGGCAGCCATACAACACAATCGTTTCACGTGTCTTGGTAAATTTGGCCCCAAGTGAGACTTAGTCACTGGTGCTAGTCACTAGCACCAACTCTGGCAGTTGTCGGACTTGCAACAGGACTGTCTTTTGACTGACAATAAGCAAATAGCCTTCAGTTATATGTGAGTAATGGTCCAGAAGGGATTTACTCCACTTAAACTAAATGAGAGAATTTCTGCAGTGGTGCGGGTGTCTCCAAATAGACCAAAGCAGCTAATAGATTTTGTGATCACTTCTACTACACAGCAAACAATCACGGGTCACAAAACTATAAATCAGAAGTTAATGGATTTTCAACTACACACTTCGGCCCTTTGTGCATTTTTTAATTTGCTTTTAATTTGTATTGATCTTTCCCCTTCTGCTTCAATCTTTCTTGTGTCAGCAGGTTAGAAAGTGTTCTGAAGAGAGAATATTCCTATTGAACTGAAGGGAAATCAAAACCAAAACATGCATCATAGACACACATGCCTTACAAAAAATGATCAGGTCTGCATGGCTGGAGCAGCAAGAGCTCATCTGACCGACCATACTAGTTAAGGGTTGTGAAAGTGGGAAACTGTGTCATGCCAGTTAAAAAATTCATAGCTGGGACAACTCACCACGGCACAGAGGGTAAGTTGCATGGCTTATGCACCACTTAAATCCTTTGCACGTGGGTGTATTTCATCCTGCCAGAGCAAGCATTTTTGAAGAAACAGGAATAAAAAATAACCTCTTCATTTAAAAACTAAAGTCATTCTCAATCTGGCACCTTTCACGAGCACGTAACATTCACTATTTTTGCTTTGGCTTGTTTACACTACTTTATTATTCGTTGCTCTTGATCATGTTTGCTTATGATCATCATGTGGCTGGTGTGAATGTCTGTGAGCAGTGGGTTTCAGGCCTCTGTCTGAGATTCATTTAGTGAAGACACAAAAAGTGTTTCATTATGAAACAAAATTTGTCTTGGCAGCAGTATTAGGGTTTGGCCACCCAGGGACAGAGCTAAGCCTATTCAAGTCAATGGGCGTCCTTCCCTTGACTTCATGGGGCAATGGATCAGATCTTTTATCAAGGAAGATGAACAGTGTCAAATGAGTATGTGTGTTTAATTATTTCTACTATATTAGCACCTAGAGGCCCTAACTGATATAAGGGAGCCATTGGACAGTGGGCCATACTAACACACAGAGTCAGAGCAGACAGGCAGAGTGGTCCAGTAGTTAGGGCACTAATCTAGGTTTTGAGAAACTTGGGTTCAATTCCCTGCTCTGCCACAGACTTCCTGTGTGATCTTAGCTTCCCTGTGCCTCAGTTCCCCCATCTGTAAAATGGGGATAATAGCACTGCTCTTCCTCACAGGGATGTTGTGAGGCTAACATTTAAAAACTGTAATGTGCTCACATACTATGGTAATGGGTGTACATATACGATAGACATACCCTGCCCCAAGGAGCTCATGATCTAAATATCCAAGATGGACAAAGAAGGTATTATTATCCCCATTTAACAGATGGGGAACTGAGCCATAGTGAGATCACAGGGACTCGCCCAAGGCCACACAGGGAGTCTGTGGCAGAGCTGGGGATTGAACCTAGATCTCCTAGCTCCCATTCTAGTGCCTAACTACAAGTTCACCTTCTTCCAACAAACCTCAGTAAGTAAATCCTGGATAATGAATAACTGATCGACTACCCACTATAAACAGTACATATTCAGAAGAAGTAACTGTCAAGCAATTGTGAACAAGTAAATTAATGAACATTTACAAGCAGAAGAAAAGTGCTAAATTCTTCAGATAAACTGTATACAACAAACAATTGGACCAGCTCTGGTGATCGGCTTATGGCCTGAAGTATGAAGTATGAAGATTAACAGTCCTGTGTAATTTTTCTCCTAGCTGATGTAACTGCAGAGGCTACTGATATTCATATGAAAGCATAATCCTCTAATCTAAGCCTTTTTTTTTTGGCTTGTGGTAAAGCTTTGCAGCATGTGCTCAAAATTTTTGAGCAATAGAATTATTGATAAATTACTATGGAGAAGAGGCGCTCAGAACACATAATGCCAGGCTTTGGCTTTTTTAATGAGATTTCTCTTCCCAGTAAGAATTTCCAGGATCATTTCAGGGATTTTGTTCCATCTGTATTTTCCAAATACCTCCAGAGTTTCAGAGAAAAATGATGCATTTTCCACCATAGCTTTTAGAAATCTCTATCACCTTTAAGAAAATGCATTATGCCAATCACTGTCCACCACCACAAATGATGAAAATTCATTGCTCTTTTTCATTAGGTGTAGTTATTGGGATATCTTCTATCTCACTTTACAATTTTCCATTGTAAGAGAAGAAAGCAACAAATTCAGAGGTGTGTGCATGCACAAATGTGTACGTGTGCATGTATGCACGCACGCACACACCCAGAGTGAACATTTAGTAGTCCTGAGTATGGGAAGAAGGAGTCAAGGCAACAGCTGGGAATTAGGTTGCAAAGGTCCATCAGATGGCCTAGAGAGTGCTAATGAATAAAGAATGAGGTAGAGAGGGTAGGAAAACATATTTAATATAGTGTAGAATAAGAGATTTCTAAATAACGTGACTCCATAAGCTCACAGAACCCCGCAGACGTCACTTCTTAATCACAGCACCCTTATCCTCACTTCCTAATTCGTATACTCACTTTTATCACCCTGTACCCACAACACAGGTATAAGCAGACAAAGAGCAGTGCAGGCTTCCCTCATGCGGCCTCCTGCCCTTGCTCCTCAGGACTAGCTGGGAAATACCACAATCAGTCGTGAGAACATGGTCCACTCACCATGCCCATTTATATGCTGCCTGGGACTGCTCTGCTGAGACTGCCTACAAAGGGGCCAGTTAATGTTAATTAGGGTGGCAGCACAGTCTAATGGGCTGGGCATGGGACTAAATGTAAAGAGACCTCAGAGTATTTCTCGGTCTGCCTCCGACCTTCTGTGTAACCCTGAGCAAATCACTTCCCCTCTCTGTCCCTCAGTTCCCCTCCCACCCTTAGATTGTCTGGTCTGTTTATTCTGTAAACACTTTGAGCCAGGGACCATCTCTTACTATGGGTTTTGTCCAGTGCTTAGCAGAATGGGCCTCCAATCACAGTTGGGACCTTTGGCATGACCATAATCAAAATAATCATTCTGGGGGTGATGTCACTAGGAACCAGACAAACTCACTACATTATTATTTCAGTTAGACCAATGAATAAACATCACATGGTAACGGCTTTCAGGAACCAATTTTAAAACAATGCCCTAGAGGAGAAAGGCTCTGTATCCCATTACCAATCCCCTGAGCCAGCCCGGTCCCCCACTAGTTTTTATCTCAAATTAATAGCACAGTCATGAGCAATTTCTTTGGGCGAATAGATTTCTGACTCTAAGCTGCTATGGATTTTTTAGAAATTATCTTTTCACTTGGTGATTTGGAATTATTTAGATGACAACCCATGTTAAAGAAACCTGAATTTTTCAGTCTAAGGAATAAATTCTGCTCCAAGTTACAATAGTCTAAATTGGAGAAAATGTATTGACTTCAATCAGCTCATTACAGAACAGAATGTTGCCCCTTGTCTTAAAAAAAAAGTCACTTTTCTTGTTGAATATTTCATCCTTTTTAATAACCCTAAACACACATTTCCACACCAAGAGGTTTTTAACTTGTGTGGTCAGAAGAGGCTGTTCTGTATTGTATTCTCTCAGATACTTATTACACATACTGAATCTTTTGCAAATACCAGTTAAATTTTTAAAACTCTTTCTTTCTTTCCATATTGTGCATTTAACTTTACTTCTATTAAAGTGTGGTTATGGGCAGGAAGACAACTCCACTAGTTTCTCGAGTTCTTCTCCCTCAGTGACTTCCTTAGCAAATATGGTCAATAAGGCAAAATGAGAGCATGTGTCTTTAAATGCTGGAGACAGTCCTGGAGAGTGAAATTCTTTATTAATCCAGAGAAGAAATACAGCAAGGGCATAGACAGTTCATTCAATTTCATACAGCAAATTCACTTATTTCCCCATCTCCGGGTTTCTGTTCCTCAAAAATAGCCAACATTGCGCTTCATATTCCACTCCCTCCCTTTGTTTTAGATGCTTTATTTGGGTGACTGCATGGTTCAAGGAGATTGGTAATGCAGATATACAGCCTCTCTCTTTCAGGTCACCAGTGCAAATCCTGCCTCGGTTGGCTGTAACTGGAAGTTATTACAATCTGATGGCTGCTCGGTTTCTTATATGAATAGAATATTCTGGTCTCATTCTAGTTCCACAGTTGGCACTAAGTGGACCCCTTGTTGGCAGCTAAGAGGCTGAGGGACAGGGTCCCGAGTCAGAACACCACTTTGGCACATGCTTTGCTTTAAGCATGCACTAAAGTCTCATTGAGGACAGTAGGACTTAAGCACTTTAAACACATGCTTAAGTCCATCCATATTTAGGAAAGCACATAACCACGTGCTTATGTGCTAAACTCAGCTTATGCTTTTCTGAATTGGGTCTGAATGAGCCATTGATGCTGAACTATCATCGTATCTCTGGAGATGATCCCCCTAGGTCCAAATCCAGGTACCTTGGTAGTGCAGTATTGCGTGGAAAGGGTTTGTAGTGCCAGCTCTGTGGGTTAATAGAGGTCTTTCTTCTCCAGAAATATCACTCTGGTACTTTTCTTCAGGACTGACACGATGTGCCTAGATGGGTTTTCAGGACCAAGAACTAAATACAGAAACTGATCTACCTAACAGCATGAGCCAATACTGCCTGAGCTAAGGGACCCAGGTGTCTTAGCTCAAAGACAGTGCAGACTCATCAACCTCTTTATGGCCCAGCCATTAGAGAGGAACAGAGACACATTGCAGAAGTGTGGGTTGCGCTATTCTTTCCCTTCTCAATGAAGGTTTTATTCTATGTAAAATTAAACTCAACTCTACAAATATTTCTTCATTCGGATGTACAGGGCCTACAACTCAGCCTTTCTGAAAGCCACATTCACGTTAGTTACCGAAGGTCACTTAGTCACACTTCTATGTTATCCGTAAAAAATGCAGGCCTATCATTTTATACACACAGCTGCTGTCTGTTCTTTAACAGGGGAATTGTTTTATTTCTTTGCTTTGCCTCCCCCACCCAACACAGGCACACATTTAAAGGTTACAGAGCTGCTTTATGCAGTCTGGCTAGTTAAAATGAAAATGTGTGCTGCCCTGATAACCTCCCTGAATCGGCTTTAGCGGCTCCTACATCCCTCCGTGGATAGAGTTATTAACCAGCACCAAGGAGGGCAAGCCTTTATCAATGCAGGCATCTTAAACACTCTTCCTTATCAAGCCTGAATGGAGCATGGGATAACAATCAGGGACCCTGATAAATTAATTATAAACTGTCATTTAAAAAAATAAAACCAGAAAACACTGGGACAGTTTTAATGATGTTCAAGCCATCATGAACTTAACCAGATCCCTGTAAAGAGCAACTCTGCAAATTGCTTGTGTGTAACTAGTCCCCTATGTTGGTTGATCTTGAGGGATGCCAAATAAAGCTCTTGGTATTTAACTGCTGCTTGCCAAGCCATGTCTGTGACACGGTGCCATGCATTAGACCTGCATGCAGTACGTGATGAGGATGGGTGAGAAGGTCTTAGCATTATGACGGTGAGGGAAAAGGAAACACGTAACAACAAATAGGTAATAAACGAAACATTCCAGAAAGGGATAGGGCATGGGAGGGCAGCAGAGGAAGAAATTATGAGTAAGATAACTGATGAAGAATGGGCGTGCGGGGAAGGTCTGGCTTCAGAGCAGTGCTGTGGGTGTGTGTTGACACAGCTGAAGCTGAGGTGCAAAAGAAAAAAAAACTTCTGGTGCTGTGTCCTGGGACACTGTTTGAATTGACTTGAATGGCTGGAACATGCCTAACCTAGGGTTATCATCAGCTTGTAGCTGGACAGCACAGAGTATGAGAAACAATTATGGCCTTGACCTACATCAGGCGAGCATATGGAGAACCACTGGCTTAAGGAAACCAATGTATATGGAAAGCCATTAAGTTACTCCTGGGGGAATTCTGCGCCAAAAAATTAAAAGTTTGGCACACAATATTTTAAAATTCTGCATATTTTATTTGTCAAATAACAGAATATAATCACACCAGTTTCAATTATTTTTGATCATTTATTTCAAACTACATGTCAGCAAGTATGTCTGTAACAATACAGACAACAAAAAAGATTCAGGAAATGTTTTTTGACAAATAGATTCCTTGCTAGGCATATTAACATAGAAATCTGAGTAATAATTCATTTAAGCTACAATACAGAACCGTATTTCCTGCACCCCTCAGAAGCAGTGCAAAGGCTTGGGGGAGTCAGGGGTAATGGAGGAGCTGAGGGAGAGCGAAGTAAATTGCTAGGAAGGAGCCTGGGTGTGAACTTGGAAGGTTGGTGGGTATGGGTGAGAAAAATATGGAATAGGATTTTTTGTGGGGCGAGGAGGGATTGTTAGGGAGCTTCCCCCATGCAGACCCTGGTGATCCCCAGCCTCTCCCAATCAGTCAGGCACATCTGCCCCTGTCCCCATGTGTTCCTGCACCCCTATGTATCCTTGCACACCCTGTCCACATGTCCCTCCATCCCCACTCAGACACCCACTTCCCCCATCCCCATGTGGCCCTGTACCCCCTCCTCCATCCCCATGTGTCTCTGTGCCCCCACCCAGCCACCCCATCACTATGTAGCTCTGCACCCCGTTCCCCATCACTATGTGGCCCTGTGCCTCCACTCTCATTGGGGGGGAGGGATAGCTCAGTGGTTTGAGCATTAGCCGGCTAAACCCATGGTTGTGAGTTCAATCCTTGAGGGGGCCACTTGGGGATCTAGGGCAAAATCAGTACTTGGCCCTGCTAGTGAAGGCAGGGAGCTGGACTCAATGACCTTTCAAGGCCCCTTCCAGTTCTAGGAGATGGGATATCTCCATTATTTCATTTCATTCAGCTACTGCCCCAGTCTGTCCTCCCCCACTAACCCTTATGAGTCCCTGTTTGACCACCCCAGCACTCCACACTGTCTGTCTCCCCATAGCTCCTTTCTCCTGACCTGGCCCACTGCGAAGAAGGCAGGCCTCTCTCTCTTCCCTTGCTGGTGGGGAGCTGCAGCTTTGTTCTATCACCACAGTGCCCTCTGGTGGGAAAAAGGTGGAACTGCAGCAACATTTTGGCAGAAGCTTTTTCTGCACAAAAATTTAAAATATGCTGGGCTCATTAATGATGCATGTGCGCAGTAGTGCAGAATTCCAAGGAGTAATGAAGTGGATCCTAATGAACAGAATTCTGCTGTACAGCCACCTCTGAACACATGGAAAGTGATCTAGGACCCCAGCCTTGCTTTAAGGATTAGAGGAGATCTAACTCCACAACCACTGACTTGCTTTGAATCTTAGGGAAGTCAATTAAGCCCTGAGTTGCAGCGATGTTGAATGATCTCACTCCAGTGGAAGTCAGTAAGAGCAACAGGTTCTCAGCACCTCTGTAAAATAGGGCCTATAATGTCTCTGAACCTCAGTTTCCTCATCATAAAATGGGGGACAACAACAGTTATAGGAAGAAATTTTCAAAAGTGTCTAAGGCTAAGCCTCCTAGCCCAGGTGGACAGACTCAAGCTAGGAGCGTGGCCGTTGCTGTTCGGGTGGCAGCTCAGGTGTCAAGCCCACCTGGCCCTCTGGGTCTGAGCTAGCCAACCCGAGTTTCTACTGGAGCTACAAAATCCGCATTGGTAATTTTGGCAGGCTAGCTTGAGCCCTGGCTCCCTGGGCTGGGAGACTCACTTCCAGCAGCAGTGTAGATGTAGCCTAAGTTACTTAGGTGCTTTTGAAAATCCTACACATTGTTCTTATAATGTGAATGATTTTGTATGTGAGTAAATAAACAGAAACATATATAACCGATACAACAAACACTCATTAACCGTTATGGGAGTTCCACACCCACCAGTAAAATCAGCCCTTGTATCGCTCATGTCTGGCTTAGGCTCTGGCTTTTGTGAAAACAAGAACAAAATTATTTCTTTTCTTTTACTGTTCCATAAATCAAATATTGCTTTGAGGACTGAACTGATATTCTGAGAATTAAATATGGAATTTGGTCTGGCAACCTGCTACATGCACAACATTTGTCTGCGGCGATCTGAAAGGGCTAAGAAATAGGAAATCTGGAAAAATCAAGGTTCCTGAAACACAAGCAGGAATAGAACATCATTTATAGTAACATTGCAGAGTTAGGCTTTGTGAAGCAAGGCTATGAAACGTAGCTGTGTTTGCTGGGTGATGTTTCACTTTTAAATGCAGATAGTGTGACAATCAAAGCACATTGTTTTGGTTTGGTTTTGGGGAATTTTTTTTGTTTGCTTGTTGGTTTTGCCCCACATCTTAAAAGGTGTCAATCCAGCCAAAGGACCAAGTGCAAAAAAAAAAAAAAATCATCTGCCACTATTTATTTAAAACACAGGTTGGCAAAGGATAAAAGCAGATGAAGCTGCTCACTTAAATATAGCTGATCTGTTTTCATCTGGACTGACAGTCCGTAACCCATGTTACAGGCAGCTGTGCTCTCCAAAATGGCCAAGTTATAGCCCCCTGAAAAGCGGGGTTTGTGAAAACACTGACAGACCTTTAACATGAGCTGTGTGAACATTAAGTGCCTGCATAAACAATATTTTATTGATTAGAATAGGTTGAAACTTGGATTATTTATAAGAGACTTTTTCTTAGCATTTATTGATGTGTCCAATGCTCAGAGGAAATGGTGGGAGAACCGGCAAATATAATAAATGGGTCAGAGGAGATGCTGAGCTACTCCTACTGAGTAGCCCTGCAGAAGTTATTGTGAGTGTAATGGGTGAGCCACAAAAAGTACCCAAGAGTTGTCTGGAACACTGATTTAGGTCAGCCTGGAAATCTCACAGGGTTAGGCTCTCTCATGAGAGTACCAATGCATTCACATTTGGGCCAGTCTGGAATAGCACAAAAATAGTTTCTCGAATGGCATTTGGGGGTTAACAATTCTGGCTGCCCCAAAAGAAGCCTAAAGTCAGCACAGAAATATGTTTTCTTAAAAAAGAACAAAACATAAAAAAGGTCTGATGGGGGCAGGCAGAGTGCTGTGAATGACGTTTATTACATTTGCCATAACAATCTCACCAATCCCTTGTGATCCTCTCGCTTTTGTCTCATAACACGAGAACCAGGGCACATTCAATGAAGTGAAACGGTGGGAAATTCAAAACTGAAAAGGGGAAATATTTTTTCACATAGTATGTAATTAAACTGTGGAATTTATTGCCACAGAAAATCATTGAGGAAAAGATTGAAAGAGAGATTGGGCATGTACATGGATATCAAGGTTATGCAGAGTTATAATCATTAATGACCACAATTTTTTTGGCAGGATATTAAACGTTGTGCTTCAGGGCTCAAGTGAATCTCTGATTATTAGAGAACAGGATGAGATTCGTGCGGTGAGAAAATTATCCCACATCCATCTATTGCAAGATTCGGACACCTTCCTCTAAGATGGACGTTGGGTCTGATCAAGTATGGCTGGCAATTCCTATTCACCTGTTATCTCTCATTTCAGGTTCACATTACAAGCTGTTTGGGACAGAGTCCATTCTTTTGCTATGTCTGTATACAGTGCTTAGTCCAGTTGGGGCCTCCAGGTGCTACCACAATTCGAAAAAGGTGGCGACAGCAGCAGCAGCAGCCAGCATGTTTTAACTCAACAATCCCACAGGAAACCATCTCAGTTTTGCCAAAGAGCTTGTGGATTCTGTAGCCTTGCTGGGAGAAACCACTACAGCTAGCTGAAAAGCAAGCTTCCCATTAGAGAGACCTTGTCAATGATTTTAACCCTCTGACCTGGAGTGAAGAGAGGTAATTTGGTCACCATGGTAACTGGGTAGCAGACCTCTCCTGAGCAGAAACTGTCACTCACGTTAAATTGGGCTGAATCATCTGTCTTGGTTTGGTGATATGGACAAGACACGGATAACACAGTCCATGGAGGAATAAGCTATCCTTATACATGATAACGATGCGTGACAGCTTAAACTTTGGGTCACTCGCAGTGCATGAATTGTCAAATAATGTGACAGCGCATGAAACTCTCAGCACCCTTGCACACAGGCAGATGAAGTGACAATATCTCTGCTGATTTTTATTCTCCCTCTACCAGGAGCTCAGTAATACAGATGAGCATCCGTAGATGCTTTTGTGGGAGGAAATTTTCCACTGACTCCAACAACACACCAAACACATGCCCCCAAAACAGAATATTAGCTGGGCAGGACTGAAAGCTCGGTTCCTGGCCCCAATTCTCTTGTACCTTTGTGTTGTCATTTATGCCAGTGCAAAGTGAGTGTGGAACTGCTCTGATTTGGGAGAGTTTTACACCTACTTTGCACTAGCATAAATCGCTTCATGAGGTACAGGGCAATGGTGAGACAGGCATTGTCTCTGCCTGTCAACAAGCCTTAAAATCAAACCAAGGTGTCCTTCATTCAAAAGCAGAGTGGCACAGTTTTGACAGAAGAGGTGATTTCAAATGGATTTAACTGAAGTGGTGCAACAGGTGGGGTGGGCACTTTTATTTGATTCATTGCAGGCTTATATTGGTTTAATTTAAGTCGACTGGGAATAAAGTACGTTGCTTTTAAATCAAAATAAGAGTGGCCACCCAGGGGTTTGCACCAGTTTAACTAAGATGATGGCAGAGGAGGGGGGAGAAAACGGATTTAAATGACAACTTTCTCAGGTAGGCAGGGCCTCAGCTTCCCAAGAACCTACCTGTCTCCCCATTGGAAGATTTTGTAGCTGGAAAGATACTATGAGGCAATCTTTCCCATCCCCTTTCCAACAATGGATTGTTCTGTACGATCAAATACTCTGTCCAGTCCAACTCTAAATATGTTTAGGCTAGGTTCCTGGCCCAGCTGAGTAGTGCTTGACATAGGGCACACTGGGTGGTGGTGGGGAAGGTGGTTCTGAACTGATCACCAGCCTGATCACAGGGCTGAATTCTGAGAACCAAAGGACAGCTCTTAACTACACTGGTATAGCTTCTCTCTAGAGACTGGTCCACGGCTGATGATAGCCATGGAGCTTTGCACTTTGGCTCTGCCTCTTGCCAACACACCAAGTGATCAGAAATGCCCCCTACACTGGGGAGGTGGTAGGAAGGAGATGGTGTAGAATTGGCTATGCTACCCGGGAATTTCCTATTACAACAGCTCTCCAGCTAATCTGTGCAGTTGGAATGGTGCTAAGGGGGCAGAGCATGGGGCCCAGAACTCACCCCATGTTTTAAGACATGAAGATTTCATTCCTTCTTGTGGGTGGGGGTGGGGGGACAAACTAATCTTTCAATTTCTCAATAGTAGGAAGTTTTTGGCATTCAGACTAAGTATCCTTAGATTTTCATCTGATTAATCCAAGTTATTCCCTATTTTATATCCCTCTACTGTTTAGGGTTATACATCAAGACTCTCTCTCCTTCCTGTAGAATATCTAAAAAATCCTTCTCCCTGTTACTTCATGTGTATGCCCTTCAAGTGGCATCAGCTTGTTAAATCTGCCACTTTCTATCTCCCAGTAGTTGTTAGCTCCTGCGAGAATGCTGCTACGAAATCCTTTGAATTATGCAGGAGGAGTTGTGTACCTTCTTCTTCAGTTACTGAAGTACTCCTCTAAGAGACAAATTCTTAGGGCAACTTTCCCAGTACCATAAGCCTTGAACTGTCCTTGTCTTGGAACAGTACATGAATTAGTTAAGTGTGGAGCCATTATCAGAGACACTGAGGAGGGAGAAGGGCTATAGATAAAGCCAGTCAGAAAATGGATATGTCCCACAGAAAACTGCAAAACAAAATGAAAAATATATAGTTCTCAAATGTTTTCACTGAAAATTTTGACTTTTCATCAGAAAACCTGTAAAACTTTTTTAAGTTTTCAGCAACTGTAAATGATGGAAAACAATTTTCCAACAAAAAAAGTGAAAATGTTCAAGGAAAGCAATATTTTCTGAAAATCGAAAAAAAGTTGAGCTCTCACTGCAATGAATCAGTTTGCGAGTACACAATGTACAGTGCACGCAGCCCCCCTCACTAGGGTGTAATGTGTCAGAACTGCTCAAGCATTCACCAACTTCCTGCACTCAGCAAACCATCATATTTAAAGGCACCAACTGAGATCAGCGACCCAACATGCTAGGTGCCCTACATACACAGACATGTCCTGCTTACACTCTAAATCAACAAAGAGTGGGGAAAAGGGAAGTATTGCCTACTTTACAGATGGGGAATGAAAGCCCAGAAAAATTAAGTGACTCGCCTAGCGTCACAGAAGGGTTCTGTGGCAGAGCTGGGAATTGAACGCTGATCTTTTGTAATAGACCCACAATCAAGTCCACTGCCTCCTATATTAGTGTTAAGGGCTCTACTCTTCCCACCTATGGTTGAGCCTTATAAGGAGAGTGCTATAAAAATCTATTCATAATGGTATGCACATGGTAACGATGAATCAAACTTCATCCCATTGTAGCACTAACATCATGTGATGCCAGTCCTGAGGTCTACACCTGAGGTCCTGGCAATGTTTCATTCAGACTCTCTGGCATGCCTACCCTGTATGGGCTGCAGTGACTTGGGTAGCATCTTGAAATTGCAGGAGCGAAGGTTTGCTTAATGATTTTTAATTAGTTTTAATTACTTAATTTTTTTTTTTGAATGGTAGCTTAGCTTTGCTGAATCCCAGCCCCTCTGATCACTCCGGGACTTCTGCCAACTTCCTCATTAGATATCAGCTCCCCTAACGCTATTTGATAATGAAAAGGTCTTTACAAGAAAGGGACAGAGGAAGATATCAAATACCGTTGGAGGAACCCCAGGGAGCTGGAAGTGGATTATGATGCAGTGTAGAGATAAAATGATAGTTCAGGAGATTGCTGCTTTATGAATAAGGTATTTCTAAGTATGTTTTTAACAGAACAAAATTATGTGTCTGCCAGAACTTCCCACCTCTATCTTCCATATTAGGTGAGTAACTGAGATGCTTGGGGCAGGTTACACTAAAAAAATTCTGCATGGGAAACCCCTCAGAATTTAAGAGAGGATGATATCCTCTCTATAGAATTTTAAACCAACCTATGGGTTTTACAGCATTAAATTCTATAGGACTTCCAGAGTAATTTCTACTAGTTTATCCCCTTTTAACTCCATAGGATTTATCCATGAAAGGAGTACGGACTGTCATTTAGGAGGAGGTAGCAGCACACATAGTTATAGGTGATGGGAGTGGTTTTTCTGACTATATTTTTTAGTACAAACTGTCCTGGCTCCTGATACAAACTGCCTCCATGTGGCTCTGAACTCACTCCAACTCATCTCATCCCCAGCCGCATTGGGCAAACTTCAGAGGAGTTGGTGTTTGGGTTGGCAATGGAAAGAAAGCTACAATTCTGGATGCTCTACTGAAGCTTATCTGAACCCCCCTGCAGTCTCTAAAACTGGGCTGTAAATCACACAGGAATAGGTGATCCCCGGAGAATTCTGCAACTGCCACAGTCCAGAAATACAATGCAAACAAATCCTTGTGTGTCCTTATGCTTACGCTTCTGGTGCCAAAAGAAAACTGGATGCAGAAGGGCATGAAGGGTGGAAGGAGACACTTATCACATTTCAAAACCTTAAAACTAAACACAATGATACATATGGTCACTTTTTCAGATCTCAAAGCACTTTTCCCCCAAAAGAAGGATCAGTAAGAATCATTTCACCATTTAACAGATGGGCAAATTGAAGCTCAAAGAGGCAATGATCTGCCCAAGGTCTCACAGCAAATTCATTTTCCAAGCTGGGACTAAAACCCAGGACGCCGGACTCCAGGTTATAGCTGAGTGAATAACAGAATTTTTGGCTCCATGGTCAAACTGGAAAATGCGGATGAAAATTCAATTAGTTTTGAACCAAAATTGAATTTCTTAGGTTTTTCTTGCTGTCACAAAAAGACTGGTAAACAATCTGGGTTGAATTAAATAACATTTTGAGGCAAAATAAACAAAATGGTTTGTTTAGAAAATGTCAAAGTGAACCATTTAGATTTTTTTTGAAAATTTTTTATTCAGCCAAAACTATTCAATGAATTCCACCCAAATTTGCATATAGTTTTGGGTCACCCCAAAACTGCATTTTTCAGCTAATTGTATATTTGCCAAAGAAATTTCACCTGCCTCTATTCCCAGGTCTGTGCTCTAATCACATCTTTAGACCAAAGAGCTACGTTTTTCAACACATCGTGTTTCTCCATACCCAGATATCAAACTGATCCTTTTGGCCCAAATGATTTTATAAGAGAATAGTAAAACAAGAAAGAACATCCTTGACGTCTCCATGAAGGAGCACAATATGTGCTTTTCTTCTGAAGGTCTGCTCTGAACTGAAGACTAAATGGCTGTCAGACTCGGCAGAAAGCACAGTCCTTAGCAAATTAAACATACTGACGCAGTGTCCTGGGTACATAGATACACCACAGAGATAAGTGAAGAATTGGGTGCAGGGGCCATAAGCAAAATGACAGAGTGAAAGTGAATCTGAAAATGGTTTGAATGTGGAACTGGGGCCATTTCTTGTCTCCTACCCATCTGAGACATGTGCATAATTCATAGACCATAGATTGTGTATATCATATTCATGAAAGTTTAAACAGACTGGTTATTACTATTGACCATTAAAAGGCAATTTTTCCCCATGTGCGACAAGCAGTATTGACATTCTCACATCCTTGAAAAAGGGAATTTGATGTCTTAAGACTCTCACAACCCCTGTGCATGCTGGCTTTGAAAGATGCCAGCTGTGTAAGTGAACATTGAGTCAAGCACTGTGGCTGGGTTTTTAAGAAGATCTGGATAATTTTATGACCATTAATATCATGATATCAGCTATGCATGATAATAGAGGCAATCAAGTCTCATGCTTGAGGACATATACCGATTGCCAAGGAAGTCAGAAAGGAATTCTTTCTTTCCTCCATAGCATAGGTGCAAGTACCTAGTATATGTCTACTGGAATAATTTCCACCAAGGATGGATGAATTTGACACTCACTAGCTGTGTTTATTTTCTTGTCTTCCGCTGAAGATGTTCCTATTGGAGATAGGATTCTGGGCCTGATGGACCTATTGTCAAACCATGTGTATCAAGTACCACCTAAGCAGGACTGGCTCTGGCTTTTTGGCCGCCCCAAGCAAAAAGAAAAAAAAAAAAAACAAACTGTGCGGCGTGGCCGGAGCGTGGGTGCAGGGGAACCAGCTAGCGGGGGGGAGAGGGAGGGAGCGGGTAGGAGAGAGAGAGAAGGGGGGCAGTCAGGACTTCAGCAGGGCGCTGCCACACGGCCCCTCCCGCCACGCCGCCTTCCGGGAGGGCTCTGCGCCGCTCCGGTCGGCAGGGAGGGAAGGACAAGGGCTGCCCTGCCGGACTTGCTGCAGGGCGCTCCCGTCCTCCGCGCCACCTCCTCCTACAGGGTGGCCGGAGCAGAACAAAAAACAAAACAAAAAAACAGTGGCCGTGCCGCCCTAGGATTGGGCCGAATGCTGCCTCGTTCAATCTGCTGCCCCAAGCACCAGCTTGCTCGGCTGGTGCCTGGAGCCAGCCCTGCACTTAAGGCAGAGAAGGAACAGACAAGAGCTGGGCAGGAAATGGTTTTCCTGTCCCATGAACATTTTCAAGATTTCAAACCGTTTTCCCATCCCAAACTGGGGCAAAAAGTTAAAATCTCAATTTTTTTTGCAAACTGAAAATAAAAAAAAAAATGATTGGGTCAATCAAAGCATTTTGTTTCAACCGTTTTACAACATTTCCTTTTGATTTTGACCATTTTTTAAGAAACAGTTTTACTTTATTTACTTTAAATTTCAAAACAAAGTCATTTCCAACAGGAAACCTGGAATTTTTTCTTTTGAAAAATATCCAAATAGGAAAAATTCCAAACCCACTCTAGAGCAGATTGCTGGATGTCTGTTAGGCATGCAGTATGACACTAATCAGGTGACCCACATTTGGGTGTATTCTCAGGATCCGGACTTCTAGGGTTGTAGCATCTGGGAGCATTGCAGAGGTGATGCTTTGAGTATCAACCGGGAGGGGAAGCTAATGCTGAGTAAAAAAAATATATATATATATTTTCCTCCTCTCTACAGACTCTCAGAAAATTAAATTCATGCCCAATGGCCGTAAACACACTCAGCTGCTTCATTAAAGTGCAAGATTGAGCTAACACACTTTTGATGTTCAAACATGTGCTCATGATATTCTGGGGCCAGTCTAGACAAGGCTCCAACTTTTTTTTTTTGTAAATTGATGCAGCAAACAAACAGAGTGATGGCTGAAATGAAGGGGGGAGAGGGTTGGGGGGGATATTTGGCCATGGCACAGGGTACTCTGGAAAGTGTAACAAAGGCTGAGAAATCTGTGCTGTTTTTTAATGAAGTGTGTAGGTTCTTTTAATTCAGCTTCTGGTTTTTGTGCCCTTGGTTTTCTTTTTGAAGCTTTTTCTCCCCTGAAACCATGAGAACTACAAACGTACTTAAAAAAATAAAAAAAAATCACATGACTCCAGGAAATGGGGCTTTAAAGGAAACACCAAATATTGGAGGCTTATGATAAAATAGCGAGAGCAAGCAACACTGACTCCAAACATGTAAGGTTGCATATTTACATACATATAGTGGGGAAAGTTTGTATTTATTTGTGAAGCCAATGCAGGTGGTGCATTAGAAAGAAAGAGAGGATCTAGGTGAATGGAGGGGGAGGGATTTGAGATAGACTGTAGTTGTCTTGCCTTCCTCGAAAGCATCAGGTATTATTCACTGACAGAAAGAGAAAACCAGGGTAGGTGGCTCAACCATCTAATCCACTGCACAGTAGTAAATCCAGTATTCCTGTTTCTTAGCAAGTGATGGTCTCACTCTGTTCTGGACAGAACACTTGCACAATGGATACAGTCCAAATTTGCCCTTATGCTGGGATTCTCTTTTATTGATAACTTAGAATCATAGAATCATAGAATATCAGGGTTGGAAGGGACCTCAGGAGGTCATCTAGTCCAACCCCCTGCTCAAAGCAGGACCAATCCCCAACTAAATCATCCCAGCAGGCTTTGTCAAGCCTGACCTTGAAAACCTCTAAGGAAGGAGATTCCACCACCTTCCTTACACAAAATATCAGCACCTAAACTTTCTCCCCAAACTTGACTGTTCCTGTTTTTCCCCCTGCAGAATCTCTGTCTTTAGTCCCCCACTTACCTTAGAGAACCACGCCAATGTATGTTATGTTCCTTGATTTACGCTCATCTGCCACACTTAAGTCTAATCTCAGAGTGACTCAGCCAAAATCTCTCTGCATCTCTAAACACCTGTTGACAACAAAACACTGCAGCCCAATGCGGAGTCCAAAGGATCTGCCACCCTGTATCAAATTAAACATGGACCCCAAATGTTGAATGTCTGGCTCTGTTAGTAGTGCTAGACTGTACTGACCACTAGTGTAAATTGGTACAATTTCTACTGATTTATTTTGGCTGATTTTGGTCTATTGGCTTTACTCTTTCTTGAGAGGACTTGGTGGTATGTTCTTTTAAAAACAAGAACTCGACCTTTGTTCCCATCACATTTGGAGTCAGTTTCATCCAACGTGTGTTTAGGGTGTTGCTCTCCCAACACTAGATTTTTCATCATGTTTGTTTCTGTGCCAGGGCACGTGAAGTGAGCTGTGCTGGGAGTGCTCAGAGTTCAATAATGTGTTGATCTTGCTGTGGAGAGATTTCTTTGTTCCCCTATCTTTAAGGCATTCCTTGGAGGAAAGGAGGAGCATTTAAACTGAGTCAGGTAGTGTGGTGCCGGAGTTGAGACATGCACACCTGTTTGAAATGAGAGGACTAGAAAACCTTCCACATGCTTTGTTTGTGTAAGCAGCCAGAAAAATCAAGAGGGAAGGGAAGCTGGAGAAAAACTTGAGAAATTGAACAAAAGTTAAGAACTGTGTCAAAAAACCATTGCCTTGTGGAAGGGGGAAATATAAAGGTGGAAGTGCACTTGAAGTCAGTGGAAAAAGACAGAAGAGCCCACTTGCCCCGAAGGAGAGAATTAGGGCCACAGGTCCCCCTACATGAAACTCCCTGCTCCCTGTCTTCTTGGGGTAATCCCTTACAACATTAGCTACTCCTCGCCTGAGTACATCAGGTGCTCAAGCATGCTCAAGATTTTCCTTATCAATGTTTCTCATCAGACTGGCTTCCAAATTTTTTGACAGGCTCTTTGCATGAAGCTAATGTGAGGACAACATTGCTCTTGCTAACCCTGTGAATTAAGAAAGAGGAACTTAATTTCAGTAGCATTGACTGACCTTTCAGAATCAAGTTCCCCTTCCTTCACCATGAAGGTGAAAGGGTTTGCATAAATGATAGGATGCATTTGCATGTGCAGAAACCATAGAAGCTGTTAGTCACCTCCTGAGCACCATCAAGGACTCTCTTGAATTTAGATCTATCTACATATGTACTCCTCTGAAGTGCATGTTGCCATCATATCCATGCTAGAAGGCCCCACATGTAGAGAGCAAATGAAAGCTTTAGTAATTATGATGGTGATTTCACAGCTGACAGCCTTGTTCAAAGTGTCTCAGCAGAGGGGCCATGGTTTGAATGGGCCTTAGAGCTTAAGTGCCTTCCTCTATTCTCTCAGAGGTCAGGACTCAAGGCTTGTCAAGAGTGCAGTGATGGGGAAGCATGCTCATAAACAGAAGACCCCAGTCTCACACTTTGTTAACCCAGCACTTTTCATCAGCACCAAATGTGCTTCTTTTTTTTCTTCCCTTTTCAATTTGCAGTTTAAAATTTACTGTGTCACTTCAATATTCACTGCATTGACATACACACCCCTCACCAAGATGCTCAGCATCTTGCAGGATGGACATGTTCGTGAGTTCCATTCCTTTCCTTTCCCTGTGGAAACGATCTCTGTGATAATGCAATAATATCTTGTAGTCAGGGCCGCCTCGAACTTTGTTGCCACCTCAAGCGAAAAAAAAGAGCACTGCCCCGCCGAAACAAAAACAACCCCCTCCCCCAGCACCGCCCCGCCAAACAAAAACAACCCCCCGAGCGCCGCTCCGCCGAAACAAACAAAAACCTGAGCGCCGCCCCGCCACCCGAAGATTGGCCGCCCCTTACAAGGTGCCGCCCCAAGCACGTGCTTGGTCGGCTGGTGCCTGGAGCCGGCCCTGCTTGTAGTTCTCTCCTGATCTGCATCCAGCTCAGACCAGCTGGATGAGTACTTTGTATTGCCTAAGACGTTACAGGTACAGGAAAACTATTTAATATATAAATAGGGGCCATCAAAAAGATGGACACAACCCAGGGTGAAGGAAAGGGACTTTGGAATGTTATTAGCTTCATACTATCTTTTTTTCTTTCTCCAGCACAGATGGAAAAATTATTCTTTCTCCATCTGATGTTTACACAGAGTGAATCAAGAACAGATGTGAGCTGGACACTGCCGACTCCAGCAGATAAAAGACAATTACAAGCATAAAATGGAGTTGCTGATAACACGCAGCTTTCACTTGGGATGTTCACTTTAGCTACTGGTGGCGGGGGGGGAGAGAAGAAGGGGAAGAAAACTAAACTTCTGACAATAGCCATCTCTGGCTGCAGACCTGCTGATTCAAGCATAGCACAGCTCCTCACAGACATATGTAGAAATGTTAGAGAAGCTCATTTGGAGCCGTTTGCTTTTCATTTTTGAGCCCTCGTTAGAATAATCTGATCTGATTGTCTGTGGGAGTTATTCTTGGCTCTCCTAAGTGGTTCCAAAAGCAGAAGAGATTAAAACAGGAGAATCACCGGACCTGATAAACCAATGGGCTCATCAAATTCAGACTCACGTCTCCTGCAAAGGGGTCGTGCAGACTTCAGAGGAAGGCAGGAACCACTCATAATGCACTTAGACAAGGCCAGTACCGGCTTCTCAGTGGACAAAGGATTAACCCGGTACAAGTGCTCCCTTCACTGACGTAGGTGTTGAGGGGGAGAGACGAAAGATGCGTGCTTGTGAGTTGGGTGGGTGGCAGGGAGAGGATGCTTTTGGAAAGATCAGGCGCTTTACCCAGGGCCAGACATCTAGAAGTTATATAGACACTGACCCTTGAGGAAAAGGCCTTGCTAACTTGACTGCTTTCGCATCTGAGATACTCCACCTGCCTGCATACTCCATGAGGTAAAATTTCTTCCTAGTCCCGAATCGGTGAAGCATGTAACCCAGGTGAAGTAGTACAGCAGCAGTGGCCAAATTGTGGTTTGCAAGCCACATGTGGCTCTTTTACTGTTAAAGTGCGGCTCATGGAGCCCCCCACCCAACCTATTTTCCACCTCCCAGACTGGGTTGGGGGAGCTTGGGACCTCTGCCTTGCAATGAGGTAGTGGGGTAGGGGCTTCTGCCCAGCGGGGCGGGGCGGGGGGGGTCTCAGGGTGCACGCGAGCTCTCAAACTTCTGAAGATTGTCCTATACGGCTGAGAGGGTCAATAAGTCTGGCCACCCCTGTAGTGGAGGTTTCTTTACTCATGGCTGATATAGCACTGCGGAAGGTTGGAGAATTGGAGCTGGTCCAGGTTCTCATGTTTATACATCCAGAAAGGGTGTGTAAGGTGGCATGCTACATGCCCAGAGGCCAGAAGGAGTTATAAATTTAAAAGTGTAACCCTCTCCTGTTAGCTGCTTTCTTGCTAAGCACCTCTCTCTTTGGGCCCCTTTGCATATAAATCACACCAATTTAGATTCCCTTTAGACTTTCAATACCTTTGAATCTGGCCCAGAGACTCAGAGCTTCTAATTAAAAGGCTAGATTGTGCAGCCTGAACTCACCCCAGGGAACAGTACATGAGCAGTCTTGTTACAGCCCCTCCAGCTTCCTAGCTGACACAGGTATAACCACAGAGGCCGGAATAGTCGTAAGGACTCAGCACCCACAACTGGGGACAGGTTTCCAGGAGAGCTGATGTTGGCACATCAGGTACATGTTGGGTACTGAGCACTTTTGAAAATCTGGCCTCAATTGTGGGTGCTGAGCACTTGGAATTCAGGCTCTGAGTTGGGCAAGGGAAGCATGTCCTCAATAGGTGTGTTACTGCCTGTTGCTGTACTCCTCAATGTGACTCATGCAATTCACTCCTGGGAGTGCACACCTCAGAACATTCTCAAATGGCAGCCAGGACTCCCAGGTTCTTAGCAGCACTGTTCACGGGACTGAGTTCTCACAAAGGTGAGAGAGGGTTGCACAATCAACCTCCGAGGAAATGCACCAGTTGTGCCTTTCCACTTGTCATGCTCACGCAGAAGATTACTGATGCCTGTTACCAGCCACCACCGGAGAGTGCTATCCCTTCCCTTGCTGAATGACGAACCAGTACAGTGTCCAGGAAACATTCTAATGTCAATGAATTGATGTCCATTTCAAAACCACTTCTGGAGACCTATATGGGTTCTGCCAGCAGCAAAGGGATGTGATGATGCACATTGTTCTCTCTCTCTCTCTCCCCCTCATTAATTAATTAGGTTTGGTTCCCTCGGATTTATTAACCACTGAGAGCAGGGCCGGCTCCAGGCACCAGCTTAACAAGCAGGTGCTTGGGGCGATCAAGGGAGAGGGGCGGCACCTGCGGCAATTGGGGGGTGGCAGGTCCCTCACTCCCTCTAGGAGTGAAGGATCTGCCGCTGAACTGCCACCGCCGATCGCTGCTTTTTTTTTTTTTTTTTGCTTGGGGCGGCAGAAATGCTGGAGCCAGCCCCAACTGAGAGACAAAGTGATGTTTAAATGCTATTTCCCTCCCAGGTCCCCATGCCTCCCTTCCCCTTGGTCCATCCTTCTCAATCAAACTGCAAAGAAGCCTTTTGTTTTAGTGCTATGCTACAGTGAATCTATTTGTTACTTGGGAATTTAAATGTTCCGATCACTGGCATTTTTAAAGCTATGGGAAAGGATTTTAATTGGCTGAAATGCTGATCACCATAACAACTGGCTAATGAACCATCTGTTAGCATATGTTATATTTATTTATGAATTAAAAAAAACACTGCTAGAGCTCAAGGATGGTTCTTTTTCGAGGGCAGTGGTGACTGACTCACCTCTCTGCAGAGAAGCATCTGAACTGAGTTTCATAGATTTCAAGGGCAGAAGGAATCACTATGATCATCTAGTCCAATCTTTTTTACAATACTGGCCAGAGACTTTTCACCCATTAATTACTGAATCAAGACTAATAACTTGTGATAAACAGTCAATGAAAGAGGTGAGGTTAGAACTCATGACCTTCGGACGCCCAACACAGTGCATCTTTTCCTAAACCGAAGTGAGTTATTACAATAATTGTTATGAGAAGAACTGGAATGAAGTGCGCTCAGGACACCTGGGGTTCAAAACTTATGGATGAAGTTGAGCTTGGTAGATGCCAGAAAACCTGTTTGTCCTTTTTCCCCTCTCTCTCTTCACTACCGGGGTATCTAGTACACAGGTTTAAAATCACTGAATGCGACATGTCCTCACTTGACTCATTTCTTGTTGATGCGTCCTCAACTTGTGTGCAAGGCTCATGCATCTTCATTCCTAGTCCTCTCCCTATTCAACTTTATTTATGTGGTTGCAACTTCAACAGGAATGATGCTTGTGGCTGGGATTGAGGTCTTGCACGAATGCAACAGCAAGAAGCAATGGAGCTAAACAAAGATGAGTCAGGAATATTCCTTATACACAATTTCAAGGATCCTGTCCACTGTGCATGTCAAAAATACCTAAAATGGGGTGCTATTTCCAGGGCCGGTTCCAGCTTTTTTGCCGCCCCAAGAGGCGAAAAAAAAAAAAAAAAAAAAGATAAAGCCGCGATCAGCGGCACTTCAGCAGCAGCTCTACCACGCTGCTTCTTTCTTCGGCGGCTATTCGGCGGCTGGTCCTTCCCTCTGAGAGGGAGTGAGGGACCTGCCGCTGAATTGCCTCCGAAGACCCGGACGTGCCGCTCCTTTCCATTGGCCGCCCCAAGCACCTGCTTCCTGCTCTGGTGCCTGGAGCCGGCCCTGGCTATTTCCTCTGTTTAAACCCCTATTATCTTGCTCAACAGCATGCGAAGAAAACTAGGCATATATACATAAATACACGTGTATATCTCACAACCCCACTATGAAGAACTGACCCCATGTGGCGTATTCCCATTTTATGCCCTCAGAATTCTTATTCTAATCTGAGCCTAAACCAGTTAATGTTCCTTCGTCTGGATCCTCTGTTGGTGTCAATAAAACCTAATAATCTCTTAAAAGAGTCCAGGCATTTGCATGCATTAATCAGTAGCAATAGTCCCCTTCATGAATTGAATGGGATGATGCATGAGGTTTAATAGGAATAAGATATATTTTTAGGTTGTTGATGAGGGGAGGAAGAAAAGGCCCTATTCCATAAAAGTCTCGTGCATATGCAAAAGCAGCCTAATTGCCCTCTTTAGAAACCAATCATTCTGAATTTTACAAGCTACATTATAGAACCTGACATGCTTATTTTTCCTTTTATTATGTTGGTAAGCAGTGATCCTTTTGAAAAGAAAATCAAACCCTATTTTTATCAGTCACCACCATCCCCTTTTTCTTGAAGCCATTTAAAAAAAAATTATTTTCCTTTCTTTCCATCAGTTGAATGGAATAGCATTTCCATGTGTATTAATTGCCCTATAAAATGTACTCGAAGTCATTAGATTTCCCCATTCAAAACTATTATATTGTGCCATTATATCTTTGCATTATATTTATTTAAATGCGCCTCTTCTGAATTAGCTCATTTTTAACAGCTAGCCATGCTTGAAATATTGTTCCAGTTCAAGCTGCTCTCAAATCTATTTTTTTTTTATTTTACCTTCATAGGAGCTATTTGATGTTTTATCCTGAGTGAAATTGTAGTTTTTGCTTCCTAACCATCCTTCTTTTCCTTTTCTGTTGCTGAGGGATAAGTACAAATATTGTGCAACTTGTTTGTGGACCTACAAAACGATCTACTAGGTTTTCAGGACTTGCAATAGCAGCTCATGTTAATAAACCCCCTTTCCTCCCTGCCATTAATTTAAATACATGCTGATTTCAAGGGTGATTACAAAACAACATGATTCCTAAGAAATATTGCAAAGCCTGTGGTCTGTGTTGCAGGAAGAAAGATCCCCCAAAAGATTAGCTGCCTTAAATTGAGGAAATATAGGGCCAGATTTTTCACCTAAAATTGAAGTTGCATTTTCAAAAACACTCTACTTCCATTTAGGCAATTAAATTAATTATAATTTTCATGAAGTGCTCAGTACACAGAGGCTCCCATTGTGAAACTTGTGGCCACTTTTTCGCAAAAGTGCAGAACTAGATTTGACCAGAATTTTCTTTCCCCAATAACAAATTTTGATGAAAACAAGACTAAGAATTTTTGTTGAAAATTTTCTGTACAAATTTTTCAGATTTTTGTCAAAAAGATGAAACCTGAAAACAGAAACGTTTTTGTTTTGCAGTGACCAAACACTTTTCTTTGTGTGTGTATGTGTGTGTGTGTGTGTGTGTAGGGGGTTACAATGAAAACCCTACTTTTAAAAAATTGAGAATGAACTTTTTTGACCCCATTTTAGGACCAAAACATTTTTCCAAAAAAAAGTTAATGATTTCTAATCTGCATCTAGCATATACACACAATATACTAAGCCCCTTTGAAAATATTATTTAGGTGACCAAATGAGCGCTAAGCTCTTCTGCAAGTCTGGACCCAGTTGTGGGTGCGAAGCCCTTTAGAAAACTCTAGTCACAGGCATTATACTCCGATTACTGCTTCAATAGAATATTTCTATCCCCCTCCAGCTAGAATCTTTTCTTAACAGTTATTCCAAATGGACTGAGAGCACAATTTTCAGAGTGAAATTTTGAATCCATGACTCTTAAATAAATAATAATACAGCTGCAACATAGCATTATTCATCCATAGAGCACCCACTGCTTTACAAATTTGGGCCAGTATCACTATTCCCCATTTTACAGTGGGAGAGACTGAAGGACAAAGAGGAGAAGTGACCTTCCTGAGGTTAAAAGAACAGGAGTATTTGTGGCACCTTAGAGACTAACAAATTTATTTCAGCATAAGCTTTCGTGGGCTACAGCTCACTTCATTAGATGCATAGAGTGGAACACACAGACAGAAGATATTTGTACGTACAGAGAACATGAAAAGGTGGAAGTAGGCATACCAATTGTAAGAGGCCAATCAATTGAGATGAGCTATCAGTAGCAGCAGAAGAAAAAACTTTGAAGTGATAATCAAGATGACCCATAGAAGGTGTGAGGAGAAGTAACATGGGGGGAAAAAAATCCAATTAGTGTAATGACCCAACCATTCCCAGTCTCTGTTTAGGCCTAAGTTAATTGTGTCTAATTTGCATATTAATTCGAGTTCAGCAGTCTCTCTTTGGAATCTGTTTTTGAAGTTTTTTTGTTGCAAAACTGACACCTTCAAGTCTGTCACTGAGTGATTAGAGAGGTTGAAGTGTTCTCCCACTGGTTTTTGAATGTTATGATTCCTGATGTCAGATTTGTGTCCATTTATTCTTTTGCGTAGAGTCTGTCCAGTTTGGCCAATGCACATGGCAGAGGGGCATTGCTGGCACATGATGGCATATATCACGTTGGTAGATGTGCTAGCGAACGAGCCCCTGATGATGTGGCTGACGTGGTTAGGTCCTATGATGGTGTCACTTGAATAGATATGTGGACAGAGCTGGCATCACGCTTTGTTGCAAGGATAGGTTCCTGGGTTAGTGTTTTTGTTGTATGGTGTGCTGTTGCTGTTGAGTATTTGCTTAAGGTTGGGAGGCTGTCTGTAAGCGAGGACTGGTCTGTCTCCCAAGATCTGTGAGAGTGAGGGATCATCTTTCAGGATAGGTTATAGATCTTTGATGATGCGCTGGAGAGGTTTCAGTTGGGGGCTGAAGGTGGCGGCTAGTGGCATTCTGTTATTTTCTTTGTTGGGCCTGTCCTGTAGTAGGTACTCTGGGTACTCTTCTGGCTCTGTCAATCTGTTTTTTCACTTCAGCAGGTGGGTATTGTAGTTTTAAGAATGCTTGATAGAGATCTTGTAGGTGTTTATCTCTGTCTGAGGGATTGGAGCACATGCGGTTGTACCTTAGAGTTTGGCTGTAGACAATGGATCATGTGGTGTGTCCTGGATGGAAGCTGGAAGCATGTAGGTAAGTATAGCGGTCAGTGGGTTTCCGGTATAGGGTGGTGTTCATGTGACCATCGCTTATTAGCACAGTAGTGTCTAAGAAATGGACCACTTGCGTGGATTGGTCTAGGCTGAGGTTTATGGTGGGATGGAAATTGTTAAAATCATGATGGAATTCATCGAGGGCTTCTTTTCCATGGGTCCAGATGATGAAGATGTCATCAATGTAGTCCAAGTAGAGTAGGGGCGTTAGGGAACAAGATCTAAGGAAGCGTTGTTCTAAGTCAGCCATAAAGATGTTGGCATACTGTGGGGCCATGCGGGTACCCATAGCAGTGCCGCGGACTTGAAGGTATATATTGTCCCCAAATGTGAAATAGTAGTGGGCGAGGATGGAGGGTAGGTCTATACTTATCTCCGGGTCTGGCGGTAAGCAATCGATCTTCTGGGATCGATTTACCACGTCTTGTCTAGACGCGATAAATCGATCCTGGATGGATCCCGGAAGTGCTCGCCATCAACGCCGGTACTCCTGCTCGGCGAGAGGAGTACGCGGCATCGACGGGGGAGCCTGCCTGCCGCGTCTGGACCCGCGATAAGTTCGAACTAAGGTACTTTGACTTCAGCTATGTTATTCTTGTAGCTGAAGTTGCGTATCTTATTCGAAGTGGGGGGTTAGTGTGGTCCAGGCCAAAGTCACAAAGTTCAGTCACCAGGTTTGCTGTGATGGTATCGGGGATGCTATTCCCGATGGCTTGTAGTCCATCTTTGTGTGGAATGTTGGTGTAGAGGGAGTCTACATCCCTAGTGGCCAGGATGGTGTTTTCTGGAAGATCACCGATGGATTGTAGTTTCCTCAGGAAGTCAGTGGTGTCTCGAAGATAGTTGGGAATGCTGGGAGTGTAGGGCCTGAGGAGAGAGTCCACATAGCCAGACAATCCTGCTGTTAAGGTGCCAATGCTTGAGATGATTGGGCGTCCAGGATTTCCAGGTTTATGGATCTTGGGTAGCAAATAGAATACACCTGGTCTGGGTTCTAGGCATGTGTCTGTACAGATCTGTTCCTGTGCTTTCTCCGGGAGTTTATTGAGCAGATGGTGTAGTTTCTTTTGGTAATCATCAGTGGGATCAGAGGATAATGGCTTGTAGAATGTGGAGTTAGAGAGCTGCCTAGCAGCCTCTTGTTCATATTCCAACTTATTCAACTTATTGCTTCCTGAGGTTATATGTCAAGGACAGTGGCAGAACAAGGAACAGAACCCAGGCAGCCTGATAGCCTGTCCAACCCCCTAGTGAATAAACCAATTAGGCAAAACAGGCTGACCCATTCTTACATTTTCTTTATTGTTTTTTCACACCATTAGTGCTGAATTGCCAGCCCTGGAAACTAAGGTCTTCTCTTTATCCCACAGAAGAACTATGTCACCAGCAGGGTAATCTTCCCTACCAGTGGGACTACTCGAAGCTGATCTGGAGGGATTCCACCTTTGGGGTTGAAACTCATTCAACCCTTGGCCTCTCTGCTGAGGCTGCCAAGAAGGGAGTCAGTTTCTCCAGCCAGATGGGTGATCATCTTGTAGTACTGACACTTGTCCAAAAGGAACTGAGCAGATAGACCCCAAAGTAACAACACACAGGCCACGAAACAGCAATTAGATGCCAATACTTTTGTCATTGTCAGCACGGGCTTCTCTGCAATGTGGTAAAACAGAGGTTAAAACTACATATTGTATAACCAGCCTCCTGAGCCATCCATCATCCCCCACCCACAGCACATTTCTTCATTCCTGTTCCTCATCACATCTCACCCCCACTAATGTCCGCCCCAATTCACACCATTTTCATATTCTAATTAGATCAGCAGTTCTGTGTCTCTCTTTGTTAACCGACACCCATAATTACCAAATACTTCACTGTCTAACTAATTAATTCCACAGGAAACCTGGCTGCAGCTCTCTGGTCCCCCTTTTGTGTTCTTAGTTTAAACATTCATGACGGCCCCTCTTTTGCAGCACAAATATTCAAGCCTCCAATGGACTGAACCTTCCTCCCTTTGGCGACACAGAAGGTCCCTCCTATCTGCCAAACTGCACTGCTGTCTCTTGTTATTTCATCCCCTAGAGAATATTCTTCCTTTCTTCTTTTGTCACGTATCTGGCTAGCTGGCAGTTCCCGTTGAATCACTAAAGTAGTCTGCATTAACCTGTGGTCTTACTACGGTAACTTCCCTATCTGCCTCTCCTGATGATACTTTATCCTTTGGAGGTCAGATTTTTTTTTAAAAGGACAAAACTTCCCATTAAGTATCCCTTTTACTTAGTTCAGTCTGAAGAAGGTAGGAAAGAGAGTTTGAAATGACTCCATCCCCCTGCGTAGTAAAAAAAAACCCTATTCTGTGCTACTGAGAACGTAAGCATAGTCTAGCAAAGGGAATGAAAACTAGGCATTGCTGCCGTAGCATTTAAAGATATCCCATGTTCACAATTATTCCTGGACTAAATTCTGAAACTCTCAAGTTTGGATCTGGATGCAAATTTTGCGACCTGGTCCTGTGCCTAATTTTTATGCAAAACCGAGTGAAATATGGAAGTGCCAGCTGAGTTTTGCTTGGAGGTGCTAGGTTCATTCAATCCCGAAACTCAAGGAGAAGTTGAGGCAAAGGTCACAAGTCCCACTTAGGAAACCGGGGAAAAATATCCACAAAACCTCTGCAAGTTTGTCATGTGTCCCTATTTTACTGCTTTCCCACCACTGTGGTGTTCTTTGTTTACATTAAATCCATACACTGATTGAAATGTAAAGAGGTCCACGCTGAATAGACTGAAATAGATCAGCAGGAATGTGTATTTCAGGACAGCTGTATTGTAGAATATTATATACTCCTGAACAATCATCTAAGTGCAAGAGAACGAAACACTTATGTTTATAAACATCTTTTCCACTGAGGAGTAACAGCAAAATCTCTACATTTTAATCCCATTCCTCATAAAAGTTCTTTTGAATATTTAAGCAAGAAATCCACCATGCCCCGATTCTGTGTGTTATATCGTCCTTCATTTCCCTGTACAGGTGTTCAAATAATATGGTGACCCATATGGACCCATGTAAGTCCACAGATAGACAAATAGATACTTCTGACACAGACAGAAACCCCCTGCTTTATCACTACCAAACCTTCTCCCATGCCCTACTAATGTAGCATTGTTTGATCACTGCATTTCTCTCATTACCTGCTGAACAGGGGGCACTACAGATTCATCCCTTAAGATGCTAGCTCTTTCCTGTCTACCAGCCAAGAATCTTAGGAGGTATTCGAAAACAGGTAGGTGTTCAGCAACCAAAGGGTTAAAATCAAGCTGATAAAAAAATATTACCCATCATATAGCATGATCTGAGTCTGGGTTAAATAAAGCCTTGCTGTCTAGATCAGTGGTCTCCAAAGTGGGGTGCTCAAGAGGATCCTTCAGGGTGCGCGACAGTTCGGGCGGCTTTTTTTTTTCCTTGGGGCGGCAAAAATGGTAGAGCCGGCCCTGCGGCACGGCAGGGGGCGCATGCTCAAAATTTTTTTACTGATAGGGGTGCGCGATCAAAAAAGTTCAGAGACCACTGGTCTAGATCTACCAAGCTTCTCAGCTTCACAAGATGAAAATCATTTTCTCCACCAGGTGGTGTCTGTTCTTAAAAGCTATTTAACCATTGTTAATATTGCAATATTCTGTTTTCACTGAAATCCGTATCAACAGCAGCACTTGCTGTTTTAACTGCCTAAATTAGGGATGTCCATAATTTGCAGCACTAAGGGCAGGTGATGTTGGTAATTTTCTTGGAGCCCAAGGTCTGCACTGAAATTGCACTTACATTTTTAAAACCAATAGTAAAATGTAACGGGTATAAAGTGTGGTCATGCTTCTATCTTCCTTGATAGACTGGGAGAAATTGCTTGTTGGTTCAGCTCAATAGCAGTAAAGGCATGAAATTGATCAGTGGTTCCTCACCCTGTGCTTACCAGCGTGAGAGAAGCCATAGGTGGTATTGCAGGACTCTGCATGGGATGCATTTAATAACTTTTTATAATATAGTGTAGTGCACTCTGGCCACACCTCCAACACCCCAGCTCCAATCCACTCCCTATGCCAGGAATTGAGTCCAGCTGGTGCAGAGCCCTCTGCCAGCCTCACACCAGCGGGGAGACTCTCTGAGCCAGGGGGTATTCTCAAGTAGTCTGTTTCCTTGCCCTTTAGGTTGTCAGAACAGTGTAAAAGGGCTTTAGTGTAACTGAGAATCAGGACCAACAGAGCCACCGAAAGTGTAACTGAGGGCACAATTTGGTCCTTAATGTGCGATTTGGCCACATTTCCTAACTACCCCATGGTAATTACATTAGAAAGTTCTTTTGCTGAGAAGAAATCACCTGTCTTCCCCAGGAAGCAGACTGCTTTCTTTGGCATAAGATAGTAGCAATTTGCCTCCTAGGGAGCAATTTATTATTATCAAGAAAGACTGTCACCTCTTTTTTTCTTTGCTACACTATGTTTTGTAATGTCTGTCTAGGTTACAGCTTCTCCCTCATTTCATTCTGCAACACTAACAGGCTGCAAGCAGATCATGCAGCACTTGTTGAGTTTGTGCACTAGGTGGCACAGGACTAACCACTTTTTTAATTGAGTGGCCCTGAAAAAAAATTATCTGAAGGGTTAATATAGAAGGAAAATGTTGTGTGGGTAGATGGCAAAGACGGAGAGAAAGGTCAAGGATGATATACAGCACGGAGTGTCTCTATTTTATGATTATCCACAAAAACAAAGGAATTGATTCTCCTCTCTCTTACACTAGTGTAAACCCGGGGTGACCTCATCCAAGTCGTCGGTGTTATGCTGAGGAGACAGATCAGAATCAGCCCTGAATTTTTTTTCATTCTCCATTTTTTTCTGTTTTAAATCCCTGGCAGCTTCTAGCTTCAAACTGCTCAGAAGCTTTTCAAGATTGAGAACTCTTCTTACTGGCAAATGCCAAGAGTACGGGACACTGGTGTCACACCCCATTGGAGGAGCAGGCACGGAATATTCACTGTTATCAAGTTATATTTTAGAACTTCAACCGAGTTCAACTACGGGGTCAAATTCATCTCTGGGGAAACTCCATTGAGGCCTATGGGAACTAAGGGGGCTCAGCCCCTCTGTAAATCAAGCCTGAGGTTCCTCAGATTGAGCAACCGAAAATGGAAGTACCTGAAAGCAGCGAACACTTTTGGATTATATGACTTGCACACAGTGGGGGATATTTCAAAGGTACTAACTTCCAATGGGGGTTGGGTGCCAGATTGCCATTTGTGCCTTTGGAAATCCATATCCTGTGAATCACCAGCAGACCCATGAATAGAACCCAGAAGTCCTGATTCAAAGTGCCCCCTGCTCTAACCACTACACTGCATGCTCTGCGTCATATGAATGGTGGCATTATTTTACAGGAACTTCTGTGCTCTTGAATTTTAACACTGCTGTGCAGAGCCTTTCTGCATAAGGATGTGGCACTTTGCAGAGACCGCTCCTGAGCTCATCCTACTTAAATTTGGGTTCCTACATAAATCACATTAATTGGTTTAAACTTTTCAGTAGTGGCTGAACAAAGAATTCTGTTTGCTTCACTTTCTTTACTGCAGGAGGCATCTTTTTGCACTTTCGGGGAGTGTACTTCTAATAAACCTTTAGGCTTTAAGCAGAATCCCCATCTTCGGGGACATTTAAAAATAGACAGGACAAAGGCCTGGGGAATGCACTGAAGGGAACACACCTGTGCCTGCAGGTTGGTGAACCTGAACACTGCTTACCAGCCTCAGGGGCTTTTCTCTCCATTGGCCTTTTTTTTTTCCACTCAAAATTCCACTCTTTGCTATTCAGGTTGCAGTTTGCCAGTTGTAGTGGAGGCAGTTGGCTCTTGGTATTCATGCCATTGTGTTTTCTAGTGCTCTGTGCAGAGCTAGATGACGGTGGTTAAAAGCTGGCTGGTCTGCACTAGCACTTCTGTTACCACTGATGAAGCTGTGTCAGGAATAGAAACTGGAAAATGTGAAGGGAAACGAAACCTAGAACTGGATTTTGGCCCCTCCTCTAGTCCTCAGACACTGTGCTGGTTATACATAGTCATAATTAAGGGGTCGCAGCTGGCTGGGGGAAAACGCCTCTGGGTGCAGAAGAAGCATTACGACAACACAAGCAGTTCTGTATTGCCTCCCATCATAGGCCCTGGCACAGGGGCTGAGCCAGGGCTAAGCAAAGGGCAAGAGAAGGTGTGATTGTAGCAGTTGCAACAACTTGGAGTCTGGGCTGCAAAGCAGCCCATGGGCAGGCTAGGTAAGGCTGCTATATATCTAGTTAGCTTAACAAAGAGAAGGTTAAGAAGTGACTTGATCACAGTCTAAAGTACCCACATGGGGAACAAATATTTGATCATAGGCTCTTTGACCTAGCAGAGAAAGGTACAACACGAGCCAATGGCTGGAAGTGGAAGCTAGGCAAATTCAGACTGGAAATAAGGTGTACATTTTTAACAGCGAGAGTAATTAATCATTGCAACAATTTACCAAGGGCCGTGGTGGAGTCCCCATCACTGGGGAATTGTAAATCAAGAGTGGAGGATTTTCTAAAAGATCTGCTCTAGGAGTTATTTTGGGGCAGTTCTCTGGCTGGTGCTTTACAGAGGTCGACTAGATTATCACAACGGTCCCTCCTGGCCTTGGAATCAGTGAATCTATGAATTAGAGCAGCCACCAACACTGCTCTAGTTTACGTGAAGGCTCATTTCAGTCCTTGGAGCATCCCAGAATCCAGTTCATGCAAAGGTGACAAAGCCACCTTCGTCCCCACTCCTCCTGGGTTGCTCCTTCCGTGCTGTGTCTCTCAGGTGCCACTGCACCAAGTCTAGCCTTAGTGTAGACACAGCGAGGGAGGATAGGATATTGGGAGCAGCTCATTTTGCACTGAAGCCTGTTGTGCCTTGAAGCCAGAGGGATTCAATCCAGTTTTATAAACATACCTTTAACACCAACTAGCAAAATATGAGCATGGTCTGATGGCAGCAAAGGGGTTAAAACAAGATAAATTGCATTCTTATGATGATGCCTTCGGAGCTGTCCCAGCCTAGCACTGTGCATAAGAGTTACCTGTGAAATAGTCATCTACCCTAACATTTAAACAAAATAATAAATATAATCCACATTGGAAAAGATATTGATCTGTGGATTTCACTGACATTTACAAATAAATGATGTATTGCAGTTTTCATTTCGCTGGCTGGGCTGACCCTAATGGCCTTTACATAATTTACTTTTGATTAAAGAAGTGCTTTGACATAGGGAACTAAAAGAAAAAAAATCAATATATTTATGACACCAACTTTAAAACAATGTGTTGGCAGGGGGAGGTCAAACCCTATGAAGACGTTGGAATTAACGTGTGACTTTTGAAGATGCACATTTTTATGGCAATCAGATTTTTTTATATGCCAAGAAGATCTTAGCTAAATAAACACTTTAAAAAAACCCTCAGATTCAAAGAATTCAAGGCCACACTCTGGCAGCATTTGTGCCAGAGGGCAGGGCTTCCCCGCCCCCGCACATATATGCCAGAGGCTAGGGGGCTACACTGCTGTAATAAATCCAGAGAAATGCCCCTGGGGCAGATCCTCAGCTGCTATAAATCAGTATGGCGCCACTGACTTCAGTGTCAATTTTGTCAGTCGAGCTGATGAAATTATTTGCTGTGAATAATATTCGCTATGAAGTTCAGGTGGGGGAGGGGATCTGAAAAGCACAAACGGGAGTTAGGCACCCATCTCCCATTGACTGTCATTGGGAGTTGTGCCCCTGCTGCCCTTTGTGCCTTTGCAAACCTGCCTCTTAGCCCTTTCCCCTGTGCATAAAATGTTTGCAAAGAGACCCTGATTTCTGCAACTGGTGTCTATTCACTGGTCAAAAAGTTCAAACCCGAGTACCTAAAGAAAGACACCTAATTCCATGGTTATTTATTAAGCTTTCAGTCTTATACAAATTCCATGCCTAAGGTGCTTATGCAAAATTCTGGGTGCCCTCTACTTATACTTAAAAACACTGGTGATACAGGAGAAATATTGACCCAAGCTGAAGTACCTCTTCCCATCCCTCTTCCTGTACATCATTTTATCAGTGATGTGACTAATACAGTTTAAAATCCCCATCAGACTTTCCCAGTAAACATTCCATTCTCAGCTCCTTCAGGCTTTTCAGTGCCTCAAAGAGATGGACTTTGCAGCCTGTCCAGAAAAATCAACAAATCTGGGCTATTTCTGACCTTAGGGCTCTTGTTCAAGTGGGTGCAGAATTATCCTTTCATGCAAACTGGTGGCAGCATTTTTCGTTCACTTTGCACAGACACAAGGGACTGGAAAAGGTGAAATGTGAGGGAGAATCAAGTCCTATTTTTCAGTTTCATACATTTAAATATTTAGAGGTGAAAAAACAAATATCTAAGGTGAAATATAAACTATAATAACTACTGGAACTATGCTGAAAAACAGGAAAATATGTATCTTATTACACAAAATTGGGTTTTCCCATTAGCCACCTTACTGCCATATGTTGTAAACTAAAACATTGCAATGTGGAAAATGACGGTGACACTAAGATAAAGTGATATTCCCGGTTAATGATATCCAAAAATATTTATTTTGGCTCCCCAACTGTGTACAACATGCATAATTGATGCACGCATTTGCAATTAGCACGTCCTGGCATAAAGAAAATAACAACAATCCGTTTGCATTTTTCAAACATGACAACAAAATATTAAGATCTTTTATGAGTCCTTCTGATCATCTCTGCAACAAATACTAGCACATTTCATTTTCCTAGAAAACTGGAAGCGGGGGTTGAGGGTAGTTAGGAAACATAACTAGCAAGGGTTGGTGATAGATCATTTGCTTTCTATTACCCCTTTGGAATAATGCTGTGTGCATTGCATTTCCTATTTCCTCCCTCATGTTTCTTGAAAGCACATGAACTAGAAAAAAAAAAGAGTAAAAGATATTACTATTCGATACATCATAACTGTATCATATTTCTTACTACAGAAAGCTCACTGTAGGTTGTGCCTTTTGTTTTCTTTATTTTACATTGTTGAGTGAATTTAGGACCCTGATAGAAACCCCAACAAAGTCAACTGGGGGCCTTTAAGTTGTCACATCACAGACAGACAGAGAAATGATGCCATCAAGCTGAGAGTTAGGCCTAGTGAAGTAAAAGGTCTAGAAATAAGGATCCAGTTCCAAATTGCTGTTCGTTAAAACCTGCCATCCTCTTGCCCCAGCCTGTCAGAGCCCTTTTCTCAAACTTCTCCCCCTCTGCTCATTCCACTCTTAACGCCGGCTTCCTTTCTGTGGCCTCTCACAATTTCATTGCTTGGGAGCCTTCTCCTTTGCAGCTGATGCTGACTCATACCATCTCATTAAGACCATCTCTGTCTTACTTCAACACTCAATTGAAAACTTAAGGCCAGATCCTCAACTAGAAAAAAAGCCTGCATAACTCCACTGACCTCAATGGACAGGGCCGGCTTTAGGCCGATTCCCCGGAATTGGGCCCAGTGCCTAAGAGGGCCCCGCGCCTTAGGTGCCTTTTTAAGTTTTAATTTTTTTTTTACTCACCCGCTGGCGGTCCGGGTCTTCGGCAGCACTTTGGCGGCGGGGGGTCCTTCACTCACTCCGGGTCTTCGGCGGCAGTTCGGTGGCGGGGGGGGAGAGGGGAGAGAGGTGTCCTTCAGTGCCGCAGAAGACCCAGAGCGAGGGAAGGACCCCTACCGCTGAAGTGCTGCCGAAGACCCGGACCGCGCCAGGTATTCAAATTGGGCCCCGCAGTTCCTAAAGCCGGCCCTGTCAATGGAGTCATGATTTACATGAGCTGAGGATCTGGACTTATTTTCTCTGCCTACTTCTGCTAACAGGAGGTATGCATAAGGGGGGGAAATAACAATGCAATTACAGATCTTTGCAATACATTCTAAGAAACCATTTGTGGGAGAGAAGCTAACGAACTCCACAGCCTATGCTTCATTCAAGTCTGTTTCCTTATATACAGTAATGGCCTGATGTTTCAGAGTTTCTGAGTACCTGCATCTCCCACTGACTTCAACTAGTGTTGTGTGTGCGCTCAGAACCTCTAAAAAACCAACCTCAGCTGTGTCCACCTATTATTCAAATACTGGCCTGACTCTCATTCATTCTAAGGGCTCTTGATAATAACACCATTTTCGCAGAGTAAAGGGTCCTTAAAATGAACATTAATTACATTTACAGCCACTTTAAGTTCCCTTTATGTTGCTACAGTGGTGCAAAGTGGCCTTAATATAAATGAGAAGCAGGCCTTGTGTTATTTGTTTGTAGTAGAAGAGTTTGCATTCTCTGTCTAATAATCCTTTGCCTACCACATTATCTTCATTATCCCATGTATCAATTTTCTGTAAGCCCTTCTCTGATATTGAGTTTCCATACAGCTATATATAATCCTTCCGCCCTCAACAGAAGTCACGATTACACAACAAAAACAAAAAAGCAATAGGTAACTGAACTGGGAAAACGTAATCAGCTGTGTGCCAGTTTATTCAATCTGCCTAATATATGAAGTTTACAAACATCCTACTGATTATCCTCTGATTTTTTTTTTTTTTTTTTTGGCAGCACTAAAAACAAATAACTCAAAACCAGTTGCTTCTCAATTTCAAGTCTGAATAAATAAGAAAAATAATATTCAATGGGCAAAAGACATTTGGCCTAGAGTCTTTCTGCAGATTTTCCAAAAAAACTCACCAAGATTGGGAGTCTAGAGGTAGCATCATTAAAATCAACAGATAGTAAAAGATAGGGCATCAGGTAATAGACTAAAGATGTGTACAATAGTGACAGCTGAAGCAGAATCCTAGGAAGGAAGAAGTTTTGGGTTGAAGTATAGGAGGCTGGATCTTGCAAAGCACTTAAGCCTCATAATTTAAAGCATGTGAGTAATCCCATTGTAATCAGCTCACATGCTGAAAGTTAACCTTATGCTTAAATTCAGGATCAGGACCGGAATCATTTACCCTTCTTGCTTGCGCATCAACTGGAAAGCCTAGAAAACTCAGCAGTGTCCATTTGCAGAGGTTCATGAAAAAGCACTTGCTGGTTTCAGGTCTCAAAGGTCTGACATCTCCCACCTTTGCGTCTGAGTGGATCCCAACGCTTAGCCAAAGCTACCTCACCGACCCCCCCCCAGTTTTCAGATTGAAAAGCACAAACTCCTACTGTGACAGGGGACACTCATCTCTTGTGCATACTCCTGTCCGATGGGTGTGAACCGGCACTCTCTCTTTCTCTGCTCCCGGCGCCCTCTGTCAGCTGTGCCCCTCGTCCAGTGAGTCTTCAGTGGCCACGTTACAGTCTCTGTGCACGAACAATCCCCTTTTGGGGCAAAAGGTCCAACAGGGCTTGTCCCTGCACACTGGGTAATGTCTTTAGCCCTGTCTCTGGGCTTCTAAATGGCACTTGTCCTCTTCTCAGGGCTTTGGCCACCTTCCCAGTAGGGCACCTGCTACCCCTTCCTTCCTCACCCTTCTAGCCCCAGCTAGTAACTGACCTGCTCAGCACCTGCCACTCCTGAGCCTGCTCTGATTGGCTGCTTCCCTGCAGCCTTTCTAGGCAGGCATGGAGGACCCACCTTCACTGTTCCTTTTCCTGGCGTGGGGTGTGGCAGGACTACCAGGCCTCCAGCAGGGGGCAGGTGGGCTCAAAGTGGGGTTGCCAACTTTGGCTGGATGTATTCCTGGAGATTTCATCACATGACATAAGCTTTAATTAAAGATTAATCTTTAATTCCTGGAGATGCCAGGCCAATCCTGAAGGGTTGGCAACCCTACCTCAAAGGGCCTTGTACACTCCATCACACCTACCCATTTCAGTACTGATCAAGTATCTTTTCACGCACTGCATCCGAGCTGATGGCATTAAGGGTTAATTTCTGTAAGCAAGAGTTATTTTGGGCTGGTCAGTTCACAGCCACGGCTTAGAAGGGGAGCTGCAGCAATCAGTGGTAGAAGGAAAAATCTGAACATCCTGCTGAATCTTTTCTATCTCTGAGAAGCTGACTGGTAATGAGGAATATGTAGCTGCAACATAGCTGACCATGTTCCAGGAGGCTAATCCAGATCACTCTTCCATAGACACACAGATTCTGCAGGGCTAACGGGACTGAGAATGTGCACATCAGTAGTCGGCACAGGATATGTGATTCACATAGAGCACATATGTTCTTGACCATAACAAACTAACTCACCCATCATTCTTAGTGACCACTGCACTGTGCATCTCCATTTTGTTCCAAGACCATAGCATATACACTGAGGCACTGTAGGGTCAATATGGAGGTGATTTAAATGTACTTACATGATGCTCTTTTGGCCAAACATTGGCATATTTGTTTTATGGCCTCAAGTTTTGAGGACCTCAATAAAATTTTAATTAAAAACCAATTGACCAGACAGAAGCTGTAAATTCCTGTTTGCTGAAGTGAAAACTTAGGAATAGTCCCTGCTTGTAGAAAAATAGGATAATAATCTTCAGTTCCTCTCTTCTACTGTGACTCACAGGAGTACTTTATACAGCCTGACCCTCATCACAGATGCATTTACATGGAACAAAAAGACTGAGTCAACTCTTAGTATTATTATTTATTAGAAAAATTTCCAATTGGGGAATCCTGGTTTTCCCCATGGTAAATTTCAAAAAATGCGGGGAAGTGGTTTTCTCCCTTTTTATCTTACTGTTTCCTACCTTTTTTCCAGTAAAGCAACAATTTTAAAAAGTAGAGGGGAGGAAGGATCTCTTCATGTTAAAAATATTCTTTCACTTCTAAAAATTAACACAAAAGTAGGAAAACAGCCCAGGCAGAGAAAAATGCCACAGATTTGAAATGAATTTTTTTTTAAATTCCAAACAATGTTGTTTTATTTCCTGAATGTTTTTATTTTGGAAAGAGTTTGGAAAATGAAAAAAATTTGTGAAATGAAATTTTTAAGTGAAAAATTTTGTTTTCAGCAAAACCCTATTTTCTAGTGAAAAAGCTTTTTGTTGGAAAATTGTTGATCAACTATTATTTATTATTTGCTTCTGGTAGTGTCCACTATGTGCCATGTGCTGTTGCGTGGCGCATCATATTTATTCATTCCTCCCTTAAAGGGGCCATGTTAGTGCAATATAGTGATTTCAAATCAACTCTGCTGTCTGTAGTGGAAGATTCCTTCCTCACTAAGCTCTTAGGGAACAACCAGAGCATAACCCTGCTGTTCAAACTAGGACCTGGCCCAAGGGTTGGGGCTAATGTGAACAAAAGAACCAGTCACTGAGTGGAACTGGAGTTCGGGATGAGAATCACTGGATTCTCCATCAGTTTTGGGATTGAAATTTGGAGATGTTATAGGAGGATTTTACTCTCTCTGTGTCTTTAAGAAAGGACTAGAGGTTACAAGGCAGAAAAGAAAGTGAAGTCTGCTAAAGGTCTTGCACTGGACCCTTAGATGGTGTAGCACTACTGAAGTCAATGTTTTTTTATATCAACTGAAGGTCTGTCCTCCTGTCTTCTCTAATCCACCTACAAACAAGACAAGAGCCTGGTCTTAATAATTTCCGTGCATTCTGAATGAAAAATGGGAAGAGAGGGCTGCTTTAGTGATGAGGTCATTTCTCAAATGGGGCTTTCAGTTTTAATTACTCTGATTGACAGGGGAGACAGCTACAGGCCCCACGGCTCTGGCTTGCTCACTTGGTTACAACACACTCATCACCAAGTGCCAGCTCCAGTGTACCGCGGGACCCGCTGAACTCCAAGAGGAAACCCAAAAGGTCATGTTTTACCTTTTCAGAGAAGGCTAAAATTACAACAGGCCACTCATGTGTAAAAACACTGCCAACCAAAGGAACTGAGAGCTCCCCAGACAGATCAGGATTGTGAAAAGGGCAGGAGGCAAAAACAAAATGACTCCTGATAGTCTTGAGAAGGTCTCTGCTCCTGCTGAATTTTACTTGGCTGTGGGGCTGGAATTCACGGAACAGGGGGTCCTTTCTTTTATGAGTCATTCAGAACAAAGTGCCACTCTACTAACTTGGACAAGCTCTCCCAGCATCCTTGTGCTGGGCTTTTTTGCTTATATTTCACTGTCATTTTAACCTTGTGCACAACAGGAATCCACCAGCATTAAGCACCTTGACCCCCATTAAGCCTGGAGGAAAAAAGAACCCAAGTGATTTAGGTGCTTACATCCCATTTCCAAAAGTGCCTAGGAGAGTCATTTAAGAGACTAAGTCCCATTAACTTTTTGTTCCTTGATTTTAAAAATTTACTTGTAAACACATGCTTAATTTTAAGCACTTGCTTAAATCCCATTGACGTTATGCTGATTTGCTGCCCTATCCCATTTGCATCTGTGACAGAATATCCCCCTGTGTTTACACCCTACACTGTGTGTAATAATACAAAGTATACCTTGTAAGGTATCATTTGAAAACTCATCATTTGCTTGTCAGTATTGCCCTGATAAAATATGTGTTGCAACACTGTATGTGAAATTATAAGATTCCCCAGCATGATGCTATTAATACATGTTCCAAACCCCACATCCCGGCCAAGGCAGAAGTAAGGCCCATCCTAAACAAAGGAAGGAATGTGTGCTTGCCTTAATTTGCTTTTAAGCAGTAAACTGAGTCATGAAACAGGGAGGGAAAACAAAGGAAGTTCAAACAGCTGAAGAAAAAACAGCAGGGAATATCCTTCCACATAGATTCTTTGTCTCCTGTGTCTCAGCTGGGAATTTTTTCAAGATGGGGACTGAAACTATAAAAAAGGTGGGACAAACACTCCAAGGCTCCCCCCTCTCTCTTCCTACCTATTGCATGCACTGCATCTAAAGAAAAAAGAAACAGCCATTGGACTCTGGGGGAGAGGTCCTGACCTAAACAGTTTGGTCAGTGAGACTGCTGAAAGCATGTGGTGAGAAAACTTTGCTTTGAATCTAATGTCGTTTGTTAAGTTGTGCATCAGTATGCATTTTATTTTTATTAACTACAAAGAGATAAATTTTAAGTGAGTACAATTACTGAGGCATAAAAGTCAGAAATTGTTACAAGAAAAATAAACTTGTTTTACTGTTTTATCTGATCCAGTGTGTTCAGGTTGAAGTGTCTGGATAATGCCACTTGGGATAAAAAGTTGTGTGCATATTATTCCCTTAAAGGAATAACCAACTCAGTATATTTGTGTTGTCCAGTAGAAGGCTGGGCAGTACAGGGCATACGTTTCTGGGGCAAAATCTAGGACAGAGAGTCTGTTGGGGTCATCCTGTAGTAGTCTTTAAGGCTAGTAAGAATCAAGGTGTGGCTGGCTGGCTGCAGCACAAACAGACATGGCTAGGAGTGACTTACATGCTGGAGGCTGTTTGGGAGCAATACAGGTTAGAAGCTACAGCAGCAAGGAAGGCATTGTAAAGGGAACCCCAGCTACTTATTAGCCATACCCTGGTATGTCACAGCATCCCAAACTACTGTAAGGAATCTAGGTAAATCACCTGCCCATTCCTTGCCTCTCCTTCTTGCTGTGGGAGTCTCCAGACTGCAGGGCTGCAGACTGCCCCAAAACTCAGGCCCAGGCCCTGGGGAGGCTGAACAAGCAGGGGTAAGTGCACATATGTGGGCTGGTGGGACACTTTTCTCAGGGTGTCCACAATTGTAAGTTATCCTGGTATCCCTGTAAAGGAGGGGTTTGTTGGTGTTAAACGGTGTGAAAACTCCCTGCTACTCCAGTCTGTGAGCCTGCCAAACAAACTTCTTAGGACTCCACCAGCCCTAACTTTGCTTTGTGGATTAAACCTTGGTGCACTTCAGTTCTGGAACTCTCCAGTGCCCTCCAGCCACAGTCACTTACCGAAATTACCAAGCTTGCTGTCTCCAAAGAGACAGAATATACAGCAGCCTGTTGGGTCAGCTGAGGGTGTGCCTCTCCCTTTAATAGAATAGTACTGAGATGAATTAAAACAGGAATAAATGTTTTAATAAAAAACAAATATTTAAGTGATACTAAGCAGAAATAATAGAAACAGAAAATTATTACAAATAAAACAAAAACATAATCACATTTTCTAGTGATTAAAACTTAACAGGCTACAATCCTGGGCTAACATAATTTTCTTACCTAAAGCAACTTTTCAGCATCACCAATCCCCCCATGGTAGGGGATCCACCTTCCATGGAATACAGAGAGTGCTGATCGTTTTGTTCCCTCTGTGATGGATCACCAAAATGTCTTTTTGCTTCTCCTTATATCCCCAAAGTTTCAAGAGTCAGGATGATCCCCTGGAGTTCAGACTCCAGTATGCTGACAGCATGCTGTTTCCCCTTCCTCACACTAATTGGTGTTTACCTCAGAAGCAAATGAACTGCCCACAGTCTCTGGTATCACCATGCTCATCTTACATTAGCAATCGGGAAATGATTATCCTCCCTCTTGTCTGGAACAAAGCTTATTTTCCCCTTTGTTTGGTTACAGACGTTAAAGGATAATATCAGTAAGTATCCATAATTCCTCATTTAGTGTCTATATACACATTTCACAATGATCTTAATTACCAGTGTGTTACAGGCTTTCATTTGATATCTCATGTGATATTCTTCATAGATAAATATCATGATAGCAATGGGGTAGGTGTAGTGAGTTTGTCAGGTTTGAAAGGAGCTGTTGTTACATGGCAGTGAACCCTTTGCCACAGGGCACTGAGGGGCTGTTAGGTTCACAGGTGTTACTCTTGCTTAGTCCCCTGCTTGGTTGAGTCAAGCAAGAGCACAACCAAGCTCTAAATACTGACTCACCTTATGTGGATGACTTAGAAGAAGCAGGTCTTTGAATGAGTAAAGGGTGCCGGCTGGGGTGACAGAGATTGGACAGGGTGCAGGGGTCAGCATAGAAAAAAGGCATGAGAATGGTAGATGAGACTAATGGGGCACGACAACTACCAGGAATGACTCTGCTAACATTCTGTGAAAACCCATTCGTGTGATATGTCCACCCCAGTCTGGCAGATGCAAGAGTTTGGGCTTGTTGACCTAAACATCCAAACTCCTGGGTGTTCTTCTCCACCCATCCCCCCCAAATCCGTTGACATTTTTCCCCTTGGATCGTCGGTGGAGGTAGCTGGGATGAGATGCATGGAGTGGCCATAGATTTTTCACACACGCATTCCAAGCTAAGCATCCTTGCTATGTAGAGGCAGATTTAATTTCTTGCAAGTTTGATTAGAACAGCTGAAAGCGCTGAGTTTTCAATATGCAAATGATACGAGAGGCCATGGAGGGATCAGGTGGGCCCTAAAGGATGTTTTACTGACAACAGCTCTGTTTTACAAGTAATTATCAAAAACAAAAAACAAACAAAAACCTAACTAAATTGTTATACTCTGCCTCCTAATTTCCCTTCACGGATTTCTCACTTAGACCAGGACCATAAATGTTTTGTATCTTTAATTTCATACCATTGTCAGTGCAGTGTACCTCAACATCATTATTTATAGGGAGAATAAAATGAATGCAACAGCGCTTTGAAACGAAGAGGTTATTTTGCACCAGAGGCTTCTCTGGAATTGGATTTATCACACACTCTATGACTATTTGCAATTTGCTGTCCAAATGCCTTTTTTTAAAATGATATAAACAGTTACTAGTTGTTGATTTTCTTGGCAGCTATTTAGAAAGTGTATCTGGCATATTGGAAACACATAAAATGTCCGTCATAGTGCCATCCTTGCCTCTAAAATACAACAGCAGCACATTTTCCTAGAGCAGCAAACAATTCTGAGTTGGTGAAATTCACCCTTTATGTGGGGGGGCATCTGTCAATCACCCTTTAAGTCTGATTTAAGCCTGATTTTGAAGGCCTAAGTGGGATTTAAGGAGTTTTTTGACTTTTTGCTATCCCTGTGCGCAGAGGTGAATTTTGCCCTAAACTAGTGAATATTTTCAAAAGATACATAGTCAGGTCGTGTCTGTCCTCTGAAATGTGATTGACTATTTCTGTGGTTCTGACATTCTAAAAGCCTCTCTTGAGGGTCTTAGCCCAATCTTTGAAACAGAGAGGATGGATAGTCTTGTGGTTAATACCAAGACAGTAAAACCTGAGATCTGAGTTGTACTCGAGGGCTGAAAATAATCTAGGGAGCTCAATCTGTTTAGTTTATCAAAAAGAAGATCATAGGTAACTTGATCATGATGTGTCAGTATCTTCACAGGAAGAACATACCAGGTAATAAAGGACTCTCTAATCTAGCAGAGAAAGGTAGAACAAGAACCAATGGCTAGAAGTGGAGACAAATTCAACTTAGAAACAAGGCTCAAGTTTTTAACAGTGAGGGTGATTAACCTCTAGAACAAACTACCCTGGGAAGTTAGGGATTCTCCGTCCCTTGTAATTTTCATGTCAAGACTGGATGCTTTCTGGAAGATATGGTTTAGTCAAACACTCAATACAGGAGTAACATGATAAGATTCTCTGGCCTGTTCTAGAAAGGAGGTCAGATTAGATGATCTAATGGTCCTTTATGGCCTTAAATTTATGAATTCCTGGGTCTGCCACAGACCTTCTATGTCACTTTGGTAAGTCGTTTTATTCCTCTGTGCTCTGTTTACACATTTGGTCAGATTCCGCATCTTAGACCTGTGTTGGGAGACTTAACTGATTGATGTTTGTGCAGCGCTCCAGCCCTGCTGTGTTTAGCGCCACAGGAATGTCTACAAATTAAAGTTTAAAAGGGAGTTTAACATTGAATTATTGATACAATACTTACTAGCTTAGATAATTACATGGCCCTCATCCCTGTAGTACCTGAGCAGGTCACAAAATGTATTTTATCCTCACAACACCCCTGTCAGGTTGGGCAGTGTTATTATCCCCATTTTGCAGATAGGGAACTGAGGCCCAAGAGACACTAGGGCCCAGATTTGTAAAGGTGTTTAGGTGCCTAAAGATGCAGATAGGCACCCAGCAGGATTTTCAAAAGCATGTAGGTACCTAACTCACACTGGAATCCCACTAGCTGCCTACATACCATTAAAAATCTGGTCCTAAGTGATTTGCCCAAAGCCACACAAGAAGTATGTGGTAGAGCAGGGAATTGAACCCCCCATCTGTGAGGGGCTATGCTAATACCCTAACCACTAAACCATTCTTCCTCTGACAACATAACCCACTTTGTACTGAAGTTAGACATCCCCTACTGAAACATTTCATTGCCATCATTACCCCAAAGACACCAGCAATAACACATTTTGTAAAAACTATTATCTTTAGATATAGCAAAGAACATTCTGCTCTGCACATCACAACAAGGAAAACAGGCCCTTAAGTGGTCTGTATGTTTCATTCATTCTGCCATCCACCATCCGCATAGACCCCAATCCAACAAAGCACATAAACCCATGCACAACTTTAACTTGATTTCACTGGGACTACTCAGGTACTTAAAGTTACTTGTGAACTTAAGTGTTTTGCTCGATCACAGCTATATACTGTAGATGACCCGGCATTTACAGTAGACTGTGCTAGTTTGCAAAAGTTTACGCAGCAGGATAGTATGCAGATTTTCAAGGATACATTTACTGGTATAAGCACCTCCCCGGCATTATTAAACAACAAACTTGCTGAGGAATTCTTGCATTGTATCTCAGTAGAAATGAAATACAGTCGCTTGCTAGGGAGAAAACAACAATAAAATGAGAGTGAATGCTCCCTAAGAGCTTCCTAAAACAAGAAAAATCTGATATGCAGCCTGTGTACTGATGCAATTATGAGACTTCTAGCTCTAAGCTGTAACAGATGGAATTTTCCCCCCTCCCTCTCTCTGGTGATAAGGTGAATGGTTTCCCCAAGGGAAGAGTTCAGAGAGCTGCTGACTTGGCAAGGCTTGTGCCAAGCAGCTGGCTGCTGACAGAATTATGGGTATTGATAGGCATAGCCTGAGAGGGAGACAGAAAGGCACTTCTGCCTCCAATCTTTTCCTGAAAGAATTGATACAGGTCATGGCTACAAGGATTAACGAATTTGAAATGGGAAAACAATTGAGTTGTGCTGCAAGGCAGATAGGCATTGACTCACTTACCTTTTATGTATTAAAACATTGCATATATCTTCTGGGCCTGATTGTACTGCACTTTATAAAAACAGCTCAAATGTTTGATTCCTGAGACAACTTACAACCTGACAAAAGAGAGGCTTTGGTGGCCAAGGAAAATTGACAAGAAACAAAATAATGATAATAATAGTTTTGTACTCATATGGTCTCTCATCAGAGGGTCTCAACCTAGTGTACAGACATTATTCAGTTATGCTGCACAGTATCCCTACCTGAAATAGATAGGTATTATTAACCCTTTTTATAAGTGTGGAAATAAAAGCATCAGGAAAATTAAGCGTCAGTTGGCATAACACAAGGCTTGAGGTCTGCATATCTTTTTGCATGGCTATTTGTGGCCCTACTTTTGCATGTGCTATTACCACAGTTCTCCATTTGCACACTGGGCTTCCAGATAGTCATGTGTATGCTCAAATGCCTGTTTAGCTCACACAGTCCTTTAAATTTTCTATAGTGTCTTGCAGCTGAGCATCCCAAAATATATTACAAGCATTAATAGGGAGATATCTTTATCCCGCATCTCACAGATGGGAAAACTGAGGCACAAGGAGGCAGAATAATTTGCTATAGGTCAGCAGTAGAGGCAGAATTAAAAAACAGTAGTTCTGACTCCCGGTCATCTTGCTGTAACCACTACACATGCTTTTTCCTATGAGGAGTTGGAAAGCAGGAGGCTTTAGATTACAGGTTCTGCTGTCCAGACTTGCACATGTGGGAATTAAACCAACTGAGATGGTTGCATACACTGGTTTGGAAGCAGTACAGGTGGGAGGTACAATAACTAAACTGCATAGCAGACATTCCCCGTCCTGAAGAGTTTAACAATCTGATCTTCTTCATCTCCGATTCACTCTTTGTAGATCTGTTGCCTACCACCATCTGATTCAGCCTCAACATAATGTGCAATGTAAGGACATTTGTGCCACAGCTTCGCTCTGTTGACCAGGTACCTTGACTAACAGAACAGGTGCCCTTTAGTGTTGGGCTGCCAGTGAACAGATGCACAATGGGGGTGTCAGTAAGATGCAGAAGCAAGGTGGAGAATGGAAGAATAATCTGCAACACACAAGTATTTCAGGGTGGTGGCACTTGTGCTCTGAAGTAAGAGGCACGTAAAATGGAGAAGGCCTGTTTTACATGGGTGGCTTCAATGGAAATACTTCTGAGCTACTCCAGTGCTAGTGTCATGAGTCACCATCTCATTAAATGCTTCAGAAGAGCCTGCAGCGTGAAATAGTTGTTCATCAATGCCACAGGAGAAGCATATCCACATCTTGAACAATAAGAGAAAGAAGAGGAGATGTAGTTGATTCAAGTTCCCCGCCTAGGGGGAAAACGAGAGTCTCAACCTTTCCCGTACTGAAGTGGGCTCAGCAACAAAGCCACTTGGCAGCACTAAATCTCAGCTCAAACTCAATGAGCAGTGATGAACCAACTTAAGCTGCTATGGAGACAGCAAGTTTTGTTAGTCAGCCACAGCTGCCTCCTTGTTTCCCAGTACATTAAAGCATCCTCTTTTGAAACCATAATTTCCCCCCCTTTATTGATGTTTTCCACACCTCTTTCTTTAAACTACTGACACTCACTCTGCCTCCATAGCACCGACTACAAAAATCTCTTTATTATCAAGAGTGTTTCAACAGAGAGAAGACAGATGGTAAACTGATGCACTCAGACTGTAAAAGAGGCCCATCTGCGTTATACACGGAGCTTGTCTCAACCATTGAGGGCCATGAAATCAGCTATCCAGACCTACTGCTTTATTTTTTGTCTTTTCTGTATGTGTAGGGAGCTTGGATGAGTGCATGAGGTCTCTCTGGGATTATTTGCAGTGTAAAGCCTCCCTCATGAGGAGACTCCTGGGTGAATTTGTTTCAAATGATTATTTTAGCTTAATTCAACAGTGGTGACTCCCTGTAATGATGAAGGGTTTGCATCCCTGATCCTTTGAGAACGAAGGGTGAAATACTAGCTCCATTGAAGTCAATGGGAATTTTGCCTTTGACTTCTTCAACGGGGCCAAAATTTCATCCCATGTTTTCTGGATAATACTGGTAAAAAAAAAATACAGAAAAAAATTTTGGGGAAAAAAAATTTTTTTTTCAATGAAGTTTTGAATTTTGAGATGGTTTCCTCCACTCTATAAACTGGTGGAAAAATAGCACACATCTTTTTGCAAATATTTTTGTCAACATTTTTTTTTTAACAGTTTCTACTAAGGAAACTTCGGGAACAGTATAATCCAAGAGATGAGGGTGGCTAAGGAAACACATTCTATTTAATGGGCAGCGGAGAAATAGTCTGTGCTTGAGGCTGACCCAGAATGGCTTGTTAAACCCATATTCCACCTAAGGACATTTTGCTTCCACACTCTAGGTTTCAAGTACTTAATTCCCAGTTATTTTTCACTATTTATTGCCCTTCTGGATTCCAAATGAGCTGGGCTGTGGCAATACCAACATGCCACAGGAAAGGCTTTCGCCATGAGCCTTCAGGCATTGACCTGAAGCAAGATCATGAAAGAAATTGAGTGTTTTTGTAAGATTCCCAGCCCAGGTTTGCAAACCGAACAGGTCTGGATACTTTAGAAAAGCATTGGAACTTTTGAGTGCTTATCCAATCTTTACAGCAAAGGGACCCCTTTCTAGAAGAGGGAAGCTGTTTAAAGAACCAAGATATCCTCCTCTTTCCAAATTCCCCTCAATGAAAACACAACATGCATCTAGAATGATGATGATGATGAAGTATTCCCTGACACAGTGGCAATGCAGGTCTGAATGTCTGTGGTGTTGGCACAGGCCCCGCAGTGAGAGCTATAGCCCCCGCTATATATTTTGCTTTGCTTACCTTTACCAAGAAATTGTTTATGGTCTGTAATGTCAGAGGGTTCTGCCCTCCATTCTTTTTCCAATCATAACACAGCAAAGCCATTTGGATTTCTGAAATGTCACTGTGTCTATCCAGAGACCCAGCGCAGACAAGGTAATTATCCCTTCCTGTCACCCTTTCTTACTCTGACTTGTAAAAAGAAAAAAAAAAAGTGTTTTCACTTCGTCTGTCAACCAGTGTTTTAGGAAATGCTTCTGGCTCCCAGCTCATGCAGCGTAACAGAAAATCTCTTCATAAACATCCCACCGACAACATGCCCCATTGTTGTTTGTATGGCCTAACATACAGCAGGGCACTGAGCATGGGATAGTCTATCCTGATTCTATTTCAGCTGTTTTTGATGATAGAGTAACACCTATGTTAGGGCCTAATGAAGTCAGTGGGAGTCTTACCATCGACTTCACTTGGTTTTGAATCAGGCCCATGAAGCCAACTAAAGGGACAAAAGAAGAATTCAGTCTTGGAGAGACTACCTCCATGGAACAGGATCCAGGGGGCATTAAATCCTTGGTCTTTACAGCTGGGCTCCCAACTCCCACTGAATTTGTCTGGCCTGGGTTCCTTTGAAAAACCCAGCCTGTGGCAACAATTCTACTGCATGCTGAACATGGTGGGGTTTTTGTAATGCTGATACTTGTCCTTTAGGAGCTAAATCGAAACCTTCAACTCATTTCACGTACCTAGCAGACATTTGGCCATAGCTGCTTGCAGACCCAATGGACATAGGTTGGATTTGATGCAGTGATGGAAAGATAAACTTTTTCCAACTCCCCACCCTCCCCACCCCCCAAAAAACACCTCAAGAAAAGCAATGTATCACGAAATTGCTTGGGACTTTGGACGTGAGTGACAGGAGCAATTCCTCGAGAGTAAAAGCAGGGAACATTTTTTAGGAAGGACGCTCCAGTTCTGGATGCACACTTAGGCAGCCATCAAGTTAAATTCATTAGGATAGTTAATAAGGCTGAGAAAAATCTCTTACAGGGCAAGAACGTAAGTGTTAACAGACTTTGGTCAAGTAAGATACACATGGGCACTCTGATGGTACCATCTGATACCTTCTGATGACCATTCATACTGAGCATTGTTGTTTACTATTTCTTAAGCACAAACACAAGGCTGGCTTTCTGCTGAAAAAGCTCTTTTTAAACCTGAGAGATCTTATCTTTCATTTTGTATAGATCAGTTTTGCAGCATCTTGAAGTATTTATAGTTTTAATACATAACCATAAATGCCCCCGAAACAAGGGATATTGCACCTTTAGATTACTATTATTGCTTTATTGTTCATCACAACCATAAATTAGCAACTTCCCCCAGCAATACTGAAGGAGTGCAGAATTAGATTACAATGTGCGTGCACAAGAACCTATTAAAGCATTACTATTTCTTAAAAGTCTTTATAGTTTTCCAGTGCACACCTATAAGTGTTTCAATTAAAGATCTACATGCTTGCCCAGTAATTGCCCTCCCATTCGAGAGAGAGTTTTGGCAGCGGAAAAAAGAAAAGCAAGACTAAAAGGTGGAAAATTGGAATATAAAACACCGAAAATGAAACTGCCATAAAAAGAAAGCCATGGGTTTAAATTATGCTAATTAGAGACGTATATATGATGCGTATATGTTTTGATTCTTACACTCTGGCTGCTGCAATGAGACCATTGTTTGCTCCTCTGGTCAAACCATCTTCATTTCCGTGTAATGAGTTCTCGTGCTCAGCTGTCTCATAGATTCATAGATTCATAGATTCTAGGACTGGAAGGGACCTCGAGAGGTCATCGAGTCCAGTCCCCTGCCCGCATGGCAGGACCAAATACTGCCTAGACCATCCCTAATAGACATTTATCTAACCTACTCTTAAATATCTCCAGAGACGGAGATTCCACAACCTCCCTAGGCAATTTGTTCCAGTGTTTAACCACCCTGACAGTTAGGAACTTTTTCCTAATGTCCAATCTAGACCTCCCTTGCTGCAGTTTACCAGTCTCGCTGGTAATCGGTATCTGGAATAAAATGACATTCCTCTCGGAAGGCCAGGCGTTGCTGTAGCTCATTTCAGCATAGGTACACCTCTACCCTGATATAACGCGACCTGATATAACACGAATTCGGATATAACTCAGTAAAGCAGTGCCCCGGGGGGGGCGGGGCTGCGCGCTCCGGTGGATCAAAGCAAGTTCGATATAACGCGGTTTCACTTATAATGCAGTAAGATTTTTTGGCTCCCAAGGACAGTGTTATATCAGGGTAGAGGTGTATAAGGAACTCTGAGCTCCTTGGGCAACACACATGGTAGAGGTACATTCTTGCAGATGCAGACTTGAGCTCTCAAAGGAATCGTGACAGGAACTACAGGTTTTTTTAATGCCTCCTGGAGAGGATTCTGAAACCCTGCACCACACCACTCAAGAGGAAGATCTGCTCATCCAGCCAATGGCTTGGTGTTTGGTGGTTAATTGCAGCCCTGGTTCAGAGGGAGATCAGCATGCCAGGGAACTAATTAAGTACAGATGAGTCCATTTAAGCTCAACCTCTTAAAAGAAGGGCATCAAGTCTTAGTGGTAAGACAGACAGGGGAAATGGGGTGTTGGCCAGAAGGAAGGGCAAGGAGCTTCAGGAGAACTTACAAGCTATCTTGTGTTAGAATCATAGAATATCAGGGTTGGAAGGGACCTCAGGAGGTCATCTAGTCCAACCCCCTGCTCAAAGCAAGATCAACACCAGCTAAATCATCCTTTCCACTTCTGATTTTGCAGTTTTGAGTTTTCTGCTTGTGTAAGTGCATGGAAAGAATTATTAGATTGCTATTTGTATGGTGGTATCACCTAAGAGTCCTAATCACGAATCAGGACCCCATTGTGCTAGGCACCGTATAAACGCAAAACAAAAAAACAGGCCCTGCCCCAAAGTATGTGAAGTGATAAGCTTTTGTCAGATTGGGGCCAATTTGGATTGACCCTTCCAGAAAACGCAATCTGGAAAAGGTGACTTTTGTGTTCACACCTGAGCTCCCACCTTTTCTGCTCTTGTTCTTGTGCCCCCAAGCCCTGTGACAGCAATCTTATCAGCGGTGCCCTTGTTTGAAAATTGGACTTTGGACACCTGGTGATATCTGGCTTCCTGTTGTCATTAAAGTCAGAACAGTCCCTTTCCTGATATTTCAGCATGTCATCTTCAATCCTGAAACAGGAAGCACAGAGGGGGGGCATGAAGATGAAGAAATTGAACTTGCAAGGTCATGGAGAGGGAATAAATAAGGAAAGCCACCAGGTCATTTTTACAGTCTCTCTCTCTCCTGTCTCTGATTGCTCTTTATAACAGCCTCAGTGACTGTAGCAAACATTAGTTTATTGCTAGCTTAGGGAGAAAGAACTATTGCTATGATAAAAGACTGCAGGGGGCAACTGGGAACCTGGATGTTATTTGACTTCTTACATCCCATGAAGGTTCTCTGGCAGTAGTTACAGTCTCTGCAGCATTTTCTATGCACAATTCTTCAAGAATTAAACACCGGTGGGGTGGAGGGGATGGGGAGAAGAGAATGGGTAACACCCGATAAGCAGCGGACATTAATTAATGCTATATTACAATGGAATTCAGATGAAATAATATATGGTAGCCACATTAACAGTAAAAGGAAATTCATCATGGTTAATATTATTATATTGAATGTCAAAGGAAGCAGGGATGATTTGCCACTTACTGCATAATGTAATCTAATCTAAATGTAATTTTGGTTGGATAGCCTTGAGCATCCATATTAAGTAGAAACTGGTCGGGAAACCGGTATTTGGCTCTGCCCATGAACAATTTAAAGTATCTTTAACTTACCCACAAATCCATCTGGTAGCTGGAGCAGGTCCTTGGCATGATGTGATGCATCAGAAATTTTAAGGACAAGAAGAGGCTGACTTTTCTGTCCCCTTTTAAAAGCCAATCTTATTTCTAGAGAGGCGGTGTAATCTAGACTAGCATTGTAGGAGTCAGGAGACCTGTATTCTAATCCTGGCCCTGCCACTTCCTTGCTGTATGACCTTGTAGAAGTCACTTCATTTCTCTGTGTCTTTTTTTTCCCCTCTCCTGCTTTCTTTCTATTTAGACTTTAAGCTCTTCAAGGTGGGGTCTCAAAGCAGCACATGCAGTTCCCATTGACTTCAGTGGAAATTATACCTCTAAAAAAATCAGATGCCTAAATATGATAAAAAAAAATGTTGGTGGCTAAATATGAATTAGCTATCAAGGAGATGGTGATGATGATGTTCATGTAATATATGGGGAAACAGCCTGTGGAGACTTAACATCCTTTCCAAATGCATGCAGTGACTGGCAGGATGGCAGTTAAGTGGATACTGTATTTTCCCAAACCAGCATTGCCCCTTCTATTCTTAACCACTTTAGCTCCATTGTTATATTTTTGAACTGCTTACTGGGCATGCTCTATTTTTACTTAATGATCATACCTTGCTCCTTATTGTCTTAACTGGTAGAATAGCCCATGGTTAACTTGGCCCCTGCAAATTATTGTCCCAGTTATAAAGAACAGTACATACGGTGAAGTGGTTTACAAAAAAAGTCACACAGCAAGCCACAGGAGCCCCAAAACTCCCATTATCTTTCTTTAATCACGAAAATAAGCTTCATCCCGCCCAAAATATTATCTCTGCCAGACTTTTCTTCATATTTCTTTAATAAGCCTATGATGCTCTTTTTAGGAGCATAATATTTGTTATGGCTGCTTAAAACCCTTTTCAGAGCAAAAAAACCTCCAGCTATATTAAATGTGAAGCATGCCTGCAGAACCTTCCCACCTGCAGACTCACCTCTTCATAAAAAAAACTCCTTCTGTACGGAATTGTGTGTGATTTATATTATTGTTCCCCCACTCAATTAAGTGTTTGGTTGCAGTAAAGAGTCTTCTGTAATAAAAGCCTGTTCAAAGGGCTTTTCTACACCTTATTAATTTCTCCATCTGCATGATACTACATCTTCCAGTATGAAAAATACAATTCTGTAGAGGCTGCTCTGTATAATATTATTCTAACACATTGGAAGGCGTCATTACAAGTTTTCTTTTGAAATAAAAGTTATAAAGGGATATTTTAAAAAGTCTATAAATCAGTATTCATAGCAGTACAATAGATGCTAATTCTTATAAATGAAATAATGTGTAACAGTTGCAATATGTTTTGCTGGAGGCCCATGCAGCTGTTTTAATGTTGCTTTGTTGCTGAGATAAAAGAGTTGACTCTTTCATTAACGTTAGTTTACATTTATGAAGGGGAATACACTGATGTATCTTTTAAAAGAGGTTTTAAATATTTATTTATTTATACAGTGCTGAAAGCATGCTAGGATTTTTGCATGCATGCAATAAGACAGGTAACTGCCTGGAAAGCTTACTATCTAAACAGCAAATAAATAAACCAAATGCAACACTTTTTATTTTAACCTTTTTTTTTTTCATGTTTTGTCTTTACCCATTGCCCTACCACTTCCCCATGTCCTGAATTCTCTGCTCACTTACATCAGTTTTACAGTTGTCCTAACTCCATTGACTTCAAGTAGAGCTACACCAGAGTGAGAGGATATTCAGGCCCAGGGTATACAGCATGATCAGCAAATGTAGCATCTTGGTGACGGCCCACAGAGTTAAATTTACCTGTGAATTCTCTCTGGAAATACAAGATAAATGGTTGAATAATTCCAAAATGTGGCTTCATAAAAAGCGTAGGGCCTGATTTTCCACTGCCTTGAACATCATGTATTCATTTGCACCAATGCAGAGTAGACGTGAAACACTGTCACTAGTATAAATAAGTGAAGCATTCTGGTTTAGTACCATTTTACATCCACTTTGCACATTTACAAATGGCTACACATGGGTCAATCAGTGAAGAACAGTATTCTTAGGAAGCCAGAAGTGCAGAGAGAGATCAAAAATCCTTATCTGGCTGGCTGGGTAGACAGACTTTACCAGCACCTGGGTCAGTTCTTCTATATAACCTTTATACTTTCCTTATTTGGTCTGAAGGTAATTATGGAATTTAACATTTTGAAAATTTTGCACTCTGAGCTGCAGAACAGAGTCCTAGCTGCTAACAGCAAACCTAAGTCTCAGAGCTACAGGTTTGTCCAGATACAAACTCCAATGGCGCAACATTCATGCTTTTAACCTTTAGAATGAGCTTACCTCTAATTAGATGTCCAAGTAAAGATGACTAATTTTGTACACATAGGTTGATAACTGTATTGACAATTTTCTGATTGATATTACTCAATACTTTTGTCATTTTTATATTAAGGATGAACACACCGATTTGATTAAATTTAATAAGCAACCTGACCCTTCACACAAGTCAAATCAAACCTTTTCTGAGGTTCAAAAGTGCTTAGGTTAACTATGTATCCATTTTCATTCATTAATGAGGGCCTCTGAATTTCTTGCCCCTAGTCAGGTTTGAAAGAAAATAAGGAAGTACTGAGAGAGAGGCTGGTTTTATGGCAATTCACAGAAATTTCAGGAGCAAAACCTATTTTGAGGATGAGATTTCTAGCTTATGTTGTTCAGAGCCTTCAGACATACATCCAGACATTTGCTTGCTTATCTGAATTGAATAGCCAGAGATTGCAATGTTTATCCAACATTGCTCCTCAGATGTGTGTCATTTTGTTCAAGCATTTATACAGAACAGCCTCACACACGTGCACATTCAACAGTTGAAAACAATCTGTTCACTAGAGATTGCCGATATACCCTTCCTGTCTAGTCAAACAGCAATGCACACATTCCGTAGTTTGTCAAACCATCTCCCAGGTTCAGTTTTAAGGGCATGATTCTGTTCTCACTTACATCAATGCAAATCGGGAGTAACTCAGAGGAATTACACCAACACAAAGCTGGGGTGAGTAAGATCAGACTCAAACTCTAGCTCCCGCTTTTCAGCATGGCCTGTACATAGGAATCAATGCAATCCCCCATGGCTTCTGCGTTGTGAATTTACATGTGCAGACTATTTACTGTACCAACTGCTTTGCTTATTCAGTGATTGCTGCTAGCATGATGGATTCTGTAGATAAATTATGGAAACATGAAAAACATTCCCATGCAAATTATTATTTTTAGGATCTCTTTAAGGGGAGAGCACTACTTCTATCCCCGAGCACATCTACATGTGGGTAGTAACTGTCTTACCAATAAAAACTCTGATAGCAATGTGGTTCATTACAATGAATATTGATTTTGCTGTATAAATAGACTAAAACAAGAGAAAGAAAATAAATTATTAAATCATACTTCAATTAGCTGAGGTGGGCTATGCTGGAGATATTAGTGGTGTATAGAACAAGATGAATAATTTAACAGCTAAGGTAACTAGCGTCCCAAAATGTTAATGGCTCAAAGACTGGATTTTAATGTGTTTCCTAGGGGGCACAGTGCTGTATTTGTGACAAATTGATACTCTGTTTACAATACACACCTCCCCCATCCCAAAGCAAAGCACACCCTAAGTGGTGAGTCCTACATTTTCTTCATCCAGCAAAACCTTATTGTCACAGATTTTATGGCCAGGAGGGACCATTGTGATTATCTAGTTTGACCTCCTGAATAACATAGGCCAGAGATTTCCTCTAGTGCAGTAGTTCTCAAACTTTTTTTTCACGCAGAGCACTTGAAAATTGCTGAGGGTCTCAGTGGACCACTTAATGATCTTTCCAAATGTTGTTTGTACCGTTAGCTAACTATTGTAAAGTGCTTTGGATAAAAGTGCTATATAAAAAAAACCCTTAATAATAATAAACGTTTTTTGGTTCTACAAATAAAAGCACACAACTCATATTTTAATATCAATAGTCTTACCTTTCTAATGCGATGGATGTGCCCTCTCTTCCCAGCTGCGGCAGCCCCCGAGCTGGGGCTGGGAAGGAGGGCCATCTCTCCCTGCTCCGCAGCAGCCCCTGAGCTGGGGCTGGGAAGGAGGGGGGTCTCTCCCTCTCCCCCCCACCGCAACAGCTCCCGAGTTGGGGCTGGGAAGGAGGGGGGTGTTTCCCCCACCACAGCAGCCACAGAGCAGAAGGAGGGCCATCTCTCCCTGGCAGCCGCAGCCCTGGAGCTGGGGAAAGTCGCCTTTTTCTCTGGCCACCGCAGCCCTGCATGTCCCAAATTCCCCCCATCCCCTCTTCTCATCCCACTGCCCCCTCCCACCTAACCCCTATGCCCCCCAAGGCCACCACCTCACCTTACATGTGTGTCTTCTCCAGGGTCCAGGCACCTAATTAGTGGAGCCACGCAGGCATGGCTCCACTAATTAGGTGGGTGGCCCTTCATTCTCTCATGTGCGGCCACTCAGGCGCGCACCTTAGAGGGAACTATCCGCAGACCATCCGAATGGAGCTCGTAGACCACCGGTGCTCCGCGGACCACAGTTTGAGAACCTCTGCTCTAGTGACTCTTTGCCTCTAGCCAAAGAACTCATGGTTAAACTAGGACATATCATAACTTACTCATTCTCATTCAAGAAGGGAACCATCGTCTAGACAACAAGTGGAGTTTTGTAAAAAAGGGTCATGTAGTAAGTTGAATACAACAACTGAAAAGTGATGAGTGAAAGGATGGAGAGTTTGGGGGCAAATTCTGCGAGGTGCTGAGCATCTTCTCTGAAGTGCCTGTCGAATTCAACTGGCTCCAATGACAGAAAAGAACTAAAACCTTTCATCAGGTGAGAAGAAGTTCCATTTGACTAAGCTTTAGAAGACTATCTGAACTTTTGGATGCTTATCCAAGCCAACAACCTAATGCTGACAGGTGCTGGGAACTGAAGGAGATCCTGTGTTCAGTACAAGAAGGATGGAGTCATTGGTTTGGATAAGTATGCAAAGTTTTAGAGGTTTAGCCTGAAGCTTAGTCTAGAAATCCAGCAGGCTATTTTCAAAGAGGTCATTATAGTTTTTCAAATGTTATAAGATGTCTAAGGTGTTTCATTTCTTATCTGAACTCATTTGTCCAGCTGTGTTACTAAATATAATCAGAGTGTGAAATCCTGGTCCTGTTGATGTCAGTACAGCCAGGATTTCACCCAGAATCTCCAATGGAGACAACATAATATTTCAAAAATGCAACATGGTAGACTTGATAATTTATTGTGCATTCTGGCTATTGATTTAGGCTGGGATTTTCAAAGAAGACCAGGTGGATTCAGCTCCCAACTTCTGTTCTGATTTTGTACCTAACTCACTTAACAGAGCCTTAATACTTATCCAAAGCAGTAACTCATACAATGCCAGGACTACATCCCCAATATAGTCTTATTTCCAAAATAACCTTTTAAAATAGAAATTCCATTTTGATCCTGAAAACATGGCTGTGTTTTCTTTATGTACTGGGAACACACAAAATGTGTTTAAACGGCTTAGATTATATGATCATCACACTCCGAAAGTCCAGATTGTCCACAACTAGTTTTCAGCATCAGCCAAATTTTAACTGCCTGGTGTTCTGCTTATTTATTCTCCGTTCTGTTAAGAGACATTTCTGCAGCTGTTTCTAGGTGTGAATTTAGACAAAGGGACCAAAGGCCACCTTGTTTTAAGTCTATAAATCTGCCTGTTGCCTCCACAAATATCACCAACCTGTGCCACTGGCCTTCAGTTCAACTCATCTGAGATCCTTAGACATGTTTTCATCACTTCTTATGTGGCTGACTGCATCTGAGTAGAGAAAGCTGCCCTGTTTCAGCCGCAAAGATTCTCAAGAACTGAAACCCTCACTACTCATGCCTCTCCCATGGCCAACCCCTACAACAACCATGCTTCATCTGGGAATTTCTTGTGTTTATAGATTGTAAGAGCAGAAGGAACCAATATGATCCCTTAGTCTGAGCTCCTGCAGAACACAGGGCAGAGAATTCACCTAATGATTCCTGCTGGGGAGGGAATTCTTCTTCGTTATTACATATGGGAACACTATCAAAACCAATAGCTTGTTCCCAGCGCTGTAAGTGACTCCCGCAGAAGTGCCATCTCCTACCATTTCCTATCAAGGAAATAGACAATCCTGATGGTCCTATTGCTTAGGAAGTTTTCTGGCTCACCCCTCAATCATCTTTAATTTGCCAGATGATCAGGTCTGACTCTATTTAGTGTTTTAAAATATTTACTAGCATCTGTGCACCAAGGCAATCTTCCTCTGCCATGTGCCCACCATGCAAATGAAGAATCATTATTTCTCCCCTATCATTTAATTATTCCTGATCTTTTTTTCCTCCTCCATTATATGATCTACAAAGGAAAGAAGAACTCGGTGTTCATAAAAAAAAAAGAGATAGAGGAAGTCTTTTCTTTCCTTTGAAGGAGCTAACAAGGACTGGCTGACATATATGGAATAATTAAAAGCAACATTGATGAGTCCGGCAGCCTCGATTTTTCTTTTCAATTCAAGAGCCCTTTTAAATCTGTGTCATCTTTGGGCACCAGCTTTATAGCCGCGACAAGTAATTTTTACAGAAACACTATTAGGGGTTGTAAACTTTAATGATTTTTCTTTCTTTCTGGGTCCTTGTTGTTCTATAGTTGTAATTAAACAGTGCTATGTATCTTTAAAGTATAAAAAACATAATATTACCATAAAAATCATTGTTGCACTCGTCACTACAAACTTTAACTGCCCTGCAACCATGGAACCAGCTAGGGCCAACAGTACAAGAGGAGTCATTATTGTAACTAAATTAGACCGTTTGTTTTCTTTCCCTCAAATCGAATTGTGTAGGAGCTGCTTTATTGCAAAACAGACATTAAAATTCCAGCAAGACCTCAGAGAGAAAGTAATTTCTATTTTATCAGTGCTGTAAAGCTGTCTTTATGTTCTGAAGCAGGAAATATTGCAGGGATATTTATAGCTTCAGCACCAAAGCCAGTTTGAATAGAAATGTTACTGCGGTCGGCAGAGCTGTCACACTGTTCAGTGGAGCAGGGAATTTTAGTGAATTTGTGAATTACTGTTTCAGTCCTGACAAGTCTTTCGGAGAGGCTGGTGTGTGTCTGGAGCGGCTTTGTGGGTTTGGGATAATGATAAAAGACTTGAATCGCTTTAAGAGGAGAGTTAGATGATGATAAAGCTAATCAGTTTCACTTCCCAAGCCCCTCTAACCAAAGCCAGGGTTTCCAAATTTTGCTGTACTTAGTTTTCCAAAGCTCAGCAATGGAGTCCCTCTCTCTCCTTCTTCTCATCTGCTTGCTTCTTTTACTGAGATTGGATTCACAACTACATTTCATTGTATTCTCCTGTTTCACAAAGCTTTCTCATTTTGCACCATGTTAAATATTATATTTGCACTTATACAACATCTTTCCTCATAGGGTCTCAGAGTGATTTGGTCTATTAAGCCTCACCACACCCATTGAGGTAGGCTTTATTACAGCCATTAGACAGATAGGTAAACTGATGTACAAAGAGATGTGACGTCGTTTGTCACAGCCAGGGCCGGGTCCAGCATTTCTGCCACCCCAAGCGATTGACGGCGGCAGTTCAGCGGCAGGTCCTTCGCTCCTAGAGGGAGTGAGGGACCTACCGCCCCCGAATTGCCGCAGGTGCCGCCCCTCTCCCTTTGCTGCCCCAAGCACCTGCTTGTTAAGCTGGTGCCTGGAGCCCTTCCTGGTCACAGCACACACAGCAAGTCATGGGGAGAGAACTCAGGGGTTGGACTAGATGACGTCCTGAGGTCTCTTTCAACCCTAATCTTCTATGATTCTAACCCAGGAGTCCTGACTTTCCTCACAAAACCACACTGTCATCAGAAACATCTGGACAGAAAATACCACCAACTAATTATTTATAGAATGATATTCATATTCAAAGTAACACTAAGATTTCTGCACATTACTACCAGAGCGAGGTAATATACTTTCATGCTTTGCTTATTTCATATGTTTGCAATATTATTATTTCATATATAGGGGTCTGTACTGGGACCAATACTATTCAACATATTCATAAATGATCTGGAAAAAGGTGTAAATAGTGAGGTGGCAACATTTTCAGATGATACAAAACTACTCAAGATAGTTAAGTCTCAGACAGACTGCGAAGAGCTACAAAGGGATCTCACAAAACTGGGTGACTAGGCAACAAAATGGCAGATGAAATTCAATGTTGATAAATGCAAAGTAATGCACATTGGAAAACATCATCCCAACTATACATATAAAATGATGGGGTCTAAATTAGCTGTTACCACTCAAGAAAGAGATCTTGGAGTCATTGTGGATAGTTCTCTGAAAATATCCACTCACTGTGCAGCGACAGAATGTGAACAGAATGTTGGGAATCATTAAGAAAGGGATAGATAATAAGACAGAAAATATCATATTGCCTCTATAGAAATCCATGGTACACCCACATCTTGAATACTGCGTACAGATGTGGTCCCCCCCATCTCAAAAAAGGATATATTGGCATTAGAAAAGGTTCAGAAAAGGGCAACAAAAATGATTAGGGGTATGGAATGGCTTCCATATGAGGAGAGATTAATAAGACTGGGACTTTTCAGCTTGGAAAAGAGACGACTAAGGGGGGGGATATGATTGAGGTCTACAAAATCATGACAGGTGTGGAGAAAGTAGATAAGGAAGTGTTATTTACTCCTTCTGATAACACAAGAACTAGGGGTCACCAAATGAAATTAATAGGCTGCAGGTTTAAAACAAACAAAAGGAAGTATTTCTTCACACAACACAGTCAACCGGTAGAACTCTTTACCAGAGGATGTTGTGAAGGCCAAGACTATAACAGGGTTCAATAAAGAACTAGATACATTCATGGCGGTTAGCTCCATCAATGGCTATTAGCCAGGATGGACAGGAGTGGTGACCCTAGCCTTTGTTTGCCGGAATCTGAAAATGAGTGACAGAGAATGGATCACTTGATGATTACCTGTTCATTCCCTCTGGGGCACCTGGCACTGGCCACTGTCAGAAGACAGGATACTGGGCTAGATGGACCTTTGGTCTGACCCAGTTCTTATGTTCATATATATATATATATATATAAATGCAATTGATTATTTCAGTGAGCCGCTGTACAAGAAGTGTTACGAATTCATAGGTTCATATTCTGGGATTAACAAAATGGTTTATATTTGATGGTAAATACAATAGCATTATCCCAATGGTTGCTCAGCAAGTGCTTTGGGCAGGATTGATTGCTCTACTACTTCATTTGGTGCTACGTTGAGTTTTGGTCATAGCAATTCAACATTCCTGGAGTCTCAGAATCCCATTTGTTCTGCAGGAAAACTTCTTTTTTTTTTTTACAGGAAGTTAATATTATTCCATGAAATTCATTATGCAGGACAGGCAATCTCCAGCAGGACAGGTGTGCCTCTTGCTGCCTTTATTGAACATGGTGGGCATATTGGCATTTCTATCCCATATACACCATATGTTTGATGTGCTACAGACATGGCCATCCCACCCTAGCTTGCAGAAAAAAGCAGCTGGAAGTATTTAACAGTTGTCATTCTTCAGAGGGAAGCTTTTGTCAGCATATCTGGAAGGCAGGAAACCAGCCAGACCAATCCAAAACTGTTCTTCAGTTCCAGTTTTGCATCTGTTATCTCAGCAGGATTATATATGCCAAAGTTAAGGTCTCTTGAGTTATTTTCTTTACAGCTTTCTAACTATGCAAAGGTAATTGTAATGCCATGTTAAAAGCTACCCTTGAATTTCCTCACTGGCCATGGGCATGGCTGGTTCTCCAACGCTGAAAGGTCACATTTGTATTAAGTCTCCCCCCTGCCCACTCCCTGCAAGCGCATGCCCGTTGCAGTAGTGCTGTCCAAGTTTCTTGGGATGATAGGGATCATGCATCTCCTAAAACACTTGAGAATACATCCTTCTCTTGTATGGACATTTCTTCTGCAAGCCAGAATCACAGTTTGAAATGGCATAGCACAGCCGTGCATTTTCGAAACAGCGCATACAGAGAGTTACTGTGTGTTAATGATCCTATTTTAATGGACTACACGTTGAAAAGTATTTTAATGGTGCCTATTTTCCTCTCATTTACTGCCGTGTAAATCATGAGTAATTCCACTGGAGTCAATGTAGCAAATCCGGTGTAAACTCCATGTAAGATGAGAAGCCGGCCCATGTTTATCTAAAAGAATTTGCTTCTTATTTGAACGATCTTATTGACATCAGCTTCAAAATCCAAGATGGCTTGGCAAGGATAAGCTACTCTGTCTTTGGATAATGTAGGTGTTCAGTTGCTAGGCATGCAGGAAGGAAAGGGCTGGATATTTAAATGCTCTCATCTCCAGTGGCACTTTCCTCACTTCCTGTCTCCTGTTCTGTTCACGACATACCTGAGTTCTGTTGGAAGAGCAAACTTTGCCAGAGGAAATCAGCTTTCAAATAGCTATGCTGCTTATCATTAACTCTTTGACACATATGCTCCATCCCCAGAAGACAGGAGCTGTGACTTTTTTAATTTACTTAGATGACATTCTCTAAGCAACCACCCCCGGTGGATTTATCAAAGCCACAGAGCTTTGATTCACATGCAGTCTGGACTGAATACAACACAGATGTCTTGACTATTGTGGTTGCATCAGCACACCCAGAGCTCCCTTGCAATCAAACAAACCACATATCATAACCTTTTCTCATCAGCTAGAAATGATTTTGAATTATCCACTTGGACTCCTCTCCCTGTTGTTTTATTTCCAATAGTAATGACCATTCCCATCCAAATGGGGTCAATTTAAAAAACACCCTTGATTTCCGCAGAAGCAATTATAGATTTATTTCCAAAATACAAGAGACAACAGCTAATTCCAAATGTGACAATCACAACAGCTTATCATAACTGTTTTTCTGGCAAAACGTAGAGATTCCTCCTTCTTTGAAGAGTCTGGGTGCGGATTCTGCTGTCACTCACACTGGTGTAAATCAGGAATAACCCTACTGAAGTCAATAGAGTTGCACCAGTTGAAATCAGGATTTGAGATCGGAATCAGGACTCCTGTAAGTACTAGCTCAGTTTCTCATTAGACTAATGGTGCATTAGGTTGAAGCAAAGAACCTTTAGCCTTTCCATGTACTTTACTTTTTATGTGGTTATGTCATATTGGTTTCTGATATGGTCCCATTTAATGGAACTGGCTGGTGAAGATCTATAAATATGGACTGTTGTGGAAGAATACACCATCCTACCAAATTCATTAGGTCAAAGCCTATTCGATTCAGCTTCTTCTACCACACCCAAGAGTATCTGAGCACCTTTCAGAAGTGCATTGAGCATCATGATTAGCATCTTTCATGTGTTCCTCTTTCAGTTCTCAAATTCTTACTCAACCTCTGCTCAGTCAGGCATAACCCAGTTGAAATGAACACTCAGTTTCAAAACCTAGAGCTAATAATTGAAGCAATAAAAATCTTCCCTAGAGTTTCCATAGGACACTTGAAGTATGTGGAGGATCTATACACCCTTTATTACCTAATATGCATCCAGAGCCCTTCATCTGTGATTGTCTCTACTACAAACTGATGGGATTTTGTGCTCCATATAATTTTGATAGCATTCTAGTCTCTATTCCAATGAAAACAGTTAGTTATAAAAAGAACATATTATTCAGGTCTGGCTATTTTATAACTGCTGTCTCATAGTCTTTACCTTAGAATGCAGTTTGGAGTTCTAATACTTAATGTACTAGTGGCTAAACACTGGTTTAATTGATTTGTTTCAGTAGCATATGCTTTTTTGCCATCCATTGGGCCTATCTAGCTTGCATCCCATTTTATCTAATACATTAGGATACCTTAATAGAGTGGTTCTCAATCTTTGATGAACTGTGACCACCTGAGGACCTCTCCCTCCCATCAAGATCCTTGACATGGCAGGGGCCTCGGTCACTGGTGCACCTTGATCTCTCCTGTTCTCTGTCTTGGCACACAATAGTCTAGTCTCCTGTGGGCTGTAATATTTTGGTCTAATTTCAGTGTTTTTCTGGCTGCTGGCCTGTAATGTGCAGGAGGTCAGACTAGATGATCTTCTGGCTGCAAGATGAATCTGAATGAGGCCTCCTTTCCATTAAGCAATGTAGGAAGTGCAGGGTAACTGTGATCCTTTTGCATTTAGGGTTTAAATTCCCAGCACTGCTACTGCCAGACTGAGTGACCTTGGGAAAGTCACTTAACTGGTCAGAGTAGAAACAGCCCCGGAATCATGAATAAATATCTCATTAGCTGTCCCTTCCAGAAGCTGCAGTCAGAGTATATTGGGTGAAACTGTAAATTTGAGGCTATATTGTTGGCGTATATGTAATGCATCTCTCCCCTTAAAATGTAAGCTCCTGCTCCCTGACTACATGTATCAATATTAAAGTTAACTCTCTATTATGTGTTTTTAGAACTGGTTTTCTGAGTTCAAGGTAAAACGATTAGAAAGCTGCTCCGATTTACAGGGCAAGAGAATTTCCTTTAAAGAAAAGGCAGTTTGATGTGGAAATCCAGGACACATTTGTTTAGCTATGGTTCTGAACTGGTGTGCACAAAGGGCTCTACAAGGAGAGAAGATCAGAAGGGATAGTGGAGTGCTGGTAACACCTCTTCTTGAGTCTTAGAAAAGAAATAAATACTTGAAGGCTTGGGAGGATTAATTATGACTAAGTAGAGGAGACCCCAACCAGAAATCAGCCTTGAACAATCCCTGATCTCTGCTTTGGCTGGACCTGGATCTAAAATTTCACAGCTTGGACACAGCTATACTTTTTGCCATAGAGACCGTGCAAGTGGGTTGGCTCATAAAGAAAAAAAAAATAACCACCCCAGCCCAATAAAGCTAAAAAGAAAGAAGAATGTATTAATCCTCCCCATCACAAAGAAAGGAACAGAAACAAACCTTCACAGCCCTGTCAGTAAAGGTTGTTATAAGCAAAGATATAAAACTTTTAGCTCATGATACTATTGGACTCATTATTCCGCTCTGAAGTTCCTGACCTGACTACACTTCTTCTGATGTTTCTGGATTTTTATTCAGTTTCCTGTGCCTCAAGTTCCCATTTGCTAACTTGTTGCACCTGTGTTTCCAGCAGGGCTTGGAAAATCTGGCTCTTCTGGTCACTGGTAGCCTGGCAACCACCAACATTAGCTTCTATTCAGGAACATCCATTTATGTCTCTATTTTTCCTAGTTTTGTGGGAGGAAGAGTGGGAAGGAAAGAAGCAAAGAAAAAGAAACAACAACAAAAAATGTACACCGTCATGCTCCATTCATATCGCGTTCACCTGTAGCTCACACCAGGAAAACCCAGAGTAAGAGAAAGAACTGGACCTCACAGGGGAGAAAACCAACTACAGCTTCCCACCCCAAGCAGTTTCTTAAATAGCTAGGTCACCCTGTCACACGCCCAATGATTATTTTGTTACTTTAACAATATACACACCTGTAGGACCAGTCACAGCTGCTGACACATCACAGAATGTTTAGGTTACAAAGTAGCAGCCGTGTTAGTCTGTATCCGCAAAAAGAACAGGAGTACTTGTGGCACCCTAGAGACTAACAAATTTATTTCAGCATAAGCTTTCGTGGGCTACAGCCCACTTCATCAGATGCATCTGAAGAAGTGGGCTGTAGCCCACGAAAGCTTATGCTGAAATAAATTTGTTAGTCTCTAGGGTGCCACAAGTACTCCTGTTCTTATCACAGAATGATAAACCAGTTCAGCTTCAACCTTGGATCCTGTGAGACCTTGGTCACCTAGATTGAAGAGCCCCTCTATTATAAAATTTCTGTTCCCCATGTAGGTACATAGACCAAGATCAAGTCACCCTTCATCCTTCTCCTTGATAAGATACATCCTCTTGGCCTTGTCCCAGCAACTGGCCTCCTGACCCTGCTGTCTTGCTTCCCCTCTCACTCTTTGCAGCTTCTATGGACCCCCTGTCACAGCAGCTGGAATATGGATAGCTGCTGCTCTGCTAGGTGGGCCATATAAGCCTGCGAGTACTCCTGTGCCTCCCATGGTCTCTGCTGGGTTTTGAGTAGCTGGAGCAGCAGGGCCTGAAGCTACCCTTGCTGCTTGTCAGCTCCTTTCTGCAGGGCCACTGACTCTGGAGTCCAGCCCAGGAGGGCACAAAAGCCCACAGCAAAGAAGGCCTCTGCATACTCTGTCTCCATTGTCTCCACCTTCAGTGTCTCTCAAACCAGGGCTGACAGGGTGCCCACATTCTCCACCAGGTGTGATGGGGCTCCACTCACCACACGAGTGCCTCCTGCTGGTTGTCTTGGGGATCAGCTTTTTTCTCAAACACAGAACAGAAATATTTGTTGAACACATCTGCCTTTTTTCTGCATTATTACTGACATGTCTACCATTCCATCTAGTAAGAGACCAATACCATTGTTAGGATTCTTTTAGTTCCAAGTGTACTTTAAAATTCCTTCTTATTGTCCTTAACTATGTTGGCCACAGGTTTTTTTCCTTGTGTCCTTTTGCTTCCCTTATCAATTTTCCTAGCTTCTAATTTCTATTTTTTGCTATCAACTTCCCTTTTTTCTATTTGTTATATATAGTTTATTATTTATTATTATTGGAGTTTATTATTATAATAATAAATAAAATAGCTACTCTCTCTTCCCCTCTAAGCCAGGCTGTTTTTTTTTAACCAGTGTAGCCTCCTTCTTCAGTTGTGGAATTATGGGTATCTAATAAAATATTTTTTGGGTATCTAATAAAATATTCTTAAATAGTTCCCAATTATCATTGACATTAAAATGGCACTGCCAACATTTCTTTAGGGATAATTTAATTAAGAGCACTATAAGCAGCTGAAATGGTAGGATGATTTAGGTATTCAAAATAGTATTATCCATGATGAAATATAGTCAGGGTATTGGGGTTAGCACCATCCTCTTGCAAAAAGTGCCATCAGGTCTTTAATGGCTAGGAGTTGTCAGGGCTTCATTTTATATCACTTCTGCAAGTTAGTAACGTCTCTATCTTCACAGTGCCCCAGGCACAGCCCCGTGGAATACAGTTGGATCCGTGCTGACTCTGAGGGAAAAATTATCCATACTGAATGACAAAAGCAACACTTCCTATGACATCTCAAAGATTTCCTACCTAGTATTTAAGATAACCCAATCTATAGAGGCCAGCAGCAGTGAAAGTGTTAATGGTTCTTCAAAAAACTCCACAAAAAAAGCAACCAGGGGGCTGGATTCTGCTCTTATTGGAGTCACTTGGGCATAACTGAGAGTTTGTAACTTTTGTTTATCAGCATATGAGTGCAGCATCTGTGCTGATGCAGTACTATGGAGATAGGTTCTGCATATAATACCAATGTATTATTTTCTAATAATCTCAGGCAAGTCACAAAGAATATGAAAGGTATGGTATTTCTGCCAGTTGTAAATGAGATGCAGTAGCTCTCTCTGTAAGCTGGGATGGTTTATCCTTAATTGGAATTTGTATGTAGTGTATTTATCTCTCCCCCAAATCCATAAATAAGGCCAGTGTTTTGGCAATTACTGATGTCTGCTGTCATTTTGCAAGACTGGGGTTTTGATGAAGCACATGGTGTTATAGGCTAATATTTCTCATTTCTATCATTCTCTAATTCTATTTCTGTATGGAAATATAGCTACAGCTTAATGCACACTGATTTGTTTCTCTTTTTTCACCCACTGGAGAAATAAAGGATGGGGGAGGGAAATGATCAAATGCTCCGGTTACTGCTCAGTATGCATCTCTTGGGGGGAAGGGGGACTTGATGCAAATCTTTTCCTGAGGGAATCCTAAATAAAGAAAGGAGCCCTCCTGCTCCTCACTCACCCTTGAGCCCTGGATGGGTGCCTCTGGAAAGACTTCCTTGTCACAGAGGAGAAGAAACCTTCAAGGAGCTAAAGAGCCACAGTTTGAGTCTCACGAAATATGGCACGTCCCTGACCTTGCACAGGGCTACAACTACATTTATAAACATTTATTCTGACTGGTTTCTATTTCTTTCTGAGCTTGATTTGTTCGCTGATTTGATCTTTGTTTTAATTTACCAGTTTCCTTTCCTTACCTCCTTGTCATCTTTTTTTAAAACAATTCTTCTTGTTTTATTTCTTCTCCAATAATCCTCAGCCTCTCATGAATTGGTTTCTCTTCCTTTTTCCCTGAACTTCATTTTATGCTGTAAGCATGCGCACCTCTTTCCCCCAAACCCAGATTTCACCCACTCCCTCCTTACCAAATCTCACACACCTTTCAAACCTCCCTGCCTGACAGCTCATCACCATCCCACTTTTTTTCAAATGTTGTCTTTGGCTGCCGTCCCTTTTTTTATTGTGATATCCATTTATGCTACATTCCATTGCTTGTGAATAGCTAGGGACCTGTTCTAGCTCCCACTGAAATCAATGGGAAGACTCCCATGGCTTTCAGTGGGAACGAATTACACCCTATGTCACCTTCAGAGCCTCAGAGCCGTACTTAAGCACAGCAGTTGGCTGAACAGTCATAGTCTTAAGCATGTGCTTAAGTGCTTTGCTTAATGAGGGTCCAGGCTCTCAAAGCAGTAGCACTCCATGAAGAATGTTATGTTCTTATGTATGTTCATGTTCTCATGCATGTTCTTGTTCTTATGTATGTTCCTGGTTATAGGCCTGACCAAAAGGATGCTGCTATACTATCGTTTTCCTGATATTATTATCCTGCATTTTATAACCATGTCATTATCGTGTTGCAACCAGTTCATGAACATTTATAATGATTCTGTGTTTCTATCTATCTATACATATATATCTTCCTGCCTAAGTAAGACCTCTGTAGGCCCACATGACAGTTCAGTTTAGGGTGACTAGATGTCCTGATTTTATAGGGACAGTCCCGATTTTGGGTCTTTTTCTTATATAGGCTCCTATTACCCCCCACCCCCGTCCCGATTTTTCACATTTGCTGTCTGGTCACCCTAGTTCAGTTTGAATTATTGGCCCCTAATGTATTCCAAATGAAAATTCTGTCAGCATCTATACCTGCTACTGTACCACTAAAAAGCAGATACCATAGTATTTTTTAGGCCTGCCTCCTCAGCCGGTGTAAATTATCATAGCTCCACTGACTTCAGCTGAGCAACAATGGTTGGTGCAAATTGAGGATTTGGCCTTGTATGTACACAAAGAGAGCAGACTGAAGGATATGCTAGATTGCTCCAAGCACCACTGAGCCATTAAAAGACCAGATTCTGAGCTCACTTACCCTAATGAAAAGCTGGAGTCATGCCACTGAAGTTGATGGAGTCACTCCAGATTTAGTGCAATGTAATTCAGATCAGAAACTGGTCCACAGCCTCCACATCACATAATAGTCATTTTTTTTCACCTATAGGGGCCCTGACCTGGCAAGCCGGTCCATCGGCCCGCAAGCCTATGAAGAGCCCCCATTATTTCAACTTTCAGAATCAGTGCTTAAAATTCATAACCAACCAAATCAACCCCTTTCATGTTTGGACACACAGTGTCCAACTTCAGAATGGATCTTTGAGAACTTAGGAAAACACATGCAAGAAACTTAGTCCCTAAGCACTGCCTATTTCTAGGCATGGTAACTAAAGGTGGGCCACAGCGGGAAATTAAGACCTGGATCAGAACTTCCCAAAAGTTCCATGTGTATCTAGGATCTTGGTTTGTCCTACTGTTGTGACAGGGGACAGCCACAAAGTTCAGATCAGGATCCAAACCTAGATAAGGGGAAAGGGTATTTGGGAATGGGGTTTGTAGAGTGTAAAACAACAACAACTAGGGATATTTAGTTTCCATGGGGCAAACATGTTTTGCAAATCACTTAGTGCACTAGTTTGCATATTTGCACATATTTTGACTGTAGCCATACACTTTATTTAAAAAAATTAATGTAAAGATTGTCCATAGATTTGAGTGCTGGTGAAAGGTGTCAGATTCATAGCCCGTGTGAAAGAAGTTACTACTGCCCTGCCACCTTGCTTCAACCCTGATCTACAGGTACTTCCTCTAGCAGTAAGAGAGAGAGTTCAGTCTCCAGGAGCCATGCAGCTCTTGGCCTTTTTGCTTGGTTTGGTTCCCCTGAGCCAATTCTGTCAGCATCTATACCTGCGTCAGTTGGAGTTGAGGGCACTCAACACCTCACAGGATCAGCACCACTTTTTCTGCATGGCTAATACAGTTTGTCTCTGTGAAAGAAATACAGAAATGGCAGCTTCTACTGTGCTAGACCTGCAAAGTGCACATGTCCCAGTGAGCCTGCAAATAATTGGTTGTTTAAAAAGAATTAGCTGGCCTCTCCTTGTGTGTGTGTGTGTGTGTGTCTTTTTTGTGTGCTTTGCTTCATGAATTTCCTCGTGTTTAGCAGATCCATTTATAAAATATAGATCTCTATTGATTCCCAAGGAGAATGTACATTAATATACTCCAGTGTCCACACTCCTGGGGAAAGATTTATTTGCGTTTTCTGGGTAAGCTGCTGACCTGCAATTGAGTCAACAATCAAGCCACATTAAATTAAGCAGGGATCTATTTCTTTCTGTCCATGGCCTATAAAAGACTATGGTTCAAGTTCATCCCTGGAGTAAGAGATTCAGCTTCCCATTCTGGTCAACTGGAACTGAACATTCTTGGGCCAGGGCTAAATTTGCAGAGGAGGATGAAAATGAGCCGGATCAACTCAGTTTACTACCTGGATCTAATAGCTATTTAGTGCTGTTTCAAGGCTTTTGAGCCAAGGCCTCAAATTTTTTCGTTGTTCCGACTGCTCCAGTAGACGTCTCTCCATAATTGGATGAACTCTTCATCGTTAATTATGACCAGTAAGACACCATTCCTCAGGAAGGGCTTTGAAGAATGATATATGAAAGATGCCACAAAACATCTCAAGATCAATTGCTGTAATTATCCTTTGAATAATTTTTCAGCCATTATTCAGGCCCTGCATATTGTACATGAAAGGCTATTTTCAGGCCAACCAGAAGCTCTCTAGTTCCAGGATTTACAGCTCATTGTGAAAAAAAGATTTAGCAGTGAACCCGTAGGAAATTTGTCTGTAGATTGTTGAGAGGATAAAGAAAAATATAAGTTCCTTTAATCTTAATATTCTTTATCCACTACTCATTACAGTTCAATACATTTTCTAGTAAGCCTGTGACAATGACAGACTTGGTGGCTTACCGTGACACAACTTCTTTTTCTCATTTCCAACAGCAACTTACACAAAATGCCAAATGTCCCAAACTTATGTGTTAGAAAGTAGTTGTTCGTCCTCTCGGCATTAATGCGGTGTTCAGTACCTCACTGCACTGCCATGGGAAGGGATAGCAAAAGGTTCCTAAGTCCATAAAAATGCGACAAGTATTCTTGTCTTATGGCTCCTTTTAGCACGTCGTGGGTACTAAAATTAATAGTGTCATATATATTTCCTCTAAAAAGAGTGAAAGTCATCCCTGGGCTTTGCATTTCTATCAGCCCTAATTCTCCAGCTGGAAAAAAAAAAATTGGTGGGAGGCTGAATGCTGAAACTTTTGCTGCAGCCTCACTTTCAAAAGGCTGAACCAAGGCATGTGGTTTTTTTAATAGCAATGTAGGTTAAAAGACAAAATAAAATGATGTAAAATATATTTTATGTTGCCATTTCTCATTAATTGAAACTGACATCTGCTCAAGTTGGATGGTAACCACTAGCCTCTCCTGCTACAAATGCTGCGGTAATAGTCCAACTGCTACAATAATGCATTTGAACATCTAATGTCCCTTCAGTCATTCTTGATGGGTTTCGAATGGGAAGGATTATTTGCAGTAATGTGGAGGTTACACTGTGGACATAACTAAGTAACCTTTGACTTTGCAAACAAAGATACTGAAAAATCAGCTTTCATTGTTTAAGCAATACAGAACAATCTCATTCTCCCTCAGACACATGCAAACTTTCATATGAGGACATTCTGTGTATAATACTGGATTGATTTCCAAAGGAGATAGTTAGTGGCCACCAATGGCCATAGATACAGAAGGTAATGTTGGAGCAAGAAAGACCTGGGAAACATTGTTCAAGAGTATTGCTCTGATTTCTGCATAATGTGCATTATGGGCCCGATTCTAACCTTTTAGATACTGGTACAACTCCTGCTAATTCAAGGGGAATTTCCCCCTTGTACCAGAAGGCAGATTTGTAACCTGTGGCCAAGAAGATCATACGTAATTGTGATTTTGGGTGCCCAACTTGAGCCATCTTAGAGGGGCCTGTTTTTCAGAGTCTGGATGCTCAGTGCTGTCTGAAAATCAGGCCCCTTTAAGAGGACTCAAGTTCAATACCCAGAATCACTAGTCACTTTTGAACATCTTGGCCACTGTGATGTATTACTTCCATGTTAAGAGTACATGCCACTATGTGATGCATGCCATAGGCAGGCACATGCTGTTGTAATGTAGCATTTAATAGGTAAATAGTAGAGGACTTCATTTATAGGGCTTCTTCCTGTGAGGTGCTGATTCCCCTGGCACTGATCCAGCAAAGCACTTAAGAACATGCTTAACTGTAAGCACGAGTTGTTCTGTTACAGTCAGTTTGGTTGCTCACATGCTTAAGGTTGGGCACATCCTTAAATGCTTTCCTGAACTGGCGCCAGAGTTTCTCAATGTACTGTAGAACTGAGTCCATACCATGCTGCTCCAGTTCAGGGTGGTTATCTCATAATCCAGGGGTGGCCAACCTGTGGCTCTGGAACCACATGCGGCTCTTTAGAAGTTAAGATGTGGCTCCTTGTATTGGCACCGATTCCGGGGCTGGAGCTACAGGCACCAACTTTCCAATGTGCCAGGGGGTGCTCACTGCTCAACCTCTGCCACTGGCCCTGCCCCCATTCCACCCCCTCCCCTGAGCCTGCCATGCCCTCGCTCCTCCCCCACCTCCCAGAGCCTCCTGCACGCCACGAAACAGCTGATCAGGAGGTGCAGGGAAGGAGGGGGAGGCGCTGATCGGCGGGGCTGCCGGTGAGCGGGAGGCACTGGGAGCGGAGGGCGGGGGGACTGATGGGGGGCTGCTGATGTATTACTGTGGCTCTTTGGCAATGTATGTTGGTAAATTCTGGCTCCTTCTCAGGCTCAGATTGGCCACCCCTGTCATAATCCTTTCCCCCCTTTTTACGGCTCTACTGTAAAATGTCCCTTCAGTGTGAAACTTGACAAAAAGTTACATTTGTGAGTAATTTTATTTCACCTATATTTGAAATGAATTTGTTGTTTTGTTTTGTTAGAAAATGAAGAAAGGTTCAACCTGTCTCTTGTGCAGATTCAGGTGCATTTTTATTTGTGCGGTAGCCCTAGCAAAATTAATGAAATCATAAAGTCAATTAAATTGTCTTAATTCATTGGATTGAGCCTAGTGAGATGTAAAATAGAAAAACTAGAGGAGCTCAGTTATTAGCATTTGAAATATTCCCTGTTCAGTGCCGTCTCTGATTTATGAAAGAACTTCCTGATCTTTGAGGTTAATCTGACACCTATCCAGCTGTATTTTCCACTGCATGCATCCGATGAAGTGGGTTTTAGCCCACGACAGTTTATGCCCAAATAAATTTGTTAGTCTCTAAGGTGCTACAAGTACTCCTCGTTCTCTATCCAAACCTCATTAGACTGAAGTCACTTTAAAATTTTTCCAAGTTTAGGAATCTTCTAATGAAGAGGTTGTCTCTCAAGATTTACCATACTGAAAACCTCTCATTCATTTCAGTTTCCATTTGCGAAACCAAATTGTGCAGTTCCATGCAAATATCTTTAAAAAAAGAAGTTCAAATTATTTCAAAATTTAAAGCATGTAAAACTATCCTCAGGAATACTTCAGCATAATGAGGACCTAGAACATGTTTTTTATATATGTCAGTGTAAAGGAATAATGACGAGTGAAAGCTTAGGGTAGGCGCTGTGAATAACTTCATTACCCAGATAGAATTATGGTAGCAGGGAAATGGCCTTTGGATTTTGCAAACATCATCAAACTACATAGAAGGCTAAAATGTACAAGACACCAAGGCTACCATAAAAAATGGGATCTGAAAATAAGCATATCAGGCTAATCAACTAAAAACACTATTAGCTAATGAAATTAGACAGGGTTCTGTCCAGCACCAGTTAATCATACAGCCTTGCCAATGCACCTGCAGTAAAAGGGCACCTGAATCTAACTGGTGAAGAAGAATGGTACAGCAGAATCAGATGCTTATAGTTCATAGACTGGAATGAGGTTGATAACTTTAGTGGGCCAGATCCTGTAAAACTTTCACTGAAGATAATGGGAATTTTGGTTGATTAGGGCTATATTTTTCAGTGCTCAGCATTCACGACTGTGGCCTCATTTTCGCAAGAGTTCAGCTCCCATTTGGGCAACTGAAATAGGCCATAAAATGTAGGTACCTAAGTGGGAGCTATTTAAAAAAAAAAAAAAAAAGATCTTGCCTTAATTGTGGGTACAGAGCTCATTTGAAAATTCTAGCTTTAATGATGCAGAATTTGGCCCAGTGGGCCAGATCCTATTCACCATCACAGTGGTGCAAAGGGGCCATCAAGCTGGTTTAACAAGCCAGCTGAGGTTTCTCCTGGCATGGAGGAATCTCTGTGTATCATAGAACTGGCTTAAGATTCCAGGCATACCGTAGGACTTTGGCTTCAATCCTTTAGCTGGTGTGAGTCAGTTTAGCTCCTTTGATTTCTGGGGAGCTATGCTGAATTACACCAGCTAAATGTCTGGCCTCTTAATTTTAATCTTTTCTAAATTAGCGTTATGGCCTTGTGCGATTAGAGCTTTGCTTAAGATAGGATCCTATTGGCATGCAATGGGAGCTGCTGAAGGGCCTGTATTTTAGTGTTGGATGCAACGTTCCCTCAGTATAGTTTATATATAATTTGCAGATTTTTCAAGGTGAAAAGCAATGTATACGGGTGAGAGGCTGTAGCAGACTATTCTCCACTCATTGGAGTCTGGCTTTTCTCTCACTCCCGCCATTTATTAAACCGTGCTTAATGTTAAAAGAACACCATGCTGATTAAATCTGATTAAAGCAGATATTTGCTTCATTCATAACAGAGATTCATGTGAATCCACACTGGCAATTTGAATCCAAGTTAACATGGAGAGTATACATTTTTATTATGCATCAGATCCCCTGAAACTTAGCTCCCAAAATAGTTGACAAAGAAATGGCATTCATGTATAGAAATCAACACTGCTGAATGGATAGAACCGTGACATTTACACCCTGAAGATGTAGAAATTAACTTGTCATGAATGTAACATAAATATAACCACCACTATGGGAAAAAATGAACAAGCCAAATAATGAGAGAGGAATAGAGAGTTCACATGCTTTCTTATTACTTTCTGATATTCTACGATTACTCTTTTGGCAGTGTCTTCAACAAGGTTATAAAAACCATGTCTGCAATGTAAAACATCAGTGCATTCTCTCTGTACCTGCTTTTAAAAATTGTTCTTTGATTGAATCCACAGGGAACTTGAAGGAAAGAAAATGTGCTTTGTACGATGAAATACTTAAATAAGATTACACCGAGGACAGGATCTGCATGTGTAGCACTCACATACTGGAGGAATTCAGTTGCACATCAAAAATTTAAAAACACTAGGAAAAAATAATAAACTCAAGGCAACTCCTGAATAAACCTTCTGGGGCCTAATGAGAAATTGCCACCAAATGAAAGTGTTATGGAGAAAACAGATGGAGAATAAGAGAGGAACACTGGAAAATCAAATGACATGTTTAAAAGGGCAAAACATCAATATTACCTGAAGAATTGATAAAATGTGTCATTTTAAAAGATGCAGTAAAGCAAAGAAATCATAAAATGCATTATGACTATGAAAGGGAAGACGGGAGGGACAAAATCACCCACAGCAACCTAGTATAGACATTTCCAGCTCCAAAGAAATCAAACTTGTCTTTCTTTATATTCATGTATTCTTGAAAATAATGTTATTGCTTTGAAATATTTTAAAAGCTGTAAAATAATGATGGAATGTGACATGTGATCATTTAAAAGATTTGTTTAGTCCAGCCAGGTAAAACTTATGGGAACCAGTGGCTATGTTTCCTGTTTAGAACATGTTCCTGAATGTATTTTCTTAGCTTCCTCTTGGATTTTGTCTGTTGTAACATTTATGTGTTTGTAGATCTTTTCTATTTACTTTATTCTTGCACTCTGAGCATATGAGAGCAGGGGTTGGGGTGGGACACATCTAGCGTATATCTACTCTTAAATTGAATATGAAAACAAATTAACTAAGGTCCTTTGATCATTACATCATCTACTGGACATTTAGCTATGGAATTTTATCTGAAATTAAGCTCTAATCACACTGTCCAAAGAACTAGTTTAACACAAGATTAAAATTAAGGTTCTCAAATATGTGCTGAATTTAAATTTTTTATTTTCACATTAAAGGAACAATAGAGGGCTTGATCCCTCAGTCCTTATTCAGACAACTCTCCCATTGAAAGCAACATTTTGCCTGAATAAGCACTGCATGAGCAGAACTATACTTTATGAGGATTAAAAATGGCGTACGTTGTTCACTGCATGGTGGTTACAAATTCAGTCATTTTTAGTTTTACTCATTATCACTAGTTATTTTATTAACCAAGTTTAACAGGCACTACAGCGATGAGCACAGCATAAAAACATGGTTGGGCGATCCATATGTGAAAATGATGATTCGGCTCTCACAAATGAAAAATGGAAGTTCAGATAAGAAATCCCCATGTTTCCTCAAAATGACTCTTCTAGCTGGCTACACAGGTGATAGTAGCTTTGGAAGGTGGTGTCATCCTGTCTGTACTGCTAAAAGAATAGCGGTCTACAGTTTTGAAGTGACAAAAAACTAGAGGCCCTCACAACTGTGTCAAAAGGATTTCTCAGGGTGAAGGGAATCGTATTCAAAAGAATCTTAATGTTAAATGTTGTTAGTGTCTCTCATCATGGCTAGTGGTGGGAAAGCCTTAAAAGTATAACTTCAACGTGAGTCTCAGCTATCCTGCAGCCGGAGAATGACACCTAGGCTTGGTTAAGGTACATTTCTCAAAGTCTGAATGCTTCTTCAAAAATTATCCGAGCCACTCAAGTCTGCAAAATTTGACTGGAAATGTCACCAAACCAGGCTTTTTCAAAACTGAATTTTAGCACTTCTGTTTCTGGTCCAAGCCAGAGACCAGAAAGGTATCCAAACAATTTGGGGCTATAAAAAAAGTTTGGTTGGAGCTTGTCTGTAAAAATGAAGAAGTATTCAAACAGAGTAGGTGTCTATTTTTTCACCCCAATCACAGTGAGATTCATAGCTTGCATGAAAATCATCACACACTCTTCCCCTCATTTGCAATCGTTGCACACAGAGACAGAATCAAAGGCGTATGCTGATTACTAAAACTGTCTCATCCCCCCAGGACAGTCCTCTCGGCTGGCATTAAAAAGCGACTTTGCATAAAAGCCATATTGCAGATGCTCAGCTCATGCTTGGATTAAGAATATAGGGTATTTGGCAAACAGGTTAGGTGGATGCAAACAAATACAAAAAAAAATATTGAGTCCTCATGAAGAATGATCTGTTGTCACCGATAACACACGTTAGACCAAATTCAAAAAAGAAAACAGAGTTCAAATGACGGACTTGGCATTTGCATCAAAAGCAAGGACATTTGTAATCTACAGTGCATGGCACTTGTGCCATACTGTAAAAATAATGTTAAAAAATCATCATCATTGCTGCTAAATTCCCAACCCAAATTACTTTTGTCATGCTCTAGTGGTGAGGACACTAGATCAGGGGAGCTGGGTTCTCTTCCTGACTCTGTCACCTTGGGGAAGTCACTTCTCCCATCTGTGCCTCTGTTTTTCCTCCCAACCTCTGTTTGTTTAGCCTGTAAGCTCTTCAGGCCAGGCACTGTCTCTCACTAGGTGTGTTTTTTTCAGTGTGTCGCGCTGGTCCCTAGTCTTGGTTCAGTCCTCTAGGTACTACTATAATCTAAATAAAATAAATAATTTTCTGATTTTTAGCATCTCATAGCCACCTCCCCTTCCAGCCATCATGCAGACTTTGTCCCCTCTTATTCATGGTCATCTAACATCCCCCATGCTCACTACAGCATTTGCTGATAGGAGAAGGCGACATCAGGAAAGTATCCTGTGGATCATTAGCTTCTGTTAATGCAGTTTACCAGCTGCAGACAGTGAGGAGGAGCCACATGACCAGCTAGCATCCCGTGGACCAATGACCACAGCTTACAATCCTCTGGGTTCATTAAAAACCACCACTGTTCTCCACCTTTAATTTACTGCATTAAAAGAGAAAGGCCTGAAAGCCTCCGTGTTGGTATCTCTTTGAGCTAACTCCAGCCTTCCGCAGTGTTACCCAGTCAGAATGTGTGTGACAGCGGCACGCTATGTGTGGAAGCTGACTGGTCCAAGTCACCCAGAAAACTGGGACTCTTGGCTCTGTTTTCACACTAGAAAATACACCAGTCAGAGAACTGGCTTCTTTATTGCTTTACAGTCATTACAGTAGGGCTTTGATAGAGACACAAGAACAGGACTCCAAGGAGCATGAGAAGGGCGTGGAGTGGGAGAGCAGTTATGTCAGAGAAAACTGGCACAACAGACAAATGTTATCCACCGGAAGGTGCCAGATAGCAAAGCAGGCACCGAAGAACTCCTAGCAAAGAGGAGAAGAGAGTATAGCAAGCCTCTATGCCAAGCAGCTGCAGGGAAAGATGATAGCATAGGGGCAGAACCAATTCTTACATGGGGGGGTAGAGGGGTGCCCGCCGGCAGAGTCCTGCCCCGGCAGAGCAAAAAAAAAAAAATAAAAAAAAGCCAAGTCCTGCCAACTGAGCAAAAAAACCAAACAAACAGTGCTGCTGGCAGATATCGGGACAAAATGCGTCCCAACCTAAGATCAATCGGGATGCGGGACAAACACCGAAATATGGGAACGTCTGGTCACCCTATCTTCCCGCATGGGGCACCGTGGTTCCCAAAAGTATAACCTGCTGGCTATGAGGCATAATTTGCCCTCCACTTTCTATCGACATTCATGATAATTCTGCAGGTGGCAAGAGTAAAAGATATGGACTTTGGGGTCCATAGTGCAGGTCAGAAAAGGGAGTTTTGTCTTACTTAAAACACAGATGGGCAACAACTATCAAAGAACACATGGAAGGGATTAGCTCACTTCCTGATGGACAAGTGCCCCCATCACAGACTGGTGCTACTTGACAATCCCAACAGCTAGGCTGAGAGTGGAATGAGCACAGAAGCTGAAGTCCCCTCTTGCCCCTAGGGGGAATGTGTATAGGAAACTTGCCTTATGGTTCTCTGTTTTGTTGCTTTTCCATGTGTGGAAGACTTGAGCCTGATTCTCCACTGCCATGTATTTCGTGTTGCCATTTATACCAGTGCAAAATGCTACTTTTCTGACATGAGTGTTTCACCGACACGTTGCACACTCTTCTCACGGGTGTAAATAGACTAGATAAGCTGAGTGTCAAATATCAAGCCATTTTATTTTATTAGTAGTACTAAATATTTATAATATGGAAGAACCCAAAGTCCCCAACTAAGATGAGGGCTCCATTGTACTGGGCACATTAGAAACATAGAGAGAAAATTCCTGTCCAGAAAGACTTACAGTCAGGGTTGTCAATCCAGCACTTATCATAAGCATCAAATACAGAGTCAAATAATAAAGTCAAATGTATTTTTAAACATCCGGTGAATTAATTCGTTTAAGCTTTTTGCCAAAAAAAGTTCTGTGTACTCATTCTAAAAAAACTGATTTTTCTGCAAACATTAATTATTAATTATACAATTAATTTATTATCTAGCAAAAAGCAATAAATAACTTTAAGTGGTTTGGCAAATCTGGGATTTAAACAAAAGAATTACTTGATTCAAACTCTCCTTTTAATCCCCGATTCTTTACCATGCAATCTTCCTGCTAGTGGTTCATAATAGAGCAATTGTGTAATTAGGAATAAATTGCCTTTGAGAGTGACACCTTTTTTCCTGCTTCAGAAGTATAAATGGTCTGACAATTTTTCTGTAAGTGCGCTCCAGTTGTTTTCAAAGACAGATAGCGAAGAGACCATCGATATCATTTTGGAATAATTGCGTTTAATGCGTTGGGTAACAAAAGAATGAATCGTACACATTTTCTTTCTCTTTGAAACTTTATAAGTGACTTCTGCAAGTCCCTGGGCTCTGAATTGACACTAACAATGCTGTGCTGCCGCACGATGCTCAACAGGGATAGATTCCAGGAGCTTAGCTAGGCTCATGTCGACGATCCTTTTACTGCCCAATCCAGTTAAGCATCATGCACAAAATGGAATTAAATCTGAGTCACTGGGACAGACCTGTCCTCAGAAATGAGGGGGGCTTAATGGAAAAGACTGCTTTAATGATAAGGGTTTATTGGTTCCTGTTTAGAGTCCACGCCTACTAAGGCAATGGAGTTATTACCTCCTGCAATTAAGTATTTATAAAGCAATGAGTGGCAATTGCAGCCAGGGCTGACTGCAATGGCCGTTCTCAGAGCAGGTAATGTGTAAGGTGTCGTGTTTTGATTGCATTAAGAAAGCAGCTGTAGAATTTAAACAGATTTATGGAATTTGGATTCTTTAATATGCAAATCATTAAGTTCCAATACTTCCCTATTGAGCATAGGTTAGAGCAAGGGTGAAATATGCTTCATGTAAATCCAACCATCTACCTGTTACCCTGTTAATAACTCAGTAAGTGCCAAGACTTCGCTGTTGAGCATAGCCTAGAGTAAGAGTGATGGGTAGGGTAACTGATGGATGGATTTACTTGAAGCATGTTTCATAATTATCATTTTAAAAACATTTTGTCAAACAAAGTCTGGCCTTGCTCAGCCCAGGAAAAAAAAACAACAACAGAAAATTCATAAAAAGAAATAAGTCTCACAATAACCTGAACAAACAAACACTTACTCCAGATGAATCTGCCCGTTGGAAATGTTGATAAAACTAAACTATGCAGCATGTTTATTGGAATCACTTCTCTTGCCTCTAACACACAGTCTCCTCTGGGATGGAATGGGGCAGCTGTTTAACTGCAGAAATCAACACTACACAATAGTTTGGAGCAGGAAGGGAAAATGAATATTGTAGATCACAGAAAACCACAGTGAAAAAGGAATATAGTCTTGTATCTAAGGCACTGGGTCTCAGCAGATCTGGATTCAGTTCCTGGCTCTGCTAATGCTAATGGGAGTAATAATACTTCCTGTCTCCTACATTTTGCCCAGGTCTACACTTGGAATGCTCTGCTGATATAACTATACTGGTATATTATACTATCAAAGCACTCCTAGTGTTGATACAGCTTATAGTGGTAAAACTGCGCTTTCGCTGATATAGTTTATCCCTCCCCGAACCTAGAAAAATAAGCTAAAGTGGCAAAAGCGCAGTTTTGCTTGCTAGTGATACATATAAGCTAGAGGTGTTTGCTGGCACAGCTATGGTCGGTCATAATCACACCCCGAGGAGAGATTAGGAGACAGATTGGGACTTGTCACCTCTTTTCCAAGCTGAATAAGGGGGGATATGATAGAGGTCTACAAAATCATGACTGATGTCGAGAAAATAAATAAGGAAGTGTTGTTTACTCCTTCTCATAACACAAGAATTAGGGGTCACCAAATGAAATTAATAGGCAGCAGGTTTAAAACAAACAAAAGGAAGTATTTTTTCACACAACATACAGTCAACCTGTGGAACTCCTTGCCAGAGGATGTTGTGAAGGCCAAGCCTATAACAGGGTTCAAAAAAAGAACTAGATAAGTTCATGGAGGATAGGTTCGTCAATGGCTATTAGTGAGGATGGGCAGGGATGGTGTCCCTAGCCTCTGTTTGCCAGAAGGTGGGAATGGGTGACAGGGGAAGGATCACTTGATGATTACCTGTTCTGTTCATTCCCTCTGGGGCACCTGGCATTGGCCACTGCCCGAAGACAGGTTACTGGGCTAGATGGACCTTTGATCTGATTCAGTATGGCCATTCTTATGTTATGTTCTCGTCACATCCCTGACCAAAATAGCCATGCCGCAGAACTTTGTAGTGTAGACCTGGCCTGGGGCTGGTTAGACTGTAAGGGTATGTCTACACTGCATCTGGGAACAAGCCAGACTCATGGTAGTGGGGCTTGTGCTAGTGCACAGAAACAGCTGTGTGGACGTTGTGGCACTGGTGGAGGCTCAGGGTAGCCACCCAAGTTCAGACCCAGGAGGTAAGGTAGGCTTGAGCCCCGGGGGCTCACCTGAGCTTCTGCTGGTGCCACAACATCCACACAGCTATTTTTAGTGTGCTAGTGTGAGTCTGTCTACCTGGGCTAGGAGACTCGCTCCCAGCTGCAGCACAGACATGCCCTAAGCTCTTCTAGACAAAGATTGTCTCTCCCTATGTGTCTGTACAACACTCAGCAGTAATGGGTCCCAATGTGACCTCTAAGTGCTACTATAATACAAATAAATAAATAAATAAATACATGATAACCAGGCTCTGTCATGTAAATCACATCACCCCCCCAATATATCTTAACAATTTAAAATATTTTAATTGTCCCCCACACTCATATACCTTTCTCTCATCTGTTCCAGTTACAATAGAACTGACTCTTGCTATATAGAGACAAGTTGGATGAGGTAATATTTTTTTATTGGCCCAACTTCTGTCGGTGAAAGAGACAAGCTTTCGCGCTTATGCCGAGCTCTTCTTCACCTCTGGGTCTTATTATATAGAGCAGTCACCTTGTACTTTTGCTCAGCCAGTCAGAAGATCCTACCAGATGAGTATCCGTAAGTGCTTTATGCATTTCTAGCATAGCAAGCAAAGAGAAAGATCTCCCAGAAAGATGTTGGTCTGTCTCAGTGCAATTGCCACAGTGATGAACTGTATTGTGTAGCAGTTGTTGCCCTGCCAAGGTTCCCACACTCTCATCCTCCTTGAAAGCAGAAAATAAGAGACACACACACAGTGATGGGAAATTACGGAAAGCAGGTGCCTGGCTGTATCTTATAGGGGGTTGGAAGTGTGTCGTCACATTTCATAATAGATGAGATGTAAAGCTAATTTTAAAAGGAAACTATTACCCTGAAAGTGTTTCACTTTACCTTTGTATAAAAGCTGCTTTTCACATCCATCCTGTGTTGCTGCACTGCAAAGCTAAAAGTCCTGAGAAATAATTTATGAAGAATGCATTAGAAGAAATATGTACTCATAGCTTTTGTAAACACCTGTTTCAGATGCCTAACATTAACTCACAGTTATCTATCATTTAGTGGATCACAGATGAACAATCGTTGGCTAACAGCCAGTCTGCCTGCTACTGAGTTCCTAAGACCCAGTGAAATCTTGTTTGTCTCTGAAATATTAAAATATGAGAAGTTCAATATAGATTTACAAATGGAGGAAGTTGTAAAGATATAACTATATATATATCACCTGTATCTATATATTTATATCTATGTGCATGTGCATTTTAGGTCAGGACAATATGCCATGGAAATGGCCATGTTAGAAATGTGATCATAAGGTCCAGCAGTTTGTTTGTACTGTGATAGCACCTTAGAGGCTCCAGCTGGGATCAGGGTCCCAATGTGCTAGGAGCTGCATAAACACACAGTAAAAGAGACAGACAAAGGGTGTGAGAAAGAAAGTACTATTATTTCCATTTTATCTATAGGGAACTGAGAAACAGAGATTAAGTGAACCGCCAAAGTCACAAAGGAAGTCTGGAAGAACCAGGAATTGAAGGCAGCTCTCCTGAATCCCAGGCCAGGGACTTAGTCACAAGGACAAATTGTGTGTGTGTGTGTGTGTGTGTGTGTGTGTGTGTTGTATCCAGCCTACATACCATAGTAATGGGAACATTAGAAATGAGATAGATAAGAGATATATAAATGGATGCCTGGGGCTAGTTTCAAGCTAGCAATAACCTTATTTTGAACGTCTCCATGTTCCTTTCCCAATCATCTGAGTCACCTTGTTTGTACATCCCTCCTAGCAGCCTTGCTTTATATTGTTAAGAATTAACTTCAAAAGTAGAATTTCAGCATATAAACTGTGCTGCTTGTTTTCAGATGTCATTATTTAGAGAATGTTCAAGGGAATTGTAAAACAGAACCCACTTTACAATGTGTATGAAGCTGGAACTGAATCCTAAATCATTTGGATACCACATGTTCAAATTGTGTCAGTGACACCTCAATGAGCAGAAATATGAGCTTCTCAGTGTAAGAGACACCTTTGGTTGAGTGATCCATAGAGTGGCATCCCTATAAACCTAGGCAGAACACTGTGGATTTTATGACAATTTCTGTCAGTCTTACAGGGTTTCAGAAGCATTTCCAGCTGAGCATAGTTAGCAGGTATGAAAAGTATGCAACCACTTTATCTTTCACAGACTTCATTTAGGTAACATAAGAAAACTATCTGGAACATTATGTCACATTTGCTGTGGAGGCTGATATTTACTGAAGCTCTCAGAGCTCAGAGACTGACAGCTCCATGAGCTATAGTCCAGCTTCTCCTTTGCTTCATTTTGAAAAGAACAGTCGCTTCTTTCTCTGCCCCATTCCTCCACCTCCAAGTGGCCTTGGTCTCCTCTGGTACCACCTGCAGCTTGCATCTAAACAGTGGAAATCAAGATGCAGAGCTGTAGTTCTGCTCTTAGGAGCCTCTACTCACTGCAGTCAAGCACTTCACCAGTAAAGGTCTCAGTATTGCATTACAGGAACAGTGCTGGACAACTTTCTGTGGTTCTGAGATTCCATTTCCAAATGGGCCAGAAACCTCCCAAGGCCAGGTCTTTTTTCATTATTATTAACGTTTTGAATGTCCCTCTGGGTTCTGGCATGCAGTGAAAAAAATGGGGTATCAAAAGTCTTGCCAGAGAATCTGTTACTTACAGACTTTTGGCCAAGTGTGTGTGGGTTTCAAGTCCCCCTCTAATGGCTGGCCGTTTACAAGATTTAATTTAATTTATGGAGATATCCTATCTCCTAGAACTGGAAGGGACCTTGAAAGGTCATCAAGTCCAGCCCCCTGCCTTCACTAGCAGGACCAAGTACTGTTTTTGCACCAGAACCCTAAGTGGCCCCCTCAAGGATTGAACTTGCAACTCTGGGTTTAGCAAGCCAATGCTCAAACCACTGCGCTATAACTTCTACCAGATAATGGAATTACTTCTTTAGCTCAAGTAGTAAAACTCTGTGCTGTGATTAAGGTGGTCCCAAGTTTAAACCCTGTAGCCCAGCCAGGCAGGGAAGAGGATCCCTATGAGCCTTTTGAGGCCCAACAAATCACTAACTGAATTGAGCACTTTGGGTTCAGCATGCAGCCCAAGTGTGCTGCGGAGGGCAGGGTTGTGGGGAGACAGAATTCTCCCTCCAGTGACAGAGAAGTAGGGAAGAGTCTGTGTTGCAATAAGTTTGAATCTCCTGAGCCCTTCCCAGAAAAGAATGTTAGAATTGTAGATTCACCATCACTTTCTGCTTTATTCCCTGGTTATTTAAAATTCCCCTTCCTGCTGGGCCACCGAAAGTCCCTGCTCCATGGGAGATGTGGGCACCCAGCATAGGCCATCATGCAGCAGAACTCAGCTAATTCCACAGAAGAATGAGGAATGGGGGCAAGGAGTAGGAGGGGGAAGGAAGGCTGGAGGAGGTAGAGCAGGTTGTGCCCCTAACTGAATTATTGGCAGGACACATCATCAAAGAATCCCTCTACCATCTATCCTTCACAGCCAGACTTACTGACTGCAGCTGTCGGCAAACACCACCCTGTTACATACCCACCCATGCTAGTGATTCCTTGTATTATAGCATGATATTCACAGTGACTGAAATTCATCCCTGTACATAGGGCTAATATGAGGCCTATGCACCACTTGCATCCTCATTAAGCCTTCAAAATAGGGCTTAAGTGGTGTCTAATGGAGCTGGTTGGAAGGTGAAGTTTCTGTCCTGTGAAAAGTTTTGAGATTTTGAAACCAAAATTTGTTCCAAATTGGGATGAAAAGCCAACATTTTGAAATGTTTTGCAATTCAGAATATGTTCTGAAACATATTTCATGATGGATCAGTCCAAATGTTTCGTTTTGACCTTTTCCACGTTAAAATTATACAGCAAATTTTGAAATGAAAAGTCATTTTGAAACAGAAAATAGAAACAGGACATTTTGATATGTTTGAGATAGTTTTTTTTCCAATTTATTTTTAAATTAAATGATGTCAAAATTGATATCATTTTGTGAACATTTTCAGTTTAATCAAAATGGCATTTACTACCAGAAAACTGTTTTGATTCAATTTTTTCTAGTACCTAGACCTATTTTTTTCTAGTAGCTAGCCTCTCTATATTCAGGGATGAATCTCACCCACTGGCTTTATTATACTTTTGTAACAGTGTGTCTCACGTATCTTGTACCTTATCTCTGTGACCTACACAGTGCTTCTTAGCCCACCCTGAACGTGTATTTTTAAAAAAAATAATCAATGCAGAATGCATCTAGCTCCTCTGCATGGGGAGTTTATCATTGGCCTGAGCACAGTGTAACTTGCCAATCCCTGCAGCCTCTTCCCACTAATCCTGCACCAAACAGCAAAACAATTTACCAACTGATAAGAAGGTAGCAGAGGCTTGGGATTCAGGTGTGGCACACTGCTGCCGGCTAACTTTGACTTTCCCTTCTCATCTTCACTGTAATTTTAACAGTCACTGACAGCACTTGACAGCTTGGGTTCTGGGTATCTCTCACAAGGCATCCATCACTTTTTGGGAGATTTCTTGTTTTCTGTAAGCAAATGGATATTTTTATCTAGCTCTGGTGAAAATGCAAGCTGGAGAAAAATGTTGATTCTGCTAAATTTTCCAGGTTCACAAGTTTCCTTCCTGTCGAAAGATTAATCTGTACCATGATTCCCTCCGGCTCCCTTATCATCCCAGGGCTCACTCTTCTCCCCATTTCTCATCTAGGGAGAAAACTGTGGGGGAAATAAGAATTTCCTAAACTTCCATTCACCTCTAGAGCAAAAACAGTGAGAGAAGAATGATGGTTTTGTGGTGAAGGTACCAGATCTGCCACTGACGCCCTGGGCGATGCTGGGCAAGTTACTTAGAATCACCCTGCCACCATTTCCTGTCTATAAAATGGGGAACATAGTATTCCCTTTCTGTCATGTCTAGTTAGATTGAAAGCTGTTCCTTGGCGGGGGGTGGTCTTTCACTAAGTCTTTGTACAGGGCCTAGCACAACAGAACTCTGATCTCAGTTATGGCCTTTAGATGCTACTGTAATACAACTAATAATAAAATAAAAGTTAAAAATTTTGTTATGAAAATCCAGGTCGGTGCTCCTTACATTGGGAAATTCTTCCTGGCATGGAATGTATCTATTTCTTTCTTTCTTTCTTTCTTTATTTATTTTTTGGGGGGAAAGGGTGGAGGGTTTACAAAAGGCCCCAATCCTCAATGGCATCCCAATTCTGACCAAGCCCTCTGGGGACTATCACAGTATGAATGCTAAGTAATAGTGATTTGGATTCTCCACTCACTTACTCTAAAAATGTTACTCCACTTGTATCAACTGGCCTACTTTTCACCTATTCTGGGTTAACAGGGTGGGAAATCAGGCTCATTCATCGGGATACTATGGGTTCCTTGATCCTTCATGACTGCAGTGTCACTAATGCACAGCAGAAGAAAGCGAGAACACAGAAAGCTATTGTGAGACAGTGGTGTATGGGCGGGGTGGGGGAGATTGAAAGGCCCACTCTTTAGTTCGTGCCTAGTGGCTGGTTGCAATGATGCTTGCAAAGTTGATTTGATGGGTGGATGGAAATCTCCTACCAGCTTTCAGGTGCCTGTTCTCTAGCATGTGTATATACCAAACAATTGCCATCAGTCCTGATTATGCGGGCTTGTGGCTGGTCATAAAGCCAGGCAGAAAGAGGCTTGAAAAGAAAGTCAAACGTGATGGGTTCAGTGAGGAAATGTACCAGAAGCGATTAGTGCCTTAGCATTCTCCTATTTACTTCCTTCTGACCTTGGCTAGACAAGAAATGCCCTTTCTTCCACCGCCCCCAATTCCCCAATTTGATGGCTATCACTTTGCAAACAAAGCCTGCATCCCTAGTCCAATTTTGAAGTCTGTTAAGACTGTCTGCCCTTCATTTAAATTCCTTCTCCTGTCAAAGTGATGGTGACATTAACAAGCATGCTCAGAGGGGGGCTTTGTGCCAATTAACAATTTCTCGTTAGCTTAATTAGGGGACACATGTTTTTAATCACAGCTAAGAATGTGGAGTGATTGAAGAATTGATTCTGAGCTTTTGAAAGCATCACTGTCAGTGCATGGAATTTAATTCGGCAGATGTGGTTAAAGAAAGAGAGCGAGTGCCTTAAATGACTTCGGTTAAATGAGCTTAATAGCAGAGTGAAGTAGGCGGGATGGCAGTTATACAGACAATGTTGCCCATTGTCACCAATCACAGACCACACTTGTTAATATCTATGAGACCAATAAATGACTATGGGGCAATGTTGCTTTTTTAATTCACAGGTTAGCATATATCCTGTCTGCTAAGTGATATGCACTATCTGAGTGTGACATATTCCTTTCTTTTCCTTTCCTCTGAGTAGGACTGTCTTTGTCCCAATATAATGGGTATCCTTGCCCTTTATGAATTATTTGTAGGAAATGACCCAGCTGATAAATGCATCTTTTGGTGGGCAGTATGGACCATTAGTCAGGAAAGTAACCTCTTATCCCCGCTCCCCTTTAAGGCCAGTTCCAAAAGTAAGGTTCTAGGAAGAAGTCTACAGCTCAGGTTTCAAAGGAACTAATCCCATAGCATTGCAATGTTCTGCTTCATTTATTATTGTTATTATTTTAGCTCTCATTCTGCATCCTTGTCACAGGTTTTTAAAGGCAAGTATTATTCCATCTGCAGCTTTCAGCAGCTTGGACAGAACGATGGCGAAAAGACCCATTAAACTGACTTGTTCATGGGGGTAATATTAGGCTAGTTGATCGGAGCGGGTACTTTGGGACATTTTTTGTGCTAAAGGACTCTTTTTTCCCCTCTAAAGAGAAATGCTGTGAAGCTGAACCATTCCAGCTTAAGCCAGTACTAAAATTGGATGTTAAATTTCATGAAATATGATGTTTTCCTTTCAGGCACTGAACGTGCTATTGGCTGCGAGGCTTAGTGACTTATAGGCTAAAAGAAAGAACGTAGCTGCTTTTTTTCTCACTCCTTCCCCTGCTCTGAGATTGCAGTTTGAGAGATGATGGCCTCAACTCAGCTGATTTTTATCAGCAGCATTCAGAGAGCAACAAGGATGACAAAGCTCATAGGGCTGCGTTGTGCCATCTGCAGCTCAGCCATGCTTCTGTCTGTTCAGAGACATGCAGTGGGGACTCTATAGAAAAACTAGTTACTATCAGTCACTTTTATCTTAATAGGAACAGTGTGATTTGTTCCCTCTTATTCAGATTTACAGTGTTAATAGTCATCAGATCACTGCTAAAAAAAACCCAAAACCAAAACCCATAATCACTGCTCCCTGCAAATTGGCTTAACTACAGCAAGAATCTGCTCAGGCTTTGCGGATAGGGCAAATGAGTTGATTACATATGGGGCACAGCTAAATACAGGGTGCCCAGTGTCCCACAGGGATGAAGGAACGAATTTGGGTGAGAGAAGGCCCGGGGTTGCAAAGATATAGGTCCAAAGTTTGAGAGTGTTTGGATCTGGGATTTCGGTTTGTCCCATTCTAGACAAAGGAGCTAGATACAAAGTTTGGCTCTAAATCCAGAGTAGGATCCAAATTTGCCCTGACCCTGTCTAGGTCAACTTGGTCCTGCCCCTCCCAGCCAGGGCTGGCTCTAGGGTTTTTGCTGTCCCAAGCAAAAATTTTTTTGCCTGCCCCCCACCGCCAGCCCGGGGCTCTCTCTCCCCGCCCCCAACTGCACCCTCCTACCGCCCCAGCCCTGGGTCACTGGTAACTCGCTCCCAGGGTGGGTCATTCAGCAGGAATTTTGGATGTGCACAGAACACAGACAGGACTGGTTCCCATATGGTTACAGAACTGCAGGGATGTGGAACAATTTTCAGCTTGTGTGATTGAAGGATATCTGGATGCATATTATAAGACTATCCTACATAAATGAGGAAAAGTTGAGGTGCCTTTATTATTCTTTTGTTCCATTCTTTGTCTCGATGGGGAATTTGCCAATGCAATATCACTGTCTTCCTTTTAAACAAATAAAACCAAAACTAAAAAAAAAAAAAAAAAAAAGCAATGGTTGTTGAAAATAGCAATTCCAGTCCTAATAACCACTGGGAAGCATTTCTTGCTCAATTTATTCTACTTTTTCTACAGCAAGTTACAATGGATCAGTATATTTGATTTGGGAGAAATGAAGTAACAGCTGCCCAAATGGAGTTTGAGCACTCCTGAATTTTGAGGTGTTCAAATCTGGAAGGCAGGTGCTAGATTCCCTTTCTGAATATTAGCTAAATCTGGAGAGGAAAAGTCAATTTCTGCTTCCATGGCTCAGAAGTGTAAATCCTCCTACGTGCCTGGTACTGTATCTAAAGCTGCCCAGGTCCAGAGCCTCCCCTCCCTTACTTTTCATTTTAAATTCTAGTGGGATCCACGTACCTCCCTTGCTAGGCTTCAGATAGAGAGGTGCACTGTCCATTTAGTCCACCCAATTCTTTCTTTGGGGGAGAGCCCAGGGCTGGGGCGGCAGCAGGTGTGAGTGCGGAGGGAAAGAGCCCAGGGCTGGGGCGGCAGGAGGTGCAGGTGGGGGCCAGAGCTGGGGCAGCAGGGGGTGTGGGCAGGGGAGAGTCCAGGGCTGAGGCAACACAGGGGTGCGGGGGGAGTCCAGGGCTGGGGTGGGGGGCAGCAAAAAACCTCGAGTTGGCTCTGTCCCTACTATTCACAGCAAGCTGCAGCATGAGGTTTCAGTTGCACACTCCTTCCCTCTCCCTTTCCTGTTAATTGCGGCCGAGGGAATGCTGGGAATGTAGTTCTTTCCCTGCTCCAGGGCTGGCTCTATAGCAGTGGTTCCCAAACTGGGGTTCAAGAACCCCTGGGAGTTCACGAAAAGTTACAGGGGGTTCTTGGAAAAAAATTCCCTAATGGCGGACAGAGCTGTCCCTAGGGACCCCAGGCAGCATGGGGCCAGCAGCCCGGAGCCCGTGGACTTCCAAGAGCTAAGAGGATCAAAGCAAACGTATCTATCACACTGAGGAGATTTAAACTTCGACTCCTTATAAGAAATGGAAAGGGAGGTGGATATTTTTTGCTGTTTTTAAAATTAAATAGGCAGCTAGTATTGTTTTTAAAATTATTATGACAAACAAGTTTGAGCTTTGTTGTAACGTGCGTTGTTTTTCTGGACTGCTCAAGACCTGAATGCCTGTGTAGGAGGAACTCTTTGAGTTGGCTTCTTAAATACCTTCATGCTGTTTCACATCTGATACTCTTTGATGAAACATAGGAGCCTTGTCTTATAACAGGCTTTTTCAAAGTGATACAAGCTACGAAAGTGAGATCTTGGAGGAGTGTTGCCATTTTCATAATGTAATAAAAATACCGTAATGATAAATAAGAACATAAGAATGGCCCTGCTGGATCAGACCAAGCGTCCATCTAGCCCAGTATCCTGTCTTCCGACAGTGGCCAGTGCCAGGTGCCCCAGAAGGAATGAACAGAACAGGGAATCATCAAGTGATCCATCCCCTTTCGCTCTTTCCCAGCTTCTGGCAAACAGAGGCCAGGGACACTTAATAATAATTAGTGTGTAATAAGCAGGTCATAAAAACAAATTTTATATTTCCAAGATCACTGCTTTTATCATTTATGCTCAGGGTAAACGAGAAAATCCCTGGAAATATTCATTTTTAGGAGGAGGTTCGCGAGACTTGACATTTTAGTGAAAGGGATTCATAGGTTGTTAAAGTTTGGGAACCACTGCTCTATAGGCAGGGAACTAACCAAGGAACTACAGCTCCCAGGGCCTCCTGTTGGTTCTCAGCTCCCATACTGGATTCTTGCGCCCCTGCAAATTTGCCGCCCCAAGCAACTGCTTGCTTTGCTGGTGCCTAGAGCCGGCCCTGCTCCCAGCCCTACACTATGATTCTATTGTTACACTCCATCATGGATGGAGTAGCTGATGTCCCTCTGCTGATCAAGTAACTCAGTTCCAGTCAGCCAGGTAGTGACATTTTAAGTTTTAAACCCTATTGCTGCTTGAGCCTGGGTTTCCCAGCTGGGCATTCTCTGACATGGCTCCTTCTGCAGCAAGTTTCCCTTAGGGCATGGTCCAACTCCCCCAGGTGAAGAACAGTCTTCTGTACAAGAGGGAATGTGGCTACTTCTTTAGAGCGGATTGTCTCAGGAAAATCAAGTGGCAGTGATCTCTCTGACCCTAATTCTTATTTTAGACCTTCTCTGGGTTCAGAAGCCTCCCAGTTGCTGAACCTATGATCACGCATTTCATTCAAGGGGACAGAACTGGAAAGATGAGTATTGCAGCTGTCCTTATTAAGAATTAATGTAACTGAAGATTTAAAGTGAAATGCCAGCTGCCATGCACTCAAAAGATCTACAAAGGCTGAACTTGGTGGGTTCAAAAGCTAGTGGGGCCTCTTGTTTTTGGAATGGGAATGTGATCGTTCCTATCATGATGGAAGATGGGGAAACATAGAACTTTCAGAAAGGCTTCATTGCAGGAATGGAGATGCAATATTCTTTCTGCAGGAAGCAAATTCTAGTCCTGGCTTCTCCCTGCCTCTCTTTCATCTTCCTGATCAGTGGCTGTCGCTCTCCTGTTTATTGTAACTCTAGCTTTCATTTAATAGTGTTCCTTAACTTATCCATTTTGTCATTTCATTCTAACCTTGCCTTTGAAAAATGGGAACACAATATACAGTAACATTTGCACAATGTGAGAAACGATGACATTTACTGGCAATAGTATATATAGTCATAAAGGCCTCAAGGTCTCTGATGGTGGTAACAATATTTATGCAAGTGCTAAAATATCTGTGTAGTTTCAAGCGACAAAAACACATGAATGGGAAACTTGACAGTATGGGCTTGAAAAAGAGGTTACATTTAACTTAGCTAGGTCAGTGGATCTGAACCTGTTTATACCCTACAGCAATCTATTTTTTACACACACACACAAAAGCACTATGTACTTTTGAAAAGCTTTTGTACAGACAATATATCTTTGTTTAGAAGCCACTTTCCAATCCAGCCCCGTCCTTTTGTAGCTCACACCGTTTCCATGCAGTACACATGGGAGGTGGAAGGGGAAGGAAACAGCAGCTGCCTCAATTTGAAGCCATGCGGAAAAGTAATTAAACTTGATGGAAACTATGGGCCTCCGTTGCCGTGCAAAACGGCATCTTTCTGATTTGGTAGCATTTTACATGCACGTTGAATGACTACACATAGTGTAGGGTAACAGAGGGTTAGGTTCTGTGGCTTCTAAAAGAAGATCGACAGGAATAGATTCTCATGTGGTGTAAATTGGGAAACCTCCATTGACTTTAATGAGTTCGCTTGAAGCACATGCGCAAGTTTTTGCTGAATCGAGGCCTACTAATTTGCCCAAGGTCACAGAAGACGTTTGCTGTAGTTCCAGGAATTGAACCATAATCTCCTGAGTCCTAGTATAATGTCATAACCCTCCTTTAGGCAATAAGGCTAAACTTATTATGTTTAGGAGGCAGTATGGACTTATTAGTCACGAGCTCTTGCCTAATAAGATTCCAACCATCAAACCTTGGAGGGTCATACGCTATAATTTAGTTTGTGTGCAAGAGCCATTTCTGTAGAGGTTCCTAGGCAGGTTCATTTTATGCATGGTCCTGGTGCCGACACAGGTCAGTCAGATCTAAATAATCGCAGTGCTCTTTGCCATGAGTGTGCAATGACTTGTTAAGCCTTTGTTTTCTAAACAGATTTGGAACATATCCGCTAAAATTAGGAAGAATTTATTGTTTAATATGAGTGTGCATAGATATCTTACTTCTCTGGGACTTCCCCCCACCCATATCAAATAAATACTGTGGGAAGGTTAGGGTCAGAAGTAGATAGATTCTCCAAGCTACTGGACTGTAAACATTCAATGAATGAAAGCAGCAAAACTGAAGCCAGATCTAATAGCCTTCATCTGTTATATTTGCAGCCCTTCACTAACCTCATACCTAATTTTTTGTAGCACAGAAGTTTTGAGACAACTTTTTTTTCAGCTTTATGAACAATGCATAGGAAAATTGGGCAGATTATTCATGCATAAGGGAGTTTTCCATTCCTCTTAAATAAAAATCATGTGTGATTTTTCAGAACCATCACAGACCATGTGCAAGTGTAGCTGTTGATTTTGCAGCAGCAATCATAAGCTATGAATTTGATGTCAGAGTTGTTAATGAAACAAATCTTTTCTGTTGGCTGTGTTTGATTTTCTGTAAGAATTGAGGCAAGCTGAACTCCTCGTGCAATATGGTATTATGGGATAAAGTTATATTTTATAGAGCATCATTCTTCCTGGAGGATCTCAGAGTGCTTCAGTGTTTACATAGGCCCAGATTGTCCTTAGCTCTAGCACAGTTGCAGGAAAATGATATTACAAGGAATCTTCTGCCTCTCTAAAGGTAAGGGACAATTGCAAACCACTTGGGGAATCAAAGGGACAGCTCTCTCCATGAGCTTTGAGGGTGTAATACACTCCAAAGAGGGCGGAAAGGGGGTCATGCCCACATCAAAACAGCTCATGGCACTGGCCTGACACAGAGCAGGCGGCACCTTCTCCCGGTATGTGGTGGAAAGCACTGGGAGGAGTGTAACTTCCCCCTGGGCTAAATGCCACAACTTGACCTGTTTTGCCACTGACAGGTCTTACTACCTGTTTGTACAGTGTCTAGGACAATGGGGGTTGGAACTTCTAATCCTACTGTAATATACATAATAATAATAACAACCAGCAAATACTGGAAACCACACAAGAAAGCTTGTTCTCTCATGAGACTTCCAGCCTAGTTGGTACATATTAAATTTCAAAGGAAACTATTGGATGCATGTCTGAACCTTTGAGGTTCACCCATAAACCTCAAAGGTTCAGACATGCAAACCTCACTCTTGACTCAATAGACCCTGTGTCTGAAAACACACACACAGTATGGATGGAGAAAATGCTGATGCAGAGTCCACGTGGCATGTTCTTTGCTTTCTCTCCCCTCTTTTACACTTTATGCTGGGAATGCTTTTCATTTCCCAGCTGCTACTGGTCACAGCTAGAGGCAGAAACCATTTGTTATGGAGCACAGTGGAGCAGCACTAATGAAAAGTAAAAGTTTTATGAATAAACAAAAAACCTATCACATCTTTTCCTGCAGAACATGCCAGGCATAGTGTAACAGAAAAAAGATTTTCCTACTAAGATTATCACTTGCATCAGAGAGGAGAAGGGTGCAATTTATATCTTTCTATACCTTGTCACTGGCATTTTTAAGACTTTGCTATATTAAGAGACTGGCTCAGCAGTTTAGGATTCAGATGTAGGCTATCGTGAACTCATTTTAAAAGTTTTCAACTGTTTTGAAAGTTTTTATCGATTCTACCAGTGTTTGTTCTTACTTTCTTTCTTGGAAATTTGTCTCAAACTGGCAAGGCCAGATTTTCGATAAAGATCCGCATCCGCAATCAGGACCAGATTTTCAAAATTGCCTCCATTTAGGCACCAAAAATAGCTTAGGCCCATCGGCAACCTGATCTCAGTATTTCATCATTAATAAGAGGACAGAAACCTCTGAGATCAGTGACTCACAGTAACACACAAAGGTCCAGGTTCCTTTGGTGCCTAAATGGGGCCAAGCTGAGGGTTGAGCTCTTTAGACAATCTAGCCCTACAGGGTGAAATTCATCCCTGGTCAGAGCAAAGCGTGCTTTGAGAGCTTAAATAGGACATAAGTGGTGTGTAGGCTTTGTACTGACCCACTGCACGTGGGTGACTTACACCTTGAGTGCCCCCACTGTCCATTATACTGTGAGAATATGAAATTTTCTCTTTCTAAATTCTTTATGTGAGATTGTGAAGTCTTCCCAGATTAACTTTCTCTCGCTCTCACTTTTTTTTTACCAATTGTTTCTGTAATTTCTCAGTCCAAGGGAGAACATCATTAAAGATGAATAAAAGTAGCATGCATGAAACTAGCCAATTTTTATGGCATCTCAAGAAATCATTATCCTTTCCAGGAAAGCCATGTAAAAGCTCAGCGTGTTGTTCTGCAGAGAATTTGACCAGAGTGTTTTACTTGGTAATTTGGGGTTTTCACCGGGGAAGTTCTTTTTTGCCTAATTTCTAGCCCCCTTGATTGTCAGAAACTTGAAATTTCAGCTTTAATTCAAACATTATAGGCTTCCCGTTCTGCTCTGGAGAGAATGCAGGTATGACAGTGTTTATATACTATAGCATTAAGCAGTCTCTAAAGCTAGATAGATGGAGAGGTGGGCTGTTAAAAATGAGATGGGAAAAATAATAAAAAATCTGCTGAAAAAAGAAAATCGCCAGTGACAAATAAAACGAGAGATGCCGTGGTATTTCCTAGTGCTTCCGATCAGAAATATCTAAGATGCCGCAGTGTGATAAGTGTCGGTAAATGTTCTGTTTTTATTGAAGCTCACCTTAAAAGCAAAGCCTTATTAATGAAGCCAGGTGCATTCCACAGCCAGGTTGTTATGCCACAGCAATAATTTATTATTGATTTTCCCTTCTCTTTTATTTACATTTCCTAATTATACAAAACGATATCTACCTTGCCCTTCTATAGTGGATGCTGTACCAGAAGACACGTTTGCTGGTGCTCTTTTCGTGCTCTAAATCAAATGGGCACTCTCCTCCTTAATGGATCTGTTTGCTTTTACTGTTTTCAGCATGCTTTGTGGATTTATTTTTGTCATAAAATGCTGTGATGGATGGGACTGAGGCTTTCTACATTTTATAAAAGTTCTTTAATATCCCTTCCTCAATCCGGTTTGCTCCTCATGTACTACAGAGAACTACAGTCTGAGGTTTCTGGTATCAGCTGGTAAATTCTATGTGATATTGGAGGTATAACCTCTAGGTCTGGCTGCTTCCAAAATCTGTTTCCCTTACTCTTCTAAGCCTCATGCTTGACCTGAAAAGATTTTCCTCCTAGGCAAATTAAATCTTCTTGCCATGTGACAGTTCAGGACGGGAGCGGGGTGATGATGGAATGGATTTCATGACCTGCAAACTATTTTAAAGACTTCATTGTAAATGGTGTGGTCAGTTGGGCTGCATTTGTAACAGACCCAAAGGAAGTAAAATTAGGAGTTAATCCATGGAGACTGCAGATTGCAGACAATAATGGGTCCTCAGCTGGTGTAAACCTGCAAGTGGGAAGCCAGTGGAGCTCGACTGATTTGCACCAGCCAAGGTTCTGGCCCATTATTTCCAGATAAAAACAAACCAACCAACAAAGTTGGTCATGTGGATCTACATACAGGGAGACTCCATACAGATAATCCTAGGGGAAAGCACTAGATCTAGAGGTCTTTTGATGAACTACATTTTATATTTGAACATAATGCACCCGTAAGGCTGGAGACACTGATTCCCCTAATGGTGTGAAATATCCATCTTAGATGGCTCGTTTTGCTGACACAAGCAAGCTCAGCATGGCATGGAATGAAGAAGAAAACGTCACAGTCAATTTCTTGAGTGATGCTTGAGATTGTTATCTTTTAAAAAAAAAAAATCACTTTAAAAATCTTCCTTGTTTCCCCCCTCCCCTCTCTCCAGTAACAATTTGGTAAATAATTCAGAAAAAAACAAGTACGACACTCAGTGTACTAAAAATGATGTCTCTATATGCTGTTCAAGCACAATGTGCCACTTAAGTAAGACAGATGGGAAGATTTGCTGTACCTTGCTTAGTAAACTGCATTGAGAAAAACCAAATACGCCTGAAATTAGAGCAGAGGGTGAGATGGGTGGTGGACGTACTGGTACAGCGTTGCCTGACAAAGATGCAGGGAAAAGTAATTTACTCTGAAGTGACAGTTTGAAGGGGAAAGAAAAATAAACTAACAGGAGGTAGTTTAGACTCATTAGCAGCCTGGTCTCAATATTTCATCATTAATAATAATAAAGAACCCAGCCGCAACAGTGACTCACAATAACGAGTGAGTCTCTGGGTCTCCATTTTTAGTTAATGCACAATAACAGGCAGTATGAAGGGAAAGCAGGATGAAGAATGGGTCAGATATGATGTGGGTTGCTGTCTCCAAAATTATAGAAGGCACGGGACCCCAGCTGATTTATGCGAGGACCTGGAAAAGGCAATTAGGGCCTTAGCATTCCACCATCGTTAATGCATCTCAGGCACTCGGAGCATCAGATCAGCAGCTGTAGCAGGGCTGTCTGGGGCTCCATCATTCATATGACTGCTGTTCTGTTTTATGAATATTTCCCTTAATGTGAAATATATTCTCAGTGTCCAGGGAGCAGGGAGAGAGACAGGAGTGGAGACAAAGGGAAATAACAGCACTTGCTTTCATGCAGCATCAGGAGGCCAGACAATAAGATTGCAAAAGGGATGGTGTTTTAAACTAAGAAGCTAATAATGGAAACCGTGTTTGATCCAACACGTTTAAAAACCAGGATTCACCTGGTTTTCTACTACTCAAAATCCATATCACTTGTTCATCCTCACTTAACAAGTTTTCTCTTTGAAACACAGAGAAGCTCTCTTGTATTTTCCAGAGATTGTTGCACTGGGCTGTAGTCATGTTCACATTTACAAGCTAAGCTGGGATGGGCCTAAATCTGTATTTGGGTGGGAGGTCTTCTAGATAAACACAGGTTGCTGCACGCAGTGGGTGCTTGCAGTTCTGTACGTGGCATTTTCCCCATTGAGTCAGAAATGTCTCAGGAGCGTGCTGTGCAGCTGAACATTTATCACTGAAGATGGCACTGTTCTTTAGGCCCGGGGACTGGTTCTGTTATCTTAAAGCCCCTTTACATTGCAAAAGGGGTGGGGCCAGAACTCCAAGTGGTCAGCACCCAACCTGCTAAGCCATTCTGAAAAACTGGCTTCCTTATTTTTTGCCTGAATGGGAGCTGAGATCTTTGGAAACCTTGGCCTCAACGTTGAGTGCTGGGATCTCTTTTGAACACTTGCCTTTTAGAGAAACTGAGAACCAGACCCTAGGTATCTCAGACTCATCTCCAATGGAAACCAAATCAAACATGTGCAAAATCCCAAGAGCATGAAACCACAGAGCCTCACTCAGCTTTAATTCAGAGGCCTAATGGATTTATGCTGATAATGCACTTGGGTCCCAATCCTGTGAGATGCTGAGCACACTCAACTCTCTCTGATATCCCTTGGATAGGGTTGAGTGAAAGGCAATTGATAAATGCAAAGTAGTATTATATTCGCACTAGGAAATGGGAGGTATTTTATTATTATTTATTACTATTAATGTCACTTAAAACATGATTACAGCTCTGTTTTGCAAACATGCATATGCTGAAAGGTATCCTATCTTCCACCGCTATTTCAATTATACTTCAGGATGAGACAAGAGTTCAGAGTAACTATATGTAGAGTCCAGTACATTTAAAATATCTTTAACAAAAAAACACAACGGTGATCATTGCAAAATTAAGGCTAGGGATGGGAAAGCTAGTTCAGCTCACATTAGAAATAACTCGAATATTCATCCCAAACTTGAAATGAACCAGAACCAGATATATTAATTCCAGAGGAGGATAATGAAGGCTAATATTAATAGATATGGGCAGATTCTGCAAACAAGTTTCCCTCCTTTTTTTGGTTTTGTTTTAAAAATTCCCTTCAGCTGTGGCCCTGCTCCCCTTGTGTTAGCATAAGATAGCATCTGATTCAGAACCCAGTGAAATCAGTGGAAAGCCTCCCATTAGACTGCATGAGTCTTGTAAAGTGGCCTTAGAGCAGTCAGGTCCTAAACTCATTAAGGGTAGACTGAGATACCATCAGCCGGGGCAGAGCATATTGCTTCAGTAGGGAACAATTCTACTAATCTATATCAATAGCAGATTACTCCCTTCCCCCTAACTGATTATCACCACTGGCTGCTGGGTTGGAAGAGGGAGTGCAAAGGTAAGGTCCCATTACTCCCACCCCTGCTCACCTCATTGGTTGGAGGGGGAATAGCAGCTGCATGAAGGCTACATCTCCCCTCCACCCCAACTACTATGACAAACAATGAAGGTAACCTGTGCATGGTAGTAAGAAATGCTGTACGTCCTCTCACTCTTGACTTGGGGACTTGTGCAGGCAAGCAGAGTGAGTGACCGTCTTGCCCTTAATGACAGTGCTGAAGTGCCTGTTCCATGAGGATTTAATTTATTCCAAAGTCCTGGAAATCCACAACGCTGAAGCCTCCATAACATAACTGGGAGAGGCTTTGCTTTTTTAAAGAGATGGTTCTGTTTTCCCCCTGTTTGTTTTGTGCTGGAAAGCATAACCTTTGGGTTGTAAAGACTTATTATCAATTTATGTTTTACCTTGAAAACCTTGGCTTGTTCGGATCCCTTCTATAGGTTTAACTGAACCTTTTCAGCTGAGTTATGGTTTACATTTACATAAATTTCCATATGAAACTTGTTAATATTTCTTGGATATCCTTTTTCATTGCACCATTAGACAAGGGTCTGTGCTTTTGTTTGGGGCTGAATGTCAGCGAATCAGAATTCATGACTCTGATCAGTTAGGAACACGGTGAAATAATTTATTCCCCTCCATGTAGTCTGGGTGTCACATATGTGTCCTGAGAAATGCTATCTGAAATCAGTAGAATTTTATCATGCAAATTACAGGAAGTGTTATCATTAGGAGCAGCGGGAGGTTCTTGATTCATTGTCATTTACACATTAAATGAGTTTAAACTTCCTTCAGGGAAAGCACTATGCTAGGAACATGCTCTGCTCTCTCTCTGTCTCAAAAAACCCTAACTGGTAGTGGGACATGACAGGCGGAATTCCAGCTCTTGAGGAGACTTCGGGTAGATGGATCACGTCATCGCTAGGGTAGGAAGTTGTTTCCTCAATGATGCATAATGTTGAGCTAACCACTAGTCTCCATTACTCTCTGTTGAGAAAGGCCTTAGCTGAGATGCAGTGCTTAGCCATTATATCTACAGATAGAGCACTACAAAATGATTTACCTATTTCCCACATGGTGTGAGGTCTCCAACTATCCACTTCCCAAGTCCTGTTTTCCCTTTTCCCAGGACTTCAGATAGTGTAAATCAATATAGCTCATAGATCTGATAAATCTACTGGAGGTTTTTCTGATTTATACCCATTGAGGATCCAATCCATTTGCTCTGAAAACCTTTACAGGTGTCCTCTTTTCTATTTTGTGGGCATCAATGAGAGTTTCCCTCTTGGATCTAGGATGCAGATTCTTCCATAGACATTTTCATTGAATCTATGATTTGCTCTTCTCCTTCTGAGTCACCAGTTGAATTAGAAGGAGGCTCGGCATTTTCAGGAATTAGGCACTGATACCACAATGAAGAAAGAAAGAAAGAAAGAAAGAAAGAGTCAGTTCCAAATTATATCTAAGATAGTCAGTACATATTGATAGTCATTGCTGTTTTATGATTGATGCTGACCTAGAGAAACAAGATATTGGACTCAAGACACCATCTAGCAGGGCAGATATGCATGACAAACCCCCTCATTATACTAGGTAGACTTAGCAGAGAGACCAAGGACTGAATGTGTCATGGTAACTGTCCTGTTCAGAGCATGATGGAAGCATGTTGGCAGGGAGCTGTGTGGACCAGCTTGAATTGCTGGTACCTATGGGGAATTTAAGACTTCAATTTTTAGGGCTGATAATCTGATACCTTTCACCAGTATGATATACACCTTGTGCACATACACTCTGTGCACTTCTCTTTCACTTGCTATTTCAGAATGTAGCTTCATTAACCTAACTAACACCCTGTTAAGTTTCACTCTTACATTGGCTCACTCCTCGAATCACTACAACACACTGTTACAACATGTCTGCAAAGATTTGGGGACTGACGGGAAGGAGGGTTGAAGTCCAGGCCTTGGAAGAGAAACAATTATCAATGAAGAAAGGAGGAAGAATTAAATCTAGGAGGCTGGAACTAGGAACATAATGGGACCTGAAAATTCAGTCCCAGTGACTTTGCTCAGAATGGTGTAACAGAAACTTACTATGATCCACTGGGACAAGTTCAATGCTTTGTTCTAATAAAAACTAAAAGTTCAACAACAACAACAAAAACCCCTCAAAAGAACCACATTCTGTAGCTAAATTCTGCATAGGGGAGAGCAGTTTCTGGGCTGTGTTTAGGATGAAAACCTGAGAATCAAGGAGATTGTTATTGACACAAGATGTCTAGAGAGTTTGAAAATAGGCCCCTGTTCCTTCTCTCCCATCTTCTATGGACCTTACCAAGAGACAGACCTTGGGGAATAATTCTAGTGGTCTAAAATTCAGAGGAGAGAAAGTCCCAGTAACTACATTAAAATGATCAATAAATGAGCCAGGTGAAAAGAAAATTATTAGTAGCTGTCATGTGGGAGGAAAGGGGGCAAGAGTGTTGAATGGCAGGGATCGTGGAAGGGATAGGGTCAGGAAAGGATGTGCTTGTGTTCACTTCATTCAGCAGATATTATTCATCTAGGTGATAATCCTAAAAGGTGCTGAGCACCTGGAGTTCTTACTGATTTCAGCCTCTCTCAGGCTAAGCCCCTTAAATTGTTAACGGAAAACAGAGAGACGGTGCCACGTGGTAGTCAGTGCCAGGGTTGAATGCTCCAGGAACAGCAGCAGAGTGTTCTCAGTGCAAGCCCTGTTCCTCTGGGACTTTTCCCCGCTGGCACTCTGACAGAGCTGGAGTCTGGAGAGCTTCAGAAACAGCGCAGTCTGAATGTCAGAGCCTAAGAATTGCCAGGACTCAAGCTATACAAGGTCAAAGCCCAGTGCATTAGAAACAACCACAAAAGGAAAATCAGGCACAACCCATGCATCCAGACTGAGTTCCCTTACTAAGCTCTAGAGGCTAGATTCAGAAAGGGACTTAGGTGCCGAAAGTGGTGGTTTGGTGCGTAAGTCCCAGATTTAGGCACTGCTGGTATTCCCCAAAGCCCTGCTCTGCTGCCACCTAACGCTGTGGACATCTAAACTCATTGGTGCCTACATTTTTGCAGCAAAATTTCCCTAGGTACCTGGGTATCGCTGCCTCACTCTGGTTGGGGCACTCATACTCTGTATCACAGGGCCCAGGTCCCTTTGTGAATCCAGCTCTACGTCAGTTATTGCAGGCTTTTTCCCCCACTCTAGAACTTATTCTAGGCTGACTTCTTCTCTTATTTTATAACCTGGAGAGTATTCCCTGGAGAGGGTTGCCCTGCTCTTAAAGGCATAGTACTCTATCAGAGTTTCATTTCACCAAGCTTTTCCTTGACCTCTGGGCCATTTTATGGTCAATATCTGCAGGTTTTTATACAGAGCCTTTTTAGACCTATATTTTGTGTATTTCATAGAATATCAGTGTTGGAAGGGACCTCAGGAGGTCATCTAGTCCAACTCCCTGCTCAAAGCAGGACCAATCCCCAACTAAATCATCCAGCCAGGGCTTTGTCAAGCCTGACCTTAAAAACCTCTAAGAAAGGAGATTCCACCACCTCTCTAGGTAACCCATTCCAGTGCTTCACCACCCTCCTAGTGAAAAAGTTTTTCCTAATATCCAACCTAAATCTTCCCCACTGCAACTTGAGATCATTACTCCTTGTTCTGTCATCTGGTACCACCGAGAACAGTCTAAATCCATCATCTTTGGAACCCCCTTTCAGGTAGTTGAAAGCAGCTATCAAATCCCCCCTCATTCTTCTCTTCTGCAGACTAAATAATCCCAGTTCCCTCAGCTTCTCCCTATAAGTCATGTGCTCCAGCCCCCAATCATTTTTATTGCCCTCCTCTGGACTCTCTCCAATTTTTCCACATCCTTCTTGTAGTGTGGGGCCCAATGCCGAATAGAGGGGAATGATCACATCCCTTGATCTGCTGGCAATGCTCCTACTTATACAGCCCAAAATGCCGTTAGCCTTCTTGGCAACAAGGGCGCACTGTTGACTCATATCCAGCTTCTCGTCCGCTGTAACTCCTAGGTCCTTTTCTGCAGAACTTCTGCCTAGCCACTCGGTTCCTAGTCTTGTAACAGTGCATGGGATTCTTCTGTCCTAAGTGCAGGACTCTGCACTTGTCCTTGTTGAACCTCATCAGATTTATTTTGGCCCAATCCTCTAATTTGTCTAGGTCCCTCTGTAACCTATCCTACCCTCCAGCGTATCTACCACTTTCCCAGTTTAGTGTCATGTGCAAACTTGCTGAGTGTGCAATCTACGCCATCCTCCAGATCATTAATGAAGATATTGAACAAAACCGGCCCCAGGACCGACCCTTGGGGCACTCCGCTTGATACTGGCTGCCAACTAGACATGGAGCCATTGATCACTACCCGTTGAGCCCGACGATCTAGCCGGCTTTCTATCCACTTTATAGTCCCTTCATCCAGCCCATACTTCTTTAACTTGCTACCAAGAATACTGTGGGAGGCCGTATCAAAAGATTTGCTAAAGTCAAGGAATAACACATCCACTGCTTTCCCCTCATCCACAGAGCCAGTTATCTCATCATAGAAGGCAATTAGGTTAGTCAGGCATGACTTGCTCTTGGTGAATCCATGCTGACTGTTCCTGATCACATTCCTCTCCTCAAAGTGCTTCAAAATTGATTCCTTGAGGATCTGCCCCATGATTTTTCCAGGGACTAAGGTGAGGCTGACTGGCCTGTAGTTCCCCGGATCCTCCTCCTTCCCTTTTTTAAAGATGAGCACTACATTAGCCTTTTCCCAGTCATCTGGGACCTCCCCCAGTTGCTCCCCATGAGTTTTCATAGATAATGGCCAATGGCTCTGCAATTTATTGCTTCATTCTCCTCTCACACAAGTGTAAATCAGGAATCATTCCACTGAAAACAACAGAGCCACACCAGTGGGAAACTGGTGTAAAGTGAGAGGAGAATCAGGCCTTTAGCATTGATTTTTCATTTAAACATGAGTCAATGGGCACCATTTATAAGTTAGTAAATAAACAACTAGTTGCATTAATGGAATGTGACTGATTTAGATAAGGGAGGGTAATGAAATGATCAGAGATTTTTTGAAACAATAAAATAATTCCAAACTCTAATGCTTTCTGAATGAAACAAAATGACAAAAATCTATCCTTATTGCTATTTAAAATATAAACACTTTACATTATCATCCCTACGGATGCCTTAGGATTTTACAATCTCTATATACAAGCCATTGCATTACTTTTTGCTAAAATACAGCCATTTCTACAATGGAGTGTGACTGCTGTTGAACAATGCCCTGTCGCACTGCACAACTGTTTAGGGTGAAGCATATCTTAGCCACATGAGAGGTAAAAAGCTAGCTATCCCGTGACAAATAGTTCTAAAATGTCCCCATCTGTAACATGGTGTTCAGTGGAACCAGGGAACCTAACTGCCATCTGTGCTTTTGAAAATCTTTGCCAGAATATTCCTGTCACCTATCCACTGTCTGCTTAGTCGTGTGTAGGTTGTGAGCTATTTGGGGCAGGAACTCTCTCTTACTATGTGTATGTGCATCTCCAGATGCAGTGGGACCCCAATTTCAATTGGAGATTCAAGGGGTAACTGTAACATCAGTATTACTGTACAGTACTGATGCTGCAACTACTACCAAGCTAAAAGAAGAACAGAAGTACTTGTGGCACCTTAGAGACTAACAAATTTATTAGAGCATAAGCTTTCGTGGACTACAGCCCACTTCTTCGGATGCATATAGAATGGAACATATAATGAGGAGATATCTATACACACATACAGAGAGCATAAGCAGGTGGGAGTTGTCTTACCAACTCTGAGAGGCCAATTAATTAAGAGAAAAAAAAAAAAAAAAAAAAACTTTTGAAGTGATAATCAAGCTAGCCGAGTACAGACAGTGTGATAAGAAGTCAGGGGCTCGTTCACCTGCACATCTACCAATGTGATCTATGCCATCATGTGCCAGCAATGCCCCTCTGCCATGTACATTGGCCAAACCGGACAGTCTCTACGCAAAAGAATTAATGGACACAAATCTGACATCAGGAATCATAATACTCAAAAACCAGTGGGAGAACACTTTAACCTGTCTGGTCATTCAGTGACAGACCTGCGGGTGGCTATATTACAACAGAAAAACTTCAAAAACAGACTCCAAAGAGAGACTGCAGAGCTAGAATTGATATGCAAACTAGACACAATCAACTCCGGTTTGAATAAGGACTGGGAATGGCTGAGCCATTACAAACGTTGACTATCTCCCCTTGTAAGTACTCTCACACTTCTTATCACACTGTCTGTACTCGGCTAGCTTGATTATCACTTCAAAAGTTTTTTTTTTTTTTTCTCTTAATTAATTGGCCTCTCAGAGTTGGTAAGACAACTCCCACCTGTTTATGCTCTCTGTATGTGTGTATATATATCTCCTCATTATATGTTCCATTCTATATGCATCCGAAGAAGTGGGCTGTAATCCACGAAAGCTTATGCTCTAATAAATTTGTTAGTCTCTAAGGTGCCACAAGTACTCCTGTTCTTCTTTTTGCGGATACAGACTAACACGGCTGTTACTCTGATACTACCAAGCTGTCTAACAACCCAGAGCCCAGAACACGTACACAGGAGGGAAATGGGGTTACCCTGAGGATGAGTGTATGTCCTTGACCTTAAGTTCTGCCATGTGCAATAACATGTTTGGCTTTTCCTCCCAAACAGCAAGCCCAGACTGCAGATGCTTGATGACAATAATGCGATGAATCTGCTGCTTGAGAAGGCAGCTCACAGGAGTGGATTGCTTTGTATTTACCCAGTGTAACGATATGTTATTGTAATCCATATTTACCCAATATGTGTCTTTATTCCTCTCTAGTGACTGGAATATTTACACAGGTTTATGAGTCTGCCATTGCCTCAAAACTAATGGACCTGGTGCTTCAGTTCAAGCAGTAGTGACTCCTGCTTCTAGATCTAGAGGCCCCAGTTTCAGTCCTCACAGATGACTAGTTATTATTCAGTCACTAGATGTGCTTGGGACAGAGTTCCAGATAGGATAGGGTCCCTGGTAAACAAGGGAGACAAAGCTAGAACTCAAGCATTGCAGAAATCTGTTTCTGGCTACAGTTTGTAGCTGATTTCTTTAATAAGCACCCCCTGTTTAGGATGGACCGTGACTCCATATAGTGTGACATCCAGTCACTGGTTTCCCAATGTAGAGAAATTGTGCAAAAGTGTGGAAACATTTCAGAGACAAAACAAAGCCAGGCAGCCGTGTAAGGTTTTCAGCTGGGTAAGATCCCCATGCCTTATAATTCCTCTGATGCTGCAGCTGACAGTATCTCAGACACACACTCTGAACATGCTCTGTCCCTGGAGGAGCATCCGTTTTTAATCCTGTCACCGTGAAGCATCCATGCACAGACCAGTTACAGGCAGAGCTGATGTAGTTGAGGAATGCTTGTCAGTCATCAATAATCCTACAGTAGAAAGAATTACATGCTCACCCGCATGCAGGCAGACAGACGAACACAGGGGAGAGAGACACAACACCAAGCAGATGAAAGGTTTCTCCATGCTTCAGAAAGTTACAGATAGAATGTATTTATATGATAATATTTTCCCATTTTTTTTACTCCATTTACACCTAAAATGCACTGGGCTGAAGGGTTTCACTTTGGTCTCTTCAATTTGAACTCAGCCTTAGTCAGTAATGACTCACAGTCATTACCATTCTCCAGTCTGGTTCTTTGGGCCTAATGAGGTTGGAGGGCCTCAGTCTAGCTTCTAGCATTTAGTTATCAAAAGTGCCCATAACAAATGGCTTTAATCAACCCCTAGTCGGTGAACTCACCAGAGAGTCTAGAGACGGGGTGAGCCACAGAGACTGAAAACACTTCAGCTCGAGGCACTGTGACTGGCGGGTAGTGGGGAGTAGTGTGGACATGTTTGCAATGCAACACCTGTTCTGTGGATAACCATTCAGTCTCCAGGATGGTCAGTCTAGTTACATCCACCTCAAGAACAAGAAGTAATTGGCTTAATCTGCAACAAGGGAGAGTTATGTTAGATAGTCCAAAAAACTTTCTAACTATAAGAATAGTTAAGCTGTGGAATAAATTTACTTGTTCCTGCCTCAGCATGGGGAGGGGATGGACTAGATGACCTTTCAAGGTCCCTTCCAGCCCTAAATTACTAGGATACTATGTTCGGGGTTCTCTGTTTGGTGTCCCACACTGACACCATTGCCCCCACCCATGTCCCTGCATTTTTGACTTGTCTCCCGTACCCTTTTGGGTCTTCCCTTTCTCTGAGGGAGTGGCCCTTCTAGGGTCCCCCTCCCTCACTCAACTGGCGGTCAGGTGGACTAGTCACTTTCCTGCTTCCAAAATGCACTCTTCTTTTCATTTCCTCTGGCTTTCAGGGTATCCATACTCTATCATGTTTCAGAGATCATCTATATCTGTTTCCCTGTCTACTTTCACCCCCTTCTCCTCTGTTTCTGGTATTTCTATATTACCTCTCTCCCTTGCCACTGAATCTCTCACACTGTTTCCTTATTACAGAGTCTCTTTCTCTTTTCCGTCCTCCTTTCTCTGCTGCTAAGACCTCTCTCTATCACCAAGTCACCTCTTTACCACCTGGATAGTCGAGAGCCTTCTCTTTTTCTAAACTGCCACCACTGTCCTTTCCACTGCTAGGAGTACTCTAGTTCTTGTTTCTCCTTTCCACCTCCCAAGTTTGCTGCTTATCTCTTCTAGCACTGGATCAAAGGAGAGCTGGGGGTACATAAGGTGAACAAGAGCAATGTCTTTGGTATGGAGAGGTGATAAGGCTGTGGTCTTCCAGAGAAGAAGCCCTAAGACTAATGAAAAAATGCTTTGTTGTAAATGTCAAATTGCCAGCAGGATGGGGGGGAAAGATCTTTTGCCCTTTGTTTCCTTGCAGTTTCTTTTGGCAATTTTATCTCTGTGAACTTAGCAGCATGTGATGGGAAAGGGAGCCAACATAATGTGAACAGTTTGCAGTGAGTCACATATCTTTGAGTCTTTAGAGAAGTAGTTATAGTCTCTCAGGGTCATTTTATTGACTTCCATCTGCCACCTTTGAGCAGGTGACATCTTAGCAGTCACACATTTTCATCTCCTGACAATGGGAGGCTATTTTGATCATGTTTGGGTTGAGGAATATAATGTATAGATCCCAGTGCCAACATCAGAAATCCCTCTTCTTCCACCTGTTCCTCCCCAGCCATGGCCCCATCCTTGTACGGAGATGATGGAAACTGCCCCTTCGCTTTTGATCTCCGAATCAAAACTTATCAGCAATTCTGACATACAGGGTGAACAACCAAAAGGACAAAACACCAGGTCTCACAACTGTGTGCATCCATTGTTGTTGTAGATGGGAAAGCGTTCTTGTGCTAGACACTTAATTTCATTGACAGGGTTTCCATACAACATCTTAACGGACTGTTCACACACAGATACTAGAAACATGTGACCTTCAAACCAACTGAGAAGTCATTTTTTACTCAGTTTTACTCAGAAACATATTACTGTAGTCATTACTCTCTAATCTTCACCCCAGGGTGCAGCATGCCACCTTTCTGACCCACAAGGTCAGAAGGCTCATTGTCAACAAACCTGTTTGTGACAATTGCACACAAGGCAATTTCTCTTGCAAGGTCCATCAGTCCATTAATGAACCTGCAAGCTAAAGTATACCTGTTTCCTAGATTTATAGACATCTCTGTGCCAGAGAGTGGCTTCTCAGTTCTGTAGATCAATCCTGTCTTGCTAGTTTGGATGGCAACTTTTAGGCATCTGGGCTCCAGATAGAAATGTGTCTCACAGAAGCAGTACTTTCTTCCCCAGAGGGGACCATACAATGATGTTCTGTCATTCACAAATGAAATATGAAACACTATCTGGCTTATTGAAAAACAAGGCAGATGGACAAAAGGGATGCAGGCTTGATCTCATGCTGGCAGCTGAGTTAGTGGAGCCAGTCTTGAAGAAGCTACTGAATTAATGTTGTGCCAAAGGTCCCCAGGTACGAATCACCTCCTTCATCTCTGCAGGCACTTAGCATCTATTGTGTTCCTTTCACATTGATTTTTCCCGATTGGTAGCCTTCAAAAGCTGTTATAGTGAGGCCCAAATAGTGGGCTTTCAAACCTATAAATATGGGTTAATATTAAGAATAATGTTAGGTTGAGCGAGGGGATTACAGAGAAGTGGTCTAGAGCAGTCCACTTATTTCTCTTTGATTCACAGAGACTCTTCCTAAGAGACCAATAGCGCAAAATACAATGTGTGCTTCCTTGTTCTACTGACTAGGACTAACTATGTATTGCGTGTCTAGAAAAGGAATTTGGGTGGGTGGGGGAAAAGGTTTCCCATGGAATTTCTTCATCCATATTAGTACCCCTAAAACATTATTCTGGTTTACGTAGTATAGCAACAAAAAAGGGAGGTTCTGATTTTATTAGCTAATAAGGAGGACAATCACAATTTTTTATTTCCCCACTTATTTAAGTCATCCTTTAATGCTCTATGTGAGAAATAGGCATCACATCGGATGGAGGATTGCTGAATTACTGCATATGACATGAACCATCATGACCCTCTGGTGAAAGTGGCCACAACCTCATCATCACTTTTGAGAAGAGACCATTAAAAGTGCTAATGGAAACAAGGTGTTTGAATTGATGACTCAGCTGGGACTATCCAAAGTGATTTAATGAAATTTGTTTTACCCTGATGTTTGGGTCTCTTTGAGTGCCGAGGAGTCCCAGAGCAAACACTCTGGAGGGGCGAGAAGTAGATATTTTGACTGACATTGCCGCCTCACTTTTACAAAATTCACTTTTATCAACATCCAAACCAATGAAAGATTCACTCTAAGGATCTCCCTGCTCTTTAAGGACTTGTTTTATGTCTCGATTATAACGTCATTTTGAAATAGACCCACTTTTAGCAATGCTGCAGTCCTATTTTTCCCTCCTTCCATTATTCCTGTCCATGTCATTGAGTGACTAAGCTTTAAAGGTACACAGTTGAAGTACTACTGTCCCTCGTGCACAGGTGTCCATTAGTGCATTGGTGTCTGGGCAAACACAGAATCTTCAGCAGTTCAGAGGCAAGCAGGATGCCATGGGGGAAGGCGCTGGGGACAAAGTGATGCTCAGCACTCACTCCACCGCCTGTAAAAAAGGTAAAGGGCCAGATTCTGACCTCAGTTACACGAGTGTAAACCCAGAGAGGCTCCACTGATGTGGTGGATTTACTCCAGATTGACATGCATGTAACTGAAGGCAGAATCTGTCCCATAGTGGCATCCTGACTCTGCCCTGGTCACAGGGTGAGTTGGGCCTGAAGAGTACGTCTACACTGCAGCTGGGGTGTGTGATTCCCAGCATGGGTGGACTGACTTGTGCCAGCTTGAGCGAGTTTGCTAAAGATAGCAGCATGGATACTGTGGCATAGGCAGCATCTCAGATTAGCCACCCAAGCTCGGAGGCAGGTGGTTTTGCAGGCTTGGGCTCAGGGAGATCCTGATCGCCTGCACTGCAACAGCCACATGGCAATTTTTCAGTGCTAGTTCAAGGTGAGCTACTGCAAGTCTCCGAGCTGCAGTATAGAATACGGTACCATCAGGGGTTAAGGCCCCAAGTTCTGGTCTCTACCAAAGTCAGGTGAGCCTTGGTTCACCCAACAGGACTAATCATGTAGTAAGCACAAAAGTGAGGTGGTAAGTGTTTGGGGCCTTGACCTTTTATGGACCCAGCTCACCTGTGCCAATCCCCAATCTAGCCAGACATAATCCCGTTAGTGTGCAGAGTACTGTTCTGGAGAGATGGAAGATGCACCCTGAACCTTCTTCCCCACCCATGAAGAGAGAGATACAGCTTGAGTCATGCTTGCTGAAATTCACCCCTGTGCAGCCGGCCAGCACCAGGCCTATGCACCACCCACTTAAATTGTCCCTCTGCGCAGGGGCGAATTTCACTGTGTGTATGGAGTTCCCTCTTAATACAGAACGCTACCCTCTTCCAAAGGGTGCCTATAAATCACAGGTGCCAACTGCTATCAGAAAACCAAGAAAGCAGAAGGCAGGGTAACTCTTCTACATAGCATTTCTTTATGAATTCATGCCACTAGGCACATGCTAATCTAGCTAGAATTCCTCTGTAATTTATGTTTAGACATAATCTTGAACACCTAAAAGAGGAGCATTTTATTTTAAAAGTAAAGTGAGTGATTCATAAAACATTATATGTTGACATGTTTTGGAGAATGTAAAAAGGCTCATTGCTGTGATTCAAGACCTATTTGCATAATTTTTCCTTATGCGCTATAGGTAAATCATGGTTAAATATTGAGTCATTTATCAAACTATGCATTTGCAAGTCAGACCTCATAAAACTATGAAAAAGAGGGCCACATTTTCTAAAGCACATGCATTAAATTGTGAAAACATTTTTGCATTTGCCTGACTTTGAGTGCACAAAACACAGGGCATGCAAATCTTGATTTTCTGGGGGAGAAATTCACCCCTGTGCAGAGGGCCAGCACAAGAGCCTATGCATCAGTTAAGTCCTACTGAAGCTCTTAAAGTAGGGCTTAAGTGGGACTTAAATGCTGCATAAGCCCTTGTGCTGGGCCTCTGCTAGGGTTACCATATTTTGTGCCTCCAAATGGAGGACACTCCACGGGGCCCTGCCCCCGCCCCCAGCCCCGCCCATGCCCCCGCCCCAACTCCGCCCCCTCCCCAAAGTCTCCGCCCCCTCCCCTGCTTCCCGCGAACATTTAATTCGCGGGAAGCCTGAAGCAGGTAAGGGGGAGTGTGGGGGGAGGCGGCGCGGCCCAGGCTGGCCCCCCGGTGGCTCCAGCCTGGGTCGGCTCGGGCCCTGGGGTGCCGGCCCTGGCCCCCGGCCGACCACCCCCGGCCCGCCCAGCACTGCCGGCCCCCGGCGGCCCCCCCGGCGGCCCCGCGACCCCGGACCGGCTCCCGGCCCCGCGGTCCCGCAGCCCAGCGCACCCCCCCGCTACCCCAGACCGGCCCCGCAGCCCCGCGCACCCCCCCGCTACCCCGGACCGGCTCCCGGCCCAGCGCACCCCCCCGCTACCCCGGACCGGCACCGCGCCCCCGGCTCCCCGCCCGGGCCCGGCCCGGCACCATGCCCCCGGCCCCGCGACCCCAGCCCCGCACCGGCCCCGGCCAAGCCCTCCCTCCCTGCCTCCCGATTTTCCCGGACATGCCCGGCTTTTGGGGATTTCCCCCCGGACGGGGATTTGAGCCCCCAAAAGCCGGACATGTCCGGGAAAATCCGGACGTATGGTGTCTGCACCAGTGTGAACTTCACTCAATGGGAGTACCCATGGTAATAAGCAATAATGGAGGCAGTGTTTGGAGATTCAAGCATCAACCCCATAGTCTGTCAAATATTCTCTCATCTTTCAAAACAGAAAAATGTCTTTGCAGGGTCTTATCACACCCCAGTTGATTATCCTGCAATATTCAGGGTCTTAGCTAGTTTAAAACTATTCGGCCACATCCTCAGCTGGGGTAAACTGGTGCTAGTTTACACAAGCTGATGATCTTCCCATTTTACTTAGCTGCTTAGGTTACTTTACAAAAACTCTACGATAATTAGCTAGAGGTCACTTTTTGCACAGTGTTGTTTGTTATTTATTCCTGCCATTAAACAAAACACATCAGACCTCTACTAGAAGTGAAAGGAGTTTATTCTTATATGGTCCACTTTTATTAATGTCAACCCTAAGCTATGGTTGAAGGCAAACAAACAAATAATAAATAAAATAGAAAGGAGCAGTGCAACTGTTTGTCACTTAAGATCAAACATTTTCACTTTTCTTAGTCTCTACTTTCCCTTCTGTTGTCCTAATAAATAAAATAATACTTTGGGGCTAGAGATTTATAAACAAACTGTCCCTGAATTTGCCTATCTCGTCTATGGCAACACAAGAGAAAGGTTCTGTTACTCAATAACTAACTGCACACAGAAAACGCATACAAATTTATTGCAGCTGTCGTTATCACAACTTTAGGAGTAAATGCAGATGGCATGAAATAATATTCACAAACACCTAATAGAATTTTAATGACTTTAGAAAGAAAATAAAATGAAAGGCACTGTATTTACTTGTGATGTGAGGGGAATTTATACTGTGCCAGTGCAAGTAACAAGACAGTCTGGGGCTTGCATTTTCACACATCCCGAAGTGGGCAAGTCCCTTGTGGGGTTTATTTATGGAAGGTTTAAATAGCAATCATAATCTGCAGAATATTCAAGGATGCATCTGCATAAAGAATGATGTTTGCATTATGCAAATGTCATGTATGATGAATGAAATGCATCAAACATCTTGAGGACACACAGATGTTAAGCATACCAGGACTCCAGGAAACATGGAAGAAGAGGAAAAACATGATTTCTGCTTGAGTTAATTGATTTTCATGTTGCAACACCATCCTCTAAATACCACTGATCATGCGGCAAGTTAGACTATTACAGTTTATTTGTTGGTGGTGGATTTTTTTAAACTATCCATCACTTCAGACCTGCTTTGTCATGGTGCAAGTCAGCAGAACTACACATCATTTTAAATGTTAAACGAAGGCTTTCTTCTTACACGCCCAATATTCCATCATGCATGTTTACCGGCAAGTATCATCTGTTTGGAAAAAGCAATCTCCATAAGTGATGAGCTTGTCCCTAGTGTTTTGGGCATGCCTCTCATATCAGGCCCAAACTCACCTCTCTCTCCCACAACCTAAGCAAACATCAGAGTGGGTCAAGCGATTTGTTAGGAATAATATTTATAATGAATCTTATAGATTCATAGATTCTAAGCCCCAAGAGACCATTGTGGGCATCTAGTCTGACCTCCTGTATAACTCAGGACATAGAACTTCCCCACAATAATTCCCAAAGCAGATCCTTTAGAAAAACATCCAATCTTGATTTTAAAATGGTCAGTGCTGGAGAATCCACCATGACCCTTGGTAAATTGTTCCAATGGTTAATTACGCTCACCATTAAAAATTTACACCTTATTTCCAGTCTTTCCCATTTTCTAACTATAAAATTGTTTCCAAACCAAGCCTGATTGCTACAGATGTATTCAGTATACTTCCATGTTCAACAGAGTATTCTTGATATTTTTTAGTACGCAAACAACAAAATGGGCAAAAAGATCATCCTCGCCCAATGTATTTCACAATCCTTTGTGAATGTAGCGGATTGTGGAACTCGGTCATGGAACAATTTGTAGATTGTGGATCAAAAAAAGTGTGTGGGGGTGTGTGCGGAATGAGGTGGGGGGGGTGGGAATTGTGGAGCTGTTAGACTATATATAAGGGTGAAATCCTGGCCCTATTAAAGTCAATAGGAGTTTTGCCTTTGACTTCAATGGGACCAGCACTTCACCCATAATTCTGAGTACATCAAGATCCCTTACTGTAGCTCTGCTAAAGAACACAGTATTAGGAGCCTTTTAACACATCTAAAAGGTCTGTGAACATAGTGGGTCAGACCAATGGTCCATCTAGCCCAGTATCCTGTCTGTGACAGTGGCCAATGCCAGGTGCCACAGAGGGAATGACCAGAACAGGTCATCATCAAGTTATCCATCCTGTCACCCATTCCCAGCTTCTGGAAAACAGAGGCTAGGGACACTTCAGAGCATGGTTTTGCTCTGTGTCACCCAGTTAGGTCTGGCCGGGGGAGGGATATGTGCTAATGTGCTAGAACTGGAATGCATAATCCTCTGGTAATTGGAAAATGTTATAACCAGTGATGCAAATTAATTCTCAGATAAACAGAGTGTGTTGCTTGTACCACACACATTGCTTCACTGACACTCATGGTAGGATTTATTAAAGGGGTAAGAGTTCATACAGTTTTACACTGGTAGAATTGTGATAAATAAATAACACTGCTAATTGCTGTGCATGTTAATTGATCTGCTCTCCTTTATTTTCTTAAAATTGTGGATGGATGAAGAAATAAACAAACAAATTGCCTGGATTCCTCTCCAACTCACACTGGTGTATATCAGGAGGCACACAATTGGAATCAGTGGCATTACATCACTATAACATTTATGAATCAGGCCCATTAGATGGGACACATAGCCGGTATTAAATATATATTCAACATCTGTATGAATACAATACCATGGGCTAAATCCTTTTTGCCTTAATCATAACTATTCCTACAGACTTCCATGGGTTTATTCATATTGTGAGCATAGGAAGAAAGATTTGGGGTAAAATATTCAAAATTGCTTAAGTGACCAAGGAGCCAATATCCCAATTTTAACAGTGACAATCACTTAGGAGCCTAAGTTTCACTGAAAATCAATGAGATTTAAGCTTCTAAATGCCCACGTCCCTTTAAAAATGGGACTTAGGTGTGTTTGAAAATTTTACTCTAAGTGATTTAGGAGCCTAAGTATGATTGACTTTCAATGGCACTGGTCCTAATGATATGGCAGATCAGAGATTATCCTGAAAACAACTATACCTCTACCTCGATATAATGCTGTCCTCGGGAGTCAAAAAATCTTACTGTGTTATAGGTGAAACCACGTTATATCGAGCTTGCTTTGATCCACCAGAGTGCGCAGCCTGACCCCCCCGGAGCACTGCTTTACCACATTATATCCGAATTCGTGCTATATTGGGTCGCGTTATATCGGGGTAGAGGTGTAATTAATTTTTTTTAATCTTTCAGTAGCAAGAACAAAAGTTTATATTATAAAAATGGAATCTATGCAACCAATCAGAATAATGAATGTTGGATCCTTATTTATTGGTATGTCCACATTTTAAAGAAATATGATTTGATTAGAAAAACAAATAAAAATAATGCATCCCCTTTAAATTAATATAAAGATAAATGAAACTTTAGTCTGATAGAAAACATTTTAATCATAAAAGTGTACTTTAAATATTTTAAGTGTGTGTGTACCCATTCATGTATATGTGTGTGTAGGTATAGTTTTAGATCTAGGTAGAGGTAGAGAGAGAGAGGGAGAGAAAGAGATTATATAATTACAAATAAGATGCTGTCTGGTTGGTTTCAACACTCCACAAGTCTCTTCTCAAAGCCAGTTAGAAGTCTGCAAAACATACAGAGTAGTAGAATCATGACTGTCTCTCCCTTTGCCCCAGAACCCATCAGACGAAATGACTAAATCCAGACCTGAAGAAGAGCTCTGAGTAAGCTTGAAAGCGTGTCTCTTTCACCAACAGAAGTCAGTCCAATAAAAGATATTACCTCACCCACCTTGTCTCTCCAAAGTTACATCAGTCATTTAGTGTAATAGAAATAATGCCAATACAACAGAATGCTGTCACAAGATCAATAAGTCCCACTTTAAAACAAAAACTAAATGCCTCAGCTTCCCAGGAAGTTTTTCTAACAGCAAGAGAAAATTATCCATTGGTTGTATTCAATCCCATTGACATTATTTCTGAAATGTTACAGACTCCCATAGCCAGTGCAAATTCAAAGTTGCATCTGTCACTCTGCCTTTTTCTCAGCCTGCATTGGGAGTAGAAACAGCGTGTGTGTGTGTGTGTGTGTGTGTGTGTGTGTGTGTGTGTGTGTGTGTGTGTGTGTGTGTGTGTGTAGTGAGCATAGAGTGTCAGACATAACACTGGCTGTTAACAGTTTATGTCACAGCCTTTGCACTATATAATTAGAATGGAAATTCAACATGGGAAAGAGCCTATCAGGAAGAAGCATGACCTAATGGTCTGAGTAGAAGGCTTGAGGCATCAGGAACTGAGTTCTAATCTTGAATCTGGCATTAACTCCTTGTGTATCTTTGGACAAGTCACTGACCTCTCTGTACCTCAGTTTCACCATCAATAAAGTACGGATGATAATAATACTTACCTATGGTAAAGTGCATTGGAGATGAAATCCCTATCCCTAGCCCAATGCAGGATTGTTCCCTACAGTCCATTTGTTAGTGCGTTGCCCAGTCTGGTTCTAAATGAACTAACTGATGGGGCCTCAAGCTGCAGCACAGTCTCTCAAGACAAGCAGTAAATAGATTTTACTTTCCAGAAGCCTTCCCTGATAGTCAGCCTCAATTTCCTTTTACTTAATTTCATCCCATTGCTCCTAGTCATATCCTACGCATACTGCTAGTATTTTATTCAGCATAAATAATATATATTAGAATGTATAATAGCAATCATTTAATAGCACATAATGTGGTTCTCCCTTTGACTTGGGACTCACTTGCATTTGTTGATTTGTATCGCAGCCTCTCCTGAATATATTTTGTGTGTGTGAATTTATATTGCATTGTAGCAAGGCGCTGGCTTTAATGCTTCTTCTTCCCTCACCCCCCAAGAGCGCATGAATCTTCCACTTTCCCTACGCTGCATAGATATTAAACACATTATTCTGTTTTGATCGAATACTAGTCAAATTAAATTTCCTCGCTGAGTCCCATCTTTCCATCTGTGAAGCTGAGCGGGGATATGGATTCCAGACAGCAGAAAGAGAGCATTGGCTAAAGGGGCCGCCATTTTCTCCTTTGTTAGCAGTTTCAAGCTAGACATGATACATTTTTGCTTCAATTGGTGCAAATTCCAACATCTGCTCCATCTCTACCTTGCAGACATGATGACAGGTGTATGATCCTTTTAAAAATTACTGGGAGCTGACAGATGGACTGTTGGCAATAAATAAAGAGTAAAACTCATAGCAGGTGGCAAGGGGCTCCTGAACTTTTTCTGCATTTTCATTCATTGGCTTTTAATGTCTTTAGACTCATTGTCCCCTGCTTCAATCTCTCACTGTCCCAACCCTGGCCCCAGGCTCAGCCGCATTTGGCAAGAAACTTTCTTTTTATCCCTTTCCCCACCTCTCTTCGGAGAGGAAAGCTAAATGATGTTAATCTGCCAAATATTTCTGATCATTAGGAGTGCCGTAAAAATTAACATAACCATAATCAGAAATTAACTGTAAAATGAAATGAGGTTTGAGGGGAGTGATAGCAAGTGAAATTCATTTCTTCTTGTGCTGTGAAGGGGAGAATCTGCAGTTCTAGGGGCTTAGACAAATCTGCCTCTGAAACAACACACTCTATGGCCCAACCATACACGATACTGAGGCATTCCCACTGCATTCTGCTCCCATTGACTTGCCCCAGATCATATTGCAATAGAATTTGAGAGTGCTCGGCCCCTTACAAGATCAGGCCCTCTAACCATATTTAAGGAGGGAGTGTTGTCTAGTGGTTAGAGAATATGGCTAGGGTGAAATTCTATGAAGTCAATGGGAGTTTTTCATTATCTTCAGCAGAGCTGGGATCTCACCCCTGGGATCTGTTCCTTACTCTGCCTCTGCCTCACTGCATAGCTTTGGGCAAATCAGTTCACTTCTCTGTCCACTTCTGGGACTATATAAAAAAAAAAAGGAGATTATGTTTTGAGCTATCAGCGATGCTTAAGGAAAGCATTAAAGCATGTGCTTAAGTTTTTACCTAAACCGAGTTGGATGTATGCAAATGTTTAAGTGCTTTCCTGAATCAGGGCATTACAGATGAGCATTATTACATTTTGCAAAGTATTGTAATTAATTCAAACAGAAACAATCCCCCCAAATCAGATATTCCAATTTCTGCATAGGAAATGCATCACTGTCTTTAGTTCCCAGCACAGGCGCAAATCCTTTGCTGGTGCAGCACTACTTCCCTCTTTATGGGGAAGAATATTTTTATTCAGTTCTCTCTTTAAAAAAAAAAAACTTTATAAGAAGCTTGCACCATAACTGTTAATAATTAATACCTAATAATAACAACCAAATCCATGGGCGACTCATTAAACGCACATCCTTACAAAACCTCCAGCGAACGCCTCGCACATTGCTTCGTTATTAAATAACAGTATCTGTACAATGGGGATTTGTGCACATGTGATGACAAAAAAGGCACGAATAGCAGGTTTATTCATGAAAGAAGCTTATTCACTTTGGTTGGGGTTTATTTTCATTTCAGGTTTGTGGCTTAATTGGGGATTTTTGTTAGATTGGTTCTGTAATACCAAGGTGTGTGTGTGGGGGTGGGGGCGCGCTGGGAATTTCAGATTTAATAATTCAAGATTTTGTGGGTTCACAAGCCTTTCTTTAATTGTAATCGTCAGTCCCAAACAGCATACATGATTCAGGAACCCAATGTATCCTTTAAGAGCCTGATCCAAAACCAACTGAAGTCAATAGAAAGTCTCATTGACTCCATGGGGCTTTGAATTGGGTCCTAATATATCAAAATAAGAAAATAGCACAGACCAAATCCGGAAGTCCTTATTTTGTTCCTCATCATGCACAACTCCTCCCAGCTGCAGCTGGATTTGGCATAAGGGCTGATCACACCTGAGTAACCTAATCTATATCTCCATGTGTCCCCCCCACCCCACCCCATCTGCCCCCCCCTCTACATAGTTAGCTGATGAAAATTCTTCCTTGGGCTTCAGAATTCTTATTCAACTGCTGCGGATATTTAGAACATTGTAGTGGTTTTGAGTGAAAAAGAGAGAATCTTGGTTATCTTTAGTCTAGAATGAAGTTACCCACTGGGAAATAAAAACAAGAAAAAGCGGCTTTTTCTTCTCTTCTTCTTCTGATGAAAGGAAACTAAACGAAGACACTTAGGATTTTGCTGTTCATGTATCCAACACGAGAGCCAGCACTCCAGTATCATAAATCCGGTTTTGTTAAGTGTTTTGTTTACACTACTTCTCAAACTCTCCTTGGTTTAAAAGCTGATGTACTCTTAACCGATGTGAAGGACAGTTATGGCTTATTTGCAAGAATCAGGATACTGGCTTATTCTGGCTATCAATGCCTGTTCTGTAACACCAACAACGATGAATAATAAAACCTCTGCTGTTTTTTTTTTTCCCCAATCAGAGCCCTCATGCTGAATGCCTGACAACCTCTAATCTTTTTGATTTAATGGCATTGTGTTAAAGCATGGAGATGGTGGAGACTGGGGCACTGAAAAAAAAAAATTCTGTCACAACCAGGGCTTTAAAGATTTGAGCTCCTTCTAATGCTCTGTCCACAACCTCACTGTCAATGCAGCTTTAAGGGACAGAACAGAGCAGATGACAAAACAACCAGGAAGAGAGAGAGGTACCAGAGCAAGCACTTCATTAGTGCTGCTAATGTACGTGAGATGTAAGCTCTGTGGAAGAGTACAAAAATGAAAAAAAAAAAAGTTAATAGTCGTCTTACCATAATGAGCTAGAAAGGGCAGAGGGAATGATTCACTTTCTCTTTACAGGTGACCTATACTAGATTCAATGTCACTCAACTCACAGAGTACAGCAGCACTCGCATCTGCAGGCCCCATAATGAGCAGTCACTGATAACAGACTGCCCCTTCCTCCCTTTACAAAAATGTGCTGGCGCGGGGGGGGGAGGGGGGAGGAGGGGGACAGGTGTCAGACAGTTAATGTTCAATAAAAATGTTAATGAAAGGTGCAGAGTTCACAGAGAAATGTTCCGCTCGTGTTTGGTGTGTGTGGTGGGGGAAGGGATGAAAACCAAGAGGGAAAAAGGATCATCTATCTCCAGTCAGAGGATCTGAAGCCTGAGGGAGCACATGTAGGTGCATAGTCCACAAGCAGTGGAGACGGGCTAGGTCAGTGGCTAGTGCATACAGCTCTTAATGTCAGCATCATAGAACTGAGCCCAAGTTTGGGCGTGTGGTTTCCTGAAGGATGCAGGAATCCGAAGGATGCGGCACAAGTGATGCCTGAAATTTGGGGTGAGTATCACAGTTGCTGTGATGCCCCTGTTTCCTGATGAGAACTGACAGACAGTGTAACCAAGTGTAACATCTAAGTGGGGAAATTACTTACTCTAATGGAAATCCATCTGGGTGATGCTGCAGACAATGCCCCTACTGTACACAGGTGACTGCTTTACATTTCATTCATAAACTGACTTGTTAAGAACAGAACAGAAATACAACCCTCCACGGTAGCCTGCTTTAACCTGTATAATGGGAAAAGCTTAGGACACAGTGATTGCATTAGCTTTCAAATTCAATCGCATGTCAAAACTGAAATGATCAGGATGAAAAGACGCCTCTGTAACTTAGACAAACACTCAGGTCAGCTTATAATAGGTATAGACAATGACAGACTTTGTGAAAAAATGTAAAGCCATTCAAAGCCATTTCCCCCTCTTGCTTGGTTCTTATTTACCTGCCAAGACCCTAAGAGTTCAGAAAGCTGAGTTTCCCCTCCAAGAGCTAATGATAGTCACTAATGCCTAAACGGTCGCCTTTGCATTCTTTATGCTGCATTGGGGGCTGAGTAACAGTTCCTCAAGAGAAAGCTGTAAACCCTGAACTTACAACTTAGAAGAAGAGTAAAAAAAAATAATTCTCAAATATTTGGCTTTAAAATATATTCACTTGCATTTTTCTTTTTAAATAATTTTTGTGCAGGTGGGAATATACCAAATGTCCTCTCCTGAGATGAAACCCTGTATTTATGTCCTGATTTGTTTCCCACACAGGCAGCTTTTCCATCCTGCCTCAACACTGTCCTGGGGAGAGCACCTTTAGCAACAGGAGGGGAACTCATTCTCCCCGCTTGGTCTCCCCAGGGAGCCTGTGTCATGCTGGACAGTCTGACAGTGATTAAATGTGATTTCAGATTATAAATAGTAACAGCTTTTAACCATTTAGTTTGAAGGGCAGGGTGAGATGGAATGGAATCTGAAAGGAAATGATACATCCCATGGGGGAGCTGACTCGAGCTGAGAATAACAATCTTATGTTTGTTCTGTATTAGATCTTTGATCCCAAAGCCCAACAGATTCCCAGAGGGATCATTTTAGCCACCAAAGGGACCACCATCAAGTGAGGTGAAACACAGCAATGCTCTTGGGCAGAAATAATTCTGTCTTCAATTAAAACTCCAGGAGGAACTTTAGGGAGGCAGGATGTCACTGACTTCGTTTGAATTTGGCCAGGACACCAACCTTAAAAGTCCACAGGAAGGGCTATGGAATCTTTAATAACCAAACGTCCTCAGAATCTTGGTTGTGTACTTCCTTCAAAGGACAGAACAGTGCCTCCTGCCACCATTCTGGGGCACTGGCATCAGCAGTCTGATGAGAAGAGTCACCTTCTGAATTACCAGCACTACCATGGTGTTTCTGAGAGGTCTTCAATGAAAATATTGACATAGCTTGATCCTACCCAGCTTGTGAGATCTGACAAGATCACAGCATGATGTGGCACACATGCAGGTTAAAGTCCTTTGTAGAGACACAGGCAAAAGCACCAATCAGATGTTGGTAGAAAATCCATTAATGCCATTCAGAAACCTACAATTACAATGATGATGCTAGAATATAAAACCTTTCCGAATTTTTAGAAACTGTGTGTGCTTTATGTAATAATAATTTAGCTGTTATATAATTAATAATATTATATTGCATAATTCTACTGCTCTTTCTGCATCCAGAAGGGTTCTTCAGCTTAGCATCTATCTCAACATTTGGGTGTGTTGAGGCATGCAGTTTCAGGAAGCTTTATGGCTGTGCAGCTGGCCACTGGTCCTCTCAGCTCTTCCGTTTTGCTTTTCATCCTTTTGACTATGGCACAGTACATACAATACAATGTATTTATTATTATTATTATTTTTATTTCAGAGCCCAAACACTCCAGTCAGAATTGGCACCCCATTGTGCCAGGCACTGTACAAACACGGATGAAAGGACACCACTCCTCCACTGAGGGTCCTGCAAGCCTCTCTGTGCTTTAAGGATCCTTTTGCTCCTTTCATCTTCCTTCAGTGTCTCAAGAAATCATTCCCCTTGTGCCAAGCTGGACTATAGGTTGTATTGTATTGCACATTCCTTTACTGCTATTCCTCGACTGACAGTGTGCACAGCACACAGAGTAAAACAGTAATTCTTGCCCCAAATAGCTTACAGTCTAATCAGTTTGCGCAAGATACCCTGTTTCTTAAGAAAAAATGTTGGATCTGAAGTCCTTTGCAAACTGCACTGTTTGATCCCCAAAGCCCCATTAAAAGCCTATGGCTTTCTCATAGCCTTCAGGCATTTTCAGAAGGTGCGAGTTGGAATGTCCATTTCTGGAAGAGACCAAAGAGGAGCTTCGTAGGAGCACATCGCATGCTGATATTGCTGCCGATGCACTGAAGCAGTACACAAATTTGCTTGAAATTTTGTGCACAACTTGATCATGGAGAGTTCTTTGTTGTTGACCCCCCAGTGGCGTGTACATAACTCCTCCAGCATGGAATATACAAAAACCTTATCTGGAGCCATTAAAGAAAGCTGTTTGACACTGAACATCAAATTGATTTCTGGCCAGGATTTCACAAGGGCACATGTGACAGCAAATGACATGCTTAAGCCTTGCAATAAATAAATAAGCATGTCCAATGCAAAACCCATCAGTTTCTATGCCAGCTTGAATTATATACATCGTTATAGATCTGACACCCATCTTGTGAGGTGGCAGCGGCAAAGTGTGTTGTTGCCACATATTGAAACAACAGCACAATCTGATGTAAGATTGATCTTCTATTGAGGTGAAAAAGTTAACACTTCTCAGGCAGGGCCGGTTCCAGGCACCAGCCTGGCAAGCAGGTGCTTGGGGCGGCCTCTCCAGAGAGGGGTGGCACGTCCAGCTATTCGGCGGCAATTCGGCGGACGGTTCCTCACTCCCGCTCTGAGCGAAGGACCTCCCGCCGAATTGCCGCCGCAGATCGTGATCGCAGCTTTTTTTTTTTTTTTTTTTGGCTGCTTGGGGCGGCCAAAATCCTGGAGCCGGCCCTGTTCTCAGGAGATATATAGAGGTCTCTTTCTCTCTCCCCCCTATCTATAAGTGGTGCTCTGCAGCAAGTGTTGCAGCTGGCCTTAAAAATTGTTTTTTAATTTCCTTTCTTTTGTGTGTTACTTAGTGAAAAATCAGGTCTACGTTTCCTGCAACAGAAAGGCCGCAGTCCTTTCATGCGGCAGGGGACCTCTGAAGTCCTCTCTAATTCTGCCACATTCAAAAATAGAGCTGGTTGGGAAATTTTGAATTAAATGTGTTTTCACTGGAAAACATCAATTCATTGAAACAGAAATGTATTGGTCTTTTGACAAAAGTGTTTCTTTGGTGGGGCAGTGGGAGAGGGGAGGAGGAGAGAGAGACCTCACCTAGAATAGCCAAGAGCCTATAGCCTAGTTGTTAGGCCACAAACCTAGGATGTGAAAGACCTAGCTTCAAAGCCTGTCTTCAGATCAGGCAGAGCAAGGACAACTATGGGGTGTCTCTCTCTGGTGAGCTATTTTTTTTTGGTGAAAAATTCCCATGTGGAACAAAACCAAATGTTGAAACCTCAAATTTTTTTTGCAAAACAGAATCCTTGTTGTCCAGCCAGTTCTCTTTGAAAGCCCTCTCGGTTGCTCTCACAGCAGCATACCAGACAGGGCTTCATTCCGAAGCTGGAATGTTCCTCTTATGGCAACTGGAGGAATTTGCTTCCCTGTACCACCCAGAGGGTGGGTAGTAAGAACTGTTATTTCTTTCCACTTCTGTAGCATCTATCAGCTGAAGCTCTCAAAGCATTGTATAGCATTAATTACAGTGCAATAATTAAGCCTAATAGTCTTGTGAGCTACAAAGGTGTTATTTATTCAATTCAGAGATGAAGAAGCTGAGACACATAAAAATTAGGTAACTCGCCAAAGGTCACACAGCGAATCAGTGGCAGGGCCAGGAATAAAACCTATGAATGCTGATTACTAGCCTTCATTTCTAAGGACTAGACAACACACTCCTCCTGGGTTGCTGCCACAGCCTGGGCAGTGAGAGACAGAGTATTTTGTGTGTGTCTGTAGTGAATCTGATATTCTTGTTGTTACCAGCCACTCTGGGTACTGTGTGTTGCTTGTGTTAAGGCTACACTGTGTACTGCAAGTTGCAAGTGACTAATGACACCTCTCTTGTATCCTTTGTGTAGTTCTGGAAGGTAGCATGGTCCAGTGGGTAGGGCTCTGGACGGGGAGTCAGGACATTTGGGTTTATTCCCACCTCAGCTAATGACCACTTTTGTTTTATTGGGCAAGCTATTTTACTTCTTTGTCTCTATTTCCCCTCCCAGTCTTTGTCTATTTAGATTGCAAGCTCTTCTGGCCAGGGACTGCCTCTTAATATGCGTATATGTAATGCCAAGATCATGGGGGCCTCTAGGTGCTAGTATAATACAGTATAAATAATAATGTTCCCTGCTGCACTACACAGTGAGCAACAACGAATGTTTTCAAGCCTCTGCCTTCCCCAATCCACCAAAGATTAATGTAAGTGCCACCTCCTGCCATGCACTTTGCTTTATTACCATAAAGTTTCCATTGCATAGCAGTTTGATCCATTCGTGTTTACTTAATTCTGTGTTCTGACAGAAGATGGAGAATTTGCATAATTAATAATGACCCGCGCAATCTCACTTAATGCCTACACTGAAACCTCTGACTACCCTTGTTAACTAACAACATCTATAATAGTGTCAGACAGGTAAAAGACTCCGTTAGTCTGTTGAGACAACATTATTCACTTGGGATTATCAAAGGGTGTTTTTCAGCTCTAGCCATTAGCTGGAATCACTTGGCTCATTCATTAAGGCAATTTAAAAAAAAAACTCAACACAGAAAACACAAAACCAGGGCTCGATGCGAAAAGCTATGCATCTTAGCTTATTATAAGCATAGCCATACACTCCTATCTCTGTCACTGAGATAAAAGCTCACCCAGGTATTTACTGCTGATTTACTTGCAGGTTGTGTTTCCCGAACTTCTGTTAAACTTTGCAAACTGTCTTCAAATTTCATTAACTTTTCTGTCCATATTATTATAATGGAAAATGTTTCACCAGTTCGGATATTTTCAAAACCATCCAAAGAACCGGGATACTCCGTTACCCCCAAATCCTCCAAAGGCAGCTTTGATAACCCCTCTCTTACACTTCATTGCACTCATTTAGTGAATCAACCAACTGTTCTTATTGAAAAGGGCTACCAGCGTTCCTCTGGAAAGTCCAAATTGCCCCATATATTCTCTCCTCAAGGGACTTCGATAAAGCCAGCTGATTCTTTATGGTGATAGGGGCTGCATGACTTCCCTCCACTGCTCAGTACTTACCCCACCCCTTGGGAAGCTATACAAAGCATTCTTTCTACACAGTGTCCCATCCCCCGCTGGCTTGTGGAGTCTGAGACCTGAATTCCAGTCAGTGTCACTAGACCACTGGGTTGGCCATCAAACCCTTGCCTTTTGGCTCAGCTCTGCTATGAATGAAGAGCTATTTTGCTGCAGTGAATTAATCACCCTGCCAATAAGTCGGAGAGCTACTGTGTGCGTGTTATGAAGAATGCTGATGTAGTTGTGGGCCCATGTCTGTTATGCATTGAGCCCAAGTTTCCCTGTGGTATTTTTTCTATATATACACATGTTTTTATCTTAACAGCCATTTTAAAGTTATTTAGACGGTGACTACTGAGTGTCTATCTGAGAGAGCTGAGAACAAAGAGAACCTGTGATGTGTTAGGACAAAGTGAAAAATACCAGAATGAAGTTCTCTGCTCGTCCACAGAACAGATACAGTCCAGGCAGCAGGAGTCCAAACTTCACTACTTCCTATGCCACCAGCATGCTTCTGACCTGAGCTGAAGGGACCCCTGTATGAATTAGACGGCTTCCAGCCTAATCATTCCTTGGCTTTCCGGTTCATCCCACCAACCAGCCTGTTATATATATCTGGTGGGGGGTTTTTTTGGTGGGACCTAAACAAGGGCCACTGCTACCATTGTGCATTGGCAACCAAATAGTCATGAGGTGTTGCCTAGACGTTAAGGGCTCTGTTTCCCTCTACCAGCTACCCCCTTGCGCTGAGCCAGCAGCAAAGCACCTAACCATTTAGGAATGCAAGAAAGAGACTTGCCTGCTGGAGCCGTTCCACTGCAATGCATTAGCATGCTATTATTCACTCGGCAATCCTAGCCTGCTCCCGTCAGGAGGAATTTTAAACAGGCAGGCGCCCTTCAGCTGCAAGGCTCCTTCTAACGAAGTGATGGGAGGCATGGGGCTTGGGGTGGGGGAACATTTCGTTTCCTCAGACGGAGTAAACTTGTAATTTCTAATATCAGAACAATGCCATTTGCCAAGTCAGATGAAATGCTTGTAACGCCGGCTAATCAGATTCCACATTAATGAGAGAAAATATGAAGCTAATCAACACTCAGGCAGGTCTCTAGGCTGCAGGCCTATTAAACTTCATAAAAAATTAATAACTGAAAGAACAAAATCGTTTGTAAGGGGTCTCCAGTGGCAGCGGAAGGGCCTTGAGTATCATTCACCTCTCATTACATTGAATTAGCCTCACTTTCAGACCCCAAACACAATCTACTGAGCAGTGTTTTCTACTGGGCCTTGGATGGCTCTGTTTGAAAATACTCTTGAAATATTTATCTATCCCTTCCTCCCCAGCTCCCTCCTGTTCCATTTTCATGATGGCTTTTTCATTTTAATTAAGGAAATTTGTACTCCAATAGCTCCTGGGAAATGCCTCTCTTCTTTGCGGTCTGCAGATACCCACTGCAAACTTCTCTTTCAGGAAACTGGGACGGCTTTGTAATTGACCTGTGGCCGACTGCTAAAAGCATGTTTGGTAGCTGCCTGAAAAACAAGATTGAGGTTATGTAAGAATGGAGAGTGCAAAAGAAACAAGCTCAACCGAGCTGTGTGAGGAGCAGCCATCTCTTAGCTACCTGAACTTTGATCTTAAAAAATTGCTTAGTCTAAGTCACAAGTTAACAGCCTTGGGTTGATGGCTGCTATCATCAGAAAGCAATGGCGATTGTGGGCTTAGAAATATGGGCCTAGATAAAATAAGAGATATTTATCTGGTGGACAGATGCTTCTGTGTTAGGCACTTTAGAAATGAGAAAGAGAGAGAGAGAGAGTGAGAACTAGAAATAACTTAGCTAGATAAATGGATAGATTAGAAATAGCTTAGATAGATTGGACTACATTAGATAAAATAATTGACCTGAAATTTCACCCAAAAAATCAAAACAAACCCAGCATAAACCTGTATAAAAAAAAATGTGTGGTTAAACTCTCCATTTTAATTGTTTTGTAGTTTCATGTGTCCTTTGCACTTCTGTTTCCAGAGTGGAAAAGATGAAGCAGCACCACAAGGAGGATGGTTTCATCGTATTTTCATCCTGCTTGGAAATGGGAATTGTGGGGAAACCTTTTTTGTGAGATTGACAGGCTAATTTTGCAGATGTAAGTAGGTCTGGTGGGAGTCAGGACTCCTGGGCTGTAGTCCCAGCTCTGCCAGTTAACTGTGTGACCTTGAGCAATTCACTTCACCTCTCACTAGCTCAGTTTCCCCCTGTGTAACATGTAAATAATACGGTAATGTGCATTTCCACTGTCTGCTAGATTAAATAAATACTGTTCACTGGTGTAATAGGCCTGGAAACCTATACTCCACCAGAGTTATACTCCTTGAAACCATTGCAGATTCTTCTCTGACTTATCCCTACTTTACAGTAGTAGACCTCTACCCCGATATAACGCTGTCCTCGGGAGCCAAAAAAATCTTACCGCGTTATAGGTGAAGCCACGTTATAGCGAACTTGCTTTGATCCGCTGGAGTGCGCAGACCTGCCCCCCAGGAGCGCTGCTTTACCGTGTTATATCCGAATTCATGTTATAACGGGACACGTTATATCGGGGAAGAGGTGTATTACTCCACTGACTTTAGTGAAGTGACTCCAGGGATGGGTTAGGCCTTGTGTGTGTGACCCAGTCCTGTTTAGCCACGTGCTCCATTCATGCTTCTGGAATTCTAAAGCAGTTCCAGGATTGCCTGCGATTGATACTTTTAAACTATACTCTGCATTCAGCTTTGGCGAGGGAATGCGAGTGCTTCTAAGTCTTTCTGCTGAGAAAACAGAGGGCTGCCAGGGTGCTTTTTTACAGCATGGCAAATCTTAAATATTTTATCCATTATGTAAATTAGAGCTTAAAATACATGCCTGGTTCTCCAGAGGATCAGCTAAATAGCTCACATGGTTTCCAAGACTAATTATTTTATCTCAGGAAAAGAGGTGGGGAGGGAATGGGTTGGTTAGAGGCACCAAGAGTTGACTGAAACCGTCATTGAGTATTTGACTTATCTAATCACGGGCTACTTCTACACTTGGAGCTGGGTGTGTGATTTCCAGCTCGTGTACACATATTCGTGCTAGAGGTCATTGAGCTAGTGCTCTAAAAATAGTCATATAGCTGCGGTAGCATGGGCAGCAGCAAGCAGCGGTTCACGCTAGCTGCCCTGAGTATGTACCCATGGGGTTCGGTTGGGTTTGTAGTCGGGATGCCTAGCTCAGGCCTCTGCTCGCTGCTGCCTGTGCTCCCACAGCTACACTAGTATTTTTACCTCACTAGATCAAGGACAGCTAGCAGGAGCATGTCTACAAGAACTAGGAATCACATCCCCAGCTCCAAGTGTAGACACAGCTACTGATACACGAGGTGACTGACAGAGATGGCACCATGATACCTGGGCTATTTTTTTAAAAGCCTGTCAGGTAATTAGCATGGTGGGAAACAGCAATGGACTGATAACCAGAAGGCTTAGAGGTCTGGTTTGAAAAAACATCCAAAAATATGCATGTGTATCAGATGTTTTGCCACACTTTTTTTAAATTAAATTAACGGAGATATCCTATCTCCTAGAACTGGAAGGGACCTTGAAAGGTCATTGAGTCCAGCCCCCTGCCTTCACTAGCAGGACCAAGTACCAATTTTGCCCCAGATCCCTAGGTGGCCCCCTCAAGGATTGAACTCACAACCCTGGGTTTAGCTGGCCAATGCTCAAACCACTGAGCTATCCCTCCCCCTTGTTTGAATAGAGAGCTTGATGGAATGGGTATTTCCTGATTTTGGACTGGGCTGTGGTAAGTTCTTGTTCTGATCAAAATCAGGATTTTTCACTTTTATTCCTATGTCCTGGTGCAATATGTTGGTTGAAACTTTTTTGGTAACAGTCCCTACATTTGCGAATTCAGGCCCACTCCAGAAAAGCACATGCTTAATTTCAAGTATGTGACCAGACCTATTCGCTTATATGAGACTCCTTATGTGCTTACAGTTAATAAAGTGCTTTGCTAGTTTGGGACCTAATGTCTGTACAATGCATTGGACTTATAGGGCCAGATTCTCGGTTGTCTTGACCCTTGTGAAATTATTTACACCAGTGCAAAGTAAGTTTAAATGACTGCCATTTTGAGATGTTATATGGTCATATACACTACTGTAAAGACAGTGCAAAGTGCATGTAAGATGTAGGGGAATGGAAAATCTGCTTCATAGACCCCAGCCCTGTGGTTCAATGGGAGTTTTGCTATTGATTGAAAGGGAAGTGGGAGCAGGACCATAAAGCATTATGCAACTTCTGGGACCAATGAGGTCTGTAGGTGACTTCTCATTTTACACATGCGACATGATGTGCTTTTATCTATTCATATAGACTTGTAAGTGGCTGTTGCACTCTGAGCAAATACTTCTGGGAATTTAAACATATTTGGAAACATTCTGAACTGTCTCTAATTGTTCTCAGAATAAGTTCTTCAAATCTCACTGTTTGGCTTCTTCCCTCCTCTACCTGTTCCTAAAATCTACATTCAACACCCATCTTTAGTGACATCGATACATTGATCTTTTCAATTTCAGAAGTTCCAAGAAGTATTTCAAAAGGTCATCTTTGTAGTGCATCCGTTATAAAAGAGCTGGGTCAGGGCAGAGTTCTCTCTTGGGTGTGTTACATACCTATTATGGTAAAACATCTTGTAAAATAAAAGGAGCATCAGCTAATGCTAAATGACAGTTAGATTCCTAATAGTATGAAGTGTGTTGTCCATAATAATTATAACTGGCAAAGAACCTCTGATAAAATAAAGAACTCAAAACTCAGGAGTAACTGCCCAGACCTCAGGGGTTTTCTGTGTTTGTTTGGAGGATTAAAAGAGGTTTTGATCACTTCTGTTCTTATGCTTTATTTACACCTCTTTGCACTTCCATTCCAAGACTTGGCTGAAATCAACGAGTTCAAAGATATGATGAGAGAATTTTTGGACATAAGAACTGAAAAATACCAGAACATTTGGTTTGGAGCCAGAATTGAAGTGCAATTAAGACTGCAGAGGACTGGATGAGAAATGGTCTAAACTGGAATTCTAGACTCACTTCTCCCTTGTGGCTCAGAATGCCCAAATCAAGTACCACAAACTTTGGGAAAGATGGGATCTGAATTTCACAGCTCAGGATCTTATCTAGAGGTGAAGGGATTTGGCTGAGTTTCACACAGAGTCCAAGGCAGAGCCACGAATAGAATCCAGCTTCCTGGACTCCGCACTGTGTGGTCTCTCCTTCATTTAAAACCCCATGCACACCTCCTTGGAGCCTGGATAACACCAGGTTCCAGTGTTTACGTTTTTACTATCATGGCAGCTGAAACCAAGAATTATGGTTTAGAAGACTGCAAAATATGTGGGCAAACTGCTGGCTACGTACTTCCTGGCTACAGCTCAAAAGTAATAAACCAGCTAAGGCTGTGATTGCAGTCCCTCTGCAGAATTCTTAATGTCGGCATCATCTGTTCCAGCTTCTTCAAGAAAAATAGGCTCTGGGATATTCAGCAGCCATCAGCCCAGCTTACTTAATACCCTAGTGGCTCTGTGCGCTGCTGAGTGATTGCAGTATCTCATCAGTAGCTTTCAAAAAAAATTACTCTTTTTCTTTTCCTTAACAGAGGCGAATCTGATAACTCTTCCTGTGACTTCAGTCTGAAGTTGTAGTAGGTCACCATCATCTGCACTGCCAACAGGGGCGGATCTATGTTTTTTGCCGCCCCAAGCATGGCATCAGGCGGCCTTCGGCAGCATGTCTGTGGGCGGTCTGCGATCACATGGATTAGGCAGAGTTTCTGGGGGTGATCTGCCGGTCCCGCGGCTTCGGTGTCCCTGCCACCAAATTACCACTGAAACCGTGGGACCGGCGGACCTCCCACAGCCACACCGCTGAAGGCCGCCTGACTACCGCCCTCACAGCGAGCGGCAGGCTGCCTCCCGCGGCTTGCCGCCCCAGGCACGTGCTTGCTGCGCTGGTGCCTGGAGCCGCCCCTGACTGCCAAACACTCCCTGATTGCTGTAAATGGCAGTGAAAGGAACAGTGCAGAGACCATCATGGCAGTTAACTGGTTAGAGCAAGTAGAAAACCCCTGATGTGCCACTGGAAGGGGCTACATGAAATAGGATTTTGATGGTCAAGTTTCACACTAATGGCTGCCTATTTTGGCATCTCAGCCAGGAAGACAAGGATTGAAGCAGAGCCATGCACAATGCTCTCCTAATTATGCTTCCTCCATAACATGACTGATGCACATTGATCACAGGATATTGTCAGGAAGCCCGCCTTGGCAATGCTCAGGCTTTTTTTGTCTTGTGAATGAATCCCACTTTATCCACAAGAGCTGTCAATCAGACGCTGTTCCCCAGCACAAAGTTCAGTCTAAGGCTTACATGGGAGGCCAACAATTGCTGGGGAATCTCTCCAGCAGACCTTAGAGAGTTACCACATGAGGATGCGGAATGTTTCTCTGTTCTTCTCCATCGCTAACCCAAGTTCCCTGCTCTCATGAAGTCCCTCTTCATAGGCATCTCCAGGCTACTTAAGTATGAATTTCCATACTCACAAATCTCCAGAATTATTGCCTTACTACTAAGTGGAGGGAAATATTTGCAATGAAATGCAAAACTACTCAAATTTCATCTTTCATTGCATGTCATGAGTCCCTTGAAAATTGGCCCATTTTCTAAACACAATTTTTTCCAACTAAAGTAGGGCTATTTTCCAGTGGGAAAGAGACAAGTTCAAGAAATTCCCAACTGTGGCCCCTCCCCAACCAAAGCCCAAAACAGCCAATTTCCCTGCAACAGTGGCTTTGCTTTTTTGAACAGAGATACTTTCATGCAATAAAATTTGAGAACATGTGTATTTCCACATATTTCTGAGAATGTAAACAAAGCCAAACTAGCTCAAGCTAGCAAGAAAGTAGAATTTGAGGAGGGTGGAAAATCACATGAGAAAACTCCATGAACATTTTTTGGGTGAAAATCCACAAGACAAAAATGGTTAACATTGCACATCTCTCGTCTTTCATGCTATTCATCATGCAGTATCCCCACTGCAACAGTGGGGGTGTGCTTCAGGAGCCTGAATGAAATACACACTTTTTGGAACAGAATACACGTTGTGGAACAATGGACTGCACTGAAATGCTGAGGAATCTTTCCTTTTTTATATAACCATGATTTATCATTCATCTTTGTTTCTTTTTTGAATGGCAAGTTGAAAAGCAACTGTAAAGGTGAGTGTCCAAGTTTGTCACCCTGTGGCTTCTGGTAACATGGAATACAACAAAGCTGTCTCTCCAGAGAATGATCTTAAAGGGGAGCAGTTCACTAGATGTTCCCTGGTTTGACTGTTTTTTCCATATTCGCATATTGAGCTGCCCTTCATTTTCCATTCATAATTTGTTTGCATTTATCAATCATTGTATTTGGACTGACTCTGACATGAGGAAAGTAGGCCTGTGCTGGATACAAAATGGGTAAAATAAAACAGGTGGGAACAGGTGGTGTGAGCTTTTGATGACTGCACAGAGACTTTAAGAAGACAGATTTCAGCTCTTCCCCTAATTTATTATCTACACAGTATCTTTCATGATCACATTGTCTGTAGGCCTGAGGAAGAGAAGCCCTGTAATTTGGCATGAAATAAGAAGGCATGGCGGGTGCAGAGAGCTTTGAAAGAATAAAGGAAGCAAAAAACATTGCTTTGTGTCTCAATTTCCTAACTTGTGAGCACAGAATATATTTAGTGTTGATCCTGGCCTTATGCATAATATTCAGTTAGAATCCAATAAGCCAAATCAACTCTTTAGAGTTCCAGGCAGACATTTTCAGATATTTATTTCCTTTGGGAATCCCATCCCTGACAGGAAACTGAATATAAATAAAAATAAATATTTGACACTTTGCACTTGTATCATGCTTTTCAGCCACAGATTTCATAGTGCTTTCAAAGTATCATTACCCCCAGTTTCCAGGTAGGAAACTGAAGTACCACGTGGTGAAGGTCACAAATATGAAAAGTGGCATCTAAATTTGCGAGCCTACGAAGTGCCTGGTTTCCAGAGATGTTTAGCACCTAGGATTCCCACTGAAGTCAAACGCAGCTCCTGATGTTTAGGCAGTAGGGCTGATATTTTCAAAACAGCTCAGTGTCCACAGTCGGAGCCTGATTGTCAGGATTGCTCACCCTTCTGGCTGGAGGTTGAATGCTGAACTCCTTTGAAAACCTCGCCCTTTATTTAGGTACCTAAATGGGAAGTGAGCTCTTTAGAAGATCGGATTGTTTAAGAATCTGGCCCCACATAGCTCAAGGCGGGCACTCATGAACCGAGGCACCTAAAATAAGAAGCAGCCTCTGGAAAACTGGGTTTTAATAACTTGTCCAGCATCACCGGGTAACCGTGATGCGGTGAAGAACCGTGTTTCGTGAGTCCCAAACTGCTGGTTGGTGCTCCAGGCCATGGCTGCCTCACTGAACTACCACATTTGCATGTGTAAGTGGGTTCTTGTCTTTATAAGTCAGGCAATGGAGCATTTACCTGTTATGTGCACATGCAAACACCCCTTTTGGACGAGAACACATACAGATGAATCCTCAGCTGGGCTGCACGTTAAAGCAGCCTATAGGCTGCTTTAATGTTAGCCAGTCTGTAATATCCTATTGTAATATCCCACTTCTTGTTCCTGGAATGCCCCCTACCACCTCACCATCCCCCCTACATTATGGAGCAGGGAGGTGCTGACATAAAGCTACCACAAAGGAGCCTCGGTGGGGTCGAGAATCTCGCCCCTAGAGTGTGCAGGCACAGCGATTGCATGTGCAAATTTTGCAGGGCCCTTGGGTGCCCACCCAGCTTTGAAAATGCTCTGAAAAGCACAGCAGACATGTACCCACTGAGAGAATCAGTATCAAGGGAATCTGCAAAGCGCTCAGCTAAAAACAAACCCTCTATAATATGCCCCTCAGAGACCCAGCAATTTTCAGCTGACAGTGCCATAGACTTATCGCCATTTAATTTTGAATTTACAGAAAGCCTCTGTAAGTGATTTTGACTTTCCATCAGAAAAATAGGGGTGTGCTGTCTCTAAGCCTCTGAGTATTTTAGCCCAAGATCAATAGAATGCATTAAACAAATTGCTTTCCCACCCCATCCAGACTGAGTGGCTCCACCATTTATTTTTTTTAGATGCATGGGCTGCAGCCTGTGATGATATACGGGGTGCTTGTGTTGGTGGAACTCAGTCAGTAAAGGGGTGCAACAAAACTCGCAGTTTCAACCTTAGAATTAAAAAAAAAAAAATCTGAAAATGCAAAGTTAGAAATAATTTTAAAAAAAAGCATTCCTCAAAAAGCCTGAGATGTTTATAGACTTTAAGGTTCACGCTCAGTATGTGCAAATCAGAAGTAATGATTAAAAACATCTCTTCTCTTCCGAAAGGTTAAGTGTCTCCTCTTGTACAAAGGAACTCGATGTACTGGCACTCTTAAATTCCAGAGTGAGATCAAGTGCATGGAGCTTTGATAGCAAAATATTTAGTGGTAAAGAATGAACATTAAAGAGGAATGAAAGTACTGAGTGTGGGTAAGTACGTTGTAGTGCACAGAATTAGGGCTCTCTTCACCTGAGTCCATTGGGAATCCTATCTATCAGTGAATGGGAAAAAGGACTTGGCGTTCCCCATTTCTAGGGGAAAAGTATCTTTATTTTAAAATGAGGAACAAACTGATTCAAAGGCTGTGTTTCAGTTTTTAATGAGGCAAATCCTGAAAACTGCTGAAAAATTGCAAATCCCACTGAAGACGAGGCACAGACAGAAAAATAAATAGAACCTCTGGGGAACTGGCCCATTAATTTATTGTTGGTCAAAGATGTCGGATTGACGGTGCTGGTGACCAAAGTCCTTTAAACTCAGAACAGGTGGAAAACAAACAATGTAAGTGCAGACTCCCCTTCCCAGCTACACAGCCACTCACTCCCAGCTTAGCTGGACAGCTTCTAAGAATGAAGGAGCAGTCAGTCTTCATGCACATTTAAGTCCCAGTTCAGCAGAGCCCTTAAACATATGCTTAAGTTCCACTGAAGTCAAGTACCTTGCAAAACTGGGGCCTTACTTCTTATAACTCTTCAATTGGGAATAGAATGCCACTAAGGGCGAGAAGTAGTGTCAGTTGCTGTTAGGGTTTGGGTGAGAGGGACCTCTATCTGCTACAAACTGATTAATTTCACATAGGTCACTAAACTTCTGTCAGACTGTAAAGATTTTTGGTCACCCGGTTGGATTTTAACTAGTGATACAAAGGTGAAACATTCTTCTTTTTCTTATCAATCCCCTGAGACAACAAGCACCCCTTTAACCTGAGGATATTTAGAATCCTATAAAATAAAATGTAATAATAATGACTATAGTAGGCTAACATAACAATTAATGTAAAATACATTAAAAATGCGTTCAGGCTCTGGCTTAAAAACACCAATACTATCATATCACAAAGAAGAACTATAATATGGCTAATTTTTTTAAGTGGTCAGCCCCCAGCATAGACCCAATGAGCTGAACTGTTTGAAAATCTGTCCCCAGATGTGGGCGCTGAGCTGTTTTGAAAATCTAGCCCATTAAGGTTATTGCACAAAGGTAACTGGTGCACAATCCATTGCCAATGCATTGAAGAGGAGACATGCTAGGGTAACCATGAATGCATGTTATTATATAATACGCATTACTATGCTGTTACTGACTTGAGTGGGCATAGTGACATCCGTTGTTACTGGGTGTGTTGGAAAATATTGTAGCAACATCAAATACTGATTACAATTAATAATCAGATAATTGAATAAATCATTAATGAGAGCATACCCTTGCACAGTGGCTTGCTTCCCAAGGGTTCCTAAAGCATTTTGCAATCCAGACCCCAAACTGAAATGCATCGACTGTACCCCTAAGGAGCACCGGAGTGACAGTGTACAGCAACACTGCTTAACAGTTCAAGCCAGGAAGTGGCAAGGAATATTATCTAGTTGTATATTGGTTGATTTCAAAATCAAGTAGCAATGAAAGGGACAGGACTCAACATGCCTATTGAGCAATGCTTTTACTACTGGCCCTCTGGATGAGATTGTTTTCTAAATTAAGTCTCCAAACATGACATTAAACAGAATGGGGAGAGGAAGAAAGAAGGTTGGCTAGAGTCTATAATTAACTTTCTGACATTCGGAGAACTGTGACATTGGGTCGTATCTGTCTAAATTGAAACATTCCACAGCCCTAAGGCCATTGATAGTATTTAGCCAGACTTCTGACATCCAGACAAAGAGCAACTTATCATGTCTCAGATTCAACTAAGGGACAAAGGAAAGGTCAGGAGCTTAAAATAAAAGTATTGAAGAAGTAATGTAATGATCGAGGATCTTGACCAAATGGAAAATCTTTCTGATAAATTAGCAGTACAAGAGAGACAGGGTTAAATTGTTAACTCCTTGTCAGTTTACAAATCAAATGCTCAAATATCTCTTGCTTCCAATGTTACCTGATTTATTCATTTGGCAGTGCAAATGAGAGGTCATCGGTGAAAAAAAGTGATCTAATGTGGAATAAGGAAAGTCAGCAATGGGACAATTAGTATAGTTTTGCGGCCATGGGCTACTGATTTTTTGTGGGGAGAGAGACTCTTCTCAATTCTTTATATCTAGAATTATGTGAATGTGAATCCAAAGAAGGTTTATGCATCCGAAGAAGTGGGCAGTAGCCCACGAAAGCTTATGCTCTAATAAATTTGTTAGTCTCTAAGGCGCCACAAGTACTCCTGTTCTTTTAATCCAAAGAAGGGCATTGTTCAATTAGACCATAATTTTGAAGTTGCTTTTTAGGTATGTTCTGTACAGATTATAGTTATAATGTATAGGTGTGATTGGCCATGTCACTTAGTTTCCTTGTAAGAGGCACAGAGGATAACAGTATTTCCCTTTATTGTTTTCTTGATATAGATTATAAAATCTTTGGGTAAGGGATTGTCTCTTATTCTTATGTAGCCTAGCACAATGGGCTCTTGATTTGGTGTCCATAGGCACTAATAATAATAAAAAATAGTAAGAGTTCTTTTGTTGGATTCCTACTTAATGAAAAGAAAATTAGAGGAAAACTAAAAGAAGTGAAGATTTTTAATTAATTATCTTATGCAGACTAAAGCCTTGATCTTATTTCAGACAAGAAACATCTTGTTCATGTGCCAGAAGGATTTAACATCATGGTTCTTATATCTATGACACTCAGGATATTGTTCTTGCTTGATTACGTGTCCCCTGTCGCTTGTATCTATTTACCTCTGAGCATACATATATTAGAGAAATAGATGAGTTTTAATGAATGTGTTTGTCCTGATAAGTGAACAAAAGATGGACTGTATATTACCTAGGTCATTAATGTGTTGTGACACCAAGGTCATAGTGTATCTGTCTAAGGTACTTATATGGCCCCCATACCAGAGTATTGGAATTCCTCACAATATTTCAAGTACTTATCCTTAGAACATCCCTGCGAGGTAGGGAACTGCTATTATCCTCATTTTATATAATGGAAACTGAGGCACAGAGAAATTCAGGGCCAGATTTGTAAACGTATTAAGGGGCCTAAAAATGCAGGTAGGAGGCTAGTGGGATTTTCAAATGTGTTTAGGCACCTAATTCCCATGACCATGGATTTTAATGGAGTTAGGTGGCTATCACATAGGAAGTCTCTTGCAGATCTGGGAATTGAACCGTTTATCCTGAGTCACAGGCTAGTGCTCTAACCACTGGAGAATCCTTCCCTTCAACATTGGTCAAACACCAGACCTTAGGGCAAATATAGGAGAAATTACCCTTCTGCTGACCCATTCATGGCCACCAGCTTCTGACCACCCCTGAGGATTTTATGCAGGGCCTTTCATTATGAATTCCTGAGATATTCAGAAGATTAAATCCAGAAGGTTAGTTAACTCATTCAAATAGGATTTAGTAAGATAATTACAGCAGCTAATTGCCAAAAATAATAATAAAACATTCCAAAGTATGTTAATGAATAGCTTGAAATACTGTAGCTCTTAATAGATGGCAATTAATACAGACTTGAGTAACTGATAAATTGAATTGGGCTCCTCTGTTTTGAAGTGCAATGATAAAATGGTAGCTCTTGGCTAAAAATCAGATATAGTTAGAATTCTGTTACTTTGGTAGAAATGGAGAGACATTATCCAGTGCAAGTCAACTAAAGCCATGCTCTTTAGTCTAAGGAAGTTTTGCCAATAATGGAGTTTTGATTTCAAAAGAATGGCTTATCCTTGCATTTCCATTTACTTCCCCATCCCCAAGAAGCAGGGATGAGCAGGCTTTCATAAATTTATGGTTGAATTCTGCTCTCAGTTTTACTTATGTAAAATCAAAGTAGCTGAAGTGAGGTCGATGGATTTACACCAGTGTAATTGAGACCAGAATTTGGCCATAAACACCGGTTCCCACCCCAACCAAACATGAACCAAAACATTTTAGGATAAAATCTGCCTAGTTTGGGGCAGAGTGCTATTTCAGATTTATGAGGGGTGTTTCTTCTCCAGCCTCCCCTTCTAAGGTCCCCTCTTGTGAAAACAAGAATTTACAAAGTGGAGGCTGAGCTGACTGAAACCAAGTGACACAGCAAGCTGAATTTGTCTTCTGCTTCCAGCTCCCTCCACCTGTGACATACAGGCTCATTTGCAAAACTGCAACCAGGAGAATTCCTTATTGTTTGTTCTCTGAATAGGTTTGAAGGCAAATTTTGCCAGTTCTCCTTTTGTCTGTGATGCAAGATGTATTTAGTGTATTGGATTTTCTTTTCATCCAGTTCTATTTGCAGAAAAATAAATTGCTCAAAACATCTGAAGCTGACAGCAAATCAGTGCACACTGTACATTTTGAAATGATCTTATTCAAAGCTGAAAACAGTGGGATAACTTTGGGGCATGCTTAGTTTTCAAGGCCACGGTTTCAGGCAGTGTCACTTCGCTTCTTCAAGCGAACTCCAGAAGCAGGCTGCTATTTTTTGTATATTTTTGAAATTTCTCAGTCTTAGGGTCCCAGCTATCACTATGTATTATAGCTGATGTGATCTAACATGACACATCATTTAAAAAAACATTTGAACAAAGCCTTTTTTTTTTTGTTTTTAAAAGACAGATCTTAAAACTTTTAAGAGAAAGAAAAGAACCCATCAGCTACATAGATCATATGTTGAATTGTAGAAGAGCCAAGCCCTGGATCTGAACCGGATTCTTTTTTTGTTAGCAGTGCTATTATTTAGTTGTATTATGGTAAAGTTTAGAAACATCAGTGACATAGAAGCAGCTTTTTAAAGGTATGTAGGCACCTAAAGATGCAGATAGGTGCCACGTGGGATTTTCAAAAATGGCTAGGTGCCAAACTCCTTTTGATTGTAATAGAAACTAGGTGCTGAGGCCATTTTATAATCCTACTAGGTACCTATCTATGCCTTTTAGGTGCCTAAATAATTGGATCCTAAGTGCACAAGTCCTATCTGAAACTGGAACTTTGGCACCTAAGTCCCTTAGTCACTTAAGATTTTACCCCAAATCCTGATCCCAGTTAATAGAATAGTTTTCCATTCATTTCAGTGTGGCCTGGATTGAGTCCAGCAAATGTAGAAGGTCCCAAATGTGATACCATACTATTCTTAATGATATTTATTGCAGGATATTCATTAAGAGAACATGAGAGGTTCTTTTCATAATCACTGATGTTATCTTTCTGTTTAGGGGGGAAAAAAAACACCAAACCAAACCAAAAGAACATTGTGTGCCCAGCCAGAGTCACCAGCCAAAATTACAATTAAAGTAGCCAAGGAGGGAAGTTGTGTGATCCATCACCAAGCATTCAATTGCAGTGACATAACGCCACAGTAATGCCTCAATTTAATTCTTGGCATAATTAGAGGCAATGTTGGCATCAGGGAATCTACCAAGGTAGCAATTTTCTAGATAATCAACTTAATGTCTTCATTCTAAGTACATTTATATGTGTAAGTTAATTAGGGGAGTTAATTTTCACAAATGGCAGAAAATCTGCATTTTCCAGTAGAGCTTTGTTTTGTGACCATTTCCGACTCAAAGTAACTTACAAAGACCACTTGGCATCCCTTATCTATTACAGCAATCTAACCTGGACTGTGGGTGGGGAACACTTGTCAGTTTGACAGATGTGCTGATCCCGGTATTCACAACCCCTGCCCTGGGCTGCTCATTTTCCTTTATAGGGAGGCAAAAGAACAGTTTTCCCTGCCCCAGACCAGGTGGCTGCACATACCAGTAATAACAAACCTATAAAGGGTGAAACACCTGCCCGTTCGCTTGGGTTAACCCTCCTCCATTTCTAAAATAACTTGGCATTGCTATGCTGGTTATGGGAGTCCTAAAGCAAATGAGGATGCTTGTCATGGTGTGGTGATTTGCACATCTTTATACAGTCTGCCCTGCTAGAGTGTGATCCAAAGCCCAATAATGCGGCTGGCTCTCTGAGAATAGTTTGGATGATGTTTCTTGGCACACAATTCTCTTCTCTGTGTATTTTATGGGAGGCGGAGTGAGGGAAACATGTTTTGATCTGTGTCAATATTGCTGTTCCATATTTCTCTGGACAATTGTTTCCCTTCAAAGCGGAAGACAAATGTATGATGTCAGGGAAGAAGGAAAATCATCGGCAGGGAAGTAAAAGTCCCTCCTTGTATGACGGTGGTGATTGCTGTATCTGGAATGCTGCATTCTGATGTGGAGATCTTTAGGAGCAGAAAGACAGACCCCAAATCTCCAGTGCCTTTCCCTTTGTTTAGTATTCACATCTTGGCCCAGTGACAGTAATGGGCTACCAAGTCAGTCAGAGCATTTCATTCCTAGTTTGCACTGCTCTATATGATGAGACAATACATAATCAGGCCCATGCGAACTAGAAGCTAGAGAAACCTCAGAGATCAGCAGCAAACATGATTAGTGGGCCGGAGACACTGATTTGTGAGGGAAGATTAAAGGAAGAAAGCATGCATAGCTTGTTTGGGCAACAACAAACGAGGTGAAGTGGGAACATAGCAGGCTACAACTATTTAATGAATGTAGAAGGAGAGGGATTATTTAGCATGGTCAACGGGGTACAGCTAGAGGAAATGAGAAGAAAATTAAAATCTAGGCTAAGTGAGCTTGCTTCTCCCTTGTGTTGCACCAGTTTCACATCGGTGTCATTCCAATGAAGTCAATGGAAGCAGTGTAAATACTTACAGTGAATACTGTTAAAGCAGTAGAGAATTGGGCCAACATCAGAAAAAGTTACTGACGGTTATCTATCTATGAGACTGGAATTGTCTCTTAACAGAAGGAGAATGTCCCCTTCCTGGGGACATTTAAAACTAAACAGGAGAAAGCCTCAGAAACTACATTGGAGGGGACAATTGTACCTTGCCAGAAGGGAATAGACTAGGTGACTCCATAAAATGTAGGAAGTCGGTGGAGCCACACTGAAGTCAATGGGTATTTTGCCCCTGATTTTAATTGCACCAGGATTTCAGGTGGAGAGTCTGGTAAAGCCCATTGGCTGGGAATAGCCCATTCTGGTCTCCAAATTCAGCAGAGTTATGTAAGCCCACAACAAGCTCTCACATGTTACAATGGTTATATTCTGAGTTTTTAATATGGGAAGGTCTTGGTGTTGGATATATTTATCTAAAACACAGTAAGTCTGCATCCTGAGGGGCTTCCTCAGTCCCAATCCTTTGTGGTCCTCTCCTCGCTGGGGTTCTTGGATGCTCTGTGTGGTCCATTGTCCTGTGTTTGGGTTCTTTGGCCTGTGCTCACCCTCCTTTTGAAGTAGAATAGATCCATTCCAGCTCACAGGAGACAGAGCGTGAGGGGTGAATGACCACACAACTGTAGGCTTTGAAGAGGCTCATTCGTCAGCTACTGTGAACACTTTGGCAAACCTGAACAGCACTCTCAAGATGATTTGTGATTTTCGGTCAAAAATCCTCCCCTTCCCCTCCCCCACAGGTGAAACCCAGTGAATTTTGGTAGAGTTTTGCTTTGAACTTTGAGTTTATGAAGTCATACCTCCAAGTGAAACACACACAGGTGCAAACTCAGGCACAGAGAGACAGTGTAGAGGAGCGGACACACCCCTGCGGTGCCTCCTGCTGGTTACGCCGGGGAATGAGCTCAATCCAGGCTCCGGAGCGCCCTCTGCAGGCCGGTGATCCGCCTGTCCTCTTCTGGCCCCCTATGTCCCTCCCAGGACCTGGTGCCCCTATTACTGGGATGCTGCCCCCTGGCAGTACCCCACAGATCTGGGTCTCCCCTCCCAGGGGAACCCCCACCCACTATCCCCACCTTGCCTCAGCACTAGGCCACTGCCAGTCACCAACTAGCCCCTGCGCCCTGGGGCAGACTGCAGTATAGGCCACTCATCACCAGCAAGGGGGGTTTGGACCTGCTGCCTTGGACTAGCCCTGGGCTGCCCTCTACTACCCCCAGTACCCCTTGGCCTAATACTTGGCCACAACCTGGGGCTTTCCAGGCTGGAACTCCTCAGCCTTTCGCCAGCCCTGCTCCACTACAAGTACCCTATGTCTAGTTCCCTGCAGCCAGGTCCTTCTCACCCTGAATGCAGAGAGGCTCCTAGCTCCCAGCCTCTTATATAGGGCCAACTGAGGCCTGATTGGGGCGTGGCCCCAGCTGCAGCCACTTCCCCCGATCAGCTCAGCCTTCACGCTATCTGCTCCCTGGGCTATCTCAGGCCCTTCCAGGCAGGAGCGGGTGTCCACTCTGCTACAGAGCATGCTTAGTGTTCTCTGGTTACCCTGCTAGCTGGAGCTCCTTCTCCCTTCCTCCCTGGGCTGCTACTGCTGGCTAGAGCTTCTTCCCTGGACTGCTGCTGAGCGAGGGGTGGGGGGCCTTGCTGGCCAGCCCCCCCTCCCCACCATCTCTAGAGGGAGAAGCCAAGACCCCACCTTCACCTTCACCACTACCACCTGTGGAGGGTCCTTCCTGCCTGGCTGCTAGGGTTGCTGGAAGTGCTGCTGCTGCTGCCGCTGTGTTTTTTCCTGGGGAGCTGCAGGAGCCTGGAGGAGGAGGACGAGGACTACGTCGACCATCGGCTGCTGGGGGAGCGCACAAGACTCTGGAGACCACTGGGGAGGGGGCCCTTCAGGACTGAGTAATTTTTGAACTGTGCTCTAGTGGTGGGGGTCTAGACTGTGTCTGTGGGGACACAGGGGGTGTGGCGTGGAGCCTGCCCCCGGTCCATCTGTGTCCCCCCCCCCACACACACACACCCCACCACCACCCTTGCCCCCTCCACCAGCCCCACAGCCCATTTACCATCTGCCTCCGCTCCTGCCTCTGGGACTCTGCTGCTCTCCTGGCCTGCTGCGCCCTATTGACATCATTTGGGCCTGCAGCGGCAAGCAGCCGCACATAGACTTTCCGCAAGCGCTTGTGGGGGCACCTACCCCCCCTGGACTGACCCCTTTGCAAAAGCCCCCCCCAGCTTTGCCCCTTGCTGCCTATCCCCTTTGCCCTCTGTAGCCTTTTGCCCCTCCCCAGCTTCAGTTTGTTTGCCTGCCCCACCCTTTTCCCTCTGCAGTTTGGTTCAGTTGTCCCACCCCAGCCCTGCGGTTAGCCCCTTGGTTCCTCTGCCCCATTCCCAGCCTGGTTGCTCCCCTTCCTTTGTGCCCCCCTTGCCCTGATTGACCCCCCCCTCGTGTGCCCATGCCCCCTCCCATGCGCTTGTGCCCCCCATCACATTTTGGTTAATCACTGCTCCACCTACTGTTGTTGTGACCTTCCCTCCCCTAGTGTAGCTAGAGGAGCCGGTGTCGGTGACTGGCCCCGGCCCCCCCCAAGCCCTTGATATCCTCCCATTTCCCCCCGTTTCGGCGCCCTCCTCCCCTGCCTGCAGCCTAGCGGGGAGGAGTGGCTGACCTGTTCCCCCTTTACCTGCCCTCCTTCTCTGGAGTGTTTCCCCCTCCCACCTTGCTCGTTATGGAGGGGAACACGGCAGGCGAGCCCCCCCCAGTAGGCCCCGCCACCCCTCCCCCACCTGCCCCCTTGGCCTCTTCCTCAACCTCCGCTGCCGAACCACCTGCCACCGCCCCCGCTGCGGTATCGGCAGCGGCGGGCGACGGGGTGATCTCCGCTGCTGCCCCGTCCCTCGCTCCCTCCGATACTGGGGGAGCCGCCCCAGCCGGCAGGAAAGGCCAGGGCAAGAAAAAGGGAAAGAGCCCCGCTAGGAAGACTGGGCCCTCCATGGCAAGGGCTGCCCCCACTGCCACGGCCCCGCCACTGGCCGCGGCGTCCCTTCCCTCTGCTCCCTCCACCAGCTCTGCGGGTGCCCCTCCCCCAGCCCCCAGGGCATATGCCCAGGTGGCGGCGACCCCTCCGCCTGCCGCTACGTCATCTCGCCCATCCACCGCCTCTGTTTCCATCTATAGCGGTCTGGGCCCCTTCCCCACCTTGACCAGGAGGCATGGCATCCGTTGCCTCCAGGTGCCCGCCTCGCCGCACATGGAGACCTACGTGGGGGCGTTGGCGAGGGTGGTGGGGCCCATGGACATCATGGCGGCCTCCAAAATGTATGGCAAGGTTGTCTTCTTCCTTGCCTCAGAGGCTGCCGCCCAAGAGGCGGTGGAGAAGGGCCTGGCAGTGGGGGGCGTGTTCGTCCCACTGGAGCCGCTAGAGGACCTGGGTGTGGTCCTCACCTCCGTTCCTCCTTTCCTCCCCAATGTCGCCCTGCTGCCCGCCCTTTCTACCCTGGGGAAACCTATTTCCATCGTTAGCCCTCTCTCACTGGGCTGAAAAGACCCCGCCCTCCATCACGTCCTCTCGTTCCACCGGCACGTGCAGCTCCAACTGCCGCCGGCGGCACGTGCCGGAGAGGTGCTCGAGGGGTCTTTCCTGGTCCCCTATCAGGGGGCCCATTACCAGGTGCACTATTCCACGAGGGAGGCCCGGTGCTACCTCTGCCGGGCGATAGGGCACGTCCGGAGGGACTGCCCCTTGGCCCGGCACGGAGGAGCGTCTGGGACCCCCGAGCCCCGGCAAGGTGCCAGCCCCACTATTGCTGGCGCCCCTTGTTGCCCGGTACCCGGAGCCGCCCCTCCTCCTTCTCGGACCACCACTGCTCCCGCTCGGACCACGGGGTACCTCCCCCACCATGCCCAGACGAGCGGGAGAGGCCCGCCTCTGCTACGTGCACTGTGGCGGGGCCTGTAGAGGAGGGTGCGGTGGGGGTATTGCCGGGCGCGGGCCCTCCCCAGGGGGATTCCATCCCCCCTCCTGCTGCCCCATTGTTACCTCCTCAGGTCCTCGAGCCGTCATCTCTGCCCCCCGACCCAACCCCTGTCACCCAGCCCACAGATAATGCCATGGAGGGTTGGACCCTAGCACAGGGAAAGCGGGGCAAGTGGAAGGCTCGAGCTCCGCTCCTGCCATCCGGTGCGGAGGCCCCCTGGAAAACCAGGAAGGGGGGCACCGCTGCCGAGCCTTTCGCCATGCCCGCGGGTACATTGCATCTACTGTTGCCAGCTGGGGAAGCTGTGGCAGCACCGAAGGATGCCGCCATCCATTCTCCGCGGTCCATCCTCGCAGAGGCCCCCGTTGAAGGCCCTCCTGTCCCCTTGCCATCTGTATCCGCTGTGCTGCCTGAGGAAAGTGTTGCCTTGGGTGCTAGCGGAGAAGACCCTGGGGTGGTGGGAGGTGAGCTCCCTTCGATTTATGAGGAGATCGAGGTCAGACCCAGGGGCAGGACGACCCTCTGCCAGCGGGCCTTGATCTGTCCGACCTCACCCCAACCCCCCCTTCTCAGTCTGTTCCCCTGACCGCTGCTCCTGCCTTAGAGGAACCCCTGGACTCTGACCTGCCTGGCTGCGGGTGACACCTCGCTGATGGCCGCCGAGCCTGTTCAGGCGACGGCCGGTGCCTCGCGGCTGGGACACGAGTTACCAGGGGTATCCCTCGTTGGCGTGTGGCAACAGAGTTCCTTCCCGGGTGGGGGCCCCGTTGAAGATTGTTCGCCTCCTGCTGCCGTGGCTGTTCCATCTGACGTAGAGCCTGAGCCCGGCATCACTGGGGACCCCCTCCCGAACCCTCAGACCCCGGAGCCCGACCAAGAGGAGCTACCTTCCAGCTGTCCAGCTCCTGGGGCCCAGGATCCCACCTCTGTCCCTCTTCCCGACCCTACTCCTGCCCCTGGCCCTGCCCTTACTCCTGACCCAATTCTTAACCCCTCCACCTCTTGTGATGCCATTGCCGCCCCTGGGACCATCTCCTTCTCTTTCCCTGAGGATGGCTCCCAGGGTGCGGCCTTTGTGTTCCCCAGTCCCGACCCGCTAGGGGCTGCTGTCCTCCCTCCCCCGCTACCCCCCTTTGAGCCGGGGACTGAGGCGGGCCATGTGGCACTGGTCCATCGGGCGCCACGTCGAGGGTCCGCCCCTTGCCTGCCCATCTCGCTGGGCCACGGGGCCGTGCCAGGGGCCCCAACGGGGGATGACCAGAAGCCAGTGACCCCACCCCCACATACGCTGCGAGAAGAGCTGCGGGAGTTTTTAGAAGACGTCCGTGGCTCCCGCAATAAGGTGCCGCTCGCTCTCCAGCGGTGGGGGGATTTCCACCAGATCCTCCGGGCCGCGAGGGCCCTCATGGTAAAAGGACTGGGAAGCAGGGTGCCGCGGCTTACCAGCGGGTCCGCAGCTTCCGTGACTCCTTGCTCACCTTCGGGGTGGGTCACTGTTTGCTGCGCGGCCCAATGGAAGCCGTGAGCGTCCCTACCGACGAAGATCCCCCCCAGCCTTCCTCATGCCACCTATCACTTTTGCAACATTGAACACCTGGGGCTGTAGGGTGGGTCTCCGCAGGTGCCAGGTGCTCTCCTTCCTTCGGGAGGGGGGGTACTCTGTGGTTTTCCTGCAGGAGACCCACACTGATCCAGCCGCCGAAGACAGCTGGCAGCTGGAGTGGGGGGACAGGGTCTATTTTAGCCATCTCACAGTTCGTACAGCTGGAGTGGCTATCCTGTTCTCCCCCGACCTACGGCCTGAGGTGCTGGGGGTTGCCAAGGTAGTGCCGGGCCACCTGCTGAACCTCCAGGTCCGTATGGAGGGGCTTGTGGTCAACCTTGTCAACGTCTATGCCCCGATATCGGGCCCAGAGCGGTTGCCTTTTTATCAGCAGGCGTCCGCCTTCCTTGGCTCCTTGGATCCTTGTGAGTGCCTGGTCCTGGGCGGGGACTTCAATGCTACCCTCGAGGAGCGGGACCGCTCAGGGACCAAGCAGTACCCAGCCGCCGCGGACGTCCTCCGGGAGATTGTGGAACATCACTCCCTGCTGGACGTGTGGCGCGACCACCACCCGGACGATGTCTCCACGTTCACTTATGTCCGGGTGGAAGCCCATCAGTCGTGCCACTCCCGGTTGGACCGCATTTACTTGTCACGTCTCCATCTTTCACGGGCCTACTCCTCCGACGTGCGGCCAGCCCCTTTTTCAGATCACCAACTAGTCACCGTGACGGCCTCTGTATGTGCGGAGAGGCCGGGACCGGCCTATTGGCACTTTAACAATAGATTGCTGGAGGATGTGGGCTTCGTGGCGTCCTTCCGGGAGTTCTGGCTGGTCTGGCGAGGGCAGCGGCATGCCTTTCCCTCGGCGCGGCGATGGTGGGACCTAGGAAAGGTGCGTGCCCGGCTCTTCTGCCGCGACTACACCCAGAGCACCAGCCGACGGAGGGTTGCGGCGATAGAGCAGTTGGAACGGGAGGTCTTCGAGCTAGAGAGGTGTCTGGCCGCCAGCCCTGAGGATCCATCCGTTTGCAGAGCATGCCGGGAGAAGTGGGAGGAGCTCCGGGCCCTCGACGATCAGCGGGCCCGGGGTGCTTTTGTTCGATCCCGCATCCGCCTCCTTTGGGAAATGGATCGCAGCTCCCGCTTCTTCTACGCCCTGGAGAAAAGGAGGGGGGCCAAGAAGTACGTCACCTGCCTTCTGGCGAAGACTGAACCCCCCTCACGGATCCGGTGGAGATGTGCGAGAGGGCCAGGGCCTTCTACGCACACCTTTTCTCCCCGGATCCAACCAACCCTACCGCTTGCAGAGTGCTCTGGGACGGACTCCCGAGGTCAGCGCGGGTGACCGGGACCGGCCAGAGTCACCTCTCTCTCTGGCCGAGTTCTCGGAAGCCCTCCGCTGCATGCCCACCAATAAATCTCCGGGCATGGACGGGCTGACCGTGGAGTTCTACCGTGTGTTCTGGGACATCCTCAGCCCGGACCTAGTCACCGTCTGGGCCGAGGCCTTGCGGAGCGGGGTCCTCCCTCTTTCGTGCAGGTGAGCCGTGCTCGCCTTATTGCCGAAGAAGAGGGACCTCCGCGACTTACAGAATTGGCGGCCCGTCTCGTTCCTCAGCACGGACTACAAAATCGTAGCCAAGGCCATCTCACTGCGGCTGGGGTCTGTGCTGGAGGACGTGATCCACCCAGACCAGACCTACACCGTCCCGGGCCGTAGCATCTTTGATAACCTCTACCTGGTCCGGGATCTTTTGGAACTTGGGTGTAGGGATGGTCTGTCGTTCGCCCTCCTGTCCCTGGATCAGGAGAAGGCGTTCGACAGGGTGGACCACGGATATCTCCTGAGCACTCTGCAAGCATTAGGCTTCGGGCCCCAGTTTGTGGGTTTTCTCCAGGTGCTGTACGCCTCCGCAGAGTGTCTGGTCAGGCTCAACTGGACCCTGACCGAGCCGGTCAGCTTCGGGCGGGGAGTGCCGTTCTTCTACCGGGACCGCACTCCTGTCCCTGTTTTTTCATTAGTTGTCCCCCGTAATCATTTGGGTTTTAGGCCCTGTGGGTCCTCCCTTTAGGCTGGGGGGGGGACCCTTTAGCAGTGGGTGGGCTTACTCCCGCCCACTTCCTGAACCCCAACATGTACAGACAGGGAAAAACTATTTCTCACTAATCCATGTGAGCTGAAGCTTCTGGATTTCTCTCAGTAGCAAATATAATTATCATTGTTTTTGGTTATTCCTCGCTTATCTGCTGATATCTTTTTGTGGTGGCAGAGATGGAGGAAGGGAATACGTGAGAACTTGGATTTCCGCATTTATACTTCTTCAGCTATAGTGTTTGTATGCTCAACTATTGTTTTCATCATGAAAATTAATTACCATTTAGGCATTTGTAATCCACCCATCACTGCAGTATCCAGGTTGCCAGAGACAACAATTAAGAAGAATCATTGCAGCCTTTGAACAAAACAATTTCCTCATTCTCCTTATAAGAAATGTTTCTTACAGAATGGGCAGAAGGGAAAATATTTACAGGAAGGGAAAACGTTGGCCATATCAACATCAAAACAGGATTATCTTCATCTCAGCATAACATATTTAACAGAGGGAGGTTGGGAGAAAGGCTCTGGAATCAGATCTGACACAGAAAACAAGCTTTTTCTTGTTGAAAAAAATGTGCCTTTGTAATGTATCTATTGCAAACTGCTGGTAAAACGTTAACTGTATTTCACTAACTGCTGCTGCAGCCTAGTTCCTAGTTTGCTCCATCAACCTCACATGGTTGGTGTCAACACATATTGCAGGAGTGAAAGGCAGTAAATTTAGATTTTGCTGATACTGTTGATTTCAGAAAAAGTCTTGTGCATATTGGGAATTAAAAAAAAATAGACTTATTTTTGTTGTAAGTAGCATCAACTGGTGCATGTGTGTGATGACAGCTTTCTGGATCCCGGGTGGGAGAAACGGTTGGTGTGGAAACAAGTAGCACAGCAGCAGGCACCTGATTTAAAAGCAAAGTTGTTCTGCTTTAAGCATATAATTGGCAGTGGTCACAAACATTCTGGGAACGGGAGGATAATTGGCACAATGGTCACAGTAGAGAGCTGGACTTCATTAAACATAGCGTTCTAGTCCCCCAGCCCCTTTTAGTAGGTCATGAAAACATAGGTACAAAAGAGTCTAAGTTGTAGTTTATTCACATGTTCTTCCTTAAAATGAAATGCAACTTGTAGAAAGTAAGAGAGCAAAACCAAGGATCTGACACTTTCAGAAAGGGACCAGGCTGGAGTCTTTTCACACTTACTTCTTATTGACACTAGTGTAACTGGAATACAGTGGATAGGCAGCTGGTGTGCTGAGATCACTATTTGTCACGCCAATCACTATTGTCTTCTTGTTACTTTATGCTCCCCCTGTATGTTTCTTTTATCCATCTGTTGTCTATAGTCTACACTTAAACTGCACATTCTTTGGGGCAGTGACTGTCTGTTATACACGTGTACAGCACAATGGTGCTACTCCAATACACTTTAATAAACATTATTACTAATTATTAACAACAGAGCCAAATGGAACTCAGTGCTGTTAAACCAGATTAAAACTAGTGCACATGAAATCAGAATCAGGCACAAACACTTTTCATGCTTATTTTAACCATCGTAAAACAAACACAAAGGTGATGGACATACCCTCAAAAGGGCGCATTTCAGCTTGGATAAAGCCAGTCAAATGTTTGCATGTTAATTTCAAACCTATCTGGATTACAAATTTAGCTAGCACTCCCATGCGAAAACAGGTTCCCTCACAAGGGTCAACATTTTCCATTTAAAACTAATACCAGACCTTGCTAAACCCCACAGCCAGTTTTGAAAATCTCAACCAAGATTTCCAGGACTCGTTGGTGGCCTCTGGCTTGGAAAAACCATTAGAAAACCTCTCTCAGAGTACTTTGGCTTCTGGCCCCAAAGCAAAATAAAAAGGAATTTCAGTGGAGCTGCACCAGGGATTAGTTTGACTCAAAGGGGATTGAGAATCACAGCAGTATGTATGAAGCTAGGACTGAGTGATAGGGACATCACTGTTCTAACTCTGGCTTTGCCTCCTTGGATAATTCTCTACACCTATTGCCTCACCTTGCTTAGCAGATGGAGTGCTATGGGGATTCAGTTGTCAGTATTAGTACCATCCTTTGAATAGGCAAAGGGCTATATAAGTGTACAACTCCCTCATTTTATGGTACGTCAAGCACAATGGTTTTGTTAACTAGCTCATAATGGAAAGTATCAGCTCTGAAAATGCCCATATTGGACAAGCTGTTGTTTTCCCCCTTAGTGTATGTTAAGCTGGGAGACCTGGTTTTCATAGCATTGATTAATCCTGAATGCCTTCTGCCCTCCTGACCTTCAGGGAGCTCATCCACCAGCACAATTTCCCCATTTCATCCATAATGCAACCACACTGTGAGGAAAGTTCCCCGTTCCAAAATCAGCAAGTTGAATGGACTCAATTCTATTGAAGGCTCTTTGACATTCTCTACCCACCATCCTTAGATTCTAATGTACTTAAATGAGGCATTGCCTGTTTGCCTTTGCTGAGGGACAAAACAGCGCAGAGTGCTAGAAACATTACTGGCTCTTTTGGCTCATCTGAAATTCAGATCTCTTTCCTCTACCTTACTCTGTGCCCAGCAAAACAAGGAGAAGCAATTACCAAAAGGCACGATGCGTGGTCTTTTGTTTCAGGTGCTGGGCTTTGAACGTGGGATCTCACCCGGGGGCTGTGAAGACAAATACATTAATGTCTGGGAGATGCTCGGGTACTATGGTGATAGGGGCTGTTGAAGTTCCTAGATGGAGAGATTGCAAACATTCATAGAGTCCTTGGCATGAAAATCCTGGTATCCCCTTTTTATTCCTTTCCTTCTCTCCCAGCTATCCCAAAGACCTTACATCATGGCCATGCTTTGTCCGAGAAAGACAAGACCTGACTGTCGAGCTCTCCTGCAGTAGCTCAAGAGAGTGAGTCCCAACCTCAGGGCAGACTGTTAAGAAGCAGGGCAACCCCCCCAAATTGGCCGAGAGTTTTATATTTAGATGTCACCAAGTTCAATTATCGAGTGTCAACTCCTCAAGCACTATAACAGCCTTGTCATGGACAGCCCCCTTGGGTACTCCCAGCGGCGGCTCCAGGCAACAGTGCTCTAAGCTCGTGGCTGGGGCGGCAAGCTGCGGGGGGCGCCCTGCTGGTCCCCGCAAGGGCGGCAGTCAGGCAGCCTTCGGCGGCATGCCTGCGGGAGGTCCGCCGGTCCCACGGATTTGGCGGCAATTTGGCAGCGGGTATACCGAAGCCGTGGGACCGGCAGATTCCCGCAGGCATGCCACCGAAGGCAGCCTGCCTGCCGTGTTTGGGGCGGCAAAAAAGCTAGAGCCGCCCCTGGGCACTCTGGTCTATCTTGCCACCCAGGAAAGCTTACCTTTTGTGATAGATGGTCCCTTACACCAAAGGTCACAGCAATATTCAGGTTAATCCCAATCCCAAAAGGACCAGTCACTTATCTCAGGTCAATTGCACCTTAGCTCTCACACCAAAGACAACTCTGGTAGCCAATCTAAAGATCTATTAACTAGGAAAAGGAAATAAGAGAATTATTTGCAAAGTTAAAAAAGATACATACACACACATGAGCTCCAATCTTAAATTTCAAAAAGTAATATAAGCTTCTATGATAAGCAAGCTCTACATGCCTTTAGGGCTAACTCAGGCCACCAGGGCCAGCACCAGGATTTTTGCCGTCCCAAGCAGCAAAAAGAAAAAAAGGGGAAAAAAAGAAAAAAAAAAAAAAAAAGCCGCAATGGCGATTTGCTCTACCGCCACTGTTTCAGTCTTTGGCGGCAATTCGGCGGCTGGTCCCTCACTCCGAGAAGGAGTGAGGGATCCGCCGCAGAATTGCTGCCGAAGAGCCAGACATGCCGCCCCTCTCCGCTGGCCGCCCCAAGCACCTGCTTGCTGGGCTGGTGCCTGGAGCCAGCCCTGCAGGCCACGCACTGTGGACCTTTTGCTTATGCTTAGTAACCCTTGTCCAAGCATCTTAAGACAGTTCCTTCTTGTTAGGGCTTTTTATTCCTTCCCCTTTAGCTGTTGGGAGGAATTCACTTGCAAGTCTCCTCTTCATAGCAGGGGGTGGGAGCAGGGGCGGATTAACAAATTTGCTGCCCTTAGGCTGTCAAAAAATTGCCGCCCCCACCTCCACCAGCTCACCTCCGCTCCTCCGCAGCAAGCCGGGGAGGGAGGGGGGGAGAAGGGGAGTTGTGGCGCGTTCAGGGGATGGCAGCAGTGGAGCGGGGGTAAGCTGGGGCAGGGAGTGGTTCCCTGCCCCCCCCAAGAGTTACTCCCCGTGCCCGCCGGCCCCAGCTCACCTCCGCTATCCCCCGAACATGCCGCTACTCCCTTCCCCTCCCTCCCTCCCAGCGCTTTCGCGTGGCAAGCCTGGGAGGGAGGGGGAAGAAGGGGAGTTGTGGCGCGCTCGGGGGATGGCTGCGGTGGAGCAGAGGTGAGCTGGGGCGGGCCGGGGAGCGGTTTCCAGCCCCCCGTTACTCCCCGCGGGCCCTAGATCACCTCTGCTCCGCCTCCTCCGAGTGTGCTGCAACTCGCTTCTCCCTCCCTCCCAGTGCGGCAAGCTTGGGAGGGAGGTGAAAGGAGGGAAACGTGGCGCACCTGGGGGAGGAAGCGGGCCGGGGATTTGGGGAAGGGGTGGAGTTGGGGAGGGGACAAGAGAAAATTTGCCGCCCTAGGCGTAGGCCTTGTTGGCCTAGGCGATAATATGCCGCTGGGTGGGAGGAGAGTAGCGGTAGAAGGGGAAAAGCAAACAAAGTCTTTTGTCCCCTGATGTTCCACAATTGTTCATCTGGTGTTGATGGACCTTCTTTGGTGGGCAGGTGATAACACCTCCTGTTGGAAACCAAGTATTTCACACTTGTTAATGCTTTTCTCTTGTCTGGTGATTTACAGTTACAGAGCAAACACTTACATGTTACCTTTATAACATGGGATACAGCTATTAAAAGTGAGATTAACGCATGCAGCAATTGACAAGCATTTCATAAACTCTAAACATTAAACACATTCTTATCATTCTAATCCCTATTTTACCAATATCAACACACGGGGGCCAGACTGTCTCCAGCTATGTGTTTGTCGGTGTTCATTTGAGACCTAGGGACCTTGGCATGAGCTGGCAGCTGGTCTGCCAGCGTCATACCGACTCCTTCTGGAACCCACCAATTCTGCCCTGAAAATGACTAGTCCTGCCAGGCTAATACTTGCCTATGCCAAGAGACCTGGGATACCACTGCCTCTTCAGGATCCCCAGCCTTCCGTACAGGCTCCGCCTCCCCCCAGATTCCCGCGCTCTGGCACCCTGCTGCACCCTGTGCTCCAGGAGCAGAACATGCTGTGTCCTCCACTCTCCCAAGCACTGGCAATCAAGGGAGTGGTGTTAATGCTTCCATCAAACTCCCTCTTGCTCCAGGATTTCCCATGACACATTAGTGTGCCCAGCACATAGTGGGGTTCATGTTCCTTTAAACGATTTCTCCTCTGTTCCACTAAAAAGAGCAAACAATTCTTCGTTTTTTTGTCTTTTTTCCACATTTCCCAAATTATACTCTTTTTAATAAGTGTGATGCTCTCTGCACTGAAACACAGTGGGAACAAGGGTGAAATCTCCCACGGGTTATACAGAATCAAAGATTAAACTGTCTCACATGGCAAGTGCGGGGAAGATAGAATGGAGGACGAACGCTTCAGGGAGTATGAAAGAGGAATAAATCAATTTAAAAATGAGAAAGAGAGAGATACTAACAAATGGCTTCAGAGGGGGGAAAATACAAAACGGAACCACAGACCAACACTCTGCTTTCTACATAATTAATACGAGTGTTTGAATTTATAAAGGTCCATACGTGTGCATGGAGCCTTATGATAAATCAGGAAGGCAAGTCTCTAAAAGTCAACAAGACAAGATCTTCTGTGGTCCACAGCATTCTTTAGAAGTTTGGACACAGATAGACAAACAGGTAAGCAGACAGATAGATTTGCAGGATGAGACTATTACAATTAAGGACCAAGGTGAAGAGTCATATTTATATTGTAAACTCTTTGAGGTAAAGACTCTTGTTTCATTATATTCACACAGTGCCTAGCACAGTGGGGCCTTGATCTCAGGCTGAAGCTTCTAGGTGCTACCATAATGCAAATAAATCCATGTATTGTTTCCAGTTTCTATCCACTCTGTGTTGCAATACAAACATTCTCTCTCAAAGCTGAGTGCATTAAGAATTGTGTTTTCTTCTCATTCTTTTTTTTTCACTTCTCTTTTCTCCCTTTCCTCATTTCTGTTCTAGTTAGTACCTGGGAACAGAGGATTTGTCATATCAGATCCAACTATTGATCTGTCAAGTCCAGAATCCTCCCTCCAGCAGCAGCTAATACTTAATGTTTATGATGTGAAGCTAAGTGATAAGAGTGGATCACGGCTGACACCCACCCTACTCAGTGTTCCAGACAGTCCACTTAATATATTTACCCTTGTAAGTACAAAAACTCACCATCTTACACAGGTTGTCCTGTGCTGGAGAAGTGACTGGATAACCAGGGTCATCACTGAAAATGTCCTCTTTGGTTTAGGGAGTAACTTGATTTGTTTATAAAGCTCCATGCACAGCTGGCGTGGGGTAGAAAACCATCATCACTGACAATACATGAAGAATCTGAATCACAAGCTTATAACCACTTGAGATGCAACTGTTCATTCTTCTCAAGGAAAAAGGAAAAGGAGCTTGTGCCCTAGGAGAAGCCAAAAGAAATTGGGCTTGCGATAGCAGAGAATGGATTTAATTGTTAGTCACAAAATCACTCTGATCTGGTCCACTCACCCCTATCCAGTGGCACAGGAACCCAAAGAGAACCGGAGGCCCTGAGCTTTTATGCATCCACTTAGCTCTATTCACTTCAGGGGAGCTATGTCCATTTATACCAGCTCAGGGTCTGGTCCCTTCTTTCCTCTTATGGCCAATCTTTCATGACGTGGATAGGGAATGTGTTGGGCCTGTTATCTGAGGATGCTGTATGTAGACATCAGATAGAGTGGGAAGAGAAATATGGTCTTAGCTCTCCCTACACCAATTCATTTAAATCAACTAAAAGAAAAAAATGTGAGGTGAGAAATCCCAGAGAACTCCTCCCTCCTCTTGCTGAATTCAACCCCTTCTCTCTCCCTCCAGAATCCACAGCCCAGGGGTACTCCTTCCATGCCACACGAGTAACAGGGAACAGTACAGGCCTGGCCAAACATCAACAAAGGCCCCAGGTCCTGGAGAAGAAAGCCATGCGATGTGTTCCTCTCCAAACAGCATCTATTCTACCTGGGACACTTTCCCCTCTAGTCTGACTGATGGAGGAAGAGAACATGGCAGCTCATAAACTGTCATATCAGTAGAAGACCATGGGAGGACCCAAAAGCTGAAGGCCCAAAAGAGTTGCTCATTCAGCTCGTGCTTCAAGCTGCCCCAGCAACAGCGTGTTATTCTAGATGATAGCAGCCACACTGTCACCCACTAGCTGGAAGAGAAATTAGCTCCTCTATAAAGGTTGAGAAAGTTTTGAGACTGTCATGTCCTTACACTACAAGGGGTCTGTAGGCCAAACTCCCTGGCTCTGGCATAAGTGAGCACAACTCTTGATATCCTAGAGCTGCACCTGTTGACATTCCTGGAAACATCTTCCTCCTAGTTGCTCCCCATGAACAATGTCACTGCTTTCCTGGTGTGCCCAGTAACATGCTATCTCAAACACAGGAGATGGCATGGGATGCCAGACTAAAAGAAACAAGTGCGCCCAGAGGTATTTTTAATATGACTTGGAATATGTTGAATCGGTTCATTGTTTGCAAAAGAATCTGAGTGGAATTAGTGATTCGTGCTGGTAGGAAGAGATGCAGTTTAGCAAATGCATTGGCCAGACATTCTCGAAGATCTGTAATCTAATTTAGCTCTGAGAGTTAATGATTTTAATGATTTGTTGTGATCTCAAAACAACTGTTAGGAGATAAATCTACATCATTAAACCTATTATGGTGTTTTGCTTCATTTAGCAAATGGTGGGTTGTTTTTTTGTGGTTGTTTTGGTTTTCTGTTCTGAAGACACTCATATTTTAAACAAGCAGAGCGATCGGCTGCTGATGGGAAGGAACAATTTGTTCCCAACTCCCTTTGAGACTGAAATGAAAGGTTTCCTTGGGAAAAAAAAAATAACTCCTCTCAAATGGTATTGACTCTTTTATAAACAGAAAGCTTTGCTTGTGCTATGATATATAATACCATTTATGTGAATACCAGTTACAAAGCAAACAGGACTTGTGGAATCAGGCACTGAGCGTATGGCTCTGGGTTTCTCCCTTTAAGACCCAGTTAATGTTAAAGAAGTCATGTGGGGCAGACTGGATGGCTCAGGGCATTGGGAACAGGACACAGTGCCTTTCACTTCAAGGTCAAAGCCAGTTTAGATCAGTAGCAAGAGAAAGTTATTAACACCTAGAAAGCTCCCAGCAGCTTTGCGTTTGGTGGTTCCATTCTAATTCCTAGTGGTGAGTGGTCCATATCACCAACCCCGCCAACACAGTGGGCACTGATTGGCCATCTGAACAGATACGTGAATGGTTGAATGGATCATGCATAATGAACTACTCTTGCCCTCGCTGTGTGTTGCTCTAAATAAGAGGAATCTCACACTACCAGAGCAGTGTGTACATGTGGGTGTGAGAGTGTACCGCTGCTCTCTTTTTGCTGTATTATGAAGGACTTTCTCTTCCATTCTTGTGTACCTGGGACCTTCCCTCCCACACCCTGCCCACTAAGATTCATTAAGGAAAATAAATGATGGACATTAGGTTTAGCAAATGAGATATGCATGTAATTCTCTTCAATTTGACTAATTATGCTTTTCGCCTGCCTAAATGTTATCATTCCCTTATTTACATGGTACTTAATCCTTCTGTGAGCACAATCATCTCCCGATTTAGATGTACTGCCTCCTCAAACAGTGTGGAGTGTCTGAGTCTGCAGGCATGAAGACATTGTCTCGAGTCATCTGTTACGCCGTTTGTGCAATTTAGGAACAGAATTTCCTGGCAACCCAAGGGCAAAGAATGAAACAGCTGAACAATAATTTCAGCTGCATAAATAAGATGGGGGAGAATATGTTCAGAAAGTTTGGAGTGGACTTCCAAACATAGGGATGTCCAAATATATAGGGCCTGAGCAGGGCCGGCTCCAGCTTTTCTGCCACCCTAAGCGGCGAAAAAAAAGAAAAAAGAAAGAAAAACCCAATGGAGCTGCCGCCGAAGAGGAAGACAGGGAGTGAAAGGCCTGCTGCCGAATTGCCGCTGAAGACTGAAGTGGGCCGACTGAGCTGCCGCCGAAGTGCCGCCGCCGCCAACGACGACCCAGACGTGTCGCCCCAATAACGGACGGGCTGCCACCCCTTTCTATTGGCCACCCCAGGCAACTGCTTCCTTCGCTGGTGCCTGGAGCCGGCCCTGAGCCTGAGTCTCCATAATATGATCCCACTTTTACCGTCGTGCACTGAAAGCAATGGAGTCCCACTAATGTAAAGTTGCTAAATAAAGTTGGGATTGAGCCCCAAAGTTTCCTGGTAGTTGTTTACTTACATGTTGTTTACCACATGGCCTTTTGGAGCCATAAAGACACCAATTGAGAGAATCAAGAAGTAATATCAGAGATCTGTGAGATTAAAGGTGGTTTGTTGCTTTAAAAAGACCACATCACTTTGTATTCTTGCAATTGTTTGCGATAGCAAAGGAACAGGGATTGCACAAAGAGGCCTGGAAATGTGTGCACGTAATGCAACCTGATCCTGAGGAATTTACCATTAGAGTGGTGTCTATTTGTATTTTATCTCAACCACTCCATTTTGTCCATTATCCAAATCTTCCTTTGCTCTTTTTATTTTCCCAGAAAGGGTTTATTCTGGGGCTGAAGAGGATACAAGGGGAAGATGGAGCAGTCTGCATGTTCTAACGGGGCAGCTGTCAGCCAAAGGTTATGGCTGGCACACAGACGTTTGAAAGAAGAGACAAAAATTGAACAAAGTTTGTCCTATGGTTTCTTTATTGTCTTAGGAGGCTGCTAGATGAGTGGGTTTATCTGGATGTGCCTGAGCCAAATAGTTTGTCTATTTAGAATAGAGCATATAACAAAAACTAGCCCAGCAATAACTGCAGGAGCCTTGTGAGATTTCTCTTTTTATTCCCTGGGAAGGAAGGGATATATCAGTTCTTCAGATATCATTCAGAAACTGCTACAGTGATTCCACACCGTCAGTCTGTCCTGTATATCTCCTTGCTACGAATGAAAGACAAGAGAGACACAAAGGGAGAGAAACGTGTTTGTTGTGTTGTGCAAGTTAAGCAAATACTGGGTTTGGACTACCATCCTGCCTGCATTATAATCCTCTGCAATGCACGGATAACACAGACATGTCGCTTTAATAACGCAAAGCAAATAAAAGACAAAGATGACTATTTTCAGTTGTGTTTGTTTTGGGGAAGTTCTTTCTTCAGCCTATGAATATTGGACACAAGTTTTATTACCATGGTGACATCTGGAAACGCAGCAATTGACCTCACTGCAAAATAAAATCATGTTTCTGCCCTTTCCATCATTTTCATCCCTAGAGATTCTGCTCCTTTATCAACCAGACAAAAGATAGAAATGTCTTCAACTACCTAGACTGTGGTACGGCCCAATATTTTCCCAGGTACTCCCTGTATTTTAAATTCACTTTTTAAACAACAACATGCCAGATAGCTACTAACCTGAGGAGAGCATCTTATTTTTGACCTTTATCTTATAGACCCCTTTCTTCACGTTTGTCTTGAACTTCTTTCATTGTTTGTACTTTTTAGTGAATTGTATGCTGAGGAAAGGAGCTAAAGGGATAATGGAGGGAAATGTGGCTACTGGACAGCCAGCAGCTACACTAGCTTCCCACATGCTCACCTATAGATGTTTGCTAAGTCTTCTAGGAAGGTATCCTCAAAAGGCAAGGGTGTGTTCAGTCTCCACTCAGTACTTGGCCTCTTTATTGCGAATCACACGTGGGCTAATCAGTGCCAGTTTTGGTGATGGTTTGGGTGATGTGGATAGACTAGAAATGGGACTGGGACCCACCCACTAACTTCAAACAGGCCATTTGAACCTTTCTCTGAAGGGGAAAGTCTTTAAATTAACAATGACAGAGGATGGGTTTGGGGTGGTGCCCTACAGAGAAAATGTTCCATATGCTATTACCAATCCCCCAAACACTTTAGTCCCCACTCCAAACACTATGCTAAACAGGCTTTTGTAACAGCAAAATGTCACATTTGCCTTTGCTGGCAAGCACAAACTGACACATAGGTAGAGCTGAGAGAACATCAGAATATCCAACCTGCGTGAAATTCCAATAGTTCAACATTTGCTCTCCTCCTGAATAAGGACAAAATGCTGAAATAGAAAAAACTTTTAATGGAATAGAAGTTCCAAAACAAAACAAAAGATAAATCTGGAAATGTCAAAACAGTTTATTTTGACATTTTCAATTGCAGCAAAACATCTTGACATTCCAGAAACAGAAATGTTTCGGTTCAGGATATTGAACTGACCCAAAAGGCTTTGTTTCAAGTCAGTTCAACATCATTTTATATTTTCTGAAGATGTCGCATTGCCTCATAGATGTTCTAGTTCTGGTTGCCTGATAACCCCATTCTTCCCTATGGGCCAGGTTCCCTGGCAGCACTACATTTCCCAAGATGCACCAGCAGCCATGTGTTTCCCAGGATACACCAGGCCACTTAGCCAAAAGGATGATTGTATTTCATCAGGAGAGATGTAGTCCAGCCAGGGAGCCCAGCCCATAGGAGTGAATGGGGGACTGAATTACAACTTCCATGAGGCAAGGTGGCAATGTTTGTTTCAGTTTTCCTGAAAGAAAATTTAAAAATATTGGCAAAATCATTTATTTTCCATGGAAAATTTTGATTTTACAGAAATGGCATTTTCTGTCATAAAATCATTCCTGCAGAACATTGCCAACCATTTCTATAAACGTACGGTTAATTTGCTCCTTCCCTACCATACTCCGAGTTTGCTTCCTGGATAAATGAATATTTTGTACCCCCCTTAACCACACACGGGAACTTTTCAGTAGCAAAGCAAACACAAGCCTTGTACTGACTGCCCAGCCTTGCCATTGCAAACTAATATTCCTGATACAGACCCTATTCCTTTTGTAATGCTGGAGTGAAAGATATAAGCAATACACAGTAATGGCAGGAGTTTTGGATCACATAAACATTCATAAATTTAGCTGCCTAGCCAAAGAATCTGAATGTCCTGAGTGTTGAAATGGGCTGGAATTCTTCTAAGAACAGGATTTCTTGTTAGATTTCTGATATCCTCTTGTTCTTGCTGTGCAAAAATAGCATATCTATCTATCTATCTATTCCCACACACCTGGTATGTTGTCACTTCTGTTCTGGCTACAAAAAGGAAGTGCTGAGACACCAACATAAATGTATAATGCCAACAGCAACAAAAATTACTACCACTTTTCAAACCTCAAAAAAAAAAAAAGTTTCTTTTCAAGTTTGGTTTGGATGAAGGTTCAAGGTCAATGTTTCTTTTATGCAAATCAGTTTGTCCTTATCTCAGGACTGAATCATCAGAACTGCACCTATTCTGGAGCTGGTATTCTACAGTTTGTCAACATATTAAATGATACAAATACAGTCAGAAAATAATCTGACGACTACATTGATAATTACAGCTGCACAAAAGGATTGCAGCTAGAAATTCAATGTTTTAGTCTACGAGTTGGTCATATGATTTTACCTGGAGCATCGCTTGGAGGCTTCTGGAGTGAAGTATCCAGTTATTAATTTGTTTTGAGAGCTTGACCCACAGTTCTTATGTAAACTATTGCAGCCATGCCTGCCTGTGCTGTGATATTTGGAAACTACCCTCCAGGTAGAACAAATGTTGTTTTATTTGCTGCATGGAAATTTGTTAAATAAATCATAGATTCATAGCGGCCTAGGAAATTAACAACTAGCTGTGCCTGGAAGGTTAGACATATTGTACTTCAAATAAGCCAGCGACCGCTTTGCAATTCAAAAGAAATACGCCAGGATGTACGAAGGCACATCTGTTAATTTTTTTCCACTATCCAAAAGGTTGTGGGCCTGAACCCAATGGATCCAGGCACTGACACTGTATTGCCTCCTTTAAATTAGCTTCAATGACTCTGATCAAAGCACCAAGAGAAAAGCATGGGGATTTTTGTCAGAAAACTTTCGTTTTCTCAATTGTAAAGCATCCACTCTCTGCAATCTGGTTGAAGGTACAGTGTGGTGTGTTTGCCTACTGCTGAGAGTTCCACACTATTATTCCCTTATGCCTTCTACTTTGGAGCACTGCAGGGGCATTATTAGTCTATGAAGCTTGACATTTAGTGGGGGCAACAGCCCTAGGTGTTCTTTACTTGACAATTACAAATGAGTTTTTTTAAGAAAATATACAGAAAAAGGCCATTTTCAAAAGCTTCTTTTCAAAATGACATTTGATGAATTTAAATAACGGTTTTTAGTGTTGTTAACAGTTTCAAGCATTTTTACGTTTACTATAACCTTTACAAGATCTTTTTTCTTCTTCCTTATCATTTCATACTCCCTAGCAACCTGGAAATATTTCAGAAGGTAAATTAAGTATTTGAAAAGGGACCTTGAAGCTTGGACATCCTTTGGGTATGTCTTGAATCACTGTTAGTATCAAATGTTCTTTCTGTGTGAGAGATTTCAATATTTGCACTGTGTTTCATGAATAGATTGTTATATTAATATGTATCAATGCAGCTGGTCAGGAAATGTTTTTTTTTTCCCCACACAAAAATTCAGTGAAAACATTTTTTTTTTTAATTGTGAAAATTTCCATTTTGTTGAAAAAGGGCAAAATTTTCAAAAGCTTCTAGGTGACTTAAAAACCCATTTTTCAAATAGGCACTGATTAGTATAAGTCTCACTGAAAATCAATATGCATTAGGCACCTCACTGTCATTTGTGTCTTTGAAAATCTCCCCCGTAGGGCTCCTAGATCACTTAGGTGCTTCTGAAAATTGTACCCAATGTGATGTGTCCAAGGAGTCTGTGGCAGAGGCAGGGCTGGTGCAACCCATGAGGTGACCTAGGTGGTCACCTAGGGCTCTACAATTTGGGGGGCGGCAACCACGGCGGTATTTCGGTGGCGGGACCTTCCGCCACCTCTGTGGGGGGCGGCATTTCGGGGCGGGACTTTCCGCCGCCTAGGGCGGCAGAAAAGCTGGTGGCGTTCCTGGTGTGGAAGCAGAGAAAGAACTGACAGGAAGGGGATGCAATGCATGACAGTTCTTTCTGTGCTTCCACACTGGGCAGAGGTGGGAACTGACCCCAGAATGTGTCAGCCTCACTGCAGAACTTTAATCACAAGAATATAATTCCTCACTAAATCCAGTGGGTTTGTTCTTGAGTAAAAGGCACTTAAATGAGAGGAGAATCCTGCAGAAGGTTCGTCTGAAGCTCCTGAAAACTCAGACACGTCCCTAAGTTCTAGTGCCAACTCACTAATTGCAGAGGGATTTTTTTCTGCCTAAACCTATATCAAGAGGAAAAAAGATGAAAAGAATGACAACAATAGTTCAGATTATGCAGAAGTGCTGTTCATTACCAGAGGGCAATTTAGACAAAACCACAAAGTATTACAAATAAACAAGGATTAATTGGCATTCTGTTGGTCTGGGAGGCAACTGATAGTGCATATAATTAAATTAATTTGTAGTTGTTATTATTTATTTATTGGGTGTTTAACCAAACAAGGGGGGGGGTCAGGATGGATTTTTTCCTGCCTTCCAAAATGGTTTCATGTTAAGAATGTTGTTGCTTTACTGTATTATCTTGTGTAAACTGCTTTAGTGTGTTTCCTTCTTCCCTTATTTGCCCATTGGGTTGTTTACTTATTGGAATTAAAATCAGAAGTGACTTGTTCTCACAAGCAATACTGAATTTCTAATAAATATGTAAATAATACATCTCTCAGCTGTTGCCTTTGGCATTCCATTCATGCATTACCCTCTGCAATAGTTAGTCTTCTGTGAACACACACTTGTTTTAGTCAGTAGAAATGTACATGGTCCCAGCAGAGAAGTACAATGAATTTATCATACTTAACTGGAGTCATGGATGCCCTTCACCCACTTTTATTTTTTTAATGGTGCTTTTCTGCATCAGACTGATGGCAAATAGATACCATGGAAGATGCTTATCAAAAGTTACTCAGAGATGTCTAATATTTCCCTTATGGAATGAAATTCACCTGTGTGCAGCGGGCCAACCAAAGGCCTGGCCCCTTTTAAGTCCTTAGTGAAATGTTATACTCCATCTGGACAGAAAGAGGTTGGTGGTTTTGAGCTGGGGCAGGGGGATGTTGCTATGGGGCAAGAATGATTTAAATGGCTTTGTGCTGGCCTCTGAACTGGAGTAAATTTCATCCGGTAAGAGCATAATATGCCTCCTGTGGTGTCTTTAGCGATGATTTCTATGCATCACACTTTAAAAGCTCTAAGGACTCTATTATCTACCCAAACAGATCACCATTTTGCATTGAATTCAGTGATTGTACTCTTGATGGAGGCTCATAGGTCCCTCTGACCGTGCAAGACACCAAAGGAGGGTACTATAGTTCAGTACCAAATGAGCCACATGGGTTGGGAGACAGGGAAGCCAATGGATGGAGTGAATTAACGTTGGATATCTCAACAGAGACTGCTGGGAGGGTGTGACATTGAGATAAATTAAGCAGTCTCAAGATTAAGACCATTCCATGCAGAAATGCTATCGGGGGGCGGAGGAGAGAGGGTGAGTGTCACCAATAATGCAAAAAGCATGTGCTCACAAAATGCTGCCAGACATAAGTTCCATTACTTCAGACACATTTAATTCAGATTCTGATGTAAAATTTCCAAATACAAAATAACCCTCCTGAAAGTTTTATTTTCAGTTCCCAGCTCAACGTATCCAATCTGTTCCTACCCTCTCCTAAGGGGAAAATAATCCTCTGGCATGTACTTTTGGGACCTAGCCTCTGCTTGGGGAAGCAATATAAAGGCTCTGGGGATTCTCTCTTCTAGAAAGTGCCCTTCTTAGAGACAGCACCTCAAGGGATCCTCTTCACTGAGCTCCCAAAATGAGGCTTTTCTAATGGCATTAAGAGGCTGAAATGACTTGACATCACTTTAAAGACTGGTGCTTTTCTTGAAGGTGATGATCCTACTAGTGCCTCAAAATATTCTTTAAGTCCCTGCTGTGAAAGTCAAGATGAATGTTCCCCTCTTTCTCCGCAAGAATGGAAGGGACATTTTATTACTCTTTAACAATCAAGATAGAAACATTGATGGTATCCAAAAGAAAATTAAAATCCCAGAGCTGCTGGCTCTCCTGAAGTTACATCTGCATCATGGTTTTTGTGCCTTTGTTCCAGTAAAGAGGATTTTGCAAACTTAATCCATTCAAAGTAAAAAAAATCAGGGAACTGAGGGCAATGTTTTGTGATCTTTACCGCTCTGGCATGGTTGGGTGGGCTGGTCTCCTTGATAAAGAGAACAATTAATTGAAATAATAGCTTATGGAATAATTACCATATTCTATAGAAAGCATCAGGCAACCACATTTTTCTGTTTCTTAAAGGTAAAAACAAAAGAGGGTTGAGGGTATGATCTTGATTTGTTGTGCACTCAAAACTAGAGAAATCAATGTGGGGCCAAAATGCTTAAGGTCCATACTGCAAGACTGTGCTTACTTACTGGGCTTAATCAAAACCCCATTGAAGTCAATTGAGAGATTCTCATTGACTTCAAATAGGCTACGGATTAAACTTTTTTTGACTCTACAGACACTCAAGAATAGATGCTTATTTGGGATCTCTAGAAAGTTTCCTGACACTCACTTAATCTGAGTGAATAGTAATTGATCACATTAATTATCATGATATCCATTAATATCTTATCAAATGAATGTTGTAATATTAATTTAAACAGCACAAATTAGTTAAGAAGTGGGAGGAGGAATAATATTCTGGGAAATACCAAACACTGATACAGCCAGTATTTGGTCATGACTATGACTGAATCCTGCTTGGATGGTTTATTGTTTAACTGTGCCATTTTAAATCAAAATTCCAATGAAAAGTTCTAGCGGAAATGAATAATTTGTAAAGCTGGCCAAAAAAATTGTAAAAAACTTGTTTTTGTTGTTGAAATATGGCTTTTTGAACAAACTGCATTTTTATGGAAAAATTTCAGTTTTGTCAAAATTTTCCAGTTTTTCGAGAGAAAACTGAACATTTTTCTTATATTTTCCACTGGATTTTTTTCTCACTGGAAATTCTGAAAGAACGCCCCCCTCCCCAAATCTATTTCCAATAAAATAACAACTTGCAATTTTCCATCACCTCTGATACTTTGACAGCTTCCACAGATTGGAACTGATCTGATATCAAATGAGAAATGGTGACTTTACATATTTTATGAGCTTCCCCCACAAGGTGTCACCATGTTACAGTGGTATGATAGAAAACACTGAAGATCAAGGACCTGATTCTGATCTCATTTACCCCCATCTTAATGCCAGAAAGACTCCATTGCCTGAAGTGGAGGCACTCCAGACTTCCAGGGCTGCAAGTGAGATCAGAAACAGGCTTTAGGCTGAAGATGGAGAGATCTTACAAAGTAAAGTACCTCAGAACCAGAAAACAAAATAAACTAAATCCAGATGAATCTGTTTTCTTTGTAAATTATGAATTCAATATTCGTATGCTCTCGGTGATGTTCACTTACCTAAAGTAGACTTTGAAGAGGATTACATTAGTGCTAACAAGGAATCGTTTAGTTTGTACCTAGAATATCCAATTTGGTGTGCACCGTTATTCACATCCCCATAGTCCACACTGCAGGGCAGTATAGGCAAGCCCAGAGAGTGTAGATAGGACAGGATTGAAACAACTGACCAGGGTTCCTTCTGGCATGAACCTATGATTTTGTACTACAGTAGACCCTAGAATCCCAACCAAGACCCCATTGTGCTAGTCACTTGTATAATTTACATCATAAGCAACAGACCATGCCAAGAAGAGTTTACCATGTAAGGCTCCAACCATCTTTATTCTGAAAATCACCTAAGCATGTGCGTAAGTATTGACGTCAATGAGGAAAAGCTAAGCATGTGCTCAGGTGCTTCCCTGAATAGAGATGGATTTAGGCATGTGCTGAACTGCTTTCCTGAACTGTGACCTAAATACACAAGACAGAGAAAGGATGAGATAAAGGAAGAGATTTATTTTTTAGGAGGGCAGAAGATTATGAAGCTTCCCTTCATTTAGCCAATGGGATTATGAATCTTTTAACTCACACTGTGCAACAGATCCGCAGATACTTAAAACATAATGTAATTCCACCACATAAGCACTTTTATATCGAATAGTAAGAGAATATGTTTTGCACTTCTGGTGCTTTATCAACAAAATGCCCTGCTGTAACTACTTGGCCTTTGGAGATTATTTTCTCAGGGAAGCTGTCATCAAGCAGCTGATTAATTACTCTAATAATCATAATTTTTTTCTAATAAAAAAACCCTCTTCCCATTCATTAACTACATTGCAGGTAGGTGACAGTGGTAATTATTCTGTGGAAGTACTTCTGAATTATCTTTTCTAATCCAGCCCGTGCTGACATTTTTGAGAGAAAAAAACCATTTTGTCTTTCTTTTATGAGTGGGGTGACATTTGAATATGCAAACAGTGTCAAAGCCTGCCCTCTGGATATTTTCCTGCACTATGATTTATGAGGTTTGGCTATTGTATTTGCTATCATAGAACCAGAAAGGTCATTAGACAAAGAGGCTTTTCCTACAGGGGTCTTTTGCAGTCTTTATCATGTGATATTTTAATTTTTTTTCTTGAAAATCAAGCTTGTTGTGTATTATACTTGCATGCCTGTGTGTATATTCATTATTTATTTATTCAACGTATAAAGGTGCCCGTGTGTTGCTTTAGGCACAGAACATCCACTTAAAACCCAACAGGTCAAAATGACCATTGACCTGATTTTCAGAATTTCTGACCATTGACCTGATTTTCAGAGCAGCAGAATCCATTAAAGTCCAGGGGAGTTGTGGTTGCTCTATAGCTCTGACAATCAGGGGTCAACTATTTAAGTGAGCTCTGGGCTAGATTTCCAAGTGCTCAGCAGAGACAGCTGAGGATGGAGTTTCAAAAATGCTCAGCTCCCATTTAGGAACTTAATAGGGACAAGGTGGTCAGCACCCAGCAACTCCTATTTGATACTTAGAGCCAGATTTTCAAAAGGTCTCACCACCCAACATGCTGAGCTCTTCTGAAAATATAGCCTATGATACTTCCCTAATGTACCAACGGAACCGGACTGAGTTGGCCGGATTTAACAATGAGGCAACACCATTATCTTTTTACATCGCTTCCTTTGGTATTTCCATCTGTACATTCTGCTCTCTGTCCCCTAAATATAATTACTATGACCGTTCACGCTGACACAGCATGCATGAGGAGTTATGGGAAATGACTTATGGGGTGGGATTTTTGTGCATCCTATCTGCAGGGGGGATTGCAGCTAAAACTGCCGCTCCAAACACCAGGCACTGAGAGTTTATAGTTTGCTTTTATGCGGTGGGGATTTCTTTTTGCTTTCCACTTTTATTTTCCTCTATTCTGGGGGAGTTTGCTGGGAACAGATAAAAATGTCACTCCAAATCAAAACAAATGTGGCAAGTGTTTCAAACTGTAGAAGATTATCTATAATGAATGAAGGCAGTATACATGCACAGATAAGGTAGATCAGAACATCTTTTGTACAGCAGTTCTCCTTTACAGGGCTCTTTCTATACTTTGGTGCCCCTACCATTATATCACCATCACGGCTGGCCTTTAATTGGCACTTGCTGCACGCAAGCCATGGAAGTGGCCAGGGGATTTTGGGACTGATGTTTAGAACTGTGGAGCACCCAAAACTGTCATTGGAAGCAGTGCAGCAAAGGATGTTCAGAGGTTCTGAAAATCAGGGCTTGAATTTTCTTGTGCCAAGGATAGTCCCTGGGATCCAACCTATGGGCAAGATGGAGTCCTGGACGACACCACCTCAAGCAGAGGAACAAGACAGAGCTATGCTGATGTACATCAGCCGGCGCTCTGACTCGACTGACAAACTGGTGGAAATTGTGCATAGGTTAAAGGAGACTCTGACCTCCAGAGATAGGGGCCAGCTGACAGGTTTAGGGATGGTTTTCCTTTTTTTTCCCTCCTTTTCTCAAATTCCCTCTGCTGACCTGCACTAACATTTATGGGCCTTGAGAAATGCGTGTGTGTCTCTCTCCCTCAGCGTCTTTGTAGCCAGCAATAAAGTCTATTATGTCTGCACAGCATCTCCAGAGTATATGTATTTGTCTAGTTGAATTAGTTACTACTCTGCGATGACACAGAATCGGTCTGACACTTCCTTTTGCTGACTCAGGGACTTGCTCATTCTTTCACTCTTTGGTTCAGCCGCCTGCCAGAGATGGGAATGTGGCAGGCTAAAAAATCCTGATGCTCAGTAGCTTTGAGGCTGAAACCATCCAAGCAACTTGAAGACCTCTTTCACACCACGAAGAGGCAGGTACTGATGGGCCAACTTGGCTGTCTTCCCAGCTACTATGCCATGAAATCTGACATGCTATGTAGTATTAAATTATGGCAACCAGAAAGTACCCTGGGCCTGCTTCTCCTCTCACTTCCACAGGAGTAAATCAGGAGTAACTCTACTCTGTCAAACTTAGGATTCTGCAGCAAAAAATAACAGCACATAAAAATAAATCGCATTGGTTCATGAGAAGAAATTGCAGGAGAAACTCTAACGTGTGGCCATTGCTAGGCTGTCATGACTCCTTATTGTATATTTATTAGAAAGTAGTGGAGGGTATATCCCAGTTCTGCTTACCATTCTGCAGCCAATACGGAGTGTGGAATTCATAGCCCAAGCTTCTACTCATTTCATGTATTGTGGGTTTTTTCTAAGTTTATCATTCAGTGCTTCACTCACACAAATCAATATATACAATCCATTACAGACACCATCTGGGCAGAAAAGTGTCCCTTCCAGTGACCCAGTAAAAACACTAGACTAGCAAGAAGAAAGGGCTTTGGGATGTTTCCCCTCCTTTTTCCTTTAAATCAGTCGCTCTTTTTGCCTCTCCTCCACTTCCTCATTCTCTGTCCTGACATATGCCTGTTCATTATCTTTCCCTTCTGTGGGAAGGAAAGGCAAGTGGCTGTAGTTTGAGTTTTTTTTTAATTTCCCCAGGAATGTAAATTCTTCCTGGCCAGTCAATTGAGATCAATTTCCTCCTTGGAGAATGAACATGTTACATCCATGAGGCATACAAGAGCTGTCAATAGGAATAAAATTGCTAATCTGTAACTCTGAAAAGGGCAAATGAGTGTTCAGTGGGAGAAGTGGTTAGAAAGCCAGTCTGCACCGGGTTCTTACAGGCCCCTCAGACCCCGGTCTGCAGTTAGATTTACATGCACTACAGCATCCCAGTAAACAGCGGCACGATAGCAATGGATAATGCATCTAATAAACAAAATAATTGGCTTGGTTTACTCCTCATGGAAAATGATGATAAAATCACTGAGTGAAATGCTCTGGCCTTTGTTATGCAGGAGGTCAAACTAGATGATCATAATGGTCCTGTCTGACTTTTACATCTATGAATGTAACAGAGAATGACCACTTTTCTATCGAGTTTTTAAACCAACCAGTAGAATTCTATATCAGGGACATGATATTCAATAGACTACATTAGATACATGCTAATGGAAGGACTGAGTATTGTATAGAATGGTTACATTTCTTTAATGCCATGAGTTTTAGAGCATTTTCTAGAGCCCCCTGTTGAATTCATCCCTGCTAAACTGTAGAGGTCTTTTCTATAAGGACCCTTTCACTTTCAATTGTTTTAGACTAGTATCACTTCATTGATTCCAGTAGAGTTACTCTTGATTGACACTGTTGTAATTCAGAAAAAGATCATGCCCAGTAATTAATATTTTTCATTATATATAAGTTCATTTCTAATTTTGGAGATTCTTGAATGAAGGCACTATCTATCTAAACTGCATATAGAATCTTCATTTATAAATCTCCAACTTGCAAAATTAGACAGGACTCCAAACAGGAAGAGGGCTTCTCTCACAATATGTCCTGAGTTTCATGCCTCTGTTTGGGACAGAAATCCCATAAGAACTGTGTTCCTCATGATATTTTGGTATCTCTAGTTCTAGTCAGAACCTTGGCATGTAAAAGTGTAACATTGCTTGTAAAGTGTGTTGTGTCCCCCTCTACTGGCTTGTTCACATAGCCTGTTTCTGTGGCCAGGTTATGGAGTTATTCATTTAGCTCAAATACTAGAGGTCTGTGCTGCAGTTATGGAGGGGCTGAATTCAAAGTCTGCTGATGACCACTAGTAGAGGTTGTTATGCAACACCCTTCCAAAATAAAAAAAAAGAATGGTGAAACAAAAAGTTTACTGCATTTTTTCTAACTTCAAGATAGGTTGGGTTTCAGTTTCAGGCAAAGGTTTAGGGTCTGGATGTAGAGTTCTCATTTTATACAAATTGGATTTGCCAATCCCTATTAATTATTCAGTGCGACATCAAAAGATAGTGAATTTCACTGATCTAAATGCCCACACTGATTTCCGATGCCCAGTACTGGATGACCAGGCAGGAGGTGGGGGGAGAAATGTTGGAATTCAATGAGTGTATTGATTCCTACTTGTGTTGGAAAATACAAAGTCTAATCCAAGGAGCCATTTGGCTTTAGATTGTGCATTGTAGGCACTCTCAGTAAAAAAGTTAGAATAAATAAATAACTTCTTTAGTGATATGAAGAGAGAAATCATCAACCAGGATGGTAGCAACACAACGAAGCCCTAGCAAGGTCCTTGCCTTTGTCACCAAGGCAGAGATGTCCACCTACTTGCTTGCGAAGGAGGCATTGAAGAATTCTGGACCTATCTGTGGTACTAGTTAAAAAAAAATATATAAAGATTCTTGATTCGGTCTGCACCCTGCTGTCCCAAACAAATACTCAGCTTACAGACCAGTGGGGAGGCAAGACAAATACTTTACAACCACTATTGCAACCTGCATCCATAGCAAACACTTTGCAGAAAGCATTGCAAGGGGGTTGGGAGAAATGCAGTGGGACAGATCCTCCGCTGATGAATAAATTGGCACAGCTCCCCTGAAGTCATTGAAACTCCACTGATTTACACCAGGATCCGACCCTATGTTTGCTTAGGTCATTTCTTGGTCTGTTTCTATTTGTCTTAGTTTAGGCAAATAATTTAAGACTTTGGTTTAATCACAGAACACTTTACTCTCTCCAATGTTCACACTCTGCTGTTGTCTCTGCTCAGAGCCCACAGATGCCCATGTTCGAATGAAGCACATGAGGAACACAACAGAGTCATCTGTCCTCATCCATCATTGCTCAGTATGATGTGGATTTTGTTCTCATGCTGGATTGACGGAAGGTGAATTGTGCAAATGTTCCTCATGTAAACTTCCATGATCTTTCTCACTGTGCTTTGGATAAATCAAGTTTTTAGTTCAGGAGCTAGTCAGGAGGCAGATACCCAGTATGTGGATCAGCTGCCATTACTGTGTAAGGATGTGGGAGTTTTGCTGCTGAGATCAAAGGTCATCCTTCATTTTGGAATGCGGGGCTCTCCACTGCAAGGGGCAGATTAGACAATGACAGGCTGCAGCTTTCAGAAGGCTGCCATTGGTAATGTTTAAATAAAGATAACTTAGTGGTTAAATATGCACAACTCCCAATGGGTGGGACTTCAGTAGGTTTTGGATGAAGTCCAAGGGGCCAGATTTTGCTACTTATTGACATTCAGTAAACTCTTACCCTTGGTTTCAATGGAGCTACCTGAGAAGCAAGGAACTATTCTAGGTGAGGAAAGGTGTCAGAATCTGGCCCATAAGTAGTACAGCTGGGGGAATATTGCAAAAACCTTTCTGCAAATAATCTGTCTGTAAATGAAGTCACTTTGGCCTTGCTCATACCCTTTTGCACTTGTTTCCTGAAAAACATTTATTGTGATCAGTTTTTATTTGTGCAGATGTTTCCAGAATGCAAATTTAAGTCTCATGCACAAGTATTCTCAGAAACCAAAGTTGAAATTCACATGCACAATTATTTGTATACTCATCCACATGGGGATCAGAAACTATCATGTGACTTATTTGTCCAATCGCGACTAGTCAATACAGACTGACTATTGGCGATATAATAAATATAAATACTAGTTTGTGCCTTTAGGGCTTCTGGACTTTGTACTGTGATTTTTTAACACAAAGAATAATCCAGTAAATGGAGTGCATGTTGTAGATGCTCTGATGTAGTCTTGATTGTTGCTCCCTCCCCAGTTTTTGCAACCAGGCATGGATATTCACATACACCACAAATTAGTAAGAGGAAACCATTTAAATCAGTCCTCAGAGTTAAAACATCAGAGTGGACAGTGGATGTTGGGCAACACGAGCCATCTACTACCGCTTCCAACATCTCTATTCTTTCTATCCTGTATGGTACAGTATTCAAGTCACACTTGAGTTGTTTGCACAGAGCTGACTGTGAATAAAAAGAACTGCCCAAAGACACAGCAGCATATCTTCAATGTTTATTAAAACAACAGGGCTTGGGTTAGCCCAAGAAAAATGAGAATGAATTCATATCTTTATGTTAAAGCTGGAAACCAGCCCAGAATCTACATTTATGGGATGTGTTTTGAACAGTATTTCTAACCTTTGAGTTGCAAACTTTACCTCAGGGTTGATTCTGCACTGTGTACTCTCATAATATAGCACTGTCTCAGACAGGCACTCCTAGGGAAGTACGAGACAAAGCAGAATCGGGTCCATGGTAAGAAATGCCACGAAAGCTTCCCAAAGACCAGCAGTGCACTTTCGTGTCTCGAATAGTAGACAACAAATAAATTTGTACAATGGTTTTAATTGTGGGATCGCAAGTAGTTTGAGGAAAACAATTAGTGGGTTTCATTATCACTAAATGAGGAGCAGTCCCCAAACTAGTGTTACCCTAGAAAGAAAGGCTTAATTTGAATGCAAATACTGACTGTGCTATAGCAGAAGTATACGCACCATAACTTGGACAAATTCCAGCATGGGTAATTGCATTCTGCTTACTTTCATTCATCCTGTATTTCAATTGGACATGGCTTTCTTTCTTGCTTCCTGCCTTTTAATAAAGTAGAATTGCTGTGCACTCTTCGATAGCTGCTATGTTCTGCCCTGGATATGGCTGCATTTCAGTGGTGGATGAAATGACTCCTGAATATCCCGTCTACCGTATGGGTGCACTGAGATACTAAATTAGCTAATACACCTCTACCCCGATAGAACGCTGTCCTCGAGAGCCAAAAATTCTTACTGCATTATAGGTGAAACTGCGTTATATCGAACTTGCTTTGATCCGCGGGAGTGCACAGCTCCCCCCACCGCCCGCCTGGAGCACTGCTTTACCATGTTATATCCGAATTCGTGTTATATCGGGTCGCGTTATATCGGGGTAGTGGTGTATTTGTCAAGCACATATAGATCCGCAGGGGAAAGGAGTTCTAAAAAGGGAGTATCCGGTTCACTGAAGGGCAAACTGAGGTACAGAGAGGTGACGTGAACGGTCAAGAAAAGAAATCTGGAATTTGAGTATAATGGAGTGTGTAAATTCTATTGCTTTCACTCACAAGTGACCATGCTCAAGAAAGTGCCCGCACAAGCAGACGCCAGGTTCAGTCCCCTTTCACAGTCTCCCCTATGTATCCATGTATGAAGCTCAGGATGAGGTCTTTAATGTCCTTTGCACCTCTGTGAATACGCAACTCTTTGCTCAATGACACTGCTTCTGCAGCAGTCCTGAAAATCAATAACTCTGTCTTTTTAAGGGCTTAGTTATGTACAACATGAGGCCCACTGATGACTGCAAAAAGCAAAAATCCCGAACTTCTGGAGACGACACACTATATGGTATCTGCCTGGCGGGTCTTGTCCACCTGCTCAAGGTCTAACTTATTGCCATATTTTCCCCCAAGTCAGATTGGCAGAGACCCCATGGGTTTTTCGCCTTCCTCTGCAACATGGGTTACTTGAAGGTTTAAACTAATGTAAATGATGAATTTTCTGTAACTTGAAGTCTTTGAACCATGATTTGAGGACTTCAGTAACTCAGCCAGAGGTTAGGGGTCTATTTCAGGAGGGGGTGAGGTGCTGTGGCCTGCAATGTGCAGGTCAGACTAGATGATCACGATGCTCCCTTCTGACCTTAAAGTCTATGAACATTTGGAAATTGTCAGGAAATGGCCTCATTTCCTCATGGAGGAAAGTTTGCTTTGACCACCGTAGATGTTGTTGCAGTGACTGTTTCCTTAGAGGGTCCAACTCTTCCAGGACCTTTTTGTCTGTTCCTCCAGTAAATATTGACTAACAAGGACAGAAAACCTCCCAAGATGTTTTGCAAAAGGAAAAACTTGGCTTACAACTAATTTGACAAACTAATGCTATAAGAAAGCTTTTCTACCTTCACCCCATTTGATATAGACTTTCATTTCTTTCTCCCATGACTTGCTTATTGATAATTTTTCATTCAGAGACAATAGGTCTACTTGAAAACATAGTAACGTTGAACTATCATTGTGGCCTTGTTGGTATTTCTATGAGATTCTGCAATCCTTTTCTTAATTAAGTCTAATTAGAAGGGAGGGGCCAGATCCTAAACTGGTGAAAACTTTCATAGCTCAAGGAAAGTCGATGGAACTACTCCAATTTATATCCTAGATGAGGACCAGGCCTTATATTTTTAAAGTGTCTTGAGTTCATTCATGGCTCTATAGAAAGGCAAAGTGTCACGTTTATTACCAGGAAGGAAGATGGCCGATAAATACTCACAATGCTGCCTTAAGAGCATGAGACAGGAAGGTGGATGGCCTTAGAGATCAAGTAGTATTTCTGTAAAGCAAAATCCTTTTCCCCAAGCACAATATGCATATTATTTTATTATATTTATTTGTAATACACTAGTGTTCAGAAGCCCCAACCAAGATCAGAGCCCCATTGTGCTAGGAGCTGTACGTAAACATAGCAAGAGGCAGGCCCTGACCCAAGGAGATTACAGTCTTATAAACTAGCCAGATAGACCAACAGACTAGAAGAAGAACAAAGAGTGAGAGAAAGAGAGTAGTATTAGCCCTGTTTTACAGACTGAGAACTGATGCTCAGAGGCTTTAAGGGACTCACCCAAGATCACACAGGGAGTCTATGGCAGAGTTGGGATTTAAACCCCAGACCTCATGACTCCCAGTCCAGTGCCTTAGCAGGACCTTCCTTACTCTCTGTACAGGGTAATTTGCCTGAAAAAAATTTACTCTAGTTGCACCCCAGTTATTCATGTTACGATATTTCAAATATATATGGTTGGTAAATAATATTTGGGCACTTTGTAAGTATGAATAAAAAGTGCCCATCCTCCTAACGTAGCTGTACTCATTAAAATTAAAAAAACAACAACAACAGATGAACTATGTCCATTTGGAGCATATTTAATCAATAAGGTCATTATCCTCTGCATAGTTTTTCAGATAGACGAACACACAAATAAACAGATGCTGCAAGCTGACTGCATCCCATGGAATGCTCAATTATTTTGTTATTTATATAAAATTATTTATTTGAAGAATTGCTGATCCTGACCTATTCAGATAAGTAATGTCTTCCGGAGACAGAAATGCTGCTAAAGGGACTTGGCACTTGTGAAGAAGACAAAACATTGAAAATCAATTTTAATTCTTTTTTGTTAGGGTTCTGGAGAGCCCGCGCTTTCCCAATTATGGCTTCGCTTTACAGGAGGTCTCCATCAAATCTATAAATTAGATTCTTCTGGCAACTTTCAGAATTGGCTTGGCACAGAACTTTGTGTCTTGTTTATAAGTGAATCTTAATAACGTGACTTGGGTCATCATAACATTAAAAGGTCATATTTTATTGAAAATGTTGCTCTTGTGAAAATGTCACCTTGTGGCACTGTTGTTGAGATAACCATTTGCTGGTACATTTACTCTCGTATTGTCATTTTGGCGGAGCTTAATAGTCAAAAGAATAAACAATCGCCGGTACAATCTGCTCCACATAGCTTTAAAAAACAAACCAACCAACCCCAAACTCCTGCATGATTGCACTCAGTCCCCTTGCCAGCAATGTCCTATTTTTATTACTTGCCCATTGCTGTCTGCTAGAGGGAAACTTGTGCAGGCAGAATGCATGTACTCCACCACTGAAAAGTACATGTATGTTCAGGTAGCAGAATTTACCTCACATGCTTCCAAATATTCCAGGTTCATCCAGATGGAGCACAACAGCTGCACAGCTGACTACACCAGGTACATCTTCACCAGCCCATTCTGAGATCTGGTGGGGTTGAAGGAAGCTTTGTAGAAAGGAGTAAAAGGGGACAGGATAATTTAGAGTAAGCACTGGCTAACGGCCTGCATTTACAGTGATGTTTTGCACCTCTCCGTGCACTTTTATTTTATCTGTTTTAAAGATGGGGAAAATGAGGCATAGAGGATTTAAGTGCATCCTATCCACATGGGTGGACTCTCTATAGCCACTGACATCAACTAGGGCATAATGTCTTTCTCAGGATCCCACTGCAAGAGACATGGGATTAGAATTTAGAATCTTGCTTCCCAGCCCTCTCTCAAACCACTGTCCCCTTTGCAAATTGCACCTCTAAATCTTTTATGGTTTACATTTCATCAGCTGTCAACAAAAGTATTCTTCACAGTGGTATTGTGTATTAACCCCCAAATACAAACCCTACAGTCGATTAAGCCATCACTGCACATCCTGTTCTGTGTATTAACTCACTGCATTACCAGCAAAGAGTCCTGTGGCACCTTGTAGACTAACAGATGTATTGGAGCATGAGCTTTCGTGGGTGAATACCCACTTCGTTGGATGCAGTATTACATAGAGCCCACTTGCTTATTCCTGATATCTCCTTCTGCTCTAATTGTCCTCATCTGATGAAGCACCAACTTACTGCCCAGCAAAAAAAGAAACGATCGGTTCTTGATATAAGGGTTACAGTACCCATGATCCTTCATTCAAGATCAAAACCTGTCACTGTGGTGAGCTCTCATTATTCTGACTGCATAACCTCTGGGTAAACTTTAGCAGTAAAATCACTGAACAACACTTGTTTGCCTGGGGTGCCATCAATCCGGGACACGATCATGGAGTTACGATGGAGCCCACCACAGAGAGCTATTCATCCCCAAAGTGGCCATGACTGAAGACTGTCCGGTCAAACTTTTCAGTAAGGTGAGCAGAGCTCTGCAGACTTTTGCCCATAGGCAAGCTGGGAACGATGAACTGTGGGCCAGATTCTGAGCTGGTGTAAATCAGCGTTGACTTGACCTGGCCCAATGATTTCTAAGAGAGAAATGCACAACCTTTTCTGGAACCTACAGCAGTGACTATGCGGGTCAGACGACACAACACAGCAGCATATTCATATGAGTAAGGACTACTCATTTAAGTAAGGGGTACAGGGTCAGACTCTTTTGAACCTTAGTGAGGATAATTTGCTTCAAGGTTGTGTTGTAAGTTTATTTTTTAAACTACTCGGTCTTCCATTTCCTGGCTTTAAAAAAAAAACCACACACGAGAAATTATCTTTCTTCTATTCAGTTATTGCATTCTAGAGCATAACCTGGAATGCCTAGGGAAAGTGCTTTAAATTGCTCTTTCCCCCCCCCCAATTCTTAATAAATCCTTTTATTTGTTTGCTGTTGCTCTTCTGGATTAATTCTGCCATCGTTCATAATGCACAGCATCGCTGAAGTTTACAAATATTAGATTTGGTTTTGAACTGTTTACGCAGCAGAAAGCCTAAGTGCTTCCAAAGATACTGAAGCGCTCCAGTACTGTATTTTATAATGGAACAAATAATATGTCAGGACTGTAAATTCAAGGAGCGTGCAGCCCTGCTGTGCTATCATAACCACTTCAGTTTTCACTTGCTGGAGGTATATGGGCAAAATCAAAATTTGAGAACTCATCTGAACTTGGAAAATATTTCTACATCTAGAGAATTGAGCTGCCACGCGGGATAAGTGATTATTGCTATCGTACATACTGACCTCCTTTGCAGCTCATTTCACTTTCCTGGGGTAACATCAGAGGGCTGATGTCTTGCTGGCAGTCTGAGCATGAATTTTTATTATTAGTTTTGCAATTAGTACATATTTTGTGGCCATTTGACTTCATTGCTGTGTCTTTTCGTATTAAGCCTGCAATCTTATTTTGCCAATTCCACCTGGCTCCCCTGTTTTAGTGAGATCATTGCTACTTGCTGTCCTTATTGAAGTTGGTGGACAACCTCTGGCTTTCATTGCTGAGTATAATCAAATACCATTTCTGGCTTCTCTGCCACGGGAGTGCTAAGGAAGAGCAATGCTGCCAGACTGTGAGGGTACGGTAGCTAGGAAAGGTAAAATGCCTTCACACAGTGGGTTATTAAGCATGTATGTGAAGGCATAGGTATCACAAGCCCAGGCTTCCCTACAGTGCATTATTATCTAGTGAAGAAATCCTCACAGGATTTCAGTATTAAGGAATTTTCATTATATACAGTTGGTGTGTCTCTATGTGTATGTACAGGGGGCATAATGAATCTTTTTACTAGTAGCTTAGATATTACCAGTTTGAACAATGCTTAAAATATTTACGTTGGTGGTATCTACCTCTAGAATCAGCCATATCTTTCTGGGGAAAAGTAAAAGAAAACAGCTTTATTATATACACTGATCTTATATATGTATGTGCCTCATGTATGTACATGGGTGTGTTCAAGTCTGGGTGACTACATGTTTTTATATCAATTACCATCCTCAGAAAATAATGTGGACTATGCCACTCATTCACACATTGTGGGAACTTAGGACAGTCACATAGACACACACAATTTGCTGAGACTCAGAAAATGTGTGCACGTGTCTGTCTGTCTGTCCGAAGCTCTCACAATGGGTCAGTGATTGGTGTAGCCCACGTTACTTTCCAAGGACAGTGATATGTTTGTTTATTATTTATTCATTTGAAAAGTCAAAGATGCAGTTCTGATCAATGAAAGTCAATCAGAACAGTTTAAATATTACACTGAATAAAGGCCTATTGGTTTGTGTGTGGAGTGGACAGAAGCGTGTATATACCCAACTCCCCCAGCCATCTTTTTCCAACTAATCGCCTTTCTTTTCCAGTAGATCAGTAACCTCTAACAAAAGAGCTGTCCTTTTAAATCACGTTCTCCCCTCTCATTCCATTCTCTCTACATGAACAATCACGTTCCATTTGTTGATCCCATCAGAGAAGCCTCAGGGCCCCCAAAAGTCTTTTTCAGTATGATTATATACATCTCTTCACCTTTTCTTGCCCCTTTCCTTTTTACTGCCATTCAACGTTACAGAGTTCCATTGCACTGCAAATTGAATGTGACAACAACATTCTATAGATGTGCGTGTCATATACATACAAAAAATAATGCATCTATAGATACACGTACCATAGACTGTAAGTGATAATGAGGAATCCCACAGTGTGCATCCTCCTTCCAGTAATTGATTGCATTGTTTTCTTTTGTTCTGGATGCTCAGAACAGATGAATAATGGAGTTGACAGGAGTCAACAGATATTCCAGTCTGGTGTATGACTGTCTTCAGAAGCTGGGAATCAGGTAGTATGGAATGTTATTTGCCTGCGAACTGTTTGATGCAAAATTCTGTGTTTCTTGATTGCTTAGTTTAGATGTCTACGCAAATGTAGGTAAATCCTGCACAATACTCTCTTATCCAGCTGCCACAACTCTTTATGTTTCTTTTCTTCCCTTTGTCGATCTAGAAAATGAGATTGTAGGCGGCTGCCAATCTGAAATATGCATAGGTACTGTGCATGAAAAGTCATGGTTAAACCATGAATTGCTGCTCAGGTTACTGGATCCCCTTCTTTCTAAGTTGTTTTCAGTTCTGCAAGTTATGATGACAATTACTGTAGTAAAAGTAATGCTTAGGTAGTGAAAACCAACATCTTACCTTTCATGTTACCCTTCTCCCTTTTTTAGCTCTGCACTTTGAATGCGGAACCTATTTTATACACCTGGGGTGAAACCAGTTGCAAAACTCCCATTGACTAATGTATAATGGTTTTGTGGGACATTGAGGTACATCTACCATTGGAGATGGAAGCAACTAGATCTCACTCCTGGCATATGGACATACACAAACCTTGCCAGTGTGCAGTTCCTGTAAATGACAAGCCTCGCTTTAAGAATCACCTTTTAACAGAGGATGCAGAGGTATTTACAGACGGCACAGGGCAGCAAGAAAAACCTTCTAATCCATTTATCAAAACAATTGCAACTCCCATTTGAAAGAAGGTGAAACAATGACAAAGAAAAAGCAAAGAGTTAATTTGCATTCGGAGCAGAGAAAGTTAATCTGAAATCTGAGCATTTTAGGAAATATGAAGCTGTAGATAACAAATAAATAACTGTGACCAGATCAGGAGGAGAACTGGATGGGGAGCCAGGACAGAGCAGTTGGATCGAAAGGGGTGGGAGGCCCCGGTGAATGGTGAAAGGCTACAGAGATTAAGTAGGTCATCTCCCATACACGCTTGCTCCCTGACACACTAGGAAGATGGAGAGTAGAGGCCTGATTCATCACTGCCTTGGACCTATAGATTTGCACTCACTTAACACAGGTATAAATGACTACAAGAGGTGCAAGGCTGTGGAGAAGCAGACCCTAGGCCTCTGAATGGATCCTGAGTCAATTACACAGCAGTGGAGTGCATCATCCGCCCCACCGAGACTCACATTTCAAGGAGCAGCACATCACTTGGACGGGGTCATGCCAATAAGGGTCTTTTGCCATTAAAGCCCATTGAAGTCAATGGGGGTCTTTCCCTTGAATTCAGGCCCAGGGTGATGAGGTAGACAAGACACGTTCATTACCTTGAGTAGTGCTAGCAAAGTATCATCTATCCAGTTTGCAATGAGACATTGGGCCAGAGTCTCAGCTGGGGTAAATTTGTACAGCTCCGTTGACTTCAGCAGCGCTAACGTTCACTACCCCTGCTCAAGACTGAGCCCTCAATTCTTATGTGTCATGTAACCTAGTGCAAAGCCGCAGAACTCCTCCAGTCCCTTGCCACTTCCGCCGGCATCAATACTAGGTCATGTTCTCAGCTGCTGTAAACCAGTGACTTCAAAGTCACCAGATGAGAATCTGTCCCACTGGCCTCACAATTAGAGAAGCACCTGGACTAACTACCCTGTAAACTCACCCTATGGCACCATCAGAAGCCATGAGTCCTGACCTTTTGCAGTTTATCTTGTGCTGAAGGGAGAGAGTGTTTTGATTTATTTAGACAGGGATTTTGAGAGGATCCTAAGGGAATTAGGCTCCAAAATCCCATTAAATTTAGGTCCTAAGGAAGTCAAACACTGAAATACCACTGAATTTGGATGCCCAACTTCTTCAGGATCCTTTCAGAATCCCAGTCTTATTTTATTTATTTATTTTTTACAGGAACGCCCTGTCATTCACCTGGCAGCTCATAAAATCCTCTGCCGGACTGAAGGAACTTCATAGGACCAGAATAGTATCCAAGAACATAAGCTCTCCGCAAAGATCCTGGAGCTACCATTGTTGTTTCTGTCTTGGCAAGGACACATGGGTCTTGTCCTTTCAGGCTGGCAGGTATTGCGGTGATATTTTAAAATGCTGCTCATGATCTTTAAGACAGAGTTTCTCCATCACTAATCATTCCAGTGAACTTAAAACAAAAATAGTTATGGGATGGATCACATTATTGCCTTAGACTGCTGGCATATTTAATGTGTAGTGACCTTATCAAAGCGCAGTGGGGATTAACTTTGGAGAAAGTAAAATCTAACATTCCACGGAGTATATTAACTGAGTTAGGAAAGCTACTTAAAGTCATTTTGAACCATGCCAGGGAAATTGCTTGATTGAAAGCAGAAAATAAAACTGAAAATGGGAAAATAATGAAATAGCTGGAGAGTTTACGGGAAAGTGCATTATATAAAAATGGAAAAATGGTATAGACAGAAAGAAAGAGCATTAGCTATGCCGCTCAAAGAGGTATTAGAGCTAATTAGTCCACTGGACTCTGGGCTGGGATCCAGGTGTGTGAACTAGAGTGGCACAAAGTTTTGAATTCGATTAGTACAAAGTTTGAAAGGCCTATGAGGTTAGACAAGGCTGGGTGATTGTATTCCTTGGGCAGATACTCTGTTGCTTAAACAGGGCAAAATCTGAGAGGGATGTTTACACACAGTAGATCCTGATTTTAGCAAACCAAGTGAAAGAGGAAAAGTGCACAAAAGCTGTTCTAAGTCTCAGCCAATGTAACAACTGTTTTCCTCTTCTCAAGGGGGACATTTAAAAAACAAAAATTCCTGTAATATGAACTCATGCATACGTGCCACAGGCAACGCAATTTAATGTAATATTGCAAATTCATGCTCTGAGACTTGAAAGGTTATTACAAGAGAAAATGTACAGTATATAATAGCTTGCAGCAATCAAATATAGCATGTGAGTACCTCTCTGGGAATATAAGATATACAGCAAATATATTGCAGCCTTGAAATCTTACTTTACTGTAAGGGTAGAAGAGACTACTCTACAACAAGTGAACATATGTGGATTTAGGGTACATGCCCACATGTGCTTTACCAGTTTATTTCACATGCGACATTTTACAAATGCAGTTCTCATGATTTATAGGTGGGACATACGTGTTTTACATATAAGCCAATGTTAACCAGTCAAAACACAAATTTCACATAAGGTACCCTACACGGATAGGTTAATACAAGTTACATAAAGATCAGCTGTATAATGTGGCCCACATGTGGAACATGATCAAAATCCAGATGTTATTGCAGAAAAATGCCTCCTTTATTTTCAGAACCAAGATGTGGGAGGTAATATCTTTTATTGGACCAACTTCTGTTGGTGAGAGAGGCAAACTTTTGAGCTTCACAGAGCTGTTCTTCAGGTCTGGGAAATGTACTCAGTATTACAGCTAAATACAAGGTGGGACAGATTGTTTAGCATAAATAGTTAACACATTTCAAGGGACCGTTCAAGGTGCAGTGACCCGTTTAAAACCTCTCCAGTCATGGGAGGCATGGGAGAAGGTTAGTAGGTTATAGGTTGTTGTAATAAGCCATAAATCCAGTGTTTCTGTTCAGTTCATGATTTTTAGTGTTTAGCAAAGTTATTAATTTAGGCTTCCAGGTTCATCTTTTAAGTGTTATGCAGGTTTCCTTTGAGGATGAGGACTGAGGGGTTAGCTATAGAGTAATCGCTTTGTGAAAAGTGTTCACCCACAGGTGATATGGTATTTTTGTCTTTTATCATTTTTCTATGTGAGCTCCTTCAAGAGGGTAATTATTTTCTGGTTTCACTCACATTGTTATTGGGTTATAGTGCACTGGATGAGGTGAGGTACAGGTTGTGATGGGTATGTATAGGACCCAAGGATCTTGACAGATGTGTTGTGGATGGTGTTGATCATCGTAGCAGGGGAGCTATGTCTACTGTTTTTGCATCTGTTGTTCTGGCAGGGTCTGGTGCCATTTTGAATTGGTGTCTCCTGGTCTGTGGGGGGCTTGCTACTGATGAGCTTGCAGAGGTTGGGCAGTTGATTGAAGTCCAGATGAGGGGATTCAGGAAAGATTTCTTTCAGGGTGCAGTCCCCATCAAGTATGGGTTGGAATTGGTTGATGATACCCTGACTGAGTTCCCACATGGGTGGTAGGTGACAGCTACAGGTGTGCAGTCAGATGGGATGTTTGTATTGAAGCAGACTCTCTCAGAATATGTGGGTGGCCTGTTCCATGATGTAACCTACTTCTCTGGTTGAATGTCCTTCACTGGTGAAGGTGATTGTGAATGTGTTAAGGTGTATATCCTGGACTTTCTCCTCAGAGCATATTCTGTGGTATCTGAGTGTCTGGCTGTAGATAACAGATTTCTTGGTGTGTCACTAGATCTGTGAAGGCAGGTGTGGTCATTTGGGGGTTTCTTGTATAGAATTGTCAGTAGGGTTGCATTGTTGAAGCTGATCATAGTGTCCAGGAAGTTGATACTAGTGTGGGAGTGTTCCAGAGAGAATTTAATGGATGGGTGATGGTTGTTGAAGTTGTGGTGGAAATCTATAAAGGAGTTTAAGTCACCTGTCCAGAGGATGAAAACATCATCAGCGTATCTGTTAGTCTGTTAGTCTCAAAGGTGCCACAGGACCCTCTGTTGCTTTTAACATCATCAGTGTATCTCAGTATACGCTACAGTAGACTTGTCCAATTAGCAGAAACTTCACAGCCACCAGCTTGCCAGGAGGGGAAAAAAAGATGAAGGGCACTACTGGGAAGCCCTTGTCACGTGATGGGAGTTCGGTGATCTGTGTGATAGGAGTTTGGCAGGTCTCCATCCAAATGCCAGTGAAAAAGTGTCCACATAATAAAAGCCACCCACAGCATTGACATTTTGACCTTCTCTGCTGGCAATGTCCGAGGGCTGAGGGGACCTGAAGGTTGAATGATCTGATCATTCCTAAAGGCAGACATTGCAAATCTGGAATGAGGCAACCTGATAAGAGTTTATGTTGTACCTTTTGCCCTATTTTGATATTTTCGCTGCAAATTCCCCTGCTGGTGTAAATTGATGCTGCTCCCTTGATTTCAATGAGCTTTGCCCATTGACACCAGTGAAGAATTTGGTCTCATGACCGTTATTCGTTTTACTTTCACGACCACACTGAAGAAATCATAAAGTAAAATAAAACACCAAAACACTCAACCTGTATTAGGAATGTGACCCACCCAGGGAATGAAAAGTGTACAGCCAGCAAATGTATGTAGTGTTAAGTTATTGTTCACAAAAATGTTACCAAGGAAATATTTTGGTGGGGTGGGGAGAAGGGAAACAGAATTGTTCTCTTTTATCAGATTTCCCAATTTATCTTGGTTTAGCACTCCAAAAATGCCTTCCACTTCTACCCACAGCAAAAGAGCCTTTCTACCCTGCAGGCCCATCTCTATTTGTGAGCAAGCACCACGCCATTCTGACAGATGGAGAGGAGAATTGGCAGAAAAGACACCATGTATGTGCATTAATTGTGTCAAAGGCAGCATTCCCAGATGAGAATGGTAAAACAGCTATCTGTGCTGAGTTTACCAGCCCATGGATAAGGGGATTTGCCATCCATAATCCTGTTCTGGTCTAGACTATTATTTTTTAAAAAAATTAGTTCTGTAGCCATGTAAGGTGAGTTTTTGGACAGATTGAATCAACCACAACAGACTGTGAATATTAACAGAGTATCTTTCCGATCTCCTTTGGGTTCATGTTGCCCCCTGACCTCCCCCCCCACCACCAAAAACACCTTTAACTTTTCACTTCTGGCTCCCCACTGCATCTGCGGTCTCACCCTCCTTTGTTAACATTCCTGGGAAATCATCAGAATGAGGCTATGTACTCAGCAACACAGCAGCATGATCCACCTGAAAGTTTGGTTGCACCACAGGAGCATTTCTCCAGGGTTGTAGCTGAATTTTTCAACAGCACAGCAGGCACATTCTGCCTGGATTTACCTTGCACATTCAGCAGCAATAAAGCTGTCATGAGTGTAAAACCAAGGTGCCCAACACAGTTGTGCAAAACAAAAGGTCTGGATAGTTCAGAAAGCCTTGGCTAAGCACCTAGACTTTAGGGAGCTCAGGTGAACTGACTAGCTCTGTTGAAAACATTGACTTTCATCCATTGCAACTATTATTTATTTGTATTCCATTGACATCTATAGACTTCAACCGGAAGGGAGCCCCTGGTGCTAGCTGCTATTCAGACATACAATAAAAGAGAGCCCCTGTCCCCAGTGAGTTTACAATCCCAAAGGCAACTGGAAAGTGTAAGAAACAAATGAAAGGGGGAGATGAAGAGAGCACATTGTAAGACTAATATGAGCATTTTTCTGCGTAAATTCTCTGTGTGCCCTATTCAAAGTTGTAATAAGCTAATCATTAGCAATACACTCAGCTCACAATCACTTGCCTAGCCATTCACTTTTAAATATAAAGTAGCTAATGCTCACAGATGCTATACGGTGTTGCATACTTCTAAATGAGGCGCTAGGACATAAGGGAAAATAGGAATCTTTTGTGGTTAACTTTGCAAAATTTAGTTCAATTTAGCATGCACAAAAAAGTGCACAACAGTTCAGTTCAATGCTGTTGAATCAGAAAGCTGAAGATGGCTGTTATTTTGGGAAGTTCTGGCTGCAGAAAATTCCATCCACTTTCAGGATTAGGGGTGGGAAAGTCTGTTTTAGAGAACCAGTAAGAAGCCCATTTTTGCTGCCTTAGTGAACTTTATTCCAGTGTATTGGCACACACGTGGCATTATATATCACTTAAGTCCCAGTTGACATGTGCTGAAGTAATTCTCAGGTCTTATGTGGGCACTCTGCCATGAGCTGAATTTTGCCCTTTGAATGGGATTTTCAAAAGCTCTCTGCGTCAGCTTAAGTGCCTGACCATCAGGGTCCCTTTTGGCCTTGGAATCTATGAACCTATGAATATGAGCTCTGCTTCTGCTGAAATCGTTGTTAACTCCCGTTGGCTTCAGTGGGAGTTGAGCTAGGGCTAATGCTGAGCATTTTGAAAGCCCTAAATTTAAAGGACACTTAAAGCTTGTAAATAAAATGTCTTGAACATGGAAGGATAACGCCATGGGAAGAGCCCTGAACCTGTGCAGTGCATAGCGGTCTTCAGAAAGTTCCGGATTTGCTCACATATGGGCCAGGCACTACAGTGAGGAGGGGCATATAATACCTGGATAGACAGACAGGGCAGCATGATGCTTGGTATGAGACACCACAATGTAATTTCAGGGAGTGAGAGGTTGATGGGATGGATTTGTTGTAATAAAGGAGTCCTCAGTCTGTCATGGCATCCCTGATAAATAAAAGGTTTCTAATAAAAGGTTATTGTAAAAAAAAAAAATCAAATAAAAATGTATTTGGGTTTAATATTTAAATGCAATTGGCAAGTGCTAATGACTCTGAGATCACAAAACGGGAAAATGGCAAAAAGAGAGAAGCTAGTTCGAAGGATTTTATCTAATTTCATTTTAATTAGATCCTTTTTCTAACTGAGTTTCTAATTTTTCAATTAGCAATTAGCAGCTGCAACTCATTCTGAGCATCACGAGGTGCCAGAGACACTAATTACACCACAGGAGTAGGAGGCTGCAAATGAGAAATAAAATTATCCATGAATGTTATTAGAAGAAAGGAATGATTACATTCCGTAATAATATACTGATGTGAGTCTAATTAGATTGAAGGTTTCAGGAGGAAGGGGAAGACTTAAAAATGGATTACATTTGGATGCCTACAGGTCAAGATTTTGCCATAAATATTGCTTTAGTTTGTATTGCTTGAAAATACGAAACCGTTTGTGAGTGCTATCATGTTACGTTGTTCCACAGAAAAGCTTAACATCAAGGAAGTGTCTAGTTGTGAAAGGAAGGGGCTGGATTCTATTCCCAATCACTGACTTGCTCTGTGACCATACTCAAATGACTTAATCTGTGTCTCAGTTTCCCAATCTGTAAACCTGGTATAGTAATCATAGAATCATAGAAGATTAGGGTTGGAAGAGATCTCAGGAGTTAATCTAGTCCAATCCCCTGCTCAAAGCAGGACCAACCCCAACTAAATCATCCCAGCCAGGGCTTTGTCAAACCGGGCCTTAAAAACCTCTAAGGAAGGAGATTCCACCACCTCCCAAGGTAACCCATTCCAGTGATTCACCATCCTCCTAGTGAAATAGCTTTTCCTAATATCCAACCTAGACCTCCCCCACTGTAACTTGAGACCATTGTTTCTTGTTCTGTCATCTGCCATCACTGAAAATAGCCAAGCTCCATCCTCTTTGATCTCCCCTTCAAGTAGTTGAAGGCTGCTATCAAATCCCCCCTCACTCTGCTCTTCTGCACACTAAATAAGCCCAGTTCCCTCAGCCTCTCCTCATAAGTCACGTGCCCCTGCCCCCTAATCATTTTCATTGCCCTCTGTTGGACTCTCTCCAATTTGTCCACATCCTTTCTTAGTGGAGGGGCCCAAAACTGGAGCAATACTCCAGATGTGGCCTCACCAGTGCTGAATAGAGGGGAATAATCACTTCCCTCGATCTACTGGCAACGCTCCTACTAATGCAGCCCAATATGCAATTAGCCTTCTTGGCAACAAGGGCACACTGCTGACTCATATCCAGCTTCTCGTCCACTGTAATCCCCAGGTCCTTTTCTGCAAAACTGCCACTTAGACAGTTGGTCTCCAGCCTGTAGCAGTGCATGGGATTCTTCCTTCCTAAGTGCAGGACTCTGCACTTGTCCTTGTTGAACCTCATCAGATTTCTTTTGGCCAAATCCTCCAATATGTCTAGGTCACTCTGGATCCTATCCCTACCCTCCAGTGTATCTACCTCTCCCCCCAGCTTAGTGTCATCTGTGAACTTGCTGAGGGTGCAATCCAGCCCATCATCCAGATCATTAAAGAAAATGTTGAACAAAACCAGCCCCAGGACAGACCCCTGGGGCACTCCACTTGATACCCGCTGCCTACTAGACATTGAGTTGTTGATCACTACCCATTGAGCCCGGCAATCTAGCCAGCTTTCTATCCACCTTATAGTCCGTTCGTCCAATCCATACTTCTTTAACTTGCTGGCAAGAATACTGTGGGAGACCGTATCAAAAGCTTTGCTAAAGTCAAGGTATAATCATACAACCAAATCCGCCTTCCTTGGTAATGTGCTCAGCTTATTAAGATCCTCACGTTAAAGGCAGCACACAGGTTCGTATTCTCTCTCTCTCTCTCTTTCTCTCTCTCTCTATATATATACACACACACACACACCCAGGGGTGAGCAAGGCACTCAACATACAGATAAAAACCCACAAGGCCTGCCCCAAGAAGCTTATAAACTAAAGCCAGTGCTGACAGCAGGCCGTCATGCTCCCTAGTTCTGTAAACACTCATGCCCATGAGTAATTCAAAGGTACTCCTCACATGCATGATGTTATTAATGTGGGTGAGTATATGCAGGATCAGGATCTAATTTCAGATATGCTGCAAGGGGGTGGGGGGAAGGGGAGTAACCCGCCAGTAGGGAGAAAATGAAGGGAAGACAAAGAACAGGATAGTATATCAATCTCTCACAGTTTCACAAACTTTCACTGAGGGAAGGCTAATGCCTGGTATTCTGGAAAGGGGAACTTTTTTTTGTTGGCTTGCTTTGGGGGATAAATATGGTCTTAGAGAAAGGCAGGCTAATATAATGAAGTTTATGGGGTTCCATCTGGGGCTAGGCTTTCCCTGCAGGAATACAATAGCAGGCTAAGGGCCCAAGTGAGAACACCTGAGAAGCCCTTTGGTAGCAAAGAGGGAACATGTTCAGCCCATTTGTTTTCATTCTTTAAATGCATTGATTTCTCTTTGTGAATCAATAGCCTATTCCACTTCATTTAGGGACGGCAGCAGCCTCTCCCCTACTCCAACACACGCAACCTGCATTTCAGAATCACTTCAAAGGGCCCCCGGTAATAAATGGCAATGTCCAAATATGGCTCTCAATAAAATTTATGAGCTCCTATTCATTCCACTCCCCTATTTGTCTTTATATATCTCACAGCATTTGCCACTAATTATATTCCTCTTTATAATCTGTGCTCCCCAGTTAAGGGAGGTAATTGATAGCTCCTGAAAAATCATTAATTCCAAAAAGGATCAGAAGGGTTTTGTCATGCTGTTCTCCCCCCCGCCCCCTACTAATTTTTTCCTATACTCTGAGTTCTAGAATTATTAAGTTGCTTCACAGTTTAGAGAAAACCCATTCATAGTGTAAAAAGAGAAGGGAAAAAAGAAAAGCAAATTAAAACAAAATCTCTCTCCTTCTTACTAGGTCACCAAAGCTGTGGTGAGCACTAATGAGAACTAGTCCATTATACTATATACTAATCCTTTTGTCTTCCATTTGTATCCTGCCTGCTAACTTGTTTTGATGACTCCCTGCCAGGGTGAAAGATTAGCAGGGGGAAGAAAAAACAAAAACATTCTTCATTTAAAATTCAGCTGTTGTGGCATATGGTCCTTTGAGCTGGAAACTGTCTTTGCAAGAAGCTCTGCTTTGTTGTTGTTGCGACACAAGAGTTTTGTGATCTGGGGCTGTGGGTTACAGGGGATAAGCTTCCTAAATAAAACCTGCTTTTGCAGGAGGGCAGGCAGGTAGCAATAGAGGCATATTGGCAAGTTTAGAGATTCTATATGACTACTACTCAGTGTTTTGAAGTCTATGGACAATTTGGGGGAAGCTTGGGCTGGAAAAGTGAAAGAGAATATTTAGTTATAGGCCTAACTCTCTACATTAATAATACAATCTGCAGAACTTTTCTCTACTTCCTGACCTTGCCACTTGTATAGCATCATGAGCAACACAACCCTTATTGCAGGATCTTAAATTCCAAAGCATTTTGTCACTTCAGAAATCAATCTGGTCTCCATCGCTTTGTCTCTCTTGCAGTTGTTACTGCTGTAAAGCTATAAAGCACAGTAGCTATAAAGCGCTAAGGATATCAAGCTCAGATTACTAGCAAGGATGTGAAAATATGACTAATCTACAATCTTTCCCATATTACTAATCACACTGATCTCCAGAATTCTGCTTTGTATTTGAAATTCAGTTCTACTCTGAAAATCAATTCAATAAAAATAATGTTGTGAGGCTCTATATTATGGTCAATCTCAGCAACTTTCATCACAATGTGCTCAGTTTATAAATAAAAAGATACTATTTGTGGGACACAGCCCATGAAGCTAGCCCTGAGCTCAACCTAGAATCTTCCTCTCACATGCATCCTCACCAGTAAATAAAGGTTCTGGAGGACCAATTATGCTCTCAGGGACACCTGTGGTGCCCAAGGGCTGTGTGGAGGTGTGCACAGGTGTAGTTAATTGGCCCTGCATGTGGACCGTGGTTCACAATTTTGTTTGATGTTGGGACTAGATTCTATCTCCCACTCCCAGAGTTGGTGCTGCATCTGCAGGGCTAGGGGGAGTAAAAAGTAATAAAAACACAAGGTCTGATATCCTGAAGTGTCCACTGTTCCCACTCACTTCATTTATAGCTGAGGAAGACAAATTTTCAAAAGCTCCTATTGTGATTTAAGTCCTAATTGAAAGCCAATTAGTCGTCATTTGGGTGCTTTTGAAAATGCTACTCATGCTAAGGACTTCTCAAAATCAGACCATAAGAGACTGATCCTAAAAGATAACAAACACCTGCAACTCCTATTGAAGCTGAGTAGCTTTTAGGATTAGGCCCTTATTTTTGTTAGCAAATTAAGATGATGGGACTCCGAGCACACACAAGAAGCAAATCTGCTGAGTAAGAAGGTGCTATTTTCCATAGCTGTTTTTCAGAGCAGAACTCTGCTTTAATCTCCTACAGCATTGATTAATACAGCCTATGAAAGTTGTCTAATTTAAGTGCACTTTGTGATCCTTCAGGATGAGAGAAAAATAAAATTTCATTATTAATAAATGCACACAATGCTGCAATACATTATATGGTGTGAGCAATACAAATGGGAGAATCATGTGTACAGAATGCATTGCAGTTCCCAGATAATATTCAGCACTATTAAACCAGAATGGAGTAATCAACATTCTTGAACAATGTTCAATAAAACAGGTACTTTCTTTCCTTCCTTAGCTTTTATTCCTTCTCTGGGGTTACAATGATCATCTGCTTCAGGCTCTCCTTACTCATGGGCAACAGAATCTTTTGCCCATCTGTCTTTTCATTTTACAGTTTGTTTGGTATTGTGGGTATTGGAGAAACATCTGGGTTCCTGGTAATTAGTTACTAGCTTGCAAGTACCATATGATCCCAGAGAGGGGTGCACCTTGAGTCATCAGTTTCCCAGAACCCCACTCTCAAACCGGAGTTATTGGTGAGGGTCTGAAATCATCCCTGAGTCCCTAGACTTTTAAATGCCTTCTACAACCAGGCTCCTTTAGCTTCTTGTCAAACTTTGGATTTCATTCCCTAACTCACAAACCCTCAGCTGGCAGCTTTTCCTTTCCAGCAGGGATTGTGCTATCACCTATATTATTAAACAATTTTGGAGCATTTGATTGAGGCCAGTGAAGAAGAAAAGCTGTGGAGTTAGTTCTAATTAAGGTATTTTATGGCCCCCATCCCATCTAAGGCTTTTCATAGATAGATAAATATCCATCCAAGTTTTATTTACTATCTATCAAATCATCTCTTTTGTATTGGTACCTAATATCATAGTATCTGAGCACCTGACATGCTTAATTTTCCAAGGGCTCTCAATCTAGCACTTTCCCCCAGCATAAAAAGCTAAAATTTCTTTCCTTTTTAAAATAAAAATAATTCCTTGGTTACCCTTTTAGACCATGTTCATGCAGTCACTTTCCTGCATCAGCTTTCTGTTTCTGCCAAAGTATTAAAGGGAGAGAGGAAATTAAAAATCCTGAGCACAAACACAGAGACATCACAAGCCATGAAATCAGACCAAGCGTTTGTCCACTTGCTTTGCTCTTGCTTCTGGAAGGATTAGTTTGATTTTTTTTCCCCTTGCTGAACTGACATTATTCCTCATAAGGATATATCTGAAACATTATCACAGGCCTTTCAATCTTTTTGATGAAGTTGCTTTGAGAGAAAAAGACTAAGTTAATGTACAATTCCCCCCCCCCCATACAGATAAAACTTGGAGCTGCCATAATAAATCCATGTGCCAGCTCTCTCTCCATAATCTCCCTGTCCAGAAATAAACTGAATCCAAGCCAGCAAGCTACTGCTGCTATCTGATCAGCTGTTTGAAAACTTGGATGACTCGATCCCTTTAAAATTTTGTATCTTGTATTTCTTGGTGATGAAAAGGCCAGGTTTTCCAACAATAATGGCCATTCCTTTAGTGTCTCTGGCACATACTCTTAGAATATTCTCACTCACAGAGGTAGCTAAGTAGAGTCTAGATGTGTAGAGATGTGATTTGCCATAATGGTTCACACTTTGGCCGCTTATAGATAGTATCTTGCTCTAAGTGTTCAACATCTGATGCTTTTGAGCCCCTTCCCTCAACTCATGCCTTGCATCTGGCCTGTTGTGCCGTGCTGCACACAAAAAAGAAAGACTACTTCCTGACCCCTGCAGATGACCAGTTCTGCAGCACAGTTGAATTCCTGTCATTTTAGCATGTATATCGTCAAATGTTATTAATGGCTATCGCTGAGATTTTCAAAGGAGCCTAAAGGACTTAGGCATACAACTCACACTGGGTTTCGTTGGGAACCAGAAACTTTTAAAAAATTATTCAGCGAACTGAAAACATTGAAAAAATATTAGTTTGGGGTTGAACAAAATGTTTTGTTTGACCTGAAACAAAACATTTTTGTTTAGTTTGGGAGTTTTTAAATCATTATATGCCTATAAGATTAAAGTAAAATCTGAAACAAAAAGGCACTTCAAATCGAAAAATTGAGACATTTCATTCAAAAAATATCAAAACAAAATATTTCATTAAAAAAAATTAACTGAAACATTTTCATGATTTTGACCTGAATTTGTGAATTGCTTTGGTCAACCCAAATCGGCACTGTTTGGTGAAAAAGTTTTGAATTAAAAATTTTGCTCAGCACTACGTGATGCCCGTTTACACTAAAGCCCCTTTATACCATCCTGGCAGCATAAGGAGACTTTAAAATGTAATTCACACTTGCCTTATGCCCCCTTTGCACTGTGAAAGTGGTATAAAGGTGTCAGAGAGAATCTGGCCCATTTTCTCACAGGGAGTTACAAGGTTTAACTTCATGCAACATTAGGGCAAAACAATTTTTTTTTTTTAAAAAATCACCACTTCAAATGAGATTCAAACAACCTCCCAGTCTCCTGGAGGCTGTAGCTGTCGTACATAAAATATGTGCAAATTAACAGATCCTTTCTCTGTGTAACATTATGCAAAAACATATTTTCCCCCTCAAAACTATGAATTCAAGTAGAGTCTAATTAGTCAAAGATTTTGATGTGCAGACATCAAGTAAATATTCTAGAAGAGCCGATTTCCCCCCTTTTCCTCTACTTTTATGAAAATGGCAGAAACCTGGCAGTTTTCCAATTATCTCCCAAGCTAATCTCCATCCACAAACCCTAGATGGATATCTGTTTTCTCTACTGAAAAGCTTGCAAAGACATGTGCGTTTCAGACAAATATTTCTCCCATCTCATTTGACACTGAACAAGCAGGAAAAATATGGCCCATCACGAGAAATATCAGTATAATATTCCAATTTTCCACCATTTGACAGCAATCAAGTAGAGACTAATGGCTTTCCTCTGTGACTAAATCATTTAGAGACCAAGGTATTCTGTCTCATTCTCATTAGAAAAAAAAAATTCCAATAATCTCATTATCCTAGTGTGAATAACAGTAAAAATAACACCAAGACTAATGGTTCCTTCAGCACTCCTGTTCACTGAGATCAGTCGGGCAGTGTTTTATGGATTCTGCTTAAGTAATGGGGTCTGCCTTGTGCCACAATATACCAGCTCGGTTCCCCTTCCCGCTGCAGTACAATCTAAATGCAACTGCCTTTTTTCAAGCCAGGTTTACACTTGCTTTGAACGCTGAGGACTTTTATGTACTATTTTTTAACTAACTTCACTAGAAAAAGAATGTGTCATGGAATGTTAAGCTTTATGGAAATTCTTCTAGAGAATAACATCATTTCACGGTGCATTACTCTAGAATGACCTGGTACTTGAACAATTAATTTTTAAGGTGTAGCCATGCCTAATCTTTGCTGTGTTTAGCTTTCTCTTAAAACATCAACAATATCAGGACTCCTTCCCTTCACACACACCTTCCCCCCCCATTTTTGCCCCCAGGGGATAGTTTAAAATAGGCTCACGGTGTGTGTTGCATTTTTACCATTTCTTGTGCAGAATATTCTCTTTGAAAATACAGTGTGGAAGGGAAACCAAAACCCTCCAGGGCTACCTTCATTATTTCCAGCTCCTGAGTCTATTTCCATTTCTCGGCCTACCTTATTTCCAGCTGAAAGTTTTCCAGAATCTCCCAGAAGGCTTAGGGACAATGGATTCTAATGCCAGACTCTGTTAATACCAGACCAAGGGCCTGTGTCTATGAACATTTACAGCTAGGCACAGTACGTTCTACCCTGAGCAATCCCACCAAATGGGACTACTACGGGGGAACAAATGCTATGCCAGCAAAGAAGTTTTAGGGCTAGTGTTCAGTTAGTGTAACTCAGTGTAACTCCGTTAAAATCAACCGAGTTATGCCAATTTATACCCTCTGAGGCTCTGGCTCTTAGATGTCAGGCTTCCAAAGACAAAGTCTGTGGCCTTGATTCTTTCTTTTCTCAGCTTTTCAGTGTATATTGAGAGTAACGCAGCTGAAGTAAATGGAGTTATGCTGGTGTCAAACTACTGTGTGATCAGACTAAGGCCCTGTGGTTTTGTTCCTCTCCATAAATGAACACTTATACGCAGAAGTGAAATGATAATACAGTTGATATGAACATTTCTATATCCCCTGGGACCAAATATTAGTTGCACTGAAAGCAGAATTTGGCCCAGACGCCCGACAGGAGATGAACTTTTTTGCAATGTGTTCCTATTCATCTGTTGTAACACCGTATAGTTAATCACGCAGTGGTGCCCTAATGTAATGTGCTTCATGTTTTAGGCTTGTTTGAATTCTGTTCTCTTGCTAACTATCCACCCACTAATTTTAGTGGAAAACTGCCATCGAGCCAGGGTGTTTGCAGGGATGCCATCTGTAGTGCGATGCATGCAAACCCAAGTTCCATCTGAGTCATTTGCCACTTCTGGCTGGTTTTTTGTAACCCAGACATGTGTTGACTGTACAAAATGGGCATGTCTGAAATGTCTATGGGACCATACAAAACAAGGATCAGCAGGTCATTAGAGTTTGTCTCTTCTAACCCATATGTGCTCATGGTAATAGTAATCAGACAGGCTAAGAAATAAGTACCTTAATGCTAGATATTATTTTACTCTGCTACACTAATCTAATGGATTAACTTTACCATCTGTATATTAAACTTGGGTATCTTGGTGGCTGGGTTGTTTTTTTTGGTGTGGGGGGGGGGGGGGGCGCCACGGTATCTGGCATTCCTTGCAGTTCCCCTGTTCAGTAAGTGAACTTTGGTATGCATTTCAAATATCTGCAATCACTAATAAAAACATAAAGATTAATAGATACAAGACTTACAAGACTAGATCCTCAGCTGGTAATTGGTGTTATTCCATTGACTACAGTAGAGTTACACTGATTTACAACATTTTAAGATTGGATCCATTCAAGTCTGTAAGAGCTATGTTGATTTACACCAGTTTGAAGACAGGCTCCACTGAATTAAATAGAGCTACACCAATTTACATCGGCCAAGGATTTGGCCCATTGTTGGTACCATCACTTGGAAACCTGCCTCAACTAACAGGCTTTAGGGAGTCTTATGTTATATTACAACGTTTTCATTTGTTATTTCTGATTTTTCTTTCTTTTTCACAGACAGAATGGTGCAGAACTGATCATGGGAAGCATTAACCTTGATTTATTTATGGTCTGGAAATCCTGCCTCAAATCACTCTCAGAGAAGAAGCATATATGCACAATGAGGGGATCAGTGCAAACCGCTGGGCCCCAAATTATCTTATGAGATGGGGAGAAAATGTCTCAGTGATTGATAATGGGATACAGGATGTTTCTTCTTCAGATGACCTGAATCCAGCCCAAAAGAGGCAAAGATTGAAGGTCAGAGACAACAGCGTTAAAGGCCGGGTGAGCTTCTGGATAAAGTACCAGCTCATAGTTATTCTACAACTTATGTGAAATGATTTTGGGGGCTCAGTCAAGTTCTTAGTGGACAATTGTCTACCTAAAAGGCACCATGACAGCTAGACCCCTGAGTGACAGACGCAACAAGAATCAAACAGACAAAGAAACAACTCCCCATTTCATCATCTGGTAAAAAAGTTCAGCAATAGCACTGGAGAAGGGTAAGGAGGCAGGATCTTGCATTGTCACTTCCTGTGCTCTACCTGCTCTGGCAAGCCCACTGTCATTTTAAACTACTTCGCTTTTCATTAGGGATGGGCCCAAACAGTAGAGCTGGGATCTAGATGTGGATCCCAAACATTCCTAAAGCCTGGCCTGGATGTTTGGCTCCACGGTTTCGGTTCAGTCCATTGTAGAGAGATGGGCCAGGTGGGGATTTTTGACTTGGGTTCAGATCTGAACTTCTCCAAAGGTGGGGCTGTCACTGCTTTCAAAAAGGAAACTAGAACTATACAATGAGGAGTCTTGTGGCACCTTAAAGATTAAGTGTATGTTTCAAATATGGCATGAGATTGGTGTCAATTCAAAAAGAAAGCAGGAGATGGGGTGGGAGAAGTGGGTCATAGCCCACAAAAGCTTATGCTCTAATAAGTTTGTTAATGTTTTCAACCACTACTCACCCCCTCAGCCTTCCCCTGAGGCAGCCCTTGCCATCTCTGCATTGCCTACTTCTGGGTTGCGCCAGAAAAACAAGCACCAAGATGCCACAAGAAACAAATTTTCCAGCCCAATATCGCAGCCCCAAGGGATCTGGATAAGCGTGATAGGGGCTTAATTCTTTTCTCACGCTGGTTTTACACCAATTCAAGTGAAGTCGTTCCAGATTTACACCTGTGACAATTAACCCAGAAGCAGGACTGAACACTTGTAAATGTTTATCTGCAAAGAACTACTCTGGGTCATCTAACTTAGATCTAAGCATCACTGGGACATGAGGATTTACAAAGGCCAGGATTCATTGTGAAGAAGGTGGTGTTCTTTGGCCACATAGAAGCTGTGGGAGTTCTGTGTCTGGGAGCATTTGAGAATATCACTGTCACTGTAAACACACTTTTAGTGACAGTGACCATCAGGCAGAGGAAATTAGAGTGTCTGAGTCACTTGGAGGTCATTCTCTGAGCTGTAAAATGATGTATTTTTTGTTAGTCATTTTCAGCAGCCGTTCGTTTGTGAAGCTTAAGGAAACTGGTTAATGTGTTAAACAGAGGCTTCAGAGCCATGCACGTACAAGGCTGGAGGTGGATTTTCGGAGGACAATTCCTATTGTTAGTTTTTGTGGGGACTTCTTGTGCTGGAAAAGTTGCTGTTGCTGGGTCCAATCTGAAATGCAATGAGCAACGCAGTGCGCACAAAAAAGAAAATGGATGGTAAATTCCCAGCCAGGGAAAGAGAGATTTCAGGAAATCCACAGTCAAGAGAACTCCTCCCTAATAAAATGCAGATGTGCCTAGGCTCTGAAATCCATGTGATATGTCAATTTATGCCATTGTTCTCAGGCTAGTCCACTACCTGCTGTGCCAAGTATTCTCAGAGTGAGGGCTTGTCTACATAAACATTTAGTGTCAACTGGGGTGCATACATCTACCCCATGCGCGCACCAGTCTGCTGAGCACTAAATGTTCATGTGGACTCTGTTGCTGCACACTAAAAGTTCCCTAGTGTGCTTTGATCTACTCCCATTTCAATGTAGGGTAGATCAAAGCACACTAGGAAGCTGTTCGTACACAGCAGCAGGGTCCATGCGGACACTTAGTGTATGGCAGGATAGTTGGGGGTAGATGCCACAAACAAAGTAGAGCTGGTGGAGAATTTTCAGTTCAAATGATTTTTCGATGTAAACAATTCTGCAACTTTGACTTACATTTGTGAAAGGTTTCGGCTGACATGAACCTGCATTTTTTAGTGAAAAAAAAAATGTTGGCTACAACATTTTGCCCAGCTCCAGCAGTAGGCAATATGGGTATGAGGTTTTGCTAATTTCCAAACTTTGTTGGTGGTGACAGCAGGGAGGTTTAGCTGATCCAGACTTTTGGCCTGAGTTGAACATAGATCCCTCCCGCTTAACTTCTACAGTGCTAAACGCTCACCACTCCCACTGCTGGCCACTTGCGCAGAATAAACCGAGCGAAATGAGTCCTCGCTGCAGCTCCATTGATTCCCATGGATACTTCGTTTTGCTTAATTGGACAGGTGTTTAGGATCAATACAGTCCTTCCAATGAAATCATAAATGCCCATGAGGCACTATTACAATCTCAGTGGATATAAAGGTGACAGACACGACAACAACATTATCCAGTGATCACAGACCCAATAGACCTTAATGGCTCCATTTGAGAACTTATGGCCAACTGTATCAATATGTCCTTGGAGACCCCTGTTCTGTAGGTATTTGACATTTTATGTGGTACTATTTCCTTTAGAACCATTATCAGCTTCTGTGCCAATTAATGCTTGACTAGGGACTCCTGGGCTAGAGAGAGGTAGCACTTCAGTGATGTTGGTGCTCATAATATCTTTGGCTAAAGCCTTGCACAGTGAGTCATACAGACACGTCTGGAACCATAGGTGGCATTTTCACCAGCGGCCAAGGAATGAATGGACTAATGAAGGCTGAATTCTATCATCACAATGGAACAGCTCTCGGACATATTGATAGAGACAGCATGTGGGGAACTTGCATTTCCACTTTCAATTTTGTACCTACTGTGTGGATGTATTGATCCTGATTCTGAATTTATTGACCCCAGCGTAAATCCAGAGGAACTTCACTGAATTTGCCAGTGTAACAGATCAGAATATGATCCATTGGACTTCAGTCTCCCCGGCCGTCAAACTGGTTTCTTTCACCAGCATGAAATTAACTTTACAAAAGGGTCATTGTACGGGTGCGGACTCACCCCTGCAGCGCCTCCTGCTGGTCTCTTCTGGGAATTAGCTCTGCCAGCCTTGGAGTGCCTCTGCAGGCCGATGATCCGCATCGCCACTTGCCCCCTCGAGTCCCTCCCAGACCCGGTGCCCCTTTATCTGGGGGCTGCCCCCCTGGCAGTACCCCCACACTCTGGGTCTCCCCACCTAGGAGAACCCCCACCTACTACCCCCACCTCACCTCAGTGTAAGGCTACTGCCAGTCATTGCCTAGCCCCATGCCCTGGGGCAGACTGCAGTATTACACTACTCATCGCTAGTAAGGTTGGGTTTGGACCTGCTGCCTTGGCCTACCCCTGGGCTGCCCTCTGCAACCCCCAGCACCCCTTGGCCTTCTGCTAGGCCGCAGCCTGGGGCTTTCCAGGCTGGAGCTCCCCAGCTCCTCTGCCTTTCCCCAGCCCTGCTCCACTCAGGTACCCTGTCTCTAGCTCCCTGCAGCCAGGTCCTTCTCTCTCTGAATGCAGAGAGAGACTGTGTCTGGGCCTCTGGGTCACAGCCTTTTATAGGGACCAGCTGGGCCTGATTGGGGCATGGCCTGCCACAGCTCTCTTCCTGGCTGTTTTAAGCCCTTCAGGGCAGGAGCAGGTGTCCACCACCCTACAGTCATAAAAAGAAGTTATCAAGTTCAGTTTTCGTTTTTTCCTCCCACAACATTTTGAAAATGCAAATGCAGAGGATAAGACCAACGTCTTTTCCATACATTTATTTTATCTGCAATAATGACTCTTTTGCCCCAGATATTTTTGTACAATAGGATGATTGATATCTTATAACTGAGTGAAGTTCTGGGACCTGTGTTATGCGGGATGGCAGACTAGTCTTCAAAGTCTAAGAATCTATGACATTGTCGGGAGTAGAACTGAAGAGGCTTTCATCCTGCAAATGGGGTGAGAATGTCTGAGCCAAAGAGAGATGGATGGATGTCTTTTTCTGGTTCTGCATATATATTATTCAGACTTTAGACTTACTATAGGTTGCCTCTTTACTATCACCAAACCCACTAGTAGTTCTCCCATTTCCATCTTCTTTGGCCTCTGTATTTTCCTTTGTATTGGAATATTTGGCTCTAACAATAGTATATTTTTTCCTAGAAAAATGAACAAAAAAATGTACTCTGATTATTGAGCAGTTCCGAGCCATTTATGCTGCGTCTTTCTTACAGCAGCTAGATAGCCTTTTTTTTCATTCTTACAATAACTGAAACATTCGAACAATCATTGTCCTACAATGGAGTTGATCTTAGAGCAATTGTGCTTTGTACCACTCCATCCCTTCTGGGAAAAGTATCTTTTAAAAAAATAATAATGACTTCTCCAGCAGTTTATTACCAGCCTGAAGCCATTTTCACACCTCAGAAGTGAGGGCTTAATGAGCAGAGAAATTAGAGTAAAATTTGCCAGCATTTCCTTAAATGGCTGAGTATTTTGGCAGATAGGCCTAGGATATTCCTTCCACAGGGGAGCTTGAATGCATTCAGCTTATTCTCCAAATAATCTTTCTGCAATGAATCTGTTCAGCTTCTGTCCACGATGAAGATTTATAAAAAGCAATGTAATATACGTGGGAGTGAGTGAAGGCGACTATTTATATGAGTATGTGCATGTCAAAGGACATAAGTGTATGTACGAGTGAGTGAACAAAGAGCTCTGTGGATATACCTACACTGCAATCAGAGGTGTGACTGCAGCCTGTGTAGACATAACTAAACTAGTTTTAATGTAGCTAGCTCGAATGACAACAGCAGAGAAGCTGCAACAGCACGGCCTAGCTGCTCGAGTCCTGGGCAGGGTTGTACAGTCCGTGCTTCCACAGCTTCCCAGCTATTGTTATTGAAGCTAGCTAGATCACAGCTAGCTCAGATATGTCTACATGCGCTGTAGTCACACCTCCGATGGCAGTGTAGACAGAGCCTGGGTGTGGTGTGTGATTGTAACCCGCTGCTCAGTGTATATGTTTCCCTTTCTGTGCCCAATTCACAGAGCAGAGCAGAGGAGGCTGTTACAGATCATAACTGCCAAGCCTAGCTCATTAACTCAACCGGTATCATAGAATCATAGAATAGCAGGGTTGGAAGGGACCTCAGGAGGTCATCTAGTCCAACCCCCTGCTCAAAACAGGACCAATTCCCAACTAAATCATCCCAGCCAGGGCTTTGTCAAGCCTGACCTTAAAAACCTCTAAGGAAGGAGAGGCAGTAGTGGGCAATCTTTTAGCTTCGGACATTCCTAGCCCAGTTGTGTTGTCAGCCAAAAAGGCAGCTATCACACGATCAAAGGATTGTGTGTGTGCAATAGAGTGTGAATGAATAAGTGGACACTGTGGGACAGATCCTCAACTGGTGCAAATCAGCATAGTTCTAGTCATTCAGTGGTACTCTGCCAATTGACATCAACTATGGACCTGGCCCATTGTCCTGTGGATTAGAGTCTCTTTTTCCTTTAAAGCACCCAGACTCTCCTGGGAGCTAAGGGCACTGGGGGACAACATATGCAATATATATTTCTGCCATTACTAAGCTATTAATGTGTGTATGTGCGTAGATATGAAAGTTTAATAATGGCAGAAATAGTTGCTCTAGGAAGGGATAAAATCTATTTGTTATTTTCAGACCATTTTAACCATGGAATCCCATTGGTCGCTAGGGCATTTTCACTATTTACCACCTTCTGCTCTTGCTATTTATAGAAATCCCATAGTGTTGTGCCTGAAGTTGGTGTTATGCATAATGATTAGCCAGCAGCCAGGTTTTTTTGAAGTGAGCGTGAGGTCACACCATTACTTTATGTCTGAGAAATGAGTTTTCGTTGCCTTTGAGAAACAGAGGAGAATTAAACTGCAGTTTATTGTCTCATATAGAAATAGTGGACAAATTATCCAGCTACATCGTATTGGTTAGAATGGTTAGTTAAAAGTGACAGCCAAGGGTATAATTTACATGGAGACTAGAACTTCACTAGAGATCCCCAGCATTAAATTTTATATTGTAAACCTTTTGTATTTCTAACTCGTTTTGTGCTCGGAATCATTTAACCATAGACTTAACTGCTAATACAGTTCCATCAAATGCAAAGTATAAATCAGAATTACTGGATCATTCAAACTCTGTCTGAGTAGTTGTTTATATGCTATTTTTCTTCTGCTTCTGTATGCTTGCAAGAGATGCCATTAAATTATGATATATTGTACACATCTTGCTACCATCTTGGCAGGCTCTGTTGCAAATAAAACATAGTGCTTAATCAATTATGGCCTTAGCTATACAAAGGATAAACAATGGTAATAATACAAGAAGCAAGGAAAGGACAGGTACAGTCAGAAAGAAGTTGCATATAAATAGCTCTTCTTTTATTCATCAGATCCTGGTGTACACTGGGAACAAAATGTTCCATTATAAAAAAAAAAAAGAAAAACTGAGTTGAGAAATTCCTTCGTTTCCATCTCAGACATCCTCAGCCTACCGTCAGTGCAAGCTGAGGCTGGCATTGTGCTGAAGAAGGAGTTTATCTAGTGATTAGGGAAGGGGCTAGGAATAAGGATGCTTGAGTCCTGGCTCTTCCAAAAAAAGAACAGGAGTACTTGTGGCACCTTAGAGACTAACAAATGTATTAGAGCATAAGCTTTTGTGGGCTACAGCCCACTTCTTCGGATGCTCTCCCAAAGACTCACTTGATGATGTTGTGTTGGACACTTACCCTCAGTGTGCACAAGTTTCCGCAAGTCTGTTCTGAGAATTAATGATGTTTGAGAAGCATTTTGAGTTCCTCAGGTGAAGCACTCAAAGTCATTATTATTTAGTATTATTGTGACTTTAGCTAAGAACTTGAAGGCTCGAACTGTGTGGGTTGCTTCAGGTGCAGGACAGTGTGAACAAATATTTTCTCTCTGCCTTTACCAATATGATTGAAACTGCAAGGGAGGCTAGTAGACAGTACATTGGACCCTACTTGAGGGGGCAAGAATTCCACCCCCACATTGAAAATTTAAACAATAACAACAGAAATTGTGTTTCCATTGAAATTTTCAGCAGAAACTTTTGACTTTTTCTCAAAATCCCTAAAACCAGAAAATTAATTTCTATTTTATTTTTCTCTCTCTCTTTCTAAACCAAATCTGAACATTTGAAAATTTTTGGGCCAACCCCCCGAAACATTAGCCAAAAACTTCTGAAAACTAAAAAACTCCAAGCGAAACAGATGCTTTCCAGTGAAAAACAAATCATTTACTCAAAACCCTGTTTTCCATTGAGAAAAAGTTTCCAACCAGCCATTACCCTACACAAACTGAACTCCCAGTGACTTCAGCCCTACTTAATTGGGGCTCTTCCCAATTGCACTAGGAAAATAAAACTCCCACAGAATGCCAAACTCACTTCCCCACAGATCTGATCTCCCTGAAAAGTTCACCTCCAAAGTAGCCTGCCTAGCCTAAAGACATACATCTTGCATTATGCTCTGGGTTGTTGTGGAGCAGCGGGGAGCCTGTCTCAGAGAAGACCACTATACTGCCAGTCTCCTCTCTCTGAAATGGGGGGACCCAGCTTCTGCTGTTTCAACTGTGTCAACATGATATGAGGAGAAAAGTGGCTTCTCCGCTAGCAAGCTCCAACCTATTTAAAACCTTCAGTTCAATCTGTAAGCCAATAGATATCCAGTGCATATCCGGGAGCACCGGGGACATGTGCTGCTACCTAGTAGCACTACTTAATGTGTCAACTGCTGCATCCTGCACTAAATTGAGTGTGTGGATTGATCCAAAGGATAGCCCCATGCAGAGTGTATTGCAATAATCCAGTCTAGAAGTGACAAAGGCAACGATCACTGTAGCCAAGTACCCAAAGTCACTTTTGAAAAACTTGGCCATAACCTTTTAGAATTTATTTATTTATTTTTTATTTATTTATTTAATTAAAAGAGAAGCTTATACCAATGCTCTACTAGATTAGAGTGAAAGCACAGAGGTACTTTTCTGTAACTTAGCAATTACTTTAATATAGTTCATTATGAGGACTGGAGTCATGCTGAAATTCCAGGTTGAAGGGAAGGGAAGGCACAATAAAAACTACAAATCAAAAAGCTCTCTCTGCATCAAGCCATCATTAATCCCAAATTAGCTCATTAAAATAAAACAGCAACTGATTAATGTTCATCCCTAAGTAATACTTCCAGCTGAGTGAGAACTTGATGCAAATATATAGTTGATATTAGAGTGCAGAGTTAAGGTACCGTTTTCTCTATTTAACAGGAACAAGCTCGTGTAATCCTGCTTCCATTGACGTCAAGAAGAAAAGTTTGTGTTTGTATTAGGGCGGAAAGCATGGGGATCAAGATGGAGAGTTTCATTGCTGTTATCTGTGTTGTAGCTAAACTGTGCATAATTGGAGGACTTTAGAAGTTAAGGCTTTGTGGTTAATTGTTACGACTAGGACTCAGGAGGTTTGGGTTGAATTCCTGGCTCTGACAAATGTTTCCTTTATGATCCAGAGTAAGGCACTTAAGGTATGTCTACACTGGCACTTTGTCGGCAAAACTTTTGTCGGCAGGAGCAGCTACACTGCGCGGCTTTTAGTGGCATGGCTGTAGCGGCAAAACCCTGTCGCTAAAAACTGTGTAGTGTAGCCTTAGCCTTAGTCTCTCTGTGCCTTAGTTCCTTATCTGTAAAAGGGGGATAAATAGCACATCCCTACCTCACAGTGACTTTGTGAGTCATTAACATTTGTAAGGGTCTCAAAATACTGTGGTGGCGTGGGACAGGCATATAGATAGAATTGCCAATTCACCATTTTCACTAGTCACTAAAATTCACACCACAAATAAATAAAAACAGAACATTGTAATAATATATACAGTGTGAAATTATGATGTGAAAATAATTTAATACAATGAAATCATTTTAACTGAGCACAAAATGTGAGTATTAAAGATAATGGGTCTGATTCTCATTCACAATAAGGCCACATTACATCACTCTGGTAAAGTAAAGGGGCTTAAAATGGGATTAAATTGCATTTATGGCCAGTTTATACTCCAGCATGGTATAAAGAAGCCTTATTATAAATGAAAATGTATGCCCAAATGTCATCATTAGCTTGGAATTCCCAGCTATTTATTTATTTGATTTGATTTTATGGTGCCAGTATTCTGCCCTAGGCATGTTAGACAAATTAAAGTGACAAAACTCAATGTGGAAATTAAGATCATTACCTAATCAACTGCCCGTATTCCAAAAATTAACACAAGCCTTCCAAATAATCATTTCACTAATGACCCAAACTAGACCTTTTCTCAGTTCTGGCAAATCTTTAGCATTATCTCCTCCTGAAGCATCAAATATTGCCCACTGTCAAATTTTATGTATGAAGATTCTGATCTGCTCTGGCAAATCCTATGTTATTATTTACATGGTGGGTATTTTGGCATTTAATTGTCTTATTTTCTTATGAAATCTTTCTTCCTCAGTTGCATTGACAGGAGGAATGACATGTGTGCAACAGATAGTTTCTCAAGTTCAGTTTCTACACCATTTCCAGGAAATATTTTAAAATGCCATTTATAAGAAATGTCAGATCTGATTATGATTAAATTGATCCAGGGCCTAATCATCTAATACATTTCCTATTTAGTCATTTTGAACGGCATCCCTGGAGAAGTTTATAAATAGAGCTGTTCACAATTTTTTTTGTAGGAAAAGGTTGGTAACTTGAAAAATGTCTTTTTCCCTAAAACAATACTGTTATGAAAAACTATCAACATAATCAATATTTTCCATTTTTATCAATATTGTAATCAGCAATTTTATCAATTTACTAGAATAGTTAAAATAATTATTGACCCTTTTTCATTTACCTAAAAGCCTGTTTCTAGTGAGGACATAAAGTTATCTGTAAAAGAAAAATGTTGATCAGGATTCTAATAAAAATTTCAAGGCAAATTACAAGTAAAAATGTAGTGAATATTTTCATAAAAAAGGGGAAATGAGTGCGTTTCATCCCACACAAAACAAAAACAAATTCAACATTTCAAAAAAATTGCAGAATCATTTTCCTGTTTTTCAATCAGCTCAGTCAAATAATTTCATTTTATGGGCCTAACTTACAAATGAGGGAACTAATTATTCATAATTATTTAGCAAACCTATACTGAGAGCTTGGCTGCCAGGTGTCAGGCTTAGGGACCTTTTTTCTCTTTTCTTTTATGGCTGAGTTTAAAAAAACCATTGAAAACAGGGGTTTGTAATGGAAACTGACAAACCGCTGTAGTCAGGAAGGCATGGTTTTAATAAATACATGTTCTTTACTCTCTTCTATCTGTGATATTTCTTCCAGTGACACAAGGTCATGGAACTAATGAATGGCAAAGCAGAGCATGAAAAATTGATATTAATGAAGTGTAACTTTGAGTAATAAAGCTATAAGGCAACCTCTGATAACAAACACGTTTTCCTCATAACATCTTCAATTATTTTCATTAATGTCTCTCCATGGTAAGATGTGCAAGCTAGGCTTTCAGGACCATAGACAGCAGCACACTTGGCACGCACACTCAAAATGTCTCCCCTAATGCACTTGGCAAAGTGTTTATCGATGGAAGGCTTAAACGATGATAATGTGCATTTATCTTAATTTTTCGGTGGCATATGCCTTGTCCATGTCATAAGGAATTTGAAATTTGAATAGGATTACTTGCATTACCAAGAGGCTTATGGGCTTCCAGGAGATATACAGCACTGGTGCCTGTCTAATGTTTACAGTCCTGCTTCTATAATAACGACATCACTAGTTTTGCTGACAATGGCTTTGGTCCATCACTACTATCATTGTCCCTGTCATGTGTTGAGGTTGGGGTTCAGTTGAGGTCTGGTTGTTTTGGTGCCTAAATATACAGGTTCTTTTTCTTCAATTTCATGTAGAGCTGCTAAAACATGTCAGAATGACGGTTCGGAAGAAGAGTTCTGTGTAAACATGAAAGCTTGTTTCTCTCATCAACGGAAGTTGGGCCATTTCTATGCCCTGAATCCACCACACTTGGGACGATGTGATGAGACCCCGCCACACTGAGCCAACAGGAAATGGAATTTCAAAAATTCCTGGGGCTTCTAAGGGGGAGGGGTAGATGGTTGTTTACCTGGCTGCAGGGCAGTGGAGTTCAAACTGCTGACCAGAGCGGTCAGGATGGGCATTGTGGGACACCTCTTGGAGGCCAATTAAAGTGATACGATCAAGTGTGGTGTCTACACTGGCACTTTGTCGACAAAAAAATTGTGCAAAAAGCCTTATGTCTCTCGTCAGGGTGGTTTTACTTTGTCGCCAAAACAGGGCATTTTTGTGGCCCAAAGTCACATCGCAGTGTGTACGCATTCACTGTTTTGTCGACAAAAGCTGCCTTTTGTTGACAAAACTCTGTAGTGTAGACAAGGCCTAATTCTGTAGGGCTCCCAACAGAGAAAGGATAAGTGGCAAGTGTGGACTGAGCCTAGGAGAGTGCTATTGCATGTAGATAGGATTCCACAAAAACTACCCAGAGGCAATCAGATAGCCTGGTCTGTCTAATACACTCCAGATATGGTGTCTCAGAATGGCTTAGTCCCTATCTACATATAAAATGCCTCTGATTGCAATGTGGAAGAAGCAAAGGAACGAAAGGAAACTGATCAAATAGAAGCTGTTGTGTAATTATTCTTTTTTTGCTTTTCCTTTTAACTTTTTAGAACGTGGTGAGTTGAACTCATGAGAAGTGAAAACTGCCCTTCTGCAAAGACTCAGTGCAAGGCCTATAAATGACATAAACCCAATATTGAAAGTGTCCATTCTTGGTGGGACTTAGGAAATACATAGGCTTTATACTGGCCTCTGCATGGTGGTGAATTTCACCCCTGAAATGAACTTTCCAGGAGGTAAGTGGATCTCAGAACAGCTCAGCACTCACAACTGGGGCCAGATTTTTCAAAGTGCCATTCAATATGTGGCTAGATTTTGAAAAGTGATCAGCATTCAGCAGCTCCAAATGAGGGCAATGGGAGCTGTCGGGCCCTGAGCTATTTGGCCCCAGTTGTTCGTTGTAAGTTGGGGGAGGAGAGAAATCCTTTATTGTGCCAAAAAAAAAAAAAGATTTTTTTTTTTAATTATTTTTCATTAAAAATTTCTCATGGACTTTTCCACTTTGTCCATGAAATAACAATAGAATATTGTGTGAGCTTTTTGTTTTTTGTTTTTCCCTCTCCTTCATCTCCTATTTTTCCTTTATTTCCACATGGGGGGGGGGAACCCCCCACTATGAAGAACAAAAAATAATTGTAGCTCGATTCAATTTGAATCTGAACGGTCATTTTGTTGCCAAACATTTCATCAAAGACATTGAAAAATTGTAAATGATGAAAAACATTTCCAGTAAAAATTGCATATTGCGACGTTTTCTAGTGCTAAGCGATTTTGAAAGTCTGTCCCCAGACCTCTTCAGACACCATTTCAATGCTTCTCCCCCGGCCTCTTAGAATTCTGATGCCATATGAAAAAAAATAAAGTCTTTTGATTCTAAACTCATTTTTACGTTGCCATTGAGGCCTAGTCTCAATTTTTTTTTATGCAATGTTTTATGTAATGTGATGGCACCATCATCTGTAACTTCACTCTCCTCTCCTTTGAATTATAAAATGTTCAGTCTCAGCCCCAAAGCAGCACTCTGATGGTATGGAAATGCTAATGAGGTTGTGTCTCAATCTAAACCTCCCTGGTGTGAAGAGAGTAAATGAGTCTCTTAGACTCAGGAACCTAATTTATCTTGTGCAAACTATTCTCTTTTTATTATTATTATTTGCCAAAGTGGTGACAGCTTGGGGGAAGAGCCTGCATGGCAAGTTGGTTAATGTTTGTTTTTCTTTAAAGTTCATCCAGCTAGTGAACCTGTGGCAGGAATAATTAAAGTCAATAAAGATACTGAGGGTGGAAAATAAAAATGAGGGCGTCAAAGGAATTAAAGGGGTTGTGGGGTAGAAGTGGGTGGAGAAGATCGACATTGAAATCAGATCAGGGCAAGCTGTACGAGCTTCATGCCAGTTATCCTAGATTTGAGGGATGGGGAGATTTAAGAAACCAAATGTCATATGGGAGCTGTAACGAGACAGTCTAAGCACCCTGTAACAGCAGAGAATAATTCAGATAGATGGCTGGCATGCCTGGTCATTTGCTCCTCCTTTGGAAGTGAGACTAGATGACCCTAATGGTCCCTTCTGGCCTTACAATCTATGAAATGCTAGCAACAGGATTAGGGGTCCTGCATCTCACTCAGCCCACTTTAATATGAAGTCTGCCTTCTTTATTATTACCTTACACAATTCCCTTCCCTCACAAATACAATGGCCCAATCTGCTCTTCTTCCTGCATGTGGAAATCAAGAAAAATGTCTGTGAAGTCACTGGGATGATGTCTATGTAAAACTGCTGTGAGATAAGGACCAGGCCCTCCAGCATAATATCCCTACCACCAAAATAAATAAAATAAAATAAAATAAAAAGGGGGAAAACAGGAACCCTTCCCAAGCTAGAAATTCTTAACACCAGTTTGGAAATGAACAGCCTCTCCAGTCTGTCATTCTCCAGGTCAGCTAGTCAGGGATATGAAACATGAGATTCCTATATAGGGAATTAAAGAAATTCTTAGTAAGGAATAAGGGACGGGTGAACTGATGCAATACAAATAAGAACCTCCCTTGAAACTTTTGTTCCTTTCTGGAGCCAAACTCAAACCAAACCATATTGTCAAATATCCATATGCACTTATTTTATGTTGCATCACTCTGAACTTCTGGAGTCCAACTAGGACATAAAACTGAAATACAGCAAGAAAAACATTCTTGTGGTATTTCCAACCAAGCCTAGATGCGTAAGAGCTAGAACACTAAGAATCCTTACCCAATTTTTGAAGACTCAAGAGATTCTGATAAGTTTTTGAGAAACTTTCATATTGTGGGTGCTTACCTGAACCAAACTGAATCCTGAAAGAGGAAATTCATCTGCCACTAGTCCTCTAATAAAAAGAAGAACAGGAGTACTTGTGGCACCTTAGAGACTAACAAATGTATTAGAGCATAAGCTTTCGTGGACTACAGCCCACTTCTTCGGATGCCCGAAAAAGTGGGCTGTAGTCCACGAAAGCTTATGCTCTAATACATTTGTTAGTCTCTAAGGTGCCACAAGTACTCCTGTTCTTCTTTTTGCGGATACAGACTAACACGGCTGCTACTCTGAAACTAGTCCTCTAATAATACTTAGCACCCATATCGCACCATTCATTAGCAAACCTAAAAACACTTTACGAAGTGTATGTGGGTAACAGTATCACCATTTTACAGAGGGGAAAATGAAGCACAGGGTTATGAAGGGCCATATTTTTAGAGGTATTTAGGCTCATAGAGATGCAGATGGGTGTCAAGTGGGATTTTTACCTGTTGAAATCAATGGGAGTTAGGGGCCTAGACACCTTTCTGCATTTTTCATGAACTTAAATATCTTTAAAAATCTGGCTGTGCATATCTCTGTGCAGGTCAATGGCAGAGCCAGGAACAGGAACCAGGTCACTTGACTCCTAGACCTGTATTTTACCCACTGAGTAATGCTGTCTTCTAAGCACTATCATCAATACATTAATCATAGATGAGAGTTTTACAAATCTCTTAAATACAGAATTGGGGCATGAGCATATTCATATCCAGTTAATTTTAGAAAACAGATTCCATTCTATAAGGGAGTGAACTACCAATAATAAGGAACTTTATAAAACTTCTGCATCTCTGCCTCTCTATGAGACAAATAAAGCAACTTTTCTTCTTTCAAAGCTAAGTTTTCACCTAACTACTTCAAAAGGATTTTTACACCATACATTTGGAGACTCTCATGCATTTATTACTTCTGCCTTTGAGTCCCCTTGCATCTTAAAATATGGGCACTTTTTCTTTTGCTTGCCTTAGGATTTCAATTCTGTCTTCTAGATACTGTCCAGACAGTCTGAATCATTGACTCCATTCTCAATAAAATACAGAAGATGGATAGTTTTAGCACTTTTCTCTAGCTCTTATAACTCTAATAAATGGAGTCATCCATACAGCCTTTCTGGGAATCCTTCACATTGCTTCCGTTGGTTTTCACTGCGGATAAGAGCAGGGAATGTTTTCAAACCATGATATTGATGAGCCTGAAACATCTGCGCTAGTAATTCCACATCTAAACAACTTCATTCTCCTTTCTGTTCAAAAAGCTATGAGTGACAGTCACTAAGTGAACAACAATGTATACAGAGCAATGAAGAATCAGATATTGTTGGGCCATTTGGCAGGTAAGTCACACAGGAGTTGGAAAGAATTTCTTTGAGGAAGTCTGTGCTTTAAGTGATATGGGAACTTTTGAGTCACTGAATACTCACCTTCAGAACCTTATAGCTCCATATCCTATTGGAATGTAGGCTACCCCCAAACAGACAGGACTCAAACTCCTGAAAATAAGATTTGAGGGCAGAGTCCCAATTTATTAAGTTTCATTGTTTTAAGACACTTGCTCTGCTTAAAAGGACTGTAATTAAAGGTGGGGTTTTGAAATGTGCTCCTCATTGGCAAAATTTCCCCCTCTTAATTTTAGTCAGAGGTGATTCCGTACTCTTTGGGGATCTAGGCCAAAGAACATTGAAATCAACAGTAGAGCTAGTCAAAAAATGTCCATCTGAATGTGTTTTTGATGGAGAATGGCTCTTTTAACAAAACAGGTAATTTCTCAAAAACAATTCCATTTTCAATGAAATTTTTTAGGTTTTTGTTAAAAACAAAACAAACAAACAAACAAACAGATAAATCCAGAGCATAGAATGGGTTCCCATAGCTATGTTTTATAAATTTTAATCAAGTAAGAAATTAAAATAGATAAAGAAGAAGGTAGAATATTACCCAGAAATGCTAGGATTATTCTAACTTCCTTTTCTACATTTTCCATGTTTTATGTTAACTTTTTTCTTGTGATACTGTACTTAGGTTGGCTGTAAAAACACAGGGAAAGCGGCATTATCATTTTTACACAGAGGAGCTCAGTTTAGTCTCATATATAAAGGTCCATTTTGAAAGTGAAATCCCATTATTACAGTCCTTATTTATTCAGTGAAATCAATGTGCATTGTGCATAGCAGAAATAAAAGACCTGGTCCTTGCTGGAGAGACCTTGCCATTTAAGCTTAGACATAATGTGATGAGAGATAACAATTGACAAAAGATAGGTTTCTGGGAGAAAAGGCAAGGGTAATACAAATACGATTGTGTGGTTGTTTAGGTGTGTTCGATAAACATTCGATGGCTTGATAAAAGGACGTTTTTAAACAAGTCAACTTCCAATTCTTTTGAAATGTCTGCATACAAAGAGATTGAATTGTTTTACATATATACAAGGTAGGATTGTTTTATTGTTCAGGTCGTTTGTGAAATGATCAAGTTCATTTTTCAAGGCTGCATTGTGACTCTTTAACTCTTCACACTCTCTTCCCCACCACACGAGCAGACATTTATTACTGGTTGTATAACAGCACCTAGTGGCTGCAGCACAGTCAGAGCCCCATTGCACTAGGTGCTGTACATACACACGATGAGAAATGTCCCTGCCTTGAAGATCTGACAAGCTAGATTCTAAATAGACAAGACAGACAAAGTATGCGGGGGGCGGCGGGTGTCAGAGAGGTGAAATACTTGCCCATGGTCACATAGCAGATGCAGCAATAAAACCCAGTTTCCCGAGCCCCATTTCAGTGCCCTATCCACTGGGATACACTTCCTGTGTTTTCTGAAACTTGTTCCAAAGCCATTGCTGAAATATCTTCTAGCACTCTGGCCACCCTGTCATCTGCTCAGTCAGGTGTTTCTACCCATTCAGGAATCACACATCCTTCCAACATAGGAGACTGCCAGGTGAAGAGAACTGTCTACAAGCCCCACAGTATTGCTCTTAGGTTGCTTGTGGAAGCCATGCTCACCAAGAATTCGCAAAACTGGAATTCACAAAAGTGGGAGAGGGGTGAGTGTTTTTCAAAAACACGCTTCCATAGACTGACTACAAAAAGATTAGAAAAAGGTGTGAATAATAGGCTCCTGCCCCTGTCTGCCCCTGTCTCCTTTAACAGATTGGTGAAATAACTTCATCCACCAGTTTATTAACAGCTTGCCCTCTCTTGGATCTCACCTTTATAATGAGATAGAGCAGATATGGGGGATTACATTTGGCCTTCTCCTTCCATTCAAAACGCATTACCATTACACTCTTAAGTCAGTCCCTGGATCTGGGCTGCCCATAGCCTGGGGGATAAAACGGCAGGGGATGCAGGGAGAAGAGATAGAAGGGGGATAAATCTGCATGGAACAATAGGCAAAGATACCACTGAGAAACCAGCTTTAGTTTCCAGACTAGACAATGTAAACTTAGCAGAGAATATCTGCAGAGAATCACTCCTTCCCATGTATTATCTGCCTATTCCATGATAACAAAGAGAAAAATCCGGTTTCGGGGAAATATTTTGAAAGGTATGGCTTTCAGTAGCTAGAGGCTGTGAGCCCTAGACTATTCAAGAAAGAGCGTGGACATGTTTGGTCACTATGAAGTAGGTTTTGTTTCTTGTCCCTAGCCCTGAGCAAGGTGCATTGTGCTGCACTGCTCCAGCAAGAGCCCCGGGAGGCACTGATATTCCAGCAGCCACAATTCCTGCCCTGCTGTCACCCTTATTTGAATGGAACATAAAATTTAATTGCTGTATCAGAACAGATCATCTGCAGTGTAACGTGTGCAAGAGCCCTCCTTAATTAAGCAAACTCCTATATAACAGGTGACCCCAAGTTTCCCCCTCATACCGAGTGCAATTATGTTCCGCCTTTATTAAAAGATCAGCTGTATCAATTATTTGAGTGTTTGCGCCAAATGGGTTTCACTTCTGTCTGCTCTCCTGCCTTCAACAGAAGCCAGTTCAGGCTGCTTCAGTAGCAATCTTGAAGTCTCACAGTGCAGCTAAATTTGCAGTGCTATTCAATGGAAGGATGTTGCTTCCTGATCCCAATGTATGCCCTGAAGCATGTAGATAGGTAGCACTTGTACATCTTTTCTTGCTATTATAGCTGCAGATTATATTTTATCTAACCTTTTTTTAAAACCATGCCAAGGATGATATTATGTTGCCATTCATCCATTTGGTACCTGAGTAGTCTATTGGTTTTAGTTATCCAATTGTGTGGTGGCTATTGACTTTAAGGGGCTAGGTGCTACTCCCATGAGCAAGGAACAAGAATTCTGCCATCCAGCCTGAAGTGGTTTGCCCCAGTTATATCCTACACCATCAAGTTCAGGGTAATTACAGGTTGAGTAAAGACATAACAGTCACCTTTTCACTTTTAATTCAATTTAGTGCTGTGAAAATTAATGGAGCAAAAATTAATAACTTTCATGCAGCTTCAACAGTGAGCTCTGATTTTTATTTATTTTTTTTTTTTTTGCCAAGAGTCTGTTGTGGGTTCGGTTGCTTCTCTAAGAACCAAGAACAAGGGTATTGGGGATACCCCGTTAGTTTTGGTAGCAGTGAGAAAATATCAGGGGATGTCATTATACTCTACATATTGACAAAGTGGGTGACCCTCCCTATGGCACACAAGAATCTTATGCCTTGGCACAATCTTTCCATGTAAATGCTATTTTTAAAAAATATTTTAACCTATTTTTAAAAGCGAATCCACCCACCATTAACACCACACTGCAAATTAATACCTGAGGTGTAATGGATTTTTGATAGCAACCATGTCTAAATGGGTCATTAGACTCATAAGGCACCTCCAGCTTATTTTAGTTAAACCTGATAAATTGTTCGCTTTAAAGCATAAGGCGAAAAAGAAAAGAAAAGGGCTCAGCTGATTCTTCGTAGTGTACCAGACACCTTTCATTTTCAACGTTAAAATTTTATGTTGTGGTGAACGCATTCGACATATTGATTTGGCTGATAAGCATGATTTACTGTGAGCTCTAAATTTGATTTCAGCTACCATATAGGATCATTAAAAAGAACATGCATCTCTACCTCTCTGATATGAGGGTATTTATTAATTATTACTATTTATATTAGAGTAGTACCTAAAGACCACTGCTGAGACTGGGGCCCGTTATGCTGGCTGCTGTACAGACACACAGTAAGAAACAGTCCCTGCTCTGAAGTGCTCATCGTCTAAATAAACAAGGCAGACAAAGGGTGGGTAAAAAGAAGTATTTTTATCCCCATGTTTCATATTATAAACGAGACACAGAGAGATCCAGGCATGGATTTTCAGAAGAGCTCAGATCCTATTTAGGTACCTACATAAAGACTAGATTTTCATGAGTTAAGCCCCTAATAGCTCTCATTCACAGACTTATGGCCAAATGTTCAAAACTGGCTGATCATATGATCCTAAATGATTTGACCAAGATCACACAGGAAGTTTGTGGCAGAGCCAGGCATTAAAAGCAAATCTCCCAAGTCTCCCTTCATCGACTTTACCCCAAAAACAGAATTCCCAGAAATACCATATTTTAGAGGATGCATGTGCAGAATGTCTTGTTCTACCAGGAGACTGGCCAGTGATCTCCTATATGAACACAACTTAACCTTTACCCATGATAACAGTTAAGCCATCCTAACAGCATTAGTGTAATAAACTTTAGGGCATTTGGGAAACTTCATTCTCTGCAAATGATAACTTCTTTAAAAAGAAGAACAGGAGTACTTGTGGCACCTTAGAGACTAACAAATTTATTAGAGCATAAGCTTTCATGGACTACAGCCCACTTCTTCGGATGTTAGTCTCTAAGGTGCCACAAGTACTCCTGTTCTTCTTTTTGTGGAGATAAATTCTTTGTCACTGGATATCAACTGATTTTCAATGTCATCTTTAACTTAGCAGTTTGGCTTATGAGGATTAGAATTTAAACACTCAGATCCTACATTCTGTTTCTAATAATCCTATAATAATATCTCTGGTAAGACTCCAGGGTAGGAAGAAAATAAAAGAGTTTATAAAGAAAATCTCTCTCTCTCTCTCTCTTCCTCTCTCTCAATTCTTCAAATACTTGGGGAAGGTAAAAGGGTGGGGTCTAAATTTGCTCTAGCTCATTTCATGAGCAGAGCATGGGATGATAAGGCAAAGCAGAGAAGCTTTTGAAAAGCAGGGGATAGACTTTGACAGATGGATGTGTAAATGTGCCTTTTAGTGGAGTAAAACAGTTGATTCTGGGGCATGAAATCAAATTAGTGCATCTGCAGCTGGCTATGTGTCATCCAGATTCAAATTTTACACACCAATGACATGTTTTTAACCTCATGTTCGCTACGTTTTTTTCCCCCCTAAATTCTACGTTTTCCAGGATTTGTGAACTGAATTTGGCATGTATTAAAATGAAAGCTGCAGCAGTGGTGCAATCTATCTGATTTCCCAACAGATCTTGGAAAAAACCCTCACTGGCTCCATTGACTATCAGGTAGGGTAAGGCAGATGGGAAAATATAAAATGCCAGTCTCAGCCTGAGCCCAAACAGAAACACTTTTCAGACACCTTTCTGCTTGGGCAGCGTTCTACACCTGCTTCTCACTCAGTTTGCACGGCTGTTGCCGAGGGTACAACGTGCAGTATAATAGAGAATCATGTCCCTGGAGTTCCTATAAAATCAACATTCTCTTTCTCCAGGGTGTTTTAAAGGGCCAGACTTGTAAGGCGAGGGAGCCTAGAATACCTGTGAGGTGTGCCCACAGCATCCTTACTGTCGCTCGTAACACTGGCTGAGATCTAACAGAGGATTCTGCAACAGTCTTTAGAGGTTGCCTTCCCTGATCCCTTCTGCCCCCTCTCCTCCCATCTGCCCCGCTTCCTCCCCTCCCCTCCCCTTGCATACAAACTGCCTTTTTGCTTACTGTAAAAAAACACATCTGAGATAAGTGATTATTTTCCCTTTATCTTCCCACAGGCAAAGAGCCAAATTCTCCCCATTTCACTTTTCATGTAAATGCTATTATGTTTGTGAGTATTTCATGGGCCACCCCTCTCCCTACCCCCTTCTAGCCCCCCACTGTGTGGGGTGTGCTGCCTCCTTGTTTTTCTATAAGGGAAGTCATTGCTGACAGGAGACTTTGCAGCTGCTTCTTTTTCACGGGGGCACTAGACAGCTGGCATCTTTCTCTTGAAAACTAGAGCCCCTGTTTTTTCTAGCTTGGTATTAATCTCCCCTTTAATATAATTAATTGAGCTATACAGCTGGCCACTGGAGAGAATTTGCATGGGGTTTGGGGGCCGAGGGCGGAGGTGGAAAGATGCTTCTACCTTTTGTGTCTTAATTTACTGCTATGAAAAGGGTTTTTATTTTCCCCACAAGGAAGAAATCTTTAAACCCATTGGATCTACTTGTGTATAAGGCTTCTGCAAAAACATAGGAGTTTAGAAAGATCAGGGTAATTTACTGAGTTCTGAAGAGTATGGGGTACAGCACAGCTATGTCTATAATGTTATTTATTTCTGCAGGGCCAGATCCTCCGCTGATGCGAATTGGCAGAGCTCCATTGCAGTCAGTTACTTTGCTTTGCACCTGCTGAGGATCTGGGACACTGTATATAACAAACAAAAGCATAAACCAAACTGGTGTCAGCGCCTTGAAGAACCAGTCACTCCTAGCCAAAATGGAGAAAAAATAAAGAAAAAGGCTCCACGAAGGAAAAGGAGGGTGAGGCTGTTCAGAGATGAGCTGTCTCTAAACACAGATTCCTTAAATCAAGCTTTGAGGACCACTAAAGAGAGAGAGAGACTCAGGTAGCTATCCTCAGAAAGTGCCACAGATCAGATCCCATCTGTTCCCTTCTGCTAGCCAACGCTGGGATGCTCCATCTGCAAGGTATTCGATAATGACATGCCATTAAATGGCTGATCCTAGTACTGCTATGATCCCCCAAGTAGAACTGGTAAAGAAAGAAAGAAAGAAAGAAAGAAAGAAAGAAAGAAAATTTGGGAATATTTCATCTATGTTTTTTGTCAAAAATTGAAATCTTGATGAGTAATTTCATAGCATTTTTTAAATTTCAAAAGTTTCAACCTGTTCTACAACTTTTCCCTTTCCCATGATTTTATCTTTATTGTTTTACATCTAGTGAAGGGAAAATCTCAGTAGGATTGGGGTTTCCATGAAGATTTAGGTTGGGTCTTTTCCAGACTCATTTGCCCGTCTTTAGTTATACTCTGATACTACATTATCCATCACACATCTTGAATTTTACTATCTAGTTTAGTTTCCCACACACACTATCTTAGGGTTCTTTTTTTCCCTTTTGTCTCTATCTTCTTTTATCTCCACTCCCCTTACTTCTACCCCCTCAATAACAACAACAACAAAACCTTCTGAAAAGTCTGTTCCCTGAAGACCAGGAAAGTGCTTATTGATGGAACTAAGTGGAGGAAGACAGTTTTAGCAAAGGCCAACTTAAGGTGTTGGAGCTGTTCAGAGAATACTTTACAGCAAAAGGTCTTGACATCCTACTGGGGGCTGCTCATTGGAGGGGAAACCACAAGATGAAGGTATGTGTACAACACAGAGCAACAGTCTGCACTCAAGAGATTGGCCCGTGTTGGTTGGGATAAATTATATGGAAGCTTGGTCCTTGCTCACCTTCTCTTAGCGTGTGTATGTGCTTACACAGTTAGAAAGCAGGCCTATGAACAAAGAGAAAATAGTAGGAAAGGAAACTAGAGGTAGTCAAAACTGATTCACCTCAAATGACAGCCCCCCACATCATCCAATATTTTTCTTTGTTAAATTTAACAAAAGTTACTATGCTACAAAAGACACATGCAGCAACTAGGCAAAGTGCCAACTTAGAAGTAAGAGGGAGAGCTGCAGGCACATCTTGTGCAAGAAAATTAGCTCAGACCCTGTTTTGCATGATGGAAGTTATGATGGGAGAGAACAACTGTCTGATTCCCTCTTATTCCGTGGGCTCCATTCTCACCGACATTACGGCTCCTTTGCACTGCTCTGGCAGTTAAAGGAGCCTAAAAATGGACATGAATTACATTTACACCCACTTTAAAGTCCCCTTACCCTGTCAGAATGGTGTGAAGAGTCCTTTGTGTAGATGAGAATCAGACCCTATGTCTTTTTATTTTCTTATGAGCCATAGTAAGAAGTCTAGCTATAGGGCATGAGTCACCTCCCTTGATGTTGGTAGAAGTCTGTTTATTTCAGTGGGAACTGGATCACACCTATTTGCAGATATCTGAGAATGTGCACAGTATTCTTCCCCAAAAACTTTGTGTTATCCTGGTAAATTCCATACCGGGACATCTATTATTGCATAAATAGAGTCATTAATGAGATCCAGTTTCAGAACTTCTGCATAGTGTTTTTTTCATGAAATGGATTGGATGTATCCCCCTCTCTGCTTATTGTTTTATTATATGAATGTTGCAGGACAATATATTTATGTATCTAGGAAGTCAGTTCTCCTTTCCAAAGGCCATTAAACCATGAGTTACTAGTAAGTGGTCATCTGCAATCAAGATACCTTACTATATTACCATCGAACTGTAAGATAAGTGATCAGTAACAACAATTAATACTTTAAAACCAAGAATCTTATAAATCTGCAATCTAGAAACATTTGTGCTCTGTGTTTTGAACACTAAAATCAAAGTCTGAGTTACTCAGTGCCTCAAATATTGTGAACACAGAAATCAGATTTGATTAGAGATTTGTTGACTGGTCTTTTATGGTTGGGTTGTGGTACTACATTTTAGCTTTCTGTAGACAATAGTCATATTATACAATAATACCTGCCTAAAGCTCTCAGAATTGATCAAAATAAGAAGCTGAACTTGTACCATTTTTATGACAAATTCCTGAGGGTTTGGTAAAATTAAATGGAGGATCAAATTAACTACTGATTGATTTATGTAGACGGCACTGTAAGTATAGGGTTGGTGAATTGTATTTACCATAGGTGAGACCGGGCATAGTCTGAACACAGATCAGACTAATTGCCACAGAAGAAGGGGGCAGGGAAAAAACAATGTTCCCCTGCATTCTTTCAGTGCATGTGCCAAGCTAACATATAAGCCAGAAAAATGAGCAGATACAAAAAAAGAGTGAATGTTTTCTTATAATGCAATGAGACAGCAAAACAAAATGAGGGTTTCACAAGTCCTGAGCATTTGATTCCCATCCTTGATGCCTCATTTGTCAGCCTCTGTATTGCAGCAACTCAAGACTTAATAACTTACCAAGTGAAGAATTGTATTAAATAAAAGGAAGCAAGGGCTGGATTCTCTATTGGAATTATTTGTTCGTGCCTCCCATCAAAACAAGAACTCATCCCTGCTGAGTGATACAGAAAAAAAGAAGATAGCTTTTGCTATCAATCTGGCTGGCAGAGAGGATTTAATCTGCTAGTTTAGCATCTTTATATCATTTCCGTTAGCACACCGATGGGGTGAGACACATTTTATCAGATGTTGTTTCAAAACTCAGCCTTAGGTACATATATGGCTGAGTAAGAAGTTTGCAAGGAGCTATTTGCCTTTTCCCAGTTCCTCTTTAGTGGCAATCTGTGTTTGGTGCCTGGACTTGTCATTAACACCCTACCTGGAGTCCAGTTGTTGTCAAATTTAGACTGTTCCATGGGGTTATTGGTAAAGCCACACACATTTTCTGATGTGATGTATTTCTCAAAGGGAATCCTTCACTCACAGACCTTCTCAGAAATTGTACTTAACAATGCAAGATGTTAATTTCAGCTGGGGCTCCTCCTCCCTCCTACACAACGGAGTCAGAAAATTGTAAGTGATAAGTGACACTCAGCAGGTACTGAGATAAATAAGCTCCCAATGGTATGAATGATGAGCTCCTCTATCCAGATCTCTTGGGGGTGCAAAATTGGGCTGGAAATTCCACACAAACAGCTTTTCTATGGTGCTTCCTTTTCCCATATGGGCTGGGGATAGCATGTGAAGAATCTTTCTTGCGGTATTTTGACTTTTCTGGTTAAGTTATTAACATAGAACCTAGTAAGTACCACAAGAACAGCTTCTACCCATCCAGTCTCTATTAATGCATTATTAACAGACCCATCACAGTGCCCTCTAAGAACAATATACTTGATTCCAAATAGTTTAATTTCCATCCAAGAGAACCATGTGCTCAATCTATTTTCACTTCCATCACTTTCTCTCTTTGTCTCCAGAGGCTTGATCCAACATCCATGACTTCAGGAGGTGTTGGATTGGAGCACAAGTGAACAACTGCTGGTTCTGTCATAATCTAAAGAAAGTTTCCACCAAGAGATGCATCTTACCAGGCATGCTAATAGCATTGTGCCTGATTCTCCACACACTTCCACCAGTTCTATACCTATTTAATTCCACAGACTTTAGTGGGCTGACTCTCAATTTGCATGGATTTCAAGTGTAAACAGTCACAGTACAATGATAATGATAAGTAAGGATCAGTCCATAAAACAATCCACTGGAGTGGGATGACACCAGGGCAATTTATTACTTACCTGAACATTTTCTCCTTGGTTTTGTGCAGCATTGCAGCTCCACCATTAATAAAAGATGGTTTACTCATGAGGTGCACTGAGTTGCTTCACCTCTTTAAAGACAGATCATCATCATGCTGAAGGATTCATTTTTACACTCAAGCTGTTATTTGAATGTGCATGCTCAAGGCCAGCTCAATCAATCAGTGGGGGAGAGGGGGTTAGAGATTTGCCATCCACTAAAACATGGATTAGAACATTTCCTTATTCCACTACTGTGACATATAGGCCCCCATCTGCCAGCTCTGATACAAATCTTGCAAACCTTTCACTCATCTAGTTTTGTGGCAGACTTTATGGAATATACAAGCCTGTTTAGAATTCCCCATTCCTTCTTGTGGCTGGGATCATTTAGACTGAAGACGAAGATGCCTCATTTTTATGGCACTTGGAGAACGATAGAACCATGACAGCTGGTATAGTTAAAGGTCTGTCAGCAAAGCCATCCAAATTTAAACTGCTGATTTTGGGCAATTCATAAGGGCTTTCAAAATTTGTTGTGGGCTGAAATTTGACACAAAATGTCATTACCCGGGTATTTTTGTTTCAGTCTATTTTACATGTTCATGTAGCTTGAGAAATAGCCTGTCACCTCAGAAGTAATTTTTTTATTTTATTCCTTCTGATCTATAGACATTAATCATTCAGTCAAGAGATGCCCACTGAAGGCAAGAGTTTAGGAGAATTTGAAAAAGGATCGGACAGTTACATGATTAATACAAATATCTAAAGTTACGGTAGTAAGGATTACAACATTACCAAGTGTTCTGGAAGGGGAAATAAACCCTCTTGATTTAGGGCTTAAGATAGCCTCTAACTGTTCAGGGGTTAAGAAGAAAATAGAGTTTCTTGAGCCTTCCTCTGAAGCATCTTGTGCTGACCACTGTCATAGACAAGAGACTGGATGAGATGGACCACAAATCTGATCCGGCCTGGCAATCCCTATGTCCCTAAGCCCACCCATGTTCCTGGTGCCCTTAAAACCTTTAATGTTTGTATTCTCATAATATTTCCATGGGGTGGGAAGCACAAAGTTTGAGGAGATATGTCAGCTCTTCCACCCAGGCACCGGGAACATCAGAGAAGATGCCTGAGTGAAAGAAGGAATACCTACCATGACTAATTGCTGAGGTGCTTGGTGACTCCTACTCACTTTTCCTCATATTAAATTAACGTTTTCTCAAATTCCATTAAACCCTCAGATAAAAGAGGGAGCTACTCAGATTACATGAGAAATACTCAAATAACTAAAAAAAAGTAATTATCTTCTCAGTCAGTCTACACTCATTTAATTGAATGTGGTTCCTACTGGGAGGTCTGGCTTGTTTCAAGCACTTCCATCATGGTATTTTTTATTGTGCAAACCACTGGATCATTGCTAATGCATCATTGGTGAACAGCAAGATGACTCCAAGCATTCACCTTGGCCTAAATCTGCTCTCATTTATACCAGCGTGACACCATTCCAGGCAAAGATTCCACATTGACATTTGGTCCTCTGCTTTTTACCATCAAGCATTAATTTGCAGTCCTAGTGCTGTGTGAAGCAAGTCATATAAGTAAGGCATTCTAGAGGCCCATATTATTATTATTTCTGTCTCCTATTACAGTGCTAACCAAACTCTGGTCCAAGGAACACTTACTGATGCTCCACATATAGCTGGCTGGTTATATGGCATGGGCTCCTCCTCCTTGTTTCCAGTTGCTAAAAGCTTTATCCCATGTTTATAAAGCATGACTCTGTCCCCATCATGGCTGGACCACACAGAAGTTTGAGCCTGCTGAAGCCTTTACTAACAGAGCTGAGAGATTCCTGCTTTTATATCCAGAGGTCCTGGGTTCAGTCCACACGGCTGATGATGCACCCCGCAGCATGGCATTACAAGGGGCAGTCCATACCGGGATTGTGGTGAACTCCTGTATCTGAACAACTGAGCTTCTATGGCCTGAGCTAAAACACCCCGGTCTATTAGCACAAGGACAGTAGTAGACTCATCAATCTCCATGTGTTTTCCCCAGTAGAGTGGGGCAGAGAGCTACTCTGTGTAGGTGTGGGTTACAAAGTGAACTAAAACTGATTGAAGATCAGATTTTGAGAACTGTTGAGAACTCATAAGTCCAGCTCTATGGAATGGTAGGTGCTCAGCAGCTCTGAAAAATAGGCCCTACATTATTTATTTTTATTAATTATTTATTATTATTATTTATTGTTTGTATTCTGGCAGCAACTAGGAACCCCAGTCAGGGACGTGGAGCCCATTGTGCAAAACAGAACAAAACATGGGCTCTTTCTTAATCTTAGTTTTCCATGTAAAGAACTGTAGTAGTTGCCTGAGTGATGTTATTCAGTCACTAGTGCAAAGGTTGAGCAGAAAATCTCTGCATTGAAATGGGTATCCCAAGTCCTGACAACAACAGAGCTGGCTGAGAATTTTTCAACAAACCTTTCCCCCCCTCACCCCACTCCAAAAAGATGATTCAGCTAAACAAAAATTTTCCACAAAACAGAGTCAGTTTGACAAATCTCCTGACTCAAAAAAGTATTGGGGAAAAACGTTTCCCATTTCAACATTTTCAAAACAAAAAGTTTCACTTTTTCAAGTCAGAACAACTTTTTGTTTAGAAATGTTAGTAAATTTAGGTTTTAAAAGGTTGAAAAAAGAAAAAAGTCAAAATTGAAATGAAATGTTTTAAAATTATCAAAATGAAACATTTTGATTGTCTGAAACTAAAATTTATATATGGATTTTTGATTTGCAAAAAAGGATGTGATTTTAACTTTTCACCCTGATCCAGAACATCTTCCGATACATCCAAAGCATTGAGGAACAGGAAAACTGTTTTCCTTGCAGTTCTATTCATTAACGACTGAGAAATTAAAACATTGCTTACAAGATGCTTCTAAGTTCATCCCTTTTGTATATTGGATTGCTGGATTTTTCCACCTCTTGCCCCCACCCCCTGCCCAGGTGCCTTTACGTTCCTTGACAGCCAAGTGGTGTTTCTGTCATGTTACCTTTTACAAACTCCCTGATCTTAACGCATGTTACATTTGTTTAGCCTGCTGCAGTTATGTACTGTAATCAAAGTGCCAAATAGCAGAGGAATGAGAGAGAATAAAAGCATTTTAGCAATCTGCTTAACCTTGGCAAAAACTGTGTGTAGTTTTGCTTAGGCAGCAAGATGGCCTGAAATAACAGCATCAAGGAACCATCTTCTCCACTTGTTTGACCTTTATTTTTTAAGTTTATCTTTACTGTTCATCACAGGGTCATGACTGACAGCCCTGGAAACTGTAAATCTGTTTATACTCAGAATAAAGATCGTTAACTCAGTCACAGCACGAGCTTCCCACATATCTCCCCCAACAGGGAGCCCAACAGCCTGTTCAACACCTATCAGACAGGAACAGTTTTTAGGGCCAACCCCTTTTAAAGCCAGCAAGGCTGCATGGGTATAAATGAGGGCAGAATTTGGGCCAGAGTCACCCAGTCTCATCTAATCAATTCCTTGCCATGACGGGGGCCTTGGGCATTGGCCACTCCTTTTCTCCTATTCTCTGTGGCCACAAAACAGTTCAGTCTGCTGAGGGCTGAAATATTTGCATTTAACTGAAATCATTGGTCTCAGTATTGGTGTACATGGGTGTAATTTAGTGGCTTGATGATTTAATGGTCCTTTCTGGTCTTAAATCCTATGAAACTCTCTATAAAGTTCTTGGGCTTTATATAAACCACTGGCTTACAGGCAAAAGGTTTCACACCCCTGTTACCAATCCCCTATAGCCAGACCCAAAACCCATCAGGTTTATTTGCGTTCTGGGGTCAAAGACAATGTTGGGTTTGAGGGTAAAGTAGATGGCAGAACACCAAGTTCAGTTATTAACTCGTCTATTTTTATTACCAATACTAATACTACTATGAATACTTTGTACTCATCTGGCACCTGCCATCTGGGGAAGCCAAAGTGCTATGCAGTCATGAAAGGATTACTCCTCCCAGCACCGCTGGGAGGGGGGAAGTATTGTTATTGCCATAATTTTCTTTTTTTTACCACAGGGCTGGAGCAGTACCGGTACGGCCACACAGGAAGAGCTGCCGGTGTGGGGCCGCCGACTCTCCCAGGAACCGCAGTGGCAAAAGGAGCAGAACGTGGGGCCGTGGCTCACAGGACCCAGCGCCCCATACCAGTAACTCCTCCGGCGCAGCTTTACCAGTACCACTCCCGCCCTGTCCTCCATGGAGCTGTACAGACCCCAGGAGACGCAGCTGTATGGAAGGCAATACAGTTGTGCCAGAGGAGCTCCCGCCGTGGGACTGCCCTCCTTTCACATGTTATCAGTATCCGGCACAGAGGGAGGACAGAGTCTCCCCCAGGTAACGTGGGATGGGGAGGGGACAGGGAGAGCATGGGGGCCCAGGCTGGGGGCGAAATGGGGCAGGGAGGAATCACATGGGGGGCATCATGTGGTGGGTCACGTGCCCCCCTTTAGCTGGTGCCACCTGTTATGTCCCTCCCAGGAGTCGCCCATGGCCTGGGGTTACCCAAAAATTTGTATCAGAGCAGGGAATGGGACCCATATTCATGGGGTTGGGAAACCACATCTCCTGCTTGCCACTCCCATGAATGAGGGGTAAATACAGAGGGATGGAGACCCCAAAGAGAAGTGGTTTTGCCTAGTGGCTAAAGCATTGGCCCGGGATACAGGAGACCTGGGTTCTCCCATTGGCCTGCTGGATGCGCTTGGGCAAGTTGTTTCCCCAACTGTAAAACGGGGCTATGATACTTTGTAAAGCACTTCTAGATCCGCTAATGAAGAGAGTTGGGGGTTATTGTTTTAAGTCCTACAGAAGGCTTGGCCCCTCTAATCTACTTCTCTGCCCTCTCTCTGCTCTCTCTTCATCCATCTATGTAATCTTAGGCAGCATCTCGGCAGGAGAGAATGTAACAGACGGTGGCTTCCCTTCCAACTTTGCCCAGCTGCCTGGGAGCCATAATGCCCCAGCCCCATGCATCACCAGCAGAAAGGCTATGGTGGGATACCAGGAAGTGGGGAAGATGCATCAGGGAAGGCAAACTCCTTCTGTGTCTAGCGATCAGGATCAGTTGGGCCTGTAGTGCTTTAAGTTGCACCAGCCCACTATTTACCAAAGGGTACAATAGAATAGTTTGAACTTTCCAGTGTTCATAATTTACAGGCTAGAGCAGAACATCGCAATTCCTACAGTCGACTTTCTAAAAACACTTTTACCTGCAAATTTGTTGGTACGAGTAAGAACTTACACCCTGGCAGAAGATTAAATGTTCTGGTAATGCATGACTTCCTGATGTCTGAATGCAAATTACACGAGCCATATTTCCTGAAATCAGCATAAAAAAGTTGAAAATCTATTAGGTTGGAGAGTAAGCTTGGCGTCAGTATAATATTTCTATTACTGCAGCTATCCAATTGGAAAAAAACAGCTCATCTTCTCATATAATAAAAATAAGCAAGCAAGTTTCCTGCTTCCCATTTTGGAAAGTTTTGACACTTGCAATATTGACATGTTACATATGCTTTATTATCAGTCAGAGATAAAAGCCTGTCTTTGCTTTAACCCCCCTAAATCAAATTTGGAGTCAGTTTCACTACTCATGAAAATGAGGGCCTGCTAGCACTGTCTAGAGTCATGAAGAGCTGCTACCACAAAGCTCTGCTAATATACCCAAGCTTCTCTCTAAGCATTTCAGTTCTAACATGCATCAGCATCTGCTCATCCACTTCTGAGCCACACACACTTTTGCCAAAGCATCTCCACTGTGACCTGCAACATCCTCTGTTGTTCCAGTCCTGAGCCTCACAAGGTTTTGCCAGAGCACCTCGGTCTTGCACTTCTGCATCTCTAAAGAACAGAGACAGCCAGTCAGGCCTAATTGTGTGGCGGGACATTGTGCTGTTGTGCAAAGCTCACTAGTGTCTGGAAATCACCCACCTTGCTTCCCCTAAGGCTTTCAGCTGTTCTGCCTTTCTGGTGAGGGGTGGTATATTCCTCCCACAATGAGTAATTTCTGCTAACATTAATAAGAATCTGAGGGAGAAGAAACCTTTTTGATCTGGTTACATTCGATGGGTTGTCAAAGGGCTGACCCGTCTCTGAGCATGCAACACTACAGTAATGTCACTGCAACAACGTTTTTACTGCTAGATTATTCCAGTGCAGTTCTATAGGACCTTCCATTTGACAATCTTAAATCACCCTTATGCAAAGGGCCACAACCGGGTTTAGGCAACCCTTGAGTCTTTCTTAAGCCCTATTTTGAGGTCTTAGTATTGGCTTTCTCTGTTGGGGTATATTTAACCTATTGATTAATTAAATCTCACAGAGGTAATAAGTATCATCATTAACTCCATTTTACCCACAGAGAGGATGAGTGATTTATCCATAGTCACACAGGTAGCTTGTAGCAAAGCTGGGAATTGCTTCTGTGATCAAGAGACCCGCCCCCCATTCTTGTGCAATAGCCACAAGACCATCCTTCCCCTCCGTATAGGAATAGCAGGGATTTTATTACACATCAACTTAATTTTCATGAGCTAAAATGCCAGGCTAAGCCAGAAGGACTTGACTAAATTTTTGGAGTTGGCAGTGGAAAGTATACTTATGGGGTGGGCTGAATATAAGGTCAGTATAACCACCGTCAAGAACTGACATGCGGATTCTTTCTGACTAGGCTCTCCTCTGGGTTCCCCCTTGTTCTAGGGTGTAGTGCCACTCCACAGCTAAGTTCTCAGGTCAGACCAGATGCAAGCTGTCACTGGCTTGATGAAAAGACCATCAGCTTTTCATGAGGCGGACAACAAAAGCTGTAAAGAGGGAAAATAACCTGGATCTGTAAAGTCTCTAAAGACTCTCTCAGCACCTTGCCACCATATCTGGGATGAATGTACAATATCTTCAACCTTCTTTAGTCTCCATTTGCCAAGTTCCCAAATCCAGTAATAGAGCCTAAGTGTTCCTCATTGATAATTATTAGCATTCGGCCATAATGCGAGCCACCTATGATTTCAGGCTTCTAAAGTTCTTTTCCTGAGGCAAGATGTAAAAGCTCCCAAAATGTTAGATCTGAAGGCAGAAACCATGGAAAAGAGAGAGAGTTGGGTACATGATTCTCTTGAACATTACAGATATCCAGGTGAAGAATCTACAGCTTTTGAATAAAATAAAGTATTATAAAGTGAAGAATTAAAGTACACAGTCCCTGTCTCTGAAACATAGCCCCTTCCTCATCCATAATATTCAGTACTGACCTGCAAGACTGTGCGCAGTCCGGTGAGGTATGGCATGGTAGGACAATGACTCAGTTCTCCGTATAGTCAATGAAATTTTCTGTTAGTACTTTTATTCAAGAATTCATATATTAGGAGGGCAGAAGGGACCAGGCAGTCTAGTCTGACTTCCTGTATAACATTGACAATAGAACTGCCTGTAGCCATGCATTTGTGGGTCACAATTGAGAATACCAAATTCAGGACTAACTGCTGAGAAATAGGGCATACACACCCCAAACTGGTGGTTATTCCTCCATACAGTATACCAAACCAGCAACCACAGTAAACTTCTGTCTCACCACACTGACTAAAAGAAGTCAGGTAAGCAGTTTCCTTGGATATTCCGGTCCTTATCACCCCCAAAAACACTGGATTTAAAGATGAGTGGTTATTAAAACCAATTTAATCAAATAAAAGGTACTTCTTATCCCAAAGGACCAGCCATACACCCAGTTCAATATATAACTCAGAGCTTGCCCAAAAATCACACTGATGCCAATCTTTTAGTTTCTAAAATCTAAAGGTTTATTTATAAAAAGAAAGAAAGGTGAGAGTTAAAATTGGTTAAAGGAATCAAATACATACCATAAATGCAAAGTTATTAGTTCAGGCTTGTAGCAGTGATGGAATAAATTGCTGGCTTAAGTCAAGTCTCTGGCTGCTTCCAAATCATTGGAAGGACCTCAGTCCATTGGTTATAATGTTCCCATTAGTATAAGTTCATAGTCCAGAGGTTTGAGCAGGAAAGAGGCAAAATGGAGGGGTTTCCAGGGCCTTTTATAGCTTCTGCCATGTGGCGGGAAACCCATTGTTTTAAACAAAGCCCTCGGCACAGCTAGTGGAAAATTATAGGTAAAAGATGGGGTTTGGAATCACATGGGCAAGTCAGAGGTCCAGGCATAATTTTGCTTAGTCACAGCAGGAAATCATTACCTACACCCCGACAGGTTTGCAGGACAGTCCATTCAGTGTAGATGGGCATGTCCCATGGTCCACTGTCAGTTAAGTGTTTCTTGATGAGCCACTTAATTTGAATAGTCCCTCCAAGATGTGCAGGCTAACTACCTTGCGGGCATTACCCCAGGAGCAAACATTTGAAATCCAGGTATAGAGCCAATACTCATAACTTCAAATACAAAATATCCAGTCTTGATTTATGAACCTGCTATGATAGAAAATCCACCTCAGCCCTTGGTAAGTTTTTCCAATGGTTAATTACCCTCACTGTTAAAAATTGAACCACAATAGGCAGATTACTGACTGTCACAGTATGTGTCATAGGAAGCTGTGCTTGTGATTCAGTAGGTTCAGTCTATAAGGTGTTTTATGATCCCATATAACGAAAGATATTATTAAAATATATTTATTAATAACCATTATTTGTATTAGGAATAATGACTGTCAGCCTGAAATGATGTAAAGAGTATTTGACTCCCCTTAGCAAAACTATCTTCTTCAAAACACACTCCAATAGCTTGGGTCACACAGGAAGTATGTATGATGTACACTAAGAAGCTACGTAAATAGATGAAGAAATCGGCCATATACAATCTGAGAACCATTTGCAAGCAGGGGAGTTGATTTGCCATTTATCAATGGATATGTAAAGACAAACAAACTGAAATTTCAACTTTAATTTTTAATTTAAATACTTGGTAGCGTTATTTTAAAGAGTGTTGCTAAAACCTCAGTTATAAACAGGATGCACCTATAGTGCTAAAAGAGTGGGAAAATATTTTCAGTGAAACTGCTAACCTAGCTAACAGCTCCCTCTAATGCAAGTCCATATAAATTCACCCTAACTGAAGCAGCTGGGCATTATGTACAAAAGGCCCCCTTGTAGTTAAGCTGTCAAGTTTAATATATTTATTTGATTCTCCGCTGTTAGAATGATTTCTGTGCAACACTGTTATTATTTATGTCTATTGTCAGCAGAGAGGAAAAAATTAAGGGGCATTCACAGATGGCTTGCTTGCTCTCACCACTTATTTGGGGCATGCGAATGTTTATGTAGCTGTAGCCCATGTTTTGTGAAACCTATTGCAGATCTCATATTCCAGGATATTACATAAAAATCTTTAGTGTAGTTATATGAGCTAAAATTTAATTTGGAGAAACTGTGAATGGAACTTTAAAAAATTCTCCCCATCTTGGTAAAGAAGTTTATATCCTTAATTTTCAGTGTAGTTTATCTGCCAAATTATATCCATTTAGCTTTGCAATCAAAATCCGGGCTTAACAGAGTAATGTGTTTAGAAATATAAAGAAAATATTATGAAGAATAATAGATAGATAGATAGATAGATAGATCTGAATTTTATAAAACAAAGGAATGTTTTTAGGAGCTAAAACTTTTTTCTCTGATCATAGATTCATAGACTTCAAGGCCAGAGGGACCATTATGATCATCTAGCGTTTGACCTCCTGTATAACAGAGGTTGAAAAATCTCCCCCAGTAATTTCTGCATTAAATCCATAACTTTCTATAGCATATTTTTTAGCTCCAATCAACATTATGGTCCCTAAGCAGAAATTACTGGGTCAGCTTCAATGTATCATCAAATGTTCTTAGAGAATGGAGCAGAAACATAAAATAAAGAACATTAAAACAATACTTTTCCCGCTTCATTTTTAACGAAAAGTGCTGGATTGATTCACTCACTAAACATTTGAGCCATCTTGTTCTGCGTGTTCTGGATTTTTTATGGCATGCAGAGATATAAAAGGGCAAAAAGCACCAAAACTAAGAAACCATTCATTGCATTTTACATCTGTTCATTACTCTGAAGATTATGATAGATCCCTGATATAGATGTTGGGCCCCAGTCCTGAACATTTAGGAGTAGTTGCGTTCCAGTCACTTCTAGGATTGCTCTCATACTTCAAGTTAAGCATGTATGTAAGTGTTTGTACAATCAGAGCTTGGGACTATAAACACTTCAGGGCAGGGAGAGCATCCTCTTTAGTATCTGTAAAGTGCCATGAACACCGTAAGAACATAAGAACTTAAGAATGGCCCTACTGGGTCAAACCAAAGGTCCATCTAGCCCAGTATCGTGTCTTCCGACAGTAGCCAATGCCAGGTGCCCCAGAGGGAATGAACAGAACAGGTAATCATCAAGTGATACACCCCCTGTCGCTCATTCCCAGCTTCTGGCAAATAGAGGCTAGGGACACCATTCCTGCCCATCCTGGCTAATAGCCATTGATGGAGCTATCCTCCATGAACTTATCTAGTTCTTTTTTGAACCCTGTTATGGTCTTGGCCTTCACAACATCCTCTGGCAAGGAGTTCCACAGGTTGACTGCATTGTGTGAAGAAATACTTCCTTTTATTTGTTTTAAACCTGCTGCCTATTAATTTAATTTAGTGACCCCTAGTTCTTGTGTTATGAGAAGTAGTAAACAACACTTCCTTATCTACTTTCTCTACACCAGTAATGATTTTATAGACCTCAATCATATCTCCCCTTAGCCGTCTCTTTTCAAAGCTGAAAAGTCCCAGTCTTATTAATCTCTCCTCATACAGAAGCCATTCCGTATCCCTATTCATTTTTGTTGCCCTTTTCTGAACCTTTTCCAATTCCAATATAATTTCCAATTCCAATATACACCAGTCATGCTATATAAGTAATCATTAGAATTAAAACAGACCTCAGTGAATTAAAGAGCTTCAGGCTCCCCAGTTGTCTATGTCACACAGTTCTCCTGAGAACTGAAATGCTTTAGTCTAACTAAGGTTTGGGGGCTTAATATGGGGGTATGAGAGTGAAAATGAATGGCCTGTGCTATACAGAAGGACAGATTAGCTGATCTAAGGTTCCCTTCTGGAACTATGAAATAATATCAGCTTCATGGAGGAGAACAAGTTGAGAAGAATTCCCCATTTCTCCTGAAACAGGCATGTCTTCATGAAACAAACAAAACGGAGCAAATTCCTCCCACATTTTGCTCAATGGTGTAACTTCAACGGGGTTACCTCAGGGGTGAATTTAGCTCAAAAAGGCCCTTTACCTACAGTCACAAATCCACCCAGATGTGCCCTTCACTCACATTCAGTCCCGTTACGATCAAAGGGCCTCAGCTCAAGCTGAACGGTTCAATCCACCCGGATATGTTTGCAGGATCTCACCCGACATTTTCCCAAATACTATGCAAATGGCTAACTCTGTAAGAGAGAACAAGAGCACAGTAAAACTTGGCCTTTCGTATGAGCTTTCCAATATATATACATACGAACCACAAGCATTAATTGCAGAAAGTTTAATGTTTGACATCACCAGCTGATTACTAGTGAAAGGTTGGTTAACTTTACTCCCATAGCTTGTTAATAGCAGTAGGGATTTTTTAAGTTTGGTTTGATTTGTGTGATTTTTTTCATTGGTTTTGTTTTACCCGTGTATTTTAATACTGAGGAAAAAAGTAAAACCTGTTTGTAGAAATGTCCAAAGTGACAGATCTTATTAGGCTGCATCATTATTGTTACCTTAATGTTGCCTCGAGCAATAAAAGGAGGCCGAAGGAGACAGAGCCAAATCATCATTATATTTGGTTTCTGCATTTTTTTCTCCCGGTCAGTTTGGTGTTTGCGAAAAGTGCTCTTTTGACATCCCCAGCGCCCAGGGCCCTCTGTTTACCCACTGAACTGGGACCGCACAGACGATAGTTATACAAGCTCCTTACATATCACACTCTGGAGGTGACAGGGGAGCTCAGACTCTGGTCCGTTGACTCTTTCACCTCTCTAATGAGATTGCTAGCAATGGCTGCCTATTATTGCCAATCGCGGTGGTGGTTTTTGTGCCCGCTGCACACTGGACTGAGGTAATGGTCTCGTTACACAATGGCCGCTGAACAGCTATCAGGTGGTAAGAATTTGTTGTCACCTGGCTGGCGTGGAAATGGCAAGCTGGTGGTAAAAGACTCTCAGTTGTCAATATTACTAGTTCTGAGAGTCATAACGCTGACATTTCCTAAAGAGCAAGAGGTATACACACAGAAAAAAATCCACGGACATTCAACGGATGGCTTAATAGTTAGTTGCATATTTAAGCTTGGGGTCTAGAGATGAGAGTTACTTTTGGCCATTGCTGTCTGCCTCTAGGAGGATTCCTTTACTAACCTAGATGCTCCTTTGCTTCAGTATAGGGTGACCAGATGTACCGTTTTTAAAGGGACAGTCCCTTTTTGGGGACTTTTTCTTATATAGATGCCTATTAACCCCCTCCCCCCCCAAACCTCCATCCCGTTTTTTCACAGTTGCTATCTGGTCACCCTACTGCAGTATGCAACGCAGTCAGCTCTTGCATAATGAAGTGAGAGCTGCCTTAGAAATCCCTAAGATAGACTATGCAGCAGAAATAGCCCTGAGTGTGCTCCCTACTGCAGGCCACCTCACTGCACTTGAAAAATCCTCACAAGGAGCCGGGAGACAGCTGGCCCTGTGATTCATGTGGCTCCAAGGAAGTTCAAGGCTTCAAGCTGCTAGGAAGTGGAAGGACCAGGCTATGAGCCCTCCTTGTCCTTCTGTTGGACAGGAGGGGAATATCTTATCCTCCTTTGAATCTTTCCTTAAAACCTACCTTTCCCCCATGCCTACAGATCACTAGTGTCTGACCCAGAGTAGCACAGCAACCATCTACAATCACTCAGACCACTGTGATCACCAACTGATGGAACCATAGCTGTCTATACTGTCCCCTTGTCTGCCCCCTCTTCCTGCCATCTCTGTGGGTCAACTTATTTACCTAAGTCCTAGATCAGTGGTGGGCAACCTGCAGCTCGTGAGCCGCACGCGGCCCATCAGGGTAATCCACTGGCAAGACACGAGACAATTTGTTTACATTGACTGTCTGCAGGCACGGCCGCCCGCAGCTCCCAGTGGCCGCGGTTCGCCAGTCCCGACCAATGGGAGCTGCAGAAAGTGGCGGCCAGCACGTCCCCCCACTGCAATACAAGATTATCTGTTGTGACATAGATACCTCTGTATCTATGAAATGGCTTCTAAATGCCATCCTGGATCTACCACCACCTACTGTTTTCTCTAGTGATAGGAACCCATGCTATCCATATGGGAGTGTGTATTATATTGACCTTACTACAGCATAATGAACAAAGCAGAGCTGAGGAAGGACAAAAATGTGTTTCCAACTCATTTGAACTCCTAATTCCAGACTTGGTTAGTCAACTCATCTGAAGATCTGCACTAGTGTATGCTCTGATTGTGCTGTCAGGACATGGACTTAGAAACATGCATGCATTTTGTCTATGTTACCACAGCCAAGTCTCCTGTGATCATGGCTTATATTTGTTCTGACAAGAGCTATGGATGTGTAATTGGCAGTGCACATCATCAACTGTGGTTTCCTGGATGACCATCTCAAGCAGACAAGTGGGACATGGGAACTAAATTGGCTATCAGATTTCACTGGGTACAGTTAAGTGAAACACCTGTGAGGTTTATTTTGTACTTAGTGTTTCATCGAGTCACACAGCTTTCTGTTGTTCTAGGAACCGTCAGAGCATATAATAAGAGTTCCAATGAGTTGGAACCTTTTGCCTGTAGCTGGCAAATCATTCCCTGCTGCCATTCAGTCACAGAACTCCTGGCCTAGTCTGCGTGGGGTTGGGAAGAGATGTCCGTGGATTTTACAATCGCTTTGAGGGCTGATGCCATACAGGAAACAAAGCAGTGTCAATAATGTATGCATATGTATGTTCTGATTTTGTTTTTAATTGGATTGTATGAACAGGCTGGGATAAAAGAAGAGCCAGCCTCATCCGAGGTTTAAAGACCTCACTGAGACCCTTGACCATCCTCCTAATCAGACAGCTTGCTGAGAGGAAGGTTGGATTGGTGGTTAAAATGCTAGGCTGAGACTCAGGAGATCTCAGTTCTATTCCTGATCCTTATCTCACTAAGGCCTGGTCTACACTGGGGGGGGGATCGAGCTAAGTTACGCAACTTCAGCTACATGAATAATGACGTACTTAGATCGACTTACCATGGTGTCTTCACCGCAGTGAGTCGACTGCTGCCGCTCCCCCATCGACTCTGCTTGCGCCTCTAGCGGCCGTGGAGTACAGGAGTCGATGGGAGAGTGCTCAGGGATCGATTTATTGCATCTAGACTAGATGCGATAAATCGACCCCCGCTGGATCGATCACTGCCCACTGATCCGGCGGGTAGTGTAGACATACCCTAAGCATCATCCCATTAGTATTTGCATTAGAGTTGCACCAGGAGACCCCAACCATTGTGCTAGGTGCTCTGCAGAAACAGTAAAATTCCCTGCCCCAAACAGCTTAGGCCCAGATACCTGAACACCTAAATCCCTAGGGATCTGGGCCTTACAGTCTAATAGACAAGGATAGGTGAAGGATCCGTAATACAAGGACAATAATCCTTCACATTCCAGTGTTACGTTAAACCCATCAGTGTCCATGAACCACTTAGATACTGGGGTGACGCACATGACAGAAAAGCCTACAAATAAAATAAACTTTCCTGAGATCTGCCTCAGGGAACTCAGCATACTTGGACAGCTTGGTTAGGTTGACAGTTGTCTTTAAGGCTTCATATACACTACAAACATCACTGAGTCACGGGACATGTTTAAAAACTAGAGTGCAGGACCCACTGGTAAAAGCTGCTTGGTAATTAAAGCCATGGATTATCAGAGGGTTTTGCCTGGCTGCAGTGATGCTATTAAGTCCCTTTCCCATTGCACCATTTAAACGTGTCGCAGTCAGGTTAGGAGGAGAACTGTACTGGAACCAATACATGTAAGAGGATTATAGTCATAGCAGGGACAAAATCTCAGGAATTACAGCCATCTCCCCCCATCACTTACGGGGGCAAGCAGGGCTCAATCCCACAAGCAGATATGGCCTATGGCCAGAGACTTGTACACATGCAGAGCCCTGCTGATCTCAAATAGGGCTCCACATGACGACAATGGAGGTGTCAGGAAACAGGGAACATCCTGTTTGATTTACTGTAACAGCTTAACAGCTTTCTCTCTTTTTTCCCTTGTTCCCTATAAATTTGTCACTTATCTCCCCCAGCTGAGTGGTCTGACTAAAGGCCTGGCCTTGATCTCTGGGAGTTTTAACTTTAATGTATACGAGACCAAGTCCTCAATATTTAAAGAAGATCCACTCTGACCGTTCACTCCCAGAAAAATGTCCCCAGATGTTCCTGCTTTCATTATTGCTTCTGCTTTCTTCTCCTATTACTCAGGAAGTCCACAATATGTGACACATTAAATACATAATCTGCTCTGACTTGCATCTTGGCGCTGTTGTCTGGTGGGAGTACGTTATGAGCAGCATGTACATTATTTTTTATTTCAGCTATTGAAATGCAATTTGTTTTTATTTAAGTGCTGGTGGAAAATGACAAATAGGCCTCATAGGCTCTGAAGCCCTCTATCTATATTAGAGGCATGTTAGAGATGGTGGTAGGGCAAGTTTCTTCCAGCCATGTGCCTTCACCATATAAATAAGTCTCTGGACTGCACTGTTCTGTATGTCATATATGCCCCCTTAAAGTGGCTAGAACACAGACGATATGAGTCTACTGTAACTACCATCTAGAGGAGTTTAGCTCAAGCAACTGAGAGTAATGCTTTAGCACCTGGAAATCTTGGGTTCAGTCCGTGATGGCACTGATACAATTACACCTTGTCTCTGAGAAATTGCCTGTAGAAATGAGAGGAAAGTTCAACTCCCCCAGTCCATTCCATCATTGGCCATCTCCTGATCCACCCACCTGTTAGTTTCATTTAGAAATGGCCCAGAGCTACAAACTTTGGGTCCAGGTTTAAGCATTTCCTAAGTCTCAGTACATTCAAACCTGAGTCAGAGAAATAGGGGTAAGCTATAGAATTTGTATCCTGATCAAGAGCAAGTTTCCTCAGTCTCCCAAGATGTTCCAATCTGAGATCTAGGTTTGGGGTCTGTCTCTGGTAGTGATGTTTCTCAAGCATTTTGGTTCAGACAGATTTCCTAAAATCTGAATGCTACCTTGAACCTTATAGACACTACCTGGGTGAGCGCTCATGGTACAGTCCAATCAGCTAAATGACAAATAGTTTTCATTCCTCTTACATATTCCTCGGAGACACAGCCTTAATTTTTTTCCTCTGACCAGAAAGATGTTAGATTTAAGATACAAAAATCAGAGCAGAAGAGAGAAAGTTGCTCTCCTGTCAGTGGGAGTGACCTATAAGAGCTTTTCCATATGTGTATGAGACAACTATGGTTCCTAACAATAAACATTGTGAGCCAAACTCATCTCATTGGCTACCATCTCTGTGGCTGCACAGTGGTCCCTGTACTTAACGAGCTGACCAGACCACCACAGTCATTGGCCCCGGGATAAATGACTTCAGGTGCTGGACACAGAGACTCAACCATCCCCTCCTTTTCTAATGGTGTTCCCCTCCAAGCCAAAGTGGAACCATTTTACTGGAGATGGGAGTGGGAGTGGAATGGGATGGCGAACATGGGGAGAGCTTGCTCTATGTTAAAACTAGTCTGTAAATAAGTAGATGAGATCAGTCTGCATGGGTGTCAATCTGGCAATTTTCACCAGCAAATTAACTAAACTAACCAAATTTTAAAAAGTTAAAATATCAGGATTTTTTAAAAAGAAAATAGAAAGCAATTATTTTCTTCCTTTTGGAGGCCCCTTATCTGAGCCATATGAATACTGTGTAAGGCACTTGATTACAAAATTGCTTTGTATTCCATTTAAGATTGCTTCATCTGTTATCTGGAGAGGTAGGAAGACTCTAAATTGTGTCACCTCCTCGTCTTTACCAATAATGTCATAATTTGATATGGAGGCTATGCATACCATTAGATCCTAATTTGATTTTTAAAACATGCGTTGGTGGCCAGCTAACTCCTATTGATGGATTTAACTGATTATCCTCTTGCCTTTTACTCTGGAAGTACTCTTAGAGCATATTTTGACGTGGGATGTGTTATTGCATTCATGATGCGCACATTGGATCCATATAACATTCACTTTCTTTCTTCTTAGGGTTTTGAAGGGAGGTGAAATTTTTAGCACAGCTGATAGTAATCGAACCAGTGACTGCCAGCTGGGGTGACGTGGGCAGGTGCTATGCAAACACAACCCCTACAAGTCTATCCTTAACTGCTGGATTCTTGCCATGTCCCAGCTGTCCTGAAGCACTTCATCCCTGGCCTGCAGCACCACTTGCTATTCCAGTTCTTGGCCCCCAGACTGCTCTGTTGGTACGTCTCAAATCCTAACTGCAACACCACCTGCTAGTCCAGCCTGGTGATTCCACTCAGATCTGCACATCTTTACTTCCATAAAGCACATGCGTGGGATTTTCAAAGGAGCCTAAAGCATTGCATTTCAATGGAATTTGGGTACCTAACTCCCTTAGGCTCCTTTGAAAATCCCAGGCATAGAAGGGAAGAAACTAATGCCCAAACTCCTCAGCTCCATTGGACCTCGTGTCTATATGTTCTCCTTGGCATGGGAGAGAGGCAGAGAACAACTTCCCATTGCTGCTGTAACCCACCCTAGACATGGCAGGGCCAGTAGCCATGCTACCATTTGCTGCAGGCCTCCAGCTGAACTCTGTCATTCTGCAGAGGGGAGTCGCAGCACGCACAATAAGGAGTTAACACTGCAAAAGGTAATATTACCGACAGAAGCATGCACAATGTTGGAGGCAGAGCATATGTGGGCCCTGGGCTTTAGCCGCTTTACAGATGTGTCATGATACATGCTGGCCTGAGTGCTATCAAACAAACAACATCATGACCCAGCCCCAAGCCCTGGCAAAACCCAGCTCTGACTCTTAAGCAGAGCACTCCTCCTCCCTGCCACGGTGCCGTTTCCTTTCATGTCTAATTGTGCAAAGGTGGTTTTACTATCCTTCCTTCCTCCGTTGTTGGGCCTCGGGGAGGAATCAGGCGTTTTCATCCTGTCTACCCAAGTCATTATCGCAGTAGACTAGGTGGAGGTGCCAGGCATGCAAATGGGCAACCTTGACAAAAATAAATTGGAATTTAGATAGCAACACATAAGTGGCGTCCTGGCTGAGTCCAGTGTCTTGTCCTTGTAGGAGGAAGCTGTACATGAGTAGGGACATTACCGTGCTCAGCTAATCTTCAATCCTGAGCATTCAGAACTCACTTAGGTGCCTTCCTGCCCAATCCTCAACAAATTAATTGCCATTATCATCATAAATGCTATTATTAGAATGACGATGCAGGGTCCAGACAGGACCTATAACAGACATTTCCAATCCACTAGTGATGACAACAATGATTTTGATTTAGCAAAGTACTTAAATAAGTGCCTGACTTCAAACACATGACTTAAATGGGACTGCTGACATGCTTAAAATCAGGCACCTGTTTAAGTACCTTGCTTAACTGTGGCTGATATGAATGCACACACTTCCATTTTACCCAGTTAAATTTCTGCCCGCCCATCAGTATGTCTGAATGATTATACATAACACACCTCTATGCACCATATAATATGGCTCCTAAGGGAACACACTGAGGATAGATTCTTATTCAAGTTTCATGAGCCTTGGTTTATTTCATTCCCTTGATCTTAATTATTTTCATTCTTGGCTCATAAAGTTGGCAGGCCTGGAGAGCAGCTCGGTTTGTATCAAAGAGCTCTCCCCAAACAAGTGTGTTTGTGTAGGCTTACCTCTTGCCCGCTGCAATCGCCTAAAATGCTGTGCATCTCAAGCTACCCTCAGGCCTTGAGGCTTTCTTTTTATATACAGTGTGCTCTTTCTTTCCTTGTTTCCTTCTCTTATTGACCATAAAAATCATTTCGCGGCAGTGCTCGACGCTAGTGCTGGGCAATACCATCGCAGCATCATAGAAATTACAGAGGCTAGAGATTTATTAGATCATCTAGACCATCCCCACTGCCCCATGGCTAGTGTGTGATCGCTCCCCAAAGGACACTTACTGGTGCTTTATCCCATTCTCTGTCAGGCACCAGCATTGACAGTTGTCTAGTAATCTGGAGTCAGATTTCCCAACAGAGGCTTCCAGCTTCCATTGTACTTGGACTGTAGACATCAGCTTCATCCTTCTAGTGAGACATTATTAAAGCATGATCCCTTATACCTCATCTCTGGTGGCAGTCCCCATGGAAGTTAAAGACCTCACCGTGCACTTTGAAAGGCTAGAAGAAATAAATCTGTTGGCCTTGCCAACTTCCCTCTCTCTCTCTCTCTCTTAATGAGGTTTCCTTAGCTCTTTATCTAGCCTCCTACCTACACACTCATACACCCATCACTGTGGTATCTGGGCAACTAATGATGAGATATGTTATACACTGGAGGACCTTCCCAAGGGTATAGATGGAAGCCCAATCACTGGAGTAATCTAAAAGTAGATGAGAATAAAACACTAACAATATAGATCATCTCATTTTGTACGGAGATGCAGCCAAGATAAGTCTGATATGTCTGTCTTTTTGGAGGGCTGGTTTTACACAGATATATCTTGGGTCTGATTCTCCTCTCACATGCATTACTGATGTAGATTAGGATTAATTCCACTCGTATCAATGGAATTAGATCAGTGAGGATCAGGCTCTGTAGATTTTAGTAGGAGAGCTTGACCAAGAACTGGGAGACTACAGCTCATACAGGATCAATATTCACAAACGAGTGATACAAACTGGTCAGGAAAGGCAGATAGGGTGCTGGGGTAAGATTCCCTTCAAATCAGAAGTGATACAAACTGTCAAAGGGTGGTGAAGGCAATCATTGGCATAACAAAGAGTACAGCATAAAAACAATACCAATCCAACTGGTGAAGGGGTTTGCAAGAGTAAAAAAAAAAATCATGAGTTTAAAAATTACAGGGGGAGTTGAAAAAGGGGGGAGGGGAAGCAGAATGGAATCAGTGGAAAAATCAAAGATACAAACTGGCAGCAGAAGTGGTAAAATGTGTGATTAGCAACAGGAAAGGGGTTGCAAACTCCTTCTCATTTATATGCAGTGAAATAGACTCCTCTAGTTTGGAAGGGTTTGTTTTTGCCAATTGTAATTATTCCCATGTGGATAATTGACTTGACTGAAGTTTTTTTCCCCATTTGTAATGAACTGTAGAGAGGAGATCCTCCCAGTTATAAAACCGTCAGTGTCGAGAGGTAATTGTGAGTGTGCTCTTACTGAGTTTTTCCGGAGATAAAACTACATGTGAATGGGGCAGAAGATTCCCCTGGAATCAAGGTATCAAGAAAATAAAGTCATCCAGACTTACAATGTTCCAGTCTTACCGTGGATGCATGCTAATTAATATGCAAAAGCAATATTTTACCCCTCACCTTTGCACAATTAATTAAGTCTTACAGCATCCTGAGGGGAATATAACTGGTAGGTTACAGATAGGTAAACTGAGGCACACCGTGGTTTAAAAAAATGACCAGTGTCATAGAGCTAATTCATTGACACAGACAGAGAGGGAGAGAAACTTGTATAGATAGGCAAATAGATTAAGCCTGCCAGCCATGGGCACATCAACAGGAGTCCTAATGTTTTTAACAGCTCTGTAGCTGAAGCATGTTGTGACTTGCATTCCACTTAACTTAAAATGTACTATTACATCATCCCGTGTTATTCATTGACATCACTGGAGTTTCATTTTCTCCTTTTAACCCATTGGTTAATGTCATAGAATCATAGAAATGGAGAGCTAGAAGACTCTCTAGTCCATCCCTCCTCTCTAAGGCAGGATTAAGTACACCTACCCTATCCCTGACAGATGTTTGTCTAACTTCTTCTTAAAAACCACCGGTGATGGGGAATCTGGTACACTGAGTGCATCCTGGAATGTTTTATGATATCAACATTTCCGGCAGCCATCCAAACAGTGAACTCAAAGAGGGTAAAAATCCATTTAAAGTGGAAGAGGATGAAAGTTACAAATTGTTTCTATCAGAGCGGTGGAAAACTCGGTGGATTCCCTAGATTGCTTTTTCCGTGTTTGAGTATTTGTCCATGGTGTGCACACAAAAAGGTCCCTAAAGGATCTTGCTTCCAATAATTTCCCCCTGGTTTCAGCTCTAATGTACAAAGCCTATGCTCCTGGGGCAGGATGAGATCCTCTTAAGGACTACCAAGCTTCATATTGATTCTTTCTCCCAGATCTATTGAATTTGTTGCTTTGGGAAACAAATGGACATACAGAAAAACAATAAATAACAATAAAGTGTTTAATTTAAATACCATTTGTAGTAAAAGGAAAAAACACAAATGGGAAAGAAACAGAGACAATGATTCTTGTTTGAATAAGATTGTAATATGTGAAACATGCAATATAAACTGACAAGGGAAGAAGAAGATCATTGTTTGAATAACATCAATATAAACACAGATGCATAAGAAACTGGCAAGGGAAATGGAAGATCCAAGCCTCGAATAATGTTGATATACCAATAAATATTATACAAACCGGAAAGACATGGAGAGTGGATGATTGCTTGTGAGATGTTTAGAGATACTATTTGCTCAACATTATTGAGGGGAAGAAAATATGAGTCTAGTACACCTTACTTGCTTTCTAAGCTCATGTTTCTGCCATTATTTATTTTCCTTTTTTCCCTTGGATCATCATGAAGACACAGCATTCCCCTTGGCGCTAATGAGATTTGCATTGCAAACGCCTTTATAATAATTATTCCATCTTGTTAAGGGGCCACATTCATCCCTGATGTAGGTAAAAATATGTTTGGGTTTCTGGGGTTGTCTAATTACGTGCCCCTATAAAACAGCAGTAGTCTGATTTTTCAGCACTGTCTATCCTCACTCCTAGTCTGTGTGTTCTGTTTTCAGGCTGAGATTTGCTACAGCACAGATGGGGGTCAGCCACCTTTTAATGGGAGTGGGGCATCTAGCTAACCTCTGTGCCTTTGACAATCTCCTCCTTTGCCTTTTATTGGAGATAATTAATCAATCACTAGTGCAATCACATAACGTACTACTTACCGTTAAGGGTATAGACTTTTCTGAAGGCAGGTGGCTTTAGCCACAGAATTCCCCATGGTGCTAATGAGATTTGCATTGCTGACATCTTTATAATAATTATCACATATTTCTATCTGGGGAGCTCAATGTGTTTTACAATATATTAATAAACTGATCCTCACAAAGTTCCTGTGAGAAACACAATAGATGATGATGGGCTGATGGGGAAACTGAGGCATGGGGCCGTACAAGGATTTTATCAGTGACATAGATGACACCTGTGGCAGAGACAGGGATGGATCCCAAAGCTTCTGAATTATATTCCTGTCTTTTATCCAACCTTATATCGAGAATAACAGTTGGCCATTTTTTATATGAAGGTTCCAATTATAAATGGCTTACAAAGCATTAATAAATGATTAACTGATGTTATAAGCATGATATAGATATGAGTTTGCATTATAGACAATTATAAGCACATCAGTCGAAGATGTTATATGTAGTAATAATCCACAACTATAAGCAATCAATTGACCTGTTGGAATACATACCAATGAATTAATCATGTATATAAACATCTATTAACTCTTTATAAACTACTTATAAATGGGAGATTAATATAAAGTATGACCAAAAATTTAGCCAAAATTGAATAGTCAAATGCAGTCATTTTATTAACAAGTAATGTGACAATTGATTATGCAAAATCAATTATTGATCATGAATAGAGTACGAAGTGAAGTATAATAAGCATTTAAAAAATGTATTTAGCTGAAGGTTTTACCAGCAATAAAGACTATATGAGCAATAGCTGCATAATTACATTTTATGAATACAGGAAACCTGTAAGGAATGCTTTGAGATTTAATTGACATTTAACAAGATAACTACAGCAAGTTAATTAGAAATTATCTGCTAAAAATATGAATTAACTTTAAATAATATTTTAGCTTGCTGCAGTATAACTAATGTCTTGTTATATGCCAATGAAATGCCTAAATGAAATAGTTCTTTCACTTAGGGTCTTTCTAATTCATTTCCCACAAAATAAAGCTTGTATTATCAGCTCCTTATTTTGAATCCTTTTTGGTATAAAAGGGATGAGTTGATCTCCTTAGCAAAAGACTCATTTTATGGTTCTTTCATGCTTTGTTAAAATAAAATTTCCCCCCGCATTTCTATCAATGTGCAAAGATATTTTTGCATGTCACCTCACTTTTGCGTTTGGCTTTGAACTCAGAACAAAAGTGAGACGTGTGGCACGACCATCACTGGAGTCCCTGCAAAATGATGCCTCAGAGATTCTAATTAGTGCTAATATGGGAGGGTGTGTGCAGAATACAATCACTCACATTTTCCCAGCTCTGTATGGTCAGGTGTGTGCTATCTGACAGCTGAAACATAAAATACAAGGCAGGTTCATGGCACAGCCCCATTCTTTTTGCATCATTCAGGTGATGCAAAGAGGATGGAAATCTGGCTTAAACAGCCAGGGCTAGGGATTCCCTGGGAGGGCACAAAGCCAACATGGGATCTATGCTCTCCCTGCTCCTGTCCCCCATCATAAGGATGTTCTGGGGCAGGCGGAGGTGTGACTGGAGTGCCTGGCACTCCAGGAATCCTGAGTCATTGGCAAAACCTCTGAAGAGTCAGTGTGGCCCTGTGGGTCAGACACTGGACTGGGAGTCAGTAGTATTAAGGTTTTTTCTAGCTACAGCCTCTGACTTGCTGTGTGACCTTGGGCAAGTCACTTTACCTCCATGTGCTTCTTTTCTCCCCCAGTCGCCACCATGTCTTGTCTACTTAGACTGCAAGCTCTCCAGGGCAGGGGTTCTGTCTCACTATGTATCTGTACAGCACCTACCACAATGAGGGCCTGATCTCTACGTGCTACTTCAATACAAATAGTAAGAGAGAGGTCTAAACTGTATTGAAGGCCAAACTGGTCCCCTGCTAAATGGAAAGCTAGTGTAGTGCCATCTTCCTCGCCCTTCTCGGGTCTCCTGCTAAGCAGAGCTCAGCCTGGCCCAAGCATCTGACGCAGAGTTCATTTTTGTTAATTTGTCGGCCTGTTAATATTCTGGACCAGGTTTTCGGACAGAAAAGCTTTTAGTTAAAATACTTTTGAAAACTCGGCCTCTTTTAATGTATTACAGTTCACAAGAAAAGAAATGTGGTGACGAGATGACAAAGCAATGTGGCTTCAGATGACCTACACAGCTCCAGAGCCAAAAATGTTTCTCTGCTACTGTAAATGAAGCTTGCTATAAACTGGGCAAAGGCAAATCAGTTTGGACAAGAGATTAACCAGTCTGAATCTTGGCCCAAATCCTGAATCCAAACCTGACTAGAAGTTTGAAGAAGTTCTCTCAACTTTTCTTTTCCATTCTCACCCATCTCCCCACTTCCTGTGTTTCAGGCAGGACCAGAAATGGAAGTGCCAAAGGCAAGATTTTTAAAAGGTATTTAGGCACCTAAATACCTTTAAAATTCTGATCCAAAGTAGAGTAAAACCCAGATGCTAGACCAGAGCATTTGGAATAACTACCTACATTTTGGAGGCTTATCTAAAGGCCTTCAACCTCCTGAGATTCCTCCATTGAGAACATACTCTCTATGAATAATGCTTGACACCATTAAGTAAACTATACTTGAAAAGTCACTTGCAAATATAATGTAGGAAATAATCTTGACCTGTCCTCAGGAGATCAGAGATGAACTAGATGTAAACTAGCTGGTTATTCCCAGCTCTGATTTTTATGATTTTATAATGTAGTGGAGGCCTTCCTACAAGAACTAGGAGGCTGTGCTATTCAAAGCAATCAGAGTAAACGTGGATTTTATAGCACTTCACATAGTTGACCTTTAAATAGAAAGTGATGCTTCATTTTAACTATAGCAAAGCTGGCACTCTTATAATATACAATAGGCTTGATTCTGCAGCCCATACTCAAGCAAATCTCATATTTGATCTGGGCAACAGGATCTAGCCTGTTAGCCTTTATATAGGGATCCACTTTTCATTTGCCATTAGGGCCTGATCCTGCAATCAATGGCAAAACTTCAGCTGATTTATATGGCAGGAAATTTGGGCCATCAATTATCAGCTCATTCTAGAACAACAATAAGAGCAAAGCCCTCCTTCTACCCCTCACTCGGGAAGCCCTGTTGTCTCTAGGGGAAATATTGGCTTGAATATGGCAAACAGGATTTGATCCAAAAAATCATAGGGCATATCTACATTGCAAAAGAACCCCAGGGTTTCAACTCAGACTCAAGCCTAACTCTCCTTCCATCTATATACAAATCACACACTGGTTCCCAGGACCTCACGGGGGTGGAAGGGCTGAGCCTGAGTCAAAATGGGGCCAGGGTTCTAGCCCTATTGTTTTGTAGTGTAGACATGGCCCCATTGGGTCTGTGCTCTGGGAGTCCACCAGAAGTACTCCACAATCCCACAGGATGAATTTCTTTCTCAAGAAAAGTTTGGTGGACAGTCAAGTTTTCCCACCCTGCCACATGAACTAAAGGCTAGTGTGATTACATTTTGGGAGGGCACTAGGAAGTCTGGGATATGGGTGGTTGGACTCAGGCCTGCCTAATGCAGTTGTAGATGTTGGAGCCCCAGGTTGGGACCCAGGGATCAACAGCTCCTAATCTGGAGTTACCAAGGAGTGTAGACGCTCAAGCCCTAGGTTAACAAACTCAGGGTCTGCTAACTCAAGTACTACTAACCCTGCACTTACGCTGCCATACAGACATACCCACAGAGACTAAGAGAAGACTTTCAAAGGCAAAACAGGCAGTTAGCTACCACGGGGGGAAAAATCACTATAAGTGGAGTACCTAATTTCTATTTCTACCTTTGAAAATCTCCCCCTGAGCTTCTGGGCTGGCTTATAAAGTTGCTCCCAACTAATCCAGATAGAATAACAGTGAAAGATAGTTCACCATTCCCCAGCAGTGCAAGGAACCAGACCATCCCCACCCCCCAATAATCACAAGCACGCCAAAAACAAAGTCATAATGCCCTTATTTACAATGAGCCCTCAGCGTCCTAGCCAGCCTAGCTCCCAGTCCCCTTTTACAGAGCCCGCTTCCCTTGCCTCGGGCTGCCGTTTTTATCTACTTCCTGGCCTCAGGGGACTCCTTATTTTCCAGTTTCCTACAGCTGTACCTGCAGAGGGGCTTTATTACGCTAGCTCTTCTTAAAGAATCAGATGTCTGTGGCTCAGGTGCAGACACCTTACTTTAAAGGGTTGTTACTCATCGTGCGATATGTTTCAGGAACAGTAACAAAGAATGCAGCCAAACTCTCTCTGAAACTTCCCTCATGTAGCTCTAGCAAATAACTGACAGTAAGGGTGGCGTGGTAATTGGGTTCTCTCCCAGGGCCCCCACTGAAATGCTGGATGCTTTGATCAGTTTCCCTGTGAAAGTCCTTTCAGGAAAATCAAGCAGACATTTATGCAGGTTCCCATTTTTCCTTTTCAATTTTTCTTGGTCAGTGGATTAGTCAAGATTGATTTTTCTGCATGACTGGGGGGGCTAAGGTTAAAAGATAAAAAAGTAGACTCCTTTTAAAATGTAATTTAGATTTTTTTTTTTAGTAGAACCTCTAATATCAACACAAAAATCACTTCAATCTTCCAGAAGCACCTGGGACCCAGCTTACAGCTGCATGGATATGCAAACGATTTTCTACTGGCAAATGGACCAGATGCGGACTCTGTCTTTCATTTGGTGGTTCTGAACTAAGTACTGTTGAACAAGAAATATAAACTGTTTGTTTAGGTTTGTATCCGTCATCAGAATCAGTGTAGATTTCGAATTTCAGCCTTCCTACCACAACCAGGGAGAGTAAATGGGCCAAATTATGCTCAGCAAAACAATCAGAACCATTGAAATGACTGCTCAGCCCAAGTCCATGCTGGCAAAGTTGGTGGGTTGCTTTTAGTGACTGGTGGACTTCCAAAGGTTCAGAGAAACACCCCAAAGAAGTGGAAGTTTATTCCAACCCCTCTGATCAGCCAAACTGAGCTGGAAATCCAGGATTGCATTCACCATCATTGCTTGAGTTATGAGACACTTGGAATCTGATTGTCCTAGACCTCCTCACTGATCCAGGATATGTGAATTGCAACAACTCCACACACAAAAAAGCCTTCTTCTATCTGCAATTGGCCAGGAGACTAGAGTCCAATTCAATTGCTGTTGACTTGGCCATAGTGAACTATGTATTCGTGTCCTCCAGGCTGCACTGTATTATACCTATGAGTAGAGCTGGGTGAATAATTGATATTTTTGGTTCAGTGGCAGTTTTCAAAAATTCCAGAAAAAAAGATCTGTGTGGGTGTAACTGAACCTGAAATGTTTGGTGAATTGAAGAAGTCAGTTTTTAGTTTGTTCCAAAACAGGGAGGTGAATTTAAGTCCCCCACAGCCCAGGCAAGTTCCCTAACCATTAGGCTAAAGGCTCTAATACAGGAGGAAAACAGCAGTTCCACCACCCCCATTTTGTGAATGGCTGAAATGATTCATGTCAAATTCATAAAAAGTGTCTGGTTGACTGAAACTGCCTTTTTCATCAAATAAACGATATCCATCTGAAACAATTCACCCAGTTCTACCTGTAAAGTGAAAATACAGACACTGGAAAAGCTGATGGTGCAATGTGTGACAACCTACCCACTGAACAATACAATTCATTGTGAGAACATCAGTCTTCTGCTCTAATCAGTGCACTGGCTTCCTGCTGAATACCAGAGCGAAAGACTCTTATCTTGGTTTTCAGAGCCCAAAATGCAACAGGCCTTGGAAATCTCAGGAAATCTCTCTTTCCTTCTGTGGACAAGGCTACCATGCTGACTACACACTTCAAGAACAATGGAACTATCTGCGTCAAGAAGGAGACTAGTTGGGGGCAAAAGACGAAGGGCCAAATCCTCAGCCATTATAAATTAAAGTCAATGGCGCTACTCCAGTTTATGCCAACTGAAGATCTAGCCCAGAGACTTCTGGGCAGCTGATCTTTAGGTGTGGAATTCCCTCACACCAGAGCTGAGAATGGCCATAAACCCACACTGCCTTCAAGGAAAAAAAAGGCAAGACCTGGACAGAGAGAGAGAAAATACAGAAACTGGGAGTAAAGCTAGGTAAATACTGAGAGGAAAGCAGATTTTTTTCAAATCTCCAAAAAGGTTTCAGCTGAGGTTTGAGCTTGATTTTTGAGCTCAAGTTGGAGGCCTGCCTGATCCAAACCTCCTCCTCTGTCCCTATCTGTAGTTCTTCTAAAGAAACGGAAAATCAGAGTTCTGCAGTTTGGACAAACATTGGTTAACTGGCAGCATCAGGTGTCCTCATTTTGTCAGCAGAGACATCTTTGTTCAGCGTGTTATATTGGCCTGGATCGAGTAGAACTGATTGGATTATTCACCAAAAATATTTGAGTTGATAAATTCCAGCATATTTCTTTGAATAAATTATTTGCATATAAATGTTTTCATTATTCGACCATATCTAATGGTCCATTAGCATTCAGTGAATTGTATATTGGCTGCGTTTTCCATCAGTCACCAAATATATTATTTGCAAATAAATTTGATCATTATTCTGCCAGCTTTAGCTTTAAGCACACCTCCTGGAGAACAGTGGCTCTCTGGAATAGCAATCAGGCACAGGGAGCAGTTTGAAGGGTTGTTTTCTGATCTCAGTTACTCTGGTGTAAATCTGAACGAGCACCCTGGAAATCAGTGGCCTTTCTCCATATTGACACACACATAACTGAGATCAGAATGTGGCTCAAAGTGCTCCCATTTGCTGAAGGCAGCACAAAATTTCTCAATACACTCAGAACCTAGTCCAAGTCAATATCTTAATAAGCAGTTTAGTTTTCCAGCCCACAAAATTGAACTCAATTCGAGGGACCTCTAATCAAACCAAAGACTCAGCTCCAGTATCTATTCAGGGAGAGATGGTTAGTGTAACTGTTTCCCACATATCTCCTTCTCCTCCCTAGCCAGCCAGTCAGCCAGCCCAGTTACCAGGCCCTTTCATACATAATACATTCAAATAAAGACAGTACAGTATGTGACATTATAAGTCTCATTTGTATCTGGGCCGAAGAGGATGAAAGCCTGTTAGAACTAAATGAAGGCTGCACTTGTGCCAATTTTAAGGAATAATTGAGGAGACATATAGGGGAGTTTGCTGCTTCTTCCCATCCTCCTAACGAGGAAGGACTCTTTTGTCAGGCGGCACAAAAAGTTGCTCTCATTAGAACAAGTCATCTTTTCTGAAACAGCGCACGGGATTAATGGTCTCACCCATACGCCGGTGCCTTTCAGAGAGACGAAAACACAGAACCCGAGCCTTCATTTCAAGAGGGCTAATTATCAAAGCACCATGATCCCCTCATTGATATCAGCCACGGCATGGTGCAGGGGTTTGTCCCAGTGTGTTAATAATACAAATCCTACCCCGTCTGCCTCGTAATATCGCTAGTTCAAATAATTGGTAATTTACGGAGATGAACAAATCAGACACACTGTAATTGTACGAGGGGGACAACAGAACAATAACGTTAAGATACGTAATTGACTAAATATCACACACTGTTCCCCCAACGAGCCTTTCTTCATTTCCAGCGTAATTGTGTAATGACATTTATGTGTAATAGACTTGTGACATTATAAATGACACTTATGTCAGGATTGTCAGGCTGTGACAGCTTCAGTGACAGCTCCAGTGAGAAATTAATCACTTCTGAGGCTTGAAAGTTGCTCATTTATTGCTGCCAAATAACATCTCTCTATGAAAATGGAAATGCTTTCCCCCCACTTCCTCCCTAAGGGATATCTTCCCGAGAGACCATCCAGTGATAGGATTTCTGCATAACGGATAGCAGCACTTTGCACGGCCAGTGACTCAAGAAGAAGATGGCATTCCCTGCTATGCCGGAGTGTCCTTTTCAGAACACTTTGCTCTCTCTGGCTTATCGATGGAGAAGTCACGGGGTGGGGAGCGGAGAGCATCTGGCACTAATAAAGCTGGAAAGCTCAGTAAGATAAAAGCTCTAACGATGCTGACGGTGGGTGTTAAATGAAGTCCTACAACGCATGTGTTGCTGTCATGACCCTCCTCATGGGTCATCTGCTGGATTGAAGCCAGGGCCTGTCGCCCCACTACCTCTCAAGCTAAAGGGGTGGGTGTCAGGTTCACATAGGTCCAAATTCTCCTTTCTCCTCGGCAGCTGCTGCTGACTCCAGACAGAGCAGAACTGGGGCCATGTCCCAGGAGTGAAGGAAAGGGCTGTGCACTCCATGCATGTGGCAGAGCTCTGCGAGGGCTCCATAGACAGCAGCTCTTTGGGGTTGATAGCAGGACAAAGATGGGGCCAGGAGATCCCAGCCCTGCGATCCTTCCTCTCTGCATGGAGGGCGACATAAGGGTGCAGAGACTTCACCAGACTATTCAGATTGGAGAGGGCTCTGCTTCAGTCTAGGAAGGGGGAATATTCAATATCCTATATGCAAAAACTCCCAGCTGAGCTACTCAGATAGGTGAGAATAATGAAGTGAGTGGTTTAAAATGTTCTTACTAAACATGGGCCCAAGCCGGAAGGTCCATCGCTTGGAAGGTCATTGTCTATAAGGTTGTGTGTTCCGTACCAGCTAGGATGTAATTAAGCTTGGACGGATCAGATTTTTCCTGGAAAATATTGGTAAATGTCAATTTAACCGTACCCATACAAACTGAGGAAAAGACATTTCTATTGATAACAATAGATATTTACAGATAGACAAAGGAACAAAAATGCTGCTTGAGAACTACTAAAATTTAAGGATATTTACTTCGTATATTTTTACCTGTGATGTTGACAATTTGTGTTTTAAAGGTTATAAATCTTTAACTTTTTCAACATATAATCATTAAATAACTATTGTTTGACCTCTGCCACCACTGTCTGACCCACCCCATAATTTCCCATAACTGTGAAAATTTAAATAGATAAAACATCTAAAATATCCCAAACTTAAACCCCACAATTTTGATCAACTGGGAAAATTTAAATCGATAAAAATAAAAAAATACTTAAAATAAACATCCATGTTATCAGTCAAAATGATGAAAAAAAAAATTAATTCTGCCAAACAACTAGGGTGTGATGTGATGTTCTCTTTGGGGCACTTGTGATGTGGATAATAAATGAGGCCATCAAGCACCAGCAGTGTCAATCCAGCACCTGTCACCAGCAGTGAATTAACTTCATCAGAAAAGGAGCAGCGGTGCTGCAGGGGAAGCAAAGGAAAGCCACACTTGATCCTAATCCTAAAATATTCTGAACCTCTGAAGCACTGTTCTGCATTAAGCCAGTTACGAAGGAGCTGATACATGACCTAACAAAGATACTGGGTCAGCTCCTCATCTCAGTTACACCGAGTAACACTGGATTTTCCACCAGTACTGCTAGGATCAGAAACTGGCTTGCGGGTTTTTTTTTTTTTACACAAGTAAATAATGTAGAATGAGATTGTTTAATTAATTTTCCCATCGTCCTGCTTCTTTGGATTAGTCAAAATCCAGGAGCACTGACCTTTCTTTGACAGAGCTGGGACTGACTCAGGGTGTGGCTAGCCGTGCATGGCGAATTCTCCTGCAGTTGGCCTCAGACTCCGTCACAGAGAAGGTGTGTGGAGTTAGTTCTTCCTGGGTACTGGATTTGTCTCTGAGATGAATGAGTGGGTCTCACTTAGCAAGGATGGGATGTTCATAGGAGCTATGGGAGTTGGGCACTCAACTCCCAATGCAAAGGTAGTTAGGCACCTAACTTTTTCAGGCCCCTTTGAAAATTCCATCCTGAAGCACTCATTATATCACGTAGTGCAGTCAGCACAATGCAAAAGCTAGGACTTCACCCGCACTGGCTCAGATGGAGGGGTTTGTGCCAAGCTAGATGACTCTTGGTCTGTTGCCCTTGGTAATGTAAAACCTTAAGTAAACTGGTCATTTTCTCCCCCAATAGGCGCAAGCTTGTTATTGTAAAATGTCCTGAGCTGAGTGAAAGGCTAAGGTTTCAGCTCTCTAGTGCTGGTGGGACCTGTTATTGCTCTGTTTCAAAGGGGGAACAAGCCAGGAGTTTTGCTTGAACTCTTAGGCTTGCCTGGACACAAAGCTCAAGGTACAAGTCAGCACCAAAAAAAAAAAAAAAAAGCTGCATTTTGTCCAGTATCTGATCAGGCATTTGATAGTTTCCATTCAAAACCAGATACTTTGAGACTGCAGTGATCAGGCTTGACAGACATTTTAACCTGTTCAGCTCACATTACACTCAGCCCAGATGGATGGAAAAGTGTCTGACCCAGGGCAAACCTTCCCACAAACACAGTCCACAGTTGTAATGAAACCTTGAGACCTGGGGAATCTGCCTGACACCCTAAACCCACCCTCGACCCCTAGGGAGGAAGAAATGGTACCTTAAATACAGCTCAGGTCCATTCAAGACCTGACACAGGATCATGGCATTGCTAACCTGCTCACTGACCCTTTTTGTGAATGGCAACATAGTTACTAGCATCTCACAATGCCCACAACCAGCTGAGTTCCAGGTGGTTTTGATACTGAGCTTTTGCACCGCTCTAGACATGATAGCTCCATCCTGCTGCTATCAGTGAAAGTGCCACCATCTGTATGTACATTGGGTGCTGCAAAGGAAACATGCAGCTGCTGAGGTTTGATCTATTACCACTCCCCCATGAAAAATAAAAATGACAAAATCAATTTTGAGTAGAAAGATTTGGGTGCCTTATTATGAGACAGGGAGTGTTATATATAGATAGATATACACCTATCTCATGGAACTAGAAGAGACCCTGAGAAGTCATCAAATCTAACCCCCTGCCTTCAGTAGCAGGACCAAGCATAGATTTTGCCTCAGATCCCTAAGTGGCCCCCTCAAGGATTGAACTCACAACCCTGGGTTTAGCAGGCCAATGCTCAAACCACTGAGCTATCCCTCCCCCCTTTTGTCAAAAGTGTGCGAAGGCAAATGCAGCTAGGTTGATGCTGTCCAAAAATAACTACCAGGGGATGGCTGTTTGGTGCCCTGTAAGAAATACAACTCATTCCAGTTCCCGTCACAAAAGCCACCACCACAGATACCCCCTCGTTGGCTCTCTCAGCAGAGAGGATATGGACTTGAGGATATGGTCTGAGAGGAGGTTCTTCTAGATCAGTGGGGAGGAAGCTTATGCACTTCTGTCCATGTTTGTAGCTCAAGAAAGGACATCAGCCTCCAGGGCTATCAATCCAGACAAGATGGCCAGGAAGAAGCTGGATGGGGGAGGGGTTTCTCTGCAGCTATGGGGCCTTTTTCCGGTCCCCTATCTGTTCATGCTTCCAGCCAGAGTTCATCTGGGCAGTGTCCACTGACTCCTTGGACTCCCATTTGGAGCAGTGGACACTGTCTGGGGTATCTGTTCTGGTCTCTTGTTATGACCCATGACCTGTACTCCCTTCCCTGTGTGTTTACTTTGTGTTCCCAGTACTGATATCTGGGTTCTGTGGCCGCTCCCTTCCCTGAGAAGGTCGGACTACGAGGAGGGAGGGTCTCAGAGTCAGGGTTCCAGTTCAAGGCCAAACATCTACATCACAATTGTATAGCCCCACAGCCCGAGCCCCGAGAGTCCAAGTCAGATGACATGGGTCAGACGCAGGAGTTTAACTGCAGTGTAGACATACCCTGATCAGTCCTTGAGCACCATAACTAAGGTTACAGTTGTCAAAGTCTCAGGGAGATTAGGGGAGGTCCTGAAGCAGAATCTGTGATTGTAGTGAATGAGGGTCTGCACCTCCCTGATGTGGAATCTATTAAGGATCAATGGAGCAAAGAGGAGGCAACTACTTAAATACAAGGGGGAGCAGGGAACTTCTTGCAAGTTTACATGAGTTGATAGCCTGTTGCTTTCAGTAACTAGTGAAATGCTGCAAATAGATCTGGGTGGATTTGCAGCACTCTGGAGCTACAGGGTGCTAATTGTGATTTTCATCATTGCAAAGAGTGAAATGTTCTCTCCCTAGCAATCAGTTGCCTTCCCCTGTGGGAGGTCAAGAACCATACCAGACGTGTTCCAGCTGTCACTGTGAAAACATCCTCGTCTCTCTTCCCAGGCAGAGTTGCTGCCCCCCTTTTTTATATGGTTTTTACTACACAAAAATGAAGTCACTGTGAGAGTGAACAGGAAGAAAGGAAATGGAAATGATGGGAACCAGGTGCACGTTTTCTATAGAATCTAGAAGTTGCTCTTTCAGATCAGAACATCAGTCCATCTAGCCTGAGATCCTCTCTCTTATGACATCTTCAGAGGCAGGGTGAAATCGCCCACAACGCCTATAGATGATGTGCAATTCTGGACACGTGAGGGAGGGGAAGCGAATACTCCTTTCCGATCACTACAGCAATCTGCTCTGAAGCATGATACTGGATTCCCGTTAACCTGAGTATGTGTCATGTGACAACAGTAAAGAATCACAGCGAGATCTGCTTTCTTCTAACACTGAGCTTTATTACAATAAGGAAAATGTGTTATTCCTAAGGCTACTCTTCCCGTCTCTCTATTTCACTGTAGCGTGTTTGCCTAAACCTTCCCTACGGCTCCCTCCTTCCTGCCGTTGATGTAAAGAAACATTACACATATCCCCATAGTATGTATAATGCAAATGTTTTAATTGCTCGTTAATTTGCCCAGCCCTTTAAACATCCAGCTGCACTATTTGAGGAATATAGAAACTCATTCTTTCTTGAAGACAGTTTCCTGGACCTGTCACTGAAGCTTAATCTTTTCAGAGGAAAGTAGGCTATTTTCTTCTTGCTGTGTGACACCTGAGTCCCTCCCGACTTGCACAGGATTCCGTGATATTGATGACAGTGAGACCAGAACTCACACATCAGCAACATGGCTCTGTCATGGAAATCACAGCATCCCAGTGTGGAACACTCTGCTACATTTCTGTGTGCATCTAAGGGAAAGTGTTGAGAGTGCAATGCTGTGCACATATCCAGCAGTGCCTGAGGTTTGAGTGGTGCATAGATGTCCCTGTGGGGTCCAGCCAGGGCCAGTGCTACCATTAAGGCAAACGAGGCGGTTACCTAAGGCGCCAAGATTTGGGGGCGCCAAAAAGCGGTGCCCCCAATTTTTTTTTTACAGCGTTCCTATGCCCCCTCCCTGAGCGCGCGGTCGCCGCTCCACTTCTCCCGCCTCCCAGGCTTGCGGTGCCAATCAGCTGTTTGGCGCCACAAGCCTGGGAGGGGAGGAGAATTAGACTGGGGACGGCATGCTCAGGGAGGAGGCAGAGCAGAGGTGAGCTGGGGTGGGGAGCTGCCGCAGGGAGGCGCCTCCGGGGGGAGAGGGGTTGCTGCCACAGGGGGGGCGCCTCAGGGTGGAGGGGAGGGCGCAAGGTGGAAGTTTCGCCTAGGGCCACAAAACTTCCTTGCACCGGCCCTGGGTCCAGCACTAGTAGATGCTGAGTGCTTGCGCCTCCCACTGAAACCCATTCTCAGAATACAAGCTTGCTTGGGGAGAGGATTGCTTTCTGTTTTCTCCCTTCCCCTCCCTCATGCACTACACCCTTGCAAATGCCTGACCCACAGCATCAAGGGCTTTGTCAAGTTTAAAGCACTCATGGTGCTGTGGTGAAGGAGACTCATAATTCAAGGTCAAGGAATGAAATGCGGTAACACAGCAAATGAGGAACTCGGTCCATACGGGCTTCAATATTTTAAATAATTGCTTCATTAGGAGCCCTAACAAGACTCGCTCTCCCCACCCCCGTCCTGTTCCAGTCCGCTACGATGAGAAAGGTATGCACCATATATTCACTTACAGTGAGGTTTATTTACTCCTGCCACCTGGTGGATTTCTTTTATCACTGCAAGGAACAGTTTAGCCCCACGCTGGATGTGATTGTTGATCTCTGTTTTACTTTCATGCAGCTAATGAGCAAAGTAAAGCATTTTGCAGCCATCCTAGGACAATCCAGACTTCTGGGGCTCTGAAAGACTTAAGCTGTAATCATTCTCATAATATGCATGTAAAATTAGATTGGTAGTGTAACATATATTTTGTTTCAGCCCCAATGACAATGAAATCTACAAACTGATTTAGCTTAACCGAGTGTGACTGCAATAGACTCATTCCACAACTCTAATTAAATGACATAATTTTCGAGGTGGAAGTTTGTGTGCTGAAGATATGAACAATCCACAAAATCACAATATCTATATTTCAGCACTAGGACTCTTCTTGGGGACTAAACAGAAGTTATTCATTTGCGTCTTTCAATGTCATTTTAAAATCAGTCACAATATTTTCCTATATTTAATCCAAGGTTTATGTCCTCATCCACACAAGAGGAGGTGGAAGGGGCTCAAAGGAAAAAATACGGCCCAAATACAGAGTAGTAGTAATAATTAGGGCTGTCAAGTGATTAAAAAAATAATCAAGATCAATCGCACTGTTCAACAATAACAGAATACCATTTATTTAATGTGTTTATTTTTATTACAAATATTTGCACTGTAAAAAACAAAAGAAATAGTATTTTTCAATTCATCTAATACAAGTACCATAGTGCAACCTCTTTATCATGAAAGTTGAACTTACAAATGTAGAATTATGTACCAAAAAATCCTGCATTCAAAAATAAAACAATGTAAAACTTTAGACCCTACAAGTCTGCTCAGTCCTATTTATTGTTCAGCCAATCACTCAAACAAGTTTGTTTACATTTGCAGGAGATAATGCTGCCTACTTCTTGTTCACCATGTCGCCTGAAAGTGAGAACAGGTGTTCTCACGGCACTGTTGTAGCTGGCGTCGCAAGATATTTACATGCCAGATGCACTAAAGATTCTTATGTCCCTTCATGCTTCAACCACCATTCCAGAGGGTGTTGCTTTTGTTTATCATTTTTACAGTGCAAATATTTGTAATAAAAATAATAATATAAAGTGAGCGCTGTATACTTTGTATTCTGTGTTGTAATTGAAATCAATATATTTGAAAATGTAGAAAAACATCCAAAATATTTAATAAATTTCAATTGGTATTCTATTGTTTATCAATGTGATTAAAACTGTGATTAATCACAATTAATTTTTTTGAGTTAATCGCGTGACTTAACTGCGATTAATCAACAGCCCTAGTAATAACAGTCTATATTCCCTCAGCACCACCACCATTCACCTACATATACCACTTTCAAACCCTCACAATATTTCTGTGAGGTAGATCAGCATTAATATCCCCATTTTACAAGGGAGAGAACTAAGTCTCAGAGATGGGGAGTGACTTGCTCTTGGACCATGGTGTAGAATCGGTGGCAGAGATAAGAATAAAACCCAGAAGTCCTGAGTATAATCCACCCTGTTCTTGTCACTAGACCCCACTATCCTCCCAGAGCTGGGAACAAAACCCAGGAGTCTTGACTCCCAGTCCCAGTCACGCTTTAACCACTACCCATCACTCAAAATGCAATCAAAGTTGGGTCTCTTTTCTTAAAGCATTCTTCAGTGGAACAAATGGCTGGATTCCAACTTTGCATCATAAAGAAAATTAAATAAAATAACATTTCTATACCCCTCAATAGCATTTCTGGTCCAGACAGAACTCACAGCTGATTCCACAGAGGAGGTTACAATAGAATGCAGAGCTGAAAACTCCATGCGATTCCCCTCCTATCCTTACTCACATCTAGATTTGCCCATATATCCACTTTAACTCATTATGTCCTAAATGTCTCTGATATAGTGTCCCCACGAGGGTGATTAGGTGCATATCTACTGCATAGATCAACTGAGCATGTTGAACCAACAGATGGTAGTTGGATAAATCAAGGTGTTTTCTTTTCATACTTGATATGTGAACAGACAATGTAATGATAGAGGTTCCAGAAACAGCATCTGCAGTTTGTTTTCAAAACTGTTCAGTGTAATGTCTCTTCTGCCTTGCTGGATCCATTAGTCATTCTCCTGAGATTAATCCATATAACTAGAACTCTGATCTGCTACCACTATTAGACAAAGACACTGTTTCTGATTCCCGGTATATACCCCCACTTTCCTTTCTAATTAAGATTGGCCAGTTAGTAACACCTTGTTCTAATGTGCCTCATTTATAAAGCCATCACTAGTGTGATGACACTGGATCACTCTCAGGGCCAGATCTTCCCCTCATGTAAATCAGCAGCGTGGCCTCATTGATGTTCAATAGAGCTACATTCATTTACACCAGTGGAGGAATTAGTCTGGAAATCCTCGTCACTATTAAATTAAATGTACAGGGCTTTTGCTGCCTTATGGCATCTCTGGATTTGGTGTCAGTCATAGATACAGTATCATTGTCTCCCTGCACCTTATTTTAGCACCCTGGGGAATGACAGCAATCCTGGATTACATGCTGCTTTCCATCTCATGAATTAGAGATCCACCACCGTTCAAATCTATGTATGGGCCATCGCTTAGCTGGTAGCAGTAGTAAGCTTTTATCATGTATGTGAAACAGTCATTAGAGGGGGACATAGCACACGCAGCCATCGATTCATATATTTCAAGGCCAGAAGGGACCATTCTGATCATCTAATCTGACCTTCTGCATAATTTGGGCCATCAAATTTCACCCAGTAATTCCTGCATCAAGCTCAATAAATTGTGATAACAGAAAAAATTAAGTGAATGTACCCATCTGTTTCCTGCATTATTTCATTTTTTAACTAATTCACCTAAATTGATGGAGCAACATTCCAAAGAGGAGCCAGAAACACACCAGTGGTTTGAGGACAGTTGGGAAGAAGCATCCATAGTTAATTCTCTCTTGTTATGGTGGTGTCCTTGCACGATTGGCACTGAGTCAGAGGAAAGAAAGCAAGCATGTACTTCTGAGAACTCATACACAGATAGAAGTTACTCCTCATTGAAGAAAGCAAGAGAAAAGTGTTTGGTGTTAAAAAGAAAAATCACAATAGACAAAATATAGATTGCAACCTTAGAGATTTTTCTGACATAATAAACAGAAAGAGAAGAAATGCAAAAAGTGGACATATAACTTCGTGGCCTGTGAAACTGAATTGCCTTTCACAGATTTTTACCTTTGGGTGGACAGCATGAAGTTTTGTCATTTTATGGGAAGACAAGCAATAAAAGCTATTGGGAAAAGAGAAAAAATCCAGCTACCTGATTAAAGGTGCAAGTTCTTCATGAAATCAGGGAGGCCTGGATTTCAGCACTAGCTTTTATATATATTTTATCTCTCTCTCTATAGATATGAATATATATAGATCCACACTGAAGAAGACCAAGAAGCATTATAATTCAGGCAGTAGCATGTTCAGCTCTGTAGCTCATCAGCAATACAGAGCCATAAATATTTGATGGATGGGAGGAAGTATTCTCTTCCTAAATCACTGGACAGAAAAAGGAAACAACCCAGTGGAAGTAAAAGCTTTGGATGAAATTACAAAAAATTGGAAACAACGGTTTCTCTTCTGGGTTCTTTAGATCTGTCCTCTCTCTTTTTACTACATGTTGTTCTGTGAATGAGACTTCTAGGAGTACTTGTGGCACTTCTAGGAGTGGATGCTGATAACACACTTGGTTCATTCAGATGTATTTGGGACTTTCATGAGAGAACTAATTCAATATGATGGAATTGATTCTATGGCCAAAGTTAAAAAATCAACATTTAGGATGGGAATTTCAAAGACGCCTAAGGGAGTTAGAGTTAAATATATTGCTAGGGTTATCCAAATCCTACTGACTTTCAATGGGAGTTGAGCTCTTAGCTGCCCTTTATGCCATTGAAAATCCCAGCCTTAGGGTTTCGTTAATAGAGTAGTAGATTTTAAGGCCAGCATGGACAATTATGACTATTTAGTCTGACATTCTACATAACACAGGCAAGATAATTTCATCCAGTGATTCCTGGGCCAGGCCCAATACATTGTGGTGGAACTATTTTAATTTAAAGATTCCAAGTGATGGAGGGTCCATCCTATCTCCTGAGAATCTATTTCAAAGGTTAACTGCTCCCATTGTTAACAATTGGTGCCTTATTTTCAATCCGAATTTTTCTAACTTCAACTTTCGGACACTGACTTTTGCCTTTTTCTATCTTATTAATGAGAGTCCTAAATCTTCCACTCTTCCTAACATTGAGTAGTGCCTTATTCCTTGGAATAAGTACTTCTTTCCTCAGACAGTACTCCTGTTTGAGGAATAAAGTACTACTCACCTTTAGTAAGCATGGCAGAATGGAACTCTCAAAGGGGCTACTCAAGGAACAAAGTACTATTCTACACGTGTAAGTTTGGCAGAATCAAGCGCTCAGAAAACCATCTCAAAGAATATGGATCACACAGCTACTTTGGTGGTATTTGTAATAACTTGAGAACTGAGCCAACAGAGGGGACTATTATTGGAGAGAATTCTCACTTCTAGTTGAGTGCTGTGATCACAATAGAAAAAGATGAGAAAACCCAAAGGTTTTTCATATCTTGTGCTTGCAGTGGAAGAGGAGGTAGAGGAGGTGATATGCTGCAGATAGCTCCATGTGTTTCCAGTTCAGAGAGAGTGGATACATTGCTAGTGTTATCTAGTATAAAGAGCTGGGAAGTGACTTTGCTTCAGCATGAAACAGAACTTGTGAACATCGGAGACCCCCGAAGATTGTTGCTGGGTTCAAAATTGAGAGAAACAAGGCAAACCCATTGGTCAGCATTTGACATGATTCATGACAGAGGAGTAGCATGTATACATTTATATCACTGAAAGAATCCTCTTTCAAAGGTGGAATTCTGAGTGTTGTTTTGGATAAAGGGTAGGATTATTCCAGGGACTAGAAATAAAAAAGTACACACAATGCAAAGGAATGTGTTTGACTAGGAAAATGGACAGTAAGTGAAATCAAAGACGTCAAGATGTACTTCAGAGTGAAGAATAACCAGAAGGCTAATTTAGGGCTTACAGGTGGAATTTTCAAAAGTGTTTAAGGCCCAGATTTTGAAAAATATTTAGGTGCCTAACTACCATTGATTTCAAAATCTTCTTGGTGTCAGCAGGATTAAAGGTACCTAAATACCTTGACAAAGCTGGGTCTAAAGCTCTGTTTACACTAGAAGCTAGGGGTGTTATTCCCCTGCTTGTGTACCACACTCATGGTTGTTTGATGACAGTTAGTGTGAGCGCACATAGTAGCGTACCCACAATTTTCGGGTGGGTTTGTATGTGGCAGGGCTCGGCCATGCCTCTGTAGCCACAGCCTGTGCTACTGGGTCTCTACTGCTATTTATATGTGTGCTGACTCTCATTGAGTTACCATATGAGTACACGAGCAGGGGACATCCCCACCACCCAGCTCATAGTGTAGACATGGCCAAAGTGATTATGGAGCACAACAGTGCTTCTAAATCACCTAGGCTTTTTTTAAAAAAATCCCAACTTAATTTTGCTCCAGATTACAGGAGCAACTCCAGGGCAACTCCATTGAACTCAAGTGAAATTCAGGACCAATTTCACCTTTGCATAAGTTTGCAGTAAGCAAAGGTAACTTCCAGGGTAATTTCTGAGCTGAATTTAATTGCGACATAAACAAAAAAGATAGCTTGCATAACAAGGCAGTTGCAAACTGCTGAGAAAATGGATCAAAGTAGTAAGGCAACAGAACTTGCATTGATTTAGCATGGAGCAGATGGGCAAAGCAAGCATAATTTGCTCACTGAAAGTTCAATATTGCAACCCATGATGATATTGAGTAGCACTCCCTCCTGTAACTAGTCCTATTTCTGTGATCTGCTTTTAGATAATACAGAAAATGGCTTATACGTATTTTCTCCCTGAGCTTATGACTTCAATGGAATCTCTCAGTGGTGAGATTTATGACTCAGAGGGGTGTCTCTGAGGCAGAGTGCCTCCTGGGGTTGCTTCTGCAGTGAAGTGGATTGAGATTACACATGCTGAGCTCAGTGGGGTTCCAAGGATGTGCAAGCAGTCTGCACGCAGGCTGTCAACTGCAGGACCGGGCCCCAAGTTCGGGCTGGATACTAATGCCCTTGCTCACCTTCAGTAGTAACTAATTCTGTGAGTAGTCCCAAGCCTGGTCTATACTTGGACATAGCTACTGTGCTCAAGGGTGTGAAAAATCCTCCTCCCTGAGTGCCATAACTATGCCAGCCTAACCCCGGCAGAGATGCAGCTGGGTGGATGGAAGGATGCTTCTGTCAACCTAACTACTATCACTCAAGGAGCTGGTGTTGCTACAGCAATGGAAAAACCCCTTCCATCACTGTTGGCTGCGTCTACACAATGGGGTTATGCTGGCATAGCTGCTTCTGTGGGACAACTGAGAGAACCAGGTAATACTCAAAGGGTTTGATTCTCATCAGGGCCGGCTCCAGGCACCAGCGTAGGAAGCAGGTGCTTGGGGCGGCCCATTCAAAGGGGCGGCACTGTGTTCGGTATCGGGGCGGCACGTCCGGATCTTCGGCAGGAATTCGGCAGCGGGTCCCTCATTCCCTCTCTTCCTCTTTGCGCTGCCGCCAAATTGCCGCCGAAGAGGAAGAGAGGGAGGACCCGCTGCCGAACTGCCGCAGAAGAAGCGGCGCGATTGAGCTGCTGCCGAAGTGTAGCTCTTTTTTTTTTTTTTTTTTTTTTGGCCGCTTGGGCTGGAGCCGGCCCTGATTCTCATTTACACAGCAGCTTCTTCACACTACTTTGGGCAGCACAAAACGCCTTTAAACCATAGTCAGTTACATCTACTTTAAGGCTGCTTTAAACGGCATCTAAATGCAAATCAGGTGTAACTTTAGAAGCAACGTGAATAAGGGTATCAGAATCTGGTCCTAACACTCGATGCATGCTTGCAACGTATAAGTGCTTATTTGTATTAGGCTTTGTCTACATTGGCACTTTTGTCAGTCAGGGGAGTGAAAAAAACACACCCCTGGCCAAAATAAGAGTAATCGACAAAAGCACCAGTGTGGGCAGTGCTATATCAGCGGGAGACGCTCTCCTGTCGACATAGCTACCGCCGTTCATTGTGGGTGGTTTAATTATGCTAGCAGGAGAGCGCTTAGGCACCCAAACTGCATTAAGAGTTGGGCTGTTAATTCATTTAAACGCCTTTCAAAATCCCAGCCATCATCATCACTATGTTGTTATTATTATATCCCATGCTACTGGGGATCGATTCAGCTAAGTGAGAAGTGAATGGAAAGGCTATAGATAGTAGGCTAGCATGAGATTAAACGAGCCCATCCTGTCTTTCGGCAGCAAATGCTAAAAGATATCCAGCTGTCCTGGCCATGGAGGGGGTACTAATACATCACTTGATACAGTTGAAAAGCTTACAAAAATCTGGTTATATGTTTTAATCATCTTGCATTTTAGACCTTTAAAGTACAAATATGGATTTCAAACATATCAAGGGAACAAATTAACTTGGAAAAATGGCCATACTTTCCAAGGTTGCACCTGCCATGAAATTGCTCCAAGTTTGCATTTTCCCTTTGTCTCCAGTGTGTCATTACAGCAGATTGATCACCCTCCTCTCCCCAGCAACTCCCCCATTAGAGGGTTATTGTATGGAAATTAATGGGAGGCTGGAAACATTTCTTTTGCAGCTGCAGTAGTAGAAGTCAAATTTGATTAAGCGCTTGAAACCCAGCAGACTGGGGTGATCTCTTTGGTTTAGTTCCCTCTTTTATTATCTCTGGTGTCAAGCTTTGTTCCTGTAGCTATTCCCCTGCCACTCACACTGCATCCTGCTGTAATAATGGAGGTTATTATTTTTATTTGTCCGTCTTTTTATTTTAAATATATGTGGCCAGCTTCTCATTTACCTTACAGTAGGTGCAAATGTAATTGGCAGTCACTTTAGGAGCCCTTTACACTGGTTGAGTGTTGTAAAGGGGCCTAGGATGAAATGAGCATCAGGCCCATGAATACATCCCTGTTCACTTACCCCATTTGCAGTAATATTTGATGTCACATTTAATGCATACCCGCTTTCCCTTTCATGCATCATGCCACTTCTTACCTGTCCCGTTTGATTCAGTTTTAGTTATCAGTTGGGAAAACAGCAAACATACAGAGTAGTTTTTCTGCCAAAGGGCCCGTATTTGTGTGTGTGTGTGTGTGTGTATATATGTATGTATATTAATCAAAGCCATGATGGAAGCAAGGATGTAAAATAACTGTAAAATACCTGGCCAGGTACAACAGCAAAGGGTTATAGTCTGTCTGTTATATTGATGTGCTAGTTTTTCTTGGAAACAATGAACTGGGTAGGTCTACAACTACAAAGAGGGAAGTTTCTTTTAAACTGATTCCACCACAAATCACACAGTAATTGAAAACAATGGAACTTCACGCCACGTCAGCTAGAATTACAATCTTGAAGTTAAAGAAAACAAACAAGCCTGGAATCTTTCAGACGGCCTATTGGATAAAGCGCAAGAGAGCAGAGCAGGGATGAAGGGAGGGCACTGTGCTAATGAACAGACTGAGTGCCAAATTATGGTCTGGTGTAAACTGGCACAGGTCCACTGAGATCAATGACGCTACACCAATTCACACGAGCTGAGAATGTCTCTGTCCCTTTGGGTGCTAGAGAGGGTAATATCGAGTTTTATTGACTCACAAGGTAAATGTGGGCAATGGATGGCATTGTGATGCTCTGTACCTTGGGGGAACACCCAGCAGCCCCCTGTTCATCCTTGTTAAATGATTGTGTGGTATCCAGTGCAAAGTTTGTCATGTTGGGTGTCTTCGGAAGGCTCATGATGCACTGAGCATGGTTGTTATAGTGATGTTATAGTAAGTATAACATTACAGTGATGTTATAGTTATGTTATAGGTTATAATTTCATGTATATAGTTATGAGGCTGAAAATGTATCCTCGGGGTTTAGAGCAAGCCCAGGCAAAACCTCTCCAGAAGCAGAGGGGCGATTCACACCTCATCAGGGCAGGTATGGGACAAACCCAGCCCAGCCTCACAGGAACAAAGGATGCTGGAATAGGCAGCAATAAAATAATCTATTAGACTCTCCAGGGAGACATCCCCCTTGCTTTGGTCAGTCTGAAACTGTGATGAGATAATGCTCACCTGACTCTGAAGTGGGGGGCAAAGCCAAGAGGCAAGAAAGGACATGATAAAAGGGAGAGACATTCGCATAGGCTCCAACTTTTCCCAGCGCTGGTGGGTGCTCGCCCCTAGCTTAAAATCTATCTTTATAATTAATAAATTTGTTTGCTTATTCTACCTGAAGCAGTGCGTTTGGTTTGAAGTGTGTCAGAGGCTACCCTTGGGATAACAAGCCTGGTACATATCAATTTCTTTGTTAAATTGATGAACTCATATAAGCTTGCAGCGTCCAGCGGGCATAACTGGGCACTGCAAGACGGAGGTTCCTAGGATTGTTTCTGGGACAGAGAAATTGGCTAGTGCTATTCAGTTCCACAATCCAAGGAGTAGCTTACATGTCAGAGGCTGTGTGTGAACAGCCCAGGAGTGGGGGTTCTCACAGCAGAGCAGGGTAAGGCTGGCTCCCAGAGTCAAGGATTGGAGTGCCCTAGCAGATCACCAGTCCAGATAACACCGTAAGGGAACATCACAGACATATTAACTGAGGGACAGTGAGTCCTTAAACAAGGAATCAATGGGCCTAATTCAGCACTCATTATTTTTTGAACCCTTGGAGTTGGCAGTGCTGATTTCAGTAGGTGCTCCTTAATATCACTGAGTATCAGTCAAATAGCCTGTCATGAAGAGTCAGAAGCCTGGCCTTCATAACAAAGACACTGATGACAAAACCAACTAGTGGAATAATGCCTTGCTGTTGGCTTTCATAAGTCATAAGAAAGAAAACAATCCTGACCCCAGGCAGTGAACCTAAGACCCTCTATTCATCAGGGAGGTGAGCGACTGTCAAACCCAACCAAAAGAGTCTTCACTTGTGCCCTCACTGCACTGTCCCTCTGGCACCAGGAAGCCTGTCTCTAACATGATTGATTTTCTCCATGTGGAAGGTAAAAATCTGCTCACAGAACTTAACTGATGAGACTGCTTCAGAGGTAGGGTGACCAGAAGCCGAGTGCTGCCGGTGGAGCAAAATATCAGGACAAATTGTGTGAAATCTGGACGGTCCTAATTTTATCAGGACGTCTGGTCACCCTATTCAGAGGAGAGAGAGTTTGAAAGCCAGAGACCCTTTGCTCCACCCTGCACAGCTCAGCTAGATTCTGTAACCCCATTGGTGCTCAAACTGTGGGTCAGGACCCCAAAGTGGGTCATGACCCCATTTTAATGGGGTCGCCAGGGCTGGCATTAGACTTGCTAGGGCCTGGGTCCAAAGCCCAAACCCCACCTTCCAGAGTCGAAGCCCGAGGGCTTCAGCCCTGGGCGGCAGGACTCAGGTTACAGGTCCCCCACCCGGGGCTGAAGCCCTTGGGCTTCAGCTTCCCCCTCTCCCCTGCCCAGGGTGGTAGAGCTTGGGATTTGGCTTTGTCCCGCTCCCTGTCCGGGGCAGCTGGGCTCAGGCCTCATTCGCCTTCCTGGGGTCATGTAGTAATTTTTGTTGTCAGAAGGGGGTCATGGTCCAATGAGGTTTGAGAACTCCTACTCTATCCTGCAAATAATGCCAGTAAGGTACCTGTCCTCTGCTTCCACTCCATCCCACTTGTGCCGTGGCACCCAGATTCTTTTGTAAAGTTCAAATCCAATTCCACTTCTCTTGCCAGAGTCCCAGTCCAGACTCCTTCAGCTTTGCTCTCTTTCCCTGAACCGTGCTGAAAACGTGCTTCATGTGAAGCACCAGGAATAAACTCCTGATGCTGGACGAGTGTTTTTTAAATAACAGAGATGGGCTGACCCAGCCTCCTGAAGCTAAATTCTGGGATGAGACAGGAGTTCAGAATTAGAAATCCAAGCCTGACTTTTGCAGTTTCTGCTTGTCCGTATTCAAATTGTGCAATTCCAATTCTTGTGCGTGGACTTTGTTTGCCCAGCTCAGCCTGGGGGTCAGTCTGTGTTGAGGAGTAGGCGAAGAGCGGATTTTCTGGTTTGGTAGCAATGCCAAAAAAATCAAACATCAAAAGTGTGTGTGGGGAGGTGGTGGGGGGGAGGTTTGAACCAAATCTGAAATGGTCAGAATTTCTGATGAATTGAAAAAGCTCATGTTGGCTCTGTTCCAGAGCAGGAATTCAAGTCTGGGCCTCCCACATCCCAGATGGTGACAGTGGCAGCAACAGCAGCATCTCCTCTTCTGGCTGTTTTGAGATTGGACCTAATTACTAGTGTCAAACTGGGAAATTCTGGGAAGTGCTGAGCACCAACGACCACCTTCTGAAATCTTTAGGGGTTGCGGGCCTCTGAGGGTTGGGAGAAGGATCTGAATGATGTTTTCCTTAGTGTAAAATGAAAGCACCACTGTTTCGGCAAAGCATGGAACTTTCTACATCCAGAGGCACAAATGGCCTTATGTTTTGAGACTGGCTCCTCCTAGTCTCACACAGACACGGAAAGCTTTTTTACTGGGTTGCCTGCCTGCTACTTTGCATTTATTTTGCCCCCTTTGGACGGGGCTCCCCTTCTACTATAGTATTCAGCACAGTTCAGAGCAGAGACACTGACATCCCATCATTGTCTAAATTATGCACAGATAAACTTAGATGAGAACATTCAAGACAACTGGGGTTGCAGAGCACTAAGCCAGGAAGCGACGCCTAATGACTCTGAGTCAGCAAAACGCCAAGCTGCGCTGCACGCAGGGAGTCTATCATGCCACACAACAAGTACCAGGCAGGTTGGAGGCACAGCAGATGCCGAGTAACTGATTGGGAAGCGTCGGGGCCCATTGCTGGGGAGGAGTGACTGAGTGATGCTTTTGGAAATAAAGGTTAAGTGATTATTTGCAGAATTCATAAAATTGATATTTGAATATTCATTCATCAGGTAGGCAGCTGCAAAGTACATGATGGAGCAGAGGCAGTAATGTAGATTGGACATAGCATATCTCTGAGCTCTAGAAGGTCTCAGAGCTCATCAGAGATCAGCTAGCTAGGTAAAGCAGAGACGTGGGGGGAAGGCAATGTGAGCAAATTGGTGAGGTATTTCACAAGCAGGTGTTTGGCTAAAGACCTGGGTGGTGATGTTCTCTTGCTGTCAAAAACAGGAAACGTCAACAGCAACATTTAATAATTTGGATACGAATAATAGAAGAAATATACACAGAAAAGGAACTATGGCATTCTGGTCAGCAGTCAGCATGCTGCCACCGGCCATTATGCAGCGAATGAAAACAGGAAGGCAATAAAAATAAAGCACTGGATGAATGAAGGTAATTGCCGGCCGAGCATATGGCCTGGAAAATGAATAGACAAGGAGAGGAGAATAGAATCCCAGATTGCCACACAACTACTAAAGCTACAGACCAAGAGCAATGGGCAGATGATGGGCACTAATTTTATTATCAGCTTCCTTTGCAGCAAATAGCAGGGCTGACTATCACATCCTCATTGCAGCATGAATGAACTCCTGACGCTTGAAAAGTGTTCCTTCCAGAAATGAACTGCCTATCTGTCTACCTTTCTCTTGGTTGTGTAATCACCCCAGTACCGGAGTGCCACCCCGGTGAATTAGACTAGTGAAGCAAGGCCACTACTGGACTTCATAGAGACTTCCTTGGTTACAGGAAACTTTCCAATGTTGTCATGAATCAAATCAGTGAGACACGATAGTGAGATCCATATTTCTGTGCTTTGTTGATCATATCTGTACAGCATAGGTATCCACAAAGCACCGCCTGAACGTTCCAAAGCAAATCCTGTCTCAACATCTGGACTCAGTGTAAAACCGGAGAGCTGTTGTTGGGCATTGGTCCCTGTTCCAAAATTCTAACCGGGAATCTGGAAGGGACATTTTGGGGACATCTTTATAATAAGTAGCACTGGGAGGCCAAATCTGAAAACACTCGAAATGTGGAAGAGTCTGAAATGGATCTGAAGTTTGCAGTTTGAAACCATCTCTGTCTGTAATATCAGTATCACACCAACCTCTTCCCCAGTATTCTCTGGAATCAATTATTTCTGTGGTTGATTTCAGCAAACTATAGGTTGATGCATGTTTTTGCATCACTTTTAGACATGACTATTCATTTAAGGGCAAGATATCGCATGACTTTCCCACATTTATTCTCATAAATGGTGCCAGACCAGCTCCCAGAAATGTATTGAAAACAAAGATGTCAATTAAGTAATAAGCTCCTTATTCAGCAAACAATATTCAAATCAATGATACTGTTTCAATTTTGTGTGTCTAATATTGATATGTTTCTGCATTTCCTGTCTTGTTTAAGGCATATGTTGAAACTGAATGAGTGCAGAACAGCTATTTGGTTAAAACAGTTCCGTTAAAATTATTTTTAAGTAGTTTAATCCTATAAACATATTACATCTCATAAAGTTAATGCTGAGTCTGCTTGGTTTATCACCTCAGTCTTTTCACAGTCCATTGATTAACCAGATGCCAGGAGTAGTATATTCTCTTTACTGCATTTTTATTTTACTGTAGCAATACCATTATCTATTCAGTCCAAAGATTCTGATTAAGGTTTTTTCTGACAATTGCTTCTTCTTGGACTTCTTAGCATTTCTAGATAATTCTGCAATTGATGCTTTTTTTCATTGCTTAATGATAATAATATCCTAAAATATATACTCCTGTTCCAGGAAATATATTTCTCTTTAGCTAATTATATTAAGCGATAAGCATATCTTCTTTACCACTTACAGAATAGCATTCTATTATGTGACTTAAGCACACGGTATTTGGTAGGGCAGACACTAAGGCCTAGTCTACATTTAAAAATTAAATCAATCTAGCCACGTTGCTCAGGATTGTGACAAATGTCATGCCGTGTGCGACGTAGATAGGTCAACCTATCCCCTGGTGTAGATGTGTATGCCCCGCCTATTATCATACAAGTATGTTACTTATGATCACTTCCTCTACACTCGCTTGCTTGCGCTCTCTCCACCCCAGTTCTTTTTTTCTTTCAAAAATCCAATCCCCTCTGGAAATCTGTCTTTTCTTTCCTGGCAGTAAGTACTGCAGGGGTGATGATCTCACGGTGCTATTTCTGCATGCCTTGTGTTTTACTATGGTCCCTATGCAGAGCAGAATGTGAATGGAATCCAATGTTTTCCACCATGAATTATTAATAGAAAGAAGCCAAATTTGGCTGTATTCCTAGGTGGGGCTTCCACCACTACATGCAATGCCCCCTTGCTGCCAGCAGCACCAGGGAGCATTAACAATGATGTCCTTCTTTCCATGAATGTCCTTCCTATCCAAAATCTGTGAAACACTCACCCAAGCAGCATACCTTACATCCCTTGCTAGATGACACCAGGCTGGATTCTGTTCTCATTTAGACTGCTTGTATATCTGACTAACTCAACTGAAGTGAAGGAAGTCAATGGAATTATATCAGGGCCTTGTCTGTAGGCAGATTAGTTCAATTGAACCAGTTTAGTTCAACTGGTGCAAACCCCTCTGTGGACACTCTTAAATCAGTTTTAAAATTGCTTACATCCATTTAGATTATGTCAGTAAGTAATCTTCTTAAGATAAATTGATATAAGCCATTCACGTGGGAGATTGTATCAGGTTTACTAAACTGGCTTGACTAAATCAGTGCAAATCTGTATATAGACAAGTCCTAAGATCAATGTATTTACTTTTGAATTACACCATTATAAGTGAGAACAGGTTCTAGTCTCTGTTTGTAATCAACCTGAACATATAGGTTTAAATATATAAATAAATATTATTTCCACCCCTGGGTCCATCAGAGAACCTTTTGTCTTCCCTTGTTTCTGAACGCTCGACAGCTAAGTGTCAGTTTCAATTTCTATTTTTATCCATTGTAACTAAATAAACCCATAAATTATAATAGTATTTTTGTTTCATTTATACTGACGATGGCATTTGTTTATTTTCTTCCTAGCAGGTGCCCTTTGGAGCACAAAATTACCCTGACCCACACTAGGATTATGAATTAGATAAGCTCTCAGAACTTACTGTATATTAATAAAAGTCATAACAGAGGCGCAAGCTCCATTTTAAAATATGAGACCCAATTTAAAATGTTTCCTTGATACACAGGGGCAGTGGTAGCAGTGGAAAGAGAGAGGGAGAGATTACTAGCAATAAAGATTCAAAGATTGATCAGTGCAGGCTCCTTCGCTATTCCTGCCAAGTACGATGGCTGAGAGGGTATTCAGGTCTCATTGGATTTTGGGATTCTTTTAACAGTTGAGGTCATCAAGTTTGGCTCTTTCCCAGCATCAGTGTTGTAGTGAAGCCACTGGCTACAGTTGCAAGCAGTTTGTCGACTAACGTGAGTACTGGAGAAGTAAGCCAATGTTGGTGAAACAACAAAGGGAATGTCCAAGTGAGCGGGAGGAGTAACCAAACAACTTCTGAAATAACTTCTCAGAAAGATATTGCCCCAGCCTACTAATCCAAACCCAGCAGCATAATGGAAATAATAGTATTTGGATTATTGGTTAGAGCAAAGGACTAGAAGCCAGGACTACAAGGTTTGATCCTTTTATGCTTTGCCCACCAATAATAGAAGCCAGGACTACAAGGTTTGATCCTTTTATGCTTTGCCAACCAATACTACTGTGAATGTTTGTCTCATCCCTGGTGTTGGGTGTTTATTGCTCAGCAAAATACGTTTGGACCAAGATGAACATACCTCTTAGAATCAGAGTTTTAGATGTGAATATTTGCAATTGGAAATTTGAGACTCACTCTCTGGGAATATTTTCCAGTATTTACTGAAAATTTGCTTTTTTGGCAAAGGCTTCAGCCAGTGAACACAGTCACTATGATATTCCTGGAACATGAACATAAACAGGGACACTAACTTAGCCAAAGCCAGCTAGTTTAAAAATTGAAATAAATGTTCATGGAGGTACTCATCCAGCGCTGTAAGTGCACCACTCCTACTTTAAGATAGTGATTTTGCTGAAAGCACCGTCTGCCTCTGAGCTGATTAGAACCATATTTAGCTTTCACTCCAAAAATTAAAGCCAGGTGAAATTTTCCTTGTGTCAGTTGTGTCAAGTGTCCATATAACCTGGAGCAATGTATGCTTTTGGCTAGAAATTATGTGGAACTCCGTAGCTTAGGTTTGCCTGAACTTAAAACACAACGCAAAACCCATTTGTGTGAATCTACACAAAGCAAGACAAAAAAAAAAAAAAAAAAGGATTCACACAAACTCGAGTGAGTAACAAGGTCCACATTATGGGAATCTCTATTGCTAAATTTTTATTAAAGATGCTAGATTCCTCACGGGGCCATATTGTGCACCTGGGGATAGACCTTCTTCATGAAACCTAAGCCTAAATGGGTGATTGTTTGCTAGCGTTATGTCACACATTTATAAAGACCTGAAGTGGTTAAAGAATGTAATCCACCCAGACTGCAACTTTGGACCTGAGATCACAGCATTAACCAAGGCAAAAGTTCTCTCCACCTAACTATAGGGACTATAAACTGAATCGGGATTCTGAGTGCTATCAGTTCTGACCATTAGTCACTGAGCATGAGCTGTTTCTACCTAATTGTCTCTGAAACATTCCAAACCAAACATTTCTGGAGGTCAGAACTTGCAACCACAGAGGATATGGCAATATCAGTGATAAATATAAAAACATAATGTGTTCTGATAGTTGGACTGAAAATTAGCTTTAGGGTCTCCATGCATTGTTTTCTTAATGATGTGAAACATAATAGCCTCAACTGTAATAAAGATGAATTACTTTTTCATAAAATAATGAAATTCCAGTAAACACTCAAGGTTTATCACTTAATTTATCCCCAGTGCTCACAGAGAGATTTTTTTTCCTACCCCATTTTTAATATTCTCAGCTATTAGATTTCAATAACCCGCTCCATAGCTGTGTATGTCTCATTTCCCTGGACAGACAAAATAGGCTATAACTTCCTCTCAGTTAGAACACTAATGTTGTAATTTAGAACTTCTGTCAAGATGAAAGATCTTTCCAGGGATTTGTGGAGGCCCCATGGCAACACTTCTGCACAGGGCTGGATAATGAAGTTTTCATTATTAAATAAAGATATTTTAAGAATGTCATAACCCATAAATCCATTCTTCTATAATGCACCACCACATTACTTTGTTTATTTCTCATGCTGAGACTCCCTCCCACCTCTCCCCACTCCCCAGTTTTTGGCTACCTTGTGTTCTCTCTTAAGTTGCCATGGAGATGTAGTCAAGTATCTCCTCCAGCAGCTCTGATGCTGGATAGTGATTGGATGTGAAGGACTAAGTGCCTGTGGGGAAGGCAGGGCTTATAATCCTTTGTTGGCAGATAGTCTAACACCCGGCAATTTAATGTTACCTTAAGGAAATGCTAATGTGAGTCATAGAGTTGGGAAACGTTAGGAATTATTGAAAGAGATATTTTTTTAAAGCTGAATGGTGCTGGTTTGATGGCCCTGGGGGCATGGCTCTTCCATAGCTTTATGATGAGCACAGATTGTGAGAAACGACAGGGCAAGTGAATAGTGTCTAGCCCACCAGTGTTTTTCAGCCTCGACCTGGACAGTGGTCTCCATATCTAGTCATCCCTCTGTCGCTGCCGTGCATTTGCTCTACAGCTGAGGGGAGCAAACCAACCTGAAGCAGGGGAGGAGAAGGAAGAGTGGCTAAGCCGTGGTTCCATACTATATTTTCATTGGTTTGGGCACAGGAGGCAATGAACAGCACCTCTCTGTGTGAACTCTGCATAGGTGAAGTTTGTGGGTAAAGGTGGAGTGGATGCAAGAAGCAGCCTTTCTATGTAGAATGCTCCTTTGGGACCCAGCATTAACTCCATAAAGCAGCTTTAAATGCCCCTCGGGTGGGCAACAGTATCCAATTGCTGGGGAGAACCCTCTGGAAGTATACCATCTAAGGGAGTTTTACTGCCAGGTGACATAGAGTGAAGACATAAACACAAAGAGCCATGCCTTAAGCAGCAGAGAACTCCTTGATTGGGCAGTTCCTATTTTTATGAAGCTCCCCCTATAACACATCCTGGTCCTCTCTGGTAACTGTGGAGGACCAAGAACTCTATAACCACTCCACAGTTGCAGTGGGGTTTTTTGAGAACAATGCAGGAAGCATGGTTATCCTGGAAATCCACACAGCTGGCTCTGCCTCTCCCAAAGGGACCCAAAGAGCTGCCTCGCCTCCCATCTCTTTGCAAACTCAACCTTTTTCAGGGGAGAATGTGGCTCCAAACCTGAGAAGAGACTGTGGGCCCCAGAGAGAAGAACTGGAGGCCTTGGTGCTGACGACTTTGTGAAACAGACTCTTCTCTGCTAGGAAACTGAACTACCACCACCACATCTACTTTGGCAGAGATCGCCAAACAATGTTAGGAAAAATGCACTAGACAGTATTTGTATATATGTAAATAGTCAGATAATAGATAATGCACCAGTTGATGGTGCTGACGAATATGTAGCATAGAGCCGAAGCTTTATAGAACCTGCAAAACTGGTTGTGGCGCACCGTAAATGGCTTCCTCTATGAATCTCTTTACATCAGCTCTTAGCACAGTTGACAGCAGAGAGGGTAGAAATGTTTCAAATGAAAAAACTTTTAATTGAAAAGCAGCCTTTTTTCAAAAACATAACTTTTCTCAAAAAATTATGGGCATTATTGAAATTTTTCATGAAATTTTCCACTATATTCTTGCTAAAATTGTTACAAAGATTTTTATCAACATTTAGTCTTTTTTTTTCTCATCAGAAACTGGATTGTCTGTACAAAAATGCAATTTTTGGTAACTGAAAATTTTTGAAAACAATTTCAATACAAACGTATATCATAGAAATTAGCAAAACACAGAAAAAGGGTCTTTTTCAAACCCTCTGAAGTGGAAACACCTTCCAAACACTCTAGTCAACAGATAGTAATGACCTTTTGGATCAGATGGCAAGGAACCACCATCAGGATCAGTTTTGAACTAGGGCATTCAACTATGGTCTAGATTAGAAAAATAAGATGAGTTTAAAATATATTTCCTAACACATTCTAACTGATACACTTTTAAAAAGGACTTTACAACTCAGCTAGAAGACGCAGTGTGACTAAGTAGGGTAGAGCACTGGATTGGGACTCAGGCGATCTGGGTTCTATTCTTGGATCTGCCAAGGGCCTGCTGTGCAAATTTGGGCAAGTTACTTTCCTTTCCCCATCTGGAAAATGGGGACAATGATACCTTCTTTGTAAAGCACTTTGAGATCTACCGATGAGAAGTGCTCTATAAGAGCTAGGTATTATTATTAAATTCATGCTAGCTCATTGTCCCAGAGCTAAAGGGCTCTGTGCTCCATTACCACTCCACTGAATCATCCAGCACCTTCAAGAGTACTATAGAACATGGCAGTAATTAAAAAATGAATGAGAGTAAATTACCAAGGACTTTCTTTGAACATTCACAATGTTTGCATTGTGCTTTAATATTCTGTCACTCTATTTGAGGGTTCTATACTATCACCCATTTGTATAGGTGCCTTCCATGTCAAATCAATAGCAATAGCAAAACTCCTAGTGGACTTTGTGCCATCTCTGGCACTTTTTCCTTTGCAAGTTCAAAATTCCGCTTGGGGTAGGGGAAATATTGGAGGGTGCGGGTGAGGCAGACTCTCGGCAAAATGTAAAGTGCTGTGCATTCTTAGTGGAGGGAATTTAAATGGAAACTTTTTAAAACAATAGTTCAGGAGGTTTTACTGGAGTAAAAAAATAAAATGTCTTCCAGCTTCTCAAGTTCTTTGAGATGGATCAGCTGGGGTTAGCGCAGCCATTTTTTGACTTCTGAGACCATCTAGCGAAGAAGATTATGAATGAATTTAAAAGACGGCTCTGTTTCATCAGTTCTGTATATTTATTTCTGGAGTGAAAAACAAACCATAAATGCGAACAGCACTTGAATTAATTGAAAATAAATCCCCTCTCCCCCAGTGCTAAACAAATGGGAAAGTTTTGTGCGATGGCACTAGTGCTGCCTGTTGTAGTTTGCTAAGATTCCACTAATTAAAAAAAAATCTCATTTGAAAATCGTTAATGGGTTCTGAATTTCTACAAAGCATTAGGAAGGCAATATGTTTCTGAACTTGGGGTCGGTGCTGATTACTGCTCCATTAGTTGTCATTCACTTGACTGAAGAAAAATGTCCATTTTATTAGCACAAAAAATAGTCACGACTAACCCTGAAATATATTTCCTGGAATTGCAACTGGGACAACACTGTACTGAGGTTAGAATTTTGATGCCACCTGGGTGTTTTAATTGTGACCATGATATCAAATGAGAGAGCTAAATTCATCCTGGTGGTAACTTCACAAACTATGCTGGAGCTATTCCAAGAGTATATTTGACCCAGGTCCCAATTTTCAGGAGTTCTGAGCATAGTCAGCTCCCATGGGCTTCAACTGAAGTTCTCAGCAATTCTAAGAATCAAGCCCGGCAGCATGTCAAGGTCTCTGCTTTTGTAGAGGGCAGTTTGAACCAAAGTACAACTGATGGCAATGGCAATTCTGCATCTGCAGTGACGGGCTTGAAAAATCTCAACAAAGGTCTTCTAATCCCTTACCAGTCACTTCCATGAGATAACCTGAGTGAAGACTGCCAAATGGAGGGTGCATCATCAGTCAAATCTGGATCCAGATTTTGCATGCTCCTACACTTTGGAAGTGTTACTATTGGAGTTTTGCTCTGGCCGGTTTTAACAATGGGGTATTCTTTGCCAAATTAAATAGATACCATTGTGACGGGTTGGACCCCACCCCCTTCCAGAATGCCACCTGATGTGCTGGGGTCTCACTGAGCCCACCCATTCCACCAGCCTGGGCTTCCTCACCCTGTTTATGCTGTACTAGGCCCTCAAGCCTTCACTAGCACACACACACAAGTAAGGCCACACCCAGCTGCAGTCATAGACTGAAGTCAGTTCTGTGTGAGAGGGTTCAGCTCGGAGATTCACCCAGCACTCACATGCACACCCCATTGGGGAGTAAATCCAAAGTAATATTGTCTTGCACTATATAGAAAGATCTGCACAGCACAAGCTCATAAAAATTTACCTTCTCCCTCAATTTGGAGAGAGATATGCATAGCTTCTCCCCTCCCCCCCCCCCCCCCCCCCCGCGATATGAATTGCACTAACTGGGTTATGTTATAAACAAGAAATAAGTTTATTAACTACAAAAGGTAAATTTAAGTGATCATAAAGGATAGCAAACAGATCAAAGCAGATTACCTTAGTAAATAAACAAAAACCGCAAACTGAGTTTAACACACTAGATAAGTAAGCTACAAAATTAACAAATTCTCACCCTGAGTGATAAACAGGCTGGCAGATTCTTAAGACACAAGTTGCCTTGGCTTTCCCAGGTTTTCATACACAGGCTAAAAATCCCTCTAGCCTGAGACCATCACTTCCCACAGTTCAGTCTTTGTTCCTCGGGTGTGTTGTTGTAAGGAGAGTGAGGCCCCCCCATAATGTCCATTTCCCTCCTTTTGTATCTTCTCCCCACTTGCTGGAAAGCTCTTTTGCTGTGTCCTGGGTCAAACAGTTCATAACTCTGAGAGGTTTCTATTGTACACAGTTCGTGGGGTAATCCTTGTGCTTGTGTGCATTTCCTCAATAAGCCATTAACATTGTTTGGCCTTTTTACTGAAAGGCTGCTTGTGGGTGTTTTCAACCTCAGGACATATTTCAGCAACATATACATAGCCAAACTTCATAACTTCACACACAGCAATAGCACATACAATCCAATGAAATATTACTGTCTAGCAGATCAAGACTTTTAGAATGACACCTCACAAGGCATACTTTGTATAATACATATCCTAATTACATGACAGTGGTGAATATTGGAGTGTCAGGGTGTAACAACCATCACCAGTGATTTCCCATCATCACCATCATTAGTAATAAAGTTTCTGCAGGCCAAATTCTCCCATTGCCTTTTGCTAAAGACAATAATAATGTGGTTACACAGGTGTCAGTAAGGGCAGAACTTAGTCCTGCAACTTGAAAGTAGTAAAGAATTCTGCTGTGATACATGAGCCGGAATAAAATCCAGATCACTCTTCTGTGGCTGCATTGGCTCTGTTGGGCCAACAGGAATCAATGCAGTATTAGTATAGGAAGCATTTTTGCCACTCAAAGCAGCAGATAAAGCTCTGAGAATGCACACAGGGAGGAGATATTTTGAGTAAGACGGTTAATGAGAGACATGCCAGTGGAGAAAACATAGGTTCACACAAAATGTGCAAGAGGTTGCAGTTCTCCTTACTTGTTTATGGAGCAATTGAGCCAATTCCTTGCAAGCATCCTCACTATAATACTCACTAATCATTTGTGTTGTTATCTTATTACTTTATTGGCCACTTCTGTTCTTCTGCAGGTTTTTTTTCTTTTTATCAGTTTTATTTTAAGCAATTTTAACCTCATTTCTGCAGTGCTGATAAAGTTGTTAGTTTGCACAAATTGGTTTCAATGACAATTTTTAGATAAAGATAATGTCAGCTTTCAGAAAGGAATCTATATGGTTACAAAAAAGCCTGAATTTTTGACCTTAGTCCTCACAAGATAAAGCTCGAGAAGAGATAAAGGCTAAAGGCAAATTAGGACCAAAGGAAATGTAAGATTTAGATAAGTATCAGCAGTGAGATCTTGCTTTTTTCTTCCTTTTTTTTAACATTACAGATAGCACAAACAGGCAAGTATTTCCCTAAGGAATAAAGCAACTGATGGCTCTCTCTGGCCACTAGGTGTCTATATTGATCCAAAATCATGGATGAGTAGAAAAGGGATCACCGAAGTCAGCCCTGGAAAAGAGCTAGTAGGTTATTGAGTGAATCCCCCTGAGATTGCTGTGATCTTGGGACATTGTTTGTAAGAGAAACAAGATAGATCCAAGAAGGGGCATCTATCCCAATGTCTCCCTGCAGCACTCAGAGAGTACTAAGTCCTGGACTCTCCTTTCTCTCTTTATGATATCAGTGGCATCTTTCAAAACAAAGCTCAGGGTGTTCTTGTTGCCTTCTATAGTGAGTGTAATTTAAAACGGGGTTGTTCTCACACTATATGTTAAGGAAGGGTTATTGGGCTGGAATGCTAGGTGCTGGGTACTGTAGTTGGAAGCTATTTATGACAACTGATATATTTCACTACTCTTAATTAAAGCATTGGGTTTCAGGTTCCAGGTTAGTTCCCAGACTCTGAAAGGGCCTATTTTCTGCTTTCAAGTCAAATATGGCCAAAACAATGTGAAAAATATTTTTTCCTGTGGTATTTCTGCATATAGAATTGGCCAAGGCCAAGAAGTACCGAGGCACATGACAATTAAAATTGCGCCCACCTTTTTGTTACCACTGGGTTAATTCAACGTTCCACCTGAAGGTTTGCTTTTTATTTTATAGAAAGCTGGGATCCTATCTGCCATGATGAACTTCTACTGACACTACTGGAGCACTGTTCCTAGAAGTGCAGTTTTATGGGGAGTGAATAAGGGCATCTTTTGACTTCCATTATCTCTGGCATAAGTCAAGTAGGGATGATATTGGCTCTCCTATTGGCACACAGGACATGCTAGATTCTAGAAAAAGTACCTACTTTGAGTACCACTGGTTAGGACATCCATACACGCATGCACACAGAAACGTCTCTAGTCTTAGGGTAGGATTCTGATCTCACACACACCAGTGTAAGCCAAGAGTAATACTGATGAAGTCAGTGGATTTCTGCCATGTAGAAATAGAGCAACCACAATCAGGCCCTAGGCCATTCTGCATGATGAGTGGCTGATCTCAGGTGGGCACCTGAAACCATGCTGAAGTTTGAGCCAGGAAAAGCAAGTACATGGAGAATCACCCATCTGCTCCGGCTTGGAATAAGAACATCGAGGATATAGGATGATGGACCCAGAGCCAACTCTTTCAGCTGTACCTTAATGAATTCTTCGTCCAAGTAGGTTGCTTTGCGTTTGTCCAAGATGCACAGAAGAACAAATCATGCTCCAAAGGAGCAATAATTTGACATTTTAATTGCCCATCGGAACTTTCTGACATTTGTCCAAGGTTATCGTATTACTGATAAGAACCCTTAAATAGAATAAATCATTTTGAAAAACCCATTGATATAGTTTCCTAACTTTGCACGGATGTAAAATTACAGAAGATATTAGGAAAAAGAAAGAATAGAGAGAGAGAGACACCCTTCCACACTTCCCTGGATAAGGAGTGCTGTATAACTCTTCCACCCCAGGGAAAGGCCAGCATTGGGGAAAACATGCATCACCACTTTGTAAATAGAAGCCTTTCTTCAAGGTTCCATAGTGAAAATGCCATATGAAAATGTTCAGTAATTCCAGCTGGCCAACTAGGTATGAAAGCAGAGCAATGAGACTCTTGGGGTAATAATCAAGCCTTGGTCAGAGTTCTGCGAATGCTGCAGAACAGTTTTTGCAAATATTTGTTTGAACAAAAGCTGCAAATTAGCTTAATATACAGAACACTCTCTATTCACTCATTCTGAGCACTGATGCAACTGAGCTGTTGCATTCAACAGTATTTGGGGGAGAAATCATGAATACTCAGGCAGACAATGTGAATATTTTCGAAAAATGTTTATTTCCAGGCGTCCTGGCACAAGTGACTTTTCAAACGGCAATCTTGCTAGCTATTTTTGGAATTGGGAATCATTCTACAGGGAGGAAACCTAGACAATACCATACTGAAAATAACAAAGATCAGTAGAAAGCATCGGAGGTTGTTAGAGGGATTCTAATAGAGTTTATTAGCATTTCCTCTATGATTCTCAATCCAACACCTTTTGGCAGCACTGAAGTCATTTAAAATATTTTTGAAAGCTTTCTTTATATCACCCAATTTATTTAAAAGCCTTTTCAATTCCTCTCTGTGCAATAAGCTGTTTATCCAAAGGCCACTGAAACAGGGCTGGCTCCAGGGTTTTTGCCGCCCCAAGCGGTTAAAAAAAAAAAAAAAGCCGCGATCGCGATCTGCGGCAGCAATTCGGCGGAAGGTCCTTCACTCCAAATGGGAGGGAGGGACTGTCTGCCGAATTGCTGCCGAATAGCTGGACGTGCCGCCCCTCTCTGGAGTGGCCGCCCCAAGCACCTGCTTGGCAATCTGGTGCCTGGAGCCAGCCCTGCACTGAAAACATCTTCTTTATGGCTACTACCACTTACTGCTGTTAGTATTATTTTTTTAATGATGCCAATACTTCTTTAATGCAAAGGGCTGGACTTCTTGTGCACTTGATGGTCCAAACTCCCACTGTCAAATGCTGTATCACTGTAACATGTCAGCTGCAGCAGCGTGCCAGCTACTCTCTCTGCAAAACCTGAGGGTTAGGGGAAGGGAAAGAAAGAACTTGAGGTAAACCAGAGAACTCTGAGAGTTCCAATATGGCAGTGCTGGAAAGTCAGCAGCAATCTATATGGGTGATGGGCCTGGGGGCCTCACAGAGCACTAAAGTTCGGAGATGGTGGGGCAGGCAGTGGTGTAACTTTGTGCAACGTAGGAAAGTTTCTGCAGATCTCTGGCAGCTGCACACTCCAAGTCAAGCTCCTACTAGCCACTAGCTCTATAATCCTGACAATCAGCCCAAAAACCTTTGACAAGCTGGATCTTGAAAGAAAAAAAACACCCTGACAACATTTATATTTGCATAAACATTATTCAATCCATTCTGTGCCATCTCCGTTGCTACAGAGTGCTGAGCCTAGACAATTGCTAAAAATGACAGTAAATACATTTAATTTTGGTGGGCAGCATTCCACTGCAATAGTTCCTGAAGGCAGAACAAGCAGCAGCATAATGGGGAAATCAGTAATGAAAAGTTTCTTCTGTTGTACTACCATTGCAGACCCGACTTGGAGAGACTCATATTTAGAGGGAGAATCCAATGTCCAGGACCCGTTCTAGGTCTCCCTGCCAGCGAAGGGGCAGGCTGTGGACATTTCTAATGTGGTCACTTCTCCACTAGAAGATAGACAGAGACCAAAAACGAATGTCAAAGAAGCTGTTGAACAGCCTCTGAAGTTATATAGTCCAATGCTATCAATCATGTTTCTGAAACAGGAGCTAGTCCTCCCCATTTTCTCCCCATTTTCTCCAGGGCTCCTGCTGACTTTGTTTCCAGAACATACACACACATGTATATTTGACCTGCGATACTAAGGCTGGGTCTACACTACACGCCTGAATCGGCGGGTAGAAATCGACCTCTCGGGGATCGATTTATCGCATCCCGTTGGGACGCGACAATCGATCCCTGAATCGACGCTCTTACTCCACCAGCGGAGGTGGGAGTAAGCGCCGTCGACGGGAAGCCGCAGAGGTCGATTTTGCCGCCGTCCCTACAGCGGGGTAAGTCGGCTGCGATACGTCGAATTCAGCTACGCTATTCGCGTAGCTGAATTTGCGTATCTTAAATCGACACACCCCCGCCCCCCGTAGTGTAGATGTAGCCTAAGTTTCTCTCTTGAAAGAACATCACTTCCTTTTGCTTGGTAGTCGCAGTGGGAAAACATGCTCACAGTATCTCCAGCTCTTTGAAGATAATTCAAACACTGCTCAACAGTTGTAATAATGTAGGTAAAAATGCAACATGATTCGAGCACTAAACATTAAAAACATCTGCATTTTACAAAACTAATAAATCACACACAGATAGATTGTAACTTCTGGCTAAATCTGAATACTTGGTGCAACTTCTCCCAAAAACACAAAAGAAGGAGTGCACTTGAAAGAAGTTAATATATTAAAAAATCATTGAATCAGCAAAGAACTTTGAAGAGTCTGATGAACCTATTTGACATACCAGGATTCACCCATAGTTCTTTATCATGTGTTAGAAATAAAGTTGCTCTGAGGTGACCTCTTTTTCTTTCTTTTTTTTAAATGAGTCCACTATTTCGCTAACATAAACAGGAGCAATTTCTTTTTTTAAAGTCTCTGGATTGTAGTAATTGTCCTTTTGGGGAGCTCATTGTGTGTTGGCAAAAGTTTCATACCTGAATGAGATGGTTTTGACAGCAACAATCCATGTTTGATTTATACATTTTTATCAGGTAACTGCACTCCTATGTATACCGTGGCACATGCATCTAACCAGTTTGCACACAGAGATGCAGTTTTTTGATGGAGTAAATGAGTGTTTTCATATTTTTGAGGGTGCATCCATTCTACTCTCATCTAACCCTGCATTTCCTTTCAAAAAGCCAAAACAACAACAACAACACAAAAAGTTAGGCCAAGATACTAGGTGTAATATTGGTGATATTATACACAAAAAGGATGGTGTGGGTCTAGTAAGAAAAAGAACAGGAGTCCAGTTTGCTGAGTTATACAAATAGGGCAATAACCCTTTAAATGGTTGTAAGCATTTTAGCGATGCTTACCATGTTCTGTGTTTTAGAAACCAGACAAAGCAATAATATGTATGTAGGCCTTGCACGATTGTGTATAATCAGTAAACATGGTTACTAGATACTTATGTGGTTTCTTAATCCTCTAGAGCCTCATTCATTCTTCTTTACCTCCTTTTAGCTCATCTTCTACATCTGTGTAATGGGGACAGTGATAATTACCTGTTGTGAGCCTTATTTCATGTTTCTGAAATGTTTTGAGATCTGCAGATTGAAGCTACTAGAGAAGACAGTGATAAGTTAATGGACGGATGATAAATGCAGGTAACAAAATGTAACAATTGTCAATGCCAACTCTTCTACGAGGATTGCACATATGGTGCATTTCTTCACACCTGAGGTTATGGATTCAGTTTTTGTAAGCAAAAATACCAAACAAAGGGAGGAATGGAATGGAAATTTGGAATGGAATTTTGCTTCCATTTTGCCAGGAGTGGGGTTTTATGTGGAAAATGCTCCACACCTTTTCTACCTGAGAATCAGCAGAAGTGTAACTCCCAGGGCTGCTGCTCAAAGGGTGAGCTTCACTGTCAAGCTGATTGGTGATATATTTCAGTGAGTAGATTGCTGCAGGCAAGGGAGGAGATAGGTTTGTAAAGGAAGGAAGGAAGGAGATTAAACCATGATCAAAATCTGTGGTTGTCTGTGCTGAGGGGGAAAAGGAGTTATGAAAAGCACATGAGAAAACCATAGTACCAGATATGGAAATGAGTGAAAAGATAATAGGCCGAAATAAGAAATCCCCAACCCCTCACCCATTTCTAGAACTGAACTTCACAGGGGTTCTGCAATGGTAGGATGCTTTCCAGTACTGGGTGGAGGCCAGAACTGGGACCAGAATAAGATGTGGTGAAATACTTGGAGAAAAGCTCCACTCAAAGTACTTATGGCTCAAGCAGAATCAGGACGTATCAAACTCCTCTATTTTATACAGCAGTGGAAAGACTAGAAGGGAATAAAACAGGGGTCCAGTTTTCAGAAGAGCTGAGAAGCAAAACTCCACTGGAAGCCAATGAAAATTGTGGGCTCCAAATGCTTCTAATGTGTCATTTTCACAATTGGAAGAAAGCAATATGATTTTATATTTATGTGCTCACCGATGTTCCGCATTCCGGAAAAGGTCATGCAGTGGCAGGTGGCAACTTATTCTTTTAATAATTCTTTGTGATCTTAGGCACATTCAAAAAATCATACGCTGAATGACACTGGAATTTCAAGAGAAACATCCGTACTGTTGCATTGTCATCAAAAGGGTGAACCACAGTGATCTCACAGTAGAAGAATTATAGCTTTTCTGCATGGCCGTGCACATACTCATCACTGAGGGGCATTTGTCAAACACTAACTATAATTGACTCAGCCAAAAACTCACAATGTTGTGTACTTCTGTCAGAGAGTAAACAGCACTAACCCTGATGCTTGAGCAGATCTTGCAAACATTCACTCTTCCTTCTCAGTCATGATATTCTTCAGAAATATCATGCCATGTTGTCATCTCTGAAGCTGACAAGGGTTCATAAAGATCTTGGAGAGCCTTGTGGAATTGGAACTGATTCAGTGTCTCACTGATCTTGGTGTAGTATTCTACAGTACATTTAATAGATGTAAACACCATATCACCTGTGGGCGAACACTTTTCACAAAACAGTCACTCCATACCTGTCCTCTCAGTCCTTATCCTCAAAGGAAACCTGCACAACATCTTCAAAAGACGAGCCTGGGAGCTTAAAAAATCAGAACTTTGCTAGAAACTAAAAATCATAGACTCAATAAAGACACTGGGTATTACAATAATCTGTAACCCACTAACCCTCCTTTGTCCTATGACTGCAGAGGTGTTAACTGCTCACTTCACCTTGAATGGTCTCTTGAACACTTTATGCTTAACAATCTGTTCTATCTTGTATTTAGCTGTGATACTCGGAGGACCTTTCCCAGACCCAAAGAAGAGCTCTGTGTAAGCTTGAAAGCTTGTCTCGTTCACAAACAGTAGTTGATCCAGTAAAATTACCTCACCCATCTTCTCTGTTTAATAGACAGGTAATTATTTCATGTATGGGGAACTGATTTTCAAAGCAGACCTCCATTTCTGGACACAATTTCATATCCACAATTTTGGGCATGAAATTTAGCTAGGATTTTCCTCAGACATTACTTGTGGGTGCAAAATGGAGGCCTACTTTGAAAATCAGGTGTATCATGACCCCAAAATATATATATGAGGTGTGCATAACCACAAGGATAGATAGTGGTGATGTAACTTCCTAGGTCATGGAACCAAATGGAATTGACCCATGTTCCAGATGGGAGGAAGCTCTAACAAAAAAAAAAAAAAAAAAAAAAAAAAAAAAAAACCATATGAACCTACGCAACTACAACTAACTGCAGCTGTTGATCACCATAATGGATTTCACATTGGGGAGGACATCATACAGTTCTGTATCAGAGATCAATGAGCACTAAGAGAAAATAAAGTAAATGCCCAGGAAGTGAATAAATTAAAGCTACAAAATTCAAGATCTGAATATTTCAAAAGCCCCATGCTTGCTTCCAACTTCCAAAAAGTTTGGGGTGTGTTTAGATCTGGCATTTTCATTCAACCAGAGGTCAGCAACATGTCCATACATGGACACAAGTGTCCATGGTGAAAATTTTTGAGGTCCGTGGTAATTTTTAAAAAAATTGAATGACTGAATGACATAACACCCCCCCACCACCACCATGTCTGTCACTAAGTACAGTAATTTTGTCACGTGTCATCGCGCAACATGGTGGTGCCGACCCCTGCATTCAACTCATTATAGAGATGGGTTAAAGAGCAAAAATAAGATCTAGATAGAGTTTGGCTTTCAAACCACTCCCAGATTTTAGGGCTGCTTGGATCTGGGCTATATCTCATAGAGTTGTGTGCATTTGGGCTACTTACACTGGCAAACTTGGAGACAAAAAAGCTTGGAAGCTTGGTTAGATAAATGTCTATCAGGGATGGTCTAGAGTTGGCCCTGCCATGAGGGCAGGGGACTGGACTCAATGACCTCTCGAGGTCCCTTCCAGCCCTAGAATCTATGAATCTATGTGTAGGTTTTGGTAAAATAGTACTAGAGAGGAGCAAACTCATTCTGCTCTATACCAAACCCACTCAAACACAGAGGGTTTGAAAGTTCATTTCATGCTCAAAAAGTGGTGCTGTAACAATTTTTACAGTGGAGATACTGAAGACAGAAATCATGTATTTGGGTTGTTATTACTATTTCAAGCCGGGGGTGTGGCAGCACCCCCACCACCCCTAGTTCCAGCACCTATGTGCTCAAATGTTATCAGGTTTGTGTTCTGTTTCGGAAAGGGGGGTAAAAAAAGGGGACAACGACAGGGAGTGGAAAAGTCTAATGAAATAATAAATACAGCATATACTGCGCATGAGGTGCCCTACTTGAGCAACTGAACTTGGAGAGAGGGAGGGTCTTCTGGCCTAATATACAGCACAGGCAGCACTACTGAAAAGAAAGCAGGTTTTTTTTTTAAGTTGACTCACCCTTGAGGGGGAAAATAAATCATGAGATTAAATTACAGCAGAGAAAGTTTTCCAAACTCAAATTACCTTTGCAACTTTCCTTTCTCCCCAGTTTAATGGTTTTGTACTGAAATAATGAAAGAATGCCTGGTATTATAGAATAACTTTTGAGTTTTGCTTTGAATTTTGAGGTTCATTCAACCCCCAAACTTGGGTTTGCAAGGGTACCTAAGCACAGACAGAATGAAAACAAAGCTAATGTTCACACAAACCAGACAAACTGAAACCACCAGCAGACTTTCAACTCTTTTAACTTACATTGCTTGACAACACTGTTGAAATGACTGCCTTTCAACTGAAATAATTATCTTTAATGAGTTGTAATGAAGGTCTGGACTGATTTCAAATTGACTTTGTTCCAGGCTTTTTGATCAGAATTGATCAAAAAAGGTGGTGGTAGTGCTAGTGGTAAAATTGTGAACGTTTTCATAAATTTTCATGTCTGTTTTTCATCAGAATTGCATGTTCTTTAACATGTTCTGATCAACTCTATTCTTCATTCCTCCTCTTCTCACTAGGCTTCACCACTAAAATGTTGCACAAGGTAATAGTATAAATATATGCCACATAATCCAGTATGGCAATATATAATACATCTTATTGATTAGAATCTTGATCATTGCCTCTCAATTCTTCATTAGCACACGTAGACACTGAGAATACTGCCTGCTAAAGCACCACCTCTTACATTCATAACTGCTGGTCAAATAACTGTATTGGCCATGGGAGTTCTACAGAAGACCAGTGGAAAGCTAGAAACATCTCTTGTGAGTTTCACAAGGAGCTATTCATCCAGTTCTACTGGGACTGCTGCTGGTGATTCCCAGAGCCAGCAGTGAAACTAAAACTTCTGTTGCTAAGAAGTGGAAGGGACCAGACCTAAGAACAGCAGCCAGTGATCCATTAGTAGCAGCAAGTTTAAGGTAGATACAAGAGACACTATGTGTCGGAAATAAATAGGAAGCTTTAACCGGAAACAAGTCTGCAAATGCAGAGCAGTGTCTCAGAGATTCAGAGTGCACACAATTCTCATTGCTTCATCTGAGAAAGCACATCAAGAATTAAAACCAGCTTTCCACATTGTATGTAAGACAACGGGCCAGGTTCATCATCAGCAATGTAGAACTGCTGACTTCAACGGAGTTACAGTAGGGATTAATTTAATATTGTGGGGCCAATCCTCAGATGGTGTAAATCCACTGAAGTCAACAGAGCTACATCAACTTACAAAAGCTACAAAAGGACCAGGCCCTTCATCTCAGCATCTGGACATTTCAGTTGATAACAATGAGAATCTGAACAATTGTGTAATATTCCACACACAAATATGAGCGGGACAGTGATCAGCAAAGAATAGCTTCTTACTAAAAAGTTAACAAGTAAAATAAAAATACCAATAGGCAGTTAACTACACCGGTAATTTTCTGAGATGTCCTAAAGCAAGCTACAAGCAACATATATACATGTCCTTGTGCCCAAGCCTGGAATGTGTCCCAATCTGGATTAGAACACAACTCTTCAACATCTCACAGCTTCACTACACTGAGTGAACAGTGGGTTTCCCAGACACTATTGTAATTTAGTGATATGGAAGCTTCTTACATGAAATCATAACTTTTAGTACATAATCATCGGGATAAGAGGAAAAAATACACTTTAGTTCAGATCTTACACTAGAGGAAACAGAATTTTCTAATGTGTTTTTAAATGTTTTTTTTTAAATTCCAAGTGTTACATTACAGAGAAACATTATGGTATAAGAAAAATCCAGATTGTTCTTTTTAGTTATGCTAATTTAGTTTTAAACTGCTTTGTTTGATAATGAGGTTTTATTAATATGTTTGATTTAACCACGAGATCCAGCTACTGAAGTGTATTTACAATGTGACTCTAAATAACATTGAATACACTTCATGGTGAGCTACCTTAATTGAGTTTATAAATGTGCTCTGAATTCATTATGGTTTGTAAACTGCTTAGAAGTGCATGATGCAACAATAACTAAATATTTTCTAATAATCTTCAATAAATACATCCTACGTGCTTTGTTTTCCAAAGGAGACTTAGTTGAGTTCCATTTTCCAGGTAATTTCTTTCCTTGCTCTATGGGTTATTGAGGTATGGAAAAGGTTTTATGACACTGACTAGCATCTTATGGCATTTTTGGCAGGTTGTGTGATACAAGCAGTGGTATGATTACACCAGTGCAAACCCCTAACACAGTCAGGATAAATCGTTCTGAGCCATAATTTTCATTTGTGCAGTTAAGCTCAGCTTTAAGCAGGGCTCAAATGCAAATGGGCAGAAATGATCATTTAAGGCAATTTGCCCTGTCTACAGTAAGAGCTTGTACTCATGCACCTAGATGCAATAGCTTCAGTCTGGGTGCAGAAAGGCCCATTAGTCAATACCAAAGCTCCCATTGACTTCGAAGGCAGGAGGATTGGGCTCTGTATATAACTCACCAATGCTAGAGTTATTAGTGATGCCTGGAAGAGCACCTCCACCTGAGAAGACATCCTGTCCAATCCCTACAGCCTCAGCCAACAGGAGCCACTCTCACTGCGTTAGTGCATCAGGGCCACTTTAGGTGTGCAGGATTAAGCTCTTGATGGGGATTGCAGGATTTGACCCCTCCTTGAATGTATTTATAAGGTTCTTTTCTGTGGCACTTTTCTGTGGTTTTTGTTTAGACATTAGTAACTAGAGACTCTGCACACTGACCTGTCTCACCTAGATGCTGCCAGGAGCCCTCCGGTCAGCTTGTTTCTATTGATGGCTTACGAGAGAAGTCATTAAGTACTGGTAACGATTGTGCGCTAAAAGGATTACCTCTTAAAACCACGAGAATCAATGGAAAAATCATTCTGCTAAAAGTTCCATTGATAACTTAAGACCCTGAACACTCAATGGCATTGTTCACCGCCTTAACATCTAACATTTTTCTTTTTAATTACCCAGTGAATTAAAAACTTCTGAAATGACTTAATTACTAGATTTACACTTAACAAAAGGTTCAATTGTAATGATAGGTTTTAAAAAAATCTAATTCCAAATAATTGAATCAAAAACATACTTGAGCGTTAAAACTAGAACTAAGGTGTCTACTTTGGAATCAAAATTTGCTTTATTGCTTTCTGTTGTTGCCCTGTCTAAGATGTTGTTAAAGCCTAAAAACATAATTACGGTAGAACCCTACAGCCCCTGACCAAGGATCAGGCCCCCAGTGTGCTAGGCCCTGGACAGAAATATAATAAAAAGGCAGTCCCTGTCCCAAAGATCTTACAACTTACACATTTATCGAGACAGCAACAGGCAGCTCAAACAAAGAGTCAGGGGAAGACGGCAAGGTAAACAGTGAAACCATCATAAATAGCTCATCAAGTTGCATTTTCCAGACCCTCCCTAGCCTTTGTCGATTGATTTGTAGCCATCATGGCAGAGGTGATTTTTGAGGCGGGATTTGAAAGAGGACAATGCCGTGGCTTTGTGGATTTTTACAGGGAACTCCTCCCAAAGACAGAGGGCAGCATGTTTATGATGGTCTCTTGAGAGAAGAAAGCTTCTTAATACCGTAATGCCACATGTTCATACTCAGTCGAGAAGTTTTCTTGCTGACAGTTTTTGACTTGAATCTTTGTATTTCAAAGGACAGAACCACTTGAAACGAGGCATGCAAAGCTGAGGGAACACAGATGAGCAGTGCAGAAACCATCAATTTTAAAAGAGTGACTCTGATCTGGTTATCTGTTTGAAATTCCTAGAGAGAGGAAGCTGAACAAAGCTCCAGACGCTGCATACAAAGGTAAACAGTGCAGCTGTTCAGCAAAATGATCAAACCAAACACAGATATATACATATTTGAGAGGGACACAGCTGTCTACTCCTAGATGCCCCAGAAGAGAGATTGGGCTTATGTTGTGTGTAGGGAGGTGTGGGTGAGGATTTCTGTGGCTTTGCCTCCCACTAATAAAGCATGATTCTGTTTAATAGCATTTGATCATTCTGATCTTGGAATTTTTTAAACAATTCAGCATGACTTAAATCCTTCAGACACAGCCCTCCAAAATTCTGGTATCTCCTATAAGGCACCCATTGATTTCAACAATTTGTAGGATTCCGGCCTTTGTTTGTTAACTTGGGGTAACTTTGGATTTTTTTCTGCTTGCTTGTAAAGCCTATCAACTCTTGTTTTCCTTGCTTTTGTGGGAGAACTCCTCGGAGGGCTAGAATGGTAGACCTTTTATCTCCCAGCCAGGAGCGGCGCCAGGGTTTTTGGTGCCCTAGGCGGGGGTCCTTCCGCGCTCCCGGTCGTCGTCGGCAATTCTGCGGCGGGAGGGGGGAGGGTCCTTCCGTGCTCCCGGTCTTCAGGACACTTCGGCAGCAGGTCCCGGAGCGAGTGAACAACCCACCGCAGAATTGCCGCCAAAGACCCGGAGCGCGGAAGGACCCCCCACCACCAAATTGCCGCCGAGGGCGGCAAAATGCTGCCCCCCCAAATCCTGGTGCCCTAGGCGACCCCCTAGGTCGCCTAAGGGAAGCGCCAGCCCTGCTCCCAGCTGAAGACACTTGCACAAAGAGAGCCTTTATTCCACATGTGTTAGGCCTCGGAAGTTAAAAGGGTGAAAAAGTAGAGTTTTAAACCATCTAAATAAAAATTCCTCCCTGATTTCAAAAACAACGAGGAGTTCAGTTGCTCAAGTTTCAGTATCAGAGGGGTAGCCATGTTAGTCTGGATCTGTAAAAAGCAACAGAGAGTCCTGTGGCACCTTTAAGACTAACAGATGTATTGGAGCATAAGCTTTCGTGGGTGAATGCCTGCATCCGACAAAGTGGGCATTCACCCACGAAAGCTTATGCTCCAATACATCTGTTAGTCTTAAAGGTGCCACAGGACTCTCTGTTGTTTTTTTTCAAATTTCAGTGTCTTCTGGTGTCGTACTCTTTCTGGTTCTTTAGTCCTCCAGCAAAAAATGGAAGTCAAGTTTTGCTGGATTTGATTTTCCTACTTATGCTAATTTAAACAAATTAGTATTGGATACATTGTTCCTGATTTACCTTGATGTAAATGAGAGAAGAGTCTAGTTTAATATTTGTCATTTAGAAAAAGAGACAGAAAGAGAGAGAAACATTTTTCCCGGAAAATAAGTCTTTCAGTTCAAGCCTTTCCTCCCCCCTGCCCCCCACCATCATAAAGAAGCAAAGAAAAGGCACAAACAGAATTGTTTTCCCTTGACACAGTTGTTTTCACCTTTAGCAATGCCTCTGTTTTTTGGAAGACATCAGTCTAGCCATGTGCTGTCTAGGCAGGTGGTTATAGGAAAGTGATGGGGGACAGAAACAAAATGAAAAACATTGCAAACGAAATGGAGGGCCAGGGAGAAATAATAATAAGGAGAAAAATGTCACATTAAAATTTCAGAGCAGCAGCAGCTGCTGCTGCCTCCGCCCGGAGGCTGAATGGGTCCAGACAATAGCTGAGGAAGCGTGTTGCTTCTTGTGAGCATTCCTGTGGCAGAGACAAGCCCGAACAACCCCGGGAAAATTCCATCCTCTTGCAAACCTTACCTCCCCATGCTTGGTTGTCTCTGACTTTGCTGTTTAAAATAAAATAAAATAAAATAAAATTATACACAGGTGTTGCTAATGTGGCCTCTTCCCTTTTGCCTTGTAATTACCCTGGCACCCTTTAGAAGGCTCTGAGTAATGCGGTGGCACCTTTTAGGTCTGGATAAAAGTTGGAACGGTGATGAGGTAAGCCAGACCTCTGATAGCAAAGCAAGCTGGGGCCCAATCCTTCTCCCATGAGTAATTCCTATTTCCATGAGTGGTTCCATTGACTTCAATGGAGCCATTAGTGTGAATAAGGACTAGGTAAATGAGCAAAGGTTTGCTCACTCTCAGCTCCTCCTAGCCTCTGGGTGTATGTAAAGAAAGTCAGCGGGAGAGGAGAATGGGGACTGTTTGCAAATGCCCATGAAAATCTGAGGACAATAAACGATGAGACTCGCCATTACGTCTAGTTGCAGTGTTTGCCATATGATTCTTTACAGACCCTTTTGCTCTTTACTTCTCTGCTGTGAAAAATAAATACATGTTAATGTCTCTTTTCAGCTCCCACTCAGAGTTTGCCTGATCCTTACTCAAGCATTACCTTGAATGAGAGTATTATCTCACTAAAGACTAAGTCGGGACTGAGCCAGGGCCCCATTGTTGTGGTGCTTCCTACTCAGTGCCTGTATCCTTTCCTCCCATCCCCATCTCTTTTTCTGCCTGTAAGGCCCAGTGGCTTCCCTTGTACACATACAATCAAGCAGCATTAAGAATGAGGTCTGGTAACGTGCCGCAGTGCCTCCCGCCACAGGGTGATCTATCCAAATGAGTAAAAATAAAGTCTGGCTCAAATTCAGTTCTAAAAATGGGCAGACAGAAGCTCAGAGGGCTCTTATTTTCTCCAAACTGGTTTGCCCATCTCTTGTTCTTAGATAAAGCAATAATTTTGAGGTACAGATAATGCCGCTCCTTCTCTACCAAACAATTGTAATCCTTTGTTACTACAGACAACCTCTTCCCCTAGCCTCTCATAACTGATGGGCCCCAAGATAATCATAAACAGTGAGTGTAAGTCAATGTAAGTCAAGAAGGATGGATTTATAGTATATTAACTATATTACTACATATGTAATTAACACACACACATAAATCTGGGTGTAATAATGTATTAGCCATTACTCAAGGAGATCATGCATGCCACCTAACTGCAGCATGGCTTTCATCTGAAGTTCTCCAGTGAGTGAATTTCAAGAACACAATGTCCATGAGGAATCTGGTACAGAGTCTCTCCATTAACAGGGGAATTCATCTTTGCATATTTCATCGCAAACCTGGGGTTGGTAGGGAAGAATGCTGGGAGCAGTAGATAGATGGATGCAGAGAGTAAGCATAAAATGGTTCAGTTCCACAGATCTCTCTTCAGATCTCCTTCCAATCTTCACATGCTGAGCTGACAAGAGATGAATTGGAGCTGGGATTTTGTTTTCCCCTTTGGCCTTCACGGAAATTTAAAATGTGCCACCAGATGCTCATTCATTCCAGAGTGGAATGAATAATGGTTTCCTTGTTCCCACATGAAGGCCTCTGATGCCTGGCGTGTGCTAACACCATGGGAATCTAATGTTCCTCATGGCCAGTCTATAGAGAGACTAACAATCCCGTAAAGCTCCTGATTGGGCCTGTTGGTAAAACAAAAAAACATGGTCTTTGTCCTTGCTTTTTTGTAGTCCTTCCTCTCTAAGCAAACCCCACCAGCATTCCCATGGATGTGATGTCTATTATCATAAAGAACATGAGGCCATTCTTGCTCACAATTTCAGTGCTAGCTCTGCCTTACTGTGCTTCTCTAACCTTCATCATACGGCATCTGTAGAGTGGCAACACCAGAGCACTGCTACAGCATGGCATTGTTCTGACAGCATGCTGCCTGAAAAAGCCATACGTTCAGACTCATTGCTTTATATTTCTTTACAAAGAAAACACACACAGTGGAAGCTCATAAAGTGTCTGCTCATTCTTATGTTGCTTCAAAACCAAGAGGCTAGTAAATCATTTCTGAACAGGATGCTTTATGCTTTTCTGCCTGTACCATGTATTATGTGAGAATTAATAAGTGATGGGACTTGTGAGATGAAAAGCAGGGAGATCCATAGGGCAGGTGATGGAGAGGCGTAATTTAACAAGTCAATGAAAAAGGACATTAAATCACGGTTAAATTAGACTGGCATTCACCAAAAGCTTTCCTCACATTAAAATGCTTTTCATAAAATATTGAAATTCCTTTCTTCGGTGACAAATGAAGGCTCCTGCAAGCCAAAAGCAGTGAAGACATTGGACAGGAGCCCTGTTTTTCATTGCATGAATAAGACAGCGCCCTGCACCTTCAAAGTGCTGTCTGATCATACATGAAAACCCTTTTCTGGAGGGATCAGTCCTTAGGGTAGGATCAGGAGTCAACTGTACTCTCCTCTAAATCTTAGGTTCAAGCTTCCTAGGTTATGTCCTCCCCACCATCTCCCATAATTCTGAGCACTTGACTAATGTGGAGATCCATAGCTCTTCCTTTGAGGTTGCCCTGGCTCCTCCATTCCCTGAATCCTTGGCACTGGGTTCCCTTCCTTCCATAGAAAAGTCAAGCTTTTGCCTTTACTTTGCAGGCACTCCACATTTCCAAATCCCACCTATACTTCAGCCCTCCTCTCCACCCACGCTCCTCTCTGGTCTGTCCAGGACTCTCTCTCCTGCCCTGACAGCTTCCTTGTGACTTTTCACCTTTGTTCATCTCCAGGGGCGACTCTATGTGTTTTGCCGCCCCAAGCACGGCAATCAGGCAGCTTTGGCGGCGCGCCTACGGGCAGTCCGCTGGTCACGCCGATTCGGCGGCGTTTCTGTGGGAGGCCTGCCGGTCCCGCGGCTTCGGCGTACCCGCCACCAAATTGCCACCGAATCCCCGGGACTGGCGGACCTCCTGCAGGCATGCCGCCGAAGGCAGACTGACTGCCACCCTCACAGGGACCGGCAGGCTGCCCCCCACGGCTTGCCGCCCCAGGCACGCGCGTGCTGCTCTGGTGCCTGGAGCCGCCCCTGTTCATCTCCCATCTCTCATGCCTGAGACAGCTTCTCTGTTGATGTACCATCCCTGTCATCCTGTTAAAAATATCGGCAATCCCCCTTCTCCACATGCCTTCGTTCACATTTGTATCTTGTAGTACCCCCATTCCAGGCAGAGACCCTGTTCTCTGTCTGCCACTTTTGACTGATTATAGAGGCTCATGCACACCTATAGGGACATATGAGTGATCATCACAGCAATGCAAGATAGCACAGTCTAGTGCAATGTCTCTCAATGATGGGTCCATGGACTGGCATCGGTCCTTGAGCTCTTCCTGAAACAGTTTAGGAAGGCAGCAAGCTGGTCCCTGGTATCAAAAAGGTTGGGAAACCCTGGTCTAGTGCAGTGGTCTCCAAACTTTTTTGATCGCGCACCCCTATGAGTAAAAAAATTTTGAGCACGCACCCCCTGCCGCGCCAGCTCTACCTTGGACTCCCGCCCGAGCTGCTGAAACAAAAAATAAAATAAAAAAAAAGCCGCTCGAACAAAGCCAAAAAAAAATAATAAAGTGCTCCTCCTGCCGCGCACCCCCAAGGATCCTCTTGCGCACCTCCTGGGGTGCACGCACCCCACTTTGGAGACCACTGGTCTAGTGGATAGGCCAAAGGATTGGGAGTCAGATGACCTGGGATTTAGTCACAGCTCAGCCACTGATTTGTTATGTGACCTTTGACAAGTCACTTCCCCTCTCTGTGGCCTCTCCTGCTCTTTGTCTAACACACAGTAGAGCTCTTCGGGATAGAGACATGTATAGATACAAGGCACAGCACAATGGGGCCCTGATCTTGATTGGGTTGTTCAAATATTTCATAGCATGATAGAATGACATAATGCATGGAAAGTAATTTATCAGTTTAAACGCAGAGCTATATGAGAGCTAGGTATTATCATCATTGGTAGTCAAAGCTTATATGTTGGTGACCACATTCAGTTATGTGATGTTTTATTCATTTTGTGAAATCCACCATTGTGCATTATTTATGCCCTCATGATAGGTCTTAACTGATTCCCAGGCTATGCTGGCCTTCTGCATAGGGGTGAACATCACCTTAATGGAACTTGAGAAGATTTTTCACATAGAAGACTGGTCCATGCGACAATGAAGATGCGGGGAATCTAAAAGGTTTGGGGTAATGGAATTGTGCACTTGCCTTTCACTGAAAGACAGTGAGTTTCAAATCCTTGCTCAGGTTAAAGAGGAAAATTTGCATAGGGTAAACAGATGAAAATAGATCTCCACTTAAGCAGGAATTAACAGATTTCAAACCGCTGAGTTCCTATGCAGACCATATTGTTGGTCTCAAACATATTACAGAACAAAGTGTGGAGTGGCAATCACCTCATGTGTTAAATGTTATAGATTTCCAGAATGTTTCTGACTGCCTACACAGAGACAATCTTTGGAATATTATGGAATAACAGCCAACATCATTAGAATAATCAAGCATCTGGATGATAATGCTGAATGTGGGGTCAATGATGGTGACAACATCAGCCAATGGTTTGCAGTGACAACTGGAGAAAGAGCAAGAGTGTATCATGTCCCCACTATTATTTGCACTGGTCATTGACTATGTCTTAAGGAAAGTAACCACAGAAGGCAACTAAGGAATTTTATGGACGAATGATTAAGCACAATCGGATGACCTCATTTTTGCTGATGAGATTGTCCTGCTGAATTCAGCACATCACTTAATGGAAGAAAAGACCCAAGTTTTGGCAGACAGCAAAACAAGTTGGTTTGTTCATCATCAAAGGGAAGATAAAATATATGGCTATCACTATCCCTATCCCAAAATAACCCTCAGAGTAGACAGTGAAATACTTCTAGTAGTAAGTCATTTTACCTCTCCAGGGAATGAGATGTGTAATGTTGGTGAGACCATGCTAGATGTAAAGCAACAAATATCAAAAGCCACAAATAACTTTCATAAACTTGAAAATATTTGGAAAAGTAGCATGATTGGCCCTGATACAAAAATACACATGTTTAACACCAGCATCATGTCTGTCCTCCATTATGGAGTACAGTCATGGAAATCTATCATGAAAATTGATAAGAAGATCAGCTTATTTCAAAGTAAATGCCTGTGGAAGATCTTGAGAGTCCATTGGACAGAGTTTCTTGCAACCTCATAAAGTCTAAGATAAGCAAACCAACCTAAAGCATCAAACATGGTAAGAGAAGGCGGATGGGCATATTTAGGATTGACTTTAAATATGACACCAACACAATTTCCCCTGCAGGTGCTAATATGCACTTGGGAAGAGAAAAAGAGGGCAGTCTAGACAAACATTATGCAGAACAATAAAGAAGCCAAATCCATCAACGTGACACAGCACAAGACTGAAATAAATGGTGGAGATGGGTGGATGTCCTATGCACCTCAGGAAGGAAGGAAGGAAAAAGAAAGGAATAAGAAAGAGAAACAGATGGTTCAAATGAGGAGATGAAATACATAGGCTTCCTAGCATCCCTGGGTTCTAAAACTTCCCGGGCTTGATACTTCTCCCTGGGCTAGCTCCTCAGATCGTGTAAATTAACATAACTGTTGAGTTCAGTGCAGCTATGCTGATATACACCAGCTGAGGATCTGGCCCTTGACTTCAGTACAGTTACTCTCCATTTCCACCTGTTATAAGTGCATGCAGAACCCAGCTCTCTACTTATACAGCGCATGCTGAAGTCTGCAGAAAAAATGGCTCAGCACTAAAATTCTATCTTCTATCACATCATTTTAATATTTTTCTTATTCCTGTTAAAGCTCGTGGTAAAAAATAATCTTTGTCTCACAAAGAATTGTTTTGCATTTTGAGACCTGGGGGAATTCGATGGGGCTAAGTAATTACCGGGAGACTTCCATGAGTCGAATGGGAATGGACTAAATAGGCAGTAAGCCATACAAGGCACTGAGATAGGGAAATGGCTAAAAGAGATAGCCTGACCATTATCTGGGCTGCAGCTCATTTTGAATTGATTTGGATATTTCTCTAAAATAAAAGATTGTGTTTAAAACTGTCAGCTCCAAAGTGATAGGACACCTTTGTAAATCAACATTTCCTTTGGCCCTGAGGGGAAGAAACTTGCCTCAGCTCAGGTCTTCTAATCTATTTATAGATATATTTTCCATTTGGATCCTTATTTGAATTCCACATTCATTTGTAATAAAATTCAGACCTCTCCATTGCTGGCCACATCCACTGAAAGACTCAAGGAGATGGGGAGGGAATCACATTGAGATAAGCTCTGAGATTCAGAATCAAGATGCATTTTGATGTTGTATTAAAAGTTGAACAGAGAAACAGAAACATACTCAGCTCTGGAATAAGAGGGCACGGCTGCCTTATGCCCATGGACCCAACAGGCACCAAACTATCATCTGTCAGAATGTGAGCTTTTGGAATAGCAATAATTTAAAAGGAGATTCAGAGCCAGAATGTGTAAGTGGAGTGAGTGTTCAAGGAGAGCGTGACAAGGAAATAAAGAAACACGGCATCTAGAAAAGGAACGCTTCTCTTGTGATTATGCATCTAAACTAGAACCCAGCAGCTCCAGGTTTGAGTTCCAGCTCTGCTCTGTCCTGGGTGACCTCAGAAAATCACACTCACATTGATTTCAGATCTATGCCTCAGTTCCCCTTCTATAAAATGGAGAATGGTAATGCACCTTTCTCCCTTCCTTTGTCTGTCATGTCAATATAAACGATAAGCTCTTCAGGGCAGGAGTTGTGTCTTTGTACAGCATCTACTGCACGGTGCCTGATCTTGGCTGGGGCTGCTAGATGCTACTCTAATAGAAATAATAATGAACAATAACAAACACCTAGAATCTCTACCAATTGGCTAAACCACTACTGCACCTTGAGAGGGATCAAGGGCCAGATTCTGATCTCCATTACACTGGTGTAAATGTAGAGCAACTCTACTGATTTCAGTTATTCCTGCTTTACATTCACCAAGTGAACAGAAATCAGAACCTGGCACCAGGAAAAGGATAAAGCTAAAATGTTATGGCTACAGCTATCTGAAAAGTCATCACCTATAGGTATGAGGGCAGTTCCCCTCAGCAGTTCATATAGGAGTTTATTACAAATTGTCACTTTATATATATATATAGAGAGAGAGAGAGAGAAAGAAGATTCTTTCTTCTTATTTGAAAAGAGATAGAAGCTGGGCCCTACAGGCAAATGCAATGAAAGATCATCCATCTCCACATCAAAATGAGGCAATGGCTTTTTATTATTATTTTATTGCAGAAGGTTCTGTGCAGGCGGAGGCTTGTTGGGGTCTCAGCATGAAAGTTATTCTTGCTTCTTTGAAAGGTGCTCGTTAATGTGTGATAGTGGATGAAGGGGAAGTGGATGCAGACATGACTCAGGAGAGATGCCTGTATCCTCATGATGTATTGGGATGGGTGCAAATAGTAGATCTATCAGTGCAAATATTACCAACATCACAGACAAAACTATGGACCTGATGGCCCAACAGGGGGATCTCACACAGAGCTGCCCATGTTACCCAATTGCTTTCACTAGCTCCTCCCAGGCTGGAACACCTCCTCCTTCCAATGACAGTGTTATGTTGCAATTATTTATATAACCACAAAAAGAGGAGGAGGAATTGGCAATGGAAGATGCCCCCCCAAGGGAATTGGAAAACACTCACCAAAGATAAATGAAAAAATAATATCACATGATTTGGACTGGATTGGGGATGTGCAAAAAAAAAAAAAAGAAAAAAAAGACACACCGTTTTCCTACACAGATTTACTCCATTCTCAGGGAATTTCAGTTCCCAGACATGCTGAGAGCTGTGTTCTATGATGCAACCTCAAACTAGGCAAAACAACTTTTTCTACACACTCAGTCCAGTCACTATTCAGTGATGTTCTCTGTCTGCTCTGTGACACACATTAACTTAAAACTACTTAAGGCTACTTTGCATTGCCAAAGCAGCCCACGCCCAATGAAACCTATTTGCAAATGTTTGAGAAGTTGGGCCTGAAGTTTGATTAAAATTGAGGTTAAGTTTCAAGGGAGCCTGGGCCAGTTTATGGTTTCAGATGGCAATCTCAGCGGAGTCTAAGTCTGCAACACAAAGTGCAATTCAAGAGACTCTAAAAACATTTTAAAAATAAGGTGAGGTTTTAAAATGTGCTCCTTCACACCTTCCTCTGCTTCCTTTGAAGCCAATTGGAGCTTAGCACCAATGGAAACAGTTAGGCCAACAGTTGGGCCAACACTAGGCACTTTTGAAAATCCCATCCTATGTTTTTAATCAACAGTAACCCTCCCCAGATTGTCATGGTCTGGCTGAGGTTCCAAAATTAATAGTGTAGATATGGGATTTTTATCTAGGGAACACAGACGTTGCCAAAGAGGATCAGACTGTCATGAAGTCTGATGCTCGGCCTCTGAAAGTGGTTATTACCTGGTGCTTCATACAAAGGCATTCCTACTTTAACGAACATGAATTGTAATACATTAATTAAATAAAATAAATAAATAATACCTAGCTCTTCATTCACTATTCATTAATAGAGCTCAAAGCACTTTACTGAAGAGATCAGTATCGTTCTCCCAACAAATGGGGAAACTGAGGCACAGAGCTAGTCAGTGCCTTGCCCTAAGTCACCTGGCAGGCCAACAGCAGAGTCAGAAATACAACACATGTCCTGAGTACCACTCCAGTGCTCTACCCAGTAGACCGCACTGCATATGCAAGAAATTCTGTCCTGAAGGGAATTTGAAATCTCAGTTATATTTTTCTTAAGGAGAGGCAACTCAGACATGAATACAGTGTTTTAAGGGATGAAATTCACACCCCTGCAAAGGTCCAACCCAAGGCCTATACAGCACTTTAGCCCTATTTAGCCCCTATTTCGAGGGCTTACCTGGGACTTAATTGGTTCATTGGCCTGGCACAGCGGTGAGTTTCGCCCAAATGAGCATTTACAATTGTTCAAAGCCGCAGTAGAGGATGATGGATTTTTTTAGTTCCCTTCACTGCAGGCTTCAACAGACGCAGCCGAAATAAAGTTCTTTCACTCGAGGGCAGAAGAAAACTTACAAGGGTTTAATTTTAAAGCAAGTTATTTGTACGGGGAGATCATCTATTATTGAGGGTAACATGCCGGGAGGAGAGCACTAAATGGCATCAGAGATTTATATGCTTTGTAAATTCTGCAATTTCATTACTTTCCATGCTGAATATTGAGGCAGTAATATAGCATTAGTGGCTGTGGCTGCCTGTATCTTCTCCTTATTGTTGTAGGGTATTTTAAAAGGACTGAATCATGAAATAGTTGGGCTTACATTTTCTATAAAGAACCTCAGCATGGCATCTAAATCTTTCTCTGACCCCTGGAATTTTTATATTCAGGTCAATGGAAATTGCACTGACAAGTCTGAGGGTAGAATTAAAGACTCATAAAATTAAGAAAACCAGCCACATTCTTAGGCCTGCCCTGTTACCTAAGAAAATGTGTAATGCTCTAGTCAGTTTATGCTACGTGTGCCCCTCTGGGCCTGACCCACAGTGAATTACAGCTTGTAGCCTGTGAGCCTGGCTGTTTAGCACAAGCTGTAGATATCCCCGCTGTCAAACACAATGGCGATTGTCACAAATGTTCTATATTGCCACACAGGGACCTATCTTTCGTTCCCAGCCTCACTCCTTGGCCCAGAATCTATTTGAGAGCCCTGTGAGACAAGGACCCAATTCAGCAAAGCACTTAGGCACATACTTATTATTAAGCCCATACTTAAGTGCTTTGCTGAATAGGGATGAGATTAAGTGCTGGAAGTTAAGCACTCTGTATATGCTTTGCTGAGGCTATGTCTACACTACAGCTGCTACAGCGCTGTAGCTCTGCCGCTGTCACGTGGTAGCACAGACACTTCCTACATTGATGGAAGGGGCTTTTCCATCAATCCTCTCCGAGAGGCGATAGCTAGGTTGACAGAAGAATTCTTCCACCGATAGGTTGACCTAACGACATCATACAAGGTGTGAATATTTTCACAGCCCTGGGAGACATAGCTAGGTCAATTAAATTTTTTATTGTACACCTGGCCTGAATCAGGGCCTGTGTGTATTCAGCACTTGAGCTGAACAAAGGGAGTGCCTCATATTGTTCACCAGCGAGTCTTGCCGTCAATTAAGGGACCCTTGTAGTTTTCACTTCCAAAAGGAGTCCCCTCTGCTTTCCCACACCCTGATCTTGCAACCAACTCTCTGCCCAGAAGCCAGCTGCAAGATAAGGGCTTTAGGTAGCAAGTCCAGGTGGTTGCAACGTTGGGCATGAAGAAGGGAATAAAGTAATTGCAAAGTTTGTGGGAGGGAACTATGATAGGAACTGATTTATTTATAGAGATTTCTATGGCTTCCGTTGTTAGAGTGTGTATGCAACAGATCCAGGTAAAGAAATCTGAGTTATTGTCAGTGATATTGTTAGTATCTACTGCCTACCACTGAGCTCCATAAGGACCCATTGCCTGTCTAGAAGACAATGTGCATGCACGCAGAAGCAGCACAGAGACAGCCCTCACTCTCTGTTATTCATATTCACACTGAATTGCTTGTCTTCATTGTTTGATTACAGAGTGTTATACAGATCTAAACACAGTCAAACTTTAATAAGGTCCTTAGGAGCAAAAACAAATTTTGATTAAAATAAATTAGAAGGTGGGGTTTTTATTTAATTAAACAGAGCACATTTATCATAACTGCAGAGGAGGTGTTAGAAATAGGATTGTAGCTACTGTTTAAATTCTTTCCTCCAGTTTGGTTTAGCATTCATACAAGCACAGTACATGATCTGACAAGCAGATATTATTGCTCTTATTAACCGTCTCCGCAATACTCATTTTAGGAAGTTTTGGGAGGCAGGAATTAAAGTAGAAAATCTCTGGTAAATTATTGAAATTAACTATCCTTGAGTGCGGGGGGGGGGGGGGGGGGGAGGAAAAAGCAGCTCTCTAAGATTCAAACTAATATTTCTGTCCTGCAGAGCTATGTTCTGATTTTTGCATCAGAAGCTGGTGCCTACCACTTGATTTTTACAATCCAACAGAGACCAAATTTGCTTGGAGTTTTCATGACAAGTGGGGGCTGAAATTTAGGAGCTTTATGATGCATTTTTACTGCGCAATTCCATTTTATTGAACCAACATTTTCCTAAGGTGCTGTAACAATTGCCCATTGTTCTATCTTCAGTTTTCAGTGGGGCAAATCCAAATGAATTAGAAGCTTTATACTGTATCTGTCAAGAAGAGAAACATTCCCCAGGCCCCAGAGACTAAAATTTATTGTGCCATCATCAGCATCTCACAGAAACTTTAAAAGCATCACTCCTACCACTTTTGAAGGAGGCTCACACTCATGAGAAAATAGGGAAAACCTAATTGTAAAAAGTCTAGCACCCCCCCGAGAAGTACCCACCCTTCCACTCTAGCCAGGCTGGCATCTCTGAAGGTTGTGACTTGGCTTGCTGTTACAATGGTGTCAAATCCAGAGTAACTCCACTGAAGTCAGTGAAGTCACATCCTTGTCAAACTGGTGTGAGATTAGGATCAGATCCCATGTGTTCATTATTGCTCTACCAGGTATAATGCTAAAGTTTTTTTTTCCTGGGGTGGGGGGAAGCTGCTATAGGGAGCATTCCCACCCCAAGAGAGTGTGTGGGTGTAATTGTTATTAATTTAGCTTTTGATATACAAGCCAAATGTACCTGCAACTACCACTAACAGGGTGTGAAATCCTCCAGACTCCATGTGCCTCTTGCCAACAGCTTCTTTTGTTAGTTTTTGATTTGTCTTGGATCATGTACATTTAACCTCCAGTGACAGCTGTCAGCTAGATTAGGGTGTGTGTGTGTGTGCTTATGTGTTTAAAAGGTGTTTAGAATTGGAACGGTAAGAAAATACAGCAAGGAAAGAGCTTTACAATAAGGTTGGATATTTTCTGCTTCCCTCCTGGTTTTTTTTTTTTTTTTTTTTTGGTTAATTTTAAGTCCCCCTTTACTTTTGAGCTAAGTCTGGGCAGGTCCCATATGTCTGGAATGCACCTTAAAACAGCCTTATCTGTGGAAGTGATCATTAAATGGCAGGTGGTAGAGACCACTTTATTTTTTCATTTCTCTCTCATGTTTTTTTTTCCCCTCTGCCGCAGGCTATAAATTTCTGAATCTCAACCAGGAAAATTCTCGTGGCTCATGCACCTGGAATCTATACCTCTCAGTCACTGCTTGGATAGAAAAGAAAAGAAAAGAAAAGAAAAGAAAAGAAAAGAAAAGAAATAACATGCAAAACCAAGATGAGAAGAGGCTGTAGGCTAAGCAGGAAGACAAGTGTCAGCAATATTTTAAACCTTTAGAGTTATTTAAAATGAATTTTCCTTCAGATCACCTTAACACTTGTTCTTTATAGTAAAAGATTCCAATAGCATTTGAAACATGGTAGCGCTCAATTAGGAGGACAGTCCAGGCAATACACTATGACCATTATTTTCAGAACACCACAGCACATGGAATGCTCACTGTTTTGAAAATTCTGTCCTTAAGTGTCATGATGGGAACAGCTGGGAGCTGAACACTTTTGAGAACCTGGCTCCAATTAGGGGTGCCAAGCAAATGGAAATCTAACACTGAGAAATTTTGATAATCTGGCCCAATCTGTTTTGGTTCAGAATTTGGTAACTGCAAGAGATGTTTAGGAGCATTTTGATTACATCTGAGAAAAATGTAGCATTTCTATTTTTCAGGGGGCCATTCCAACATTCTCCTTTGCTCCCTCTCAGTCTTACTTTCCCTTTCTGGGTTCAAAGAGAGTGCAGCAGCCAAACAGCTGAGTTCCATCTGTTTCTGAATAAAGTTGAGGTGCGTTGTTTTGAGCAGGGATGAGTTTAAGCTGCAAAGTTTAGATCTGGACCTGGCTTTAAAACTCCCCACAGTGTTAAGGGTCATTATATCTGAGATTTGGGGTTGGTATGTTCATTCAGAAATGATGTAATACGGTTCTGGTATGTCAAAAGTGAATGTGTCCTGTGTACCCTCCTGTTAAATCACTTCAAAGGCTGGTTACCTCCTGGCATAATTGCTCCATTGCCTGATCCTCTTTATAGGGTCAGATTTACAAAGGATAAATTATTTATTGAAGTCAAACAGAGTTAAGCACCTAACCTGCTTACGTGCTTTTGCAAATTGCACTACACAGGCTCCTACCTACACCTTTAGATGCCTAAATACCTTTATGAATCTGGCCTATAACCCATAAATGCCCCAATTCTGTGCCATGCTCTGGCCTCTTTTCTCTGCTCTGGCAGTACAAATCTACCCTAGGCTCAGTAGATTTGGCTCTTGCCAAGTCTCCATTCTGTATGGTGATCATCAGGTAGCATAGCAGTGCTCTAACCAGTATCAGGTACAGAGCCAGCACAGAGAAGCCCTAGGATGAAAGGTATTCCACCTCTATGTCCGCTTCCCTTGACCACAGCTGAAGACCTTGCCCAAAGTTATTTTTTTCTGGACTAGAAAACCCAGGAAACACAGCACATGTGTAATAACTAGAGCTAAAAACTCTGGTTTAATTAAAGAAAGTTTTTATCACCTTTTGGGAGCTCTGAGAACAGCGTCGAAACTGAAGGCTCACCTGAAAAAGTTCAAGCACTTCCTGAACCAAAGTATGGAAGAGCAAAGGAACGGCTTTCATCAATCAAAGACTGAAGATGGCAAAGGGTTCGTAAGGAGAAATAATTCAACAGGCTGTTAGGAAGGTCAGCTGAATGTTAAGTTTTAAGTTATGATTCAAAATGCCAAAAAGCATAATGCATTAAAGAAAGAAGGGCAATCACATCCTTAGTCTTATTAATCCCATATATATTTCCTTATGCCTACATTTCTGGTGAGAGAGGCCAAGTTTTATTTTCTCTTTAAAGTCTAAATAAAATGGGGTGTCATTTACAAGAGAGAAGATGCGGAAATATAACCCCCTCATAAATATTTCTCTCATCTACTGAGATATGTTGGGGTATGTCTACATTGCAATGTAAGCCCAGGGTTTGTACTCAGGCTCAAGCCAAACCTCCCTTCTCTCTACACACAAACCATGCTAATCCAGGGCTTGGACCCAGGGTGGAGTGTCAAAGCCCGAGTCAAGCTGGGATCCAGGGTTCAAACCTTATTGCTTTGCCGTGTAGACCCAGCCCCACTGGACTCATACTCTTGGGGTCTGCCAAAAGTATCCCACAATCTCATAGACTGACTTTCTTTGTCTTCTGGATAGTCGAGTTTGGTGGACAGTCAAGTTTTCTCACAGTGAGCCATGAACAAAGGGCTAGAGTGGCCACATTTTAGGAGGGTGCTGGGAAGTCTGGGATATGAATGGTTGGACTCAGGCCACATAATGCAGTGTAGACACTGGAGCTGCAGGTTGGGACCCGGGGTTTAACAATTCCTAACTCGGGGTTACAAACTAGAGTTGACGCTCAAGCCCTAGCTTAACAAACCCGGGTCTGCTAAATCAGGTTCTACTAACCCTGGGTTTACATTGCAGTGTAGACGTACCCACAACCTCACTCCCTCTGAAGAAATGAAAGGAGAAAAGGTGTAGTGACAGTAATGGTATACCCAGTCAATGTGAACCCAAACCATGGTTAAGGCAGCTGTTCTTTATGCTTTACTTTCACTTGAAGCGGAACTAAGGAAACAAAACCTGCTAGAGTAGATGTTTCCTTCTTCCATTCCGAGTGTTTCTGATCATCTTGTGGTTTCTTTCACTCTCTTCTGATGGACAGAAAGGGTTACATGCTTCACTGCTCTGAGTCACTAGGCATACCGACTGAGAAGAGCTCACAAAGCAGGTTCTGTTGTGGGTATGTGGAGTCCGTTCCTTTGCTCATGAAAAACCATCAAGAACGGATCACCTCCTGTATTTGCCCTCCTGTAGCACTTTGCATCTGCAGCTCTCACAGAATTGTATAAGCATTTGAGTTCATTAACCCAAGCCCAATGAAGTAGTTATACTCATCCTGCATATTGCAAATTTAGACATGGGAGGTGTAAACTACTTCCCCTGAGGACCCAAAAGTCATTACTTTCAGTTTACCAGCTCTAACCACAAGAACGCTTTCTTGGAAAAACAAGCTGAGAACTACTGCATTCTAAAGTATAGCATTTCATGTATATTTCAGAGAGACGACTCCTCAGGCTGAACAATTTGATGATTATATATTTCTGTTAATATTGATATGATAATCTGTATGGAGCAACATCTAAAAATTCTGGATCCAGATTTAAAACACCCTGAAGTTTGTGGGGGATCCAGCCACTACAGAGATAAAATTCACTTGCGAAATTCAGAACCAGACTCCGATTCTGAACTCCCTCCCCAACCCAACGTCTGGGGGGGTTTTTCAGCCCCATTTTTGGCCTGAAGCTTTTATTGCAACTTCTAATTTAAGTCTGCGCAGTCAACAGTATAAACTCCATTTCATTCATCTATGTCATGGGAGCTCACATGGAACTGAAATTATTTATCAAAGCAGACACACAGGCCAGAATTTTCAAGAAAGGTCAGAACAATTGGTGCACATTGCATACTGAGCTCTGTTGAAAATTCTGGCCGTTAGTGCCACAGCTGGAGCTGATGGACACAGAGTGCTTTGGAAAATATGGCCCTTATTTAGAAGCTTATGAATTTCTAGCCCCAATTATATGGGTGCTGAGCACCTGAATATTTCCTCTTGAGTAGAGCCTTGTGACTACCCGATCTTGGGGATCACCGACACTAACATTTTTCAAATGTTTTGGCAGAATGAAGAAGAATTATTTTGGGCTGAACAGAACGTTTTGTAAGGTCTTTTAAAACATGTTTTTTAATAAAATGGAAGTAAAATTCAAAACAAAGCATTCTTTCAAATTTTAACATTTGGACTTTTTTGTAACTCTTTGTTTATTTGAGGAATTCAATACAAATTAGTGAAATGTTTGGGTTGACCAAATATGCATTTTTTGGTGAAAAAGAGTTTCATCCAAAAACCTCTGGTCTTGAGCTCCTTTGAAAATCCAGCCTATAGGCGTAACATTTAGGCGATAAACATATGTGATTCAAAGTAGACTAAGTTTCAAAACTGTAGATAAGTGTAGGACTAGTTCCCTTTTTAAAATGCTGGTACTTAAAATCACCTTTGGTTTGTGTTTCTTAGTTATACACAAATGGATGAGCCGCTGTAACTAAGTTAAACAAAACACACAGTTTTCTTTGGTTTTGTTTTTCGACCTGGGAACAACTTAGATACAGTAAACCTAGATATACAGATTATGAATTATTCTTATTTGGTTAAATTAGAACTCAACTGACCTGCAGCTCATCCCTAGAATCCAACCCGTGTGCGCGTGTGTGTGGAGTTTTTGTTTGTTTGTTTTGTTTTAAGGCTGGAAATAGAATTTTGATAAACATTGTTCTGTGGATCCATTTGCTGCTTCTGCTGAAAGTGGCAATACTGAAGCACAACAACAGAGGATGTTCTCCCGTATGAAGCAGTTTTGCCCACAGTAGTTCTGGAAGTCGTGCATTTGTACGGTGCAGTTTAGGTAGCAAGTGAAGAAGCTGGGACTTCAGGAGAGAGAGGCATTAAGGAGGCAGCATATAATTACCCCAAATGAGATTTGGTTAGGATCCTAGATAATCACTAGTGCTTTTGCGAGTGAGACCTTCAATGGCCACAGGTATTCAGGACCTCAGTCTCATACCCCAATAGAAAGATTCAGCTGAGAGCCGAATAGACACAGAGCTAATGAAGCAAATGGAGTGCTGGAGTTTGGATCTCAGGTTACCTCCTTGCTGCAGTTCGTCATTATTAGAAATCCTGTACTCTGTCTCCATTGAATAGGAGATCTGGGGAAAGAGTGCCAGGCTCCCAGCAAGGAAGCAGATGTAATCTCACCTGGGGCCAGACTCCTTTCCAGTGGCATGCATTATAAATCCTATAAGTGCTGAAGTAAGTTAAGTAAGTAATTTAAGAACAAAAAGGATTCTTCTCCCACCTCCTATCAATCTCTCAAGAATAAAACAAAGTAGCTGCCCACAGTGTGTGAAATCAGCCTTTTCCCTACAAGTAAATTCAGGGGGAAGAACTAACTTTAAGAGATGAAGTAATGTTTTATGAATTTGACCAGTCAAAAGTTCTTTGAGGAGTTACATCCTCCTGCATGCATACTGAAGCTTCCTATCCCAGTTCTCTTTCCATCTGTGCTGGCAATCAGGCTTCTGAATTCTAAATAGAGATGGTCAAATAACATTCATCGGAAATGTCACAATGTTTTTAGAATAAATTAATTGACTATATATTTATAATTATTCACCCAATGGTGGTACCAGAATACTAAAGTCTTGGATTCCTTTCCTATCTTATTAGAATTCACCTCGTCTCCTATACCAAGGCCCACTTAGTGTAAGAGAGTGGGGGCATCAGGAAGCTAGTTGCATCTCTCTGATTGCGTGGTCTAGTCTGTGCCAGCCTGGAGACTTCTCTAACTTATGTCAGCTGGCTGTGGTCCCCAAGTAATACTAAGAACGGCTGGAGTGCAACTCTGTTCCCCGCTCACATTGCTTCTATCAGGGCAGTTGCTATAGGAGAGGGTTATGCCAGCTTTACACCAGCTTGGGGAATTCTCAACGGGACGCTCCTGGGGTCGTATAGTAATTTTTGTTGTCAGAAAGGGATCGCAGTGCAATGAAGTTTGAGAACCCCTGTTCTAGTGTCTCTCTGTAACAGATCTGAATTGGAATCCAGAATCCATGCACCCTCCGAACCTGAGGGCAACTTAGATATGAATTTTGTGGCTTGTCTCTAATAATTTGTGGATGCAGCTCAGGCATCAGGTGCTGAGAAAGTGGCCCCAAGTCAAAATCCTTCTGGGCGCAGATAGCGCTACAGGGGGGCAGGGCTGCACCCTCTGTCAGATCAAAGCAAGTTTGATATAACGCGGTTTCACCTATAACGCAGTACGATTTTTTGGCTCCCGAGGACAGCGTTATATCGGGGTAGAAGTGTATTCATTGCTTTCACATTGTTAAGAACTCTTCAGTTTATTCAGCCTTTCTTACCAGAAAAGTTTGCTGAAAAGTTTGTCAAATGATCCTCATTTTCTACCTTCAGTCAGGTTTATAAGTAATTGTTTGGAAACAAAGGGTATTTTTCACTCCCTGGATCACTGTTCTACCCCATAGTAAGAGCCTGGGACTGGCCAGGATTGCAACCCAGACATTATAGATTAAACACGTCCCAGTGGAGTTTCTTCATATTTCTGGTTTAAAATATATTATGCTTCTAGTCTGAAACTTTTCCCACCTGTCTGCAGCCTGAAGCGTCGTTCTGCAGTGAGATATAAAGCGCTATAAATACTATAGGAGGTTATAATAGCTGACAAAACATTAACTACGGAGTAACAGCCTAAATGGTGCCACAGTCATTCTCGGGGGCTTCTCTCCAATTTTGCTGCAGGATTGGAATTTTCTATTGCATTGCAAACAAAAACTAGGTAAGCACTTCACCTAAGCCAAGAAAATAAAATGGGAGGGAAAGGTGGGGGTGCGTGTATGTATGTGTTTAGTCTGATATATTGAATCACTCCTTCTTTCCTCCATCTCACTGCTGCCTGTCCTGCTCCCTTCCTTCATTTATATACTGTTATCTTGAAGACATCTAGTGTTTGAGACAAGGCCTAGATCTTCAAATATCATTGCAACATTGACTGCAATGAAGTTATGCTAATTTTCAACGAACAGTGGATCTCGCCCCATGTGTTTCTCAATCAACTCCTCCCCCCTTTCCTACATTAAAACTTCAAGAATAAAATGTATTACTCAAATTAATCTGCAGAACTGCCACATCTAGCCTCGTCTCACTTGGAATTGGGCCTCAAATTCAACCCAAAGTTTGTAGCAAATCTTCCATCCAGATGGCTTTGTACTGAAATTGCAGCCAGTTCTAAAAGTTTCACTATGTTTTATAGTTACAACAGGAATGTAGAAAAAGAGAAATTCAAATCAAGGAAACTCAATAATCTCCAAGCCAGGCTGCTCATCACCACATCACCCCTTAAAGAGGAGAGGCCTTTATTAAAAAGATACGAAACAAAAATGATTTTTAATTTTATCAGGGAGACAAAGTCATTGCCAGAGACAGCCTGTGGCTAGATGAGATGATCAAGTCAAAAGGGAGAGCAGTGAAGCACTCACACAAATATGAAGCTAATATCTTTTTTTACTCTTAGGGAAAGTGCTGTTCAATTTCTGGTGCTCCAGGCATGTACAGCCTGAGTGGAAATTTAGAGAAATTGCATCCACCTGCTTCCCTTCCCCACATCAAGGGCTAGACCCTCAGCTGGTGAAAATCAGTTTACTTTAATGGAAGTAGGCGGATTTACACCAGCTGTGGAGCCAGGCCCCAGTCTCAGACTGCAAAGCAAAAATACAAATGAAACTGAATCCCTTAAAAAACATTACCCACTCCCAGCACTCAAGGAAAATAAAAACAGAGCTATAGAACAATGTTATAGCAACTATACTGCATAACATCAGACTGCTGTGTTCTGTGCAATGGAAAATTATATGCATCTCTTAATATTTTTTTGTTAATATTTAGCAAAACTAGAGGCTGCCAGTAGTTTCTTTTTTTAAAAAAAATCATTCATTAGAATTAGTTCTGAAGAGTTTTCTCTTGGACAAATAGTTTATATATTTGTTTGGATAAACTCAAAAATGAAAAGGAGGCTCTATTGAAGGTTCTGATTCAGCAGGCCATCTCTAACCAGCAAAGTACTTAAGTGTGCGCTTAACTCCAGAAACGGGCTATATCCCTTTGACTTCAAGGGCACTTTAGAATGGGCTTTATGTTAAGCAAGCACATGTTTAAGTGCTTTTCTCAACTGGGTCCCAAGGCTCCAGATGCCTCTAACATACATTATACGAACAGTGGAGAAATAAAAGGGGTGTATTACTCCCTATCCAGGTTTTCCTCAGAAGTAGAAACTCAGATACATAAATAATAAATGGGTTCACCTGGCTCACCCCTCAGTACATGTGGCCAAGGTATCACTGACCTAAAGCATCCCCTGTTTATTCTAAGCAGAGAGTAACAGTTGCTAAAGGCTTTGCTGTGTGTTCTGCACACGTGGCACGCGTGAACCACTGATGTCAGCGAGAATGCCAAGTGCAGGATATGCCCTGTTCGTGTCTTCCAACTCAGTCATGTGAGCCCAGCAGCTATTACCAAACATTATTCCATCACCTCCCATCTGTGCAGGGAACGTTCCAGTCCTTACATGCTCTTTCTTCAGCAGTTTGGGTACAAGGAGTGATAATGAGCCCCCCTCACAAGTAAACTAGTTTTGCACACCAATGGGCAGATACAGTATTCCACACAGAGAGTGACAATGCTGTAAATAACCTAAATGTGGTTTCCTAGGAGCCTGATTTCATTTACCTTCACAGAACAGCGTCCCAAATCCTGTGACCTTGTAAGGTTTTGCAAGTACAGACAGAGAATGGTTTGCGTGAGATTGTGAAAATGAATATACCTTTAAGACAGTGAGTGATGTCAGCTTCCCCAGGCTGTGCCTTCTGCCTTCTCTACAGTAATTCCCGGGCAAAGCGTGTCCTTTCATGTTCACTGCCTAGACAAAGAGGGGAATTAATTCAAAGGCTGTTTTATTTCTGTGCTGGATTTTAGGGATGGGCAGCTGCTGCAAAGTATGAATAGTGGCACCATGAGTTGGCTGGATTCAAAGGAGTTTTCGGGGAGGGGAAACTCTTGCACAATGGGTGGCAAATACTCTGAAGATGAAATAAACTGAAGGGAGACCTCATGGCAATTACAGATGAAGGGATTTGCACATGAATTTAGACATTTTTATTTGCATACCCTCTTCTTTAATTTGGCTCAGAAAATAAACAGGCAACTTTGTGGGAGGGTGTTTACGTTTCCATGGAAGGTGCTCAGATACCCTATAAAAAACTGGACAGACAGACAGATCCTGCCACCACTAGATCCCTGGTTCAAATCAGGTAAGCTCAGCAGTAATTGGAAATTAGTGCTACCACCTGATGGGTTTGTTGTGACATATGTGAAAAGATTTGGAAGGGTGTCTGAATCCAATTCCCAATAGAGACAAAATCCAGGATCACATCTTGCTGACAGCTTCCAGAGAGAATCCAGGGCTCCATTCTGATCTAACTCTGATTTACACAATGTAGCACCAAAGGCTTTAGTGGAATCACTGCTGAGTTACACCAACATAAGAGAGATCAGAATCAGGCCTCTGGTGCCTGACTTCCCCTCTCACCCTTGCAAGGCAGTGTTGGTGCCAGAATGTTTGTATTGTTTGGGCCTGATTCTTCTCTTGCTTATACTGGTTTAAACTGGCAATAGCCCCAGAGAGGGGAAAGGATTCACATCAGTTGTTAATGAGGTCAGAATCAGGTCAGATCCAGTGCTGGCACTGGCCCAGGGACAAAAGGGAGGTGACTTACCCTAACCCTGCTGCAACAGCCTCTATGGATTTCAGAGAAGGACATAGAGCTGGTGGAGCTGCCTCCATGGCCCCTACAGAAGCCTCCTGTGCCAGGGTATAACCTCTGTAGCCCCTCTGCCCTGGTCTAGCCATTACAAGGGGGCTGCAGGCCAGCAGGGGTAAATTCCCTTGCTTCTGTCTGTGTTCTACAGGCCTACAGAACTCAACATTAGGCAGCTCATGTTTCACAGTTGTTCTCACTGGGGCAGTGGGGAATTCTCTTGTTCTCAATGAGGGGAGGGAAGAATTCTCCATTGTTCTCAATGACGGGATTCACCATTGTTCTCAAATGGGGGAAGAGGAGAATTATCACATGGAAGAAGAAAAATCTCCATTGCTCTCAATGCAGGAGAGGAGAAATTCTCCATTGTTTTCTGTGGGAGTTGCTGAGTATTGGGAACTTTTGAAAACCTTCCCCTGCATGTTCTGGTCCAAATGAAGGACTCTGTTGCTCAGAGCTATCAATGCAGCATTTCCCAACTTGCATGAACAAAAGTCAATTTAAAAAAAAATGAAATGAAATGAAAGGCTTTTAATTGTGAAATATTTCCATTTGCAGTCTGGTGCAGAACAGCAATGTGACAGGCTCCGTGAAGCAGTATGTATATTTATATTTAATATTGGTCCCTTACACATAAAAAATAAATAAATTACTTCTAAGTTAGAACATGAAATACACGATAATCTGTCAGGCAATGCAAGCTAACATCTGATTCTAAATCATTAATAGAACATTGGCAAGCTGGGATTACAAATAAAACCCCTTTATATCAAGACAGAATGGGTTTGCAAACTGGCAACTTGTAAAGCACAATCTCATGAGGTGGGGATTTTGCTGAGAGTTAGAAGTCTTCAATTTTTAAAAAAGGCAAAAAAGATCCTAATCAAACCTAAGTCTCGTCTCAACCTTTATCTCATTATAATTCTCACCACTAAAATCCAGCACTGGGATGTCACTTTACAAAGGAGCACATGGAAATATGCATTGCAACAGTAAAAAAAAATGTAGAATAAGCTCAGCCTTTAGGAATCCTTGTGCGGGGAGGATTCATCCTGGCATTTGCAAACAGAGTAGCTTGCAGTTCTTAAATGTTTTTTTCCCAGGGTGTGGCCAAAGTTACATATGCAGTCAGTATGCGTTGAGTGTATATCCCCTAAACCTATGCATCCCACAGAGGGTGCAGTATCAGATGAGAGGGGAAAGAAAAATGGATCCAAAACACCATACAGAGACAGAAGGCACCAGCCACCCATTTGATTACTGTTAATAGGTGTGGCACATTTGAGAGTGATTCAGCAAAGCGCTTTAACATGCGCTTAACTTTAAGGCTGTGCTTCAGGGCTTCTCTACACAGTTTTTGTGCCACCTTATCAGTTTGAAACCAGTATCATTAAAGCAATACAACCCAGTGTGGATGCAATTATATCAATGCAATGGTATTTATACAGGAATATCTATTTTTGTAAATTTAGGGGAATAGGCTATGCTGGTAGAAGGCACTTTTATAACAATATGAATGCATCCATCCTAGGGGCTGTACCGATTTAATTTTCGTAAAATAAAGCATACCTCTAACCAAAATAGTTAAATCAGTACAAAACTTGTGTGTAGACCAGGCCTCAGTGTCCTGACTTATTATTTAAGATCGGTATGATCACAGTACCTAGAAGCACTAGTCGCGAATCAGAACTACATTGCACTAGACACTGTACAAAGAATGAAATGACGGCCCCTGTCCTGAAGAGCTGACAATTTATTATAAGACAAGAGACAACATACAGATGTGGACAGAGCATAAGTCAACAATGAGACCATACTGATTAGCGTGACAAGCTGTGGTCATTGCACACTGGCCGTTTACCCGCTGTCAAGCTTTTTGTAGGCCTCATGGCAAAGGAGAGTTTTAAGAATGGATCTGAAGGTGGATAATGAAGTAACATGGTGGATGTTTACAGGGAGCTCCTCCCAAGTGTGAGGGGTATCATGGGAGAAAGAAGCATGGGCTTATGTTCTGTGCTGAATGAGAGCCCTAGTCTCTTATTTACCTTAGTTGACGATTTGACACCATTCTTTAAAAGGAAAAAAAAATCTATACCAAAACCAATTGGTATATGTTTGGCCAAAATGTTGAAGGTGCATAATAAAGATGGCCCATGGCGTTATGTCTTAACATGCACTGGGTATTTATGCAGGTACAAGCATGGTAAATAAGGTCAGGTCTGGTCAGTACTGGGATGGGAGATAGCCAAGGGGAATCCAGGTGCCAGCTGGTGAATGTAAAGGAGAAAATCCAGGTTATTGGTGATGTGGTGTGTAGTGTTTTTCTCTTAATCAGTACAATACCAGTGTTCCAAGGGGGTACTGCACTGCTAGAGGGTCCATCTTTCAGAAGTGATGAATAGCAAGGTCCTGACTGTCACAGTTCAGATTTATTTGTACCTTTGACCCTCTCTGGTCTCTGCAAGTGTGACCCCACCAAGGTGACAGGCCCTGTACCATCACCTCTCTCTGGGTGGAATCCTGGGATTCTCTCGCTCTTAGTGTGGGTCTCAGCACACCACCCTGTGAGTCAATTGTAATTCGTCAGCAGGCGCAACTGGGTTCAAACCCTGAAAGTCTTCCCTTTGGGAGATGTGACCAGTGTACAGTGAGCCAAAACTCTGTTTTCAAAGCAAGGTATTGTTTCATCTCAACAGTAGGAGCAAAGCATAAGAAAAGCAAAGGGATTAATACAACAAACAGCCTGCACACATAACTGTCTTACCTATAGCTTAGGGAGGCCTTGCACCCCCACTTCTGTGACCAGGTTTCAGTCTGCTTCCCTGCAGTCCCTTTGTCGCCTTCCCCCTGTGCTTCAGGGCCTTTTATCAGTCTCAAAGTTGTTTGCCCTGGGTCTCATGAACTTGGTCAAACTGGTTTATACAGTCCATATGGAGGGAGGGAAGTCAGAGCTGGGCGAAATTTTATATTTTTTGGCTGAGAAATGCACATTTGGGTTGACTGAAACATTTTTGCAAATTTCTGTAAAATTTGCCAAATTGTTTGATTAAAAAAAAAAAACTTCAGAAAAAATCCAAATGAGCTATTTTGACATTTTCATAATGAAACATTTTTGATTTTTTAATTCAGAATGACGTTTCAATTTGAATTTCACTTCAATTTTGTTTTTAAAAAGGTTAAAAAAAACAACCCTCAATTTAAAAAAAAAAAAAATGTTGGTTCGCTAAAATGTTTGAAATAAAATTCATTCTGGGATGGTCTGAAACATTTTTCTCACCAATATTTTGGTTCAATCACCAGACCAAGAAACCAGTTATTTGCACAGCTCTGGTCAGTGATAGACTTCAAAGCAATTGGTTTCCTGCATTATCTTTTAAGTATTAGTAAATGTTTGTCTGCCTTGCTGCCTATGTGCAGGTCAGCTCCTGCTGGAATGATCCCCCTGGTAATCCTGTAGCCAGTCACACAATAATAATCAGAGAGACGGAATATATAATATTCACAAAATGCTACAGGCACCTCCACATCCCCCACAGTGATCACTCGTGGTCACGGAAGATAACATGGCTATGTTCATAAGAGCAGGAGTGTGTTACCTTATGTCAACTAGCTAATTACAGTTTGCCTACCTACACTTACTTCAGACAATTTTCTTCTTCACTTTCAGTATGTTGTATACTACTGTCAGCACCATTGTACTGGCTGCCATAAGCCATCCCAATGGTGGCTGACACCCCTGCCCCTCCAAGGCATATGTATTGGTGGCTGCGTTTTTCCTGCAGGTAATAACCAAGAGATGGGTGGGCCCTGGGGGCTTCCTGCAAACCAGGTCAGTTCCCTTGGCACTGGAGCTGTCTCTTGTTGACCCACTACAATAGAAAAGCATTATTTTTCCCACGAGACACCAGCAAGCTCTAAACTTCCACGGTACCTCAGAAATGTGGTTATCAGTCACCACTCCCATTTGTATGCACCCAAACTTTGGCTACAGGATGCTTAGTCACAAGAGAAGAATGAAGCCTCAGACGGAATTATTTATTTAGACATCACATGAGATAATCTGGGTGTTCCCTGTAACACACACGCTTCTACACACGAATACACAGTATAGAGTGCTTTTCCTAACTTAGATTTTCACCGCCTTTCTTAGGTTTTCATAAGCAGATGTATCCAGCAAACAGAAAGGGCTCTGAAGGTCCCTGGCTACAACCAATGCAGCTTTATTTGCTCTGTGCTTGAATGTGCTGCTTTTTTTTCCACACAAAGGTGTATTTTCATTATTCTAGGGAAAACTACAGAACAAGTTGAGACAATGCAAAGCTGAATGAAGCAAAAGAAAGGAGCGTTCCCAAAGGCGTGTCTTTGGAAGTGCTGCTCAGATAAGCCAGCATGTGTCTTCATGTCTGCTAAAGGGAAGGGCTTGGCTTACCCACAATAACACTTCATGTTGCAGATAGGCAGCCAAGAGTTAGCTGAAGATTTGCTGCTCGGCATGCTAGGGCAGATACAGGGAGCAGACTTACAGGAAGATTTGTCACTGTTTGATGGACAGGAAATGGACACATGGAACATAGGCTCCCCCACAAAAAATAACTCAGAATGGTGAGGGGGGTGCCACTGACGGGAAATAACGTCCCAAGGGAGAGGGGAGATCAGTCTGCATCTGGCTTGGAAAGAAACTGAATTGAATCAGGATTTTTTATTAATAATTATTATTAATTTTTATTATCTGCTTCCCAGCTGAACACAACATAGTCAACACGGTCACTTCAGCAAGGATATGCTCTACTTTATCCAGTGTTAGAAGGGCATTAATGCTCCATGCACGGAGAATGTTAGGCAGCAATGCAATTAGTGACTGAGGCTAGGTCTACACTACCCGCCTGAATCGGCGGGTAGAAATCGATCTCTCGGGGATCGAATTATCGCGTCTCGTGGGGACGCGACAATCGATCCCCCAATCGACGCTCTTACTCCACCAGCGGAGGTGGGAGTAAGCGCCGTCAACAGGGCGCCACGGAAGTCGATTTTGCCGCTGTCCTCACAGCGGGGTAAGTCGGCTCCGATAGATCGAATTCAGCTACGCTATTCGCGTAGCTGAATTTGCGTATCTTAAATCGACCCCCACCCCTGTAGTGAAGACCTGCCCTGAGAAGGCTCCAGAAAATGTTGCTTCCACTTTTAAATCTTCACACACCTCTATGCTCCCTGATTTTAGTTAGTGCAAGAAGCAAAAATACAAAATAAATCCTGGCAGAAAGACCATTTTTAGTTTGCCCAGCTCAGCTCAAACCAAGTACAAAAAATCCTCACAAGGAAACTTGATTTCTTGAGATTTCCAGTCCATTTTCCAGGATTCGAAGGAATTCAGAAAAATTTCAGATAAGCCTATGAAATTGAGGATTCTTAACTACACTTAATGGAACTTTTTCACCGTTCTCCCTCACTAATGACAAGTTCTTACTATGGACATGCACTGTGGAATAACAATCGTCTGAAAAGAACTGCTGATGCCATGACCCGTCATGAGATTGTACAAAAGGCATGAAATTAAACTTTGTCAGCATTGTGGTTTTAAAAGGACATAATTCAGGGTGATTATTAGAATGTCTTAGAAGGAGGGACACATGCACATACAGAGTGATTGCACAGTTCCCATATGATGATGTACATTACTTCACGGAAAAGTACACGTTCCCTCGGAAACAATATCATGGGTACATTTACTCATGCCAGTGCTACTGTTTTATCACCCCGCAATTGAGTAAGCAACTTGTCACTGTTGTAAGATCCTAAATGGTTGCTCTTGACTGAAGGATGGGCCAGCACAATTCTTATACTCTACTTGTGCCTAACTTAAGCCCTTTATTGAGTACTGGGTGGTGCATAGGCCTTGTGCTTTCTGCACAGGGATAAATTCCACCCAAAAGAGCCGCTCTGATGTAAGGGGACTGGATGGTTCAGGAGATGCTTAATGGCTGGATTCACCAGTAGGAATCCAGCCCAGCAAAGAAAGGGGAAAAGTTATTAGGTTCATTACTTCAATATTAGGTTATTACTCTGTGGAGAAAATTTAGCATCAGTGGAGATGTGCCCGCTTATACCAGGGCTGAATTCGTGCATAAATGTGCATGCAACTATTTTAGTACATCTCATTGCCAAATATTTGGCACTGCATTTGGTCAGCTTGAATTTTTCTGAGCATCCTGATAGGTGGTATGTACATATATTAGACTATAAACTTTGGGAGGTTGAAGTCCACCAGCAGATTCTTCCTTCCATCCATTTTCCCAGAAGAAGTTTCCCATCACCAGCGTGGGGAGTGCTAAAAGAAATAGCTAACGTCTGTTTTAGGAGAGAGGGACACACATGCACACCTTTGGGCCTTTAGGCACTGGGAGTTCCTTAAATCAGATCACAGAGAGATTATAGGAAGGTGAATGTCTCCAAGCATTACTGAATATGTCCGCACCGCTGGCAATTCACACCGCTCATACTAAACTCCCAAATTCCTGTTCCCACACAAGTGAGACCCACCACAAATGCAAGGGGGACTCCACCACCCCGTGGGACTATCCTTCTCCTCCTTACCCAATAGGGACCATGCCCTCCTTTGGCTGTTCCAAAGGCCCCATAGGCATAAGAAGGGAATAGTACCAAGACATGATGCATACCTATTTTTAACCATTTTATAAAACCCTTATTGGCACCTGCCAGCCCATCCCAGCTGTAGTGTCTCTTCATACACGATGCCACATCCCCTCCATTTGGGATGTCCAAGGGTTGTTGCCGGAGGAAGAGTCCCTGCCTAAAATGACAACAAATACAAGTTTATTTTTAAGAAGGAATGTGCTGGCACATGTCAGAGGTAGCAAAAGTGTTGCTGTAGGAAATGAAGCCGACTGCATGTGAAATTGCAAGTAGATTAATTACAAAAACTGGGGGAGAGCTCTGTCTGCAAATAATGTCAGAGATATTAGTGATGTTGCCTTCCTTACCCTAAGCCAGTGGCTCTCAACCTTTCCAGAATATTGTGCCCTTTTCAGGAGTCTGATTTGTCTTGCGTACCCCTCAAGTATCATCTAACTTAAAAACGGCTTGCTTACAAAATCAGACATAAGAATACAAAAGTGTCACAGCAAACTACTACTGAAAATTGCTTCCTTTCTCATTTTCATCATATAACTATAAAATAAATCAATTGGAATATAAACATTGTGCTTACATTCCAGTATATAGAGCAGTGTGAACAAGTCATTGTCTGTATGAAATTGTAGGTTTTTTTACTGACTTTGATAGTGCTTTTTATGTCACCTGTTGTAAAACTAGGCAAATATCTAGATGAGTTGATGTACCTCCTGGAAGACCTCTGTGTACCCCCAGAGGAACATGTACCCCTGGTTGAGAACCAGTGCCCTAAGCATGAACAGGACAAGATTCATTAGACTTAGCTGCTTCTGAAACTGTAAAATCAATCCCTCAGATTGCAACACCCAGCTTACTAATTGCCATTATGTTTGTACATTAGCTCGCTGTCTGCAAAGTTGGTTTGGGGGAGGGCGGTAGGTTTAATTGTGAAATCAAATATTCCATACTGTTGTATTCACACACTGAGCAGGACTGAACAAGAGTGGCCTCTTTTTTCCTTCTTTTTTTCTTTTTGGTGTGGTAACAGGAAGGAAACTGGAATCCAACAACTTTTTCAAATGTTTAATTTTAGTACAGGGAGCACAGTGCAAACATTTAAACAGGGAAGCTCTTGCTTTCAATCTTTTGTTTGTTTGTAAAAATCAAATATACATTTCTTGGACTGAAAATGTGTGTTCACTTGTATATGTTTTTACAGCACCTCGTTCAATGGGGCGTGAGGTCTAGCTGCAAACACAATATTAACAGGAACACTGTGACTATAATGTTCAAGGGGAGTAGCCCAAAGTTAGGCTCCTACATCCATAGATCTGTTCCTAAATACATAGCTTGATGTTCAGAGGTGCTGAGCATCTGAATCTCTTATTGTCTTGAGGGTGTTCAGGCAACCTTGGAAATCAGAACACTTACCTTAGGCACCTGAATATGGATTTAGAGGTGGGATTTTCAATAACACCGATGAGAATGATTAAAAATCAATGGGAGCTGGGTGCCTATATCTCTTTCCACTCCTTGCTGCCTATCTTTAGGCACACATATGTGAAAAAAATCAGACCTCTATGCATAGTCTGGGATAACTTCACCCTTCACCACAGATTCACACCAGGGTAACTCAGTTGCTTTCAGTAGAGATACTTCTGATTTATAGCCAGCATGAGTTCAGAATCAGGCCCCTATTGTTTTGAAAGGCACACAGGTTTATTACTCATAGATTCTAGGACTGGAAGGGACCTTGAGAGATCATCAAGTCCAGTCCCCTGCCCTCATGGCAGGACCAAATACTGTCTAGACCATCCCTGATAGACATTTATCTAACCTACTCTTAAACATCTCAAGAGATGGAGATTCCACAACCTCCCTAGTCAATTTATTCCAGTGTTTTAACCACCCTGACAGTTAAGAACTTTTTCCTAATGTCCAACCTAAACCTCCCTTGCTGCAGTTTAAGCCCATTGCTTCTTGTTCTTTCCTTAGAGGCTAGGATGAACAAGTTTTCTCCCTCCTCCTTATGACACCCTTTTAGATACCTGAAAACTGCTATCATGTCCCCTCTCGGTCTTCTCTTTTCCAAACTAAACAAACCCAATTCTTTCAGCCTTCCTTCACAGGTCACGATCTCAAGACCTTTAATCATTCATGCTCTTCTCTGGACCCTCTCCAATTTCTCCACATCTTTCTTGAAATGCGGTGCCCAGAACTGGACACAAAACTCCAGTTGAGGCTTAACCAGCACAGAGTAGAGCGGAAGAATGACTTCTCGTGTCTTGCTCGCAACACACCTGTTAATGCATCCCAGAATCATGTTTGCTTTTTTTGCAACAGCATCACACTGTTGACTCATATTTAGCTTGTGGTCCACTATAACCCCTAGATCCCTTTCTGCCGTACTCCTTCCTAGACTGTCTCTTCCCATTCTGTATGTGTGAAACTGATTTTTCCTTCCTAAGTGGAGCACATGACTCTCCCTGTAAACAAAATTGTGCCTTCAGTCTACAGACTATTTGACAATCTAGCTATCTGGCTGTCTCCTTAACCTACAGTAGCTATCAGATGTCTAAGGTGCCTATTATTGTGGTATCTAACTTCATCAGTGTTGCTCTAAAGAGCAGATTGGAAAATGTAATATTGCCTCCACATATTGCAGGTAATGTCTTTCTAAATAATCTAATTCTTCAATATGTGAAGAATTTCTCTCTCTCTCTCTCTCTCTCTCTCTCTCTCTCTCTCTGTTTTTATAAAGTAAATAGAATAACGCCAAGATATATATATATATTTGCTTCAGTTATATCAAGTTCCTGAAATATTCTTTCTTCAGCTCAGTATTTCCCTGGTTATATTTGATTGGGAGTATATTGCAGACTAGCCTGTTTGTGTTTTGGAAAAAGCAGGCAGTGCTCTTAAACTATCCCAGCTGCATACCAGAGCGATACAGGACTCCCCAGAATGGAAGCTCATACAATTCCAAATGCTATTTTCAGGGACATAGCTTAGGCATTAAAATTCCAATTCCTAGTTTGTAGCAAGCTGCAAAAGTTGGCAAGTGGGATTGGTTTACTCAGGCATGCAACTTCGTCAGGGTAACCTTGAGTAGCATTTGGAAGAAAAAAAAATCACCATCAAGCCAGAAATCTCATCTTTTCTGCTTAAAAGAACACTTGCTGTCAGGGTGGATATCAGGATTTTTCTCTTCACTGTTGTACTTAACAACTCCCTTTGCAAGCTCAAAACTGAAATCTGTGTTTAATCTTACCAGTATTGGGGTGTCTCCAGTCCACTGGTGTCAGCTTTAAGGTTTTGTTTTTAAATTATTGGTTAGTTGGTCTTGTCTGCAGGATTGTGCGCACTGAATTCTTGTTAGTGGGTAAAGCATGAAGACCAAAGTGTGTATGATGGATTTTTATCGGGAAGTAAGTCATGAGCATTGGGGCTGGTTTGTTATGGTCAGGTTTCTTATGAATGTTGGTCTGAATGAACATGTCTCTTGACATTCTAGGTTCATCGATTAAGGACTGAGCTGGACGCACTGGTTTACTGTTGTAACTTACTCATGGTATGGAGTCTGAGCTATGCCTAAAGGAATTAGCATTTCAGGATTGCTTATTAGTCTGATTGCTTATTTGAGGGTCGCTCATGAATGTTGGGCTATGGATGGGAGTTTGTTGCATAACACATCATTAGTTTGTTTTTGTAGGGTTGCTCAAAATGCTGAGCTATGTACAGTGATTGTTATTACAGGAGTGTGAGAAGCAACATTGAATTTTGCATTTTAATCATTTTATTCAGTTGCAGTCTTAAAAACACCACAGTAAATGACAGAGTTCCTCCCTAAAAGGGCAGTTGGATCATTATCATAAACTTCAATCATCATCTTCTTGTAGAGACAGAAAATACAAGGAATCTGTAAATAATTGAACATGGTCGTTCTGACTTATTTTCAGTTACAGAAAAGGAAAAGGCCCAGCATCTTTTGAGCCCAGGGCACTGTCCTACAATTAAGTTACAACTGATCCCTAATTGTTTTGCTTGAAGATTGTTTATCTCTTTCCTTCATGACAGTCCCTTCTGAGCTCCTTAACCCAGTCAATGCAATTGTTACCCATATTGCCTCTTTTCCCCTGGAGGTGGTTTGGGATTGCAGAGCGGGCTGACACACTAGGCTTAGAACTTTGGTCTACTCACAGGATTTGTTCTGGCCCAATTAAGTGGGCTAAGGGTGCGGTTTTTAAATCAAAATATTTACTCTGGTACAACCTCTACCATGGATGCAGTTATACCTGTATAAAGCCGTGTTATACCAGTATAGCGTATACCCCCTTCCTTTACAGGAATTAGCTATGCCAGTATAAGCACTTTTACGTTGGTATAACAGCATCCCTGCTAACAGGGTTGTACCACTTTAGCAATACGGATAAAGTCAAAGCATTACACCTGTTGGATATGGACAAGGCAGAAGCAATTTTAGGCTTTCAATTTTTAATTTATTCAAACATATGTCATTTTCAATTGCGCCCATTTAACATCGGTCCTTTTTCAAAGGCCTTGGGTCACAGAAACATTATTTTTTAGTTGTTTCTGTATGTATAGAAACAACAACAACAAAAAGACCATCCCTTCTGTTTGTTAAAGCAGGAAGCAAATGACGGGGAATACCCTTTAGCAGGTCTTGAACCAGCTAGCTAGTATTTCATGCTTCGTAGGATGTGCTTGGAACCTGTGGCAGCCAGACTTAACGATATTGTGGAGGGAATAGCAAAGTTTCCAATTTTCCACTTTACTGCAAAAGCAAAAAGATCTTTTCAAGTGTCTCACCATCCCCCAGGCATGCTATTAAACTCAGTTTTGGTTTGCCATCCTACATACATTGGTGGGAAATAGACTGCTAATATGATGTGTCACCAGCATCATTTAACAAACCCAGAGGGCTCTGTTGAAACAAGGACATGACACCTAGAAGGAAGGGTGCAAAACGTGCAGGTTATAGCTTGCTGCCCATTTCAATAGCATCTTAGATGAATGACGCCTTAGAAGGAGGTAATAATGGAACTAGTCAAAATTTTTGATCCAAAATCTCTTTTTAACAAAAAATCACCACCACCACCACCCCCCAAAAAAACAAACCTTTTGATGGAATATTGCTCTTTTTCAATACTTTCTGATTGTTTGGTAATAAAATTGAAAAAAAAAAGACAATTTTAGGGGGTCATTTCCCTCCTTCACTACCCTTTCCTCATTTTATCATTTGGTAACTGGAAAATGGGATCCAAGAGTGGGGAGGGAGGGGGGAGATGAAAAGCTGAAAACCCCAAACCTTCATAGTATTCACACAGGGGTTTGAACCTGTTCAACTAAAGTGTGTGTATGTAGACAATTGTGTATGTAGACAAAGCCTAAGGGTACGTCTATACTTACCTCCAGGTTTGGCGGTAAGCAATCGATCTTCTGGGATCGATTTATCGCATCTTGTCTAGACGCGATAAATTGATCCCGGAAGTGCTCGCCGTCGACACCGGTACTCCTGCTCCGTGAGAGGAGTACACGGAGTCAACGTGGGAGCCTGCCTGCCGCGTGTGGACCCGCGGTAAGAACCTTGTAATTCGAACTAAGATACTTCGACTTCAGCTACGTTATTTACGTAGCTGAAGTTGCATATCTTAGTTCGAACTGGGGGGTTAGTGTGGACCAGCCCTAAGAATAGCTCAAACTGATAAGAAAAGTGCGCAAATCACTACCCACCCAATCAAACACACACAGAATTCCTGTTAGCATTAATAGTGCAGAAGCTAGGCACAAGCCTTAAAGAGCAAATATTACAGATAAATTAAGGGGTCTGTATAAAGCACATTCTCCACTGTCAGACCTGCATCCCAAGCTTGAGATGAACTTGTTTGGGACCATTTTAAAAAAAAAACAAAAAAATTTGATCGATTTTTTTTGCATACATAATGAACCAGTGCCCAATACTTTTACCCTCAGAATATTCTGAATCAGTTTTCATGTTGGTGATTATTCCATTGCAAATTTCACACTGTTTTGGGTAATAAATACAATGGGCCTCATTTTTAAATGTCAATTTCTAAATCTTATAGCTGGAGCTCTGATATGCCCGAATGGGGACCCAAGCCAAAGATTTGATTGCCCCAATGTAGATTCACAGCTTCAAAAATCAGGATTGCAATACATTGTCATGCTGAACAGATTGATTCCTCTCTATTCTTCTGCAGTATGACTAACAATGGACTTTCAGAAAAGACGCAAGGATTGTCAAAAATGATGACTGCTGTTAAATCTGATTCCCCCAAAGGAACAAAATAGCCAAACATGTTAGCATGGAGAAGCAAAATTCGTTATTTCTAAGCTACAGAACCAGCTCTGTTAACTAATGCAAACTCCCAAGATATTTGCTTTTAAATGTGGAGGTGAGGGAGGAAGTAAAAACTTTTGTGGAGACTCGGGATGGGGTGAGGGTGGTAAAAGAAAGTTGGTATGATCTGGAGAGGGAGAGTTCTCTGAATTTTGCAAATGAGCAATTAAATATCTAATTTCTTTTATTATATGAGTGGAGGTATCAGAACTGATGTCCTGGAAAAATTCCAGTGTGACGAGTTGTATTTTGACTCTTTAATTCCCCCCTGCAGTTTCCAATGGATACAGTCCTAAACAGCTATATAGTGTTGCTAGATTTGCCACATTCCTCCCAAGAGGTGGCTGCATTTCAGTGGCAGGTGGAGTGATCCTTGTGTATCAGTTATTCATGGCTTTGAAGCACTTTAGAATCGAGGAGAATATACAAAAGTTGAAGATAAAGACTTCCTTTGGATTGTTTGAAAACCCCAGCCCAATATTAATACTGTACTATCGTTTAATTATACCACTGACATCCAATCATTTGAAACACTCCAGATATCTTTATCTATAATGTTACCTTATTTTACAATTATTTCTGCTCTCTGGTTATTTCCTTTCACTTATTTGTGTATTTATTTATGTCTGGGCAGTGCAGAGAACATCCGGATTATATTGCCAAGGCTTTGCCCTTCAGTTTGCAATTATTTTCTTTTTTCTCTCCCTCGCTGCTTTGGGATTCAGCACATGCCCATCTTCATAGAAAACACAAGCATGCAGGGAAATGTTCTGAAGGTTCGAGCGGTCGACATGCTCATTATAATTTTGAGCCAGGGACTCCTTGAGCTGTGCTCTCAGCAATGGATCTGCTCAAAAGCGGATACCAGGCATGCCAGCCCTACAAATGAATGTTCTCATAGCAACTAAAGTTTTAGGAAAATATACTAGAATGTAGGGGACAATCCTGCAGTGGCAAAGAGGTAGACAGCATATGGCCAAATAAGGCTTCTCCATTCTTTCACATCTAGGAGGGCTACACAATTCTCCCTTTACCCTACAACACCCCCTACATGCGCAAAGAGGACAGGGGGCTTGACTACAGTGCAGAACAGAAAAGACATACACGTTGTGTGAACTAAAAATGAAATAACTAGAGCATCCATCTACTCTTCATTTTCCTGAGATGGGACACATTAAGAATGCAAAGTGTGATGGCCCCAGCTATATTCCTGTTCCTGAATAGTCAGCCACTTTATAGCATAGTTTTTCACCAAGCATAAATAAATCTGAGGGGACAGGGGGGGGGAAAGCCTCAAGTAATTACTCTCCACCTGCTTGTGGACTGAATTTACAGTGGGCAATTTCAGGAGATGTGGCCCTGAGCTTTCCTCTGCTCTGTTTGATGTCTCAAGCCTGCAGAAGAAGTAAATAATTTGATTCAATTTATTGGACAAATTTAGAGGTCAAAACTGACAACCCTTCAAGACCACACAGGTTTTTTACTCCCCAGGTGAATTGTGGAATGTGCCTGGGAGATAGAACCGGAGAAGAACTTTTCTTCTCTGACATACTTCTATCAGCAAATTTTGTAAGCCCAGCAGTTTTATGATGTGTTGGCAGCTCATTCCACTTAAACTATGTGCACTGAAAGCTTTACGGGATTGATGCTTAAAAGGATTGGGGTTACAGAGTGGGACTGTGCTCTGTCTACTTTTTCATTCTGCACCCATCACCAAAATGTCCATATTTGGCAGTGGTTCTGGTAAAGTGTAATATTTATTTGCTGTTTATTTTACGGTAATAATACAGGGATCTAATTTTGTATCCAAGAACTAAATTCTGTGCTGACTTATATCCCATGCAGTCATTTAATTCAGTGGGGAATTTGCCCTTTATTGGTTCAGACAGCTGTAACAAGTATAAAAGAGAGCAATGGAAGAAACTGAAGATGAATATCAATAAAACTATCGTAATAGTGAAAGTCTATTAGACAGTGAAAATCTCTCACAAGAGACGTCGTGGAAACTTCATTGCTTAACGTCGGTTAAAGCTGGACAAGACAAAATTCCAGCTGGGTGAATATTGCAAAAAGCCTTCCACAAATATGTATTCAAATTTGTAATTGAATTCATAGAGATGGTATTTATACCTCTCCTTTTTCATCTGTCATGAATATTCCAGCTGATGAATTTACTTGTAAGAAATGTTCATAGACATGGCACATTTTAAGAGAATGTTGCAGATCCTCCATATTTTGAATTTGTAATCATGGGTGGTCACACTGAATACCCTGCTGCTGAGAATTATGTCCATGCAATCAGGAAAGAGAAACATGCCATGTGACCTGTGCGCCCAAAACAGCTTACATCTTGAATATCCAATACTCACAGTGAACAAAATAAAGCCCAAGAATAACTGACAGGAATTATTTGGTGAATAATTTTGAATAATGGGTAAATTCCAAACAAATCACAGTCTGTGAGAGGACAATTGATAAAGAGAAAAAGAGGTGAAATGCATTGAAATAATTCATAGATTATAAGGCCAGAAGAGCCAATAGTGATCCTCTAAATTGACCTCCTGTATAACACAGGCCATACACCATTATGAATTATCCATACCTGCTGTATGGAGAATATGCATGTATTGATCTGATTTGCCTAATGTAGACAAATGAGCTTTTAAAAAAATCCAGAAGTAAACTTGCTTCCAGTATGTTTTTCCAGTTGTAACATGTGGGAATGGGAAGCTTGGCCTGAAGGTGACTCTCACCTATCAGTTGTCCTTGGATGGGAATGCAATAATTTCATAGTTATTGCTATTTACATTGCAGTACGGCCCAAAATCTGCTACAAAATTTCCATACAAAGAAGATGACTTTGTTCCCTGCCCCCAAAGAACAGTCAATTGCATATTGTTGTCGTCATACAATTCTGGTAGCACCTACTTAGACCTTCTTCCCTCCTACCCCCCAAAACACTGCTCAGTTCCCATTTGGGCACCAAAACAAGTGTCCAGATTTACAAAGCAGCTCATTTTGTAAGATGCTGCGCTCTTCTGAAAATGTGGCCCTAAGTGTTACAATGGGAGCTTCTGACTGCAGGACACCTTTGAAAATCTTGCCCTCATTATGATGCCTAATTGGGAGCGGAACTCTTCTGAAAATCTGGCCCCAATTTGTGGGTACCAACCACCTGAAAATCTGATCCTGTGCTTTATGGAAAAATCTGACCCCACGTGCCACATACTTTACAAACGCTCAAGAAAGATGGCCCCTGCTCTGAGGCGTTCATAAGCTAAAGACTGACAAGACAAGACGAGAGAGGTTACTAGAGTAAGAGAACAACAACTGGGAATTTATGCAAGAATGAATTAGATTCACTGTAAACTGCAAGGCGGGGGGGAGACTTTAATAGGGACCTAAATGTGGACATGATAGGGTCTTGCAGATGAGCTCAGGAGAGTCACATCAACAACACAAAACAATTTTGTTCCAGACAAGCTTTCTGTAAACAGATTCCCGTTTGCACTGGAATTAAAATTTGCACATTGCCATGCATTGAAACAATCTCTCTCCACTTCACAAAGCTTCACTTTGTCCAAGTTCTCATAAGCAGGTGCGATGGTGCCACTGCATGTTGGTTCTTTCTGAGTTAACTAGCCTTTTGGAGAGCTTAATCTACAGCCCCAGTCCTGCAATTGAGTGCTTGCTGGTGACGAGGAAGCTGACAAGGGTTCTGTGAAGGAGCCCAAGACTGGGGGGTGAGAAATGCCTGCCACACAAGTCAATCAATGAGTATTGTACAAGGTGCAATCAATAAATGGATCAGAGACCCATTTACAAGGTTATGAAACCTCTCTCTCCCTCTCTTCCTCTGCTCACATCAGAACTCAGGCTTGATTGGAATCAAAGACCCGACCTTCAGTGAGCAGGAGGCGGGTTGGATTCACACGGCTTCCTTTAGTCTTTCAAAGGATTTGATTAAAAAGCAACTCCAAAGTTGGTCTGGCTCTCTTTGAAAGGGGAGCGGGGGTGGGGGGTGTCTGCTGTCAGATAGGGAGAGCTGCATTTATGCCCTGGAGGGTGAGGGTTCTGAGAGGTGGAGTCAGGTAAAGCGGTTATGTTCTTCATTGGCTGGGTCTGACAGGTAACCGGAGCCCTCTTTTACAGTAGCGTAAATAAAGTCTGAATCTGAGGGACACCACCTTAAAAATGGGCAGAACTTTTCTGCTCCATCTCTACTACTTTACAAAAAAGTGTCCTCTGTTTATTTTTTTTTAAGAAAACACTATTTCATTCATATCTGTTCCTCTTCTTACTTCTTTCCCCCCCACCAAAACTTCTCTCTCCAAACCTTCTCCTTTGCTTTTAGTCTATCTATGTGGACGAGATAACTGAAGGCATAGCACAGGCTTACTAAAGGACTATTCATTTTCTTCTGTTTATTTGTTTCACTTTCTCTGAGGTGCTATTTCGAAGAAGAAGAACAAGAAGAACAAGAAGAGGAAGAAAATCATAGTTTGAATTTTTTTTAAAAAATAATTTATTCACCCTTTTATTTTGCTTTTCTGTCTCTTTCATTCTCACAGTATTATTTTATTTTGGTTTAAAGTTAAGTAAAGCTGTTTCAAGACTGACACTCTACCTAGTTTATCAAAGGGCAGGTGAGTGAACAGTGCTACAATGTGTTCTGATGTATCATATAAAACTGTTGTAAATTGTGCGAGTTTAGTGGCGAGGGTGTCATTTTTCCTACATACAGAGTTTTAGAAAGGGTACTTTATGGAGAAGGAAATTGGTCGTAAATCCACATACCAGGAATACTACTTATTTAGCTATTCCAAACAGCACAAAAGTTGCCATTTTGCTGTTTGACAAACTGATGTCACATGTCAGTTTTTAAACATTTATAATGGGTGTTTTAAATCAGATATAACAACTGGATTATATATAACAGCAACTGATATATGTAGATCTCCAGTAACCAAATTAGTTCCCAGCAGTTAAGAATGATGTGCAGTAGCATTTGACCTTTGGGGCAGTGTAACTCAATTAAAATCAACGGAGTCATACCAGTGCAAATTAATGCCAAATTTGCCTATAGCTTGAACTACTATGTATAGAGTTTTAAACTTCAAATTCTCAAATGGGTTGATTTTTTCCCTTATTTGTATTTTAAGAATATTTTTAACATATTTAATATACATTTTTAATTAAAGTGTTTTAAAAATATTTCCTTATATTACTAGAGATGTCATGGTATAATATTAGCTTGAAAAAAGTCAAAGATTTATGAAAATACCAGCCCTCAAGAATATCAGTGTATCAATTTATCATTTCTTAAAGGGGAAAAAGATTTAAAACCAGTCTTGATTTGATAACGTTTGCAACATTCTTTAAAGTTGAAAAATGCTATGTATGACCATTGATACTGAAATATTAGATAGAAGAGTAATCTGGATCATTGTTGAACTATGTGGTTTGCTGTTTGATTTTGTGGAGCCAATGGACTGTGCATTTCAGAGTCACTTCTCCCCTGGATCTATGTATCTTATTCCCACCAGAACTACTGGCTGCTATGCACCAGCATGGAGAGGAAAGTAGGCAGACCTTTTCAAAGGCTTTTAAAAGCTTTGGGTCTTGGGCCGAAAGCAATTCACAGAGCTCATCTCTTTAAAATCAGAGAGCTTCCAGCGATAACTCAAGTGATCATCCTGGGTTGGCACAATCCAAGTCATTCATGTGTTGGTGCAAATAACTCAGAATAAATTCGGATGATAAGGAACCTTTCCTTTAAAGCCACCGGCAGCCATTTGCTTCTTTCCAGTGGCTAGATTGGTGTAAATGTAGTCAGCGTACCGTGAAAGGGCGCTGGAGGGGAAGCAGCTGAGAAGCGGAAATTGACTGCAGGCAGTAGACTGAGATCAGGCAAGCAAGGGAATGTGCATTAGGTATGTCAGTGGTTCCAAATGGACCCCAGAACATTTATTAAGCGTTGCAGATGTTTAGCACTTCTGAAAAATCAGCCTCACTAGGATCCCAATTCATAAAAGCAATTCAGCACACACTTAACTTTAAGCACGTGCTTAAGTTTCACTGACGTCTACTTGCTTAAGTAGGTCCCTGAAGTGGGGCCTCTGTTACTGACATCTCAGAGAACATACAGAATCTCCTGGGAAACTCTGAACTTTTCAATGACTGCCTGTCTATGGGCCTGATCCAACGCTCTTTGAAGGCAACAGAAAGTCAATGGGCTTTGGATCAGACCCTGTATCTTTCTCTCTCCATCCCCCTCTGGGCAAACAACTATAGAAACTTTCACTCACTTTAAAGTTCACCCAAGGTATGCCGTACAGTCTTGTCTGACCTTTAGTTAAAGGCCCATCACTTGTAAGCAGACAGTGGATCTTTGCTGTTCCCTAGGGGGGGTTCGTAAGACAGATTTCAACCTAAACCTTAAATCTCAAAACGTTTTTTTCCAGGGACCAGCAAAAACCCAGAGGTGTGTCTTTAATTAAAGATTTTTAAAATGATACAATAGCCTTTAATATACTTTAAATTGGCTGTTTAAGATCTGTTGGAGGTGAGCAGGTAAATCAAGTTTTTATTACTATTTTTTTAAATGCAAGTTTCTTTCCATAACCACCTTCACTTTTATCTTTTCAACTGTTCCTGAAGGAAGTATTGGAGCGAGGCATTCTCTTTCTTAGAGTTTGTTTTTGCTAGTTCCAGACACCCATCCCCAACAAAGCGTTAATACTCTAAAAGTTGTGCATGAGGTGTTTGCTGTACCATAGCCTGCCAGAACATGCCTGACACAAAGACAGTTCAAACAAGTCAGGATTGCATGGAGGAATTTCAGCCGATAAGTTCTTGTTTAGGCCACCTTGAATGGGACTTACCTAAAAGCTTTTAACATGTCTTGACAGACCTAAGGGAGAGGCTTCAATGTGACAGCAGGTTTGTATTTAAAAAAAGAAGCCCCCAAGCGGTTTGCTCTTTAAATCCCTGTATCAGCATCTATGTGATTTCATAAATGTGGGAATAACAATCTCTGTCAGTCGTTTTTGTTTTTCCCCAACCTAACAAAACATTCAGTTAAACTCCAGGTTAAATCTTCACATTCCAACCTGTCTATTGCTGAATCCCACACTTTAAGAAAGCTCTGGGCCAAGATTTTTCAGTGCTGCCTAGGAATAGCTTTATTTTTAAATGGCAATTAGGCATCTAATTCCCTTTGGCAACTTTGAAAAGCTCAGCCATAATGTCATTGTAAATGCCTTCAAAGGAGAGTAATTTTTCTGATGTTGGGGTGGGGAGATGGGAGTTCTAGGCTTGGTTCCTACTTCTGCCACCGGCTCACTGTTGTGACCTTGGGTAAGTGATTTACCCTCTCTGTACCTCACTTTCTCAATCTGTGAAATGGAAATAATAATACATGCCTATCTCATCCGGATGATCTGAGGGTTAATTTAACGTACAGGATATCTTTCCCCCCAGTGTTTTTAGTTCCTTGGGTGAAAGGTGCTATGTATATGTATTATATTAAAGCTTCCAATATTAATTCTGGAAGAAGAGAAAATCAGAACACCCTCCAAAAGAGACTAAAAAATGTCAATTTGTGATCAGTTCCTCTCTTTGAAAGACTCTTAGAAAAACCTTAATTGTAGAGAGACAGACCTTTCTTCAACTTAATCAAAATGACACTTCTAACACCCTCTGATTTTTTCATATTGATTCTAGCTTTTTGGGGCAGGATGTATGTCTTCCAATGGGTTTGTATAACACTTAAACACAAAGGGAACCTCAATCCTGATTGGGGCCTTCGAGCACCTCTGTAATATAAATAATACATTTCACAGCTGTACTAAGATATCATCAAAAAAACAGTGGAAGGCTGATAGTATATCAACCTCTGAACAAGACATGCTTTTCTTTCTGTGCTATCAGTCTGTACTTGACAACAAATCTCAAGCAATCAGACTTCAATTCCTGTATCAGGCGGTTTACAAATGCATTTTTTCCCCTATCAAGATTAAAAGGAAGGATTTGGCATTAGGAATTTAGTGGTTTTTCCTGCTGATAAAGATCTTATAACAAGGGTGAATGTACAGAAGAAAATGACACCTGCACACATTACTGTTTTTAGAGATTCATAGATGTTAAGATTAAAAGGGACCATTACGATCATCTAGTTTGACATCTTGCATAATACTGGCCAGATAATTTTACCCAGTGATTCCTGCATCAAGGCCTTGACTTCTGGTTGAGCTAGAAAATATCTTTTAGAAATGCATCCCGTCTTGATTTAAAGTTCTTCAAGTGATGGAAAATCCACCACATCTCTTGGTAAGTTGTTCCAGGGCTTAATATTACAAGTTATATCCAATGGTTACATGGACACAATGGTTATATGCTAGAAAGAAAACACCAGACTGGTGGAATGGGAAATCACTGAGCTCAAGTCATAGCAACCTACACAGGAACTGGTTGTAAAGTTTCATGCCTACCGTTATGTTCATGTATGTCACCTGAACATCTTAACTGCACCTGCTGTTTCTTTTTAACAATGTTATATGTTTGCCCCAGTTTTCAGAGTGAGTTAAGAATGATCCATGAATTCTGTTGTCCTTCATTCCACCGGAGTCTGTCTCATAACTAATCAGATTTCAGTGGAGTGAAGCACAAGAGACATGGAGCTGAATCAGCAACCAGAGGAACTACTACACTGACTCAAAAGGAGGAAACACTGCCCAAGGAAAATTCGATAAGCAAACAAATATCGAACACACAGGGAAACTGACAATGAGAGGAGCATTGAACCAAGCATCTTAATGGCCTGTTTATTTCTTTGAAAGTCTCCAAAAAATGATTTTGAAAGTGTATTTACAGTCCACATAATATGTAAAGATTAAAAAGCCTACAAAAGACCACAAGCTGCTTTCTTGAAAACTAAAATGACTCATCAACAGGAAATTATTATGTAGACAAATTAGATGTATAACCCTGTTTCTTTCAGTGATCTTCCATCTGCCATGGTGGCACATACATACTAGAGAAACTGGAATGCGACTTTCTTTGGTGCACAATGCTGTGCATTTTTCTAAAAGTTCTTTCCCTTTGCAATCTACATGCAACTCCTGCTTCCATCTGATTTCCCTGCAGCAGGACCTTCAGAATCTGGCAACACTCTATTAAAATTTTAGGCCCATTTATTTTGTAATAAAATGAATGTAAATAAGATTTAAGCTGAAGTAGGTTTCAGATTTTTCAGGCTGTGTGTGAAATATATCTTTTATGATGTCAGTGTAAATTCCGCAAAGGTTAATGCAGTTAAACATATCTGACACATAAAAATGTCACATCTACCACTAATCATTCACCAGTTGTAATTACCTTTTCATAGTCCTCCTTTCCCTGAGATGTATGCTCAGAAAAAGAGGTCTGACAAATTTAAAACAAAAAACAAATAATGTCCCTCCACCATTGGGACGTATTATTTGCGTTGTTAGATTTAGTGTTGGTTTCCAAGAATTGATCGTTCTCTATTATGTCTCTCTGCTATTTGCCTAATTTTTTCTCCCTGTGATTTTAAAAGCATTCTAAAACCTGCTTGGAGGTGGCACTCCTTAATAATCCCGAACACTACAAGGGTTTTGTTATTCAGCAAGCTAACATCCATTACTACAGTACCACAATGTTGGGTTCTCATCGTCAAAACACGTGTGACAATGCTCCAGGAGCCTTGCATTACTTGCAAGAAGGCTGGCTGTTAAGCAAAACTTCTACCCTGTCCTGGGACAGCTCACAAAACCTGAATCTCCCCCTTAATGCTAATTATTATTATTAAAGTCACAACAGCTCTAAACTACATTGCTTGCAACATATTTTCAAGCTATAAATTTTCCTATGTATTTTTCTACTGATTTTCTACATTGCCTTATTCATTAAGTATTATGTTGTCATGGTTTCCTTTAGATAAAGTAAGTTCAAAATAGTCTTAAATTTAAGAGCACTTAGAACCAATATACTCAGTTTCTTAGGTACTTATCCCCCCACTCCAAAATATCTGAGCACCCCACAGTCTGTAATGCATTTATCCTCACAATATACCTAACCCCCTCCCCTTCCAACTCTGTGGAGCAACCTTCACAGCGTTATCTATATTCATGGCCAGAGAGGGACACAGCTGTGAGGCTATCTATTGTCTCCATTGCCAGCCCCTAAGAAAAGCTCTCCAAGACGCAATACAGCCTGGGAAAACCCTGGGAGCACAGCCATACTGGAGCTGCACCATCAGGAAATCTGGGAGAAGCAACAAGGGAATCTGGAGCCAACAGGAGACAGAGGGTCCCAGCCTATTCACGCAAATCCCTTGCCATCAGCAGGGCTTGGGAGGCGCAGGGGCAGAAACTTTGTACATCCCACATCTCCCCCAACATAGTGAGTCAGGGAGACTACCAGGAAACTCTTGTGAGGTCTCCCAAGCTTGCTGCCGTCCAAGGTGTGCAATCTGCATCAAATTAAGGCTCTGATTCAGCAAAACAATTAAGGGCATGCTTAATGTTAAATATAGGAGCAATCCCATTGAAATCAATGGGACTACTCACATGTTTGCAATTAAGCACATGCTTGACTCCTTTGCTGGAGTGGGACCTATGGTTGTTTCCTGGGAGCTAGTAATAAAAACAAAACATTATTCTACCTGTTATATCAGTAAGATTTTACATCAGTTCCTTTTGGATGATGATGAGGTCTGTTATGATAGCTATTTTATCCTTTACAGAAAAATCCTATAGCATTCAATATGGATTAAATCAAAAAGCTCTTTAGGTTCCATGGAAATTATTCTAAAACTCTACATAAATTAATAATGTAATCCTTTCTATAGTTTTTAATTATCCTGCTGAAGTCTATAACAGGGACATAAATAATAACAATAGTGCATAGCTCTTTTCATCAGTAGACAGATCTGAAAGTACCTTAGAAAAGAGGACAGGCTCATTATCCCCATTTTACAGACTGAGCTACAGAGATGGGCCATGACTTGCTATTGGTCACACCCCAGGCTAGTGGCAAAGGCAGAACTAAAACACAGGCCTCCTGAGACTGATCTATCCACTAGGCAACACTGTTTCTCTAGTTCTCTATTAAATCCTATTGGCTGGTTAAAAATCTCTGAATATGATTTACCCTTTTTTATTACATACTCCTAGAAGTAGTTTCCTTTAAAAGCACAACTTTTATACTTACCAACAAAATACAAATATTACAAAAGTCCTGCTGCAGTTTTCTTTAATCAACAGTCCCTTTCCGCACACGTAATTCCTGATCATTTTAAAAAGAAAATATTTGACATTTGCATTATCCAGGAGGAAGCATTTTTCTTCAGGGCATCACAGAGAGGTTGAGATCTCAAGGAAACATTCTTAGAATAGAGTTTGATGATGATTAATGAGGGAGTTAACAAATATATATCAGGCAATACATTCCTTTCCCTCTCCTGCCCCATTATCTTTTTATTGAGACAAAGAGGCAAAACATAAGGGTAAGTATTACAGCCCAAACATAAGCAGATGAAAGATGTAGAGCTGCCAGTGACTTACCAATATGTGATAACGAAGTTATCATCTGCCTACGTGAGGGAGCAATGAGTTCCAGTGGGCAGGATGCTGTGCTAGGAGTCAGGACGGAAATCTTGATTCTATTCCCAGCAATTCTATTCCTGGGCCAGTCACTTCACTCTCTCACTCACACACTCACACCCCCGAAGTCTCAATTTTCCATGTGTAAAATGGAGATAAGGCTACTGGCCTTCCTTTGTAAAACATTTTGAGAAGCATGGATGAAAAGCACTCTCTGCGAGTTAAATAGCAGCAGTCAGGGAATAATCACAGTATTATCCATAATATATCACAGATCAGTTTGTTCTCCCCACACATGAGGATAGACACACTGGCAAATGGCTTTCCATATATTAAAGCCATGACTATAATGAGACAGCTGACATAAACCAATAGAGACATCCATCCCTATGGGTGACTCTTTGTCAATTTACCTGTGTAGTTAGTAAAACTCCTTTAATATAGATGAAAGCTGCTATATAAATGCAAGATCATTATCAAAGAGCACATGGTTTGCTGCTCACATTGATGCGGCTCTAAAGACAAGAGAAAAGAACCCCAACTTCTTCTGCAAAGGATTATGTGCCTGCCTATGGATTTTATACATACAGACCTATGGCGACTTGACCTTGTTGATATAAACCAAGAGGAAAAGATTGCAGGCAGCATTCAGATTCAGTGGCTTATACACCAAAGTCCTGGGATGAAATCCTGGCCCCCATTGAAGAAAACGGCAAAGCTCCCAGTGACTTCAGGGGGGTCCAGGATTTCAGTCTTTCCTTTTTGTGTGTCTGATAAGCCAGTGCTCTGAGAGAATGTAAGCTTACCCTTTTGGGGACCTGATTCTCCCACTGTTCTTTTACAGAGCTCACACTGACCTCACTGCCGGAAGCTGGGACTGGAGAACAGGGGATGGATCACTTGAAATTGCCCTGTTCTGTTCACTCCCTCTGAAGCATCTGGCACCAGCCACTGTCGTAAGACAGGATACCGGACTACATGGGCTATATGGCTGTTCTTATGTTCTTAGTGCCACATGTTTGTACATCAGTAAAAGGGTTGGATTACTAGTATTATTGTTACAGCATTTGTATTTGTTGCTGCTGCTGAGACCTGTCAAACTGGCTTCCCACTGAATGGAATCAGACATAAGCAAGTCTGTTAATCAAAGCACACACCATTGGTTCAAGGAGTTTGCCCAGCCTTCAGAGAATCTGTTCTGTGCTGTCAGAGTTGCTGCTTAGAGCTGTTACTTTAAACAAGCCAGTAAAGAGCCTTTTTATTTTACCCAGCATACAGCCGCACAAAGAAACATGTCCCCCTGCTTCTCAAAGGAAACCCGCACATTTGTGTTTTCAGGCTCATTAAGGATGTCACTTGAATTTTAATTAAGTGCATAGCAGACCATGGACTCTGGCACCAGCCCCTGCTGCTGCTTGGTGGAATCCAGCATCTGTCACTGCAGCTCATGGAGGAAGTTGGGGCGGGGGGAGGAGAAGAGGTCTTGACACTCAGCACTGGCTGATCTTGAGTGTATTTTGTTGAAGTGTTGATTACTGACATCCCCAGATCTAATCTCTCTGTCTGCAGAATATCAGCCAAACAAATGTGAGGACAAAGCAAATAAAGAACAGTTTGAAACACCAGATCCTTCAGGGGAAGCTTACAATTTAGTAGATTCAGGGATTAGAAATGGTATCCTCATCAGCATTCTCTGCCAGTCAATCCCTAGAGTTTGAAAATGTATGTATCTCTGTTAAACGAAGAGTGCTTTACAGCGCTACATTCCTTGTTGGAGGGTTAAATGTACAAGCAGCAGACAGATATTTTGATACATATGACTTGAAACAACGAGGCCTCCCTTTCCATTGATGGGATTCAGTCATTGAGCAGTTGCACATTATGGGCTACAACCTCAGCTAGCATAAATTGGTGTCGCTGCACTGAAGTGAATGGAGCTATGCCAATTTACACCATCTGCCGATCTGGTCCTACACCACAGAGACTCCATGTAAAAGATAATCCTCAGATCCTAATAAATAATAATCAATATAGAATTAGGAAGAATGCTTGCAACTACACACACCTAGAGGAAAAGGCCTTTTAACTATTAGTTTATTGCTGTATTCAAGTTCACTACAGTAAAACAGTTTCGTTCTACTGTAACCCCTCAAATTCCTTTCCTTTTCCCAGGATAAACTGCTAGCCTTTTCTTTGATTTATCTCTAAATGAAATGTTACATTGTGCCTGGTGTTAACTTTTCGCAGAGCTCTAGAGCAATGGAGGAGCCTTGGATGAAAAGCCCTTTAGAAATATAGATTTGATTGACAGACTGATTCAACTTAATTGCAGACATTCTCTTAATTGTACACTTAATTACTGACACTGTGTCAAAAGATTTCTGATGCAGCACCTGGAGGACAACCTTACAAGTGCCAGTCAAACCCAGCTGCACTAGATATCAGGGAGGTACTGAGCATTGCTTGCCGTTTGTAAGAGGAAAAATCATAATATTTTAATAATATATCATTAGAGTTTCACACACACACCCCCAAACACATGCACACACAAAATCACAAGCCCCTTTGCAGGGAGGGGATCTAACATCAAGAACAGAGAAGAAACAAAGGGTGCTAATTGTGGGGATGTGACAGTTAAATCCCTTTGGGATCTTTCTCTATATCTGCAGTATTATAAACTAGGGGGAGCCAGTGGAGGACGTTTCTGGATGTAAAGATACAGCTGCTGGGCCGATTATAGCACCCTGAATCCAACAGCTCTTTTGTATTAAAGGGGTAAGAACAGAGATTGCCCAATGTGCTGGCTCAAAGGTCAAGCCCATGATATGGTCAATAGGGATTTTAGGTCATTAATGCCGAAGCTTGCAAACACAGATGCTTTGATATCAGTGGACCCAAGGAATAAAGCTAAGTCTGTGTGTTTGTGGGGTCAAGACCTAAGGCCCCAATTCGGAAGGTAGTAAGCACTTACCTAACAAAGGACAAGTGGACCCACAGCAGTCAACAGAACAACTCATGTGCTTGAAATTCACATGCCTAACCACTGTACCATCCTTCCACCTAAAGGAAAAGCACGATTATCCCTAACGTTATTCTCTTTCTCGGTGATTTAACACAAAGCTTCTGCCTAGAGCTTTCTCCAGCCCCCCAACCACCTACCTTCATGCTACAGTACACACAAGGACCTGCTCTTGACATACATTGAAACAATTTATATTCTTCCCTTGTAAAGCTCTGATGCTTGCAGATATATGTGCCAAACAAACCTCGCTCTGTGTGCCTTGTATACTGGAGTATGAAAGGAAGACCGAAGCTGCAGGTCAGCCAGAGCTACTGAATCACAAATTCAGTCTTAATGGCACGTACTTCACAAGAGGGGTCACGCTACCCAAAGCCGCAATAAGGCTGCTGTGTTTGAGTTATGAAGTGAAAACGCTGCAGCTGAGCTCCCACTGAAAGGCAACAACATATAAAAATGCTGGGATCAAAGGGAAACCGAATGACAGCAAATGGGCTGAAATGAGGAGAAGATGCCATTTGCAAAGCACAGGACAGAAATTGCAGTGATATGGTTTATGCTCTCTGAATTCACTCTTCACATGCAGAGGCGCTCATAGCAGCTGTTTGCCCTTCTCGTTAATGGCCTTGTTAAACAGACACCAAAAAAATCTGTATGAATTAACGACTGCCAACCTCAAAACAAAGCAAGGATGGAGCTGCGTTAAACTTGTTAGGACTCTATATGGATATTACTGCCTTGAAAGCATGGATGTTTCTCAAAAACTGCTCTGAACACCAGGTCTTTTGGGTCCGGGAACGTCACAAGAACTTACAAGATCCCTGTTTTGGCTGGGTCAGAAAAATTATGAGACCGGCCCTTTGGTGAAAGTTTTCATGAAAAATGTGTCCTTTTTTTCAAAATTTGTTTGGTTTTCTTGTTTTTGGTGTGGGTTTTTTTTTTTTTAAACCACCTCTCAGGGGCACTCGTTTGGTCCTTCTGCAACCAAATTCAATCAGGAAGTGACTGGTAATGCTGCCCCAAAGTTGAATATAGCCATCCTTCACCATAGCATAAATCAGAGCAGTCTGTTAACTGCTCTATCCTACTCCAGCTGCCAACAATCATAAAGTGTCACCAGCTGAGAACTGCTAGTGTGCAGTGTGCTCCAGCCATGCCCTTAACAAACCTGCTATACCAAGGCTGGGAGTGGTGAAGGAATAGGGCTAGAGCTGGGTGAAATTTTTTGGACTATGTTCACTTAACTTGACCCAAAACTGTTTGTGAATTTGACACAAATACTTTTGGCCATTGAGAAAATGTCTGGAGCCACCAACCTCTTCCCTCTTCTGTTAATTGCTAGACCAGTGTTTAGGCCTTTCACATGGGATGTGGGAGACCCAGGTTCGAAACCCTGCTCTGGAACAGGCCTGTCAGATTTTTTTCAATTCATTACAAATTATGAAAAATTTCAGATTTGGTTCAACATTACCTGATATTTTTTCCTTATTTTTCAGAATTACCACCACACTGAAAAAATCAGTTATTTAGCCAGCTCTAAGTAGGGTTTGCTGAATTTACATCAAATCACAATTTACATCATTCTCCCTGCTAGGAGAATTCTCAGAAGGCCACATCTGCCTTCTTCGGGTCTCTGCACTACTGGAGCAGAGCAATGCAAGAGGGAAGGAACTTACAAGAAAATCTGGCCTTTTGATTTCAGGTTTACACGAATGTAAATTAGAGGACAGGATGTATGTAAACCCCACTGACAGTAAGGGGAGTTATTCATACCTTATTGTGGGAGAATAGAGGCCTCTGTGCAAAAATGTTAAAACTGAGCATATCCTAAGGCATGTTTACCTTACTAAGATGGTCTCCTGCTGAGTGGAGCTTGCAAAACTAGCAGTTTTTGTTGTTGTCTGTTTCTCTAAATATATAGTGCAAATTGTTAGCGCTTCAGGGGCAGGGACTGTCTTTGCTTGTTTCTGTGAAGAGCCAAGCACACTTTTTAGGGCATTTAAAAGTAATAAGTCATAAAGCAATCCAACAGAGTGCTATGAATCAGGAATGTCACCTGATATGCCAGTAGGCCTGAATAACTATGAAACGTTGTGGGGGTTGGTCTTCTAGCGCACAACACTAGTGGTGGTCTGAAAATGGAAAGTATTTTCAAAAGAAAATTTGTTTTCCTCCCTTACGTTTTTGTAGTAATTTTCTAGCTTATGTACCAACCCGCAATCCCCTGAAAGAAAGTTTTTTATTTAAATTGTTGTGGGGTTTTTTTGTTTGTTTGTTTGTTTTTAAACCAAAATGTTTTGACCATCACCCAGCAGCTCCCATGACGATAGTGATGGACAGATTTTCAAAGGCGCTCAGAAGCAAGCAACAGGCACACAGTCGGATTGCGATCTGCAATCTGGTCCCACTTGTGGATGCATTTTTGCAATTTTGCAATTCTGGCCTAAAGTACCTGCTCCGCTCTTGTCCTTGACAGGCTCGTGTTAGATGAACAATTCGATGCAGAGAAATTGTCATAATGCAACAAACAACCACAACTACTTTTACGCATTTATTACATACTATAAATAAACTAAGGGTACGTCTATACTTACCTGCTGGTTCGGTGGCAAGCAATCGATCTTCTGGGATCGATTTATCACGTCTTGTCTAGACACGATAAATCGATCCCGGAAGTGCTCACCGTCGACGCTGGTAATCCTGCTCCGTGAGAGGAGTAGGCGGAGTCGTCGGGGGAGCCTGCCTGCCACGAGTGGACCCGCGGTAAGTACCTTTAAGTTCGAACTAAGATACTTCGACTTCAGTTACGTTATTCACGTAGCTGAAGTTGCGTATCTTAGTTCGAACCGGGGGCTTAGTGTGGACCAGCCCTAACAAAAGCCAAATTCTTGTGGGTAATTAGAAGTTTGCAAGAAGCAGAAATTTCAGCACCACCACAATGATGGTGACAAACACCCTACACATTCCCTGATTATAAGCCAGGCGCACAAGGTGTAAAGAATGTAGAGGGAGCATGTCAACATCTGAAACCAAAGTCAAACAATTAAGCTCCAACATTTCTGATAATGTTTTAGCCTGGATTACTAATGAATTATCAAGTGTCTTTAGAAAAAGGCATTCACACTTAATGTAATAAATTACATCAATCAGTATTTTTTTTCTTAATTCATCTTGTGAGTCATTTTTCTCTCTCCTCCAGAGCTGCCTAATCATTTGGAAAATATAAAAATACAAGAATCTTGAAATGAATAAAACCATGGAGGAACATAATAAACCAGTAAAACATCTGACTTTCTCCCTAATACCATGTATTAGTCAACAATATAAATGTACATAATAGGGAATCTTCCAGTCATATCATGTGAATGAGAATAACTGTAAGATGATAGGAAAGAACAACACAGTGTGATTATTTTGCTAATGTGCTGGAAACGTTTCGCACTGCTAACAGACTTTTAGTAATGTGTCTAGATCTAATCAAACAAGCCAGCTAATCCAGCTATTGTCCAAAGTGCTGCACCTGAATGCAATTAATGGAACATGACTGCCACAGGTCTTTCCATGCATCATGGAGGTTTTATACCTACCTCCGAAGCATCCTGAACTCTCAGAGAGAGGACAATAGGACATATAGTGCATTCTCAAATCCTGTTCTGTTGACAGTCATTGTAAGGAAAGTTAAAGGAGTCAGAGAGAGGTTTGGAGAAATTAGGGATACTCCAGCTTTTGAAGTCTATACAGCTATGCAAATTTACACCAACTGAGGGTCTGGCCCATAATCTCCCCCCCACACACACACACCTTTATGTAACCATCTTTAAATGATATATTTTTACATCTTCAGCTTTAAAAGTCAAACAAACATTTTGGCAAAGACAAATTGTTATTGCTATAGGCAGCCGTCCAAAAGGGCTGCCTTTTATACCTAGGAAAATGAATAATACATCATGCCAAGAAGTATCAACAATCTACCAGACTTGGGAACAAATACTGCGTGCTTAACAGACATGGCCAAATTCTGCTCCCTGCTACCCGGGTGTGAATCTGGAGTAACGGCAGTGATTTGCAGGTCATTGCTCTAGCTTTGCACAAGTGAAAATGACAGCAGAATTTGGCCCATTATAGCTTGGAAGGAGTGCTAATGTGTGTGCACGCTTACAGATAAGTGGTAAAATAGTTAACACTGGCCCATAGGCTTAAATGAGACTCATGGGAACTTGGGTCTTGAGCTGGTACCAGGATGAACTTGACCTAATGTGAGTAAACAGCAAAAATGAAATAAGTGCAGTCACTGTTCAGTTCCTCTCCTCACAATATCTTACTTCAGCTATAGATAGCTACAATTAGCTAAGGTTACATTCAGGGATGACTGAAACGGTTTGAATAAAACAAGAACCATCTTGAACTTGCGCTCGCTCCAAACGTGAAAAAACCTCTTCATTATGTTACTCTGTACCTGAGCCACTCAAATAATTTATTGGAGATATTATTCATTGCAAGTCTCAGCAACTTTTGTCACATAAATATTCCTCAATAAACATATTTTGTTGTCTGACCCACTCTATATTTAACTTGTACACTTATTAAATGTACATTTTAAAAATGATTCTTTATTATTTGTATCGCAGTAGCATCCAGTAATGAATCAGGGCCCTCTTGCACTAGGTGCTGTACAAATCCATACATTTTTACAAGAGGATCCAGAAATGAAAATGGCAAAAGAAATGAATGAAGGTCCATCTGTGTTTCACAGCATAACTCAGCATAGAGAGCTGACAAACCAGAGGGTGCAAGGCAAGGCCAATGTACAGAGAAGAAGACATCTCCATTAAGGCACCATTTTAGTTGCTTCCACCGCAAACACAGAGACTATGAAATACTCCTCCTGAGATGCAAGATCCGATCAGTGAGCTTCTCCGAATGCATTTCTCCCTTTATACCTAGTTTTTACTGTTAACAAGATGCTTGTAACAAGCCTATTTTTTCTTTATTTTAAAAATTGTCCTAAGACAACTGATTGAAGAGAGAAAGAGAAGCAGTTACAATTAGGGTGGAAGCTAGCATGGGCTTCAAACAATAGGTAGGGAAATCTCCAGAGGGTGATACAAGAGTTGCACCCCCAAGCAACTGCACTTGTGCTGTGTCTGTCACAGTCCAGGGAAACTACACTTATATTCCCCCTCTGTGGTACCTTGAAGGCACCCACTCTAGGCTCCAGGGTCCTCAGCTGTCACATCTCTTGGATAGAAACCTGCATTTCTCTCCCTCCTAACTGGGTTATTTCCACGCTGCGCGGTTCCCTGTTTACACTGGGATATCCCAGCAAGCCAGACCATTAAAACAGGCCAGCATCTGAGCTATGAACAGCTGTAATTGTCCAAGTCACAAGTTACTAAACAGCTCTTTATAAGCAAGCATGTTTATTCTTAAGGTGAAAACATTACAGAGAAGACATGTTAAAAACAATAAAAGAACCTACACACATACTAATAAGCTTTCCAGAGGCCACCTGACCTAGCCAGAGTCTTATGAGGTCAAGTTCTTTCAGCCCTTTCACAAGGATTAGGGCCCCTCCCAGACAGAAGGTCCTGTCCACTTGCTGGGTCAGAAAGAAGGCCCTACAAAGGTCCTTTCTTTGACTTTTGGTCTCTGTAAAACCCAGTTTGAACTAGTATATGCAAGCCAGGTAGTGGTACCTCTCTGAGTGGGTTAAACATTGGCTGATTTGCCTAAACCATCACCTGCTGTTTTTATTTCCTGGAGGTGCCATGATAGCCTTCCCCCTGGAGGAGAATACAATCATACATCAACCATTCATTTAAAAACCTGGATCCCAAAAGATACTGCATGGGTTTTCAATCTTAGTCACACCTCCCCCATAAAGAAATTACACATAATCCAAGCCAACAATAATGCATACACTTTATACCATAAAGCCTTTCAAGGATATTGCAGGAAATTGCCATATCTGTCACAGTGTTCATAAAAAAAACCCCATTGTATACGCCACTGTGCAATTGGGCAAGGCATTATCTGGTTTGTATGCACATGTAAATAGGAGACCTAAGGTGGGGTTTTGAGGACACTTTTGAAAATGTGAGCCAGTAAGTTTGATGCATTGATTTTCTTCAGTGCCATTTATTGCTGCTAGGCAAGTATAGGCAAAAGGAGTTTCCTTTTGTCTCCCTTACTTATTGCACAAATGGCAGCGTAGGGTGTGATAAGGAAAATGAAAGGTTCAGTTTCTCTGTGTCCTCCAACCAAGACTTGCCAGAAAACTTCTGCAGCCAAGTGATCTATAACCGGATTGTCAAAGGTGTCAAAAATCCGCAGCTCCCACTGAATTCAGTTGTAGTTGTGGGTCTTCAGCACCTCTAAAATTCAGGCTTTATAGTATATGTTGTTTGATGGAGGTGGCCCCATAAATGTAATCAGTACAAAAGGCTGGTGCATAATTTCATGCTATGAAGAAAAAAAAAACCAACCAACTTGCAGATTCGATAGAAATTGCTTTACATCCACATAAAAGCAATTTGCTCTAAACACCTGGAGTGTCGTTAATTTACCTGTGACATGTTGCTACACTTAATTGCCTTTGACAATTAGTAATATTTCAACACCTCTTTTAATGGCCCAATTAGGAGAAGGCTTGTCTCATGTGCACTAGATAGGAGAAAATAGATGGGCAAAGTTCCAGTGCAAAACTCCTCTGCAGGTATTTTAATGGAGAGTTTAAAACAAAACAACAACTCCAAAACAAGCAATTCCAATGTTGTGTTTTGCTCAAATTATAAAATGTGTTGTGTTTGTTTCTCCTCTGGAGGTGCCTCTCACCACGAGACACAGTAACGACTAGCATTGTGAGCACCGCATTGTTAAATTAATTACAGGGAAAAGCGCTGAGCATTTGCTTCTCTCCATTTCTTGCACTTAACGTTTTATCGATTACTTTTGTATACTAAACAAATGAAGTGCATTCTTTGTAAAATAAATCCCATCTCCAAACTGGAGCCGCATGATGGGCGTATAAATGGGAAAAGAACCATTATTTGCAAACACACAAGCTGCTGCCTCTGTAATAGAAATGTTTGAGAGAATAAAATCTTTTCCAAATAACCTTGATCAAATCTGACTGTGGATGTTGGTTGCAGTCTGATTGCTCTGCAGTCCCAGAGATGGGCCAGTAACTTTATGTGCTATTCCCAAGTAGACACAAATGACCTGCTCCTTACTTTACACTGGAATAGCTCAGAAGTAACTTCAATTGAATGAATGGGCTTATTCTGATGTTAAAGCAGTGTGACACAGGTCACAATCAGGCCCAATATATAGTAATAAACTAATAATAATAATAATAAAGACACTTTTATGTTATTGAGCCCAATTCTGTTCCAATTGGTACAAACCAGGAGAGATGTCATGAATGTATACAAGCATAAAACCCAGAGAGAGAGACCAGAATCAGGCCCAATATATACCACCACAACCAAGAATACTCAAGAAACCTTTAATTTAATGGGCCTAATTCTGTTCTCACGCTTGTGTAAATTAGGAGTAACTCTAATTAAGTGAGTTACCCAGGGGTAATCAGGTCCAGACTCGGCTGTGCACCTACTGCAACTTCTCTTTACTGCCTTCCTTGGTCCCCACAAGCAGTCAGGGAAGGGACTGATGATTGCATTGTGCTTAGGTTTTATTTCTTCAGTTCTGCGTTGTGTGCTGTGTTCTGCCTGCTCCTTAAGGGATCCATCTTATCTTTCCTATGTTTCCCTGAATTAGTTCTGCCCACCAACCTCATTGCACCTTGCCCAATATTTACAACCCACTACTGCACCATTGAAGTCAATGGAGCTTAGCCATTGACTTCACTGAGTGTCACCTGTATTATGTGCTTAACTGGATACTGTAACCATCACATTACATTGCACCATCGCTCTTGATTTAGAGGGGACTTAGAGCCTGGGTGTCTGACCCTGAAAGAGAAGGCCATCAACAACTGAATGGCCCACTAGGCTTATCCTGGAAGGACAAACCAGCATAGCAACAGAAATGTAAACTGTTAACAAATCTCTATGCCCAGCAGCCGATATAATATTGGAAAATTGAAAACCTTCAGGGGAAGGACAGGGAGAAGCAAGGTGCTAAAAACTGCTTTTAAAGGAGACGTGCACCGTAGCAAAGATGACCATTCCAAGGAAGAGAAGACTGAGCAGAAGGAGTGGGGTAGGAGAGGGCCTTGAACCCCTGAAGGACACTGATCAAAACCCAGAAGGCTGTCAGGCGTGGTGAGGAAACTGAGGGAGGGAGCTGCCTGCAGCTGTTAGTTGTTTATGTCTAGCTCTGTAATATTTGTGCTTTTCTATAAGTAAAGTGTGTATGGTTACGAAATGTCTTTGCAAAGCCTGCCTATTCCTTTCTTTAAGTAGCACATGGTCCCCAAAGAGTTAAATTATAAACCAGAGTGCCCATGCAGGTGGACCTCTGGGGAGGGCACACTTAAGCTGCTGGGGAGACTTGGGGGTTCAGCAGTTCCCAAGAGGGGATATGAGACAGGGAAACTACACTACGGGAGCGTGCATGAGAGGTGGGATTAAGTAAGCAAGTCTGGATGCTGCTTAGACACAGTTGGCCTGGAAGCTAGTAGAATCCAATGATTGGGTGCAATACTGCAGTCTGCTATCCACCTAACAAGGGAGAAGTAAACGAGATGTGTAACATATACTAACACATGCCACATTGGCCAATTCCTGGGTGGGAGTAGAGCAGACACTTGAGCACTTATATTGCTCTGGCTTCATGATCCCCTTACCTGTGTCCTCCATTGCGGCCCCATTCAAATTATCCCATTAAGTGTCAATTATTATAAAGGGAATAGATTATAGGCGCTCTACTCTCCTACTGGAGCTTTGCTACATATGTCTAGCAACTGGAAAGCCAAACTGTGGATAGGTAAATTGTGCCTTCAGTATAAGCCTGGAGGAACATGACTGAAGCAAGTGGAGTGACTCTGGATTTACACCCATGAAGCAAAGAGCAGAATCTGGCCCAATGATACATTTGTCAGCTACTTACTAAATCTTGCTTTTCAGGAGGAAGTGACCTCGTGACGGCAGAGCTGACAAATGAAGCAAATCACTGAAACTATGCTGGGCCATTATAATGAGTGACATCAAGCACAAGTCCCCCACAGTGCCTAGCAGGTGTGGGGCAGTCATGAATAGGGATCTCCAGTTAATGGGACATTTTACCTGCCACATTATTTAGGACGAAAAGCAAACTGTCCCCTTCAACATCATCATCCTGGTTAAAATAAAACAAACTTGACAAGGACATTTGTCATATAGGATTATAAATATATCCACTTTCAAACCGTAGGCAGTACCCTTTTTCCTGCCTGGTACCCAGCATGGGGAGGTGGCCTCTATTTTTTGATATTCTACAGTGGGTATAGCATGTTGAGCCTGATTAGAAAGAGTAACAAACTGGCTGTAGTTGGGAACGCTCACATCTCGAAATAACAATTATTGTTAATTATTCATTTTTGTTTGCTTTGTTAGGATGAGCTCTTCAAGAACCTGGGCCAGGACAACTTTGCACAGCGTTGCTCGAAGCTTGTCTTTCTGCTGATGGGTTTATATTCGGTCACAGATGAATCAAGCTTGCGGAGATAGCTGACTCAAGGCTTTGGGAAATGTTTACAGACCTGGACAGGTGGCTCTGTGTTTATTTTGATTTGGTCTGTTTGATCTAGGTTTAGCCTAAGGCAAGGCTTTAGGTGAAATTCACCACAGAAAAAAGGGGCCACTGCTGGATAATTTCCTTGAGAAATGTACTGGTTCTTATGGCAGAAGTTCGTTTCACTCTCAATGCAGGGAGAATAACAAATGTTACTGAAAACAAAGGGCCTGATTCTGCTCTCCTTTATACAAGTTATCCACTGGTGTAATGCCATAGACTCCAGTGGCGTTACTCCTGATTCACACCCTCCAGTAAGCCAGAGGAAAAATAGACCCAAACTCACCAGCCATAAAATTCCTTGGAACTGGCTTCTCAAAAAAGCAAATAAATAACCTACAGGGAACCTGAATGTTGGAGTGGGTTTATGAATAAAACAATGTTTTATTAAGTTACTATTAAATTTCAATTGACTAGCAATTGGAATACATAGGAGCAGACATATTCCTGAAAGTAATTGGTTTTCCACATCTGCCTTCCTTTCTAATTGGACTAATTACTGCAGTGTAGGAGCATGTTCGCTGCTCTCCAGAAAGCAGGAAACCCTGATTTACAGTGAGAGGAGGAGCAATTAGAGGGAATTAATTCATAAGGCAACATCTAAATAAATCATATTATGAGAAGACAGCAGTATAATTATTGTGACTGGTGGCTCCCTTGTGGAGAAACTTCACTCTCAAGCCTAAACCAAGCAGCTCAATTCTCCCAGGAATCTACCACGGCGTCTCCAATTTCACGAAGCATGTACCTGTACTACCAATTTTATTTTTAAGGCTTAATTGAGGCACAGTGTCAAAAACAAGATGGCCTAACGCTCCTCCTTCAGCTGAGAAAAAACAATCAGATCCTTGATACCTTGATGTTTGTCCTTTGCCTGAATTATATGTAATATAATATGGATAATATATGCCGGCTGCAACTTCAAACCAGAGGCTTTTGAATTTTGTGTGGGTACAATTCCCCCCAATATGCCACCCACTCACTCTGTCTCTCTCAGAAAGCAGTCTGCACATTCTAGGTGATAGTTAAAAAAGCATATTAACAAGGATAGCATGTTAAACTGCAGGATTTTAGATGATGATCCAGCCACATGTGTTAATAATTCATCTCTTTCTCTGTATGCACTTACAGGCTGTGGTCCTACCATGTAGATAGATGGAGATCAGACATCTCTTTGCTATTCTGGCAAGCTGTGAAAGGTACTCTACCGAGGATGAGCTCCCCTTCATCTGCTTGTTATTATTAGTCTTACCCCAAGTGTCATTCCCATCAAGTCATTAGGGTCTTTGATGTTCCTCTCTCAAGCACCTCCTGCTAAGAATAATGCCTCCTTGTACTCATGTGTGTCAGGTAGTATCTGAAAAATACACATTGCCTTGTTTCTGAACAAGGATATTTTTCTCTTTCTGATGAGCAAGTGATATTTCTCTGGATGTTTCACAGATTCATAGATTGAAAATCCAGAAGGGACCACTATGATCATCTAGTCTGACCTCCTGTATAACAGGCAAGAGAACTTCTCCAAAATAATTTGTAGAGCAAATGGTTTAGAAAAACATCCTATCTTGATTAAAAAATGGTAAGTGATGAAGAGTCCATCACAGCCCTTGGTAAGTTGTTCCAATAGTTAATTACTCTCACTGTTAAAAATATATGTCTCATTTCCAGTCTGAATATGTCTAGCTTCAACTTCCAGTCATTTGTTCATGTTATACCTTTCTCTACTAGATTGCACCCATTACTAAATATTTATTCCCATTTAGGTACTTATAGACTGTGATCAAGTCACCCCTTAACCTTCTCTTTGTTCAGCTAAATAGATCGAAATTCTTGAGTCTATCCCTGTAAGGCATGTTTTCTAATCCTTTCATCATTCTTGTGGCTCTTCTCTGAACCCACTCCAATTTTTCAACATACTTCTTGAATTGTGGACACCAAAATTTGATACACTATTCCAGAAGCAATTGCACTAGTGCCAAATAGAGAGGTCAAATAACATCTCTACTCCTACTCAAGATTCCCCTGTTTATGTATCCAAGAGTTGCATTAGCCCTTTTGGCCACAGTGTGGAAGAGAGTTCTCAGATTTTTATTACTGATCATGTTCTCCCAAAATTTTTCTGACAATCCCTTCCTGCAAAAGATTTTGTGCTGGGATGATTTTTTCTGCCTAAAACACATCAATTCTCATGAAAGGGATTTCTATTTTCCAGCCAGCTCTGAGAGGCCATACATTGTGGGTGAAATCATGTCCCCGCAGAAGTCAATGCCAAAACTTCCATTGATTTCAGGACTGCACCCAAAGTCCTTGGGTTTGCCACTAAAAGTCTGTATTCTAAATGGCCAGCTGGCATTTTATTGTTTTTCCTCCTTTTCCCTGGCCAGTTGTCTCCCCGGCCAGTTCAACAGTATGATGATTCTGATAAAAATACATTTCACCCTCCCCTCCAAAAGTTTCACCGGTTGTGGAGGGGAGGGTGACATTGGGTAACTGTATAAAAAGGCACTCTCTACCTGCAGGGGAGCTGGGCTTTTAGAGACTCCAGGGCAATAGCACTCACCCTATTTCTGCCTCTGTTGCTCTCCTTCCAGTCACTTAATTCAGAAGCTGTTCATATAAATCCAAGTGGAGTCACCTGTCAAGAGTGGGCATTCCAGTGCCATGCATACAGTTGGCACAAAAGGGGCGTTTACTTCTTTTCCATCCCCAATAACAGCTTGTACTGGCCAGTGGCAGTGTTTACCAGGATGCCAACCTTTATCAGTGTGTTGGCTTCATCTGATAATCACTATATGAATTAACAGTGGGCATACCCACGCCAAAGACACTTGTTCCCTTTAAATGTTAGCTAGTCGTTTTGCATTATCTCGTGTCACATCACATACGTGAGCATGACTTGACTTAGCATAATATGATGTTATAGTTTATGTCTGCAATGTGACACATCATAAATCCCTCACATCAGAAAACCAAGCTTCACATTCAAACAATTACCCACTTTTAGCAGATGCTCAATCCGTTAGGAGTCAGGGTGATAAATTGTCAGTTCAGACGGGTGGAAACGTATCCATCTTGATTTGCCATGCCTTTGCCATGGTAAATAAATACAACCATCAGTTACGGTGCTTGCTTGCTACATGGCACGCTTTACGATCAGAACTGGGAGGGAGAAGGCATTAACACAAATTGTGGAAAAACGCAAAAAAACTGTAACAGCATGGGTTAGTTAGAAATTTGCATTTAGTGGCCTTAACTCTTGCGATTATTATTTCTTTGTTATGCAAGAGATCTCTTCCTGGGCCTTTCCCCCAAGGATCAGCCTAGCCTCTGATGTCTGTAAACATTTAAGAAATATTCCACCCAAAAGATATATAATAATGGTACTCACAGCTCTACAGGACATTTCAGACTTCCCAAGTTGGGAGAAATCCTGTCTTCACTGAAGTCAATGGCAAAACTCCCCCTGGGGCTGATTCTCCACTGACTTGTATCATCATTCACGTAGAGCAAAGACTGTGCATACTGAGAGTGAAAGGCAACCACCTTGATCTGATTGTGTTTTGTGCCTACTTGGAACTTGCTAGGCCAACACCTCAGCTGGTGTAAATTTGGAATTTAATGGAACTATGTAACTTCACAACAGCTGAGGATCTGGCCTACTTAGCCCAGGTGTAAACAAATACATAAAGTTCATGGTAGTGGTGATTCAGGCCCCTTGTGCTTGAGTCACCACAGCATTGCTCCAATTTTATGCCTGTGTATTTCCACTGCAATCACTAGAGTTACACTGGCAAGAAAAAATTGAACTAATGCAGTGGGGAACAAAACCTGCTGTGTGTGTATGTGGTTTTTAAAAAAACATTGTTATTGATTTTAGCCTCCAAAAAAGTATACAAAAAGAAGAGACTATGCCCACACTGCTCTCAGCAGGGTAGACTATAATAGAAATAATGGGAGTCACACATGTATTAAAGAAACAAAAGAAGACCTACAAAAATAAATATATTAGAATATCACAACAATGCAAGAGCTATTTCCAAGGTAAGTGAAATAGCTAATAATTCACAGCTATTATTCTTTCATCTTTGTTCAGCTGAAGGTTGTGAAGATTTTTAAACTGCAATTATCCACAATAGATTTGCATTGAAATAAGATCCTCTGCTACATTTCTCACTCCTCTCCCCTCCTCCTTTCAAATGAAGAGTTGGGGAGGCAAAGAAAATAACATCATTAATAAACTAGAGACTACGATTTTCAAGAAATGTCCATGAAGCCAGATATCGTATCAGGCAAGGAAATAAAGGAAGAGCCCCATACTACTTTGCCAATCTGAGGATGAAGCAGAAACTCTGCCGAGTGGTCATGATTAAAAACCTTTCGCACCAAAATCACTCTCCCTGGGCCAGATCCTCATCTGGTGTAAATCAAGTTAGCCACATAGACTTTAATGGAGCCATGGGAATTTACCCGTCAGTGAGCCATTACTGCCACCAGCAAGCACTGACTTGGGTATGAGAATTCCCATCCGCTCAGCAGCGTGAGGAAGGTTTGCACCATTAGGGTCCAAAATTCTCTCCCCAACCCGCAGGCTGGGGAGCTGGACTGGGCTGGGAGTGAGGAGCAGACAGGGAAGAAATTCTCACTCTGACATAATCACTCCATAGCCATTACTTTAGACTTCTAGCTGCAACAGACTCTACAGTCCGATTCAGGGGCCATTAACAATAATAAGACCTAGCTGTTATGTAGCAGTTTTTCTCTATAGATCTCAAAGCACAAAGAAGATAAGTATCATTGTTACAGATGGAAGAACAACCACAGGAACTGGTTTGTCCAAGTTCATGTAGCAGCCACTGGCTGAGTCAGGCCTAGAATCCAGGGCTTCTGATTCCCAGTCCAGTGCCTTGCCTGCTGGGCCAATTGTCTCTCGTTCATTAGCCACTTTGGAGCGGTTTATATTTATCCAGACTCATTTGCTCCATCCTGACAGTAAATCTCAACTCTTTACACAGCTTAAGCTATTTAAAGTCAATTTCCCAATAAAGATATTACAGACAAGATATTACCTGCTTTGTTTTTTCCCTGGACTCTTAATAGCTGTGGTTTACTGAAAAATTACAGGGCTATGTTCATATTGCAGTATAATTCAAAGGAAGGGAGCGCATCTTTCTGGAACATTATGCTTGAAAAACAAAGGAGAGCTTTGTCAAGTCACTGATGTTCCATTTTCACTTAAAAGCTTTCCAATTTACTTACAAATTATAGTGTTTTTCAAGGCAAATGAACCACTAGAGAACACTTTTGCCTTGCCCAGATTAGCAGGAACCATTGGATAAACTGACCAAAAATGCCAAACACGGAATCTGGATGCAATGAATATTTAAAATAACGAGCCTATTTAATTATTCTGACTGGTGAAGTATGAAGTTATTAAATGCTTCTGAATTGATGGTGGGGTCTGATCGTGCGTTTTTACTTTCTGAATGCAGAGAGGCTGTTTTCTGATGCTTACCCTTACAGTATCCTCTTTGTTAGAATTAACTAAGGGGATGAAATGTAGCTACACATGCTCACATACCTCTGGGAAATATCTCTTGCTGGAGAAACAAATCATATGTGGCAGAAGGTAGAGGCACTCGCTAGAAAACTGTGAATGAGAGAGCACAATCGACCAATTTCTGTGCAAATTACCTGGCTTGTTGCAGCTACTTATAAAACAAATTTAAAGTTCATTCAATTCTGCTCCCTCCCGCCCCCCAATGGGTCATTGAATTTACGTTCGTTTGCAATGGAAAATGTATACAGGAAAAGCTTAAGCTGGCAGGAATAATCATAGTCATTGTTAGGTACACGGGAAATGCCGATACCGGATCTGAGCAAATGTTCCTTCTAGTCCAGTATCCTGTCTCCTCGCGGGTTTTTTTAATCCTTACTATTGTGATTCTGGAGATTCACGTCCAATCCTTTTTTGAACCCTGCTCTGCTCTGAGCCACAATGATATGTTGTGGGAATGAGTTCCAGGCAAAGTGTGCATTGTGTGAGAAAGTTGTTATATGGCACTTTTCACCCAAAAGTCTGAAAGTCTTTTACTAAGGAGAGTAGAATCATTTTACAAATGGATAAACTGAGGTGCAGAGAAGAGAGGTGATTTGCCAAGGTCACACAGCAAGTCAGTAGTGAAGCCAGGAATAGAGCCTGGGACTCCTATCCTCTCATCCAATTCTCTCATTTTTGTACTATCTGTCCCAAGGTCTCCCTGGATAATTTGACATGGCAAAGCTATTTTAGAGCATCTTTATTCATTTTCCATTGAACAGAATGATTTGGAGTGTTTGAACCCAGGGTTTTAGTTCGGCTTATTTCCGGGGCAGTCAATGAAATTTGGATCTGGGTTCAAACTTCCGAGTTCAGCAGTGTTTAGATCCAGGCAGAGGACAGAAAGCAAACAGGTTTCAGATTCCTACAGATACCCCAATTTTCCAAGATACCAGACACCGGCAGCTTCCACTGATCTCACAGGCCTTTGTGTTTGTGTTATATGCTTCTTTGTATCTTTCCACATATGGAAGTGAATTACTCTGAAATAACGTGAGAGATTTTTCACGGTGCTGAGCCCAACCTTGGGCTTTTTGTTTTCTTCATGGTACTTCTTTCGTCTCCTCTTTTGACTCTGGCAGTGACCGTCCTCAGAGAAGAAGGCACAGCTATGGGACCGCCCTCTAATATCACAGGCCCCATCACTGTGTGTAACAAGTTCAACCCCCAGCAGCAGTTTATTCACACTTCCTGGTTCCTAATAGCATCTGCTTCTTCCTTGAACACATCTTCTGCTTTAATTAGAGATTCTGGAACTTCTGGAGATTGACGGGCAAAGAGGTGAATAAGCCCTTCTGGTCTGTGTCCCCTAGTTTGAAACATTGTATTTTAAACCACTGTAATGTCTAATGACTCCAAAAAGTTTACCTTCTCTGCCCCTTGATGTGTGCTCAGAATGGAGAAAATCAGGGTATTTGTGCCCCAAATAGGGATTTCCACTCTCCATTTCTTTAGGAGTTTCACATGTTTTGGCTCAGTCATTCTGCACCTGTTTGCCATCTTGTCTCTTGCATTCTGCCAACTGCTTCAATTCCCTCAAGGAAGAAGCTGGAAGCATTGAAACACAAAATGCTATGATAATTACATTGTCAACATCTTTCCTCGAACCAGCGTGAAGGAATGGTTAGGGATTAATCTGAATTAAACTGCCCCTGTATCTTCATGGCTTCTTGGAATCAGACACGATTACATACAAATATGAAATATGACAGGCGTTTTACTTCCACCCCCAAGAGCGGTGTTCTGAAATGGATGGGGAAAAAAGGTGTGTAAACAACTCAATAACTGCTTCAAAGGGCCAAAATAGCAGCATCTTGGGTTGCTGGGAAGATTTCTTCATTATTTTGGCAAAGTTTTTCAAAAGTGACTAGTGGTTTCTGGAGTGCAACTGGAGATGCTTTAAAGGAGCCTGGTCATCAAAAAATGGGTACTCAACACTTTCTGAAAAATTAGCCCCCCTTCAGGTGTCTCAAACATGGTACCCCCAAATCACTAGCCACTTCTGAAAATGTTGCCGTAAATATACATGATTTGAATAGTTCTGTATACAAACAGAAGAGGGAAAATGTCTGTGCAGGGATTCAGGAATTCTGGGTTCTGCTTAGGGTAGAAGATAGCAAGTGTGAAAAATTGGGACAGGGGTAGGGGGTAATAGGTGCCTATATAAGACAAAGCCCTGAATAGCAGGACTGTCCCTATCAAATCGGGACATCTGGTCACCCTACTTCTGCTCCTGCCTGCCACCTGATTCAGTAGCTGACCGTGGACAAAGCACTTGACCAAGTCTCTGTGCCACAATTCCCCTTTCGATTAATACAGGGTGAATCCACATTATTCAATGGAGATACACTGGTTCAACACCAGGATAACAGAGCCCAAAATCAGGGCCTACGGCTTTGGCTGCAGTGGGGAATTGCCCTGATTTCAGACAGCAGTGACCAGCCATGGGTGTCACTACACCAGTGCATAACCCCTAGCGTTCATGGGCAAAGCCATCATTTGCACGGGTGGAACCAACCCTTGCTTGAAACTGGAGCAACCTGCAGTGGTGCAAATAGCAGCCTTGCCTGTTTACAATAGGGGTCTGCATGGTGCATCTACACCAGCAACTGGCAAAGAATCCTCACTGTAGGCAAAGCCTAGGTCTGTGGTTAATCCTTGAGTTCCTTCCATATAGATACTGGCATAAATGGTTATTATTGGTGTTGTGGTTGTACCTAGGGACCCCATTCAGGGATCAGAGCCCCATGCTGCTAAACACCAGGTACACATGACAAAACGAGCGAGAACTTCAGGACAGGGACTATGTATAAGAGAGAAGAGGTGGAGACAGAGACAGACAGACAGAAGTGGGGAGCACAAGGTCAGAGTGAGATGATGATGGTTGTCTCAGCAGACCACTGTTGAGATTTTTAGTAGTGAGAGTTATTTGTGCCAGCCTTGTAATGCCAACTGGTATATTTAGAGCACTGAAACTAGGAATCCTCTACCTGAAATTTACCATGAAAGCCAGCACCAGAGTTTCAGATTTATTGCTTGCTGAAAGACAACCCTATTAATCATCCTCCCTTTACTCGGCTGTAAACTCCAATCATATTTAACTTAAGGCCTTCAAGGTTTCTCCTGTTGCTGCCACCAACAGACCCATAATATAAAGCTTTTCGGACGCATGGGGAAATCAAGGCAGTGTTTAGTATTCAAAAGAGAACAGATTCAAGTTCTAAGTTATCTTTCTCTCTTTATTCCTTGTCTCATTATTTTTACCTCTGCAAGTGACACAGACCACTGCACCTGATGGAAATGGGGTGATGGATTTCAGTGCCACTTTGAAAATCCCATAGGAAGGATCATTTTGAACACGGATTGTTTCTGTTGAGCTTTGGGACTCAGGGAAGAGCTAAAGTACAGAACATTCCAGCCCTACCCCCTTCCTGCCTTCAGGAGACTATGAGCTGGCTCTGTAGTATACTTGTAACCGGTTTACATGGAGCACCTATGGGTCTAGATATGGTACTCATGTGGTCCCCATTACCATAGTATAGTTAATATATTTATCCTCACAATGCTCCTGGTCAAATAGGGAAGTGCCATTCTCCCCATTTTGCGGATAGGAAACTGAACCACAGAGAGAGTGAGTGCCTTGACCAAGGTCATACAGGAAATCTGAGACAGAGCAAAAACTTGAACCCAGGTCTACAGAGACCCAGGCTAGCTCTCTAACTACTGAATCATGTTCCCTCTGGGCTGTTCCTGCTCTTTTGAGGCTCCTTTATGCCACTAGAGCCACATACAGGAGTTTTATCACAACATAGAACCCGTCCCCTACTCCCCTGCTGTAACCACTGAACAAAGAGAAAAATGAGGCGATATTGAGATAAAAGCCAATGTCTCTAAACCAGCAGCTTTTCTGGGTACGATGGGATAGCCTAATTTTGGCAATTAATTGGTCTTTGACTGTTAGTGGTAAATATGCCCAATGGCCTGTGACGGGATGTTAGCTGGGGTGGGATCTGAGTTACTCCAGAGAATTTTTTCCTGGGTGTCTGGTAGGCGAGTCTTGCCCACATCCTCAGGGTTTAGCTCATCACCATATTGGTCGGGAAGGAATTTTCCTCCAGGGCAGACTGGCAGAGGCCCTGGGGGTTTTTCACCTTCCCTTGCAGCATGGGGCACGGGTCACTTGCTGGTGGATTCTCTGCACCTTGAAGTCGTTAAACCACAAGTTGAGGACTTCAATAGCTCAGACATAGGTTAGGGGTTCGATACAGGAGAGGATGGGTGAGATTCTGTGGCCTGTATTGTGCAGGAGGTCAGACTAGATGATCATAATGGTCCCTTCTGACCTTACAGTCTATGAGTCTTTAAAATTTTCAACAATGAATACATTGAAAATCTAATTTTAAGAATCACTTCTTCCAGTCACCTGGGAGTGACTCGTGTGCTTGGCTGGATTGATTATCAAGAGGTCAAGACAGGTAAAAGGAGACAAGGAGGAGTAAAATGAACGTAGACAAGATTTGGGAGGAAGCTTGCAGTAGTTGTATAGCCCTTTGTGCATCTATTTGTCACCATCCCCTAGCAATAAGCAGTGAAATTCACCTCTAATGACATTCACAGTGGTAGATGTTTTCCCAAATTTAGTCAAGTGATAATACAATGTCTTTAGTATGCAAAGGAGGCCTTTGCGTAGCTCACCATAACTTCAGTGTTTGTCAAGCTTTACGGAGATTTCAGAGGAAACAAATTGTAATAATTATAGGAGAGAGCAACGAGAAAGGAATGTGTTCTGGCAATAATATAATATTCTGTTGATTTGTGTGTGTGTGTGTGTGTGTGTGTGTGTGTGTGTGTGTGTGTGTAAGTAAGAGAGAGACTTTTTTAATATATAAAAAAGTGTGGCTCCATGAACCTTTTATATGTTAGGATTAATGCAACTCTGCACACACACACACACACACACACACACACACACACACACACATATATAATGTTACACACACACTTCACTGTACCATAGCTATCTCTGTATATACACACACCACATACTGTAGTAACAATACAAAATTTGTCACCTACTCAACTAACTCATTGTTTTCTACCTATCTGCCTCCCATGAAATTACTCTACTACTTCAAGCCCAGGGCCGGCTCTGGCTTTTCTACCGCTCAAGGACAAAAACGCCTCCTGCCGCCCCTCCCCGCCCAGCACGGCAGGGGAGGGCGCCGAGCCCCGCCGTGGGCCCGCAATCCCCGACCGGCCAGAGCGCCGGGGGAGGGCGGCGAGCCCACTGCAGCGCCGCTCTCCCCAGCGGCCGGAGCCGGAGCGCCGCGCCGCCCCCCTCCAGGTGCCGCCCCAAGCACAAGCTTGGTCGGCTGGTGCCTGGAGCCGGCCCTGTTCAAGCCCCACCGTTCTCTGTCCCCGTTCTGCCCTGACTTCCCTCAACCATCTAGTTTGTAACAACATCTCAGCCCAGGCACCTTTTGTTATGAATGTTCTGCACCACTTGGATGTTTGTTTTTTTCTTTACAGGCTTCAAGTACATATTTGCATGAGCTTATCAAAAGAACAGGCACAGTAGTCAATAGAACGTATTGCCAAGCCCAACTGTTCAAAAAAAATCACGAGTCAGGCTCCCCTGAAATCATGAAACTGGCTTTAAAATCATGAAACTTAAAACAAATATTTTTGAGCCTTTAGGGGGCAAATTTTCAAATAATTCTCCACAACCATGATGACTAGAAATTTATTCTATTTTTAAATGAATATAGAGTCTGAAATTCTCACATAATCTTATGTCTCCAGAAGCCGGGGCTTAAGAAAAAACACCACATAGCATAAGAGCTGGCACACAGCAAAGTCGGTAACACACTGGTTAAGTGTGCCGCATCCCCCTCTAGTGATAGGTAACTGTTACAAAGCATCAGCAGGGACTGAACCAAGAAACTTCAGCCCAAGCCTCTAATTTGCACCTGTTTGGTATTCAGTGTTTGCGCAACAGACTGCAACTTACCCACCAAGGAGGTGAACAGGGAGGAATACGTCCCGGGACAAAACCAACGAACAGGTAAGTGTTAATAAAGCAGACCCCACTATTTTTTAATGTGCTGCATCACGCCCAGGGATCCCTCAAAATCACATTCAGCGACTTTCTCTTTTCCAGTACATGGAGTAAATCAGGAATAACTCCATGGAATTACAGTCTTGTGAAAACAGTGTAAGCAAGAAGAGAATCAGGCCCGCACTGAGGATTTGTCTATACTGAAGATTTGTGCAGTTTTTAGCCTTAAATGGCTAACCATCAGTGCAGTTTTAGTATTTCAAACCCCATTGCACTAAGCCGTGGTTTTCACCAGTGAAACACATCTTGGTTTCAGGAAGTGGTAAATTTCACAAGTGCAAATAATGTCTTTGATTGTGTACACTTGGTGCTTTGACTGGTGAAGTTACCCTGCTGGCTGGCTACCAATGGCTAAAATGGGTGCAAATCCACAGTGTAGACAAGTCCTTATTGTCCAATCAAACCAAATTACTTTATTTTGCCACTTGCACTCAATCACATCCATTTTCTGACCACCCCGTGTAGTGCAACTTTCACCTCCATCATATACCGTCTCACTGATTTTGCTTTAAATCTATCTAGTAAGATATAGAAACACAAGAAAGCATAATGCATCTTTTCAAGCAAAGCATATTCTCCTTGACACCGCTAATCGTTACATTACAAAAATCTCTCTGGCTAAACATGGCAAATTAAAAAAGGTGTCATTTTCTCCAGATAACTTTTAATTGATCTAATTTACATCATAGGTGGAACTGATCAGCTAGCAAAGGTCTGCATGAAATCCAATGTCCTATTTGATTGTGATTTCCCTGGAGCACATTTTAAATAGTAACAATTTACAAACAACTTGATTTCTTATTAACCCAGTTTCTTAATTGCTTTCTTGGGAAAACAGTCACATTATTTGCATTTTCTTTCCTAGAACTCCCGGGCATCACGGCAAACATTTAAGGATCCTTTTTAAAGGGGGTGGAAGAAGAAAGAGGGAATTTTACAGAATTTCAATCCAAATTAATATTTTGTGCTCGCTCGCTCTCACACACACAGAACACATGAATATATTTTAGGGTGACCAGATGTCCCGATTTTATAGGGACAGTCCTGATATTTGGGGCTTTCTTATATAAAGGCCTATTGCCCCCCCACCCCCTGTCCTGATTTTTCACACTTGCTATTTGGTCACCCTAATATATTTCTAAGTGGATGAGGTAAGATACTTGCATGCAGGAAAGCTAGTCACCTCTTTTAACATTACTCAAAGGGTACATTTCAAGATTTCTATCATTTGAAGCATATTTCAAGACCATGGATAGGATATCTGTGGTAGGTAACCGGCAGTTTCAGCAATAGACTCTCCTCCAAGTTGGAAGCTCACTACAAAATATGTATATTTTCAAGCAAAATAATATATGTAATGTTGCAAGTTTCCCAATTTTACTGCACCTATCTTGCACAGCCTTAGTTCTAAATCAAGAAACTGCAGAGTTGCAGGCACGGTTTACATTTACCAGCACTTGAATGATTTTAAAAGGGCCAGATTGAGTTACCCTTATTCCTGATGAATACTGCATTACACCATTACACCACGCATATGAGCGAAGGTATCACAGTTCTATCCCCTTCTGTTCTCTTCAGGTTCTTATACTGCTCTCATCACCATCATTACAAATAAAGTTCACACCTGACTGAAAGAATTCTCTGACTGAAGCCCATGTAGAGTCTTCACCTTAAACATGTTTCAGAGAAAGAACATGATTTTAATAACATTATGCCTTCTATAAAAAAAAAGTCATGTATGAGAACAAGCTGACCTTGATAACAGTTTGACTTTTAATTGGCAAAATGTGACTTGTTTGATAATGGTGCAGATTAGGACGGAGCTGATGTTAGAACTTACTTTGTATTTCCTTCAAATAAATGCACGGTAGATGGGGAGATCATTTTAAATGGAAGAAAAGAAATCAAACTGTATAAAGAAATTTTCTTTGATAGATGTTACTCTTTTTAAAAAGTTAGAGACAAATGTGAATAAATGAGATAATCCTGATAATGTTCTGCTCCATGGAAATGATCAATTAACTGTAATGGCGTGTGTTCTTATTGAAGGTTAGTGGTGGGCAGGAGGTATATTTTATTGAACATTCTTAATCTACAGCAAAAATTCTCCATACCATTCTCTGTATAGTTGTGTGTGTTCAAGGGATATTTAACATGGATTCTCAGAGTGACTGGACTAGAAAGCAGTTAGATAAATAATAGTACTTGGCTCTTCAGGGATCCCCTGGAACCTTGCAACAATTAATTAAGAGACACAATGACCAAGATTTTCAAAAGTGACCAGTGATTTTGGGCACTCAACCTGAGACACCCTAAAGGAGCCTGTTTTTTCAGAGAGTGCTCTTTTCAGATGCCTCAATACAGGTACCCAAAAACGGAGGTCTTCAAAATCACTAGGCCAAACCTTGCCCTACACACTTGTGGGGAAGGTATCAATATACCCATCTTACAGATAGGAAAACTGAGGCACTGAGAAATGAAGTACATAGGTCCAGTCACTGGCAAGAGGACAGAGGACTCCATTTCAGATCGGTCTCTGACTGTCCAGCCCCTTCCTGTAATGGTTAGGCTGGACTCCCTCACTACCTACGCGATCTTCCCTACCTGCAAATTAAATGTTAGATACTTTATCCACAATAGAGGCAATAGGGTAGGAAGGACGTCTAGAAAGTAGGGAATGTGTTGGCACTCAAATGTTCTGGGTTCAATTCCTGCCTCTGCCACAGACTTTCTACACAACCTTTGGCAAGTTCATTAATCTACCCTGTGCCTCAGCTCCCCATGTGTAAAAGGGAATAATATTTTACCTTACCTTTCCCTTAATGATTGTAAAGCACTAAAATACTATGGAAATAGTGGCTAGATAGGTAGCATTTCATGTTTTTTTAGGGTTCAAGCCCATTAAGACAGCGTGTGTTATATACAGTAGTGCGCTAGTTAAAATGTTACATTGTTTTATTCTCCTGAACTGACTTTACAACCATTTACTCCAATACTTGCTTGAAGCTATTGGAACATCTACCTTTTCCCTCCTCTTCCCAGCCTTTTGATCTTTGCAACATAGGAACTATATTTGACCAGAAAAGTTTCATTCTAAATAAACATAAGAATCATGGTTAGCGATACTTAAACAAAGCATATTGGCACAAAGGTGCATCATAATATTTCACATCCTTGAAGCAGGCTTTCTATTAGAAGACCAATAATTTTGGTAGTTCCTGCGGGGGGGCGGGAGTAATTGCTTTCATCCAGAGAAGGAGTCTTTATTCCCCCTGTTGCTAAAATGTGCAACCAAGAACAGAATATCCTTCCTATTGTAGTTTAAATCTTTATGGTAAGATGTCTGGAACAGATGTCACCCACCCCCATGATTCAGCATGTAACTCTAAAGGTCAGTAAAGGAGCATTGTGCTCGCAGAACTGCTGTCTGACTGTTCCTTGAGCATAGAATATTACAGAGAACTCAAAAGGCAAATACATTATTATTCTGATTGTGTGTCTCATTATTTTAATGCATTGATCTAATCTCCATGGTTCAGGATTAGACTAAGGTTCCTGCATTTCATCAGCAATTCGAGATGAACATATTATTTAGGTTCAGAAAATTATCCACCGAGCATAATCAAGAGTTCTTTTTCCCAAAGTTCTTTGCCACGCTAACATTTTCATTAAGAGGAGCGGGGCAGTAGGTGTTCTATTCACTTCTGTGGGATCTGGCCCCCTCCATCTGATCACCATACGAGAATGGAAGCTGCACAGTGTGAGTGTGGAATATTGTGTGTATAAAGAAATGACATAAAGCAAAGTTGATCCCAGTTCTGCATTAATGAGTGTGCTTACCCTGGAGATGAGCATTAAGAATAATGCATTAATAAGATCCACTGCTAAGGCTTTGTCTAGAGTGGAAAAGCTGCACTGGTTTAAGTAAATCAATTTTAAATCAAAGTGTTTAAACCAATCCAGGCCCCTAATATAGACACACTTAAGCCAGCTTAATTGCTGCTTAAATTGGTTTTAGTTTTCATTGGTAAAATTACCAACTCGATATTAGAGTGTTGCACTGATAAAGCTAGATCGCTTTAAAATTTATTTGGTTAAACTGGAGCAACTTTTCCCCTACGGACAAAACCTAAGGCATGTGACTAAGCAACTCATTAGCAGCAGGAGGATCATAGAAGATCAAGGGTAAAATCTTGGCCCCATTATCAAAGTCAATGGGAAATTCCCCAAACATTCCCTTTCTCCATCCACACACTACCTCTTCCTTACCCTGTGAGAGCAAGGCAGTGAGTATGCAGGGACATGAAGCCTACTTCTAGTCAGTGCAAAAGTGTATGGCTACCATTTAACCTTACATGCCCCCATGCATGAGCTCCACAGACTAGTGCGAGCATGCTACAGACTAACGCAACTTTCTGTGCACTGCGCCAGGATTTGCAGGTTCCAGGCCACAAATTATCAGTAAAGTCTCTTGGGGCATGTGAGGGTAACAGATGGGATAAAGGGAGAGAACATTGCTGGCATTCTCGCTCCCACGGATCTGGATCTTACATCTTCTCTAAACATACTTTGTTGCTGGTTATTGGACACATCATATGGCAAAAAACAATCTGACATTCAGTGGGAAGCCACAAATTCGGCTAAAACCTGCACCCTTCCTAAGAGAAAGTTGCACACCCCAGCTCCAAGTGCTCTGGTACTCATGCAGCAAATCACTTCAACACGTATTAAACTTGAAACACATGAATAGTCCCACTGAAGTCATGGAGCCAAAGTGCTCAGCACCTACTAGGATTGAGCCATGCATGAGTGAGTGAGCACAGAACCTCTTAACATCATTATTATGTACTAATTCATTCCAACAGTGCCATAGACCAACATGATACTCATAACAGTGCACTGGACTGTATGATCCCTGCTCCTGCTGCCGAAGAACTCAATGGTAAAAGTTCAGGACAGAGCCTTGTGCCTACCTTTCAGGGCATGCAAGAATAGTGCATTTCCTGATGCTCTTCTTCTAAATCGTCTCTGTTTAGTTTTTCATAGCAAAAGGCCCAATGGGGCAGCCCTAACTTAGGTAAAAAGCCCCACTAAAATTGGGTGCCACCTCCAGTCAGTGTGATTACTCAGATGACCAAGGAGGAAGACCAGAACTTACTCAAATCACTGAAATATAATAAAGCATCTCAAATCAAAGAGCTAATAAATGGGGCACTAGAATTACCCAGTGATGCTAGGAATAATTTAGCTGAAATAATAGAGTTCTTCATTAGATAATAACAATAATAATGACAAACGCACAACATGTCCCGTCCTTTGAAATCCATCAAGTGCTTAATCATCTGCAAGAGGTCCCTTCCCTACACACACTAAACATTCTGGGCCACATTCTGCTCCCAGTTTACACTAATATAAATCTGGAGTAAGTCTACCGACTCAAATGGAGTCACTCCAAATTTACTTGTTCTAACTGGCAGCAAAATCTGTTCTATACATAATTTTCTTATTAGTAAGTTTTTAAGCGGGAGGGGACTGTTGATCAATTGTATAGTTAATTGTTTGGCCCCACTTTGGTTCACTATGAAATATATTTATTTAAGAGACCAAATAACCAATGCTAGTTAGGTTTGTTAATACGGTACAGGAAAAAAGGTTTTATATAATGCTAGTTTTTGAAGAGCAGTTTCGTGAAGCGATGTTACATTTACCTTACTCAGAAGATGTGCTTTTTAAGTTACACATTTTAACTGGTATTATTAATATAATTTTACAGGTTACACATTTTTACATGTTACTAAAATTTAACCCATTAGTTTTAGTTTTTGAACTTGTTGTTTTGGGGAGGGTTTTTTTATTTTTGTTTTGGATACTCTCATTTCAGGTACTGGTCCATGAAGGTACTTTTCTAGTTTGTGCTAAGACACTGAACAAATGTAGTTTGATTTATTTGCTTATGCCAAATGCTTACTTTAGCATAAACAAGGAGTTACGGGATACTTAAAATGAGTGAACAGGATTATAGTATAGACCAGTTTAGGCTATATCGCGGTTACAATATTTGTGCTTAATGCGTTTATGCATGTATATATACAAACTTGCCTTCCTGTTGATAATGTCATCTCAATATTTGCCATGCTCCCTACACTAACTATAGGGAATTCCTAGCATGTGCTAGGAGATACACATCTGGGATCAGTAGGGGTGTTCGAGTGGAGCCCCATTAAGTTTAAATTGGGAATGGGAGGCACAACTGACAGGGCCTTGTCTTGCTGGAATTCACTCCCCCCTGCCTGAAATAGCCTGATGCTGATGACCTTCAAGGCACATTACAAAGTTGCAGAGAGATTTGAGCTTTCTGGTTCCTTACTGGCGATGGTGGTATCTTAAAGTGCGTTGCTGCACTTCGTATACATTTGTTAAGCTATGGCAAGGGCACCCAGTGTATTTTTCTTAGCATTTCTATCAGTCTCTAAATACATAATTAAATAAATACTGAGGTAATGTCACCTACAGCAACAGAAATGTTTTTAAGGGTGACCTTTATACCTAGGGATTTGGGGTAATTTGGAGATTTATTTTTATACGTAAAACTGATATAATCTTTGAAAATATAAACATTCATCATCCTTAAAATGTCACAGTTTTGCAATTCCTTTGTTCTAAAAGACAAAAGTAAACAATGTAGCACTGACCTCCAGTGGAGACATGGAGGGACTACATCCATCCCGTTCCTTAAGGTAATGGAGAGCTTTTTGTTCCCAGTAACATGGAGCAACGACATTTCAGCATATGTGAGCACTGCAAATGAAGTTACACCTGTGATTAGCTTAGATGATGCTGTTATAATATATTAAAACTAACGGTGTGAATGATCTCAGGCCATTACCTTCTACAGCAATGACAGCAAGAACACAAACAGAATCCAGGAGGCTGTTTGCACAAGACATTTCTATGACGGATGGGAGCACTGAGGCTGCTGCTGCTCTAAGATAGACAAGGTCTTTGATACAATGACATCTCTTGTCTTGCCTTTGTGCCCATGTTAAGAAAATTCAGCAACATCGTGCATTTGTAGGCATGGGTGGACACGTGGCAGTTCAGAAATGTCTAGTCCAGCTAGGGAGAGTTCCAGGCTATGGATATCTGGCCCATTTCCTGGAAACAAACTCAGAGGAAGATATCCTGAAGTCCTCAAAGTTTTCATTTAGTCCTTACTCAGGCAAATTCCCAGTGAAGTCTCTAGGATTTTGACTGGGTATAGGGTGAATGAAAATTGAATAATTGTCTAAGAATTCTTTTTTCAGTCAGCTATTTTCATTATTATTTTTTTAATTTCCCTTCAGTTGTTGTAACTGATGATGCATTAATAGGGCAACAGAGCTAAGACATTATATGTATAGTATTTGCTATCTCAGGTGACCTCAAAGTGCTAGGGATTACTCCAACCACCACTGAAACACAGACTATTCTGGGCAGGGCCAGCCCTAGATCAAATGGTGCCTCAGGCGAGGAGTGTCTTCATTACCACCACCCAACTCCCTGTCCATTTATTAAACTTTTGAATACCTTATTTTTTATTGCATTTGTAGCCCATTTCACGACTTTGATGCAAAATTTGCATACGTGATTTATCCCTGTCATATCAAACTGAATGGCAACGCCCTGCCCCTTATATTCAACCAAGGGCATGACTGACAACATTCTAGGAGGCTTTGAGGAGAATGTAGTTCTCAGAAAGTCAGGAAGGTTCCATGAGATTCTACAGAGGTCCAGAACATTCTAGGAAGTTAGTGAAAAATGAATCCACATATGGAATACCTGAAACAAAGGCAAACCTATTTTACTTCAAACATTCAATTTTCCATTTTGACACTAACAGCAAAAACAGTACCCCAACCCTGGCATCCGAGGCAGTCACCTGAGTTGCCTACCCATAAATCCAGCCCTGATTCTGGGCAAAATGTTGCACCTGTTTGACAGCAGGGGGATGAGATGTATCCATAGATTCTAACTTTCTTATTTCTCAGACTCTGAGATGGTTTCAAAAAAAGAGGCCACCCCCTTGATCTTTCAGCTATATTTGATTGCTTGTAGCAAAGTTACATTTACATGTGTGGTCTACTACACTGAAGGCTTTTCAGTCAGCATTCGCAATTCAAAGGCTGTGCTGTACCCTGCACAAGGCAGCCTAATGCCTGATCAAATAAAAACATGGCATGATGGTTCTCTGCCTTCTGTCAACACAAATCAAGGTCTTTTACACTGGCCTTGTTATTTGGTTGTCATCTTATTAATGACTTTTGGAGACAGGCGTTGACTTTGAGGCATTGTTGGCCTAAGATTAATCTTCTCACTTTCTTTTCTTTATGGAAGGTAGATAATTTTAAAATCAGAAGTGCCTCCACTAACACCATCTGCTGCTGATGAATATGAGAAGAACTTTGTTGACACATTAATAATGTTGGTGCTAGAAAGGATGTTAGATAGCAGGAAAGATGCATCAGTCATTAACACAAAAGCTTCAGCTAAATGCACAGGAATGACCTTCAAATTAAAAAGACAAACAGTAGCAGAAGGGAAGAAGTTTGGTCACGTAATGCACCCTCTGGCCCCGATTGAGGAAAAATTCCCCTTTGGGAAGTCAGTGAGACTTCAGCACGTGCTTAAAGTTAAGCACGTGTTTAAATGCTTTCCTGAACCAGGGCCTCTCCCTTGATTCAACACTTAGGCCCCACTTCTGCAATGATATCCAGGCAAAGGGAACTTTGCACCACCTCAAAGCCCCACTGAAGTCAATGTCTGGGGGCTGTGGGAAAAGCCTATGCAGAAGTTTCTGATAACTGAGGTCTTAGACTTAGAGAGATGCATTTGCCTCTGAGAGTGTGCACCATTCTCCCATTAATTCTACTGGGAGCATGTTCCAAGGGCAAAAGAGACCTCTCTATAGCATCCAGCAGGTAATGACAAGTTATTTGTTAGATCAGAGTTAGGCAACTCTACGTACTTTCCTTAGCTCTCATTTTGCTTGCTTGTGCTGCTGGTGCCTAGGTATATATTATGTTAAGAGTCTGAAATGTTATGGCCTACAGCTCTGGATGGGCATAATTGGGGAAAGAACTTGAAATACAGTTAGACAGATGGAGAGCTAGCTAGCTATTATGGTGATGGAAGCCTTAGAAGTGAAATGATAGTACTATAAAACAATTTAGTGGTAGATGAACTATTTTGGATTAAATAAATGGCTTTCTGTAACCACTGAATGGTCTCCAAAATGAAACCAGAACCTTGTATGATTTTTGGAAAATGTAGATTTTTTTGGACTCTCTCATATTTATAAAACGCAGCCACTCCAATAGCTCTAGGTTGCAGTTGCTGCCACCCCATCCTCATTTTTCCATCATTGTTTTCTCTGCACTTCTGGGGTCCTCCCAGGACCAGAAGCGGAGGGTCCAAAATATCAGAAGAGATCCTGTTCCTGTGAGATTTGTGCATCCCACAAGTTCAGATAACACCTGATCCAATCACCACTGAAATCTTTTATCCAGTGTCCATTGCAGACTCCAGTTTGGTTAGGCATTGGGACTTAGTTCAGAGAAGGGGGAACCTCTGAATTAGATTAACTTACCCATCACCTCTATGAATGAGCACTTCCACTATTAGGAATGCCAGTGCTGTTTCTCCTGTGTATTTAAAGAAGCTATGCTGTTGATTATACCATCAGTATCTGCTGATATTACTCGTGCAAACAGTTCCTTTACTCAGTGGGATCCATTTATAATGCAGAATTAACACAAGGTGACATACTACATCTCCTCCAGCATCTTGTTCTTGTGATATCTTAAAATACCATGTGTTGATGTTGTTTTTGCAAACTCAGATGGAATCAGTGTGTCCCCTTCTGATAAGATCTGCCCATGAGAGAATACTACTGTATGTCTCAAAAAAATACATATATACCTTTATCCTGCATTGTAGGGTTTCTCTTTATAGGAGAAGCAATCTCATTCCATTTCTCTCTTGGAAAAGTTAGGAATATAATTGTTCATTTTGCCTGTTTCTTATTACAAGGAGAGGGAGAGCATTCTAACATGTCCATAAGAAACCAGTTAATGTCCCAGTGCATCACTCCTCATTGAAATGATGCTGCACAGAAAGGCAATTCTTCATCATGTAAAAAACACTAACAATACTGCAGCGTCTCTACGTGCTACAGCCGGCGCAATATTAATGGAGGAGATAATATATTGGCTTGAATCAATATTTCCCTGACTTAGTAAAGATCGCCATCCATCAGCTCCCCTTTCACTTGATAAAATCCTTCCATGTCACTTTTACTTAGACTGATGAGATCACAATGCCCCTTTCCAGTGTGACTGATGGTGCCTGGATGAATAATTGACCAATAAATTACCACTTCTGGATCAAAGAGATGAGATCCCTGGCTGCCAAGAAGGCTCACCAAACACCACAATAAAAAAAGAAAACACACGATAATTAATTAAGGCTCAGTTTTGCCACCCTTACACACACTGAGCAGTACCTGACTTGATGAGTTGCACAAACTCCCTGGAAGAAATCCACACAGCCACTAATTCAGCCTCATTCAAATCCCTCCTTAAGACTTCCTTCTGCCAGCATGCCTACAGAATGCTGCCAATTGACAGAAGCTAGACAGGTGGTGAGTTACATTGTTCAGATAACTAATGTGTGTGAAAATACGCTCATATTTCTACTACCTCCACCTCTCCCCACCTGCACTTATTTATTTCATGGACCCATTGCATCTGATTACTAGCTTAAACCCCAACTTACTCCGTGAAGACAGAACTCACCGCTACACCTGCCCAGACTGCTGTATTCACTCGGGCTCTGTGTGGGAACAAGGGCCTGCCCACGAAGAGCTTATTCCAGGATCAGGGCCCACGATTGTAAACTTTTCAGTGCAGGGACTGTCTCTGTATTGAGACAGTGTGACCCAGGCACTGTACTGGGAGTTGGGAGACCTGGAATCTATTCCTGGCTCTGGCACAGGCCTGCTGGGTGACCTTGGGCAAGTCATTTTACTTCTTAGAGACTGTTTCCCTACTTGCAAAATAAGGATAACAACATTTATCTCCTTTTAAAAGTGCTTTGAGATCTATGAATGAAAAGAACTAGGTATTCATTATTATTAGATGTCTGTACAGCACCTAATACTACGGGGTTCTGATTAGGGCCTCTAGGTGGTACCGTAATACAAATCAGAATTAATTAACAATAATTATGCATGCTACTACTTATGGATATTACAAAACTCCTGTGGATTCCTTCTCTTTAAAACACAGAAAGCAGCATCAGAAGCCCTGGCAGAGGAAAGCCATACAACCACAGCGAACAGCGGATACATGCTGATGGGCAGTGTAGCCAATGTGCCCCTCTTGCCTCATTTGCTGCTCATTGACATTGAAAAAGCTGGAAGCAAACAGGGTGCATAGAATGACAAATGATACAGCACTGCTTAAAGGTGCTGCTATTTGTTTTTAGCTTGGCAATTTGGCAGGGCTTGTTCTAAATGAGTTTGCTAGGGTCAATGAAATGTGTTAGGGGGTCAACGTGAAGAGAAGGTGGCGGGTCTCCATCACCAGGCCCCTGCTTTGAGGGCACCTCTGCTTCAACACCCTCTCTTCACCCAACCTCTACTTCCTTCTCCCCCAATGGCTACTTCTCTCTTTCCTCCCCCCGCTTCTCTGTGACTCATTTTGGGTGATGGGATATAACTGGGACTCACAGGGTAAAAGTAAGAAACTGAAGTTTAGGTTGGAACAATCAAGGAAGACAGAGTCAATAAGAACTATGAGACTCTGTAGTAGTCTCCCAAGGGATGTGTTAGGAGCTTTGTACCATGAGTCATTTAAAAGTGGACTGGACAAAACACTGCAGAATATAATGTTGGGAGCACTCCAGAACTGGCCTATTTATAGATTAGATTTGACCTAATGTGTCTTCTTTTTCTCTGACATCTACGATACTCCATGCACAGGAACATAGGACATACCACACTGGATCAGACCCATGGTCTCTAACAATCACCAGCATCAGATAATTCAGAAGAAGGAAAAAGAAAACTCCTTGTTCCTAGCAGTCAGAGACTGACTTACGGCCTGAAGAAAGAGTCTGAATATCTCTTCCAAAAATTGTTAGCATTAACTATTATAACTCTGGTTATTCTTGTTAGCCATATAAATGTCCAATGCCTTTTAAATTTTGCTACGTTTTGACCTGAGCACAAGAGATAAGCATAATTGCAGTAAGTTGTTAACAAAACTGACTCAAACTGTTCTCAGTAGGCTTCAGGGTCAACAGGCATCACAGTTAAGATGAATGAAGGAAGTGTGTTCTGAGGGCTGTTACCTCATGTTCACCGTGTGCAGTAGAATTAGCCATTTTAGTGGCTCAGAAGGTTACTTTTCCAATGGTTATAAAATTTAGACCTGATCCTTCAACCTCTACTCATACAAGTACTCCTATTAATCACAAAGACATCACTTGCAAAAATAAAGACCACTTGTGTGAGTAAGGCTACTTATATGAGTAATTATTGGGGCTACAACTATGTTTTCTCAAAGTGTATATTGTGCAGAAATTTATCAGGCCCCTAAGATGTTGAAATGGTGCTCCAGTCTGATCCACATCACTTTGAGCTTTGGTAGTAGAAGAAAAAGCAGTAGCTTTTCAGGGTTTTTCCTTCTAACCAAATGTGCGGCCTTATATCTAAAAGTTTATTATAAAATGGAAACAAAATTTGTTTTAGCCGCCCTCTAGCGGAATTTTTATGCAGTGCACACAGTTAATATTGCAGACTAGACTGTGTGGATGCAGTTACGTATGGCATAGCACTTCTTAATTCAAACATCAATAGAAAGGCTAATTGGGAAAAACATATGAAAAGTCATAACTTGCATCTGTTAGGTTCTAGCAACTATTTCAAATAGCTCCCAATAAAATCATTGTACCATCAGAAGCCTATGCCAAAGGAATGGAGAGGCTCCCCTCCAGTTTCAACCCTGAGGTAAACCATGAATGTTTGAGCCCTGGAACAAATGTTTGTTGAAGGCCCAGACCAGCATGAACAAATGTCTTGCCACTTGACTGAAGGCTAATCTGTTAACCTGAGTTAAAAAACTCTAGTGCAGACAAACATTCTGTTACTCAAGGGCCTGATCCCACAATCTTTTCTCATGGGAGGGAGCGTTGTCAAGATTAAGTTCTAACATCTCCGTATCTACTCTTTCTAATTCAGATAGTAGATCTAGGTTTATTCTCCTCTGCACTGGTTTCAAGCCTAACACTGACAGTTTGCTAGAGAGAGAGAGGGAGAGATGAGCCACCTTTGCAAAGGAAAAAGAATAATGAACATATGGGGAAAATTTTCAAAGAGACATAGGAAGTTATTATATGGCTAAAACTGAGCAAAACTGTGGACATTGAAGGGAGGGTGTATTAGTTGTTGTGGAAAGTGAACTCCACCATTTCTAAACATTGTGCTATGTTTAACTGAGAGGTAGACTATTTAATGGATTGTGTTTAGTGTAACTGTCTGGGTCATGTGTCCTGTGAATAATACATGCAGAATGTAATGGAATATTTAAAAGCATGTAATGCTACTTAGAGGTTTTTAGATTTGCTTCTTTTTACAGGAGTAATGAGCATAAATCAGACTAAGGAAACAAAATTTCAACAATAAGTGTCAGTAGAGTCAGGATGAGCTCTACCCTGACATCTGGTGGTGAATTATGTCGAGTGTGGAAGAGAACTCCAGGGGCTGATCTTGTTTGCATAGGCACACCCACTCGCCTGGCATGAAACAACAGCAACTGAAAGTGGTTACGTTGGCTGGTGTGGGATCCCCAGTTTCTCTGTTATTGGGGCAGAAAGAATAAAGTTTTGTTACCCTGATTCTGTGAATCAAGGCCAGTGGAACTGTTGTATGACAGAAGGACTGAGTGAGTCCTTCACCATTACCTAAGTAGCACTTGCTTGACAAGGGGGCATGGGTTACAAAACCAAGTGAATTGAGAGAGGATGGGGATAGGTATTTGTACCTGAGAGTATGCCCCCCCCTCTGAGGGCTTGAAACACCAATTGTACCACCTTCTCTCTCTCTCTCCACTGTTGAATGTCAGAGCTAACTTTGATTCCATTAGGAGTCTAGTTACAGGCTGCTGAGCTGAATTCACTGTGGGTTAATGGTGCACCAGCACTGGGGCTCCCCTACTCTGAGTTGAAATCACTGAGAATTGAAATCACAAAAGAGTTAAAGTTATAAAGTGCTGTGTTAACTAGTGGGGGAACCTGAAGCTATATTGCTAAGCAGCTGGCGGAGCAATTTGCGGGGACGACTGGAGGAGCAGCGAGTGGCGCGGACCCTTGCGGGGCCAGTTGGAGCGGCCCAAGGAACGGCGAGCGGAGCTGTTTGCGGGGATGGCTGGAGCAGCTCACAGGTCGGTGAGTGGAGCGGAGCAGCTTGTAGAGCGGAGCGGTTCGTGGGACGGCAGGAAGTGGACTGCCTCGTGGTGAAGGTTGCGGCGGAACCCCACGGAGAGATGGCCAGCCGGCCTTGGATCACGTAAGGTGCCCCTTACCACCCTGCATGCCCCCCTTTTACTCTGGGGCTGCACTGACCAGGGACAGAGACTTTGGGGGTTGTTGGACTTTTGGGACTTTGCGTGGTTGCTGAACCCAAGAGACTTTGGGGGTGTTGGACTTTGGGGACTCTGGATGATTTTTGGGTTGCTGGATTCAAGAACCAAAGGGAAAGGACACGGCCCAATTTGCTGGGGTGGGTTTTTTTGCTCATGGTTTCTGTTATGAATCCTGTTTGTGGTGTTTTTCCAATTTAATGCTGATGTTGTTTACCTCATGTTATTAAACATTTCTGCTATACTCAGACTCCGTGCTTGCAAGAGGGGAAGTATTGCCTCTTAGAGGCACCCAGGGGATGGTATGTAATTGTCCCAGGTCACTGGGTGGGGGCTCGAGCCGGTTTTGCATTGCGTTGTTGAAACGGAACCCCTAGATACAGAACCCGGCCCTTGTTGCTGCCAACTTAGGTGGGCAGAAGGGTTACATAAGTAATAACTCTGAGCAGTTACAATTCAGAAGTCTCAGACAGCTGGATCCAAAACCCACTGATGTCAGTTGGAGTCTTTCCTTTGACTTCAGTGTGTTTTGAATCATGCCCAAGTGCGTACAAAGATGATTAGGGACAATCACACACACACACACACCTGTTTTGCAGATGGGGAAACTGAGGCTCTTGGAAGTGCCTCAACCGTAACAAGGAGGGCTGGGAATGCAATCCAAGCCTCCTGCTTGTCAACTGGGTGAAATGAATAGCACAGCATGTTGCCTCCCAGTAGTGGCTTTTCCAGTGCTCTCACCAGTTGTGGAACATGGATCTGATTTCTGCATTAGTAGCTTGCCACCCACCTGTAGGCTGCTCTGCAAGCCTTGAGGTGGGAAAGTGTTCCAAGATCATTTTGTCTTTGCTTGGCCTACCCTCCCTCGGGAAACCACATTTACAACTGTCCAAGATCTATTGCTCCTCTGGAGGAACACGACATGCATCAGATTATAAATGTTCCCTAAAACCACAGTGGCTTCCAATAGACTCTCAAAATCAAAGCCAAAGCAGTTTGTTTTAAAACTAATGTGCGAGCTGTGAGCCTGTCCCCTTTCTGAGCTCAAATAATTAAAGATTTTTAATGTGCTTTGTGGTATTCTGAAGGTCCAGCTATGACAAATCCCTCTCATTTTTACTGTCTACTCATTGCATAGTGAGTTCAGCCAAGACTTTTTGTAATCATGTAAGATTTGTCTCTCTCAGCAGCATGGTTTGCTCTGCTGCTTCTGTGGCTCCATTTGCTTTTATACATAGAAAAGGGACTAATATAAAAGGTTCTAATCTGAATCCACATTTTCCCAACAGGAGCCAGTGTTTTGGTTCAGACTGCTCTCTAACCAGGTCACAGAGCTTTGATCCAGATATGGATTAGGTTTGGGCTCAAGGCTTAATCCAGGCAAGGGCATGGAATTGAGTGACATCCAAATCTTGAAAGCTGCTTCAGCTTTATTATTGCTATTTACTACTTGTTTGCAGTAGGGCCATAACATGCTAAGTACTTTCCAGACATACGAGAAGGTATGGTCACTAGTCTGAGGACCTCACAGTTTAAGAACTCAGACAAGTAGACAGAGGTCAGGGAAAGAGAACAGTAAAAACTGTTGTTTTATACAAATCAACTAGAATTGTTATAGGCAGCAAAGCAGGGATGAAAAAAGTGGATAGGGCAAAAGCCTTGTAGGTGTGTTGAGAGAAGTCTAGTTAGCCAGAGAGCCAAACAGAAGAAGGCACAGAGGAAATTCTGTGAGAAACCAACAAACAGGAGAAAGTGGGAATGTTGATTGACTAGAGGTGGGGACAACATAGGAGATTTGGACCAGAAGTCCAGAATCTCCTTGAAAAGTGGAAGCCGGGTCATTGTGAGATTACTGCCATCTTGAACCACACAGGAACCAAATCTGGCAAAAAAAAGTCCCTTTAAGCTTTGCATCTGAATTGGACCCAAAATGGTCACCGTGGATTTGGGGCTGGGAAAATCCTCTTACCAAAACTGAGTGTGAGCAGGAGGTTCTACTTTCCTGGTGCTGGTCAGAATTTTCTATCAAATACACTTTTCAGTGACAAATGGCTTTTCGGTCAAAATGGGAATTTCCACAGGACCTATCTATTTTCATCATTTTTTTCAGGTTTTCATTAAAAAAAATGAAAACCAAAAACAAACTAAAACTTTTTTTGATAAATACCTGACAAATGTAAAAGAAAAATTTTGACCAAAACAGGCAAACAAAGCAAAACTTGTTTTCATGAACATTTTTTTTTTACTGGGGAAAAACCTGCAAATATTTCCCAACTAGCACTAAAACTCTACAAAGGCAAAAAGTCCAGAAGCTTTCAAATTAGCAGTGGACATTTATGCTCTGTTTATTCTCTTATGTTACCCGTTTTCAACAAAAAACTATCTAGAGAGTTAATTCACCTTAATTTATACCATGGAGCATTAATGAATGAATGAACAGAATTGCTCAACTACACTGAGCAAAACAACGCTAACCTCCTGGACTTCCTTGAGGTAGCAAAGATTAGATCAGTAAAAGACACTTCCTATGGTGTAATTAAAAGTTCAGAGCAAAGGAATAGTTGTACTGGCTTGAAGGAGCTCTGGTAGAAAACCATGGGAACTCCTAAATTCTACATATTTCCCAGAGACTGTCTCATATGGCATTTCCTTAATCTGTCCCATAAAATGGTTTGTGGTATGAAATGTGAGCATAAAGACCCAGGAGATACTCAAGTTCTCTATCACTAGTGGATATTCACTGAAGCTGTCCCAATAGGTGGCTGTGTGCGCGTGAAGGGCACCTGAAACTTGAGCCCTACTATTTTCTAGACAAAAAGCTCTACTAGATGATCCCTGTCTGAGTGGGTGGGAGCTACAATGAGTTGGGAGTTGCCTGCCACTCTTTGCAGGCCTTACACACAAAAGGGGCACTGAATCAGAGGCTTGAATCTTAAAAAAGTATTTAACACAGATCGGTGCCTAACTCCCATTTGAAAATACCACTTGGCCGCTAGATGCTTTTAAAAATCTGGCCCTTAATTCCCAAAACACCCTTGAACACTAGGAAAGTTGAGGTCTGGAATGCAATCTAGTTTTAAACTCCAAGAGTGTCCTTTCTCTGTTACAATGGGTCAAACCGGAGGGCCCTGAAGAAGTTTGGAGCTTTGTTTGCTTGAGCCCCGGTCTGTTGCTAGAGGGCAAGAACCCTGGATCCTGACAAAATAAGGGCCAGCCCAAGAATGATGTGAGGGTCAAAAAGAAGGTTCAACCCACTTTATTTTTCATTTCCTACTGGCTCCCCGAGTCTGGTAAGGACTGGCAGCAAAAATACTGAAATGCTGCAAGCCACATTGTTCTCTTAGAATTTCAAATCCTGTTTGATCAGACCCAAGGGTTTCTAGCAGATAAGGTAAATTCCTGAACCACACAGAACTTCTGAGGCTGGCCCATTGCTATGTATAAACTACAGATATTTCTGTTAATGCTCTACCCCTTTGCTGCCCCCCAAAAGGATGTTAGGGAAACTAGGAATCAGCTATCAAAACATAAATCATCGTCTCTTACTTTAATATCTCAAAGCTCTGACTGGTTTCATGCTTTTTCTTTTCTCCAGGCACATGCAGGCTTCCTTGTTAAACAACGTTAGCCAAATATGTCACAGGTGCAGCCCCAATGACTTGAATGGAGTTGAATTTAGTCCTGCTGAGTTTACATCTTGTGAACCTGCTTAGCAGTAGCCAAGCACAACCCTATTATAGCAACACTGATTTCAACAGGATGAATTTGGCTCAGTGGGTTTATGTCTTTGTACTTGCTGTCTCTGCTTCTCTCCTTGTTAAGTATGCAGAATACAAGGAAGCTTTTGGAACAAAGAGCCATTCATTCACTGGGTGACTTCATTACTCTGCTAGATATCTTTACTGGATTTCACTTGATTCTCGGCACTCCTAATTTAATAGAATACTTCACCAACTTAACCTTTTAAAAGGGGGGGGTTATTGATAGTGTGGTACATAGACTTTCCCTCCCATCCCTTCTCCCCCCCTCCAAGAAATGTGAAAGAAAATTAAATTACTTTGCTTAGTGCTCTTAATTGTCTGGAATAATTACCTCCAGTCAATTCTCAAACAAGAGCTTTCCAGAGAACTGAGTATTATAGTTGGGGTAAAGAAAAAAAAAACTGAGTCCAAAAAACCCAATTTTGTAACTTATTTAGAAATACCTAATTAACTCTCTGAGTGAGGAATCCAATCAAAACGTCTCCATTAGATTAATTATTAAAAGCCATTAAAGAGGAAAAAGCTTTTGTGTGCTGACTAATGTGCCACAAAGAGCTGGTTAGGTCTCCAAAGCACCATTCTGACATAGAACGGAACAGGCTACATAGATAAAAGAGAACTGGAGTGGGAAATATTATTACTATAACAGACTGAAAAAGGTGACTCAGGGCTAGATTCACAGGCAGGACTTAGACACCTCACTGCCATTTTATTCCCCAAGTCTAACATTTAGGCTTTCCTGACATTCATAAAGGGGGCTTAGGCATTACAATGCTGCGTGTCACAACACCTACCTTCTAGGTACCTAGAAAATCACAGGAACAACAGTGCTATCCACAGAGCCATGTTCCAGGTCTAGGCTCTCTGTATGATGAATAGGGAGAGATAGATGCCTAACAATGCAAGATACCTAAGCTAGCCCATGGGAAACACCAACTACAGGGGTGGTTGCTAAGCCCTATCCCTCTCTTACAGATAGGCTGACTGCAGGGAGGCGCCTAGTTCTGCTTAGCCAGCCACCAATGGAAGCTCATCTCCTGGAGTCAGGTGGCCTTGGTGCCTAAGCCACTTCTTAAGGGAATGAGTTAGGTCCCGCCTCACTCCATACAAAACAACTGGAGGAGGAGCCTATCTTATAGCTTTAAAGCCAATGGTTGGATCCCTTACCTGCAGTGTTAGGAGATCCAGCTTCAATTCCTCCCTTTCACTGGTGGGGAGAAAGAATTTCAGCAGAGTATGTTAACCACTGAGCTCTGGGATAGTCTCATGCGAGACTCCCACAGTTTCTCCTGTTGAAAGTGTTCCTCTGTGGCTACGTAATGAAAGAGCCATGGGGCTGGACCCTGGGTCTCCGAGCCCCCAGATGGGTGCTCAAACTTTTAGACTACAAAGTCATTCTCAGATGCTCTCTTTCCTCTCTGACCCAATGGAGGTGGGACCAGGCCTCCTATTTCCTATGCAAGTTCCCTAACCACTGGGCTATAAGGTGTTCTGGAGGGGTATTTTTCAGTCTCTCCTGTTGAAGCTGCCCCACTATGTACAATTCATTAACCATTACTTGGGCATGCATCCAAACCTTCCACTTTTCATGTGAGTGCTCTAGTCATTGGGTGACCAAACATCTCAATATTATTGGGAAGGTCCCAATACTAGGGACTTTGTCTTATACTGTATATGCAACTATACTCTTCCCTGCCCCTACAAACAAAAGGTGTCCCAATTTTTCACACTTGCTGTCTGGTCACCCTTCCTAACCACCAAGCTATAAGGTCAATCTCACACATTCTCTGGCCCAGTGACTATTTAAGTATTTATGTAAAGTAGAAAAGTTACACTAAAACCCCCTTATGATTCTAGTCTCGGTTATTAGCCAATCCCTCTAACCCAGAGGTTTTGTTCCCTTTATTGTTAAAATGGAATACAGTCATGCTCAAAACTGAATAAAAAATAAAAGGTGGGTAGAACTTCGCTGGATATTTTAAGGTGGAATGGCTAAAAGACACCCTGTTTAGCATAGGAGAAAGTGGCAGTGCAGGCTTGTAACTGATCAGCACAGGTGATCCCTGTTGAGTCACTTTAGGGAAGAATAAAAGGACTCCTGCGAATGAAGAAGGAATTCATGTGCACGCTTTTCTTTCTGGGGAAAGCTTTCCTGTTTAGTACTCATAATAGTGTATAGTAAAGAGTTTGACCTGTTTTTGCTGATTTAGTCTTAGTTATTGTAAGCCAGATATGTTAGAAATATAATACCAAATACTGGGAAAGGTTTTTTGTTTCATGTGAAGTGTTTGTAAAATGTAGACTCTTAGTTATCACAACCTCTTCCCTTAGCACAGCCCTGCCTTGCCCTAGGCCTTCCATGGATGGCATAAAGCAGAAGAGAACATTTCTTCTATTTTCATGTCTTAATATCTTAACAAGAACAACACTTTCCAAATATTTAATAGGACCATGCACAGTGGGGTGTTCTAAATGTGATGCAAATTAATGTTTCCTATTTGGTACCTTTGCGTTAAAGCCAAAACCTGAATGAATCTGGATAGCTCAGTCATAATAAGTGAGAGCTCAGACAGATTCACAGCTGGGTTTCAAAAGGGCACTAATCATGAAAGCAATGTTTTTAATCAGGAAGGAGCAAGGGGAAAATACAGGTTTGTTAGGGTAGGCCTAGCCGAGTGTCTAAATAGCTACAAGCATGTGTATCGTCCCCATACAAACAAACCGGAATCTGAGAGGGCAAAGCAGGAAGTGAAGAGATGAGTGAGAATTTAAAATGAAAGTTAATTGAACTTTATTTTCCATTTGCACAAGTGTGTGTTTGACAGCTGACTTGTGGAAGCTCCACAGGGGGTCAGTGTTTCAGACTAAAGAACTGTCACCATGTGCAAACTGCTTTCCCAACTAAAAACTGAGTCTCAGGACACTACCATGATGGCAGACAGACTTGTTACCCAAAATCATTTCTGGGTGTCCTGTTCAAATTAACAAGAGCAACTCAAGGTTCTTGTTTAGTTCAGGAAGAATTTTATTTTACCTTGACGTTAGTCTGAACACAAAGCCTGGGTCTGAATACCCACAAGCTGTAGGGAACTTGTGACTTGAGGAAACTTTACCACAACATTCCATTTATGCACAGAGAATGCATCCTTTTCTAGTTCCCACGAATTGTCATTTTCCGCTTGTTAGTGGGAAGGAGTGTTGCCTAGCAGTTAGACTTCTGGACCAGAAGTCAGGCCTTCAGGCTTCCTCAGTGAGTCACTTTGTGATATGAGTCAAGTCACTTCCCCTCTTTATTGTTGTTTTCCCTCTTGTAAAACAGGATAATAACTAATTCACAGGAATGTCAGTTAACATTTCAGATTCCTAGAGGGAGGTGCTATAGAAGTGCAGAATAGCAGCAGTATGATACAACTACTGCTAAGGACCAAGAGTAGTCTTCCTCAATTGCACTTTGCCAAGGACATTTATTGTTACTCTCTCACTACCCAACACCCACTTACTTATTTACTCACTCACTCATGAAGAGGCTTGTGCAGAGAGCTCTGAGCCTAACTTCTTAGCCTCCAAGGTAGTCACAGAGCTTAAATGCAGGACACTTGCTTTAGGGCTCAGTCAAAACAAGCAAAATGCTAAAAATAAATTGGTATCTCATCTGTTGCTGGGAAAGGAACATTCAGGAGAAGGAATGAAAGGTCAGTAACAAACACCTAGAAATGGATATCCTACAAATTCTGGGGCATGGGAAAAGGGGTCTGATTTTTTTTTTTTTTTTGGTCTTTTCCACCACGTGACATAAAAAGACTTTTTCCTAAGAGAGCATTCTTCATGGTGTGGGAAGGCAAAGAACAAATATTGAATCTTGAAACATTAATAATTTACAAATGAGCTACAGCAGATAAACTTGGTGTTACTTGAATGTTAAATACTAGTGAGAGTCTGATCTGAATAACTTGCAAGCCAGACTAGCTGGTTATATAGGCAGAGGGAATACATCAAGGGGCATAGCAGGTGCCATGTATCAATCATATTCCCATGGCAAAGTGAGAACCTCCACCCTTTATTCTTTCTTTTCTGCCCATAGTAGCAGTTCTAAGGCAAACTGTTTGCCCAGGGAGTACATATTTAGTAACTCAACAAAATTTTAATGGAGTCTAATGTAAAAGATTGCTCCAGAAAATATACAGTACCCGTGGAAGTTCGATTTATATGGGGAATAGGTAGTGAAGAATCTGGTTAGAGTTTCACTAGATTTCAGTCAAAAATAACCTGCTGGCACCTGCCAGATGTCTCTGCTGAAGTTGCATCTGAAATAACAAAAGTAAACAGAAGAGTAATTAATTTAGGGCCAGCTAAAAGGTGCTAGCCTGATAATGGTGGCGATTAATGCACTGATATGCAGCCACTTCTCAAGTGAAATCCAGCAACTATTTAGCAGAGCACAACAAGATTACACATTCATTTGGGACAGGAAGTGAAGAATAGTCCCCTTTCCCACACAGGATATGCCTACACAGCAACTAGACACCCATAGCCGGCCTGGGCCAGCTAACGCAAGCTTGTTGGGCTTGGGCTATGGAGCTATTTCACTGTGGTGTAGACTTCCAGGCTTGGGCTTGAACCCGAGCTGTAGGAGCCTCTGAAGTGGGAGGGTCCCAAAGCTCAGGTTGCAATCTACACTACATTGAAGCAGCCCCACAGCCTGAGCCCCGCAAGCCCAAGTCAGCTGGCATGGGCCAGCCACAGATTTGTCTTTGCTGTAGAAGTGGAGAAGACAGTTTTGGTAGGCAGAAGATAATCACCTGAGTCAATGCCCTGGCCAAACTCCAACTAATGTACAGTATCAATAAATCTTTCAAGGATGATGCATCACCTGAAGGATGTTGTCTTCGGAAACATAGTGCTCCTTAACACCTTGCAAGGTTATAGATCTAGTACTGAATCAGAGGAAAGAATACCATCTAGTGTACACAGAGCACTTCCTTTTTCATTTAAACACTCCTTTAAAGGTCTTTGATTCAAGTATTGACCTAGTCTGATCCTGCTTAATTTATTTAAGAGCTTAGGGTCCGAGCCAAACCTCACTGAAATGAAAGAGAATCTTTCCATCCACTGCAAATGGGTTTTTGTATCCGGCCCGAACACTGATCACAGCACAAGCTGTCATTTGGTATAACATTATAATACAGCAATAACCACAAAGCATATCACAAGTCTATTCACTTTGACACCCTAGACAGCCTGAACTCCATCCCATTAGAGCACTTTGATTAGTGACATGCCATTTCATGTGTCATTCCCTTAACAAGAACATATTAAAAACCATCTTTCATATCAACGGATTTTATAATCTGATGTACACTACTTCTAGCAAGGTTAACTAATCATAGTGGTAGGAGAAAATATTCTTCTGCATAAATGATGCATCTGCCCAAGTTTGTATGTTAAGTATGACTAATGCCTTATCCAATCTCAGCTTTATGAAGAATGGGCAAATTATATGTAATAAATAATGAACTCTTTATTTATTAGAATCTAAAATTCTACAACTCACTGCAGATGATGAGGAAGAATATCCGATAAATAATTTAAGCAGAGGTGATGAAAAATGTTCTAAAACTCAACTCAATAAAACGTAAATTTATTTTATTAGAAAAAAATAAATAGGAAGTGTTAGAGCCAGAGGATAAACTAATAATGTGATTGGGAAAGAGATTTCAGCCTAGTGAGATATGTGGAAAGTTCATTTGCGGAAGTCTCTAAAGGTACATCTGTAGGAGCTGATCCTCATTTGCTCACCCAGTAGGTAGCCTGCCATCTTCCTTGTCAGTGTGAAATATGTCTGAATGTTGTTTGTTTGGATTATTATACTGGCTGTGGGTTTTTTGCTTTGTGGGTTGTGGATTTTTTTAAAAAATATATAACAAGGATAGACAAGTAATATGAAATGAGAAACTCACAAGTAAAGGTAGAGTCTGAAATGTCAGAGTCCCTCCAGTATGTTGTGTTATTTATTCTGTTCTTGACTATTCATGATTGTTTATTGAAATAAAATGTGAATATGTTACATGAAGTATCCTCTCTAAAATTCATTAGCTCATATCAAGTTAACCCTTCAGAGGCCTTCCTTTTCCATTCTATACTACCTTTACCCAATAGACCCAACCAGAGTCTTCTGCTTTATAAAGCCCTGAATCCCATGCCTATCTCCAGTAACAATAATCTCTGAGTCTCTATCAAGGTCTATTTTTACAATATACCCCAAAAGGAGAGGCTTGAGTCATAAAAATAAATAAATAAATGGGTTGGCGCGGTGCAAAATATTCACATTAAAACCACAAGCGACTCACTTGCACAAACACTCCGGCCCAGTTGGCCAAGGTTCGTGAACCTTTCAATTAAATTTGGCTCCAGGTTGTTTGAACCTAAGTCATGTTATGGTTTGGATCAGACTTGGGCAAAATTTGTACTTCTGCATGATTTTAGAACAAATCCGAGTAAGAGATGGTGGTTTCGGCCTCGTTTTGCTTTTAGTTGTGTGAGTAGTATGAACCTGTTGCAACTTGTGGAACTCAAAACATAGAAACTGACTTTAATATTGCCAAAAATATATATACTAAATTTTTCACTACTTTCTGAGAACTCTTTATATTGAGAATACTAGCAGTGATTTGCTGTAAATCTGGTACATCCCTGGCTTTTTATTATTCCATCCACAAAGATCAGAATCCTAAGCAACTTCTTGGCTATAAATAATGCATCAGCTTCTGAATTTTCTCCCTCTAAGGTGGCATCACAGACGGTCCCTCTCTTTTGTATCTTGTACCTTGATAAGGAGGCTCCGCATATATTGCCTCCCTTCCCCAATGCCAACCTTCTCAGAATGGACACTTGAAAGCGATCCCTATACTTTTGCAATATAAATAATAAACGGTTTTTATTCTGGGTGGAATTCAATGGCAACAGATGACTCAAATAATAAATCAGAATAAGGCAGGTGGTCTCTTGGCTGGCATCTCAAAGCTGATGTGCAGCTTTTTATGAGGAAAGAGGTGGCCCTCTTAGGAAACCTATCCGTATAAATCTCAGAAGTTATAGCACTTGGCAATGCCATTAGCAGGCCTTGTTGTAACTCAGGGCTTGATCGTGAAAAGTCGCAGGAAGGAGGATGGATTTATGAACTTCCGTGAACCGCCCTAACTCTTGTTTTTATTTTCATACTTGTAAATTAAATTAAAGGTGGCGTAGCGCGCTTACTACCAGCCTTGCCAAAAAAAAATTCTAGTAAACCTCAGGATACTGGGGAGTGGAAAACTGGTTCTGAAATATCTCCATGCCCACTTCATCAGTGGGAGCGCCTGCCTAGTTTTAGAACTAAACCTCAAGCTGCCTTTGTACACCTGATTGGTAAACTGAGTGAGTTCCAGATTCCAAAAGCATTGTTCTTGCTCCTATTGCATGTAGTTTGTGAGCTTTGTGTCCTCTGCTACTGCCCTCTAGATTCAGAATTGTTCAGCTGTGTGTCAAAGGGATTCTCCTTAAGCACAGGACGAAGGGGTCTGAGCTTTTAGCAGCAGCAGGAGAGAATTTGCTGCCAATCTGCAGCCCCATTTGCCCAGAGTTTGTGCAGCAAAGTGACCATGGAAAAGTTCTAGATAGTCCATGGATTTGTTACACTGATGTGAAAATGGAACTGAACTCTTGTGAACGCCACACGATCCTGAAACTGCAAGAACTTAAGAAACTGCATCTATATAGATATAATCTATTGGCTAGTGGGGATGGCGGAGTACTATTGTCCTCTAACTGATCAGCTGTGTGTCAGAAGCTTTATACTGCTGAAAACTAATGGAGATTCTCCCTTGAGCTCAAGTGACAGGATCCTGTGCTGTTAGAAAAGCAAGACAATCTGCACTCTGTCCTCAGTGTTGCTGTGAGTTCACAGGCAACACAGATACCACCATTAAATTCCTAAGTGGATCTTGTCTGTTGCAGCATCTTTAGCCACAATGAAAAGCAACTTACAACCGGTTTCCTCCTTTAACTATTATAAATAACAGCTGAAATCCATCATTTAAATTAACTCTCTTTTCATTGTACTGCAATGCTCTTGTGCATTGTGGTTTATATTCTTTAGCCAACAACATTAAGTTCTGATGTTTCGTTTCCCTGCATATAGAAATCCCAGTGACATTCAGCACCTGCTTTTATAATTTCTCCTGCCCACATTCAGTTATTCTATCCATATTTTCTAAGCTGCTTACAAAGCCTGCGTTTTCAAAGGGAAAGAAATATTTAAGATGTCAGTCTCCATTTTCCACTTACACAATGTAATTTAAGGGACTGTCAGGTCACCTTAACGTGTACAGTTATTATCTGTCTTGTATGTTGTCAGATTTTATAGGAAGGAAGCTTACTGCAGGAAAGTAAGAGGTGTTGATTTAAGGATGCTATAAGTAACTGTATAGTTTGTCTAAAGCTGACTCACTGCTCCTAAGGATAATAACATTCTATTTAAACAGTATTTTGAAAAGATAATTTAAACACTGTGATGTTCTCCTTAAGCTCTAGCAGATGTATTAACTGCCAGCAAGTGCAATATAACAATCCCCAAATAGTTAGAGAAGAGAGATTCTGAATTATTCCTTACATCTATCAATAACTATGGATATATGCAGTATTGATGTTGCCATGTTGGTCCCAGGATACAGTATTAGATATTAGAGATATTACAGAGACAAGGTTGGTGACCAACAGAAGTTGGTCCAATAAAAGATATAACCTCACCCACCTTGTCTCTCTAATACAGGGGCGGGCAAACTATGGCCTGCGCTGCTCCCAGAAGCGGTCGGCACCACATCCCTGCAGCCCCTGGGGAAGGGCAGAAGGTTCTGTGCACCGCCCTCGTCTGCAGGCTCCACCCCCCACAGCTCCCATTGGCCGGGAACAGGGAACCGCAGCCAATGGGAGCTTCGGGGGAGGTACCCACAGGCGAGGGCAGCGCATGGAGCCCTCTGCTCCAGGTAAGTGGTGCCAGGCCAGAGCCCGCACCACCACCCCCTGCCCTGAGCCCCCTTGTACACCCCATACTCCTCCTTTGCCCCAACCCCTTGCCCTGAGCCCCTTCCTGCACCCCAGCCCCCTGCCCAACCCTACATTCATGGCCCTGCATGCAATTTCCCCACCCAGATGTGGCCCTCGGGCCAAAAAGTTTGCCCACCCCTGCTCTAATAACTATGGAGACAAAGAATTATCTGAGCCCCAAAACTGAGCAATGAATATTGTGTGATGCTACCTTGGAAAATATTCCTATATGTCTATGTTCTTGGCTCATCTGGGAGCCAAATAAAGTGAAGGACTCGCAAGAGCTGATGGTCAACTAGATGCAACGATAATGTTCCCAGAGCTTCAAGTCCAGGGTATTAATGTGCAGTTTGTAATTACAGGCAGAACTGGGTTTCATTCGCAATCGCACATGCTGACTGATGGACTCTGTAGTTGCTTATGAAATGTTTTGTCATGTATCTTCTAGTTTTCAGCAAGCCACTGGAAAAACAAACTAACTAACTCATCAGGTGAGTTGTCTCACCACCTATTGGCAGGTTTTGTCTACTTACAGTGAATGATAGAAGTCTTCCAGAGCTGATATAAAACAGAGAACTTGTTTACTTTTGATCACTAAACAAAAAAGCTAAAAAACAAAGACCTTTCCCTGATCTCACAAGTGTTAATGGTTTTAACCCCTGGGTCCTGCCAAAATTCCAAGTTGGCTAAATATTTTCTATCTCCTTTTAAATTCCTTGTACAGTTTAACTTATTATGTTATTCATCACTTCCTTTCCTAAACTCTATCGCAGTGTTGCTGTGCATTCTTAAGCAGCTGCTGTGACCTGGCCCAGAGGTGGCTGCATTTCAGTAGCAAGCAAGGTGCTTCTGCCATGTTGGCATATGTGGTGCTTAAAGGTACTTTAAGCTCCCTTGGAATGTAGGATGCCATATAAATTGGCTTGGAAGAATTAAATTGTTATTAAATTTTTATAATTTAGATGGATAATATCGATGGTTATGTTTAAACTTTTTTCTGATTTTTATCTATTTAAATGTTCAGAGTTGCCAGAAATTATGAGGTGGGATCAGACAATAGAGGGGGTAGTGCAATTATTTAATGAGAGTAGATGTTGAGATTCAAAAAATTAAAGCTTTATAACCATTAAAACATGAATTGTCACCACTGCATGTCACAATATACCAAGTTAATATTCTGAAACCAAGTATAATAAGTTCATAAACAGCATTTTTCTTACTTTGCCTCTCTGTAAATTTCAGTAACTATCAATGGAAATATCTGTTTGTTGTGAAATTATGTTTACCAGCATTTACCAATTAAAAAATCGAATCCTTCCAAGACTACATATAAATGTAAAAATAGTTATAATTGCAACATAGGAATAAGGTGTAGATTTTTAACGGAGATGGTAATTAACCACTGAAACAATTTATCAAGGGTCGTGGTGGATTCTCCATCACTGGCAATTTTTAAATCAATATTGGATGGGGTTTTTTAAAAGGTAATTCCTTTTGAAATAGAACATATGTTGGGGACATTCTGTGGTCTGTATTATACTGGAGGTCAGACTGCTGATTTGTAGTTTTCCTGCTGAATTGTAGAAGAAGCTGACAGAACTAGTCTCTGGGCTGAAATATTCTTCTGTGTAAACTCCATATTCAAAGGGATGTGTGGATTAGGCTCTAATCTTTTATATTTCTCAAAATAAACTCCTTTCAGAATTACAACTGGGTTGAAATTTCTCATGCATCCATGTGGGGGAGCACCAGACCAAGCAATCTCACTGGTAGGAAGGTCATGGGTATGCCAAACTGCTAAGAAATCATCACACTGACTGGTTGTGATAGATAGATAGATAGATAGATAGATAGATAGATAGATGTAGCTTGCAATTGGATTCAGGGCCACTTCACAAGCTTTGAGGACATCTGTTTTAAGAATTAATTAATCCTATACCTATTGAAAGAATCTGAGAAAAATCATAGGAAAAGATGTGCAAACTGTGTTTGTTTAGACTTGAACCAAGACTAAAGTTATTTACTTCTCAACAGCCTATAGCTTTGTCCAGGGAAGAGAATGCATTGTTAGCCAAATACAGATTTGGGTCGGTATTTTTATCTTTGGTTCTCTGACTCAGTTTATATTCTATTGTCGAGGGTTCATCCAACTGTAGCTCAGTCAGAGAGAATTTTCCTTTTGCTACTCTTTGCTTTTACCTACAGTTTTGCCTACACTTGACCTTGAGGTTTTTTTTTTTTAATTTCCCACCATTGCAGCTCACAAATATGTAAATATCCCACAAATGCAATCATCCTCCCAACACTCCTGTGCACTACAGAAGTATTATCAGCATCCCAATTTTTGAAATCTCAGAATAAATGTCTTGCAGAGCAGGGAACAGAATCTCTCTCTTCTGCATCCGAGCCCAATACCTTAGCCATCAGACCATCCTCCTTCTCTCTTGATGATGGTTCGCATTTTTAATCTTATATCTGAATGTCTCTCCTATTAATATCTCCCTCTGGGATAAGAGATTGAGGGGAGGACAAGAATAATTCCATTCGGTCATGTTACTCTTGCGAACCAAAGCCTGTCCATTTGTTAGCAGCCAGAACATTATAACAGACTCTTGCTAGGAGCATAAAGAACAGTAGCAAGTATAATCATTGTTAGATTAGCCATGACAATAATGAAAATTCTGCATGTTGACAGAGGCCACTACAGTCTGCAGCCCAAACCATGTATCCTTCAGAGTAAATGCTGTGGGTACAGCCATATGATCAGCTGCACATTGTCAAACCCTAATTCCCATCATCATGATTTAGCTTGCAAAACCAATAGGCAACAGCACAGCCCTTGAGTGAATTCGCTGCCGCGACCTATCTGGAGCCATCATGTAAAAGTACTAATGGACTCCGATGTAATTCCTGTTTCATTTCTTAATCAACACCCTGCTGCTCCCAATGGGAGACTCTGTGGCCACCGTTCAACATAAATACTGGAAAATAGCTGTACAATTTTTTTTCTTGAACATATTTTGGCAGAAGGGTAAAAAAGGATTTGCATACCATCAGGCATAGCCTGGTCTGTTTCTGTCGTGCTATCAATTGTATCAGTTGTTTATTCTTATTGATCCCATTACACGGCTCTACAGCCAAAATGCTTCTGAAATAAATATAGTCAAACTTTACTAATTCTGGGTCACTGAGAATGAAAATGATGCTTAAAATTGTTGATTGGCTCTAGTTTTCAAGATATGCTATTGGGTCAGTATATACGACCCTTGACTTGGGAATGGCGGAGGATAAGTGACTTATAAAGGGAAGGGATCTCAATTTAAACCAGAAATGACTAAAATACATCTTTGACTGGATCTATGAATAAATCTATGACTGGGTTTAGACAGTACTTGCTTTTTAGGCAAAACAATGAATGATGCAATCTGAAGCTGGTATTGCGTCATATATGATATGAATTGCATCATGTTATTCCTAGAAGTCATGGATGATGCAATCATAACGAAGCTTACATCACTCTGCTGAACAAACTGCCCTATATCAGCTCTAGAAATCATACAGTGTCGTGCTCTCTTATTTGTCAGTGTTTGATTTTGCAAAGGGACACATTTCTGTTTAGCCAAAGTGAGCAGAGATGCCTCGTACTTGTGTGAACAGTGCAGATAACTTCTGCTATGTTTGTGGTGAAGTGACTTTTGCATCACAAAAGCACAGTATAACCACTATGGTTAAGAAAGCCTATCACCTTTATTTTGGCTGCAAAATTGAAGATCAGGACAAGAGGTGGGCCCCACACATATGCTGCAACACTTGTGCAACAAATCTTCGCCAGTGGTTGAACAGGAAAAGGAAATCTATGCCTTTTGCAATGCCAATGATTTGGAGAGAGCCAACAGATCATACCCAGCAACTGTTACTTCTGCATGGTGCCTCCAGTTGGGAAAGGTGTGTCAAAGAAGAAAAAGTGGACTGTACATTATCCAAACATTCCATCAGCTATACGCCCAGTACCCCACGGAGAAGGACTGCCGGTTCCTGATGCACCAGAATCATTCTCACTTGAGTCAGACGAGGAAGAGGAAGAGGATGAAACTTCTGGCCCTGAACCATCAATATCACAGGACCCACATTTTCTCCCATCCTCCTCCTCTGAACCACACCTCATAATACAAGGTGAACTGAATGACCTTGTCAGGGATTTGGAACTACCCAAGAGTAAGGCAGAGCTGTTGGGCTCCAGACTACAGCAGTGGAATCTCCTGGCAGGTGATGTTAGGGTTTTCATGTTCCTTGACCGTCAAAAGGATCTTGTCCCATTCTTCTTCATGGAAGGTGATCTTGTAGCCTGCAACAACATCGATGGTGTGATGGCAGCCCTCAACATCGTTCACGATCCAGATGAGTGGAGACTGTTCAGTGATTCATTGAAGACGAGTCTTAAAGCTGTTTTACTGCATAATGGCAATGTTTTGCCATCAATTCCAGTTGGTCATGCAGTCCATATGAAGGAAACCTATGACAACATGAAACAACTTTTGAGGTGCATAACTATGACCAACATCAGTGGCAGCTTTGTGGCGATTTGAAGGTTGTTGCTCTCTTGCTTGGTCTGCAGACTGGATACACAAAGTACTGCTGTTTTCTCTGCGAATGGGATAGTCATGCAAGAGATTCCCACTACATCAAGAAAGATTGGCCACTCTGACAGTCATTGGAGCCTGGGAGGAAAAGTGTTCAGCATCCACCACTTGTTGAATCAAGGAAGATTTTGTTACCACCCTTACACATCAAGCTGGGTCTGATGAAGAACTTTGTCAAGGCCATTGACAAAACACAAGCAGCTTTCAAGTACCTCCGTGGAAAATTTCCAAGGTTAAATGAAGCTAAGATAAAGGAAGGTGTCTTTGTTGGTCCTCAGATTCGTGAACTTCTTCAAGATGATGCATTTGACCATGCACTGCGTGGCAAAGAAAAGACGGCATGGAAAGCCTTCCAGTTAGTGGCAATAAATTTTCTCGGAAACAACAAGGCAGACAACTACAGGTTGTTGGTGGAAAACCTCCTCAAGGCATACAAAAGCCTTGGTTGCAACATGTCACTAAAGATACATTTTTTGCACTCTCATCTAGATTTTTTTCCACCGAACTGCGGAGCAGTGAGCGACGAGCACAGCGAGCGATTTCAGCAGGACATTGCAACAATGGAGAAACGCTATCAGGGCAAATGGAGCCCATCAATGCTTGCAGACTATTGTTGGACAGTGACAAGAGATGCTCCATTTAATGAATACAAGAGACAAGCCAAGAAGCGCCGAGTAGACACTGAATAGGACTAAACTATGTACATAATAGTTTTTTGCCTTTTGTTTCATAATAAATTTTATTTATATAACCCTTTTGCTGATTTTTAAAGTGTTACATAAACAGGACAAGTGAAATGTTATCATGTAAAGCAACCATAAACACATGAAAAGACCTAGGTTTACAATTTATGATTAAAACTCTACTATCTACACAATATACATAGACATAAAATGTAAAAACTTAAATATCTTAGAAACAATAGCCAATCAGTTGTTTTAATTGTCATATTTGAATTCAGCACATCAAAATACATAATAAATAGCACACTTTATCTCTGAAGCAGACGACTTCTCAAAAATTGTAGACCAGTGTTATATGCTGTCTTATTTGGAGCTGATAATGTTACAGGGATATTTGTTTTCAGGGAAGCCTTTGAAATTTAAGATGCCTTGTGTAACAAGGATCTGACATACAGTGCTAATAAGAAATTGAAGGGTCCTGGTTCGTGACTGCCTTGCACCTTGTCATGTCATTTACTACCAAATCTGAATGGTACCATTTTAAATCCACTCTGCCTCCACTTTCCATTGGGATACAGATGCAGGGAAATAGTGAGTTGGAGTCTGAAAACTCATTTCCTGGCTCCAGCCATGTGATCTGGGCCAGGGCTCTAAAGACTAAGTCATCTGTCGCATACAGCCACCACTAACATTACCTACACGTTTTTGTGTTTTCTGAAGTTCTAAAGTGAGATGTTGTAGACAGAACAGTGAATTCTATCTAAAACTTCATGAAGTGAGACAAACCTATCACCCTAAGGAAACAATGAAATGGTGGGGGTGGGGGGAGTTTGCTTTATTTTTGTTTTTAAGGGTTTTTATTATTATTTAAAACTTTTGTCAGTGGAACATGCAGCGTCCAGCAGGATAAATGTTTTGTTCTGAATCAGCAAAGAAAAAAAGAAAATATCCTGAGCGGCAGATACCAAATCCTCCTGCTGACAGAGCATCCAGTCGTGTATAAGATCACAATATAATTCACAACTGTCATTAAGTTTTGCATCAGCTATGTGTTATCCCTTTTCTTAAACAAATCAGATAGAAGTGACTCTCCACTGTTCCATTCCACAGCAGAGTCAGGAATATAACTCAAATCCTAATTACGTTTCTGACATTTCAATAAATTGCAAAAACCAGTACTGTGTATGAATGCCAGTATTGTAACCACGGTGTTGAGAGGTATCATCTTGCTGGAGTCAATGTGATAAGGGCAAAGGTCAATTTAAAATAATGGGTCGGAGGTTCACTCTCTCCTGGGGAAGGAGAAGAAATAAATAGACGTGGTGACATTTGAAATATGGCTGTGAGGTAATTTCTGTCTTCAAGGGCATATGCAGGCTCTTCACAGGTGCTGATCTACATGCTGCATTTAGCAAAATGTCTACAGATTCCCCTTATACCACTTTGATACATCTGCCTTTTGCTAATTGGGCACTAATCCACATAATTGTCAGTGGTGATTTGAATAAATGCAAGTTGACAGGTGACTCTTTCATATAAATGTATTACAATTGTAGGCTCTTGTGTATTGCTGAATGTGCTCTGTATTACAGTGTTAGGTTTGGAATGTGTTCCCATTCCTAGAGGGGGAAGCCCATATAAATTCTCAGTCTCAGCCGATCACTTATTCCAGACTCCTGAGCTGTTTAAAATCCCTCATTTTCCAAAAGTGAGGGATTAAATCCTTTCAATTGACACTGAGTTTATACACTGTCCTTTTGTAGATGGATACCGGCCTCAAATTAGCCACTTCAGACCTATTATGTAGCCTATGAGTAAAAGTTTTCTAAATCATGCATCTTTGTTTCAAGAAACCTGCACAGCTTTGACCCTTGCCCATAACATGGAGATGGCTAAAAAGACCCTTTTAGATCTTTTCCATCTCTAATTTTTAGGAGTCCAGGTTTTTCCATCATATCATCCTACACTGCCAGTACTTCCTGACGGTGCTCCAATCCATCCATGTATATTATAAACAGATTACACTTGATACAGTGTTATATTTTATATAGTCTGGATAACTCTCCAGAAGACACATCCTAGCAAATCTGGAGGTTTTGGTAAGTGAGGTTGACAAGTAATATAATATTTAATATGTGCCATATTTGACTTTACATTTTATCAAGAAGGCAATGGCAAATGATTGTCAGTGAGAAAGAAGGGAGACACGTAATGATAAAAAGGCTTGCTATGTTTGTGTACGGTATGCAGGTATATTTAATGAATATGTGCAAAGTGAGCATAATGGCAGTTGACCAAAATCATGGATTGGAAACTGAAATAGACACTGGTCTAAATTTTTACATCAGTTTTCAAACTTTAATTTTAATCCTGCGTCGAAAGGATTCCTTGTTGCATGAGCTGATAATGGAGAATGCATTCAGAAAAAGTTACTTGTTTTGGACCTGAGGCTTAAAATTGCCTCGGAAGATGTCCACAAATAGCACTTTGTTTTCCTTACTGTCCCTATTCAGTTTCACTGCAGGCAACAGGCAGGAGCCTTCAGAACCTCTGAATGAAGCATGGAGAATCCAGCAGAAACTGAAGAAGCCTGGTCTCTGTCTCCTGCTGTTGCATGTGAGTGTTTTTGTTTGTATGTTGACAACGTGACATGGACGGATCCCCTCTATGCCTCAGATAGACCAGCTGCAGATGAGGGTTTGTTTGGTTGGTTCCTGATATGCTCTTATTCCTGTTTATAATCACAGCCACTGACAAAACGGTTCTATTAAGAATGAGGTCAGCGGTTCAGAGTAGAATCCCATGGATACACTTTCACATGTACTGGAGTGAAGATAAAACAGCATGTTCATGACTGTAGAATTCACTCCCATGATCTATCCTATTTAGAAAATACCATAGGCTTAATGCATTTAATCACTGCATTGCCACCTTCTGGATTGTACTCGTGCTGTGACAAATTTTAGGCTTAGGCTTCCCTGGGGCTGACAAACAATGCTGTTACACATAGGAAACAATGTATATCCTGGCCCATGTGTACCTGAGGACAATGATGGGATGAGTCAACATGTCTATTATTCACCACCTCAATGATCAAGGATAATTGAGCTCTGGTCAGACAATGAAAACACATAGAAATTACTCTGTGTTCCCAGTAGTGACTGCTGAGAAACCAGCAATCGTTTGTTTTCCCCCTCGACCCAAAAGTAAATTCATCTCCTCTTTAGAATGTTAGCTTTTACCTGGAGCTCAGGTCAGAGTCTGGTACAAAGCACAGCCCCTTCCCCTCTAGATACTCCTGACTGTCAGTAGAGGGGCAGGGAGCAAGAGGTGGGATAGGTCCTGTGCCCAGCACTCACTGGCCAGGTATGAGGGGTGAAGACGGTAAGCTGCATCCTTTCAAAGGCTGTGGCATCTTAACCCCAACACTCAACCTCCTCTCCAAGAGCAGGAAGAGAGTGGTGGAGGGAAGTGTACCTCAGAGCAGCGTTGGTGGCACAGTGCCTTCTCCGGCTACTGCTGGGATGGTGCAACTCATAGACCACCATTTGCTCAGGGTTGTGCCTAAAGGTACAATCTACCCCCAGATGTTTTGGCTTCTGCCCCTTGCTGGCTTTATGGAGCTCATGCAACAGTTCCTCTCTCTGGTCCTCCTGCTTGGACTTTCATAGACAGCTAGTGAGAGTGCTACCACGAGCCATGTTTCAAGTAGCTCACGTGAACCTCTGTTAGGAATACGGCATTGACTGACCTGAATTGTCCTTGCCTGTGGGTTGACATCATTTGCATCTTCCTGGCCACTGAGATGCTTCCCCAGCTTTGCTGCTCTCCAAGGCAGTGGGGGAGCTTCCATGAAGAAAGTTAAAGAACTAATTTTTTAAGCTCCTCATTTTTCACTTCTTTCCCTAGTGCAGACAACATTCAGATTTCATGAGCTTCTCCCTCCCCAGATGCACAACATCAAGTTCTGCTTTATTATGGAGCCATAATTAGCCCCTGGAGAAGGCATCTACTTAAACCTCCATAATTAGTACTTAATTTCTCTAAAGCTAATGAAAGGCCCTTTTAGGTTCCTAATTGGCTGCTACCTCCTATTAGCATTCACTTTGAGCATGAATTATCAACTTGGGAAATAAGTTACTTTCACAGGAGTAATGCAGTGGTTGGGGACGTGAGCAGCTTATCAACCCAGGAGTGGAATGGGAGGATGTCTTGGACTGCTGGCCAAATACGTTTCACGTTTCACCCACGTTGCAGCTGCAGAATGTAAACTAAATCTGCTGCCAGGTGTCGCTTGAGTTGGAACAATCTAGGCACAAACCCAAACCAGCAGTGTTCAGGGTGCAGGGCACCATCTGAGTTCTGTAAGCTCCATGTGGCAGGTATTTGTATCATGCCAGTGCCATTTTTAATGACATCCCTGGTGAGGCCCATAGGTGGGGCCTCCAGATGTAATATCCTGAGCCTTTCCCATTTGAGATAAAGGACCAGGCCCAGAGGTAGGAGCAGACCCATAAACCTATATATACCAATGCAGTGAGGCACTGAGAGGCCATACTGACCCTCAGGCCTCCATCTTATCTTGTCAAGTTATCCCCCCATAACATGGCTCTCCTCAGCACAAAGTTATGGTCCTGTCTCCCATCGACTAGCCTCAGAGAAGACCCATACGAGAGATGGTTGACAACTACAAATTCCCATCCATAGGAAATCTTGAGTGTTCTGGGTTTTTAAAAAAAATAAAATATCCGGCAAAAAATGTATTTTGTAAGAAACTGAGAGGCAACAACATTTTTACTGCAAAAAAGTTAACCAAACTGGGGGAGGGAAAAAGTTTTGATCAGCTCTAATAGTTATCTTTGGACATGCAGCTATCAGAGGGGACACATTCGTTGGTATAAATGGAAAGCCAAAGGCTAAGAGAAGATGGAGTGATCATTGACAAGCTTAAAAATATTTTTTTAATTCAAAATTGGTACTAACATGTATAATGCTCACCCTTTCCTGTCTCTGTTGGGTCACTGACCAGGTGAAAGTTAATGGTTCCTTATGGCACTTCTTTTTAAAATACTCAAAAATCCTGAGACCTAACTGACATTCCCTGTGACCGTAGAGAATAACACGACCTGATTAGCTACATATTCTCTATGCCACACCCTACTTTATAAAGCACTTTGAGATGCCTGGAGCTTTAAAGGTACTAGAGAAAAACAAACTTTCCCATATTCAGTATCCCTAGTGTTTCAGGGCAGACTGTGGTATGGATTTCTGATGGATGCAAACACACATACTGAAAACTATTTTGGCATATTGCACAAGAGTTTGAACACTTGAATGAATTTAGAATTTCTCCAGCAAGGATCATTTTGAATAATTCTAAATGAAATATTATCATTGAACAGCTTGGAGACTTTCATCAAGTTTAAGTGAAACTTAAATGCACTGATTCATATTACAAAGGTATATTGCAAAAACCAGACAAACAACTGTGCAAGCTTTTACTGTTCTTTACAGACAAGTGTCTCTCTTACGTGTAAGGGCATGCTCCAGGAAGATGGGCCTCTCTGTGAAAACAGAGTTGCATCAGAAGAGACTCTGTCTAGATTTATTTAGAGCTTATTAATTAAGCTCTAGAGTAAATGTACCATTGAACAGCTTAATTAGCAGTATGTTTATTAGGAGCTAATTACATAATCCCTAAGCATTTTTTAAAATTAATGATTGCCACTTAGTCCACAGAATCTAATTGACCAAGGTTAAGGAGAACATGCAAAATCTGTTGCAGAGTCCTTTTGCTAATAGAGTTAATCATTTACTGTTACTTTCATTGTACTAACAGGGACCTGGAAAGAGCTGCTTCGCCCAACAGAAATTCACAGTTGCATCCCACATATACACAGAGGTGTCCTCAGGAAGGAAAAATGCTTCCATATGGTAAGAATTGGAGGACAATGGACAAACCAGTTCAGATAAAGTAATTTTCTCCTCGCTTTCACCATTTTGAGTCCACACACTGAAGAATAAAGTCTTTGTGCCACAGCACCTTCTCACCTAGGAATCCAAAGGCCACATCAGAAAATTTAAACATGGATCTCCCATAAGACAACACAATGCATTAATGCTGAGACACTATAGGTATGAACAGCTATGATTAAGAATGAAAGTAATGCCTAATTTTCCTATTAATTCTTCCAAAGCATAATCTGTTTTTATACCTAAAGTGGAACCTAGGAGTCTGGACTAAGTCTAAGGCTGGTTTGAATTATTTTTGTGTAACATCAAAAGCCACCTGTTGAAAGGATTACAGGAAGATTTTGTTTTTTTAGGTGCTGTCCCTTCTAATTCTGACACCATTTCTCCTGCTAGTCCTTTGATTAACATCTATTAGCAATTTAAACAAGATTTCCATGCTCATGATGTCTTGCATAATCTCCTTTTTGTGTTCCTGCTGGACTACATGGTGTCATTCAGTCTCCTCCCTGTCAGGGCCAGCTCCAGGCACCAGCGAGGGAAGCACGTGCCTGGGACGGCACATGCTAAGGGGCGGCATTTCCTCCATTCTTGGGGCGGCACAGTCCGGGCAGCTGTGCTTCCCACCCCCCACCCCCTGGGGCGGCAAAAATGGTAGAGCCAGCCCTGCTCCCTGTTCTGGGCTATGTTCTATGGTTTCACTCAGTACATGAGAGGGAAACCTTGAAATGTCCATGCCTCTGATTCTCACCACACCAGTCTATGTTGGTGCACAGAATTGTGATCTGTATAAGCAAGAGCACAAAGGCATGGAATTAAAAGTAGCTATGTAAAGACTAAGAGACCTATGGATCTATTGCTGTAGCTCCCAAACACTGCATCTCTGCTCTCCACTATGCCTGGGCTTTTGCCAGTATGCTGAAGATTTACATGTAGTGTTTGTTTTCATATTCTAATTTAGACTGTCCGACTCTATTATGATGTTTCAAGAAGAGCAGATTTTTGCAATCCCATGCTGGGCATCCCAGAGCCCATGCATGTCTAGTAGAACATATGGGATTAATCTCAAGCACGTCAACTCCCATCTGAATTACACCCCAGTAGCGGGGGGGAAGTATAAAGAGAAATCTGTCTGGTGCCAGCTTCAGTCTCACTGCTGGAACTCATGAGAAGGCAGGGACAAGATTGCAACAAGAAATCTTGAATCATTTCCTGGAGACGCAGGTATTGTAGAATAATTTTAAATATTGCCTTTTTCATTGAACATGGTGTTTGACTGGTAACTGTTGCCCTGGTTTTGTTTTCAGTATCTATTTCCCCTTAGTAGTCTATTTTAATTTAAAAGGCATTGACCATTTTGAATAATGTTTTTATATAGGAAACATTTTATTGGCTTATTCTTATAAAAATTAGGGCCTGGTCATGCTTGGGTGGTAAGTACTCTCAGTTCTCACTGACTTTAACACAAGGTGAGGAAATTCAAGCACTTTTTGATTGGGCCTTTAAAAGCAGACCTAAGATAAGAAATATATATATATATATACTTTCTTGTGGGAGGGTAATAACGCCTTTCACCAAAGAGAGGCAAACCAGGTCTGCACTTCTTGGAAGTTCAAAAACACATCCAGCAATTAATAGATGTGTATTTATCTTTCTAATAATGGTGAAATAACTGCTTTGTCTCATTATTTCTTTACCAATAATTTGTATAGTGCACTTTGATGGAAAGGCACCTGGGTTGTGTAGGTAAAGCAATGCCAAAGATTAAATATCAATAACTGGACCCAGTCATCTGGCTACAGCTCCTCCTACCCTCTTGTAATTACAAAATATTACTTTTTGTTAATGTAGTGGGAGTCTCCAAATAAGAAGGTCCTAACTATATCTTTATTGAGAAACAAGAATCATTAGAAGTATTCCTGGACATAAAGAACACCACCCCGGCGTATGGTTTTTATGAGATGTTCAGTACACTCATCTGTGTGCTGCAAGGTACCTGCTTCTAAATGGCCAATGACCCACACACACAAGGGGTAGGTATATGCAAACTTTTGAAGTATTTTTCAAATGCCATTTTTTCGCAAGTTCTGTTTTTTACTTTTTTGCAATCTGTTGAATTAATTGAAAATCACTGTTACAAAACCTATTGCCCCTGGGGATCTGAACACCCTCAGCGGCTTGTGTGCTATCTCTGCTGTAGTTGCTCCATCTCCGGAATTAACCTTTTCTAAATTGACGTTGCTGGAGATAGGCACCCAGGCAGATGTATTAAAATAGCGCATTTCATGCTGAAACTGGACTGGGAGCATTGGAACAATCTGGGGATTTTTTTTTTCTGATTACGGCTTTTATGTCTCAGTGAAACTGTGACCAGAAAGCAGGCTTTCATTGCGATGATTTTACAGAGCGTGCATTCTTCTCATATCTGCTCTGGAACTTTTTACCTTACTCATCAGACACTACATCTTAATCCATAAATACAATCAATTTCAGATAGTGCCTTACAAGTTTTCAGATCTTACAGAATCTAATTGATCACCCACTTCTGAAAATGTTTCTTTATGGAGAGAGGGCTTACATGGATGCAAAAATCTTTGGCAGCTGTGCAAACGAACTTGCTATCGGCTTGAATGAAACTACTCCTTTGTGCAGAAATTCCTGTCAGGATGTTTCAGCATGGTCTGGAGGAATGAGCGAAGGTGTAGGAGTTGGAAGGTTTCCCTGCCTCTATCCCAGACTCACTTTATAGCTATGGACAAGTCATTTCAGCCCTCTGCTTCAGTTCCCCATATGTAAAATAAGGACAATAATATTTACCTGCCTCTTTTGGGGGGTGTTATGTGAATTTAGCTTGTAAAGTGCTATATAAATGCTACTTATTATTGATAATTAAATAAACTAATTCAGTGCATAAGCACTGTACTGATTGGCACTCTGTAAAGACCTACATATAGATAGCATTAATTAATTTTGCCAGTTGGTATTGTGACCAGCAAAAATTAATTCTAACACCTGTTCACTAAGAAAAAGCCTCAGACCACCGACCCTTTTCACATAGGCTGTTGAACAGCCATCAAAGTAGCACCTGGAGCACAATCTTATGACTGAGCTTTGTATGTTTGCTTTTGCAGGATGGTCCTCGGTGCTCTTTCCCTCACAAATTGGACATGGCTAGTGACACCTGAGCCCATTATTTGATGAGGATCTTTAAGAAGGTCAAAATCTGTCCTAACTCTAGGTATGTAATGACACCTCTGACGATCTGAATCCGGGTTTGAATCCAGAACCTTCAGTACCACAACACAAGCTTTTAACAGTTGAGCTAAAGGAGTAACTTCACTAACTGGTAGCATTAGTAGGTTGTTTTCTTATATTGGACCAAATGTTAGAGGGCATTAAAGACACCCACTTTGCAAGTACATTATATGACTTGAAAGTCCCCAGTTTCTAATGTACATACCATTTCTAATGCACAATGTCTATACAGAATATACTAACAAATAAATTTTTTAGTCTCTAAGGTGCCACAAGTACTCCTGTTCTTTATACAGATCCATCCATTTGCAGGATCAGTTATGGGAGCCTGGTTCATCTTTGACATGGTTGGCTTAATTTTATTGGACATGGTGGGGATCCCAGGGAACCTAGTCATCCTCTATGCCTTCACCCACATGTTAATGTGCCATGGAAAAGTCACGCCCTCTGAAATTATACTGAGCAACCTCGCGCTCTCCAACCTCCTAGTTATCCTGACCCAGGGGATCCCCATCACCCTCAAAACCTTTAGGCTTCAGAACACGTACAATGACCTGGTCTGCAAAATTACCCTCCTTATTTACTGTGTGGGCAGAGCCATGACCATCTGCATCACCTCCCTGCTGGGCTGTTTCCAGTGTATCCTCATTGTCCCATCTCCTTGCAAATGGTTGCGCTTGAGAGAGAACCTGCTGAAAAATCTCTCCTCAGTTATGATTTCCATGTGGTGCTTCAACCTTTTTGTGTGCAGTACCCACCTGGCTTATTCCTCCTCCCAGGCTGCTGCAAACTCCTCCATCATCAAAAGCCACACAATGGTGTACAACTTCTGCTACATGGTGTTCCCCAACCACCTTTTGTACTTAGGAAACGGGGCGGTGTCTGTCATTCGGGACTTGTTCTTCCTGGGAGTCATGACTCTTTCCAGCTGCTACCTTCTCTCCATGTTTTATCAGCACGGGAAGCAGGCAAAACATCTGTTGGGGCTGCACACAAAGCACGCGGAGATCCAGGCAGCCAAAGCCGTGGTGGCCCTGTTAATCATGTACCTTCTCTGTTTTGGGCTGGACAGCCTCTTCTGGATCTCTACCCTCTGTATGTATCCTGTCTCACTGAGCCTCATTGATGCCCGGATGTTCCTTGATTCCTGCTACTCGGCCATCAGCCCACTGCTGATTATCCTGACCAACAAGAAGGTACAGACAGGTTTGAAATGTGCAACCAGGAGGAGACAGTTACCAGGTGTAGACAGCATCTCAAAGTATATTCAATAAGAAACAAATGGGCCAGGTAGCAACTTTCAGGCTTAAGTCTTATTCAGCTTTGTTTTTAATATTGCAATTATTATTGTTTCTACACACACACACATACACATACACACACACACACACACACCCCAATTCATACTTCAAGTATCTCAGAACAACAAAACAAAAAAACAACAAAAGTAAATTCTCCATGAGGCAGAGTGAAAACACAGGGTACAAAAATCTGTATTTGACTGTACACCCAGGCAATAACAAGAGAGGAAGGATGGTCTTGTGATTAAAGCATGACTCAGGAAACCTGGTTTGATTCCCACTTTAGCCATAGACTTCCAGTGTGAGTAGAGAAAGAAATTATTTCCTCCCATCTAAATAATTAACAAAGTTTCAGTAAATATACCTGAAAACTGGGGTACATTTTCTGAAATAGTCAAATTGGAAAGTGATGCATGCCAATAACTTTGTTGTAAAGTAACTTCCAGACTTGTTAGATTGTTCCTTGATGCTCTGTAAATGTGCATTTTATCTTCATATTATGTGTCTAAACCCCGGAGAAGGTGTCACAAGCTTAATAGGCATATTTAAATTCAATATATGTCACTTATGCATTTTAATGTCTATCAAACAAAAGATGAAAGCCACATCAGAGCCAAAACCAGTGGTAGACTTTGAACATATACAGCACTGCAATATTTAATGTCTACAACACAAATCTCATGTTCAGATAGTAAAAACTAGGTTTTATCCCAGGGTTCTGTGGCCTTGGTTTCAGAAGTGCTGAGTATCTCCAGCTCTCATTGAGTACAGGTGGATATGTGGATTCTCAACACAATGCAAATCAGTCTTTGGCAGGCTGCATGTCAAAACTGTGACATAACTATGACATATGCCTCTTTAAAATGTGTGAAAAATTCCCCAGCAACTTTTACAGCATGTTAACCAATAGGCGCAGAATGCAAGTGAACGAGTTAACCAATCATCTTTAAGCTGAGACACTATTAATAATACAATTTCATCACCTAACACTGAGCTGTAAGGGATTGCTCCAGTAGCTTGTTAATATAGTATGTTTCAAAGTTATTTCAAATTTGTGCAGGAAGTTTGTGCTAGTTTAAATGTTATAAAAATCATTCTGAAGAATAAAAATCAAATGACAACTCTCTCTGAAAAATGCCACTGTTTTCCATTTGCTTGAATGACTAAGACAAGAATTTATTCAAGCTGATGTAGTTGTTAACAATGCTGTCCATGCTTGACACTGAAGATCATTGCACTTGTTTATCAAGTCAGACATCACGTAAAATTATTTGAATTTCCATCAGGGGGAAAGATTCTGTTCTATTAAAATTTAATAAACAACCCCCTGGTCTGTTCTTCTGTTACCCAATACCACTTACATTCAATGCAAAAGATTTGAGCTCCTCTCACCTTCTTGATGATAGACAGACACACCCACATCTACACAATTCTTCTCTGAGTAGCTGTGACTAATTGCCTTGCATCTCAGTGCCACTGTCATTATTACTAACCTCCCTCATTAATTTCATAGGACAATATTTGAAGGCTGCTAATAGTGTCTCTCTATACTTGTCCTGATCATGCTCATTGCTCAAACGAAGGTGCTAATTTAAACTTTGAAAAATGGAGTTTCTTGCCACCTTGCGGTGCAGTACCTCCTACACCATTCTGTTAGGGTTATGGCCAAGAATAAATACCATTGCCCCTAATCTAAGGCATATTCTCTAGGAGCATCTGCTCACATACTATTGTTCTACAGCAAGAACAGAGCCTTAATTGCATGTCCTATATTTTAAAGGGGAAATCTAAAGTCTCCTAGGGAAAGGCCATCATAAAATACCTTATGTATAAGTGCCACTTATATGAAAAAAGTTTATTGTACGAATCTTGCATTCCAAAATCTGTCAGAAGATTATTCCGGGTAGGTTTTATTTATATGGCTAGAAAATAATTTGTAGGAGTTGGATCAAACTTTAGAAAATAAACATTGACACTTTGAGAAATTTTCTGTCTGTGGCATATTCATAAATCTGTAGAAATGTCTACAGTGTGATGGCTGGATCCAGAATTTAAACTATTTCTCAGCGCCTCCCGTTCTGGCTGCATTCCACTATGTCTGGTATCTCACTTACTAATAAGGAGGCTTTTTAAGCATAGACAGCTAAGCAAGACCAACTATTAAAGCAGAGAGACACAATACGTCTTCTGCTCCTTGTCTGCCAAGTGTATAAATATTCAAAGACCTGGAATTGATAAAGTTCATTAGAAAAGATTAATGGTTCACTTGGGAATAGTTCCAGAAGGGAACTGAGTTGAATGTGTAGGTCAGGGAGTTATGAAAGAATAAAAAATATAATTAGACTATTTTCTTAATATATCATTAAAAATCAGATACTAATAGATTGCATACCTGTTATGGGCCTCACTGAAGTTGCTTTGGGTTTTAGAAATTGGAAGGATAGTCTGTTGTGGTGAAAATTGCCTTCATTTCCTCCACATGCATCTCACTGGAACAATCCTCATTTGAACTCATCGGTATCTGAGGCATGTAAAATGAACAGTACGTTTTGCAGTGTAGAAGGAGCTTCACTGAAGGTTCATCCAACTCACTTTTTTTGGTGGGTCCTAGCTGAATCCAGTCACAACCCCATCAGAGAACTGGAGGATAGCAGACTGAGGTAAGAGAGAACTAGTGAGAAGTGTTATGGGCAAAATAACATTGATCACAGTGACTGCCGAGAGTCTTGTCTTTGCTTTTCTCATATTTGATGGGGTCAATAGCCTGAAAGAAATCTCTCCTGAACCCCCTTTTCTTGCCTTCAAACTACACCCCAGCCTCACCAAGCTCAACTCCAAAAGAGAACTCCCCATAGACCAGGACCCACCTACTCAAAGAGGCTCCAGACCCTACCAGAACAATACATGCAAAACCTGTAGCCACATCTCCACTGCTATGGTGATCAATATCCCCACACACACACACACGCCTTTCAAGATCCAACATGTGGTGTACCTCATCCAGTGCACTAAATGACCCAATAATGACAACGCAGGTGAAACCAGACAACCACTATGCTCTCTAATGAACTCACACTGGAAATTAATAAAAGACAAAAGCACCATCTCCACCCATGGGCAAAAGCTTTTCACATAACGATCACTCTATGGCTGACTTATCAGTCCTCATCCTCAAAGGAAACATGCACAACAGTTTCAAAAGATGAGTCTGAGAGCTTAAATTCATAACTTTGTTAAACACTAAAAATCATGGTCTTAATAATGACATTGGATTTATGGCTTATTACAATAATCTGTAACCCATTAACCCTCCCTTTTCTGTCCTATGATTGCAGAGCTGTAAACAGGCCACTTCACCTTGAGTGGTCTCTTACAACATGACTTAAATAACTACTTATGCTAAACAATCTGTTCCACCTTGTATTTAGCTGTGACACTCAGACTTGAAGAAGAGCTCAGTGTAAGCTCAAAAGCTTGTCTGTCTCACCAACAGAAGTTGGTCCAATAAAAGATATTACCTCACCCACCTTGCCTCTCTACTAAGACTAAATTGTGCTTTTAGGCATAGCCCTGAGCACTGAATGGAACATGAGCCGTGCTGTTCCAGGGGCAACCTGGAAGGCAGTGTGACTCCAAGTATCAGAGGGGTAGCTGTGTTAGTCTGTATCCCCAAAAACAACGAGGAGTCCAGTGGCACCTTAAAGATTAACAGATGTATTTGGGCATAAGCTTTCATGGGTAAAAAACCCACTTCTTCAGATGCATGGAGTGAAAATTACAGATGCAGGCATAAATATACTGACACATGAAGAGAAGGGTGTTACCTTACGAGTGGAGAAACAGTGTTGATGGGGCCAATTCAATCAGGGTGGATGTGGTCCACTCCCAATAATTGAGGAGGAGGTGTCAATACCAAGAGAGGGAAAATTGCTTTTGTAATGAGCCAGCCACTCCCAGTCCCTATTCAAGCCCAAATTAATGGTGTTACGTTTGCAAATGAATTGTAGCTCTGCAGTTTCTCTTTGAAGTCTGTTTTTGAAGTTTTTTTTGTTGAAGGATGGCTACTTTTAAATCTGTTATAGAATGTCCAGGGAGATGGAAGTGTTTTCCTACTGGCTTTTGTATGTTGCCATTCCTGATGTCCAATTTGTGTCCATTTATTCTTTTACATAGAGACTGTCCAGTTTGGCCAATGTACGTGGCAGAAGGGCATTGCTGGCACATGATGGCATATATCACATTAGTAGATGTGCAGGTGAATGAGCCCCTAATGGTGTGGCTGATGTGGTGGGGTCCTCTGACGGTGTCGCTAGGGTAGATATGGGGACAGAGTAGGCAACGGGGTTTGTTACAGGCATTGGTTTCTGGGTTAGTGTTTCTGTGGTGTGGTGTGTAGTAGCTGGTGAGTATTTGCTTCAGGTTGGAGGGATGTCTGTAAGCGAGGACTGGCCTGCCTCCCGAGGTCTGTGAGAGTGAGGGATTGTTTTCCAGGATAGGTTGTAGATCATTGATGATGTGCTGGAGAGGTTTTAGCTGGGGGCTGTATGTGATGGCCAGTGGTGTTCTGTTATTTTCCTTGTTGAGCCTGTCCTGTAGCAGTAGATGACTTCTGGGTACCTGTCTCACTCTGTCAATCTGTTTCCTCACTTCCCCAGGTGGGTATTGTAGTTTTAAGAAGGCTTGATAAAGATCTTGTAGGTGTTTGTCTCTGTCTGAGGGATTGGAGCAAATGCGGTTGTATCTTAGGGTTTGGCTGTAGACAATGGATCGTGTGATGTGTCCTGGATGGAAGCTGGAGGCATGTAGGTAAGTATAGCAGTCAGTTGGTTTCTGGTATAGGTTTCTGGTATGTTACCATCACTTATTTTCCACTGTAGTGTCCAGGAAGTGGATCTCTTGTGTGGACTGGTCCAGACTGAGATTGATGGTGGGGTGGAAATTGTTGAAATCCAGGTGAAATTCTTCAGGGGCCTCCTTCCCGTGGGTTCATATGATGAAGATGTCATCAATGTAGCGCAAGTAGAGGAGGGACGCTAGGGGACGAAAGCTGAGGAAGCATTGTTCTAAGTCAGCCATAAAAATGTTGGCATACTGTGGGGCCATTTGGGTACCCATAACAGTGCCGAAGACTTGAAGGTATAAGTTGTCCCCAAATCTGAAATGGTTGTGGATGAGGACAAAGTCACAAAGTTCAGCCACCAGCTGCGCCATGGCCTCATCAGGGATATTGTTCCTGATAGCTTGTAGTCCATCCTCATGTGGAATATTGGTGTAAAGTGCTTCTACATCCATGGTGGCCAGGATGGTGTTTTCAGGAAGATCACCAATGCATTGTAGTTTCCTCAGGAAGTCGGTGGTGTCTCAAAGATAGCTGGGAGTGCTGGTAGCGTAGGGTCTGAGGAGAGAGTCCAAATAGCCAGATAATCCTGCTATAAGAGTGCCAATGCCTGAGATGATGGGGCGTCCAGGGTTTCCAGGTTTATGGATCTTGGGTAGCAGATAGAATACCTCTGGTCAGGGCTCTAGGGGTGTGTCTGTGTAGATTTGTTCCTGTGTTATAGCAGATATAGATATAGCAGTCTCCAGAGTTGCCTCTGGGAGGAACAGTTCCCTCCTTTGCTTCCCCTTGATCCTGGATTACTAGCAATTTTCTAGCAATAGTAATTAATTCATAAACATCATGAGTATATATTTGACTTTTACATTATCACTCACAATTAGCTGTGGTAGGGCTACCATATGTCCGGATTTCCCCGGACATGTCCGGCTTTTCGTTCTATAAATAGCCGTCCGGGGGGGATTTTTAAAAATCTAAAAATGTCCGGGATTTCCCCAGTCGGCTATTTATAGATCGAAAAGCAGCGGCCAAGTGCCGCTGGGCAGCCAAAGCCCCTTCCCGGCTCCCCCCATCCCCTGCAGCCTTACCACTCCGCTGGCCCCGCAGCTATCTTCCCCCTCCTCCCCTCCCCTGAACGCTCCGCCCCCTGCTCCCCTGATTCCCGCGAAGCTCGAAATGAAGCAGGGGCAGGCCGGCGGCAGCAGCAGGTAAGCTGGGGGGGAGGAGGAGGAGAGCTCCGGGGAGGCGCGGCCCTGGCCAAGCGGCGCCCGGCGGCCCCAGCAGCACCGGCCAGGACCCGACCCGCGCCCCAGCACCCCCGGACCCGGCCCGGCCCAGGCCCCAGCAGCGCCGGCCCGGGCCGGGCCCCAGCAGCACCGGCCCCCAGCAGCGCCGGCCCGGGCCGGGCCCCAGCAGCGCCGGCCCCAGCACCCCCGGACCCGGCCCGGGCCCCAGCAGCGCCGGCCCCAGCACCCCCGGACCCGGCCCGGGCCCCAGCAGCGCCGGCCCCAGCACCCCCGGACCCGGCCCGGGCCCCAGCAGCGCCGGCCCCAGCACCCCCGGACCCGGCCCGGGCCCCAGCAGCGCCGGCCCCAGCACCCCCGGACCCGGCCCGGCCCAGGCCCCAGCAGCGCCGGCCCCAGCACCCCCGGACCCGGCCCGGCCCAGGCCCCAGCAGCGCCAGCCTGGCCCGGGCCCCAGCACCCCCGGCCCGGACCCCAGCAGCGCCGGCCCCAGCACCCCCGGCCCGGCCCCCAGCACGCCCGGCCCGGGCCCCAGCACGCCAGCACCCCCGGCCCGGCTCGGGCCCCAGCACCCCCGGCCCGGACCCGGCCCGGGCCCCAGCAGCGCCGGCTGAGCACCTCCGGCCCGACCCCAAGCCCTGCAACCCCGGCCGGAGCGCAGCCCGATTCCTGGGCTCTTTAAAGCTGGCCCTGGTCAGGGGACAGGGAGGGGGGGTTGGATGGGTCGGGAGTTTTGGGGGGGGGGCTACCAGGGGGGCAAGGGTGTGGAGAGGGGTTGCGACAGTCATGGACAGGGAGTGGGGGGGTTAGATGGGTCTGGAGGGGCTGTCAGGGGGCCAGGGGTGTGGAGAGGGTTTGGGACAGTCAGGGACAGGGAGCAGGGGGGGTTAGATGGGTCTGGGGTTCTGGGAGGGCTGTCAGGGGGCAGGGGTGTGGAGAGTGGTCGAGGCAGGCAGGTAGCAGAGGGGGTTGGATGGGTCAGGAGTTCTGGGGATCCTGTCGGGGGCAGGGAGCAGTTGGATAGGGCATGGGAGTCACCAGGGGTCTGTCTGGGGGCAGGGGTTTGAATATGGGGTGGGAGTGTGGATAAGGGTCGGGGCAGTCAGGGGACAGGTAGGGTAGTAGGGCATTTTCAGGAGGGGGCAGTCAGGGGACAAGAAGCAGGGGGGCTTAGATAAGCGGTGGGATCCTAGGGGGCAGTTAGTGGCAGGGGTCCCAGGAGGGGGCAGTCAGGGGACAAGGAGCGGGGGGTTGGGGGTTCTGAGGGGGGCAATCAGGGGGTGGGAAGTGGGAGGGAGTGGATGGGGGTGGAGCTGGGGCGGGGCTAGAGCGGGGCTCCTCCCCCCCCCCCCCCCGTGTCCTCTTTTTTGCTTGTAGAAATATGGTAACCCTAGCTGTGGGCTCCTGGGGGGACTCTGCTGTATTTCACACTCTGCAAAGGATTTGCAAATGTGATTGAACCTTGCAGGGATCAGATTTCCCAGAAGATTCCATATGTGTATCCACTGGGCACTGAAGTAGATAATCCTGCTGCTTACAATACATCCAAATACAATTCTCAGAGGCACACGGTGTCTTTATCAATGTCCCCCTCTGATGCATGTCTGACTTTAAAGGGAAAACTCTGCTGCAACAGGAGATGGGAGTAGATGACTCCATCAGCAGGATGGACCCCAATGAAGTATTACAGTCTCCATACTGCTTAGGGGGCTCTTTGCTGCAATAGGAAGTGTGGTCTTTCAGAAGCTGTGTAACATCTAAGGGTTTTTACCACCTGTAACAAATACATGATCTCAAAGCACTTTTCACAACTGTCATGGCAATATCCAATGTGCCTTAGCTGACGTCTACCTCTGGATGTTACATTCTGCCTCTCAATTCCTCCTGCAGTTTTCCATATATGGATTCTTCTCTTCTTTTAAGCTTTTGTGCATTGTTGTTATTGCTGATAGATACATATTTTGGGCCTTGAATTTGAATAGCAACTCAACCTGACCCTAACATTTTGCATTTGCAACTCTTTACTTCAATTTCCCCATGTGTAAAATGGGTACAGTAATACCTACCACCCTGCCTCTTAGTTCTGGGGGAAGGATTAACTGCTTAACAGCACCTTGAAAATTACAGGGACAGATATTAAGCTTGAGAAAATCAGTGTGGATACACAGCAGCTGAGGATCTGATCAGATAATGTAGTCTATAGATGTTTCTATGTATATAAATGAAGCTTTTTAGTCCCTCTAAAGCATGGCTAGTAACTGCACACATTCCTAGTTATTACAAACTATTTCGTTGATCTCTGAGAATAAGGAGATATGTATAATTGCTATGTAAGTTTCACTATTGGAAAAAGCCAACCACTAAGGAAAGTAAAAACACTTACAAAATTTTATTCTGTAAGGAGCACATAATTAAATTAAATTTAGCTCAGAGGAATTGATCCAAACATTTAAATCCCTCTGCCAACTCCTTAGAAATCCCATATGTGCTGCTTTTAAAGGTCCATATTTTTAAAAAAAAATGTTTTGCCTCAATCAAAACGGTCCTTTCATTGGTTATACTACACTGCTCTCTGCTGGCACCATGCTGGGATTTTCTGTAATATTACAGCTAAATAATGATAACAACCTATGCCTTGATCCCACCAACTCTCACCAGCCCGGCAGGGTGTGCTGGTTGGTAGTCAGATGTGTAGATACGGTAGAGTACTGCAGGAAGAGTTATTACTTGTTTCAGAGTCAGGCTCCCAAAAGTGCTGAGCTTTTTAAAAAGAATAAATTTGTGGGTTCTTTTTATTTCCCTTCTGTTTTTTAAGCATTTGGGTGGCCACATATTCAAGCTCTTTGCTGCAAGTAGAAGGGCTAGAAATGTCCTCTGTTTCTATGAAAGTGGAGATGCTCACTCAGCGCGACTCCAAATATTGTATCACTCGTGATAAAATCAGGGTTGACAACAACGTTGGTGATTCTTCTGTCTGGGTTAGCACCAAAGCAACCCCCCAGCCTGATGTTAAGGGCACTGTCTGTCCACACTCTTTATCTGATTCAAGGTGCCTTCATCTTAGCAGGTCGAGGCCATTCTCTTGTTGTTGGGGGTGCTGTTTATCAGCTGCAGCAGCAGCATCGTTAGGGCAAATCCCAAAGCGATGTAGCCTCCTTGCAGATGAAGCATGTCCCAGGAGATTGATATCTAGCTAGGTCCTTAAGACAGTCTGGCTGGATGTTCACTCTATGTCTGTCATTGGCAATTTTATCACAGCACCATCTGATCACTGACTGTATGGCGGCATTCTTTGCTAAACACGCTTTACTATAATTTTGTTGGTCTTCCATCCTAACAGTAAACGTTTCTCAGCTGAAATGTAAAACTCTGGTCCTGGTTTCTGGTGGCTTCTAAATATCCCATGGCACATCCAGCATTCCAAATTGCCAACCTACAGTTTTCCTGCTTTAAAATACCCTCCTTTAGCTCCAGGTCAACAATCCCCCAGAAACTCCTGTGACCTGCTGTCTTGTACCCTGGCTGCTGTTTCTATTGGTCTCTGCATACTGAAATGACTTAGAATTTTTCGACATTAGAGATTTTTGCAACCGTATCGCTACACGGATGTGCAATGTGTAATACCCAGTGTAATGTGCTGCACTGAAGTGACTTACCCATTTTGAAGTCAGGGTAAGTCACATGAGTGTGGCAGCTTGCATCCATGTAACTCCGTCATGTAGATAAACCCTTAGACTCAGCTCTGCACATACCCCTCTGGGTCAAGTTTGCAGGTGCTGGCAGGCGTCAGCATGTGCCGGGATTGGACCTGGTGCTGTGAATAAACAAAGGACTGTAGTCTTCAAGGCTATCAAACCAACAACTTTCTGCAGCCATTTTAATTAAGGAAAGCACCCACCCACTCACACACACACACAGTCACAACCGAACACAGAGATTGTTTAGGGTAAGCTGCCATCATGCTGGGAGTACAGGAATAAAAATTGCTTGGGGGAGTGGGGCCTATAGGGCCAGGAAAGTAATTTATACCAGTGCCCAATTTCAGAATGATGATTGAGATGACAATATTTTCCCCTAATATGCAAGATTCCCTGAGTCCTGTTATTAGCACCAGGGACCTGTGATTGGAACAGGAATCCTCAGCTAACTGTCACTGTACGGTCTTCTTTCCAAATCACATCTTCATCCTGCATGTCATACTGGGCTTCATTGCTCTTTACAGAGCATGGAGACTCTTGGACTGTGCCTGGAATGCCTCCGTATCTCCTGCTGCTTGCTTGAGATCATGTGTACATGCTGTCTGCCTGGGCCTAAAGCATTGCCCTTAAAGATGAGACCCAGCTATGGCATTCAGACCCAGTCCTGAATTTCTCCAGATTTCAGAGTGTTGTATAGATCCTGGGGTGCGGTAAGAAATGTTTTTTCCTATTACACATAAAGCCACACAAGTTGTGTACAGTGGGGCAGAGGGTTGTGTGTTTCCTTCAATATGTCTACTTCCATCCACAACCCACAAGTGTAAAAAGTACAGAGGGGCTGAAATTAGAGAAAATTAGATGTTTATCTAGATTCTTGTGAACCTCAAAGTCTTGGGGGTTGATTCTAGTCTCTATAGGTTCTTCTCCTCAGTGTGGTATCTGAGTATCTTCCAGTTGTGCAGTGAACAACGTGACTAACACCTGTCATGTGTGGTGCGTTCTTTCAGCCTCTCCCAGGGTGGGGAGGACTGTGTGAGCAGTGTAGGGTTTGATTTTTTTTTTAATGTCCACACTACTCTGTGTTTATATAAGAGAACACAGGTCAAAGACATGAACTTGGCACTGGGAGCAAGGCGTGCGGAGGTTGGGATGGACCTTAGTTCCTGTGGGAATTTGTTCTTCATTCAAGTTCTGGCAAAGACTCACCAGTGCGGGTTAGGGGGAGAGGGGTTCTAGTTGTTTTCCATATGCCTTTGACTGTTCCTAGTAGAAATCCTCTTGATAAACAGAGCAGTTGCTTTATCAGTGGTGATATTTCTTGCTAACTGATGTTGCCATCCAATTACACATTTTGCTAATTCAAATTCAGATTGGCTTCCAGGAGAAACTGACATCAACAACAAAATAAGAATTCCACTAAGGTTCCTCACTAGCAAATTACTGCATTCATCATACATATTGATAATAACCAAAGCTGTGAGGGGCTTTGGCCTAATTATCAGACTAATTAAAAACAATCCTGTATTCTGATGATTAGAAAATCAGTCAGCTGTAAGAAAACACAGTTTTGGAGTGGTGTCTCTTTTGTTGCAAAATTACAATGCTTTAAATGTGGTTGATGGATAATTCTCACAGCAATCTATAAAACCTTGTTTCCTGCAGTCTCATTACTGGAGTGCCCTGTTGATGGGGATTCAGTGTTCCAACTTGGGAATTCAATATGACACACAAATTCTGCATTTGGGCACTTAAATTAACAGTTAATCACTTGAAATGAGGAATAGTGCAGATTTTCTATTAGGGTCAGGATCTGATATGCAGAAGTTTAGGCATGCAAATGCATCCATAAACTGTGCTCACAATTGTGTGTCTCATTTGCAGCACAAATATCATAATTTGGGCTTGCAGCTGTGGTCACAGTGCATGTGAAATTACCACCTGTGTCTAACTCTTCATTTGAGCATGCAGTAGTTGTGATTCCATGTGTGCACACAACTTCTGAGCCTACTATAAATTAGCATGTATAAAACTGAGTTTGTGGTGAATATCTTGTGTTCTCCCCTGATATGTTTGCCCTTTGTGGTTCCCGTGATGCCACAGAAATAATAGCGTAGTAGAAATAAATGATACATCATCGGGGTCAATGAACTGGTGATAGTAAAGCACTCTGAGATCCATTAACTGTGGACTGTGGAAATGCAAAGCATTATAATTACTGGGTCAATTCCTAGGAGATGCCAACCTCCTGAACGTCTCACTGGCTTCAATGGTAGATGCAGGTGCTTAGGAACTGCTGAGGTGTTGGCCTGAATCACTTATTTTCCTGAACCCTGGAAACTGAGTTTAGCTTGTGTTAAAGCAACTAAGGGTAATGGTGCTGAGATTGTGCTCTGGAGAAGTCTAGCTTCATTTCTATTCTTTTCTTTTGCACCCTAAGACAAAAAAATCTTGCTGCCCTGTTGCTCGTCTCCCTGGCAACATTTAGATGGTGTTTCTCTGTTTTCTTTCCTCCTCTCACAATCCACAGAAATGTTTCCTGGCAGATCCTCAGCTGGTGTAAATCAGCACCGCTCTGTTGCCTTTGCAGGGGCTGCCCCCTGTTCTTAGCTGAAGTGTGGGGAAATCCTCAGCGGGTGTAAATTGACGTAGTCCAATAAGTGCTGACTATTAGGAGCAGCTTCTGACTGCAGGGCATTGGAGCTGACCCTTCTCAGGATCGGGATCTGAGAGCATAACCAGACTGCTTCCCTTCTCAATCTCCCCTATATGTTCTTACCCATCCATAATGGTTTATTGTTCTTCCTGATGTTCGTTGAGGAATATGCTGAAGGATACAACCCTTCTCCAATCAGCCTGCTCTAATTTCATAAACGATCTGGAAAAAGTGAGGTGGCAAAGTTTGCAGAGGATACAAAATCATTCAAGATAGTTTAGTCCAAAGCTGTGTCCGAAGAGTTACAAAGGGATCTCACAGAACTGGGTGACTGGGCAACAAAAGGGCAGATGAAATTCAATGTTGATAAGTGTAAAGTGATGCACACTGGAAAACATAATCCCAACTATACGTACAAAATGATGAAGTCTAAATTAGCTGTTACTCCTCAAGAAAGAGACCTTGGAGTCATTGTGAAAAGTTCTCCGAAAACATCTGCTCAATGTCAGTGGCAGTCAAAAAAGCGAATAGAATGTCAGATACTATTAGGAAAGGAAGAGATAATTAGTCAGAAAATATCATAATGCCTCTATATAAATCCATGGTACAATCACACTTTGAATACTGCATGCAGTTCTGATCACCTCATTTCAAAATAGATATATTAGAATTGGGAAAAGTACAGAGAAGGGCAACAAAAATGACTAGGAGTCTGGAACAGCTTCCATACGATGAGAGGTTAAAAAGATTGTGACTGTTCATCTTAGAAAAGAGATGAGCAAGGGGGGATATGATAGAGGTCTATAACATCATGAATGGCGTGCAGAAAGTGAATTGGGAAGTGTTATTTACCCCTTCACATAACACAAGAACTAGGGGGTCACCCAATGAAATGAACAGGCAGCAGGTTTAAAACAAACATAAGGAAGCATTTCTTCACACAACGCACAGTCAACCTGTGGAACTCATTGCCAGGGGATGTTGCGAAGGCTGAAAGCATAACTGGGTTCAAAAAAGAATTAGACAAGTTCATGTAAGATAGTTCCATCAATGGCTATTAGCCAAGATGGTCAGGGATGCAATTCCATGCTCTGGGTATTCCTAAACTTCAGACTGCCAGAAACTGGGACTATATGACAGGGGATGGATCACTTGATAAATTGCCCTGTTTTGTTCATCCCCTCTGAAGCATCTGGCATTGGCCACTGTCAGAAGACATGATACTGGAGTAGATGGACCATTGGTCTGACCCAGTATGGCTGCTCTTATGTTCTAAATTATGCCTCTACAGAAGCACTGGCTTTTCTTTTAACAACTGCTAGTTTTATTCAAATCCATTTACCACTCAGTGAGCAGCCCTGAATTGAATAGCCTATTTTCCCAGAATTCTAAGGTGCAGGGTTAAGAGGCACCATCTTGATAAATTTATTTCACAATAAAGCACAAGGGGAAACTTTTATTCCTCTTGCCTCCACTGGATTATTGATGTTGTTCTCAATACTTCTCTGAAGGCCAAACTCTGAATACAGCTGGTGCAGGAAAACTCAATGGCTCTTGTCTACCGAGTCTAAATAGAGCCATTCTGCTTGTTTCTTTGCTCGATCAACTTTCTTCAATGGCTGTTTCTAACCTCCCCTCAGTATAGTCATGCTCCTTCTAAAGCTGCTATTCTGGTCTTTGCATTGTTTCCCATTCTGAATACAGTAAATATCACACAAAAGCCAAAGATCGCAGCGCAGGAAGTTTTGATTATTTTTTTCACGTTGCTTACTTTTCAACCATGTTCACAAGGCAATCGGGTCATTCTGAGCAGTAAACTTAAAAAAAAATTACTCACATTTAATTGTCATGACATTAACCAAATGCTGGCTGCTTGAATGCCCAGGCACAAGGCGCTCCAGCCATCAGTCGGTGACAGGGTAGAATTAATACCAATTCCCCAGCAAGCAAGGGAAGTGGTTCTAGATTCAATCAAGAGGAGGAACTCTCATCACCCCAGTGAAAAAAGAGGGGAAGCTGCTCCTCCAAGCCAGGGAGAGGAGGGGAGCTGAAACCCAAGCTGGGGAGGTATGTTTCCTGTGGTGAATGGTAGCTTGCTTTGAATTACGGTTATAAAGAGTTGCTCCTAATAAAAGACCTTGCTGCTTTGTCCAGTTTCTTCTGAGTTGCCCCACCAGCTTCCTTCAGGCATTTTGTATGGTGCTCATCACTGTGATATCTGAGTGTCTTATTCAAGTTTGGCTATGGTTAAGCATTCCCTTTTCCCCAGGTTGTCCCCTACTTAATCAGGGTCTTGGCTTACAAGACTGTTTCCTGAATGGGGCATTTTGTTGGCCGATGTGGGACTGGGGCTAAAGCATTGAGCAGTGTCATGCAGAATGTATTTTTTTTATCCATCTGTGCAGGATAAATGCAGTACAATTAAAGTGTGGTGCCCAGATTAACTGACTGCAATGTTTCCAGGGCGCAGACATAAACTGAACCTGGAACACTTGCCCCTATGCTAGACTATGCTCCTCTTTCGTGCCAATCTGATGTACACTGCAAGCTTATTATTAATTGTTTATATGCTAGTAGCTCTTTGAGCCCCCAGCCAAGACTTGAATCCCATTGTACAAGGCACTCTACATACACTGATAAGAGACAGTTCCTGCCTCAAAGAACTTGTGATCTAAACAAACAAGAAAAAGGAAGTATTTTACAGGTGGGAAACTGAGGCCCAGACATAAGTGACTTGCCCAAGGGCACAAAGGAAGTCTGTAGCAAAGATGGGAAATGAATCCACATTGCTTGAATCCCAATCCAGTGTCTTAACTAGAAAACTGTAATTCCTTTGCTGCTATTGAAATTCTAGGTAAGCTCTGCTTTGTTATTTTTCTTTACAGAAATGAATTTTAAACTACTAAATGCATGAACAGATTTATAATAAGACCAGAATGGGAATTATGGTGAAGAGCTGAGCAGTGAAGGCGACAGAGATAAATGACCATTAATAATGATGAAAAAATACAATTGATCTTTTTCCTTAAAACTAAGATGAAGGATAGGAACAGAATATGAAAATCGGCAGTTCTTTTGTTTCAACGGGAGTTTTGCATGAGCAAGGAGTGTACATTTGGGCCAGCTGTTCATGGAATAAATTCATCTAGGCCAATTTAAACCAACTGAGAGATCTGGTGCTTGGCTTTTAACTGATGTATCTGATCGGAACATGGCCAATATCTGCCACTAGAAGGCAGCATATACTTACACATTTAGGGGGATAATGTAGACAGCCTCTGTGCCCGGGCAGGCTGGAGATTTTTGTTATGAAATCCATCTTTCTTTATTATCACTGTGAGGCAAAGTTATAGGCTGAAGTGCCATTTGTTTTAGATTGGAATGCAAATTCCTGAGACAGAGTCCTGCCCAATGAGAATCCTCTGGCATTTATGTAGTCCAGAGCTAGGAGCTAGGAAGGACGTTTTCTTATAAATCCAGCATATTTTTTTAACATTAATATTTCTGCCGATGAAATATTTGCTCTGTAGTGTGGGGAAAAAAGTTGAAATGTGCTTCCAGAGGAATAGAATTCATGGTCTCATTGAAGAATTGCCCCTCAGTATTCTGTGTATGACACAATGAACGGAACTGACCTCTTCTGACGCTGGAAGAAGTGTGGGCTAGTCTTCGCATGGATTGGGATTGGGAGCCAGGGGACTTGGATTCTATTTCCAGCTCTGCCCACTGACCTGCCACATGATCCTGGGCAAATCTGTCTGGGCCTCTGTTTTTCCTCCCCGACTGAGTGGCAGAGCAAATGGTGGTGTAAATGGAGGCAGGATAGTATAACTTGCACTAGCATTCAGTGTGTGTGTGTTTGCGCATGTGCAAAACAAGTGTGACACTCGTGTTGTGGGGGCAGGAAAAGCAACAGACAGGAGAGTGCATGATCAAGTAAAGGGAAGATTGTTAAACTTTTTAGGGCAGGGTCTGTAACTTAATATGTGTTTGTGCAGCACACAGCACACTGGAGCCTTGACTCTGTGTAGGGCATACAGATGCTACTGGAATACCAATAGTCATTGCAGGTGAAATGCAGAATACTAAACTGAGGTCTCCCGGTTCATCTTTGAATTAAACAATAGTAAAGCAAGGAAAATAATGTGATTATCCTGTATTGACTAAGTGTTGCTTTATTCCTGATATCGGATCAAATTCTGCACTGAATCATACCCTGTTTGTTCATGCAACCCCGTTATCTTATATGAGGGTATAACTCAGCTGGCATTTCTGCCAATACTATTTTTATAGCCATCCCACAATATTCTAAACTATCTTAAAACACTCAAACAGCAGCTATTATTTCCTATTTTTTACTATCTGGAAGCTAAACACACGGTACTGTTGAAAACTAGACAAAAAACATTGGCTGGTTTCAAGAAGCCCAGAGTCCCTGACAATAATAATACCTAGCTCCTCTGATAGCACTTACGGCCAGAGACCTCAGTGCGCTATAAAGGAGGTCAGCATCACTAGCCCAGTTTTACAGATGGGGAAACTGAGGTGCAGAGAGGCTTGTCCAAATTCACCCAGCAGATCAGCGGCAGAGCCAGCAACAGAACAGAGGTCCCCTGAATCCCAGTGCAGTGCTCTGTCCACTAGGTTCCACTGCCTCTCTCTGAACATTTCCAATGTAATGCAAAAGAAAGTCTGACAAATTTGTATACTGAGAAGCCGAGTATTTGAGAAAATCAAATTACTTTGCATTCGACGCAAAAATGTTTTGATAGGAAGTGCTTTCCTTGAGAAAGGGCATTGTTGCTGTTATCAAAACCAATCCCTAGCTCACAGGTGGGGTAAGCCTTGTCTGTAAAGTGCTTTGGGATCCTCAGATGAAAGGTGCCAGGTATTACTGTTATTGCCAGAGGCGGGTGGGCGGGGGGAGGAGAGAGTGAGAGGCAGAGGTGCACATCCACAGACAAGCATATCCCGATAATCAAATTACTCCCCTTTAAGTGCTGCCTGGTTACCATCTCATGAAAGAAATCTCCTGCATTCCTCCCCTTTAATCTCAGTTTATTGCTAGCACCAGACCAGTCTCTAATCCCCGCAGACCTGTAGGAGTGGAACAGGAGTCAGAACAGGAGCTGCTTCATCTGTGATCATTTGGGTAAGCGAAACATATTTTCTTAATAACCGTTTGCCTTCCTTGCCTGTTCTGTGCACAAGACTTTAGGTTCTGTACAGTATTTTCTGTTTTAAGATCACTTTTATTATGTCATAACAAAAGGAGTGGAGTACAGCGTTGCAGAGGTGGTTAATCTAATATTTCTCAGCTCTCATATGTTACACGTGTGACCTCATATAATATGGGTGGTACAGTTTTACTTGTAAACTATTTAAACTAATCTGTTTACCTGGAAAATGTGATTCAGCAGAAGTTCATCCCTGACTCCAAATTAATCCACTGCTTTGATATCAGTAGCATAGTTGGATGAATATAAGATGTTTAATGTAGGTTTGGTTTTAATGCATAACAGCTGGGTCTCTCTGCTGTTCACTTCCTCATTATGCTGTCCCCTAAATGTGTCTAACACTGTCTGTGTCTGTTCATTCATTTACATGCAGAACAATTATTTTGTTGCATTTTACAAAGGAAATCCTTTTGACCCTGTATTCCCACCCCATCCTCTTTTGTATGTACTTTTTGTTCTAAAGATAAAACCACCTCTTCATTTCCCCCCTCTCATGCATTGCTGTCGCAAGATTATGAATCAAGTGTTACGGCAGTTTTGTTAAGGAAATTCAGAAGAAGAATGTCTGCAGATGGATCTGCTGCTGTGTGATACGAAAGCTGAACCAATTTCTCAGGGAAATATTTAAGCAAGATCATAACAACACATTAAATTCTAAGCGGTGATGCGTCATTCCCTGGATCAGACTGTACAAAGCAGCAGTCCGGTTTATTGCTCTAGTCTCTGAAAGAGCAAAAAGGTTAGGCATGACAATTGAAATTACTTGTCATTTACAACACAGACACTTGTCAGCCTGGAGTAGCAGAAGGGATCGATATTATACAGTCCTGCATGGTTAATGAATTCATTGTTGTGTGGTGGCTAAATACATTAAAATAATACTTAGCACTTCAAAAGCCTTTACAAGCAGTAACTACTTAATGAGTATTTCCATTTTATTATGCAAACTCAATATCCTGAAAATAAAAAGAAAGCCTATTGTTCTTGCATTGCCAAAGGGGTATGGAAAAGATGAACATAGAAGTCTTTTCTCACTCTGACATCTAGGATTCTATAAGAATGTATTTTCCAAGCACGTATTGAGTCTATTCTGCTCCTGTTCTTTCTTTCCCTGTGTGTTTTCCATTGATGCGAATGGAAGATACACAGAAAACAAAAGGATAATACACATACTAATAGAGTGTCAAGAAGAGATTGACAGAAGGAATATAAGTGTATGTTAAGTATAGATATAACACATATATGCAAAATCATTAGAAAAATATGCCAGGCCAAGCACAAAATCTTCTTGTCCAATTTTTACCATGATATTTTACTTCTCCGTGGAAAAATAAAACTAACACAAACAAGTGAGTAGAATTAGTAAGTATTTATTTGTATTGCGGTAGTGGTCTCAGGCAAGATCAAGGTTTGCACTAAGCACTGAATGAACTAAGTAAAACAAAGACAGTCTCTGTCCCACACCACACCACTTTCTAGGATTAGGGCAAATTACAAGAGGTGCATAAACAGACCAGTGAGGGAAGGGTGGAGGACAAGGTAAGAGTGAAGATAGGTGAATTGCATAAATCGCCAGCCGCAGGTCGGAGTCGTCCAGGGATTTTTGCAAGGCTTCTGTGTTGTGTGCAATGTCCTTGTGAGACTAGTTCTTTAGTAAATGTCTGGCCGGGGGGAGGAAGACTTTTGAAAGTCTCTATGTTCTGCCATGAGACGAGGCAGATGGGCTCTTTGTCAAGTACTTACCCAGCCCCCATATCTTGGCACCCCATAAACATTCAATGTATTTAGCTCACAGTAATGCCTCCTATGCCACTGCTCCCCACTCTGGGGCAGGTAGGAGAACTGGGATGGGAAGTGACTGGCTCAGTCACACAAGCTGGCCTGTGGCAAAGCATGAAATGGAATCTGGATCTCCTGAGTCCCTGTCCCAACCCATCCCTAAAGCACAAGATCATCCTGCCTCTCCCCAGGCACAGACAGGCAAAAAGTAACTGCCCCCATAAAATAGAGGGGGTAGGAGGGGAAGCTAATCATATGATCAGATGAATGATAAAGGAATATACAGACACATGATTCCTTATCTAAAAACAGTATCCGTTAAAAAAAACCTGTTGCAAATAGAATTAAGTATAACCCTCCCCCCTGGAAAGATCTAGTCTGAATGAGCAACCATCAGGCAACACAAAACTAGTATTCTAATGGGTGTAAGCAATAGAGAGAGTACATTGTGCACGCAGATATTGACTTGATCTGTTAGCAGGGAGTGCTGGAGAGGGGCAGGGTATGAGCTCAGAGGTGGTTTCACGTGTCATAATTCTGCAATTGCCTGGTAGGTTTCAGATGAGTACTCAGCCGGGGATCACACTGAGCCCAAGTGCTCTTTTGAACGTCACATGTTGGATCTCCTTTGTTTCTGGCTTGGGGACTGTCTCATTTGTTCTTCAGTAAAAAGAAGAACAGGAGTACTTGTGGCACCTTAGAGACTAACAAATTTATTAGAGCATAAGATTCATAGATTCATAGATTATAGGACTGGAAGGGACCTCGAGAGGTCATCGAGTCCAGTCCCCTGTCCGCATGCATCCAAAGAAGTGGGCTGTAGTCCACGAAAGCTTATGCTCTAATAAATTTGTTAGTCTCTAAGGTGCCACAAGTACTCCTGTTCTTCTTTTTGCGGATACACACTAACACGGCTGCTACTCTGAAACTTGTTCTTCAGTGTGGCACACAGCTGGGTCCCAAACGTCCCAGGGAAGGGGCTCCCTTTCTCTTGCACAGCTCACTGCCTCACTCACGTTTGGATACTGTCTCCCATTTTTTTCACAAGCTGAATACAAGCAAGCCTGAACTGCTGGCCAGTGGCTTCCCCGCTGCTTCTCAGATAAGAACATATAAACATAAGAATATAAGAAAGGCCGTACCGGATCAGACCAAAGGTCCATCTAGCCCAGTATCCTGTCTACCGACAGTGGTCAATGCCAGGTGCCCCAGAGGGAGTGAACCTAACAGGCAATGATCAAGTGATCTCTCTCCTGCCATCCATCTCCATCCTCTGACAGACAGAGGCTAGGGACACCATTCCTTACCCGTCCTGGCTAATAGCCATTAAAGGACTTAACCACCATGAATTTATCCAGTTCTCTTTTAAACGCTGTTATAGTCCTAGCCTTCACAACCTCCTCAGGCAAGGAGTTCCACAAGTTGACTGTACGCTGCGTGAAGAAGAACTTCCTTGTATTTGTTTTAAACCTGCTGCCTATTAATTTCATTTGGTGACCTTAGTTCTTGTATTATGGGAATAAGTAAATAACTTTTCCTTCTCCACTTTCTCCACATCACTCATGATTTTATATACCTCTATCATATCCCCCCTTAGTCTCCTCTTTTCCAAGCTGAAGAGTCCTAGCCTCTTTAATCTCTCCTCATATGGGACCCGTTCCAAACCCTTAATCATTTTAGTTGCCCTTTTCTGAACCTTTTCTAGTGCCAGTATATCTTTTTTGAGATGAGGAGACCACATCTGTACGCAGTATTCGAGATGAGGGCGTACCATCGATTTATATAAGGGCAATAATATATTCTCGGTCTTATTCTCTATCCCCTTTTTAATGATTCCTAACATCCTGTTTGCTTTTTTGACCGCCTCTGCACACTGTGTGGACATTTGCAGAGAACTATCCACGATGACTCCAAGATCTTTTTCCTGAGTTATTGTAGCTAAATTAGCCCCCATCATATTGTATGTATAGTTGGGGTTATTTTTTCCAATGTGCATTACTTTACATTTATCTACATTAAATTTCATTTGCCATTTTGTTGCCCAATCACTTAGTTTTGTGAGATCTTTTTGAAGTTCTTCACAGTCTGCTTTGGACTTAACTATCTTTAGCAGTTTAGTATCATCTGCAAACTTTGCCACCTCACTGTTTACCCCTTTCTCCAGATCATTTACATTTGAGTTCTTTCAGAACTCTTGGGTGAATGCCATCTGGTCCCGGTGACTTGTTAATGTTAAGTTTATCAATTAATTCCAAAACCTCCTCTCATGACACTTCAATCCGTGACAGTTCCTCAGATTTGTCACCTACAAAAGCCAACTCAGGTTTGGGAATCTCCCTAACATCCTCAGATGTTCCGTTTCATGGCCTAGCCCAACCATCTCTCAGGAGCTTAGCATCCTGCTGGAGCCCATGTGAGTTGGCTGCCTGCTCCATGTCATGGGAATGCCCGGCTGGGAGCTTTCCACACACTGGCTAGTCAAGATGTCATTCCTCACCTGTTATGGGGGCATGCGTAGTTCTGTTCCAGTGTTACCTACAACTCCTTTGCTGCTCTGATGACAGCTGTGCAGTGGCCGGTGAGAAAAGGAATTAATGGCTGTTAGTCCATTTCCTCATGGACAGGTGATGACGTCACATAAATCACCATTATAGCTGGAACCAAATGGCACCTGTGGAGCACAATGATTGGATGGGATTGGGGTGCGTCCCTTTGGGGAAGAGAGGAGGCATATCGGGAGGGTAAGGTGCTGCTGGTGGCTAATCTAAGTGCTAGAATTGGGCCAATAATTCATAATCATTATTTTGACCAATTTCCTCCCCCCCCTCCGCCCCCTCCCGGATACAAAGCAATGATCTTCATCATTCAGATTTATTCAAGCTTTGCAACTTTTACATTTGGATACATCATATGAAACTCACTTTCAGTCAGTCCTTCAGCATTCATGCTTAAAATCCATTTCTGCGAGTGATTTTTCAGAGAGCAAAGGTGAAAGTGTTGAAAGAACGGTCTTGAATGAAAACCTGCTTACGAATTCAAACAAATATATGCAGACAATGTTTTGCACTAATTGCTCCACGCTGCTAAGAACTCTCCATCAGCACTAATTAAATAAACCGCAAAATAGGGCTGCTGTCCACAGGACTTGCATTGAACTGTCTGAACACATCAGAATCTATAAAGTGGATAAAAACTAAGTCTGATTTGGCCGTTAAAGAGCGTATAGACTGAAGCTGTCATTCTTTTGCAGCTCAGTCAATTTCTCTTTCAACAAAGTTGAATTAACCTTTGAAATCTCATGTTAGGGATCTGAAAATCATTGTAGCTCTGTTAATTAAGGTAACAAAATCAGCTTGGCAGGAATCAAAAATCTAAGCTAACTGTCATGAGACATTATTTGCCAGCCTCTTTTTTGCTTTGGTGCTCTCTGTCTCTTCTGAACACTTATTTTTTCTTTAACAAAAGACTCCATTTTGTCTCCCAAAGATTCAGCCATGTCTTAAAGTCTTTTATGGAACGATGTGATTGATCGTGAGTAGTGAGAAATGGAGTGTCTTAAAGGCAGTGCTTTCAGCATGCAATCTGATTCTGCTAAACGGAGAATTTTCAATGCATTTCCTTAGTACGCTTGGCATGGGGGAGTCTCCTCCAGTATCCAAGGTCAATGTTGGTTCCAAAGTTCTCTTCTCAACTCAGTTGAGAGCCTCATTGATCATTTTCTAATATATTTCCCTCTCTGGACTGTTAGATTTGATCTTATTAAGAATACTCATAGAATCATAGAATATTAGGGTTGGAAGAGACCTCAGGAGGTCATCTAGTCCACTCCGCTGCTCAAAGCAGGACCAACACCCACTAAATCTTCCCAGCCAGGGTTTTGTCAAGCCGGGCCTTAAAAACCTCTGAGGATGGAGATTCCACCACCTCCCTAGGGAGCCCATTCCAGTGCTTCACCACCCTCCTAGTGAAATAGTGTTTCCTAATATCCAACCTAGATCTCCCCCACTGCAACTTGAGACCATTGCTTCTTGTTCTGTCATCTGCCACCACTGAGAACAGCCGAGCTCCATCCTCTTTGGAACCCCTCTCCCCCCTTGAGGTAGCTGAAGGCTGCTATCAAATCCCCCCTCACTCTTCTCTTCTGCAGCCTAAGTAACCCCAGTTCCCTCAGCCTCTCCTCGTTAGTCATGTGCCCCAGCCCCCTAATAAGTTTCATTGCCCTCCGCTGGACTATCTCCAATTTGTCCACATCCCTTCTGTAGTGTGGGGACCAAAACTGGACGCAATACTCCAGGTGTGGGCTCACCAGTGCCGAATAGAGGGAAATAATCACTTCCTTTGATCTGCTGGCAATGCTCCTACTAATACAGCCCAATATGCCGTTGGCCTTCTTGGCAACAAGGGCACACTGTTGCCTCATATCCAGCTTCTTATCACACAGCTTTAGCCATTATATATTCAGCAAAATATAAACATTTGTAATTGCCAGTCTCTCACATTAGTCATTAAATGAATATCCCCAAATGACAAGTCCCACCATATGAGTGCTAAATTCTTAGCCAAGATGTCTAATATTAACTGAAATGCACATTTGGAATCTGATGCAATTTGATATGTAAGATCCAATAGAACTTGAAGTCTCATCTTGTTAGTGGCTGTGAGTGGAGTGCACTGGTAATTTTCAAGGAGAGTGATTATTTTGTGTCAAATTCTCAGAAAAACAATTTTCCTTTTAAAGGGGTACAATTTGTACTTGCATTTTTGTACTGGCAATTGTGGGTAAAATTATTTCATCATTCTACCTGGTAGTCACATGATTTGCACCAACAGTTTATTTTGTGGATGCAAAATTGACTTCCTTGCATCTTGGCTTTGACAGAGCCAAAAGGAAATGTTCAAAAATCTCTAAAAGAGAGGTTTCACAGTGGTAGTCTGTATCCACAAAAAGAACGAAGAGTACTTGTGGCACCTTAGAGATGAACAATAAATAAATAAATTTGTTAGTCTCTAAGGTGCCGCAAGTACTCGAAAAGAGAATCCAAGCAAATGGGTACTTTGCAGGACACTATGCAGAGGTTTAAGTTTTACACACCACTAGCTCCTGCTCTTGATACTGTGAATACCTGACCGCTCAACCAGTGCTCTTCCCCTCTTTCTGGCAGAATTCCCCGCTTCAGCTCTGGAGAAAATGGGCCGCAAGGAAGTGGATGACACCCGTTCCTGGAAGAAACCGACCAACAACATCCGAAAAACATTTATCTTCATGGAGGCACTAGGATCGTGAGTACCAAGTATCATGGCTAATCTCTGGCCTCCTCCAAATTGGAAGCAAGGCTTTTACAAGCTAGAACGTGTGGTAGAAGGAGTAAAGCACATGTTACTTAAGCAAGAAAGAGATGCACTTTAAATAAAGTGAAGAATAAAACTGTTTATTTAGTAATGGAAGGTTCGGACAATCTTTGGGAAATAACATCTTTACGTGACACTAGGACAGGTGTGGCAATTTCCTCCAAACATTTGAAATGTATTTACACCTTTTGTACCCCTGCCTCTCAACTGCATTTCAAAGGCTTCACTGTCTCTCCATCTCCCATTAATTTCTATATCTGCCAGCATGAGAGACATCCAAAATTGAGGACAGATCTGAGAGTCAGGAAGTCCTGAATTCTAATCCGAGCCTTGACAGGAATGACCTCTCTGGTGTAGAATGAGTCCCTTAATCTCTCTGCCTGTTTTCCTGGGAGATGAAGGGAGGTTGTGCCCTCTTGATCCTGGGTGAGAACATTTGGTAATAGGGCAAAAAATCACTGGCAGTTGTACAATCCCAAAGTGTTTCATGCTATTTTCATTAATTTATGTTTGTAAAATGCTTTGAACTACTTTGATGAAAGGTGCTGGAGATGTGCAGTGCAAGAATATTTATGTATAGTTATTTGATTATTTTGCTATCGTTTTTGTTGTGTGTGTATGTGTGTGAGACCTCCTGCCTACACACCGGCTCACACACACAGTTCTCTTGCCACCAGCACCTTCTTGTCCATAAGGATCAAATTCTGAAAGGCAGCCTTTACGTTTGCAACTTCCCCCACATTTACACATGCAAAACAGAGGAGTAAGATGTCAATCCAGTTTGCTCATGTAAATGTGGAGCCTTGCTTAGAACCATGTTGAAACCTTGGTCCTTATCTGCAGTAAGAAAACTGATGCCTTTCTTAGCTAAACATACTCAGATCCGCTGTGCTTCTGCCTAGCACATGGATTTCAGGATGCAGACTGTACTTGACGTGCACAGATTAGAGTACTCATAGTTCAGTATAGCTACAGTCAATACTTGCATTGCAAAGAGCAATCCCATTTCCAATTTCATGTAAGAAAAAAAGCAGGTGCCCAAGCCAGTTACTGAATGGCTGTATCTGCACGAAGCTTTCCTCTGAAAACAATCCCCATTGCTCTAGCACTGGTGCAAACCCCAGTGTATACAAGATGCCTGGGTTTAGGCAACGTGTGGTCTATATCTCCTTGGAGCAGGCCTGCTCAGGAATGTGCCTCCAAAGCTGCCTCAAATGCAATGTCACCTCCCAGCTCTCTGCTCCGTTTGAGTGAAAAGTAATATGGAAGCTGCCTGGAGGCATGCTGGGGTGACCAGATGTCCTGATTTTATAGGGACAGTCCCGATTTTGGGGTCTTTTTCTTATATAGGCACTTATTACCCCCCACCCCTGTCCCGATTTTTAACACTTGCTGTCTGGTCACTCTAGCCTCAGCTAGCACTAGGAATTTATCTGTACAAAATCCTGCCTGCGCATTCCTATGTGGTGCTGGGTGACATCTTCTTTCTGCACACTTCTGTTTTGTATGCCTGTGTCCCTTTAAGGCCAACATGCTATAATAACCTGTGAACTGCAGAATCTTGGCATTGTATCAGCCACTGAAGGGTTTGAAGCCTGCTGTGATAGCTGTGGTGTTCGTTCTGGACCTTTCCTCTAGATTCACACGAGAGTGCACGCTTCATTCACAACTCTCAGTCTGCTAGAGAGAGGTAATGTTTTCTATTGCTTAAAACAGGAGGCTGGGAGTCAGGACACTTGGGGTCTGTTCCTGGTCTTGAGACGGGATTGTTATCCAATAGTTAGAGCAAGGGAATGGGAGACAAGACTGCTGAGGTCTACTCCTGGCATTGCCTTGCTGTGCAAATGTAAGGAGGCAGTTTAGATGTGCCTGTCTTCTCCAAAGGGTTTTACCAATTTCCTTGGACTATGAATAGAGTGGTGGTGGTGATGATATCCTAGAGTAGTGGTTCTCAACCAGGGGAGTACGTCTACCCTTGGGGGTACTCAGAGGTCTTCCAGGGAGCACATCAACTCATCTTGGTAGCATAGTGGGCACGGTAAACACCCTGCAAGGCTTAGAGACCTTGATTCAATTCTTCCCTGGGCTGTATGCGAAGCAATCTGAACTGACAACCATGAAGCTTTCTTGTTGATGCTGTTCCACTTTAATTATCTGTTAATTGGGCCAAAGCAAGACTTAAGCCTAAGAAGCTCTCTGTGGTGTAGTGGTCACAGCACTTACCTGGGATGTTGGCCTGCTTGGCTGAAATCCCTGCTATAGCAGCAAAGGTGTTTCATTTGAACAGGGAGCTCCCTCAGTCTTGCCTGTTGGTGCTGTTCCCCTTTACTTAACTATGAATTGGGATAGGTGAAGGGCTAGGATCACTCTATAGTCCAGCAGTTGGGTGCTTGCTTAGGAAGTGGGAGATCCTTGGATTTCCTCCCTCTGCACCTTTAGAAGGGTTTTGAATGGGGAAATCCCAACTCCCAGGTATAGGGCTTGCTTTGGCTCAATTAACAGTTAATTAAAGTGGAACAACTTCAACAGGAAAGACTAAAGGAGCCCTACCTCAAAGTCCAGCACTTAGGACATTCACTTGTGATGTAGGAGAATGCTGCTTAAATCCCTTCTCAGCAAACAGAAGGGGGATTGAACCAAACTCTCCCATAGTTTGGGTCAGTGGTTCTCAGCCAAGGGTATATGTACCCCTGGGGGTACTCAGAGGTCTTCCAGGGGGTACTCAACTCATCTAGATCCGTGTTGCTCAACTGGGGGGGGTGCAGCCCCCAGGGCGGGTCATGGGACAGGTTGAGGGGGATTGCAAGTGCAGGGCTGCAAGTAGTAGGGGTGGCAAGAGGGCAATTGCCTGCGACCCCATGCCACAGGTGGCCACGCAAAGCTGTTACATGCTTCAGCCCCCGGCAGCAGGTCTTGGGCTTCAGACAAGGCTCACAAGTGAAAAACAGGCTCGGGTATCACACTGAAATATAAGTACAGGAATGTGACCAGGATCCTGGGGGGGCACACTCAGATTGCTTAATCAGAGCAACCTGCAAAGAATGGGGCAGACATCCCCAAAACTGGTGGCTATCTCTAATAATTAAATTCACCAATCCAGCCACAAAACAGCTTCTACAATACCTTACTGGTCACCCAGAAGCCAAAAATACAGTTCCCTGAAAACAATCCAGCCTTCGGATCCCACCCAGTCAGCCAAGTCAAATCATATATAAAGTTCTAACAATCCCAAGGGATTGGACACAGCACCAGGTCAATGAAAATTTCAGCTCTTACCCAAATACACGCTTACAGCCAATTCTTATTAACTAAACTAAGGTTTATTCAAAAAGAAAAGAGAGAGTATTTGTTCATATCCGTATGTATAACGATCTTTTAACCAAGTTCTTAGGTCAGTTTCATAGTAGAGATGGTGAGCTGCTGAGTTGCAAAAAGTTCTTTCAGAATCAGTGCCACAGTTCACAGTCCAAGTAGGCAGCCAGTGTCCAATATCAGGGTGATCCAAACTGGAGCTGGAGACCTCAGTCTTGTGACTCAAACTTCCCCTGACGAAGCCTAAGCAGGTCTGAGATACAGGAGTGGAGCCCTAGAGTTCTTTTATAGATCTCTGGCAGGCTGTCGATAGCCTCTTGATAGCAGATATTCCTTTGGTGAAGCATTGTGGCTTTGAAGTAAAACCTCCTATTTCCTATGTATACACAGGTAATTAGTTGCATTCATTATCCATTACACAGTTCATAGACAGTTTACTACAAACTTCAAAGAGAAATATAGACAATGATATGATCACACCCAAGTTTAATCTAAATGTTAATATTAGCTTTTGAGCTCTGAATCAATAGAATATAGTAACAGACAGGAACTGTTTGGTTACATGGTTAACATCTAACAAGATATAAGTAAACACAGACCAATACAATCACTATCTTCTTCCAATTCTCTAACAATACATATTTGCATTCCAACGTTCCAGTCTATCTAACATGGCTTTGTTAGCTATTTATAAGGAATGGCCCTAAATACCATTCATATACTTTTCTATTATGTCCTTAAAGGTTGAATTTGGATCGTTTAGCCTGCTAGTTGCTTAAACCTCTCTGGCCCAGTGTTACAAATATTTATAGTCCAATTGATTTGTTTGATAATTCTATGGTAAAAATGAGACAGTAAGCCATTTGTCAGTAAGTGTGCTGTGACACTTGTGTATTTTTATGTCTGATTTTGTAAGCAAGTCATTTTTAAAGTGAGGTGAAATTTGGGGTATGCAAGACAAAGCCGACTCCTGAAAGGGGTACAGTAGTCAGGAAAGGTTGAGAACCTCTGTCCTAGAGCCCCAGCCAGGAATGTGGTTAGAGTCTACACTGCTCTTCAGCATGGGTTTTACATTTGGAGAAGCAGAATGGCCCATTGTTCGGGAGCAGGAATCAGAAAACCTGGGTTCCTTTCTTGATTCTGCTTCTGACTCTTTGCATGATTCTGGGCAAGTTGCTTCACCTCTCTGTGCCCTGGTTCCTGCATCTTTAAAATGGGGGTGACACCACCTGCACAGCTCCGTAAGGAATTGGTTAAATACCCAGTGAGGTGCACGGAAACTTAAATCACTTTGATGAAAACTGTTTCATCGTGCTCACACTTCAGAAAAGCCACCACACGCTGCTGAATTACACTGAGAAAATGGGATCTCTTTTCCTAACCGCCCCCTTATAATTCTTTCATTCTATTTGACAAACAAAAGCACTTTGTTTTCCAAGAGCCCCTGAACCTGCTCGGCTTCCGCATCAGTGGCTTGATTGTGATTACAAGACTGAGTGAGCAAAAGATTTCTCCTTCACATGCTGCATCCTATTTAATTCTCTCTCAATGTCTGAGACTCCAGCATCGCACCGTAAGTGTCTCTTCCCCTACCTCCAGTCCAATCAGGATGTTGCCTCGCTCCCCAATTATCCCTCCAAAGCTGGACTGGCTCTGTGAGTAATGGGTTGTTTGGGAGACAAGCAGCTGTAATGACATAACTGCTTAGTCACTTTCTCTTAAATTTACAAATCTGCCACTTAAGTTTGCTCACGCTGACATCCACATTCTCAGCCAGCCACAGATGAGACGCCTTACGCACTCAGAGGCTCACCCATGGCTTTGGAAATGATACTAAAAGCAATTTGGTCCTGTCTGCACTAGTTTCCATATACAGCGCCGTCATTCTCTTTTGGATATCTGAAAATATCAGGAAAACAGACTCTCTGGAGATTTCTAGAATATTCTAAATTAGTCTTGGGTGCTCCCCTATTTTCCTGTCTCCTTTCTGGGCTCAGAACTCTGCAGCTGCATTACTCGATTCCTGTTTTTCACCTGTCCTCTGCTTTCCAGCTCATTCCTACAGTGTATCTCTGCAGGGAGCATGCTCCCCAGTTCCCCAGCTCAACCCTGCATTGCAATATTACAGGATTCCCCACAGATTCTTCTTCCCCCTCTGATCACTCTGCTCTTTCAATGCCCTGGGTGAAGAGGGGGGACGACGCTGGCAGAACGTAAACAGTAAATAGGTAATTCAGGTCCTCAGACTCTGGCTGCATTGCACTGTGCAGTATAAACAGAAGTAGCACGTCCCATAACAAATACTTCCACTCCTGCATTTGGATGAAGAGCAGCAACTCTGCCTTAACCATCCATCTGCTGCTACCCTGAACAATCAAATCTTCTGGAATCATACACTGGGGGGATATAAGGGGGGGAGGGGATCAGGAAGGGCGGTGAAATGATATGTCTGTAGCCATAGACAGCCTGCCAACGGCCCAGGCGGGACGCAGAGAGAATAAGGAAGCCCACTGCTCAGTTTTACCACCTGCTTAATGAGGAGAATGACCCAGACACAGAGAATATTCGCTTGGGTTATGTTCCAGTCTGCAGACACCACCATGTTACTCCAGGGCAATGTTAGGAGGAATGAGAAGGGCTGCAATGAATGCAAAGCACTTCATTAAGGTCCCTCAGGTTGCTCTCTGGAAATACTAAAATAAATAAGTGCAGTTTATCATTCGCACGGTAATGGTTTAAAATCTGAGGGCTAGGTTCCCTTGAAAATCCCCTGGAATTGACAGCAGAACCTGGCCCCAGCAACAGGTCCAGATCCAAACGTGACTGTCCCTGATTCTAAACAACAACCTGGATCTGAGCCCTCCCTCCCCCCTCCCACACTGATTAATGGGAAAAGCTCAGATCCAACTTCTAGTTCTACTAAGAATTGATATGGCCAGTGCTCGTGATTAATACTCAGTGAGCAGGAAAGATGCTGTTTTACCTCTTCCCTTATCCTTCCTGTCACATTAAGTTGTCTTGTCCGCCTGTCGTAACCTGGTCCGCCTGTTGTAACCTGGTTTGTACATTCTCTGCGACACAGGCACCATACAAGCACTTCTTTAAAAGACAGACCAGTGCAATACAGCCCTAATTCCTTGACTGGAACCCTTCGATGCTATAATACAGTAATAACATGGGAAGAGTTTTATTGAATTAGGATTTTAAATGAAAATTTCCCACAGCTCAGAAGCACTTAGATGCATTTTCCATTCACAATACAGGCTTTCAAGCTGACCTCAAATATGTAGGATTCTAATTTTTATTTTAGTTGCTTGGAAATTTGCTTTTTTCTCTCCTCTCCCCACCATATTCCATCTACTTTACCACTGACCTGTTCCGTGCTGAATGTTACATCGTGGGAAGTTAACCGCTTGACTAGTTCTCGTGTGTGTACAAAGCTGGTAAAACTTTAAGGCAGTGGAGTGCGAATCGGGCTGCTTTTCAGAGCAGGGAATTCTATAAGATGAAGCTTTCCTGTGACCTAGGAACCTGCAGTTGAGCTTCCATGAAATTCAGCATGGTCTCCAGAGTTAAGCTGGTGCTGTGAACTGTACTTGGCCATGGTCAGCCCCAGAAATGAGTTAACTCAGTGGTTCTCAGCCAGGAGTACGTGTGGGTATGCAAAGGTCTTCCAGGGGTGTACAGGCTCAGCACTGGAGTGGAAGGGGTTAAGGCAGCACTCTTAGCAGCAGAAGCCCTGCCCCCTCGACCTTGCTGGGCATGTGCCAACTGCTGCTGCAGTATAAAAGGGAGCAGCCCAGCCCAGTCTGGGATGACTGCTGAGGAGGAAGGATGCACTTTACTCGCTCCAGCTGAGGAGCAGCCAGGAACCTGGACTGAGCAAGCAGGAGATGCTGAGGCCCAGGTGGTCACCCAGGCACCTGTGGATGCCCTAGGGAAATTGCAATTGCCACCCGAGGTGCCCTGAGACGCTGAAGACACCCTGACTTCAACTACAGGAGTCATGGTAGGAAGCAGCCCAGGGAGGGACTAGCCAGTGCCCCTGTAGCAGTTGGTGTGTTGTGGGTGGCTTCTCTGGTGGCTTTGTGGTGAACCCTGTTGCTACTACCAGGGCCTTGGGCTGGGATCCAGTGGATTAAGGAGGGCCTGGGCCCTCCTACATGGCTTCCCCCCTTGGGGGGCAGCCACTGGGCTGTGCTTCCCTGATGCTGAGGGGAGCCCTGCGGCCTCTTGGCCATGCAGCCCTGAGGCTGAACGCAGCCATATTGACTTAACTGTCGGGCTACCATGTCCTTGCCTCACCCCCTGGGTGATGGGGTGTACTGGCCCTGTGACAAAGGGGTGCATCAACTCCTCTAGATTTGCCTAGTTTTACAACAGGCTGCATAAAAAGCACTAGCGAAGTCAGTACAAACTAAAATTTCATATAAACTGACTTGTTTATACTACTTTATACACTGAAATATAAGTACAATATTTGTATTCCAATTGATTTGTTTTATAATTATATGGCAAATGAGGAAATCAGCAATTTTTCAGTAGTATGCTGTGACACTTCTGTATTTTTGTCTGAATTTTTTGTAAGCAGGTAGTTTAAGTGAGGTGACACTTGGGGGTATGCAAGACAAATCGGACTCCTGAATGGGATACAGTCATCTGGAAAGGTTGAGAGCCACTGAGTTAAATTATCCAGCAGCACTGTCCTAGAGGGGAATGAGGCTCAAGGAAAGCTTTGTTCCCTTCTAGCCAATTTGTTGATCCATAATTTTTTAACATGGGGGTGGTAATTATTTGTTTAGGAATGAAATGTGGAACAGATGCTCTAGCATCTGATCTGTAGGTTGTTCATTTCCTACCATTGCATTACAAACCAAGATGGTATTAGAAATGAGGATTTGTGCCACATGCAGTGGGTGTTTCAGTAGGGCAGCATTAATTAGCACTGAAGAGAGTTGAGTAAAGTAAAGGGAGATATCAGTAAAAAAAAACTGAAATAAATGGAGGCAGCAGTATCCTAGGAAGTTCCAAGGATTCCAAGTGCAATAGAAAACCAAAGAAGTAGCTTAAGCCATTTAAGTGGCTTTCCAAGGGAGATTGTCCTATCAGGCAGCGTGGGTCCCAAAAAACCCACCTGTTTTGTGATCACTTATTTAAAATTATTCATGGAAAAAATGTCATTGGAAATCCAGTTTGTCAGGATTTCATTCTCAGTGTGCCCCTCCTGCTAAGGGGAGGGGGACAGGCAGGATGGACAGATGTGAGTATGAGGGACCAGTTTGTCTATGCTTGTATGAAGATGAGTATGAAATAGAAGAGAGCATGGTGGGTACTGAGCCTAAAAGTGTCCCAAGGGGAGATGCTGGGTGCTGAGAACTCTGGAAAATCTGGTCCTTAATTAGGTGCCTGTAAATGGAAGTGGAGTTCTCTTGGGAAAATGGGGCTCCCATTCCAGGTGCTGGGCATTTGAAAATCTGGCCTTATGTCTATGAGAGTGCTCAATGAATTAAAGATTGGGAATCAGGAACACAGGGAGATGAGGGCAAGACAAGGTTGCGCAATAGTGATTTGTTCTATAGAGTTGCAGAAAGAGATGGGGGATGGGGGGGGGACCAAACTGAGCCTGGGCACAGGACAATTGAAGTCAATAGGCTCTCGCCTGCTGGAATCAATGCTGAATTTGGTCTTGAGGATGAACTGTGTTCCCCTTGGAAACCTTCTGTTTGATGTCAGTCTGGATTGGGCATGTGGCTTTGGAGAGTTTTCTGCCCCAGACTGCTCCCTTCTGGATGTCCAGGGAGCGCAAACTGAGAACAGCACTGTGATGGTTACGATATCAAGAGAAAACGTCCCTTCCCCGCCCCCCCCAACAGCTCACTAAGATATGAGAAGACTCTCTTCAGTGTAAGATGCTCACACCTTAGTGCCAGTTAATCCTCAGTTGATTCAGTGTGAAACTCTACAAAGGTTGTATCCTTAACTTTTAACTCCCTAGACTTGCTGCTTCATAAACTTTTCCTGATTTCTGCTTCCAGAGTGACTGGAAATTCTCTTGGACCATCCCTGCTCCAGGGCCAGATAAAGGGTCCCTTGCACAGCTCCAGAATACAGGGAGCACCAAGGTAGCTTAAATCGGAGATGGTCTGATTTGAGAATCAGGCCCTTGCACTATTTGTGCCTTCTGCCTCCATAGCCTGATGGACCCACAGTTCAGGAGAGACCATGAAATGGAAGGAAGTTTTTTCCCCCCAAAAAATGTTTGAACCTCAGAACATCTCAGGATTCACTCTGTTTCAAATAGTCATAGACTGGTTCTACTCCAATTCAGTTGGCTCTCCCCCAGTGCTGACTATGATATGATCTGCACCTCTCCAGGCTAAGCCAGCACAGTCGCCCATCTGTGGGGAAGGGCAAAAAGGACATGTCAGGGGCTAAGATACATGGGCAGGACCCTGAGTAACGTGGCTCAGGGAATCTTTCTCCCTACTGCAGGCGAGTCATGCCTGGAGCTGCTTTCGTCTTGCTCTTCTTTTTGTGCATGAGTCACTGCCGCTGGCTAGCAACTGAATACAAAATCAACCAGCTGTGTGCCAGATGGGTACCACTCTGTGCTTAGCCAAGCTATCTGCACAACATACTGGGCGCTTTATTGAGTGGGATATGAGAGTGGCACGTTTTCTGTTCTTGCTAGTTATTTTCATTACCGTAGCATCTATAGGTCCCAGCTGAGAACCTGGCCCCATTGTGTTGGGTGCTATATGGACACACGGTAAGACACTCCCTGCCCTGAAGAATTTATAGTCCAAATACACAAGAAAGACAGAGGAAGAGACTTGCTCATGGTCAAAGAGCTGGGAACAGACCCCAGGTCTCCTGAGTGCCACTGGATCCCCCTTGGATCTCGCTGCCTCTCAAACCATTTTTCTCTTACGTTTTCTTCTCTAGCTCCCTTAAATGCTCACAGCTCTACGGGCAATTCTGTGTCAACACCATCCGTTAATCTGACGTGCAGGTGATGAGGATTATTTGAGACGAGCTTGGTGCAGTGGCACCATCACCTGACACGTTTAGCTGCCTAAGCAAAAACCTTTAACAAGATTGTAGGCTTTGGCAATGTTATAAATATTCACCCTTCGTGTAATGAGTTGAACTCTGCTATGTGGGATGCGTTGGACACTCATCCATTGCATTTTAATTCAGGGCATACAGTTGTAATCTGGTTGTGCGAGACGCCAGGGCCAAAGCCATCCGATGCCAAAAGGAAATGTTATGCAGTGAACTGGGTTTATCCAGATATTTCACATTTGATTGGCAGAACTTGGATTAATGCACAAAGCACCCAAACTGTTTTTCAATCTATAGGCAAAGTAAAACTCTCACCTAACTGACATGCAGCCACCTCTGGGGCAGGACACAGCCATTCAGTTCAGCTCTGAAATGTCACTGACACAGAGCTGGGGAAATGAATATCTGCCTTCATTGAAACAGCAGAGGGATGCTGAGGAGGCAAAAGATAATAAATCACTCATGTTAGAATTTGGCTGGGATTCCATGAATACCTCTGCCCTGGCCCAAAAAAAGTGCCGTGGGATCTTTAACGGTAATGAGTGGACAGGTCTTTGGCTCTGTGCCTCATTAGACAGGTGCCAATACATTCTCCTAGCTGGGATTGCATTAGCATTCAGCCTGGGGAAATCCTGAGCGTGGGTCCCAACAGATTACGGTGCAAAGGCTGAGAGGCAGTAAAATGCCATGCCCTCGGATCTATCTCCTTCCTCCTGTTCAGATACTGATCACTGAATACCTGTGCTGTCAAGTGGTATATGGCACCTGCCTTTCCTGAGATGGACTCTAAATCTGACACCACAGGAGTTGTCTCATGGGCTGGCATGTACATAAGGAGCTATTGGATTGTCTTTACTGGTGTGGTGTTCTCCTGACTGTTGCTACTGTGATTCTGTATCCAATCTCTCTTCCTTTTATCCATCTGTCAGGAAGGTTCCATGCTAGATGTTCTGTGTATTCAGCCCTTTCTCTACTCACTACCTGCTTTTCAAAGAATGACCCTACACCACTGGGGACCTTCACACTCTGGAACTGAAGTGGGTTCTCTATACATTGGGTCCAGAGCCAGTGCAAGGAAGTTTTGCGCCCTAGGCGAAACTTCCACCTTGCCCCCCCCCAGCCCTGCGGCAGCTCACCCCCCCCTGCCCTGAGGTGCACCCGTGGCACCTCCCCCGCTCTGGGGAGCCGTGCGGCAGCTCTCCACCCCAGCTCACCTCTGCTCCGCCTCCTCCCCAAGCACGCCACCCCCACTCTAATTTTCCTCCCCTCCCAGGCTTGCAGCGCCAAACAGCTGATTGGCGCCGCAAGCCTGGGAGGCAGGAGAAGTGGAGCGGCAACCGTGCACTCGGGGAGGGGGCATATGAACACTGTAAAAAAAAAAAAAAAAAAAAAATTGGGAGGACTGCTTTTTGGCGGCCCCAAATCTTGGTGCCCTAGGCAACCGCCTAGTTTCCCTAAATGGTAGCACCGGCCCTGATTGGGTCAAATCATGATCCTGAATCAGAACACATCCTAGATTTGGGCTGCCAGACATTCACATCCAGATCTGTATTATTCAGCTTTAACTTATCTAAATTAGGCACATCTTTGTCTGCCCCTTTCAGAAAAGATTCTTTGTTAGGTGTCTGCAGGTACTGATCATTTTACATACATCATAATAAATATATTGAGTACTAGAAGTTGAAGTGAAACTCTACAGGCTTGGTTAACAAGGTTCAATCAAATGTTTTCTTTGTTTTTAATACATCTCAGGTTCTTGTCTCCCAAATATTGCTGATCCCTTACACAGTCTTAAATTGTACATTTCCAAATGGCAACATGAAATCAATAGAATTTTGAAGCCATATATATATCACAATAATGGTATCCTAGATATGTGGCAGCTAATTACAAATGCCATCCACTTATAGTGGAAGCTTTAATCATTATTCGATTACTTGCCTGCTTTTTACTTCAGCTCCTTCTCCGCACGTATTTGCTTCCAGCTTACAACTTTGCCATCTATTGAAACACCTTTGTCCTTCATCTGTGTTTTCTCCGTAGAGGTGCTTTTTCAGAAGTTTTCCTAGTGAAGCAAAGGACCACTGGGAAGCTCTTTGCTCTAAAGTGCATCAAAAAGTCCCCTGTCATCCAGGACAGCAGCCTGGAGAATGAAATCGCAGTGCTGAAGAAGTGAGTATAATTTTGAATGTGAAGCAGAGCAAACTATTTTTGCCTGACCTGCACCTTTAGAACCAAAACCATCGATCACCCTAGGTATAAGGGCCATTTGCCGCTGCTGCACAAATTTGCATCTCATTAAAGGTGGAAGAATGAGATGAAAAGAAGATCAATATTTGGTATTTATTTAAATGATCAGAAAAGAGGGATATTTGTAAAGTTTATTTACATATGCCCCTTGCCAAGCCCAACAGTTTTGCAGGAGAACCAGAAAAAGAAACTGACTAAAACCAAACAGCATAAAGAGTGACAGGAAAATTAAATTTTCACCACTGTCTAAAAACAACAATAGAGACTTGTCCTTCGCTCACCAAAGGAGTGCAAAATGCTACGCCAGTGCAAAGTGGGTGTTAAACACTGTCAAAGCATTTTGCTTTGACAGTGTTTAACATCCACTTTGCACTGGTGTAAATGGAGACACACTGCAGGGCAGGAAAGCATCAGCCACAAAGGAGCGAATGCATGTCAGCCAGGCCTACCTGGACAGTCAGTCTTCAGCAGGCTAGTGCAGGGTCAGTTCACACCTCCTCTTGCCACAAATTAATGTTTATGCAGACAAGCCTTGATTCTCCCCTCTCACTCCTGCATAGATTAGGAGTCACTCTTTTGGAAGTGAGTGGAATTTTGCCCAGAGAAAAACTGGTGTGAAACAAGAGGAAGATTAGGTGCATGACTTTCAGCTTGACAATGCATCTTAACCTTTTAAGTACATAAAAGGTTGTTACAAGGAGGAGGGTGAAATATTGTTCTCGTTAATCTCTAAAGATAGGACAAGAAGCAATGGGCTTAAATTGCAGCAAAGGAGGTTTAGGTTGGACATGAGGAAAAACTTCCTGTCAGGGTAGTTAAGCACTGCCTAGGGAGGTTGTGAAATCTGTCCTTGGAGGTTTTTAAGGGCAGGTTAGACAAACACATGTCAAGAATGGTCTAGTTATTACATATTCCTGCCTTCAGTGCAGGGAACTGGACTAGATGACCTATCAAGGTCCCTTCCAGTCCTACACTACTATGATTATTCTCATCAAATAAGTTTGTAACCTCTGTTCGTCTTTGCTGGTTGCAGAATAAAGCATGAAAACATTGTGACCCTGGAAGACATTTACGAAAGTGCAACCCACTTTTACCTGGTCATGCAGCTGTAAGTACCTCTTTCTATGCTTCATAGAAACAACCATAACATTTTCCTGGGTGCCGAGTGTCTATTTCAGCATCCCCAGGCAGGATTCAGGCACTCAAATCTGAAAGTCAAATGCACAAAAATATCCACTCTGACATGTGTTAGTCTCTAAGGTGCCACAAGTACTCCTGTTCTTCTTTTTGCGGATACAGACTAACACGGCTGCTACTCTGAAACCTATCAATGAACTGTGAACAACAGGGTTTGAGATGCAACTACCCTAGACATTTCTCCATTGTGCATGGGCCTTCTTTTATATTAGTATATTTCTAAACTAGATCAGGATCTAATTCCTCACCGTTTAGCCGGACAGGAATGGGCAAGTTTCTAATTAAAGCTATGTGTCAGCAGTAAAGAAAGCAGCTAGCTGTAAGGAACAGTTGAAGGTGTCCCTGTTGTGATGGATGGATTAAGTGTGGATTCCTCTAACGAGGATTGTTTTACTCAGATTAACTCTCAATAAATCAGGTCATGTGATGGAGGCTGGAGTCAGCTCAACACACGAAGCTGAAAGTCAGAAGGGAAACCCTGCCAAGCCCCTGGGGGTTCAGACAACCAGGTTGCAGCAGCATAACCCAAGGCAATTTGGGTTTAAGAAATTTTCCAGTTGAACTTATTGGCTCCTTAGGAATTATACTAGTGAATTATTTATGGAGCATTTCAAATGCTTGTCTCAGATTGAAGAGCCAAATTGGCTGCATCGAGGCAATAGGTTTCAGGGCTATCCCAAACTTTGCTATGTACATGTCATGGGGCTGGTACACCCTGTCACCCTTTGGGGGAACGGTGAAGGAGCGTTATGGCCCCGCAGCTGAGTTTAAATGACCACTCCTAGTCTTGAAGTAGTATGGCCTAATGTTTGGGCATTGTCAAGGTGGTCCTCCTACACTGGGCTGTGTGGCTTAATGGCCAGAGTCCATATAGCTGCCCTCTTTGTCAGGGCTGTGTGGCCTAGCAGCCAGATTGGTTGGAGGGGTGGGCCGCTGCCTCAGGGTGGGTGGCAGCCAGGGTAGGAAGACCTGGGCCCTCCTGACTCCACCAGGTCCCAACCCAGGGCCCTGGCAGTGGCGGGGTTGCCCGCCACCAGTTTGGCAGGGATCCTGCCAGAATACTCCGAGCTAAGCCCCGGTTTTTCACCTTTAAGTTTCCCTGAATCACTTGCTACCCATTCCTCCATGGCTTGTCTTGGGATTCCTAAAGCCTCTCCTTCCTGTGGTGTCAGATGTCGGGGGGTCATGGGTCATCACCATCTAGCTGGTCTCCATGACCTGACGTGCTGCTGGCAGTCCCGCTACAAGAACCTGCAGCCCATGTCCCTTCCCTTTGGCGGTCAGTCCCGCCTGAGCTGAGTTGCTCCCTTTTATATCCATGTTCCAGCTGGAGCATGCCCAGCAGAGCTGAGGGGGCGTGGCCTCCTTGGCCCACAGAGTAGGATTAACCCCTGCTGAACCAGTGTTTATGCATCCATTGGCACTTGAGCAAGGAAAGCCTAGATACCATAGTGATTGTGAGCTATATAAAGATCAAGTAAAATTTCCTGCTCTTGCCTTTTATTAGTTTTTAATATCCATACTCTTTAGCTGATGGTGTGTACTAACTTCCCTTCAGGGTGTCTGGCGGGGAATTATTTGACCGAATTTTGGAACGAGGAGTTTATACTGAGAAAGATGCAAGTGTAGTGATCCGACAGGTCCTGGCAGCAGTGAAATATCTCCATGAGAATGGAATAGTTCACCGAGATTTAAAGGTATGTAGCCCCTGTGCTTTTTGGAAACAGCATTGCCCTGTGATGTTAACAATGTCTGCAATGCAGCACTGCAGGGTTCACTAGAGCACACAGTGAAATTCTACTAATGCTCACCAGCTTTTTAAGATGGTGCTAATATCACTATCACCACCCAATAGATCATCCCCTTGGACTTTCATCACCAAAAGCACACAAGGCTCCTATGTAAGGTGCAGGGGCCACTCCATTTGGTGGTAACAGTAGCAGGTTGCACCAAACACACTTATCCATCAAGCTGTGCTCAGTGAGTGTTAACCTGACTCCTGAATTCCACAGAGCCACTGCCTGGAATTGGAACCTCACTCTGCATTCTGTGCAGTAACTTTCTAGAGGTTTTAGTCTGAGTCATCCTACTGTTCATTCTGCTGGCCTAGTAGTCAAAGAGCGTCTTGAAATGGCAAGTGAACTGTTTACAAACCAATTAACTCCAATGCCCCTCTTGACATAAGGGCCTCTAAAGAGAGGTCAGTGGCATAATCCATTGTTTATACCAGTGTCCCCTGGCGCCAGCAATAGGAACTACATATACAAGGATATGGGTATGTAACAGGGCAAATCATTGCTGGAGACATTGCTGGTGAGAATACAGACATGGGCCTATTCTGGCCTGGATTCTTTAGACAATGTCACTTCAGCTCACAATATCAGAAGTCAAGGTTATCAGTTTTTCCCCAAATAAGGCTGCAGCATCAGCAACAAAATACAGAACTCTTTTGGACTGAGTGTCAATATTGAAGTAAAACTATCTGTACTACAGTAGGGTCCAGGGGCCCCACACATGTAGTGCAAAACAGCCCAGGCCCCAGGGAGTTGACAGTCTAGGTTCTAGAAGGGTGCTTATCTGATGCTCATCTCTGCAGTATCTGAATGCCTTGCTCTCACTGATGGGTTTTTATCTTCAACAGCCCTGTGCAATAGGGAGGTATTACCCACCCTTACAGAAAGGCAAGTGAAGCACAGGGTAGATGAAATGACTTGCCCAGGGTCACTCACAGGCTGTGTGGCGTCAGAGCTAGGAAATTAACTTGGGTCTCAAGTCCCAGCCCAGTGCCCTACCCACTAGAGCATCCTTCCTACCTAAAACAAAACCAATATAAGAGGAAACTAGTTGGTAGAGCAGACAACAGGCATGGTGGGGAGAGCCTAGGAATGTATTCATCATTTTACTGATGTAGTTTTAGAGAGTGACCATTATATCCCTGGCCACCATTATTTTTATTTGTGCATGAACAGAAGCGCAAATGAACCTATCATTTGTTGATTGTAGTTGTCCCTCTTTGTCAGTGCAGCATTTAAATTCTGACCATTTCTTACTGACAGCCTGAAAATCTGCTTTACCTGACTCCTGAAGAAAACTCCAAAATCATGATCACAGACTTCGGCTTGTCTAAAATGGAGCAGAATGGCATCATGTCCACCGCTTGTGGGACTCCAGGATATGTTGGTGAGCAAGGGGGAAAGGATGGACTCTCACTGATGACCTACATGACACAGGCCCACATAAGGCACTTTCCAGAAGAAAGCCACAAAATAACATGCTTATGCATATTAGTAACATGCTAATAATAAATACACTGTGTAGGCTACAGAAGAATCAGATTAGGGACATGTTTTTTAAGGATGGCAAAATCTCAGAAGGCTTAAAAGAGAAAAGAAAGTGTGCAAAATAAACTTTTTTTAAAAATTTTCATCCTAATCTTGAAGTTATTCAAGAATTCATTTTCTAATTTAAAAATTGAAAGCAATGGAAGTTTTGCTTGAGTAAGGATTTCAGGATTTGGCCTGTAAGAAGTAGTTTTTTGGGACATTCCCTTGTCTGGTTAGCAGAACATGTCTGAGACAGCTTGACCTAATGGCTTGAGATCTCCAGCATTCCAGCGTTCTAACCCATCTCCAAATTGCACTCTGGCCTTGTGCCAGTCAATCAGCCTTCCTTTGTATGTTGCCCATCTGTAAAATGTATTTATTTCATATGTCTAAAATGTAACAGTAGGGAGCCCATTCTAGGCTCTGGACCCCAGTCCATAAATTGAAAATCACAATAAAAACAATTAGTATAATGACCCATATATCACAAGGGATGCTAGAACTAATTAATGTCCAAACAGCATTTTGAGGCTATAAAGTTCTGTAAGAACAACCAAGTATAAAAGGTAAAACAGAGAACCTGGCTCTTTGAAACACACAGGAACTGAGATCCAAAGGTTGGAAGCTGAAGCTAGACAAATTCAGACCATAAGATAAAAAAAAAAATTAACAGTGAGGGGAATAACCATTGAGAGTTTACATGGTGGATTCTCAATCACTTCAAGTCTATAAATCAACACTCAATGCTTTTCTAAAAAGAAGAGGCCGATAGCTCAACCAGAGGTTATAGGCTTGATGCACACATTACTGAGCGAGGTTCTCTGGCCTTTGTTATGCAGGTCAGACTAGATTATCATCATGTTCTTTCTGGTCCTAAAATCTGAGTCAGTCCCCTTTCTGCTGCTTGGGATTTGGTGGGTGGCAAATGCACAGAACTGTTCGTACACACAACAGACACTAACTCCCTCTCCAGTATGAAAGCCTCACAAACCAGGTCGATGAGAAGCCATTTTTTTTTATGTCAAATCATTCACTATCCTGAAATGGTTTATATTGCCTATAACTTTGACTTGCTTTTGATTTCCTGTAGCTCCAGAGGTCCTAGCACAGAAGCCATATAGCAAAGCTGTAGATTGCTGGTCTATAGGAGTCATTACCTATATCTTGTGAGTACAAGCCAACAGCACCCTTGCTTTTTTGACACATGCTCAGGATTCTTCAGTGGTGTGGCCCTTTGTGTGACCCCCACATATGCTTGTGCAAAATGAGTGTGACACGCCACCAGCTTAGGAGCCCCCATTTGTTCCCAAGGTGAAAGGCAGTGAAACTCAGTGTAATAAAGACCGCAGTCCAATTCACTATAGAGCCCACCCCCTGCACTATTCCTTCAGTACCATAACTATCACTCAGCATCCCCTCTGTTTCTAGGTTCAGCTGCATCCCATTAGCTGCACACCAGCTGTGGCTTTGTCCTGACATTGCTGCACCGAAGCTTTTAACCTTTTTCTGAATTGTTTCACCCAAACCGTGCTGTATGGTGAGGATACATACAGCATCGTCCTCTATTCTTCATTTATCCCTGGGATACACACCAGCTGATCCTGGTAGAATTTAAAAAAGCTTGTGTGCGTGGAGAGAGGAGCTAATCCACTTCTTCCTGTTCTGCTCCAGGCTGTGTGGATACCCTCCCTTCTACGAAGAGACAGAATCCAAACTGTTTGAAAAGATTAAAGAAGGCTACTATGAGTTTGAGTCTCCATTTTGGGATGATATCTCTGAGTCAGGTAAATCTCACGCACTGGGAAGCACATTATTAGCACCCTGTCCCCTCTCAGGCATACAACATCGGCAATCCAGAATTCTCCTGATCTTGGATAGGCTGAAATCTACAAGGGAGTGCAAGTGAAGGGGAGTTAAGTGAATCACATCCTCACACTTTCCACAGCAAGTTATTCCCTTTGCTTCCTGGCCACAGTTAAGGGTTTCCATGCACCTTCCTCTGAAGCATCTTTGTACTGGCCAGAGTCAGAGATGGGATACTGCAGTGGGTAGGCCACAGGTCTGATCCACTCTGATAATCGCTACATTTTAGCAATAAAACTTGACCCATCTTCAGTTACATTGCTTAAGGGGCCATGTTCTCTCCATGGAGCACGTGTCCATTTTACCTTTGGGACGGTGTTACAATACTGTGAGTTTAGACATGGAACACTTAACACTTAAGCAGCACGTTTTATCTGCCAGCATTTGTTGTGTCAGCTTTAGGACTACTTCCTGTATGTGCTAAAACATGATTCTATCTCTGTTTCTCACAAACAGCCAAGGATTTCATCGCTCACTTACTGGAGAAGGATCCAAATGAGAGGTTCACCTGTGAGAGAGCCCTGAGGCACCCCTGGTGAGAGGAACAGGTCTCCTACCGTGTGCATGTGCACCTAACATTGCCAGTCTCAGCATTTTAGTACTAGAGGGCTATCTGTAGCCTACAGAATGGTGATGTGTTACTATTCTCTAGTATTTTCTTTGCAATCTGACTTGGAATGTTCTGTCTGTCCTTTTTTGTGAGGTTATTTGTGCACAGTTCACCTTTAAGATGGAGGGGAAACAATCCCACTGATATTTTCTCAACTCTGAAGTGTGTGTGTTTGTATTATGTTTTGTTGCTGTTTTTCCTTTGGGTTTAATTACTCTTGATTGAATGTGCAAAGCAGTTAGCAGCCTCCAGAATATGGAATGCCTCTCAAATGCCATCTGCCTACAAGCCTGTTTCTTCTCTCCCCATCTGCAGGATTGATGGAAATACAGCCCTTCACCGGGACATATACCCATCTGTCAGTGCTCAGATCCAGAAAAACTTTGCAAAGAGCAAATGGAGGGTAGGTTGTTTGCCATTGGGAGCTCTAGAACCATTTCCAGCGCAAATGCCAGTTGCTGCCATCTAGCCAAGAGCACACCTTCAATACCATGAATAAGCACCCACAAATTGGACCCCTTCCCCAGAACTCAGTTTGGACATCTTACATGATCATTATTTATATTATGGTAGGACCAAGAGGTCTCAACTGAAATTAGAGCCCCTCTGTAGTGCTGAACTTAATGCAAACACAACCCCACACACAAAGGGTGGGAAGAGGATGGATTACAGTCCCATATTACACCTGGGGAACTGAGGCACCAAGCAACTGACTTGCCTGTGGGAATTGAACCCAGGTTTCTTGTCTTACCCACACACCTGTCCTTCCTGTCAGCTAATCGTGCGAGATTGGCACTGCTTCCTGGTTGCAGTGAGGTTGGCAATGCTGCAAGAACAGCCTCTTCCAAAGTTCTTAGTTACTTTGTTCAACAAAGTGAAGTGAAACACTGGAATGGGTTCCCTAGGGAGGTGGTGGAATCTCCTTCCTTAGAGGTTTTTAAGGTCAGGCTTGACAAAGCCCTGCCTGGGATGATTTAGTTGAGGATTGGTCCTGCTTTGAGCAGGGGATTGACTAGATGACCTCCTGATGTCTCTTCCAACCCTGATAATCTAGGATAGGGTTCAGTTTTGAGCTAAATCTTGCAGCTCTGACCAGTCTGTAAGCAACAAGTAAATTCCACAGCTGACTTATCAAAAAGGGGGTGGGTGAAATTCTCTCCTGCCTTTGCTTATGCCAGGGTTGAACTTGGCCCATCAGAGCAGCATGGCACTGGGCAATGCAACTGCAGTAAATCACTATTCAGGAGATATCCTCCATTGACACTGCAGCATCCAGGTAGCTTTGCAGCTTGGGAGATCGTCATGGTTGTTTTATGTCTCCTCTTGCTCAGCAAGCCTTCAATGCTGCAGCTGTTGTGCGTCACATGAAGAAACTTCACATGAACTGCCATGCACAGGCTGACACGGGCCTCCCTGTCATACAAGTGTCAGAAGTATCCAGACTCAACAGCCCTATGGTCACCAGCCAAGAGGTACCCACTCAAGACAAGAAGATGCTAATCCCCATGTTAGCATGTCAAATTCCTCCCAGCCAGCTTGACCAAAACACCCGGATGACACAGAGCAAGTCACTAGATCACTTGGTTAATGGGTCACTCCCAGTCGACAAGTGCTTGATCCTGCCGGACAATCAGAGCCCTCCAACTCTAACTTCTTGCGGTTGCAGTTCAGCCTCTGAGGGGCATGAGAAGGTGAAGACCATCTTCTGTTCGGAGTCAGCGCTACTTAAAAAAGCTGCCAAAAACCAGTAGGTAGCCACCTTGTCCATTCTAAATACTGACCCAGGTTTATCTTCACAGCACAGTCCCTGCAACCAAGTGGCACTGGGCTTTGTGGAAACCTGCTGGATGCATTCCGTTCCAAGCACCAGGTGTAGGTGGGAAAGAGGGGAGGGGAAAAGGACAGATGGAAATTTGCAGTGGCTGTATAGGTGTGGCCAGCCAAACCCCCCTCCCACTCCCTTGGAGGGGAGCCTGGGGCATCAGGTTGAGACACATTGGCCAGGTGACATGGCAGAGCTTGCAATGTACTGATGTACCAGAGGACTTCACTCCCCAGCATCCTCAATCTGGTGCCTTTCCATAATTTGGAAGGGCCTATGATTTTTTTTTTTTTTATTTTTTTTTTTTTTGCAGTTGCTAAAAATACTGGTCCTGCTCTTCAGCTGGCATTAATCATAGCTATACCATCTGAGTAGCTGGCCCACTGTTAATATTTAAAAAAATAGTTATTTCTGCTCAATGGAAGAATGGACCTAGATTTTGCTCTTCACTTTTTTTGCATTTTTCTCTTTTCACCCCTCTCCCCCCAAACCAGTCACTTCAAATCAGAGGTTATCGTACCCATGAAAACCAATAACAATTCATACCGTGGCACTGGGCAAACTGGTGTGTGTTTGGTCATGTGATTGGCAAGTCATCCATTTGAGCCAACACATCTTTAACGGTAAGTGCACCAAGATCAATAGGATTATTGCTATAAAATGAAGCAAAAAGTCTGGCTTATAGAGTTTTCTGGGTGGAATAAGTTTGTTTTGGTTGTAATCATAGCTGATGGATGTCTTGGCAGCAAGAGTCTGACAAATTGAAGCATCTTTCAACTTCTGTTTAGACCAATTCTGTGAATCCAGGGGCCAGATTGGTTTCCATGGGGAATTGCTCGCATCCTGTTGCATGAGAATAGGGCCCCTCTAGGTTCTATTCTGTAGAAGAGAGGTAGCACATAGGCCTGCCATTCTGAACTATACGCAATTGGGCGTTATTAAATCAGAGCAACTACACAGTGGCCAGGTCTGTGACATGGGATAAGTAGCCTATGGCTAATGTCAGTAGTGACCGTAAGCTGTTGCCACATGACTGCTCTGCGGTAGCCTGTATAAAATGTGATTTGAAGGCGTCAGTCCAGCACAGAGGAGGCAAGTGTCCACATCACACAAACCACTAGCATGGTCAGCACTAACTGGCTCCTTTGGCATTCTCAGCAGACATCCAGGACTGATTGGGCCATGGAACCTGAACTACTTTCCCATCCTTAGCTGGGATCCACCCAAGTCAGGTCTGAGGCACAGTGACCCCGCAGCATAGGGAAACCTGCACTGCTACCCAAAGCTCTGCTCTTGATTAAAAGAGATCACGTACCAGAGGCTTTAGGAATGTCTGTGTGAGTGTGGAAGTGGCTTTCAGGACTGCAGATGAGATGAATTATGGATTAGTTAAGCAGACATTTGCACTACTGTAAGTAAGCGCTAAGAAGTATTACCATTAGACATTACTTGAAGGAAAATATTCCCCAAACAAAGGTAAGAATGTTAGCTCAGTTCTCCTCCCAAGTAGATGTTGAGAAGTCAGTCTTGCTTTATATCAGGGGTCGGCAACCTATGGCACGTGTGCCAAAGACGGCACGCGAGCCGATTTTTAATGGCACGCTGGAGCCTGCCGGGACTCCAGTGTGCCATTAAAAATCCTGCCCAGCCCGGCCCGCTCTCCTCTGCCCTCCGCTCCCCCCGCGGGGGCAGGGAGCAGAAGCATAGCCGTGCGCACGGGGTGGGCAAATGACCCCACTCTCCCGGCACTGCAAGCCGCGGGGTCCGCGCTCCTGGGCCGGAGCACAGCAAGCTGCTGGCCCCTCCCGCGCCTTCTCCCCTCCCCTGGAGCTCTGTCGCCACGCGCGCAGCGCTCTGGGGGTAGGGGCTGCGCGCTCCCGCGGGGCAGCTTATCAGGCTCTGTGTGGAGCCTCATGGTAAGGGGTCCGGGACTGGGGGGGGCTGGATAAGGGGTGGGCATGGGGGCAGTCAGGGAGCAGGGGGGGGTTGGATGGGGCATGGGAGTCCCGGGGTCTGTCGGGGGGTGGATAGGGGTCAGGGCAGTCAGGGGACAGAGAGCAAGGAGGGTCCCGGGGGGGGGCAGTTAGGGTGGGGGGTCTCTGGAGGGGGTGGTCAGGGGACAAGGAGCTCGGGGGTTGGGAGTTCTTAGGGCGGCAGTCACCCAGCCCTCTCCCCTGAGCCCTGACCCCCCCCCACATACACACCCTTCCCTCCACCCTGAGCCCCGCACACACCCCAGACCCTTGCCCTGGGCCCTGTACCTCCCTCATACACACCCAGCCCTCTGCTTGACTACTTCATCCCACCCCCACAACCCTAGCCCTGACTCTGGCACCCCCACACATCCCCAGCCCCCCCATACCACATCCCCACCCAGAGCACCAAACGGGAGCTCCTGCACCCCCCCACATTCCCATCTGCACCCCTCGTATCAAATGGGAGCTGCCCAGGTAAGTGCCCCACACCCGAACCTCCTGCCCCAACCCTGAGCCCCCTCCCTCATTTTAGCTCCTGGCCCGACCCTTCACCCCCAGCCCTGTGCTCAGTGCACTGCCACCCTCAGCTCAGTGCAGAGAGAGGAAGAGAATGGCCAGAACCAGGGAAAAGGTAGGTACCCACTGTATGTGGGGAGGGCCAGGACCCCAGACTGGCAGCGGGCTAAGTGGATCTGGGAGCCAGGATCCTGGCTGTCAGAAGCCGGTGGATGGAACCCCTGAGTGGCAGTGAGCTGAGCCGCTCAGTCCACTGCCGGTCTGGGGTCCTGGCCGCCGGCCCCACACAGCCCGCTGCTGGTCTGGGGTTCTGGCTGCCGGATCCTTCCCACCAGGGTCCTGGCCGCAGGCCTCGCTCAGCCCGCAGCAGGCCTAGTTGAACAGAACCCCAGACCAGCAGCGGGCGGAGCGGGCTGGTGGCATAAGATCAACATTTTAATTTCATTTTAAATGAAGCTTCTTAAACATTTTGAAAACCTTGTTTATTTTACAATACAACAATAGTTTAGTTATATAATATATAGACTTATAGAGAGAGACCTTCTAAAAAACATTAAAATGTATTACCGGCACGCGAAACCTTAAATTAGAGTGAATAAATGAAGACTCGGCACACTGCTTCTGAAAGGTCGCCGACCCCTGCCTTATATTATGGTTCCAATTTTTATATAAAGGGTTAATAGATGATAGACATGAGCATATGTGTTATAAGTGGCTTTATGCACATCAGTAGAAGGTTATCAACCTGTTGGAGTCTATTTCAATGTATTAATCCTTTATAAACTACAGATTAACGAAACCAAGATGGCCCTGGTGCTGTTTGTTAAAGCAATGTGTGCTGGAGGAACTGTCCACTGAAACAATTCCAATAGTGACTTTGAACTCTCTCCTGTTCCAGAAGGGCTGATTTACTCATTTCTGCGCTTCACAGCCAGACAGCAATAGCACAAGCAAGAGGAGAGGAGACTAAATCCTGGCAGAAGCAGATGGAGAGCCATTTTCTCAAAGGAGAGTGGCCATTTGTTGGAGAGCTGCACACTTTTTACTCTTAAGTAATCCTTCAGAGCAACAACCTTGAAGAGTATCTGGCTCACTAGAACATGGAGCAGTTGCTTTAGAGAAGGGAGGTGTATGGGCACAAGGCTTCTGCTAGCACCTTCCATGTATATGACACATACATCATTGCACAAGGCTGTATCTTGGTTCTTAATATATATTGTGGAGTTGTTCAATGTGTAACAAATGTACTGCACAGTATAATTCTTTTAAAGCAAAGCCATATGGTGTTTATTTAGTCACAGGCATCCCAGCAGTTTTTACAGTCTATACCTCTCTGTTAAGACTTCAACAGGCTGGAGCTCAGATGTAAGAAGTCGTCCAGTAACAATGGCCTGTCTTGGGTGTGCAGTTTTCCTTTTAAGCTGTGAAAGGAGAGAGCCTGCTACCATCCTCCACATGCCTGATGATAATCAAAGTGAGGTCTGAATTCCCTGTTTCCAAGTCTGTAATTGTGTAATAAACACTGTGCTTAATAAAGCTGACTTTTATTTTGTAAAGTGACGATTGGTTAGAGGTGGAAGTACTCTCTTAAATCTCCCAAGACAAATTCCCACTGCCAGCGCAGAGTTGTTCCCTACACTCTTCTGTCTGCAAAGTATTGTTTGAAAATAAGCAGGTGCTGACGAAGTCAATCTGGGTGGTATTTAACGCTACCTTAGAGCACCACTGCTCTTACATTTGTGTAAATAGGGCTTTTAGTGTTTACCTCAGTTAACCACTCCTGGGAATGGTCTTATATTTAGCTGTGGCCTTCATCCTGCCCCTCTTATGACTTTCTTTGAAGAACTAAATGCAATATACCAGAAAAGGTTATTTTTTTAAAAAAGGCCAGAGTTGAGGTTTTCATTCAAAAGGTGAAATCCAGGTGCTAAAATGAATAAACATCCCCTGTCAAGTTGGCAAACCTCATGCAGAAATAACTCCTTCCAAAAGGCTTTATTAGTTACTGACATTAGATCCATCTTCCCCCTTTCCTAGAGCCACTCAGTGTGGCTTTAGCAAGGCTACATAACATTCATTCTCCCTAAGGGACCTTGTTCTTTTTGGCTCCATGCTAGCTATTTTCTAAAGGTACAGTAGGTCTATTGACAAAGACCTTGAGAACAAGAAACTTCTACGAGCCAGGAGATGGGACTAAGTCCCCCAGTCAGTGTTCGAACAGAAGGCAGACAATGCAATTACATGGCGAGATGGAGCCCCAGCAGCTCATTGATTAGCAACTGGTGTAGTATGTGATTCGTTCATGGATATGATTGTTGATCTTTTCCACCTGCTCCTTCAGGCCTGCGAGGCTGGCTGACTTGACGATTAATGCATTGTTGCTTTTCTGAATTTCCATTTCTATAGCTAAGGAGAGAGGCAGTTGGAGTTAGGGGAAGATAGTCCAGGAAAATTATATTATGCCCTCAAGCCTTCATCACCGTTCTGAAAATCTACACCCTCTCACCGTAAGTCAGGAGAGCACTATCAGAATCCAACAGAACAGCCAACCATGCTAGCCCTGCCTAGGACATGCCCAACCCCAATCAATAAGTGCATCATAAAGCCACTCCTCCACTGTCCAGGGCACCACATAACATCAGTCAATGTTTCTTTCCAATAAAGCCTGCCCCCCACCCCTCCAATAAAGCTACTCCAGACAGTGACCATTGAAGTCAATGGAAATTCCATTGCTGACATCAATGGCTGGGCAGAAACAAGCCCATACTGTATGCACCTCATGTTCTGGAAGGGAAATTGCACACAGGCCTATTTAGCAACGTCAAGACTCCTTGCTGAGTTCAGCAATCTACAAGCAGCATTAAGTGCCTGGTACGAACAATAAGCAGCAGCATCCGATCAAATCCCTGACACGGAGAAGCACCTTTGATAAATGATGTTCACTAGAGCCACTGCTTTATCACTGAAAGCGGTGCCAAAGCTCTGGCCTGATAACTACTTGGGCTCAGTGCCATTCTCCACCAGCTTGAAAGGCTCGAGCTTCTGACCAGGGCACTTAATCTGCCCCATGGCTGGCACCCAAAGTATACTGAATGAGGCCCTTAGACACGAGCGCTGGAAATGGAAATGAGTGCATGGTGCATCAGCGTACATGAGATGAAATAGAGAAGCAGGTTATTGAAGCTAGTCCAGAGTGGCACAGTGGAGTTGGTACATTGGCTTTTGCTCTCCAGATGCAAGTTCCGATCCCTGCATGGGCCACAAGGGATTTGGTGGAGTCTCAACCTCAGTTCCCCATGCATGCCTCTCACAAAATGCCCACACCGCTGGCATGGAGGGGAAAGGTACTGAAATTACACAGCAGGGCCCAAATTCATCCGGGTGAGGCCAGGGATGAACATGGTATGAGATTTCTATTACTCAACCCCATAATGTTGCACTGCAACATTATCTAGGAGCAACAGACGCAGCAATGGGAGCTGAGCAACATGCTGTGAGGTTCAGTGATGTGACAAATGGGGGGCACATTAATCAATCCCTTTGTCATGAAAACCACAAAGCAGAATCCTTTGTATTCAGAGCTAAGTTTAACCAGTTGTCTGGGTTTCTGTGGCTAACACATTTGTCCTCCAAGGTCTTTACTTAGGAGGAGGTTTCTTGGATCTACAAGCAGAATCACTCATTCAGGGCTTGGCTAGATTAGGGGAATTTGTACTCACATCATTACATTACATTCCTGGCCAAACAGAGTTTGCATAGGGGTTATTCACCCTGCTGGTTTACAAGCCCCTTCTTACACCAGTGGATTACACGTACACTAGGGCTTTGGATTAATGTAGAGGGAGGGGGATGAGGAACCTAATATAGACAGGGCTTCAGCCATCTAATTCAGCACCACTCCCTCTCAGTCTTCTATTCCTCTCACCAGTGAGAGCCAGCAGCCCCTCTTCTCCACTTGGAATCATGCTCTGATTGCCTGCACAAGCTTACTTACTTTCCATCCTGAGCATCATAGCCCAGGTTTCTTCAAAGAGCGCTTTTGCCTCCATGTCGATACTTTGAATCCTGCTGCCCTGGGCTCCCAGATTTGAATTCTGTCCCATCCGCCTCTTCAGCTCAGCATATTTTTGTTTGACCTGTTCAAATCCCTGTAGGAAAGTGAACGAGTAGTGCAGGTGAATTCAAGCAAATAAATGAGGTCCAAGTGATGAATGGCCTCTAGACACTGTATTGGAGCTGTGTGTTATAAATGGCCATTATTACTACTGTAGAGATATTAAAGACCCTAATAAATTTACATACTGGTTTCCAATGCCTTTATAGAAACCAATAATTCAGCATCATCTGGATTAACGTGTAGAGTACTGGTCACCCCATCTCAAAAAGATGTGAAGAAAGAGGTGTTCAAAGAAGAGCAATAAGAATAATCGAGGGCCTGGAAATCTCTCACGTAAAGAGAGGTTGAAAAGCTTGGCATTGTTCACTATAGAAAGGAGATGAAGAAGAGGGACAAGATAATAGCATATCAAATAATGAATAGTTTAGAGAAGAGAGAGAGAGAGAGATCAGGAACTTCTTTTCTCCCTGTTTCATAACACAAGAAGAAGGGGACAGTCAAAGCTGATGAAAGGAAATTCTTTCTCACATGTGTAATGAAATTGTGGGACCCATTGCCTCGGGAAGTCATTGAGGCCACAAAATTAGCTAGATTCAAAAAGGGATTGGACATGTCTATGGATAACAAGAATATGCAGAGTTACAATAGTTAATGCTAACAATTTTTGGCAAGGATATTCAACCTCGTGCTTCTGGGCTTAAATCAAACTAATTGTTAGACCAGGATGAGACCTAATGTGGGGGCAGATTATCCTACTTCTGCTACTGCAGGGTTCTTACACCTTCCTCTAAGCCATTGGGTGCCGGCCATTGGCAGAGCTGAGATAAGTAGACTAGATGGACCTTGGGTCTGAACCAGTCTGACAATTCCTATGTTCCTAAAAACAGAGTAATTCACTTTCCCTGCACCAATCAAATATGTTCTGCATTTATGTGGCTTTGCTCCTGCATGAGAATAAGAAGCTAGTGAAGGATTATGGGCAGAGTCATTCCTAGGGTCCTACGAGACCTCCTCCGTACCTGCTGAGCGCTCCTTGCTTCTTCACTGGCTTCTTTTGCTCTCTGCTGAGCATCTGTGGCCTGCAACCGATTCTGCTCCGCCTTGTGCCGTAATTGGCGGATTCTCTCCGTGAAGCTGTCCAGCTGATCCGTAATGTCTCTCATATTCTTCTCCATTGGAACAAGGACAGCCTGGATCTAAAAGCCAAAGGTGTTTGGTATTTAAAAGAAAAGCTCCTCCCAGAACATCATTAATGATATATCATCCTCACAGGCACGCTTATGATTTATTATTGGTCTGTAATACAGACTCAGAAGTGAGTACAGCCCCCAGCCAGGGTCCCACCATGATAGGCTTTGTTCAGCTCGACAGAACAAAGACAGTTCCTATCTCACAGAGAGACAAGTGGACAGATGGGGTAGGGCACAAGGAGAACACAAAGAGAAAAACAGTCAGACTTTTACAGCAAGCCAATTTTGCTAGGATCCAGCCTCTTTTCTACATGGTGGGGCATCATTGCATCAGCAGGGTAGGATGAAAATGGGCGGGGGTCAAGGATGTGATTAGTAACCTACCCACCGTGGCAAGGCACTTTGCAGGGAGTTCCAGGAGAGTTTCAAAGGAGCAGCGTGCAGGCCACGCAGCGTTACAATGCCAGGAACGCAGCGTACATCACTCACCTCATCAATGCGGAGTTGGATGAGCTGAAGGGAATAGCTGGAGCCACTGATAGCATCCTGGGCTTCCTGGAGCACTGCGTTTGCTTGTCTCAAATTCTCCACCACTTCTTCCACGTTGCCCTCTACTGCGTTTGCTCGGTTCCTGGGAAAATGCAATAGGGAAGCATGATTAAATCAACAATGTATCGTTGTAATTATGACAACACAGTATGAGATCCTGCTTTGTGGCTCAAAAGTTAAAAAATGGCAGAGGGAAATAAGCTGGACAAGTGGAACATCTTGCAAAGAGACGATGTGGAAAGCTTGTAATAGAAGCCAGAAGTCCTAAAGCCACTGTGCTTTAACCACTTGACCATGCTGCCTTCTAAGAAGAGAAGCAGTGCTGTACTTCCTACCACTAGGATGAGGAGGCAGGATGGGAAAAGAAACCAAAGCCTCCTTTAGAAGCACAACTGCTTCTAATAATTGGTCAAGTGAGGAAAGATGAATTATTTAAGGGGGAAGAAAGTGCCCAATTGGTTGCTTAAAGTTTTACGTCCGTTACACCGGCTGCCAGTTTGAAGTGAGCCTTTTTACTTTCCCCTGGAATGTCTGCACGCAAAGCCAGACTCCCCTAACTCATCGCGCTCAGCTGGGGTCAGATGCTCTCAATGGGTTTACCCTCTTATCCCATTAACCTTCTCTCCAGAATATTGCTACGACGGAGTCGTCATAAAATAAACCCATTGCAGTCTACAAGGGCGCTCTGGTGGTGGTGGTGGTGGTTGTAAAGGGACAAGCCTCCCCACTTTCATCAGGATACTAAATATGCCATTTAATGCTCTTGTCCTCTCCCTTAGTAACTGTGCGATTATAATGGAGATCCTATTACTGACTCCCTGGAAATCCCTGTTCAGCTCTATCATCTCTCATGATAGGAGCTCAAAAGAAGCAAAAAAAGGTTCCCATTGGTCAGGGAAAGATCTCCCCACCCCAGTATCTATAATGAAGGGATGTCAGACTATTGTTATTAGCAGCAGGATTTATTATATGCATTGCGATATCAGCTAGAGGCACCAGTCAAGACTGGAGTCCCATTTCTCTAGATACTGTACAGACACACAAGCTATGGGGCTAGAATCCCAGCTGATATGAATCAGCATAGCTCCTCTGAAGTCAATGCAGATTTACACTAACTAAGGTTCTGGCCAGCAGTCAGGTGAAATTTGGTTCCAGTAAGTCTGGCAGCATTATCCCAACCATGCTGTGTAACGTGACTCAGGCACAAAGGTGGTGAATCTGAGAGGGGGAGTTGCTGGAAGGCCACGTGGACAGTGAGCAGCAGGATTGAAATGGGAGTCTCTCTCTTCTGGAGGGACTTGAGGAATGCAAATATAGGGCCACTTCCATCCATTTCCGTGGACTCTGGGTCAGGCCCATAGACTCTCATCCCATTAGCTTAAAGCCCAGCTTACCTTGCCTGTTCAGCCTCTTGCTGGAGCCTCTTGGCCTTAGCGATATCCCCAGCTGTTTGGGTGAGGATGCTCTCAGGACACTGCAGTTTAGCAGCCAGGTTTCGGATCTCAGTCATTTTCCTCAGGACCGCAGCAGTGTCCGTTGGGAGGCGGAGTGAGAGCACGTAGTCGCTGACCTCCTGGATGGTAGCAGGGTCAGTGGCTGGGTCTAGAGAGTTTACAAACAAACAAAAAAGTCAGGAAGAGCTGCAAGAATAGAGTGCGGGCAGGTCTGGGAGCACAGCACGGGGAGCCAGAATTCCCAGGGGTAGGCAATGCAGCAGGTGACCGTAAACACCAGGTTCAGGGGTTACGAATTCCCAGCTCCTCTAGCTCCCACTACCTCCTCATTCAAGGAGTTGTGTGTGTTTGCCAACAGGCGGCCAGATTACCACTAACTTAGTCCATTAGTGTATCCCCCATTTTACAGTCCCTCCTAAGGGACCCTAGGCAGTACTTCTGCCAGAGCCACTCGCTACGCAGATAAGATGTTCTGTGTGTCGCAGCTGTAAGTCAGTCTTTGTGGTTCCTACCACGCAGGCAGGGTTTCAACTGTGTGAGAAAATCCAGGAGGTGATTCTTTGACAACTGAACCCTCTGAGCTCAGGGGAGTCCGATCAGTTGAGCAGAGAGACAATGGGCCAGATTCGGCTTTGCACAAGTCAGTGCAGGTCGCTGCACCAGCTAACACTAGGCATAAACTTGACCCATTGCCTGGAATAAAATAAGAACTGGCTGATATTTAACTGAGGACACTGCCAAACACTTCAGCCAAGCTTCCACCCAGAGTACTAAGACAATACCTTTGATTTGACAAAGAAAGCTGTGAGGCTAAATGTGGAGCACAGTCTGACACTAGCAACAGACTGAGTAGCACATGTATTCCAGGACAAGCCTTCTCCTAGATCACCACTGAAGGTAACAGATCTGAGAGAGAAGAGATGTGCACATCCCAAAGGATGTTAGGTTAGTGATTAGCTGGAGCTTGGTAATCTCTATAATACCAGACAGTGCTGAATGACCTGATTTTCTTATTCAGCTAATGCTCACAAGGTTGATCCGTTATTAAAATCTGCTTATGAATTATAGGTCATCTCACTGGTTGTGGGGCACAATAACTTCTTTCGCCTGGTTAATAATCTGCACCCTAGAAGATTTGCTTGAGTTTATTTCAGGTCAGCAAGTGCTTCTGGAAAGCTGGTGTAGGTCTGAGTGCTGTGCAAAAGCCACCATCATAACTGATGCTAATTGAGGGTCCTCAAAGGCTGTCTCGGCATCGAGGCGAAGGAGAACGTACTCTGCTCTCAGATGCTAGGATAGAGGTACAATGGCAGTGGAAGGCATGTGAGGAAGTGTCTCCCTGCTGCCGCTGTACTGTACCTACTCTGCAGATGGAGTTCTTGGTGCCCCGGGGCTGCCAATCCAGCACTTTTCACCTCTGCTAAATTTAGTTGATTTGTTTTTAACTGTTTTTTTTCCAATTTGGAAAAGGAGAGTGATTCCTGGACAGCTGCAGGAAGCATGGCCAGATTTCTCATTAACTTCTACAGTACAGAAGGCTGAGGTCTAGCAATTTCTGCCCTCCCTGCAGCCACTTATGGTAACGTCACAGATGGCATTTGAAGGCCATTAAGGCAATGGGCTAAATCTGTCCCCGGTGTAACTCCGTGGAGGTCACCAGGGTTACACCGCCAGTAGTTAATCTAGTTCTGTGTGAATGGCACAATTAAAGCTTGACTCTGAAGATGTTGGTCATGGTCAGACTGTACTTCTACTCCCCAGGGGAGAACTAATTTAAGTTTCAGGTGCTGAAGGCTCAAACCTATCTAGATATAGTCAAATACCAGAGCTGACTACATTCAACTTATATCAAAGTTAGTCCATTTTTGAATGCAAATCTGCTGTCCGGGGCTCACGGTGCATTAGTGACATTTACACTCTTAGGCAAAGCAAAAGCAGCACTCCCTTTAAAAAGTGTTGTATCAGTTTAACAGTGTTAGAGTAAGAATATTAACCACATCTGGTTCCCTAGACAGTGCATTGTGAACTGATGCAAGGATGATATTGGGAACTGCAAGATATTATTAGAACTAAGAGAACTGTTCACAAAAAGGCCCAACACCAATCAGAACTTGCTTGTTCTCAGGTCTCATTGAAACTCGGACTGCAACTCAAATATTTGCAAACCTTTTGAAAGCTCCTGGGCCTTTTTTCCAGTAAATCTGAGGCCAATTTATTGTTTCCTTGCAACACGAATTAGGTGAAACTGAGCCATTTTAACTGAGTTTTGGGCTTCATTTGAGCTCTAAATACAAAGCAAACCTTGGAGGCGTTCAACGTACATGGATCAAAACCAAAGCAAATATTTTGTACCGGGAGACAAACCCCTGGGTTTCACACTGCTGTGGTTATTTTATTTCCCCTGCTCTTCAGAAAACACATCTAGGGAGCTAGAGCTGGTGGGGATCCCAATGGCCCAGTGATTATGTAACTCTTTTGCCAGGATTCCATTTCTCAATACAACCAAGAAATCCTCTCATGAGATTTAAAGACTAAGCGGAAAGCACAAGGCCAGATCTTCAATGGTTTCTTTAACTGTACTCAGACCTGGCACATCCAGTGTAACCAGCCAACAAGCCCTTGTCCAGGTGAATAGGTGTAAGCCGGGTTGGGGGAGTGATTCCCTGACCTGTTCTCACCCCTCCCTTTTCTTGTGGCTAAGGTTTTCCATCCACAAAGGGACATGCATGGGCATGCTGTGGGCTTAGTTAAGGAGTCCCTTAGAGCTTTCCCCTCAGTGTCCTGCCCTCGCATGCATGGAGACGGTTGGATTTACCTGACAGGAAGTTGCGGACTTGCTGGATAAATTGCTGGATGCGTCGGATGTCTCCTTCTATCTGGGTCCTGGTTACACTTACTTGGTCCCCGAGACGTCGTGCATTGCTTTGGATTTGGTTTGCAGCTGTTTCTGCTGCCCTGATCTGCCAACAACAGTGCCCCCGGTAAAGTCAGTTTCTGCTTGACACAAGACAGCCTAGAACGCTCACCAGCCCTGTCCAGACTCTGCAACCAACTCCCTGGGTGACCTTGGGCAAGTCACTTCACCGCTCTGTGCCTCGCTTGCCCCATTGTCAACAGATGGGAGGAGAGGCTTGAGGGAAAAAGATTTAAGATAGGATTTTCAAAACAGACTTTCAATGGGACTTGGGCTTCTAAGTCACTAGTCTCCTTGGAAAATTCTGCCCTTAGCATGTGAAAAGTGCTGTGAGATACTCAAATGAAAGTCTGTAGGAAGGGACTAATGTGGCTAACGTGTATATGCTGGGTCCTAACGAATGATTGTGCAGAGAATCTGTAGCATTAGAGCAGCATCGAAAGGCCTGAGAAGTTTAAGCTTTCCAAACCCCCACTCCATCTAGCATTGCTGCCCTGGAAATTCAGTGAGAACAAGCTCCCTGGTGACCTTCCCCGAGTGCTGGAAACACCTGGAGAAGAGCTGTTCCCTGGGTATTTCAGACCTTTGGCTTCCACTTTCAGAGGGAGCCAGGACATGTGAGTCAAGCACAAAAACCACCATTTTTTTTAAAGAAGTTCTACTGACATTTCCAAGCCACCCAGGAAATTCAGGTTTAGGTGAAGTTTGAGGTGAGTTATTTGAGCTCTCCCTAGCCCTGCCGGGGTAAATATGCCGGCCATCCCCCTCTCTGCTTAATGAAGGTGACACCTCCATTGCAATGTATCATGGGAGCAGGTGAACGCACAGTGTGTATGCTAATCAGCCCCTCCTTGCCGTTACCTGTGGAAGCAGACACCCCTGAGCTCCTCATTCCCTGTACCTACCATCTGCATGGTCTGCTGGAGCTGAGTGTTTAAGCCATGGAGCTCTCTGGTGGTCTTCTCAGCAGTTCTGATTGCGCCCCGTGACAGCGGAATGATCCCTCTGCAGCTGAGGCCTGTTCCGCACTCCATTGTGCTGTCCTGCGGACACAGCTCCCCGTCACAGTGCCCAGGGGTGCAGGCCTTGGATCTGACACCACTGCAAATCTAAACACAGAGAGAAGCCGCATGCTGTTGAGAAGGCTCTGATGGTATTGGTGCTACTTCACCATCAATGGCACAAAGACCATAGCGGAGATGAACTTTCCAACACAGACACAAGAAAACAGGTGTATTCGTATATCCATGGGTGCACAATTCTTTTAGGACTATTTCTGGTGTAGCATTCAGCATGGGCTTAAAGGAGAGTGCATGCAGGCGTGGCTACATATGAGCGTAGTGCAGGAGTGTAACAGAAGATGCACACAAGAACAGTTCGTGGAGCGTAGTGAAAGGTATGTCTTGCAATACAGAGCAAATACATTCTGTGGGGAAGAGTTTATAAAGAGCAGTGGAGGGTATGCACAGATAGCTGTATGTAACTCAGGGTGAGCATACCTGGGTACAGTAGATGGAGTAGATATTTTTGGAGGCAGGTATGCACTCACTATTTGGCAGCTGTCAGTGGCAAGGAAAAAATGGTATAGTTTCCTGTGCTCCAGTTATCAGATCTGTGAGCAACAGAAGAAGCTCCATACAACAACACAAGGGTGTCTAGAAATAAGCTAATACGCTTCAAAGGGCCAGGGCACGCCTGGTCTCCAAGTTATATGTGATGCCCACGATACCCTGCAACCCACAGGTTTGGGATTGCAGTCACCTTCTGACATTATCACTGGGGTCTATTCAGTGAGGATGCCAAGAGGAACAGTCTGGGAGGGTTCAGAACTGGTGCAGGGACTGGCATTTACCCCCTTCCTGTCAGAGGCAGGGATATGTCACCTGGGGGTGGCTCTGATGCTGTGAAAAGCAGCGAGATGAATGGGTGATGGTCTCCACAGCAACATACATCAGGAGACGCTGAAATGCGTCTCCATGGCAATAGCAGAGCAGCGTAGGGAGGAAAAAGAAAAGGAGACCTTGACCAGAAATCAGACAGCTCTTGGAGACATAATGCAGTGAGAACCGCTGAGGAAAAGTTTCACTGGTGGGGAGACCATCCAGTGCCTTGGTATCTGCTGTTACCAGACAAGCAATGCTCAAGCTTGGCTCAGCTGAATAGCACCTGCCAAGAGCCCCAGGACCACACCCCTTCGGGACCTAAAACAGAGCAGTGATGCATCCTATAGATGCTAGAGATCCCCACGTACCATGCTAGGCTGCTTGGGTCAAGGTGGAGTAGTGCAGGCTGGAACCTCTACCCTCTGTGCACTGCAGCCGGGTCTTAAAAATGAGAGTGTCTCCTAGACAAAACGTAGGTCTGCACTGCAAGCAGAGGTGCGAGCACAGCACGTGTAGACATGCTCAAGCTAGCTTTGATCTAGCTAGCTCAAATACCAACAGCAACTAAGTTGTGGCATCACGACTAGCCGCTTACGTATATACCTAGGGTCCTGGGTGGGCTTGAACAGCCTACGTGATAGGTGCTCAAGCTAATGAGGCCCTGTTTGTACCCACGTGCTGCCGTCACACCTCTGGCCGCAGGTAGACGTATCCTTCGTCAGAGATGCTTTGACCACCTCATTTCAGCCTGCGACAGGATCCATGTCTCCTTCACCTTATTTATAGTTGGCGTCAAGTTGGGGGAGGAGGCCATCTCGCCCTGGAGGGCCTCCAGCCTGGAGGTGTGGTCTGTAAAGCTGCTTTCCAGCCTCTCAGTCGTTCTCCGGTTCTCCCTAGATCGAGTCAGCAGGCTGGAAGTGCCCGTTATGCGGTAACTGGCGTTGGTGGAGCTCTGGTAGGCAGAGCTGACAGTCTTGAAGGCTCCTGCAGGAATAAAACCATGTGCAACGTGAATGGCTTCATGACTCATCAATGCAGCAGTGCAACCTAAACCATGGGATTGATTTTAGCCTGCTGGAGAATGTGTGGTGGGGAAGGGGGCGGAAGCTGCGCGAGTGGTTAGTCACAAGGATAGCGATTAACGGTCCTTTTATTGATTGCTTCACTGTGAACTGCAGCCTCCCTTGTGTGTCTAAGTCTGTCTTTGAGCTAATGGCTGTAAACAAAACCAGAACAAAACACAGACAGGTCCGATCCTGGGATGCATTCCAGCCACCCTCAGTGCAGCCCAGGAGCAGCGGCTTTATGGCACGTCTATGGCTTTCCCACGCCAATCCTGGGGACCAACAGGGCCTGGAGTAGTCCATGGGGGGGCTGCTCTATTTCACACCCATCTATGAGGGACTGTCCTGATAGCATGGGATCACGTGATTCCCTGGCCATTCCCACGTTCCCCTGGCCAGAAACCCTCCACTGGGAGCCAGAGGAGGGGGCGGCACAGGCGTGGCTGCAGGAACTTCGTACCCCTCTATGGTTATTCTCCTTTGCTGGAGCGGAGCAGTTGAAAGTGGCTATAGGGGGACCAAGGATGTGGAGCCACAGATGAAAGGAGAGGAGTGACCCCTACAGGGCAATGAAAGAGTGAACTCACTTTAAAGTAAAACAAACCACTGGTAAAACCTTAGGTTGAAAAATGCGGAGGATTCTGGGTGGGATTCTAGTATTCAGCTGAACCCCACAACATCTCAAAGGGAATCTCACTACAAACCGCCGGGAAGCTCACTACAAACCGCCAGGCTTTTCTTGGTTTCCTGCTGAAGCTATTAAAATTCTCAGGTTCACCATCCGACCCCACCAATCCGCCCAGCGGAGGACCCCTTTGGAATCACGGCAAGGGAGTCCTGCTTCCTCTCTACTGCTCAACAGACACGGACACCCAGCCCTCAATGGGAGCAATCAGAGAGAAGCAGATGGAACTGCACAGAAGAAAGATGGAATCTACCATAAGCCTCGGAGGTCGTTCTCCAGCGCTTCAGAGCAGTGCTTTGCCAGCAAAGCCGAACAGAAGTACAATGTGCAATGAGTCAATGAGGGAAAGCAGAAAACAATAAGAAATCTTTAGGGAACTAGCTATAGCAGGGATGTGAAGGCAATCCACCAATATCATCATCACAAGGCTTAATTAGCTCTTCCCAACAGTGTCTGACAACCATTTGGCTCTCTCTTCTACCCCATCACCTCTTCCATCTGTGCAAAAGCTTCATTCGTTCAGCTCCCTTCTAGTCCTGGTGACAGATTCTCCGAGGGGCTTTTATTTCCCTTTTTTAATTAAGCTCAGGCTGTGTTTTAGGAGGAGAGGTGCTTCTGTAACATCCAGAAGAAAGTTTGTGATGTCTGGGAGGGAAATCAGCTGGACTGCTGCGATACTAGTAGCAACACTGACCTTCTGATGCTAAGCTTTGGAGACGAATTCTACCAGCTGTAGGTGCAAACTTGCTGATGAAAGCTTAGAAGTTTGGTGGAAAGAGCACCTCTAACCTGCATAACTATTTGCTGATCCTAAATTGCCCATCGACACAGAGATGCTCCTCACCCATCCGACTGGTGGAAAATTAGCCAGAATTGCAGTCACCACGGATGGTCGAGTACAACTGCATTGAGCCAAAACTGCCTACCTGAAAGGTCTGTGCGGCGGCTGGCTTCAAACTGGGTCTTCTTAATCTGGTACTGCCCGTTAATCGAAAGCAGGCTTTTGTCCAGGTCTTCGAGATCATTGGCTAGAGAGAAGGTGTCAATCACAAAGGGTAGGTTGGGATTTATGCCCTGGACCTGCTGTCTGAAATCGAGAAAGGAGAAAATAAAATGAACCCTATTAGAGAGCACCATCTGTCTGTCTCACGTGTATTACGTGTAGAGAGCCCAGCTGAGATCAGGGCCCCACTGTGATAGGCATGGTACACACATAGCAAGAGAGAGCTGAGAGTTCCTGCCCCAAAACTTTAGCATCCGAATAGATACCGGACAAAAGGTGTGAGGGGAAACAGAGGCTTAGGCAGGGGAAGGGATTTCTCCCGATCACAGAGGAGGTTGGTGGCAGAGCCAGGAATGCATCCTCAATCCAAGGCCAGCACTGTCTCTCTGCCTTATCTGTCTGTCTAATCATCTGGGGTGATAACTTCACTAGGACGACCTGTGCAAACAATGGGAATGAGGGGCTCACAGTCGGTTCTACCCCGTCTGTGGATTAGGAGGACAGATAGGTTGGCAGGATGAGCACATATGGCAGGACCTCCACATTGTGCGATCGCTGAGCCAAGCAGACCTATTTTAAACTGAAGAACAGGCAAAAATATTAGTGCCATTAAATGTGTAGCGTGCTAAGTCTGTATGTTGAGCCCCTCTCTAGTATTAGGTCCACACAGGATAAGAGCCTACTACTGCAGCCAGCCCAGGGAGTGCTTCCTTTGGTTCAAGTGCTAGAGGCCGGTATGGGGTTCTTGGCACTGGGAACGGATCATCTGTACAAGTGAGGAGGAGTCCTTTACCTGATTGCTGTGAGCATGCTGGACACCTGACCCAGGCCCTGCTCTGTCACTAGTGGGTTGCCGAGGATCCCCTGGATCTGCTGAACATTGCCTTCCGCTTCCAAGATGCGGGTGCTGAAGCCAGCACCCCCCATACCCAGCTGCAGTCGTGAGGTGGAGTTTCTCAGGCTGGCTTGGCGCAGGCCGAACCGGCGAATGTCGCTGTCGTAGGTCTGGAAGCAGGGGTGGCACGTCTCGCAGTGGGGGTAGTTGCTGCAGTAACCCCGCTGGCACTGGTCACAGCGAGGCCCGGTAAAGCCAGGGCGGCAGAGACAGCTGCCTGTGGTCTTGTCACATCCCATCCCCTCCATGCCCTGGAAATTGCAGTCACACTCTGTTGGGTGGAGAGGGGGAGGTGAAAGCCTGTGACAGGCAAAGCGGTGCTGCTAAATCAAATCCCCATTGAATCCCGCTTCCCCTGCATGGACTCTCTGTGGAAAGGAATTAGAGTGGTGAGCCCCAACATCTCGCACCTTATCCAGGATGCAGAGGGGAAGGCTCTTGCACGGAGGGTGGCAGGAAAGGACCCAGTAGGAGGCAGTACTAGGCACATGGAGGGATGGGAAGAGGAACAGAGAGACACAGGGGGGCTGTTCCAGAGGGGAATGATCTCGTCTACCAAAAGCAGCAAGGTTTTGAAGTGGCAGGACAAGGGCCAGGAGATATTTTTAGAAACAACAATTCCCTGGTGCTGAAAAACAGTGATAAAAACCGATTGTACGGACCTCTGCATCCTGTCCTGATGTCACCGTAGGATCCATCTGGACAAACCCGCAGGTGGGCAGCAGAGCAGGTACGCCCCGCAAAGCCTTCCCGGCACTGACACTGCCCTGTGAACTACACCAAGAGAGGCACATCAGTGGGGAAACAGCTTTGAAGAATGTCTGTAGGGAGACAGGGGGAAAGCCCTCCCTCGCTTGTTCTTGAACCAGCAAATCACATCCCCTCTTAGCAATGTCCCCTTTGTAGCAGGACCAGTGTACAGAGTCCCCGGCAATGGCAATCCCACGCTTCCTGGAGGAGAAAGTCTCATCAAGCTAGTGGGAGGATGTCTCCTGGGGTTGGGAATCACGCTCCCAGCTCAGAGACAACTTAAGAGGCCTGAATCCTTGCAGCCCCTGTTGGCTCAAGCGCTTTTGACAACCCACATCCCCGATGTTTGAAAACGTTGGCCCGAGTCCCATGCTAGCTGTGATGAGAGTTCTCCTCCCCTCTGCGTCTCCTGCACCATGGAGACCAAAGAGCTCTCTCTCCATTATTCAAGCCCTTCTGCTCTGACTCATTGGCTCAGAATCTTTACTGGGCGAGAAACAAAGAATGTAGCACAGGATTTGATGTTTCTGCCATCGGAAGATGCTGATCTTACAGACTGTAGACAATGCAAATGCAGGGATATTACCATATCTCTCATTGACAGTATGTGGGGGGTGGGTGGAGATTGGGGAGAGATCATCAGCTGGCTTTAAGTAGGGAGATGTGAGTCCTTAGACACCTGTCCCCACACTGCTCTGACTGGTGACCGCAGCTTGAACCATTCTAGGGGCCCACTCAGTCTCTGAATCACCCTCAGACCCCTGCAGTGCCCAGGGGAATGCAGGAACACTGAATTTCATTCCCCTCAGTCTCCACTGTGCATGCCCAGCTCAACAAGGCCCATTTCCAATGCTTGTATCAGCTGGCAGTCCTCTGCAGCCAATGTCTGTTACTGAATTCTTTGCATGGTCCACTCTCCCAACAAAGGGACTATAATTAAGGGCAAAATACCTGCCTGCTCTGCTTTAAAAGCCAATGATTTTGCAGCATCATGCTGCCCCTTATCCTGCCCCATACAAGTGCTAAGCTCAGTCTGCAATGAGCCATCCCAAAGGAAAACTCCAATATACAGTCCTTAGTGAGGAAGACCCTCTTTCCTTTACAGGGGGAAAGAATCAACTGACACCCAATTCTCAGGGACGGCTATAATGCAAAAATACAACCTGGGGCTGAGATTGGATTGTGACTCGAGACTTGGGTTGAAATCCCTGCTCTGCCACAGACTTGCTGTAACCCCTGCACAAGTCACTTAGCCTCCCTGTGCCTCAGTTCCCCATCTGTAAAATGGGGATAATAATCCTCCCTTTGTCAGTATTCTCTGTTTTGACTGTAAGCTCTTCCAGGCAGGGACTGTGTCTTATTACATGTCTGTGCAGCTCCTACCGCAACGAGACACCAGTCTGAGCTAGCCCCTAGGGATGTCTACAACACAAATAATAAACAAATAACGTTGATTCCAGATTTCAAACAGCCCCATGTTCGAGATGTTCAGACCTCAGGTTTTCGTTTTATGTAGGATAGAGGAATCAACCACAAAAACTGGATCTGGGTTTGAATCCTGAATCCTCACAAAGCGTGGCCCCAGTTGTTCGATTTTAGGACCCATCTCCAATTGTTAGAATTGGCATATTTTTCCTAATACATAATCTGAATTTTCCTTGTTCTCCTCTCACTGATTAATTAGGATAATTAGTCCCCCTTCTCCTTCTCCCACACCTTAAGAGCTCCTATTAGGATTTCTTTGCTAAATAGCAGACCTTTCAAATGGCTTAGCCTTGTCTTTGTAATTACTGGTTTGTCTTGCTGCACTCTATGAAGGGCATGATGGACTACAGACAATTGCCGGGTGCTTTAGGGACATGTGATGCAGCCCTTTCCTTAAGGGGAGAGGCAGGTTCCATAGAAAAGCAGCAAGATGAGACCATCTAATAAGTGGTCTCAACTCTGCGATCACTCGGTGGCACAATACCATGTCACCACGGCACACAGCAGGGGCCCTGGCTTGTGCTGCTGCTTGTGACATCCTCAGCTGTTCTAATAAACCAGCCAGCCCAGTTCCCTTCTCAGAAAGCTCCATTCAAGCCAAGAGCAGTGCCAGCAGCACTAACAGAATTATTTTTAGAATTGACTGAAAAAAACATGGGGAAAGAGAGGAAACTGCAAAAAATTGTGCTGAATTTTTTTCCTAATTTTTTTTCCATAGAAAGTTCATCAACATTTTGAAATTCATAAAATTTCAGCCAGTTCTAATTAATACTATTGCCCCCCACTTGTCTATCTGTGGAATTTATATGGTCCCCATTACTGCAATATTGGAGTGCCTCGCAACTGTTAATGTATTCATCCTCACAACACCTCGATGAGGGCTGTAATCCTTTTGGAGAACCGCAGCACAGAGAGACTAAGTGACTTGCCCAAGGAGATACAGGATATCTGTGGCACAGCAGGGAACTGAACCCAGGTTTTTCAAGTGCTAACCTAGTATCCTGACCCATCATCCCACCCACGGCACCAAGCTAATAGTGCTGTTACACAGCCATGGTCACACAGGGCTTTAGCAGCTACCGAAGGGGTAGATGGAGCGCAAAGTGCTCCCCGGCAGCGTGACATGCGATACAATGACCCAGTAGCACAATGCCTGTCCACGCCCAGGATTCCCACGCTATTGCTGCCAAGTTAGCTCCCTAGGCTGAAATCTGGGGTCTGTACCTGGTTACACTGGGGGCTGAAGGCGTTGCGAGGGTCGCAGTTGCACGGCTGACAGCCTTGGCCACTGGCGATCTTCCAGTGATTGGCAGAGCACTGATCGCAATTGGCTCCCACCACGTTGGGCAGGCAGAAGCACCTTCCTGTTTCGTCGTCGCAGGGTGCGTCCTGGCGTGTCCCCAGGATGTTGCAGGCACATTCTGAAAGGCAAGGAGACTTGTTCAGCCAGTGCTGTCATTAGAACCGGGCGATGACCACTCCAAGGCCGGGGGGATAGTCAGGCTGCTTGGGGGGGGCAGATTCCTGAAGGGATGTCTGCTTTAAAGGGGCAATGAGCATGCAGGAAGGGTGCAAGAGGGGGGTTAGTTCAGGGGTCCACAGGATGGCAGCACAGGGACAAAGTCTCTGCAGGCCTTTCCCCCAATATTCAGAGACAAAAGGAGGCAGCTTCTATACCACCTCCCCTGTGCCAGAGTCTGGTGACATCAGTGCTACTTATCTGGTTTAATACAGTAGTGTGCAGTCAGACAATGCACTATGACATTGAGGTTATGACTCCAAAGTCTCTATGTCCCTGGGGTCTCTGTTCTCCCCTCCTGAGCCCTATCTAGTGCATGATGGAGATAATTCCATCCAGCCTTTTGCTGATCTTGTTCCCCATGCCAATGACTGAACCTGAGCCCACACTGCCACCTGCTGTAGCACAGATGCCAGCTCACCCCAGCACTGCACTGTCTTTAGCAGCTTCTGAGGCATTTGCAGAATCCAGTGTGAGATGCACATGACTAGCCCTGGGCGAATGTAGATCTGGAGGTCCTGGCTCTGTTCAAATGAGCACCCAAGGGTGTGAGTACATGACACCCCCACGCTCCGAACCACCAGCCGGTGATGCTCAGCAGAACAGGTTTTCTCATCAGGTCCCAGAGGGCCCTGCTTGTTGCCAAGCTGAAAACAAGTTCTCTTCCTCAAGACCAGGACACAGCCACTGCAGGGCTGGGTTTCGAAAACCTTCACTGGCTGGGGTTTTGTTCTGCAAGCCCCACACTGAGGCTGGCCTGGAAGCAGATCTCATTCAAAGCTCTCCGGGAAGCCACATAAAAGGGCTGGGTTGGACCCACCTTTCTCTTATGCCCCTGGAACCAGGCAGCTGGGACGCACCATGAAGAGGCCTCCGCTCCAGGTTCAAGCACTGCCAGAAAGCTCAGAGTGATTCTGAATTTACCCAGACAAGTATGTTCCCCCACCACCTTAAAAACCCACCTTCTCCTAAAGCCAATGTGTGCATCTGCTTTCCTAGTTTCATTTGTTTCAAGGCCAGAAAGGACCCTTTGATCACATAGTCTGGCTTCCTTCATAACCCAGGCCAGAGAATTCCCTGTTGCCCCTATATTCAGCCCAGTAACATGTGTCTGACTAAAGCATCTTCTAGAAAGTGGCGGTAGTTTCTGTGCTCACTCACTGTGGCATCCCAGGGGGTTGGCATTGGTGAGCTGGGTGAATCTGGGCTTGCAGAGATGGCAGCGGTCCCCTTGCACGTTCTCCTTGCAAACGCAGCGTCCGTTCAGAGGGTCACAGCTGGACCCAGGCACCGTGCCGTCCGGATCACACTCGCAAGCTGAAAAACACACACCTTACATAAACAACAGCGACAAGGATACCACGGAGAAGTCGCTGGGAGTGGAAGGGGCAGGTCTCCCAAGGAGATGGCCAGCGCCCAGGGAATGCCACTTACGCAGACAGGCTTCTGGATGGGTGACATCTTGTCGATGGTTGCGGAAAAAGTAGGCCTTGCAGCGTTCACAGTTCCTCCCCACTGTGTTGTGCTGACAGTCGTCGCACACACCTCCACTCACCCCACCACTGGCTTGGTACACAGCTGGGTCAAAATGGCACGTCTCCGAGTGACCATTGCAATTGCACCCTAGAAAGCGAGAACATCCCGTTTAAACGCTGATCATTCAGAAACCACCAGCGGCTGGAGTTCTTCCAGCTCAGCACTAGATGGCACTCGATCCTCGTGCATCACATTCACAATAGCTCTTAGCTATATCGTAGCATTTGGAAGTGGGCACTGCCAGGTTGTGTCTTTGAGGGAGGCTGTTGCTGAGGTTAAGCTCCTCGGGGCAGGGACTAAGTCTAGGGGAGGGCTGTCCAGCATGTTAGGACCCTGACCCTGATTGGGTCCTCTATGCACCACAGCAATCCTAATATAGCATAATATAAAATAAATAACAGGAGCAGATATTTCTGGGACTGGTTTTGCAAAAGCCATATTGGGATGGTTTGGATCAAGGTCTATTATTATTCTAAACCCCCAAGTTGTTCAGATGAATGGATTCAGAGTTTTGCCCCGCTCTAATTATTGCAATGCAATTCACTTTTTAGGAAGATTCCGAAAATTCTCAGTGTCCAAGTTAGTTCTACCCACAAGAACGTGGCATGCTTTTCCAAGCTGAGCATAGACAGCATGGGGGAGAAAAAGCCATTCACTCTGAATCAGGTCTACTGGTGAGAGCCACCCATTTTTAGATGGTGATGGGAAATAATAAAATATAAAGGGAATTAAATTCATTGCCCAGCCACAGCCCCAGAGTTACATCAGACAGATTTCAACTGGTCTGATGGGTTTGGCGAGGGCAAGAGAGGAAAAGAATGGCTGGACGGTGGACAGACATACTCCGGCATTCATTGGGGTTGCGGTCTTCTGCGGGTCTCCAAGGCTGGTCATTGTAGAAAGCTGCACAGCGATCGCAGTGTGGGCCGGCGGTGTTGTGCTGACACACACAGTGCCCATGAACCTGGAACAGAGACAAAACTTCACACCCTATTTTCTGCCAATCTGTTAGCTCACTGTGACACACACAGTGACACACACACACACACTGTGACACACACCTCTAGCAGTAGCTACTCCTTCTGGTCCCACTGCTCATTCCCCAGTTAGACTCACCTCTTTTTCCTGTCAGTCTGTGAGGACCAGAGCAGCACGGGGACAAAAGCTGCCTCTAGGAAATACGTGTAGATAGGGCCTGATGCTGTTAACATGAATTCCCAGCAACTACGCAAGGTATCTAATGGCAGGGGACTAGTACATACGCCAGCAGGCAGAAGCCTGTATTGGTGAATGTCATTTAGGTATGAAATAGAGTCAGCTAGGAGCTTTTGGGTCTCCTGGAGCCAGGGAAAGTGAAGACTTGCGGTGGCAAAAGGTGCAGTTACACCCTCACTTCACCGCTGTGATGTGCAGCCTGAGCCCTGGTCTACATTACAGAGGTAGGTCGATGTAAGGCAGCTTACGTCAACCTCATTCTGTAAGTGTCTACACTAAAATGTTGCTCCCGCTGATGTAACTCGCCCACTACCTCGACTTATCTCCACCTCCGCAAGAGGCGGAGCACTTAGGTTGACGTAGTTAGGTCAATGCAGTGTCAGTGTAGATACTGCATTGTTTACATCAACTTGCCTTTCAGAAGCCATCCCACAATGCCCCACAATGCCAGTAAATTGGTGCAAGCGCTCCTGCTGAGGACGTGCATCGCCGATGCAAGGAGCGTAGTGTGGACATGAAAAAGCAGTTTAATTACTGTGGTGGCTGTAAGTCAACGTAACTTAGGTCCACTTAATTTTGTAGCATAGATTTGCCCCGAGTAAGAATCCGTGCAATCAACAAGCACCACTTCGTAGACATTTCCGCCTTCCTCTTTGTGCATTAAAACATTACACACAGTGTGCTTTGCACGGAGCAAGCAAAAGAGCTCTGTTTTCCTTGGATCCTGTATCATTCCCCCCATCCTCCTAGCTCAGGCAACATGGATCAGCCCTGTCCCTCAATTGGCATGGGGCCTGCGTTAAGCAATGTGCAGCGCTCCCTCCCTCCTAAGGGCTGATCGTGCTGCTGAAGCAACACTGACAGTTCCTAGTCCCAGTGGAGGCCAGGACTGGGGCAGGAGCCTGGTGTTAAAACTAGAACTCGGGGATGGTACTGAGAACTGACACAGCAAAGCACTTGTCTCCTGGTTTTCCCTTGTGCTCTCACCTGCATCATGGCACTGGAGTCTGTGGGCGGGGCCCTGGAGGAAGTACAGCGGTCTGCGTGTCCATGGCAGAAGCAGCTTCCCTGAACTTGCATTTCGGTCACAGCATAGAAGGCGCTGGGTGAGCGGTAGCCCTGCTGCGGGAGGCGAGGTAGCTGGGTGAAGTTAACTCTCAGGTTGGTGAACTCTCCCAGGTCTGTATGGGAGAAGAGGACAAATGAGGAGGAAGTAGCGATGAAGTCACAGGCCGGCAGGGAAGCGAATGAGGCAGAGAGAACCAGTCATGGCACAACTGGCATTAGCTGGGCCCCTTTGTTGGCACCATCAGGACAGAGATCAAGGAGCAGAGAAGACTGAAGTATTCTCCTACCCATGGGATGTACGTCTCTCTCTATGGCCGGTCTGCAGCATATCTGTGGGACATTGCGGGGGAGGGAGGGAAAGTGAGATCGCTGCTGTGTGGGCTGTCCCTGCTCTGTAGGTTCATTGTATAGAGGTGCCCACACAGCACCTACTACTAGCATTAAAAGCTGCTTCGGAAACAAAGCACCTCGCAGCGCCACGTCATGCACAGCTTTACAAAGGCTGACTCATCTCCAGGGACCAGCATCCTCTACCTGGTGCTTAGTGCCTACAATCTTCTCCTTTGCAAATCTGTAGCTGGAAGATGCGCAAGCAACCCTGGGAAACCCCCCCTCCCCCAGGTATAAATGAGGAACTGTGCATACTACTGATGCTTTGGCTGCGAGATGCGGCGATGCCGGATGCCAGGTCAAGGGGGTTGAATTTGACCTGAGGAGAAGAACACAGAAGCAACATGTAAGATAGTTGCAGGGAAAAAAAAATATGGGTCTTTCTTTTCACCTCCCAGCCATCTAAACAATGAAATGCCTGCTCTGGAGCTCCCTCTTCTGGAGAAAGCGACAGAGTCCTGTGGCACCTTATAGACTAACAGACGTATTGGAGCATAAACTTTCATGGGTGAATACTCACTTCATCAGACGCTCCAATACGTCTGTTAGTCTATAAGGTGCCACAGGACTCTCTGTCACTTTTTACAGATCCAGACTAACACGGCTACCCCTCTGATACTCTTCTGAAGAGTAGTAGTTCCTGAGGACCATGCTGAAGGGCAGGTTAACATCGCTGAGGAATCAACAACAATTCCACCAAAATGCCCAGCTGCCCACAAGTCAGTAGGTGCCTTTATGCTTGGGGCGTATGAATCTTCCCACAGGACACTCCCTAGCCAGTCTCACCACCCTGCAGAACATCAGCAGAAGGTTCTCTTCTCGCTGCATCTGGGTGATGCCAGGGTCAAACTATAGACTATGGGCAGAGAATGCTACTGGGAAGGAGAGAGGGCTACTGGGGAGTTGAGACGGTAAAAATGGGGAAGCTAGGTGTTGGAACAATAGATGGTCACACAGCTCTGAGTTTGCTCTGTGTCTGCACCATAAGAAAGTTGAACAACCACTTGGCTAGACCCCCAAAGCATGTAAATAGGGCAACAACATTCCCGTGTTTTATTAACATCTGAAGAAGATATAGAGTGGAGGTGAGCTCTTTGGTTCGTTAATCACAGAGCTGCACTTCGTTCAACAGCCTGCAGTGGGCATTGTGTCCCTCCCTAGCTTCTCCCCTCCTTTTCAGATCTCCCGGCTTTCCACTTAACCCAATGGGGAAGAACAACTCCCTCCACAGCAGGAATTACTGGGCGAAATTCCAAGGCCGGTGCTATTCTGGCGTTCTGACGAGCTGATCATGTTGGCCCTTTCTGACCTGTGAATCTATGAAATGCCAGGGTGGCCAACTCCAGTCCATGGGTCATAAGCAACCAGAGGTTTCCATAATCAGTCCATGCTGTACTTATGTTGAATATTAGGGGGGAGGGATAGCTCAGTGGTTTGAGCATTAGCCTGCTAAACCCAGGGTTGTGAGTTCAATTCTTGAGGGGGCCAGTTAGGGATCTGGGGCAAAATCAGTTTTCATGGGAAGCTCCTGCATATTCAGGATGAGCGTGGCTGCAGTCTGCTCTACTTTATGGCCTTCTGGGTCCTGTCAGGTTGCTAACCTGGCCCTCCATGTGGACCTAAGGCAACGAGTATCACAGACATCGTACCTTCCCCCCGTGCAGAGGGTGCCCCTGGTGGGTCCGCAGTTCCTGACAGCGCACATCGTGCCAGCTCTGGGGGGAGCCTAGGGGGATCCGTGGAAACGCGGCGGCGCAGTCAGAGGCCAGGTACTGATAGATGGTCCAGGTCTCGCCAAAGTCGATGGAGCGCTCGATCAGCATCCCTACAGGCAGAGGTGCCTGGAGGAGGGGGGGTGGTGATGAGATCGTAGAAGTGCTGAGCACACATAGAGCAAGAAGCCCATTTTTAATTCCTCAGTCCCCTCTCCCACATGAGGCGTCCCGATTCTCCATGCATCTCCCCTTCCCTCCCCACAACAGAACTAACCCCCTCTCAGCCCTACTTCCTTCTACAAAGCCTTCGCCACGTGGGCCAGCTCCCTCTCGATCCTCTGCCACTAGCCAGAGCCTCCCCTGAAGCCTGCTCCAACTCAACCCCTCTCCTTGTGCTCATGGCCTCCCTCCTGGCTGGTTGGCTGACCTGGTCAGGGACCAACAGGGATGCCCAGGCTGCAGATCACGGAGTCACCTCTAGAAAACAGCCAATTATTTCTGGATGAATCAAGAAACCAATCTTACAAATACAGTGGAAGGAAAGGGGGGGGCATGTGTGCACATCTGTGTGTTTTCACACTCCGTTTCCAAACACACTTTTTAAAGCAATAATAAACCAAGCTCTGGAAGGAGCAGAATATATATTGGTGCCTTCATGCCCAGGCGGAGATGTTTGTTTGCCTGTTTGTCTCAGCTGGAGCCTGGAGGGGGCTGTGGGTTTACATTCTCCTCTGCTTGCAAAGGCCCACGGGCCCCTCCCAGCACAGTTTATAACCCACTAACGAAAGCGCAAGCTGCTCACGTACCCTGAAGTCCAGCATGATGCTGCTCAGCTGGAACTTTTTGTCGAGATCCAGCTGCAAGGAGACTTGGTTCACGTCTGAGGAGACACAAAAGGGCAGTTTTCAGAGCTGCAGACCTCAGAAAAACAAAACCTTCACCCATCGGAGCCAGGTCATTGTAACCTGCCCAAACCAAAACCCTGTTTGCGGACTCCACAACCCTCACCCTGTCATGTCCATCATTATTAGCCACTGGGGCCTCTCGGAAATCCACTGGCATCCTTCTGGTGAAAAGCGGGTGCTTTCTAAAGGGCTCTTGTTCTGTTTGTATCAGCGATGGGTTCCTACTGGAGCCCAGAGCCAAACCACCACTTTGGGCATGTTCAGGTCCAGATCCAAACCCACAACCAGAGCTGACCCTTCATGAAGCCCGATCCCCAGCTGGTGTAAATCCACAAAAATCCCTGGATTTCCGTGGGATTCTTTATACCAAAGGGGAGTGTGAGGAGTTTCACTGTTGTGATGAGAGCTGGTCTGGGATTTTCTGATTAATTTTTTTTTTTTTAATCAGAAGATGCCAATTTGTCAAAACAGAAACTTTTTGTAAAAATGTATCCGTTTGGATTAACATTTTGTTGGGAAGATTTCTCAGGTGCAGGGTGGAATTTCAGAGGAGTGGAGAGCCACAGAGACCCATCAGAACAGACAATAGCCCAATGCAGGGAGTAGGGACTTGAAGCGGGTTTCCCAACCCCACTTTCCTACCAGTTGTATAGAGAGCTATAGATATGGTCCTAGCAGACCATGTGCCAGGGTTTCTTCCCTGAAATCTTTTAAGGCATCCGTAATGGAGACTCGTAATTATGCTAATAAGCTGCCTGTAATTTATAAAGCAAGCAATGCTAGCTATATCTCCCCAGGATATCAGTGATCACACCCATAAGGTCAGGGTGCTACCATTTAGGCAAACTAGGTGGTTGCCTAGGGCGCCAAGATTTGGGGGCGCCAAAAAGCGGTGCCCCCAATTTTTTTTTACAGCGTTCCTACGCCCCCTCCCCGAGCACGCAGTCGCCGCTCCACTTCTCCCGCCTCCCAGGCTTGCAGCGCCAATCAGCTGTTTGGCGCCGCAAAGGAGAATTAGAGCAGGAGCAGCATGCTCGGGGAGGAAGTGGAGCAGAGGTGAGCTGGGGTAGGGAGCTGCCGCACGGCTCCCCAAGGCGGGGAGCTGCCGTGGGGGGGGGGGCTCGGAGCAGGGGGGAGACTGCTGTGGGGAGGGCGCCTCAGGGCGGGGGGGGGGATCTGCCGCAGGGCTGGCGGGGGGGGCAAGGTGGAAGTTTCGCGTAGGGCAAAACTGACCCTGCATAAGGTGTCCATGAAAGGCAGCTGCAGCTTCTGGGATGGATCCTAGCAGCTTGGAAGAGAATCCGGTACCTACCATTCTGGGACTGCCACCAGTGCATGTGTCCTTTGGAGGAAAGTACGTTCTCCACCCGGTGACTGTTGTGAGTACGAGGCACTCGGGAGTCACATCGGCAGCATTTCATCCTCCACTGAAAGGAAAAAGGAGGCAAACATCAGATCCTGACTATGTGCAAGGCCCTGCAGACTCTGTAGCAAGTGGGAACAAAATTTTCTTGCAAAATCTCTAGATTTTGCAGCACTCTGGGCTATTTCTATAACCTCACTGGCAGGAGGTCATGAGATAAACCCATATGTTCTATTACATCGGGACTAAGAGAACATAAGCAAATAAGTACCATCTCTTTGCTCAGATTGCTGGCCACCACCAAACCACTAAGGGGAAAAACAGGGTTTTCCAGCATTGCACCATGAGACTATTGCATTGAGACTCAAACAAACCACCCAAGATTGAAAAGTGGTGCATAAGATTCAGATAAATGGCCACACTCGAGATGGTAGCTTTCCGCACACTCAATAAACAACCTGTGAGATTTGGGCCAAAGTTTTCAAAAGCAGCTGCTAATTTGGGGTGTGTTTGTTGTTGTTGTTGGGAGCCCATTTTGGGCCTGAATTTTGGAACAGCTGTGCAGCATGTTGATGCAATGGCTTCTGTAAAGGCTGGCAGTTGTCAGCCATCTCCAAAAGGTGTCGGAGGTTTGCTCTGGCGATGAGTCCAAGAATTCAGCCCAGAAATGAGACTGTAAATCCCATGAGGTCAGGAGGGAGGAAGGGACTCAGTTTTTCCAGTTATTTATTTTAGGGTTACCATATTTTGTGCCTCCCAAAGGAGGACACTCCACGGGGCCCCGGCCCGCCCCCAGCCCCGCCCACGCCCCCTCCCCAACTCCGCCCCCTCCCCAAAGTCTCCGCCCCCTCCCCTGCTTCCCGCGAACATTTAATTCGCGGGAAGCCTGAAACAGGTAAGGGGGGGTGTGGGGGGAGGAGGCGCGGCCCAGGCTGGCCCCCCCCGGCGGCTCCAGCCTGGGTCGGCTCGGGCCCTGGGGTGCCGGCCCGGCCCCCGGCCGACCACCCCCGGCCCGCCCAGCACTGCCGGCCCCCGGCGGCCCGGCGCACACCCCGTCGGCCCGGCTCCCGGCCCCGCGGCCCAGCGCACCCCCCGGATCCCGGCCCCGCGGCCCAGCGCACCCCCCGGATCCCGACCCCGCGGCCCAGCGCACCCCCCGGCGGCCCGGCCCCGCGCCCCCCCCGGCCGGCTCCCGGACCGGCCCCCTGGCTCCCGGCCCCGCGGCCCAGCGCACCCCGCGGCCCAGCGCACCCCCTGGCGGCCCGGCTCCCGGCCCCGCGCCCAGCCCGGCCCGGCACCGCGCACCCGGCCCGGCTCCCGGCCCGGCACCATGCCCCCGGCCCCGCGACCCCGGCCCGGCCCCGCACCAGCCCCGGCCAAAGAGGCCCCGGCCGAGCCCTCCCGATTTTCCCGGACATGCCCGACTTTTGGGGATTTCCCCCCGGACGGGGATTTGAGCCCCCAAAAGCCGGACATGTCTGGGAAAATCCGGACGTATGGTAACCCTATTTATTTGTATGGTGGTTGGGCCTGGAGACCCCCAATCAGGGACCAGGGCCCCATAGTTCTGGCTATACCGACACACACACAAACCGACAGACACATGCACGACAATCCCCACCCCAAAGAGTTTAGAACCCGAGTAGCCCAAGTTATACTTAGTCAAGCCTGCCTGATGGCGTGCCAGCTTTTTGATGGAATTTGTACCCGGAGAGGCTGATGGTTAAAAGTCGCCTGGCTTTCCCCTGACCTTGGGGGCTGTTCCCCCTGCACTGAGCCTAAAGGCCACTTTGAGTTACACAAAATGCCACCAATCATCAGCATGGCACTGGGCTGTCCCAGCCACTCCTTTCCTCCAGCCGCACCTGCAGCCTGGCAGGAGAGTAGCATAAGAATCCCTAGAGCAGCTCTGTCTCACCAGAGAATCACCACTTAGACAGAGGCAATCTTCCCTGGAGTAGTGCAGCTGGATTTAGGGCCCAACTACACAAGCAATGCAGCTGCACCGCACCAGGAAATGAAGCCCAGTATGTCCCTGTTTAGCTACGAGCTCTTCAGTGCAGAGAAAAGACTGCAAAGCTGGTCTGTTATCTTCCACAGTGATAGATGCCTTTGGGCCTTGCCCATAGCTGACGGCTGCACTGGATGGGCTGAGGGATGTGTGTAAAGCAGAATTCTCAGTAAGGAACTCAGGGTGACCACAGAGCAAATGTAATAGGCGCCTATATAAGACAAGGCCCCAAATATCAAGACTGTCCCTATAAAATCGGGACATCTGGTCACTCTAAAGCAACTAATCATACTCCTGCTCTCTGCTTCCCATGTTACATGAACCACCAACCCGCCTGGGTGGTGGAGGGGGATGTTGCCGAATGGAACGCTGAAACGAAGCACGTGGCGGGTGAGCAGATGTAGCAGATTGGTTTGGTCCTGCAAGCTCTGGAGCTTGGGTTGCCAAGCCTCCAGGATTGTCCTGGAGTCTCCAGGAATTAAAGATTAATCTTTAATTAAAGATTATGTCATGTGATGAAATCTCCAGGAATACATCCAACCAAAACTGGCAACCCTCTCTGGAGCCTTGGCTCATACAAACTCCAGAATCCTATTCTGCATGGTGCCGTGTTGTCTACACAGCACCCCCGGGCCCCTTTGTGAGTGGCATGATTTGAATTTGTTTTGACAGATTTGAAGCATGTGGGGAAGGGGGGTGCAGTGTGTTTATTTTGATGTTTTATACCCCGGAGACAGTACATTTAAGACTCAACTTAACACCTCTGGGTTCTGGTGTGTGGCAAATGCAAACACAAATCTTAGCCTGAGTGTCTGTACAGAGGGTGTTTAGATGGTGTCATGATGTTGGTGATGAATATATATCACTCAAGCTGATCAGGAAAATATGTATTTCTCCCCCATAAAAAATGTGGGGATTTTTTGGTAACTGAAAACCAGTTTTTGGGGGTTGACAAAATCCCAAATATTTTAGCCAAAACCTTTTTTTTTTTTTTGTGCAAAAAACTTGTTTGCAACAAAACCCCATTTTTTGACTACAAAACTTGTTGTTGAAGAAATTCTACCAGCTCTAGACACAAGTTCTCAGTGTCAGTGAGCCTTTTCCACACAATCCAGTGGGGCTGTTTATTTGGGTGAACAGAAAGGCCTTTATCTAAAATGCTACATCTTAGCCCAGCCTCCTCTGCTCCCTCTCCCTGTCAGCGGAGCAGAGTGCAAACAGCTTAGTGGGTGAAAGGTTACTGGGTGGAAAGTCAAGCGGACCAAAGTTCATCCCTTGAGAGTGTAATTCAAGAAGCAAACTGACACTGCAGTCAGGCAATGTGGGGTATGTACAAGGGATCCATTACAGGCTGGTTTCTAGAGATGGGGAGAAACAGGGACTTAAGGGGGCCCACAAATATGCAAGGAAAGAGCGATCGGGCAAAGCTAACGCCGTTACTTTTGGAAAGCCTTTTGGGTGAAGCACACTTAGGCTTGGTTGCATGTCTATGGAAATCCATGCAGTAGAATTTGATGGAGGGGAGTGATAGGGTCAGGAAATAGGATAACAAGGTTTGACAGAGCAGCAGCAGGGCTGATGGGGAAAATTGGTTTGCACAGGAGGAAATACTTTACAGAGGGGGTAATTCAGTTGTAGGCGGATATCCCAGCTGAGATGGATGTTAACATGGTTGACCGAATGGGGCTCAGATACTGTGGTAATACGCATGGTATAAATGCCTGGATTAACAGAGGTACGAGGACTGATGTAGAAAGGGCATCATGGAGAGGCCTGGCGGTGGGGAGGGGACGATGGCTGGCAGGTATTACAGCTGATAGGGAGCAGGCAAATTGAGACTTCCATTAGAGACCTCTCAGCCATGCTTGTAGCGGGTCCATTGCTTCACACTGACTCAATAAACATTCTAGGCTTCAGAGTGACACACAGACCGACTGACAATCCTGGAATCTTTGCATATAGATCCTCACGTGGTAGGGCAATGCTATTATCTCCATTTTACCGGTGGGGAACAAGGCCCAGAGAGACTAAGCGATGGGGTCTGTGGAAGAGCAAGTTCCAGGCTAGTGTCATAACTACTGGGCCTTCCTTCCTCTCCTCCCTATCCCATAGAGGGATGTGACTTATCCCTCAGTTCGGGGTATAAACAAAGCCGAAAACTCAAAGGAAAATCCTTACCCAAATCTGTCATTCGTTGCCTGGGTTTATCAGGAAACACATGAAGCCGAGCATGGTTTTGAATGGAAAACCATAAATCAGCCCTAGATTTATTCAACACTGGGCCCAGATTTGCTTGAAAGTTTCACAAACCTGAGGTCAGATTAAGGCCTGACACAACTCTGCTGAAGACAATGAAACTCCAAATTAATAGAGCTGCAGCCGCTTACACCAGATCTGAATATAGTCTGTGGCTTGATTTTAATGTGTAATAAAGCCCAAAACCAGGTGAGTTGCAGGTAGATCTGGGTTCCACTAAGATAAGAGAGCTACGGGGATATTGCAAACGGTGGTTCTGTGAATATGCATTCCTATTTTTAAATGGAGTCACTTCAGCTGTGTTTGCATCCTTTCTGTTCACTTTCTGCAAATATCCTAGCACAGGGAGGTTACTTGCAGGAATATTTGTAAAAACAGCCAATTTTAAACCAATATTGTAAAACAACACAGAATGGTGCATGTATTCAGAGCAGCTGCAGAAGCAGCGAAAGCAGGACTGCTTCCCTGGAAGGAGAGAGTAAAAGGGTGCTCAACCAGAGAAATCCTTGTCCTCAGCACCCCTTGTACCAGAGAGCTGCCCCATGCTCTGGGTAAACGAGGACCCAGCTGTTGCCCTCCTACCCCACACCTTGGGGGGAAAACTGCACAGTGGAACCAGCCAGAAACTCTAGCCAGTCGGAGCAGCTGCAGAAGCAGCCAAAGCAAGGACCTTCGGAGAAGTGTCTCTGCCCGATACCGATTGGCTGTTTGCTCCAACCCTCGCCCTCCATCTCCCTCACAATCTTTTCCCCTTAGCTCTCTCCATACTTGACCCTCTTCTCCCCTGCGCTCTTTACCCACCTTCCCTCTGGCATCCCCTCTCCCTTCACTTTTCTTTCCAGTTAGACCATCTCCTCCTAGTTAAACCCACCCCAAAAGAGGTTGTGGAACTGGACACGCCATTTGCCACCATCACATTGTTTGCAATACTTGTGTGTTATACCCCTTCCCCCACCCCAGGTCTGTCTGGTCTATGCGGATTAGATGCTCTTTGGAGCAGTACTATTCTGTTTTTGTACAGGACAGTCTTGGTTGGTCCTCAGGCACTACCCTAATAAACATGTTTAATAAGAATAAAGCAACCTTAAACTGCATAATCATGAAAGTTCCATGGTAGTAAGGGTTATGCTCACCCAGTCAGGGAACAGAGAAATACCATGTGTCCAATAAAAGAATTCAGATTCTGATTACTCATAATGTACTTCTCACCAAGAAGCTACAGACCAGGGATTATCTGCAAAAATTAGTGAACAATTTCCAATCAAGATTCAACATGAGAAAAGTTCTCAATGTGAGAAAATTTCTGATGCGACCACAGAGAGTCCGAGGGGAAAGGAAGGGTAAATTCATCAGCTAAATTATTCATTAGGAATTATGCACTCAGCTTTGTTAAGAGCGTGTCACACAGACTTCGGCACAAGTAGCTTCTAGCAGCTAAAACACAATGCTAGGTTTTGACAATCAAGCTTTAATTGTTTTTTAAAACACAGCTCCACATAAAGCCATGGTAAAAATGTCTGGGTCAGACTGAAACCATTGAAGCTCAGCTCGGGAATCACTGAGAAGCTGTTTCCTAAGCAAAGCTTCTGTTTCAATTTACTGGCAAAGGCTCCCCCCTTCCCTTGGTGCTTCAGTGACCTGGAGCTCTTTAAATCCCACCTGTTTTTGCTCAACATAACTCTGTTACTGTGTGAAAGGTCTGCCTGCTGCAATCCCAGCGGAGGCTGGCATTGGCCGAGAGCAACGCCAAGCCACTTTGGCTGAGTGCCCCATGCCTCCCAGCCAGACTGAACACGTCCGCACTTGGAGACTGAAATAATCGTTACATGAAGCAGCAGCCTGGAATGTTGAAATCTCACTCGCATTTTTTAAAAAAACAACTATTTTTTTGGAAAGCTAAAATTAACTTTGGAAGCGAAACCACATTTCGCTGGCTCGGGACAAATTGGGTAACTTTTGCATTGCACAAGAGCATTTTGCCATTATAGAGACTTGGGCTGAAAGCAGAAACTATGTGTCTCAAAGTTCCCCAGGACAGAGGGAATTACCGGATATCACAATAGAACTGTTGATTAAAAGGTGGTTTACCCAGAAAAATCCTCCTTTTTCTGTCTACTTCTCTTTCACTGCACTGTCATGGCTTTCAATATAGATTCATTTAGGGTGCATTTCCCACGCTATGTGGTCTAGTGGATAGGGAATTAGACTGGAAGAAGGAGATAAAGATTCTGTTCCAAGCTCTGCCAGTGACCTGCCGTGTGATCTTGGACAAGTCACTTCACCTTCCTAACTTTCTGTTCTGTCTACTCAGATTGCAAGCTCTTTGTGACAGAAACTGTCTTCTGCTTTGTGCATGTACAGTCTCTAACATTGGGGGCCCCGATCTTAGTTACAACCACTATGTGATACTATAATATAACAAGTAGGTTCTAGACTATATAACAGTAATAATCCCTTGCAATTCTGAGCTAAAGAGTGTTATAGAAATGCAAACCCCTTTATAAACATTAATTCATTTAACCTCCCCAAAAAGCAATTTCAGGTAGGCAAATAATAATATATTTCACAGATGAGACCTTAGGCACAAAGCAGTGTTAGGACATAACCGGGCTTGTGGATGCAGGCACAAGTCAAATTGTGGGTTTGAACATGAGAAGTTGCACCTCTAACCAGGTTCTCAGATTCACGACAACAACTGAATTGGGTGCATACAGATTCAGGCACAAGTTATGCTCACAAAAAGAGACCGAGGGAAAATTTGCCCCTGACATTAGATTGGAGATTAGATACCTGTAGATAGATTGTATGCACTCAAGTGAGGACATAGAGTTTGTGTGGGGGTATCAGAGATTGTGTGTGTGTGGCTGGTTTGCACATGTTCTAAGTGAATGTAAGTATTTACATGCTTTTGTGCTTTGTGAGAGTGTCCAAAGAAGTAACTCTTTCATACAAAGGCAAAACTAAGCTGTTGCAATCCTCGCTCACCTCCACTTTGGTCTCATTCTCCAGTAACCTTGTAAACCAGCTGCTGCTTATCCTCACACTGCGGAGTAGGGGGGGGGAGAGGTTATCAGGCCACTTAGAGAATTTTAAGCTGACAGACCGACCAGAAATATTTTAAATAGCTCTAGCTGCCAATGTAATACTGGCTTACAGCCCCTAAAAATAGAACTTCCTGGTGCAGAAACCAATCTAAACTAGAATTACTGATCTCTCAGCAAAAAGGGAAAACTTCCTCCCCCGCCAGCCCCCTCTGGCCATAGTATGGAGACCCATGATTCCTCTTGACTTTAGGGTCACGTTTTTGACTCAGCTTCTAGAGGCATCAATGTCAATGTTTGGCTGCCAAAATCCAGCTTCCCCTCTTGGGGCCTTTCATGAGGTCTATTATGGGAACAGTTATTAGTCTGAGTTTTATCTCGGGAGAAGCTGAAAGACTGCAGGGATTTTTTTTTTTTTTAAACATATAGGCCTCTCAGGAACAATAGCAGTAACCAGAATAAGTCATGTCAGGACAAGGGCTGCCAATAAAGCTGGGTTACGTAATATATTATGTCCATGTATTTTAATTCCCCATTAACAACAAATATATGGATAAGTTAGGCCAGGCTGGATAGTCTCATTACGCCCGTAAAGCACCCCATCAAACCATAGACGCCCTAAGCTTTTCAACAAAAAGCACTGAAGAAATATTGGCCGATATGTTGTCCGTGTTCCAGCTCCCAGGATTCAAGTAGGCAGCTGAACGTGAAACGCAACCCAAATCATTACATTTCACATCATTTCAAGTCAGAACCAGAGGTAAGGCAAGGAGGACAGGGTCAGGTTTGGCAAAACCACGGGTGATTTAGATCCCAGTTTGATTTTATCTAGCCCCAAAGTCTGAAAAGGGATGGGGGAAGAGGAATGCCTGACCAACGTGATCGCCTTCTATGACAAGATAACTGGCTCAGTGGATACGGGGAAAGCAGTGGACATGATATATCTTGACTTTAGTAAAGCTTTTGATATGGTCTCCCACAGTATTCTTGCCAGCAAGTTAAAAAAGTATGGTCTGGGTGAATGGATAAGGTGGATAGAAAGCTGGCTAGATCATTGCGCTCAACAGGTAGTGATCAATGGCTCCATGTCTAGTTGGCAGCCAGTATCAAGCGGAGTACCCCACGGATCTGTCCTGGGGCCGATTTTGTTCAACATCTTCATTAATGATCTGTAGGATGGGATGGATTGCAATCTCAGCAAGTTTGCAGATGACACTAAGCTGGGGGGAGAGGTAGATGCGCTGGAGGGGAGGGATAGGGTCCAGAGTGACCTAGACAAATTGGAGGATTGGGCCAAAAGAAATCTGATGAGGTTCAACCAGGACAAGTGCAGAGTCCTGCACTTAGGACGGAAGAATCCCATGCACTGCTACAGGCTGGGGACCGACTGGCTAAGCAGCAGTTCTGCACAAAAGACCTGGTGATTACAGTGGACGAGAAGCTGGATATGAGTCAGCAGTGTGCCCTTGTTGCCAAGAAGGCTAACGGCATATTGGGCTACATTAGTAGGAGCATTGCCAGTAGATCAAGGGAATTGATTATTCCCCTCTATTCAGCACTGGTGAGGCCACATCTGGAGTATTGTGTCCAGTTTTGGGCCCCCGACTACAGAAAGGATGTCAACAAATTGCAGAAAGTACAGCGGAGGACAACAAAAATGATTAGGGGACTGGGGCACGTGACTTATGAGGAGAGGCTGAGGGAATTGGGGTTATTTAGTCTGCAGAAGAGAAGAGTGAGTGGGGATTTGATAGCAGCCTTCAACTACCTGAAGGGGGGTTCCAAAGAGGATGGAGAACACAGATGACAGAACAAGGAGCAATGGTCTCAAGTTGCAGTGGGGGAGGTCTAGGTTGGATATTAGGAAACACTATTTCACTAGGATGGTGGTGAAGCACTGGAATGGGTTACCTAGGGAGGTGGTGGAATCTCCATCCTTAGAGATTTTTTAAGGCCCGGCTTGACAAAGCCCGGGCTGGGATGATTTAGTTGGTGTTGGTCCTGCTTTGAGCAGGGGGTTGGATTAGATGACCTTCTGAGGTCTCTTCCAACCTTAATCTTCTATGATTCTATGAATGTATAAAGGGTTTCAGCTTTGCCCTATCTGTAAATAGGCAAAGTGACATCAAAACCCAGGGCAAATCAGATCTGGGACCTGTTTTATCCAAACCCCCAAGTTTGGGGCAATTGGATACCAGGCTGCGCTTTTAGTCAATCCCTTGCAAAAAAACCAACCTGCCCCAGGATTCCATCTGAAGCCATAATTCTGCCCAGACTCGTTACAAAGTAGGCTTACATTTGCTGAGGTTTTGGCAAGCTTTCCAGCAAACCTGACAAACTCTGGGGTCTGTAATGACACCCGAAACCAAGCAACATTCACTCTCACTACTTACGGAATTTCTCTAGTAACCTGAACAAGAGAAAACAGTTTTGTTATTGCATACGGAACTACTGAGTTGAGCTAAGTAGTTTGTCTTCTGAAGCTAGTACTGGCCAAAAATCATTGTTGTCTGGTAACCTGAGTGAAGTCTGTTAGGTGGCTTGTGATTGATTCTTTGTTGGCAAGGTGGGACCAGTAATTTATCTTTTATGGGACCAACTTCTGTTGGTGAGAGAGACAAGCTTTTGAGCTAACACAGAGCTCTTCTTCTTTGTTGGCAATCAAAGCAGAGGCCAGGGACTGAATGGGACATAGACACTAAACTCCCCTCTGATTCCTAGTCTTTCTCCATCAGCCTCACAGCTGAGGCACGCTTTCTGGAATAGTGCAGGAAACTTGCACTATTGCTTCTTGTGCTCCACATAGTTTGTGGATAAGCTGATTCCACTGCTGGACAAGGTACAAGGTACCACTTAAATCAAGGAATCGGCTTTGCTTGTTCCCAGTGGACCCACCCTTGTCTCGGTGTTGTCTAAAGGTACTACACTGTGCCTTTCCCCAAATAAATATTCCAATGAGACCGTGGCTCCCGCTGCTGTGACAAGAGTGTTACGCTGCTCTGAGCCTATTTCATTTGGGGTCTGATTCATTGTCATATTGAGAGTTTGGCAGTTTAACCAGATGTCACTCAAGGACAAGAGCACAATCTTTTCAGGATATGGGTTATATATTCCTCCTGGGAGCTTAATCATCTCTATATATTTTAGCATGACTTCCTTCCCGCTTTCTCACAGTAAACACACAGCTCCACAGTGGAGGTTTATCATAACCATTTCTAATCAAGAAACATGTCTAGTGGCAAACACCCATAGAGTATCTGGGGACAGCATGAAGCCTGTTCTCAGCAAGAACAGACATGTGGTGCATACATTTCTAACCACCTCAGGCCAGATCTGATACCCTTCTTCCTGGGGAATAACACTTTACCCCAGGAATGATTCTTTCCATTGGTTTCAAGGATGAAAGGGGAGTGGATTAAATAAACAAAAATCAAGTAAGAACACACATGAGGTTTCCCTTCAAGCATGTATCAAAACTAACCAAGGGCATCATTTCCATTTAAAAGGGAAGCACATTTAAAACAGGCAGAAGGAGATATCTGTTCATGAAACGTTAACCTGTGGAATACTCTGCCACTGGATGCTAACAAGGCAAAAGTTTCAATAAACAGGTAACTATTCATCAGAATGAGATTAGCTCCTACAGTTACACTAACGATGATAAACATTAGAGGCTCACATCTTTGATTATAAAGAGTAGCTAGATATAATTGAAAAGGCATGTGCAAAACACTAAAGTGGCAGGATATATTCACCCCATGATCTGGGTGTGTACCACTCACATACTTTCCAGTAAGTTTCAGATATTGAAGGGAGAGGCCCCTGTCTATCCACCTTAGGCATTTACATGGGCCCATCACGGGCTGGGAAGTAAGGCACAGAGAGGCTAAGAGTTGTGCCCAAGGTCTCACAGGAAGTCTGTGGTAGAGCAGGGACCTGAACTCAGGTCCTAGGCTAGTGCCCTAACCACAGGGCCATGCTATCTCTCCAAAAAGGCCCCTAGTAAGGTGCTCATTACTCATCTCTTACTGCAATAAATTTTCATTTCTACCATAATCTGTAAATGCCGCTGATTCTCCTGCCTCACTGCCATGGGGCGACTATTCACAATCCTTGACTAAACAATGCCAAAGGCCTGCTAATGAACTTCTGACCCCTTTCCTGCTCTCTGTTGGAGGTCAGCAGGTAGACATTGCATGACTGGAATCAAAGGTAAAATACCCTGCAAGCTGCCAGGGGCACCTGCTGGACAGGTAACTCATAGATAGCTATCTCATAGAAGTGCCTGGGTCTAGTTAGGCGACCCTCAGTTCATTAGTCTTTCTGAAAAGCAAACGTGTGGGCACCTGTTTTCAGGTGGCAGCTTTTTTGCCGCCCTAGGCGGCGGAAGGTCCCACTCCTGAAATGCCGCCACCGACAGAGGCGCCAGAAGGTCCCCCCCCCCCCGAAATACCACCAACGACCGGGGCGGCCGAAGATCCGGCCGCCGCGGTCGCCGCCCCCCAAATGTTAGTGCCCTAGGCGACCACCTAGGTCGCCTAATGGGTTGTGCCGGCCCTGCCTGTTTTGCTTGCTTAGAGTCAGTTCAGTTCCCTCAGCAAGACATGATTTACAATCTGCTAGTACAACAATCTGGAGGAACCATACGGTGCTGTTTATCCACACACAAAAAAGTCTGTTGTTAGGGTGTTAAGCTGATGTATGGTACTCTGATGTAATTTGTTCATCAAGCAGGGTGCTGTGCTGTCTAGAAGCATATGTAATGGTTAGCGTTTCTGCAGCTCAGCTCAGCTAAAGTTGGCATAAACAGAGAACAGGGAAAACCAATAGGAATGGGTTTTCCCATTGTGTGACTCATACAGGTTGAGATGTATCCTTTGTAGGACTGAAGCAAAGACAATATGAAGAAGAATAAGAAAAGGTTAGCCACTGCAATTCCCATATCAATGTTTTCTGGCAAACCAATCCCACAATGCTAGGCTTCTACCGTCAGAAGGACAGAAATAAGAATGCAGTTATGGATATAGACACCTTCTATGTCCAAGGCATTACAAAGCAATGCCTTAGAACTAGCCTTTCCCCAGAGAAAAGCTGAGTTTAATTCCGCTTTGGGTCACAAATGAAAAGAAGCTTGGTGACTCATGGGACTGGGAAAGGGATGCTGAGTCTTTCCCCATGAGGTTGCTGGTTCTAAGTTGTCCAAGGACTATCGTACCATCAGATGGCTGTTTGGTGGCCTCTGGGAAGTGAGCTGGTGGGGTTAGACAGAGGAGTGTACTTTCTACATTCCATTCAGTCCTTGGCCAATTGGGGTTTCTGTGATACAGAAATTGTACTGAGATCTACACTCAATTCAGATAGCCTGCATACTTGAGCAGCCATCAGATGGCAACAATAAGATGACCAGTTTGGGAATCACTGGTACATTCCCTTTTACTGATATTCTTCTGTCTATTTGGCAGTAGCCAAAATGTTTCAGTGCTTAGATACTAACATGATGGGTTCTATGAGTAAACCAAAGACTGATGGACGAGGTGCAGCAGCACCTCACCAGATTGCCAATGTATAGCTCTCATTTGTCATTCAAGGATTCTCCCCTGTATTACAGTCCCCTGGCCCTGCATTTTGGGGATTAGGTGTATCTATCACTTCACACCTCCTCACCTGCCGTGCCCATGTTACACAGTCCTGTTATCACTCCGTATCTCACTACGATAAAGAGGTCTTCTCACTCTTCATGGCTGTTATGCATTGACTGCCCAGCAAGATAATGAAGGAACTATCCTTGACCTTATGCAAACAAGGTTTTAATATTCAAGGTCTTTCATACGATAAACCTCTTGAGAAAGTTAGGGTGGCAGGGTCACCTGTAATCCTCACAGATTAACTGCCTCACCATGCAAAGCTGAGACCCCGAGCAGCACCTCATAGATGTGGAAGCACAATTTGTTTCTATCAGACTTTGTGTACATTTCAAAAGATTTTTGCAATGATGTGCAAGGAACTTGGAGTGCTTCAGTAACCAACTCACAGAGTGAACAGCAAACTCACAGCTATTTCTAAACCCAGGCTATGTTTTTATGCCTAACATACTCTGTAGCCATGCAGGAAAGTTCCAAAGATTCCAAGAGGAGCACCGCTAGCTCAGTGCCCCATCTTTGCCTCTGCTTTCATATCAAAGGAAGCAGCAAGGTGCCCACAGCACTGCCCCAGGCTCTCAAGAACGGGTGATCTCATGATTAAGGGGGAGATTTTCAAAGACAAAAACAAAAAACTAGCTAGGCACCTAACTCCCATTAAAATTCACTGGGAATTAGGTACCTACCTGCTATTTGCGTTATAACTCAGAAAGGGCATCAGAAAGGTCTGAGTTCAACGTCTACCTCTGCCATTGACTCACTGTGTGACCACAGACCTGAGACACATCACAATCTCTCTGTGCCCCAGGTGCTACTTCCTTTATGTGACAATTTGCCCATCCTGTTTATTTAGACAGCAAGCTCTTTGGGGCAAGGACTGTCTCTCACTATGGAGCCCTGATTTGACTGAGGCCTCTTGCTGCCACCAGATACAAATAACAAATATAAATAAAGGGGTTTTGGGGGGGGGGTGGGAGGGCGGGAGAGGGGAATTGAGATTTTGGACTTAATACGGTATGTAGGTTCTATGACCAGAAAGGGAGAGAACTGAAGACACATCAGACATAGGGCAAATATATCATCAACCCATGCTGTTGAGCCAAGCAAGCCATTTTTCCTCAGCCAGTCTTCACAGGAATACGTGACTCTGGGAAAGGATCTAAAGCCTTGTAACGGGGTGTGCCGACTCAGGGGCTAACTGAGCCCCCGTCACTCAAATCCACCCCATCCCCCCCAATTACATGAACCAGGCGTTGACTGAACAACAGGCAGTCGGCAGAAGGCCAATTAGCTGAGTGCAGATACCACTCGGGGCTAATTGCCTGGAAGCATCCCCAGCAGCTAGGACTATATAAGCAAACAGGAAGGAGGTGCTCAGAGCAGAGAAAGGAGCCTGATCGAAGGCTGAAGGAGGCCAGGCTAGATGCTGCTAGTTCTGTTCCCTTTCCCAAAAGCAAGTGGGGAAGCTGGCTAGGGACTGTAAACATACATAGAGAACCCAGCAGCCCCCCCCCACACACACACAAACACCCCCACACCTGTAATAAAAATACAATAAAATACAATGGTGGGGAAGGAGACCTGGCTTTATTGTAGTGAGTTGCCAAGGCTGGAAAGGCCCCTCAGGGGACCACCCCATGACAACGCAGAGTCAATCTGTGGAACTCTTTGCCAGAGGATGCTGTGAAGGCCAAGACTATAAGAGGATTCAAAAAAGAACTAGGTAAGTTCAAGGAGGATAGGTCCATCAATGGCTATTAGCCAGGGTGGAAAGGGATGGTGTCCCTAGCCTCTGTTTGCCAGAAGCTGGGAAATGGGTGACAGAGGATGGATCACTTGATGATTACCTGTTCTGCTCATTCCCTCTGGGGCACCTGGCACTGGCCACTGTCGGCAGACAGACTGGGCTAGATGGACCTTGGGTCTGACCCAGTATGGATGTTCTTAAGCCTGTTGAGGTCAATGGGACTATTCATGTGTTTAGCCACATGGCTGGATTAGAGCCCTCATCAATAGGGGTGAAATCTGGGCCCTATTGAAATCGATGACAAAACTCCCATGGATTTCAATGGGGCCACAATTTCCACCAGGTGTTTGAATCGGAACTGGCTCGGTGCACGCAGGCCAAGGAATGAATGCACCATGGACATTGCCCTCCCTGCATCACTCATAGAAGTGGTGTTCCAGGTGAGGGGGGAGGCATCTAAGTGGGGTTGGGAGGGGGGAGAGGGTGTTAGAGAGAGACCTCTTATCTTCACTAGGATTTTACTTTGTTTTAGCGGACATACGGTAAGAACACACCTTTTTTCCTAGTGAAGACAAGGCAACTTGTAGTTTGGACACGTTGGCAGCTCAAGGCAAACCCTCGGCTCTCCCTTAGTCTTTACCACGATTTGCTGACACAAGTTAAAATACGAACTGCTGTCTTCACCAGGAATTTACCTCATGTTAGTTACCACATGTTAGCTAACACAAGTCAAGAACACACCCTTTCCCCCCGTGAAATACTATGCTGGATATTTAAATAAATAAACGATATAGGGGCCTAATCCAAATCCCAAGGAAGTCAATAGGATTGTTCCCACTGACATCAATGGCTACTGCATCACGCCCTGGTCTCCTTTCAGCAGCACCAATCCCTTAACAATTATTTGTTTTAATTCATTCTCTCTCGCTTTTACTTCCTTTGCTGACTAAACTCTCCCAAATTCTAAGTATTTTTCCAACAAACTCTTTGTTTTGTCAGATTTCCCTCCTCTCTCACCCTTCTTTGCTATATATGGCATCATCCCTCCTGGTCTTTGCTCTATGCCTGAGTTTCAGGCCCTGACTAGCAGCCAGTGGGTATGAAGTATAAAGGTTAGAGGGAGTCACACTCAGAGCACTGGAAGCAGACCGTGGACCAGGGGCTTGGGATGACGCCAGCATCAAGAGACCAACTGGGATTGCAAAAGAGCGCACTTTGGGACAATTCACACTGGCACCAAAATCAGACAGTACACACCGGCCAGAAGGCCGGCGAAGGGGAGGGAGCAACACGGGAGACAGAATGAGAGTAACCCCTCATTACATGACCACTGCTGAGGTTGCAAAATGGACTCTAAATCTGCCAGTATTTGGCACGGAACAAGTCACGTAACACAGTTGTCTAAAGAGCGTGCAAGGGAATAAAATGGGAATAAATAAAACAAGCTTTTGTACTAGGGGGGAATTCACTGCATAGATTCATCTTAGCTCAGGATGCTTCAACTCTAGAGGCATTTCAAGAGGGGAAAGATTAGGGAATGAGGAGTGCCTGGGGAGTGGTCCTTCTAGCAAAAGCTGAATAATTCCTAACACTCATTGGTCACTGCAGTTGGGAAAGAGGAGCAGGAGTGTATTTTAGGTGACAATGAGCCTATCCGTTCAGTAAGGGAAAGGATCAAGCATGTGCAGATGCCAGGGAAACAGAATCACAGACACAAAACAGATAGACTCTCCTTTAAACTGTACCTCCATCTCGGTTATCCCAAACCAAGGGCTGGATCCTGCCTGGGGCTGGGTGCGTCCTGGCCATCTCTATATTTCCACAGGAGCTGAGGCCAATCAGGGCTTCCCAGAATAGGGCCCTAGGGCTGGCTTAGTTTGAGCTGCAGTTACAGACAGCAGAGAACTGTATTGTTCGGATTATTATTCTTGTACAGCGGGCCTGATTCTGCTCGCTTTTAAACCAGGTGGGATGAGGGAACATAAGGATTCAAATAATAGATTCATAGCTGGGCACTAGGATTATCTAGTCTGAAAAGAATCTCACCCAATAATCTCTGCATCAAGCCCATAACTTCTGTTTGAACTACAGCATATCTTTCAAAAAGGCTTAAAAACTGCAGGCAATGAAAAAAGTACCACGTCCCTAGGTAAGTCAATGTTGTTATGCTGGTTTAAGAGATTAATCCCATTATATCTACCATATGCAGATCACTAATTTGGGCCCAATTAGCTTAGCTTTCAGAAGTTCCTTATTCCCTAGAGGAAAGGACAGGCTTTTCTTTAGCTAAAAGAACACACTATTTATTCAGGGGGAGGTTTCAAAGGCACAAAGGCAGTTAGGTGCCATTGACAGCCAATGAGAGTTGGGCACCTAACTCTCATTTGTGCTTTTGAACATTTCCCCCTCATTTATTAAAACCAGGGGATTAAATCTCATGCCAATCAAATTTGCAATCTTTGCAAAACCTTGAATCCCCAAGGCCTCACCCATCTCTGCTTACTTTAGTTCAGTGGCCTCAGTTACACGAGGAGATGCACCATGAGCCCATGCTGTCTCTTCCACAGTAACATCATTGTCAGAGATATAGTCCAAGCAGAAATGCCCACAGCTAACTGCTGCCCCATTCCTCCCCAAATAAAACGTCCCTTTTACAAGTGCCTCATGTTGGGACTATCTGCCCAGCTATCTGGCCCTCAGAGCCTCCACCTAGGATGAGCCTCAGACACCCACCTGCATCTGTCAAATAGAAGTTGGGTTTGGTCAGATGAGCAGCCATAGCTTAGATGCTCATTCTGGACTTTCCAGGTCTGTCAGATCTCACATAAGTTTTTAGATACTTCCTGTTCCCTCTCAGCCCCCAAATGCCATGAGAAGAGCACAGGGGTAGGAGGCTTGTATGGGGCTTCACCCTAACATTGTGGAACCAGCCTGCAGTCAACAATGGCACAGCTGAGAACATGACATTTATAGTAAATAACCCGGACTGGTGCACAATGCAGCCGCTGTGTATTAATGGGAATTGGGAAAAATAAACCCTGTCTAGGACAAAACCAGAAAAAAAATGCACTATTTGTATTGTCCAAGAGTCAAGGTGATAGACAGTCGGGTTTTTTAAGTAAAGAAGTCTGCTTCATTCACAGCAGCAAAGCAATTCGGTGTAAAGGTATCAGGACACACACAAAAAACCCATCAGCCCAGCAAAAAGATCTGTCTAAAGTTTTTGATACTGCACCGGATACAAATGTTCAGGTCTGAGATTAGGCTAGATTATAGACAAGAGGCGTTCAGATCCAGATTCTATCATGTCCAAACTATGGCAAGTAGTTGGATAATTTCAAACAGCTACAGAAGTGTGTAGATCTTTGCACACACAAACATGGTTGCTAACAAGTAACACCCATGCATTTCCTGTCATTTTCCAGTATAAATCTGACTCAGCGGAGCTGTAAAATTACTGTGCAAAATACTGGCCAATAAAGGTCCATCATTACCTCCCAAGCATCCCTCCTTTATGAGCCACACCTACTTTCACGGACCCCAATTTCCACTCCAGCACTAAACCCGCTCCTATCTGCGCTTCCATTGGTGGCAGTTATTGAGATTAGAAATCACTACAAGGATCTAGGAAATGGCCATGCTAAGGAAATTAACCCCACAAAGAAACCAGTAACTCATTTGGTTTGGGAGATTGTTAAAAAAACAAAACTTAGGCTCGGTTAGTGAAGTTTTTGGCCCATCATGGTTGAGTTTCAGCTGAGCCTAGGGAGATATCTTTGAGATGACCTAGGATAGAGAGCTGACAATCTTTGAGTAAGTCTGAGCTGATTCAGTTCCATGTGAAACCCCAAGGAAACTCAATAGTTTTCCATAGTTTCAAGCTGAAAATGTTGCTTCTTAGGACAATTTCTACTTTGAATTTCACTTTGAGCTTTTGGATTCTAACAAATCCAGAAGTTCAAATGTACCTTATATGAATCCAACCCGCTGTACCGGGCCTCGTCTACATACACAAGTTGTACCGCTGCAAATATACTGCGTAGCCAACTCGGCACAACGCCCCTATTTTGGACACAGTTATACCCACATAAAAGTACTTATCCTGGTATAGTTCCCATACAGGAAGGGGAGTAAGATATATACATATAAGACATCCTTTCAGCGGGATAGCTGCATCCATCCTAGGGGGTGTACAGAACATAGTAAAAACATCGCACTCCAAACTGAAATGGTTATACCAGTACAGAGACTGTGTGTAGACCAGACTTAAATGGTTGAAAGGTCTGACTCAGCTCTGACTTATACTGGGGAAATGTCACATCCTGAGCTGTCAGCTAGAGTTAGCAGCAAGAGTTATTCTGGGTTTATTATCCCAGCGTTTGCCCGGATGGTTGGGGAACTGGCCTCTCTGTACCATTTTTAATGTGCCCATGAAATAAAATACTGTCTAGTTCAGGATGCCTCTTGGTGCCAGCTGCACTGTGCTTCACCCTGTTATGAAAGGCCCTCTTTCCCGGCACCTGTCAACTGCTCAGAACTTTCCAATGGCAATCACCTAGAGGCAGGATTAGAACAGTGGCCTTGGACTTGGGAAACCTGTGCTCAACTCTCAGTTCTGCCAGACTCCCTGTGTGACTTTGGGCAACTCACAGTCTCCCCGTGCCTCAGCTCCCCAGCTGTAAAACAGGGATATTAGCACTGCCCTGCCTGGGAGGATTAATACGTTAAAGATTCTGAGATGCTGAGGCACCATGTAAGTACCTACGCCAGACAAAAAGCAGCATCGCTCAGAGAGGGGAAAACAGGAGTATAATTAGCTTCCCTAGGTGATGTCTGTGAAGGCACAGATATCTGAGTTGAACGTACTTCCTCATATGATGTGCAGTAGGTCTCGGGCTTCACAAGGCCACATGTCGACGAGGCTTTTAAGTGATGGATTCGTCCTATCAGCAGGTCTCCCGCAGGTGGGTAGCAGGCACCGTGGGAACAGGAGCCCTGTGCATCCAGGAGCAGTGGCAATGCTAAAACAACACAAGAACAAGCCTTTAATAATGTTCTATGCTACACCACAAAATCACCATTGCTGGTGACAGTAACTGGCCTGGCTAATTGGCATCCTCTGAGGTAAGGGAGAAGAATGAATGGGTGAACTACATGAGCCCAAGCGGAGTGTAAAGGCAAGATGAAAACACTCAGCACAAGTGGTGAAAAGCAAACTCATTTTCTTCCTGAGTTGCACATAAGGAAAATGGGTTTTAAATAATTGGGCCTTAGTAACAATCCCCCCTTAGAGCTCTCCTCTGCCAAGATGTCTCCAAAAAACGTGATGTCGGTTAGGCGGCTGGTGTGCCGAGACCACTGCTGTCATACTGACCAATGGAGTCTCGTTGTCTCCTTGTGCTCGAGCTGTATCCACCTGTTATCGCTAACTCTTTGGGACAGGACCGTCTTTTCGTTCTGTGTTTGCACAGCACCTTGCACCCTGGGGTTCTGGGGCCATGACCAGAGCTCCTAGGTGCTAAGGCAATGCAAGTAATAACAGCAAATACATAGTTCATAACCTAGAAGCATCTCATGAATCTCAGATTCTAGCTGTTCTCGCTGCTCACGAAAGACTACAATCATTTCTCACAGAGGACCCCTATGGATCACCCTATGTACTAATTAGCTCTGCGGGAAATGTAGGCAGCGTTTACAACCAACTGGACTGAACAACAGTTTTTACAGGAGCTAAGGATAACGTGGCTCATCTCCCACCCAAATATCCTGGCCACTTTCAGTAAAGCACAGCAAACCACTACTAAACAAGGGCAGATATTAAGTGGGGTCTCCTCAAGGCCCCTTTAGAGGCACAGATAGGATGGTAAAGCTTACCCAGGAGAATGAAGCATGTCCATACAATGGGCCGGGGGGGAGATTCCATGCCTCCAAGGACTCACCTGAGACAGAATTTGCAGCATGAATGAAACGGTTCAGAAAACGACAAGCGAAAGCACAAATCACCATCCTTTTATCACCCTCCCTTCCCGTTTTACGACCAGATAACTTCCTTGACTTCAACAGAGTTCAACAAGCGCAAGTGAGAGAAGAGAATCAGCGCTTTGGATTGTCCAGAGTGTATATTTAACATTTAAAACAAATGGACAAGCCCCCACTTTTGTTTTTAACCTTTTAGTATAAATACCTGCTCATGAATGATAAAAAGCTCTTTGATGAAGTAACTGGCTGTATCTTTACATCTTTATTTTATTCTCTAAAGTGACCAATAGGTATAAACAGAACAAGTTACTCTGCTAGGATTCTGCTTTCATGCCTAACAGCTTGCTTTTTCAGAGGTGCCAAGAACCCACAGTCTCATGGACTATAATGAGAGTTGTTTGTGTACAGCACCTCTGAAAATCAGGTCCCAAATACCCAGCAAGTAGACACATTTTAACAAACGAATATAATCCAGCCAGGCCACTTCTTCACCTGCCTACAGTGTAGTTATGTTTGCAGTCCCACCCTTTATCCTTTCTTTTTCAGGCTTTATTCCAGCTCAGGTTCAAAGTCTTTTACAAGTTTTGCAAAGTTGAAAAAATGCAGCAAAGTACATGCACTATACAAACACTTTCCATTTGTGTAACTTAATCATATCAATGTTCCCGCTGCCTGCAGGAAACGCCTGCCAGCCCTCCGATCTTGACAAGAAATCCCTCCCTGTGCTGCCATTTTCCCTGTGTAACACACAGCACTGGCAGGGCTCACTGCTTGTCCCTGTCTCCTGGGCAGTGCTGTACATACCTGGCTCAGGGGCTAGACTTTTCTTTCCTCTTCCCCCGTTATTGAGCAGCTGATATGAATTCTCATCTGAGTCCTGATGGGCTGTCTCCTTTCACTCTCTGCTTTTAAATGCAGCCTCACCTGAGGAAGGAAGTTCCTGTGGCGAGGGTGCGGCAATGATAAAGGGAGGTGATTCAGGACTCTTCAGACGTACACACCCATTTACTGTGTAACTCATTACACACTCCCGAGACAGCCTGAGACAGAAGGTCCTTCTGCACTGTAATGCACGTGAAAAACCCTACAATTAGCCAGCAAGTGGACTCAGATCTATGAATATACACTTCAGCTTTAGGAACATCTGAGGACAGTGAGACAGTTTCACAGCTAATGTTCATGTAGATCATTATAATCCAGACTGATTCTGAGCTGCTCGGATGTTTACCTGAAGGGCACATATCCTGACAAGAGTTTGGGGATCATCATCATTATCAGCCCCATTTTACAGATGAGGAGTTGAGGCACAGAGAAATTAAGGGCAATGTTTTCAAAGGAGCTCAGTTCCCATTTAGCCACCTAAATAAGTGGCCAGATTTCCAAAGGAGTGCAGCATCTAATGCGCCAGGATTAGAACCCAGATCTCCCAAAACCCAGTCTAGTTCCTCAACCACATCCTTCCGTTTTGGATCCAATTCTGATCTCATTTACATGATAGCACTGAAGGCCTCATTTAGTTCTGAGCTGCTCTGATAAAACAGCCCAGTGTTACGTGAATACTAAGTCACTCAGAGTTGGATTGAGACCCACCAACTCATTGCACACAAGAGGCTAGCCTGCTGCTTGGAGAGTAGTGGCTTTCAGGCACTGCCTCTGCGTGCTACATTTGAGCAGATGCAGAGAGGCAGAAAGCTGTGTGTTCGTTTGCCAATCCCCCAAAGCCATGCAATTCTCTGTTCTCACTCCCTCCTTTTAGGGTGAGATCCAAGCCCCATGAATATCGATGGCACCCAGATGAGGCCCTTAACCTCACTGAAACAACCACCCCAATAAATATCTGGTCTCCAGCTGTTAAAGCTGTTGCACCAGAACACTGGCTGTTAAAAAATTATTTTGACTCTTAGATCCTCAGCTGGTGTATGCTGGAATAGCTCCATTGGCTTCGCTGGAGATATGCCAATTTGCTCAGGCAGGAGGCAGAGGAGCTGGCCCTTAATGTAGAGAGAACAATTAAGGTTCAAAAATAATCTGTCCCCTAAGGCTACCACATCTGAAACCTTAGCTCAGAGATTTAGGTGTGCCAAGTACGCTGTGTGGGCAGGCAGCAGCCTGGGCGTGCCTGCATTGAATGGGCTGTTCATAGGCCGATTAATAATGGTGTAATACCACATTTTTCACTCTGGAATCTTAATCCAGCAAAGCATCACCCCGCAGCCAGCAGCTCACAGCATGTCGAAACCAAGCGACTAAACGTCCCTCACAGATGTAAACTCAGCGTCTGAACACTGGTGGCTTTGTGGATACTGCATGTGGAGCAGCCCAGCTGTGGGACCAAACCCCAAACTCCAGATCCAAACCCTCCCAGGCAAATCCACCCATGGTAATAACAACACTTTGCACTCATATAACACCTTTCAGCAGGCCCCAGATGATAACAGTGACCTGACAACGCAAAGCACCAACTGGGTCCCTGTATCTCCTGGTGGTAAATGCCCCCACAACCAAGCTAAAATGGGACTTCAGAGCATTGGTACCTAAATAAAAGCTGTACCGTATCCTTCAGGACCAACACTGACTAACGGACCAAAGAGAGGCTTAGAAATCAGAGATGGGTCCAAACCCTAGAGCTGAACACTGCAAACCTTGAGGAAGTCTGGATCCAATCTGACCCCAAACCTGTCGCTGCCCCGGACAACCACTGCATATGACAGAGCCAATCCTGCTGCAGGCAAGAGACCACCCGGCTGCCTGTGCCTGGGACAAAATGCAATGCCCCCCATTCTGAATGCCTAGCCCATATATCAAAGGGTGCTCTTGTGGTCAAGGCACTGTACTTGAGAGAGGTGCATTCAACTCCTACGTCTGCCACACACTGCCCACGTGGCCTGGGGCAAGTCACTGAATCTTCTTTTGCCTCAGTTTCCCATCTGTGGAATGGAGCTAATAGTCTATCACAGAGAGGTTCTGAAAATAAATTCATTAACATTTGAGATGCCAGGGAACTACATATGTCTGAGCACCACTGATGTGAAGTACTTAGGGCCTGTTCTGATCTGTTTTGGTGGGAGCTGGATCCGGGCCTTAATACCCCATGTGAATCACGACAGAAGTTATTATTATTTTTGTTATCATAGCACCCGAATCCCATTGTGCTAAGCACGGTACAAACACAGAACAAAAAGACAGTCGCTGCCTCAAGGAGCTTGCAATCTAACTCTTGTACTCATTTTCCTAGGGATTTCCTCTAAGGGCCTCTTCAAAAGCCAAATTGGTCACTTCGGTGGCAGCCCACTAGACAGCTTGGACAGCACTGCTCGAAAAGGGTCCAAGTGTCCTGCGTGCTCTCCCCATTACATCCGGGGATCCTGAGCATTAGATGCCACATACCGTGGTGATTCACAGCCTGATAAGGGGATGCGAAATCCCAGCCTACCATAAAAGGCAGAGTGTTGCAATTCTGTGGCACAGACGGGGTGGAGCAGAGAAACATAGACAGACCCACAAAGCAGCTCAAAGTCTATCCAAAATGTTTTATTTCACTCTCCACCTTCTTCTCCAGGAGAACACAGACAGGAAGTAAACAAGCACCTGGTTAGTCAGGCTCTACTGGCTGAAGCAGGAGCAAACGTGAGGAATCGCCTGATTTCAGGAAGGTAGAATAACAACAGCCACTGTAATAGAACTAGGGCTTCTGGTGTAGGCTGGTCCAGGGATGAGAGATCCAACCTGGGAGTCAGGAAAACACAGTTCAACTCCTTACTCTACCGCAGACGTGTGCGATGTGGAAGAAGTCGCCTACTCTCTGTGCCCTCGTCTGTAAAAGGGGAATAACAGGCCTGCCTGCTAAATACTAGTGAGATAAGGTGGGTGAGGTAATACCCTTTATTGGACTAGCCACTGTTGGTGAAAGAGACAAGCATTGTAGCTCGAAATCTTGGCTCTCTCACCAACAGAGTTGGTCCTATATAAAGATACTACCTCACCTGCCTTGTCTTTCTCATATCCAGGGGCCAACCCTCCTCCCACAACACTGCAAATACTGTAATATTATATAGCAGGGAATAAAATATATTAAAGACTGGGAGAGCATATAAGTACCTAAAACAGATAGAATTGCAGCACAGTCGTGCAATTTTTATTTAATTTAATTAATTTATTTATTAAAGAGGGAGCATCAATGGACATAGGAGGGGATTGGAGGGACACAACGCCGGACAAGTTTTAAATGTTTTTTTATTTTTAAATTGTCTACAGCTGCATTCCCACAGTCCCTTCAGCTCCTGCAAGCTAAGGAGGGTTGGGCCCAGTCAACCCCCAGATAACTGACCTGCAATAAAAAAATGAGTCGCGTCAGGAAGTGGTTTTGGTGATTCAACAGCTAGTGCTCTGTCCTCTTAATCAGCACAGAGCCAGTGCCCCAGGGTAGTGCTAGGCTGCTGACAGTGCCCTCTGTGGGGTGCAACACGAAGGCACTAAGTACTCATGGCCACTAACGATCTTATGGCACTTTTCCCATAAGCTTGTTGTCCTATCTGGACTGACCTAGGACTTCAATTTTGCCTCCCTAAACTCCCAGTGAAGTTTCATTTGGATCGGAGAGTCTCCACTTCCTGCCCTAATCTGTGGAGTAGTGTTGCTGCGAGAAGCCAGACAGCTTCCATATTCCACCTCAGAGGCAGCACTTTGGAACTGGAAGAGTTCTCCATCTTGAGAGGCTGCCCACTGAGCAGCAGCTGGGTACAGACAGCGCATCCATGTTCACGTTGCTGCCAATAGGACATAGATTTTAAAAGACTCCATCCATGCTACCCTAGCAACAACCAATAAAGACACTGCTAGTTTGGGTTCAATCGCAATGTGGAAAGGGCCGAAGTGGCTTGAACATGAATGCTCCACAGCCCGTTGGCTAGGAACTAACCACCCAACAGAGACAACTGATGGAGCGAGGGGTGGAAGGATCACTCGCACTTCTAAGAGACACAGACAACGCTCTTCTTCAATTAACACTCTCTGCAGTACATTGCGTACTGGCCACACGATATCACTGTGTCCTGCCCAGCCCAGGTGAAAGGAAACAAATGTAGGTGCCACAAGTCCAAATTCTGTGATTAAATCTAGAGCTGGACGTTTATTGGCAAAGTTAGAATCCATGGCAGCAGAGGTGGGAGATGCTGTGACATGGCAGTTTCAGATACTGGTATCAAAGCTGAGGTGCTAACATGAAAAATGTTCCCTCCCCATCCAATCCACTTCCCTCTGTTTCTTCTTCTCATTTTAAATAGAGCTGGTCAGGAAACTTTTTTTCCCCTGCAAAAAATTTGGATGAAAACCAAAATTTTCATTTTTTGTCAAATTTTCTTTAGCATTTCTTGGGTTTTCAGTGCCAGATTATCCTGGTTTTCTAATGAAAACCCAATAAATCTCAACAAAAATGGATGGTTTCTGTGAAAATATCCATGTTGTAAAAAAAAACCTCGATTTTCCGTTGAAACAAAAGATTTGGCAGAAAACGTTTGACCTGCTCTAATTTTAGTCTCTTTTCCGTTATCCAGGAGTTCATTCCAGAGAGCTGTGCCACACCTGGTTATGTAGGCCAATGCCTTTGCTTAGGATCTGAATGCAGTGTGAGTCAGATATTGATAACTAGCCTCAAACAGGAAGCATATCAGGCCTGTTTGTTTATTGCTTTGGGCAGACAAGCTCTAAAATGATCCACCTCTCCCAATTAGCAATGGCTCAGAAGGAACCACCATTTGACTAACTGGTCAATGGGAAAACAGATTACTAGATATTAGTCAGCTGATCCATGCAACTGAATTGCCCAAATGGCTGGGTATGGACTATTTGGCAATGCAGGTAAATTATAATAGCTAGACCTCCCGAGAGAGAAAACAACAAGCTTGGGACTAGAGCTACTGGGAAAATTTCCATTGAAGTTTAAGTTCTAAAATCAAAAGAATATTTAGTTAAATCTAAAGTCAAAAACCCACTTTTTACAATTTTCAAAAAAACTAACATTTTTCAACTTTTTAAAAAGAATTAAACAAAATGAAACATTTCCATTTCTTTTTAAATTTTTCATGAAATATCCTTTTTAACCAGCTCAACTTGGGACGCAGATTAAACCAGTTCTGGCCCAGTCCACACCAAAACCTTCCCCTAAAAGCAATCTCAAATGTTTAGGTAACTTTTTGGACCCATTTTATTTTCCATTTTCATACCCTTTCAAGCTTCCTGATACCTTCTCTAACCTTAATAGACAATTTTAAATTAACTAGGCAGTCAGCAAAATACTATTCACTACACTTTGTCTAGCATGTAGCTAAAGGAACAAATTAAAATGTGTCCGTAATATGTGTCAGTTTCAATAAAAATTCAAGTTAGTTTGCAGTGTGTATAATAAAGCTGGGTGGATTTTTTCAAATTTAAAACAAAAAACGGGAAAAGACTTTTTGTAGGAAAAAAGGTGAGTTTTCTCCCTCTTTCCCAAACAGCTGGTGTACATAGTCCATAGTTTATAATCTATGTTCAAAATGTTTCGTTGCAGTCCAGTAACAGCATAACATATATACCGCCAGTCAGATTTGATGGATGAGGGCGTGGAGTAGAGCTGGTTGCAATTTTTCTGTTGAAATATTTTTGTCTTTGACAACAAATTGGCTGTTTGACCAAAATGAAAATTTTCACAGATAATTTTCACTTTGAAATTTTTCAATTTCTTGACAAAATCAGTTTCTTGATTGATTCGTCAATTAAAATTGCTGATAAACATTGTCAGGTTTTCTCAAAAACGTAACATTTTTAGTTTTGCTTGTTTCTGTTTTTTTATTGTACATATGTAATTCTTTTAAAGCTTCTCTGAATTTCTGTTTGTTTTCGGTTTGTTTGTTGATTTTTCCTAAGTTTTCTGAGAAAACTAAAGTGGTATTTTTTGATCCACTGCAGTTTGAGGATCAGTCTTTGAGGAAGGCAAGAGGCAGAAGTTCCACTACTGAATAATTCAGGAGTAGCATTAATGAACATCCTGTGAGAACCACATCCTGATTTTCCCCATCCACAAGGAACAGCTGGCCCAACACAGCACTTCATGGGAGGGTTACAGAGAACAAATGAGGGGCTCCAGAGACAAGTTCTGCCTGCCAAACAGCCCAGGAGCCCAACTGAAATTGCAATTGCGAACAGCAGTATGGTTGACAATTACCCATTTTCCACTTCTAAATGCTGATTTGTACACACAAATGTGGGTTTACACGTGCAATTCAGGCAGCCACTTTGGAAATCAGGGCCTTGTCTGTGCAACGCTTCTGATCCCATCTATGCAAAAGGTGATTTGCTTCATTCTTTTTGCACCCGTTGCCACTCTCAGAACCACAGACCACGTGCCTTAGCCTGCTACCTGGCTTCCCTACCAGTCCCAGCAACTACATTTTCCAGACACTATTGCCTTTATTATGTAACTTCTACTCCAAGCGGGGAGCCATCAAATCATTTACCTACCTGAACACGTGTTTATTAGAGACAAAGTCCAAATGCAGCTGACCCTTGCCCGTATATGGGACATGTGGAACTGGGAGATGTGGCAATAGGCCCTTCTGCTTTAGCAAGACAAGGATGAAAATAGTGCTGTGCAATATTTGGGGAAATTTCGCTATCTGGCAGAAAGTGGGCATTTCCCTATGTCTGACTGGGCTGGGCTTCTCTTGGAAATGAGATGCAAGATACTTGTGCAAAAACAGCATTTCACTGAATCGTAGTTGAGAATTTCCCTCCAACTGTTAAATAAGCAAGGCTGGATTTCCAATACACACATGCCAACCCGATTTCTCTCTTTCTGGTCTTGTTGATAAAGCTGTACCAGTTTAAGCCAAGGTGGGAGGCTGTATCGATTTAGTTCAGAGGTTCTCAAACTGGAGGTCGGGACCCCTGAGGGGGTCGTGAGGTTATTACATGGGGGGGTCGCGAGCTGTCAGCCTCCATCCCAAACCCCACTTTGCCTCCAACATTTATAATAGTGTTAAATATCTTTTTAATTATAAGGGGGGGGTCGCACTCAGTGGCTTGCTATGTGAAAGGGGTCACCAGTACAAAAGTTTGAGAGACCCTGATTTAGTTAAAAGATGCATCTTTGTGTGCGGACAAGCTTCCATGAGTTTAAACCTGGCTTGTGTTGGGTTAGCTTTCATGGATGTAAGAGCCTTCAGTGCAAAGCTGCACCTGTTTAACTAAATCGATGCAACATCACATTTTTAATTAAGCCAGTGCTTAAACAGAGCAGAAACTGAGGGTGTGGCCGTCTGACAGTTCACTCCAACATCTGCTACTGCACAGAGGGGACAACACCTTCACTTCCTGCAGCACCCTGAGAGTTTCCCAACCAAGGCCTGACACAGTGCTAGCCTGAGAGCCCTGACAGGATCACAGTGCAATATGGTGTGACTGCAGGCGTAGACAAGCACATGACATCCTACGTACTTGTTCATGTCCCTTTACCAGTGCTGACGGCTGGACCACTAATGATACCAAAGCAACATCACTAGGGCTATACTACAAGCTGTGGAATGTTTACAAACATAAAAGGGTCACTAAAGATCAGCGCAAGGAGCTCAACACAAGCCTTGATGGTCAATATAACTTTACGACTCAGGGTCATTAATGAAACAACAGATCAGCAGCCAGACCTATGTTTCTGATGCTCCATCCCTGCTGATGTGTCCGCAGGCATGAGCGACACAATGCACCTGTGGGCTTTACTGCAGCAATAAAGATTACACAAGGACACTTTCCTCGCCACACGGGTCTTTGATCGCAAAGGTCGCGGATAAGGGCTCCGGCATTTTCCTCTCTGGGACGGAGTGACAGGGTGATAGGTCCAACTTTGGCAAGAGAAGGGAGAGAGCAAATTGCACGCTTAGATGATCCAAACAGGTCTGAAGGGTTGAAGCGAGCACTCCTAAGGAGGATGTAGAGGTAGAGATGGGGTAGACGGGGACTCTGTGATTCAAAAAATCCTGCAGCCCTGAATCTGAGCCGGGGGCAGCTGACATGGGCTCGGGTTGCGGGGGCTATACAATATCAGTGTGTACCTGTTCAGGCTCGAGCCCAGGCTCTGAGTTGCTCCCCCTCGGGAGGTTTCAGAACCCTGAGTCTGAGCATCTACATTGCAATTTTATAGCCAACCAGCCTGAGCCCTATAAGCCCAAGGCAGCTGACCCAGGCCAATCACAGCTGTGCCCTGGATCTTCTCTCAGAGTGCAACCATACCCTGAAGCTTCTGTTCCTAGCTCTGCCACTTACTTGGTGTATAGCTTTAGTCAAGTCACTTCCCCTCTCTGCTTCTGTTACCCCTCATTGGGTAAGTCACGTCACCTCTCTGAGCCTCAGTTTCCACATTTGTAAAATGGGGATAATCAGGGGTGGGGAGCTTTCATTCCTCACTGTTTGGGAAGGTTCTGAGATGTTCCGATGGAGGGTGCTGTATACAGATGCACAAATGCCTAGATATTGAGGCTCTGGTGCCTGTGTTCTTTATCAAAACTTAGATAAAGGGAAAGGAAATGATGAGGTTTGCTCCAGCTTCCTTGGCTCTGCTCTCAAGCTACGTTAATCTACAAGACCTGCACGTGACAAATCCTTTCCTGTCACTTACTACAGCCTCGGAATTGCAATATTTATTTGACTGAAATGAAAACTGAAATCTTAATAGCAAATGACTAATGCCGTCAGCTGATTAGCTATTATGCACTCCCATCCTGTACACAAATCACAAAGTTGATGTGCCCATGACCAAATAAGAAAATAGTCTTATTTGCATAGAACTATGCGCTGTCCTGTCCTGGGGACAATAAAGGTGTGACATTTTTTAAAAGAGTGGGTAGTCAGAAATTGTAAAACGTTTCCCTTCTTATTCAACACAACTTTGAGATGCAGCTGCTCACTCTTCTGACCAAGACGTGTTTTTTCCTGCTGGCACTGTAGAGTCTATGCAGCTCTGGGACACAAGGCTGGATTTTGTTGTGCCTTAAGCACACCAGTTTTTTGTTGTTGTTGTCGCTGCTCTAGACCTGATCATGTCTAATGGAAAAACACCACTTGCTTGTCATCACATTTGCTACGTGCAATCCCACTAAGACAAATCCTCAACATTTTAGCTAACTTCCAACCCCCCACATTCCTTGCCCGTTGCTAACAGGATTAGACAGTCTGGCCCAGGTTGCATTTATTTAGTTTCAGATTGATTGTTTTCCCAGGGCCAATGTACATGGATTCTTTTTCCTAGGGAACTATCGCTATCTCTCAGCCTTATTTTCCTTGAAAACCCTTTAGCTAATTATGCATCTTGCGCTTTAGTTAAAATGGATTTATCCATATTCTCTGTAACAGTTATATCGGTGTGTCTGGCCCCCAGATATTGCTAGCTCTAAAAAAAATTAATTAAAAAGCACATGATTCCTATTTATTAATTTAACTCCATTTGCAGCAGGGTAATAATGCACCCTGTAAAGAGAGTTAACTGTGTTGTTCTTTGCTTGTTATGTTTTGCAGCTTGGTTTCTTAGCACTAGGATTTCTCCCCTTTTCCATTATACTTATTTTCTCTCATCCAGAGTTCTACAGACTTGGTTTGACAAATCTTTCCCTTCAGACTGGCTGCTCAGCAATTCCCAAATCTTTACAGAAGAGAGGAGATCAGTCCATCCTCCTATGTTACAGAGCTCAGAATTCACACTGTGCCTATGTCCATAATGACAGGTTTCAGAGTAGCAGCTGTGTTAGTCTGTATCTGCAAAAAGAACGAGGAGTACTTGTGGCACCTTAGAGACGAACAAATTTATTTGAGCATAAGCTTTTGTGGGCAACAGCCCACTTCATCAGATGCATATGATTCTCTATGTTCCATTCTAGGCATCTGATGAAGTGGGTTCTAGCCCACGAAAGCTTATGCTCAAATAAATTTGCGAGTCTCTAAGGTGCCACAAGTACTCCTCATTCTTTATGTCCATAATAATCATCTTCCCAATTCCCCTTGCTGTTCACTCCTTTTGATGTTCTTCCTGCCACCAAATTAACACCCTGTTAAATTTCATGCCCACAGCAGCTTTAATCTTCAGGTATTAACATTAATCGTAGACATTAACCCTCTGGATGACACTCCTTCTCAAGCCCAGTCTGCACACCAAAACTGCACCAATTTAACTAACTAGCTACGTGAATAACGTAGCTGAAGTTCGAAGTACCTTAGTTCGAACTTACCTCGGTCCAGACGCGGCAGGCAGGCTCCCCTGTTGACTTCGCGGTACTCCTCTCGCCAAGCTGGAGTACCGCAGTCGACGGTGAGCACTTCCGGGTTCGACTTATCTCGTCCAGACAAGACGCGATAAGTCGAACCCAGAAGTTCGATTTGCTTGCCGCCGAACTACCGGGTGAGTGTAGACCTACCCTTAGAAATTAGATCGGCCTAAGAAACATTGCTCAGGGCTGAGAAAAATGTTGTGTCTTGAGCACTGTAGCTAGGTTGACCTAACCCTTGGTGTAGACATGGCTAGGTTGATGTAAGAATTCTTCCATTGACCTAGCTACTGCCTCTCGGAGAGGTGGATTAACTCATGAACTACAGCTATGGGAAAAAAAACTTACATTGATGTAGGAAGCCTCTACAATACAGCATTATGACAGCACAGCTACGCTACCAGAGTACTGTAGCCGCTGTAGTGTAGCGATGCCCTGGACTGATTTAGGGCTTGTCCATCCAGGAAAGTGGCACTGGCATAACCTAAGGTGTGAATTTAAACCAAATACAGTTAAGATAAACCAAAAGAAGCTGCTCTTAAACTGAAATAAGAGTGTCCACACAGAGGTTTTCACCAGTTTAAGCTGATTGGTAACAGGTTTCATTTAAAGAAAAATAACCCACTTAAGCCAAAATAAGAGCAACCGCACAGGGGTTTGCAAACTGATTCAAGTTGAACTGGTGCACCTTTCCTGTGCTGAGAAGGCCTCAGTTAAACCTGTATAAATGCCTTTGGTTGGACACTCAAATAAAATTAAGAGTGGCTAAAATTAGTTTAATTTAACATGAAGATAATTAACAGTAGCCACTCTTAATCCAATTTAAACATATCCACACAGTGAGGTTGCATTGACTTAACTAATGTGATGTAAAAAACTATTTTGTTAAATAGATGCAATTTCTGGGTGTGATGCACTGCGGGATTGTTGCCAACTCACAGGATTTGATCACGAATCTCATGATATTCATTTATTTTTCTTAACTGTGTGACTCCAGGGGCTGAAGCTTTATGTGATAATCTCATTCTCAGCTTTCTTTTTAAAAACTAAAGTGGTTGCAGAGAAAAGCTGAAGAACAAACCCTAAATGCTCAAAAATCAGAAGGCAAGGGGGGAATTTTTTTTTTTTTTTTTAAATCTCATGGTTTCAGGGAGCCTGACTCTTAGGCTACGTCTACACTATGGGGGGTGAGGGGATCGATTTCAGCTATGCAAATTCAGCTACGCGAATAATGTAGCTGAATTCGACGTATCTGATCCGACTTACCCCGCTGTGAGGACGGCGGCAAATCGACTGCCGCGGCTCCCCCGTCGACGGCGCTTACTCCTACCTGGGCTGGTGGAGTACGTGCGTCGATTCGGGGATCTATTATCGCGTCCCGACGAGACGCGATAAATCGATCCCCGAGAGATCGATTTTCTACCGCCGATCCGGGCGGGTAGTGAAGACCAGCCCATAGTTTTTGAACTCTTGGGCTTGCCAATACAGTTGATTAGTTTCTTGTTACACCTACAATGTGCTAGGCTCTGTACAACCCCAAAAAGGCACAGGCATTTCCTCAAGGAACTGAGACAAAAAGCTATGACCAGCTCTCCTTTCAGATCAGACTTTATTCCTTAAGGAGCCAGTACAGTCCTGTCCTGTCAGACAGTGGCTGTTCAGCAGTTAACAAACAATCTGGTAATAATTACAATGCCCCTGAACTTTCTCTATTTGCTGTCTCCTCAGCATTTTTCTCTGTAATGCTCACTTTTCAATGTACTGAAGGAGGAAAAAAATGCCTTAAATATAGTGACCAGCTGTAAAATTTGTTGCCAAGTTGGAGGAAAAGGTAAATAATGTAAAAAGAGCAACCAAAGAGAACCAGCTGGTTCTTTAGCAACCTTTGCAAAAAATCCAGCAATTCAGTTTCAAATGCACTTGGGGAATCTGTGCGTAAAATAACAGAGCAGTTTCAATATCATAATCTTTCAAGGGTCCTTTCCCTGACCGACCATAACCTGTTCCCAGCAAGCAGCACCAGCAGTCCTTGGAAGGGGGAGGAGAGTGTTACAATGGTGAAGAAACTATAGTGCTTCTGCTACGTGCAGGATGTGTGGGGAAAGCGTGTGAGTGACTCACTGACTAGCCCTCGCTCACATACTGAATGAAACTCTGGGCCAGAAATAAAGTCCCAGATTTCAGTAACAAGTATTTATCTGCACATGTTAACCGCTGTATATTTATACCATGACCCAGATCCTGGAGACCGGCTATTTAGTGCCTCATGCAGGTCAGGGGTGCAGGTAGGGGGACAAGCCACCTTTATGCTCTTCCCCCCAGTCACTTTGTCCCACTGTGTTGTCCCAAGGATCCTCACGGCTACTCCAAGTTGCACTGGCTGCCTGCAGCCCCAAGATCATGCTCCCTCCAGCCCTCTACCGGAAGGTCTGAGTCGGGGAGGAGGAGCCCCCCAACTGACTAACACTGCCTTTTTGGCTGCTTCGTACAACCAGAGTAGTTCAGAACAACTTTAACAGGCTCTGGCCCTGTACTGTACCATTGCGTTTGGGCACACACAGAGTCACAGTTACAAAGTGGGATCCACACCCACGCCCCCACCCAGTGGCTCTGCTAGAACAATCTCTTTGACCCAGTTGTACATGACACTATTTTCTCAATGGAACTTCACTTCTCTTTCCACTATAATCAGCCGGACAAAATTTCCCTCTTAGCTCCACACACTCGAGCTTGACTTTGATATGCTGTTCTCCCTGGCAGATCCACACATGGGGAGCGAGAACAGACTACCTGTATCCACATTCAACACTACCCTGTGGATCTGAGAGGAGAATTCTGCCCAAATTTCCCAAGCAGCTCTGAGGGCATAGCTCCTGCCGCCTGCTCTCGGCTTGAGCAGGTATTCAGACCAGCAGTCCATCCAGCTGCGTAAGGCTCTTTCCGAAAAGGAATTGTTCTGTCCATTGCTCAGCATTCACGGGCCCAGTGGGTGATGTAATCTGCTTTACGCTGATGATGCAATGCACTTACGGAGCAGGCAGCAGAGGAAATGTCAAAGTGCTACAGACTGTGTCATGCTTCCCATGAACATAACATACTGTACTTTACTTTCACATCGTTTCAATAGAAAAGATTGCATGCAGCTGGCTTTCTTTTGGTTTCAGGATAGGCGAACTGAAGGCAAGAAACCACATTCAGCAAGTGGGGTGGGTGGAATGCAGCAGAGAGGGGGAGGGTATGTCTACACTACACCGACTACAGCAGCTGTAGTGGAGATGCTTCCTACTTGGACAGAAGGGTTTTTTCCATTGGGATTCTGTGTGGTTAATCCACTCTGAGAAGGGGTAGCTAGGTTGACGGAAGATTTTGTTATATGCAGCATTTAGCCCATGTTGTAACTGAGACAATCCATTTAGTCATTCAACATGATCAGTATTCACCTGCTAGTTTTTGCTGCCTCTTTTCCTGCCCATGTTTTGCTGTATCCCTGGGCTGTGCAATTTCAACTATAAGGTACCAAAGAGAGAGCAATCAATGCATTCCCCAAGCTCCTACGTACATACTATAAATCAGGGGTTCTCAAACTGGGTTTGGACCGCTCAGGGGGTCCCGAGGTTCTTACATGGGGGGCTGGAAGCTGTCAGCCTGCACCCCAAACCCCACTTTGCCTCCAGCATGTATAATGGTGTTAAATATATTTAAAAGTGTTTTTAATTTATAAGGTGGGTCAACCTCAGAGGCTTGCTGTGTGAAAGGGGTCACCAGTACAAAAGTTTGAGAACCACTGCTGTAAATTAAACTTTTCTGAAACACTAGGTCTTGATAAATTACCTTCCAAGGGCAACAGTCCCCCCCTTAAAGCCACACGGCTGCTCACTTTCCCCAAGAGCAGGGAGGGACATTACAATGCTTTTTGCCGCAGTTTAGGAAAGATCTGGGCAGATTCCAAACCTTGTGCATTTCACACATCCTTCCCCCGAAGGGGGTTTATGAGTCTGCAACTGCCCCAGCCCTAGGCACGACCACTCCTGCACCCTCGCCCGCCATAAAGCAAGCACATCAACCAGCCCACCCCTCCCCTGCCGACCGCCCGAAACTGGAGAGGGCAGAAACGTTTGCTACGTGACTCCCAGGCTCCAAGCCTGCCCAGAAGCCCCCTCCCACTTCTGGTGCCCAGAAGATGGATTAGGCTGCGTGATGCCTGCGTGATCCGGGCGTGATCTTCCCCTCTCCCTGGTGTGTCTGCTCTGTAGCTGGCGACCCCAGCCCCCGCAGCGACCCTCAGGGGGGCGGTCACCCAATAGAAACCCTGCTGGCTGCATGCTCTCGGGGCGTGCACAGCCCTGCTGGCCCCCAGCCTGCCTGAGCAAGGAGGAGCCGGCCCCGGGAGGGGAGGAGCCGCCAGCCACCAGGGCGATATAAGGCTCGGCGTGGCTGGGGGAAGCATCGGCCAAGCGACAGCGGAGAACTGAGCCGACATCCCTCGCTGCGAACCCGCGGAGCACAGCGCCCCTGCGGTAAGTACAGCGGGAGCGGGGTGCAGTCCCAGGCCCCCTGAGAAAGGGGACCACGTGCCGAGGGAGCCCCGGCTTATCCTGGGGGAATTTCAGACCCAAACACCGGCAGTTACTGGGGTGACCAATATCAGGGGGTAGCCGTGTTAGTCTGTAGCTACAAAAACAACAAGGAGCCTGGTGGCACCTTAAAGACTAACAGATTTATTTGGGCATAAGCTTTCCTGGGTAAAAACCCCACTTCTTCCGATGCATAGAGTGAAAGTGCAGGCATCACTCAGCCTAGGGTGACCAGATGTCCCGATTTGATAGGGACAGTCCCAAGATTTGGGTTTTTTTTTTTTTTTTTTTAAATATGGGCTCCTATTACCCCCCCCCCCCCCCACCACCACCACCACCACCCCCTATTACTACTGAGCCATGTCTGGGAGTTCTTCAAACTCCGCTTTGCAAGGGGGACTGGCCCGTGTGCATGTGGCTGGAGAACGGCTGAAGGGATCGCTTGGCGGTGAGGTTTTCGTACTGCCCATCACCGCCCTAGCTGAGTGTCTGCGTTTTCCTGAAACAGACACTGGGCCATGACAGCGTTAATTAGTGTGCCTGCATATGCCCTGTGCCTGTGTACTCTAGACAGACTCCGCTTTCTCTTGGAAGCAGCCCTGCTGAATGCAGAAGGAAGCCGCACTAGATAGCAGCTGATGGGTATCTCTCTTTTTTCCCCTCTCTTGCTCTCCAGGTTTTGTGACCTTCCAGGTCTGCGGCCCTAGATGGAGACCATGCAGGAGCTGATTCCCTTTGCCAAAGAAATGTTCAGCCAGAAGCCCAGCAGAAAGATGGTCAAGATCTATATGCTGGGCAGCGTGCTGGCTTTCTTCGGGGTGGTTATTAGCCTGGTGGAGACAGTCTGCAGCCCTTTCACCTCTGAAGAGCAGCTACAAGAGGAGGAGGAGGAGAAGAAGAGACCTCCCCTGACCAAAGAGCACACTGTCTCCCAGAAACAGGGGGATTTGATCGTGGAGAAGAGCAAAGAGCAGGATGTAATGCAGAGGAACTTGGTGATCAGGCAGCGTGCCTCCTAAGAGACTGCCCAGTCAGTGATAGGCGTGCACAAGAGACTGCTGACCTGTTTGATCTCCAGGTGCGGACTCCAGGGAGAAGGGAATCGACACTGACTGCAGACGCAAGGGACTCTAGAGAAGTGACTATTATTTGCTGCCATGCAGCAGTTCAAAAACGCCACCCGTTGAATATGTACCCTTTTGTTGGTATAAAAAGGTGTAAGGTGTCCGGCATTTTGCACCAACATGTGCATTTTTTATTATGAATAAACTTTACAAATATATTTTGCATTATAAATAAATATTTTATACATTACCAAGCCTCTTTCTTTTGTCAGTCTTCAAAGAGGGATGGAGTCTTAATTCAGCTAAAGTTATTGAAATAAATTCTTCACAGCCTAATGCCTCCTGCAGGGTGGTGTTTATCAGGGCACTTAGGGAAGCGTCCTAAGTTTGGCAGTGAAACAGTTGCTGAATGCTGTCACCTTCCAATTAGTACAAACACACAGTCAACAATGGGAGACCTGGTGTGGTTGGTTGGTTTGTTTGTTTTTCTTCTCCCCCTTTTGTTTTCTAAAGCCTAACTTTTTTATACAAACCAGATACTGCTCACATCCCTGTATTTATAATCATACACAGAGGTTGGTTGGTTTGGGTTTTTTTAAGGATGGAGACAGGGGCAGTGTAGCCAGATGTTGATCTCTGTTACATGGGTGTAAATGCAGAAAGGGATATCTGGCCCATTCTGTCGTATTTCTAACAAGCTGCAGGACTAATGAAAAGAGCCTGATCCTGCCTCCATTAATGGTAATGGCAAAGCTCTCAAGGACATTAATACCCACTTCTTACATAGTACTTTTCAGTACCATTATTCCCATTTTGCAGAGGGGATAACAGACACAGAGCAGTGAAATGACTTGCCCAAGGTCACCGACCAGGCCAGTGGCAAAGCTGGGAATAGAACTCACATCTTTGAATCCCAGTCCAGTGCTCTACCCACTAGGACACACTGTTCTCACCAGACTGTCCTTTGAACACAATTTTCCTGCAATTTCTCACCTACATGGTCTTGAATGCAGCAGAATGTTAGCACCACATGCTTTAATTAACAAGCGAGTAGGTTAACTGTTTCCACTGTTCTTTTTAAAAAAAAACTTGGTGCATGTATGCTACATGTAACACCATGCTAGCAAACTCACCCATTCAGAAGTCAATGGGTCATCCAAATATGGGAGGGGCACGTCAATGCTGGTTTCTACTTGCTAGAAGTTAGAAGCTGCAATGCTATCTCCAGTGCCCCCAAGGAGGCAGGGTAAACATTTCTCACACTAATTCCCTGCCAGGTACACGTTGTATATAGCATCAGGAAAACACACAAGCAATGTGCCTCTGTCTAGCCACAAGGGGAAAAAGATCCCTTTTCTAATTTCTATAGAGAACGGGAGATCGTGGAAACAAAAAAGATAGGAAAGCAGGAAGGAACATGCTAGAAATATCCTGAATGGTTTCTAGATGCTAGTCTTATTTTAAGAATAAAAACATCCAATTTCACCCTTTCATCTGTGTAACCAACACCTGTTGTCAAAAAGGGTACATTATATGGGGAGAATGTCCCTGAGCCTGTAAAAACTTCATGTTCTGAATTAAACACAAGGGTGCACGTACATTTTCCATCTGGGAAAAAACTGGGATAGAAGTCAACATAAAATAGCACTTGAGAAATAACGTGTTTTATGTGCCAATCAAGCATTTCTCAGGGTTTCAGTTTCCCAGACATGACAGATGGGTCAATGCCTCTTTCACTTCACTAGATGGTGAGTGTGCAAAGGTGAAGGCACAATTTAGCCTGAAGAAAACAGCTGAACCATGTCCCTGAATAATGCCAGATCAAGGACACTGATAGTTTTACAGCATACCCGGATCCTTTTGCTGCAGAAGGCTTGTGGCAGTGGAAAGAAAAATTTTGGGCCCATACTCCAACCCCCTTACTCACCTCGCTGCCCAGTCCTGTACCTTACTTCAGAAATAGACTCATTGAAATTGATTTTCGTTGTGTTTTTACAGCTCCTAGTAGCACAGTGGGGTCCTGAGCTATGGTTGGGGCTCCTAGGGGCCACAGGTGTGAATGTGATTTAAGTCAGACAACAACTGGGTCTTGACTTTATTCAAGCCTTTTTGGCTTCAAACTCTTAATATCTTATTCATTCACAGGACTAGACCTGCTTCACAGGTTACATCTGGTGCAGGACAATAGAGAAACCTAGACAATGAAGAGAAACATTTATTCTTTGCTGTCATAACAGGAAACCCCTGTGATGCAGAGTTCAGAGGCTTTAGATGAAGCCTCTCTGTTGAATGACCTGAATTTAATATGAGCCAGCAATTATTTTTATCATCCTCCAACTCTGTGCAAAGGGGCATTTGATTTTGTCTGGGATGACTGGGAGAGGGCAATCGTGTCCTTCCACCCGCTCCCCCTTTGAATAAAAATAGAGTTATCTAATTTCAGGGTTTATGAGCTTAAAGAAGAGATTTGTGCAACTGTCAAAATAGCTGCACGTTAGGCAGCTAACGGGATTAGACAGCTAGAATAGCTGTGACGATGCCAGTATGTCTAGAATCTTCTGAGCAAGTCCTTCCTTCCAGGATGCAGCCTTCTGATCTACTGTGATCCTGGGGGTCATCCCCTTGCAAATATTTCCCCCACAGGTCAATCTGAAAGATCAGTTCTGTATCTCATTGATTCTGCAACATGAGTTTGCACTTAGTGCATATAAAACTATGGCTTTTTACAGCCGTGCAAATTAGGCAAGTGTCAGTGGCTAAACTGCCGTGCAATAATGCCAGTGCAAAGTTTTACATCAAGCCATGTGTATTAGTTCCAGTGCTTGTGAATTCAAAATAATGTCACGGTAACAGTGGTGGGTTGCAGAAATCACCCACTAAAGAAGAGCAGGTTTCAACAAACCCCACTTTCTTCATTATGGCTGGAATTTTCAAAGTGGCCTGTCATTTTGGTGCTTCCGTTTTTGAATCCCCAACTCGAGGCAGCTAGAAATTTAATGCACTTTAACTCGGGCATCCAAAAGCAAGAATTCTTGTGATGTTTTGGGGCTATACAAACAGCACAAACACTGTCTTTTGCAACTAAATGCCATAAGCAAATTGTATCTGTCAGATACAGAGGATAAAGTGTTGTATCTGCATCATACATGTCCATTTGCAACTTCCAAAAAGATAGAGGGATTTTTTTTTTTAACATGGGCTATTGGGCTATAGCTAAGAGCACTGGGATGGAATTGATTAGAGGGAAATGTAAGCTCAAACTCAGGAAGTTTATAGTGTGAAATAACATCACTTGGACCATTTGAAATTGGACTGCGCTAAAGCATTTAGGGCTAAGCTTTAGGAACAACTGTGCATTGTCTGAGGGATGAATGACATCCCCTAATACAGGGGTAGGCAACCTATGGCACGTGTGCCGAAGGCAGCACGCGAGCTGATTTTCAGTGGTACTCATACTGCCCAGATTCTGGCCACCGGTCCGGGGGGCTCTGCTTTTTAATTTAATTTTAAATGTAGCTTCTTAAACATTTTAAAAACCTTATTTACTTTACACACAACAATAGTTTAGTTATATATTATATACTTATAGAAAAAGACCTTCTAAAAACATTAAAATGTATTACTGGCACGCGAAACCTTAAATTAGAGTGAATAATGAAGACTTGGCACACCACTTCTGAAAGGTTGCCGACACCTGCCCTAATATGTTAGGTTTTAATTTCTATTATTCTGTTCTGTTTAGGGCATATCTAAATTTGGCTTATTCTAAGCAATGAATCAGGAAAAATCCCCTGGCACGTTACATCCCCAGGGAATGCAGCTGGAGTGAGATCTGGTGTACAGCTTCCCACAAGCTCACCAGGCACATCTCAAAAGAGGTTATGTTAATGCTGAGACTTCACTCACGTCTTGGTAGCATGGTGGTAGCGTGCTGCAGGCACTGCGGCCTTCTCTCACCTGCCAATGCACCGCAAGAGAATGGGTGGCTGGTTTTTTAGAAATGCCTAACTTGCTATTTACAGGTTGCGGTCTGCTTGGTTCAAGGGCCTGCCACCTAAATTTAGGACTTCAGCAATCAACACCTTGAGAGAAACAAGCCAGGGTTTCTTTCAAGGGCACAGGGAGCGTGGCCAGTGGCCAGGGCTCACCCAGGCAGGCTGTAGTCAGGGTCCTGGAGATGATCTTTCCCGGGAGTGAGTTAGGTTAGGTCAGGTCACCCAGCAGATATGAACATCACCAACACACTATTCCACCTGTACTAGTGATGTGCAAACTCCAATGGTACTTGTACGTGGGGAGCTCTCACTGAGACCTTCGACCAGGAATACCACCTGAAACCTCCCCCAATCTCACCTCCACACAGGCCTTCCCACCTTCTCTGCTTAACACACATCTCCACACCGTTTGCCAAGCACTGTCCCCATTTGGGCTAGGGGCATTTTGCTGCTTCATTAATCCAAGATTTAGCACATAACTGGGATGAGGCTTGACACTGGAATGAGGTTTGTCGATGAGGTGAAGTGGTCTGAGGCGCGGAGTGCCAGTCCCTTTGGAACAGCGCAGGCGGTCCCATACCTTCTCCCTGGAGAACTAGCAAGTCAAGCCAGCTTTCCCCAAACTCCAGGAGCACTCTGCTAGGGGCCAGAACACCTTCTCCCCCCTGTCCCGTCACCTGAACATTGCACCTCATCCAACTGCCGTCCCTGTAATGGCTTCACACGGAGGCTGATTGCCCCCAAAGCACAAGGCCCTCAAAGCTCATAAGAAACACAGTGGCTGCTACTGAGCCGCAACCCCTCAGATACACAGCAGATTCCCACTCACCGGCCACCGCATTTGCACTGTCCAGCCGCTTGTTTTCCCAACTTGCTCTTTTGTGGTTTCGACTGAGCTTCCCGAATCACGTCTGGAAGCACCCAGTGGCTCCGGGGGCTGAGTGAACTGGCTGTCGTCTCAGGCCCACGTGTGTTTGAGAAAGCACAATCAGCTCCCAAAAGGCAATGGTGCAATGTTCCTCGTGGCCATGTTCATACAGGGCATTGCACGGTGACGGGGCTCGGGCTCACGGACAGGACAGGGTGGAGAAGGCGTTTGAGGCATAGGTGACCCTTCTTGCAGCTCTACTGTCTATGCTGACCCCACAGGGAGACCTGCACCTACATAAACACATGTAGAACATATTTTTCAGTGCCAGTGCAGCTGCACGAGGGCTGGCAAGGGTACTCGTGTGCACAGGGCTCAGTCATTTCCAGCACAGGGTTCCTAGGGGCAGCTACCCTGATGCTGAAAAACAAACACTACGTTGTCTTGGGAGCTCAGGTTCCATGGCCCATTCAGTTCTTACCCCTGCTAACACTGGACCAAGTAGTGCCATGGTGATAGATAAATAAATAAATAAATTAATGGAGATAGCCTATCTCCTAGAAGGGACCTTGAAAGGTCATCGAGTCCAGCACACCTCTGGCCACTCTGAGCTGCACTGTACCTGCCTTTCGTTGAGCAATGGTCAAAGGCTCGATTGTAACCAAGAATGACCAGGAAGTGACATGCCCGTGTCCCATTCCCAAAGCCCAGGATGGCCTCTCTTTAGTAAGCCTTGAAAGTTCAGCGTGTGACATCAGCTTTTTCTTTATGGTGAAACAGAAGCAAAGCTGCTTTTTTAAAAACCCATTTTAATTTCTACTATTACTATTTAATTTCAAACTATTGTGAATCCATCAGTTTTGCCTTGCCGGCATAAACCTGCCTACATTTTTTTCCTGTTCACTGTATTTGCTTCTAATACTCAAGCCGGGGGTGGCTTGTGTGGGGAGGGAAGCTACAGCAGATATGATTTGCTGCTTCACTGACCATCCATCAGGATATTTAAAAATGCACCTTTAAATTTACATTACATCCTCTCTCTAACAGGCTATGGGTTTCAACATCCCCTGTACAGAATGACCAGCACAACGTCTATGCACCATTTATTTCCTTCAAGTGGGGTATAAATTGGACTTAAATGGTACAGAGCTGACCCTCTGCACCAGGGTGCATTTCTCCAAAGGGGAACAAATACAATAATGCCGCTGAGGTTAGTTCAGATGCGACCGCGTATTCTGCATGCTGCCAATACGCTCACTTCAAGGGCACTCCTCACTTGCTCTCATAAATACTTTACTATCAGGTTGCTGGTCTTTGGCTATGTGCTCTGCATACTTCTGGGCTAATTTAGAAGCTACGGGCGATAAAAGGAATGAGAGAGGTGGTGCCTGGCACACGTGTGCGTGTTAGAAATGTGACTAATAGTTATAAGATCTGCCCCTTTGGAGGCCTTCTCAACCAAGGAGGACGTGTTCACAGCAGCAGCAGCCGCCGCCGGGAAGGTGCTGTTCACAAACAACATTCTACGTTTGGAGAGCAAACTTTGCTGCCTCAGTTTGGTCTCCAAACACATGGAACTCCTTGGCAAAAGGGAGATGGTGGCTGTTCAATGCAAACCACATTCCAGCTACCGGTGAGTGAAAGCGACGACAATGTGCTTTGAGTGTAACAGAGCTGGCTGGACAATCATTTCCCCGCCCCCCCAGGAAAAGTTATTGAAAGCAAATTGTTATATAGTTCACAGCAAAAAAGTTAGTGACGTATTTACGAAAACATTGTATAAAAGCCATTTTCCACTAAAAAACGGTTTCAGTGGAAAATTCTCAACCGGTTCTAGAGTTTAGTCCTGAGGCTGGAGTCTAAAGACTCCAGAGTGGGGTGGGCTGCTTGTCAGTCTTTCTGCTTCCATCCTTTCCCTGGCCCTCCTAGCACCTGGCAACCAGCCCTGAGGCCTTGTAAGGCTCACAGCGAACCTGAAACGCCGAGCTGATCAAATGCTGCAAAAGAAATCATGTGGGGATATGAGGCCTCTTCCTCCAAACACAGGCCTGGAAGCCAGGGACTCCGGGGTTCTAATCCCATTGCTGACACCAGGCCCTGGGCAAATCACTTCCTTTCTCTCCGTAACTGTTCTCCTGGTTTTGCAAAATGAGAAATAGCAACACTTGTTTACCCCTTAATCCTCCCAAAGCACCTGGGAGCCAGGCAATGTCTGTTCCATACACTGAGGGTGTAAATAGCTACAGAAGGGCCTTTTATGTTTAAGAGAGGTGTTAGATTTCAGGCAGCACTCAATCTCCTCCCCTCCCCGTGAGCTTCTCCAGTTATTCAGGGTTGTGATCTGGGAAGAGCATGTTAATTTCACAAGCAGATGACATTAAACCAGGGGGGGTGTTGCAAGCCCCGGTGAGAACAGAGAAATAGGGACCTTGAGAAAGATGGGCAGGAAATAACAACATAAGACAGAACATCAGGTGAGCCTAGAATCTGGCACGCTTTAGGAAATGCTGCTAAACTTTTCTCTTCAGAAAAGGCTTTCCCCCCATCACCTCCTCCTCACCAAACACCCCCCAAAAAAGCAGCCTGAAACCAAGAAGTCAAATAACCAAATAATAAACAACATTTAAAAAAACTCTACCCCCAAGCAAAGTTTTTGCCCTGAGAAGGGAGAAGAGCCAGAGACTCCATGGGGCTCACTAAGGACTTCACTATTGATTTTATATGGAAGGCGATCGGATAGCATGGTGCTGGCAGTGGTGTAAAACCAACCATTAGATTAAAGTGTTCTTATTACCCAAGGGATTGGTGGGGGCACTAAGCCACAGATGCCAAGTGGGATGGAGGAACCTGGGAAGGGTGACAGTCAGCAAATGAGGTGAGCTCCCGTTTCTGCATAGCCTCCAAAACAGGCCCGTGTGATCTGGGACTGCATCTCATATCCTGCTCTCTGGTGACTCCACACCAGGAATACTAGGCTCAGCTCAGTTGTATGTAAATGTTTAGATAAAGTGAAGGGATGGAGGGAACTAGAGGAAACAGCGAGGACCTAAAACAGTCTAGTCTGGCAAAATAATGGGCAGGTGCTAATCCTCCATAAGTATTGGAAGGGAGTTCCACGCCACACCATGGGGGGAGATGAATAATTATGGGAGGGCAATAGGAATAACAGGAGGCAATTAAAGAACAGGATATTTGGAGTAAATAGCAGGAAGGCAAAGCCTCTGGAGTGAGAGCCAGGCTGTAGAAGAGCCCCCCCAGGGAAATGATGGAAGACCCACTGTTTCAGAGGTGTACAATTAGACTGGATAAACCACTAGGAAATGTCCTGTAGGGGACAGACCTGCCTTGCTGGAGAAGGACTGGGCCAGATAGAACATTTTCCATCTCTAGATCCCATACGTCAATGGTCAATCCAGATCACGAGTTCCCCACAGGTTTCCATACCAACCAATGCCATTAATGGTTTCTTCTGAAAAAAGCCCAGCTACTGGGAGGTACTACAGAGGCCAGCAGCCAAGAGCCACTCACCTGGAGAATGAAAGGTGTGTGTTAGCACCTCCCCCTACCCCAGCAAGCTCCCCCTGCCCAGCTGTTGCAATTTCAGTAGTGCCAAGAGCAGCCTTTAAGTTAGAGCTCGAAAACAGCTTTGCGGGGAGGAGGATCGGATCCTCGTCAACTCCCCACAACAGCCTCGGGACATGGTTGGGCAGCACATGAACCAAGCAGGGCTGTCAACCCTACGCATTTCACCAGCCCCGCATTTTACATTGCTTGCACTGTTAAAAAAGCTGTCAGCCCACTGCTCGGACTCTAAAGCCCACCCCCATCCATGGGCTTCAGATCTTGAGCCCCAGCCCAAGCCGCCACGTCAAAGCCCCATCTATGCAGCACTAGCACAAGTTCACATCTGACAGCTGTATAGACATACCCCAAGAGCACTGGACTGGGAATCAGGGTTCTATTCTTGGCTCTGCCAGGAACCCTATGTGGACCTGGGGCGAGGAATTTCCCTTTTCTGTGCCTCTGTTTCCCCTCCCACCCTTTGCCTATCCTGGGTATTTAGATTGCAAGGTCTTTGCGGGCAGGGGCAGTCTCGCTCTGTGTGTTTGAACAGCGTTTTGCACGACGGGGATCTGAGCTCAACTGCAGTCTCTAGATGCTACAAATACAAATAACAATAGTACCCTAAGAGAGTGACTTGCCCATCCCACATAACATACGTATCTGGCCCGCATTGCTGTGGTATCAGAACGCCTCACCATCTTGAATGTTTTTATCCTCAACACCCCCCAAAGATGTAAGGACACGCTATTGTCCCCATTGTACAGAGGGGGAACTGAGGCCAGGAGAGACTAAGGGCCAGATTTCCAAAGGTATTTAGGGGCCTAACTCCCATTGTAATCAGTGTAAGTTAGACACCCGGAAACCTTTGCAAATCTGGCCCTTCCTGACTTTTCCAAAGTCACACCAGAACTCTTCAGGGCATTGACTCCACCTCTCCCAGATCCTAGGGCCCTTGCCACTGGACCATCCGTCCTTTCCACAGGTGCTGGGTATACAGGTGCTGCATGTAACAGAGAGTTCATTCTTTTATTGTTCAGCCAAGAAAGGGAAGTGGCCAATTCCATGAACTCAGGGTTAGAACAAAAGAAGAAGATGGGGGAAGTGGCAGCGTTTCCCAGAACGCAATGACATTTATTTGACCAAAACATATTCTAAGTGCTTTTTATCAGCAGAGGATAAGTTAAGAGTGAAGAGAAATCTACACTTTAAGAGCAGTGCCCCCACTGGCAGCTGGACAGACCTCCTGAGTATATTATTAACCCAAATCACCTGTTCCTTCAAAGCGATAACAAAGCACTGTCCCGGGTTCATCACTGGAGGGTTGCTTGTGTGTGTGCTGGGCTGCACACAGCCACTAGTTTGTTATTGTAGGGTTGCTCCTGAGTGCTGAGTTGCATCCCCTGATTGGTTATAGAATTGGGATGTTTGGGGAGGGTGTGGTACTTCAGGGTAACTCATTGGCTATGTGGAAGATGATACGCACTGAGGTTTCTCTAAATAGATGTGGGGTGTGTACAATTTCAGGCCCAGCCGGAGGCACCACAGGATTCCATTGCATTGTGCATCTGTAACGCAAACCATCTTGCCTTGCAGACGAGGCTTTTATCCTTGTAAACAGAACTTTCCCCACCGCATGAACGAACATGTCCAGAAAGGTAATCTCGTTAGCAAATGAAGCCCAGTCAGAGTGATGCCACAACCTATATGTGCCATGGCACTGAGCCCAGAACGGCACGTGACAAGGTGTACCGTACTGTACTGTCCAGGAAGATCCCAGAGCTAGAGCTAGGCTGACGGTTGCTTAAGCCCACACCTATTCTGAGACCTCTGTAACCGACTGGATTGAGGCCCAACACCCTGAGCCTTTGGCTGTTGCTCTGGAGTTCTCTTCGATTTTTCCTCTTTCATCTGAAAATGAATTGAGTGCTAGTGAAAGATGCTGCAGAGCCTCCCCTGGAGACAGGGCTGGCTCTAACTTTTTTGCTGCCCCAAGCACCGCCCTGCCGTAACACCCCCTCTCCCCCCAAAGTGCCGGCCCACCCCGCCGAAACACCCCCCACCAATTGGCGCGCTGCCGAAACCCCTCCGCCCAGCGCCGCGCCGCCGAAACCCCCCACCGAGCACCGCGCCGCCAAACAGCCCCCGCCCCCCGCCGAGCACTGTGCTGCTGAACCCCCCCACATGGAGCGCCGCCGAACACCCCCGCCGAGCACCGCACCGCTGAACACCCCCGCCCCCCGCGAAGCGCTGCACTGCTGAAGCCCACCCTCCACGCGGAGCGCCACCGAAACCCCCGCAGAGCGCTGCGCTGCCGAAACCCCCGCCCCCAGTGGAGCGCTGTGCCACCGAATATCCCCGAGTGCCGCGCTGCCGAACCACCCCCACCCCACACGGAGCACCACCAAACACCCCCGCCGAGCGCCGCGTCACCAAACAGCCCCCGCCCCCCGCCAAGTGCCGTGCTGCTGAACCCCCCCACACGGAGCGCTGCCGAACACCCCCCGCCCCCCGCGAAGCGCCACACTGCTGAAGCCTCCCCCCGTGCGGAGCGCCACCGAAACCCCCGCAGAGCGCCGCGCTGCCGAAACCCCCGCCCCCCGTGGAGCGCCGCGTTGCTGAAACCCCCGCCGAGTGCCGTGCCGCCGAATATCCCTGAGCGCCGCACTGCTGAAACCCCCCCACCCCGTGCGGAGCACCACCAAACACCCCCCACTGAGCGCCGTGCTGCCGAACCCCTCCCCGTGGAGCGCTGCACCGCCAAACACCCCCCACCGAGCGCTGCGCTGCCAGAACCCCCCCCCGCCGAGCGCCACGCCGCCCCCCGCCACCCCAAGATTGGCCACCCCTTACCAGGTGCCGCCCCAAGCACGTGCTTGGTTGGCTGGTGCCTGGAGCCGGCCCTGCGTGGAGAGCAAAGACCTGTGTCTACCCACACAACAGGGTACAGCATGCACAGCATCACGACAAGTTTCCCGGCCTCCAGCCTGAACTGGAGGGACCACATCTAGCCGCGAGTTCAGTCCTGACTCTGAAACCCTGGCTCCTCTGGTGAGAGAGCCAATTAGTGGCAGTCAATTAGACAATAGGATACAACGAGCTAAATTGGGAAAGCATCTTCTGAACAACCTGGGGCCTCCAGCTCAGCAGCCACAATGGCAACCATTTGCTGAATCAAGGCCCTAAAGGGTCTGTCTATACTGCAGCTAGGGGTGAGCTTCCCAGGGCTGGAAGACAGACATGCGCTGGCACGGCTTGAGCTAGCATGCCAAGAAGAGCAGAGTGGCTGTGATGGCTCAAATGGCAACTCAGGCTCTCAAGCCCACCCGACCCCTTGGGTCAGAGCCGGATCTCTGCCAGTGCTGCAGCGTCAACACAGCTAATTTTAGCACACTAGCTCGAGCCCGGCTCGAACGAGTCCGTCTACACAGGCTGGGAGGCTCACGCCCCAGCTGCAATGTGGACACAATCAAAGTGTGCAATACCCAGTCCAGAGCACTGCAACGCTGAACCAATACCCCCCCAACTGGTGGCTTTCATGGGCCTGAATTGCTTTCCTTGTGCCTGAACTGCAATACAATTGTAAGCTCCTTGGGGCAGGGTCTGTGTCCTTTTATATGTTGGCAACAGGGCCGGCTCTAGCGTTTTTGCCGCCCCAAGCACCCACACAAAAAGCCGTGATCGCCATCGGCAGCCGGTCCTTCGCTCCCAGAGGGAGTGACGGCCCCGCTGCCGAATTGCCGCCGGACGTGCCGCCCTCCTCTTCATTGGCTGCCCCAGGCACCTGCTTGCTACGCTGGTGCCTGGAGCCGGCCCTGGCTGGCAATAACACCTGAGTGCAGTGTCAGTGCTTAGCAGACAAATGATAATACAACGCAACCTTCTCCCACCGTCAGTAGGCAGTCTCCGATGCTCCCTACAGTGAAATTTGATGCTTTCCACCAAAGGCACACCCCTTCCAGGATGTTGTGCAAAATACTGTACGTTAACGTAGGGGCAGGAAATATTAAATAAGCTGGCCAGAACCAAAGCGAAGCTGTCACTTAGGCTGAGATTTATTAACTCTGAAGAGGAGCAAATTAAAGGTTTTGATGGACCCATCAATCCCACCACTGTGATTTTTCCAAAGGTTGAACCTTTGGGGAGCTGCAGTCGTTGCACTAACAGGTTTTTAAAGGTTAGGCATTGGCGCTTCTGTCTGGAGCAGATCTGCAGAGGAGTTGTTGTTTTTTTCCTTCTTCTTTCATGCTTTATTATTTCCTGATTCTGCAGTGGGATGGGTCTGTTGAGAAAGATTTTCATTCCCTTTGTAGGATTGGTTTTGGCCTTCTGTTTTTATTCAGCAAGGGAGGATTTTAAACCTGGTAAGTTATTAAAAGCGAATGTATTTTAAAAATTAAACAGAAAAAGCCACGTTTGACTGTTTTACACAGGATGCGTACAGAGCCTGAAATGAAACATGTCTGGGCATTTGGAACACTGCAGATAATAGAACATTCTGCTTTGCGGAGCTTTCAAACTACATCAAGCAAGTAACACAGAGAAATATTTTCTTAGGAAACAGGTGAAGTAGGAGTTTTATGATTCGGATTTACGGGGGGGCTTTTAACATTCAGTTTCACATGATTTATGTTTGTAAAAAAAAGAGCTAGAAAAAGGCTATTTTACAAATAATTTTTTTAAAAAAAATCTTTAATAACTTTGAAAATATCTTTTTTGAAAATGGCTGGAAATTTTAATTATCGGAAAAAAAATTCATATCCTGATTTGCAACACGATGTTTTTTTAAAACAATCTGGCCATGTCCCTATTAATATTGCTTTATTCACATTAGGAATTTTAACTATTCTTCTTACTGCAGTTTTCTTGGGACAAGGCAGAGAGTTTGCCTGGTGCAGGGTGGGCATGCTGGTTTGGGCAGGTTGGATTGGCTTGTTGTTCACTTTGGTTTCTTGACCCCTGCGGGGCACGGAGAGGGGGGGAAATCTTTCTCTGGTATCCTGGTAAATTAACATCCCTGTGCCTTGCTTTCCAGAGATGCTGAAAGGGAAGCGAGTGATTGTCACTGGAGCAAGCACTGGAATTGGAGAGCAAATGGCTTATCACCTGGCGCGGATGGGAGCCCATATTCTGATCGCAGCACGGACGGAAGCCAAGCTTCAGAAAGTACGTACCGAGCACACACACACACACGAAAGTCAGTCTTATGTCACACACATAGATGTACAAACACGCATGCACACTCACCATTGCAATGACCATTGCAATGATATGCGCATCGGTACACTCGCATGCTGATTCTCACACATGCACAAATACACACACACACGCTTGTGAGTGTGCAAACACATGTACATATCCATGCTCGTGGTCATGCACACGCATGAACTCTTCTTTTTATACATGTGCTGGTATCCGTGCTCACACCCGCTTATGTACACACAATCTCATGTGCACTAGCACACAAGCATGCCCTCTCACTGCATTGCAGTAATATACACACGCCCCCACTCATCCTGCAGGCACAGACTTCCACTGCAGAGCAGATTATACTGGTAAATAGCCAGGTTGCTTCAGATTTCCATGGTACACAGACTTTGAAATCCCAGGAGGCTCCAATCCCATTCTCAGATCCTTTCATGCCCACTGTTTAAAGCCAGAGCCAGTGGGTTCAACATAGTAATCCTATTGGAATCCAGGCTTTGCCCGCCCACTGCTAAAGGATGCCCCCCCAGCCTAAGGGGGGGTGCACAGGGCCTGGAGACCAAAAAATTATGGGGGACAACTAATTAAAGAACAGGGACAGGAGTGAGGTCAAAGGGTCAAACGAAGGGAAACCAGACTTGGCAGGCAGAATGCACTCATTCTACCCACAGAGCCATGTCTATCCGACCATGGATGTAACACACTGAGGTTCTCAGAGGGTCATCAATGGGAAATGTGTTTCTACAACAGGGGTTGCGAGGTTATTACATGGGGGGTCACGAGCTGTCAGCCTCCTTCCCAAATCCCGCTTGGCCTCCAGCATTAATAATGGTGTTAAATATATTTTAAAAGTGTTTTTAATGTATAAGTGGGGTGGCACTCAAAGGCTTGCTGTGTGAAAGGGGTCACCAGTACAAAAGTCTGAGAACCCCTGTTCTACAACATTCCGTTCACGTGTTCCAGGTCATCACACGGTGTCTGGAGCTGGGTGCAGCCTCCGCGCAGTATGTGAGCGGCAGCATGGAGGATGAGGCCTTTGCCGAGCATGTGGTGAAGGAGGCTGAGCTACTGCTGGGTACGTTAGCAGCTCACCGTCTGGAAATCGCCATCCGACCTTTAACAAGTGATAAAATGCAGAGAGATGTAGCATCACTCCTTAGCCACATTAAAAAACAAAACAAAACAAGAAAGGGCAGGAAAAATCGGAGGGATGTGGAAATGTCCTTCATCCTTCTCACATTACATTTATGTGTGTGTGTGTGTGTGTGTGTAATGAGAAGAATGAAGGATTATATTCCTATTTGTATCTCACATTCACAAGTAACCAATCCATACATTTAGTATCTATATTGAGTTATAGTTACAATTATTATTATTAAATGTATTAACTGGCCACTTGTGAATCTGAGATCCAAATAAGATTGAAGAGAGCCCACCATAGTACAGACAGGCTCTGTGCATGCACCCACCCCAGCTCTGCCAATGCAACTCTGCCCTGATTAGAAGCATCATCTGCTGTGTCAGCCTTTGTCCTGCTAGTGGACTGCAATCCTGCCCTGCTGGACCCCCATGCTGTTCAAAACCTGGACCCACACACAGCTCCGCCGCTCAGGCTTGATCTCAAGGGCACTCTTGATTGCAGTCCTACACCTCTGTAACACTCTGCTCCTGGTTCTTGATCATTACATTCCTGGGCCTTCCATCCTCTTTAAGCTGTAGCAACCCTGCTATGCCAATTATAGGTCACTGCACAAAGCTGTGCAAACGCACACCTGTCTGCTCTCTCTTGCCACACATCCTGATGCTGCACCTGTGGGCCCACATGAAGGTCAAGAAAGACCTGCATGTGTCCCCCCACCTGCTCCACCCTGAATGAGCCGAAAGTACAAATCACAACAAAGTGTTTTTGTCATACACCTCTACCCCGATATAACACTGTCCTCGGGAGCCAAAAAATCTTACCGCGTCATAGATGAAACCGTGTTATATCGAGCTTGCTTTGATCCACCAAAGTGCGCAGCCCCACCCCCCCACCGCGCTGCTTTACCACGTTATATCCAAATTCATGTTATATCAGGTCGCGTTATATCAGGGTAGAGGTGTGTAATCTGAAGACTGGGACTTGGTGAGTGCACGCCAGTCACACATACTGGCAAGCAGAATCTGGATTTTGACCCAGCTCTGCAGAGATGAAAGGCCCGTGCAGTGACCCAAGAGCCTCCCTTATTATTAAAAATAATAAGAATAATAGAGGCATTTCATTCCAAGGAATAAATTCCTGCAGAGATTCATAGTGACTATAGGAAAAGATATGTAGCGTACACAAGCGGTGTGCTCTGCACTTCCTTCGCTTTCTTCCCCCCTAAACTAAAGCATCCCTAGCTCTCCCCTTGGCTTTCAGGAGGCCTAGACATGCTGATCCTCAACCACGTTGGCAACTCATACTTCAACTATTTCGACGGAGACGTGGGGCACGTGCAGAAGCTTCTGAAGATTAACTTTCTCAGCTACGTGGCCATGACGGTTTCGGCGCTGCCCAGGCTGAAAGACAGCGGGGGCAGCATCGTGGTGGTTTCATCCATGGCAGGTGAGCCGTGAACGGGGGCAGAGACCTTGGGGCTGATTTTCAGAAGTGATGGGCACCCAAAAATCCAAGGGATGTCAATGGGAGAGGCAAGTACACAGCACCTTCAAAACAAAATATAGCTCAGTGGTTTAAGTATTGGCCTGTTAAACCCAGGGTTGTGAGCTCAATCCTTGAGGGGGCCATTTAGGGAACTGGGGTAAAAATCTGTCTGGGGATTGGTCCTGCTTTGAGCAGTGGGTTGGACTACATGACCTCCTGAGGTCCCTTCCCACCCTGATATTCTATGATTCCCTTGGGTTTTGCTCCCCGTAGCTGTTTGCCAATAGAAGCTGAACACCTTGGCATGCTTCTTGATTATAAGCAAAGGGGCTCATTGGAGGAGCACAGCTCAAGCTCTTCAAATATTGGCATTACAGTCTGACCAGAACAGACTGGAAATATGTGGCTTTCTCTTTGTCTTGGCTATTTGACTGACTAGACAGGGTCATTTTGTTTCTGTGGATCAAATTCAACAGCCAGCTGACCCCCTAGCTGATGGTTCGCTGGCTTACATGAAGCATCTTAGGTGACAGGTTTCCCTATTGTAAATCTGCCATCTTAGTCAACCCCTTGCTGGTGAGCTCAGCTGAGGAGCCAAGGACCCAAACGACCACTGAGACTGACTCCACGTTGTAGGTGATCTCTCCAGGTCAGGTCTGAGCACATCAGTTGAGAGCATTGAAGGTGGGAAGCCGCCCGCTCTGTGCATGAACAGGACATTTGGGCTGGGCTATTCAAAGGACCTTAAGGGTACGTCTACACTTACCTCCGGGTCCGGCGGCAGGCAATCGATGTTCTGGGATCGATCCCGGAAGTGCTCGCCGTCGATGCCGGTACTCCAGCTCTGCGAGAGGAGTACGCGGCATCGACGGGGGAGCCGCCCTGCCGCGTCTGGACCCGCGGTAAGTTTGGACTAAGGTACTTCGAATTCAGCTACGTTATTAACGTAGCTGAATTTGCGTACCTTAATCCGAAGTGGGGGGTTAGCGGGGACCAGGCCTAAGAGAGTTAAAAGCAATAGGATTTGAGTGCCTATTTACCTTTGTGTCCTCTGAACCCCCCAGCCTGCGTCTCTGGGGCAGTCGGCGTGACACTTCACCGGCACTCAACACACTTGGAAAGAATGTTCCATCTGGTGCAGAATCAAATAAAGCTTTCTGCAGCACTGCAACAGAACTTAACTGTGTCAACATTGCTGCTCTGTGTCTAGGTAAAGTTGGGTTTCCATTTACTGCTCCCTACTCTGCAACGAAGTTTGCCCTAGATGGGTTTTTCAGCTCCTTGCGGCAGGAATTAATCATTCAGAAGGTGGATGTTTCCATCACGCTCTGTATACTCGGCTTCGTTGATACAGGTAAGATCAGTGCCATGTGAACCTTGCTGATTAGGAACTAGTCACCCTCCAAGTTCAAGCCTTTTATCCTAACTTTCAAGTTGCTTCACAACTCTCCCCTCCATTCCTCCTCCTCTCTTGCCTCTGCTCCACCAATGCTACTTGTCAACTCCCCACAAACATTCTTGTCTTCTTTCATGCCACCCCGAATACACGGAATGTCCTCTCTGGACTGATCTGGAAGGACACTACCCCCACCCTCCTCCAAAGCCTGGCCTACACTGAAATTTTATACCAGCATAACTATGTCAATCAGCGAAAAAAAACACACCCTGCCTTGCATAATTATGCTGACAAAGCCAGCAGTGTAGCTGCAGCTCTGTCAGCTGAAGAGTGCTTCCATAGACGTAGCTAATGTCGTAAGGGGAGCGACAGCGGTAGCAAAACTCATTCTGTTGCTCTACTACGTCTACACTAGGGGGCTATGCCGGCACAGCTCCAGTGACATAACTATGATGGGATAAGCTCCATAGTGTAGACATACCCTCAGACCCGTTTCTGACTCATCATTTCAAAGAAATCAGTCAATGAATAATGGCTAGCCAGCCTGACGTGCAGTTAGGATGAGTCTGCGGGCCAGATCCTCAGCTGGTATAAACTGACATTAGGGTTACCATATCTCATAAATAAAAAAAGAGGACCCTCCACGGGCCATGGCCCCGCCCATTTCCCCACCCCTAGCCCCGCCCCAACTCCGCCCCTTCCCCCACCCTAACTCCGCCCCCTCCTCCCTCCCACTCCCAGCCAGGGGGAAAGGGCTGCCCCAGTGCTACCAGCATCACGGTTTCCCGGGCAGCCCCCAGACCCTGCGCCCCCAGCCGGCGCTTCCCCAGCGCAGCTGGTGCCCGGGAGGGGAAGCGCCCAGCTGGGGGCGCAGGGTCTGGAGGCTGCCCAGCAAACCGTGAAGCCGGTAGCGCTCGGGCTTTGGGCAGCCCCCATGCCTCCGGACCCTGTGCCCCCAGCCGGGCACTTCCCCTCCGGGGCTCCAGCGGCTCTGCGTAACTTACACTGTATAAGTTACACAGAGCCGAAGAGGAGCAGAGCCCCCGCAGCTGGAGGCTCTGCTCCTCTTAGGCTCTGTTTAAGAGCCGGGCTGCCCCAGCGCTACCGGCTTTGGGCAGCCCCCGTGCCTCCGGACCCTGCACCGCCGGAGCCCGGGAGGGGAAGTGCCCGGCTGGGGGCGCAGGGTCCGGAGGCAAGGGGGCTGCCCGAAGCCGGTAGCTCTCGGGCAGCCCGGTTCTTAAACAGAGCCTCCAGCGGCTGGGGCTCTGTGTAACTGACACTGTGTCAGTTACACACAGCCCCGGCGGCTGGAGGCTCCAGTCCCCGCGGCTCTATTTAAGAGCCGGGCTGCCCGAGCGCTACCGGCTTCGGGCAGCCCCGTGCCTCCGGACCCTGCGCCCCCAGCTGGGCACTTCCCCTCCCGGGCTCCAGCGGCGCAGGGTCTCCAGGCACGGGGCTGCCTGAAGCCGGTAGCGTTCAGGCAGCCGGGCTCTTAAACAGAGCCGCCATTTTCCCGGACATGTTCCGCTTTTTGGCAATTCCCCCCGGACGGGGGTTTGACTGCCGAAAAGCCGGACATGTCCGGGAAAAAGAGGACGTATGGTAACCCTAACTGACATAGGTCCACTGAAGTTAATGGCATGACACCAATTTACACCAGCTGAAGATGTTGCTGTATATTTATGTACTGATGTAATTACAACGTGAATATATAAAAAGTGAAAGTGTCTGCATGAGAGTTGCTTGGAAAATGGGGGAAGCGGGGGGGTGAGGACTTACAACATTTTGCAAAATTCTCTTCCTCTGTTGAAATTTCCAATTCTGTTTTGTCTTGTTTTTACAGGCTCTAGTATGCCTATCAAAATCATTGAAAGTGAGCTGACTCCCTCTCCCCAACCCTTATGTGGCTCATCTGCTTAAATCATAAGCTCTTGGGGGCAGGGATTGCATCGACCTCTGCATCTGTACAGGGCCTAGCACAATCGGGGCTCTTGTCTAGTCTTGACTGGGGCCTCTAGTGTTACCACGATACAGAACAATAAGAGAAGGGTTATGCCGGTTTTCTCCCAGGGTCACTAAGCCACGCAAGGCTCAATTGATGTTAAATGGCTTAAAAACAACAATTACAATAAGCAAATCCAAGCTGGGTTCAGCTGGCCCCGGAGGTGCAGGGCTCACTAGTGGAGAGCACTGCAAATCTAACCAAAGCTCCTTTTGTTCTACTGTGCTAGAAAGTGCCATGAAAGCAGCTTCTGATGTGGTTCTGGTGTCCCCTGCACCGAAGGAGGAGTGTGCGCTGGAAATCATCAAGGGGGGAGCCCTCCGCCAACGGGAAATTTACTACAAATACGCAGCTACCAAAATCCCCCTCTTGATCCGGGACTGGGCTCCAGAACTCCTGGATTATCTGATCAGAAAAAGCTACAATGTGGAGAACCTAAAGAAAAATTAATCAGTCTGAGTTCTCCAGTGCCTTTCCGCTCATACCTGTCTCTGGGGTTACCTTAATCAAGGCCTGGTGTGCTGTGGAGCTCCCTAGCCCAGGCTCCTTCTCACTTAGGGAATGCAATGCTGGGATCCCTCATCGTGTGACCCCGGGATCATGTGGCATTTTACAGTCCTGAAAACCAATGCAGCATGCCTAGGGTTGCCAGATGTCTGGTTTTCGACTGGAAGCCCGTCAAAAAGGGACCCTGGCGGCTCCAGTCAGCACCGCTGACCGGGCCGTTAAAAGTCCAGTAGGCACCGCAGCGGGGCTAAGACAGACTCCCTGCCTGCTGTGGCTCCGTGCGGCTCCCAGAGCCAGCAGCATGTCCCCCCTCCGGCTCCTACGCATAGGAGCATCCAGGGGGTTCTGCACGCTGCCCCCGCTCCAAGCAACAGCTCTGTAGCTCCCATTGGCCAGGAACAGCGGGCAATGAGAGCTGTGGGGGCGGCGCCTGCGGATGAGGCGGCGCACAGAGCTGCCTGGCCACGCCTCTGCGTAGGAGCTGGAGGGGGGACACACCACTGCTTCTGAGAGCTATCTGAGGTAAGCGCTGCTCACAGCCTGCACCCCTGACCCCCTCCTGCGCCCTGGCCCAGACCTGATCCGCTCCCACCCTCTGAACCCCTCGATCCCAGCCTGGAGCACCCTCCTGTACCTCAAACCCCTCATTGCCAGCCCCACCCCAAAGCCCGCACCCCCAGCCAGAGCCCGCATCCCTCCCGCATCCCAACCCCTTGCCCCAGTCTTGAGACTGCCCTGCCCTCCAAACCCCTTGGTCCTAGCCTGGAGCACCCTCCTGCACCCCAAACCTCTCATCCCCAGCCCCACTCCAGAGTCTGCACCCACAGCAGAAGCCCTCACACACACCCCAGCCCAACCCCCTGCCCCATCCCACATCCTGAACCCCTCATTTCTGGTCCCACTCCAGAACCCGCACCCTCAGCCCAGATCCTGTACCCCCTCCCACACCCCATCCCCAGCCCACAGCCCTCACCCATACTCCGAACCCCTGGGCTCCACCCCCCAGCCTGGAGCCCTCACACCCCCCCGCACCCCTCATTCCTCCCCCACACACCACCACCCCCTGCCTCAGCCCGGACTCCTCATTTCTGGCCCCACCCCAGAGCCTGCACCCCCAGCCGGAGCCCTCACCCCCTCCTGCACCCCAACCCCCTGGGCCAGCCCAGGGAAAATGAGTGAGTGAGGGTGGGGAAAGCGAGCGACGGGGGGGAGGGGGAATAAAGTGAGCGGGGGCAAGGCCTAGGATAAGTGGTGGGGCAGGAGCGGGGCCTTGGAGGAGGGGCAGGGCAGAGGTGGGACAAGGGTGTTCAGTTTTGTGCCAGTAGAAAGCTGGCAACCCTAAGCATGCCACTCCTGTCATTACCGGATACAAACGCGTGCACTCCTGCTCCTGCAGCTGGGAGCACGGTGAAGTCATGCTGGCCTTGAAAACCCATGTTTTGAAAAGATTTTTGAATTCGGTGCCCTGGGATTGCATTTCCTACTCTTCCTTAGCTCGCATTTCTCTGCATTTGAACAGACTTAAGGACTAACTGACTTTGCCAGTAAAATGCAATGGCCATTGCCTTTACCTCACCCACCTTGTCTCAATATGGTCTTTATGAGACATTTTTATTTAAGGGAACTAGGCTCTTGTTGCACCGTTGATTGTTAGTCTATGTATATGTCAGCTGCCTATGAAGAGATCTTTGCAGAGAGGGAAGGATTGTATTTTATCCCATACCGCCCTCTCCTGGTGCATAAAATCCTTGCAGCAGGCGGATTTGAAATTCACAGAAGAGAGGCAATGCCTTAACAATATAACAATATTAGAACGGCCCTTGTGATCAAGCAGACTGTGGGGAAGGTCATTTCCACAGCAGAAATCTGGCAATGTTTGTTTTAAAAATCTTTGTTTTGATTTTTTTAAGCTAATAGACAGCACTTTGTATTTGAAATGAAGATTGCAATTCCTTCAAAATTCCTCTAGATCATGGAGGCCTGGCTGTAAACATGGAAAACTACAGTATCCTGTCCCAGGAAAAGTCAGACAATTTCTACTCCAGAAATGTATCAATGTTTACTCAAGAGAGAAGACTGCCCGCCCCCCACCACAACCCAAAGCCAAGTGGCCTGATTTTCAGAGGGGCTGAGTGCCCGCAGCTCAATGGGAGCTTGGCATCTCTAAAAAATAGCAGGCCAAGACCTAACAAAAACTAGCCAGCATTCCAGCAAACCCCATTGCTTTAGCTACAGTATCTGGAATAATATAACTACATAATACAGAATACATAGCAAAAGAAGTATCCAGAATGTCTCTGACCTCAGTTCTGACTTCTTAGGAGCGGGATTATGGTTACATAACAGCTGGCATTTGTGGTGACTGGCAGAGCAAGCTATCGCCATCAAAGGTGACTGCTAGCAGACAGCAGCGCTGGCTTTCTGTTTCCCCTTTTTGTGGCAAATAATTAGTGCTGATGGAAATTTTCCAAATTTAAATTACATTTTTTCCACAGGAACAAAAAAAATGAAAAATGTTCATGAAATTGTTCCCCTCTTTTTCCGAAGAACTCTAATAAAAGTGTCATGGTGAAACTATCTCCTGTCCCCAAATCTGAGCTGAAGTTTAAGGAGAGATGGCTGGACTCTGCACCATGGGATTTGTTCATAACACATGCCCAAGACTGAACAAACCATGAAAGACAGAAATCTCCAACAACTCCACCACCACCCTTCCAGCCAGCCCTGGCCTTACAAACACACAGAGCTGTGGAGCATGTACCAGGGGAAATGTAGTGACGTGAATTCATTATTAAAATAAAATTCACTAACCTTAGAGTTGTGTATATTCCCCCCCCCTTTCTCCATTACATCTTTTTGGCCCATACTACCTGGGGGCAGTGCCATTGACTCCAGTTGAGGCCTTATCTACATAGGGAAGCCGCACCAGTTTAACCTGACGGTTTGTCTACACTACAAACACTACAACGACACAGCTGTAAACTGTGCCACTGTGGCATAGACACTTTCTACATCGATGAAAAGGATTTTCCATTGCTGTAGTAAACCCGCTTCTCTGATAGGCAGTAGCTAGGTTGACAAAGGAATTCTTCCATCAACCTAGTGGGGTCTACACTGGGGCTTAGATTAGCATAACTATGTCGCACAGGGCGTGAAATTTTTCACAGTCCTGAGCAATGTATCTGAGTTTTAGGTGTAGAGCAGGCCTAAGGTGTAAATTTAAAGACATAGTTGAACTGGTGTGAGCCCCTGTGTGGACGTACCTATTTTGGTGGCTTTTCTCCAATTAAGTTAGGGCCTGGGTCTACACAGTTTTGTACCAGTATAACTATTTTGGATGGGGTGGTGATTATACATATTACAGAAAAGTAGTTATACCGGCACAAAGTTATTCTGGTGTAGGTTATTCCCCCCTTCCCATATGGGAATAGCTATCCCAGTATAAAGCACCTTTGTACAGTGTAACTACATCCACACTTGTGGGATTGTACCACTTCAACTATATTGTTAGCAGCCTGATCTATGCTTACAATTTATACCGGCATAGCTATATTGGTAAGGGATGTGGGTTTTTTTGTTTGTTTGTTTTACTGACTTTGCTGTGCCCGTATAAGCCCTAATGCAGATGCATTTATACCAGCATAAAAGTGCTTTTGCCAGTACATCTTATGTCTCCTGGGAACTGGTGTCAGCTATGCTGGCAGAAACACTTCTGCTGGTATAACCTGCATGTACTCTAGGAGGGTTTGCTGCTATAGCTATGCCAGCAAAACCTTTCTAGTGTAGACAAGGCCACGGTTAAAGCAATATAATTTTTATGTGTAGACAACTGTGGATTGGGAACAGGTTTAAGCCACTCTTAAACCTGGTCAACACTAGAAAAGTGATTGAATTTTAACTGTTGGTTAGAAGTGTGCGTGTGTGGGGGGGGGGGTGTTTGTTTTTTTACTGAGATAGTTATACTGGTGTAAACCCTAATGTGGGTGCAGTTTTAACACTATAAGTTGTCTTATAACTGTATAGCTTATTTTGCTTCCCAAATTGAAATAAGCTATACCACAATAAGGACTTTTATACAGCATAACTGTATCCATGCTAGGTTTTTCTTTGCAACATAAATATAATGGCATAGTTAAAGCAGTAAATAATCTTAGGGTATGTCTACACTACGAGAGTAGTTCGATTTTACTTAAATCGAATTAGTGGAACCGATATTACAAAGTCGAACGTGTGTATCCACACTAAGAACAGTAATTCGACTTTGTGAGTCCACACTAACGGGGCAAGCATCGACATTGGAAGCAGTGCACTGTGGGCAGCTATCCCACAGTTCCCGCAGTCCCTGCTGCCCATTGGAATTCTGGGTCGAGCCCCCAATGCCTGCTGGGGAAAAAAATGTGTCGAGGGTGGTTTTGGGTAACTGTCATCATTAAACCGTCACTCCCTGAAAGCGCCGGCGGGCAATCAGTTCGCGCACTTTTCTGGTGAGTGACAGCGCGGACGCCATAGCACCGCGAGCATGGAGCCTGCTGTGACCATGGCTGCAGTTATGGCCGTTGTCAACACCTCGCACCTTATCATCCACCTTTTTCAGAGGCAGATGCTGAAAAATCGGGCGAGGAGGCTACGGCAGCGCGGTGAGGACATTAAGTCTGAGAGTGGCACAGACCTCTCACAAAGCACGGGACCCCGTGCCGTGGACATCATGGTGGCAATGGGTCATGTTGATGCTGTGGAACGGCGATTCTGGGCCCAGGAAACAAGCATGGTGGGACCGCATAGTGCTGCAGGTCTGGGATGAATCACAGTGGCTGCGAAACTTTCGCATGCGTAAGGGGACTTTTCTGGAACTTTGTGAGTTGCTGTCCCCTGCCCTGAAGTGCAATGACACCCGGATGCAAACAGCCCTGACTGTCCAGAAGCAAGTGGCCATAGCCCTCTGGAAGCTTGCAACGCCAGACAGCTACCGGTCAGTCGCGAACCACTTTGGTGTGGGCAAATCTACCGTGGGGGTTGCTGTGATGCAAGTAGCCAACGCAATCGTTGAGCTACTGCTCTCAAAGGTAGTGACCCTGGGAAACATGCAGGTCATCATAGATGGCTTCGCCGCAATGGGATTCCTAAACTGCAGTGGGGCTATAGATGGAACTCACATCCCTATCCTGGGACCGGACCACCAGGCCAGCCAGTACATTAACAGAAAGAGCTACTTTTCAATGGTGCTGCAAGTACTGGTGGACCATAGGGGACGTTTTACCAACATCAACGTCAGATGGCCGGGCAAGGTTCATGACGCTTGTGTTTTCAGGAACTCTGGTCTGTTTAGACGGCTGCAGGAAGGTATTTACTTCCCGGACCACAAAATAACTGTTGGGGATGTGGAGATGCCTATAGTGATCCTTGGGGACCCAGCCTACCCGCTAATGCCCTGGCTCATGAAGCCCTACACAGGCGCCCTGGACAGTGAAAAAGAACTCTTCAACTATCGTCTGAGCAAGTGCAGAATGGTGGTGGAGTGTGCTTTTGGACGTCTCAAGGGGCGATGGAGAAGCTTACTGTCTCGCTCTGATCTCAGCGAAACCAATATCCCCATTGTTATTGCAGCTTGCTCGGTCTGTGCTCCACAATCTCTGTGAGAGCAAGGGGGAGACCTTTATGGCGGGGTGGGAGGTTGAGGCAAATAGCCTGGCTGCTGATTACGCCCAGCCAGACAGCTGGGAGATTAGAAGAGCCCAGCGGGACGCGCTGTGCATCCAGGAGGCTTTGAAAGCTAGGTTCCACAGTGAGCAGGGTAACCTGTGACTATTAAGTTTGTTTAAAGAGAAGCTGAACCTGCCCCCGTTTCTTTACCCACTTAATGTTGACTATCCTCTCCAGTTACATACCCCCTTCACCCCGTTGCCCCCCTTCCAACACACCTTTAAAAATAAAATAAATGGAACTTTGTTCATTAACACCGTTTTCTTTATTAAGGGTTTCGTGGTAAAGGGTTGAAACTGGGACGCAGACTGTGGTGGGGAGTGGGTGTAGTGACGGAAAGGACGCTTCTAAACTCGAGGAATGACAGGCTCCTGCTCCTAGAGCGGTCCGCAGTGGTGGACTGGTTGTTTCAACGGAGCCTGCCACCCCTCCTTTTCGGGACTGGAGGGGGGGGGGCTATGTGACTTTGTGGCGGGGGAGGACGGTTACAGATCCCCTGCTGCGTGGCTCTGTCATCCAGGCTAAGGACTGCTGCATAAGATCTGTAACCGCCCTCCCCCGCCACAAACTCACATAGCCCCCGCCCCCACACACAGATCATGAAAACCACCTCCCATACTGACCAGGGTGCCTAGTGACTGCAATGTGTGTGTGACCTGCTGCTGAACCTGCCCCCGTGTCTGTACCCTGGTAAAGGTGACTGTCCTCTCCAATTACCAACCCCCTTCCCCCCCCTTCAAACACACTCTCCCCTAAAAGAACATGATGGAAACAGTAATTAACAGAAACGTGTCTTTTATTAGCAACTACACAGTTAGGGGATGAAACTGGGATGGGGGCTTGGGTGAGGCAGGAAGGAAAGGACTTATCAAATCTTTGGGAATGAGAGCCGTCTGGTACTTAAGCAGTCTGCAGGGGTGGAGTGACTGTTTTCACGGCCCCTGCCGTCCCTCCTTCTTGGGACTTTGGGGGGGGGGATGGGACTTTGTGGCGGGGGAGGGAGGTTAGATCTAGACTGCAGCGGGGCTCTGTCCTCCTGCCTCCGGTCCTGCAGAACATCTACAAGGTGCCGGAGCATGTCCGTTTGCTCCCTCATTAGTCCAAGCAGTGTTTGAGTCGCCTGCTGGTCTTCCTGCCACCACCTCTCCTCCCGTTCACTGTGTGATCGCTGGTATTGCGACATGTTCTCCCTCCACTGGGTCTGCTGGGCCGCCTTGGCTCGGGAGCAGCCCATAAGTTCAGAGAACATCTCATCCCGTGTCCTTCTCTTTCGGCGCCTAATCTGCGCCAGCCTCTGGGAGGGGGATGCCGGGGTAGGTTGGGAGACACTCACAGCTGTGGGATGGGAAAAAGGGAGTGAATTCCTCACAAAAATACATTTTTGTGAACAGTGAATATAGTATTTCTCTGTGAACAAGACCATGCACAGCACCTATCACATGCACACTCAGGACAAGGTCGAATTTTCGGCCTTCCCATTCAGTGCCTGGGGTCTTGGAGTACAGATCACACAAGCGGGGTAGGACAGCGGAATTCGGGTAGCAGGCAGACATGGTAAGCCATAGACTTTTGGCTGCTGAAAGCTTAATTTATAGCAGTGCCCTCCTTTCACGTTCAAAGCAATGCCCCTAGCGTTGGCCAGTTCCTGCTGCCGGCAATCCGGCCAGCATGAACTCTGCCCCTGTCCTACCCCCCTCGCGGCTGTCCCTGGGAAAGATCCCTGCATGCTGCCCCTGTCCCGCCTCCACCGCGTGGCTGTAAACCGCCGGTTACAGTTATGTAAAGGAACAAGCAATCAGTCCCAATACTAACATTCCCCTAATTTAAAGCAGGTCACCATGAGTGATATCACTCTGATGAGGATTTCGGACACAGAGAAAGACCGCATGCTGCATGAATGCCAGCAAAAACCAGGGCCGTATGCAGCCATGCTGTGCGAGGCACTGATCCCAGAGTACTTGCTGCTAGCCTGGCGCGGAAAAGTTTCCTACCATGGAGGACGCAATAAGGCCGCTCTCCCCAGGAACCTAATGCAAAGGCTTTCAAATTACCTCCAGGAGAGCTTCGTGGAGATGTCCCAGGAGGATTTCTGCTCTATCCCCGGACATATTGACAGAATTTTCCAGTAGCTGCACTGGCAAGGACTAAAAAGGAGAGCGCCTAGGGCAAAGTAATCATGAAAAACCCATTGTTAATATTCCATTCCTGTTCTGATCAAAATAAATGTTTACACGTTTAAAACACATACCAACTGATCCTTCCCCTGATTCAGGGTCAGGGTTAACGCCTTGGGAGGGTTGGTAAGGGATCTCTGTGAGGGTGATGAAGAGATCCTGGCTGTCGGGGAAATCAGCGTTGTATGCGCTGTCGACTGCCTCATCCTCCTCATCTCCTTCCTCATCTTCCCCATCCGCGAACATCTCTGAGGAAGCGGCCGTCAACAATACCCCATCGTCAGAGTCCACGGTCAGTGGCGGGGTAGTGGTGGCGGCCGCACCTAGAATGGAATGCAGTGCCTCATAGAAACGGCATGTCTGGGGCTGGGATCCAGAGCGTCCGTTTGCCGCTTTGGTCTTCTGGTAGTCTTGTCTCAGGTCCTTGATTTTCACGTGGTACTGCGTTGCATCCCGGCTGTATCCTCTGTCTGTCATGGCTTTGGAGATCTTCTCGTAGATCTTCGCATTCCGTTTTTTCAATCGCAGCTCTGAAAGCACGGACTCATCGCCCCACACAGCGATCAGATCCAAGACTTCCCGATCAGTCCATGCTGGACCCCTCTTTCTATTCTGCGATTGCATGGTCACCTCTGCTGGAGAGCTCTGCATCGTTGCCAGTGCTGCTGAGCTCGCCACGATGTCCAAACAAGAAATGAGATTCAAACTGGCCAGACAGGAAAAGGAATTCAAATTTTCCCGGGGCTTTTCCTGTGTGGCTGGTCAGAGCATCCGAGCTCGGACTGCTGTCCAGAGCGTCAACAGAGTGGTGCACTGTGGGATAGCTCCCAGAGCTACCCTAATTCGACATGGCCATGTCGAATTTAGCGCTACTCCCCTCGTCAGGGAAAAAAACCGCCCTTCCTCCGCAAGCGCTGGAGGGAGGCCCGGGAGACTCAGGGGAGCTGCACCAGCTGGGCAGAGCCCAGACGCGACTGGCCAGGGGCTGGGCCCAGCGTACGCGCTGCTGGGTCCCCGCAGCAGGCCCCGGCTCGGGGGGTTCGGAGGCGCCGCAGCCGCGGAGCGCCATGGCCGCTTCCTCCCCCGCGGCAGTGGGAGCTGCAGCAGCGGCTGCTCCCGAGTCCCGCTGCCCGGGGGGGGGAGAACAACAGCCGCCGCCGCCTGGCCCCGCGGGCCGCCCCCCTCCTCGCCCTACCGCCCTACTGAGTCCTGCCTGCTCGGGGCCAGGCCGGACTGTTACTCACCCCGGCCCCGCGCTTCCCCTGAGTCTCCCGGGCCTCCCTCCAGCGCTTGTGGAGGGAGGGGGAATGGTGAGCCCGGGGAAGAGGCGGGGATTCGGGGAGGGAGCCAATCGGGGGAGGAGGGGGCGGAGTCGGGGCGGGGGGGGGGGGGAGGGTGCGAGCACTTCCGGGCTCCAGGCTCCGGGGCATTTCCTTGTTTGTCCAGTGTCCCGACCGCATGTCGGTCGGGACGCGGGACAAACAAGGAAATATCGGGACAGTCCCGACGTCTGGTCACCCTACATGGCTGTTGCTGGCACAGAGGCCCGAGGACAGCAACAGCGGGGTTCGTTGCCCAGTGTGCTTCGCGCCAATAAACATACTGGGGTGGAGAAACAATCAAAGTTTATTTGAGATCTCAAAGTGGTGCAAGGAGACAGGCAAGTCTCAAATCAAGCACACCAGCAAAAACAATTTCTCTCTTCTTATACATTTTACAACTAAGCCCCCCCTCTATCCCCGTCTCTACCACCCCCCTACCATCCCCCCCTCTACTCCCCCTCCCCTCTCTACCGAAAGCATGTTTATACATTTAAGCAATTAAATCATTCTAGGGCTATAAATCTAGCTTGTTAGTAACACTCCTCTAAACAGTTATTTGGTCCTGTTTACCCTTAGTTTATTACCCCTTCTCCAGCTAGAAACATGCAAACCTCATAATTATCGCTTGGTACCTGGTATGGGGGCGGGGGGGTCGTAACTGATAATTGGCTGTTTACACATTCCAATTTCTGTCCTTGGCTTTTGAGGTCGATTAGAGTTAAAGATGGAAGGACAGAGTTTAAACATGGAAGAACTTTGGCTCAGGCAGGCCTAGTGACCCCAACATGGCTAACGTGACTGCTCATTCACTCTGGTTTTTAGTGCATTCCTTCCCTGCATATGTGTGTCGTCTGTCTACATATGCTCCTCAACGCATAGACCATGTCGTTTTATAAGTATAAAGCATCTAGCATATGGTGGGTATCATACAAATGGTAATAATAAATAGCAGAATCCTGCAACGTTTGTCCTGCAATCACTAGAAAGTTCTGCCTAGATTTTTATATGGCCCTCATTCTTGTAGCATTTGAGCACTTCCCACTCATTAATGAATTTATCCTCAAAACACCCCGGGAGGTAGGGCAGTATCATCCCCATTGTATAGACGAGGAAACTGATGCACACACAGGTTAGGTGACCTGCTCAAGAAAGTATCTATTAGAGCAGGTACTTGAACCCAGATCTCCTGAATGGAAGTTCACAAACCCACCCTTCCTTTCTCAGAGGCAGGTTCCTTCTAACAAAAGGACACTTTCCTTCAGTGTGCTCAGAGAACACAACGGCAGTCCATAGCAGGAACAGGGTGCAATAGGGAATATGAAGTCCAAAATGACACTGTTGTTTAAAGATTAATGATTGTTAACCTGGACAAAAAGTAAACAAAGGCTGTGACATACATTTCCAGTTGAACTTGTTTTCAAAGCTCCCATCATTTGCTCCCTCCATTTCAGAATATTTATATGCTTTTGTGGAGCTCAGATCTTCAGGGTTTGTCTCTTTTATGCTTGTTTTTCTGCAGCAGGATGGGGCTGTTGCTAAAGATTCTTGTTCCATTTGTGGGATTGGTCTTGGCCTTCTGTTTTTATTCAAAGGAAAATTTTAAACCAGGTAAGTGATTACAGCAAATGTCCTTTAAAACCATGACAGCAAAAGGGTACACTTGAGAGTTATAATAATGGATCTGCACAGAGACAATGCTGCAGTTTCATGAGCCTTTCAAATTCCAGACTGTAGCCGTTTGAAATGAAGTATGTCCAGGAATGTCATCTGAAATGGTATTCCTTTCTCTGGTAGAAAATGACAAATTACACAATTGTATAAAAGTGCAGACATATTCTAACTTCCCAGATGAATAGAGGGGATTATTTGGGGCTTGCTGGAATTTCCACGGTAAGTGATTTGAAATCAACAAAGTTATAAACTGCGGTTGATACTATTGCTAATAAAAATAACCGGACACAAGGTTTAGCACCATGAAATCTAAAATGTTTCGTTTTCAAATTAAAGATGAGCCTCAGCCACAAAATTTAGCTCTGGATAAAAACTATCTTCACGGTGAGATTGTTTTCCGCTCCATCTAGATTTTCATACTGAACCCATCATCCTGGTAGAGGAATCCAGGGCCAGATCCTCAACTGGTGTAAATCACCATAATTCCCCTGAGGTCAATGGAGTGATGCTGATGTACACGAGCTGAGGAATTGGTTCTAGGGGCTGGGCTCGCCCCATTAGAGAAACAAAGGTCAGTTGTGAATTTTGGATCCAAACTTTTAAAGCTTTGGGATCTCGGATTTTAGTTTGTTAGAGTCGTTAGTTTGTTTAGTTGTTGGCATTTATTTTTAGTTTGCTCTAGTTGTAGATACTAAGGTTTAGTAGGTTGCAAATGGAAGTGCATCAAAACTGTATTTTTGGGTGAGTTTCCACTGTTCCCTTGATGGGTTCTTCTCTTGGGACTAAGAGGAATAGGCTGGGTTGATCTGAGGCTGGACTTGTATGGTTTGGGACAAAAATTGGTGGTTTCACTAGTGTTTTGGGCACAAGTGTTTTTGTGGGTGATGTTAGTGGGACATGTAACATTCGCTATGTGCTACTCTGCAGAGATGCTGAAAGGGAAGCGAGTGATCATCACTGGAGCAAGCACTGGAATTGGAGAGCAAATGGCTTATCACCTGGCCCGGATGGGAGCCCATGTTCTGATCACAGCACGGACGGAAGCCAAGCTTCAGAAAGTAACTGGCTAGCCAAACACTCCTGTGATGCCTAGATACTATGGTGATGGGTATATTATATATATGTGGATATTTGATTAAAGAGATATGCATGCTCAGATTCATACACAGTTTATAGAGATGCAATAACGTCTCATAATGAAGGTTATAGGCTTTTGTTGGAAAATATCCTATTTTCAACTCCCACCCGCTGCCATTTTAAAGCCTGTTTTTCACTGACCACTACAGGGTTTCTTGCACCTTCATCTGATGTACCTGGGGCTGGCCAACGTCAGACACAGCTCACTGGACAAGATGGAACCCTGGTCTGACCCAGCCTGGCAATTCTTATGTCCCTACCCCCTCCACTCACTAATTTTTACACAGACAATTCTTTTCCACAGGCAGTTTCTCATGTGTTGCTTCTGCCCAGAAGAAATGGTTACTGAAAGTTTTGAGATCTATTTCGACAGAGCAATTTTTGAGCTATGAGATTTTGAGAAAGTGGTGATTTCTCACTTCTTGTTACTTGTTCTTACGGTTTAGCCCAGTTGAACACTGTTGAATGTAAAAGCTCCGTGCCTGTTTTAGCCCCTGATTCTGCAAAAGGACCCATTTGCTCTGCTCCTGGCCACTGAATGGAGACCAATTAGTGGATTGCATTGCAGGATCAATGGTTTATACATAGCTTCTTGGTAAAAAAAACTAGTGCAGAGAGCTGGTTTTACCAAGCTGGAGTGCTAAAAACTTGCAGCTATTATCAAAGCTTGAATTTTTAGTTACTAACATTTTTAAAAGATAAGCAAAATTGAAGAGAGTACACCTTATTTTCTTACATAAATATTAACAGGAAAAGTTGACAGACATAACTACTAACACCTGACTACTATGCCAGGGTCTCCAGTGTGTTATTACAAGGGCTGTGCAAAAATAACTATTTGCAAAATTCCATGGGGAAAAAAAATGACAATTTACAGCCAAGTCAGTGTTTGCAGAATCAGATGTTTAGTACTTGCTGTACTTTTTGCTGGCAAAGCCACAGGACCAAATGCCTGCATGGTCTAATTCCATTGCTGTCAATGTATTTATACCAGCTCTGAATCTCACTCAGTGAACACAGACTGGACTCACCCAAGTAGGAGAACATAATCACTCTGCCCACTGAGCCACCCAAGTGTCCCTTTGAAACGCTAAGAGTACTAACAGTGGGGAAATCCATGTCTCAATGTTGCATTTGTCTCAGGTTGTCACACGGTGCCTAGAGCTGGGCGCAGCATCTGCTCACTATATGAATGGCAGCATGGAAGACATGGCACTTGCAGAAGACGTGGTGAAGGAAGCCAAACAATTGTGGGGTACGTTAACTGCTTGCTGTCTGGAAATCACCACCTGCCCCTTTCACAGAGGTGCTTTTAGCACAAGAGACGAATAACCCCAATCTTATTTTTACTTCTCACTGAAGCCCAGGCTATAAATGTAGGTCTCCAGAGATGAAGGATCAGTGAACTGATTCTGTTTATTGCCGACACCTACTATGGTCACTTCAAAATACATACTTATTATAAGTATTGTTATTAACATTGCTGGCAACATATGCTGGATAATGTGGTTACATTGTTTACTTTTCGTTTTTCACAGGATTTTATAGACAAAAAGGGGGGTTGATTTTTGAGATACACTTACATACCCAAACCACTGATGCAACACAATGCGAGGTGTATTTAGTCTCTGGAAAATAACAACCTCCTATAGCTATTAGTTAAGGGAGTTTTCTCCGTTAGTTCAAATGGTAAAAGGTCTACGTGATAAGGAGAGCGTCCTGGGTTCAAATGCTGCTGGCATAGGTTCATTAAACAGTTTCTTCATTTTCTTCTAGCTGAAGCTAAAACCCCCTCTTTGCTTTCAGGAGGCCTAGACATGCTGATCCTCAATCACATCGGTTACACCTACTTTAACTACTTCGATGGAGATGTTGAGCATATACGAAAACTCCTGGAGATTAACTTTCTCAGCTATGTGGCCATGACAGTCTCTGCACTGCCGATGCTGAAGGAGAGTGGGGGCAGCATCCTTGTGGTTTCATCCACAGCAGGTGAGAGTGAACCAGGCTAGAGCCCCTTATGTTCAGTAATGCTTGATTCTTTCCTTTGGTTTAGTTCCTCCTGGGATTCAAAGGAGGCTTCTTCTGAAATTGTTTCTCAAAAGAGAGGAAGAGGATCACCTGAGAAGACTAACATAATTGACGGGGACTATGGGTTCAGTATGACAAAGTCTGTTTACTGAATGCAAAAACAGTCGGTATGATTCATATACCGCCCTTCTTCTGACCCCACGCTGCTGAGCGGCAGCACATCTAGCATCTTGCAGATCAGCTTCCCAGTGGAGGAGAAATCCGTGATGCAGTCTGGGTGTACTCCAAGTGCAACTGGTTTTACTTACGCACGTACACCAGTCCTAAAATGAGATGGTCAAACAGTGCACAGGGCAGTCTCTGCTTCCAGAAATCTCAGCCTAATGCCAATGTCTGGTTCCCATAGAGCAACTCTGTCTCAATAATTTACTCTAAGTGTGAGTCCAAGGCATGGAGCAAACGCCCCCTTTTCTGAAGCTGCCTCTACACACAACCTGGCACAATAAAGACTAACATCACCACTACGTGTCTTCCCAACAGTAAACACTCACTTGCACACTAAGCAAAAGATCTTATAAAACTGCGTAACAGAGCCACGTGGTAATATCTGCCATCACAATACATATGGTTTGTTTGCTGGGTTGTGTGTTGTATACACATTAACTGATATATATGTGGATGTGTGTTCTATGCAAGGGTCACATTTCTCATGAGTGAGTTATGGAGGTCATTCAGACCTCATGCTGATAATACCTTTATATCACCCCATCTCATCATATATTTTGTACGTGCCACATATTACAGGAAAACTGTTAGGAATGTTTTTAAACCCCCCCCCCCCACATCCCAGTGTTAGTGGATTTACTTATTTCCTTCAGCCTACTGAGATAGTTAGTTCCTGTGAGTCGAAATATGACAGCTGCTGAAGGATAAGACAAAGTCAGAATGACACGTTTTTGCTTTTGTGCACTGAAAGTATTTAGCCTCGTAAACACTGTTGTTGCATCTCTCTCTAGGTAAAATTGGAATTCCATTTGTTGCTCCCTACTCTGCAACTAAGTTTGCCCTGGATGGATTTTTCAGCTCCTTGAGACAGGAATTAATAATCGAGAATATCAATGTTTCCATCACGCTCTGCATCTTGGGCTACATTGCTACTGGTAGGATCAGCACACTTATTTGACCTTGCTAATTAGAAGGGCTTGTACATACAGTACCCAGGCATAAAAATATTACTTACATCCAGAGAGTGGAGAATAGTGTCCACATATCAGCTTTTTTTTTTTTTTGGTAGTATGAACATTTTTAATAAAAGACTGATGAAGTGGGTATTCACCCACGAAAGCTTATGCTCCAATATGTCTGTTAGTCTATAAGGTGCCACAGGACTCTGTCACTTTTAAAAAAGAGTTTCACTATTCTCTTTAGAAGTTTTTACAATACTGAACCCAAATCTCCTAAAAATTCATTGCTTTAGCTACAAAAATGAAGGAACTGTTTTTAATTAATTCAGTCGATCACCTTAACTTTCATGCAAACCTCTTTAGTACATCTCAAAATTGCATCAATGATGATTTTATAGTCACAAGAAATTCAGCCCAAATATGAGTGTCTCAGACTTGCTCAGGAAATTATTATTTTATTTTTACAGCACCAGTAAGTGCTAAACACAAGTAAAAGATAAGGTGTAAAATTTTCAAACACATCTTAGTGACTTAGTAGCTTAACTCCTATTTTCGAAAGGGACTTAGGCACTTAGGACCCTGAGTCACCTTTGAAAATGGGACTTGAGTATTTCTGAAAATGTTATCCAATTCTTTTGACCTGAATAACTTAGTAATAAAATTAGCAAAAGTAAATAAACAACAATACAATTTCCAGTTGTATAATTACTCAAAAAGCAGGGGAGAAGTTACACATCTCACCAATTTCCTTTTAAAAAAAAAAAAAAGTTGAAGTTTTGTTGAAATCACAACATTTGATTTTTTTTAACCCACTCTATTTAGTAATTACGTTTTCAGAATGCCAAATACCTCCTTAAATGTTGAACTTCAGATTTCATTGCTCTGCACAGGTTTGTGATGACGCAGTTCCTTTTCTTGTATTTCTCCTTCTCCCCAGAAACTGCTGAGAAAACCGTTTCCCATGTGATGCAGAAGCCAGGTGCACCAAAGGAAGAGTGTGCACTGGAGATTATCAAGAGTGGAGCATTGCGAAAACGGGAACTCTACTATCCATACACCACTGTGAGAATCGCCCTCTTAATACGAGGCTGGGCTCCAGAATTTTTGGACTCACTCACAAGAAATAGTTTAAATGTGGAAAATGTCAAAAAAAGTTAGGCCCTGCTGCATGTGACAAGCTAACTAGAAAACAAACCAAGTGGCATGAACTTCAGGTAAATGGGGACATTTTATTTTCAGTCTAAATATTTTGGTAAAAGCATCTAAGGGACTTAGGAGCAACAAATCCGATTGGCTTTCAATGAGATTTGTACATCAAAGTCACTCAGGTGCTTTTGAAAATCCCATCCTTTGTTTTTATATTTTCTCTCTGGAGACAAGAAGAGGGAGCAACATGAGGCCTCCGCAAAGCAGTAAATTCTCCACTGTCTATAGAACAGCATTAGCAATGGCTGGGTTCATGTTTGCTGGGACGGGGTGTGGGTGTCACCCACTTTGAACCAGGACAGCAAGTCTCAGACCTCCCAATGCTGCAAACAGCCCACACTGGTTTCGGTAGTATACCTCCCATTTGCTCTACTGCACTAAGTTGCTTAGTAAGAAATCTGCTTTTTAATTGTCCTTGCAAAACCTAAGAGGATCTCATTCTCCTCTCACTGTGCTCTAACTGAGTCAGCATCAGGTCCCCCAGCATCCCTTCATGCTAAACACTAATTGTTATTGTTAGTAATATTTATCTGCATTGCAATAATGCTTAGCCCAAGCAGGGGTTGGGGCTAGGGCCTATTTTTGCATTGGACACACACATCATAAAAAGACTTCCTGTCCCAACGAGCTTACAATCTTGCTAATGTGAATTACAGACTGTATGTGTATAGAGGCCAATTCTGCATTCCATGAACACCCAGAATTCCCATCAAGCCAGACTTCAAGTTCCCACCCACTTCAACAGGACTCGGGGCAGAACCTTTACAGTTTAGGGATCACATCGTCCAGCTCTGAAGTGCAGGTGCCTCTGTGGTTGAAAACAGCTGCATTTCAGAGGCAGGGGAAATGTCCTAAACTCTGTGAAATTGGAGGTGGAAAATGTATAGCAGCACCAGGAATGTACAGCCTAAAGAGACTGCAACCTCATTTTGAAGTTCTAATTGAAATATACATCAGGAAAGTGTAATGAGAGCTATAAAACTATTCTCGGCACTGACTGCTGGGCAAAGCACAGTGAATTTATGCTTGTTAAAAATTAAGTGCAGTAGGATAGAAACTCATCAGGAGTCCCATAAATCATCAAAATTAATAATGTATAATGCATAATGGAGTAACAGAGGATGTGAATAAACGAGACTTTGTGAAATGTGTATTTTACATATTTTTTCTATTTGTTTACTAAAGGTTGGTCTATTACTTTGGTGGTTTGCAATTTTATAACATCTCACAAAAGTTTCATCTAAAAATATAAATAAAAAATAAAGCTGTGAGACACAATCCAGCAGGTTCCAAGGAGGCATGAGGAAATCAGGGGCGTTGAAATGAAACGCACACATTTGAAATGGATTTGTGTTTATTCTCTTGGGGCCAAAACTGAAGTTCACTGAAGTCACTAGGAGCCCATCCATTGATTTCAATGAGCTTTGGATCAGGTCCTGGCTGAAAGCATTCTGCTTTGGTTAACAATGCAAAGGGCAAATCATAAAAATATGCTATGAAAGTGGTGAAGTTTTACCATGCTGTAGCATGGAGTGCGTCCATGCACTGGTTTAGTGTCCAAAGCCATCCCTCTTCTGAGGTAGTTCTTTTATTAGCAGTGGAAACGGCAACACCACTTAAGCTCAGCCTAAACTTTCTCACCCAAGCTAGGCTGTTCCTAGGGTTTCCCTCCCAGGACCTCTCTGTTCCAAGTCCTACTTCCCTCCTTCTGCTCACACCTGCCTCTCTCCTATTCTGGGTGGAATTACCTACCCCCACTCCCACCACAGAGAGTCTGTATCAATCAGTCCGCATTGCCACCTGCTGACAGCATACACGGATCCTCTCACATCCTGGTACGGAAGCAAAACAGGGACTGTAGGCTCCTTATTCCCCGCAGGTGATGTCAGCTGGAAGATGTCCCATGGAATGGAGGTGCCTCAGAAAGCAGTAATGGCTGAAGGATGTTGGGGTAATATTGGACTGCAAATTCTAGGTGGCCTACTATTGCAGTGACATGGCAGAACGGTGGCCAGGGTGATTGTGAGCTACATACACAGCGAATCAGGTGAGCAGGGAGGCACTAGTCTCTGAGAACACACCTGGAAAAGTGTATTGAAGTTCCAGGCCCAACGTCTACCAGGCTGAGCATACTGGAATGATGGGTGGCAGCAGCTATTCCCCTCTGACAATAATAATTGGAGCCCTCTGGGCCAAATAATCCCACAAGAATTTCAGAAATGTCAAATAAGAAACGTAACCAGGATGGTTGAAGGAGGGGGGCAAATACAGAGAAAGCAAGAGTGAAAGGAAAAGGGGTCTGCCTTCAGCCCACATAAGGATTTTTTGGGATGTGTAAACCCCGGAAGCCATACTAAGGGAGGCTCTCGCTTTTTATTCTAGCACTGTTTAGCCTAGACTTGGCTCAAGCATCACTTCTGGATGAGTCCTTAGAAAATAAGGCTGGAGCGATCATCAAGAAGATGGCTGCCTTAGAGTTTCATTTTCTTCCATGTTTACCTGGACACGCCTGTTTGGTGGGGAGCGTTCACACCAGCTTCACTCTGACCTTTGTCAACTCTGCCGTCGGCCTAACCTCAGATGGCAGAAATACGAATTTCGCACTACACAAGACTGTTTAAAAGTAACCCTCCTTTCCTTCCCAACACCAGGATTCCTCATGCCAAAGGTGACCAGGCTGAGTCAGTCACAGTTCATCCTGCCCAGCTTCTCAGGACGGAGCACCGCCTCAAGGTGCAGTGGCTGATAAATGGAGAAACAGCAAAGGCCACTCCTGGACCCTGGCGATAGTGGAATGCAGCCTGTCCCACCACAAGATAACCAAACAACTGTACTGGGCAGGGCACCAATGTTCCAGTTTGTGCCCTAGCCTCTCCTACCATGTCACAAACTCTAAGCAGAGACAGGAACCTGGGTTAAGTGTTGCGGCTTAGTACATTTCCTGTTTCAAAAAAAAAAAAGAGCAGCAAAGAGAAGTCATTCAAACGAGATGTCAGTTGCAATGTGTTAGCACCCGGTAACCCAGGGCTCACCCTTCTCCTTTCTGGCATGGGGCTTAACTGAGGTCGGGGAGCAGAGCAGGGCCTCTGAACATCTGGCGAATCTACCTAAGGGCTGCCCTTGCTGCGTAGAGGTAAGAACCTTTAGATCTGTGGCTAGCTATGGATGTACAGAAGTAAACGCTGACCCTGTAAAGGAAGGCAATTTGTGTCTTGTTTTTTTCCCCCCGAGGTTCAGCCTGCATGATTGACACTGGGAGGTTGTAACATGAACCAGCAAGGGATTTTTTTTTCCTCTTGAAGTTCGAGTGTTACAGCATGCAAAAGAGAGATAAAGGGCACGCTCATTAATTAGGAAGAGTAATTTTGGGTGGCCACGGAAGAAAATAAAACCCATAACTCGCCAGCAAGGGCTCAGAAGTTTGCTCAGCTTGGGGGTGAGTAATAGCTCCCACGTTTCTTTACGTTTCTTTCTTGCTTTAAAAGTTAGAAGGTATTTTGTGTTTAAATCAAGCGTATAAACAAGTCCTACTTCCTGGGATGCACAATAAACAGGCTCTGTAAAGAATGTAGTCAGAGCAGGTGAGAAGGGAGCTGAGCAGTTTGTAATGAGAAGAGTCTAACAAACCCAGCCTTTGCGTACATGTCACACACCCGGATGAATAGGCAGCAGCACCCAAATTCAGCACTGGACTGGGCCATTTTTAAAATATGAAAAAAATAAGCAGAGTAAAATATCTTTTCCGGGGCATGAAAAGTTTGGAGGCCAGTTGTCTTTTCTGGGGAGGGGGGAAGGAGGGAAGGAGTGAGTTCACATCCAGATCCCGTTTCTGAGGGTTTTCAGCTCTAGGGTGTTGGCATAGGCCCAATCATTATGTACTTCAATGTCGGCGAAGCTGTTCACCAGATCTACCCTTAGCCTGCTGTGCTGAGGAAGATTGGGCATGAGAGAGAAAGCCCAGAACGCGGGCCACAATGAAACTATTAAGTCAAGACCATAAAAGCTGTGCGGAAACAACATTTTAAGCATTTTATAATGTGAGTTCCCCAGTTCTATTATTTCTCCAGCTGAAAGCTTGCAACAATAAAAACAAATGAGTAGCAGATTTTGATGAGACACAGAGGGGGACGAGTGGAAAAATTAAGCGAAAAAAGGACATTTCAGGGACAGTGAGAGGTTTGAGAGTCAGCAGCATCTCCAAACAAATAATGAAAAAAAAACCCAAAAAACCAAAAGTACAGGGCCATTTAGAAAGTGATTCATTTCAATATTATCTTGGAAGTCTTCATTTTCCTAGTTGGCTGGGGGAGCATTTAAGGTGATGCGCTGATAGCTAGTTTGCATATATTTCTCCTACATAAAAGCAGAAGCCCTTCGGATAGTTATTAAAAGGCTGTTCTCATATTGGAAAGGAGTTCTTCTAGTTAAAGGAAAACATTTCAGTGACATGCTCTGGCTGTGCCATTATAAGAAATGTGTTTATCTGTGTGGTTTTTTATAGGTAGCTATACTATTCTGTGGGGCAGATTATTATAAAATCCCCCCATCTTTCCTCCCCCTTCCCCAAAACCTTGCAAACTTTTTAATTGATGCCACTAATTGCCCTCAGTGTTTCCATCAAAGTCAGTGATTTTCCAGTTGTTTGGGACAAAGAAATGCTAGTGAAATCGCTTATTTTTATTTGAGAGTAAACAACAACGTTTAACCTGTTTTTTCAGAGACTAATTTTCCTTATTTTTTCTTCACTTTAGTTGATACATTTTTTCTTTCAGGCAGTCAGACTCTCAGACTCAAGAGTGATGGGAGCATTATAAGTACCTGGATAGAGAGTGCCCAGAACTTTGAAAGGGTTTGGATAGGAATTTGATCTTATCTATCTACATCTCAATTAGTCTGTCTTTCAGCTCTGAGTGCAAGGGTGTATGAAGCTGTCTAGCTTACGAAGACATTAAGGACTGAAACAAATGGTTGCTATGAAAACAATAGAATATATGTTAATGAGAATCTGAAAAATATTTGCTAAGAATGGATATTACTACCACACTCTTATAAGCCTACTGGTCCAGTGGCAAGAGCCCCAGCTCAGACACTTTATGCATATGGTGGGTGCCAGTTTATGTTCTTGCCAAGTGAACAGATGCTGGCATGTGTCCTCCAAAGCTCTATGATCTGCTATGAATAGGAAACCTAAAGCTGAAAGAGAGCAGTCTCTCCCTATTTCCAATCTCAATTTCCAACCAACCACCAGACACCATCAAAAACTTCTTTTAGTTTTTGTTTAAATTATTGTAAAAGGGCTGACTCTGCTCACACTTACACTGGTGTTAATCAGGAGTGCATCCACTTAGTGATGTTACTCCCAGTTTGACTTCTATACAACTCAGAGCAGAATGTGACCCTAAGGTAAAACCTTGGGTACTTATCAGAACTGCACCCTCATGATTGAATCATTTGATGTTCTCCAGTCACTAAGGTTGGGATTTTTCAAAAGCATTCCGCCTTGGCCTAACTCTGCTCCTGTTGAAGTGAATGGTAAAACTCCCACCGACTTCAGTAGGAACAGAGTTAGGTCCATGCTTCACACCATTGAAAAATCACACTCTATGGGTACGTTTACACTGCAGCTGGGATCATATCTCCCAGCCCAGGGAGACAGACTTGTGCTAGCAGGGCTTGAGCTCCTCTTCACCTTCTCCCGTCAATCAGGGTCTATAGTTTTGGTTCTTAGTTTCAAGTGTTCTTGTCGAGTGTGTCTTCCAAGCTGACATCAACCTTCTTCATATCTTCCTTCAGCATCTCAAACCACCTTTTTTAGCTGGTCTTTGTCCTGGGACTACTAGCTTTTGAACTCTGTGGCCAACACATCCTACATCTTGTCATTTCACATGACCCAGTCATCTCAGTCTATAGTCCCTCAGCTTTTCTGTGATGGAGGCTACCTGAATCCTGGCTTGTACCATTTCATTGCATAGCTTGTCAGCTCTTGTCTTACCCAGCACCTGCTTGAGCATTCTCCTGTTGGCAGCATGAAGTAGTAGTTGTTCTCTCTGCTTCATTGGTCAGCATTCTGACTCAAATATCATGGCTGACTTAATCATGATCTTATACACTTGGGTCTTTAGTTTACTTGGCATATCCTTATCGCAGAGAATTCCTGTCAGCTCGCTTCGTTTACACCAAATGCTCGTCGGGTGATTCCTAACGTCTGCATCCACATCCCCACCGTGGCTCCACAGTACACTGAGGTATGTAAGTTATTGCACAGCCTTTAACTCTGTGCATCTAGTTTTACTGGCTTCATGTTGCCCCTCTCAACAAAGCATTGCATGTATTCCATCTTTTGTCGGCTGATTCTTAAGCCATTTCCCTCCATAGTTCTAGGCCCCTTTCCAGTTTGTATTTATCTTCATGGCACAAAATAATGTCATCGGCAAAAAGCATGCTCCATGGAGCCTCTCTCCTAATCTCCTGCATCAAGGTGTCCATTGCAATCACAAATAGGACTGGGTTTAAGGTTGATCCTTGATGTAGACCTATACTCTCAGTGAATGCTTCTCACTACTGTCGTGCTATCTTCATACATATCCATCACAGTCTGAACATGTGTTTCTGGCAGATTGCCCAACCAAAGGCACCACCAAAGCAATTCTCTAGGAACCCTGCCATAAACCTTCTCTAAATCTACAAACACTAAGTGCAGCTCCATGCATTATTCCCGTACTTCTACTGCAATATTCAGGTTGCAAATACTGCCTCCATTGTTGACCTTCCGAGCATAAACCCAAATGGGTTGTCATATATTTGATGGTCCAGCTCCTGCTAAAATCTTCTTGCTATAATTCTTTCTAGCCATTTCATAGTGTTACCCATTAACTTGATGGTGTGACCCTGAGAGCCCCTTTACGCCAATTAGCGAAGAGTGCACCCAACAGAATATTTAGCCAAACTACGTCTCATAGAGTATCCTAAAAAAACATGTGTGGTGTGTGTACGGGTTGTCTATAGAGAGTTATGTAGGTATGCTGGAAATATGTTCTTAAAATATGTTGTGGAGGCAGTTGATTAACCAGCCTTCCCTAGACAAAGGAATGTGGATTTACCTGTCTGCATGGATCAAGCAAACAAGTGGAAGAGAAAAACATCCTGGCTTGATTACAAGCACAGGACAATAGAAAGACATTTGTATCAAAGGTAAACAAAGTGATCGAGTGAATCAAAAAAAGCAAATTGACCCGAGGATGAAGAAGGGGATGGCACCTGCACCCCGAAGAACAAGCAGCAGGGGAGAGGAACTTTGGGTTTATTTTCAAAGAACACATTTCAAAAGGCTTTTTGGACTATAAAAGGACAAAAAGGGGACTCCTTTGTTATCCATCACTTAGGAGACAAAGGGATCAGCACCCATTGATGCTGTGAATGGTGGATCCTTCTGCCTGAGTGGAGACAAAGGGATCAGCACCCGTTGATGCTGTGAATGGTGGATCCTTCTGCCTGAGTGGCTGGGGATGCTGATAGCTTGAAGTGAGTGAGAAGGTTGCTCAGGCGAAGATTATAGCTTGTTAAAGTTAAGTTTCCGTCACTAGGAAGTAAGTTATTTTTGTTTGGTTTGTAACCAGACCTGTCTCTTTTCTTTTGCTCATGATCACTTAAATCTATATTTGTATTAATAAACTTATTATTAGTTTTACTATCAACCACCCCCATCCTGTTATATTAAAGTGAGGCGCATATCCTCAACTGAGCCAACAGGCTGAGGTGTATTCTGTCTCTTTGGAGACAGGAGACTTTATTAATTTCGATGAGCATCCAAGTGAGAGGAACTGCTCGCTGAAGAAAGATGCCTGTAGGGGACTCAGGAACCAGGGTTAACTAAATGTTACCTGCAAGGCAAAGTTTAGAATGGCAGAGTCTGGAGATATTTGCTGGTGAGGTGGACAGAGTGGTGTAGCAGGAGGCTGTCACACTGTGCGCTCCAGGAAAGCGCTGTCTTGCTGAGGCAGAGAGGTAACACAGTGAGCTTATGGTTCTGGACTCCCTGAGGAGAGCATCACAGATGGGTTGGTAATTACTACATTCCTGCACATCTCCCTTATGCTTGAAGATAGGGACCAATATGCTCTTCCTCCACTTGTCGGGCATTTCCCAGTACAGAGAATTAAGTTGAAGAACTCTGTCATCATCACCACAACCTCATGGGTGAATGCTTTAAATGCCTCCTTTGGTACACGGTCCAATGCCACTGCATTCCCATGTTTCATCGTCTTCAGGGCTGAAGTTCCACCCTGGTCATAGGTCTTATGAAGCTGCTGCTTGCGCATACTTCCCAAACCTCGGCCATCTCCTAATGATTTCACCATCTTCCACCAGTTCTCTTCTGTTTTCTTCTTTGACACACTTCGCAGCTGCCGAGTCCTCTGTGTTTCTTGGCTAATCTATATATTCCTTTCTTCCCTTCCTTTGTTAGTAGTCATCCATAAAAGCCTTGAAATGCCTTTTTTTTTTTTTTTTTTTGGTAGCAGGGCTTGAGCTAGTGTGCAAAAAATAGCAGGGTGGAAGCTACTCAGGGCTAGCCACCCAAGCTCAGACCCAGGGGGTCAGGTGGGCTTGAGAGTCCGTCTGCCATCTGAACGACAACGTGCACACTGCTGTTTCTAGCATGCTAGCTCAAGCTCTGCTAGCAGGAGCAGGGCTGCCCGGGGCAGGGGGGGGGGGCAAGTGGGGCAATTTGCCCCAGGCCCCGGGCCCTGCAGGGGCCCCCACGAGAATATAGTATTCTATAGTATTGCAACTTTCTTTTATGGAAGGGGCCCCCGAAATTGCTTTGCCCCGGGCCCCCTGAATCCTCTGGGCAGCCCTGAGCTGGAGTCTGTCTCACTGGGCAGGGACCATCGTTCCCAGCTGCAGTGCAGATATACTCTAAATATTCAAAAGAGCTTCACACTCAACAGCTCCTATTGTCCTCAGTGGGGATAGAGAAGATTCTCCATTGTTCTGAATGGGGGCTGCTGGCTCTGAGCACTTTTGAAAATCTGGAGATGGGAATTTGCTTTTTTCTCTCATTTGCACCTGTATCAATCCACAGTAACTCTGCTGGAGTCAATGGAGATAAAACCAGGGTGAGTGAAAGGAGAGCCAGACCCTTGGTTTGGATTCTGTTAGCCGGTCAAAATAAAATGGATATTTCATCCCAGGGCTGCAGTGTGATACGCCTCCCCACAACACCCAGAACCGTTCAGGGGAGACCCCTCCATCGCACACTGTGTGGGCACTAGGACCCAGGTGATGCCCTCCACCCCCTGCACCCTACCAGCTATGTGTCCTTGGGGAAAAACTGCAGGGAGGAACCGGCCATAGGAGCAGCTACAGAATTGGCCAAAGCAGGGACCTCGGGACATTCAGAGAGTTTTCCAGAGTTTTTCCTTGTGCTGACTGGCTGTTTGTTCCAACCCTCCACCTCCCTCGGACTCTTCACCTCAACTTCACTGCCCTCTTCCTCCTCTGCCCTGTCCCCCTCGCCTTTCCCTTCCCATTTAGCTGATCACCTCCTAACCCCCCGTCCCCCCCGCATCACTGCCATCACATTGTTCACTTTGCTTGTGTGTTCTACCCCTTCCCCCACCCTGCAGCTGCTACTCTGGGTTTGTGCCATGCTTAGCACAATGGGACCCCATTCTTGGCTGGCCCTTTGGTCCTGCATAATAAACATGATCAATAATAACTAACTAAGAGAATCTCACTGTCCAAATACAACAGGCCAAAAAGAGAGCAAAATGTACACTTGGGCTGGCAGGCAATAGAGTAAAGTATTTTGGCTGACAGCCACTCCCACCCACTGGAGCACTAATCCAATCCCAAACTGCTCAGCAGAATGCCTAACATCTTCACATGATCCTCCTAGCAACATTTCTGGAATGTGCATGAGGATTATCCGTCTGGATCAAGGAGCAGGGAATCCCTGTGCTGGCTAATAAGGAGGAGTAGGAGGGAAAATGTAACATTTTAGGGATTTTGTCAGTGTGTGTCATATTGTGCTCTGTTTTCTCCCTCACTGGTGAAGAGGAGAAGACCCAAACACCTTCCATGTGGCCACAGTCTAGTAAAGCAAGAGGGAAGCTTGCAAGTGAGCAAAGAATTCTGTAGGAGGAAGTGGCGGGAAGGGATTATCATTCACTGTGCACATGTACACAGTGTAGGGAGGTAATGCCCAAACAAAGGAGCTCATTCTCAGGGCAGGCTTCTGGTGCAATCTACCTGCTTTGCTTGAGTTATACACAAACAGAAGTGGAGGTAAACCCACTGGGCTGAGCCGTGCCATTCAGCTCTCCTGCTTGCTCTCCCCTCATCTCGAGTCCAACAATGTTTCTAACAAGAGTAAACATTAATGTATTTAATATTTACAACAGAAGGGGACAGGAGCCAGTGCCACTAGCCAGGAGAATTAAGGACACGGCATTAGAGCCAGACAAGCTTTTGTGAGGAAAAGGAAAGAAAAACGTGCAGAGTGCAAACTGGAATGTACCATTTAAGTCAAGCTATTGCAAAAGGTGAGTGGGGTAAGGAAGAGGAGCTAAAATAATGCAGCACTCAACATTAGGGTGACCATTATCTTCAGATAGTAAGAACTCTTAAAACTGATGAGACAGAAACAACCTGGGATTTTCCCAAAGATTCTATAGAAAAACCCATGCAGTGTGGTAACACGAGCTCCATGTCCCAGGTCTCTCTGGGCGTGCACAGAAGGCAAACAGGATTTAGAAATACATGCAGCTGCATGAAAAGTAAATTATATAATAGCAAATTTCCTACATCTACAGTTAGTCTTTTGGAACAGACTGGAAAAATATATGTATGCAGGAAAGGAATGCAAGGCCATTACTATGGAAATACCAGGAGCCATTATTCTTGCTGCAGTCTTACTTTTTTAGGTGGGCCAAGGGGTTATAACTAGGAGCAGGAGGCCGAAACTGAGCAAAAAAAAATTTAGACTGAACAGCAGGAGGTATTTGATAATGGCAAGATCTAAGACTGAAGAATAAATCTCCCAAGGAAGGTGGTAGAAACTTCATCACTTGAAACTGAACTGGATAAAACACTGGAAAATGTACTTCAAGGAGCAATCCTTTATTAGCTCCCAAGTGTGTGTGTGTATATTTATCTATGGCTGGGTGTAGAGAGATGTTGGAAAAAGGATGCCACCTGCATCCACTGAATAAGGTGAATATTCCTAGAGTTGGTGTCTTTCATACATTTATTCAACCTCCAGCCTGATCATTCGTTTTCACTTAAAATGTCTCTTCCCCCGTTTGGTTTCATTAGGAAAGAACTTCACCAAAGCAGCCAGGAGATCATCACAGGTTGGTGTGTTGTGTGTGGAGCCGTGGACAATATGATCAGTCAAACTGAGAAGTCCCCGCGCCGGTGCAGGCGTCTGAGTGAGAGTTATGACGAGAAGTGCGAGCGCCGGCACGAGACCCGTGAGAGCTTGTGGAGGAGAAACAATGTCACCACATGTCGCCATGTGGGGCAATGTCGGAAAAAGGAGTCAGAGGAGCAGTCCCAGAGCCCCCGCCAGAAAGAGTTCCTGAAGAGAAGGAACTTAGCCACCGAAGAAGGAAAGAAACAAGTGAGGTTTCCTACTGGGACACCAGCATCTCCGGGACAAGAGTGTGCAACAGGCACCCCCAAGGAAGCATCCTCCTGGATGGATCTGAGGTCACCCACATCCCTCCAGGTAACAGCTGCAGCTATGACAATCATACTTTTAATAGATGGTTGGCTAATTATTATGGGCTTTATCCAATGTTCACTGGAATCAATGGGAGTCTTTCCATTGACTACAAGAGGTTTGGGATTAGGGTCTAAATATTTGATGGCAAAAACTGAGAATTCACTGACAAAAATGGATATTTCCTTGACGATTCACAAACTTGATCCAGGGCAAGATTTTGTCCTGTCACTCTCGTCGTGTTCCTCTCCTGCTTTCGAAATCCTGAACTTTGACCCAGATGGAGATTTGCAGCCATTTCTCATAGTTCAAACCTACATTTTGGTACCAAAATAATTGTTTTCCACTGGTGCAAATTGCCTCTCATTCTCATCAAAAGATCTGAGATGATCACCATAAGCAGTTGGCTTTCTTTGGGTGAACCTATGGAAGCATGACTTCCCGCCAGCATCTTTAGTGGGAGGAATTTTCTCATGTTGAGTTAGTAATGAGTGTCTGATTGTATCCTAATTTCAGCATCCTTCTTACAAACTACACATTATCCTATATTTAGGCTTGGAAGTATTAGATTTTTATCAGTTAACATTGGTAAACATTGATATCACCATACATATACAACCAATAAAGTATTTTCATCTATAGTAACCAAAATGTACAGATAGGCAAAGTTTAAAAAATGCTGTTTGAGAACTTATTAGAGTTTGATTTAAGGATATTTACTTTGCATATTTTGTCAAGTAATGTTGACTGCCCCATAATTTCTCTCAACTGTGAAAAAATTAAATTGATAAAAATCAAAATGACTCTGCCAAGCCTACCGATGTTATACGCAGCCAGCAGTGAACCAGATGAGCCAATGCATTTAATAAAACCTGATTAAGATCATACATAAATACTTCAGAGTCAGACAATCAGGTTGTACTTTCTAAACTCACAGCCTTTCAAATGAAATAATCCCCCCATCTGTTTTCGTACCTAAGTAAAGTTATCCAAGGGGCTTTTAACTGAAATCAACAACCAAGGACAATCAAATAAAAGCACAGACATGTCCTGTGGGCTCCTCCACAAGGCATGATTGTGGAGGACAATTATGTACCTCATGCTACCGTTTACTTCTTTTGATCGCTGGGTTTAATTACAATCCAGACAGCAAGACTTGGAGCAGGCATTCACATGCTTGCAGCCCATGTGCCTGTAACTTTGGCTGCAGAATCACTCTCATCCTAGTACCTGCAGGGGGCTCTGAGGAACTGAAGTAAGGGAGAAAAGAGTTCATGGTCTTACTACCAGAGATCCTGGAGAGGCACTCGGACATAACTCTGATGAGTGCAGAACAAATATCTAAGCCTAAAGCTAGCCAGCTGCTAGCAGCAATGCTAGCCAGGAACTAACTCAGGGCATCAAAAGCTCTTTTCTTACTCTCCGTCTGGTTAGTGAAGCAACTGGCCTCCTTGCCTCTCAGAGTCTCAGAGGCACTTTCTTTCCCTGCAGCTTCACAGTCTACCTGCAGTTAGCAGGTTCCCCCACTGCCCCTGTCAGTGTTGCTGAGCGGCTACACCTTGCACTGACTCCAGTGGGAGTTGCGGGTGCTCAGCACCTTCTGAAAAATTAGGCCTTGAACCCAAAAATCACTGTAACCCTCAGTCTCCACCCATGTTATTCCCCAGGTCAGTCACACAGTCTATACCAGGGGTCGGCAACCTTTCAGAAGCGGTGTGCCGAGTCTTCATTTATTCACTCTGATTTAAGGTTTCGCGTGCCAGTAATACATTTTAACGTTTTTAGAAGGTCTCTTTCTATAAGTCTATAATATATAACTAAACTACCGTGGTATGTAAAGTAAATAAGATTTTAAAAATGTTTAAGAAGCTTCATTTAAAATTAAATTAAAATGCAGAGCTCCCCCCCCCCCGGACCGGTGGCCAGGACCCGGGCAGTGTGAGTGCCACTGAAAATCAGCTCACGTGCTGCCTTTGGCACACGTGCCATAGGTTGCCTACCCCTGATCTATACAATTCAAAGTGACACCATGCCACTTGGTTAGTTGCTTCCCCTTTTCTCTCCTGATTTTTAATAGGCCATTATAAAAATTAAACTCTCATTTCATTTCAGAATAACAGCACCTCCATGGTCCATCACAAGCATCCCCAGCACAGTCTCAACGATCCTCGCACGCAGAACAACTGGCACTCCTGTGGCGTTTCATCGCAAAACATCCTCCCCAAAGACATCGCCAAGCTTAGCCGAGGTACAAGAAGACTGGCTAAATGAGGCTTAGGTTTTGCAAAAGGGAACTCAGGCTTACTGGGATCTGGGGGCTGCATTTTATTGAAACCTCCGAGGTTCAAGGGAATCACTTGGATGATTTTGGTTTGGACTCCCAAAGCAAGCCGAGAAAGAGGGTCTGTATTGATAAAGAATCCCCTCAGGTGCCAAATCACAATGTGCTGGAACCTGCACCTCTGAAAATCAATGGGTGTTTTGCCTTTGAATTGCCTGGGAGCAGGATCAGACACAATACTAACACATGCCAAAACAGTTCCTGTTCCTAGAAGCCCTGTTCCAGTGTTGAAGGAGGATGTTCTGTATCAGCCAAATCTGACATTTTTCCCTTTCCAAACCATGCATGATAAGAATACGTTGATTCACCCGGTGCTATTCTTTGTGCTGAGTCAATAATGACCTCGGTGCCCCAGCCTGCTGCAAAATGGCACCGTGCTGCAGAGGGAGCCATCATTCCATGCAAACGTAAAATGGAGGCTCTGAACACTTGTGATCATTAAACTCTCCATGGCGCTTTTCTCAGAAATAGGCGTGTTTGCCAGTAGCTTGGCCAAATTTTAGCTTAGGTAAATGACTTAAATTCCACTTGCATTTTCAGTGGCATACTCCCGCCCTAAATTGTTGTGTTAGGCTGCTGTGTGCAGTTTAAACTGCCATGCGTCATCCCAGCAATGGCTGCATTTCTGTGATGGTTGGAATCATCCCTATATATAGTTGGTAAAGTACTTTATGAGCCTTCAGAATGAAAGGTGCAGCTGTGAATGAAGGGTTTTATACTAGCTATCTGCTGACAATTTAGGAATCAGTAGTCCACCCTCTCAATTTTATCTTAACAGGCACTCAAACATTAACAGATTCTAGTGCAATAAAGAAAAATTCAAGCCAACAAACAGAGTAAGTATTTTGTCATCTATCCTATTAGGAGCACATTCTTCCGGCTTCTGCGTGGCTGGGGAGTCACTGAGACCTGTAAAGGCACTTTGATGTACTTAGATGCAAGGTGCTATACAAGTGAAAAGAATTATTCTTATAGGCATTATTTATTGTTCTATGAATCGTCATATGATTGCTCCTCTACCTAACAAGTATTTTCAGTGCATCCATTCTTGTGATCTTTTTCATAAATCTGTATCATGTCCATGCTAAGAAAATCCTTGTTTTTTTTTTTTTTATTTTAGCTGTGGGATAGCAGTATTAGATAAGGTAAGCAAAATATACGAATAACCTGTACGGAAATGCCTATAAGAATCCTGTTGTCCTAAGAAACATTAACGTTAAAGGGCCAAATTCTGCACTTCCAGGGTTTGAACAGTGTCAATGAAAGCAGGATTTGTTCCTGATTATTTCTTATTGGAATGTAGATGACAGAGATTGCTGGAAACTAATTTACTGACAGGAAGATCTATGACAGTACATCTAATGCAGTAGACAGGGACAGTCTTGTTCCAGGGAAAGCACTGATTGCGGTAAAATACCTACTTTGGGTTTAGCCAATGAATGACAGAACAGTTGTATTATTGCACAAGCCTAAGCACCGTAAAGGTCTATACAGCTTATTATCATTGCCCAGAGAATGTGATAACTTAGGGTCCCCATTTAATTCTTGTTAGAACTCATACCACTGATTGCAGTTTCTTGCGAAATCTTTTCCTTTATGGACTAAGTGATTGATTTAAAAATATAACCAAATAGAAGGTTTGCACGAACTGAATCTGGATTTTTCTGCACTTTTCTTTCACTTTTAGGAAATAATTCAACTTTCCAACTACCTCAAGGTAAGCACAAAAATGATAAATACAGTTCTAGAAATGGGTGGAGGGTGAGTGTGAGGAGGTAACTTTTACTAAACTGGTATCATGCACCTAGTTTTAAGGTGGCCAGGAAAACAAAAGGAGCAGTTACTGAAGCCCAGGGAATAAGTTCCCAAAACACAGTGAGGAGTGAAAATAGCTATAATGAGTCCTAGAGGGGAAACAGGTCACCCCTGGATGTCCAGATGAACTAGGGTCACTGAGACACATTCAGAGCACCTATATTAGCCTGGCTTTCTCATTTTGCCTACAGGAGGCGTTACATCGAGAGCTGCTGCTGAAGCAGAAGATGGTGATTTTACAGGAGCTTTTATCCACATTGCTGCAAGCATCAGAAAAATCTTGGAAGGTACCAAATGACTACGCTGCGTACTTCTAGTCAGCTTTAGGATTATGCCTGGATCTGCCAGGGCAGAGTCCCATCCATGTGTGCAAGGGGAAAACCCCATCAGGTCTTGCTTATTTCTGCCAGCTGAATTCCAGCTCTGCTTCTGGGGTCTTCTAATTTTGGGATTATCCTTCTCTCCTAATGGAGAAGATGGTATAGCTCTGAAGCTGAGCTGTGTCTGCAAGGGGACATGACTGTGCTCAGAACTATTTAGCATGTGAATATCATTGCCCTTCCTCTCCAATACTGTTTCATTTTAGAGCCAGCTGAAAAACAACTCTCCATTGTTATGAAAACTTCCTTTTTGTTTGAAATTTTCATTCTTTTTTTTTTATGCTTTTTTTGGACAAAAAATGTTGGGATGCAACATAAGTTTTCATTAAGTTTTGAACTAAAAATGTTTCTCATCGTGTTTCTTTTTTTAAAAGTTTTGAGGATTTTCCCCCATTTTCTGTCACTCATGTTTCTCCCCCTTTTCCAATAAGAAAAAAGTCTAAGATCGCGGGGGGGAAAGACCATAAAAAAATCTTAATTGCCCCCCTGAAAAAAAGTTTACATTTTGAAACAAACTTTTGTTTCAATTTTTTTGAGGGGCGAGGGGAGACCAAAAAAGATTTGAGACAAAATGAATTGTTTTCACACAATTTTTCATTTAGATTGAAGTGCCATTTTTCAATTGAGAAAACACTGATTTTAAAAACAACAACCACCACTCCATTTCATGCATAGAAACAAAGGGGGAAAAGGGGGATTTTAACAAGAGGGATAGCCTCCGTAAACTCAGCAACAGCTTGTTTCAGTGTAAAGAAGAACAGGAGTACTTGTGGCACCTTAGAGACTAACAAATTTATTAGAGCATAAGCTTTCGTGGACTACAGCCCACTTCTTTGTAGTCCACGAAAGCTTATGCTCTAATAAATTTGTTAGTCTCTAAGGTGCCACAAGTACTCCTGTTCTTCTTTTTGCGGATACAGACTAACACGGCTGCTACTCTGAAACTTGTTTCAGTGTGTTCTCCTGCCAAAAGCTGCCAAGACGAGGTACTAAATAACAGTGCCAAGAATGAATCGAGAACCAGACGGAGCAGGCACCTCAGTTTAAACCACCGGTGTGTGGGAAAGAATTTCATTCTGGTGAAGGTGCTAGACTCTCAATCCTGGAGGCAGAATATATCTATTTATCTGCCAGAACAGATACAACACAGACAGCAGCAGCGCAAGCGTCTCCCACGCACTGTATCTCAATCCATTCTTGATATATGTTGGAGGGAGCCCCTCAAAGTTAAAGTCTGTTCACTTCTTTGCCGCTCCGTTGAGACAAGCGATCAGGAGATGACCTAGAGCCAGCTGCGGCGGCAGCTTATGTTATATGGACACTTCACAAAGCACGGGCCCAGGGCCCTGAATCAGCAAAACACTTAAACAAACACACCCTTAAGTGTTCTGCTGAATTAGGGCCTCCACCCTGCCAAATCTAGGTCCCATGGCTCACCAACAGGCACTGGATGGTAACAATTTCTGATTACAGCTGACCCAGAGTAGATTTTTAACCAGCAGCCTGGAGGTGACATTAAGCAACTACTTCTGAAAAGTACGCGGCATTATGGACTAGGTCATAAAGCAAATTTTAAAATAGAAATTTAAAATCAAGTCGCACTGCAAAATATTTGCTGTTAAAAAACGTTAATTTGAAACTCGACTAAAAAAAAAAAAAAGCTCTGAAAGAGTTCTGTCAGAGCAGAGGAGCCAAGCGATTGGGTGAGATGGAGCAAAAAAATGTGTTAAGATGTTCTGCGGTTTGAGACTTCCTCCATAAAATGCTTCTGACAAATATAATATGAGCAGGAAAAAACACGCTGACACACACACTGGCAGGAAGTAGCCATGAAACCTCAGATTAGAAACAGGTGGGTGCACTTTGCTTCTTAATGTCTTTGCTATAGAAAATAGATTTCTCTGCTCCCTCTGCTTTTAGCCTTTCATGAGACAATCAAAATTTATTTGTTGCTGGTGTTATAGCCAAGAGAGCAAACAAAGTAAATGATATTTAGAAATTGGCCCTCTGGGAATAGTTTAGCATATATGATGAAAAGAACAGGCCAGGGGGAAAATGCTCAGAGGAGCTTCTGCAAGACCAAGGCTGTCAAATGAAGTTGCCAGACTCTTAGGGGTCCCATCTGGAAGCCTCTCTAAAGCAAATTAGGTGACGGTTGCCATGTTTCCATAACTAGCTGAGGCACCAAACCTTGAGGCAGCATTTTAGAACCAAGCTCCTATAATAGAAAGTCTGAAGGGAAAAGAAAAATGCTATACAACAATGGTCTGGTCGTAATTACACTGAGAATCCCTGTCGGTTCCTACTTAATATTTGTGGGTGCATCTAGACCAATATAATGAACGTGTTCATCAGTACAACAGGAATATATCTAGCAGTTGGGCCGAGGGGCTACATTCAGGACTGTAGGGTTCCATTTCCTCTGGGTTTTATTCCTAGCTCTGCCACCAACCTTCAGCAACCCGCATAACCGATCTGTGCCTCCGTTTCCTCGTGTGCAAGCAGCAGGATAACAACAGGGCTGTTGTAAAGCTTAGTTATTGTTTGTAAAATACTTTGAGACCTTCAGACAAAAGGAGTTAACTAAGTTTCATGTTGTTATGGTAACCAGTGATGACTTTTTAGACCTGTCTTTTAAAGTGTAAAAACACCACCGGAATATATTTTTTCCCATCCCCCAAAATGCTGTCTGACCTTGGGAAATTTGGGACATTTTCTGCATATTTTAGTTTAAAGACTGTTTCCACCCACTCGCTGCCACTTTCAGGGTTCACTTTTCTCCATTTTATTTGGCATGGGCATGGTGTTTGAGCAAAGGGTATGCAGTCCAAAAACAATGCTTAAAATTGCTTCTTTAAACCAGGAATTTAAAATGACAGGTTTAAAAAAAGCGAAGAGGGAGGGAACATCAGATACAGTCGACCAATCATAGGCTAGCCAGGACACCGCAGAAAACACCCTGTGATTCACTGACAGCTGAACAGGGATGCAGCAAAGGGAGGATTTTGCAGCCAGGTATTTTGAAGTGGCGACTAACCATAGATGTCCCAATTTTTGGGACCCCCAACCTGAGATCCAGAGTACCAAACATCTGTAGCTTCTATTGATTCTGCATAGAATTGAGGTAATCCGATCTCTGAAAATCAGGCCCGAGAGGTACCCAAGGATTGAGGCATCCAAAGTCAGCGGCCACTTTGGCAAACACTGGGCCTCCGACTAACTTTGAGCTCCCTTCTGTGCCGCCTTCAGGCTGTTGAGACAGGGATCTGCGAGAAGTGTGAGCTGCCATCTTAAGAGAACTCAGACATGAGGAACAACCCTAATGTAACTGTGAGAATGAACAGCTAAGAGGGGCATTGGGGTGTCTTCTTAGCAATCCCATACAACCTGAGCCTTGTCAACAGTTTTAAGATTCGCCACCATAGCTATGTTGGTGAGAGGTGGGATTTTTTTCCCCACATGTAACCATCATAGCTGTGCTGGCAAAAGCCCAGTGTAGATACAGTATCGGAGGGGTAGCCGTGTTAGTCTGGATCTGTAAGAAGCGACAAAGAGTCCTGTGGCACCTTATAGACTAACAGACGTATTGGAGCGTAAGCATTCGTGGGTGAATACCCACTTCATCAGATGCATGGCCATGCATCTGACGAAGTGACTATTCACCCACGAACGCTTATGCTCCAATATGTCTGTTAGTCTATAAGGTGTCACAGGACTCTTTGTCGCTTTTTAGTGTAGACACAGTTATTCTGGATAAAGAGCTTACTCCATTCAGGGAAATGGTCTAAGTTACAGGGACCAAAAAGCTCCTGCGGGTGAAAGCTGCATCTCCATTTGGGGAGAGGAGGGAGTTTGCTGGTATAAATCTACTAGTACCAGCAAAGCCTGTCAAGTACAGACAAAGTCTGATTCTCCCATCTGGCCCTCTGTGCTCATTTACATACGTATAGAGTGGGTGAGAAATGCTACCACTCTGACTTCACAGTGCTTCACATCCACTTTCCACAGGCTTAAAAAGTAGAAAGTGGCATGAAGTCTCTTCCGGTATCTTGCATCTAAAAATCTCTCTCAGAATTGCCTTTTTTTTTTTTTTTCTTAAACAATTGGCCTCTAGTTTGTTATGGGAACTGATGCCCGGATTTATTGGACTTTGCACTTTTTGGGCTGGGATGTGCAAACATCTCTGTGTTGACAGAGGACCCAGCATGCCAGGACTCGGATTTTGTTTGGGGCCTCTGGATGCTACCATGATATGAATATTAAATAATAACCCAATGGATGTTAAGCGTGGCTTCACACAACAGTGAGTGGCAGTGGTGCTGACATCCTTCAGATCAGAGGTGGAAGATGAGAGTCCAGGCAAGCACTTTGCTAGAAGCCTTGCCTGGATTTGCATACGGCCTGCATTTTACAAACCCAACTGCAAAACCTGACCAACGTTTGGAAAAAAAATATGACTCAGTTTCCCCATTCCTCTCTCCACCCTCAACAAAGCTCATTGTAGTGCAAACCCAATCTGTTTTCTATGGAAGCTGCTGAGACAAGATGCTGCCACCAGCTGGAGCCGTAAGCCAAAATGTTGTTGCAAGAGAGAATCGTGAAGCAGAAAACAAGGCTGTGTGTGTAGGCTTGGGGGCAGTTCTGTTCTCAGTACAGATTCATCCACAGTAACTACATGACTCCTTTGCGCCTTTAACTTTTCTGAGAGCTCCTGCATTCCTATAATTGATAGAGCTGGCTAGGAAAAAATGGGGGACGGAGGAGGAACTGCAAGTGTTTCATTTTTTTTCATTTTTTCAAAACTTTGAAATTCTAAATTTTTCCCGCTTATTTTTGAAATTTTGAAAGTTAATCTAAACTTTCACTTTGAAAATAATTTGGCCAGCGCTGGGTACGACACTAGGAGCAGAAGAAAAATCAAAAACATGAGTGAGCCAAAGTATGATGGATTCACTTAGAAATCTGCAGAGGTTGTTCTGTAATTCAGTATTCCAGACCTTGCCTCAATTGTTTCTTCCAGGGTCAGCTGAATGAAGACAAACTAAAGGGTAAACTGAGGGCCCTTGAAAATCAGCTTCACACCTGTGCCCAGGTAACATATGAGACTTTTTTAAAAAAGCAAAGAGAACAGATAGAAAGAAAAACTTTGCGTGCAAGTAAAAACACAGAACAATGTAATTAGATCAGGTCTTACTTTCCAGAAGGCTTTTATTAAATAGGGTCAAAAAATTGTTATATTGTTTGCTGCAGCTTGTTGCATTTATCCATTAGGATGACCAGACAGCAAATGTGAAAAATTGGGACAGGGGGTGGGGGGGCAATAGGATCTAATATAAGAAAAAGACCCCAAAATCGGGACTGTCCCTATAAAATCGGGACCTCTGGTCACCCTATTATCCATGTACGTGCTAATACTCAGATCCAGTGAGATCTCTGAGACTGGGAAGTAGCCCATCAAAGGTAGTGGTGTTTGAGACGTTTAAAACTGAATCAGGACAAAGTCGTGGAGAATGTATTAGAGAGAGAGCCATCCTGAACTGGATCCTGGTGGATCTTTTTGAATTTCTAGGCTTGTCTCTCACCAATGGGTTAAGAGTCCATTGGTAATACGTAATCAACTCTGAGTTCAATTGTCCCTTTAAAGAATTACTCAAAGGACAGTGTGAAGACGATCCTGATGGAGATGGAGGACCAAAAGCAGACCTATGAGCAGAAAGCAAGAGAAGCTCTGCAGAAGCTGCTGGAGGAGAAACTCCAAGCAGAACAGCAGCTACAAAATACTCAGGTGAGGAACATGAATCCCACAACAGATGTCCTGCCTAGAAGGATGGGCCCATTTTCAGGCTGCTGAAAAATATAATCACACCACCAGGTCAATCATGTTGGGCCCAATCCTGCTCCCAGTGAAATCACTGGAAAACCCCTTGGCTTTAATAATAATATATGGAGATATCCTATCTCCTAGAACTGGAAGGGACCTTGAAAGGTCATTGAGTCCAGCCCCCTGCCTTCACTAGCAGGACTGAATACTGATTTTGCCCCAGATCCCCAAGTCCCCTCAAGGATTGAACTTACAACCCTGGGTTTAGCAGGCCAATGCTCAAACCACTGAGCTATCCCTCCCTACTTAGTGAGAAGAGGATTGTACCTTTTACCATCTTCAACAACTGTGCAAAATATACTTTAACTACTGAACAAAGGCGAAAGTGGTTGTCCTTCCCCTCTGCCCCCTACCCTCCAGCCCCATTCTTAACAGTACAATGCCTCATAATAAGTTTGTGTGTGTGTGTGTGTGTGTGTGTTGGGGGGCTGGGAGAGGCACGTATTTCCAGTTGTCTGAGCCAAATGATGGGTGATTAAATAATGTGGTGGGAAGGAGAAATGCTGCTGCTTTGGGCAGCTTCATGGTTTGTAAGCTTAATGTTACTGTGTTTTTTAAACGTACATCCAGAGCTCTGGATGGGTGCCCTTTGGTGTGGCTTTTTTTAGACCAAAATCCTAACAAATAATGTCACCAGGAGAGTCCTCCCGTGCCACATTTGTCCACTGGGCCAGGGAAACAAAACACTGTGACAAAGCAGCACAGAAATAATCTGTTTGAAATCTACAGAAACTCACAAGAGTTCAGGTAATCCACTATGTCAAACTCATGGTAGTTATACTAAACACTCCTCTTGTACGTACAGTCATATGTACCTTTAACTTCCAGAATGAAAAGCTCCTGCTCGTTTCTCTCTCCCCCCAACCCCCAATCAGGCAGCACCGTATTCTAACGTGCCTCTATGCTACTTCACTACACAGAAACAGGGCAATGCAATCATGTTACATTACAAATACACAGAACCTACTTTCCCCCTGCATTTCCCTGAGGTGTTAGAGACAGTGCTGTCAGCATACAACCTTGAAAGAGAAAACTCCACACATTTATGTGTGTGTGTGTGCTTGGATTTTGCTGCGCTGTATTCATTTCAATGAGGGGAATGGGGAATCTTTAGAGGAGGGGCACCAGGTTGAGTTCATCACTGGTTCTATCAGTTGAGCTTGTGCTTGTAAATTTATAGGTGCAAGATAAAAGCCGGCATGCACCAGTTTAACTAAACCAGTATAAAATCACACAGTGCAGCAACGTTGTGTGTAGATCAGTCCTAAGCTAACAACGTTGCGTCCTGGGTATTGTTTTGTTCTTCAGAGGACCCTGGCAGTCACAGAAGACGACTGTGCTCTCTGGAAAGAACACTATGACACATTAAAAACAGAGTGGAATGAGACAGCCACTGAGCACGCTGAACTGGAGAACAAGCTCTATGTTTTGCAGAACCAACTGCAAGTAAGTTCATTCTCTACCGTACAGTTGTCTTGTTGCCTCTGCCGCTCTGGTCAGGCTGTCAGAGACCACGGATGTCTGACCACGAATGGGTTAAATTCAAACACCACTCCACCCTGGCAAAGGTTTTATCTGTATCCTTTTCTAAATCACAGTACACCTCTACCCCGATATAACACGAATTCAACTATAACACGGTAAAGCAGTGCTCCGGGGGGGTGGGGTGGCACTGCGCACTCCGATGGATCAAAGCAAGTTTGATATAACGCGGTTTCACCTATAATGCGGTAAGATTTTTTGGCTCCCGAGGACAGTGTTATACCGGGGTAGAGGTATATCTAGGTGATTATAAGATTTTCCGCAGGCTGGAACTTTGTTTAAAAACTCTATAACCTCATTAAATCTCTATGTAATGTCATGTGCTCCATATGACTTTAACCCTGATGTCCCGGCCATCTAGTTCAGGTAACTGAATTCCCCTTGAGATTGAGTTGCACAGAGTATTCTTTTGTGTGGCATTTCTATTTACTGTTAAATAGCCACCATATTCCACTTCAGAAGAGGCTGCATTGCAATTATGGGCCAAGTGGTTCCTGTAGCAATGGAATCAATTACACAGTGAAATACATGTTTCTAGGTGTGCAAAAACTTCGGCATATACCTATGCAGGCCAGAGATTCAGGCCAATTTGAAAACAAGCCCTTTAATTTCTTGGTTAAACAATACTGTGTTATTATTTACAAGTCAGACAGGACCAGATTTTCAGAGGTGTTGAGCACTCAGCTCACTTTGACTTCTGACAGCCAGGCCCACATTGTGTTTTCTTTGAATTGTTAAGTATAACTTCTTTACCAACCAATGCCCTGATGCTGAGGTTCTTTCTTGAATGTAGTGGGCAGACACCCAGAATGATCAGCTCCGCCAGACCCTGTGTAACTTGGAGAGTGAGCGTGAAGATCTCTATTCGAGAATGGAGGCTCTACAAGTAGACAGCCAGCTCAGAATGGAGCACATCAGTGCAATGGAAGGTACCGACTTTGCAAAGGGAAGAGCGGGATCAGTAATGGCAGAGGTTTCTCCCTGACAGGTTACCGTCAGGAAATACTTTAAGTATCCCAGTTGCTAAAGCCCAACATAAAAAAATACCTTCCTTTAAGCATTTTGAACATCTCAGCTTGGAAGCAGACTCTGGTTTCCAACAGGGATCCTAGATTAAGTTTTATCCAATTTTCTCCACCTAGCGTGACTGAGTTATAAGGAGGTCAAGTGACTTTCCCAAAAGAATGGGTGGTCTGGGAGCCAAGAGATGTGGGTTGAATCCCCAACTCTGTCACAGGCTCTCTGTGTGCTCTACTCTAGGGCAAGTCACTGCATCTTTGTACCTCAATTTCCCTACCTGTGGGAGTGGGATAGCTCAGTGGTTTGAGCATTGGCCTGCTAAACCCAGGGTTATGAGTTCAATCCTTGAGGGGGCCATTAAGGGATCTGGAGCAAAAATCTGTCTGGGGATTGGTCCTGCTTTGAGCAGGGGGTTGGACTAGATGACCTCCTGAGGTCCCTTCCAACCCTGATATTCTATGATATTACTAACCCACTCACATGGCTGTTGACAAATTCTTTAACATTTGAGCTGCATGGGAACAGTGATAGGCATTATAAGGCCATAAATAAATGCTAATCATATTGGCAAGTGGCAGTTCAGACAGGGACCCTGAAATTCAGTTACTACTAATGTGGCTATTTTAAGTATAGCAAATAAAATTAATGACTGATAAACTAATGGCAGCCCCATCTACCTAATGGATTAAAGTCTTGCAGAACATCATTTAAACTAAAACCAAAACATACAGCATTATTAATAGAGTGTAAAGAGCACCAGTAAAGCTGCCATCACTAGTTAGACAGCATTTATTTGGGCATGTGTGATTAACAGGAAATCGCTGGAGTCTTAAGGACAAATATTAGCTCATTAAGGCTCTCGACACCTTTCATTCCACTGCACAGAAGTTGTACAGATTTGGGGAGAAGGAAACCTGCAGCATTGACACAGATTTCCTCCGAGATCTTTTGTCATCCCTGACTACTAACAATTAATTTGTTAATTTCAGGTAAATTGCAAAATGAACAAAAGCAAAAGCTGGCGCTGGAGGCGACAATCACTCGTTTGCACAGTAAGTAGCACTGCAGGGCGCAGGCCTGCATTTTTAAAATGCATTAGGTCTGACGCTGCCGTTGCAGCATAACTCCAGTAAGCTCAGGAACCCTGACTTACATGGATAAGATGAGAGTCAGGCCCACTGCTCTGTGAAATGCGCACTACAGGGAAATGCAAGAGCCTTCTCCAGTTACATCTGTTCTTCTCCATTCATGGATAAACTCCCCTGCACAGAGACTGATTGGATTGTCTTTCCTATTCGTTATATAAGAGCAGGTTTACCTATCACCCAGAGCGACTGTGATTGGCTCTAAAGGTGACCAGGTTATCAGAAGGTCTCAGCTGATTGATTCTGCAAACAGAAAATCCAGGGATCTGGAGGGAGGGAGGGCATGAAATAGTCCCCACCCCTCCTTAGCCTACTCATCTCCACCAGGCACATCACCAGCGCTTGGTATTGATCATTAGCAGGACGAAACCTCATTTTACAGTGTGTCTTTGACACAGACTTTATCCCAGATTGTCTTAAGAGTTAAATATTAGCAGAGGGAGAAAAAGTACAAGAGGAGAAGGCAGAGGAGATTGTTTTCACCTGACACTGAAAAGAGATGGAGATACAGTGGAGGGCAAAAGGGAAGCTATTTCAGACAACAGGAGAGTCAGAGGAGATGGCTCTCACTTCAACACAATCTAGCTACTGTTAACAGGACACTGGGACTAGAGAGAAGGGGAGAAGGATGAGGCGTGACAGACAGAGATAGCCAAGTTCTGTAGCTGGAGCAAGACCATAGAGGGTTTAACATACAAGGACCTGGATTTTCAAAAGTGACTAGTGACTCTGACAGCCTGACTTTTTGGGTGCACAACTTGAGATGCCTTAAAGGGGTTTGGTTTTCAGACAGTGCTTGGCACGTGCCTCCTGAAAATCTGCTCCCTTTAAGAACTTTCAGCTTGATTGCCCCAAATCATGTCATTTAAAAATCTTGGACATGGAAAATCATTTTGTACTGGATCCTGAACTGAATGGGGGAGCCAGTGAAGTTTCTTACAGGTACAGTTGCACTTCTCTGTACATTGAGAAGGAAGGCATGCTGGAGTCTATATTAAATAATCATAAGCAAATAAGATTTTGCCTTTCAGATTAAATCTGTCCAGACTTCACAACATCTGTTTGAGTATTTTTTTTTTTTGTAACAGCAATATTGGCAACAGAAGACCTAATTATTCTGCCTTAGGGGATAGCCATACAACACCTGGGCTTTTAGCAGCCTGGGTATAACCAGTGGCAGAATTTTCCAAGAAATTGTATGACTGAAGCGAGTCAAACCACCCACACAGTAGAACCAGTTTACAGTGAATTAAAACAAACAAGGAGGGCTGAGATAGGAGAAGGGGCAGATTAGAAGAGAAAGAGGAAATGCCCAGAATGAAACTGATTTGTGTACATAGTTTGGGTGATAATAGTGGCTTATTCTATTTGCAGACCAGTTACAGAACCAGTCCAAGGAGCAGAAGGCTCAGGAAGAGGTGGTAGTAAGAAAAGGTCAGCAAACTTTGTAACTCAGACTCTAGACAACCATTATGCTTCTAATCTCACATGAAAAGGTTAAACAGTAACTTCGAGTGAAATCTATTTATCTGTTTAGCGTAAAGGAATTGTACTGTTCATAACAGGTTGCTATGTATTCCTAATTGACACAGAATTTAGCCTCACTATATACGAATACATGTATCTGTGATGGCAAATGCCTTAAACAATAAATTGATTTGATTTCAACACTCCTTCTTCAGAGGCCATGCCAGTCATTGTTTACTTGATATGCTCCATCTCCAATTTCAGCTACCCCTGCACACCAAGAAAATCATCATCAAAGATTGGGGAGTTTTGACCCCCTCCCCACCAAAGGTAGCTTACTTTGCCAGACTACAGTCAAACACTTAATAATTGTTTTAAAAATAAATATTTCTAATTCACATGCACAACGGAGCACTAAGACAACTAGGCCATGTCCTGCATTAATTAATATATGGAGATATACCTATCTCATGGAACTGAAAGGTCATTGAGTCCAGCCACCTGCCTTCAGTAGCAAGACCAAATACTGATTTTTGCCCCAGATCCTTAAGTGGACCCCTCAAGGATTGAACTCATAACCCTAGGTTTAGCAGGCCAATGCTCAAACCACTGAGCTATCCCTCCCCACCATTCATTTCAAGTTGTTTAGCACCTCAATACATGTTTAAATGTACTAAGTTAAAAATAATCAACTTGTAGAACAATGAAGAGGCTGACCAAAAGCCTGGACTCATTTCTCATTGGAAGTCTGGCTGTTTTTTTAGATCAGGTTTTAACTATGCAGATCCAACCCCCCAGTCCAGTCAGAGAAAAACAAGATGCTTTGTTAAAGCATCCAGACGATGAGGGAGAGGAAAATCTGAAGGACCAGGTGCAGAAGAGGACAGCCCAACTCATTGCAAAGGAAAAGGAGGTGAGGAGGTGATACAATCCATTAATGAGATTCAGTGTTCTCATTAGGAGATTAATTGCTATTTTTAAAGGCTTCCAAGGCTGAAATAAAACTGGTGTGTGATGATTTTTAGGAGTAACCATACAAATAGCATCTAATTCTGTAACTGGAGACTCACGGCCACTACATTTTGATTCTGACCTCAGCTAAACCCCCTGTTGGGTTTCCTCTAAGTATTTCCAGATAGAATAATAGTCATGCAATGACATCGAAGCAAGCCCTTTACATAGATAGCCTTAAAGTCACAAATATTTTCATACCCCGAATAAAACCTTTACATGCACAAGCTGAAATGTATGTTGCCATGTGAGTTAAATACTGCAGGTCGATCTTGTACATAGAAGAGTTCAGGGCTATCAAAATAAACCAGCACATTGGTACCCATCTTCCCAGACAATTGACTTCCCTCCCCCCCGCCAAGCCAGCTCCTTTGAGACTTATCTCCTGGAGCAGAGAAGTGAATGATAGAAACACAGTTTATGTCCACCAAAGGGAATTATCAAAGAGAAAATACCCAAAGGCACATTTTAAAATTAAATGCACACAGAGCTTTGGGATGCAGGAGCAGTGCTGGCCAATAACAAGTCCCTCCTGCAAAGTACTCACAACATGACAGCACACACACAGGGCAGTGCCATAGGGAGCAGACACCGGGGCAGACTGATTGGGGTTCAGGGAGCAGAGAGGGTACAAGAGACCTGTATGCACCCGGGTGGGGGACAGGTAGAATCCTAGAGTAAGTGTTTCCTAAGCACAAGCATGTGTTAGCAGCGCCACTGATGCTAGATACCCCTAGGGGAGTGCTGTGGGAGCTGCTGTTATGGGGAACACACACCTGCCCCTCACAGCATGCAGTAGTTATCATCTCAGTAGGCTCCCCCAGAACCACAGAGATGTTCTGCCAGTCTGTGCTCTGCACTCAGAAGCCCCTGGCAACTGCCTGTGGGGCAGCTACTCGCTGCTCATCCCAAACACGCCTGTGGCTCCAGTCCTTGGAACGTAAAGGATCAGACAATTAAAGTGAGGCCTGGGGAATTGTGGCTCCGGGGAATTTAATTGCTCTGCTTTAATCTCTCTTCCCCGACTTCTTTATGTCCTCATCAGCCCCACCCCCTTTGGAGGAGCTGTTTGGGTGGGGTGGGAGATCTGAAGCTTTTTCTTTCTTTATTGACTGTAATATAGTGCCTAGAACAATACCTAGGCACCAAGGGACTTCAGGAATTTATAAAACAGGCTTTTACCGTGCTCTGTGGCAGATGGAGCTCAGAGTGTCTTACTGAACCCACACTGTCTCCTTCAACGACTACAAGCACCAGACATTGCAAACTGGGTCTAAATCAGCTGGGGGCAGGGAGAGTGCAAAATGCCATTAGATCTAAAGGAAACAGGTGAGAGCAGGAACTGGCTAGAACACACAAAGTTCTTGCTTTGCCAACAGCTTTTACAGGGCTACCTTACATACCGTACTGTGCACCCTCAGGACAACTTGCGTTGCACCTCGCATAGACCACTGACTCCTCATACAATGCAGCCTCAAAACAATCTGACCAGCCCTAGGCACACCTGACCTGCTATGCATTGCCACAAACATCAATGCAACTAACACAGAATACACACAAACACCAGGAGGTCTTCATAGGTATCAAGTGCTCCCCAGCCATGGCCAGAACCTTGGTGCTTTGCGGGGAGCTGCTGAAAGCACAACTTCCCCTCCCCAGCATGAAAAGGAAAAATCTAACAGCTACTCACCTGCTGGAAGAAAGCAAGATGCAGCCAGCATCACCCCATTCCAAAGCAGCCATGTTAGGGCTGCAGCCGCTTGAGTCTGCCCAATTTAAAGGGTCACTCCCACAAGGCATGCTGGGGGGGCGGGGGAAGTTCTGGGGAGAGCTAATAATGACCAGTCAGTCACAGAGGAAAATGTTTTTTTCGGGGGGGGGGGGGGGAAGGGCTGCTTCTGTGTGATGCCTTTCCCTTCCCTCCCCCTGACTCAGTCCTACTGATTTTGCTCCTACCTTCCAGTTAGTGAAACTCTGTATGGGGGCAAGCCATTTACCTATATGGAGCCAGTTGCAGACCTGAGGGCTTTCTCTTCTGCTGCTATAGACACTGGGATGGGATTAAGTATGTTATGTTTTGGTGGGGGAAATATTACTTTTTCTTCCCACATGACTTGAGTGCTGCTGAAAGGTGCCAGCGTACTAGAACTACAGGCTAAAGACCCCAGGAGAGGTAATATACAGGCAGAGGCAGAGTGTGCTTCCCCTGGGCTCGCCTTAACAATAAACTGCTGTCCTGCCCTAGATATCACAATACTAGGGGTGAGAGGGAAGATCACTCTCCACTACATGAACCCTGTTGCCCTGGGAACTTCACCAAGACCTGCCACATTCTTGGTACACGTGGGCCATTCCTAACATTGCTCTGCTTTGTTTCCAGTGCGCAGATCTCCGCTCTGAGCTGGAGGCCCTGAGCGACGAGTACCGCTCCTGCATGACCAAGTTACGTCAGTGCCGAGACGAGCTCAATCAGTTCCAGAGCAAACAGTCAAAAGTAGGGGTTCGCTTTTACTGTGTCCGGTTACCTACTGCAAACATCCTGAGCAGTTTGATACCTTTGCAGGCTCCACGCTGGGGCTGGGCTTGTGGGGACATTTATTTCTCAGTTCTGTTCTACTCAGTTTCTTATGCTGCATGCATCATTGTACTGTCTGGGCCCCTTCCCCTAAGCAACATGACTACACATCCGTCACGTTGGTTCCTTCCTCTCCCCGCGAGCAGCAGATCCATGGGAGTGTCTTGTTTTGGTAGGATTTGTCTTTCTTTTAAATACACACTGCTACGTGCTTATATTAGAGAAAGCAAAGGCAAAGAAACACATTGCACTTGGAGCAGAAGGTGGTGAGGTTTGTGATGTCATCTGGACAACGGAGGAAAGACAGTGCCTGTGTATTTCCACCAGACGTTACATTAAAAATGTCCTTGGCTTGGGTACGGATTCACTACACACATTTAATTCTCTCTTTCAGAGACAATGTGGCCACTGGATCCCGCTCCTCATGGTGGTGATAGCAGCAGCAACGGCGACTTTCTTAGCCAATTTTGTACCCTGAGACGCCGTCCGTTCTAATTACCTCAGCTCCGCAACTGCCTCAACTGTTTTCACTGTAATGTATAAAAATTGTGTAGGGTTTTTGCGGGGGATGTTTTTGAGCTGGTCTCACTCCTCAACAAATTCACCCTGGTCCAATAAATGCCGTGAGATCACTCCTCTTGCTTGGTTTAATTTTTAATTGAAGGTTACATTAGACAAGGTTCAGGGTCTGCGCTGTAGCAGCCATGTTTTATGGCATAGTGCACCTCTAGCCCCATATAACGCGACCCGATACAACAGGAATTCGGCTATACCAGGGGGGCGGGGCTGCCCGCTCCAGCGGATCAAAGCAAGTTCGCTATAACGCGGTAAGATTTTTTGGCTCCCTAGGACAGCGTTATATTGGGGTAGAGGTGTATCAGCCACTTAAAAACTCCCACTGCTGGAGGAAAGAACTCGGTAGGAGACACAAAACCCGGACACCCCTTTCCCCCCCCCCCCCCTCCACACACACACACACACACACCTTTTCTTTCTGTCTAGACTGTCTCAGCTCTTGTCCAGATCCTCATCACCTCCTAGTTGATTACTGGAGCCTCTTCCTCTCCCCTCCCTGCCACCCTCCAATCCATACAAAGCACTAGAGGTTGCTGATTTTTTTATTTTTTAAGTGTGGGGAGAAAAATTGTGAAATCTTAATACCATGTTAATCCAAGTCCATGCTGCATACTTACTGAAATTCCTTTAACAGCTGAGTTCTGTTGCTTTGACAACAGCACATATCTTTAATGCAAACACACATTTGTGCTGTGAGCACAAGCAGACTCTATAGTAGATGGGTTACACTAGATAACATAGGCAATAAGTAATAGTATTTATCAAACTTTATATGTTCAAAGCACGGTACAAATATGGACCCCTTTTTAATCCTCAATGTTTGAGGTAAATATCCCCATTTTACAGATGTGGAAACTGAGGTACATATGGGGAGAAATCACTTGCCCCAATGGAGCCAGAGGAAAAAATGAGATTAGAACCCATGACTTCTTGACTCACTGTGCTCATTCTTCTAGTCAAACTGGTATTAGGAGCAGCTGTTGATATGGGAGGGCAGGGGATGCAATTACCACAGTCCTATTTGGAAGGAAGAATGAGGTGGAGTTCAATTGTGCCATTTGAGTGAGGTTACTAGGCCTTGGTCCACACTACGAACTGATGTTGATATAACTACATCACTCAGGGGAGTGGAAAATCCCCACCCCTGAGCAACACAATTATACCGACCGAACTCCTGGTGTAAACAGCGCTATGTCGAGAGAACGGCTTCTCCCGTCGCTGTAGCTACAGCCTCTCAGGAAGGTGGAGTTCCTAGGCTGAAGGGAGCAGCTCTCCCATTGGCGTAGGTCGCGTCTTCGCTAAGCACTACAGCAGTGCTGTAAGTGTAGACAAACCCTAGGAGTTGAACACCCTACAATTGGGATCCATCCCGCATGAACTGCCTGCAACCCAGCTGTGGGTGCCTGAATCCAAAAAGTGCACTTCCAGGAAAGGCAAGTGTTCAATGTACCAGTGACATGGCAAATACAGGTTCAGCAGCTAACATGCTCACCCTTCACATCCAGTGCTTCGGGCCCTAAATTCCAGGTGTGGGGGAGAGCTGTGGTTTCAAGCTATTCCTGGGGGAACCTGTGTCCATAGGGGAGTGTTAAGTGTCCCGCTAGATTTCATGCCTGGCACCCCCCAAGCCTGTGATAAGAAATAAAGAAACTATATTTACAAAGCAACAGCGGCTAGAGAAACCACCTCCGTTGAGATACAGAGGTTTGCAAAGTCATTCTGTGCACTAAATAAGTCCTTCAGATTTCCACTCCATGCATCCAGGGCCTCCTTCATGGCAAGATACAGGTTCTCTGGGACACTAAAGGAATAAATTCGGACTCTGAGATCTTTACTTATCCTACAGCAAGAGGCCTGGACAGTAAAAACTCTCAGTGGGGTCAGAGACAAACAGTTGTCAAACCCCTGCTCAGTAGTGAAAGTATAGGAAGCTGGGTAGCCCAGGAGAACACCAAAGATGGTGCATAGATTCCAATCGGCAGAGAAGATCTCACTGGTAGTGACCGGCTGGGATGTGACACTTGGCAGTGTTTTAACATGAGACAATATTTCAGCAATGTGGCCTTTTATAGATTCTACGTATTCTGGCTCACAATGGCCAGGACATGTCCTAGAAGCTGAAACATCAATGAAGGGCACTTTGTTTGTGAGTAACAGCATTTCCAGCCACAGTGCCGTCTTCTCCAGGTTGAGTATCAGAACATTGTCTGCTATATTAAGAAGGTGCAGCCGATGCCTCGTCAGGCCGATGCCCTGGATCTGCTGAAGGTAGTTCTCGATTTTGTCTACTCCAACTGAATTGTAATCATACAGGAGAGCAGGTTTCAATCCAGAAGCTACAGCTAAGATCTCCCCAGCCAGGTGCAAAGAGGCAGCTGGAGATAAACCCTTCTTCCTCCCTGGTCTAAGGTTCTGCTGAGCTGCCGCAGTTAGCAACTGAGGGGATAGTGTTGCCATCTGCTCCCTAGTTTCAGGATTATTCTGGAGCTGGCTGATCCAGAGTGAAATCTTGAATCACTGTTCTCGATACCTCCACTTTTCTTCTGCTACCCTAAGTCACTTCCTGAAAGATACTGAAATAAACAGTATTAGCATTTAAAAGGGATCCAATGTATTTGTGAGCTTCTGAAAGTTAGATTCCCCGCCTTCCCCCCCCCCCAGCTTTAATTCCTGCAAAAGCAAATATATCTCAAAATCCTCTCATTTTCACCCTTGTGTGCACAAATAAACATCCATTAAATCCCCATCTATCCTGCACAGGGCGGAGACAAAATAAATTATTTCTACCTACATAATAACAAAGACTCTCTGGAATGTAATCCCATCCCATCCCTTCAAGCTCTAGAAGCAATTTACAGAGTCCACTCCAGGATTCGGGGTTTTTAAGACTGCAGAGAACAGATTGAATAATAGCACAAAGTTTAGAGCAGCACAGGTAAGATACAGGCCCCGAAAACTAGAGAGCCCTAAACTGTGTTCCACGATCTGCAAATCACTTGCTGGGGGCGGCAGGAAGTTGGCTGGCCAGGTGCTCCTCCTGGTTCCCAACTGAAACAAAGAATAGAGGAGCGGAAATGAAATGAAAGACTTTTTTCCACTGGATTCACCACCCCCTGAAAAAGCCTGCAGAGCATTTAGCACCAGTATTTCAGAGTAGACTAGTCTTAGCAACAGTTTGCACCCAAACCCTCTCCCCCCGAGGGCCCACCAGCTCAGAGCTGTGCACCGTCTGTGTGCACAAAGCGGGGGGGATGCCTGATGAGAACATTGTGTTGATCAGTTTCCCAAGTCTGCCCGTCCATGCCCCACCGTGTGTGCGCATCAGCTGGCGTGTGGGGGCAGAGGAGGCGCGTGCAATCCTGCTGCAGGACCCCAGCCGAGCCCGGACTCCCTCGTGCACTGACCGGCTGGGGCTGTCTCCGCTGCGGGAAGCGAGGGGCAGGACATGGGCGCCGGCTAAGAGCTCAGGCTTCCGCTTCCCCTCGCTTGCGGCTCCCTCATCACCTGACACAACAGCGGCCGGGCGAGTCCCGCCTGCTGCCTGCACTTAAAGAGACAGGCTGGGTGGTGGGCCATGCGGCTGCACAGGTCCTATAGCTAAACTAGCCCCAGAGCAGGCTACAGGACCATAGCTGGGGCAGGGAGGTTTCCAGATATTGCAGATACAGCTGCACCTTTGCTCCTGGGGCCTGTGTGTAGATGCAAGTGAAACGCCAGACTTAGAACACAAGTTTAAAAAAAAAAAAAAAAGTTTTCCCTGTTGCATTTGCAGCCCAGAATCCTGTTTTGGATGCTCCGATAAGCGTTGCATCGCATTGGAATCAGAGTCGGTGCCCATTTCAGAGAATAAAGCCAAGTACTGAACCAGCAGCCGCCGAAGCACCATGTAAAGCTAGTGTCCAAACTCCTTGTAGGGAAATTTTTCAGTGGAAAGATTGTCCAGGTAGAAGCATCAGCTGGAGTGTCACAGCCATAGGGCTGGCCTATCCTATTTGGCAAGTTAGGAGTAGGGTGACCAGACAGCAAGTGTGAAAAATCGGGACAGGGGGTGGGGGGGTAATAGGAACCTATATAAGAAAAAGACCCAAAAATCAGGACTGTCCCTATAAAATCAGGACATCTGGTCACCCTAGTTAGGAGGGTTCCACAAATCTCACCTCTGGGCCTGGGCTTGCCCTCTCTCCTGCTGGGTATTTCCCGGTAGGTCAGAGGAGCCCATTTTCAGCATTAAATTGCTGCCTCCCGCCCTACTACAGGGATAAGTCCCACAGAAGTAAAATACAGGCAGCACCTGCTGCAGGCTCTTGGGAGGTTCACCCACTCAGCAGCTCAGAGGTCCATCCTGATACACCCCTTTAGCAAGAGGGGGCACGTTGCTGCCCAACCTTCCCCTCTAGCAGGGCCAGAGCATAACAGCCCCAGTGAGCCTGGTGCAAGAATAGGTTTGCGGCCCCAGCCCATCTCAGCCGACCCACCCCCAACCTGGCCCTCAGCAACCCTGACCCCTCCTGCCTCTTTCCAGATGAGCTCCTTGCTGTTGTGGTGGCAGCAGTGAGAGTCCAGGGGAGGGGCTGTCCCAGGGACTGAAAACCTGACAGTGCCACCCAGACAAGCCCCGGACAGCTAAGAGCCTGAGTCACATCAACAATCTTACCCAGGAGATGGGGTGAGAGGACTTCCTCAGAGCCCGGGGCAGCAGCCTACCCTGGCCAGCCCCACCAGCCTCATCTGCCACTGCCATCCTTTGGGGCAACCACAGGAAGTCCCGAAATCTACCACCCTAGGCACCCTCTGCTGCATAGGCCCCCATAACTTGTGGACCCTGGCATGACTTGCACTATTGTAGCTATACCCCTGTAGCGGGCTTTAAAAAAAGGCTAATCCATATCACATCACCCCACTCTCCCCTCTGATAGGTTGAGATCCTGTAAACTGAAAGGCAAACTATACCTCCACCCCAGCTGATCTAAAGGCAGCTGAGTTCCCTTTCTTATCCTGAAAACAGGATGTATAACGGAAGATTTACTATAGCACATGGTTGTGAGGGTAGGTAAACCTCAAAACAGGTAGCAATTCAGATTTTTATCCAGACTTCCTGTTCTAAAAATCCTGAAGACCTGTCAACAGCCTAAGGTGGGAGCATAGATATAATAGCAACAAGAACAGGAGTACTTGTGGCACCTTAGAGACTAACAAATTTATTAGAGCATAAGCTTTCGTGGACTACAGCCCACTTCTTCGGATGCATATACATGGGCTGTAGTCCACGAAAGCTTATGCTCTAATAAATTTGTTAGTCTCTAAGGTGCCACAAGTACTCCTGTTCTTTCTGCGGATACAGGCTAACACGGCTGCTACTCTGAAACTAGATATAATAGGTAACCTAAAAGCTAAACCCTTGTAAACGTACCCATCACAGTATTATTTTGGAAACAAGAAGCACAGAGGCAACTAAAATCAACAAGAAAAATTAAATACATTTCCAAACCTCAAAGTATTTGGATCTAGCATGGGATTGGTTCATGCTTTGCCCAGACTGGGTTTGCCCATCTATTACTTATGGCACAATTAATTTAGGGAAGTCATGCTCAATGTACTTTGAAATGCCAGTTTGTACACTAATAGATATACTGCCATTTTGCCTGTAGGTGTTGTGTATTCTGGAAACATCCTACGGTTTTTATGGTGCTTAACGACGTCAGCCTTCAGAAGAAAAGTACTTCCTGCAATACGTTTTAGTAGACTCAGAGGTTGACACTGCAGTAAACAGGAGTTCATTCACCCATGAGTATGGGACAGCAGGGATGTTATAAATATCTCAACAAACTTACACAAACCTTTACTATCATTTGTAACATTGTTTGCTTTCTGATAGGGCGCATATCATAGCACCTTATTTTTGCTGGATATAGGGAAAGTAGAAGGTCTTATTTTTTTGCAGCATGGTTATATGATTAGCTAGGGTTGCTTTCTGATATTAATCTAATTTTAAAGTCAACTGATAAACGCATCTCTTGCTTTATAAATCCAAATAAGTTTTCTGTTTATCTCTGTTAACTAAATAAGGGAAAAGGCTAAGTTCTATTTAAGAAGTGGGTCCTTTTGATTTAGCAGTTTCTTTCCACATACACCTCTACCCCGATATAACGCTGTCCTCAAGAGCCAAAAAAGTCTTACCGTGATATAGGTGAAACTGCATTATATCAAACTTGCTTTGATCCGCCGGAGCGCGCAGCCCTGCCCCCTGGAGCGCTGCTTTACCACGTTATATCTGAATTTGTGTTATATCGGGTCACGTTATATCAGGGTAGAGGTGCATCTATCAAGGGAAGACTGTTAGTTTAATATGCAATATATCAGTTAACTTTTAAACCTCAACAAATGCATGCATAAGCAAGATAGCATGAAATTGTAGGGAACCGCCTGTCCCAAAAGCTATTTTCTAATAGCAAAACAAACTTGCGTTATCTTTCCATTCTTATCCGATTATCAGTTTTCATTAGGTAACTTAATGCCTCAGATTTTTGGTAACACAGTCTCTGTGAAACATCAGTTGTGGTTAAATGTCATGGACTTCATAATCACTAAAGCACCCTTCTCTTCAGTGCCCCCATGCAGCATCTTACCATCATTCTCTGCTTTAAAGAGGAAAAGGTGAACTGAACATGTTTAAAGGGCAGACATAAAATACTCTGATGGATAGAAAGCACAGCACCTGTCCTTTGTTAAACAGTGCAATATAACAATCTCATCATATTTACCTCCTGGGAGATGCATGTATACAAAAACATACATTGTACATTAAATATGAAAATTGTTAATTTTTAGCTTTACAAAAGGTATGATTTCTTCTTTCCTATTTTCTCTCCTTTTAAAATTCAACTTTACTAACATTCAAGAATATGGTTCCTAAGTGCTGCTCAGAGAATCAGATGCATAGTGCAATGCTTAAGCATGCAGAACACTCACGTAAGACACTTCACTAAAGGGAGATTCATAGATTCATAGATTCTAGGACTGGAAGGGACCTCGAGAGGTCATCGAGTCCAGTCCCCTGCCCGCATGGCAGGACCAAATACTGCCTAGACCATCCCTAGTAGACATTTATCTAACCTACCCTTAAATATCTCCAGAGACGGAGATTCCACAACCTCCCTAGGCAATTTGTTCCAGTGTTTAACCACCCTGACAGTTAGGAACTTTTTCCTAATGTCCAATCTAGACCTCCCTTGCTGCAGTTTAAACCCATTGTTTCTGGTTCTATCCTTAGAGGCTAAGGTGAACAAGTTCTCTCCCTCCTCCTTATGACACCCTTTTATATACCTGAAAACTGCTATCATGTCCCCTCTCAGTCTTCTCTTTTCCAAACTAAACAAACCCAATTCTTTCAGCCTTCCTTCATAGGTCATGTTCTCAAGACCTTTAATCATTCTTGTTGCTCTTCTTTGGACCCTTTCCAGTTTCTCCACATCTTTTTTAAAATGCGGCGCCCAGAACTGGACACAATACTCCAGCTGAGGCCTAACCAGAGCAGAGTAGAGCGGAAGAATGACTTCTCGTGTCTTGCTCACAACACACCTGTTAATGCATCCCAGAATCATGTTTGCTTTTTTTGCAACAGCATCACACTGTTGACTCATATTTAGCTTGTGGTCCACTATAACCCCTAGATCCCTTTCTGCCGTACTCCTTCCTAGACAGTCTTTTCCCATTCTGTATGTGTGAAATTGATTTTTCCTTCCTAAGTGGAGCACTTTGCATTTATCTTTGTTAAACTTCATCCTGTTTAACTCAGACCATTTCTCCAATTTGTCCAGATCATTTTGAATTATGACCCTGTCCTCCAAAGTAGTTGCAATCCCTCCCAGTTTGGTATCATCCGCAAACTTAATAAGCGTACTTTCTATGCCAATATCTAAGTCGTTGATGAAGATCCAGGAATACTTAAGAGAGAAACACAACTACAGTCAGGAAGTGAAATAGGCAACTGAATAATGAAAAAGTTACACCTATTAGCCTCTTTTCTCCTATTTATGCATGAGGCAGTTTATACAGAAATACAGGTAGCTGGGTTTGTGATGACACGGGGAAAGGTAGAAGAGAGGTCGTGGAGGCCAAATTTAGGTTGTTAGATAAGAGATTGAAGTCCAGGACCTGCATGGTAGCCTTCTCTGCAATGAAATCAGAGTCAGAAATGTAGGGCTAAGAAGGGACCTTGGGAAGTCATCAAGTCCAGCCCCCTGCACTGAGGCAGAACCTTGGTCTGAAGGCTGTAAAGTTAAAATCTTAATCTTGAATCATCTGTACATATCAATGAAATTATTATGTATCAATATATAAAGCATGACTGTAGATGAAGCACCAGACAGTCATTTGCTGCTACAGAAAATTCAAAATAACTATTTTAATCTTGGTCCATTATTCCTCAAAGCAATTTTAATGGAGAATAAAAAGCACATTGACACTTGATAATTAAAACTTTTTTTTACATTGATCACCTATTTTATACACAAGGCTGCAAGCATTAGCTATTTAAAAATATTTAAGATGTTAAAACCTGCGATTTATACACAATAGATTGCTTAAGCAAACTAGCCTGAGATCAAAAGTGTAGAGTAACTAAAGATACTGCTTCAAAGCCTTTCATTTTATGCTCTCAAAAAAGCAAATTTCATAGACTGTTGAAATTTGACCATCTGTCTATAGGATTTACACTGGTTTTATTTATACATGGGCAAGGCACCATTTAAAAATATCCTTTTCTATGGACATATAAGAAACCAGAGACTGGAGCAGAGTTAAGTCAGAGACTGAAAATACATCATTGGGCTGGGAGGGGCTGAGCAACATGCATAGTTGGTGCCTGCATTGGCCAGCCCTCTTGGTGAGTCTGCAGGAGGCGGTACAGCTGTTTCAGGTGGGCAACAATGTTGTCTTTAATATCAGGTGTGGAGATCTGAAGCCGGACGCTGCCGCTGTCAAAGGAACGTGTGAAGTCGCCAGAAAACATTTCGTAAATCATCCGAGCTACCACGGGAATTACCTGTTTAAAAGAAAGCACAGTTATTTTAGCCTAATGAGGATGATAACCTAAAAGTGGCATAGTAAGGTTCCAAAATACTCAGGTATGCCAAGACACTTCTGTAGTGGTAAGACTCTTTGTCCGTAGAACAGTTTCACGATCACCTGAGCTGCAGTTTACATTGAAACATTCCACTTCACTGTAAGTGGATTCCATTTTACAAGCCAAAAAAATCCTCCAGCTTGCAGTTCTGGTTTCTTATCTCAGGAAGAAGTTCTACACTGTCACATATGCGGATATGAAGAAAATCTGTATTCGATTCATCCACTTGTACTAACAGATGCTTGTTTTGCAGAGCTATAGCTCCCTTACCTGAACCACTATCAGCTTTCTCTCCCTAGGTTTTCCATCAGGCCACTCTTCTCCAAAACAGAAGTAGATCTCATAAGGTGGCTGTTTTTCTACCTGTCCTTTCTGATGGGCAATCAGCTCTAGGGAAAGAAGCAGTGTGATAATGTCAAAGAGGGGTTTATTTTCTGGTGGTGGTACAGTATCCTGCTCCACCATCTGAATAGGAGTGCTTACTACAATGCATCCTGTTCAGAATCTCCACTTTTATTCCAGAGAAAAAACGTTTACCCTTCCAGCATCACTTCTCTCACATCTCAGAGCTTTTTTGCTCTCCTGGATAGAAGGTTCTCCAGGAATTACACTAGCCACCAATGCTGCTCAATGAATGAAATAAGCAGTTAGTTGTTTAGCAGAAGACAATATCTGTTCACTTTTTCCTTCTCACCCTGGGCCTAATCCAAAGCTCACTGAAGTCAGTGGAAAGACTCCCATTTACTTCAGTGGGCATTGAAACGAGGAGTAAGACTATCAAGACTGACCCCAGGCTGGCTCTTCCAGCGTAAGCTGGAATAGCGCTGTCAGCTGAAAGGCCAGCCCTCAGCATTATTGCCTAGCATTTCAAGTTACTTACCACTTAGAAATGTTTCCAGACAGAAGAGTTTGACTTTCTTTTGCCTCTCGATCAAGTTTGGTGCGATGGAGGAAGGGGCACATGGTCCAGACCAGTACACCTTGCACTGGCAGAGCCGAATGGCATAGATGGCATGGCCACTGACCTCCAGAATCAGTCCCCTGTCCATAACATCTAGCAGCCGACTTGTGAAGATCTTCTGCTTTTCGTTGGTGATTTGGTCTGTTCCTGGGAACTTTACTTGCTCCAAACTAATAGGTCCAAACAGCTCTTCTTGGTCTGGCATAGGGCCCAGTTCTCCATAGAAGAGTCTACATCCCTGGGGGTTGCTTACAGTCGTTGTCTGCCCAATCTCTTTTCCTCGATACTCAAACTTGATTTCTAGATCTGTCACTAGGAGATAAATTGTTAGAATGACTTTGTTCCAGTTAAGCAAAGACCTTGGCATGCACCAGGTAAGACGGGGTAGAAGTTTTGCAGGAAGAACATTGCAATATAAATTAGACCTGAGAAAGTATATTCTAAATATTACAGTTATCTGTGTGCAGAAGTGTAAGAAGTCAAAATGCAGTAACAGTAAAGTAAAACAGACTATTTTAGCCACAGTGACAGATGCACTAGTAATCCAGAGATACACTTACTAGGAAGAGAGCTAATCCAGAGCTCAGGAGAGCTAAAGAAGTCATGCTGCAGAGCAGATGGAGGCATCTCCATATCTAGAGGTTCATTCTTTGGCCACACCGCTTCAGGGCTGCAGTTTCCCACACTGGCTGGCCCCATTGGGGAATCTATACAGAAGAATTAAGTAAGTTTGAGAACAAGTATATTTAAAAAAAAACTAAAAACGGACGAATTACATTCACCTGCCCAAAAAAAAAAAAAAAAAAAAAAAAAATACACCTAGCACAGCTGACCAATTTTTTTAATATTAGCATTTGACAGACATGCCTAATCTGTTAAATATGCATATGCAGAGATTTCACTCTATTTAATAAAGTCATTAGAAACATATTATAGGTGTTAAAATGATGCTCACTCTCTAATATGGTAGTACTCTGTTAATAGAAAGATCTGCTTACTATATTCCTGTATAATGCCTTTAAACAAAAGCTAGATGTTTGAATGTTTTGTTCTAATATTTACATAACAAGTTTGCAAATCCTTGCTATCTTCCTAAGTAAATAAATAAATAGTTAAAAAAACTAAACATTTATTTGGTTCAGTAATGACTACATTTTTATTAACATGACTAATTTGTCTAGACAGAACTGTGGTGCAGAATTGATTGAAAGTGCTGTCATTAGCTTTCCATAGTGTCAAATATAGAGGGATAGAGGCATGAATAGGAACATCTGCTCTCATTCCCTTGTTCCCAAATTATTCTGTTAAGTGCAGAAGCTGCTGTAAGGCAAAACTGGTGCAGTTGTTTGGTCTTCCACCTTCTAATCACAGAGCTGGTAACACATGAACAATGATTTCTCTTACACCACTTCTCCCCCAACACTGCTTCAGGTCAGGTGGAAGCATGCCGGTAAACCTCTTCATAGACTGGAAGGGAGTTCAATATCCAGGCAATGTCAGACTGCAGTGGTCTGAGATGGCCAAAGAGTGTCAGTGGATAGGCAACATACAACGACCACACTAACTGAGTACTGGACTGAACAATCTCAATGCATACAGGTTCAAACAGCTACGAGATGGTAAACTTCAGTCACTTTCTAGGAGCACTATCATGACAGCTAAGTATTAATATTATTGTATTGACTGGAGCAGTTTCTAACACATGAAATGTCTTTAGTTTAATTAAAAACTAGCAACCTTTCGAAAAACAGCTCAGGTCAAAGGTTTAGAGAATGGGAAAGGGACAGCTTCATTGCATCTCGTCTAACCAGATTGTCTAGATAATTTTAAACATCAGGTATGACCCTTCGGAAACTAATAAAAAAGTGCATTTAAGTGCTGAGACAACATTACAGTTAAAATCTGCCAAACCCAAACCTAGCTGCATAAAAATATAAGAGCAGCTATTTAAGATATCTCCATTATTACAGGATATTTTGATTTGACATACAGAATAGGGCATCCCTTTGCTTTTTAGTGTACAGCAGGAGTTTTCTTTTAATAAAGCTTTATTAGAGGAATCAAGTTTGCTATAGATGTAAACTGAAGTAGCGAAAGAACAGATTTGTCAATGTGGGATAGAATACTGGTGTGTGAATAGATTTCTTTACAAGGCAAGAAGCGAAGGATAAGGTGGTCTGAGAAGAAAACTTTTCAGAAGTCTATCTTTAACTACTCCCTCTCATTTTCTGATAGAGAGTTACAAATTTGCTTTAATAATACTACCACCTAGCTCTTATGCAGTGCTTTTGATCCACAGATCTCAGAGTGCTTTACAAAGGAGATCAGGATCATCATCCCTGTTTTACAGATAGGGAAACTAAGGCAGAGAGAGGTGAAGTCATTTGCCTATGGTCATCCAGGAACAGAACCCAGTTCTTTCAAGCCCCAGTCCAGTGCTTTATGTACTAGGCCACACTGCCCTCTATCATAGTATTGATTAATAAACAGCCAACTAAATTAAAATGCTGATTACATACATTGATTTACAAGTCCATCGCTTCATTGACACATTATATCCTATTCTACTAACCATTGATATTAAGAAATGGAAAAGTGTCCTGTATGGGAACATGCTGAGATGGATTCAGTTCCTCTTCCTCCTCCTCATCAAGGTCATTATCTTTCTCATCCCATGGAGCAGAGCCAGTAGAGCCTGCACATAACCATACAGTATGGGGTTAGCAAGCAATACCAAACTTCATTGATTACTGAGAACAAAAGATATAGAACATCAGTTCCCCCTTCCACTGCAGTATGGGGCCAACAGATGCACTTGTTGAACAACAGAGAGGTCGGTCTCAGTTACAAATTTAAGTCAAAGTTTAGTTTGAAGACACTGGGCAAAATTAATTACTGGTCAAATTCCATGGAAGTGTTGAGTTTTGCCCAATGTGAATTTAGTTTCTCTTTTCAATTTTAGCCCATTTACCTTGAACAGTTTCAAAGGTCAGCAGCACACAGCAAAGATAAAAGCCATTTGTCAGGCCCTGACCAATTTCCTTTTACTTCCAGATTGTGACATTTTCATTGGTCAAAAGGGTACCACTCACAGCATTCGCCTCCCCCCGCAGAAATCTTAGAACAATCCTCCACTGTAGTGCACTTACTGATAAATACTGTAAATTAGAAACTAATTTTGTGGAGTATCAGCTGTTAACTTGCATCCTTTACCCAACATCAGAAGAGTCAGGGGCATGCACAGGAATAAAAAAAATTGAGGCTTTTGGAAAGACACCTTCTGTTATCTTTGGCCACCCCCCGCAACAGCCCAAGGAGCTCTGACACACACACACACACACCCCCGAGTGACTGGAGAAGCTCGCCCCGCCTCCCCATCCCCTGTGGCCAGAGGCGTTCTGTGCCCCACTGGTTATGGGGGGGGGCGCCATACCCCTGCTTGGCCCCCCTTGTGCACAACACTGAGAAGAGTTATACATACTATGCATTAAAATCATGTTTAAAATCATTTATGTTAACGAGGTAAGATGCAGACTGAGAAGCATAACCAAGGACTGTGCAACATTTAATATAGTAGGAAATAAGGGCCCACACCTTGAATACTGCGTACAACTCTGTGGTCACATCATCTCAATAAAGATATATTAGAACTGGGAAAAGTACAGAGAAGGGCAACAAAAACAACTAGGGGTATGGAACAACTTTCATATGAGGAGAGATTAAAAAGATTGGGACTTTTCAGCTTAGAAAAGAGACAACTAAGAGGAGATATGATAGAAGTCTATAAAATCCTGAATGGTGTCCCAAAAGTGAATAAGGAAGTGTTATTTACACCTTCACATAACACAAGAACCAGGGATCACCCAATGAAATCAATAGGCAGGTTTAAAAACTAATATAAGGAAATACTTCTTCACACAACGTGCAGTCAGCCTGTGGAACTTGTTGCCAGGGGAGGTTATGAAGGCCAAAAATATAACTGGGTTCAAAAAAGAATTAGTTACGTTCGTGGAGGAGAGGTCCATCAATGGCTATTAGCCAAGATGGTCAGAAACTCAAACATATGCTCTGGGTGTCCCTAAACCTCTGACGGCCAGAAGCTGGGACTGGACAACAGAGGATGGATTACTCAATTATTGCCCTGTTCTGTCTATTCTCTCTGAAGTATCTGGCAGCAGCCACTGTCATAGGATAGTATACTGGGCTAAATGGCCCAATATGGCCACTGTTATGTTCCTATGTAAGGAGCTAAGCTCACCCTAATATAACTCCATTAATTTCAGCAAAGTTATGCCAGGGATGAATGTGGGTCTAAATCCTTTAGTTTAATTAGTCATCATGGACCCCCCACCTGTCAGCAATGTTTGCCACTTTGTTTGCAGAGGTAGCTGAAGAGTTAATACATCAGGAGAACAAGGCCCTTGTATTGGACTGATGCCTGCCTAGTAACTTGCACTGTGTCACCCTTTTCCTCACCTGGGTTAATGATTGATCCTTGGGACTGTGGGATATCACACACTTCATAAATTTTAACAGGATTCATGGGCACCTCTTTCGTGCCATCATACATCAGGTTGAACTCTCGGCTTTTGTTAAGAGCGCATCGGAGCTGTGCTTTCCATTTTGCAGGGTCTGGATCGTCAACTCCTTCCTGGTACTTCCCTGTTTCCACAGCCCATGCCTGGGGGCAAAGTACACAGTGTTCATCGACCGAGTCCTGTTGTTATGCCGATTTTTAATTGTGTCAGGTTTCCAAACAAATACATTACAAAAAATTGTCGTCTTTTACAAGCAATCTTCTAAGCTACAACACTTCTTAGAGCAGCTAACAATTAAAGTACCTTTGTTCCCCTGCACATTATCCTTCTCCCCTAACACAAAAAAGGCTCAAATTTTTATGAGTGACTAGCGATTTTGGGTGTCCAACTTGAGACACCTTAAGGAAGCCTGATTTACATAGTGCTGAACATCCGCACTCTCTCAGGTTGGACACCCAAAAATCAGTAATCACTTTTGAAAATTTGGGCCATAGTTTGTTGGGTTAGAACAAGCTGGTTTAAAAAAAAAAAAAAAAAAAAAAAAAAAAGCACTAGCCAAGATACTAGTTTTCTTTTAAACAGACCTAAACTCTGCCTAAGTAACTTGTCTGCAGCATGTGGATGGATGCTACTGTTACACAAATTCTGCCTGTGTAACAGTAGCATCCAGCTACACATTTCAGACAAACTCTGTGATTCCACATGACACTGCCTTGGGAGAAGTTACGACGACAATAGTGGATATCAGAAAATGGAGGTGCACTTGAATTTGTTCACTGCAAATTTATATCATATTCTGATTTCAGATCAAATTCTGCACAGAGGAAATATTAATCTAAATGAAAGTTCGCCACTAAATATTCAGAACAAGCCAGACACTTTCCAGGAAAGGTAGCTATTAGAGGAAACAAACCTGTTAAAAGTCAGCAGTAACTAGGAAGTCTTCTATAATAATGGAATTAGGCAGGTAGTGTGAAACACTAATGAGTACAGTGACGCCTTTAACAATTCTCTCTCCCAACTAAATGCCAAATTTTGCACTCAGATGCATGCAACATTTCTTCTGAAGTCAAAGGAATTGGATGCATTTAGAGGGCAAAACTTGGCTACAAATTGTTACTAGAATGATCACTCAATAATTATTCTAAACAACTGTCAACACTTTGTCTCCAGCCTAGAGCTGTTGCTGATGTGTTGGAAGTCACAGGATTATAGGTAGCAAAGAGGTATGATCAGTTTGTGTAGGAAGTTAAATACAAAGACTGATGGTGTAGTTTGCAAGTTTCTGGTCTGACTTATAAACATTAGGTAGCAAGAGAATAAAGCATCACAAAGCATTTGTTTTTAACAGTTCATGCGGAAAAAAAAAGAAAAAACAAGATTCAAACTGCTTAGAAGTAGCGGGAAAAGCAGTGTAACAAAATTAGGGGGTTTTTTGCCCTCCCTCCCCCACCTTAAAGATGGTGTTCTCCTCTTCATGTTGAGGACTGTGTCGAGTTGCATGCTTCCAGGGGATCTGAAATCGCTTTGCTTCCCGATTAAGCCATACGAGGCCTGGATACATGCCACTATCTACCTGGGCTACTAGCCAGGGTTTCAAACGAACTCTGCGTGGATGTAATGCCATTATCTACAGAAAGACAAAAACCAATCAGTAGGAAAACCACCAAGAATTAACTGAGTCTCTTATTCACTAATAAAGTTAACACAGTTTCTTGAAGCTGAGCAATAGAAACTGAATTAGGAATATCATATGTGATGGTTAATTAATTGTCGTTCTTCTATACTTATTTGAAAGCATGTTTTAAATATGTAATAGCTATTAGATTTAGCCAGATTATATTCTACTAAAAACAGTTACTAATCTGTCACTAAAAAAAGGCCTTAATGTTTTCAAACAGTTTAAAACAGTCTGGGTTAAATCATTGTAAAAGCAGAAGCCTTCTACATTAGAAGTTGGTGTATGATCTGTGTTAATAATTGAGCAAAGTGAAGGATAAAACCCAATCAGAATGTTGTTTTAGATGCTGCAAAGCTTGTTATGCAAGAGATAAAGCTAAAAACAAACAGTGGAAGATAAGATATTAGAGTTTAAAAAAAAACTTGAACTACCTGATCAGATTATCCACAATCACAATATTCTTTTCCCTTCTCAACTGAAGTAAAAAACATGCCCCCGCCTCCCCCAAAATTCAGCAATTGCAGGATAGTCTCAAATGAGTCTGTTTTGTAGTGGAGGATAACAAATACAGACTTAATTTAAAAGTAGTTGCACATCTAGATGGTGTATTCCAAACAGGCATGAAAGTCATCTGAAGTTCAAATCTTGCAGCTATTTGTGAAGGACATTTATATCTCTCGTTATTCAATATGCCAAACTACACTAACCAGTACATTTTTAGTTTGGTTACAAGAGAGCTTTCAAAGGAAATGAACAGCAAAGATTTATTATTTATGTTTAAAGGGACACTTTTCCCCCCAAGTTCAGGTTTTGTGATGAAAAGGTTTTATTAAACTTGTTAACAGAAATACCTTCTCTTTTTAAAAATATCAACTGAAAGTTTGAGATTTAAATAAATACTCATCTACTGTGTTTACAACTCAAACATTGCAGTATTTTACCAGTGTATGAGAACCAGATGTCAAACGAAAAGTAAAACTGAAACAATCTAACATGTACTCACATTTTGAAATGAATCAAGTAAACAACCAGACAAGGTGAAAAATATCACATGAAAATTGCATGTGATCAAGATTTACATTCTATAAAAAATTCAAGATATTTAGAATATATAGAGCATTCTTCAGATAATTTTACAGTATATTACATTTCAGGCTCAAATTACTTGAAAAGAGGCTTAAATTACATGTACATGTTTAAAGTTTGCATTTCTGAGTGGTTCAAAACTCTTCTTTATAACTATTTTTATCTGGCCTGATTTTTAGCATACAAAACCTTGGTCCAAAAGGACTTACGTATTGGGTGTATAAATCTTACAACACAAATATTTTTCCTAATCAAGAATAGTTGTAGAAGATATATGAATCTCTCACAATCTACTGAGGATTATTAATGTAAAAGTTACAAAATATGATTTCAGTATAGGTGCAAAAAGCTTTAAAGAAGCTACCATAAGGCTAGATACATCAATATATTTGCAGAAATACCTGCAGGTCCAATTCCAAGGCACGTGATACAAATGATCAGAGAGAGTTAATCTGTAACCAGAATAGAGTTTGTTTTATTTATTAAGTGGGAAAAATACTCAGATCCTGTTGCAAAATGCTGTTCATTTAATTTAGATTTAAGAAATAGGTTAAAAGATACCTATTCAAGACTTCAGATGCCCTAACACACCATTGTTAATAAAATAATATCCCAACAGCATAAAAGAATGTCAAGAGGAACTCAACTATCCACCTACAAAAGCTCCTTTCTGTTCCTTTATTGCTTTGGAAAGCATATCTTGCGCTCTCTCCAAAAATTGTATCAAACATACATTTTGTTGCATCCCTATAATGTCACCAAATTCTGTCTACTTTGGACTAAGGGCGTGTCAAATTAGTGTGCAGCCAGCCATGGTGTAAATCTACAGGACAGCAGACTGCCTTGCACTAACATACCATGTGGCTCACTCCAAGACTTTCACTGAATTGTAGCAGTGACCACATGAGACATAAGCACACAGCAGGCGGGTGCGCTGTAGATTCACACTCTAGCTTGCCACACACTATTAAAACAGATGCAGAATACACTGGTGAAAAGGACAAAAAGGAATCTCCTAGTGAATTTTCAGTATAACAACAACAACAACAACTCAATGTAAAGTTAAACGTGTGTTCGCTCCTAACTCTAGTCCCATCCATATACAAAACCCCTTAACTCAAGTGTGGTAGTGCCCTGTAACTTGAGTTATGACTAGCCCATTAGGATAGGTTGGCTACTGCTGAGTTAGTACAACTCTGCACAGTATTCCAATTACTCCAAACAGTTCAAGTGTTATTCTGCTCTCACTTGAGCTAGGCTAACTCGAGTGTAGATAACTCAAATTAACTCTGCAGTGAACATGTAGCCCTAGAGCCATTTCAAGTACAGTTAATTTTAAGATTTGTACTCCCAATACAAATGTTTTCACACCCCTGAGTGATGTAGCTAGGTCCATCTTACTGTTAAGGGTAGAAAAGGCTGCCATCCTAGGGTTGCCAATTTTGGCTGGATGTATTCCTGGAGGTTTCATCACATGACATACTCTTGAATTATGATTAATCTTTAATTTCTGGGGACTCCAGAAGGAATCCTGGGGAATCCTGGAGGGTTGGCTACCCTATGCCATCCTGATACCCAACCCAGGAAGCCTGGTGTATCAATGTTGTCCTACCTACATACCTCAGTTCACACTATATTCCCCAGCTGCAAGGTTTGTGTTGCAAACACTGAACTGAAAATTACCTTTAAACAGAAATGAAACTGACTTGCTTTTCATTGCCTAAGCCAGGGGTAGGAAACCTATGCACATGTGCCGAAGGCGGCACGCGAGCTGATTTTCAGTGGCACTCACACCGCCTCGGTCCTGGCCACCGGTCCGGGGGGGGTGGGGTGGGGTCATCTTGCATTTTAATTTAATTTTAAATGAAGCTTTTTTTTTTATTAAAAATTTTAAAAACTTTACATACAACAATAGTTTAGTTATATATTATAGACTTATAAAAAGAGACCTTCTAAAAATGTAAAAATGTATGACTGGCTCGCAAAAACTTAAATTGGAATGAATAAACGAAGTCTCGGCACACCACTTCTGAAAGGAAGCCAACCCCTTGCCTAAGCCAAGAGATGTCACAATTACACAGACAGCAAATCATGAAAAGGAAATTGGATTAGCTGGGGTACAGTCATTCCTACCCCAGGGTCTCATGCTCTCCCTCATAGATCTTCCAAGCATACTAGGGGAAGAAACTTCCCAACAAGGGACAGCAAAGCACAGTAAGGTACATCATTGGAGTGCTGTACTTTTTCTCTAAACCACTGAGTGGACATCATCACTCAGATCTTGTCTACACCAGGGAAACTCAGCACCCATTTCCTACCATTGCTAACACTGGTGCAGCTCAATTACTGTTAGCCAAATTGTGAAGCCTAGTGTAGACAGGTTGCCACTAGTTTAATAAACACCAAATAGATAAATATGGTTAGGATAACAGTGCTTAAAATGACAGTGGCCAAACATTGATTGAACAACATTTTCCAAGGGTAGGTCAGTCTTCAGAGATGAGACACTAGATTAGAGGGGGCCATTGTCCTTTCTCTCTATGGGAATAGCTAAGGCCTTGTCTACTTCAGGAAACTGACCAACATATAACTATACTGATCAATTTCTACATGTAGACTAGTACCAAGGCTTTCCATGGCCCACCCATAGACTAAGGCAAGAGGGGCAGGCTGAGGGGTGGGAAGGGACCATGGGGAGGGGCAGGAGGCTGGGGGTTGGGATGGGGCTGTGGGAGGGGGGTAGGAAGGGACAGGCTGGGGGACGTGGGAAGGGGCCATGGAGGGGTAGAAAGGGCAGGCTGGGGGCAGGAGGCTGAGGGGTGGGAAGGGGGTGGGGAGTGGGAGTGGGGGTGGGAAGGGGCCGTGGATGGGTAGAAAGGGGCAGGCTGGGGGCAGCAGGCTGAGCGGTGGGAAGGGGCTGTGGGAGGGGGGTAGGAAGGGAGAGGCTGGGGGGTCTGGGAAGGGGCCGTGGAGGGGTAGAAAGGGGCAGGCTGGGGGCAGGAGGCTGAGAGGTGGGAAGGGGCTGGGGAGTGGGGGTGGGAAGGGGCCGTGGAGGGGTAGAAAGGGGCAGGCTGGGGGCAGGAGGCTGAGCGGTGGGAAGGGGCTGTGGGAGGGGGGGTGGGAAGGGAGAGGCTGGGGGGTCTGGGAAGGGGCGGGGGGGTCTGGGAAGGGGCCGTGGATGGGTAGAAAGGGGCAGGCTGGGGGCAGCAGGCTGAGGGGTGGGAAGGGGCCGTGGATGGGTAGAAAGGGGCAGGCTGGGGGCAGCAGGCTGAGGGGTGGGAAGGGGCTGTGGGAGGGGGGGTGGGAAGGGAGAGGCTGGGGGGTCTGGGAAGGGGCGGGGGGGTGGGAAGGGGCCGTGGAGGGGTAGAAAGGGGTAGGCTGGGGGCAGGAGGCTGAGAGGTGGGAAGGGGCTGGGGAGTGGGAGTGGGGGTGGGAAGGGGCCGTGGATGGGTAGAAAGGGGCAGGCTGGGGGCAGCAGGCTGAGGGGTGGGAAGGGGCTGTGGGAGGGGGGTAGGAAGGGAGAGGCTGGGGGGTCTGGGAAGGGGCCGTGGATGGGTAGAAAGGGGCAGGCTGGGGGCAGCAGGCTGAGGGGTGGGAAGGGGCTGTGGGAGGGGGGGTGGGAAGGGAGAGGCTGGGGGGTCTGGGAAGGGGCGGGGGGGTGGGAAGGGACCGTGGAGGGGTAGAAAGGGGCAGGCTGGGGGCAGGAGGCTGAGAGGTGGGAAGGGGCTGGGGAGTGGGGGTGGGAAGGGGCCGTGGATGGGTAGAAAAGGGGCAGGCTGGGGGCAGGAGGCTGAGCGGTGGGAAGGGGCTGTGGGAGGGGGGTAGGAAGGGACAGGCTGGGGGGTCTGGGAAGGGGCGGGGGGGTGGGAAGGGGCCGTGGATGGGTAGAAAGGGGCAGGCTGGGGGCAGCAGGCTGAGGGGTGGGAAGGGAAGGAGCCTGAGAGGCGGAGCCATGGGACAATACGGGTGGGGGGCTCTGAGGGGCGGGGAGATCGGGTGGTGGGGGGCGGAGGCTGAGAGGGGGAGTGGAGTACCGGGGGGAAGGAAGTACCGGGGGTGGGAAGGGGGACAGGGGCTGAGGGAGGAGGGGGGCAGGGGAGGCCCCGCGGCCGGACTCTCGCTCACTCACCGCGCAGCCGGCTCCGGCGCTGCCCCAACTCCTGGCTTGGCCCCGCCCTTCCCCCCTTACCTCACCTGGCCAGGTGCAGCCGGGCGCAGCCGCAGCGCGCCCCGCCCCCGGGAGCCGCGCTGGGGAGGGGCCCGGCCACGCTCGGGATGGGGCGGGGGGTTAGGGAGCAATGAGAGCTAGTGAGGATGTGGGGGCAGTGGGGGGAGGTTGGGTAGTGTTGGGGGGGTGAGATGTTGGGGGCAGGGGGGGATTTGGGGAGGTGTTGGGGTGGGGGGGTTGTTAAGGGGCAGTGGGGGGCATTCAACGGGTCAGCTCCTATATCCGGTGTGTACCCCACTGGGTACACAGATCCACAGGGTGCTGGGGGGCAGTGCAGAGGAGCTGCACATCTAACACATGGGGTCTCTCGATTGACTGGATGCAGAGCGGCTGGATTGGGCAAGTCAGGCTCCCTCTGTGCTCATCAGTTTCCCTGCCTCTGAGATGGGGGAACTTACTTTTGTAAAGTGATAATAAAAACAGCCTGCTTGTAGCCAATCTGCAGAGCCATACCTGCTCCGTTGGAAGTACGTGCTTGTCTGCCCTGGAAAATTATAGCGGTATAATTATTCTGCTATAGCTATGCCGATATAATGCCCTGTCTGGACACTCTGTTGTGGAATAAAAGTGGCTTTATTCCAGTATAATTACTTTGCTTTCAGTCAACTTTCCTGTGTAGACAAGCCCTAATTAAGCTGTCACTGTTCCTGTGAGCCCTGTGGGAACCAGCATTGCTACAAGGAGAGAGAGCTGGAGTATAGCTTGGCTCCTACATCATCCACAAAATTGTTAGCTAAATTACAATTTCAGAGCCAAATTCTGCCTAAGCAACACCTGGGAAAACACAACAGGGTTTCACAGGCAACAAAGACCCTGAATACAGTAGGCTTTTCCCCCTAAAATTCCACACTGAGAAAAGGTGCAGGTGGCTGCTAGTGTTTTAACCATTGCCCTCAAGGCCTGATCTGGGCAAGGTTGGAGGACAGAGTGCTTAAAATGCTGGGAGACTGCACCAACTCAGCCTTTGCTGATGAAACTGAACAACTGATAGCACCAGTGGGAGATTATAGAAAAATAGCCTGGAATAGATGCAGCCATTAAAGGCATAATAGAAAACAATGGGACTGCACAAGTGTAACCAACGGGAGAACTGGGTTGTGCAGAATCTTTATTACTAATGATGGTGAACAAGCAGACAAGTTTGACCCAGATCCTACAATGAGATTGCAGAGCTAGCAGTTAGGAGGGAAGCACATCCCCTCACTAATAAACAATACGTATATGATTATTTAATGTATTACAAGTATGGCCAGAGGCTCCAGTCAGGCTTGGCGTCCCATTGGGGCAGGTACAAGATAGACATACATGAAGATATGGTCTCTATCCCGAACTGTGAATTATTAAGAAATAGAGAGAAAAAGCCCCAGTCCTGCCATTTATACAGTCTCTTCTCAAAGTAGACCTGCACTTCAAAATCCGTGTTAAAAAAAATAAACCCTTTAAAGGACAAAATATTATTATAGCAAATTAGGTGTAGGCAGTCATGTTCTTGGTATGTTTCAATATATTCTTCTGTTGCACTCTTTCTTGTAGAAATTTGAACCTTCGTTGTTTTTCTCAATTTGGCATAGACAGATCTGTCCTAACAGATCCCTAGCATCAACCACTGAGAAACTTGAAGATGAAGCATGATTAACAGATGAAAGCACAGACAGATGACATTCTCAGAAATCCGTAAAACTACTCCCTCCCTGCTTCATAACAAAGCTCCATCGCTGCTCATAAACATACCTTTTGTTGTGACTCCACTACTGTGCATTACTTCTCCCCGGCACATTTTCTGGCTTCAGTCAGCAAATGATGTTTCTCAGCAATCCCTTACTTATTTTACCTTCTTTTTTCATAGTTGAGGAGCAGTGAGTCAAGGGTGAATCTTGGTTTCGAGAGAGCAAGTTGAACATTACAGTTCAGTTTCAATGAATCAGAAAAACAGCAGGAAATTCCCTTCTCCTTACTGCCCATGCAGCTACACAACACCTAATGGTGTTCCTAATTTTGGAAAGCCTTAGACTTTGCCCAAGTTTTAACCTTGTGCCAAGGTTTTACGTTGATTTGAAGTTTCAGAACTTTTCAGCAAACATTGAAAACATAATTTGCATTTCTCTTGAGTCTTTTGTTGTGTGCTTTACAATTTTTTCATAGAGAAATCACAACCTTCACCACTGAAATGCAACCACCTCTGGGGTGAAAAATGGCAGATGTTTAGCAGTACATAGTACCATTACCTCCTCAGTTGTATCAATCTGCATTACTGGATTTGGTAATTTGTTCACTGTGCAAAACTGTGTTTATTTAACAGACTGGTGCAATATTGAGGCCCCAGTTTTGAATGGGGCCTTTTGGGTACTACTGTAATAAATTATAAGTGATAATAATATCTGCTATACTGTCAAGTATCAGAGGGGTAGCCGTGTTAGTCTGAATCTGTAAAAAGCAACAGAGGGTCCTGTGGCACCTTTAAGACTAACAGAAGTCTTAAAGGTGCCACAGGACCCTCTGTTGCTATCTGCTATACTGTCATTTCCCCCTACATATAAAAAGCATGTGGCAACCCAGATCCCCTGGTGATGGGCTCAGAAGAGGTGAAAGTTTAGATAGTTAGATCGATAGATAGATATTGGCATAGAGCTTCCCACTGCCAGCTGTTCTGATCCATTCTGTGCCTTTTGAACTTGTCTGGGCCCTTCCATTGCTGCTCCAGCCTGGCATGAAATATCTGCAGGCTCCTCCGAACCTCAGTGCAAAATCATAGGTAGCTGCTTGTGAACTGGCTCTGGCTATTGCCTGATTTTATAACTAATTTTCCAACTAATGAGAATTTTACAAGACATAGGGTAGCGCAAAGACTTGCACAGGCAGCTGGAAAAAGAGCAAATGAGCCTACAGAAAAAAGAGAAACAGTTAGCCTGATTCTTAGTTTCTCCATTCCTGCACTTTGGGCAGCAGTGAGATGGAGGGGGCACAGATATCTTTCAGCCACCTTTGCATTTCCTGTATTCTGGGGCCGTGATAGAGCCTGCCTGGCCCTTAGTGTAACTTAGAGATGTTTCAGGTCTTCTCCAACTTACAGTCTGCTTCCATGGCTCCCAGCGGGCCCAGTGAAGCAGAAAATAGCCATGACAGTATACTATGGCCACACACCCAGATCTGTACACTATGCCAGCACCTGGGAACAGAGCTGGTGTAGAACTCTTACCTTGGCTTATGCTCACCTTAAGGCCCTCTTAGACTGACAGAAAAGTTAAAGGGGATCTTATTGTAAATGAGAATGAGACCCAGTTTGTTTAAGAATCATGGAACAACAGAGCAAATGAGTTATGCTTTGTCCATTCTTGCATACTTATAAGGATTGGCATGACTTTGCCTGGGGCAGAAGACACCTGGTGATACCCTCTCACCTCTTTGTGCCATTTTTATACTCAGCAAAGACAAACATGATTGCTAATGCAGATGCCAAACAACTCAATCTTCCCACCCCTCTGCAGTCATTTCCTGAATTTCCTCCAGGCTTCATCAAAGCTGGCATGTGGGAACACGCTCTGTCAATGGACTGAAGGATAAAAAGCAGTCTAGTTTGCCTAATGCTAACGTTTCATGCTCCTGGCTGGGAAACACAGCAGCTTCTGAGCTGTTGTCACTGGTGATAACTTGGGGATGGCTCATCTGGATCTCACCGGTTCTTTTGCAGCTTAGTCACCTCACAAACTGCTCACTATACCATTGCATATCTCCAGTCTATGTGTCATTTTATCCAGCATTGGTCATCCCCTGAGGGCCATCTATTCCTTATCACATGGAGCCCTGGTCATTCCCTGAGTACCGGTATCAGCTATTTACTACAGTTCAGAGTTCTCCAGAGATCTCTTCTTTTGTTTTAAAAACTAATAACCTGTACTTACATTTACACCAATTTGCACAGCTGAAGTAGTGCAGGAAGAAATCCTCCAGACTGAAATAATTAAAAGCTATCCCATACAATAATATACTGGCAGAATGGAGATCATTTTTGCCTGTGCAAAATCTGCGACGTAAGAAATCTGAACAGCTGGGAATTCAGGTAGTATACACACAAGTGTTCGTACCAGCAGCTAGGGGTTTAAAATTACTTGGGAGGAGCAAAAATGAACATGGAGGAGCTATTATGTTTGGTGGGAAAATATCACAAAATTACCACAAGGCAAAACCAAATTACACAATGAGGTAACATAATGTCCCAGGCATGTAGAACCTTGTTTTGTGCACACGGTAGTCACATTCCAAAATGCAGCCGTTTTTCAAACATAACAGAAGAAAATGATTAAATGCTCTACACCGCTGGCATTCAACCTTTCTATACCAAGATCCCAAGTTACAACAGCATTTATCTATCTAACAGGCTGAATAATTTCTCAACCAATAATTTCTGCATCAAGCTCATAACTTCTGTTTGAGCTATAGCATACCTTTTAAAAAGATGTCTAGTTTGTTTTCATGTCTCCAAGTGATGGAGAACCCATCACATCCCTAAGTAAGTTGTTCCAATGGTTAATTACCCTGACTGCTAAAAATGTGTACCTTGTTTCTAGTCTGGGTTTGCCTAGCTTCAAGTTCCCGCCATTGGAATTTCTGATGTTGCATGTTTGTTTGCATTTTATATAAATATGATTTGAAAGAGGAGAGTAAAGGCAGAGTAAACATATAACATATATCATTAATCACATATCAACATGTATAATTTACCCCTCAGTTATTGTTATATAGTGCCAGATTTAGCAACTGGCTAAATATAGTTTCATCTTTTCAGTGAGAGTAATTAATGCAGGCTTATCCAATACCTGATGATGGTGTACCTGATGGCTTCCCCTACTTCCTTGCTATCATGCCTCTTCGACTGGCCTCTTGCTGTATTGAAATAATTCTGCAAAGACTTCCTAGTTTGGAATAATATTTGCAGGTCTGTCACATATAATTGATAAATCTTTTCTGGCTGTTGCCAAATCTTCTGATTGAAAAACTGACTTGGAGCAGGCGTATCTCTTAAAAAAGTTTCAAGTTTTGGTTGCAGTTTAGGTAAAATTGAATAGTTCTGGTTTTCAAAAATTACTTTTTTTTACTGAAAACCAAAAATATTTATCAAAAACTGCTACTGAAATTTAAAAATATTTCAGTTTTTCAATTATCACAGGAAATTTTGAGAAAAAAAAACTGAAACATTTTAAAAAATTCACATGACAAATAATTGGCATTGTTGACCATCTCTGATTAGGACAGCAACACAAAGTATGTTGATCCCTTTGTAAGGAAAGACTGCAGACCTTTCCAGTAAAAATTAGCTTTACTCAGGGAATATTATTAGCCCCATTTTCCAGAAACAGTACTACATTAAAGCACACTAGGGGACTTTTAGTTTGCTCTAGGAGGGTCTACAAGACAAATTAGCATGCCACAAGTTGGTGCCATTTAGAAATCATACCCTCATAGTGTGCATTGTTGCTCAGTGTAGACAATCCCTCAGCTTCCCATTCTGTAAAATGGGGCTAATAATGTCTAACTTTATAGGTGCTGTGATCTTGCAAACGCTTATGCATGTGCTTACACTACTAATGGTACTAAAGTTAAGCACATGCATAAGTATTTACAGGATCACAGCTTAATTTCACTGGGCCAAATCCATCCCTGTTGAGGCAGGGTGGTGCCAATTGGATTTCTCTGTACCATCTTGGTACGTTGCACTTAAATGAAATTCACTTGGCATTTCGCTAGGGGAAAGCAGCTTTAATCTCACTGGTGACTCCACTGGACCCCATTTGTACCCACACTTGGCCTGCTCTGACCACGCCCTCCCCCTTTGTGCAGACTCTGATGTGAATCAACATGGCGCTTGTAGAGCCTTGCTTGGAAATGCTGTAGAAATGCAAAGTATGGATGTGCTCCTGCAAGCCCTCACCTAGCAGGACCAGGAGCTATTCTTCTAAACAGCACCCTGATTTCTTTGTGGTAGCGTGTGCCTAGCTGAGCTGTTGAACCATGTTCTTCCACGACATTATAAATTCCAACCTACTGCTAAAAAAAGTGACTTTAATCTTCATGCCCCTTGCTACTATAAGTGTGGAGTCTATTGTTTCCTATTAACGCTGCTCCAATCCTCTTAGCAGTAGAATCCTATCTGTGAGTCAGGCGGGCTCAGGCACATTTATAGCAATAGGTCATTTGTTTCCAGCTAACATGGTAAGACCCCTTGAACTCCAACACCTGGTGTGGCAATGGATAACGTTCTGGTATTGTCATAAAAACATGACAATAAAATCAAAAATAATATCAGGCACATAGAGAAATGAGGGCCAATCTTTGGGAGTGATGTATTCGATTGTAAGATGTCTGGTGCAGGGGCTGTGTTATCTGTATACTGTGCCTAGCATAATACAGTCCTGATTTTTACTAGGATTATAAAATATAATATAAATAATATATAATAATTACCAGTAAGTTATTAGAAGCTGATGTTTCTCCTCTCTCTATAAGATGTGAAATATTTCATTACAGCATGTAGTAAACACTTTCAAGCATTTCAATGAATGAGATACAGGATTTGAAAAAAATGATTTTAATATGATTTTTCTGTTTTAATTTTTTTTAAATAAATATATAGAAGTGCTGTTTTTTGAAAATCAAACATCTTATAAACAAACCATTAAAAGGTTATATATATATATAGTTATAGTTATAGTTATATATAATTTTCCTGTTTTTTTATCAGTTCTCATAGCAAAGGTCTGAAGCACACACGCCTAACTCTGGGAATAGTTCCCCTGATGTTAACAGGACTTCTCAGGTGTATAACGTTAGCCATATGTGTAAGTGTTTACAGGATCAGGGCCTATAATAAATAAGAGTTAGTCATTAATACAACCTAACTGACAATATTTATGCATACAGAATATCAGAGAATGAAAAATTCATAATAGGAAAAGCCAATGGCCAAGTTTTCAAGCCTGGGTTCCTAAAGGCAGGCACCTAAATCTATATTTAAGGCAACTAGATGGGCCTGATTTTCAGAGGTGCTTGGAACCTTAAGCTCCATCTGAAGTCAACGGAAGTTCTGCAGCTCTGAGGTCCAGGTATGGATGCCTACCTTTCAGCACACCATTTGAAATTTTGAACTGCAGTCTCCTTGAGAGAAAACACAAAAATTCATGGGTGCTAAGCGCTCACACAATGTTTGAAACTGCTCTATGCAATAAATGGTAGACAGATGGGGAACACAAAGTAACAGTAAGATGGTTACGGAAAATGTAAATAGCAGCGGTTGCGACAAAGGGTAAGAAGCAACAAGATGATCATATCCAAGTAATTTCAGTTTAATTTATGCTATATCGCCTATTGGGGTACTATGGGTGAGATTTCCAAAGGAGCCCAAGGCTGATGAGTCACTTAGATGCTTTAAAAAAAATTACCTAAAAGCTCATTTTCACTGGAAAAGGACCCCCTTTTTTAATTAAAAATGCGCAAAAATGGCACATTTTTCACCAAAATGGACCTGTTTTAGAGGGGTTTTTTTAAGTAAAAACACCCCTATTTCTAGTAGTTTAGCTTATCCTTGTGAATATTTCACACACTTGAAGGGAAGCCTAGAGTTTCCATCCCAAAAAATTCATACATGGGTCAGTGACTAGAAACTACTCATTTCTGATTGCTTTATTATTCAAATCATGCACAGAGTCAGGGAGAAGGGGATTATACATCACATATTAGAGGGAACCTCAGCTTTCAAATCCTTAGATTGACATAAGAAATCATTTTGATCCTGCCTGGAGTTTGCTCTTAAATGAGGCACAGCTCTGGAACATGTGAAGGTCTCTGTGACGCATAGTGGGACTCTCCTAATGATCTTAGTTATTTTTATCCAAGTCTGACATCACATGTACTAATTTAACTAAGGAAACCCACTCCCAGATCCTCTAGTGAGGGAATGAGATTGTAGGGGTGAGCAGAGACCACAGAATAGAAGGAAAGAGAAAGAAAGAAGAGAAGAAATATACAAAAGCAACACAAGGTGACAAAACAGAAATATACAGTACCCATGAAAGACAGGAAAGAGAAACAAAGACAGGAAATAACCCAAGAAGAAACTGAAGAAAGAAAAAGCAGCTGAAGGAGAAAAAGGAACAATATAAACTAAAGGACATTGACTACATTTTCCTTTCTTTTTTCTTTCTCTTCTGTTTTTGGGAGCAACATGGGACAACATTTCACCAATGAGGAAGGGGAACAAACAGACATTGATGTTGCCGAGTTGCAGGAATGGTATAAGAAGTTTGTAGTGGAATGTCCCAGCGGGACTCTCTTCATGCATGAATTCAAACGCTTCTTTGGAGTCCAGGATAACCAGGAAGCAGCAGAGTATATTGAGACTATGTTCAAAGCTTTTGATAAGAATGGGGTAAGTGTCAAAAACCTGCAGTAGTGGTCTGGTTAAGTAGATCAATCACCAGTCTTCTTTTCCTTCGGAAATTTGGGAATTGTCTTGGCTCATTGCGTCCTGTTGTTTGTTTTTTATTAAGTTTGAGACAAAGTTAGTGACAGATCTATCAGGGTTGAGCCCTGGTAGTCCAAGAAGGAGCTCTAGTTCCTCCCATGATGCAAGGATTAACTAAATGAAAACATCCTCTATAGTTCTGGTAGCTGAATCTAAACCATAGGTAGCAATTAAGGCCAAAATTTTCTCACTCCGATGCCTAACTATGGATTTAGATGCTTAACTTTAGGCTCTCCCCTGTTAGGCAATTTTTCCCAAAGAGCCTCAGACAGTAGAGCTGGCTAGGGAGATGAATGCCAAAAAGTTATCTTCCTCTCATGGTATAGAGGGAATTGTAGTGAATAAAGGTCTAGTGAGGTTCTGTATTCTGTGAAATGGAATGAGAGTCTTGTACTGACAGTGCCATGAATGCACAGACTGCAATCCTGGTTTTAGTGAAACATCTGCTGAGTGAAGCTGTTATGTGCAGGAAGTCATTTCACTTTGGGCCTACTCTAAAGTCCACCAAAGTCCATAGAAAGATTCCAATTGACTTAATTAGTCTTTGGATCAGGTCCTAAAAGCCCCGTGGTATATAGTTAATATAGAACTAAAGCGAAGCTGGTGGGCCAAAATAACAGGACAAAGTGCTCTTTTTTTCAGTCACTCCGGAGCACCCCCGGGAGCTCACTGTTCAAGTATTGATCCAGTGCTGAGATGACTATTAGTGAGCCAGATTCCCCCATTCTTACTCATCCTGATTAGTACTTCACTCTGCAAGCGGCCCCCCTGATTTCCCTGGCTCATTTTACTCCCACGGTAACTCATGATGATGATTGATGATTAATTAAGCACCAGAAATGTGCAAGCCACAAAAGAAGACAATCTCTATCCTGAAGAGTTACCATTTATCTCATTTCGGTTAACATTAATTATTTGTACTATCATGACAATATTTGGTCCTTATTAGTTTCCAGTGCTCTGAAATGTCATCTCCACTGCTCTCATAGGAGCATTCTCTGATATAATGTAAATAATTTTCATAGCTGCTGTTTCCATGGGCAGTGCAAGATAAGCCCCTAAGTAGTGACGACCGACACATCTTTTTAACATCAGCTATGTTATAAACAAGAAAAGCATTTTGGATTGGGAAAAGTGCTCTGTAAGAACTAAGTAGCATTATCATGTGCGCAAATAATGATACACAGGTGGAAGTTAAACAATATATTGATTTAAGCCATTCGAGAAGTAAGAAGTGGCTTAAATAATTATAACATTCTGGGTCTGATTCTCTGTTGTGTTTTCATTTACACCTTTGCAAAATGGGTGTGAAATGCTACCATTCCAGTTCAGGAACACTTTATGCCCACTGTGTACTAACTTTGTGTTGGTGAAAATGATGACAGAGGTCAAGGCAATGGAGAAATAGGCTCCTAATTCCAATCTGTTTTGCTAAATATTAACTTTATCAGTTAGTTAGATAGATAGGTAGATAGATTTTGAAAGGAGTGTAAGGAGTTAAGCAGCCAGCTCCCACTGACATTAGAGGGAAGGTGAGTTCCCACAACTCTCCTAAGTTTCTTTGAAGACCCCAGCCATATTAGTTGTATGGTGGTGACCATTATTGCAAGTCATTGTAGGACAAAGAGGTGACGGACATCAGCCTTCCATTAGATATAGAGGGTCCCTATCCTGCTTCCATTGAAATCAGTAGGGTCACGTCCAGAGAAAGGATAGCAGGGGAGGCCATGAAAGAGACTGACAAATCACATTTGGCTCTGAAATTAGGTTGCTGAGAAGAAACTTCTACAAAACCTTAAGCCCAAGCACTGCAATTGCAGCCATGCTGGTGGGCACCTGTGTAACCCCATTGACTTTCAGGGCCTTGCTATTTACATGAGCTAAAAGGGGTGTTTTTCAATACAGTTTAATCTCATTAAGATTGTTTCTTAAAGGTATTAAACTGTGTCTAAATGGGCATTGGAACGGACTAAGTGTCTGTGCGGTTGCCTCTGCATTACTCTAATTTGAAATGATACAAATTCAGCCAAGATTGCATTTCCAAACAAACACAGGCCCCTGTCTTGCAAATGACAGCACGTGAGTGCCCCATTTATGTGACTGGAGCTCCAACCAGGGGTAACCGGGGACCTGCACACTAACAGTTGCAGTATCAGGTCATAGAAGTCAGTTTTGCAGTGGGTGCACATACTGTACATACTTCCCATTAGCACGAGCAGGAGAGAAGCGCAGGCATGAATGGAATGAAAAAGGGGATATTTTTAACAACAATGTAATGATCATAATACTCACAAAATGTTATGAGGGTGAATGTAAGGAAATCTTTCTGACATCATAGCCTGCAAAGTATAGATCTTTTGGTCTTCCCATAAAGCACAGACTCACCAAAACTGTTACGGAATAGCCATAATAAAACTGGATGAACATGCTGGGCATTGGCAAGTGATTCCCACTGCCTCAAGAAGTGCACATTTTGGTAGGCTGACTGAGTATTCTCCTGTGCATCTTCCAATGTCCTGATCACTGGCCATGAGCTGATGCACCTGTAAATCTGGTATTACATAGCAGGGCCTCTCTGAGGGCAACCTGCCCTGAGGGGAGACAGTCCTCGGACTTAGTTGTAGGGAATCTGGGCCAGATTCTCAGCTGGTGTAAACTGGCTTAAGTCTATTGAAGTCAATGTAGCTGCAGCAATTTGCACCCGTTAAAGATCTAGACCCAGGTCTGTAGCTTTAGGTATTCGTGAAAAGTCACTACGTTCTCCCTTTGAACCTCAGATCTCCATGCAGCAGCACATCCAGTTATAGAAACCAGCTCACAAGTACCTTTGTAGACTGGATCATGGTTTATCTTTATATTGTTAAAAATCTTCTGTTGTTTGGAAATTCAGATTACTCTGGGCTGATATCAGTTTCAATCCAGCAGGGTCACCGAAGGTGAAATTCATCCCGGTGCAAAGGACTATATGGTACTAAGTCCCAGTTAAATCTCTCAAAGCAGAGCTTAAGTGGGGCTTATGCAGGACTTATGCAAAGCATACACTTTGGCTGGCCCTCTGTGCAGGGGTGAATTTCATCCACTGTGAGCAATTCTAGAGCACACTAAAATAAATGCACATTTTAAACAGCGTTTTTTGTTCCTTATTAAAATAAATAGACCACCGCTTAAAACATTCTGAATATACAAGACTTGACCTGATTTTTTCCTTGTCTTTTCCCTTCTCACCTAGTTAAACATAGCAGTTGGGGAAGGCTCTGTTTTTTTTTGTCTAAGACAGTGAACATCTGAAACCTTCCGATCAGATTCAACAACGGATCCCACTTTGCACAAGCAATCAATCAATTGGCTTGAAAGTGCACAGGATTCCTTAAAAAATGTAAGGAAGCAAATAAATAAATAAATAAATAACCACATAATCAAGAGAATCACCTCAGCATATTTTTCATCCTTGTTTACACAATTGTATTGATCGGGTATGACTAAGTGTCCCTGTGGTTGCCTCTCTTGTGTCTACAGGATAACACCATTGATTTTCTGGAGTATGTGGCTGCTTTGAATCTTGTCCTACGAGGAAAATTGGAACACAAGCTGAGATGGACATTCAAAGTGTATGACAAGGATGGGAACGGCTGCATAGACAAACCTGAGCTCTTAGAAATAGTTGATGTAAGTAGGACTTCACTGTTACTAACATCTAGAGGAGCCAACTGAGACCAGGGGCCCATTATGCTAGGCACTATATATACATACAGTATAGTAAAGGCAGTCTCTTCCTCAAAGAGCTAACAACCTGAGTAGACAAGACAGACAAAGGATGTAAGTAAGCGTTATTATCCCCATGTTACAGATGGGGAAGGGAAGCACAGAGAAATTAAGTGATTTGCTCAAAGAAAGGGAGCCTGTGGCAAAGCCGGGAGGGAACCATCTTCTCTGCCCCAGTTCAATGCCTTAAGCCCAAGATCTAAATCTATCTACTCACTTGGGGTAAAATCACCCTAACAGGGAGGCTCTTTATGCCCCATACTATTCATGAGCCAAGGGATTAATGTCATTAAGCAAGACACCCTTCCCTGCTCAACATAATGACCTGTACTGTTCTCAAATGAGTTAGCAATTGCAGAAATAATTCGGGATAATGATGAAGCCCTAAGTGAGAATGGCCAGCCTTAGTGACAGGGACTACCACATCCTTTGTGCAATGGCCTGGTGGGAACCACTGGGGCAGGCCAGGGAATAAGTTCCATGATCTGCAGATATATGGATCAGCTGCCAACAGACCGTGCATAAGAGGCCAAGGAAGGCAGGAGGCAGGCCCAGTTGCCAGGGAGGACCTGTCCCTGTAACCACCAGTGAATTCCTCATACAACAACGCATACGCTGGCTGGTGTGGAAGGGGTGAATTTCACCCCCATGTTATTTATGAGTCTGGATCAAGGTTTCCTGCTTGAATAGTGAGCAGTAACGGGAGAGACACAAGTTAGTGGTAATACTGGGCAGAATCATCCTTGCTGATCCGCACTGTGAATTTCTGTTATTTATTCTGCAATTGCTGTTCATACGTACACAGCTGTTGAGGGAGAGCTTGTGGCCTAGAGATTTAGGGCGAAGGGATTGAGCGCCAGGACTCATGGGTTCTAGTTCTTGTGTGACCTTGGACAAAACTCTCGATCTCTCTGTGCTGCAGTTACCTGATCTGGGTATCATTATATGTACCTACTTCACAGGGATATTTGTGAGACCTAATTAGTGATTATAAACCCCTTTGAGATTCTCTGAAAAGACAGTGTGTCAAAGAAAGGGAAACTTTCTGCAAAAAAAAAATCCCTTTGTTTTGTTGAAAAGTCAAAATTTGGAAAAAATTGACCAGCTCTAATTTACTGATGTCATTGTCACATGTGAAATGAGTATGGAATAAATAATGATCAGGGTGAGGGAGAAGGGTGAATTTTATTCTCTGGTTCTAATTGGAGAGGATGAATTGCTGGGATTAGGCTCATAACTAGAGTCAGGTGAATGCTGCAAAAACAGCATTAATAATATCCATTAGAATCCCCATCAGTGTTCGGTTTGATGAGGTCCCTTTGATGAACGTTTGCTTGAATGAGCTTTGTACACACAAGTGGTTGGAAAAAAGGCTTTTTCGTACGTGAGCCAGGTTGCTTGTGCATGAAACAAGGATATTCACTATGCCTTATTCAGTCTTCTCCTGTTTAAAAGTTTTCAGTTACCCAATCAGGGATCAGAAACATACGATGTGACATAAGTGATCAGTCAGACATCATGAATAAAAAAACAGCAAATTGTCACAGTCCCCAGTTCATGGATACCCTGTAGGCTGAAAATGTATCAGCTGAAATCTTAGAAAAATCTTTATGAATAATGAATATGTTCAGAGAAATCAGAAAGGACTAGGTCTTCTTGGTACAGGTTCTCTTTGACAAGGCAGGATCAGCTTTCCTTTGAAAGAATTAAGGTTGTATCTCTCTCTCTCTCTCTCTCTCTCTTCATTGTGGTACCTGAGCACTTAACTTCTTCCCAATTCTTAGAGCCCTGCAAATCTGTGGAAATCTGCTTTATATTCACAGATATCCACATCCGCAAATGCGGATATCCGTAGGCCATGTTTGCGGATTGTGGACCGGATGCCGATACAAATTTTGTATCTGCGCAATTCTCTCCTAACCAACAAGGGAAATACTTAGTAGTCACAGAGGGGATTATAATTAGCCAGTGTCTTCTTCACTAAAACCAATTGACCCCTCTTTTTGGATAGGTCATGGGCAGCAGATGTGGTAAGGATCCTTTGACCAGCACCATCAGGGAGGACAGCCCTAATGAAGTTTAGCCATGGTTTTAAGGTCAACGGGGAATCAGGCATGGCTGTGTCATGCCTTCACCAATCTCCAGGCTGGCAAGGTGCCAGCCAAACACTTCAGCCTCATGAACACAATTGGTGCTGAAGAGGCATTTGTCCCAAGGGAAGCTGGGATGGAGGGGTGAATAGAAAAGACCTGTCTGATTCTAGTGACAGAAAACAGAACAGACCACTCTGTGCTTTCAACTACACCACTCCAAATCTTGAGTAATACCACTGACTCCAATTTGGACCAGATATTTTAACATACTAGTGTATCTGCTCTTAGACTGAAATTGTATTAGGAACCTGTCTGGTACATCTATTTGGGATCTGCTTGGATGAAAGGTGCTACATAAATGCACGGTCATTATTATTACTGGGTTTTTGCATTTTAGACATGTTTACAGACTAAAATGCTTCTAGGGGGTTGCATGCAAGGATCTGTTCCTGCTCCCATTGAATTCAGTGGCAAAAACTTCCATGAGAGCAGAATTGGACCCAGAAGAGGAAACAATCCCGAGGATTTAGATTAATTAATTAACTAATCAATAATAACATTTATTCTTACTTTCACTTAATTATTATTATTATTTCCATTCCCCCTCTTTTTCTTTCTATTAGCAGAGAATTTTTTTCTGCAGCTGGAGAGTGACAGCAGGGCCAGAAGTAGCACAGTGACTGCCAAAGTTGGCCCCTATATCAGCAACTATCTACACCCCCAAATACATTAGTAATAATACTAATAATGAGATGTGAACGAGCAGTCTAAGCACAGATCTGGGAGGCATGGATAGATGCACTAGGGTTCTTTCCCCAGATATGCCACTGACATGCTATGAATTTTCCCATCTGTAAAATGGGGACAATAATACTTGCTTACCTAGCTTGCAGGGGAGCATTGAGGTTTGATTAATGTTTGTGAAAGACACAGACAGACAGCAGGTTCAAAGTGCTAAATGTCATCATTAATAACTCTCTTTCTTTGCCGTTTGCTGCTTGCCAGCCCTGTTTACTCACAAGCTTCGTTTCTTCCAGTCTATTTACAGGCTGAAGAAAGTGTGTCGGTCGGAAATGGAAGAGAGGACTCCACTGCTCTCCCCCGAGGAAGTCGTGGACAGGATATTTCAGTTAGTGGATGAGAATGGGGACGGTAAGAAATTTACAGCTCAGGTTGGATTCATGCCTTGTGAACAAACACCTCTGCTGGCTAGATCAATTAAATCAGCTTTATTGTTGATCACCTAGAAGGAAGATCATCTTATTCATATTAGACATGGTGGACCAAGCTCTGATCTCAGTTACATTGGGGTAAATCTTGAAGTAAGTCCTTTAAGGTCAATATCGAGGGGAGGGAGAACATTTCCTGTTATCATAACATAAGAAAACAGGAGTTCAACATGGGAAAGATCTTCTAATCTAGCTAAGTAACTATACCACACCCATCTACATCTCTGAGATTATCCTATCTCCTAGAACAGACCTTGAAAGGTCATTGAGTCCAGCCCCCTGCCTTCACTAGGAGGACCAAGTACTGATTTTGCCCCAGATCCCTAAATGGCCCCCTCAAGGGCTGAACTCACAACCTTGGGTTTAGCAGGCCAATGCTCAAATCACTGAGCAATCCCTCTCCCAGATCATGTGATACCCTGCAAAGGCAGAATACAAGGCTCAATCCTGAAACCCTGGAGTAGTCCTTTATAGTGCCATTGAAGTCAATGGGGCCACTCACATCAGTAATGGTTTGCAGGATCAGGTTCAGAGTTCACCTGAGAAAGGATGTATCAGATATCAAACTATAGCAACATTTGATCTTAGTCAAAAGCCCACTCAGTGAAGGATAGGACTGAATATTTTTCTGTCTCTTAGGCCTTGTCTACATAGGGAAATTGACCAGAATAGCTATTTTCGAATATTAGCTATTCTGGAATAACCCCATGTGGACACTGTTCCAAAATAAAAGTGACTTTATTGGAGAGTAATTACTCTGCTTTGGAATAATTCCTCCAGATAAAATCACCTTTATTTGGTAATAGAGAGGCCACACAGAGGAGTTATTCCAGAATAGCAAAATTATACCAGAATAGTGATAGTTGAACAGTTATTCTGAACAGTCGATTTCTCCCATGTAGACAAGGCCTTAGGAAAGGGATCTGATGACAAACTTTGCGTAACTGTGTTGTGGGATGGATTGAAACCTGAAATACCTATACATTTGGTGATTTTACAGCACCCTGGAAGACAGGTCACATATTGATGAGCAGAGGACTGGTACTGAATTGTTGCCCTCATTGTTACATTTGCATTTAATGTAGAGAATATCATTTTTACTTCCTTTTCTCCTCTTCTCTCTGACTTTGAGTATGTCTACACTACAGGGACTACACCAACATAGCTATGGCACCATAGGTATGCCGGCATAACCTCATAGGGTGCATCTACACTGCACCCTTCTTTTGGCAGCATGTAGGGTACATACATACGTAGTCCCCCTAGTATAGGTAAAGACAGCAGTGTAGTTGGTGAGGCATAGCTTAGGTAAGTAAAGACATGCCTGTAGGTTGTGGGTATGTATTCAAGTCCATACCCTACTCTCTATTTGCCCAAGCAATGCCTCTCCAGCTACAATGCTACTTTTAGCAGTGTAGTGTCCTGCTGCCTCCTCACGGCTGCAGCCTTTCCCCGCCACAGGGAAAGACTCCAGTAGAGGGTCAGCCTTTCCCCCGCTGCCTACCCTTTGCCAGAGCCTTTAACTGATATGTGTAACTACACACCCCAGTGTGGAGATGATGTGCTTTTCACTGTGGCATGTAGTTGCATGTCCCTTAAATGCCACTACCAGTGGTGTTTAGTGTAGACATAGCCAGAGTGTAGACACAGCCTATGCTGTCTTAAGGCATTTTCTGTCAGTGAAGGAACACCATCTCCCTGCGTGAGGTGTAGCTAGACTAGCAGAAGCATTCTTCCATCTTCCTAGCTGTGTCTACACTGTGGGTTAGGTCAACACAGCTATGTCAACCTAAATGTTAAGTGTAAACCAGGTCTTTCTGTCACACTCTATCAATCTCTATCTTCCCCATTTCTTCTACAGGGCAATTGTCCCTTGATGAGTTCATTGATGGTGCACGGAAAGACAAGTGGGTGATGAAGATGTTACAAATGGACGTAAACCCTGGAGGGTGGATCGTGGAACAGAGAAGGAAAAGTGCTTTGTTTTAATTGACTTCACTGTGATCATGATATGAATGAAAATGTGTGATGCCGGGTGCACCGGTGGCTATTTCATTTTGAGGGTGAAATCACCAGATGGCAATCGCCTGTCACTCTTAATACAATCTCAGCATCCAAATGAAAACTTCAGATGGCTTGAGAAACCATCTTTCCATATGTCACACCTGTTTGCTGAATATAGCTTGGAGACCATTGCTGGCAAGCCACTGTAGGGAATAGGCCTCTTTGTGTACAACCCTGCTTGTCAGGTTCCTGGTTACACCCAAAGGAACTAACGTCTGATAGTATCCTGCCACGGCTGGGTATTCTGAGCAGTGTTTGTTATTGAGACTGCCCCAGAGGATTGGGAAAGCAGTGTTCCTGATGCAGTGGAATTGCTTTCATTGTAGATCAGTGTGTCTGTCAATATCATCAATGCCTGCAGAGAGATGAAAATATTGGAAAACAACTCCAAAAATAAGTGCTTTGATAACAGACTTTGAGCACTCAAGAAGTCTGTTATGATGCCTAATGCGTGTGTGAATGAAGGGTGGATGTATTTCATAGACTACAATAAGCTCTTTGGGACAGGGACTGTCTTTTTGTTCTGTGTCTGTACAGCACCTACCACCAGGAGGTCCTAGTCTGTGGCTGGGGTGCCAAGGCTCTCCGGTAATACAAACTACTACTCATTGTAATAAGTGCATTGCTGCTAAACTAAAATCATTAGACATCAATGTATCAGCATCACAAATGCAAATTACATTCCAGCCCGTGAGACAATGTTATGTTCTGAATTTCTGTGCTGGTAGCCAAAACTGTATGTATACAGAGCACAGGAAAATATACCGTAGAGAACAATAGTATACTGGCTGGGCAGATGGAGTCCAGGCCTTTTCCGTCTCTCGTTTCTATCTGCCAAATCCTACTCCCTGCATCGAGCCAGAGCGTCTTGGTTGTGGTAGGTTCTGTGTGAAAATAAAATCTCCAGATCATGGAGTAGCAGTGGAAAGTGCAGTATTCCTTTACTGCAGGCTTTAGATGCTGGGTTGACATAATTAGAGGTCCACTTCTTTTTGAGCCTCTGTTTTCTTATCGAGTCATTGCAGTCAGGCAGATTTCTCCACATTGTGGATCTATTCTGAACTCATTCACCTTGCAGACCTTTCGCTGCCATTGAGCAGGGCCGGCTCCAGGCACCAGCTGAGCAAGCTGGTGCTTGGGGCGGCAGATTGTTGGAGGCGGCATTTTGCCCAATCCTAGGGCGGCATGGCCGCTTTTTGTTTGTTTGTTTGTTTGTTCCGCTCCGGCCGCCCTGTAGGGGGCGGCGGCTCGGAGAACCAGAGCGCCCTGCAGGGCAGTCTTCTTCCTTCCCTCCCCGCCGACCGGAGCGGAGCCCTCAGGGCAGGCGGCAGTGCAGCAGGAGGGGCCGCGTGTCAGCGCCCCTGCTGTAGCCCTGGCCGCCCCCTTCTCTCTCTCTCCCGCCCGCTTCCTCCCCCCCTCCCGCCCCCCCCCCAGCCAGTCCCCCTGCACCCGTGCTCCGGCCGCGCCGCAGGTTTTTTGTTTTTGTTTTTTGCTTTGCCGTTCTGGCCACCCCGTTTTTTTTTTTTTTGCTTGGGGCGGCCAAAAAAGCCAGAGCCGGCCCTGCATTGAAAGGTGGTTTGGGTCTGGAATGAGTGGCTATGGGAGGGCAGAATTTTGCTCATTCATTTTCACGTGAACAAGAGCACCAGCATTTGTTTGTAATGAGTGCTGGTAGAATGGAACCAAAACGATCAATGACTATCCTAAGGGATAAGCATGGTGTGCGTTTACTCCAGAGTTACTAAGCCAGTTGTACACCACAAATAGTGAATGGCTGATAGAGAAAATAATTGTTAGGCCTCCTCTAGCCTGAGATTTGTTATACTTACAAATAACAACCATCTCTGAAGAGTGCAGGTTGGATAATGGACAAGAAAAGAGGGACAAATGTATCAAATAGTTTATTTGCAATCAAAAAATTAAACCAGAAAAAAATATGACTGAATATACTAGACCTGTATTTTTTCCCTTTGAAGCAGTAGGTCTAATCATATCTATGGGAGATTTGCAATCACTTTTCATTTTTCTGTGGCCTTTTACTGTAATGTCCTTGCTTCTCATTAGTTCACTGTTTTGTTCTTTTATGGCTTTATTGGTTTTTTAAATGTAGGGAAATAGGGGGAAAACAGACTGAGATTCATATTGTGCTGAAGCTCATGTTTAAAACATGAATCCATACATGTTCAACTTTATAAGAGTGTGTTCCAGTTATTTCCATAACACAGAAAAGAGGTGGTGTTTCTCATTTCTAAGTAAAAGCTATACTTAGGGTTATACAGTGGCTGCTCTGAAAACATCATTCTAGTTTCAGAGTTATTACCAATTCCAGAGATATTCCCTACACTTAAAATGAAGAATACCACTGCAGCCTGTGGATTAGTTGTAAATATTCTCTAAATCCCGGACCACATTCTCAGATAGCATAAGATAGTGTAGCTCTATTGACTTCAGTTCTGCGATGCTGAGTTATGCCAGCTGGGGATCGTCCCCATAAAGCAGGGTTAGGCCTGGTCCCCACTAACGCCCCACTTCGGACTAAGGTACGCAAATTCAGCTACGTTAATAACGTAGCTGAATTCGAAGTACCTTAGTCCGAACTTACCGCGGGTCCAGACACGGCAGGGAGGCTCCCCCGTCGATGCCGCGTACTCCTCTCGCCGAGCTGGAGTACCGGCGTCGACGGCGAGCACTTCCGGGATCGATTTATCGCGTCTAAACTAGATGCAATAAATCGATCCCAGAACATCGATTGCCTGCCGCCGGACCCCCCGGTAAGTGTAGACGTACCCTTTGAGATGATCAGCCAAATTCAGAAGAGACACGGAGAATGGCCTAAATTATATGTCCTTAGATTTCTTCCACTTATATAGCTCTATTCATACCCAGTCTACTGATAGATGTTCCATGGAGCCCAATTCTCCACTGCCTTGCGCTTTGTGTAGTCATTTACTCAAGACCAGATTTTGAACTCTCACAGGTTTCATGCACATATAACTGCTTGACTTAATTGGTGTTAGTCCTGCTTTACCCTGGTGTAAGGGCCTGATCCAAAGCTCATTGAAATCAATCCAGAATTTACACCTTCATAGTAGGAAATTCCAGGTTCTAAACCAGCCTAACACAACTTGACAAATTTCAATACATGTGGCTGATATTTTAGTTTCTCATTCCATAGTAAAAACTTCCATCTACCAGTCAGCCAATCAGATTGTGGAGAAAGAAAGATGGTTGAAATCCCCCATCCTCATTCAAATAACTTGTATGCTGGTGGGCTATTACAGTGAGAGCTTGTCTAGAATCATTGTTAGAGTTTTGTAACATTTGAATTGAATAAATAATATTTATTTATTAAAATCGTGTGTTTTCTTTCTATGTCCTCCCTTTTCTCATTTCCCTTCAGATTGACGTGGTGGCCTATGAGGTATAAGGCAGAGCAATGGGGTGAAATTAGCAAGATGAGTCTCAGAAGCAAACTTCTGTCTAAGAGAAATCTTTGAGGGTATGGAATAATGAACTTGGGAAGGGGTGGGGCTTACATTCAGGGCCGGCTCTACCTTTTTTGCCGCCCCAAGCGGCGAAGCAAAGAAAAAAAAAAAAAAGCTGCCCCCAAACTGCCGCTGAAAAAGAAAAAAAGAAAAAGTTGCCGCTGAAGTGCCACTGAAAAAGTGAGGGGGAAAAAAAGTCAGAGTGCCACCGAAGAAGCAGGGGGGGAAGTCGGAGTGCCGCCCCTTTAGATTTGCCGCCCCAGGCACCTGCTTCCTTAGCTGGTGCCTAGAGCTGGCCCTGCTTACATTGCTTGGGTCTTCTATTACTAAACAGGATTAGGCAGAAAAAATATTCAGTAGGGGTTGACCCTGCAATTACACGGAGATGGGCTAGTGACTTAACAGGTCTCTTCCACTGTAGCTAATAGGATGGCCATCATATAAGTATTTCTCTTCCAGAGTGGAATTGATATAGCAGCCCTCACAAAATCATGCACCATGAGAGAGGCAGATGTGATGGCCACCGTCTTGGGCATTGAACCAGCAAACTTAGCTGGAGCTCTATAGCTGTACCTCTGTGGAGCAGGTACAGAGAAGGACCACCTAACACATGCTCACCAGTGGGCTACACAAGGACCTGTGACACAGAATTATTGAAGATGACAGTGGCAGTTTCTCCAACAGCAGCAACATATATAAAGAGCCAGATTTCTTGCTGAGATCAGGCCAGACAGCAGGGGATTAACGCCCAGGTGAAACCAGGAGGCAAACCCAGTTCAGCCAGAAGGCAGTCCTCAGATGACTCTCCCTGCTGCCCATAGCACTTGCTCTTATTTAGTTGGTCATTGTTTGTCAAAGGTAAAGGCTACATATTTTTAGGTAGCTGACCACTGTCCTTTGTGAAGGGACTAACCCAAAAGCAGCATACTCATATGGCAGAAGCAAAGGCCCACCGTTAAATCATTGACTTAATCAGATGAATGAGCTCAGGATTGTGGCTGTATTAGTTATGAAGGTATACACCACAGTCAGATTCAAATAAGTATATTTTACTGACTGAATAAGTGGAACATGTGCATTCACTAGGAGCAGTAGGATCCCACTCAAATGAAGGCACAAGGTAACAGATCCAAAATCAAGGTCAAATATAGAATATCAGGGTTGGAAGAGACCTCAGGAGGTCACCTACTCCAACCCCCTGCTCAAAGCAGGACCAATCCTGAGACACATTTTTGCCCCAGATCCCTAAATGGCCCCCTTAAGGATTGAACTCGCAACCATAAGTTTAGCAGACCAATGCTCAAACCACTGAGCTATCCCTCCCCTGTCATGCTCAAGGAAGCAGGTGCCACTCCACAGAGCTCAGTGGAATTACACTGATTCAGTCTAGGGTTGTATTTGGCCACTAGTGTTTACAAATCTTACTGGTGTTTTTTTTTTTTAAATTAATGTCCTTTAAACTAACTTTGCTACCACAACAGTGAAATGATTTTTAATGGGGTGATGGAAACAGCTGGGTGGCAGGCACTGTTGCATGCGTGACCAAATGTTGGTTTCTGCAATTTACAGCCAGTGGGTTGGTAGGTGGGCTATTTTAATTAGATGGCTCCTCTTATCAAATTACAAAACACGGTGTGCTGTGTATTATTCCTTCAGTAACTTCTGGTGCAAGGCCTTTGCTAAGAATGACAGCTGAGGACAAGGGGAAGAAGTGCTGGTTAGATTTTTAAAAAGTCCCTAAATGTAAATTCTGGATAAAAAGAAATAATGGAGCCAATTTTCCACTCTGTTACACTGGTATAAATCTGGCATAATGTAGTGAGAAATCAGCCCCAATCTCTCTCTCCCTCTCTCTCTGTGTCATCAATGGCATTGTCATTTTCTGTCAAAAATATTATACTGGAACTGTAGTCCCCCTGCTAAGTCTATAAGCACTAAATGCTTTGATCTCCTCTCAAACTCAGTTTGACCCCTGTGTTGGCTCTTGCTGTCAGCTACTGTGTTAATCTATTTTCCAGACTTACTGCCTAGCTAAAATTGGATTTGCCTGATCTGATTTCTCATTGGCCTAAACTGGGAAATTGGAGGATGGGTATTGAGGCTTGCTAAAGACAAATACCATCTGATTCTCTGAGCTGATCAGCGTTTGCTCCCATTCTTGATGTTCACCAAAGTTAGCCAGACCTGAAGGTGAAATAATGAGGTTAGAAAGCTGAAGTCTTTGCTGCTGCAGAGATAGGCTGTGTGGGAGATGCGACAGAGAATAGTAGATGGGAAGAGTTATCTTGCTCTGAACAGGACCGGCTCCAGGGTTTTTGCCGCCCCAAGCGGCGCAAAAAAAAAGCCGCGATCGCAATCTGCGGCGGCAATTCGGCGGGAGGTCCTTCGCTCCGAGCAGGAGTGAGGGACCGTCCGCCGAATTGCCGCCGAATAGTTGGACCTGCTGCCCCTCCCCGGAGTGGCCGCCCCAAGCCCCTGCTTGGCAAGCTGGTGCCTGGAGCCGGCCCTGGCTCTGAAGTACTCTGCACAGATAGATTTTCCAGGAACATTACTGAGCATTGTTCAGGAATTGTCTCTGCTTTGAAAGAGAGATGGGCCCCAACTCAACCCCTGCTTCAGGATCAGCTCCAGATCTTAAGGGGCTTGGTTCCGCACAGTGCAGAGGTTCAGGTCCTCAACGAGTGTAAACTGTCAATGAAAATCAATGAAGCTATGACAGTTTACCCCACCTTGAGGATTTGCCTCCAGTTGCAGATTGCTGTGCGTATTAGCAAGATGAGGGAACCCAGTTCTGCATTAATGAATGCAGTGCCGGATGGGCACAATATGATCCCTGCCTGGAAGCAAGCATGAGACTTGAGCAGAAAGCAAGCTGTTATTAGGGCTAGGACTGCATGTAAATCCATGTCTATTCTGACACGCCCATTCTCTGTCCACAGGCCCACAGTCTTGAGAGGTAGGAAGTGAGCACAGTAGGGGCCAGAGATTCAGTCCTGCTCTGAGGGGAGGACTGTGTCAAGGTCTTAACCTCACTTACACCCACATGTATCCTCCACTCACAAATATCCTGTTGCAACCCTGGTGGGTAGCCTGCTGTGCACCATGGAAAATCCCTGTGCTTCCAACTCTGTAATTTTTTTTGTAAATCCCAGGATATTTGATCTTTTTTTAAAAACCCTGTAATAATGTGAGAACCTCAGCTTTCATTTAAAAAAATGTAAGTTTCTAGCCCTCATAACTGTGGAGAAAATCTGGAAAATATGAAGCAGCTTCACCTGAAAGGCTCAGAATCCAGCAGGGAAATAAAAAGCCCTCAAAATATATATATATATATTTTTTTTAATTAATAATATTTAAGCCAATTTCATGACATTTAAGGCCCTGACTCATGATGTTGGAACGTGTGGAGTTGGCAATACTGCAATCAAGCACCTACACATAGCGAAGTGGTAATAGAGAGAGAGAACTATTCAATCTGTTTTATGTCCGTTTCTGTCTTCTGTATCACCATAAAATAACCGGGTGTAAAAGGAGGCATGTTTGCAGCTTGAGTGCATTGAACCTTTATTTATTTATTCTGGATTCCTTTTGCAATTGTTCTTCACTCTTCTGCAGCACTAAACAATGGAAGCAGCGGTACAAATGAAGCAAGGACTCCTTGCTTAATCTCCTTCCTGCTCTCCTGGGTGGGGTCTCTCAGTACTTTCAGCGTGGCTATAATTGACTCAAATCCCCTTGCTAGAATTATGAAAGTGATGTAAATTAGACAGGGTGGTGGTGGAAGGAAACAGATTCTGATCTCCAGTGTTACCCAGATTCACTTTCAATGAGAGAGAGATTATTTTCTTGATTTCAAAGGATGCAAAATGTATTTGTTGTCATTTTTTAAAGGGCTGAGAGAAAATGGGAGAAGGGGGTGAGGATTTAGCCAAGAAAGAGTTATTCCCAGTTTCCTGGATGAAGAGCCAAAACAACTAATGAATCTATTCCTATATGACAGATGTGCTCCATAAATGTAAAATAACATTATTACTTCAAGGATTAAAAGTTGCTTTGTTTGCAATCAGGGCGTTTTTGCAATGTGGTTCTATCTCCTAGATAGCTCAAGTGGTGATACATAATCCATATGACCTCACAGCATGTGCAGGGGTGGGGGGGTAGCTTTGGAAAGGTTTCAGCAGCAGGCAATTCAAGTGATCCTGACAGCCGTCAGATGGTGGCATGATTGCTCTACTGTAGGAATCCGCTACTGCGGGAAACACATTATTATCTGAAATACGATAGCATAGAGGGGTCCTAGCTGAGATCTATGCCCAGAATGTTCAAACACATTGTAAGAGACAGCCATTGCTGTGAAGAGCTTGATAATTGAAACAGTGAGGACAGACAAAGGGTGGGAGAAAGGGGATATTATCCCCAATTTATAGATGGGGAACTGAGGCCCCTAACTCCCATTGAAATAAGCACCTAGGCACATTTGAAAAGCCCACTAGGCACGTATCTGCATCTTTAGGTGCCTAAATACCTTTAAAATCTAGCCCTAAGGAACTTGCCCTGGGTCATAGTGAACAGGTAGAGAACTGAACTGAGATCCAGTAAGCCCCAGTCCACTGGCTCATGTGTTTTGCCCACCACTCTGACCAGTTTGTATTTTATTAATTTGTTCTTATTAAACTAATTGTTGGAAGGAAACTTCTCTAGTGCTCATAAGCGACTGGGGTTACAGCATCAGCTGGTCTACCAGAAATGCTAATAAAACATAAATTAATAGTAAGTGAACAAAGACAGCTGGCACCTGAACAATCCTGAGGTGGTTGCTGCCCTTTTGCTGTTTATTAAATTATTCATGAGCTGGGGCAAAGAGATTCTCAGGGCTGTTTTTCTTTCTTTTTAATTTGCTGTCAGAGATTTTGGAAAGCAGCATCTGTGGCAAGGAGGGGAGGGTTTGATAGTGTGGAAGCAGAGAAAGAACTGACAGGAAGGGGATGCAATGCATGACAGTTCGTTAGCAAGAGTTAGGCTAACTGTAACCCTAATAACGCGAGATTTGTAGAAGCGAGGAATGTGTGAGGCGAGTGGGAAAGAACTGTGTGAGAAGTTGCTGCGACCTTGTGTAGATAATATGGAATGTAGACTAAGAGTCTACATTAGTGAGCAAAACAAGATATCAGAATGACCTATGTATAAACAAAATGCAACTGTTGCTCATTATTGTCTGTAACAAAAGGTATAAATGCTTGCTGTAATTGTTTACCTGTTGAGAGACCTGCTTAGCTCTCTCCCTCTGCGTAATTGTGAGAGTTAATAAAGCATCTGACTTGCTGTACCTAAACAAATAGTGAGAACTCTGTTTTTCTCCGACAATTGACACACATCTACCCTCAGATTCACCCGGCCAGTTTTTTTTTTTTTTTTTTTTTTTTTGCATTAGCCTTTAGGACAGCTTAGCCTTTAGAAGTTTCTGATTAAACAGAACTTGGGCCTGTCAAGGTTTTTATAGGAAACACTGCAGCTTCCTTCACAATTGAGAGTATGGAGGAAATAAAGGTCAATTTTCAAATGCATATGGGGGTGAATTTCATCCTTGGGTGGAGGCCCGGCACAAGGTCCATGCAGCACTTAAGTCCAGCATAAATTCTATTTTGAGGGTTTAAGTGATCCATAAATCTTTTACGGGTCCCCTGCCCCACAGCAAATTTTACCCGCAAAGCTCATATGGGAATGTATATGCCAGAGAAATAGATCATCCAGCATCTTACAATAAAGCAAAATTCTGCTCTCAATTACGCCTGTATAAAGGCTGTGTCACTGGGTGAACTGTCTTTTTACCAGAGTTCTGAGTTCAGCCTCATCTGTGACTACTTCACCTCAGTCCAATGACCATGTGATGGGAGCACGTGATTAGGAACCAGGCCTGCTGGAGCATATAAATGCAACCGAAGACTAATCAGAGGAAAGATGTAAAGGAGTAGTAAGGTTGTGTGAACTGTTTCATGCAGAGAAAACAGGTGGGAGATGCTCTTTAGTTCCCAGGCAGAAGGCTTGCAAAGCGCAGCAACCAGCTAGAAAGCCTCAGCAGAGACAGGGCGAGGAATCCTGTACCAAAGGCTGCTAGCCAGTAGGAGAGTGGGTGGAAAACTTGAGCTGTCTTGAGCTTTGTATAAGTCGGACTCCAGAAACAGAGGGTTACTGGGAAAATGCCTGCAGGGTGAAATTTTATTAACTGTAGCGGAAGGGAAACTGAGGAATGGGAGCACCTGAAGCCAGACTGGGTGAGCCCTTCTGAAGCCAGAACAACATCAGTACAGTCAGCTAGCCCTGAAGTTACATGGGAGTCAGTGAATGTAGGAGCAGAATCTGGCCCATCTTGAGTCTGAAAACCCCAGGCCTCTCTTCTCTGGTACCATTTTAAGCTGTAGTGTAGCTCTCGTTCCCTGAATGGAATTGCTTTTGATGTGTACCAGGGAATTAATATATCCTGCTAGGAATAGAAACATTAAAAAATAAAATAAAAATCCACAAGTGAAATAATTTTATAAAATACCATCTTTACTTTGTTCTTTAATTACACTATAGAATCAGAAGTATAAAACTTAACAGGTAAAATGCAGCCACATGCACGCAAAAACCAGAAAAAGCAGAAAACTGCTTATACCTCAGAAACAGCCAGTGCTAAATAACAAGACATTGAATGTGGGGGAAAATAATTGCTTCCAGTGTGCTGTGCTGCCTAGTCACTTGTGCGTTAGTTGCTGCTGTGGGATGAAGAAACTCTCGGCCCTGTGAGCACATAACAGAGAGATGAGCAGATGATAAATGGCCAGCCCTATTCAGCTGCTGCGGAGAAGGGGTTGGTTAACCATTAATTATCAACCTTTCCTATGTGTATGGTGGATACTGGGGGCAGCTAAGATGTTACATCTGTCCTGGCAATAGAGGCAGAGAGAGGTCATTGCATTGGTAATTAGCACACCATTGCGCTCCCCAGGTCTCTTTCTGCAAAAGTGGGAAATGGTTTCTAAGAAGGGCAGGGACTCAACCTTACAGGGAAAGATGTTTGGTTCTACTTGTTGCCTGAATGCCCTAGTGTTTGGAAGGAGTTCGCAGTTTGAACATTGTATTTGGCCCATCTCTAGCCATGGATTCCTTTGAACTGGACCTAGACATTCCACTACCATTGTAGGTTCCCTTGTTTTGACCCTTTGACCTTCACACCTGTCTTTGTTATATTTTCTGATGCCCACTGTAATTATTTGAGTTCCCGGGCTCAGTGCATCCTCCCACAGGCTAGGGGAGGGTCCTTAACTTGCACCTGCCCACCTCCCCAGAACCCAATAGGCTCATTGTATGAAAAATGTGCTATTGCTAAAAGGTATAATGGAAAATGAAATAGTGTACCCACCAGCCCACAGATTAGTGACCAATATTCCTCCAGCACAAACTTATCCATGGAGGTGGCTAATCTCTGGGTTGGAAAAGGAAATTATAAAAGCAAATCCTACTTAAAGTGTTAAACTAGTTCACTTTCCATTTCCCATTGGACCTTTTGTTTGGTACCTGAACCTGTGTGAGTAACTAGTAGACTGGGCTCCATATAAAAGTGGGATGATTTGTTCCATTCTGATTCCCCAACAAACAAGTCACGTCAGTTTGACGGTAGCAAGAGTAAACATGCCTGTGCTATAAAGAAGCAGGAAGGCAAGAAGAAGCCTTGAAATAAAGTTTTAACCCAGCCCCACTACCAAGCCTTCCACAGTTGGAGCTTGCAAAGAGACAGAACTGGTGTGGTCTGGTTTTCAGAGGTGTTGAACACCCGCAGTTCCCACTGATTTCAAAGCACTCTAACCCCTGTTTGCTTATTCCCAGAGCTCAGGCACCTGCACTGTGAAGTGGAAGGGTCTTCTGGCTACTGATGTGCAAAGAGGCACACCAATGGGTCTCACCTCACTCACAAATTTCTATATTCAGCCTTGCCACAAGAAACAGTAATGAGAAAAAAGGCTTGGCCAGGCCACGTGTGCAAAGATCCACCCAGCATCTGGAGACTAGAGGACAGATTTTCAGTCTTCACAAATCATTTTCTTTTTGTGCCAACAATGTTTTTTCCCCCTTTTCTACAGGTGTGTATTTGCCAAATATTATGCTATACCCTTGTTGGGGCTTAGCTGCATATTCTCTAGAGATGTTATATTCCTCTGGATTTTTTCCCCCTCCAAACTTGTTATAAGAAGCATTAATGAGGTCGAAATGTATGAAAACTCTTTCCCCCGCCTATAAAAGTGATTCTGACAGCTATCCAAATCCTACATTAGCGGGACCAATTAGTACTGTAAATCCAGAATAACTGAAACCAAAAATTTGGCTCATTGGGATCAATAGCTAACTAGAGAAGTATTCCAAAGACCGAAGAGTGGACACTCTACATTGGTCTTTCTGTACAGATGAGACATGCAAGAATATTTCTGCAGACACATGACAAGACGTTACCTTTCAAGTCACTGCCATTGCTGCCCTTTCAAATTCCTTCATGGAGAAACAGGGCCATGCAGATGTGTGTTTGAATAGTTCAGACATTAGAAAAAAGGCACATTTATGTTTTTAACATTTTAAAGGAAAGAAAAAAAGTCAACACTCTTTTTTTCTAGCTCATGTTGGGTTTTTTAACCTTCCATTGCCTTTAGTTTAAAGATAGCCTCAAACCAAAGGATGAGTGACATAACCATTGACTTCGTCTGCTTACTTGCAAGCATCAGAGCTACTACCAAAGGGCAGCTGTCTCAAAATACATATGGAAGGAGAAGATCCAGATCATTTCTCCAGCTGTTCTGGAATTCCCGCTTTCAGGAAGTTATAGTGGGTCAAAGAAAAGAGATTAGACTGGACACCAGTCAATTCTTCCTCCACAGAACATTGTCACGCTGGGCAGATTTCACTATGGTTGAAAAGTGAGCACAAGGCCCATGCACCACTTACAGTCTATTCTGTGGGCTCCCGATGGATTCGAGCTGTGCCCAAGTGCCCTGAATTTCACCCTATAATTTGAGTTGTGAAGTGATTCGTTGATCCCATTTCACTCCATACAATTTGTTTACCCTCCGGTTTACCACAAGCTCCGTTTCATTCCTTTCAAAGACATAATAAGGAGAAAAATGATTCTATCAAAAATATCTGATTTATTTTTCCTGTCGTGTATTTTACTTGGGAGACTTCTCTGTGAGCATGTGTGTGTGTTTGATTTTTCTGCTCAGAGAGAAAAATCATCACTACTATATTTTAAAATGTCTCTAAGTATGACCTAGTTCCTTTTCCCCCTATACACACACATACACGTGCCTAACCAGAGAGGGGTTTGCAATTTAAGTGTTCTGTTCAGCTAGGGTGCAACTGACCACAGCGCAGGGGGTCCACAGATGCCCACGTTGCCATTTACACGTGTTAAGGATTTAAGGGCTGCCTGGAGCCTTTTTATGTGGGTCCAAATTGCACCCTTATTGCCTATTTGCTTTGAACTGCCGCAGTAACCCTGGAGTCTGTGCTGATTTGACTGACAGAAAAGCTGTTCATTATGAACTGGACTCTGCAAAGTCCTTGGAAGGTTACCTGTGTTTTTCACATACCGATTTCCATATAGGTCACATAGTGTGGTTACCACTCTGCTCTCAGAGTGGGAAATTGGTCCCGGGCAGAGTGCCTGTGCACTCCTACTTCACCTCCCCAGTGTTTACATCAGGCTTCCCCCAGAGTTTAAGCTCCCATTAAGAGCCAGGTGCTGCTCCTTTTGAAATCAGAGGGTTTTGTACTTGGCTTTAATGGAGTCAGGTTTTGATCCTAAGACTTAAGTGGCGTGACGACCTTGTGGGGCCCCTTGCACGGAGATGAATTTCCACAGTGGTCACTCAGCAATGCGCCTTCTGAAAGTATTATGTGATCCTGCTCTCGCCTTCCTGGAACACATTCTTCACTTCTCTCCCTACATGGGAGCAGCAATATTCAGAGGCACCTAGCTGGCAATAGGCCCAGGTGGCACCATTCGGGAAGTCCCTGGCATCATTTGATTCTAGAGCAATGAGTCAGCTCGGCAGCTCACTCTCTTTAAAGTCTGATCCCTCCCTTTTACAGAGGCAGCAGTGGTTGCATCTGCTCCCTAGGCAGCGCTCACCCAACGCCCAGAGGCTCTTGTCACTGCTGGTCTGTGTTGGCCTCACAATTCACTGCGTACACAATTGGTTTGACATGTTTAGAGGAGCTCCTGATTCCCCTGCTAGGGTGATATTCTAACATAAGATGCTCTTATCACAGAGGCAGTAGCACAGCTTGCCAATTTCCCCACCCCCCACCCCAATTTTTTAATAATGTTAGACAATAAAAAATAAAAGCGTTTTGAAAATTTTCTATTCAGTCGCCCCTTCCGTCTGCTCCGAGCCCTGCGGGTTCTTCCCATCATTCTGGATCATCCGGACAATGTGCGTCAGGTCCAAGCTCCGGGTGAGGATTTCAAGGAGCACCTCGTCCTTCTGTACTCCCTCCATGAACTCCTCCAAGGAGAGCTCGCCTGTTTGCAGGAACATGTGCAAAGAGGGTTCTGTTAAATCCTGCCCCCATTTATGCTGACTTCAATGGGCCTTGAATCAGGCCCAGAGGAATTATGTAGATATAACATAAGAAAGGGCCTAACCAAGGCTCTCGGTCCCCTGCCAAATAAAATTAAACTACTTACATAACCTCAAACGCCTCTCCACAGCTCCAATCGCTCTCAAAACCCACCTCCTCCCCAGCCCCTGCCAACAGAAGCAGCTTGCAGTCTTCCCTAAAGGACAGTAGACCACAAGGCCATTTCTGATCAGCAGAGGGGAAGCCTGTCTGAGAGCTGCAGGCCTCTCACAGATCAACGGCCAGCCTCCTCTCCTTTAGAAAGAGGGGGTCCAGCTTGAGTTCCTCGATCGCACCTGTATCAGTATGTCATGAGGAGAGGAGCAAAGTCCTACACCATTTAGGCCTTATCGATCAAAACTAGCATTTGAAATACAATCTGGAACCAACAGGATTTGTTTACTGAAGGAGAGAGAGAAAAAAAAGGAGCCTATCTCCCTGCCAGGACCGTTCTCTAAAAGTTTCCAGTATCATTTTAAATCTCCCCAGTCAAAGGGTTTCCACCAGTCCTGTTGGGAGACTCTTCCCCAGCGGAGTGCATAACTCACTCCAGAAGTTTATCTTGACATTTCAGCTAAATTTTCCTCTTTCTTAATCTCCTCCTCTGCTTAATCCCCCTAGTGGATTCTGGGCCCTTGGGAATATGGACATCTAAATTCAAATACTAAGACAAGAGCTTGAAATGTTGATGTTACACCCCCATGCTTATTTTGGAACTGTTTAAATAGGGCTTCTGATTTTAGGTTTTGAATTTTAGGTTTTACTGTTGTTTGAAACAGTGCTACATTAAAGCGCACAGAGGAACAAACACACTAAACACTAAACCAGGGGGTTCTATAACAAGGATACAAATCTTAAAATAACATGTAAGTCATTTTTATACATATTATAAAAAATTAAGTAGATCGTTTTTAGACAAGAAATTTGGGAAGTACCTGAAAAAATCTTCTCAGAGCCCTGAACCCCCCCCCTCCCCCCAATTTTTGGACAGCTACACAGAACTCAAAAATTGCTAACAGTAAACCCTGAACAATAAAATTAATAACCCCCACAAAACAGAAGCCCTGTACATAAAGCCAGATTCATGAGGCAGAATTTGGGGTCTTTTTAAGCTCTAGGGATTGGTAGAAGCAGAGAACATTTTGACACAGTCCCACATGACATTCTGATAAGTCAGCTGGGGAAATGGGAGGTTGGTGGAACTACCATTAAGTGGATATGAAATTGGTTAAACAACTGCAAACAACGAGTAACTATTAATGGAATGATGTTAGATTGGAAGGAGATCTCAAGGCGAGTTCCACAGGGATCTGTTCTGGGTCTGATGTTGTTTAATATCTTTATTAATGACCTGGATGTAGGAATAGAGAGCATCCTACTCAAATCTGCAGATGACACAAGGCTGGGGGGGAGCTGCAAACACTTTGGAGGATAGAGCTAAAATTCAAAGGGATCTTAATAAATTGGAGAACTGGTCTATCGACAACAAAATGAAATTCAGCAAAGACAAATGTAAGGTGCTACACTTAGGGGCAAAAAAACAAATGCACAAATACAGAATGGGGGATAACTGGATTGGCACCAGCACAGCTGAGAAGGATTTGGGAGCTGTGGTGGATCACAACCTCAACATGAGTCAACAGTGCAATGGTGTTGCAAAATAAGAAAATTCAATTTTAGGTTGCATTAACCAGGGCCGGTTCCAGGGTTTTGGCCGCCCCAAGCAGCCAAAAAAAAAAAAAAAAAAAGCCGCGATCGCGATTGCGATCTGCGGTGGCAATTCGGCGGGAGGTCCTTTGCTCCCAGCGGGAGTGAGGGACCGTCCGCCGAATTGCCACCGAATACCTGGACGTGCCGCCCCTCTCCGGAGTGGCCGCCCCAAGCACCTGCTTGCCAGGCTGGTGCCTGGAGCCGGCCCTGGCATTAACAGAGGCCTAGCATGCAAGTCACAAGAGATGATAACACTGCTCTATTAGCCGATGGTTAGACCTCATGTGGAGTATTGTGTCCAGTTTTGGTCACCAATGTATAGAAAGGATGTAGCGAAACTGGAAAGGAACCAGAGGTGAGTGACAAAGATGATCAAAGGGATGGAATACAAGCCATATGAGCAAAGGCGGAAGGAAATGGTATATGTTTAGTTTGGAAAAGAGGAGATTAAGGGGGGGGGGACATGATAGCAGTCTTCAAATACTTGAAAGGCTGCCATACAAAAGATGACGAAAAGTTGTTCTCTCTTGCCACAGAGGGCAGGACAAGAGACAATGGGTTCAAGCTGCAGCAGAGCAGATTTAGATTAAATCTCAGGGAAAACTTCCTAACTGTAAGAACAGTAGGACAATAGAACAGATGCCTAGGGAAGTCATGGAAGCTCCGTCACTGAAAGTTTCCAAAAGGAGGCTGGAGCCATCTGTCTTAGATGGTTTAGACACAACAAATCCTGCGTCTTGGGAGGGGGTTAGACTAGATGACCCTTGCAGTCCCTTCTAAGTAAGCACTAAGAGTTCAGCCAAGGGGTGAACAGGAGAGGACGAAATGGACAGGTTAGATGGTACCTGTTTCTTCTTAGTTTGCTGAGACCTTGAATAAAATTTAAAAGGATTGGGGGCTAGATTTCCCCTTGCACCCTACAGCTTTTTGGCCAGATCTTCAGATCCTCAGCTGATGTAAATGGCCATAGCTTTACTGATGTCAATGGAGCAACAGTCATATACACCAGCTGAAGATCTGACCTTCCATATGCTTTCAGATCCATTTTTGACAGCTCTGTTTCTGGGCACTCCAGGAGTTTGCAGTAACTTGGCAGGAAGAATTAGGGTTAGCGGGTTCAAGTTAGAGCAGTGCTCTCTCTGGCATATAAAGTTCCTTACCATCTCCGTTGATATCGATTTTATCAAACACCATGTCTGTGAATTCCTCAGCGGTCATTTTTTCGTTACATCGGTTAATGGCTCGAATAGCCTGGAGGCAAAGAAGGACACAGAGGACATTTAATGAGCATGTTGTGTAGATTTATGAATCTGTGGGCAGTGAGTAGCAAAAGGGTGTAGCATAAATTACCAAATTTTCATGCAATGGGTTGGGTTCTCAAAGGGATAACAAGTACATTTAAAAAAAAAGATTCAAAACAATTTAAAATACATTTAATGCATTAAAAGCTTAAGTAGTTACGGAGGCACATTTGGATAATTCATAAACCTTTGACCTCTGGAAATCTTGATTCAAATCCTTAGGTTCAATTAAAGTGCTAGTCTTAAATGGATGTATTTAAACAGCCCAGACTGGAACAGAAGGGAGTGCTGCAGGTGAGAACTGGGAGATGTGTGGAGGCCGAGGGTTGAGGACTTGGACTGCAAGGGAATTCCAGTCCATCAGCACAGCAGTGGGGGAGAGCAACTGGCACAATGCATGCCCACACCAGGCTTGGCACCAGCCACTGCTGTAATTCCCAATTTGCGCCTAACTGAGCCTGGAGGTCCTTCAGCCCAGTATTGTGAGTGGACTAAAGATTTGTCCAATGCTTGCAAATTTGCCAGTTGACTGAGCACAATTATCTCTCTGGCTTGGAATGTTCTTCCTTTGGGAATGCGTTCTTGTGGCCTTTCTCTCTCTGTACATTTGTCTAGCGGCTGATATCCAAGGTGCTATGGCAACACAGTTACTGGCGGAAGAAAAGAGAGGCAGAGCAGCAATAGCTCACCTTGATGATATTCAATAATTCTCCTCTGTCGATGCAGCCATTCCCATCCACATCATAGAGCTTGAAATACCATCTCAGCTTCTGTTCCACTTTTCCTTTCAAGACCAGGCTCAGAGCTGCCACGTATTCCATAAAATCAATGTAGCCATCCTAAAAAGCACAAGAACGGGGCTACATCAGAGGTGAGCATGAGTCAGATAGTTGGCTTTAAAGGTTCTGGCTGGTATCTTTTGGAACAGCTGACTGCATTTCTGTAATAAAACTGGGATAATATTACTTACCCTCCTCTAACTACTGGGCCAGATCCTAAACTGGTGTAAATTGGCTGTAGTTCCTGTGAAGTCAATAAATGATGCTGATTTATACCTACTGAGGATCTGGTCCAATAAGTGTAAAAGCACTTTGAAATTGCTGGTACTTATCTGGCCCCCATCACTGTACTATCTGACCACCTCAGAATCTTTCATATATTTATCCTCAGAACCCCTCTGTGAGGTCTGGTGGTGCGATTATCCCCATTCTACAGATGGGGAACTGAGCACTGACAGACTAATGACTTACCCAAGTCTGGGGTGGCGTAGAGAATTGAACTCAGGTCTCTAATGGCTGTTGAGAAGATCGTAACCATTAGACTATCCTTCCCATTTAACCAAATCATTTGGTGAAAAAAACCTAACTACGTTCAGATGAATTATTACTTTATTAATAAATACTACTAATAAATATTATTATACAACAAACTGTAGTGATGTCTCTCCAATAGCAGCGATGGGAATTGGGAAACCCAGTTGTGTGTCGTTTGGGAAAACATTTCTTTCCTTAATTTAAACATTTATTTTTCAACTTTAATTAAGTTCATGTATTTTTAACTATTGCAAATGGAAGCCCAGGCTGTTCAAACAATCAAGAGTCATGCTGGTAATTCAGTCTTGCCTGGCACCCAGGGAGACACAACAAAACAAAAGCCAAACTCAAGTTTTGCTGGAGCAAATGGAACCTGAACCTCAAAAGTGCAGGGTACTATTTTTGATAGAGAAGCCCTAATTTGGGAGGGGTTTTAAAAAAAAAAGTAAGGCAGCAGGAGCTCTCCATTCCTTACTTCAAAGATTTCTTCTGCATTTCAGCAAAACAAGGGCTCTCTGGGGGACATTCACCCCCGTGCCAGGGCCACCACAGGGAATCGGCAACACAGAGTCCCTAGACTCTGTGTGTTTGTCAGAGGGTGGAGATGGATGGCAGGAGAGAGATCACTTGATCATTACCTGGTAGGTTCACTCCCTCTGGGGCACCTGGCATTGGCCACTGTCGGTAGACAGGATACTGGGCTAGATGGACCTTGGTCTGACCCAGTATGGCTGTTCTTATGTAACACTTAAGTTCCACTCAAAGACCTATTTCGCATATGCATATGCCTTGTGCCTATCCCCCTGCACAGGGGTGAATTGCATCTGCTCTGGATAAGGTTTTCTGTGTCCTGCTGCATTTTTCAAATTTGAATAAATATGCAAACCAAACAGACATAAGGACCTAGAGTTCAACTGCTCTATGTGAAACTAGCAGAGATGAAGGCTTTCGCCCTCTCTCCAGGGCATTTTGAATGCAAGCAGCAGTTAGTTTTAGTTGCCCCAAACACCTCCGATCCCCAAAGTGGTCATTTTAAAATTTGCAGATGCACAATGAGTTAATAATCAACAAGATCTCAGAGTATCTGCTGGGCTTAGAGGTTAATTAAACCTAGAGAGCTATTCTGTGCTATGGGAATCTCTTTATGCAATACAATTATATCTCAGGAAGCAAAGAGGAACAGGCTTATCCAGATGAAATCTGATGGGTTACCCAACGCCATCCCATCCATGTGCATATGTAATTCTTTTCACTGCTAATGGGATTTGCATGCAGACGTCAAGGGGAGAAGAGAATTCACAAAGAGCATGTAGAATGGGGTCTTGCACTGTAATCTTTTCCCTCTGGAAACCTGGGTTCACACTTGGTCAGGCCACAATGGAAAAGGGGGGTTAGCCTCATTTTTCTGCTTAGTTACATTTGCCCCACACGCTACAGTTGGGTGCATTCAGCTGGAGAGGCTTAGTTCAGGGGAAGTTACAGGTAGGACTGAGGTGTATTTGCCGCAGTGTTATGCAGGAGGGAGCTTGCTAGTCACCGCCCTGGCTCTAGGTATTGATCTCTGACATTCACAACTTCTTCAATTTCTGCAATGCATACTCCCAAACATATTTCAAGTGAAAAATGGCGCATGGTACAAAGCGATGGTAATTCCTCGGGAAGTATGGGCCGCGTACTGTCATGGAATCAGCCCACTGCTTGAGGGGCCCAGTTAAAGAACAGATCATCTGCTTTATTCCACAGTCACAAAAATCAGATTAGGTATAAATAGCTGCTAAGCCAATTACCACCGTGGATTTCCTGTGCATTGATTCATTAGTCAGGTGTACATTCAAACATGAGATCCCTTAGAACACCAACATAAATACCGGCATACTGACTTTTGCTAATATTTTCAAGTCCTTTAAGCAATTTAAGAACCTAAATCACATTGATTCTCACTGGGAATTAAGATCCTAAATCTAGCCTTTTTTTTGGGTGCGCAAATTTTGGCCTTAATTTTTAATTTAGCAGGGACTGGGGGGTTGTTTCAAAACCACGAGTGCTACTGAATGTTTAAGGAAGTCAAGTGTCTCATTCTCAGTTTGTCTTTTTCTAAGCAAACCACATTCCTGTTGGGCAGGACATTTTTTTTAGCTGGCACCAGCTTTAATTTCATTGCACCAGCAGCTTGGTCGGTACTTTGCAGAGAGATATGAAAACAAGGGCCAAATTCTGTTCTCGTTTACGCCAGTGTAAATCTGGAGTAATTCCATTCACGCGAATAGATTTCTACTGCTTTAACTGGCAGCAGAATTCTCCTAAGGTCGATGCCTTTGATATTTTACAGATACATACTAGTGGGCTTAGTGCTAACGATGCTGAATCATCCCCACTCAAGTCAGACAATAACTCGTTAGTGGGACTGCTCATGGCAGCAAGCACTACACCTGGTATGAAGTTTTTGCTGGACTGGGGCTTAACATTTTGTTAATGTGGCCAGATTCCCAAAGTTTCTTGCAGCAGCTGTGATCATTTGGGTTTGGGTAAAAATAATATTGCAGAGAAGAATGGCATGAGGAGCTGCCGGGGTCAAAGGGCTCCAGAGGACTGTGGGCAGGTACTGAATGGCAGTCATGCTCCTGTAAGGTGCAAGGAGGCTCCAAAGATGCTTCTTCCCACCTTGGAGTTCAACACACTTTTCAACAGACAGCTCTACAAGGGTCCCATTCTATGCAGCCTGGAGAGTAATTTCCTGTATTTCACCTACTGAGAGCTTTCATTCCTGACCAGATGGCCTGCACAAGGCTTAGGTGACACTTAAATCTCAAGTATCAGAGGGGTAGCTGTGTTAGTCTGAATCTGTAAAAAGCAACAGAGGGTCCTGTGGCACCTTTAAGACTAACAGAAGTATTGGGAGCATAAATTTTTGTGGGTAAGAACCTCACTTCTTTTATTTGCATCTGAAGAAGTGAGGTTCTTACCCACAAAAGCTTATGCTCCCAATACTTCTGTTAGTCTTAAAGGTGCCACAGGACCCTCTGTTACTTAAATCTCAGTCAACCCCGAGGTCAAGGATTTCAGCAGAGGGCAGAACTCACGTCTTCTGCACTGGGTTGAATTTTAGACACAAACTATTGGGATGAAATGAAACCTCAGACAAGGGGTGATGGATGTTATGAATGGCAGTTTGTGAGACAGACAAGGTCGGTGAGGTAATATCTTTTATTGGACCAACTTCTGCTGATGAGAGAGACAAGCTTTTGAACTTACACAGAGCTCATCTTCAGGTCTGATAGATAAACAGAAAGCCAACTATTGATAGGGCCATGCCATTACGCAGTCAATTAGACCCAAATAAACCCTCTTAAATAAATAAAGCTACCTTACGCACAGCTTTGTTATCCTGAAAAGGGAGAAGAACCACCAGGGCCTCCACCACTGCCAATCCGTTCTATATGGAAGGTGAATAGATACTGTGGTGATGGGCATCAGTAAACACCTTTAAGACAGGCAAATCTAGAATCACTCTATTGATGTCACTTCCAGATTTATATTGGTGTAACAGGGACTAGTTAGTTATGCCTAGATAGCAATTCTTTTCCTTTCCTTTCCTGCTGAAAGCTCCTTACAAGTTGATGGGCTTGATTCACTCCTGCTTTACTCATAGAATTATGTGGGTGTAACTCCTCTGAAGCCAATGAACTTGTGTCAGCATAACACTGGCCATGCAGTAATGACTCAGGGCCTGCATATCAAGGGATCTTTCAGCCATCACTGGGATGCAGATATGGCAGCCAAGGAAGTGATTCTGGATAATAACAAATGTTCTCCAAATACGGCCTGACTTGAATGGGCTTTGGATCAGGCCCATAAAGGACACCGTTAAACAATCATCTTAAAGATCAGGTCTTTCTCCCTTTGAAGTCAGTGGACATTTAGGAACTGATTTCAATGGGAGCAAGATTGGTTCCTACTACAAAACACAGCACCCATTGGTAGCAATTGCTCTACCTGAAGCCTCAATGAGTCATTTGGTGCTTTTGTTCTTAACAGCACCTTGTGACAATCATGAACGAATTTGGCAGGAGCAAGTAATTAGACATTTTAAAAAGCTGTAAAAAGAGAAGCCCAGCACAAGAAAAACACAGCTATATAATAAAACAAATCCAACGATAATAAACGTAGAAATCAACCATAAATACACTTCATCTTTGCCCTAAGCCATGGAACATGCCATACTGAGTGGTCGTGGACCTTCCTGTTGCTCAGTCAAATGAATGTGGCACTTTTGACTCAATTTCTTTTTACTGCCGTGACACTAGACAGTGTGGGATTAATTTACAGGGATTAGAAACCATCAGATAAAATAATTCTTTTAAAGTTGTATTAAAGAGAAATACCAACAACTCAAATAACTTAAAACTAAAAACAATAGAATATTTGTTTTGGAAAGATTCCCTTTTCTTTTACCTGCATTCATATAACAGACACATTCGGGACATTCATGTCAAAAATTTTCACATAAATATATTTATATGAACTTGATTCTCCACCATCTTGCAAATTGTGCAGACACGTAGACCTGTGCAATATGAGTGCAAAGTAGGTGTAAAATGCTACCAAAACTGGTTTTGGAGAGTGGAGAATTTGGATTTGATAGTGTTTTACACACACTTGGCCCTTTACATGGGTGTAAAGGACTACATAACATGTAAGGCAATGGAAAGACAGGCCATATTTATATATTATTTTATATATATATGACTAGGGTTCCATAGATACTCTGATAATACAAATATATATATATATATATACATATACACAAACAAACACATACACACAGATACATACATATTAAATAGAGATGGTAATATTTACCTTATTAAAGTCAAATGTCTCAAACATTTGCTCAATGTATTTGTTTGATGCTGGACTCAGATTTTTCAAACCAAAAAACTGCTTGAACTCATGCAGGGTGAGCTGACCCGAGGGACACTCCGTCATGAACTTCTTGTACCATTGGTGGCACTCGGTGGCACTCAGTTCTTCCACGGATTTCCCATCCATGTTCCCCATTTCCACACAAAGAGATGGTCACGTTTTTCAGGAACAATGGAAATTTTGTAGACTTCTCCTTCTTGGTTGTTGGGGGTTTGGTTGGCTTTTTTTCTTTTTTTTCAATTCTACTTTTTGCCTTTAAGTTTCAAAATCAGCTGATGTCACAGGACTTACACAAATTAGAGAACCCAAACCCCCAAGCACAAGATTTTTCTAGTTCACTGTCATGGGTCACAGAGCTGCAAAAAGGCACCCCTCCAGAGAGAGTTTCACACTTCCTAAAGTGAATTTAAACTTGCAAAACCCTCTTCAAACAAGGGCCTGACATTTAAGTATGCAGCAAATCCTAATCCAGCCAATGAAGAACAGACGGTGATGGGATCCCAACTGGGGCATCCAGAGTTCAGGGTTAAAATAGAAGGGAGGTAAAATGGGAGACTCTTGCAGATTACAGGTAAGATTATGATGGCAGGATTTGCTCCAAGCATAATCTCCTAAACCACTTCATTTCTGATTTTGTGTCTGACCATGTGAATGATGACTCTGATACTAACATCAGAACAAAAGAGAAGAGAGTAAAGTACTCCGAAGGCCCTTTGTTAGTCTGTCCTTTCACTTCTCCCCTAGAAGCCAGAGGGCTTCCAAAAGTGACCAGCAACCGGAGAATGAAAAGTCAGGCTGGGAAGAAGAACACTTCAGCTCCTGTCACATGTGTTTTGTTGGGCTGATTTTGATGGCCTAGGACAACACCAAGGAAAGAGAATCATCCTAAGCACTAACCAGCAGCCCTGCTAACAGAGATTGGGTCCAGGGGTCAAATCTCCAGTTAATAAATTGTCATAGCTCCACTGATTTCAATGGCACTTTAGACCAGCTAAGGATCTGCCGCCAATTGTTATGTGCCTCAGTGATATGTGAAAAGGTCTTAGTGTGAATGAGAATTGGGCCCAATGTTGTTTTCATATCTCAGGTGCAGCAAACAGAGAAGAATTAACAAAAAAATGATCCTATTATAATAGGCCAAATCCTCAGCTAGAGTATAAAATGAATAGAGCTACCTGGATTTACACCAGCTGAGGATCTAGTCCATAGTATTCATAAATATTTTTCTCTTCTACACATTTTAAGGTAAGGAGCCCAATTTTTGCACATGGCCTGATGCTGCTTTCCCTGCATTTATGCAGTTATGAATAATAAAAGAAAGGGTTCAAATTAAAGGTGTGCAGGCTGGTTACACTTCACCAACTCTTTCTCAACTACATTTCCTAGAAGCTTGACAATGGCTGGGCAGCAGAAACACCTAGCGGGGCAAACATCAGTGAAAAACCTGGCAGAATAATATAAGGCTGAACACACGTTTTTTCCAGCAGAAATACTGTGAGGTTTGATATTCCAGTGACAGTCAGTTTAATGAGGTGCAGTGCACTCCAACAAGCCAGCACTGAGAAATTCAACAGGGAAAATGGAAACACGCAGAAGCAAAACCTTTCCCAGACATCTACAAAGCGAACTGTGCCAACAATGAACTGAACGTGGAGAGCTCCTCTCATCTGAGCGTGCCTCAAAGGGCTTTGCAAACATTAATTCATCAAACCTCACGGTTCCTCCTTCTGAGGCAGAGCAGTATTATTTCCTCAGTTTTTACAAAAGGAGAAACTGAGCTACAGAAAGGTGATTCAATGGCAGAATCAGCCACAGAACCCAGGCGTCTGATTCTCCATCCTCTGCTTTAACCATTACACTGCACAGGTTCCTGGAGCTGGGAATAGGACCGAGCAGCCCTGACCCCGCAGTTCTATGCTCTAACCACCTAATACATTGCACACCTGCCCTGTTTTCCCTCCATGGAAGCAGAAGTTCTCTCCTGACCCCGTCCCCCCCGCACCTTCTTATCTGGGCTATTTATGGCACCAATTGTTCCTGGCCCTTATGTGGGTTAACATGAGGAAGGAGAGCACAAGAAACTTTCCTCCCGTGTGCAACCAATGTAAGGGCCTGGCACAATCGCACCCTCTGCACAACAAGCCTAGAGGTGCACAATACACCAAGGGGGCAAGGAGGGGCAGGGCCAGGGGTTTCCCTTCTGCCCCAGCCTGCAGCGAGGACCAGCCCGCCGGGAGAGTCAACAGCATCCCCTGAAGGGTGATAGGTGACCTTCCTCTGCATGCCAATTGTGGCATTCTAGTTGCCTGCACCTCCCCTTACTCATGCTGAGGGGCCCTGGGGGGGGGGGGGGGGGCAATGTACCTTGGGAAGGCGCCGCTCTGTCAGGGGCGGTGCAGAGCACTTCCTGCTCACCGAGTGACAGAACCGTGTGATTTCTGCAACAGGGATTAATATCCAAGGCAAGGAAACACCTCATGCTACCAGAGGAATCGAGGGCAACCCTCACAGATGTGCAGGATGTAAGGAGATTCCCCCAGATTTGCTGCTGATATAAGCACCAATTAGAGTCCAATTCAGCTATGGGTTACACCTGTGAACATTCACTTTCCAAATCCAGAGTCAATGGAATTACTTTGGGTTTGTGCCAGTGCAAAGGGGGAGCAGATTTGGCCCTTACGGTCGTGGTGCCAGGGGGCTGCCCTCTAATCAGCAATCCCCAGGTCCCAATGATCAGTGGAAGGCAGAAGCTGGGACTGGGAGATACACAGACAACCTAAAAATAAACCACTAATAAAAAGGAGTGTGGGCTTGTACCTCAAGAGACACCAATGTGCTAACAGTATATGAAAATACCAATGCTTTGTAAGAGCTTCCGGTGGAGATACCCAGAACCCAAGGGAAACAGCCCTCACACTCAGTCGGCGCTAAAGGGGGAATACATGAAGCAAATGGAGGCCTCCACTCCCCTGTGAATCTTGACAGCATCTGAAATATAAGTTGCCACTGTTCTTTAGCTAAGCGTCAGTTAAGTGTACTCGGTTCTTCGATTCAGAGTCAGCAAATGCAGTGGCACCTGCTGCTAGCAGGATCAGACAGAAGAGATGGGCCTGAAATGAATCCGGTTTAAACACACCCAAACTTGGCTCTGGCGGCTCGGGCTAATCTCTAGCGCACGGAGTAGAATGAAAGCCCTGAATTATTTCAGGATATTGCAAGGTGCCAGGTGAAATTCCCAGCTGTGCCACAGGCTCCCTGTATGAGGTTAGGCAAAGCACTTGGGCCCAGATCCTCAGAGTTATTTAGATACCTAGTTTTCAATTATCTCAATGGAAGTTAGGTGCCTAAACACCTTTGAGTTTCTGGGCCCTGGGCTCGCTGGGCCTCAGTTTCCCAGCAGTAAATAGGGGGATGATGATAGTCTTCTACCTTATGGTGGTGGTCATGACACTTAATTAATTATTACTTGTAAAATGCTTTAAACTTCTTAGCTGAAAGGTCCTTCTAAGGGGGTGGCCGGGTTCTCCCCCAACCCACTCTGGTAGCAAGAGTTAGAATCCTACATAAAGTTGCTGAATAAGTTCTGCTGGCTATTATTGCAGGAGGGGCTTGTTAATTCTACCAAGATAGGAAGCGTGTGATGATCATCTGACCAGAAGGCACAAGGGTCTGGGGCACAGAGATTTCTGCAGGGAAACCCTAGGACCAGCCACACTTGGGCTGAGTTTTATAACATACTGTTGGTGTTTCAACTGCCAGTCAAGCCAAACTCCATGAAAGGAGATACGTTTGGACAATATGACTACACTGTTCAGAGCAGAGTGGGAAAGTCCATCAGCTCACAATGCTACAGAAGGACAAAATATTGTGATGAGAGAATATCAGGATTGGAAGGGACGTCAGGAGGTCATCTAGTCCAACCTGCTGCTCAAAGCAGGACCAATCCCCAGACAGATTTTACCCCAGTTCCCTAAATGGCCCTGGCAAAGATTGAACTCACAACCCTGGGTTTAGCAGGCCAATACTCAAATCACTGAGCTATCCCTCCCCCTTGTATCTTTCTACCAAGGCATTTGATTCACCAGGCTATTAAAAAAATTCCTGTATACCGTGTGCCAGCTGACATCTTTTACAATGTACTCTAAGTCAGGGCTAATAGAGACCTCCCCAGTGCATGTTACATTTCAGTGACAATTACCAAACACAAAACAAGCTTTTACAGCTCCAAACACAAAACAAGCTTTCTTCCTCACTGAGCACAATGTCATACCATGCCTGTAAGGCCTAGCAATGAAGGGGTTCTTATGCTTTCCAGAGTCTGACCAGGACTTTGGGAAAACAAAGAAGAGACCAGTTCCTACGGAATACAGCCCAGGTTCTACACTGAGCCCAGTGCATGCTGGAGCAAGACATCTGGAGTTTAGTCTGTTGTGTGGATACCCATGCAGTACATAGATGATCAGTAGAATTCATATTTTATGCACCTCACTGTTGAGTCTCAGTGCCTCAAGAAGGGTTCCCAGCAACCCGGACACAAGAAGTCTGACTGGGTTTTCCTATATCAATACAATTACACACGCTCTAGGCAACATATTTCTCGGAGATCAGTGCATTCATCAGGTGGATGGATTTACCAAACCTAACAGCATCTTCCCCAACCCCCATATCCATTGCATTGCTATCACAGGCACCAGTTCTCATTGTAACATGCTTCATTTAATGTGCCAGCTAGTGGCTAGTTTTGGTAACTTAACCACAATGGTAGGTTTACACTATTGCACTGCATTCTGGAAGGAGTTGGGTAGACGTTACGACAGCCATTTGCTATGCTGCTGTGAAAGTTTAGCTCCTGCAGTATGTCCTAGGTGGTCTTCTAGAGCCATCCAAATAAGCTTTACCTTACCCCTTCAACCCACACACTGCGCTAGCATATCCTGCACAAATGAGAGGCATGGGCCAGGCATACTGTCAGTTTCATTGCTTTGGGTTTATTGTAACCAACTGTGGTTTCGTCCCCACAATGGGTCTCCACTTGACAATGTTTGCACTCTCTACGTCCATCACCTTCCTGGTGTGATCGGTGTCCCGGCAATACCGGTACCCACAGGTTGGCTTCTGCGCAGTGTAAAATGGCGCGTACGAATTAGAGTAATTCGATTTATAGAAGACAAACTTGAGTGAATCAGGCTTATGACTCCCAGGGTGTACGACGAAAGGAACAAACATAGAGGCTAAAGCTTGGTCCTTACGATAGCCTATTGGAGACGACTGATCCTTGGATGTGCGTAGGGAGCAAGGAAAATCCTGTAACACTTTGGCTGTTTCTCTTCCCTTTGATCTCTTGCAGGCCTTGATGGGAGCTCCTGGTTTCAGAGCCCCATTGCCCTGTGAAAAGAAAAATCAAACAAAGAGACATTGCAATCCTTTTGTTCCTGCACAGAATTGTAGGAGTTTCACGTTCTCTCTATCATCTACCCAAACATAATAGTGCTGCGCTAGTGCGTGAGAACTGGAAAGTGAAACAGATCAGGCCCAGTAGTGAAAGTGGCCAGTCTAGTTACACTGAACAGCAAACAGTCAACAACTGGTATAAATGCTAAAAATCTGGCCATTTAAAATGCTTTAATGAGCATTTGAGGTGTTGCTCGTAGCGGATTATTTAAAGAAAATGCATTATTTTGAACTTGACAGCATCTCTTTACAAATACTGCTAATAAAGAAAAAATATACCAAGGAAATTCACACACCAAACATAAAACTAGATCCCAAGGACTTGATTCTCTGTAACCTTTCTCCTTTTGCAGTCATTTACACCACCGCAAACTGGGTATAAAGAGCTATCAAACTGTTTTCTTGTGCTCCCCTTCTGTCTGTCGGTGTCTAGCTGTTGTCTCTTATCTTAGATTGCAAGCTGTTTGGGGCAGGGACTGTCTTTTTGCTCTGGGTTTCTACATAATTAAATGTTCATTGGGGTAGGGACTAGGATAAAGGTGAATGCCCCAGAGTCACTCGCACTTTCTTTGTCCAAATAACTACTCATGTATTTTATACAAAGTGGAACAACTTTAACAGAACAGATGTAGAGATCCCCACTCCAGGTACATCGCCCACTGGTTACGGCACTCACGTAGGATGTGGGAGATGGGTATTCCAAGTTCCTGGTCCAGAACAGTGATTCAAAACTGGGTCTCCCAGCTCCCAGCTGACCTAACCAGTGGGCTACAGGTTACAACAGGGGCACCGCCCCTCAGTTTAATGAATGTTGCTCTTTGCTTTTGTTAAAAATGACCAACATGAAATGCTTCATCTGAAGCCAAGGTTTTCCCAACTCTTTCAATTTGCCAGAAATTCCCCTACTCTGCACACACACACACACATACAATCACGTTCACTTTGAGCAGAACCAAACCATTATTTTGATTTTTTTGGAACTGTCAGTGAAGTGAGACCATCCGTTAAATTATTTGCACAGCTCTCTCAGCAACTCCCTGATCACACTGCTGTGCCTGCTCACTGGCTTTCTGATGCCTTGCCAGGCCATGCATTTCTGTGCTACTTGTATGACGTGTTCTTTGCAGGTCCTAGCCACGACCTTGGCACATCCATCAGTGGGTCTATTTTTATTTTGCACGCAAATATGCAAAAGTTGGAGAGGAAAATATGAATCAATAAATCTTATCTGTAATTAATAGAGAGCTACATGTTCCTTGTGCCTTGAGCCAACAATGACACCATACAGTTCACCATTTTATTCCAGCTGAGCATATCCCCTGTGGAAACACCACCTTCCAAATTTACACTGACATGATCTTTTTGCAGAATGAGGTGATACCAGCCTGATCACAGAGAGCACTTCTGTTCATATATTTTGAGCTATCCTTAGGGCGCTAGACTAAAGGGTCAGGGCGTAATTCTTTAGCACAAAAGATTCTCAATTCTGCAGCCAGCAATGGGTGGGATAGATAGCTCAGTGGTTTGTACATTAGCCTGCTAAACCCAGAGTTGTGAGTTCAATCCTTGAAGGGGCCATCTAGGGCAAAAATCTGTCTGGGGATTGGTCCTACTTTGAGCAGGGGGTTGGACTAGATGACCTCCTGAGGTTCCTTCCAACACTGATATTCTATGAAACCATGGGATTCTTACAGTACACAGTGTGAACAGATTCACATCTAGGTGTACCTCATCCAGGAAAAACAGAACAGGCAACAATGTTTCTCTGCTGATAGAATTTAGTCTTTTGTCTCCCCCCGAAAGATTTTCATTCTCTCGTCACAGATCTTTTTTACCCTGCTTTATGACAAACACACCCCAGATGGATACTATTGAACAGCAGTCAGTGCACCGGTGGCAGGAGAGCTCGGGAGATTGGAAATGGGAGAGGACAGCCCTTCATCCCTAGGTCAGCTGCCTGAATTCAGTCCTGACCAGATATGGCTACTATCAGACTCATTTTTCAGAGGCTAATCAACAACTAGGTGGTGGTCCTAGACCAGTTCCTAATGGATGGGGTACTCACGGACATGAGAACTGCAACCAACTAGAAGCCCTGCTAGTATTCAGGGACCACACAGGCCATAAATGCCTCTCTTAACCCTAAAGGGGATCCCTCTATGCTGATGCATACCAACGTGGTGACACAGGGAAAGCTTGCCCATGCTGTATCTGTTCTGTGGGTCAACAGAGCACTGCAGTGCTGTCAGTGCAGCACCCTGTGCTAGTGTGAAATTCTCTGAAAGAAGGAAAACAGAAATAGGATTTAAATGCACGTAGGGCTGAAAAACGCAGGTCACTTGAGGAAGGTGCAAACATCTCTCAGAAGTAAAATGTGAAGGCTTTCTTAGCAGGGACATTATGTTTTTACCTTCGTTACTTAACCAGCACTTAGAGATGCTTGGGATATACTGCTTTTCACTGAGGATGCCCGTGATCCTTGGAAAGGTCAAATGGGAACCAAAGTGGTCCCTGTTCAATTATTAGTTGTGCATCCTAAACTAAATCTTTGGTGCCTAGCTTTATTTTTAACCACGTAAAGAGGTTTCCATGACGCCCTGGCTTATTCAACTGATCTATTTTCGGCCTGTATATCTGGCTCTGACCACTGGGTCATAAACCTATTAATCACGTAACAGGAAGATCAGTAAAATGATTATGTAAATTACATTGCCTACTGTCTTTTCAGGCCCCTGGCAGCTGGCTGTCACCCACTCCCCAGACAGCCAACTGCCAGAGGCCTTAATGCTCTCACTGCAGGACCCTTTTCTTCAGGGATCCTCCATCTGCCTCTGAGAGATGCTCAGATTTAGCTCAGTGCCTCCTTGAGCCTCCCCAATGGCTAGTGCTTCGATCTGCACTGTGGCAGCAGGATTCCGCTTGGTGGTGGCTGTGGCGGGAAGAGAGAAAATCTTCCCGTCTAAGATATTCTCAGGATGCCACTAAAATTCAGAAGTTTATCTGCTTTCTAAGAGCCTAATCCCGAACCCATTGACGTCAAGGTTAAGAATCCTATTGGCTCCACTGGGCTTTGGATCAGACCTCGCTGCAGCTTGCAAGCGAGAGGTCAGCACGTTCCAGCCTTATGGAACAACAGGCTCTATATATGATTTACTGGCACCTCTCCCCCACTCTGAACTGTCTTGACTTTGGGACGACGGCATTTACTTCTGGGAATGACACTCTCCAAGCGGGCAGTGTCCCCGGTGCCAGGTGTGTGATAGGAGTTAGAGATGATAGCAGACCTCCGTTGGAATGTGCAGAATTGCTCCCTATAGACCAGCTAAAGAGGATGGCTTGCGTTTCTAAGCCCCGAATCTGAAGTCACTAATGGTACGTCTATACTTCATCTGGAACTGAGCCTCCCAACGCCGGTAGACAGACTGACGCTAGCGGGACTCAAACTAGTGGACTAAAAATATCAGTGTTGACGTTATAGCTCGGGATAACTTGGGCTCTTACACCCATCTGCCCCCGTCAGTTGTCTAGCTTGACTCTCCACCGGAGTCACAGCATCCCTACTGCTATTTTTAACATGCTAGCTCGACCTAAACTAGTTCAAGTCTGCCTACCTGGGCTGGGAGGCTCCCTCTCAGCTGCAGTATAGACATACGCTAAACTTTCCGGAAGTGCAAATCCCAGAGAAGTCATCTCAGCCCTTTTGTAGATGTATAGATCTTACAGCCAAAAGGGACCACAATCCGCATCTCGTCTGACCTTCTATGCTTCCTGCATCAAGCCCATAACTTCTGGTTGAGCTAGAGTGTATCTTTTGGAAAGAAATCCAAACTTGATTTAAAGACTCTAGATGATGGCGAATCCACCACAACTTCAGAGAATTGTTCTAGTACTTAATTACCATCACTATTAAAAATTTGCACCTTGGGTACCAACACATTGGGTACATGTTGGGTACTGAGCACTTCTGAAAATTTGGCCCCAGTTGGAGAATTGGAACCTTATTTGCTTGCTCATCTCCACTATCGTTTTCACCTCTTGCTCAAGTACATTAAGTGCATCAGAGGGAGGCCTGAGATGAGTAAATACCAAAGATGTTGCTGGCAATTACCACATCCTTTAAACAAACAGCATCAGATAATAAGTACTTCAACATCTATTACAGTCCTTATCTAAAAGACATGACTGTGGAGAAAATGAAATGCAAGGGAAATTGGAGCAGTTAGTGGTGACCATAAAGGAGACTTTTTGCTTCCCAGTATTGTCCACCCGACGTATTCAAAAATCATGTGTTAGGCTCCAAAAATTATGAGAGTGATTTAAAAATCAGACATTTTTTTAAAATGACGTTTCAGTACTTTTTATGTGCTTTCTGGTTTCTGAACCTTTAAGATGCGGCTGGATCATATTTTCAAGCTTCTCTCTGTATCCCTGAAAGCTAGAAACTTTTTTTTTTTTAATGAAAGCTGAGATTTTCATGACATTACATGACTCCAGGAGCTGGGATGTCAAGAAAAACACCAGATATTATGAGACTGGAGATAAAATGGTGAGTCCCACACACATTACAGCTTTTAACAAAGCAGCAAAAAAGTGAGTGTTCCCAAACGCTATGTATTTTCTATGTTATCCAGCTGGTTTCCAGTGACTCTTTCTATCGCTGGTCACAGCAGGTGACATACATACACATCAGTAACCATGCACAATACTACCGCCCATGCATGTGCACTTTTGAGATGAGGTTAAGGGATGACAGGAATTGCATTACCCTGGTCCATCTAGTCCAGTCCGTCTGCCTCCGACAGTGGCTAGCACCAGGTGTTTCAGGGGAAGGTCATAAATCAATAAATATCGTTATGACATGAGATGGCCTTGAAGGGACCAGAGCTGCCTTACATTAACTGTGCCAGCTGTTTAGCACATTAGCAGTGTCTCTGCCAGCCCTGATGTGTCACGGTTTGCTGTAATCCATGTAAAAAAAAGGCCCCTCTCACAATTCATAGGGAAAGATAACACCCGCAGAGAGTACCAGCATCACCCAGTCACTGCTGCCAGCATGGTCGGGGGTGCTGCAGCAGGTTGAATATTTGGAGTTAGGGCTGAGGAAGGGGAGAAGGAGTAGAGATGGATGTACAGGGACCAAACGCAGGGTGTGGATGGAGGATTTAGATCCATGTAATGTATGTATATGTTGACATTTCATTATGTGAATCTGTTTAGACGACAAGCTCTTCAAGGCCGGGACCTTTCCTCAAATTGATCGGTAAAACACCTAGGATAAAATTTTCAAAATCACCAAAGTGACTTGGGCACCTGGGTCCTGTTTTCAAAAGGGATTTAGACACTTAGGAGCCTCAATCACATCAACTGACTAAATACCTTTTGGAAATGCAATTTAGGTTTCTAAATCAGTTTGGCTTTGCAACGCTGAGTGCAGCAATGCCCAAATACCTTTCCAAATCTAGGCCTGAGTACCTAAGGCCCAATCTAACCATAGATTTTGTGCCAGAACAACCATTTCAGCTAGGAGTGGGCATTTTACTGTAAGTAGTTACACCAGTCCAACCCCTGGTGTAGGCTCAGTTAGACCAGTACAAAGGTGATTATACTAGTATCATATATTCCCCATCCCATACAAGGATAAACTATACATCTGATGAAGTGGGTTCTAGCCCACAAAAGCTTATGCCCAAATACGTTTGTTAGTCTCTAAGGTGCCACAAGGACTCCTTGTTTTTTTCATACCAATGGAAACATTTATATCTATAACTGCATCCACGCTACACAGTACTTACTACCTGTATAGTTAAGACAGGGCAACTTCAGTGTGTAGACAAGGCCAGAGTCACTTTGGAAAATGGAACTTAGGCTCCTAAGTCACTTAGATGCTTTTGAAACGTTGACTCCCCGCTCTAGGGGCGCTGTGCTAGATGGATAAAGTGGAGTGATGGGGCTAGAAGTCCATTTCCAGGCTGCTAGCGCCTTGTGCTCTGCTGGGGATTGCCATGGGGAAGTCTCTGCTTTGACAGGACTGTGGCACCTCTCCCAGGATGGTTAAAGTTTCCCCCAGGTACTTTCTTGAGTGATGTTGTTGAATGCTCTGTTCTCCCCAGGAAAGTAAACAGCTGGGGGAAGCCCTCCCTGCCCTGCCCATCCCCGCCTCCCTGGGGGCGTGGATTTCCCAGCCCCCTACGCTGGGCGCTCTGCCCAGCGGGTGGGGAACGGGGCGGGCCAGGATCCTGCCAGCGCCGACGGGAGACCGCCGCTGGCCGCGCCGCTGCTCAGCCCATTAGCCGGCGGGCTCCTACCTGCGAGGGAATCCCCCCTGCGGGGATCCCCGGCTGCGTCATCCCGCCGCCAGGCAGCTCCGCACGTGGGCTGCCGCCGCTCTAAGCCGCTGGGGAGCGGCCGGCGGAGCCTGGTGCTGCCGCGGCCGCTGGGGGCATGGTGACCGCTGTCCTCTGCTCGGGAGCCCGCGGCGCTGCGGGGCCGGGCCGGGCCATTGTGACTCGACCGAGGCGTCAGCTGGGGGCAGCTCTGCCCACGGGCTCCTGGCCTCCCTGCGCCCAAAAGGGAGAGCAGGGCTGGGGAGTCAGCGCACGCCGCTTCCCAGGGACAGAGCCCGGCCTAGGAGGTGAATCCCTCTCTCCCCTTTCCCGAGCCGGCTCGCTTCCCCCCGGGGCTCCAAAGGGAATAGACTTTGATGGGGACAGGGGCCATTATCAGGGGCTGTTGTGAATATGAAGGTCCTAATCCCCTGAGTTACTTTGTCTGGGCAGAGCCTGGCATCTGCGCAGGGTCCCCGGGACTCCAGCCGGGCTCTAGCCACCCCAGCTCTTGCCAATGTATCCACAGTTATTGATATTTCAAGTTTTTCCTAAAGCCCCAGCTCCTGGAGTTCCGTGAATCTCTGCTTTCATTCCTCAAAGTAAGCTGCTTTTTGCCCTCACAGTTGCAGAGAAAAAGCCTGAAAAATTGACCAGTGTGCACCTTAAAGGCCCAGAAAGTGGAAGGGACATAAAAAGTACCCAGTTTTTTTAAATATATATATATATGGTGGGTTTTAAGCCAACCAAATTATTGGTGAGGAGCTGACTTTCCTGGGTGGATGTAGGGGTCTGCCTGTTTGGACCAGCTTGAAGGAAGGGACCCTGTCTACATTCCAAGTATTGTTTAGGAGAAAACAAGAGAACCAAACACCTAATGAAAGAACCTGGCTCCCCTTCCAAACTACAGTGCTAGAAGAAGCTACAAAGAGTCGGGTGGCACCTTATAGACTAACAGATGTATTGGAGCATGAGCTTTCGTGGGTATTCAACACTTCGTCAGACACATGTGCTAGAAGAGTTCACTTTCTTCCAATGCACAATGACCAGGCAGGAACAGCACAGCATTACAATGCTTTACAGTCCTATAAGGATTGTTTGTAAGAATAGAGAACCATTGGCAGTAATATCACTGCACTGCTCAGCACAAAACTCTTCACTTGTGTAGCTGTGTGGAGCTGCCCTGCTGATTACAGACTTTTTTTTTTTTTTTTTAAGGAAAATGCATTTTTTACTGAGTGAATAATTCTGGGTGAATGATTCCCCCCCAACCCCATATTGATCTTTTCTTGAAGCATCCCTGAGCTGAGGAAAGGGGTCTTTCAGATGTTATCAGTGATGAACCAGATTTGAATTGAAGTAATAACAGGTTTCAGAGTAGCAGCTGTGTTAGTCTGTATCCGCAGAAAGAACAGGAGTACTTGTGGCACCTTAGAGACTAACGAATTTATTTGCGCATAAGCTTTCGTGGACTACAGCCCACTTCTTCGGATGCATAGAATGGAACACACAGAAAGAAAATATTTATACATACAGAGAACATGAAAAGGTGGAAGTACGCATACCAATTGTAAGAGGCCAATCAATTGAGATGAGCTATCATCAGCAGGAGAGAGAAAAAAACCTTTGAAGTGATAATCGAGATGACCCATAGAAGGTGTGAGGATATTTGAACATATTTTAACATGAGGAAATAGATTCAATTAGTGTAATGACCCAACCATTCCCAGTCTCTGTTCAAACCTAAGTTAATTGTATCTAATTTGCATATTAATTCAAGTTCAGCAGTCTCTCTTTGGAGTCTGTTTTTGAAGTTTTTTTGTTGCAAAATTGCCACCTTCAGGTCTATTACTGAGTGGTTAGAGAGATTGAAGTGTTCTCCCACTGGTTTTTGAATGTTATGATTCCTGTCAGATTTGTGTCCATTTATTCTTTTGCGTAGAGACTGTCCGGTTTGGCCAATGTATATGGCAGAGGGGCATTGCTGGCACATGATGGCATATATCACGTTGGTAGATGTGCAGGTGAACGAGCCCCTGATGGCGTGGCTGATGTGATTAGGTCCTATGATGGTGTCACTTGAATAGATATGTGCCAACTCATCGATGCCAACTCTGTCCACATATCTATTCAAGTGACACCAGCTATTTACTTTCATAAGAATAGAGAATTCAACAAAATCACTCAAGAATATACATATCAGAAACATATTATTATTAAATGACTAATTCATCCTGTGATAAAAAATAATACTTTGCAAAATTATAACAGACCCTATTTTATGCCTGACTAGTTAATAATCATTAACACTGCATGAAAGTGAAAATCTTCTTTGTGTAAAAAATTCGCTGTGAAAACAAGTCATTTTTCCAAATTTTGATATACTTTTGGCCAGTGCCAGACTGTGTTAATTTCCAGTGTTTTCATGGAAGTTCTCGTTCATTATTCAAAATTCAGGCACATTAAGAAATTGTTATTTAATACAAAAAGAACAGGAGTACTTGTGGCACCTTAGAGACTAACAAATTTATTAGAGCATAAGCTTTCGTGGACTACAGCCCACTTCTTCGGATGCATACAGAGTGGAATAAATATTGGGGAGATATATATACACACATACAGAGAGCATAAACAGGTGGGAGTTGTCTTACCAACTCTGAGAGGCCAATTAAGTAAGGAAAAAAACAAAAAACTTTTGAAGTGATAATCAAGATAGCCCAGTACAGACAGTTTGATAAGAAGTGTGAGGATACTTACAAGGGGAGATAGATTCAATGTTTGTAATGGCTCAGCCATTCCCAGTCCTTATTCAATCCTGAGTTGATTGTGTCTAGTTTGCATATCAATTCCAGCTCAGCAGTCTCTCGTTGGAGTCTGTTTTTGAAGTTTTTCTGTTGTAATATAGCCACCCGCAGGTCTGTCATTGAATGACCAGACAGGTTAAAGTGTTCTCCCACTGGTTTTTGAGTATTATGATTCCTGATGTCAGATTTGTGTCCATTAATTCTTTTGCGGAGAGACTGTCCGGTTATTTATTCCACTCTGTATGCATCCGAAGAAGTGGGCTGTAGTCCACGAAAGCTTATGCTCTAATAAATTTGTTAGTCTCTAAGGTGCCACAAGTACTCCTGTTCTTTTTGCGGATACAGACTAACACGGCTGCTACTCTGAAATCTGTCATTATTTAATACAGATATGAATACTTAGCATACCATTCTGATGCCTTGACATCATCAAAGCACTATATTATCTATCTCCATTAACAAGTCTATATAATTGTATGTATATATTAAGTAATCTGTACATTAATGTTTATTAACTTATACTGTTCACTTGAATTTTAAAAAAGTCACTTAAGCCAATGTTCCTAGGATTTGACCTTAGCTTATAATCCCTTGTAAATTTCAAATTTCTTTGTTTTGCTTAAGTATCAGAGGGGTAGCCGTGTTAGTCTGGATCTGTAAAAGCAGCAAAGAGTCCTGTGGCACCTTATAGACTCACAGACGTATTGGAGCATGAGCGTTCGTGGGTGAATACCCGCTTCGTCGGATGCATGTAGTGGAAATATCCAGAGGCAGGTATAAATATGCAAGCAAGCAAATATGCCTGACTCACTCTTGCTTGCATTTTTATACCTGCCTCTGGATATTTCCACTACATGCATCCGACGAAGCGGGTATTCACCCACGAACGCTCATGCTCCAATACGTCTGTGAGTCTATAAGGTGCCACAGGACTCTTTGCTGCTTTGTTTTGCTTGTTACTCATATTTATAGATTTGATGTCACAACTATGAAATATGACATTGATAATGCTGCCACAGCCTCAACAATCACTTTGTTCTTTGGCTGTCTGTGAGCTACAGCCTCAACCTCTTATAGCTAAATCTGAGAAGAGAGGGACTACACCTCTGCAGGGGTGGATTACATATTTTATTTACACAAGCTCCTCACCAGGTAGCAAAGTTTCTTGTCACTTCATTGCATGAATATCTCACTTCATGCAATAAGAGGTATTTCATAGAAGTCTTGTGTTCCTGAGTTACGGAACCTGCCACAGGTATTGTGCTTTAAGATATGACACAAACATACACCTGCCTTTTCTACAATAACTCATTGAGGAAATAGACCAAACTTTTGTATGGAATCTGGCATGTCCCTGTCATGGCAGATGTTTGGCAAATTGGGAGTGCTAGTGACATCACTGGCTACAAGAATGCCAAATGAAAACTCATATATCTACTGTGTTGTTTCTGGCAGCCTAAATCATTTGTTTCCTAGTAGCATTGATTTCTGACTAACAATCAGGAACTTGGTGGCATGCTGCGTGTGTGGAATGTGTGTGCTGTTTCTGTTGGAATTCTAAATATCTCAGTTGACAGCTGTGGTGCTCACAAATAGACCTGCTTTAAAAGGATAATGTCATTATGTAAGGATAGATGCGGTTCGTAATATACGATGGGATGGATAGGTGGAGGCCATACAGGGGTTCCTTCAGATAGGCACCTAAATGCAAATGTCCATCCACTCAGAAGGAAGTGCTAAGCATCTGTAGCTCCCATGTTAAAATCAGACTGTTTTTATGTAGGTGCCTAATTTTAAACATTTGAATGTGTTTGTGTAAAGCACTGCCCTCCACTGGAGGAAATGTGCCAGGCCATTGTCTGCTGGCCCCCTTATTGCCTGGGTTAGTGGAACTGTTCCTTCAAATTACAAGGCTGGCATCACAACCCGCATTTCGGCTGCTGGTTTTTTTTTTTTTAAGCACAAAAGAAGCTATTCCTATAGCAGATAATGGACATAACAGGCGTCAGGTGTGCTCCTAGAGACAGTGAACAACTTTTAACTGCTGGACAAAGAAAAATAATTACTAGTAGAAAGTCGACAGCTTGACAGCCGCAGAATGCAGTTGTCAATCAGCAGTGATACCGCTCCCAAGCCCCTGTGAAGCTCAGAGAAAACTTGATGGACAGGTTCTAAACTGAAAGAGGTTTCCAGAGAGCCAGAGTTTTCCTTCCTCAGCTTTGTGCTTTTCTTCGTTATCAGTGTCTAACTCTCTCTCTGCTACTCTTGGCTTAGTATTTACTTAGTTCATAAGTCACATGTGTTTACTTTCATGCAATAAAAACAGAGAAGGAAAGAGGGGGAACACACACGCAAGTACTGTGCTTGGTCAAATATTTCCACTTCTGTTTTTAGAAACAGTGCATTTTCAACAAACTTATTTGGACAGCAAGACAGGATTTTGTTGTGAAGAAAATGACTTGGCATGAAGAAATTACAATGGTTTCCAAAGTAGCAATAATATCTTGCTTGTACCTGGCCCTTTGTTTTTGGAGAAGCGCAGAATACTTGAAGTGACGTGCCAAGCTATATACAATCCCAATATTTTGCATTGCTCACTGTCTAAGGCACAACCCGCCCACCAGCACAGTATATGGGTGGGATTTCCACAAGGCCACACTGTTGGCCTACCTGCTCCCATTGAAAAACCGTTGGAGTTAGGACAAAAGTTGAGCGCTTTAGAAAATCTCACCCTATAAATCCCAACTCTCTGTCGCCTCCTATCAGAGGCCTTCAAGCACATTTCAAACGTTCCCCAGTCCTCTTCCCCAGACCTCGCCCAGTCTAGCCTAGGGATGAGTCTGGGGTAAAGAACAAATATTTGTAGTCTGGAGCAAACTATGGGGGGGGGTGCACAACAGCCTTTATAAGACAGTTAAGTATCTCTCCTTAGTTAGCAATAAGTTCAGGGGAAGTAAAAAAGACTGGTAAAGACATACCCTTATGCTGAGAGGAATTTGTCTCTCTTTATCGCCTCCTTCCCCAACTGTTACTGGCTGTGGGCGGGGTGGGGCGGGGCGGTGGGAAGTGTAGGTGCTGCTGTGCCACCTTCCCCCTCCTGATCTCCCAGGGCCTTTGAAACTGCTGCAGTCTGGTCAAGCACCCACCGCTATCCCCCTTGGTCCCACCTCCTGCGGGGATGTATGAGTTAGCTTGGGTAGGCCTTCTACCTGCAACTGGGAAGGGAAAAGAGAGACTCAGGTTAGGGCCCTTACCTGTAAAACAACAACATATACGTACATCTATATGAATGAGACCAAGTCTGGTCATTTATCCAATCTAGGTGAAAGCATGGCACCATTGAAGCCCATTGAAATTTTGCCCTTGATTTCCTCTCTCTATCCAGCTCCTACGTGGCCCTCGTCACTGAGGTATATAAGCACCTTTTCTGAATGGGGTGCCAGTGAGTTGAATCTTACTTTAATACTAACCAATAACAACACTGGGCAGTGATGTTGATTGCGGCCATAGCTCCTTCATGGAACAGCTCTTCTCAAAAGCTTTGTGGATTTCTCTCACTCTATATTAGTCTCTTGGCTTCTCTGTTGATTAGCTCCTCTCTTCCCTCCCCCCTCCCCCCCGTTCCTTGAGTTAATTTGTCTATATACGTGTATCTGGTTAAACTGGTTTGATCAAACATTGCAAATACCAGGTGGCACTTGCCAAATGTCTTGCATATTTCACAAAGATACAGTGTTCTGTTTGCTTATAATGTACATATCTTTGCATTTACCCTACACCTGATGGAAATTAAGCTGACATTACTAGGTACTGGAGTGGGGGGGCGTTCATTTGGTTTGACTTCCAGTCATGGGAGGTACCTGGAGATTTTCTTTAAGCATCTGGAGTGCAGGAAGGGAGGGCCCTGGCAAAGAGCCAACATTGTTTTCTCCACAAACCCTCCCTTATGAAAAATGTCTCTTTACAGCATCTATCTTATTACCTGTCATACCTGCAAGCAATACTGTTCCCTTACTTTGACCTTGACTTAGGCCCAGATGGAACATCAGAATAACTTTGTGCACAAGTGGTCCCAGAGAACTCAAGGCATGGATAAAGTTAATCATAGGTGTCAAGGTTGGCCAGATCGGTTCCTCAGTTTGTCACAAATGGAAACATTTTTGAAAAGAGCTGTTAAAAAAACTGTGCATCACCCTTGCTCACCCTGAGTAGTAGCTTACTCTGAGAGGAGACCTATTGGACTTCAGGAGGATTCATCTTGGAGGAAGAGATTACTCAATATGAGTAAGAGAAGCAACAGAATCTGAGCCCTAATTTATATCTACTATGAATCCCGTCCTTTGGTTCTTTCATGCCCCACACTGAGCACAACTATAACCCATAACGCAGGAATGGTAACTATAGGAGGTTAGGTTTTATTTCCTGACTCAAAGGTCTGCAGTGAGGGGCTGAGGTCCCACTGCCAAAGGTTTCTGTTTTTCTTTCCCATTAATCAATTTTTCCAGAAAAGTACAAAAACAAAGGTCCATGATGAGAAAGACATTTACATTAATACAGCAATTAATATTACCCCCATTTTGCCATGGACATAAGATTCGTTTTTTCTCCATTTCAGTGGTGTTTGGCAGTTCTGAATACACTGTCGGGTTGGATTTCCATTTTCAGAGTATTACATTGGTACTTGTTCATTGGGAGATTAAATTCAAAACTCTGGAAAGGCTTTTACATCTATTGCTCTAATATTTTTGTAATTTATGGCAAGGTAAAAATGTGGGACAGGTGAGCTGACGGGTGGCAACATCTCCAAAATTTACTAATTTACTATAGTAATGAAATCTACATACATTTTGACCCTAGTAGCTGACTTGGAAGTACAACTGAAGATAATACTTTCATTCATCACCTCACAGCGTTGTTTTCAGAGTTAGTTAATGTTTGAAGAGTTTTTGAAGGCATAAAATGCTATGGAATTACCAAGATTTATAATTAACTGAAGTTATTATTCATTAACTCGCAATATTGTTTTGCGCCACATATAAAATATCTTGCAATGTTAGAGATTAATTCAAGGAATGATACCTATTTTTGTACTTAAGAGAAAAATTAATTATATAGCATTATTTACCCTTTCCCAAAAAACAAAAAGAATGGGGTCACATGAGGAAATCAATAGGCAGCAGGCTTAATATAAACAAGAGGAAGTACGTTTTCACACACTGCACAATTAACCTGTGGAACTCATTGCCATGGGATGTTGTGGTGGCCAAAAGTATAACTGGGTCAAAGAAAGCACTAGATAAGTTCATAGAGGATAGGTCCATCAATAGCTATTAGCCAAAATGGTCAAGGATGCGACCCCGTGCTTGGGGTGACCCTAAACCTCTGACTGCCAGGAGCTGGGAGAGGAAGACAAGGGTCAATCACTCCAATTGCCCTGTTCTGAACTCTCCTGTACACTGAAGCTCTGGTACTGGCCATTGTCAGACACAGGGTACTGAGCAAAATGGACCATTGCTCTGACCTAGCATGGCAGTTCTTATGTTCTTATAGTTGGGGTTAAATTCCATAAACTTTAACTAGCTCTTAGACTGTGATTTAGGCCCCAGTCCTATAAACTAATCTGCACAGACAGACTCTTCTGCCTAGACACAGTCCCACTGAAGGAAGGTCTTTGCACAGGCACAGGGGCCCTGCCCACCAGTATGGATCAGCTTGCAGGATCAGGCTCTTAGCTATTAGCACACCAGCTACAATCTAGCTGCCAATTTGCATTCTGGAAAATACAGGATGGAGCAAAATGATTAAACTGATTGGTTGTCCTAAGACAATTGTTATTTATTGCAGTAGCATCTAAGGACCTCAAACAGGATTAGGGTCCCATTACAAGAGGCACTCTACAAACAAGGGAGCAAATACATTCTTGGATCAAACTCCAGGATTTTTAGACTATATGTAACAGATGAATAAACAGATAAGTGGGGAGCAAAGGAGGGCCAAGGAGAAGGAAGTAACAATCGAAAGAGAAAAATCACAGACTCTAAGTACGTGCTTCTGCTACCCTGACTCAATGCGTATGCTAGTTAGAAGTACATTTACTGATGACCAAGATATTTAATCCACAGTAGCACCACACAGAAATGACTGGCTATGCATTAGTATTTATTTTTCAGTGCCCCAGCCTTGTGTCTCCGTATTAGAAGAGACAGATAAAAGATGTGGTGAGCTGTGAAATAAAGTCACTAGTTGACTAACACTTTTTGCTGTTAGTTTGTCTCTGAAAAACAGGAGGGAGAATGAAAAGTGTCAATGTTTTTATCTTGACCAGAGAAGAGCAGATGAGCAGCTTTATGGATCGTCTGGTGGGTATCACAGTGTTTTGGAGAGATCCACGAAACATCCCTGCGCAGCAGGGACTAGAGATTGGCCGAGTTTAACAATGGCTCATTGTAGCAGGAAGGAAGGAATGTGACCAAGCCTGGAGCTGCTGCTGGGTGTGGCCAGGTAAGAGCAGCCAGCCTTCTACCTGCTCAGGTGTTTACCCTTAAAGCAGCCGAAAAGGTAGCTCTGCAGACCAACACCTGTTTTAGCTTCAGCTGGGTGGTGACAGGGCACACTGGAAATATGTCTTGCTAAAGGAAACATTGGAGACCTGAGCAGAGCACGGCAGGGGATTTGAGCAAAGATGAAGAAGAATCAGTCTGTGCAGGGGACGTTTAGCAAACTCTTTGGGAAGAAACATGCCAACAACACCAACAACACTTCCCTCTATGCCACAAATCCACCCTGGATCTTCACGCAAGAGGTCACTTCTGAGGGCAGAGGTGGTCCCGGTTAGTATCTTTCTTTATTTGGGCTTTCAGGAGAAAGGCAGTAAAGAAGTTGAATCAGCCTCTCAAAGTGCTACCTGGCCTGATTAGCCTCCTGCTTTGAATCCAAGCAGTGACTGGTTAGTTTAGATATGGGGGGGGGGGCAGCAATAGCCTTGTTGGGGAGCTCTGGTGTGGACAGTATGAATTCTGCTAGACAGAGCCCCATTAATCATTCATGCAGTTTGGGAAACTATGGGAGGTATTTGTTAGAACTGAGCAGATTAAAAGGAAACATGTTTGAACCTGTGATCCTCTGAATGAGCAGCAAGTGATAAACTCTGTAAAGTCAAGGAAAATAAAAAGGCTTCTAAACAAGTTTTAATAGCTAACAAAAACTGGGAAATCTGGCTTAATATGTGAGTTGATAAGGGATTCTCAGATCTCTGAAGAATGTGGTCTGTGACTTGCTTTGTTCTAGTCTTTGCTAACACATTTGACCTGCATTTCTTTTCTGGGTTTTAAATGAGCTTTTGGACATGTGTTTTGTAGGTAATTTGTTTTTGAGGAACTGTGGGGTGTCAGGTCTGTTTATCCTGTGGATTTTATTTGTATCTCGTTGTAGATTTAACACCCTGGAGGCTTAGGTGGGATAGTGCCAGATACATATTATTAGAGCTGAACCAAATTACAGGTAACAGAATGTGGATTGGATTGGATTTTTAGATTCCAATAAACGTTTGTAAATTCAGGGGTGGAAGTATTGTTTATTTAACTTTTATCAGTGTGTCAGCTACACAGCTAAAGATATACAGAGGAATTACAGCCAGACCTTAGGCTGGGGAAATTCAGATGAGGACAGTAGGCACTATTAAAAGTGTCATGAGACTTTATTCAAAAATGGTTCCCTTCTAATCATTGCTATAAATCCAAAGAGGGACTCAAGTATTTTTCCTGTGGTGGGTTTTTGTTTTAAAGTGGCAGTCCATTTGGTTAATTACAAAATCAGGCCTCAGCCCTGCGACTGTTTCCTTCCAAGTCAATGGGGTTCCCCGGAGGCACAAGGGACATTGTCGCAGAGGCTGAGAGCCATGACTTCTGGAAGCCTGTTCAAACAAAGAAGGGTTGCAGAATCAGGCCTTTAGTAGCTCTTGCATTGTAATACTTTATTTAGGATGTTTAGATACTAAATAGAGTTTTTCAAGCCAGCATGGTCAGACTTATCAGTGCATTTATCCCAGGCCTGCTATTGCCTCACCGCTAAGCAGTCTAGGTGCAGATTTAGTTGCATTTTGATTTTTGACAACAGTATGTTCTGCCCGATCAAAGCCCTGCCCTGTATCTTGCCTCTCTCTTGGAACGTTTCCTGCAGAGTTTTCATATGCTACAAGGTGCTTCACTGCTTATGCTAATCCCCACCCTAGTTTTGCATCAGATATATTGCAAAGTAAACAAAGGTTAAGCAACAAGAAAAGGGAGTAGGTTTTGCGTGTGACTGACTCAGAGATTCCTGAATTTAGTGCCTAATGCCATGCCCTCCCTCAGATAGGGTACACTAGCGTTACAGCCACAGCTACCATGCGTGATGCAACCACTGAAATTACAATACGTTACGAATTGTGAGTAGCCTCTGTCAAGTCCCGTAACTGATTCTCTGGTACAGTACAGTCTTTTTAGGAGAGCGTCCGTTCAAACGCAGGATACTCTTAAAACAAGGCAGTGTCACATTTGCAAATGTCTCCAGAAAACACTATCTATCCGAAGGTGCCCAAAGTACAATCCAAGGGCTAACTGTTTCCCAGGGAGTCTTAAAATATAGCTCATGCATTTACTTGGAGAGGAAGGTCAGAGGAGAATGCTGCTCAGCTATGACAGGAGGGATAGCTCAGTGGTTTGAGCATTGGCCTGCTAAAGCCAGGCTTGTGAGTTCAATCCTTGAGGGGACCACTTAGGAATCTGGGGCAAAATCAGTACTTGGTCCTGCTAGTGAAGGCAGGGGCTGGACTCAATGACCTTTCAGGGTCCCTTCCAGTTCTATGAGATGGGTATATCTCCATTCATTTGACTACAACTGTTATTGCTGGTGGTCTTTTAACAGGCAAATCCTATTTATCTGTCAAGGAAAATACAAGTACAAGCATTTCCCCTCCCCTCCTTTTTCATCAAAAGCATTCAGGCTCCTCTCTTAAAGATGCTTCAAAGCCTGCAAATTCTTAATAACCTTGGGGCAAAGTTTTGTGGTCTGTAATCCAGCCTCTGATTGGCTGCAGTTGGTGTCTTGCTCAATTTAAAGATCACGTGATTTTGGAGCCCCTTGACCATTCAGTCTCTCTACTAAATTACCATATATACTCGTTCATAAGCGAATATTTTTGGTAAAAAAGTGATGCATCAAAGAGCAGGGGTTGGCGAATAAATGGGTCTACACCAAAAGTTGATGATTTTAAACTCTATGGAATCATTGAATTGAATATCTAATACAGGGATCGGCAACCTTTGGCACACAGCCTGCCAGAGTAAGGTGTGCCACTTCCCGCAGTTCCCATTGGCTGGGAATGGCAAACCGTGGCCACAGGGAGCTGAGGGGCTCCATGCCTGCAGACGCTCCAAGTAAACAAAACATCCCGACCTGCCAGCGGCTTGCTCTGACGAGCCGGGAGCCAAAGTTTTCCAACCCCTGAAATATAGGGTCGGCTTATGAAAGGATCATACAGTTTTTTGCTATTTTTACCTATCCATTTTGGGGGAGGGGGGTCGCATAAACGAACGGGCCAACTGAACGAGTGTATACGGTACTTGAACTGCTTGAATCAAAAGCTCTGTGAAGCTGCATTAGATTTGAGTGAGAGTCACAACTAGAACCTTTTATAAAACTCAGTAAAAGGCTCCAATGTCACGCTCTTGGGCCTGAACACGGGCCTGTATGGGAAGTTCTGCTGTTTAAGGACTTCAAATGTGCGTGCGTTCCCTCCAATGGTCCTTGTTGCAGCTTGGAATAACACTGGAAATAAACAGCCATTTCGCACAGTGCGCTCTAGCCTGTGTACTGTTGCTGGGTGATATGGTGTGGTGGGTGGTGACGCTGCCACTCTTGAAGGCTGTTCTCTGGGAACAACTTTTTCCTCAACCCAGGAGCACTTCATCCAACTCTGAGCGTCAGCCTGAAAAGCGCATGCTGCTGGAGTCCATCAGACTGCTCTCAAGCCATCCCTGCTAACCTTGTGCCTGTGATGGACGCGGTTAGGGAAATGCAATCAGCCAAGCTGACTGAGTTTTTGTCTTATTAATCGGGATGGCGTTTGTGGCTGACTCACTGCACTCAGGCTTGCCCATGCAGGTGTTGAAACGAAGACTGATGTGGTGTTCTTGCCAGGTGTTCAGTCTCCTTTTTGTCCTTGGCCACCTGGTTGCCACAAGACATTCTCAGAAAGAGAGGAGAAGTGTATGTGTATGGATCCAAAATCCAAGCTCAGCAGAGATGCATTAATAACAGGGTTGGTCAGGAAATGATTTCCCCTCCTCCCCTCCCCCCCCCGCCTCCATTTACTAAATAAAATTGACAAATGTCATCTAAATTTTTGATGAAAATTAACTTTTTTTTTTCATGTGTTTCTCGTTTGTAAACCCAGAACTAGTAGATAGGTTCTTGCAAAACTGACACTCTCCTTGCTTCTGTTCCTCTCGAAAGATAGGTATGTTTTGCTTTCTCCCTTCTGCTTATATATACTTCTGAGGATTGCATTAATGATCCCAATTGCATGCAAATCACACTCCACAACAGAGACCTGAGAACACAAACAATCTGTTTTGCTGGCTCACATTTCCTCCAGCTAACCATCTGGGGCATGTCTCTGACTGTTAGCGTCAGGGACCTTTCAGCATGAGATTCTGTTGCTTCACGTCGATTGATTTAGTCATTCAGGAGGAAAACTAGGCTGGGAAGACATGACAGAGATGCAGAGAATGGGTGTCATTCCCACCTGTTGGCAGGGCTACAATGGCAACCAGCAATCCGAACAATCTCAGACACAAACTGGTTGGCAAGACAAATAAATAGGTGTCTCCTTTATAAAAAGAGATTCTTACTTGAATGAAAACCATAATGAGGTTTTCAAGCAAAAGATGCAACTTATCCCCTTCACTTGTTTGCATGGATCACACAATCCTAGTTTTCTAGCCATATAATCCACAGAAATTAAAGGAAACCATCAGATGGTTCTCCCATGCCTCAGATTTGAACCTTGGATTCCTCTGCACTGAGGTGTGAGCATCATGCTCCCAAATTAAAAACGCTATTTACATTATACTTTAATGAACTCCCTCCCATGGAAACCATTAACAAAATCCCATTGATTTCAATGGGTGTGGACTCTTTCATGTGGGAATTTATTCCATTTTTATCTCTAGGTGTATCTATTTTACATGCCTTTCCCCCCCCCCCTTTTTTTTTTTTTTTTTTTTTGAAACTCTCCTGCTTTGCTTTAATTCTTTTGGTAGCAAGTTATTCAGTAGCTATCCCCCTGGCAAAGGTGGGGTTTACACCTTTGGTGCCTCTGCCTTTTAATTCATGCTATTAATCAGCCACAGAGAACATCATTCAAGTAAATTATGGGCTCTATTTACTGTCGGAAAGAACAATCGGACGAGAGGTGTAGTCCAATGGTAAAAGCAGAGGACTGGGAATTCATCAGTTTTATTCCATCACCTTCAGAGGTCAGGGCCAAGTCATGTCAACTATCTGCCATGCACATGTGTAAAATGGGGATAATGATATTTAATTCAGAGGGTGTCTTTAGGCTTCATTATTTGTAAGGTACTTTGAAGACTCAACGTGTCTTTGTTAGTGTTATTGATCCTCCTTTGTGTTGCTATAATATGTAGTTGAAAGAAGCACTGGAACAACTGAGTTCTGAATTTGATGACGAGAGGAACAAGGATTTCGCAGGGACTAAAGAAGCATTTTGTTGAATAGCTATTTATGTCTGGGCGTGTGTTCTACCTGTTTTCATGATTTGACTAAGCCCCCTACAGTAAACAACTGAAATATGGCTTGGGCATGTTCCCACTTTATCCCCCTCGTGCAAAGTGATTCATTTAGAAGAAGAGAGATGCATGGAGGTGGATTAATAGTTTGACTGCCAAGTACTGCTTTGCTACAGCCATAAATCCCCTGTGTAAACTGGGAGTAAGTGGAAGCAGAATTTGGCTCTACATCTCTGAATGCCCAACAAGAGTCTCAGTAAATTCAATCTAGAGCTACTTGCATTGATTAGACACTTTTGGGCGGAGGTTTAATTTCACTCCTCGCCCTACCTAATCAATGACATTTGTGTCCGTATAACACACGGCGGACTCGTGTCTTCCGGTACGTCTAGACGTAAAAAATCCGCGGTAGCAGCAAGAAGTCTCCGAATCTGTCTCAGCTGACTCCAGCTCACAGAGCTCATGCTATAGCACTAAAAACTTGAGTGTCGATGTTCCAGCTCGGGCTTGGAAGCCCGGTGATGGGGGATGGGTGTTGGAACCTAACCTCCAGCTGGAGTGTGAACATCTACACTGCGATTTTTAACACTGTAGCATGATCCCTGTGAGCCCTAGTGTGCAGGCACGGGCTCTGAGACTCACTTCCATGGGTTTAGTGGGTGGTTTTTGTTTTTTTCAGTGTAGACATACCCTTAGTCACCCTTTTGGGGCTGGACCATGTAAAGAGTTTGTCAGCTATTGCTGACACCAACCTTATGGTTCAGCCAGGTTAGAAGGTCCAGGTTCAATCCCAACTGTTGACCTAACCAAAGGCATTATTATCTCTGAACATTCCCAAAGCCCCCTCCCGGCCTGGGCAGTAGGCTGCCAAGCCCAGGGAGCTGGGATACTGCTACTGAGCAACACTAAGGGCCCATTGTCCCTCTCTGCTGCACGACTAAACGATGGGGGTCTGTTGTAGAGCTACAGCAGCCTATAATACCAGCAGCAAAACCCACATGTTGGAGGCCACCGCCCTGCCTGTAGGGATAGGCAACTGTCCGGATGGGGACAGGCGCCAAGGGTAGTAGGTCAGGATTCAGCAGGGATTCTGTGGCAGAGGTAGAAAGAGAGGCCATCAGTTGATCTCGGTCACCCCCAAATCCATCTGGTTGCTAACCAGCAAGAGAGAAGACCGACACTGTCTATCAGCCATGCCCTGCAGTCTGTGTGCTCCTGCCAGCCACTGATCCAGCTATGAAACCAACAAAGCTACTTTACATAAGGAAGGGGCCTGAGGGACTGTCAGAGACAGTCTCCCTGCACAATCATCTGTTTTCTTCCAGTTGTATCTGAATCTTCTCCCTCCTTCCCAAAGGGTGAATCAGATGCCAGCTTTATAAGTCTGGTCCACCTGAGACAGACCTTTATTAATACTGAACAGCAGTAAAAATAACCCACTAAAGCAGACCCACATGCTGTAATAAATCTGTGTTCTTTAGGCTCAGATGCTCTCTTCTCGCCTGTTTTTATTAAGACTTTTTTCTTTTATTTCCTATGACAAGAGCTCATTTAATCTGCAGATATAACACCCTGTGACATAGAGCACTGAGCACATACCGGACACTGGAGATGGTGTCTTACTACTGAACACATAGGAAGCTCCACTGAGTTCGATGGGCCTATTCCATACAAACAGCTACTCGTGTGTTCGCAGGATGAGGGCCCTGGTCACTGTAAATGAATTGCAACTGGAGCTGGTTAGAAAAGCGCAAACAAAGTTTTGCAAACAATTTCGTTCTGGCTCTTCCTCCACATTGAATTTGTTGACATTTTCCATTTAGCTCTAATTATGGTGATTCTTTAGGCACCTTTCCACATGGTACCAGAAAGTTGATCCACACAGTAAACATAGCCCCTAAGCAAGTGGGGAACTAGTTCTATGTTCACCGGCTGACCAACAGACTGAAACCCCTGCTATTAAGGAACAGTCGGACAGAAGCTGACGTGCATCATGTCCTAAAGTACCTATAAAGAGGTTCCGATGGACCAGAGTGAGTAAGTATCAGAACCAAGGACCTTCCTTCTCTTGAGGATTCCCCAAACACCTGAAAGCGTATATAAGCCTGTTCTCATGGCATCTTCAACCCAAGAGATCCGGCTAAACATCAGACTTTGAGTTTTCTTATCCAAACAGATGGAGTTCTCCTAGTAATGGGAGGGAGATGACCTAGGATTCACCACACCATTTTGGGCATGTCTACACTACAAAATTAGGTCGATTTTATAGAAGTCGATCATTCATGTCTCCACTAAGTGCATTAGGTAGGCGGAGTGCGTCCTCAATACAGTGGCTAGCATCAACTCACGGAGTGGTGCACTGTGGGTAGATATCCCACAGTCCCTGCTGCCCATTGGAATTCTGGTTTAAGCTCCCAAAGCCTGATGGGGCAAAAACATTGTCGCAGGTGGTTTTGGGTACATGTTGTCAGTCTCACCTCCCTCCCTCCTTGAAAGCAACAGCAAACAATCATTTTGCGCCTTTTTTCCTGGGTTATCCATGCAGACGCCATAGCATAGATACATTTCTGAGAACAAAAGGGAGACTCTTTCACAGTGAATCAAGAAATTCACAGCAGACAGCACATGTGTTTTAGGTACAAGGTTGCATTTTGCCTTTTATATTGAGCGCCTGCCAGTATGGTGACACATCACCAACTAGGCAAATACAACTTAGATGGGGCTACTATAAGGGGGTGCATAACTGGCTGGATAACAGTACTCAGAGAGTAGTTATTAATGGTTCCCAATCCTGGTGGAAAGGTATAACAAGTGGGGTTCCGCAGGGGTCTGTTTTGGGACTGGCTCTGTTCAATATCTTCATCAACGACTTAGATATTGGCAGAGAAAGTATGCTTATTAAGTTTGCAGATGATTACAAAACTGGGAGGGATTGCAACTGCTTTGGAGGATAATTCAAAATGATCTGGACAAATTGGAGAAATAGTCTGAGGTAAACAGGATGAAGTTTAATAAAGACAAATGCAAAGTGCTCCACTTAGGAAGGAACAATCAGTTTCACACATACAGAATGGGAAGAGACTGTCTAGGAAGGAGTACGGCAGAAAGGGATCGAGGGGTTATAGTGGACCACAAGCTAAATATGAGTCAACAGTGTGATGCTGTTGCAAAAAAAGCAAACATGATTCTGGGATGTATTAACAGGTGTGTTGTGAGCAAGACACAAGAAATCATTCTTCCGCTCTACTCTACGCTGGTTAGGCCTCAACTGGAATATTGTGCCCAGTTCTGGGCACCGCATTTTAAGAAAGATGTGGAGAAATTGGAGAGGGTCCAGAGAAGAGCAACAAGAATGATTAAAGGTCTAGATAGTATGACCTGTGAAGGAAGGCTGAAAGAATTGGGTTTGTTTAGCTTGGAAAAGAGACGACTGAGAGGGGACATGATAGCAGTTTTCAGGTATCTAAAAGGGTGTCATAAGGAGGAGGGAGAAAACTTGTTCATCTTAGCCTCTAAGGATAGAACAAGAAGCAATGGGTTTAAACTTCAGCAAGGGAGGTTTAGGTTGGACATTAGGAAAAAGTTCCTACCTGTCAGGGTGATTAAACCCTGGAATAAACTGCCTAGGGAGGTTGTGGAATCTCCATCTCTGGAGATATTTAAGAGTAGGTTAGATAAATGTCTATCAGGGATGGTCTAGACAGTATTTGGTCCTGCCATGCGGGCAGGGGACTGGACTCGATGACCTCTCGAGGTCCCTTCCAGCCCTAGAATCTATGAATCTATGAATCATGCATGGCTGGGCAACAGAATTCGGTTTCCAGGCAGCCATGGTAAGCCAAAGGGTACGTGGGGTTGGCTTCTTCTGCATTCATAATATGTGGGAAGGTTTCAAACTGCAGCGCCCTCCTTTCCCATAGCAACCAATGCCGGTTGGGTTTGCCATTTAAAAGGAGGGGCTTGGGTTTTGGGGTGAGTGTGCAGCATACCCCTTCTCCCTCCCCCACCTCTACCGCCATTCCCCCGCCTGCGTGGCTATTCTCCGGGATGATCCCTTTTAGCCAAGCGCAAACAGCCCAGCGTGCCCGGGGTCTAATGTGTCCGGGATCACCAAACAGAGGGGATTACTGTTCCCTTACAAAACTTCCCCTATTTCAACCAGGTGACCATGAATAACATCACTCTCCTGTGGCTGACACAGAAACATAAAGACCGAATGTTGCATGAATGCGACCAAAACCCAGGACCATTCACTGCCATGCTTTGTGCTGATTCCAGACCTCTTGCTACTGGCTTTGCGTGTTAAAGTGTCCTACCATGGAGGACAAAATAAGGCAGCTCTCCCCAGAAACCTTCTGTAAAGGCTTTCAGAGTACTTCCAGGAGAGCTTCATGGGGATGTCCCTGGAGGATTCCTGGTCCATCCCCAGACACGTTAACAGACTTTTCCAGTAGCTATACTGGCCGCGAATGCATCCCATTTGTTCAGGGCAAATCAAACACTAAACACAATTGCTTTTAACCCTTGTAGTGTTGTTACAAATGTGCACTCACCAGAGGTGCCTTCTCCACCTTCAGCGTCTGAGAACAATATACCCTGGGAGGTTATTGGGTCCAGGGTGAGGAAAAGGTCCTGGCTGCCTGGGAGTACAGATTCTCCGCTTGTCTGCTGCGTATTCTCCTCCTCCTCCTCTTCCTCATCCATGTTGCGTGAGGCTGCCAACTTCCAGGTGTCCACAGAGAGTGTTGGGGTACTGATAGGGTCCCCCGCCGAGAATGACATGCAGCTGATCACAGAAGCAGCATGTCTGGGGTTCTGATCCAGAGCCACCGTTTGCCTCCTTTGTCTTTTGGTAGGCTTGCCTGAGCTCCTATTTTCATGCGGCACTGCTGTGTGTCCCTGGTATAGCCTCTGTCCACCTTGCCCTGTGCGATTTTTGGCATATATATATATCAGCATTTCTTCTGCTGGATCAGAGTTCTTCCTGCACAGATTCTTCTCTCCATACAGAAATCAGATCAAGTGTCTCCCATTCGCTCCATGCTGGAGCTTGTTTGCGATTCTGGGACTGCATGGTCACCTGTTCTGCTGAGCTCGCCACGCTGATCAAACAGGAAATGAAATTCAACAGTTCCCAGTGCTTTTCCTGTGTACTTGGCTAGTGCATTGGAGTTGAAAGTGCTGACCAGAGCGGTCACATTGGAGCACTCTGGGATAGCTCCCGGAGGCCAATACCATCAAATTGCACAGCGCTGCATCTACAATACCCCAAATTCAACCCAGGAAGGTCGATTTTAGCTCTACTCCCCTCATCGGGGAGAAGTACAGAAGTTGATTTTAAGAGCCCTTTAGGTTGGCAGAACGGGGTTGGTTGTGTAGACGCATTCATTATAAAATCGACCTAACGCGGCTAAATTTGACCTAATCTCGTAGTGTAGACCAGGCCTTCTTATATGACGGTGTTTGGTTTTAACAGCAGTTAGCTTTATTCTTGTCTCACAGGTTCTATTCTCCTTATTTTTAGGTGATGTTGTCGAATTGTATTATGAGGATAATCGCGTTACTACAGTGACTGATTCTGGAACAGCGACGCTTAAGCCTCGGCCAAGAGTCCGACCGTTACTGACCTTCATGCCCCTCGTGAGTATTTTCCAAATCCCTGATTACGTTCCTGAATCAGGGCCGCCCAGAGGATTCAGGGGGCCTGGAGCAAAGTGGGGGAGAGGACATAAAAAAAAGGCGCCACCCGCTGCGGCGCTCCAAGTCTGCGGCGGTGGCGGGTCCTTTACTTGCTCCGCGTCTTCGGCAGCACTGAAGGACCCGCCGCCGAAGACCCGGACCACCGCTGGGTGAGTGGCCAGGGCTCGCAGGGCCCCTTTGCCCCACTTGCCCCCCCGCTCTATGCGGCCCTGAAATGCAGGGGTCTCACTGCACCAGTGGTACAAGGTCAAAGGAGCTTGCTCTGCCACTCTAGCAAATGGTGTTTAGAACCAGCTGGATTGGTGTGGTGCCCGGTATATCTTTTGTCGTCTATATGCAGAAAGAAAATCAGATCGGAAGCAAAACCACTTTTTAATGATGATAGGTACAGGCAGGGACTGAAATCTGATCTGAGCCCATAGTTTATGATGGACATAGGCAAAATAGCCAAGTAGGAAACTGTGAGGTGAGGTAAGTTACATTGGTCATGAACTTGGTAAACTGCATTAGCATTTCTGATGTAAATACAAGGCTGAATGTGTTGGTAACAAATCAGAATCAGGTTGTGAGTACAAGTATCAGAGGGGGGGGCCGTGTTTGTCGCTTTTTACAGATCCAGACTGTGTCCTGTGGCATCTTATAGACTAACAGACATATTGGAGCATGAGCTTTCGTGGGTGAATACCCACTTTGTGCATGCATCTGACGAAGTGGGTATTCACCCACGAAAGCTTACGCTCCAATACCTCTGTTAGTCTATAAGGTGCCACAGGACTCTTTGTCATTGTGAGTACAGTATTCTGATTTCACTGCTACTGGTAATGCCCTCTCGTTAGCTCAGTTATGAGATCCTCATTAGTAAAGTGAGGTCATGAAGCAGAAGTGGGGAAAGGGAAATCGGCAAAGCTCTAAGCAGGGATGCTATAAATGAGCAAAACCCCCTTGAGCTGAATGGAACAATGGAGCAGTTGGTGTCCTGATGTGGTATAACAGGACTTTACACCCAATGATATTTATGGGTCAGTGTGTGGCTCCGTGCCTGCCAGCTCCAAAAGCAAATCCTCCTCCCACTGTGTGATAGGAGACCCCTACAGAATTCAGAGGGGTTAAACTATTGTAGAAATTACTTTAAAAACCTAGAGAATCAGACCCTTTTTGCAGGCTATTTTGAACGATCCTCTAGGCTGCTGTGAGTGGGACATAATTCTTTATTCAAGGGTTATCACTGTTCTGTTCTATTCTAGATAGGTTTTTATCTGAGTGCCTTCCAGTAGTGCATTAAGCAACGTGACTACACATCTGTCACATGTTGTTGTTTCTCTCATCTTTTCTCCAGGAGGAGGAGTGTGTGCAGTGGAGTGTCATGTTTTGGTAGACGTGTGGTGAATTTTGTTGTTGTTAAATAAATATACCCATTGTTATGTGTTTATATTAGAGAAGGCAGGTCAAAGGAATACATGTGGCACTTGGAGAAGGTTTGTGATGGTCCTGAGTTCATTCCAGAGCCTCAGACTATGCCCAGGACAGGATGCAGACAAAACTCCTGTCCTGATTAAAAAAATTGAGTCCTGTATTAGAATCGGCCCAAATTCAGCAAATGCCACTTGGGGGTTCTTCATCAGCTCCTTCCCTCCTCCCCTGTATAACGCAGGTTGCATTAAGATGGTGGTCATGATTCTGGCCATCCTCGCTCTTAAGGTGAGCATGTAACTAACAGAGCTGAGAGGGAGGAAAGACTGGTATGTCTACGTCAGGTTGAATTAACCCCATGAAAATAGCTTCTTTATTTGTTTCATTCCCTGTGTACCAAACCACATACATGCTCAGCTCTGCCACAGCTGCTTAACATCAAAGTCAGGGAGTGCACCAAAAACAAAGGGCAGCTGCTGCTCTATGCCTGTGACTTGGAGCTCTTCCATGATGGGTGAGGCTGAGAGCTTTTCCCTGGGATCTCTTGGGCTTTTGCTCTCAGTGCATCAGTTTCGCTTGTTTGCACTGTCAGACAGTTCTCCCATATCTTTACGTAACCTCTAGACAGATCCTTCTATAGAAACTCCTTGGGACAGGGACTCTCTCAGACAGGATTATCAGCACTTAAATAGCAACTGGATGCTAACATTGAAGTTAGGAGGTACAGTTAGCAGGGCTAGATATGGGGATCCCCTAAAAATCTCCAGAAGAGTCTCTCTATCTCCAGAATCAGAAGGAGAGAGTACTCCTTGCAAATTCAGTAAAATCTCCCCATTTGCTATGAGAATTGGGTATATTTTTCCTCACATGATGATCCTTCCCAAGGGTCAAGTCCCATAAGGAGTGTGGAATAGGGCACAACTGCCTAGGTGTATTACGGAGACAGGGTAGCTGAACTGCATGTAATATACCAGACATGGGATACTGTCCTTACCAGATACTGGTCTGGTCATGCAAATCCTGCATTCTTAGCCCTGAAGAGCTGACATAGCTAAGAGAGAATGAGCCAGATTCTGTTGCTTCTTGTGCCTCATCAGCATAGCTACATTTACAACATTTCAGTCAGTTATTACACCTGTGCACTGCAGCGACTAGGTTGCATAAATATTAATGGAGTTTTACAGGTGTTGTTATGGGTATTAGGAGACAATAGAATTGCAGAGGTGTCATTAAAGGAACAATTAGGAGGCTGTGGGATTACACAGGTATTGTTGAAGGAATAATAAGGAAGCAATGGAGCTGCACAGGTGTCACTGAAGGCATGACTTACCTGCCGAACGTTTCTTAAAGCTTTTTGCAATAGACAGAGAGAACCCTGCTTGATTGGGAGAGCACAGACTGAGTTTTCAGGGCTGGCTTTTAGCTGAAAAACTTTTTAGAACTTGTATCTTGTATGGAATCAAAGAGAAGGAACAAGCATGGGAACCCCGTGCGGTCAATTTTCCAGGGGAGATCCATGCTTGTGGTACAGCCGGCCTTCTGCCTCTGCTTGAAATGGGCTACTAGGGGAAGAGAAGCAGGGCAGGGGGAATGAATAGGTCTCTGCAGCACAAATGTCTTTTGGAATAAACATGCAGCACCATCCCCTTACTCAGCCTCAACAATGCAACTTTCTCACCTCCCCATGGTGTGTTATTTGGCTACAGGAGGGGAGCTGTCAGACTCCAAGCTTACATAGTCCCTCATCCTCCAACAAGTGTCATGGTATTGCTGCCTTTTCCCCCCCTCCCCCCGCCCCCCGATGCTTCCTAGCTTCTCTGCACTCTCAGAATTCCCTTTTTAAAAATAAATGGAGAAACCAAAGGAATGAGTCACTGAGAAGGCTAAAAAGAAGGGCAGCCCAGCTGTGCCTTTGCAGGCAGTGAGAACCTGCCCTATAAGCTCCTCAAGTAGTGTCTCTCCCTCCCTGCTTTGCTTTGCTGCCCTGTCACTCGGCCTGTCTGGCATCAGAGAGAAATGAGAGCTTTCCCGCCTACTGAATGTCGGCTGCACTTCCCTGCATCCCACACATACACAGCAGAACAGTGTAGAGGTACTTCTGGCCCAAGTGTTTCTATAGCAGGGAGGCCTGGTGGAACGTATGCTTACACAGTGTCACATGACCCCTGCGGGAGGGGTGGGGGGAGAAGGGGAATGGGGATTCTTAACACTGGCAAATGACGTTCTCCTCCAAAAAATGGGGGTTTAGTGACTGAAATTTTTGCAGAAAAACTTCATTTTTGTCTTCTTTTTTTGGCATTGCAGGGGAAATGTCTCACTCTTCAATTTTTTTTTCCAATTGGGGCACCGGGGGGAGAGTAGGGGGTTTTCCCACTAAGGTAGAAGTAAATTGTTTTGAAATTTTTAATAGAAAAAATTTGAATTAAATGAAAAATGTAATTTAAACATGTTTTTTTTCTTTGCATAATAACCTTGCCTTTTTTCACCCAGCTCTAGCTGTGATGTGAAATGAATGGAGCGGAGACCCACTCTCCTGCTCCTGTAGCCTTGCTGTAACACACAACACATAAGCAATTTATTAATCTACAACCCCTTCTTTTCACACAGCAACTGACATTCTGCATTGCCAGGGCTTTGCTAGGCTGACGTAGATGCGATCGTGAGTCAATATTGAAAGTGGCTTAGGGTTTGTGTACACCCTGCCTTGGAATTGTGCCCAGACCTCTTCAACATTCCTCTCTGTATGACAATTTTTCCCTTGCAAGACTAACTTCCTTCCCGCATGAACCCTTATAGCATTCAGCAGTGGCCTTGCTACCAAGGGCGATGTTTTCCAGTAGGCACTTTAATGAGAGGGTACTTGCAACTCATGTACTCTTGGGAGCAGTGGCTCTTTCTTCAGTGATCAACAGCCTGCACCTCGCACAACTTCCTCCATTCTCATTGCCAGTGCAAGGTGCTGCCTTGACAGCCCGGAGATCAAAGCACACTAGCTAAAACCACCAAGCAGGGGCAGCAGCGGAAGGGGCAGGAAAAGCTTTCCTGATCTGCCTCACCCCTTACTTGGAGGAGCCACCAAGAGGGATTAGGAGGGAGCTCAGTCAGCCCTCGGCCTCTCTGAGATTAGTCCCCGTTTGTGGCAGTGGTTGGGTCATCTTTTGCTACAGACTCTTGCCTCTGGGAACCACAATGAGACGCACCAAAGTCATTCCAAATGAAGGACGTGTAGGTCCTCGTGATAGGAGATCGTGGAACCGGGCAAAGGACAGTCAGGCAGGGCTCTCTCATCAGCATTTGAAGGGTGAGAGAAGCTTCCTTGGAGAGGGACGGCCTAATTCTGTCCCACATTCATGAAGGAGCGCCTTTGCATGCCAGTGAATGCTCATCCCAAGCAGGGCGCTCAGTGCACAGAAAACCTCCTCAAACCTGAAATGCTGGTTCTAAGCGAACCACTCAGGAGAGTAGAAGCACCTCACCATGAGTCAGAGGGAGGCTGAGTAAAGCTAGTCACATGCCTAGCAAATACATGCAGTTGCTATGGCCAGCATTGTCAAGAGAGGCCACTGACTTGGGCTTCCTCCATTTTTGGAAGACAAACATGTGACATTGTGGGGGCTAATAAGAGGTGCGGAGCAACCACAACTCCAAAAGAATTCCCTGGGAGCAGCAGGTGCTCAGACAGAACCCTTAAACATCTCATTTTGACAGCTCAAAAAATTGGACACACACAGTTATTGGACACTTGAAAATATAGGCCTTCCTCTTGTTCGTTTCTGTAGGGGTGTGTCCCTGTAATCCAGTGTGTGACACATGCACTTCTCCGAATGCAGGGGCAAATGAATGCTTAGAAATCACTCTATTTCCTTGTTAACAAGCTACTGTGTGTATTGCGCTCCTGAGATTCAAGAATTGCTGGTTTTCTATTTGTCGCCTCCCTTATGCTTTCATGGCTGTACCAGAGAAGGCCACGCGAGCTTGTATGAAATGCCTTTAGACAGCTCTTTGTTTGGCTTTTGCTGGCAAAGTTGCAGACCTCAAGGAAATCCTATTGAAGTCATGGCCTGACATCTTCCGCTGGAGAGGTGCCGCTGGGCAAGGGCAAAGGGGGAGAAATCCTGAAATGCTTCCTTCTCCCCTCTGTTCTCCTTTGCCCTTCGACAAAAGCTAAGGTTTCTTGCCCAAAATGTTCCCTCCCATTATCTTGGGTATCTCCAGGAACCACAGAATGTCCTGCATGGGAACAGCCAGAAGTCCATCTAGCCTGGCAGTCGGCCTCTGACAGACGTTGATACCTGATGCCTTAAAAGTAGCCAACCTGTTCACCACTGTTAATGTGCCTGGTCAATTGAATATTGACATACATTTTGGGGCTGAGGCGGATGGTCTCCTGACTGTGTCATGATCAGTTTAGGGCAGGCGCTGAAGGCTGTGACTGGGACTCCGTAAAGCACACAGCGAGGGAACATCTGCATTGTCCATTTTGTCAAGAATTGACAGGAAACTCTGGGTGAGCGTGGGGGTGGGTTTAATATTCTTCTCTCTGGGAGATCCTCTCGGGTTTCTCTGCCACTTCTGATCACTGCTTCTTCTGGAGCCCAGCCACGCTGCTCCCAACACAGTCTAAAAGGGAGTGTTTTAACAAGTCAGCCGTTCCTTCCTATCCTACCTGCTGCTGCTGAGTGTGATCTCTCTGGGACATAAAATTCAACCCCTGAGTGAGACCGCTTAATAGCACTCTGGTGAGTTGGCAATATTATAGTCCTCAATGGACCCCCTTTCCTGGCAGCATTAATGTAAATAGCAGCCAGCCTGGCATTCATGAATCCAGGCCAAGGCAGTTTTTGCAAAAACCCCATCCTTGATACATATCAGCAACACTCCGAGTGGGTGGGGTTGAGAATCCTAAGCATTCAAGTGTCTGAAGGTGTGTGTGAAATTGCAGGACAATGGTCACGTTTCAGCCAGCAATGTTCTGGATCTATGTACAATCCAGGAAGGAAGCTATTTTTAGTAACATGTATTGGCTGTATAATTATCAGGTGGTGCGGAAAACACAACCCAAACAATTGCAGTGTTTCTTTTTGACTCTAATAGGGTATGTGGTTCTTAGAACAATTTTTTTTGGTGGCTCAGGGTGTGGCCACTAACCCTTGCTGGTGGCCGCTCTGACAATTTTTCCAAGCCCAAACCCCGCCGCACTGGGCTCAAAGCCCAGGGGCTGAACCCTGAAGCCTGCTGAGCGCACACACACTGGGCCCGATATGTCTGCGAAGGTGCTGCCCGGAGCCCCCAAGAGGCTGCGTGGTGCAAGGCGCTGATTTCCCCCTAGCCCCCCAACTGGTGGTGCCAACATGGCAGCCAGGAGCAACAGCTGGACGCTACTGGGAGGGGTCGCTGCTTTGCCACCGTGCCCCAGCCCCATCTCAGCCCAAGAGACTGTTGTGGTTGCAGAAAAATCCCCTGATGGCTGCATGCAGCCACAGTGGCTGCAGTGAGAAATGCAAACCCTCATGCTGCAGGGCACAAGCCAACCTCTAACTATTGGGGGTCAGGAGGAAGCGTTCCCCATGGGCAGGTTATTCCATAACTGCCTACCACGGGGTTCCTCTGAAGCAGCTGGTGCTGGCCGCTGTCAGAGACAACAGACTGGGCTAGATGTGCCACTGCTCTGGAAATTCCTGTGTCCCTAAATTATCCCACACTGCTTTCTTTTTACACCCAGTGCCTTTACAGCCAAGACTCTCAACGTGTTTATGATGGTGGAGTAGATTATGTGTTAAACTGAAACTTTGGCCAGTGCGACCTTGGAACCCTACTGCAATCTCTTGCAAAAGTAACAATATTGCCCAAAGAAAGGCAAAGGGCACTGGCTACAGCATTATCCAGGGGTTTGTATAGGGGACGCAGCCACGCTGTGCAATGGTGGAGACTGCTCTTAGGGCAAAATTCTCTTTGCACAAAAGACTGTAAAGAGCTGCCTAGAAGAAGCCGTTGGCAGTGCACAACCCCACATTTTATGGGTCCTACAAAACCCAGGAACTGTGCTATCTGTTCTTGAGCTCTAGCTGCTGGCTCTTTATCTGTTAACAATGTATGTTTGCTATCGATAAAGAGCACTCCTGTTACAGGAACCATCTGACTGGTATAAATTTCTCTGTACAGGATGGCCCAATTCAGCCTTATCCAGCACTTTGTGCAGTCACAGCAAAGTGGGTGTCTAACACCACTCTTCTGATTTGGTAGCACTTTGCACAAGGTGTAGGTGACTGCACACGGTGCCAGGCGAAGAAGGAATTGAGCCTGGAATGTCTATAATGAAGTCTCGAGAAGGTGCAGCCGAGGCTCAAAACTGCTGAGTAAAGCGTTGGTCCAGGAATTACAGAGTTCCAGTCCTGACAGGGCTTGGTCTGTAATTTTAATGCATTAGTGTATGTTTAGCGAGCAGCAAAAACTTTAAACGCTTTTGCTGAATGATCGTCACATTGAGTCACTGGAGGGGCAGGTTGGGCAGTTTGTGTTTGGGAGGCACAGGAGGCCCTTGTTCAGCATTTCAGCCTAGTTGAAAGTGCCATGAATGAGGCCGCTTCTCGAAAAAATGGCATGAACTGGAGCTGAATAAAATTTTTGCACCCAAATGACCTGAAATGGCCCTGGCTTCAGATAGCTCCACAAGACTGAAGCTCAGCAGGGTCACCAAGATTTGGGCATATGGGCCAGTTCCTGTTTTGCTTGCGCATCAAAATGCTTCCGAATTTGCAGTGCGGATGCAAAAAGAGTCGACTCAGCAATTTCAGCTGGGTTTCGCGGTGAGTCCTCGGTGCTAACTAGGGAGAGGAATGCAAACTCATGAGGGTCGCGAGGTGGAGGGCAGTGTCAGTGGCACTTAACTTGTTAGGCTGTGCTGAATGCCACAGCCCCTCCACAGAATTCATGCCATTTCTTCAGTGAGTTAGTGTCCTCTGCGCGTGAACTTTGGTGAGCAACTGCCAATGCTTGGTGGAGACTATCTTCACCCCTGCCCTGCCCTGTCCAGTAGAGATGGAATAAGGCAATCTGGAGTGCCAAGTCCATTCCCAACAGGGGTGCTTCCCAAGGCCACCATGCCAGCAGCGGGTGCACCAATGGTGGTAGCTCTCTGGCAATAGCTGGTGTTCCTTCCCCGGTGGGAGGTTGTCTGCACATGCAGGCAGACAAGTCTGCACTGGTTACAGTCAAGTCATGTTTTCAAGCTTTTCTTCACAACCAGGAGGCCTATGAACATATATACATGAAAGTTGAGATTCAGATGACCTAACATGGGTAAAACTCATGCCCAGCACTTTATACACATGGTATTTGAGGTGTTTTTATTATTTATTATTTATTTGTATTGTTGTTGAGCCTTGGAGCCCCAGTCATAGACTCATAGACTTTAAGGTCAGAAGGGACCATCATGATCATCTAGTCTGACCTCCTGCATGATGCAGGCCACAAAACCGTCCCAACCCTTTCCCTTGACTCTGCTGTTGAAGTCCCCAAATCCTGTGGTTTAGAGACTTCAATTAGCAGAGAATCCTCCAGCTAGCGATCCCTGCCCCATGCTGCGGAGGAAGGCGAAAAACCTCCAGGGCCTCTGCCAATCTACCCTGGGGGAAAATTCCTTCCCGACCCCAAATATGGCGATCAGTAGAACCCCGAGCACGTAGGCAAGATTCTCCAGCCAGACCCTCATTAGCCATTATACTACTTACCAGCGATGGCGCGGTGAATGGCATGAATCAGGACCCCTTTGTTCTAAGTGTTGTGTATATACAGTTGTGAGTTTTCTTACCATCCACTTATTAAACCCTTTCAGAACACCCAGGAGACACATGGAGTGGCTGTGCCAACCCCTTCTGTGCCGGAGGGCTTTGAAGAAAAAGCATCTCTAGGTAAGGTGTCCTCTCTGCTGAGGTATTCAAAGTCTTTAAAATGGCTTTAATGCACAGATCTGCTTATGTTGCCATCACCGTTCCTTAATCATGCAACTAGTTTGGCTGAAGACAATATACCAAGGCGTCAGGATCTGGCCTCCTGTGTTTCCACACGAACTGAATAAGCTTTCAGTTGCTGGCTGACTTGAGGAGGATTCCAAGTGTCTTTAGGGAAAAGGACTGAAACACAGTTACGAGATGCTGTCATCAGATGAAGCCAACACCTGCAAAGCACGTTGGGTTAGTTTTTTCTGTGATGCAACCATGGCAACTATCAAGAGTTTTTTAAACATATATAAAGTTATTCCATTGTTGACATGGAAATTTGGTTGCTTAATTTGTTCCCTTATTCAGTAGGAAGCATAGGAGGTAACTAAATTTTGTCTTGACTCTAGATAGTGACTGTGATAATAAGAAGTCAGGAGACTGAATATGCTTTTCTGCCAAGTATTACATAATGTCTTGGGAGTCCTGAAACAATCTCATTCTAGTTGTTTCCTTTGTGGACCCAGTTTATCTGGTTTCATATATTTTATATGCAAATCAGTGCATCAGAAAAGATAGAGACACACCGAGGGAGAGTACAATACAATACAAAATAAGTTAGTAGCAATCGCTAACTTAAAACTCGTGAACCCCAATCAAAATTCCATAAGTTATGGAAGTATCTGATAGAAGTCTACACTGTCTTTTCTTTTTTTTTTTTATTAGTTCCTCCCTAATTTTCATGACCAAACGAGCACAAAATACATTGCAGGATCTCCCAGTGCAGAAAGAAGCCAAGAGACCTTCTCTTGTCTATTAACCTCAACTTGTTTTTAAGAAAAGGCTCAATCCATTTTTTTCTTAGTGGTGAGATATAACTCTTATGTTAGAATAATTATGAACTAGGCTCTTCAGATGACTCATTCCACCTGGGCTGAAAGCTTTACAGGTATTATCCAGGCCACCTAAGGAGGTGCCTTCAACTGCCAGTGAAGTCAACAGGAGTTGAGGGTGCTGCACACCCTCAAGATTAAAGACCTAGAGATTAGTATATTTCATCTACTCCATAGAGAGCCTAGTACAAGCTATACCTGCTTCATTAGGGTCTGCCCCTGGGATTTTAGTTGCAAAATCAGGCCCTTATTCTGAGCATCTCCTAAAGATGTATTGAACGCAAGCGCGCTATTAAGGAATGAGTTGCAATGGATGTGTTGCTGCTAAAATCATTTTTAATCAGGTTGTTTTAAATGAAATGCTTCCAGCTGGTTGTGTGACACTTGGCTCTTCTTAGAAGGACAGTTTTGCTGGAGATGTTCTCTGTATGGACCTTGCCAATGTGCAATGTGTTTAATACCAATGTTCTTTCCCATAGGCCTTAGGCCCCAAATCAATGGAAACTACAGACTGTACAATTCAGTTGGAGACCTGCGGCCAAAGGCTTTCGAGAGGGACTATCTGGACAATGATATTCCTCCACCGCCTCCGATGGCCCCACCCCCGCCTCCACCCTCCATGGCACCCCCACCCCCACCAATGGAAATACCACTACCTCCACCATGCACGGCACCTCCACCTCCACCGCCGCTGCCGCCACCACTACCTCCAACGGCAGCATCTCCGCAATCCATGGTTCCGCCTCTGCTTTCGTCTTCAACCGTATCTTCTCCCAGCCCGCTGTCCCCTCCGGATTTCATTCCTCCAGCACCTCCACTCGCTTTTGTGGTGCCCCCAGCGCCGCCTCTGCCCCCTCCAGCGCCTCCCACACTTCATACTCCTATGTTGAACGGCGTCTCCAAGTGGAAATCAGAAACGGTTCTGAACATGAGGCAGACAGACGCCAGGGAAAATGCCAGCGTCTCCTCTCTCGCTGTCACCACTCCACCAGCCTCTCACCAGAAGTCCACCCCAGAACCTCACCTAACTTTCCCCAGATCATTAAAAGTACCTCCCGCTGCCCCGGTGAGAAGTTCATCCATTTCCATGGAAGAAAAAGATTCCGGTGAGGAAGATGGGCCTATTTCCAGACAGCCTCACACCCGCCCTCCCCTTCCGCCGAGCTTTACCATAAGACCTGCAGCAAAGGTGCACTTAGCTGGAGAAGCTGAGCAGAAATCTACCTTGGATAGGCAGATGGTAACAAAGCCCGTCAGACAAATCACAGAACCCGCGAGCCCAAGACCAGGGTCAGACTCTGGCAAAGGGACTAATTTTAATAGCTATCGATCCTCATTGTCAGAGGCAGCAAAGGTCCCGCTGGAGAAAGCTGAAAAGGACTTAGGTCCAAAATCTGAGCTTCCTACTGCAGAGGAGGAACTGGACGTGCCCTCCCCAGACTACATATCATCTGATGATGACTGGAAGGAACCCAGTAATCTAAATAGGCTGAAGCAAGAACTGTCAGTTCTGCTGTCCTCTTCTTCGAAAAGGGAGGAGAGACAGCTGGATAAACCCATAACTGCCAGACCTACCAATAGTATTACTGACCATGCTAGCAATGATAGGTTTAGCTCTGTTGGGTCAAAACAAGCTAAACCTACTTTGAAGGACCCACAGTTACCAGCAGGGGGGGGAAGTGAGAGGAAAGAGAAGATACCTACTAATTCACTCACTGCAAAAGAGAACTCCTCCTCTGTTTTCTCTGCTCCAGTCAATAAACCCACCAACACACAAGCAAACAGTGTTATGAAATTCAGGAACGAGCTGGAAGCACTACTCTCCCCAACAAAGGAAGGTCAACCACCAATAGGACTTACAAATCACAGACAAAGTCCAGGTACAAACAGAGTTACCCTGAATTCTGGTAGCAGCCAGACAAATTCTGGTGACTCCAGGCTGCCAAAACCTGTTGCCAATCAGCTCCCACCCACAGCAGCTTCAGTGGAAGTTGAGAAGACACAGGAGGATCGTAAGACTCCCAGTGCCCTCACCAGTAATAAAACTTTGGAGAACTTAAACCCTGTTCCAGGATACCCGCCATCTGAAAATGTTCGGAAGTCTCCAGACCCACCTCAGAAACCAAAGGACCAACTCTTTGTTCTAGCCTCCTCTTCACCCTCTTCTATAGAGGCTACCTCTCCCACACAAACCTCTGGGCCATACACAGACTTTTCTCTCGTCCAATACAAGACCCATCGGGCCAAGACCAGCTCCACAGACAGTCTATCCTCTCTGACCCCCTCCCAAACTGTGGAGGAGGGGCCAGTCAGTACAAACAAACATGATGCAGAAAGAGGCACAATCCTGTGCTCTGCTGAGAAGCCACGGGTGCCTTCACAGCCAATCTCTTCCTCCATGAATGCAGACCAGGAGGATGACGATGCCTTGATCCACCCAGTCACAGGAGAAAAGGTGGAGAAAGGCTCTCCAATGGCTCTCCTCCTGGCTGCAAAACAGCGGGCCCAAAGAGGCAGGCAATCTGCCTCCCGCCAGAACAGTTATTTGTCCAAAAAGCCCCCCGTTAAGCTATCCGAGAAACTCAGCAGCGGCAGCAGCAGCCAGTCAGAAACTGGCTCGACCAACTTCTACTACAGTGAGTCCAAGCCCTACTCCTTTGTGGTGGTACCAAAGTCCCCGCCGAAGGAGTCACCTGCCCTTTTGGAGGGAAAGCAGCATGACAGGATGGTCACACCTGAAGGCAAGGCACTGGGCTTCTCGGAACCAGGACAGAGAGCCTACAAACCACTGTCGTTCTCCAGCACTTCTGAGCAAAGCCAGAGCATGCAGAAAACTAGCGCTGGGGAGTCCCAGCGCCTTTCCAAGCCAGACAGGTTTGGTGCCTCCAGTTTAGTTCAAGGCCTCTTGGAGTCCAGACACTTGAGACCACAGGACCTGCCCCCCAAACCTGACCTTCCCCTGTACGCTGTCTCTTCGCCTCCTAGCTCCTTGCCCAAGGAGGAGGAAGAAAATGAAGAGAAGCTTGACTTCGAGATCATCCCACCACCTCCAGAGTTCAGCAATGACGCCAACAGGGTCGAGGAAGCTTCTTCAAACGTGTCAGAGAGCCGCAGAGACCGCAGTTTCCCAGATTACAGCCAACCCTGGGAAAGGCAGCAGAATATCCGACGTCCAAGCTACGGCTATGGCAACAGTTACGTCCTGCCCTCCAAAATGGCCCCAGACAGCGGTACGAGGAATAGCGGCTTCAGTCAACATTACCCAGGTGGCAGTTACTCCCCTGGCCCTCCTGTCTACAGCGCAGACAGCCGCCCGCTGATCAAGAAGCGCCTGTACGTGTCTGAACCCGATCGGTCCTACACGAGAACATCCACATCCTCCAGGAACGTTAGCACACCCGTGACCTATGGCCACAACATGGTGGGGTATGGCTCCCAGGCTGCAGAGGGGATGCGCCGGGTCAGCTCCACCCACAGGAGTGCCCCCAGCAGCACACAGGGCAGGCGGATGTCACTGGAGCCCCCTGGGAAAACCATGTCTTGTAGCAACACCATGAACAACGCCAAGTATAAAGGGCAGAATGGGGACTATTCTGCCGCCAATGCAGCAACAACCAGCAGGTATGTTCCACTTATTGCGAGGACAGGTGGGCTGATGCTGGAACCCCTTGGAATGGGGGGCTGGAGGGGTGTCCGATTTGAATCCCCAGGTCTGAACCCATACCTGTGGTTCTCATCCTGGGTCACATCCAAGAGAGGAAGAGGCTTCTCCCCCAGTACTGGCTCAGGTGCAACTGACGTCTTTTTGAGAACATCTTTGGTGCTCTCTCTAACTCAAACCCAAGACCTGATTCTTCCTTCCACCTCAGTCCTAGGCCTGACTTTCAGTTGGTTTTCCCTCTGACTCAGGCACTGTCTGGTTCCATGCACAGCCATCTCTAATGATAACTTGTTCTGGAGGGTGTGGAGGGTTTGCTTAAGGGGAAAATATCCCCAAATTAAAGCAGTCTCTTTGAAGGGCAGGCCAGGCAGGGAACAGGACCATGTCTTGCTCCACGTTTGCACTATGCCTACTAGTAACAGGGTCTCAATCATGATTGGGGCATCTGGGCGGCGCCGCAATACAGATACAAGCCAGAAAGAGCACTATGAACAAGCCTTATCCTCGCTTCTTCCCGGAATCCTGAGACCCTTCTGCTGGCAAAGCAGGGAGAGGTGTGTCCCCTCCATGTGACATATTCTTCCCAAGGAGCGTGCTCCTGAATCGGTTTTAATTAGAGCGTGTTTTGAAGCAGATTTAAAATATGAGCAGAGGGATTCCTTTGCCTGGGGCGCTGTAGGTACGTCTTCTTTGATAAAAGAATGGTGCACATTTAAAGGCACAGTGTGCCCACTGGTACGGGCCATGCAGATGGCAGAGTAGTTTGGCTCGGGCAATTCCAGCCATATCTGTCCCTGCATGCGTGTCTTCAGAGTTGGGCTGTTGGATACTATGGCAACAGGCACTGGAGAGAACTACAGCTTGCTCTCCCTGGGTGCAGGATAAAATATAACTACAGGAACACAGTTATGCTTGCCCCTACCCCTCTTGGATGCCTTGCTGCTTTGTTTTATAAATGGCTTCCATGGCTTTTGATGACTTCCTCCTTTGTTTCCTCCTTCAGGCCTACCCAGGGCAACCCACAGTACAGTTCTCCTGTGAACACCTTCACTGTCAGGCCTGGGACACGGCAGCCGATTTCCTACACGTACCAAGGTAGCCATCGATAAGTTGGTTCAGGAGGCTGCTTTGCGGTCTCCAGTTACATAATCCCCACAAGCCTGTTCCAACGTGGTGTGACGCAGGATGGACCTTGACGTGTCATTAATGATGAAGTCTATCCAGGAGTGGTTCTGTAGGAGCATAAGGGTCTGCTATGGCTCCCAGAGTATCCTGTAAATGCACTGCATGCAAATTATTGGTGGCGAGGGTGAGACTAAAACCCTTCTCAAAAAAAACAGATATGGAGAGTCGTTACTGGAGAGGCCCAGTTGCTGCACTGTTGTCTTGGGGGAATGCCTTCTCTCTCCCCCACAGGAACATTAGGTAAATGCTCTAGCCTATTAGGACTTTTAAAATGTAAAAGAAAGAACATGCCGTTTAAAAGCACGTGATACAAAATTACTCGTTAGTGATTTTCTTTGGTTAAATTCAGTTTTAAACCTACTTTAAATGCAATTTATTTGGAAGGGGGGAAAAACTCCACTGGGAACCTGCATGACAAGGGGAAGGTGTCTGAATCCAAATATGCTAAAAACGGGATGTAGAAATAGGGAGTTTTAACAGAACAGTGAGAGATGTGATCAGAGCAGAGAATGGAGGATCTGGAACTCCTTGAAGCTAATCCTAGCTCTGTCACAGACTCACTCATTAGCCTTGGGCAAGCCAATTAGCTGCATGTTTTCAAAAGTGGCTTTTGATTTTTGAGGGCCTGTCTTGACCCCTGAGGTCCATGGGAGCTGTAGGTGCTTCAGCATCTCTGGAAAAAATCACCTTTGTGCTCTCTCACTGAGCAGCCAGAAATGGAGGTGTGCACGTTTAAAAGCCACTGCTGAAAATTTAGGCCTTAATGTCTTGTCTTCATTTAGCTCTTTTATAAATGGTGCTAATGCTAATGACCCCCTGCCTCAGAGGAGTGCTGAGAAGATTAACTGGTTCAGGTTTGTGAAGTGCTTTGGAGATGGAAGACACTAAGTGATAATTGTCCTTAAATTCTGTCCATACTAATGGACATCACTGTGACTTACAAACTGTGTAGAGTTTTACAGTTCTCTTGTCCCTCAGAAGACTGCCCCTTTAAATGCCCCATTCCAAACAGTTAAGCAACTTGTTTCCTATACATTCATGTCTCCTAAAGGATGTGGTTTTAGTTTTAGCCTACTTTGGGGTCAGCTAATTTTTAATATAGTCCTTAAGTAGCTGACACACTGTCTTTTGTAGTGTGCCATTAGTAAAATATTAGTGGTTTATAGCATTGTCTGTTTTTATCTATTTCTGTAAATGTATTATGGATGCAAGGATGCTGCACTGTGTCTGCTGTCTTCCAGTTCAAATATCTGTCTGAATTACAGTCAAACAAAGGTTATCCAAATGAGATGGGAGCCATGAAAGTAACTGTAGGTAAACAGGGGACTTGAGTCTCTCTCTCCCTATATATATATATATATATATATATATAAACACACACATGGGGATATCTCATTTTACATAACCAGCGTTTGGTGAGCTAATTTAGTTGGTAAAAGATACATAAACAAAACAAAAATCTAGTATGCATCAAAATAAACTCAATTAAAATGACTGTAAAAAATGTAAAAACATGTAGAACATTTTCTAGTTATGGACATCAAACAAAAAGCACTTTGAGACACTAGTCGTTTTTTATTTAAAGCACTTTTTATTTTCACTAATATGCAATACCTTTTTAGTTCACTGAAGCTTTTCCCATGTGGTGTGTGTGTATATGTAAAAGGTTTTTATTTTTGCTGTTGGACTCTTACCATTAAGTGAAAAACTTTGGCTTACACTATGCAATTTTTTAAAACAAGTTTTTTTGGGTATGAATGTCATGTTGTAAATTGATAGTAAGTGTACCATTATTTGTAATTCATTATACTAATGACTTAACTTCTGGCCTTATTCCACAGTTGTCCTATATAGTGCATATAAATTTAAGTATTCTGGACTTCTACTTTGCTACAAATACAATGAGAATGCAAATATGATGAGTGGAATGGCTGAAATTCAATTCCCCTAATACACATATGACACACAATTCCAAATAAGCTTACTCCAGGTGGTATGCAATAACTAACACATGAAATGCCAGTGTGGTGTTTAAAAATAAAATGAATGGGTACTGATGGAAGCAATAATTTTCTCTATATTGTAAGTTGTTGCCAAAAGTACTAGCGCTCCAATCCTGCAAATACTTAAGAACACAAGCAACTTTTATATTGTACCTAGTTCTTGTGGAAGTTTATGGGATTACATCTGTGAGTAAAGCAATGCACTTTTTTTCACCATTTTCAGTTTCACACAGGCATGATTTTGCTGCTTAATGTAACTTTTTGCAAACTAAGATTCTGGCATTGACCTCTAATAACCTGTGAATGCCAACTTTCCTGTCAAAACTGTTCAAAAACAAGCTTGGGAAATTGAAGCTTTGCTCATAAATGATCCATTTTCACTAAGGAATGGGCCTAGGTTGTTTTGGGTTTTGGTTTTTCCAAGCAAAACCCTGTAAAATTAGCCTGCTATTACGAAAACACAAAATCTGAAATATTGTTTTTTTAAACACATTTGAATTTTGTTGCTTGTATTTCACGCAGTCCCACTGGATACACCAATTTGTATTGCTGTTTTATGTAGTCTGGGAAGGTTTTACTTCCATCAAAAATTTGGTATATGATAAATTAAATAGTTACATTGTTCATATTGATAAAACAGATTAGTTTATTTTGTGGACTAGAAAAACAACTTCCATTTTAATTTAATACGGGCACCTACCCTTATAAATAGATGAAACAGTTTCTTGGAGAACAATAAGATGGTGTCTGTGGTGGTTAATTCAAGCCAGTGTTAATTCAAGTGGGTTTTTGTGTTCACTATTATAAATGTGGGTAGGGAGGGTAGTATGATTTATATTTTACTTCCTGAATGCCTGCTCCCTCTGAATTCAATGGCAAAACTCTGTAGACTACAAGGAGAGCTTCAGTTTGGTGCTTGGACTGGCTCCCAGTGGAGAGCTGCCACATTGCAAAAAATCACCATCCAAGTTATTGGCGGGGGGCAAAACCCAGATGGGCAATGAAGAGAGACTTTTAGGGAAGGACTCAGGTGCCTCCAGGTCAGGATGGAAGCACTTTAACAGGACAGCATGTGTAGTTTGCACTGTGCTGTAGATCAACACAGGACTTCATTTTAATTCCAGGGCTTTTAATTTGGCAATTTTCACCAGCTTTCTACATTCAATAATGGGGTTCAGTCTGTTTGCTTTTTTAAATATAAAATCACCCAGATGAATTAATGGTTATATATGTTCTACTTGGTCACTGTATATAAATCACGGATATAGATCGCTTCCAAAATGAATAAGTGGTTTATAGTCCATATTAACCTGATGTTTAAAACCTTCTAGTATTTTTAAACAATTTGCTTTAACTTTAATGAAAACTTGGTCACTCATTTATCAGAACTGTAGTTATTCCCAGCAAATGAGTATTTTACACATAAGCTACACTGGAGGTAGTATAACTGATTTTTTGCTTGTAAAATGTATAACAAGCTTTTATTTATAGACTGTATTAATGTCACACACTGTGCAATCTCTCTCTCTCATTAAATGTGTTTCACTTTTGTTTTTGCTTGAAAGGGCTGGGTTATGTTTGGTTGTCGAATTAAATAAAACCTTGTTTGACTTATTCGGTTATCCAAATGTTGTTTTAGAGACAATGTGCTCCCGATACATCTGGTGCAAAAGCATAATCTCCCTCAACTTTAAGATTTAAGGAGAAAAAAGGAGGGTGGTAGGGATTGCCCGTCTCCTGCCATTGGTAAAGGACAAAAGAGCCTTTCATTTCTAGGTAACTGAAATTCAGCCTCTCTGTATAATTACCACCATCTGTCTATGGATCAGTCCAGCTGACTGTCCATAACAAAACACCACTGCAGTTGGTACTGTCCTCTGTAGCAGGGGCACTAGAGAGTCCAAGGCCTGAATGGGTATAAACAGTGAACTGCCTTTGCCCTTCTATAGGCCCCCTCTCTAGTTCTGGCTAGGACATCTGGGCAGGGAAGCTTATTTATACTCTATACCACCCTTGTTCTATAGAATCATAGGACTCTAGTCTTTAGAGCTGTCAGTCCAGCTTCTTTCACTAGCATTGAAACTCACATATGCATTTGCAAGTCCTAACACGAGTGTCTTTTAAAATGGAAAATGCTTGCATTACTCACACTACAATGAGAAGAGAAAAGACTGAGGCTTGTTTTAAACATAGCCTCCCTCTTTCTTTCCACTCCTCCACATTAAATACACATTTGCATTTCTTTCATTCAGCTCTGGTTACAGACCTGGACTCTTTACTCGGGAAGTGCAGAATATTATATATAAAAAAAAAATCCTAAATGAATACTCAACTTGGGAGGCACACCAAAAACTAAGATCAGTGTGCGAATGAGTCTAATAGTGGAGACATCAATGAATCTAACTTTCCACAGCCCTTTTTACACAGGGCTTCTACATAAAGTGGGGTTTATGGTCCGTGCCCCTCCCCACCCCCCTTTTTTTAAACTGCTTCTAAGGCCCTGCCTATGTTAAGGAAGCTCACACACACACAGATGGCTGTAGCTGTAAACGCACTGGTGCAAATCCCTAAAGCAGATCCCATACACTGATGTAAAATGGAGTTTACACGGTTGCAGTTTACATCAGTCGGTTAACATCAGTGTGAATTTCCTGAGATCCCTTCAGCAGACTTACTTCAGATTATTGAAGTCTGTTGCTGTACAGAAAAATAATAGTTTTAAGCTTGTTCCCTTAAGTACAGTGTAGATAGCATATAGCTACCTCAGGCTGTTATTACTTAGTTCTTTGAGGTTCTCTTTGTTCTGTATTTGTACAGAATCTAGCACCATAGGGTCCTGGTCCATGAGTAGGGCTCCTAGATTGTATTACTATAAGAAAAGATGTCTGATTTAGAAGCTCAGACGCACAAGCTTTGTAAAACTGGTTGAAAGATGGATACTAATAGCCAATGACATCTTTGTGCAAAATGGGTTAATGGAATGTGAGCAGGGAAGAACTTGTTTGCTGCTCCCTTCATTTAGAAAGATATTTACTGAAGAAACACTCATTCAACATTTGGCAGAGAACTAACTGCAGAGGCAGAAGTACACATGAGTCAGAATAGAAACCAAAAGTCAAACCACCACCCTCCAAACAAAAAGGCTCATCCATAACTGAACCAGGTATGCTGGTCTCCAAAGCTATCAAGAACGGACCTACATGCCAGATTTCACTCCAGGGCCAAAAATACCAGCATCTCTGGAGATAAAGATTCCTGTTTAAATTATTAAAGTTAACAGCTGTATCAGTTAAAAACAAAACACAGTGGAAGCTCTCTGGCCGAGACCACTGTAGGCAGAGGGTGGGTGAACTTGCTTAACACAAGTCTCCTCTGACACACACTAAGCTCTTTCTTTACACAATCTATGCAGCCCACTACAGGTAAGTTAGTTCTTACACTAGCCTGGCATTCCAGGTCAGCTTTTTCAAGAGAGCTCATCTGCTATTAGAGCACCAAAATAAGTGACTGGATCTTCCCGGAGCTCAGCCTGCTGGCTCCAGAACGCTGCCAACACCATTCTTTCTAGGTGCCTAAACGGGAGCCGAATGCTCCATATAAAAAACTCGCCCTGTAGAAAAGGAACAGATGTAAATGGATAATTAAATTATTCATTCTTCCATTTTTTTTGGCAGGATCCACTGGTTCTCCAAAGGCAAACAGTGGTTTATAACAACTAAAACAGGGCTTACAGACTTAATTTAAGTTAGCTGGGGCCAGATTCTGCAGCTGCTATGCATACTGAACTCCCATTATCTTCAATGGGAACTAGGCACTAAACAGTTATTAGGGAGGCATTAGTCAAAACTCCAGATAAGGCAGTCAAGTTTTGCACTTAAAGCAGGGATTCAACCTCTTTTGTATGAGGAATAAACTCAATCCTTTCTAGAATTATACATTTACCCATTATGGACAAATGAATGTTCTGAGCACTAACATTTAAAAATGGGTCCTCTGCAGCTGACGTAAATTCAAGTAGCTGTAACTACAAAAAGCAAGATCAGAGTACAAAGGTGAGCATTAAATCACCTTGCACAGCTCCTGTCTTGACCTATATCCAGATCTGATAGCCGTGCTTTGGCAATACTTGCAAAATATTAGCATCAAGGGATATACAAGTGAATTGCCACACACACACACACACACACACACACCCTGCCAGTCCCCTAAATTACAGGGGCACAATGAGCAAGTTAGATAAAAAGCCATTTTAGAGATGACAAAAATACCATTATATGTTCCATCTGTTCCTAAATAATTTAGTTAAGCACCTATATAGCACTTAGCATTACCCAAAGCACTGTATAAACATACTTTGAATGAAACATACCTCTGTACATTTTAACACTATGCAACTGAGTTATCAACATAACTTATTGTTTCATATTCTATAGCACTAAGATTTCTGTTAACCAATTAAGTTACCAGTTCAGTTATCAATGAGCAGACACTCTATTGCATGCAACACATGCATCCCTAAGGCCACAGAATGTAATCTCCTGAGGGTGGAAAGTATGTATTCCTCCACCACCACAATGAGGCTTAGATTTTAATTGAGCCATTTAGATACTTCCACAGTATAAATAATAAAAAAATATGGGCTGAAAGATGAGATATTTCTATCCTCAAAGAAAGGGAGGGTTTATATTCAACTGTCAGAAATCGTAATATGAAAGCAGAGCAGTACTGGGTATAGAAGACTATGTACAACTTTGTTAAACTAGCTAGATAATGGCTTTTTCCAACTGCAATGTCTCATTTCCCATTATGCTGAAATATCCTGATGGAGAAGACCCTACCGGTTTAATGCATAATGATCCTGGCAGATACTCATTTACCTAAAAGAAACAGCTCAACTTTCAGAGAAACAAGATTCTTTCATGCTGCTCTCAACTATGAAATCAAAAGCTCCTCATTAGGTAACCCAATCAGAAATAGATAGCTGCTGCCCCCATGTGGTAGGAGGCAGGGAAGCTTAGCATTCAGAATAAACTATTAAAAAGTTTGAAGGGGAAGAGCAAAGCCTTTGTGCGCTACTGGCCCATTAACAGAAGCACTGAATACTGATCGGACAACATACAATTTTATAAAACCAGTACAGTCTTAGGGGTCTTCGGACACACACCCAGCCCCACTGAGCCTGAGCTCAGCATCACCCACCTTTTCAATGTGAGTAGTTTCACTTATGCCATGGGAGTTACAGACTCCATTAGTTTCAGCATTTGGTTTTAAAACATCCATGGATTTTGACATTTTGGAGATTAGTGTTCATGGGCAGAGAAACGTGATACTGAACAGCTGTGCCAATCCCGCTGCAAAATTTGAGAGCGGTCTTAAGTGGAAACTCATTAAAAAATACCATAGGATTATAGCAGCTTGTCATGGATTCTGGGCTGAGGGGAACTGGAGACAACAAATATATCTTCGCAGTAAAGAGAGTCTGCCTCACTTAAGGTTAAATTCACTCCTGTTCAGGAGGCCAGTAATGCATAAGGCCGTATGTTCGTCACTTTGCACAGGGATGAATTTTATCCTCCCTGAGGATAACTGACCTCCGTGGTAGCGTCCATGTTTTTACATCCTTTCCTGATTTAGGAGTACTTTGCTAGATCAGGCCTCTACCAAGAAAAAGGTTCTGCAATTCACATCCAGGACCAAAAGACAAATATATTGCAGGTCCCTCTATGCAAGTTATAGGCTTCAGGTTTACTCTTTGAAGCGAATGCAAGATAAATAATGCAAGTCTTTGAAGAAAGTGTCCCAGTGAATCTGTACCCATTTAGAAATTAAAACTATGATTTATTAAAAGCTGCCTTCCATTTTTCAAAGACATCCACCCATTTCACATGTAAACAGCACAAGACTTGTTTCCATTCTCACTAGTGTCACAGAGGTCCATGATAATAAGTACAAGGTTTTTTCTCTTCTTTTATTTTAAAATAGCTCTTAAGAAAGGTGTCTGCTTTTATAACTTTCACTTTTGAATACACTGCACTGAACCGGATCAGCATGTGTTCTCTGTGAAACATTTCACTATGTTGGAATTCACGAGAGCCAAGTTAGTTTTAAATGAACAAATGAAAAAAAAATACACAGGGAAACTTAATCTACCTGCCTGCAAATTAACTGTGGGCACTGCACAATTTGGGTCTGCTATGATATAATCTGTATAGGAGATCAGATGATGATAACATTATCCTTCATTTTGCTTTCTTGGCTCATACAGAACAGCATGTTACAGACTAAGAAGAAGGGAAGTGGCTTCCAATCAGGTACTTTCTGTCTATTTGCCTCATAATAGATGGCCTGTTTAAATTGTGGAGAGGAATAGGTAGGGGCAGGAACCATATGGTGAACAAAATATCCAAACAGCAGCTGGCAACACACGCAGCAGTGGAGTTTTTCAAAACCATACTGTAGTTTAAGGGAAACAGCCAGGTTTTAAAAACGTTATGCAATAAGTTACAAAAATACTAAAAGGACAAGCAAAGCCAATACTAGGAATTTGGGGCGTATGCCCCGCTCTCCAGCACAAAAAGCCACTTAACATAAGTAGTACAACAGAAGTCACCCTTTTATGAAAAGCTACCGGCAGCAGCTGGTTAGTGACTTTCAAAAGAGAAACAAGTAATTTGAGCTTTCCAAATCTTCACTCTGACTCCAAGCTGTAACAAGGGAGCTCTTCCCCTCAGCTTTCTTCATCTCTTCAATCCTTTAAGTGAAGTATCTGCAAAGCAAGGAAGCTGAAGTTTTGACCCTGGGAAAGCCCCAGTGGTAACTTGCTGTGGCTTCAGGGCTCCACTGAGGCCTGGCCTACACTGGGAGTGGGAAGAGGGGAAAATCGATCTAAGTTACACAACTTCAGCTATGTGAATAACGTAGCTCAAGTCGATGTATTTAGATCTACTTACCGCAGTGTCTTCACTGCGCTAAGTCAACGGCTGACACTCCCCTGTCGACTCCGCCTACGCTTCTCGCCCAGCTGGAGTACCGGAGTCTAAGGGGAGAGCGCTCGGTGGTTGATTTATCGCGTCTTCACTAGACGCGATAAATCGACCCCTGCTGGATTGATCGCTCCGGAGGGTGTAGACGTGCCCTTAGTGTCAAATATAATGCAGCCAACTAAACTACAAACATCTTTGACGCAGACACACATCCTGGAGAGCCCAGATCATAGTTCTCCCTAGATAATACTTCACCATGAAAGCACTCAAAGGCTGCACTGGACACTGTGGGAGCTGCGCTTGGCATTCCTGCTGAACAGCACAGATCTCCATCTTCTCTCTTATTGACTATCTGAACGTTCAGATGTCCATTCACAGGACAGAAGTACAGACTAGCAGATTCTGTGCCTGCGTATGGGATTCACACACTCAGAGGTAAGATAGAGCATCCCTAACTGCACCGGAGGTTGCATGAATGACAGTAATGGTGGAGCCTTTCTGTGCTATAAATATTGAACCAAGGTTTCCTGTTCATCTGTCAGGGTTAATTTACCTTGCTCTTAATCTCATTGTTCCATAATCCCAACTCAGGCAAGGCCCCCACAAGACTGCCAAACTTTTTAACTGGCAGGAGAATTCTATTCTGCTACTTCTGTAAGTGGTTTGATATGCCAAGAAGAATAAAAGCCAAACCCTTTATGGTTTTATTTATTTATTTTTACCTAATTGCCCACTTCCCTGCAATTCCTTGTGCCTGAAATCAGCATTCTCTGGTGCAACATGTTAAAGCTTTATCACAGGTGAATCTGGACTCTACATCAAGGGGCTGTTTTTGTAATTAGCTCGTGCCTAATGCAAAGTTGCTACAGGACCTGCCTTCTTGGTTGCAAGCCATAAGTTCTGAGACAGGCAATGGGCCATATACATCCCTGGTGCATAACATGTGGAGTTATACCGGGGATAAATCTGGACCAGTGAGTTTATAAAACTAGTCATGTACACTGTTGCTCCCAGCAGCTTCAGTAGTCTGTGTTGGAACTGTGTGATGTAAAACTTGATGGTCCCATCCAACTGTAGAGAGCAAGGCCTTGTTCAAGGGAGACCACGATAGGCCTCTCACAAAGTCTCGATGAGAGCGACTTCTGAAACTGGGAAAAGCAGAAGACATAAAATGGGATTAGACAGATAAAATATTTGAATGGCCCCACCGCGTTACTTTACATTACGAACTACTACTTAGCTGCATTGTCATTCCTGGAAAATCCCAACACTCACACAGCCAGGCAGTGTTCAGTAACTAAATCCTGCTGATTAATATGCTATAAGCTTCTTTATCATCTACCCCCTTCTTGATCCCCAAACAGGCGTTCAAGTTCAAAAAAGGCTCTAGTGTTGCTTTGTTATTTCCCCCAGCCAAGTCCATTCCTATAAATATGTGAGAGTGCATTTGATCCATTTCTGCAGTACTACAAAAAGAAAACAAAAAAAAACTGACCTCTTTTGCATATAAAACGCGCTTAACGATCATTTAATGACTAAAATTTCAAAATGCACCAAGTATTAATTGGAGTTAGTACTTACACCTCTGAAAGGCTAGAGTCAAGAACAGCTACCGAGCAGTCTTCACTAATTGAAGCCAGAAGGGGCGAACTGGAGGGTAAAAGAAAGACTGATGTTAAAACTACTATATATACCTGAAAGCTCGAAAGTAAACAACATATGCTTCTTAATGAAGTGAACAAAGACTACCAGGCAATATTATAACCCATATCTGCGCAAGTTTCTTTGACCAATAGTTTAATATTCTATGAATATCTTATAGATGTCAATCAGTATTAACAGGCAACATTCTGTTACTGCATAAAGGAAAAGAAATGAAGGTACAAGATGATTCAAAGTGGCTTAAGTGTTACTGACACGCACTTCCACATCACTCTGGAGTCAAATATACACTGCTAGCCCCATTCTTAGTGCAGAGCGGCATGAACATCTTTCCCCACGTGGTTCTTGGTTCAGAGGGTTTTTTCTTTTTTTTTTTTTTTAAAAGAACAGGACAGAATTGTTAAGGTGCAATATATACACAGAGATTTGGAAAGACAGTAGACAGAGCAGCAAGGTGAATGGACTTTACACATACATGGGACACCAATTCCTATGCACTTCAAATCAACTTTACACATTGCCTATTACAAAAGGCTGTGGCCAAGAGTACTTCCAATTGCTTTAGTTCTGAGAGCCAACAAGGTCTATCTATCAGCATCTAAACTGCCTCATTCCACCATAACATCAGTACCTGTGTGTAGAAAATGCAAACCCAGTGATGGTTTGGGAGTGCACAGCTGAACTTAGAGCGGAGTCTGGGTTCTTCGTGTCTACAAGAGCAACTGTCCCATTTTCATCACCTTTAAAAGAACAAAGGAGAACGGGATTATTAGGGAAAATCAAACAGAGAACACAAAGAGCATTCAGTCACAATGTGTAATCTGGATAATGACAATCAGTTAATAGTAAGATAGCTCCTTACCCAAAACAAATGTGTCACTTTGCTCTGGATGCCACATAACTGAGGTAGGGAGGTAAGCAGAGGCACTGCAAACTGTCAAGAAAGAAACTATGGTGAGTGTGACGAGAACTGTGAGCTCAGATATTCCCATGTTATTTTAGCACCCTCAGTTGCCAATTGGCTAAGATTTTTTTTTTTTTTTTTAAACTTGTTGTTGTACTTATGTGATGCTATTTTATGACTGGTTTCTTTGTGCTTTCATCCTAGCACTATCATTGGCTGAGATAAATTCTATGTGGTAGTAGAACAATACAAACTTAATGAATGAAACATTGCAAGTTTATCTCCTCCCCCTCTCCCCCAGAAAATTCCATGTATTGTATATCCACAGACTTACCAATTCGAGTAGCTGGTTTGGGGCATCTGGTATCCCACAGTAAAATTCTGTCATCCTATACATTCAAAGTTAATGGAGGGGAAAAAGAAAAACATTAAAAAAAAAACAAAAAAGAGAGAAGAGGTTTTATGAACTCTGTGCCTCCACATATCACATCAATGAATTAAGCTTTGGACTGGGAATCAGGAGTAGTAATCTCTGTTCTCCCATTCACTCTCTCCATGGGCTTAGATAATTCACTCTGTGCTTTTAGTTCCCCTTCTCTACAATGGGGACAGTCACACTTACCTACCACACCAGAGTGTTTGTATAGCATTTCAAAGGGTAAGTACTGCTGTGTAACTGCTAAGTAGTATCAGTTAGAGGCAATATTGTGTATTTGAATCACAATACTCCGATAACATACATAAATATTTTGATTCAGATGATTTCATATAAGAGAGTTTTCTTTCAAATTGTGACAACTGCTAAAAGCAGAGTTTATTATGTATATTTTCATAAATATATTTTGCAATTGTATAGTAATTTCCCATCCTTTAATTATAAGTCCATCTTTTCCCTCCCACACCCCAGGTTTAAGGTCGCTCTAAACTGAGATTATTTGTATCATGGTAGTTACATGAGTGTACACTCCCAGTATAGATGTAGTGCACCAATGCAGCCTACCCTGATTTCAGACCAGTGCAACCTCTGCATTACTTTGGTGCTGTGATCTGCAATAAGAGTTTAAACTGGGGTAGATATACCCTCAATACAGACTGAACCTTAACAAACCAACAGCATATTTCAATGTAGTCAATACAAATTATCATTGTAAGTTATGGACCAATGAATGTGCCAAACTGGAATGCTTCAAAATGTCAAAAAACACCTGCTACTTATTGAAAACGTAAATACATGTTTTAACTGCAGAGTTCACAGGCCAAATCAGATTTATACCATAGAGATCTGGAGACAGAGTTAGTTTTACCTCAGCACAGGACAGGAACACGGTATCCTTACCAGGACAAGAGGCCACACATGTCACTGGGCTGGAATGAGCTATCAAAAGAAAAAAAAGGATAAAGCTACTGAAAGGTTGGGAATGTGGATCAAGGCTGGATGCAACACCTAGCCAAAGAGGGGCACTGGGTGGCTCACTTGCACTGCCTCTACCTGGGCTGTGGCTAGGAGGGATGTTACACCACCATCTTCCATCAGCTCTAAATTCACAAAAACTTGCATTAGAAAGTAATAAATATAAAATTCTAGGGGAGAAATATTTTCAGCCCAGCACAATTACCATACAATGGATCCACCGAGAGGGGAGAGGAGAACTGTCACTTGTCAGTATGACGTTTGGAGGAAGAAATGAGAGCGAGGGAAATGACTCACATCCCTGGAAAGATGTGGGCTAGAAAAATTCTAGGAAGCCTACAAACCTCCTACGGATAATCCCACAAAACAGACAACTTTATAAATTGTGTTAAATCATGAACACTGTCCACCTGAAATATATTGTACTGTCATTTTTGCTTGAAAGCTGAGCATCATGCATTATAATCAGGATAAATACAATTGGGGTTAGTGGCAAGAAATCCAAAGTGAATAATCTTGGGTCAAAGATTATGGTGTGGTCACCAGCCAGGATGCTGCATATATCAGCTCTGCAGAGCAGTGTGTGTTTTATTAGATCGGGAACAGCTGGATTTGAAGTCCAGACTCCCAAAGCAGCTCCTAGAAGTGAATAGGAGAAGCAAAATCCGTAAGTCAATTTGGCACTCACCTCTGTAAGAGTGCAGCACTGTTTGCTGTGGGATGTCCCAAACCTTCACGCTACAAGTAAGAACACAACCAGTTAGGAAGAGCGAGGGATGATTCACTCAAATCAAGAGAGAGAAGCAGGAATGCAAAGGAAACTAACCAGAAGTCTTTGCTGCCACTAACCGCCTGAGTGGCGTTAGTGAAAACGCTCACTGTTGTCACAATGTCGTCATGCTCATATTTACAAAACTTGTTCACTATTAGAGTTTCGTTCTCATCCAACTCCCAGAGCTCCACAGCACCTAAAGGAAAACGGGGAAAGCCAACCATTTTACCGAGAGGGTTCAACCAAGAAACAATACAAAAGCCTGGGGGAGAAGATGCTCTCTTCCCAAGAGGACTCATTACCCAGAAGGGCCCTGCGGCAAACTAGATGGGATCTAAATGGAAATACCCCCATAGACAAATCAATTAACAGAGACAAAGTGCAAGAAAGTTTTCAAAAATGCCACCATGATCGTATTAAGAATATTAGGTAGCATTTACACGGTGGTCTTTATTTTCAAAGCACATTACAACACATGCAATCAAAAACCTTAACAATGCTTCAATATTATGGAGATGAGCGTCACAGAAAACCCTAAATTACAGAATCTGGAACATCCCTCTGAGATAAATTATTATTACTACTCATGGCACTTAGGAGCCCCAGGCATGGCCCAGGACCCCACAGTGCTAGGTGCTGTACAAACAGAACAAACAAGACAGTCCCTATTGTTATTCTTATTTTACAGATGGGAATACTGGCACAGAGCGGTGACATGGCTTGTCCATGGATTTACAGTTGGGCCAGGAACATGTTTCAGGCGTCTTAATTCCAAATCTGTGCTCAGGCATTGTTTACAAAGGTTCAGAATTGTCATGGTCTCAGCTAAGAGCCCAGGGTGAGGGGCTGGAATCCAGCAATACATCTGATTTTGCATTGTAGGTCTGTACACATAAGTCTGTTTTTTACATGTTCCCCTGCCATTTCAAACAGGAGCAAATTGTTGTTGACCAATCTGCATGCCCACAATGTTTGCTTAAAAAAAAAAAAAAATTATGAAAAGTTTTTAATCCCACAAACACCCCACTTCTGTTCAATACAGACCACTGAGCTGGTCCCCTTCATGTTGTCCACTTCCTTCCACGTGGCATCCCAGACAACTCCCTTGAGCTGCAGGAGACCAACTACTGATCATGCTCACACATTACAGACAAACTTCAGAGCTACAAAAATTCAATCCATTTTAATTTACCAGAATCTGAGGCCACTAGTATTCCTTTATCCGCTACCCATTTCAGATCCGCTACGCCTGCTTCCGTCTGAACCCCAGCAGAGCAAAAGCCTTCATTAGGGGCCCGTTCTGGATCCTTAAATACCCAAATGGAACCCACCCAGCAACGTCCACTCAAGCTAGAAGCACCCAGGAGAAGAGCTCCATCTGGAAAAGAGATAAAAAGAAGAGAGAGAGTTAAATCCCACAATTCCTGATATACTGAGCCTATACGTAAAGCACAATACAGAACTCAGGTTATCTAGGTTAACATAACTAAAGCATCATCTTGGCCGATAAAAGTTTTGGTTTGACTTAGCTAACACATGCTAAATAAGGGCTTATCTACACTTAAAATGCTACAGTGCTGCAGATGCACCGTGTCACCGAAGACACTACCTACACCAACAGGAGAGTTTCTCCCATTAGCGTAGGTACTCCAGCTTCCAGAGAAGGGGTAGCTAGGTCAATGGGAGAAGTCTCCCATTGAACTAGTACTAGCTACACTAGGGGATAGGTCACTTTAACCGTGTCACTCAGGAGTGTAGATTTTTCTATTCCATTTCTAAATTCTGTGGGGGTATGAATGGTGTCCTTGAAACCTGCACTGAATGAACAGATGTTGGGGGGATGGGGTAGCAATGCCCAGTGGTTGCACTGTAGGCAGGTGTGAGAAAACTGTAGAGCCCTGCAAGGTCCCAAGAGAGGCACAGGGATAGACAACCCAGGGGCTCTCTCTCTGGGGGTGAGACTGTTCAGAAGCTCACTCTCAGGAGGGTAACACTTGGCTGCAGTGTATCCCAGGAGGTGGCATGGGGAGCATCACTGGGCAGTAGCTGTGATGCACTGTCCCCCCACCAGGGACGGATGATGTTCGGGATCCCCCAGAACGCAGTGCTTGGGATCACCCGGGGAAGTTCACGTGGGCCTGGGACAGGACGTGCACGGGCCACAGGGTGGTCAGGGCTGGGGAGCAGAGTGGGGTTCAGGCTCAGGACAGAAGAGGTGCCCCGGGGGCACAGCGTGGGACAATGCTCCAGGGGCGCAGGGCAGGGTGCATGGGAAGGACGTGCCCTGGGGGGGGCAGGGGTCGCTGGGGTACCTGGGCGGTAGTGGGCCCCGTCCAGGTGGCGCTCCATGCAGGCGGGCGCGTTGGGCGGGATGTTCCACTCGGGGTCGCCCGAGGCCCCCCCGTCGGGCTGCTCCGGCTCTTGCATGGCGGCGGCGGCGGCGCGCGACTCCCAGCCCCGCGGCACGAGCAGACGGACAGCGGCAGCCTCCACGTGCTGCTCCCGGGACACCCCGACTGGGCCACGCCCCCTGCCGGCGCCCCGGCGCTCCTCTCGCGAGATTCCCCAGAACCCCCGCCCTCCGCCCTATCACGGGAGATTACGATTCTTCTCGCGACACGGTTACCGCTCCCGCCCCCACCGCTCGCGAGATGTGGGGCGTTCCTAAGCTCCTCTCGCGAGGCTGCCTTCGCCGCCGCCATCTTGCTACCGCCGCCGCCGGGGTCACCGGGACGGAGAGGGCCGCGCCGCAGCTCTGCCGACGATGCTGTCCCGCCTGGGCCTGCGCGCCGGTGAGTGGGGCCCGTCCCCGGGGGGGGGGCGCGGGGGGAGCCGGGGGGCGGGCGCGGGGCCTGCACTGATCGCTCTGTGTCCTCCCGCAGCTCCGGCGGCGCTGAAGAGCCTGGCTCCCTCCCTCTCCGTGGGGTAAGTGCGGCCCGGGCGAGGCGCCGGGGCTCTGGCCCTGCCTCGGGCGGGGGAGGGGGGGGTCAGGACTCCTGGGTTCTCTTTCTCCTGGGGGGGTGGAGGGGAGAGGTCAGGACTCCTGGGTTCTCTTTCTCCTCGGGGGGGGGGGGAGGGGAGAGGTCAGGACTCCTGGGTTCTTTTTCTCCTGGGGGGGGGGAGGGGAGAGGTCAGGACTCCTGGGTTCTTTTTCTCCTGGGGGGGGGGAGGGGAGAGGTCAGGACTCCTGGGTTCTTTTTCTCCTGGGGGGGGGGAGGGGAGAGGTCAGGACTCCTGGGTTCTTTTTCTCCTGGGGGGGGGGGGGAGGGGAGAGGTCAGGACTCCTGGGTTCTTTTTCTCCTGGGGGGGGGGGGAGGGGAGAGGTCAGGACTCCTGGGTTCTTTTTCTCCTGGGGGGGGGGGGAGGGGAGAGGTCAGGACTCCTGGGTTCTTTTTCTCCTGGGGGGGGGGGGAGGGGAGAGGTCAGGACTCCTGGGTTCTTTTTCTCCTGGGGGGGGGGGGAGGGGAGAGGTCAGGACTCCTGGGTTCTTTTTCTCCTGGGGGGGGGGGAGGGGAGAGGTCAGGACTCCTGGGTTCTTTTTCTCCTGGGGGGGGGGGGAGGGGAGAGGTCAGGACTCCTGGGTTCTTTTTCTCCTGGGGGGGGGGGAGGGGAGAGGTCAGGACTCCTGGGTTCTTTTTCTCCTGGGGGGGGGGAGGGGAGAGGTCAGGACTCCTGGGTTCTTTTTCTCCTCGGGGGGGGGAGGGGAGAGGTCAGGACTCCTGGGTTCTTTTTCTCCTCGGGGGGGGGGAGGGGAGAGGTCAGGACTCCTGGGTTCTTTTTCTCCTGGGGGGGGGGGGGAGAGGTCAGGACTCCTGGGTTCTTTTTCTCCTCGGGGGGGGGGGAGGGGAGAGGTCAGGACTCCTGGGTTCTTTTTCTCGAGGGGTCTAGTGGGGAGAAGGGGGGCTAGGAATTAAGACTCTCGGGGCCCGTTCCTGGGGCTGGGGGTTAGAGTTGCTGGCTGCTGCTTAGAAATGACCTACCTCGGCATGGAGCTAAAGTCGCTTCTGTGAATCCTGCTTTAGGTTAGGTGAAGCATTTGCTGAAGCACTGAGGTTGTGCTGGTTTAACTCCTATGCCAGCTTAATTCAACACAATAGTGTATACACTCATTGATCTGTTTACTGGAGTGGTGATGATGATGTCTAGTTTTTATATCGCACTTTTTGTGAGTAGATCTCCAGGCCCTTTATAGAGGGGGTAATTTCCAAACTGGTTATGTTGGTTTAGCTAGCTTCTGTCTATTATAGGTACCAGCAAATACAATATCAAAAGGCTTATTTCAGCTCAAACCTATCAACAAAGTTAGACCAGTTTAAATTGGTATAAAATAACACATTTAGCTTGAATGGTGCAACTTTGTGTGTTAATCAGGCCTTAATATTTTGAACTACCTTCTGGCAGCTATGTGAGTGCTATTATCCGCCCTGCTATGGCAACACTCAGGTAGCTTCTAATCAAACTTTTTAATATGATCAGGATTCTGGAGGTTGGGATGCTTGAGTTTGTTGGACCATGAGCACGTCACCTAATTTTTCAGTCTATTTACCTGTTAAATTGTGGTAATAGGATTTGCTTCCTTTATGCATGTGTAAGACTAATTTTTTGTTAAGCATCTTGAAATCTTTCAGTAGAAAATTAAAGGAATGAAAAGTGTTCTTGTAGAAGTATAGATTTACTACAATTTCTCATTTAAGAAGCCTCTGCTGTGAATCTTGAGACAAGATCGTGAAGGTTTTTTTTCCCCCTCCATATACCTGCAACCTCCATGTGTGCCCATTTGCTTATGTGAAACTGGGTAAAATCTACCCAATCTAGGCAAATAAATAGATGTTTACCAAGGGTAAGTTTGTATGTGCGTTAACCAAAGTCTATTTTGAATGTTTGGTATACAGTTTTGACTTCTGTATAACTGAAAAGATTTTGGGGCCCGCATATAAGAACAAGTGTCCTAACTTCATTTGAGACTTTTTTTTTTTTTGCGAGGGAATACACTTCTCAGAAAATCTCTTTTTTACTCATAGTGTTTTGCATGCGTCTAGACCATTTCACACTGGTCAGCACTGCTTGGTTCCTTTACCACCTCTCCCTGAGAAAGGAGGGCAAGTTCGTCATGGGTTGATCCCAGAGGAATTTTTCCAATTCCTGTATCCTAAAACAGGAGTCACAGGTTAGTATGTTGTACCTTTGTGGGTTTCATTTTGATTATTGGTGCTGCACACCTGCTATGGCCATCAAGTAAGGCAAAGTGTCTGAAAAGTTTAGGTTTTACTGGTGTGAGTAACTTGACATTGATGTGGATGATGAATTTGCTTTTGTGGTGGGAAAGAACACACACTGTTTAGGATATTGCACTAATTATGGGCTTGGTCCTGTATGGAAATAAGTTTCCCTCTGAAATACTGAGAACCTTCAACTCTTTTGAAGTTTGGGAAGCAAATGGGGGAGTTGATCAGAGGGCACCTTACAGACTTTAGCTTTCGGTAAAGGATAAGTCCTAAGTGTGTGTGATGGGCCTGATTAGCAGAAAAGTTTTTGCAGCTCCTGGCTCCCAGTAACCTCTAAACATGGAGGTTAATGCCCCATGCTGAGAGGGCAGCAGAGGCTACAGATAACATATTAGGAATTCCATGGTTACTTTTTGGTGATGGAAGTCTTCATATAGCAGTATATCTCTGGGAAGGGTGTAAGATGGAGTTTCCTCTATCTGGTTCTTCTACCTGAGTCATCCTTTTTTTGGAGAGGAGTGACAAGTCCCTCAATATTCCTATGCAACTTAAAAAAATTAAAATGCCTAGCTCTGCTTTCAGCCAACTGAACTTGGAATGGGTCTGTTTCCAAGTAATGTATTTAAAACAGTATCCTTTTATCTATTTTAGGGCCCTATATGCTGGGGACTGGGCTACTGTTCTACTTGCTCTCCAAGGAAATCTATATAATCAACCATGAAACAGTTGCAGGTGCCTGCATGGTGGGAGTCATCATCTATATAGTTAAAAAATATGGGGGTGATGTAGCAGCTTTTGCTGATAAGCTCAATGAGGTAAGAGGGGGAAAAAAAAGAACATAATCTAACTTGACACTGACTCTCAATGCAACAATTCCAGGTGTTCAGTTGCGTGTGGTTTAAAAAAAAATCACCAGTTCTTCTTCTAATAGTGAAGAAAAGTAATGGCTTTTTTTAATGATTGTTCTCTTTGTACAGTGCTGAAAGCCTACATGACACTTTACACTGGGTGATCTCTGCCAAATAAATCTTACAGGGTAGGCAACTTAATCTAAATTCATGGGCACGTTCGATGTAGAATTGGGTACAGTAGTGACTGTCTCGCAACTGAGTGTTCTTGCATTTTGGCTGATAGCCTACTAATCCTGAAGAAATAAATGAAACTCATCAGAACAGTACTTCCAGACCCTATTGGCTAAGGGAGCCAGAACTTGACTCTGTCATGCATGTTAAGAAGCCACCTGTTTGCAAAATGCTTATTTTATGGTATTTTGTCAGGGGTGTCAATCTAAAATTAAAGGGGCTGAGGGCAAAGTATGCATTTATAGTTGGTGTCATGAATCAATATCCATATATGTAGAATTTTAGTAAAATTTTTCAAAAGCATCTTAAGTCCCATTTTCAGCAGTGACTTGAATGCTTGGGGAGCATAAGCCTCTGACTTTCAACCTTCGCTGCTTTTTAGTTGGTGGGGTTTTTTTAGAAATAACTAAACCATGTAGGTGCATTGTGAGCCAGTGCATTGCAGTCTTTATTGCATCTACTTCAGAATGAAATGGAGTTTAGTCTGGAAGTTAGAGACCTCGTTGACTCATTCTTCATATTTTGGGGGCCTGCCATTTTATTTCTGTACTCTTACATGTGTTCCTTGGTTCTTTTCTGCAAAGGCCTTTTCTATGCTAGAAAAGGGTTGCTGGTATAACTATAGTTTCTTTCTAGTCTTGGCCTAAGTAACTCATACTGTACACCTGAGTTATACTGGTATAGGAATGCTTTTGTTGATGTAGCTTATTTCAGTTGGGTAACCTGGTATAAGCTCTACTAGTAAAAACGTCTTTGCCAGAATAAGCTACGTCTGCTCTAGGATTGTTTGCAGGTATAACTGTACTGGTAAACCTTTTCCAGTATACACAAGGCCTTATCAGAAAAATGCTTGCCTTGTGGCTTATATTGGGTCCCTGAGTGAAATAAGTTATACTGACAGAAACTCATCTGTGCTGGTAAAACTGCATTTATGGATATTTTAAGTGTAGACCAGGCTTAAGCTTTAAACATGGGAACTTCAGTGGCAATTACTGTTCACCTTCAGACCTGATAAGTTACAGTTTAAGGAGATGATGCCATTTTGAACAATCAGATCAGCAGTTGATCTTTCTCTTCCTTATGTTTTAGTCTGGATTTTAAAGTTCCTTCTTATTTCAGGAGAAAGTTGCCAAAGCTTTAGCTGTGAAAAATGATTCAATCAACCACTTGGAGTCAATGATTGAACAGGAAAAGAAGGAGCAATGGAGGGTTGAAGGCCGCAATTATCTCTTTGATGCCAAGCGGGTACGTTATTACAAATATAACTTTACAAATATCTTTTTACATAGTTACGTAGCCCTCATAACCACAGACCCTGACTGTCTCTATGTACTTAACAAGCAGCAAACGTTGACTATGTGTACATTAGGTGTGGCAGGTCACATAGGCAACTAAAGTTGTATGACATTTCCCATTATAAGACCCTATTTTCAGTTGCATGTAACTTTACCAGAATTATTCAGGCTTTAATTTTTCCATCTTGGGTATCTGCCCCAGGCTTTTTAAATTTTTTTAATCTTTCTCGAAAATGGTTCGTTTCTGGAAAACGAAGCTAGGGAAAAATACATGGTTAAAACATTCTGGCGACCTTTCATTTGGGAAGTTCTAGAACCTGCAAGTTATGGAGCAGAGACTTGAAATTTGGCAGTGGGAGGCCTCTGTGTTGATGTTCCTTTTGCAGTTTGTGAACCATCCCAAATTTGGCCAAATTGTAATCCTCTGAAAGATCACAGTTCACACACGATCAACAGAGATTCCTTAGAGTTTAGCTGCTAAATTTCTCAGACTTCATCCATGCTGCAGGATAGGGCTAAGCAGGACTTTCCTGGCAATTGCAGCTTTGGGCTGCTGCGGAAGTGTTTGGTCTGAGCACCTGAACTGAGAGCAGGGAGACTATCTTGTGCTGTCCTGGGCCCAGGCAGCATGGAGGAGGAAGCTGCCTAATTTGAATGCAGAAGGGACAAGAGCCAGACCTGCATGGGTGTAGATTGGGATTGTGGAAGAAAACAAGTCCTTACTCTGTGTTTGTTAGCAACAAGTCAGAGACAGTTTCTTACGAGCAATTGCAAGGGAAGACTTCAGTTGGACAGGGGGTCCCCCCTGACCTTAGGCAGATCTTCCCCCTACAAGCAATAGAAGACAAGTATTTATACCTTCCTGTTACATGCATCAACGGCCAATGGTTATCCTTTGTATAAACAAACTCCCTCCAGACTTTACCTTATCTTAAGGTTTCTGCTTAAATCAGCATTCTTTCCTTTTTAACTAAAAGTGAGATGAGAAACAGCATTTCTTAAAACTCTCGCGTGGGTAGGTTTAGGGCTACCTTTCACTTTATCCTTAAATTGACTAAAACATTTACCCTGCTTTTAATTCTGCTTCCACAGGATGGAGTTTTGGTTGGGTAAGAGGGGGAGTGGTGACAGATCAAGTGAAGTGCTTGAGCACAGGGGGATGACTAGGACAAGAAGCTGGGGGGAATGGGATACTGAAATGGGATGAGGAACATAGGGAAGGAGAGAGGGATGAGGGGCTGAGGGCCAGGGAATGAACTGGAACTGTCTGGACAAGGAGAATGGGCTAAGAAGCCTGAAGAGTGGGGAATGGGACAAAGATTCTGGGGGGTAAAGAAGAGAGATGAGTGGGACAGGGATGGGTTAGGAGATGTCGCAGAGGGGCAGGGAACGGTCTGTCATCTCCTTTCCAAATATTTGTGAAACCCACTGGCAAAGTGTTTCATCCTCCTAGTCCTGGTCCACCTAAAGAGTGCCACCTACTGCTGTAGCTACCACTCCCGAAGCTCCAGTGGCAGAGGTCTGTATTGTGGATCTAAAGGCTCCAACCCTGCTAATAACCCATGTGGGTGTTGATGTGACATTTTTTCCATTTTTTTTTAAAGCTAGAAAATTACACGGTCTATTTTAAAAGAACATTATGGTGAGAGCTCCTGTGTAGAGCTGCATTATGCTAGATTTTTGCCATTTATTTATTTTCAGTATAAAGACCTTCTCAGTTGAAAAGCCTAAAAATGCTGCCCATTTTTTAAAATACCATATCCACTTAACTAATGCTACCTATATTTAAATAGGGTGACTCTCGCTTTTGACAGGCTCTATAGTCTTAACATATAATATAGAATTGGGATTCTAGGGTTCAGTTCCTGTCTCTGAGACCTTGGGAAGTCATTTAACTTCTCTGTGCCTCCATCTGTGAATGAACACATAGCCAATTTTTGTAAAATACTCTAGGTTCCTTTGAAAAGCAACATGTGAGTTAGTGGTCGAGGGACATCTACCTAGAACACATCACTGGACATTGGCAATACCAGGGAGGGATAAGCTGGAATGCCAATGAGAAGCGCGGTCGGGAAAGTAACTTAAATACTTTCCGGATGGATTGTATTTTCTAATGGACAACCTACCCTAAATTCTCAACTACTGAGGGATAATTTTCACTCGTTGATGTATTTGCTTTCCACAACCAACTCTGTGTATAACTTTTCAGGATTGATGTATCTGAATACTAGGATGCTAATATCTAAACTGTATTAAATGTATTCATCTAAATTTGGATTATTGCTGATGTATCTTATGACTTTTAAAACACACTTTGTATCTGTGGGTAATCTAAAAACTATACCCAGATGTACAGACACTTTTCTTAACCTGTGTAGTATTATATAATTTTTTAACATTAGCTTTAATAAAAATCTTAAATCTGAAATATAAGATGGTCAGAAAAGTCAGAATGGAAAACTGAAATGCATCTTTTCTCTAACTAGAATAACGTTGCTATGCTGCTAGAGACTAACTACCGAGAAAGACTGCTCACCGTATACAATGAAGTGAAGAAGCGGCTAGACTATCAAATTGCTGTACAGCAACTGACACGTCGTAAGGAACAAGATCACATGATCAACTGGATAGAGAAAAACGTCGTCCAGAGCCTCACTGCTCAACAGGTACTTTAAGCTTCTGAGCTTCTAGCAGTTCACTGTGCCTCCCATGTCCTAATACAGAATACCGTTTTTCTCAGCTGCCTGACATCTTTGGCCAAACATGACTAGTACTTCTTTGTCTAACTCTTCTCTGGCTGGCTTCCAGAGCACCCAAGGCACATTCTTACTTTTTTGAGCAAAACCAATGGGATCTGTGTGTTGTGGTGTGTGTGTGTGTGGTGTGGTTTTTTTGTTTTTGTTTTGTTTTCCAGAAATGCTGAGCACTTGCAGCATTTCCTGGTTTTGTTTGGTTTGCTGATTGCTTCTGAAAATCAGGCCCAGTAACTCCAATTGAGAGAATACTTTCCTGCACAATAGAAGGCTTGTGGGTGGGAGGTGTGCCCAGGAGGCTGGGGTACTTCCTTGCAGCATCCCTTGATGTAAAGCATGGATGGTTAAATGTGGATTTTTAAGATGACTGATGGGACTAGAGCACCTGCACATTTCCCTTCCTTGGTACCTCACAGGGCTAAAGACGCTTCAGTGGACTGTCTCCACACTGGGAGGTGAAGAAAATGGGTAGACCTAGATATGGAGTTGAAGTGCACTAGATGGGGAGTTCATTTACATAACTCTGTCATCTCTCCTCGGTCAGTTCTACCTGCACTTTGGAGGATCCACTCACTCTTCCCAAAGCTTATTGTTCCTCAAGATAGGTTGGCCTGACACTTGCCAACATCCTGCAGTCCCCTGTGAATTGTGCAGGCTGACTTTTTGTAGGATCAGATTTTAATCATCTAGATTGTTCAAGCATTAGCAAACGACATAGCCCAATATTTGGATTTCCATCTCCATGACTTTCTTAGATGGTTTTGCAAATTATTAATCGTGCATGAGTTGGAACTAGATCCTTTCTGTACCTGGCTTCAATTTTTACCCAGCAAAATCTGAATATGGTTGGTGTGCACACATTGTTCATGCAAATGATTCTCTTCCCTGAGTTGTTTCAAGGCCTGTGAAAGTCTATCCATTTCCTTTTGCAGGAGAAGGAGAGTATTGCCAAGTGCATCTCCGATTTGAAGATGTTATCGAAGAGCACACGGGTGGCAGTATAATTGCACAACATTGAATTCCAGTCAGCTCTGCGTTGCTTCTGTGATCTGCTGTTGGAAACTGTACAACTGTAACTCTAAATTAAAATAAGTTCTGTACTCTCCCTGTCTGATTAGTAGCACTGAACTAGCAGCAGTCCCAGACTATGGTTATAGCAGTTAATTCTGACATGTGAACAGGGACCTATGTACTTGTTCCAGTTTTTTATGCAGAAATTAGGGTTCTGCAGATGAATAAAAACAATTCTTCCTTTGTTAAAGCCAAACAGTTCATGTTTCTTTGTGACTGGCTTTGCCACTGACTCACTGTGTGTCTAGGCAAGTGACTGCTTTTGCCTGTGCCTCAGTTTTCTTCTCTGTAAAATAAGTATATGGGGAACGGGGAGAGTGAGGCATGATTCATACTTGTAAAGCACTTTGATATCCTTGAGTAATATGAAAAAACAGTGTTTACACTAGATATACATTTGGGTTATGGCCTAACAATTACACGGACAGCCATGGCTTATTTGTTCCTAGGTGGGGAGAGGGAAGGAGAGAGGCAGTATGAAGAGTGTGGGGAGAGCATAGGAAGGTAGTTTCCCCCCCCCCCTCCCCAGTTCTATATTTCTCACCCTCTGTGCTTACTTTTGGGAAAACACATTAGGTTCTCAGTACTCATGGTTGTAAGGCAGAGATCAATTTCAGTATATGATAAGTCTGTCATCTGGTTCACCTCGCAAGCAGAAGTTCTCACGATAAAGCCCTGCTGGCAGACCATAGATCATACCTGTATTTCACAATGCTAAATTGAAATTTTGTTATGAAGCATCTTAATCAAAGGGGCTGTTCTTCCCTTTTAAAAAAAAAAAAAAAAAATCACAAAGACTCAACCTCTGTCTGTCTAACTTTCCTGTGGATCTTGTTAAAGACTAATGCTCTCAATTGTGCATTTCTAGCACGGTACCCCTGTTTTCTGGATGAATATATGGCTCCCTCCCACAATCTATTCCACAAGCAGGGATGTGATCATGCTCCCTCTGGTATGGTACAGTTGCTTTTAGAAATTATCAGTGGTTCTGAGGGCTAAAACAATCTTCCAACTCTGCACGCTGTCTGCCACTTGTCTCCTCCAAAGCACATACCCTTTGACTTTCAGTTAGCAAACTGAAAAATCAGAATTGTCAGTGTCCCTTTCCTCTGTACTCATGCCATATAAATTTCTGTGGATTCTACATTTAACAACTCTACTGTTCCAATTTGCAGTGTCTTGACAATGAAAAGTGAGCTAAGATGGGGCCAGCTACTAGTCCACAGGGGAGGAAGTGGGGGGCAGAAAGTACCACTGAAGGCAGATATGAACCTGACTTGCTATATATGTGTTTGGGGACAGATTATTGCAAAGAAATAAAGCAGAGAAGAAAATGGTTGCTAATCTGCTAACCAGTTACTTAAAACTCAAGGAAGTGCAATTTCCTTCTCTCTGTGGTTTCAGACTGAATTAGTGTGGTGGTTTTTTTTTTTTCCCCCCCCTTCCTTCAGATGTTCTGTAATGGAGCTGATATTTGTTACTCCGTGTCCTCAACTTCAGTGTATTGTTACCCATCTACCTGCTTTCACTGCAGAACTGACTATGGTTGCTGGATGTAGAGTGGTTTAAGGTAAAAGTAACTTTGCAAACAGGAGTTAAATAGCTTATATTTCCAAAGAAATGGAGACCACTACCCTCCAGTTTTCCATCCTACTGTCTATCCATTGCACCAATTGTACTAGAAAAGCAGGCACAGAATTCATAACTGAACAATGGTGGAATAAGCCCAAAATTTAGGCTTTGGTTAATAAACATTTCTATTAACCCTACCCATTCAAAAACATCAATTTCAATGTGAAAATAGTTTTACTGGGATATAAACAGTTCCTGAGCAGAGTGAGAATCCAAGTACAACAGTAATGTGCCTTGTGGAAAGTAAACCACCAGTATAAATGTTGAGTAAGGATAGGTAAATCACTTGGCTTACATTTGAACCCATTCAGTCATCTTGACTCAAATGTTATTGAGTGTGTGTTCCACTTACTGGAGACTTGAAAAAGGAGCAAGTGGAGAATTTTAAACAAAAAATCAATATACTGCATAGATAGGGCCTTCTATTGATTGTCTGATCTTTTTGGGGTGGAGGTCTATCCCTAATACAAGCCCCAACTGAGCAAAACACTTAAATGTGAGTAATCTCATCCTTATTCAGCTATGCACATTACTCTGGTAAGTAATTTATTCATAAATTACTTCCCATTGAAATAAGACTATTGTGTTTAAATGCTGTGCTGAAAAGGGATGAGAATTTAACACAAGGGGGGAAAAAAGCTTTAGTTTTTTAAACATGGTGATTCAATTAAAAAAAAAAATAGAACCAATCATAAAGATTTCAAAAATTCAGAATGTCAACCAAAATTTTGACTGGCTTTGTTAAAAACAAAGTTTTAAATTCAGAGGAGGAAAAAAAAATTCAAGAGATTTGCAAAACCAAAACATTTGCCTGTGTTCACTCTCCCTTAATAAAAAGTAAATCAGAATTTTGACACCTGATTTCAAACATATTTGTTGGCCAAAAAATAGGTCTTGTTTACATGAAAGAAAATGGGTGGTTTCTTGTGTTACAAAAATCTGATATTACTAAACTTCCTCTGACAGCAGATGTTTCAACATCTGAACGGCTGTAGATATGTTGAATTACCTCTGATAGCTGTTACTGATCTACTTTGGAAAATCAAGTCATTTTTGCAGCTGTGAAAGCTTTGGAACATTTTCTTGGTGTCCAGTGGGCAACAATTTTATGGAAGGAGGTAAGAGGTAGTTATTTCATTTATCTTAATTACCAGTAAAAATGTGTGTTCTCTTTTTTTTTTTTTAAAGAATAAATCAGTCATATTTATCGCCAAATCTGGTCAATTAAGTTTTTTTTTTTTAAGGGCTTGTGCCTTTCAATAAATCAGTATTTTCAGATCTCTGAGCGTTTTCAGATCATCTCCTGAGATTTTAAAAATAATACTTTTTCCTGTTTTGTTGATGTGTGAAAGACCTACACAAACAATAGAGGACTAATTGATTATACCGGGGAACATCAAGCGCTGTCAAATGCACAACATAAACTGAAAAGAAATTTTTTTCCTAACCTTTCATTTATATTCATAGCTGCTGCACAAAATAGATAAAAATTTTCATGCAGAAGTGAGGTTTTTAAGTTGGCTGTTTCCCTCTGATATTGAAACAGGATTTACTTTAGTCAGTGTCTTTAAGAGTAGATAGACCTTTTGTTTATAAGCATGGAAAAATATGTTGAGTATTGCCTAGTAGAACATTTCAGAGTGCAATGCTGACCAGTGAGGGGCTGTGTCACCCCTGCTCTGCAACCTTGGGTGCCTCACAATACTTTGCTGTTGTAACTCCAACTGAGGTTCCTCAGAAGCAGCCTGTCAACGTGCAGGTTACTCCCTGAGTGTCTGTGTAAAGCTACCGTGTGAGTCCAGCAGTTCTGACCCCAGCAGCCTGACAGCAACACACCAGCCCACACTTTGGCTTCCAGCAGCACTGGTTACAGGGTGACAACACGCTCCAGGCTTGAATTTTCCCCCACAATGTGTGTTCTGCACTATCCAGCCCTCTCCTGCACAGTCCAGTCCATAGGTCTGTTGCCCCTCTAATGGGATCAATACACAACACCTTGCCACCTTAAATCGAGTTACCCAAACAATTCACAACACTGGATTATTTTGATTAAAGAACAAAACTAGGTTGAGTTACAGGTAATGAGGTATTAAAGTTCAGAAATGGGTATAAGAAAAATAAAGATAAAATGCTTTCTAACCTAAACAAACTAAAGTGAAGTCCATTACCCCAGGTTTCCAGTAAGACTGCTGACCAATCTCTCAGGCCAGGGCCTGCTCCCAAAGTGCAATGGCTGTTTGTTTAATCTGGGGTGAAAAGAGAGAGATGGGTAGGGAGAGATAATGGGAGGGAGGGTGTTTTTGCCCCTCATTTTCATAGTTCCGTCACCCTTTGAAAAGCATTTTCCTGAGTATGACCCCTAGTTAAAGTTCTTTCCATCTGAGAGCAAGGAAACATGGAGGCTGCTGGAGGAAGGAGGCTTCATGCTGTTTCTGTTTGGGCAGGTTACTTATCCTCTCCATGTTTGTTCACATACACTCTAAAATGTGGATAATACTTTCTTAGCTCACAGGTATGTCATGAGGCTTAATCCATTGCAGTTTAAGCATTTTGAGCTCCTTGGATGAAAGCCTCCAGAGAAGTACAAATGAGAGTGGACCCAGAGTTTGGGGCTGTTTAGACCCAGAGTTTTGGTTTCCAGTACAAACTATTAATACTAGTAATTAATAATGACCCAGAGACACCTGGCCTCCATGAATCAGACCAGGACTTTAGAACACAATCTAATGATCTTAGAAATCAGAGACCCAGAATCTACAGAGTTTTCTAAACAGTATATACATACTTTTTATCCTTAGTTACCAGTGGAAGAGAGAATGGGAAGTTGGAGCTCAAAAAACAATCACAAATCACATCCAGGTAACTACATCTTGCATGGGGGTGTGACGTTACACTCCATATCCTTTATGAAAATATGCTTATGATATGAGTTTGCGCTGTGCAGATTTTTCTATACAGTGCAAAACAATATATATCTCCCAAAAGGGGTGTGCACGTGAGTGCTGGGGGAGCCTTCTCACACAGCGCTGATTTCAGTCTGTGTTTGCAGCTGGTTGTGGCCCTACCTGTGTGTGTGCACGCTGCAGGAGACCGGAGAGCCTAATTTAGCGACACAGGGAGAGGGAATCCAGGCTGGTGGAGCAGGAGAGGCTCAGTAAAACCACAGTACATCAGGTGACATCCCTGACGGGGGGTCCAACCCAGCACAGGGAGGAAATGAACCAAATTCTGTTCTCAGTTACACTGGTGTAATCCCAAGACTTCAACAGAGCTACATTAGTGTAGTTGATAATATTTGGTCATCATTGGACAGCAGGGATAGTGTGGCTGTGTACATCTCGCAGCATGATTTACCATAGTCTAGCTTTCATTCCAATTAGTAAACATAAAAAGAAGATTTTAAAGAACGTTCTCACGCTAATGTACATTAATAGCTCCCTTGTGGGTCATGGGCCTCTGGGCAGAACTGATCCAATACTGGAAACACTGCTGCAGAATGAAACTTATTTTAAGAAACAGATAACATGTTTTAATGCTCTTTGTATTCACTTCTAGCACCATCACCTGCAACCAGCACCACCACTGCCAGCACCAGTTCCAGCACAACTACAGTAGTCATGATTACAAGAGACAAGACCATATTTGATAAGTAAACAAGAACTATTTTTGTGGGTTAATTGTCATGGTGGCGTGAGATCATTCACAGACTCCAAGGAGAGTTGTTACGGGCAGTGACTTTAATGTTTCTGATTGTAAAGGGTTGCTCAGAATCTATATATTTATATTGCTGATACTCAAACAATATGTATTCTTCATCAGCCCTTAATGCAATTCTAATGGAAACCACATAACCAGTAAGTCATAAAGAGCTTGGAAGTAAGTGCTGCATCAGATTCCAAAAGAGATGTTTTTAAATGAAAATGATAACTCTCTGATACATTCACCACCACATTTTGATTTAAATGAGATAATAGAAGAACAATGTAAGTTGACAGGCTGATGTGATATGCCCAGTGGTGATGCTGTGATAAACTGTTTAGCTTTTCAAAATTTCACGGAAATGAAAATGTCAGGCCAAATTCTATTCCTATTTACGCTGTTGTAAATCAGGAGTGACTCCATTGACTATAGCAGCGTAACTCCTGATTTAAACTGGAGCATATGAGAGTGGAATCTTGTCATCCATAAATGTACAATGAGCAGAAATATACCTCATGACTCCTTCAAAGATATAAACTGTTAGTAAAAACACCCATTACTGTCTCCCCATCCCCCCCGCCGCCCCCAGAGATTTTCTCCAGCCACAAGAGATGCAGGTTGCAAACTGAAATATATTTCTTAGTGTGTGAATTGGATAATCTGCCTCCAGCAGATTAATGCCTTCAGTGAATATCCCTGTGGTCGGGTGGTTGTATATATTTGAGTTTAAATCTGAAGTGAAAGGATATTTTTGTATGTGTATGTTTGCTTCACATACTTACCTTTTTCATCAGATTTATGTTCATTTTCTGAATGTAGCATTTTTATGTCTTTGAAACTCAGGCTCCGTAATGGGTGTGAAAAGCCAAAACATTTTAAAACATACACTGAGGTCCTCATCCTGCTCCACTTCAAGACATCAACTTCAATGGGAGATAGGTTTTATGGTCTCTAGTACAACGCTTTCCAATTACCAGGCCAGGCTCAGTCCTGGTGTAAGTAGGTGTAATTCCATGAAGTTACATCAGGGCTGAATCTGGTCTGTTTGGATCAAGTCTCTTCCCATTACTTAGAATTAAATAAGTTGCTGATCTTGTTACCCATATTTATTCCTATGAATGTGAGGGTCCATATTGCAGCTTGCATAACCTGTGGTAATGCTTTTAATGCCAATAACAATATCTGAATGACACACTTATTAGTTGCAAACATCTCATATTATCACACAGGTTTTTCTTAGGTTCTTTCTTCTTCCCTCTCATTTGGAATTTTGGCCCGCTAAATAGCAGCTCTCTGTTGACATGTGATTTTTGTTATCCAATAACATCTATCTCTGTTGATTTGAATTCAGTGCACCGGGCGTGGTTCCGGAGGTTTTGGTAACATTAGTGTTTGAACTCAGCATAAGGCCCTGAGGTGCTGAGATAGTATTGGCCAGTGTGGTAGCCAGGACAGAGAGTAGGAAAGGGGGGAGCTGTTTGTTTCTAACCCACTGTATTCTGTGCACTAACAGACCTGAGTTCCTCTACATATTGGTGGCCTGTATCTCTGCCGTCCTGTTGACCATGCTGGTATTTACAACCATCTACTTTATCAGGAAAAGGAAAGGTAAGGGATGTGCAATGAGGAATAATGCTTGTAGGATATTGGACTGCCATAGCTTGTGGCAGAGGACAGCTGGTTTCCAAGGGCCAAGTCCTTGAAGGTATTTAGGCACCTAACTCACATTGAGATCAATTGGATTTAGATGCCTAAATGCCTTTTAGGATCTAGGACTGAGTATCTCAGGTGTTCCACATTCAAATGCTGTTGCTGGGGGTGCAGGTTTTTCATGGAGGAAGTGACAGTGTTCACTTAGAATCTCCTTGCCATGTCTGTTCAGGGTAGGCCCTTTAGCTTTTTAAGCATAACTTTGGGAATGTTATAATGTCACCTCGTTCAGAAATATGCTTAGATGATATCTGCTCGAATGCAGCATTAACAGCAATGACTTCTCTTTTTTACTATTTTTGTATTTAGGAAGTATTAATAGGTTTACAAACGCTTGCCATGTGAAACAAAAATATCATTGCCACAGTGAACGTTTGTTTAAAGAAACATTAAGCAGGAATATAATAATCCGATCTCTCTAACAGGGTGTTATCATATTACAGAGTGAGCATCATTACAATACCTATGACCTGTCATTTCTAGTGATTTGATTACATTGAGTGAAAACTCGGATTACACATATTTAACTGTCCACACATGTCTATTTAATGTTAATACTCAAAAAAAAAAAAAAAAAAACCAGACAGGTGTGCTGGGTCTTTTTGCTTGTGAATGTACTTTGAGTATTGAATACATGGTAGCCCAAAGTATCTGTTTGTAGCAATGACTTTTCATCTATCTCCTGACTCTGGGCACCACTTCAGCTATAATGGTGGTAATTTTGCCATCATGCAATGAAGCATAAAGCCCACGGTAGCCAAGAATAGTGACTATTAAAAACCCTGAGCCAAATTTTTCAAAGCACCCAGCATCCACACCTTTCAAAGGTCTTCCTGTGGGAATCCACACAGATAAGATCCAAGTTACTAGATTACTTAGGGTCTGTCTTCGCTGCAAAGTTAGTTCGGCCTTTTATTCAGGTGTTGCTTCTGCTCCTGTCCCCACACAAACCCCATCACCCATATTTAGTGATGCTTTAAACCCAAGCTAACTGGCCCTTTTCGGAGATGTGGTTTCGAGCCAAGCATTTCTCTTTTCATTCAGGCTGGTAACCCACATACTTTGCAATGAGGATGCAGGCTAAGCCACTCAAGTAAAGTGCTGATAGTCTTTCAGTGCCTTCCCGCAATTCCTGCTGTGTGATCAGAAGGGTGGACACATTTTCCCACAGTTCCCTGGGAAAGTATCATAGAGGGGCTCAGTTTACAGCAAACACCAAGAAACCAAGAGTCCTGGCCCCAGTGAGCAGGGCCGGCTCCAGGCATCAGCTTACCAAGCGGGTGCTTGGGGCGGCCACTTCGGAGAGGGGCGGCACGTCCAGCTGTTCGGCAGCAATTCGGCGGACGGTCCTTCACTCCGGCTCGGAGCGAAGGACCTCCCGCCGCATTGCCGCCGCAAATCACAATCGCGGCTTTTTTTTGTTTGTTTGGCTGCTTGAGGCGACCAAAACCCTGGAGCCGGCCCTGCTAGTGAGGGTCCAATGACTTGAGTTTGGTTTTGCAGTGTGGCAGCTAACACCCAAGCTAGGCTAAGCAGTGGGCTGATTCCATGGGCTAACTCTGCAATGAAGAGAGACCCTTTGATTGTAAGCTCTTTGGGGCACGAACCCTCTGTTTGTTGTGTGTTTCTGCAGCACCCAGAGCAATGGAGTCCTGGTTAATGACTGGCACTGCTAGGCACCATCACAATACAGACAATCTAGTAAAACAATCCAGGGGATGCAGGTCAGACCGTACTGTACTCCTTCTCCCCACACTGCCTCGTGCTGCACACTTTGGGGTTATGCCCTTCCTTCTCCAACCTGCCTGATTAAAAGTTTATTTCCATTTGCAGAACAGTTTGCCCCCCAATTTTTCCTGTGCCCTCTGCCCTTCCCCTCACTTCATGAACTGGATCAATTCATCCAGGCCTTAGAATGACTCTGAACGCATACCCAGAGGGCGGGGATTTCTTCTGTGGCCTGGCCATCATTGGTACCTATCCCTTTGTCTCCATTACAGTTCACAATACACCCCGAAAGACTTCTCAAGAGCAGGATCCTTCAGATACTGTGCATCAGGCACCTGCTGAAAACACCCAGGTAAAGGTCGGAACTGTTTCCTTGGTGTGTCTCATGACACGTCTTCAGATTCTCTGTAGAAAATGCTATATTATGAACGTGAATTTGGGACTGAAAACAGGAAGTTTGTTCATATCAATGTAACAGTTATTCAGAGGTTCCCTTTACCTTAACTTATAGCTAGTGCTTTCCCTGGGAAAGCAATAAGCACTCCTACCTATGCCACCCAAGTGCTCAGTTTTTCATGTCTGCAGCCTCCTCATCCCCATCAGCGTGTGTGGTGCCAGAGACTGGAAGAGGTGTTTGTAGAGGGATGCTAGATATTTCCTGCCCTGGTTCAAATGCTGCATTCTCCAAATACCTCAGGGACTCAGTCTGTCCCCTCTGCAGTTCCTTAGAGATGGGATATCACCTCTGACATTATGTGACTCCCCAGCTATGTTGATAGGATAAACATATATAAGCCCTAATGCTTCAGGGCATAAACCAATCACTAATTGAGATGATTAGGAAGAAGCTTTTCCTTATGGGCAAGTTATTCCATAATTGTCCATTATGGTACTGATTCCTCTGAAGTCTCTAATATCGACCATGGTCACAGGGTACTAGACTAGTGAACCATCGGTCTGGCAAGTTCTGTGTTCCCCATGCACAAGGAGCAGACTACTCACACTAGATTACATTTGAGAGCATCCTAGAAAGCAAAATGAAGGGTAGGAAATCCAGTCAGAATTCCAGCAGCTCCTCACTTCCAAATAATGTTTGCAGGTTCCTACGTGTCCTAACGATGAGATCACCTACGCCAGTTTGACTTTCAAACAGATGCCTCTGTCAAAGACTGCTCTGTAGTTTGTGCTAATCACAGTGAAATGAAGACATCTTTGCTGCCTGCAGTTCAAATGCAGATGGAAGTTCTGTCACAAGCCCTCAGTTCTGCTTGGAATCATGTTGCCAAATATTGCATGTATAACACCAGCAGATTTATTTAAGCTGCGTGGAGGTCTGTCCCCCAAGGAAGTGTTGGTGAGTGGTCAGAGCAGGGCACCAGGAGTTCAGATTCCATTGTTCTCACCCTGACTCATGGTGTGAGCTTGAAGAAATCACTTGTTTTTTGTGCCTCAGTTTCCTTATTTATAAAACATGGATAACCCTGCTTATGATGCCTTTGTTTCTTTTCATTCCTCCTGCTATATTTTTGTGATCCTTCAAACAGCTTCTGAAACTACTTTGCATGTGTTAATAAGTGACAAGATAAGGGCAGGAAATACTTCTCTCTTATCATCTGTGCAGGTCTGTCCTGTCAGACGGTCTCGTCCCCCTCTGACTTGCTTGTACACCCCCTTCTTAAATTAGTATTTACTCAAATAGTCCATTTTATTGTACCTCCTTTTTAAATTGTCATTTGCTTTGGTTAACTGTGTTTGTTAATCACATAAAAATAATTCTCCCTAGTAGATGGCATAGGCAAAACTCTGCTTCCTGATTGGATCTTGAGATGAGTACTTGAGGTTGTTTTTCTGGACAATCATGTCCTCTGTAGAATTTTAGGTTTCAAGAAATGCTGTGATGCTTATGAAATCGATGGCCACCATGGAGATGTTTAAAAAAACAGGTAACAATAAATAAATAGTGAGGACCCATCACATGCTGCGGGAACATCGAAGATTATAATGGCACTTTCATCCATAGCTTTACAAGCATTTTACAAAGGCGGGTAAGAAGCGTTACCCCCGTTTTACAGCTGTGGGAACTGCAGCAAAGTTACAATGAAGCACCCTGCCCACCACCAGATCCTTCAAGGAGGAGGGGAGCTGTAGGGAAGCTCTGCTTATCCAAGCCAGGCAGAGGAGGGATGGGGGCTTGCCTCTGTTTTAGCTGAGCAAAGGGGCTGTGTTCCATTCCCCCACCACCCACACACACTCATGTGTAGGGAACTGATGTACAGGAGAGATGAAGGCCCAGATCTTGAAAGGTATTTAGGCTCCCCAATCAGTGGGAGCCAGGCACTTACAAATTATATATAATAATATATGGAGATATACAGATCTCATAGAGCTGGAAGGGACCTTGAAAGGTCATTAAGTCCAGCCCCCTGCCTTCACTAGCAGGACCAAGTACTGATTTTGCCCCAGATCCCTAAGTGGCCCCCTCAAGGATTGAACTCACAAGCCTGGGTTTAGTAGGCTAGTGCTCAAACCACTGAGCTATCCCTGTGGATCTGGGTTGAACTGACTTGCCAAAGGTCACATGACACGCCAGCAATAGAGCTGGGAATGGAATCTATATCTCCAACATTCTCATGCCCTGTTACTTGAGTATTGAACCCTTCTTCACTTTGGTCAGTACATAAGACCAGATTTTCAAAGGTATTTAGGAGCCTAAAGATGCAGATGGGCACTTACTTGGATTTCAAATGCCTTGGGCCAGATTTTTTAACTCCAGTGAGAGTTGGGCACTGCCTTCTAAAAATCCCAGTGGGTGTCTATCTGCATTTTTAGCATATAAATATCTTTGTAAATCTGATCCTATTTCTCTTGGGTTGATTAAGCTTGCTGCACACCTCAGCAGAAGTCAATATTCACAATATCTGACAAAGAGAAGCTGAGTTTCGTAAATAGAAAAGAGGAGGAAATGTCTAGAAATGCAAACACATTGCTCTGCGTTTAAAGAAGTGAGATTAAATGGCCACATGATGACTGTAAAAGATAAGGGATGAGCAACTGTGCTTTATAATGACTGACACTGAGATCTGTTCTTCTCCACTCATGTTTAAAAACCACCATTTCTTTAAGCACTAGTCGTAGCATGATATCAATGACAAAGGGACGCAGCCTTGGGGGAACCATTATTATATTGAAAGCTTTGGGACGTTTAGGGAGAGAAATGAATTATTTGACTTTGAATTGTTTTTTTATGTTTTTAGTGTGGCTGGGGTCATTCCAGTCTTTTTATTTGAAATATTTTGAAAAGAGTTGCATAATGTTTTTAATTTGTTAAAGCAACCTAGAGCACAGGATAAATGCTTCTGTAAATGTACAATACTTGAATTAATTCAATAAAGGGTTAGATTCAAATTTCCTCTTGTCCCTCACTGCATACACATTTGTAACCTAGCTATAGCAATGCTATAAGACCTCAATACAGCAATTGAATCTCCAGGGGCAGATCTTAATTCCTGCACAAATCCAATTACAGAATCAGGGCCTTAGTTTGTGCCCATCTCTCCAGTTTGTGCTGCTAGGAAGTGGAAAAAGGTGAATTTTACTCATACTAGAAAATAGAGCAGGCATAAAAATATTCACTATTGCAAACGAATATACTACAAATGTGTACACTTTTAAGTTTACAATACGTTTGCATGAAAAATGCCATGTACATTTTGGAGGCCTGGTTTTAGTGCTCTTTTTCTTCTCCTTTGATTGATCAGTAATTAATCATTAAGCAGGATACAAAAACAAGCCTTTCAATGTATTTGTGTGTTCATTATATGCATTTCCCAGTTCAAAGACTGGGTCCTAAAATCAAACCCTATGTTTAGAGTTTGGGGCCCTGGAAAGGGTTGAAATACTTTAGCTTGCTCTGGGACTGCTTTCAGTGAGGTCCTTAATACTTACTTGTTATCACAAATCTGTCATTGGGGTAGCATCATAGCATTAAATAATAATAGTCATTATCACCATTTTACAGAGGGGAAAACTGAGGCAGAGGGAGATTAAGTCCAGTATTTGTAGAAGTGCACATCCATTTTGTGTGCCTGAGTTTCTGGGTACTTTGGTCACTGCTAGACTGCTTAGAGGGTTGTGTCTACAGGCTGAGTACATTGCACACCCCAGAGGCTCCCTGCACTCATCCATTCTCCCCCTACCCCTGAGTTCCCTATGTGCTTCCCTCCCTTGTCCCTCTGTTTCAAGGATTCCCTGCACCCACCCCCTTAACCTCTTTCATGCAGGGGCTCTGTGTTAACCAGTTGTTAATGGCTGCCATCAACTGGGTCTTTGATTCTAGGCAATCTAAGAGATGGTTGCAGCTGCTGGGTCTGTTAACTAGATGCCAAGGGCTTTGTGTGTGCACCATTTTCCTATTTGCACCCAAATCCATAGGGTTCTACCCATTGTTCCTACATCATTTTGGAACTGATTGGATGCAGGGTTCGAAAGTTACCATGTTACAGACAGACAGAAATGCCATCAAGTTGAGTGCAGGACCTGGCTTGGCTCAGCCAATCATGAGTCTTCATCACTGAGATGTCACTGCAAGATGCTGTCTCGTTGGCTCCTGCCAGGTGCAATTCTCCCCTGTGCAGAAGCCAGCATGAGGCCTAGGTACCATGTAAAATTAGAGCTGCCATCTAGCCAGAGTTTCCCAGGATCGTAGCTGTCCCAGGAAATCTGTACGGGTGCTCAGTGCACCCTGCCAGCTGTCCAGGAGCCTCCCTGAGATCCTGTTTTTTTGTACCTTAGCGGTGGCACCCTACTTAAAGTACAGCTTACGTCGGCTTAATTAGCACACCGGCCGCACATTGGCTCTCCGCACAGCTGGCACAGGAGTAAAAATCTGAGGTACTTCCAAGGGTGTCTACCACAGGGCAGAGAGAATGCTGCGTTCTGTCTCGTGCGGGAGAGTGCTTCGGACAAGGCCCCTAGCTGGGAAGCAGACAGGCCTTTTTAATGGTGTGAGGCAGGCCATGGACTCTCTTGGCAGGGAGAAGGTTAATAGAGACTCTCCCTGAGCCCTGTAAACCACACAGGTGCCTATCCTAATTGTAGTGACCCTGACTAAAAGGACAGGGGAAGTGGGCTCAGCTGGGGTGAGTTACTAAATTCCCCTATAAGAGATGTGTGCTGAGGGTAGGGGGAAAAGGGTAGCCTGACAGGGCTGGGAAGAATAGAATTGCTGCATGTCTTCTCTGGGCACTATGGGGTCTCCAATGCTGTCCATTGGGGTTCTGTTTAGGAAGGCCGGGCAGAATGATTCTCTCCAAGCTTAGTGCTGTGGAGTTTCATCTGAAGATTGGGCTGGGCCAAGCATTTTTTTCTGCTTGTTCATTATGTCTGGTCTCAGAAAGGCTCAGTTTGTCTATTAGCCCTACGGGGGTGTTGGTCCTGTGCCTTTTTGTGCTCACCTGGTCTCTCACAAAGGGTGTCACTACACAGGCCCTGGGAATAAACCTTCTGTGAGGCCCATAGCTAACTAAATGGGACCCCTGTCCAAGCCTCTGACTACCCACAGCAGCCAGCTGATCTGCCCTGTTACTGATGAACAGGGGGTTCTGCAGTGAAATCCATGTGTGCTATGCAGTCTGGGTGAGCTCCCTCACTGACCTGTTCATTACTTGAGTCCACCGGCACACCAGAGCAGACATAATCCCCTGTCACAGGCTGTGACAGGTATTAAACTGGTTCTATGCTTCATCTTAGTCAAAAGGCCAAGAACTAAAGCATTTTTATCAATAGCTTCCTTGGATGAGCGGAACAGAATTGCTCCCTTTCAACTTTTCCTATAACAGCCTTTATCAGGAAAAAAAAGCTGGGGTCCTACATCCTATTTCCACTCTCTGCTCTGCTTATTAGAAACAACAGATGCTACCAATCAACTACTGCTATTTAATGTAGCTTATTGGCTAGAACGTGTTCTAGTCAAGATGTGGTTTGAAAGGGTCTCGAGACTGTTGTTATTATTTGTATTCTTGTAGCAGGACCCTGTGGTGCTAGGTGCTACGCAAACACAGGACAAAGAGCCCTTTGCCCAAAGAGCTGACAATCTACTCAGGCTGCTTTCTCTGATCACCTTGGGGAGGACAAAAAGAACAGGAGTACTTGTGGCACCTTAGAGACTAACAAATTTATTAGCGCATAAGCTTTCGTGGACTACAGCCCACTTGGGGAGGACAGTAGGTGAAGTTTATGCTAACTTAAATGTCAGACGTCTGGAGAAAGTATGATCTAGAGAGGATGCTGCATGTGCATTTGGATGTCACATGAGGTAGATGCCCCTCGGATTAGAAGTCAATCTTACAATTCGATTAGCTGTGATACTTTATCCACCAGAGCTACATCCTGTTTTAAGAATATTAACCAATTTCAACCTGCTGTGACTTATCACAACTTCTTGTTTGTGAAATGGCAGAAGCTATCGCCTAGAATCCTCCAGGGCAATTGCAGGTAGGAGGAGTCCCCCTTCATACTCCGTTGAGACATTCAGAATGTGCGAGTTCACACCAGCTTGCACCCACACAGCTCAGCATGTAACCCACTCTTTGCTCTCGTATGTATTTGACCTTGGATTTTTTTTAAACATTAGAAAAAGTAAAAGAACCTGAGCATGGCTGGCTAATCATTCTATTGTCCCCGTGCCCATAGGCGTGCGCAGCACATTTCATTAGGATGTGCACCCAGGGAGCCCCGCCCCAGACCCCATCCACTCCCTCCTACTTCCCACCCCCTGACTATCCCCTCCTGGGACCCCTGCCCCTAACTGCCTCCCAGGACCCCACCCTCTACCTAAGCCTCCCTGCTCCTTGTCCCCTGACTGCCCCCCAGGACCCTACCCCCAACCTGTCCCCTGACTGTCCCAACCCTTATCCACACCCCCACCCCCAGACAGATCCCCGGGACTCCCGACCCATACAACCCCCCCTGCTCCCTGCCTGCCCCAACCCCTCTCCACACCCCTGCCTCCTGACAGGCCCCCCCAGAACTCCTGACTCATCCATGCCCCCCAGCTCCTTGTCCCCTGACCACCTCCTCCAGAGACCCTCCACCCTAACTGCCCCCCCCGGACCCTCCTTGCTCCCTGTCCCCTGACTGACCTGATGCCTATCCACACCCTGCCCCCTGACAGACCCCAGGACTCCCATGCCCCATCCAACCCCCCCTGTTCCCTGACTGTCCCCTCCAGAGACCCCCTCACCCCAACCACCCCCCCCGGGATCCCACCCCCTATCCAACGCACCCTGCTCCTGTCCCCTGACTGCCCCCACCCCTTATCCAACCCCCCCGGACCCCTTACCATGAGGCTCCTAGCAGCATGTTTGGCTCCACACAGAGCCAGACATGCTGCCTCGCAGGACCGGGCAGCCCCGTCCCTCAGAGCACTGTTCGTGCGGCGGCCTGGCTCCAGGGGAGGGGGGAGCGTGTCTGCCTCCCCACGGAGCCAAACACTGCCCTGCGGGAGTGCGCAGCCCCGGCCCCCAGAGCGCTGCGCATGTGGCAGCATGGCTCCAGGGGAGGGGGGCAGGCAGGGGAGGGGCCAGTGACTTGCTGTACTCGGCCGGGCACTCTGGCCCGGAAGCGCGGATCCCGTGGCTTGCCACGCCGTGAGAGTGGGGCCATTTCCCCACTCCTGCATTAGGGTGTGCCTGGGCACACCCCGTGCGCACGCCTATGCCAGTGCCCTGCCATATTCCAGTGATCAGTGTATAAGAACTGCTCTTACATGTATTACAGTAGTGCCTAGAGGCACCAGCTGAGATCAGGGCTCTGGTGTGCTTGGCATTAAAGAGTTTGCAGCCCAAAAAGACAAGACTGCTAAAAAGATGGAGAAATTTCGATTTTTCAAAAGAGGACCTCAGGCAGCTGGGGGAATTGAATGCAGATCTTCCAGATCCTAGTCTAGTGTCTTAACCACAAGCTTGTTCAATGTGGCTATATGGTTTTCAACCTTACAGCAAAATTAACTTTCCCTGTTTTTTTCCAAAGTCTCTTTAGTTTGCAACAGTGCATTTCACTTAATACTTAAAGCAAAGTTTCTTTTCCATCAGCTGCTCTAATAAATGGAAGTTTGAGTCTTATTCTTTCATCACTGCTCTGGCTTCCTCTTTTTCAGGTATTAGTCCATGGAGGTTTGGCTTTTGTGGTGGTTTGCAGTTCTCTATTCCTCTGGTTTCTCTGCTGCAATCACTCTAGTTCAGGGGTAGTCAGTAGGCGGACTGTGGGCCAAACCCAGACTGCCAGATGCTTTTGAAAAGACCCTAAAATCTTTTTATTTACTTATTAATATCATCATTATTGTTTTTTTCTTCTCTGAAGTCTGGACCTTGACTATACCTTAACCGAGAAATTTGGACCTTGACAAAAAATAATTGACTACCCTGGCTCTAGTTCATCCCACTTTCCACAAACACTCGTGATGCTTCCCAGTGATGTTTCAAAAATGGAGAGACAGAAGGAAAGTCAGCGTCTGATCAGACCACATGAGGTAACACTGAATCCGGTGTTGAGAGAGAGCCAGATGTGAATGGAAGTTCTCAGGGGCAGGCAGGGCAATTAGGAAACAATGCAACTGCTGAAAACTATTCAGCAATCAGTCAGAGATGCGTTCAAAGGGAGACGTGGCCTTCACTCAGATTCCCATAAGTTTTCCTTTTACTCAACTGACTTTTTTTGCTGGGCCTCCAAACACAGCGGTAGCTAAAATATAAAGATGAACAAAAATACAACAGCAGGCTTGAGATATATTGCTATGAATAGTACCGAGCAGCTTTCTGTCTTCAAGACACTTTACAAACATTAAGAAATAGTCACAACACTCTATGACGTGATTATCTTCTCCATTTGACAGATGGCAAAATTGTGAGAGTGGTTTAGTAGCTGGTTGAAAGAGAAGTCACTGCCAAAGCTGTGATTAAAACTCAGGAGTTCCTGGCTCAGACAACACAAGACCCCCTCTCTTCAAATATTATTCAGTCAGGATATGCCCAGGCTGCTAAATACTGTATTCTGGAAAACAGGAATGCACACCTAACATCTTTTCCAACTGACCCTGGTCAACAACCCGGATGAGAAAATGTAAAAGACGAAAAAAGCACCTGGAATCTCTTTACTGACTTTTGAAATAATAAAAGCTTGTACCTCCAGCTAGGCCAACTCACTGGTATTCCCATGAAAGAACTGGTATACTGTGCCCCTGTGGCATATTTTGTTATCCCGTCCTCCCCCAATGCTGCCTGTTACTGTCTGGTATGATATGTCTCAGCAGGACACGTCCACGGTTGTGTGGTTCCGGGATTTATTTATTTTTTGGGGGGAGGATTAAGTGAATTCCATGTTGATAAACGGCTCCCCATTGACAGGAACTCCTTGTAGGGCTAAGAGGGGAGTTTAGCCTCCACAGCCCATTCAGCCTTTGACTGCCACCAAGGGAGAGTGAGGGTTGGTGCTGCAGACCCCTGTCTTCCAGTGAACGTGCTGGAACCCAGTTCTCACAAGGTACCGAAAAGGCATCAGATGCATGGGTGTAACTGCGGCAAAAAGTGGGAAGGAGTGTCTGGATAAAAGCACTAGACCTGCCGCTGCATTGAAAGGGAAACCAAGTGTATAGCAGAAAGGTGAGTGGGGAGGACAGTCCATTGTCAACCCCTCAATGGTTGGACTTATGATCAGGAGATAATAAATCTAGTTGACCAGCTCAAATCTGTCCCAGGATAGCTGTAAACAACAGTTAGTAATAATATAACTGCTTTTCATAGCTATCCTGGGACAGCTCTGAGCTGATGAACTAGAGGCGAAAGGATCTATATCTCATTTATCAGTAGTCAAAGCCATTACCCCACCAGAAAATGTTCATGTCTTTGAATCAAGACTGGAGATCTTTCTAAAAATACCAAAAAAAGGCAACACTCTAGCTCAACCACAAGTTATAGGCTGGTTACTGGAAACACTGGGTGAGGTTCTATGGCCTGTGTTATGCAGGAGACCAGACTAGATGCTCACAATGATTCCTTTTGGCCTTAAAACCCATAAGCTAATCGCTGGTGCAGAAAACGTGCTTTAGAAAAACAGGGCTGAGTTTGGATTAGATTCTACTAATCCTGCTACCTTTGTATTTCTGGTGAAACCTTTCTCCCCAGCACATGTAGAATGAGAGCAGAATATTCAGAGCCTATATTTCTCCCAGAGCCTGTTAATGCAGCAGGGTTATCAGTCTGTTTAGGTTATGTGGGTATAATTTACCCAGATAATTCAATAGCCATCCTTGATTTATGACCACTGCTTTGTGTGATTGTTCCTGGGGGTACCCAGGGCTGTGAGGCACCTTGCAATCATCTGCCCTTAGCATGAGGAAGCCTTTTCTGTGCCCACTGGGGGTCAGCTCCCCAACTCCACTGGCCATGGGCAACATAATCGCTCCCTCTAGGCCTTGCAGGCCCTGCTGTCATTCTGCAGGTTAGCAATAGGCACACTCCAACCTCTGAGCATCTCCCTGGAGTGACTAGCCCCTGCACCACTCACAGTATTCACAGATTTGCTGCTTCCAAAGAAATGGTACAAGCCAGCTTACCAGTCCCACTTCAGAGCACCACTCCGCTGAACACACAGCACTGAGATTTGTTCATAGTTAAATCAAATACAAGTTTATTTAACAACGCATAACAATTCGAGTAGAAGCAAGTAGAAATATTGGAAACAATGGTTCCATAAAGAATAAAATCATAGCATGCATTCTAGAGCCTAGACTTAATTAACAAGATACTCTCATGGCTAGTAGAGTATTGCTCCTCTAAAAATCCTTGCAGCACTTTGCAGCCAGGCTGGCTATGACCCCTCCCTTGCACGAGATATGTATGCTGTCAGTTTGCCTCCAAGGTGAAGGTTTCAGTGTGTCCCTTTGCACACCAAGATATACCCAAAACAATCCTTTGTCTTTATTCATAAGCAGGAAACTCTCCTTTTGTTTTTCCTTCCTGTAGATTTCCTCTCTTGTAGATTTTTACAGTCTCTTAATTAGCACCTGGCTCAATATGCAAATAGGCATACATTGTGAGATACGCACTACACACTACACAAATGACCAGACGGAGATATTACCACTTGTCTGAAAAGAACATTACCAAGGTATGTGACATGCTTTGACTCAAAGACCTTAAGAACATTATTTTCAATATAGATACATAACTCATTAAATATTATCCATCCATACATATTTCAATGGTTATGATGACCAGTGGGCTACTGGCTCTCAGTAGAGACCTCATTTGCCATCATTTGGTGAATTATTATGCATATTTGTGACCCAGAGAATCCCTGTAAAATCCTATGCATGCCCCCTGGACCCTCTGCCAGTTGGCATCAAGGAGTCACTGGGTCGCACTCTGATGTTTGCTCCATGCTAGAACTGACCAGCTTTGGACTCATGCGCAGGACATGGGTTCTTAAAATAAGAGTATAAGTGTCTTTGAACTTCTTTATCTTGCAAGCATAGACAACGGGATTCATGACTGAATTGGAGTGAGACAGCAGAATGCTCACGTACCACAGATGCGACGGGATTTGACAGTTGGGACAGAAACGGTCAATACAGTTTAGAATGGACAAAGGCAGCCAACAAATCGCAAACAAGAAGAGGACAAGGGCCAAAGATTTGGCCGCCTTGAACTCCTTCCCGTAAAACACTCCTGCGTTCGTGTTTGTTGCACTTTGACTTAGCTTTGTCCAGATAATGTAGAAGATCTCAATGTACAGAGCACACATGAGGATCAGAGGGATGAGGATCCAAGTGAAGAAGTTGAAATACACCATGTAGTCCATGCTCATCACAGAGGTGAATTTACACTTGAATTCACTGGACATTTTTGGGTCAATTATCCTTTTATTCCATCCGAACATGGGGACAAATCCTGTCAGCAAGGACAACAACCAGCAAATTCCAAGAGCCACCCAGATTCTTCTCTTCGTGGTGATTATTCTGTACCTGAAAAACACCAACCCTGTTAGATGCGATTCTTTAGCAACAGTGAAGCAGCATCCAAGAACTCCTGCCTTCAAGGGCTGTAGGTTCATTTGTGGCTGACTTGAGTGCTCAGCTGTCTTTTGGGCAAGGTATCTTATTGCCCGTACTTGGTACCATATGTAGAATGATTAACTAGTTTTAACCAAGTCTGTCTCTTACCATTTGGCCTGTTTTGGATGACCACATTTCTGGTCTGGTGCTGATCTCAGCATGTCTGAGGCAAGGATATGTTTGCCATCACCAGCAGCTGATTCTGCAGGCTGCCTTCCAGCTTTCCTTTAAGTACCTCTCCATTCATTCTGTAATTTACACGATTCCCCCAGACTATACTATTCCTCTACACAGGGCCGGCGCTAACTTTTTTGCTGCCCCAGGCAAAAAAGAAGAGCGCCGCCCCGCCGTAACCCCCCTCCCCGCAAGCGCTGCCGAAATCCCCGCCCCCCCAGCACCACGCAACCCAAAGCCCCGCCCGAAGCCCCGCCCCTCCAAGCGTCGCACTGCCCGAAGCCCCCGCTCTCCCTCCAAGCGCTGCACCGTGCCAGCCCCCGCCCCCCCAAGACCCCGCCCCCCTGAGCACCACGCAACCCAAAGCCCCGCCTGAAGCCCCGCCCCTCCAAGCGTCGCACTGCCCGAAGCCCCCGCTCTCCCTCCAAGCGCTGCACCGTGCCAGCCCCCGCCCCCCCAAGACCCCGCCCCCCTGAGCACCACGCCACCCGAAGCCTCCGCCCTCCCTCTGTGCGCCGCCTGAAGCCCCCGCCCCCCCTCCGAGCACCACGCCACCCGAAGCACCGCCGCCCCAAGCACCGCCCGAAGCCCCCATCCCCCTCCGAGCACTGCGCCGCCTGAAGCCCCGCCCTGATCACCGCCCCCCTCCGAGCATCATGCCGCCCGAAGCCCCGCCCCCCCTCCGAGCACCACGCCGCCCGAAGCCCCGCCCCCCCTCCGAGCACCACGCCGCCCGAAGCCCCCGCTCCCCTCCGAGTGCCGCGCCGCCGAATCCAAAAATAAAAAATAAAAAATTGAGCGCCACCCTGCCCCAAGGTGCCGCCCCAAGCACGTGCTTGGTCGGCTGGTGCCTGGAGCCGGCCCTGCCTCTACACTATTGATGTAGAACCTTTGCTCAAAGAAATATGGCCTGATGTGTTAATTGAGATGGGAAAAAAAGAAACCAAAGAGTCACTGCCCAACATTAAACAAGGCAGAGACCTCAGCCTGCTTAGCATCATGGCAAACACACTATTGAAAGTCTTTTAAACCTTTTTATTAAAGATTCAGAAAAAAACTCAAAAACAGTGAAAGCCTTTGAAATGTAAAGCATTAAGTCAGGCTTTCATTTTACCAACATCCCGACCCTTTCCCTTTCGCTGGAGAGAGTTTTGAGAAAGAACCCCTTTCCCCCTTCCCATTTGACAGTATCTTAGAATTTGGTAATAACTAGGGTTACCATACGTCCGGATTTTCCCGGACATGTCCGGCTTTTGGGGGCTCAAATCCCCGTCCGGGGGGAAATCCCCCAAAGCCGGGCATGTCCGGGAAAATCGGGAGGCTCGGCCGGGGCCTCTTTGTGCGGGGCCGGGGGCATGGTGCCAGGCCGGGCCAGGGTCGCAGTGCCGGGCCGGTCTGGGCCCGCGGGGCCGGGGAGCCGGGCCGGGCCCGCGGGGCTGGGAGCCGGGGGCTGGGAGCCGGGCCTGCGGGGCTGGGAGCCGGGCCCGCGGGGCTGGGAGCCGGGGCCGGGGGCCGGGCCGGGCCCGCGGGGCCGGGAGCCGGGAGCCGGCCCGCGGGGCTGGGAGCCGGGGGTGGTCGGCCAGGGCCCGAGCCGACCCAGGCTGGAGCCGCCGGGGGCCAGCCTGGGCCGCGCCTCCTCCCCCCCCCACTCCCCCTTACCTGCTTCAGGCTTCAAGCAGGGGAGGGGGCGGAGACTTTGGGAGGGGGCGGAGTTGGGGCGGGGGCGTGGGCGGGGCTGGGGGCGGGGCCGGGGCCCCCGGGAGTGTCCTCCATTAGGAGGCACAAAATATGGTAACCCTAGTAATAACTGTCTTTCTGGGAAAAGAGAAGGCGTTAGTTATGATGGGTTGGAGCTGTCATAGATGCTGTTGTTAAACTTCAGTCTCACTTCCCAGAGGACAAAACAAAACAAACGCGCACAAAGGGGGAAAGAAAAGAATGGCAAAGACAGAAAATGTAACTTCTGTCTCTGGTGTTGACTCTCACTGCTGGAAAAACACAGGCCCAGCACGCGGTCTTTGATCAGCCACTCCGAGTTGGTCTTTTGAGGGCATTGCTTTTAGCTGCCTCTTTCTGGTCACAGGCTTACACCAGTGTTGTAAAATAGACAGTCTTGGCTGGTTGAGCCAGACTCTTAAACAGAAGACAAAAGAAGAAACATGGGAAAGAGAAGAAATCAGGGTGTGGAAGGAAAAGGACATCTTGGGGGGTGTTGAGGTGTGACAAAGTCTCATATCTTAGACGGTGTTCGGGATTTAGTCAGAGCTGATGGAGGTGGCGCGATGCTATCTGGGTCCCTCTCTCGTGGCCCAATCTAGTCACAACATCTGTCAGGATTAGTGTGAAGAAAGTCCGGGGACCCAGGAGACATCAGGGCAGGCAGCCATTATAGTGAAGCTCACTCCTAACCCTTCTTTCATCTTTTAGTCAGACAGAGTCACAGAAGCCAGCATTCCCCCCAACGTCCTAGACCTAATTTCTGACCCACCAATTTTGGTTCATTGATTACTGGTCCCACACTTCTCTTGTTTACCAGGCATAATCTTAACAAGGTCCTTAATTATATCTCTAGGTTTTTTAGTTTAGACTTATGCAGTTTTTCTGTTTCCCTTTTGCACCTTTTCCCATCAACATATGTTGTTACAGGTCATGGTGATATTTTATGAACTTTCACTCACTTCTTACAGTTGACCTCACAATTAAGGTAAATGTAGACCCAATTACGACACCAGGACCGTGTACTGTCTGACCCTGTGCCGTGTTGTTGTTGTTTTGGGGCGGACGGGGGTGTTTTATGCATGCACTTGGCCACTCAAGTTATAGAAAAAAGGTGTGTTTTTATAAAATCCTCGTATTAGAACTTGCTGTTCACTCTGTGTCCCTTTCTCATTTTGACCCAGTGCTGACGTTGACGGGAGTATTTGAAGTGACTAGCCCCAAAATAAACAAACACAGAAATAATATAAAAATTAGGTCACACACCCAACAAAATGACTGAAGAATGAAATCATGTTTCACCATGATCCCAACAGTTCTCTGATCCCTATAGGCAATTCAATAATTAATACTTATTTTTTATATTGTGGTAGCATTTAGGGGCCCCAAACATGGGTCAGGACTCCACTGTGCTAGCTGCAGGACAAACACAGAACTACGAGATAGTCCCTGCCCCCAAAGAATGGCTCTTAAATTGATTTTACAAAGAGAGAATCTTTCTCTTTTTCGAACATACATTTAAAGTGAATTTACTGCTTCAGAGACTTGCCTGATTAGAAGCCACTTCAAAAGATGGGGGAGCAGGGAGCATCTGTCAACACAGAACCATAGAAATGTAGGGCTGGATGTGATCTCAAGAGGTAATTTAGTCTATCCCCAATCCTGAGGCAGGGTAGAGTAAAACCTCGGTGTTGCAAGGCAGGTGTGAGATAGGGGGTATGAGCACTGGGGGAGATGGACGAGCGTGCCTCCAGGTCTGAGCTGGTGTGTGGAGACCAGGAGGGGCATTAGAGCATTAATTGAACTTCCATGTAATATGAACAATAACTTGAAAATGCAACAACTAAACAGACTGACTCACCTGGTGGGCAGCTTCACTCTTAGGTACCTGTCGATTGCTATAGCCATGAGAGACAGGATGGAGGCATTAGTGAAAACCACCATCAGGCAGCACATGAAGAGGCAGGAGTAGAAGTGGATGTCGACTCCCAGGCTCACCACGATGGCCAGTGGCATGACAAGGATGCCCACGGCTATATCGGCCAGCGCCAGGGAGACAATGAAGTAGAAGGTATTTGTCTGAAAAGCTGGGTTCAGCTTCACCACCCAGATGACCAGGATGTTGCCCACGGTTGCAGATATCCCAATAATGAACTCGATGGTGATGTAAACTGCATCCAGGCTGCTTAGAGTCAAACTGCTGTTTGTCATGGCGAATAGCAGGGTGCCTCCTCTGCTCTGCAGGTTCAAGGAAGGAGGAAGATGCCAACAAGAACAAGCTTGAGTAGGATTTTTCTTCTACAATGGCACCAAAGCTCAGCTCTCCCAGTGACTTTCCTCACAATAACTACAGAACTGTGCAGAACTTTATGTCCCCATGGAATCATGCAGTTAACTGGCTGTTACCCCTCCTTAGCATCGCACAAGAGAAAATTGCACCTGGATATCCATGCCATATGATCCTCCCTTGTGATTTCTCCTTGTTAAGGCCAGAACATCTCTGTGGCTCCTTCAGTCTCCTTTGAGCACTCTCGACATTTCTTTTGAAGTGGTCAGAAATCTTGTAGCAGCCCAGCCAAAAATTTACCTGCCTTCACTTGCTCTAGCTGTTGTCACTTCCCAATGACTCTATTTTAAAACTGTGAACACTTTTTTTTTTTTTTTTTAGAATTACCCATGTCAGTCAACCACATGTGACTCTAGATAAGCAAATTCTACTCTTCTTAGGAAGTGAGGCAGTGAAGAGGAAGTCACCAGGATGTTCTGTTTGATTTCAGCTCCCCATTTGACTTTCAGCTCCTGGTGTGTTAATCTTCAACTAAACCTCTGAATGGGCGGGGGCCCAGCTATCTTGGAGATCCCCTGACCTGCACTGCTGACCTTCTGAAACAGCTGTGCACCTTGGGACACTGCTGTGACTAGGATGGTCCTGTCATAATGCAGAGGCAAAGCCTTTTCAATGGAAGGCCCTGAGCTGTGGAATTCATTAGTGCTAGACATCAGAAAAAGTTCAAGCCTCCTCATATTCAGAGAGCAATGCACAGTTCTTTCAGTTCTTCAGATTCTTAGTCTGCACCTATCACCGTGGTATGTAGGTTCAGAAAAGTCTCCCCACCACGAAACTGCTGAAGAATGAGCCAGCACTGTTCGTGGATAGCGGAAAGAAGTGGTGGAAAAAGGCAGCAGGGAATTAGGAAAGAGAGAGAGAGAGAATAACTAAACTAAGCTGAAAGTATCTGAGTTTGTTATGGGAAAGCATTTGTGTGACCCATACATTTGTATTCATGGTAACATGGTAACTACTCAGAAATACAGATAGTCATATGCTATCACGGAAGAAAGGCAGAATGGCAAGATGAAAACAATCATCAATTCCAAACTTTTATCCAGGTTCCAAAAGTGCCCTGTAAAAAACAGAAATCCAGCCCAAGTGATACAGCTATTTCAGGGTCCACCTTTGAGCTCCTTTCCAGTGCCCTCTGATCCCACTCCCATGCCTGACCTTTAACTGCTTGCGTTGTAATGGTCTATATTATATTGCTCACTCATCAGGGGAATAACTTTACCCTCCTAATGTAAATAATAAACGATGCTATAATCAAAAGAATGGAATGAAACATAATCTTTGGAAGGCAACATGTACAATGTTCACTTCCTTAAATGTCTGTTGTCTCGAAGCTGACAAAACTTGGTGCCAGAACCCATGATGTGGAAGTGAAATCAACCCAGGATCTTAAGTGGTATGACAACTCAGGGGAAAATACAATGAAAAAGCAAAGATACTTCTGCACAGTGTGCTCAGTAAGAACAGACACTGGGCCAAATTTATCCTGGGTGTAACCTCAGTGGCATCACTCCTCATTGACCCAAGTGTAATTCAGAGGAGAACTCTGCTGAGTGAAATTACGGTAGACATGATGATCATTAATCTTGCTGCATTGGGATGTGACTGAAGTTCGGTAGGGGTCTGGTCCAAAGCCCACCAAAGCCAATGGAGCAGGTCCCTAGTGAACGCCAGGCATATCCATTCCATTGACATCAATAGATTTAGGATCAGGCCCTTAAGTTGTAGAGTGGGGAGCCATAGCTTTGAATGAGGCTACTTATGCTGAGAATAAGCCTCATTGAAAGACACAGTTCTGGCTTGCAATGAACACATACAAGAGGTCAAGGCCCACGTCATCTACCCGTACTATCTGTGTGCTCCTAGAGTGTGGGCTCTACTCTGGCAGTGAGAAAGCTGACGGCAAGGAGGAATTAGCTTATAAATAAGCACAGCAAGCATCCAAATCTGCAGAAATTCCCATGTCCAGCGGTCTGCAGAACAAGCAGCAATTTCAACTAGAACAGTTTTCCCCAGCCTAGGTGGGCAGCATAGAGATATGTTTCACTCACCTGCCCAGCTATAAGTAAAACTGAGTACGGACAAACCCACACTCCTCTTTGCCTGCTGAGAATGACCTCGTCTCATGTTATTTTATGCTGCATTCAGCAGCCTGACATGGATAGGTGAGTGTGTGTATGCACATGTAGGATAGACTGTGAAACAACCAGGGTGCTGAAGGAAGGGTGTGCATGAATGCATGATGTGTGAACACATGTTGGGTACATGAAGGAGCCTGTAAAACTCACACATATGGATTATTTGTTACATTTGTTTCCTGGCAACACTAAAGTTATGCATGGTCCAGAGAAGGATGTTACAGAGCAGGGGCTAGCGCTACTAATTTGCGAAGATTATTTGAAAACACAGCCGGAAGAGGAAACCCTCCTAGTCAGAGATACTTGACACATCTACATCTTCTTCTTCTCCCACTACCTGTGACCAGATAAGACTATTTACCACATCCTGTATTCTGCAGAGCCACTAGCACTCCCTCCAACCCTTTTGGCCACAGCAAATGCACTGGGAGCTCATATTCAGGTGATTATCTACTATGACCCCTAAGTCTTTTTCAGAGTCACTGCTTCCCAGAATGGAGTTGCCTACCCTATAAGTAAGACTGACATTCTTTGTTCCCTACTGTATTACTTTACATTTGGCCAAACTGAAACACATATTGTTTGCTTGCACCCAGCTTATCAAGTGATCCAGACCGTTCTGTATCGATGACCTGTCCTCTTCATTATTTACCCCTCCCTCAATCTTTGAGTCATCTGCAAGCTTTATCAGTGACGATTTCATATTTTCTTCCAGGTCACTGATAAAAATGTTCAAATATCGTAGGATCAAGAATTGATCTCCGCAGGACCCCACTAGAAACACACCCATTCGCTGACAACTTTCCGTTTACATGTTGAGACCCATCAGTTAGCCAGATAATAATTCGTTTAATGTGTGCCATATTAATTTTATACCTTTCTAGTTTTCTAATCAAAATGTCATGTAATACTAAATCAAATGCCTTATAAATATAAGTATATTAATCTCCACTATTACCTTTATCAACCAAACTTGTAATCTCATCAAAAATATATCAAGTTAGTTTGACAGGATGCATTTTGCATAAACCCATGTTGATTGGCATTAATTATATTACCCTCCTTTAATTTTTATTAATCAGATACCATAGCAGCTGTTCCATTAATTTGCCCAGGATTGAAATCAAGCTGATAGGCCTATAATTTCCTGGGTCTTCCTGTTTAAATATTTTTAAATATTTGCACAACATTAGCTTTCTTCTAGTCCTCTGGAGCTTCCCCAGTGTTTCAAGATTTATTGAAAATCAGCATTAACGATCCAGTGCCTTCCTCTGCCCTCTCTTTTAAAACTCTCAGATACAAGTTAGCCAGACCTGCTGATTTTTAAAAATGTCTAATTGTCTAAACTTCTAATAGCTGCTGCGTAATGTCTTCCTGAGTTACTGTTGGAATGGAAAGTATATCCTCTCTGTCATCTGAGAGACATTATCAGGCTTTTCCTAAATACAGAACAGAAAATGTATTGAACACTTCTGCTTTTTCTGCATTATTACTGACAGGTCTACCAGTGCCATCTAATAACAGATCAATGCCATTGTTAGGATCTTTTTGTCCTAATATACTTAAAAGACTCCTCATTGTCCCTTACTCTTCACACCCTAGATTTCTCCCTGTGTCCTTCTGTTTCCCTTGTCAATTTTCTATCATTCCAAACTTTTAACATATATTTATTTCTTTATATTCATTGCCATCAACTTCTTTTTCCCTATGTCTTATACATTGTTTTTCGGGTTTGGTTGATTTTTTTAACGTCGTAGTTACCTCTCTCGACTGTGGGATGGAGTACTTTGGGTATCTAGTAAAATATTCTTAAATACTTCCCAACGATCATTACATTTTTCTGTTCAAATCCTCTCCCACTTGATTTACCTCATAATTGTTTTCAGCTTTGTGAAATTGGCTCTTTTAAAGCACCAAGTAGATATATTACTGGTATGGACTTTATTTCTGTTTGCACACAACAAATGTGATCAAGCAACCCCTGGGCATTTTTAGGTCTGTGAGTAATTCCTCATGATCTGTCAAGACGAGGTCTAGTATAGAATTCCCCCATGTTGGATGCAACACTTTTCTGAGTTAGGAAATTTTCATCAATAATGTTTAGAAATTGTGAGGACGTTTTAGTACTGGCCGCATGAGACTTCCAGCATACGTCACTCAGACTGAAATCCCCCATCCCCCACACTGAATAGAACCACAAGGACCTCTGCACTAGCGGGGAGAGGATAAAATGAGGCCCAGCTAAGAACACCCATCCTCTGAACACTCTCCTAGATCCCAAACTGTACAGAGGAGACCCCCTCAATCTGGGGCCACTAGGAGGTGCTTCCCCTAACCTCTGCCATGTGGCCTGAGGGGAAAACTGCAGAAAGAAGCCAGCTGGAGCCCAGCGGGTGGGAGCAGAACCAGGCAAGCAGGTTCTGAGAACTTTCTACAGTTCTGATTGTGTTTTCTTTGCCCTCTGCTGAATGGCTCTTTGCTCCAGGCCTCACAGTTTCTTCACCCCACACCTACCTACACCTCTGACCCGCTTCTCGCCTGTCCTGTCCCCCTCCTCCTCCTCCTCCTCCTTGCGGTTAATGGCAGGGGTCTCTGTCTCGGGCCCCGCGGAGGTATCCACAGTGGTCTGCGTGGTGCTTGTGACATCTCTGCCCAGTGCATCATGCAGCTGTTGTAAAAGCAACAGGTCTGCAGCTCAGCACCAGATAGACTGCTGGCTTCCCTGGCCTCATGGTATGTTGCCGCACTTCCTTCGCTGTCAAGTGGCACTGCTGCTGGTCCCTGTCGTACCCCTTTGCCTGCCGCCCCAGTGCAATCTTTTTGTAAACGTCCACATTTCTGCAGCTGGTCCATAGCTCTGCCTTCTCCCCGTAGGCCCAGGAGATCCTGACCGGAGTGCGTCTAGAGCATGGAGCCGGCATGCAACCAAGGAACTGCTGGGCCTTGGAACTTCCTGCTTGCTCACCAAGGTGGGCAAGCAGGAAAAGGCGTTTCAAAAATCCACAGGGGCGTTAGCGTGGGGGAGGGAATGGCTTCTGGTCCCCATGACCCCTGGGCAGGTATAAGTCTAATCAACTCAGCATAGCTTTGCTGTATGCCAGATAGGGAAATCTGAGGGAGAAGACTGGAGTTTAACTAAGTCCTTGGGGAACTGAGTGAAAGAGGTCTTGGGGGAATCCCAACACTTACGTCCACATAACTTTGTAATGTACCCCAGGCCTAATGATATGGGAGTAGCTGGAGTAGTAGGAAATAGTAGTAGACTAAGACATGCTTTTCTAAATCCTACTGTCTGGACTAGCAGTTATTTGTACATTCTTGGTTAGTGTGGCCGAGGTGGTAGGGAAATGGGTTGAGGTACCAATAATTGGATATGGAACCTTTCATCTCTAGGCCATCAGCTCAGATCTGTGCGAGGTTAGAATCGTAGAATCATAGGACAGGAAGGGACCTTGAGAGGTCATCTAGTCCAGTCCCCTGCACTCAAGGTAGGACTGAGTATTACCTAGACCATCCCTGACAGGTGTTTGTCCAACCTGCTCTTAAAAATCCCCAATGATGGAGATTCCAGAACCTCCCAATTTATTCCACTGCTTAACCACCCTGACAGTTAGGAAGTTTTTCCTAATGTCCAACCTAAACTGCCCTTGCTGCAATTTAAGCCCAGAACTGGACACAATACTCCAGTTGAGGCCTAATCAGCATGGAGTAGGCCTCAACTGGAGTATTGTGTCCAGTAACAAGTGCAAGTTTTTACCAACTTATCATAGGTGCAACCACAAGGCAGAAGAGAGAGAAACGTCTCTTGGAAAGAAACATTTTACTTTCCCAGTGGTTACCTTACTTACAGAATTTGTTCAGTTCAGCCTTCTATTAAAATAGGGCCCTTCTGCAACACTTGGATTCTTAACACACACTCTTCCCTCTGCCCCAAACCGATTCAGATGTATTTGGACTTGGTTTTGGTTCAGGCCCATCTTAGTTTAAAAAATGTTTTCTGTGTGACCTGGGCCCTGTATATTCCATGGCAGCAGACTATGACATGGAATCCATCATCTTCCACAGAATAGTGTTACAATAGGGTTACCATACGTCCAGATTTTCCCGGACATGTCCGGTTTTTTGGGCCTCAAATCCCCGTCCGGGGGGAAATCTCAAAAAGCCGGACATGTCCAGGAAAATAGGGAGGGAGGGAGGGACCGGCGGTGCTCGGTTGGGGGCTGGAGCCGCTGGGGCCGGCGGTGCTCGGCCGGCGGTGTGGGGCCGGGGCCAGGGCCGGCGGTGTGGAGCCGGGGGCCAGGCCGGGGGTGCTCGGCCCGGGGGCCAGAGCCGGGCCCGGCAGTGCTCGGCCCGGGGGCCGGCGGTGTGGAGCCGGGGGCCGGGGCCGGGCTGGGGGTGCTTGGCCGGGGGCTGGGCCGGGGATGCTCGGCCCAGGGGCCCGGCTGGGGCCGGGCGGTGCGGAGCCAGGGACCGGGGCTGGGCAGTGCGGAGCCAGGGGCCGGGGCCGGGCGGTGCTCGGCCAGGGGCTGGTGGTGCCGGGCCAGGCGGTGCTCGGCCCGGGGCCGGGGGCTGGAGCCGGCGGTGCAGGGCAAGGATTGGGGGCCGGCGGTGCTCGGCCGGGGCCCAGCACCCCAGGGCCTGAGCCAAGCCGGGCGGGAGACGCCGGGGCCAGAGCCTCTTGGCCTGGGCCGGCCGCCCACCGGAGGGAGCCGCTCGGCCGGGGGGGCTGGACTGGGCCACGCCCCCCCCCGCCCCAGCTTGCCTGCTGCTTCAGGCTTCCCGCGAATCAAATGTTCGCAGGAAGCAGGGGAGGGGGAGGGGCAGGGGGGGGCGAAGGGTCCAGGGGAGGGGGCGGGGTTGGGGCGGGACTGAGAAGGGGCGGGGCTGGGGCAGGGGGCGGGGAAGGGGTGGAGTTGGGGCGGGGCCAGGGCCGTGGACTGTCCTCTTTTTGGACCCTTAAAATATGGTAACCCTAGTTACAAAGTCTCCGTTTCCATTGAAAAAATGGTGCTTATGGCAGAGAAGAAACCCTTGAAAATATGAACCAAACATCTTCCTGAGTCTGCAGACAGCTTGAAACAATTGCTCTGAGCATGGTGACCCATCCCATTCATTTCTGTGGGGCATTCTTTGGTTTCAGAGTAACATTGTCAGCAATGTGCAGTGTTCCACCGGAGAGCCAGCTAAGGTGCTTTACTCACAATCAAAACCAGTTCCCTGGTCACTATAAACCACAACTGGTTCCTCTCCAGCTTCCCAGACTTCCACAGCAACTGCCTCAAAGGAGGTCAGCATTGTTAACTCCAAAAGCCTTGCCAAGCTGAACACTGAAAATGTGGGGACACGTTCAATACACTGACATGCATGTTCATATAAGTAACATTAGAACCCACTCTCATGCAGTGTGGTGCTCTGTCTTCCTCCACTGGTGGCTCAGCTGAGGTTGAGGTATGTGGGCGGTGGGTATCATAGGCTGGGGGAGGCTGAGCCTCACCAAACAGCCAGGCGTGGCCCCGCCCACACTTCACCCCCTCCTGCTTCCTGTTCGGCGGGCGGCTCTTCCCCTGTGCCGTGGCCCCGGCTCAGGCTGGTGCTGGAGTTGCTCCGTCCTCCCAGCACTCTGGGGATGTGTGGGGAGGAGGGGGCTGGGGTTGTACTGCCCGCCCTCCCGGTGCTCTGGGGCTGGGACCGTGCTGACTGCCCTCCTGGCACTCCAGGGCTGGGGCTGCATTGCCCGCCTACCCAGCGCTCCAGGGCTGGGGGCATTAGCCTGGGGCAGGGGCCAGCAGCTGTGATGGGGGGGCTCTGGCCTCTGGCCACGGGGGGACGGTGTAGAAGGGGTGGGGTTGGGAGCTAGCCTTCTCAAGCCAGCAATTCATGCACCACCTATGATTTATGAGCCTGCTGCAGCTCTAGCTAACAGAGCCAGGTCTTTTAGCGTGGGCAATAGAGGCTTATGTATTTGGATGTAGCCATCCCAAATTTGTTCCTGGCTGTTGCTGACCCACCCAGGTGCGTGGTGTAACAATTGCCTCATTCACTTCTCACCTGCTATCCCAGAATGCTGCGGACTCTTGCCACAGAGTTGAGATCCAGCTTTCTGGGGAGTATCTGGGAGGTTATGTGCACAACATATAGATACAGCTAGCCGATTCCTGTGCTCCCAGCAAGCTTAGCCCAACCCGGATGGCATTCTAGGACAGTGGGGGAGCATGGCGTTTTTGTGTTGAGATTCAAACAGCAGGAGGCCATGGCATCGTGCAAGCCTTTACCAAGCTAGTCTGCAGCAAGATAGGACTAAGAGAACGTTATCAGGCTGTCTGTAACTGCTTCCAAATCTAGCAGATACCTGATAGGAAGCCCCCATCACACGCATGGAGCTGCAATGCAGAGAGAAGTATTTTAGAAGCCTATAGATAACGAAGACTGGTGAGCTGGAGTAGATCAGTCTTTGAGTGGAGGCGTTATTACTTAGCCAAGCCTGAGTTAAAGGTTTGTTGATTTATGAGCTACAAGAATAAATCCCACTCACTTTCCTTCTGCAGTGTCACAGCTTCCTGAAGCTCATGTATCTTTGTATTTTGAAGACACTAGGATTCAGAACTCATGTTTGAGCAGGTGCTACTGCCCCCCCATCCCACCTCACCCCAGCCAACTCTCAGCCCCTTCTGGGGACAGGTTTAATAACAGCAGAACTATGAATGTCTCCGACTGACCCTCCAGGTGGTCTTGTTTAATCAAGTCTCACACAAATAGTTTTCAGGTATACAGTGTTGTTTTATGTCAGCCCCAGGATATTAGAGAGACAAGGTGGGTGAGGAGCCATTGAAAACTGCTCTCAAAGTGTGGTTTTCCAGCCAGTTGTGCGTCCACTTTACACTAGGTTCATCTAGACTATATTTCTCTAGTTTGTTTATGAGGAGGTCATGTGAGACAGTATCAAAAGCCTTACTAAAGTCAAGATATATGACATCTATTGCTTTAGGAAACTTAATACCCTTATGTCCCTTTGCATTCCCTTCCCCCTCCCCTCTTCCCCCGCCCCCTCTCCCTCCCCCCCCCCCCCCCCGCAAACACCACACACACTTGAGCAACTCACGCTTTACCACTCGTTCACACATCAGCACATCCATGAAAGGAGAGAAGCGGAAGAAGGAAGCTGCTCTCTGTTCTGGCCTGGAGCCAGATCCATCTCTAGTTTCATTATAATGGGCAGTGGCATTGATGTAAAATGATTGAAAGATAGTAAAGATTATTTGTTTCTAATTTTTTTTTAATCAACATGTTAATAAACCCTGTGCCCAGTTCAATGCCCATCTACCAAAGCGCGGTGTGCTCCACAAATACCACAGACAGGCAGATGTGTCAGAAGGAACAAGGTCTGAGATGGGATGTCGTCTGAAACATGCAGTCTGGAATGCTCACGCCCAGCTCCTACAAAGTGTCTGCTCCAATTGTCCTGGCTGGAAGCCTGGTTTACCTCGTCTCACTGGTTGCTGAGCCCTGGATGTAGGGGAATCTTCGATCTCTAAAGGATGGTGCCCACTACATTAGGATTTACATTTTCACAAGTAGTCACTGATTTGGGTGCCTCCGTTTTTTGGTAGCCAGCTTGAGACTGGACACTAAAGCACAAATTTAGGCTGGATTTTGAAAGCTGCCGAACACCCAAAAGTCCAGTTACCGTCAATAGGAGATGCAGGTTCGCAGCACTTCATTATCCAGGGCCTAGATAGCACAAGTTGGTCCTTCAAAATTTAGACCGCACTTTTCAAAATTTGGCCCCAAATCCCAGACCTTGCGTATTGCTTAGACTTGCTAATCAGTGGCCAACACAGAATGACTCTACACAGCTAGCAATATAGGCTGAGATTTTCAAAGCTTTCTAGGGGATTTGGACACTTAATGAGAATTGGGTATCCAGATCCCTTGGGTAGTTTTGAAGAATCTCAGCCATGAACTATACAGCGTGAGGCTATTTTCCACCAGTCCATCCAAAGCAGCTGTTAATCTCACTGCTGATCAAGGGATGGAAAAAGAACTTGTTAAAATAATGTTATGTTATGGGGAATCTTTCTGAAAAACAGCCATAAGATGGCAGCACTTTCCTGAATCAAACCAACCTGGAGAGACAATGTCTCCTATGAGTTTCATGAGTTGATTAACACCAATGCTAGCAGAGAGAATTATGGTATACTATACAGAATCAGACCTGTTCAGTTTGTCCTCCCCTTCCGTGGGTGTTCAGTATCTAAAGTGACAATTAAATCTTCAAAGGTTCCCTTTGCTGTGATGTCTATAAAAAACTGACAAGTTTCAGAGTAACAGCCGTGTTAGTCTGTATCCGCAAAAAGAAGAACAGGAGTACTTGTGGCACCTTAGAGACTAACAAATTTATTAGAGCATAAGCTTTCGTGGACTACGAAGAAGTGGGCTGTAGTCCACGAAAGCTTATGCTCTAATACATTTGTTAGTCTCTAAGGTGCCACAAGTACTCCTGTTCTTCTTTTTATAAAAAACTGGGCAATGGTTAGATGGATGGTGGGCCGGGACTGCTGCTTATCACACTAGCCAGTTCTGTCTCTTCGTGCTGACCCCGCCGGTCTGTTGTACTCCCCCTGTCCTCTCCTCTTGCACTTAGATCATCAGTGCTTGGGGGAAGGGACTGTGGTTTTGTTCTGTTTGTACAGCACCTAACACAATGAGGTCCTGCTCTCTGCCTGGGGCTCTGGGGCATTATGGTAATACAAATAAATAAGAAGAATTAGCGATTCTGAGGCATGTGATGGAAAATAATAAAATCCACCCTTTCGATCTCGATCATAGGCCAAAATTCCTCAACGTGTTGTCTGTTGACTCCAGCAGGTTGTCACAAGGGCTGACTTTGGCCCTAGATGTCATTTTCCCCTCCGTACCGGTCCTTCCTTTAAGAGTGCTCCCTTTTGTCTTCTCAATTCTATTTAAGGCAACTGCTCCTTAAGGCAGTGAAGCTACAAAGAATTGTCCTGGTATTTTGCCAAAGAGTGAATGTCGTTCTGCATGTGAAGCTACTAGAGAACGTTACAAAAGCCCAACCCTGGCCCTGTCGGATTTCTCCTTTCAGAGTTTAAAAGGCAATAAGGTGTCCGGTGAGTGAAACAGAACTGAGTGGAGTTCAACATCTGAGCTAGAAAGGTGGGGATACACTGGGACGAGGCTTAGCTGCTCTGAGTGGCACAAGAATGCCTTGTGGATGGATTCTTACTGCATGTTTCTTATTACAGCAGCGCCTACCCTTATGGAAAAGTCCCACAGTATGTAACAGAGACTGATACTCTTTCTGTAGGATTTTATTTGAACCAGTCTATAGAATTTGATAGAGGTATAATAGATCTATAGGTTTTCTTAGCGTGAAAGCTCTTCGGGACCAGGGCTTTCTCTTCTGGAGTGTGTAAACAGTGCCTACCCTATTGTTGTCTGCTCCCAGAATACAAGCTGTAAAAAGGGCAGTGCAGATGAGGATTTAAAACCCACACATCAGTCGTGCATGTGGGGATAGAAAAGAAGCAGGTTCCAGTTATTACGCGTCAGCTGCCCTGCAATTCAAAGAAGAAATAAAATCAAGCAATCTCTTTGAGCCAACCTCACCATTGGTACACGTGGGTGCAACTCCATTGAAGCCCTCTGAGCTGCACCTGCCCAAGCGACTGTCAGTGTAATACGCCCACTCGTCCCACATCATCCCTGGCATGGATGCTGCAAAATACAAATATTTTCTTCAGCTGCTTCCTCAGTCAGGCAGCATCTGTTTCCTGCCCTAAATTTAAACAATCGGGTTACTGGACTTTTGTGACTCCTTTGCCAGAGCAAACCTTTTACAACCCTCTCCTTTCTCCAGAGTTCCCTACCCACCACACACACGCATGTCCTCAGCATGTCAGCTTCATGCACCAGAGTGAAACCACTGCAAGCAGATGTCACATTTCTCCTCTCCCAGGCCGGGCTTCCTGTTTTCCTGGGCACCCACCTCCCTTTCCCACCCAGCTACTTCAAAACTGGCTACAGGAAACAGCGAGCTTGGGATTTTACAACATGTGAAATGATTAAAATTTCCCAGCTGTGTGCAGGAAAGCAGGAGGCTGAGGTTTGTAATCTGGTTCCTTGTGGCATTCAGGTACTCTATATTTATTTTTCCTTCTCACTGTTAATAGATGGGATGCATTTAAGTAGTCAGACATCTGAGGAAGGACCCCCTCATTTACTAGCTCTCAAAAAAATTAAACTCAATCTTGGAGCCTTAAGTTTGTGTCATGTCCCCTTCTGGAAGCTGGATCACATATAGGATAATAGCCTGGTACTGCTGCTAGCTAATGGAGTTAGTCTTTTAGCTCAGTCAATAGAGATTTGCACACTGGTCCTGAGTTAGACCTTGGCGATGATCCCTTCTTGAGTAATCCCTTACAAAACAAACACAAGCAAGTATTTCTTCACACATCACACAGTCAACCTGTGGAACTCCTTGCCAGAGGATGTTGTGAAGGCCAAGATATAACAGGGTTCAAAAAAGAACCAGATAGGTTCATGGAGGATAGGTCCATCAGTGGCTATTAGTCAGGATGGGCAGGGTTGGTGTCCCTAGGCTCTCTTTGCCAGAAACTGGGAATGGGCAACAGGGGGTGGATCACTTGATGATTACCTGTCCTGTTCTTTCCCTCTGGGGCACCTGGCATTGGCCACCATCGGCAGACAGTATACTGGGCTAGATGGACCTTTGGTCTGACCTAGTATGGCCGTTCTTATGTTCTAAAAAAAGAAAAACAAACCCATAGTAATAATCTGAAACTGCAGTTAGTTACACTATTGTGGGTTAGAGTGTTTGGCGCCGATGCTGCCAAAGCTTTTTACAAGGGAATTTGTAGCTTGAAGTATTGACTCTAGAACTTGTCAAAAAATGAAAACAAAAATTCAAGGGGAAGATTTTTCATCAAAGCTTAAACTTTTTGAAAAATGTGAAGCCCTCTCCTAGCAGGTCCAAAACCAGCAAAGCTCGCCAGCTCTAACGGAGAGCAGAATTTGGCAGAGGTTATGTCTAGTATTTATTATTCTCATTCCCCGGTAGCATCAGGCAGGTGTTTGCCACTGGACAAGGCCATATAATAGACTATACATCATCGCTGCAATAGACTGGACATATTGGCAATCTGCTCTGGCTTGGCAGGAGGAGGGATGTCAAGCTAGAAGGTCTGCTCTGCTGTATGTCAGCTCCCAGCTTCCCTCCCATTGCTGATAATTTGCCTCCCCAAGATTTCACAGAATGCACAGAGCTCTGACCTCAGCCCTCACTGTGGCTCTCGCCCCTCCCTGGGCAAGAATGAACCACTTCCTTTGACTCTCTCAGCCGCTTTGTGCAGTTGACACACGATACAGGAACACTGACTGCCCCATGCTCCTGAAAGCGGCTCTGCTCACGGCTCACACAGCAAGTTGCTAACGGCGCTGTGCATTGTTATCAATAGGGAATTGAACCGAGCACGCGTTTCCTTCCTTCCTCTTATGCAATCGCTCACTAAATACAAAACACAAGCTAATGCGGAGAAACCTCCCTGACAGCCGCAGCCCCACCTTAACCCTGCAAGCTTCAGCTGCTGTTGGCACCCATGGTATCTGCTGTGAAGAGCAGGCACAAGGAGATCTTGTTTAAGACTAATTGACCTCCTCAGTGCTCCCTGGTACACAGAGTTCTTGACACTATCAGTCCCCATTGACTTCAGTGCAAATGGGGAGCTCTCATCACCTCTGGGGATCATGGGCTGGAGCTAGTGCTTTCAGCCGGGCTGACACAACACGCTTTTGTCTTAGCACAGCAGGTTTGGGGGTGAGAATCTAATAATTCCTTTTGTTTCCCCATCACCAGGGCTGGTGTAACCCATTAGGTGACCTAGGCGGTCGCCTAGGGCACTAGCATTTGGGGGGCGGCATTTCGGGTCCTTCGGCGGCGACCGTGGCGGCCAGATCTTTGGCCGCCCCGGTGGTCATCAGCATTTAGGCGGAGGGAGCTGGGGCAGGGGGGCACGGGGAGGGCCACCTGCAGCAAGTAAGGAGGGGGATGGCACGCAGGGGAACTCCCCGCCCCAGCTCACCTCTGCTCCGCCTCCTCCCCGAGCACGCCGCCCCGCTCTACTTCTCTCCCTCCCAGGCTCGCGGCGCCAAACAGCTGATTGGCGCCGCAAGCCTGGGAGGCGGGAGAAGTGGAGCGGCGATGGCGTGCTCGGGGAGGAGGCGGAGCAGAGGTGAGCTGGGACGGGAAGCTGCCGCATAGCTCCCTGGGCTGGGGGGAGCTGCCGCAGGGCGGGGGGAGCGCCTAGGGCGGGGGGGGGGGGGGAGCTGCCATAGGGCTCGGGGAGGGGGGACCGCAAGGTGGAAGTTTCACCTAGAGCGCGAAACATTCTTGCACCCGCCCTGCCCATCACCCTTCGCTTTCCAAGGCCCTATAGCACTGCAGCTCTCAAGAAGGGCTAATTTCTGCAGTCTTAACGGTAAGTCTACACAGCAAAAAACCCCATGGCAGTGAGTCTCGGAGCCCAGCTCAACTGATTTGGGCTTGCGGGGTTTGTGCTATGGTGTAGCAGTGTAGACGTTCGGGCTCAGGCTGGAACCCAGCATAGGTGCTGGAACTACAGGTGCTGGGGATGTGGCAGACCCCTGTGGCTTGAAGTGGTTTCCATCATACACAGGGTTTGCAGTTTGGTTCAATGGCTCTCAGCACCCTCACTAATAAAAACCGTTGCAGCACCCCTGGAGCCCAGGCAGTGCGACTATCCCCCCAGTCAGAGCCCAGGGCCCAGCATGCGCTTGTACGTCTACACTGCTGTTTTTAACCCTGCCACAAAGGCCTTGTCTTGCTTAGGATTTTTAGAAGCATTTTTAAATCACGTTAGCTAGCTGAATCTAACTCGCACCTTCTAAAACTCCAGTGTAGACAAGGCAAGTTGTACTGTATAATGTACCAACCTGGCTGAGTTAAAGCACAGAGGACAACTTAGGGCTTTAACTTGTCCTTTAAAGCTAGCTGGAGCACAACCTGCCTTGTCTTAACTGCTGTTTCGAATGTGTTAGTTAGACTGAGCTAGAGAGCAACTGTGATCTTGGCACACCTTGAATTCCTACTCCAAGGCGGTCTATGGTTGGGCTTGCTGGAGTAGTCATTTTAAAGCTCCAATCTGTTTGCTAGGCATTTGTATGGATCCAACAACAGGCTCCAACTGCCCCCTCTCCAATTTGCAGGCTGATGGAAGGAGGCGGGGGGAGCGGTCCTCCTATATCCTGGTCAGATAAGGATCAGAAAGGGAACAATATATCTTAAATCTTAGCTGCAGCTCTTGAAGAATATATTTCTCTGTGACACACAGATGTGAAAAAAACTCGTCCTGTAACAATGATGCTATCATGGGACTTAACAATGGCAACAATCCCCCCCCCCCCCTTTGTTCTGGCAGGGATATTAAATACTTTCAAGGGAAAGAAAGCTGCATTCTTCCAGACAGCTGTCATCTCACCCAACTACAGATCAAGATAAGGGCTCCTGTCTGTTCTTTCTGGAGTCTGCACTCCTTTGGTGATGCAATGCACTTTCTGTCCATCCCTACCTCACTTGCTTTGGTGCTTGGGCATATCTATCTATCTTTGCTCCCCCGCCCTTTGTCAATTACTTCCCTCTTTAATTTCATTTCTTTCCCCTTGTGTCGCCTGTCTCGTCCCTCCTCCCATCAGGGTCTTCTGCTCTCCCTTTCTCTTTGCCCCACTCCCCTGGCCATCGCATGAAATGCTACTTCCAACTGCCATGCCTTCTCCTAATGGCAATAAATATAAGCAGGAGTCATAGTATTTTGTTGTGCACAACTCGTGGTGTTACCCCCAAAGCCTAGTACTGGCCATTCTTGGACTAGATGGGCCAGGGTTCAGCATGGCAGTTCCTATGTCCCATTCTAGCCCAGCAAGGTATTTATAAGGCACCAGCTACCCTGGTATGTAGGTGCCATTTCAGCCACATTATTTTTATATGTTCACTTCAGACTTCCAGCTGGAGACAACGTCTTATATTTCCAGAGCACCTTTAAAACCCATAAGCTGCCCAAAATGCTCGACAGATGTTGGGCCAGATCTTTGAATGGTGAAAACTGGTGTAACTCCATTGATATCAATAGAGCTGATAAACCCTGATACACATCAACTGGAGACCTGGCCCCACATATTCAGGGATCACTTTGACACTATGACTCCATGAGACTACGGAACAGTTTAAGAAAAGTGGTGGAAGCCCTGTTGCCAAAGACTAGACTGGCTAATGCATTGGCAAATAAACTGTAGGGAACCAATCTGTATTGGCCTTAGGGTGCATGAACAAGATGACCTTTCCATCTTTAACTTCTATGTTCCTACACCCACTACTGAAACCCAGTTACCTCAGAGGCAGAAGGTGGCAGTGGTTTAAAAGCTTAGAGCAGGGATAGGCAACCTATGGCATGCGTGCCAAAGGCAGCACGCGAGCTGATTTTCAGTGACACTCACACTGCCTGGGTCCTGGCTACCAGTCCAGGGGGCTCTGCACTTTAATTTAATTTTAAATTACGCTCCTTAAACATTTTAAAAACCTTATTTACTTTACATACAACAATAGTTTAGTTATATATTATAGACTTCTAGAAAGAGACCTTCTAAAAACATTAAAATGTATTACTGGCACGCAAAACCTTAAATTAGAGTGAATAAATGAAGACTCGGCACATCACTTCTGAAAGGTTGCCGACCCCTGGCTTAGAGCAATGCTGCAGAACAGTTTAGAACAAGAAGCACAGATGGGAAACAGCCAACTGAAAATGCCGGAGGGAGACAGTCTGTCAGTCATTGGAACTGAGCTCGGACACCGGGTCGAAAGTCCCAAGACAAAGAATGGCAGGAGAGGTTGAATCATACTAAATGTTGTGATCCTAGCAACTGTTGGCAAAGGAGAGCTAACGTTTAGACTGAATATAGCCACCGGGTAGCCTTTCTAAATACAAGGTGCTCACAACACTTCACAAGTATGCAGCTGATATTTTTCTGTGTCCTGCTTTCCTAGACAGTTGTATTGTGTATGTTATTAAATTGCAAGATTTCGTTCTATTGTGCCAGAGGGTGTATAGGAGCTTTTTGGGGATTTTGGGTCTTAAAAAGAAAGATTCATACCACATGACTTAGTGACTGGAGACTAATATCCCTGTTTGCTACTCTGTGTTTCAAAGGAAAACAAAGCAGAAGCTGGATGTAAACATGAAGCAGAGGTCACGTCCATTTGACAGGAGAGACAGTGTGGTCCACTGGTCTTGGACTCAGCGGGCCTGGGTTTTATTCCAGCTCTGCTCCACCCCTGCTGAATGACCGTAAGCAAGTTTCTGTGCCTCAGTTTCCCCAGCTGTAAAAAGGTGCTCAGTGATCTGCAGATGAAAAGTGCTATATAATACAGCAGGATTTTATTATTTTTCAGATATACTCCTATTCATTTGGAAGCTTTTAACATTGGGTCATAATTACTCCAAACTCCTCAAAAATGGAGACATAATTACCGTAGAAGCCCAATCATAATTCTGGGAAAACATGGGAAATTCCCCCTGCCAAATTTTGCAGAAAGGCAAAACTATTTGGTCTCCTCTTGGAGTCTGCCTTCTGCTCCAAAGAGAATTGTAACTGAGAGCAAACTGACAGCGGAAAGTCAGGGCCAAGCCAGAAAACTCATCTTCTTCCCTTCCATGTTTCACTCCCGAGGCCTTGAGCCCTGACAGGCATTCATGCTTTTTGATTCATCTACAATTTATTTGTTTTCAAGAGCGAGAAGTGGTGGGCTGGTGAGATGAGATGTACCCATCCCCTGTTACCTCACCTACAACTGGCTGCTGAAGTTGCATCACTTAATTTCCAGTGAAAATCTATTTGTTCCAAACACCACTGAAACCCAGTGATCTGGAACCTCTGTAATGGAGACAAAGTGCCCTCAGCTTTCCCCTATCCATGGTTTATTTCTCTTCACGAACAAAATTCACTGCTCCAAGCAGCAATTTGACACCTTTCTCTACTTCTCCAATGAATCTTGCGCTGGTGAAGCCTCTAGTAGAGCGAACTACTCTGTCTATCCTCAGGATGGGTATGGAACCAGTGACAGTCTGGGATCCAGTGTGGATATTCAGTCAAAAGGAGGAACTCCCCTCAAAAAATCCTCCAACATTCTTCTGCCCTCATTCCCTGACCAGCAGTAGGCAGGCGAGGAGTGAAGCTATCTCTGTGCTGAAGGCTTTTGCACAAGATAAGCCTCACTGAAGTCCAAAGGACCCTCTGCACAGGCGGGAATTTCAAGCTAGGCTCTAGAGAATTCCAGATTGGGCCAAAATTCCCCATCCTGGTCAAATCCAGGTGCCGGGAGCGAATGACCCATGGGAAGGGGATAAGGGGTGCAGAGTGGGAGAATAAGAGCAAAGCCTGGAGGTGGCTGGGGAGAAGTTTGTATTTTGTGAAAGAGGAGGAGATCCTACATTTTGGTAGTTCTGGCCCTGGCCAGCTTCCATCCATCCCAGATACTATCAGTGTCAGCTTCCCCACCGTGCCCCATCAGTGCCCCACAATTCATCTTACACCGGTAAAGGAACAGCCATCGTATGGCAACAGTGTTTGGCCACCACTGGATTCTAGCTATTGACTTAGAGGTAAATGGATCCATGTCTCATTATCAATCCCAGGAGCCATTAGGCCAGCCCCTGGTTCCCTCCCCCAATACCTATTTTCCACCCCAGGATGCATATGCCTCCTTCTTTTGCAGCATGCGACCCTGCGCTCATTGAAGTGTGATGGGGTCACTGCTGGTTAAAGGTGACACTTTCCAATGGGAAGAGTGACTGCTGCATGTGCAGACAGGAAAGCATCCAGGGTCGAAGGAAAGGAAACAACTCTCCTGAGCATTTCTTTTGTGCTTTGGGAACAGAGCCCAGCAAAGCACATGGGCTGGAGTGACTGTTGGGTCAAACTTTTAACAACCTTTTATCTCTCCAGAGCTTATCATTGCATCCTTGCTGCATATCAAACAGACAGAGCTTCACACATTCACACGTATTCACACACACGCACAGTGCCACACATTCATACATGTTCACACGCAGTGTCATGCATTCATACATGTTCACACTCACACATCTCGTTACCATGAGCCGTTTTCAATAGAAAATACTTGCTCACGGTATAGAAAATGACTCATCACAAACATAAAGGAAGAATAAAAAGCAACATTTACGCTCCCTAAAGGAAACTATCCTCAGGGGAGTTGTGCAGGTTGTCTGTCCATCTTGTCCTCCATTATTTACAGCCATCAATAAAACTGAGCAAGGGTGTGAAGTGCACCCCAGGATTAATATTGTTATGGTTGGTGCCCCCAGATGGCTCTGTTACATGGTTCTTATACTTTTCTTCATGTGTGAGCACTGTGCAGTCTTTGAAGAAATGTTGTACTGTTGTTAGTTTTGTGAGGTGGTTTTGTTTTAGGGCAACTCTGGCAAGCAGCAAGGGAGGCTGCTCTATGCCTTAATCTCTCTAGTTAAAATCAAATTCTTGGGGCAGAGTAGATTCCTGAGATCTGCCATTGAGGACTCTGCTGAGAGTAGGGTGACCAGACAGCAAATGTGAAAAATCGGGACAGGAGGTGGGGGATAATAGGAGCCTATATAAGAAATAGACCCAAAAATCAGGACTGTCCCTATAAAATCGGGACATCTGGTCACCCTAGCTGAGCGGTTTGAAAGAGGGGATAGCCTGCATGCTGTTTGTGACCACGTCTGTTCAAGGACTGGTGTAAAATACACAAGTTAGACTATGACTATACATTGACTCTGTCACTGATTTCTCCTCCAATGGGAAGTCAACCCGCAAAGCTCCAAACATCTGCTCCCACTAGGCAAGGGAGTGACAATACAAGAGATGTGCCACAACTGTGACATTCAAACTCTGACTCAGAACTGAACTCCTTGAGGTTCAAAGGGTTCCAGAATTACCCAGGTGTTCCAACTTGTTCACTCACAGACAGTACATCCTACTGGCCAGATCCTCAGCTGCTGTGAACTGGGAAATCACCACTGAAGCCAAGGAAGAAAAAGAGAGGCAATGGAGCTAGGCTCATTTATACCAGATGAGTTTCTGGCTCACTCTTTCTTCTGTACTTTGCTTCTAAACGTTACATGTTTGTCTGAGCGTTTTATTAAAGCACAGACAGACAGGTAGCTGTTATACGATCCTGTTTTGCTGAATACTAATGAAAAAACAGTCATGACCGTACCCATTTGCAGGAGCCTCTCCGGACTCTGGGGATCATCCCCGGGAAGAATCTGATAGACTGTAGCTTTTGTATTTTAGTCCTGTTTGTAGTTTTACAGCCACCCAGTCAATTACACTAGCAGGAAAGCCGATAAGATATGTTGGCTGAGAGAAGGTAACGTCCACCCCAGAGACCCGCTCAGTGTTAGAAGATGTTACGTTCAGGGCCTACACCCAGAAAAGGGAGATAAAAACATAAAATACTCTTGCAGCAATGTTGCAATGTAACTACTTTATTTCTTAGAATTCGGAATGATAATGCACAAGTACTCTGAAAGAGAGAGAGTCGAAGCAGGCTGCCCCCCTAAAACAGCCACACCTCACCCCACCTTACTATAGGCTGGGGCTTATATGCTTTCCTACAGAGCACCCTAGCCAGCAAGCAGCCCCAGGCAGCCCCTTAGGATTTAACGTGACAGCTTGCAATTTGTACATAGTAGTCAATACACTACAGAGAAGGGCTTTGTTGTAGAATTTAGGGACCGATCGTCAGCTGGTATGAAGTGCCATAGCTCTGCTAACTCCAGTGACTGAGTCGTTTTGTCTCTGCTGACTGCGATGGAGCGATGCTGGTTTCCACTTGCGGAAGGGCTGCTGGCCCGTTCTCTTTAAATTACATGGCACACCACGGCTACGGATGCTGCAGAATCACAGCCCATGCAAATGAAGCACAACAGAAGAGCACATCAGTCTGGGATTTCAACAAAGCAAAGATCAGACTAATAATGATTAGTAATAGAATAAATCATTTTATACATAATCCCACCACACGCACCACCCCAGGCCCATGAGGATGACACACAGGCAATTAAAGTACAGTAGTAAATAAACAATAATTAAAACATCATAAAGTAAACAAAACTGAGCCCTAGCAGTGATCATAACAATAATGTGCTCATCTTTATTGTGCTCCCATTTCATGGGTCTCTTAATGCCTCAAGGATCCAATTATAGGGCTGAAATCACGTGATCTCCAGTGCTTGCTTCGTATGTCAGTTCCTGGGAGGTGGAGATACTGTGACAAGACCAGACCTTGCACTACTTTTGTCTCCTGACTGACTTCCTGGGGCATTAGAACAAGCTCCTGGAAATCAAACACAAGTGCTGAGAGAAATGGTTCTCAAATACCACTATTGGGGCTTTATTTGGTTTCCCAAGGAACTTGCCACCTAAACCGCTGATCCTCAAGGGCACAATCCTGCAAACACTCAAGCACCAGAGTAACTTTCCTCACAGGACAAATTCCACTGAAGCCAATGGGACGACTCCATGGTTCAAGTTACTCACACTCACACAAGGATCACACCCTGGGTATTTATCTGTGGGCTCTTTAAGAGTGCACTATGTATGGATGACTTTGCTGACCCCTCCCCAGTGAGGGAATAGTACAGCCAGTGAGCAGGTTCCTGGCCTGATATAGAACATGTATGCCAGGAAGTGAAGGTGGCAGGCAAGGGCTTGGAAGACGTATCAGGCCCTGACTGGCAAAGCACTTAAGCAGCAGAGCTGGTTGAAACGTTTGGCACATTTTTTCCCAAAACTTTTCATGGACTATTCTTACTGTTTTTCAATCAGCTTATAGAGCAGTCGGACTCCTTAATGAAAAATGTGTCTGTGTTTTTTGACTTCCCTTTTAAGCTCATGTGTAATTAAGCCTGTGCTTAAATGCCTTGCTGAACTGGGACCCTGGAAAAAGAGTGAAAACAGAACATGTGAATCATTAATAAGAGGGATCTTGAAGGGACCCCTGAACAGAACCAGGTGAGCAATGAAGAACATAGCAGTCAAATAATTTATTCAAAAAATATCACAGTAGTGATCTGACAAATATCTGACCAGTGTGAGTTGATCTGTGAATTTGCTGGGGATGCAAAAGTCCTGGGAAAGAAAAGGTAGTTTATTGGGGCTTAAGCTCCATAACTGATGTAGCAACCTTCACCCCACATTTGCAGAGACAGCAGGGCACCTTATTTTCACAACCCCAGAGAGCTCACAATACAAATCTGTTCAGTGACCAATGGTGAGCGAGGTCTCAGACACTGAGGGAAGAATAGGAGCAGGAGATGCCATCTAGTCAAAGTCATCTCTTTAGGGATGGTTCAATAACAATTTACTAATAAATCCTTCCCCATTCCCCCAAGCGAGATCCTGTGTATGTATGTGACAAAGGATTCCCTCCTTCTGGAGCCTCAGGGCCTGACTCTCTGCTCTAGTGAGCGAAGATCTGGTGACACTTCTGGGTTATTTCTTTAACTTGAAGGGATCCCTTCACTTGCTAATAGACACAGCATTCGCAAACTTGGCATTGCCTCTCCCGCTCTGGAAAATTTTATACTGTAAACAGTGGTAGAGCCTCCGGCATCACTCCCAGGGACTTCATGAGACACTCCAGAGTGGATTAATTGCTTGACAACTTGACAATTCTAAGAAACATGGCCCCAGCCTTTCGGGCTGTTGACAGCTCTGTTGTGTGAGCAGAAAGAGCCTGGATTGAACAGAAGTTTCATAACAAGTGAATTTGAACCTAGGACCTCCAGAGAGCAGGCTGCCAGTTTCAGCCCCCACGCTGGCTGCAAAAAGAACTTCACTCCTTTTAAGTACAGAGGACCTGGGGAAACTCACACTGTAATGGCCACTTCCATTTATGGGGATGGCATCCTTTCAACCACAGAAGTATCCTTTCAGTGGCTGGCTGCTCCAATGCTCTCTGAGGACACAGCTAGACAGAGATCCCTGATCTGTTGCAGGGAAACTCAGCAGCACCGAGATATTCTGTCTATTGTGGATGCTTTCCCCAAGTCAGCATGTCTTTGGGAACAGAACACTTATCACTGGGGTTGAGGGAGCTGCTGACCCCAAAGCGAAACCTTTACACAAGGGGCTTCTAGAGTTGGTGGGGGATCGATGCACCCCACACAGTTCTGCCTGAGCATGTCATTCAGCTTTGGATTTTAAACACCCTGGAACCTGGGCATGATTGGACCTGGGGTTTTTTCAGTTCAGGCAATTGTAAAGCACCGCCTCTGTGGAGTGAGGAGAAGGGGTACCTCACTTGTATTGCTCTATGGTGACTCCCCCTGGACAATAGTGGGGCGGCCTCTGGGGGCTCTGCAAGGACTCCCAATGTTCAATCCTCACTCTCTATCCAAGGAAAATGGCTGCAGTGCAACGTCCGTCCTGAAGAATAAGGGGTGCTAACTCTGAAGGAACGATGGATGATTGTTTATATTTCATATTTAATTACATTGTAATTAGCATTTTAAAAGAGTTCAATGAATGCAGCTCTTTAAATGGGTGAAATTGCAATGTTGGGTGCACCAGGTAATGCAGGAGCTCGTTTCACCAGAAATCCATCTTACCTGGATCATAATTAGGTTCCAACAGCATGAACGAGTCATTCCCCCCGATTATCCAATCACTTATTGTCCAATTGGATTTGATGCCCTTGAAATATCTTGGGCTGACAGAGGACTGTGCTGGGCTGTGTTTTCCTAGTGACCCAATAGATACTTGCTGAAAAGATTCAGGTGCCATTGCAAGCAATTGACCTACATTTCTGCACGTATCTAACACCCTCGCTGATTTCTCAGGACATGGTTTTCCTTTTCCATTAGCGCAGGTGGATATTTTGCATTGCGACACATCGCACGGCGACAAATTGGTCCTTGTCTCATTGCATCCCGTCCCGTGGGGAAGTCAAGTGGAAATCACAATGTTTCCTTTGGTTTTTATTCTATGCTTCTGTACTGGTAGGCGAGGACTTGTCATCAGAGCTCCCATTAATATAGCATGCCTTGACACCCCCTGTCAAGCATAACAAATTTGCTGCTAATTAAAACGTTGCATCTCATTCTGGAGAAGACCTCACATAAAAGATAATTTCCTTAAGGGAGAGAAAATATGGTCTGACCACAGCTCTGGGACCCTGAGTTCTAAACACTGAATCCTCTATGACTTTGGGAAAATCACTTGATCTTTTTTGCTGAAGCACCTGTAAAATGTGGGTAATGATACTCATTTCCCTACCTGTTGTGAGGGAATGTCAATGAAACAATAGACAAGTGTCATCAGAGACAATTTATGTAAGACACAGTTTTTGCTCTGAACAGGGTTAGTTACATTGGTGAAACCCTCCTAGTACGGACACACTTAAATCATGGTGCAAAAGATGTATGTAGGCCAGCCCCCCGCCCCCACCACACACACACCATTATAAAAAAAAAGAGGATGTTTACCATTTCTGATGCTTCTTTACTTTTTTTTTAAATTAACTTGTTGAATTCTAAATTAATCAACAAAGCATTAAAATAAAATAAAAACACTCCCTGATTTCTAATGATATCTTGCCAGCCCATTGTCCTGTAGGGAAACTCAGCCAATCTGGTGATAATATTTTTAAAACAATTAAAATGAGTGAGATAATAATTCAAGCAATGGCATAAGGGCAATGATTCCCAGTGCATACAAATAAAATAAAAATAGTTGAGCCATGTCCCCTTCTATAACTTTTTCCAACAGCATTTATAGTGCATTTGGCCTTCAGGATTTGATCTCTCCCTGCCCTCTCTGTGGTATCCTTCCCCTCCCCTCCTCTCTTTAATCTGCACTATCATTTCTTAGACATTTCTTCACTGCTGGTTGGATGATCTTATGACATTTCCAGCCTTCAGAATAAATCATTTAATGTGAAGGTTGGACATGTCATAATGTGTGCATTGCAACTGATTTTAGAAAGACACATTTACTCTGAAGCTGGTTGCATCATGCCTATAAATAACATAATTTATTTACAGAAATATATATTTCCCTTTGTGCTTGTATATTAGACCAAGGACAGAATAGGCCCATTACTCAATGAGGGGGGAAAGACAATAACAGAAAATGTGGAAATGGCAGAAGTGCTTAATGACTTCTTTGTTTCGGTTTTCACCAAGAAGGTTGGTGGCGATTGGTCATCTAAAATAGTGAATGCCAGTGGAAATGAGGTACGATCAGAGTCTAAAATAGGGAAAGAATAAGTCAAAAATTACTTAGACAAGTTAGATGTCTTCAAATCACCAGGGCCTGGTGAAATGCATCCTAGACTACTCAAGGAGCTGACTGAGGAGATATCTGAGCCATTAGTGATTATCTTTGAAAAGTCAGGGAAGACAGGAGAGAAGACTGGAAAAGGGCAAATATAGTGCCCATCTATAAAAAGGGAAATAAGGACAACCTGGGGAATTACAGACTAGTCATCTTAACTTCAGTACCCAGAAAGATAATGGATCAAATAACTAAGCAATCAATTTGCAAACATCTGGAAGATAATAAGGTGATAAGTAACAGTCAGCATGGATTTGTCAAGAACAAATCATGTCAAACCAACCTGATAGCTTTCTTTGACAGGGTAACAAGCCTTGTGGATGGGGTGGAAGTGATAGACGTGATATATCTTGATTTTAGTAAGGCTTTTGATACTGTCTCGCATGACCTTCTCATAAACAAACTAGGGAAATAGAGCCTAGATGGAGCTACTATAAGGTGGGTGCCTAAGTGGTTGGAAAATCATTCCCAGAGAGTAGTTATCAGTGGTTCACAGTCATGCTGGAAGGGCATAACAAGTGGGGTCCCGCAGGGATCGGTTCTGGGTCCGGTTCTGTTCAATATCTTCACCAATGATTTAGATAATGGCATAGAGAGTACACTTCTAAAGTTTGCGGACGATACCAAGCTGGGAGGGGTTGCAAGTGCTTTGGAGGATAGGATTAAAATTCAGATGATCTGGACAAACTGGAGAAATGGTCTGAAGTAAATAGGATGAAATTCAATAAGGACAAATGCAAAGTACTACACTTAGGAAGGACCAATCAGTTGCACACATACAAAATGGGAAATGACTGCCTAGGAAGGAGTACTGTGGAAAGGGATCTGAGGGTCATAGTGGATCACAAGCTAAATATGAGTCAACAGTGTAAGACTGTTGCAAAAACATCAAACATCATTCTGGGATGTATTAGCAGGAGTATTGTAAGCAAGACATGAGAAGTAATTCTTCCACTCTACTCCACGCTGATTAGGCCTCAACTGGAGTATTGTGTCCAGTTCTGGGCACCACATTTCAGGAAAGATGTGGACAAACTGGAGAAAGTCCAGAGAAGAGCAACAAAAACGATTAAAGGTTTAGAAAACATGACCTATGAGGTAAGATTGAAAAAAATTGGGTTTCTTTAGTCTGGAGAAGACTGGGGGGGGAGGGAGGTGACATGATAACAGTTTTCAAATATATAAAAGGTTGTTACAAGGAGGAGGGAGAAAAATTGTTCTTTTTAACCTCTGAGGATAGGACAAGAAGCAATGGGATTAAACTGCAGCAAGGGCAGTTTAGGTTGGACATTAGGAAAAACTTCCTAACTGTCAGGGTGGTTAAGCACTGGAATAACCAATTGCCCAGGGAGGTTGTGGAATCTCCATTATCAGAGATTTTTAAGAGCAGGTTGGACAAACACCTGTCAGGAATGGTCTAGATAATACTTAGTCCTGTCTTGAGTGCAGGGGACTGGACTAGATGACCTCTCAAGGTCCCTTCCAGTCTAGGGTTACCATATTCTGTGCCTCCAAATGGAGGACACTCCACGGCCCCCGGCCCCGCCCCCAGCCCCGCCCATACCCCCGCCCCAACCCCGCCCCCTCCCCAAAGTCTCCGCCCCCTCCCCTGCTTCCCGCGAACATTTAATTCGCGGGAAGCCTGAAGCAGGTAAGGGGGATGTGGGGGGGAGGAGGCGCGGCCCAGGCTGGCCCCCCGGCGGCTCCAGCCTGGGTCGGCTCGGGTCCTGGGGTGCCGGCCCCGGCCCCCGGCCGACCACCCCCGGCCCGCCCAGCACTGCCGGCCCCCGGCGGCCCGGCGCACCCCCCAGCTCCCCGCCAGCCCGGCTGACCGGGCTCCCCGCGGGCCCGGCTCCCCGCCGGCCCGGCTGACCGGGCTCCCCGCGGGCCCGGCTCCCCGCCGGCCCGGCTGACCGGGCTCCCTGCCGGCCCGGCTCCCCGCCGGCCCGGCTGACCGGCTCCCCGCCGGCCCGGCTCCCCGCCAGCCCGGCTGACCGGCTCCCCGCGGGCTCGGCTCCCCGCGGGCCCGGCTGACCGGCTCCCCGGCCCCGCCGGCCCGGCTGACCGGCTCCCCGCGGGCTCGGCTCCCTGCGGGCCCGGCTGACCGGCTCCCCGGCCCCGCCGGCCCGGCTGACCGGCTCCCCACCGGCCCGGCTCCCCGCCGGCCCGGCTGACCGGCTCCCCGCCGGCCCGGCTGACCGGCTCCCGGCCCGGCACCGCGCCCCCGGCTCTCCCTCCGGCCCCGCGCCCGGCCCGGCACTGTGACCCTGGTTCCCGGCCCGGCACCATGCCCCCGGACCCGCACCGCCGGCCCGGCCGAGCACCACCGAGCCCTCCCGATTTTCCCGGACATGCCCGGCTTTTGGGGATTTCCCCCCGGACGGGGATTTGAGCCCCCAAAAGCCGGACATGTCCGGGAAAATCCGGACGTATGGTAACCCTATTCCAGTCCTATGATTTCTATGATTAACTCATTACTTGCTGGCACTGAGTTGAGGCTGGTGCTCATGTCTGTGCCTGCTATTATCATTGTGATGACGATGATGGAGTTCTCCAATTATAGAAAAAGGCGTCTATCCAGGCACACCTGACACAAGTTACAAAACCAAACGAAATTAAATTTTCTATTGTAAAACTAAAATATCGTGTTAGCATGGGATTCTATTCTCTGATTAGCACCAACTGAAAGACACAAATAATGCTGTTAGTGTGGTTTGTGATTATGAACTGATTACTAAAGTTTTCTGCATCCCTGACACATATAATTGTTCTTTTTTTGTGTCATTATGAATGTTCCTATTGTATTCACAGAACTGAATGGGCTCTCAGAAAGAAAGAAAGAAAGAAAGAAAGAAAGAAAGAAAGAAAGAAAGAAAGAAAGAAAGAAAGAAAGAAAGAAAGAAAGAAAGAAAGAAAGAAAGAAAAAATCTGTCCTGAAAAAGTTTGAGAACCACTCAGCTAGATAAAAATGTGATATCTGGCAAAGTAGGCCCATTGGTGGATGGTTAGCTGTTTAAATAGCCAAGTTAAATAACATTGAGCTAGGGATAATCTAATCCCCTCCTCCCAGTTGAGATCAGATCTCCTGAGTATGTACCCTATGAAGAAAGCCAAGTTAGTGCTAAGTGTGTTCTCTTTAATTTGACCATTTAAAGAACTAATCCTTCCCTAGCCTGGTTGTTATTTTAGATACCACCAGTGTATCAGGTGTCGTACTAGTACCTGTCCAAATGCGTGCGAGTGTTTGTGATAACAATCACAGTGTTCCAAGGGATATGGGAGAGGTGGCTATCTCTTTGCTGAACCTGCAGCTCACTCTCATATCTAGGCTGAACATTTCTGCCAAGCCTGACGAAGCGGACCCAAACCATTTCAGCAAAAATGCATTTAATTCCTCCAGGCCAGCGCACTAACAAAATACCCTTTGTCTGCTACTTGAAATCATGACTACAGAGCAAAGCCATTCCCTTTCTTAACGCATAACCGTTCTGCCAACCAAACGACTGCAACATGCCCTTTGTGAAAAAACCTGGATAACTAAAGCCTTGCGACCGTACAACAGAAATGTCTAAAGCTCCCAGCTTGAAAACACTCTAACAGCTTTCAAACTGGAGCGTGGGGATCTCTGAGACGTGGCATTTCCCTACATTCAGTGAGGAAATCTGTCTCCTGCTGGGACTCCAACCAAACCCCTGTAGCTGTTAATGCTAGAGCTAAAGGGGAACATCCTGTTGCAGTCTTTAAAGATGAAAGGAAATTTTTATTTTCCATGCTGGCCTCCAACCAGTAAGAGGTGAGACGGTTGCACATGTGTTGCCGTGACCTGCATGCCATGTGTTAAGCCTTCCAGGGTAACAAAGTATTGGAATAATCATATGCCAATATGGTTACCCCACAATGCAGCCATAGGCACTCAGCAGGGGAAACTAGGAAGGAAGTTTCAATCAGGAGCTAAACTAAATATCTATTGTAGGTGCTTTCATAGCCCTCATTACCCTAGCATCGGAGCACCTAACCAAGACCTATCAGTCCCCAACTAAACTGCAACAACCTGTGGAGTAAAGGCATAATGTGCACTTTACTATATACCCCTGACTGCCCAGCCAGCACTAGGTGAGAGGCAAAAGATAAAGGCACAACCAGGCCTCTAAGCTGAAGATGGCATCAAAGGCGATGCCAGTTACTGTCAGTTATGAAATGGGTAGCTCCCTACAAAGGAATAGACTGAGATCTCCCACACAGACACACAGACCATTTTACACAGGACATTGAGTTATTAGGTTATTCAAACCATTGGGATAGGGATACAGCTGAGTCTGTCTCATTTTCCAGATCAGATCTGAGCTTCATCCTTTCCAGTATTTCATGTTTAACAGCGGCCAACGCCAGCTACTTCCAAGTATGGTATAAGAAATCCAGTAGTGGGAAAATGTGGGATAACTTGCCTCCAGGGGAAGTTTCTTCCTTATCCCGCATTAGTTAGAGGTTGGTTCATGCCCGGAAGCAGGAAGTCTTAGGTCCCTTGCAAATCTTTGAGTTCTGTTGTTTGTTTTTGGGCAGAGTCCTGTAGAATTTAATAGGAAATTATAAGTTCTTTGGACCATACTATAGAATTTAATACTTATGTCCCTGCTCTAGAATTCTATGGAATGCTTAAAAAAAAATTACAGAAAATACATTGAGTTGAAATTTTATAGTGTTTAGACTAACTTCTCTAGAACCTTAATAGTTTAACCTATTAAATTCTTTCAGACTTTTCAATAAGAACATAAGAATGGCCCTACTGGGTCAGACCAAAGGTCCATCTAGCCCAGTATCCTATCTTCCGACAGTGGCCAATGCCAGGTGCCCCAGAGGGAATGAACAGAACAGATCATCATCAAGTGATACATCCCCTGTCGCTCATTCCCAGCTTCTGGCAAACAGAGGCTAGGGACACTATCCCTGCCCAACCTGGCTGATAGCCATTGATGGACCTATCCTCCATGAACTTATCTAGTTCTTTTTTGAACCCTGTTAGGGTCTTGGCCTTCACAACATCCTCTGGCAAGGAGTTCCACAGGTTGACTGGGCATTTTGTGAAGAAGGCATTACATATCATTATTACTGTATTACAGACACCTCAATTGAGATCAAGGCCCCAATATGCTACTTACTGTACAAATACATAGCAAGAGACCATCCCTGCCCCAAAGATCTTTGGATCTAAACAGACAAGGGGCAGGAGGGGAAACAGGAGACATAGAGATGAAGTGACTTACCCATAAGGAGAACAGCAAAACCAGGTATAGAAATCAGCTCTTCTGACTCCCTGTCCACTGCTCTATGCTTCCAGGGGAGGGTGAAAAGTCACTCTTTCTCTCAGTTTAGAACATAAGAACGGCCCTACTGGGTCAAACCAAAGGTCCATCTAGCCCAGTATCCTGTCTTCGGACAGTGGCCAATGCCAGATGCCCCAGAGGGAATGAACAGAACAGGGAATCATCAAGTCCTCCATCCCGTGTCTCCCATTCCCTATTGAATTTTCTATTTGCATAATGATAACAAACAGGTGGTTATTTTGAAGAAACACAGACAGGACTGAAATGGTTTCTTTTACTCTTTCTAGCTATTTTGTAATGCTCAGTAAATGAACCTTTTTTGGAGTGTTTGGTTCCTGGGAGTAATTCTCTAGCCCGCTGCATGGGAGAGACAGACACAAAACCCATCAAGCGATAATAGTCTTGAGTGTTCATCTCCCACATAACATTAGAGGAAATTACCTCTCACTTTCTTTCTGAAAGCCTTTCCACTGTGTACCTGACACGTGTTACCGTGTACCTGACAGGCAGCTGCAAACAAATGCTCCTGGAGGGGTTCTGGCAGCTGTCAATCATATGCAACTCACTGAATATAACTCTTCGTAGCCCAGGAGTTTCCTTCCTTCCCTCTTCATTAAAAAAATAAATAAATTGAGGTGCTGGAGGAGAGGTTTAGGCCTTTAAATCAACCCAATAAATTAGCCAGAGTATCTGGATTACACACTAGAAACTGTTTTGACATTTGATCAAGCATCTCTGCTGATGGCTGATAATTCTGATGTTGACCCATGATGAAATTAACATTTCAGAGGGAGGGAGTATGATGCAGGACTTTAGCTCGGGAATTGGAGGCAGGAGACCGGTGCTCTGTTTCCAGCTCTGACAGTGCCCTTGGCCACATCACTTAACTGCACCTTGCCTCGGTTTCCCCATCTCTCAAGTAGGGATATCAATACTCCTTCCTTAAATCAACGTGATGCAGACTAACAGTACTAGCCAAAGCTCACTTACCTCCCTGCTCCCCCGCAAACCTCACAGGTTAGTTTTTGGGAGGCACATCTTGCCCTTGGTTATTCAAGACCATGTGTTATAAACTAGCTGTGTGGGAGTTTCTTGGTGGATAAGTGTCCACTCAGGGATGAGTTGATCCTACCCCAAACTCATTTCACTCACGACCAAAACTGGGCCCCAGAAGTTCTCACTGTCAATGAAATTAAAGAATGGATGATATGTTTCCATTGTTTATATATACAGTATAGATGAACCAATCTCTTGACGTTCCTACACACACCACATTTTTATGCACTTTGGTAGGTTCATTTATGTACACTATATGTTTCTTTAGTTTTGAATGTTTATCTATAGCTTAACCTACAAATGCTCTTGGTTGGTATGAAAAATGCAGAGTCATAAAGCACACACCTGTGCACTGCAGAAAGCAGCCAGGTAATAGACTATATCAGTGCTTCTTAACTAGTGCTCTGCTTTTTCTTCTTACTGAAAATCTAAAATTTGGACAAATGATTGAAGAGCCAAACTCTTGGGTCAGATGTAAAACTAACGTCCCTTGGAAACTTTCTGTGAAAGTTGAAGTCTTAACTCCATTGTCTTCGCTACTACATTTAAAATCAGGTAAATTACATTCCACCTCCCTACATCCCTCTATGGATTCAACTGGAGTTGACACTCTTCGAGTCCTAAACTTTTCTGTAGTGTTGCTGCGTGCTGTTAAACAGCTGCTGCACCCCAGAGGTGGCTACAGTGCAATGATGAGTGAAGTGATCCTCGAGTATAGATTGTAAAGCACTTTGGGTTCCTTCACCATGAAGAGAACACATTCAATGTAAAATGTGATTTTTTTTTCTGAGTGCTAATAAAAAATCTCATACAGAATCTCTGATTCCTTGCAACATACCAATTATCTCTGCCTAGCTGAGCCTGTCTCCTTGTTGTGATTCTTTGCAAGTGTTTCTCCATCATTCCTCCACCGTTTTTGTCCAGCTGCAAATAAACACGATTTCTAAAGACAGCTGCTCAGCGAAACAAGCAACAAAATGCCTAAGAAAGGACTCTCCTAATCTTCACCAGGGCCAGGAGTGAGTCAGGGGTGTTGTAATGGTTTTTCAAGCAAGTTTTGTTGGTTGCAAAGTCTGGGTTATGTTTCTTGGCTGATGAGCTCCCAGGGTCAAATTTCAGTCAGTTTGAGCTGGCCCAGCCAAACCGTCAGTCAGAGCAGTGTGGCTGGTTTAGAAACCAACATGGAGCAGTTTAATTCCCAGGGATGAGAGATGACATGGCGAGGACAGTGGTGGGAGGCTGGGTAATCCATGCCACACCATGCTGCTTGGCATGCTGAGAGCCTGCTGTCTCTTGGCAAAGCTGAGAACTCAATCAGCTTGGAGGAAGGGAAGTGACAGCGACTGTGTATGCAGCATGTTCCCCACATTGGAGTTTGCACTCCCACAATTCCCTCTGCATTCTTCTCTCAGGGTGTTGGGTTTGTCCCGCCATGGAAGTAACATGGTTTGTCCTCCACAAAATCAGCAGATCCCCCAGGATCTGCAAAGGCACAGAGCTATCTTTGCCTCTTGGGTTCTCCTTCTGTTTCCAGGCCTTTAAAGCACATGCTCCATTCTGCAAGGGGCTCCCTCAGCTGGTGTTGACCCCTGCAACCTCCTCTGAGAGAGGATGTACGGGGCAGAGGGGAAAAGTTGACTGGACTGCCATTAATTTACCTGCCAAAGTCCTGTGGGTCTTTCAGGGTCAGGGTGACAATGCAGGAGAGGGGGCATTTCCCTCTTCTATGATCCCCCCGACCCCCAAAAAACATGACCCTAAGATCCTCTCCTGTGTTTGTTTCCTCTGCTCATGGAGGTGAAGGACATGATATGGCCTATTATGCTGCAGAATCAGCTATCTGCTGAAGGCAAGAGGACCCATTTGGACGAGCCCCAGAATCTGAGGCGCTAATCCAGATGCAGTGAGTCCGTGAAATGGGGCTGGAAGGCTCATAAAAAGCATCTTTTCCAGGTAGCATTTCCAGTTCTTCCAGCTCCCTCCTGGGCTGGAAATACTGTAGGAAGAGCTTTCTTCCTTGTATTTCACCACCGGAGCTCCTGGCCTGCTTGGAAACTTGTGGTGAAATCCTGGCCCACTGAAACCAATAGGAGTTTTGCCATTAACAACCACGGGGCCAGGATTTCACCCCAGAGGCTCCATGGTGAAAAAGGAATCTAGTAGGACGTGGAGGGGAAAGTTGACCAAACTATTTCCCACCTGAGGAAAAGTCCAGAGGCTCAGGCTCACTTTGAGTTCTGGCCTCCAGTTTAGAAGGAGAGTTTATTTTATCTTGAAGCGAGTCACATATCTCCTTAGTTGGGCCTGGAGCCAGATCTCCGGGGCCAGCTGGGAATTTCGGATCTGCGTCTGCATCCACACTTTGTAGCTCAGGGCTGAGTGGCTGTGACACAAAGGCAGCTCCAGCTGTAAGTCAATCCCTCTGAGCTCCTCTGAAGGAGAACCTCTCCCCTCCCATCCCCTATCCCACACCACCTCCATCCCGCCTGTATCGCCTCAGAAAGGAGTACTGCTGTCAGCTCAGCTATAGCCCCCATCTGCCTCTATGTGAAGATGGTCAACAGCCAGCCCACCTCGCCCCCGCCCCTTTGATCCTTATCACAAGGGGAATGACTCCGTAAGCCTGTCTGGGCTTCAGAATCAAAGCATAGGAGCCAGTGGAGATCTGGGGTTGAATTGTGCAACCTCTGAAATATTTAGGCTAAATTCTGCTCTTCGCTGCAGTGCAAATTTGGAGTCGCTCTATTGGCTTTCCCTACACTTACCCTGCAGGCTAAGAGTTAGAATCAGGGCTTTGGACTTGAAAGAAATAGAAATGAAATCTCATTTAATCTCCGCCTCCCTCTGGAGGGGATACTCAAGCCGGGGTTCTTGCTGAGCCTCTCCGGGAGGGCTGCCGGGGTGGAGAGGAAAGGTCCCATGTTGTTTTCTGGAGATGAGCCAGGCTGACAGGATTTAGATACCATGATAAATAGGCAGAGGATTAGATATGGTGAAAGAGAGGCAGAAAGCAGGCAGGCATATATGAAAACAGAAAGCTAGAAAAGGTGATGGATCGATAATGTCTTCTCACTAAGACAAGTTCTAATATCCCCGGCTGCGGTTGCTGAATTCAGTATGGCTGTTGCATTTGCCGGCACAGTCACTGCTCTGCCAGTATGTAGCTCACTGCTTTAGTAACGATTCTTTGGGATACTCTGTGTGCACAGCGTTAGACAAAGCCAAGTGCTGCTCTGATTCTGTACGCTGGGCCAAAGAGTGTTAACTAAACCCGTGTGTGATGCACTGAAGGATGAAGTCTTCACCCCATGAGGTCAGAGGCAAGGGACTGAAATCCATTGTGTGCACTCAAAGGGAATGAAGACAGCAGCAGATAGCAATGCTTCCACATTATTTTTGCCTCCTTGGATTGCTGTCTCTCTGAATAATAGTGCTGGCACGTGCTCCTGGAGGAGCCACTGCTCACCCACTGCCCAGCTCCTCAGCTAATAAGTCATGATGCTGGCAGCTGCAACTGGCTGACAGTCACCGTAACGCATGGAGCTCTTCACTTCTAACACAGAGTTAGTGCCAGGATTGCACACAGAAAACCTTTCTGAGCCAACACCCAGGCACACATGCTGACTCAGCCAGTGGGGCGGCAGCAGGAGGAGGCGGATGCAGATGCAGGCTCCCCAGGGTGGGGGAGTTAAAAAGCAGATCAGAGCAAATTCAGTTTTGGATGCAGAGGCAGTGGAAAGAGCAGGTCAATATGATCATGGAGCTGTTGTAACCTTCTGCTCCGGTGGCAGCCAAAAACGTCCTTCTTGCTGTTCCTTCGATGCATGGGAAGTTCGGACGGAGGCTATACTCAGACCCCAAACATCCTGTCTGGGAGACTTGCTGCAACATCCTTCTAAACTGTCCTTACCTTGGAAACGTATGTCTGATAGAACTAGTCCCTCAGGTATCACACAGCTGCTCATACATCCTAGTGACGGGCATGATGTAAGAACTCAAACAGATTTAGGCAGCTGGATCCCCTTGTAGATTTAGATTAAATTAAAACTAGGGCCTGGGGTATGGTCTTGAGGCTGAACCAGTGTTAGGGTTTCAGATTAGAAAGCTCCTGAAATCTCCTGAGCTGGCTTCAGGAGATTTCAGCCCCTCATCTCACCAGATCAGAAATCTCTGTGGAAGAGCTCTGTCCTTCCATGCACAATCACGTAACCTGACTATACAAACAAGCCTGGTCACAGTATTTCAGAATTTGCCCTGAATATGTAATTGCTCCAGCAAAAAAATTTGTGATAATTCTGCTTCATTTTGCAGTTGTGCAGCAAAATCCCCTGGAGGTAGTTCCCTCCCCTTCCCCACTGCCAGTGAGTTGCACAAATGAAGGGGGAAAAGTCTTAAAAAATCCCACAGCTAACAAAGGGATTTATGGACTAAGCAAAAATAATAGGAGTGGATCTAATTCCGTTAAACAGGAGAAGGGGCCTGATGTAAAGCCCGTTGATGCTGCTGGAGAGACCTAGATGCATTGCAGAAAGGCCAATGTAACCACCTCTCATCTCAAATGGCTGTCTGGTCCTTGTGACAGAGATTGTTAATTAATATCATCACTTTTCCATGACAGGCTCACACCTGGGGACACCGGCTGCTGTTCCTGCAGAGAGAAGCAAACAGTCATCACTGGTCATGGAAGGAGCATTCGCTTTTACAATAGATGATGTCATGTTCTGAACCCTCCCTCGCTCTTTGCCACGTGTGCTCCATTAAATACGTTGGGTAAACACTGACAGTGATCATTATGTAAACAAAGGACAAGTCCAGCAGCAATGCAAGCTCTTCACATGCATTCAGAGCACTGAGCGATAGTAACCAGGGGCTCACTTACCTTCTCAGGTGGGGTTTCTCCATCTGTTTTTCTTCCTCTCCCATTCCTTTCCCATGCATCCTTTCTCTGCTCTCACTTGCTCCCTGATTCTGTTGGTTTCTTCTTTGGTTCCATCCCTTTCTTTCTTTCTTTCTTTCTTTCTTTCTTTCTTTCTTTCTTTCTTTGTCATGGCTCTGACCATTTTCTTTGCATGCACTATGCTTCCTCTTCAACTTTCTTCAGTGGTGGTTCTCACTCTGCTGCCTTCGTGACTTGCTTCAGACTCTGCCTCCCAACAGTCATTCCCCGCCTTCCAGTTCCCTCTGCACAGTTCTGTCTGCCACTCCCACTGGCCGCATCCAGAGTCAAACTTTCCAAGTTCTCCAGCCCCAGCTGCTGCAGAACCTTTGCATTCCAATATTCTGTCCTTTCCCTTGTTCAAAGGACTCTGCTTTGCTGTCTGGCTAGCCGGAGAGAAAAATTATGTACTTCCACATCTTAGCACAATTGGGACCAGATCCTGACTGGGGCCTCTGGGCAATGTAAATGCTAAATAAAAAATGAATATTTTAATAAACACAGGAGGCCTGAGTTAATGATGGACAGAGCTTGGTGTCACTGTGCCAGAGAAGCAGCCAGAAATTCAGATGCTCTCCAGCTCTTTTCTGAACTATCCAGGCCCCCTGCAAAACATGGCCAGACATTTTGCAAAAGCAAACTTCTCATATGGTATTTTGGCATTTCTGCTTCTGGTCCTGGTCATAAGCAGAAAGTGCTGAGGTGCCTGGAAGTGAACAATAAAGGGGAACAAGTGATCTGAACTATTTTAAGCCTCAAAACAATTTTGATGAGCGTCTGGGTTCAAGAACTAACTCTGCTCTTATTTTATCCAAACCATATTGCTCATCTCTAAGCCCAGCGTTCTCTGCAACCTTGAGATTATCCCCGCTTTCCTAGACACATCTCAGCTAATTCCTCCTCCCGTTAAAGTTTTGCCAGGACTTGGCCCACTTTGACAATTTATGACACTCCCCTGTTAACTTCAGTAGGAATTTAGCCTGAGTCAGGCGTGAGTACGCATTGCAGGAATTGACCAGATGTTTCCCCACCCTTCCATTTCTCTATGTAGTCACCGGTCATGTTTTGTCTACTTCTTAGATTCTGAGGCCTGTGGGACAAGGAGTGTCTTTGTGTTATTATCTGTGCAGTGAGGCTCAGCTCTCTGACTTGCATTCTTAGGTGAGGCCACCAGGGAGGCACTGCAGCCAGAGTACTAGACAGAGCCTCAGGAGACCTGGATTCTATTTCCAGCTCTGCCACTGGCAGTCACTTCCCTGCTTTGTGCCTCAGTTTTCCTATCTGTAAAATGGGGATAATGATATTGACCTCCTTTGTAAAGCATTTGAATTCTACTGATGAAAAGCACTATATCAGCTAGATATTATTATTCACAATAGTAATTATCAAGAAAGGGTAACGATTCTATTTTATTCTATATTATTCTAGGTTCTGATACCGTGGTTATCACCATAGTATCTGAGTGCGTCGAGGCTTATGTTTCTTCTGCATATCTTTAAAATGCTTCCCTCCAGCCCAAAATAATACTCTGAGCGAAATGCTTAGTTAGGAGAGTGCTCGCTTTCACCAGTGTAAATACAGTGTAGCCCCAATGATTTCAAATTGGAGGGATTAATTGGAATCACTCTGGGTTTACACAGCCATAACTGAAAGAAGTGTTTTCCTGTGTCTGTTTCTTCACAGGTGGATACACAACCTTCTTTCCACCCTAACAGTAGTCATTTAAATGTATGTAGCCTTTTTTTGTGAAAGTGATTTACAAACGTGAATAATAAAACCCCACAACTCCTCAGCATGATAGGAAAGTATTATTATTATTATGCACGTTTTACAGGGGAACCAATTGGAGCCCCAAATGGTCATGTGACTTGCGCCATGAGAGCACATAATCAATCTTTGGCAGAAGCAAATATAGAACTCAGGAGTCCTGACTCCCATCCCTCAGATACCAAGGTGCCAAGTGCTAGATAAGAACCTAGTGGTGGATTTTTCAAAGGTGTAAGTGACTTAGCAGCAGAAATCCCATGGAAAGTCAGGCGGATTTGTGCTCCTAGGTCATTTAGGCACTTTTGAAAACCTAATCCTAGCTGGATAAGTCTATCCAATGGTGGTGTCCTTTACAACAGAAACATTCCTTTCATAGTCAGCTAGTTTCTGGGGGTATTGGGGAAATAAATATTTTATAATAAGAAAGTTAAACCTGACTCTGAGTACAAAGAGATGAGAGAGTCCAACATCTATACACATATATACAAGCAATAATTTCCACTGGGAAGAAAATAGAGACATCATATACGAGGATGGTGAGTAGTGAAGCAGGGAGGGGGAAGGGTTATTTTGGTAGCACCACAGGCACTTATGAAAGCAAATTGGTTTCCAAAGTTCTGATCCTGAAAAGGTCTGGAGTGTGTGGAACTCCCATGAATTTCAAAGAGAGCTCAGCTGCACCTTTCAGGACTGGTCCCTGTGCAAACAGGAAGATTAGCTGGATGCACCCTGATCTCTGAGAATTTGTTAATGTTCTGAGTTTGCCAGGGAAGCTCTCTGGGAAGGAAACACTGTTTATATCATTTTATTTTTAATTTCTGTTTTTTGGATCCAGGCCCTTCCGTTATGTAGACCAGAAATCAAGGCTTCGTCAATTTCCTTTCATCTCCAAGCATTTTGACAACGGGCTCTGTTCCTCTAAAATACAGTTAAGTTAAAAAAAAAATCTCTTTGCAGCCACACACGCACACTCCCTTCAGTGGAGAAGAAAACTCAGTTGTGCTAATCTCACTCACTGCCAAGACTTCAGCAGCAATGTTTAGGGAAATAGATTGCTCACGATCAGTTTTCTCAATGATAAATCTCTGAGCCTCATAAAAATGCATCAAGCACTTGCAATAGGTTAGGGTGGCTTTGGGGAAATTGCAACATACTCCCTCTAAGTGGAGGGGAATTAAAACCACGTGGATTGCCTGCTAAATAATAATGAAACATTTGTTCGGGGCCTGTGAATGGGATTTAGTGCCCATTTTGCACAACGTTATAGCACACCAGAGCCCAATAAGGAGCCTGCAAGGTGACGGATCAGCTGTATTTATGGGAGGTGCTGGAGGCACAATCATTAAGGTTTTGCTAAAGAAGAAATATGGGGAACGTGTGTCCTGAAATACAGCGAGATAAGGCATCACTAATTCCCTTGGGTCCTTCCTCTTTTGTGATGCTGCCTAAAGTTTGGTGGGGAGGGACCCTGCTCATTTTAGCTTTACTCATTTTCAGAGCGGAAATGCAGTCCATTAATGCTGAGATGTGAGTCACAATGGCCTGAGTCAGGGAAGTCAGTGGCTCAACGCCTTGCCGGACGGGGCCCCAGTAATACCAGGCCTAATCCTGCAACGTGCTAAGCACCTCGGTGGCTTCGACAGGAGATGACGACGATCCGCCCCAAAGGCAAAACAAAAAACTCTTCCCGGCTAAGCCTGAAGTTCAGGCAGGGCCGGCGCTTCCATTTAGGCGACCTAGGCGGGTCGCCTAGGGCGCCAGGATTTGGGGGGGCGGCAATTCTGCAGCAGGGGGTCCTTCCGCGCTCTGTGTCTTCGGCGGCAATTCTGCGGCAGGTCCTTCACTCGCTCCGGGACCCGCTGCCGAAGTGCTCCGAAGACCAGGAGCGTGGAAGGATCCCCCCCCCACCGCAGAATTGCCGATAACGACCAGGAGCGTGGAAGGATCCCCCGCCTAGGGCGCCAAAAACCCTGGCACCGCTCCTGAGTTCAGGGGTCTGTTTTGCTGCTGCAGCAACTCAGGGAAGCAGCTTCAGGTGTTCATCTGAGATGGGGCAAAGTCTGTGGACAACATACACATGGGTTGCTGCATCATTTCGGATATAGCTTCAGTGAGACTACTCAAGCGAATGTCTCCATATGCATGACTAATGGTTGCACAGTCAGGCCCTAGGCCTTATGGATCCATTAGGCTCTCAGTTACACCAGTCCATTGGCTCCAGTGCAGAATTTGGCCCCAGAATTCATATCCGAGTTCTGTGTTTGACACAGAGTGAGGCTTCCATGGAACAAAAGGTCTCTGTGGCATTTAGCAGCACTGTGCCTTTTATGATGCTGTTTGCTGCACGCCAGCAAATGTTTGATTTCCTTATCTTCTGGAAGTTTAATTTGCTGAGGAAATCCCATCTCCCACTGCCTGCCCAGCACCTGCCTGCCCAGCGTCATTAAGGGAGGAAGTCTCTCCAAGGCAGCTACGTTACCATACGTCTGGCAAGCATGCAATCAAGGGTCCATGGAAGATAATGCTGTAGGTGAATAAATCATAGCATTGCAGGTTACTAGGCTACCAGAGGCAAACATTTTAATCAGCTCCCAAAATAGTAGGGTCACTTGGACAAATGGGTGATTTATAGCCACCTTAAACTGTGCCCTGAAACGCTGTCTTTGATTGCAAAGAACAGAGGAAAGTTTAAAGACATCATACAAAGGCCTTCATTAAAACTCTTGGGTGCTTGATTCATAGATTTTATGTCTAGAAAGAACCAGTATGATCATCGAGTCTGACCTCCTGCACAACACAGACCATGGGATTTCATACAGTGATTCTTGCAACAAGCCTAATAACTTGTAGTTGAACTAGAGCATAAGTTTTGGGAAGAAATCCAATCCTGATTTAAAGCAGTCAAACAATGGAGAATCCACCATACCCCTGGGTAATCCATCCTAAGGGTTAATTAGCCTCACTGTTAAAAAACTGCATCCTTTGAGACATTGTTATGCCTTTGTCTGCTAGATTACAGAGGTGTTTATGATCAGAAATCTTCTCACCACTTATAGACCGTGATCAAATCACCTCGTCTCTTTGGCAAACTAACTAGATGGAGTTCCTCAAGTATCTCTCTGTAAGATACGTTTTCCAGACCTGGTAACATGTTTGTGGCTCTTTTCTGAATGTACTCCAATTTCTTTACCCCCTTTTTAAAGTGTAGGCATCAGAACTGGACACCGTATTCCAGTAATGGTCTTACCAATGGCATATGCCAATATCTAGGTTCTCTTGGTCCTGTCTCAGCGCAGTGGACTGGACTTGATGTATTCTTGAGGACTCTTCCACCCCTACATTTCTATGATTCTATGATATACAGAGGAAAAGCCAGCTCCTTACTCCAGTCTTAGAGGATTCTGTTTTGCTCTGTATGTGATGTACTGCCCCCCTTTAAGGCAAATGACATAATCCTGCCTGTGCACAGAGGAAGGCCCTACTGGAAAGGCCTAGAGACAGGTCTCTGAGTCGGGAGGAAGCAGTGGGTCTGACTAGGCAGACCGTAGCTGTTTATTGCAGGGTCCCTAGCCTGGAGAGCAGAGGGAGGCTGTGGATTTCCCTACCAGCCCAATGACAAAGGTGGCATGGAAGCCCGGGAAATAAGGGCTGAAAAGGACTGAAATCTGGTGCTGGGCTGGAAACCTGGGATGAGACTGCCGGGCTATCGGCATACCCTAAAAGGGGCAGGACCATATGTGACCAGGCTGATGAGCAAAGTAAGGAGAAAGAAGTAGATGGCTGCAGGCCTGGAGCAACTGTCAGCAGGGGGAGCGAAATGAGGAGAGCCTGGGGGCTCACACTGAAATACAAGGTGATGCGCCAGCGGAGAGTCTGCTCTGAGACCAGATGCATGAGGGATGCATGACATGTTGACCAGTAGGCTACACCAGGGCCGGGGCCCTGCCTCCTGCTCACTCCTTGGGGCACAGTGCATTGGCCCAGGAGTATGGAGGTATCAGTCCCTGTGCTCCCCTGAGTGCATGGCCAGACCAATTGTACCGCATTCAGGGCCTGATCCAATGCCCTTTGAAATCACTGGAAATACTCCCATTAGCTTCAGTGGGCGCTGAGTCAGGGCCTCCCTGTCACGTTAGGCACCTTCTGACTCTTGGTCAGTTTTTTGAGTTATCAGAAAACCCCTGGGCATGGGCGGGAGGCTGGCCAGCTAGGACCTGCGGAACTGGTTCAGATGAACCGAGAGGCCTCCTAGTACGTTGAAGAGCAGGTGAGACCCTGTGATTTTATTTTTTATTTTCTTTATTATTATTTTTTAGGTTGGAGAAAGTGCCTTTCATTTCTCTTTGTGCTTGAGTGGCAGTGTGATCTAGACTGTAGAGCCGTGAGCCCCCAAACCTCCAGCTCCAACCAATGGGAGCAGCAGGTGCCCAGCACCGCTGTAAATCAGGCCCTCAAATTCTGTGCCTCAGTTTCCCCATCTGTAAAATAAGGTTAATAATGCTCACTCCCCTACCATTGCTGGGAGGATTAATGAATATTTGGACAGTGCTTAGAACATGTGAAGATTATATATGTGGAGAGTGGATGCTTTTAGCAAACCTCTCTGCAGTTCTGACGCCAGATAAGTCCACAGGTGGAAATATTTAAATACCCCAAGAAAAGATTCCTCACTGTGTCTCTGGCCCATCAGAAATCAGGATGTAGTCAAAATCCCACTAGCAAGCTTGCTCCCGTGAGCTTTTCAGCCACGAGTCCTGCGCCCAACCCCCCTTCTCTAACCACTGGGCTACGCTATCCCACACACTTTATTTTTATGTGCTCCCCCTCTGCCTTGCACTACATTTTCCATATTCCCTCTCTAAATATTGGTTTAGGCGTAGTAAATAATTTCCTCTTCTCTGACAGCAAATATTCACTGTTTAACTTAGAGCTCCCTTGACTTGAACATGCATTTTACAAGGCAAAAATGAGTTACAGATTAATTGCGGACTATTTAAGCACTTGTTAAGCAGAGCTCAGCACAAACATGCCTGGAATATAAAGCTGCAACTTCATTTCACACTGTATCCAGACTTTGTTTGACATAACGCTGAGCAAATGTCACTTGGCTTTTAAGGTTGTTGGTTTTTTTTACTGTTTCTAGCAAAAATAAAAGGGTTCTTTTAGCCCAGGACTTCTCAAGACTATTCCTGTTTATAGAGTCTGGGTGATATTGATTGCATGACAAATGAGGAGCAGAGTGTCTATCATTTGGCCTTTCCAGAGACTACAGTGCTAGCTAGACAGTAGCTGTGATCAAGCAGAAATCTACCTCTCATTAATATATATAAGGATCAATCAACATAAATACAATCAATAAGATTCTGGAGTGCTCTTACTTAAAATGTCTGGGCCTTATTCTCTTCTCACGTTGGTGCAATTCATGAGTAACTCTGCTCCAAGTCAATGGAATTACTGTAGTGTAAAATTGCAGCAAAGGAAAGATGAATCAGGCACGATGTTTCCTGTTATGCATTCATCACAGTGCAAGACTTTGGTGCCAGCATTGTTATCTAATGCTTTGTCCCGTGCAATTTTAAAGGGTCCAAGAGATGGAGCTTTCCACGCTTCCCTAGAAAGACTATTCCACAGCCTAGAAGAGTTGCCTGTTGGTGACTTTTTCCAGATGTTCAACTTAAGTGTCCCTCTCCTATGGTCTGTCTATGCAGGGAGTGGAAGAGAGGGGTATTTGTGCTGGTGTAGCTATTCCAGTGCACACCCCACTGGAGATACACTGCAGCAGTACAAATGTCCCAGATATAGACAGGTGCTTACATCCCCTGGTGTCCTTCTATTTATGTCCATATCACAAGCAGCATTAAATAGCACCCTGGTTGGCATTCACGGGAGAGATGTTCAGGCCTAATCTATGCTTAAAAATTAGATCCACCTAGCTGCGCTGCGAAAAATTTCACATGCTGAAGACCACAGTTAGGTCAACCTAGCCCCTGGTGTAGCCCTGGCTGGGCTGACAGAAGGAGCCTTCCATCGACCTCACTACTGCCTCTTGGATGGACGACTTCAATGGAAAAACGTCTTTTGTCGATGGAAGAAGGGTCTGCATGACGGGGCTACCGTGGCATGGTTGCAGTGCCGTTGCTGTGCTGCTGTAGCGGTTGCAGCATAGACCTGGCCACAGTAATTAATAGATAAAGACACTGAATGACCTGCTTACCCCACGACTTCCTCCCCCTAGGCCAGGCTTGGGGAAGTGTCTGCCTTTACTGTACCAGTTCTGCAGCCAGTGCATTTCATTCTGTAGGGCTGAAACCCCAGTGCCTTCCGCCCACACTACATTCCCTTCCTTCTTTTGTTTTTTAATAAAAAAATCATGCATTGAGCATCCTGCATCCTTGCGGGCCCCTACCCCTCCGTGCTGAGCATAGCAGAGCCTGAGCGAGTGCACTTTCAATTCCACTCGCTGCGATCACTAAACGGATTACGTTTCTGCTGCAGTCAGTCCGGAGCACTGCAGCAAAGCTGGGGGGGGGGGCGGGGGGGAACGGGACACGGGGCCTGTGAGGAGAGGCTGCTGCACGCTGTGTAATGTAATTGTATTCAATACTTGGAAAGCGGATCCTCTATGGGTGAGTGAAGGAGCTGCTGAAGGTGAACCAAATAGCCTTGCTCTGTGGAGAAGCGTGCTCTGAGAGCCTTTATTTATTTGCTAGCAGGAAAAGGGAGGATGGCTCCATGGTAAATTACAGATGCAGCCCAGCTCACCTCCATGCCTTTCCCCTCACTGGATGGGCTGGAAAGGTCAGAGCTTCTTTCACACCCGCACATTTGTCTGTATTCAGCACCACAAACCAGGCCAGTTAGGAAGCACACAGATCAGATTCTGTTGCCCCACAAGGACAGTCCTGAAGCAACTGCTTTTCCCTGTGTGAAATGGAAGAGAAGAGTCTCTCAGAGGGAGTGGAAGCTCCGTAGCCTGAGGGCCATTGGCCTTCTTGCTGGCAAAGCTTACCCACCCACAGCCCAAGAACAACATCCTTGCCATCCAGCACGGCAGAAATGTCCTCCAGCGGTGCAAAATGTAGCCCAGCCCCTCTGCGCTCTTTGCCTCTCTCCCCCTTGGGAAAGGAAACTGGCCCTGGTCCATTTCCTGCCTATTGCATCTCCTAGCCATGAACAGAGCCAGTAATTCATTCATGACTAAGACTGGCTCTGACTAGAAAAGCAGTGCCGTCTCGTGCCTGGAGCAGAGCACTTGGAGTCAGAGCAGCTGCTCCCAGCTCTGGGATGGAGTGTGCTCTTGAATTAGAGCAGCCAGAGCTGGGAGTCAAGACTCTTATTAGGTTCAAGTCCCAATTCTTTCTAAGGTACTTCTATGGGCCCCATCACCACAGGCTCTTCTATGGGCTCCATCCCCATATCCTCCCAACACTGCAGGGAGGGAGGGAAGTGCTGTTATTAACAGATGGGGACCTGAGGCACAGAGAGACAAAGTTATTTGTCTATGGTCATGCAGCAGAGCAGGGAAGTGAACCCAGCTCACCTGAATTCTTGTCTAGTGATCCCATCCTTCAACAGAATTCCCCTTTTTGCCGTGTTATACAGGGCAAACCTAGTACTAGTTCCATTACAGTTATTTTAGGGGGGGCCTTAGTCTGAGGCCTTAACAACTCACTCTGTTTACACTACTGTTCATCATAACTGATGTCATCGCTGTCAGCAGAGGAAAACCCTGCACTTAAAAAGGGGATCTTAGCAGAGGACAGTTGGCCAAATGTGATAGGGTGCTGGTGGGCAGATGGTGTGGAGGGTTGGTGTGCTAATTAATAGAGAACACAATGGATTAGCTCACTCTTAGCTCATGGTACAGCACACTGGTGCACTAGTAGGTGGATGGTGCTGTGACTCATGCACACGTTCATCAGTGGTGCTGTGGGATAGGGGATCGGGGCTTTAGCACTGCTGCTCTCAGCTCCAAGTGGACTTTGTCACAAGTGTGAATCTGATTGTCTCATGTTAGTCTATGAGGACATACGTGCAAGTTACAAGGCCTTCCCTCCTCCACCCACCCCCCACCGCCCCGCACAGGTTTCATGCTACTGGCAAATTTGGAATGGAACAATAGGGGATGTCACAGGTCAAAATTCAGGTGCACAGATAGAGCCATGCAGGGGACATTTTCACAGCACCTACCTATGGGGAGATCAGCTCTTCTTTGGGCATTACACCTCAATGGAAAAAAATTGCAAGTTTCCAGAACATCTGTTAGATGGTTAGGACAAGCATCCCGATATATCAATGGTGAGAGATCCAATGTCCCAGCATGGTATGAGTCAGAGGATTACTGACATCTGATTGGAGTTTATGCAATTGCGTGGGTGTGTCTGCTAGATAGTAACTTGGGTGATAGGAAGCGTTTCTGTTTGCCCATAGAAGGACAGATCAGTGTCACAGCTAGAATATCAATGAGATGGATTCAGAACAGCAGAGATAGCTATGTTGGCTGGAGTCCCCTGGTAGCAGCAGATGTGTTACATGGGAGAGAAATCAGCATGGGCGTATGCTGTAGAGTTAATCAGCAATGGGTATGCTCCTTAGTACAAGGGAATCCTGATTGCCTCTGCCTGAAATGCTGCATGTATTTTTTCCCAGCTATAATATATTCATGGTGATAAAAGTGGTTGCAGTGAGAACCAGTCAGTCAGGTACCGTATCTTAATGCGTAATAAAATGCAGCCAATAAAACAAGAAGATTAAACAGCCTGATATATCTTTGCTGTATTTGCACTTTAGTTTTGCAAATGCAAGTGAAGCCTTTTAAAGGCATAGTAACTGAAGATTTAGCTGAAAGTTGGTGTATTTGATGGGATGAGGCCCCAGCTTGTTAGCATAAACATCTCTAAAAGCCACTGGAAAACAAGTCCCCCATCTGCAGCGTATTTGTTCCTTGGGATGCTGGTCTCATGAGCACGGTTCTATTATGTGCCTTACAATGATTCTGTTGCAGGACTTGTGGCTTGCTCACAATGCTATTGCCTGCAGCATAGAATATTTGTTGGAGTATTAAGCAGACAGTGGGATACCCAGTTGCCTGCATGTATTTTGGTGGTGTCACCCCAATTGAAGTACCAGGTATTTCAAACACCCACTCACTTTGCATCAAAAAGCTGGTCACCCTGGGCCCCTGTGCTATTAGTTCAATGACCTCGCTCCATTTCCATCATGACATTAATGCCAAGAACTGGCACAAATGGGCAGCTCTGGGGGCTGTGAGTGTGTGCCATGGAGAAGGAATTATCCTTTTATGTGGGTGAGGCGTGCTAGCAAGGGGTTACTAATGCTGTATCCATATTTGCATCAGCCAATGCTGTCTGTGCTGCACCTGGCCTATGGGCTTTAATCTCCATGGATGTCAATCCTATGTTTTCACCAGCACTAAATTCACATGCAAAAATATTTAATAAAAAAATCATCCTCTTCACTGATAAGCAGGAGCCTTTATTAGTTAATAGAATGAGGGAAACAGGAAACCGTATAGCAACGTGAATGGCAAAGATATGCCTTCTGAAAGATCACCGTGCAGGAATGTTCCAGGTGTATATTCTGCGAAGTTTCATATACACATAGTAAATTAAAGCCCTCCCATGTCTCTGCTGTAGGAAGTTTAGGAATCATTATATCAGCTGAGCCATGCTTTGTAGCCAAAGCCTGAAACAATGTTTATAATAAATGCTTTGTTCCTTTTCTGAAATGGAAAAAAAAAACACCCTCAGCTCACAATTTCACATGAGCTGGACAGAGACATGAACTTTTCCCCAAAGCAGAAATTGAGTTTCTTCCTCTGGATTTTGGCTTGATAATCTTTTCTCAGCAAAGCTAGAGGAAAAGCAGCAACAGCAAAAATAGATGTCTGAAGTGAATGACGAGTCACTAAAGAAAACCATGATGGCTTGATGCCCACTGGAGAAAGGCAATGGGAAGAGACCAATCAATCATTTGAAAGTAGGAGAAAAAGGTACCTGTTGATTCACAATCTCTTGAGGACTGAACAACTTCTCTCAAGCCATTTTGATGCTTCGGCTTCTGTTCCTGGCTGAAAGCAAGAAGCACAAGCCACAAAAGTTAAAATAAACATACGATAAAGTTACCTAGATGCACCTCAAGATGGAACTGACTCAATCAGGTTTGAGTTTTGGAGACGAGATAGGGCTGGTTCTCGTTTTTATCCAACTTGTTTGTGTGCCTAGTATCTCGGGACAGTTTACAAATTGAAGGAAAAGGCCTTGAAGCTTTTGAGGTCTCCTTCATGCTTGTGTATGCAGGGAAAGTAACGAACGAAACCTGTGACTGGTCATGAACAGACCAGATCTAGGGTGATTCAAGTGTAAATCTTCTCATCTCAAACATGGTCTTTAAAATGGCCCTGCTTCAGTGGGACTGTAGCGTCATTACATGTTTCCTTGTAATGTGGAAATAATTAGCAAACAGCCTTTTAGGAAGCTTTTTGTTTCTAGGTACCTTGGTCCAGTTGTTAGTGTGACAAATCCTGCCTTGGGTCACAAGTTCAGCGAGGTTTGTATTTTAGTCCCCTCACTTACCCAGGTCACACCACCCACATCCAGTCTCAAAAGGCGCGCAGCACTGGAATAGCCGGGTTGCCACAAACTGGGATGAAGGTGACTCTAGAGAGTTGTGTGAGGCCCCAGAACTGGAATAGCAGGGGTGCTGCTGGTTAGGAATAAGGCACATTGTAGGGGTAGGGGCCTGAAGTGTGGAGCGGACTCAGGACGGAAGTAGCAGGAAATGCTGCTTGTCAGCAGTGAGGTACGCTGGTATTGCTGTGTGATGGCACAAGGCAGGGCTATCAGGAGGTGCTGCCTATCAGGACTGAGGTGCGTCGGGAGAGGTGCCTGTGGGAAGCTTGCTCAACTTTTACCTGCACTATGGCTGCCTCTGTCTAGTCAATTGCTTATCCACATGCTGAAAAAAATGTCAGTGCTAATAGCTGCAGTGCATCTTAGTAACTGAATCTTAGAAGGAAACAAGCAATCCGGCCTGATATGCTGCCCTGTGTGGAGCTGGAGAGCGACACAAAGGCAGCTCAATAAACTAGAAAGCAACGCAAGGGATGGCCAGCTATTCAGAAGCCCATCTGCTAGATTTCTAACGTCGTATTCTAGTGTGTTATCTTTCCTCATTTCTGTCGCTAAACACTGGGATGGTAGATGAGCTATTTTAAAATCCATCTGTTATTATTTATACAAACAGTTTCCTCTCCCAGCACCGCCTCAGCAGTGTGGTGAAAGCTAACACACCAGAATACGTCCAAAATGCAGCCACGCTGCTTTGCCAAAGGCGCTGCAGAAATGCATGCGACATGCTAATGAAAGAGGTTGTGGGTAACCTCATGGAGATTCAGCTGCTTTCCCCTCTACTTCTGCTACGGGAATGCAGGTCAGCACACGGAGTGATAAGGTATTTTGGTACCGTGAGCTGAGCTACAGTCAAGCAAACAATCTGAAGCCAACAGGGCTGCACCGGTATAAGTGAGAGCAGAATTTCACCCTATGGATTTATTTGATTGATGGGAAAGCCTCAAAGGGTTTGGAGAATTAGGGACAAACCATCCAGCTGTTACTCTGGTAAAACTTCCACCTATTTCCAATTGACTGGGCAGGCCCTAAATTCAGTGGGAATCGGACCTGCTCAATGCTTCTCAGCTTTCAGCCTATTTACTGGGCAAGGAGGAAGCTGTTGACTCCAGTGAAGAATTCAGGATTTGGCTTACAAGGTGGGAGGATCTACATTAGGCTTATTTGGCCAGAGATTTCCAGCTGTTACAGGTTCCCGGTAGTAGCAATGATGAAGGTACCAACACAGACCAGGCTCGTGCAGCTGCGGGAGTTGTCACGCCCATGGGCTGGAGTCTCAGGGGAGCTCAGCCCGCTAGCTGGGTGCTGAACGCCTGAAAATCTGGCCTGAGCTCAGCTGCAACCTGCTCAGAGCAGTTCCAGACAATGCGGTGGTAAGGACAGCGTCCCCCCCCAGTACCCTTTCTACACTGCATAGCCCCCCTTACCCTCAGAGCTGAACCCCTTCATGTATTCCTCTGCACAACACCCCTGTAAGGCAGGGAAATATTGTCCCCCCCCGTTACCGATGGGGAACTGAGGCAGAGGGAGGGTACGTCTACACGGCAGCGGGGTGGTGTGGTTCGTAGCTCGGGTAGATCTACCCGCATGAGCGCTGTTTGAGTTAGTGCTTTAAAAATAGCAATGTAGCAGCAGCCACTTGGACTAGCCCCCCAGTACAACCAATCCACTTGTGGCGGTGGCTTGGGCGAGCCGCCGGGGTACGTACCGAGGATCTTGGGAGGGGCTGCACTCTGGGGGCCGAACCGAGTTGCTGTCGCCACCCTGCTATTTTTAGAGTGCGAGCTCGAACAAAGCTAGTGCCTGGATGTCTACCCAAGCGGGGAGATCTACCCCCTAGCTACCGTGTAGACAGCCCCGAAGTGGCTTACCCAAAGGCACAGAGACATTTTGGGGCACAGTACCACCCACATCTCTTGATGCTGCCTCACCAAATGCCCTGACCACCAGACCATCCTTTTTCAGGAGGTGTTAATCAATGGTGGGGAAGCCTTGTTTTCTACCTGGTTAAATTGTTAACCACTCTCCCCCTGTGTGCGGAGTTCAGCAGACATTTTTCTTTTGCTAATTCCATGCAGACCGTGAGAGGAGACACACACGTACTGTGCTCTCTCTCATGCAGGCTGCCCTTTTTTCTCTTTCCTGCATCCTTCTCTTAGCCTAAAATCAAGGCCACCCTGAAGGAACGTATCTGTTTGTCCTTTGCGGGTGGAGAAACAGAACACCAATATTTATTATTGGCTCATCCTCCAATTGCTTCCAGAGCATGAAGCGCGCTATATAAAGGCTAAGTGTTATTATCATTTAAATTTAATGATAGTGGAATAGTTAATAGGAAGAGCTGTGAAATGAGCTTTTCTGGAACAGCTGCTTCAGGATGCGTTGCAGCTAACAGCACCTGAAGGAGCAGAGGTGGGGAGGCATTGCTGTTGCAGGCCAGATGGCCACCAAGGCTGTGGGATGAATAATTCCTCCTTGGATATCACAGCAGCATTACATGAAAACCCACTTCTCTTATCCAGTTACCAGTGATTGCATTATTAACTCACAGCTGTCCTTATAAACCCAGCCCCGGAGCCTCGGTGACATCTGCCCAAACCAACCCCAGGCAATTAGGTCTCCTGCCTCAATGAATTTAGCCAGGTGCTAAATACTCCATCTTTAATGCTCCGGGAGGATGGTTGTCAGGAGTGGAGGCAGAAAGTGAAGTAGCTGAGGGCTCACAATTTCCTGCTTTGTAATCTTTAGGTGCGGACACTGGTAAGCGCCAGCTCTGGATCAGAAGAGTGACTACTTACACCTCAGATTTAAGAGAAGCCAGGCACCTGATCAGGTTTACATTTGCTTGAATGATTTGGCAAAGGACTCAAATACTTAAGTCCCATGAAAGTTAAGTATGTTCTTAAGTGCTTTGCTGAACTGGGGCCTTACACCAGTGCAAAATGGGGGCAAAGTGAGAGTGAACTGGTGCCATTTAATTTGTAGCATTTTACATTGTCTTTGCACAAGTGTAAGTGACTCCCTCCAGTGCGAGACAATGGGGAATCCAGCCCCTGGGTACTATTCCTGACTCTGCTGTTATCCTGCTGTACGTGCCCTTCAGAAAGTCAAGGGAACTGTTTGGGCCAGACCCTGTTCTCACGTCATTTCAGCTCCATTGACTTCTCTCTTATGCTGGTGTGAGAAGAGAATGAGCTCTCTGTGCTTCAGTTTTGCCTTTGTAAAGTGGGGATAACAAGGTGTTACCTTACCCCCTGGGCGAGGGAGAGAAGGCAGTGTGCAAGGAGAGAGGTACAGGAGTACTTGTGGCACCTTAGAGACTAACAAATTTATTAGAGCATAAGCTTTAGTGGACTACAGCCCACTTCTTCGGATGCATCCGAAGAAGTGGGCTGTAGTCCACTAAAGCTTATGCTCTAATAAATTTGTTAGTCTCTAAGGTGCCACAAGTACTCCTGTTCTTCTTTTTGCGGATACAGACTAACACGGCTGTTACTCTGAAAGGAGAGAGGTGTATCTGGAGACTAGCACATGTAAAATGCTGTGTATAAGCAAACCGTTGCTGTTGTGTTGTTATTACCACAGCCCCCATTTGCATGAAATGAGGAACTTTGGTTCAAATTCAAACTGAAGCTCCAAAACTTTTCCTGAGGTTCATAAAATCTCATTTCACCTTTTCTTTTCTTTTTTTTCTTTTTTCTCCCCCTTTCCTCCTTCCCATGGTCACACTCCTCCGCATTTCCTGATTCCAGCTCTGATTGGCGACAGGAAGGCCGAAATACTTTCCAGATAGAAAGAGACCTTGTCAGGATGTCAGCTCACAGGTAATGTTTTGCATCTCACGTTGTCTTTGAATATACAAAAAGAAGAGTTCGTAAGGAAGGTGATCGGGGTGGTGAGATTAGATGCTGCTTCTTGGTATCACTGAGTGAAGTTGAGTGAGCGAATATTAGAATCCAAAGTACAGCGCAACAGGAAGTTGGTTGAGGGCAGAAACTGTATGCCTGCAACTGCCTCTGATCACTGAATCAGGAAACAGTTTGATGCCAGATGAAGGAATAATATTTCTCCTTTCTCTATTTTGAACTTGGCATATCAGCCCTTGCACATTTGAGAGAATTTCTTCCATGACCCTTTACTGGTGTCAGAACTGCTCTGTAGATTTAGGGGCTTGAATCTCCTTTCACTCCTGATTCACACCAGGCAAATCCGTTGACTTCAGCTGTGTTATTCCAGGTTATACCAGTGCAGGTGAGAGCGGAGTCAGGTCCAAGGATATATTGTAGTGAAGGAAACAGGTAGCTGGATTTATGCCTGAAGACGTTACGGGGAATTTGCATAAAGATTAGGATTGATGTGTTGTCAAATATTATTGTATAAATGCCTGTTTCACTGTCTGCTGTGTTCTTGTTAATTACATTTCTATGAAAGAGCACTGGGGCCACACCATGCCATCCTACAGCCTCACACAATTCTTCTTGCTGGGGGTGAGTAGTTTTCTTCTTTTATGGATGAGTAAAATATTATTCAGTTTTTTCATTTCCACCAGGCGTCAGAGAGAAGGGCAGATGAGTAGATTTTTGTGCTTGGGCTGCTAAATTTTCATGGCAGTTTTGCACCGCTGCTCATGTAAGTCTCTCTCTGTGCAAAATTCTGTGTTTACAAGTATGTTGGGAGCAGGAGTGTGGAACAATAACAACAGCTGAGTGGAGAGGCCCTGAGCCATCACATGACTTCTGGTGCCACAGGCAAGGTACTGCAGCTCTTTTTATCGAAAAGGAAAAGCACTTACTGCTGAAAACAGCATGGGTGCAGAGAAACCAGGGTCTGGCTATGCCCCTCTGGGACTGCAGAGTGCTAGCACATTATCCAGGTCTCCCACCAGGCGTTCTCATTCTGTTCTCCTGTGCTGCTCCAGCACCAGGGGAGAAGTCCAAAGAACTTTACATACATTAGCTAATTAAACCTCATGCCATCCCACTTGACAGGAATGGGGCAAAGGGAGCTTCCCAAAGACAAACAGAACCTTAGTGGCAGAGCTAAGGTGTTCCAACACCTAGTCGCTTCCTGTTACCTAGTAGATACTGCTCCATCCCAGTACTGGCTAGAACCTAGGAGTCCTGACTCCCAGGGCCCCATTCTCTGTGGCATTGCACCTGGTTTAGCCACTTAAACCTGCCTGGTGCAGAAGTAAATTTCTCCCCACTTAGAATTCTCCATGCCGTCCCAGCAGTGGTAATAGCTTACACCCACTCTGCACGAGTGACTGCAGGAGATGGCAGGCAGGGGAGAATTGGGCCTATCGCCTCTCCCACTGGCTGACTGATGCCTACGCAGTACAAAATTGCTTCTACTGTCCAAAAATAAACATTCCAAGCTCTATTTTGAAAGCACGTCTCTCCTCCATGAATAGACTTGCTGGGAAGAGATGGGGAGGGGTTGGATAACAAATTGCTTGGAAAACTATTTTAAATATAGCTATGAAATCAATGGCTGTGATTAGAAAGCAAGTGAGTGACACAACTAGAGCTAAGAGGTTCATATCCTTTGCTCACTTGGGCTTTTCCCATTGCCAACAGTTGATCCTGGCAGCAAACACAAAAGTTTTCAGAGCCTCACGCAGGGAAGCTCTTGTTTGTGGAAGGCAAATAATACAATCAGGCCATTAAGATCCCATTAGCCCCAAATATGGGAAACTCTGTCTGTGCTTATGAGCAGTGTCTTGTTAGAGTCAAATCGCAGGAGGCCCAATCTATGCTGCCCTCCCTAGCAAGTTAGCTGCCCGTTGGGGAGTTTTATAGGCATGATTCAGGCCCCGAGAAGATGCATCAGCTCCCTGTGCAAATGCACCAAGAAAGGAGCATGAGACAGTGCTTTGCTCAGCATCTCAAGCTGGCTGGTTTGAAAGGGGAGTTTGCGCCAGACTGCACGTGCCAAGGGGTGGCAGGAGGCAGAGGAGGAAACTCCTTGAGGCTCATCTTGGGGAGTTCCCTTCCTATCTTCCCCTCAAGGGCGGAGATCAGTGAAGGTCACAGACTCCAACCCTGATGGATGTTGCATTTCCAGGATGAAGCGAGCCCCAGCCTTGTGAATGGTCAGTCCCCGCCCCCCCCCCCACTGCTTTTCTGGCCCTCTCTTCTTCCAGGAAGCTGCCCCATGCTTGCAGGTGCAGGCACAGAGGCTCAGCTAGGGCTCAGTCCTGCCTGGGAAGTACTAAGCATTCATAACTCCTGATGGAGCCAAGGTCTCCCATTGGGATCCAGCCCTAATGCATCTTCAAGCAGCTTTATGGGTATCTGCTGACTCTGGAGGAGAATGGCACAGAGAGCAAAAACCTCTCTTCGTGGCCCCAGCCCCTGCTCCCAGCAGCCACACTGGATATTGGCAGAGGTGCTTCTGTAGGGTACCAGGGAGCAGATGAGGGAATGATGCATTGGAATCAACACTCCCTCCCCAACCACCATGCCCCCTTCGAGTGACCCATCCACTCAGGGTCTCCTCTGCTCACAGAAGTTGGGGGAAGGAATGATTAGCCACCTAGGTTCACACAGACTGTGGGTCACAGGACAGTGCATATGCTTAGACCCTCCACAGTCTGAAGGCATAGGACCTATTCAGTCTGGGAGCCCATCTGATCCCATCTGCCTGCTCTTGTGATGGTTCTGGTATGTTAGCAGTTCACCTGCCTCCAGATAGTTTGCAGGTTGCTGGCGCAATTTAAATGATCTTTATCATCTAATCTCCAGCAGGAATGTTTTTGGTCCATTGCATCATGGTGGTGCATGGCATGGTAACATGAGGAAAAGTGCACTTGCAATGCCTCTGATCTCTACACACACACACACACACACACGCTGTGTGCAAGAGCCATAAAAAATGTTAGCTATTATTATGCATTGCTAATAATATAATTAATAATCATTATTTCTAATGATACATTACAATAAATATGTTAAGGAAAAATTGTGTTTGCATTTCAAAGGCTCATGATGAGTTTGTAGCAATTATTTAATCTGGTTCTTTCTTGATTATATTTTTAAAAATCAAACATGAAACTTGGAGGGGGTAAAAACAACAACCCTGTTTCTGCACAGTTTGCAAAGCTCACAAAGTCATAATGAAGTCAGTACTTCTTCATTTAATGATAATAATAATAATAACATATTAGAAGCCTGTATAGTGCTGAACGCATTTTCATTTAAATATCCCATTGATCTGTTTTGCTGAGCTGACCTCTCTTCTCCAGTCCTGTGATTCTATCAGCTAGGAATCCAGGCTCATTATGAGATTGCAAATTGTTTCTGGATTTCATTAAGTCAGCAAATGGATATTAACTAGATATTTGCATCAGCTGAAGTTGTGATAATTTATCCAATTGGGCAATTGTAATTTAAAAAAAATCCCAGGGGATTATGATTCATTTTCATCTGGCTGTAGGAACATCAGTATAACCCACAGACCTGTGCAGCCTTTGCAGGCGATGTGTTTCAAGCCCAGGGCAGGTGCTCAGAATGACCATGTTTGGCATTTAGTCTTTCACTCCTGCCACGTCCCAAAACACAGCAGGCCAAACGATCCCTGGTGTAACCTCATTGACATCAGTAGATTTACACCAGGGATGGATTTGGTTGGAAATAAGATTTTGTGCAACAACTCGGGTCTTTTGTAGAAATAAGATTGAAGATAGTTTGCAATGCTTTATGAAACTAAAATTCAGCATCACCTGAGGGACTGGAAAGTTCAGGGTTGGGGTAAGAGGTTATAGAAGGCTTGATTTTTCTGTGCCCTGCAGCTCATGTTGTCATGTACACTGCAAAGCAGGAGCACTGGAAAAATTTGTATAATGGGGGTGCTGAACCAAACTGTAACCCCTGTATTTGATGGAAACCACTTCAAGCCAGGGGGTTTGGCAGCCCCCCCAGCACCTATGCTGCAAAGTGTAAGTAAATCTCTACCATTCGGATTAGTTAGCATTTTACACCATCTTTACATGGGTATAAATAGTGACACAAACTGCAAAGCAGCAGCAAATCAGGCTTGTGCGCCAAGGAGGCTGGCTCAAATCCAGCCCAAGATAGCTAGGCCTGCAAGTTGGTACCAGGGGATGGCTGCTCAGTGGTGTGCGCGCAATGAGTTTATTTGTTTTCATTTAGAGAATGTGCCAATCTCAAAAAGATGCTGGGTGTGTTTACAATATTTACCACTGTGAGCTGATCATCGGTCTACTTACCAGCGAACAAGCATCCGCCGCACAAGAAGGGATAGTGGAGTAATATAATGGTGAGTCAGGCCCCATGTATGGAGGCTTGTGCTACTGATAAATGGAGGGAATTCGTTTCCAGAGATGTCAGGATGGTGCATCTTACCAGACCTAAGGCCCTAGTCTAGTACCCACTGAACTCAATAGGAAACTCCCATTAATTGCAATAGACATTGGAACTGGCCTTACATTCTCTCTCTCTTTTAAAGAGTTTATTGCTATGTTACCAAAGAACATATTCCAGCAGATCTGATATCACACACCTGCAGGGTCTGACTCAGCAATCAATCTGGTCGGGTTCCATGTAAACCAGCAGAAACTTGGACAAATCAACCTTCCCAGCAACATAAGCTAAACAGGTCCTGTTGCTGAATCAGGCCCTGAGTGCCTCAGCCCTCCTTATTGTTTTGAAACATAGAATATGATCCCAAATGCTGGATATGAAATAGATAACAGTGAATGACTCACTGGATGCAATAAAGGAAGAATCAGTAATGAGGAGTTAGAAAGGAGACCGATGAATAGATATCAGGGACACTGTTTATTTATATATTTAGAGAGACTTCTCAGGTGAAATTTACCCTTGTGCCAAGGCCTAGCACAAAGTTTATGTAGCACTTCAATTCCATTAAGTCCCAATGAGGGAATGGGGAATTCAAGTCATGCCTCACCCCTGTCCTGGCCCTCTGCACAGGACTGAATTTCACCCCTATTGACTTTACAGCAGTTAAAGTCACAACTCCCATTGACTGTTTGCCTATGTAAGGAGCGGGCTTCAGGATTTGGCCCCCTATTTTCGACTTTATGCAGCCAGTAATTTTGTCAGAAGAACACTCCCTACATTTACAGATTCCACAGTAATATATATAAACTCAGAGGCAACATCCCCAACCTGTAATCAGAGCTCTCCTTAAGGACATCAGCTCCTTCCATACTAAGCTCCCTCAGACAAAAGCCTGAGTAAAAAGATAGTCTTTGAATAGTGCCCTCAAGGTTAGCTAGTCTGTGCTCTGTTAAACCTACAGAAGGAGTGAATTCAGAGAGCCCTCTACTGAGAACAGCCTGACTTGAGCCATACAAATGGAGGGATGGTGAGCAAGAGTGATTCATCTGTCATGATGGTACAAGGAGGGAGAGAGAGAGAGAGTTGCAGGTAGCGAAGATTCAAGCCCTAAATGATAGGGCTTTATAGATCATTATCAAAATCCATGAATTGCAGCTAGAAGCAAAATTCTGCTGCACTATAGATCTCCACTGCAGAGAGAAGAAGTGAGAGAAAGCAGTACTATCTAGTAGTTAGATTTGAGGAGGGCGTCGGGATTCTATTCTTCTCCCTGCCACCTACTGGTTGTATGACTATGGGCAAATCACTTAACCTGTCCTTTTCTGCAGCTCTAAAATGAAACTAATAATATGTACCCATCTTTGTTAGAGCATTTTGGATGAAAGGCAATGTAAGTGCAACGTACTACTATTTTATAATCAATCCTCATGCAAATCTCCTACTAATATCCACTGAAGTTCACATGTGAAACAGGAACAGAATAGACAAATGAGGGGCATAGTGAAGGACCATGCGTCATCTAGTTCTATCTGCTTTCAGCTGCTGCAGGGCAGTTTAGCATCACCTCTCACAGCAGCCTGAGAGTCCTTTGTGTAGCCTAACCTGGAATATCTCCAGAGATATGGCTGCGGTTCTTGTTATGTCCCTTGACAGCTGGTTATGTAATTAGAAAAAGCAGTGCTTGAAAACAATAGAAATATCTCTATGCATTTTAAGTAATACTCTCTGAGAGCTAAACATTCAAATTCAGAGAGACTGAATGGCTTTACTTTTGGGAGCATTTAAAGCTTTAAACTGGCAAAAACAGGCATTCTGCATAATTTGTAAAACCGGTTTATCTTAGATCTGAGCTTGTCTTGAGCAAAATTCAAACCTATATTTTACAGATGAATTATAAGTTACGTTGAACTGGGGAAGAAGTCTAACAACCCTCAGAACATGAGAATCTCTACATTGACTTCAGTGGGCTTTGAATTAGACTCTCTCTCTGCATATAACATAAGACTCAGTCCCCTAAAAAGCTTAGAGTCTAACAGACTGTATCAACATACAACAAAATAGGAAGAGATGAAAGAATATTTATTCCCATTCTTCAGTGTTAATGCTATCCTGTTAGGTATTTTTGATTTTTTTAAAACTTGACATCATGTCACCAGTTCTTCAATATATTTCCACTTTCACAATACCTCCTGCAGACGTTACACCCCACCCTGCACTGTTAACTGTCAACACATTGTTTGGTATGATAAGTGAGAGGGTGTTTTTCTTTCCTTATCTGTGTCTTCTCATGCTGATTGGGATGTCCTCACTCAACTACTTTGTCCCTTTCCTCAGCTTTCCTTGGTCCACCCCTTAGAAAACCCTGGCTGGTCCAAATTCACCTATTATTATTGATCATGTTTATTATGGTAGTGTGTAGGGCCAATCAAGAATGGGCCCCTACTGTGCTAAGCACGGTACAGCATAGAATAAGAGACAGTCCCCACCCCAAACAGCTTACAGTCTAAAGCAGGGATAGTCAATTATTTTTTGTCAAGGTCCAAATTTCTTGGTCAAGGTATAGTGAAGGTCCAGACTCCAGAGAAAATAATAAGTAAATAAAATGATTTTGGGGTCCATTCAAAAGCATCTGACGGTCCAGATGTGGCCCGTGGTCTGCCTATTGACGACCGCTGCTCTAAAGAGACAAGACAGACAAAGGGTAGGTGAAAGGGATGGAATATAGAAAATAAACAATGAGATGGTAGCAAATGTCATGTTAGTTTCATGATGTTTGTTTTTGTTATTTAAATACTTTCCTACCTGCTGTTGTATGGGGAAACCAGGAGTTATACCATGGCTGAATCTAGTTCAGCAGAACATGTTTGTTGTACCAGCATGAGATCTGGAAGTAGACAGGCCTAAAAGGAGAACCAAAGCAAGACTGAGTGCCATTACCCACTCCTCGTTAAGATCTACTTCTACCAAGAGAGCCACATGAAGTGGGTCAACCACATTCTTGCTTTACTAGGATGAAATTCACCCTGCAAAAGTCCTGTTTCCCATTCAAGTCCCACGGAAGATTTCAACCTTAAATAGGCCTTGAGTTGACCCTTTGCAGAGGGTGAATTTCACCCTGAGACATTTGTGATACATATTTATTTACATTATTTTATAACTATGCTGAGCCACATGCCTTGTTGAAAAACAAGTAACAATGGCCTTGGCTACACTCGCGGATTCACAGCGCTGCCATAGCGCTGTGAAGCGCAAGTGTAGTCACGCCGCCAGTGCTGTGAGAGCTCTCTCGCAGCGCTGCAAGTACTCCACCTCTCCGAGGGGAATAGCTTGCAGCGCTGTGAGCGAGAGTGCAGCGCTGCAGGCGCGGATTACACTGGTGCTTTACAGCGCTGCGCTCGGGGGGGTGTTTTTTCACACCCCTGAGCGCAGCAAGTGCAGCGCTGTGAATTGCCAGTGTAGCCAAGGCCAATGTCATCTTATAGTGTGAGCTGTTTCTTTGCCAGCAGAACCCCCAGCCAATTGCTTGTTTCCCTGGTTACATCCTGAGTGAAAGGAGTGTAAACTCTCTAAGTTAAGAACTATGTGCAATTTATCTTGTACTGTAAGGAGTGATGCATTTTTGGGTGCTGTAAAAGAAAAAATAACAATAAAGAACAGAACCAGGCAGCACATCCAAACCAATCTAATCAATCGAGAGTTTAATATACTAACAGAACTGGGGCTTAAAAACTAGTTCAACGAAACTGGAAGTTTAGTGAACTCCATGTTGTGGAGCCTGACAATCTCTCAGTGTAAAGTGCTGTTTATAACACAATATTTAATGATTATACTGGGATGCTACAGTAATTCCAATAATACTCTTGAACGATGAGCAATTTCTACTCTCCTGAGATTATATTTATTAAACCTGAGCTATGGCATTAAAATTAAATGGCTTACACCATGGTCCAAAATAAATAGATATGATTTTTTCTGACTGTAAATTTATCCCGGCCCAGCAGCTATGTTTGACTTGCCAGGTCTATTCCTGATTGTGTGACAAAATAGATTATTAAGTCATCATAAGCTGAAAGAATTTTGAAAGAGATTAGCAAATGTATGTATGAAAAGCAAATGGAATTGCAGTTTGCCATTTAACAATGACGTGCACACAATGAACAACTTATCAGGGGTTCGCAAACTGGGGGTCCTGACCTCTTGGGGGTCACAAAGTTATTATGTGGGGGGTCATGAGCTGTCAGCCTCCACCACCAAGCCCCGCTTCGCCTCCAGCATTTATAATAGTGTTAAATATTTTAAAAATGTGGTTTTAATTTATAAGGGGGTCACAGTCGTAGGCTCGCTGTGGGAAAGAGGTCACCAGTACAAAAGTTTGAGAACCACTGCCTTATATTATCCAAAAAATCCATGCTTGAAGCTGAGAAGAGTTTCTAGGTTTGAATCAGGCTGAAATAAAAAGTATGATGCCTAGCACTAGCAGAATAATTGGGCTGTGGGCCCCAGGACACAACAGAAGAAGAAAATATTCTTAGGATTGCTCTCTCGCTGCTGAGAAAATCCTACTTGTCTTCTACCAAATCATGGATGAAATTCACTTCTCTGCAGAGGGCCAGTACAAGTCCTATACATCACTCCAATAGGGTCCTGGGTGCTTTGGGCTAGCCTGACACATGGGAGTGAATTTCACACTACACAAGCGGAAGGCATAGCTAAAAACTAGCTTATCCTGCTCAATAGATACATTCTGCTCTTCCCAGGCCACTCCTAGCTGGGTCTTCATCCTGCAAGGTGCTGAGCACATGGGCTTGATACAGCAAAGCACTTAAGCACAGGAGTAGTCCCACTGACAACAAAAAACAACATGCAAGCCCCATAGCCCAGGACTTCTCGAACAGCCCCCCTCCCCTTCGGATCCCCTCCCTGATAGCTCAGGACCCCTCCAACAGCCCCCAACCCCTCCAGATCCCCTCCACCATAGCCCAGGACCCCTCCAACAGCCCCCAACCCCTCCAGATCCCCTCTCCCATAGCCCAGGACCTCTCCAACAGCCCCCTCCCCTCCAGATCCCCTCCCCCATGGCCCAGGACCCTTCTAGATCCCCCCCCATAGCCCAGGACCCCTCCAACAGCCCCCCTCCCCTCCCCCATAGCCCAGGACCCCTCCAACAGCCCCCAATCCCTCCAGATCCCCTCCACCATAGCCCAGGACCCCTCCAACAGCCCCCAACCCCTCCAGATCCCCTCTCCCATAGCCCAGGACCTCTCCAACAGCCCCCTCCCCTCCAGATCCCCTCCCCCATGGCCCAGGACCCTTCTAGATCCCCCCCCATAGCCCAGGACCCCTCCAACAGCCCCCCTCCCCTCCCCCATAGCCCAGGACCCCTCCAACAGCCCCCAATCCCTCCAGATCCCCCCATAGCCCAGGACCCCTCCAACAGCCCCCAACCCCTCCAGATCCCCTCTCCCATAGCCCAGGACCTCTCCAACAGCCCCCTCCCCTCCAGATCCCCTCCCCCATGGCCCAGGACCCTTCTAGATCCCCCCCCATAGCCCAGGACCCCTCCAACAGCCCCCAATCCCTCCAGATCCCCCCATAGCCCAGGACCCCTCCAACAGCCCCCAACCCCTCCAGATCCCCTCTCCCATAGCCCAGGACCTCTCCAACAGCCCCCTCCCCTCCAGATCCCCTCCCCCATAGCCCAGGACCCCTCCAACAGCCCCCCTCCCCTCCCCCATAGCCCAGGACCCCTCCAACAGCCCCCTCCCCTCCAGATCCCCTCTCCCATAGCCCAGGACCTCTCCAACAGCCCCCTCCCCTCCAGATCCCCTCCCCCATGGCCCAGGACCCTTCTAGATCCCCCCCCATAGCCCAGGACCCCTCCAACAGCCCCCCTCCCCTCCCCCATAGCCCAGGACCCCTCCAACAGCCCCCAACCCCTCCAGATCCCCTCTCCCATAGCCCAGGACCTCTCCAACAGCCCCCTCCCCTCCAGATCCCCTCCCCCATGGCCCAGGACCCTTCTAGATCCCCCCCCATAGCCCAGGACCCCTCCAACAGCCCCCCTCCCCTCCCCCATAGCCCAGGACCCCTCCAACAGCCCCCAACCCCTCCAGATCCCCTCTCCCATAGCCCAGGACCTCTCCAACAGCCCCCTCCCCTCCAGATCCCCTCCCCCATGGCCCAGGACCCTTCTAGATCCCCCCCCATAGCCCAGGACCCCTCCAACAGCCCCCAATCCCTCCAGATCCCCCCATAGCCCAGGACCCCTCCAACAGCCCCCAACCCCTCCAGATCCCCTCTCCCATAGCCCAGGACCTCTCCAACAGCCCCCTCCCCTCCAGATCCCCTCCCCCATGGCCCAGGACCCTTCTAGATCCCCCCCCATAGCCCAGGACCCCTCCAACAGCCCCCAATCCCTCCAGATCCCCCCATAGCCCAGGACCCCTCCAACAGCCCCCAACCCCTCCAGATCCCCTCTCCCATAGCCCAGGACCTCTCCAACAGCCCCCTCCCCTCCAGATCCCCTCCCCCATAGCCCAGGACCCCTCCAACAGCCCCCCTCCCCTCCCCCATAGCCCAGGACCCCTCCAACAGCCCCCTCCCCTCCAGATCCCCTCTCCCATAGCCCAGGACCTCTCCAACAGCCCCCTCCCCTCCAGATCCCCTCCCCCATGGCCCAGGACCCTTCTAGATCCCCCCCCATAGCCCAGGACCCCTCCAACAGCCCCCCTCCCCTCCCCCATAGCCCAGGACCCCTCCAACAGCCCCCAACCCCTCCAGATCCCCTCTCCCATAGCCCAGGACCTCTCCAACAGCCCCCTCCCCTCCAGATCCCCTCCCCCATGGCCCAGGACCCTTCTAGATCCCCCCCCATAGCCCAGGACCCCTCCAACAGCCCCCCTCCCCTCCCCCATAGCCCAGGACCCCTCCAACAGCCCCCAACCCCTCCAGATCCCCTCTCCCATAGCCCAGGACCTCTCCAACAGCCCCCTCCCCTCCAGATCCCCTCCCCCATGGCCCAGGACCCTTCTAGATCCCCCCCCATAGCCCAGGACCCCTCCAACAGCCCCCAATCCCTCCAGATCCCCTCTCCCCGGCTCCCAGCGCCCCGCTCCTGCCGGCTGTCTCGGGCCCGCCCCGCGGGCTCCTCCCCAGGCCGCTGCCGGGCGCCGGGCCGGGGGAGGCGGAGGCGGAGGCGGGGGCGGGGGGCGGGGCGGACGCGGCGCCGCCGCGCACAGCAGCCGAGCCCCGAGCGGAGCAGGCGAGCGCAAGCGGCGGGCGGAAGGAGGCGGCCCGGCGGGCACCGGCGGCGGGTGAGTGGGGCGGCGGCGCTGGGCCGGGCCGGGCCTGCTCGGGCCGCGAGTCCCGGCTCCCCGGAGCGGGGCTGGGCCCCCAGGCAGGGGGGTGCCCGGGGAGGTCAGGACAGCCGCGGGTGGGGGATGCCGGGGGTCCGGCCCCCGGGCGCTGCGGGGGGGAGGTTGCTGACCCCCGGGTAAAGTGGGGTGAGTCCGTGGGACCCCTGGGAAGGGGGCATGTGAGGGGCCCTGGGGTTCATTGCCCAGGCTAACGGGGGGGGGCACTGCCCCTGGGGTGGGGGGATTCAGGGACACCCCCGGGGCTGCTGGGAGTGAGGGATAAAGAGGGCACTGACCTTTCCCTGGGGGGGGGGCACTGACTTGTGTCCTCCCCCAGCCCTGCAGGGGGAAGGGAGTGCGAGTCAGGGCCCGGGGTTCCTACCCCAAGGGTAAAACCAAGGGCCCAGGGAGGCAGGGAATGGCACAGGGACCCCGCAGGGTGAAGGGGGCACAGGGACATCCCAGGGTGATGGGGGCGCTTGGGACAGGCGCTGCTCCCCGCACGCTGGGCAGGCTTTGGCTCTAGGATGCGGGGCAGGGATGTGCGGGGGGCACTGACTCGAGGAAGAAAGGATGAGGTGGCATGGGCACTGCCCCCAGGGGGTTCCTGGGCTGCCAGGCAGCGGTTCTCTCTCTCTCTCTCCCATAAAAATGTCTCTGTTGTGATTTCCTGGGGCTAGGCATGGGGCATGCATCTGCCTTGTTGGAACTGAACTTGGCTGGCGTCAGGCATATTTGGGATGGCCTGACCCGTTGTTGGCAGTGCCCATGCCACACATGGGAGCTAGCAGGGTAGTTTAGTGCATTCCGTGAGTTGCCGCCATCAGCCACTCTCTCACACCTCCTAGACCCACCTAATATATGCTAGCCATGGTAATGGAGGAAGTGAAACCAGGAATTCCCCAGCGTCTCTCAGTCCCCCAGATGTGGGGACAGTCAGACGCCAAGGATGCTGCACTTCCCTATTTTGGGGTGTGTGGAGGGAGGAGGGAGTGAAGTTGTCTGGATCCTGGCATACTCACTTCGCTCCTCGACTCTTTACCGCTTCTTGTTGCCTTTTCAGTACTGGTGCGTTCAGTATTGCAGTAGCAGAAACTCTCCCCAGATGGTATAATTGGGCCTGAGAAAATCCTGCAGTTCTCTTACTGGTCCATGCAGTCTGGGGTGTTTCTCAGTCCTAGAGAGGCTTTACAGCCCAGACTGAAGAGGGAGCCAAGGAACCCAAGTTGAAGGGGAGCAGGCCATCTCATTGCTCCCATAGACATTGCAAGGGGACATAAAAGGCTGTTGTAGTTCTCTCATCCCTTGTCTTTGAAGATAACTTGGGGCTAATATGTGAGACAAGGCTTAGGTGGTCTGTGTGAGAAAGATCTATTTGGAGTGGATGATACTTGGATTTGGGTGTCTGAATGTTAGATTCTGAGAGTTTTTCCTGTTCCTTCTCTCTGACTTTGAAGAGGAAAGTTTGGGAAGGGCCATTGAGCAGTTTGTAAACTGTTCTCCAACATGGGTTTAAAGTTTTCTGTAGCCCTAAATCAAAACAAAAAACAAAACAAATGTTACCTGAATTATCAAGGCATTCAGAGCAACAAGCTAGCTTTGGATTGCTGTTTTGGGCAGTGGGTGAAAGGGGAAAAGAGCATCATCTTTCATTTGCATGGTCGTATCTTCATAGTGCTTCCTATTTTCAAACATTTTATTACATTGTCACTTTTCTGAAGGTGTCATTCTAGGGGGGATGGTCTTCTCTCCTTGTCTTCTGTCAGTCTTCTATTTAAATGTGAGGGTGAACGGGGTTGTTTCGATTTTGTAAGCTACAGCCCTCCAAGTCTGGGTAGTATATGACATCAAAATATATATTTCAAGGGCTGCTTTCATTATTGATAGTTAAATTCTGACTTGTAGGAATCTTTCAGAATTTTTTCTTGGTTAACTTTGGCATGTACGTAGAATGTACCTCTGCTCAGCACTGAAACTTTTAAACATCATATAATGTAAAACAACCCATGCCCAATAAATCAGCTACATCACTCTAAAACTTTTAAAATAGGGAGTTGACTACCACAAGAATTACCAACAGGGTAGTCTTTCCAGTAATATTCAGTAGAAAAACTATTATATGCCTCCAGACACGATCAAATTTAATTTTTCCCCCTTCATCAAACTGCAAAAATTATTCATGGTGAAAGGCACACTGTTTAGCTCAAACTTTTGTGGGTATTTTTGTGTTTAGGAAACTTGACAAAACCTCATAGCTATAGTTATGTTGCCAGTATATTTTTTTAAACTTAATTGCTGATCATTTTGAGTTTGCCTTTAAATCTTTCATTGCAATGATTGTAACCAAGCATTGCAGTCTTGTGTTAATGTCTGAACCAGAAATTGAAATTGACTAGAAACAAAAATGAAACTGACTTGTCTATTTTCATTGTTCTAGTCATATATTGGAATGAACTGCAAACAGTAAACAAACACCACAGGTAATGAAAACCAGATTTTTAAAAATTCGTTCATTTCAGATTTTTCATTTGTAAATGTGGTACCACAACTTCTTGTTTGTGTTTGTATTTATTAAATTGCTTTTAACCAGAGTGGAGGTTTGTAATTTTGGCTTTGTGTATTGTTCGCAGTCTAAAATGCGGCACCAAATGTGTTTGAACTTAACAGCATCAAATAATCTAACTCATTGTGTTATTTGAGAAAGACCAGGGTTGAATTGTGAACTGCCCTGTTTTGATTTGTAATATTTTGAAAAAATTCTCCTTCGTTAATGGAATAGCACTTGATTCTTTATCCAATTGGCCATGGCAGACTCCTCAAGAGGCGAAATATGTTTAGTATGGAAGTTTCTGAAATTGTGAGACAATAAGGGCTGAAGTCATTAAGAAACAGATATTAATAATCAAACACTCTATACCTTAATGTTGTTTCTGTGAGTTTTAAGTGAAAGAGAAATTTAAAGAAGAACAGGCTAGATTCTACAGTATCTGTAACTTTTTAATTTATACACAGCTAGTGTGGCACACCATTTCCTAAGTATGAAATACTTTCTGATTATTCTGACATCATTATCATGTTGCTATAGTGACTTCATTACACTGGGAATGCCATGTTCACATCCTGTTGCTATGGAAAAGATCAGTGTTATAAATAAAAATATTTTAGTCTATTCATAGCTGTGATAGATAAAAATGCCGTTGTTTTAATATGACCTGATTGCCTAAGAGTGACAGTGTATTTTAACCAAACTTTTTTTGTGCTGAGTTATGAACTAGGGAATTGATATTTCAAGTTTCTAACACCTTGTCCCTTCGACATCTCCTCCATTGCATTTGATAGTAGGGGTTATGAAATATTAGTTGTAGAAATCAAAAAGAGAATGTTTGTGTAGTTTTTAAGGTGGAGCTGAGACAGGAAGTACTGTGCTTTCACATACTGAGTCTAAAAATAATCTGTTTTCATACACAGTATTTTCATCAAAGCGGGACACACGGGGACAAGGGGAATATTGGTGTTCCATCAAACTAAGATCCACAACAGTAAAGTGAGTTATCCTTTTATTTTCATAACTATTTCTCACTGTGTTTATAAATTTAGGATAGCTAAATCTAAAAGCTTGTAACTGAACTAACCTAGTTGTAACTAACTAACAAAATGCAAAAACTTTGCTAGATTTAGTAGACCCACTTGGTATTTGAAGAGCAAAGGTTATATTGGGTCTGAGGGCTCAAATTAAACCAAACACACAATATTTAATCATGTCTCTTGGCTTCAGTTTGATGGTGTTTAGGTCCGGTATCTTTTGGTAAGATTTTAGAGAGGAACAGGGCATAATTTACTAGCACAGTGTAGTTCCAGTGACATGTTAATGTTTTCATTTAGAGACTGGTGTTTATACAATATGTCAGAATAGTTTAGAATTGAAACCAAAGGCTTCAAATATACAGATATATGTAGACTATTTTGTGATATATTTGATGTCTTCACCTAATATGAGGATGGCATTGCAGATAAAGAATTGAAATTTAGTTAGATGGCATTAATATAACATGTGAGCATACTAAAGTGTCTAAGTTTTAACTGTACATTGAAACACAGTCTTCATGCATAATGAAATCTAAAATTTAGTATGTACTGATATATCCTAGTATTACTTCTGTCCTGTACTATGTCCACATAGAGGACTTGGTGTGTTATCTGGAGAATAAATTCATTCAGTGCAATTTTACATATATTTTTGAATGGATCTGTAAATAGTCTCTCTTTTCCAGATTACTTAATGTTGTATAAAACTACAGACAAGTTACCAATTTAATTATTTTTTAAAAGAAAAATCATAGTGCCTTGGTTTTAAGGAATATGTGTCTATTTTTAGTGATGCAGGAAATGAATCTTTTGAACATATTTAAAGTTTAAATCTTTACTCCATATGTTTGGGATACTGTTTGCAGAGGTGCCAACTTAGAACTCAAAATTGTTCCCCAGTCCTGCAATCAGATCGCTGTAGGTAGCATCATGTGCTGTATGAAGCCCTAGTGATGACAATTCACTGGCCCTCTGCATGGGTCCAAGGGTCCACTTGTGGATCTGATTGCAGTACTGGGACTGAAGAAATACAGTGGTTTTAGATTATTATTTTTAATATAGAGAGTTTCTGCATTTATGCGTGTCCTTGTATTTTCTAATGTCAGATGGTATGAACCTCAATTTTCCTTAGGCACTTTTGGTGACTGTGTACTTAGTTCTAATAGAAGTGGACTTTGGAGACAGGTAACCTGATTCAACCAGTCCCAGGGTTGTGTCTGGATAGATGGTGGTTTTTCCATTGTAGACCTACTTTTGTTTGTAAAGGAAAGTTTGATGTTTTCTTTTCTCATTAGAGTGCAGTTCGTTGAAGACTCTCTTACTCCCGAGGGCATTCTGTGCCAAAAAAATAAAAATTCTATGCACAGTATTTTAAAATTTTGCAAATTTTATTTGTCAAATAAATGTGGAAGCTCCAGCATGGCACTGGGAAGCACAGGCCACTGGCTGCACAGAGGTGGGAGATCACTGTGCAACTCCCCCGGGACACGGACTCAGCTGTGAGGCTGCACCCAATTCTGACACAGCGCAAGAACCGGGCCTGCCCCAGAAACACCCCAGGGCCCTGCACCTCCATGCCAGGTTCACCAGGTGTGGGCAGGCGGCTCAGCAAGGCAGGATCCAAGTGTGGAGGGGCATAGTGTGGGGGGGATCCAGGTGTGGGTTGAGAGGGTTCTGTGTGGGGCAATCTGGGTGCGGGTGGCTCAGTGGGGGATCTGGGGGGGGGGATGTGGATGCACAGGGGCCTGTGGAGGGTTCTGGGTGCAATGGTAATGGGACTCTGCAGGGGAGTCCAGGTGAAGGTGGTTGGGGCTGAGTGTGGGGGGTCTGGGTGTGGGCGGAAGAGAGCTTGGCAGGGAGGTGTGGGTGGTCCAGATGCAGCTGGTTGGGGCATGGTGGGGTGGGGGATCCGGGTGCAGGTGGCTCGTTGGGGTGGTTCAGGGGGAGTGGGGCTCATCAGGAGGGGTTCTGAGTTCAGGGAGGTGAGGCTCGGTGGGAGGGTCTGGGTATGAGGGGGTCTGGAGGCACAGGGGTTGGGTGGATGGGGAAGCAGCTCCCTGTACAGGGATCCCTCCCCCTGCAGCTGAGGAGCAATGGGTGCAGGAAGCGCGGGGGAGGGGGCTGTAGAGCTTCCTTCAGGTGGAGGAGAAATCGGGGGGTGGGTCTGACTCGGCCCCGGATGCTGTGTAAAGGAAGAGGAAGTCCTGTCCGCCCAGTCGGGACTAGCAGCTGAGCCTGGGGAAGGGTAGGAGCTACCAACTGGGTCTTCCCCAATCCCACCTCCTGCCACACAGTGATTTACTTTTCTTCCGGCTGCTCTGGGCCCCTGAAATGTACTGCTGGGGAGGGTCGCATAACTGTTCTTGTGGCTTCCCTTTGCTTCCCCGTCAGAAAGTCATTTTTCTGTGGAGAAGCAAAGAAATCTGCAGGGGACATAAATTCTGCACATGCGCAGTGGCACAGAATTCCCCCAAGAGTATCTCTTTATACTAAGCTGTGAGATAGATACTGACTTCTTTTTCACTCTGATTAAAGTTTTTTCTTTTCATTCTGTTGAAGACAACTTGTCTAGTAGCCTATGTTCACGTAACAGTTTATACAGCAGTTGCAAGTGTTCTTGATGAGCAACGGTTACGTTTTTAGTGTTGATCTGATGTGGCAATAAGATAGGTATTTTATTATTACAAATGCATTTGAACAACTGCAGAATAAACTCATGATGTTTATGTTCGTATGGGTTAGCTTAATTGAAGTGTTTATCATTATTTAACAGAAGGCTAAGAAAAAAAGCACAACTCTAGTGAAACCTTCTCTTTAGAAGAGTGCTCAGTGCCTTAGTCAACTTTTGGTTTAATTACCAACTGTACATAACCCGTGAAAGCTTCTGATCCTAGAAACACGACTCCTTGGGCAAATCGACACTACAGAGTTAAATCGACTTTTAGCCCCCGCAGTAATTAAATTGCTTTTGCATGTCCACACCACACTCCTTGTATCGGTAGTGCATATCCTCACTAGGAGCACTTGCACCGATTTAACTGTCAGTGTGGGGCATTGTGGGACAGCTTCTGAAAGGCAGCAACAGGCAATGTAAACAATGCAGTGTCTACACTGACACTGTGTTGCTCTAACTATGTCAACCTAAGTGCTATGCCTCTCGCAGAGGTAGAGTTAAGTTAGTGTAGTGGGCAAGATACATCCGTGGGAGTGACATTTTAGTGTAGATGTTTACTCAGCTAAGTCGACATAACCTGCCTTATATTGTGTGTATATATAGTGTAGACCAGACATATGCCCTCCCTACCCCCAACCAACCAAATCCCATAAGTAAGGGTGTCACAAGTTGGAAAGAAAATTGAATCTTACCTGGCTACCTTGTTTGATCCAATCTTCCTATGTTCAGATGCCATCCATAGATAGGGTTACCATATTTCAATACTGCAAAAAGAGGACACTCCACGGGGCCGGGGCCCCGGCCCCGCCCCAACTCTGCCCTTTCCCCAACTCCGCCCCCTCCCCTGAGCACCCCGCATTCGCCCCCCGGCTGCTGCTGCGCTGGGGAAGTTGCTTCGGCCCCCGCTGTGGTGGAGAGCGGCGGGAGCCGGGAAAGTTGGAGCCTGGGGAGGAGGCGGCTGCGTGCTTGGATGCCGCCCGCTGCCTCTGTGCCCCTGCAGCTCGGGGGAGTTGTTAGTTTTGCTGCAGCCACTCCACTTGCACTCGGGGTCCCCCGAGTGTCTTTTGCCCGAGTGCGAGTGGCTGCAGCAAAACTAACAACTCCCCCGATCTGCGGGGGCACAGAGGCGGCGGGCGGCATCCGAGCGCATAGCCGCTTCCTCCCCAGGCTCCGGCTGCTGTTGCGCTGGGGAAGTTGCTTCAGCCCCGGCGTTCGGTGGAGAGCAGCGGGAGCCGGGAAAGTTGGAGCCCGGGGAGGAGGCGGTCCCCTTACCATGCCTCCCTATTTTCCCGGACATGTTTGGCTTTTTGGAAATTCCTCCCGGACGGGGATTTGAGGACCAAAAAACCGGGCATGTCCGGGAAAATCAGGAAGTATGGTAACCCTACCATAGAGAGATTAGGTTTTTTTATTTTTATGTATTTATTGCCATAGCCCATGTGGGTGGCAACCAAGCTTTAAGAATATTTAATTAATTTTCTAAACTACCATGTTGGCTCTAGAGCGCCAATTAATGTCCTAAAAGCCCACACTTCAAATGAGTTTGTACTATTTCCTCTTACAGTGAGTGCAGTGCAGACAAAGAAAGAAGTGTCTCTTTACATAGAGATACACCATGGAAAGGGGATTATAGCATTATCAGCTTTTTGCTGATATTGGATATGATTGAAAATGTAATATGCTTTCTGCTGCTAACTGCAAATATAGTGAAGTTCACTGTATTTCAAATAGAGCATAAAACATTGTGCAAGATGAATTTTTCTATCATGTACATGTGACACACATTAATGATAAATCCCTATGATTTTGACTAGATCAGCCTAATAGAAGGGACTTAATTTTGTGTGTAAAATGTTTTCAAGCATGGATGATTTCTAAAATCAATACAATTAGAAATAAACTTGTTCCCCCTTCTTTACTCTTGTACAAGAACAGAAGTTGTCATTAGTCATAGAGTTAAATTCCTTTATTTTCTTATCTTGCAGAATTTTTACTTTAGACTAAATTTAGAATTTTTTAGTTTAGGGGACAAACTAAAAGAAGTAACCTTATTGCACGTCTATTACATTGGCCAGCGTGTCATCCTATCAATTTTAAGTTGAAATAATGGATATTAGAATGACTAGATCATTTCTTGTGTTTCAGGGTTAATTTTGGAAGAAAAATAAAAGTATCCTTGGGCATATAAGCAAGTTACTGCAGAAATGGTTACTCATGTGGATGTTGTTTAATGTTACAAGCTCTGTGCATCAAATTATTTTAATTAGAGAAAACATAAAATATTCAGTTGAGGTTTGTTCTTCTGGTGACTCCTCCCTTACAATTTAAGTGGAGATTCTCAGATCTGAACTTGGCTTTGTGCCCAGTTCTGGTCCTAAAGATCCCCCCAACTCCTTCATTTTGGGGCCATTTCTTTTCCACCCCTCCTTGGAATACTAACATGGGTTCCCACGGAAAATCTTAGATGGGTCTGTGAATGGAGGCTCTTTGGCAGGGAGCTACCATTTCTGCAACATCTCTGGACTCAGACTCCAAGACTTGAGACAAACCAAATTTATTCCTGATGTAGTTCCATTGAAGTTAACTTAATAATATAGGCCCGATGCCCCACTTCAGCCATGCTGTGGAAAACCACTATGCTCGGTAAAAACTGTGAAGATATCCATGAACGTGTCCAATTCTGTCCTTCCTAATTAGATTTGCTTAGTTCATCCTTCATGAATTATACAAAGGGGATTACTTTCTATAGTTTGATCTTAATTTATCTATTCTATAAAGGCTATTTTCTAACTCTCCTTTCCTCTAGCAACATATAATAGGTTGTGTCTGTCTGATCAATTTAGGTTTCTAAAAAAAAAAGTGTGATTCTTATAAAGGGACATGTAATATGTTGCTTCTACAGGTATTATGTTAAATGTCATGTTTACTAGTCCAAATAGTATTGGTTGCTGTAATGTAAGTCTTTTGGGATAAAACCTGGTTATAGTATATAAATCATGTTGTCTCAATTCTGTGTCATAGAGAATCGCCAGTGTTCGGGAAAAAACACTACAAGATTAAATGGCATTAATCTAAGCTGTAAGGCCCCAGATTAATATGTTCTGAATTGATTTGATCATGCTTTTCTTAATAAGTGTCTAAGCAGGCCACAACAGAGAATCTTCAAAGGTCAGATTAGATTTGTTATAGAGTAATGGTTCTGAGGGAGTATAGCTGGCAACTTGGTTTCTGTGTACGTTGCCTGGCATGTGCTAAAAATGCTTCCATACTCAACCTGATTTGGTAGATAAAGCAGATAGCTAATGACATTAAGACCGAAGAAGTGAGGTTTTTATCCACGAAAGCTTATGCCCAAATAAATCTATTAGTCTTTAAGGTGCCACCAGACTCCTTGTTGTTTTTGACATTAAGACCAGTTTACCGTGCAGTATTGGAAATCGAGCATATTTGACAAGTCATTAAAGGAGTTCATACCTGGATGGTCAAGGTAGACTTTTAAAAGCATCTTATTAAAAATCTCCAGGCAGCTGTGGATGCTTGAAAAATTGCTTTCTTCTCTAGCTCTCCTCACTCCAATTAAACAAAGACTCTGATGCATAGACCAAAAGAGACTAGTGATTTTGGGTGCCCAAATGGAGACATCTTCCCGTGGCCTGATTTTTTACAGTGAATGCTCAGCACCTACCCTCTTAAAACTAGGTTCTTTCAAGGCGTTTAAAGTTGAGCACCCAAAAATCACTAGTTAATTTGAAAATTTAGGCCATACATCTTACATTTTCAGTTTATTCAAACAGTGTAAAACTATTTAGTATCTTGTTACGGCTGCCATGACTACCATAGGACTTTCATAGTTGCTGGTTGACTCCATCTAGCTGAGGAGTGTTGTTTTATGGAAATGGAATGGGTAGAGGGCCAGACCTTTCTCTTAGATTAACCACTACCTTCTGGATACTGAAGTTGGGCTGCACCTCTCCCATCAGGGCAGGTGATTTATTTTGTTGTTCCCATATCACAGGCTTATGAAACCACTTTGCAACATTTCTGTTAATCTCATGCTGTGACTGTTTAGAATGAAAAGCTGAGACTTTGCTTCCACCATCGCATCCAGAAAGTTCTGTGGCCTTATATTGAATGGTGGATAGTTTGGCGAACTGCAATCTTTGGTAGCAGAGCATTGGTTACCATGAGGAACCTTTGTTGTACATAGAGGATAAGATCAATTTGATTAGACTGAGCTTTTTGCTTCTGTGGAGAGCAGGATCTTTTCAATTGGTATTACTATAGTGGTGGGGCATGGGGACCCCAAGCTACCACTTTTGAATTGGGTCCATGTCTCTGGTGGTTGATAAAAAGCTTAGAGAGAGATACCAGGCCCCTTATTAGAGGACTGTCCTTGCTTCTCTGTGACTCTGATAATCTGGTTAATTATTGCCCATTCTCTAAACTCGTGTTTTGTTGGGGTTTTTTTTGGAGGGGAGGGAGGAGGTTGAATAGAAGGTGGTGGTGAAACTTCACCTGTTCTAGGCTATAGCTGACCACCTGCTGGTAACTGATGATTCTTGCTGAAGCACCTAATACCTGTGTTTCAGGTACTAATTCCTGTTCATTTCCAGGTGCAGTATAAAATGATAGATTAAATCTATCACATCTTTAAATGGGTCAGACCTCGATTTCTAAGAGACTGCCTTTCTCCACATGATACCGTGGTAGTTAAGGCTATCTAACACACTCTAGCTAATGCATCTAACAAAAAGAGGCTATGGGTGGGTAGGATTTTCTGGGAGGCGCCCTTGTCACTTGCACTGGTTTGACAGAAACAGTTTTTGTTTACCTTTTAAGTCTCATTTTGAAATTGGGTGGGTGGGTTAAGGGCCGAAGTGGAGGGGTGGCTTATTTTTGGTCAGTAATCATTTTATTTTGGTTTCGTTCTAATGGCCTTTGCAGCTAGGGGGAAGCAGAATGTACTGTGGAAACAGTGAAAAATAACTACACACACAATGCTGTCAAATGCAGAGTGAACAGACTGAAAACATTGGGCATGGGGGATGGGATATAAATTCCTTTCCAGCTTCTATTACAGTAACTTTAGGATTTGTAACTAAACGAGGTACAAAACTTGCAGAGAAACTTGTGCCTTTCAAGAACACCACAGAATAGTCTGCCTGTTTATTGGGTCAGCCCTATCCTTTGAGTTAATGTTCTATCTATGACGCCTAGATTATTTCATCTTTCTAGGTTTTTATACTGTACTCATCATGGTGTTAAGTGGGTGCCATGGCCAGATTTAAAATATTGACTCTTTGTATAGGATGAGGGCAAGATCATGTGTACATACAGTAATTGACTTTGACCTTTGCTTTCTAAAAATGAATTTGACTACTTTTAGGTACTTTTAAAATCTAAAGCCAAATTCTGTTTTGTGTTACTGTGTAAATTCAGAGTGCCTCCACTGAAGTCAGTTTTCAACTGAGGTCAAGTTCAGTTCTTACTTGAAGTCAGTGGAGTGACTCCAGATTGGCACTGATATAAATGAGAGCCTAATCTGTTTTTTTTTTGTTTGTGTGTTTTTTTGAAAAGTGACATTTTGAATCCCTAACACTTAAATAAAACCTGCACTGCAAAGAATTACTCCATTAACCAGAGAGATGGTTAATGACAGACTTCTCTAATTATTATTATTCAGATGCATGTCATTTACCTTTTTTTTAAATACGTTAAAATGAAGCGTTGCTAAATCATTTTTGCAACTGAATGTGCGAACTGCTTAGCCTAATTAAGCGAGGCCTTGAGTGGTGCTTTACATTAGGTGAACTGTGACCTCTGTTTATTTCTGCCTCTCAAGTGTGTTTCAAGGCTTAACTCAATGTGTGTAAAATGCTCTGAAGTCCTTGGATTTAAGACAGCACAAATAAACCAACTATTATTATTATTATTATTAGGCCTTTATTATGCCTTTTCCTAGACTATAGGGAAACATTTCTGGGTACAGATGCTTTGTGATGTTGCTTTGAGCAATAATAGCTTGTTGTCTTACTGTCACTTCTTTGATAAGAGGACACTACTAAAAGAGAAAAGAAGTTTTTGAGACTAGTTCTTGTACTACTCAGTCCTTTGTTGGAATGTAAATTGGATTTCCCTTATAGAGTCTGTCTAGGTGTTTATATTGTGCTTATACTCCTATGTGAGCACTTGGCGTACATATTTATTTTTGGGCCTGCTCATTTGTTTTTTTCAATAAGCAGAGCTTATATTGCCTTACAGGAGTTTCAGCTCTGTTATCTTGTAGTTAATGCCCTATGTATTAGCATAATTGTATCATTTTTAAAAGCTCTCATTGTCTTTCACGTTTTTCTGATGCATTTGAGGACAGCCGCTATGGTTAAATCCTTAACCAATTGCCAGACGCACTTTGAGAACTTGCCTGCAGAAGCTAATACCTGGCAAACATGGTCCCATGTTAACAAAGTCATTCTTGTTACCTGCATTTCATGCTCCAAAAAGGGGGCAAGGTGCTGAAAGGATCACCGTGACGGATGTAATATGACTGAAGCAGATAAACTTAATCACATTGTTTTAAGCGGGACAGCTTCAGTGTTTAATATATGTGTTGAGGGACTGGAATGAGTGAGTGAATAGTAGGTAACTGTTACTGTTTTGTCAAATGCTGTTGGAGGAGACAACATTCTGGAAATTTGTTACACCTAGTAGCAGTTACTATGTTTGTCAATCTGCCACATTGCATAACTTTGCTGCTTGTGAGAGCACTACAGGCGAACAGACCGGTTGCATTTAATTTTTGAGTGGCTGAAACCACAGATTAGAGGCTGGTTGGAATGTTTGTTTTTTGTTAAAGTATTTGGATCCAAAGATATCACCCATGTTGAATGTCTTCAGTATTAGAACATGTACGTTTGTCATTGAAATTGCAATATTGCTTGTGTTCTAATAGCTATAGAGCCTGATTTTCCAGAGGCTCTGAACACCCCACAGCTCTCATTCACTTCACCCAGTTGTGGGTACTCAGCACTTCAGGAAATCAGGCTGGGATGAGCTCTGCTGTTTCATATAGTTGACCTAGACAGTATCATGTACCTTTTTTTTTTTTTTTTTTTTTTTACAAATTACCGTATTTGAAAATAGAGCTTACAGTGGACTGTTGACAAAATTGTAAAGGCCTCTGTGGGAAGAGGAGTTGAGCTAGATTTATTGAATTGACTTCAGTAGGTGTTCAAATGGGCACTTCTTGTGCCCCTTTTTCTAGCATTCTCTTCTCTAATGTGAATACATTTGGTGTTTTAGGGAGAAGCTAGTCAGAAAAACCCTTTCATTACAAACAACTGACATCCTTTTATATATATACCACGTTCTATGAAGTGAAAGTGCATGTGATAATTTAAAGGCAAAACAGTCCTCTGGGTAAGGTTATATGTAGTGTAATTTAGCTTCCTTTTCAAGCCTTGTCAGGGCCACTTTAAAATGGTAACCATGGGACTTGATCCATTAATGTCATGTCTTGAATATTCCTTGGTTACTAAGCCTGAAGGTATGTGTAGATACATATAAATAATATGCTTTTGGATGTTTTGGGTTGTAGCTTTGTTTTGACATTAATTGTGATTGGAAATAATTGAAAAATAATGCAAGTCAGATTAAAGCTGCAGCTTGCAGGTGGTAGTTGGCCCAGACTGCATGTTCACATGGAACAATTATGCAAATAACCAGGCTCTTATCGTTCTAAGACATCTTGAGTTGGGTTATTACAGTCCATAGGTAGCACAAAAAACCCCCACTTCTGGGAATCTCATTTAAACCTCTCTGAAGGCCTGTGTTCATGCTGTAGTCTAAGGTGCTGTCTCAGAATGCTTTCTTTGTCCTGCAACTTCTGTGTTTTATAGCCTGTCTCTGTTGCATGTACTGGGTTGCTTAAAGTTGACTATAAATGTAAGATGAAGCACAAGTCAATTTAATACTAAAATTAGTTGAGCTTTATAATTTGTAGAAGAGCTGAACATGACATGAGTGGACATCAGGGCCTCTGGGAGCTAAGGAATGCACGTAGATCAGTGATTCTCAAACGATTGTACTGATGACCCCTTTCACATAGCAAGTCTCTGAGTGCGACCCCCCCCTTATAAATTAAAAAACACTTGCTTATATATTTAACACCATTATAAATGCTGGAGGCAAAGCGGTGTTTGGGGTGGAGGCTGACAGCATGCGACCCCACATGTAATAACCTCGCGACCCCCTGAGGGGTCCCGACCCCCAGTTTGAGAACCCCTGACGTAGAGCTTGAAGCCTGAAACTTTGTTTTATTGTGGTTGATGATATCATTTTATTGCCATGCTAGTTGTACTGTGAACTGCATCTCTGTGGATTGGGGGTTGAAAAATCCTTTTCAAAACTACTATGTATTACACAGTGTCTCAAATTACAGTGTTGGATTTGTATAGTGATTCAAGAAAATATGATTTAATGGAAGTTTTTAATTTTGAACGTTTAGTGAGGAAGACTGAAAGGTCTCCTAATAGCAGTGCAAATTAAGGATATTGTAGGATCTGACAATTAACACAGAAATTAAAATCCTAGGTGTTCTAAGGCACTGATAGGTGTACAAAACTGAGCATCTCCAGGGCATATGTTGAACAAGCATTTTAAGCTGTGAACTTTTTTTGGAATACAGCAAGAATCTCCAATACTAAAACTGGTGAAATTTCCTTTTCTAGTTGCTTGTGGTTTATCACTTAAAGAGACTTTTTTTCTTTTTTGGCTTTTGTCTGCCTCAGTCATATTTAACTTCTCTTGAAATTAATTCTGCAAGTGTCATAATTGGAGATGGTTTTTAATTCCCTCTAGGAGAGTTGTTGAGCAGGGGAGTATTTCTGGATCAGTGCCATTGCTGCTTACCTGGTCCATTGATTAGATGTTGTATGATTATTGATGCCTTCTCTTTTTCCTCTGTTAAACTCAGTGTCCTCTTTTGAACCCAGGTTGCCCATAAGATTTTTTTTTTTTTTTTTGAACAGCTGTTTCTGTTGAAATGAGTCGTGATCTTTTTAGAAGCTAAAACTGACTCTACAAAACTGTGTTAAACTATAGGAAGCTTTTTTCCTTTCTGAGGATGGGTGCCAAATTCATTTCCCTAAGAAGTTTTAGGGGTGGACTGCCAAGGTTGTTTTGTACACTTAAGCCTGTCAGCTTTGGAAAGATTTAAATCTTTAAGAGAATCTGGCAAAAGGTCTAAAACTCACAGTGTGAAAGTAATGGTACCCCTTTTTATGAACATCCAAGGCCTGTGTTGTAGGACCTTCTGCTGCCCAAGAGAGACTGAGTGCGACTCTCCTCAGAATCGATCATAGAGCTGTCAAAGACTTGAAAGTTCCTTCAGTTAAAATTATCATCAGAGAGAGTTTCAGTTTTGTCACCCCCCCCAAAAAATAATTCAACCATTTTCCAGCCAAGTCTAGCCTGGCAATGTGGTTCCAAGACTGGCCAGAGAGGTAAGTACAGAGTGATTTAGCACCCTTTATCTCCCTGTGACCTAGTCTTTTTTTCCAGCAATGCTTTCAGTCTTTGCAAACCAAAAGCTAATGTTCTAGTCCTTACTCAGACAAAATTCTCTTTGAAGTCATTGGGAGTCTTTCCTGAGTAAAGATAGCAGGGCTTGGCCCAAGAAAGCAAGAGGCCAACCTTAAAAATAGAACCTAGGTCACTTGCTTGGTAGTGCAGTGAGGTAGCATGCTTTAAAGGGCAGAACAGTCACTGTGTGATCTTGAGACAGTCACTTAACTTCTCAATTCGTTCGTTTCCCCATCTGTATTTCCTCTTTTAATCAGATCTTTGCAAAAGTGCTGTATAAATGTCATACTGTCATCAAGTATGGAACCACCTGCTCTGTGTAGCCTTTACTTATGTAAAAGAAGATCTTAGTTAATTTAGGGGTTAAAGTAATCCTGGTGCTTTACAGTGGCAAATATTTTGCTTAAGGGTGTTGCCAGTATCATTTGTGGGAAGGTAGGCAATTTAGAGACATTTACTTCACTTAGGTTTATGAACATTTCACATGTGACTAAGTCCAGCCTTAACTGCATGTGCTAAATAAAGCCAGGCCCCTGTGAAAACATGGCCGAGTGCCCTGTACAGAATATAAACTCGAGTTAAACTTTCCACTTCATGCCACTGTATGGAGAGCTGTGTGACGTTTAGGTTACAAACAAAAATAAACTTGGTCTCCTCCTAGCCTTCATTCCTGCATCTCTCACGATTGCTACCACACAGTTGGCAGTGTCTGCTAGAGAAAAGCCCAAGACTGGAATATCATGGGTGTTGGCTCTCAAGAATGGAGGTGCAGTCGAGCTACGTGAGGGAGTTAGGTACCGCCTGCTCACACTGTGCCTGGCTATCCCCTGAGCGTTCATGAGTCTCGTACTGATTCACAGATACAGGGTGATGGGTAGTCTTCAAATTACCAAAGCCCTTTATGAAGAGGATGTATTTGAGTTTTACCTGAAGCTTACATAGTTCTTTGTGCTATGAGCAAAATAGGTAGTTTAAAAGCAGACTTGAAAGATTTCGGAACACTGTACTGAACAAGTAATTAAGACAAATTTTGCACTGCTTTTTGAGAGTTTCAGGGGAAAACCGAGCTTTTTATGCTCAATGTAGATATTGGTATTTTGATGTTTTAACAACCTGTTCAGTGAACTTGTGTATGGGTTTTCAGTGCCTTTTAGTACTGGAATGAAGTGTGTGTGTGTGGTTTTCTCCTCAGGCTTTGGGGAATAATACTAAATGAGAGAGATGAATAATAAAGGATTTAGCAGGCATATTAGATGCTCTCACTTGCAATAAAATGAAGTTATTAAAACTGCTATTTTTCTGTAGAGTAATTAACTTATTGCAAGTCAGACTCCTGTGAAGTCTGTGTTGCTCGTGCTATTTAGTGAAAGAACTTTGAGATGCATCTTTGATTAGGAATAGATTTATTTTAGCATCACATTTTGTTTTTATTAGGGGTTTCTTTTTCTGAAATGGGTGCTCATCACCCAAGGCATTGAAAAATAAACGGTACGCATAAAATTGTTAATTACCATAAAGTGGATGTTGTTCATTCAACAATGATTGTTAGAACAGGCATTTAATTAGCCCGCGTGCATAGAAGGTAGAGACAGTTTTGTTGCTTGTGCGTTACTTATAGACTAAACTTGGAAGTGTTTTTAAGATAGTGAGAATCCCTAGACTTACATATGCAAACATGACCTTTGGAGCAGGCTGCATAGCTAAATCAAATGTATGTATACACAACCTGGTTATTACTGCTTCAGCTATTCAAGGAATCTTAGTATTTTCTGGAATTTAGTTTATAATCTAGCAAACACTGAACTAGAGTTAAGGGCTGAACATTTCCCCCTCCCTCTTATGTAAAACACATTTTAAATGTTCAATGTAGAATACATGGCAGCTCTGTGGTGTACAAAGGGTGCTTCCCTCCTTGCCTTGTGTCTTGGCTTCTCTCCTCTTTCTTCTTTTTCACTCTGCCAGGGGTACTTCCAGCCCCCATTACCATAATATCTATGTGCCTCACAATCATTAATGTATTTATCCTCACAACATCCTGGTGAGGCAGAGAACTGCTAATATTTTACAGATGGGGATTGGAGGTCCAGAATACAGAAGAGTCAATGTTACACCAAAATTGAATGAGAATACAGTTGTCACCTGCTTGTGATAGAAGCTGTTTTTTGATTAATAATAAACAGTCTGGTGGAAAAAAATTCAGATAAAACTTTTTTTATCTGAATTTGCCCATTCATCAAATTTGAAACGTTTTGTGGAGACTGTTTTTTGTGACAAAGTTCCGATGGAATCCAGGCAGGGTCCCCGCCAGCCCAGGCTTCCCGGCTCACAGCACCTTGGCAGCCTGCCTGGTGAGCTGATAGGAACCTGAAAGCCCTGGATGTGCTGCGTCACAGCTCTTCAACAGCCCAGGTTCTCAAGGTCTGTGGCTCACCAGGTGGACTGCCCTGGAGCCAGGACTCCTTTTCCTTTTGCACAGAGTTTGAGTTTAAGGTCAGAAGGAACCATAGAGCATCTGTTTGACCTCCTGTATATCACAGCCATTAAAATGTGACCCAAACGTGACTTTAGTTAGACTAAGCATTTCATTCTGATTTGGAATGAAACCAAAAAATGTCTCTGCGAATTGGAATTACCTTACTTCACCCAGCTCGAATAAAAAAACTAGTAAATGTGCTGTGGTATATTAGTAATGTAATGAGGGTTTACCACGATGAGAACTCACTTAGGCTATGTCTACACCAGTGGTTCTCAACCAGGGGCCCGGGGGCCACGAGCAGGTTTCAGGTGGTCCGCCAAGCAGGGCCAGTGTTAAACTCACTGGGGCCCAGGGCAGAAAGCTGAAGCCTGGATCCCTGAGCCCTGCCACCTGGGGCTGAAGTCGAAGCCTGAGCAACTTAGCTTCGCGGGTGCCCCTGTGGTGTGGGGCCCGAGGCAGTTGCCCTGCTTGCTATCGCCTAATGCCAGCCCAGGCTTTTATATGCAGAAAATCACTTGTTGTGGCACATGTAGGCCATAGCGTTTTTATAGAGTGCTGTGGGTGGGGCCTCAAAAAGAAAAAGCTTGAGAATCCGTGGTCTACACTACAGCCTATCAGCAAAACGTATGTCACTCAGGGCTGTGAATGTTCCACCCCCTGAGCGACATAAGTTACACTGACACAAGCACTCGTATGCACAGCGCTATTTTAGCAGGAGAGCTTCTCCTGCTGACAAAGCTGCTGCTGCTTGCAGAGGTGGGTTTTTTATGTTGACAGGAGACCCGTTGGCATAGAGCATCTTCACCTGATGCGCTGCAGCTGTATCGGCACAGCTACGCCGCTGCAGCTCTGTACGTATAGACATCTTGGCTGAGAACTTGTGTAATTACTGGTTTTTGTGTACAAAACAGGTGGATAAGCAAATTAGCAAGATTTGTTATCTAAAAATATGTTTTGTTTTCTTTCCCCTGAGACTTGCATTTAAACATACAGCTCTTGTGAGGTAGCCTAAGTTTTTCTTGAAAGCTGTGGTAGCCTGAATGCAAAAAGAAGAAAAGCAATTTTAAAATGCATAATTATGTCACTGTTAGTTTCCAAAGTGTCTTCCCTGTGGCTTGGCAGGTTGCTTCTAGGGACAGCTTGAAAACACCAGGGGTGGGGGAAGAGGATAAAGACAAAGTACGCAGTAGGGGGAAGATGAGAGAGATTTAAGCAGGAGACACTGAAGGAGTGAGATGGCAACGGGTTTAGACAAGGTGAGCTTTTTAACAATGTTAGAATACTGCCCTGAACAAACTTCTTTAACTTTCATTTTGTTTGATCTCATTAAAACTCCTTGATGGCGTTAAACAATCATTAAGTACAGTTGATGGGATACTATTTCATATTAACCATACATGCATTTCTTTAAAGTGATCCTCTCTTAATTGCTACAAAAAACACTGGTTTAACCTTGGGAGATACTCATATTTAAGATGTAGTGTGAATCTAAAATGCTCCTTCAAGGAATGATTGAAGAATGAAAACCCAGCTTTTAAAACATCGTTTTGTACTATAATTTGAATTAAAAAAGAAAATCCTTTAGACTTAAGAACTCGTACCCACTTCTGCTCTCACTGGAAAAAATGTATCGATACATTATATGGGAGTAAAAAAATAACCGCGTAAAGTCGTGTTTGGAGAAAATTAGCCTCTTAAGATGGATGCCATTTTTGGAAGAGAGAAAGTCGGTGGGTTTATCTGTGACTGTTGTTGTTTTAGAAACAACATCGTTGTTTTTAAAACCAGTTAAGGTTGCTGAGTGATCATCTACCACCTTATCATGTCATGTACAAAACCGAAGTACATAAACAAGGAAGTGAATAGTTAAAAACATCATCAATCTTTCCCTGTCTATATAACGAATGACTTGATAAGAATAACACACATTTCAACAAAGCAACCTCAGCTCTGCTCCATGTTGAATCTTTTACCAAATAGCTCAAAATAGTTACACAACAACCTGATGAAGAAACATGAAAATTATATAAGATTTGAAAAGAATGACCTACAGTATGAGGCAGCAGACAACAGATGGAAGGTGACCACTCACAAAATCAATTTGTCTAGTGTTCGTATCCTGTAACATTTACTTGTTTTGATGGTGGTGGAGGGAGTAAGGAAAGATTTGAGTCGTCTTCCTCATAGAAGAGGAAAAGCTGTCAAGAACTTTTCCATATTGTAAAAAATCCAGTGCTGAAAACTTTTAGTAGCTCTAGGTCAAAAGTAGAGAAATGCCCAAATGCAGCTGTGTTATGCCTTCTCAGGAGGACCTTTTATCTTGTGTGGTTTGCTACATTTGAACTGTGTAATTCACTGTGACGCTGTGTTTCCACAGTAGAGATACACAGCACTTCCTGTGGAAGCAGCTCTACTGAGTCTCTTCTGTAGACATAATTGATAAAAGTCCAGCTTCTCCCAAAACACATACAACATAGGTAGGCTCCTGTCCTCTTGTTTCCAGAGTAACACTCGTGAATATTAAATCTGCAGTGGTACTGCAGTCCATTTAGAAGGGAGCCTGCCAGTTACAGCCAGTGACATAGCGTTTTGGTCTAATTTGAGGATGCAGTATGTATTGGTCTCTGAGCTTTGCCTTTGGCTTTCCCTCCACTGTCTTTGTCTAGTTGGCACTTGTCCCTAGCAACTTTCTGTAAATGCAGACCAACAGGACAAAAAATAAATCTAGCCATTTGGGCACTTCAAGCTGTAGATGCACAGAGTTTTTGTTCCCCGACTAAAGTGCTGGTAGGAAGCATTTTAAAATGCACAGCAAGGAGACAGGCAGTCAGTTTCTTAGAAGTGCATATTTTGATGCTTACAGACTAAAAGTTTTATTAAAAAAAAAAAAGGTTGAGGCAGGTATCTTTTTTTCCAAAGACTAAATTAATTGCTGCTTTTAAATGTTTCTCTCAGATTTATCTTGAATGAACCTCAGTACAGAACTACAGTCTCAGATCAGCAAAACTTTTAACCAGGTGTTTAACTTTAATCATGTGAGTAGTCACACTGAAACTGACTGGGACTGCTCATGTGCTTTGCAGAATTGGGCCCTAAGTTATAAAAGTCTCAGGTGGGAGTAATTCTCACAACTCACATAATGTGAGATCCTTCAAGGTTTATTGTAGGAACTAGGATTCTTTGCGGAAGTAGTTCAGAGAGAACACGGCCTTTTGTCTGAATTTTGCATGGAAGAGGGGTTGAAGGTGAACATTGTGCTATCTCCAGCTGAATGAAGTGGAGACTGTACAGAAGCCGTAGCACTAGCACGTAGCCTGAGATGTCCATAACATACCGAACTTTGAGCATTACCATTTTTTAAAATTGTAAAACTACCTTTCTAATGACGTACATGAAGACCAAAAGCAATCTTCAAATAGCGGATAGTTTTCTTGGCTAGTCATTAGCTGTGCCAAGTGGGTAAATGTGTCCACGGAACTTAGTGGTATCTGATACTCAGAAACAGAGAGTAATTGACCTATTTAAGAGTTATTTAAACTGATTTGTTGTGGTTACCATACATTTTGAGCAAGTAGTGTAACTAGAATGTTGCCATAACCAAATCAATCTTGGCTGAAAGTTCCCTTTTTAAATCAAATAATACATTTTCCACTTGCACTTCACATTGAATTAAACACTTATGAATATGTTAAAGGAAATAATTTAACTACATTATCAAATTGCTTCTTGGCACTGAAGTAGTCTCATGTCTAGTTCTGTTACTAAGTCTTATTTTTAAGGCATTATTACTCACCTATGAAGAGTCACTTCTAGTTGAAAATTTTGGCATAGTGTCTGCACTCCCCAGGAACAAATTTCTGTCAGAATGTCCAAAAACCACTTGCCTGATTTTTAACTTACAGATGTACAAAAATGCTAATTTGCTCTCTTTGGAGTTCCTGGAACTAAATGGTTTTCTTGTTCTTAAAAGAAAGAATGTAGGCCATTACCTGGATTGAATTTAAAAGGGAAAAAACACCCTATTAACTGAAAAGGTTATATCTGCAGTACAGAGTAAGTCTGCTCTATTGCATAGTAACTGGTTTAACAACTCTTAATACAGTATGTATATGATAGTTAATTGTATAGTTTCTGCATTATACTTTATTCCATATTGGCTATGACACTGTTGAAAATAACTAAGGTAATAGAGATACTTCTAACTGTGTTCCTTTTGAGTATTTGCGCAATTGATTCTTACCACTGCTGTAACTATACAAGATAATTTTATTAAGTGTCAACTGCTATAGAGATGGAGACTGTTACAATAATGCAGATAGCCTGTGAGATGAACAGACATCAGTCAAATCATGTTTTAAGTTCAATTTGAGAATAGCACTAAAAGTCCACTTTGTTCATTTATTTAAAGTGATTTTTTGTGGTGGTCTTTGCTTCACAAAAATAAATTCATTAACTTCTCAAAGAGTGGAGAATGTAATATGCACATTTAAGTGATGAGAAATTGACTGTAATGATTAAGTGACTTACCAGAGGTGTCACTGAGATCTCTGCCATGGACTCAGCAAAAAATTTTTTTTTCCATATGAACCATATCTCTGTAATGTGACTGACGGACACCTTCCCTTCTGTTTATGGTTACACAGACCACTTTCCTTCTCATTCTCGATTGTATAATGTTCTATGGAAACTGCACAATTGCTGACATGAAGAATTCATATCAGGAAAGTATTTAATAGAATTTTAGCTTCTCTTAATACAGTTTACCAGCTGAAAATGAGAAGCCAGCTCATATGTCCTGCTATCTCTCAGTGGACCAGTAATAGTCCTTAGATTTCAATTTGGGAACCTCAGGTCTTTGGCAAAGCTGAGTGTAGAACTCAGGTCTCCTGTTTCCAGTCCTGTGCTGTAAACACAGACCATCTTTCCTCCTGTACGTTTCAGTATGCAGCTCTTTAAGAAGAGTGGGCTTGAAGTTTTAGTACAGTGCTGATCAAGACAAAACTTCCCATTCCAAAAATGGTGGATTTTAGATTGGGGCGTGAGTATTTGTGAGAGTAGAGATTAATTTTTGGAGGAAATCATAAGAAATTTGTCATGACTTAGTTTATAGTAACTTTCACCTTGGCATGTGATATGTTCGTATGTTCAAAATTAAACAGGCTTGTTTATAGTAATAGTTGCAATGAATCACTCTTTAGCTCCAAGGTAAAAATAACCAGAACATGTGGCTGTAATGTTCCAAGAGTCTGCCCATCTCTCGGAGGGAAATAGAGAAAGTGACATTTGTTTCTGTAGTATAGATAGCTTGAAGGAACTGATGGCAGTTTAATCTACAGGCATTCATTTAAATGTCTCTTTATCCCCAAACTCTAAAACACTGGCAACTTATTTCCATTTGAAAATTTAAATATTTTGGTTTCAGCACAGACGTATGCTACCAATAATAAGAGGGTGTTACAAGTGATGTGAAAGCCAGAGTACAAAACGGAGGTAGTATCTATTTTTTTCCTGCCAATTTGGTAAATGTTGATGCTTGCTCTCCTTCCACTTCCTTTCCTCCCTTCAGCTGATCTGTATCTCCACGGTGCCACAATATGAGCCTTTCAAGTGAACAGCAGAGGACTGAAATACTGAATAATAATCTTGGTTTGCAGTGCAAATACGTGTAGAAGCAAAACATTTGGTGGCTATGTTGTTGTTCTCTGTAGGAGTTGATGTTTTTGCTGGGGTTTTTTGGTGTCTGCCTTTCCCTTTTTCCCTCCCCCACACTTTTTAAAAGTAGGGTTGTAGGTCTAATTTTTGTAAAGGTTGCAGTTCTTCAGGAAAAATGCAATCCACAATGTTTAATTATAGCATCCCTGTCTGCAAGCCTATAGTTGAGTCTGTGTCAGCACTTCGATTGTAGCTCCCTATTTTCAAGTATATGTAACTCAGCTATGAGCAAAATCTTGTAGCAAAAGAACCGTGTACATAGTCTTGGCCTGATGCAGATTCTTTTTATGCCATGTTTGGCAAATGTTGAGTTCAAAGTGTAATGATTTGCCAGTGTGATTTGAATGCTACTTCCATTGAAAGTAGACTATATTTTTATTTTGGTGGTGCTCATGCTTTTGGTATTTTGAAGGAGTCTGGTAGTCAGCACTTCCAAAAAGGAATAATTTGAAGACAGTTAAATCTGCATCTACACTAGCATTTTTTCCTATGTTTTCTCATGCAAGGTAGCAGTAATGGGAGCCCTCATGTAAACAGAGCTCCATGTGGCCACAATTATTTGTAATGTAGTCTTATTATGTGTAGGACTGTAAAAGAGAGTATTTAAAATGGCAGCTGCCAACTGAAGCCTGAGATCCTAGTACTCTCATTGCTGTTACTAACTGGTGGTAGCACTTGTTGGAAATTTAAAGAAAATGTCTCAGGCCCCTATCTGCAAGGAGGATGCTGGTGCCCCATAGCAAGGGTAGGGACCAGGGGTTGATAAGGTCTGAAGAGACACTGTCAACTTGAAAGTTGGTGTTTCTCTCTTGCTGTGTAGAAGACTCATGCAAACAAGGGAAACAGAGTGGGGCCCCAATCTTATAGCTGAGCACGTGGGCAGACTGCTTTGCCCTCATGGAGCCCCATTGACTTTGTTGCATCTCTGAGGATCCCACTAATCTGCTCAGGCACTGTTGTTTGTAGGATCGGGGCCCTGCACAGATGAAAGGAACACCAAGTGTACTCAAAATGCTGTCAAATGCATAAAGAAAACAAGCTGAACAAAACCGAGGAAAATATTGTCTTTTGGACACCTTGGGTATTACCCATAACAAGTAAAACAAAAAGAAACATTTACAAGAATTTTTTTAATGAACCCCTTGAACGTAAACAGAGCCAGTACAATTAAGTGAGCTGTTGTCTACCTATCATTTAAAATTGAGAGGACCTGGTTGCGTGTTATTATTTAATACCCTTCAAAGCATTTAAAAGGCTAATATTTAACCGTGATAGAATGCTGCAAGTGTACAAAGAGCTTTACAAAAACCCAAGGTAATTTTCTCAGGTCAGGAGCCTTGTCTTCCTAATTCGGATGAATTTTTGTACAAAAGATGAAGGCCTGGAATACGTAGTCTGTGAGGGGCCAGATTATTAAGAGTGGTTTTAAACGAGAGGGATGGGTCCTGGCGCAGAGGAAGTGGGCATGAAGAAAGGATAAATGTACAGTAGGGAAAAATCCTGCTGTGGTGTGGCATAGCTTGGTTGACTTACTACATTTGAGGGATGGAAAGACTCATTATTCTGTAAATGGGGCACAAAGGTTGAAGATGTGTTGGGAACAGGACAGTGAATTGCTAGGAGCGCGTGCCGCTCTCTCTCTCTGTCTCTGAAGGACGGAGTCAGTAGGAGCTAAACTTTACCTTTTCTTGTTTCCAGTTCTTTGAGGAACTGGAATAAAATATTAGTTTTCTGCCTATGTAGTTTTTGTTGAGATGAGAGAAGAAACATAATTAGTTGGCTGCACCGTGGTATTACACATGCAAAGCAGGGCTTTCTTTAGCTTCGGCAGAAATTGAAAGTGCTGTAACTAGAGGGACCTGCACCCTTGTCATCCTTTAGGCAAGGACTGTTACCCCTGTCATCAGCCTATGGCTTTGGATGGGGCAATCTCAAAGGGTTACAGCTGCTAGATAAAGATGCAAACACGGTGGGGGAACCTTGCTGCATCAATCAAGGCAGAAGGGAGCACAGCTTACCCAAACCAGGGAGAGCAGGTTGGGAAAGCTCCCTTCCACTTTTAGAAGAGGAGCTGTGCTGTTTGCAATAGTGTTTTGGCAGCCTGAGCAGCCTTCAAAGGGAAGGTCCTGGCACCATGAATGGATGGTTATGTAAAGAGATGCAGTCTCATCTGGGAAAATAGCCATAACTGGGTCTATGTCTTTCCATACCCAAATGACAAGCTCATTCAGGGTACATCCACTCAGGAATCTTTTGAGGTCAGGATTCAGTTCCTATCCTCCTCCACCTTCTGATAGGGAAGTGGCATGTTATTGTTAGTCCCTGACTTTCTATTATTTGTATGAGTACCACCTAGTACCCCTTATTTTGGATGCTTAGTGAGAGACAGTTCCTACTTCAAAGAGTTTACAATCTAAATAGGCAGGAGGAGCTGAGGCGCAGAGAGATGAAGCAACTTGCCCAGTATCAGAGAGGCTGTGGAGCAGCTGGCAATTGAACCCAATTTCTAGAACAATCTTAACAAGCAAGACGACCCTTCATCTTCAGTGGTTTATGGCTGGTTCAGTTATTAGCTAACATGTTGACAAATTCTTGTTTCTTTAACAGAAAGTCAAGTGTGACTTCACAAAAAAGGTCTATAACTATATTCCCAATTTTACTAAGGTCCATTGACTAAAATAGTACTTCCTAGTGAATACTGCTCATGGCTTTATTAATAAAAAACACTTTAACTCTTATACAGTGCTTTTCATCTGTAGAGCCTATAACACTGGGCAAAGGTGAGCAAGATCACTGTCCCTGTTTTACATTTGGACAAACTCAGGCAGAGAAGTAAAATAACTTGCCCAAGGTTACATGACAGGTCAGTAGCAGAGCTGCCCACTCACCTATACACGGAATACAATTGGTGTGTTAAGTTACTGTTCATTCATAGAAAAGCTGCATATTTCTCTTGTAGAGATGAGAATGTGTTCTTTGTAAAGTCTCTTGGAAGATTACATAAAACAATTTTGATAAGTTAGTTCGCAGATGGCAAAGCATAAATTAGTTTTTCACTTGGCAAGTTTAATCTGCCATGTGGCTTTGCTACAGTCTCTGCACATTAAGATTAATCAGACAACTGAGCCATAAACTTAAAATATTTTACCCCAATTCAACTATTCTCATGAGCTCCTTGTAGGAAGTAAACCTGGTTTGCATCTCTCAAAATGCATTGGTCACAATAAAATAATTGTGAATCAGGTTAGTAACACAAATGGTGGCTTAAGTATAACTTAGAGCAGTGTTTCCCAAACTTGGGACTCCGCTTGTGTAGGGAAAGCCCTTGGCGGGCCGAGCTGGTTTGTTTACCTGCCCCGTCCGCAGGTCCGGCCGCTCGCGGCTCCCACTGGCCGCGGTTCGCTGCTCCGGGCCAATGGGAGCTGCGGGAAGCAGCGCGGGCCGAGGGATGTACTGGCCGCTGCTTCCAGCAGCTCCCATTGGCCTGGAGCAGCGAACCGTGGCCACTGGGAGCCGCGATCGGGCGGACCTGCGGACACGGCAGGTAAACAAACCAGCCTGGCCTGCCAGATGCTTTCCCTAAACAAGCGGCGTCCCAAGTTTGGGAAACACTGACTTAGAGACTTCAACCATCAAATATTGTATTGGGTGCATTTACATATTTTAAAAGCAAAACATGCAACCTAGTGACCTTTGATTCTGGGGAGAACAAAAACCATGGGAGACGAATAAATATTTAGCTTTGTCCATGCTGCATAATAAACACTCAGTATTTTAGAACAAAGTGTTTCCATCGGCCTGAGTATTGTTTGAATAGTTCCAATTGACAGAAATGGTTCAGTATTCTGATCTGTTCAGATGTGGCCACATATAAAACTATCCATTTGATGTGTACTTGAAGCTCAGTGGAAGCATTAGTCACCGTTCTCAGTATCGTTTCCTGCTCTGTTTTGGCTGTCTTATCTGGTTAATAGCACAGCATGTTTAAGACGCAAGGTTCGCTTCAGTAAGTAGGAGTTTAAATATGAGTAGCTTCCTCTACGTTCCTGCCCATTCACCCCCACTTTTTTTTAAGCCAAGTTACTTGTGTATGACTCATTTTTTTTAGTGACTAAAATAAAAAGAACTTGCTCATTTGGAAGCTGTAACTCATTCTTCAGAGAGATTTTTTTCCCTTAATGGGTCATTTTTCTAGGGTGAAACTCACTCTAGTACAGAGGGGCCTCCTTGTAGCACCTCAGCTCCAATTCAGACCTCCAGCTGAGGTCTAACTGGGGTTGGAATGTTGCAGAGGACTTTGGGGTGAGTTTGGACCTTGGGAGTTGTTTAGCTGTTTTTATGCACAGACTAGCAGACTTTGCTGAAATCTGCTTCGTTCATCCTTCATGGAAGGGCACAGGTAATGATTTGCTCTCGAAGGGCCCTCTTCAGAGTGAGAGTGTAGTTGGTATCTAGGGCTTCTTCGCTGAGCCTGACAAGAATAGTTGTGCCTACATTATCCACTAGAGAAAATGGACTGACATCAGTAACTCATTACAAAGAGGAAATCCAAATATGTCCGGACACTTGCCAGTGTTTAAAGGGTTATAGGGTAGATTGCTACTGTACCTGAAATTACAGCTGTAGCTCTTCCTGGCTTATATAGGTTGGAGAGGAAATCTGAGACAGTTCATACCAGCTGAGCCTCCAAGTGGGTGGGCGGGTGGGTGTGACATTTCAAGAGATTTGAATCGGACTTAATGGCTGTAAACTTTTAAACTAATAACTTGCAAAATCCTGACAAAAATGGAAAAATCATTCTGTTTTGGGTTACTCTGAATCTGGGTCACTGCACGCACAAAACACGCTCCTTTTTTGATCCCCACTTGTCTGCTTCATGCCATTTCTAGTCAGTTTCATGTGTCGGAGCTATTCAGAGCTGAGGAACAAGTGCATAAACTGGGAATGCTGAAGGAATGTTAAATGGTTGGGATTCAGGGAGTGATGTGCCAGGAAAAAAAAAAAAGCTTTATTTTGTTGCAAATTCTGACAACCTGAAAGGCCTAGGTATAATATGTGCAAACTGACATCACTGAAATATCATAAACTGCAGATTAGTAATACTTCTGAGATTTGATATTGAGAAGGTGTAAAAGCAGTAAGATACTGTGGCTGGCTTTCAGAGGTACTGAGCCGCCTTCGTTGGGAGTTGCCATGTACCCAGCATATCTAAAAATCATACTCGCTATTTATAATATTGCATGCACTGAGAAATGCAGTGAACCAATGCAAGTAGAGGATTCTGCAGTTATTCAGAAACTCAGTCAGTATGATATAAACTGAATCTATAGATCTATTAAAACTGGCTTTTCTCTGGAATAAGTCTTTATTGGAGGAGACGGTTTCTTCTTGACACATGAGTTTTGTCTCCAGGTGTATGGAAACAAGGGACACCTCAGAACTTTCTTTCTTGGGCGTGGACCCACTAAGTTTATCCCTGTGCGATTCCAGCAGGAGAAACACTTCCAGAATTGTAAATATGACTTGCTCTGATTTTCAAGATCTAAGCATTCACTCAAAACCCATTCAGAATTTCTCTTAAGCTAACTTTCAGCACCATAGATTATTTACCATTATTGAACATAGCCATACTGTACGCTTCTATGACTTGCATTTGGACTGACAGCTGTTTCATTTAAAATGAAGACATGATTCTTTCTCAAAATATGTATTTCTTTCTCTCTTTATTGAAAGTTGTTATTCAATAGTGACTAGTGGGTCTTAGGATTTAAACTTCAAAGGTGTGTTCCCCTCAATCATTGTATTTGTGATCAAAGATGACTCTTGCAGCCATATTCTCCTGTGTAAAATCCAGAGGCTATTGACGTGGTCTTTTTCAAACTCATTCTCATAACACATTCTTGTTCATAACTCATGATTTTGAATGTTGACATTTTGGCTTGTATCTTTTTTTTTTTAACATGGGATTTACGAGGGCAGCATATTAATAGCAAAAGTGTATACATTGGGGCCGGGGGGGGGCGGAGTATAGACAAGGGTATAATCTTAGGACAGGACCAAGAGCCAGGGACTCCTGATTTCTTATCTCAGCTCTTCCACTAATAAGGCCTTGGCTACACTTGCAAGTTACAGCTCTGTAAAGCCTCCCCCAGCGCTGTAACTCACTCCCTGTCCACACTGGCAGGGCACTTACAGCGCTGTATCTCCCTGGGTACACCGCTGCAGGTACTCCACATCTCCGAGAGGAATAACAGCTGCAGCGGAGTGGCTACGACTCACTCACGGGTGTGAGTGTAAATGCTTGCAGTGCTGTACTAATCACCTTGTCAAGTGGCCAATCCTCTCCATTGTTGTGACTGGCTGCAGGAATGCGGAAGTGCCGGTTTCAAAGTTCGTACCACAGAGAAAAGCAAACAGTTTGCAGCTTGCTTTGAGTGAGTGAATGAATGAGCAGGGGGCCGGGAGTTCGGAACTTGCAAAATAGAGAGCTGACATGCTCCAAAAAGCACACACTCCCCCCACACTCCCTGTCACAATCCACCCCACCCCCCCGTTTTGAAAAGCACGTTGCAGCCACATGAATGCTGAGATAGCTGCCCATAATGCACCGCTCCCAACACAGCGGCAAATGTTACAAGTGTGGCCACACCACTGCGCTGGCAAGTTGCTTCACCTCTGAACTTCTGCTTCGTCTGTATAATGAGTATAATAATACTTACCTATTGCACTGGGAAGGTTTTGAAGATATTAATTAATATTTGTAAATTATTTTGAGTTTTTGAGCTGGGAAGTGTTAGACATACAAATTCTCAAATGTTACCAAAGCCCTACTATTAGAATGTACTGCATTTAAATTGCTATTAGATTATTTTAACTTTTAAGCAGATACCTAAACAACTAAGTGCTTTAAGATTTTTTTGTGGAGTATGGTTTGGATAGTTAGAAGTGCCAGCTCTTTATCTTTTTGAATTTCCTCTGAAAAATTGTTACAACAATGTGAATTTCAATCTACAATAAAATAATTAAAGCTAACATAAATCAGGAAAAACATGGTCTGTAAATGCACACCTGCAGAAACAACAAAAAATAGCTGTTGTTGGTAGACACACATGATACAAAAACTGAGCCCTCTGCACTGCAGGCCGGAGATTATGAAAAGCATCTGTTATGTTGAATTGTTTACATTTTCCCAAAGTGCAAATTTGGTATTTGTAAAAACAAATTCGATAGTAGATGAGAAGGGCATGGACACAATGAGGAATATTTTCAAAGATAGAATAGGGGAGTTAGGTACCCAACTCCTATTGATTTTTTTTCAGTAGGAGGTGGACCATTCAACTGTCCTTTGGGCCTTGGAGGATATTCCTTATAGTGTAAAAAGATACCATACTTAAAATCATGGGACAGCAATAGAGGTGAATGTCTCTATTGGGTAGAAATTGATGGTATTGAAGAGTGAAAGGCATTGCAGAAGGGAAAGGAAAAGAACAGGGCTTTGGAAGCGTATCTGGATTTGAGAATAAACCTAGCTACTGAAAGGTTGGTGCAAATAACTCTGGACAAAAGCAACAACATACCATACATCTTTGGCCAGTAAAGCTCAGTACAAGAGGAACAGCAGGCAGGCTATTTAAACATTGATTTTACAATGATTCATTGGGAGAGAGAATGTTACTGTCCTCCACAGACTGGCAAAAAACGTTTCAAGCAGGTATCTGGACTATAGATTTATTTCTATCATTTTCTGGTGGTTGAAAAACGGTAGGTGTCAGTGTCCATTGAAAGAGAATTATTTCTGTGGGATTTCTGTATAAAACTAAACATTACGCATATATTAATTAACTTGTGCTAGTAACGGAAACTTCTAAAGAAACAGGCAGCGGGATTAGCACATAAAAAGCTGCCCTGAGGGAGTTTGTGGTCATGGAGCTTCTCCTCTGGTTAACATGACATGATGAAGACTGGATCGGAATGCAATTCTGAGCTGCTGATGCCTTTTTGATGTGCATACCAAGGGCGTTTTACAAGATGCTTGGTAACTAGAGAGGAAACATAGGGTCATTTTAGGCTTGTATCTGAATTGTAGGTATATGTTACCCAAAGCAAGGTGATAAGTGCTTGAGGATTCTCTTATTCTCTCAAAAGCGCTAGACTTGTAGATCATAATTAGGCTAATCATCATCAATACGGAGGCTCCCTCAGTTGGCTGGATGGTTGGATGACAGAGTGAGAGAAATACTACCTCAGAAATGATATGGCCCGGTCCTGTAAAGTTCAGGGGCAGACTTTGCCTTAATAAGACTGGGTGTTATTGTACTAAATACAAATGGCTTGTATGCCTGGAAGTCCATGACCTTGATTTTTCTTCTCTCCCCCCTGCCCCAAGAGAGGGTCCAAGTTGGGAGCAAGAATGGTCCAATGGATACAGCACGGCCTAGGCCATAGGGGAGACAGGTTTATTTCCCTGCTCCAGCACGGACCCTCCTGCGTGACTTTAGTTAAGACATTTAGCTTATTTACCGATTTCCCTATCTGTAAAATGAGGATGATAATGCTTCTCTATCTCAGAGTAGTGTTGTGAGGATCAATACATGGAAAAAGATTGTGAAGCACTTTTAGATCTACTATGAAAAGTGCTAATTAAGAAATAGGCATCATCATTATTAATAATAATTTTGTACCTTATTCTTATACTATCATTTAATTGCAAGTGCAGTTTTGTAAGTGCATTTGCTAACATTTAGCCATCTAAATACCCAATTTTAAGCGACACATAGACACAGAACAACCAGTTTTTGAATGTGCTGATGACCACCATGGCTTGAGATATAGAGAAGTATTTCTTCCTTTCTATCCAGGCACAAGTACAATGTCCCATCAACACTACAGTACTAACCACACTGTGGGGTAGAAGGGATATAACAGTTTTTATTTATAGTGTGGAAGTGGCATCACAACCATTCTAGGAAATCCATCCCTAAATTTCTATAACTGGGCTGTCACATCTACGTTGCAAACAAAAAGCCATGATAGAATGAGTGCTTGAGGAGTTCTAGACAAGGTTGATTTGTAGAATGGGACTTTCAAATACATGCTGACCTAAATCTACTCCCATCGAAGTCAATGGGAGCAGAGTGAGGCCAGTGCTGAGTGTTGTTGACAGTCCCATCCATGCAAGGCCTAAATCGAAATACCCTTACCTCTGATCTCTTGGGCGTTGGAGTGGGTGCGTGCACTTGGGGAGGAACATAGTCCTGTTTCAACATAAACATTACAATTCCACAGCATTAAAAAGAAAATGCCTCCGAGGCTTTTCAGTGTTTCTGACCCTGTTAGGGGCTCTGTCTGCTCACTAAATACTTACTGCGCCATTTCCCAAACTCCCGCTGACAGTGATGGTAGTGGCCTATGCACAGTGAGGGAGGAACAGACACCTCAAAATTGGGTGATTATTTTGCAGTTTGTTCTGGTGAAATTAGGCTAAGACAAAGCAATTTCGGTTCACCTTCTGACTCGGGGCACACATCACACTGTAACCCAGATGTGGCTCTCTTCTTTAACTCCCAGTCTAATTGTACTCAGGACAGCCAAGGGCGAGGGGTGCTGTGTGGGCCGTGCAGTCGCCTCCAGGAAGGGAGTTTCTGGTGGTATTCAGCTTCAGCAGTTGCCTTGCTTGGCTCCAAAGAAAATCCTTTTCACTCATGTACCAGAAGCCTGATGACAGTGATGTAGCTTGTGCGTGGGGAGGTGGTTGCCAAGTATGAGGAAGTGGGATCTGAAGAGAATCTGAGCATGGTGGAAGCTTGTCTGTTCAATACGTTTGTTTCTAAAAGGGCTGCTTATAAAGAGGTGCTGGGAGGTTAAAATTTAAAATTTTGTTACTAATAGCACTGCATTAAAACTAGATATTAGGTCTGTTTTTCACTCTCTATGCTACTTGATTACACTTTGCACTTTGCTCCAAGAAACTATTCAGTTTCACTTTCTGGTGCATTATCCTAATGCTGCAGTAACTGATGGCAAGTGCTGCAGGAAAACAGTTTAAAACAAAAATGTTTTTTGTTACTTTTTCTTACAACTGGAGGTGAATGGTCCTATTCTGTCTTACACCAACTGAGGATCTGGACCAACATTTTTATTAATAGACCCAAAGTCATGTTGTGGGGCTAAACCAGTGGTTCTCAAACTGTGGTTCATGGAATCACTTGTGGGTGGTCCATGGAGCTGCAGCTGTTCCTGTGGTGAAGCATCTTTCAGTCTTCAAGCAGTTTCCTGCTAAATATAGCACAATTCAGGATTCTGCAAATCAGTCTGGACCGGTTTACACTAAGAATTAATTTGGCCCTTTGCATTTCCAAGAGCTTTTGGGATCCAATAAACTCAAAAAACCTAAGCATCTCTCTGCACAGCTGTTTTGTTTATTTCAATGTTTCTTTGGTGAAGAGACAAGTGCGATTCAGTTTAGACTCCCAAAATTTAAGGTCACAAACCTTTAAAGAAAGCTAACAATCTGAACGTTGGATGCAGGCTATGGGGGGAGGAGGGAGAGGGAGGAGGATGATTCGGTATTAAGTCTAAAGTCCTAGTCACAAAGAGGAAATAAACAGCACAGCTCTAAAATACTGGAAATATAATGAAGCATTGTTTTTTTTTCTAATGTTGTCTCCTTGATATTTACTGAATATTGTTTCAGATAACCAAGCACCACAGGGAAGGTGCCTGACTTGAATTGGGACAGTTGGATGGGAGGTAACCTATGAATTAATATGGAGGCATGCACCATAATAAGAAAAACTTTGAGAACCACTGTCCCTAAGTACCCACCAGTCTTTTTTTCTTTTTTAAGTGCCTTTTGGCTTGTAAGTCTTGTTTGTGAGGAGTCACAGGCCAAACTACAGTATAAACAGAGCTATATACAAGTTGTGGTGTCCTGTAATGTAGATTGTGTTAATTTCACACCTGCAAGATTGTAGTATACAGAGTTGCTGTGGACTCAGGCAATAATGGAGTACAGTGTTGCCAACTCCATTGTTCAGAAATTGAGTTAAGCCCCAGAATATCATGAGATTTCAATATATATTGGGCTTTTTATTTGTATTTTGGTTTTAGAGCCTTTGGCTGCACTTGGATACAGAAAGGGGGGGTAAAAAAGAAGAGAGACTTCTGGAGCCCTCAGATTACATGAGCAGAGGCAATAAGAAAAAAAAATGATATCCTGAGTGTCACAAACACTGGCACCATAGTGTGCATTGTTTGTGTGTGCTTGTGGAAAGGAGAAAACCAGGTAATTCTTGGAAGTTACAATATTTGCTCTGAAGCACGAGCGTCATGTAGTTCTCAATGTGCCCTGCTAGCTTCTAAAGCGAAGGTCCAGTTTTACCCTCCCCAGTTCTGTGGGTTAGAAATCTTCTGAAGGCCTATCGCAGCTCCATTGGGATTGGAGAGCAATGCTGTATCTGTAAATCCAGCTGTTGGAAAGCATGGTATCTTGGCATTCCTTCAATTCAGTGTTTGTTTATTGCCTTTGTTGGTTGGCCAGTGTTTTTCATTGGTTTTTGCTCGAAAGACTGACTAATATCTGGTTATGGAGCAGCGGAATATTTCATGGCCTTTGCCTGACACTGTGGAGTTGATTTTAAGTTTAAAAAAACAGAAACAAAAACCTTTGGAGTTTTGTAGGGAGTAAATATTGGAACAAAACATAAAGCAATTGATAGAAACACTTTGTAAAAACCTTCCTTATGTTGTAGCACTGGTTTAGTATAACACAATACTTTCTATACAGTGTCCGCTTATTTAGCAATTTGCATAATGTGATGTAAGAATGAACAGTGGGAGGAGGTAGGCTGGTGAGAACAGCATCAAATTATTTAGGCTTGCTATAAAAGTATGTTGTTCCATTGCAATTTGGGGAAGTGTGTTGCTCTCTGAGCTTCTGGAAACCTCTGTCTAGGAGCATTGTACTTTTAATTTCTCTTGAGAGGAGCTTAATGACCACGATAATGAGTCAGTTCCTTAATTATATGTATTACAGTAATTGTATAAAGTGTTTTATGACTGAGCTTGCAAGTCATACCATAAAACTATTTTCTACTATTTGTCTTTTCCAAATCCAATATACGTTGTCTCCAATTTCAAAAGCATTTTCCATGGGTGATTTGAGAAGATCACAAATGCAGGGGACTGGTCAACTATATTCACTTTCAGGTTTTCTAATTGACCCTGGCTTCTGGGGGGATGTGCTTAACAGTAATGGTTTTGTTTAGAAAGGAACCAAGAGAAGGGTATGTGTTCAAGGCTCTTCTTGGGTCTTTGTTCCCAGGTCTGCTGTGTTGAGGAGCTCTGCAGGACTAGTACGGTCTATCCTTGGGAGGTGAAAGGGGAGAGAAAAATTAGGGACTTGGAAGACCTTGCAAAGGTTGAAGATAAACCCATGGTTATTTAATCTCTGCATTTGGCACTGGGACAACTGCTACTGAAATACTGTGCCCAGTTCTGGTGTCCACAGTTGAAGGACGTTAATAAATTGGAGAGGGTTCAGAGAAGAGCTACAAGAATGATTAAAGGATTAGAAAACATACCTCATAGTTACAGACTCATGGAGCTCAATCTATTTAGCTTAGAAAAGAGAAGGTTAAGGAGTGACTTGATTAGTGTATAAATACCTACCTGGGGAACAAATATTTGCTAATGGGCTTTTCAGCCTCACAAAAGGTACAACATGATCTAATGGCTGGAAGTTGAAGCTAGACAAATTGCGGACGAGAAATAAGATGTAATTTTTTTTAACAATGAGGGTAATTAACCATGGAACAATTTGCCAAGTGTCCTGGTGGAGTCTTGACTGTTTTAAAATCAAGATTAGATGTTTTTGTAAGAGATCTCTAGGAATTATTTGGGGGAAGTTCTGTGGGCACAGGTGGTCAGATTAGATGATCACAGTGGTCCCTTCTGGCCTTGGAATCTGTAAATCTATTATTTAACGTGTGTTAAAACAGTTAAACTTGCATCATTCCTGAGGTGATGCCAATGCATCTTTGTGTGTTTGGGGTAGTTTGATTCCAGTAGCCAAAAGTTGTTCTGAGTTCATTTGATGAAATAAAATAATTTAATGGCTTGAAATTCAAACCAAAACCATGACTGCTCTGTAAACTGTATAGTACAGTATCCTTTTAAAAAGTGTTTTGAAATATTTTAAACTGCATTTTTTTTTTTTTTTTTATCCTTTCAAATCCGCTGTAGGGAGCTTGGAAAAAACCTCCAGTAGGGCTGTTAACACTGATGAGAGATCTTGTATGCCAAGGTATGAGCTTTTCATGTTCTCAGCATATATTCAAATGAAATTGCCAATTATGAAAGTGTGCGGGTTGGAGAAACAAGAGGGGAAGGTTTAAGAATTACTAAATGTCTAATACAAGTGTGGTTTAAAAAAAAAAAAAAAAAAAAAACAACCCTCTGTGTGTTTCCTGCAGTTACAGAAAGTTGGAGGTGTGTTTTTACTTCTATCTTCATTCACAACGTTGCGAGCCATGCACTTGTGAAGGCAGCTCTATATTCTTTAAGGGGCAATCAGCAATGTGGATACTTGCTATGCTTTTTTTTTTTTAAAAAAAAAAAGGCCTTTGTCACTGTCTTGCTTAAATGGGGGCACGTCTTCAGTCATGCTGCACGTTTCACCAGGATATGCAAAATCATCAAACCACACTTCTGCCTAGGCCTCCACACACCAAGCAACACACACACACCTAATGTTACTTGTGGCTCCGTCAGCAGTTGCTGGAGGAAGGGGGAACCAACCAAACGTAAGCCGCCTTCTTCAAACATATAAAATTGTGCTCAAACAGTTATGTTTGAAAGAGCTTGTGTCACATTTCAGGTTAGTGTGAAATTCTTACACTCAACATCTGTTCAGTGGTGGGTTTGCTTATTTTTCCACCGGGCGCAGGTTAGGAATTTCCTGGAGAGTGGCTAGAGTTTTTTGAGGGAGTAGAAAAAGGGGTTGGACCAGCTGTCAGTTCCAGAAGGGCTTCCCAAAGACTATCTTTGTATTTATATAAAGTCAGAATTATTTAAATCCTCTTAATGGCTGCAAGGAAATGCTTTTGAAAATAGAGGCTGTCTGACACGTCTTAATTTTTTTGATCTGCTTATATAGTGCTACAGTACATGTATGTACCTAAGTCTTGTGTAAAACCTGTCTTCATGTCTGTGCACAAGCACATTAGCTGGTTTTACATAGCACAGAAGTGTGTGAAAATGCGACTGAGCCCTTTAGTGCAATATTTCCTGTCTGAAGGAACATGATGTGAGGGACTGGATTTCCTGGCTCCCAGTCCATTGCTCTTCCTCTGTGGCTATGGGCTAGTTACTTCTTTGTGCCTCAGTTTTTACGCAGTATAAAATCAGTATTACTTTACTTCACAGGGTTGATACGAGGATTAATTAGTGGTTGTAGAGTGTTAAGTGTTGCATGCTGTCATTGCTCTGGGTCACCCCTTCGTAGGATTGAGCCTTTAATAGTATGTCCCAGCCTTTGATCAGCCTTTTCCATTCAAACATGCATGTTTGTTTCTGTACTTGCAACAAATGCATTAAATCCTTATCTTGGTAAATGACACAATTCTTAAACCTGGAATGCCACTTGGCTTGACTTGAGCAATACATAAAATTGTCCTCTTCTGATAGTGTCTTTCACAGCGCGCGAACTGTGTGAAGAGATTGTGTAATTAAACAGGCATTCTGGGCAACTTCTGGCATCTGCTGTCTTGCTGAAAAATGGTGTCATTTGGGATCCCAATAAATACGACAAACAGTTTTCATTCTGCTTTCATGCTGAGTTAACAATTGGCCAAACATACAGGCCTGATGATAATTCAATAATAATTAATTCAATAGTTGGACCCTCACTGGGATCCTTTGAGAGCATGTTTGCAGTGATACACAGAAGCACTTTCTCAGAACAAAGAATTACTTATTTTGCCCCAAAGATACACAGTGCTTGGAGAAATAGATTTAAAATAGACAAAGAGGCCTATATGCATATTCACTTACCTAGTCAGCAGGTGTCCCGTCCTTTTACTTCAATGGGATCATATCTCATCAACCTTTTTGCTGCATTTTTGCTAAAAAGGTTTTATTGTGTTTTTGTCATAAGCTCCTGCAGTGCTCTTTGGGTACATATATGCTGGAATAAAAGACCCGAGGCATGGCCATGGCTGGCCTGAGTCAGCTGACTCGAGCTCAGGCCACAGAGCTAAAAATTGCTGAGTAGATATTTGGGCTCGGGCTGGAGCCTGAAACCAAACATCTACACAGCCGTATTACAGCCCCACAGCCTGAGCCCTGCAAGCCCAAGTGAGCTGATCCGGGCCAGCTGTGGGTATTTAATATCCGCGAAAAGAAGAATAGGAGTACTTGTGGCACCTTAGAGACTAACAAATTTATTAGAGCATAAGCTTTCGTGGACTACAGCCCACTTCTTCGGATGCATATGCATCCGAAGAAGTGGGCTGTAGTCCACGAAAGCTTATGCTCTAATAAATTTGTTAGTCTCTAAGGTGCCACAAGTACTCCTGTTCTTCTTTTTGCGGATACAGACTAACACGGCTGTTACTCTGAAACTTAATATCTGTGGACGCCTACCCCGTGTCTTTTCTCCCACATGGCCCTTATGCATGCCTTTCCCAACTCCTTGTGCATGACGCCTAATGCTTTGCTTATTTAGGCCCTCATTTGGCAAAGCACGTAAGCACATGCTAAAGTATTGGAATGAAAGCATATGTTCAAGTGCTTTGCTGAATAGGATGGACCTAAACATAGGCTCAAGTACTCTGTTAAACTGGGGCTTTATGTCCACACTGCAGAAAAGCCTCCCACAGCATCAAATCTCAGAGCCCAGGTCATCTGACTCAAGCTTGCGCTATAGGACCAAGAATAGCCATGGAGATGTTCCTGCTTGGGCTGGAGCCCAGGCTATGACCCCCAGTGACGAGGTGGGTCTCAGAGCCTAGGCTTCAGTGGGAGTGGAAATGTTTTCACTGCTATTTATAGCTCCAGAGTATGAGCCCAGTGAGCCTGAATCAGTTGCCCAGGCTCTGAGATTTGCTGCTGTGGTGTGATTTTTGTTTAGTTTTTTGCACCCTACTAGATCCGCTTCTGCCAGGCTGTCTATAGTGCATCTAATTAACTTGTATTAAAATAACACTTGTTCCCCTTCTCCTAATTTGTCTTTAGACTGTGACTTCCACAGGGCATGGACCCTCCCTTCTTGAGTGTCTGCAAAGTACCTCACTCATTGTGGATGCTGGCATAAATAATCAGATGTCCCAGTTCCTTTTGCTTTTGAGGAAGTTGTCATTTGTGACAGTAATAGTAGAAGAAAATAAGAGGGTATTTTAATTCTGGTTCTAGAAACAGGTCCTTTTCATTGCCTAGTCTTGCCCTGGTGTGTTAAAAATCCTTGTTTCAAACAGCTACATTTTGATTGTTGGGTCAAGACATGGGGCAAGTGAAAAACTGTAACATGCTAGGGGAGATTAATCTTGCAATGCCAAATTTTCAGTGGCGCGACTGTAACGTCAACAGACCGCCATTGTTGGCGGGCGGGATCTAACCAGGGACCTCTGGAGCTTAATGCATGAACTTCTACTGCATGAGCTAAAAGCCAACACGCTGTTAGCAAAGGCTGTAGAGCAGATTCATTTTATCTCTCTCTCTAAAAGTGGTCTTGGTGCCACTAGATGGGACAGAACACCGCACCCAGGCGGTGTGTGGGTTACACAACCATGAGGTTTGTCCATTGCTACAGATAAAATCCAGACCTAGTGGATTTATAACTGCTATTCTTTAAAGTTGCTCTTCTGAGAGAGTCTGTAATTTGGGGTTGCTGCTTACTCCAAGAGCTGACTATCAGAAACCAGCCCTTTGCACCTTGAGTATCTATTTTAAATAGGTAACTTTTTCTGCATGTGTGTGGGGCAGTTCTAATTCAATTTGTATCCTGGCTTATTTGACTAATATAATACCAAACATATGCTGGTCAAAATGCTGTCTACTACATATGTCTTGTAACTTAAGAGTGCTTATTGTGATTGCCAACTGGCTTTCTTGGCCCTTTCAACTGGATGTCTATCAAATAAGCGCTTATTACTCAGTTCCCCAGAGAGGACTTGTAGTTCTTCTATATTTTTCTGTTCTTTGTTTTTAAATGAAATTAGTGCTTGTGCTAGGTGCCCGATGGAAAGCCCTGGGGACTGAAAACTTCTATTTATCCACACCATAAACAGCAGCAATACAAGATTTCTTAAACTGCATAGCAAATGTGCTTCATCACTGAGCTGGAAGAAGTACTTTTCATCCAGAGGAATGGCTGCATACCCCACTGAAGTGTAGTCACTGCTTAACAGCACGTAGTACCACTACCGAAAGTTAAGGGTGGAAATGAATGATACTGTGTCTAACTGAAACCTAAGGGGAATTTAGATACAATGAAATTATCCAAATGAAAAATTGGCCAGGATATTGCATAGTAATAATGCCTGCATGAAAAGCCCCTCGCACTCTGTTGGTGCTGTATAAACAGATATTAATATCTTACAAACGTGCCATGGATAATTAATCCATGTAATGGGCTGTATAAGTACCTAGATTAATCACAAGAGGTCAAGATCTTGATTTCCTGTTGCATCCCCCCAAAAAAGTAACTGGAAAATACTGTAGAAAAGTGAGAATTCTGGTAATATCCCTATCTGTAACTTTCCCACATGTGTTTTTGACTATAAAAAAGAAGTGAAAGAATTCATGGCTTAATCTAAGCCTTAACTTGATTACCGTGCTTTTGAATGGGAGGGACTAGAGTGTGGTGTTACGGAAAGGAAAGGGTAGGCTGGATACAACAAGCTGCTTTTATACTTCCCTTAAAAGCCATTCCCTTTTAAATCCTAAGAATAGATCTTGCTCTTGATATTGCCCACAGTTAATTAACAAAATCCCCCTTCTTTTTTCAGTCCAACATGATGGTTTTGAAAAAAGGAAGCAAATGTTGCTACTCAGGGAAGTTTTCAAGTGGAAGAACTTATGTAAATAAACCGTTGTCACAACTTAAGCCAAAAAAACATATTGCTGGCTAACTTCAGGGTATAAATATTGTTCATCTGGTTTTAGATATTTAGTTGCCATACTGGGGGAATCCTGCACAGCTTGCTTTTAGTTTCACAGTTTTTACAAAGTGGAAGTCTGTGGAAGTGGCAGGTGCTCATCAGCACTAGAGAAACAGCCCCAAGTTGTGTAAGGATGGGCACCCAAAGTTAAATAAATAAATTAATGGAGATATCCTATCTCCTAGAAAGGTCATCGAGTCCAGCCCCCTGCCTTCACTAGCAGGACCAAGTACTGATTTTGCCCCAGATCCCTAAGTGGCCCCCGCAAGGATTGAACTCACAACCCTGGGTTTAGCAGGCCAATGCTCAAACCACTGAGCTATCCCTCCCCTCAAGTTAATTTTGATCTCAAACTCTGACTCAGGTTCCTCAGCTGTAAAATCTGGGTGGTTGGGGAGGACAGTGATACTGAACATAGGCAAGATCGGAGCTACAGGACTTAAGATGTTCACAGCCACAGGTAGGTGAGTAAGGATTTAGGTCAGTGAGTGACGTGGTTATACCAATATAGGTCTGTAGTGTAGGCCTGGCCTTAGTATTGTTTGTATTTTGCAGCTTTGGAAAATGAGGCTCAAATCAAAATGGTGGTAGGTGCAAAATCATGTAAATGAATTTGCAAAGAAAACTTGGATGTATCTTTATTCTCAAAAATGGCGTACTGATTTAAAACAAAACAACCTCTGTCTGTGTCAAGTTTGGGTCATAAGAAGAGGTATTGTGGTCCAATGGATAGGGCACTGAACTGAACGTAAGAAGGTCTCCCCAATGACTTGTTGTTTAACAAGGTAGAGAGGACAAGGTCAGGTATTTTGTCAGTCTCTGGGTTGTACAAACTTTAACTTGCCAGTCCAGTGAGGACGTACTGCTCTCCCTTTGAAAAGTGCTTGCATCTAACGTTGTCAGTGATTTTCTGTATTCTCAGTGTGTTCTTTGTGTTGCTGCTGTGCTCTGGCTCATTAATAACTTAGGATGCTCTTGTGATTTTTGTGCCATAGAACTCAACCTGCCTTAGTGTTCACTCCTCCCTTGCTCTCCACCACCACCACCAAAAAAAAGGACTTGTCTTTGTAGGATCTAATAGTTAAGATCAGACTTTGTTGCTCTCAACTCCTGGTTTGCTTTGCTTTGCTTTCCTTTCCTTTCCCTTCCTCCATGTTACCAAGTCCGCTGACACTATTTCCAAAATGCTAATATAATAATAATAATTAATGGAGATATTCCCATCTCCTAGAACTGGAAGGGACCTTGAAAGGTCATCGAGTCCAGCCCCCTGCCTTCACTAGCAGGACCAAGTACTGATTTTGCCCCAGATCCCCAAGTGGCCCCCTCAAGGATTGAACTCACAACCCTGGGTTTAGCAGGCCAATGCTCAAACCACTGAGCTATTCCTCCCAAACCAAATATCTCCTGTTTAGTTAGAGTTACGCAATTATATACAGAATTATGAGGACTATTCACTTTAGGCCATTAAAGATCAGATGAGGCACAGAGGGTATTAAACCTGCTTTTAACAAGGAGGGGAAAAAAGGGAGTTCAAGTGATCTGATACCACAGCAAAGGGGGCGTAAGGATACCTAGAGAGATGAGTAGATGACCATTCTGACTGCTATGGTAAACTGGCCTTGGGACAGAGTTCCTGCCCAAAGCAGGAGGTGGAGTCCCACCTGCGGAGATGGATTTGGTTTGGCCTAGGTTTAGCAGAGTCTTATGTGAATTAAGAGGTAGAGCCTCAGGCCAGTGAGGCCACACAACATGGCGTAAGGCTTCTACTAACGAATAGCACTTAGCACGTTCAAAGTGCCTTTCTTCCATACATCCCCAAGTGCTTTAGGAAGAAGCCTCATTGTACAGAGCAGACTAAAGCGCAGAGAGGGGAAGTGACTTGCCTGAGGTGTGTCAGTGATTCCGTGGCAGAGCTGGGAGTAGAACACTGGAGTGTTGACTCCCTGTCCTGTGCACCAGTGAGCACAATGACTCATTAGACACTCTCGTATTCAAGAGAATCAGCTGCAGCTATTTTTTCAATAAGAGCTGCTGGGATAACCCTGCAGAGAGCTAGAGTGCTTTATCCATAGGGCCCAGTGAGCAGAGTTATTTGCAAAGTATTTTACTCTTTTGTGTGGCTACAGATGCATCGATTGTTAAACACACTAGCCACATACTAGAACTGATGTGACAGCTGGAGATTCTGATTTGTGTCCAGCATTCATGAATTATGTATCTTTGTTTAATTAAAAGGAAGTGACCAGAGGAGTAGATGGGATTTGACCTAACAGGTCTCTTCTCTCTGATTTCTGATTTGTATTATGCATCCATTACCACATGAGCATGGATGGATAGTCTATGGCAGGGGTCGGCAACCTTTCAGAAGTGGTGTGCCGAGTCTTCATTTATTCACTCTAATTTAAGGTTTCGCGTGCCAGTAATACATTTTAATGTTTTTAGAAGGTCTCTTTCTATAAGTCTGTAATATATAATTAAACTATTGTTGTATGTAAAGTAAATAGGTTTTTAAAATGTTTAAGAAGCTTCATTTAAAATTAAATTAAAATGCAGAGCCCCTCGGACTGGTGGCCAGGACGGGCAGTGTGAGTGCCACTGAAAATCAGCCCGCGTGCCGCCTTCGGCATGTGTGCCATAGGTTGCCTACCCCTGGTCTATGGTTAAGGCATTGGTCTGGGACTCGAGCAAACTGGGTTCAGTAACTAGCTCTGCCATAGACCTGTGTGACCTTAGGCAAGTCACATAATCTCTCTGATTCAATATCTGCATCTATGAAATGGGGATAATACTTCCCTACTTCACAAACGCGTTGTGAAGATAAATTTAGTGTTGTTTGAGCATTACTCAGATCCCACAGTGAGAGCTAGGTCTCATTCAAAATGCTAATTTTCAAATAATCTTACTTCTGCAAAGAATTCCTATAGGTTGTTACTGCATTGGCTCCTTAAAATAGTGACCAAGACTTTAGTTTTATTATTTTAGTTATAAAGGGCATTGATACATTAATGGCCATAAGATGTAGCCTTCTGTATAAATCAATCTGACCTAAAAATGTTTGTGGTTCATTCCTTTGTGGGTTTTTGGTCTCAGAAGACAGGACTTCAGAGATGATACTTGCAGTAAATAATGGAGCATAATTTTCTCCACTGACATCGTGTGGTAGAAACTTCTAGCTAACACTGACTGGGAACCCCATTGCAGATAATCAAATGTTTCAAATTAATGAGTAAATGAACGTATAAACAAAAAACCCTATAGTATCGCATTGCTAAAATTACTTGTATTTATTTCCACAAGTGTAGTTTAATTTTCTGTGGCACTGTACTAATCTATTAGGATATATTTTGTTAAATTAATATAGCTTTAGACGAACATTAACTTCAGTGATGAGCTCATTACAGTACTCTGAGCTGTTAAAACTCTGAGCCTTAAGGCCTTGATCCAGAAAACCTCTTCCACCGCCATTACACCACACACACACACACACACACACACACACACACACACACACACACACACACACACACACACACACACACACACACACACACACACACACACACACACACACACACCCTGCATGCTTTGCTAGATCAGGTATAAGGTTGTGAGGAAGGTAGAACCATTGTAAATTTTAGTAGCTTAAAAGCGAGAAATAAATAAAACACAGAGATTGTTAGGCAAGATCAATTTTTTGTGTGTGTGTTACCCCAACATTGGATCACAGGTCAAGCGTGTTATAACAAGGGTTAAAATGGATTATTTAAGGAGCAGGACTGCAGTAGGCAGACATATTGCACTGTAGGAGGAAGCTAAGCCTCTTAGCAGTACACCAGGGTCTGATTGACTTCTCTGTCACAATCCTGCCACCCAGTTATCGTAGGGCAAAATGTTATAAATGTAACCTTCTAAACCAAAGGCTTATCCTAAAGTGACAATCCAGTCCATCCCTACTGTTCATAGCTAGTAAACATAATAGGCTAATTTTCAAACATGCAGATACTATAATCTGTTCACACCTTTGTACGTATTTTGGTTTGTGCATGCAGTGTCTAACCTGCACATGCAGATTATTGTTTGAGCGAGCTAGATGTGTTCAATAGTGCATGTACAATTTTGCATGCACACTTCCAAAATCTTGCATGTTTCCATCAAGGCTGCTGTTGGTGTTTTTTATAGTGAGGGACTGTTTGATCCTCTAATTGAAACATATCAGACCTGTTTCTGTATCATCCAGCCTGCTAATTTTAGGTAATGCCTTTAGATTTGTCTCTGTCTTCTACTATGTCAGTTTTGAACTTAAAACAAATGGGGATGTACTTATGGATTCTTCATCTTGTTCAAGAACATAAACTCCAAGTAATTTAGCTACAGGGCATCTTTGGAGTTCAGGAGAAGTTTCCCATCAGTAGTACTCTGCATTCATAGAGCAACTTTCTTGTCAAGAATTTGTGTGTTACAACCTTCACCTTAATTTTATGGACGTATAAACTGAGGCACAGACAGGTTATAAATGACCTGCCCATGGTCACAGAGTGAATCAGTGGCAGAGCTGGGAACACAGTCCATGCCCACTGTGTACTGTTAATTCCAGTGAGCAAGTTGGTTTATTTTTATATCCTGCTACAGGGAATAAATCTTTATTTTTACAACAAATCATAAGATTATACCTAGAGAGGCCTATAAATCATGTGGCAAAGTTAGTCTGAAATCCCTTTGAGAAACTAAACCTGTCCAGTTTCATAGCATTCATATTTCTGAATCCTTACTTGGGAAGAAAGTGCTATTTTACTGGGAGAAGAATGAACAGATAATTAGCTGGTGAGGTCATTGTTTGCTTGGGCTCTGTTGATGGGGCAGCCAAGCCTGGCTTATAATGTAAACATAGTGTAAAATGTTTATTGCTGGCTTTGTCATTCTCCTTATTTGTCAGGGCATCTTGATGAGAATGAGAAATTTTCTTGTGCTGCATAGAGAGTTGAGAGATTTCCATAAAAAGGCACAGGCGTTGCTTGGAAGAGCAGAGAGGTTTCTAACTTGGCAGCAGTAAGTTAGGCCTGACCTTTTTCAGAAAGAAAATACTGACCTCCTAAATCATTCCCTGTTGCGGGTGGGTGGGTGAAGTAAACTCTGGTGCTTATAGAATAGAATATCAGGGTTGGAAGGGACCTCAGGAGGTCATATTTCACTGGTTCAATTTTCTTGTTTAATTGCTTGTAGTTTTATGCAATTAAATGTTGGAAGGGTGAAGGAAAGGTACCATAAGCAAGTAGTAATATTTTGTGCAGCTAGATTTTTAGGGAAGAATTGTTTCCCCTTCATGGATGGATACATATCAAATGCCCTTTTATCATTACAACAAAACATACCACCATAATAACTCCACATTTGACTCTCTCTCTTCCCAAACACCTGAAAGAAAAGACTAACTTTGTAGTATTCCCAGAAAGTTAACAGGTCTAAGTTTTGGTGTCCCAAGGGAAGAAAGGAATTCCAGAGTCAGACTCCTCACAAGTTCCCCGAAATAGGTGAATAATTGAAAGTCTGTAAAACAAATAAAGGTAAATCCCAGCCTGTATTATAATATTGAACAGAAACAATAAAAAGACTTTGTACATCTACCAGCATCCTGGTGAAAACGTGGGTTTTTAATTTATTTTTTTGAATTTGAAGGTTGCTACACTGAGTACAGTAAATTACAGCCATCAAAGTACACATTTGCTTGGGTACCCAGATTTAAAATAAAAATCTTTTTGCTGCTGCTGAAGAGATTTTTGTATTTAGCTATACAAAATAGTCTATTCTACAAATAAACGTGCTATGACAGCGGTTCTTTGGGAAAACACGTAATGTTTCTGAGGTGGTGCTTGCAAACATTGCTCCTAGTTCCATGCTTTCCCCCTTGTTTTTCAGATTGCCTGTATTTGAACAGACCACATCATGCGTGAGTACAAGCTAGTGGTCCTGGGTTCAGGAGGCGTTGGGAAGTCTGCTTTGGTGAGTGAGTGTTCAGTATCTGATTTGAAAATTGTGCATTGGAGGGCAGTATCAAAAATTTCACCAGTGTGTCATTGCAAATAGGATTGTTTTACACTATCGGGACACTTTTGTTACTTTCTGCATACAATAGTTGATTGGATTACTGCTATTGAACTGCTCAAGTAGTTGTAAATGTATTACATTTAAAATGACCAAATCTTTAAAGATGGAGCACTGAGATTGTTTTCACTGAAAACAACTTACGCTACTATTTTATTTTCAGTTTACATGTATATAACCTAGCATATAAATATATATTTTGTAAATTGCAAATGTGTAATCCTAGAATAAAATGAAGCACAGAGTATTAGCTTGAATGCTAGTGAATTGCTGATGCCTGAGGCGCAGGGTAGCTGGCATGCCTCGAAGGCTGCATGTTTCCCATTGCAGGTGGAACTAGACTGAAACCAGTGTGGCAAGAAACAGCCCACTGGTAGTGTAGAACAGGGGTTGGCAACCTTTCAGAAGCAGTGTGCCGAGCCTTCATTTATTCACTCTAATTTAAGGTTTCGCGTGCCAGTAATACATTTTAACGTTTTTAGAAGATCTCTTTCTATAAGTCTATAATATATAACTGAACTATTGTTGTATGTAAAGTAAATAAGGTTTTAAAAATGTTTAAGAAGCTTCATTTAAAATTAAATTAAAATGCAGAGCCCACGGATCGGTGGCCGGGACCCGGGCAGTGTGAGTGCCACTGAAAATCAGCTTGCGTGCCGCCTTTGGCATGCGTGCCATAGGTTACCTACCCCTGGTGTAGAAGGATAACTGTGGACTGATGGTGCTGCTCACTCCTAAATATAAGTGTTGCTTCTCACTGGTTTGTGTTGCAGTGCTGACAGCAAAGCCAATGCACTGTAAATGGAGACTTCAGTCATTTGTTGTAGCTGAGCATGTGGTCAGCTATGTATCACATATCTAAATCAACCAGCTCACTACTGAAAGGAGTAGGCAGGGAGGAACTAGTGGGAACTTATTAAAAAAAGCAAATTCACCCTGCCACTTAGGGGTGGGAGTAGCTGTCCAATTGTTTTTAATGTAGGAAACAATAAGGTGTTAAGGATAGTAAGATTGTTTTCTCTTGCATCCTTTCACTTACACATGGAGATGAAAAACTGATGTACTTGGTAAGTTACTTGCAGAATGCAAAGGGCGAGTGAGAGAAGACATGTGGTGTAAAGCATATCAGGTTGTTAAACAATACATTTGGTTTGATGCACTATTTAATTGATTTCTCCATAATAACCTGTGGTATCATGCAGGTGTAAAACTTTATTCTTAAAAATGTGTTTGTATAAAACCCTATTCTTCCATGGTAACTTCAGCAATTAATAATGAAGCTGTTCCCCTCCCTCACCCCCATCGTCCCCTAGGATATGTCTGTTTTTCCCATCAGGAATATAATATTTGTGAGTTAGGAGTCCTGTGATGAGACTCTGTCTAACCTGCTGTACACACCACTAAAATGTCAGACAAATGTCAAACTTTGAAGAAGTTTCCTGAACACTTGTGATGTAAAATCTAAATCAGTTCAGTCTCGCAGCTTTTTTTTATTTGAAAAACAAACTTTTGTTTTTCCAAATATTTAACCTTTAGGTAAAAGTTAGATTTTTTTTTTTCCAGACTCATTAATTTTCATATATTTTCTGTGGACGAATAAACTTGTTTTTTGTTTGTTATAAGTGATATGTATGATGGCCTGATTCTCATCTCACCTACAACGCTGTAAATTGCGGGTGACTCCATTAATCATCAGCTTTGTACCAGGGATACAACTGGAGTGAATGAATAATAATATCCAGTGTATTTAATGTGAATGTGCATGTCCAGTGATCAATAGATATTTGGTAAGCTAAATGCCATTATTGACAGTATATAACCGTACATTGCATTGCATATGGAAATATTGATCCAACACGCTGATAATGGGGAACAAAAAATTAACAAGAAACAAGTCAAGATCTGATGGCATTGAGCAGTAATAAAATAGCAAATTATTTACAAACAGCAATCAGAAGAGAGGTTCTGAGATGGGTTTTAAAATAATACAGTGGAAGAGATTAAAACAGAATAGAACTATGGTATTTTGCTGCCAATAGTAATCTTGAAATTTCTCCCTCCACTCCTCCCCCACCCCCCCAGTGACCTAAACTAAAATGACTTATAAAGAGGCTGGTATTGGTATTCAGTTCTGTATTTGAATGACAGTTTAGAATACAATGTTCTAGCACCTTTGTGGTGAAGACTAACTTACAAACATGGGGAAACTATTAACAGTATACAAATGAGATACAATTGTTTTTTTTGAGTCATGACTGGATCACAGTTTCCAGTGTTAGCCTCTTAATCAAAAACAAAGTCTTTGTACCCTTTTTGGTAGTAACCATTAAGAAGTCTCGGGATATAATCACCACAATCTAAAGGAGTTCTGCCTGTTGTGGTAGGGCTTCTGTTGCCTTCTATAACACCATGGCTGATTGCATTACTGATCTCATTTAAAGTGGGATTTCTGGGATCCTCTATCTGAAGAGACTTTTGAGACAACAAACATACAATGTGATAGGGAAATGGTAGAGAAGAAGAGACTTTAAGTCTTTCTAGACCAGTAGTTTTAAACCTTTTAAAAATTTCAAATGGAGGTGCATACTGTATCTCTTTGGAAATGTTAGACATAGTCTGCAGACCCACAGAGGTCTGGGGGCCACAGATTGCAAACCACTGTTCTAGACTATAGAATGAGTTTAGCTTTTGAGTGAGGGTGCATGCCTCTCATCTGCAGGAAATCTTCTCAAGCATGAAAGCTAGAAAATTGTTTTCTTGCTACTTTAAAAGAAACCAGTGGGTGTTTTGTACTCTCCAGAATACAGTGATGCCTTTTGCAGACATCTGGCTGTGTGCGACTCTTTCAAAATCTGAAACCATGTATTTAGGAGCAAAAGCGTGTGTGTGTGTGTGTGTGTGTGTGTGTGTGTGTGTGAGAGAGAGAGATGAGACACAGAGGTTGTTACGTCAGAGACAGATTAGCATTAGAATTTAGTAGTTCCTGGTTCACAGACCCAAGTTTATCTAGTAGATTATGTAGCAACATCTGATTAAAACAAAATATCCGCCACTCTGAAAGTAGAGCAGTTCCGAATTTCTTAAATACACCTCTACCTCGATATAACGCTGCCCTCGGGAGCCAAAAAATCTTACCGCGTTATAGGTGAAACCGCGTTATATTGAACTTGCTTTGATCCACCGGAGTGCGCAGCCCCACTCCCCCCCCCGAGCACTGCTTTACCGCGTTCTATCCGAATTTGTGTTATATCGGGTTGCGTTATATCGAGGTAGGGGTGTAGTGACCTGCGGAGATCTGGCTGGTCGCACTTGGTGCTACATTCTCCTTATTTCCTGCTATTAAATCACATTAAAAGAAGCTAAAAACCTCACTCTTCTATGTAAGCAAATGCTGTGGTTGTTACAGGGATGCTCTGCAATCACAAATGGGAGAGGAAATATCAAAAGCACATGCCTTTCTATTAAGATATGCTCCATACTATGAAAGACATTTGCAAAGCCCTGGAATAGGTGAAAGTGAACTTCTTCTCTCTCACAGGGCAAAAGTAGAAAACTGTAGCGTGGTTGGTGGAAAAGCATAAGTTGCCATCCAAAAGCCCTAAAAGAACAGCTAAAATATAGGGTCCTTTACAAATTTAAGAAAAATACTGGCTATCCAGACACCAGCCATGTCAAAAGCTTCCCATCCTAGTTTCACTCTGAGCGCGTGCATAGGGGAGGAAAGAACTTCAGTTTTGAAATGAGTGGTATCTCCTTTCTTCTGTTTTAATATACATTGTGGTTGTTGAATGTGTGGTGCACTGTTCTAGTTGGTTTTTATTCGTTTTTGATTTTTATAAAAACAATTACAATTACTAAAGTTGAATGATTTACAGATAATTTCTAAATCTGTCATTCTGAAATCTTGCTGGATCTCTTTGTCAGTATTGACATTTGATTTATTTGTATTACCTTAGAACCATGGAGTCCTAATCATGGACTTGGACCCCACTGTGCTAGGTGCTGCACAAACACAGAGTACAAAAACCCTGTCCCTGCCCTAAAGAGCTTACTGCATTTTAATGAGACTGAGATACTCTAAATGAAACTTAAACTTCAAATACAGAGGCTTTCACAGATCTACTTTACAGTGTTGCCACCTTTCCGGATTTTATTGTGAGTTTCACAGTATTTGGTGGTTTTCCTGAAGGCCCAGTTCCTTTGTGAGATTTTTGCGAGACACTCGCTGTCACTTTAAAAAATAAGTTTCTAGCCCTCATGGTTGCTGAGAAATTCTTGAAAATATGACAGTGCACCTAGAAGATTCCAAAACTTAAAAAAAAAAAAAAAGCCCAATAAACCCACATTTTATTATATTTAAAAAAAAAAAAGATTTTTAAAGTCCTGGCTCGTGACTCTGAATGCTTGGATTGGCAATACTGATGTGATGCAGAATTTATACTATTCTGGTTTTGAAGAGCTGCTACTTGAAGGTCAGTAGGCCATATCTGAGTTTATTCTTGAACTGTTTTTTCTCGCTTTTTTTTCAGACTGTACAATTTGTTCAGGGAATTTTTGTTGAAAAATATGACCCCACAATAGAAGATTCATACAGAAAGGTACAGTATAAAATGATGCTATTTTCTTTTCTATCAGCCGTTTTAGGGCCTGATCCTGTTGTGGTGTTTTTTCTTGTTTGTTTGTTTTTAATTCATGCAAACCTTCTCCATGTCCTGGGAATTTTGTCTGAGTAAGAGGTGTGAGTTTGGATCTGTGTTAGTATAGTGATGCTGGCTTGTTAGCCTCCATGCGGCTGGAACCCTGTGCCTGTATAGAGCACTTGATCCATGCACCTGGTTCCCTGTGTGTCTGTAGAGCACTTTGCAGGATCAGGGCCTTAGGGTATGTGCAATAAAAGACCTGTGACATGGCTGCGACTGGCCCAGGTCAGCTGACTCTGGCTCCGGTTGCTGGGCTCTACAGTTGCAGTGTAGACGTTCGGGCTTGGACTGGAGCCTGGGCTTTGAGACTCCGCGAAAGGGGAAGGTGCCCGGGCTCCAGTCCAAGTCTGAACGTCCAGACTGCAATTTTTAGCCCCGCAGTCTGGGCTCTAAAACTTGGTGCTACAGGATTTTTTATCACCGTGTAGCCATACCCTTAATGTCATGCAGACTTAGTTCATGGTATGCTGACATAACATTGATTGCCATTTAAAAATAAATGAATCCGAATTTATCATGTCATGGCGTTTACTTACAGTAGGAAACGTTGCAAAGGAAATAACCCAAATATCACAGATTTAAGCACTGAGGTATAGTCATGGTTTTTAAAAAACAGACCACTTTACTTTTTAGTTTAATGAGTGTTGCTTACTTTGAAGGCATATGACATTTTTCACTGCCTTTTTGGAAACGAGCTTGCAGTTGCAAAGCAGAAGCTCTTGTTCAAATCCTTGACACAGAGGCTTGATGTAATTTTATCCCTAGAGCTGCATTCTCCACTCAGATTGATGTAAAGATAAGAATAATTTAGAGATAAGAATAATTGTTGTCACAATTAAAGGCTCCACACCAGAAAACGAAAGGAAGTGGTGCTTTTTGTGCATGACAATTAAGTGAAAAAATTGTTAAAACCTTCGTAATCAAGAGTTGCATTTTCTGGAATTACCCTCTTTAATCTGAAATGATTTTTAGTAAGTGGAATGCTTGGAAAATTTAACAAGTTTGAGTTTTTTTTTTTTTTTTTGGTGGGTTTGAGGAGGAATGAAGGAAAACATAAGTTAAAGGGCTCTTCGGTTGTAATTCTGTATGTCTCACACTAGCACACTTTTGAGCATATGCCATTTTTTTTCTTAATGTTGCTTGTTTCTTCCTTTTTTTCCAGCAAGTGGAAGTAGACTGCCAACAGTGTATGCTTGAAATCCTCGATACAGCAGGGACAGTAAGAAAAATCTAAAATATAGAATTTTTAATGTTAAAAATGAGGTTGGATTTTAAAAGGATTTGTCAGTGAAATTGCCCTGTCCTATCAAAAAGAAAATGTTTGATCAACTGTTGCTGCACTAAACTGCAGTGTTTTGTTAAGTAACCCAAAAGCCAATGTGGTGAATCTGTCACCTGAACACCGCCAAACCCAGGAAAATTGCATACAATCACTGTGCTCTCGAATGAATTCACGTAGGAAAATGATAAAAGACATAAACACCCTATCACCTGTGGGGAATGCTTTTCACAATGCGATCCCTCTATATCTGACCTATCAGTCCTCATCCTCAAAGAAAACCTGCGCAACAATTTCGAAAGATGAGCCTGGGAGCTTAAATTCGTAACTTTGCTAGATACTAAAAAGCATGGTCTTAATAAAGACACTGGATTTATGGTTCATTACAACAAGCTGTAACCCACTACCCCTCCTTTTTTGTCCTATGATTATAGGGGTTGAATGGTCTCTTACAATACGTGCTAACTACTTTTACACTTCTGAAGAAGTGAGGTTTTTTTACCCACGAAAGCTTATGCCCAAATAAATCTGTTAGTCTTTAAGGTGCCACCGGACTCCTTGTTTTTTTGTGTGGATACAGACTAACACGGCTACCCCCTGATACTTTTGCACTAAACTACCTGTTTGATCTTGTATGTAGCTGTGATACTCTTAGTACCTTTCCCAGACTGGAAGAAGAGCTCTGTGTAGCTTGAAAGGTTGTTTCAAGTTGGTCCAATTAAAGATATTACCTCACCACCATGTCTCTTTAGGGATTGTAGATGTTACCCAGCTGAATTTCCCTCACAGATGGGATATGAATGGATTAGTGTTCCTCCAAATTCTAAATACCTTATCAACTCTGCTTAGGAATAAATTGATATCTTCATCCCCAAATTCTAGCATCGTGTTATAATCATTTGTAATGTATTGTGGTGGTGCCCAGAGTTCACAATGTGCTGAGCATTGTACAAACACACACACACAAGATATGGTCTCTACCCCAAAGAGCTTGCAGTCAGAGATATGAGGGATGGTAACAAGCTATAGGAGGACAAAGGTGGGTGGGGGATGACCATCATAAAACCACACCATTCCATAAGCTAACAATGGGCACGACTTGAAGGTCCTGAATCATTGACACTGTGTGATTTTTGTTTTGTTTTGTTTTAATTCCCCCCCCACCCCCCAAAAAAAACAAAGTTCCCTGTCAAGCCACTGCACTTGGGCCTGCTTCCTCCTTTCTTAGAGAACCCTCCTCCAACAAATAGGACCTTACACGTCATGGCTCTTCCTCAGATAGTGCTGGAAGGGACATTCTTCTCCTCCTTTGGGAATCCCTTCCTGCTCAGGTCAACTGCCCCTCATGCTAATTCTCTGTGCTGTCCAGCTGTTCCATGTTGGGGGAAGCCCCTGTCATCTCCCTCCTCCTAGCATCTACTGAGAGGTGAGCTTCCTGAAAGCTCACCAAGCCTCTTTATCATCCTGTGGGAGGGTGTCACTAAACAAACAGACTTTAATGGTTGAGAACACTATGGGAGGAGGATCTGCTTTTTAAGAGTTTGAAAACACAATTGCTGTTTGTTTTGGGAAGCACTTGGACCATGATGTTGAAAGTAGCCCAGGCAGATAGAAATCAAAGTATGGTTAAAATTTCTAGTGAAGGTTCTTTCACTGACGTGTACAAAAGATAGCTTTGGGTCTGACCCTGAATTTCCCAGCCCATTCTTGTATAGCCTTATGTTTCATTACATTGAGCCTTCAAGCCATTTGCATGCAGCAAATGACTGCTGAACAATTACATGTGCTTAGATGTCCGCTCACTCTTTCTTCTACACTTTGATGTTCACAAAAAACCTACAAGTGTGTGGCACCTAGGCAGTCTCTGCGCAGTACTAGAGCAGGGGCATATTTGCAGATTGTCACTTCTCTGGCAGTGAAATATTTGAAATACCACTGCAAGTGTGTTAACGAAATATTAACCGTATGCTTTAGATGTACATTAGTCCATATTTATCACTGCAAGATATTTATCAGATTTAATTCTATAGCATCCTCTGCCTTTTTTTCTTGCTATTTTTGTCTGTTCTTCTAACAGGTTTTTTCTTCCTCCTGAGCGTGGGGCGAGGAAGAAGGGAAGGAATTGAGTTCATGCTTTTATTAAATTCATATGCTTCATTGGATTTCTGTAAGGGATAAAAATGTAAATGTAATGTTAGCTACTACATTCTTATCTCTATTAGAATAAAAGGATTCCTTTTGAACTGTTTGATATATGTATTAAACAGCTAATTAATTACCTTTTAAAATATTTGATTACAGGAGCAATTTACAGCAATGAGGGATCTCTATATGAAGAACGGTCAAGGGTTTGCACTAGTATATTCTATTACAGCACAGTCCACATTTAATGACTTACAGGACCTGAGGGAACAGATTTTACGGGTTAAGGACACTGAAGATGTAAGTAAAGGACTTTTTGCTTTGTGAGCCATTGAAATCCTTACATAAGTAAATAAGCAGATATCTGTTTTTTTGAGCAAGTTGATGGATGACTGAAGACTACTGTTGCCTAGAAATGTTTTTTACTGTATAATAAGCTTGTGCTAGATGTTTTAGAAAAACTTATTTTTTTTTTTTTTACATTAATTTTATTGAGCAGATTTTCAAGAGCTCAGCTTCCAAAATTAGGGGTAGATTTTTTTTTTCAAAAGAGCTCTTCTCCCATTGGGAACACAAACAACTTGGCCAGATTTTCAGACGTGCTGAGAACACTTGGCCCTGGTGAGAACAATGGGACATGCTGGTTGCTCAACTTTTTTGGAAATCTGTCCTTAGTTGATTTTTAACTTTGATATTCTTTCCCAGTATAGGCATTTTCTTTTTCCTAGGTGGGTTATATCGGAATGTTGTTGTTTTAAAAAATTAAACAAATTTTACTGTACTTTAGTTTCTTTTCTTCTAACTTTCCTGCAGCGTGAGGAGGAAGCTTACATGTGAAGAATCATCCTGAATGTGTTGTACCTGAGCCATAAATAGAAAAGACGTGCTCTGCCTATTCACCAAAAAGATTAATCAAATTATTGCATTGGGTCACAACCTTAGTAATGGACAAAATTGGTTAAAGTGTGTTGCCAAGTTTTCTTTTAATTCTATGTACGTTTTTGTATGTCCTAAAGATGAGGCAACTAGCACTGAAATAAGAGCTTGAGTATGTGGGAGGGAAGAAGTCGTCTTATTAGCCAAGCTTCTTACCTTTATTCCAGTTGTATGGACAATAATGGCAGCTTTGAGCAGTCTGTTTAGTTACATAGCCTTAGGACACATTGCATGAGGCAGAGAAGTGGTTTGTATGACCTGTTACTCGAGTGAATACTGGTCTGTTCCCTCCCACTCCTCCTGCTGTACCCCCCCTCCCCATGAGTTTCTGTGAGACATGACCAAGATCAAAGTCTCACTTATTTCAGTGTGTGTTGGATGGTTTAGCTATAACAGTATAGAAGACAGATAAACAGCTTGTCCCAAAGAGCTTACAATCACATTTGGGCCAGTGACGAGTTTTTAAAAAACTTCATTTTGAAAACATGTTTCAATTTCCTGCCTCAATAAACTGGCTCAAAGTCAGTTTTCTTTCTACAAGATAATTCTCCCAGTCCTCATTGGAGATTGGGGGAGAAATAGCTCAGTGGTTTGAGCATTGGCCTACTGAACCCAGGGTTGTGAGTTGAGTCCTTGCAGGGGCCACTTAGGGATCTGGGGCAAAATCAGTACTTGGTCCTGCTAGTGAAGGCAGGGGGCTGGACTTGATGACCTTTCAGGGTCCCTTCCAGCTCTGTGAGCTAGGTAGAGTAAGAAGCAATGAAAACTGAACAGAAGCAACCCATAGATATTTGCATTAGTATCAACTGAGTGATTTTAGGATGATTGAAGATTGTCATGCACCTATTATAACCTTCTAAGCAATAATGTTATATAGTAGCTGCTCTGGGGAATAAAAATTCATTTTGCACTTACTGATCAGGAAGTCTTGATTCTAGACGCTGAGTAGTAGCTTGGTTTCTGTTTACGTAAGCAAACTGCATTGCAGAATTCAAATCCGAACGGTTAATATTTGTAAGTCTCTAACAAGCTGCCTGTACCAACCACAGTTGTGCTTTTGTTGTGATCTTTACCTCGTAGAAATGAATGTCCAAGGCATGTAATCTGCATGCATCTAGGATTGAGGAGGTAACTCAGTTTCCATGGCCTTTTGGTCTGTGGTCTCTGCTGAGACTGCCAAGAAGGATTTCATCTGTGGTAGTGTTTCTGATGTGTATACCTGCCCACCAAAAATTCATTTTCACATTGGCCACCAAACAGCTGGCAAATGGTTAACTACTTTAAATCACCACTCACCAGTAGGTAAACCAGAGTTTGAAAGGCTTTGTATCCCATTATCAGTTCTCTGGAGAATCCTATGTTTCTATCTGCGTTGTGAAGGAGAGGACTTTAGTCTTTGAGGTCCTCTGGGCAGCAACTTTCATAAATCCTTCTTAGGCCTAGGGGAGGTTGGGTTGCTTCTGTTCAGTTTCCATTGCTTCTTAGGCCTGGTCCACACTAACCCCCCACTTCGAACTAAGGTACGCAAATTCAGCTACGTTAATAATGTAGCTGAATTCGAAGTACCTTAGTCCGAACTTACCGCGGGTCCAGAGGCGGCAGGCAGGCTCCCCGTCGATGCCGCGTACTTCTCTCGCCGAGCTGGAGTACCGGCGTCGATGGCAAACACTTCCGGGATCGATTTATCGCATCTAGACAAGACGCGATAAATCAATCCCAGAAGATCGATTGCTTACCGCCGGACCCGGAGGTAAGTGTAGACCTACCCCTACTCTACAACGAACAAAAAAAATTGCTGTATTTCAAAACCTGTCAATGTTGGTTTTGAGCATTAAGGCCACCAACTTGTGATTATTGCGGGAACAGCATATCATTTAAACTTGACTGGCAGTTTGTCAATAGCTACTTTTTCAATTATATATTTATCCTGCTGGCTCATCTTTAAAGCTTGTTGCTAAGATTGAATAGAGCAGGATGTCTTGGGCTGTTTCCTGTACGCAGCACTGTTTTTAGTTACAGTGGTTTTAGATAGCAAACTTGAAAATGTGTATGGTAGCCCTGGGAGGAGGGACTCAGGAGTAAAACTTTCATACTGGTCTAAGTCCATATTTAGGCACCTGCATATGTATGTGGCCTGACTTCAGAGATGCTGAGAGCCTGCAGCTCCCATTGATTCCAGTGGGATATGTGGGTGTTCATCACTTATGAAAATCTGGCAACTTGTATTTAGATGGTTGGGTTTATGATCCTAACTTTAGGCACCCAGATGTGGGAATTTTGGCCTCAGGGAGAGCATGCATATTCAGAGTCTGAATTACAAGTGTGTGTGTCAAGGGTCTACTTTTATATATAGCTCTTAAAACTCCTGAGACTTGTAAACTCAAAACAGTTTTCTTTGTCCCTCTCACTATTCTATTACAGGAATCCTTGTTTCCAAAAATCTTAGTCCCAAGAGGGTCTGACAGCTGTGGAATAAATAATTTTATTTTTAGTTTTTGAAAAATTCTCAGCTAATGATAGAAATTAATTATTGGTTGGTCAATTTTAGAACACTTACAAAAAAGTAAAGAATGATTTAAAAAAGAACATACACTGAATTCTTTAGATGGCAAAGGACTGATCAGCCTGTACATCATAGGAGGAGATTATATGCAGTAACCCTACGCCTCTGGACCCTGTAGATGGAGCTGTTCCTGTCATTAGCAGCTTTAGTTCTGTTGCAAGGGGCTTTCTGTGTTTCATGATGGATTTTTTTCACCTGAAGTCTATATATTTCTATAACTTCTGATGGACTTGAAGTTGCAGATGTTTTACAGGACAGTGTTGGGGTGAATGGTACGGTTTTGTGGCCCTCATCATTTTATATTTAGATGACAGGAAGCTGAAATTAAACTCTGACTAATACAGTTGTTAGTAATCTTTTTCAAGGATTTACCCTGAATGGCCTGAAAAAGATTTTAATCACTGACAACAAAAGTAACTGCTTTCTTTGAAGTTGGATTACTTCAGTCATTTAGATGGTCCTTGTAGCTGAGCCGGGATGCTAGAGGTAGCTCTCATTCACATGTTGTTACTTTATTTTCTTACACTCATCCAGTTAAGAGGGGTGCTGAGGATCAGTAAACAGAGCTGGAGTTGTTGCACATATTTAGGCCTGATCATAAGTAAGCCACAGGCATTGTCTTTAAATAGCCATTCATGAAAAAGCTGTTTGAACAATGCAGTAGGTTGCTCTGAAGGGTAAATGGTACTGTGGTGCTAAATGTGATTTGAAACTGAGGTAGTCTCTTAACTTTTGTATTTGCTTTTAAATCTTCATTGTTCCTTAACCTTGGCTACCTTGCTTTTTAATGATTTTGATCCACTCTCTGGTTTAACTTGGTAAACTTTTTATTTAAGTAAAACTAATCTTCATTATGTGGGGATTATGCTTGCTGGTAGCATGATTCTTTTATTAGCATTTAGGTCAATGCACCGAGCTCTTCAAACAGCTACACTGCTTGCCCTGGCATTTGTACCATAGGTTGGCCAAATTAATCAAACAATGGACACTGTTACTTTAATTCTGCTTCATGATAATTTAAAACTTATTTACTCATTTTAATTGGTTGGATGTTAGTTCATGGATTCAAACTTCCAAAAAGATTTTTTTCCTCTTCAAGCCTTGTACTCATGAGAAAAAGAAGACAGGTCACCCTGTGTTTAGTGCTAGCAGAACGAGTCTCTTAAAATTTCAGCATTTTAACTGTTCAATGTTTTATGTGCAAGAAAAATATAAATTGCTGTTTTGTATTTGAATTTCAAAATGATCAAAACCAAACTTGATCAAATTCAGTTTATTGCAATAAGTCTAGAAATCTCATTGGTATGGAGCAGTTAGTTAACTCTTGGCATTTAAAACAACCACGTGTCGCGTATCTCCCCATATCTAGACAAATGTATACCTCATTTATGTGTTCCATTTTTTCTGCTGTACCGCTTTTTAACATTCTTTAGTTAGTTTTGAATGTGTTCAAATATTCACATTTGTACATTAGTATCCACGTGTGGGAAAATGGATCTTTTGGTCTCATACAAAATGAAAGAGGTTCTAATTAAGCACATGTAATTGTGAATATTTATATTTGGTGTAGGGTACAATGGTTTGATCTGAAACAGAGGTTTTGTTTTGCCTGCAGTTTCTGTTTCATGACTTCAGGTTTTGCTGTAGTAAGCAAAACGTAGTTCCCAAAAATAAAATGTTGTCTGATCTCTTTTGAAACCATTTTGTTTAGAGGTTTAAATGAGTCTTAAATCTAGTTGACTAAGACTCTACTTAAGAACAATTCTGTGCAAAATTAAGTTACTTTTATTATTTATACTTGAAATTTTACAGTACTTAGGTACATTATTGAAGGAAATGTATAGCAACTTATTTTCCATCTGGAAAGCACAGGTTTTGTGGCTCAGTTTTGTGTGCAGAAAGGGAATGGCATGCACACCCATTATCAGCAGGTCTGTAATTTTGTCTCTTACAGTGCTATGGGGAAACAGTGGTGTATGCATTGTGCATTTCAATAAAATGCAGCAGTGGAATGGAGTGCAGATCTTGCTGTTACCTGTGTGCTTCAAAATGCTCAAGAAACTGGAGATTTCTTACCTTAACTCCATTTCCGTATTTCAGGAACTGGGATTTATATGAAATGCAAAATTTAAAAGCAGGATTGAAAGAATGGTATGCAGCCCAGGACTTTCTGTACTATATTGTAGTTGCTTAAAGAGTTCATTTACAGGAGATGTAAAACAGATTAGATTAGACATTGTAGTGTTGTGAGAGCTCTTTTCTTTAACATTCTTTTATGCTTTAAATATGAAGTCCTACCAGCTCCTTTGGCTTTCCTCCCTGCCATTTAAATGTGTTCTTCCCTGGTGGTGTGCAGGGCTATCCATCAGTAGACCACAAGGCTGAGGGGAAACAGGAAAAGTCTTCTGAAATTCACGTTGGTACCACCTCAAAGGTGTCTTACTGCGAAAGCCTGCTGGAAAAAATGTTCCCATTTTTTGACTGAACTAATTGAGTGTTTTTAAGGGTTATCAGATTGTCACATGGTATTGGATTGTACCATTTGATTGTTTGCCATGGAAGCTTTGGGGAGTATATTCTTAGAAGGGGAAATGTTTGATTTATTGAATGTTGACAACATGCTTGGCTCTGTACAGTATCTGTTATAAATACAGTCCCTGCCCTGAAGAACTTACAGTAGAAAAGAATTTTACCGGCTCTCTCTCAATGGGCAAGAAATCCCTTCATTTTCATCCATCGTTTGCTTTCATGTTTCTTGAAAAACTGTCCCAGCTCTTCGATTGTGTGTAAAGACTACTCCATTCTGATCCGCCTAATGCAAATAAATCAGTAACAAGTGTTTGTTGTAGCCAAGGTCACTTTCCAAAGGCACTCCAGTTCCTGTTAACACTCCCCAGGAAATGTAGCAGGGACCATGGACTCCCTTAGGCACTTCTTCCCTCCTGAGGGAAGGGGCAGGTGGCTCCTCAGAGAGCCATCAGGCTGTTTAACAGATGGTTTGCCATCATTTTGTACCATACATACAGCTGTTTCCACTCATTGAACCTCCTGAGCAGAGCTTAATGACAGTGGGCCTAGGATACAATGGTGCGGGTTACTCATATGACTAACGCAGTAAGCGATTTTTGATGTTAAAACAAGATTCGTGTAATTAACTGAAGAAATGGAATTTCATCCAGTCCTACTAAACAAGACTCTTATGAGTCTATTACAAAACAATTAGTTGCAGTTTTTGCTTAATTACTTTATGCATAATAAATATGAACATGAAATTGTCCAGTATGTTTATTATTGCAGAAGTCTTTCCATTTTGTGTGCATAGAACTGTTAATGCAGCATGGTCCTGCACTCCTGATGGGAAAAGACAGCACATGTGGAAGGCCATGGTGCATGCATCTAGTCGCTTTCGTTCCAAATCAAGGGAGTGCTTTTCAAAGGTGGCCCCATTATTTTCTATGGCTTGACAACAGACTGCCGGGTCATTAGGGCTGGCAGCATTCAGCATGTATCCAGGAAATATGCCGTAAACCCTGTTGTCTAACATAAGTTAAGATGGCATGCAGTTTAACCCCTTGTCGCTTGAAAGCATCTTAACAATAAATTATGTTTTTGACTAGTGTGATGTTAGTGGATGACCTCAAAATAAACCTTGTATAATGTAACCTCCTAAACAGCAGTATTTCCATTTGTTAGATGGTGTGATTGTCGGTGAAACTTGGTCATGGTGGCTGCATGCCACAATTTTCCTTCAGCCCCTTTCCAGCCGGTACCTGAAATGTAATCTAGTCTGTGAGTTCAATGTAGCTCTAACTCTCTGGATTATATACTCCAGCCTATATCATTTTTCTTGTGCTTATGAAATGTAGCCCTGTCAAACATAGACAATGTTTTTTGAAGAAATAACCTTTGTCACTGATGGCTTTTCTGGGCCAGTCCAGGTGTGTTTGTTGGAACAGTGTTTGCTCATATGCTTCTCATTGTTCTCTCCACACAGGTTCCAATGATTCTGGTTGGCAATAAATGTGACCTGGAAGATGAACGCGTAGTTGGCAAAGAACAGGGTCAGAACTTAGCAAGACAGTGGTGTAACTGTGCCTTTCTAGAATCGTCTGCAAAGTCTAAAATCAATGTTAATGAGGTAACTACTAGCTGTTCCATTGCTAGGCAATAATGGATCACTTTTGTACTTTGTATGTTCTAACTTCACCACCCCAGTATAAAGATCACTAATGCAGTGTGCAGGCCATTGTACACGTCTTGATTGTCTAGGTTTAGGATGCTTTTGGAATCTTGATCTTGAGTACTATAGCTGTATTCCATTCACTGTAATGAAATACCCTTCAGTCTCTCCAAAGTACCAAAAAGTGAGATTTGTCTCGGTGTAAATGGCTCCTACACAGCACTCCAGCCAGAAGTGGAGGGTATAAGTGGAGGGATTTCACCCAAAATGAGCTTTATTGAAGTGGGTATGTAACTTCTTAAGATGCCATCTTCTGAATGCTGGTGTTTGTGTATTTCCCAGCATATTTCTAGTTGTGTTGTCTGCTCTGCTAAAAATTAATTTGCTTTACACGTTTTGATCAGCTGTATTGTAGTACCTTGGTGCCCTACCAAACAGACACCTTTCATCTCTCTAAAAGGAAGAGTTCTTTGCCCTTCTCTCTTAAGCCGCTATTTTACTATGGCCAAGTCCCAGCACAAGAGTGTTGTCAGGGCAGTTTGTGACATGTTTAACTGGAAAACACCTGTGCAAATAGGTGTGCCTTGCACTGCATTCTACGGTGGCAAGGCCCAGGCATTCAGGCCCATCTGCTCTCCAGCAGTACTGAGCTCCTTATCCTTTACTGAGCATTTCCTGGCTGACAGAACCCAGGTTTGCAGCCATGGAGGGTGAAGTGCCCTCAAGGTGGGCCCATATGGGGGGGTTACAGATGAGGAAAAGTGGTAGACCCTGGGATTGGCAGCTCACAGCACCAAAGGTGACAAGTCAGAAGGAGAAGGGCACTCCATGCTGCACTAAGTGGCAGTCGGAGTCAGCCCCAGATGGAGGGTAGTGTTAACTCCACCCCGAGTGAAAATAAAAATTGTAGTAAAACGTGGACCCCAGTGCAGTGTAAATGATACCATGAACCCAGTGCATCAGTTGCAGGATACTTCACAGTGGGCTACACAGAACAGTCAGAAAATCATCATTTTGGGCGGAAAATATGTAAGATTTCCACACTCCACATAGTGGTGACTGAGGACTCTTAACATATACCAGGGAACCGTGCAGGAGGGAGAGAGTTTCACTTGTATGCAATGAATACGTTTAACTCATGAGTGACTGCATCAAACACAGCCACAAGACAGTTACATAAAATCATCCCCAATGAGTGAACCCAGATATTCCCATTCCCGTTCCTCCTCTTGTATTCACTCCACTAGCACGTCATAGAGAAGATGATTACCATGGATTTTAATCTCTGCATTGCACTCTGTTTAATGGGGCTTTATAGTTTTTGCAACAGATTTGTAGGATGAATCTTTATATAGTCCAGGCAAGTATCTGAACCACTAGTTACCCAAGATTGCTTCTTTACATGTGCATTTATACCGGGACCATTGCCGTGGGAGCTAAGATTTCTTTGACTCACCAGTGGCAGCTTAATCAGTTTTGTGAAATCTGTCTTTGTACCAGATATTCCAGTTTCCAGGGCACCTATCCCCATAGGGACACATTGCCATAAGACTCTCATATTTTGTGAATTGGAGACAATACCAAAAATGTGTCTTTCATAATCTGATTGTGACACACACAAAAGCTGGGAAAAGCAAAGGGAAGGAACACTCCATTTCTAAAGCGAACTATTCTGCTACGTGTTTGTTTAGGCTGGAGTTGTTGAATGGCAGAAGTGTTGCCCTTAATCTTGATTTTTTTCTGGCTAATATTGGATTTGGTGCTCTTTGAATTTTATTAAATATAGCTGTGAGGGGGATTAAATTCCTTTGGCCGTTATCTGAAAATGGAATGTTAAATCTTTCACGGACACAGAAAACTTCTGAGCATTTTCTTTGAAAAGATGATGCTGAACATACTCCGTAGCAGCTCTTCAAAGTTTATCTTTCTGGTGGCTTATATATCTCATACATTTAGCTGACTCTCTTTATGAAGGAATGTCATCCCTGTGCTGCGATCTTCTATGCAGACATTTAGCAATAATCTCTCACATCCACTAAAAACACCCTAACCGTGTGAGCCTAGATGTTCCAATGTGACTTGTGATTGTTGGGTACCTCCATTTTTGCCTACCGAGATTTACTAGGAGACTTCTTTCTCAGAGTGGGGGTGCTCAGCGCTTTCAGAAATTGAGGCTTTTTTAAGATGTTTCAATTGGGCACCAAAAATCTTTGCCCTGGCTTAGAAAGACTTTACTGGGAGCTACTTGTCACTAGCAGGGGAAAGGCCGGTTACTGACCTGTCTCTTCCCTACAGAAACGTTTTTCCTCATATCTCAAACATCCAAAGCACGTTTAGCTGTTAGGAACAATCTGGTTTGACCTTAATGGAGTACGAGCTGCTGGTTTTGCCTGAAGCTGACAATATAAAACGGCGTAAGACTAAACCCAGCTCGTACTGGGGAGGGAGTGTGAGAAACTTAAATACTGTTAACATATTTTATTTTTAAAGCTTGACCATGATGCTGGCTTTATTGTTTAATTTAAAACCAGTCGACTATGTTTCAGTGCTTTAAAGGAGACAATATCAGGAAAATATTACATTCCCAGATGTTGCGGTTCATATATACAGCTTTTTTTTTCTTTCTTGTCTTTAAAGCTCCTTGGAATCAGCAGGCATTTGTGAGCCATCAGCCACGTCGGAAAGGGAAAAAATAAACAAGGAGTCGGGTGGGGGTTTCCGAGAGGATAAAGAATTCTCTTTGATACTGGGAGGTAGCTCCAAACATCTCTGCAAAGCTAGTTTTGCCACGAATAAGCTGCTAAGTATCATTGTAGGCAGAGCAAACCGTAGCAAAGAGTTCACAAGAAATGCATTTATGCAGCAATAAGGAGACACGGAGACTGGTGCCTTATGGATAAGTTTCAGTGCAGGGCAGTTATCTGTTGCTCTTTCGTGCTAATTTTATTAGCCAAGTCTGGGGTTCCCCACGATTTTGGGAAAGAGAAGAGGGATGAGGTAAGTCACCAGATAGCCTCCACATGTACTGCAAAAGCAGAACTTGAAAAATGCAGATCTCCCACAGAGCAGATGGAAGGAAGGTTTTAAGAGACGAGCCAGGAACTTGAGGGCCAGGTGCTCCAATATGGTGGAGCTACTTGTGGCATTGGTGTAATGTTGCCCTGAAGCCGTATTAATCAGCCCAGGGAGGGTAGCTCCTATCTAAAGATGATCCACAGAATTGTTGGGCCTCTTTCCACTTCCTGCTCAGCTTCCAAGAGGGTTCAAGCAATGGTGCTATAGTCAGGATACCCCTGCCCTAAATTCATCTAAATTACTGCAGCCCAGTGCTGCTCTGACATGGAGCAGGGGGACCTGCCTACACTGGGCGCAGAGGAGGCAAAGGTGAGCTTTAAGTCACCTTTGCACCCCCCGTGCTCACCCAAGTTGACACTGAATGTACTGCTCCTTAACATTTTTAATGAAACAAAAGCTTTAATCCGTAACTTAAGTTTGCAGCCACCAAGAGAAAGTACCAACTTGCCAAACAGCTTAGTTAGCCTCCTGTGTAGTTCAAGTGTTATGTTAGTGACTCGTGGTTTGCTAAACATACCTTTCTCTTTCAGATCTTTTATGACCTGGTCAGACAAATAAACAGAAAAACACCAGTGGAAAAGAAGAAGCCTAAAAAGAAGTCATGTCTGCTGCTTTAGACCCGCATCACGCAGCAGCTCTGAGCCAGGTAAGAGGCAAGGAAGTAACTGCCTAAGACACAGAGCTCTCTATTTGCCCTCTTATCCCCCACTGAAATCGAATGGCCTTCCTGCGACTTCTGGTGGTGTTGCAGCTGTTGCGCAGCCTTAGGTGATATAAGGACAATCACAAATTGAAACTCCTGCCTCTCCCATCTCAATGGCAAAGAAATGAAAAGTTGCCCACCAAAAAAATACTAAGATTGGACATGTGCTATAAATAATCTTCCTGTGTGTCTCAGCAAGATGCTTCCAAAAACGACTTCACTAGGCAGGAGAGACATCTTCAGAAAAAAAGAAAATCTTACATTGTTGTTGATGCAATGCAGAGCGCCTTCTGTCTCAGGACCCTAGAAAAGCAGATGCTCTTGTGTACCATGCAAGCTATGGTAGGCCAGCCCAGCTAGAGTAAAAGAGTTAGAGACAGCATTAATTTGACATAGTCAGCTGCTGCTCTGGACTTTCAGTTCCTTAAAGTTGTCTTAAACTTTACTGACAACGTATCTTGCTTTTTTCCCCCTAATCTATCAATAGATGCATGTTTTGCAACTCTGCTAACGTTATACAGGTAGAGTTTATCTGGAGAAGCAGTATATCGGTTAGTCCTGCAGCAGCCATGTATTTTTGGGGAGAAACTAACTCCCAAAAGATTTCTAAGATGACTTGTTTAATTTCTGAAGATTGCATGAATCAGTGGTCCTCTGCCCAGCCATTGTGTCCTGGGTCTCTCTACTCTCTATAACTATCATGTACTTAGTTCATGAAATGTAAACATGTGTCTCCTTTAAATAGCTTTCAGATTGTCAGGGTTGGAGCAGTCACCTGACTACCTTGCTGGTTTCTAGTGGTTTGGGGCTTTATGCAATTTACCTTTATCCTTTCCTAGTGATTTGCAGGCTAGACCCTAATGCTTTACAAGTAAAGAGGGGAAAGAAATATGGTTTAAAAAAATCAATATCATGGTACAAATAGTACCAGACACCCCTCCCATTTCCTGCCACCTCAGGCAATGGATTTGAATTTAGCCAGTGAATCATCAGCCAAGCAGACTCCATTCTTAACACAGCCTACCTCGTGACATTTAGAAGAGGTGCCATCTGCTGGTCTGTCAGTACTATGTCATTTGCTGCTGGTCCTTAACTGCAGCAGCTTTGCAGCTAGTATCATTTTCATTGGAACAAGTGCAATGCTGTGATAGGTTACGTAGCATAGCAAATGTGTTTCACCTGCAACTTTAGGAGCAAAGTGAGTATACACACAGACTACATGCTGCTGATACTGTAAATTACTGGTAAAAATGTGGGAATGCAGTTTTGTTGATGAATCGCTAATAGTTTTGTGTTAATAGAAATGTCTAAGTCTGAGACAGGTATTCAAAATATCAGATTCTCTACTGTGCTTGCCATTGTTTGTGAGCCTCCTCTTAATTAATGTGTTTAATCGATTTGTTACAACTCAAGCTTTGAAGAGCGGCTTTAATGAGGTCACTAACTCATTATCCATTTAAAGAAAATCATAAGGGATATATCTAGTCAGTCATTTTATTAATGAAATAACACCACAGCAACTCCATTTTTTGCATTCCAGATTTCCAACATTAGTGAATGGATACAAACCAGATGAGTTGGTATACTGTAACCTCAGATGAAATGCAGACCATGTTGCTATGACAATAGTACCCAGGTGTTCCAATCAGGAGAGGGGCTTCATGGCACTGCACTGTGGACACATACAAAATAAAAATCTTGGTCCCAGAGACTTTACAAACGGTCTCTAAAGAATCCAATTTTTTCTCTTCCTCTACTTCTAAATACATATGGAGAAGTTACAATGGAAACAAATCACAATGCTGAAGTGAAATAACCCCTTTTTGTCAGAATGCTATCCATTGTGCTATAAGTTTGTTCTCGGCTTTTCCTTCTATGACCAATTATTAGCAATGATCTTTTGGCCTTTGTTTAAGATCTTTCCTCTCTATGACGATTTAAGAAAGACCCTAACTTTTTTTCCCTTTTACGCATCCTAGATTGCAGGAATGAAGAACTGTTGCCCAATTGGAAAGTGCCAGCATTCCAGATGTCAAAAAATGACGAAGTAACAACATATCTGAAGAGGCTTCTCCTGTTTTTATATATTATGTGAAGAATTTAGATCTTATAATGGTTTGCACAAGGTCCCTGGAAAAAGAAATTGCTCTGTGTATATCTCTTGGAAATTAAGACAATAGTATTTCTCCTTTGCAATAGCGGTTAACAGATGTGAAAATAAATATAATTGACTCTAGTGTATAATTATACAAAAGAGCATGGATGCATTTCAAATGTTAGATATTGCTACCATAATTAAAATAATTTCATATTGACCTTTTTATCATCATTCTTCCCCATCAAGCACTAAAAATGTTCAACCATTATACTTTATATCTATAATTATATAGATATATACTATATGAATTTTCCCTTTGAACTCACTGCAGCAAGTAACTTTTTGAGTCATTGACTTCATTTTATATTTAAAAGTTATGGAATATCATTATTTTCATTCTGCCATTATATTCTAATTAAAAATGTTTGTGCATAATGCTTTGGAAAAATGGGTCTTTTATAGGAAAAAACTGGGATAACTGATTTCTATGGCTTTCAAAGCAAAAATATATAATATACTAAACCAACTCTAATATTGCTTTTGTGTTTTACTGTCACAGATTAAATTACAGCTTTTATGAATGATTAAATTTTAGTACATTTTAATTTTGTTTGTGTGTTTTTGTTAGTTTTCAGGTTTTGGTTTTCCATAAAGAAATGTTTTGTGAATTCCTTCCTGTTACTGCAGTAGTTAAAGTCTTCTGTTATAATAAACCCCAAGCACACAGTGGCTATGCCAACAACCTGTCTCCACACTGGCCCCTGTTGATGTATTAAATCAGATTACACAGTAAAGACCATCAGGCTGCTTTTAAATACTTTGTATATTCATTTGGATATTTAAAGATTGTATTCTGCTGAAAATATCCCTCTGTATAATTATTTTTGTATGTAAAAAATTAGTTTAATACTGTATCAAGGTCTATGATCTTTCAGTCTGACATGATCATGTATTTCACTGAAGGAATCTTTGTTTTAATATTGTTAATCTGCAGGGCAGGAGCCCAAGAATGAAGTTATGTGCAGCGTCTCAAGTGAATCTGTGGACTGGAGAATTGTTTTTGAGTAAATTGTAATTGAGTAAATGCAAAGCTACCACCAGCTATTACTCTTTTAGGCAAAACTCACCGTGAATATTAAAATCGAAGAGATTGGTGAACTTGGCCTGATGAGTACAGCGAGCTGAATGAGTTTTACTTAAAACCTCCCAGTTTCACAAAATTCAGGATATTGGGAGTGAAGAGACCTATATGTGTTTGTCAAACTCACTCTAGTTTGTGTACAAGCAGAAAAATGACAGCCTTCTGTTTTTGATATTGGGCCTGATTTCCCAACTTCAGATCTACACTGCCGAAATTCCATCGACTTTGGTGACTTACTCCTTCTTTACCCCAGAGTAGGTCAGAAGAGAATAAGGTCTGTATCTCCTGTCTCCGCTGTTGGGACGGGGAGTAAATTCAAGCAATACTGTAGCCCTTTTTGTCCAAAAGAACAAGATAGGAAATCCAAAACTGTATTGTTCAGGGATCGATACGCAATTTTACTGGAAACCAGGAACTTCCTTAAACATGTTTTCAAAAGGTGTGGTGGTGGTGCAGCTGCTGAATTACGCCGAGATCCTAGTTCTAAGTGCAGCTCTGAGAAGACTGAATGAAAGAATTTGGATGAGAATGATACAGCAAATGGGTCTACACTCATCAGTTACTAGGAAAACATTTAGTTGCTTAGCTGCGTCCCTTCACTGACTTGAATATGCACTTCTGTCTTTAGAAGGATCAGAAACGTGGTCCCTGGAGGTTAGTCAATATCTTTACTAAATGTAAGATTATTTTTAATAATGATTTTAGTAATAAAGTAACTGCTGATGATGGTTACAGGTGTCTGTTGTATAAAAATAGAAATCTAATCTTAACTGTCTAATCAACTGAGCCACTAGGTGGTGCTGTAGTAATACAGCTATCATGGTCCCGAACATTTCATTAAAAAGGGAAATATCTTTTTTTCCTAAACAAACTAGCGCACTCTGTACGACAACCTAACCAAAGCACCCTGCTCCATGTGAAAGGGTTGGGTGCGGGCAGCATGAGAATGGGAACCTGCCAAGACCAATCCAGGCGCTGCATGAAGTGGTGTTATGAACTCGGTGGTGCTTTTCCCTCTCACTTAGTAAACTTAGAACATCTTTTAGTCCACAGTTTCAAAACATTAACTAATTGGCTGAGCAAGGCAAGGTGTAACACCACGCGATGGCATTCTGTCACATGACACGTGGAACATCCCATCCAACCTTCTCATGGTGCAAATCCGAGTACCCCGAAAGCCTGATGGACAGGAAAAGCATTCGCGCGCGCACACCCGGTGCTGCTTGCAGAAGAATGTCTCTACTGGCCCCTGCTGCTGTCCTCACATATCAGAGGCATCAGCTTAATTTACTGCTTGGAAATATTGTATGTAGCCTGGACTCTAACAAAAATATGGGGACAGTTTGGAGTGGGTGGGGGAGTAAAGCAGCAGGGACCAGAGGGATGCGATAGTAGGGGAACCAGGGACGTGCAGAGTGACTGGGGATGAGTTTTGGGGAAGGGGGTTGGAGGGACCTGGAGTGGAAAATGGAAGACATACAGAGCTCCAGACATGGAGGAGAATGGGTGACAGAGGAATGCAGGAAGTCCCTGTGGGTGCAATGCACTCTACAGAAGCTACAAAATGTGTGAACTGCTAGTTAAACCTCACAACTCCCCTGTGTGTAGCAGGCAATGGATGTAGAGGAAATGGATCACCTAACACTGAAATGCAGTAACTTCGGAGGTGGAGAAGTAGGACATGAAGCACAGTGAGGGATATGGATATACACCAAACCCATGACTCCAGTCTGATGCTCAAAGGCACCTTATTGCTGGAGGTCATCTTAAAGTTAGGGTGTAAGGTGCAGGTTTTGCAAACTTTGCCACTAAGGATCCCATCCCTGGGAAGGCAAAGGCTGACTTTCACTCACAATGTTCTTTGGAAAATTAATAGCAAACTTTCAATATGATAGATGTAAAAGCGAGTTAGACTTTTAAATCTCTGGATATTTCTCATTTTACCACTGGGTGACACTGTTTGAAAACAGCTTTGCTTGATGCCTAGTATAAGAAAAATGGTTTTTAAAAATGGGGGTTTTAATTTACTTCTCTAATTAAAAAAAAAAAAAAATGTTTAAAATGTGAAATTAGTTCCTGTTTGAGATGAGTTAGAACCTGACATCTGAACACATGCTGAAGCTGAATACCCTGCAATTTTGGTCCAGATTTCATGTGCTCTCAGATCTAGTTCCTAGAAAGCAGAATCCTTTTGAAATTCCTTGTTTATGGATGGGGCACAGTCCAGAATGATGCCTTGATGCACTTGCTTACTATGCTACACAAAGATCTAGTGTTCTCATTGGATAACTTTTTTTAAAAAAAATATATAACTAATGGACTTTAAACACAATAGCCCAAATTCTGCCTTGAGAGACACTTCTGCTCTTCACTTCAGTGGGAGCTGCATATTCTTATTTGCAGACAGGATGTATCCTGAAGCACATAATTTAATGTTTTGTCAGTAAGAGTTTACTCAAGAATATTCTAGATAAATGTTGAAATAAAGATCTTCCCTAAGCACTGACTTAACGTATGCCTGTTCCTAACATCCAATAACACACAATAGGATTTAGCTAGTAGAGCAGGAGCACATTTAAAATTTCAGTTGAATCACAGAGGCCCTAAAGTCATCCTGGGTGTAATACCATTGACTTCAGTAGAGTTACACTTTTCATGAACTGGTTCATGTTTTCTACCACCATCTGTACAAACACTGTTCTTCAACTGAAATTAATCAGCTCACATTTATCTTTTATTCGGCTGGAGACAATGTCATCTAAGGATTATTACATTAGTTTGATCAGCTAATATGTATTATTGTAACTCCTGTCTTACTAAAAACTGAGCTGTATATTATTGCAGATGTTGATTTTAACCCAAATGTCCCACAGGCTTGTGACTGAAAGAAGAAATTATTGCATGATTCTGCCTTGCAGAAAACCAAATTCTACCTGTGGCCTAACCTGCCAACTTTGAGCTGCATGGGCATTCTGGGTAAGGATATGCAAATATATACACTACACTTCCCTTGCTGCTTTTGATTTCTTATATCCTAAAACTCCATGTTTAAATTGGAGAAACGTTTCTAAAGTGAGGACCAAATTCTAGTTTACAGCCCACTCTACCCTAGGGAAGTCAATGGACAGGTGTTTTGCTAAGGTTAGAAGAGCATGTGCGCAGTGTGTGTGTGACAACTGTTGTACAGTGGCAGTTTCAGCACCAATTGGGGCCGTTAATTAGATTGGTTATATAAATAATCTTACAAAACATAAGGCCTCGTCTACACTAGAAAGGGTTGGCTGATGTAGATATCTCAGAAAACCCTCCTATGGAAGACACAGCTTGCAGAAGCAGGAAAAGTGCTTTTACCAGCATAGCTATTACCAGCTCTCTGAACTGATTTCAGAGTAGAAGCCGTGTTAGTCTGTATCCGCAAAAAGAACAGGAGTACTTGTGGCACCTTAGAGACTAACAAATTTATTAGAGCATAAGCTTTCGTGGACTACAGCCCACTTCTTCGGATGCATAAGAAGTGGGCTGTAGTCCACGAAAGCTTATGCTCTAATAAATTTGTTAGTCTCTAAGGTGCCACAAGTACTCCTGTTCTTTTTTCTCTGAACTGAGTAAGCTGTACTGCCAAAAGAACTTTTGTGCCAGCATAACACTATCTATGCTAGGGCTTTAACTGGTTATAACTATGTTGGTCAGGAATGGGGGGGGAGGGTAATACCCCTCCCTGACAGCTTTGCCATCAAAACTTTTAAGTATAGACCAGGCCGAAATGTGTCCATGATATAGTTTGTTACCTAAAAAAACCTCCCCGGTGAAGTCTGCAACACAAACCCTGCCCCAGAGAAATGCAGAACCTGCCATTGACTTTCTGTGGCTGAGGCCTAGTTTACACTGGAAAGTCTTACCAGCATAGTTATATTTGTTACGAGTGTGGAAAAAAAAGCATACCCTTGACCCACACAGCTCTGCCGGCGAAAGCACTAGTGTCTCGGCCCAGTTGTACCAGCGGGAAAGTCCTTTTTGATAGTAGTTGGGCTACTCTGAAAAGTGACATTGGCATGGGCGCCTGTCACCGGGGTAAGCTGTCCTAACCCCCAGTGTAGGTAGCAGCAGATGGGTGGATTCCATATACAGCGATGGGAGAACCCCTCCCATCACTGCACTAGGTGCAGGGATAGCTCAGTGGTTTGAGCATTGGCCTGCTAAACCCAGGGTTGTGAGTTCAATCCTTGAGGGGGCCATTTGGGGATTGGTCCTGCTGTGAGCAGGGGGTTGGACTAGATGACCTCCTGAGGTCCCTTCCAACCCTGATATTCTATGATTCTACATTGAAGTGTGGCAGCTGTGCTGCTGTAGCTAAGTGTGTACTTAAATGCCTTATTTCACTCAGGGAACTGGTTTAAGCTACTCTTTTGCCAGTATAAGTTGTCTCTCCACTAAGGGGAGGGTGGTTGGTGTAGCTCTACCACTCTATCTATAGTGGCAAACCCTTTGTCGTGTAGACAAGGCCTGAGATTAAGTGAAATGCAAAGAAGTTATCAGTGTATATAGAGAGCAAGCTGGGTTTTAAAAATGGTTTCGATTTTAACCATCTCAGGTACTTCTGAGATTCCCACAGAAGGCGTCTGGAGAAAATTATTTTTTAAGATACCAACATCCTGTTAATTTTCTCTGTTTAACTATTTATGCTGCACAAGAATCCCTAGTTATCACAGAGAAATTATGCAGAAGGGCAGAGGAAAGTGCTAACAGCCAGGAAGCTCCATTAAAAAGCTGTGAAAGGCAACCTTCTATTGTTCCGGATGGTTTCTACAGACCCCAGCCTCATACGCCTTCACTAGCCAGCTGGGTTTATTAAGACTCAAGCTATTTCTCGTGAGCAATAAAATCCTTATAGTTTAAATAACACATGGAATCATGTCCCTATTGCTGTGTTTTATAGCACGCTCCAATTCAGTGAGCCCATAATATTTAATTTTTACAAGGCTACTGCTGAATGCTTCATTTAAATCCCTTTGGTTGGGTGTGCGCCAGTTTTCCCACTGGGATCGTAATTCAAGTCCCCGTTGCAAGGGCAGACAAGGGCAGACAGCTTCCCTGTTGCCCCCTGTCAACTGAAGCATTGTTATGCTAATTTCAGCCAAAGCTAAATGGTTTTAAGTGACTATTTTATTCTGTGATTGAGCTATTAATGGGTGCTCCCTACGACTGAAATCCTGAAACGCAGATTTAATGAGAAGGCAGGCACTGGGGATATTTACACGGGTATGAATAGAACAAGCCAGTTGCTGTGACTAGACAGCCCTGCCTTTAGTGTGGAGGGGAGGGGTCTGTCTAATTATTCACCAAAGAAACATTTAGGTGGGAAGATTTGTGGCAACAGAATTTCGAATGAGAGAAGGTAGTGAAGAGAGTGATTGGTTAGGTACCATCTAGTCCATATTTGGCCAATGCTAAAGAAAGTACTTTTTCCCAAACTGCACAATTAGCCTGTGGAACTCATTGCCACAGGATATACTTGAGGGTTCATACAAGGATTGGGCATTTATGGATATGAATATAAAGTTATAATATTAATATAACAGGTTTCAGAGTAGTAGCCGTGTTAGTCTGTATCCGTAAAAAGAACAGGAGTACTTGTGGCACCTTAGAGACTAACACATTTATTTGAGCATAAGCACGAAAGCTTATGCTCAAATAAATTCGTTAGTCTCTAAGGTGCCACAAGTATTCCTGTTCTTTTATTAATATAATAGTTTTGGAAGCAATATAAACCCTCCGGGTTTCAGGGCATAAACCAACCTCTAGCATTTGGGAGTCAGGAGGAAATGTCCCGTGAGGGTATCTTATCCTACATCTACCTGTTACAGGGTTTATTTTCTCCTTCCTCTAAAGTATTTGCTGCTGGCCACTAGCAGAAACAGGATACTGGCTTAGATGGATTGTGAGCAGCCTGGCAATTCCTATGAACGTTTGTTCCATATAATCAGAGCCAGTCAAAAAATGGCAAGTATGTTTTGTGAACTTCTTTTTTTTTTTAAAGTTAACATTTTGAAGAAGAAAAATCTGAAATGTGGAGAAAAAAATCAGTTTTTGGCTTTCCCGTTTTTGTTTTTTCCTTTTCCGCCCTGCCCCCATTTTGCTGCTGAAAAGGGAGAAGAAAAAGGGGAAACTAATCCCAATCCTTTCCTGAACCGTAGGGTTGCGTTTGGTGTTTTGTTTTATATGTGTGACCGATTCTACTTCCAGTCGTCTTACTCACTACTCATTTGAATCTCTGTTCTTTGTTAACAAACTTCGTTTTATTATAAATTCCCCTCTGTGCTGTGGTATTAAGCAAAGTAGGACGACTCAGGCCATGGCTACGCTCGGAACTTTAAACCGCTCCCACGGCAGCGCTTTGAAGTGCGAATGTGGTCGCGCGCCAGTGCTGGGAGAGAGCTCTCCCAGCGCTGCAGGTACTCCGCCTCCACGAGCGCTGGGGCACTGTTTACACTGGCGCTTTCCAGCGCTGTAACTTGCTGCGCTCTGGGGGGTGTTCTTTCACACCCCTGAGCGAGAAAGTTGCAGCGCTGTAAAGCACCAGTGTAGCCATAGCTTCAGTTGAATTAAACAAATTGGTGAGTACTCTGTCCCCTTGGGCTCAGCAAACCTGGGAATCACTGAGCATGTCCAGTGATGGGCTGGAGATGACAGGGGGATGCTTCCAGGGAAGTGCCAAGTGTTAAGGCGAAGTAAAGGCTGGCAGCGCACTGAGGAGGGGGCTTGAGTGGCTGTAGGGCTGGCAGCACCAGGGAGCTGACACCCAGCTCCCCCAGGAACGATTCCCTCACGGTAGAGGCAAGGGAGTAACAAGGTGACGCTCAGTCCTAGGCACCCCAAGAACCATCACATCTTGGCTCTAAGTGGCTGTGTTGGTATCCACTGGCCTTCACCTTCCATGAGCCTGGCAGCTGAAGGAAGGAGGAGAGGTCCAGCCAGGGCTAATGTGCTATTGTTCGCAGGGCTATGCAGTGCCACTCTACGAGGTTATGCGCCCACAGGCTGTGTGGTCTGGCAGGTAGGATACCAGAGTGAGAGTCAGGAGAGCTGGCCCTGCCACTGACTTGCTGGGTGACTTTGGATTACTTTGCTCTGTGCCCCTTTGTCTGTGCACAGCCACAGGCTGGGTAGGGTGGGTAGAGAGTGTGTGTGCGCGCGCGTGCAAAGCCCCACCCAGCAGAGCTCTGCTTTTAGCTGGCACTACTGTAATGCACACAATAGTAACCCCAGCCCCGCAACCATCTGGTTGGAGTAATAGCCAACAGCTTGGCACCTGCGACGCCTTCCTCAAAAGCCATTGAACCCCTTCGGGGCAAACATGGTGCCAGCGCTCCTGTCCTTGGCACAGCCTGGGGTCCCTCCCTCCTGGCTTTAACCCTGTGCCGTGGCCGAGGTTGCTCTGCTGTTCCAGTTCACAGCGCAGTCTGGTAACCCAGCCAGCTGAGCCCTGGGAATCTGTCAGTCTGTGGCAGGGCACAGCCTTGTTTACCTAGACTAACATTGGGCTCACCACAGGGAGCCCGTACATAAGGCAAGCAGGCTGTGAAAATGATTGTGTGTTATGTTTCATTAAACTCCTGCCGCTCACCAAAGCCAGGCTCCAGGCTGGAGGTGAGATGTTTGTAGGACACACGAGGCAGCTGTTTTTAGCCACTGTGGAAGGAGGGTTCACTGGTATCCCACATGCAGCCCGGCAGCATCCCATCCTGCGCAGTACAGGGCCCTGCCTTCATGTTCAGCTCATCATCCACTGGTAGCGATGGGATGGGGAGAGATGCGGTCAGCCGCCATCTGTCTGAGCTGGAATCCCTCGTGCATTTGCAGACGGTTGTCTCCTCTCATTGCGCTGGGCTGTACGTGCTGTTTTGTTGTTGTAGGGCTGTGCAGGAGTGCTGAGAGAAGTCTACAGCCGCCCAGGTCAGGGTGCAGAGCATGCCCATCTCCAGGACTGTCAGTCTAACAGCTTCACCCCACCACATCATCTCGTGGGGATTGACATGTGCCCAGAAGGGTGCTGCAGCTGGCCACTGGGTGCTGAGCACCCTGGGAATGCCTCACTGGTGCACACACTGGTTTGGATGGCACCCTGTTAGCCATGGCCCATTTTAAACATCATCATCACAGTGTGCAGGGGAGGGGGGTGTCTGTGTGTGGGTTGCCGAGCGAAGGACTTAGGAGGCTCACGCAGACTCTGGGAGCAAAAGGGCGCATGCTCTTCAGGAGAACTGCTAAGTGCTCTTTTTGCTCAGTGGAGCATCCCCTGGAGTTCATCCTGAAGGCTATTAATGTAGCTTGTAGCTTCCCCTTTCATAGTGCTTCCCTACAATGCAGTGTCTTATGCAAGGGCTCCTTAATGGGCTAGGTGAATTAAAAAAAAAAAAAACTAGGCTGGGGAATGAGTGTGGAAATGGCTTTATCTTTTTATCCTCTATTTATCCCCTGCTGGGAGCCTCAGGGGCTGGCTCCTAATAGCTTCCACAGCTGCATTATTCATAGAAAAAGCCTTGAACAGACAAACTTGACAGGAACTCTGGATTTCACCCTTTTACGTATCTATGGGCATGTGTAGGGTGCATGATTGCTAATAATGTCACGGAGCTACTGAGGGCAGAATTGCAAGTGCTCCCACTAGCATCCTCTACGAAGTGTAAGAGCCACTCAGGACAGATTGCGCAGAACTAATCCCAGCTCTATGGGACTCATCCCTACGTCAGCCAATATTCTGTCTAGCGCTGATGCTCATGTCTGTCTTCTCTGAACTAAATGCTTGATCCACTTTAGGTTGCGCAGAAGCATTAAGTGTAGCAGAGTAACACAGGGATGGCCAGGTGGCTGGATCAGACGAGGGACCCATCTATCCCAGTATCCTACCTCTGCCAGAGGCCTGTACCAAATGCTTCAGAGAAAGGTGCAAGGAACCTTGTAGTGGGCAATTAGGGGATAAAGACAAATACTGTACAATAATACAATGTTATCTTTCGTCTATATCCCAAGTACTTTGCAGGGTGAAATCATTCACAGAGAGAGAGAAAAGATGTTGTCAGCTGAGATTTGACAGGAGGTGGAGAAGCAATTAGGCAAAGAGAGAGGTACAAGGAATCTGTCACTTAGAGTAGAAGCTGCAGAGGATAAGAACGGCCATATTGTGTCAGATCAATGGTCCACCCAGCCCAATATCTTGTCTTCCGATGGTGGCCGGTGCCAGAGGCTTCAGAGGGCATGAATAGAACAGAGCAATTTCAAGTGATCCATCCCCTGTCTCATCCAGTCTCCGCTTCTGGCACTCGGAGGTTTAAGGACATCCAGAGGGTAGGGTTGAATCCCTGACTATCTTGGCTAATAGCCATTAATGGACCTGTTCTCCATGAACTTATCTAATTCTTTTTTGAACCCAGTTATACTTTTCACCTTCATAAGATCCCTTGGCAATGAGTTCCACAGGTTGACTGTACCGTTTTTTCTTTGAATTAAAATTCTGTCCTTATTTGCTTTCTCCACCCCATTCATGATTGTATAGCTCCCTTTCAAATACCCCTTTAGTCATCTCTTTTCTAAGCAAAACAGTTCCAGTCTTTTTAATCTTGCCTCAGCTGAAAGATGTTTCCTACCCCTAATCATTTTTGTTGCCCTCTCTGTACCTTTCCAGTTCTAATATAACTTTCTGAGGTGGAGCAACCAGAAATGTACGCAGTATTCAAGGCGTGGGCATGCCCTGGATTTATATAGTGGCATTATGATATTTTCTGTCTTATTATCTACCCCTTTCCTAATGTCTCTAGCAGGATTCTGGATCAAGATAGAGAAGGAGCCTTAATTTCCGCTGCTTTGCAACATGTATTGTTGCAAAATGCTCCCTCATTGGCATAGTAGTGATTTACATCCGCTCTGTATGGGTGCCAGGAACTAGTCAAGGGCTAGGTTCTCTATTGCCCTGCACCAAGGGATAAGTGCGAGCAAATCCCTGGAATGCTTTAAAAAGAAGGGGAGGGTTTGGCCCTGAATTCTGAGCTAAATAGGGTAATGACTGCACTGGGCAAGTTTTATGGCCCCTGCATAAGGTGGCTGAAACATTATTTTTGCAGCTTCAACTTCAGATAGCTAAAACAGTCGCCACCATGACACAAAAGTGAGCCAGGGATGTAACATGCACCCTGCATTATCTCTAGTTGCTTAAGTATCTCAAACATATAGGCTAAAATATGACTAACCAGACTAAATTGGCTTTGACCTGAAATGAATCTTTTATTGAGACAAATGAAGGTCTTCCCTTGTTGACATCTCCATAGGATAAAGAAGGAGAACCTGGACGGGTGGAAGAGCAAGTCAGTGGGATCAAAAACTAGCTAATTGTGTCTCTCTTTCTCATCGTCCTACAGTGTGAGCTAAATGCCAAACCCCATTTCTTTTCTGTGGGGCTGGATGATGCTGTGGTTTGGAGTGAGGTTGGTCCTACCTTAGAGATTTTAGCTGCAGAAATATTTCGTGGTGCCCTTTTGACTGGCCTGCAAGGATAACGCAGGAAGAGCAGGTATTACCCAGGGCTCAGTGGAAAGAGTCAGAAAGATTTGTGCTGCTTCTGAATGTGTGTGAACATCTGGCTATAGCTGAGGGAACGGTGAAAACTTTCCAAGTCAGCCCCTGATCATATCTAACCCCTTCCCCAGCACAGCAGTGTGTGCACTCAGCATCCCTCTGGGACCCGCTGAACAGGGCGTGTGTGCTCCTGATATTAATGTTTGCCACACAACTCAACCCTTTGCTCATATGGACTATTTGAGCCCTCGCTATCTTATTTCCACGCTAATGACCTAAAAGGAATGTTATTTTCACCCCTCTAGGCCACCTAGCAGGTCTCGTTGTTGTTATGCTGCAAAACTATATATTTCCTTGTATGAATTGACATTAACATGCACTTCAGAAGTGTTTTGATGCAGCTATGCAGCATGGCAAATCAACATGCCCCAGTGAGCCAAAGCCTGCTCACTACTCAACAGAACTACTACTCTGCATAGGATCCGGTCATGCATACATGGATCTGGAGCCTAGCTAGAGACCCGGGTGACCTCAAAGGACTTCTCCTGGCACAGGGAGGGAAAGTTCTGTATGGATATTGCAAGGCGCATGCACAGCTAAATAAGATACCAGGATGTGTCCCAAGTACAGCTTTCTGTCTCCTCCGCTCCCTGGGGAGCATGTTTCCTGCCAAAGTGTAATGCGAGAGAAGAGGACAAAATTGCTAAATATCCCAGAGCCCTATAGGAGCTGGGATTCAACACTGGTGTCTCTGCCATTGGTTACAAAAATAAAATCAAAGTGATTTGGGGAGAATCTTACAGGATCTTGTTCGTAATCAATATAATAAGCCTGACCTAAGCAAGCACGTATGTAAGGACTCTGCTTCCACATAGCAGGCTACGCATGATGTGTCACGGAAGGGAAAGCACATCCCTAGGTCAACAACAGCAAAGGAACACCCAGTCTTGATTGCTGGATACAAATTTACATAGCTTCTGCCTTGCAACTAGTAGCGTTTGCTTTGATTGGATCCCAGTTGTGGTGAATAAGACACTCGCTTCATGAAGGAGTAATTGGAGGGAGGGGAAGCAGCTTTCAGATGCTGCTGGAAAGAGATGGCTTATTTTCCACTGCTTTATACGTGGCATTGTCATTTACAGCCGAGCAAAGGAGTGGCACGTCCTACCACATCAGAATGCTCAAAAGTTTGTCCTTTCCACCAACAGAATCGGGTCCAATAAAAAATGTGATCTCACCTGCCATATCTCCCTCACATCAGCTTGGTGGCATTTCACACCTACTCTGCATTCATTTTGCATAGATTAAAATAATGACAAAAGGAAGCAGACATTCATGTCCCCCATCCTGCCTTTTAGAGTGTTGCCAGTCAGTGGGGGATTGAGCGTGCAATGGGTCCAGCATGGTGTTTCACTGACAGCTGGCTAGAGAAGGTCGGGGGTGTAGCTCTCTGGCAATTTAGCTCCAGTGCCTATATCCCAGTTCTGGTGCAATTGCCTGAGTGGTATTTTCTCAGGTGTCTTTTCTTAAGTCATTCCCAGGCCATTCATAGCTATTCCTCCAAAACCCACCAAAGGCTAGCCTGCCTCCTAACACAGCTCCCGAGCTGCATACAGGCCTGTTTCTGAAGGGGACTGAGAGTCTGTTGCTAGAGAAGATGGTGCACAGAGAGAGGCAAACTGAACTGATCGTGCCTGGTAAGAAAAACTCATAACCACTCTGCTGAGTTCAGTGCCCATTGCCTCCCTGCACTGTTAGTCTGAATTATTTATCAGTAAAGAAATTCTGTGGTCAAAATGTTTAATGGGCAGTGTGTGCTAGGATGGCTTGATGAACCAGTCACCTGGAAAGCCAGTTCCCCTTTCTGGGAGGGAATTAGCGTCACTGGCGGGGCTGTATCCTGGGTGAGCTAGGAGCTCATTTAATCAAAGCCCTGAGATTTGCTATTGAGCAATGAACCTACAGTCTTTGTGGATAGTGCCTGTCCTGTATGAGTGTTCATACATCACTTGCTAAATAACCAGCACCCTGTTCCTACAGACACAAGGCTCAGGGGAAAGGCTGGGATGGATTTCCCCCGGGATGGAACAAAGCCAGTTCGTCCCCCTCAGAAAGGCCCGGACTGTCCCCACAGCTTCCCCTGTTTACATTCCCTCCCAGGGAGGTCTGAAAATAGGCTGATTTCTTCCTCTGACCCCCTGCCTGCCTCAAGCCTCAGAGGTGCACTGGGGCATGGAGTGGGCTTTGCTGCTGACTAGGGCACATAGCTGCGAGGGGCGCGCCAGGCTGACCTTGCTGAGAAGAAGAGCAAATTCATTGCGGCTCCAAAAATACAAACAAACGTCAGAACTGACAAGAGCAAGCCAATGACCCAGGCTGGCCTGCAGATTGCACTGTCTGTATCATGTAACCAAATGAGGGAGGGAGGGAGCAGGGCTGATGAGAGTGGGGGGGAAGCCAGTACAAATTACCTGGGCCTGGCAATCCAGAAGGGGACCTGGCGCCTGGCTCCCTCCCCCTCCCCCCATCAGCCCTGTTTAGCCGGTCCACCCTTGCTGGGGGGCCCGAACCTGCTCTCGGTGGCCCTGGGAGGGAGGGAGGGGGGCCCGACACAGCTCACGTTCCCAGTGGGGGGCCTGCATGGCACTAGCAGGGGAAGCGATTCCTCTGGTAAAAAGCTCAGGACTCCTCTGGGAGAAGGCTCGATGGAGAAGTACGGTGCTGGCATAGTCACTTGCTGGTGGCAATTCTGGTGCCCCATTATCCTAGGCATGAATTTAGCCCCTTCTTACTTGATACCCTAAATGAGAAACCAAGTTCAAAGCAATGTAGAATCTAGGGTGACCAGACAGCAAAATCGGCACAGAGGGTGGGGAGTAATAGGAACCTATACAAGAAAAAGATCCAAAAATCGGGACTGTCCCTATTAAATCAGGACATCTGGTCACCCTAGTAGAATCCCTTGTTACATTTGCATCCCAGGAGTAGCTGGAGGCCCCAGCTGTGAGCAATGTCTCATCATTGTGCTAAGTGGTATACAGAGCTCTAAGGAGAGATTGTCCCTCCATCAAAATAGACACGACTGGGAGAGAGTGCAGAGGTGAAGTGACTTGTCTAAGGCTGCCCAGCAGCGTCCTGTCCAGAACGACGCTGCCCTCTCTAGCGGATCCTGTATGAGTGCCGCTTCCCCAGAAAGCTGCTACCATTTTTATACCATGAAACAAGTTTGATTCTCTTTAATGGCAAACTTGTTGCCTCTACGTTCCCATTCCACCAGCTGCAAATGCGTGGTGGGAAGCTTGGATTTAAGATATTCACAGCAGCTTCTTTAAACTGTTCCAGCGACCCTGGCCAAAAGTCATTTCTCTTGACCTCGTATGAGTGACTCTGCAGCTAATAATGACCTCATTGTGCTAATGGCAGAAAGGAAAGGAAATTGGGGAGCAGCCGCTCCCCAGTCCCCCTGGCTCTGGCTGGGGTCCAGCCATTGTGTGCCCCACAAGGGAGGCTCTCAGAGAGGCAGCAGTGTGGCCGGCCGTAAGGAGAGCCCAGCTGACAGCTGCTTTCCATTGCAACAGCTGAAGTTTGAGTCACAAAGGGTAATGTAACCGGCTGATAGTGCTGCACTGTAACCCACTACGCACGGAGCCAGCATTACAGAGCTGAGCATTATGGCAGTGCCATGAGCCAGCCCCTCCAGTGCTCCAGCTAACGGCCTCTGTTCTCGTGCTGGGCATTTTCTTAGTTCATTTGCAGAAGAAGTGGGCTGGGACAATGATGGGATCTTGAGCTCTCGGAGAGGTCCTTTCTTGGGAGAGAACCACACATGGCCTCCTGCACTCATGTCGCTGTATCTTAAGGGCACAACGGCGGAGTTAGGATTTTAAAGGAGCTGCTTTGCCCACCAGGAGTTTAGTGGAGGCTGTCTGCCTGAAACCTCCCCCCACCCTAGCACATGACTGTCACCGTTTTTCATTTCTTGTACCACTGTCTCAAAAACAAAGCTCCCCCCCCTTTGTTGTCTGATGAGACCTGAAGGAAAGGGGTCTGCTGAAGTGCAGGAATTAAACACAGCATCTCACCTGGCTAAAATAATCTGCAATATACGTTTGTATTTGCTGGTTACAATCTTTGGTGCCTGCTGGTTGCGGCCTTCAATGGGTTTCCCTTTCCTCCTGTGCTGCCACTTGCTGTTGCTTCTGGAGGATAGAATGTATGGGGTCCTGCCTCTGTCCATTTGAGCTAGGTATTTTGAATGAGCCTTAAGCTTCTCATATGGTAGGATTAATCTGCAATGAATAGTAAGGGGCTTCTCTACTGAGGCTGCTGGACGCGGACAAACCTCGGGTTCTGGCCCTGTAACAACCTAGTCTGCTTTTTTGTCTCCACCCAGGGCCTCCTTTAAATTCTGACCTGATTCACCAGGCCTGACATGAATGGCTAATCACAGTGCAGCATCTCTTCCTACGGTACCTGGGCACCAAGATACCTCCACCTCCCTCATCTCTCCTCTCAGAGGTAACACAGTCAGTGCTCCGGATGGTGAGTGTAATGGGCACCTTCCCTCCAGGGCTGGCTTTAGGAAGTGCAGGGTCTGATTCGAATAGTTTCGATGGGGCCCCAGCAGGGATGACTCACCTGGCAGCGCTCCAGGTCTTTGCTCCGGGTCTTCTGCAGCACTGAAGGACCCGGCCGCCGAAATGCCGCCAAAGACCCAGAGCAAGTGAAGGACCCGCTGCTGAAGACCCGGAGCGTCACCGGGGGAGTAAAAATTAAAAAGGCGCCTAAGTTAGGCACTCTTCTTTAGGGCGCGGGGCCCTCTGAGGCACGGGGCCTGATTCGGGGGAATCGGCCTAAAGCCGGCCCTGCTTCCCTCATGTTCCCTTTGTTTGAGCCAGTGGAGAACAGGAGAAGTCCTGGCTTCAGCCCCACATTGTTGGCAGTGTTCGCTTGTGTCGGTCCCAGGATGTTAGAGGGACGAGGTGAGGGAGGTAACCCCTTTTACTGGACCAACTTCTGTTGGCGAGAGAGACAAGCTTTCACGCTTACACGGAGCTCTTTCTCTTGAGACCTGAAGAAGAGCTCTGTGGCGCCCGAAAGCTTGTTTCAAGAGAAGATATCACCTCCCCCACCTTGTCTCTCTCAATTGACTTATAAATCAGACCTGCAACTGTTTCAATGCATAAAATATTTAACCTGACATTTAGTGTGGCTGGGAAGTTGCCTTTACTTTATAAATCAGTGAGCTTCAGCGCCTTCGCTTGGAAACAGGCTGAGGGAAAAGGGCAGTTCAGGCTGCTGGCTATACATTCCATCCCCTCTCTCCCATGCCAAGGATCACCACACTTTGCTGATGTGCTCTTCTCCCCACTGCATCTTGTTGGAAATGACCATAGAAAAAGACCACAGCCCCTTTCGCCCAGCCCCCTTTCAGTGCTTTTTGTGTCATGAAAAGTTCCAAAAAATTTCAATTCTCAGAAAAGATAATTTGAACAGACAATTCCCAGCCAGCTCTGGTAAGTAGTTGGCCACTTGTTACAGCCGAGGACAGGGGAGGATAGGGACTGACTTGCCACTAGGTATCAATGACAGAGATGTAGCTAAATCTGCAGGTTACTGGCCATGCCATCTCTGACAGCTGTTGACACTGATGTGCTCTACCTCAGAAAATTCATAGATTCCAAGGCCAGAAGTGACCATCGTGATCATACAGCCTGACCTCCTGTATAGCACAGGCCATAGAACTCCCCCAAAATACATTGGATGGATCCCAGTTTGCTTGCACTGTCCATAAACACAGCCTCTCTGCACCACTGGGAACTCACAGACAAACCACTTAGGCCGTTTCTTAAACTATATCCTTTAGGAACCAGTATCTCACATCTGAGAAGGGGATATGGAGCCACTGGCCTCTAGGGAGGCAGGATTCCTAGAAGAGCAGCTAGTGGTCTGTGACGGAAAGCACCCCTGTGTTCACACGGTATGCACTATTATAGTAATCTTTGTGCAAAATATGCCTTGTGAAGTATCATGTTAAAACTAATAACATGCTGATCATCAATGTTCTCGTGTAATCTATGTTCACAATGTGTATTAAGAGTTAAGAACATAAGCTGAAATTATGACTAAAATGTGTTTACTAGTCCAATCTGGTGAGTGGGTGAATTGCTTTTTCAAAGAACAAGGACAAGCTGATGCCTCTAGCCAGGTGTAATTAGTTAATTGGCAATCAGCGGTCAAGTGGCCATTCATTGGCAACAAAGGGAGACAGAAACAGATCGATTTCCATTTTAGTAAACAACATGGAACCTCTTTCACCATGAGACTCCATGTCTCTGTCCTCACAGCTGGAATGAACTTTATCTAGAGGGAACCCTCAGGAAAATACATTTCAAAGGGGGACTGGACTGTAAAAGCAAGGGGCAAAAACACCCCGGGATTTTACCTTGAACCAAGTCTAGTTTAAGTTTTAGCTACTAGGAAGCCTTTTATCTTTTTCTCTTGTAACTATTTCTGACTTTAATGTCTTATACTTGTTCTCACTTTAAATCTCTCTTTGCAGTTAAATAAACTTCATTTGTTTAGATTAAAAATAGAGCCAGTGTTGGGGTTTAAACTGAAATGTTTGGTCATTCCAATTAAAGTAGCAAACTGTTGATGATTGACCTTTTACAAGTCAATCTGAGGACTCCAGGAGAGGGCTGGACACGGCAGAACACGTGTTTTGGGGGGAAATTCAGGACTGAGAGTGTGTTGGGGTCACCCTGCAGGTAGTAACAAGGTTGCTGGAAGCCAGAGTGTGGCTGGTGTGTGGCTGACGGGCTGCTGGGGTCAGAGTTGCTGGACCAGGGCTGTAGCTATACACAGACGCTCAAGGTGTGACCCGCCTGCTGTTTGTGAACAGCCCAGGTTGGGAGCTACAGCCGCAAAACATTGGGTTGCAGGGCAGATGGTGACAACCTCTCACTGGCCTGGCTTGCACTTTGGAAGGTCTCAGTCCCGGCCTAAAGGAACAGATGCCAACATCCTAGACTCTACCCCATAACTGGCATCCTTGTCTGCAGCCTCGCTGGAGAGACCAAGGATTAGCCTGGAGAACTAGACCTGTCTCTTGCCCCCACCAGCTCAGAACTGGGTCATGGTGATGGTGAACTGCATTGGCTGCTGGGGATAAACAGAGCCCTTCAGAGTTAATTCTCAGCAGTGCCACACATACTTTAAAAGTATATCTTCCTATTCAATCATGGCTAAGAATCAATCCCTCCATACTGGGTGTCTCAGGAATACTAACCGTATTGCTGACAGTTTACTGGGAGCCACTTTTCCCTGGAAATAAATGACTGGAGATTAAGTGGAGTTGGACTTTCTCATGTGAATGGGCTTAATAGGTGAATTAAGCTCCTAGTGGTGTCAGTGGAAAAGTGGGGCTGAGAGGGGTTGCACACAAGGCTTGAGGGTCAGTGATCCGGGAGCAGGTTGTATTGGTCTCCTACACGTTTTCCCACTCAGAACAGAACCTGAGACACAAGCTAAAAGGCAGCCCTGAAAACCAACAGTTTGCCACAAATATATTTTCTGCATAATCGCTTGGAACATGGAATAAGCGACCCAGAAGGGTTGGGGCAGGAGCTCAGTAGGGAGTAGACTTTCAGGATAAAATGGCACATGAAGTCGCAGTGGATCCGTGGTATAAATGACTAAGTTAGGCTCCTCCCTGAGTCTGGGCAGAGGGAGATTTATCAAAGAGGCTTGTGACATTTTCCTACTGGAATGCAAAACAACCTTCCCTCTCCCCCCCTTCGTCAGACTGGGTTAGCTGTAAGACAGAATTCTAATTCAGAGAGGAGGCCCCGCCCCAAACCACGACTTTCTTTTTTAGGACATCATGTTAATAAAGAGATTGAGAGATGAGAAGCCAGGACTTCTGGGTTTTATTCCCAGCTTTATTCCTGATTCATTGGGTGACCTCAGGCAAGTCATTCAGCATCTGACTCATTTTTCCTCTCTGTACTATGGGGATAATTAAGGTCCATATTTACAAGGTCTCCATGGTACATGTTTCCAGTGGGGCTATAGGGGTTCACTCGTTGTGTGTAAAACTGAGAGAGACTTAGGCCTTGGCTACACTCGCGGATTCACAGCGCTGCCGCGGCAGCGCTGTGAAGCACGAGTGTAGTCGCACCGCCAGTGCTGCGAGAGCTTTCTTGCAGCACTGCAAGTACTCCACCTCTCCGAGGGGAATAGCTTGCAGCGCTGCGAGCGAGCGTGCAGCGCTGCAGGCGCGGATTACACTGGTGCTTTACAGCGCTGCGCTCGGGGGGGTGTTTTTTCACACCCCTGAGCGCAGCAAGTGCAGCGCTGTGAATTGCCAGTGTAGCCAAGGCCTTAGAGGGAAGGTTCTACAGCAGGATTGTGTACTCTGATGTCCCATTGAATGCCAACTGTGTTTAATGGGAAGGCATTGGAACCTTTGGCCTAGGCAAAAAGCCCCAAAAGGAGCCATTGGTATCCCACAAACCTTGTAATAGACTTTATGTACATAAATCGGGGTGGCAAGAACAGACAGAAGACACCAATTTCCTGCATGGCTCTAATGCTGGGAGATATTTATTCATCCCCTCTATATCACAAGCCTTAATGGACTAAAGGATAATGAACGCTCCAGCTGGCCTTAGTGCAGAGGTTCCCAACCTGAATATATTGATTCAGCTCTGACACAAAATCCATTAGGGCCTGTGATGTACAGCAAGAATAAATAAGTGTGTCAACTTCTGGCTGTACATGATAGCTTCATACTGCTGATTTACAGGCCTTTGTTCTCCAGTATTTTTCCTCTGAGCTAAAAACATCTACCAAGTGTTCTGTTGGCTGGAAGGCTGCTTGCGTTGTCAGGTCCTGGGGTTTTGTACTGAGGTGGCATGGGGAGGCTGTGGCAGCTGAGTTATGATTTGAAAAGTGAGAAATGTATTATCCTGTAAATATCCCCCTGGTTTCTTGGCTGTACCTAAAGCCCAGCAGGAGGACTGCACTCAACAGCTGTTTCTGTCTCAGCTGAACTGGCTACCAAAAGGGTAGCATGGGTAGTGGACGTAGCACCAGATTGACACACTGGAGACCTAGGTTCTATTCCTAGCTTTGCCCCTGAACCTGCTGGGTGACCTTGGGCAAGTCACTTCACCTCTCTGTGCTTCGATTTCCCTGTCAAATGGAGATAATAATACTGATCTCCTTTATAAGGCACAGTGAGTTCTGCTGATGAAAAGTGCTCTGTAAATAGCCAGGTATTATATTCTTGACTCTCATCTCTTCAGGAGACTCCCAGTGTTGGTCCAGTCCTACAAACCAGTGGTTGTTCAACAGGTGACCCCTATTAAAGGTAAATTAAGCAATCTAGTGTCCAGAACTCTTTCCCTAAACTGAGACTAAAGGAAGAGATGACTCTTCTCAAGAGGGGACTGGCCAGCTAAAGATCTTGCCTCTAGTTGTTTGCTGCCTTGTTAGTCCTCTCAGTGTTGCCTGAAACTAACGTGGTTTATCCTAAATTTGGATTCCCCTATAACAGGGGCAGTTCCACAGGAAGCCCAATGTGCAACACTTCTAGAACAGGCTCGGATGAATAGATCAGACTCTCAGACAGGTTCCTGTCTGAGATTGGAATAGAGCCAGCAAAAGAAGACAAAACCCCAAAACAATCAAGCGGAATACACAGAGCGTTGTGTCATCTTCACTCAGATCTTGGTTTACAGTTGCTAAACCAACTGTGTAACCCTAAAGATGAATGAGGCCCTAGATAGACAAAACATAACTCCCAGACCCCACCCTGGAGTAGTGCCTGGATAGGGCCTCCTAGATTAGGCAAGGAGGACCCTCAATTCTCCCTAGTAGGCATTTCAATGTATTGGGCTAGGAGGGCTCCGACCCCACTTTCCCTAGGTCTAGCATCAGTGCAGCAGCTTCCCTTCTGTACCCACTGGGAGACTAACCCATTACCCCTCCACCACTGGGACAGGTCAGGTGAACTAGGCCCGAGTGCATGAGACAAATCCCCTACAGTTAGCCCCAGGAAAATTAGTCAAACAGATAAAGGCAGAAGGAGCTTCCTATGCCCGATGTCAGTCTAAAGCTAAGAAAACAGGGTTATGTCTGCTCTTTGTTTTCGTAACCTTTGCTTCCCCCTTAATGGTGCAATTTGCTGCAGCTGTGTCTGTGTCCGGGTGCTGTGGCTATCCCAGCACAGAGGGCAGACACCTGTTGAAGCTCCTCTGCTCAATGAGTAGGTTTAACATTTTATTGGCCAATGTCTCCCCAGGTTCTAAATGCCCCATCACAGTCACAGATAACTGAACTACTAACATAAATGCAACAAAGAGCATCTATCCTGGCTTAGTCAGTGAACCCTGATGTGCCTGGGCAGCGGGGAATAAACCATGAGCTACCAGGCAGTGTGGTACTATCACGTAGAGTTCTCTGGCAAGGGTATTTCTCTCATGGAGAACACCTGAAGCCAAATGTTCACTGGCTCTTTCCTGACTCTGTCAGTGGCCTGTAACAGACTGGGCTTTTGGTATATTTAAAACTCTTATGTGATTCATGGTAGCATGTCCAGGGATATAGATTATTTTGGGTGAGAGTTTCTTTTGGCTAAGAACGCCTCCAGATAAAGATGTGGGCCCCAATCCTGCAAAGACGAACATATATGCTCAGCACAGACTTCCAGGGGACAACTCCCAGTGCCTAAAGTTAAGCATGTGTGTCAGTCTTTGCAGGATTGAGGCTTTGATTAGCATCTCCCTGAGTGTGGGGTAATTTCTTTGTTCAATAAATGCTGCATAGTTGTCGTTTTTATACATATTTAACCCTCATGTCTTAGTTCCACTCTTTGATCCCACACAACAGTCATCCCATTGCCTTCAACAAGCAGTAAATGATTTAGAATTTGTGACAAAGCAGGATCTAGAATGAGATAAATGGAGAGAAATAACGTAATTGAATAAATATGGGCTAATGAACAGGGCATGGGACAGAGAATCAGAACAGCTGGAGACCAAGTCTCCACCCACGGGAGGGAGAGAAAAGGCCACTGGGGTTGCCTTTCTACTGACTTAGCGTATGACCCTGGGTCAAAATTTTCAAAAGCAGCCTCTACGTTTAGTTGCCTTAGTCTTTAGGCCCCTGACCTGGAGTGTTTTGCGCCTACTTTTAGAGATACTGAGCACCTGTAGCTCTCATTGCCTTCAGTTAGAAGGGGAGGGGGCAGCTCTTCTGAATGTTCATGCTAAATCAGAGGATGCTTTCTGTGCTTCAGGTTCCCCATTGGTAAAACAGGGGTAATGCTTAACTAGCTTTGCAAAAGCACTTTCAGATCTATGGCTAAGATGTGCTGTATAACCACTAAGGGCCTGACCTGGAAACAGGGTTAGCTTGACATATGTGAGTTCACCAGGAATACTCACAGGCATGAAGTTAAGCAGCTGTCTATGTGTTTGCAGGACTGGGACCTAAATGCTGCAGTTATCCCCCGCCCCTGGAAATGATTTGTTTTCCCCTGGAAAGCATTCATTTGTACTCAGCTGTATTGTGCAGTTGCACATTTCTACTAGGATTCCGGGAGCACTGTCACTTTCCCACTCCATCGCCTTTCCATTTTTGATTTAGTGGAGGATGGTCTGTGGAAAGAAAAAATCATCCGCTGTTTATTTTTAGAAATATTTTTTTATTAATTCAGCAGGAGAAAATTCAACCCATAGCAAAAACAGAGATCATTTCCTCAGATTTGCAAGCAAGAACTCACCCAGCCAAAAAGCAATGCCTTGCAAATGACAAATTTTCTGAAAAATCAATATAATAATGCCAACATCTTAAGCAAACAGATAGACTCAAACATTATGATTTCATGTAACAATTCTACAATTAGATCTCATTCCAGAATAATTACAGGGGGATAAACAAAATGTCATGCGTAAGAACAGACAGTGCGACACAAGACTGAGCAAATCACGGATAATGGGATAATAACAAATTGTGTCAGTGAGGAGTACGGTGATTGGCACTGAGCTATATTTTCAGGTGCTCAGCACCTGGGGCCAGATTCTCAAAAAAGCTGAGAGAGGCAGCAAAAACAATGGCCACATTTTCAGAGTTGTGCATGTCAGGTTCTTTTGAAAACCTAGCGGCTAATGTCACAATAGACTGAGTGCTGTTGAGAATCCAGCCCCAAGTACGGGTGCTGATCTCTGGAATAATCTGGACCTCTTGGGAAATGTAATCTCATGTGCCCTGGCTGGATGATGACCCTACGGTGAGGGGGTGGGGGTGTCAGTCACCAGCATTCTCTACAGCCTGCGTCAACTAAACTTTTCACTTCTTAGGGCTGGTCTACACTTGGGGGGGGGATTGATCCAAGATACGCAATTTAGCTGAAGTCGAAGTATCTTGGATCGAATTACCTGGGGTCCACACGGCGCGGGATCGACAGCCGCGGCTCCCCTGTTGACTGCGCTACCGCCACTCGCTCTGGTGGAGTTCCGGAGTCGACGGTGAGCGCGTTCGGGGATTGATATATCGCGTCTTAACGAGACGCGATATATCAATCCCGGATAAATCGATTGCTACCCACCGATACGGCGGGTAGTGAAGACGTACCCTTTGGCTACTGTTCTTTGTTCGTGAATAACTAACTAGGGGCACATGAAAAAAGAGACGGCATGGCAGATGCTGCCAGGCTCGTTCGCTGACCTCACGCACACAGGTTACCGAGGGCCATCCACCCTCATCCTCTCCATTTAAATTAGCCATCACATTCCTCATCTGAGCAACTGAGGCCCTTCTGCTGAGCCCCAAGGAGGTGGAGAGACACAGAAGTGGGAGTTACGGGAGATTTGCCATTGGGTGCATGGGAGGATGGATTGAAAGTCGTTTCCATCGCATGGCTGTTCAGTGGCCTATGCAGAATTAGTTGAGGGATCTCTACTCCAAGGGTTAGATGGGCCATGGAGACTGAACGCCACACATGGCAATCCTTCCAGGTCAGGGCTGAGGCACATGGGCAAGGGACAGAAGGGGTGAGGCTTGTGTTGCTGCTGTGGACACATGGATACGTGGAGGCCTTCAGTCTCCAGGGCTGTCTGGCCAGCAGAATGTCTGCAACACAAAAATTCATTTAAAAAAATGAGCTGTCTGACACCTTTGGTTTCTCCAGCGTGTGTGTGTGTGTGTGTGTGTGTTTTACCTCCATAATGCAAAACTCCATTTGCTCTCATAACGTTTATGGCAGATCTCAAAACACGTTTACAGACTTATTGCAATAGAACAGCAGTAGGAGAGGAAGGCTGTGATTATGGAACTGGATTAGTACTTAAGAGACTGGGGTTCCACTCTTGGCTCTGCCATGGATTCCCTGCATGACCTCAGGCAAGATCTCCCTGTGCCTCATCATCCTTATCTTGGGATAATGATCTCTCCTTTCTCCCACCTTTGGTCTTCCTTGCCTATTTAGACTGTGAACTCTTCAGGGCAGAGACTGTGTCTTACCATGTGTTGGTGCAGCAGTTGGGGCTCTTACATGCCGCTACCATAACCTGAATAATAATAATAATAAGGATGCAAAAATTAGGGGTCTATCCTGCAGCCCTTTAGCTAGCAAAGTTATTCTTACTCCTGTATGTAGTTTCATTGGAGATAACAGGGTTGTGACTGTAAGAGCTGCTCATGTATAGAATGCAGGACAGAGCACTTAGAATTTATACTTAAACAAATTGCAAAACGGAGTGACAGTCAGAGATACTGATCTACAAGGACTGCAAACGAAAATGTCAGGGTTCTGAGAAGAGACTCTGAACAATAATCCGAAAAGAATGTGGTCAGGCATGTGTGGTGCTTGGGGATGGCTTGTGCTGCATGTGCAAATAGAGGCAATGCAAACTGTGAGGAGTGGCAGACTCGCGCTGAAAGGAGAAACATCCTGGAGCCCTGAGGCTAAGGGCATGGACCTGGAAAGGTTTGCACACTGCAGCAGAAAGTGAAGGTGCACAGTTTAGATCAGTAGGAGAAATCAGTTGCAATTACATCTCTGTATTTTAGGGCTTCTAATTTCATTACAAAGGGAAATTTCCTGCTCTGTGCTAAGTCTGCTCCTGTGGTTGACCCAGAGCCTTGTAAGGCAGCAAAGTTGGTGGAGCCTTGCAGAAATGGCAGGACTTCGAGTCAGAGCAATAGTGCCCTCAGTTCTGGGAGTTTCTTAAGAAAATCTCTAGTAACGTTCCCCGGCTCACCCCTGCCAGATTTTCAGAAGGATTTAATTTTTAACTAAACTTAAAAAAAGCAAATGCAAGGAAGCCGAGTGCAAATTTGCCCCATTGACAATTTTAGTGACATTTCACCCAAACAGTTTCAAATTTGATGCCAAAAAATTGCAAAACAAAACAATGAAGTTCTCTTTCTGCTGGGTACCCTGTCTGCCATCTATCTCCGGCATGAGAAGAGTAGGGAGATCTTTCTATGGGAAGTTATCTGATTTTTCTCTCTTTCAAGAGATGGCAGGGCTCTAATCTGCGAAGACCTGGGACCATTCTTAAAGCAATAGTGATAAATGCAGAGTTGAGTGCCCAGAAGCAGTGGATTTGAACAGGGAAATTGTTCAGATTATGCAAACCCCACAAACTGGATTAAATGCTTAGGACTTATTCACTAAGGACCAGCACAAACACACCTAGGATTTACATCGCATGAGGAAGCAAAGGAGTAGAACTTGATGAAATACACTGTCCCTTTTCATTCCGCAACCTTTCCCAACGCCGAGGGGACCTGTCTTTATCTTTCCTACTCTTCATTCCAGGGGTTGTTTTCCATCACTCAACTGGATCAAAAACCTACTGAAGTAAAGGCAAGGAGTCCCTTTGATTGCAGTGGGCTTTGGATCAGGTCCCAAGGACTGTGTGGAGCTCAAATCCATCTGACCTTTGTACAAAACTCCTCCTTTCCGCACGTTTGGGAAAGCATCCATGTTGCGCAAGTGTCAGTGATGGCCCAAATTGCTGGGTGGGATGAGTTGCAGGACCTGAATGCCTTTCGCTTTTGGCTACAGAATGACTAAGCAGGCACCTGACCTCCTTCAAGGTCTCAAAGCTTCTGAAGTGGATCAGTACCAAAAAAGGGATTGTTTGGAGTGGCTCAAGGGGTATGACTGGGGAAATGGGTTGGAATTAAGGAGAGGGCCTTGGGACAGTCACAACTGGACAGGACCAAACACCAGAAGACTCACTAACAGTGAGTTGATACTATGGAGAGTGACCTACTTTAGTTCAGGGACATCCCACCACGGGGTTGTGACCCCTACGGGGGTGTGTGTGCAAAGAAGCGTTATGGGATTTGTGACTGGCCTCCCATTCCCACGTTGTTAAATCCTGGCCAAATGGGAGGGAGGTCTCGGGATGGAAAATGTGGAGAATCGCTGCCCTAGATGGACGGACCAAACCTGCCTTGGCCAGAGGGGATTGCACTAGAGCTAATAGGCCTCCAATTAGAATGATTCTCTCCATAAACATCAGAGCAGCCGCAGCGGGGCAGAAGGCAGCCCACCTGGCGCTCGCAGGCAATGGAGCTGAATGTGTTTGCAGCCTGACAGCTCAGCATCCAGCTTCCAGGTTGGAAAATGGGAAGGTAGCAAGTGGCAGCAGCATCTTTGCCATATGCCCTGGCATCTAGAGAGGTTGTGGAGGGGGGAATGGGAGGGGGAAGAAAAGCAACAGAGCCAACAGAATATCGGGGGGCATTCGAAATGCTGTCAGGAAAGTCCTAGCAGTTTGAGGCACTTCCGGTATGGCCCCATGATCCTTCTGAGCCATGAGGGCTGTGCTGTGTGCAGACTGTGAAAACATCTGCCAAGCATTTCCTCTCTGCTGCTAAGTGCCAAGCAAACAAGAGCCAGGCAAAAGAAGGAAAGATCCTTTGACTCAAAGTGCCTATAGAAGGCAAGTGTCTGTTGAAATGAAAAGCAACAGAGGATGGATGTCTCTGGGAGGCTCCGGGCAGGAGGAAGGACAATCAAGTGAGGTTATGTCTCCAGCACAAACTCCTCTAGCCTTTCCTGTGCTATATGTCATGCGGCACCAAGCTTCTAGCTTTCCAGGACTATCTCCAGCTGCTTAAGGAACAGGGACAGCATGGAAACACCCTGGATATAAAAAGCACAGCAGGACTAGGGCTCAGATCCTCAAAGGAAATTGTGCGCCTAACGCTGGATGTGTGTGTGCCTAAATAGCTTTGTGGCTCTGAGCCTGGATGGCTTGGGCAAAGTGTCATGGAGCTTTTCCGCTTTTGGTGGCAGGTTCCGCTCCAGTCTAGGCTGGTGTTCATCAAAAGTCATCAGCGGATGGTTCTTCGGTGGCCCAGGCAAAATGAATGTGTTTCCGACAAGACAGACGTCCCCACTACAAAAACAACCAGCAAAATTGGCATGGATTGTCCCCCTCAGGCCAGACTGTCAAGCATGGGAAAATGGGGAGGAGGAAAAGCAAATAGATGGGCAGGAGGGAAGGGAAGAGACCTGATTTCTGGGGCAATGCACAGGTCTGATTCTCAACTGCACCTGGTGCAGCTGTTGATGCCAATGCAGAGTGGTTGTGAAATCCTACCGCTCTAATGGGGGAAGAGTTTGACATCCACTTTGCTACACCAGGGGCAAGGCAGTGTAGAATTATGCATGTAAGCGGTGTCCTCTCTGACCTGCCCTGATTATAGGATGGGGGGAGGCATTACTCCATCTTACTCTTTGTTACCCCCAACTCCAGGGTTCCACTCATTCCATTTCCACTGAAAGCACCCCTGTATTCACACCCTGCTGTAACAACCTTTGTGCACAATATGCCTTGTGAGGTATCCTTTCAAAACAAACAACACACTGATCATCAATATTCTTCTGTAATGTACGTACTAAATGTGTATTAACGGTTATGAATGTAAACTGAAATTGTGACAACAATGTGTTAACCAGACAAGTCTGGGGAGGAGGTAAACCAGTTTCTCAAAGACAAATGACAAGCAGGCACCTCTAGTCCAGTGTCATCAAAGTTAATTGGCAATCACCATCAAGTAGCTATTCTTTGGAAATGAAGGGGGACAGGAACAGATCCGTCTGCATTTTAGCAAACAACAACTGGGAAACTCTTTCACCATGAGACTCCATGTCTCCATCCTCACAGCTGGAAGGAACTTTATCTAGGGGTAACACTCAGGAAAATCCATTTCAAAGGGTGGCTGGACTGTAAAAGTGAGGGGCAAAACCACCCCAGGTTATTTCTTTCTCTCTTTCACCTAGGAATACAAAGGAACCATCCCTTTGACTTTGGGGGCAGATCCTGACCTGAGAATCTGGTCTGCCCTGTTTCTGGCAACCTGTGGTAAGGATTTTGCCTTGAACCAAGTTTAGCTTGTTAAGTTTCAGGTACTAGGAAGCTTTACTTCTCTTGTAACCATTTCTGACTTTAATACCTTATGCTTGTTCTCACTTAAAATCTCTCTCTTTGTGGTTAGATAAACTTGTTCTATTTTTAATCTAAACAAATCCAGTGCTGTGTTTGTTTGGTAACTCCTGCTAAAGTAGCAAACTCTTGACTACTGACCCTTTAGAGGGGTAATGGACCTCTAATATCTGAGCTGCCCAGGAGAGGGCTGGACAGTGCAGAACACATGTTTTGGGTGGGAAATTCAGGACGGGGAATGTGCTGGGGTCACCCTGCAGGTAGTAACAAGGCTGCTGGAAGCCAGAGTGTGGCTGGTGTGTTGCTGACAGACTGCTGGGGTCAGAGCTGTAGCTATACACAGACGCTCAGGGTGTGACCTGCATGCTGTTCGGCTGTTTGTGAGTGGCCCAGGTTGGGATCCACAAAAACAAAGCATTATGAGGCACCCCAGGTTGTGGGGCAGATGGTGACACAGCCCCTCACTGGTCTGGATTGTACCCCAGAATGTGACACTAGGCTCACTTGACTGCACAGCTCAAAGTAACGAGCATAGCAAAATGAGAAGGAAGAAAAGCAAATAGATGGAAAAAGTCAAGCAGGAAGGAAGGAAAGAGACCTGATTTCTGGCTAAAGGGTTTAATGCTTATTGCTTCCTGTGGGTGTCCAGGCCGTCAGACAGAGCTGCAGTAGCATCAAACAGCTGTTGTCTCTCTGAGTTGCCCATCATAGTGATTTTCCCAAATAGACACTGACAACCCTGGGAGCTGAATTGGCATCTCCTTACTGTGTTATTCCTGCCAGCCGGGGATTTATTTCCGCTCTGTGCAACAGGCATCGTGGAAACACTCAGCGCTGTCTCTCTCTCTCTGCAGTCTTGCAATGGCTGCGCAGGGCATGGCACAAAGGGCCCTAATGCGGTGAGGGTTTGCATCCATCAGCCCCACTGTGAGGCGCGAGTGTGGGGCTGAGCTGACCAAAGACTCCCAGGTCACAGGATTCCAAGGGGACATCCTGAGTCACTGAGCACCCACACTGGCGAGGGGACCATGAGTGCTCCGTGCTACATCCCAGAGCCCCAGTGTAGCCAAAACTCACTCGGCATATCGCCATCCAGATGCCCCTGAGCCAATAATAATAGAATAATCATTCCTCATTCTTATACAGTACATTTCATCAGTGGATCTCAAAGCACTTTATAAAGGAGGCCGGTATCATTATCCCACTTTTACTGATGGAGAAGCTGCGGCACAGGGAGGAAAGTGACTTGCCCGAGGTCACCCAGCAAGTCAATGGTAGAGTCAGGAGTTAGTGTCCTGAGCCCCAGTCCAGACCTCTACCCACCCATTGACAGTACCTCACAGTGGTGGGGTAGGGTGACCAGATGTCCCAATTTTATAGGGACAGTCCCGATATTTAGTTGTTTTTTTTTATTATGGGCTCCTACTACTCCTCCACCCCCATCCCGATTTTTCACATTTGCTCTCTGGTCACTCTAGGTGGAGGTGGCATTGACGGGACTCTAGAGGGAGCGGTTTCCAGGCTTCCTTTGCAGAGGAGACAGTTATTTGCTGTAAGGCAGGCTCAAGGAGGGTTAAACTAAGAGCAGGCTGAACCCCGGAGGGGCCCTGCCACCAAATAAAAGCCCTGCTTCTCAGCACAGAAACCCTCCTCCCTGGGTACCAATTGCAGTCAGGGGTGGGCAAAGCAGGGTCAGATAACACAAGAGCTGATCCTGTATTCAGCCTATGAAGGCAAAAAGACAGCCCGATTAACCCGTGAACTAGCCTGTGGAAGTTGGAATGGGCAGTGGTGGGCAATGCAATGAGTGGAACGGAATGGCCCAGAAACCCTTGTGCTGGGTCACAGACACTCGGACTGTCTTTGCTGTCCCTGCTCGGAAGCACCCATGGAAACCTTTCCTATATGAATTATTGACAAGAACAAAGGCAGTTCCACCTGGCAGGGGTTGTAGCTGAGCCAGCGTAGCCATCCTCTAGCTTTGGGTGAGGCACGCTGCCCCTGGAAACCCTGTTTCGCTTCTCATGGGGATGTAATGGAGGGGGTGGGACAAGAGGTGAGAGAGAGTGGGCGGCACAGATGCCAACGGCACGGGGGAGGGTTAGCTCAGTGGTTTGAGCATTGGCCTGCTAAACCCAGCATTGTGAGTTCAATCCTTGAGGGGGGCCACTTAAGGATCTGGGGCAAAAATCAGTACTTGGTCCTGCTAGTGAAGGCAGGGGGCTGGACTTAATGACCTTTCAAGGTCCCTTCCAGTTCTAGGAGATAGGATATCTCCATTTATTTATTTATTATTAAAAAGTGCGCTCGGTTCCCTTCCCACAGCTTTCAGTGAGAGATGAGGGCACTCAGTATCTCGCAGAACGTGCTTAGCCCCTTCAGGACCAGGCCCTTAAAGAGTTCACCTTATAGGGGGCCTGATTCTCCTCACACTTACCGCCATACAGCTCCATGGACCCTCAGTGAAGTTTCAGGCCCAGATATATTTTACAGGAGCTTTGCTGTTCACCTTTAAGGACCAAAGCAAAAATGGCCTGATTGAGTCGGTTGGCTATAAATAGGGCTACCCTGGAGTAAAAGACTGTTATGTAAGAGCAGTGCCCCTGCTAATACACAGTTCCTTCTCTGCTGGAGGGTAGAGGGCTCATGATTGTACTTGGCAAAGCGGTCATCCATGACTCTTTGCTGGGTATTCCTGCACCAAGACATCTCAATCTGAAAGCAGCTCCGAGTCCTTTTTCTCTAGGTTATTTCTCTGCTTGAAGGGACTTCCTGGAGGCCACTCGTTCATCAGCTATGGGGCACTGTTGTCCACAAGAGGTCTGTTTGGTTGTTTCTAGATGCTCTTTGGCTGGAGTGGGGGTGCGGAATTCCTCCTTTGAAAGCTTTGGCTGTGTAATTAAGCGGAACAAGAGACTGCAAGCTAAACCCTTGTTTCTCCTGCACTGCTTGAGTGAACATGAAGGGTGGGGAAATGACTGAAACAGACAATTAGAACGAGAAATCACATTGCACAGAGATATCTGTGGGGTCATTTTGCCTTGATACTCTCGCTTCGTACAAGCCCGGCACACTCTGTATAAATAGCAGCAGCCCAGACTAGCTTAATCACCCCCATTGTCGCTTTATAATATTAATTAAACATTCCTCTGGGATTGTTTGCATCCTAATTAAATCGGGAGCTCACAAAGGCTTCTGAAGCAAAGCAAACCAAACAAGGGTGGGTGGGTGGGTGGGGGAGAAAGCCCATACTGGCCAACTCTACCCAAGACAGCTTTAAAAAAATCAAAGGAGAATTGTAAAGAAAAGGATTTTTTGCAGCCTACAACTACCAGGGCTGTCTGATTAGCCATCCTCTGGGAGCTGCAGAGCTTCTAGCTTTGAGGGTATTTAAAGGAAAAGTAGCCATGGGAAACAAAATGAGCAGCTTGGGTCTTCTTTTAAGGGGAAATGGATCCCCCCCCCCCATTCAGCTAGACAACAGTCTTTGGCAAAGAACTACTGATGATATCAAAGGGCCAATTAATCTGCAGCTGCTGTGGAAGGGGGTGGGGGTGGGGTGGAAAGAGGGATACAGAGAGACAGGAGCTTCCTGAAATATATTCATAAACTAAATGACAGGCAGGCAATCGCAGCTGGGAGACGAGTCTATTTCACCCTAGTGCGCTAGTTAGGAAACAGCGCCTCACCTTCTGTCATCTCAGTGAGAAGACAGGCACGGCGCCCTTTCCTATTCCGGGGGGTGGGGGATAGACCCTGCCTTATTAGCCAGGATGCTAAAAAGTCAAAACGCCCAGTGCCCCCAGCTGCAGAGTAGGGACAAAGGTGAGCAACTGCAGGGTCCTGCTGATGATGAGCTCAACCACCATGCAGTTTCTAGACAAGCTTGAGCAAATTATCTGTCTGGCTATCTATCTATCTTATACTCACCATGGTATAGAAACAGATAAGAAATTAAGGACTGAAAATAATTTCTCCATGAAGGGCTCTATCTCTGGCTGATTTCAAACACCAAGAGCCGGATTCTGACCTCACTTACGCTGGCATAACTCCATTGACTTCAGTGGACTTATTCCAGATTTACATTGATATGAGCACAGAATTGGGTTGCAAACGCTTGAAGTTTGCTTACTTATGTTTTGTTGTGTCCCTTTCTCTTTCTAATTCCATCTTTCCTTCTGCCCTAGAGACATTTTCCTTTTCTTGTTTTTGATAATTATGCAAATGTGCACGCAAACGAAACAGGGCTATCAGGATCCGTGCAGTTGCCAGCGCTGCTCTCAGTGTTGCAAAGTTTGGTTGTCCTCTGCCTTAAAAGCTAGCTTTGATCTGGACTAGATCAAGCCAGAATCTCCGGGAGAAGTGGTATTTCTGAAATGCATTTGCTGTCCGTGCCTTGTGCGAGTACTCAAGCCAACTTCTGCTTATTGACATCTCACCAAAGCCATGAACCATTGTTAAAATATTTAAACACAGAACATTAAACACAGAGGATGCATCACACCAGCATGATTTAAGCATTCAACAGCAGGGCATTCTACTTGGACACCAAAGTGTCTTATTCTAGCTACACAACCAAGAAAGGCTTCAATACGAAATGCTTCAAGACAGAGCAAAGGTCAGGATATACATTTAAAGTGATGTTATTAACTTGAAATTGAGTGAATTTCAATAAATATGTTAAAAGTAGTTACACTGGCTGCCAAGCACTTGCATTGAAAGGAAAAATGATGAAGATGCGGATATGAACACAGCAAAACCAGGAGAGGGAAGCTACAAAATATATGCACAAAATAACTTCTTATCTTAGGGCCCTGTACAACCCCCATTTAAGTAAATGAGTGTTTCCATTAGACTATGGGAGATGAATCAGGCACCTAATGCAAGTAGCTGCTGGTTATCCAATTCTTACTGATTTCCCTTCTATAAAAATTCTTCCATGACAGTAGAGAAATCAATTTTATATCCTGCAGAACCAGGCTAACCCTTCCTAAAGGAGGCAATGGAAAACACCAACAAAAGAGTCCTACACTAGTGACATCACCAGGCTAGGGGAGGGGCTAAGAATCACATCTTTGCCAGATTCTCTCTCGTATCATGGGATCACTGATCTCAGATAAGACTCACACAGTTGGGACAGGCACGATGCAGGAATGCATTGTGAATTACTTCCCAAATGATGTGAGTAATTAAAATCAATGAGAGGGTACCCCGCTTAACTAACGTACTTAGATAAGCATAGGGAGTAAAATGAATGTAAGAGCATTTTGTTCTTCTGCTTAAAGATAGCTGTTAACTCTTTCTCTTATTGCATCTTCCACAGAGTGTGCAGAAGAGATTTTTCAATCTACCAAGGGCCAAGGCCAAGACTATTACACCAGGTTAGCGTGATCTAATGCAGAAAATTCTTCCCAGGATCTCCAGAGTCACCTCTACCTGCTTTCTTAAGCATTTCTTGAATCTTGGGGGCTTTTCTTTTCTGAATACAAATATTTTCCTCCCTCTGCCACAAATTACAAAGAGGAGACTATTCAAGGAATGCTGTGGGCACGAGAACATTTTCTGATTAAGAGCCAACAAATTTCTGAGACAGGGAAGAATAAATAAATATATAAAAGCAAACATTGGGCTAACAAAACCACTGCAAAACTGGCGAGTCCTGGGGAGAGGTAAGGTAAACCTTCCAGGTCTGGTCTATGGTATTGGCACAAGGCCTGATCCTGCAGTCCCTTATTGACATGGGCTAGCGCTTCATCCAATGAATGGTCACCCCTGACTTTTACTTTTTGTGCACGTCAAAACCGTAACAAACCTTTCGTTAGAAGTGCCTGTTTTCATTAATTTTATGCACCCATTGTTGTGGTATCGGGTGCATGACACACATTCAGGGCCGGCTGTGGCTTTTTTGCTCCCGCCGGCCCTAGGCAAAAAAGCCACCCGCCGCGCCCCCCCCCAGCGTGGCAGGGGAGGGCACCGAGCCCGGCCGCGGGCCCGCAATCCCCGACCGGCCGGAGCACTGGGAGCAGGATGGAGAGCCAGAGCACCGGGGGGAGGGCGGAAAGCCCCCTGCGGCCAGAGTGCCGGGAGGAGGGCGGAGAGCCCCCTGCGGCCAGAGTGCCGGGAGGAGGGCGGAGAGCCCAGCCGGGGCTCTCCGCTCTCCCCAGCGGCCAGAGTGCCGGGGGGAGGGCGGAGAGCCCCCGGCGGCCAGAGCACCGGGAAGAGGGCGGAGAGCCCGGCCGGGGCTCTCCGCTCTCCCCTGCGGCCAGACTGCCGGGAGGAGGGCGGAGAGCCCAGCCGGGGCTCTCCGCTCTCCCCAGTGGCCAGAGTGCCGGGGGGAGGGCGGAGAGCCCCCAGCGGCCAGAGCGCTGGGGGGAGGGCAGCGAGTCCTCTGCGGCTCTCCGCTCTCCCCGACCGGCTGGAGCGCCTGGGGGAGGGTGACGAGCCCGGCTGGGGCCCCGCTCTCCCCAACCGGCCGGAACGCCGGGGAGAGGGCGGCGAGCCCAGTCGCGGCCCCGCTCTCGGGCCGGAGCGCCCCGCTGCGCTGCCCCCCTCCAGGCACCGCCCCAAGCACATGCTTGGTGGGCTGGTGCCTGGAGCCGGCCCTGCACACGTTAGTAGCACCCTGCTGAATTGAACAGAGCACCGTAAATGGCTCGAGCAATCTCTCTTTCTGCTCTGCCTCCACCCGCCATAATAAAAACCCGCCCTTCCTAATCAATAGCCAAATAAATGCATGAGCAGCACCATGAGCTTTGTGCTGTGCTGTAAAATAGATTGGCAACCGCAAGATCCCTAGTGGCTGCGTCAGGCTCCTCCCAGCCCCTAACATTTCTTCTTTCCCTTACAAGGATTTAGTGAGAACCCTCGCCCGTGAGTCCTGCTGTCCCATAAATTCCTACAAGCTTCGTGGCTGGCTGATGCTAATGCTGTCTCCTCAACTTCCCTGGAAATTTGGTGCTGAACAGATGCATTGCTTGTCTGTGGCCCGATTATTATTTACCAATGTATATATTAAAATCAACATTTACATCTCATTTACATATCCCAATTAGTGCTAGAATGAAGCCAGAAGACAAAGTTTAGTGTTTTTTTCTTTACCCCTTCATTAGCAGTGCAGAGCTAGCATGTTACTATATAAACCATTTCAGCACCGTGATGGGCTTATTTTCCTCTAAGCCCTTCACTGATTAAAATAAAGGTTTTCCCAAGCTTGAGAGGAATCAATACATTAGCATGAAGTAAAAACATTAATTGTGAAAAATTAATTGACCAGACATTTCAATTAAAGACCGTAGCAAATGAAGGGTGAGGAAAATATGTCTCATGCAATGTTGTCTCCTCAAATAACTGGATTTTAAATGAGGGGCCCCATTGGATGGAAATCCACATGAATTTTTATGCACATAATTAATCTTTTCACTGTCTCACCCTAATTACTAAACATGAGGTAAAGCAGTAGCCATGTTCGCAAAAGTGGCCACGAATTCTGGGTGTCCATTGACTCAATGTAATTAGATCAAACCCTTATTTAGATGCTTAAATGAAGATGTAGGGTAACATTTTTGAAAGTGCTTGAGTGACTCAGGAGCTGAAGACCCATTTTCAGACGTGACATGGGCGCTTGGGGCCAAATTTTTAAAGGTATTTAGGTGCCGAAAGATACAAATAAGTGCCTAGTAGAATTTTCAAAAGCGTCTAAGCAGAACGATTAGAGTCAATGGAGCTTTAGGTGTCTGACCAGCTTAGGTGCTTCTGAAGGTTTTACCTGTTAGGCTGAGATTTGCAATGCTGTGTGAATTGCGTCTCTGAGGTTTAGGCTCCTGTTATTGAAAATGTTGGCCTTGACTAGTGTTTTTGGAAAATGTCTTGCTCTGCACCTTTCCACTGCCTGTGGCTGGGAGCAGACAATGTGGGAATACTGCAAGGAAAGCTGTGTCCGTGGGAGAACCCGCCGCACGGCTCAGGCCAGGTGTTCTGCTCAGGCCAATGGGGCTACTCATCTGAGCAAGGGGAGCAGGATCTGCCAATCACAGGGTGGTGCAAGGCTGAATTAAGGTCTGTACAGTGCTTTAAAAATGAAAATCTCCGCTTACATAGTCATAAAGCCACATCCATTTAATTAGCCTCATTAATTTCAACAGGAATTGGGCGGCTTAGAAAATCTCAGCCATAAATGCTAATTGTTATATTTCTGCTCATTACTAGCCAAGGCGTCAGTTCTTTTGTGAGATGCACAGACAGACCTCAGCGCCTGCCAGGAGCCCTGTTCACTCCAGTGGAGCTCTGCTGGGGTACAGGTATCCTCCCAAATGGGATCCACATTATTGCAAGGTTTGGATTTCATTTATAGTGTTGTTTTCATGCCTTTGCACCTTCCCTCCACTCGCACAAAGGTCTAACTGAAAAGTCTTTAACTTAATGTTTATTTTCTTCCGCTTCAGTGTGCATAAAGATATGAGCTGATGTGCTTTGGTTTTTGGTTTGCTTTTTTATCATCTAATTTGATTGTAATTTTCCAAGGTGCTGAATTGTTGCAAAGACACATCCCATCTAATTACACTTGTCACATCACAGCATATTATAGAGAAAAAACAAATACCCATGCTAGGAACAGACTACCCTAATAGGGAGGGAAGGGGTTATTTGCCTGCTATGCACTCTGAAAGTTACAGGTTTATCTCTGGATAAGTTCAAAAGCTTGTCTCTCTCACCAACAGAAGTTGGTCCAATAAAAGATATGACCTCACCCACCTTGTCTCTCTAATATCCTGGGATCAATATGGCTACAACAATACTGCATACCCTAAATCTTTGCCATAAGAACAATACATGGCATTGAAGTAGTGATCCTGACTGAGTTTTTTTCAGCAAAGGGAGATCCTCGACTCTGGGATGGTTGGTGTATCATCTTGATGCTGAATGTCACATGTCCGCTTTGATATGCGCTTTCCATCACGGGATACGTAGATGTCCAGTAGGATGTGACACATCCAGAGAGTGAGTCAGCCGGGAGATGCATCCGGAGACCAATGTATGGCTAGTTTTGTATGTGCGCTAGTAAACTGGTAACATGCCAGCTGGCCCCGTGGCATTCACCCTGCCATGCTGTGCCACATCCAAATTCCCTCTCGCAGAGCAATGTTATTAAGGACTCTGGGAGGCTGCAGCCAAATCAGGTGTCCCTCTTCTCTCCCCTCGCCACTCCGTTGGAAGGGCATTAACAAGGTCTGAAGTGAGCTCACTGCAAATCCAAACCAGCTGATGAGGTACACACTGAACACAAAATGCACATGGAGTCGTGTGTCTGATCAACATAGACCAGTGTTGGGGCCAAGACACTATACCAAGGAACAAAAGAAATCCCCAAGATTCCTCTTATATTTACTTCTCCTCCTCATCTTTAGTACCCCAGCGTATTTATCACTCTTCAAGAAATTCTCTTGCGGAGTACACTTGTCTCAAGGCACCTGCTCTTATGAATGTGGTCTGTGCTGTTTCTTGTGTTTGGTTTATTGGAAGGCCTCTTAAACCAATGTACTTGGATTTACAAAAGAGAAACTGCCAATAACATTGCTTAGTTAAAATCGTCAATAGTGTTCATTGAAGTCTCACTAAAGAGCGTGCTGATTCAACGAGGGAACTTATTAAAGAAGAAGAGAAATACAGCCTCTGAAATGAGTCCCACACAATTCGACTCAGGACTGGTAATCCTAGGAGAGGGAGGGTCAGCTCACAGGATTGGTCAAGTTTCCTGCAGCTTCTTTTGTGGGTTCTGTAAACTTTGGGGTGAACCCCAGTGACCTCATGTTTTAATTCCTGGTATTTTTATAGTTCCTCTAAATTTAGTGGACCTAGTTCATACATTCTTTGAATATATATAAGCATTTCTTGTCCTTAAGAGCTTACCATAGAACAAGAGACATTATTTTGAAGGAACAAGACAGATCATTCACATAAAGCAGATGCATGTACAGCTTCAAAGTTGGGGTGAAAGTTAGTTGGTTTGGATTTCATAGGGTTTCAGGAAGTTCGACCTCTGGAACCTTTAGTTTTTCTGGGTCCCACAGCACATTATTTCTTAAGCAGTTTATCTGATTTATAGCTTTCCCCGAGCCCCGCCCCAGTTCTGTTATTTAATTCCGTGTGGCCAGATAGCGAGATGGGAATTCTATCGACATGCAAATTATGAGTGATTCAAGGCTAAGAGTTTAACAATGGCTTGAAGACTTTGTTAATCATCAGAGCTTTCATTCTTAGAGCATGTGGATTTCAACCTGAGTTAATCGGAGACGCTTCACTCAAGGTGTCTCCTGCTTTGGGATATGTGTGTTTATCTTCCATTGTCCGTAGTTCCTTTGGGAGGAAATGGGGTCTGGAGCAGGTGATTAGTGAGAGGAATGAGGGATTGCTTCCTGAGTGTGTAAGCAGAGAGAGAGAGGACTATAACTACTTCTTACTAATCCATATTCAAGGCATACTGTACATCTATACATCTTGTAGCTCTCGGCATGAAAAGTCCTGCATAAGCGCTCAGCAACAGACACCTAAATACTGAGCAGTGCCCCGCTCAGAAAAAGGGGAGAATAAATGACATAAAAGAAAACTTAATTTATCTTCCTCCAAACAAAGAACTTCATCACCACACCTGAGGGGTCTGGCAGGGCAGGGCAGATTCTTCCCTTGCCTCCTTCCCCAGCCGCCCCTCCATGTGCACTCCTTACTCTTCCATTCCAGTGGTCGTACTGGGCTAGTGGTATACGTGGAACACTATAAAGCCACCTTTGCTACACACATATGCTCATTACTGGAAGTCTTCTGGCGGTATCTGGCTGTCAGGTGGTGAGGTGAATCATAGAATATCAGGGTTGGAAGGGACCTCAGGAAGTGATCTAGTCCAACCCCCTGCTCAAAGCAGGACCAATCCCCAACTAAATCATCCCAGCCAGGGCTTTGTCAAGCCTGACATTAAAAACCTCTAAGGAAGGAGATTCCACCACCTCCCTAGGTAACCCAGGCCTGGCCAGTAACTCTGGGGAAATGCAGTAGTTGGAGGAAAGAGTGTGAATAACTCAATAGGTGGCATTCCTCCTTCTAGGTCAGTGTTGGGGATGGAAGGATAGCAATAGGAGAATATTGTGCTGCTCTATGTTTTCAGTGGAGACATAAAACTCAAGTCCTGATGGGCTGGCGTGGTAACTAAAAATACCATGGCACTGGTAAAAGGAGGAGTGTTTATTCATGGTGTCATTCTCAAATTCCAGTGTTGATACTTATGTGCTTCTGACTTAAATCTCCCCAGCAAATTCAAGAGGAAATGATTCTTCTCCCCTTCCAGTGCTAAATTGTTGCTATGTGCTGTTAATCACTGGCCATGTTTCATGCAGATGTGACTCCTTTTCAATGCTGAGTAAACTAATCCCTGTTTCTGTCTGTCCTATATGAATCAATCTATCAGTCTATCTATCTATCCAATTTGTAAAGCACTTTATTCTTTGAGATGGAAGGCACTGCAAAAATGTAAAATATTGGTATTGAAATTGACAAAAGAGCTTTCCAAGTGAATTATTATTACAGTACTCCTAGGTCTGTGGTTATTTTCCTTTCAGACATTAACTCCCACTTTTGGTAATTGCCATAAAACGATACTGATTCTGAAGGACTCAGGCAGTAATTTGAAGCTGTGTGTGTAATTGCACCGGGATTCCAGTCATAGAAGGAGAGACATATTTTCAAATAATAAAGCTGAAAATACACTCTTTAAATGTATTACCAGAGAGCTACTAAATATGTTCGAATAAACTCATAACTTTTGTCTTGCTTTTGAGAAATGCACTTAGCTGAATCTCCTTCAGACGGTGACAGACAGTGTATGAAAATAAACAGCAGGCCAGCAAACATGATACTTTTACTTAAAATCATAGCAAAATCTAAAAAAACCCAGCCACCCTGTCAATCATTTTAGCTCTGCTCACATAGTGAGCTCTGCCACACCCACAACTTGAATGCTGCATGTAGTTCTGGTCGCCCTATCTCAAAAACGGTAGATTAGAATTGGAAAAGGTGCAGAGAAGGGCAACAAAAATGATTATGAGAATGGAACAGCTTCCATATGAGGAAAGATTAAAAGGTTGGGACTGTTCTGCTTATAGAAGAGATGTCTAAGGGGGTATGTAATAGAAGTCTATAACATCAGGAATGGTGTAGAGAAAGTGAATAAGCAGCAAGCGGGGAGTGGAAGCCAGTGAACAAGAGCAGGCATATTGTGGAAGTGCATTTCAGGATGAGATTACATTAGCTTTCCTAACCAGAAGAAAATGGGGTGAGGGAGGTATCGCTGGAGGAAACGGGAGCAGTGGTTGGTGTTCATGAAAATTGCAGGGTTTTGCTATTTTATAGGCAGCAATCAAGAGTGTTTTGTCTCAGCCGTCTTCAGAAAGATTTAGTGGGCCCATCACATCCCCCCTGGTGAGAACACTTTTGCTTAGCATTTCCAGGTAATACGTTTAATTTTCTAGCAATTCAGTGAAACCCACTGTACAGCTGCAGATTATTTGTTTGTTCCCAATCACATTAGGAGATACCTTGAAAGAGAGAATCATTTATGTAACCTCGTGAAAGCCCAGGTATGATTCTAAAGACAGTGAGACAGATCAAAAAGTTACTAACAAAGAATAAAAGGATTCTCCCTTGCACCATGTTAAGTCAAATGGACTCTAAGCCAGAGGTGGGGACCTAATAAATCCTTTTCCTCTCCAGGGCTAGATTGTTAGGCGTTTTAGTGCAAAAATGAACATACCTAATTTACACACACAATTGCCATGGCTGTGCACTCAGATCAAAGAGCTGCATAAATGACTAGCTAGCTGCATTCGCAGCTGCAATGGATTTGCATGGAGGGTGAGAGTAATTAGTTTTGAAAAGAAGGGAGCAAAGTGCAAAGATGAGAGTGGGGGCGGGGGGGAAATATATATAAGGGGAGGTTGGGAGAAATGCAGCCAGCAGGCTGGGGGGAAGGAAAGAATGAAAGCAAAGGAGGAGGTGGGAAAGGAGCTGTTCAGAGCTTGGGTGGTGGATGGGGCTGAGTATTGACACATCCATCTGAGAACCTATAGAGCCCCTTAATAGATTAACCCGAGCCAAGGAGTTCAGTGATTTGCAGCACTAAAGAGAGGAATACTCTTCCCGATGTTAACCTCCTATGCTGGAGCCTGTAGGGATCCTCCCACTGCAAGAAAGTAGCAGTGTGTGAGTTTGTTCGCTGAGCACCAGGTGCGATTCCTAGGCGGTGGGTTGTTCCTTCCAGTCTATGGGTATGTCTACACTACGAAATTAAGTCGAATTTATAGAAGCCGGTTTTATAGAAATCGGTTGTATACAGCCGATTGTGTGTGTCCCCACATAAAATGCTCTAAGTGCATTAAGACCTAAACTCGTAGTGTAGACCAGGCCTAACACTTTTCCTATGACACATTTCAGTTGTTTTCTGACCAGGTCATAGCACTCATTAACGCAGCAGAGTTGCTGGAATGAATGTTATACACACAGTAGCACTCGTCCACTCAGGGTCCTACACTGTGCCATGCGAGGGCCTCTGCTTACAGTGCTAATGATGCTGGGCCCAAAACCAAAAGGTGTCTGGGAAACTCATTTCACTAAGGCTTCCTGCAGAGCCATTCTGTGATGCCTTCAGTCACGCACAGTCTGGGCCAAAGAGGTGAAAGGCAGTCTGTCACGCCTGGTCTCCTGAAACACCCAGTTCCCTGGAAATTATATTCCCAATCTCCAGGTGAGAGTTGCAAACCATGGAGAGTGCAAAATAATTTGCAAAAGAGCCTGGAAAAGTCCCTTAATTGGCCTCGCTAGCCAGAGAGGCTACAATTAGCATCACCATTTTAACAGTAAAGAGCCTAACTAGGCAGCTGCTTATGTCTGCCCTGTGGGGCCTGTTCTCTCTTCTCCCCTGTGCTAATTTCCTTGCAGCAATCACCTCTATTGAGATAACGACCAGAGGTGACATTCCTGTATTCCAAGATGGCAGGAGTCGGGTTTACCCCCCACAGAGATTGCCACTAGCAACGGACACGGTGTATGTCAGGAAACAGGCCAAAGCAAAGGGACTAATTAAACTTGATGGAATGTCATGTTCATTACCACTCAGTTCCAAATGTCCCATCACTAATGTCAGCCTGATGTTATGAACATAGCAAAGCCCTCTGGGGAAGTCCAACCTGAACTGCCCACTCATTCCACTGATGTTACACGAGTAGAAGTGTACCCCCCTTAATTATCTTAGGCCTGGTCTACACTGGGGGGGGCGGGAGATTGATCTAAGATCCGCAACTTCAGCTACGAGAATAGCTCTGTATGTGTGTATATATATCTCCTCAATATATGTTCCATTCTATATGCATCCGAAGAAGTGGGCTGTAGTCCACGAAAGCTTATGCTCTAATAAATTTGTTAGTCTCTAAGGTACCACAAGTACTCCTGTTCTTCTTTTTACGAGAATAGCATAGCTGAAGTCGACATATCTTAGATCGAATTAAAATTACTTACTTTGCGTCCTCGCGGAGCGGGATTGACAGCCACAGCTCCCTCGTCAACTTTGCTTCTGTCTCTTGCACTGCTGGAGTTCAGCAGTCGATGGGAGAGCAATCAGGTATCGATTTATTGCGTTTACACTACACGCGATAAATCAATCCCTGATAGATCGATTGCTACCCCCCGATTCGGCGGGTAGTGTAGACGTACCCTTAGTAACAGTGTGGCTGCGGCAGCACAGGTGGTGGCTCAGGCTACCCACCCAAATACAATCCCGCCTGTCCCTCTGGGTCCCTAGCCTACATCATCTGAGGTACAACCACCTCTGTTGTCCATTCACATCCCACTTCTTTGGCTTTGTATAGGAAATTCCAGCAGGAAAAGAAATAAGAAAACCGATAAACGCAAGCCTGGTCAATGGAATATTCGCACTGTCCCTGTGTGACTCAAAAGCTCCTTCTTGAATTCCTAGCATCCGGTTCCTTTTACTCCTGACACTTTAAAAAAGTGCATGGAACAGCCACAGTTAGGGTGACCAGATGTCCCGATTTTATAGGGACAGTCCCGATTTTTGAGTCTTTTTCTTATATAGGCTCCTATTATCCCTCACCCCCTGTCCCGATTTTTCACACTTGCTGTCTGGTCACCCTAGCCACAGTCCTGAGACCTCCCCCTCCTCTGGCATGTAGGAAGTCTATCCACAGGGAGCTCACACGTAACACCTGTTCCTGCTGTAATAACGCTGAAGAATACCCTTCAGGTCTCCTGGGTGGGCTTTGTGGACAGGGCTAGGATTTTTGCATTTGAGTAGCTCACATTTCTTTCCGAAGCAAGGAGTCCTGCAATGGGTTACCCAATGGATATGTCACTATGTACTGAGAATGAGTAAGAAACCTTTAAAAGGACAGAGATGGAGTGCTCGGTCCCACTGCATGTGCCTGGCCATACTTATGAGTTGAATTAGCTACAGCAATGGGCCCGGATCAGAGCTTTGCTAGAAAGTCAGATATTTTAGTAACCTCACCAGGTTTCATCTTCCTTCAATGAGCGTCACATCGCTGCCGGTCCTGGAGGTCCCCAGCAAAAGATGCATTCGCAAGAAGGAGGCTGTAGCCATGCCGATACTCTGATGTGCTTATGGGAAAGGTACTTGCCTTGGGGTGGTGTTTCCGTGACTATCAGTCCCCAGAGATAGGCCTGGTAATTCTTTCAATATCTCCTGGGTACTGACATGCTCTAGATCATCAGACGCATGTATTATACCCTATAGGTACAATGGCATTTTCCTGGGAAAGGGGAGACAAAATACTATAATGTCTGAATGTCAGCTATAGTGTTAATAATATCTACTACTGTTTATTAATTAACTATTTAATAATTTATTATGGTGGTGGCTGGAGGCCAGGAAACCATTGTACTGGGCACTAATATGGCCGTCCAACATCTTGAGGGATGAAGGGAAACACGACAAAGTCAGTCAGTCAATGGTGCTTGGCAGGAGTGCGTGAGAAGACCCCAATGCATGAGCGGCAGACCTTCCCACAGTGGCTACAGGTCCACTTGCCAGATGCACTATATAAACACATAACAAAGACACAATCCCTTCCCTGAAGAGCTCACAACCTAAGTATAATACAGAGAATTTTTTCACTTCAAGGTCCCAGAAGCAAAGACAAGGTTTTCATCTCGAGGCCAAAAGACCAAAAACATCAAGACACTTGATCATGGCCTTGGATAGACCAAGAGACTACCTACACTTGACCAGAGCTCGGAGAGCCGAACGACTACATCAGATAGTGGAGGACACAGAAACAAGGAGGTTGACAAGGGATGTCAGCAGTGGGTGTGGTTGAACCTGGACATGGCTTATCTGCAAATGGACCAGGACAAATGGTGTCAATACTGTTCCAGAACCAGTGGTTAAAACCTACTTGGATGGACAGTTTGGAATGAGAAAGTGAACAGTGAGGGCTCTGTTCTTCTCTCTATAGCCTGCCTCCCTGCAGAGGACTCTGGCACCCACATTGTGCTTGATTCTCCATTGCCCTGCACCTGGGTCAGTCATGTGCACCATTGCAAAGTGGGTAGAAGGCACTACTAAATCAGAACAGTGGTATTTTACACTCTCACTGGTTTAAGACCCTGAGCATGTGCTTAGGTCTCACTGATTTTGATGGGAGGTAAATGTATGCTTAAAATTAAACTTACTCTAAAGTGCTTTCTTGGATCAGGGCCTAAATGACTACACAAGGTACAGGGCAGTGGAGAATCAGGCCTCTTGTCTTTCAGCAATATTGATTTTGTTTTCCCCACTTTCCTGCTCAGTGAAAGCTGAGCCAATTACAGGGCTTTGCTCTGTATAGTTATTACAGGAAATGCTCCTGAACAACACACATGTAGAGAACTCCTTAGAGCTGCGTAGTGAATCCCCAGAGGAGGCAGAGGAGAGTACCAAGGGGCCATCTACAACCAGAAGGGTGAGACTCAGGTGAAGCCCCATTTTTGTAGATGCTCGCGAGTGTGCGAGGCAGATTAATGGAGCTGCTTAATGTGCTGCAGCAGAAGAGTCCGGTCTCTGCTTAATGCAAAATCGCTGAGGAAGATAAAAAGAAAAAAAACTCGCACAGTACATTGCCTGCCAGCGGGGACGGGATGTGATTTACTGATTAGAAAGGGCATCTGAGAACACATGGGCATGAGCCGGAACAAAGGGGAAGGGAAAGACACTCTTCTTCCTGCACAGCCGGGAATGAAACCCTTTAGTATCCCAGCGTCTTTAGGGATTCTCCGGAGGAAGCGGAACAGATGCTGCTGCTGGCCAAATAGTCCCGAGTCACTTTCGGGAGCAGAGGGGAGACCTGAGAGGAATAGCACTCTTGCAAGTAACCTGACCCCCCCCACCTAAAATGAGCCCCTGACTCTGGGAGGGGAGGGGAGAGGAGAGGAGAAGCTGGATAGGTTTTTTATATTCATCGTTTTGAGTATTACTATGTGACCAGTTTTAATATGTATATAAAGCACTGATCGGCGTGTGTAATGCGTCGGCCTGGCTGTGGGTGAGGATGGAGAGTAGCTGCTGGCTATTGCTCCCTGATGTTGGGATCAGTCTTTTAGCTCAAGCGGTAGAGATCTGTCCTGCCGTCAGATGCTGCTCAAGACAATCTGCCGCCTTACTCAGAACTTCAGTGTGCCGCCTCTACTCCTATCCTCTGGGGGGGAGGTGTCATGTCAGACGATGAGCCTTCTGAGAGTTTGGTGGTTATGATGAAAGTGGGGGGCGGGGAGGGAGGGAGGGAGGCAAGCCCCTCTGTCATGCTGGAGGGGCAGCCCAGCCAAATTTGAGGGAGTGGTTTGAGCTTAGGTTTGGCCCTGCCATCCTAGGCAGCTGGCTAGTTTCCCCATAGCTAGAGCAGCAGTGATGGAGGACCTGCTGTTAACCCAAAGTGGAGGTCACCCACTACACTATGATTCACTTGTGGTAGCGCACACGGAGTGCTAGGTACTTTCCAAACACTCAGGGCAGCTCCTGCTCTGAGGCGCTCGCAAGGCAATGACAGCGCTTAGGAGAAGGGGAACAAAACTAGGAAACGTGTTTACACTTGATATACAAATCAACAAGATTCACTGTAGGCATCAGGGCAGAGGTGGGTTTTTAAGAGGAACTTAAACACGGACTGAGTAGGGGCTGTGCAGATGAACTCATGGCCCCATGCCTGGTGGGTGCCTAGGAGACAGTATGGAGGTGACGTGTGAAAATATAATATTTACACCATCTTTTTTTTTTTTTTTTTGCACAGGATGCTACAAGATGTTGGCATGGACACGGGTGGAGTAGGGTGAGGGGGTAACACAAACATAAAATCATTTAGAGCTAAGGGGATGAGGGGCCTGATATCTCAGGGACTAGTAATAAAGATCCCTTCACTTCTTGGTTGCTGATTCTAATCCTACCTAAGCGTCCTTAAGGTCTGGCAGCAACTCAGTGGCTTTGATGAAATAAAATAAGTCTCAGTCCATTTCCCAGAGGCCAAGGATCCACAGCAGGATCAGGGGAAAGGTTCTGAGATCCTGAATCTCCTCCCTCTTCATCCCTAGAGCTGATCTCTCCAGGTCAGGAATGAGTCCCTTTGGTGGGCCAGAATGTAAGGGAATCTTGCTTTGCTATGGTCTGTGCTGTACTCTGTTCCACAGAAAGACAGAGAACTTCTCTCATTGATGCTGTCAGCACAGCATCATTCACTAGTACTAAATTCACTTAAAATTATACTAACCCGGAAATGGGATGGCTTTCCAACCAGCCAGGGTCCCTAAGCTGAAGCACTTTTTAAAACTCAGTCACATTACTATTTGCTGCCACATGGGAAGTGTTTGCAAGCACAGAATAATGACCTATTTGTTTAGCCTGAGAGGTCTTCTAGACATAAGCCAAAATGCAAAGCGGGTTGCTTATTGGTTTCGTTTCCATTATGGCATATTGGCTCCAGTATCTTGTACTATGGTGTGATTTAGGAAAGAGGCCCTGAGTTGCATTGACAGACATTGACTGCAGCTAAAGGTGATTAAGAACGTGTTGGAGTGAATAAACCATTAAATATTAGAAAAAAAAATTCTCTGCTTTCAGCAACAACACAACAATTGGTTTCACTCACAAGTCCTTGATTCCAGGGGAAATCAGTTGTTTAGTTCAATTCCCGATGCCAAGGAGATCAGAGTGAAAGAATATCTCTTGGTTTCGGTAAATGCATCAGAATCTGCATTAAAAAACTGGTCTGGGTGAAAATATTTCTTTTATGATAGGCAAGCTTTGGCCTTGAAGACAGTTTCAAGGAAAAATATCCGAATTCTCAGAAATGTCTCTATGCTTCGAGGAAGGTATCTATATTGATTTCAAGGAGAAGAGATTTGATTAAAAGAAGCTTTCTTTCTTTCACTGCATAAGACACTCTATGTCAAATGGATAGGAAAATGAAATGGGCAGGAGTCAGCCTGACTTTCCCTTTCCTCTGGCCCATCACATAGTAAAAAAGAATCAGTGTGAAATGGATTTGAAAATAAAGAGATTTTATTTACAGGTGCAGTCTGAGCTGGAAAATACGTGCTGTTTTCACTGGTTCTGATAGTCTAGGGGGAGTCCAGGGATGCAGAGGGCAGAGCAGTTTCAGAAAAATCACTTAATTAACTTTTAGAGTTGAGCTCTCTTTATTAATAAACATTAAGGGCCTGATCCAGCTCCCATTCAGATCAATGGACAAGTATGACGGGGTGGACTAGGCTCGCTGCTAGAAATCTTGTGGCCCTGCCACACCCTGCCCCAGAAAAGGGAAGTGGAGAGGGTCCTCCAAGCTGCCTAGAGAGGCTGCGTGGGATGCAACCAATCAGGAAAGAGGCTGCAGGGAGCAGCCAGTCAGGGCCCAACAGGCTTGTATAAAAAGAGCTGCAGGGCCAGAGTGCGTTCAGTCTGCTGGCAGAGACTGTGGGAGCAACAGGTGCTCCTGGCTGGCTGCAGGGGCTGAAAGGACAGGACAGAGCAGTTGCTGGCAGGGACCAGGGGAGCCTGAGAATAGCTGCTGGGACTAAGCTGATAGTTACTGGCAGGGACTGGGGGAGCAAGAGAGTAGCTTCTGGCTGGCTGCTGGGACTCAACTAAGATGGGCTGCGGGGAAGTGGCCCAGGGAAACATAGAGCAGCAATTAGAAAAAGGATGCAGCATGGGACTGTTATACTTAAAGGGTCCCTGGGCTGGGGCCTGGAGCAGTGGGTGGGACTGGGTGTCTCCTTCACCCCCATCCACCACTGGGGGAAGTGGCTATGCCCTAAGGAAGGGAATGAGAACTGTGGCACCCTAAGGAAGGGAGCCACAGTGGGACTGACTCAGCGGGGAGCTGTGGTCCGAGAACTGAGCCCAAGAGGGTGGCTCAGCAGGAAGGCTGGGGTCATTGAAGACTCAAGTAGAGGCAAGGAGTCCCCAGGGAAGAAGCCCTCAGGCACTGCTCTGTTCCAGAGTAGGAGGCTTGCAACCTAGCCGGACCAAGTGAGGGTACCGTGATGGGCCCTGCTGGACTGGTTAAAGTCTGGGCCTAGGGAGGGCTGCAGGACATTTTGGACTGTATACCCTGGAAGGCATTTGTTTATTTTGCATAGAGGGATATAAAATCATGAGTGATGTGGAGAAAGTAGATAACTTTTCCTTATTTACTTATTCCCATAATACAAGAACTAGGGGCCACCAAATGAAATTAATGGGCAGCAGGTTTAAAACAAATACAAGGAAGTTCTTCTTCACACAGCGCATAGTCAACTTGTGGAACTCCTTGCCTGAGGAGGTTGTGAAGGCTAGGACTGTAACAGCGTTTAAGAGAGAACTGGATAAATTCATGGAGGTTAAGTCCATTAATGGCTATTAGCCAGGATAGGTAAGGAATTGTGTCCCTAGCCTCTGTTTGTCAGAGGGTGGAGATGGATGGCAGGAGAGAGATCACTTGATCATTACCTGTTAGATTCACTCCCTCTGGGGCACCTGGCATTGGCCACTGTTGGTAGACAGGATACTGGGCTAGATGGACCTTTGGTCTGACCCAGTACGGCCATTCTTATGTTTTTATGCATGTAGATAGAGTGTGACCCGGCTGGAGGGTTGAGTCACCGAAGACCCATCTGACAAGCACAGCAGCTGACAGGGGCACCGTGAGTGGAGGAAAAAACTGCAGGCACGCACACACTTCACCAGGGGGTGCTCATGAGAGGTGGATGCCACCCCATTACACCAATCCCACAGGATTGAGCCCTAAACATTCACAGCTGTTAGAAAGGGGAAGGAGCTTCTAGATCATCTGGTCCATCTTGCTGACAGTGCAGGATTGCAACCTACAGCATGTTTTCTAGCATCTTGTCTAATCGAGTTGAAAATGCCCCACATGTTGAGGTTTCTGCACCTTCCTTCAGATACTCTTCCCCAAATAGTTATCATTGTCAGAAGTTTTCTCCTGTTCCCCTTCTTAATTTCACTCCATTATTATTAGCTATATCATGGTGGCTGCACTAGAAAGAGAGGGATAAAGGAGTACATTGAGACATCTGTCTCCCTGTCTAGCACCTTGATCTCATTTGGAATCTGTGAACATTGCTATAATAACAATAACTAATAAACTCCCTACCAAATATCAATTAATGAACAATATGTGATCAGAGCAAACTTCCTTTAGTTGATTATTCTGAGGTCATGATGCTGTTGCTAACATTTATGGGTGTCAAATGGACCAGAATAGTTTGAATTGGGGAAAGGAGATATATATTCTTTTTAACCACAGCTATAAAACTTCCATTGTGGGATCAAAACCTTTCCTCCATGACACAATCACTGAGTGATCTTGATAAAGCAGCCCCAGTGATCACGTCAATCAGACAGCCTAATCAATGTAGTGGAAGTTTTCACGGTTGGATAGCTGACTCGCTATACAGAAGCTAGTCTCCCATGCAGATGGAGGGATTGTGGCAGGGAGAGACAGATTAATATATGTGATATATCTGGGGGCACCTAAATATGTCAAAAATGCCTATTAAGCAGTACAGTTAATGTAATTGCCACCTAGAAAACCTCCCGCACGAAGCTCCTTAAGCTTGCTTCATTTTTTATCATCTCCATTTCGGAGCCCTGTGTGTGTGTCTCTAGGTGAGCTGTCAGGCTGAGGTTTCTAAGCCGTTGTGATTCCTGCTATCCCATGCATGACAATGCCTCTCGCTGAAGCTTGTTTTACGGGAGAGCCTGTAGGAGCAGCTCAGACACTGCCCTGAGCAGTTAAAGCAAGGTCAGTGACCATTTTAAGAATGCCTCCAAAGCAGTCGTCAGTGCCCAGACTTTGCAATGGACGAGGTGGTAAAGCTGGAGAGAAAAAGAGCAGCTGTAGTCATGTGGCGTCTCAGTCGTTTCAGAGCTGGCTGTGTATTTCAGGACTTAGTCAACGCTGTATTATCGCCTTGAAAACCTTCATGGATTCATCCGTTTACTCCCCGATGTACCATACCGTATTAAAAGCTACTGGCCAGATTCCCCAGCTGCACTGAAGTCCATGGAGCTACCCCAGTTTACACCAGCTAAGGATTTGGTATTACAGGGTGAGGGCACTGGATGACTCAGGAAAAGGTCATGGAGGATGGGGGAACTGGGGAACCAGTTCAAATCTGCTCCGGAGCAGCTCTAGGTGCCCAGTTTGGAGTGATCACCGTAGCGCACACTAATACCTTCTTTCAAACTGAATGGACAGATTAAGATCAAACAGCAGAACAGCTGGCTCAGGGTGGCGTCTGAGGCCTGGTCAATGGTGATGAGATGCCAGCATACCAGGGGAGGGATGAATTATTGATGAAAGGGATGAGATCTTATTACACGTTTACAGACACAGGATTCAAGTGCTGGGAGATGTTACCTGTGGGACATAGATCAATGTGCTAATGGTTAATGTCCAAAAGAAAGGAAGGGGATTGGACAGCACTGTACCACCTCGTCTTTGGAAGGGGTCAGTCTGGGTTGGCTGTATCAGAGTCCTCATCCAGGGACGAGCAAGCCACGGATATAGGCCATTTCTGTGCAACTGAGCTCAGGCATGAGAATTACTATCGGAGGCAAATGCCGTGAGGCATAAAGACACCCAGCAGGAGATCCACCTTTGCATATCATTTATCCCCCTTTACCAACATGGGGCCCAGTTCTGCTCTCTTTGAAGTGAATAGCAAAAATTCTCCAATTGTCATCACTGGCAGCAGGATCTGGCCAATTATTAGCACAGACCTGATGCGTTGAAGACAATGAAATGACTTCCATTGACTTAAATACCAATGGTACCAAATTGCAGGGTGGGGGCTTTTGGGGAAGGGCGAATCACCCCCCTCCAACATGTATTTTGCACTTGCTCAAAGCTTCATAGGCCACAGAGCCAGGAGAGAGGGAAGTGGCCACTTTTAAATGATGGGCCTGTACCAGATCAGTACAGTTGCTGTCGGAGCGGTCTAGAGCTTTGCTCTGGCTACTTGGTTGCAATGCTGCTGAAATTTGACCTGGCCAGACAGAGGAGAAGCTGGGCCAAATGGTCCTGTGACCTAGTGTGCTGGGAGCCTGTTCCTGTACATTAGGGCCCAGAGGAGTTCTCTGAGAACTCAAAGCCCAGCAACACTGGCTCCTGCATGGTATAGGTAAGAGAGAGAGGAGATTCCACAGCCAAGCGGGCGGGCCCTGCAGGAGAAGTGGGGGCTGAATGCCAGGGGTTCCCTGCTGGGGGAGGGGAGGACCAGAATTTGCCCCCTCCCAAGAAATAGCTGAATGAGTCCCACTGTTAACTAGGCGTTGGATCAGGCCATAAATGAGTCACTCATTACTCGGAACATACTCATGTTTTATGCATGTTTACCATTGACTAGCACGGAGAGCGGGATTTCCAAAGTAGTGAGTTAGGTGCCTCGCTCCCAATAAAACCCACCTAACTTGCTTAGGCTCCTTGAAAAAAAAATCCCATCCTGAGGCCTTGTGATGCGTAGAGTCCCCTAGTCACTAAGGGCCCCTAATCTTTGTGGTGCACCTGCTCAGCACTTTGCAGGAAGGACTTGGCCATAGATAGGACTGGAATCTCACAGCAGCTCTCTGTTGTTAGCTGAAAATAGCAGGTGCACCGTGAACAGAAACTTTTCTCCCTCCCCAGTTTATTAATCCCTGGCATATGAGTGGATGTCATCAGTGTCAAATTAACTTCAGTGCATATTCAATCATTCAATCCTTTGGGGGCTTAATGCACCCTGAGACTAGCAGTTGCTAATAAATCTGAATGCCCGAGTTTCATTTATCATTGCTCCTTTTAAAAGTGCAAGTCAATCAGGGGGAGAATGTGCTATAATTAATGGGAGGAGGAAGGGGAATGGCATTATTGTGTCATGTTTGTTTTTGGTATTAACCATTCTTACTAAGCTTCCAGAACTCAACCACAGCCTCATTAAATACTGTCATTGGGCTAATTAGGCAGGTTTCGTACCTAACAATGGGGAATCATTTTATGGAAATATCATCAAGGAAAAGGAGAGAAACAAACCATTCTTTTTTTCAGGGAAAGTCACAGAAGAAATGAGATGGTAATTCACAAATCTACCAAGCCAAAAAAACTCATAGAGTTTCCATCAACACCACCTTGTGAGTCAAGATTAGGTGGCATTTGATAGGGGGTGCCTGGCTTGAATAATGCTCTCTCTTGTTTTTCTGTTTGTTAGAAAATACCTATCATGTGTCCTCTCTTCTAGGCATTGAGAGTCCTATCTACACTTGGGCTGCAACTGTCAAAGGAACGCTAGGAGCCCAACACCAACTGACTTAGGCTCTTGGAAAATCTCATTCCAAAGTGATAGGCTACTTCAAGATATAGCTAAGGGGCAGAGAAGTTTCAATACATTTGAAACTTTATTGCATATTTATTGAGACATCTGTATGAATTGTCTGCATATGCATTCCATTCTTTAAAAAAACCAAACACCATAAAGGGCTCGGTTTAATTCATTCAGCAGCTCTGCTCTGTACCCTTTTGCTTTATGCTTTACTAATCAATAATAATAACCACCTCTATGGAAAGGCTATAATTCTCACTATATTTATTAGATCGTTTTAAAGGGATAAAGCTGACCCAAGAAAACATTATCAATAACAAACAGGAGTGACATCACGTATAAGGAATTCGCATACCACAGAGGGTTTACCAGGGTGTATGTTAGAGAGTGAGACTGTAGTGGCTATAAAAAGTCTCTGTGAATTCTATAGTGATGATTTTTACTAGTTATTAGTTCTTCTTTGTATAGGTCCATCCTCAGTCCTTTGCAGAAATGTGCCAAGAAAAGGCCCCGGCCTTGAAGCTACAATCTATGCATAATTATTAATTGGTAGTGAGGTAATGCCTTGGAGCTCCAACCTGATATTGAACATACCCATAGGACTCCTTTGTGATTGTTGCTTAGCATTATGCATAGGACTCAGCCTAAACCCCGTGAAGTCAATGGAAGGACTCCCTTTGCTTTCAATGGACATGGGCTTTGTAAACATAGTAAGCGAAAGTCCCTGCCCCAATGACTGATCCATCTACTATCTACGTGCACAGATGCCCATCCCTCCGATCATTGACATGTCTGAGTGGGGCCCTTCTGTTGAGTGTCTCTATCAAATATAGACAATATCACAGAAAGCAGCATAATTCTGTCTATTTTTCTGCTCCTAGGCTCACGCTGCCCTAACATGACATAATCAGCTGTATGCTATTAGTCAATAACACCTGCCTTCTTCATATGGCCCCACTCAAGTCTAGTGGTCCATCCTGCCTTTACTGCTGACACCACCCTGATCCTCAGGGTTTCCTCTGGTGCCAGCCAGCAAATGAGGCTTACATGACCGATGGCATGGTTCTCCTCTCTAAGCAACACAGCCAATCCCAGCTCCAGCATTGGGTTCCAATCTCCCACGGGTGCCGATGTGGGTGAAGGAGCTGTGGAAGCAGGGAGAGAGGGATATCAGCACTGAGACCCGCTACACAGGCCTGAGAGCAGAATTATAGGCCCTAGTTTGCTCCCATTGACCTCAATGGGAACAGGCTCCGCTGGTGCAGTACTGGCATAGACTAGAAGTTATATCAATGGAAAGGAGACATGTTAGAGCAGAGTCCACATTGTGGAAGACGAGAGCCGCTGTCTGTACGCAGAAGCCAATTCTAGTTTTCATCTATATCTTTTTATGAATAAACCTTTAGATTTTAGTGTGGGGCAGGAGTGGTGACTGCGGGTGGGGTGGGGGTGGGAGGGCTATGCTGGTGGAGGGTCCCACCGAAAAAGGGAAGGGTCTGAGGGGGAAGGGCAGGCTCAGGGGTAAAGGGGCATTAGGACCCTGAGGCGGCAGTTGATCCAGGTAGGCAGCATGGAGCTGCACAGGAGAAGCAGGGGCGCTCTGCTCCGGGGCCCCGGGGAGGTGCATGGGGGCAGCAAGGAGAAGGCGCGTGGGGGCGGCAGGTGAGGCTGGGGAGGGGGGAGACCCAGCCCCAAATATTGGTGGAGCCGGGCCCCTGGGCTCTGAATATTTCTGGAGCTTGGGCACCACCAGGGAATATAATTCGCCATCCCGCTCTCCTCATCAGTCATTACCACTCGGCAGTATTTTGTCACTCGCCAATCTTAGCAGCCGTGATTATATATTATATACCAATTCACTGATAAAAAATATGTTTAAAAATTTGTCCTTGAGAGCTTCTTCAGACTCTTAGTCCCCAGGACCTGCTCCCCACAGCACAGCGAGAAAAGGCCGTCCAGCCCTGCTGGGACCTGGGAGAGAAGCACTGAAGGAAGCAGGATCTCTCCCTCTGCAACTACCTGAAGGTCCCTCGCCCCGAGGGAAGGGAGGCCCTGCTCCTGTTGCACCAGGGTGTGGTGTTCTGTCCCAGCTAGTGGCGCTGAGACCACAGAGAGAATTAAATGAGTCAGCTCCATAGCCCTAGGTACTAGCCAGTTGGCTTTTAGTTCATGCTGTAGAGGCCCATGCACTAAGCTCCAGAGGTCTCCGGTTCGATCCTGGCCACCGACAACCGGGATCTGTCAGCGTTACAGAGGCAGCTGCCACCCCAAGAAGGAGAGAGCTGCCATGCCACGCCCGGCCGCAAAGAGGTGCCAAGCACCCTTCAGAGCTTCCTGTGATAACCTGTGAACTTTGGACAATAGCGGGGTGCTAGGAAGTGTCACCCCCTTGTGTTGCCCCCATAGTGTCCTGGGTCAGAGCCCAGTGGGAGGCCCTGGGCTCCCCCACCATCTGCTGCGCCCTTCCCCCCCGCCCGAAACCCTGACCACTAGGCAACATCCCCACGAGTGAAGGCCATCACGAGGCATCCGTCTTCGAAAGTTTGCAGAGGATGCGGGAGCAGAAAGGGGAGAGAGGATGAGGGTGGCTCTTGGGAAGAGGGAGAGAGGGAGCCTGATGGGAATCTCTTGTTTATCGCCATCAACCCAATGATCAGATCATTGATGCCTAGAATCTTCCTTGATGTGTTGTAATTGATTGGATCTAGATTTTCTCCAAAACACTTTCACTAATCCTTTTGGTCAGCTTTGGAAAGTTAGCCCTTTCAGTGCACCCAATATAAATATTGCTGGTTGGGACTCCCCTCTATTGGTCATAAGAACAGCCATACTGGATCAGACCAATGGTCCAGCCAGCCCAGAATCCTATCCTCCCACGGTGGCCAATGCCAGGTGCCCCAGAGGGAATGAACAGAACAGGTCATTGTGAAGTGATCCATCCCCTGTCACCCATTTCCCAGCTTCCGGCAAACAGAGGTTAGGGACACTTCAAGAGCATGGTTTCGTATCCCTGCCCATCCTGGCTAACATCCAAGGATGGACCTGTCCTCCATGAACTTATCTAGTTCGTTGTTGGATCCTGTTATAGGCTTGACCCTCACAATATCCTCTGGCAAAGAGTTTCCCCAGGTTGACTGTGTTGTGTGAAGAAATACTTCCTTTTGTTTGTTTTAAAACTGCTGCCTATTCATTTCATTTGGTGACCCCTAGTTCTTGTGTTATGAGAAGGAGTAAATAACACTTCCTTATTTACTTTCTCCATACCCGTCATCATTTTATAGACCTCTATCCTATCCCCCTTTAGTCATCTCTTTTCCAGCTGAAAACTCCCCTCAGTCTTATTAATCTCACCTCATACGGAAGCTGTTCCATACCCCTAATCATTTTGATTTCCCTTTTCTGTACCTTTTCCAATTCCAATATATCTTTTTGAGATGGGGGAAACAGTTCCAGTATTCAAGATGTGGGCATACCATGGATTTATAGAGAGGCAGTATTACATTTGAGTCTTGCTATCTATCCCTTTCCTAATGACTTCCCAACATTTTGTTCGCTTTTTTGACTGCCGATGCACATTGAGTGGACGTTTTCAGAGAACTATCCACAGTGACTCAAAGATCACTTTCTTAAGTTGTAAGAACTAATTTAGACCCCATCATTTTAGATGTAGAGTTAGGATCATGTTTTTCAATGTGCATTACTTTGCATTTACCACCATCGAGTTTCATCTGCCTTTTTGTTGCCCAGTCACTCAGTTTGGTGAGATCCCTTTGTCACACTTTGCACTCTCTTTTGGACGTAACTATATCCATGGGATCACCTTTATCCACAAGCTTCTTGACTCCCTCAAAGAATTCTAATAGATTCGTGAGGCATGATTTCCCTTTACAAAAACCATGTTCACTCTTCCCCAACAAATTATGTTTATCCATGTGTCTAATAACTGTGCTCTTTATAATTTCACCCAATTTGCCTGGTATTGATGTTAGCCTTAGTGGCCTATAATTGCCAGGAGCATCTCTGGAGCCTTTTTTATGCATTGGTGTCATATTCACTATCCTGCAGGCATCTGGTATGGAAGCTGATTTAAAGGACAGGTGACTTATTGCTGTTTAATTTATGAATTTGTTCCAAAACCTCCTTACTGGTCCTTACTGAATAGTTAAATCATGATCATTGGCCCCAGAGTAGCAATGGACATCCAGTCCAGTGATCAGTTCATGTTTATCCACCCCAAAGAGGCCCACAATAGAGTCACCCCTAGTTGGGTACAAAACTTGGTATTAGAAAAGTATCTATAATTTTTCAAAATCTCCAAGGATGATTTACACCTGGCTATGGGACCTCCCCCGGCTGTCTCCCAATAGGAAGTGCCCTGTGCTAACCTCATTTCTTCCCACAAGTCACAGACAAGTGCAAAAGGAGAAACATTTCCTGCTCTCTGGTTTGGATTCAGTGAACTGTGCCAGTCCCAGACCAGTTCCCCTGCTGGGCTGTGTTAGTTAGCAGATTGATCCCTATCCATTCGAGGTCCTGGCGTTCTCAAGAACGTAAAACAGGTAACGATGTGTCTAATGCAGGGTGTGACAGACCCAGACCAGTGGGGTACAGGAGTCTGGTAGAGGGCAAATATACTGGTCACTGGATGAGTAGTTTTGAGTTCCCTGAGTGACCAGAGAAGGGGCTGCACTAGAGTAATCAGGAACCTGCTAGAACCATTTAAGGCAGGCAGGTTAATTAGGACACCTGGAGCCGATTAAGAAGAAGCTGCTAAACTCAATTAAGGCAGGCTAATCAATGCACCTGGGTTTTAAAAGGGGCTCACTTCAGTTTGTGGTGTGAGTGTGAGGAGCTGGGAGCAAGAGGCGCAAGGAGCTGAGAGGGAGAGCTGCTGGACTACCGAGAAACACAAGCGTTATCAGACACCAGGAGGAAGGTCCTGTGGTGAGAATAAGGATGCAGTTTGGAGGAGGCCATGGGGAAGTAGCCCAGGGAGTTGTAGCTGTCATGCAGCTGTTACAGGAGGCACTATAGACAGCTGCAGTCCACAGGGCCCTGGGCTGGAACCCGGAGTAGAGGGCGGGCCCGGGTTCCCCCCAAACCTCCCAATTGACCTGGACTGTGGGTTCTTCCAGAGGGGAAGGTCTCTGGGCTGTTCTCCAACCCACATGGTGAATCTCTGCGGCAAGGAAAATCCGCCAATAAGCGCAGAACCCACCAAGATAGAGGAGGAACTTTGTCACAAGGGGTTCTCAAACTTCACTGCACTCCGACCCCCTTCTGACAACAAAAATCACTACATGACCCCAGGAGCGGGGACTGAGCCCTCTCGAACCCCAGGTGCGGGGGGGAGGGGAGGGGGAAGCCAAAACCTGAGTCCCCCCACCCTGTGTGGGGAGGCCAAAATTGAAGCCCAAGGGCTTCAGCCCCAGACAAGGGGCTTGCAACCTGAGCCTGACTGCCTAGGGCTGAGGCCCCCAGGCTTTGGCTTCCCCCTCAGTCAGTGGGACTCGGGCTTTAACTTTGGCCCCAGGCCCCAGCAAGGATAAGCCAGCCCTGGTGACCCCATTAAAATGGGGTTGCAACTCACTTTGGGGTCCTGACCCACAGTTTGAGAACTGCCTCCCTGCCCACCACTTTTTGTACCCTCTCTCCCCTACCTCAGTGGGCTGTAACCAGCGACAGGAACATTCCAGTCATATGCATTGTCTCTCCGGGTTTCCCCCTTTCCCCTCCCCCGGGAGAATTTCCAACTCCTCTTTCTTATTGCCCAGATTCCCCTGCCAAGACCAGTGTTGCTTCCCTTCATGAGTTATATCCTGCAGGGCACATACACCACAGCACAGCATTCCCCCGAGTCTACACTGGTGTTCCTGGCTTACAGATAACCCATCCTGCAGTGAGAGACTCCATCTCCCGTGTCCCTTTCTTCCCTCCATTGCAAGGTGGTGGGGGAGAAAGAACATGTCCCGAGGGCTGAGGCACCATGGGATTGCTGGTGTTGCAGCATGCTCTCCAGGAACCCTCAAGCCTCTGCAGCATCAGAACAGCAGAGCCTGGATTGGAGCAAGGGAAAGGCCTGTTTTCCACAGAATCCTTCCCTCAGGCCTGGAGCATTTAGAGCAGAAATCCCTGTGGGAGTTAATGTTGCTCTAAAAAGAGCTGCCAAGCGGGGGGTGAAGCTTCTTGACAACACCACACAAAGGGATCTGTTTGTTGAGCTGCATAAAGCCCTGCACTGATTCTCTGAGAGGATTCCCCCGAGCAGTTGGGGGAGGCAGGACCTTATTCCTTACCTCTCGTGACAGGGCCGTGTGAGAGCTTGTAGGAAGCCAGAGGCAGCTTTCTAGAGGGTTAATTCAGAAAGTCCCTGTGGAACCTAGGGGCTGCGGCCTATGGCAGGAAAGAGCCAGGTGGTGGTTGGAGAGACTCTAGGAGGAATGCTATGGGATGGCGCTCTGATCTCCTCTTCACTCTGCTTCTTCCCACCCCCACCTTTGGGGTAAGCGCATCACCTTCTCCTCATTGTCTGTGGGCTGGAAACCACAGATGGCAGGAGAGAGGTTGCCCACTCAGCCCATGCACAGGAGGATCCATTGCAGCTCACATCCTCCTGCTTGTCCCAGCCCAGAGGAATGCATGACACCGCGCCTGGACTGTGACTGCATTAGTCGCCAACAGGAGAGTGTGCCGGGAGAGAACACATGTCTACACAACTTTTTCTGGACTGCTGCGGCGGGGGGAGAGAGGCCCGATTCCATCTGGCTCTTTAGGACTCTGAGCAAGCTCTGGGCGCTGGAGAGAGGTCTCTGGAGCCTCTGAATGTGCAGAGATGTGGCTTCTACCTAGTCCAAAGTAACCTGCCGTGTTCCCCTACAAGAGTCATATTAACAGGCAACACTGCCTCTATTGCCTTGGCCACATGTATCGTGTCCGTTTTCTGGTGGCTCATCCAGAAAAGGAGGACAAGAGCTCACTACTGCTACCACCTGGGGGAGTTGCTGGGTTGAGATCAGCTGGTAGAAGGAGGCAATAGCCCCAGAATCTGGGACTTCAAACCCCTAGAGTGACCTCTTACCTTTATAGACCCCTCCCCCCCCTCAGAGTCATACACAGCTATTTTAAAGTTTAGCCTGATAGTAAAGAGACCCCCTTTCAACCCTTCACCACACAAGAGAAAGCCGGCAGCATTTGTTATTAACTATTTATTTCTCCTTTCCTGGCTCCCAAACTGCTTCTCCTCCCTACTGCCGCCAGCCACCTTCACATTCTCCCTCTTCTCTCCCCGGCTCTGCTCACTTGATTGCAGCAGCTCAGCGGATGGTCCAGCTTTACTCTTTCACTTCCATTCTTCTTCACTTCTTTGGGTGGCTGCATTTGCCATTGAGCAGGCTGATGGAAATACCTGGGTGCTCTGTCTAGGCCAGGGGTCTCCAACACGCGGCCTGCGGGGCTATTTCTCTAGGTAAGCGGCTCCGGGCCAGAGCTCAATGCTGTCCTGCACCCCAACCCCCTGACATGAGCCTCCTGCCTGCACCCCAATCCTCTGCCACACCTCGCACTCCCGCCTGCACCCCACACCCCAACCCCCTGCCACACCTCGCACTCCATGCTGCACCCCAATCCCCTGCCTTGAGCCTCCTGCCTGCACCTCAACCCCCTGCTGCACCTCAACTTCCTGCCCTCAGCCCCCTGCTGTATTCCCCACCCCTTCTACACACTAACCTCCTGCCCTGAGCCCTGTCTGAACCCCAACCCTCTGCCACACCACATTCCCTCCTGCACCCCAACCCCCTGCCCAGAGCCCCCTGCTGCACCCCACACCCCAACTCCCTGCCCTGAGCCCCCTGCACCTCAACTCCCGCCCTGAGCCCCCGCCACACCCCTCCTGCCCCCTCTGTCGGTTGGGGTGTGGGGTGCAGGCGGGAGTGCTGGCAGAGGGCTCATGGCAGGGGGTTGGGGTGCAGGACAGCATTGGGCTCTGGCCCGGAGTCACTTACCTAGAGAAACAGCCCCGCAGGCCGTGTGTTGGAGACCCCTGGCCTAGACAGAGCACTCAGGTATTTCCATCAGCCTGCTCAATGGCAAATGCAGCCACCCTGCTCAGGCACTTGGCACCCACTAGCAATGGTCTCTGACAGCGGCATTGCCAAGGGGAGCTCAGCAGATGGTCCCTTCTATGGCTTCCTGCGTGGGAGGGAGGTTGGTCTTGTCATTTAAGGCCTAGCATCAGAGTCAGGGCTCCTGGATTCTCTGACTTCGGAAGTGGGTGGAGTCTAGTGGAGCCTCAAACTGGGGCTGAACTTCATGGGTCCTCGGTAATCAATTTTCAGCAGGCTTCCAGGTGGGGGGTTGGAGTGTGGCTGCTCCCATGAACCCTGCAGACCCGGGCTGAAGACCCCTGGGTGGTGACAGCGAGTTCTCTCCCTGCTCAAACCTCCTGCAGCAGGAAACAGTCTCCAGGATCGTGGACACATCCTTGGAGAATAAAATGAGGATATCATGATGAGAAATAGGGCTCTGTACCGGATCCGGGGACAGGGAAAGCTCCCAACCAGGATATGTAGTAGGAGCCCTCTGTTTTTTGCAAGAGCCCTAAGTGGCAGGACAATTGAACAGCTCTTACCTCCAGGAGGTGCATGGGATCTTCCATCTGAGCCTCAATGGGACCCATGTTGCTTGGTTTGACAGGGTGAGATGACCTGTCCCCACTGCTCCCTGAGCTGGGCTGGCTGCAGGATCTGGGTGACAGGCTGGGACAGAACCTGAAAGACAGATGTGACAATCAGGGTTCTGTCACCTCAGGGGGACAACAGAGGGTCTGAACCCCCAAGAATAAGCAATTGATTCAATGAAGAATTATTGTGCCCTACAGATACATCATAAGGTCCTCTCATGGATTGGTAACTGGTTAAACACTGCTCTGCACTGACTGCCCTGACCACGGCTGGCCCAATGGCCCACCGCAGCTCCAGTTACCAAGAGAGCTGGAACCAGAGGCCTTCCTGCTCCTGGGACAGAGGAGTAGGTTGAGGATCTACTTGGATGTGAGTGTTGGCCTTCCCCAAGCCCATGGTCTAGACTCCATTCAGGGCAGTGCACAGGAGCTACAATTCCTATTCTGGATCTAGGGGTGGTTTCAGTTTGCTGGCAGGAGACTGGACATGAGACCTTGCAGTTGCAGGGCGACCCAGGCACTAACATGGGCAGGGAAGTTTGAGGAACAGGGCAGAGGCCTGTGTGGGGCAAGGAGGGCAGGGATTTGGGAAGCAAGAGCAGAGGCTCACACACTTTCTTCATGTGGGACAGGATGATCCCCATTTCAGAGAGAAAGTGAGGCACCAGCAGGGAGAGTGACCTGGCCAGGATCATGTTCCCACTCAGTGGCAGGGCTGCAGTATAATCTGTTCCCTGCTCATCACTGGACCCTGCTGCCCCTTCTGTAGGACCCCTCCAGCCATCCTCTCCCCTAGGCCATCCTCACCCCCCTTTCCAGAATGGAAAGCCATCCTCACAGGCTCTTTCCAGAATGGAAGCAGGCTTGTAACATTTCACTCACCGCTAGGCTCCCCTTCCTGGCCAGGCCTGGGGTCACAGCTTTCCTGCTGGGCTAACACCCCTACCCAGAGGGCTAGGGCACTCGGGCAGCTTTTTGCCTGGGAACTCAGCCCTTCAGCCAGGTGACCATCTTTTAGTCCACTCCTTCCTGGGTCGCTCGTCCCAAACGAAGAGTCCAAACATGTCTTTAACCAAAACAAGTTCCTCCGTCCCTTCGGGGCTTTTCCTCAGCCTGACTTTGGCTCGACTTGCCCTTGCTGGCCTTGGTAGCCCTTTCTCTGGCTTTGTACATCCCCTTCCTTAGAGACCATGGGAGAACCATGGATTCTAGGTTCTGCCCCAAGGCCCTGTACCGAACAGCTAGGCCTGCTCCTGTACCTTTGCTGCGGTTTCCCCTGGCTTTCCCCTCAGGAACCCTAACATGCGCTGACCTTAGAACCTAACCCCCGCGTAAGATGTGACTCCACTGTATATCATTTGATAGTTTAGCGACGCTCCAGGGGGAGGGGAGGTGGAAGGGGCTGGCCTCTCCTTTTGCCTCTCAATTAGGGCTCATTCTATAATCAGCTTGGCTAGGCCCCAGGCTGTGCAGCCCAGGGAAAAGCACCCTGTTACAGGCCTGCTCTGCCCACTCCGACTGTTCTTGGCCTGGGGTCCTTGCTCCCCATTTCAGACCTGGTTCTCTGAGGGACTGAGGAGACACAGGCCCCACTGCCTGGAACTGGAGTTTGCTCGTTCTGGTGACTCTGACATTCAGAGGCTGACAGGTGTGGTGAGGGGGCTGGAGAACCCCCACTGCTGTGGAACATGGAGCTGGAGACCGGAGATGCCAGGTGATCAAGACTACCCAATGCTCTCTTCATGCCCGAGGGGCTGCAGTCTCCTGCCAGAAATGCTCTCAGGAGTCCAAGTTCGAGGACGTCTCTGGAGAACCCCTTCCTAGGAACAAAACCAGGGTGGTAGGATGATGGAGAAGTCTCTGTCCCAGAGCTAGGAGCCAGGGACAGGGGAAGCTCCCTGACAGGATATGCATCGGGGATGCCATTTCTCCCCCAAGAGACTCACACGTCCCAAGGAGTAAATGGCTCTTACCTGCAGGAGGGACTGGGGTCTTCCATCTAAGCCTCTTTGAGAGCCAGCGTTGCTTGCTTGGATGGGACGAGGTGACCCGTCTCCACTGCTCCCTGACGTGGCTCAGCTATAGGATGCTCCCGTCTGGGAGGCTGTGCTAGTTTCCAGGGCCTGGAAGACAGCTGGGAAGGAGGCTCCTATTCCTGTCACGCCCAGAGACCCCATAGAAGGGCCAAGGGGAGAATAAAGGGCAGGAGGTGAAGCTAGCCCTGAGCCTCTGTCCCACCCCCACCTCCTCAAAAGTGGAGCTTTCCGAGCTCCAGTGGGGCTGTGGTCCTGACACAAGGGCTTTTCTGCACCATATGGGGCAGGGAGAGCTCTGCATGGGTGCACGGGGAATGGGAGGGGGATAGACCAAGGAAAGGGAGGAGGGGAGTGGGTGCGAGGGAAAGAGCTCCTGCCCCATATGAAGGAATTTGAGGGGCAGAGGGAAGGACGCTGCTCCACAGAGAGGGGAGAGAGTTTCTGTGAGTGCCAGGGGGCTCCATTTCCCCTTCCACTAGTTCCCTGTACGGGTCTCTCACTCTCCCACTCAGAGGGAGGCCGCTCCGGCTGGCCCAGTCTGGGCCGGACCAGAGTCTCCAGGGTAGCGGGGGCCCACAATAGGGCTAGGCGGTTGTGACCGGGTTGGGACTCACCACCATGGCGCCTCCCGCTGGTCGCTCCGGGAATTAGCTCAGTCCATGAGGAGCGCCCTCTGCTGGGGGTGTCCCGTCTGTCTCTTGTCCTCCATTGGCATCTGGACCCACGTTGCTCCCTACTTGACTGTGTCCTTCAGGCCACTACCCCTCTGCCAATGCCCACTAGTCCAGCCTCACCCCATTCCAAGGGGCAGGGGTTAGTAACAGTCCTTGCACCTGCCTCAGTGGCCAACCGCAACCCCCACAGTCTAGCCCCTTGTTTCAAGGGCCAGTTACAATTTGTCTCGGCTACCGGATGGCCAGGTGCAGTACTGCCCAGCCCGAGGTGCTGGTCTCCTGCTCTAGACAGGCCTTCCTCCATGAAGTTCTGGGACAGACTACCTGCTGCTCGCCTGGGCAGCCATTATATAGGGCCTAGCCTAGCCCCGATTGGCTGGCTCTAATCTCGGCCTTGATTGGCTCTCAGTAGACCCTTCCCTGATTGGCTGTCAGCTTGAACAGCCATTCTGTCCTACTCTAGCCCCCTCTCATGTGGGGGTGGGGCAGTTGCCCCACTACAAACCCTCCCCCTTAAAAATGCTCACGGGGGAGGGGAGAAAAGGGGTCCCTATCGCCCCAGCTGCCTTCGCAGCGGGGCCTGTAGGGCATCCCTTTCCTCTCGCAGGCCCTCCAAAGTCTGGAGCCACCTGCTTCCCACCTCTAGGGTCTGGGTTCCCACTGTAGAACGCCCTGGTCCTATGTGGGTTCCTACTTCTGTTTGGGTTCCCACATGGGCCCTCCTGGCTCCTATGTGGGTTCCCTCATTTCGGTGGGGCCTCTCTGCCCCAGCCCCTTTCTCTCTAGGGGCCTCCATCTTCACCACCCCTTCCCTGGGGCTGGTCTCTGACCGAGCCCTTGTCTCAGACACTCCCCCTTTCTGCTTCAGGGGGCAGTGCCTCTTTAAATGTCCTCCTTGGTGGCAGTGGAAGCACTTTCTGGATCTTTCCCCTGCCATGTCCCTAATCCTGCTTGTTTGGGCCCGGGCCTTGGGAGTCTTGTAGGGCCACTCTCTCTTCAGGTGCCCCGGCTCCCCACGGACCCAACAAGCTGGGGGGCCCCCCTGTTACTCTCACAGGGAGTGCCTTTTCTGGGTGGGGTCTCTCTGCCCCCTCCCAGTAGGGACTCTCCCTCCTTTAGTGTCCCCATCGCCTACAGGCGAAGCAGTTCAGCGTTCCCGGCCCCAGCCTCTCGCCCTTGGTGCCAGATCTCGTTTGGTCTGGGTGCCGACCTCCACAGCAGCCAGAACAACTCCCTCTGCTGCTCGGCAAGCCGAGCCACCCAGGCCCTCCAATAGAAGTCTCTTTTCTCCATCATTTTGTATCTCATTATGGCACACTCTGCCTAGTCCGCTTAATGGTGTCCTTCTTCAGGCCACTGCCCTCCGGCAGTGCCCCCTAGTCCATCCTCACCTCCTTTCGGAGGGGGGAGGGGGGAAAGCAGGTTAGCAATAGTCCTTGCACCTGCCTCAGTGGCCAACCACAACTCCCAAAGTCTGGCCCCTTGTCTTAAGGGCCGGTTACAGTTTAACTCAGCCACCGCATGGCCAGGTGCAGTACAAGAGGGAAGGGGGGGGGGGACCCAGGCTGACCCACTACTCTGGGTCCCAACCCAGGGACCCTCTAGTGGCAGCCTCCCTGCTCTCCCCTTGTCCAAGTGTCCCTGGGCCACTTCCCCTCCAGGTCCTCTGGGCCCTTTCTATCAGGGCCCGCAGTCTGGCACGTCTTGGGCCGGAGCCGTGGTATGCTCCCCTTGAGCCTGCCCAGCACTGCTCTTTCCGAGATGCTGGTCTCCTGCTCTGAAGACAGACCTTCTCCCACGAAGGTCTGGGACCGACTGCCTGCTGCTCGCCTGGGCAGCCTTTATATAGGGCCTAGCTTAGCCGATTGACTGGCTCTAATCTCGGCCCTGATTGGCTCTCATTTGGCCCTTCTCTGATTGGCTGCCAGCCTATGCAGCCGCTCTGGCCTACTCTAGCGCCCTCTTGCATGCGGGTGGAGCAGCTGCCCCAGCTCAGCGATCAGCTGTCGCAACCAGGCTGCGGCCTGCTCCAGGCACCAGCGGAGGAAGCACATGCCTGGGCCTGCACTCCGTCCATTCTGTGGGCAGCACAGTCCGGGCGACTTTTTTTTGTTTTTTGCACTTCAGCAGTTCAGGCGGCGGCAGTCTGAGCGTTGTTGTTGGGTTTTTTTTCTGCTTCGGCAGTTCGGGTGGTGGCAGTCCAAGGGGTTGGGGTTTTTTTTGTTTTCTTTTGCTCGCTCTGGCAGTCCGAGCGTTGTTTTTTTTGTTTTCTTTTTTCCTTGGAGCGGCAAAAATGGTAGAGCCGACGCTGCTGGGCTGAGGTCGCTCAAGTGGTCAGCCCCTCAACACACTGTATCGGGGGTGGCTCAGGCCGGGGCGGGGCCCAAGCACCCCACAAACAAACAAACTTCAAGGCGGGCCCTGGCCTGGGTGGAACCCTGGCAGCCAGCAAACAGACGGACTTGACAGGGCTGGCTCTAGTCTGGGCGGGGACCCGGTGGCCAGCCACCAAACAGTTCCTGTCCTGGGCTACAGCCTCCTTGCACCGTGTAGGGGGTCAGACACCCAGGGTGGGGTGGCAGGGGGACGCGGTCCCACCCTCCTCCCCCGTGTCCCAGCCCAAGGCGCTGGCAGGGGCAGGATTGGTTGCCCCTGCGTCGGCGGGGATCCAGCCGCAACACGCCGACTGAGCCGCGCCGGGCTCTGCAACCAGCTGCTCCTGGGCTGCCCCTGGGCTACTTCCTGCCTCCCCGGGGTTTGGTACCTGCGGCCTCCAGGCCTCCTCTGGCTCCTTGGAGTAAACCAGAGCGGGTACTCCGGGCCTGTCCTCGTCCATGTCTGGGATTAGGGTTACGGTCCTCTGGAGAACAGGCCAAGTGTCCTCCTCTGTTGCAGGCTGTCCCCCAACTGTGGTGCAGGGCCGGCCTTTTATGTTTCCGGCCACGCCCCGGTGCTTACGGTGAGGGGGGCGGGGCGATATAGGCTCCGCCCTGCAAGGGGCGTGTAGGGGGTCCCTCGCTCTCCCACTCGGAGGGAGGCCACTCAGTCTCAACAGAGTCCACCAGAGGCCCCGGTGGGCAGCCAACAAACAGTCCAACAGGCGAGGGAGGTGGGGCGATATAGTCTCCGCCCTCCAAAGGGCGTGTAGGGGGGCCTTCGCTCTCCTGCTCGGAGGGAGGCCCCTCAGTCTCAACAGAGTCCACCAGAGGCCCCGGTGGGCAGTCAAAAAACAGTCCAACAGGCGAAGAGGGTGGGGCAATATAGGCTCCGCCCTCCAAGGAGCGTGTAGAGGGGCCTTCGCTCTCCTGCTCGGAGGGAGGCCACTCAGTCTCACTACACTCCCCGTTTAGAGGGAGCGGGAGTTGCTGGTGGCCTTGGTGGCAGAACTCCTGCAGCGCCTCTGGCACTTGGCGCAAGTGCCGGATGATGTGAAGTTGGTTCATTATGTTGGCCGTGATGTCCTCGTGCTGCAATGGAACGAGGACCTGTCAGAGACTCAGAAGCCCCGCGGCATCAGGGGGAATTAAGGGCACCTGGGACCAGCAGCATTTCCACCCAGCACCCGCGCACCTCTGAGGGATGGAGTCCCCCTCCTGACCCCAGAATGGAGTCTTGTTGTCCTTTCTAGGTTGGGCAGGGAGGGAGCTCTAGCGGGAGGGGGCGGAGGGATTCTAGCAGCAGTGAAGTGGGATGTGGGGAGCTTGAGACCTTTCCCCAAGTCATCCCAGCCACTGAGGCTGAAGCCGCAGGATGGCAGCCCTGGTGAATGGGGCAGATCAGCAGCCCCTCCTAACTGAATCCTCCCATTCTCTCTAGAGGGAGTCCAGCCCTGCCAGCAGCAGGACGAGCTTCCCCAGCCCATGTGCCTCAGAACTGCCCGGTCAGTCACCATCATGCTTCAGTCCTTGGCCTCCCAGGCTGCCAGTGACGGGAACAACTCTGGGTGGTGGCATGGGTGACAGGAGAGGCTCGCAGAGGGCACGTAGAGGACTCTGCTGCCCTTCCCAAGAACAGAAGTCCGTGCTATGGCAATGCTTGTCATTCATTAGCCTTGCTAAAGAGCTGGGCTGGAGCTGCTCCGGGGACAAGCTGGCTCCCTCCTGCTCATGGAGGTGAATTCATCTCCCTTCCCAGGAGCACCTGCTCTCACTCTCATTCCCCACCGGTCGCGTTGCTGCCAGGCCAGCGAATGGCCCGAGGATGGGAATGAAGCCTGGGCCCCGCCCCAATCTCCTGCGTCTAATGCAGCTGCTCACCTTGCTCCCCATCAGCTGCTTGGCTTGCCCCAGAAGGGAGTAAGTAAGGAGCAGCCCAGCCTGGCTGACACGCAGCAGGGGGTCGTGCATGGCCAGCACTGCTGTCTGCAGGAAGAATCTTTTCTGCCCCTCCGAGAAAAAATTGCCAAAAACCTGAAACCAACCAGATGTGAGGCTTCAGCAGATTGCCCCGAACCAGGCTCCAAATCCTGGCCTAGAACGGCAACTGCGTCGCGTGGCTCCAGGAGGCAGCCACCTGCCCTGCAGAGCTGTGCCATGCCCTGCAAGAGTGTCCTTACCTCCCCGACCCTGGCGGTGTTCTTGTAGCCCAGGAGCCTGCTGTCCTGGTGCCAGTCGCACACCCACAGGTCTTCGACCTCATGGATGTTCAGGTCTGGGAAAGAGAGAGACACATACACATTGGTCATTCTGGTTGCAGGACTTGTGTCCTTCCAATCCCATTGGTGGCTGCTTAGTGGGCAGAGCCCAACAGAACTGCGGGGGTGGTGGAGAACACAGAAAGAGATAGACAGAGAGTGATCCACCAGCCGGGGTCACTCGGAGAGAAATTGGCTGGGGTCCCAGTCTCACTCGTCTATCGGGTGCCAGTTCCCAGCCGGGTTCCTTACCCCTCTGGTGCAGCACAAGCTGGTAGAGCCGGTAAACCCCTTCCCTGGCCTGCCGGCTGATGTCCTGGTCTGGGTCACTGATGGACAGAGCCAGCTGGGCCACGTGGTGACCCATCCTGGGGAATTCGGCTGAGTTCTAATGGAAGGGAGAGGGAGAGGGGACTCCATCAGCATTTTCCTGTCAGCTCCCAGTCCCCGCCTGGGCCAGGACTCTCCTTCCCCTCAGCCCCTCTGCAGGAGATGCTAGAGGATAGGAGCTAGAGCTGGATCCTTAATTATCTCTGTCCGCAAGGGAGCCCGGAGAACAGGGATGCAGGCAGGGCCCTCCAGGAGGATTTGCTTCCCCAGCTGCTCCAGGATGACAGGAAGGCAAGAACCTGGAGCCTGCTCCCCTTACAAGCGAGAGTCACCACTTAACCAGGACAAGAAGAACTTGACTCAAGCCAGGCTCATTCTCTGCTTTGACTCTGCCTCCCCAAGAGGAACACTCCTAGCCCACAGCCCCTGCAGCAGCAGATCCTCCAGCCCGTTGGAGCCAGCCCCCTCCGCCTGGAGTCAGGAAGCTGGGCTCAGAGGCCACTTACGTCAAAGTCAGGGAGGGTGATGACGGACGTGAGCAGGGCCGCGCTGCTCCTGATGGCCCTGGCTCTCTCTCGTGTCACCCTGGACACGGTCCAGTAGTTAATGTGCTGTGGGGAAAGGAGGCAGCTCAGGATTGATGGGGGGGTGCATGTGTTGTGCAAATGACCCCTCCCCATTCCCAGGGGGCTGAGACATTCTATGCGGTGGGGGTGGAATATCAGATTCATTGACTGCAGAGCTTTAAAAGGGGACTCTTGCCTCCAGGACGATGTTTGTATCCTGCAGGTCACAGCTTGTCATTGTCTCTCTAGATTGGGACAATGCTCGGTGTCGGGGCTGGACCCATCCTCCCTGAACTCCTGATTCCTGAAAAGCTCCCCAGGAAGGAGACAGACCCCTCCCCCGTCCCTGGCTCCCAAGTCCTTGGCTGGGTGAAGGGACTGAGTGTGAGCACAATCCCCCCAGGAATCTCGGGGCGCATCAGAGACAAGGGCTGATTCTCTGGGGCCCTCCTGTTTCTCTAGGAATGAGGCTGTGGCTCTTCTCTGAGGACCATCTTCTGCATCTCCCAGGAGGGGTTCAGACTCTCACTCCCCAAGCCAGCCGGGGGCCCCGTGGTTAGTGCTCAACACAAACAGGCAGAGCTCTGGCTTGAAGTCCCAGCTCCTTCCTCTGTCCTTCAAGGAGGAAAGGCCTGACCCTGCATTGCACTGACTGCCCTGACCAAGGATGGCCACTGGGGGCCCAGCTAGGAGGACAGACTGGGAAATGGATCTAAGAGTTAAGGTAAAATTGCCCCCACCCCCTCATCGGGCTCACCTCCAAGATGTAGTGGAGCTTGTCCGTGTCTGGGGTCTTTGCCAGCAGGTTCCCCAGCATGGCGTCCAGAAGGTCTGGTATGACCCTATGCAAATCCTGCAAAGCAAGGGAGAGCCATGGGTCAGACTTAGGGAAACTGGGGCTACACCTGCCACAGGATGGGAAGAGGGGTCTCTGGGAAGCACTGCTGAGACCCCCAAACACATATCCTGGCCTCTCTCATTCACATCCCACTGCAGGCAATTAGCAAGGATTCAGGCAGGATGACAGCTGGCTCTTCAATCCATGATTTAGCTGATCTACCTGGACTTGATTGGTGTCCGTCTGCGTGCCCAGGGTGAAGACAGCGTGCAGGGCGGCTCGGAGGAGGTGGGTCTCCAGCTCCGGCTCCAGGGCAGGTGTCATGGTGCTGGCAAGAGAGAGGAGCCGGTATTAGACTGTGCAGTGCGGAGTGGGACTGGCACCAACACGGACGTGAAACTGCAGGGAAATAGGCAGAGGCTGGCGACAATGGAAACTGAGGCACTGAGCCAGGGAATGATAAGGCCAAGGTTTCCCAGACCGACAGTGGCAGGGCAGGAATGCCGCCTGTTCCCTGGACCCTGCTGCCCCTCCTGTATCTGATCCTGGGAGTCAGCCTCTCCCCAAAGCCATTGCAATGTGACTGGAGTGAAAAGAACAGAGCACCCAGGAGAGGGAGTGAACCTTCCCCGCACCTCTGCCAGAGGAGCCCCCCTTGGGAGGTGACCTGGGAGTGGGAGGGGCAGTGACTCCCAGCCATGGGCCTGAGCAGCACCGGGGTTAGGGGAACCGGGCGGGAGGGTCTCAGTACCTGAGGTTGGCCACAGCAATGAGGGAGTTGGCCAGGATGGCGTCGGGTGGAGAGTTAGGAGGAAGCTCCTCAATGAGCTCCTGTGAGACGCAAAGGAGACAAAGGAGCGTGTGAGATTCGGGCCTCACTGACACTCCCCAAGGAGGAGATTACACACAGCCAGCAGGATCCCCCGAGCTGCCTCCCGCTCCTCCGATTCCTGCCCACTAGTTCTCCCGTCTCTTCTCCCCAATCTTCAGCCCCAGCAATCCCTGCCCTCAGCTGCCCTCCAGCACCAGCCATCCCCCAACCATCGGCCCGGGGAGACCCCTGCCCCTCCCATGTCTCTGTCCACCCTCCAGCTGCCGGGCGCCGTGTCTCACTCACCACAATCCTCTCCGCCACAGCCGCCTTTGAGCAGTGTGGCTCCAACGTGTAGTCCCCTCTCTGCTGGGCAGCGAGGCACGCGGGGTAGATGGCGTGCAGGAACTCGAGCTGCTGCGCCTCGTCCTGTGCCCACCAGGAGTGGGATTAGGGGAGAGAGAGCCAGTTAGCCAGGGACCTCCCTGCCCCAGCCACACCAGCTGCAGGACTTAGGCCTGAATTGGGGATAGTGGGGACCCGCCTATTGTCCAAATCATACACGACTCCTCCACAATCAGGGTCAGGAACTGGGACAGTGCCTGTGCGGGGAGGAGACCCCGGCTGGTGTGTGACAAACACCCCCTTCTTGGGGGTCCCAGATCATGAAGGAGAAAGGTCCCCATTAGGGCCAAGACCTTCTGCAGGGGGTCGGGATGCTGGGAAGGAGCAGGACAATCTCAGTTCCAGCACAGCTGGGGAACCTTTGTACCTTTTCTCGGTCATGGAGCTGCTCTCGGATGTTCATGAGAGCAACCTCCTCTGTCACCAAGTCTACTCTTTCTTCTTCCTCCTCCTCCTCCTCCTCCCCGTCGTCCTCGGAGTCCCTGGCGGATGCTGCACCAGGGAGAGAAGGGGACAGGGTGACTCCTGCTGCCACTCAGAAGAAGGACAGGGGCATGGTGGGACAATGTGTCCCCTTCCCACCTCCGGGACATAGGGCAGATTGGGCCCCACACTCCCCCCTCTCAGCGATGTCGTCAGCCCCCAACTCCTTCAGGAGCCCATAGCAAAGAGACTCCCCCCCCGCACTGTCCTGGACTCCCTTGGAGGTGCCTCCCCCCACCCCCGCCCAATGGAGCACCAAGGACCAAAGTGGCAGCATCTAGTGTCGGTGGGGTTCACACGGCTCAGGCCAGACACCTGGGCTGGAGACCCGCCCCCATAGCTCTGCTCGAGGGCCTGGGTCCAGGGTGTTCACAGCCCCCTCCTCACCCCTCCCTGAGCCCAGCCTGGCTCCTCACCTTGCACAAAGCAGAAGCGTCCGTCGGCCAGGTTGCTGTCCGCATCGCAGGCGCTGCTTCTGTCCGATGGGGAGCGGCCCGAGCTGCTGGGGCTGGTAGAGGGATCCTCCACCTCCTGCCCTGGGGAGGCTGGAAGGTCCTCACTGACCGAGCAGGGTGATGCCCCCTGTTGGAAGTTGGGGCTGGGCACCTGGGGCCGCTGCTGCCCACACAACAACAAGCCCCAGAGCCACCCTGCCCGGTTCCGCTTCTGGGCTGGGTCCTGCCTGCCCAGCCGCAGCCTGGCCCAGCTCCATTTTGGCTTTGGAGGTGATGCTCTCACCTCGGTGCCTGCGCAGGGAGTGGGTTTCCTCCGCCAGAAGGCTGGGTACTTCCACCTCCTGGCGCGTCCGGGAGCTTCTTCCCCTCCAGCGGGGACGGAGGGGCTGCTCCGCTCCTGGGGAAGATGGTGGCTGCTTCCCTCAGGCTCTGGGGCCACCTGCAGAGCCTTCTTCCTGAACATCCTCAGGAGCCTGGCCATCCTGGAACCGAGCGGGGAGCGGGCGTGAGTCTGGGGTCAAGGCAGCCTCTCTCTAACCAGCCTGTTTGGTCCCTCCCCATCCCTGCCCCAGCCGGAGCAGCTCCTGCTGCCCCCACGGGGGTACAGGGAGGGCAAGCTAAACACACTGGCAGGAGTTCATTGCATGATCTGCTCCCCCTCAACGCTCCCCCTCGTCATCCCTGGGGCTGCAAGAACTGGGGAGTCTTGTCCTTTTCGAGCACTGGGGTCAGTCACAAAGACACTGGTCACTTTGGACAAGCAGCTCCCTCCTGCCACCCCAGACCACACTCACCCCCCCCACACACCTCCCACCCAGGCTAGAGAAGGAACAGAACCCAGGCAGGGCCGGCTTTAGGCCGATTCACCCGATTCCCCAGAATTGGGCTCCGCGCCTAAGAGGGCCCTGTGCACTCACCTCGGCGGCAGTCGTCTTTGGGGGCCCCGCTCCCCTGGCCAGAGCGCCAGCTGGAGCTCCGGCGGAGCGTGGCAGCCCCGTGGCCCCGTGACCCAGGCCGGAGCGCGGCAGCCCTGTGACCCTGTGATCCCGGCTGGTGCTCCAGCGGAGCGCGGCCAGCCCTGCAGCCCCGCTCTCCTGGCTGGAGCTCCGGCCGGACCACGGCAGCTCCGTGACCCCGGCTGGATTTCCGGCAAGAGCGTGGCTGCCCCATGGCCCTGCGACCCTGGCTGCAGCTCCGGCCAGTCCCGCGGCTCCGCAGCCCCAGCCGGACCGCAGCAGCCCTGCAGCTCCGCGACCCTGGCCGGACTGCCGGCCGGACCGCGGCAAGCCCCGTGGCCCTGCATTCCTGGCCAGAGCACCATCCGGAGCGCGGCTGCCCTGCGGGGCCACCTCCCCCAGCCAGCAATCCGAAGGGCCGCCCCAGTAACTGGGCCCCGCACTTGCTAAAGCCGACCCTGAACCCAGGAGTCTGGACTTCTCCTGGGAAACCATTCCCCACTTCAAAGTCCCTAGGCATAGCAAGGCCAGTGCCCCTCAGTTCCCATTGATTTCCATGCTCAGCAGCTCACCAGGTCTGGTCCAGCTCAGAGACTCTCAGCCTGGGGAACAGTCTCCCACAAGGGAAGGGCTGGGAGCCCCATTGCTGGGACCTTGCCAAACACACTGGAGACGGCTCTGGAGAAGCCCCTTCCCGGTCTGAGAGCGAGGGGCTCCTGGGGGCTGTTTGCAAATCCAATCTCCTTTGGGAGAGATTCTCTTCCCCTCTTTCTGCCTCTCCCCAGACCGATAGCGGACGCCCCTGAGGAACCCCAATGCCACTCACTTGCTCTGGTGACGGAGCGATGGATGGAGGATGTTCAGGTCGTCCCTCGCCCTTCTCCTCACTCTCCAAGCCCAAGGCAGGCTGGAGAGGGTGGTGGTGACCCGAGGAGTTACCCTGCCCAGCAAGCAGGCAGGGTGATGGCACGGGGCGATCGGCTGGCTGTGAAAACAAGAGTCTGTCTTATTGTCAAGGGACGGAGAAACTTGGCCAGCAGCAGGGGGTGCAGAACACCGCCCTAGTGCGGGGGTGACAGCGCCTCCGGGATCCCGACATCCCAGCACTTTACACACCTTCCTGGAGCCTCCCAACCCCCCTGGGCTGTTGGGACTGCGACCCCAACCCCACTGATGAGAACCAGGCCTGGGAGGGGAAGCTACTGGCTCAGGGTCACACCAAGTGTCAGAAGTATGGATGGGACCCAGCAGGCATTCTATCCAGGCCCCTTCGCTAGCCACTGCTGCACACTCCCTCCCACAGATGGCAATTACAACCAGGCCCCCATGTCCGCTCCCCCTGTTTTGAGAGGGAGTGTGCTCCGCTGGAGTGACTGGACCAGGGGATTGGGAGTCAGGATTCCTGACTTCCATTGCTGGGTTTCCTGTTGGTTCCACTGCTGGGGTTTTCCTTTCCTTGTGGGACTTTGGGCAAATTGCTCCCCCCTCTCTGGCTCTCCCCCCAGCAATCAAATGGGGATTTCATACTTTCCCACTATTGGAAAGTGCTGGGAGTAGCCCCCAGCAAAAGCTGCTCTGACAGCACTAAGCAGCATCTGACCATTCAAGGTCGGAGTGCACTGCCCAGGAGGAGGAGTGTTTGGCTCTGGGGTTTCACTTCAGCCCAGTCTATAGAGAGGGGCCCAGCCATGGACTTTGGCTCAAGAAGGGCAATTCTCCAATTTGTTAAGGGCATTTTGAATTCCAGTCCTGTGCTCCAAAGTGCTTGGTGTCATTTGCAAATTGTAGAAGCGTGCTCTCCACTCCATTTTCCAAATCCTTAAGGAAAATATTGAATACTACCGGCCCCCAGACTGATCCCTGCCGGACCCACTAGGTACACCCTCTCCGTTGGACAGCCAGACATGGAGAAGGGCTCTTGGAGTCTGGGCTTTCAACCAGCTCTGCACTCACATTTCACTGATTACATCTAGACCACATTTCCCTTGTTCGCTTGTGAGAATGTCCCATGGGACTGTGTCAAAAGCCGAAACACCAAGAGAGATCACATCTACTGTTTACCCATCTCTACTAGGCCTATAACCCTGCCAAAGAAGGAGCTAGGATTGGTTTGGAGTGATTTCTTCTTGACAAGTCCATGCTCACTAGTCCTAAGAACCAAATTATCCTGTAGGTGCTGACAAACGGATTGTTTAATGATGTATTCCAGTCTCTTTCTAGCTATGGAAGTGAGGCTGGCTAGTCTGTAAGTCCCAGGGTTCTCTTTGTTCCCCTTTTAAAGGTAGGTCCTGTCTTGTTAATGGATGGGAAGAGGTTCTTTTTCAGTGATCTAAGATGAGAACTGGGGCACCACACCAGGTTTGTTAAGGCCATAAAAATGGAGGCAGGGATCTCTTCTCTCCTGCTAGCAGAGAACCCCAGGTACCTAAAAGACAGGGACTCACATCCCTGAATGGGCTTTTAAAAAGACAATGGTTAAAAAATTTGGCCCCGACCATTTCTTGTTTCCGCAGACTAGACTAGCCGCTGCGGGGAGCCCCAGGCCCTTTAAATCCCCACCGGAGCTCCGGCAGCCGGGCTCCCGCGGTGATTTAAAGGGCTCGGAGCTCTGCGGTGGCCGGAGCCACGGGCCCTTTAATTCGCCCCTGAGCACCACCTCTGCAGCTGGTAGCTCCGGGGTGATTTAAAGTCCCTCGGGCTCCCATCCACAGCTGGAGCTCCAGGGCCTTTAAATCTTGAAAGGCCCTGCCTCTTCCTTTTTGGGCCACACCCCCGCTCAGGACTCCGGCGTAACGGTAAATCCTTTAAGTTACTTTTACCCCTGGGCAGGGATAGAGCCCAGGAATCCAGATGGTGGGGAAATTTCATTGAAACCGATTCTGTCAGAAAATCCCATTCAGACTAAACCAGTTTGTTTCTTGAACTCATAACAAATGGGATGAAAGTTCTTTGCAAAAATATTTTGTTGCAAAACAAAAGCATCTCCTGTTTGTCACAGTGTGTTAAATTGTCTCCTCGCACACAAAGAGGAGACACTTAGATTTCGAAAATTAGATAAGATGCCTCAGTTTGAGCTAAGTAGTTGCTGCTCTTATCAATTTCAAAATAAAAATATACAAATAAAATAGACTATTTCAGCTGGCAGAGTTGGGAATAGGACCCAAGAGCCCTGATTTTCAAACTAGCCATCGGATCTTGAATTTCATATATTGAATGACCTGAATAAAGTGCTCTCAGATGAGTTCCAGACCAACAACAGTGCACAGTAATTATTCAGCAAGTATTTCAGGAGAACTGCAATGTTAGAGAGAATCATGAGCTGCTCAGAGACAATTAATGCAGAGAAGCAGCAAAATTCATCAAACATAGAACTGCTTATGACTTATTTACTTGGTCTTAAAAGAGAACAAGGACCTGAGTCTCCTCCCTGTCAATAACCCCCTGCTCAGCCAACCCCATGCCATGCTGCACCCCCCCTTGCTCCTCTGGCCGTGCCGCCCCCCCATTGCTTCTCCGGCCGTGCCGTTCTGTCCCCGCGGCCCCCCCTATGGCTCCTCTGGCCGTGCCGCCCCCCCCATGGCTCCTCCGGCCGTGCCGTTCTGTCCCCGCGGCCCCCCTCATTGCTCCTCCGGCCGTGGAATTCCGCCCCCGCGGCCCCCCCTGTGGCTCCTCCGGCCGTGCCGTTCCGCCTCCGCGGCCCCCCCCGCATGGTTCCTCCGGCCGTGCCGCCCACCCCTTGCCTGCAGGAGGTCAGCACCGACCGGGCAGGCCAAGCTTCAGAGCGGAGTGTGGGCCCCGCCCGCTGGCGCCATGGTAACCCCTGACTAAGGTGCCACTTTTGGAAAATGTGCTGAGGGGAAGTGGCTGCTTCCCCTGCACCCCCCCAGCTACGCTACTGGTGGGGATCACTGCCGGGGCACTATTTCAGCCCCACATTTTTGGGTGGAACACCCACCGTGGGAGCTGCAGAGCACTCCCCCGCGACACACAAACACACACACCCTGGTGTTGGGAGGGGAACAGGGGAAAGGACAAAAGAAGCAAGAGAAGAAGAGAAAGGAGGGAGGGATGGAGGAAAAGGTGAAACAAAAAGGACAAACCCCAATGTCCCCAGTGATTCTAAGGGACAAAATCCCAGGTGCGGAATAAAATTCTGCCTCCTTAAGCTCGTGTTTTCCATGCCTAGAATTCAACTGTCACCCGATGGATCAGACTGAACAGGTTTCAAACCTCGAGGAGGCTCTTACCTTCTACACAGGGACGTCTGCTTTCTAGCGAAATCACAAAAAGGGAAGGAGAAAACTCGAAAGAGGTTCCTCCTGCCGCTCACGTACGTGAACCCGAATGTTCTCTCAGTCCTCAAAGAGAGACCTCGAGACAGAGACTTGCTGAAGCAAAGCCACAGGAGTCTCTGAGGTTTCCCGGCTCCGTCGCCCCTGTCCTGCCTGGCTGATGTCAGCATCTCTCTGTGAGGTCACCACCTCCCCATCACCTTTGACCAATAGTCTGAGGTCCTGCAAAAGGCCTTTGTGATGTCACTGCCACGCCCCTCCCTTGCTGTGCTAATGTCCTGCCCCTGGCCAGGCACTTTGGAGGTTTGAGCTACTCCCTATGGATCACCCCACTCAAGGAGTGTTCATTCTAGGAAGCAAGCCGGCTAGACAGTAAAACATCAGACACTGTTCCCAATGCTACACTCCATTTTTCAGAAATTAGTAGACTTTTAGACTTTTAGAGCATCTAATCTGACCCCCTGCATGTCACAGGCCTCCTGTATGACACAATAGCTACTTTGGGGGCAAACACATTCCAGAAAGCCATCTAGTCTTTATTAAATGACATCAAGAGATGGCGAATCCACCACTTCCCTTGGTAGTTTGTTCCTGTGGTGAATCATTCTCGCTGTTGAATATTTGTGCTTTATTTGTAATATGAATTTGTCTCTTTTCACCTTCCAGCCACTGGGTCTTGTTATGCATTTCTCTGCTAGATTAAAGAGCCCTTTAAGACCCAATCTTTTCTCTCCATTAAGGCACTTCAACACTTCAATGAAGTCATCTTTCAATCTTCTTTTGATAAGTTAAACAGGTTGAGCTCCTTCAATAGCTCACTAGAAGGTATTTTTCTCCAGCCCTCAGAATACTTGGTGGCTCTTTGCTGCCCCAGCTCCAATTTCACAACATCTTTTTCAAATGAGGACACCAAAACTGGAGGCAGTATTCCAATATCAGTCTCACTGATGCCGTGTCATCTTCTGTGACGTTGTTGATATAATCTGTAACTGTATAGATCATCGTTGCGACCACTGTTATATATTTGAAGCCAATATTGTATAAAGGTTGTCATGGAAGGGGTCTATGGAGAGGTTCTGATTGGCTGATTATAATTATGCTATTTGTATATGTGTATCAGTTTTGTAATTGACGTTATGAATATTGGCTCTATACTGTCTGTATTTCAAACTTGTGCTATGCTTCCGAGGAACACCCCAGACAAGTTGGTGTCAGTTCTGCCTAGCCTGCTTGATGGCCCACTAAGGACCATGAGCTATACAATCGACCCATTGAGAGAAGGCAGATACACCTTGTGACTCAGCAAGGGATGCAGGGACCTGCCTATGGACAGAACTCTAAGGTTTTTCTATGCCAAGTGCTGGATAGAGTGTCCTTGGGACAAAGAAAGCAAAGACCACATGGCAAGAAACTATAAAAGGCTGGGGTCTCGTCTCCATCTTGTCTTCAGTCCTGCTTCATACCTCTGGGGGGACTTTGATACAAACTGAAGCTCTATACAAAGGACTGAATGACCCATCCCAGCTGTGGATGTACTCCAGAGACTTGAGTTGAACCTGCAGTTTATTCTATCACTGCTACAAGCCTGAACCAAGAACTTTGCCATTATGCAGGGCTGGCTTTAGGAAGTGCAGGGCCCAATTCGAACATTTTAGGCGTGGCCCTGACAGGGCTTACTAAAAAAAAAAAACCATAAAAACCCCCCCTTTCATTTCTTCCATGTATTATTTACTTTCCATAACTATATAAATAAAAACAAAATTATATATTATGTACATTTGCTGGCTGGAGGCAGGGCAGGGCAGGGGCTGGCTGCAGACAGGGGCTGGCTGCAGGCAGGGCAGGAGGTGTGGGGCTGGCTGGAGATGGGCTGGCTGCAGGCAGGAGGTGTGGGGCTGGCTGCAGGCAGAGGCTGGTGTGGGCAGGGCAGGGAGTGCGGGGCTGGAGGCAGGGCAGGGGGTGCAGCAGGGGCTGGCTGCGGGCAGAGCAGGTGCTCCCCTGCTTCTACCGCCCTGGCCTTTTAAATAGCTGCCGGAGCCCCGAGGAAGCAGCGGCAGAGGCAGGTGGAGCCCCGGCCCTTTAAATAGCCCCCGGAGCCCCCCGCTACCCCAGGGCTCTGGGGGCTATTTAAAGGGCCCGGGGCTCCCCTGCTTCTACTGCCCTGGCCCTTTAAATAGCCGAGGGAGCCCTGGGGAAGTGGTGGACTTTTTAAATAGCCCCCAGAGCCCCGCAGCCCTACCCCAGGGCTCCAGCAGTGGGGCTCTGGTGGCAATTTAAAGGGCCTGGGGCTCCAGCCCCTGCTAGGAGCGCCAAGCCCTTTAAATTGCCCCCTGGGGAAGCCGGACCACCACGGAACGGCGCATTGGCTCTTGCCGATACGCGGTACCGGGGCTTGGGCGCGGGGCCCTCGTAGGTGCGGGGCCCGATTCAGGGGAATCGGCTGAATCGGCTGAATCGGCCTAAAGCCGGCCCTGTCTGGAGGGACTTTGCTACAAACTGAAGCTCTATACGAAGGACTGACCCATCCCAGCTGTGGACGTACTCCAGAGACTTGGGGTCCTTTGAGAGAACCTTTTGTCTTTTACTGGGGTATTGGGTTTCATAACCGTTCATCCCCATAACGAGTGGCACTGGCAGTGATACTGGGAAACTGCAGTGTCCATGGGAATTGCTTGTGTTGTGTGACTTGTGCTTGGCCAGTCGGGTAAAACTGAAGTATTCTCTGTTTGGCCGGTTTGGTTTGCCTTAGAGGCGGAAAACCCCCAGCTCTGGGCTCTAACTGCCCTGCTTGAAGCAATGTGTCCGGAATTGTCACTCTCCGTTGGGACCCGCCAGAACCAGCATCGTTACACCTCCCTATCCTACTCCCGGCTCCCACGCACTTCCCCTCCTCCAACCACTAGACCACACCCCCCTCCCATAAGCCCCATAGCTCCCACTTCTCCTCCACTGGGTATATAAAACTACAAGCCCCAGAACTCTTTGCTTTCCCCGTCCCACCTCCTGAAGGGGCAGCTAATGAGCCTGCGCCGGTTGGTGATTGGCAGGTGTGCGGGCAAGTGGGGGCGAGCCTGTGCCCGGTGTGTGGTGGCAGCGGGTGATGGCGGCACTGAGCTGGGAGCGGGTGCTGCAGCTCGTGCTCTGCGTGCTGGGGCTGGCGTTCTCCGTGTATGTGCGGCACGTGGAGAGCTCGCGGGAGCGGGACCCAGGGTACCGGGCCATGTGCAACCTGAGCCCCTCCATCAGTTGCTCCAAGGTCTTCACCTCCAGGTGCGTGGGGGGGACCGTCCCAATGGCATGACTCATCCTTCCCCCATTGCAACCCCCCGCCCCATGGCATGACTCCCCCTTCCCCCATTGCAACCCCCCGCCTCATGGAATGATGCCCCCTTCCCCCATTGCAACCCCCCGCCTCATGGAATGATGCCCCCTTCCCCCATTGTAATCCCCAGCCCCATGGCATGACTCCCCCTCACTCCACTGCAACCTCCTCCTTCCCATTGCAGCCCCTGGCCCCATTGCATGACCCCCCCTCACCCCATTGCAACCCCCGGCCCTATGGCATCACTCCCCCTTCTGCCATTGTAACCCCCTGCTTCCCATTGCAGCCCCAGCCCCATTGCATGAACCTCCCCTGCTCCCTACTGCAACACCCCTGTGCTATAGCCCCCTTTCCTCAGACTCCCTGTGCAGTTACATCCGTGCTCAGCCTGGGAGTGAAGGACCTCCCGCCGAATTGCCGCCGCAGATCGCGATCGCGGCTTTTTTTAGATCACGATCGAGGCTTTTTTTTTTTTTTTTTGGCTGCTTGGGGCCTGCCCTGCCCTTTGTGCTCTGTGTTGCCAGCTCCCCCAGTTTGTTTGGTAGATCCAGAGAGACCCTGAGATCATCTGGTCTGACCTGGAGAGCGCAGGCCGGGCAGTTTCACCCAGTTACCTCTGTGTTGAGCGGGATCAGGCAGAGAACAGGCAAAACTGAGGGGGCCCCAATGCCTGAGGCCCTCGCGGTGCCAGGGAACGGATTAGCTGAGATGTGCCCAGGTGATCCACGCTGCAGAGGGAAGTGAAGTCTGCCCCAGGGTCCCTGCCAGTCTGAGCTGGGGGAATTCCTCTTCCCAAATCTGGCGACCCTCAGTGAGCCGGACCCACCAGCCAAGTGGCTACAACGTGGTTTCGCAGGAGCTCAGAGCTCTTGCTCAGCTCTCAGAGGCAAGGTTTGTCATCTTGGCCCGGGTTTGTACAGCGCCTGGCGCTGTGGGCTGTTGATCCTTCTTTGGTGCTTCTAGGAGCGGCTGTAAGGATACCGAAACTGGGGAGTTGAGGTGGTTGGCGAGAAACATTTTTTTAAGATATAGGGAAACGTGCTTATAAAAAAGCAAACATTTGGCAAAGGAATTGGAGGGGGGGGGCACTTGAAACTACTTTTCAGTTGGAGGACAGGGGAGCACTTGAAACTGCTTTTCATTTCATTTGGAGGCCCTTGAAACTTCTTTTTAAAATGTTTTGGAAGGGTCTGGAGTGAATTGGTGTCATTTTTTGGAGAGGGGGAAAATGTTCCTGGGGGAAGTGCGGTGGGTGGAGGGAAGGAACCATAGTTAAGTTTACTCAGTCTTCTGCAAACAACGAGATCAAACGCAGGGATTGGGCAGAGGTGACAGGCGCTTTATCACGGGCAGAGAAAGGTGGAAGGGGAATGACCCTGGCCTGTCAAAAGAGCCAGTGGGGGCTGGGCTATGTCATGAGGCACTGGATTAGGACCCAGGAGATCTTGATTTTGTTCTCAGCTCTGCCTCAGATGCTGCAGCGGGGAGCAGGGCCGGCTCCAGGCACCAGCTGAGCAAGCTGGTGCTTGGGGCAGCAGACTGTTCGAGGCGGCATTCTGCCCAATCCTAGGGCGGCACGGCCGCTTTTTCTTCTTTTTTTTTTGTTCTTGTTCTGCTCCAGCCGCCCTGTAGGGGGCGGTGGCGCGGAGAACCAGAGCGCCCTGCAGGGCAGTCCTCTTCCTTCCCTCCCCGCCGACCGGAGCAGAGCCCTCGCGGCAGGTGGCAGGAGGCGGCGCAGCGGGAGGGGGCCGCGTGGCAGCGCCCCTGCTGTAGCGCTGGCCGCCCCCTTCTCTCTCTCTCCCCTGCCCGCCCCCACAGCCGGTCCCCCTGCACCCGCGCTCCGGCCGCGCTGCAGGTTTTTGTTTTTGTTTTTCTTTTTTTCTTTGCCGTTCTGGGCGCCCCGTTTTTTTTTTTTTTTTGCTTGGGGCGGCCAAAAAGCCAGAGCCGGCCCTGGCTGGGAGTTCAGACTCCTGGGTTCTATCCCTGGCCTTGGGAGGGGAGTGGTGATTAGAGCAGGGGGGCCTGGGAGTCAGGACTCCTGGGTTCTATCCCTAGCCTTGGGAGGGGAGTGGGGTCTAGTGGTTAGAGCAGAGTCCACATTGTGGAAGACGAGAGCCGCTGTCTGTACGCAGAAGCCAATTCTAGTTTTCATCTATATCTTTTTCTCTTTATGAATAAACCTTTAGATTTTAGCGTGGGGCAGGAGCGGTGAGTGCGGGCGGGGTGGGGGGGAGGGCTGTGCTGCTGGAGGGTCCCACCGAAAAAGGGAAGGGTCTGAGGGGGAAGGGGCACTAGGACCCTGAGGCGGCAGTTGATCCAGGTAGGCAGCATGGAGCTGCACAGGAGAAGCAGGGGCGCTTAGCTCCGGGACAGCAAGGGGAAGGCACGTGGGGGCGGCAGGTGAGGCTGGGGGGGGAAACCCGGCCCCAAATATTGGTGGAGCCGGGCCCCTGGGCTCTGAATATTTCTGGAGCTTGGGCACCACCAGGGAATATAACTCGCCATCCCGCTCTCCTCATCAGTCATTACCACTCGGCAGTATTTTGTCACTCGCCAATCTTAGCAGCCGTGATTATACATTATCTCCCAATTCACTGATAAAAAATATGTTTAAAAATTTGTCCTTGAGAGCTTCTTCAGACTCTTAGTCTCCAGGACCTGCTGCCCACAGCACAGGGAGAAAAGGCCGTCCAGCCCTGCTGGGACCTGGGAGAGAAGCACTGAAGGAAGCAGGATCTCTCCCTCTGCAACTACCTGAAGGTCCCTCGCCCGAGGGAAGGGAGGCCCTGCTCCTGTTGCACCAGGGTGTGGTGTTCTGTCCCAGCTAGTGGCGCTGAGACCACCCACAGAGAGAATTAAATGAGTCAGCTCCATAGCCCTAGGTAATAGCCACTTGGCTTTTAGCTCATGCTGGAGAGGCTCATGCACTGAGCTCACAGGTTCGATCCTGCCCACTGACGACCAGGGTCTCTTGGTGTTCTAAGTGGGGGGTTGTGACTTTATTGACATGAACTGTGACCGTATCGATCATTGCTGCAACCAAGGTCCTAGAGCTGCACCAAATCTTGTACGAAGGGGGTCATATGAGGTGTCTATGGAAAGGTTGTAAGTTGCTGGTTATGATGATGCTGTCTGTATGTGTGTATCACTTTTGTATTTGAAGTTCTGAGTATTGGCTGTGTGCTTGTATCTCAATGTGTTTGGTTCTAAGTAGCATTCGTGAAGCATTTGGTCAGTTTCTTGAGAAAGGAATTCTCAGATTAAGTGCCCAATCAAGAATCACTTAACTCACAATGGACCTTGGGAGACTCCAATCCACGTATGAGACACCTTCCTGGGAACGTTCAAGGTAGCATGTGAGCAATGGCTGCTCTACCTGTAAAGAACTGAGTCATGCATGGACATGTGACTTGCCCATGTGACTCCAAACTCCACCTTGCTGCTGTGCTTTTCCACAGTAAGAACAAAGGGGTCCTTCCACACGGCAGAGGATAGACAAAGCCCTGGAAACCCCTCCATTCGGGAGGAACTTTGCTACAAACTGAAGCTCTGAACAATGGCCTGAATGACCCATCCCAGCTGTGGATGTACTCCAGAGACTTGATTTGTGCCTGCAGTTTATTCCATCACTGCTACAAGCCTGAAGCAAGAACTTTGCCATTTCTGTATGTAATTGATTCCTTTAACAATTTTAACTCTCCTCTATATTTCTTTCTTTTTATGAATAAACCTTTAGATTTTAGATTCTGCAGTGAGAGACTCCATCTGCCGTGTCCCTTTCTCCCCTCCATTGCAAGGTGGTGGGGGAGAAAGAACATGTCCCGAGGGCTGAGGCCCCATGGGATTGCTGGTGTTGCAGCATGCTCTCCAGGAACCCTCAAGCCTCTGCAGCATCAGAACAGCAGAGCCTGGATTGGAGCAAGGGAAAGGCCTGTTTTTCACAGAATCCTTCCCTCAGGCCTGGAGCATTTAGAGCAGAAATCCCTGTGGGAGTTAATGTTGCTCTAAAAAGAGCTGCCAAGCGGGGGGTGAAGCTTCTTGACAACACCACACAAAGGGATCTGTTTGTTGAGCTGCATAAAGCACTGCACTGATTCTCTGAGAGGATTCCCCTGAGCAGTTCGGGGAGGCAGGACCTTATTCCTTACCTCTCGTGACAGGGCCGTGTGAGAGCTTGTAAGAAGCCAGAGGCAGCTTTCTAGAGGGTTAATTCAGAAATTGCCTGTGGAACCTAGGGGCTGCGGCCTATGGCAGGAAAGAGCCAGGTGGTGGTTGGAGAGACTCTAGGAGGAATGCTATGGAATGGCGCTCTGATCTCCTCTTCCCTCTGCTTCTTCCCACCCCCACCTTTGGGGTAAGCGCATCACCTTCTCCTCATTGTCTGTGGGCTGGAAACCAGAGATGGCAGGAGAGAGGTTGCCCACTCAGCCCATGCACAGGGGGATCCATTGCAGCTCATGTCCTCCTGCTTGTCCCAGCCCAGAGGAATGCATGACACCGAGCCTGGACTGTGACTGCGTTAGTCACCAACAGGGGAGTGTGGCGGGAGAGGACACATGTCTACACAACTTTTTCTGGACTGCTGTGATGGGGGGGAGAGAGGCCCGATTCCATCGGGCTCTTTAGGACTCTGAGCAAGCTCTGGGATCCGGAGAGAGGTCTCTGGAGCCTCGGAATGTGCAGAGATGTGGCTTCTACCTAGTCCAAAGTAACCTGCCGTGTTTCCCCACAAGAGTCATATTAACAGGCAACACTGCCTCTATTGCCTTGGCCACATGTATCGTGTCCTTTTTCTGGTGGCTCATCCAGAAAAGGAGGACAAGAGCTCACTACTGCTACCACCTGGGGGAGTTGCTGGGTTGAGATCAGCTGGTAGAAGGAGGCAATAGCCCCAGAATCTGGGACTTCAAACCCCTAGAGTGACCTCTTACCTTTATAGACCCCTCCCCCCCCCAATCATACACAGCTATTTTAAAGTTTCGCCTGATAGTAAAGAGACCCCCTTTCAACCCTTCACCACACAAGAGAAAGCCGGCAGCATTTGTTATTAACTATTTATTTCTCCTTTCCTGGCTCCCAAACTGCTTCTCCTCCCTACTGCCGCCAGCCACCTTCGAGTTCTCCCTCTTCTCTCCCCGGCTCTGCTCACTTGAGTGCAGCAGCTCAGCGGATGGTCCAGCTTTACTCTTTCACTTCCATTCTTCTTCACTTCTTTGGGTGGCTGCATTTGCCATTGAGCAGGCTGATGGAAATACCTGAGTGCTCTGTCTAGGCCAGGGGTCTCCAACACACGGCCTGCGGGGCTATTTCTCTAGGTAAGCGGCTCCGGGCCAGAGCTCAATGCTGTCCTGCACCCCAACCCCCTGCTATGAGCCCCCTGCCTGCACCCCACACCCCAACCCCCTGCCACATCTCGCACTCCCTCCTGCACCCCAACGCCCTGCCACGAGCCCCCTGCCACACCTCGCACTCCCTCCTGCACCCCAACCCCCTGCCATGAGCCCCCTGCCACACCTCACACTCCCTCCTGCACCCCACACCCCAACCCCCTGCTACACCTCGCACTCCCTCCTGCACCCCAATCCCCTGCCTTGAGCCTCCTGCCTGCACCTCAACCCCCTGCTGCACCTCAACTTCCTGCCCTCAGCCCCCTGCTGCATCCCCCACCCTTTCCACACACTAACCTCCTGCCCTGAGCCCTGTCTGAACCCCAACCCTCTGCCACACCTCACACTCCCTCCTGCACGCTAACCCCCTGCCCAGAGCCCCCTGCTGCACCCCACACCCCAACTCCTGCCCTGAGCCCCTGCCACACCCCTCCTGCCCCCTCTGGGGGCTCTGGCAGGCAGGGGGCTCATGGCAGGGGGTTGGGGTGCAGGACCGCATTGGGCTCTGGCCCAGAGCCGCTTACCTAGAGAAACAGCCCCGCAGGCCGTGTGTTGGAGACCCCTGGCCTAGACAGAGCACTCGGGTATTTCCATCAGTCTGCTCAATGGCAAATGCAGCCACCCTGCTCAGGCACTTGGCACCCACTAGCAATGGTCTCTGACAGCGGCATTGCCAAGGGGAGCTCAGCAGATGGTCCCTTCTATGGCTTCCTGCATGGGAGGGAGGTTGGTCTCCTCATTTAAGGCCTAGCATCAGAGTCAGGGCTCCTGGGTTCTCTGACTTCAGAAGTGGGTGGAGTCTAGTGGAGCCTCAAACTGGGGCTGAACTTCATGGGTCCTCAGTAAGCAATTTTCAGCAGGCTTCCAGGTGGGGGGTTGGAGTGTGGCTGCTCCCATGAACCCTGCAGACCCGGGCTGAAGACCCCTGGGTGGTGACAGCGAGTTCTCTCCCTGCTCAAACCTCCTGCAGCAGGAAACAGTCTGTGTGGGGCAAGGAGGGCAAGGAGGGCAGGGATTTGGGAAGCAAGAGCAGAGGCTCACACACTTTCTCTCTCTGAAATGAGGATCATCCTGTCCCACATGAAGAAAGTGAGGCACCGGCGGGGAGAGTGACCTGGCCAGGATCATGTTCCCACTCAGTGGCAGGGCTGCAGTATAACCTGTTCCCTGCTCATCACTGGATCCTGCTGCCCCTTCTGTAGGACCCCTCCGGCCATCCTCTCCCCTAGGCCATCCTCACTCCCCTTTCCAGAATGGAAAGCCATCCTCACAGGCTCTTTCCAGAATGGAAGCAGGCTTGTAACAGTTCACTCACCGCTAGGTGCCCCTTCCTGGCCAGGTCTGGGGTCACAGCTTTCCTGCTGGGCTAGCACCCCTACCCAGAGTGCTAGGGCACTCGGGCAGCTTTTTGCCTGGGAACTCAGCCCTTCAGCCAGGTGACCATCTTTTAGTCCACTCCTTCCTGGGTCGCTCGTCCCAAACGAAGAATCCAAACAGGTCTTTAACCAAAAGAAGTTCCTCCGTCCCTTCGGGGCTTTTCCTCAGCCTGACTTTGGCTTGAATTGCCCTTGCTGGCCTTGGTAGCCCTTTCTCTGGCCTTGTACGTCCCCTTCCTTAGAGACCATGGGAGAACCATGGATTCTAGGTTCTGCCCCAAGGCCCTGTACCAAACAGCTAGGCCTGCTCCTGTACCTTTGCTGCGGTTTCCCCTGGCTTTCTCCTCAGGAACCCTAACATGCGCTGACCTTAGAACCTAACCCCCGCGTAAGATGTGACTCCACTGTATATCATTTTTGATAGTTTAGCGACGCTCCAGGGGGAGGGGAGGTGGAAGGGGCTGGCCTCTCCTTTTGCCTCTCAGTTAGGGCTCATTCTATAATCAGCTTGGCTAGGCCCCAGGCTGTGCAGCCCAGGGAAAAGCACCCTGTTACAGGCCTGCTCTGCCCACTCCGACTGTTCCCCATTTCAGACCTGGTTTCCTGAGGGACTGAGGAGACACAGGCCCCACTGCCTGGAACTGGAGTTTGCTCGTTCTGGTGACTCTGACATTCAGAGGCTGACAGGTGTGGTGAGGGGGCTGGAGAAACCCCACTGCTGTGGAAGGTGGAGCTGGAGACCGGAGATGCCAGGTGATCAAGACTACCCAATGCTCTCTTCATGCCCGAGGGGCTGCAGTCTCCTGCCAGAAATGCTCTCAGGAGTCCAAGTTCGAGGACGTCTCTGGAGAGCCCCTTCCTAGGAACAAAACCAGGGTGGTATGATGATGGAAAAGTCTCTGTCCCAGAGCTAGGAGCCAGGGACAGGGGAAGCTCCCTGACAGGCTATGCATCGGGGATGCCATTTCTCCCCCAAGAGACTCACACGCCCCAAGGAGTAAATGGCTCTTACCTCCAGGAGGGACTGGGGTCTTCCATCTAAGCCTCTTTGAGAGCCAGCATTGCTTGCTTGGATGGGACGAGGTGACCTGTCTCCACTGCTCCCTGACGTGGCTCAGCTACAGGATGCTCCCGTCTGGGAGGCTGTGCCAGATCCCAGGGCCTGGAAGACAGCTGGGAAGGAGGCTTCTATTCCTGTCACGCCCAGAGACCCCATAGAAGAGCCAAGGGGAGAATAAAGGGCAGGAGGTGAAGCTAGCCCTGAGCCTCTGTCCCACCCCCACCTCCTCAAAAGTGGAGCTTTCCGAGCTCCAGTGGGGCTGTGGCCCTGACACAAGGGCTTTTCTGCACCATATGGGGCAGGGAGAGCTCTGCCTGGGCACACGGGGAATGGGAGGGGGATAGACCAAGGAAAGGGAGGAGGGGAGTGGGTGCGAGGGAAAGAGCTCCTGCCCCATATGAAGGAATTTGAGGGGCAGAGGGAAGGACGCTGCTCCACAGAGAGGGGAGAGAGTTTCTGTGAGTGCCAGGGGGCTCCATTTCCCCTTCCACTAGTTCCCTGTAGGGGTCTCTCACTCTCCCACTCAGAGGGAGGCCGCTCCGGCTGGCCCAGTCTGGGCCGGACCAGAGTCTCCAGGGTAGCGGGGGCCCACAATAGGGCTAGGCGGTTGTGACCGGGTTGGGACTCACCACCATGGCGCCTCCCACTGGTCGCTCCGGGAATTAGCTCAGTCCATGAGGAGCGCCCTCTGCTGGCGGTGTCCCATCTGTCTCTTGTCCTCCATTGGCATCTGGACCCACGTTGCTCCCCACTTGACTGTGTCCTTCAGACCACTACCCCTCCGACAATGCCCACTAGTCCAGCCTCACCCAATTCCAAGGGGCAGGGGTTAGTAACAGTCCTTGCACCTGCCTCAGTGGCCAACCGCAACCCCCACAGTCTAGCCCCTTGTCTCAAGGTCCGGTTACAATTTGTCTCAGCCACCGGATGGCCAGATGCAGTACTGCCCAGCCCGAGGTGCTGGTCTCCTGCTCTGGAGACAGGCCTTCCTCCATGAAGTTCTGGGACAGACTACCTGCTGCTCTCCTGGGCAGACATTATATAGGGCCTAGCCTAGCCCTGATTGGCTGGCTCTAATCTCGGCCCTGAGTGGCTCTCAGTAGACCCTTCCCGTATTGGCTGCCAGCTTGCACAGCCATTCTGGCCTACTGTAGCCCCCTCTCATGTGGGGGTGGGGCAGTTGCCCCACTACAAACCCTCCCCCTTAAAAATGCTCACGGGGGAGGGGAGAAAAGGGGTCCCTATTGCCCCAGCTGCCTTCGCAGCGGGGCCTGCAGGGCATCCCTTTCCTCTCGCAGGCCCTCCAAAGTCTGGAGCCACCTGCTTCCCACCTCTAGGGTCTGGGTTCCCACTGTAGAACGCCCTGGTCCTACGTGGGTTCCTACTTCTGTTTGGGTTCCCACATGGGCCCTCCTGGCTCCTATGTGGGTTCCCTCATTTTGATGGGGCCTCTCTGCCCCAGCCCCTTTCTCTCTAGGGGCCTCCATCTTCACCACCCCTTCCCTCGGGCTGGTCTCTGACCGAGCCCTTGTCTCAGACACTCCCCCTTTCTGCTTCAGGGGGCAGTGCCTCTTTAAATGTCCTCCTTGGTGGCAGTGGAAGCACTTTCTGGATCTTTCCCCTGCCATGTCCCTAATCCTGCTTGTTTGGGCCCGGGCCTTGGGAGTCTTGTAGGGCCACTCTCTCTTCAGGTGCCCCGGCTCCCCACAGACCCAACAAGCTGGGGGGCCCCCCTGTTACTCTCACAGGGAGTGCCTTTTCTGGGTGGGGTCTCTCTGCCCCCTCCCAGTAGGGACTCTCCCTCCTTTAGTGTCCCCATCGCCTACAGGCGAAGCAGTTCAGCGTTCCCGGCCCCAGTCTCTCGCCCTTGGTGCCAGATCTCGTTTGGTCTGGGTGCCGACCTCCACAGCAGCCAGAACAACTCCCTCTGCTGCTCGGCAAGCCGAGCCACCCAGGCCCTCCAATAGAAGTCTCTTTTCTCCATCATTTTGTATCTCATTATGGCACAATCTGCCTAGTCCGCTTAATGGTGTCCTTCTTCAGGCCACTGCCCTCCGGCAGTGCCCCCTAGTCCATCCTCACCTCCTTTCGGAGGGGGGAGGGGGGAAAGCAGGTTAGCAATAGTCCTTGCACCTGCCTCAGTGGCCAGCCACAACTCCCAAAGTCTGGCCCCTTGTCTTAAGGGCCGGTTACAGTTTAACTCAGCCACCGCATGGCCAGGTGCAGTACAAGAGGGAAGGGGGGGGGGGACCCAGGCTGACCCACTACTCTGGGTCCCAACCCAGGGACCCTCTAGTGGCAGCCTCCCTGCTCTCCCCTTGTCCAAGTGTCCCTGGGCCACTTCCCCTCCAGGTCCTCTGGGCCCTTTCTATCAGGGCCCGCAGTCTGGCACGTCTTGGGCCGGAGCCGTGGTATGCTCCCCTTGAGCCTGCCCAGCACTGCTCTTTCCGAGATGCTGGTCTCCTGCTCTGAAGACAGACCTTCTCCCACGAAGGTCTGGGACCGACTGCCTGCTGCTCGCCTGGGCAGCCTTTATATAGGGCCTAGCTTAGCCGATTGACTGGCTCTAATCTCGGCCCTGATTGGCTCTCATTTGGCCCTTCTCTGATTGGCTGCCAGCCTATGCAGCCGCTCTGGCCTACTCTAGCGCCCTCTTGCATGCGGGTGGAGCAGGTGCCCCAGCTCAGCGATCAGCTGTCGCAACCAGGCTGCGGCCTGCTCCAGGCACCAGCGGAGGAAGCACATGCCTGGGCCTGCACTCCGTCCATTCTGGGGGCAGCACAGTCCGGGCGACTTTTTTTTGTTTTTTGCAATTCAGCAGTTCAGGCAGCGGCAGTCTGAGCGTTGTTGTTGGGGTTTTTTTCTGCTTTGGCAGTTCGGGTGGTGGCAGTCCAAGGGGTTGGGGTTTTTTTTGTTTTCTTTTGCTCGCTCTGGCAGTCCGAGCGTTGTTTTTTTTGTTTTCTTTTTTCCTTGGAGCGGCAAAAATGGTAGAGCCGACGCTGCTGGGCTGAGGTCGCTCAAGTGGTCAGCCCCTCAACACACTGTATCGGGGGTGGCTCAGGCCGGGGCGGGGCCCAAGCACCCCACAAACAAACAAACTTCAAGGCGGGCCCTGGCCTGGGTGGAACCCTGGCAGCCAGCAAACAGACGGACTTGACAGGGCTGGCTCTAGTCTGGGCGGGGACCCGGTGGCCAGCCACCAAACAGTTCCTGTCCTGGGCTACAGCCTCCTTGCACCGTGTAGGGGGTCAGACACCCAGGGTGGGGTGGCAGGGGGACGCGGTCCCACCCTCCTCCCCCGCGTCCCAGCCCAAGGCGCTGGCAGGGGCAGGATTGGTTGCCCCTGCGTCGGCGGGGATCCAGCCGCAACACGCCGACTGAGCCGCGCCGGGCTCTGCAACCAGCTGCTCCTGGGCTGCCCCTGGGCTACTTCCTGCCTCCCCGGGGTTTGGTACCTGCGGCCTCCAGGCCTCCTCTGGCTCCTTGGAGTAAACCAGAGCGGGTACTCCGGGCCTGTCCTCGTCCATGTCTGGGATTAGGGTTACGGTCCTCTGGAGAACAGGCCAAGTGTCCTCCTCTGTTGCAGGCTGTCCCCCAGCTGTGGTGCAGGGCCGGCCTTTTATGTTTCCGGCCACGCCCCGGTGCTTACGGTGAGGGGGGCGGGGCGATATAGGCTCCGCCCTGCAAGGGGCGTGTAGGGGGTCCCTCGCTCTCCCACTCGGAGGGAGGCCACTCAGTCTCAACAGAGTCCACCAGAGGCCCCGGTGGGCAGCCAACAAACAGTCCAACAGGCGAGGGAGGTGGGGCGATATAGTCTCCGCCCTCCAAAGGGCGTGTAGGGGGGCCTTCGCTCTCCTGCTCGGAGGGAGGCCACTCAGTCTCACTACACTCCCCGTTTAGAGGGAGCGGGAGTTGCTGGTGGCCTTGGTGGCAGAACTCCTGCAGCGCCTCTGGCACTTGGCGCAAGTGCCGGATGATGTGAAGTTGGTTCATTATGTTGGCCGTGATGTCCTCGTGCTGCAATGGAACGAGGACCTGTCAGAGACTCAGAAGCCCCGCGGCATCAGGGGGAATTAAGGGCACCTGGGACCAGCAGCATTTCCACCCAGCACCCGCGCACCTCTGAGGGATGGAGTCCCCCTCCTGACCCCAGAATGGAGTCTTGTTGTCCTTTCTAGGTTGGGCAGGGAGGGAGCTCTAGCGGGAGGGGGCGGAGGGATTCTAGCAGCAGTGAAGTGGGATGTGGGGAGCTTGAGACCTTTCCCCAAGTCATCCCAGCCACTGAGGCTGAAGCCACAGGATGGCAGCCCTGGTGAATGGGGCAGATCAGCAGCCCCTCCTAACTGAATCCTCCCATTCTCTCTAGAGGGAGTCCAGCCCTGCCAGCAGCAGGACGAGCTTCCCCAGCCCATGTGCCTCAGAACTGCCCGGTCAGTCACCATCATGCTTCAGTCCTTGGCCTCCCAGGCTGCCAGTGACGGGAACAACTCTGGGTGGTGGCATGGGTGACAGGAGAGGCTCGCAGAGGGCACGTAGAGGACTCTGCTGCCCTTCCCAAGAACAGAAGTCCGTGCTATGGCAATGCTTGTCATTCATTAGCCTTGCTAAAGAGCTGGGCTGGAGCTGCTCCGGGGACAAGCTGGCTCCCTCCTGCTCATGGAGGTGAATTCATCTCCCTTCCCAGGAGCACCTGCTCTCACTCTCATTCCCCACCGGTCGCGTTGCTGCCAGGCCAGCGAATGGCCCGAGGATGGGAATGAAGCCTGGGCCCCGCCCCAATCTCCTGCGTCTAATGCAGCTGCTCACCTTGCTCCCCATCAGCTGCTTGGCTTGCCCCAGAAGGGAGTAAGTAAGGAGCAGCCCAGCCTGGCTGACACGCAGCAGGGGGTCGTGCATGGCCAGCACTGCTGTCTGCAGGAAGAATCTTTTCTGCCCCTCCGAGAAAAAATTGCCAAAAACCTGAAACCAACCAGATGTGAGGCTTCAGCAGATTGCCCCGAACCAGGCTCCAAATCCTGGCCTAGAACGGCAACTGCGTCGCGCGGCTCCAGGAGGCAGCCACCTGCCCTGCAGAGCTGTGCCATGCCCTGGCAGAGTGTCCTTACCTCCCCAACCCTGGCGGTGTTCTTATAGCCCAGGAGCCTGCTGTCCTGGTGCCAGTCGCACACCCACAGGTCTTCGACCTCATGGATGTTCAGGTCTGGGAAAGAGAGAGACACATACACATTGGTCATTCTGGTTGCAGGACTTGTGTCCTTCCAATCCCATTGGTGGCTGCTCAGTGGGCAGAGCCCAACAGAACTGCGGGGGTGGTGGAGAACACAGAAAGAGATAGAGAGAGAGTGATCCACCAGCCGGGGTCACTCGGAGAGAAATTGGCTGGGGTCCCAGTCTCACTCGTCTATCGGGTGCCAGTTCCCAGCCGGGTTCCTTACCCCTCTGGTGCAGCACAAGCTGGTAGAGCCGGTAAACCCCTTCCCTGGCCTGCCGGCTGATGTCCTGGTCTGGGTCACTGATGGACAGAGCCAGCTGGGCCACGTGGTGACCCATCCTGGGGAATTCGGCTGAGTTCTAATGGAAGGGAGAGGGAGAGGGGACTCCATCAGCATTTTCCTGTCAGCTCCCAGTCCCCGCCTGGGCCAGGACTCTCCTTCCCCTCAGCCCCTCTGCAGGAGATGCTAGAGGATAGGAGCTAGAGCTGGATCCTTAATTATCTCTGTCCGCAAGGGAGCCCGGAGAACAGGGATGCAGGCAGGGCCCTCCAGGAGGATTTGCTTCCCCAGCTGCTCCAGGATGACAGGAAGGCAAGAACCTGGAGCCTGCTCCCCTTACAAGCGAGAGTCACCACTTAACCAGGACAAGAAGAACTTGACTCAAGCCAGGCTCATTCTCTGCTTTGACTCTGCCTCCCCAAGAGGAACACTCCTAGCCCACAGCCCCTGCAGCAGCAGATCCTCCAGCCCGTTGGAGCCAGCCCCCTCCGCCTGGAGTCAGGAAGCTGGGCTCAGAGGCCACTTACGTCAAAGTCAGGGAGGGTGATGACGGACGTGAGCAGGGCCGCGCTGCTCCTGATGGCCCTGGCTCTCTCTCGTGTCACCCTGGACACGGTCCAGTAGTTAATGTGCTGTGGGGAAAGGAGGCAGCTCAGGATTGATGGGGGGGTGCATGTGTTGTGCAAATGACCCCTCCCCATTCCCAGGGGGCTGAGACATTCTATGCGGTGGGGGTGGAATATCAGATTCATTGACTGCAGAGCTTTAAAAGGGGACTCTTGCCTCCAGGACGATGTTTGTATCCTGCAGGTCACAGCTTGTCATTGTCTCTCTAGATTGGGACAATGCTCGGTGTCGGGGCTGGACCCATCCTCCCTGAACTCCTGATTCCTGAAAAGCTCCCCAGGAAGGAGACAGACCCCTCCCCCGTCCCTGGCTCCCAAGTCCTTGGCTGGGTGAAGGGACTGAGTGTGAGCACAATCCCCCCAGGAATCTCGGGGCGCATCAGAGACAAGGGCTGATTCTCTGGGGCCCTCCTGTTTCTCTAGGAATGAGGCTGTGGCTCTTCTCTGAGGACCATCTTCTGCATCTCCCAGGAGGGGTTCAGACTCTCACTCCCCAAGCCAGCCGGGGGCCCCGTGGTTAGTGCTCAACACAAACAGGCAGAGCTCTGGCTTGAAGTCCCAGCTCCTTCCTCTGTCCTTCAAGGAGGAAAGGCCTGACCCTGCATTGCACTGACTGCCCTGACCAAGGATGGCCACTGGGGGCCCAGCTAGGAGGACAGACTGGGAAATGGATCTAAGAGTTAAGGTAAAATTGCCCCCACCCCCTCATCGGGCTCACCTCCAAGATGTAGTGGAGCTTGTCCGTGTCTGGGGTCTTTGCCAGCAGGTTCCCCAGCATGGCGTCCAGAAGGTCTGGTATGACCCTATGCAAATCCTGCAAAGCAAGGGAGAGCCATGGGTCAGACTTAGGGAAACTGGGGCTACACCTGCCACAGGATGGGAAGAGGGGTCTCTGGGAAGCACTGCTGAGACCCCCAAACACATATCCTGGCCTCTCTCATTCACATCCCACTGCAGGCAATTAGCAAGGATTCAGGCAGGATGACAGCTGGCTCTTCAATCCATGATTTAGCTGATCTACCTGGACTTGATTGGTGTCCGTCTGCGTGCCCAGGGTGAAGACAGCGTGCAGGGCGGCTCGGAGGAGGTGGGTCTCCAGCTCCGGCTCCAGGGCAGGTGTCATGGTGCTGGCAAGAGAGAGGAGCCGGTATTAGACTGTGCAGTGCGGAGTGGGACTGGCACCAACACGGACGTGAAACTGCAGGGAAATAGGCAGAGGCTGGCGACAATGGAAACTGAGGCACTGAGCCAGGGAATGATAAGGCCAAGGTTTCCCAGACCGACAGTGGCAGGGCAGGAATGCCGCCTGTTCCCTGGACCCTGCTGCCCCTCCTGTATCTGATCCTGGGAGTCAGCCTCTCCCCAAAGCCATTGCAATGTGACTGGAGTGAAAAGAACAGAGCACCCAGGAGAGGGAGTGAACCTTCCCCGCACCTCTGCCAGAGGAGCCCCCCTTGGGAGGTGACCTGGGAGTGGGAGGGGCAGTGACTCCCAGCCATGGGCCTGAGCAGCACCGGGGTTAGGGGAACCGGGCGGGAGGGTCTCAGTACCTGAGGTTGGCCACAGCAATGAGGGAGTTGGCCAGGATGGCGTCGGGTGGAGAGTTAGGAGGAAGCTCCTCAATGAGCTCCTGTGAGACGCAAAGGAGACAAAGGAGCGTGTGAGATTCGGGCCTCACTGACACTCCCCAAGGAGGAGATTACACACAGCCAGCAGGATCCCCCGAGCTGCCTCCCGCTCCTCCGATTCCTGCCCACTAGTTCTCCCGTCTCTTCTCCCCAATCTTCAGCCCCAGCAATCCCTGCCCTCAGCTGCCCTCCAGCACCAGCCATCCCCCAACCATCGGCCCGGGGAGACCCCTGCCCCTCCCATGTCTCTGTCCACCCTCCAGCTGCCGGGCGCCGTGTCTCACTCACCACAATCCTCTCCGCCACAGCCGCCTTTGAGCAGTGTGGCTCCAACGTGTAGTCCCCTCTCTGCTGGGCAGCGAGGCACGCGGGGTAGATGGCGTGCAGGAACTCGAGCTGCTGCGCCTCGTCCTGTGCCCACCAGGAGTGGGATTAGGGGAGAGAGAGCCAGTTAGCCAGGGACCTCCCTGCCCCAGCCACACCAGCTGCAGGACTTAGGCCTGAATTGGGGATAGTGGGGACCCGCCTATTGTCCAAATCATACACGACTCCTCCACAATCAGGGTCAGGAACTGGGACAGTGCCTGTGCGGGGAGGAGACCCCGGCTGGTGTGTGACAAACACCCCCTTCTTGGGGGTCCCAGATCATGAAGGAGAAAGGTCCCCATTAGGGCCAAGACCTTCTGCAGGGGGTCGGGATGCTGGGAAGGAGCAGGACAATCTCAGTTCCAGCACAGCTGGGGAACCTTTGTACCTTTTCTCGGTCATGGAGCTGCTCTCGGATGTTCATGAGAGCAACCTCCTCTGTCACCAAGTCTACTCTTTCTTCTTCCTCCTCCTCCTCCTCCTCCCCGTCGTCCTCGGAGTCCCTGGCGGATGCTGCACCAGGGAGAGAAGGGGACAGGGTGACTCCTGCTGCCACTCAGAAGAAGGACAGGGGCATGGTGGGACAATGTGTCCCCTTCCCACCTCCGGGACATAGGGCAGATTGGGCCCCACACTCCCCCCTCTCAGCGATGTCGTCAGCCCCCAACTCCTTCAGGAGCCCATAGCAAAGAGACTCCCCCCCCGCACTGTCCTGGACTCCCTTGGAGGTGCCTCCCCCCACCCCCGCCCAATGGAGCACCAAGGACCAAAGTGGCAGCATCTAGTGTCGGTGGGGTTCACACGGCTCAGGCCAGACACCTGGGCTGGAGACCCGCCCCCATAGCTCTGCTCGAGGGCCTGGGTCCAGGGTGTTCACAGCCCCCTCCTCACCCCTCCCTGAGCCCAGCCTGGCTCCTCACCTTGCACAAAGCAGAAGCGTCCGTCGGCCAGGTTGCTGTCCGCATCGCAGGCGCTGCTTCTGTCCGATGGGGAGCGGCCCGAGCTGCTGGGGCTGGCAGAGGGATCCTCCACCTCCTGCCCTGGGGAGGCTGGAAGGTCCTCACTGACCGAGCAGGGTGATGCCCCCTGTTGGAAGTTGGGGCTGGGCACCTGGGGCCGCTGCTGCCCACACAACAACAAGCCCCAGAGCCACCCTGCCCGGTTCCGCTTCTGGGCTGGGTCCTGCCTGCCCAGCCGCAGCCTGGCCCAGCTCCATTTTGGCTTTGGAGGTGATGCTCTCACCTCGGTGCCTGCGCAGGGAGTGGGTTTCCTCCGCCAGAAGGCTGGGTACTTCCACCTCCTGGCGCGTCCGGGAGCTTCTTCCCCTCCAGCGGGGACGGAGGGGCTGCTCCGCTCCTGGGGAAGATGGTGGCTGCTTCCCTCAGGCTCTGGGGCCACCTGCAGAGCCTTCTTCCTGAACATCCTCAGGAGCCTGGCCATCCTGGAACCGAGCGGGGAGCGGGCGTGAGTCTGGGGTCAAGGCAGCCTCTCTCTAACCAGCCTGTTTGGTCCCTCCCCATCCCTGCCCCAGCCGGAGCAGCTCCTGCTGCCCCCACGGGGGTACAGGGAGGGCAAGCTAAACACACTGGCAGGAGTTCATTGCATGATCTGCTCCCCCTCAACGCTCCCCCTCGTCATCCCTGGGGCTGCAAGAACTGGGGAGTCTTGTCCTTTTCGAGCACTGGGGTCAGTCACAAAGACACTGGTCACTTTGGACAAGCAGCTCCCTCCTGCCACCCCAGACCACACTCACCCCCCCCACACACCTCCCACCCAGGCTAGAGAAGGAACAGAACCCAGGCAGGGCCGGCTTTAGGCCGATTCACCCGATTCCCCAGAATTGGGCTCCGCGCCTAAGAGGGCCCTGTGCACTCACCTCGGCGGCAGTCGTCTTTGGGGGCCCCGCTCCCCTGGCCAGAGCGCCAGCTGGAGCTCCGGCGGAGCCTGGCAGCCCCGTGGCCCCGTGACCCAGGCCGGAGCGCGGCAAACCTGTGACCCCGTGATCCCGGCTGGTGCTCCAGCGGAGCGCGGCCAGCCCTGCAGCCCCGCTCTCCTGGCTGGAGCTCCGGCCGGACCACGGCAGCTCCGTGACCCCGGCTGGATTTCCGGCAAGAGCGTGGCTGCCCCATGGCCCTGCGACCCTGGCTGCAGCTCCGGCCAGTCCCGCGGCTCCGCAGCCCCAGCCGGACCGCAGCAGCCCTGCAGCTCCGCGACCCTGGCCGGACTGCCGGCCGGACCGCGGCAAGCCCCGTGGCCCTGCATTCCTGGCCAGAGCACCATCCGGAGCGCGGCTGCCCTGCGGGGCCACCTCCCCCAGCCAGCAATCCGAAGGGCCGCCCCAGTAACTGGGCCCCGCACTTGCTAAAGCCGACCCTGAACCCAGGAGTCTGGACTTCTCCTGGGAAACCATTCCCCACTTCAAAGTCCCTAGGCATAGCAAGGCCAGTGCCCCTCGGTTCCCATTGATTTCCATGCTCAGCAGCTCACCAGGTCTGGTCCAGCTCAGAGACTCTCAGCCTGGGGAACAGTCTCCCACAAGGGAAGGGCTGGGAGCCCCATTGCTGGGACCTTGCCAAACACACTGGAGACGGCTCTGGAGAAGCCCCTTCCCGGTCTGAGAGCGAGGGGCTCCTGGGGGCTGTTTGCAAATCCAATCTCCTTTGGGAGAGATTCTCTTCCCCTCTTTCTGCCTCTCCCCAGACCGATAGCGGACGCCCCTGAGGAACCCCAATGCCACTCACTTGCTCTGGTGACGGAGCGATGGATGGAGGATGTTCAGGTCGTCCCTCGCCCTTCTCCTCACTCTCCAAGCCCAAGGCAGGCTGGAGAGGGTGGTGGTGACCCGAGGAGTTACCCTGCCCAGCAAGCAGGCAGGGTGATGGCACGGGGCGATCGGCTGGCTGTGAAAACAAGAGTCTGTCTTATTGTCAAGGGACGGAGAAACTTGGCCAGCAGCAGGGGGTGCAGAACACCGCCCTAGTGCGGGGGTGACAGCGCCTCCGGGATCCCGACATCCCAGCACTTTACACACCTTCCTGGAGCCTCCCAACCCCCCTGGGCTGTTGGGACTGCGACCCCAACCCCACTGATGAGAACCAGGCCTGGGAGGGGAAGCTACTGGCTCAGGGTCACACCAAGTGTCAGAAGTATGGATGGGACCCAGCAGGCATTCTATCCAGGCCCCTTCGCTAGCCACTGCTGCACACTCCCTCCCACAGCTGGCAATTACAACCATGCCCCCATGTCCGCTCCCCCTGTTTTGAGAGGGAGTGTGCTCCGCTGGAGTGACTGGACCAGGGGATTGGGAGTCAGGATTCCTGACTTCCATTGCTGGGTTTCCTGTTGGTTCCACTGCTGGGGTTTTCCTTTCCTTGTGGGACTTTGGGCAAATTGCTCCCCCCTCTCTGGCTCTCCCCCCAGCAATCAAATGGGGATTTCATACTTTCCCACTATTGGAAAGTGCTGGGAGTAGCCCCCAGCAAAAGCTGCTCTGACAGCACTAAGCAGCATCTGACCATTCAAGGTCGGAGTGCACTGCCCAGGAGGAGGAGTGTTTGGCTCTGGGGTTTCACTTCAGCCCAGTCTATAGAGAGGGGCCCAGCCATGGACTTTGGCTCAAGAAGGGCAATTCTCCAATTTGTTAAGGGCATTTTGAATTCCAATCCTGTGCTCCAAAGTGCTTGGTGTCATTTGCAAATTGTAGACGCGTGCTCTCCACTCCATTTTCCAAATCCTTAAGGAAAATATTGAATACTACCGGCCCCCAGACTGATCCCTGCCGGACCCACTAGGTACACCCTCTCCGTTGGACAGCCAGACATGGAGAAGGGCTCTTGGAGTCTGGGCTTTCAACCAGCTCTGCACTCACATTTCACTGATTACATCTAGACCACATTTCCCTTGTTCGCTTGTGAGAATGTCCCATGGGACTGTGTCAAAAGCCGAAACACCAAGAGAGATCACATCTACTGTTTACCCATCTCTACTAGGCCTATAACCCTGCCAAAGAAGGAGCTAGGATTGGTTTGGAGTGATTTCTTCTTGACAAGTCCATGCTCACTAGTCCTAAGAACCAAATTATCCTGTAGGTGCTGACAAACGGATTGTTTAATGATGTATTCCAGTCTCTTTCTAGCTATGGAAGTGAGGCTGGCTAGTCTGTAAGTCCCAGGGTTCTCTTTGTTCCCCTTTTAAAGGTAGGTCCTGTCTTGTTAATGGATGGGAAGAGGTTCTTTTTCAGTGATCTAAGATGAGAACTGGGGCACCACACCAGGTTTGTTAAGGCCATAAAAATGGAGGCAGGGATCTCTTCTCTCCTGCTAGCAGAGAACCCCAGGTACCTAAAAGACAGGGACTCACATCCCTGAATGGGCTTTTAAAAAGACAATGGTTAAAAAATTTGGCCCCGACCATTTCTTGTTTCCGCAGACTAGACTAGCCGCTGCGGGGAGCCCCAGGCCCTTTAAATCCCCACCGGAGCTCCGGCAGCCGGGCTCCCGCGGTGATTTAAAGGGCTCGGAGCTCTGCGGTGGCCGGAGCCACGGGCCCTTTAATTCGCCCCTGAGCACCACCTCTGCAGCTGGTAGCTCCGGGGTGATTTAAAGTCCCTCGGGCTCCCATCCACAGCTGGAGCTCCAGGGCCTTTAAATCTTGAAAGGCCCTGCCTCTTCCTTTTTGGGCCACACCCCCGCTCAGGACTCCGGCGTAACGGTAAATCCTTTAAGTTACTTTTACCCCTGGGCAGGGATAGAGCCCAGGAATCCAGATGGTGGGGAAATTTCATTGAAACCGATTCTGTCAGAAAATCCCATTCAGACTAAACCAGTTTGTTTCTTGAACTCATAACAAGTGGGATGAAAGTTCTTTGCAAAAATATTTTGTTGCAAAACAAAAGCATCTCCTGTTTGTCACAGTGTGTTAAATTGTCTCCTCGCACACAAAGAGGAGACACTTAGATTTCGAAAATTAGATAAGATGCCTCAGTTTGAGCTAAGTAGTTGCTGCTCTTATCAATTTCAAAATAAAAATATACAAATAAAATAGACTATTTCAGCTGGCAGAGTTGGGAATAGGACCCAAGAGCCCTGATTTTCAAACTAGCCATCGGATCTTGAATTTCATATATTGAATGACCTGAATAAAGTGCTCTCAGATGAGTTCCAGACCAACAACAGTGCACAGTAATTATTCAGCAAGTATTTTAGGAGAACTGCAATGTTAGAGAGAATCATGAGCTGCTCAGAGACAATTAATGCAGAGAAGCAGCAAAATTCATCAAACATAGAACTGCTTATGACTTATTTACTTGGTCTTAAAAGAGAACAAGGACCTGAGTCTCCTCCCTGTCAATAACCCCCTGCTCAGCCAACCCCATGCCATGCTGCACCCCCCCTTGCTCCTCTGGCCGTGCCGCCCCCCCATTGCTTCTCCGGCCGTGCCGTTCTGTCCCCGCGGCCCCCCCTATGGCTCCTCTGGCCGTGCCGCCCCCCCCATGGCTCCTCCGGCCGTGCCGTTCTGTCCCCGCGGCCCCCCTCATTGCTCCTCCGGCCGTGGAATTCCGCCCCCGCGGCCCCCCCTGTGGCTCCTCCGGCCGTGCCGTTCCGCCTCCGCGGCCCCCCCCGCATGGTTCCTCCGGCCGTGCCGCCCACCCCTTGCCTGCAGGAGGTCAGCACCGGGCAGGCCAAGCTTCAGAGCGGAGTGTGGGCCCTGCCCGCTGGCGCCATGGTAACCCCTGACTAAGGTGCCACTTTTGGAAAATGTGCTGAGGGGAAGTGGCTGCTTCCCCTGCACCCCCCCAGCTACGCTACTGGTGGGGATCACTGCCGGGGCACTATTTCAGCCCCACATTTTTGGGTGGAACACCCACCGTGGGAGCTGCAGAGCACTCCCCCGCGACACACAAACACACACACCCTGGTGTTGGGAGGGGAACAGGGGAAAGGACAAAAGAAGCAAGAGAAGAAGAGAAAGGAGGGAGGGATGGAGGAAAAGGTGAAACAAAAAGGACAAACCCCAATGTCCCCAGTGATTCTAAGGGACAAAATCCCAGGTGCGGAATAAAATTCTGCCTCCTTAAGCTCGTGTTTTCCATGCCTAGAATTCAACTGTCACCCGATGGATCAGACTGAACAGGTTTCAAACCTCGAGGAGGCTCTTACCTTCTACACAGGGACGTCTGCTTTCTAGCGAAATCACAAAAAGGGAAGGAGAAAACTCGAAAGAGGTTCCTCCTGCCGCTCACGTACGTGAACCCGAATGTTCTCTCAGTCCTCAAAGAGAGACCTCGAGACAGAGACTTGCTGAAGCAAAGCCACAGGAGTCTCTGAGGTTTCCCGGCTCCGTCGCCCCTGTCCTGCCTGGCTGATGTCAGCATCTCTCTGTGAGGTCACCACCTCCCCATCACCTTTGACCAATAGTCTGAGGTCCTGCAAAAGGCCTTTGTGATGTCACTGCCACGCCCCTCCCTTGCTGTGCTAATGTCCTGCCCCTGGCCAGGCACTTTGGAGGTTTGAGCTACTCCCTATGGATCACCCCACTCAAGGAGTGTTCATTCTAGGAAGCAAGCCGGCTAGACAGTAAAACATCAGACACTGTTCCCAATGCTACACTCCATTTTTCAGAAATTAGTAGACTTTTAGACTTTTAGAGCATCTAATCTGACCCCCTGCATGTCACAGGCCTCCTGTATGACACAATAGCTACTTTGGGGGCAAACACATTCCAGAAAGCCATCTAGTCTTTATTAAATGACATCAAGAGATGGCGAATCCACCACTTCCCTTGGTAGTTTGTTCCTGTGGTGAATCATTCTCGCTGTTGAATATTTGTGCTTTATTTGTAATATGAATTTGTCTCTTTTCACCTTCCAGCCACTGGGTCTTGTTATGCATTTCTCTGCTAGATTAAAGAGCCCTTTAAGACCCAATCTTTTCTCTCCATTAAGGCACTTCAACACTTCAATGAAGTCATCTTTCAATCTTCTTTTGATAAGTTAAACAGGTTGAGCTCCTTCAATAGCTCACTAGAAGGTATTTTTCTCCAGCCCTCAGAATACTTGGTGGCTCTTTGCTGCCCCAGCTCCAATTTCACAACATCTTTTTCAAATGAGGACACCAAAACTGGAGGCAGTATTCCAATATCAGTCTCACTGATGCCGTGTCATCTTCTGTGACGTTGTTGATATAATCTGTAACTGTATAGATCATCGTTGCGACCACTGTTATATATTTGAAGCCAATATTGTATAAAGGTTGCCGTGGAAGGGGTCTATGGAGAGGTTCTGATTGGCTGATTATAATTATGCTATTTGTATATGTGTATCAGTTTTGTAATTGACGTTATGAATATTGGCTCTATACTGTCTGTATTTCAAACTTGTGCTATGCTTCCGAGGAACACCCCAGACAAGTTGGTGTCAGTTCTGCCTAGCCTGCTTGATGGCCCACTAAGGACCATGAGCTATACAATCGACCCATTGAGAGAAGGCAGATACACCTTGTGACTCAGCAAGGTATGCAGGGACCTGCCTATGGACAGAACTCTAAGGTTTTTCTATGCCAAGTGCTGGATAGAGTGTCCTTGGGACAAAGAAAGCAAAGACCACATGGCAAGAAACTATAAAAGGCTGGGGTCTCGTCTCCATCTTGTCTTCAGTCCTGCTTCATACCTCTGGGGGGACTTTGATACAAACTGAAGCTCTATACAAAGGACTGAATGACCCATCCCAGCTGTGGATGTACTCCAGAGACTTGAGTTGAACCTGCAGTTTATTCTATCACTGCTACAAGCCTGAACCAAGAACTTTGCCATTATGCAGGGCTGGCTTTAGGAAGTGCAGGGCCCAATTCGAACATTTTAGGCGTGGCCCTGACAGGGCTTACTAAAAAAAAAAAAAAAAAAACCATAAAAACCCCCCCTTTCATTTCTTCCATGTATTATTTACTTTCCATAACTATATAAATAAAAACAAAATTATATATTATGTACATTTGCTGGCTGGAGGCAGGGCAGGGCAGGGGCTGGCTGCAGACAGGGGCTGGCTGCAGGCAGGGCAGGAGGTGTGGGGCTGGCTGGAGATGGGCTGGCTGCAGGCAGGAGGTGTGGGGCTGGCTGCAGGCAGAGGCTGGTGTGGGCAGGGCAGGGAGTGCGGGGCTGGAGGCAGGGCAGGGGGTGCAGCAGGGGCTGGCTGCGGGCAGAGCAGGTGCTCCCCTGCTTCTACCGCCCTGGCCTTTTAAATAGCTGCCGGAGCCCCGAGGAAGCAGCGGCAGAGGCAGGTGGAGCCCCGGCCCTTTAAATAGCCCCCGGAGCCCCCCGCTACCCCAGGGCTCTGGGGGCTATTTAAAGGGCCCGGGGCTCCCCTGCTTCTACTGCCCTGGCCCTTTAAATAGCCGAGGGAGCCCTGGGGAAGTGGTGGACTTTTTAAATAGCCCCCAGAGCCCCGCAGCCCTACCCCAGGGCTCCAGCAGTGGGGCTCTGGTGGCAATTTAAAGGGCCTGGGGCTCCAGCCCCTGCTAGGAGCGCCAAGCCCTTTAAATTGCCCCCTGGGGAAGCCGGACCACCACGGAACGGCGCATTGGCTCTTGCCGATACGCGGTACCGGGGCTTGGGCGCGGGGCCCTCGTAGGTGCGGGGCCCGATTCAGGGGAATCGGCTGAATCGGCTGAATCGGCCTAAAGCCGGCCCTGTCTGGAGGGACTTTGCTACAAACTGAAGCTCTATACGAAGGACTGACCCATCCCAGCTGTGGACGTACTCCAGAGACTTGGGGTCCTTTGAGAGAACCTTTTGTCTTTTACTGGGGTATTGGGTTTCATAACCGTTCATCCCCATAACGAGTGGCACTGGCAGTGATACTGGGAAACTGCAGTGTCCATGGGAATTGCTTGTGTTGTGTGACTTGTGCTTGGCCAGTCAGGTAAAACTGAAGTATTCTCTGTTTGGCCGGTTTGGTTTGCCTTAGAGGCGGAAAACCCCCAGCTCTGGGCTCTAACTGCCCTGCTTGAAGCAATGTGTCCGGAATTGTCACTCTCCGTTGGGACCCACCAGAACCAGCATCGTTACACCTCCCTATCCTACTCCCGGCTCCCACGCACTTCCCCTCCTCCAACCACTAGACCACACCCCCCTCCCATAAGCCCCATAGCTCCCACTTCTCCTCCACTGGGTATATAAAACTACAAGCCCCAGAACTCTTTGCTTTCCCCGTCCCACCTCCTGAAGGGGCAGCTAATGAGCCTGCGCCGGTTGGTGATTGGCAGGTGTGCGGGCAAGTGGGGGCGAGCCTGTGCCCGGTGTGTGGTGGCAGCGGGTGATGGCGGCACTGAGCTGGGAGCGGGTGCTGCAGCTCGTGCTCTGCGTGCTGGGGCTGGCGTTCTCCGTGTATGTGCGGCACGTGGAGAGCTCGCGGGAGCGGGACCCAGGGTACCGGGCCATGTGCAACCTGAGCCCCTCCATCAGTTGCTCCAAGGTCTTCACCTCCAGGTGCGTGGGGGGGACCGTCCCAACGGCATGACTCATCCTTCCCCCATTGCAACCCCCCGCCCCATGGCATGACTCCCCCTTCCCCCATTGCAACCCCCTGCCTCATGGAATGATGCCCCCTTCCCCCATTGCAACCCCCCGCCTCATGGAATGATGCCCCCTTCCCCCATTGTAATCCCCAGCCCCATGGCATGACTCCCCCTCACTCCACTGCAACCTCCTCCTTCCCATTGCAGCCCCTGGCCCCATTGCATGACCCCCCCTCACCCCATTGCAACCCCCGGCCCTATGGCATCACTCCCCCTTCTGCCATTGTAACCCCCTGCTTCCCATTGCAGCCCCAGCCCCATTGCATGAACCTCCCCTGCTCCCTACTGCAACACCCCTGTGCTATAGCCCCCTTTCCTCAGACTCCCTGTGCAGTTACATCCGTGCTCAGCCTGGGAGTGAAGGACCTCCCGCCGAATTGCCGCCGCAGATCGCGATCGCGGCTTTTTTTAGATCACGATCGAGGCTTTTTTTTTTTTTTTTTTTTTTTTTTTTGGCTGCTTGGGGCCTGCCCTGCCCTTTGTGCTCTGTGTTGCCAGCTCCCCCAGTTTGTTTGGTAGATCCAGAGAGACCCTGAGATCATCTGGTCTGACCTGGAGAGCGCAGGCCGGGCAGTTTCACCCAGTTACCTCTGTGTTGAGCGGGATCAGGCAGAGAACAGGCAAAACTGAGGGGGCCCCAATGCCTGAGGCCCTCGCGGTGCCAGGGAACGGATTAGCTGAGATGTGCCCAGGTGATCCACGCTGCAGAGGGAAGTGAAGTCTGCCCCAGGGTCCCTGCCAGTCTGAGCTGGGGGAATTCCTCTTCCCAAATCTGGCGACCCTCAGTGAGCCGGACCCACCAGCCAAGTGGCTACAACGTGGTTTCGCAGGAGCTCAGAGCTCTTGCTCAGCTCTCAGAGGCAAGGTTTGTCATCTTGGCCCGGGTTTGTACAGCGCCTGGCGCTGTGGGCTGTTGATCCTTCTTTGGTGCTTCTAGGAGCGGCTGTAAGGATACCGAAACTGGGGAGTTGAGGTGGTTGGCGAGAAACATTTTTTTAAGATATAGGGAAACGTGCTTATAAAAAAGCAAACATTTGGCAAAGGAATTGGAGGGGGGGGCACTTGAAACTACTTTTCAGTTGGAGGACAGGGGAGCACTTGAAACTGCTTTTCATTTCATTTGGAGGCCCTTGAAACTTCTTTTTAAAATGTTTTGGAAGGGTCTGGAGTGAATTGGTGTCATTTTTTGGAGAGGGGGAAAATGTTCCTGGGGGAAGTGCGGTGGGTGGAGGGAAGGAACCATAGTTAAGTTTACTCAGTCTTCTGCAAACAACGAGATCAAACGCAGGGATTGGGCAGAGGTGACAGGCGCTTTATCACGGGCAGAGAAAGGTGGAAGGGGAATGACCCTGGCCTGTCAAAAGAGCCAGTGGGGGCTGGGCTATGTCATGAGGCACTGGATTAGGACCCAGGAGATCTTGATTTTGTTCTCAGCTCTGCCTCAGATGCTGCAGCGGGGAGCAGGGCCGGCTCCAGGCACCAGCTGAGCAAGCTGGTGCTTGGGGCAGCAGACTGTTCGAGGCGGCATTCTGCCCAATCCTAGGGCGGCACGGCCGCTTTTTCTTCTTTTTTTTTTGTTCTTGTTCCGCTCCAGCCGCCCTGTAGGGGGCGGTGGCGCGGAGAACCAGAGCGCCCTGCAGGGCAGTCCTCTTCCTTCCCTCCCCGCCGACCGGAGCAGAGCCCTCGCAGCAGGTGGCAGGAGGCGGCGCAGCGGGAGGGGGCCGCGTGGCAGCGCCCCTGCTGTAGCCCTGGCCGCCCCCTTCTCTCTCTCTCCCCTGCCCGCCCCCACAGCCGGTCCCCCTGCACCCGCGCTCCGGCCGCGCTGCAGGTTTTTGTTTTTGTTTTTCTTTTTTTCTTTGCCGTTCTGGGCGCCCCGTTTTTTTTTTTTTTTTTTTGCTTGGGGCGGCCAAAAAGCCAGAGCCGGCCCTGGCTGGGAGTTCAGACTCCTGGGTTCTATCCCTGGCCTTGGGAGGGGAGTGGTGATTAGAGCAGGGGGGCCTGGGAGTCAGGACTCCTGGGTTCTATCCCTAGCCTTGGGAGGGGAGTGGGGTCTAGTGGTTAGAGCAGAGTCCACATTGTGGAAGACGAGAGCCGCTGTCTGTACGCAGAAGCCAATTCTAGTTTTCATCTATATCTTTTTCTCTTTATGAATAAACCTTTAGATTTTAGCGTGGGGCAGGAGCGGTGAGTGCGGGCGGGGTGGGGGGGAGGGCTGTGCTGCTGGAGGGTCCCACCGAAAAAGGGAAGGGTCTGAGGGGGAAGGGGCACTAGGACCCTGAGGCGGCAGTTGATCCAGGTAGGCAGCATGGAGCTGCACAGGAGAAGCAGGGGCGCTTAGCTCCGGGACAGCAAGGGGAAGGCACGTGGGGGCGGCAGGTGAGGCTGGGGGGGGAAACCCGGCCCCAAATATTGGTGGAGCCGGGCCCCTGGGCTCTGAATATTTCTGGAGCTTGGGCACCACCAGGGAATATAACTCGCCATCCCGCTCTCCTCATCAGTCATTACCACTCGGCAGTATTTTGTCACTCGCCAATCTTAGCAGCCGTGATTATACATTATATACCAATTCACTGATAAAAAATATGTTTAAAAATTTGTCCTTGAGAGCTTCTTCAGACTCTTAGTCTCCAGGACCTGCTGCCCACAGCACAGGGAGAAAAGGCCGTCCAGCCCTGCTGGGACCTGGGAGAGAAGCACTGAAGGAAGCAGGATCTCTCCCTCTGCAACTACCTGAAGGTCCCTCGCCCGAGGGAAGGGAGGCCCTGCTCCTGTTGCACCAGGGTGTGGTGTTCTGTCCCAGCTAGTGGCGCTGAGACCACCCACAGAGAGAATTAAATGAGTCAGCTCCATAGCCCTAGGTAATAGCCACTTGGCTTTTAGCTCATGCTGGAGAGGCTCATGCACTGAGCTCACAGGTTCGATCCTGCCCGCTGACGACCAGGGTCTCTTGGTATTCTAAGTGGGGGGTTGTGACTTTATTGACATGAACTGTGACCGTATCGATCATTGCTGCAACCAAGGTCCTAGAGCTGCACCAAATCTTGTACGAAGGGGGTCATATGAGGTGTCTATGGAAAGGTTGTAATTTGCTGGTTATGATGATGCTGTCTGTATGTGTGTATCACTTTTGTATTTGAAGTTCTGAGTATTGGCTGTGTGCTTGTATCTCAATGTGTTTGGTTCTAAGTAGCATTCGTGAAGCATTTGGTCAGTTTCTTGAGAAAGGAATTCTCAGATTAAGTGCCCAATCAAGAATCACTTAACTCACAATGGACCTTGGGAGACTCCAATCCACGTATGAGACACCTTCCTGGGAACGTTCAAGGTAGCATGTGAGCAATGGCTGCTCTACCTGTAAAGAACTGAGTAATGCATGGACATGTGACTTGCCCATGTGACTCCAAACTCCACCTTGCTGCTGTGCTTTTCCACAGTAAGAACAAAGGGGTCCTTCCACACGGCAGAGGATAGACAAAGCCCTGGAAACCCCTCCATTCGGGAGGAACTTTGCTACAAACTGAAGCTCTGAACAATGGCCTGAATGACCCATCCCAGCTGTGGATGTACTCCAGAGACTTGATTTGTGCCTGCAGTTTATTCCATCACTGCTACAAGCCTGAAGCAAGAACTTTGCCATTTCTGTATGTAATTGATTCCTTTAACAATTTTAACTCTCCTCTATATTTCTTTCTTTTTATGAATAAACCTTTAGATTTTAGATTCTGCAGTGAGAGACTCCATCTGCCGTGTCCCTTTCTCCCCTCCATTGCAAGGTGGTGGGGAGAAATAACATGTCCCGAGGGCTGAGGCCCCATGGGATTGCTGGTGTTGCAGCATGCTCTCCAGGAACCCTCAAGCCTCTGCAGCATCAGAACAGCAGAGCCTGGATTGGAGCAAGGGAAAGGCCTGTTTTCCACAGAATCCTTCCCTCAGGCCTGGAGCATTTAGAGCAGAAATCCCTGTGGGAGTTAATGTTGCTCTAAAAAGAGCTGCCAAGCGGGGGGTGAAGCTTCTTGACAACACCACACAAAGGGATCTGTTTGTTGAGCTGCATAAAGCACTGCACTGATTCTCTGAGAGGATTCCCCTGAGCAGTTCGGGGAGGCAGGACCTTATTCCTTACCTCTCGTGACAGGGCCGTGTGAGAGCTTGTAAGAAGCCAGAGGCAGCTTTCTAGAGGGTTAATTCAGAAATTGCCTGTGGAACCTAGGGGCTGCGGCCTATGGCAGGAAAGAGCCAGGTGGTGGTTGGAGAGACTCTAGGAGGAATGCTATGGAATGGCGCTCTGATCTCCTCTTCCCTCTGCTTCTTCCCACCCCCACCTTTGGGGTAAGCGCATCACCTTCTCCTCATTGTCTGTGGGCTGGAAACCAGAGATGGCAGGAGAGAGGTTGCCCACTCAGCCCATGCACAGGGGGATCCATTGCAGCTCATGTCCTCCTGCTTGTCCCAGCCCAGAGGAATGCATGACACCGAGCCTGGACTGTGACTGCGTTAGTCACCAACAGGGGAGTGTGGCGGGAGAGGACACATGTCTACACAACTTTTTCTGGACTGCTGTGATGGGGGGGAGAGAGGCCCGATTCCATCGGGCTCTATAGGACTCTGAGCAAGCTCTGGGATCCGGAGAGAGGTCTCTGGAGCCTCGGAATGTGCAGAGATGTGGCTTCTACCTAGTCCAAAGTAACCTGCCGTGTTTCCCCACAAGAGTCATATTAACAGGCAACACTGCCTCTATTGCCTTGGCCACATGTATCGTGTCCTTTTTCTGGTGGCTCATCCAGAAAAGGAGGACAAGAGCTCACTACTGCTACCACCTGGGGGAGTTGCTGGGTTGAGATCAGCTGGTAGAAGGAGGCAATAGCCCCAGAATCTGGGACTTCAAACCCCTAGAGTGACCTCTTACCTTTATAGACCCCTCTCCCCCCCAATCATACACAGCTATTTTAAAGTTTCGCCTGATAGTAAAGAGACCCCCTTTCAACCCTTCACCACACAAGAGAAAGCCGGCAGCATTTGTTATTAACTATTTATTTCTCCTTTCCTGGCTCCCAAACTGCTTCTCCTCCCTACTGCCGCCAGCCACCTTCGAGTTCTCCCTCTTCTCTCCCCGGCTCTGCTCACTTGAGTGCAGCAGCTCAGCGGATGGTCCAGCTTTACTCTTTCACTTCCATTCTTCTTCACTTCTTTGGGTGGCTGCATTTGCCATTGAGCAGGCTGATGGAAATACCTGAGTGCTCTGTCTAGGCCAGGGGTCTCCAACACACGGCCTGCGGGGCTATTTCTCTAGGTAAGCGGCTCCGGGCCAGAGCTCAATGCTGTCCTGCACCCCAACCCCCTGCTATGAGCCCCCTGCCTGCACCCCACACCCCAACCCCCTGCCACATCTCGCACTCCCTCCTGCACCCCAACGCCCTGCCACGAGCCCCCTGCCACACCTCGCACTCCCTCCTGCACCCCAACCCCCTGCCATGAGCCCCCTGCCACACCTCACACTCCCTCCTGCACCCCACACCCCAACCCCCTGCTACACCTCGCACTCCCTCCTGCACCCCAATCCCCTGCCTTGAGCCTCCTGCCTGCACCTCAACCCCCTGCTGCACCTCAACTTCCTGCCCTCAGCCCCCTGCTGCATCCCCCACCCTTTCCACACACTAACCTCCTGCCCTGAGCCCTGTCTGAACCCCAACCCTCTGCCACACCTCACACTCCCTCCTGCACGCTAACCCCCTGCCCAGAGCCCCCTGCTGCACCCCACACCCCAACTCCTGCCCTGAGCCCCTGCCACACCCCTCCTGCCCCCTCTGGGGGTTGGGGTGTGGGGTGCAGGCGGGAGTGCAGGCAGGGGGCTCATGGCAGGGGGTTGGGGTGCAGGACCGCATTGGGCTCTGGCCCAGAGCCGCTTACCTAGAGAAACAGCCCCGCAGGCCGTGTGTTGGAGACCCCTGGCCTAGACAGAGCACTCGGGTATTTCCATCAGTCTGCTCAATGGCAAATGCAGCCACCCTGCTCAGGCACTTGGCACCCACTAGCAATGGTCTCTGACAGCGGCATTGCCAAGGGGAGCTCAGCAGATGGTCCCTTCTATGGCTTCCTGCATGGGAGGGAGGTTGGTCTCCTCATTTAAGGCCTAGCATCAGAGTCAGGGCTCCTGGGTTCTCTGACTTCAGAAGTGGGTGGAGTCTAGTGGAGCCTCAAACTGGGGCTGAACTTCATGGGTCCTCAGTAAGCAATTTTCAGCAGGCTTCCAGGTGGGGGGTTGGAGTGTGGCTGCTCCCATGAACCCTGCAGACCCGGGCTGAAGACCCCTGGGTGGTGACAGCGAGTTCTCTCCCTGCTCAAACCTCCTGCAGCAGGAAACAGTCTGTGTGGGGCAAGGAGGGCAAGGAGGGCAGGGATTTGGGAAGCAAGAGCAGAGGCTCACACACTTTCTCTCTCTGAAATGAGGATCATCCTGTCCCACATGAAGAAAGTGAGGCACCGGCGGGGAGAGTGACCTGGCCAGGATCATGTTCCCACTCAGTGGCAGGGCTGCAGTATAACCTGTTCCCTGCTCATCACTGGATCCTGCTGCCCCTTCTGTAGGACCCCTCCGGCCATCCTCTCCCCTAGGCCATCCTCACTCCCCTTTCCAGAATGGAAAGCCATCCTCACAGGCTCTTTCCAGAATGGAAGCAGGCTTGTAACAGTTCACTCACCGCTAGGTGCCCCTTCCTGGCCAGGTCTGGGGTCACAGCTTTCCTGCTGGGCTAGCACCCCTACCCAGAGTGCTAGGGCACTCGGGCAGCTTTTTGCCTGGGAACTCAGCCCTTCAGCCAGGTGACCATCTTTTAGTCCACTCCTTCCTGGGTCGCTCGTCCCAAACGAAGAATCCAAACAGGTCTTTAACCAAAACAAGTTCCTCCGTCCCTTCGGGGCTTTTCCTCAGCCTGACTTTGGCTTGAATTGCCCTTGCTGGCCTTGGTAGCCCTTTCTCTGGCCTTGTACGTCCCCTTCCTTAGAGACCATGGGAGAACCATGGATTCTAGGTTCTGCCCCAAGGCCCTGTACCAAACAGCTAGGCCTGCTCCTGTACCTTTGCTGCGGTTTCCCCTGGCTTTCTCCTCAGGAACCCTAACATGCGCTGACCTTAGAACCTAACCCCCGCGTAAGATGTGACTCCACTGTATATCATTTTTGATAGTTTAGCGACGCTCCAGGGGGAGGGGAGGTGGAAGGGGCTGGCCTCTCCTTTTGCCTCTCAGTTAGGGCTCATTCTATAATCAGCTTGGCTAGGCCCCAGGCTGTGCAGCCCAGGGAAAAGCACCCTGTTACAGGCCTGCTCTGCCCACTCCGACTGTTCCCCATTTCAGACCTGGTTTTCTGAGGGACTGAGGAGACACAGGCCCCACTGCCTGGAACTGGAGTTTGCTCGTTCTGGTGACTCTGACATTCAGAGGCTGACAGGTGTGGTGAGGGGGCTGGAGAAACCCCACTGCTGTGGAAGGTGGAGCTGGAGACCGGAGATGCCAGGTGATCAAGACTACCCAATGCTCTCTTCATGCCCGAGGGGCTGCAGTCTCCTGCCAGAAATGCTCTCAGGAGTCCAAGTTCGAGGACGTCTCTGGAGAGCCCCTTCCTAGGAACAAAACCAGGGTGGTATGATGATGGAGAAGTCTCTGTCCCAGAGCTAGGAGCCAGGGACAGGGGAAGCTCCCTGACAGGCTATGCATCGGGGATGCCATTTCTCCCCCAAGAGACTCACACGCCCCAAGGAGTAAATGGCTCTTTCCTCCAGGAGGGACTGGGGTCTTCCATCTAAGCCTCTTTGAGAGCCAGCATTGCTTGCTTGGATGGGACGAGGTGACCTGTCTCCACTGCTCCCTGACGTGGCTCAGCTACAGGATGCTCCCGTCTGGGAGGCTGTGCCAGATCCCAGGGCCTGGAAGACAGCTGGGAAGGAGGCTTCTATTCCTGTCACGCCCAGAGACCCCATAGAAGAGCCAAGGGGAGAATAAAGGGCAGGAGGTGAAGCTAGCCCTGAGCCTCTGTCCCACCCCCACCTCCTCAAAAGTGGAGCTTTCCGAGCTCCAGTGGGGCTGTGGCCCTGACACAAGGGCCTTTCTGCACCATATGGGGCAGGGAGAGCTCTGCCTGGGCACACGGGGAATGGGAGGGGGATAGACCAAGGAAAGGGAGGAGGGGAGTGGGTGCGAGGGAAAGAGCTCCTGCCCCATATGAAGGAATTTGAGGGGCAGAGGGAAGGACGCTGCTCCACAGAGAGGGGAGAGAGTTTCTGTGAGTGCCAGGGGGCTCCATTTCCCCTTCCACTAGTTCCCTGTAGGGGTCTCTCACTCTCCCACTCAGAGGGAGGCCGCTCCGGCTGGCCCAGTCTGGGCCGGACCAGAGTCTCCAGGGTAGCGGGGGCCCACAATAGGGCTAGGCGGTTGTGACCGGGTTGGGACTCACCACCATGGCGCCTCCCACTGGTCGCTCCGGGAATTAGCTCAGTCCATGAGGAGCGCCCTCTGCTGGCGGTGTCCCATCTGTCTCTTGTCCTCCATTGGCATCTCGACCCACGTTGCTCCCCACTTGACTGTGTCCTTCAGACCACTGCCCTTCCAGCAATGCCCACTAGTCCAGCCTCACCCAATTCCAAGGGGCAGGGGTTAGTAACAGTCCTTGCACCTGCCTCAGTGGCCAACCGCAACCCCCACAGTCTAGCCCCTTGTCTCAAGGTCCGGTTACAATTTGTCTCAGCCACCGGATGGCCAGATGCAGTACTGCCCAGCCCGAGGTGCTGGTCTCCTGCTCTGGAGACAGGCCTTCCTCCATGAAGTTCTGGGACAGACTACCTGCTGCTCTCCTGGGCAGACATTATATAGGGCCTAGCCTAGCCCTGATTGGCTGGCTCTAATCTCGGCCCTGAGTGGCTCTCAGTGGACCCTTCCCGTATTGGCTGCTAGCTTGCACAGCCATTCTGGCCTACTGTAGCCCCCTCTCATGTGGGGGTGGGGCAGTTGCCCCACTACAAACCCTCCCCCTTAAAAATGCTCACGGGGGAGGGGAGAAAAGGGGTCCCTATTGCCCCAGCTGCCTTCGCAGCGGGGCCTGCAGGGCATCCCTTTCCTCTCGCAGGCCCTCCAAAGTCTGGAGCCACCTGCTTCCCACCTCTAGGGTCTGGGTTCCCACTGTAGAACGCCCTGGTCCTACGTGGGTTCCTACTTCTGTTTGGGTTCCCACATGGGCCCTCCTGGCTCCTATGTGGGTTCCCTCATTTTGATGGGGCCTCTCTGCCCCAGCCCCTTTCTCTCTAGGGGCTTCCGTCTTCACCACCCCTTCTCTGTGGCTGGTCTCTGACCGAGCCCTTGTCTCAGACACTCCCCCTTTCTGCCTCAGGGGGCAGTGCCTCTTTAAATGTCCTCCTTGGTGGCAGTGGAAGCACTTTCTGGATCTTTCCCCTGCCACGTCCCTACTCCTGCTTGTTTGGGCCCGGGCCTTGGGAGTCTTGTAGGGCCACTCTCTCTTCAGGTGCCCCGGCTCCCCACAGACCCAACAAGCTGGGGGGCCCCCCTGTTACTCTCACAGGGGGTGCCTTTTCTGGGTGGGGTCTCTCTGCCCCCTCCCAGTAGGGACTCTCCCTCCTTTAGCGTCCCCATCGCCTACAGGCGAAGCAGTTCAGCGTTCCCGGCCCCAGCCTCTCGCCCTTGGTGCCAGATCTCTTGTTTGGTCTGGGTGCCGACCCCCACAGCAGCCAGAACAACTCCCTCTGCTGCTCGGCAAGCCGAGCCACCCAGGCCCTCCGATAGAAGTTTCTTTTCTCCATCATTTTGTATCTCAAGATGGCACAATCTGCCTAGGCCGCTTGATGGTGTCCTTCTTCAGGCCACTGCCCTCCGGCAGTGGCCCCTAGTCCATCCTCACCTCCTTTCGGAGGGGGGAAAGCAGGATAGCAATAGTCCTTGCACCTGCCTCAGTGGCCAACCACAACTCCCAAAGTCTGGCCCCTTGTCTCAAGGGCCGGTTACAGTTTAACTCAGCCCCGCATGGCCGGGTGCAGTACAAGAGGGAAGGGGGGGGACCCAGACCCAGTCACTACTCTGGGTCCCAACCCAGGGACCCTCTAGTGGCAGCCTACGTGCTCTCCCCTTGTCGAAGTGTCCCCGGGCCACTTCCCCTCCAGGCCCTCTGGGCCCTTTCTATCAGGGCCCGCAGTCTGGCAGGTCTTGGGCCGGAGCCGTGGTATGCTCCCCTTGAGCCTGCCCAGCACTGCTCTTTCCGAGATGCTGGTCTCCTGGTCTGGAGACAGACCTTCTCCCATGAAGGTCTGAGACCAACTGCCTGCTGCTCGCCTGGGCAGCCTTTATATAGGGCCTAGCTTAGCCCTGATTGACTGGCTCTAATCTCGGCCCTGATTGGCTCTCATTTGGCCCTTCTCTGATTGGCTGCCAGCCTATGCAGCCGCTCTGGCCTACTCTAGCGCCCTCTTGCATGCGGGTGGAGCAGCTGCCCCAGCTCAGCGATCAGCTGTCGCAACCAGGCTGCGGCCTGCTCCAGGCACCAGCGGAGGAAGCACATGCCTGGGCCGGCATTCCGTCCATTCTGGGGGCAGCACAGTCCGGGCGACTTTTTTGTTTTTTGCACTTCAGCAGTTCAGGCGGCGGCAGTCTGAGCGTTGTTGTTGGTTTTTTTTTCTGCTTCGGCAGTTCGGGTGGTGGCAGTCCAAGGAGTTGGGGCTTTTCTTGTTTTCTTTTGCTCGCTTTGGCAGTCCGAGGGTTATTTTTTTTTGTTTTCTTTTTTCCTGCTGCTCGCCTGAGCAGCCTTTATCTAGGCCTAGCTTAGCCCTGATTGGCTGGCTCTAATCTCGGCCCTGATTGGCTCTCATTTGGCCCTTCTCTGATTGGCTGCCAGCCTATGCAGCCGCTTTGGCCTACTCTAGGGCCCTCTTGCATGCGGGTGGAGCAGCCGCCCCACCTCAATGGCAGTCTGAGCGTTGTTGTTGGGTTTTTTTTCTGCTTTGGCAGTTCGGGTGGTGGCAGTCCAAGGGGTTGGGGGTTTTTTTTGTTTTCTTTTGCTCGCTCTGGCAGTCCGAGCGTTGTTTTTTTTGTTTTCTTTTTTCCTTGGAGCGGCAAAAATAGTAGAGCCGACGCTGCTGGGCAGAGGTCGCTCAAGTGGTCAGCCCCTCGACACAGTGTATTGGGGGTGGCTCAGGCCGGGGCGGGGCCCAAGCACCCCACAAACAAACAAACTTCAAGGGCGGGCCCTGGCCTGGGTGGAACCCTGGCAGCCAGCAAACAGACAGACTTGACAGAGCTGGCTCTAGCCTGGGCGGGGCCCCAGTGGCCAGCCAACAAACAGCTCCTGTCCTGGGCTACAGCCTCCTTGCACCGTGTAGGGGGTCAGACACCCAGGGTGGGGTGGCAGGGGGACGCGGTCCCACCCTCCTCCCCCGCGTCCCAGCCCAAAGCACTGGCAGGGGCAGGATTGGTTGCCCCTGCGTCGGCGGGGATCCAGCCGCAACACGCCAACTGAGCCGCGCTGGGCTCTGCAGCCAGCAGCTCCTGGGCTGCCCCTGGGCTACTTCCTGCCTCCCCGGGGTTTGGTACCTGCGGCCTCCAGGCCTCCTCTGGCTCCTTGGAGTAAACCAGAGCGGGTACTCCGGGGCTGTCCTCGTCCATGTCTGGGATTAGGGTTAGGGTTAGGGGCCTCTGGAGAACAGGTCAAGTGTCCTCCTCTGTTGCAGGCTGTCCCCCAGCTGTGGTGCAGGGCCGGCCTTTTATGTTTCCGGCCACGCCCCGGTGCTTACGGTGAGGGGGGCGGGGCGATATAGGCTCCGCCCTCCAACGGGCGTGTAGGGGGTCCCTCGCTCTCCTGCTCGGAGGGAGGCCACTCAGTCTCCACAGAGTCCACCAGAGGCCCCGGTGGGCAGCCAAAAAACAGTCCAAAAGGCGAGGGGGGTGGGGCAATATAGGCTGCGCCCTCCAAGGAGCGTGTAGAGGGGCCCTCGCTCTCCTGCTCGGAGGGAGGCCACTCAGTCTCACTACACTCCCCGTTTAGAGGGAGCGGGAGTTGCTGGTGGCCTTGGAGGCAGAACTCCTGCAGCGCCTCCGGCACTTGGCGCAAGTCCCGGATGATGTGAAGTTGGTTCCTTATGTTGGCCGTGATGTCCTCCTGCTGCAATGGAACGAGGACCTGTCAGAGATTCAGAAGCCCCGTGGCATCAGGGGGAATTAAGGGCACCTGGGACCAGCAGCATTTCCACCCAGCACCCGCGCACCTCTGAGGGATGGAGTCCCCCTCCTGACCCCAGAATGGAGTCTTGTTGTCCTTTCTAGGTTGGGCAGGGAGGGGGCTCTAGCGGGAGGGGGCGGAGGGATTCTAGCAGCAGTGAAGTGGGATGTGGGGAGCTTGAGACCTTTCCCCAAGTCATCCCAGCCACTGAGGCTGAAGCCGCAGGATGGCAGCCCTGGTGAATGGGGCAGATCAGCAGCCCCTCCTAACTGAATCCTCCCGTTCTCTCTAGAGGGAGTCCAGCCCTGCCAGAAGCAGGATGAGCTTCCCTAGCCCATGTGCCTTCAGAACTGCCCGGTCAGTCGCCATCACCCCTCAGTCCTTGGCCTCCCAGGCTGCCAGTGACGGGAACAACTCTGGGTGGTGGCATGGGTGACAGGAGAGGCTCGCAGAGGGCACGTAGAGGACTCTGCTGCCCTTCCCAAGAACAGAAGTCCGTGCTGAGGCAATGCTTGTCATTCATTAGCCTTGCTAAAGGGCTGGGCTGGAGCTGCTCCGGGGACAAGCTGGCTCCCTCCTGCTCATGGAGGTGAATTCATCTCCCTTCCCAGGAGCACCTGCTATCACTCTCATTCCCCACCGGTGGCCTTGCTGCCAGGCTGGCGAATGGCCCGAGGATGGGAATGAAGCCTGGGCCTCCCGCAATCTCCTGAGTCTAATGCAGCTGCTCACCTTGCTCCCCATCAGCTGCTCGGCTTGCCCCAGGAGGGAGTAAGTAAGGAGCAGCCCAGCCTGGCTGACACGCAGCACGGGGTCGTGCATGGCCAGCACTGCTGTCTGCAGGAAGAATCTTTTCTGCCCCTCCGAGAAAAAATTGCCAAAAACCTGAAACCAACCAGATGTGAGGCTTCAGCAGATTGCCCCAAACCAGGCTCCAAATCCTGGCCTAGAACGGCAACTGCGTCGCGTGGCTCCAGGAGGCAGCCACCTGCCCTGCAGAGCTGTGCCATGCCCTGGCAGAGTGTCCTTACCTCCCCCACCCTGGCGGTGTTCTTATAGCCCAGGAGCCTGCTGTCCTGGTGCCAGTCGCACACCCACAGGTCTTCGACCTCATGGATGTTCAGGTCTGGGAAAGAGAGAGACACATACACATTGGTCATTCTGGTTGCAAGGCTTGTGTCCTTCCAATCCCATTGGTGGCTGCTCAGTGGGCAGAGCCCAACAGAACTGCGGGGGTGGTGGAGAACAAAGAGATAGAGAGAGAGTGATCCGCCAGCCGGGGTCACTCGGAGAGAAATTGGCTGGGGTCCCAGTCTCACTTGTCTATCGGGTGCCAGTTCCCAGCCGGGTTCCTTACCCCTCTGGTGCAGCACGAGCTGGTAGAGCCGGTAAACCCCCTCCCTGGCCTGCCGGCTGATGTCCTGGTCTGGGTCACTGATGAACAGAGCCAGCTGGGCCACGTGGCGACCCATCCTGGGGAATTCGGCTGAGTTCTAATGGAAGGGAGAGGGAGAGGGGACTCCATCAGCATTTTCCTGTCAGCTCCCAGTACCCGCCTGGGCCAGGACTCTCCTTCCCCTCAGCCCCTCTGCAGGAGATGCTAGAGCTGGATCCTTAATTATCTCTGCCCCCAAGGGAGCCCAGAGAACAGGCATGCGGGCAGGGCCCTCCAGGAGGATTTGCTTCCCCAGCAGCTCCAGGATGACAGGAAGGCAAGAACCTGGAGCATGCTCTCCTTACAAGCGAGAGTCACCACTTAACCAGGACAAGAAGAACTTGACTCAAGCCAGGCTCATTCTCTGCTTTGACTCTGCCTCCCCAAGAGGAACACTCCTAGCCCACAGCCCCTGCAGCAGCAGATCCTCCAGCCCGTTGGAGCCAGCCCCCTCCGCCTGGAGTCAGGAAGCTGGGCTCAGAGGCCACTTACGTCAAAGTCAGGGAGGGTGATGACGGACGTGAGCAGGGCCGCGCTGCTCCTGATGGCCCTGGCTCTCACTCTCGACACCCTGGACACGGTCCAGTAGTTAATGTGCTGTGGGGAAAGGAGGCAGCTCAGGATTGATGGGGGGTGCATGTGTTGTGCAAATGGCCCCTCCCCATCCCCAGGGAGCTGAGACATTCTATGCGGTGGGGGTGGAATATCAGATTCATTGACCGCAGAGCTTTAAAAGGGGACTCTTGCCTCCAGGACAATGTTTGTATCATGCAGGTAACAGCTTGTCATTGTCTCTCTAGATTCGGACAATGCTTGGTGTCGGGGCTGGACCCATCCTCCCTGAACTGCTGATTCCTGAACAGCTCCCCCGGAAGAAGACAGACCCCTCCCGCCTCCCTGGCTCTCAAGTCCTTGGCTGGGTGAAGGGACTGAGTGTGAGCACAATCCCCCCAGGAATCTCGGGGCCCGTCAGAGACAAGGGCTGATTCTCTGGGGCCCTCCTGTTTCTCTAGGAATGAGGCTGTGGCTCTTCTCTGAGGACCATCTTCTGGATCTCCCAGGAGGGGTTCAGACTCTCACTCCCCAAGCCAGCCGGGGGCCCTGCGGTTAGTGCTCAACACAAACAGGCAGAGCTCTGGCTTGAAGTCCCAGCTCCTTCCTCTGTCCTTCAAGGAGGAAAGGCCTGACCCTGCATTGCACTGACTGCCCTGACCAAGGACGGCCACTAGGGGCCAGCTAGGAGGACAGACTGGAAAATGGATCTAAGAGTGAAGGTAAAATTGCCCCCACCCCTCTCATCGGGCTCACCTCCAAGATGTAGTGGAGCTTGTCAGTGTCTGGGGTCTTTGCCAGCAGGTTCCCCAGCATGGCGTCCAGAAGGTGTGGTATGACCCTATGCAGATCCTGCAAAGCAAGGGAGAGCCATGGGTCAGACTTAGGGAAACTGGGGCTACACCTGCCACAGGATGGGAAGAGGGGTCTCTGGGAAGCACTGCTGAGACCCCCAAACACATATCCTGGCCTCTCTCATTCACATCCCACTGCAGGCAATTAGCAAGGATTCAGGCAGGATGACAGCTGGCTCTTCAATCCATGATTTAGCTGATCTACCTGGACTTGATTGGTGTCCGTCTGGGTGCCCAGGGTGAAGACAGCGTGCAGGGTGGCTCGGAGGAGGTGGGTCTCCAGCTCCGGCTCCAGGGCAGGTGTCATGGTGCTGGCAAGAGAGAGGAGCCGGTATTAGACTGTGCAGTGCGGAGTGGGACTGGCACCAACACGGACGTGAAACTGCAGGGAAATAGGCAGAGGCTGGCGAGAATGGAAACTGAGGCACTGAGCCAGGGAATGATAAGGCCGAGGTTTCCCAGACCAACAGTGGCAGGGCAGGAATGCCGCCTGTTCCCTGGACCCTGCTGCCCCTCCTGTATCTGATCCTGGGAGTCAGCCTCTCCCCAAAGCCATTGCAATGTGACTGGAGTGAAAAGAACAGAGCAGCCAGGAGAGGGAGTGAACCTTCCTGCCACCTCTGCCAGAGGAGCCCCCCTTGGGAGGTGACCTGGTAGTGGGAGGGGCAGTGACTCCCGGCCACGGGCCTGAGCAGCACCGGGGTTAGGGGAACCGGGCGGGAGGGTCTCAGTACCTGAGGTTGGCCACAGCAATGAGGGAGTTGGCCAGGACGGCGTCGGGTTGAGAGTTAGGAGGAAGCTCCTCAATGAGCTCCTGTGAGACCCAAAGGAGACAAAGGAGCGTGTGAGATTCGGGCCTCACTGACAATCCCCAAGGAGGAGATTACACAGCCAGCAGGATCCCCCCAGCTGCCTCCCGCTCCTCCGATTCCTGCCCACTAGTTCTCCCGTCTCCTCTCCCCAATCTTCAGCCCCAGCAATCCCTGTCCTCAGGTGCCCTCCAGCACCAGCCATCCCCCAACCATTGGCCCGGGGAGACCCCTGCCCCTCCCATGTCTCTGTCCACCCTCCAGCTGCCGGGCGCTGTGTCTCACTCACCACAATCCTCTCCGCCACAGCTGCCTTTGAGCAGTGTGGCTCCAATGTGTAGTCCCCTCTCTGCTGGGCAGCGAGGCACGCAGGGTAGATGGCGTGCAGGAACTCGAGCTGCTGCGCCTCGTCCTGTGCCCACCAAGATTGGGGTTAGGGGAGAGAGAGCCAGTTAGCCAGGGACCTCCCTGCCCCAGCCACACCAGCTGCAGGACTTAGGCCTGAATGGGGGATAGTGGGGACCCGCCTATTGTCCAAATCATACACGACTCCTCCACAATCAGGGTCAGGAACTGGGACAATGCCTGTGCGGGGAGGAGACCCCGGCTGGTGTGTGACAAACACCCCCTTCTTGGGGGTCCCAGATCATGAAGGAGAAAGGTCCCCATTAGGGCCAAGACCTTTTGCAGGGGGTCGGGATGCTGGGAAGGAGCAGGACAATCTCAGTTCCAGCACAGCTGGGGAACCTTTGTACCTTTTCTCGGTCATGGAGCTGCTCTCGGATGTTCATGAGAGCAACCTCCTCTGTCACCAAGTCTACTCTTTCTTCTTCCTCCTCCTCCTCCTCCTCCTCCCCGTCGTCCTCGGAGTCCCTGGCGGACGCTGCACCAGGGAGAGAAGGGGACAGGGTGACTCCTGCTGCCACTCAGAGGAAGGACAGGGGCATGGTGGGACAATGTGTCCCCTTCCCACCTCCAGGACATAGGGCAGATTGGGCCCCACACTCCCCCCTCTCAGTGATGTCGTCAGCCCCCAACTCCTTCAGGAGCCCATAGCAAAGAAACTCCCCCCCCACTGTCCTGGACTCCCTTGGAGGTGCCTCCCCCCACCCCCGCCCAATGGAGCACCAAGGACCAAAGTGGCAGCATCTAGTGTCGGTGGGGTTCACACGGCTCAGGCCAGACACCTGGGCTGGAGACCCGCCCCCATAGCTCTGCTCGAGGGCCTGGGCCCTGGCTGTTCACAGCCCCCTTCTCACTCCTCCCCGAGCCCAGCCTGGCTCCTCACCTTGCACAAAGCAGAAGCGTCCGTCGGCCAGGTTGCTGTCCGCATCACAGGTGCTGCTTCTGTCCGTTGGAGAGCGGCCTGAGCTGCTGGGGCTGGCAGAGGGATCCTCCACCTCCTGCCCTGGGGAGGCTGGAAGGTCCTCACTGACCGAGCAGGGTGATGCCCCCTGTTGGAAGTTGGGGCTGGGCTCCTGGGGCCGCTGCTGCCCACACAACAACAAGCCCCAGAGCCACCCTGCCCGGTTCCGCCCCTGGGTTGGGTCCTGCCTGCCCAGCCGCAGCCTGGCCCAGCTCCATTTTGGCTTGGGAGGTGATGCTCCCACCTCGGTGCCTGCGCAGGGAGTGGGTTTCCTCCGCCAGAAGGCTGGGGACTTCCACCTCCTGGCGCGGCCGGAAGCTTCTTCCCCTCCAGCGGGGACGGAGGGGCCGCTTCGCTCCTGGGGAAGATGGTGGCTGCTTCCCTCAGGCTCTGGGGCCACCTTCAGAGCCTTCTTCCTGAACCTCCTCAGGAGCCTGGCCATCCTGGAACGCAGCGGGGAGCAGGCGTGAGTCTGGGGTCAAGGCAGCCTCTCACTAACCAGCCTGTTTGGTCCCTTCCCATCCCTGCCCCAGCCAGAGCAGCTCCTGCTGCCCCCACGGGGGTACAGGGAGGGCAAGCTACACACACTGGCAGGAGTTCATTGCATGATCTGCTCCCCCTCAACGTTCCCCCTCGTCATCCCTGGGCATGCAAGAACTGGGGAGTCTTGTCCTTTTCGAGCACTGGGGTCAGTCACAAAGACACTGGTCACTTTGGACAAGCAGCTCCCTCCTGCCACCCCAGACCACACTCACCCTCCCACACCTCCCGCCCAGGCTAGAGAAGGAAGAGAACCCAGGCAGGGCCGGCTTTAGGCCGATTCACCCGATTCCCCAGAATCGGGCCCCGCGCCTAAGAGGGCCCTGTGCACTCACCTCGGCGGCAGTCGTCTTTGGGGGCCCCGCTCCCCTGGCCAGAGCGCCAGCTGGAGCTCCGGCAGAGCGTGGCAGCCCCGTGGCCCCGTGACCCAGGCCGGAGCGCGGCAGCCCTGTGACCCCGTGATCCCGGCTGGTGCTCCAGCGGAGCACCGCCAGCCCTGCAGCCCCGCTCTCCTAGCTGGAGCTCCGGCCGGACCACGGCAGCTCTGTGACCCCGGCTGGAGCTCCGGCAAGAGCGTGGCTGCCCCATGGCCCTGCGACCCTGGCTGCAGCTCCGGCCAGTCCCGCGGCTCCGCAGCCCCAGCCGGACCGCAGCAGCCCTGCAGCTCCGCGACCCTGGCCGGACTGCCGGCCGGACCGCGGCAAGTCCCGTGGCCCTGCATTCCTGGCCAGAGCACCGTCCGGAGCGCGGCTGCCCTGCGGGGCCACCTCCCCCAGCCAGCAATCCGAAGGGCCGCCCCAGGAACTGGGCCCCGCACTTGCTAAAGCCGACCCTGAACCCAGGAGTCTGGACTTCTCCTGGGAAACCATTCCCCACTTCAAAGTCCCTAGGCATAGCAAGGCCAGTGCCCCTCGGTTCCCATTGATTTCCATGCTCAGCAGCTCACCAGGTCTGGCCCAGCTCAGAGACTCTCAGCCTGGGGAACAGTCTCCCACAAGGGAAGGGCTGGGAGCCCCATTGCTGGGACCTTGCCAAACACACTGGAGACGGCTCTGGAGAAGCCCCTTCCCGGTCTGAGAGCGAGGGGCTCCTGGGGGCTGTTTGCAAATCCAATCTCCTTTGGGAGAGATTCTCTTCCCCTCTTTCTGCCTCTCCCCAGACTGATAGGGGACGCCCCTGAGGAACCCCAATGCCACTCACTTGCTCTGGTGACGGAGCGATGGATGGAGGATGTTCAGGTCGTCCCTCGCCCTTCTCCTCACTCTCCAAGCCCAAGGCAGGCTGGAGAGGGTGGTGGTGACCCGAGGAGTTACCCTGCCCAGCAAGCAGGCAGGGTGATGGCACGGGGCGATCGGCTGGCTGTGAAAACAAGAGTCTGTCTTATTGTCAAGGGACGGAGAAACTCGGCCAGCAGCAGGGGGTGCAGAACACCGCCCTAGTGCGGGGGTGACAGCGCCTCCGGGATCCCGACATCCCAGCACTTTACACACCTTCCTGGAGCCTCCCAACCCCCCTGGGCTGTTGGGACTGCGACCCCAACCCCACTGATGAGAACCAGGCCTGGGAGGGGAAGCTACTGGCTCAGGGTCACACCAAGTGTCAGAAGTATGGATGGGACCCAGCAGGCATTCTTTCCAGGCCCCTTCGCTAGCCACTGCTGCACACTCCCTCCCACAGCTGGCAATTACAACCAGGTCCCCATGTCCGCTCCCCCTGCTTTGAGAGGGAGTGTGCTCCGCTGGAGTGACTGGACCAGGGGACTGGGAGCCAGGATTCCTGACTTCCATTGCTGGGTTTCCTGTTGGTTCCACTGCTGGGTGTTTTCCTTTCCTTGTGGGACTTTGGGCAAGTTGCTCCCCCCTCTCTGGTTCTGTCCCCAGCAGTCAAACGGGGATTTCATACTTTCCCACAATTGGAAAGTGCTGGGAGAAGCCCCCAGCAAAAGCTGCTCTGACAGCGCTAAGCAGCATCTGACCATTCAAGGTCGGAGCGCACTGCCCAGGAGGAGTAGTGTTTGGCTCTGGGGTTTCACTTCAGCCCAGTCTAGAGAGAGGGGCCCAGCCATGGACTTTGGCTCAAGAAGGCCAATTCTCCAATTTGTTAAGGGCATTTTGAATTCCAGTCCTGTGCTCCAAAGTGCTTGGTGTCATTTGCAAATTGTAGAAGCGTGCTCTCCACTCCATTTTCCAAATCCTTAAGGAAAATATTGAATACTACCGGCCCCCAGACTGATCCCTGCTGGACCCACTAGGTACCCCCTCTTCATTGGACAGCCAGACATGGAGAAGGGCTCTTGGAGTCTGAGCTTTCAACCAGCTCTGCACTCACATTTCACTGATTACATCTAGACCACATTTCCCTTGTTCGCTTGTGAGAATGTCCCATGTGACTGTGTCAAAAGCCTTAGAAACACCAAGAGAGATCACATCTACTGTTTACCCATTTCCACTAGGCCTATAACCCTGCCAAAGAAGGAACTAGGATTGGTTTGGAATGATTTGTTCTTGACAAGTCCATGCTCACTAGTCCTAAGAATCAAATTATCCTGTAGGTGCTGACAAACGGATTGTTTAATGATGTATTCCAGTCTCTTTCTAGCTATGGAAGTGAGGCTGGCTAGTCTGTAAGTCCCAGGGTTCTCTTTGTTCCCCTTTTAAAGGTAGGTCCTGTCTTGTTAATGGATGGGAAGAGGTTCTTTTTCAGTGATCTAAGATGAGAACTGGGGCACCACACCAGGTTTGTTAAGGACACAAAAATGGAGGCAGGGACCTCTTCTCTCCTGCTGGCAAAGAACCCCAGGTACCTAAAAGACAGGGACTCACATTCCTGAATGGGCTTTTAAAAAGACAATGGTTAAAAAATTTGGCCCCGACCATTTCTTGTTTCTGCAGACTAGACTAGCCGCGGCAGGGAGCTCCAGGCCCTTTAAATCCCCACCGGAGCTCCGGCAGCCGGGCTCCCGCGGTGATTTAAAGGGCTCGGAGCTCTGCGGTGGCCGGAGCCCCGGGCCCTTTAATTCGCTCCTGAGCACCGCCTCTGCAGCTGGTAGCTCCGGGGTGATTTAAAGTCCCTGGGGCTCCCATCCACAGCTGGAGCCCCAGGGCCTTTTAATCTTGAAAGGCCCTGCCTCTTCCGGTTAAGGCCACACCCCCGCTCAGGACTCTGGCATAACGGTAAATCCTTTAAGTTACTTTTACCCCTGGGCAGGGATAGAGCCCAGGAATCCAGATGGTGGGGAAATTTCATTGAAACCGATTCTGTCAGAAAATCCCATTCAGACTAAACCAGTTTGTTTCTTGAACTCATAACAAGTGGGATGAAAGTTCTTTGCAAAAATATTTTGTTGCAAAACAAAAGCATCTCCTGTTTGTCACAGTGTGTTAAATTGTCTCCTCGCACACAAAGAGGAGACACTTAGATTTCAAAAATTAGATAAGATGCCTCAGTGTGAGCTAAGTAGTTGCTGCTCTTATCAATTTTAAAATAAAAAATACAAATAAAATAGACTATTTCAGCTGGCAGAGTTGGGAATAGGACCCAAGAGCCCTGATTTTCAAACTAGCCATCGGATCTTGAATTTCATACATTGAATGACCTGAATAAAGTGCTCTTAGATGAGTTCCAGACCAACAACAGTAATTATTCAGCAAGTATTTTAGGAGAACTGCAATGTTAGAGACAATCATGAGCTGCTCAGAGACAATTAATACAGAGAAGCAGCAAAATTCATCAAACATAGAACTGCTTATGACTTATTTACTTGGTCTTAAAAGAGAACAAGGACCTGAGTCTCCTCCCTGTCAATAACCCCCTGCTCAGCCAACCCCATGCCATGCTGCACCCCCCCTCGCTCCTCTGGCTGCGCCACCCCCCCATGGCTCCTCCGGCCGTGCCGTTCTGTCCCCGCGGCCCCCTCTATGGCTCCTGCGGCCGTGGAATTCCGCCCCCGCGGCCCCCCCTATGGCTCCTCCGGCCGTGCCGCCCACCCCTTGCCTGCAGGAGGTCAGCACCGACCGGGCAGGCCAAGCTTCAGAGCGGAGTGTGGGCCCCGCCCGCTGGCGCCATGGTAACCCCTGACTAAGTAACATTTGGAAAATGTGCTGAGGGGAAGTGGCTGCTTCCCCTGCACCCCCCCCAGCTACGCTACTGGTGGGGATCACTGCCGGGGCACTATTTCAGCCCCACATTTTTGGGTGGACCCCCCACAGTGGGAGCTGCAGAGCACTCCCCCGCGACACACAAACACACACACCCTGGTGTTGGGAGGGGAACAGGGGAAAGGACAAAAGAAGCAAGAGAAGAAAAGAAAGGAGGGAGGGATGGAGGAAAAGGTGAAACAAAAAGGACAAACCCCAATGTCCCCAGTGATTCTAAGGGACAAAATCCCAGGTGCGGAATAAAATTCTGCCTCCTTAAGCTCGTGTTTTCCATGCCTAGAATTCAACTGTCACCAGGTGGATCAGACTGAACAGGTTTCAAACCTCGAGGAGGCTCTTACCTTCTACACAGGGACGTCTGCTTTCTAGCGAAATCACGGAAAGGGAAGGAGAAAACTCGACAGAGGTTCCTCCTGCCGCTCACGTACGTGAACCCGAATGTTCTCTCAGTCCTCAAAGAGAGACCTTGACACAGAGACTTGCTGAAGCAAAGCCACAGGAGTCTCTGAGGTTTCCCTGGCCCCTCGCCCCTGTCCTGCCTGGCTGATGTCAGCATCTCTCTGTGAGGTCACCACCTCCCCACCACCTTTGACCAATAGTCTGAGGTGCTGCAAAAGGCCTTTGTGATGTCACTGCCACGCCCCTCCCTTGCTGTCCTGCCCCTGGCCAGGCACTTTGAGGTTTGAGCTACTCCCTGTGGATCACCCCACTCAAGGAGTGTTCATTCTAGGAAGCAAGCCGGCTAGACAGTAAAACATCAGATGCTGCTTCCAATGCTACATTCCATTTTTCAGAAATTAGTAGACTTTTAGACTTTTAGAGCATCTAATCTGACCCCCTGCATGTCCCCAGTGATTCTAAGGGACAAAATCCCAGGTGCGGAATAAAATTCTGCCTCCTTAAGCTCATGTTTTCCATGCCTAGAATTCAGCTGGCACCAGGTGGATCAGACTGAACAGGTTTCAGACCTCGAGGAGGCTCTTACCTTCTACACAGGGACGTCTGCTTTCTAGCGAAATCACGAAAAGGGAAGGAGAAAACTCGACAGAGGTTCCTCCTGCCGCTCACGTACGTGAACCCGAATGTTCTCTCAGTCCTCAAAGAGAGACCTCGAGACAGAGACTTGCTGAAGCAAAGCCACAGGAGTCTCTGAGGTTTCCCTGGCCCCTCGCCCCTGTCCTGCCTGGCTGATGTCAGCATCTCTCTGTGAGGTCACCACCTCCCCACCACCTTTGACCAATAGTCTGAGGTCCTGCAAAAGGCCTTTGTGATGTCACTGCCACGCCCCTCCCTTGCTGTGCTAATGTCCTGTGCCTGGCCAGGCACTTTGGAGGTTTGAGCTACTCCCTATGGATCACCCCACTCAAGGCGTGTTCATTCTAGGAAGCAAGCCGGCTAGACAGTAAAACTTCAGACACTGTTCCCAATGCTACACTCCATTTTTCAGAAATTAGTAGACTTTTAGAGCATCTAATCTGACCCCCTGCATGTCCCCAGTGATTCTAAGGGACAAAATCCCAGGTGCGGAATAAAATTCTGCCTCCTTAAGCTCGTGTTTTCCATGCCTAGAATTCAACTGTCACCAGATGGATCAGACTGAACAGGTTTCAGACCTCGAGGAGGCTCTTACCTTCTACACAGGGACGTCTGCTTTCTAGAGAAATCACGAAAAGGGAAGGAGAAAACTCGAAAGAGGTTCCTCCTGCCGCTCACGTACGTGAACCCGAATGTTCTCTCAGTCCTCAAAGAGAGACCTCGAGACAGAGACTTGCTGAAGCAAAGCCACAGGAGTCTCTGAGCTTTCCCGGCTCCGTCGCCCCTGTCCTGCCTGGCTGATGTCAGCATCTCTCTGTGAGGTCACCACCTCCCCACCACCTTTGACCAATAGTCTGAGGTCCTGCAAAAGGCCTTTGTGATGTCACTGCCATGCCCCTCCCTTGCTGTGCTAATGTCCTGCCCCTGGCCAGGCACTTTGGAGGTTTGAGCTACTCCCTATGGATCACCCCACTCAAGGAGTGTTCATTCTAGGAAGCAAGCCGGCTAGACAGTAAAACCTCAGACACTGTTCCCAATGCTACACTCCATTTTTCAGAAATTAGTAGACTTTTAGACTTTTAGAGCATCTAATCTGACCCCCTGCATGTCACAGGCCTCCTGTATGACACAATAGCTACTTTGGGGGCAAACACGTTCCAGAAAGGCATCTAGTCTTTATTAAATGACATCAAGAGATGGCGAATCCACCAGTTTCCTTGGTAGTTTGTTCCTGTGGTGAATCATTCTCGCTGTTGAATATTTGTGCTTTATTTGTAATATGAATTTGTCTCTTTTCACCTTCCAGCCACTGGGTCTTGTTATGCATTTCTCTGCTAGATTAAAGAGCCCTTTAAGACCCAATCTTTTCTCTCCATTAAGGCACTTCAACACTTCAATGAAGTCATCTTTCAATCTTCTTTTGATAAGTTAAACAGGTTGAGCTCTTTCAATAGCTCACTAGAAGGTATTTTTCTCCAGCCCTCAGAATACTTGGTGGCTCTTTGCTACCCCAGCTCCAATTTCACAACATCTTTTTCAAATGAGGACACCAAAACTGGAGGCAGTATTCCAATATCAGTCTCACTGATGCTGTGTCATCTTCTGTGACGTTGTTGATATAATCTGTAACTGTATAGATCACCGTTGCAACCACTGTTATATATTTGAAGCCAATATTGTATAGAGGTTGTCGTGTAAGGGGTCTATGGAGAGGTTATCATTGGCTGATTATAATTATGCTATCTCTATATGTGTATCAGTTTTGTAATTGACGTTCTGAATATTGGCTCTATACTGTCTGTATTTCAAACTTGTGCTATGCTTCCGGGGAACACCCCAGACAAGGTGGTGTCAGTTCTGCCTAGCCTGCTTGATGGGCCACTAAAGACCATGACCTATACAATTGACCCATTGAGAGAAGGCAGATACACCTTGTGACTCAGCAAGGTATGCAGGGACCTGCCTATGGACAGAACTCTAAGGTTTTTCTATGCCACGTGCTGGATAGAGTGTCCTTGGGACAAAGAAAGCAAAGACCACATGGCAAGAAACTATAAAAGGCTGAGGTCTCGTCTCCATCTTGTCTTCAGTCCTGCTTCATGCCTCTGGAGGGACTTTGCTACAAACTGAAGCTCTATACAAAGGACTGAATGACCCATCCCAGCTGTGGATGTACTCCAGAGACTTGAGTTGAACCTGCAGTTTATTCTATCGCTGCTACAAGCCTGAACCAAGAACTTTGCCATTATGCAGGGCTGGCTTTAGGAAGTGCAGGGCCCAATTCGAACATTTTAGGCGCGGCCCCGAAAGGGCTTACTAAAAAAAAAAACATAAAAAAGCCCCCTTTCATTTCTTCCATGTATTATTTACTTTCCATAACTATATATATAAAAATAAAATTATATATTATGTACATTTGCTGGCTGGAGGCAGGGCAGGGCAGGGGCTGGCTGCAGACAGGGGTGTGGGGCTGGCTGCAGGCAGAGGCTGGTGCGGGCAGGGCAGGGAATGCGGGGCTGGAGGCAGGGCAGGGGGTGCAGCAGGGGCTGGCTGCGGGCAGGGCAGGGGGTGCGGGGCTGGCTGGAGATGGGCTGGCTGCAGGCCGGGAGTGCGGGGCTGGCTGCAGACAGGAGCTAGCTGCAGGAAGGGCAGGGGGTGAGGGGCTGGGGCGGGCAGGGGGTGGAGCAGGGGCTGGCTGCAGGCAGGGCAGGGGCTCCCCTGCTTCTACCGCCCTGGCCTTTTAAATAGCTGCCGGAGCCCTGAGGAAGCAGCGGCAGAGGCAGCTGGAGCCCCGGCTCTTTAAATAGCCCCCGGAGCCTCTGGCTACCCCAGGCCCCCTCGGGCTATTTAAAGGGCCCGGGGCTCCCCTGCTTCTACTGCCCTGGCCCTTTAAATGGCCGAGGGAGCCCTGGGGAAGTGGTGGACTTTTTAAATAGCCCCCAGAGCCCCGCAGCCCTACCCCAGGGCTCCAGCAGTGGGGCTCTGGTGGCAATTTAAAGGGCCTGGGGCTCCAGCCCCTGCTAGGAACCCCAGGCCCTTTAAATTGCCCCCTGGGGAAGCCAGACCACCACGGAACGGCGCACTGGCTCTTGCCGGTACGCCGTACTGGGGTTTGGGCACGGGGCCCTCTTAGGGGCAGGGCCCGATTCAGGGGAATCGGTTGAATCGGCCTAAAGCCGGCCCTGGTTGTCGTGTTGCATTTCGTGCAGCTGTCAGGGAAATGCAGGCAAGGCCAAAGGTCCCTTTCCCAAGAGAAGTTCCAGTTGGCTTCCTTGTCAGCGTTGCCGTCAGATGGGAGGGAAGCAGCACCGCTGACAGCTGTTGTTCTGGGGGCTTAAGCCCTTGCGAGGGACTGTGTGTCATGGCACAGTCAGTTCATATTACCGTATTTATAAATCCCAGTCACGAAGCATCTGCAGCGCCTAACCTGTGTTCCTCGGCCATGTGTGAATACGCAAGCTGAGCCAGTGGGTTTACACCAACTAGAGGGGAGGGAATCAGAGGTAGAGCAGAGAAAACACCTCAATTTTTATTTCCCACCTGGTTATTCTAAACTCTAGATTTCACCCTTTTCTGGTTTAACATCCATCCCACCCAGGGGGCCTTATGCTGCTTGAATGATGCGCTGGGCCAACAGCAGCCTCCACTTTCTCCATAGGTTTGAATTTGGCCCTGTCTCTCATCCACTGCTCAAGAGACAGAGCGCTGCTGTTGCCTAGGTGGGGATGAGATTTCGGTGTAGAGCTCCCATTTGTGCCAGCAGGCCTTGCACGTTTTAAATCCCCATGCAGTGAGATCAGAATAGTCCCCTGAAGGGACCTATTGAGACATAAACCAAAATAAAGAGCTGGCCGAGTCGAAGAGCGCCTCTCCTAGCCACAGCTGTGGAATCCTCGCCTGACACGTGACTCACTGAAGATGGTGTGTTGTTCTCGTGCTGGGTACAGCGTCCGCGGCACATCGCATTCATCACAGCTGAGGGTTATTTTAAATAATCATTTAAAAATATCTTGGCAGGGCAAGGTTGCAAGGACACTGCAAAGGACCCTTCTCTAATCCATTACCCTCCGCACTGCAGGGCTACAATCCTCCTTTACAACTGGTCTCCCCTTAGCAACATGTAACCAGCAAAACCAAATACATGAAAAAGGCAGGAGAGGGCAGCTGCTGGGCCAGTGGCGCCGTGGTTAATGCTCCGCCCTGCCCCATGCGACCAGGCTCTGGTCTGTTCATGTCATCTCACTCTCCAGGCCCACTGGGACAGGGAGTGTTCTAGTGTCAGCAGCACATGTAGCCCTGGTGGGAGATGAAGGCGAGCCTGCCTCTTTGTAGTAAGCCCTTGGCTGCTGTACATGAAGCAGAAAGGCACGCTGGGCCTGATTCACACTGGCTCTGGAGTAAGGCCATTTAAGCCAATTGGGTTAGCTCTGCACAAAACCAGTGCGAGGAAAAGAGTCGAGCCCTTGGGTGGCTGTAGTGTTGGGGGGAGGAGGGAGAAGATCCTTTGTCTTGAAGGGCGAAGGAGGAGGTGAAAAGCGTATTAGCCAGCAAAGGCAGGGACTGTAGCTGACTGTGCTGGAGACAGCTGGTGGGCAGGATGGGTGTCTGATGTGACACTGTTTATGGTGATTTTATTTCCAAAGCCCTCTCTCTCCCCGACCTCTAGGGAGGCATCAGGGCAGCACATGTGGATTGACATTCAATAGAAACATAATTTAAAAAGTCAGACTCTTAAAATTCAAAGAAATGAGGGAGGGGAAAAAAAAAAGCAAGCCCAGATCCTGGGAGGATGGGAAATAAATGCTCGCTTGTTACTGAAGCTCCTGAAAAGGTGCCCAGCGTAAATTCCAGATGCTGACCAATTCTTCATTCCTTGTATGGGCAAAAGCAATGCTTGTCTGGTGCCTATATTTAATTCCCTTGCAAAAAAAAAAAAAAAACAGTGTACTCCCTCTTCATGCCTCTGCCCACTGGCCTCTTTGCCTTGGAGAGTTAGACCAGGAATAGAATTGCGAGTAGAAAACAGTGACATTAATAGTCACATCCTCCAGTCCCCAAACCTGGCGAGAGCTGAACACGGTTTACCAACATAACGTTGCGCCATTCACAGGAACTGCGTGGCTGAAGCCAGTTAGTAAAAATGCAGGGGCAGCAGTAGACAGTGGAAGTCTCCCCCGTCCCTCCCCTTTATTAACAAATATACCATGCGCCCCATTCACGCTGCAGCAAACCCCATTGAAGGTACTCATCAAGAAGCAAGAAAAGGAGACCTGATCCCAAGAACCCTTAACACCTCATAAAGCTAGGGGCGGGGATGAGGATGCATGGGGCATGGAGGCCAAACTAAAAAAAATAAGCGACTCTTTGAATGGTCCCTCCAGGAAAGGAGTGAGCGGTAGCAGGGACTGTGGGAGGGCTTGGAATTGCCCCTGTCCATGTGAAGCAAGAGCTTCATCCGGGAGGGCTGTGAATCTGGCACCTTTCACTTCATACAGTACAGACTGACGAGCAGCCCATGGGGGCTGCTTGACTTGCAGCAAAGCTTGTTCGCTGTACAAACCTGGGGGCAGGACACTGCAGGGTTTGTTTTACTAGGAGATTCACGGCTTCATTCTCGCCAGATTCGCTGGGCTCATTTATGAATTTGGCTTTACAGAAATAAAAATGTTATTAAAGTGAATGTTTAAAATGAAATAGACACTAGTTAAGAGGGAAGGTACTGTACATCTGGGGTCAGGCTTCGGTTATGGGGGGTTACAGGTATCGTTTGCAAGGGTGAAAAGATACATACATATCGCATAACCTGCATAGACCCAGACTGGGGTGCAAGAGTTTTTAAAGTGTCAGTGGATAAGTGGGCTCGGGTAAGCCACCCCTGGAATGAATAAGGAGTCCAAGTCAGTATCGGTGTAGCGGATAAGTACATGGGTGGGGTGTGTCCCACCCTACAAAGGGTGCGTAGGTGCACTGGGTATAACACCACCACATGCTGCAGCAGTAGAGTTGAACATAACCCATGCCCAATGTGTCCAGCAACTGAACAACTCCAAGGCTCTTCCCTTGTGAGCAATTTCTCACCTGAACAATTCTCCCTCCCCCCCGATTTTCAGATGCCTAGGAAAAAACAATTACCTTTACAACGTGCCTCGAGGATCATCAGATCTGGGCTCTTTCAGACCAAAGTGGGAACAAATTCCAAGGCCGTGGGGCCCTCGCAGCAAATGACCAGCCAACAGCCCCTTCTTGTTTGGATGATTTATAATTTCTTTAGTGGAAAACGTTTTTCTTTTGTCTGCTCTTCAACCCCGTGTCCCCCAACTGAGCAATCCACGCCACGGAACCCACACACCAACTCAGCTGGCATAAGCCAGAGTAACTCCATTGGCTTAAATAGAGCTATACCTACTTACACCAACTGAGAATGTAGCCCTTTTCTTGTTTGTAATTGTGACTGTCACTCCTGTAGCTTTTGCTTTCCGTATAGAACTGGAGTGCAAGCAGGACGGAGAGTGGCCATTAGAGATATCACGTGTTGTACAAACTATTCCACTGCCCTTTGGAAGATTGTGACATCGCTTTATTAGTAATTCTTGGAGAGTGGAACACTGAAGAACTCTGTTTTGTTTTCTCAAGACTAAATCTGTACATAACAAATAAAACAAACAAACAAAGAACCCCAACAACCCAACACAAAGTCTGTTGCAACTTCATAGCTCAGTGCAGCATCTGGGTATAAGGCCATGAAGGGTAACGCTAAACTGGTGAAGAATTTCTGGACATCACAAAATTCCATGTATGGACCTGTTACTTATACTACTGGTTAAACTGATGCTGGAGAGGACAGGCAAAGAGTACATTGGAGATAACGCTTTAGAAAAAGAAAAGCTGAAATGCAACGGGATGGTGAGCACACAACATCTGCATTCAGCGACCGTTCAAGTACTGCAGTCTCTTATAAATTCATACCTTACTTTTTTAATTTAAATATCAAGTGCTCTGAGATCAACTTTCGAGTTGCCTGGTTTATAATCCAGTATTAAGTGCACACAAGGGAGAGCGGATTTAAAAATATATACATAACACACACACACACATACTGCATTTTATGTACCGTAGTGATCTTAACCAGAGATTAATTGAATGGATTTGGCAAACATGAAATCCCTATGACCAGAGAGGCTCACACACAGGTAAGGGGCTGGCTATCCATGGTGCTACCTGCCCTGGACGCTGTCAAGAAATCTGGTCATTCTCCTAAGCACCAGCTCTGGAAAGCTTCTGCACACAGTCCTGATTCAGCTGCTGTTCGGACGTCCTTCCCCAGGAGATGTAGGTCTCTTAGAAGCTGGACTCATGGGGCTGCTGCCCACAGCATACTCTACACTATAGGATACGCTGTTTCCTCCCCCCCCCAGTGTGGGGCAGGCCTTTGGGGTATATCATGTACAGGCATGTATGTGCTCCAGCTCATCTCTAGCGTGAAGCAGAACCATTTGGCAAAGGAGACGCTTACAGGAACTTAGACCCATACGGCTGTATTCATATCAAAGCCTGACTGGGTGTGGTCTGTGGTGCCATGGACCTTCTTGGCACAATTCTTGGATTTGTCACTACTAGCTTCTGCCTTTGGGCACCTCTCCATTTTGCTGTGAGAATTCTGTAGGTTCCCATGGAGGGGGAAGTAAAATGTCCCCTTCTGTTTGCTCACCTTTTTGGATCTCTTTGAAATTTCAGTCTCTCTGTCTTCCGCTGGGAGCCAGCATGGTTTTTCTTTGAGGAGTCTATCTCGGTCTGGCCGTACACTCCTCAAGAACTTTTTGAAGATGTTGGCCGTGAAGGAAAACTTCCTGTAGAACTCCTGAGACCTGCTGATGGACAGGGAAGTCTCATTTTTCTCCCCCTTTTTATCCAGCTCTGGCAGATCCAACCAGTTCCCGACCAAATCTGCAAAGATATTATCCCCCAAGACCAGAGGCTGCCGGTTCCTGCTCTGAGACATTAGTGAGGAAGTCCAGTCATTGGCCTCATCAGAAGCCTGGCATTCTCTGCATCCCAATCTACTCCCAGCCAAAGTCTGAGGGATGCTGGCTGTGTCTCTATGAAGCTGGTTCCCAGCTGTGCCCAAACTGGCTGACTCAAATTTCCTTGGCGGGCAGTACTCTGCTGTGGTCAGAGCTGAAGAAGGTCTGCTAGTAGGATAACAGTCTTTGCTATAAGCCACGTGTCTGTGGTGGCTACTGTCTGGTAAAGTCACAGGGCCAAAAAGGCTGACAGATTGTGGCACCTGGGTGGAGTGTGCAAATGCCATGGGGCTGCACTCCTCCAAAGATCTCCTTCCCAGCAACCTCTCATTCTGCCTGCTGGCTCTGGGCACCTCTCTGCCATTTCGACAGCACTGGTGCTGGCCAATGCCTGAAATCTTATTTCGAGTCTCTGAAATCTCCAACTGCTCCAAAGCTGTCTGGACCTGGAGGAGTTTCAACTCTTGCAGGGCACCCATCATGCAGTTCATCTGTTCATGCAGCCCGTCTCCAACCTCCTTCATGGATAACTGTTTGGGGAGGAAGAGAGGACAGTGAATCAGTGCTTAGAGAAGCCAAGACAAAACAAGTAGTATTTTACCCCTGCAACTTAAAAGCTAGGCCATGTTCCCTTTTTATCTTGTAAGCTAGACAGCGGCAAAAAGCAAGTCTCTCCTGAAACATGCCCTAATACTGAATTATTAGGACTTAAATGTCCCTGGTGCTCCAGCCATTTCATGGGATAATAAACACACATTTTTTTAGATTCTGAAGAAATTAAAATATATTTTTTTAAAGATTCCATATCCTCACCCATTAACAAGAACCGAAATAAGCATTTGATTGACAACAAAAATAATGTTTATCTGAATTTCAGTTAATTGCTTAGCAGAACCTCTATTCATGTAACCGAGCATGACAATTCGCTGCATCAATTTTTAGACTTATTCTGCAGCTGTTGTTTCTTTCTTGCCGTGCAAACAACTGAGACTAGAAGTGGGTGCTCTGAATTTATAAATGAACCAGCCTTTGACTGACTAGTTTCTGTAACATGTTAAAATCAAAACCAAAAAATATTAAAAAAAAAAATCACATTGTCACTCTGTAATATGTCTTAATGCTTTGTTATAATACCTAATGAGAAACATAAGTACCAGCATGGAATGAAGTCCTAGAAATTTGAATAGTAATACTGAAAAAACAAATAAGTAATCACAAGTTTATTTGCTGAAAAAATCAATGATTTTGGCTTCCAAACTAGATCCATCATTCACGCTTGCGTTTTTTCCTTCTACTTTAATAGAAAGGTGTCTAACTCTCCATGTTAACCTTAAGATATGCTAGTTATTTTCCAAAGCTTCTATATTGCCCTCTCTCCCCTTTCATTCTGTTGCTCTCCTTCTCTCTTATGTGGGATCGGGATCATATTCCCAAAGCGGCATCATAAAACAAATGGGCTATACTTTCCAACAGCTGCTACCACTTTTTCGGAGGGCAGGGGCGCAGGGGAGGGGGGAGGGTGGTTTGCCAGGCTGGAGGCAAAGAGATGTCACACTGATGCAGAGAGGTTGGCAGATGGGATTATAAATGTCTCAGAAAAGATCAAAGCTAAAAGTTCTTTAGTATACAGTTTAAAAAGCTGATCACAATCTTTGCATGACAAGCATTCTCTTAATATGCTACTTTCCTTTAACACCTGTACACAGGAGTGGCTGTACATTGCCAAGCAATTTTTTGTGTGTGCAGGGGTCATTTTGCTCAGTTATTTGCGGTAAGCAGAGAACTGCAGGTTCTCACCAGTGGGGAAGAAAGGCCATTAAAACACTGCCACTCTGTAATAACCATGCTGCAAAAGTGGAAATCCCCATAACGCATGTTCCAGGCACAAATCTCCATCTAAGTTTCAAAAATCAGACTCTTAGAGTTAGCAGAAGTATGACCCCTATTTCTGGAGCTTCATGCTCAAGAGGAGAAGCATATTCACCTGCTAGAAAGGATATCTGGCTGTGAAGTTATGGAAAAACTTTCTGTTCAAACCTCTGATTACATTTACAAGTCAAGTCTCCCTTACAGGCTAAGATTACTAGGATCTGCAAAATAAAGCTACATCTGCACATATGTACAAGTAACGCCCACACGTTTACAATAAAAGAGCTCTTGCACTACCAATACAAAATCTGGGACCATATGTTCCATAAGCCTCAGACAAAACTATCACCTTACCTCTCCAGATTTGCTGTAATGCTTCTTGTCCTAACCTTTCTTGCCTTATTAATGGAAGTCGTTTTTATCTGTGGCTTTGCAAAGCTGGATTTGGAGCCAGCTTGGACCCTCATTGGACACTTTGCATCAAATCCCCTCGCAGGCAAAGTGGTGTAATCAAGCAGTGATGAGTGACAAGGGTCCTGCAGTAATGACTAGACTGGTCAAAAAGACGGCATATGCTCGACGGCTGTGCTGTTCCCTTCATTGATTCAATTAACTCCCCCATGATGGGAGGTATCGTTACAATGCAGGCCTCATCTGACAGGGACCATTAATATTTCAGAGGCAGCATTTACCATCACTGTGTTCATTTCACCTATGGGACCCTTCCCCTGTGAGTGCCTAGGATTCAGAGCTGGTTGAAAGGCAGTAACAAGTTTTCACAGACACTTTTCAACATTTTGTTGTTGTTTTGGTAAAATGTTTTTCATGGAAATTTCAAAAAGTTTTGAGCCACTCTAATAGGATAAACACAAAATGCTTCTCAGCCACTGTGGGGCCAGTTTAAATTGTCAGAGCTCCTCTGACTTCAACTGGACCGTTTATATCAGCAGAGGATATGCCCCTCAGAAACAGCTTCAGCCACCTTTGAGGTGGGTACATATCGATCCTGTTTTACAGATGGACAAACAGAGGCACAGCGAGGCCGATGTTACTGTTTATCTATCTTTGGTACTTCTATGGTGTCTCTCCACTGACGTTAGAGTTACACCAGGGAAGAACATACCCCAACATGCCTGTGGCCCAAGGACCTCTTGATGCCAAATGGCGGAGGGCACCAGATGTGCATAAGGGTTACAGGGATCCCCTGGGTCTGGCACCTACATACTAGTTCACCAAAGAGTGTTATGTAAGGTATCCACTGACAGCCTGTGTCACACTGGCCCTCATAACCATTGCAAAACGTATGTATGGATAATATGTCAAGAGTTATGTACAGATACTGAAAATTATTGTCTTAAAGTCTGTGGGGCTGGTCACCAAAAGGTGAGAAACAGGTTTCTTACAGGCAGAAACATGCTCATCAAGCGAGTGCAACGTCTTGAGGGCAGATCCTAGACAGGAAAACACAAGGAGCGGGGGAGGTTTACCCTGTTTGCAAGTGCAGACAATGGATTTTTGGACTATAACTGTAGGGACAGAGACACACTCTGGATCTTTCCACCGAGGAGTGGCTTAGTCTCTCAGTGCAGTTTCCCATCCATACAATGGGGATAACGCCCTACCCTACTGCACAGGGGTGTCATGAGGATGGCTGCTCGGTTACTACAACAGTGGGGGCCAGTATCTACTTATGATAGATAAGCGCTGTGGTTCTATGTTTAAGGACTAGATCCCAAAGACGGTTTCATTTGGGAATCCCCAGCAAAGCAGGATTTGTACCCTGATCTCCAGACACAAAGGGGTAGGCACGTCAAGCTGCCCCCTCCATCCCCCAGCAACAGGAACTTTCGTTCTCTTTGGACAGTGCCTAGCACAGTGGGGTACTGATCCATGAGTCAGACACCTAAAAACGACGGTAATACAAAAAATAAATAACAGCAATAACTCCATTTGCAAAGGCTACTCCTTCCATTCCAGAAAAGTTTTTCTTATCCTTTGCCACAAACCTAAATCCAAGAGGCTGCCCCAGCCTTGATGATACATCTAACAGAGCCTTGTGGGAACCCATTTCCGGACCTTGTTCTGGATGACAGCCAAATGCACCTGCAGCAGCAAATTTAGTTGCAAACCCCATAAATAAATGATTGCAAGCAGGAACCGCTTTTATTTTTTGAGCGTTATATAAACCAATGCAACCATTGTTACATAAAGTCCGTTGTCAACAAAGCGTCCTTGAGGTGGGATCCATGCCTATGGCTTGGTACATGCAGCAGCATTTACAGGAGAATGTCCTTACATCTCTTCCCAAACTCTCTGGGTGTTTATACAATAGCAGGTGGCTGGGGCTAATGGGGATTAGCCACTGACTCTTTTAGGTCTGAATGGACTCACCTCACCAAAACAAAACCCCCACAAATTTAAACATGGGGGCCCATGAGCCTCACGTCACCCAGAACTGAACTATGCCTCATTCTGTCCATACAGAGTCAAATTCTGTCTGCGTTACATCCATGTGTCAGTCCCACTAAAGTTGCAAGGACTACTTGCCTGCTTAATGCAAGCAGGGTTTGGCTCATGGTTATTACAATATTTTTCCCATGGCAGGGAAAAGGTGAGTACCAGTAAAACCAAAGTGTAAGTCAAGGTGATTCCAGCACTAAGCCTGCACCTGCTGCCCAGAGACGAGGGTACGCTTTTATTTTATATTACTTTATTTTCACCCATCAAACCCAGGAGTCACGTTAACTCCTGTGTGTTGAACAGTATGTGTGTTCCCCAAACACTTGCGCTTCCAAACTGCTACATAGTGTTTAGCAGTTGCTGGGTTCCACCCTGTGACAGCTGCAGTTCAGTGCCTGGGTGAAAGAATTCCTGTGTATAGTTTACCCCAGAAGTGTATAAAGCATATTAGTCTAAAAGCACTATGCAAATGTAAGATGTTAGTATGCACAGGTCCTGGGGTCTAATACGTGAACCGGACAAAGTACTGTAGAAATAGAAATGCAATCCTTTGGTGTATCAGTGGATAGCCAGAAAAGCAACACACTAATGGGTTTATGTACATCTCATATTCCACTATTTTACATAACACAAAGCCAAATGTTTCTGTGCAAAGGATGGGTAAGACATTTGCTGGTTAACTGATTGGGCAAGGGGAGCAAGAAAAATGGGAAATTCATTTGTCAGTTCTCACTTGAAAAAAAAAATCTGTTAAACATTTTGGGAACTAACATTTTTCTACTAGTGTCTGAATTCACAGGACTGCTCTGGAATCCAAATCCAACTAAGCCCCTTGAGCCAAATTGTTTGTATTTCCAGTTCATCTCCACATCTGGGTTGCCCAGGACTACGACAATATTTTGGTGATGACTGGGGGAGAAAGAAAAAAAAAAAAAGAACAGATAACATATTCCAGATTCCAGCTGACTGGAGAGATGTGTAAAGAAGGTCTCTGGGTGTGTTTGGGATAATGAGGAGGATGACAGATGTCCAACTCTTAGGTAAAAGAGATATTGTGAGAGGAAGTTATTGCTGAGGGAAAAGGAAAGAAGGAACTGCAGTGACAGCTCTTAATAATCAGGTTGATAGGCAACAGAGCCGGCAACAAACACATTTGGTATGTAAAGAGAATGAAATAAGAGAAAAATTACTTTAGAGCTGCTGAACTGATCAGATAGCGTTCCAAAGGAAAACACAGAACCTAACAAAATTAATTTTTAATGAGCCTGGATTCTTACCTCAGGCACAGCTCGTCAGTGGGAGTATGTCTTAAGGGTGATTTGAGAAGGATTTGTTTCATGTTGGGTTTATGCCTTGTTTTGTTGCCTTATTTCTCCTTGTGTGTTATCATGCAAATATTGGGAATTCCAAATCCGTTGTTCCCCGGTTTCACAGGAGAAACTCTAGGAGCTGTCGGGGATGTTAACTGTGAGATTACAGCTAATTTGAAGGGAGGTGGGGAAGAGGGGATGAATCTTTAACAAAGGTGTCTTTTATCCAAAATGTTAGCTACTCATTAAATAAGTGTTAACAAAAAACAAACAAACAAACAAAAACCGTTTCAAACAGTTTGACTAAATTTTTCCTCTCTCTTTTAGTTGCTTAACTTTCACTCTATTGGCTCTTGTGATGTCATCTTTTTGCTAGTTCTCCAGGCAACACTGAATCTTTCAGGACAGACGAGACCCAAATTTCTAGTGTAAAAAACAAAATCAAACGTTAAAAGTAAATAAACAAACAGATAAAAAAGAACTAACTCTCAGGCCTTTATTATTCATTGTAAAGGAGCTAGAAAGGGCACAAGGCCAATTTTTATTTCCTTTGTACATCAGCAGGATTTGCCCCCCTATTCTGCCTTTCCTGCACCTGGAGTTCTGGTTTTGGGCCCTGAATGTATGCAACTGGCTGGCTGTGATTCCAAAACCATTTACTGCTTTCCCAAGACCACTTACTTCACCCAAGACTCTGGGCTCTCAGAGCTAAACAAACCAGACACAGTCTCTGGGATTCATCTCAGGAATAAACTAGCAAATAAAGTCGTTCACTGCTTTTCTCCCCTAGATTGAGCAGCTGTTAGTAGCAGGAAATCAGCAGACGGAGTTCCTTCCTGCTGCCTGGACCCAGTGCAACGCTGAAGAAAGAGGTTCCTTGACACACCATGGATGGCTACACAAAATTAAAAATTGTGAGGATGGTCGAGTCTCAAAGGGGCCAATTCATCCTTGCTTCTGAGCAGAGTACAATGTAAGAGTGAGGTGGAGGTGCAAATGAGGACATATGTTTCCCCGTGTTGAATCTGCAAGGGGCTGCTTCAGCCGTTGGGGTTGCATACATTTTGCCCAGGCTATAACATGCCCTATGAGCTATTGCAGAAACTGGGAATAGATAAGAGTAGAGGAACATCCCGGCTATACCCTGCTCCCTCCAGATGTGCCCCTCTGGAGGATGATGTAGAACCAGCTGTGCCAAATCTATGTCTGTCAGGGAATCCCCTGCATCAGGGAATTCCTTGGATGCTGCACCACAGCAGTGAATTCAGCCAAAGGGTTCTAATCCCACCTCCGTGTAGGACAATCCACCAAAGCTTTACCTGTTAGTCCCAGGAAACAAAGGTATTTAAAGGTTGACATCACACTGCTAAGTTACAAACCACCTTTCTGTGACCTACAAGGAATGGCTCCAACAGACTGGCTGACTCAGCTTTCTGCCTGTGTCTCAACTTACCCCTATGCAGATCTTTTCTGTTCAAACAGACAGGTCTCTTTCTCTCTCAGCGCTTCACAGCTCCCACAGTGAGAAGCACAGGGCATATAAAGCTAAATGGAAGTTCCAGCCTAGCTTAGCTGGGTTCCTCCTGTCTTTGGAGAGTCACGTCTCTGCATGACTGAATTTTCCTTATTTACCTCTCAAGTAAAAATTCCACTGGGGACTGCTTTTGGTTGCTTCCACAAAACATTACCACATAGCAGGCACTGCCACATTAGCTTTAGATACTGGGTGACGTGCAAGAGAAGGGCAAATGTCAGAGGAGGGAGAGGAGAGTGGAGACGGGGTCACTGGCGCATGGTATGTCTTCACTGCAAAACCAGGCGTATTCCTCACTCAGGTGGAAAACCACAGTGAAGACATGGCAACGCGGGTTTTAATGCAGCTCGAGTTAAAACCTAGAAGGCAGCCTAGGGTTGAAGTTGTGCTGCTAACTTGAGTTAAAACCCAGATGCCTTGGATTCACTGCTATTTTAACCCAAGTTAGCCCAACCCCAGATAAGAGCACACCTTTGTCTTCCAGTGAAGACACACCTTCAGAATTTCTATGTGGAGTAGGGCTGGCGGGAGGGAGGAGGTGGTAAAATTATTGGGAGGGGGAGAAATTCCCCCAAAATTAATTTTTTCCCCAAATATTTCTACAAAAATTGCAGATTTTTGATGACAAGCCAAAGAATTTTCACTTTTTTTTAGGTTCCCTCCCTCCTCTTCTATTTCTTCTCCTTCCCGCCCCCATTCCCCCATCTCATTGTCACCAAAGAAGTTGAAAAAAAGTGGGGGGGGGGACGACAAAAACAAAGTTTGATGTCTCTTTGAAAAACCCCACATTTCCACCACAATGTCCATCTGCCTGTGGAAAAGCCTCGCGTCCTCACCCATGCCACAGGCTCCTGTTGCTAGGTAGCACAAATAATAAGGTGAAGCAGTTGGCTATAGAGAGCGGTTGGGGAGGCAGGGGTGAGGTAAGCACTTTGCCCTGAAAGGGTCTGTCAGTGGTTTGGAGTGGGAAATATATTCGGCAACAAGACGTGCATAACAATCAGGTCCTGAGACCTTGTCTATCTTAAATACTTCTAACACCCCCAGGTCTTGGAACACCTCACAATCCTTAATGTATTTTTGCTCACAACATGCCTGGGAGATAAGCCTGTGCTATTATTTTAGAGGGGAAACTGAGGCACAGAGAGATTTAAATGACTTGCCCAAGGTCACACAGGAAGCCTGCGTAGGGAACAAGGAACTGAACTTGGGTCTCCTGATTCCCAGGCTACTGCCCTAATCAATGGATCATCCTTCCTTCCTCCTGGGAGTTTACTGCAGGATTGGGTTCTAGACAGAGGCAAGACTTTATTTCTTTTGCCCACCCTCCTGTTTCCTCATTTGCCCCCATGTTGCACTGTGCCCACCATTAGCTGTGCGCTCTTCGGTGTTAGCATTGCATCTTCCTCTAAGATACAATGTCTGGAAAGGGCTTTTGGGTGCCACCTCTATACAAATAATAAACAATGATAACTGAAAGAAGAATTCATATATCCATTGAAGACAACAGGCCTTGGTGTCCTTCACAGATCCCATGCAAAGAGAGGAGTCCACTTCCTTTACCTGCCTTTTCTGTTTCAGTTTTGGACTCTTACTCAGGAGTTTTACCCTGTAAATTTTGCAAGCGCAGTCAGTAATGCGTGCTGCCATGGCTGTATAGACACTATTGCAACAGTGGCTAATTGAATTCAGTCTAAATGTTACTGGAATGCCTTACTGAGATGCTCTCTCTTCAGGAAAAGAATATTGGGGCATTCTGTAAGCATGACACATGGTTACCAAATCAGGACTCAGTGCGAGACAGGATGTAAAAATAAAAGGGCTGCATTTTGTCACTTACACTGAAAGTTCTACTCCTGTGAGACATTCACACCAAGAAACACGAGACTGTTTGCTCTGGGATAAGCTGTTGTAATAGGGAAACCAAACACCGCACCAAATTCTAAAGTTTGATGTTATGTCTGGGTGTGGGAGCGAACGTTAACTTCTAAGTGATATTTGTTGGTTAAAAAAAATATTTTCCACAAAATATTAGAAACATCCTGGTTTCCCCAAGACTAATCACCACACACACGATTAGACTGCAACTGCTTCCAGTGTTTTCAGCCCGCACTATGAGCCTGACTTTGTTCTCAGTTACACCAGTATAGTATCAATGGCCAATGAGGGTCTGGCTGGAGAATCTTGCCTACATGCTCGGGGTTCTACTGATCGCCATATTTGGGGTCGGGAAGGAATTTTCCTCCAGGGTAGATTGGCAGAGGCCCTGGAGGTTTTTCGCCTTCCTCCGCAGCATGGGGCAGGGGTCACTAGCTGGAGGATTCTCTGCTACTTGAAGTCTCTAAACCACAGGATTTGGGGACTTCAACAGCAGAGTCAAGGGAAAGGGGTTGGGACGGCTTTGTGGCCTGCATCATGCGGGAGGTCAGACTAGATGATCATAATGGTCCCTTCTGACCTTAAAGTCTATGAGTCAGTGTAACTCTTGACTTCAATGAAGTTACGCTGGAATAGCAATTGATTAAGCTCAGACTTAGGCCCATTCATGGTCTTGCACCTTGTATCATGATTTACATCTGTGCAAAGTGGCATCCCTGCTGCGAGTGGAGAACTCTGATTCGGCAGCACATTTCACCCACTTTGCACAAGTGTAAAAAGACTTTGCCAGATGCAAACAGTGGAGAATCAGGCTCTATATTAGCAAAGCTTCTTCTTAACCTGGCTCCTATCGAGGGCCTAGGTCTGAAGGGATGGAGATTCTGAGAAGGATGTTTTACAGTGGTAAAAGTCACACCGGGCCGCCCCTTTAACAGGATAAGAGTTGTGGTTGTGTGGAATGGATTAGCTATCTCTCCATTGCATGAAGGTTTCTGCATCTTTCCGACTGATCCTCACAATTAGGTGAGTGTAACTTTTCTAGAGTTTGCAGATTTTTTTTAATAGGATTTAAACATGTCTGAGGATGCTGGCATCTTATTCCCATTAACACTACATCCAAACCTTCAATAATAAATATTTGCACAAGTTATACTTATCTAAGTAATTTACAAAGCCTCCACATCTGTATTCTTCTCTGTCCCTATTTCCACGGCCCATCTTGCTGCAGTTCATTGGTATTGCTACTGAATTTATGGGCAGGAAATTGGAAAGATCCTTGTTTGTTTTCTTTTTCCATAAGCGCGAACAGCATTTTTTCCCATGGTTTTCAATATCACAGCTGAACTTATGAGCAGGAAATTAGCCCAATAGGAGTTTGTATTTGGTTTTACTATTCAGCTCTACTGACTGACGGCCAAATGGAACACATGCATATACTGGGACAGACCGTAACCTGAAATTGCTACTTACAATGACCTAAGCATCACTATTCATTCCTAATAGCCACATAAACCCCAGCTGCAACCTAATAGTAAAATCCTGACAAGATACCACACAGCTTCCTAGTTGAAGAATGACTTATTTTTATTGCAGTGGGGTCTAGAGACCCCTGTCCCATTGTACCAGGTGTCTATGCAACCCTATAACAAGGAACCCCAATCATGGACCTAGACCCCTTTGTGCTCGGTGCTGTTCAAACACAGAACAGATGAGATAACGATGTGTAGTGCTCAGAGCAGGAGACTGGAATCAGGAGTCCTGCTTTCCAGATTGCTGGCTGGCTGTGGGTGTGACCTTGGGAAAGCCAGCTCACCTCTCTGTGCTTCCACTTATCCTTCTGCTAAATGGAGTACTCCACAAAGGCACTAGAAGGCTCAGGGCCAGCTCTAGATCGTGGGGGCCCATTGGAGTCTGTAGAAGTTTTGCTACCTGTTTCAACGGAACCTGGAGTGGGCCTGCAATGTGCTTTGAGATCCTCTTATGAGGGGCTCTATAGACTGGTGCAATGCCAATGCATCTTCATCCAGCACTACCAAATAATAACAATAACACCGAGCTCTTACGTGGCTTTTTTTTTTTTTTTTTTTTTTTGTCGTCCCCTCTCAAAAAGGCTAGAGTGGAACTGGAAAAGCTTTGGAGAAAACCTACAAAGATGATCAAGGGTATGGAATGGCTTCCATGGGAGGAAAGACTAAAAAGACTGGGACTGTTCTGCTTACAGAAGTGATTAATATAATAGAGGTCTATAAAATCATGACTGATGTGGAAAAAGAAACAGAGAAGTGTTATTTACCCTTTCCCACAGTACAAAAACCAGGGGTCACTTGCTTAAATCAACAGGCAGCAGGTTTAAGACAAACCAGAGGAAATACTTTTTCACAAAATTAACCTGTAGAACTCCTTGCCAGGGGACGTTGTGATGGCCAAAAGTATAACTGGGTTCAAAAAAGAACTAGATACGCTCATTAAGGATAGATCCATCAATGGCTATTAGTCAAGATGGTCAGGGATGTAACACCATGCTTGAGGTGATCCTAAACCTCAAGTGCTAGAAGCTGGAAGGACAAGACGGGAGGATCTCTGCAAAACTGACCTGTTCTGTGTGCACTACCCCTGAATCTCTGGTACTGGCCACTGTCCGAAGGCAGGATAGGGAGCTAGGTGAATCATTGGTCTGACCCAGTATGGCTGTTCTTATGTTCTTAAGCCTCAAAGTGCTTTCAAAGGAGGTAGGTACCATTCTCTATGTTTTATAGATAAAGAAACCGAGGCACAGAGGGGTGAGGTAACTTGCCTGTTGTTGTCCTGTAGGCTAGCGGCAGGGCTGGGAATAGAGCCCAAGTCTCCTGGCCTCTAGTTTAGTCCTATAACTGTGGGGCCAAAGTGCCTGCTTTATAATGAATGAAAGTGTCAGCTAAGACTATCGTGACTTTAAAACACGTGCGTGTGGAATATTCAAATTCTCTGAATGAAATCCACTTTCACGGCATACTAGACATGCCAATGACTATTAGCTTATGATGGAAAATACACAACTGGAGAATGAAAGAAACTTCTCACTGACTGAACCAGGTTGGGTTTATCTTTGAGAGTCACAACCACGCCAGAGCTTTGAACACGCATTCTCAGAGGTTAACATGAAAACCGATTTAAGCATGTGAAGATCCAAGCTCTGCGTGTGACCGCTGCCCGGCCTGGCACTGTTACAGCATGTGAAAGGCACCATTGACAGGGTGTGCTTTGATGCACGGGCTAGCAGTGGAAACATTTGGAACACCTGCAACCCAAACCAAACACCAATTATTTGTAATCAATGTATATTTTTTTTACACGCAAAGAGAAAAAAGAACTGGAATCCATGAATCACAGGGACAGACAAGCTGGCACTGGAATAGAATTTCATTTTTAGTTAACCTCCCCTACATGAAACTGGGAGCTCTGCCAATTTTTTTTTTTTTTAACTTCTCTCAAAACCAGTCAAAGGCTGAAATAGTTTATACAAAGACATATTAAGCTTCAGCAGATCAAACTGTCTCAAGTTTTCCCCTAGCTATATGAACCAGACTTAACAAGATTTGGTTCTTTAAATGGGCCTTCTTTACAGGACCTCTCAACAATGTTACATTTATTCCTTCCCTCGCTGTTTGACATGGAAAAGAACGGCTTGTTGTGTATAATGCAAATCAGCATGTTACCATATTCAAACTGGTGCCATAACATTGGATTCCTAGTTAACCACAGACAGAGTTCTCATTGTCCTTATTTGGTGGTACAAAGGGACCTCCCCCCTCCCCCAGTGTTTGGTTCTGGTGCATTAATATCTGGAGCCATGACCTGCCTGGTAATGAAGAAAGTGGTGAAGAAGTCAGGGTCAAGAGATTCAATTCCCATCCACCATTAAGCCCAGACAGTCGCAGCTGTCTATTAAACTGGCTTGCCTGCTTTTAAGGGAAAGCTTACCTATTTTAATCGCAGGCTATAAGGAAGGGTATTGATTTAAAATCTTTTATTGTTGGGGATGTAATTTATGATGGTTTTATTAATACAAGTCTACCTTAGTAAATGTACTTTTCAGCTCAGCTAGGCTGTCATTAATTTCGTAAGCAGGTTTGCCATATTAGCATCAGGGGTGGGCAATAATTTTTTGCAGGGGGGCCACTCCACGGATTTTGGTAAGTTGTCACGGGCCACACATTTCTACTATATTAGTGGAGGGGATGCAGGGTCTGGGAGGGAGTTTGGTGCAGGAGGGGGCTCCAGTCTGGTACAGAGTGTTGGGGTACAGAAGAGGGTGAGGGGGTGTGGGCTCTGGGAGGGAGTTTGTTGCAGGAGGGGGCTCTGGGCTGGGGCAGGAGATTGGGGTGCAGGAGAGGTTGAGGGGTGTGGGCTCTGGGAGGGAGTTTGGTGCAGGAGTGGGTGCAGGGTCTGGGAGGGAGTTTGGGTGCAGGAGGGGGTTCTGACCTGGGGCAGGGGGTTGGGGTGCAGGCTCTGGTTGGGAGGTGCTTGCCACAGGTGGCTCCTGGCTGGCAGCGCAGCAGGGCTCAGGCAGGCTGCCTGCATGCCATGGCCCCACACCGCTACTGGAAACGGCTGCAGCCGGTATGTCTCTGAGGAGGGTGCTGGGGGCAGGGGCAGCAGGCGGAGCCACTTCCTCCTCCACCAAGGGCGTGTAGAGACATGCCAGTAGCAGCTTGCCGCTTCCGGGAGCGGCGTGGGGCCACTGCAGGCAGGCAGCCTGCCTGAGTGCCCCGCTGCGCCGTGGGACTTTTAGCACCCAGAGATCGCGAGGGGACAGCCAAAGAGCCTGGTGGGCTGGACAGAAATGTTAGATGGGCCAGATTTTGCCCACCCCCAGCATAGACCATCTTCAGAGTGGAAATAATACGTAAAGTTATTATGAGAGTAATTAACCACTGGAACAATTTACCAAGGGTCGGGGTGGGGTTTTTGCCCCCAAAATATCTTCTCTAGGAATTATTTTGGAAAAGTGTTTAGGCCTGTGACATGCAGGAGGTCAGATTAGAAGACCACAATGAGATCCCTTCTGGCCTTGAATCTATGAATCTCTCCACCTAATCAATACCCTATCTAGAGAACTGACTAGCATCCCATGCCTTCAAGCACTACTTTGCTCAGAAGAAGGCAGAAGTCCTGACTTGCACTCTGTTGCCATGAGTGTCAGTTACTAAAATAAGTTTGTATCTTAGTGTAATGAAAAATTGGGGAAAACAGCCTGATCCTGCAAAATCTTAAACTTGTGTTTAATTTATGCCAGGTAAGTGGTCCTATTGAAGTCAATGGTCGTAACGTCACACCTTGTGAGAGAAGCATACGCATCAGCCTTTGCAAGGCTAAGGCCTTAGTTTATTAATAACTAATATTTTTAAAATATATTGTGTGTAATATCCTGTATTACATAATGGCAACACTTAAGATGAAGGAGAGGATTTTCCCGGAGGCTTTCAAGTATCTAATTTTTGGCTTTCACATTAAATGCAAATATCCCTCACCTCTTGCAAGTAGATTTGGAACCTATCAAGATATCAGACTCCTACCCGCAAAAAACATGCACCTGTTCTAAAAGACTGCTGTTGGGTTAAAAATCAAGGCTACCATTTTCATATATGGGTGCCTCTTACATCCATATTTTAGCTCCTAAATAAAAGTACTGCTCTGATTTTTGAGACGCTGAGCCCAAGGAGTTCCCACTAATTTCAATAGGGTTCATTTTCATAGACGTTAGCAGCACTGATAATCAGGCTGCTTTTACTTAAAAGCCTAAATATGGATTTTGGAGACTAACTTTAAGCACACAGGTTCAAAAATATTGGCCCATGTTTTAAAAAAAATTCCTTTCCCATGTTCTTGGTAACACCTTAGAGTTCTCGGAGGTTGAAAGAATTTTAAATGTCTAATGTGCCCATCCAGTTCTCCTTTCTGCATTTCGCTCAGCTTGTGTAGGTGCCAGTGAACTGGTCACTTTCACTTTTCCTTAGTTAGATTCCCTTTCTGGCTCAGGTGCCAGCTAAGGCACAGCTGTAATGTTGCCCAGTACAGACTCCAAAGGGGAATGCTTCAATCCAAGCAAAAAGCTTTCAGTGAGATTTGTATTTCAAAGCGCAAGGGGATATTTCTACTGATACAGTAGATTCTGCCATCCTTACCCATGTTGATCAGCCCTACTGAAATGAACTGGGCTACTCGCAGAGCACAATGCTACTCTATCAGGGCCAGCTCTAACTTTTTGGTCGCCCCAAGCAAAAAAAACCCCAAAACACTGCCTCCCCCGTAACACCCCTCCCCAGCGCCGCCCCACCGAACCAAAACCAACCCCCCCCGAGCACCGCCCCACCGAACCAAAAATAAAAATACCCCCCCCAAGCGCCGCCCCGCCGAAACAAAACAAACAAACAAACAAAAACCCCGAGTGCCACCCCGCCACCCCAAGATTGGCCGCCCCTTACAAGGTGCCGCCCCAAGCATGTGCTTGGTTGGCTGTTGCCTGGAGCCAGCCCTGTACTCTATGTGAATAAGAGTGGCAAAAAAATCCACCCAACATTTGGAGGCAGAGCTTGGCCTGAGTATGTCCCTTTTAGTATTAGTTATTTTCAAGGAGCCTTCTCTGGGCCAGATTCTGCCACACTTACACAGAGTAACACCATACTCCACAAGTAGCTTCAGTTATAGGTGCTACTTCAACTGGCAGCAGTATGGCAGAATCCAGTCCCATAGGTGCAAAAGGTCCCAATCCAGCAAAGACTGGAACAAGTGAGTAACTTTATCCATGAGCACTCTGACTTCAATGGGATTGCTTGTATACTTAACATTATGCATGTGTTATTAAATGTTTGCAGTTTTGGAGCCTTAACCTGGGTGCTTGTTATAAACTCCAGTTTGAAGCTGAAGATTATGTTGCACTTGTAGTCACCTTACTGGTATCAGGAAGTTTGTATATTTCAACCTCCCACCTACCATTTTTGCTTTGTTTTCTTTTGTCCTTACTATTATTTATCGGTATGACATGTATTTCCCTTCCACACACACACACACCCTCTGGCTTCTTATTGAACTTTCAAACCCATTAATTAAAAAACATCCAATTCTTTCTACTAATCCACCAGTAACAAAAACCAGGGTATCAACATCTTCCGCTTGTGGACAAGCCCAAGCAAGTTTCTGCAAGCAACATAGCCTTCTAAACAGAATCTGTGTGGTGGGGGAGGGCGTGAAACAGACTGTGCTAAACAAGACCAGGGATCCCATCCTAAAGAACAAATATTTTCCATTTTCAAAAAACCCCCGATTTAGAAATTGCAACTGCACATACTAGACTCCCATTCAAATAATGGTACACATCCCATTCCGCTAAACCTCTTCCTATTGGGACTTCCTTTTTCACTTTCCAACCTCGCTGCTGTGTACTTTTCAGTGCAAACCACAAAATCACTAGGACTCTAATTTGCCTTGTGTTCTATTTTTCTGAGACAGCTGGGTTAACAACATCTGTCAGAGGCTAAACTCTGCCCTTTGATTTACACCAATGCAAACTGGAGTAATTCCACGAAGGTCAATGGAGATTTGCACAAAAATCTTATGAGGGGAGCTAATGTGAATCATTACTTTATAAATTCAACTCTATGTAACTGTAGCTAGGGTAGAACAGATTTGTAGGCACCCTTACAATTAGATGAAGTGGTTGGGAAACAGAATGCCTGGGATTATATGCCTGTCCTCGGCAGACTATTCTGCTCAGGGATATTCAGTGACAGAAATACTGGGTTTGTGAGGGATGTGTTTAAAACCTTACTGATTAGTTCACGGTTGGCAAGGATGGGGAGGGTGAGGTGAGGGGTAAACGGCAGATCTTACCCAGCACGTAAATATTACCTGATGTGTGCATGGGACTAACAGGTTGGGGTGTGAGGTGGTGGGAATTTCTATTTAAAATCCTACAGGCAGAGAGGTGTGAGTTGACCTAGTCTGCAGCTATAGTGATTAGAAAGTTCAGCATTGCCCCATAGGCCACATTTTAAAAACAGTGAATATAAGTGGCTTCAATATTACTAGGCATACATGTCTGCATAGGAATATTTAATCTTTAGGGGAATTTTAGTCTTTAGATTCCAATCCCTCCCTCCTCAGAAAATTAAAAAAAAAACTATCAGAAAATTGTACTGATATCATCTGGATTTATGGTTGATCCAGACTGATGGTAAGAGGCACTACGGGACATAAGTCCGGGGGGCTGACTGGACAAAAACTGCCTTGGGTGAGTGGAGAGCAGGTACATGCCCAGGGACTGGAATTAAAGGAAGGCACCCTTCAACTCCTCCGCAGGGAGGGGGTGACACACAAGAAGGTAACCAACATAATCACTCTACTGCAGTGATGCTCGGGCTGAGGCAGGAGGGCTGCAAGTGGCTCTTGAATGTGTCTCCCGCAGCTCCTGATATAAAAACACTGAGTGATTAATTAAGGGTGCAGGATACTTTCCCTATGTTATTAACCAATTGTAGAATACTTGGTCAGTCGTTTTGCTGTGAGATACATAGTTATGAGACGCCTGTGTCTCTTGTGGGTAATGTTGATTGCTAATTTGGCTCCTAAACCACTTAGGTCTATCGCTGCTCTGTTTAGCAAATGACCAGCAGAGCCCGGCAAATGCCCACAGGTGGAGAGAATCGCCCAGCCTGAGTTGTTCAACAGTCAGATGCACGGGGCAGGCAGTTTTTTGAGTTCCTCGTTTCTCCCCATGCAAATCAACCCCGGGCCCCCTCTCTGTCCCCGGGGTCCCTTACCAGCTCCTGTTTCAGGCGGCGCAGGTAATGATCCATGTTTTTCTTCTCCATCCTCCCAAGTTCAAGTCCGCTGGTGGACACCTCCACGAGCCAGAGGCGCAGCAGCTTCCCTTGCACCATGCAGCTCACAAAAGGCTTTCTTATTTCCCACGCCGCCCCGGGGTGGCCGGAGGCTTCCCTTCACACGCCCTTCCACGCCAGCATTTCCAATGCAACCTTCCTACGGTTCGAAGTTTCTCCCGGGGGGGAGGAAGCAAACCCAGCCCGGGCTCCTTTCTCGAGCACACCCGCCCTGGGGGAGTTTGCAAAGGCAAAAGCTCTCGGGGAAGAGAATCCTCCTCGCCCTGCCGCTCAGTGCACTTCAGCGAGCCCGGGCTCGCGCGGCTGCCCCCTCTCCGCCCGGGGAGCCCCGGGCTGCACCTCCCGCGGCCGGCGCAGTGTGCAGCGGGCAGCCCGTGCGCCGCTCGTCCTCCCCGCTGATTGCAACCAGATCCCCTCTGCAAGCCGCGGCGGCTGCAGCTGCGGGCACATGGCAGTGACATGGGGATCCCCCATCCCAAGCTGCTGCAGCGGCTGTGGGGGGCGGGAAATCGGCTGGAGGGGGAGGTCTTAGCAGAGCCGGGAGCCAGCAGCTAGTAGGGCAGAGGATGGGGTCAGTTATGGGGGCGGCTTTGCACCAGGATCGCTCCCCCAGCTCAGCCAAGCGCCGTGGTTTTGCACGTTTACTCTAGGAGATCTCGTGCCCGCAAAGCAAAAAACATGATTGTCCTTGACTGGAGTTTCAAAATTCCAAACCTGCGGCGGTGGGTCCCTTGGAAACAGGACCCCTTTGGCCGTATTGCCAGCCCCAGCCCTTCTGATCTCCCCAGGCAGGGGCCCCATCCGAAACCATGAGATTTTAAACATCATACATTGGGTGGGTTTTATTTGCCTCCTGGCATGGGCTTGTCGGAGTCACATTTCAAGTTTTTTCTCTACAAGTAGAAGGGCTAGAAAGTAGAAAGTTTTTTTTTTTTTTAATAAAAGCTGAGAATCTCCAGTAATCTCCTGACTTCAGGCCGTGACTTTAAGAAAAACAGTAAATACTGAGATACGCGTGGTAAAATCGGAAAGTCAGCAACACTGATTAGTGGGCTAATTTTTACCCCAACTTATCCTGTCCTAGCGTAGAGCTCTGATGTTTTGTTTTGTTTTTTTAAACTATGGCCCTGGTCTTGCAAATTGCTCTGCAAGAGTGAACCCCTAACAGCCCAGAACTACCCAATCCACACCCTCATCACAGCATAGCCTGAAACTCTCCAATTTTGGATGGTTCAAATTTGCTTTGCAGCGCCGTTTCAATTTTTCCACACTGGATCTTGGCGTGAGTGGGTGCAAGACCCTCATTAGCAGATCAGAAGTAAACGCAGGGGGAACCTGCACCCTACTTCTACTCTACTCACCTGTGCTGTGAGTTTCACATGTTGAAGAAGTGATCGTATCAAAATGTTAATAACAGACAACTGGGGTTCTACTTGTCCTGAGTGGGAGATGTACCAACCTATGACTCTTGCCTAAAATGTTAGCCAACAAGAACTGGCCTAGCTACAAACTTTCCCTTGAAATCTGTCTTTTTCTCTTGGCTATCTGTAGCTAGACACTTCCCATGGACCTGTTCAGAGCAGGGTATGTGTTTCCCTCCACAGCCAAGCTCCCAGGTTTGAAGAGCCACTCAGTGATAAAAGACAGAAATGGTTGCAATATATTGAGGGTATTAGCTGAAAAGCCTGCCTCTATTAATGGTACCATGGATGACCTAACTTTCTTGTTCTTTTTCTGTGCCTCACACAAGGACCTCCTTGCAGGGAGAACTGCAGGAGTCTCAGATTCCGGTTTTCCATGGATGATTTTGGATCTAATTTTTTCCCCTTCTCTCTGTTGCCAGTTTTATAGCTATAGTGTGTTACTTCTCCTTTATCAATGATGTTAAGTGTGCAGATAGCATCTAACACATATTATTATTATTATTTATTATTTTATTAGTCTATTGCATGCATTCACTGCTGTGGTGTCCATATCCCCTGTAACTATGCATCCCCATTAGTAAGGAACAGGGAACTTATTTGCCAGCTTTGAACCAGACTGTTGTTTCTCAAGTGTTTATCTCAAGTGATTCTAATGTTTATATTAAGTTTACCTATATGAGAAACATTTACATTAAGTTTACCTATATGAGAAAAATGCACTGGTATAACTTGAATAGGCTTCTCAACCAATGTGGTTAAACCAATGCAAACATCTGTGTGAAAGCTCCTGTTTGGTACAGGCCTGGCTTATGTTGGTTTAGTGTAAACCTCTTGACTTAAGATAAATGAAAATAAAGCAGTTTCAAACTGAAATAAGTGTCTACACAACCTTTTGCACTAATTCAAGTATGCACAAATTCACACAAATTATACCTGTGCAACTTTCTCACTGGGACAAGCCTTTAGTCTTTCTGCATCTTGCAGACTAAAAGTACCTCCTGCAAGAGATTGGCAACTTTGCTGAGACACAATTTCAAAAGCGGCCCTTGATTTTGGTGCCTTTGTTCTTGGATGCCCACCTTGATGCCTTTGGCCTGATTGCCAGAGGTACTGAGCTCCCATTGACTCCAGCTGAGGCTGACCAGGGTTGTAATTTGAACAAAACTTTTTGGAAAATAGATGCCGTTTCAGGGGTTCTATTAAATAAGGTGTGGAATGGACTGAGACAGGCATTAAGGGGGATTGAATTCTTCTCTCCTTAGGCTGCCACCTCCAGAGCCTACTGCTCTAAGACATGCCATAGGAATCCTGAAAGATTGTGTGGTGCCTGAGCAGATTCTCCTTAGTACCAGGTCTCAGAGAAGGCTAGTGCCTCCTCTGAAATACTAAGCTCTCCAAGGAATTTAGGGAATGCTGTTCTAAGTGTTTTAAAAATTCAAATACTTAAAAGGTCAACATGGCTGTTCCAAGCACTACAATCTGGGTTAAACCGTTTTAAATTGCCCCGTGTGAACAGTACACAGGGGCAGGAGTTCACTTTGCATGGCCTTTAGGCAAGAGCAGTGTTCTGAAGAGCTCATAAGAAATTTGGAGAGCACAGCAACTGTGTCTGACAGGACGCACGCAGTGAAAAACGTTTAACCTTCGTTTAACGTTTAACCGCTTGGGTCAAAGATTTTGATCTCACGTTTAGATCCAGAATCTGCTCTGATACCACCCAACCCTTAGGGACTGCTCACTCCCAGTGAGACTGTTCAGGGAGTTAAATTTCCACAGGAGTAGGGGGGATCAGAATCCAGCACTAAATCTCCATGTGCAGGGAACTCTCACTAAAGGAGGGAGGTTCTGGACCTCTTTCTCCAGAGATTTTCTCTACTGTGCGTACGTCTGTTACACTCAGTAACAAAGTCACATCACCACTTTGGCCCCAGGTTCTCCACTGCCCTGCGCCTGGCATCTAGTCTGGTATGGCTGCACTCTGCACTTACTTTGCACTAGCACAATATACAGGACAATGGAAAATAGGGCCCTTGGTCTCAAGGAAAAGACACATGGGCGGGGAGGGAGAAACCTCAAGATCTTTAGGGCGGAAAATAGAACATTTCTTTGTGTGGTGCATTCATTTTTCATCAGAAATTCCTCAATCCTTCCCCTCTGAAAAACATCCCTCCCTCTGCCGCTGAAGGTTTCTTTATCTGCATTTGTTGTCTTCCAGTTAATTGATCTGGTTTCTCAGTGCTTTTGCTTGGCTGTTCTTTGTTGAACTACCATCAGGGGTTATCTCTGAATCTTTACTCATTTTCTATCCTTTCCAGCACTCCTAAGCTAAACCTTTCAAAATGTTTTATCAATCAGGGTTTCAGTGCGGCCTGAATTGCACCAGCTTTGTGTAAATCAGCCGAACCAAGAACAGCCAGCCAGGAGAAATTTAAGAATATGATCATTTTAATAATTTAGGCTTATATTTGTGCATAATGAGTTACATTGCCCCTTCAAATCTGACCAATTAGTCAATTAAGCTATTAATCACCTGTGCTTTATGCAATTGTGACCTTTAAAGATCTTATGGTGAAAAATCACAACTCAAGTAATTCCATTCTCCCTCCCTAAATTCCCCCCTGTAGTTGCAACTGGATATGAAATTTTTCATACATGTCCAATTTTTTTTTTAAGTTGTTGTGTGCTGTTCTGTTTAAGAGACAACTGGGTTTTGGTGATGTGAATCCTGTACATGTAGGTTGAAAAGCAGCTGGGGAGACTTCCACATAAAAGCTTCTGTAGAATTGTAAGAGATTGTTTGTTTATTTAGCTATGAGGAACAAAGTATCACCAACAACTGTTATACAGGGCTATAAAACTGGTCAATTTTATGGCAAGATAGCCACATCTTAACTGCGTTAACATTGATCTCATGATGTTGATGTCCCAGTATCCCTCCCTCATCATTGGTCAAATAGTTCACTGTCTAGCTTTCATGTCCCTGCAACCTTTTTATTAGTCAAATTAAAATGCACTTTATACCATACAGTATTTTACTAAACTTAAAGTAAAAGTTTAAATTTTGATTTAAAACTAGAGAAGGTTTACCAGTCCTTATTTCATTTCCAGCTTTGGCTGATATCAAAGAAGTGGCTTATTGAGCCTAAATTTGGCTTACCTGGGTGAATTTTCTTTTTAAATAAACCCTGAGCCACTAGAATGGGCTGTACGTGCATCTATCCATCCATTCATCTGTGTGTAGTATTAATATTTTATTACCTGATATCCAAAAGCGTGTTCGGCAGCAAGCAATAAAGGTAAATAGTGCAAGGGCCTTGCCCTGAAATAGCTTACAATTTAATTTCACATATGATGTAATGAAGACGATGACAAAAGAGTGGGGCTGGGATGTGAGAGGAAACAGAGGCACAGCAGTAATATCATGTGCTTACCTAGTATGCATGGTCCTTAAAAAACCCCTGGCACTTTTTCATAAGAGTGAGGAGTGTTAATTCTGGTCATATTTTGCCTACCTAGTTCTGGCCATATTTTGCCTACCTAAAATTCCTCTGGCTGTACGATATTCTTTGCTTTCTGTCCCATATTACCGTATAGTGTTCCCATGAGCTTTTAAGCAGTATATCTGAAGTGATCCCTATGTATCATTTATGTTTCAGCTGAAACTTGTAAAGCTCGTTGGGATCCTTCAGGATGAAAGGCCCAGCTATGGACCCAGTGCCGTCAGCAGAAGGGCACTGGCTTGAGCCTTTTAAGACTCTATTTATTATTATTTATAGCAGCTCCATACACTAGTTCTATTGGGGGAAAAGGTAAGACTTTGCCAGTTATTTAAAGCAACAGAGATGTAACTGCTGCCCCAAAGACTTGTTACTTACTGGTAAATTGCCACGTGTCTTTTTCATAAAGAAAATGAACGCACAGGATGCTCAGAGTCACGACGTTCGATCATGGAGATGAAGTCAGTGTGTGTGCCACTATCAATGGCCCTTTTCATTTTAAAGTGCTTTGATTTATAGAGAACAAAAATAGTCACCATGGCAATATAAACACGTGTAAATACCACAACCCTGAGAGTGAGTCAGACATGCTGAAGAGGACTGAGCAGTCTCAGTGTCTTTCTGCTAACACATCTGGGGTGGGAGGATAAGATTATCTCACTTTAAAAATATATCAAAGAAAGCAAGATTTGTTCTGAATAATTCTGTGTCCTCTCAGATACTGAAGGCGAATCCTTCAAAGCTAAGCATGCCAGTCTGATAACAAGCGAGAAAAGGAATGAGAAATGGACACAAAGGAGCAGGGGCAGGTTTAGCTTTAACAACTTTTAAATCTAAAATATATATAATTATAATTAATGGAGATATCCCATCTCCTAGAACTGGAAGGGACCTTGAAAGGTCATCGGGTCCAGCCCCCTGCCTTCACTAGCAGGACCAAGTACTGATTTTGCCCCAGATCCCCAAGTGGCCCCCTCAGGGATTGAACTCACAACCCTGGGTTTAGCAGGCCAATGCTCAAACCACTATATATATATATATATATAATTTAAACCGAGAAACCCTGGTTCGGAAAACCTGTGCAATTTTACTGGGAGTGGCTTATCCCATTATTTCAAAGGGACCACAAACTTTGTTCAGGTATCATTAATGTAATACAGGTTGAACCTCTCTAATCCGGCACTCCCTGGTTCAGCAACATCCATGATCCGGCATAGGCGCCGAATTCGTGGGTGCACATGGAAAAAAATTAGTGGGTGTGGAGCATCCACCAGCGCCAAGCTCCCCTCTCTACCCTCCTCCCCCCGTGCCTCTTGCGCACCAGCAGCCCTGCACTTACCAACTCCTCATGCCCAGAGCTTCTGGAGCACTGCGAACAGCTGATTCACGACGTTCAAGCTTCGGGAGGGAGGGGGAGGACCTGGGGATGGCTTCGGAGCCCCTGGGCAGGGGGCCGGCGGCCAGGACCCTGGGTGGGAGGCAACGCTGGGCACAAAGCCTGGGGGTGCTGCAGCACCCCCCACACTCCTACTTCTCGCGCCTATGGAGACCCACTGGCATTCTGCATTGACCTCCTGTGGTTCGGCAAATTCTCTGGTTCGGCCCCGGTCAGGTCCTGAGGGTGCCGGACTAGAGAGGTTCAACCTGTAGAAATATATGGTGAGAGGAGGAAGGATAGTCTTGTGGCTATAGCACTGGCTCGGAAGACTCTGGAAATCTGGTTTGGATCTCAGCACTGCATAGGGGCTAAAGCAGGGCCCGGAAGCATACAAGATACCACAAACCACACCCCTGGGCCTAAGCAATCTGGCTCCATCATTAATGGCTGTGCAAAGACCTGCTTGTGGATTTAGGGGAGATTCCAAAAGAGCCCCCCCCCAAAGTCAGAGAAACGCTCCCCTTTACTGTTTGGAGTTTTCTGTCAGGTGTTTATGCTCAGCATCACCTGGAATTTGACCCTTACAGCTTAAATAGTCTGTACACAAAGTAGCTTATTGTAGATTCTTAGTTGATATTTTACAAGGCTAAGGGGGAGGAGAACAGGAGAGAGCCCAGCCAGAGGGATCATATAGTATACGTATGTAAAGAACAAAATATCGTTTTAGCAGAGAAAATCACATCAGTTCTGCCTGGGCTAGAACCTCTGAATGGCTACGTCCTTCCAGATGGGAGTTCTGTGAAAGTCACCCAGTTTGGAACATGATTTACTTAAAAATGATTATATTAGGGTTTAAAAGGGATTAAACATTGTATTAGCAAAGCAAAGGTCATAGGGGAGTGTATAAAATGTCACAGCATGCACATCACAGTTGTTTGTAAGATTACTTCTCTTTATATAAGGCCACTATATATATATATATATTCAGAAGGAACATTAATCTAGTGCAGAATTAAAACAGTGTATGTCATTTGTGTTTAACAACAGCGTAGGAAAGCCTGGCTTTGGCAAAGGTTCCATCAGCTATTCCCTGCTCTGGGATTCTCTTTCTTGTTCACATTATAAGCTCTCTAGGCTAGGGACTATCTGCTCTGTGTATCTTTTTACAGTGCTGAGCATGTTCTCAGCGCTTAACAGCTAAAAATAATAAGCTAAAATTATGTTCTAGCTCATAGGAATTGCTAGACTGAATCAGGCTTGAGATTCCTCTGGTTCCCCATCCTGTCTGGACTAAGGAAATACTCTGTCACATCATGTGTAGTTAGACTGGAGAACTCATTGCCACAGGAAGTCATTGAGGCCAATAACTTGGCGAGATTTTAAAAAGGGATTGGAGATGTATATGGGTATTCAGAGTTACCATAATTAATTAAACAAAATAGGATGTGATCTAACGTGGGAGGCAGATTAGTTAGGTGACCATTACAGATGGTAGCTGCATTGCTGTCTCTTCTTGGGGATTCTCTGAGTACACCCCGCAAAGGTGTGAGGCCTCAGGCCTTTACCTTTCTTGGAGTGGAATTCTGCAATTCACCCACTCTCAGACCAGGACCTGGGTTACAGGTATCAACTGTGACTAATTCAGCAGGTCCAACTTTGGACCCTGCTGAGGTTTCTCTTTGAGATCCCGAGAGACAGCATATGGTTGCAGTATACAGAAAGAGCATTTTCAAAACAAAACACGATTTATTTTGCCCTAAAGGGTACACAGTGCTTAAAAAAATAGATTTAAAATAACTAAGAGGCCTACATGCACGTTCCCTTACCTATGCTTAGCTTTGCTCTGGTTTATTCCCCATCTCTAAGTTAGGAGAAGCAGCCTACACTGTTTGCAGCCTGTGGTCCCCCGAGCTTTAGTCAGACTGTCAGCCTTTTCCACTACAACCACATGCAAACAGCCTTTTCACTGACACATCCTGGTCAGCCTCTCTGACCGCCTGCCCCCTCCCAGCACTGTGGCTGAGAAGTCTCTCTTCATGGCTATGAACATGGCTATTGTTTGAGGGAATGCTCCTTGTCTAGGACATGGTCTTACCTTTCCTGGGTTCCTTAACAACCTCCCTTTTACAGCCTCCTTTAACTCTGTGCATGCAGGCAGGTAATAACACCAAATTGAACAGGGAAACTGAGTTACATGATATTCATAAAAAGTAATACAGGCATTTCCCCAGCTTGTCACATCATACATCTTAATGCTGCAGGGTTGTTATATTTTCCTATGAAGCATCTAGTACCGGCCACTGATGGAGACAGAACATTGGGCTAGATGGTCCTCAGGTCTGATTCAGTCTGGCAATGCCTGTGTTCTGGTGTCTCCAGAAGTGGTCAGTAACAGCCACTTCAGAGGAATAAAATCTGCACTAGGCAGTTGTGAGGTAACCTGCCCCCAGAGAAAGTTGTCTCTTAGACCCTGATAGTTGGGTTCATGCCCCAAAGCTTCAGGTTTTATATTCTTTCCCTTGTTTATGGTTGTAATTGCTACTTCTGCAATGTAATTGCTCCTTCCCCCAGACCCACTCTGGCCCCCAAATCATGCAGGTTAATTAGAGGATTTCTAGAGGCTATTTTGAAGGGTCAGTACTAGAACACACTTCCCTGTGATTTTTGTTGCAGACAGATTATCTAGAGAGAAGCAAAGTGGAACTGTATAAATCTCTCATGGCTGGACTGAAATATAATCACCTGAAACATGGAACCACCTGAAATATGGAATTCAGTGCTCCAGAATCTGAGGTAAGAAGGGCCCCCGGAGGGTGAAGTCCAGTATACACTGATTCCTAAAGAGTATGTGGGGACACTGCAGGCTTCCCTCTCTGTGCATCATCCCTAACCTGCATGCTGATGAGTTGGATTGGGGCTATTGAGGCCCTGCCAGCCAGGCCATCCTTTTCATCACATGGACTCCTCCTGTCAACAGCTAGTACACCTGGGATAAGGGCAGGAGCGGTGCCAGGGTTTTTGCCGCCCTAGGCGGCAGCGCTCTTCCTCTGAGCATTTGGCGGCGGGGGTCCTTCTGTGCTGCGTCTTCGGGGCACTTTGGCGGCGGGTCACGGAGCGAGTGAAGGACCCGCCGCCGAATTTCCGCTGAAGATCCGGAGCGGAAGGACCTCCCGCCACCAAATTTCTGCCACGGGCGGCAAAATGCCACCCCCCAAATCCTGCCACCCTAGGCAACCGCCTAGGGTCACCTAGTGGAAGCGCCGGCCCTGGATAGGGGATGGATGCTGCTGTTAATGGGAACACAGGCCAGTGTGAAATGTTACACTGCATGCAGATTCCAATTTGCGTCACCATTGGCACAGAGTAAAGACCTGACTTGTTTTAATATAGGGGGCAATAAGAGAGAGATTAGCATCCACACATGTAACTGGGGCTCAGTGGACTCTGGGGCTCCAAACCATGGGCCAAATTTATCTTCTCTGCATCTGTTACTCTAGAACAGGTGCACACATACACTTCCAAACAGCAGCATTACTCTGTGCCCAGTTCAGACTGGCAATGCCCGCACTTCCTCCTGCTACGTGCAGGAATGAACTGTGCAGGGAGGACTGTGTAGGTGTGTAGCTGTGTGTGCCCAAAACAGTGGGATTCCCCCCCAGACTGTTAGGATTTGTCATGGGGGAACCTGTAGAGCACCTTCTCTGCTGGTTTTAGGGGAAGAGAGGACTGGGACAGAAAACCTTCCCCACTGTCCCCAGGTTTTTTTGCATGTACCAAATCAAATCCCTTGTGGCTAGAATTTGGCCCTATTTCTAATGCAGCATAAAACCATCATGCCCATGTTATAACCAGAGATCCTGCAAGCTGCATCCATGTAGGCAGTACCTGTGCCCATGCAGAGCCCTGTTCACTTGAATGGAGCTCAGTGCTGGTGTAAGCCTACAAACATGGAAGAGCTTGCAGGATCGGGGCCCTAGTCAGTAAAGGGTGAATAATAAACTCCAGCACAGTCTTTTGCACGGTTGCCCTGAGAAACTCAAAGTAATTCCTGGATTTTATCCCCATGATTTCTCTCCCTCTCTCCCCACTTTGAGAAATCCCTCTTGTAAACTGCCGCAGCCTTAAAACAGTCAAGAACTCTGAGAATGGCACATCCCAGAAAACGCAGCTTTTACATGTCATTTCATCAGATTTCGTTTTTAATTTTAGGGGGAGAAATGGTGAAAAATCCAGGAGATTTGGAGAAGGGAAAATGTGGTTTTGAAACGTAAAGATTAGAAAGCAAATAAAGAAACATGCTCATAAGTCCCCAGGGGAGATTCTCCGGTTGGAAGAGAATAATAAAGAGATGTTAAAGAGATGGATATAGCCACAGGGAGGGAGGAAGGAAGGAAACAGCATAATGGCTTAGTATGATGGATACACATTTCCTTTCAGATGAGTGTCTCTCTCTTGCAGAAGGTCTGTCCTAATATAAGATCCCTACAATGCTGGTGGTTATATTTCTTGGCAAAGGTGCAATTTAAGAGAATAAACTAGGTTGACAGAAATATTCCATTTCATAGAAGGCAATGAGCTCTCTTTCAAGCCACTCTGCAGACTGTGTAGTCTTGACTGTGGGTCATTTGCGAAGCTAGCAGCATTTGTAAAGCAGTTGGATTCAGCTGAAATGGAAGTGTACCTGCTCATTGTCATATTTTGTGAGGTGCATTTGTAGATTGTCTAAACGCTAATTTCCAGAGTCATCTGTGCTTTAGGTGATTGAGGACACAATGTGTATGTGCTAGTTTGATTTATGGTAGTGTAATCGCCGCTGGACCAGGGGTGTTTCTACAACGGATAGGGATGCTAAAACAATTATGCAGTGCTCCTGTAGGCAAAACACCAGGCTCTCAGTCACCAAGGTAATGATGCAGGTTGCAGTCTTTAGACTGTGAGGCCTCAGTCCTCTATGGAGACATCATAGGTCTCTGCATTGACACAGGAGTCAGTGGTAGTGGATCCCAGCAGAGACTCATGAACAAAGTTTGGGAAGTGCCATTTATCAAATATTGCCAATTCTAAGCATTCAAAAATCTTTAGTCAGGCCCCAAAGCTCATAAAATTGGCTTTAAAATATGAGATTTTAAAAATGATAAATATTGGGTTTATCAAGATTTATCATCTCATGCTCTGATCCTTTAACTGCCTACACGTGGGAAAGCAGCAGGAGTGAGACCTAAATTCTTTGACGTTACAGGGAAAGCATCAGTGGAACAATAAAGCTGCCAGTTATGTCCCGTGGTTACGCAGCGTACAGCCATTGGGCTGATTCTAATAACCCTTCCTCCATCCCAGAGCCTAGTATAGAGCCCGAAACATGTAAATAAATAAAAAATAGCAGTGCCATTCTGAATTAAGATACTGTGTCTGAAGAAAGAACAGGAGTCCTTGAGACTAACACATTTATTTGAGCATAAGCGTTCGTGGGCTACAGCCTGAAGAATACGCTAATAACAATACAGCACAAAGAGAAATGATTCTTTATATTTAAATTGCCTAAGATGCATTACAAGATGCCTCCTACTAAGGGTAAGAAAAATTACTGCTCAGAACATATAAAACTGATCAACTGCTGTTTTATCACCTCTGCCCCGCTCCTCCCCCAGAGAGCAAATGCTTCCTGCCGCCCTTCATTGTCTGTTTAGATCACATCAATTTAATTTAAAAAGGTTACAAGGGATTTTATTTAATCAAACCATTTGCTACGTCCATATTTCTAAAAGGCTCCTCGTCTCTCTCAGGACCCAGATTATACAGTGATAATGATCTCTTGGTTAGACATTTACTTCCCCTTAGGAGCCAGCATGGAATAATAATAAAAAGCCCTGCTGACTAAAAATGGACTAGGGGCTGTATTTTTTTTTTTAAATCAGTACAAACACCTAACAAAACCTCACCTGAAAAATAAAACATGGAGCTAATTTATGTGCGCAGTTTTATCACCATGTTGGTCCCAGACCATACTGCTCACCCCTGAAACCAGTGTCGACCCTCTTCACTTCAACCAGTCCAGGATTTGACCTTTATTGTAGTGAATGCTCTCTTAAAAGCTTTTCTCTCTCATTCACCTTTGGTTCCCAGCTCCACTACTGTCATACCCAGGCCTCAGAAGGGCTGCAATGCCTGTTTGTATCAGTTGGGCTGTGGTTTTGTAAAACAGGGCCTATCCAAGAAGCTAAAAGATTCAGAAGACAAAATTCTCGCTCTGGTTCATGGCAGTAATGATGATTCCTGGTGTCTGTTCTCTTTCCTGATTAACACACTTATTGGTGCTTTCGTTTTAGGGCATGTAGTAGGAAGAAGGTTGTTGACACTACTTTGGAATCATGATCAGGTTCAAACTTCCCATCCTCACTTGAAGGTTCCCCATGACTCAGCCCCCACAGATACCACTCCCCTCATTTCCTCCTCCCTACTTTGCCCTCCTACACTCTTCTCCTTCCTCTCTCCTGATCTGACTGCTCCTTTTGAGTCCTCCTCCCACTCCTGGCCTTGTGTCTTCTTTCATACTGCCCCTGCACTTGGCACAGCCTCCCACTAGCCCTGTGCCAAGCGTCCTCCCTGTCTTCCCGGCCCACTTCTCTCCTGAAATCTCCTGTGTTGGTCTTGCTGAGGAGATCTCCGCATCTGCTTGTGTTTTAAATCCACCCCTGCAATGCAGAGGCCTTGCAAACCTTTGTGTCTAGTTAAGGTTCTATCCCTAAAACAAACACCAATTGCATGTGAACGGCTGCATGGGTTCTGAGGGATAACTGGCTGCACATTACGGATCACTTTCTCACAGTTGCTTTTATTTGTGTATGTACGTATGTCATGCACAGTGGGAAAGTAGCAATACTGGGAACTACTGCAACTTCAACATCATCACTTCGGCTGGGAGGAAAGAATTGCCGGGCGCTCTAAAGAAATTCGTTGAAAGGAGTTGGTGTTGCTGTTCAGCCTGAGATGCAGCCAGTTTCCTCTTGGGATCCCAATTTCAAAAAGAAATCGGCTCCTTTAACAGTCTTGGCTAGGAAGCTTGGAGCAGTGCCAGGTTGGTTCCAACGGCACCTCGAAGAATATCACATCTACCAAAGCTGTGGTAGCTCATGTCAGCCATGATGTTTTTTTTCTCCTGCTCCCACTGCAAGTTTCCATCTGTGTGTGATTATTTCCTCTGCAGCTGGGTGCAGAGACAAATTTTCATACAGACATCTATACTGGGACTCCTTTCCCCAGAGGCAGTGATTCTGCCAAGAACACTGCTGCTTCGGGCACTGAATCGATGCGGTTCTTCTCAGCTTCCATCGTTCCAAACTGAATTACCCTTTTTCTTCAATGCCAAATATATATATTCATTTATTATGCTGTCCGCTTAAAGTACCAAACTGGAACCTGCTGCAGAAACAGAAGCATAAGAACCTAGGATTTGCCAGACAGGATCAAACCTGTGATCTATCAGTCCAGTATCTGTCTCTGACAGTGGCCAGCACCCAATGCTTCAGAAGAAGGGGCAAGAAACCCTGCAGTGGGCAGATGTGGGATAATCTGCCTTCTGTCCTAATCCCTAATAGTTCGAGATGGTTTTGCAAGCGTACAGTGATCACCTAGATAGTACTCATTTATACTTGTCTAAGCTATCTAACTATGGAAGAACTGCAGAGTTCGTAGAGAACTCAACTACACATTTTGTAGGTGACAAAATCTATCTGTGGTATTTGGAGAGTGCCCATCACTGTAGTACATAAATGCTATGAATGGACTAGAAGACCTAAAAGCTCTCTTGTGGTTTATGTATTAGGTGAGGTATGTGTACAAATACAAAGAGCATGCTTGCATCTGGGACTTAAGATGTGTGAAGAACGTTGGTACAAAGTACTGTACACATAAAGGAGCTCAGAATTTCTTTGTAAAGAAAGCTCTGAAATGCAGAGCAGGCAGAAGGTCTAAAATTATCACACAGCCACATGCTAAAAAAAATTAAATTAAAAAAGCAAACTTATGATTTCGTTTTGTTTAAAAAAAAAAAAAAAGCCCTGGTAAGCAGAATCAAATACTAAGGTACTCGAGGGAGATGGAAGATAGAGAAAATGTGTTAATGAAGGAAAAGAGAGTACTGGAACATCAGCTGGGAGAGAGGAGAAGGAGGAAGGCGTGAATGTTATCAGATGTACTACACCTTCAAAGATATCTAGGGCAAGGAATCTTCAATCTTGCATCAGTTATGAGATTAAAATAGTAGTTGGGGATGTGAAAAATCACTTTCAAAGATCCAAGAGGCAATAATAGTCTCAGAGAACCAGAGTGAATGTGTCCCACACAGACACATGTATCCCAGGGACCACCACTCTATCCTCCTTCCTTCCTTCCCCTTTGTTCAGTCTGTAGGTGACATCCTGGCTCCACTGAAATCAATATGATATTTTTTCTCCATTGGTTTCAGTGGGGCCAGGTCTTTACCGGTAGGTTTATATATTGAAAACTCCAAGTCATTTAAAATTAAATAAAAAATAGAACTGCTGGATGTCCAGTCTGACACATCTGCCAACAGAGAACAATGGGAATAGCTGCAATAGTTGATAACATTGGACGTGGCACATTGCCACCGACAATCACTATCAATTAAATTCCACCTACTTGCCTTTAAAGCTACTGCGCACTTCCCCACCTAATAAATCACACAGTCGAAGTTATTGTTGAACTGCATATCAGTCTACAATAAACCATATGCCAAACAGGGCAAGTTATTTATTACCCAGCCATGGACAATAATGAATAGACACAGATTTTATAAAGAGCAAAACAAACCCAGCCCTCACCCTCGAAGGATCATACCACATTACTAAATTGTGTAATTAATCATGTCAGTTGCACAGCCACACAGAGTTTTTTCAGTGGGTGGAATTTCAGTTATGGAGGGTTATTTTTTATGCTCAAACCTACGCGGCTACAATTTCTGAGCAGCAAATATGAGATAAATGGTGTGAGTGTTTGGTTTACTGAAGGGGTCTTTTTATCATATGGAACAAAATGTAATGGGATTCTGTTTGAGCTCTATAACCTGCTCCATACAGAGCATGCTACTAAACCGTATCGCTGAGCTAGAGGCTAAAAGCTAACAAACATAAGTGAATAAATAAATAAAGGTCTGTTAGCAAGGAATTCATATTTCCTAATTTTTCTAGAAAAGTAAAAGTTGAGGCACTGACTGAGTGGAAGGATGGTTTTGTGGTTAAGGTATCAGAATGGGACCCAGGGAGATCTGGGTTCAGTATGTAACTTTATCATGCACTTTTTGGATGATGGACAAATCACTTAATCTGTCCGTATCTCAGTTTTTCATCTGTAAACTGAGGATATTAATACTTTCACTCTTCTTGTTTAATTAGATTGGAAGCTCCTTGGGACGGGGACTGCCTATTACTAAGTGTATGTACATCACCTAGCACAATCTCAGTTGGGATCCCTAGGTGTACTGTAATACAAATTAAGAGTAGTAATAAACTGGCATGCTAAATTTCTGATGCTTTGTTACTCCAAATTCAAATGCTGAGCTTCTTAAAATTAACCTCAATAGATTATTAGACCTGACTAGTCTGTATGTGTCCATTTAGTAAGTTCCACTTGCATAAATTTAATATAAATCAGCCCCAAACCAAGTCTGTAGATCTGTGGTAGTGACAATTTGCAGCAAGAGCAAATTTTCCCCACATCTTCCATGGGAAATCCTATGTGCACTCTGCCATCCTGTCACACACACAGACCCGATTAAGCTACACGTTTATGTCAAAATCAATAAAGGAAACATAATATGTGCAGTGGCAGCACCCTCTGCTGACAAGAAACTGTCTACATGTTATGCAGATATTGCTCAGGACAAATTAAGAACATTGCTGTATGCAGGGTTGTTGTAGCCATGTACCCAGGATATTAGAGGGACAAGGTGGGTGAGGTCATATCTTTTATTGGACCAACTTCTATTGGTGAGAGAGAGCGAAGCTTTCAAGCTATCCAGAGCTATTGCATCCACTTTTATTTTACTTATTAAAATCATAGGGGTTAGCGGTAGAAAATTACAAGCGCCTGTCAAGTATCCCCCCATACAAGGGAGAGAACCATGCCCAAACAGATGGGCATATCCATTAATCCTACTCAGGATCTTGCGGGTGTATTAATTCTGATGAATGTGCTATACCCCATGCTAAGTGTGGTGCCAAGATTTGGGGGAGTGAAGTGCTCATGAAGGAAAGCAACTCGGTGGGCAAGTGGGGATGCCCTAGGATGACCAGACAGCAAGTGTGAAAAATCGGGACAGGGGTGGGGGGTAATAGGAGCCTATATAAGAAAAAGCTCCAAAAATCAGGACTGTCCCTATAAAATCAGGACATCTGGTCACCCTAGGATGCCCTGTGGGATGGGGGGGCAAGTGGGGGATGCCCCCACCTCTCAGAGCCCCTATGCTTCCCCTCCCCAGTCTCCTGCTCCCCTTTGTGCCCCCTCATAGGAGCCCCCTGCTGCCCCACCTTCTCACTCTCCAATTGCCTCCTCCCCCCACAGCTCCCTGCCTCCCCCCTTTCAGTCCCCAGGAGTCTATCACCAAATCACCCCAATGGTTCCTTCCACCTCCCCCCCCCCAAACACATAATGGTTCCTTCCGCCCGTGGCCGTGTCCGCGCGGTGGGGCTGCTGATAAAGTTTTCCCCCAGGAGGCTTCGCGGGCTTTTGCGGCTTCTCGCGAGAGTTCCCAATCTCGGCCGCTTCCCATGATGGCGGCTCCTGCCGCGGCTCCCGCCGAGCCCCGGCTTCGCACGCGGGACGTGCTGATCCCTGGAGGCCCGGCGGACTTCGGGTCGCTGCTGCTGTCGGCCCCGGTGCTGGCGGGGCTGGAGGCCGCCGGGTTCTTGAGGCCTTCCCCGGTGCAGCTGAAGGCCATTCCGCTGGGGCGCTGCGGCCTGGGTGAGTGGGCGCGGGGGCTGTGGCGGGGCGGGGGCTGGAGGGGGTTGGGTGAGGCTGGGGCGGGTTCGGGAGCGGGGGCCCCCATGGGGGGGGGCGGGTTCGGGAGCGGGGCCCCCATGGGGGGGGCGGGTTCGGGAGCGGGGGCCCCCATGGGGGGGGGCGGGTCGGGTTCGGGAGCGGGGGCCCCCATGGGGGGGGCGGGTCGGGTTCGGGAGCGGGGGCCCCCATGGGGGGGGCGGGTCGGGTTCGGGAGCGGGGGCCCCCATGGGGGGGGCGGGTTCGGGAGCGGGGGCCCCCATGGGGGGGGCGGGTTCGGGAGCGGGGGCCCCTCCCTCGGGGGGGGTCGGGTTCTGGAGCTGCCCCTTTCTCCGGGAGCGGGGGATTGGGTTCTGGAGCTGGGGCCTGTGCTCTGCTTCTCAAGGGAAGGAGAGATTAGTAGAGACTCGGCCCCTGTCCCAGCGCAGGGAGTCTGCAAAGCCCCTAATAACCGTGCATCACTTGGGTGACCCTGTTCTGGCTGCTGCCTGACTTGGGCCCTTCAACCCCTTTCAGATCTCATTGTGCAGGCAAAATCTGGCACTGGCAAAACCTGTGTGTTCTCGACCATTGCCCTCGATTCCCTCATACTGGAAAACCCGGCAACCCAGGTGAGAGCCCTGAAGATGTGGTGGTTTATAGTGGCCTGGGGACATCTCCAGGTCCTTGACCAAGGTATCTGAATAACCAAAGAGATCATCACCCAGACCCCAGGTTTTACACTAAGCTCCATATACAGGACAGGATATTGGTCAATTTAATCTGGGGGCTGTGTGGCTGCCTACAGTTGAATGAAGCGCATCATGTATTTTACCATTAAATCTCAGTGCCTTGATGCCAGAAGCCCCTAGTAAGAATGCAGTGCTGCGGAGCTGTTGATTTATTTTGTAATCTGTGTTAGTAGTAGATTGCTTGATAGGTTATAATGAAGTAAATATGGGGGGGGGCATAAGGGGAACACCCACGCCTCCCTTGTTGGTCATTTTTAGGCTTGAAAGCACAAAAAAGCATCTTGTTGGCTCGACAAGTTCAGTGATAGAAATATTTTCTTAGGACAAGTATATCATGGATTGTGATGGTAGACTTCCACCTATACCATTCTGTCAATATGCCTCAAGTCTACTGTGCAGGGGGAACTTTTATGGGGGCCGAAGGAATTCAGTCTCAACTTATTGATTTGGGGGTGGGAGGACCTGTCCAGTAAGGACTTGACTTCCAACGAGTGTTACACAAGTCATGAAACAGCTAATGGTAAAAACTTTGTCGCCGGCCACCTAAGCTGTAGTTAAAGCAGTGGTGTAGAGGTGAAAGACTGCATTTAATCCACTGAGCCATCACTGTCCCTTCAAAGCCAACTTCTTTATTATTTCAGATCCTAGTCTTAGCTCCTACAAGAGAAATTGCAGTGCAGATTCATGCTGTTATCACAACTATTGGAATCAAAATGGAGGGCTTGGAATGTCATGTCTTCATCGGAGGGACTCCTTTGAATCAAGACAAAATGAGACTAAAAAAGTGTCACATAGCTGTAGGCTCTCCAGGTAAGAGCACACTTCACTATATTTTAGTCACAATTCAGTGACACACTTTTCAACAGAACAATATTTGGTACATAAACGCACTCTTGAATTCTTGTCCTATAGTCACAGGGGACAGTTTCAAAGCCTGAAGCAAAAGAAAATTAGACCAGAGAAGTATTTTTAGTGAGTGATTAGTCTAAATATGCTTTTTAAAAAAGATTTATTTAATAAGTGGGTTAGGTAACGAGTCTTTGATTTGCAACAGATAGTGTCTTGTCTTGTCTTGTCTTGTCTCAACCAGATTTTTTTCATAAATATTTTTGGAGCTCAAGTGTCTCACTTCTCTCTTATCATGTAGGTCGAATAAAGCAACTCATAGAATTGGACTGTCTGAATACAGCCAGTATCCGCCTTTTCATTCTTGATGAAGCTGACAAGCTTCTGGAAGAAGGCAGCTTCCAGGAACAAGTCAAGTAAGAAAAATACTAGTGTTTCTCTCACAAGCCTAGCAGTAGTTTTAACATGCAGAATCTTTCAGCTCTAAAATATGCATTATGTGGGATACATTCACTTTCAATATCTTACTTTCTCTTAGTTGGATTTATTCTTCTTTGCCAGCCAACAAACAGATGCTGGCTGTTTCTGCTACCTACCCTGAATCATTGGCTAATGCTTTGACCAGGTACATGAGAGACCCTACCTTTGTGAGGTTGAACCCCACTGACCCAAGTCTCATTGGTATGTATAAGTTGCACATCCATAACTTTAATGTTTTTAGGCAAATAAAATCTGAATATATTTAACATTCAGCTACGAGTATAATTAATAAAACCAAAAAAAAAAAGTTTCAAAATATCACTTTATCACTTTTATTTATAGATTACATGATTTGTTCAAAAGAGTGCTTATACCCAAACTTTTCTTAGCCAAAGTATCTATGATGGGAGAGCGGTTATCTTTTTTCCATAGCTTCAAGAAAAGATTCCAAACTTTAAAGAAAAATAGCCTTCCAGATTCCAATTCAGCATGTGGTGATATTGGTTAACTAATATTTCCCAGTTCTTTAATGTTCTTATTCTAGCTACTACATATTTGAATCAACTTTTTAATACCAATTCATTGCTAGTTTTTTGTGACTTTTTGGACTGTTAACGTTACCATGCTTTGATTTCTTGCACAGGGCTGAAGCAATATTACAAAATTGTGAATTCTCATTCACTTCCTCATAAGACTTTTGAGGAGAAGGCGCAGCACTTGCAGGAGCTCTTCAGCAAGATTCCATTTAATCAGGCCTTGGTCTTCTCAAATCTGCATAGCAGGTAACAAGAACTTTTTAAAACTAACAATATGATGTTTGCAGATGTCTGTGAACAGTGGGCATACTATATTCCATTTTTATAGCACTTTTCATAAAGAGCCCAAAGTACTACACAACCTGCATGCAAATTTCAACTCTGAAATGCTACCGTTTCTGGAATGCAGGGCTGCAGCTTGAACAGTGGTACATAGTACTAAGCGAGTGTAGGGGTAGGGGAGAATTTTGACATCAGGCCAATTTCTGCATTTACCTGAGTGCTGTGGGAACTAATGTCTGTGCACAATTGATTTTTGAAGTCGAAGCTGAAAGATCCATCAGTTGCAAAATTGCAAAGTGTCACTGTACCTAACTTAGCAAGATGAATGGCTGAAACAACTGCTGGAATTTTAATCTTTGGCTGTAAAAGAGTTGAAAGTTCAGATCTGATGCTTAGGCTGTTAAGTCATCTTCAGTCTGTCATCTTGAAGAAACTCTGGAAGCATGTAATTTTATTTACAACCTTTATGTATATGTTGTATTAGGGCTCAACACCTGGCTGAAGTACTGACATCCAAAGGTTTTCCTGCTGAGTGCATTTCAGGCAAGTACATTTGGAACTTACTGCTTCTGTTAATGGGAATTCTGTACAAAACTGACCTATAGTCATAGTAGAAATGTAGCCATTGGAGTATGCAGGACATAAGCGGGGACTTGGTGGCATTTATATGAATAATGTACAGGTAATGTTTCACCATTCATATTTCGGCAGGTTCACTGAGAATCTTTAAATATTTGCTTAAAATCCCACTTATGCTTTGGAGTACTGTAACAGATTGATGTATTTGGAAAGGAAAGTCCTCTTGTGTTTGAAATGTTCAGAAGTGTGGAGTAATTTGATGCATTTGGGCACTTAAGAATATCTCTCAATTAGAAGCCAATAAAACAAAGCTCAGCACAATTATAACAAAACCATCCTTTTTTGTTTATTTTGTAATTAACACTAATCCCTTTTCCTGTAGTCTCCCCTTGCTGTAAGAACATTTGCATCTTTATGGTAGTTAGTAAGTCAAACTTATTTGCATTCCCTGTTACCCAAGTTATTAAAACACTTGAGAAAGGGATAATCTCTCAAAAAGAGATTAATTTTATACCCTACTTTGTTAATCATGTTTTCAAATTTGTCTACTTTCCAGTCACCCCCATTTCCTGGTGTAGATACAACATGGCTTAGAATTAGTGCCTGAAGGATGGATGCCACTTCACTAGCTTTCAGGAGTAGAATTTATTGAGCCCTGTTTTCCCTGGGTTTGAGCAGCACAAGGCTAAATAACCTAAATACTCTTTCAGTTTCTAAATATTCATTTTTGTTTCTTCAGGAAGTATGAATCAGAACCAGCGTCTTGATGCTATGGCTAAATTGAAGCAGTTCCATTGTAGAGTCCTGATTTCCACAGACTTAGTGAGTTTTTTTTTTTTTTTTCTGTTGAGCAGAAGTAGTTCTCTAGAATATAAATCATGTACTGTAGAGCTGACGGAGATAGAGCTGACTTAACAGTATTTATAGAACATTTATCTGAAAATAGCAACTTTCTGTCCCTGCGGAGCATACAAACTGCCACCCAGTTTTCATCTTCAGAAAACAAAACCAATTTTCAAAGTCTTTTAAAAAACATAAAGTTTAAATATTTATTTATTTTTAATTACCTTTTTGTAATTAGGCTCTGGAAGGCTATATGAATTTCAAAGAAATAAGTGTCTATCTTTTGATGGTGGTATGGGGGAACAGAAGTTACTTTTCTCCTTCGTGTGATACCAGCACAACACCTCTTTCACATTTTAAGGAGAGCAGTAGCAATATCTCTTTTGTCTGAAGCACAGGAGTATTGGCTTTGGTACAATTTTTTTTCTTTACACTTAAAAATATGAAAAGACCGGGCAAGGTTATTCCTTCTTGCTGTCTTCAGTTCGGTGCTTGAAATTATGTCACCCAAAAATATTACTGTCCTGTATATTTCTCCTAAGCTTGGAGCATATGTGCTCCCTTGGTACCCAGACATCTGCTTATTCTTCCTCCACGGTAATACAAATGATCCTCCAGTTGTACATCTCAATGCCAAGTGCTTATACACTTATTTCTAGATAACGTAAGCAAGCCAGGAAATTATAGTTTTCACATAGTGTGTTGAAATACATAGAATTTACAGAAGGGCCTCCTGAATTGATAGATGAACTGCATCTCTTATATGACTAGTCACCATTATGTCTGTTTCCCCCCCCCCCTCCCCCACACACTTCCCCTTCAAGACTTCTCGTGGAATTGATGCTGAGAAGGTGAATCTTGTCATCAACCTGGATGTGCCTTTGGACTGGGAAACGTACATGCATCGGATTGGCAGAGCTGGACGCTTTGGTAAAACACTGTTGTGGGGTTGTGCAGCTGCAAGCGGTGCATCTGTGGAACTGGCAAGCTAATTCTTCTCTCGCTCCCTGTATTGTAGGAACCTTAGGCCTAGCTGTGACATACTGTTGCCGTGGGGAGGAAGAGAATATGATGATGAAAATTGCACAGAAATGTAATCTTCAGCTCCTTCCTTTACCAGGTACAGTCTGTCTCCTGAATATGTCTGCATTAAACTCTCTTGGTTATTTTTTTGGTTTTAATGTGACAGTTGAATTCACAGGTGGTCATGATGAACTGTGGTTTAATATACAGATACTATGCAAAGTCTAATAGCTGCATATATGACTTGTAAGGCAGACTGTTGGTACTGACAACGTACATAAATAGCTCTTAACTAGGTGGCCTGTACCTTTATTTTAAATCACTGCAATTATACAAAGCAATACAAAATTAAAACTTAGGGATAGAGTTTTATAAGAAGGCAATGGGAACTGCAGAATGGAGTGCTGAGGTCTTGTGGGCTTTATGGGTACAATAGTGGAGTGGAAGAGAAAGGAACTGGGAAATCTGAATGGATTCACCATCACTTTTCTCCAACAATAGAATTTACCTGTTAGCAATGCTTTGTATTTTCCTTTCCATGCCTCTTTTAACACTTTTAATATATCTTAAAACTGATGTTTTTAATTAGGATGTATGCTGGAGTAGAGAGGTAATATTGTATTATGTTTGACCATTGTTAGCCATAAATATATCTTCTAATAACCTGAGTTATTGCTCTTCTCTATGGTTACCCTTGGAATAATAGGCATAGTTTACCGTGAATAATTTATAAAAAGAATGATGACATTCTAATAGAGAAATGCATCTATTGTATTTTTTTAAAACAAAAACAAAACTTCCACCAGAAATACGGGTAATATTTATGGAAAAAGAGCAAAATTGACTACTGTCACTTTACAAGCTGTTATGATTTGGGATTTTGTTATATAGCGTGCAAAACATACTTGTTTCCTCAGGATCAAGAAAGAAGTCTTGTGCTGCTTTTGACTGAATGGCTGCTTTTTTCTGTTGTGCAGAACCTGTACCCACTGGATTGATGGAGCAATTTGCACAGTGGGATGTAGAGGTCACCGCTATTGCCCACGCAGATGCTTCAGTGAATGCTCATATCTTGACCCATAAAAGACCAGAGGAGTCAATGCACCACACACACATAAATAGCTGTGCTCAGATACCCCAATGTGATCCTGCTGTTCCAGGTGAAAATTCCTCCATGTCCAGGCCAAGAAGAGTTTCGAAACAGAAGCAGCTACTAAAAGGCTGCCCAGCTCATGCAAATACAGAAAAAACTAGCAAGAGTCCAAAGACCTTAAACGTCAACACACAGCAGAGAAATCAAATGGCAACAGCTTGCAAAACCACTGAACAAAATGTTGATCAGCATCTGGACAAGGAAACCTTAAAAAATACACTCCCCAAAATTCCTTGCCTGTCATCGTTTAAGAACCCACAGCCTGCCATTCCATGGAGCTTTGCAGAGTTTGTTGAAGACTATGAATACTTTATTAAAGAAGGGTTGGAGAAAAGGGTTGAAATCATAAGAAGTTACACAGGCCCTGGAGAGCAGTACCAGCACCCTAAAAATGGTGCTTTTGAAAAGAAAGGGATGGAAGAGACTATGCACTCAGTAGCAGACAGTATCTCATTTGGGGACACTGATAGTGATAGTAACTCGTACAGTTCCAGAGCTTCCTCTCATAGTAGGGGAAACAAGTCATACTTTGAAGCCTCTTCAGATACTCAAGAAAGAGGAAGTGATGTGCTCATTATAGATCAAGCTCCTCTAAACTATTCCCAAAGCGTAAGCTGCTCCATGGGCCCAGTGGAGCACCAACAGATGCCACAAATCCAAAAGCACAGTCCGGTGAAAAAGAAGGTGGTGAAACAAAATTCCAAACGATGTAAGAAAAGCCGCCACCAACAATCCCCCAGTCCTCCAAAGAGAGGAGCCCAGGAAGACTGTTCATACAGCACTCAGGATGAGAGCTCTCCTGGCTTTCCCTATGAGACTCAGAATTATGAAGAATACTGGAAGTCCTATTACCGAACATGGCAGAGTTATTATGCTTCTCACTCTTACTATAGGAAATTTCATAGGCATTTTAACTGGATGACTGCTTATCACGCCAACTCTGTCTATCTTCAGGAACTGTTGAAGAGTGATTGGTGATGGGAGAGCAATCTTCACTGCAGAAGGACTGATATTTACCAAAAGCTATCCTCTAAGCTCAGAAATTGACTTAAAAAAATAAACAGACAACTACTTTTAGACTGAAGTAAAAATGCCTTTTTTTGTAAGTAAATTCTTTCTGGGTAAATGTTTTATATGCATTCCAGTGAGTTGGTGTTGCAACAAATATTTGTCAATAAATAGAAATGACTTGTCTTCTACATCTGGATGGTCAGTTTCAATCTTTTAAGTGAACAAACATGCAGAATCAGATTAAGGACACTTTAGATGTAAGAAACCACATTTAAAAAAATCAAACTCAGCCCAGGTATACTGTCATCTATAATTTTCTGTGCTATTCACTGTTTTTGTGTTACTCCATGGGTGAGGTTGCATTTGTCATTAAAAAACCTACAGAAGTTACTCATCCCAGTTTTCATAGTGCCTTCTTAAGCAGAGCAAAAACTGCTCCTGCTATTTAATAGTGGCAGATTGAAACCCGCTTATCTCAATTAATACACGTATTGCTAATTTAAATTGAATTAATTAAAACTGTATAAATAACACGTCCACAGCTAAGTATGGTAGGCTATGCGATAGAGGAGATTTTAATTATATACAAAAAAAATGCAGCTATCATAATTGGCCTGTCCCCCTGGGTGCTGCAGTATCAGACTTGCCATGCTTAAGGGAAAACTTTAATTAGAAACGAAATTACCTATTAGCCCTGAAACTAATTGGGATTCTTTGTTTAGGTCTTGATGATGTTTTGGGTCTGTCTGAAGTCTGGGAAAAATGGGGAATTGGCTGGCTTAGGATATTGGTAATGGATATAGAATTTTTCCACTCTAGCTTCTTAATTCAAATCCAGCCTCAGTAGGATGCTTGAAAATTACCATCTGAAACCTTGTGCTGAGTCCTCTGTGAAGTGATCTGGGTCTCAGGCCGGTTCCTAGTGCACAAGTGTTAATTTCTCCACCATCCACAGTTGATCCTGTTCTTGGCAGTCTTGGGGAGATGCCAGGACATAGCTGGGAGTCCTTTTAGTGGGAGGGTTGCTTCCTACCTATGAGTTAAATTCATTTCTGGGGGGAAGCTTGCTGTTTCTACATGCTCAAAACTTGGGTAGGAGACTTCAAATGGAAGGATGTTCAATGTTACCACCTTGCAATTCATTTTGAGAAATTGTGAATTTGTCATCCACTGTAATTTAATATAAATCCATTGTTAATTTAAAAATAGTGTTGATGATATTTGATACATGTAGAAGACCCAGTAGGTATCAGCAGGCAAGTCCTGTGTTGTGTGTGGCTGTACCTTTGGTGCAGTAATCATGTTGAAACGTGTTGTATGGGCACAGGTTCCCAAGTTACTGCATACCTCATGTCAATGTTAAGCAATCACAAAATACTTGTGCAAAGGCCAATCTTCAAGCCCTTGCTCTGTAGCAAAACTCCACCCCTTACTACTTAAACAATCCAAAGCTCCTTAAAAGGCTTCAGAGAGGTCTTTCATAGTGCAGTGAAGCTCTTTAAACATAAGACATAGGAGATCTCTGGACAAATTGACGTGTTCGAGGCAGGCCTGTTGGCGGTTCTATATAGTTCTATATAGCACTTTTACAAACCTCTACTTGTGAGCATGCCAGATTTTAGTAAGTGAATGCTCTTATCTCAGCTTTGACTATTTGCTACTTGTCAAGTAGTAAATAGTTGAGTTCTGTGGTACAAACTTCATTTCCTTTTCCGTCTGCGGTAAACGTACAAAATTGATAATATAGCACGTGAAAGTAGCACTTATCTCTTTCCCATCTGCTGGTAAATTCAGGCTCTCTGCTTTCACTTTTGTTTGTTTTTTGTGAGAAGGAAAAACAGTGGCACCTAGTGGGTGTTGGGGTTCACAGCAAGTGGGAAAATTAACAAGCTTAATAATTTTTAACCATAACTGTTGCTTGATGTTTACAGAGGGGTTGTCTACTTAGCAGCTTTTAATTAGACCGGTTTAAGGAGAGAGACATTGTGACGTGGATTTTTACTGTTAACGCTTAGAAGTTTTGGGGGTGAGATTTTGTACTGGTGGCTAAGATGTAAAATCAGCTCTGATTGTTCTTCTTCTTATATTGTTCGTATTTATGTAGCGCTTGGGAATCCTGCAGGTGTGGAGCTTGCAGAATCAGAACGGCCATTTCTAAAGCAATGCACAAGGAGAACTCTTCATCCTTAATATGTCTCTTTATAGTTCAAAGAATCATTGCTATGTGCAGTATAACTTTTGATTGAATGACACTCGTTAAAATTTAGAAAAGGTAGTTGAGTTATATAAGGTATTTTTTCCTCTGTAGCATCAGGATAAATGAACACTACAGCAATAATGCAATTCTGAGTGGTTTTCCTATTAGTCGAAAAGACTATGATGTGATGTTTGTTTCTAAAAACAATAAATTCTTTTGTTCCAGTTCTAATGAGCTGGAAAGGAGGATGCAGAATTGGGCTGCATCTTGAGCGATCTGCATTCCTGTTCCCTTGCAAAGGCTGTGTCAGCAGGTCTTTCCATTTCACGTGTTCTTTACTCATAAAGCAGTCAATGCTAAAAGGGTGATATTATTTTTGAACCGTAAAAGTGGTTTTAAAAAGGCAACTTCTTAAGCAGTATAGCTATTCCCTTGTGTCTTTAGGTCGTATCTACTGGCGTTATTGCTAAACGTTTTTTTGAACTATTACCTTTGCATAGCTGAGAAAGCAAACTGGCTTGTATTTTGTGTTTTGCCTACTCATGTCCAACTTCCAGCTGCAGAATTTTTATTATGGGTAATGCTTTCAGCGGCGTAAGGCACACTGAAGTTTCAAGTTTGTGTGGAGTTTGCAGTAGTGGCAGTTAGGAAAATTCTTCTTTGACTTGTCATTTTAGTTCTTAAATCAGTGGGAAGGAGTTGCAAGAGAATCTCACAATGCTATTAGGACAGGATCTATTTTCAAGATATGTATAAATGCACTTTTACCAGATTTTTCTCCAGTAGGAGCCATTTTGTAATCAGTATTTTTTTCCCTCTGAACCTTTCCTGCAGTTGTGTAGCTGACACCAAACATATTTTCTTGAGGTGAGCAATACTGCAATTGCTGCATTTGTTCATGTGCATCCTGCAGCCCTATCTGCTTTTCCACACTCTGCTCCAGCTTCAGCATCAGAAGGGCACAAGCAGTAGTTTGTGCTTCTCGGATTGTTGTTAGTTGTTGTTTTGCTTTGTTGGTTTCTGGTGTGTGTGTGTGTGTGTGTGTGTGTGAAGAGGGCAGACTATGCATCTGACATATGGTGAAATAAATTTCTCCATTGGAACCAGTACTTGCAGCTTTTGCTTAGAAAGGAAGATTGAGAAATTTTGTACACACAATACACCATTTCCCTCTAGTCCTTAGACAGTTAAATTTAGTTTGAATGAATTTGCCCTTTTCATAGAGACTGGAAATGCTACCTCTCATGTACATTGGAAATTGAGTTGCAAGCAGGCCTTGCCCATAAACTGAAAATATAGGTTGCCTTTTGAAAAATTACCTACTATGCAAAGTCTTGCAGCTTTGATCAGGGCTGGAAGACCATGGGAATGGTATTGCACTGTTGTGAAGCTGTATTCCTCTGAACTGAAGCTTAGCGTGGAAAGGTAGAAGACACACACTGTATGTATGCACCCACTCAGGGATGGGTTTTTTTTAAGGGCTAAGAGCCTGAGCCCGTTTCCACCGCTTGACCCCAGTACGGGGGTCAGGTCCTAAATAAGGAGAGGAGTTTCTTGAAGAGTTGTGTGATTGAGAAGTTGCCTAGCATGACAGAAAAGGGAAGCTTGTCTGGACTTTGTCTCCAAGAACTACAGTAGAACCTCAGAAGTTATTAACCCCTCGGCAATGGAGGTTTTTCGTAACTCTGAAATGTTTGTAACTGAACAAAACATTATGGTCGTTCTTTTCAAACGTTTACAACTGAACATTGACTTAATACAGCTTTGAAATGTTACTATGCAGAAGAAAAATGGTGCTTTTCACCATCTTAATTTAAATGAATCAAGCACAGAAACAGTTTCCTTACTTGTCAAATCTTTTTTTAAACTTTCCCTTTATTTTTATTAGTTTACGTTTAACACGGTACTGTACTATATTCGCTTTTTTTGGTCTCTGCTGTTGCTGGATTGCGTACTTCCGGTTCCAAATGAGGGGTGTGGTTGAGTGGTCAGTTTGTAACTCTGAGGTTTTACTGTCAAGTGCTTGCAACATTCCAACTACATTTACAATAGGTGTTAGATAAATATTGTACTGGTGTGTATGGGCTGTTACCAAATGAAGTGTGAGATGCTAATAATGCTACAATATAGTTGACATGGGAACTTAATCCTTCTCCACCATCTAAAGGGAGAAAGAAATTCACTGTAGCTTTTTATGCCATTAGCAGCTGTCCTTATAACTCCATAATTGGGGAAACAAAGTACCATATGCTTAAGAGTTGATATGACCAAGTCAAGCTAACGAGTCATATGGTAGCCTTCTGATAAAGATATCCATGGTGTTTAGCATGGCCTAAAATCTTGTAAGCGTCTTTCATTGGCAATGAAAAGAAATAAAAACTTTTGACTGCTTACAGGGAAGTAAATACAGAAGGAGGGGCAGAGGGTGTGCTGACAGGTTCGATTTCTTTTCATGAAGTCAAAGGAAATTCTGCAGTAGCCTTGGCTCTTCCCCCCCCCCCCCCCCCCCAAAAGCATGTTAAGGGAAGGTCTCCAAAGCATCTTGTTACCTATACTAGAGCCATTGCCATCCATTTGTAGTAGAGTACAGCGCTGTTGTTGGTCTGCAAGGAACACTGCCCCTTGAAAGAAAAAGAATGCAAACTGGGCTAGGGAAAAGCACTTCAGACTTTCAGATTTTTATTAAAAAAAAAAAAAATCATTTCAAAAGCTATTCCCATTAAAACAAACTTTCTGGATGGATGAACTCTGGTAATAGAAGAAAGGGAACTATGTTTAAACTGACATTTTTATGTATCATAAATACCTTAGTTGTACTAATGTTTAAAAAAAAAGACAACATGCCTTTAAAAAAAAAAAAAAACTTGTTCTAAAAGAAATCTACAGCATGATCTTAGTATTTGTGGCATATACTCTGTTTAATCCAGATTGGATACATCAGGTACAGCAGTGGCACAAGACTCAATACTGTAAATGATATACAAGTTTCAACATATGCACTACAATTCAAAAAGAAGACAACAGAAACTTAGAGTTCTTTAGAGAAGGGTGTTCTCAAATGAACCTACCTGCCGTTTTGTACAGTACATTTTGTCTGTCATTTGTGATGTTTGTAAGCAAAGCCCATTTATAGTACGAAAATAGAAAATAATAAGGGCGAGCGTTTCTCATAACATAAAACCTCTAAAGAAAACACCATTGCATTGGAATGTCTCACTGATTATCAAAAATATACCATCACATGTGTTTTGTAAAATATTTCATTGGTCCAAGATACCAGCTGGAACTCCAGTTATGGTTGCAACAGGGAACTGAGAAGAGCATTGTATGGTTATTAACCTCTCACCCAAACAGCTATATGACCTGCTATGACTAGTGCCAGTTCAAAACTTAGGAGAAGAAACACATAACACATACATACAAAAATAACAGACTATTGACTGAAAACAAGACTATAGCAGGAATTTTTCACAAACATCTTTGTGTGGTGTGGTTGACTGATAACCTGAAATCTTTCTGGCACAGTCTTGTATCCCAAATATAAATAATAAATCTTTTCCCGCCTCTAGTCCCTGTCATTGGGGGATCTCTAAAGCACTTTGCAAACATTTATTAAACTTGACAACAGTGCTGAGAGACAGGAAAGTATTATCATCCCTATTTCACAGATGGGCAAACTGAGACAGAGAGAGGAAAAGGGATTTGACTGAAGTCACACAGTGATTCAGCAAGAGAGTCAGGCATAGAATCAGGCACCCTGATCCTAAGTCCCCAATTTTAATCATTAAACCACATTGCATCTCATTATTAATCTTAAGGATCTAGAGGGAAATCCTAATGAGGAAGGAAGTTTAACCATTTATGGCATCATTAATTGTTAGGCTCGTAACCTCAGTTCTGAAGTCACACCGTTCAGTGCAGTTGACCAAAATGTCAGAGAAAACAATCAAAAATAAATTTTGCCAAATAATTAAAAATATTTAATCCGCTACAGAGCTTTCCAGTGTGGAAGAATAATGACTAATTATCCACAAATACAATTGATGTGGAAAAAAATAGTTGCAAATATTATTATTCAACCAAGCGTTAAACCTAGTATATAAGGCTTTTTATTCAAAACTAGTGTTGCTCTTGAGTCACTGCATGCTGGTTTGTAACTCCGCTTTAATCCAACATTGACCCCATTTTAATCTCTGTTTTACAGGGAACACTGCAAACCATCAGTTAAACATGATTTTTAAGATCCCCAATCAGTATTAGAACATGTATAACAGACAACATGATTACAAATGGATTTACATCTAAAATACTTGAGAAAGCACCTCCTCCTCTACTGAGCCGACAATATCTGAGCTCTTGGTAGAACCCGCTGCCCCCCACACCCCATTTATGTAAATCAGAGCAGTGAGAGCTGGTTCATAATGCTATGGTGGCATCAGCTATTTCAGGGAAAACCTGCAACTTTTAAATTCGGTTTTGGCAGCTCTGAACACCATAAAAAATAGTGATTTCCCAGTGTTTGAAAATAGAAATGCAGTTTTTCAGCGGGTAAGCTGCTTCTGTTAAGAATTTAGAATTGCAAACTTATTTTATAATAATTTTTCCAATTTACCTTTAAAATATGAATCCTTTGTCACCCAAAAGCCACCTCCTGCATTAGAATTTGCTGGTCAAAGACAAGACTTTATATGCTTTAGATGTTTGTGCACAGCTAACGTTCAAGGAGCGGGGAGGGACTATTTAGCAAGTGAAAGGGGAAATAATCAGGAGTAATGGAATGAAAAATAAGGGAGGGAAAATTATGGCTTTGTATCAGGAGAAAACTCCCTGACTTTGAGATCTATTAGGCTGAAATAATTTCTTAAGTGAAGCAGTGTCCCTGGGGAGATTTATATCTAGTCTAGAAAAAGTATTGGGAAATATTTTAAAGGGAAGAATTGTGTGTTGGCAAGGGCTGGACTAAAGGGTCTCTTTCATCTTTAATTTCTATGTACAGTGGTTTAGGTTTTGTGGCAGTTTCTTTGAGTGACTTGAAGGTTCTTAGGGAAACAGGCGAGAAGGGTTTCAAAGAGAGTAGCTTGATTTCAAAGTCTGGGGCAGAGGGATGTACTAGTCATTTGCAATGGGTATGTTTGCTCCTAGAATGTATACAGTTCTGCTATAAGCAGCAACCCTATGCCAGGTGAGAAGAGAACAGACTCATCGGTAAAGCTGAGTGAAAATTTGTTGAGACTTTTTTCTACAAAAAATGGCTTTGCAAAGGAAACAAATTTTCAAAGAAAACTGTTTCCTTTGACATTTGTTGCCCAAAAAAGAAAACATGATTTTTTCCCCTATATAAATGATCAAATTATTTTGGTTTTTCATGGAGAAAACAAAAAAAATTCACAAGAAATTCTGGAAAGAAGTAGGAAAAAAATTGTGGAGAAAGTTTGGCATTTTTTTGATTGGATTTACTTGTCAGATTGCTATGTTCCAGGTGTCCTTCATGAACACAATCGTTACAGTTCTACATTCCCTCTCCTACTGTATATATTGTCATGCAGAGCCACCCCTGAAGAAACCACATTCCATGTGCCTCAGGTAAATGGGATGTTGGTGCAGGCAATTGCCGGTTATGTAGCTATAACTTCTCTATGCATGGAGGTGGGGATGGAAAAAGGACTGGTTAGAGGACAGAACAACTTGAGTGAAGGCAACAGGGGCCCAAGCCCTAAAATTTGGATCCCAGGCCTGATCTAAACTAACCTATGTCTGAGAGTGCTCAAAACGTGGGGCTTGGTTTGGCCTTATCTCCAGTAATGTTTTGTATGTTCACATAAGCTAATCAAGTCAGTTCCCTTTCATTACCTTGGGAGTGCATGACTGCCAAGCAATTCCTGTGCTTATCAAAAACAAATGCTCTCCGTTTCTCCTGCAGAGAGACAGAGCCATTTCTGCAGCTCTGTGTTTATCAGTAAAGCATTTGAAGGATGCTATATGTACAGTAGGATATAATACATATCATGTGGATTCATTCCGATCTGTGCTATTTCAGTGATCGCAAAGTGCATTCACTACAAGGCTATTGTTGCACTGTGTAACCCAGGGAGTTCTGTATAGAGTTATTTACAGATGGGCAGATTTGCCCCAATCCTGTTCAGATGAGCATTAAAGTGGGCTAATGCCTCCATTATAAACTATTGAAATCAACCCCCCCCCGCTTTCTCTTCACAAGGATCTTTGTGACCCCCCCTCTTTTTGACCCCCCCCGCTTTCTCTTCACAAGGATCTTTGCCAAGCCAGTGATTATGTGTGGCAGCACTTGCTAAAATAACGATAGAAATGTTCTGCTACGTGCTTTTGATTAAGCAGAAAAATAATTTCTCCTATGCAGAACATAGCAAAGGGATGGGCTACCCTGGCAATCCGAGCCCAAACAATTACAGAGAGGAACCTCAATCACTGTTTTTTTTCTTTATGTCCCTGACAAAAATTGTGAATGTCCAGGAAATACTTTGATTAATAATAATTCACTGTACACAAAGTGCTTTCCATGGGTGGGTGTCATTATCTCCATTTCAGAGATAGGGGGGAAACTGAGGTACAGAGAGATGAAGTGCCTTGTTTAAGACTCCACAGCAAGTCAGGGAAGAGAAGGGCAGAGCTGAGAATACAAGGGAAGCACCTGGCTCTTTGTCACCCTCTAGCTGGTCATTTAAACCCATGCAAATTGAGCGCATAGTGGGAGTAATACATTCCCAGCCACCATGGTAGCATTTTAGCCTTACTTTGCCCAGATGTAAATGAGGGCATAAGGTGCAAGGCAATGGAGAATCGGGCTTTGTTTAGGCCTGAAGATGTTCGATAGGGTAGGGGGGGTATGACGAGGCGTAATAAACAAAATGAAGCAAAGGAACGATTAAATTAAGCGCCAAGAAAAATTGCTAATGGTAAAATCTGTTAAACTACAGAATAACCTCCCAAGGAAAGTAGCAAAGAAACCACAGCACCCGAGTGATTTAAAACAGACTGGACCCAGTGCTGGAGAATATACTACAGGGAGCTATCCAGCTCTGGAGCAAAGGGGCATCAGTTTATGACATTACTGAATGTTTAGCTGTAGCTTTATCATTCCTCGAATGGGATAAGTTTCTAAGTAGGTTACTGGGTTATCACAACAGCTATTTGAGTCCACATGATACTGAATAATAAGGTAGGAATGTTGACAAGATGGGTTGATAGGGCATAATTTAAAGTCCTATAACATAAGTATGTATTTTGAGAGAGGCAAAAAAAAACCATCCTTTTGTTGTATCACCCAGGGTTATGCTTCCAGTAGTGTGGCAGATAGTGATGTATTAGTAAAGTTACTATTTACTGTTGAGAGAAGGAAAGCGTGAAATGACTCCTAGCTATCTGTTGGACTGTAAGCTCTTTGGAGCAGGGTTTGTGTCCCTGTAGGCGTGTGTTCAGCACCTCGCACAACATGGCTCTCAGCCTGACTGAGGCATTTGGACGTGACAATTAATACTATGTTATACTATCTGTGTCTGTGGATGGAATGTACTATGTTGGATCAGTAGATGCTGTCGCTAACGATTTGCAGCCATAACGAAAAGGTGGTCTGAGGAATGTGTAGCAGGAGAATAAGCAATTATTTCCCACTTATTTTTCCAAGTGGAGAACGGTCATCTAGAAAGGAAACTGTGTCAGGTCCTTGTATTTCAAGACCATATTGTTACTAGAAAGATCTCAGGGAGAACAGTCAGTATTCACCCTACAACTAGTCAGAAGTATTAAGCTTGGCAGTACCACACAGAGTTACAGTTTTTGGTTGACTAAAAGTGTGTGACTTTTCCCAGATGAAGAATAGAGCTGCAAAGTAAAGTGCTGTCTGTTCCAGAACACATCCCATGTATTCCAAACCCCTGTTCAACTGGACACACTGTAGCTCCTGTTCTGGGAGCGGAGGACGAAAGTTGCTAAACTAGTTTACCTACCACATCAGTGCAACCCAGATGCCATCGGTAAGCCAATAGGAGTCACAGGACTGTGTTAAAAAGCCAAATACCCTCTCAGTCCATGCCGAATGGTTGGCTCCAGGTTTAATTGTATCAAGTCTAGATCCAGACACTACTTGGCTACGATTTACAATGGGTTGCATGTCCAATATTAGCATATATATAAAAAAGCATGGGCATAGATGACAGGTTACATTCTATCCTATTTCTGATGATCTGGTGCAGTTGAGTTTGGTGCTTTCTTTGCCATTTGTGTGTACAGGTTTTTAAAAAGTTTTCCTACTTTTTTTTTTTTTTAAAATACAGAATTGGTAGTCTAGCCACACTCTTTACAAGTAAGTGATAACAAAAAGAGAAAGCAGAAATCCATGTGGGACTAACACTCTACTAAAGCCTGTTTTTTTTTTTTTTTTTTCCACAAATATGTTTTCACAGACAATAATTAGCAGACAAACACACTGTTTGCAGTTGCACTGTATTGACTTAAAAGGCGGTTACAAAATCATCTAAGTAAAGAATGCCATCCAGGGTGAACGATTTATTTGTATGTGGGAGTGTGTGCGCGTGCACGTGTGCCACTGTGCTTGTGCAATCAGTTTGATACTGTGCACCAAATCCGGAAAATGTGCTCAGACTTGTGTGTCGTTTCAATGTGGTTCTTCCACACATACATATATATATACACACACACACACATACAGAGGAATGGAAATAGATTTCTGTGACAGCTGTCGTCTTTGTCTAAATCTTTCTCTATAAAAGAAAAAAAAGATGTGTAATTTTGGTTGATTAAAGATTCTGCTCCATGAAGGAAAAAAAATCACAAAATACATTGTTTTTTTCACCTTTTTCAGTCATTTCCGCATGAATAAATATTATCCATTAAAAACCTTTAAAAAGGTGCCGAGATACACAGTGTTATATTTGTTTCTTTATTGACTTTCTTGTTGCCATGACGGTTCTTTTTCTCTAGCCTCCAGAAACAATTTTCTGCTTCATATCCTGGAACAAGGCTCGGCGCGGGCGCACACAGACCCTTTCTCCAACCCACCTTGTCCTCCCGCTCCTCATCTGTTCTCAGTCCATGGCATGAATGCAAGTTTGAAGAAAGCTGCCTCGTTAGGTCTCCATTACTAATTCTATGACGAAATGTCAGGTTGGTCCATCCAGGCACAATTTGCAGCAAGAAAGGAACATGAAGGTGTGGAGGGGGAGAGACGCTGGCATTCCAGCTGCTTCCTTCAAACGACACCACCTTACAAGGCAGAGACCTTGACTATGTTGCTGCATGTGGTGGAAATGTTCGTAGGGGGGTGAGGGCTGCTCTCTCCTTCTGGTGTCAGTGCCGGTGGGGTAGGAATAGTGATGATGGCTGTTGTGAGGTGGGAGGTTTTGCAGTTTGGTCTCAGCCCGTCATCTGATTTCATGTTGAGACTGGAACGACTAGAAAACAAAAGGGATTTTTTTTTTTTTTTTAAACAAGAGTCAGTGACAAAGGCAACTGCTCCTCCATGGTGTTGTATGCCTCTGAAGGAAGGGCGCTGAAAACCAGCTACAGTAGCAATCACCGAACAATCCCCCTAGACCCTGATTACCACTGGACATCCTTAATTGCCCCTGATTAACACCAACCTTTGTTAACTGCTCCCTGTTTGGTATGCAACTTCGCCTGTGGACAGGTTATGTCTTTCAGACTTCTCAGGGTTTCTTGTACCTTCCTCTGGTGCTGGCCACTGTTGGAGATGAGATACTGGGCCAGATGTTACTATTGATTGGGTCCAGTATGCCAGTTCCTATATTCCTGTTAATACCAAGCCTGCTTAATCGCCCCTCTGGTTATTCAAATGCAACCCAGTATTTTTTTCCTTGAAGGAAATGGGGGTGTTTTTCAGTGACTCTAACCACTTGGGTAGATGGAACTCCAAAGCGCCTTCCAATGGAGGGCCCAGTGCTGGCTGCAGCTGTTTCATAGCAGGTAAGGGGTTTGGTAATGAAAACATACCTCAGCATGGCCTTCTTTAGCTTCAGGCAGCTTGCTTCAGGCTCTGTTATGGCTGCTGAATTAACCAGTCTCTTACCTGCTGGGGTGTGCACATCTTTTTGTGTGTTCTATGCACCATTCTAATGCATTGTGCAATGCTTGTGTTTCAAGTGACTCATGCAGTGAGTTTGCGTTTCTCCCATCTCAGCGTAGGCACCGGGGGCCTCTGAGAATTGTGATTAAACACTCACTGGAGCGTTGCCCAACTCAAAAAATAAAATAAAGCTGAACAATCAAATCCGCTTCAGTGGGAGAATACAGCAATGGACAGGGATGCTTTGTGATACACACAGGCCTGGGCACGGGGCGAGAGAGGGCCTGCACAACAGAAGTCCCCCCCACTCCCCCAAAACAGTCTGGAGGTGGGGGTGAGCGCAGCGGTGGGAGTGGTCATCTCCGCTTTCAGCAGCGGTGGTGACTATAATGAATGAAAGTGAGGTAGCAGCTCAAAAGTGGATATCACACAAGTCAGAGCTCACCCTCTCCTACTGCTTAGAAGCCTTTCGCTCCCTCAGACCTCAGTAAAGAATATGTAATGCAGAGAGTCATGGTGCTGGATCCTTAGTTGCTGTAAAGCTGTGGAAGTCCATTGATTACAATGGAGCTAGGCCCATTGATGCCAGAAAAGAATCTGGCCCTGTATCCTGTTTCTTGGTTTGCTTCCTTTAGCAGCTATTGCACCTGATTCTGTTCTCATTATTGGTGGAAATCAGCTGTCACTCCACTGGACCAGGGTATAGTGGTGTAAACCTGGTGTAAGTGAGAGGAGAACCAGGTCCAAAGTCTTATGAGTCCATAAGGGCTCCCTAGCCACAGGCTTAAACTTCCATGCAGTTTTATTTCTCCTTTCAAAGCCTCCATCCCTTTCTCTTTTCTACTTGTTTCCCCTGCACTAGTCTTGAGGATCTGGCAGCTGGGAGCATTCCTATAAGATCTGCATCAGTTGCATCCTATAATTAATTACCGAGGGAAAATGATAGGTCTGTTTTCTGTGCATCTGCATAACTGCAGGAGTCTTCTGTTACCAGCCCAACAGGCTTGCTTTAAACACAGGGCTTGTCCTTTCAAAATATAAAGGGCTCCCTGTTGGAAAGTCACCGCTGTTATTACAGGTTGACTCACCAAGAGGCTCTGTCCAGATGTCTCAAGTGTCTGGGTACTTCTGTGCGACAAGGGGGGTCACGTAATGTATCTTATTGGAACAACTTCTGGTGGTGAGAGAGACGAGCTTTCAGCCACACAGAGCTCTGCGTCAGGCCTGGGAACGGTACTCCCAGTGCCACAGCTAAATACAAGGTGGAACAGCTTGTTTAGCATAAGTAGTTAGCATATATTGTAAGGGACCACTCAAGGTAGAGTGACCTGTTATAACACGTCGGCAGTTATAGGAACATAAAGGGGTGGGGTTAGTGGGTTACAGATTGTTGTAATAATCCATCCAGTGTCGGTAAACCACTAACCCCACCCAGACTGTCTACGCTACCACTTGTGTCGATATAACTTAGGTCGCTCATGGGTGTGAACCTTCTTCCCTCTGAGCAACATAAGTTACAGCGACCTAACCACTGGTGTGGACAGCGCTCTGCCGGTGGGAGAGCTTCTCATGCTGACATAGCTGCCGCCGCTCGTTGGGAGTGAATTAATTAAGTTGACGGGAGAGCAGCTACACTAGAGAACTTCCAGTGGCGCCACTGCCTCGGTGCAGCTCTGCTGCTGTAAGCTCTCTAGAGTAGCCAGAGCCCCAATCACAGCTGAAGAGGCTAAGGCAGAGTTTCTAAAACCTTTAGAAAACTGAGCCCCGCTTCAGGAAAATTAAAAGAATCCCCAGTCCCTCCTTCCCACTGCAACCTCTCCAGGTGTTCTTAAAGCCCAACCCATCAGGAGTGGCTGCTCGCAGTAGAGGGTACAGATCTTCATCATAGCTATGTCACTGCTCATCTGGTAACAGTTTTGACATTTAAAATGTCGTCATTGGAATGGGTTTTAGCACCCATGGAAATGAACAGAGCAGTTCATACTCTTTAGAGCTATTGTTTCAGGCTTGCTGCAGACTCAAGCATATGTTGATTACACTTGAGTAACCTTTTCAAGGTTTTCTTTAAAACCATAATAGCTGGACATGTACTTTTTTTTTTTTTTTTTAATGGAAGATTGTAGGAAACAACTGAGACGCTTGTCCTTTCCTGCAGTCTTATCCTTCCTGTCTGCCAAGGGGGTACCTCCACCCTTTGGGAAATACTGAACTAATGTTGAAAGAGCCATAGGGAATGAACTCTCACACTATTCCCTTTCTCATTTCCATTTGATACATTATTCTTCACTTAAACACCTTGCTGAATCATGTCACTGGTGCAGAATAGGTGCATCCTCCTTGTCCCAGAGGCAGCTGCATTTCTGCTGTGGGTAAAATAGTTCCCATACACTTTGGAATCAGGGGGAGGTCTGGAGTTACTATTTCAAATGCAAGTCTTTGCTTCCTCCCCTTTTCCAAAGCTCCCTAATGCACAAGATGTTTGGCAGGGCACAGGGAGAGGACTTCAGAAGTTCATTCAACTACCGTGATGATGATGCCTTGATTATGCACTGAATTATTTTTAAAAGGAGAGTCCATTTGAAAATCCAATATCGAAAGAGAGACCTTTCTCCACATATGTTACTAATCGCACATTAGATTAGCACAACTCAACCCATTTTGAAAATCCTCTTCTCTTCCCACCTCGGCTGCTCTGACCCTTTGGTCAGCGGTGGACAATTAACTCAAAGAAGTCAGTTTCCCTAGCAGGCCAAGTCAGTATAGGAGTGCAGTGTGAAGAAGGTTCTGTACTTTATGCAGCACATACAGATTGCCTGGAACCAATGCCGTCTGGCATTGCTCATGACCGAGCACACGGCTCTGGCCAAATTGGTAGAAACTGAGAGCTGCCTCCCACTGGTCAACCAAATAAGAGCTGGGCTGCAAGAATGGTACTGCATGAGCTGGAGCAATCGGGTTACAGTTGAGGCTGAACCAATGGGAGCCTCAGCTGGGAGTCGCCTCTCTTGGGTCCAAGCTGGCTGGAGAAGAGCTAAGCTAGAACTTGGGTCAGCTTCCTCTGGGCTAAGTCCATAGGAGTTGCACAGAGCATCCAGGAGCCACCTCTCCTGGGACCATATTAGTAGAAGTGGAAGTTAGAGAGTCCCAGGGGGGACCCATTTCTCCTGGGCCGAGGGGGTAGAAACTAAACTCATCTCAGATGGACATTACCCTTAGCAGATTTGCATGCAGCAGTCAGCACCCAGGGCCTGCTCGCTGTACCTTGTTGTAAGTGATGGCTGTTCACTGCATTGGATGTGTATCGTGCTTAGCTCCTGCATGCTCCGCAGGCGAGTGGCTGGCACGTTGGAGTTGGGAAGATGAGTCGTCTTCTTGTTGCGTCGGGAACAACAGGAGGTGGACCCGCCATTGTTACTCGACAATGAGGGGCTGCGAGTGGAGGGGTAATTCTGCATTGAGTTATCCATGCAGTTCTGCTCAAACAGCTGCTCATCTATGAACTCATGGTTCTGGCAGGGAAAAGAACAACAGTGTCACTCTCGTCATTAGCTACCCTAAGGTGGTTCGTTTTCAAGAACACCTTTTGCTATTGCGGGACAGGTCAGCCCCTCAGCTCTCTGCCCCTGTGCCTGAAACAGCTTGCACTAGACAGTTCCCAGATTTAAAAATGCAAACAACAACCAGAAAAGAGATGACTTCATCCCCTTACTCACTGCAACCAAGAGAACGTATTTGCTCCCCCACAACAACATGGGAATAAGAGAAGCTACGGCAGAGGCATAACAGCCTGTCAGGACCAGCTGGCTTACACATTCCATATCCATAAATAGTTTGGGCCTGATTTTTCCTTTCACTTACACATCTGTATCCCTGAAGTGAGTCTGGTGAAGTCTGTGGTGCCTCCCTGTTATAAACCTGTATAGAAAGGAGAGTCAGACTCACTGTCTTTTGTGTTTGGGGATAAGGCTGTGATGTGTACTGTTTATGGCAGCAGGACCCATTGGTCATCAAGTTGGAAAGTTTAGGTATGGTGTGCTGGTTAAGCCGATTCCTGACGGTATGTCACACCTACAGTTCCATTCAAAGCTGGGCTGGCAGCTGAGTTATATGTGGCAGAAGTAAAGGAGTCAAGGTGGAAGCTGCCAGTGGGAAGAGTTAGGGGGAGGGAAATGATGATAAAGGGTATCCTAGAACTGCAAAGTTGGGTAGCCTAGAACTTTAAAGTTGAATGGAAAACTTCAGTGCCTCTTGCACCAATAAGTAGAGGACAGTGTAGGGAAGAGCCAAAGTCTATACACACCTAGGCGCATACATACACATTCATAGATGCCTAATATACACATTTTGCTTTTTACCTATCAGAACTGGAAAGGAAGGAGGGGGGAACTGCAGATAAGGTAACCATCAATTTTCATTGGAACAGATACTAAGTCTTAGAGCAAACAAAGGCATCAGTTAGCAAAAATGAACCACATGCACAAACTCCCAAGAACAGGACCAATAACAAGAAAGGAGACAAACACTCTGACGTGTCACAGAGATTGTAGAAAACAGATTGAATTAAAAAGGAAATACCTTGATGGTGGAAGTTCGTACAGATAACAGGGGATCATCCACAAGATAGGACAATCCCTACAGGACAACATGCCAACAAAAGATAAAAACACGATTGATTGTCCATTCCCGCATTCCAAAGTTTAGTCCCAGCATTCCATCCATTCAATCTCAGCATTCCATCTGGCACCCCAAGTTTGAATGGGCAATTGAGCCTTTCCTTAACTAATTTGCTAAATCAGATTTTTCTTTCTTTCTTAACATAGTGTTCTGGAACCTTGCACTTTAATTGTTTTCTCTTTCTAAAAGAGAATGGAAGGGCAAGGCGATTTACAGCTGTTGTTCATTTTTTATTTTATTTATTTGTTGAGAGCCAGAAGCAGAGGATAAAACAAATCAGAGCTTGCCCAACTGGGAATGTATGGTGACTGGATCAGGGGTTACCCAAGCAATGGGACTGTGTTTTGGTTGATCTTTGTGGAAATAGAGAAGGAAGGTTTTAGCTGAAGGATGTGTCTCAACCCAGGCAGCAGCCAGCGAAAGCGTAGGATATGAATGTCAGGGGTAGGGAACAGAGCGATCACATCTGGGGTAGGGAACAGAGCTGAAAAATCTTGTGTTAACATAGCAAAGAATTTTTTGCTATGATTGTCAGAAGCATCTCAAGGCCACTTTTGTCTTTTAATACACCAGATTTGAGGGCCATTCGCAGCTGTTAAATTGTAGGACTTTATTCTAGTGACAACTGCAGATACTGTGAAAATAAAAAATGTACTTTTAAAATCCCTCTGTCTAGTTTAAGGAAAGGTGATTTGCCCTTTGAAACATGTTGGTAACCATGGCACATGGATCATTCCTCATTCCATTCCACCTGCAACTTTGAAACATTGCAAAATGACTCTTCAGTGTTTAAGAATTCATATGCTGCAATTTGACATTTTTGCATAATATCTTAATAGATTAAGAATGCCAAGGAAGTACAGGAATTTCAACACAAAAATTGATTGAGCTGTTTTGACTAATGCATTGAGAACCACAATCTAAACATGCTGCATATGACTCCTTGAATGACAATCTCTTTTTTGAAAACTTTGATACTCCAGGTCAGCAGCACTCAGACTTTAAGAACTAAACAGCCACTTAATGCTGAGCAGAGTTGCAGAGAGCCAAAAAACCACAATCAAAATAAACCCACCTTAAACAAAATCTTGGTGGTGTTTGCATCATTAGAGCTGATTATATGACTACGGTGAAGAGTTTGTTCAACAATTCGGAGATTCCACGGCCAGATGGGACAATTGTGATAATTTAGTCTGGCTTCCTACATAACACAGGCCATAGAACTTCCCCAGAATAATTCCTTTTGAACTAGAGCAGATCTTTAAAAAAAATTATCCAATCTTGATTTAAAAAGTGCCAGTGATGAAGAATCCAGCTTGACACTTGGTAAATTATTTAAGTTGTTAATTATCTTCTCTGTTTCCCCATTATCCAACAAATAGTGTAGTTAACAAAATTAACTGTTTTCATTAATCAAACAGCTCTATGCATTTTTTGAAGACAGATTTTTTTTTTTTTTTGCTGTTGTAACACCAACAGACCGCAGTTGACAACAGGTGAGATTGAATGTGGGGCCTCTGAAACCAAGTGGCTGCTAGCTAAGGCTGTAGAGCAAACTCAATCATCTCTCTTTCGGCTCAGTTCCACTAGAAGGGACAGAACACTACACCCAGGAGGTGTGTGGGTTACAGTCATTCATCAACTACATTATTTTCAAATAGTTATATTCATGATTTGATCAGCTCTAACTGTGATACGCAAATATGTGACAACACTGCTGACAATCTCATCCTGGTTGGGGCAGACTGGAAATGGGGGGGAAAATGCAGCAAATATTTTGTGGATTTTTTTTCTCCAGTGTTCATCCAAATTCAAAATTGCAATGACATTTTTGGTCCAAAAATCAAAATTCAGAAAATTTTCAATAGCTGATACAAATATCTGAATGCAACGGCAGGACAGTTCACCTCTTTCGTTTTGTGGCTCTCTTTGGTTCTATTCAATGCAGGAACGCCTCTATATTCCTGTTCCTAACTGCACTGGCATCTTGGCCAAAATAAATTGGGGCCAATACAGAAAAATACAAGAGAAAATACAAGGAAAGTCTTCTGCCCTGCATTCTCCTCTCTCTGCTGCTGTCCCTTGGATCCAATTGTCTGTTGTTATCATTCATTTTGGGCCAGACAGCTCTTGCCTTACTCACACTGCAATTTATACCACAAATACTGAAATCAGGGGGAGTAATTGTGGAGAAAAGTACAATTCTGGAGCGAGGCTATCATCATCTCTCCTGAAGATTGTCTAATGTAGGCCTGAGCCCTACAATGATTTACGGATTTGCTTAACTTTACCATACGTCTGGATTTTCCCGGACACGTCTGGCTTTTTGGGCCTTAAATCTTCGTCCGGGAGGAAATCCCAAAAAGCCGGACATATCTGGGAAAATAGGGAGGGAGGGGCCGGCGGTGCTCGGCCGGGGGCTGGGGCCGCTGGGGCTGGCGGTGCGGGGCCGGGGGTGCTCAGCCGGGGTCAGCGCCTCAGGGCCCGAGCCGAGCTGGGCGGGAGACGCCGGGGCCAGAGCCTCTTGGCCTGGGCCGGCCGGCCGCCAGAGGGAGCCGCTCGGCCGGACTGGGCTGCGCCGCGCCCCGCCCCTACCCCAGCCTCAGCCCCAGCTTACCTGCTGCCTCCCTGTTTCAGGCTTCCTGTGAACATTTGATTCGCGGGAAGCAGGGGAGGGGGAGGAGCAGGGGGTGGAGCATCCAGGGGAGGGGGCAGAGTTGGGGCGGGGACTTTGGGGAAGAGGCAGGGGCGGGGAAGGGGCGGAGTTGGGGCGGGGAAGGGGCCCCGTGGAGTGTCCTCCTTTTTTTAAATTAAATGATGGTAACCCTAACTTTACTCACTAATAGTCAGTGGAACTCCTCATAGTGTGTAAAGTTAAGCATATGTGGAAGACTTTGCAGGATCCAGACATTACATGGTGGATGCTTTGGGACAGGAATCTTGTCTTTTTAATTTCTGGAAAATACCAGGCAAATTTATAGCACTTTGTACTACACCTCTACCCTGATATAACGCAGTCCTCGGGAGACAAAAATCCCTACTGCATTATAGGTGAAACCCGTTAGATCGGGGTAGCGGCGGCAGGGCTCCAGGGCCGCGGGGAGCCCCAGGCCCTTTAAATCGCCACCTGAGCCCCACTGCCGCAGCCCTAGGGTAGCGGCGGCAGGACTCCGACGGTGATTTAAAGGGCCCGGGGCTCCCCACAGCCTCCAGAGCTCCAAGCCCTTTAAAGCGCCGCCAGAGCCCTGCTGCTGGAGCCCCAGGGTAGCGGCAGCAGGGCTCCAGCGGCGATTTAAAGAGCTCTGGGCTCTGGCTGCTGCGGGGAGCCCCGGGCCTTTTAAAGCACTGCCCGAGGCCTGCTGCCGGAGCCCCGGGGTTACCGCGCTATATGCGAACCCGTGTTATATCGGGTCGCATTATATCGGGGTAGAGGTGTAGTAACAATCACATGATATGAGCCATATTTGAAATATACTATTTAAAGCTTAAGGGTAAGTACAGAATTCTAAACAATTGAAGAGTCAGGTTGTGAAATATCTACTTGTAATGCAACATACAGAGTTATCAGAAAGACAGACAAGCTCGGATTTATACTTAGGGTGACCAGATGTCCCAATTTTATAGGGTCAGTCCCAATTTTTGGGTCTTTTTCTTATATAGGCTCCTATTACCCCCCACCCCCTGTCCCGATTTTTCACATTTGCTTTCTGGTCACCCTACTTATACTATAAAATGAAACCAACAGTCACTGATATAGTGCATCAGCACTGGAATGATTAGCTTCATAATTCATCATGATGAGTTTCAGGACCTGCGGGATTTAGTTGCTATAGGTATTTAACCAGTGGTCTTCTTCCAAGGTGCTCTTTGAAACCTACATGGTGTTTTCCGGCTAGGAACCAAACTGTGAAATTGAGACTATGTATGCAGGTCAGAAATCAAAGGCATATCTGATGGTGGATGCAGATAAGGAAAGGGATACATCTTATCAGGTCTTAACCCATTGGTGTCTTTCCAGAATGAGCCATGATACACAATATAGATAATATATCCCTTTACCACAAATCGCCTGTGAATATAAAGCTGGAAATAAAATGTACATGAGATAAAGAACTGTTTGCCATTTTTCCAGGGACTTCTGCTTACAGAACTATTTAAAAATTAAAAAATAGCACTTCCTAGGGGCTTACTCCAGCACCATGCAGTGCATGAGTGAAACGTCATTATAGTAGAATCCACTTGACTGGCCTCCAGATGAACTACATGTTCCTTTAACTGAGGCTTGTCAGGAAAGACATGCATGGTGTCACTAAATCGCATTAAAAAGGCTCATCTTCTCCCTTTAAATGGCCCAGTTGTTGTTTTCTCCGGCCTATTTGTGGTAGGGTATACGTGTGGCTTAGAATTTGCTGGCATCAGCTTCCCACGGTAGCCCTCTTCATGGCAGCAATCCTATACATCATTGGTAGTGGGTGTGAGCAATGGGGTCAGAGGAACCTGTGATATATGCACTTTAACTGCAAGTGTAGCTAAGGACAAACTGAGTTTAGCCCTAGTTCAGAAACCATGGTTAAAGCCTACTCCCGCAAGTCTGTCTCTTTGGTTATTACAGGCTGCTTCTCTGCTCCACAGTGGCTGCTTGCCCTGCAGTCTGTATTGGCATTTGCACCAGTTGCTAAGTGAGTGCAAGGAGGCAGTGAAATGCTACCCAATCAGAAAGCTAGTGATTTGCACTGACTGTGCACTGGTGTAAATGCCTGCACAGGGCAATCCAGCTGTTTGTCCTTTTACACAGATTTACACTGTTAGCATTTTGCCCAATGCTTATTTGTTAAGCAAGTCACAAAAAGAAAGTGAATCTCTCTCCGTGTGGCATATTCCAGGGAACTTCTGAGATTCAGGACCCGTCACTTCACTGACACATATTTTTATCCCCACTGGGGATGTGTGTTTGTGAGTGCATGCGCTGCTTTAGAGGAGCATACTGCACCCACGTCCTTTCCAAAGGAAGCCTGGACCCAGGAGGAAAGCATTTAATCAGATTTAGAAAGGGTCCTGTTGCTACTTACAGTTGTTTTTTCCAGGCAGTGCAGCAGGTGGTGATGTTGGCTTTCGATCAGCGAGGTGGATTTGCTGATGTGCTGCTCATCATCACTAGATCCCTAAACAACCAGAGGAAGAATCAGGCTTGAAATCACAGGGATAAGGAGAACAACCATGTCAGATTGTACAGGGGAGGAGGTGGGGGAAAGGTGACAATTCCAGTGTTGCCAACTCTCATGTTTTTATCATGAGTCTTGGGAGTTGGTGTTTTCCTTAAAGACCTAGCTCCTGGATTCAGGTCAGCATCTCGGCTTCCATTTTAAAAAAAAGGGAAGTATGTAGCCCTTTGTGGTTGTGGAGAAGAGCTTGGAAACATGACCAGAGTGTGGCCCAAAGAAGGCAAGGAACAGAACCCACCATTTATTATTTTTCAAAAAAAGTCATGATTTTTGAAAGCTCAGAATGGCAATGCTACACAAAGTTTCACCCTAAACCCTACTGCCTCCGAGAAGGGGGTGATTTGCTTGGGAGTGAGGAGTTTGTTATTCTCCTTTTAGGTCAAGAATGAACCAGTGGCTGGGGTATAATTCAGGAATCAGGTGGTATGTGGCTTTATGATCCTGTCTCTTGGATTGGGAATGGTACAAACCATACAGTGGTCTTAAGTGAAATAGTGAAGACGGGGAGCAGGAAAAAACAGCCTATGATTGGCTTTGTGGGGTGTTACTGAATAGACTGATAGTAGTAAGGGCCAGGATTCCTGGGTTCTGGTCCCAGCTCTAGTAACATCTCTTTATCTGCCTTCAGACTGCTAACACGGAACTGATGTTCATCTGCTCTCTAGTGGTGTGGTATGATAAGGCTTCTGTGCGGGGGCTGAGTGCCATTATGGTTTCAATGAGAGCTGGTGGTGTCTGGTATTTCACAGGCTCAAGCCCTTTGTTTGAAAAGCAACTTGGATAAAAGGCACTGGAGATGTGCACATTCTTATTATTTATTATTATTATTAATAAATCATCACTATTAGTAGAAGTAAAGTAGATTTTACTGGGGAACATGTAGCGTTGGCACGAGAGATTTGATCGGAGGGCATTAGCAGCAGCCCCTCGAAAGAAAAAGCCCTGTTTTCTGAGGGGGGTTGTGACTTCTATGAATTAGGATTGTATTATTTGTATTGTGGTAGTACCTGGGAATCCCAGGCATGGATCAGGGCCCCATCATGCTAGGCACTGTACAAACACTGCCCCAAAGAGCTCACTCTCTAAGTCAGACAGCAGGGTGGGTTTCTTGAGTTAAAATTCCCTGACAGCATCTTCTTTAGAGTCAGCTCAGGCAGGCACTCCCAGCTGGGCTGGAATCATGCACAGCTGAGATGCGTTAGGCTCAGAACCTTTAAAAGAGGGTTGGCTGCTAGCAGGCAAGACAAAAAGGATGGGTCTTTAGGAGCAAGGACAGGCAGCGTCAGACAGGTTTAATCATTGGGCTGAATTTTGGGGGCAGGCGAGTGATAAGTATTCAAGCCGCACAAAAGAAAAATGACCTGAGAGGATGATTTAGTTGTTGTTGGGGTGTGTGTGCGCGCGCTCTTTTGACTTCACAAGAAACCTTTGCAGTAAAGTAGGGACCCCACAGCAAGTGTTTTGCTTAATCTTGTCTTCCTAGAAGTTTTGTCCTAGCTGCTGAGAGCCTGGCCTCCCAAACCATGATCAGCTAGCAGCAGGAATGCTACCTGTTCTTAGTCTCCTCTAAGCCCCTAACTGGGTGAGGGTTTCATGCTGCTGTTGAATTATCTTTCGTGAGAGACACAGATAGCAGGTATAAGACAAACGGAAAGCCTCGCTTTGTAATGATGAGGGCCCTGTCTACTACAAATAACAAATCCAAAGGGGGACTGTGAAATCCAAAAGAGCTGCAGTACCGTGTATGCATAATAACGCTCAGCACTTTGACAAAGCTTATTGTCTTCAAAGGCCTGTACCAGCTAACCCCAATGCCACCCTTCTGATAGAGATCAGTATTAATAGCTCTGTGGGGAAACTGAGGCATAGAAAGGTAAAAAGACTTGCCCGAGGGGATAGTGGAAGTCAGCTTCAGAGCTGGGAGTAGAACTCAGATGTTCCTCTTGCCTATGCCTGTCCGCTGACCATTAGACCATGATGTCATTATTATTGCTTCTCTTGCCATAGTGTAAGGACTCTGGAGAGGGATCAGAGCCCCATTGTGCTAGGCACCCTACAAACAACCAACCCCAGAGAGCTCAGAGTCTAATCTTTCATTGTTCTTACAATTCAATCATTCAGCAGAAAGATATTAGATCCATTTAATTATATACAAACATTACTTACTTAAATTCACCATTTACATGCTTTTTTGGGTCAGGTAAGGAAGGAAGATATCTGAAAGCACTCTCAGTTGCTTGCTCAGCGTGGTAAATATCTACTTAAAGAAAATAAATCTGCTCTAAGATCTCTCTGGAGCCCCATGAAACTGGGCATAGATTAAACACACATGCTAGAGAGGATTTCCAATAAGCACATTTTTGAGTGCCACAGTCGAGGTTTGTGTATCACAGTATGTAAACCCGTGAATCTGCTCTCTCTGTGTCTTATACAAATGCATGTTTCTCAAAGTATTGCATGCATCATTCACTTTTCAATTTGAAAATCGGATATGCTCCAGAAATGGGAAGAAAGGAGCTAAGAAGAAGCTGTTTGGCAAGTCTCTCTGCTATTCCAAAAGAAGGATTATATTAGTTCTTCCATTCCATAGTTGCAGTTTTAAGAACTACTTTGCTAAGCATTTTTTCTTTAAACCCACTGACCCTGAAATTTACCCCAATTTCATGGCATGTTTTCTGTGATCATACTCATTAATCTTTGTGTATTCAGTGGCTAAAATTTTCAAAGACAATTAGACATACTAAAAAGACAATTAAATGTTTGCAAGTGACCCCCTTAAGCTCCTTAGATGTCTCAGCAGTAGATGCCTGGCAGAGAGACTCCTCTGTGATGCTCGAAGCTGAAAGATAAAAGTTGACACATGTGCCTTGCATACCTGTTTCTGGCACATAACAGCAGCATCCAAAAGTTTAAGAAAGCAAATGGGTGGGATGGGATAGAAAGCAGAACATTTTAACGTAGGCATCTATGGCTGACTTCATCTAGGGTTGTTAAAGGATTTAAATCAGTTGTGCTTAACTCAGTTGATGTCCAGCACACCTACGTGGCTCGTGTGATACACTGAGCATTTGGCTGCATCTTTGAATGTGCCTAAAGCCACACCCAGGATCGTACCGTGATGTTTAACTTGGCATCTCTGAAAATCAGGCAAACTGACTGATGCTAAACCAAAGGCACGTCAGGGCATAATTAGGGGTCACTGACTGCACAAACAATGTATAGACTGATATGAGGGAATCTCTCCTTGGTAGGAGGCTGTTCCGCTTTGTTGCCTTGAAAACTGTTGTGCTGGGACATTTCTAGAAGGTATTTTCAGGATTGGGCTAAAAAAACCCCAAACGGTTTAGGGTTTTCTTACTAATAGTAACCCAAGTCAACTAACGCATCAAATAGGTCCTGTGCATAGCCTGCAGAGTTCACTAGCTAAACCTCTCCAGATGGAGAGAAGGAATAGAAACTGAAAAGAACTTTGCATCTGAATATCTCCTGTGGAGGACAGCGTATGTGATAAAGCAAGTGCAGCAGTATAAAGCTAAATCTTACTTAAAAGAAGAAAGGAACAGACCATTGCAACTGGTGGCTTTAAGTAACGTTAATCTCTCTGAGAACCAGAGGTGCTTTGTAGCATGAAGATAGAAAGAAACTGACCTGAAGGTTTGCTGCATTGATCCAGGACATCTGTGCAGAGAGATTTGCATGCTTTTTCACAGAAATCAGTAAAGGTTGGACAGTCAGGACATTTGTGTTAAAAAGCCATTTGGAACAGCAACATGAGAAAAAATCATAAATGGGCAGTGAAACACATGATTATTTTGTGATGAGGGGGCAGGACCCATTTTTTTCAGCTCCCAGGGGCTCCCAGGTTATGGACTTGTAGCAATAGCTGTATTGGGGGGAAGGATGGTTTTGTGATTAAAGCATTGGTCTGGGTCATCTTCAAGTCTGGTGTCTCTCTACTGTTTATGTCTGGCTCCAAAGCTAATGAAAAGTGGAAACATTTTAAACCGCATGGTGAGACAACATGCTGCAAATAGCCTACAGCAGGGACTGCCACAGACTGTTACAGGTGCCTTTTCCCTGCTTTGCACAGGTCCTGAATGTGTTGCATGAGATAAATTTGCCAGATGCTGTAGAAATTTAAGGATGGAAACTCTATCATTGGCACCCTGAGTAAAGGCAGACATCTGTCACTTCCTGCAGAATACCCAGCACTTTAGAAATCCACAGGAAGTCAGCTGACACCTAACACAGCCAGTGAAACATTACTCTAACTGCAAGAAGAAAAGAGATTGCCCAGATAGCAACAGGTTCCAACTCGTTGGAATTCTACGTATTATGTGAAGAAGAGGCATACAGAACAACAAAATGCTTAACACGAGTATATCAGAGAGTAGCCAGTAGGAAAGAGATACTGTCCTTGCTTTCAACCATTGAAATCGTACTATATTAGCTTGCCACCCCTCTTCTGCCCATGCCAACTGATTACTTAGGAAAGTAGCATCAATGATGTAAACTCAGGTTAGGCAGGGGCTTGTTCCCACTTATCAGGTCCTTGCACATCATGCTGGAGAGCAAATATGAATGGAACTTGAAAGCCAAGGAAACAAGGCTTCATTGGCTCTGGTAGAAGACCTAAATTCCACGGCAGAATACATAGTGTTGGCAACTTCTCTCCTCCCCTTCCCTCTCCCCGAGGGCAGACTTGAAATGTATGGAAAAGCAGATCATGGGATGGATATTATCAGAAAAAAATAGCACTGAGGGTTGGATTCCTGCCTTATCTTCCTTGCTCCTGCTTTTCCTCCAGCTCAGTACATTCAGAAACAGACACTGCAAATTTCTGGCACATCTCAGCATGCAAAAAAGAGTGGGGAAACAGAAGATAATAACAGCTGCAGCAACAAATGCATATAGACAGTCTGAGCACACAAATGCCTGGCAGTGGCTGTTCTATCCAGGAGCACATTCCAGTAGAGAATGAGACCTGCGTTGCTCCATGCAAAAGCAATCTGGGTTCATTAGAAGAAAAATCTGTCTGTAATGAAAAGCCCAAGGGAGTGTTTAGAATTTGATCTGGGATCCTACCTCTGCAAGGTTCTGGGAAAATGATGCCAGCCACCATCCCCAGTTTGCACTTGAAAGACACACACTGAGCTGCTGGTGGCCTTGGGGAAGACTTGCTTCTTGAATGTGGCATCCAGCTTCACAAATCTGAAGAACTCCCTGGGTTGTCTTCTCTCTTATGCTTGGCATTTCAGCGAACAAAGTTGGACAGATTTGACTACAGAGGGACTGGCATAGAAGCTAATTGTACTCTTTCCATGCGGGTGATTCTGCCCTTTATCAATATTGTGGCTGCCGAGAGTTCTTGGTTGTAAGAAGGGACAGATCTCAAAACAGTCTTGTTTCAAAACGCAGACCTCCTATCATTTCAACAAGAAGTGAATCCTGTCTCCCCGACCACTTTTGTTGGTATAACTTACGTCATGCAGGGGTGTGAAAAAACACCCACCTGAGCGATGTAAATCACACTGACATAAGCACCGGTGCGGACAGTGCTACGTTGGCAGGAGAGCTCTCTCCCGTCGGCATAGGGTGGCTACACAAGCGCTCTTACAGCAGCGCAGCTGTAAGGTGTTAGTGGCAAGAGGAGATTAAGGCTCATGTATACTGTATAGGCTGCAGCCACTACAAGGTACATGCCCATCAATACTTGAACATGTCTAACGTTCCATCTATTAACACTGCATCACTTGCTCCCATAAATGAAAGGATACAAAACCTGCCTATTCAGCGTCTGCATGGCAAATACCCAATGCCACAAACCCACGTTTCACTGAAGGGAAAGTCGGTGCCGCCTTTCAGGAATGAATATTCTCTCCACACTGCTCTCCTTTGATCATCCCTCCTCCTCCTCTTCTGCTCTTTACACTGCCACGCTCTAAGCTGAAGACACATGGCTTGATTCTCCCCACACATAAGCTGGCATAAATCAGGAGTAACTCCACTTGTGTGAGAGGAGAATCAGACCCAGGTTCCTGCATGCCCCAAAGCCCCCTGGATGCTGACCATTCAGTCAGAATGTTATCTGTGGTAGTGATTTCCTTGGATAACCTCTCAGGACTCCAGAAAAAGTATTTTGGGACTCATAAGTCCTAATGCTTCCATTCTGGCTTATCTCAAACTGTTACTACTGAGTATTTACAAAACAATTATATATTGATTACATAGTAGTAAACAATGAAAATTTCACGCTAATTGCTAATAAGGACTACATAGTAATTACACTTGGAATTATTGCTTACCCTAAGGCAGTCTTGTCACTAGATATACACATGAAAGTCCCATTAATGTTGACGCAAGTTCTGGGCTTGCTTCAAGAATAGGATATATAACCAAGTGTACCTACTATGTAATTAATGTTCATTTGCCCATGAGGGTACGTCCAGTAGCAGGAACCAAAATATTATCTAACACGGCAACTACAAAAAAGAGATTCCTTTCTTCTGTACATTTTAAAATAATCTGAGACTGGCAAATCACTGGGCAGATTCTGCCACTGTCCCTCACAGTTGTCACAACATCTGCAGTAGCCACAAAGCCAAAAAAAAAAAAAAAAAAAAAAGACCCCTTTCCTAACTCATTTTGGGCAAAAGCCAGAAACGAACCTAGCAGCCAATTATTGCTCTCAGGCTAATACGTTCTGGACTTTTGCATCTGTGTCCCAGCAGCCATTCTGTGAGCTGCCTGGCAGAATGGCTTCGTTGAAAGAGAAGTGACGGGATTCACGTTGGCAAGACAGGCTGGAAAATCAAGTGAGAGCCACACATCTGTGCTGAGCTGCCATGGCATCTTTAAATAGTACAATTAAAAGACCAGCAAAACCCCCAGGCATGATTTAAATTTTCAGTGCAACAGTGCATGTTGCCTCCTGATGAAATAACAGAATCTTTTTAACTCATCTGAGCTAGTTCTCCGAGTCCTGGGCCAAGTCGTAACCATTCTGTGCCTCCTTCAAAGGTTTCACGGTTTGATTTGGCAAACTCTATTTACAGTATGTGCTAAAAAAAAATGTAACCAGCTGAGACGGTTTAATTTTCAGAAGGCCTCACTGGCATTAGAGGCTGGGGACCCTTTGCAGAGTACGAGAGAAACTGCCTGCCATTGAATCGAAGGCTCGTGAGTGGTGAATTGGATTCCGACATGGACGGTCACTAGGCTGAGGTGGCAGAATTCCCATTTGGCTAGGTTGGGTTGTGACAAACGTGGAAAATGAGAACTTAGCTCTCAGATTTGCTTCGTGCTTCTAGAGCCATTTTCATCCAGAGATCTCTGTGCCATATACAAAGGGTGGTCAATATCATTGTTGTCCGCATTTTAGAGGAGGGGAAATGAAATGACACCGAGTCAGTGACAGAGCCCAGCTCTTGTGCATCCCAGTCTAGTGTCTGATGCAATGTGCCGCTTTGGAATCAGTTTGAAAAGACATCATGGCAGCTGAGGGCCAGAGTCTTCAGCCCTTAATCCCTTTCAGTAACATCCTTCCTCGGGAAGTAATCTCACTGAAACCAGTGGGGCTACCCGCAGAATTAAGGGGCTGCATAGCATGTGCCCAGCCTAAAGGGCATGGTGATTCCTATGTCTGTGATCCAGCCCCCACTCAACTCAAATGGCAGTTGGATCAGACCCCAACAAGCAACGCAGAGAGAGACATTGTAGGCCAAATCTTGAAGCCCTGGCTCCACTTTTACAGTGGCAAGTGTTCCATCTGACTTGGCAAGAACTGAGTACAAGTGAAGGGTTTTATACCTGCAAAACCCACTCATGAAGCAGCATCAGGCAGAGTAGTAAGTGTTTGCAGGATTAGGTCCAGAGTATGGATGCGTGAACACAGCATTAGGCAGCTCTCAAGGCTCAATTATGCAATTTCTGTTCCCCATGTGCACCGAGGACTGATTTATTTGAAATTAAACCCACAAAACGTGTTAATTCCTGCTCAGGTCTTGAGCGGGCTTTAATGTAGCAACCTTCTCTCATTTCCACTGATTCTGCCGAGCAATCTGACGCACTTAAAACTTTCCTTTCTCATGAATAGCTAATATTAGCCTCTGGATACCTTGCTATTAAAAATAAAACCACCGAGCTGCACAGAACAGGAGCTGTGATACATTTTCCTCTCCTGCTGGACAGTCTTTGGGTCCTCATTCCTGCAATCCAGTAATTGTGACCCTGTAATAATTTCAGGGCTAATGCTTCCAGGAATCCCTCCACAGTTCCCTGATCTCATGCTAGTGACTCACCAACTCTGCAAGTGCTGGCTTTTTCTACTCACAAGCTCCTCCTGATGGTAACATAGCTCCAGAAGAACAGCATTGCCAAACTCAAGTGTTCCAAAATCATGAGATAGGCTTAAAAATTATGAGATTTTTGGAAATAATAAATGTTTGGTTCTTTTTATTTGCCTACTAGCTTTTGAGTCTTTAGTGTTCATGTTTCCTAGTTTTTCTTTGCAACCAAGAGGGTTAGAAGCTTATTTTTTTTAAAAAGAAACAGATTCTGATGTATTCACTTGACTCCAGGAGCTGGGGCTTTAACAAAAACACCGAATTGCAAGATACGCAGTAAAATCACAAGAATTGCCAACACTGGAGGAGTGAAATAATTTGTGTGTGTGTGTGGCAGTTTGAAGGCCACTTCCTGGTGTATTTAGCATGTCACAGTACGAGAATAAAATACCCTATGTGATTTCCCAGAGACAGCAGAGCCTTGCTGATACACCCTGACCAAGAGAACCATTAGTGAGAGAGTAAAAGAGAGAACCTAGGCTAGACTGTGACTTGGACTGCATGCCATGCAGGGCAGTTGGAATCCTATTTATACCCTGTACAGGTGAGCTAGAGTTGGGGAGCAGGAGTAAACAGGTGTGGCTGACTTCCTTAGTGCCCTCTGCCCAAGAGCTGGGGGGGTGAGGGGGAGTCGACTATGTGTCCCACTAGTCAGCTGTCGTGCCAGCAGCAAATCACTAGCCCCACCGCCAGAGCGAGGAGGAAGTATGAAGGAATCGTGCCCCAAAGAAGTATCTCTGAATCACACTGCTTCCCAGGACCAGTCCTGGCATGGTGTGGCTTTCAAGCCACCCGTGGTTCAGGGCTGAGCTGAAAGGTCAAGCACCTCAACTCATGTCAAGGGCAAAAGGTGCTGACAGCAGCTGGCCCCTTGCAGGGTCAAGCCCCTGGGGAACAATTTTTGTGTGTGTAGATAATCAAGAATAATACATTACCAGAAATCTTGTCCATTTCTGGTGGGAGAGGGGGATGTGAATGGCTTGTGATATATCAGAGCATGCTGGTGAGTGATCAGCAGAATATTTCGTTAAATTATTGAAGCTGGTGGATTGCAATATGAAAACTCACTACAGGGCTGTCTCTGAGAAATGGGGTGAGAGTGAGTCCATTTTGTGTGTGTGCGCGCGAATTTGTGCATGCACAGGTGTTGGGTTGTGCGTCATCCCGCCTATGGATTAGTAAAGTAGAAATTAGCAAGGTTTGAGCTCTTTGTGCACAGCATGGCACTTTGTAATAAGGCTTTGCACACTTACGAATATATAGAGATTTGGAAACAAGCAACTCCTTATTAAAGATGACAGAAATGTATGGTAGGGCCAGATCCTCACCTCATATAAATGGGGACTGCTCCAATGGAGCTATGCTAGCTCACACCATCTGAGGATCTGGTCCATGAATGCTCTTTGTCATCATTAGAAAGATGGACTCTTTCCTAGCTCAAGAAAGAGCCCCAGAAAGTCCCTCCCTCCCTCTCCAGTTTTGCAGCTGAATTCCAGCTGTCTCTACATATAGCACACACAGTAAATTGTAGTGTAATTATAGCGTAGCACAACTCAACATGTGAAGCTGTCACGCTGAATAACAAGCAATTAGGTGTGTCTTTGTGGTGGAGAGGAACAACCGAAACGGGGTTTGATTGGGATGGAGAACTTTTCAGACTCCGCTGTGAAAGGGATTATTTTCTCGGCACGTACCGTCAGCTCCAAGGCTGCGTTCAGCAGGCCGTTGCGTTTGCTGTGAAGATAAGCACTGGAACTGCCTGTTTTGGCCACTCGTATCCGTGCCAGCCGGGCTTTCTGTAAAGAGAAGCAAGATTTATTGACATATTTTTACTTTTACACACCAAGCCAACTGTTCCACCTCTACTAAAATAGGGGGAAAGAAAATACACAGTTTTCATGGAAGCTGAAAAATCAGAGAGATGAAAATACAAGGAATTTATGGCTAGGAGACGATCAGCAGCCAGCGCAGCCTTTTGCACTTCCTACCTGCAACCCAGTTTTAAAACTCAAATGAGGGAGATTAAGGAAATCTGAGGACTCAAGACATTACCAGAGCTGACCTCTCACAACCCATCAATGGCCTCCCCTTAAAGAGTAGGGGGCTACCTACTCAAACATGCTTAGTGATATTTTTGGGTTTCTCCATATTTTGGGCATCCAACTGGAGATACCCACCTCTTACATGTTTCTTGTCTCTGACATGGGAGGATTGTGTTACCTGTGTGTGTAGATATATAGCTTATCATGTGAAACTCAGAGGTGTGGTTTAAGAGAGAAAGCGAGAGATTTCAATAGTTGGTACAGATTGTGCACACAACTCATCTATGCCCCATTTCTCCCACTTGCTTGCATGTGAAATCCCTCTGTGATGCCTTATCTTCTAGACTGTAAACACGTTGTGGCACAGAGAGTCATTTACTATATGTTTGTGCAGCACCTAGCACAATAAGGCCTTGATATGGTGGAGGACTGTAGGTGTAACTACGACACAAATGGTTAATAATAGGAGACAAGAAGGATACAGAATAGGGCAGATCATTAACTTGCCCCACCTATGAGCTGATTGGCATAGATTAATAATTGGATCTATCTATCTATCTATCTATCTATCTATCTATCTATCTATCTATCTCTTAGTCTCTTATTCTCTCCATGGAGACTGTAAAAACACCTTGTTTGTTCCTTCTCTCCTCCTCCAGCAGCAGTGTGTGTTTGTTAACTTGGATATATGGTAACAGGAGAATAATTTTCTCCAGAAAAATATATGCCCTCCTAGATAGACAGAAATCTCTCTGCCACAACAAATAAGCTATTCGGAAAGAAGGGAAAAAATCTATTTACCTAATGTTTGGTTTCTTGTAATTAGTTAACCCTGCCTGGCCTGGTCTTATCGACAGACCCCATAACTTCTAGTTAGAGGACTGAACTAAATTATAGAAAAGTGGTATAGACTAATGTAAGCATATAAAGACTCAGTTAGCGTCGATCATTAAGTGATCAAATGGTTTTTAACTCTTTCTAATTTGCCTGTTCAAATACTGCCTCCTTCTCTGTGAAGTGCTTTGCTTTTTTAAAATGTATTGTTAATTCAGTATTTATTTCCCAAGCTCCATGAAAGGTAGATACATGAAATAATTACTACTGTAAAAAATTATATTAGGTTGTGTTTTAAAAGACTGCCTGATCTTTTAAATAGTATAGAATGCCAGGTTTTCTTTTCTAATTAGTGGTGGTTAATGGACACAGTGCAGCAAGAGCAAGAGCAAAGCCATGATTGGTCTATAGTGCATAATGATTCCAGAAAGTGTATTACCATGTATGCACGAGTGACTTAAGCACTCTGGATTTGAAAGATTTGCTTAACCGAATGCACTTTAATTCGTGCACACAAACAATTTCCCAGGCATGTTCTGAGCACTATTCTGCAACTTCAGTTAGGAGACAGAGGCCAGGAGATTCAAAAGTGATTAATGATTTTGAGCCCCACCTTGACACACCTTGTTTTCAGAGGGTGGGAGTTCAGCACGAGCCCATTTGAGCACCCAAAAATTGAGGTACCCAAAACCAAGAGTCGTCTTTCTAAATCTTGGCCAGATTTCTTTGGCTCCCAGCACCCATTTTTAACACTAAGGCTCAGAGTTGCTGGGTGAAATCCTGGATCCACTGAAATCAATGGTAAAACTGCCATTAACTTAGATGGATGGTGGATTTCACCCCGTGCTCTATGGCAGGCCCATGGTACATCCAACACAAGCTGGCAGCAGCTTAGTTCACAATGTATGAGATCTGACACCATCAGAGCATTTAAAAATGACAAAGAGTGTGTGGGCGAGGTTCTGTGGCCTGCAGTGCACAGGAGGTCAGACTAGATGATCATGATGGTCCCTTCTGACCTTAAAGTCTATGAGCCAATGATATCCCCTCTTTCCTGTTTTTTTTCTCCTTCCCCACACCCCTTTACTGTCCTGTTAATCATTTTAATGACTGTAACCATGACAGCCGCACAGCTATAGAAGTCTTTGCAGGAATTGTCTGACTTGGGAAAGAAAGAAGCCAGGAAAACAGAGTAGCTGCTGACCAGCAAACACTGTGCTGAAACATGCATCTTGATGATGCTACTACAGTTGCCTCAGGGCACATCTGAATTTGATTTGGGGGTAAGCATTACTGAGAGCAATGGTTCCACACAACTTGGAAATGCAATAAACCTCTCTTCCTAGACAGCTGGCAGGCATGTTCAGGTGGATATTGCAATTGTTGAGTCATTGCACTGGACCAGTCATGTTCTACTGAGTCATTTCACCTGCATTCCACAAAGTTATTTCACATACAGTAAACCTGCACACCTCTTTGTACATTTTCCTCACCTTTCACAATGGATCTAGTGCATCCCTCCCTTGAACTGCACCAGGAGTAAGTCTGGCCCATTGATCTCTGTCTTTAAATTGATGATGATTACAGAGGATGTATTTCCTCTGTGCTCTTGACAAAATGTCAGTTCCTTTGCTGCAGGAAGTTCAAGAGTCCCCAACAGTTTCTTCGTAGCTACAGCACAAAAGGTTCCACCAGCATCTTCTGTCGCTATCATTATCAGTTCAGTTATTTGTTATAGTGAATTCAGTCTTAGGCTCCTGTGATGAACATTATTCCCTTTGCCTCCAGGCTAGCAGGAGATCAAATATTAATAGCTGTACTCCACATGGACTGGGGATGGTTCGTCTCTGAGAATCTGTTCGCTCTTCCTCCCTGAAACAGGGCCACAAGCTAACTAAATAATTAAGCCCCATGGCTTTCAGAGTTTGGAACAGATGTTGTTATTTAAAAGATAGGTATAAAACATTGCTGGGAAAGTGGTGATTTAAACCTATTTTTGTAGTCTGAGAGTGAGGGAAGGAAGTGGTGTCCAAGAGTAGACCACGAAGGACAGTCATGGACGTTGATGTGCTTTTGTGTGCCTATATTTATGTATGTGTATGGGGTGAAATTCACCTCTGTGCAGAGGCAAAAGGCCTATCCATTACTTATATCCCATATAAGCCCTACATTTCTTAGGGGTGAGCAGGATATGGATGACCGAGCATGATGGAGCGTGACCAAGGGCTTGGCAAAGACCCTGTACTGACCCTGTGCACAGGAGTGAATTTCACCCCGTTGTCACTTGTGGCCAAATTCTTTACTGATGTACTGCAATCCCACTGACATCACTCGGCTGTGTTTTCATTTAGGCAAACTGGGACTGAGCACTGATTGTGATTCATGGTTCGGGATAGAAACCAGGACGCACTTGGTGCTCACACATGGAATTAGGTGAAATGGGCCATTGCAGGTTGATCTGGTGGGTTCGGTCAACCCTGAAACTCAAAGCAAAGTCCAGAGGGTGCGCAATTCATGTGGACAAACTCCTAAAATAATGAACGATTGCCCATCTTCACACAGCTCTGGGCAGCCCTACAGTCTCCATCACTGGGTGATGTCTGGGTTGCTCCCTCCTGCCCGAAATTTACAATAAAACCCAGCCTTGTTCCTTTTAGTGTCTCACCAGGCACATGAGCATCCAGGAAATGTAAATGCCCTGACTCTGCCATCCAGCTGAGCTCGATGTCAGCCCCAGAGATGGGGGCAAGTCCGAGAAGCCTCATGGCTGCTCTAATCTATGCAAGCTGGCAAGCCATTGCACTGACTAGTGGTGGTTGGAGCACAATCAGTTCCAGCCAGGCACCCAGAACAGGCCCTCAGGGGCAGCTTTGTCCCCATTGCATGGACATGGTGCATGGACCAGGATTTAAACATACTCAGCAGCAAACAAAATGCACTAAAAGGACCTTCCCCAACCCCACCATGACCCTCTCCATGCTGCCCACTCCACAGGCCCTGAGTTAATGGAAGACCTTGCTGTGTGCCTGGAAGGCCAACAGACTTGGGCTCTGTCAGACCAAGTGGGACAGTGAATTCCAGGGGCAATGACTTTCCCCTGAGAACACTGTGCACCAGCCCACAGACATACAGGTCTAGGCTCTTGTTCTGAAATGGACCCTTGTATCCACACAGAACCTCAACGACTTCAGGGTTGGGGCCCTAGGGATTAAGGTTTGCATTTAAGTGCAGCTTTTGTCATATTCTATTTTAAAGACTGGTGGGCTTGGCTGTGTCATCCCAGACCCACGCTTGCAGGGTGAGGGAGGGCTCTAGTAGGCACAGACAAGGGGAGGACCATGTATTTTGGTTGATCTGCTGCTAATGCCTTTAGGAAGAGTGCATTCCTTCCAAATCTTACCTGCCCTATTGACTCACAAAGGGCAAGGCAGGGCCTGAGATCACTATTTCTGACTATTATCTTGGCACCGTTAGAGCTGAAAAGAAAAGAAAAAAGCAGCCCCCGGTGCGTGTGTGAGAGTGGAGGTGGTAGGAAGAGTTGCTAGGAAACCACAGGAGCTCAACGTGCATATTACCAAATCTGGAAGATAATTCATTCGAAATAATAACAATCATATGACAGCAATTTGCACATTAAGAGCATTAATTTGGCTATCTTAGCCCGCATTTGTCTCAGTGAGGAGACTGAAAGGCGGGTGTCAGTAAAGGTGTGGATCCTCTCCCTAGCCTTTGCAGTTTCAAGATGCAATGTGGCAGAATCTAGCGGCACAGAATGAACAGGGAGGACACTCGGACTTTCTTAAAACATTGTGTGTGGGCTGCTCAGATGTCATGGTGATGAGGGGGATATATCTAGATAGACAGACAAACCCTACATTATGGCAATACCCTGGTAGTCACCTCCCTACACTGTCCATTGGGGATCAATAATGGAATCGTAAGAGGACCTGAAGTATAGCCTGTCCCAAGGCAGAGTATCTCATCATCTATCTCAACACCACATCTCTAATCTGTCTAGGCAAGGTGCAAGGAACAGGTGTTATAGGCCAAGAGATGCTCGTACTAGATGGCAGGATTAGGAACTACCTATCTGTTGTTGTTGTTGATTTCCATATATTTCTAAGGGAGACTGATTTCATTGTTGGTTTATCTAATATTAGTCTCTGACATCATTTCCTACTTGCCAGATACCTGTGGCCATCCAGATTTTCTGTGCCCTTGATTTGGAAGATACATTCCTTCTTAGAGTATGGCTTGAGGTACAATACCCTGAGGTCTAAAAGAAATCTCTTTATAATGTTGGCACATCAGTTGTGTCTTTTTAAACCATCCCAAACAAGCAGAGGATGTCAGGTCTTGTAAGAGTCCTACGTCCACTCCTGCTCCCTCCCTACTGGGCTGGGAGCTGTTATTAGCATTAGCCATCCCATCTAATTTTATCAGCGAAAACCACACTAAGAGCATTCTTGGCAGAAAACACAAATACACTGGATAATTAACAGCTGCCTTACATATTTTTTCCTCTAAATAATGAGGTTCGAATATCTGTAGCACTCTTGGTGTCTACTCTAGTGAGTACTGCATTGCACTACTTGCACAACAATTTTTTTTTTAATTCTTGTATCTGAAAGAAAGCCACCATCAAAGATAACCAATTGAAGGCTTTTATGGTTTGGTTTTCTAGTTCCACAGTGCAATGTGAAAGCCATTCAGTAAGGGCCAGATTCCCCTCTCCAGTATACACTGAGGATCTATAGTTCTGCTCCACAGCTCTCTAGAGCAGAGTTTAGGCTTGCATCTGCATTCTAGATAGAAATTCTATGCTTACCCTTTGCATATGGAAAAATGTAACAAACCAGATTAGGGATTTAGAAAGCAGTGGCTCTTGCCACCCTAGCTATAGTGTCAGAGTAAATAGGAGATGGAAAGAAAGTGCTTTCTTGTATTCCTCTTGTTATCTTCAACTGTTCGTAAAATGGCCTTAGTCTACAACAACGTTCAGGTCCACCATTAACATTGAAACCAAAAAGAAATTTGTCAAAGACTTCTCTTCTATTTCTTAGCTGGAGCCCAGAGTACACATGGAGCTCTGGAAAAACAATGGGCCAGATCCTTAGCTAGTGTAAATCAGCATAGGTCCAATAACTTCAGCTGAGGATCTGACCTATTGTTGTCATGTTCCCTTTGCAGCTGGAAAATAGAGCACGGTGCAAAAATAATAAGGAAAGAAGCCAAGAAATTCAAGGAAGCTGCTGCATTTGCAGTGGAGTGCACACACTGATTATCTGTTCTACTTAGGATGCTGAGAAGCTGACATGACACCTTAAATGAAGCTTGGAAACAAGCTGGACTGCGAAGTTATGAATTGCTAGTGTTACATGCATCGAGAGGAATAATAACTGTTTAAAAAGCAAATGTCCCATGTAATAATAGCCAGTTATTATCCTGCCAGTCCCAGATCCAGCTTGATGCTGCAACAGGCAGGCAGCACTGTTCTAATGAAGTGATGGAGAGGACAGTGTATTTCCTACAAATCACATTTCTGTTGGTCTAACTCTTTTCCTTAGGAAAAAATGGAATTTTCCTCTGAACACCTCAAATCTTTACATTAAAACAGCTTTTGAGCCAGGTTTAAATATTCATTCTTTATTGCTTTGGGGGAGCTGTGGTAGAGCTGCATCTGGAAATTAAATTGTGTAGAGCTCATTATACTCCTATATAATTTGATAGAGCCACTTAAAGTCAGACCTTTATCTTATTTTTTGGTCTCTTCATTGCTTTCCACAGATGAAAGATTCCCCTCCACTCCTCTGTGATTCTTTTAATCTTATCTTACCCTGGGCTCCATTAAAGCAACAGATCGTCGTCTCAAATGCAGTGTATCGTTTAATCTTTTCCAACACAGAAGGACATGATTTGCAATCTATTTATAGAACAATACACAGAATATGGAATTAACGGGGCCTCAGCTTCTCCACTAAGCATAGAGTGACTGATGAGATAGAAAGATTTGACTGCATTTAACATATGGAACTTAAACATTCTTCTGCAATTATATGGTGATGTTTCTTGTTTCCTTCAGGGCTACACAAGAATCTTAATAAATCAGGGCTGGATTCTGCCAGGCATATTTACATTGCATAGTACCTGATTCCTTGAATACTGATATCAATGGGACTACTCAAGGAGTAAGCCACTATTCCGCACGAATCGGGTGGTCAGAATCTGTCCCCAAACCAGAGACACTTTTCACTTAATAAATGTCTTCTAAAGAAAACAGCCCCATGCCTTGCTGCATTATTAATAGAGAAGCTGCTGCATTCCTTCTCCCATCAGGACAACTGAAGGTTCTGCATCACACTATCACGCACAGGATGATAAAATGTATTTGTCCGTGATTTCTCTCTGTGTCTTTCTGTATCTTGCCTCTAGAACTTCTTTCACACAAATCACAGCCTTACCCACTGATGGGCAGAGTTAAGGTGAGCATGCCACAACTCAGTGATGGGTATAGCCATTGGTTGCAAGTAGACTGAACAGTAGGGGGAGCTTTTCTTGTTGCAGCTCTGAGGCACGCTGCTTGCCCGAGCCAAGAAGAAGAGGGGGAGCTGTGCTCCCTCTCAGTCCTCTTCAGTGTAACTTTTAGGCCAATCCCCCGCCTCCAGTGCTCTTTCAACATCGGCTGTGCCCAACAGGCAAAACCCAGCCACAGAGAGCGATCATCTCTGCAAGGCAAATGGTACCAATTGGCAAGCTTAGTCTTTTATCATTCTTTCCCCCTTACTGAGACAGGAGAGATGATGAAGCCAAACAAAACAAAAAACAAACCAACCAACAAAAAAAAAAGAAAGAAAGAAAAGAAAAAAGGTTTTTTTTCTGAGAACTGATTTCCGGAAAATTAGTTTGTACCTCAGCCCTGTAACGATGGCAACAGATTTCAAAAGTGTCTGTCTCTAAAGTTATCTGGACATCCAACCCTCTCACTTAAGGAACCAAACCCAAACCCCCAGCTGGCTTTTGTTGTCCACAACGATAACGTGTTTTTTTAGAAATGCTGGTAGTTTTATCATTTATTTGGTGACAAACTCTTTTACATCCCCATTCCTCCCAGAATAGCTTCCCAATCAATGATTGTAATGTGATCTATTGACCTCATCCCATGGGAGGCAGGAAAAGGGCTAACTATCCCATGCTTGTATGACAGTTGCCTGCCCCAGTGCAGCCACTGGGCCTGGGCCTGGCTGAAGGAAGCTACGGAATGGCAAAGGGGACTCTCAGAAGAATGTGTGGTGGAGAGGGTCTGACTCAATCTCCCTTAGGGACCAGAGCTTTCCCCTGTGAGGCCAAACCCTCCCTGGAAGAAACAGCCGCGTGGAATGACTGACCCTTTGGCTGCACGAAGCTTATTTAATGGGAATCGCGAGCTGGGAGAAGCGTTGGCTGACCCTATTGGGGGAGCACACTTTGTGGGCTTAGCTGGTAGTGGGGGCTGTTGTGGGAGCACTACATAAAGGAGAGAAAGCGGTACAGGTATGGGCTGTCAATGGAAAGAGCAGCATGTGCTGGCTGATAAGACTTGTTCCTGTGTCATTAGGTCCGTCAGAGTAGCTGTTGTTCACTACAAATGGCAGCTCTAGTTTCTGCCTCTCTTCCCAGAGACTCCATGTCTCCCCCCTTCGCCTTCCAAAGGGGAAATCATTGCAATCCCGGCCCTGTGGTCACACTCAGTAATAGGAGGAAAAGGGTCCTAAAAGATGGAATGTGAGCCCATGGCAAATCCCATGTCCTTATAATAATAGCAATAAAAAACTGGCCACTGCCACCTCCCGTGCTTTCCTGAGCACCCAGGAAGAAACCTGCCTCACATTCTGCATGGGCCTCTAATTTGTCAGCCGAAAGCTCTAGGGTTGTCATGGTTACTTGTTTCTCTACCCCTTGTTTTTGCATTCCAGCATTGTTACGTGTTCTTACTAGAATGGCTCCTAATTGTCCTGATTCAATAGCTAGCAAAGCTTGTGCTTCTTATGTGGACTAAAATGAACTTGCTGCCGTATTATGGAGCTAGAGGACAATATGGAAAATTGCCTCTTTATTGTTATTTTTGTTTAGAGTTAATGCTGAGTTGGGTCTCAGCAGCTACACTTAGATGAACAACAGGTGGCTCGAATTATCATCACGCAACAGTCTGCATAGTAAACAGAAGAGTTTTGCTTTACCATGGCAGAGCAGGAAGCTGGGTAAATATTTCCTAAGGAGCAATTTCTCCAATGAATTTAGCGTCTTCTGTTTGTGGAGTACTCACAAGCAGATGGCAATATCCCCAAATGATGATGATTATGTATTATTTGTATCACTGTGGCACCTAGGTGTACCAGTCATAGCACATAGGAGCCACGCTGCGCTAGGTGCTGTACAAACATAGAACAAAAAGTCCATGCTGCATCACTAGAGCTCAATACCAGGCTCCTCAGTACTTTCAGCTGAGCATGTTGGCAGCAGCCCTTCTTGACCAGACTTAGGCAGTTTCAGATTTGGTTTGTTTAGACACCAGAGATGGAGAAGACAACATTAACTATTACAAATCCTATCAACGGTGTTACATAATTAGCCATCTGGGCGGTGCTTTCCAAGCGCAGCACCGCATCCCTGCAGGGAGCAGAGAGGAGACCCTTTCACGTGGGTGACCAGGGAACCACCAAAGGATGGGGGAGATTTGTATGGGTGCTCGCGTGTTACAGCCTACAACCCAGTAATGACTAATGAGTGATAGTAGAGAAAGGGGGCATTTATCAGGGACTGCAACAGACGTGCAGTGCCCCATGGATGAGCAAAGAAATGATTTTAAAGCGGGTCAGTATTCAAGTATGTGCACATGGGTGGAAGACTCAGCCTTTCAGCTCTGGTTCACCTGTTTGAATCCTCCCCTCAGAGGATGGGTTAGGGACGTCTAGTTGTCTTATGCAATATGGGGAACACAAGCAGGAGTTTGAACTAGAGATGGCTGGAAAAGGTTACATAGTTTAAAAAAAAACAAAGGAAATGAATCATTTGACTTTTTTTTGCTATTTTTTTTTTGTTGACAATCAGAAAAATGCTTTACTTTTTAAAACCCTCCAATAACTTTCAGTGTTCCCCCTCTCTTACTCTCCCTTTCCTCCACTGAGGAGGTGGGAGGTAAAAAGGGGGGGAAACATTTAAAAAAATCAAAATGCTGATTATATTTTGTTTGTGTTTTTTTGACAAAAAAACTGAACATTTCCAAGAAAAACTTTCATTTCCTTTGGAAAGCAGTTTTTTTTGTTGTTGAAAAGATATCAACCAACTCTAGTTTTTACCTTATTTCTTCCCCTTCTGCAATCTACCTTTTTCCTTTAATTGGTCCTTAAATCACAGTTCCCTGTCCTCTACCCTGATGGATCTGAGCAGAGCTCTGATAATGCCTCCCTTGCTTAGCCAGATTGTTTCAATGTTAGCTTCTCCTAGTCTTCTCCCTTCCATGCTCCAGAGGATAACCACCTTCCCAGGGCATCCCGCCCCGAGTCAGCCAAAAGAACGAGACAGCCACGTTGAAAATTTCAAATCCAGTTGGCAGCAAATCACATATGCTAATGCTATCTCTATTGACAGATGTGTCAGACATCTTTCTCAGGGGTAAGTTGATGCCATAAATCTAGTGTTAAATATTCTCTTCATCATCATCACTCTTCATCTTCCGTCACATTTTCCGTGCCTACAGGAAGGAGGGCTGTAACACAGGGAACAAGCTGTATCTAACGTGCTTCTCAAGAAGAAAATAACAAAAACGAAACAGTCGGAAGGACATTTATTTCTGACTTTTCCTGGTGCTGCCTTGATTCCCTTTTAAACATTGCCACTGCTACTTCTTCCGTCCTTTCCACAGATTTACAGCTGCCAGTGGAAAAAACATTCTCAGATGTAGCTCTTGCTACCTAGAATAATCTGCCCTGTATCTCTGTTCACCTCATTGACTCCTATCTAAAACAATATTATTTCTCCCTTTTCCCTTTATTCCCCTTTCTCTGTGTTATTGGTCATATGATTGAATGCTTTAATTCATCTGCCAGACAATGTGCCCATTCCACTGCTTTTCCTAATTTATACCATATACTCTTTAGTTGCATGTAATGTTCGGTCCTGTAAAGCACTTTGGGATATAGTTTTATATGAGAGCTGCTCTAGAAAATGAATTCCTGTCGCATAGTACTTCCCCTTATCTACATTTGGGTGTTTGGTCCTTTGCTGGATGCTCATAATGGAACAAGAAGGCATTCAAAGCTTCTACCCCACATTTCCTGAGCTTCTAGGGTCAAAATGCTGTAAGCAAAGGCCACTGGCTAATAAATGAAACATACTGAGCACACTAAACTAGAATACTCAAAAGCATATTTACCGAAGGCCTGGAATCTGTTGAAGGTTTGTGGAAGCTCTGTGGCAGCTGAAGTTATATACTCAGGTGGAAGTGGACAAGTTCAGATTAGCTCATGTGAAATGCTGCACTAAAACCATGCTAATCACTTTGAGATTATCAGCTGTTCTACTATCTTTGCTTGCTTAGCAAATCTAACCATTCTATCGTGAAGACCCTTTAACACTGTTGTCCACAGAATACTTTGGCATCTGAGTATTTACACTTCTCCCTCATTGTGTGTGTGTGTGTGTGTGTGTGTGTGTGTGTGTGTGTGTGTGTAGAAACCCCCCCATCCCTTCAGTCAAATTCCCCCCCCCCCCCCGTTGTGTTGGAAAAGCTCCCAAAAAACCTCCCGGGATGCAGCCTGAGCACCTGCCGTCTGTGGTTTCAAGCCAAGATTTGGCACATCCAGACTTGGGAGAACTCATTTTGCCAAACTTAGAACCTCAGGGGCAGCTCTAGAGGTTTGACTGTGTTCGGCAAGCCAGCAAATGTCTGCCAACAGCAGTGACATGCCCCCACTCAAAGGGGTTTCTGCATGTTTTACTGTCCACAGCAATCCCCCAGCTGCACCAACGCTATCCAGAATTACTTCCAAAGTATGCCTCTTTAGCACAGAGCAGAGCTTCAGGAGGGACGGCCATTGAGACATGCCTGGCTCAGATTCCTGCCCACCTCAATCATTTTGGCTGCTCGAATGTACTGCTGGCTGCCATTGTCAGTGCCTGTGCTTTTAGGAGGGGTTGCCCACCGTACTACAGCCCAATGGCAACACAGGCTGCATGACTAATGCTGCAAATCATACACATGCTACAGGATTTAACACCCCCCCACACACACACACTGTAATAGCACTGAAGAGTGAGACCCCTGCTTTCTTCCATGTTGGAGTGGGACCAAAAGGAGGTTTCTTGCAAAGAGTGGGGCATACCCTCTGCAATGGGAAGTCTGCAAAGCGGAGCGGCAAGTCATGGTATATATTTTTTATGGGCTAATACACCTGCCAACCAGAAAAGGCACTTCTAGGGCCCACGTAAACTGGTTGGGCTGTGCAAAGGTGTGTAACATGAGCTCAGTGCCTAGACAGCCCTGTTTGCCAGCAGTCCAGAGGAAGGCATGTGCACTGGGGCCTGAAGTGGATTTGTTAGAACAGAGTTGAGTCTCCTTTGTTTAAAAAGTGGAAACACTAACCAGGTTTCACATTCACCTTGCAAAACTGGCCAACTAGCCAAGGGCCCCAAACACCACATGCTTAGTAACTGGCCAGGCCATGCCCTTTGAAAAGGAACAACAAATAAACCAACAAATGGCAAACATCCTTTAGATTCTTTGTGGCTGGCTGCACTGAACTTAAAAAAAGAGAAGAGGAAGAAGAAGAGACCCTGAGTGAAAACCACATGACTCCTAGTGTTGCAGACAGGAGGGCATTGACATTGTGTGACCAGGAAACTGCCGAGCTTGGCATGCCTCTTTGCTATTGAAAGCAAGACACGTGGTCTTCTGTTCAGAAGCAATACCAGAGCCCTGAGAAGATGGGGCTGAATGCGCTTAGCCTACGGAAGGGTTCACCGAGAGCAGATATGGCAAGTGTCTCTAAATACTTAGATAGAAAGCTTAGGGCTAGGCCAGTAATAAATGGGAAGGGGAAATGAGAAGAAATGGCCCTACATTTACAAATTGAGGGTTCCGTCGCACAGCCCTTATTCCCTAGCATTGCCCTATTGGGATATAAAGGCTGCAGGACCTATCACTGAGATCCCACAATCCATGACAGCTTGCAGAATTCCCAAACCCAGGTCTGGTGTGGAGCAGTGCGGTCTGCAATGGGATTTGCAGGTGCCCAGCACCTCTCAGTATCAGGCCCCAAGTTCATACCCAGATAATTCTACACAGCCCAGAGTTCCTGCTACAGTTTATTGCCAACATTTCATTCTCCCTGGATATGATGCTGGAGCCAAGGGGCTTGGTACTGCCATAATTAGTTGGACTGTAATTGCAGCAGCTTGGGGACATCTCTGCTCTCAGAAGAGAAGAGAGGAGTGTGCATAATTAAACAGCCCCCTTCAAAACTCTTTAATGCACAAAACCCTTCTATTCCTTTCCATTGACATTGACACCCTCCAGTGTCATTATCTTGCAGCAATAGGTACCTCCTGTATTTCTTCAACACAGTGTCTATCCAATTAATGTACAATGAACTTTCTTATGCTTGGTGAGCATGCAGGCAGCATCAGACTTGGTACAAACAGCTTCCCCCAGGCCCCCTCTCCCCCCATCAGCTTTGCAGTGTGAAAGAGGATCTATACTTGTTATTTCTGGAGCTTGGTCCCAGTAAATAAAAAAGGCCAGTAGAACAAACCAACTTTGTTTGCTATGCTTGATAGAATCTTTCCAACTCAATGAGGCATTTGAGCGGGTTATTTTTAAAGCAGGACAATTTAAGTGACACAAGGACAAGTGTCAATGTCCCCAGGAGATTAAGGAGAAATGAGGTCTCCCTTAACACTTTGAAAAACATTTTGTTTAGAAGCAGTTCAGCCGACAGAGCTAATATTGTCTGTGGGGGTTTTGCTGCCTTCCTTCCTGTTTTTTGTCACCACTTGTGGCATTTGTGTGAAGACAGGAGCTTTGCTGCTAACTAGGTCTCACCTGCTTTCCCCCTTGAAGCCATAAGGCTAAATTCTCACTGACACCAAGAAGGGGAAAAGCCAGAAATCTCTCAAGAAAAGTAGTTCTCTCAAGATTCTCAACCAGTCTTATAGGCTCAAGATGTCTGGAGCATTCACATGAGCTCTCCAAAAGCACCCAAACTTTTGGAAGCTTAACTGAATCAAACCCACACTCAAAAATCTTCTCTCTTCTATTCAGGTTCCTATACATCCCTCATCACCATAACTTCTATTGCATAATATGACTAACATCTGTCACATAAGGTTTGTTCTTTCTCTCTTCCTCTCCCCAAAGGGAAACTGTTTGGGGTTTGAGAATTTATTAAGGGTCTCATATTAAGAATATAAGAACATAAGTATGGCCATACTGGATCAGAGCAATGGTCCGTTTAGCCCAGTATCCTGTCTTCTGACAGTGACCAATGTCAGATGCTTCAGAGGGAATGAACAGAACAGGGCAATTATCAAGTGATTCATCCCCTGTCTTCTGTTCCCAGCTTCTGGCAAACAGAGGCTAGGGACATTCAAATCATGGGGTTGCGTCCCTGACCATCATGGCTAATAGCCTCTGATGGACCTATCCTCCATGAACTTATCTAGTTCTTTTTTAACCCAGTTATAGTTTTGGCCTTCATAACATCCCCCGGCAATGAGTTCCACAGATTGACTGTGCATTGTGTGAAGAAATACTTCCTTTTGTTTGTCTTAAACCTCTCTGAAGAGTTACTACTGATTTACACTGGAGGGTGCTTTAGAACATTTGCAATCCTGAGTCTTCCTGCCCTGGAGAGCCCAGATCAGATACTTGTACCTGCCTATTCTTCGCACTGCGCCCATGCCAGCATGAGTACAAACTGAACTCTTACATGAGAGAGATGTTAATACTGATCTGAGCGGGAGAGCCACTTCATTGTCGAATCTTTTAAATATTCCAGTTCTCAGACTCAAAGGCGTTTGTGACATTCACTCAAGAGCAGCATTGTATCAATGTCAGGAAGAAGTTCTGTTCTTAAAACATCATTCAGAAATAAACAGTCCCCGTCACCCCCTCAAATTTACCAAATGAACCTTGTCAGAAATGATCAATTCATCTCTCACTGAGGCTGACCCAGTCTTTGCTGCATGCCAGAGGAGAGAATTTGACGACACCGCACAACGCATTCAGATTGCCAGATCTCCTTGTAATTAATTCTCTTGTAATACAGTTTGGGGAAAGAGCAATTTATCTTTGAGGTGTTTAAACTGATAATGGGTATTTTTTTGTCTCCTCTTTAAGGCAAAATTTGATCTCAGTTTGTTTTTCAAGGACATGTGTGTGGATTTTAATAAACATCTGCAAATATTTGCTCATGCCATTTGAACTCATCTCCGCGTTAGGCCAATACCTTCTGAGCAGCAACAACAGCTGGGCTTTAGCATATGATAAAGTAGGGAAGCATAAGTGCTGTTGAATGCCTTCCCATTTCTCAACTTTCTGAAAAAATGCAGCTGCACCTAAAACTCAAATTAAGCTGGAGAACTCAGGTTTAATCTCACTCTTATCCTCCTATCTGTACATCTATTTGAATGTCACATTTAGCCAGATATGACATGCTTATGTTATTTCTGCCTTTATTACTGCTCATTAGATGACCCAAGTCTAAGTCATGCATTCAGCTGTATTTATCTCTAGTTTTAGGAGCCTGCAAATTGAAATTCTTTTGAGCAAAACTGCAAAGGCTGGGGAAATTTGGAAGAGAATTTAAATACATGGTCTGAATATTAAGTTGGAGACTAGGGAGGAGGGAGTATCTGGCTGCTGACAGAATTTCTGTTTAATGAGTCAGATGTTTTGCTGTGACTTGTCTCCATGGGATGCAGCAGAGTGGGGTATGTCCTGATTCTCAGACTGGCTTTACATTTGTCCTAACCTTGTTGTAGTTTAGAGCAGCCTCAGGGCTGCCCTAAAATGTGTCAATTGGTACTACTGACCTACTGAGAATAGCCAGACTGCAGTAGCACTCCAGCTATGCCTACCCCTTTTAAAAGAATTCATTAAAACAGGAGGAAACCATTTCTAGCTCTAGATTTTAAAATGTATTTATGTTCCATAACAGTTGTGCTTCCTGCAATAGACTGAAGTTCTTTTAAAGCATCTACAGTAACTGACACACACAAAATATTTACCATGCTGGTGACAGACGGAGAAAAGAGAGAGAGCCCAAGGCATATTTAGCACAGCCAAAACCTAGGAAATGCATTTGTGGTGTTTCACGCAAAAAATGCCATCGCTTAGCTTGCTCCTTAAAGGGAACAGTGTATGACAGCCCTGATGTGGATGCACAGGGCTAGCACATGTGCAAGGAGCTTTATCCCGCCCCTCCTTGCACGACTCCTCCGATACCAGATACACTTACACTCCCTGTACTCAGGGAAGCATCAGAATTGTTAACTTGCTGCATCCCGCAGTGGGCAAGGCCTATGCCCCACCATTCCTTCCTTCCACTAGCCCATGTTCCAGAGAGGTCTCGCCAGGGACTATGGGGATGTAGGATGCACGCCCTAAAGGATGATGCAGACTAGACACCTTGAAGAAGAACTGTTCTATTTAGTCTTATGACTCCTCTGAGCCTGCAGGGTGCAGCACAGCTCTGCAGCCCCCCCACCTCCACCCAGTGGCTTAGTTGTTCCTAAAGTGATAGTCACATGCGTGGGGAGGGAGAGATTCATTATTGTGTTAAATATTCTGTTATCTTACCCTGAAAATAGATTCGCTCAACTCATTTTTTTATAGCAAGCCAGATTTCCGTCCTGGGCTTCTGTCCCTATTTTACACTCGGGGGGGGGGGGGGAGGGGGAGGGAGAGGGAAAGTAGGGCTGAGTCTTCTATCTGCACAGCCCAGAACAAGGAACTCCATCCTCCATCTACTATCTCCAGACCTTTCGGCTCATGCTCAGAGTTCAGCCCCAAACTATAGCTAGGAACCGTAATGCCCCCCCTTGGAATCCCATGACGTCAGTCTGTCTCTGGCAGTTGTCTTCAGGACACATCACCCTGCTCCCAAAGTTCTTATTCTCAGCTCCCAAGGACCCTTCTCTTTGCTGCCAGCCGTCTCAATCTCAAGTCTGTCTTCTGTTGCATGCCTGCTGCCTCTTGACTTCACAGCTCAACCCTGCTCCCTCCCCCTGAGGTGTTTGCTAAGACATGCATTCCCAGTGCCACACGCTCTGTCTGTCCCCTGTCAGGTCCTCCTGCAATAGTCACCAGCTACAGTTAAGTGACAAGCTTGGTATGTGATCCAGGAGGCAGAAATTTAGGAGACCTGTGTTCTATTCCTGGCTCTGTCAGTGGCCTTGAACAAGTCACCTCACCTCTTTGTGCTTCTATTTTCCTGTCTGTAAAATGGGAGTAATATGGTTTACTTCCTTCATAAAGTCCTTTGAGATGTACAGATAAAAAGAGCTATTACTATTTAGGTGGGAAATTTAACCATTACTTATATTTGTCCTACTCCAGCAGATGGAAGTCAAACCTCTGGGGGATGGTGCTGGAATCCACATGATGTTCAAAGTAGCTTCTAAACTCCCATAGACAAATCCCCAGTGAGACTATCATTAGTGCATTGCTGTGTGTGTCTTTCTCTTTAGTATTCCTACGCTAATCAGCATGTGAGGATTACTTATGCTTTTGACTTGAGAAAACTTTACAAATCCAGCAATATATCCAATGCCAAGGGGAATTAGAAATTTAAATCTAGGAAAAAAATTATACACTGTGTGTGTCAATACAGCAAACCTGATGAGAGCAGCAATCAATCATGTGAGCATGAAGGTTAGCGGCATATATCCTCTTTACAAAACAGATCAACAGCCAACAAAAAAAAAGGGAGAAAAATGAATCCATGCAAAAATCTTCAATATGAATCCTGACTGCATGGAAATGATACCATAGCAATGTGGGAGGATAGGCTTGTGGTTACGGCATGGACTTAGAACCCAGGAGATCTGTATTCAACTCTTGGTTCTGCTATAGGTGTCTTGTGTGACCATGGGTGAGTCATCTGTTTAAATAGTAAGTTCTTTCGCGTAGTAACTGACTCTCACTGAATGTACAGTACCTAGCAATGGGGCCCCTGTCTCAGTTAGGGCCTGTTGTGTTAGTTGCAATAAAATAAGTGAGCCCAGAGAGGCTGCCATAATAACATAATATTATGCAGTATTTGTCCAAAACAACATTTGCAAAGGCATTTTTCTCTTTAAAATGTTGTTTTAATCACAAATGACATTGTAAATTAAGGCAATGGGGGGATGTTGTTTTTTTTTAAATTAGACATTTGAATCTGTAATAGATTTTGCTATTTAGCAATGAATGGATTGTGGTTTTAGTTGCTTAAAAGGTATTTGAGTGACCTGTGAATTCACAGTGCTGGGAAATTAATTGTTAATTGGACATGGTTTTGTTGTTCTTTATGTTGTGATTCCAAGGTCTGAAATTGAAGTCTCTGCACGCAGATGGGATTGATTGTGGATCTGTCCTCACGGGAACCAAAGTTAAATTTTCCATTCGCAAGTAGCTTTGGTGCTGCATAATATTCAGTTATAATGCTTGTAATATGGTCCTGTTCATTACCTGTTGGAATATATTCTTCTGACTTGGGATTCTGATGGAGAGTGCTATTTGGGACGGAATTGTTCAGTAAAGGGGATTTTGTGGTGAATGTTAAAAGGGGATTTTACTGCGGGAGAAAGCTGGAGGATTGACAGTGCTAGAGACTGAAATCCTATCAGCACAGAACAGATGCAACACAGGAGGCAGTTTTGCAAGCTCACGATACACACTTCTTTGCTTGTGAGAGAAGGTGGACAGTGAGTGAGTTCTGAGGAAGTCTGGGCAGTTGGAACTCTGGGAGATCTTCGAGAAGGGAGCTTTCCATCCATGACTCCACAACATGCTTCAACGCTCATCCAGAGTAGAGGATAGGAATTTAGACTGATTTTCAAAGAAGTTTAAGAGCTTTAGGCACCTAATTCCCTAATCCCATGGGAACTGGGCACCCAAATCCCTTAGGCAGCTTTGAAAAGCTCGGACTTCGCCTCATATCCCATCCTTACCAGTATCAGTGCTTTCTAAATTGCTTTGGGATTCCTTGTCTATCGCAAACGCGATACAAAATCAAATTATTTTCTACAGTCATCTCTGACTGCAAGTGAGATGCTGGAGCATATGCATGTTTTATTTATTTCTCCTACAGCTTAGTCTTGATTTTATTCATTTCCATGTGTGTTTCCTTTATGTGTTTATAAAACTTGTATTTAATAATATATTGCGTTTTGTTCATTATTGCAGGAGAAATTCCACTCATTACAGCTCTTGTTGCAATGGCTGTCACTTGGACTTAGCAACAGACACTTTAGTGCTTAATAGCTTTACTTCAGTCTCTTCTGTAAAAGACAAGGAGGTGCCTAGGTGCTATTTAAGCTACTTAGAAGAAAGTCAATTACTGAATATTTGTCTCTAGCGCATAAAAAAAGACAAGTCAGCCCCATCACCAGCTTTTATTTTATTTTCAGATTTGCCGCAGGGAACATTATTTAACATTCCCACTCGGCAACAAGATAAAGCTGGACCTTTTTTGTGTCCGATACTTAAGGCCGAGGCCTGGGCTACAGCTAAAACTTGGGTCAACCCAGCTATATTGTTCAGGGCTGTGATGTCGCTGGGTTGACCTAACCCCACTGCAAACACAGCTACATCAACAAAAGAATTCTTCCATCAACCCAGCTACTGCCTCTTGGAAAAACTACAGCAACTGAAAAACCTCTGCCATCACTCTAGCTGGGTCTACACTACCCGCCTGAATCGGCGGATAGAAATCGACCTCTCGGGGATCGATTTATCACGTCCCATCGGGACGCGACAATCGATCCCCGAATCGACGCTCTTACTCCACCAGCGGAGGTGGGAGTAAGCGCCGTCGACGGGAAGCCGCAGAGGTCGATTTTGCCGCCGTCCTCACAACGGGGTAAGTCAGCTGCGATACGTCGAATTCAGCTACGCTATTCACGTAGCTGAATTTGCGTATCTTAAATCGACTCCCCCCTGTAGTGTAGATGTAGCCTCAGATAAGTGTTGACACTAGGTTACAGCAGTGGCACCTGTAGTGTAAATACTCTGTCTTGGTTACAATGTCCTTACAACCTACCAGGCATAGGTCTCTCCTGCCTAGCTCTGAATGTAATCCTTTACTCCTGTGTAAAGTAAATACAAAGGTGAGGTGTAAAACACCTCTGCTCAGAATGGTAGCACTTCACACTCCCTGGGAAGAGTAATGGTAGGCAATTATGAGTGGGTGGAGAGGTGCCCAGGAGACAAAGGGTGTGATTCTTCACTCACTCCTGCTAGTTTTACACCAGCATTACTCCATGGACTTTCAGTAGATATACTCCTGATTTACACCGGTGGAAGGAAGTGACGATCCAGGCTCAGTTCTATGGTAAAATGGGGTGCACACACTGAAAGACTTTGAGAACCCCTGCCCTAAACATTATGCCTGCTGGAATGGACTGTGTGCATCAGTGAGATAGATATCGTTGGCTCTTCTCTCCCCTCGGTTGTCTTGTTTCCTGAGCTGTTCCTGTGATGCTCAGCTCCAGAACAGAGACATGACTGCATCCCCTCTGCTATATTACAGACCCATCCGGTTACTGTATAGCAATCTCTGGGGTTTGAAGCTAGCCTCTTGGCTTTTGCTGTCATTTGGATCTCCTTTGAAAATTCTTGCACTCTTCCTGGTTTGATAGTGAAATTATTCCACTATGAAATATAAACTTGTCTGAGGATAGTTCTGTATCCATAACAACATTCATTCCTCCCAACAGGTACCTGCTTCTCTGCTACCTACAGCACTCAGGTCTTTTTCACTAGTATGTAGGTAGGTGAGCAGCTTGATTTTTACATATGATTAAATGTCACAGATTTCACAGGGGGGCTATAAGGAAGCAGCACTGGAACAGTGCAGTGATCTCAGCCACAGATAACAATGATGAAATCCACTTTCAGATTAATGGCCTCATTCCTCTCTAAGGACCTTCTATGAATATCAAGGTTGGAACATAGTTTAACTTAATTGATTGACAAGCTGCAGGTAGGTGGGTGAGGAATTCATGAACGGGCAGATGGGAACTGGAGTATATGCATGAGGCAGTTCAGGCTATGTCTACACTACGCACCTTTTAGTGACACAACTGTGCCGCTACAGCCGTGCCACTATAAGGTGCGAAGTGTAGCCACTTTCACCCACAACAAGCGGCGGCAGCTTTGTCGGCAGGAGAACTCTCCTGCCAGCAAAGCGTGTTCACGCCGGCACTTTTTGTCGGCAAAACTTTTGTCATTCGGGGGTGTGTGGTTTTTTTCACGCCTCTGAATGAAAAATTTTTTGCCAACCAAGTTCCAGTGTAGACAAAGCCTTAGAGTGGTGTGGTAGCTGAGAATTTATGCAGCCTATTGATACCTTACTTGCTTCAACCCATCTTATAATAAATGCCATACATAGCAATTTAGAAGTTGCAAAGATGAACCAGCAGAGGCTAGACTTTCACTGTCTTGAAATATAACCTCGTGTCCAACCAGGTGGCTGTACTGGAATTCTGGATAGTTTGATTTCCAGTCTGTAGACACTTATTCTATCTTCCAGGCTGCACCACAACGTAAAGCCAAGAAGCCAAAGCTCAGTTTACCTAGAGGCTTCTCAAGTCTGGGCTTGATACTGCTGTCACTGATCACAATCCACACGGAACCAGATTCTCAGCTGGTGTGCACTGATGTAGTCACTGGAGCTATGCTGACTTACACCAGCTGAGAATCTGTACACTGACTTCAGAGATTTCAGATCAGAGCCTATGTCACCAAATCATTGATGTGCTTGGAGGAGGGGGATATGTATAAATACTCACTAAACTGCTACACACCAAAGCTTTTCAACTCTAATCTAATCTAATGCACCAATCTATCCATTTGTGGTATTTATATGGTAGGACTGTAGTATAGATATACAGAGACAAGGTGGGTGAGGTGATATCTTGTATTGGGCCAACTTCTGTTGGTTAAAGAGACAAGCTTTCTAGCTTACACAGAGCTCTTCTTCAGGTCTATGTAAGCTCGAAAGCTTGTCTCTTTCACCAACAGAAGTTGGCCCAATAAAAGATATCACCTCACCCACCTTGTGTCTCTAATATTCTGGGACCATCACAGCTACAACACTGGAAATGTATAGAAATACAGTGAGGCTCTGCTGTATAAGCTACTTAGCATTAAAATTTAAACCCAAAGGGATCTGCTTGTGTGAGCCCTATGCCCACAGGCAGTCCCACTGAAGTCACATCACATTGCAAGGCTGGGTCCTACATGAATTACTGTAGAGACTCATACCAGCCACATGATGGCTAATGCCATGTGAAACAACTGCGTGGATGGCACTTTTTACCAAATGGGCAGAGGTGTGTGTGTGTGTGTATATACATATTTTATATTTACATTATTATGCATTTATATTATGTTTTTCATCTAAATTACATTGTGTTACACTCTACATTTCAAATAGCTGGTAAAATGGAGATTTTTTGCAAGATTTTAAAGGATATACAGTATATACACTGTCAAATCCATTTTGAATGTAGATGCAACACCCAGAGCTAATATATGGCAGATGCATTTCATTTCTGCATGGCAGCTGTCCACTTGCTGCTATCCTAGAGGTCCAGCATGCCAACATTTGTGAATTTGCCGGTCCCATCTCTGCCCTCTGAGATGCAAGAGGGAGACACACCCTAGATACTTGCCTGGGGTAGAAATAACACATCTTTCTTCTACTACCCTCCATCGAGTCCCCTAACACTGGATTCCTGGCAGACAACATTTCACAGAAGAAAAGAAATCTTTAGGCTAGATCTACACACAAATGCTACAGCGCCGCAGCTACACAGCCGTAGTGTAGACACTTACTACAGTGTTGGAAAGGGTTTTCCATTGCTGTAGGTAAGCCATCCCCTCGCGAGGCAGTAGCTAGGCTGACAGAAGAATTCCTCCATCCATCTAATAGAATCTAAACTGGGGCTTAAGTTGGGTTAACCACATCTCTCAGGTGTGAATTTTTCACACCCCTGAGCGACATAGCTAGGTCGACCTAAATTTTAAGTGTAGACTGGGCCTTAGTCTCTAGTAGCTATAAGAACCTGATTCTGCAATCCTGGCTCTCGTATAAGTTGGCAGGTCCAAAATGAAGAATCCAATACATGCGTTATATTTTTGCACTGAATGTATTAGTATATCCCTGGTAAACCCCAGAAATTCCCAGGAGCTGCTGATTATGGCCAGCCTTTAATTCTGTATGACATGCAGTAGCTTTTTATTTTTTTTTAAAAAGCTCGGACATGATAAGACTACAAAGGGACCACGCTGCCAAAAGGGTGAATAACTCCTGATAAAGGTAAAAAAGAAGGATGTACATTTTTTATCACAGTGGAAGCGGGCTGGTGTGTAATCAAGGGCAGCAATGGAAACCCCATTGCTTCATACATTTAAAACAAGATTAGATGAAAATACATTGTAGTGAACTAGATTGTGTGTGCATAGATGTGGGCAGATGAGTGTGTTTGTATAGGCGTAAGTAAATGCACGTGTGCGTAGAGGTAGGTAAGGTGTGTGTGTGTGTACCACTGCCCTTACTAGATAGAAACAGAAGTGGCAGTTGTGTCTCATATGACTTACACACAATGATTTTGAGATTTGCCATTAGCTTAAGTGTAGCAAGATGGGCTTTTGGAGCAGAAGGCTGTGAATTCTATCCCTGCTTTTTCCAAAAAGTTCCCAGTGGCCATGCTGTGTGACGCAGGGACAACAGTGAAATTCCAACGTGACCATGGATTTGTTACAATATCATAGGGGACAATTCTTCCCCTATGGGGGAATGGTCTAGGTGACCGAGCCCTGTGATTTGTGTGTAACTTTTATTCTTCCCTTAATGCTAGCAACTCCCATCATGATAAAATGCCCATGTTGCGTCTGCGTTGCTAGTGATGCTACCAGTAAAACAGTATCACCATTAATGTGGTGTGACTGTAAACGGTGCAGTCTGTCAGTGGAAGGTGCTGTCTGGGATAAATGGGACTTACCTTTTGTGCTCTTCGCTTGTCAGCTCTCTGATTCTGATGATAAATTCGGCTGAAATTGGAAACAATAACTGGGACAGGCAGCGCAATGACCAGCACTCCGCTCAGCGAGCAAATGGAGCCAAATATCTTTCCAGCAATCGTCTTGGGCACCATGTCACCATAACTAGAGGGAAACAAAGACAAAAAGAGGGCCCGCTCCTTTAGACAAAGCCAACCATGCCAAGAGCCTGTGTAATTTCACTGAGCATGCAGACAAACTGAAAGGTCAAGCTGGACAGTAAAATCTAATAGCCAACAACAGGGCACTGGTGCATTGCATCCCAAACAATCCTAATACTAGCTCCATGGGAAAAGTATCATTGGATTCAAAGAGAGTGTCTTGATAATAGCCAAAGTCAGGTCTTGAATAGGAGCCTTACCAAAAACTTAGAACAGCCTCCTCTTGGTCCCCAGTGAATATATAGTCAGAAACTGTAACTGGAGTTTTCAAAAGGACTGGTTCATTTTAGGTCGACAACTAAAGAGAGTGGCAATCTCATGTCCTGGTATATGCATAAGATGATCACTACAGAGATCAGGAAGGCGTTTCCCCACAATGTGCAGGATTATGCTATTGGCTAGCTGTATTATAGTTTGGATTTGCTATTCATATGTTTGTCTGAACTACAGGTGTTGGCCAGGGCTGAAGTCAGGATGCTGGACAGGAAGGACCAGTGATCTGAATCTGTGTAGCAAATCACATGTAATGGAGGGACCTGATTTACCACTTCTTTTATACTGGTGTCACATTACTGATGTCCATGGATTTACCCCTGATTTACTCCATGGTAGGTCAGAAGAGAATTAGGTCTTTCGACTCCAATAAATGTCAGGAAAGCTATGATTTAGAGCTCTGCAAAATGACTGAAACCTCAAGCCAAGTCTGCTGCTGGGCTTACCTTACAAACTGAAAACTGAGTTTGTGTTCATTGAAGGATTCACTAAGGATTGATAAGGAAAACTTGGGTTGGTTTATATATTTAAATAAAATTCCAGTGGACACTTCTGGTTTCACATATATTCAGACGTTTTTGATTTATTTAACCCCAAATTCAATAAGAAACTCAATCACATGAACCCAACTGGAAAACATTGAAACAAATCTTAGCAAACTCCAACCTAAGTTCTGCACAACTCTCTCTTCATTAACAATTTTATTTTGCATTTGGAATAATGTTGGTATAAGCAGAGATAAAAGAATCCCCTTAATTTTTATACTAATTGAAAATCATGTTGATCTAACTTCTTTAGATTTCACATGACAAAAACTGCCACAGAGTAAAGTGCTACTTTACTGCTGTTTGTGTTTTTATTTTGCATATTGCAAAAGCTTTCTGCTGTATTTGTATCTGTGGAGAAACCCTCAATGCTTTGACTTGTGGTTACTCACTAGTGCAATAAGAAGCATGCCTGTTATTCCCTAAGGGAACAAACAGTACTGTAACTGCTCTGGGTTCTGACAGGTGATTGGCTGACCTAGCTTACTGACTGCCATATTATAGTGAAGGCAAAGCACTGTAGTGAAGGTAATTGGGATTTTGAATTTACAGTTTAGTCTGACGCAATCTCCATATTGCATCACAAATGATTGGACCTCTTAATTCCAGCTGACTGCCCCATCACTCATGATTCCTCCATATCACAGCACAACTTATCAGAATTTGGAATTCTAATGGCGTGCCAGCTATTGGCAAAGCGAAAGCAACCGCCCTGCTCTCAACGGATGCGGAGGTGACCTCGGCCAGAGAAGGGTGTTCATGATCCCATGCAGTTTGCCTCTAGAAGTGATTTCAGTGCTCTCTTCTGCAAATGACTGTCAGACAAGTCAAACTCACACCCAGAGAAATGAATTACAGTGTCTTCAGAGCAGCCAGTAAAGGTCACATTTTGTAGTTAGCACCCATGTGGTGTAATAGGAACATGATGAAGTCAGTTATCGACTGAACTTATTGGCATATATGAGTTGCCTTGTTAAAGCATTCATTGTGTATGTTACCATCAAAGCAAACACAAATGACTATAAGCTGGAGGAAGGAAAAACAAAAAGCAGAGCAGACAAGATTTAGGCACTCTACAATCAATACTGTAACTTGTTTAAATGTGTATTGCAAATGAGAGCCCAGGATACAAACCTTTTGGGCACAACAAGTGGGATATTCAAAAGCTCCTAAGTGACTTAGGAGCACAGCTCCACTGGGACAAGGTGGAAAGGCTCTGCCTGTGTTCGGCATGTAAAGGATTCCCTGGCTCCCTGCCTGATTCTTGACTCATCTAGGGCGGGGCTGTGAGAGGACGGGGGGGAATGCAGAAAAGGGGGCCAGGAGAAGGGCGTGTTCCTTCTCTGTTCTGCTTACTGAAAACTGGAAAGAAAGGTCTCTGGCTGCTGTGACCAGGGTCGGCTCCAGCTTTTCTGCTGCCCCAAGCGGCCAAAAAAAAAAGAAAAAAAGCCCATCGGTGGCACTTCGGCGGCAGCTCAATCGCGCCGCTTCATTCTTCGGCGGCAATTCGGCGGCGAGTCGTTCACTCCCTCTCTTCCTCTTCAGCGGCACTTCGGCGGCAGCTCAAAGAGGAAGAGACGGACTGAGGGATCCGCTGCCGAAATCCCGCCGAAGACCTGGAGGTGCCGCCCCGATACAGGACAGAGTGCCGCCCCTTTGTATGGGCCGCCCCAAGCACCTGCTTCCTTCGCTAGTGCCTGGAGCCGGCCCTGGCTGTGACCTGGTGTCCTGAGTCATGTTGCTCATGTTTTGGATCTTGGATCTGACTTATGGGCTTTACCTTTTTACCATTTGCTGGCTGGCAAATCTGCCTGCCTGCTTTCACCGTCCACGAGCTTGATGGGTAAAACTTCCTGTGCAGAGCAGAGCCTTAAGCAGAAATTCTTATCTGGTGAGACATTCCAATATGTCAACCTTTTGTTTCATCCTGAACTGGGATGGAAAGCTGAAATTAGTGACATTTTTTGCAGCATGAAAAGGTCCCAACATTTTTGATTTGGAAATGTTGGAGAGTTTTGTTTTCAGCATCCCAAACTGAAATGGAAAATTCCCAAGCAGCTCCGCTTCTATAACTTTGGAATGCAATAAGGGAGTGGTCAGTTCTGATGGCTCCTCCTGACTGGCTAAGATTTGCATACATCCTGTTGTGACACCCCTACCCCCATTCTCTAGACTGCTTGTTTGTCCCTACGACTTTGTCCGTCTTGTCATTTAGAGTATAACCTCACTGGGACAGGGACTGCCATTTCCTGCATGTCTGTACAGTACCTAGCACATTGGGGCCCTGGTAGGTTGGCCTCTGGTTGCTACTGCAATGTAAATGACAATAGGAAGTGTGTGTACTGTGAGATGTAGTGTGACACAGTTGCTAACAAAGGTGTATCGAAATTCGGACACTAGGCGGCAATCTCTTTAAAAAAATGCACACAGTCATGATACAGGCTTGGATTAACATCTTCCCTCATTGAGGAAAATAAGCTGTTTGCTGACTGCAGTCACCAGCAGTGGCTTCTTATTAGCATTAGGGAACCATAAAGAGGCCCTGACTGAGATCAGGGCTCCACACATGGAAAGAGTTGGTTCCTGCCCCGAAGGCTCACACTAGAAATTAACAAGACAAGGAGTGGCAGAAAGGGAGTTCTGTTTTGCAGATGAGGCACAGAGAGGTGATCTGCCTAGGGTCTATGGCAGAAATGGAAACTGAACCCTGCTCTTGTGAGTCCTGATCCAGCACCTTCATCCCAGGACCATCCTATTCATATATAATAAACTTCAGCTTTGTCCCGACCTGGGGTTACACCCGGAGGGTGGCCACTCACACACTTTACAGCATCACTATCCACGACCCTGTGCTGATGTGTTGTTAGAAAAATACCCGACCAGGCACAGTAACATGCCAGAAATGTGGGTTCTCTTATGGGGCCTGACCCTGCAAAGTGCTGAGAGCTCAGCGCTCCTAGCCCCAACCTATGTTGTTGTTTTTAAAAACTTGCTCTCCCTTGCCTGCTCTCTTGTGCTTTGCTTATTACGTCTCTTTAGGTGTTTGCCGGTCCATGCGCCAATCTGGCAGTAGGGGAGGTCTCTGGGTGGAATGCGGAGTGCTTGGTTGGAACACAGACCTGACTTGCTATTCCAGTCCATTACACACAGTCTAGCCACGACTGTGCTTGAGGGTCCCTTGTGCGCTTTCTTTCCATGCTGAAAGGTGCATAGGCTATTTGGCCCAATATCTGACATAAAAAATCATGACAGGATCTTCTCTGGGCTACTGCACTCCTTTGTCTCCGGCAAAAGGCTCTATTTAAGGCACCAAAGGCCAAGTGACAGCAGCCTTCCACATCTCTGTCGCATTTTCAGTTTTCTGAATTTTCTGTAATTGTCTCACACGACTGGCTGAAGTTTAATTGAACCATGCAGAGGCCTTTTTCTGGATTCACCTGCAGTCAGTGTGCTAACATCCCATGCGATGCTGCTAATCAATAAATCATTCTTTGTCTATTAACTTTTTAGACACTGCCTTACACAAAGATAGTTTAAAGGCTCTTGTTAAGCAATAACTTGTTCTGTCTCATTTGATACTGTCAAGATTCTTTTTTTCCCCTTTTCCCCTGCTGCCCCTGGACGCAATAGAACTGCAAATTAATCATATGCCTCAAACATGACCCTGCTGACCTGCAGCATAGAGACAGACCTTCTGTGCATCCGCGGAAGGTGTAATAACTGTCTGGCACACGCTCCATTTTCATGAATTCGGTTTAGGTAGGGTTACCATACGTCCGTTTTTTCCCGGACATGTCCGGCTTTTTGGTAATCAAACCCCCATCCGGGGGGGAATTGCCAAAAAGCCGAACATGTCCGGGAAAATACCGGCCGGGCACTTCCCGTCCCGCGGCTGTTCTGCTCCTCCCCTGACTCTTCGGCTCTGTTTAAGATCCGAGCTGCCCGAGCACTCCGGCTTCGGGCAGCCCCCTTGCCTCCGGACCCCGAGCTGCCGGCCAGGCACTTTCCCTCCCAGGCTCCAGCTGCTCTGCTCCAGCAGCTGGGGTCCAGAGGCACGGGGGCTGGCCGAAGCCGGTAGCGCTCGGGCAGCTTGGCTCTTAAACAGAGCTGAAGAGTCAGGGGAGGAGCACAGCAGCCGGAGCCGGGGAGGGGAAGTGCCCGGACGGGGGCTCAGGGTCCAGAGGCATGGGGGCTGCCCGAAGCCTGAGCGCTACCAGCTTCATGGTTTGCCGGGCAGCCTCCAGACCCTGCGCCCCCGGCTGGGCGCTTCCCCTCCCGGGCTCCAGCTGTGCTGGGGAAGCGCCGGCCGGGGGCGCAGGGTCTGGAGGCTGCCCGGCAAACTGTGAAGCCGGTAGTGCTTGGGCAGCCCTTTTCGTGTGGCTGGGAGGGAGGAGGGGGAGTTAGGGCGGGGACTTTGGGGAAGGGGCGGGGAAGGGGCGGAGTTGGGGCGGGGCTGGGGTGTGGGAAAGGGGCCTGTGGAGTGTCCTCTTTTTTTATTTTTTAAATATGGTAACCCTAGTTTAGTATGTTCGTACAGACTGACTGCGAGCTTCCCTGTTACTCAGGGCTTCAAAGGAAGCGCTACAAAAGGGTCAGACCAGCAGTGTGTGGAGAGGAAGCTTGCTTAAGATATTTTTATCTTGACTTGGGCAAACACTGGGAAATGTACTGTAAGGAGCAATTCTGCACTGGCTGGAGTAGGCTGGACTGGAATGAGACTTCACAGGTCTTCGCCAATGCTGACTCCTGTGTGCATCTACACAGCAGAATTATCTGGGCACAGAATTTTGTTGAATTTACTGGGATTTGGTGTCTTGCAATATAAAGTGATGCTGATAACTTAAAAAGTACCAAGTAACTCAAGATGTTGCTCTCCTTTTCCCTCTCTATCACCTTTCCTTCCTCTCCCTTCCCATTCCCTGACCTTTCTGCTCTTCTTCCCTTATTTGGGGGAATTTTTTTTCAATAAAATATAAGTTTAAAAAACAAAGAAAGAAAGAAAGAAAAAGGAGAAGTTGGGATTTTATTTGCCAACTCTGCATTGAATTGAATAAGAACCAACAAAGTAGCAAAAAGAACTTGAACCATTTCTAGGCTGCTCATTGTTAAAGAAAAGTTTATCCATTGGTTAAAAGACCTGGGTATCCACCCAGCTATCCATCCATTTTCATATCACTGGGATGCATAACATGGCCTCTGTGCCCTGCTGGATATATGCTCTGTAGAGTGAGTTAATCTAGCAACTACAGGGTAACTTTTCTCTGGGACTATAACTGCTGTGTTTCTATTGACTACAACGTGTGTGAGAACAAAGACAAGGTTATGCATTGTTGCAACAATGTTCAAACCCACACCTTCATTTAATTCATTAATTAATTCTGGAGACAGAGCAGTTCTGTGACGCTGCAACAAGGAGCACTTCCTGGAAACTGGTGGAGTTGCTCTATGATCTAAATCACTTCTAGGTGTCTCTCCCTGTGTTTAGTAAAACCTTAGCATGCATACACAGTATCCAAGTGGGTGATTCATTACACAACCTCCTCCCACTGCAACCAAATAAGAAGTTCTCCTTTTGTGTTGTTTTGTTACTGCTGTGCCAACCCTTCCAAAGTGAATTTGAGCTGCATCATTTGGAATAAATCAAGTGTCTCTGGGCTCACACATGGAGCTTCTGTCAAACATTCCTGGTTGGGGCAGTGATGTAAAGCATTTAATGACAGGGCACTTGTAACTTTTAGAGGCATGACTAAAGCAAGGCAAGACATGGTGCATCTGGTATAATTTCTGCTTCTCTGGGGAAGTGGGAAAGGTGCTAAAGAGGCTAAGAAGGACTCCGCTTGCAGCTATGAAATGCTCAACCTGTTCCAGAGGATAACAGTGGTGAGCTAGTGTTTAACCATTAGGTTATGCTGTAGCAGGTGCTCTGCATGTCACCAGGTTTCAGAATGTTGTAAGGAAGTGCGAGCTGCCAGAGCTGATTTTGAATCACCAAGGGAGAGCTTAGAACCACCATAGCAACTAAATTTTCTAATAGATGCAACCAAAACATGTGAAGACAATGCAGGGTTGAGAACAGTGGCTGAATAGTGGTGATGCAATAACATCTTTAAAGACTTTCCTATTATTATTGTTTAAAGTGCACCTAGTGTTTGTGAAAGCTGCCAGACTGAGAGCGCTGGAGACTGACTATGTCTAGCTACTGAACAGGCGCTAAGTGGCATGGGCTGTGCCACCATTAAATAAGCATCACAGACCTGTGAGAGGTAAATAAGGGAGGTTGTTTCACCCATGTGTATGCCTCTCGAATGCAGCAGATGTTCAAAACTCCACAGCAACAGCGTAGGCAGGAAAAGGAGAGGAATACCATCTCTGAATGAAATTGGTGGGGAAATTTCAGGAGGTAGAATGTAGTTACTTGAGTTGGAACACAGCCAGACACTAGCGTTAACAGCCTTATCTCTTGTAGAAAAGATCACCATGGGATCTTCAATGACCGCAAAAGGCCACGGCCTTGGTTTTATATCCTGATTGAATTATGGCACCTCCAGCTTCATACACTACACTGGGGCTTACGGCTGATTTTGAGTAAAGCCCATACTGTGGTTTAGTATTGACTTGGTGGAAAGAGTGATCCTTACTGTTTCACAACAGGACCTACACATTTTGTAGTAGTTTCATGTTGTAGTAGGGTCCCAGTCCCATCTTACTTAGCATATGAGGCTTGCCATGGATCTTAGTACACGATGGTCTGCCTACAAGATATGACATGCAATGATAATTTTAAAAATGACATAGCTTAATAACTTTGCATACTAATTAAGGCACTGTTTCCTATATACAAACTGAGATAAAGATGATGTGGTTTTGGTACCTGGGTGCTGCCCTTGTCTGCACTAACTCTTCAAAAAACAAGTAACTGTCTGAACGTCAGGATGATTTCCTTTGGTTGTGTACGGTGCAGTCCGGAAGACAGAGAAGAAAACTTGTTTCAGGTTATGCCATTTCCCAATAGGATTTGCAGATGACCTAATGTTTTTGGGAGCTGGCATTCTGTAAAGCAGCTGCAGCTTCCAGAAAAAAACAAACAAACAAAAAAACCCGACACAAAAATACTCCCCAATCCTCATATTTTCTCACCTGTCACAATCAATTTACTATCAACAATGCAGTTGTTTGTTTATTTGGTATTACCAGAGGGCCATAAACGCAGCATTTTCAAATGAGGAACACTCGCTGCTGCTCCCTTTATTCTTCAGGGTAGAGAACAATGAATAAACACTCTTCAGCCCTGCTCTGAATGGCAAAGCCACATGCTTATTTCCAGACTGCTGGTGACATGGGTTAATTTGTGGGCTATCAAGGGAGCCACAAGAGATATTACAACATATCGTTGTCTTGTTGCTTCTCGGGAAACAAGGGAAGTGAGACGGGGTCTCCTGTGATAACTCGCAATATAACTTTGTTTAAATACTGCATGGTCATGACTAGGGTTACCATATTAAAACGTTTAAAAAAGAGGACACTCCACGGGGCCCCTTCCCCGCCCCAACTCTGCCCCTTCCCTGGCCCCACCCCAACTCCGCCCCCATTCCAACCCCTTCCCCAAAGTCCCCACCCCAACTCCGCCCCGTCCCCTGAGCGCCCCCTGCATTCCCCCTCCTCCTCCCTCCCAGCCACGCGAAACAGCTGCCCAAGCACTATCGGCTTCACGGTTTGCCGGGCAGTCCCCAGACCTCCAGACCCTGCGCCCCCAGCTGGGCACTTCCCCAGCGCAGCCGGAGCCTGGGAGGGGAAGCGCCTGGCCGGGGGCGCAGGGTCTGGAGGTCTGGAGGCTGCCCAACAAACCGTGAAGCCAGTAGCGCTTGGGCAGCTCGGCTCTTCAGCTACACAGAGCTGAGGTGTCTGGGGGGAGCAGCAGCAGCCGCCACCGCCGGAGTCGCTCTAAGGTAAGCAGGGGACAGGGATGCCAGCAAAGCATTTTCCCGGACATGTTCGGCTTTTTGGCAATTCCCCCCGGACGGGGATTTGAGGACCAAAAAGCCGGACATGTCCGGGAAAATCCGGATGTCTGGTAACCCTATACTACAGTGATGAGCGCGGAATAAGAACCCACAGCAATTAGAACAGAGGCAGTGTGACTCAGAGACACTGCTCTCTATCACATTTCAGAGGGGTAGCCGTGTTGGTCTGTATCAGCAAAAACAACGAGGAGTCCTTGTGGCACCTTAGAGACTAACACATTTATTTGGGCATAAGCTTTCGTGGGCTAGAACCCACGTCATCAGATGCATGAAGTGAAAAATACAGGAGCCGGTATAAATACATGAAAGGATGGGGGTTGCTTTACCAAGTGTGAGGTCAGTCTAATGAGATCCTCCCCTGCTTCTGCCTAGCATTCATGGACTATAACATCTGTAAATGACCTTTCTCCCCCTAGTTCTTTCTCTGGCCTTGGCTCAGCTACTCTAGTGAATGAAGAATGTGTGTGTGTGTGGGGGGGGAGGGATTAATGGCTCGACCCAGCTCCCACTGAAGTCCATAGAAAGAGTGCCATTGACTTCTCTGCAGCTGGATCAGGCCCTAATCCTTAATCCTGTGCTTCTGGACTGCGTCTCCCCCCTTGGAGTGTAAGGTGCGGGAGAGAGCAGTTGACTCCCTCCTGCTCCCCTGCACAAGCAAGTAATCTGCATCACAGTCTAGCCCCAAAAGAGCCTGGTTTTAAAGCCTTATAACTGCTGACAAAGGCAGCTTCATAGTCCAAGCTAGACAGATACAGAAACTTCCTAGTGCATTTGCTTTAACCTTTATGGCCTCTTCTCTCCTTCACCAAGGAGAATTCTTTATTACGTAATGCTCATGCCCCCGCCTGTTCAATTAAAACTTCGGGAACCAAGACTAGAGGAACACATGCTATATAATTAAGAAGTGTCTAATATTACTGTCACCTACTCCTACCTTTTGGCATCAGTTTCTGAGCAGTCTGTGGGCATGGAACAAGTTGATTCATTCCACTTGACAATGCAGAGCCTTTGCGAGTTCACTTTGGGTAGCTTTAATTTCTAATAAAGAAGACATCAGGCCTTGACGAGCTCTAACCCTGGTCTCAAATGTAGATGGTCATTAAGAGATTCTTCTGAAGCTATGGATTAAAGATGGTAATAAAATAAAATACCTGTCATGGCGTGATCTACCTGAGGGAATTTAAATTGCCAACTTGCTCATATGAATTCCAGTGAGCTGCTAATTATCCTGAACGAATACCCCCTTTCCCCCCCAACACGTTATGCGGTAATTGGATGAGGCCCTTTTCTCTGTGTGCTGCACAATCTTACATGCTAACAAAGAGCCATGACATGCAAATAGACACTGATTATACAGCTTACCGCCACAATGGAGAAGCTTGTTGGCAATTGTAGCAGAGAAGCCAAGGACTAAGTGGACTCAAACTGCCCTCCCCCACAGTTCCTGGAAGTAAAGGACATCATGGGCAACCTTGCACGATCGTCTGTGCTGTGCCTGTTCCCTGGATAGAGGCCACCAGTCTCCAGACCTGTTAATCTCCTTTCAGTGAGGTACCAGTGTACCACAATTTGTACTGTGCTCACTGGCTCTGACCCAGAGCCCATTGAAGTTAATGGAACATCTCCCCTTGACTTCAGTGGGCTTTGGACCAGACCCTTAAGACTACAGTTGCTGCTACTCCACTATTGGCATGTGAGACTAGTGCAATATTAATTGCTACAGGGACAACTTGTTTTCTTCCCCGAACAATAGAGAGAGGTGCTAATGGCCTTGTGGCATATTTATAATGGAGATGCCAAATAATCAAAAAATATTGTTTTTCAATGAGCATTAATTGGACGTTTGAAACCCAAACCTTCCTTTTTTTTTTCTGACAAGAGTCAAAGAACCTCAGACATCCCCATTAATTGTTTGTTAAAAGGCAACTCATCACGTAAGAAGGGAAAAATACTTCTGCAGAAAGTACATTTTAGGTAATTCGTCAATAAGCTCATTAGGATAGCGAGATGATAAAAGAGCTAGATTATGATTAATGCTCAAAGGGCCTAATAGGAACTTGGAACATACAGTGCAAGCAACACCAGGCTGTGGATTCGGCTTGGCTATATAGAGTATGATTGTCACAGAGAGGTAGGACGGCCTTACATTTAAGGCACTGGACTCAGTCTTAGGATACCTCCATTAAATCCTTGCCTCTGCCACAGACTTCTTTTGTGACCTTGAGTAAATAATAGAGAGTCCGGTGGCAGCTTTAAGACTAACAGATGTATTGGAGCATAAGCTTTCGTGGGTGAATACCCACTTCGTCAGACGCATGTACATAATGTAGTAATGAGTAAATAATGTGATTTCTCTGTGCCTCAGTTCTCCGCCTATGAAATGGCAATGAATAGCCCCCTCTGTGTCTGCTTGCTCCATTTAGATGATAAGATCTTTAGGGAAGGGAGTGTCTCTTATTATGTAGACACACAATACCCAGCACTACGGGGCCTCTAGGTGCTATAGTCAAGCAAATAATAATGACAGTGATCTAGAAGTCTATCCTTAAAACAGCCTGGCAAATGGCTCCAGGCATATCCAGAGATATGTGCTGCAAATTGGCTGCATTCGATGTAAAGCATGTCTAAACACACATACTGTTTCACTGCTAGCCAGAATTCACGCTGTGCTACTTACTTACTTTATTGCATTAGGCACCTCTGATGTAGACCAAAAAAATGGCCTGTATTTGTATATGTGAGGATATTCCACCCTCCCAGATACTCAGTAGGGTGCAAATAGAGTCTTGCCATTATCATTGAAGGGGTCTAAAGAAAATGTTACCGAGGTCTTCCCTGTTGTAGCTACAGCGGGTGTTTGGGTTGCTTTTGATGGGTCAGTGTTCTGCTGGAGCATCTAGCATGGGCGTAAGTCACTGAAAATTGATTCCACAGTAAATCAGCTAAGGTTGAAAATATGAAATCTTTTTTTTTTGGGGGGGAGGGGGGAGACCCTAAATTGACGGGTATAGGAAGCGGCTCTATACTTCAGAGTTCTTTACTCTGTGATATTGCTCAGTTTATTCTAGGTGTTGTACTGCTGCCCATCTCCATAGTATCTGGGCACATTCCATGTAAAATCAATAGCAATAGCGAAGTCCCTAATGGTTTTCGTGGAGTCTCTGGTACTTCTCCCTTTTGGGGATACTGTCTCTGTTTGGGGATAGGTGGGGTTTTTTTAGATTTTATTAATTTTTCTCTCTGTTTTGTTTGCTTGGGTGATAGGTGTTTATTGGGTAAAGGGGAGTGTTGTGAGTGATTCTTAGGATGGTAAAGCTCTTCCAAAGAGGAAGGTTTTGCAGTGTTTCCTAAAGATGGTCAGAATCTGGAGTCACCTGGTCTCCTCTGGAAGTTTGTTCCACAGCCAGATCCCCTCAGCAAAGAAAGCTTTGTCTCCAGCTCTCACATGCTTTGTCCTGTGCTTGGCGATCTGCATTGCTCCCAGGGGCGTGCAGCTGTTGTGGTGACTCATGGACTGAAATCTGACCTTCAGTGTAGCAGGGCATGATCCTGTCCTTGCTGTAAAAATTAGGACTAAATCCTTAAACTGATGCTGGAAACTGATTGGGAGCCAGGGGAAGGGCTTGAGCATTGCCCGATGTGCTCACGATGGCCTAAACCATGGAGGAGGTGGGCAGCCGCATCCTGTAATTTCTGGAGCCTGTGCATCATTTTCACATTCAGCTTCAGACACAGCATAACTCAGGCTGGAGGTGACAGAGGCAGGGGTCACTTTGTCCAGGTCCTCGTCCAGGAAGAAGGGATGAAGTTTCCTAGCCAGCTGGAGGTAAAAGGAAGGCAGATTGGGAGACTGATGCTACCTGCTCAGCTATGATGAGTGAGGAGCCACATGTGACTCTGAGGTGTCACACCACTCTGACGGATGGGGGCTGTGGGCCTTCAGAGAGCGGTAGAGACGTCAAAGCGTTTCCCCTTTCTGACTAGCATCACTTCCGTCTTGCCTGGGCTCATCTTAAGCCAGCTGTTCTTGTAGCATTCAGACTCTTTAGCAGTGGCGGTGGTTGAATCCATTGAGAATGAGATACATGGATGTGTGTCATAGTCATCCTGTGGGCAGCCGACCCTATGGCATCTTGTTCTCTCTCCCAGCGGCTTCATGTAGCTATGGACATGAACACATCTCACTACCTATTTGCTGCTTAATACCTGCTTTCAGCTATTTATATTCATTTGAAGATTGAGGTTAACAGGAGAGGTAGCTGCCTCCCAGAGTACCAGAGTAGGAGGTGAACAAGCTTAATTTCTGTCCCACCAGTCATGGTGGGTCTCTTTTACAGACCATGTTGGATGAAGACTTCAGAGTCCAAGGATATCAGGATTATAATCTTAGAAGAATGGACTGGACAAAGCAGTGGAAAATATACTGTAGGGAGCAACCCTACACTCTCTAGGAAGATGCACTAGATGTCGGCTAGCAAGCAGGTCCTTTCTGTCCCTTTGGGCCTGGTTCTGGTATCTTTACTCAGACTGAAGAGTTGTTATTAAGCAAATGGATTTACACATGTAGCCCCAATCAGTTCAATAAAACGATGTAGGTGAGTGTGAGTAAAAGGTGCAGAACTGGGCCCTTAAGGAAAAATCACAGCAAGCTCCTTCCTCTCTCCTTCATCCTCCCCTACACAGAAAGAAAATAACTCCTCGGAAGTGTATGTGCAACATTCAAACTACGAAGAAAGCAGTAAAAAGTATTGGGGCTGTTAGTAATTAAAAAGATAGAAAACCAAACAATCTATCAGAAAAGCAAATTTCCCATAAACTGAACAGATACTTGTCTCTACCTGCTTTCAATTCATAACAGAACCAGGAGACTTGGGGAGGCTCGGATCCAAGAAAAATTATTATCCATGTCAGGAGTGCTTCGTTCTGAGTCATAACAGGAGCTGTATGACACTCACCCTTATTAGCAACTTTCAGTCTTGCACATTTTAATATGCTGTTATTTTATCCCTCTTTCACTAAGAAATTGTTATCAGATAGATGTCACTGCCTTTGTGTTTTGGTTTTAATGGTGAAGTTGTCTGGACAATCCCTTGAACTCCTCCAGCTGGAGACAGCAATAAATAAGGTGCTGAACAGCTCATCAAATGACTCAGTCTAAAAATAGCTCTCCCGGCAGCATCTTCTGATGATCATATCTCTCTCTGTGCAACACGCACAGACTCTAAAAATAGAGGATTATAATCAAAAAGCTGAAAGACCCTTAACTACAGTATAGAGACATTAGCAGGTGCTCCAATAATGAAGCCTTTGCAAAGGCAATGAGAAGATTTTGATGAGGTTGCTCTTTTCCAGTCTACTTGCTTGCAGTTTTCTGTAGTGGGCCAGATTCTCAGCTGATGTAAAACTGATTTGGTATCAGTAGAACCAGGCTCAATTTATATCATCTGGGGATCTGTCACAATAGGAACTGTCTCATCATCTTCCCATCCCTCGGCCATGGGGCATAACATTTCCCCTCTTTCCCCCCTTTCTCCACGCCACCCTACTTGAATCTTCATAGATCATCTTATGGAAGAACCCTCACTTTGCCATCCATCCATTTCACTGTGTGTAGGTTTCTTAAGACCTTCTTAGAAGACCAAATGCATCTAAGAGCTGACTTTAATTACCAGCCATGAATACCCTGAATGAAAAATATTCCCGTAATATAGCCTCCTGCTGTCTATACTGGTTTCTTTATATACAAGTCTCTCAAATGCCATTGTCCTACTTCAACCTTCTGATATGTTAAATCGCTTACAAGGCTTTTCTTTAGCTGCACTAAATAAAATGACAGATACATCATATAAACTGAAGAACACAGCCACCTTTCTTCTAAGAGAGGAAGCCCAGGTTAGCTGACATAAAGGATTAAATTGAAGAATTGAGTGTTATCAAGAATATTTTTTTCTTTTGCAAAATGAAAGACATCACTTTTCTCTACATGGCTCTTTTTAGTCCTGGAGTTTTAGGTTTCAGAAATGATTTCCCAGCTTTTAAGTTTCAATGGAAAGCTATAATTCTATCTTTCCAACTTTAAATTGCTAAAAGTTTTGGTACATACCAGACAGATAGCAAATAGCATAAGCCATTGAATCGCCTACAATACAAACCTAACCCTAACTAAAGGGAGCCAGGAGTAGCATTTCGGCCAGCTTAGCTTGTCCAGCAAACAAAAAGTGATATATGGAACAAATGTGTGAAATTAAAGTAATGACTCAGTGGAAAAGAAAATCTTTTAAAAAAGAGAAATTGATTGTTGTGTTGATGACACTCATAAATATTAAGAAAAATTAATGACATCATAAGAAGGACCATATCTGAGAATATCACTAAAGCCAGAACAGACGTGGCTGCCAACTGTATCACTACCTTCATAAGCTGATTAGTCCCTGTAGAAATCTAAAATTATGGCCTACATTTTAGGGGGGTAGTTAGAAATTTAACTTTAAACTAATGAATTTGTGTTAGGATTTAGAAACAATTAAACTTTTTAAAATTTAAATTTAAGCGCCATCAACTATCCTCATTGTACAATTAATTCTCATTCATTTCCTTCAGGTGCAGAAGAGGTAAGAAGTAGAATTTCACCCTCCCTTTGCCATCATGCCCAGACCATATAAAGCCAATTAGAGGATTGTCTGCACAAAATCCAACCTCTGTAACAGAGGTTAAATAACATTATGTTCTGTGGGCCATTGGAAGCCATTCCATCAGTGAAATAGCTGTACATGTCATAAGAAAAATTAGAGACTAGGCATTTTTCTTTCAAATTTTTCCCCACTTAAAAAAGAGGTTTTTAACCAGCAGCAGCCCATGCTCTGTTCAATTAAATTAACTTGGCTAACAGTTTACAGACCAACTATTTGTTAGCTGGGTATAAACCCTGTATAGCTCATGATGAAGAAACCATGGATTTAAAAAATGAGGAACAGCATGTTAATGTGGGACGAAATGAGAATATGAGCCACATTATCTTAACTCCATCGCCAGGAACATGTATTTAGAAGTACATTAACCATTTGCTAGACTGCCATCCAAGGGCAGCCTGCTCCAAAGCCTACTCACATCAATGGGAGGCTTTTAATTAACTACAATGGGCATTATCTCAGACTCTAATAAATATTGTTCTAATTGAATGCGTTGATGGGTTTGTATATCTAGTATCTCAGCTTTCTGCCTGGGATTAATAGAAGGTTTTTTCCCTAGGGACGGTGTCCCAATCTATTGCTGCATAGCACTTAGAGACCTCAGTCAGGTCAGGGCCTCATTGTGTTAGGTGCTGTACATATAGTAACAACAGTCCCTGCCCCAAGGAGCTTACAATCCTGCACTTTATATCTTCCAGTCATGGTACAAATATTAACTACTGAATCCTTACAACCATCATGGAAAAGTCCTACACAATGTAATCAAAAGAAAAACTTTTTAAAGGTTTTTTTTAGAACCTTCTACAACATTTAATAGTAAGCCACATCCCTACTATTGAATTCTATAGGATAACTCATAAAACCCACAGAAAGGGTTTCATTCTCTATGATAGTCTGTAGGTCTTTGGAACAAGTTCTATAGAAAACCTATTCCATCGCTCTAAAATCCTACTGGATCCATTTAGCGCACTGTGAGATCCCCAGGTGAACAGACACAGACTGCCAGCTTCCAATAGCTTTGTTCAGAGTGAATACTGTCTTATTCCACAGCTGGTGGCAATAGGCTTCCTCATGGAGCAATGGATGGCCCAGAGAGAGCTTAATTGACTTACTTAAGGTTGCATAAGAAACCAATGTCAGCTGCAACATTAGAACTCAGAAATGTCTGGTTTCCAGTCTCACACGGTAACCAGGAGGCCATGTTGCATCTGCGGGTACATTAAAAAAGTAGCAAGGCATTTCCTGCCATCTGGTTTTCATACAGAACATATGAAGGGTTTAAAACTTCCAATGGGTGACTGAAACACATAAACAATGTTACTTCAAGTGATTTAGCATTAGTGCTTTAGATTGGCATTAACAGGTCACTGAGATTTTCCTTACCTATCTAGCCCCTTGCTGTGTATTGCAGAATCAAGAGAATATCCTCCCCACCCCCATTAATTGCAGCTTTCAGGACAATAAGGATAGAAGAATAATGTACCCTTCAATGGAATATGATTTTGAAAACTTCTTGCATGATCAAGACAAAATGAAGTATGGAATTAGCATGTAGCTTTCCAGGTGCTAAAAATCCTTTTTTTTTACATTAAGTTTTGTTGTCATTACTGTGCAATGTTTTGATCTCAATGAAGAAAAAGGGAGCTCTAAAAATCAGCCAGAATGATTCAGTTGCCTTTGCAAAACCCACATATATTGAACATGACAGCTCAGAGGAGCTATTGTCCTTCCATTTACCAGGGGCAACTCCAGGCAATCATGTTAATGTCTCTTTGAACCTCCAATGAAATAATGTCCATGTCACTTCCAATAGCAGGCAGAAAACAAAGGCAAATAAATTCTTGTTTCCTCCACTGGAAACACCAAGTGAGTAAACTGGCAATTAAAAACTACAACAATTTTTTCCAAGGTCTTTTGTTTAGGGTATTCATTAAAGATCCCCCTACTAAGACAAATTCCCTGCTTCATTGACTTAAGCAGGGAATCTGGCCCTTTTCTTGCCAACTTCTAGTTTCTCTAATTCCATATGTTTAGGCCCTGTGTCCTGGAGATCCTGTCTCTAGCGGGGAAGGTCTGGCCATGGTTCCCACTCAGAGCATAGCTAGATGATGCTTACACATCACATTTCCCCTCCTGTTCATCCCAAGTTGTCCTTTGTTCACTTTCATGCTCTAACCTGTTCCATAGTCAATAGAGGCTGTGGTGCTGTCAGTGGAGATATGCACAACTAAAGCACATTCGAAATCCTCTTGCAGACAAAGCTTCGTATTTGAAAAGTCATGGAAGACGGGAGAGATTCCAGATGACTGGAAAAGGGCAAATGTAGTGCCCATCTATAAAAAGGGAAATAAGGACAACCCAGGGAATTACAGACCAGTCGGCTTAACTTCTGTCCCCGGAAAGATAATGGAGCAAATAATTAAGAAATCAATTTGCAAACATCTAGAAGATAATACGGTGATAAGTAACAGTCAGCATGGATTTGTCAAGAACAAATCGTGTCAAACCAACCTGATAGCTTGCTTTGACAGGGTAACAAGCTTTGTGGATGGGGGAAAGTGGTAGACGTGGTATATCTTGACTTTAGTAAAGCTTTTGATATCGTCTCGCTTGACCCTCTCATAAACAAACTAGGGAAATGCAACCTAGATGGAGCTACTATAAGGTGGGTGCAAAACTAGTTGGAAAACTGTTCCCAGAGAGTAGTTATCAGTGGTTCACAGTCATGCTGGAAGGGCATAATGAGTGGGGTTCCGCAGGGATCCGGTTCTGTTCAATATCTTCATCAATGATTTAGATAATGGCATAGAGAGTACACTTATAACGTTTGCGGATAATACCAAGCTGGGAGTGGTTGCAAGTGCTTTGGAGGATAGGATTAAAATTCAAAATGATCTGGACAAACTGGAGAAATGGTTTGAAGTAAAAAGGATGAAATTCAATAAGGACAAATGCAAAGAACTCCACTTAGGAAGGAACAATCAGTTGCACACATACAAAATGGGAAATGACTCCCTAGGAAGGAGTACTGTGGAAAGGGATGTGGGGGTCATAGTGGACCATAAGCTAAATATGAGTCAACAGTGTAACTCTGTTACAAAAAAAGCGAACATCATTCTGGGATGTATTAGCAGGAGTGTTGTAAGCAAGACATGAGAAGTAATTATTCTGCTCTACTCCATGCAGATTAGGCCTCAACTGGAGTATTGTGTCCAGTTCTGGGCAGCACATTTCAGGAAAGATGTGGACAAACTGGAGAAAATCCAGAGAAGAGCAACAAAAATGATTAAAGGTCTAGAAAACATGACCTATGAGGGAAGACTGAAAAAAATGGGTTTGTTTAGTCTGGAAAAGAGACAACTGAGAGGGCACATGGTAATCGTTTTCACGTACAAAAAGGTTGTTACAAGGAGGAGGGAGAAAAATTGTTCTTCTTAACCTCTGAAGATAGAACAAGAAGCAATGGGTTTAAACTGCAGCAAGAGCGGTTTAGGTTGGACATTAGGGAAAACTTCCTAACTGTCAGGCCTAGTCTTCACTTACCGGCTGGTCCGGAGGCACGCCATCGATGTTCTGGGATCGATTTATCGCGTCTGGTTAAGACGCGATAAATCGATCCCGGATCGATCCCGGAAGTGCTCACAATCGACGCCGGTACTCCAGCTCGCCGAGAGGAGTACGCGGCGTCGACGGGGGGAGACTTCCGGCCGCGTCTGGACCACGGTAAGTCCGGAGTAAGGTACTTCGAATTCAGCTACGTTATTAACGTAGATGAATTTGCGTACCTTAGTCCGAAGTCCGGACTAAGTGTAGACCAGCCCTCAGAGTGGTTAAGCAATGGAATAAATTGCCTAGGGAGATTGTGGAATCTCCATCACTGGAGATTTTCAAGAGCAGGGTAGACAAACACCTGTCAGGAATGGTCTAGATAATACTTAGTCCTGCCATGAGTTCAGGGGACTGGACTAGATGACCTCTCAAGGTCCCTTCCAGTTCTATGATTCTCTGCCATTTATCATATTTACATAAGCTGGGAAGTCAGGAGAGGCTCTGGAGCTATGGAAGCAATGTACTCTAGCGGAATGAATACAGAGTTAGGGATCAGGAAGTCTTGATTTCTAAACCTGGATCTGTCATTGATTGGCTGTGTGGCCAAGAACAAGATATTTTTATTCTCTGCCTCAATTTCACCATCTGTAAAATGACACTAATAATGTTTATGCAACTTGGAGAGGTGTTGGGGGATTATTAGGTTAATAATATTTATGATGTTTTGAAAATGTAGGGTGGGATTTTCAAAACTGCTCAATGGGAGTAGAGTTAGGCTGAAAATGTGCACTTTTGAAAATCCCTCTTGTAAAGCACTGAATAACTACTGAGCATTATTATTATTGTAGCTCAAATCCCCAGCCTTTCAGGGACATGATCCACCAACTAGGCTCAAGTGGCACAAAAACTCAAGTTCATTAGGACATAGACGTTGGACAATTTGACATGTTTTGTTTTTGTCTCCTTTTTTAAAATATATTGCTCCTAAAAAGAATGAGAAGTGTCAATGAATGTCCCAGAAATTCAACATCCATAATGTATTAGAAGCAAAGGAATCAACAGCAGGCTGTCAAATGACAAAGTTAAACAGCAAATCAACCATGTCAAGAGAAGTACAGAGCCCATTTCATGCAAGAATTCTTTTTACATTAAATATACTTATTTTCTGCCTTGTTCTGAGCTGTGTAGCTCCTTGAGTATGTATCCAACTTCTGAAATGTTTGGTTTGGTTTTGCAGCTGTGGATTTTTTCCAGCATGTTTTATTTTTTAATGTTTGCATGGAGGCTGTAATCCTTACTAGCTATTCCTTTGAAATTACATGTATCAGGCAATCTGATAGGAGGATAGGAAGTAATAAATGCACAACAGATAAACATTGATGCCTGTCATGAAAATTGGTCATGTGGTTCTTTGGGAAGGTATGGTCAGCAATTGGTTACCAGTGATTTTCCAGGTAACAATGCTATTTAAGTTTCATTCATTTTGGTAACCTCATGTTAGCTAATGAAATTTGTGCTGTAAAAGGAATTGGATTAATGTCCCTAGAGACTAAATTCATTTGCATAACAGTGGGCGTAATGCAGAACTCCTCAAACTTTATCTCCTCAGTGCCTTGCCCTGACCTAGAGATGAATCAACTATAGGGATGAGAAGCTAGTGCCATCTTCATGATCCATTCAATCCTCTTTGTTAGCTTCTTACTGTGACCCACTGACCACAATATGTAACATAAAAGATTGGGAGTGTGTAGTTTAGAGAAGAAAGGAAGAAGAGGGGACAAAGTAAGATAATGAATGGCATAAAGAAGGCGAGAGTGATCAGGCACTGCCAGTCACCCTCTCGCATAATAACTAGGGAACGTGCATTAAATTGAAGAACAGGACATTTAAAACCAATAAAAGGAAATATTTTTACACCATTTGCAATTAAGCTGTGGAACTCATGGCCACAATACATCATTGAGATGAAGAGCTTATCGAGGATTAAAAAAAAAAAGAGAGACTAGTGATTTACATGGATTCTGAAAACACTCATAGTTACATTAGACAGGATTAAAAAACAAAACTGTAAGCACATACTTAATTCCTGTTGACTTCAAAGTTAAGCACATGCTTACTTAAGTGTTTTGCTGAAATGGGGCTAAAATGAACATTGTCTATGAAAATTTGCAAATCTAAACTAATATCAAAAAAGTTAAAGTTAAAAAAACCAAAAACATACAGAAAGGGATCTGGGAAAGTAGAAAATCTGTTATTTCATCTCTGCCAGTTTATGTATTTTTTGAAGATAGAATCAGAGAACTGCTGTTTTCTCTTCTTTGCATGGACCTGAGGCAGGTAACGAAAGAGTAGCTTGAAAATTAAACCATCCCATCACTTTTTATAAACCATTAATCATGTGTCATGTCACGGATGGTCTAGATCGGGGTCGGCAACCTTTCAGAAGTGGTGTGCCAAGTCTTCATTTATTCACTCTAATTTAAGGTTTTGCGTGCCAGTAATACATTTTAATGTTTTTAGAAGGTCTCTTTCTAGAAGTCTATAATATATAACTAAACTAGTGTATGTAAAGTAAATAAGATTTTTAAAATGTTTAAGAAGCTTCATTTAAAATTAAATTAAAATGCAGAGCCCCCCAGACTGATGGCCAGGACCCGGGCAGTATGAGTGCCACTGAAAATCAGCTCACGTGCTGCCTTTGGCACGTGTACCATAGGTTGCCTACCCCTAGTCTAGATAATACTTAGTCCTGCCATGAGTGCAGCAGACTGGACTAGATGACCTCTTGAGGTCTCTTTCAGTCCTATGATTCTATGGTTCTATGTACTGTTTGTAGGTTAATACCAGTAACTGTTTGCTATAATGTACTAAACTCAGTAAAGATAAATAGGCATTTTGTTAGGCAACATTTTTCCTTGATAGTGGCTAATGCAGCATTAACTAGTTTTTCAAAGAGTGGAAAAACTAAAGCATTATTGATTTAATAATTATTCAGAAAAAAAAAGTTTGACTCCAGTGTACAATCGATATAAGAAATGCTGAATTGAGTTTTTCACAAGATAACTCCAGTCGTCACCTCTCCAGCATCTCCTTATTCCTAAATTCAGTTCTATTTTTGCTGCATGCATCACAATGCAGCCAAGCTGTCATCTGAAGTTTTGATCTCCAAACCTCTGTTTTGGTGATAATAGATGGAGCAGAAAGGGTTTTGTTAGACTTTTTGTAAGCCAGGTTGAATGTGCAGCATTTCTGGTTAAAATAATCTGGTTCCAGTTTCCAAATGGAGTCAATTTTGATTTGAAATTCACTAAGGAACATTAATAGAGGACACCAAAGGTGTCATATTAACTGTCATTTTTCCGACCAGAACGAGATTGTAAAAAGGAAGAATTTCAATGGAATCAAGGACTAGAATGTGATGATGTAATTTTGTATCATTGCAAGTGCCTCTGCACTGAAAGAATTTCAAGTGACAAGCACTGTATATTTCATCTGGCCATGTTCTCAGCCCCTGCAGTATTATTGATCAGACACCTGAGAGTGAATGTGCATCATGCAGCAAGTTGCAAGATGGTGAAGAATTTGATGAGCTATGAAGGGGAATAAATTTCCTACCTTTCAGTTTTGAAAGCCAGAAGCCTCAGTTTTCCTTGCTAGGAAGGTCCATTTTCTGTCCAAGGCTGCATGCACATTTCATAACAGAGGGCTGCCTGGGGCTTGATGTTTAAAATAAAGAATTGAAAGAGGCCATGCTTCTCAAACTGTAACTGAACAAGGTCCTTGTGCAGGTGAGACAGTGACTTAGTCATAAATACACTCTAGTATGAAACATGGTTTCCACCGTTTAAATAATACTTTTGTACCTACTAGAAGTCTCTGATTTGCCAACTGAATGTTTTGCACTCTGTTGCCTGAGGGCAGGTGGCACATGGGCAGGCCAGTGGGCGAGCAGCCAGTGCCCATGATGTACTTTCACAGATTTAAATCTGAAACTTTTCTTTCTTTCTTTCTCGCTCTCTCCCTGGTCTCCGACACAAAATCCATCTCTTACTGTGCCTCTCCAGATTGTGAGGGTTTTTTTTTCTGAAGGTGAAAGTGTGATGTTATGTTCAAGGATTCCTGTTTCCTTTTATTGAAGCTTTTCGTCCTGAAACTGCAGCAGGCTCTTCCTTGGTCAATATTTAATTTAATTTAAATTCTAGTGCAGGCCCTAGGAATTAAATCAATTTATAAGAATTAGGCCTTGTAGTGGCGCAGGGCAGTTGTGATCTGCTGGTTCTCTTTGGTCCTCAAACCATGCAGCTGTTGCATACTTATTAAGTTGTAATGAGGCACCTTGCTTTGATCTTTTCTTTTTTTTTTTTACATTTCAATTAACCTTAGAGGTACTGCTGTTCCCACACAAGCAGGCGAGGAGAAGTTTGCAATGTCAATTACGATGTCCAGAGGTGCTTTCCTTAACAGCCTGTGATTATAGCGTGCTCAAAAAAATCATTTCAGAAGCATTTACTAATTTCTTTACAATTTAGCACTATTGTAATTTCACCAGTATGTCATTCTTTATAATTTGTCCACAAACTCACTGGGCTCGATTTTACCCTGTACAAGGAAACTCAGATAGGAGATAAGGGTAATTAAAATGAAATTCCATTTTTGGAGCAACCCTTCTCCCCCCATTATTGGATTCTCTGAGTGAGTCTTAGTTTTTCATGTATATCTTTCTACTTGATCGCAGGTGATGTATGTCAGGAACATACTTGGCATTCAGACTATCTAGAGCCCCAAGCACATTGCAGTAGCTCAGAAAATGTAATATTATTTTAAGAAAATTGACCAGGTTATCTATCGATCTACCTGTCTATCTTAGTTTTAATAAGGGCATCTGACACTTTGCTATCTGAATAACTGAATAATACATCATGTTCAAAAGAGTCAATATATTATTGAGAAACAAATGTGTCAAATGAAAGGGATTATTTATCTATGGGGTATACATGCTGGAGGATTTTTAGATGACTCAGTCTTCTATTAATCCAGGTGAAGTTGTAATCCGATATAGAGTGAAAAACTTTCTCAAAGTAGCTGATAGTGGAATCAATTTCTTTGTAGCCATTAAGAAGAAATCTCTGCAGAAAATGTAAAGGCTGTAGGAGACAGTAGACATGTTGATCAGTTAATCTGTTCAACTAAAATCAGGGGTGAAGGCCCCATGACCTCTGTCTTAAATTCTTAATTATGGTGTCAGTTTATAGTAGATGCTTCTCTTTTACCCATATTTTTTTCCTTTCTGCTTTATTTTAATCAGCTCGTGGTTTTCATGCTGAGCCAAGTCACAGTTTCAATGATACACACACTGTGCATTTTAATGAGCTGCTAACACTGATTATATGAAATGCAATCTCAGAAATATTTACAGAGTAAAAAAAAAAAAATCTTCCACCCCAGAGCCTTTATAAAAAAAAAAAAATCACTTTTCAAAATCCTCAGACTTTGGAAAATATTGCATTTAGGAGGTTCCAGAAGTGTTAGAGGGCTGAGCTGGGAGAAAGGGGGTGAGGGGTAATGGAATGTTTCCTTGGGGGTATTAGGTATAAGTACACCTCTACCCCAGTATAACGCGTCCTGATATAACACGGGTCCGCATATAGCAGGTAATCCCGGGGCTGCAGCTGTGGGGCTCAGCTGGCAATTTAAAGGGCCTGGGGCTCCGGCTGCTGTAGAGAGCCCCGGGCCCTTTAAATCACCACTGGAGCCCTGCCACTGCTACCCTGGAGCTGCGGCAGCGGGACTTGGCCGTCGATTTAAAGGGCCCGGGCCCCCTGCAGCAGCCGGAGCCTGGGGCCTTTTAAATCACCGCTGGAGCCCTGCCGCCACTACCCCGATATAACGGGGTTTCACCTGTAACGCGATAGGAATTTTTGGTTCCTGAGGACCGCGTTATATCGGGGTATAGGTGTACTGATTCGAAACAAAAATTAGGCTAAATATATGTAACATGTGCCTAGGGGGTATGGGAGTATAGATTGGCCCCTTCCTCCCTTGCACTAGCTACCCATTGTCGTGCAGTAGGGAGAGCAGTCTCTGCAAGGCTGCTACACTCTTTCCAAGCATGTGGGTGAGCAGGCAAGGGCAGGAAATGAGAGTAGAGACTCTGCTCTCCCCTGTCCCAATGTGCTCCGTGTTCTAGTACCGCCAGAGGGAAGTAACCCTGTACCGGGTATAGGGCTAAGCACTGGCTGCTTCCCGCCCCGGAACCTGGGGAATTTGGGGTACAATCCAGTTCCCGATCTGCTCCTGGGCAAGCAGAGCTACACACTGCCTCATACGTGGGGCTGCTTGTGACAAAAGCACAGTTGACCCCTATAGATAAATGATCATGCTAAATAGAAATGAATTTAGAAATGAACAGGGTTTTGTGTTTTATCAAATTCCCTTTTTGCGGGCGACACTAAAGCTGTGAAAATAGAGACAATTGTCCTGTCTATCCCTGCAGACGGAGGACTTGCAGGCTGGGCCCGTCCTCACAGGGAACACTTCAAGGGACAGCCCAGGAGCTGCAAGAAGTTGGGTCGGGGCGTCAGGTGGTGGCATTATTTCCTGCCAACCTGCCCTGAACCAAGGCCCTGAGTGTAATATGAAGGGTTGCCATGCTGCCGGACGTTTTGTCTTGTGGACAGGTTGTAAAAAAAAGACCTTGCCACTCAAATTGCCTTGGCACATTTTGCAAGACCTGGATGTTAGCCCAGGTGTCCTAGCCTAATTCTGTTTGTAGGCCCTGATACCACAAAGAGCCACAGTGACTGAGTAGAACGACCTACAGGCATAAAGATAATCATCTGTGTAAATCTCTGCAGGATTGTGGCCTTAGTAAGCAGATTCCGAATTCCTAAATCATTCCTCCCTGGAATATGCTATATTTCTTTGCTTCGAGTCCTACCATTACATAGAGCTGCTGTGAACTATTAAACAGTTGCCATGGTTTTCGTCAGAGGTGGTTGCACTTTCATGTTGGGTAAAGTGACACATACACACATAAATATGTGCTATTTTACATATATAATTAAAACAGTTTTAATCCAACTTCGCTCCCCTAACAACAGCTTTGGGACTGATTTGTTAGGGGAGTGAAGTTTGATTAAAACTGTTTTAATTTTTATGATCTATTTGAATGGATTGGATGCGTTAATTGTGTTTAAGCACTTAAGCCTGTTAGGAGAGACACTTTCTTTGTAATAATAAATCAAAATATTTTTAATTTAAAAAATATATCATTCTGTACATTCGTTCAGCATGTTACATTCCCTGCTGTAAAGCTCTAGTTCCATGATCTAATGATTATGAACAAATAATAAAGTGTGTGAAGTATTTGGAGAGTATTTGAATAAGAGACATGATGTAAATGAAAAAGCAATTTGAAATATAGGTAGAAATCATGTCTGCTCTCTCTGTCTCAGTTTCTCTATCTGTAAAATGTGGATCCTAATAAACTCTTTTACACAGGTTATAAGAGACTAAGGGCTTGTCTACACGGGATGTTACTGCGCAGAAAACTAGGGTGCAAACCTACAGCACGCTGGCTTTCTACACACTAACATCTCATGTGGACACTGCTACAGTAAACTGAAGTCCTGGAGTGTGCTTTGGCCACTATTACTCATAAAGTGCAGTAGTCAAAGTGCACTACAGGACTTTTTAGTGCACTGTAAGAGTGACCACATAGGACATTAGCATGCAACAAGCTAGTGTGCTGTATATTCACAGCCTTGCCTGCTGCACAGTAATGTCCTGTGTAGACAAGCCGCAAAGGCCTTATCCAAAGCCCATTAATATCAACTGAAAGACACCCATTGACTTCAATGAGTTTTGGATGAGACCCTAATTCATTAATGTTTGTACAGTCCTATGTACGTACTAAGTATCATTATCCAGATCTGCACTTCTATCCCTTCAAAGAAGCAGCAAAGGAATGACAATGATCATATTGCAGGTAGCGCTCTTAAGTCTACAGAAATGTTTTCCAGTTCTGCGTATTCATGTGCTGAAGACATACAAGGGAGACAATACTAATAATGACTTAGAAGGAAATCAGGAAATGCAAGAGCAAACCTGGGTCTTGAAGGATGACCTTAGTGTGTTCAGGATATTACTGAGATGGAAAAGATGTTTAATCGGTGTTCTTTAGTACCCTTCAGTTTAATCACAAATAACATTGCAAGCCTCATAAAAAGAGTATAATGGATGTGAAAAACAATACACATTTCTAAATCACAAAACCCACAGCTGCTGAGGAACTGGTGGTGAAAAGGTGAAGAGTGTAATTGCATTGCTGTCTGCTTTATGGCTTCATAGCCTAAGCAAAGAAGGAGTAGGGTGATGTGACCATTAGGCTCTCTGTAAGGGTATCTCAGAATTGATGTGAATGCTGACCTACATATTTTGGGCTGCAAAATACCTTATACCAACCTCTCCTTTTACCAACTTTACTCAACTGTAACTCTAATGATTTACAGTGTAAATGAGAGGAGATCTTGGGACCTAAACTTTTCCAGTTGCCTCTTCCTACCCAACTTCAGAAGTTCTCAGGAGATAAATATCAGGACTGGCATGGATCATATCTAGGGAGAAAATTGTGTAAATCCCAAACCCATTAAGTGCAGCAAGCACAGACTGCGAGAACAAGTTGAAAAGAATCTTCTTTGCAAGAAGGCCTTGTGGCACTCTGGAAATCCAGCACATGGGCTGGGTGTCGGGAGAGAGCATGGTACTCTGGTTTTCTTATCTTCTCCTATGGAAGACTCTTAAAATAGATTCTGACCTGACCCAGGCTGGATTTTACATATATAGTGGGTTGGGGACAGGAGAGAGAAGGAGGGGAAAATATATTTATTTGTTACTCTATCTCCTCCACCCCTGACTGCTTGGCTATCCCATTTGCCTCTGACTTCTTGTATTTTTTAGACGGGAAGCTTTTTGGGGCAGACTTACTTTTTTATTTGAGCACAGTGGGGTCCTTCCAATCTTGGTTGAACCCTTTAGACACAACTGTCATTTAAATGTTAATTAATAATAAAAGGAAGAAATGGGTGGGTTGTGTGTGCATAGAGGGGCTTAGATACATCACTGCTGAGATATATATGGATTTGCACCAATAAACTTGAATACAAATATTTGGGATGACTTTAACACGCTGCTTATTGGGATGGCAGTGAGCAAAAGGAATGTGTATATAGGGCCAGACTTAAGTATTTAGAGCCTTTAGGCCAAATAGTCATCTAGTGGGATTTTCAAAAGCACCTAAGCGTGTTAGGCATTGATAATCCTTTGTTATTCTGGCCCATGGACAACATATGGGAACTCTCAAGCCTTCCCAAATCCTGGATCCCATTAGACATCCAAAGCAAAGAAGCAGAACTATGTTGTAGCTGAGATACAGCCCAGGAAATGCGTCCTGAGAGATGCTGGGACTGAAATAGCTAATCCAGCCAGATAATGCAAATGTAATGAGACAATTTGCTGCACCTTGCACTCACATCCAGTTGTCACAATAAAACACACACAGTTAAGCTGGCCAGAGTCTGTGTGTTCTCCCTTTAATGCCTCACACTTTTCCTTGGAATTGAACTTGTCTTATTCTGCCTCCTTTTATATGCTTAATAATCTGCCCCCTTCCTTTTTTATGGTCTTTCAAGGCTTAGAAGTGCTGCTGCTTAAATGAATATTAATGTCTAATTAGATAGCAGATGCAAAACCGTACCCTAGGAAGACTGTATTATGGTTGCAGAACCATTATCCTATCCTATCAATCATATTCTCACCTGCTCCTGGGATGTACAGTACACCCGTGTCTAGTTATCAATGCACTTTATTACAGTGTAGGCAACTTCAATGGTCCTTGCTCTGTAACTTTCTTTTTTCCATTTTCCTTCCTACAAATAAACCTTGATTTCAAGAAGCCCCCAAATAAGGCATAACTACTATTTCCCCCATTCCAGGATGTTCACTGAGAAGTTTTATCCTAGTGGAGGGAAGGACATACTGGTAGTGGAGAAGAATAGAAGGTTGAGGCACTGTGGTTCTGTGACTTAGGCACTGAGCTTCTCATCCCAGCTCTGCCACCAACCTGCTACGTGATCTTGGCCAAGTCACTTCACCACTCTGTTTCTTCTCCCACCATTTGTCTGTCTCATTTACTTAGATTATCAATTCTTCAGAGAAGTGACTGACTCTAACACAACAGAGCCCTAATCTGGATTTGGGGCTCTAGGCCCTACTTTAATAATAAGAGACTATTTAACATTCATTGGTTTTCCATAATGCTATTACGATCTCCAAGTGAAGTTTCTATCATTATAGTTGTTGTATGTTTTAGAGTCCAGCTGGGTAAAAGGCACTGTATTAATATAAAATATTGCTATTGTGGATATTAACAATGTGATTTCAAACACAGATTAGACAATATCAAATTCCTTTAACAAAAATATCTTATGCTAATAAAAACCCTTGGGATGTGGACTTCTTTCTGCACACCTGTTTAATACAGGACAGCAAAAGGTTGTCACAAAAGGAGATGAAAATGAATAGCTTTTTCTCACACTAACCACCTTTTCATCTCTGTCAATCAATGCCTTGTCAGAAAGCTGGTGAGTTTCAAATGGAACTCTTCAGTGGAAGAGTATTCTATTAAGTTCACAACATTAATGAATCAGAGCAAGAGTCTTTATTTCTCTTCCTGTATTGTCTCTTCAAAGGGAGACTGATGCTATGAAACATACTCTAAATGATCCCTCCTTCTGATTCTGTCTTTTTTTGAGAACGGCCACAATAGCTCGGCAGAGGATTGAGTGCTATATGTCCCACAAATACATATGGTCCTATAGATAAGTACAGTGCCATTTTCAAAGCAATTCATGGATCAAGTCGCAGCTGGAGCTGACAACTATCATGACAGCTGTCCTCTCCTGGGACAATGCAGCACACAAAGCCCAGGATGAAGTGCATGAGAGCTGGCAATAAAACAGTCTTAGTTGAGGGCATCCATTTATGGAACAAGTTTTCAGAGGAGATCATGCAAATCCAGAGTCTGATCATCTTTAGGAAATGTTGCAAAACCTTCCTCTTTGAAGAAGCCTTTCCACCATATGAATGCCTCTTCCAACACTGACATCCCTTCTGCCACTAAACCCTAGCACACATCCCCTTTTGTCCCTAAATCCCAACACTGGCCCCCCTTCTCTCCTTAAACCCCAAACTAAAAAGGGAGAGGCAATTAATAAAAATCTAATATAAAATTTATTAAAAATAATAAAACAAAACCCATGACCTTAGGAACTTTGTTATTGCAACTGATTTTTATGAGGAAGCATATGGTGTTGAGTGGCAGTATGAAACTCTGGGATAGATGGACCCATCACTGGATTCCATAGTTCTTTACAAAGTAGACTCATAGACTCATAGACTTTAAGGTCAGAAGGGACCATTATGATCATCTGGTCTGACCCCCTGCATGCTGCAGGCCATAAAACCGTCCCTACCCCTTCCCTGGACTCTGCTGTTGAAGTCCCCAATCCTGTTTTTAGTGACTTCAATCGGCAGAGACCCTCCTGCTAGAGATCCCTGCCCCATGCTGCAGAGGAAGGCGAAAAACCTCCAGAGGCTCAGCCAATCTGCCCTGGAGGAAAATTCCTTCCCGACCCCAAATGTGGCGATCAGTAAGACCCCGAGCATATAGGCAAGAGTCTCCAGCCCGACCCCGTTAGCCATTATACTACTTACCCACCATTGCTTGGCTTTCCTTGACTACTATGTTTTACCATTAAACCATTCCCTCCATAAACTTATCTAACTTTATCTTAAAACCAGACAGGTCCGTGATATAGATAGATAGATAGATAGATAGATAGATAGATATACACACACACATAGTACTCAAAGAGATCACTTTCCCCAGCATTGAAATGTAGTGTGATGAAACATAGCAGCTATTAAGATGATGTGTGGTAGCCATAAGCTTCAGTATAACTAACCAACTGGAGGCTATAAACAATTGCTCCCTCATTCATCCTTTTTCCTACCCCTCCTTGTGTTGTCATTTTAACTCCTACTATATGCTCTTCCAGGGCATGGGATCCACTTTCATCTGTATTTTACAACACTTTGTACATTTGTGCCTCTATGTAAATAACAATGTTAATAAGGGATAGGCTAGTTCTCTGAGTAAGAGAACAAGTTCACCTCTGGGCTGTGCTTTGGTATCCAGATATACACAATAGGGGAGCTAAAGTGTTTGAAACTAGAGCTGACTGAAATTTTTTTGCCTGCAATTTTTTTTAATGACAAACGCCTCGTACACTTAATGAACATTTTCACAATAAAACTTCCTTTTCCATCAACATTTTTGACCCTTTTGTTACAACTCCTCCCCCCCCCCAAATCCCCCAAACCAGACAATTTTCTGTGTTTAATAATAAAAAAAAATCCAGTTCTTTTGGGAAGGGGATGTTCAGTTGTCAAAACACACAAAAGGTTTTTTTGGGTTTTTAGTTTTCAACAAAAATCCCTTCCCCAAAAATGCTGAAAACAATTGGTGGTTTTCTTTGGAATGTTTCATGGGAAACAAAATAAATTTCTGGCAAGCTCTCCAGAACCCAGCACAACGAGGCCCCTGATCTTTGTTATTGCCTCTAGGCAATAGTGTAATAAAAAGAAATAATAAGAACAATTTTATTATCCTTGTATTAGCTAGTATTTATGTGTCAAAGTGGGACGAGCAATCCTTTATATGTTGTTTTCTACTGAGCATATTAATTTCCAGTCTTGGTGCCTATAGAGATTTTTATACAACTAAGTAAATACAAAGAAGAAAAAAAAAATCTGTGAATGATTTAACAAAAGAAGAAATTGTCTGTTCTCTTCTACCTCTGCCAGCTCCCATGCATCTTGCTAGCAACAGAACATGAATAACAAATAAGCAGCAGCAGCAGGTAAAATATTTATGTGAATATGACTGTAATTGAGATCCAGAAGCGAAAGCAACAAAGAAGAAGGTCTTTCTGTACACTCGCTTGCTGTCAAATCTCAAAAAAACAGTAACTATATGTTGCTAGCCTATGGATGTCTCCACCTTTACAATGCTCAGAAGCTGGGAGCTAGAGGGTGGCCTCACTGGAAGAGCTATAATTCAGCAGCAAAGCAGAAAAGAAAGAATCTGGAAGATGCAGTTAGCCTTGTAGACACAATGAAGGAAATTCCTTTCCCCTTTCTTCCCATGCAATTGAATGGGAATGGATGGACTGGATCCTTAAATACAAAATAGCAGCAACCTCTCCTCTCCCATGGAATTAAAGCCAACAAGCTTCTTTTGGAATAAGATCACTGCGGACCTGCAGGATCGGTTGACGCTACGCACGTCTCATGTGGCGCCTCATGGTCTCAGACGCCATCCGATGGTCCAGGGACATCTACATCGAGCACATCACTGGCCACCGACAGTACCAGGAGGCGTGAGCCAGAGTGACATCGTTCTCCCACTACGAGAAAGGGACCAAGTGACTGTCTCCATTGGATCATATGAATTGGAACCATAAACTCCCTGAACATTAAATCTCAGCAAATGAGGGTCAATCCATCCTCATCATCATAGCCACTCATTATAATCCACACCCGAACATAGCCACTTTATGAACTTAATACCCTCATATCTTAATGTCTATACTTTGACCCATCAACCTTTTACCCCCAATCAGGGATATTGCAGATTATGTATTCCTCATGCCACCTTATCTTAAACCAAACTTTACACCCTCTATAATCTGTATGTTATTCCCTGATAACCAGAAACTTCTATGCTCAAACTCTGTTCACTATTTTTTTTTAACATCATCTTAATAAAATTTTTAAATCTGAAAGACAGCCCCACTGAGGCACTGTGCGGAGAAGCGCCAGAGAGATGCCAGCCCCAGACTGGTAGCCCCAGACTACCAGTCTATTTGCTTGGCATGTGAAAAAGGAGAGCAAATTCTGCAGCACTTATTTGGGCAAAACTCCCCCCTGAAATCAATGGAAGTTTGCCCAAGTAAATTTGCATGAATTTGCCCACAGGGTGAAATTCACCACAGTGTAGAGGGTGAGCAGATGTCTGTACATCACTTATTCCCCCTCCAGGCTTTAATGGTGCCTATGCACAGGATGGAATTTCACCCTATGAGAATAAACTGAGAACGGGAGAAAAATCAGCTCCCTTTCTGTGTGCTGATCCCAAATATTGAGGCTTGGATACCTCCTTATC